>NC_064281.1:100360531-106078315 GCF_003254725.2 Canis lupus dingo | reverse complement strand
AGCATGCATTGCTTGTGATAGATGGGAGGACACTGGCACTGGATGGTACTAGGCTGTAGGAAGGTAATGAAGAGTTTAGGGTCATTATCACACAATTGAAAACCCATTAGTAGAGACTGAGAGTTGCCCTGAAGCTCCAGTGGCTTCCAAAGAAGCCCCATCTTACAGGACAGAAGGCAGGAAGGGCTGAACCTTGACTCTAGGGTGTAGTGATCAGGATGTTGGAATTTCCAAGGCAGTTGAGTGTTCAAAGGTGATCTGTCAGAGTGAAGTCAGGACCGAATTGTGAAACCTGGAAACCGCATAAAGACATTGGGAACATGTTGGCATGTTGGAACTGTTGTTATTTAAGGGCCCAGTAGCTCAGCTACTGAGAGGTCCCGGAGGACACTTGAATAAGAAACACGTGAAGTAAATGACCATGCCAAGGGGACATATAAACTACGAATACCCAGAGTTTGTAGGGCTAATCAGCTGCTTCTCTGCAAGATGACCCTTTGCAGTTTTAAATAGTTCCCAAGGAATTGAGGGTCATGGTTCTCCAGGAGACTCTACGGGGCAGCCTGTTTGCTTTTCCAGCTGCTAGAAGCCGACTGCATCCTTGGCCTGGTGGTCCTCTCCACCTTCAGAAAGCACCACTTACCCTTGCTTTAGGTGTCACGCCTCCACCCCTGACCCTCCTGCTTCCCTCAAAGAGGGGATGATCATGGTGTCATTGGGGCCCACTTGGAGAATCACCCCAACCCAAATTATTAACTTGATGTCATCTACAATGTTCCTTTTCCCAAGTAAGGTATCATATGTAGTTAGCGGGTTTCAGAGGATAGGGTAGGGACATCTCTGAAGGTGTTATTCCTGACCCACCACAAAATTAAATTTTCTTCAGCCTGTTAATGATTTTTCAAGATGTTATGCTTTTACTGCCTCTCCTCACAAATTTTGAGAAGGTGGGTTTTCATTTTCATTTAGTCTAGTTTTTAAATCACGCTTGAGATTTCTTTTTCTGATTCTTCCGCCATACAGAAGTGTGCGTTGTTAATCGCCAAGCATATTTCACGATTTTCCAATTCTTTTCTGTTACTGATTTTTCGCTTAATTCCCTTGTGGCCTTAAAGTGGACACGGCATGATTTCTATTTTTAAAAATGTCAAAAGACATACTTATGGCCCAGAATGTGGTCTAGTTATTTTACGTACACCTGAGAAGAATGATTATTCTGGGGTTTTTGGACAAAGTATTATATAGATGCAAAGTGCATCCACTTCAGTGATGGTGTTGAGTTCAACGATGTCCTTACTAATTTTCTCCCAAGTCTGTCCAGCCTCAGAGAGTCTCCAACTATACAGTCTCCAACTATGATCAGAGATCTAATCTACTTCTCCTGAGCCGCTTCAGCCTCTCATAGTTTGGATGCCCTATTGTTATGCACATACATGTTAAGAATTGTTATGTCTTCTTAGAGAAGTGACCCCTTGTCATTACATCATGCCCTTCTTTATCGTGTGACAACTTCCTTGCTGTAAAATCGCTCTGTCTGAAATTGATTAATTAATTGACAGAAGAACCAGGGTAGTGTAGGGTGATACTGCATCCATTATTCCTCAAAAAAGATCTCTTTATTTCTCCAGTTCCAGAAAAAAAAAGGCTTTTGTGGGGATGAGGGAAATGTTGATCAGCTCATTGGGGAAACTGAGTCTCGGCAGCGGCGTCTCTCATCAAAGGGTTTTGTCCTCTATATCATCATGTTCTCACATTTAAGGAAATGTCTCAGATCTGTAAACTGATTGAAGATCATGACTTCACAATGTAGCCACTGAGTCAGCCTTTGTTCATGAGGTCCCACCCTTTCCTTTATACAAGTCACATAAAATCACCACTGGTGGCAGTTTTCACTGCCTTGAATACTAGGGTCTATCAGCCACTGTCACAGGCCTTCGTGATTCAGAGCTTGTTCACAATCACAGTGAGGAGTGTCCTTCACGAGGAACATATCCACCGTGTTTCATCAGGATACAAGGGGCCTCAGTGGCCCTGGAGTTCTGTCACCATTCACACAATAGAGAGCTTATCTCCTTAAAATATCTCCTATGTACACTCAATCCAGATCTGGGTGGATTGATAGCACTGTCTTAATTATTTGTCCTTCCCCCATCCACCAATAGGCCATTCCTTATTCCTTTAATAAATGAAATGTGTTCATCCCCCAGGGAAACACCACACAGTGAGAGACATCATACAGCCACTAGGCAGTTGCATACTTGAGTTTGGATCTCACACAGGAGTACCCAGTCTATCTCATCCTCCCTTGTAACTAAGCTACTCTAAAGTCATGGGTGGAAGGTTCAGACCAGTCTGTCTCCAATCATAGAAGTCTAGCTTTCAAAAGCCTCCATACGTGCTTTCTGGTTTTCACCTCATGTCTTGCCTTGTGGTTGGGCCAACTGAGTCTGTCATTCCCTGTCTCTACTGTTTGGGTTACACTGAACAAATAAATAATCGTATTATGTAACTCAGAGAACTAGGAGCTACTGCATGAACCAATATATCCCCTGTTACCCGTATTCTACCCACCTTCCACCTGGGAAAATCTTTACTAATTTCAATGCTATTGCATGATAAATACTATTAACTTTCTCTATTTATCAACAGCAGTAGCTTTGTTTCCATTTCAAAATCTTATGCTGAGATCTGTTTTTTTCTAGGACCACTGTAATGACTGTATTAGTACGCAGGCCACCCACATGCTGACCATGAGACGAGAATCCACTTGAATCTAGGTTTGGGGAAAATGACCCAGGGGAAGGAAGGGAGGAGGGATTTTTCATAAACCAGTTTATACCATAAACAATTGTGAGATTTTTTCCACTGACTTTCTAGTACTTAGGTAAACACAAATGAGAACAGGGAATAGTTACACACCAATTCTGTGAGTCATCGAGGGTTGTTTGATTGATTACTAGCACACCCAGCATGCCACGCAGGAAGTAAGGAGGGTTTAGCCATTGAAAGCCACAAAGAGAACTGTAGGTGTAGCTTTGGGTTGAGCTTGTGTACACCACGTTGGTGGGGGTGGGGGGTGGCAAAGTATAAAAGAAGAGTTTAAACAGCTTTAGCTATGAGGTGTTTTACATTTTAAACCTAAAAAAGAATCCCAAGAGATGGGTACTTCTGTAATCCTTACTTAGAAATTAGATCCAGCTGGGTTAGAAAATTTTCCTAAAGTAATTACTAAATAGTGGGGTGTAATTCGAAATCTAGAAGCGTCAGGCCAGATTTCTGAATGTAATCTCCACAGCTAATATCATTTCTATAGATTTTGAGATGCAAATATATCTCTGGGTAATTGTAAATTACAAATAAACAGTACAATGCTACAGAGTAAATGTTAAAGTATATTCTTATTGTGATCAGGTTAGCTTTTTGAATAATGTATTTAACACCCGAACCAATAGAAATGATTTATTCTTAGTTGTTATTTAAATATTCTTAAAAATTGAAGTAATCAATATTTTAAAAATACGCATTACTCTTCATCAAAATACAAAATTCTCTCCATGAGAGAAGTCCTCTAGCAATATTGTAGTATTTAAAATATATCACTGGCAGAAATTGCTCTATTTGTACAATAATATTAATAGGATAGTTTTAGATAGAAAAAATACCACATCTCAGTAATTCTTAAGCAGATTAGGCATTCTCAGTGTGTGGCCACTCATGAACCAATCATGAAATGGCAGTATTTTAGGTAAGTTAAATGGACAAACAGAACGAAGCCTTGTTTTGTTGTTTTCGTTGTTGATGTTTTTTTTTTTTTATCTAATCGATGCCCTGATCTTAGAATTTTATGTATGTCATATATGAGTGTATAAAATCTGCTTTTACTGTTGCTGATTGATTTGATATTAGCTTGTTGACTAAAATGCCGATCTTTGGAAAATGACAAATATTATAAATTCTTCTTGCAATAGTTATACTGGTCAAGGAAAAATTGTTTATAACTAAAATTCCTTTTAATTTCCATTGCTAATGGCCGTGCTTCTTCATCTCATAGTGCCTTTGTTCAAGCGAATGGTTTTCATTTTTAATTAGCTCTGTTTCCATTTGCTGAATATCTTGGTTATCCAGAACCAATTGATTTATGCTTTAGCATTTCCTCACAGCACTGCTCCAATCTATTAATTAATAATTTAAAAAAAAAAAAAAACAAACTTTTAAAATTTAACCTCTAATTTTATATAGAGCAGCACTGCACATTTTGGCTCCTTTTCCCAGGGCACTCTTATTAGAAAAACAATACTAGTTCTTTAAATGATGCTAAATTGCCAATTGATTCAAAGGAGATTGGCTTTCTTTTCACATTTTCCTAGCTATCTTCCTCTTTTAACTGATATTTAATGTATGATTTCACACCTTATTTACATATATTCCTTTGTGTTGCTTCTTTGAAGAGTAAGAAAGATCAGCTGATGGATCCATAAGAATGGAATAATGGACTTGTTGACTTTTCTTGACTACTCTATTTAAGATAGGTCTGTCTGCGGATGTAGGATTTATTATTATTCAGGTATGGTGAAGCCAGCAGGTCAGGACACAGCCAATAAGAGACCAGCATGGCCCAGTGAGCCAATGAGGGATAGGCAAGGGCGAGCCAGCCTAGGAGAGGGGCATGAGGCAGCAAGCTAATCAGAGGAATGCGCAGCCTGGCGAGCCAATGAAAGACAGGCACCACCCACTCGGCCAATCAGAGAGGCAAAGCCAATCCAGCCAATTAGAGAGAGGTATGGGCAAGCTTTTAGCCAATCAGGGAGACAGCCAGGAGACAGACAGCCAATCAGGGGCAGGCATCGACCACCCTGCAAATCAGAGAGTGTCACGGCACCTCCAGCCAATGAGGGAAAGGCACCGCCTCCTCAGGCAATCAGGAGAAAGGCACGGACCAACTAGCCAATCATAGAGAGGAAGTGACATTCAGCCATCAGAGGTTACTGCCCAGGTGCTGACACTTTCTGACACCGGAGGGCGTTGGTCTCCCCTCAAATGGGCGGCCGGGCTCCCCGCTGGGCGAGAGAACCATGGAAGGGCGGCGGGCGCGTGGACTAGGACTGCCGCATGGATGAAAGGCGGGTGCCTGAGGAGGCAGAGAGGAGGCAGATGCATGGACGGAAGACGCGTGGAGTGCCCGGGACGAGAAGGGTGGGAGGCGTGTGGTGGGAGGACGGGCGGTGGACCCGGGAACGGAGGAGGGGTGGCGGTGGCGCTGGACGGAAGACTCCTGCCTGGGGAGCGCGTGGACAGAGGACAGGGGTGAGGGAAGAAAGATGGGCACATGGACGATGCACGAAGGCGGGCGCGTGGGCGAATGACACTAGGGGAGAGCGTGAGAGAGGACGGGCGCATGGACAGAGGCTACACGGCCTGACCCCAGCCTGACTCTGCAGCAATGCGAGCCATCCGTCTGGGCCTTCCCAACGCCCCCGCAGAACGCGAGCACCTGTCTGGGCACCGACATCCTGGTAGAGAGGGCAGCGAAGCCGCACCCCACAATCTCAGGAGCAACACCGGCCGCCTGCGGAGACAGGTGCGCCCAGGAAAAGTCTGGTGGATCCGGGCGGCGGACGAAACCACACTGTCACTTGCCCAAGTCAGGTTCCCTGGAACAATCAAGAAAACGAAACGGCAAGTAAGATTCCAAGGGCTGTCAGTCTCAGGACGGACCCAGACTAGATAATACACCCGGTTGTGGATCTCCTGGGCCAGGAGCGCCAGGAAGTGCTCGACACCAAGAGGCCTAGGACCCGCCTCCAGGGCGCTACAGGTCAATTCACGGACCCTTGCCAAAGCTCCGGGACCGCCTGACTGTTTCCTGGGGCCCAGCGGTAGAAGACTCGGGGCAGGTGGGAGGCCATCGGCAGCACCGGGCTGCGCTGGGTTGGGCAGGGCTGCAGGCAGCTCCTGGGGCAGGTGCAGTACCTGCTGGGCTGTTGCAGTGAGGAGCATTTTTGGGGGAGTGGGGAGCTACAAGGGAAGCCAGGGCCAGGTTCCTAGGACTCGGACCCTGAACTCCGCCGCACTGCCCGAGCCCCAAGGAGCAGGGCACGTGGAGCAGGCGGGCGAGAACATTAAAACGCAGGTACAGAAACGGCCCTGCCCCAGATCCAAGTCACAGCCACTACCCTGCAGGTCCAGACCCAGAGGGACCATGCTTCCGGCCCCAGACGTTGCACTAAGAACCTTGGATGTTGCTACACGTGAGCATTGCAAGGGGCTATCCACTTCCAGTCCACGCCATAACCTCTTGGCATATTCTGTGTGACCTGGGACGCGTCATTCTCAGTGCTCCTGAGCCACAAGCCTCAGGCCCTCCTGACCTGGCATGAGCTTTGGGTGAGGGTTGGGACCCGGCCTATGCATACGCTGCCCCCACTTGTGTGCGCCGGCCCGCCATAATACAAAACAGAAGACGGCCAACAGTAGAGTGGCAGTGGGGTTACAAGCCACCAGATGGATAGGGTTCGCTTAAGGGTGGGGTCTTACCTTAGGCCTGGATTTCAAAGCCGAGCTGCTCCCATAGACTTCCTGAAATCTGTCTCTAGAGCACTTGAAATGTGTTAGTGTGAATGAGAAACTAATCTTTCAGAATTAATTAAACTAAACTGCACACTGGGACTGCACTATCGTATGGGGCAGCACAGTCTAGGGGTTCTTGGATGTTCATGACATTTCTGTAAACCTTTTGCAGTGTGGATTGTGTGGTGTGTGTGTGTGTGTGCGTGTGTGCGTGTGCCGGGGTGTATTTCTGGAAGTGAGTCCTACTTTCATCAGCTCTGCTAACACGGAAGAGGTCAGGACCTGCAGCTTTATGGCTTTGGGAGAAAGGAAGCAAGGTGAGGGAGGTGAGTGTGGCCTCTGGTAACCACTGCGGTTGCCCCTTTCTGCGTTTGTCTGTGGCTGGCTTCTCGGGATGAGCTCTCACTGTCATTCACTTCTTCCCAGCAGGCTAGGACCGCTAGCCCAAAGCGCACTGGTGTGAAGCTCAGACTCTGATGCATCCTGGCGGTTTATATTTTAAGATCTTCTTATTTGGCAGAGAGAGACAGAGCGCGAAGCAGAGGGAGCAACAGAGGGAGAGGAGAAGCAGGCCTCACCCTGAGCAGGGGACCTGATGCGGGGCTCTGTCCCACGACTCGGGGTTCACGGCCTGAGCCAAAGGAGATGCTCAACCGCTGAGCCACCCAGGCGCCCCTCTCTGTTGTCTCTCATGAATCAATCAATGCAATCCTTTTAGGAAAGGAATAGAGTGTGACCCTTGAACTCGGGGGTGAGCATGAGCCCCTCGTTCAGTGCAGAAGGACTCAGAGGCAAATAAGCTTTTACAAAGGGAGCACCTTTAAGTGCGCAGCCCATTCTAGCCCTCCCACCACAGTCCAGCCACTAGCTTTCTGTCATATCTTATGGGCATTTTAAAAACTTTCTGAAATAGTTCATCGCATGGATGTCTCGCACTTTATGAAAACAACCGGCTCTTTTGGATAGAGCCCTTGGTTCCACATCTCCAAACCTCTAAGTCACGCTTGATGGAAACGCCTGGGCACGCAGACCCACTTGCTGTATGTTTTAGACCCGTGACAACGGATGAGCTGGAACACTGGGCCGGGTCCCCTGAAAGGGGTCACTGGAGAACGGTCTAAAGATATGAACGGAGAAGAGACAGCTCAGAGAATTCGGAAGACAAGAGCTCCTGAGGTTTTAGGAGTCAATACCTTAGAGCAGGCGCCATATCTGAGGTGGAGTCTCAGTGTGAATGAGGCGAGGGTCCCCGGTTGCTACTCCTTCTGCCCTAGGACAGGAACAGCTTCCTCGCAGCTCTGCAGAAGCAGCTTCTGCACGCGGCTGTGGATCTCCTGGGCCAGGAGGGCCAGGAGCTGCACGACACCAAGGGACCTAGGACCCTTCCAGGGTGCGCATCTCGGGCCGAAGCCACCGACCGCTGGCAAAGCTCCAGGAGCCGCCTGACGGTTTCCTGGGGCCCAGCGGCACGATCCACAGGGGCAGGTAGGAGGCCACCAGGCTGCGCCTCCAGCTGGGTCTGGGCTGGGCTGGGCTGGGGCAGCTCCTGGCGGCAGGTGGCGAACTCCCGGTGCTCACAGTCAGGAGCCTTTGGCTCCTGGGAGCACGGGCCAGACGCCAGGGTCAGGTTCCGAGCCCTCGTGACCCGAAGCAGGCGCGACCGACCAAGGAGCCCGCGCCCGGGGCGGGCTGGCGGGCGCCAGACCTTAAAAAGCAGGTGCACGACCGCCGTGCCCCGGGCTCCCAGTCACAGCCCGGAGGGCCGCGGCCTGTGTGGCTTCGGGAGTGGGGCCTCGCCCGACCTCGACCTTCTGCGGCCTTGGGAGGCCCCATCGCGGGCGGTGTCTCCTCTCTGTCCGGGACCCACGCACCACTAGGCCCTGCTCCCACCAGGGAAGTGGCAGCAGCCCTAAAGTCTGGCGTCCGAACACCAAGGGCTCCAGCTGAGCTGCGGACCAACGTGTGCACCACTTGGCCTAGTGACAGCCTCTGCCTGGCGCCGGCTCAGCCAGGAGGGAAAAAATGGGACCCCAGCCGCGGGGCGGGGACTGGCCGCCCGCCCCGCCCCGCCCCCCCCGCCTGCCAGGGACCAATTGGAAGACAAGAGGGGCGGCGGCGAGGCCACCCCAGCCCCCACGAGCCCTCTGCTGGCGGCCCAGGGCGGAGAGGAGAGCACCGGGCAGCCAGGTGGAAGCTCAGGTGTCCAAGGGAAGAAAGTAGGAAGGTAGCTCAAGGCCACTGGGACCCGCCAGACCAAGGTCAGAGGCATCAGCCCAGGAGAGCTTCTGAAAGTGCCAACTGTCCAGCTCCGCGAGATGCGGTGCGTCAGGGTGTCGGGGTGTCGGGAAGGGGGGCCCCAGAGACGTGCAGTGTTCCGTGCAGGGCCTCCAGGAAATTCTCCCTGCACTGAGACGTTTGAGAATCAGCGACCTGGGCGGAAGAGCCCGAGGGGTCCCCACCGCTCCGGTTCCTCTCGACTGGACGGCAGAGAAGCCCTCGCTAGGATCAAAAACGGGGGATGTGCCACCCAGGCAGCCCCTGGGCTCTGGAAGCGCTCAGACCGGAAACGGGGACGCTTCCGAGCGGCAGGAGGCCCGACCCACGTCAGCGTCGTCTGGGGCCCAGCCTCGTCTGGGGCCCTGGCGGCGGGGCGGGAGGCTCAGGGCCTGCCCAGGAGCTGGAGTCCGCAGGGCGGGCACTGCGGCCTGGGAAAGTGGTGCGCCCCGACGCAGTACCTGTCTGAGCCACCGGAGGGCGCGTGGGTCTCTGGGACGCGGGAGCGCGGCTCCGCGCGCGTGCCTGGACCAAGGACCCGGGGCGCGCGAGGACGGAGGACTGGCACGAGGAACGATGGCGCGTGGACGGACGCGTGGCGAGCGCGGGGACAAAGGACACGCGGGGCGCGGGACAGAGGACAGGCGCGTGGAAGAATGATGGGCGCTGGACGAGCACGGCGGCGGGCGCCAGGACGAGGACGAGCGACGTGGGGCGCGTGGCCAGAGGGCGGGCGCGTGGACGGAAGATGGGCGGCGGGTGCGTGGACGAAGGACACGCGCGGCCCGCCCCTGTCCCCCGCCGGACTCCCTGCCGCGCCTCCCTGCGCCCCAGGCCGGGCCTTGCCCAGGTTGTCTGGGCGAGGAGCGCCCCGGCCCTGGCACCTGGTGGGGAGCGCGCCCGCACCCGCACCCGCACCCGCACCCGCACCCGCACCCGCCCGCCCCGGCAGCTGCCTGGTAACCGGATTTTGGACGTTCCCGAGACGCGTGGCCCTCGCTTTCCCGAGTGCGTGCCCGCTTTGCACGCAGCCTTCTTATCCCGGGGCCGAGTGAGCGCGGCTCGCTCAGGCGGCTTTGGGGAGAAGCCGCGTGCATGCAGTGAGGCCCCTGCGGGAGAGCGCATGGAGGGACGGCCGGACCATCTGGGCCCTCCCTGGTGGTCGTGCTGGAGGGTTGGGGCCCGTGTGGGGAGGGCTGCCAGCTCTGAGGCCCAGCACGGTCAGGGCACGTATGTCCACAGCCCAAGCGGCCCGCTTCCTGGATGCCTCGGAGCCGCGAGGAAGGCTCGGGGCTGAGGGCGGGCGACGCGCACGCTCTCAAGGAATGGGTGCTCGCGAGCAATCCCCTGCAGGAGCGCTTCCTCTGGGCCAGGCCGGCCTGCTGCCCGTGGCTTGCGCAGCTGCATGCGCCGCCGCGAAACCTGGGGAAACTGAAGGTTCAAGGAGAGACCCTGGGCGTCCTTGCAGATACCTTCCCCGAGGTGGGGGGAGGGGGGGCAGAGGCGCGGCGGCGGGCGGGGCCTGAGCGGCTCAGTTGCTTGAGCTTGGGATCCTGGGGGTCAGCTCAGGCCCTCAACTCAGGGTCCTGAGGTCAGGATCTCCCGCGCTTGTCAGTCTCTCCCTCCCTCTCCCTCTGCCACCCGCCCTCCCTCAAGGGAAGAAATCATTCCTTGTGCAAAAGAAACTTGCCCAGGGATGGGGTGGGAACAGCGCTGTCTTCCAAGACTGGGCAGGAAGAGTCCTGAGTCGTTTTCTGTTTCATGGCCTCCAGGGACGAGGCCGGGGAACCCCAGGGCTGTGAGCAAAGAGAGGGAGAGCATGTGGGGGGGGGGTGGGGCCGGTACAGGTCTGGAGACCTGTGCTGACGTGCACGTGACCACCCCTGTGTCCACCAGCCTGGCCCCAGACGTTGCACTAAGAACCTTTGGATGTTGCTACACGTGAGCATTGCAAGGGCTATCCACTCTGCCCGGTCGCCATAACCCTCTGGCATATTCTGTGTGACCTGGGACGCGTCATTCAGTGCTCCTGAGCCACAAGCCTCAGGCCCCTCCTCTGGACTCCGGGCATGAGCTTTGGGTGAGGGCTGGGGGACCCGGCCTATGCATACGCTGCCCCCACTTGTGCGTCGGCCCGCCTATATACAGAAACAGAAGACGGCCAACAGTAGAGTGGCAGTGGGGTTACAAGCCACCACATGGATAGGGCTTCGCTTAAGGGGGGGGTCCTTAGCCTTAGGCCTGTGGAGTTTTGCCGAGCTGTCCCATAGGACTTCCTGAAATTCTGTCTCTAGAGCACTTGAAATGTGGCCAGTGGGAATGAGAAACTGAATCTTTCAGATTAATTCAACTGAAACTGCCACACGGGACGTGCACTAATCGTATGGGGCAGCACAGTCATAGAGGGCCCTTGGATGTTCATGGACATTTGTAAACCTTTGACATGGGATGTGTGTGTGTGTGTGTGTGTGTGTGTGCGCGCGCTGTGTATTTCTGGGAAGTGAGTCCGTTTTCTCATCAGCTTCTGCTAACTACGGAAGAGGTCAGGACCTGCAGCTTTATGGCTTTGGGAGAAAGGAAGCAAGGTGAGGGAGGTGAGTGTGGCCTCTGGTAACCACTGCGGTTGCCCCTTTCTGCGTTTGTCTGTGGCTGGCTTCGGGATGAGCTCCTACGCTGTTGACTTCTTCCCAGCAGGCTAGGACCGCTAGCCCAAAGCGCTGGTGTGAAGCTCAGACTCTGATGCATCCTGCGGTTTTATATTTTTAAGATCTTCTTTATTTGGCAGAGAGAGACAGAGCGCAGAAGCAGAGGGAGCAACAGAGGGAGAGGGAGAAGCAGGCTCCCACTGAGCAGGGACCTGATGCGGGGCTCTGTCCCACGACTCGGGGTTCACGGCCTGAGCAAAGGAGATGCTCCAACCGCTGAGCCACCCAGGCGCCCCTCTCTCTGTGTCTCTCATGAATCAATCAATGCAATCCTTTTTAGGAAAGGAATAGAGTGTGACCCTTGAACTCGGGGTGTGAGCATGAGCCCCTCGTTCAGTGCAGAGAGGACTCAGAGGCAAATAAGCTTTTTACAAAGGGAGCACCTTTTAAGTCGCAGCGCCCATTCTAGCCCTCCCACCACAGTCCAGCCACTAGCTTTCTGTCATATCTTATGGCATTTTAAAAACTTTCTATGAAATAGTTCATCGCATGGATGTCTCGCACTTTATGAAAACAACCGGCTCTTTTGGATAGAGCCCTTGTTCCACATCTCCAAACCTCTAAGTCACGCTTGATGGAAACGCCTGGGCACGCAGACCCACTTGCTGTATGTTTTAGACCCGTGACAACGGATGAGCTGGAACACTGGGCCGGGTCCCCTGAAAGGGGAGTCACTGGAGAACGTCTAAAGATATGAACGGAGAAGAGACAGCTCAGAGAATAGAAGAACAAGTGCCTGAGGTTTTAGGAGTCAATACCTTAGAGCAGCGCCATATCTGAGTGGAGTCTCAGTGTGAATGAGGGGAGGGGGTCCCCAGTTGCTATCCTTCTGCCCTAGGACAGGAACAGCTTCCTCGCAGCTCTGCAGAAGCAGCTTCTGCACGCGGCTGTGGATCTCCTGGGCCAGGAGGGCGGAGCTGCACGGACACCAAGGGACCAGGATCCGTTCCAGGGTGCGCATCTCGGGCCGAAGCCACCGACCGCTGGCAAAGCTCCAGGAGCCGCCTGAGTTTCCTGGGGCCCAGCGGCACGATCCACAGGGGCAGGTAGGAGGCCACCAGGTCTGCCCTCCAGCTGGGGGCTGGGCTGGGCTGGGGGCAGCTCCGCGGCAGGTGCAGTAACTCCCGGGCTGTCACAGTCAGGAGGCCTTTGGCTCCTGAGAGCACGGGCCAGACGCAGGCAGGTTCCGAGCCCTCGTGACCCCGGGGCAGGCGCGACCGCCGACCAAGGAGCCGCGCCCGGGGGCGGCTGGCGGGCGCCAGACCTTGAAAAGCAGGTGCACGACCGCCGTGCCGGCCTCACTCAGCCCGGAGGGGCCGCGGCCTGTGTGGCTTCGGGAGTGGGGCTCCCGCCCTCGACCCGATTCTGCGCGCGGCCTTGGGAGGCCCCATCGCGGGCGGTCTCCTCTCTCTGTCCGGGACCCACGCACCACTAGGCCCTGCTCCCACCAGGGAAGTGGCAGCAGCCCTAAAGTCTGGCGTCCGAACACCAAGGCTCCAGCTGAGCTGCGGACCAACGTGTGCACCACTTGGCCTCAGTGACAGCCTCTGCCTGGCGCCGGCTCAGCCAGGAGGGAAAAATGGGACCAGCCGCGGGCGGGGACTGGCCAGCGCCCGCCCCGCCCCCGCCCCGCCAGGGACCAATTGGAAGACAAGAGGCGGGGCGGCGAGGCCAACCCCAGCCCCCACGAGCCCTCTGCTGGCGGCCCAGGGCGAGAGGAGAGCACCGGGCTAGCCAGGTGGAAGCTCAGGTGTCCAAGGGAAGAAAGTAGGAAGGTAGCTCAGGCTGGACGCCGACCAAGGGCAGAGGCATCAGCCCAGGAGAGCTTCTGAAAGTGCCAACTGTCCAGCTCCTGCGAGATGCGGTGCGTCAGGGTGTCGGGGTGTCGGGAAGGGGGGCCCCAGAGACGTGCAGTGTTCCGTGCAGGGCCTCCCAGGAAATTCTCCTGCACTGAGACGTTTGAGAATCAGCGACCTGGGCGGAAGAGCCCGAGGGGGTCCCACCCGTTCTCCCCGACTGGACGGCAGAGAAGCCCTCGCTAGGATCAAAAACGGGGGATGTGCCACCCAGGCAGCCCCTGGGCTCTGGAAGCGCCTGACCGGAACGGACGCTTCCGAAGCGCAGGAGGCGACCGCCCGCGTCGCTCGGGGCCCAGCCTCGTCTGGGGCCCTGGCGGCGGGGCGGGAGGCTCAGGGCCTGCCCAGGAGCTGGAGTCCGCAGGGCGGGCAGCCGGCCTGGGAAAGTGGTGCGCCCCGACCAGTACCTGTCTGAGCCACCGGAGGGCGCGTGGGTCTCTGGGACGCGGGAGGCCGCGCCGCCGCGCGGGCCCTGGACCAAGGACCCGGCGGAGGACGGAGGACTGGCACGTAGAGGAAGATGGGCGGGGCGCTGGGACGGCTGGGCGAGCGCGGGACAAAGGACACGCGGGGCGCGGGGACAGAGGACAGGCGCGTGGAAGAATGATGGCGCGTGACGAGCACGGGCGGCGGGCGCGAGGACGAGGACGAGCGACACGTGGGGGGCGCGTGGCCAGAGGGCGGGCGCGTGGACGGAAGATGGGCGGCGGGTGCGTGGACGAAGGACACGCGCGGCCCCCCTGTCCCGCCCCGCCGGACTCCTCGCCGCCGCTCCCTGCGCCCCAGGCCGGGCCTTGCCCAGGTTGTCTGGGGCGAGGAGCCCCGGGGCCCTGGGTCATCCCCGTGGGGAGCGCGCCCGCACCCGCACCCGCACCCGCACCCGCCGCACCCGCCCCGGCGCCCGGCAGCTGCCTGGTAACCGGATTTTGGACGTTCCCGAGACGCGTGGCCCTCGCTTTTCCCGAGTGCTCCGCTTTGCACGCAGCCTTCTTATCCCGGGGCCGAGTGAGCGCGGGCTCGCTCAGGCGGCTTTGGGAGAAGCCGCGGTGCATGCAGTGAGGCTGCCCTGCGGGAGAGCGCATGGAGGGACGGCGGACCATCTGGGCCCTCCCTGGTGGTCGTGCTGGAGGGTTGGGGCCCGTGTGGGGAGGGCTGCCAGCTCTGAGGCCCAGCACGGTCAGGGCACGTATGTCCACAGCCGCGCCCGCTTCCTGGATGCCTCGGAGCCGCGAGGAAGGCCTGGGCTGAGGGCGGGCGACCGCGCACGCTCTCAAGGAATGGGTGCTCGCGAGCAATCCCCCTGCAGGAGCGCTTCCTCTGGGCCAGGCCGCCTGCTGCCCGTGGCTTCCTGCGGCAGCTGCACGCCGCGGAAACCTGGGGAAACTGAAGGTTCAAGGAGAGACCCTGGGCGTCCAGCAGATACCTTCCCCGAGGTGGGGGGAGGGGGGCAGAGGCGGCGGCGGGCGGGGCCTGAGCGGCTCAGTTGTTGAGCTTGGGATCCTGGGGGTCAGCTCAGGCCCTCAACTCAGGGTCCTGAGGTCAGGATCTCCCGCGCTTTCAGTCTCTCCTCCCTCCCCTCTGCCACCCGCCCTCCTCAAGGGAAGAAATCATTCCTTGTGCAAAAGAAACTTGCCCAGGGATGGGGTGGGAACAGCGCTGTCTTCCAAGACTGGGCAGGAAGAGTCCTGAGTCGTTTTCTGTTTCATGGCCTCCAGGGACGAGGCCGGGACCCCAGGGCTGTGAGCAAGAGGAGAGCATGTGGGGGGCGCGGGTGGGGGCCGGTACAGGTCTGGAGACCTGTGCTGACGTGCACGTGACCACCCCTGTGTCCACCAGCCTGGCCCCACGTTGCACTAAGAACCTTTGGATGTTGCTACACGTGAGCATTGCAAGGGCTATCCACTCTAGCCCGGTCGCCATAACCCTCTGGCATATTCTGTGTGACCTGGGACGCGTCATTCAGTGCTCCTGAGCCACAAGCCTCAGGCCTCCTCTGGACTCCGGGCATGAGCTTTGGGTGAGGGCTGGGGGACCCGCCCATGCATACGCTGCCCCCACTTGTGCGTCGCCCGCCATATACAGAAACAGAAGACGGCCAACAGTAGAGTGGCAGTGGGGTTACAAGCCACCACATGGATAGGGCTTCGCTTAAGGGGTGGGGTCCTTAGCTTAGGCCTGTGGAGTTTCAAAGCCGAGCTGTCCCATAGGACTTCCTGAAATTCTGTCTCTAGAGCACTTGAAATGTGGCCAGTGGGAATGAGAAACTGAATCTTTCAGATTAATTCAACTGAAACTGCCGGGACGTGCACTATCGTATGGGGCAGCACAGTCATAGAGGGCCCTTGGATGTTCATGGACATTTTGTAAACCTTTGACATGGGATGTGTGTGTGTGTGTGTGTGTGTGTGTGTGCGCGCGCTGTGTATTTCTGGGAAGTGAGTCCGTGGCTTTCATCAGCTTCTGCTAACTACGGAAGAGGTCAGGACCTGCAGCTTTATGGCTTTGGGAGAAAGGAAGCAAGGTGAGGGAGGTGAGTGTGGCCTCTGGTAACCACTCGGTTGCCCCTTCGCGCTTTGTCTGTGGCTGGCTTCTCGGATGAGCTCCTACGCGTTGATCTCTTCCCAGCAGGCTAGGACCGCTAGCCCAAAGCGCTGGTGTGAAGCTCAGACTCTGATGATCCTGCGGTTTTATATTTTTTAAGATCTTCTTTATTTGGCAGAGAGAGACAGAGCGCACGAAGCAGAGGGAGAACAGAGGGAGAGGAGAAGCAGGCTCCCACTGAGCAGGGGACCTGATGCGGGGCTCTGTCCCACGATCTGGGTTCACGGCCTGAGCCAAAGGAGATGCTCAACCGCTGAGCCACCCAGGCGCCCCTCTCTGTGTCTCTCATGAATCAATCAATGCAATCCTTTTTAGGAAAGGAATAGAGTGTGACCCTTGAACTCGGGGGTGAGCATGAGCCCCTCGTTCAGTGCAGAGAGGACTCAGAGGACAAATAAGCTTTTACAAAGGGAGCACCTTTTAAGTGCGAGCGCCCATTCTAGCCCTCCCACCACAGTCCAGCCACTAGCTTTCTGTCATATCTTATGGTCATTTTAAAACTTTCTTTGAAATAGTTCATCGATGGATGTCTCGCACTTTTATGAAAACAACCGGCTCTTTGGATAGAGCCCTTGGTTCCACATCTCCAAAACTCTAAGTCACGCTTGATGGAAACGCTGGCGCACGCAGACCCACTTGCTGTATGTTTTAGACCCTGACAACGGATGAGCTGGAACACTGGGCCGGGTCCCCTGAAGGGGAGTCACTGGAGAACGGCTCAAAGATATGAACGGAGAAGCGACAGCTCAGAGAATTCGGAAGAGCAAGTGCCCTGAGGTTTAGGAGTCAATACCTTAGAGCAGACGCCATATCTGAGGTGGAGTCTCAGTGTGAATGAGGGCAGGGGGTCCCCGGTGCTACTCCTTCTGCCCTGGACAGGAACAGCTTCTCGCAGCTCTGCAGAAGCAGCTTGCACGCGGCTGTGGATCTCCTGGGCCAGGAGGGCCAGGAGCTGCACGGACACCAAGGGACCTAGGACCCGTTCCAGGGTTCGCATCTCGGGCCGAAGCCACCGACCGCTGGCAAAGCTCCAGGAGCCGCCTGACGGTTTCCTGGGGCCCAGCGGCACGATCCACAGGGGCAGGTAGGAGGCCACCAGGCTGCGCCCTCCAGCTGGGCTGGGCTGGGCTGGGCTGGGCTGGGGCAGCTCCTGGCGGCAGGTGCAGTAACTCCCCGGGCTGTCACAGTCAGGAGGCCTTTGGCTCCTGGGAGCACGGGCCAGACGCCAGGGTCAGGTTCCGAGCCATCGTGACCCCGAAAGCAGGCGCGACCGCCGCCGACCAAGGAGCCCGCGCCCGGGGCGGGCTGGCGGGCGCCAGACCTTGAAAAGCAGGTGCACGACCGCCGTGCCCCGGGCTCCCACTCACAGCCCGGAGTGGCCGCGGCCTGTGTGGCTTCGGGGAGTGGGGCTCCCGCCCCCTCGACCCATTCTGCGCGGCCTTGGGAGGCCCCATCGCGGGCGGCTGTCTCCTCTCTGTCCGGGACCCACGCACCACTATGCCCTGCTCCCACCAGGGAAGTGGCAGCAGCCCTAAAGTCTGGCGTCCGAACACCAAGGGCTCCAGCTGAGCTGCGGACCAACGTGTGCACCACTTGGCCTCAGTGACAGCCTCTGCCTGGCGCCGGCTCAGCCAGGAGGGAAAAAATGGGACCCAGCCGCGGGGCGGGGACTGGCCCAGCCCCGCCCCGCCCCGCCCCGCCCCGCCCGCCAGGGACCAATTGGAAGACAAGAGGCGGGGCGGCGAGGCCAACCCCAGCCCCCACGAGCCCTCTGCTGGCGGCCCAGGGCGGAGAGGAGAGCACCGGGCTAGCCAGGTGGAAGCTCAGGTGTCCAAGGGAAGAAAGTAGGAAGGTAGCTCAAGGCCACTGGGACCCGCCAGACCAAGGTCAGAGGCATCAGCCCAGGAGAGCTTCTGAAAGTGCCAACTGTCCAGCTCCTGCGAGATGCTGTGCGTCAGGGTGTCGGGGTGTCGGGAAGGGGGGCCCCAGAGACGTGCAGTGTTCCGTGCAGGGCCTCCCAGGAAATTCTCCCTGCACTGAGACGTTTGAGAATCAGCGACCTGGGCGGAAGAGCCCGAGGGGGGTCCCCACCGCTCCGGTTCCTCTCGACTGGACGGCAGAGAAGCCCTCGCTAGGATCAAAAACGGGGGGATGTGCCACCCAGGCAGCCCCTGGGCTCTGGAAGCGCTTCAGACCGGAAACGGGGACGCTTCCGAAGCGGCAGGAGGCCCGACCCACGTCAGCGTCGTCTGGGGCCCAGCCTCGTCTGGGGCCCTGGCGGCGGGGCGGGAGGCTCAGGGCCTGCCCAGGAGCTGGAGTCCGCAGGGCGGGCACTGCCGGCCTGGGAAAGTGGTGCGCCCCGACGCAGTACCTGTCTGAGCCACCGGAGTGGCGCGTGGGTCTCTGGGACGCGGGAGGCGCGGCTCCCCGCGCGCGTGCCTGGACCAAGGACCCGGGGCGCGCGCGAGGACGGAGGACTGGCACGTAGAGGAACGATGGGCGCGTGGACGAAGGACGCGTGGCGAGCGCGGGGACAAAGGACACGCGGGGCGCGGGGACAGAGGACAGGCGCGTGGAAGAATGATGGGCGCGTGGACGAGCACGGGCGGCGGGCGCGAGGACGAGGACGAGCGACACGTGGGGGGCGCGTGGCCAGAGGGGCGGGCGCGTGGACGGAAGATGGGGCGGCGGGTGCGTGGACGAAGGACACGCGCGGCCCGCCCCTGTCCCGCCCGCCGGACTCCCTGCCGCCGCTCCCTGCGCCCCCAGGCCGGGCCTTGCCCAGGTTTGTCTGGGGCGAGGAGCGCCCGGCGGGGCCCTGGGTCATCCTGGTGGGGAGCGCGCCCGCACCCGCACCCGCACCCGCACCCGCACCCGCACCCGCACCCGCCCCGGCGCCCCGGCAGCTGCTGGTAACCGGATTTTGGACGTTCCCGAGACGCGTGGCCCTCGCTTTTCCCCGAGTGCGTGCCCGCTTTGCACGCAGCCTTCTTATCCCGGGGCCGAGTGAGCGCGGGCTCGCTCAGGCGGCTTTGGGGAGAAGCCGCGGTGCATGCAGTGAGGCTGCCCTGCGGGAGAGCGCATGGAGGGACGGCCGGACCATCCTGGGCCCTCCCTGGTGGTCGTGCTGGAGGGTTGGGGCCCGTGTGGGGAGGGCTGCCAGCTCTGAGGCCCAGCACGGTCAGGGCACGTATGTCACAGCCCAAGCGGCCCGCTTCCCTGGATGCCTCGGAGCCGCGAGGAAGGCTCGGGGCTGAGGGCGGGCGACCGCGCACGCTCTCAAGGAATGGGTGCTCGCGAGCAATCCCCCTGCAGGAGCGCTTCCTCTGGGGCCAGGCCGGCCTGCTGCCCGTGGCTTCCGTGCAGCTGCATGCGCCGCCGCGGGAAACCTGGGGAAACTGAAGGTTCAAGGAGAGACCCTGGGCGTCCTTGCAGATACCTTCCCTCCCGAGGTGGGGGGAGGGGGGGCAGAGGCGCGGCGGCGGGCGGGGCCTGAGCGGCTCAGTTGCTTGAGCTTGGGATCCTGGGGGTCAGCTCAGGCCCTCAACTCAGGGTCCTGAGGTCAGGATCTCCCGCGCTTGTCAGTCTCTCCCTCCCTCTCCCTCTGCCACCCGCCCTCCCTCAAGGGAAGAATCATTCCTTGTGCAAAAGAAACTTGCCCAGGGATGGGGTGGGAACAGCGCTGTCTTCCAAGGACTGGGCAGGAAGAGTCCTGAGTCGTTTTCTGTTTCATGGCCTCCAGGGACGAGGCCGGGGACCCCAGGGCTGTGAGCAAAGAGAGGGAGAGCATGTGGGGGGCGCGGGTGGGGGCCGGTACAGGTCTGGAGACCTGTGCTGACGTGCACGTGACCACCCCTGTGTCCACCAGCCTGGCCCCAGACGTTGCACTAAGAACCTTTGGATGTTGCTACACGTGAGCATTGCAAGGCTATCCACTCTAGCCCGGTCGCCATAACCCTCTGGCATATTCTGTGTGACCTGGGACGCGTCATTCAGTGCTCCTGAGCCACAAGCCTCAGGCCCCTCCTCTGGACTCCGGGCATGAGCTTTGGGTGAGGGCTGGGGGACCCGGCCTATGCATACGCTGCCCCCACTTGTGCGTCGGCCCGCCTATATACAGAAACAGAAGACGGCCAACAGTAGAGTGGCAGTGGGGTTACAAGCCACCACATGGATAGGGCTTCGCTTAAGGGGTGGGGTCCTTAGCCTTAGGCCTGTGGAGTTTCAAAGCCGAGCTGTCCCATAGGACTTCCTGAAATTCTGTCTCTAGAGCACTTGAAATGTGGCCAGTGGGAATGAGAAACTGAATCTTTCAGATTAATTCAACTGAAACTGCCACACGGGACGTGCACTATCGTATGGGGCAGCACAGTCATAGAGGGCCCTTGGATGTTCATGGACATTTTGTAAACCTTTGACATGGGATGTGTGTGTGTGTGTGTGTGTGTGTGTGCGCGCGCGCTGTGTATTTCTGGGAAGTGAGTCCGTGGCTTTCATCAGCTTCTGCTAACTACGGAAGAGGTCAGGACCTGCAGCTTTATGGCTTTGGGAGAAAGGAAGCAAGGTGAGGGAGGTGAGTGTGGCCTCTGGTAACCACTGCGGTTGCCCCTTTCTGCGTTTGTCTGTGGCTGGCTTCTCGGGATGAGCTCCTACGTCGTTGACTTCTTCCCAGCAGGCTAGGACCGCTAGCCCAAAAGCGCGCTGGTGTGAAGCTCAGACTCTGATGCATCCTGCGGTTTTATATTTTTTAAGATCTTCTTATTTGGCAGAGAGAGACAGAGCGCCGAAGCAGAGGGAGCAACAGAGGGAGAGTGAGAAGCAGGCTCCCACTGAGCAGGGGACCTGATGCGGGGCTCTGTCCCACGACTCGGGGTTCACGGCCTGAGCCAAAGGAGATGCTCAACCGCTGAGCCACCCAGGCGCCCCTCTCTCTGTGTCTCTCATGAATCAATCAATGCAATCCTTTTTAGGAAAGGAATAGAGTGTGACCCTTGAACTCGGGGGTGTGAGCATGAGCCCCTCGTTCAGTGCAGAGAGGACTCAGAGGACAAATAAGCTTTTTACAAAGGGAGCACCTTTTAAGTGCGCAGCGCCCATTCTAGCCCTCCCACCACAGTCCAGCCACTAGCTTTTCTGTCATATCTTATGGTCATTTTAAAAACTTTCTTTGAAATAGTTCATCGCATGGATGTCTCGCACTTTATGAAAACAACCGGCTCTTTTGGATAGAGCCCTTGGTTCCACATCTCCAAAACTCTAAGTCACGCTTGATGGAAACGCCTGGGCACGCAGACCCACTTGCTGTATGTTTTAGACCCGTGACAACGGATGAGCTGGAACACTGGGCCGGGTCCCCTGAAAGGGGAGTCACTGGAGAACGGTCTAAAGATATGAACGGAGAAGCGACAGCTCAGAGAATTCGGAAGAGCAAGTGCCCTGAGGTTTTAGGAGTCAATACCTTAGAGCAGACGCCATATCTGAGGTGGAGTCTCAGTGTGAATGAGGGCGAGGGGGTCCCCCGGTTGCTACTCCTTCTGCCCTAGGACAGGAACAGCTTCCTCGCAGCTCTGCAGAAGCAGCTTCTGCACGCGGCTGTGGATCTCCTGGGCCAGGAGGGCCAGGAGCTGCACGGACACCAAGGGACCTAGGACCCGTTCCAGGGTGCGCATCTCGGGCCGAAGCCACCGACCGCTGGCAAAGCTCCAGGAGCCGCCTGACGGCCTGGGGCCCAGCGGCACGATCCACAGGGGCAGGTAGGAGGCCACCAGGCTGCGCCCTCCAGCTGGGCTGGGCTGGGCTGGGCTGGGGGCAGCTCCTGGCGGCAGGTGCAGTAACTCCCGGGCTGTCACAGTCAGGAGGCCTTGGCTCCTGGGAGCACGGGCCAGACGCCAGGGTCAGGTTCCGAGCCCTCGTGACCCCGAAAGCAGGCGCGACCGCCGCCGACCAAGGAGCCCGCGCCCGGGGCGGGCTGGCGGGCGCCAGACCTTGAAAAGCAGGTGCACGACCGCCGTGCCCCGGGCTCCCACTCACAGCCCGGAGGGGCCGCGGCCTGTGTGGCTTCGGGGAGTGGGGCTCCCGCCCCTCGACCCGATTCTGCGCGGCCTTGGGAGGCCCCATCGCGGGCGGCTGTCTCCTCTCTGTCCGGGACCCACGCACCACTAGGCCCTGCTCCCACCAGGGAAGTGGCAGCAGCCCTAAAGTCTGGCGTCCGAACACCAAGGGCTCCAGCTGAGCTGCGGACCACGTGTGCACCACTTGGCCTCAGTGACAGCCTCTGCCTGGCGCCGGCTCAGCCAGGAGGGAAAAAAATGGGACCCCAGCCGCGGGGCGGGGACTGGCCAGCCCCGCCCCGCCCCGCCCCGCCCCGCCCGCCAGGGACCAATTGGAAGACAAGAGGCGGGGCGGCGAGGCCAACCCCAGCCCCCACGAGCCCTCTGCTGGCGGCCCAGGGCGGAGAGGAGAGCACCGGGCTAGCCAGGTGGAAGCTCAGGTGTCCAAGGGAAGAAAGTAGGAAGGTAGCTCAAGGCCACTGGGACCCGCCAGACCAAGGTCAGAGGCATCAGCCCAGGAGAGCTTCTGAAAGTGCCAACTGTCCAGCTCCTGCGAGATGCGGTGCGTCAGGGTGTCGGGTGTCGGGAAGGGGGGCCCCAGAGACGTGCAGTGTTCCGTGCAGGGCCTCCCAGGAAATTCTCCC
Organism: Canis lupus dingo; assembly: GCF_003254725.2. Taxonomy (NCBI): domain Eukaryota; kingdom Metazoa; phylum Chordata; class Mammalia; order Carnivora; family Canidae; genus Canis; species Canis lupus. The sequence continues at coordinate 106,055,618 of NC_064281.1, read as the reverse complement.
TGCACTGAGACGTTTGAGAATCAGCGACCTGGGCGGAAGAGCCCGAGGGGGTCCCCACCGCTCCGGTTCCTCTCGACTGGACGGCAGAGAAGCCCTCGCTAGGATCAAAACGGGGGATGTGCCACCCAGGCAGCCCTGGGCTCTGGAAGCGCTTCAGACCGGAAACGGGGACGCTTCCGAAGCGGCAGGAGGCCCGACCCACGTCAGCGTCGTCTGGGGCCCAGCCTCGTCTGGGGCCCTGGCGGCGGGGCGGGAGGCTCAGGGCCTGCCCAGGAGCTGGAGTCCGCAGGGCGGGCACTGCCGGCCTGGGAAAGTGGTGCGCCCCGACGCAGTACCTGTCTGAGCCACCGGAGGGCGCGTGGGTCTCTGGGACGCGGGAGGCGCGGCTCCCCGCGCGCGTGCCTGGACCAAGGACCCGGGGCGCGCGCGAGGACGGAGGACTGGCACGTAGAGGAACGATGGGCGCGTGGACGAAGGACGCGTGGCGAGCGCGGGGACAAAGGACACGCGGGGGCGGGGCCGAGTGAGCGCGGGCTCGCTCAGGCGGCTTTGGGGAGAAGCCGCGGTGCATGCAGTGAGGCTGCCCTGCGGGAGAGCGCATGGAGGGACGGCCGGACCATCTGGGCCCTCCCTGGTGGTCGTGCTGGAGGGTTGGGGCCCGTGTGGGGAGGGCTGCCAGCTCTGAGGCCCAGCACGGTCAGGGCACGTATGTCCACAGCCCAAGCGGCCCGCTTCCTGGATGCCTCGGAGCCGCGAGGAAGGCTCGGGGCTGAGGGCGGGCGACCGCGCACGCTCTCAAGGAATGGGTGCTCGCGAGCAATCCCCCTGCAGGAGCGCTTCCTCTGGGCCAGGCCGGCCTGCTGCCCGTGGCTTCCGTGCAGCTGCATGCGCCGCCGCGGGAAACCTGGGGAAACTGAAGGTTCAAGGAGAGACCCTGGGCGTCCTTGCAGATACCTTCCCCGAGGTGGGGGGAGGGGGGGCAGAGGCGCGGCGGCGGGCGGGGCCTGAGCGGCTCAGTTGCTTGAGCTTGGGATCCTGGGGGTCAGCTCAGGCCCTCAACTCAGGGTCCTGAGGTCAGGATCTCCCGCGCTTGTCAGTCTCTCCCTCCCTCTCCCTCTGCCACCCGCCCTCCCTCAAGGGAAGAAATCATTCCTTGTGCAAAAGAAACTTGCCCAGGGATGGGGTGGGAACAGCGCTGTCTTCCAAGACTGGGCAGGAAGAGTCCTGAGTCGTTTTCTGTTTCATGGCCTCCAGGGACGAGGCCGGGGACCCCAGGGCTGTGAGCAAAGAGAGGGAGAGCATGTGGGGGGCGCGGGTGGGGGCCGGTACAGGTCTGGAGACCTGTGCTGACGTGCACGTGACCACCCCTGTGTCCACCAGCCTGGCCCCAGACGTTGCACTAAGAACCTTTGGATGTTGCTACACGTGAGCATTGCAAGGGCTATCCACTCTAGCCCGGTCGCCATAACCCTCTGGCATATTCTGTGTGACCTGGGACGCGTCATTCAGTGCTCCTGAGCCACAAGCCTCAGGCCCTCCTCTGGACTCCGGGCATGAGCTTTGGGTGAGGGCTGGGGGACCCGGCCTATGCATACGCTGCCCCCACTTGTGCGTCGGCCCGCCTATATACAGAAACAGAAGACGGCCAACAGTAGAGTGGCAGTGGGGTTACAAGCCACCACATGGATAGGGCTTCGCTTAAGGGGTGGGGTCCTTAGCCTTAGGCCTGTGGAGTTTCAAAGCCGAGCTGTCCCATAGGACTTCCTGAAATTCTGTCTCTAGAGCACTTGAAATGTGGCCAGTGGGAATGAGAAACTGAATCTTTCAGATTAATTCAACTGAAACTGCCACACGGGACGTGCACTATCGTATGGGGCAGCACAGTCATAGAGGGCCCTTGGATGTTCATGGACATTTTGTAAACCTTTGACATGGGATGTGTGTGTGTGTGTGTGTGTGTGTGTGTGCGCGCGCGCTGTGTATTTCTGGGAAGTGAGTCCGTGGCTTTCATCAGCTTCTGCTAACTACGGAAGAGGTCAGGACCTGCAGCTTTATGGCTTTGGGAGAAAGGAAGCAAGGTGAGGGAGGTGAGTGTGGCCTCTGGTAACCACTGCGGTTGCCCCTTTCTGCGTTTGTCTGTGGCTGGCTTCTCGGGATGAGCTCCTACGTCGTTGACTTCTTCCCAGCAGGCTAGGACCGCTAGCCCAAAGCGCGCTGGTGTGAAGCTCAGACTCTGATGCATCCTGCGGTTTTATATTTTTTAAGATCTTCTTTATTTGGCAGAGAGAGACAGAGCGCAGAAGCAGAGGGAGCAACAGAGGGAGAGGGAGAAGCAGGCTCCCACTGAGCAGGGGACCTGATGCGGGGCTCTGTCCCACGACTCGGGGTTCACGGCCTGAGCCAAAGGAGATGCTCAACCGCTGAGCCACCCAGGCGCCCCTCTCTCTGTGTCTCTCATGAATCAATCAATGCAATCCTTTTTAGGAAAGGAATAGAGTGTGACCCTTGAACTCGGGGGTGTGAGCATGAGCCCCTCGTTCAGTGCAGAGAGGACTCAGAGGACAAATAAGCTTTTTACAAAGGGAGCACCTTTTAAGTGCGCAGCGCCCATTCTAGCCCTCCCACCACAGTCCAGCCACTAGCTTTCTGTCATATCTTATGGTCATTTTAAAAACTTTCTTTGAAATAGTTCATCGCATGGATGTCTCGCACTTTATGAAAACAACCGGCTCTTTTGGATAGAGCCCTTGGTTCCACATCTCCAAAACTCTAAGTCACGCTTGATGGAAACGCCTGGGCACGCAGACCCACTTGCTGTATGTTTTAGACCCGTGACAACGGATGAGCTGGAACACTGGGCCGGGTCCCCTGAAAGGGGAGTCACTGGAGAACGGTCTAAAGATATGAACGGAGAAGCGACAGCTCAGAGAATTCGGAAGAGCAAGTGCCCTGAGGTTTTAGGAGTCAATACCTTAGAGCAGACGCCATATCTGAGGTGGAGTCTCAGTGTGAATGAGGGCGAGGGGGTCCCCGGTTGCTACTCCTTCTGCCCTAGGACAGGAACAGCTTCCTCGCAGCTCTGCAGAAGCAGCTTCTGCACGCGGCTGTGGATCTCCTGGGCCAGGAGGGCCAGGAGCTGCACGGACACCAAGGGACCTAGGATCCGTTCCAGGGTGCGCATCTCGGGCCGAAGCCACCGACCGCTGGCAAAGCTCCAGGAGCCGCCTGACGGTTTCCTGGGGCCCAGCGGCACGATCCACAGGGGCAGGTAGGAGGCCACCAGGCTGCGCCCTCCAGCTGGGCTGGGCTGGGCTGGGCTGGGGGCAGCTCCTGGCGGCAGGTGCAGTAACTCCCGGGCTGTCACAGTCAGGAGGCCTTTGGCTCCTGAGAGCACGGGCCAGACGCCAGGGTCAGGTTCCGAGCCCTCGTGACCCCGAAAGCAGGCGCGACCGCCGCCGACCAAGGAGCCCGCGCCCGGGGCGGGCTGGCGGGCGCCAGACCTTGAAAAGCAGGTGCACGACCGCCGTGCCCCGGGCTCCCACTCACAGCCCGGAGGGGCCGCGGCCTGTGTGGCTTCGGGGAGTGGGGCTCCCGCCCCCTCGACCCGATTCTGCGCGGCCTTGGGAGGCCCCATCGCGGGCGGCTGTCTCCTCTCTGTCCGGGACCCACGCACCACTAGGCCCTGCTCCCACCAGGGAAGTGGCAGCAGCCCTAAAGTCTGGCGTCCGAACACCAAGGGCTCCAGCTGAGCTGCGGACCAACGTGTGCACCACTTGGCCTCAGTGACAGCCTCTGCCTGGCGCCGGCTCAGCCAGGAGGGAAAAAATGGGACCCCAGCCGCGGGGCGGGGACTGGCCCAGCCCCGCCCCGCCCCGCCCCGCCCCGCCCGCCAGGGACCAATTGGAAGACAAGAGGCGGGGCGGCGAGGCCAACCCCAGCCCCCACGAGCCCTCTGCTGGCGGCCCAGGGCGGAGAGGAGAGCACCGGGCTAGCCAGGTGGAAGCTCAGGTGTCCAAGGGAAGAAAGTAGGAAGGTAGCTCAAGGCCACTGGGACCCGCCAGACCAAGGTCAGAGGCATCAGCCCAGGAGAGCTTCTGAAAGTGCCAACTGTCCAGCTCCTGCGAGATGCGGTGCGTCAGGGTGTCGGGGTGTCGGGAAGGGGGGCCCCAGAGACGTGCAGTGTTCCGTGCAGGGCCTCCCAGGAAATTCTCCCTGCACTGAGACGTTTGAGAATCAGCGACCTGGGCGGAAGAGCCCGAGGGGGTCCCCACCGCTCCGGTTCCTCTCGACTGGACGGCAGAGAAGCCCTCGCTAGGATCAAAAACGGGGGATGTGCCACCCAGGCAGCCCCTGGGCTCTGGAAGCGCTTCAGACCGGAAACGGGGACGCTTCCGAAGCGGCAGGAGGCCCGACCCACGTCAGCGTCGTCTGGGGCCCAGCCTCGTCTGGGGCCCTGGCGGCGGGGCGGGAGGCTCAGGGCCTGCCCAGGAGCTGGAGTCCGCAGGGCGGGCACTGCCGGCCTGGGAAAGTGGTGCGCCCCGACGCAGTACCTGTCTGAGCCACCGGAGGGCGCGTGGGTCTCTGGGACGCGGGAGGCGCGGCTCCCCGCGCGCGTGCCTGGACCAAGGACCCGGGGCGCGCGCGAGGACGGAGGACTGGCACGTAGAGGAACGATGGGCGCGTGGACGAAGGACGCGTGGCGAGCGCGGGGACAAAGGACACGCGGGGGCGCGGGGACAGAGGACAGGCGCGTGGAAGAATGATGGGCGCGTGGACGAGCACGGGCGGCGGGCGCGAGGACGAGGACGAGCGACACGTGGGGGGCGCGTGGCCAGAGGGCGGGCGCGTGGACGGAAGATGGGCGGCGGGTGCGTGGACGAAGGACACGCGCGGCCCTCCCCTGTCCCGCCCGCCGGACTCCCTGCCGCCGCTCCCTGCGCCCCAGGCCGGGCCTTGCCCAGGTTGTCTGGGGCGAGGAGCGCCCGGCGGGGCCCTGGGTCATCCTGGTGGGGAGCGCGCCCGCACCCGCACCCGCACCCGCACCCGCACCCGCACCCGCCCCGGCGCCCCGGCAGCTGCCTGGTAACCGGATTTTGGACGTTCCCGAGACGCGTGGCCCTCGCTTTTCCCCGAGTGCGTGCCCGCTTTGCACGCAGCCTTCTTATCCCGGGGCCGAGTGAGCGCGGGCTCGCTCAGGCGGCTTTGGGGAGAAGCCGCGGTGCATGCAGTGAGGCTGCCCTGCGGGAGAGCGCATGGAGGGACGGCCGGACCATCTGGGCCCTCCCTGGTGGTCGTGCTGGAGGGTTGGGGCCCGTGTGGGGAGGGCTGCCAGCTCTGAGGCCCAGCACGGTCAGGGCACGTATGTCCACAGCCCAAGCGGCCCGCTTCCTGGATGCCTCGGAGCCGCGAGGAAGGCTCGGGGCTGAGGGCGGGCGACCGCGCACGCTCTCAAGGAATGGGTGCTCGCGAGCAATCCCCCTGCAGGAGCGCTTCCTCTGGGCCAGGCCGGCCTGCTGCCCGTGGCTTCCGTGCAGCTGCATGCGCCGCCGCGGGAAACCTGGGGAAACTGAAGGTTCAAGGAGAGACCCTGGGCGTCCTTGCTGATACCTTCCCCGAGGTGGGGGGAGGGGGGGCAGAGGCGCGGCGGCGGGCGGGGCCTGAGCGGCTCAGTTGCTTGAGCTTGGGATCCTGGGGGTCAGCTCAGGCCCTCAACTCAGGGTCCTGAGGTCAGGATCTCCCGCGCTTGTCAGTCTCTCCCTCCCTCTCCCTCTGCCACCCGCCCTCCCTCAAGGGAAGAAATCATTCCTTGTGCAAAAGAAACTTGCCCAGGGATGGGGTGGGAACAGCGCTGTCTTCCAAGACTGGGCAGGAAGAGTCCTGAGTCGTTTTCTGTTTCATGGCCTCCAGGGACGAGGCCGGGGACCCCAGGGCTGTGAGCAAAGAGAGAGAGAGCATGTGGGGGGCGCGGGTGGGGGCCGGTACAGGTCTGGAGACCTGTGCTGACGTGCACGTGACCACCCCTGTGTCCACCAGCCTGGCCCCAGACGTTGCACTAAGAACCTTTGGATGTTGCTACACGTGAGCATTGCAAGGGCTATCCACTCTAGCCCGGTCGCCATAACCCTCTGGCATATTCTGTGTGACCTGGGACGCGTCATTCAGTGCTCCTGAGCCACAAGCCTCAGGCCCCTCCTCTGGACTCCGGGCATGAGCTTTGGGTGAGGGCTGGGGGACCCGGCCTATGCATACGCTGCCCCCACTTGTGCGTCGGCCCGCCTATATACAGAAACAGAAGACGGCCAACAGTAGAGTGGCAGTGGGGTTACAAGCCGCCAGATGGATAGGGCTTCGCTTAAGGGGTGGGGTCCTTAGCCTTAGGCCTGTGGAGTTTCAGAGCCGAGCTGTCCCATAGGACTTCCTGAAATTCTGTCTCTAGAGCACTTGAAATGTGGCCAGTGGGAATGAGAAACTGAATCTTTCAGATTAATTCAACTGAAACTGCCACACGGGACGTGCACTATCGTATGGGGCAGCACAGTCATAGAGGGCCCTTGGATGTTCATGGACATTTTGTAAACCTTTGACATGGGATGTGTGTGTGTGTGTGTGTGTGTGTGTGTGTGTGTGTGTGTGTTGTGTATTTCTGGGAAGTGAGTCCATGGCTTTCATCAGCTTCTACTAACTGCGGAAGATGTCAGGACCTGCAACTTTATGGCTTTGGCAGAAAGGAAGCAAGGTAAGGGAGGTGAGTGTGGCTTCTGGAAACCACTGGTGTTCCTTCTTTCTGCTTTTGCCTGTCCTCAGCTGTGGATGGCTTCTCGGCATTAACTCCTATGATTTTGACTTCTTCATAGTTAGTTAGGACCCCTAGCCTCGAGGTCAATGGTGTTAAACTGAAACTGTCATACAAACTGTTTAATTTTTTTAAATATTTCTTTTCTTTATTCAGTAGAAGGATGAAGCGACCAGTAACAGATTGAGAGAATTGAAAAAACCTACTGTTTCATGTCTTTCCTTACTATTACTCAGAATACTCACACTTTCTGAAACCAGATACGGTGTGGTTTTCCCCTAGCAAGCAACCCCGTCTGGAACCAGCTGAGTATCCTACAATTTCACTCAATTCTACAGCATCCACCCAGAGATGGCATTATATCTCATGGGTTGAGGGCTAATACCTGTAAGACTGCTCCAGTCCCATTTCAGATACTAATAGCAAGTCCAGCAAATCACCTGTGCTTCTGACCATTGGTTTATCAATTGGGGATGCCAGAGACCCCTCCCCCTGGGTTTGACTAATGTGCTAGAGTGGCTCATAGAGCATAGGACCAGGTCTGGGAGAGTCGTGAGCACAGGGGCTTCCGTCCCCGTAGAGTTGGGATGTGTCACCCCCTCAGTATGCGGATATGCTCACCAACCTGGAAGCTTCCCTAACCTGCTACTATTCGGGTTTTAAGGCGGCTTCATCACATATGCATGATCAATCAGTAACTCCATTTCCATCTCTTCTCCCTTCTCTTGATGGAGGTGGAGCTGAAAATACCAAGCTTCTAATCTTGGATTGGTCTTTCTGGACCAGCCCAGATCCAGGAGCAGATCCAGAGTCCTCTCATGAGAATCAAAGATATTTCTAGTGCTCAGGAACTTCCAGAGCCCTGTGTCAGGGACTGGAGACAAAGACCAAGTATGTATTTCTTATTATAAATCACAATATCAGAGAAAGAGAGAGAGATTCATCATAAGGAATTGGCTTACATGATCATAGAGGTTTGTAAGTCCCAAGATCTGTGAGTTGGCAAGGTGGAGACCCAGAAGTGCTGACGGTTTAATTCTAGTGCATGTACAAATGCCTGAGAAGAGGGGAGCCAAGGATAGAGTTCTTGTCCAAAGACCAGCCGGCTTGAGGCACAGGAAGAGCAGCTCTTCCAATTTGAGTCTGAAGGTGGGATAAAAGCCAATATCCCAGCTCAAAAACCATTAGGTAGGTATTTTTTATTGGTGTTCAATTTTCCAACATATAGAATAACACCCAGTGCTCATCCCGTCAAGTGCCCACCTCAGTGCCCGCCACCCAGTCACCCCCACCCCCTGCCCACCTCCCCTTCCACCACCCCTAGTTCGTTTCCCAGAGTTAGGAGTCTTTCATGTTCTGTCTTCCTTTCTGATATTTCCCACTCATTTTTCTCCTTTCCCCTTTATTCCCTTTCACTATTTTTTTTATATTTGGGTCCAAGATTATAGCACCCAAACCAATCAACCAACCTGAGCTCAGCTTCTTGTTCTAAGATGCCACATCCAGGGGCACCTGGGTTAAGCGTCTGACTCTTGGTTTTAGCTCACATCATGATGTCATGGTCGTGAGATCAAGCCCCACATCCAGCTCCATGCTCAGTGGGGAGTCTGCTTGGGATTTTCTCTCTCTCCCCCTCCACCCCTCTCTAAAATAATACTATAAATGGCATATCTACTCAAAAACTTGACACTGAAGCTCTGCTCTCTATAATTTGGTCCCTGTCCACTTGTCATCTGCTCATGAAATAAGCAGTTCACGAGCACCTGCTCAATACCAGATAGCATTCTAGATTCTGGAGGCTCCGGAGTGATGTGACAAAAAGCTAATAGGGACTAGCTCATAGGTCTTGGAATTGACAGGTACAGAAAGCAGAGTGGGTGGAGGGATGGAAGTTGGAGTGGAACAGCTGGGACAGAAGGTGTAAGAAACAGAATTTGTAACCAGCTACCACCCCAGTGGCTGCTGGCTTAACAGAGCAGAAAATTTACCATGGGTGGGCCCCCAGAATGAGTATGGGGACAAGGGAGAGAGGCAGCACAGAGCCTGGGGTTCACAGCAGCCCCAGAATTAAAGAAAAGATAGCTGCACCCAGGGAGAAAGTGCACTAAGAATAAAGTTCACCTTGGGACGGCTGGGTGCCTCAGTGGTTAAGCATCTACCTTCAGCTCAGGGCGTGATCCTGGAGTCCCAGGATCGAGTTGCGCATCGGGCGCCCTGCATGAAGCGTGCTTCTCCTTCTGCTTGTGCTTCTGCCTCTCTAACTCTGTGTCTCTCGTGAATAAATAAATAAAATCTTTTTAAAAAAGAATAAATTTCATCTTGTATCAACAATGTTGGTGTTGGGAGGATGACCTGGCTGGCTTTTCTGCTCATTACCCAAAGGGAAGCCTTCTTCCTGGGGGTTCCATTTACTTATACAGAGATGCAGTCAAATGGTCCCTTCAAGGAAGATGATCTTGGGGTAAATGGTTCTATTCAAAGGCCCAGCTGTATCTCCTATTCATCAAACTCCCCCAGTCATAAATATAAATGGGAAACCAAGGAACACCAAGTATTTGAAGGAAACTGCAACAAGAGAAGTCTAAGATGAACAAAGTAATATCTTGAAGGAAAAAAAAATAAATAGCTTGAAGGAAACAGATCAAAGGCCACAAAGGATCAAAATTATCTTTATAATGATCCCTGGGATGCCTGGGTGGCTCAGCGATTGAGCACCTGCCTTCGGCTCCAGTCGTGATCCTGCAGTCCCGGGATCAAGTCCCACATCAGGCTCCCTTCATGGAGCCTGCCTTTCCCTTTTCCTTCTGTCTTTGCCTGTCTCACTCTGTGTCTCTCATGAATAAATAAAATCTTTTTAAAAAATAAAAATAAGGGATCCCTGGGTGGCACAGCGGTTTGGCGCCTGCCTTTGGCCCAGGGTGCGATCCTGGAGACCCAGGATCGAATCCCGCGTCGGGCTCCCGGTGCATGGAGCCTGCTTCTCCCTCTGCCTGTGCCTCTGCCTCTCTCTCTCTCTCTCTGTGACTATCATAAATAAATAAAAATTAAAAAAAATAAAATAAAAAATAAAAAAATAAAAATAAAATAAAAAAGATCCCTTATTTATCACCCACAGAAAGATTAGAGAATATATCACATACATAAAACCAAAAAGAGCAATCAGGAAGTGAGAAAGTTATAAAAAAATAAAATGAGAAAGTTGTCAGATAAATAATGATACGATTAGGAAGTACAATGAATAACAGGGTGCCTGGGTGGTGCAGTCAGTTGGCTGTCCAACTCTTGATTTCGGCTCAGGTCATGATCTCAGAGTCATGAGATTGAGCCCTGCATGTTGGGGGGGGGATCCATGCTCATCAGGGAGTCTGCTTGGAATTCTTTCTCTCCCTCTGCTCCTCCCCTACCCCCTTGCACTCGCGCTTTCTCCCAAGTCTTTGTAGTTATATTATTATTACTATTATTATATATTCCCACTTAAAGCGAGGATAATTAAGTACCTACCTCCTAGAATTGTTCTGCTAATTAGACAAGAGAATGCACTTTGGCAGGGTGTAATTGTTCAGTAAATGGTAGGAGCTATGAGCGGTAGTAGCAAGGTTATATCTAATGGGAAAATAAGTTGCAAAGCCAGCATGTCAAGTCAAAACCACATTAAAACTATTCCTGACGGACACCTGGGTGGCTCAGCAGTGGAACCCATGCCTTCAACTCAGAGCGTGATCCTGAAGTATGGGATCGAGTCCCACATCAGGCCCCCTGCATGGAGCCTGCTTCCCCCTCTGCCTATGTCTCTGCCTCTCTCTTTCTGTGTCTCTCATGAATAAATAAATAAAATCTTTTAAAAAATAACTATTCCTGAAAAGTCCTACAGATTTCCCATAAATCTCGCAGGCACACATGGTGAAATTTACACAAATCAAATACCATAGATGAGACATCTCTGATTTATTAATACTAGGACACTTGTTCCCTTCCATGTCATCGACCTCTGAGCCCTAGACTTTGCTACTTTCTTGTTCTCTGAGACGAAAAAGACTGGAAGTTGTAAAAGGCCGACCATGAGAGTCCTTTCTATAGACAGCATGGAATTTTAGCATTGGAGACGTTCTGGAAGGGGTCGCCTCATGTACCGTATAGCAGAATATCAGAGTTTTGGATGTGAGTGTGCTACTTATAAGCCAGATGAGCCACTTACCCTCTCTGCCTGTCACTGTGCTCACAGGCTAGGTGACAGCCTGCCCATGCTGTCTGCTTTCCCAGATTGTGGAAAAGACCCTCCAAGACATTAACTATCACAGTAAAGATACCGGTAATAGCTAACACTTACTGAAGGCTAAGTTATCTCATTTAATTCTTACAATGCTCCTTATTCCTTTATTGTTTATTTTTTAAGATTTTATTTCTTTATTTGAGAGAGAGTGTGAGAGAGAGACCTGGAGCAGAGGGGAAGGGCAGAGGGAGAAGCAGACTCCCTGTTGAGCAGGGAGCCTGATGCGGGGCTCGATCCCAGGGCCTTGAGATTATGACGTGAACCGAAGGCAGACACTTACCTGACTGAGCCTCCCAGGAACCCTATTATTTTTTTTAAAGCTCTACATGCAATGCGGGGGTTGAATTCACAAACCCAAGATCAAGAGGTGCCCCGAATTCTCACAATACTCTCGAATGTGGTAGTGCCTGTAATTATCTCCAATTTACTCCAGGAGAATCTGAGACTCAAAGGTCATGTAGAAGCACTTTGAGAACTTGAAAGTGCCCCACAGATGTAGTAGATGGCTCAGATGAATACCCTTAGGGATAGAAATACCAATGGTATCTTGGGCAAACCTTATCCCTAAACTGGGCTGAGTTTTCTTATCGGTACAGTAGGAGGGTTGGAGTCTTTCAGGGCCTAAGTACAATAGCCCGGAGGAAGGCCTACTGCCTAGACACCATAAAGTAAAGTATTTCAAGACCAGATCGTGATGAAGTCACTTGTCCAGCTCTCTGCAGCAGGTCGATTAGGTTGACGTGTTGAAGCACACGTGCCATCTCACCCATCGCAGAAGAGCCCCTTTCTTTGATGTTTCACTGACAAGCATGAAGGCTTCGAAATGTTCTGCATATTTTCTCCTTAGAGCACAATAAAAGGACCAAGGAACATTCCCAGGAAAGCCTGCTTAGTGCCGGATTACACTTTAATAATACATCCTTGGCTCCTTCGGAGCACCTTCCTGCAATATTTACTGTGCATTTATCTGCAAGACCAACAGGACACATTTATTTTCCTGTGCTTTAATTATAAACATAACATTAAAATCTTTCAGAGAGAGAGACAGAAGGGAAGAAGGAAGGCACAGAGAGTGACAGAGACACAGAGAGAGACTCTCTGCTTTAACACTTTCCCAACATTTGTCATTCTGAGGTGATTCCTTCAGTTCTTGTTCAGCAGCTTCTAGATATTTCCACAGTTGATTTAGTCATTCCACAGGTATTTCTTAGGCCGTGTCAGGTCCTAGGCACTCAATGCTCTAGGAAACAAATATGGAGCAGTGAGGACCACAGAGTCCCACCTCTGGTTGCAAGCCCTGTGTCCATGTGCCTTTGCACCTCCTCACCTTTTCTGGGGGGCGGGGGTGAATAACATTATATCTTTTTAAAAAATATTTTATTTACTTATTTTTAAAGAATTCATGTATTTATGTGTGAGAGAGATAGAGCACAAGCAGGAGAAGGAGCAGAGGGAGAGGGAGAAGCAGATTCTCGCTGAGCAGAGAGCCAGACGTGGAACTTGATCCCACGACCCTGAGATCACCACCTGAGCTGAAGGCAAATGCTTAAGCAACTGAGGCACCCAGGCACTCCTCCCTCCTTTTGAAAGATTTTAACATTGTATCTTAAGCATTTTTCACGTGTCTGCCTTCCAGCTCATCCTTAAGGATCTTTGATTTGGTTCCATTTCTCTGTTTTGGGGCAGGGTAGGAAATGGAAAATCACTTGCCATCGTCTTTTGCTCAATTCCATAACTACTTCCAGGTTTCAAAGGAGAGAGCAGTAGAGAGAGGAAAAGTCACATGCAAGTTAGAAGAAGTGAAAGAAAATAGTGACTCTTCTTTCTCATTCTCTTTGCTCACCTGAAGCCTTGCCAGTGCATCATTTTTATTCAAAGAAACAACAGAGGAAATAGTACAGTGTAATAGCAGTGGCATAGAACACAAATTGCTAAAAAAAAAAAAAAAAGAACACAAATTGCTAAGATAGGGTAATTCGACTCAGTGGTCAAGGAATGCCAAGGACCCACAGCTACATCGCATGCTCCCACCAGTGGTTGAAGAGAGGCCACCTTGGACCCTGGAAATATCTCTGAGGTAATAACAGCAACAAAAACAAAATTACAATAACAGGAATCCCCGGCTGGTCACACAGCTTTTGCCAGTCTTCAACACCCGGATGGCAGTTTCTCAAATATGAACAATGTGTGGATGCTTCCTTTTTCTAAAAAAATATTTATGTATTTATTCATGAGAGACACACAGAGAGAGACAGAAACATGGGCAGAGGGAAAATCAGGCTCCCTGTGGGGAGCCCAAAGCAGGATTTGATCAGAGGATCCAGGGATCGTGCCCTGAGCCAAAGGCAAATTCTCAACTACTGAGTCACCCAGGTGCCCCTGTGTGGATACTTCCCATTGGATAAAAATTGCTTCAGAACACATTGTTGATCCTGATCATAATATTACCTAAATAGGACAGCCTGGGTGTCTCAGCAGTTTAGCGCCTGCTTTCAGCTCAGGGCATGATCCTAGAGTACCAGATTGAGTCGCAAGTCAGGCTCCCTTTATGGAGACTATTTTCTCCCTCTGCCTATGTCTCTGCCTCTCTCTGTGTGTGAGTCTATGAATAAATAAATATATAATCTCTTCAAAAATATTACTTAGGGGGGCAGGGCAAGATGGCGGATGGGTAGGTTCCCCAACTCACCTGCCCCAAACAACTTACCTAGATGACTTTCAAATCATCCTGAAAACCTACGAATTTGAACTGATATTTAAAGAGAGAACATCAGGAATGCTACAGAGAGAAGGGTTTTCGTTTCTTACTAGTACAACTCATTTTTAGCCACTCTGCACTGAGCAAAATGACTAGAAAGAACTCACCACAAAAGAAAGAATCAGAAACAGTAATCTCTGCCACAGAGTTACATAATTTGGATTACAATTCAATGGCAGAAAGCCAATTCAGAAGCACTATTATAAAGCTACTGGTGGCTCCAGAAAAAAGCATAAAGGACTCAAGAGACTTCATGACTGCAGAATTTAGAGCTAATCAGGCAGAAGTTAAAAATCAATTGAATGAGATGCAATCCAAACTAGAAGTCCTAACGACGAGGGTTAATGAGGAGGAAGAACGAGTGAGTGACATAGAAGACAAGTTGATGGCAAAGAGGGAAACTGAGGAAAAAAAGAGACAAACAATTAAAAGACCATGAGGATAGATTAAGGAAAATAAATGACAGCCTGAGGAAGAAAAATCTACATTTAATTGGGGTTCCCGAGGGCGCTGAAAGGGACAGAGGTCCAGAATATATATTTGAAAAAATCATAGCTGAAAACTTTCCTAATCTGGGAAGGGAAACAAGCATTGAGATCCAGGAGATAGAGAGATCCCTCCCTAAAATCAATAAAAACCGTTCAACACCTCGACATTTAATAGTTAAGCTTGCAAATTCCAAAGATAAAGAGAAGATCCTTAAAGCAGCAAGAGACAAGAAATCCCTGACTTTTATGGGGAGGAGTATTAGGGTAACAGCAGACCTCTCCACTGAGACCTGGCAGGCCAGAAAGGGCTGGCAGGACATATTCAGGGTCCTTAATTCCAAAACCAGTATGCAACCAAGAATACTTTATCCAGCAAAGCTCTCATTCAGAATGGAAAGAGAGATAAAAAGCTTCCAAGACAGGCAGGAACTGAAAGAATATGTGACCTCCAAACCAGCTCTGCAAGAAATTTTAAGGGGGACTCTTAAAATTCCCCTTTAAGAAGAAGTCCAGTGGGACAATCCACAAAAACAAGGACTGAATAGATATAATGATGACACTAAACTCATATCTTTCAATAGTAACTCTGAACGTGAATGGGCTTAAATGACCCCACCAAAAGGCGCAGGGTTTCAGACTGGATAAAAAAGCAGGACCCATCTATTTGCTGTCTACAAGAGACTCATTTTAGACAGAAGGACACCTACAGCCTGAAAATAAAAGGTTGGAGAACCATTTACCATTCAAATGGTCCTCAAAAGAAAGGAGGGGTAGCCATCCTTATATCAGATAAACCAAAATTTATCCCAAAGACTGTCGTGAGAGATGAAGAGGGACACTATATCATACTTAAAGGATCTATCCAACAAGAGGACTTAACAATCCTCAATATATATGCCCCGAATGTGGGAGCTGCCAAATATATCAATCAATTAATAACCAAAGTTAAGACATACTTAGATAATAATACACTTATACTTGGTGACTTCAATCTAGCGCTTTCTACACTCGATAGGTCTTCTAAACACATCTCCAAAGAAACGAGAGCTTTAAATGATACACGGGACCAGATGGATTTCACAGATATCTACAGAACTTTACATCCAAACTCAACTGAATACACATTCTTCTCAAGTGCACATGGAACTTTCTCCAGAATAGACCACATACTGGGTCACAAATCGGGTCTGAACCGATACCAAAAGATTGGGATCGTCCCCTGCATATTCTCAGACCATAATGCCTTGAAATTAGAACTAAATCACAACAAGAAGTTTGGAAGGACTTCAAACACGTGGAGGTTAAGGACCATCCTGCTAAAAGATGAGTCAACCAGGAAATTAAGGAAGAATTAAAAAGATTCATGGAAACGAATGAGAATGAAGATACAACCGTTCAAAATCTTTGGGATTCAGCAAAAGCAGTCCTGAGGGGGAAATACATCGCAATACAAGCATCCATTCAAAAACTGGAAAGAACTCAAATACAAAAGCTAACCTTACACCTAAAGGAGCTAGAGAAAAAACAGCAAATAGATCCTACACCCAGCAGAAGAAGAGAGTTAATAAAGATTTGAGCAGAACTCAACGAAACTGAGACCAGAAGAACTGTGGAACAGATCAAAAAAACCAGGAGTTGGTTCTTTGAAAGAATTAATAAGATAGATAAACCATTAGCCAGCCTTATTAAAAAGAAGAGAGAGAAGACTCAAATTAATATAATCATGAATGAGAAAGGAGAGATCACTACCAACACCAAGGAAATACAAACGATTTTAAAACCATATTATGAACAGCTATACGCCAATAAATTAGGCAATCTAGAAGAAATGGACGCATTTCTAGAAAGCCACAAACTACCAAAACTGGAACAGGAAGAAATAGAAAAACTGAACAGGCCAATAACCAGGGAGGAAATTGAAGTAGTCATCAAAAGCCTCCAAGACACAAAAGTCCAGGGCCAGATGGCTTCCCTGGGGAGTTCTATCGAAAGTTTAAAGAAGAAACCATACATATTCTCCTAAAGCTGTTTGGAAAGATAGAAAGAGATGGAGTACTTACAAATTTGTTCTATGAGGCCAGCATCACCTTAATTCCAAAACCAGACAAAGACCCCACCAAAAAGGAGAATTATAGACCAATATCCCTGATGAACATGGATGCAAAAATTCTCAACAAGATACTAGCCAATAAGATCCAACAATACATTAAGAAAATTATTCACCATGACCAAGTAGGATTTATCCCCAGGACACAAGGCTGGTTCAACACTTGTAAAACAATCAATGTGATTCATCATATCAGCAAGAGAAAAATCAAGAACCATATGATCCTCTCAATAGATGCAGAGAAAAAAAAAAAAAAAATAGATGCAGAGAAAGCATTTGACAAAATACAGCATCCATTCCTGATCAAAACTCTTCAGAGTGTAGGGATAGAGGGAACATTCCTCAACATCTTAAAAGCCATCTACGAAAAGCCCACAGCAAATATCATTCTCAATGGGGAAGCACTGGGAGCCTTTCCCCTAAGATGAGGATGAGGAACAAGACAGGGATGTCCACTCTCACCACTGCTATTCAATATAGTACTGGAAGTCCTAGCCTCAGCAATCAGACAACAAAAAGACATTAAAGGTATTCAAATTGGCAAAGAAAAAGTCAAACCTTCCCTCTTCGCCGATGACATGATACTCTACGTAGAAAACCCAAAAGCCTCCACCCCAAGATTGCTAGAACTCATACAGCAATTTGGCAGCATGGCAGGATACAAAATCAATGCCCAGAAGTCAGTGGCATTTCTATACACTAACAATGAGACTGAAGAAAGAGAAATTAAGGAGTCAATCCCATTTACAATTGCACCCAAAAGCATAAGATACCTAGGAATAAAACTAACCAAAGAGGTAAAGGATCTATACCCTCAAAACTATAGAACACTTCTGAAAGAAATTGAGGAAGACACAAAGAGATGGAAAAATATTCCATATCATGGATTGGCAGAATTAATATTGTGAAAATGTCAATGTTACCCAGGGCAATTTACACGTTTAATGCAAGCCCTATCAAAATACCATGGATTTTCTTCAGAGAGTTAGAACAAATTATTTAAGATTTGTGTGGAATCAGAAAAGACCCCAAATAGCCAGGGGAATTATAAAAAAGAAAACCATAGCTGGGGGCATCAAAATGCCAGATTTCAGGTTGTACTACAAAGCTGTGGTCATCAAGACAGTGTGGTACTGGCACAAAAACAGACACATAGATCAATGGAACAGAATAGAGAATCCAGAAGTGGACCCTGAACTTTATGGTCAACTAATATTCGATAAAGGAGGAAAGACTATCCATTGGAAGAAAGACAGTCTCTTCAATAAATGGTGCTGGGAAAATTGGACAGCCACATGCAGAAGAATGAAACTAGACCACTCTCTTGCACCATACACAAAGATAAACTCAAAATGGATGAAAGATCTAAATGTGAGACAAGATTCCATCAAAATCCTAGAGGAGAACATAGGCAACACCCTTTTTGAACTCGGCCACAGTAACTTCTTGCAAGATACATCCCCGAAGGCAAAAGAAACAAAAGCAAAAATGAACTATTGGGACTTCATCAAGATAAGAAGCTTTTGCACAGCAAAGGATACAGTCAACAAAACTAAAAGACAACCTACAGAATGGGAGAAGATATTTGCAAATGACGTATCAGATAAAGGGCTAGTTTCCAAGATCTATAAAGAACTTATTTTAAAAAAAAAGAACTTATTAAACTCAACACCAAAGAAACAAACAATCCAATCATGAAATGGGCAAAAGACATGAAGAGAAGTCTCACAGAGGAAGACATAGACATGGCCAACATGCACATGAAAAAATGCTCCGCATCACATGCCATCCGGGAAATACAACTCAACAACACAATGAGATACCACCTCACACCAGTGAGAATGGGGAAAATTAACAAGGCAGGAAATCATGAAGTTAGAGAGGATGTGGACAAAGGGGAACCCTCTTGCACTGTTGGTAGGAATGTGAACTGGTGCAGCTACTCTGGAAAACTGTGTGGAGGTTCCTCAAAGAGTTAAAAATAGATCTGCCCTACGACCCAGCAATTGCACTGCTGGGGATTTACCCCAAAGATGCAGATGCAGTGAAATGCCGGGACACCTGCACCCCGGTCTTTATAGCAGCAATGTCCACAATAGCCAAACTATTGTTTGGAAGGAGACTTGGTGTCCATAGAAAGATGAATGGATAAAGAAGATGTGGTCTATGTATACAATGGAATATTACTCAGCCATTAGAAACGACAAATACCCACCATTTTCTTCAACATGGAGGGACACCGAGGGTATTATGCTGAGTGAAATAAGTCAGTTGGAAAAGGTCAAACATTATATGGTCTCATTCATTTGGAGAATAGAAAAATTAGTGTAAGGGAATAAAGGGAAAAGAGAGAACATGAGTGAAAATATCAGTGAGGGTGACAAAACATGAGAGACACCGAACTCTGGGAAATGAACAAAGGGTAGTGGAAGGGGAAGTGGGCGGGGGGTTCAGGTGACTGGGTGATGGGCAATGAGGGGGGCACTTGGCAGGATTAGCACTGGGTGTTATGCTATATGTTGGCAAATTTAACTCCAATAAAAATTTAAAAGATAAAAATAATAAAATAAAAAAAGAAGATCTGTCATTTGCAGAAAGCACCAGGTTCAAGTCTCACAGCATAATTGTATTATAATCTAAGTATGTCTACTTTCGTTATTAATTGACTGACATACATGGCAGCTCCCACCTTAGGGGCATAAATATTTATTATTGTTAGGTCTTCTTGTTGGATAGATCATTTAAGTGTGATATAGTGTCCCTCTTCATGTCTTACCACAGTCTTTAGGATAAACCTTAATTTATCTGATATAAAGATGGCTACCCCTGCTTTCTTTTGAGGACCATTTGAATGGTAAATGTTTCTCCCACCTTTCCTTTTCAGGCTGTAGATGTCTTTAGGTCTAAATTGAGTCTCTTATCTTGATGAAGTCCCAATAGTTCATTTTTGCTTTTGTTTCTTTTGCCTTCGTGGATGTATCTTGCAAGAAGTTACTGTGGCCGAGTTCAAAAAGGGTGTTGCCTGTGTTCTTCTCTAGGATTTTGATGGAATCTTGTCTCACATTTAGATCTTTCATCCATTTTGAGTTTATCTTTGTGTATGGTGCAAGAGAGTGGTCTAGTTTCATTCTTCTGCATGTGGATGTCCAATTTTCCCAGCACCATTTATTGAAGAGACTGTCTTTCTTCCAACGGATAGTCTTTCCTCCTTTATCGAATATTAGTTGACCATAAAGTTCAGGGTCCACTTCTGGATTCTCTATTCTGTTCCACTGATCTATGTGTCTGTTTTTGTGCCAGTACCACACTGTCTTGATGACCACAGCTTTGTAGTACAACCTGAAATCTGGCATTGTGATGCCCCCAGCTCTGGTTTTCTTTTTTAAAATTCCCCTGGCTATTCGGGGTCTTTTCTGATTCCACACAAATCTTAAAATAATTTGTTCTAACTCTCTGAAGAAAATCCATGGTATTTTGATAGGGATTGCATTAAACGTGTATATTGCCCTGGGTAACATTGACATTTTCACAATATTAATTCTGCCAATCCATGAGCATGGAATATTTTTCCATCTCTTTGTGTCTTCCTCAATTTCTTTCAGAAGTGTTCTATAGTTTTGAGGGTATAGATCCTTTACATCTTTGGTGAGGTTTATTCCTAGGTATCTTATGCTTTTGGGTGCAATTGTAAATGGGATTGACTCCTTAATTTCTCTTTCTTCAGTCTCATTGTTAGTGTATAGAAATGCCACTGATTTCTGGGCATTGATTTTGTATCCTGCCACGCTACCGAATTGCTGTATGAGTTCTAGCAATCTTGGGGTGGAGACTTTTGGGTTTTCTATGTAGAGTATCATGTCATCAGCGAAGAGGGAGAGTTTGACTTCTTCTTTGCCAATTTGAATGCCTTTAATGTCTTTTTGTTGTCTGATTGCTGAGGCTAGGACTTCCAGTACTATGTTGAACAGCAGTGGTGAGAGTGGACATCCCTGTCTTGTTGGGACTTCATCAAGATAAGAAGCTTTTGCACAGCAAAGGATACAGTCAACAAAACTAAAAGACAACCTACAGAATGGGAAAATATATTTGCAAATGACATATCAGATAAAGGGCTAGTTTCCAAAATCTATAAAGAACTTATTAAACTCAACACCAAAGAAACAAAGAATCCAATCATGAAATGGGCAAAAGACATGAAGAGAAATCTCACAGAGGAAGACATAGACATGGCCAACATGCACATGAGAAAATGCTCTGCATCACTTGCCATCAGGGAAATACAAATCAAAATCACAATGAGATACCACCTCACACCAGTGAGAATGGGGCAAATTAACAAGGCAGGAAACAACAAATGTTGGAGAGGATGCGGAGAAAAGGGAACCCTCTTACACTGTTGGTGGGAATGTGAACTGGTGCAGCCACTCCGGAAAACTGTGTGGAGGTTCCTCAAACAGTTAAAAATATACCTGCCCTACGACCCAGCAATTGCACTGTTGGGGATTTACCCCAAAGAGACAAATGCAATGAAACGCCGGGACACCTGCACCCCGATGTTTATAGCAGCAATGTCCACAATAGCCAAACTGTGGAAGGAGCCTCGGTGTCCAACGAAAGATGAATGGATAAAGAAGATGTGGTTTATGTATACAATGGAATATTACTCAGCCATTAGAAATGACAAATACCCACCATTTGCTTCAACGTGGATGGAACTGGAGGGTTTTATGCTGAGTGAAGTAAGTCAGTCGGAGAAGGACAAACATTATATGTTCTCATTCATTTGGGGAATATAAATAATAGTGAAAGGGAATATAAGGGAAGGGAGAAGAAATGTGTGGGAAATATCAGAAAGGGAGACAGAACGTAAAGACTGCTAACTCTGGGAAACGAACTAGGGGTGGTAGAAGGGGAGGAGGGCGGGGGGTGGGAGTGAATGGGTGACGGCACTGGGGGTTATTCTGTATGTTAGTAAATTGAACACCAATAAAAAATAAATTAAAAAAAAAGAAAAAAAATTAAAAAAATAAAAAATAAATAGAGTCTCTTAAAAATAAATAAAATGAGTCTCTTGTAGACAGAAAATAGATGGGTCTTGCCCTTTTATCCAGTCTGAAACCCTGCGCCTCTTGATGGGGTCATTAAGCCCATTCACATTCAGAGTTCGTATTGAAAGATATTAATTTAGTGTCATCATAATACCTATTCAGTCCGTGTTTTTGTGGATTATTTCTTTGGGCGTCCTCTTTCTTTTACAGAGTCCCCCTTAATATTTCTTGCAGAGCTGGTTTGGTGGTCACATATTCTTTCAGTTTCTGCCTATCTTGGAAGCTCTTTATCTCTCCTTCTATTCTGAATGAGAGCCTTGCTGGATAAAGTATTCTTGGCTGCAGGTTCTTCTCATTTAGGACCTTGACTATATCCTGCCAGCACTTTCTGGCCTGCCAGGTCTCTGTGGAGAGGTCTGCTATTAATCTAATATTTCTTCCCATATTAGTTAGGGATCTCTTATCTCTTGCTGCCTTAAGGATTTTCTCTTTATCTTTGGAATTTGCAAGTTTCACTATTAAATGTCGAGGTGTTGAATGGCTTTTGTTGATTTTATGGGGGATCTTTCTATCTCCTGGATCTGAATGCCTGTTTCGCTCCCCAAGTTAGGGAAGTTCCCAGCTGTGATTTGTTCAAATATGCTTTCTGGTCCTCTTGCTTTCGGCGCCCTCGGGATCCCCAATTAAACATAGATTTTTCCTTCTCAGGCTGTCACTTATTTCCCTTAGCCTTTCCTCATGATCTTTTCATTTGTTTTTCTCTTTTTTCCTCTGTTTCCTTCCTTGCCATCTACTTGTCTTCTATGTTACTCACTCATTCTTCTACCTCATTAACCCTCGTTGTTAGGACCTGCAGTTTGGATTGCATCTCATTTAATTCATTTTTTAATTTAGGCCTGATTAGATCTAAATTCTGCAGTCATGAAGTCTCTTGAATCCTTTTTGCTTTTTCCAGAGCCACCAGTACCTTTATAATTGTGGTTCTGAATTGGCTTTCTGCCATCGAATTGTAATCCAAATTATGTAACTCTGTGGCAGAGATTACTGTTTCTGATTCTTTCTTTTGTGGTGAGTTCTTTCTTGTCATTTTGCTCAGTGCAGAGTGGCTAAAAACGAGTTGTACTAGTAAGAAGCAAAAACCCTTCTCTCTGTAGCATTCCTGATGTTCTCTCTTTATTTTATTTTTTTATCTTTCTTTTTTTTAAATAATAAATTTATTTTTTATGGTGTTCAATTTGCCAACATACAGAATAACACCCAGTGCTCATCCTGTCAAGTGCCCCCCTCAGTGCCCGTCACCCATTCACCCCCACCCCCCGCCCTCCTCCCCTTCCACCACCCCTCGTTCCTCCAACCACAAATGTTGGAGAGGATGTGGAGAAATGGGAACCCTCTTGCACTGTTGGTGGGAATGTGAACTGGTGCAGCCACTCTGGAAAACTGTGTGGAGTTTCCTCAAAGAGTTAAAAATAGATCTGCCCTACGAGCCAGCAATTGCACTGCTGGGGATTTACCCCAAAGATGCAGATGCAGTGAAATGCCGGGACACCTGCACCCCGGTCTTTATAGCAGCAATGTCCACAATGGCCAAACTGTGGAAGGAGCCTCGGTGTCCATCGAAAGATGAATGGATAAAGAAGATGTGGTCTATGTATACAATGGAATATTACTCAGCCATTAGAAATGACAAATACCCACCATTTGTTTCGATGTGGATGGAACTGGAGGGTATTATGCTGAGTGAAATAAGTCAATCGTAGAAGGACAAACATTAGGTAGTCTCATTCATTTGGGGAATATAAAAAATATTGAAAGGGAATAAAGGGGAAAAGAGAGAAAATGAGTGGGAAATATCCGTGAGGATGACAGAAAATGAGAGACACCTAACTCTGGGAAACGAACAAGGGGTAGTGGAAAGGGAGGTGGGTGGGGTGTTGGGGTGACTGGGTGATGGTCACTGAGGGCAGTACTTGACGGGATGAGCACTGGGTGTTATTCTATATATTGGCAAATCAAACTCCAAAAAAAAAAAAGAAGAAATGATGAAAAAATATTACTTAAATATATGCTAATGAAAAATGAGACTGCCTCCTTTTGCTTATAATAGTGAAAAAACTATAAAACCATAACTATTTTGCATATTAAATGCAAACAACACCACAAAATCAATAAAATTCAAAATCACTACCATTCACTTGATGACTCATGTTGTTTTGCTGAAACTAAATCACTTTCCCCAAGTGAATATTGGTACGTGCCTTATTAAAACACACTGCCTCCGAATTAACTATGATATTAGCTGCCTTGATTTGAAGCAAATGCATCATTTATGCTTAGATCTCTGTTATTTTCTCTTGTATCCGAAGCATTGAAAATGGTACACTTTGTATTACTACAGTTGAAATTGAGATGCAAATTCTGAAGCTGAAATTGCATGACAGAACCGTCGACCCTTGAACAACACAGGGGCTAGGGGCACTGATTCCTTGTACAGTGGAAAATCCACATGTAACTTTTGACACCCCCAACTTTAACTACTAATAGCCTACTACTGATGGGAAGGTTTCCTGAAAACAGGAAGGGTCGAGTAACACATATTTTGTATGCTCTATGTATTAGATACTGTCTTCTTAGAAATAAGTTAGCCAGAGAGTAGAAAATTTCATTAAGAAAGTCCTTTGAGAGGGAAGCCGGGGTGGCTCAGCAGATTAGCACTGCCTTCAGCCCAGGCTGCAATCCTGGAGAGCCCGAATCAAGTCCCACATTGGGGTCCCTGCATGGAACCTGCTTCTCCCTCTGCCTATGTCTCTCTCTCTGTGTGTCTCATGAATAAATAAATAAAATCTTTTTTAAAAAAGAAAAGAAGAAAAAAATAAAAATAAAAAAATAAAGAAAGGAAGTCCTACGAGAGAAGAAATACATTTCCAGTATGGCACACAGTGTTTATCAGGAAAAAAAAAATCTTCAAGAAGTGCATCCGCGTTGTTCAAGGTCAACTGTACTTGGTTTTAAGGTGACCACTCACTCAATGCAATTCTGGCAGATGACCTGAAGACCCCCTGTTTGGAAATGCTAGCGCTTAAGAGCCTAAGCTCTGGAGTCCAGCAGATCTGAGTTGTTAACTTTCCACTCGCACAGATTGTTAACCTCTCTGTTCCTCAGGGTTCCTCATCTCTAGAACACAGATGATAATAATAGTACTTTAATTTCTTCATCGGAGACAGACACCATGACCCACTTTCCAGACATGCGTGATGCAGAAGCTTGAAACTGGAGAGACACCTCAGAGCAGAGCGGCTCTAGCGTATTTCTGAACTCCCCTGTGACCCGAGAACCACATGGAGTTGGGCAAGTAGAAAAATAAAAACAGTTTCTCTGGCCTCCTCCCTACCCTCCCGGTACCTGTATTTACTCTTCTGGCTTTACGCTTAGAGAGGGAGTGGGGACTGATGGGGCCTGAAAAGAGAAATAATTAGCAATCCAGTACACAGACTTGAGAGTCAGTTGAAGCCTGGCCACAAGACAGCTATTTTTATCCGAAGCCCACCAATACAGGCATGCTTTTTGGCCTCCTGGCCTGGCATGAATCCCTTGATTCTTAAGGCCCCCAAGGTTGAAAATAGCCTAGCCACCTGCCAACAGTTGGTATATTTTTAGGACCAGCAGGATTGGAAACAGGACTCTGTATGCTTGGAACTTGAGCCAGGTTCCTGGGGGCGGGGGGGTCTCTCACCTCCAGTGGGTTGCTGGGTTCCAAGCTCATGGATCAAATCCAGCAGCCAGTCACAGAAGACGGGAGAGAACTCAGAGAGGAGCACATCGGAGTCGTGAAAGGAGGTGACGTTTGGTCGTTTTGGTAGAGAGAATACACGGAGGAGAGGATGAGTAGGAGCCCATAGCTGGAGGGTATTTGGATAAAGCATGTAGGAAGGTTGTGCAAAGGGTAGGACCACATAGCAAGCAAACTTCACAGTCCTAGACACTTCCTTTGTTTAAAAAAAAAGGCTAGTTAAAATTGATCTTATGGTCTGTTACCAATCTCTCAAACAAAAATCCCATTACATTTGAAATGATCCAAATACTGTGTATTTGTCAAATTATAACAGATAGATCTAAAGATCTTTTTCTCTGCTTCCTCTTATCTCCATCTCACTGAAGACAAAAATTAATTCCGGGTGCCTGGGTGGCTCAGTTGGTTAAATGTCTGCCTTTGGTTCAGGTCACGATCCTTGGGTCCTGGGATTGAGTCCCACATCCAGCTCCCTGCTCAGCAGGGAGTCTACATTTCCCTCTGACCCTGAAACTCCGCTTGTGTACCCTCTCTCTCTCAAATAAATAAATAAAATCTTTAAAAAAGAGAGAGTGACATTAATTCTTCTTGTCTCACTGTGGGTCTCACTCTCTTCCTTCAGAGTGATTTATTAAAGTCATTCTTCCAAATCAACATATTCCTCCTAAGCAAACACACTTAAAAAACAGAAGACATGAATAAATGAGAGAGCAGAACAGGAGGCCCTCACTTAATCTGGGAGACGAAAGCATTTCCAAGAAACTAATACTATTAAAGCTAATTGTGCGTGTACGTTCATACCAGCTGTATTTGTAATAGCTGCAAACTATAAACAGGAGAAATGTCCATCAACTTCCGAAGGGGTAAATGAGCTGTGGTGTGTACATACAATCAAATGCTACTTGGTAATAACAGTGAATAGACTGGGACACCTGGGTGGCTCAGTGGTTGAGTGTCTGCCTTTGGCTCTGCTCATGTTCCCAAGATCATGGGATCGAGTCTTTCATGGGGCTCCCTGCAGGGAGCCTGCGTCTCTTTCTGCCTATGTCTCTGCCTCTTTGTGTCTCATGAATAGCTAAATAAATAAATAAATAAATAAATAAATAAATAATCTTTTTAAAAAGAAGGTGGACGGAGGGATGGAAGTAATGGAGAAATGCAAGTTTTTTTCCTTACCATGGAGGAACATGCAAAGGTATCGAAAGGTTTTAAACAACAGCATGACATGATATTTGTTGTTGTGAAAGATCAGTCTGCTTATGGAAAATAGAGTATAGAACTGAGGAGACAGGTAGAAGGATATGGCAATGGTCCAGATTCGAGGTCATACCACCTTGAGCTAGGGCGGTAGGAGGGGATGGGTTGAGGTGAATGGATTTAAGGTACGTGAAGAAAACAGAATCAATAGGATTTGGTGATGGATTGAATACGGAGGATGAAGAAAAAGGACAAAACAAGCCAGATGATGGTGTCATTCACCAGGATCAGGAACACTAACAGAGGACCTGTCCTGGGAGAGAGGATTATGAGTCTGATTTTGGACGCGCAGAGTGAAACGCCTGTAGGATGGGCAAGGGTAGATACCCACTGGTCCGTGAGCTATGCGGGCCTGGAGGTCAGAAGGAACACAGGGGCCAGAGGCACAGGTCTGGGAATCAGCAACATAGAAATGGTAAACAGATTAACCATGCCAGGCAAGACGACGGTGTTTCTCTGCTCCATTTGCTCTCCCAATCCCTGCAGTGGCAAGTTCACACTTTCTCCACCTTTTTCAAACCTTCTACTACCCCTGCTCAACCAACACACGAACATACCACCCCCATCATCAGCTGAGTCCCAGATCCCAACCTCTTCTCCTGAATCTTGCCCATGATTCCCTCTCTCTTCTGTATCTTCACTCAATCCCTCTGGGTTTGCTGCATCTCATCATCATTGATACACGCTCAAGCTTTTCACATGTTTGGAACAATGTTCCTTCACCCTACTCCCCGCTCCTCCCCCTATTATCCTGTTTTCCCCTTCATTGTTACACTTTTCCTGAGAGTGGGTCTATTCTCACTGCCTCTGTTTTCTTTCCCACTCACTTCTCAAATGACCTTAACCTGTATTCCACCCCCACCATCCAATGAAGTCTTTCAAGAAAGTTGGCAGGACCTCCATGTTCCTAAATCTAATGGGCATCTTTTGATTGTGATCTTCCCTGATATCTCAGATGCATTTGTAACAGTTGACGGCAGTTGAGAACAAAGGTGGTTCTCTTCAAGTTCCAGGCTCATGCCAGTCATTTCTGAGAAAAGTATCTGACAAATACTCAAGTCTAAATGACCAGGGTTCGCGTGTCTTCGTTTCAGGTGAAAGTGGAGGTCCATAAAAAAAAGCAGCTAGTTCAGTTTATAACTCCACTGAGCACGTTATTTTTTTATTTTGACACTATCATCAAACTTTTTTTAAAAAATTTATTTTGGTGCTCCCTGGGTGGCTCAGTGGTTGAGCATCTGCCTTCAGCTCAAATCATGATCTCGGGGTCCTGGGACCGAGTTCTACATTGGGCTCCCTGCATGAAGCTTCCTTCTCCCTCTGTCTATGTTTCTGCCTCTCCCTCTGTATCTCTCATGAGTAAATAAATAAAATATTTTTAAAAAATAAAAAGATTTTATTTTTAAGTCATCTCTACACCCAAGGTTGGGCCAAACCTACAATCCTGAGATCAAGAGCCATATGCTCCACCGACTGAGCCAGCCAGGCACCTCTGATGTAGGATATTGGTTAGGTCTCAGAGCCAATGGCCAAGAAAGAATTCTTGAGATGTCTGTGGTGCAAAAGGTGGCTTTATGAAAGCACGGGGACAGAACCTGTGGGCAGAAAGAGCTGCACTAAGGTCATGAGGAGAGGCCCATTATAGATTTTCAAGTTGGGAGGGTGTGATGGATAGTACAAGCCTCAAAGGCATTTTGGAAAGGTTTCTAGGACTTTGAGGAGGCTAGCTGTTCTTAGGAAAGGTCATTTGTCACTGTTTAGTAAAACTTCAGTTATGAGACCCTTCTTCCAATGTATATTGGTATGTCATATACTTGGGGGATGATTGCCAACATGTAACTTGTGGCGGGTAGAGATAAAAGAAGTTTCCAAAGGAATTTCTATATGTTAAAGTAGACTCACAGGGTCCTTGGGTCAGGCTAAGGTCGCCTTTTGCCCTTAGCAAAATGTCAACATTGAAGCAGCTGAGTCCCCTAAAGGGATGTCACTCTGCCTGTTTCAAGGACTTGTCAATGGACTGTAGGGAGTAAGAAATCTTATTTTTTTTTCATTTACCTTTGTTTCCCACATCACCTCTACCATCATACTGAAGCAAGAGAGCGATGTTCTTGTCTCAGAGTCAAAGAATGAATTTCTCAGAGAAAGGAGAGTGAGCAAAGCAATAGAAGTTTATTAAGCAAGGATACAAAGGAAGCTCTCAGGAGTGAGAGGGGACCCAAAAGAGTTGCCAACATGGCCCTCACTGATAGTCTTTTATTTAGAATCAGCCCTGGAGCTTGTGGTCTGCACATTCTTGTGACATCTTGGTTTGACTAAGGACTGGTGATAACATCTTTAATGGCTCACTTTTTAGGGTACTGGTCATTTTTTTTGTGGTCACAATGTGCCTGCCATAAAAAGACCCCACCTCTAATGCCTAGGGTAAGGTGGTCTTGTTTGTTCCCTTAACTCTGATTTCCTTACACCTCAGCGTTTCTGAGATTTTTGGTGAGCCTGGTCACATAGCCCCTTACTTGAGCCTAGTCATGTAGTCCCCTAGTCCCCTAGTCCTCCCTCCCTCCCTAGCCTTGCCTGGCCCTTACTCCATACTTTTTTAGACAGAAGTGCTTTATGCATACTTCTGTTTTGTTGCACGGAATATTGAAAAGACCTGTACTTATGGGTTGAGATTTAATAAGATTAATACTTCTCACTGCTTCTTTTTTTAAAAGATTTAAAAAATTTTAAAGTAATCTCTATATCCAACATAGGGCTCAAATTTACAATCCCAAGATCAAGAGTCACATGCTCTACTGACTGAGCCAGCCAGGCACCCTGCCTCACTGCTTCTTCAGGTAAAAGTGAATTTGTCTTTTGTCTTCAAGAGTGTGGTGACAGGGATGCTTGGAAGGCTCAGCGGTTGACTGCCTGCCTTTGGCTGGGGTGGTGATCCCAGTATCCGGAATCGAGTCCCACATTGGGCTTCCTGCGGGGAACCTGCTTCTCCCTCTGCCTCTCTCTCTCTCTCTCTCTCTCTCTCTCTCTCTCTCAGTCTGTGTCTATCATTAATAAATAAATCTTTAAAAAAAAAGAGTGGTGACAAAAAGTACAATGACTATTAGTGCAGCCTAATGCCACTCCCTAGATTCATGTCAGGGCACCAGCAGGTTTATCCACCAATGCTTTTGCACCATCATTGAAAATGTCCACACAGGAACAACAACAACAAAAATATTATTATGCAAAGGGTTTTGACCTTGTGCGGCCTTGGAAAGGGACCTCCAGGGACAACAATTGGAAAATCATCCCTTTAGATTCATCAATGTTTACCCCTACCCTGATGAATCACATCCCTGAGAGGTGGATAGTGGGAAAAGGTGGCGTTCTGTTGACATGGAGGAGGAACCAGGTCATGCTGAAAGTGTCAAAGAACAAAAACTCAACTGAGTAAATTCAAAGACGTAATTGAATACCTTGAGTTATTTATGAATAAGACAGCATCCCTTCTAGTAAAAAGAAGCATGCTTAGAGTAGTTATACAAAATGGAAGGCTTTTATAGGTAGGAATGGGGTGGGAAAAGGAAGTTATTGGTAAACGAAAAAGAGAATTATTTTCTGGAAAAGTCACTTTTCCCTAAAGGGAAGGGTAGGGATCTTATCTATGGTGCACATTATCTCACTAGAGCTGATCAGGAAATTCCAGACTGATTGGTTTAAACCTCCACTCTTGGGAGAGGCTGAAGCTGCAATTAGGAGTTGAGTCTTGGAGCTTAAAGTAAGTGACTCCATTTTGGACCTTGGGGCATTTGTTTCTATTTAACAATAGCCAGTCAAAGGTCTCTTCATTCACAAAACAAAGCGGATTTAGTGGGATAGTTAAGGGGGAGTTGGCATGATGAAAGGTTCGAATTCAGATAAATTTTGCTGATTACAAGGGTTATCTAGAATATAATCATTGGAGTGGGTGGCTGAGTGGAGAATATGGTCTTTGGAAACAAGGAGATCAAGGATGAGTGGGTTGACCACGTGGACATTGAAGGCCCCTGGATAATGGCAGCAGAACTTAGAGCAGAAAGGAAGACTAAAAGCCTGTTGTTAGAGTCTGCACTGGATACAAAAGAGTGGCTAGAAATTCAATCAAATCAGGGACCAAGATGGGGAAGCATTAGCACAGCAAAACAGGATGAACTTGAAAGGAAAGAGTAATGGTTTGGAAGTGGTGTTCCTCAAAGTGGAGGACACTAATCCTCCTCCCATCCTATAGAATGTGGGGTGTTGAGAGATGAAGTCAACACTATTTGAGCAGGCTGCAAAGGAAATGGTGTTCTCAGAGGAAAATCAGATTTCCATTAAGGTAAGGAGATGGAAAAAATTGTTCAGAAAAGATGATGAGGATATAAAGAAATGTGATGATTATGTAGCAGCCATTCCAAAATAGGCATGATAGAATTTTTTGTTTGCTGAGACAAGAATAGAACTTTGGGTAATGAGAAAATATGGACTTTTTTGGTGAGAAGTATATTTGGGAGATCGAGGAGCAGGAATATATGACTAGAAGGACTTAGAATTGGGGAAAAAAAGAACTCTGAAAATAAGCTTGTAATTACCCTAGACTTAGCCCTGACAGCCTCTGGGAGGAACAGACTATAAAAATTAATGGAGGGAAACTTCACTAAAATGGACTGGGGAGGCTCGACACGGAGAGCTCTCACACCCTACCATTCCTCTCAATAGCAATCCTGATAGGAAGAGAAGATCTTGCACACATACTATCTTTCTATGGCAGCAGGAGAAAGGCAGGCTTTCTGCCTCCCTCGGCAACAGCTCAGCCAATGAGAGACAGTCACAGCCCAGCCAGCCAATGAGAGAGAGAGGCACAGCCCAGCCAGCCAATGAGAGGCACAGTCCAGCCAGCCAATGAGATTATATCTGCAACTACCAGTTTACTCCAATGAACTTCTTGTTTACAACAGCCCTCCCAACTCCCCCACTCCCTCTATTAAAGAGCCTTCCTCTACTTTGTTCTCTGGACTTGCTTACGATTTTACTGCAGTTTGATTGTTCCAGATTCCAATTGCCCTCTATTGGCGAATAAACCAATTTTTTACTGGCAAAGTATCTGGCAGTGTATTTTTTAGGGTAACAATGTAGACCTCCAGAATTCAGCCTAGATTTGGGAAGAAAGGCCATGAGGTAATCAAGTCTTGAGGATACTGGAGCAGGATGGAGCGGGATAGTTGGGAACTGACCATCTTGTATTTTGTCAAACTAAAGGACACTATCCTTGTTTTGGTTTTTTTTTTTCTTCCAGACAAAGGAGTATCTGCCTGGAAGTATGCAAATCCATACGTCTTAAGAGATGGAAATGCTTCCATCTTTGACAGGAACTTCTCCAGGTTCTAACAAGCTCATTCGAGTTATTTCCAAGTTGTAGGGCCTTCTACAGAGCACCTATTCAGTTACAACAAATCGCCCTTCACCGCTATAATTTTTTTTAAAGACAATGAGATTACTATCATCAAGGGGAGGAAAAAGAGCCAGGATTGTTCTCCATTTAAATATTAGAAGACGGACGCCTGGGTGGCTCAGCGGTTGAGCGTCTGCCTTTGGCATAGGGTGTGATCTGGGAGTTCCTGGATCGAGTCCCACGTCGGGCTCCCTGCATGGAGCCTGCTTCACCCTCTGCCTGTGTGTCTGCCTCTCTCTCTGTGTGTCTCTCATCAATCAATAAATAAAACCTTTAATAAATAAGTAGATAGATAAATGAATAAAAGAAGATACTGCACCAATCAAACCAAAAAATGGGGTTTGTCACCTATACCTAAATAATCTCTAGTTTTTTTTTAAAGATTTTATTTATTTACTCATGAGAGACAGAGAGAGAGAGGCAGAGACACAAGCAGAGGGAGAAGCAGGCTCCATGCAGGGAGCCCGACTCGATCCCTGGTCGTCCAGGATTAGGCCCTGGGCTGAAGGCAGCGCTAAACCGCTGAACCACCCAGGCTGCCCCTAATCTCTATAGTTTTAACCTGAATAAAGTCACTTGGTATGTCGTGATTTTTAAAAATATTTTATTTATTCATGAGAGACCCACAGAGAGAGGCAGAGACACAGGCAGAGGGAGAAGCAGGCTCCATGCAGGAGCCCGATGTGGGACTCGATTCTGGGACTCCAGGATCACAACGTGAGCCGAAGGCAGCTGCTGAACCACTGAGCTACTCAGGTGCCCCTGTCATGATGTTTTTAAGGTGTGACATGATTCCAACGAATTACATCCACAGAGGTCAGTTTTACCTAAAATGCTGCAGCACTGATAAATGACCTAAAGGCATGGACCTGGTTAGAGTTTCTTATGAGTAAATTACCCTAGCAATGTTTTCTTGCCTATTTCCAGAGGCTTGCTAATGTGGCCACAGATGAGTAGCACTAGTCCCAAAACTCCTTGGTCCTTTGCAACCACAAAGGGACAGGCAATAATGGGCTCTCGATCACTGCCAAGACTGTACAGTTACGCAAGCTTATGCAAGCTCAAATACGCACTGGCCAATCAAAGTGTACTTTGATGAAGCAATCACTTGTACTTTAGTTTTTATGAGTTCAACACGGTTTTATTTGGAGGTTTTGCTTCAAAGACGAGGAGCTCATTTGGGTGTGCGCAACCTGATTAAACCAGAACTGGCTTCTTTTTTATTTTAAGATTTTATTTATTTATTCATGAGAGACAGAGAGAGAGGCAGAGACATAGGCAAAGAGAGAAGCAGGCTCCATGCAGGGAGCCTGATGTGGGATTCCATCCCAGAACTCCAGGATCACCCCCTGGAGCCAAAGGCAGACGCTCAACTACTGAGACACCCAGGCGTTTCATGAGCCATCCACATGTCCCCAGAACTTATTTCTTAAACATGGAGTTTAGGTGTTTTAAACGTTGGCTTTCATTTTTTTTTAGTGAAGTTACTGACCTCAATATACATCTCACCTCTGATTTTACCTCAAATGCCAACATTAAAAATGACTTTGTAGCATTAGATAAAGAACTTCCATATGTATATAATCACACTCTCATTTTACAGATAAGGAAATTGAGGCTACAAGAGGCTAACTTGCTCAAGTTCACACACGGCTAGTAAGTGGCAAAGATCACAATTTAACTTAGATCTGAATGCTTCTTGTCAATGCTCTTAACACTTGCATGGCAGTATAGTGTACCTGCCTTTGGCATTGGACCTTTGGAAAAATACTTAAAACTGAATTACAGGGCTGTCACTTTTGAAGTAGGAAATCCTATGGGTTGAAGTGAAGTCTAATTATATACAACCTCCATCTTAAGTAGCTGTTATTGCAAGATCCCCCTGCCATGGTTTTACTCATCCTGATCATTAAAATCATTTGCGCCTCTGTGATGACATGTTCCCAAATGTGCTGTGGCGTGCATGCTTACCTTGAAAATATGGTTTTCAGGTATATTAACTTTGGTCTGCCTTCCAAGTTTGCCCATGAAATGAATTGATAAGCAGGTGAGCGTGATGAGTTATACATCCTGGAAGCTTAATGAAATTTTAGTGCTGCCCCTTGGCCTGTTTCTTCGACAGGGTATCCCCAAAGTCTAACTGCAGTTAAAAAAATAGAAATATATTTTAGGGAGCACCTATCAGATTCTCAGAAAAATCCCAGGTCGGTGGTACCACTGATGATAGAAGCAAGGAGTTAATCGTGAAGGGTTGAGTCATCCAATATCCCAGCATTGGAAAGAGTGAGAAAGAGTGAGGACAGCAGGATAGCAGGAAGCTACTTAGAGTATGATGTGGAGGGTCTTCATGAGAATCCCTAAAATTTCCAGGAAAGTTACCCAACTTAAAAATGCCATGTGTGTCAGGATTTCTTGTGGGAAGTGGTGAGCCTCATCTGGGTTTGATGGGGGACAGAACCAAAGTGGCCCTCACAAATGTCAGAGAGTGCAGAGGTGCTAAAGTATTAAGGGGTAAAAGCATACAAATGCCCTGGAGAGTACTGAGACAGAAGGTGGAATCAGGGCTGACCCAAGCCAGTGTCTGGACTACACCACCATAAGGTATATGGACTGCCCTTGTGTTTTTGTGGTCCAGTTGACCAGTCTCAGTGGCCCGGGGTCTTTCTGTCTTTCTTTCATCAGCTCTCAACTTCTTCATAATAATAATTATCATGTCCTGAGTGCCTTCGATGTTGTAGTCTCTTTTCAAGCATGGCATTATTTCCTCTCTTCAGGCCATTATCTGAAGGAAGGCTTTCCAAAGGATGGATCCGAGCCCAGGGAAGTTAAGCAACTTCCCCCACTTTCCACCTCTCATTACTCTATGCTCCTTCCCATAAACCACACTGCCTCACATGCCCTGTCCCGTAGTCTTCTTCTATAGTCAAAAGGAATTCCTGACCTTTGCTTCTTTCCCCTGACCACTGTGCCTCAGACCATCTTCCTGTTTTGGTCAGTTTTCTCCAGGGTGGTAAACAGCCCTCTGTAACAGTGCTGTAACCCGACAGATGCAAAAAGTACAGGTGCCCTGGTTACCACAACAGAAGGTAACAACCATCCTGGGCTCTGCCTACAGGCTCACTGAGGCCACCTCAAGCTCCTGGAGCATTAAAAATGCTCCCACCTAAAGAATAAAACAAAACCATTCATACAGAGTGGTGACATCTAGCCAGCAATCCAGTAAATGTTCTCCACTAATTGGCAATTTAGCCATTTTTATTTTTCTAATATGGGTCATTGGGTGAAGTAGGTGAGAACTACAGAACTGCATTTCTGTGGTTGATTCTGTAAGTTTGGGTGAGGAATCAGGGCAGGTGACCATCTATTGGGATGTTGACCAGCTATTTCTGGCCAGGCCTGCCACAGACTTGTGGTAGTCCAGCCACCTCATTGTACTGATGGGTGAGTTTTGAGGCCCAAGGGGGAAGAGAGGGTTTGCCCAAGGGTCATAACGGCTAATTGGAGGGACAATGGAAATCAGGTCCTTCTTTTGCAAAAAGTAGGAAATTCAAACCATCTCTCTTCTCTGCCACCAGATGCCTGCTATTATGATTCTTATTATTTCCCACCAAAAATGAGCTATGGCAAAAATTAATTCCTTTTTTAAGATTTTATTTATTTATTCATAAGAGACATACAGAGAGAGGCAGAGATATAGGCAGAGGGAGAAGCAGGTTCCCTGCAGGAAGCCTGATGTGGGAGTTGATCCCGGGACCCCAGAATCACATCCTGAGCCAAAGGTAGACGCTCAACCACTGAGCCAGCCACTCAGGTGTCCCCAGCAAGAATGAATTCCAAAAGGAACAGCAATGCAGTATGTCTGAAGAGTCTAGACTTAAAGCACGACCTCTAATACCTTTGTAGGCCTGGGTTCGCCACGTGTCCAGTTTGTCAGCTGATGAGAAGCCAGTTGAAGCTGTGTTGATGTCCGGGCCCCTGTCTCAAGGTAATGGGAGAGCTCGGCAATAGTGCCCACTCCTCTCAGAAGTCCCTTCTCCAACTGACCTGGGATCACAAGGAGCAAACGTGTATAAAGGCTACGAGAATATAAAAAATAGTGAAAGGGAATAAAGAGGAAAGGAGAAAAAAATAAGTGGGAAATATCATAGAAGGAGACAGAACATGAAAGACTCCTAACTCTGGGAAACGAACTAGGGGTGGTGGAAGGGAAGGTGGGCGGGGGATGGGGGTGACTAGGTGATGGGCACTGAGGTGGGCACTTGATGGGGTGAGCACTGGGTGTTATTCTATATGTTGGCAAATTGAACACCAATAAAAAATAAATTTATATATATATAAAAAGGCTACGAGCAATCACTTCTCCCCGGGCCCTAGTCCCAAGGCTGTCAGCATGGACACCTCGCAGACAGCCTCCCTCCAAAGGAGCTAACAGGGGCTCTACCAAAAAGAGGGATCATTCACTTTTCAGTAAACTACCGACCCATGACCCTGCATGGCATGAGGCGATGACAGGAGGGTACAAAACTGACCTGTGGTTGCCCTGGGCATGCTTCCCAGTCAAGCAGGTGAAGCAGTCGATAGCTTCACAGATCATCTCAACAGGAGTGCTTCCATCTAATGCACCAGGTGCAATGCTACTACTCCGGGAAAATGGGGATGGACAAGACCTAATCCAGCCCTCATGGTTGCCTCCAACACAAACAGGAAAACAATGACGATAACAGGGTTTACCTGTCTCGAAAGAGGTCTGCTTAGGAGGGGAGGCAACTCGGCAGACAGAGATCTAAAGGGAGCCTTGGTCACGAAACCACTGCACCACCAAGAAAATCCTGGGAAGCCACCAGCTGGATTGAGAGGGCAAAGGCCTTAAAATGAAAGGTTAAACACTCTTTGTCTGGCCAGGAAGTCAGATGCAAGCAAGCCACCTAGCCTCAAGCCAGTTTCTGAGAGCTTGGGGCAAGGGTGAGGAACTTCAAAGGGAAGGTTTTGCCTGAAGGGGTTGCAGACTACAAGTTGTGACGCAGACTGGGATGTGTCCTCCTGGAGCGTCCTCCAAAGTTGTGCTCCCATGGTGACACCTCCTTGTCCTGTGAAGGCCTTTCCCAGAAAGAATCTTTTTTTAAAAAAGATTTTATTAGAGAGAGAGAGCAAGTTAGCACAAGCAGGCAGAGTGGCGGGCAGAAAGAGGGAGAAGAAGCCTCTGGGCAGGGAGCCCAACGTGGGACTCGATCCCAGGACCCTGGGATTATGACCCAGGCCCAAGGCAGATGCTCAACCGACTAAACCACCCAGGTGCTCCTACCAGAAAAGGTCCTAAACAAATTCACTCTGATAGGTGAATGCCTTTTTTAAACTGGTAATGGCAGTGTCTCCCAGGCTCGCCTGAAGTTAAAAATCACTTGTGTCCTTCCTTTTTTTTAAAGATTTTATTTATTTATTCATGAGAGACAGAGACACAGGCAGAGGAAGAAGCAGGCTCCATGCAAGGAACCCGATGTGGGACTTGATCCCAGGACTCTGGGATCACCCCTGAGCCGAAGGCAGATGCTCAACCACTGAGCCACCCAGGCGTCTCACCTGTGTTATTCCTTAATCGTGCTGTGGACCTTGTTTTTCTCCTGGTGGGATATTGTGAGTTGGAATAAGAAAAACATGCGTGGTCTTCCTCCCCAGTCCTGGCACAGGGCTCGTAAAACCGTTGGAATTTCCCAAGCTATGAGAGTGGTAAAGGTGGCTTGATATTTATAACAAACCCCCATCATGTAGGAGCTTATGTTAATAAGGTAATGGGGGGGGGAAGCACTAGGATGGGGACTACATGCCAGGAGAGCTAACCCTGTGATTGGAAGTTTGAACCTTTCAGTCCTGCCCCACAGACCTCTCAAGATGAGAGAGGCACTGGAGATTGAATCAATCACCAATAGTCAATGATTTAATCAACCATTGATGCGGGAGAGCAAGGTTCTTGTCTCACGGAATCAAAGAATGAATCTTGCTCAAAGGAGAGTGAGTAAAGGGATAGTTTATTAAGCAGCGATACAGAGGAAGCTCTCAGGAATGAGAGGGGTTCTGACGGGGTTGCCACTGGGGGTTTGCAGGGTTGGTCTTTTATTGAAAGCCAACCAGGGAACCTAAATCCTTTTAACTTTATTGATAGCACAACTAAAGACTAGTGATAGCATTTTTAAAAAAGATTTCATTTATTCATGAGAGACACAGAGAGAGAGAGGCAGAGACATAGGAAGAGGGAGAAGCAGGGCCCATGCAGGAAGCCCGATGTGGGACTTGACCCCGGGGACTCCGGGATCACGCCCTGAGCCAAAGGCAGACAGATGCTCAACCACTGAGCCACCCAGGCGTCCAGAGTGATAGCATTCTTAATGGCCCATTTCCCTGTTAGGGTCCAGTAATTCTCTATTGGTCGCAAGTATCAGTTATAACAAAACCCCACTCTGATAGCTAGGACAGGACAGTCTGGGTTGTTTATCTCTGGTTTCCTTTCATCTCCATTTTTGGGATTTTTGTGAGCCTGATCCTATGGCCTCCTACTTATCTCTCCCTACCTAGCCCCACACGTCCTTTACTCACCATGCCTACGTAATGAAGCCTCCATAAAAACCAAAAAGGAGGGAGTTCAGAGAGTTTCCAGGTTGGTGAACCAGAACACTTCTACATGTCACCATGCTGGGCCTCAAACTCCAGGGGAACAGAAGCTCCTTTGTTGGGGGACCTCCCCTTATGTATCCTTTCACACCCTTTTTTAAGAAGCTGGGAATCTAGTGAGTAAACTGGTTTCCTGAGTCCTGTGAGCTGCTCCTGCAAATTAACTGAACCCAAGGAGGGAGGCATAGGCACCTTTGATTTATAGCCAGTTAGTAAGAGTATAGTAGGTAACAATCTGGACTCCCAATTGGTATCTGAAGCAGAGGACAGTCTTATAGGACTGTACCCTTACCCTGGGGTATCTGATGCCATCTCCAGGTAGATAGCGTTACCCTTAAAAAATTAAACTACCTATCATTTAACCAACAGGAGACTTATTCAAGAATAACAGAGAATTGCAACCCAGGAGAATCAACCTCAGCAAAACCATAGGTAAGCTTAGAGATGAACAGGACAGTTGTAAACAAGAAGTCCATTGGAGGAAATTGGGAGTTCCAAGTATTGTGGCTTCTCAGTGGCTGAGCTGTGACTGCCTCTCATTGGCTGGGCTGTTGCCAGGGGGAAGAGGAAGTCTTCCTTCCTCCTCCAGGCACAGTAAAGCAGTACCCATGCGCAAGGTCCTTCTCTTCCTGTTGGTTCAGTAATTGACTAGCACTGGTAGGGTTTGAGAGCCACCCCTGCCCAACCTCCTGGCTCCATTTTACTGAGGTCTCCCTGTATCGATTTTCACAATAGTGTCAGAATTGAGATGAATTGTAGGACAGTGTCAGAGAATTGCTTTGGTGGTATAGAAAAAACCTACACTTTAGGACCTTTGGAACTCGGGGATCCTGGGTGGCACAGCGGTTTTGCGCCTGCCTTGGTCCCCAGATCGAGTCCCGCATCCGGCTCCTTGCATGGAACCTGCTTCTGTCTCTGCCTTTCTCTCTCTCTCTCTCTCACACATGAATAAATGAATAAAATCTTTTTTCTTTTTTAAAGAGAACTGTTGGAGCAGAATCTTAACCTGGAAATTTTTATTCAATGGGTCTGGGGAGGTTCCGGGAATGTTTCTAACAAGGGCTCCAGGTGATTATTCCCTTCAGGCAAATTTGGGAACCATGATGTAAAACATTACCCCAGGAATTTGCAATGAAGGCTCTGAGTCCTAATGTGGAATCTCAAACACACATACTAAGTAGTAGAGTGTAAAGGCTTTTAATAATAAAACAGACCTTATGTTTGAAGAGCATCCTATAGTTACATTATCAAGTATACTATAAATATCACCACATTAGAACCTCCTAAAAGCCTAGTAAACTGGGTAAGCCAAGGATTCTTGTCCCCATTTTAGGGGTGAGGAAACCTGTCAGAGTGTAGTTTGTAATATAATTGGAGAAAAAACAAATATGTATTAAATGATGCAAGAACAACACAAAGCAAGATGCCTGATTTTGCAAACGAAGACTGTATAACACAGCATACAAAGTTTGAAGGTATATGGGGCCCAAGGGTATAGCCTGAGGCAAATAGGAGCCCAAAGCCTCCCAAAGGAGGAGATATTTCTGCCTTGGGAAACTCAGTCATTTTCTGTGTCACCATGAAATCTGTCTACATTGGATTTTCATGTGAACTGTACCAGTTACATTTTCCACAACCACATATTATACCACAAACCAGTCTGACCTGCGGGGTAAGTACAAGCTTTGGGCCTTTTGCAATTGCAATGCTCTGCTGTCTAACCAGTTTGTGTTTGCAAAGTGACATGTGGCTGGGTCAAGATGAAGATGTCCTAGTGAAGCCTTGCCTAGGCTCCTTTCTGGGCCTACTTAGGGCTCCAGATACAGTGGAGATGAAGGATTTCATTTCACCCAATT
The DNA here is from genome assembly GCF_003254725.2 of Canis lupus dingo. NCBI lineage: Eukaryota > Metazoa > Chordata > Mammalia > Carnivora > Canidae > Canis > Canis lupus. The sequence continues at coordinate 106,015,142 of NC_064281.1, read as the reverse complement.
ATACTGATGCCTTTTCTGGATTAGGCATCGTGCTGGCAGCTGTGGGTCACTTTGAGGAATTCATAGTCTAGGTAGTAGAGAAAGGAAGACATAATACACAACTGGTGATTACCTAAGTCAGGAAGAATTGCAAAGCAGAATAAGCAACATTCTATGGTGATGGAGCTGGAGGTGATAGTTCTCGTGGAAGATCCTGTAAGGTTTATTGGAGGAAGTAGCATTTCCACTGGGCCTTGAAAGATGGTTAGGTATTCCAAAGACTGAGAAGAAATTCCATGAACAAAGGCATCAGAAGCCTGAGCCCAAGGGTGATCTATTGGCAGCCCATTGCTCATGTGGGGCAACTGGGGAGAATTCTCTGGGCCGTTCAGGGAAGGCACCTGTGGCAGTGGCAACTTACTCTGCCTTTCTGAACAGCATTAACTTTTAATTCTGAGTATCCCATCTTTAATGATATTTCAAGGAGCCTATGAACATTACAGACAGCGCGGCTTCCTTTCAAGGGGGAGTATTTGAGGCCAGCGTTGTCCCTAGCCCCATTGCCTTCCAGGGATGCCTAGTATATTGGGTTAGAGTATTGGGTGCATCAGAAAAGGATTACAGAGGACCTTTTATACTAGGCTGAGGGGCTGTAGGCACTTCTGAGACATCCAAAGGTTTTAAGTAGAACAGTAGCAGGTCACCTATACGTGGTAGATAAATCCCTCTGGTTGCTGTCCGGGAGATGAGATGGTGTGGGCAAAGGCAGGAGTGGAGGCAGAGAGCCCAACCAGGAGGCCACAAAAGTCATGGGGCCTATGCTGAGCCTGTAGCACTGAGGAGGGAGTGGCGAAGGGTGGGCAGTAAGAGGTGTCTCAGCGATAGAATCGGCTAGCTTTGGGTACTCACTGCCTGTACTTGTGTGCGCGCCGCGTGCACGTAGGGGAGGAAGAAGGGGGAGCGAATGGAACGTGCTGCCTGACAAGTGCAAAGAGAGATGACCCTCAGCGTCTCCGGTCTCCTCGAGGGGAGGCAGGAGGAGAGGGAGGGGAGGAGGGAGGAGGGACAGGTCCTGGACAGCAGGATGAAGTTTGGAGCACGGAGGAGGAAGAAACCCGAGAGGCCAGGTGGCTGGCAGGAGGCCCCGCCCCCGGGCCCCGGCCCGCCCCCCGGCTCCGCCTCTTCTCCCTCTTCCTACCCGCCCCCAACCGCAGCTCTTCGTCGAGGGCGGGGAGAGGTGGCATTTGAGTCCTCCGGTATCCCAGCAGGCAGTGCAGCTTAGAGACGCTGACAAAGGACCGGAGGAGCAGTCGCAGCTGCTTTCCGAGGAGCCGGTGTTGCCGAGGTGAGAATCCCCCTCCCCCCGTCCCGTCACCCACTTCCTCCGACTTCGGGAAGACGTGGAAGTTACGTTACCGGGAGACCCCGCGCAAAGAACGAGCCGGACCCAACCCCCGAGCTGGGCTCTGTGACTGGCAGCGGGGCTCGGCGGCGCCGGGCTGTGGGTGGAAGGTGGGGAGCGGGCAGAGGGAGCCCTCTCTGCCCCGTCTCTGACTGTCAGCTGCCCCGCCGCCCGCGGAGCCCGGCCCCAGGGTCCGGCCGGCCCGTGCCTGCCTTTCTCGTGCCCAGGCGGAGGCAGCGGGCTCTGGATCCTCCCGGTGCCCGCCCGGCAGAGTTCCGTTGCCCTGGGGATGAGACTCCGGGGACAACTCTGGCGGATGTGGCGAGGAGGGCTAGGGGAGGGAGGCTGACTCCCCCTTCGAGGTGTCACCGTCCTCGCCCTAACTCTTCCTTTCCCCAACCCAGCCAGTTCCTCCGGGCGATCAACTGGAAGGAGATCGGTGGGGCTGGAGTGGGGCGTCCCGGGATGGCTGGAGGGAGGTGAAAGTGGGCTGGAGAGAGGCGGAGAGGGGGAGCGAACGACTTCGTGGGATAGTGGCGGGGGCTTGCGGGGAGACGTGGCCTGCATCCGTCCCCCTTCCTGGACCTCCGCACGGATCCTGATGGTTGCACCAGCTGCTCGGCTGTAAACAGGCTCACATGACCGGTTTCACACGGAGCGGGCCGGTATGGGGACGAAGGCTGGAAAGGCTGGGCCCCAATCAGGTGGAGCTCCAGTTCCAGGACGGACCGTTTGATACTCCCTCTCCTGCCCTCCAGCCCTTAATCGATGTTCTGCGGTTTCCCCTCTGGGTAAAGTAACTGACATCTGCCCTCTCCGACAGAAGTCGCTTTTCTGCCCTGGTAGAATCCAAGAGACCTCACATCGGGGAGCGAGAGGGCGAAATATTAGATGAAAATGGCCCCGGATTTTTGACCTTTGAGGGAAATAAGAGATGGACGCAGACCTGGAAAATGGGATCCTTTGGATCTTGCCTAAAAAGCAGTCCTGTTCTGTTGGAATGCGTTGCGTTCTTAATGTGAATTCCAGAGAGAAGGGGAAAAGTCTACTTTTTTTCAGCAAAGGCACACCTGGAATTGAATATATTCTCATTGACGAAAGTCTTGTCCATGTTTCCTTTAAGTACTTGGAAATCTGCCTATCAAGTGCTATATACAGGATATTGACCAGGGAGTGGACACCAGCTTCTAGGTTACCTATGTATTTGGTAGAAAGCTGTGGGGAGTTTGGAAAACAGGAAACCGAGCCAAATGTGTCTTTCAAGTTGTTCATGCCTACATACCCAAACAGGATACAAGATAAAGTAGTTTCTGAAGCATTTCTAGAACTCTCAGAATACAAGGTTTACTCAAATCCCGGGATATTTGAAAATTTGGAGTTTCTCAAATCTGTAAGGGGTAGTGGTGATAGAGTCCCTTTACATGTAATATATAATTAGATGTAATGGACAATATTCAGTATAAAGTCAGCCCTTTCTATAAAGTCAAAATAGCTTATAAAATAATGCATGTGTCTCCCCTTAAATTGTTCGTGCACATTTTCTTCTCCAATTTTTTATTTTTAATTAATTTCTCCTGAAGCTTTGACATTTTAACTCTAATTTCTTTCTTTCTTTCTTTTCTTTTCTTTTTTTTTTAGAGGGTAGGGGCAGAGGTAGAGGGAGAGAGAATCTTAGAAAGGTTCCATACCCGGCAAGGAGCCCAAGTTGGGGCTTGATCCCACGCCCTTGAGATCATGACCTGAGAGCTGAAATGAAGAGTCAGATGCTTAACCAACTGAGCCACCCAGGTGCCCATTAAACTCTAATTTGTGAAAAGCAGTTAAGAAACTACAAGAAAAGCTTCCCCATCCTGTAATAGCCCAATAAAGTAAGTTATTTGCTACTCTTTCTGTTTTTAAGACGTTTAAAATGGAAAATAGAGGAATTTTAAATATTGTCTAAAATTTAAATGAGATTATCTGTGTTGCTCTGAATCTTGTTTTCCTATCTTGTAGTATTCTAGAGAATCTTGCCCTGCAATAAATAGATGAAGTGATTTACTCTTTAAGGCCCTCTGTTTCCTTATCTATAATATGAAAGTTTTGTTTTAATCTCCAGAGTCCCTTAGAGCTCTCAAATTTCATAAAATAGTGCAGGTTTTGATTGGGAATTATTCTTGGACAAAATAAGGTGCTCAGATAGGCCAAGTTATTGGTATCAGCTGGAAGAACATGCCATGCATAACAGGAAGTATCCAGAGTCCTAACAGAAATAGGGATTGTGCTTTACAAAATTCTCATTAGGTAAATTAGCCAGATGGGTTGACCTGTACCCCTCTCTCATCTTGATCAGGAAATTGAAGATTGCCTCAGCTAAATCCTACCTCCAAAATTAGAACAGTTAAGCCTGACTTTCTTGGCCTTCAGGGCATAGTACAGGGTGATTCTTTTCATTCATTCCAGCTTCTTCCTGAATTAAGTGGGCTATGTGATCAGTGACGAAGTAAGGAGGAAGAGAAAGGCTCTAGCATTGAGTCTTACCTTGGCAGTGCCTTGGTAAGATCCCCAGAACCAATGCCTTTTTTCAGCTCTCCAGCATTTGAGATTTGATTTTGCCAGCACATCCTCAAAATTGTATCAGTCTCAAGGTTTGATTCAATCTAACCAAACTCACGAAAGGTTACTATGTTAATATGAATGCCTGTTGACTAACTTCCAGTGAGAAGTAGAAGCTGACCAGAAGATTCAGGGATAAGCCTGGGCACCCCTTTTGACACTGGAAACAGAGACGTTGTGCTCCATCTTGCCTTCGTTTTCTAGGGACTGTGTAGAACACTTCCTTCCTTTTTAAAAACATTTTATTCATTTATTTGACAGAACACAAGCAGGTGGAGCAGCAAAGGGAGAGGGAGAAGCAGACTCCCTGCTGAGCAGGGAGTCCCATGCAGAGCTTGATCCCACTGGGATTGTGACCTGAGCCAAAGGCAGACACTTACCCCACTGAGCCCCCCAGTCACCCTGGAACACTTCTTTCTTAAAACACCTAGTGGTCGATACCTTTGACAAGGTTACAGCTTTTATGTAAAAACCCTTTCAGTCACACCTTTGTATGGATCTATCTATCCTACTCACCTGATTGAATCTGGGCCACCTGGAAAACCTCTCTAAAATCTGTTTCCTTCTGTTCCTCTTGCCTTCATCTAGGCCCTCATTCCTTCATGCCACATTGATTCAAGACTTACACTTGGATTTTACTGTAGCTACTCTGGATTCTGGTGGTGTGCTTGACTGGTCAGCAGCAACCAGTTTCCTACTTCTAGATCTTACCCAGTCCGTTCTGGGCCTAAGACCTCTCAGAGGGGTTTCCCATCATCAGACGCAGTGGTTCTCAAAGGACAGCCTGCATTAGAATCATCCAGAGGGCTTGTGAAAATACAGATGACTGGGCCCCAGTCCCAGAATTGTGGGGGCAGTAGGTCCAGCCTGGGACCCAAGAATTTGCATTTCTAACAAGTTCCCAGGTGAAGTTGCTGCTGCTGCTGGTCCGGTACCTCATTTTGAGAACCACTGGCAGCCAGAATCCAGCCTCCACCCCCAAACTTGGCTTGCAGGATTTTTCACCATCTCTTGCCACTCCCCCATACATGCTATTTTTTAACCATGTGCAGTGCCAAAGCTCATCTTAAGAGTCCCTTTCATGCTTCTACACATCTTCTTCCTGGAAGTCACCCCCATCTCCACTCCTACTGCAACCTCCTATTTAAGGCAGACCGTCACTTTCTTTATGCTCCTAGAGCTTTTTTATCTGCCAGCATTTTAACACTTGTCACATCATATCCTAATTACCATGGATATGTGTTTTTCCTGCCAGACTGAGTTTTTCAAGGGCTAAGACTATGTTTTCATCTCTTCTGCATATCCTCAGTGCAGGGCCTAGCACATAATAAGTGCTCAGTTAATGTTCCGTGAATGAATTTGTGATCCTAACTCTGGAGAGTGCCATATAGGTAGCAATATGTGTCCTTCATATAGTGAGTTAATATAGGTTTTGCTTTGAGAATTGCACATACATCTTAAAATACCTGAAGACATTGAGATACTGTAAAACAAAGATGGGAAATACCTAGCTTTAAGAAAAATGGTTTTAAGACACGCTGCTAGGCATCCTTATTTTTCAAAATCTTAAATGATACACGACTCAACTTTTCCAATTTGAATATGTAATAGCCCATCACCACATTATTTATAGCAGGTAGGTCTCTTTGGAAAGGCATCAAATTACACAAAAAAAAACCCCGAGAACGTGTGTAGAAACAAAATGGCCTCATATTGTGCCATGAACAGCTGAACCTATAAAGTGGACATTAGGACATTGCTTGTGAAAGACTTTAGGAATATACCAGCCAGGGCAGCCTGGGTGGCTCAGCGGTTTAGCAACGCCTTTGGCCCAGGGCGTGATACTGGAGACCTGGGATCAGTACCTCGTCGGACTCCCTGCATGGAGCCTGCTTCTCCCTCTGCCTGTGTCTCTGCCTCTGTGTGTGTGTCATTAATAAATAAATAAAATCTTTTTTTAAAAAAGGAATATACCAACCATTAAAAATCCTAATGGACAGTACTGGAGATATATGGAGGAAGAGAGCCAAGCTGATGAAATGGAAGGAAAAAAGAGGCTTGGATAATAGTGAGACTAAAGCAAAGAGAGCTTATCGCTCATAACTGTTCAATATTTTCCCTGCCCATTGGCAGAGTGTGCCAGGTATGGAGGAAGGAGATAGATAGCCCTTGTGCCCAGATAAGTGGGAGCTGGCCCCGAGGTAGAGCTGGGGACCCTAATCAGTATAAACACAAGTGAGAGACAGGGAGAGGCAGTAAGGAGCTGGGGCACTGTGGCCAAGCAGATGGGTCACCAGTTTCTGGGGAAGTCTGTACCCCCCAATTATCCTTAGCAGTTTCAGACTTTAAACCACTTGAGTACAAGCATCTCCAAGGACCACTTACTTTATTTGATTTTCTTGGAGCCTCCTCTTTCCAAAAAAAAAAAAAAAAAAAAGAAAAAAAGTAGGGGAGAGGGCAAATGACAATATGCTTTTATTTTTGTAGAAGTTCTTTTTTTAAAAGAATTAATAATGAGAGACACAGACATAGGCAGCAAGAGAAGAAAGCTCCCTTTGGGGAGCCTGATGTGTGACTCGATCTCAGGACCCTGGAACCACAACCTGAAGCAAAGGCAGACATTCCACCACTGAGCCACCTAAGCATCCCATGACCATATAGTTTTAAAATGGTTTCTGTTTTAAATCTCCAGTTTGAATCTGTGGTGAGCAAAGGTATTGAAACTCCCACATATCTCAGAGTCTGATCTTTTCCTCCTTCTGGTCAATCTAAAGTGAGGAAGACAAAAAATAATCACACTTCTGGGCACTGCTCTCCCAGGACTGATGGTGGAGGGTGAGGACTTCACATGTTCAGGCGTGTGTGTGTGTGTGTGTGTGTGTGTGTGTAAGAGTAGTTTGCAGACTGGTCACAAGGTGGTGTACACACATAAGGTTTCCTTACAAATTTCATTCATGATTGCATTTCTGGGCCTTTGGTGCAGAGGAAACGGACAAGGCAGTTCCTGCACTACCAGCTGCCAGCTGCATGGTGTCTCTGTAAGGTCAGGGCTGTGCCCGAGCCTAGCTGGGCACCTAGGAGCCAGGCTAGTGATGAGAGGGAAGCAGGTGGGGGGGTGTGTGGGGGTGGATGGGGAGAGGCAGCTGGAAGTGCAGATTCTCTGTTCTCCACTCCCCCCCCCCCGCCCCAGCCCATGGTAAGCAGCTACTGTAGATTTCCTGTTCCTTTAATGGGGATTCTTTCCCTGTCTTTTATTTTATGGACAAAGTGTGTTTAGCCACGAGGAAGAGGAATGCTCCTGGATGGAGGAGACCATTATTAGTAAACACCTGTCGGCAAACTGATCAGTTCAGTATCTGCTAAGTGCCTAACACCGAGCTTGGGTCTATGCAGGGTGAAAAAAAAAGCCAAAAACCAAAACAAACAAGCAAACCCCACAGAAAAACAATATGGCATTCTGCTTGACATCTGGGGAGTCCAAATTAATCCACACAAAACAAATGTTAGTATATTCAATCAATTTGGCAAGTACATTAAAAGACCATGTCATAAACTTAATGAGATCCCATAGATCAGAGAAGTAGAGGAAGACCACAAAGAGGGGAAATTTGAACGAGGCTTTGAAGGATGGAGGGACATTTGGCATCCAGAGAGGTAGAATAAAATAAACCTTAGTTACCAATGCCCTAATGGTTAGCTCCTGATAGCCGTCGGTCTTCTTTTTGAATCAAGAAAAGAAAGCATGCCTAACTTAGTAAGTGAAATTGTCTCTTAGTATTTGTTCTTTATAAAACTGAAAAGGCAGCACATGCATCAAGACTTGGAATTTTAGGGTAGCCCAGGTGGCTCCCCGGTTTAGCGCTGACTTCAGCTCAGGGAGGGATCCTGGAGACCCAGGATCAAGTCCCACGTCGGGCTCCCTGCATGGAGCCTGCTTCTCCCTCAGCCTGTGTCTCTGCCCCCCCCCCCCATCTCTCGTGAATAAATAAATACAATCTTTTAAAAAAAAAAAAGACTTGGAATTTTGGATCATCCTTTGAGAACTCTTCTGGAAAAGCAGGGACCATTTCTAGGGATGAGGGCATGTGTGACAGTGAGCCTCAGAGGCAGGACTTTTGAAAAAGACACAGAAGAGATGGTAGGTACCGTATAGGGAAGGGTGAGTCTGGAGACCAGAGATTTGTCTCCAGTACCTCGTGCAACCTTGGGTAGTAAGTCCCTTAACTATCCTGGGCCTGCTTTCCCATAGGTACAATGAGAAGGGCTGGGAGCGCACATTCTTTGACTTCATGTTAATGTTTGACTTTTGGAAAGCAACCTCATAAACCGATTTGTAGTAAGGTTTTACTGGTTTAGTGTATAATCTCTCCCCAGAATTTTTGCACTTTATCATTTTGCAGTATGGACAGGAGCAAAGAGAAAGTGTTATCCGGAAGACCATCAATTAGAGGCAGGTGTTCTGCTTCCTTATGTTTGTTGGCAGAATCTTGGATATTGCTCTGGTGACCTGGTGCTAATTCCTCCCTAATGGGACACCCAGGTGGCTCAGCGGTTTAGCACCACCTTCAGCCCAGGGCGTGATCCTGGAGACCTGGGATCGAGTCCCACGTCAGGCTCCCTGTGAAGAGCCTGCTTCTCCCTCTGCCTGTGTCTCTGCCTCTCTCTCTCTCTCTCTCTCTCTCTCTCTCTCTCTCTCATGAATAATTAAATAAAATCTTTAAAAAAAATTCCTCCCTAATTTCTATTGGTCGGAGTTCAGGAGGCAATGTATCTCTTAGCCGAGATAAGTGAGAAATGGAAACGGGTACAAAAAGAAATAAACTGCTAAAACCGATGAAATGCTTCTGTAGCAGTGACCGGGGGTAGACAACCTATTTATTCACAATTCATGGGGAAAAGTATACATACTCAACTTGTAAAGGGAAAGCTTCAAAATAAAAAACAAAGACTTCTAAACCATTATGTAAAGCGAGCGAAATTCCTACTCTGACTTGTGCCAACTAACCCCCTCTTCAGGTTGGAACCAAGAGTTTAGTGCTTGTTTTGGGTGCGTAATTTTGACTTCCCAGCTCAATTTATAAACTGTCATACTCCTTTATAACAAAAAGTTGCACATTTTCATCAGTTTTCCAGTCCTCTTAAACCTTTGTTTTTCTCACTGTAATGAGATTCTGTTGCATATAAAATGATTTTAAAGAATTGAAATCATGGTATTTAAGACATAGTTTAAGATTTTCGGTGTTAGTAAAGGATCATGAATTGGAAAATGCAATTAACAGAGGTTTTTCACACATTGTTTCTAAATTTCTTCCTGAGTTTCAAAACTGGCACCTTTTTCAGATCAGGCCCTGGAGGAGTTGTTCAATTCCACTAGAAAAACAAACCCCACACAAAACTTTTGATTTTTTAAAATATTTTATTTATTTATTCATGAGACAGAGAGAGAGGCAGAGGGAGAAGCAGGCTCCATGCAGGGAGCCTGACGTGGGACTCGATCCTGGGTCTCCAGGATCACGCCCTGGGCTGAAGATGGCATAAACCGCTGAGCCACATGGGCTGCCCTACACAAAACTTTTGAATAGGTATTCATAGGGTTCAGAATTCGAAAGATACAAAAAGGTATCCAGAGGAAATTCCCCTTCTACCCCAGTTCCTGGCTACTCAGTGGGTTTCTCTGGGGCCAACCCTGGCCATCCTTCCACAGATCGTTTACCCAGAGCCAGGAAACCTCTGTCTCCCACACAAATGGTGCCATACTCTCTACTCTGCATTGTACCTTGCTTTTCTCACTTAACACTACACTTGACGTTCAGTCTGTACCCATACTACACAAAGAGCTTCCTCTTTCTTCTTGACAGATACCTGGTGTCCCAACGAGTGGCTACATCATACTTTATTTCATCAACACCCTGTAAGGGACAGTTGAGCTGTATCCAGTTTTCTATTGGCCACAACAGCTAACCCTTACTGAGCACCAGGCTTTGTTCTGGGCGCCTCCCATACATCATTTTATTTAATCCTCAGAACTGAGATTAAAACAGTTCCACGTACATACTTCCACACAAGAGGAATATTTATGCTCGATGAATTCCTCAAAGTAGCATCTCTAGATCCGAGGACATGCATGTTTACTTTTGGCAGGTAGAATCAGTGTGCCAATTTATATCCTCGCCAGCAATGTTAGGAATATGCCTGGTTGCTCCCACCATGTGCTGTCAGAGTTGTTGATTTTTGCCAATCTGGCAAGTAAAACATGTATTCCAGTATAGCTTTAGTTTGTTCTTCTCTTGTGAGATTACATCTCCTTTGGTAAGTTTAAAAAACAATTGGCCCTTGTCTATAAAATATAGCATTTGCTCATTTTTTTCCTTTTAATGATTTTATTTATTTATTCATAAGGGACACACAGAGGCAGAGACATAGGCACAGGGAGAAGCAAGTTCCCTGGGGGGAGCCTGATGCAGGACTCGATCTCAGGACTCCAGGATCACCACCTGAGCTGGAGGCAGATGCTCAACCACTGAGCCACCCAGGTGTCCCAGCATTTGCTCATTTTTATAATGAGTGCTTTTTCATAATAATTTGTATTTCCTCTACATATAGTAGGGAAATCAGATCTAGCCTGTGATTGAAAAAGTCATTTTGGTTTTGCTTAAAAGTTTTTGTACCTGGCAGCATTATAAGTGTTTTTATATAGTCACATTTAGCAATACTTTTTGGTTTCTGGTTGTTAGAAAGCCTCAGATTCTATAAGAAAAAAAAAAAAGATTTCCCATAGTTTCTAGTATTTTAGTTTTCTTTTTCTACACTTAAAACTTTGGTGCATTTGGAATTTACCCTTTAATAAACTGTTGGAATTTTGTAAGGAGTAAGGGATAAATTCAACTTTCTTTTCCCTAGGTGGATACCTGGTTTTACCAACATTTACTGACTAAACTATTTTCCAGAAATCAGAGATGCCATGTCACCTTTTATCCTAAGCTAAATTCTCATCCTAACGTTTTATTTATTTTTTTAAAAAAGATTTTATTTATTTATGAGAGACACAGAGAGAAAGGGAGAGGGAGAAGCAGGCTCCATGCAGGGAGCCTGATGTGGGACTTGATCCCAAGACTCCAGGATCATGCCCTGGGCCGAAGGCAGGTGCTAACTGCTGAACTACCCAGGGATCCCCTCATCCTAATGTTTTAGAATGAGATGTTGAATATTATTTAGTAGTGGCAAACTTGGATGTTGTGTTTCTATAGCCAAGCTTACTAAGAAAGTAATAGAGCTAATTATTTTCTACTGGAAAAAAAAAACAAAGTTCTTAGAGCACATTATCCAAATAGTGTGTATGGCCCTTAGCAAAAGAAAGAAATTTGTGGCAAATAAAAACTCAAAATTAGAATGATTTTATCAGATGCTCTTCAGAATAATCTTAGTTTTTTGTATTACAACAGACAGTTTGCTAGAGTAGAAATGCTGGACTGCAGGCAGAAGGCCTGCTGACATTATTTGTCTTTGTCTCTTCCTAATTTAATAACAACAGCAAACACTTAGAACACTGCCTGGTCTACAGTAAGTGCTAAAGCATTGCATGTATTAATTAATTCTGTATATTTAATAAAAAAGTTTGTAATCTGTTATGACTGATATACATATTAAATGTTGTTACTAATAAAAATATTAATAGGCCCTTTCAGCTCGGTCAAAAACAAAAACAAAAACCAATCCAATACTGTCATAAGCTACATGTGTGCATGCTGTAAAGTGTACGGATAGGAAGTAGAAGGATGATCTGGGATAGCTTGTGGATTATGATCTTCCTAGCATTGTCCCTCACCTTCACATTTCTGTTCCTTGGCGTATGCTATTCCCTAGGTCAGAATGCCTTTCCTTGTGCCACCCACCCTGCCCCAGGAGTGTATACCTTTTTTTTTTTTCCTTTAGGGACTACCTCCAGTGTCATCTCTGGGCCTCTCTTCCAGGCAGAATTATTCATGTAATCTTCTAGTTCCCTAAGCACTTAAATACATATATAGTGGTATGCATTATAATAGAGGTAGCTTATTTTTTTAAGATTTATTTATTTATTCATGAGAGACACAGACAGAGAGGCAGAGACATAGGTAGAGGGAGAAGCAGGCTTCTCGCAGGGAGCCCAATGCAGGACTCTGTTCTGGGTCCTGGGATCACGCCCTGAGCCAAAGGGAGGCGCCCAACCGCTGAGCCACCTAGGCTCTGATGGCTGAAGCATCCACTTCAGAGATTGCCGGCCACAGGACAGGACAGAGAGCCAGGCCCCCTCCCCCCAAGTGTTTTAAAGATTTGGTTGATTTCAGTAACTGATTGGTTGGGTCATTTGTTTTGTTGTTTTTGTTTTTGTTTCTCTTCCTACACTTTAAATTTCCACTCTGATGTTCTGAATCCACCAATAAAGTATGAGCCCACAAAATCCTCAAACCCAATAAAAGCAGAGCCCCAGGAAAAAAAAAGTATTTAAGCTTCCTAGAGATAGCTTAAATATTGTTTCAATTAGATTTGAGTCTTTTAAAAAAAGATTTTATTATTTAGAGAGCAAGCACAAGCAGAGGAGAGAGAATCTCAGGTGGACTCTGCACTCAAGCGCAGAGCTTGACACAGGGCTCAATCTCACGACTCTGAGATCATGACCTGAGCCAAAACTAAGAGTTGATCGTTCAACCAACTGTGCCACTCAGGCGCCCCTCAATTTGAGTCTTTCAAGAGCAGGGTGGTCGTGATATCTCTGCCCAGCTCCTGACATAGTTCCTGACCTATAATAGGTGTTCAGCTGAAAGAAACTAACAATTTGCATACATGATTATACCCTATCATATTTGATAAAAGTTGGAAAGGCCTCAAGCAGAATCTGCACAGCAGCCACTTCTGGCTGGTAAAAGCAAACAGTTTAATCTTGTGTTCTATTGCTTTTTACAGGTGTGGGAACTGGGACACAAAGTATTAAATGGTTTATGGCCGGTTTTAAAGGTGTCATCTACAGAGAGAAAAATAAAACATTTTCTGTGATTGTATTGTTTTAGCTTTTGCATTTTCAAAAGCCACATTCTTAGGATGCAGGCTAAATAACAATGTTGTTGATTAAAATTAGCTTAGGAAATAAACATAGAAACATCACACCTATCAGACAGACTTCTCCCAGCTACACTATTTAGAACATATTCAAGAACCCCAGAAGGAATCCAAAAGGTCTCTAAGTTAGAAGAAAATAGCTCTCATGTAGCCTGTGTACTTGATGTAGGGGGGAAGGCACGGTGCCACTTGCATGCCAGAGCCTCCTTACTGACTTTGAATTCTCATAGGAAGCTCCCAAGAACTCCTTCACAAGTGTGATATTCAGCTTCCCTTCGAGACATTTTTGCTTGTCTTGGGTTTTTGGTAGGAAAAAGATGAAAAGCACTCTTCCACCCATGCTGCCAGAAGACACTATTAAGGCATTGTTGAAATGAGTGTAAAAGTCAGTCTCATGGTTTTTCTCCCATAACTCATGGAAACTTACTTTGTTTTATATTTTCTAGTCTTTGAGAATTCTGACGAGCTCACATAAAATCAGTTGTGACAATACTTAATCTTACTTTATAAGAAATCCAAGGTTTTATTCTTTTTAATCTGTTTCTTACTATTTTATTTATTTGGCAGAGAGACAGCAAGAGTGCACAAGTAGAGGGAGTGGTGGGCAGAGGGAGAGAGAGAAGCAGGCTCTGCGCTGAGCAGAGAGCCCAACTTGGGCTCGATCCCAGGACCCTAGGATCATGACCTGAACCAAAGGCAGACGCTTTACCGACTAAGCCACCCAGGCACTGGGGTTTTAAAAAAAAGCCATGTCCCTTTGATCTCACCTCTTTGAAAGAGGGTGATTAATTTGAGGTAGAAAGACTTCTTTATTCCAGTATTTGTGTAATTTATCATAGCTTGAAATATTTTTTATATAAAGATTTTATTTATTCATGAGAGACACAGAGAGGGGCAGAGACACAGTCAGAAGGTGAAGCAGTCTCTCTGTGGGGAGTCCAATGCCGGACTAGATCCCAGGACCCTCTGATCACAACCTAAGCCAAAGGGAGATGCTCAATCACTGAGTCACCCAGGTGCCCTATCATAGGTTGAAATTTTGAATGTGAAAGGAGCATCTGTAAATTTCTTTGCATAGTTTTGTACAACCTGTACAAGTAAGCCAAGAGGAAGAGTCCATAGGCATCTTTAAATGACTTGGGGACCTATTTTAATGCAAGCTGAGCATGCTTTTTGTTGGAGAGATGACCAATGAACACGGGTATCATTCGACCTCCTTCTCTCTTCTTCTCTTTCTAGATTGCCAAAATGCTTTGGAGTTTTTAACTAACTGACTTAAGGAAAGTCCAAAATAGATTTGAGACTGTAAAAACAGAAGCTGCAGCAAGGGGGATTCAGAGCCAATGCATCAACAAAAAAGACAGCCAGAGTTAGTGGAAGGAAATCTTCCCGTTTTTGTGTTTCCCACGGAGCTAATATTTTATGCAGATGACCAGTCAACACATAAGCAAGTGTTGACGCTATATAATCCCTATGAGTTTGCCTTAAAGTTCAAAGGTGAGTCTCCTAGGTCTCTCTCATGGATTGTAACTAGTCCCTACTAATTGTTTACTTGTAGAAACTAATTTTAAAAGACACTAATGGCCATTGTGACTTTTTCTTTCAGTTTTGTGTACTACTCCAAATAAGTATGTTGTCGCTGATGCTGCAGGTGCAGTAAAGCCTCAGTGTTGTGTGGATATGTAAGTCAAAAATCCCTTCCTGGTAACATGTTTTAAGTGTGTTAATATTTATGTGTTTAACTTGTAAAGAATCTCTTGAAGCCATTCCCCCATAGGCATTTATGCCATATTGAATCTTTTGCTGGAAGTTTGAGTCTCTCCCAATTTTTTATTTTATTTATTTTTTTAAAAGTTGTTGATTTCTTTGAGAGCAAGAATGCACAAGCAGGGGGCGTGGCAGGCAAAGGGAGAGTGAGAAGCAGGCTCCCCACTGAGCAGGGAGCCCGATGTGGGACTCAATCCCAGGACCCCAGGATCATGACCTGAGCCAAAGGCAGATGCTTTACCGACTGAGCCACCCAGAAACCTCAGTCCCTCACAATTCTTAAAGAAGCCCCTAAGATTCCAAACAGGTCGACCAGATACTTAGTAATATTTCATGATGCTGGAGCTGACGTGTATGTTAATATTTCTGTGAACATCTCAGTTGTTGTACTTGTCATTATAGTGGGGTCGCTTATGAAGGTCAAGTTCTAACTCATTCCTTTAAATTTCTCTAGCTGTAACAGGGACTTTAGCTTTCTTTGGAACATCCTATTATAGTGACATTTGGGAAACTAATAATACTACATTCACAGAACAATGGTAATAGAAGTTCATCTGAAATGATTCAGCTAATAAGCCTGGAAGTTAATCTCTGCAAACAGGAAGCAAGTGTGTAACTACTCATCTGTAAAAGGTTATCTGAGCTCTTCCAGATAATTTCGTCTTAGAGTGTCAGATAAATGGTTGTTTGTTCAAGCTGTTCATATTTAATTTTCACTTTAGAGGTAGTGGTGACCAGATGGATCCATTGACCAGCTCTTAATTTAAGCTACCAAGTAAACTGTATTTGTTTAAATCTTCCATGAGAATGAGAAGCAGAAGTTTTTTCCTCTGAATACATTTTCAGCCTCCCATATCCATGAAATGATATATCTTTAGAGGACGTGTTTTCACAGGTTTGATTTCCATTCAATACACAATAAGCAAGAACTATTCCAAAGAAATGTAGTCTCTTGCCAAAGAAATGTGTTATCTTTAGCCTAATTGGTTTGTGTTCTCTATTATGAACAAAGTAAGATACGTGGAATTATAGATAACTCTCATAAAATGTGAACTACTTTATACTCTTTTCAGAGGAATACATAAATGTATTGTTAGCCTTCCATGGCATTGGTCATACTGGTTACTTACTTACTCAATTGCTTGTTTTTACGTGTGCACGGCTTTTGGTTTTGAGTCTAGGTGAGGCTTGTTAGTTGCATGATAAATAAGTGGCCTTAGAAATCCATGATACTTTTGTGGGGAATAAACCATTTCATATACCCTATTTGGTTACTGTTGCTGCCTGTAGATCCCAAGGGGAAAAAAACCTCATTGCTCAAAGGAATTTTCTTTACCCATCGTCCTTTTACTTCAGACTTTTATTCTATGTTGTAGAGTATGTGGTTTTCATCAAATATTTTAGAATCACCCATTTCCTTTTGGGTTATGCTGTGTTTTTTGTTGTTTTCTTTCTTTCTTTCTTTTTTTTTTTTTTTTAGCATCAGTAGCAAATTTCTCTACTTGGGTATTTGGTTACAGTTAGTTCATGTTCTCCTGTATGAAATCTCTGGCTGAATTCTGTTTGACGGGCCCCCAGAAACCTAAACAGCATCTATTTTTTAATGTTTTCAGTGTGATTCGTCATAGAGATGTTCAGTCCTGTCACTATGGCGTGAAAGACAAGTTCCGTCTCCAAGTGTCCGAACAGAGCCAGAGGAAGGCTTTAGGAAGGAAAGAGGTTGTGGCTATTCTTCTCCCATCTGCAAAAGAACAACAAAAGGAAGAAGAGGAAAAAAGAATAAAGGAACATTTAACTGAAAGTTTCTTTTTTGAGCAGTCCTTCCAACCAGGTAGTTTGGGGTTGCTTGGAAAGCCCTCTGGCGGTTGTCACGCATTTCTAACTTGAAAATAATCAAGGACTGAGGATAATTACTAGAGAAATGATCTGCCACTTTCCCACCTAACCTACTGCTTCAAAATGGAACCTAACTAGAGATCAGGTACCTAAAATCACACCAGGAGGCCTAGAGCTGGACCCAAAGTGGGGAGAAAAGCTCTCAGCCTCTGAGAGAGCTTATAGCAACTGTGTTGCTATAAGCCTGGGAAATGTGTAGACCTGAGAATGCAGCCCCCTTACTTTTGTTTCTGTGACTTTCCTGTATCCTTTCTCATTTAATTAGTTCGAAGAAGGAAAGAGATTGTGTTTGGCAATAGGCCAAGCCTGGTGCACTGTTCATATTATTTTGAAAAAAAAAATCTCATTAAAGTTGAAGTTAATTAAACTAAGTAGATTATAATATCCCCTGTGGGCTATTAATTGAATCCCTCTCCATTCCTCATTTCCTTCCAGCTTAGATATTCAGAAGTGTTATGATATATTCTTTCAACATTGACACTATCCTCATATTCAACCCTTTGGACGTCATTCTTCCTCCCTCTTAACGTCTCATTATCTCCTTCCAACCCCATTATAAGGGGAGGAAGATAAAATTTTCCATAGAAAAACATGGAAACTTTTTGATAGTGATATATGAATGCGATAGCAGCTGTCCTTGAAATTGCAACATTATCTATGAGGAATTAAAAACAAATCTACTTGTCATTACATGAATTCGCATATCCTTATCAGTTTGTTCATCTTAGAGTATTTATTTGGATAACACAGGGAGTAATGCCTCTTTGACTGCTGTGGGCAAGAGTCTCCTCCATCTGTGTAGGGAGTGCCCAGATTTTCTGGTGACACTAAGACGAGGGCCTAGCTAGTAGCCAGTAGATTGCTTCTTCTCAGCAACTCTTATTGCCTGATAGGATCAGATTTTCCTCTTTAGAAGCTGAAAGAGAGAGAGAGCTTCTGGTAAATGTCACTTTGATCTCTGATCAGTATTGTGAGGTTGGCTTATAAATGTTTATGGAAATACAAGATTCTCCCTTTAAAATGCCTCCTCTAGAATAAGAAAAGTGATATAATGAGTATTTGTTTTTTGATGTTAAATTCATAATTTAAAGAAAAATGGTCACTGGCTAATTTCTGTATTTAACAGACCAGTTAAAGAGTCCCTCCCCAAAAGGATTAAAAGTTTAGTTTTATATTTTCTCCTTTTTTGTTTTTTATTTTAATTTTTAAAAATTTATTTATTCATG
The DNA here is from genome assembly GCF_003254725.2 of Canis lupus dingo. Lineage (NCBI taxonomy): Eukaryota > Metazoa > Chordata > Mammalia > Carnivora > Canidae > Canis > Canis lupus. The sequence continues at coordinate 105,997,184 of NC_064281.1, read as the reverse complement.
AGAGACACAGAGAGGCAGAAACACAGGCAGGGGGAGAAGCAGACTCCCTGTAGGGAGCCTAATGCAGACTCGATCCCAAGACCCCCAGGATCATGCCCTGAGCCGAAGGCAGACACTCAACCACTGAGCTGCCCAGGCATCCCTCCTTTATTTTAAAACTTATTAGAATTCAGGTGAAAATCATCCTAAAAGAATAAATAATGACAATTGTATTAATTGAGCATTTTACTCTTATTTTACTTTGACAGTGAGCATTTGGTATCGAAAGTATATTAGTGAATTCTTCTAATTGTAAAATCAAAGTAGGTTAACAAATGAGGTGATTTCTCTTTTGAAAAAAAAAAAAACAACTCTCTAAGCCATCCATGTCAGGAAGCTCAACGAAAGCACATTTGTCTGGTTAACTATCATGTCCTTGTCCACTAGTGCAGAGTAGTATATGTGTGTGTTTCATCTGGTAGGGTCTGTTGGATTGGTTTTCTTTGTCTTACGAGGTTTCCATGGCTCTTGCCACTCTTGAGAGCAAGGGCAGCAGCACAGTAGAGCATGTCCAGTTTACGAGTAGTTATACCCCAATGTTTCTAATAATGTGGCCAGAAACGGAGTAAGGTATTCTTCTGTAATAGAGTATGATGGTGACTGATTTAGCCTGTGTTGACAAACTGATATTTTTCACTTCCGTTTTTTGAATTAATAGTAAGTTATGTGTGGTTGCCAGTATGTAGAATTCTCTGGTTTGTTCATCAAGTTTCTCTAAACTAAAGAAGCAAAGCGAGATTGTCAGGGGGTGTGGGGTTTGAAATATCATTATTTTTGCCCATCTTTAGCTTAGAGAGATGATTATTAGATGTATCACGAGCGCAATGTTGCACGGCTATGTGAACCAGCCAGAAGATGGTCAGAGGCTAGATCGTGAAAGATTTTATAAATATATTTCTATAAATGTATCAAAAGGCAGGAAAATAAGAAATTTCTTCTCGAGTTGATTGTACTATAAAAGACATAGCAGTAACAAATTCGGAAAGGAAAGCAGCACCTACAATCCCACACACTTAACAGATCTGCTTATGTAAGTGTTCCAGGCCTTGTCTGTGTGCAGAAGTATGTGTGTGTATATATATATATGTATATATATATATATATATATTTCATTTAACAGAAATTTAAGAGAAACCCACAAAGCATACTTTAACAAAATACCAAAGCCCAGGTTATTAAAAAGATGTTTTAAAAAGATGCAGCTGAATCTTAGTGAGTTTGTCTTAATTACATTACTAATGAACTGGTGTGTTGATGCAGTGTCACAGTCCGTGCCCTCTGGCTTAAGAAAATTACACTCTTTATTATTGTTTATAATAAGAAAAGATCAAAAATGACCTAAAAGTCCATCAGTTGGACTGGAGATTGGATTAAATTATGAATATTCATAAGATGGGATGCCAGGCAGGCATTTATTTACAAAGATCTGATAGAAAGATAGATGGTTGTGCATTGACATAGAAAGAGGTGCAACCATATTTCTGAGAGGAAAAAGCAGTTATAGAACAGTACATATATTGTGGTCTCATTTATGTCAAAAAATTTTGTTTACATGTTTATGTGGGTCTTGTAAAATCTGAAAGGATCTATACCAGCCTGTTAACTGTTATGTCTAGGAGAATGAGACTGATCAGGAAACTTTGTTTTCTATATCTCCATAAAGTTTTTACAACAATCTTGTAGTATCAGGAGAAAAGCTATTTCCATTTTGAAAAATTGCAGGCATCTATGCAAATGCATTTGGAATTTCTCTAAATACTAAAAATTCCTTGAAATTATCTTTATTGTGGGTCTGCAGCCAGCAGTGTAGTAATCATAAATGTTTTCCTTAAAAGCTTATCTCTGCAACAAATACAAAGATACTTCACTTATTAAATGAAATAAGACTTGTTTTTAGATATTTATACTGTTGTTTCATCTCAAGCAGTAATTACTATAAAATTTGAATTTGTTTTTACCTATCTGGCTTTGGCAAGGCTCAATTAAACTTCACACAACAGCTAAGGTATTAATAATTTAGAAAAGTTGCATTTAATAATAAAATGAACAGTGTTATTTCATTAATAAAACACAAGATTATGTTGCTGTTGGCTATTCCTTTTAATGAAAGAAGGGTAGTGGGAACAACTATAGGACAGAATATGCTGTTGGGTTTCTTAAAAATATGGGTATGAATATTGCACACATACAGCAAGAACTGTAGAGTAGCAGGCCCAATGACGTTTTTTAAATTTTATTTTACTGTTGTAAGAACACTTAACATACGATCTACTCCACTCACAAAATTTTAAGTGTACAATACAGTATTGTTAACTATAGGTACAGTGTTGTGTAGCAGATCTCTAGAACTTACTCATCTTGCTTAATTGAGACTTTATGCCCATGACTAGTAAGTCCCATTTTAAACACACCCCCAGTCCCTCGTAACCACCATTCTACTGTCTGGTTCTGAGTTTGACTGTTGTAGATACTTCATGTAAGTGGATTCATGATGTATTTGTCCTTTTGTGACTGGTTTATTTCATTTAGCATAATAGTTGCCAGATAGTTTCTGCTTTCTTTGCTGTAAATGGGATAGAGCAGAGGACAAGAATTTTCACAGGTAGCTTTTTAAAAAAGATTTTATTTATTTGAGAGAGAGAGAGAGAGGGAGAGCACAAGTAGGGTTGGGGGGAAGGGGAAGAGGGAGAAGCAGACTCCCCATGGAGCAGGGAGCCTGACATGGGTCTCCATCCTAGGACCCTGAGATCATGACCTGAGCCCAAGACAGACGCTCCACTGACTGAGCTGAGCCACCCAGGTGCCCCCATGGGTAGCCTTAAAACACTCAAGTAGTGCCTTTCTGCAGCTTTTAATATTTTCAGAAATGGTAGCAGGATGCTACAGTTATTAGGACCAAACCTGTGTACCTAAGCTCCTCTCAGAAGGCACTGGGCTCCGAAATGGAGTAAGACACAAGCCATCCCCAGGGGTACAGGAGGAGAATATCAGGACTTCAATTTCTATTTCTAGCCCCTTCTTTAAAAATTCTGTTTATCTTAGAAACCTATACAGATGCTGCGTGCTTGAGTACTTTCTGCTGATTATGGTGAGGTGGGGGGAGGGGGAGGATGGTGATCTTTCAGTAGGAACTTGCTGCCTCACAATGCCCTTTCAACATTACATTCCATAATGACTCCGAGGAGTTATGGGCTTCCAGATAAGTCCAGCAGGTACAACCCCTTGGAATGGAAATGATGGGGAAAGAGTCAGAGGAGTAAGACAAAACCAGAATCCTGGTGAGTGGTAGACAGTAAATGTGAATGAACTTGGTCTTAGATCATTTTTAGAAACAAGCTCAGGGGTTTTTCTCTTTCACAGAAAACAGAGCTGTCTCCTCAGGACCTAGTTTACTGACTGTCTTCCTGGGAGTGGTGTGCATTGCGGCTTTGATGCTTCCTACGCTGGGGGATGTGGAATCGCTGGTGCCTCTCTACCTCCACTTGAGTGTGAATCAGAAATTAGTGGCTGCTTATATCTTAGGTGAGTGTTTTAGAGCTGCATTTGGGGCCCATGTGGGGCATGTGCGTAGGCTCAGGGGTGGTATTGGTGTTACATGTGTATGGAGTTGATAGTGATGGTAATGGTGCTGGTGCTGGTTTGTTTGTTTGTTTATTTATTTATTTTTTTATTTATTTGAAAAACAGGTAAGATTGCTTCCAAAGCATGTGTTGAGGTAAAGTGCATTTCAAGATTTAATTTTTGGCTTACATTTAGTTCTTGTTGTCTCTGTAAGTTTATTTACTTAAGTAATCTCTACTCCGCCCCACGTGGGGCTCTGACTCACGAGTCAGAGCAAGAGTCACATGCTCTACCAACTAAGCCAGCCAGGCACCCCCCCCACCCCCCCAACTAGTTTTTTGTAGCTTATTGATCTAGCACCTGATCCTGTATTCAGTTGTTTTCCTTTTGCTGACTTGGATGGTATACAACATGTATAAGAATGTAAAAGGCTATGTTCCACGATCCAGCATTTTTACTTCTAGGATTCAGTCCTAGGGAGACACTTAGACAAAGTGCCTACAGTGACAAAGGTGAACAGTGTGTCCTGATTTAATACGGTGAACCTCTCTCTTTAAACCCATTCCCATACTTCCTGTTAAATCATTCTCTCAGGCATCCTGGCTTGGAATCTTCTCATTAGTTTAACTGAACTCAGTGCCTGCCATGTGTCAGGGATCAGGGCTCCAGTCATGACTGACCCTGTCTTCTAGTCTCCTGTCACCTCTTCTGAGATGCCAGCTCTTTTCAGGATTCTCTCAGTACTCCTTGGTATACTCTTTTTTTATTTTTATTTTTTAAAAGATTTTATTTATTCATTTGACAGAGAGGGTGGCCGGGGAAAAGCACAAGCCAAGGGGAGAGGGAGAGGGAGAGGGAGAAGCAGGCTCCCCCCCTGAGTGCAGAGCCCCTCGGGGGTTGATCCAGAAACCCTGTGATCATGAGCTGAGCCAAGACAGACACTTAACTGAGCCACCCAACTGCCGCTATGCTCTCTTTTCTTTACTTTCAAAATTCTCGGGCAGCCCATGTGGCTCAGCGGTTTAGCGCCTGCCTGCCTTCGGCCCAGGGCGTGATCCTGGAGACCCGGGATGGAGTCCCACGTCGGGCTCCCTGCATGGAGCCTGCTCTTCCCTCTGCCCACCCCTCTCAAGAATAAATAAAATATTAAAAAACAAAATTTCAAAATTCTAAATTTGACTTTGTACCTTCTATGTGTGTCCTTTCTCTTCCCATTTCCCCCACCCCCTACCCCGTCCCATTATTTTAACCCTCCAAATGCTCCATCACATTGCTGTCAGTTGGATTTCCATTCTGGTTTGGTTTCACCACCGCCACTGCCTCTTCCAGAATCATCAGAGCCTCCCCATAGTCCACAGAAAGAAATGTGACTCTGTAGTTGGGCATCTCCAGCTCTTCACTCTGAGCCTTGCCAATCTCATCTAGCTGATTCCCTCTATAAATCCTTGATCACAGCCTGTGAGATTATTTATTCACCTTGAAAAGCTCAAGAGTCTGGTCAACCTCCTTGTCCTGGCTCTTGCCATTCCCTCACCTGAAATGCTTGCTGACCTCATTGTTTTTATCATCCCTGTCCATCTTTTAGGCTTATTTCAACTTTACCTTTTGGGGCATCTTTTCTACCTGTCCTGGTCCTATGTGATTGTCCTTCTTTTCTGTACTTTATCACTCACTTTTGTTTATACCACTTAGCACTGAGCATATTCTTAATTTATTAAATTTTTATGCTTTCTTGTATGGAGTCTCTTCAAAAGAGACAAACCAAGCAGGAATACTATGCTTCTCTTTGTGGTTCAATGTGTTTTTGTTGATGAAGTTGGCTGGCTTTACTGACACTTTAAAGTGCCATGTCTGCTATTATCATAGCTGATGTGACTGGGTAAAGTGGGAGGAATAGTTGATAGTTAAAAAATTAGCTATGGCCAGACATTAGCGATTTAATTAAATCTATCCAGTGACTGTCCATTGCTATAAATTGTATTTCTTCTGTATAATATCAACTGAATTCAAACTGACTTTGAATTCTTGGTAGAGTGCCTGTCTATGTGCTCTATTTTATTTGCTCATCGAGACCTAAACAATTGCTTATTGAATGGAAGATTTTGTAAAATGCAGGACTTTAACTGTTCTCCAATTTTTTTTCTTTCAGGTCTTATCACAATGGCTATACTTAGAACCTGAGCAAGAAATTCAGTTGACTTCTGAAGTAAATTTATCTTGCAAATAAGAATGTGGACTGCCTTTTATCTCTCCTTCACTCCATTAACATGCTACAAACTATTGAGTGATTTATAAGACTTGCAAATGTATAATATATATTTTAAATTACTCTCTAATTTTATTGGAAGGACTCTAGCACATTATGTTACAGACAGCAAAGATGCTTCTGAGTGACACCTAGGAAATTATCTGAAGAAATTCTTTTTATATCTAAAGCTATTGTGCAAAAGACTTTAATTAAAACATCTGCTATTTTCTCACATTTTTTTCTAATTTATCTTGATTATTAAGGTCATATGTCCTTCCAAGTGAAAGGCCTGAAAGAACAAACTGACCAGCCTAAACATAAAATGACATTTATTTCCTAATTACATCAATGTTACTATGTAAATTATACCTTGTCTTCTGTCATTATAAACAGTTGCCATGGTGTTTCTAAAATAAGTTTTACAGTTAATATGTGGAGGGTAAAAAAAAAAAGCGTAAAGTACTGAGGGATCATGCTTATCCTATCCTAGGATCTCACAGAAGACCAGACATTCTTAATTTATCTGGTGAACTACAGAATAGGTAGTGGTCCAGATGCCAAGCATGTGGGTTTTTTTTTCTTTAGCCCTCATAAAAGTAGCATGACTTCTCTATTTGGTTTAAGAATTTAAAAGGAAGGTAGGCATTTATTTAGTTGTTCGATTCACCCTGGCTTTACCTCTGGATCATGCTTTATGTTAATAGGAAGAGAAAAATCACTTATTTCTTCCTAGCCCTTTTCCTGACTGTAAGCAACTAGCCCACACTGGGATTACTAGATGCTGGATGTTTTATGTGGAGATGTTTTTCACCTTTAAACTCTAAGCCAAGTATAGAAAATCCTTGATATGTGTCTATTTTATATTAGTCACTGAGACATTTTTTAAGTTTATATTTATTAAAACAACTTTACCAAAAAAAGTCCCCAAAGCACAACTATTTACATTTCTTTATAGCCTCTTCTGATCTTTAACATAAATATGCAGTTTTAACTGTTATTGTCATAATAACTGATCTTTTGACTTAGGATTTTTATCTGAGAGCACAATGCGTTGAGTCTCTTGAAAATCATCTTTCAGATCTTTTTATAGAACGAACTTATGCACTGCTACTGTAGTGTTCTCAAGGAATATACATAAACATAATATATATGCCTGAGGTTTGTTTTTGCAGGAAAATAGTGCTTTAGCTTTGAAAGTAAAAGCTTTTATGTATACTCTTTCATAGAAAATCCTCATTGTTTACCAATTTGGGGAGGATGAATCATTAAATGGATCATGTCTGTACATTGTGTAATGACTGAAGAGCACAGAAATGTAATCTATTTTAAACTTTGTAAAAAAATATGTTTGGAGGCTATTCCTTGTTTCTCTGTCCCTTTCAAGTCCTCTGTGTGTGTATGTGTGTGTGCAAGTGTGTGTACGTATGCTTGTGAGCGCATGCGTGTGTGTGTGAGATAACATATTTGTAAAGGAGAGAAATCACTTTAAAATAATAAAAGAAAATTGAGGCCTGAGTTTCACACTGACTTACACACTTTATTCTGGTTACCTCTGAGGAACTCCCTTTTCGTTTCCTGCTTCCTAGAGCTGTCTCCTATTCCTGTGAGTTAAACAGAAAAAATAAGTGAAATAGATGCACTAAAATGCCGTAAGTTCCTTAATTTACTAAGGGAATTAATTTGTTTAAATTTTTGAATAGGTAATAGTCACATGCTTCAAAAATCAACTATAAAAATGTATACAGGGGTACCCGGCCAGCTCAGTTGGTGGAGTGTGCGACTCTTGATCTTGGGGATTGTGAGTTTGAGCCCACGCTGGGGTTAGAGATGACTTTTTTAAAAAAATAAAAAGGTTACAGTAAAAAAAACCAAAACACTGCTTGCCATCCCCCTTTCCACCCCCATTCTCTGTCCACTGAGGCCCTTTCAAGTGACCACTGTTGTTGATTTAAATATGCTTCCATTGTTTCTTACATATTTTCATTTTTGTGGTTTTATATATATAATGGTAGCCTCTTCTATATATTATACAGCACCTAGTTCTTTTTCACTTAACACTATACCCAGGAGAATTTTCTAGATCAGTAGTTGGAGAGTATCCTCATTCTTTTCTTTACAGCTGTGTAGTGTTTTCTTGTGTGGCTTGTAGCCTAATTCACTTAGCCAGTTCCCTCCTGACCAGTTTTACCAGCACTGCAGGAGAGTGCCTGATCTTCCAGTCTCATCAACCATTCATCAGCCATGTGTTTTGCCAATCTGATGGATGAGAAATGGCATCTCAGCGTACTTTTTTTTTATTAACTCAAAAGTGAGGTTGACCACCTTTCCATAGAGCTATTTATTCATATCCTCTGTTGCCCCACCCCCTGCTTTCTGGTGGCTGGGTGGTTTTTTTCTTACTGGCTGTGGGAGCTTTTTGTAATATGAGTTGCAAATATTTCTTTCTAGTTTCTCATTTTTCTTTTTGCTTATGTTATTTTTACCACATAAAACTTAATCTGGGGTAGTTAAATTTATGAATCTTTTATGGCTTCTGGATTTTGAATCCTAGAAAACCCCAGACCATTGCAAGGTTACAAATCATATTTAAACATATACATACAGGGATCCCTGGGTGGCGCAGCGGTTTGGCGCCTGCCTTTGGCCCAGGGTGTGATCCTGGAGACCCGGGATCGAATCCCACGTCGGGCTCCTGGTGCATGGAGCCTGCTTCTCCTTCTGCCTGTGTCTCTGCCTCTCTGTCTCTCTCTGTGTGACTATCATAAATAAATAAATAAAATCTTAAAAACATATACATACAGACACCAGTTTAAAGATCAAACAGAATAATCCATTACAATAGCAAAAAAAAAATGGGAAGACATCTTATTCTTGTATATACAGTTTTGACATCATTAGAACTTACCTTGTTTCTTTTTAAACAGTTTTTTAAAAAAGAGTTTATTTATTTATTCATGAGAGACGCAACAGAGCAAGGCAAAGACACAGGTTGAGAGAGAAGCAGGCTCCCTGCAAGGAGCACAATGCGGAACTTGATCCCAGACCCTGGGATCATGCCCTGGGCCAAAGGTAGATGCCCAACCGCTGAGCCACCCAGGCATCCCTTAATAGTTTTTTTTTTTTTTAAGTTAGGCTCCTTGCTGGGTTTGGAGCCCAACAACGGGGTTTGAACCCAGAACCCTGAGATCACGAGCTGAGCTGAGATCAAGTCAGATGCTCAGTGGTCTGAGTCTCCCAGGTGCCCCTCCCTTGTTTCTAAGTTATATCAATTTAATATGGTTCCAATAATACCAGGAGGTTTTGGTATCTCTTCTTAATTTAGACAAGTTGATTCTAGATGCATATGGAGATAGGCACAGCCAGGAAAACTCTTAAAAAGAAGATTAATGGGAGAAATTCTTCCAGACATTAAAACATTTATATAATCCCAGTAATTCTGTGGCATTGGCCCATGAATAGACTAATGGAAAAGAATTGGAAGTACAGAAATAGACCCAAAAGCATCTAGGAATGTATTATATGCTAGAGGTGTCCTCTCACAACAGAAAAACAGAAATACTGGTCAGTAAATGGCATGAGAACAACTGGACAGCCATCTAGAAAAAATTGAGGTTGCACTGATGCATGCTACCAGGATAAACTCTAAATGGATCAACAGTTTAAATGCAAAAAAAAAACAAAAACAAAAAACCACCATAAAGGTGCTAGATAACAGTATGGGAGAATTTATTCCTTTATCCTCATGGAAGGGTTTTTTTCTCGATGACTCAGTAGCAGGATTTCGTACCAAAGCCTAAATTCGTAAGCAGTGTCTCTCCCAGGCAGCTTTCCTCCTTTCTGTAGTGTGTGATTTCCCAGTTTTGTAAAAGGGCCAAAGGAGTTTCTGAAGTAGATTCCCAGAGTCACCGAGCAGTTGGGTCTTCCCTGTTAGAGATTCCTTCATTCAACTGCATAACATCCTTCCCTTTCCTTGGAGACCTGTCACTTTTGGACGGGCTGTATTCGCCAAGAACTGGGTGACCGGTGAATGATCGGACAGCGGACAGCGTGTCTGCGGCGCCCGATCTGCAGGCCACGTCGGGGTGGTGGCACGGGGCAAGGGCGGGAGCGATGCGCCTCGGACAGCTGGGACCCGGGTGGCACACCCCGCCTGGGGCCGCAGGGGCTGGGAGGGGTCGGAGCTGACTTTTCAGGGGTGGGCCTGGGTCGGATACAGAGAGGAGCTGGATTCACAAGAGGCCCAGGGTGAGCATGCCACGAGGGGGGGGCAGGTTGTCTTCAAACTGTTTCTAGGGTGCTCTTGGAGACCGGGAGGCTGTTGCCCTTATTTCCCGTCTGCCACGAACAAAGCATCCTCCGTGCGGTGATGAGCGGGGACCCAACGCGGTCTGCCACGGGTATTACAAAGTTTAATCGGGAACCAGGTAGAGAAGGGGTTGTCACCGCGCAAGCAAACACGATTCATGCTGCAAGCAGCCCGCAAACAGGAAATGCACCGCCAGAGGCCTGGTGAGCGCTGTAATTATCTGTCGCTGCAGGTGTTTCTGTCACCTCGAGATGGTGAGGCCTGCACAGCCCTGCCACCCAAGTAAACTTCAAAAGGAGCTGGATGAAGTCAGCATGTCAAGTTTTGGGTTTCTAGGAAGGATTCTGGAGACGAGCGTCTCTCCTGGATATTTTCCTTCCCAGAACACTGGAGCGCAAAGATGACAGGGCAGCTGCCAAGGCGACACACCTACGGGTTTCGGCATGCACACAGAAACAGAACGCTGACATTTCAAAACTTTATTATTATGGAAAAGATTGAGGATTGCCAGTAGCACCGAAAGCCCTGACATTTGGAGAGAAGACAATTAAAGGGAACAATTTAAAATGGACCCAAAGGACATTGGAGGGAGTGGGGTGGAATTAGAAGCCCGCAGTCCCACTAGAAGATTCAGATGGAGAACTCTGCAGAGCCTGGTTGTGTTATCCCAGCAGGAGAAGGCCAAGTTAGTGATTATTTCATTAGGAAAATATTTGCTACACCTATAATCTGGAAGTGATAAACAACATACCAGAGCAGAACATAACTCTCCAGGATTAAATACCAAACAGAATAACAAAGGGTTGACCCAGCTACAGGCCATTGGGATGAAGCTTCGTCCAGTTACCACATCAAAGACCCTTTAAGTAAGCCATACACGGAAAAGAGAGGAATCGATTAGGACAGTGGTTTAGAGAGGCTTTATATAACCAAGAGAAAAAAAGAATTGCAAACAGACTAAGCTCAAGCTGGCCATGTCCTTACTGTGTTCATTTTGTTTCTTTCTGACTTGCCCCTGTCACTTGGTTAATCAAAAGATGTCCAAATGTTTGATGACACCCATCCTGAGCTATGTCAATCAGCTCAGTAGCTAATAAAAACTGGGCCCAGTTCAAGGAAGATGATGATGGGGAATGTCCGGCTCACTAAATGCATTTTCCAATTAGCTTGGCAATTGCTTTGTGAATCACTGGCTTAATGAACACACAAGCCAGGCAGATCAGGATGTGATCCAGGTAGGTGGAGGAAAGCCCTGATTCAACAAAGTGAAAAGAATAAATGATTTTATGAGGATGTGGATGGATTTTAGTCCAGCACGGCAGAGAAAAACAACGTGCAAAGCGTTGTGATAAAATGAAGTGTGAACCGTGCTAATGGTAAGGGAAAAACTGTGCTAAATCCTGGGGTGGATGGGTCAATTACTTTTATACAATCATAGGTCACAGACGGCAAGGTTGGGAATGGATTTATTTGCAGAATCGAAATGAAAGCTTTTTCTCTTCTAATGAACATGCTTTGGGAGGTAATCACTGTACTAGGTAACCTGTCTCCCACTGTTCTCAGGCTGTTAGGAAACAGGTGTTTGTTTGTTTGTGTGGTTTTTCTTAATAGACTTTATTTTTTAGAACAGTTCTGGGTGCACGGCAAACATAAACAGAAAGTACTGAGAGTTCCATATACCCCTTTCCCCCCCAACACATGCATAAGCCTCTCCCCTCTCTGTATCCCCCAGCTGTGGATTTGTTACAATGGCCGAACCTCCACTGACAGGTCATTATCACCCAAAGTCCATTGTTTACATTGGAGTTCACTCTTGGTGTATATCCTGTGGGTCTGGACAAACGTATAGTGACATGATCCACCATTGCAGTATCATACAGAACACTATCTGCCCTAAAAATCTTCCACTGGGGTTTTCTAATTTAAAAAATGTATTTTGGAAAATGTTAAACATGTACAGAGGAAGAGAGAATAGTTATAATGAACCCCTCCCATGTACCTATTCCCAGCCTTCAGAAAGTACCAACCATGGCCAATCTCAAAGAGCCATCTTGAAAAGGCTATGGGAACATAGCTACAGGCAGACCAGTATTACATTTAAGGAAAGAGGATATTTTGAGGAAATTTCATCTCAGTAATTTTTAAGTGAACTGGTTGAATTATTTGGGGGATGATCATGTATTAATTACTAACTGTGCTGGGCACTTTGCAAACGACATACTTGCAACTCAGAGTATGGTCCGTGGACCAGCAGCATGGGCATCACCTGGGGGCTTACTGGCGATGAAGAACCTCCCACCCCACCCCAGACCCACTGAATCAGAGGCAGCAGTTGAACAAGATCCCTGCGTGATCTGTGTGTACATTACAAGTTAAGAAATACTGACTGCCTGACCCAGGGTGGACACTTAAAATAGCCTCCTAACAATCCTGCAACAACACTTCAAAGCAGATATAAACTTGCCCAATTTACAGATGAGATAACTGAGGCTCAGGTATATGATTTGGCCTTCCTGAGATCTCACAGATAATACATTTAGATCCGTCTGGCTTCAGAGTTGATAATTTTATCACTTATACCATGCAGCCACCCCACTAGGAAGCTCACTTTTGGGGCAACTCAGTAACAAAAAGAAAAAAAAAGAGATAGTATGTATTTACACAACATAAAACAACCAGCCACCTCGGCAACAACAGCAACAGAAAACCACACCGTCTGCTATCACACAAGCAATCACTTACTCCACTGAAAGACCTTTTCACTTTTCAATCCATTATTATGGCATCAGGTAGACAGCTCAATTATTTCAGGAAAAAAAAAACTGGAGCAATTATCAGAGTAACTCCCTCTTGACAGTGACCGTCGACCCAAATATGAACCAAACTGCAACCACAGGCTCTCCTGGAACGAAGGGAAGATGTTACAGATCCGAAGAGCTGGGCAACGCATTTTAAAAATCAACCATACCGCTTTGACATCACCTGGCCAGAAAGGGTAGATGGTTGACCGCGATTTCACTTTCCACGCAGCTGGGTGGTCTGAGCCTATAGCTCTGGGCAAGAGCACTGCTTACGTAGAGAAGGGACCTTTCCATGCTGAGCACTGCTGGGCAATGCCACAGGTCCTTCTGTTTTCTGAGTAGCGTTTTCAAAGGAATATTACAGGAAAAGGTAGAAAAAGCATAATCCTGGATCATACCCCCAGTTTAGCAGGGACTCATCAGATCTTGGGAGCTTCTCCCCTGTAATCCTGGGAGGAGATTAGGCCATTTTCTTCTCTTTCTGCTGTCCTATTGACTCTGGAGACCTGCATTAATGGATCAGCATGACTACTTGGTTTTGCAATGAGTTGATTTGATGATTAATTAGCCAGTAGCAGGAACCTGATGAAGTTCTCAGCTCAGAGCCCCAGGGATCCGGTTCAGGGCAATCTGCCCTCACAAAAAAAAAAAAAAAAAAAAGACCAGGTGAAGAGGCATACAAACTGGCCTGCTGATAGACACCACAGGAGTTATTCTGATTGACTTGGCATTTTACAACCAACTGGCTCAACAAAGTTAACTGTCTTTGTGCACGAGATCAAATTCCTAGTGTTTGGATCACTCTATCCCACACTTTTTTTTTTTAATCCCACATCCTTACAATTTCGTAATATTTTATGGCCAACCTCACCCTCATGCTAAAAAATATAATGAATAGTAAGAATTGAGTCCAAATAGGCCAAAAATCCTGGCCTCAGGTAAAATAGATAAGAATGAGAGTTATTTTAAGAATGCTTTTCTAGGGACGCCTGGGTGGCTCAACAGTTGGGTATCTGCCTTCAGCTTGGGGCGTGATCCTGGGATCCTGGATTGAGTCCCCCATTAGGCTCCCTGTGGCAAGCCTGCTTCTCCCTCTGCCTGTGTCTCTGCTTCTGTGTGTCTCTCATGAATAAATAAATAAATCTTAAAAAAAAAGAATGTTTTCCTAGGGGCACCTGGATGGCTCAGTCAGTGGCTCAAGTCACAATCCCAGGGTCCTAGGATTGAGCCCAGAGGCAGGCTCTCTGCTCAGTGGGGAGTGTGCTTCTCCCTCTCCTTCTGCCCCTCCCCCTACTCGTTCTTTCTCTTTCTCTCTCTGAAATAAATAATCTTTAAAATAAGAATGTTTTTCTATTTCAAGATTGCTTTGGCTATTCGGGATCTTTGTGGTTCCACACAAACTTTAGGATTGTTTGTTCTAGCTCTGTGAAAATGCTGCTGGCATTTTGGTTTTTTAAATTTTTTTTTATTTTAAAGATTTTATTTATTTATTCATGATAGTCACACACACACACACAGAGAGAGAGAGAGGCAGAGACACAGGCAGAGGGAGAAGCAGGCCCCATGCAGGGAGCCTGATGTGGGACTCGATCCAGGGTCTCCAGGACCGTACCCTGGGCCAAAGGCAGGCGCCAAACTGCTGCGCCACCCAGGGATCCCACTGCTGGCATTTTGATAGGGATTGCATTAAATGTGTAGGTTGCTTTGGGTAGTAGAGACATTTTTTTTGGGGACATTTTAACAATATTTGTTCTTCCAATCCATGAGCAAGGAATGTCTTTCCATTTCTTTGGGTCCTCTTCAATTTCTTTCACCAGTGTTTTATAGTTTTCAGAGCATAGTTCTTTTACCTCATTGGTTAAGTTTAATCCAAGGTATTTGATTATTTTTGGTGCAATTGTAAATGGGATTGTTTTGGTAATTTCTATTTCTGCTGCTTCATTATTAGTATATAGAAATGCAACAGTACATTGGTTTTGTATCCTGTGACATTACTAAATTCATTTATTAGTTACAGTATTTGGTGAAGTCTTTAGGGGTTTCTATATATAGTATCATGTCATCTGCAAATAGTAAGTTTTACTTCTTCCTTACCAATTTGGATGCCTTTTATTTCTTTTTGTTGTTTGACTGCTGTGGCTAGGATTTCCAGTACTATGTTGAATAAAAGTGGTGAGAGTGCACATCCTTGTCTTGTTCCTGACCTTAGGGGAAAATCTCCCAAAAAAAGACCCCAAATATCCAAAGCAACCTTGAAAAAGAAAAAAACTGGAGGTATCACAATTCCAGACTTCAAGGTATATTACAAAGCTCTAGTCATCAAAACAGTATAGCACTGACACAAAAACAGACATATAGATTAATATAACAGAAAACCCAGAAATAAACCCATAATTATATAGTCAATTAATCTTTGACAAAGGAGGAAAGAATATGCAATGGGGAAAAACAGTCTCTTCAACAAATGGTGTTGGGAAAACTGGACAGGATGAAATTGGACCCCTTCCTTCTACCACACACAAAAATAAACTAAACGTGGGACATGAAGTCATAGAAATCCTAGAAGAAAGCACGAATAGTAATTTTGTCTGACATTGGTTGTAGCAGCATCCTTCTAGAATGGGTCTCCTGAGGCAAGGGAAATAAAAACAAAAATAAAGTATTGGGACTACGTCAAAATAAAAGGCTTCTGCTCAGTGAAGCAAACAATGAACAAAACTAAAATACAACATACTAAATGGGAGAAAATATTTGCAAATGACATATCTGATAAAGGGGTAGTCTTAAAAATATATAAAGAACTTATACAACTCAACACCCCAAGAAACAAATAATCCAATTAAAAATGGGCAAGACGTGGAAAGATATTTCTCAGAAGACCTACAGATGGTCAACAGGCACATGAAAAGTTGTTCCACATCACTCATCATCAGGGAAATACAAATCATAACCACAATGAGATATCACCTCATACAGGTCAGAATGGCTAAAATAAAAAACATAAAAAACAACAAGTGTTGCTGAGGATGTGGAGAAAAAGGAACCCTTGTGTACTACTGATGGGAATGCAAACTGATGCAGCCACTCTGGGAAACAGTATGGAGGTTCCTCAAAAAATTAAAAATAGAACTATGATATGATAGTTATGATATGATATGAACTACTCTATGATAGAGTAGTCAAACTCCTGGGTATTTCCCCCCAAAATACAAAAACACTAATTCAAGGGGATACAGGCACCCCTATGCTTATGGCACCATTATTTACAATAGCTACATTACAGAAGCAGCCCAAGGATCCATTGACAGATGAATCGATAAAGATGTGGTAGATATATACAATGGAATATTACCCATAAGAAGGATGAAATCTTGCCATTTGTACCAACATGGATGGAGCTAGCGAGTATAACGCCAAGTGAAATAAGTCAATCAGAGAAAGACAAATACCATGGGATTTCACTGATATGTGGAATCTGAGAAACAAATGAGCAAAGGAAAAAATGAGAGAGGGAAACAAAGAAACAGATTCTTAACTCTAGAGGACAAACCAATAGGTTACCAGAGGGGAGGGGGGGGATGGGTAGAATAGGCAATGGGAATTAAAGAGCACACTTATTATGATGCACACGGAGTCCCGTATAGACCTGTCAAATCACTATATTGTACACCTGACACTCATAGAACACCGTACATTAACTATGCTGGAATTAAAATGAAAAACTTGGTAAGAAAAAATAAAGAAAAGTAACCATTTGAATTACAAAAAAAAATAATTTTTTAAATTTTTTTAAAAGATTTTATTTATTTATTCATGATAGACAGAGAGAGAGAGAAGCAGAGACACAGGCAGAGGGAGAAGCAGGCTCCATGCACCGGGAGCCCGACGTGGGATTCGATCCCGGGTCTCCAGGATCGTGACCTGGGCCAAAGGCAGGCGCTAAACCGCTGCGCCACCCAAGGATCCAATAATGTTTTTTTAAACCATAAGAACATTTTAAAACGTTAAAACTGTATTGGAATGTTTCAATCACTACATTTTCCCTCTGAAACTTGCACAAAGATGCTGCTAATGTGTTTATCTACATGACCTCCTTCATCAGGTTAGGAGAGCGGCCATTATTTATCTGTCCTTTGCAGATGAGGAAACTGAGGTCAGGAGGGTGGAAGTTACCTGCTCTCCACCAGGAGGTGTCCAGCTAGCAATGGGCAGAGCCATGAGCAGATTCCCAACCATGAATGGGCCCTGGGGGCTGTGCATCTGCCACAGGTTGAAGAAATAGCCGGAGAGGAGCCACAGAAATTACCCCCTAAAAAAACCAAAGCAACTAAGCACGTGTTGGGATGATGATGATGATGATTATTATTATTTTTAAAGATTTATTTATTCAGAGAGAGCGAAAGAGAGGCAGAGACACAGGCAGAGAAAGAAGCAGACTCCACGCAGGGAGTCCGACGCGGGACTCAATCCGGGGTCTCCAGGATCACACCCCGGGCTGCAGGCGGCGCTAAACTGCTGCGCCACCGGGGCTGCTCAAGGGATTATTATTGTTTTTAAAGATTTTATTTATTTATTCATGAGAGACACACAGAGAGAGGCAGACACAGGCAGAGGGAGAAGCAGGCCCCCTGCAGGGAGCCCGTCGCAGGACTTGATCCCAGGACCCAGGGATCACAACCCAAGCCAAAGGCAGAGGCTCAACCACTGAGCCACCCAGGCGTCCCATGTGTTGGGATTATTAAAGCAGCTAGAGATACGTTTTCACTTTGGAAATGACAAATCACACACACAGGTTATTTGGTGCAAGGGGAAAACCGGGAGCTGTGAGTAGCGGCATTCACCATGCATCCTGCAGGCCTTCAGCCTTCGGGCAGGAACCCGTGATGGGGACGCAGAGCAATGGCCCTTGGGCGGGGAGTGGTGGGCACACAGCAAGCTGTGGTTTCGCTTTCTCTCCCTCACTGCTCATACTCTTCCCCATCTAAGGAGAAGTGCAGAGTCTTCTCGAAGGCAGGAATCCCCCACTTTCTGAGTGGGGGGGGGGGGCTGGGGTACTGTTAGCCATATCTCAAGAAGGAGGGTGTTCATTAGCTTGCAGTGTCTCCTAGCCCCAAATCAGGCGTCTCTATCCTTGAAGTCATTTTTTCAAAGAGCACGTCCTACGGGGTCTGAGTCTGGCTCTGTGCATGTGCTGCTCTCCAGTCGAGAACTAGCTGCTCTTTGTTGAAAGAAGTTCAGTTTGTGAAAAGTGGACAGATTTCAACAGTCCAGGGGAGAAGAGGTGAGGGATCCAGATTAATCTCAGCCATTGAACCCTCATGGGTTGACTTCTGCTAGCCCCTTCTGGTCTTAGCCTGATTTTGAGTCATTATTTTCTGACGTGGCAGGCTATAGAATGCCCTGTAAAGCTCTCTTACCCACCACCGGTGAGTCCTGGGGAGTTGGGCTCCAGGGCAGCTGGGCTCCAGTTTGGATTTTATCTCCCCAGGAATGACTCGTAGATGTCATGGAGATAACAATCACAGTCAGCCTGGGAAATAAATTCCACACAGGCACCAATTATATTTGAAAGGCCCCAACTGCTGGAGGCCAGACTATTTAATCTATAGTTAAGGAAGGGATTTCTGGAATTTTCTGTGAGCCTTCCGGGCCTCCTGCATCTCATCCCTCTCACTAGGTAAAAGAATGGAAAAAGGAGATGCTAGCTTGGGATAGAACATATGGGAAAATCAGCACATGAGAGAAAGAGAGCCTTTCATAATATTTAATCTAAGGATAAGAGTTTAAACTTACCCTGAAAACTGATAATTGTAAGTTTGTAGGAGGAAACGATGTCCTTGCTCTAAATATTTATATCACACACTTCAAGATCCCAGAGAAACTTCTGGTTTGCACCTTGTAGTGGGTGGATGGATGCCTGGAAGAACTATAGGGGGAGTTTGTGCACAGGGTGGAAAATGGGGCGGGAGAATTCTGTGAAATTCCTTCAAGCAAAAGGAAAACTGGAGATGCCAGTCCATTTTCTTAAGGGAACTGTAGTGTTTAAAGTACAAGGTTATAGAGATGGGAGAACAAATTAATGGTTGCCACAGATTAGGGACGGTGGGGGGTAGGGTAAGGGGCAGGGGAGTGTGACTATAGAGGGATACACCAGGGAGATCTTTGTGGTGACAGAATAGCTTTTTATCTTGATTGGGGTGGGGGGTCACACAAATCTACACATGTAATAAAAAATACAACTATATACATGCATTCTACCTATGTCAATTTTCTGGGCTTTCTATGGTACTATAATTACATGTGATGTAATCATTATGGGAGATTGGGTGAAGGGCAATGACCTGTGAATCTATCCTTATTTCAAAATAGAAAGTCTAGGGGCTCCTGGGTGGCTCAGTCGGTTAAATGCCTGCCTTTGGCTCAGGTCATGATCTCAGGGTCCTGGGATCGAGCCTCAGATTGGGCTCCCTAGTCATCGGGGAGTCTGCTTCTCCTTCTCTCTCTGCCCCTCCTCCCCATTTCTGTTCTCTCTCTCTCTGTCTCAAAAAACTAAAATCTTTAAAAATAAAAATTCTAAAAAATATGAGTACACTTCTGCATTTTTAAGTGACCTAGAAAAACTTTCATGTATCCCATTTTTCTTTTGAGAGAAGGCCAGCCCCATACACCATAACTCCTTGACTGTTGAGAATTAGAACTACAGACTTAAGAAATAACTTTTCCTTTTCTTCATTGGGGGAAAAAAAGTCAGAGAATTAATGTGCCCTTCTTTTATTTTACTCTACAGATCTGATGTTTCAAATGGAGGCTCTTTGATTGGTGGTAATGGCTTGAGCAGACTGGGAAGATTCTATATCTGACTAGGCCAGCTCTTCTCCCTGCCATGGAAAAAAAAAAAGCAGAAACATGTTAAATTCCTTTCATGCCTTCTCTGTGAACAAAAGCAGAAGGGTAGGAAAGGAGGGAGAGGGAAGGCCAGGGGGGTGTGGGGTCTCGTGGTTCTCAAATGAGAGGCTCCTTTCAGTTTTGAGGGAGCTATGCTTCTGGGTTGACAAGCATGGAGAAACTGCCCCAGGAGGTCAGGGACTTGGAACAGTAACAGTTCAGCTAGCCTTGGACAGGGGGTAGTTTGTGTTGAAGGTAGAAATGTGACCCAGCCTCTTCTCCCTACTTTCCCAAATAGACCAGAAGAGGAGATGGACAGAGCCTGAGCCCTTCAGTGGGAACAGGTGGTTGTAATAGGCAGGTTATAAAGGGACTTGGCATGAGAGCACCTGCTGCAGGCTGTCAGTTTCCTGACACACTCTCTCTCCCAGAGGCCCCATCTTGGCCTTCCTAGATTCCACACAGCTCACTAAAACTTCTTGCGTGCATCTCATCTGGCCCATGCAACCAAATGCTTGACTATAAGCTGTCTCATCTTATTCTCTTATGTTGAGTCCCAGGGCTGCTGGGTTCAAATCCTAGTTCCATAACTTACTAGCTATGTGATCTTGGGTGAGTTATCTTAAACCTCTCTGATCCTCAGTTTGCTCATCTGTTAAATAGGGATAATACCTGCCTTACAGGGTTTGTCAAGTGACTGGCCCCTAACAGGTGCTTAGCAAGTGTCAACTTCTCTTTGCTGTTTCCCATGGGGATGGCACATGTTTCACTAGCCTGGAATCTCTTTAGGAGAGCTTCCTTCTCTTCTTCCCCGTCCCTGACCCTAGCACCTAGCATATGGTTGGGCACATAGCACAGTGTTAATGAGCCCTTGTTGGCTAAGTTGAATGGAACTTTCCTGGCTACCTCAGTGATCCAGATGGAGACCCAGAAATGGGCACAAGGTAATATCAATATTCTGTTTCAAAGATATGAAGGTAACATGCTGAATTCTTTACTTCCTTGATATATCATTTCAGTAAAAACTGTCTATGTGCTAAGGCCTGCCTTTAGTGCAAATATAATTTCATAATTTATAGTTTAAAATATAAAAAAATATAATTTTTAGACAATTATGTAGCTCAGGTAAAATTAAAGCCATTGCTCAAGTATTTTGACAAAATAGCATCTTGATCAGTTCATCAGAAGTGGATGAAGAAAAGAAATCAACTAGACTGACATGCTCCTTACCAGAGAATTCAGAAGGTTCTTAAGTATAGCAAAAGAATTTGAAATTGACCCAGTCACTTCTATACTCCATTGTCTTGGGACCACACCTTAGTCTGCAGTCATTTTTAATGAGGGGAAGAGGAATGGATCAGGAAATGAAGACCAGAGATACTGTCTCAGATCTAGTCATTCATTCACTCATTCAGGCAACAAATATTTACTGAGTGCCTGCCATGATCCTGCCCTGTACAAAATTTACTATCAGCAGCTGTGTGACTTTTGTGAAGTCACTTCATCTCTCTGGGTCTCATGCTCCCCATTTGTCAAATGGTAACAAATGAGAAGTCTAGGAAGGAGTGCAGGGGCCAGAGTCTGGCAGACTGTTAATGTCCTCTACTGTTGTCCTCTATGTAATGGCCATGTGAATAGCTTGTGATCATTTGAAAATTATGTCCAAAGTCTATTTCAAGGGGTGCCTGGGTGGCTTAGTCAGTTAAGCATCTGCCTTCAGTTCAGGTCATGATCTCAGGGTCCTGGGGTCAAGCCCCACATCAGGCTCCCTGGTCAGCGGGGAATCTGCTTCTCCCTCTCCCTCTCCTTCTTTTTTTTTTTTTTTTTTTAATTTATTTTTTTATTGGTGTTCAATTTACTAACATACAGAATAACACCCAGTGCCCGTCACCCATTCACTCCCACCCCCCGCCCTCCTCCCCTTCTACCACCCCTAGTTCGTTTCCCAGAGTTAGCAGTCTTTATGTTCTGTCTCCCTTTCTGATATTTCCCACACATTTCTTCTCCCTTCCCTTATTTTCCCTTTCACTATTATTTATATTCCCCAAATGAATGAGAACATATAATGTTTGTCCTTCTCTGACTGACTTACTTCACTCAGCATAATACCCTCCAGTTCCATCCACGTTGAAGCAAATGGTGGGTATTTGTCATTTCTAATAGCTGAGTAATATTCCATTGTATACATAAACCACATCTTCTTTATCCATTCATCTTTCGTTGGACACCGAGGCTCCTTCCACAGTTTGGCTATCGTGGCCATTGCTGCTAGAAACATCGGGGTGCAGGTGTCCCGGCGTTTCATTGCATTTGTATCTTTGGGGTAAATCCCCAACAGTGCAATTGCTGGGTCGTAGGGCAGGTATATTTTTAACTCTTTGAGGAACCTCCACACAGTTTTCCAGAGTGGCTGCACCAGTTCACATTCCCACCAACAGTGTAAGAGGGTTCCCTTTTCTCCGCATCCTCTCCAACATTTGTTGTTTCCTGCCTTGTTAATTTTCCCCATTCTCACTGGTGTGAGGTGGTATCTCATTGTAGTTTTCATTTGTATTTCCCTGATGGCAAGTGATGCAGAGCATTTTCTCATATGCATGTTGGCCATGTCTATGTCTTCCTCTGTGAGATTTCTGTTCATGTCTTTTGCCCATTTCATGATTGGATTGTTTGTTTCTTTGGTGTTGAGTTTAATAAGTTCTTTATAGATCTTGGAAACTAGCCCTTTATCCGATATGTCATTTGCAAATATCTTCTCCCATTCTGTAGGTTGTCTTTGAGTTTTGTTGACTGTATCCTTTGCTGTGCAAAAGCTTCTTATCTTGATGAAGTCCCAATAGTTCATTTTTGCTTTTGTTTCTTTTGCCTTCGTGGATGTATCTTGCAAGAAGTTACTATGGCCGAGTTCAAAAAGGGTGTTGCCTGTGTTCTTCTCTAGGATTTTGATGGAATCTTGTCTCACATTTAGATCTTTCATCCATTTTGAGTTTATCTTTGTGTATGGTGAAAGAGAGTGGTCTAGTTTCATTCTTCTGCATGTGGATGTCCAATTTTCCCAGCACCATTTATTGAAGAGACTGTCTTTCTTCCAATGGATAGTCTTTCCTCCTTTATCGAATATTAGTTGCCCATAAAGTTCAGGGTCCACTTCTGGATTCTCTATTCTGTTCCACTGATCTATGTGTCTGTTTTTGTGCCAGTACCACACTGTCTTGATGACCACAGCTTTGTAGTACAACCTGAAATCTGGCATTGTGATGCCCCCAGATATGGTTTTCTTTTTTAAAATTCCCCTGGCTATTCGGGGTCTTTTCTGATTCCACACAAATCTTAAAATAATTTGTTCTAACTCTCTGAAGAAAGTCCATGGTATTTTGATAGGGATTGCATTAAACGTGTATATTGCCCTGGGTAACATTGACATTTTCACAATATTAATTCTGCCAATCCATGAGCATGGAATATTTTTCCATCTCTTTGTGTCTTCCTCAATTTCTTTCAGAAGTGTTCTATAGTTTTGAGGGTATAGATCCTTTACATCTTTGGTGAGGTTTATTCCTAGGTATCTTATGCTTTTGGGTGCAATTGTAAATGGGATTGACTCCTTAATTTCTCTTTCTTCAGTCTCATTGTTAGTGTATAGAAATGCCACTGACTTCTGGGCATTGATTTTGTATCCTGCCACGCTACCGAATTGCTGTATGAGTTCTAGCAATCTTGGGGTGGAGACTTTTGGGTTTTCTATGTACAGTATCATGTCATCGGCGAAGAGGGAGAGTTTGACTTCTTCTTTGCCAATTTGAATGCCTTTAATGTCTTTTTGTTGTCTGATTGCTGAGGCTAGGACTTCCAGTACTATGTTGAATAGCAGTGGTGAGAGTGGACATCCCTGTCTTGTTCCTGATCTTAGGGGAAAGGCTCCCAGTGCTTCCCCATTGAGAATGATATTTGCTGTGGGCTTTTCGTAGATGGCTTTTAAGATGTCGAGGAATGTTCCCTCTATCCCTACACTCTGAAGAGTTTTGATCAGGAATGGATGCTGTATTTTGTCAAATGCTTTCTCTGCATCCAATGAGAGGATCATATGGTTCTTGGTTTTTCTCTTGCTGATATGATGAATCACATTGATTGTTTTACGGGTGTTGAACCAGCCTTGTGTCCCAGGGATAAATCCTACTTGGTCATGGTGAATAATTTTCTTAATGTACTGTTGGATCCTATTGGCCAGTATCTTGTTGAGAATTTTTGCATCCATGTTCATCAGGGATATTGGTCTGTAATTCTCCTTTTTGGCGGGGTCTTTGTCTGGCTTTGGAATTAAGGTGATGCTGGCTTCATAGAACGAATTTGGAAGTACTCCATCTCTTTCTATCTTTCCAAACAGCTTTAGGAGAATAGGTATGATTTCTTCTTTAAACGTTTGATAAAATTCTCCTGGGAAGCCATCTGGCCCTGGACTCTTGTGTCTTGGGAGGTTTTTGATGACTGCTTCAATTTCCTCCCTGGTTATTGGCCTGTTCAGGTTTTCTATTTCTTCCTGTTCCAGTTTTGGTAGTTTGTGGCTTTCCAGGAATGCGTCCATTTCTTCTAGATTGCTTAATTTATTGGCGTATAGCTGTTCATAATATGTTTTTAAAATCGTTTGTATTTCCTTGGTGTTGGTAGTGATCTCTCCTTTCTCATTCATGATTTTATTAATTTGAGTCTTCTCTCTCTTCTTTTTAATAAGGCTGGCTAATGGTTTATCTATCTTATTAATTCTTTCAAAGAACCAACTCCTGGTTCTGTTGATCTGTTCCACAGTTCTTCTGGTCTCGATTTCGTTGAGTTCTGCTCGAATCTTTGTTAACTCCCTTCTTCTCTTGGGTGTAGGATCTATTTGCTGTTTTTTCTCTAGCTCCTTTATGTGTAAGGTTAGCTTTTGTATTTGAGTTCTTTCCAGTTTTTGAATGGATGCTTGTATTGCGATGTATTTCCCCCTTAGGACTGCTTTTGCTGCATCCCAAAGATTTTGAACGGTTGTATCTTCATTCTCATTAGTTTCCATGAATCTTTTTAATTCATCCTTAATTTCCTGGTTGACCCTTTTATCTTTTAGCAGGATGGTCCTTAACCTCCATGTGTTTGAGGTCCTTCCAAACTTCTTGTTGTGATTTAGTTCTAATTTCAAGGCATTATGGTCCGAGAATATGCAGGGGACAATCCCAATCTTTTGGTATCGGTTCAGACCCGATTTGTGACCCAATATGTGGTCTATTCTGGAGAAAGTTCCATGTGCGCTTGAGAAGAATGTGTATTCGGTTGAGTTTGGATGTAAAGTTCTGTAGATATCTGTGAAATCCATCTGGTCCAGTGTATCATTTAAAGCTCTCGTTTCTTTGGAGATGTTTTGCTTAGAAGACCTATCGAGTATAGAAAGAGCTAGATTGAAGTCACCAAGTATAAGTGTATTATTATCTAAGTATTTCTTCACTTTGGTTAATAATTGATTTATATATTTGGCAGCTCCCACATTCGGAGCATATATATTGAGGATTGTTAAGTCCTCTTGTTGAATAGATCCTTTAAGTATGATATAGTGTCCCTCTTCATCTCTCACTACAGTCTTTGGGGTAAATTTTAGTTTATCTGATATAAGGATGGCTACCCCTGCTTTCTTTTGAGGACCATTCGAATGGTAAATGGTTCTCCAACCTTTTATTTTCAGGCTGTAGGTGTCCTTCTGTCTAAAATGAGTCTCTTGTAGACAGCAAATAGATGGGTCCTGCTTTTTTATCCAGTCTGAAACCCTGCGCCTTTTGATGGGGTCATTAAGCCCGTTCACGTTCAGAGTTACTATTGAGAGATATGAGTTTAGTGTCATCATGATATCTATTCAGTCTTTGTTTTTGTGGACTGTTCCACTGAACTTCTTCTTAAAGGGGAATTTTAAGAGTCCCCCTTAAAATTTCTTGCAGAGCTGGTTTGGAGGTCACATATTCTTTTAGTTGCTGCCTGTCTTGGAAGCTCTTTATCTCTCCTTCCATTTTGAATGAGAGCCTTGCTGGATAAAGTATTCTTGGTTGCATGTTCTTCTCCTTTAGGACCCTGAATATATCCTGCCAGCCCTTTCTGGCCTGCCAGGTCTCTGTGGAGAGGTCTGCTGTTACCCTAATACTCCTCCCCATAAAAGTCAGGGATTTCTTGTCTCTTGCTGCTTTAAGGATCTTCTCCTTATCTTTGGAATTTGCAAGCTTCACAATTAAATGTCGAGGTGTTGAACGGTTTTTATTGATTTTAGGGGGGGATCTCTCTATTTCCTGGATCTGAATGCCTGTTTCCCTTCCCAGATTAGGAAAGTTTTCAGCTAGAATTTGTTCAAATACATATTCTGGCCCTCTGTCCCTTTCGGCGCCCTCGGGAACCCCAATTAAACGTAGGTTTTTCTTCCTCAGGCTGTCGTTTATTTCCCTTAATCTATCTTCATGGTCTTTTAATTGTTTGTCTCTTTTTTCCTCAGTTTCCCTCTTTGCTATCAACTTGTCTTCTATGTCACTCACTCGTTCTTCCACCTCGTTAACCCTCGTCGTTAGGACTTCTAGTTTGGATTGCATCTCATTCAATTGATTTTTAATTTCTGCCTGATTAGCTCTAAATTCTGCAGTCATGAAGTCTCTTGAGTCCTTTATACTTTTTTCTAGAGCCACCAGTAGCTGTATAATAGTGCTTCTGAATTGGCTTTCTGACATTGAATTGTAATCCAGATTTTGTAACTCTGTGGGAGAGAGGGCTGTTTCTGATTCTTTCTTTTGAGGTGAGGTTTTCCTTCTAGTCATTTTGCTCAGTGCAGAGTGGCCAAAAGCAAATTGTATTGGGAAAAAGAGAAAAAGAGAGGAAAGAAAGAAGGAAAGAAAAGAGAAAGAGAAAAAAAAAGGGAAGAAAAGAAAAAAAACGAGAAAAAAAAAAGAAGAAAAAGAGAAAGAAAAAGAAAGGAGAAAAAAAGGGGGTGGGGGAAGGAAACAAATCAAAAAGCAAAACAAAACAAAACAAAAACAAAAACAAAACAAAACAAAACAAACAAAAAAAAAAAGAACCACCGGGGAGTATCTTCTGATTCTGTGTACTTTAAGTCCCTTGGCTTCTCCTGGAAGTTGTCCGTCTAGCTGGTCTTCTGGGGGAGGGGCCTGTTGTGCTGATTTTCAGGTGTTAGCAGTTGGGGGAGCTGCTGTGCCCCTGCCTGGTGCAGGGCTCGGTGGGGGTTGTTTACCCCCTGAGGCCACAGGAGGAACAGCCCCAGTGGCGGGGCAGCTCTGGAAACCTGGATTCGGCTCCGGCAGGAACTCCGTCTGCAGGGCCTGGAGGCTCCGGGGCGGGGCCGCGGATCTGCTCAGCTGGGGCAGGAGCGTCCTTGCTGTCCTGGGCCCTCCCGGCCTCTGCCTGTCCCGGGGGAGGCGGGATCCTGGGCTGTGTCCCGGCGCCCTGTGCTCCGGAGCCTGCGCTGGTGGATTCGCGCTCCCGGGCCGCGCAGCCCCCTCCGCGGAGCCGCCGCCCGAGCCCCTCCGAGCTGCTCCTGGAACCGCGCAGCCCCCTCCGCGGAGCCGCCGCCCGAGCCCCTTCAGCTGCTCCGGGTCCCGCCGGGTCCCGCCGTGCGCGCTGCAGCCCTTAGGGAGCTCGGCGCACTCTCCTGGGCGCGCAGTTGCTCTGTTACTGTCCCCGGGAGCCCGAGCGCATCCCCGCCCTCCTGGGTCCTGCTCCACCTCCCCGCGAGCCCCTTTCCGCCCGGGAAGGTCGGTGCAGCTCCTGCTTCTCCGGGACGGGGCTCTCCTGTCCTGGGGACACTCGCCCCGGCCTCAGCCCGGCTCCTCGCGGGGCCCCTCCCCCTTGGAGGCCTTTGTTTCTTTATTTCTTTTTCCCCGTCTTCCTACCTTGATAGATGCGCGAACTCTTCTCACTGTTGCATTCCAGCTGGTCTCTCTTTAAATCTCAGGCCGAATTCATAGATTTTCAGGATAATTTGAAGGTTTTCTAGGTAGTTTGGTGGAGACTGGTGATTTGGAGACCCTACTCCTCCGCCATCTTGCTCCTCTCTCTCTCTCCCTCTCCTTCTGCCCCTCACCCCCACTTGTGCTCCCTCTCTCTCTCAAATAAATAAAATCTTTTTTTAAAAAAGTCTATTTCAAGGGGGCTAAGGATCATCTGCCTATCTTATTTTCCTTCCTTACCTGTTGGCAAGCCAAGACCAGAGTGAGCATGAAGGACAGAGAGCTCTGTTAGACTGGGCTGAAGCATTATAGTGAATAGCACTCCACTACCTGTTCTCAAATGGGTCGGATTTCAGGCATGGTTCTTGTTATGGGTTGAATCAGGTCCCCCCAAAACATATGTTGAAGCCTTAACCCTGGGTACCTATGAATGTGACCTTATGGAAATAGGGTGTTTGCAGATGTAAGATGTTAAGATGAGGTCATTACGGTGGGCCTTATTCCAACATGACTAATGTCCTTTATAAGAAGAAGGAACTTTGAACACTGATACAGACACAGAGAGAATGTCATCGGAAGACACACACACAGATGCAGAGGGAAGATGCTAGAGGAAGATGGAGGCAGAGATTGAAGCCGTGCAGGCAAAAGCCAGGAAACGCCTGAGGCTACCAGAAGCTGGAAGAGGCAAGGAAGGATCTTACCCTAGATGCTTCCGAGGAAGCATGCCCCTGCCACACCTTGATTTCAAGCTCTAGCTTCTGGAACTGTGAGAAAAAAAATCTTAATGTTTTAAGCCACCCTGCTTGTGGTAATATGTTACAGAAGTCCTAGGAAACGAATACAGTCCCCAAACAAAACACAGCTCCACTCTCCATGTAGTCATGGTGACTTACCTTTTCTAAAAGAACCCACGTGAAAATGATACCTTGATCCCAGGGCCTAAAAATGTGGGCCACCAGAATGGCAGAAGAGGTTGAGTGGAATCCTGAGTTCTGTTTTATGTTTTTCAAATAAGTCAAAATGGAAGGCAAGCGTGCTCCCTACCTTTACTACCTCTCTGCCCTCAAGTTTGATGGAAAATATGAAGAATAGGCAGGCATGGGTCCTGTAGGCATAGGCCTGACCGAGCAGGCAGCTGCTGTTGGCCTTCAGCATGGAGAGACCATCTTGGGAAGGCCATGGGGTCCATTTTAGGTTCTGATAAAAGCCAGCGGGGCTTAGAGGAAAATCGGCCTCATTTAAGGTTTCCAAGCACTGCCAGCTTGTCTCTACCTAGACTTCACTCGTGCAGCCAATCAGAGGCTGCTGTCCTAGCAAAGGAGGCATCCCTTCTGTAGGACAAATAAGCAATTAATTTAACCAATGAATAGATGTTATTTTGAAAATTACTATCTGGCAACCACCATAGTAAAAACTGATTCAGGCAAGAGTCATCAATGGATCCTAAAACTAGAGAGTTAAAGTTTTATGAGAAACATGTTATTTACATAGTCTCAAAGTATTTACTTATACATTAGTTATTAAATATGAAAAGAAAGGTCTTATCTTTTTTTTTTTTTTAGAGAGGGAGGTGGGCAGAGAGAGAGAATCTTAAGCAGGTTCCACCCCCAGCACAGAGCCCAACATGGGGCTTGATCTCAAGATCCTGAGATCATGACCTGAGCTGAAACCATGAGTTGGAATCTTAACCAACTGAGCCACCCAGACGCCCCATGAAAAGTCATATCTTTATAGTGGAAAAACATGGCGGGCATTTAACTAATTATTTAAAGTTAACATCAACAACAATCATTGTATGCCTTTTTATGTTTTACGCCTGCCAGAAATACATAACCTCTCATCATGAGGACACATCAGGCAAACCTCAACTGGGGAATATTCTACAAAATAACTGGCCTGTACTCTTCTAAAAGGTTTATGTCATGAAAGACAAAGAAAGGTTGGGAGCTGTTCTAGACTGAAGGACACTTGAGAGAGTTAAGAAACATGACCACTGAATACAATGTGTGATTCTAAACTGCATCATGGACCAGAAGAAAAATAGCTATGAAGGATATTCTTGGGACAATTAGCAAAATTCGAAAATGACCTGAAGATTATATGCTAGTATGCCGTATCAGTGTTATATTTCTTGATTTGCCAACTCTACTTTGTTTATCTAACAGAATGCCCCTGTTCTTAGGAAATACGTATTGAAGTACTGGAGGCAAAGGGATATGATGTCTACAACTCACTCTCAAATGCTTCACACACAAAAATGTGTGTGTGTGTGTGTGTGTGTGTGTGTGTGTGTTTAGGGAGAATGGTCAATTTAACAAGATGCTAACAACAGATGAATCTTGATAAAGGGCATGTGAAAGTTCTTTTTCCTATTTTTGGGTACAATTTTCTGTACATCAAAAGTATTGAAAATTAAAATTGTAAAAATGTATTATTTTGAGCATGTAACTGTGTGCCCGATGCTGTGCTCAGTGTGAGATATTCAAGGGAGCATAAGGCATGATCTTGATCCTTAGCTCAGGAGCTCACAGTCTGGGATGGACAGGACACAAAAGGAGACCAGCACATTCCAGCATGATAAAGAAAAGCTTTGAGAGCACAAGGAAGGAAGGTAGGCTAAGGGCAGACTGCCTGGGGAAGGGGGCCGGAGGAAGTAGACAGGAGGCCTCAAGCTGGGGGAACTAATTAAGTCTGGGGTGCCGGTGGGATATGCAAGCAGAGCTGAATGACAGATCTTGGGACATCGGGAAGATGCCCAGGCCTGCAGGCAGCAAGGGGAAGCCACCTGACTCCCGAAGACAGACAACAAGGCATGGATTAGCAGGTGCTGGGGGCCAGGCCAAAGTCCCCATAGCTCCTGAGGTAACAGAAGTAGTGCAGACATAAGCAAAATAACTTAAGACTGAAAGGTTGAACATAAGTGGGCTTACTGATGGCATAGGATGAACTTTGCGGTGCTGTATACTGAGTGTCCCAGAGTCATCAGCCTCCAGATTGATAAATATACGTCACCTGGATAAGGGCATGGCCCCAAATTAGTTAGGCTTGCTATTAATAGACTGTGAGGCAGGAAGAGAACGTCAAATGATCTTAAGAAACTAAAGAAGTGATTTTTTTGAGAACACAATGAGCTTGACCAGCAATAAGGGGAAGGTGGTACCCAATTAACACACAACAGGTTGTTAACAGAAAAAACCCTGAGAATAGTACTGGGTCTCAGAATAAAAGGAATCAGGGAGGCAGTACTGCTGTTTCAGAAGTCGGTGGGGGAATGGGAATTTCCACTCAATTACAAGATATAAGGGCTGGGATGAGAAAGAATATGAATATTCCTAGCAAGAACCTGGTGGGAGCTCATTTGTTTTCCGTTCTTTGAAAACTTTTATATTATGGAAAATTCACAAAAAATAATGAGAACAGCATTAGCTTAACCTGCATGAAATGGCTGCAGTGTGACCATTTTTTACCCAACCAAAGTGGCAATCTCATGGTTCAGATGAAAATGAACCCCCAATATACTCGTTGCCCAGGCTCAGCAATTATTTTGACACATGGTCAATTTCATCGCATCCAAAATTCCCACCCATTACCCTGCAAACGGACTGGTTTGAAACAAACTCTCCAGTGGGAGTTTTTGTTGTGCTTTTATTTTAATGAATTAATATCTAGAAAAGAGATCCAAATTATACATAGATATATGTATGTCTACATATAATGTTTTTAGTTAATTACTTTATTCTCTTAGTAAGTAATATATCCACATGGCTCAAGCTTCAAAAGGTACATCACTTTGTATACCTTAAATATACACAATTTTTGTCAATTACACTTCCATAAAGAAAAAAAAAAGCCACAAAACAAAAGGACGAGTGAAAAGTTGCTTTCCAAACACATCCTATCACCCAGCCAACAGCTGTCCCTCCTCAGAGGCAACCTACATGAACAGTTTTTATGTATGCTTCTGGAGATGTTTTACGTATGCGTCAGCAAATAGACTGTGAACTATCCCCACGGATCTGTACCTTGCTTCTTCCACTTAATAAGAGAAACGTCCTCCTTTTTCCAGCTACCTAGCATTCCATTTTATGAACCATGATTCAAGTGACTAATGCACTATGGACGGACTTTTAGGCTGCTTCCAAAATCTGTGACTGTTACAGACAATGCTGCAGTGGCTCCCCTTACACATCCATCTTGCACAAAAGCAAGTAAGTGTATCGGATAAGAAACTCCTCAAAACTGAATTGCTGGATGATAGGGAACACGCATTTGTACTTTTGATAGATACTGCCAAACTGCCCTCCATCAGCTAGGTGTTATTTTAACGCTCTCCTCACCCTCTTTTTTAAAAGATCTTATTCATGAGGCAGAGAGAGAGAGCGCAGGCAAGAGAGCGCGAGCAGGGGTGGGGGGAGAGGGAGAAGCAGGTTCCCTGCGGGGAGCCTGACATGGGGCTCGATCTCAGAACCCCAAGATCATGAACTGAGCTGAAGGCAGAGGCTCAACCACTGGGCCACAGGAACACCCCTCTTCTTGCCCTTTTATCCTCCTGCTTTCCTTGCTGTGCTTCCCACTTCCTCCCAGGGCGCCACAGGAGAGGCTTTGCCATCTCAGACCCAGAAACGCCACTCTGCCCTCAGCTTCCTATGGGTCTCCCTCTGTACTCTCGGCCCCCAGCCTGTCCTTCCTCCCTCCTCCTTTCCCAGACACCTTCAGGAGTCTGCTGGCACCCCTTCTTCCTTCCGAGTCAGCCCCACAACCAGCCATCCAGCCATCTAGCTCTGACCCCTGGACTCACTCTCCCAGTGACCTTCTGCAGCACCTGCCCTGCCAATCTGCAGCCCTATGAAAATCCCACCATCCATTCCCTCCACCCCCCACTCCCAGGCTGCTAGCTATTGCTGGAGAAGGTCATGAAGTTGGCTCCGCTACAAAGCCAGCCGGCCAGCCTCTGCAGGGCCCCAAGGGCTGCGAGGCAGTCCTTTTATGTATCTGTATCAAATTTCTCTCCGTGATTGTTCCAAACGCTCTCCCTCTCCTCAGATCCCCTACCTGGCCCCCTCGGCCCAACCCTTCAGTAGAGGGCCGGCTCTGGATTTCAGTGATAGGATACAGGTCATTGGGCAGACACTCCCCCACTTCTCCCTCTTTTCCTTGCCCTCCTCCAGTTTTCTGCCTTTTCCCCTATGCCTGCTTGTCCCCAACCCTTCAGCTTTATGGGGACCAGGGACTTCCTCCTTAAGGTTGCCTCTTCCGCCCGTGCCCTTGACGCTAGGTTCTCTCGCCGGACTCTGGCACTTGGCGCCAGGAGCCATCCTCTTTGCCTCTGGGAAAGCTCTCCCTTCCCGCTGGTGTTTCTCCTCTCACTCTAGAAACACTTCCCACAAATCCGTGTCACTATTCCACACTACCACCAAACTTTTGAAATGTAGGCATCTTTAAATTTACACAAGTAATTCATGCCTCCTGGCAGCACTTCCTCCTGTCAAGTCAGCCCCCAAATTTAACAGAAAAATCAGAAAATTATAAGCAAAAAGAAGAAAAGAGAAATCACATATATATCTTTCCAAGCTTTTTATATGCACATCTATACATTTATCTATATGCATTTTTTCTTACAAAAGTGGATCACAGTGTACATATTGTTTTGTCATCATAATATTTCAAACATCTCAGCTTTGCTACTTATTAGTTGTCTGACCCTGGATAAGTAAATTCACTTCCCTGAATCCATTTCCTCCTGTGTAAATGAGGACTATTATAGTAACTACCTCACAGGGCTGTTATAAGGATTAAATGAGATAAAAATATATAAAAACGCTTATCACAGTGCCTGAATTAATGCCAGCTATTATGATCTTCCCACGTCAATAAATATAGTTCCACATAATAATTCAATGAGCTCTGTCATTGTTGTGTCTAATAGGAGTGACGAAAGCACCGCAGTGAGTCACCAACATGCATTCATTTGGTATATGAGCAAGTATAGCTGTGGGATAAACTCCTAAAAGCAGAATTGCTCATTCAAAGGCTATGCGCATATGTAATTTTTGTAATTTTGATAGATGGTACCAAATTGTCCTCCATGAAGTGGGAGTAATCATGATTTCTCGAACTTAACTCTGATTGATGGATATTGAGTCTGTTTCAAATTTTTCACCGATACAAACTCAGACAGTGATGAACATTTTTAAAACCAAATCTTTGTATAGATCCATGATTATTTATTCAGGGCAGAGGAAAGAATGTAAGTAACGCACAGAGATGGAGGAACAAATGGCGTGCACAGGATACTGCTGGCATCAGTAACACAGAGAGGAGGATGACAAGAGGTGAGGTCAGAAAACAGTGGAACCAGATTATAAAGGACGGAGAATGCCATGGTCATTCATTTCATCAGTCATCAAGTATTTAGTGATGGTCTCCAACAGGCCATGTGCTGTTTTAGGTACTGTGTTCACTTAAACAAAACCAGAAAAAGATTCCTGCCCTGGAGGAGCTTACGTGCCAGCAAAGAGAGATAAACAATAAAGATAATGAGTAAACTACAGAAAATGTTAGAAGGTGGTAAGTCCTGGGGCGCCAGGGTGGCTTGGTCGGTTAAGCGTGTGCCTTTGGCTCAGGTCATGATCCCAGGGTCCTGGGATCGAGTCTTGTGTCCAGTTCCCTGCTTCTCCCTCTCCCTCATCTTGCTGCTCCCCCTACTTGTGCTCTATGTCAAAAAATAAATAAATAAAATCTTAAAAAAAAAAGAAGGTGATGAGTCCTATAGTAAAAAGAAAAAGTAGATCAGGCTGGAGGGATCAGGAGTGCTGGGAGTTGGGGGGGTAGTAACAATAATAATTAATATTAATATTTCTCACTACAGTATTAGAGTGGCCACACCACTACAGAGTTTGACCTTACTCACCACCATCTCTGCCACATCCACATACCACCATCAAGATACCTAATGATTCTGCTTGAATCAACTTACTTCTTCCCACTCAAAGTTATTTTATTTTATTTTATTTTATTTTTTTTATAAATTTTTTTTTATTTTTATTTATTTATGATAGTCACAGAGAGAGAGAGAGAGAGAGAGAGAGAGGCAGAGACATAGGCAGAGGGAGAAGCAGGCTCCATGCACCGGGAGCCTGACGTGGGATTCGATCCTGGGTCTCCAGGATCCCGCCCTGGGCCAAAGGCAGGCGCCAAACCGCTGCGCCACCCAGGGATCCCTCAAAGTTATTTTAAAGGAAGCTTTATAATACCAGTATAAGTGGAAACACAGTATGGCATGCCACAAATGTCTACAAAGGGAGACTGGGAGATACCTAGGGTTGGCCTCTTCCTTTCCTTTCAGACGCCAGCTGGTAAATAAGAACAATCACAACAAGCACTTTTAATATCGCATGCTTTGGATTTGCCAGGTAGCTCAGTGTATTGCAGACAGCAGAGAATTGTGGCTTCACAATAACTCTGTGCTATAGGTGTCACTATTGTCCCCAGGATGAAACTTGGATGCTGAGTAGCCCTCCCAAGTCTCAGCTTGCTCCTAAACAAATGGGGACAATAGTGGGGATAGAGGAGAGAAGGTCCCTGGCTTCTGCCCAGTCTTCATTGTGCTAGGGGGAGGTTGGAGAGGGGACAGGAAAGGGCCAGAGCTCCCAGCTACATCATCCCCTGACCACTGCCCCCTCAATTCCAACGACTGAGATTAGAACTAAATTGCTGCTTGAAAACACAAACAACCCTCTACAGGATTAACTTCATTGGTCACTTTAAATTTCCTGTGAAGAATATTAATCAGAATATCAACATTGATTTCAGACTTGTTAGTATGGGAGATTTGCTTTTTTATTCCAGTAATGGTCAGTATATGCTGTTATATGAGTTTCAGATGTACAATAGAGTGATCCAGCACTTCCATGCATCCAGGTGCTCCTTATCACAAGTGCCCTCCTTCATCCCCATCACTTCTTTCCCCCACCCCCCCCCCCCACTCCTCTCTGGGAACCACCAGTTTGTTCTCTAGAGTTAAGAGTCTGTTTCTTGGTTTGTCTCTTGTTTTCTTTGTTCATTTATTTTGCTTCTTAAATTCCACATCTGAGTGAAATCCTATGGTATTTGTCTTTCTCTGACTTATTTTTTTTTCTGACTTATTTCACTTAGCATTATACCCGCTAGATCCATCCATGTCGTTGCAAATGGCAAGGCTTCATTCTTTTTTTATAACTGAGTAATATTTCTGTGTGTGTTTATCCATTCATTTATCAATGGACACTTGGGTTGTTCCCATATCTTGGCTATTGTAAATAAAGCTGCTATAAACATAGGGGTGCATATATCCCTTTGAATTAGTGTTTTTTTATTTCTTTGGGTAAAGACCCAGTAGCGGAAGTATTGGATCATAGGCTAGCTCTATCTTTAATTTTTTGAGAACCTCTATACTGTTTTCCACAGTGGCTGCCTGAGTTTGCATCTCCACCAACAGTGTGTGAGGGTTCCTTTTTCTCCACATAGGATGAGGGTTTTGATTAGAAGAGGGAAGAAGATGAGCTTCTGGAGCATTGACCCTAGACCCTTCTGGAAGAGGGCAAACCTGGGCAGACACAAGTGGAGGGGAGGCTGGCACCGACAGCTGGGGAGATACGGGCAGCAGAAAGCAAGGTGGGAAGAAATGGAGACAGACTGTATCAACTTCAAATGTCTCTACTTCAAGTCCTTTGGGGAAACAAGCAGAGTACAAATACAATAAATAACACATTGGTAGAGACACTCTGCCTAGGTTCTCTTAACCTGCTTCATCTTTCAAAGCATACTCCTGTTATTCAAACTTCCTGAGGAGTGTGCTTCATTTCTAAAAAAAGCCATTTCGTTCATAGGAAACAATATGGGACTCTGAGCCATGCAATCGAAGAATTTGAACCAGAGATGTCTTTCCCTGGTTTCAGTTACCATTGAATAATAATTCCACAAAGCCACACAGATGAATCCAGGCTCCTTGAAAGGCTTACAACCAAGAAAAGATGAGTATAAGGTGGTAACCCTGGAATGTGAGCATCAGTGCAATTCTTCAATATTTGATTTATAAAGGAGAGATGAACTCTTGTGCAGAATAAATATATTTTTAAATGGCTTAGAGAAAATTGGAGATGAAAGAAAAGTTTCTCATGGAAACAAAAAAGCTAGGAGCAGAAGGGGTCAATTATCTGGTGCAGAGCAGGTGTTGCTGGATGACCCCAAATAGCCCACAAATGTGATGTGTTAATGCAGGTCCTGTATCACAGAGGAAAATGTCATTAAATCTGTTTTGTGCAGATCAGACCATCTATCATTGGATAGAAATCTCTAGAGGCAAGCACACTACTCCTGATTTCACAATGTAGAAAAGGAGATATCAAAATCCTTTAGTCGACAGTCTGGTGAATGTGGCACCACATTTTCTAGTACATGAATGGCTTCCTTCCCCTTGCCCAGCATTTGAGGAGTGCCAGACAAGACCCAAACAACCCTGGCACTTACACTGGAGTTCCTATTTGCTAAAGTGAGATTAGCGAAGCCTGTTGCTTGGTAACATGTGCTCTATATAAACCTTTGAATCTTAGGCAAGGTGAAACAGACCAAGTACATCTAATGTGTTGTTTTATTTTTTAAAAAATTCCTTTCTTGTCGCCAAGATCCAAAGGCTGATACCATGTTTCATAGCTTTCCAGATAACCCGCAGCAGGACACTGGAAAACATTTATAAAGTCAGACTCTTCTCTTGCCAGTAAGTGAGGGAGGTTGGGAGGCCAATACACATTTACTACGTTACTGGGTGCTTAGCATGCCATAGTTTCTCTCTGAATATAATTTATTTATGAATTTATCTTGAAGTTAAATAAAAGAAGTAGGAAGTCATATGAAGATATTTCTAAGAATTTTAGAAAACTCTGGAGAAAGTCAGGTCAGTTTATTTTCTAAATCAAATGGGATTATCTTTTGAAGGATGTATGCCCTTTAGCTGATCATTTTAAACAGTAATGAATAATCATATTTGGCCAAATCACAAAACCCAAGATCTATAAGTAAATTCTTTGAAAACAAATATAATCCGGTTAATATTTTTAAATAAACATATTTAAATTACTCAGCCATTAGAAACGACAAATACCCACCATTTGCTTCAACGTGGATGGAACTGGAGGGTATTATGCTGAGTGAAGTAAGTCAATCGGAGAAGGACAAACAGTATATGTTCTCATTCATTTGGGGAATATAAATAATAGTGAAAGGGAATATAAGGGAAGGGAGAAGAAATGTGTGGGAAATATCAGAAAGGGAGACAGAACGTAAAGACTGCTAACTCTGGGAAATGAACTAGGGGTGTTGGAAGGGGAGGAGGGCGGGGGGTGGGGGTGAATGGGTGATGGGCACTGAGGGGGGCACTTGACGGGATGAGCACTGGGTGTTATTCTGTATGTTGGTAAATTGAACAGCAAATAAAAAATAAATTTATTATAAAAAAACCATATTTAAATAATTTCCTTATTTTCACTGATGGCTTTCCTATCTTAAGCAACTTTAACACAACAAATCCTTTAGAAAAGCAGGATCTCAAAATGAAAACACTGTTTAAATGAACCACACACATGAACTACTTACGTGAATATGCATTGCTGGTGGGAATATAAAATGGTGAAATCACTTTGGAAAACAGGCTGACAATTTCTTAATAAAGCTAAACATGCACTCGTCATTATAATATAGCAATTCTACTAGGTATTTACTCAAGAGATATTAAAATATACATCCATACAAAAGTTACAACACAAATATTCATAGTAGCTTTATTTGTAATGGCCTCCCCATTGGAAACAATTTAAGTGTGCATCAAAAGGTGAATGGACAAATTGTGCCTTATACATACAATGAAATATGATTTAGCAATAAAAATAATGAACTACTGATACAGGAAGCAGCATGGATGAATCTCAAGGACATTCTTTTTTTAATATTTTATTTATTTATTCATGAGAGATACAGAGAGAGGCAGAGACACAGGCAGAGAGAGAAGCAGGCCCCCTGCAGGGATCCCAACTCGGGACTCCATCCTGGGTCTCCAGGATCAGGCCCTGAGCTGAAGGCGGCACTAAACCGCTGAGCCACCCGGGGTTCCTCTCAAGGACATTCTAAGCAAAACCAGTGGACACAAAAGAGTACATATTATAAGATTATATATGTATATGAAATTTTATAAAAGAGAATCTAATCTATAGTGATAACGAAAAGGAGATCAGTGACAGCCTGAAGCCAGCAGTGGGGGTGGAGATTAACTACAAAGGGGCATTCTCTGTGGCAATGGAAGTGGTCTGTATCTTGAACATAAGCTTAAAATGG
This sequence comes from Canis lupus dingo, assembly GCF_003254725.2. Classification (NCBI taxonomy): domain Eukaryota; kingdom Metazoa; phylum Chordata; class Mammalia; order Carnivora; family Canidae; genus Canis; species Canis lupus. The sequence continues at coordinate 105,958,019 of NC_064281.1, read as the reverse complement.
GTGCAATCTGTGATAAGCATGTAAATTATAACTCAATAAAGTATATTTTAAGAATTAGTGTAAATGGAAAACTTCAATATGTGAAGACTTTTTAAAATACTTTATGATTTAAAAATAAATTTTATTTGAGAGTGAGAGAGAGAGAGCACACACAAGCAGGGAGGGGCAGAGGGAGAGGGAGAAGCAGGTTCCCTGCTGAGAAGCCTGACGTGGGGCTCCATCCCAGGACCCTGAGATCATGACCTGAGCCAAAGGCAAATGCTTAATCAACTGAGCCACCCAGGTGCCCCAAAATATATTTTATGATTTTTAAAATCTCTATGCCTAATGTGGGGCTCAAACTCACACCACTAAGATCAAAAGTCACCGAACTAAGCCAGCCAGGTGCCCCCAGAAGCTAATTTAAAGTTACTTCTGCTTAGCAAGTACATGTATTAAACATCCTATGTAAACTATGCCCCAAAATGCAGTCCCTACAATGAAGAAACTACTCTCCTGAAAAAATGAAGCACACAGAACAAGGTGGGCGAGTGGGGTGGTGGCGGCAGTCTTGAGGACACAGAAATGCAGATCTTTGTGAAGACTCTGATGGGCAAGACGATCACCCTCAAGGTCGAGCCCTATGACATCATTAAGAATGTCACAGCCAAAATCCCAGACAAAGAGGCATCCCACCTGACCAGCAGCAGTGTGATTTTTGAAGGCAAACAGCTAGAGGACGGCCATACTCTCTCGGGTTACAATAGCCAGACAGAGTGCACTTGGTGCTTCGCCTGTGGGGTGGCATCATCAGGCCTGCCCTCCACCAGCTGGCTCAGAAATACAACTGCGACAAGGGGATCTGCCCCAAGAGTTATTCTTGTCTGCACCCCGGTGCTGTCAACTGTTGCCAAGAAAAAGTGAGGCCACACCAACAACCTGTGCCCCATGAAGGTCAAATAAGGCCCCTCTGCTGGCTGGTGTACTTTGCAGGGCAGCCTTCTGCCCAAGCGCCAAGACCCTGTGGCCTCAATAAAGCTTCCCTTCCACTAACCAAAACAAAAAACCAACCAACAAACAAAACAAGTATACAGGCACATATGCCTGGTAGAAGGCAATGGGCTGCTATATACAGTTTACCAGGATCTTTTAAATAGTGCCCACCATGTGGGAGGCATGGCAAAAGGGATAAAAGGCAAAGGATTCTTTAGGCTGGAAAGAAGACCCATGCATAGACTAGGTTGGTTAGGGGAACTGGGATTAGATAAAGGACAAGAAATGATATTCTACATCACCACGAACCCTGGCTTGTCATTGTCATCTTGTTAGGTGCCTCTTAATAGAGAGGCCAGTCAATCTGGATGCAGCTTGACCTCCCAAAACTGGAACCAATGGCTTGGAAAAACAGTAGAAAATGGTATAGGACAAGAGGTTCTTCACATTCCTTGGCCAGACTGCAGAGACTCTTCTGCCTTCCCCAACAGTATGAAAGCTCTTCCCATGCTCTTTTCAGTGCTTTATAAAAAGAGTTCTACTAATATTTTAATAAATGCAGGAGACTGGATGAGGAACTGAACTGGAATATTTTATTTAGCTACGTAGCTTAGAAACTAAAAGATGGGGGCAGCCTGGGTGGCTCAGCGGTTTAGCGCTGCCTTCAGCCCAGGCCTGATCCTAGAGACCCGGGATTGAGTCACACGTCTGGCTCCCTGCATGGAGCCTGCTTCTCCCTCTGCCTGTGTCTCTGCCTCTTTCTCTCTGTGTGTCTCTCATGAATAAATAAATAAAAATCTTTAAAAAAAGGAAACTAAAAGATGGGAAAATAGCTAATTGAGTATCTCTCATATATAATCTTATAGAATTCTGAGTACAGTCACACTGAATTGGGAAGTATTCTGAAATTACTTTTTAATTAGAGAAATCAAATACCAAATTTCTTAAGGAACTGATAACGATATGTGAGAAGAAATGTGTGGAGTGTTGTGGTCATTTCTGGGTACCACACTTGAAGGATATTGACAAACTGGAAAATGTTCAGAGGCCAATAGCTAGGATGAATAAGGTCTGGGAACCATCACATAAAGACTAGAGTGGAAACTTAGAGTAAAATGATGATTGCTGTTGCCAAATATCTGGTGATAGATACTTGGGTTGTTGTCACCTTTTGGCTGTTGTGAATAATCCTGCAAGGAATATTAGTATAAAGTATCTGTTTGAGTCCTGGTTTTCAAAGAGTGCAATTCTTGGATCATGTAATAATTCTATGTTTAATATTCTGAGGAACTGCCAAAATGTTTCCCACAGACATTGCTTTATTTTACATTCTAACCAGCAACGTACAAAGGTCCTCTATTTCTCCACGTCCTTACCGATGCTTGTTACTAGGAGATGGATTTTGTTTATTTTATGGCATTCCCTATGACAAATTAGGACCAAATGATGGAAAGTAGATTTTGGTTCAATATCAGGAAGCAAAAAAAAAATCAGTAAGCATTTTTGAATTAGTATTACTTCCTAATAGTTGAAAGGCCCTTTCACTATCCTTTAGTGAAAGTTTAAGTAGAAGTGAAGTGCCCAATAAGCGGTAAGGGAGTACTGATCCTCTCACCCTCTCCCTCATATAATTAATAATTGCCCATAGGTTTCTAAAAAATATTTATTTTAACTTCTATTATTTCTTGATTATACAAGTAACCAATATTCCATATGGAAAAATATGAAAATACAGACAAGCAAAGAGAAAAACAAATGAAAACAAAATCATCCATCTTCCCACCACCCAGAAACTTAAGCATTTGGCATACAGCCTTACAAACTTTTTTCTTTTATATATCTGTATAAAATATATACATATACTTTTTAAAAACAAAAATGAAATCCCATTAATCACACTGCTTTTTTACTCAACAATATAGTATAAACATCTTTCCATGTCAAGTGATATATGACCGTGTCATCATTCTTAATGGGTACACAGATTTCCATGGAACGAATGTACTCTTATTTGTTTAACCCAGTGTTTTCCAAAGGGTCTACATAACATACTCCCACAAGATGACCCTCAAAAACAAGAACTTAAGTTAAACAGTTTAAAAATGCTTCATACCATATCTCTTTTCTTGGGCTTTCACAATGTTTAAGAAATGATTTTAACTCATTTTCCTAAACTTACTTGACCATAGATTGCCCCCTCCCCCATGGCCTTCCCTTTCTTTCATTCTTCAGGACACTTATTCACATTTTATAAAACATCCTGAGAAATGATGGCTTAATTGATCTATTCATGTTAAATACTAGGGCTTTTGTTTTTTACATAGAACTTGCCATTTGAATCACTTTTAAGTATGCAATTCTATGGCATTGATTACACTCACAACATGTAACCATCCTCACTATCTAGTTCCAAAACCTTTTCATCATCCCAAGCAGAAGCGCTATATGAGCATTAAAGAATAACTCTCCATTCCCCTTCCGCCAGCCCCTGGTAACCTGTAATCCACTGTATGTCTCTATGAATTTGTCTATTTTAAGTATCTCATATAAGTGGAGTCATGCAATATTTGTCCTTTTGTGTCTGGCTTATTTCACTTAGCATACTGTTTCCAAGTTTCATCTATGTGGTAGTATGTACCAGAACATCATTCCTTTTTATAGATGAACAAATCCCATTGTATGTATAGAACACATTTTTATCCATTCGTCTGGTGATGGACACTTGGGTTGTTGCTACCGTTTGGCTATTGTAATTAATGCCACAAGGAACGCTAGCACACAAGTATCTATTTGAGGCCTAGTTTTCAAGGAATGGAACTGCTGGATCTTATGATAATTCTATGTTTAATATTTTGAGGAACTTCCCACAGTCACTGCATTATTTTATATTCCAACCAGCAATGTACAAGGGTCCTCTATTTCTCCACATCCTCACCAATACTTGTTATTATCTTTTTGATTCTAGCCAACCTAGTGGGTATGAAGTGATAGCTCTCTGTGGTTTTGATTTGCATTTCCCTGATGACTAAAGATGTGGAACATCTTTTCATGTGCTTATTGGCCATATGTATATCTTCTTTGGAGACATGCCTATTCATAAAGTCCTTTGCCCATATTTTAGTTGGGTTGTCTTTTTGTGGCTGAGTTATTTTTTTAAGGTTTTATTTATTTATTTATTCATGAGAGACACACAGAGAGAGAGGCAGAGACATAGGCAGAGGGAGAAGCAGACCCCATGCAGGAAGCCCAATGTGGGACTTGATTCCAGGACCCCAGGATAATGCCCTGAACTGAAGGCAGATGCTCAACCGCTGAGTCACCCAGGCATCCCTGTGGCTGAGTTATAAAACTTTTTCACATATTCTAGATTAAACTCATCAGATATGATTTATAAATATTTTTGTCACTCTATAGGTTATCTTTTTCACTGCCTTATTAATGTCCTTTCATGCACAGAAGTTCTCAATTTTGATAAAGTTCAACTTACCTATTTTTTTCTTTTGTTGCTCATGTTTTTAGTGATATATCTAAGAATCCACTGCCAAATCCAAGGTCATAAAGATTTACCCCTGTTTTTCCCCTAAGAATTTAATGATTTTAGCTCTTAATATTTAGGTTGTTGATCTATTTTTGAGTTAATTTTTCTATATGGTGTGAGGTAGGAGTTCAACTTCATTATCAGTCATGTGGATATTTACTTACCCTAGCACCATTTGTTGAAAACATTACATTTTTCACAGCTCCAAATAACATTACAGTAAACATCCTTTCCAACCTGTCCCATATTTTTCCCTAAGAAAAATTTCTAGAATTGCTATATCAAAAGATGTGCACATTATGAAGGTTTCTGATACAAACTTCCTCTGAAAGGACATTAAGAACCCACCACAGTGAATTCAAACACCACTTTCACCAAACTCTCAATAGCCATGTATACTACAAACAAATTTTAAATCTCTGCTCATCCATATGGCATGGGAATGTATTCCAGTTAAAGTTTAAGAGAGTTTTAGCTGAACTTGCCTTGATAGCCCCAACACACTAGCCTCAGCAACTGCCTTTCCAAAGGCTTCACACTTATGAAAAGATTACCTAAGAATAGGACTCAATGTAAAGTACTGCAGAGCTTAATATAAGTCTAGTTGAGGAAGCAAACTAACCCCACCCCCTCTTAAGAGTTGGGCTAAAAATGGAAAGTATAATTAGGTTCCTCCACAGGATAATGTAATTTCAAAATATTTCCTTCCTTAGCACAATGTCACAAACCAGCTGTTGGCGACTTTCAAGTGTGTTCTTTTTTGTTTATGTTCAGTAGAGAGTTACCTAGCATGAAAGCCAGGCCATGAAATCAACTAAACTGAAGTTAGAGGGTTTTTCTTACAGCCATATAATAATTAACAAGGAAAAAGAAAAACTATTTTGCTGGTCGTTAGCTTTTTAGTACTAGTTAAGTGCGAATGTGAATTGTGACCAAGTTTTTATAGTTGATGTAGCTTTTTTGCTCTGTCTCCTTTGCTTCTCTGAAGCAAACATACCAAATGTATCTTTATTTTGTTTTGTCTCAAGCTGTAGTTACTAGAAAGAAGATTTTATTGTGCATGCTTTGTCAGTGGGAACTTGTTATTAATATGGAAATCCTGAGAGGACCATTTATCCACACAAAACAAGAAACCAGGGGGAAATTAGCTTTCCACATTTCATCATAAAACATGCATAATTCATAGAAGAGAGGAAACTATTGATGAGGCTGAACAAAATGAATTTCTTGTTTCCAGAAAGAATAAAAATATTTGGCATAAAGCCCTCTAATTTCCTAAATATTTTCTTAAAGTCTTCTGAAGTCTAGTGTCACCATGATTTACACTGTTATAGTAGCAAAGATGAAGGCAGATGCTTTAACAGAATCAATAAAATTTTAAGAGGCAGAAAGAACCTTGTAAATACCTAGTTCAACTCTATTTTACAGATTGGAAATCTGAAGCCCAGATCGGTGAAGTGACCTGCTGCAAGTCACACAGAGAGAGTGACAGAGTTAGAGCCACAAGTCAGATCTCCTGACTTCTGCACTCATAATGTAGCCTGGTCACTCTTCTAAGAGGTTGATATAGTTAGGTTACAGTTTACTTTGCTATCAGTGATGCCACAGAGATTGCCAATTGCATGTATATATAAGTTATTGTTCTGATAATAACTGCATTAATTTAATGCATTTCTTCTGAGAGGCCATGGTCATTAAATTTCCCACTATTAAGAAAGTTGAGGAACGTCTGGGTGGCTCAGTGGTTTTGCACCTGCTTTCAGCCCAGGGCATGATCTTGGAGTTCTGGGATCAAGTCCCACGTCTGGCTCCCTGCATGGAGCCTGCTTCTCTCTCTGCCTGTGCCTCTGCCTCTCTCTGTGTGTCTCTCACGAATGAATAAATTTTAAAAATCTTAAAAAAAAGAAAGTTGAACAAGTTTCCAAGATTCCTATATGATAGATGACTCTCTCCACCCATACACTATAGACATTTATAAAAAGAAATCTCATTTACTCTTGGGTTAAGAACCACATTGTAAGAAATCTGTGAGATACCATGGAACTTAAGGGAAACCAACTACCTTTTTGCCAGAGTATTTATTGTTCTTTGGCCTTTTCTAAATGCACAATTTAAACTATCTGACAGTGAAGCCTACCTATATGATAGATTTTTCAAGCTCAACTTTTAAGATCTAAAATATTTAAAAACACTTGAGGCAAATTGTAATTAGTTTTCTCCATAGATATCCAAAGTACCATATATGCATTTTCATCATAGATATTTATATATAGTTGCTTCTAGGTGAATTTTAAAAATTCATTTAGGAGATGAGATTAAATATATCCTGTAGTGGGAGTAGTAATAACTCAAGGAGCAGGGACAAAGATTAATGCAGAATTAGAATCTTAACTCATCTGCTTTTAATAGCTCATTTGATTTGTCTCAGTTCTAAAGAGCCAATGAAACAGGCCACCTAGATACAAATTCTCACCCCATCCCCCCTTTTAACATAAGAGCTTTCTGATAGTGAGAGTTGTCCAACAGCAGAATGAACTGTCATGTGAGAAGAGTCAGTTCATTACTACAAGATTTCAAACTAAGGCTAAAAGATCATTTGTCTGGAACTCTTAAAAGGATTTCTGCATTGAGAGGTAGACTAAAAGGCTTCTAAAATCCTATCATCTCAATGTTGTCTTTCTTTCCTACTTTCATAGTTCAGAGGTTCTTTCATATGTGTGTATCTGTAGTCATCTTACACTGCCTGGTATCAGTATTATTTTTGTACTTATGTTATCCTGCTTGAAGACAGAGATGGTATTTCACTTATCTTCATATATACTACAATTTTAAGTATAGTTTCCTGTACAGAGAAAGTATTCATTAGATACTTAATTGAATATGCTTGAAATAACAAGCTTGATTGGTTGATTTAGTCATTATAAATCTTCAGAGCCATATTCTTCCCCTGACCTGAGAATCTTAATTACTACTACAGTGAGTCTTCATGTTAGGATGAATCTGGAGTGCTGGTCTTTTATAACAGTATAAGTAAAACAGGAATATTTGACTGAACATAAATACATTTTTAAGGCTTAACAATGATGCCTTGAAAATATTTTAAAAACATACTTCCATTTTCATTTATCCTTTTATTGACAGTGTGAAAACTAATATGTCTGTATATAAACATACAGATACATTTATTAATAAGCATATATTTATGACATATAAATATTATAAACATTTATAACATATGTTATATATTCAATATGGTCACCTCTTATTCTCATATTTTTTAAAAAAATGGGTTATAAAATAGATAGTTTAAAAAATTAACTTAAGAAAAATGAACCAAGCAAAATAAAAATTCCTAAAGTATCCTACTGTGGGTTGAATTGTGTACCCTAAAAGATGTTGAAGTCCTAACCACCAGTATCTGCAAATGTGATCTTAAATGGAAATGAGGTCTTTGCAGACATAATCAAGCTAAGATGAAGTCATAATGGATTTGCTTGGGCCCTAAATCCAATGACTGGTGTCTTTATAATAACCACATGAAAACACAGGAACACAAGGAGAAGCCCATATGATGACAGAGCCAGAGACTGGAGTGATATGTCTGTAAGGGATTTCCAACAACCACCAGAAGCTAGGAGAGAGACATTAACAAATTCTCCCTCAGAGCCTCCAGAAAGAACCAACTCTGATGACACCTGATCTTAGGCTTTTAGTCTCCAGAACTGTGAGATAATCTATTTTGATTAGTCTATCCAGTTTGTGGTACTTTGTTATGGTAGCCCTAGAAAACTAATACATGTCTTTTACTATGAAAATTGAAATGATGATTCCTTGGCATATTTAGGATGACAAATATAGTCTTACCATAACTAAAAAATAATCAACCACTCTGACAAGTGTGAGGTGATATCTCATTATAGTTTTGATATGTATTTCCCTGCCCAGCAATTGTACTACTAGGTATTTACCCAGAGGATACAAAAATACTCTTTCAAAGGGCACATACACCCCGATGTTTACAGCAGCATTATCAGCAATAGCCAAAATATAGAAAGAGTCAAAATGTCCCTCAACTGATGAATAGATAAAGATGCGGTGTGTCTGGTGTGTATGCATACATACATACATATAATGAAATATTACTCAGCCATTTGCAAGGACATAGATGGAGCTAGAGTATATTATGCTAAGTGAAGCAAGTTAGTCAGAGAAAGGGACACCTGGGTGGCTCAGCAGTTGAGTGTCTGCCTCTGGCTCAGGGTGTGATCCCAGGGTCTGGGATTGAGTCCCGTGTCGGGCTCCTTGTGGGGAGCCTGCTTCTCCCTCTGCCTGTTTCTCTGCCTCGCTCTCACTCTCTTTCTCTCATGAATGAATACATAAAATCTTTAAAAAAAAGTCAGAGAAAGGTAAATACCATATGATGTCATTCATATGTGGAATTTAAGAAACAAAACAGATGAACATAAGGGAAAAGAGAGAGAGATATACCATAAAACAGACTCTTAACAATAGAGAACAAAGTGAGAGTTGGTGGAGAGGAGGTGGGTCAGAGATGGGCTAAATAGGTGATGGGCATTAAGGAGGGCACTTGTTGGGGCACCTGGGTAGCTCAGTGGTTGAGTGTCTGCCTTTGGCTCAGGTCATGATCCTGGAATCCTGGGATCAAGTCCTGCATTGGGCTCCCCAGAGGGAGTCTGCTTCTCCCTCTGCCTATGTCTGTCTCTTTCTGTGTCTCTCATGAAAAAATAAATAAAATCTTAAAAAAAAGAGAGCACTTGTTGTGATGAGCACTGGGTGTTAAATGTAAGTGATGCATCACCAAATTCTACTCCTGAAACTAACATTATACTGTATGTTAACTAGAATTTAAATAAAAATTTGAACCAATGGGGGACCTAGGTGGCTCAGTTGGTTAAGCAGCTGCCTTAAGCTCAGGTCATGATCTCAGGGTCCTGGGATCAAGCCCCACATTAGACTCTCTGCTCAGTGGGGAGCCTGCTTCTCCCTCTCCCTCTGCCCCTGCTTCTGCTTTCTCTCTTGCTCACTCTCAAACAAATAAATAAAATCTTTTTTAAAAAATTGAAACAAAAAAAATCAGCTACAAAAAATATCATGTAAAAGAACTACTAAAAGCCACTTAAGAAATGGAAAATCAAAAAAAAAAAAAAGAAATGGAAAATCATTTAAGAAACAGATCCTCCCAATACAAAAGCTCAAATGTCAGCAGACTGGAAAACCAACTACAAAGTCCTTGATTCTGAGCATACCATACTAAGCTGTGGCATCCTGGAGTATAACCAAAACAATAAACACTAACTGAGTAGAATGAAATGAATTGTCTGAGTTGAAATAAATGCATTCAGATTGTCAACGTTACCAAGATTTATTGAGTAAAAGCTCCTTATACAACTCAGTAGTAGTTCTGCACCCATTGTTCACTTTCTCCATCCTTGGTCTTTGTACCTGAATATTTCACAAAACTTTTTTTTTTCTTTGCTGAAGTGTCAGTAATACATGAGGACACTTTGTCAATGATGTACAATTTCAGCAAGGGACATTACTGCAATCACATCTCATCCCATGAGGGCCTGTGTATATGCTCACAATTGGTCCACTAAGGGTCTGGCAAGTATAGAAGCTTAGTTACAAAGGCAATATTGATAGTTCACTTGTCCTTAGTTAACTTGCAGAATACTGTCCTAGTTTCCAAAGACCATCATGATCCCAGTCATCTCATAAATATTCATTTATTCATAGGTGAACAGAATCTTCCCCCACATATCTAGCCATGCTAATCAATTCCACTGGGGCCACTGTCAAACCATTCTTTTTTAAAAAGATTTTATTTATTTGTTTGGGAGAGAGGGCGTGTGAGCGAAAGAGAGAGAGAGAGAGAGAGAGAGCGCACCAGCAGAGGGAGAGGCAGAGGGAGAGGGAGAGGGAGAAGGAGAAGCAGGCTCCCTGCCTCAGTGGGAGCAGGGAGCACAACGCAGGGCGCAGGGCTCGACCCCAGGACTCTGGGATCATGACCTGAGCTGAAGGCAGACGCTTAACCAACTGAGCCACCCAGGTGCCCTGTCAACGATACTTGGTGTGACAATCTTTTTCCCACGTGGGGCATACCTGTATCAGATTTTCCGTCATTCTGATTATTTCTAATGACAAGGAAAAACTTTTAATAAATATTTTACATAGCCATTCGTATTTAATTAACTGAGGAAATTTAAACTAATTCTGAACTTCATTGCATGAGGATACATTTCTATTTTTCAAAATGTTAATGTTATCCTCAATTAAAGCACGCACTTTAGATTTTAAAATTTTAACACATAATTTTTCTTATTCAGAAACCCTTCAGACTTTTGAATAGAAAATTGGGGTTTAAACAAACATTTGTAGCCCTTAGGGAACAACTGGAAGTATATGATTCTTGCAGAAAAACCCTAACATACTAAGCCTTATTTAATCAAATCAGTAGTCATGATGATGAATAAAAAGTAATTCATAGAAATGTAAAGGACCACAACTTATCAATAGTGACTTTTTTCCCCACACTTAATTAGAATACAAAACTGATCAGGGATAATCAGGTTCAGTAGAAATTGAGTGAAGCCCAATTACATATTATTTTCTTGCTATTCAATTAGCCTTTTCATCTTATTTCCCCTACCTATTCCTTCCCAACAAATTAAACATCCAAGGATTCACGTGCAAAATGGGCAATCCTTGTATCCTTGTATAGTATAACTAGCTCAGTTTTAAAAACTACTCTAAGATAGGTAATTTTTCCCTACCAAGAGGAAACTAGCAATTATGAAAATATCATTAAGGACTAGCATGGGGAGGGATCCCTGGGTGGTGCAGTGGTTTGGCGCCTGTCTTTGGCCCAGGGCGTGGTCCTGGAGACCTGGGATTGAGTCCCATGTTGGGCTCCCGGTGCATGGAGCCTGCTTCTCCCTCTGCCTGTGTCTTTGCCTCTCTCTCTCTGTGTGACTATCACAAATAAATTAAAAAATAAATAAAAAAAGAACTAGCATGGGGGAAAAAAAAGAACTAGCATGGGGGAAAAAAAGAACTAGCATGGGCATTCAGCAACATAATTCTAAACATTATTTCACTTATTTATTAAATGGAACAATTATATTTCATCAGAATGTATAATTTTATCTACTTATTCATGTAAATAAATAGAGTTCTCAATTATGTCTTTAAAAATCAAGGTGCAGCATGTGTCTACACACTAGCAGCTTGAAGATATACGGTTTATCTTCAATATAGTTCTTATTTGGAAAACATCTTTGAAAGTATCACTATATTGCTTTTAAGGGCATACAGAGGAATTAGATATGCAAATTCTATAGATAAACAGAATTTTAGAAACTTGAGAAAATAAGGTAATAAATAGTTGCTCTAACTTGTGTGTGTGTGTGTGTGTGAGAGAGAGAGAGACAGAGAGAGAGAGAGAGACAGAGAGAGAGAGAGAGAGAGAGAGTAACAAATGTGTTTCTCCACTGGTGAGAAAGTCTTGGGATGGGTGAATCACTTAGTTGAAAGTTCATCTACTAAAACAAATGGAGAACGGAATCAGAAGATGATATGGAAGATTGTGACAGTGTTGATTCTAACTGATAAATTACAAGAAGATACTGTATTGCTAATGTTTCTATCAAGAATATCTGAAGATTGGAGAAGAAAGTGCCAGTTGTCCATAACAGAATTCAAAAGATCTCTGTGCACTCTGCTTTGTCTACAAATAAACACAAAATATATGAAGCAAAGAACTGGCACTAGTTACAAGAGCAATTTCACAAGAGCAGTAAAACAAAGCCAACAGTAAAATTAAATAAAACCCCATTCACTGTATTTCCCATCTTGATTATTAAAACATGCTTTCTTGGCACGCTTTTCAATAATATGATCAGCCTAACAAAGCATACAAAAATCCAAGGAAGAAAGGATGGGCAGAAGATGACTTTTTTCCAAGCTTGTATTTTTATATATTTCTCTAATACATCTTTTAAAATATTTTATTTATTTGAGAGAGACAGAGACAGAAACAGGGTAGAGGAGCAGAAAGAGAGGGAAAGGGAAGGGGATATCAAACAGACTCCATGCTGAGTGCAGAGCACCTCCCACTCTGGACAAGGGGCTTGATCTCATGACCTGAGATCATGACCTGAGCCAAAACCCAGAGTTGGACACTTAACTAAGTGAGCTGCTCAGGCACCTCTTCTCTAATACCTCTTAATCAAATGCCAAGACGCCACTTCTAAAAATGTATCCAGGGATCCCTGGGTGGCTCAGTGGTTTAGTGCCTGCCTTTGGGGCAGGGTGTGATCCTTGAGCCCTGGGATCGAGTCCCACATCAGGCTCCCTGCATGGAGCCTGCTTCTCCCTCTGCTTGAGTCTCTGCCTCTCTCTCTCTCATGAATAAATAAATAAAATCTTTTTAAAAAAATAAAAGTGAAGTAAGCCAGTCAGAGAAGGACAAACATTATATGTTCTCATTCATTTGGGGAATATAAATAATAGTGAAAGGGAATATAAGGGAAGGGGGAAGAAATGTGTGGGAAATATCAGAAAGGGAGACAGAACGTAAAGACTGCTAACTCTGGGAAACGAACTAGGGGTGGTGGAAGGGGAGGAGGGCGGGGGGTGGGAGTGAATGGGTGACGGGCACTGGGGGTTATTCTGTATGTTAGTAAATTGAACACCAATAAAAAATAAATTAAAAAAAAAACCAAAAAAAAATAAAATAAAATAAAAAAAAATAAATAAAAAAATAAAAAAATAAAAAAAATAAAAAATAAAAATGTATCCAGCATATATTAATGTCACACATAAATGTTAGGGAGAAGAACTTAAGTTAATAGCATTCATTTGGGATTTTTTTATAACTTCTAAAAATATTTAATAATACTTCTGAATATATACAATAGTAAGAATAGATTTAAAAACCAAGTGAAAAATGGCTAGTGAATGTTTAAAACCTCATGTTAATACTCACCACATTCATATCAGACTGTTGGGTAGTATCAGAAGAAACCACGTTGGTTGTGCCATAGAAACTCCTCTTTGGCTGATCTTCAAATATTTCACCTATGACAAAAAAAGTAGGTCAAAATAGATATGTTTTATCTAACATGCGTTTGCTTTTAATTGCAAAAGTAAAACTTGCTCATTGCAAATAATTTATAAGATACATAAAAACATAAAGGAAAAAGTTTTATATTCCCACTATCCAGAGATAATCACATTTCAGTAATTCCTAAATGTGTGTATACATGACTGTTTTTATTTATTTATTTTTTTACATGATTGTTTTTAAACAAAATTGGATTTGTATCATATATAATACTGATATGCAATCTACTTTTTGTTTTTAATGATTATAATTTCTTCATATTATTAACTAAATTCTTCAACATGATTTTATAGAGCTATGTAGTAAGGCCACACAATAATTTAATCTCATTCCTTATTTTAAATGTTTAGGTTGTTGCTATCTTTATTTTGCCAAGCATATACAATTAACTAAATAGACCAATTCTTTTATAGCATACAATGAACAAAATAAACATATTTTTAAAGATTAAGGAGACATATCTAACCTCAAAAACTGCATTGCTATAATCGTTACCTCAAAGTAAATGCTAAAATCTGTACACTGTTACACCATCTGGATGAGAGAAAACTGATGTTCAAGCCCATAACTAATAAGGTGGAACATTAAGACCACCTACTCATTAAAAAATATCCCTAGGAATAGGGGTGCCTGGCTGGCTCAATTGGTAGAGCACGTGACTCTTGGTCATAAGCACAAACCCAATGTTGGGCATAGAATTTACTTAAAAATAAAATAAAATAGGGGCACCTGGGTGGCTCAGTTGGTTAAGCCTCCGTCCTCAGCTCAGGGTCCTGGGATAGGGCCCGGTGTCAGGCTTCCCGCTCAGCGGGGAGCCTGCTTCTCCCTCTTCCTCTGCCACGCTTTCTCTCTCAAATAAATAAATAAAATCTTTAAGAAAATTTTTAAGTAAAATTTTAAAAGTTTAAAAAATATCCTGGGGCGCCTGGGTGGCTCAGCCTATTAAGCATTGGCCTCTTGGTTTCAGCTTAGGTCACGACCTCAGGGTTGTTGTATCAAGCCCCTTGAGGGGCTCTGTGCTTGGCACAGAGTATGCTAGAGATTGCCTTCCTCTTCCTCTCCTCCCCTGCTCCGCGATCTCTCTCTCTCTCTCAAATAAATTTTAAAAATCTTTAAATATGCATATATCTTTAAATATATATTTAAAGATTTTAAAAATCTATATATTTTTATATATATATATATATATCTCATTAGAAATTCTACAGACCTTCCTTAGGAGTATAATCATGGCTCATAAAGCTCCAAAGAGGTCTGGGTATCTTGTCTCATGCCAGATTAAAATTACATCATTATAGAAAAACTATTCACCTTTCTTTTTGGGTTTAAATTAAAAGCCAGACAAATCAAGACAAATTCATCATATAAAAAAATTGAAATCTTCTTTGCTGAAACCATCATTACTGGTAAAATGCTCTTTATAGCTGTCTGATTTTCTGCAGATTTCTTAGAATTTCCACTTGAGGCCCTATTTGCCCTTGCCTATTTCTAGTGGAAGTAAATGCAGCTTATCATTATACAATGTACCTTCTTGTGCTTGGAGATTCTAACTGCTATCTCACACTCTCTCCCATTTTATAGTCCTCGTTCTTTTTTCTCCCCCGCCCAGGACCTCTTCGGATTTTTTATACCTCTTCCCCCCACATTTCATTCGTATTAATAGGCTCCAAATAAGATATCATTTATTATT
Source organism: Canis lupus dingo (assembly GCF_003254725.2). Taxonomy (NCBI): domain Eukaryota; kingdom Metazoa; phylum Chordata; class Mammalia; order Carnivora; family Canidae; genus Canis; species Canis lupus. The sequence goes on along the minus strand of NC_064281.1, from coordinate 105,942,674 downwards.
TCCCAGTGGATATTCATATTTCCAAATAGATAAATGAAATTAAATTTCTGTTTAATCTCTTACTGTATTTAAAACTCCAGATGAATTCTGACCAAACTTATACAGGCTATGCTTGGAAAAGTCTGACTTAAAATATAGACTATGCTTGGAAAAGTCTGACTTAAAATATAGACTATAGACTATGTAGTAGATACAGAATTTGCTTTGGCATTCTTAGGGATAATTCAAAGAAAAGAGGCGGTCAGCCTCCAGAGCACCTGAAAACCAGGTACAAGATGGTCGTGTGAGACATGCCACATCCACCAAAATACTGAGTAGAAACAGTGTATTATGTCAAAATTTTAATATAAAAACAATTTTTAAAATAATAAATTCTAAGAAAATTCCAGGAATTTTCAATGTCATAAAACATTTTATGCATAAATGTCTTAGAGAATTATTTTATTTGTTTTTTTAAAGATTTATTTATTTATTTTAGAGAGAGAGGGAGTGAGAGAGCATGAGCAAGTAGGGAGAGAGGCAGAGGGAAAGGGAAAAAGAAAAGCAGACTCTGTGCTGAGCATGGAGTCCAATGACGTCTTCAATCTTAAGACCTTGAGACCATGACCTGAGCGGAAATCAAGAAGTGGATACTGAACTGACTGAACTACCCAGACACCCCAAAAGGAGAATTATTTTAATTTAGTAAAACACTGTCTTCAATTTAAGCATATTTTATTTCACTGATTTTAAAGATTTTATTTTTAAGTAATCTCTACACCAACATGGGGCTTAAACTCACAACCCCAAGATCAACAGTCACATACTCCGTCAACTGAGTCAGCCAGGTGTCACTAAGCATATTTTATTTTATTTTTTTTTGAAGTTTTTTTTTTAATTAATTAATTTATTTATTTATGATAGTCACAGAGAGAGAGAGAGAGAGAGAGAGGCGCAGAGACACAGGCAGAGGGAGAAGCAGGCTCCATGCACCAGGAGCCCGATGTGGGATTCGATCCCGAGTCTCCAGGATCGCGCCCTGGGCCAAAGGCAGGCGCCAAACCGCTGCGCCACCCAGGGATCCCCGCATATTTTATTTTAAATACTCAAGTGACCCCAACTTTCTAACAGCTCTTACACTATTAGTTTATTTATTTATTTATTTATTTATTTATTTATTTATTTATTCATGAGAGACACAGATAGAGAGGCAGAGACATTGGCAGAGGGAGAAGCAGGCTCCCTGGAGGGGAGCCTGATGCCAGACTAAATCCCAGGACCCCAGGATCAGGACCTGAGCCAAAGGCAGATGCTCAACCACTGAGCCATCCAGGTGCCCCAAACTATTAGCATATGTAAATGTTTTGTCAACAGGAGTTCTTAACTTCACAGCACAGAGAAAAGTCCCTTAAGCTAGGTCATTGATCTATCATCATAAAACAATGCTTTGTTTGAAAGAGTGTTTTCCTGAATTGATCTAGTCTTAGTCTTAGAATATAGTAAGTACAAGCTGAGTTAGATGTGTTGTTAGGACAATTGCCATTAATTAATCCAAAATACCCCAAAGAAACAGATGCAGTGAAATGTTGAAACACCTGCACCCCAATGTTTATAGCAGCAATGTCCATAATAGCCAAACTGTGGAAGGAGTCTCGGTGTCCATCGAAAGATGAATGGATAGAGAAGATGTGGTCTATGTATACAATGGAATATTACTCAGCCATTAGAAACGACAAATACCCACCATTTGCTTCAACGTGGATGGAACTGGAGGGTATTATGCTGAATGAAGTAAGTCAATCAGAGAAGGACAAACATTATATGGTCTCATTCATTTGGGGAATATAAAAAATAGTGAAAGGGAATAAGGGGAAAGGAGAGAAAATGAGTGAAAATATCAGCGAGGGTGACAGAACATGAGAGACTCCTAACTCTGGGAAACGAACAAGGGGTAGTGGAAAGGGAGGTGGGCAGGGGTTGGCGTGACTGGGTGATGAGCACTGAGGTGGGCACTTGATGGGATGAGCACCAGGTGATATGCTATATGTTGGCAAATTGAACTCCAATAAAAAAATCCAAAATACAAGCAAGATTAAAGTACATTTCGATTTTAATTTCTTTCCCTATAGTTCCTTCTTCCCCTTCTCCTATTCTTCTCCTTTTCCTTCCTCTTTTTTCTTCTCCTTCTTCTTTCCTATCTTAATGGGTTTTTCACAAATACACATCTTAAAAGTTTAACCTTCTTTCCTATCCATTTTCCCTCCTTAGTTTTTTAAAGATATATTTATTTACTTAAAAGAGAGAAAGAATGCACAAGCGGGGAGGAGGAGCAGAGGAAGAGGGAGAAGCAGAAGCCCCACCAAGCAGGGAGCCCAATGCAGGGCTCCATCCCAGGACCCTGGGATCATGACCTGAACCAAAGGCTGACACGTAACTAACTGAGCCACCCAAGTTACTCCTTCCCTATTATAAACTTTGTACTAAGCTTTTTTCTTTTTTTTAAAGATTTTATTTATTTATTTATTTGAGAGAGAGAACAAGAGAGAGCACAAGCAGGGTGAGGGGCAGAGAGAGAGAGAGAAGCAGACTCCCCATTGAGCAGGGAGTTCGATGTGGGGCTCAATCCCAGGACCCCAGGATCATGACCTGAGCCAAAGACAGATGCCCAACCGACTGAGCCACCCATGTGCCACTGTTGCCTTGCCTTGCCTTTTCTTTCCTTTTTTTCCCTTTCCTTTCCTTTCCTTTCCTTTCCTTTCCTTTCCTTTCCTTTCCTTTCCTTTCCTTTCCTTTCCTTTCCTTTCTTCCTTTCCTTTCCTTTCCTTTCCTTTCTTCCTTCCTTCCTTTCCTTTCCTTTCCTTTCCTTTCTTCTTTCTTTTCTTTTCTTTCTTTCTTTTCTTTCTTTCTCTTTCTCTCTCTCCCTTCCTTCCTTCCTTCCTTCCTTCCTTTCCTTCCTTCTTTCTTTCTTTCTTTCTTTCCTTTCTTTTCTTTCTTTCTTTCTTCTTTCTTTCTTTCTTTCTTTCTTTCTTTCTTTCTTTCTTTCTTTCTTTCTTTCTTTCTTTCTATTTAAATTCAATTTGCCAACATATAATACCCAGTGCACATCTCATCATGTGCTCTCCTTAATGCCTGTCACCCAGTTAGCCTACCCCCTCACCTCCCCTTCTGCACTTTTGTACTAAGTTTAACTAACTCAGTAGTGGTATTAACGAAAAAGTAAGAACAACCTAGCTTAGTGAGGCAGGTTTGAGAAATGAGATCCAGGGCTATGGGAGTTAAAAAAAAAAGTTCTGTTTTTTTTCAACACCTTTTTATTACTGGGTAGGTGGGTCATTTTCCATATATTCGACCAAATTAACCCCCATAAATAAGTGAAACATCAGAGAACACACACCTTAGCATATATTTTTGCTAAGTGGATCTGATTTGTGTCAACTTATTCATATGATGCCAATAAGTAGGTGTGGCAGCAGGCCAGGCAGGGGTCAAGATTCAGTGGAATACTAGGACTGATTCATTCTGTTTGTTCATTCACTCATTTATCTTGTTTCAGAAAGTATTTAAGGCAGCTAGCTTCGTGAATTTTATAATGAAAATCATAATAGATGACTAAACTTAAATTTCTCAATTCACATTTATATGGCACTTTATAGCTTTTAAAGTTGTCTTTACACAGTTTTGTTTAAATAAAATGAAAGGCATCTAGTAACTTATCAAACATTTTATTTTTTTATCAAACATTTTTTTAAATTTTTATTTATTTATGATAGTCAGAGAGAGAGAGAGAGAGAGAGAGAGAGAGGCAGAGACACAGGCAGAGGGAGAAGCAGGCTCCATGCACTGGGAGCCCGACGTGGGATTCGATCCCGGGTCTCCAGGATCGCGCCCTGGGCCAAAGGCAGGCGCTAAACCGCTGCGCCACCCAGGGATCCCTTTATCAAACATTTTAAATAAATCCTTTAAAATTAATTTCTTATAACACTTTGATTTTATATGATATTTTATAAAAATAATTCGAAGTTATATTTGTTTTTGCTGGTAGATAAAAGTACCTTTTCTTTTTAAAGGTCCACAGATACTTGGTCTAATAGTGTTGTTGGGGCTTTGACTTCTTCTAAAATAAAATCATCACAATCATTACAAGAAAAAATTTGAACAAAATCAGCTATGACTATTTTATTATAATAGATCTAAGGACATACACTAGAAAAAGACTGTGTAGTATTACATCGTTTTATTGCTTTTCTCTAAATCTAGGTTAAAAACAGGAATGCTCAGGATAGCAAACTGTCTTGTAATTTATAAGGATTCAGGATTTTCTGAAATTGTGAGGGAAAAAAACTAGAAAGATCTACAGTTCTGGTTGTGACATGCCTTGATTCAAGGTGAAAATCATAGGTAAATGATCAGGTACAGTTGTTTATATTCAAGAATTAGCTCTTATCCTTATTACCAAGCTTGGAGAGGAAGACTGTGTTCAAACAGGGCTAATGAATTACTGATTCTTCGAATGTTCATATGTTCTTACATGTTCTTAGTCACTTGATTCTTTTTAACATACAAAATAATAAAACAATGACATTTTAATTTAGCTAAAAACATGACTTCTTTGGTTGTCACAGAACATGGAGCTATAATTTCTTTTAAGTTCCTAAAATTCTTATTTTATTTTATTTTTTTTAATTCTAATTTTATAAGCAATTTGGTATTTTCATATAACATGAACTTACACTGTAAATCGTTGTGTAGGATTAGGAATAGGACTTGGAGGCAAAGTGGTGCAACCCACACAAGTTTGTAACGATGGAGGCAAACATTGCTAAAATCAAATTAGAACAGAGGTTTTAAAACCACCACTCTTCTCAGAAAACAGATCAGTGGTTTCCTAGGATGGGCGGGGGGTGGGGAGGAGGATATCACGTGCAAAAGATCACGAGGACATTGTTTAGAGTGTGGGAACTATTCTATATGTTGATTATGGTTATGGTTACAGGATTGTACACATACCAAAATTAATCAAATTATATACTTAAAAGCTGGTGACTTGTTACATGTTAATAATAGTTCAAGAAATTAAAAGGAAGGGAAAATGTCCTTTAGAATCAGATGTACTATGACAAAATATATCCCCCCAAAATGTGTGTGGTGAAGCATTAATATTTTCTAAATATTTCAAGGGACACAATTTCTTAGGCTCTCCGTTCTTACCTTCCCAATTCCCCTGGTAGGAGAAGTTGCTGGGGATACTGGAATTAAATCGATGCACTTTGAAGATGGTTTCTCTAAATCACCGTCACTCTGTGTCAGCAGAAAGCAGTGTACAATTGTAGCACCAATTGCTTACCTATCACATACTTAGGGAGAGAACTGCTGCATGGGGAAGGGAATCTTTATTGAGTCATGGTTGTACCATGATGAGAAGCTCACATCGTCCTGAAGCAAGCAGGGGACCCAAGATTCACTTCATTTTCTCTTTTTGGCAAAGAGAGCTCCATGGCAAGTCTAAGAGCTTGCCTAGTGTCCCCAAAAAGTCTAGAATGTGAGTACTTGATATTGTGTGATACTTACCATATATATACAAATCCTAATTTAAAGTTTTTCTCTTTGCGGGATCCCTGGGTGGCACAGCGGTTTGGCGCCTGCCTTTGGCCCAGGGCACGATCCTGGAGACCCGGGATCGAATCCCACATCAGGCTCCCGGTGCATGGAGCCTGCTTCTCCCTCTGCCTATGTCTCTGCTTCTCTCTCTCTCTCTCTCTGTGACTATCATAAATAAATAAAAAATTAAAAAAAATAAAGTTTTTCTCTTTGCATTGGACCTGTGCTCTGTTATTGAAAACTACAATATTAAGTCAAGGAAACAATCAAAAAGGATTTGGTTAGAACTAAGATACAAATGTAACAGCAGGGATCCCTGGGTGGCGCAGCGGTTTGGCGCCTGCCTTTGGCCCAGGGCGTGATCCTGGAGACCCGGATCAAGTCCCACATTGGGCTCCCGGTGCATGGAGCCTGCTTCTCCCTCTGCCTGTGTCTCTGCCTCTCTCTCTCTCTCTCTGTGACTATCATAAATAAATAAAAATTGAAAAAAATATATTAAAAAAAAAACAAATGTAACAGCAAAAATTACTGCAGCTATATAAAAACTGTTGATAGATTTTATGTGGATAAAATCAGTACTGCATAATTCAGGACTTTAAAATATGCTCTTTATTTTCCGAGACACAGTAAAATTATGTTGCATATTCTCTTCGTTTTCCTAACACAATAATAGGTTCACTCACTCGTGCCAATACCTGAATAGTTAAAATTGGGTCAGTTAAGAGAATCAAACAGTATATATAAATTGTATTAGCACCAAACATGAAAAGGGATAGGCTCCAGAGGTTATCTACTCATTCTTCGGGACCTACTCCTAAATCAGGGATAGATGTCCATCTAATACACTCAGGGCTCAAAGGAAAATAAGATGGTACTGTTTTTGCTGATGACCCATTTCCTAATCTAATAACTCCCCAAACTGAAAGATGAACCTCTTCTATGCAAATTTCAGCTCAATTCTATCATTATCTGAGATGTCCATGGAAAAAAAACCTAAACATCATTCAACTTCCACAACTAAGTAATCATAATGTGTACAGAAACATTAAAGATGCTAGCAGGGGATGTAACTAAATTCCAAATATGTTCAAATTAAAAATGGTATGTTAAAATTTTAGTGGGAGTACATGCATTACAGGCATAAAAATGTAGTATTTATCCAGGAAAACCATTGTCTGTGGTTTAAAACCCTAATATCTAGTTAATAAATTCTGTAGGAAAGAGTGAAATCATTTATTGTTTTGTCATCTAAGCAATGTGACCAGCAGAGCTGAACTTTTCTTAGATTCACCAGGACAGAGACAAAGCTGATCCACAACAATGACAGTTTTGTATTAGACAACTATTTACTTTGAACCTCACTTTCAAATGATGTCAGTTATTTTTATGAATAAGTCATCAACTGTTTCTTAGGAGAAATCAAAAATTACTTACGAGGCATATAAATTTAAGTTTCAAATGAGAGCTTACATTTATAGAAATTACAACAAAACTAGGTAAGGCCAACACTGAAAAATCAGTAAAAATTTCAAATTTTCTATAAAATTGAAGTGTTAATATCATACCAGGTTCAAACTTGCTTCCCAAGACCGATTTATCTGTATTGCAGTTTGTACCTTCCTGCAAAAGAAGAGACATCAGTACTGGAAGAAAAGATATGACTGAATATAGAGATGCTCAGAATGGTAATTCAAAGTACACTACTCACCATTCATGCATTGCTTCTCTATTTATTAAATCCATACCTTCTTCCTGAAAGGCAGAATGTAAGAATAAATGAATATCAGATCCTATGGCTTTACAAAATTATTTCATTTGGTTGTACTTTTATTATTATTTACTGGGCTACAGAAGAGCTGGAGTATAAACAAATCTTTAAACAATTGTGTAGTTCTCTACTTTTCATTGTTGCAACTTCTACACCAAAGGTCTATTACTAATGCAGTACAGTACATCAAATATGCAGAAACTTTTCAGATGAAGAACTTCATAGCTTTCTTCATTTAAAAGAGTAAACATCATTCATTATTATACTATTTTTCCTACCATTAATACTGTGATATTAATAAATATCACTCACAGTCCAAAGCAAACTAAATGTCTATCAGTATCGGTTTGTTTAAGTAAATGATGGTGCGAACATGATTTAAATCTAGTCATTGACAAAGAAAAACATGTATTACATATTAAGTAGAAAAAAGCTCAGATGCTATTTATGTAAAATTACAAACAAGAGGTGTTCAAAAGGATGTTCACCAAAAAGTTCACAGTACTTATCAATGAGTAGTGAGATTTAGAGTAATTTGTTTTTTTTTTAAGATTTTATTTATTTATTCATGAGAGACACAGAGATAAAGGCAGAGACACAGGCAGAGGGAAAAGGAGGCTCCCTATGGGAGCCTGATGCAGGACTCAATCCCAGGACCCTGGGATCATGACCTGAGCTGAAGGCAGATGCTCAAACACTGAGTTACCCAGGTGCCCCTCTTTCTTTCTTTGTACTTTACCACATTGTTTGAGCTTTTTAAAAAATAAATGCAAATATTACTTCTCATATAAATAGTTATTTAAAAAATAACCCACATATACAAAGATATCTGATGTTCATGGATTGGAAAACTTAGTATTTTTGAGATGGCAATAGTACCCAAAGTGATCTTCAGATGCAATGCAACCCTCATCAAAATCCCAGTGGCATTTTTTGCAGAAGTAGAAAAACATCCTAAAATTCACATGAAAAAAAAAAAAAAACAAAATTCACATGGAATCTCAAGGGACCCTGAATAACCAAAATAATCTTGAAAAAGAAGAATAAACTTGGAGGACTCACACTTCCTGATTTCAAAACTTACTATAAAGCTACTCATCAAAACAGTGTGGTACTGGCATAAGGAGAGACATATAGACCAATGGGATAGAATAGAGAGCCCAGAAATGAACACCCACACATAGGGTCAATTGATTTTCGATAAGGGTGCCAAACCATTCAATGGGTAAAAGATGGTCTTTTCAGCAAATGGTGCTGGGAAAACTGAACATCCACATATGAAAGAATGAAGTTGAATCCTTTCCTTACACCATCTATACTTGAAATGGATAAAAGACCTAAAGGTAAGACCTAAAACTATAAAGCTCTTATAAGAAAATATACGGCAAAAGCCTCATGAATTGGATTTAGTAATGATTTTTCAGGTATAATACCAAAAGCGCAGTTAACATAAGAAAAAAATAGATAAATTGGACTTCATAAAAATTTAAAACTTTTGTGCATCAAAAGACACTATCAAGAAAGTGTAAAGACAATCATGAAATTGGAGAAGATAGGGGTACCTGGGTGCCTCAGTCTGTTAAAACCGTTTGACTCTTGATTTTGGCTCACATCATGATCTCAGGGTTGTGGGATCAAGCCCCACATCTGGCTCCATGCTCAGCGTGGAGTCTGTTTGAAAACTCTCTCTCCCTTTCCCTCTGCCCCTCCCCACTGTGCTGGTGCTCTTTCCCTCTCTAAACTAAATAAATTAACTTAAAAATATTAAGATAAACAAATGGTCAATGAGTTCATGAAAGGATGTTCAACATTCGTCATTAGGGAAATACAATTCAAAACTACAATGAGCTAATACTTCACACTCGTTAGGAAAGCTATTATTTAAAAATGTGGAAAATAACAAGTGTTGATGAGAATGTGGAGAAATTATAACTCTTATATGTTGCTAGTGGGAATGTAAAATGGTGCAGACTCTGTGGAAGACAGTTTGATGGTTTCTTAAAAAGTTCAATATTGAATTTCCATATGATCCACCAATCCTGTTCCATGTATATACCCGAAAGTATTAACAATGGACTCAAACAGGTACTTGTACACCAGTGTTCATAGTAGCACTATTCACAACAGCCAAAAGGTGGAAACAACCCAAGTGTTTGTTACTAGATGAATGGATTAAAAAATGGAGTTATCTTTTGGCCATAAAAAGGAATGAAGTTCTGATACATGCTACAGCATGGATTAATACTGCAAACATAATATTAATTGAAATAAACACAAAAGAACAAATATATTTTTAATCTTTTAAATTTTTTCTTAAGATTTTATTAATTTATTCATGAGAGACACACAGAGAGAGGCAGAGACACATGCAGAGGGAGAAGCAAGCTACTCATAGGGAGCCCAATGCAGGACTTGATCCTTGGACCCGGGATCACGACCTGAGCCGAAGGCAGACACCCAACCACTGAGCCACCCAGGAGTCCCAGAGCTACCCAGGCATCCCTCCCACAGTCAAAATTCATCCTGGCATTCTTAAAAACATATTTCACACATAATAAAGTACCTAGGATAGTGCTGGGCAAATATAGTGATAAATATTATGGAGAACATCAAATAAGCAGATGAGCTTTCCCTAAATGGCCTAGAATCATATTAGAGAGACAAATTTTATACACATTAATTTGGTGTTCTCCAAAGTAAGCATGATCCCAGGAAGTATACAAGGAAGTATACAAGATGATCCACCGAGAAGCAAAAAGAAAACCATAGAAATTCAATTTATATATTTTAAAATCTAAGATAGTAAGAAATGAAAGTTTGCTAATAGTATACAGATTGATACAGGTGCCCTCATTCAGCCCAGAGGGTCCAAAGATCTTGCAAGAAACCAGCGTGATTTTGGCTTTTAGTTAAATTATAACTAATTCCAAGTTAGATGGCCATATGGATATATTATTTAGTTTTAATTAAACAGAGTTCCACAAAATAGACAAGTATCTTAACAAGATTTCTATAAAGAAATGTTGGACAGAAGATTTGTAATACAAGTCTAAGCGAATGACAGGGAAATGACAAAGGTGAAGCTCCTAGCACAGCACACATCATCTGCCATCTGCTTGTGAAAACACAATGCTGAGCTAATCTCTATCAAGGAGCTGGTTAAAGTAATTTTAAATCATGAGGACTATTGGAAATATGAATTCATATTCACTCTCAATAATGACCTATAGTTAATAAAATATTTAAAACGTTCTAAAACCATAATTTTATCTTTATCTTATTCTTTAAAAAAAGATTTTATTTATTTATTCATGAGAGACACAGAGATAGGGGCAGAAACATAGGGAGAAGGAGAAGCAGACTCCCTGTAGGAGAGTCTGATTTGGGACTTGATCCCAGGGTCCTGGGACCACGACCTGAGCCAAAGGCAGACACTCAGCCACTGAGCCACGCAGGCGTCCCTATTTCATCCTTTTTATATTCGTATTTTGCATATATTCAATGATTCATATTATATACTAGTTTGGTAGTACATGCCCATCATGTATTAGAAGGATGCGCTAAAACATTTTGCATTGGTGCAGCGTATGATCCGAAGAGTTTAAATAGTATTGCCTACATAAACAATATATGTTATGGGTGGTCTGGAATAGAAGAGAAGCTTGTGTTGTGTGAATTAAAATGTGACCTAGGCCTTGAAGGTGGTTTCAAATCTGGCAAGCCAAGGGTGGAAGATATGCCAAGCAGAAGGAACCATGTGAACAGAAGCTTAGAGGCAGGAAAGCACGTGGCTGGTTTCAGGGTAGTGAGGCTAGCTTGACTGAAACAGTTTGTACTAGGAAGTCGTGAGAGAGAAAACTGGAGAGGGAAAATAGGGCCAGATTTCCAGGATCTTAAATAACTGAAGGGTTTGAGCTTTAAGAGTTTGGGCAGAATAGCATAGTTAGTTAGGACCGGGCTTTGGAGCCAAACAGAACTGGGTTGAATCTCAGCTCCGTAACTTATTACCTGTGCAACCCTAGGCAAGTGACTGAACCTGAGCCTCGGTCTCCTTGTCCATATGAGGATGATGATAAGACTTGAGGATAACAAAGCAGGTGTACAATTTCTTTTCCACAGTGCCTGGCAACCTATGTAAGTAAGTACTTACTACAACTGAGCTATTCTTATTCTTACTTTTAAAGATTTTATTTATTTGACAGAGAGAGCAAGAGAGTGAGCACAAGCAGGGGGAGTGGCAGTCAGAGTAAGAGGGGAGGAAGAGAAGTAGGCTCTCTGCTGAGCAAGGAGACTGATGCTGGGCATGATTTGAGCCGAAGGCATACGCTTTATTGACTGAGCCACCTAGGCACCCCTCTTATTCTTACTCTTATTCAATAGGTAATGGGAAGCCACTTTAACATTTTGCACAGGGGAGGAAAAGGTGAAAATGAAGTCTTCAAGAAGTTATCTTAGTGGTGGTTGTAGAAGTTGGATTAAACTGGCAAAAATAGGAAATCTCTTAGAATATTATTATAGTAATCTGGACCCAAGGGACAGAGGAAGTGGGAACAGAGAGGATGTTGTCAAGGAAGAATTAACAGGATTCAATGCTTAATTGGATACTGTAGAAAAATAAGGAAGAACTGAGGGTGAATCTAGAGCTTTGAGTTATTCTAAAGTCATTATGGAAAATGAGGGAAATTGGGAAAGGATGTTTAAGAAGCTAGTCTTTTAAAACAGTGGAATAACAGTAAATCTTTTCAACAAAATGTGAGGTTAGTATAGTTCTTCCATTTAATACTTATGTAGGTGTTTTCCTGTAGTGAGAGGCTCAAAGTATTTTGTAATTTAGTCAACCAACAAGAGTAATTTTTCCCAAAGTAAGTTAGGATTTTGCCTATTGTTCCTCCCATTGAAAGACCATTAGCCAACATCAGCTATTTTGAGGGTTGTTAGTAAAAGCAGGTTAACTCTTATTGCTTATATCTTGCCTATTTCCAAAACGGATATGAGATGCTTATAATGAAATAAGATGGTTAAGGATAAAAGGTCAAGAGCCACATAACTGTCAAGGGGCAAAGAGTACTCTATGCTAGAAATTCAGGTTAAGGAGAGTTGCTGCACTTAAGCACTAAACTTAGCTTTCAGGTCTTTAGGATCCAGGGTAAAAATGGAAATGGTAAGTTAGACACTTGTGCTCTCTGAAGGTGAGCATGCCTGAAAGATTTTAGTTGCCCAGCGCCAGCACACTGCTTAACAAATGCTTGCTGAAAGAATGAAACAGTTTGTAAACTAAGATCAAATTAAATGTCTTTTAAAATAAACCAGGCTATTCCCTTAAAGAACATCTTTTCATAAAATAAGACTAGTAGGTTTCAAGGAAGACTGAAAGACATATCACTGAAATCTAATGTCCTTGCTTTTCTAGACTAGAAATGATAGCAAAGTCCATAAGACAACCTATCAAACTGTGGTATCTAAATGGTCCCTATCAAAAACATGCCCTGCACTCCAGCTGGCATTATCTGTTTTATTTTTTTAAGATTTTATTTATTTAGGGATCCCTGGGTGGCGCAGCGGTTTGGCGCCTGCCTTTGGCCCAGGGCGCGATCCTGGAGACCCGGGATCGAATCCCACGTCGGGCTCCCGATGCATGGAGCCTGCTTCTCCCTCTGCCTGTGTCTCTGCCTCTCTCTCTCTCTCTCTGACTATCATAAATGAATAAAAAATAAAAAAAAAAGAAATTGGCAATTGGCAAAATGTTTAAAAAAAAGATTTTATTTATTTATTTGAGAGAGCATGCAAGCATGAAAGAGAGTGTACAAGTAGGGGAGAGGGGTAGAGGGAGAAGTAGATGCCCCACTGAGCAGGGAGCCCGATGTAGGACTCAATCCCAGGAACCTGGGATCATAACCTGAGCTGAAGGCAAGTGCTTCACTGACTGAGCCACCCAGGCACCCTGGCATCATTTGTTTTAAATGGCTTCATTTCATAGAGTTCCTTTACATTTGTGTCTCAACCCAGTTTAATTTATCCAAGCCAGGTAAGATAAAACGACCGTAATATGTATTGGAAAGTTTACATTTGCAAAGATACAAAAGGAGGAGATGCTAGAAATACAGGGCTAGCATGTAAGTAGATAATTTAACTGATGCTACTTAAGGTACTGCAGAAAAAAGTTACGTTCTAGGTATCAATGATTTTATATCCTATTTAACAAGTCAGGGAATAGAAGTAAAGCTAAAGACCATATACTGTGAACAAACTGTTATGGTTGGAATTGTGCCCCCCACCTAAAAATCCAGTATGTTGAAGTCCTGATCCCTAGTGTGTCAGAATGTGACTTTATTTGGAGATAGGGTATTTGCAGAGGTAATCAAGTTAGGATAAGTTTATGAAGGTTGGCCCTAATCCAATATGTCCTTATAAAAAAGAAATTTGGAGACAGACATATGTGAGAAAACATCATGTGAAGGTAAAGATGGCTATTTATAAGCCAAGGACAGAGGCCTGGAACACACAGACACTTCTCTCATAGCCCTCAGAAGAAATCAATCTTGCCAACACCTTGATTTCAGACTTCCAGCCTCTAGAGCTGTGAGAAACTAAATTTCTGTTGTTTAAGCCCCCTGTTTGTGGTACTTTGTTATGGCAGCCCTAGCAAACTAATACACAAGCTATTTCGACAGGGTGGTTACTTATGTTTAGGGCTCTGGGATAAGGACCTAAAAGCTGAGTGCTTTCAAACCTCTTAAAACATAAACTCAAGGGGATCCCTGGGTGGCTCAGCGGTTTAGCGCCTGCCTTTGGCCCAGGGCACGATCCTGGAGTCCTGGAATTGAGTCCCACGTCGGGCTCCCGGTGTGGAGCCTGCTTCTCCCTCCTCCTGTGTCTCTGCCTCTCTCTCTCTCTATGTCTATCATAAATAAATAAATAAATCTTTAAAAAATAAAAAAATAAAGTCCTAAAGCCTATAATTTAAAAAAACATAAACTCAATTGTTACTAGGAAAGGAAAATACATAAAAGGAATAGTTCCTGAACACTTAGGAATTGCTATGTATTTAGAAAGTTAACTTCCATGGTCATCACCTTACAATATGTACATAAATCAAATCATCATGTTGTGCACCTTACACTTAAATGATGTTGTATGTCAATTACATATCAATAAAGCTAAGGGGGAACAGAACATTAACTTCCAGCTTCATTTTCTCAAGCTCCCTAATACCTAGAAAACACCTAGCAGCCCCAATTGAGAAGAAATTATTCATTAACTGCCTGCAAGGGAAGGGGCAACTTAAACCATACATTGACTTAAATGTTGACCCAGAACCTAATATTGCGTGGGCTGTGGGCTTATTTAAAAGTAAAGGAAAATGTAATCAAATCAGTTTATAGGAAATGCAGTGAACAAAAAAACATGAAATACCACATGGAAGCAGAATCAGAATATGGGTCAGTCTACAGGATAAATGGCCTGGTTTCTTCAATAAATAAGTGGCATGGAAGAAAAACAGGAGGGGAAGGCTGTTTTAAATAAAAGACCTGAGAGGCGCCTGGGTGGCTCAGTTGGATAAGCAGCTGTCTTCGGCTCAGGTCATGATCTTAGGGTCCTGGGATTGAGCCCCATGTAGGGCTCCCTGCTCAGTGGAGCATCTGCTTCTCCCTCTGCCCCTCCCCTGCTGCTTGTACGTGAGCTCTCTCTCTCACTCTCTCAAATAAATAAATAAAATCTTAAAAAACAAGAGATCTGAGAGATCATGGTTGGAACATGTTTGAATCACTAAAAAAACATTTTGAGAACAGTAAGAATTTTAACATGGACTGGTTATTAGATGACATTAAAGAATAACTTAATTTTGCTAGATGTAATAATGGCATTGTGATAATGTAAGAAATCTCTCAGAGATTCATACTGAATGTTTATGGGTAAAAAGAGATCAGAAATTTACTTTCAGGCATCCTCCTGCCCAAAAGGTTAATAAGCTCAATAGCCAAAAGTAAAAAATCATGGTTAAAGAATGCATATAAAGAGGGACACCTGGGTGGCTCAGTCGTTAAGCATCCGACTCTTGATTTTGGCTCAGGTCGTGAACTCAGGGTCATGAGCTAGAACTTTGCATTGAGCTCTACGCTGGGCATGGAGCCTGCTGGAGACTTTTTCACTCCCTCTTCCTCTGCACCCTCCCTGCTCACTCTTTGTCTCTATCAAAAAAAAGATGCATATAAAGAAATATGCAATTTAAGATATCTATCAGACCATTAAGCTGCTGAAAATAAGTCTTGATTTTTCCATTCAATCAGTGCCCAGATTGAAAGCTAATATTATTTCTATTTTCCCATTTAATTCACTTTCTACTTGTGTTTCATTTTAAATGTTTATAACATATATTCTGTCACTATGGAAATAGATTGCTTTACAATTTATATTACTGACCAGTTAAATTTATCTTGATTTCAAGCTTCATAATCAAATAACAACATGTAATCAATTTTTAAGTATTAATCTCTTTTAGAGGAAGCAACAAAACAAATTGCACAGATAAACCAGGGGTCATCTTACCTACAAATTTTAGGTTCTTTCACTAAGAACTTCTAAAAGAGCTCCATAGTCACAAAGACAGTTAAAGAATGTTTTATCTAATGAAAAGGAAAAACATCTTTTTACCATACATTTTTGCTACTGGATGACAGGCTGGACTTTAGGGAAGCCATGGTGTGAGAGGGAGAGAGGGAAAGGAAGTAGGAGTTGGAGTCCTAAACACCAGTCTTAAGAGATACTATGGCTTTAGACCACTGAAACAGGGAAAGGGTAGCTGGAAAGGAATCCAGTAATTTGGGGCTAAACCTGGCTCTGACATTCACTACCTCTGGACATTGGTTAAGTTACTAAATTTCTCTCATCGTTAGTTTCTGACCTTATGTTGTGAGACAAAATGAGAGCACAGTTGTAAAGTACCCATTATAGCACTATAGTGAATAATAGGTGCTTCATAACAGTTAAGCCCCCCTTGAACAAAAGTCTGCTTGTACTTGGGTCAGAAAAATCCCACCACCTGTGGCAGACTGGTGATTTGATCTTTTGAGTTCTGTGGCTAATCTTTGGATAATTAAAAGGTTTAACTGTGTATTAGGTGTTTGCTATTAAACACATGCGTGTGTGCGCAATCGCCCACACACATGCACACATACGCGCCAGCACAGAACATAAGCCAGTGAGATACAAAGTGTCCCTTAGATCACTAAGAAATTAACACAAAATGATAGCATACAGGCCATTTCATCTGTCAAAAAAAAATTTCTCAAAAAAAAATTTCTCCATCTGATGGTTTAAAAAAGCATAATAATTATGGTCATTACGAACCTACAAATTAAATTAATATTCTTTTTTCTTTGAGATCTCTGAAAGAGGCCAGACTAAGGTAGAAGAGTATACAGTTTTTCTGGAAACTATCAGTTTATTAAAATAGGTAATAACTCAAAGCAATATAGGACTCCTTAGTTGTTTTTCTTTTAGAAAAACCATTCCTGGAATTAGAAACAGAATCACATGTGATCTCAATTGGAATTACTGAACAGGCATTTTTTTAAAAGAAAAATAAGGTTTCCCTTTTTTTTACCAGTTGTTGGTTTTGAAAGTCTTTTTACCTGTTTGATTTGATGAAGGTGACCAAAGGAACCACACATGGGAGTGGGGATGGAAGGAGGTGGCAAAAACTGAAATTTAAAGAAGTCAATACTTGAAACTAATATAACATTGAATGTTAATTATACTTCAATAAAAAAATAAATTGAAGTCAAGCTGGCTTTAATGCTTCTGATTAATTATTTCTAAACATTAATTAAGTCAATGTTGAAAGTTATCTAAAATATCTGAGTGCCTAATGCATGTTAGCAACAGTATTAGTTAAGTTTAAAATTAAAGAAATAATAAAAAATCCAATTGACTCATGACTGAGAATGATGCTAATCAAAAGCATATATATAATAGAACAAAATAACTTAATATAAGAGATGCCAGGCAGAACATTAAGAGAACATTTTATCTCTACTTTCCTCTTCTCAAGGCAATGGATCTTAAAATCACCTCATTTTTTCTTGCCAGTTTTTTCTTACAAGAAACAAAATAACCCCATCAAGTATCTTAGAACCCAGGTGAGGAAACCACACTTTCATAATATATAATGGCTTAAGGCAATAGTTTTCAAGTATTTCAGCACATTTTACTCTTGCTTGTTCCAATACTTGTCATATAGACTACTTTCTCCTTTTTTGTCTTATCTCAAAGCATATGAGGACCCACACAAGAGGAAAATGAAAGAATGGGGGGGGATTTAAAGCTAAGTGTGAAAATAAGGCTTGAAAATTGCCTTTAGAACTCATCCATTCTACCTGTATCCTGGTTCATTCTTGAAATGCCAGATAATGAATCTACCATATCTTACTTTTACTATCTTAAGACCACATTGAGTTGTGCATTCAGAAATATTTAATGAGGTAAACCACTGTGCTAGGCCCCGAGGATCCAAAGAGAAATAAAACATTTTCCTGTCCTTGAGAAATTCAAAGTGTAGCTAGGGAAAATTAGGCCATACGTCAGTGCCAGAACACGTTATGATCTGTGGGAAGTCAAAGCACAGAGACTATACCTCTGCCTGGGGTCCCTAGGTAAGGCTTCACAGAGGAAGGTAGGAATTCAGTAGACAGAGAAGAGGAAGCAGGTATTCAGGGAGTGGGAAGAGATGCTCGGCCAGAGGCATGTTTGGGAAACAGAGAGATTCAGGGTGGCTGAAATACTATAGGGCATGAAAGGAAGCAAATTTGGGGAAATTTAGCTGAAACCAGATTATGGATTTTGGACATTAGCCTTTGAGCCCAACAGGAAACCTGAAGCATAGATCCTTCTGAGTTCTTAAAACTCAAAGGCATTTTAAACAAGATCATATCTCTTTTAGAAAGGCAACCCTAGCACCATATACAGAACAAATTGAGGGTGGAGGGAAGAGGGACTAGAAGCAGGATCAAAGGCCAGGTAAAAGATAATGAAAGTCTGAATGAAAAAGGGTGGGAGGAAGAGGAGGAGGAAGACTAGAAAAATGATGAGAAAGTGAGAAGAGGGTCACTTGGCTGGCTCAGTCAGTAGAGCACGGGACTCTTTTGATCTTAGAGTTGTAAGTTCGAGTCCCACATTGGGAGTAGAGATTATTTAAAAATAAAATCCTTAGGAGTGCCTGGGTGGCTCAGTCAGTTAGCATTCAACTCTTGATTTTGGCTCAGGTCATGATCTCAGGTCATGGGATCAAGCCCTTCGTCCGACTCTGCCCTGAGTGTGGAGTCGGCTTAAGATTCTCTCTCACTCTAACCCTTCTTCCCTAAGCTCACGTGCACTTCCTCTCTAACATGATAATAAATAAATAAATAAATAAATAAATAAATAAATAAATAAATAAAATCAATCTTTTACAAAAAATAAAAAAGTAAGATAGAGTGCAAAGAGCTCCAGATTGGTCTGAGGTTCCTAGCTGAAACCCATGGGTGGGTACTAGCCAGGAAAGGCAGTAAGAGGAGTGAATTGGTGTGTGGGGAAATGAGTGTTCAAAAGGTGTGTTGGATAAAGAAGTATTTTTATGAAGTAACTGGTCTGAATTTTTTTATTAGATTTTTAAATGTATCATATGACTCTTTAAGGAGCATTTTCCCTCACTAGTTATATTTTGCTGAAGAAATCATTAAAACCAGTTTTTTTTTTCTAATCATTTGCTAGAAGCCAAGGTTATAGAAGTAATAATAGAAAATTCATATGGGGATCACTGAAAATTCACTACATCTAAATTATATTGGACAATGAGCCATAATTACTTATCATAACAAGCCACTGTCAGAAAAATAGGGCTAACTCTTAAGTATTTCAATATTTATTTATTGGGCCCATACTATGTTTAAGGAACTGTGTTTCTACTCAGAGGGGAAAGGGAGATTAAAAGAAAAATAAGCCGGGCAGCCCGGGTGGCTCAGCGGTTTAGCGCCTGCCTTCAGACCAGGGTGTGATCCTGGAGACCCAAGATTGAGTCCCACGTTGGGCTCCCTGTATGGAGCCTGCTTCTCCCTCTGCCTGTGTCTCTGCCTCTCTCTCTCTCTCTCTCTCTCTCTCTGTCTCTCATGAATAAATAAAATCTTTAAAAAAATAAGCCATAGTTATTATCCACAGACACCTTACAGTCCAGACATGAGAGCAAATTATTACATAAGAGACAAGGAAATAAGTGTCAAATGGAGGCAAAGTGGGGTGGGGGATAAAAAGCAAAGATTAAGGGAATGGGCACAGGGAGTGGGAGATGGGAGACAGGTAAGGCATAAAGTGGCAGTGTGAGTTGGGCCTCGCAGGGTGAAGAGTTTGACAGCATAAGCAACAGAAAAAGGAAAGTTCTAGGTATGTTTTAAGAAACATGTTTTAAGAAAGTTATTTTAGGAAACACGTTTTAGGAAAGGTTGCTAGTCCTGTGTGAGTGTAATGCAAGGTATCTCTGCAGAGATAGAAGATTCTGAGGATGAGGGGGTGAAGATACTGGAAAGCCTTGAATGGCACACTTAAAATTTTTTTTTTGAACTGTGGCTAAATGATCTACTTTGGTATACACAGATGAGCAGATTATACCTAATAGCACTGTCTATTTAACTTTGGAAGAGACACAGTCCATATTCATTGGCCTGAGCCTGGTTCAGTTTCTATCCAGAGGATGACTATGAAGAAGGAGGTATCAGACAGCTAATGACTGCTCACTGGCCAGAAATTCAGACTAGCCTGTACTAATCACGTTCTAGGGTTGATAGTTCAAGAAAATTCCTAATTCAAGGAGCATGGGTGGTTCAGTCAGTTAAGCATCCAACTCTTGATTTTGGCTCAGGTCACAATCTCAGCGTGGTGAGATTGGGTCCATGTCTGGCTCCATGCTGTGCATGAAGCCTGTTTAGGATTCTCTCTCTCCCTCTGCCACTGCCCCTCCTCCTGCTCTCTCTCTCTAAAAAATATAGTTAAAATAAAAATTCCTAATTTAAATCAATAAGGCTACTAGCTGACCCTTCTCACAAAAGTCAGGAAACTCTTCTCCATAAACTTGTATAAAAAGAGATATATTGGACATATTATTTGTTGCTATATGGAAGTGTTATATGCAATGTAACAAGAGTTTCAAGTGTCTATTTGTATGAAATGTGATAATGGTGATAATGCATGTAATGTTTCACATAGCACTGGCACATAGTATGCGCTCAGTAAATAGTAACTATTACTACCACTACCACCATTATCACCATCATCATCAAATATTTCTAGAATTAAATGTTTAATGACATATAAACAACAACTAGAATTATATATGGTAGCTTTATAAGACTTGGATATCTATTCCTTGCTACCCTGCATTCTTCATTCATTTTCCCATCTGATCTTTTAATTAATTTACTTTTAATAGATTTTATTTATTTTTTATTTATTTATGATAGTCAGAGAGAGAGAGAGAGAGAGAGAGGCAGAGACATAGGCAGAGGGAGAAGCAGGCTCCATGCACCGGGAGCCCGATGTGGGATTCGATCCCAGGTCTCCAGGATTGCGCCCTGGGCCAAAGGCAGGCGCCAAACCACTGTGCCACCCAGGGATCCCTAATAGATTTTATTTTTTAGATCAGCTTTAGGTTCACAGCAAATTTGAGCGGAAGGTACAAAGATTTCCTCTGCTCTCACATAAGCAGAGCCTCCCCTGACTATCAAAAGCTGAACAAAAGTGGTAAATTGTGGGATGCCTGGGTGGCTCAGCCTTTAGCTCAGGGCATGATCCCAGTCCTGGGATTGAGTCCCACATCAGGCTCCCTTCGGGGAGTCTGCTTCTCCTGTCTATGTCTCTGCCTCTCTCTCTCTGTCTCTCATGAATAAATAAAATTTAAAAAGTGGTAAATTGTTATAAGAGGTGAACCCACACTGACACGTCATTACCATAAAAAGTTCATAGTCTACATTAGAGTTCACTCTTCATGTTATACATTCTATAGGTTTGGATATATGTATAATGATCCATATCCATCATTACAGTATCATGAGTAGTTCCACTGCCCTAAAAACCCTCTGTACTCCATCTACTCATCCTGATCTTTTTTTTTTTTCAACAGAAACTGACTCACTTTTTTCTCATTATACAGCACAGCATAAAACGTAATTAATGGGAAAAAAAAACAGCAACACCCACCACCCAGAGATGACCATAGTAATAATATCTCGGTGTTTATTTTTCCAGACCTGGATCCTACTGCACATACTATTTGCAGTTTATTTTTTTCTTTATAATTTTTTAAAGATTTTATTTATTTGGGAGAGAGAGAGAGCACAAGTTGGGGGAGGAGGGGAGGGAGAAGGAGAGGGAGAGAGAATCTCTCAAGAAGACTCTGTGCTAAGCACAGAGCCAGACATGGGGCTTGATCTCATGACCTTGACAATATGATCTGAGCTAAAACCAAGAGTCAGATGCTCAACCAACTGAATCACCTAGAAGCCCCATTTTTTTTAAATTTTTTATTTATTTATGATAGTCACAGAGAGAGAGAGAGAGGCAGAGACACAGGCAGAGGGAGAAGCAGGCTCCATGCACCGGGAGCCCGATGTAGGATTCGATCCCGGGTCTCCAGGATTGCGCCCTGGGCCAAAGGCAGGCGCCAAACCGCTGTGCCACCCAGGGATCCCCCCATTTTTTAAAATTATTTAACACATTCTGGCTCTGCATCTGAGGATGCTTGCAGCTTTCAGCTTATGGGCCAGCATCTATCAAAATGTCCACTGTTCATGAAATTCTTTTTATGTTTGTTTGTTTGTTTGTTTTTGTTCTTTTTTGTTGTTGTTCATGAAATTCTGTGCAAACTCCACTTGGAAGGTGATGACTCTACACCCCTATATGCATACAGGTCAGTCAAAATATACACCTACTTTGATGCTAAGTGGAATGCTTTCAACATTGAAATGGCATCAAGACTAAAGGTGTGGATGAAGTCACTGTCACCAACATATTGACCAACCACAGCAATGAGGGGACATAGCATATTGCCTTCACCTACCAGACAAGGACCAAAAAGGAATTTGCATGGGCACTGAATTCAGCCGTGCCTGGCCACCTGGAAAAGGCGATTTGGAGCCTACTGAAACACCTGCTCAGTATGAGGCTTCCGAGCTGAAAGCCTCCCCCATGAAGGTGCTGAGGACTGATGAGGACTCCCTCACTGAGATCATCTGCTCAAAGACTAATTAGGTGCTAGGGGAAATTAACAGTCTACAAGGAAATGTACAAGACTGATTTGGAGAAGGATACTGTTTCTAACACATCCTGTGAGTTCTGCTGACAGTTGCCCTTGCAAAGGTAGAAGTGCAGAGGATGGCTCTGTCATTGATTATGAACTGTTTGAGCCTAGATACTATGATCTCTAATGCTGAAGTGAAGAGGAAAGGAACTGATGTTCCCAAGGGGATCAGCATCATGACTGAGTAAGTGTGTATCACATCCAGAAAGAATTTGAAAGGTACGAGAGCTATAGCCCTTATGATCAAGGAGGAGGTCAAAAGAGACCTGGAAAAAGCTTTTCTGACCCTAGTCCAATGTGTTCAGAACAAGCTCCCCTATTTTGTGGACTGACTTTAGGATTCCATGAAGGGTAAGGAGGCTTGTGATAAGGTCCTGATGAGAAACATGGTTGCCCACAGTGAAGGAAAGGTACGTGTTAAAAGTTAGGTCTGAATTCAAGAGAAAGTATGCCATGTCTCTGCACTACCACATCTAGGAAGCCAGGAAGGGCAACTGCCAGAAGGTGTTGCTGTGCCTGCCTGTGTGGTGGAGCTGAATGAAGTGTGAGCATCTAGAAGTGGTGCTCCTGTGCTTCCTGCTACCAGTTCTAGGAAATCAGCTTGTAAGGAACAGCCCCTTGTGGCCATCCCTGTGAGGATGATGTTAGCGTTGCCCCCCACCCCAGCCTTATTTTAGTAGCCTAGGCATTGCCTGGCTTTCCCCACTAGTCTCTCCTTTCAGCCAAAAAATGAACAGTTCAAGGAATTGGAAGTGAAACCTATGATGTGAAACACTTTGCTTCTTGTGTATTGTTATTTTTTAAAAATATTTTATTTGAGAGAGAGAGAGTGAGAGAGTAAGGGGAGGGGTAGAGGGAGAGAGACAAGCAGATTCCTCATTGAACAGGGAGCCCAGGGCAGGAATCTATCCCAGGACCCTTAACCAACTGAGCCACCCAGGCACCCCTGTACTGTGTTATAAACAGATGAATAAACTGAATTTTTACTGTAGAAACAAAACAAAAATAACAATACATTCCACATATCTTTCCATGTTAAAATTCACCTGCAACACCATTTTTATTTATTTTTTAATTTTTATTTTAAGTGGGCTCTATGCCCAATGTGAGGCTTGAACTCATAACCCTGAGATCAAGAGCCACATGCTCTACAGACTAACCCAGCCAGGCATCCTACCTGCAACACCATTTTTTTTTTAATTTTTATTTATTTGTGATAGTCACAGAGAGAGAGAGAGAGAATGAGGCAGAGACACAGGCAGAGGGAGAAGCAGGCTCCATGCACCGGGAGCCCGACGTGGGATTCGATCCCGGGTCTCCAGGATCGCGCCCTGGGCCAAAGGCAGGCGCCAAACCACTGCGCCACCCAGGGATCCCTGCAACACCATTTTTAAAGGATGAATATTTTATTATATGAATGTACCATAATAAGAAGCTCTCATTATGTGCCAGGCATGTTTTATCTGTCTCAATTCTCACAACAACCCCATGCTGTAAACATTTATGATAGTCAGAGAGAGAGAGAGAGAGAGAGGGGCAGAGACAAAGACAGAGGGAGAAGCAGGCTCCATGCACCGGGAGCCCGACGTGGGATTCGATCCTGGGTCTCCAGGATCGCGCCCTGGGCCAAAGGCAGGCGCTAAACCGCTGCGCCACCCAGGGATCCCTGTAAACATTATTATTGTCCCCATATTAAAGATTAGAAAACTGAGGGTCAGAGAAATTATGCAAGTTGTTCAAGTTCATACAACTAGTAATTGCTAGAACCAGGATTCAAACACAGATAATGAAGACTCATTCATTTAACCTATTCCCTAACCATTATATTGTTGCCACATTTTTTTTGCTCACTCATTAAATAATGCTGTGACAACAAGATTTAAGCTCATCTTTGTATATATCCTTAATTAATTCTTTAGGATAAATTCATAGAGATGGAATTTCTTGGTCACAATGCTATTAATACCCATTGCCAAATTGCCCTCCAGAAAACTTATACAAATTTACTTTCTAGCAGTGTATGAGAATATCAATTTCCTTCTCTCTCCAACATTAGATATTATGACTAATTTAAAAAATTGTATGCCCATTCTTAAAGCATACTATAAAGTCCAAAGCAAGTAGAAAATATTGTGATTTATCCACAGTTTTGGATATTCTCCCCCAATGCTTCTCTTTATTAGCATCGATCACTGAGAAGTTGATATACAGTGACATGCACCAAATCTGAAAAATAAAGGTTTTCCCTTAAAAAGATCCATCAAATATGTATACACACACATTCATCTTTGAACAAACAGAATTTTAATACATTTAATTCATACTACTGATGCGTATATTGTTCTCTCTCGAATGCCAGAAAAGTTCACAGTATAAAATGTGAAATACTCTAATTGGAAAGACATGCTAACCTGAACTCAAATATGTACATATGCTCAACATAAAGAAATTATGGTACGTTAGCTGTATTATGATGACATGTTATAAAAAACAAAAAGAAGAGAATTGCATGGTGTGGCAAAATGTCCTAAACTATGAAAGACTTCCTGGAAGAGATTATTTTTAATTGATATCTAAGGAATGAGAAGGAACTGGTTAGTTTCAGGTAAAGGCTTAGAATTTCCTATTGGAAAACTTTATCTAGGAAATCCTGAGAAGACTGCCTGACTAAAACTGATGAGATTAGCAGGAATGTAGTGTGAAACATCTGGGGAAGGTAAGATTTGACCTTGAGGTAAAAAATCATAAGCCACAATGTATGGATTAAATATTGGACCTGGCATTTTTTAGGAATGATTTGAAAACTTAATTGGAGAAAAGAAGGCTTCTGGAAGAGAATCTCCCATAAGTTAACTATTATAGGTGGTGTTTGCAAGGGAATTACCTAAGATAATTTTTCTACATGAAACAAAGTATTAAAATAGAAACAAAGCATTTCTGATATGTCAATAAACTTCACTGGATGTCTTTTGTGTAAATTTCTCATTGTGCCTTTCTTTCACACTCTGGAGGTAGGAGGTGGAGAGAGGGAGTCCTTAGAAAGAAGCAAGAGTGCCAGGACCAAGGAACAAGGTCATGGGGGTGGGGAGGAGTAGAAGGTGTTGGGGAGTATGGTGGGCGAAGCAATTCCCAAGCATTATCTGCAAGGAAGGAATTAAGATAGGAAAGATCAAGCTCAGTTCCATTTAAAAGAGAAACCACAGAAAACTGATATTGTAAAGACATTAAATTCTTTGGAAAGAATTTTAACTTTACTACGTTTGCTATTTTTAACCCATTGCTTCTGTAGTCACTAGAGATAAAGCACTTAGAAAATCCTGAACAAGAGCTGTATGCTATGTTTATCAATGCCTCTGCCTAGTTCCTGCAATGACTGATCCTGAACATGAATTAAATGTAGGCTAGCAAGACAGAGCATAAAGCACGGCCAGGAATGTATTATGCACTCACTACTGGGTGGGCTGTAAATTAAATTTAGTTTGTAGCTGCCACATGAAAAGCTAAACCTAATCAGAAAAATATCAGTAGCCATAAAATTAAAAGGGAAAAATTGTTCAAGAAGAGCACAAACATTTCTGACAAGAAGACGAAACATTTCTCCTGCTTTTCTTGGAGTAGGAGGGAGTGGAGACAGAAGAAATGTGGCCACATCCAATTCAACAGAGGTGCCAGGAAGAGAATTCCTAGTGTAAGAGTGGGGAACAGGTACACTAACCCTAGAGTTCTTTGGATATACAGCGAAGGGATAAGATGGGGGGAAAGCATGGTGCCCACGTCAGAGGAGGGCCTTGAGTTTCTGCTCATCAGAAGTGGGGTGGAGTGATTTTCTGAGAGTACAGAGGATAATATTGGAGCTTAATTAAAGTAATTGTGAGAGAACAGATTTTTACAAGGGTTGGAAATGTGCATTTTTATCTGCATGTTAAATTGCATCCATGGTTCTTCAATGCACTCTACCACTGCAATTTTTTCTAAAACCATTTTACCTACATTGAAATATATGAAAAGCAGTCCTGATTTTGAAAATTCTTGAGATAAGATACACGTAGAATTTGCCAACTTAACCATTTTAAGTGTAAAGTTCAGTGGTGTTAACTATATTCATATTGTTGTGCAACCAATCTCCAGAACTCTTTTCATCTTGCAAAACCAAAACTCTATACCCATTAAACCCCCTCTCATTCCACCACCATCCCCAGACCCCGGCAACCACCATTCCACTTTCTGTCTCTATGAATTTGGCTACTCTAGGTTCTTGCGGCACCAATTTTAAGGACAGTGTAGTATGAGATAGGACCCTTACACCTAGGATTCATGTTATCACTCAACAATACATGTATTTTTTCAGGAATGATATTTCTTTTTTAAAAAGATTTTATTTATTCATGAGAGACACAGACAGAGAGGCAGAGACACAGGCAGAGGGAGAAGCAGGCCCCATGCAGGGAGCCCAATGTGGGACTATATCCCGGGACTCTGGGATCACACCCCGAGCCAAAGGCTCAACCACTGAGCCACCCAAGTGTCCTAAGAATGATATTTCTATTTTGTAATGTAATATACCAGGATTTTGTTACGTCTGCGGAAACATCCTAATTATCACATCATTCTCCTAGACAATTCAGCCTATTTATACTGAAAGCAAGTATCAATATACATAAGTCTTACAATAGTGAAGTGATACTTTGAGCAAAATAAAAGTATACATTATGCTGTTACAGCAAGCCAAACCAATAAGTCTTGAAACTCCCATCAACAAATAAGTGTGAATGATGTCAGTTATGTGAAACATGACTATTCTGTAAAATGATTGTTTTAAACATGCATTATATTACATTGAACCTTATGCACATTAAGAGCCTAGAATGCCTAAGGAAGATTATGCATTTTAAAAATTGCCAGGTACATGTTTGCTCTCTATATGTACTATTACTATTAAAACATCTAATACTTATTAAGCACTTAGTATGTGTCAGTGCTGTGCAGAGTGATAACTTTTTATATGCTATAGGCAGTTTTCCTTTATTTCTTTTTTTTTTCTTTTTTTTTTCCTTTATTTCTTAAAAGATTTTATTTATTTGAGAGAGAGAGAGAATAAGCAGCGGAGAGGGGAAGATGGAGAGGGAAAAGCAGGCTCCCAGCTGACCAGGGAGCCCCAAGCAGGGTTCGATTCCAGAACCCTGGGATCATGACCTGAGCTGAAGGCAGATACTTAACTGTAGGGATCCCTGGGTGGCGCAGCGGTTTGGCGCCTGCCTTTGGCCCAAGGCGCGATCCTGGAGACCTGGGATCGAATCCCACGTCGGGCTCCCGGTGCATGGAGCCTGCTTCTCCCTCTGCCTGTGTCTCTCTCTCTCTCTCTCTCTCTCTCTGTGACTATCATAAATAAATAAAAATTAAAAAGAAAAAAAAAGATACTTAACTGTCTGAGCTACCCAGTGCCCCACATTTTTCTTTCTTTAAACTGTGGTAAAATACACATAACATAAAATTTACCATGTTAACAATGTTTAAATGTACCAGTTTGGCGGTGTCATGTATATTCACATTGCTGTACGATGTGCTCTAAGTCTTTTTTCTTCCAGTTTTTGTTGAGATATTTTACACTGATTAATGTACTCACTTCAACAAACCTATGAGGCAGACACTGTCACATTCCCATTTTGCAGAGGAGGAAACTAAGGCATAGAAAGAGTAATGTGCATGTGAATAACCAAGCTAAGTCTGTATGATGCCACTTGTAGGTCCTCACTTCTCAGGCATTCATTCTTCAACCCAATCCAATCTGGCTTCATCTCACCCCACCCCTCTCTCCATGGAACTTGCTTGCAAATATAAGAAATTCATGAATAATTTCCATTTTAGTAACTCAAAGGACACCTTCAGTTTTTATCATGTTTGACCACTAGATAGCGTATGACTTAATACTTTTCCTTGTTTTTTCAAGGTACTACTGGTGATCTTTTAAAGCTGTTTCCTATGGGCTTCTAAGTGGCAGTCAGTTAAGTGGCTGTCTTTGGCTCAGGTCATGCATGATCCTGGGGTCCAAGGATCAAGACCCATATGGGGCTTCCTGCTCTATGGGGAGTCAGTTTCTCCCTCTCCCTTTGCCAGCCACTCCCCCTGCTCATGAGGTCATGCTCTCTCTCTCTCTCTCTGTCAAATAAATAAATAAAATCTTTAAAAAAATAAAGCTGTTTCCTAGAGCCTCTTTTCTCCTTTTATATTCTTTCCATACATCATATCATTCATTCCCATAGCTTTAAATAAGGATCTATTGATAATGCCTAAATGTGTGTTTCTAGCCCAGATCTCTATCCTGAGCTTCAAACTAGTACAACTAACATTTCTATTTAGAGATCTCAGAGAGGGATCCCTGGGTGGCGCAGCGGTTTGGTGCCTGCCTTTGGCCCAGGGCGCGATCCTGGAGAGCCGGGATCAAATCCCACATCGGGCTCCGGGTGCATGGAGCCTGCTTCTCCCTCTGCCTATGTCTCTGCCCCCCTCTCTCTCTCTGTGGCTATCATAAATAAAAATAAAAAAAAATTTAAATAGAGAACTTCAAACTGAACATGTCCAACACTAAACTTGTTTTCCCTTCTTTATCCACGTTTTTGCTAAAGTTTCCCCTCTTCTGTGGCCCCACTGGACCCATTAGTTGCCCAAGCCAGAGGCCTAGTAGTCCTCTTTGCTACCACCATCACCCTGCCCTCCATCAAATCTATCAGCAACTGATTCTACCTTTCAAATATCTCATGAATCTTCCACTCTTCTTCACAGCCACAGCCATCACAGTAGCCAGGGTCACTGTACTTGCCTCCTATACAATTATCCCACATCTTTGTCTACTCCCAATCTACTTACCACTCTGCAGCCATCTCTCAAAGATGTGAATCTGGTCATGTCAATCACATATTTAGAATTCTTCAATGGCTTCACATTGGCCTTAGGAGGACAAAGTGAAAAATCTTTTTTTTCTTTTTTTTTTTTAAAGTGAAAAATCTTTAGCATGACTTGGAAGGCCCTACTTCCACAGATCTTACACTACTCCACATCTCCAATCCCAACTCTCATCACTTCATAATTTTTAAATTTTTATTTTTTTAAAGATTTTATTTATTTATTTGAGAGAGAGAGAGTGCACAAGAGAGAGAGAGAGCAGCAAGCACAAGCAGGGGCAGAGGGAGAGGGAGAAGCAGACACCACAATGAGCAGGGAGCCCAATGTGGAGCTCGATCCCAGGACCCAGTGATTATGACCTGAGCCAAAGGCAGACACCCATCCGACTGAGCCACCCAGGCGCCCTCATCACTTCATCTTTACTCCCACCCTGGCCAGAATGCACTTGTTTCAAATTCTCTATACGCTCTATTCTTGACACACTATACTCCCTTTAGTTTCCAGGCCTTCACACATGACATTTTTTTTAATCTGGAATACTGCCTGTCCCTATGATCCATATCCCAAGCTAGCTAACTCCTACAAATCAGTAAGATCTCAACTAAGGGAGGTCATTCCTACTTCAGCCCCCCTACTAGGTTAAATCTCTCTGGCAACTAGATCAGAGCTTAATACATAGGAGGTTCTTAAAAATATTTGTTGACTTAGGTGAGTAGAAAAGAAGAATGACTAGGTATGCAGGTCTTTGATAGACAAACAAGTGCTCAATAAATATTGTTAAGTGAATGAGTAAATGAGTGAATGAAGAGAAGAAGAAAGATTTATTTAATGAACAATTCTAATTTTTTCCCAGTAAAATATTGCATTTGTGGAATTTATACTAGATACCATTCTACTAAGAAGAAAATATCCAGGTTCTTTTTTATATATAATTTCTTTAAAAATAAGAGAAAGGAGTGGGGAGAGGCAGAGGGAGAGGGAAGGAAAGTCTCAAGCAGACTCTGTGCTGAGTGCAGAGCCCACCATAGGGCTTGATCCCACGATCCATGAGATCACAATCTGATTTGACACCAAGAGTTGGACACTTAACTGACTTTGCTACCCGGGCACCACAGAAAATATCCAGTTTCAAGATTAGGAAGCAATAATTTAAAATGAGGTCCAAGCTATAATATTTCACTAAAAATCATGTAAGAGAAATCTATGAACAATTGTATGTCAACAAATTGGATAATCTAGAAGAAATGGGCAAATTCCTAAAAAACACACAAATTACCAAATCAGCTCAAGAGAAAAGAGAAAATCTCAACAGATCTGTAAACAAGTATAGAGACTGAATCTGTTTCAAAATCCTCCCAACAAAGAAAAGTTTAGGACTGGATATGGTTTCACTGGTGAATTTCACCAAACATTTAAAGGATCAATACCAATCCTGCTCAAACTCTTCCAAAAATAGAAGAGGAGGAACATTTCCTAATATATTCTTTTTTTTTAAGGACTTTTCTTGGAGGTTATCTTTTTTTATTTATGATAGTCACAGAGAGAGAGAGAGAGAGAGAGGCAGAGACACAGGCAGAGGGAGAAGCAGGCTCCATGCACCGGGAGCCTGACGTGGGATTCAATCCCGGGTCTCCAGGATTGCGCCCTGGGCCAAAGGCAGGTGCCAAACTGCTGCGCCACCCAGGGATCCCTCCTAATATATTCTATATGAGATAGCATTACCCTGATATCAAAGGCAGCAAAGATACTATAAGAAAACTACAGACCAACGTCCCTTATGAATACGGATGGAAAAGTTCTCAACAAAATAATAGCAAGCCAAATCTAATAGTACATTAAAAGGATTATACAATAGGACCAAGTGGGATTTATTCCAGGAATGTGAAGGTGGTTCAATATAAGAAAATCAATGTAATGTATTTTATTAACAGAACAAAGGGGGTAAAAACACATGATCATCTCAATTAATGCAGGAAGCATTTGAAACAATTCAACATGCTTTCATGATAAAAATACTCAGCAAGTAGGAATAGAAAGGAACTTCCCTAACATGATAAAGGGCATTTACCAAAACCTATAGCTAATATTATACTCAATAATGAAAATCTGAAAGCTTTCCATGTAGGGAACAAAACAAACAGGGATGTGTTTTTTCCTTTTCTTTTCTTTTCTTTTCTTTTCTTTTTTTCTTTTTCTTTTTTTTTTTTTAGAGGGAGGGTGGAGAAGGTAGAGAGAGAATCTCAAGCAGGCTCCATGCCCAGCACAGAGCTGACATGGGGCTTGATCTCACGACCCTGAGATTGTGACCTGAGCCAAAATCAAGAGTCAGATGAGATGCTCAACAGATTGAGCCACCCAGGTGCCCCAAGATGTCTGCTTTTTGAAACAAGAGAGAGGTGGTAGTTGAACAACATTGTAAATGCACTAAATGCCCCTGAATCATATACTTTAAAATAGTTAACTGTATCTTATATGAATTTCACATCAATAAAAAGATTCATAGAGTGAATCATTTGTTCATTTTGGTTTACTGATCTATAAGCATATTTCCTATGTTTACAGGATAATTGGTAGATAAGAGTTATAATTTAGAGATTACATTATAACACCATGAAAAACAAACTTTATTTTCAATTCAAGATGAATGTGAGATAAAAGTCTAAGTAAAAGCCTAAAAACTACTCTTAGGAGAGCTTGCAATTTTTTCTCTCAAAATTAGAATGTTCTTTTAAAAATTGGAAGCCAGATGGCCCTATACATAAAAACAAATCTCAATGTTAAATCCAGATGGGATTTAAAAGTTAATTCTGCTGCAGCTGCAGCAAAGCAATCATAACTGTAGTCAATGTGTTTATTTTTCCTTCAGTGATGTTTAGAGCACTTTTTCTCAAATTGGGAACTTATTGGAAAGGCAAATTTTCAGGCCCTACCCCAGATCTCCAGAATCAGAAACTCTGGGGTTGGGGATCAGTAGTCTGTTTTAATAAGCCTTCCAGGTGCATACTCAAGTTTGAGAACCACAAGTTGAGACCAATAGCACAAGCCTTGGCCAGTGAGGCTGCTACAAGCATTTTCTTACCGGACAATGTTGTGTCATAAACGTTGTGCTATTTCTTCGAGTTGTTAATGTGTCACCTTGGAACACCTGTGAGTTATCACTATGAAGGAAAAGAAAACATTTGAAATCCATAATGAAAAAAATTTTTTTAAAGAAATAAGATTTCAATTACTTAAATAGCGATGCCATTAATGTAAATGCATTCTTTGTGGAGATAGCTGTGTAGATGGAGAAATTAAAACACATGCACACACACATGCATGCACACATACATGCACACAAAGCCTCAGTTGGCTAAGCCTAACAAACGTCCGTGTAAGGGAAGGAATTCTCAAGTATGCCACTTTACCACTAATCATGCTACCAAGAATAATTTATCATGACCTTGGAAATGCATCATTTTCTGTGCAAACCTGTAACTGATTTAAGTTTATGGTTGAAGCTACAGTGTGTAGTACCAATTCCCTCTCAACTCTAAAGTTTTCACATGAACAAGAGCGATAATCAAATAGCAGAGGTTACAGAACTGAGATTTTCACAGATATGTTTTGATCTACTCAGTATTAAAATATTTTAAGTTAGTTGCACACTCTCGAAACACTGAGAGTTTCACATAAATAATCTAGATTCCATATTTCTAGCTTCTTTTGAAAATTTGCAAGCTGTGGCCACACTGGGCCACATTTCCACATGGCAACAACAGACCAAAGCTAAGCAACTGTTGTCTGTTAAAGCGGGGGCTAGTCTTCCTCAGCTTTGATGGTGTCTCAGCCCTATATGAGCTTGGGACCCTGAAGAAGTCTTTTCCTTAAGATGTCTTCTTTTCATTTTAACTTTCTATTTTGAAGCTGTTTAAGACTCACAAGACGTTGCAAAAAATACAGAAGGTTCCCATGTACCTTTCATCCAGGTTTCCCCGATGATGGTAAGAAGTCATCCTTAACTTCCTTCCTCCTCTCCCCCCATATCCAATCAGGTGCTAGGTCTCTCTTACTGCCATCTTACTCTTTTCATGCTCCTTGCCAAAAACCAATTCAAAGCCTTTTTACTTTCCTACAGACTCTGCAATAGTCTAATTCGTCCTTTCATTTCGCTTTTATCTCTACGGCAGTCTACGTATCAGACTGCCAAGTCGCCCTCCTGAAGAACAGGTTGCTCTCCTGCTCACAACTTTCAGTAACTCTCTTCATTGTGAGCTGGATTCAGTTACATTCTTTTTCCTATGACATTCAAAGCCCTCCACCATTTAGCTCTAGGTTTTTGGATTTCATGGACTAGTAAAATTTCACAACAAAATCCTGGCACAAACATATAGTTGCTAACCATCTTTCTTTTCCCAAGTAAGGTCATTAAAAAAAATCCTACCATCTACCAAGATCATCATTTCATTTATAAAAGGACATTTTGGAGGTGTGCCTGGGTGGCTCAGTTGGTTAAGCATCTGCCTTTGGCTCAGGTCAGGATCCTGGGGTCCTGGGATCGAGTCCCACATTGGGCTCCCTACTTCTCCCTCTGTCTCTGCCTACTGCTCCCGCTGCTTGTGCTTGCTCTGTCAAATAAATTTTTTAATATATTTTTTTAAATTTTTATTTATTTATGATAGTCACAGAGAGAGAAAGAGAGGCAGAGACACAGGCAGAGAGAAGCAGGCTCCATGTACCGGGAGCCCGACGTGGGATCCGATCCCGGGTCTCCAGGATCGTGCCCTGGGCCAAAGGCAGGCGCCAAACCGCTGCGCCACCCAGGGATCCCTCAAATAAATTTTTTAAAAGGACATTTTACAACGTGGATGGAACTGGAGGGTATTATGCTGAGTGAAGTAAGTCAATCGGAGAAGGACAAACAGTGTATGTTCTCATTCATTTGGGGAATATAAATAATAGTGAAAGGGAATATAAGGGAAGGGAGAAGAAATGTGTGGGAAATATCAGAAAGGGAGACAGAACATAAAGACTCCTAACTCTGGGAAACGAACTATGGGTGGTGGAAGGGGAGGAGGGCGGGGGGTGGGGGTGAGTGGGTGATGGGCACTGAGGGGGATACTTGACGGGATGAGCACTGGGTGTTATTCTGTATGTCGGTAAATTGAACACCAATAAAAATTATTTTATTAAAAAAAAAGAATTTAGCCACTAGAAAAACAAAATAAAATAAAATAAAAGGACATTTTGCTATATTAAAAAATTATAATATTCACAGGGTAAAATACAGCCCAGGAAAGGACAATTGGCCAACTACATCACAACATATTTATCTGCATTTTTAAAGAAAGATTTATTTATTTATTTATTTATTTATTTATTTATTTATTTATTTATTTATGAGAGAGAGAGAGAGGCAGAGACACAGGAGGAGGGAGAAGCAGGCTCCATGCCGGGAGCCCGACGTGGGACTCGATCCTGGGACTCCAGGATTGCGCCCTGGGCCAAAGGCAGGCGCTAAACCGCTGAGCAACCCAGGGATCCCCACTCTGCACTTTTTTTAAAAACAGGGATTGGTGGAAATGTCACCTAGGGTCAGCACTGGTCAGCAGATGAGTATCTGTGAGCCAGCGACCCGGGCAGAGTTGACCAGCTCTCTGGAACACACCTATGTTTTTCTGTACCCAAGCTTGTTCCATATACTTGGAATGCTGTCCCAGCTCTCCAGCTCCTCTCTTCCTGTCTGCATCCTATCAATCCATCAGGACCCATCTCATATGCCTCCTAAGAACATTTTCCTTATCCCTCACCAACTCTGCTCTCATTTCTCACTCAATTCTTCGAATCTCCCTAGCACTTTCTTTCCCTCCTTAAGCATATATCTTACCCTATCATATATTTAAGTCCTCTGATTATTTATTTGCCCTACTAAATTAAAAGCTTATTGAATCAAGACACATATTTGCAGCATGGTCATTTATATATAACAGGCAGTAACTCAATATTTTATGAGGATATGTATATATGGGTCTAAGTTTTACTCATTTCCCAGTCATTTTCCTTTTTAAGAACAGGAATATATTCTAGCAGTAACTTATAAGAATGTTGGAGAGACACTAATGGGTTGCATATTTCCACTTTTTTGTATGGTCGGGGGGGAGTAATTCTCAAAGCCGGTAATTATATTTTCCCCTAAATTTTTGTCTGTCAATTTTAATAAGACTATAACTGAAAGGAATAATGAGGAAGTATATATTTTCAACTGGTAGGAGTGATTCAACATGAATTCATAAAATCCTAGGTGATATCTACAACTGAGTTAAGTGCTACCACTTAGACAAAGTGAAGGCAGTATAACTAGATATATGTTCAATGGTCCACATTAAATGATCCTTAAGTAGCTCTGTCGAAAAATCTAAGCTACAATATGTTTATTCCAGTTATATTCCCAAAGCAATCATTCTCTATGGCCACTGTTCTCCTTCCAGGGTTGTAAGAATTAATAAGCCAGATGGTTGGCAAACTTCTTCTGCAAAGGGCCAGACAGCAAATATTTTGGGCTTTGTGGGACATCTAATCTCTGTGGCAACTACTCAAATCTGTCACTGTAGTGGGAAAGTGGCTGTGGACAATAGGTAAGCAAATGGGCCTGGCTATGTTCCAATAAAACTTTATTTACAAAACCAAGTGGCAGGCTGGATTTGGCCCAAGTAGTTTGACTTTCAAGCAGTTTAAATGCAGAGTCAAGCTAGAGTATTTACAGCAGGAAGGCACTGGCAGAAATCCCAGAACTTACTCTCTAATTCTCCTAAGGGCCAGAGAAGTAAAAAACAAAAACAAAAACAAAAACAAAAAAACTACTACCTTCAAATAAAGTTATTGACACCAGTAGTGAAGTCAGCTAAGCAGAGGGCTAACGAGTATAAAGAACTAAGAGGTTCAAAACTTTTGACATTGGTATTTTTATTAATACAAGATGTGCACAAAACAGTACAGAAACTCCTTTAAACAGTTAATACTTGTATTAAAGATGATATTTAAGGAACAAATTCTGCAAGTGTGGGTGCGAGAGAGATTGAGTTTATATACAAGCATCAAGCAGAACTGGAAAATTACTTGACAGAAGTGCAACAATTATTTAGTGATCAGTGCAAGGGGCGAGTTTTAGGGGTTCAAATAAGTGAAAGTGAGGGAGGTGAGCAGTGTACACATGCAACCGAGGAGAATGGAGGTGAGCATGAATTCAACTAAGGCGTAGTCTAATTCTACTCTAAACTGTTCTCGCTTCCCTGACCACATCGTAAGCCGGTCACAACAGCACAAAATCTGCCCTCAGGAGATCATTTGGCCAAGTTCCCTGCCCTCAGGCGTATTATGTAGCACTTCGATGCTATTCTTTTTGACAGACAAGAGTCTGACCTGATCCACCTTGCAGTTTCTTTCTTTCTTTTTTTAATATTTTATTTATTTATTCATAGAGACACAGAGAGAGAGGCAGAGACACAGGCAGAGGGAGAAGCGGGCTCCACGCAGGGAGCCCGACGCGGGACTCGATCCTAGATCCCCAGGATCACGCCCCGGGCTGCAGGCAGCGCTAAACCTCTGCGCCACTGGGACTGCCCCACCTTGCAGTTTATCTGTAACTCCTACTAAGTAAATATGCAATCGCCTCTTACCTTTCTGTACCAATTTCACTTCATGTGTCAGGAGCATAAGTGATAGAATTCAACACTGTAACTATATGCTCTAATATGATAAAAATAAAAAAAAATAAGTCCTTTGCCAAACAAAACAAAGCATGAAGGGATAACAGCCATCACTCTCCTTGCTTCTAGGACTGTTTGCAATGTGTTTTTTTCATTTCATAAAGGCTTCAAATAAAACCAATATTTGCCCCAAGTGTTTTCTTCTAGTAGCGTGGGTTCACAACAATTCATGTTTTTTTTTTTTTACAATTCATGTTTTCATACAAAAGGATTAGAGTCAATCCTGAATTTATAGAATATTCTTGTTTTCTGTCCAACTTGTACAGTGCTGCCCCTTTATTTCTTTACCTATTAAAAAAATATTACATTGGGACGCCTGGGTGGCTCAGTGGTTGAGCATCTGCCTTCAGCTTGGAACATGATCCCAGAGTCCTGGGATCGAGTCCCACATCAGGCTCCCTGAATGGTGTAAAACTAGGGTCCTGGGATTGAGTTTCGATCTGGCTCCCTTCAGGTGACTGCTTCTCCCTCTGCCTATGTCTCTGTCTCTCTCTGTGTCTCTCATGAATAAATAAAATATTTTTAAAAAATTATGTATTTTCTGTTTAATCTTAGTTTGCATTTCATTTTGTCCAGTATATTCTTCTTTCCTCAAATGACCAAAAAGCTGCATTTGGTTAGAGTTAATAAGCTTAGAAGTTGACGGATGCCTGGGTGGGCAGTCAGTTAAGCCTCCGACTCTTGGTTTTGGTTCAGGTTGTGATCTCAGGGTTGTGGGATCAAGCTGGTGTCAGGCTCCGTGCTGAGCACTGAGCCTGAGTTCCTCTCTCCCTCTCCCTCTGCTCCCCCCACCCATGCTTGCACTTTCTCTCACTGTAAAATAAATAAACAAGACTTAAAAAAAGCCTAAAAGTTGATTAGTAGTGGACAAACCACTAAGCATAGGAATCAGGAGACACAGGTTCCTAGTCCTGGCTCTGTTACTATGTCACTGTAGAGACTTACGGGCCTTGGTTTCCTCATGTTAAATAAGGAGGGTAGATATGGTCTCTGTGTTCACTTCTAACAATTGTGATTTATACCTATCAATTAGAACGATGCTAGCAAAAGGAAGGAGCAAAGTTACTAACACAATGAGCGAGTGCATTTTCCAAACATTTTTACAATACTGATAAAACTTTATATGACCCTGGGATATGAGATCCAAGATCTTACTTTCAAATTCTATGTAAAGAAATTATAAGCATG
Source organism: Canis lupus dingo (assembly GCF_003254725.2). Lineage (NCBI taxonomy): Eukaryota > Metazoa > Chordata > Mammalia > Carnivora > Canidae > Canis > Canis lupus. Next base: position 105,904,174 of record NC_064281.1, on the reverse strand, counting down.
TGTCATGCCAGACTTTTGGATGCGTCCAGAAAATAGTTAATCATCAGGACAGTGTTTCTAAATCTTATGCTTTTCACTATCAGCCCTCTAAGGAGCCATTTTCAACATTCCCCTCTGCCCCCAATTACTCCCTCTTGAAAAGTCTCACAAAATGTTTATGTATAGTTGTGACTTATATATAGAAAGAGCAAGATTTTTTCGCACACCCCCAAGAACCAAGTTGGGGACAGTATCGGCCATTGAGAACGCAAAATTTATGGGGTCAAGTTTTTGTGGTACCTAAACTTTTTGTTCAAATAAAAACTAGGTGTAAAAAAGGTCTGAGCTTATTCGCTTGGTAACCATTTCCATTTGCTGGAAGTGAAGGTCAGAGGTGACAAAGCAGCTAAGAGAATGACAGAAAATTACAGTCATCACAGAAGATCTGGAGGCGAGGGTGGGGAATGCTGTTTCTTCAAAGGAGTGGGTAAGAGGGTGAAGTTAGAAAAGTTGTGCTCCACACCAATAGGTTGCTGCTTTTTGGTCCTGGTGGACTGTCAGAAGAGGACGTCCAGGTTCACATGTGTGTCAACCTCAGGGTAGGTGTGTGCTCTCCCTCCTGCCAGCCCATCCCACTCCCCCCAAGTCTGAGGGTGAGCTCTCCGGACAGCAGGAACAAGGGAGATACCTGTAGAACCTCGATGGAGAAAGGCATGGGAATGCTATTGGAAGTAGCTTTCCCCACCTCCTGCCACCCACCCCCAGCTTGCCTCCTCTAATATCTCAATCCTGCTCACCCAAGCCCATTGATCAAAGGGGCGCTGTTGGATCTTCTCAGCGTGTTGTCTGTGGTGGCTGAAGTTGGCAGCAGCTCCAAGTCTAGTTCCATTTTCTCTTGTGCCATGTCCACGTCGAAGAAGAAGCCACTCTTTGATTCCAAGTTCTCAAGGTTTTCTGGCTCCCATTCACATAAGGACAAGTCAACTGGGTGAGGAGATGTAGGCAGAGAGGAAAAGGGGAAAAAGAGAAGAGAGGAGGAACCTCTTAGAGGAGTGAGGTACTCACCTTGACAGCCCTACCATCCCTAATACCAGTGGGCACTAAGTGGGGTAGGATTGACTCCGAACCTCCCACCATCCAAGCTCGAGGTTCCTAACGCTGAGAAGATCCTCCACTTCCAAGTCTATAATGAAAATGAGGAATTTATCTTAGTCACCTCCGCGAATCGTTCTCTATTTCTCTCAGCAAAGGAAAGCCCAGGTAAGCCTTTCCGGCCAAAACGAAAACTACAACCTGTCGCCTTCGAGAATCCGTCGGGTGCCGCCCCTCTGCGCCTGCGTCCCGTCCCGCCTGCTGACGCATGCTTATTACGCAAGCAATGAGAGTCAATAGGGGCGCCCTTTGTCAGCCTTGCCTGGGGGGCACGCGCAGTCTTAGGAGTCACCTTTTTACTCCAACCCAGGTCCTCTCTTAGTCTCTTCTCGGGGGCGATTCACCGTGGTTGTTCCTCTGCTCCTATGTGAACCCTGGGATGGTTTCACTCACCGTTATTTAGGAAAGAATGGGTGGGGAGGAGTAAGGTGTATGAGAGTGCCGTCCTTTCTGCGCTATATCTAATACTCCATTTTCTCAGTTTTGATTAGCCCGTCATCCCCTTCTAACTGAGGCCAAGAAGCTTAACTCCCACGATGAATTTTTCCATCCTGTTATAGCCAATACTACACATTTGTAATTGAGAAAAATGCTATATGTCTGGGGAAAAAAAAAACAAAACAAAACCCAAAACCTGCCACCTGTTCCCCAAGTGTCTTGTGGTAGGGTGCTAACCCAATTGAACCAATCGTGCAGACGAATCATTGTTTTCCAGGTGATCTCATTGTCTTTTTTTTTTTTTTAAGATTTTATTTACTTATTCATGAGAGACACAGAGAGGGAAGGGAGAGACACAGGTAGAGGGAGAAGCCGGCTCCATGCAGGGAGCCCGACGTGGGACTCCATCTCGGGACTCCCAAGATCACGCCCCGGGCTAAAGGCCCGCGCTAAACCGCTGAGCCACCCAGGGATCCCCTCATTGTTTTTTAACCTTAATTGTATTTTTACACTAAATAAAATCTAGCTTCTCAAAGCTATTCGTCTAAGAAAATGATTTGAGTTAGAGAAGCTTATTTACTTAAATATCTCAGAATTTAGTATCCATCCAAATCAGGGTTTCCTTTTTTTAAAGATTTTATTTATTTATTCATGAAAGACACAGAAAGAGAGGCAGAGACACAGGCAGAGGGAAAAGCAGGCTCCATGCAAGGAGCCAGATGCAAGACTGGATTCCAGGAATCTGGGATCAGGCCCTGAGCCAAAGGCAGATGCCCAACCATTGAGCCACCCAGGTATCCCTCCTTTAAAAAAAAAAAAAAGGATCCCTGGGTGGCGCAGCGGTTTAGCGCCTGTCTTTGGCCCAGGGCGTGATCCTGGAGACCCGGGATCGAATCCCACATCGGGCTCCCGGTGCATGGAGCCTGCTCCTCCCTCTGCCTGTGTCTCTGCCTCTCTCTCTCTCTCTCTCTCTCTCTCTGTGACTATCATAAATAGATAAAAAAATATTTTATTTATTCATGAGAAACACAGAGAGAGAAAGGCAGAGATACAGGCAGAGGGAGAAGCAGGCTCCCTGTGGGGAGCCCAATGCAGGACTTGATCCCAGACCCTGGAGTCACAACCTGAACCAAAGGCAGACTCTCAACCACAGAGCCACCCAGGTGCCCCAGGGTTTTCATTTAATAATGCTGCGTGGCTCAAACATTTTAAGAATTGCTCTTTTAGAATTTTTCACCACCAGTTAATGAGCCACGCTGAGTACTGAAATCCTAACTCCACACTAATAATTTTGTAAGACCATACCTTTTAGGAACCATATACAGGACTGGCAGAGAAGGTAAGCGAAACTACTGAAATGAGAGTTATGAATTAAAATAATCATTACATGGTATAGCACTTTAACGGTTTAAAAAATGTCTTCACATACTTATCTCAATTGGTTCAATCATGAACCCTGCTCAGCTAATCAGTGGTGAACTTAAAATAATGGGATTATCTTGAAACAGTTCATGACAAGTTATGACATGAATGATCATAATCATTCCTCATTCATTCTGAGAATAGAATAAGAAAAGCTTAATTATATCAGGCAGAATTGGGTTATCTAAATCCCAGACACGAGGATGATTTGGAGTCTCCTTTCCTGATGTAAGACAGGTTAACAATAGCTACCATTTTTCATGCACTTAATTATATGCCAGGCACTGTCCTAAGCACTTTAAATATGTGATTGCATTTAATACTTACAGTAACTCTGTGAGGTAGGCACCATCACAATGCCCATTTTTTTTAAAGGAGGAAACTGAACCCCATAGGGGTTACTCAAATTATAACTGCTAAATGGCAAAGCCACTCTGCCCTTGTATGTAGGTGAAAAGACAGATGAGGTGCCTCTGGATATTTCTCTAGATACTATTTCTGTACTCATAAGCACTTGATAAATACTTATTAAATTATTTTACGAATAAATGCAGGTTTTAAAAACCTGTCATTCACAGCTATTTTGTAAAGTAGGCAAATCTACTTCTATTTTACAGTTGATAAAATTCCAGAGAGATTAATGGCACATTTAGGTAGCAGTAGAATCTGAGCTGGTACCAAGATCTCCTAAAAATCACTGTTAAAGTTCCCAGGATACCTGGAAAGTTTACAAAAGATGGTAGTTAAAGCTGAATAAAGTCAGGGCAAACGTAGATGGCAGTGGTTAAATACAGAACAGGGGTCAAAGCCAAACTAAATATCAGAGAAATAGGGGGTACACCAGAAAACAAGTAGATCTTTGCTCCAGTCTACTGCTCATTTTACTTCTCAAAGAGTTTGTTAATATTCGTGGCAAGTAATAAGGTTTAGTGGATATATATTGAATGAATAGATCATCTCATCATGCCTAAGCATCACAGATACAAATTTTTAAAAATCTAAGTATAATAACACTAAGAAAATAGATAATAAAATGACAAGGGAGGAGCAACTGTGAGACTTTGAAGAAAAGAGGTAGTAATATGAAACGATAACATGGATAACATGCTCAAGATGGCAGGAAGTTTGCAGGTATTGCCAAAAAAGAGGAATTCTTTAATTAAGTGTAGCTGAATGCCAGGAACTCAGAGTACATATGCAAGTTAGAATGTCAAAAGGAACAAGTACTACAAAAACAATTCTGTATACCACAGGGGCAAACACAACATTTAAAGAAATTATTTTTACTTCTTCCCATTTCTACTCACGCACTATTATACCAACCTAGCTGTGTGTCATCATCAGCTTCTGCTGTTCTGTAGCAATATGCCATGATCTCAGATTGCTGGTTTGCTTTTACCTTGCCACTTATGCTACTCTTGTCTTTGTCCCAGTCTGCTACCATCTGTGCCAGGCCTCTTACTTATAAAAGGTGTCCCACAAATATGTCATAATCAGTTGTTTACTAGTCGTCATGGCAACTTTAAAGCAAATTTTCCTTATCACAAAAGCAAATCAAAGGCAAGCTGAACCCAAGCCCACAAACCACAAATACCCTAAACCTCCCAAAAGATTTATATGAAGGGTAAGAGAAACTAGGTAGGCAAGAACGATATGAATAGAATCTGGAAATGATGGTCAAGGTTGCATCCATCTTCTAACATGTCTTTGAGTTTCTCCTAATTGTTAAGGTCCTGAAAGTTAGGGATTCTACTAAATCATTTGACTCCTCAGAGTTAGGAATTCTACACGTAGCCAACAAATGATTGTTTAGTAGCTATTGTGAACAATAGAATGTACTATGTTGTTTTGAGCAGATGAGGGGGTTGCTGAGACCTTGAGATGAAAAGAGCTACATAAATTGGTCAAAAACAGAGCTTGCTTTTCCAATCCAGTTGGAAGAAAAATATAGGCAATTTAAAGGAAACTATCTAAAAGTGCTTTAAAAACTCTATATTACAAGCAGTGAATATTAACATTGAGGAATAAAATGATTGGATTTGGCAAGTTTAATATGGGACAACTAAGTTGAATAGGCAGGTAAAATTATTTTTGCTAAATTAAAAAAAACATTTAATTTATTTATGAGAGACACACACACACAGAGGCAGAAACATAGGCAGAGTGAGGAGAAGCAGGATCCATGCAGGGAACCCAATGTGGGGGACTCAATCCCGGAACTCCGGGATCATGCCCTGAGCTGAAGGCAGATGCTCAACCACTGAGCCACCCAGGCATCCCTATTTTTGCTAAATTAAAAAAAATTATTTATTTATGTGAGAGAAAGTGCAAGCATGAGAAGAGGGGCAGGGCATAGGGAGAGGGACCAGCAGACCCCCCTGAGCAGGGAGTTTCACGCAGGGCTCAATCCCAGGACCCAGGGATCATGACCTGAGCCAAAGGCAGATGCCCAATGGACTGAACCACCCAGGTGGCTCTATTTTTGCTATATTTTGAAACCAATTTCATGACTATTAAATTTTCTGTATTTCTCCCTCTGTATGATTAACACAATACAATACCATCTTTATCCCATGGTTATTCAAGTAGCGAGGATTGAATGAGTTAATATTTCTAAAGCTCTTAGAATGATGCCTAGCACACAGCAATTGCTACGTAGATATTTGTTAAATAAAATAAGTAATTCCAGGCCTCACACATGCTGAATGACTATTGTTAGGGTCTCTGTAAATCCTAGGAAGGAAAAAAAATTCTGGTTCTGCTACTTGTTCTTCAGGACTTTTCCTAATATCGTTGAAGCTGACAATGCTTGTAAAATGAAGATGGTGATTGCCACTCGCTATATGAACTCTTATTCGATTCTCTTTATTTTTACACCATTACTTTTGTTTTTTCACTTCCCTTTTGTTTAGTGCATCCAAACGGATTATCTGAAAAAAAAAATCAGCCCCTCCAAACACCAAACAAAATCAAGGGATTTAAGAAATGGGCAGAGATCACAGAGATCAGAGCAAATAAATTGGCATTGAAAAAACATGGAAACCACAAGTTTCTGTTTCCCTTGAATATTGGCCCAAACTCCTCCTGAACGGCGATGCTCCACTGTCTCCAAACTATTGGTTCTTTTCAAAATCGGGCGCCAGGGTCCCCGGGCCAATGCCAGAGAGGAAGGCGCCGGGCCCCCTGAAAACGCTCCTCCCTTTTGGAGGAGGTTTGCGGGGCGGGGTTCCCACGCATGCTCGGTGCCCGCGGGCTCATTGGCGCGGCCGCCGGGCGCGTGCGCAGGACCCGATGGGTGCCCGGACGCGGAAGACTTGGCCCCGCGGCGGTTCCCGCTGCTGAAGCGTGGGAGGCGGAAAAGGCGGCAGGTTGTAGATTTTGGTCTTGGCCCCAAGGGGTTCCCTCGGGCCATTAGAACCCAAGAGAGGAAGAGGAGGCACCGCGGCGGCGGCTGAAGGGCCGAACCCCCCACCTGTCCTCCAGGCGGGGAGGGGGGGTAGGGAGGGGATAAGCACCCCTCACAGGGCTGAGGATCCTCCGGGACCGAGTCCCAGAGCATGGGGGGCTGGACCGGGTCCCCCAGCATGGGGAACTGGAGCCGTCGAGGCCGCCCGGCCGGGCCCTGCCCAACTGTCAGCTTTTTGGTACTAGCGCTGCCTGGGCAGCTGCGGTGTTTGTAGCCCGGCCCCGGTTGAGGTCGTCGGCCAAAAGATAGCAACATGAGTTCCGCCGCTGCCTAGTTTCCTCCCCATCCTCTTCTCCCTCCGTCCGCCTCCTCCCTCCCTCCTCTTCCCCATACCTCTTTTTCTTTCCCTCTCTCGTATTCCTCTTTTCCCACCACCCTGCTCTCCTCTTCCCCCTCGGTCCTCCTCCTTTCCTCATCTTCCTTTCCCGATCCTGTCCTCCTTTTACTCTCTCTGCTTTCCTGCTTTTCTATATATCCGCTTTCCCTATCTCTTGCTCTTTTCCTTCCATCCCTCTCTTTTCCTTCACCCTCTTCCTTTATTCTGTCACCCTCCACCACCTCCCACTCCACTACCGCCCCCCTTCCTCCTCCCCTCACTCACTCTCAAGCTCCCTTCCTCATCCTCATCCTCCTTCCCTCCTCCTCCTTTCCTGCTTTTCTCCGCCCCTTAGCCCCCGCCCCTAAGCCTCCGCCCCTTAGCCCCCGCCCCCAGCTGCCAGTCCCCAGCAGCTCAGTCCTGCAGTGAGAGTCTTGGGAGTCCATACATAGCTAAGCACCAGGAGCTGAGCACTGTCCGCTGTGCCTGCCTGCAAGTCTCCGACATGGCTCAGGAGAAAATGGAGCTGGACTTCGAGCCTGACACATCCGATGGGGGCACCCTGAGGAGATCCAGCAGCGCTCCCCTGATCCATGGGCTCAGGTGAGGCGGGTTGGGAACGATGAAGTACAGGGTTCAGGGGCTCCTTGACCCCCTGCAAGCAATCTTCCTTCCCTAAAGTGAGAGTTGGTGCTCATCTGGGTTTTCCAAATTAAGGGCATGGGGACTTGTTTGCTCGACAGTGACTTGGGTCCCAAGGTGGAGTGAAAGTTTGACCCCAGACTCTGGGAAGTGTGGAAAAAATGGGACCCTCTTTACCTGGGGCTCTCTTGGCCCACTCTGAAAGGATCTACAAGAAGCTTCTGGATCTTGTAACAGGTTGCTTGCCCTGCCTAATTTGCACCACTGAATGTTAGCCTGAAGCCCCTGGAACTAGACTTGCAACTTGACACCTGTCTCTAAGAGCTGCTATTTCTAAGCTTAGTTTAGGAACCCTGGCATTAACGGAGCATTTACTTTAATAAATCACAATTTATCTAATAACTTGTAACAAGTGTCATGTTCATGGCACATTAAGTGATTGGGATTTGTCGTAATGTTTTCAGATCCTAAAACTGCCTGGAATGCATACCAGTGAATAAAAAACAAAAGGTGTCTCTTAGCTTAGGTCAGTGAAAATACAGGTTTTAGAAAACAATGGAAAGAATCAACCCTTGAATTTTAGTGGTAGGGTCTTGTATTTTCACGTGAATACTCACTAGAGGGTCTATTTTAAGGTAGAATCTTACAATAGTGAAGGTTAGGTTGGCAGACCTCCTGAGCCTATTACATTTCACTCCTGTAAGTAGACAATTCATCTTAGTGGAGAGCTAATTTGTGAGACCTTGTAGAAATGGAATTAGCCCAAAAAAGGGGATGGGAGTAGAATTAGCCAAAATCATTAATCAAGCACAGTGAAGGCAGAGAAATAGGTAATTTTTATCTATCAAACTGATTATAATATCTGTATTTGAGGGGAAAATGGATTTACTCATTTTCTTGTATTAAATTTTTAAACTGAGGGAATGATGGGGTGACTCTTTGCTTTCTTAATGGCTGTCCTCAGCTCTACATTTATTTTTGATACTATAGGAATAAATTGGTCTTTTGGGGTTGTCTTTTTAAATCTGGTAAGCAAGCAATTGCAAGGGACTAGGGCGATCATGCTGACCTGCATTTAGACTGTCATAGAAATAACACTGTTTTTTGAATCGAGATTTAAGTAATTACTTGCCAGGGTAGCATGATGTGACAGAAGGAGTGAGGAGACAAGACCTAGTCCCAATATCTCTCCCTAACTGTGATCATGAATGAGTCACTTAGCCATTCTAAGTGTCTGTTTTTTCATTTGAAACTTAAGACCTGAATTAGGTGATCTCATGGGTCCAGTGAAGCCCAATTCAATTCAGTCCTGAAAATTTTTCTTGGCTTCTTATCATGGGCACGGCACTCTGCTAGGCACTGCGGGGATGTTATACAAGAAGGAACAAAAGACCTCTACCATGGAATTTAAAACACACGCACACTTCTCTGTAATAAGAGGTAAAGTCGATGTCTCAAGAAGCATCTTATTTCGCATTGTGCTCTTTGGACTCAAAGGAGGGCAGGATTGCATTCGGTTTGTGGACTGAAGAGAGGCTTCATTCACAGAGGGTATTGGATTGAAATGGGTGCTCAAGGAGAGGAAGGATTTTGATTGATGGTGGTGGGAGGTAGGACATTGTGAAAGCAGAAGAGGCAACTTGAGAAAAACTCCAGGTATGTTTATTTAGTTGTACAGCAGACTCACAGGTAGAACACTTATTTAGGGCTATAGTGGGAGATGTGCTGATGGGCCCTGTACTGTAGCACAAGGCTCCCCAGCTCTTCTCATGGTCATGGCACACATAGAAAGCAGTAGTATGTTTAGGTCCTTTGGTGTAAACAGATGAGGCTGCTGGTGTCTGGTGGGAACTGGTTTGGGGGCGTGAGCTCTGACCAGAAGCAGCTGGAGGCAACCAGTTTGGAGCCCCGCCCCATACCTCTCCTAGCTTGCCCCCCAACCACTGAGGAGATCAGTATCTGGGCAAACCTGTGATCCACAGCAGAAGCTCTGAAGAGGTCAGTGAGGAGCTTATTCATTGTACAAAATGAGGAACCATGGAAGATTTCATTGTTGATCAGAGAGTTGATGGATATCTCAAATGAGAAGACACTAATAATTTTATTTTTATTTTTTAGTGATCTTTCACAGGTCTTTCAACCTTATACATTTAGAACTCGGAGGAATAGTACAACAGTTATGAGCCGTCATAACCTGGTAAGTATAGAAGTAAGTATTTTAGTGGTATGGATTGGGGAAAACACTTTCAAATGTAGTTCATTCTTAAGATGATGTGCTATGCCCCTCTGTTCACAAAAGAAAAAAATATTTTACCTGTCTTGCTCATTCTGTGGCCATTTTCAGTTTTTGGTGCAAAAAAGAGATCTGGTTAAAGTTTTTTCTTGGCTGTGGGACTTTGTATTTCTAAAGATTGTTGTTTTTTGTCACTACTTGCATCATGGTTATGAGGTAAGTCAGGATTAACCTCTAAATATAGCTGAGAAAAATGATCTTTATTTGTTCTAGAAAGCAAAAATCATTAAGACAGTAGCAGAGTATTTGTCTCTGGCACATATCTGTTGGACAGTGCTATTTATCCAAAGTAAGATCTCCTTTAAAATGCTCGTATTTATGTTCTCAGCAGAGTTGCTAATAGTGACTGTTTTATATAGCCAGAGCTGTTGGGATCACTTTATTAGTTGGTTGCATTGGGAGAAATGATGATGAGGTTTTTTATATAGTAGCACTTCACATGTGGAGCCCACTTATCCAGTAGCTGCAGTGCGCTGGAAGACATCTGAGATGTAAGCAAACAGACCTCTGAATGGCTGTGCTTGATTTCCATAGTCTGAGCATAAAGGTTCATCAGATTATTTATAGGGAGCCTCTCTGACCTCTGAATCATCTAAAATTTATGCATAATTATAATAAGCTTCCAACTCGGTAGTATGTGAGAAGCAGCAAATCAGCAGAGGTGCATTCGGGTTTAAGGTACACTAATAGCTGCTAGCAAGGGAGGAGAGGGGAAAACTGAAAAGCAGACAGAGGTTTTTTAAAAATTAGTCTGCGGCTTAGTATGAGGACGAAGAGCCTGTTAATAGACCCTGAGGGTCTCACTGGCATAGAACTGTAGAATTCTTGATGTTCTTAAAGGTACCTGGGTCATTAACCTTTCTTAAATTATACTAGTCCCTTTGCTTATATGGTATTCTACATGTTACAGAGTCCTTTCACACTTTTCATTCTCATAGCAACCCCTGTGAAGTAGGCAGGACAAAAGATGTTTTTCCCAGTTAAAAGAGGCAGCAGCTAAGTGTCGGCTGAGAGAAGTGACTTGCTTAGAATCACGTGATTGGTAAGTGGCAGAGCTGGGATTAGAATAGAGATGTGCCAGTGTCATTAAGAAAGGGGGAAAAAATACATCACTTTTAAAAAAGATTTCCAGCCGAAGTGGCTAGGAATGCTTAAAGGGGGGGAAATGTTAGCTATCTGGAGGTTTGATTCACTTTATCTTCCCTGAGGATACTGGAAAACAACTTAATTTCACTGTGTATGTGAAAAATGTTTCCACTTGTTACACAGCTGTGTCCTGATATCAGTAAGTTGACCAAAGAAGGGAAAATGAATTTGCCTCTTTATGCTTGACTTTGCCCTTTTCTAAGAAGCGAAGATTCCTATCGACCCTGTCTAGGCTCACCTCTCCTTGCTCCCTGACAAAACCTTTTTCTCTGTCTGCACGGAAATACCTCATTTGCCAGAGGGGCCACGTTGATTCCGTGCTCTTTGCCCACCCTTGCATTGTCTTTCCCTCCGTCCCCTTCTCCTTTTGAGTTTCCTGCTTCGGGGAAGCCTTCCGCAACACCCCTTGTGTCCTTCTGTCATCATACTGATTATACCATATATGTTAGATCACAGCGTCCTCTATCAATCTTAATACTAACCTGCCAGAAGCAAGGTGTGGAATGAAATGGAGAGGAGACTGGCACAAGAAAATGTGCAGAGGTCATTTCTTCATGATTTGACAACTGACCAGGCATAAATGCAGGGAGAAGGAGGACTCCCGGGCACTGAACTTTTATATCTTAGTGACCAGGGGAAGAATGTTGCCTTTACCACTACAAGTAGGGAAATTTCAAGGCATTGGTCATTTGAAAGGCCAGGAGATAAATTCTTCCCGGGCATTTTGGGTTCAAGATGCCACTGGCTCCTTGCTGTTCTCTAAAGTAATATTCCAATTAAAAAAAATAATAACTCTGCAAGCTTCATGCACCTTTCACTTCTGGCAGATGCCCCTTCTCCATTCACAGAGAAGGCAAACAGCCCTCTTGTGTACATGTCAGCTTTCTTCTCCTGAAAATGTCTTTACCTTCACATGTGGTGCTTTCTCCTAATGGTGCCTAGATTTTCTGAGTCTCCTGTCACTTTGCTTGGTGTGTTGTCTCCTCTCTAGTCCCTTCCTCCGTAGCTTTTTTGCTCCCACCTTCTTCTGACTCACAAATCTAATATCTGGAACACAAATTTGTCTTTTTTCATAGATCTCTCTTTCCCTGTTTTCCCTTCACCCCTCTGAGCTTTCACAAAGCTTAATCCACACCACACTGCCTCTCATTCCTTGTCTCCTAATTCTTTGCCAACTATTCAGCCAGTTTGTGATCTCACTACTTCTATCACCACGCTATTAAAAAACTGTTCTTGCAGGGGCACCTGGCTCAGTTGGTTAAGCTTCTGACTCTTGATTTTGGCTCAGGTCCTGATCTCAGGGTCCTGGAATCGAGCTTTACGTCAGGCTCAGCGCAGAGTCTGCTTGTCCCTCTCCCTCTGCTCCTCCCTCTGCTCACACTCTCTCAAAAAAAAATAATAAAATATTGAAAAAAAAAAACAAAACTCTGTTCTTGCAAAAGTCACCAGTGCCCACTTCATTGCTAGTGGCAGGGTCCTCTTTTCTTAGCCCACTTGAGTTATTTGCTTTACTGAACACCATTAATCAGCACCCTCCTTCAAGTGCTTGGCTTTTTTCTTAGCCTGCACATTAACACTTGTTTCCCATACCAGACACTGCATTGTTCCTCCCTGTCCTCCTTTTGGGTCTTCTCTCCAGTTCTGTCTAAATTGACAAGTTGTACATCATATAGATGTAGCATCTAAATTTCTGACTTTCTCTGCAAGCAGCTTTTTGCAGTTTTTGACTTTCCTGAAGATTTCTTTGCTGCTGGGGTTTCTTTTGTTCTCTGGTCACATCCATACTCTCTTCCATGGTACCGTTAGTCTTTCTGCCTTATTTACTTGCCTAGTAGCTTAGTGTTTTTCTTTCTTTTTTTAAAAGATTTATTTATTTATTTGAGAGAGTGCACATGCGCCAGCAGGAGGAAGGGTAGAAGGAGAGAGAGAGAGAGAGAATCCATAGACAGATCCCCACTGAACGTGGAGGAGCCCAATGTGGGGCTTGATCCTAGGACCCCAAGATCATGACCTGAGCTGAAACCAAGAGTCGGCCCCTTGGCCACCTAACCAACTGAGCCACACAGACGCCCCGCTTAGTGTTTTTCAAATGGCCTAATTAAGAGTTTACCAGTAAACATGTGTTACTTTTCTAGTGGAAAAAAAACTTAAAGAGGATTTTAGTCATAAAGTCTTTATGTTTTCAGAGCATAGGAGAGGGAAAAAGAAAGGGTGGGTACTAAAGAGATACTCTTTGAGGCAAAATCATATTTCATTGTATAAGTTTTAAAAATTTAACCCAAAATAGCTTTTGCCTAAAAAGCTTAGCAGTTTATCACTGTTTTATACTACTTACTACATTAGGATTTTTAGATGTTTAATAGGGTAGGGCTTCTTGTAACAGGATCATTGTCTTATTTGGTCTAAATAGCATTACAAATTTATTTGCATTTAATTAGGGAATAAATAGCTTACATTAAGGATATTAGAACCTTGTAAGAGCTGTTGAGATGAATTGTACCTTTCATTTTTGATCAGATTGGGATTATTTTGAAGGAACATAATTTGGCCCCCAAATAATTTTAGCTTTGTGTTGTCAAAAAATTATGATCTAAGGGAGAGCAACAGTTACCTGAAAAATACACATTGCCTTCCACACTGATTTTCTTAACTAGTAAGTAAGGGTTTGCGGTGATAGTGGTAGTGACCACATTTTAGAATTGATTTAGATCACACAAGCAAAATTTTCTTATTACAGTTTTAAAGTGTTTTTAATCAACCCTAATCATAGATAAACTACTAAGCCAGGCTTGTTAGCCTGTCTTCCTCCATGGGTACATCAGTGTTAAAATGACTAAACTCAGATTTTTCTTTCCCTTCTTACCTATTTCCTTATTTTAGATAAGTGAGGGTTAATGGATATTTCCAAGGCCTGGAATCTTTTTTTTTTTAACATAAATGTACATAGCCCTGCATTCATTTGGGAAAAGTGTTAAAGTCAATTCAATGCCTGTCTGGCGACAGATGGTGCTTTGAGGTTGGATACCTGGTGTACCTGGTGAATGTCCCGCCTCTAGTATGTTAATGTTAAGTGGTCTAAAGAGCTCCATCTTGGAAAAGAATATGAAATCTTAGCTGGGAGGAGGTTAGACACTGGGGCTGACAGCAAACTGCTGCCTTGTGATTCAGTAAATAGTAAATGTTTACTTTTCCTTTCCAGTTGCTGTCATCCTCCCCTAATCGTGTTCCTAGTAGCCGACTGCATCAGATCAAAAGGGTAAATTTTACTTCTTAGCCCAGACCTACAATTGTTTCAATTGTCCATTTTGATTTTATTTTCATTCTGAAGATTTAGCTATTAAACCTGAGTCAGGCTGCCACTCTAGGTGGCCACAGACAGCTAAAAATTCTTTTGAGTGTGCAGGTGAAATGCATATGTGGCAGGCATGATGATCTTAGAATGTTCTGCCGCCCTGTGATATTGCCAAAGAAGGCAGGAAAATCTTTGAAAATTTTCTTCGAAGTAGAGAACCATGTGGCTGTGGATACTGTTTTCAGCACATGTTTGTCTTTGCAGGAGGAAGGCATGGATATGATGAACAGGGAAACAGCACACGAACGGTTAGTGTTTCACAAGAACAGGGCCTAGGTGTTGTATGTCTCATTCTGAGCACTGATGGCCTTTCATTTTTGTTTGTTTTAGGGAAGTGCAGACAGCAATGCAGATAAGCCAATCATGGGATGAGAGCTTGAGCTTGGTAAAGTTCTCCCATGTTTGCTTGTTTAATTTTTTTTTTTTTTTTTTTTTTTTTTTTTTTTTTTTTTTTTTTTTTACTTTCTGGAAACCTTTATGTTGTTCATTGGCTTTGTTAATTTTTTTCATACCTTCCTGTCCTTCCCATGTCCAAATTTGTATTCATTTCTAACCTCTGCTTTTCCACCAGAATATGAGATTGCAACTTTTTAGAGTTTGTACATTTCTGTCCTAAAAATGTAGGCATGTTTGAGTAGTAGAGAAGAGCTGTGATGTGCTGAATTGTGAATTATGAGGAAATATGTTTTATGTTCACAGAGTGACAGCGATTTTGAGAAGCCGGAGAAACTATATTCTCCTAAAAGGATTGACTTCACTCCAGTTTCTCCGGCACCGTCACCCACCAGAGGATTTGGAAAGGTAGGCTCATTGATAAGATGTTAACTCTCTTTCACACTCCAAGCTCTTTGCTCTAAAGTACACACACACAGCTTCATTTGTAAAGAATCCATGACTGGAAGGAAAATTAATGGAAGTCTGTGATAATAACTTGAAAAAATGGTATATCAATATATGTATATATTCTTGTGTGTGTGTATACCTATATAGATATACATAGCTAAGCAGTTTTAAGGATTTTGTTTCTCTTATTTTGAGAACCTTTTGAAAGCTGGAGCACTAGAACTATTTTAATATTAAATATGTTTTTTCTAGCAATGTTTTTCACCATCCTTACAAATGTTTGTGAGCAGCAGTGGGCTGCCACCAAGTCCTGTTCCTAGTCCCAGACGCTTTGCCAAGTAAGTAAACCTACTTTTCAAAAATGTGGTTTGAAATGCTACACTTTGAATTTGTCTCTCCTGATGAGCTTTTTTCTCAACATTTTCTTATGGAAATTTTCAAACAGACAGCAAAATTGAACACAGTGAGTATCCTATACTACCTACCACCTGTATTCTATCAGTGATGTTTTACCAGATACACATTTTTTGAGACAGCGCCAGAGAATGAACACACACACACACACGCAAAAAATATCCTTTGTTGAGGATAAGGGAAAAAAATTTAAGGTTATAGACCAGTCAAATCCAAATAAATTTTTAATAAGGTTTATCTTTAAAAAAAAAAAGCTATCGTAGATACCTTGTTTTATAAAATGATTTTTAAAAATAGCTTCAAACGCCATGTTGTTTCAGATTGTTGTATGCCAGGTTAAATCTCATTTTGGCATTTCAGTTCCTCAAATTACAACATGGGCATTTTCCAATCGTCAATTTTTTTTGTATTTTTTTTATTGGAGTTTGATTTGCCAACATATAGTATAACACCCAGTGCTCATCCCGTCAAGTGCCCTCCTCAGTGCCCATCACCCAGTCACCCCAAGCCGACTGTCAATTTTATTGCTTTATTTGGTGGGCTATAACATTTATCTTGCATCTTAGAAGCACTTCACATTCTCCTGTTTATTTGTTCTTTAAAGCAAGAGGAGTCAGAGTCCAGTCAAATGTATCAGGCCCAGTGTTCTTGGTCCCCTGAAAAGAAAAGGTAAGCATCCCACTTCTGATATTAAACCTAGTTGAGCTTAAATGACAAATTAGAATTTGTCTGAAATTAGCTCAAGGCATGACTCCTTTTTTCTAAAGAAATGTGAAATATTCTTCCCAACGTATGCTTTACAGATTCTAAATTTTGTGATTTAGTTATCTGATACTATGTTTTTTACACTTCCTAACTGAATCTTATTCATATATTCATATTACCAATATATATTCCAAAAATTTTGCCTCTGAGTGATCTGAATAGAAAGCAGATGCAAGCTAATACGTTGCAAAAGTTTGTGCTTATGTCCTAGCAAATACATTTCTAAACATGCTGCATGCTCAGATATAAGCCACCACCAAATTATGCCTCACAAAGAGAGGCTGCCTCATATTCGAGTCCATAGGGTTTTTGATATGAAGGGGGTGCTCTTAGTTACATTGTTTTGAACCACAGAGTTCTAAACTAAAATGGTGTCACTCAGTGCTAGTTTTAGATGCCTGTGAGGGCCCCGAATGGAGTCTACTTTAAAAAGGCACAAAAAATTAACATAGGTTGAGTCATTATTCCTGGGACTATTCTCATATGATTGTAAACATTGGATGTCACTTTAAACAAGAGTCTTTTTAAAAAAGATTTAATTAATTAATTAATTTATTTATTAATGAAAGACACACACAGAGAGGCAGAGACATAGGTAGAGGGAGAAGCAGGCTTCATGCAGGAAGTCTGATGTGGAACTCGATCCCTGGACTCCGGGATCACACCCTGAGCCGAAGGCAGACTCTCAACTGCTGAGCCACCCAGGCATCCCTAAACAAGAGTCTTAATAATTTTGAAAAAGCAATTTAGTAAGTGGTGTATTTGTGCCAATCACCTTTGCGGCCAGGAAAGCAGTCCCTCTCCTAATACTAGGTAAACAGGTATTTGCAGCTTTGGTGGAAACTTTCCACTGACAGTGCCATGCACAGATTCAAAAAGTACAATATTTCAGATAACTTAAAGTTGGTGTGCTCTGGAAAATAGGTTTCGATATGGTGATGATGTTTATATTTAGTGAATAAATTTTGTTTTATGACCTAGTAGCCTTTTACCTTAATGCTGCAAGGAATTATTTAGGTTTTAAGGACCTTCTCAGGAGATGTTAGGTGAAAATAACACTTGGAAACTAAAGCTATTATTATCATTGTTATTATTAATTTTCGATATGTTACAGGAAATTGGTGGAATTAGTATGGTTGGTTCATTCAAAAGCTATTCCAAAATATACCAGCAGATGGAGGAATTCTTTAATAAAAAGGGCTAAAGTGTTTTGCTGATGAGGTGTTGAAAGCTGGGCAGTAGCTTTTAAAAGCTCCATATTAAAGCATGGCAAAAGTAAATAAAAAATATAACCGTTCCTGAGTTAATAATTTTCAGAATGGCTCCAGAAGAAAGATAATATGAATTAATTGATAATATGAAGGGGAAAAAATGAATGCTGCATTTGTTCTTGCTTGATCTTTTTCCATCACAAGCCTCTTGTACAGCTTTTTTACTATTCTTTTTTTTTTAAAGATTTATTTATTTATTTATTTATTTATTTATTTATTTATTTATTTATTTATGATAGAGAGAGAGAGAGAGAGAGGCAGAGACACAGGGAGAGGGAGAAGCAGGCTCCATGCCAGGAGCCTGACGTGGGACTCGATTCCAGGACTCCAGGATTGCGCCTTGGGCCAAAGGGAGGCGCCAAATTGCTGAGCCACCCAGGGATCCCCTCTTGTACAGCTTTAAGTTCACAGTTACTGAGTTCCCATTGGAGTATCTAGTTAGGCCCAAGAATTAAATTTTATTTCATATTCCATTTTATTTTATTTTTTTTCATGTTCCATTTTAAAGCTCCTCAGATGAGGAGCCTCAAAACTAAGATATTTGTGTGTTTTAGATCATAGCTTATTTGAAAAGGGGCTTTTTGTGTCTGAGGGCTTTGAGTCTTTGCATTCCTGGTGGCAAAGTGGTTACTCAATGGATGCAAAGTTTTTATGCTACCTTATAGATGTTCTGAGACAATCTATAAGATTGAGGTAGCCAGTATAACACCAATTTTGTGAATGGATTAATAATTGCTTTCAATTACAGAAGGGCATTCAAAGTAACTTCTTAAAATCTTCACTTTTACTAAGTAGTCTAAAGCAAGCTTTTATTTATACGCCATTTATTAGACTACATACTTTTTAACCCATTTGGCTTCAACTCAGGAAATGTTCCAGTATTAAAATAATATAAAATCAATCATCTTAACTAATTCTCTAGAATAAATCATTATTCACTATGAGCTTCAGCTGTTTGGGGATTTTTTATTTCTGCTGTGCTAAGCCTTGATTCATTTTGCCCAATGCAGTCAGTGTTCTGCTCTTCTATTAAAGAACATGACTATATCCGTAGCATACTAAATAAAAAAGCGTTTTTTGTTTGTTTTCTTTTTCTTTTCTTTTCTTTCTTTTTTTTTTTTTTAGGGCTGCTTACTTTTGGTTGAGGTTATATGGAAGTATTAAAGCATGAGAAAAAACAACTTCAAAGTAATGGCTTGACAAAGTATTCTATTCTGAACCTTAAACAGAGATCATCCCATTTTAGCACCATGCCTGTATCTGTAAATCATTTCACAGTAGCATCTCTTTCTGTTTTAGGTGAAATGGAGACGGAAAGCCAGCCCAAGAGGCTCTTCCAAGGCACTACCAGTATGCTGTCTCCGGAGGCTGCTCAACTGTCTGATCTCAGTTCATGGTAAAAAATGAAATAAAAAAAAATGAAATCAAATCCAAAGGATGTTAGGGTATTATCTATTTAAAAAGAGCCACATCAAAAGCATATTGGAATCATTTGATATAATATTCAATTTTTTATTCATGCTCTCTAGAGGGGAAAGCTCCACGGAGGTACAGATAACGTGGGGAAGAAAGCAGATCATTTGAAAGTCACTGAGCACACCTTTAGAAGTGTGTGTGTTTTTGGCACCTTCATCTGCCTTCCTAGCTCCTGTTAGGTCAGCCTCTCTCAGTAGGTGCTAATGGTGCAGGGGCGTGGTGACAGCTGGATGGTGTGAGAAAGAGTTTCTGGGTTGCTGTGGAAAATGTGCCTTGATCGTAGCTGCTCTGCCTGCATTTTGTATTATATCCTTTGGATGTAGCGGAGAGTACCGGCATCCTCTGAAGCATGACCTTTTCTGTTGTTATAAACTTTTTTTTAAGTTTTTGGGATATTCTGTCACAGTCCTAACTAGGGTTTTGTTTTTATACTAGCACTTCCTGATTCCTGTGGTCTGGTCACATAATTTTTTTTTTAGTCTTACTTATCTGAGTTTAGGTATCTAAGGCCCTTCAATGTTTTTGTGCAAAAGTTACCTTCTTTTCATATGCCTGAAGTTGAGTACTTGGATGCCCACATACCTTTTGGAAGGAAGGGGCAGGGATAGTGGCAATGGCCAGGTAACATTTTGAAATCTTTCAGTCTGTATTTCTAATCAACTCACTGAGCACCCATGTTCTGGACACAATTGTGTAGTGCCTTTCAGGACTTTTTGTTCCCTGAGTTTTATAGGTGAGGGTCTTTTTTTAAAAGCCCAAAAGTGCATTCACTTTAAAAATACAAGGATGGTGCCCTCTAAATGGAAGAATTGTGTAAGTAATACTTATAAGATATAAGGATTAGAGATTCTTTCTTTCCAGATCACATATTCATTGTTTTGTGTAAGATAACTTGTACTTCTAGTTGACCAAGAAGTCACAGATTCTTCTAGTATTAGACTCGTTGATCAGTACTATTCTAACCTTGGAACAGATGCCTTTTAGATTATTCTAGCTATTTTCAGCCCCACAGTCTCTCTTCTCTCTCATCTATGTCTGTCCTTGGTAGCTCAGTGTGCTAATTTTGGCATAGAGTGCCTTTCCAGGTATGTAGATGATTGCAAAGAGAAAACTTCTAAAGCTTGTCAAGAGGACTAGTGGATGAAACCCTATACTTAGTGGAAACTGCCTATCACTTTTATGGTAAAGTGTGTTTTAATATAGGCACATGACATTAAAAATAGCTTTGCTTACCCAGTTGCTAACCAAGTAACCAAGTTGGGGAAAAGATAGGGAAGACTTTTGATAAGCTGAGAACATACATTGTGAAGTGGGTTTAAAAAAAAAAAGTTTCATAGACTGTACAGGATGCCATAAAACAGATTCAGACAAATAAATAAGAAAGGAAAGAGGGGATCCCTGGGTGTCTCAGTGGTTTGGCACCTGCCTTTGCCCCAGGGCATGATCCTGGAGTCCTGGGATCGAGTCCCACGTCAGGCTCCCGGCATGGAGGCTGCTTCTCCCTCCTCCTGTGTCTCTGCCTCTCTCTCTCTATGTCTATCATAAATAAATAAATAAATCTTAAAAAAAAGAAAGGAAAGAGAGGGTCCGGGATTTACCAAGGATCTTTACCCCTTGTCCAGACATTTATTCCTCTGAATAGCAAAACTTGAGTAGTCAACGATGGTGGCTGCGGTGAGGGTCCTATTTCTGTTGTCACTACTCACATTATCCTTAGACCTGTGACTAGATATTAGAGCCCTGGGGACATCCACATTGGTGATCAAGGGCACTTTTTGATCCATAAAGACAAAAAAGTTTGCCTCACACTGGAAAGATTTGCTTTATTCATGGCTAGTCATAGAGTGATAACAAGCCAACATAACAGTGTATGTTAAAATAAATTTATTACTCAAAATTCACAAAACTAAGTGTGAAAGGTATTTGAGTAACTAAACTTTAAAAGATGTTTTCAGTAAGTTCATAGCATCTGTACTCCTGAGGATATTAAAACTTAAAATTGCACTGACTTTTTGGACACTTTGTATCCTAATATTGCTGACATTTATGTCTGTAATGCAGAGATTCTAAACATGAGTTACTCATGATATGTGAAAATTGCAAACACTTTTTTTTTCTATCTCTGTAATGCAGTTTCATTGATCAGACATCGGTATTCTTAGAAATGAGGACAGAGACAGAGACTCTGTGTTCTGGATTCTGTTGCCAAGGATTGCGATCTACTTGATAACCAGGGAAACCATTTTTATACATTTTAGGGAGCAGAAGAGGTACCAGATCATTAGCAGAGGGTATCTCCTCATTTAAATTGTCATACTTTGTTCCTGCCCCACTCTACAAAGAAAAGATGGATTTTAAAACTTTAAATTAAACTTTACATATTAGATAATGGTCTTTCAAATCTGACATCTTTGAAGTGTAAATTAAGCGTGAAGTTTGAGTATGGACCTACTTGGGGTTTGTGTCCAGTGTGCCAACTACTGCCCAAAGGAAAAAGTAGGCCTGCTCTTTATATATTTTTTACTAGATGAAAACTTTGAGATCTTTGCCAGCCAAATCTGGGAAACCTTGTCAACCACAAGGCAGGAATTATGTCATTCTGCATTTAGTTCTTCTGAACCTCAAGAATTTGATCATAGCTTGGAATTACACCTTTCCATGGTGCTTTGATTCTTTTTGCATGTTGGGAATTCTTGTTATGCTCCTCGTTCCCTGAGGAACTAGATTATCTGTGGCTTGCTATATGAAATAAAGGAGTTCTGAGGGCCACTAGCCATGTAGTGAAGATTAAGTGATAGTCTGTTTCTCATACGGAAAAGGAAAAGTTCTCCCAAAAAATTTCTTGCCCAGTGCATCGTAGTGTTGGTGTGACTGCTAATTTAACCTTGACAGTTGTATTTTAACATTTTTCATTAGATTTCACTTAGTGATTTTCACATTATTTTTAATGGTATATGTATCATGGCAAGAGAGTTTAATCAGGAATATGTGATGTGTACAAAGAATATTTAATCGTGATTTATTGACTAATAGAACTGTATACATATACCTTGAACGTGTTTAAGGGAGCAGCTTAGACATCTGTGCTGGTACTTTTAAACTCCTGTCCCCAAGGTAACTGGAAATGATTATACTTAAATGTGTGATCTTAAAAACTTAGGAGTTAAATGCAGAAATATAATGTTGCATCTTTCTAAGGTAAGATGATTGAGGCCAGAAAACTTACCCCGTGGGCCTGTTTAGCCCACACCATGGGGCAGGGGATGCCCCGTAGTCTTACCTTATACCAGAATCTATTCAGGGCTTGATAGGGCTGTGGCTAATTTCTAGTCTATTTCCCTGCCTGTTCCTAATCTGATGGAACCCAGATTATTGACTGGACAAGGCATAAAGTGGCACCAGATGGTACCACTTTAATAATAGCATGAGTCACACTGGACATCCTGATTCTGTTGTTACTTTATCATTTGAATGTTTTAATGATTCTCTTATACTTGCATCCTTATTTTTTTAGACAGGGTACTACTTCAATAATCATAAGTATTTTTGGTTGTGCAGTTCAGATATTGCATCACTATACTCGGTGGCCAGAATGAATTAGAATTAGTTCATTTTTGATTTGTGTACTCCTGCGTCCAGTTCGGACTGTCTAGGTCCTTTGCTTTCCTCACACTGTCTGGGTCTCAGCCGTTAATCTAAGGCCCATTCACACCTCCATTAGAGTTTCAGCTAGGAAAGGAAAAAGATAAACTCAAATTGGACCATACTTTGTTGCTTTTAGAAGGCCTGGTAGAAGGTTGACAAGTGAATGCTATAAAAGTCACTTTTGTTCAGTGATCTCTCTATAAATAAAAAAATCATGTAAATCTTTTCTTTATGCAGATTTACTAACAGTAGGTAATCTATGACAGTGGGTAGTCTCTGCTTCCATGACCATGCATAGTAGTGTCAGATTTATTAACAGAAACTAGATTTAACAGATTTTAGTTTAGTGAAAATATCTGGTTAATGGTTTACCAAGTTCTGAATCTAAATTACACTGGAGCCTAAATGTAAGTATGCTATTTTACCATTAATGAACAAAATTTTTCATATGTTCATAGTTAATAATAGAAAAGAAGTTCCTGAAACGGAATATATGAAACAAAATATTCAGATTTGTATTATTTTTTCTCAGTAACTTCTTGGTAATTTCTCTATTAGCTTATTTCTTATTTCTCTTAAGGTAATCAACAGTGTTAGATGGGAGCTTTCTTCTCATGAGCCATGTTCTGTGTTTTTGAATGAATACAGGATTCACCTAAGCAAGCAGGTCTTATTACAAATGGAATCTTTTAACCCAGGGCTCACCATAAGTCTGGTGGTTGGAATAAGAAAGTCTTTATTTATATTCAGATTATCTGCTTGGTGGCCAAATTTTAATCTAAGCCTGTTTCTTCCTGCCAAGTAGCACAGAGCGTGTCCTTCGGCTGCCTGGCCAATATGTGCTTTAGGAAAGTAAATTCATTTTAATATTAGTCTAGGCAAAATGCTGCAGGAGGAAAAATCACATATGTTCCAAAGGCAAATATAAAGGTCTTTTGATTTTCCAATGCCTTAGATTATCTGTGTAACTTTCTTTCAGTAGTTTGAATAATTCATATTTTAGACGTATTTTACTATTGGGTTGAAAATATAGCAGTGCCAGCTAAATTTTCCAAACTTCTTACTTAAAAGTGCTGTTATTAATGATGCATTTCACAGCAGTGAGCTTAGAGTGGGAGTACCGTGGACTGTACTGTTTCCATTTTTATGTTTACTTTTCCGAAGCTTATTTGTATTCTGCCTCCACCTAAAAACAATCCACAGGCAATAGAAAAATAGCAGAGAAGTGGGGGGAAGGTGTTACATGCCATTGAGGTGGAGGGTAGGGTATCAGGCCTAGAAACTTCCAAATGTACCATGGGTTGCTTAACACTGGTAATATATTAACTCGGAGATCCATAAAAGTGATCATATTTAAGACTTCCTCCCCAAAAAAGAAAGATTCCCAACATTTAGCCTCAGAGCATATTAGACCAGGTTGGGCTTTTGTGAAAGAGCTAGTGACCAGACTTCAGCTAAAATCTATATTCCCTGATTCATTATTCCTTCTCCAATTCTACACTTGTATCCCTCTTCAAAATTAAAAAGTGTGTCTATGTGAATCCTAAAACTGCCTGACTACCTCTCAAGCTTTGTCTCTCATTGTGTTCTCACTCTCTGTACTTACAGCCACACTAGCCTGCTTTTGGCTCCTAAAACCACCCTTGCTTCCTCCCAGACCATACCTAGTTAATGCCTACTCATCTTTCAGATGACAGCTCAAGTGTCACTTTGAGGGAACGTGTTCCTCTAAATTAGATCGAATTACTCATGTTATATGCCCGCGGAGCCCTTTGTATCTTGCTTTTACTGCTTTGATCACAAATTACATATGTATTAGCACGATTACTTAAATGTCTTGTCTCCTGTACTGTAATATAAGTTCCATGAGGGCAGGGACCATGTCTGTCTTAGACACCATCGTATTTCTAATATCTAGCATACTTCCTGCACTTGGCAGTTAGTCAGTAAATATTAGAATAAATGAATGAGTGAAAAAGTGAATTCAGGCCAGATAGTGAGCATAGAATTTGTATGTTGGATTGATGGGACGCAGAGCCAGAAAGGCAACCTGGTGCGAAATTGTGAAGGCTGTTAATTGTGAACACTGAAGTAAGAAGCCAGGTTTATGAAGCAGGCTGGATGGAGGGTTGGCAGCCCTGAGAGCCTGGACTAGATGGGTAAGGCATCCCTGGGCTGGGTTCTAGAGGCTCTGATGCCCAAAGAAGGAGTTTGAGTGGAAGGATGGGAGCAGAAGCTAGCTGTGAGAATCAAAGAGGCAAGTGGAGGGTCAGAGTATTGGGTCCATGGCTATAGAACATTCCTTTTAGCAGCCTAACTGGATAGTCACTGGAGGCTTGTAGAGACATCAGGGACACCTTTGTGTTCTGAAAGCAAGAGAAAAGGAAACTGTGTCCAAAATTCATCAAATTAGAAGAATTTAAAAGACAAACAGCAGAGGGAGAAATTTTTTAAAAATGTGTTTGAATTGAAAGCATCTTGGGAATGGGGAAGCAGTCCAATTTAGAGTAGTTGAATGCCTGTGTTCTGGAGCAGAGGAATGGTGAAGCAGTGTCCTTAGTAGGATACTTCAGACAGTCCAGGGTACCTCAATGAGTAACCATTCATCTTACTCGAAGGCTGATGGGAAGGGAAGAAGATAAATCTCAGGATAGCAATCTCTTGAGCTGAAGGTAAGGGAACACCCTCACGAAAATCATGACACATCAAGAGGAATGCTTCCTGTATTTTGGACATTCTGGTGCTTCCAAGAGAGCACTAAAGTGAAGCAGAACTTGAATGTCTTACTTTGGATTTCTGTGACCTTGTTTTTGCAGGTACCCAAATATAGTAGTACATTATGTAGTTCATTGCTGTTGCTTATGCTTTTTATTATTTACAAATGCTCTTACTGATTTGTGAGTTCTTGAAACTATGTCGTTGCATGTTATGTTTACCTTTACCCTGATAGATGCATCTGCTTATAATTCTTTTTGCTTTGTCCTCAGTTCAGATATTTTGGATGGCAGTAGTAGCAGCAGTGGCTTATCCTCAGACTCACTGGCTAAAGGCAGCACAACCGCAGAGTCTCCAGTAGCATGCTCCAATTCATGCTCTCCGTTCATCTTGATGGATGATCTCTCACCCAAGTGACTTACCCATTTCTGATTCAGTGTTTTAACTGCTGTTTCCTACATAAAACATTCAGTGAGGAACGCAGAGAACTTTGATCCATAATGAGGATTAAAGTGTGGCAGACCTAAACCATTTCAATGCCGTACTTTTTGGCATCTCTCTTCTCTAAAGTTCAATTTTACGAGTGTAGTGATCTTACTTATGTCTCTTATTGCTGATCTCATTTTGGCTCTAGTGACTAAATCTCAAATACTCATTTTTGATTGCTTAGAGCATATGTTTTTTTTCCTCAGTGCCTCAGAGAGCACCTATTTTAGAATCTATACGCTTAAGGAAAGCACTGATGTGTATTTTCGACAGAGGTTCTTTTTCCCAGCAGTGACACAACAGCTAAAGTTGATCAGAAATTCTCTTGCTTGAGAGATTTGTGGTTTGTTTTTTTTTTTCCTTTTTTTGTTCTCTGTTGACTACATAGTTTCAAATCTCTTTATTTCACAATAATAGATGGATTGCTTTCAATTATATTAAATTATTATTTTTCTGCATCAGCTTAAAGTACATTATTTTGTTTCCCTTTCCTGTTTGAGCTGCTTACTTGCCATTTCTCACAGAGGGGAAGAAACACATAGTCGCTTTCATTACTATCCATACCGCTTCTTTGCTGTTGGAGTGTATGACGTGAGGATTGATTTTAGTGCAGAGAATGTAAATGGACTGACAGGATGCCTGGATTACTCACCCACAGGTTCTTAGGCCTTAGCCACCACAGTTGATATTTTTCTTCCCAAACTTTTTGTTGCCCGAAGGAATATATAAAATATTGTTAATGTTTCTAGGTGGTGTTATCAAGGAGAAGAAATTCCTGCCTTGACCAGATGTGTGGAGCATCTACAAATGAATGAATAATGTTATTTACTCACAAAGCACTGTGTAGAAAAGCATACATGGAGCTTGACAGCTTGTTTCGGGTGATATTATGAGGCCTGAGGTGCCTTGGGGTACAGTGTTGTGCTGTAAAGATGGATGTCATAATGTAGGGTAGATTATGTGTCTGGTCACTACATACTGTTTCGATTGCTGCTTTTTTTCTGATTACTTTTTTGTCATTGGATTTGTTTGTTTCGTCAATGTGGTGAGTGAGTGCCGCTGCGGACCGTGTTTTGGTTATCATGTTGCCATCAGAGTCAGAATCCAGTTCTTGTCTGTGCTGCCTCATAGTAAGGGCCATTTAATATCGGGGAAACTTTTAGGAGCTGAAAAAGTCAATGTTACTGTGCATTCTGCTTTTCAGAAGCTGTTTGAGCTGTGAACAGTGTATACGATAGTAAGTCTGAGGTACCATAAGTTATTTAATTTTTAAAAGAGGAAAATCGTGATAGAGCTATTTAAAAAAACTGAGTGTAATCTATTGTTATTTATTATTTAAAACTGTGTAAAAATGTCTGATGTGATAGATATCTTTTAATGTTCAGACATCGTAGTTGGATTGTCTGTGTTTAATATGCAAATTTGCCTGCTAGGATCATAATATTCCACTTTTTAAATGAATGTAAGAAATGAAAACTACTGCCTTTGTGTCCTTTGAAGGCAAAGATTCTTGAATTTTAAAGGAAGATGATGCGCTTTGACGGTACTCAACAGAGTAGTAATACTGTATAGCTTGAAGGGAAATCTGTCCTCTTTGACTTACAAGAGAGCATCACATAGCTTGCAGTAAGTAGTTCTGTTCTGGCATCAGACGTGGTGTTTATTTTAAACTGTAATAACCACCACGATGGCCATTAATGGCTTTATTTTTTGTGTTGCTTTCACCTGTGAAAAGTCCATAAACTTTAAATCCTAATATCAATGTATATATTATGAAGAGTGTTCTCTAGTGTGCCATTTTAAAGAAAAATCACTTCGATGGTATTCAGTGTGTTTATTCTGTTTGTGAAAGAACCACATTCAGATGTTTCTGCCTATATAATGCCAAGAGATGGTTTTATCTTACATCTTTATAATTTATCCACCTTCGCCCTCCTGTCTTCTTTGCCTTAAAGGGATACTTCTGGCCATGATTTCTTGGCTCTAATTTAGGACTCATAAGAAACAACCTTTGGAAATGTGATGATATTTAAATTTCTTTTAAAATTCAGTGGTGGGTGAGAATTGGGACAGGAAAATGAAGTTGTTACAATAGTGTAAGAACTAGGAGATGAGATGAGTCACTTCATCGTTTAAACCGAGGTTCATTTTTATTGTTCAAATTGACTAGAAAGTTAAGTTTATGCAGGGGTTGTTTTGGAATAAATAAAAGATAGAGACGCTAACCTTCAGATGAGCTTTGTTGACAGTACTCCTTTATTTTTATATAAAGTCTAATATTTGAAAAGTGGTCATTATTATAAATTAAAATTCTCTCTTCCTATTCTAATATATCCTATTTCAGGCTTCTGTTTGAAAGCAAGTACAAGAGATGATATGATAAGAAAATCCTATAGATACTCTTTTTGCTTGACTAACTTATATAATCATACTCTGTTTCATGATAACTGCTTTTTGGAATAAATAATAGGAAGTTTTGTGAAATGCTGACCTTGTGTATATCTTAGAATGCAAATTTAATAAAGTGTGTACACATGCATAAAATTCTATAAAAGTTTTTCAAGTCTCTCTCTTTTATCATCACTAAGAACTATTTTCTGCCTCCGTGTCCCAGTATCGCGTTCTCTGTGTCTAATTGCAGTCAAGTTCAGAGTAAAATGTATTGGGAACACAGAAGAATAACCTTATTGAAGTTTGGTCTGTTACGCAAAACAAAAAAAGGAACCTCTCCATGTAATGTCAAACCTTCATGAGCATTTTGTATAATTGGACAATTTAGACAGTTTTTGCCAAGGCCACACATATTTCTTACTTCTTTTTTATTCTTTTCATGTTTTTTTTTACATATTCATAAGACTTGGTTGTTTTGAAAGAAGATGGGGGGATTGACAGGTTAGAAATTTTTTTAAAGCCTTTTATGCATGACTCAGGTTCTAAACACTCATTTTTCTTTTCAGTTTCTTAAAAACATGAACCGGTGTTATTTCACACTTACAGAAAAATAGCAAGAACAGCAGGGAGAATTCCTGTGCATCCTTCAGCCGGGCTGCCTGATTGTTAGCACCTAACCACGTTCACTTTATCATTCTCTCCCTCTCTTCCATATGGTGTGAATAAGTACTTAAGTATTCACATCTGAACCAACGGAGCAGTTACTGAAACGATACCCCATTACTTTTATGTGCCTTACCTGCTTCGGTGCACATTTCCTAAAGACTGGGACATTCTACACAGGCACATTAGAACTATCAAAATCAGGAAATCACCTTTGCTATACAAAACGACCATCTAGGGGATCCCTGGGTGGCGCAGCGGTTTGGCGCCTGCCTTTGGCCCAGGGCGCGATCCTGGAGACCCGGGATCGAATCCCACGTCGGGCTCCCGATGCATGGAGCCTGCTTCTCCCTCTGCCTGTGTCTCTGCCTCTCTCTCGCTCTCTGTGACTATCATAAAAAAAAATTAAAAAAAAAACAACAACGACCATCTAACCTATAGACTCCATTCAAATGTTGCCTGTGGTCCCAATCATGCTCTTTTAGCCAAAAAGAAAAAAAAGTCTTTTCTTCTGACCCAAGAATCAACCCAAGATTATATGTTACACGTAGTTATTAGGTGTCTTTGACCTCCCACAATCTTGAAGCACCTCCAGCCTTGCCTTTGGTGATTTTCATATTTTTTGAAAAGTTATGGCCAATTTTGGAAAATGTCCCTTGATTGAGGTTTGACTGTTGTTTCCTAGTTATTAAAATTCAGGTTATGCATTCTGGGCAGAAGTACCACAGAAGCGATGCTGCCTTCTGTGTATTATTGTGGGAGGCACGTGATGTCACTGTCCTTTTACTGGTGATGGTAAATTTGATCCTTCACTTAAGGTGGTGTCTGCCAGATTTCTGTGCAGTTAATGTTTTGCCTTTGAAATTAATAAAAATATTTGGTATGGAGATACTTTGACAGTATATAAATATCCTGTTTTCTCACACTTTCACTCATCAGTTTTAGTATCCATTGATCTTTCGTGTTCGTGCCTTATGGTAGTAGGATGGCCGCCTAATGGTGACTCATTCTATCATTTTTTCCACATTTATTAGTTGGCATTCTAACTAAACATTTCTCTTCACCATTTATTTGCATCAGTGTGGACTTCTGGACTCCTATTTTCATCAGTGGGTTTTAAATCATGTTCATTATTGGGGCACCTGGGGGGCTCAGTCGGTTAAGCAGCCGACTCTTGGTTTTCAGCTCAGGTTATGATCTCAGGGTTGTGAGACTGAGCCTCACGTTGGGGTCCACACTGCGTGTGGAGTTTGCTGGAGATTCTCCCTCTCCCCCCACTCACACATGTGTGTGCTATCTTTCTAAATAAATAAAATCTTAAAAATCATTTTCAGGGATGCCTGGGTTGCTCAGCGGTTGAGCATCTGCCTTCGGCTCAGGTCATGATCCCGGGGTCCTGGGATGGAGTCCCACATCACACTCCCTGCATGGAGCCTGCTTCTCCCTCTGCCTGTGTCTCTGCCTCTCTCTCTGTAGCTTTCGTGAATAAATAAATAAAATCTTTTTAAAAATCATTTTCATTATTTTAATAATTCACATCTCAGATTTGGACAGTTGAGAATCCCTCCAAGCAGGCTCCTGTGTCCTTTTGACAAATCTCAGGGTTTTTGGAGCACTGTTTTGCTACCTGGCTTAAGATGACCCAGATTCATACTTTCCTTGCCCCTGCCTTGGGATCAGACATTTCTATAAGAAGCCCCGATTCCTTTTAGTGGAAAATGGTATTTCAAAGCCAAGGTGTAGGCACTAGGTGTAATCATTGCTATTAGGGCATTGTGGTTTAAAGGCTTTCTCAGCATAGAGAAAATATGTGTGGATGTGTGTACACACACACACACACACACACACACACATATATATATATATGTTCATCTATTAAAAATGAGTTCAAACAGCTACCTCTGATTCCAGTTCAACACCATAAGGTTCCTTCTAGCATCCACCCTATCCATATTTGTAACTCTGCTCTCTGATAGTGACAGACCTGGTTCCCTTTATCCTCAGCATGACTGCTCATTTCCCCTGTATGTAAGTGATTTCTGCCCCTGCCACGCTGGCTTCCTCCCCAGCCCCAGCCATCTCCTGATGCTGACCTTGAGGTCCCTCCAGTCCCACCAGCCCTGGCTGTCTCCACAGAAGGCAAAGGGAAGAAGGGCTCAAATACTCAGGTTTTAAATATTCCTAGCTTGCACCCCTCCCAGCTACCACCCCTAAGCTCCTCTTCCTGTGTGTTGAATTATTCACAGCTCAGGGATTTCTTATATTCATCAATTTTGCAACTACTTACCGAGCCCTGGGCTGGAAACTATGCAGATTATGTTCCTGCCTTCAAGTTGACCAGCCTGGTGCTGTAAAGGGAGCTACACTAGGCAGTGGAAGCGCTGGTGTGTGAAGCACTGAGTGCAGGGGCAGACAGAAGGAGAGCACCTAATATAACCTGGACTGCACTTCTGGAGTGCTTCCTGGAAGAGGTGACATGAAGCTGAATCTTGGAGAACAGACCGGGGGGCTGGTGGGAGTCAGGTAGAGGGAAATAGGGCACAGGTGCTATCATGGGAGGGAAGTAATTTGCTAATAGAAGAAAATGAGGCTGGAGAAACGGGGACCACATCCGGTTTTTAGGACTTGAGAGTCAGACTATGGAGGTGGAAGCTATGCATGTGGATGGAAAGTAGCGAGATTCATGGAGAAGAGGGTTAAGGACAAAATCCTGACAAGCGCCAACATGTAAGAGACAGGCTGAAGGAGAAATGGGATGGCAAGAGAGGTAGGAGAAAAACCTGGAGAAACAAGCTAATGCCGTCAGCAGAGCTAAGGAAGGAGTCGGCTCCCTGGTTACTTAAGATGAGGGCCAGAAACGTCCCATTGGGTCTGATCTTTAGGTCCCCTAGGGACTCATTAACATACTTTTGGTGAGGTGGAAGGGGCAAAGTCCAATTGATGTGGTGGAATAAAGGGAGCTGGGGTGGGGGAGTGGGTGCTTTTAAGAAATGGAGACAAGCAGCACAGTCTGTACTCAAATCCAACTTATTCCTTTTCTTCCAACTCTTGCTCAATTACAACTTCAAATCGCTCCCATTTTCTCTTCTGTACCCTTGGTGGCTAGCACTGTGTCCACAACATAACAGTTACTCAATAAAATTTTGCCCAACAGTGAGTAGGTAACCACATGCTCTAACCAACAGAGGGAGCCGAACTAAAAATCACTCTGATCTGTAGAGGGAGCCCAAAGGAAGAAAGAGTGGGAAGCAACCCCTGAGGAAGTGTTAACCACACAGTCTGACCTCTAGGAGGAGCCTCAAGCTTCTTGTGTTCCAG
The DNA here is from genome assembly GCF_003254725.2 of Canis lupus dingo. Lineage (NCBI taxonomy): Eukaryota > Metazoa > Chordata > Mammalia > Carnivora > Canidae > Canis > Canis lupus. The sequence goes on along the minus strand of NC_064281.1, from coordinate 105,871,981 downwards.
ACACTCCTGAGGAAAACTTGCATGAGGAGCCTGGGAGCAGAAGTACCACCTTTAGGTAATTTTTATTAGTGTATAATACCTCATATGTACCTTCTGTTTGTGGCACATGGTATCGATTTCCTATTTCTGATAGTGATGTGAAGTTTTCTGCTGGCGTAAATTGAACAAACAATATTTTAAAATTCGTCTGTTTAAAACGTGAACAAAAAGTGAGTTCATAGGAGTAAAAGCACCTAGATACGGCCCAAATCTTCGAAGTAAAATCCGAATCAGAATTTAGAACCAGGGAAAGCCTGGGGTCACTGTGGTGTGTGGAACCGATGCTATGAAGAGGTTAAAAGCTGTTAAATCTGTGTGGAATGCTTTCCTTGGGTGCCTCTCGGATCCTCTCTCTCTCTCTCTGGGCTTCTAATTCTGCTTTTCTCCTGTGAGGTGTGGTAAGATAAGTCTGGCACCCCTGCTTTAGCTTCTGAGGGGGAGACACCCCTCTCTCGCCTTGAGGGTCGACGGAGAACTTGGTTGGGGCTAAGGGAAAAGGAACCTAAAGAGCACGTGAGGCCTGGTATGTTAGGTCCTGGTTTGCTCAGAACTGAGATGTTTCCTGGGGACTTTCAGTGCGAAAACAAGGCAGGTACTGGGCAAACTCAGACTATTCAGTTACCCTAAAAGGTTTCTTGCCTTTCCTAGGTGTGGTTTTCCTTCAGTTTCTTTCCTTACCTGTCTTCTGATTGGAAGAGTATTTAGGGCTCCAAAGCTAAGCTCAGAAGGTCAGCCTCAGAGAAAGAAGGTTCTGGTCACTGAGGCCTGTCTACTTTGGGCAAAGGAAATTTCTGGTGTATAGAATTTCAAGTCATCTAGTGACTACACTGGAGTTTGAGGTAAAAGCCTGGGCTGGTGAAGTGTTTCTTTGAACCTGTTATTCAAGCATTTATCTCCCTCCAAGACCTATGGGTCAAGAGTGGCAGGAGGGGGACGCTGGCTGATGCAGGTGGTGGATCTAGAATTCTAGGATTTATAATCCTGAATGATGAGTAGTTTCTCCTCAAGGACAAAACTAATGTCTCACAGCAGTACTTAAAATTATTTTCTTTCTTGTATGTGTATTTTACTTCGTTATTTTTTATTTGTTTTAAAATGATCGGTTATGAAAAACTCACTATAAAAATTTCAAACCTCATAGAAGTATGCAAAATAAATAAACTCCTCCCCCGCAGCCTTCTTATCAGTAATTTAATAGTTTGATTTGTATACATAATTAATCTGTTTATACATTTGAAATGTACTTGTAATAGATAAGCATGCATACTTTAGAGATTTTTATTATAGCATACATACAAAAGAGGGTACTGCTTCATGAATGAGCACAAACTGGATGGTCTGTGGAATGTTCTGGAATGTTCTGTGTGACTTGGGTGATGGTTACATGGGTTTATTCAGTGTGTGATAATTCATAGACTGAATGGCTAGAAGTGAGCATTAGGGGGCGCTTCAAGAGTTCTGGAATTTTCTGTGACATGGGTGATGGTTAAATGGGTTTGCTCAGTTTGTGATAATTCACAGAGTGTTAAATGGCTGGAATTGGCATTAGAGGGCGCTTTAAGTGTTCTGGAATGTTCTATGTTGTTTGTGATAATTCATAGAGGGTGAATAGCTGAAGTAGGCATTAGGGAGTACTTTAGGAGTTCTGGAATGTTCTATGTTGACCCGGGTGATGGTTTATGGGTTCATTTTTAGCAACCGTATATTATTCCCTTGTACAAACATTCCATAATTTATCTAATCCTTAATTGATGGTCATTTAGGATCTTGATAATTTATTAGTGTACATAAGTAGTAACATACATTTATTTTCGCTTCTGTAAGTATTTCTGCAGGAGAGAGTTTTAGAAGTGATAAATTGTTGGGTCAAAGTGTATGTGCATTTTATTCATTATTTTCCTTTTGTAAAGGTAATACAAGTTCAGTGTAAAAAATTCAAATAGGAAAAAGGGCATATAGAAAAAAAGTCAGTCTTCCTTCTCCTTTTGACCTCTAGTTCCATAAGATCCTTCCTCAGAAACAACCAGTGTTACCAGGTTCTGGTGGGGTTTTTTCCAGAGACAACTTGTGCATTGCATATGCATTTACATATTTTATAGGCACTGCTTAAAACCATACCTTCAAGACTTTACCAATTTATAAATTCTCCTGTAGGGTATGAGAGTTCTCATTACCCACTAGAGATGATTTAAGGGTTCTAGAAAGATTTGAGTAAAAGAAACAGATTTTAGGGGCACCTGGGTGGCTCTGTTCAGGTAAGCATCTGCCAGCCCCACGTTAGGCCCCCTGCTCAGTGGGGAGTCTGCTTTTCCCTCTTTCTCTGCTGCTCCCCCTGATTGTGCTCTCTTTCTCTGTTTCAGATGATAAAATTTAAAAACTAGATTTTATTCATGTATTTATTCACTTATTGGAGATACATTCACGTTTCAAAATTCTGTAGGTACAAAAGAGCAGTGAAATGTCTCCCTCCCATCCTCATCCCCCAGCCACCCTAGCTTATCTTCCCCAAAACAGTTTTCAGTTTCTCATGTATCCTTACAGAGTTTGCATATGCAAACAAATATATCAGTATTTTCTTTTTACCAAAGTTTTACACAGACGATATCATTGTTTTTATGAGCTATGACTATGTATTCTCTCCCTCCCCCACTGCCAGCCCCCAAACCATAGTGCCTTATAACAATAGTTGTTCGTTTTTTTCTCAGGAGTTTATGGGCAGGCTGGAAAGTTCTACTGTTCAGGACCAGGCTCAGCTGATCTCAGTTGATCAGTTGGTCTAGAATGGTCTTAGCTGTGATAATTCAGCTCTATTCCACAGCGCTTGTCACCTTCCAGCTTACTCTTAATTGTGGTGCCATGTTTTCCCAGGAACAGAAGCACACAAGGCCTCTGGGAGCCTAGGCTTGGACCTGCACACCATAACTTCTTAAATTTAATTGATCAAGGCAAGTCACAAGGCTAGCCTAGATTCAGGGATGTGAGGAGCTATAAAGTCATCTTACAAGGGATGTGGGTTTAGGGAAGGGAAGAGGTAAGGTCATTTATTCCATTAAACAATGCTATAGGTAGATACACTCTTTTTCCCTAACAGTATATCATATATTTTGAAGATTATTTCATATTAGTCTTCAAAGTGCTTCTTTGTTGTTTTTTTAAAAATTATTTTTAATTTTTTTAAAGATTTTATTTATTCATTCATGAGAGAGACAGAGAGAGAGAGAGAAGCAGGCTCCATGCAGGGAGCCCGATGTGGGACTCGATTCCGGGTCTCCAGGATCACGCCCTGGGCCCAAGGCAGGCATTAAACCGCTGAGCCACCCAGGGATCCCCTATTTTTAATTTTTATTATTGTCTTAAGATTTTATTTTTATTTAGTCATTAGAGACACAGGAAGAGAGGCAGAGACATGGGCAGAGGGAGAAGCAGGCTCCCCTTATGCAGGGAGCCTGATGCAGGATTTGATCCTGGAACCCCGAGATCATGCCCTGAGCCAAAGGCAGACGCTCAACCACTGAGCCACCCAGGCGGCCCTGTTTTTTTTTTTTTTAATTCCATTTTATTTTGCTGGTTCCATTTTGTTTTAAAGATTTTATGTATTTATTCATGAGAGACAGAGAGAGAGAGAGAGAGGCAGAGACATAGGCAGAGGGAGAAGCAGGCTCCATGCAGGGAGCCCGATGTGTGACTCAATCCTGAGACTCCAGGACCATGCCCTGGGCCAAAGGCAGGTGCTCAATCACTGAGCCTACCCAGGCTTCCCATTGCTGGTTCCATTTTGGAGGAAATTTGGATTATTCCCAATCTCGTTATTATTTAACAATGCTGCAGTGAATAATACTGATCATATGTCAGATAAATTCCTAGAAGTGGAACCACTAAGTCAAAGGGTATGTGTACTTGCGATTTTGATAGATATGGCCAAGTTCAATTAAAACTTTTTTTTCAGGGCACCTGGGTGGCATAGTTGGTTAAGTGGCCAACTCTTGGTTTTGGCTCAGGTCCTGAGACCAAGCCCTGAGGGGAGCTCCACGTTCATCGTGGAGTCTGCTTAAAAGATTATCTCTCTCTATGGGACACCTGGGTGGCTCGGGTGGCTTTCTCTGTGTGTCTCTCATGAATAAATAAATAAAATCTTAAAAAAAAAAGATTCTCAAAAAAAAAAAAAGATTCTCAAAAAAAAAAAGATTCTCTCTCCCTTTCCCCCTCCCCTCCACACTCTCATTCTCTCTCTTAAATAAATAGATTTTTTAAAAAGATTTTATTTATTTATTCCTGAGAGACACAGGCAGAGGGAGAAGCAGGCTCCATGCAGGGAGCCTGATGTGGGACTCGATCCTAGGACTCCAGGATCACACCCTGGGCTGAAGGCAGGCACTAAACCGCTGAGCCACCCGGGGATCCCAATAAATAGATCTTTTAAAAAATACTTCAACTTCTTACTTAGAAAAAGGTTGTAAAGCCTATAGAAAAGTTGAAAGAGGGATCCCTGGGTGGCGCAGCGGTTTAGCGCCTGCCTTTGGCCCAGGGCGTGATCCTGGAGACCTGGGATCGAATCCCACATCGGGCTCCTGGTGCATGGAGCCTACTTCTCCTTCTGCCTATGTCTCTGCCTCTCTCTCTCTCTCTGTGTGACTATCATAAATAAATAAAAATAAAAAAAAAGAAAAGTTGAAAGAATAGCTCAATGAACACCTATATACCCTTCACAAAAATTAAACATTTCGTTAAGTTTTTTTAAGATTAAGGGCACCTGGGTGGCTCAGTCAGTTAAGCATCTGCCTTTGGGTCAGGTTGTGGTCTCAGGGCCCTGGGATCGAGCTCCTCATCAAGTTCCCTGCTCAGCAGGGAGTCTGCTTCTCCTTCTCTCTCTCCCTCCCTCTCCCTCTGTCGCTCCCCTTGCTTATGCTCTCTCTTCTCTCTGTGTCAAATAAGTGAATAAAATCTTTTAGGACGCCTGAGTGGCTCAGCGGTTGAGCGTCTGTCTTTAGCTCAGGGCATGATCCCAGGATCTGGGATTGAGTCCCACATCAGGCTCCCTGCATGAAGCCTGCTTCTTCCTCTGCTTGTGTCTCTGCCTCTCTCTTTCTGTGTCACAAATAAATAAATAAATAAATATTTTTTTAAAAAGTAAATAAAATCTTTTTAAAAGAAGATTTTTAAAGATTAAACATTTGTTTACCTTTTGCTACCTTTGTTCTCTCTCATGTCCTTTTTCTCTTCCTTTCTCTCATCTTCCCCCCACCAGTATGTACACACATATTTTTGTGAACCATTTGAAATTAAGTTACAGCCATCAAGGCACTTTTTCAGATACTTTTCCATCCTGCATTGCCGAAAAACAGAGATGTTTGCTTACATAATCACAATTTTGTTAGCAGAACCAAGATATTTAACATCAATAAGATAATTTTATTTAATTTGCAGTCCATATTCAAATTGCTCAAATTGCCCCAAGAATCTCCTTTAGAGCTTTTCTTTTTTTAGTTGAGAATCCAAAATTCAGGATCAAAGGTCACGTAAATTCATCTAGTTGTCATGTCACTTTGTTTTATTCTTAAGATTTAAATTTATTTATTTATTTACATTTTTAAAAGATTTTATTTACTTATTCATGAGAGACAGAGAGAGAGGCAGAGACACAGGCAGAGGGAGAAGCAGGCTCCATGCTGGGAGCCCCATGTGGGACTCAATCCCAGGACTCCAGGATCACGCCCTGAGCCAAAGGCAAAGGCTCAACCGATGAGCCACCCAGGTGTCCCGAGATTTAAATTTAAAAAAAAATAATTTTACACCCACTGTGGGGCTTGAACTCACAATCCCAAGTTCAAGAGTCTTATGCCCTACTGATTGAGTCAGCCAGGTGCCCCTTTAGTTTTCCTTAATACAGAACAGTCTCCCACTTTTTTCATCTTTCATGAAATATTTATTTTGAAGTGCCTGGGCCAGTTATTTTTGCATAATGTCTCGTAATTTGGATTTTTCAGATTGTTTCCTCATGATCAGATTTAGTGAAACAAACGTTTTAAGCAAGAATACTATATAGGTGAGTCCTATTGCACCACATAAGGAGGTAGGTGACATTGGTTGGTCCACTAGTGATGCCAAGTTTGATCAGTTGATCAAAGCAGTGTTCTCCAGATTCTTCCACTGGAAGGGCACTCTTTCCCCTTTGTAATGAATAAATTGACATTTTAAATTAGGTGTGATCATGTACATTCCCTATTCTTTTTTTTTTTTTTTTTTTTTATTTTTTTATTTTTTTTTTATTGGTGTTCAGTTTACTAACGTACAGAATAATACCCATTCCCTATTCTGCAAAGACTTTTCACCAAATAGTTTTAGCATTCACTAGTGATGCCTATCTGAATCAGGGTTATTTTTTTTTCAGGGTTATTTTTTTAAAGATTTTATTTATTTATTCATGAGAGACACAGAGAGAGAGGCAGAGACATAGGCAGAGGGAGAAGCAGGCTCCCTGTGAGGAGCCTGATGTAGAACTTGATCCCAGGACCCTGGGGTCACGACCTGAGCGAAAGGCAGCCGCTCAACCACTGAGCCACCCAGGTGACCCCAGATTTTTTTAAAGATTTATTTATTTATTATATAGAGAGAGCATTAACAGAGGGAGGGGCAGAGAGAGAGAAAAGCAGACTCCCCTCTGAGCTTGGAGCCCGACATGGAACTTGATCTTAAGACCCTGAGATCATGACCAGAACCAAAATCAAGGGATGCCTGGGTGGCTCAGCCATTGAGCATTTGCCTTTAGCCAGGGTGTGATCCTGTGGTCCCGGGATCAAGTCCCACATTGGGCTCCCTGCTTGGAACATGCTTTTCCCTCGGCTTCTGTCTCTGCCTGCCTCTCTCTCTCTGTCTCTCACGAATAAATAAAATCTTTACAAAAAAAAAAAAAAAAAAACCCGAAATCAAGACTCAGATGCTTAATCAACTGAGCCACCCAGGTGTTCCCTGAGTCAGTTTTTCATGGTGGCTACAAAATGATGTTTTCCTATTTTTGTCATTCCTTCCACATCTATTAGCTAGCATTCTGTTAAAGAAAGCTGCCCCTCTTCTTTTTGCATATCACTTCAAATTATTTTGTTAAATTAGTATTCAATGTGTTATAACCTGTTACTATTATTGTATTGGCACATGAACAGACAGATCAATGAAATAAAGCAGAAGGTCCAGAAGTAGATACAGGTATATATGTAATTTTAATATATAATAAATACATAAATACCATATATAATCTAATAATATAATAAATATAAAACATATATTATATCTAAATGAATATATCGTTATTATATATTTAATATATAATAATACCCAAATCACTGGGGCAAAGATGAACTTTTTAATAAATGCTATTGGGATAACTGGATAACCACATAAAATAGATAATTTGGTTCCACACCTCACACTGTATACTGAAGTAAACTCCAACTGGATATGAATATAAAAAAATAAAGCCATACAAGTACTAGAAGAAAACCTGGGTATGAGGAAAGCCTTTCTACATAGGATTCCAAATCCAGATGTAATGAAAAAGATGGAAAATAACTACATAAAAATGAAAGTAAAAACCTTTTGCATGGCAAAACCACATAAGCAAAGTCAAAAGCAAGATGACAAAACTGGGAGAAAAATACCTCTACCATATACTATGTGAATACTATTTCCCCAATGCATAGAGAACTCTGGAATTTCATGGGGGGGGGGGATACAGTGCTAAAAATGCCAAAAGGAAAATGGGTAAAAACATGAATACACAGTTCACAGAATAAATAAATGACCTTTACATGTATGAAAAGATATTCAATTTAACGCATAGCAAAGGGAGATGTAAATATAACTTTAAAATACGCAGTCAACTTGACCACGTGGCTCCCTTGGGGAGAGAGCTGAACAGTTGACTGAATGAACTATGGGTCCTGCCACTTCATAGTCAAATGAATGACTGGGTGAATCAGATGGAGGCAACATTCATGGTTTCTTTAGTTCCTTCTCTCCACTCTGTTTCAATTCCTACTTTAAAAAAAATTATTCATGAGAGACACAGAGAGAGAGGCAGAGACATAGACAGAGGGAGAAGCAGGCTGCCTGTGGGGAGCCTGATGCAGCACTTGATCCCAGGGCCCCAGGATCATGACCTGAGCTGAAGGCAAACCGCTCAAGCACTGAGCCACCCAGGTGTCCCTCTACCCGTTTTTTTTTTTTTTTTAAGATTTTATTTTTTTATTCATGAGAGACACACACAGAGAGGCAAGAGACACAGGCAGAGGGAGAAGCAGGCTCCATGTGGGGAACCTGATGTGGAACTCAATCCCCAGACCCCAGGATCATAACCTGAGCCGAAGGCAGACGGGCAACCACTGAGCCACCCAGGTTCCCTCTACCTGGCTTTTATAGCAAAATCTCTCTCTTATTTTTTTCTCCCAGACTTCCATCTCTTGTCCATTTGTTACCTAAAAGTAAAGCGTTAAGCAAGGCCCATCAGCATAAAATCAAAAAGAGGAGTTGTCAGCATGAAAGGGAAATGAGCTAACAATTAAAAGTGCTGGGAAAAGTCCTGCTTTGTTATCTTTCTAGAATTATTTTCTCACGCACCCAAACAAGAAAACTGGAGAGTAATTTATTGCTAAGATCATTCCTACATCTGTTTGATCTCATTGCTAGAATTGCTCCCTACAGTTTTGCTGTAAACCTCCAGTGTTTTAGCTTTCCTTTTGTGAGCTCACTTGGGAACTTGAACAGCTATAACTTCGGTTCTTCAAGAAAATGCATCCCAGGCACTCAAAAATAAATACGTCAATAAACATTTGATATGCAGCACAATTTTAAGTAGGGGGATTGCATGTTGATGGAATTTGCTAATGAGCCTTCAGCACTTGTACTTTCTTCTCTATGACTAGAAATCCTGTGTTTTTCTATTCCACTTAATTTTTTCACGCGTAGAATGAGGCTTTCTTCAAATGTTGATTTTGACCTCAGATCTTGAATGAGTCACTTGATTTTTTCAAGCCCAGAAAAACAGTCTTTCCTCCAGACAGTTATTGTAAAAGGAGCCTCTTGGTAGTAGATCCTATTTTCTCTAATATTGTAATTATAGATTTATCCAATAAATGTTACTTGGAAATTTCGCTCAGTTGAAAGGTGAAAAATCACATGTATTAGACACGAGAAGTTTGACTCTGTTACAAATCTATTTGTGCATATTTAAGAGTTTTGTTAGCCTATATAAATAAGCACGCTGCTTAGCAGCAGTTGAAGACAGTAAAACAACACTCTGCAGGGTTGTTGTTTTTTTTAAGGTTTTGATGAATGTGAATACAAATTGAATTGGGACAACAAATGAAGGGTTTGAAGTTAAAATTGAGGTAGTGATAATTTACTGTAAATGTACTTTATCGTTGTTGGAGAATAAATGAAAAGCAATGGAAAATAGAACATTTTAAAGTGAAAATAAAAATCACCCTAAATATCCCAGGTAGAAATTGCTCTAAGTTTGTGGGTTTTCCCTACCTAATTGAGTCCAGGCTCTAAACACAATATCTGAGGCTATCAAAAGGCTTAAACATTGTGAATATTTTTTAAAGAAATACTCATTCAGGGTATTTAGGTTATACGAGTTGACACACTACAGTGATGCATGGTTTGAGAATCTGTGTCTAGAAATCAATTCATAGAAGTCCTGTTTCAGTTACCTGCAGATGTCAGTGTGGATCTGAGTGTGGTTCAGCAGTTTGTTCCAGATGATGGTGAACAGTTGAAGTCCAGTTGTGAACCAGTTGCTTATTACACAAACACCAGTTTAGTTTGGATGAGAAATGTGAGCTGCAAGGGCCTTAAGTTGCTGAATTTCTTTTTACAACATTTTCATAAGCATGGATATATTCTCTAGTCACAGAGTTCACAGAAGATTATACTCTCTTGTTCCCACCCCTGGTTGTTTGACCAGGCTTTCTTAAATTTGTTCTAGTACTAGAGCAGTAGGGTTGATGTAGTTGGGTTTTATGAAATTTGACATCAACCCACATGGCAAGTCTGAGGGATATATTGCAAGCTGTGTTGGTTCCCTTTCTGCTGTTATCCTGTATTTAAACAAAGTTTTTTTTTAAAAAAAAGATTTTATTTATTTATCCATGAGAGACAGAGAGAGAGAGAGAGGCAGAGACCTAGGCAGAGGGAGAAGCAGGCTCCATGCAGGGAGTCTGATGCAGGACTCAATCCAGGAACCTAGAATCATGCCCTGAGCCAAAGGCAGATGCTCAACCGCTGAGCCACCTAGGCATCCCTAAACACAAAGTTTAAAACCAGTAATTCTGGGTTGCCTGGGTGGCTCAGTTGGTGAAGTGTCTGTCTTCAGCTCAGGTCATAATCCCGGGGTCCTGGCATCGGAGCCCCTCATTGGGCTCCGTGCTCAGCAAGGAACCTGCTTCTCTCTCTTCCCCTCTCTCTTGCTCTGCTCTCAAATAAATAAAATCTCTCTCAGCTCTCAAATAAATAAAATCTTTTTATAAAAACCCAATAATTCCAACTCTCAGCATCATCTTTGCCATTCTTTCCTATTCCCTTCTCTTCTACAGGATTCCACTCTCATCCGACTTCACAACATAAAAAGTCAGTGTTTATTAAGCTAGGAAATTCTCAGAGAGTTGCAATGGCTCATCGTGGCAATGCCCTGTTCTTTCTTGGGCCATGACACAAATCTACCATCTGTTTCATAAGCTAGCGAGCTTCCTCTCAGCTATAATTTGCTATATATATTGGTACATAAATTGTTGGTAGCTTATGTTTACCTAGCAACAGAATCTGTTTGGCAGAAGGCTGTGGGAAAAGAGGCTTTCCTTTTTCTTTCTATTTTTTTAAAGCAGTTTCTTCATCTATAAATTTTCTTCAAGTGCAAGAAAAGCAGATATACTGGCCCAAGCAATCTTCCTTTTTTTTTTTTACAATATTCCTTTTATATCATTTTAACCCAAATTGCCTAGTAAATGCTCACTTTAGAGATTATTTTTGCCACTTTGATTACCTTGTATATAACTGAATGCCCTCTTTTAAATTTGTTTTTCTTTTATAAGAAAACTTTGTACAAATCACTGTGAATACTGTCTTTGACCTTGTCACTATCAAAGATCACTGAGTTTTGGGACTACCCACATCTATCCAGTGTAAATTTCTCTGGTTTCCCAGTGTCTTTAGCATCGCTTGTGGATTTTGGATTTTGAATTTACATTTCAGGAACATTGGTCAAGAGATAGAGCAAGACAGATACTGGCATGGTATCACTTATGTGTGAAATCTAAAAAAAAATGTCAAACTCATAGAACAGAGTAGAATGGTGGTTGCCAGGGGCTGAAGAGTGGGGGAAATGGAAGCTGTTGGTCAAAGGGTACAAACTTCCAGTTATAAGATTAGTAAATTCTGAGAATCTAATATACAGCATGGTGACTATAGTTAATAATACTGTGTTGTGTACTTGAAATTTGCTAAGATAGTAGATCTTAAGCATTTTCACCAAAAAAAGTAACTATGTGAGGTAATGGATGTGTTTATTAACTTGATTGTGGTTAATCATTTCACCATGTATACATATAGCAAATCATCAGGTTTTACACTTTAAATACATTAAAATTTTATTTGTCAGCTATAGTTGACTCTTGAACAATATGGGGGTTAGGAGTGCTGACCCTCCCTCCCATGCAGTCAAAAAAAAAGTTATATCCATGTATAACTTTTGATGGGGTGCCTGGGTGGCTCAGTCAGTTAAGCATCTGACTCTTGGTTTCAGCTTAGGTCATGATCTCAAGGTCTTGAGATCCAGCCCCTGGTTGGGCTCCATGATCAGTGAGGAGTCTGCTTCGCTCCTTCTCCCTTCTGCCCCTACCCCCACTAGCAAGTGAGTATGCATGTGCTCTCTCTCAAAATAAATGAATCAATCTTTAAAAAAAATCAATGTGTAACCTTTGATTCCTCCAGAACTTAGCTAGTAATAGCTTACTGGTGACCAGAATCCTTACTGATACATGAAGTCGATTAACGCCTATTTTATATGTTGTATGTATTGTATCCCACGTTCTTACAATGAGGTAAGCTGGCAAAAAAAGTTATTAAGAAAATAATAAGGAAGAGAAAATACATTTACAGTCCTGAACTGTAGAAAATCCACCTGTAAGTAGAGGCACACTGTTCAAACCCACATGGTTCAAGGGTCAACCGTATGTACCTCAGTAAGGCCAGGGCAGGGGATGGGAAAAGACACTGATCAGGATCCACTTGTCTTTAAGTTAACTGTGACCGACTCTAGCACCATGCACTGTGTTGTCTGCATTACTTTCATTTGCCTTTAGCTGAATGAGCTGTATATTCCTACCTGCTTGCTTTCTTAGCTTTCTAATCAGCAGAGCCATGTGTCTGCTGAAAGAAAAGCCAAAGGGAGAAAACAAGTTCTGACTTCCTTTCACATTAGTTATAGACATCCTATGCTGTTAAAGGTTAGAGTGTATTTGCTGCATTCATTTTGAGAAGGGAAGGAGGTATTGTCCTGTCAGCTTCCTTCATGCAACACCGGGGTGTAATTTGCTGCGGGCTTACTGCATGCTCTTGCCTTGGTTCAAGTGACTGGTTTTCCATTTTGATCTACAACTCTTGTGTGGTTTGCTAGGAAGTGGCAGTGTGGAGGTCACTGACCCACCCTACCCTCCAAAACAGGAAGAAGAAGGGATCAAAAGGAAAAAAAAAAAGAACTTCGATGCCATCTTGAGACTTTGAAACTAGCCATAAGAAAGACTAAGACAGAATTATTGGGGCAGCCTGGGTGGCTCAGTGGTTTAGTGCTGCCTTCAGCCCAGGGTATGATCCTGGAGACCCAGGATTGAGTCTCGTGTCAGGCTCCCTGCATGGAGCCTGCTTCTCCCTCTGCCTGTGTCTCTGCCTCTCTGTCTTTCATGAATAAATAAATAAAATCTTTAAAAAAAAGAATTATTGTGTAGACAAAGTTCCTTTTGGCCAGAGCCTTTCTATGTCTTTTGTTTTGTAGTCTTTGCCTCTGTCCCCCCTCAGTCCCTGACTCTTCACATGCCCACGGTGTTGCAAGGGACGTGGCAATTGACTGTGATGGTGAGATCCATGAATTGCCCTGCGTTCATTGATAACTGGGGGCATTCACTGATATCACAAAAGTGCATGCTTGCTGCTCTCCCAGTAATGGCAGGCATGTAGGCAAGGAGTGAGCATCTTGAGCCATTGAGGTTGAATCCCATTTTTGTAGAGCTGCTGGTTAAAGGTGAGCAAGAGTAGGTGAGCTCACGAGAGGAGGGCTGGCAGAAAGAAGGAGTACCGGACTTGTGGGACAGGAGGGAGGCACAGCAAGAACTCCTGGAGGAATGAACAGTCAAGGAGGGAAGCCCATTGTCTCAGCTTACTGAGGCCTCAGCCAGTGGTGTTGTGCCAGGGACCAGAGATAGGAGGAATAGGTTAGAGAAAACAAATTTGAAAAGGGTGGTGATGACTGCCCAAAAACTGGTGATGAATGCCCCAAAAGCCTTTGGTGGCATCATTTCTGTAAAGGAGGTACAGAAGTCAGATTGCAGAGGACCAAGAAAGGAGTGCAGGCCTGAAAGCAAATTTCCATTCTAAAAGTTCAGCAGAGGGGCATCTGGCTGGCTTAGTCAGGAGAGCATGGGACTCTTGATTTTGGGGGTTGTGTGTTTGAGCCCCACGTTGGGTGTAGAGATTACTCTAAAAAAATTTTAAAACTTTGGCAGCATTTAGAGACTGGTAGCTATGAGGGTAGGAGGGTCACTGTAAAGGTAGTTTTTGCTGCCATTGTGATGACATTGAAGAACCCATGGGAGACGTAAGGAATCAGAGGATCCTATTGATCATTGCTATCCTGTAGAACTTCCTGCAGTGATGAAAGTGTTCTATGTTTTCACTGCTCCATACAGTGGCCACTAGCCACATGAGACTACTGAGCCCTTGAAGTGTGGCTGAGGCATAGCAAAACTGAATTTTAAATTAAATTAAATTAAATTAAATTAAATTTTTTTATGATAGTCACACACAGAGAGAGAGAGAGAGGCAGAGACATAGGCAGAGGGAGAAGCAGGCTCCATGCACCGGGAGCCCAACGTGGGATTCGATCCCGGGTCTCCAGGATCGCGCCCTGGGCCAAAGGCAGGCGCCAAACCACTGCGCCACCCAAGGATCCCAATTTTAAATCTTATTTAATTTTAATTCATTTACATTTAAATAGCCACACATGGCTAGTAGCTACCAGATAGGGACAATGCAAGTTTAGAGGGAGAGGATAAATGTGGAAGGAGAAAGGTAGGAAGGGATCAACTCTAAAGCAGAGAGGGAGGGATAACTTTTTTTTCATTTATTTCATTCATGTATTTATATAGTATATTATTAGTTTCAGAGGTAGAGTTTAGCAATTCATCCATTGCATATAACACCCAGTGCTCATTCCATCATGTGCCCTCCTTTGTGCCCATCACCCAGTTACCCCACACCTCCACCCCCCTCCCCTCCAGCAACCCTCAGTTTGTTTCCTATGGTTAAGAATCCATTATGGTTTGTCTGAGGGAGGGATAACTTTGAGAGTCTTGAGAAAAAAGTCTTCATCTGATATGGGAGATCTCTCATGCCTCTAGTAGCTAAGAGTTCAGACTCCCACCTTCAGTTTTTTCCACAAACTTTGTCAAGCTCATCTACTAAGAATGGGGAATTTGGAGGTAGAGTCCTTGGGGGCCTGAGGAGAAAGACTAGAATGTTCACAGGATGAGGTTGTAAGGAGCAACTGGGCCACAGTGGTAGCCAGGGTGTCATTGACAGCATGAATTTGTGGTGTGCCAAGTCTGAGGGACTTGATAGGGGCCAAATTTGCACTGGGCTAAATGTGTGCAATTCTAAAATAAGGTTCCTTTTGGACTAAGATGTGAACTAAAAGGATCTGGAAAATATTATGCAGTTTAAGCTTAGAAAGTTATGTTTAAGTGTATCTTAACTGTTCTATTACTCTACCTTAAATGTTTCCTGGTAAATTTCTTTTTTTTCTGGTGAATTTAAGCCTTGATAGCATAAAATGTGTTTGAAAGAATCTCACCAGACAGGTTGGGCCTCTTCTGCCTGGGTGGTGTTTGGTTAGGGTAATCTGCCAGATTCCACTGCTTGTTCTCCTCTTGAAAGACTTTTGGGGCAGCTAACTCATCTCTGGTATAGGAGTGGCGGTGGCAGGAGGCTCCCTTATAGCAATAAAAATTACAGCACTGTGCAAACTCATAGCTACTTAACTAACACCCTTTCCAGATTCTTTGGCAGGCAGGAGCAGGAGATGCTTATTGCAATATAGATTCTATTTGCGGGAAAGGAGAATTAAAGGAACGAGCAGAGAGGAATGGATGTTGATCAGCTAGGAGTTTTCTGTATGTCAACAACATCAAAAGAATTATGAACTCAGGAGTTTTTCTTAAAGTCTAGGTATAGACAGCAGTTTAAAATCTTGTTTTTAAAAAGATTTAAAAAAATTTTAAGTAATCTCTACACCCAACATGGGGCTTGAATTTACAAACCCAAGATCAAGAGTTGCACACTCTGCTGACTGAGCCAGCCAGGCATCCCAAATCTTGTATTTTTAAATATCTTACCAGGCCCCAAATTTTAACTTCAGAGAAAAGTACATATTTTGGCTAAGTAGTCAACTGTGTGGGTATTTCTGTGTAATTGATTCTTGTCTTTGATTCTTATCTTTTTTGTGGCCTAACACTCTTGTAAGTTTATGTCAAAAGCCCATGACAAATGACCTTGATTAGAACTCTTCCTCTCACATTAAGATATAATACGAGCACAACGTGTTTCGTTTAATATGTTCCAATGGCCAGAAAGGGGCAACACGACTACTCCATTCGCTAGAATTCCAGCCAGGGCTTTCAAGGGAAATAAATATGCTGGATCCTCAACTTGCCAATATCAGACCTAGATAATCCTCAGTGGTTTCGTCCATCGAGAAAGGTGATCTGCTATAAAGTATCAAGACATTCCTCCTATTTAAGCCCCAATGCCAGAGCCTATTTTAACCTGCATAAGTAATCCCAATAGCTACAACCAAATGAAATTTCCAAAGATGAGGGTATAACCATGGAAAGTAGAATCTGGCATACCTCTAAGGTATAAGGAGTAACTCAGAAATTGTAGAATTTTTATGTGTTTGTTCTAGACATTTGTTAAATATCTTCCAAGAACCCCTAACATTGGTGGTGAGGTAAGGAGAGGATGGAGATTCAAAGGGAGTATGAGATATGGATCTAGCCCCCAAAGATCTTGTACTCTAGTTGCAGTAACAGATCTGGAGCTTCTTTTTTTTTTAATTAATTAATTTATTTATTTATGATAGTCACAGAGAGAGAGAGAGAGAGAGGCAGAGACACAGGCAGAGGGAGAAGCAGGCTCCATGCACCGGGAGCCCGACGTGGGATTCGATCCCGGGTCTCCAGGATCGCGCCCTGGGCCAAAGGCAGGCGCCAAACCGCTGCGCCACCCAGGGATCCCAGATCTGGAGCTTCTAAAGCAATTAGAGAACAATTAGGTACTAAGTTACATAGTAAGGACTAGAAGATTGACTAGAATCTATCCCCTTAAAGATAAAAGAGATATGTGATAGCTTAGCAAGAACTGGGACTAGCATGTCAAAGGCCAGTTTTGTCACTAATCTACCACATCATCTTGGCCTGAAACTCTCTAGGTCCTTAACTGGTTTTTCTATAAAAGATGGTGCAACGTGCTAAGATGGCTTTCACAGAGGGCTTCTTCGAAAATTCAGTGAGAGATTTTGTAGATGACCATCTTTCCTGAGGTGGGAGGCCATACTGGATAATTCCTAAAGTCCTGGATAAGTCCTGGAGTCCCACTCTTAAGATTCTGTGATTTTGTGGTAGTAAATGTGAAAGTGCTTCGAAAAGTGTAAAGAGGTATAAAATGTGACATTTGTGTCCTCATCACTACAAATGCTTCTTGTGGGTTCCCTGGGGCTGATATGCTCCCCATCCCTGCTACATGGCTTATCCCATAGCTCATTTCCTGACCTTAGGTTCTCAGGATGTCTCTTAAAAATTTTTTTTTTTTTTTTTTTTTTTTTTTTTTTTTTTAATTTTTTATTTATTTATGATAGGCACACAGTGAGAGAGAGAGAGAGAGGCAGAGACACAGGCAGAGGGAGAAGCAGGCTCCATGCACCGGAAGCCCGACGTGGGATTCGATCCCGGGTCTCCAGGATCATGCCCTGGGCCAAAGGCAGGCGCCAAACCGCTGCGCCACCCAGGGATCCCTGTCTCTTAAAAATTAATAAGCTGAGTGATCAGTGGAGAATTTCCCAAGGAGGTCCCCACTATTTCCCCACTCCAACAGACATTTGTTTTCTCTTCCCTGGCAGAATGCAAACTTCACTACAGGCCACTGAACAAAATAATGGCTTCTTTAAAAATCATTAAGCTGAGTGACCAGGCAACTCGAAATATAGCAAGGTGTTTCCCAGGGAGGTCAGGTCACCTCTCTTCCCACTTCTATCTTTGTCTTCCCTTCCCCATCAGAATGCAAACTGCCCTGTGAGCCACCTGGCAGACACTCTTTTGGCCTCCTGGAGAGACCAGCCTTTAGCCACAGGAAGCAAGCAGCTTAACAGGACGCTTTTGGTGCAGGTTGGCAATGGGTTAATGAGAGGTTTCATTTAACTCTAGATGGTCAGTGGTGTTCCACCCCACCTCTCCCAGAGTATGTCATTGTCTCGATTGAAAAGGCCTAAGGGCAAAGCTTAGAAATGAGTTTAAGCAGTTATACATCAACTAAGCATAAAGTTCTCTGTGTTTTTGCTGCATTTATGGCCCACTCTATACTATTCCTTTTGACTTAGCATATACTACCTTGGATTGTTCATGATTTTTCCAGAGCATATGCCACGTGTCCCTTACTAAAACCTTGGGTAGCCTCTTGAACGTGGAGCATAATGTTCTGTATACAATATTCACTTGATTTGAAAACAAATTCCAAGTAATGTAGAAAATATGATCTTTCGAAGTATTTACAGTCCAAAAGAAATTATACTGATCCTAATCCAAGAAACTTGGAAGTCTGTTCACTTCCACCCTTTCACCTCAAATAACGCAGATTGGTTTAACAGCCCACCATGTCTCACTAATGTTAATGTATGGTTACCTCTGGCAGTCGGTGCTGGGATCTAGGAGTGGAGTTTGGGCATTAGTTAGCTTTGCCAGTGACTGTGATATATCATCTATAATATATGATACGTGATATAGCCGGCAGAGCCAAACGAGTCACTCCGAGAGTGAGTTATTGGCTTTCTGGACAGAAAAGGTGTTGGGTCAAGTCCAAAAACAGCACTGAATTTTCCTACTCTGTGAGCAGCAAGAAAAATGAAGGCCAAGGTGACCACAATCCTATCTAGCCTCTACATCTGCATTTACCAAGATGTTTTTAAAGTCCTTGATGTTAACTCCAGAGAGGCAATAAAAATGGACCCAAACCGGAGGGATGTAAAGGGTGCCTTTCCGTCTCTTGGGACAATTAGGCAGCCAGCCAGCCTGGCCAGCTGATGGAGAACAAGGCAACCTGCCTGGGGAGACCAGGCAGAGGTCAGGCAGGGAACCGAAACCGTTCTGCCAGATGGGTGGGAGTTTTGAAAAATTAAAAACAGGTCAAGGAGGAAGCCGATGATGGGAACGGACGGAACCTTGCGGCACAGGCCTGTGGCCGTACACCTTCCAGCACAGGGTGTCTGTCATGCCGGGTGCGGCAAACAATCCGGCCTCATCTGTGTCAGCATATGGAGTCCACAGCCTTGGCTTGGACAAATTATAGTTTCTCAGGCCGACTCATTTTTAAATTCAACATAAACCGTAGAGAGGCGAGGAGGGTAAGCGATTTTCAGGCCCCCCACCGCCCTCTGAAGCTACAGCTAGTATTTTTTAGCCCAGCACCTTCAAACAAAGGGAGAGCCATGTTAGCTTCCTTCTGGGAGAGGAAGGAACCAGGCTCGCTATGGCTTGGGTAGTGCTTGCTACTGAGGCATTAATCAGGGTCCTGACAAACCTGGAAAGGGCTGGTTTCCTCTTCATGTATAGAATCATAAAGGGGGCACAGCATTCAAACAAAAGGCCAAGGAAACCTCTCCCAAAGATCCTATCAACTGTCATTATGGAGCAACCAGTCTGGCCAGAAGGGAAAGCCCATTTTAGAAAAGGGCCCTGTTTTTCCAGGCAGTGACATTCCTGTTACTCCGGATATGACTATAGTTCCAAAGAGGTCACTGGGGTAGACCTTAACTTCAACTAGCTTTCAGGGAGTGGCCGGTTATTCGTGGTTGGGTTATTTTTCATTATCTCTAGCCTTCGGGAGCACGGATATCCTATGCTTAAGATGGCGGCCATTGGGGGTCGATATCCTACCACCGATTCTCACACCATTTCACGCAACTCTATTTTGGGGGATTGCTTCCCCCTTCACTGGGCGGAAAGCCGAATTAGCCTAAGCCTATCTTGGCAAGGCCATGCCCCTGGATGCCTCAGGTCTACCTGGCCACGAGGATTTGTTTGGGAATGGGCACGTGACACAGTTCCTATCAATGAGAGAGGAAGGAACATTTGCTGTGGGCCTCTGAGGAGAGTTTCCTCAGTGTTAAGAGGTCACTCTCCCTCTGATCTGCTGTCATGGATGGATGTGAAGTCTGAAAGGGCCACGTGGTTTCACTTGAGCTTGAGGACAGAGGCCACTCAGGGAGGAGAGCAGGGAAAGGGAGCTGTGGCCACAGCAATCACAGTGTTCACTCTGGACTTCCAGCCTCACAAGCCAAAAGCTGTCTTATTCTGGGATGTAAATGTGACAAGAGAGACTAGTGGGTCGCTGAGACGTAACTCCCAGATCATCCATGGAGACTCTGGGGGACTGATACACACCACCTAGACTTGAAGGAGACTGTAATTCAGACTACCAGTTTATTCATTGGTAGTGAAAGGTTGGCTTTTCTGGTAGCTGGAAACCTTGTGTCCTCTAACTTCCTTTCCCAGTATTAAGGTACCTGGGAAAACAAGTTGGTAGTAATAATAGCCACAATGGAAAATAATAATAATAATAAAAGTTTGATTTGTCCAAAGTTACATAGTTTGTAAATGGCAGAGCACAGGATTTAGACTCTAATCTATCTGAGTCCAAAGCTCAAAGTTTTTTTAAAAAAGATTTTATTTATTCATGAGAGGCATAGAGAGAGAGGCAGAGACATAGGCAGAGGGAGAAGCGGGCTCCCCTCAGGGAGCCCGATGTGGGACTCAATCCCAGGACCCTGAGATCACGCCCTGAGCCAAAGGCAGACGCTCAACCACTGAGCCACTCAGGTGGCCCTCAGTTAGCCTTTTAAACTGATGCCTTAAAAATAATAATAATAGGGATCCCTGGGTGGCGCAGCGGTTTAGCGCCTGCCTTTGGCCCAGGGCGCGATCCTGGAGACCCGGGATCGAATCCCACGTCAGGCTCCCGGTGCATGGAGCCTGCTTCTCCCTCTGCCTGTGTCTCTGACTCTCTCTCTCTGTGTGTGTGTGTGTGTGTGTGTGTGTGACTATCATAAATAAATCAAAAAAAATTTTTTTAAAATAATAATAAAATAAAATAAATAATATAAACTGATGCCTTGTGGTTGCAATTTTAGAAGCCATTCTCAGTCTCTTGTTGATTTGGAGACAATACCCCAGTCTTAATAACACCAAAAGATGAGAGTTTTCTCACTATGTCAGTTTCAGAGCATGACATTGGCTGGCCCAGTTCCTGCAGCCCAGGAATCCACCTTATTTGTATCCTGTGGAGCTCTCCTTATTGTCTTTGGCATTCTTGTGGTGTTGAATTGCCCATTCTTGCCCCAACCGTACATCTTTGCACTGAAGTATGTTTCTTTTGTTTTTTTATGCCTTTACTTTCTAACCTAATTATTTGGATTGTTCAATATTTGGAAGCCTTCTCTCTCCCAACAAAATGGCAAACTTCTTGCAGGCATTGCCTATGTTGTCTCCTTCCTATGCATTCCCCACAGCACCAAACTGAATGTTGAGCATGTAGTAAGCATTCAGTGAATGTTGATGGAATTGAATTATGAACTATTGTCTCATGTTCAGTCTTTCCACAGGGGCTTTTGGTTAGAACATTTGACCAGAATGCCATATAGACAAAACTGAATTAGGAAAAAAACATGGAATATAGGTTATAGTCAAGGCTCAGAATTTCACATTACCTAATTTATTATTATTTTTTATTGGAGTTCAATTTGCCAACATATAGCATAACACCCAGTTCTCATCTCGTCAAGTGCCCCCCTCAGTGCCTGTCAGCCAGTCACCCCAACACCCCTCCTACCTCCCTTTCCACTACCCCTGGTTCATTTCCCAGAGTTAGGTGTGTCTCATGTTTTGTCACCCTCACTGATATCTTCACTCATTTTCTCTCCTTTCCCCTTTATTCCCTTTCACTAATTTTTATATTCCCCAAATGAATGAGACCATATAATGTTTGTCCTTCTCTGATTGACTTATTTCATTCAGCATAATACCCTCCAGTTCTGTCCACGTCGAAGCAAATGGTGGGTATTTGTCGTTTCTAATGGCTGAGTAATATTCCATTGTATACATAGACCACATCTTCTTTATCCATTCATCTTTCAATGGACACCGAGGCTCCTTCCACAGTTTGGCGATTGTGGACATTGCTGCTAGAAACATCGGGGTGCAGGTGTCCCGGTGTTTCACTGCATCTGTATCTTTGGGGTAAATCCCCAGCAGTGCAATTGCTGGGTCGTAGGACAGATCTATTTTTAACTCTTTGAGGAACCTCCACACAGTTTTCCAGAGTGGCTGCACCAGTTCACATTCCCACCAACAGGGCAAGAGGGTTCCCCTTTCTCCACATCCTCTCCAACCTTTGTTGTTTCCTGTCTTGTTAATTTTCCCCATTCTCACTGTTGTGAGGTGGTATCTCATTGTGGTTTTCATTTGTATTTCCCTGATGGCAAGTGACGCAGAGCATTCTCTCATGTGCTTGTTGGCCATGTCTATGTCTTCCTCTGTGAAATTTCTGTTCATGTCTTTTGCCCATTTCAAGAATGGATTGTTTGTTTCTTTGGTGTTGAGTTTAATAAATTCTTTATAGATCTTGGATACTAGCCCTTTATCTGATATGTCATTTGCAAATATCTTCTCCCATACATTACCTAATTTTTTTTAATTAAAAACCTTTTTAGAAGTAGGCTCTACGTTCTGTCTCCCTTTCTGATATTTCCCACACATTTCTTCCCCCTTCCCTTATATTCCCTTTCACTATTATTTATATTCCCCAAATGAATGAGAACATATAAAGACTGCTAACTCTGGGAAACGAACTAGGGGTGGTAGAAGGGGAGGAGGGCGGGGGGTGGGAGTGAATGGGTGACGGGCACTGGGTGTTATTCTGTATGTTAGTAAAAGAAAAAAAAAGAATTTAAATAAAAATATTTAAAAAAAAAATAAATAAAAAAAAAAAGAAAAAGAAAAAAAGAAGTAGGCTCCACGCTGGGCCTACTTTTAAATCACGCTGGGTGTGGAGCCTAACGCAGGGCTTAAACTCATGATGGTAAGATCAAGACTTGAGCTGAGATCAAGAGTCGGGCGCCTAACTAACTGAGCTAGCCAGGCACCCCTAAAATTAAAAAAAATTTTTTTAAACTCCAGTATAGTTAACCTATGGTGTTAGATTTATGTTTTGACTTATTTTCAAATCAGTTATTATCTGGTCTCCTAAACATTGCCTTTCTTTTCATATTTTCTAGGTGGGCAGTTTCTTCTCTTTGCTTCTGAAGTTCACATTTTCCCCTCTCAAATCCTTGAGTGAAGTTTTTCTTCTTGCTGGAGAAATCACTGTCGTGACCATCCCATAGTGGCCTAATGTGGAACATGTGCCATTCACTTTTAGCTTCACTTTTCTTTTTTTCTCTCTTCCTTCTGTTTTTCTTTGCATTAACAGCTGTGTGGAGATGGCAGCAGCTTGAAGGAGACAGTAGAAGCAGAGGGCCTGGCCCTGGAGGTCTTTGGAGTTCATACCCTAAAGGACGAGAGACAGAGCTTCCCCAGGGAGCAGAGTACACATGTCTGAGGATTCCAGTGCAGGAGGGGACTTAGAGCAGTCATCAGGTTTCTTTTTTAAAGATTTTATTTATTTATTCATAGAGACCGAGAGAGAGAGAGGCAGAGACACAGGCAGAGGGAGAAGCAGGCTCCATGCAGAGAGCCCGACATGGGACTCGATCCAGGGTCTCCAGGATCACGCCCTGGGCTGCAGGCAGCGCCAAACCGCTGCACCACCGGGGCTGTCCCATCAGGTTTTTTTAAAAAGATTTTATTTATTTATTCATGAGAGACACAGAGAGAGGCAGAGATATAGGCACAGGCAGAAGCATGCTCCGTGAAGGGGAGCCTGATGCGAGACTTGATTCCCAGGACCCTGGGATCATGACCTGAGCCAAAGGCAGAGGCTGACCTGCTGAGCCACCCAGGTGCCTAGAAGTCATTAAGTTTTAAAGAAAGATTTATTTATTTGAGAGATAGAGAGAGAGAGAGAGAGAGAGAGAGAGAAAACACAAGCAAGCAAGCAGGGGAGGGGCAGAGGAAGAGGGGAAGCATAAGCAGACTTCCAACTTGAACTTGGAGCCTGACATAGGGCTTGAGGTCTCCTTGAACTGGAGTTTGATGGCTGGATTTAGCCAGCAGTGGCTCCCTTTAAGCAGACATGCCTGAGAGCTGACTTCCATGAGGCTGGAAAAAGGCTGTTCCCCGGCACCCCCGCCCCTGCCCTGTGCCTCTCTGCACCTGTGACCGTTTGAAACCCCCATCCTGCCAGCTTTGTTCCTCACTAATCCCTGCTGAGGGAATTTGGGCCTGCTCTCCACGGTCCCTTCCATCTGCACTTGGCTCTCATCTTGAGTCCACAGTCCTGGCAAGTACTGACTTCTTCAAAGCCAGTGCGAGGGGAGTGCACGTTCAAAATCCTCTGACTGGGGTTGGAGAAAGTGGAAAATGCAAAACATGCTCATTTTGGAGACATCTCATTCTTTTGGAAAAAAATCTGAAACCTCCACTGGTCTGTCGTTTGTAAGCCGCCAAGTGTGTTTTTTGTTTGTTTTTTGAGACAGAGGAAACCATCTCTAAATGGCATTCATATTAACACACGACCTCTGTGCTGCGCTTCTCCCACCCACTGCAAAATTGGCACGTGAGGTGGACTTACGGTTTGGCCTCTTGCTCTTGTTGTTGATCACAAAAGGTTTACAGCTGATCCACTCTCAGCAAAAGTAAGGTTTTGGTCACTCTGTCGTTACCCAAAACTTCCAGACAGTTGCTGTCCTAGAGATTTGTTATCCCTTAACTCTTGTGCTGCCAACTTCAACAAAGAGGAAAATATGAAAGTGGATGTATGCTCCTTGCTTCGGACCTCCTGTCTTCCAAAGTACCCTGCACAAAGCTACAGTGGAAGGAGAGAGTAGGGGTATACGTTTGTTAGGGACATACTTTTTGATTTGGTGGAAAGCCTTCCTTCTTTCCTTGTTGTGAAGCCAGGCTGACACATAAACCATGAAACTTCATAAAGCCAGTCTCTCTTTACTCAAAATGGTGGGAAGTTGGAAACTAGTTTCTAGAATCATGGATTTTCTTTCAACAAATTTTTTATTGAAGTATAATATACACATTAAAAAGTGCACAGATTATTAGTGTACAACTTGATGAATTTTTACAAAATGAACTTATCCATGTAATCAAGCACCCAAATAAAGAGAACACTTTTCCTGTATTAGTTTCCTAGGGCTGCCATAACAAATCACTACAAGTTTAATGGCTTACAACAGCAGAAATGTTTCTCTCAGAGTTCTAGAAGCCAGGGATCTGAAATCAAGATGACAGCAGGGTCGTGCTCCTTCCAGGGGCTCTCGGGGAGCATTCTTCCTTACTTCTGCCAACTCTGGTGGTTCTAGACCTTCCTTGGCTTATGGCCACATCACTGTGAATCTCTGCCTCTGTCTTCACTGGACCTTCTCCTTCTTACACTTCTTGTGTGTCTCCTCTTTCATTTCTTATAAGGATACTTGTCATTGAGGGCTCACCTAGATAATCCAGGATGATCTCACCTTGAGATTCTTGATTTAATTACATCTGCAAAGACTCCTTTCTTTCCCCCAAAGTTCACAATCACAGGTTCTGGAATGTGAATATATATTTTGGGGGGCCACCATACAACCTACCACACTTCTTGTCTCTCCCAGCCACTCCTTAATGCTAACCACTGTCCTGACCTCTCATGGCATAGATTAGCTTTGCCTGCATTTGAACTTCATGTGAATGGAACCATACAGGTGTGCTATTTTGTGTCTGGCTTCTTTTGCTCAGCATCACCCTTGTGAGATTTATTTACACAGTTGCTTATAGTATAGACCACTTATTCTCAGTGCTCTATGGCATTCCACTGAATGACTTTGTCACAATCTATCCATTATATACTTGACAGACCTTTGAGTTATTATCAGTGTGAGCTATTATGAGTATTTCTGTACATGAGTCTTGTAGCATGTGCCCATGTGTTTCTGTTGAATATACTAAGAGCAGAATTGCCGAATCCTGGATTGTGCATGTACATTCAGCTTTGGTAGATAATGTCAAGGAATTATAGAATTTTAAAGTTGGTATGAATTGAGGTCAAGATCGGATGCCTCACTTAAATAAAACTCAAATAATCCCAAATCCACTTAATTCAAAGTCCACTCTTCCCACCCCCTGCTCCAGACCTTTTGAATTGGGAAGATACTTTTGCATGTTGTCATTCTGGCTTAGTACCCCTATCAAGGTCCTGGACCAAAATCCCACTACTCTGCCTTTGTCAGATCACAGAAGTGAAAGAGAGCTCAGTAGAACTGGCATGGCAGAGGCTGCTGTCTCAAGATTAAATGTCTCAGGCAGGCTCTTTATCCTCACTTGCATGGGCAGAGTACTGATATGTGCCTAGTGAAGAGCATTACACATGCAGCATTCATTTCAAGAAGTGTATGTTGCAGAAAGAGTCCCATCTTTTGGACTCTGAGCTATGGAAAGTCAAAGGCAGCTCAAAGTAAAAAAAGTAATTTAACAAGGTAGCTCCCACCCACCCCCACTCCCACCCTGCTGTGTTATTTTTTAAAAAGCATTTAGTGTAATTAAGCCATTGCCTCATAAAGTTGTTTCACCAGGAACTTCAGTTTCCCCAGGAAGAGATGAAAATAAACTGAATGTTTCATGTCACTGTTCCCACGATTCTTAAAAAATCATGTTTGTCTTTAACAGCATGATATGAAACATCTCTCATCGATAAAGTATTGTTTTACTTCAGGATAACAAGGCAACAGAATCTAGAATGACAATTTTTATGCACATTTTAAACATGAATCCTTCGTATAGATAGATTACCAGGCATGTTTGACTCCAACCGTATTTTCCCACATAATTATTTCGTTTAAATCTCCTAATTATTCCATTCTGTTGAATACCATCTGTCCTGCAAAGGGACAATTGTGTCTAAACAAATCAACAGGTTTTGCGTCATTGTCTAAATATGAGGGAGAAACAGCCCCCAAACTCTACTCTGGCAGTTGGGTGGAAATTAACAGAGGTCTAAATCCCACATTGGGAATGCCTCATCTCTAGCTCCCCTGGAAGCTAACTTTCATAACTTGTGGAGCCCAAAACAAAGCCAAATGAATTTTGGAAAGGTCAGTGGGAAAGGGATTGGGGTGGGACTTTCCCAGAGAATGTTTGAGCCTTTGCTCCATGAGCTATCTGGTTACCCAGGCAGTTTGTACTTCTCAGGGAGGGTGGAGGAGAGGACAAAAGACATTCTCTCTTGGTACCTAGGTCTGGGGGTAGGGGTGGGGGTGGGTGGACACCTGGAATTTTCCCAGTTGGCTTGGGGGCAGTCATCTCATCCTGGGAACCCCGTGAACAGTGTAGTTATGTCAGGAACCTGGGACAACAGTGCATTTGTGGGAAGAAAATTGCCGAGGCTTGCCTGCCTTGTGTCTTGTTATCAGGAGAACCGCTGATGTGTTCCAAATAATCACATACCGTGCGCTGGGAAAGTGCTTCTCCCTGCAGCCAGTTTCAGGCACCCCAGAGCTCCAGTGCTTCTGCTAAGGGCCTGCAGATGTTGCCCTTAGCACTCTACCTTCCAACAATAATTGACCTTTCCCCTTTCTTATTTTCTTTTTTCTCACCCTCTGTCTTGCTCTCACTACTTGCTCCCCCAACTTAATTTCCCTTCGTATGCTTTTTAAAAGAATTTTTTATATGTTTATTTCTTCCCTAAAAGATGTGGCCAAGAAGCCCTGATGGCTCTCAGGGTTAGAAAGGAAGTCAAGTCCACTGGTCTGAGGCTAGCCAGCAGTTCTGAGAAATCAGTAAGTCCCTGGAGATTCTTTTCCTTCTTCTATGAGTGTATCAGCCTCCCTCTCCCCTACTTGTTTATGTTATCGTATTGTCTTTTTATACATGCTCACTTCCAGATCAGTTCATTCAAAGACTGTAAGCATCTGCCTTCAGCTAATAAACTGATTTGATTTGAAGCCCAATCAAAGGGACTAGATGAAGGAGTAGAGTAGACTGTCCCTCTCTCTGCACCCCCGGCCCCCCACCAACCTCATTTCCCAGAAACCCAATTGGCTTCCTCAGAGGCCTTGGTGTGATTAGAGATTCCATATCCCCTCCCCACCACAGCCCCATGCAATGTCAGGAGGAAGGGTAAAGGAGCTCACCATTATAGTTTTGGGAATTGGCAGTGCTCCCAATCAGGTGGTGGGTCCCATTAGCGCACACACATTTCCCCAACTCTCCCCTGGCCCCTGCCCAGAACCCCAGCAAGCTAATCACAGGGAAAATGCATGTGTGTGAATGTCAGGAGTGAATAGGCAGGTGGCCTGCTTCAGTATTAGCCTGCAGCATCTCTTTTTCTAACCGCCATCCAGTATTGGACATGGCAACCACACTGGTTAACACCCCAGCTCAGCTTGGGATTATGAATGGAGGGATGGGAGATCCCCATGCAAGTAAGCAGCTGTCCCTTTGGTTAATTATTGGGATCCACAAGCCCATCCCCATTGCCAGGGCTCCAGTGTCGAGATGATGAAATAGGTGATTAAGGGACTTGGAGGCCAGTCCACACTGCAGCTTTGTCTGGAGTGTTCCAACGACAAGTGTTATTAGTCCACTAATCATAACATTGCCTGCAGTGGAATTTCCTTGGGAAGGAATGGGGCAGAGCCTCCATGCCAGAGGGCCGCACTGCATGAAAATACTAACACATCACAATTGGCTGTTCTGTGGGAAGGCGATTCCAACATCCGATTCAGGAAGTAGGTCACCAGGCTTCTAGATGCACTGTTATTTTGATTTACTTCCTTAGAGTCTCACAGTTTTTCTACACTTCTCTGGGTAGGAATCAAACTCCTCCGAGTTACTGGCTTCTGGACTGCCACGCGGGGCAGGACACAAGCAGGTTCTGAAAACAGAGCCATGGGTTTTCTGTGGCCAGACCTGCAGGGCCATGTGCTTCTGGGACTCTGACAGGGTGCCCTTCAGGTCAATCATCCTCACCTTGACCCCTTTCCATGGGGTCTTCTGGAGGTCTGAGGCCATGGCTTTTAGGAGCTCGCAGCTGTGCCTGCCAGACAACACATGTTTAGAGAGAGGGTGAAGAGGTACAAATGAGTGGGAGGGCGCCAGAGCCTTCTCAGTAATGAGCATAGCAAAGCTTCCATTTCCAAGGATCTTGGGAGGACGCAATGTACTCATTTGGAGTGTCACACTGCCAGGGCTGTTAGTACCAGCTGTCGGATTCTGGGACCACCCTGTTGGCGGGGTTAGGGGCCCAGCCAAGTCTTTCTTTTATTCTATACCTCTGGTCACTTGGGCCTTAGGAATCAGGAGTCATGGGGGCTCTGGGGTTCTGTCACCAAGCAGCTGCCTCCTCTTTCCTGGATCAGTCTCGAGTTCCCCTGGTTTCTCCTAAACCCAAGCAGTTGTCTGCTGCCTTGGAGTATCAGCAAAAGGTATTTGTGTGTCCATTGGTATTTGCAGATTTCACATTAGGCAAAAGCTTATATTTCTTTTTTTTTTAAGGTAGACAGATGGTCTGACACTGGGGACTCTGAATTTACCCCCTGCTCCCTTTTTGTTTTTAACCATTCAACTGCTGGGTATTTCTGATTCCCAGTGTCTTTCTTGGTACTGTATTTTATTGGGGTATAAATTCTGGGCTCCAGCTCACTTGCCCAGAAATGTCATTTCAATGCAGTCTTTGAGGAGGTGAAGGATTGTGCCAGTAGTACTTTGGGGCATTGAGATACCATGGAAGGGTTTGAAGAGGTCTCTTGGAGAGCACCAGAGGGCTTGCTTGCCCCCCCTCCTGCCCGCCCCTCACTTTCCCCATCTCTATTAGTCACAACCTATCTAGGCAAATAGTAAAAGAAAATCTTTGTGATAAAACATTAACTCTCTATTAAACACACCCTCTACCCTTGGTTTTATTTGCTTGTTTTATAAATCTTTAGAGCAGGGGTTGCCACTCTGAAGTAACTGGAGTTGAATTTACCATCACCCCAGAATGAGCACGTGGTTACTGCATATAATGCAGAGACAAGGAAAAGCCAGGACGCCTGAGTCGTGAGAACAGGCGTGGTGCAGTGATGCAGCAGATAGTAGTGCCTTACGAAGGTGCTGATGTCAGCCGCCGGCTTTAATTCCCAGCTGGGCTGCTTCCTAGCTGTGGGGCCAGGCAAGTTCCTGAGCCCCTGCTTCCTACACTCCAGATGAAAACAAGAGTTCTTAGCACAAAAGGGTTGGGAAGAATAAATGAGAAAAACGGAGGTGACATGCTTTGTTAGGACAATCCTGAAAATTCACGAAGTGGCCGCTCAACATTGACTTTTGTCATTATGAAAATCGCCTCCCTGGCTCTGTAGTCCTGTTTCCTGTTGAATAGCAACTGAAGGAGCCCCAGGAGCCACCCCCATCTGAGTCTGGCTATTTTTGAGGCTCCCTTTGGAATGGGCTGGCCCCAGCAGTCCAGGGGGTGAGAGGCAGGGAGGGAGGCAGGCATTATGCTCTGGGTTGCAGCTGTGACAGCCAGTACAGTATCCCCCACATGCCAGATGAATCAAGCTGAGGGCCAGATCTGGGCTGTGGGCCAGAGGCTCCCCACCCTGATTTATAGTGTGGACAGAGATGTGGGTGTTTTCTGAATATATTTTGATGATGATAAAAAGAGAGAGAGGGAGAGGGAGAGGGGGAGAGAGCGAGAGAGTGAGAGAGCGAGAGAGAGAGAGAAACACCCTTCCTAAAAAATGTGCTGAGGGAGGGAGGTCCAGGCCTATCTGCAAGATTAGAGCAGCCTGACTGTGAGCAGGAGTCACTCATAGGAAGGAGGCCCTGTGCAAGAGTGGCCTGTGATAGGCAGTGCTCCTTGAAATGCAGTGAATTGTGAATGAGGCCCCTGTATGCCAGCCGTTGGGGGTTAGACCAGGCCTGCTGGCCCTCCGCAGGTGTGGAGTCGGGGACTAAGCCTGCATTTTAACTCCCCATGTGCACGCCCCACAAGCTGGGACAGAGAGTACAGGACTTGCTGGGCTCTGGGGAGACCCCCTGCTCCCATGGCTTCCCTGGTCCTAATGCTTCTTTAGAAACCAGTGAGGCTTTGCTGTGGGGGTCAGGGCTAAGTCATTGCCAATGGGCTGGGGACAACAGGCAAAGTGTGGAAGGACTGCCCTGGATGGAGTTTGGAAACACATACACACACACACCCAGGATTTATTCTCAGCCTTCATCCCAACACATTTGAGAGGGTTCCCAACTCTGGGGCCAAGAGAGCAGTGTGGAAGCAGAGAGGCCAAATAGGGGCTGGGAGTGCGGGCTCCTTCCGGAATGTTTCCCCTCCCAGACAAGGCAGAGCCAGGCACAGCCTTCCTTGTTTCACTCAGGAAATGTCAGACACAGCTGTCCCGGCTTGCTGTATTTCATCTGAGAAAGAACCTCAGGTTCCCTAGGACTCATACAGATCTTTGAAGAAAAGCGACATATTTCCCAGAGGTGAGGCTGCTAAGTGGACATCATGCTGGAGCGCATAGCACGTAGCCTCACATGGGTCTGCAAACGTTTTTTTCCTGAGGGAAGGGCAGGGAACACTCTCATGCCAATAACCTGTAGTATCTGACAAGTACAATCTGTTAGATTTTTTTCCCCCACTTCTTCACCTCTCAGTGCTCCCGGCCTCGGGCCCTCCATTCAAGCGAGGCCTTGTCTGGGTCCCTAGCACCACTGCTACCCCGCCATGCTCATCTGTGCCTTTGAGCTTTCACTCTGTCTGGAATCCTCTCATCCTTTGAGGATCCAAAGCCTCCTTATCCAGGTTTCTGAGGAAATAGTCCAAGGTACCCCTGGTCCTTCCATCGTTGCTGGGCTCACTTCTTGAGGGGCACATACTACCAGTGTGTACATTTTTGCAAACTCCAAATTTACCCATCAGTACAGAGGATAAAGAAGTCTGGAGGAGAAAGGTGAGCCTCTCTCTCTCTCTCTGGCTGCCTCTTTAGACCCAGCTCAAGTGGGTTTTTTAGAGCTTTTCCTGCAACTTTTATTTTATAATATCGTTTTCTTTTTTTAAGATTTTTTATTTCTTTACTTGATACAGAGCAAGCAAGTGGGGAGGGCAAAAGGGGGAGCAGGCTTCAGGGAGCCTGATGCAGGGCTGGATCCCAGGACCCTGGGATCATGACCTGAGCTGAAGGCAGATGCTTAACTGACTGGGCCACCCAGGTGCCCCATTTTTTCTTTTGCACACATTCCCCTCTTTTAGGTGTTCACTTCACCAAAACACAAATCTGCTACACCCACAAGTCCAACTGGGGGTTACTTTCAGAACTTACAATGATTTCCCCCCATCAGAAGCTTATCCTGCCCTGAGCCCTGCGAGTTCATTGCCTTACATCTAGGATGAAAAGTCAGACTCCATGAGAGGGGCTCCAGTCTGTATCACTTGATGCTGGCTCATTTGCCAGATGGTGAGAAGCCCTCTGAAAGTGAAATAAAATGGCTTCTCAGGCTCTTCTTTTAAATTTCCCATTTCATGCCTCAAAGCTCAACAAAGGATTTGTGTGTGAAGTGTGTGTGAGTATGTGTGACCATGGTGGGAGAATGCACACAGGATCCTTGTGCATTCACTTTTCTTGGTAGGAAACAGAAGTGGGTGTCTTGCCAACTTGCTTAGGGTGTCCTTTACTAATAATTTCATTTGATGTAACCAAAAAGTTGTATCCCTGGCTTCTGACTACATCCTACATCCTGACTTGATGCCTGCAAAAAAAAAAAATGTGTCCTGTTGACATTCAGGAGACTGTATATTTCTAGCAGATAAGGGAGCCAGAGGCCATTCCCATCTCAGGGTGCTGGTGTTACACTGTAACAAAGGTCAGGGTTTCAGCTCCCGCCATGGTACTACTTTTTGATGATCTGGCTACAGACAACTTTGGTCACTGCTTTTGATGGCCCGGTCAGCATTTGGGAGCTTCTGCCAGGGACTGGGCTTCATAATGATTGAGTTTTCTTTGGGATCCTGTTAAAAATGGAGTAAGCATTGTGGGTACATGCTCATAGCAACCCTGGGAACAAACTGTTGGCTAGGAGTAGAGTGGGGCCCATTTACAGACCAAATGTACTAATTATAAATGGTTCTTGTCATTAAACAGATCTGTCAGGCCTGGGACTTGGCAGGTTTTGGTTAGCTATTAGTTCCATGCTACTGTACCGGCTGGGCAGTCATAAAACTGTATCATTTTGAAAAATGGTCCATAATATCATAATATAGACCAGCCTCCTCTGCACCCATTAGCTCAAATTGGTATGACTCGATGGTCCAATCTTGGACTGCTCAGATGCTGGATTTCATTTCTGCCTGGAGCCTTAGGTAGACTGGAGGGAGGGTCACCAGGGCTGTGTACAGTGAGGTCGCGGCAGAGGTTTTGGGCCACAGCCCCTCATCTCCCCTGGCACCACTTTCCTTCCTACTGTGTGGTGAGCCCTTTATCTCACATACTGGTTCTGTGTCCCACGCTGTCAAGTCCTGCTGAGGACTGAACTGCAAGTTGGGGCGTATTTGATAAGAGCCTGGGGCATAACAGGTACACGTGCTTATTAACAAGACTCTAGGAGGCAAAAAGCCTCCATGGGTGGAGGCCACAGTGCTAGGATGAGAGCTGATAGGGTAAATATTTTTCGATGAAGCTTCCTCAGAACATACTGTGGGCATTTCAGGCATCAGGAGGGAGTGGTTGGGAAAATAAGGGGTAGTAGGGGAGAAGTTCTAATACTCCAGAAATCCCAATAAATAGACCACACTGAATCTCCAGGCAGATGGTGCCAATCTCTCTGCTCTACCTTGGCAGTGTTATAGAGAACATTTATGAAGTACCAGGTGGCACGTGTGCCTTTCCAAGTTTAGAAGCAGGCCCCTAGGACAACTTATAATGTAGACAAGAAGGCTGAAGGCTTTGCCCAGCATTTCTAAAGCTTGATTTGGCTTTCATTTGATTTAAATATCTCAAAAATAGAGAAAGGAGCCAATCTTTTGCTGATACAAGATAGTCCTAGGACCTAATTCACAGGGTTCTTACTTGGATGCAACTAGATAACTTGAATGTGTATGAACACTTAGCATGGTGTGCAGCATAATAGGAAGCACTTAGTGAATGTTATTTGGTCTTGCCACTCCCTTGCTAAAGTTGCCTTGTCCTTAGGTCCCTAAACTATGTATGTAGATCACTCTGTTCAACTGGGGTTACTGAGTATCTGCTGAGTGCTTAGCCCTGTGCTTGGGGATATGTGAGTAATACAATAGAAATCTATGAAGGAGGAGCTATTTTCAAGGACCTTCTTTGGTGGGATGTTTTGAGCTTCTTCCAAAAAGCCCCCCTCTGGCAGCTAGGTGGAGAGGCCCAGGGCTTTTCCTTACATGGCATAGCAAGGGCTTTAAACTCATGGGCTTTGCTATCAGGCAGGCATGTGTTTAATTCTTGCCTCCACTTCTTGACTGTATTGTGACCTTGGCAAGGCTCACTACCTCCTCATGCCTCAGTTTGGGCATGCCTTGGTTTCTGATCTGTAAATCAAGCATCGTAATTACATTCTTACACATGATGTACCCATGAACATAGATCCATACTTTCTGCTTTGTACAGTTAGCTTTTCAATCAGATGGAAAAAGAGAGTTACAAAAATACCACATTAGTATCTTTAATATTTATTTTGAGAGAGAGTGCAAGTGGGAGAGAGGGGCATAGGCAGAGGGGGAAAGAGAATCTCAAGCAGGCAGCATACTGAGTGTGGAGCCCAATGCAGGGCTTGATCCCAAGACCCGAGATCATGTCATGAGCCAAAATTAAGAGTCAGATGCTTGAACCATCCAGGTGCCCCTCCTCTCTTTTTTCAATTTAGGTGTAATTGACATATAATATTATATGAGTTTCAGCTGTACTACATAATGATTCAGTGTTTGCATATATTGCAAAATGGTCCCCACAGTAAGTCTAGTTAACATCTGTCACCATACATACAAAAAAAGTTTTTTTTTCTTGTGAATAAAGAATTTTTAGATCTACTCTCTTAGCAACTTTCAAATATGCAATACAGTATTATGAACTATAGTCACCATGCTGTACATTCCACACCTGTGACTTATTTTATAATTAGAGGTTTATGCCTTTTGACCCCATCACCCATTTTGCCCACTCCATATCCTCACTTCTGGTAACCACTAGTCTGTTCTCTGTATGTATGAGTTTGGGTTAGTGTTTTTGGTTCTTTTTTTTTTAAGATTTTACTTATTCATGCATGAGAAACACACAGAGAGAGAAGCAGAGACACAGGCAGAGGGAGAAGCAGGCTCCATGCAGGGAGCCTGACGTGGGACTTGATCTCAGGACTCCAGGATCAGGCCCTGGGCTGAGGGCAGGCACTAAACCACTGAGCCACCCAGGGATCCCAGTGTTTTTGGTTCTACATATAAGTGAGATCATATGATATTTGTCTTCCTCTGACTTAGTTCACTTGGCATTATGCCCTCAAGGTCCATTCACGTTGTTGCAGATGGCAAGATTTCATTCTCTTTTTTGGGGGGCTGAATAATATTCTCCTTCATTTTTTATTTTTTATTTTTTTTTCTTTTTAAAATTTTTATTTATTGATGATAGTCACACAGAGATAGAGAGAGAGGCAGAGACATAGGCAGAGGGAGAAGCAGGCTCCATGCACCGGGAGCCCGACGTGGGATTCAATCCCAGGTCTCCAGGATCGCGCCCTGGGCCAAAGGCAGGCGCTAAACCGCTGCGCCACCCAGGGATCCCCTCTCCTTCATTTTTTAAAGATTATTTTGCTGGGTATAGAATTGTCGGTTGACAGCTTTTGCCTGTCAACACTTTGAATATATCATCCCACTGTCTTCATGCCTCCCTGGTTTCTGATGCAAAATCAACTGTTAATTGTATTGAGAATCCTTTGTATGTGATGAGTGACTTGTCTTTTGCTGTTTTCAAGACTATTTGTTTTTGTTTTTTTACAGTTTGCTTGTGATGTGTCTAGGTGCAGACCTTTTTGAGTTTATCCTACTTGGAGTTAGTTGAACTTTTTGGTTGTGTAGATTAATATTTTTCATCAGATTTGGGTAAGTTTTTCCTATTATTTCTTCAAATATTCTTTACACTCCTTTCTCTCCTCTCCTTCTGAGACTTCCATTCTGTATATGTTGTATATTTGAGGATGTCCCATGAGTCTCTCAGCCTTTAATTACTTTTCTTCATTCTTTTTTCTCTCTGTTTCTCACATTGGATATCAATATCTTCAAGTTTGCTGATTTTTATTCTTCTGCATGTTCAAATCTGCTGTTAAGCCTCTCTAGTAAATTTTTCACATCCATTTTACTTTTCAACTCCAGAATTTCTATTTGGTTCTTTTAAAAAATAATTTCTACCTCTTTATTGATATTCTCCATTTACTGAGACATCATTCTCACACTTTCCTGTAGTTCTTTAGACATGGTTTCCTTTAACTCTTTGGACATATATAAAATAGCCGACTTGAATCTTTGTCTAAAAAGTCCAACATTTTGGCTTCCTTGGGGACAGTTTCTGTTGGTTGTTTTGTTTTATCCTGAGTATGGTCTATTTCCTGGGTATGGCCTATTTCTTTGCAAGTCTCATAATTTTTTGTTAAAAGCTGGTCACTTTGAATATTATAATATAACTCTGGAAATCAGACTCTTTCTCCTCTAGTATTTGTCATTGCTGCTTGTTGTAGTAGTAGTTGTTGTTTGTTTGTTAAGTGATTCTATTTGAATTTCCACCAGAGCTGGTTGGCCCTATCTCATAGTTACACTTTACAAAGTATAACTCTCCCTACAGTTTGCTTTGGCTGACTCACAACTCTTTTGATGAAACTTGAGGCCAGTTATTGGGAGAAGCAAATTATAAATATTAAACTTGTCTAATGCTTCTTAGATCTCAGCTGAGCTTATGCTTCTTCAATTGCCCCATTTCAAGGAACTTGTAAATCACAAGGCCAAACAGCATTCATTATCTGCCTTCATGTCAGCAAGAGAAAAAAAATAATGAGAATGATCCCATTCCATTCTCCTAAGAGGGTGAAAATAACTCTCCTAAAGAGAATAAACTATAATCTGGAACAAGAGTCGAAGTCCATGTCACCCAGGATATATGCCCCCAGCCCTCTCCTTTCTTTTTTTTTTTAGCCCTCTCCTTTCATTCCTGATCTTCCCTACTTTTGAGGGAAGAGGAGAACACCCCTGCAAACTTGAGTTGGCCAAGTCTTACAGTGTTGCCAGAGACAGGTTCTCTCCCCACAGCAAAGGGGACAGCTTTAATGGCAACCTGGAGGCAATTAGAGACTGGGGCAGAGGGACTGGAAATGTAATCTGAGGAGCAGGGGCAGAGTATGTTCAGTGCTGGACTTGGAGGTGGGGAGGAAGAGAAAGGGTAAAAGGGAGACAGGCAATGGGAAAAATAATTTAATCAATTCTGCATGGCAGGGGCAGGCTTATAGCAAGAGGCAGTCTACTTTTTCTGATTCTATATTTTCACCAGTTTGTATTTTTTAATTTTAAAAGATATTTAATTTTTAAGTAATCTCTACACCCAGTGTGGGGCTTGAAGTTAAAACCTGGAGGTCAAGAGTTACGTTGTATGGACTGAACCAGCCAAGTGCCCCTCACCAAACAGTTTTTAATATTGCTATTGGGGTTCTGGTGATGTTCCCCAATCATCAACCTTGTACATTCATTTACAAGCATTTACCATGTATCAGGTACTGGGCATACTAATATGAATAAGCTAGGTCCCTCAGGGTTATGGGGGAAACCACTCTATAGAAAATTGCAGGATAGCTCTATTTTTAATTCTTTGAGGAACCTCCACACAGTTTTCCAGAGTGGCTGTACCAGTTCACATTCCCACCAACAGTGCAAGAGGGTTCCCCTTTCTCCACATCCTCTCCAACATTTGTTGTTTCCTGTCTTGTTAATTTTCACCATTCTTTAAAAATAGGGCTACCCTATGACCCAGAAGTTGCACTACTGCAGATTTACCCCAAAGGTACAGATGGGTAAATCTGCTGAGACACCTGCACCCCAATGTTTATAGCAGCAATGTCCACAATAGACAAATTATGGAAGGAGCCTCAGTGTCCATCGAAAGATGAATGGATAAAGAAGATGTGGTATATATATACAATGGAATATTACTCAGCCATTAGAAAGGACAAATACCCACCATTTGCTTTGACATGGATGGAACTGGAGGGTATTATGCGGAGTGAAGTAAGTCAATCAGAAAAGGACAAACATATGGAGAATATAAAAAAGTAGTGAAAGGGATTATAGGGGAAAGGAGAAAAAATGAGTAGGAAAAATCAGAGAGGGTGACAGAAAATGAGAGACTCCTAACTCTGGGAAATGAATAAGGGGTAGTGGAAGGGGAGGTGGGCAGAGGGATGGGGTGACTGGGTGACGGGCACTGAGGGGGCACTTCATGAGATGAGCACTGGGTATTATACTATATGTTGGCAAATTGAACTCCAATAAAAATACACACACACACACACACACACACACACATAAAGAAAATTGCAGGATAGTGAGAGCAGGAAGGAAAGCCAGAGAACTGGGGGCCCCAAGGAGGCCCCTCACCCCAACGTGGAGAGGGGGTAGGAAGTAGGATTCTGTTAGGTTTGTGGAAGGAGGTAATGCTTCAGTTAAACTTTAAAGCACAAGAAATTACTTAAGTGTTGGTGGAAGGAGCATGTGAGAGTGCAGGCATCCTAGACAGAAGGAATAGCAAATGCAGGCAGGAGCCAGAAGGAGCTTCTGCTACATTCCGAAATGGAAAATAGCTTTGGAGGATGGATATGAGCTGTATGGAGGATACCAGAAGGAGATGAGATTAGAAAGCTAAGTAAGACCAGATCATGAAATGCCCTATGTATTTTAAGGAGACATCTGTGTTTTATCTTAAGATTATGGAGGAGTCAATGAAGGGTTTTGCAAGAGGATGACCTGGGTGATGTAATAAGGTGGTTGACTTTAGAATCATATACTATTGATGTTCAAAACTATGGCCCTTCTACCAACAGCAGCAGTATCACCTGGGAACTCATTAGAAATAGAAATTCTTGGGCCCCATCCCAGACCTGCCTAATCAGAACCTCTGAAGGTGGGACCCAGTCATCTGTGTTCGAACAAGCTTTTCCAGTGATTCCAATGCTTGCTCAATTTGGAGAACCACTGCCCGAGACATACCACCAGGTTGGAATCGTAGCTCTTATAGTGCAAAATTTTTTGACCCCATTTACTCAACTGAAAAATGGGGATTGTAAAACTGTTGTGAGGATTAAGTACATTAATGTGTGAAAAGTGCCTAGAATAATACCTGGTCCGTAGTATATGTGCCATTATCATGTATGTTATTGTCATCCAAATTCTTTCTGGAGGGCTGAATGTTTTTATCTGACCTGTCGCCTTATAAGGTTTAGTGTCATGGCTCTTCTCCTCCCTTCCCTTTTCTTCACTCATATGTAGTAAAATAACTATTAATGTCTGTTATAAGCAGAGGAGTGCTTTAGGGGAATTTACCTGGAGCTAATGCTAGCACCCTAATGAGAATCCAGGTTTGCCGACTCTAGAAAAGACAGAGCTCAGAGTACAGCTGGACAAACCCCCTTCCCAGGTCTTGTCCTCAGTGTGCTCATCCATAGAGTGAGGGGGTTGGACAGATGATTTTGGAAGACTTTGACATTCAGTAATTCTACTTACCTTTTAAATGTCAGATTCAGCAACTGTTCATTAAGTAATTATTCTAGTAACTTTTCACAAGCCTGTGAGATAAGTGGTATTATTATCCCAACTGAAAATGAGAACGTGGAAGCCAAGAGAAGAGAAGCTTGCCCCAGATTGTATAGCACCCAATGGCAGGGCTGAGATTTGAGCCAGGTATGGCTGTTTCTAGGGCCTATGTCTCTTCTGCTTGTCACATTGTCTCCTATGGCATACTGTGACTTCCTTCAGAGAGATAAATGGGCTTGCCCAAGGTCACACAACTAAGCAAAGGGCAGAGAAAGGACCAAAACCCAGGTTTTCTGACTCCAGGGCCAGTGTTTGGTCTACAAATCACAGTGGCCTCTAACAATGAAGGCTAACAGCGTGCTAAGTGCTGGACAGATTAATGGCCCGCCTCTTGCCTATAGGCTCCAATAATCTAAAGTCAATAGACAACATACCAGCGTTGTAACGAACGGCCATGTGGCACAGAGGTCAGCAGTCCTCTGCAGGAGCCAATTTGAAATGCCTAGAGGGGTCCAAGAGGGTTTGAGGTTGACTTCCTGACAGAGGATGCTTTCAGGAGCTATTTGAAGGTGTTATGACAAGTGACATGCTGCCTCTTTCCAAGCAAATAATGGGTATGGTTGGATATCTCTCCATTTACCCCACTCCATCTCCAGAGCAGAGTGTGTACATTGGGGTGCAGGAAGACAATGTTAGAACTTCTATTCCAATTGCCTGTTTATCACTTTTTAAAAACAATTTTATTTATTTACTTGACAGAGAGAGAGAGAGAGAGAGAGAGAGAGGGAGGGAGAGAGAACACAAGCAAGGGGAGCGGGAGAGGGAGAAGCAGACTCCCCACTGAGCAGGGAACTAGATGTGGGGCTTGATCCCAGGATCCCGGGATCATGACCTGAGCTGAAGGCAGATGCTTAACCAACTGAGCTACCCAGGCGCCCCTATTTTATCACTTTTAAATTTCTATTTTCTTTCTTTTTAAAAAATTTATTTACTTATGAGAGACACACAGAGAGAGGCAGAGATGTAGGCAGAGGGAGAAGCAGGCTCCATGCAGGGAGCCCGATATGGGACTTGATCCTGGGACCGCGGGATCATGCCCTGAGCCAAAGGCAGATGCTCAACTGCTGAGCCAGCCAGGTGTCCCTAAATTTCTATTTTCTGTATATGCTTTATGATGGAAAACGGACATACTAAAATTCAGGGTACATGATTAGAATTTACAAATTTCTCATCTATCACTTATAAATCATTTTCTGGTTTAGGATATATGATATAATGTCCACAATTATTATGTTAGTATGCAGTACATTAATATAATTTGTAAACCAGCAATATATATGTACTTAAGTACATATGCATAAAGTAAATATATAAATAAATATATTAAAATTATAAATATATGATATTTGGGGATATACTCAAACACTTTTCTAAACAGGGGTTTGGGGAGATAGGCACCACACCTCACCATCATCCACCAGGAAGCAATATTCTGAGGCTTGCTTAGATTTTGGCAGAGCAAGAAACCCTATCTTCTTTGGTATTTCTTAGCCACATATGTCTGTTGGTCCATTTGGCTTGGTTTAAGTGCCTACCTGGCATGCAGAGACTCTGGCAGAGACAGAGCCCCTGGCCCTGTAGGGTTGATGAGCACAAGATCCAGTAATAGGGGATCAGTAATATCAATTTTGGTGCATCCACACAAGGGAATTTTATCTTGTGATTAAATTTTTTTAATTTAAATTTTACTTAGTTAACATTCATGTTTTAAAATGTAGGAGAAAAATGTCATGATGTGGGAGAGATGGTCTTGTAATTGTAAAGAAAAGTAGTTTGCAGTTACATTGGAAAGATTCGTATTTTTATTAAAAGAACCCCCCCACATCATGTATATATATGCATGGAAAAAGACTAGGAAGAAATAGCCCAATATACTCATGGTGGTGTGTAATTGCAGGCATTTTTATTTTCTTCTATGTAGCTATCTTTGTTTTCCAAAATTTCTATTTTCCAAAGAAGTCTATTTTTTTTTATTTTGAGAGAGAGAGAGACAGAGATTGAGAGAACATACAGGTGGGGGTGCGGGGGAGGGTCAGAGGAAGAGGGAGAGAGTGAATCTTAAACAGGCTCCACACTCAGCATGGAGTCTGAGGCGGGGCTTGATCTTACAACCTTGAGATCATGACCTGAGCTGAAATCAAGAGTCAGACACTTAACCAACTAAGCCACCCAGGCGCCCCTCTATAAGAAGTTTATATTGCTTTTGTAATCAGGAAGAACACTCTAAAAGAAAATAAATAGAACACCTGCACTTGAGAGAGCTGTAAGCATCTTCTCAGTGCACAATGCAGACCTACAGAAAGAAAAATGAGCCCTACTTGTTTCTGTTTCCTGTAAGAGGATGCTAAAGGACCTTATCACATCAGTGTGTGGTGAGGGCAGCGGGGTAGAAGTTTCTGTCGGGGATCAGAACCAGGAAGAACTGCACTGGTTTGCTTTTGTCTCGTAGACACTGTGACTCATGTCACTCAATAATCAGCAAATGTTTTTGCCTGTGAATCTCCTGTGATTTTCTTAGACTTTTTTGTTTTGAAGTGATTTTAGATTTATGTGAAAGTTGGAAAAAAAATAGTACAAAGATTTCCCATATACCCTTCACCTAGTCTTCTCTGATGTTAACTGACTTAACCATAATACAGTGATCAAAACTGGGAAATTAACTTAGTTACAATAATCCTGAATAAAGGTCTTAGTTCAGGCTGCTATAACTAAGTGTCACAGATTGGGTGGCTTATAAACAACAGAAATTTATTTCTCACAGTACTGGGGGTTGGAAGTCTGAGAAATGGGTGACCGCATGGTTGGATGAGGGCCTTTTTCTGGGTTGCAGACAGTCATCAATCACATTGCAGAAAGAGGAGGAGAAAGCTCTCTGGGGTCCCCTTTATAATAGCACTCATTCCATTCATGAAGACCTAAATCAAGACCTAATCACCTCCCAAAGTCCCTACCTCCTAATGTCATCACATTAGGGGTCAGATTTCAGCATGTGAATTTGGGGGGGGCGGAGGGGTCACATTCAATCCATTGTACTAAATACCACAGTTTATTCACATTTCCCTAGTCTTTCTTTTTCTTTTCTTTTTAAAAAAGATTTTATTTATTCATGAGAGAGAGAGAGAGAGAGAGAGGCAGAGACATAGGCAGAGGCAGAGGCAGGCTCCATGCAGGGAGCCTGATGTGGGACTTGATCCCAGGACTCCAGGATCACACCCTGAGCAGAAGGCAGACGCTTAACAGCTGAGCCACTCAGGTGTCCCTTCCCTGACCTTTTTTTTTTTAAATTTTTTTTTATTTATTTATTTATGATAGTCACAGAGAGAGAGAGAGAGAGAGAGAGAGAGAGAGGCAGAGACACAGGCAGAGGGAGAAGCAGGCTCCATGCACCGGGAGCCTGATGTGGGATTCGATCCCGGGTCTCCGGGATCGCGCCCTGGGCCAAAGGCAGGCGCCAAACCGCTGCGCCACCCAGGGATCCCATCTTCCCTGACCTTTTAATAACAAAATCTCCCCTTGCACATTAAAAAAAATATTTTTATTTATTTATTTTAAAAAAGATTTTCTTTATTCGTGAGTGACACACACAGAGAGAGAAAGAGAGAGAGAGAGAGAGGCAGAGACACAGGCAGAGGGAGAAGCAGGCTCCACGCAGGGAGTCCAATGTGGGACTCGATCCCGGGATCATGCCCTGAGTCCAAGGCAGGTGCCAAACCACTGAGCCACCCAGGGATTCCCTCCCCTTGCACATTTTTATCATACAGTTTTACAGTCTGAAGTATAAATAGTTGCAGAGGTGTTATTTTCAATCTATTGTAAACATCAGCATTTAAAATAAAACTGTTTCTTCTTTTTCTTTTTTAAAAAAAGATCATTTATGTATATATTTATTTGAGAGAGAGAGAGAGAGAGAGCAGAGCCAGTGAGAACACAGGTAGGGGGAGAAGGGCAGAGGGAGAGGGAGATGGAGGCTCTCTGCTGAGTAGGAAGCTCAAGGAGGGACTCAATCCCAGGACCCTGGGATCATGACCTGAGCTGAAGGCAGACGCTTAACCAACTGAGCACACCAGGCACCCCTCTTTCTTCATTTTTTAAAAATGTATTAATGGATGGGGCACCTGGGTGGCTCAGTTGGTTAAGTGTTGACTCTTGGTTTCTGCTCAGGTCATGATCTCATCATGGTTCTGAGCTCAGCCTCAGGTCTGCTTGAAAGATTCAAAGATTCTCTCCCTCTGCCTCTCCCCCTGCTTGCTTGCACTCACTTGCTCTCTCTCTCTCTCTCTCTCAAATAAATAAACAACTCTTTAAAAATAAATAAATTAATTACTTAATTAATGGAATCTAAATTCCAAAGTGATTTTACCCACCATTATTTTATTTGAAAACATATAAATGAGATTTTTAAAAAACATTTAACATTGTACTCCTTCAATCTGTATTTCTAGTTTACTTCCTCCAGGCAATTTTATCTTAAGGTAGTACATCTTTATACATGAAAGTCTAATGTTGGGATGCCTGGGTGGCTCAGTGATTGTGAGTCTGCCTTTGGCTCAGGGCATGATCCCGGGATCCGGGATCCGGGATCCGGGATCGAGTCCCACCTCAGGCTCCTTGCATGGGGCCTGCTTCTCCCTCTCCCTGTGTCTCTGTCTCTGTCTCTGTCTCTCTCTCTCTCTCTCTCTCTGTCTCTCTTGAATAAATAAATAAAATCTTTTAAAAAAAGAAAGAAAATATAATGCTCCCCCATCAGACTTTTCTGTAACAAAAATATACTCATAAATTGAATTAACTTTTACTTCCTGTATCCACAAAACACTATTTAAAAATATTATAATTATTGTACACAAATGACAAGAATAGAATAAATGTATTAAAAGTTTTTGAAAAGAGAGGCACCTGGGTTAAGCAACTGATTCTTGGAGTTGGCTCAGGTCATGGTCTCAGGGTGGTGGGATTGAGCCCTGTGTTGGGCTGATTGGATATTCTCTCCCTCTGCCCCTTCCCCTGGTCATGCTCTCCCCCCACTCTCACAAATAAATAAATAAATCTTAAAGTTTTTGAAAATAATTATTAGCTACAAAAAGTAAATTTTTATTTATGTGCATCTCTCAATGAAATGGATGGGATTTTTTTTTTTTAGTATCCATGGATGAACATTGCTATTG
The DNA here is from genome assembly GCF_003254725.2 of Canis lupus dingo. NCBI lineage: Eukaryota > Metazoa > Chordata > Mammalia > Carnivora > Canidae > Canis > Canis lupus. Next base: position 105,827,222 of record NC_064281.1, on the reverse strand, counting down.
CTAGAAACACAGTATTCAGCACCAATTCCATTTCTAATTTCCTTTCTTTATATATATAAGGACTAAGAAATCTTGTTCCTAGAAATAGGAAGACAAGAGTTGACATAATTCCATGAGTTCTTTCTGAGTTATATATGAAAAATCAGAGTGATCTCCCCCAAAAACCTTTTTCCCATTTTTTTATTGTGGTATAATTCCCATGCCATAAAATGTACTCTTTTAAAGAATAAAATTCAGTGGTTTTAATGTATTCAAAAAGTGGTATACCTATTACCACTATCCAATCCAGAATGTTTTCCTCACACCAAAGACATTCGCAGTCACTTCCCATTCCCCCCTCCCCACACTCCACCCCCGCACCTGCCAGCTCTTGGCAACCACTAATCTTTCTGTTTGTATGGATACTGCTCTTCTGGTCATTTCATATAAGTGGAATCATATAATAAGTGACCTATTTTTGGTCTAGCATCTTTCACTTTGCTTAATGTTTTATTCTTTTTTATGGCTGAATAAAATTACATGGTATATATGTACTACATTTTCTTTATCTATTTATCAGTTGATGGACATTTCAGTTGTTTCCACCTTTTTGGCTATTGTGAATAATGTTCTTATGAACATTTGTATACAAATTTTTGGGTGGACATGTTTCATTTCTCTTGGGTACATATACCTAGGAGTGGAAGTGTTAAGTCACAAGCTGTGTTTAACCTTTTAAGGAAGTGCCGGACTTTTTTCCAAAGTGGCAGCATCATTATACATTTCTACCAGTAGTGTGCAAGCATTCCAATTTCTCCACATCCTCGTCAACACTTGTTATTATCTTTTTTATTATAGCCATTCTAGTCAATGTGAAATGGTATCTCTTTATAGTTCTGATTTGCATTTTCTTGATGGCTAATGATGCTGAACATTTTTATTTGTACTTATTGGCCAAGCCTTTTGGGATCTTTTGCCCACTTTTAATCAGGTCATTTGTCTTTTTGTTATTAAGTTTATAAGAGTTCTTTATCTATTTGAGATACAAGTAAGTCCTTTATCAGGTGTGTGACTTACAAATATTTTCTCCCATTTCTCTTGCTGTCTTTTCATGTTCTAGATGGTATAATCTGCAGTACAACAGCTTTACATTTTTGTGTAGTCCGATTTATCTTTTCTTCTTTCTTTTGTCACTTGTGCTTTTGGTGTCCTATTTAAGAATCCATTACTCTAATCCAAGGTCATGAGGATTTATAGCTATATTTTCTTCTAAGAGTTTTCATTTTTATAATTTTATCTCCTGGCCTCTTGCCATTTCCATATGAGTTTTAGGATCAGCATGTCAATTTCTGCAAGAAAAGCCCACTGGGATTTTGTAAGGGATTGCATTTCATCTGTTTAATTCAAAATAATTGATTTGGGGTGTACTGCCATCATAACAATATTACATTTTCTAATCCATCAACAAAGGATGTTTTTCCATTTACTTCAGTCTTCTTTTATTTTGCTCAATAATGTGTTATAATTTTCAGGTACAAACCTTGCACTTCTTTTGTTAAATTTATCCCTAATTATTTTATTACTTTATTATAAATGGACTTGTTTTCTTAATTTGATTTTCAGGTTGTCTGTGGTTTGTGTATAATAATACAATTGGTTTTTAAAAGTGTTTTTTAAATAAATTTATTTTTTATTGGTGTTCAATTTGTCAACATACAGAATAACACCCAATGCTCATCCTGTCAAGTGCCCCCCTCAGTGCCCATTACCCATTCACCCCCACCCCCCACCCACCTCCCCTTCCACCACCCCTAGTTCGTTTCCCAGAGTTAAGAGTTTTTATGTTCTGTCTCCCTTTCTGATATTTCCTACACATTTCTTCTCCCTTCCCTTCTATTCCCTTTCACTATTATTTATATTCCCCAAATGAATGAGAACATATAATGTTTGTCCTTCTCCAATTGACTCATTTCACTCAGCATAATACCCTCCAGTTCTACCCATGTTGAAGCAAATGGTGGGTATTTGTCATTTCTAATGGCTGAGTTTTATTTTAAATTCTAGTATAGTTAACATACATTGTTTTGTTAGTTTCAGGTGTACACCATAGTGATTCAGCACTTCCCTACATCATCCAGTGCTCATCATGACAAGTTCACTCCTTAATCACCATCATCTATTTAATCTAACTCCCCACCCACCTTCCCATGGTAGCCATCAGTTTGTTCTCTATAGTTAAGGGTCTGTTTCTTGGTGTGTCTCTCTCTCTCTCTCTCTCTCTCTCATAATTCTTGTATCCTACAGCCTTGCTGAGCATGATTACTAGCTCTAATAGGTTATTTGGGTAGATTCTTTAGAATTTTCTACATATAAGATAATATATGAATAGGGATATTTTTACTTCTTTCTTACCCAAATGGGTACCTTTTATTTCTTTTCTCTTGCCTAATTGACCTGGTACAATGTTGAATAGAAGTGGTGAGAGTAGAAATCTTTGTCTTATTCCTGATCCTAGGGAAAGAGCTTTCAGTATTTTTTTAAAAAGATTTTATTTATTTGAGAGAGAGAGAGAGGGCGAGAGAGAGAGAGAGAGAGTGCATGAGGGGAGGGAGGGGCAGAGGGAGACAGACAAGTAGACTCCTTGCTGAGTAGGGAGCCCAACACGCAGCTCCATCCCAGGATCCCATGATCGTGACCTGAGCCAAAGGCAGATGTTTAACCAATTGAGCCACTCAGGTGCCTCAAAGCTTTCAGTCTTATACCATTAAATTTTATGTTTGCTGTGTTTTTCATAGATGCCCTTTATCAGACTGAGGAAGTAACTTTCTATTCCTAGTTTGTTGAGTGTTTTTATCATGAAAAGGTATTGGATTTTGTAAAACACTTGTCCTGCATCTATTGAGTTGAACATGTGGTTTTTATCCTTTGTTCTATTATTACTACAGCATATTACAGGGATTGATTTTCATATGTTGAACCAACCTTGAATTCCTAGTTAAAAAATCCCACTTGGTCATTATATATAATCCTTTCTATATGTTGTTGACTTCAATTTTGGGGTACAGTTGACCCTTGAGTGACATGGGCCTGAAATGCATAGGTCTGCTAATATGTAGATCTTTTCCAATAAGCACAGTACAGTAGTGTAATGTATTTTCTTTCTTTCTTTCTTTCTTTCTTTCTTTCTTTCTTTCTTTCTTTCTTTCTTTCTTTCTTTCAAGAGAGAGGGTGGGGAAGGGGCAGAGGGTAGGAGGAAAGAGAATCCCAAGCAGGCTTGGTGCCCAGTGCAGAGCCTGACATGGGGCTCCATCCCATGACCCTGAGATCATGACCCGAGCTGAAACCAAGAATTGGGCGCTGAACTGACTGAGCCACCCAGGCAACCCTTTCTCATGAATTTCTTGATAACATTTTCTTTTCTGTAGCTTATGTGATTGTAAGAATATAGCATAAAATACATATACAAAATATGTGTTAATTAACTGTTATTGTTGAGGCTTTCAGTCAATAGTAGGCTATTAGTAGTTAAGTTTTTGGGGAATCAAAAGTTGCATATGGATTTTTGACTGCATGGGGGGATTGGTGCCCCTAACCCCTGCATTATTCAAGGGTCAACTGTATTTTGTTGAAGATTTTTTATTATTGTGGTAAAATACACATAACATAAAAGTCACCATTTCAACCATTTAGTGTCCAACTCAGTAGCATTTAGTACATTCATACTGTTGTGCAATCATCACTGCTATGTAGTTCCAGAACATTTTCATCACCCCAGGAGAAAGCCCCATACACATTAAACACTCCACATTCTCCCCTCTTCCCAGCCCTTGGCAATTGCTAATCACTTTCTGCCTCCGTGGATTTACCTATTCTGAATTTTGTTGAGGATTTTTACATCTGTGTTCATAAAGAATATTTGTCCATAGGTTTTGCCCAGGTGTGAGGTAAAAATGGCTTGGGTGAAATTCTTTCTATTTAGAGAATGGCTATTATTATTTTTTTATATCTAAAAGGTTTTATTTAACAAACATCCACGTTGGATAAGATCATTTGGGGGAAATCGGTTGCTTGCTAATTAGTAGAAAATAACAATACATGTTTGGACAATACATCCAACAGAATGTTGTAGAGTTCAATGCAAACTTCAGCTCGATGTCCCTTGGATTATATGCTCTCTCATAAATTCTGGTAGAAGTGATGCCTTTCATGATACATTCTACCACCAGTTTATCATCCACTCGTTTTCTTTTTATGGTAGTTGATTTTCCGTCCCACTTCTGTACCTGTACCAGGACACCTCCATCTAAGGTTATGATGCTCTTGACTTTTCTGTCATCCACAGTGACTTCATCAAATTCCTGGCCCAGTTTGAAGGAAATCTCTGTATTTTTAAAGGTGCTTTCCGATTTAATGGTGATCACATCCCCGTTTACACTGATGATCATGTTGGGTTTGGCCATGCCAGCCACTTTCCTGGTGGTGAAGCCCACTCCCACTTCTTTCATGTAATCATCAAAGTTTTCACTGGAGCTAAGTTTCCAGGTACCCACAAAAGCATCACACATTTTTTTTTAGCTTTTAGGATTATCTTCAAGATGAGAAAAAAGCTGTCGTGGTCTGTAAGGTGTTATGAGAATGGCTATTATAAATTATTTAACACTAAGCAGCCCATAAAGAAGGGGCCTTGCCTTTCTGCCAAACAGTTATTCACAGTCCCCTTTATAGCCAATTTATTTGGCAAGGGAGGGAGATGTGCAGAGAAAAGGAGGTGAGCAATCTTTCAGCTTTGTGTCCCTTCTGTCTGGTGAGAAAGAAGGACTCTGGGAGAAGTGCTGCCCAGTGTGGCTCCAGGCAAAATGTAAACATATGTTTGCCCTCAAATCTCTCTTCTCTACTTTTGTGTCTAGTCCCCGAGTGGCCTCAAGTAGCCAGGTCCTGGGATTTGATCTCAATGGTCTCTGCCCCCCAGCTGGGACCTTAGGCCCTGAGACTCCTCTCATAATTGGTTCCCTGTTGAGTGCCCCTTGCCCACAAGCCTTTCTAACTGACCAGATGGCATCCACTTGCTTGAGTCATGTGTTCTTGCTTGCTAAGGCCTCCTTAAGTTACCCTGTCCAAATTCTCTGATCATGAGGAATGTCAAGCCCTAAGGTTGTTAAAAAAAAAAAAAGACTTGCCAGAAGCCAGGAAGGAGGTATTTCTGGAGAGCAGCATGTTCTTTAGGTACTTTTCAAGTAATGTACAAAGGCAAGTTCATTAATTGATGAAGCTAGTTCAGGGGATGGGGAATGAAAGGTATACTCCTACCCTCGGAGTGCCCCTCACAGCCCAAGTCCACCTTCCAGCTTTGTTGAAAGCCAGAAGTCTCTGGAGAGACTTTGTGATGGGGAAAATTTTTTTTTCTCCATGGAGGCTTTCTGGCTCACACTTCTCCAAACCCCAAAGACACTCCCAGGCTCAAGATGATGTCATTGGAGTGTTTTCAGATAGAGAATTTAAGACTTTCTCTGACTTCATGGGCTTTGTGTTTATAGCTGAACTCAAACTTTACAAGACTTAGGTTCATTTGCCTTTAGTCAAAAATTCCCTTTCTTGGCTCCATTTCTAAATACACATGGGCCTCTGAGTCTTCTTGGCCATCAGGTACCTGTTGATCAAAAGTGCCACATACTTAGGTGGGACTAATGTGGCTGACATGTCCTTTGAAGTTCAAATAGGGTTGGAAATGAGTACACTGTTGCTCACATGATGTCAACTCACATGTTTGAAATGTAGTGTGTGACATTTGACAGACTCAAGCACATGGAAAGATGGTCATTCTTCTTATAGAACCAAAGACTCCACTCAAGAATAAGGGAATGGCTTCCCATCAGGGTCTGTTTCTTTGATGAAGAATGCTATTTCTGGGGCACCTGGGTAGCTCAGTAGGTTGAGTGTCCACCTGTTGATTTTGGCTCAGGTCATGATCTCAGAGTCCTGGGATTGAGCCTGATGTGGGGCTCCATGCTCAGTGGAGAGTCTGCTTGAGGATTCTCTCCCTCTCCCTCTACTCCTCCCCAACTCATGCATTCTCTTTCTCTCTCAAATAAATAAATAAATATTTTTAAGAAGAGTGCTATATCTAACCCTTAGGCAAGTAGTGGGATATTTGAATAGTTTCAGAATTTTAGTAGGCAGGCCTACCCTCCATCCTTGCCCTTACTGTGAGGGGCAGTCCCCACTGAAGCCCTAAGCTTTTTTCTTACACCTACATGGCTGATAAAAGCAATTTGCCATATATATGCAATGTACTTCTCCCTGAAGAATATTCCAGATGGTTCAGGGTTGGCCACTTGTATGGCCAAACCAGAGAAGGCAAATCCCCTGTAAGTTCCCACTTCTCCTATCTTCACTCATAGTAGGCCTTAAAGCACTCTTTTCCATCGAGTTGGGTTGAGACCACAGAATTCTCAATTCAGCATTCCCAGCAATCTAGACCAGTTGCCTGGGGTTGATATACAAATTAATAATAATAACAAGAACAACTAACATTTTACTGAGAATTGATGGGTCATGCACTGGCTAAGTGCAGTATGTGCATTATTTTTTAAATTCACACATTACTTTTTTATGATACTATTATCTAATATACAAGAAAACCAAGGCCAAAGGAGGTTATCTTTCCCAAGGTCAAACTGTCAGAACCTGGGCTGGAATTCTGATCTGACTTGAGAGACTGATCCCTTAACCATTACATGATGCCAATTCATTCATTCACTCAGTGAGTATTAGCACCAATGAGATGTTAGTATTGTTCTAGGACTGGGGATACAGCAGTCAGAAGAGCTCTATGCAGTGAAACATGCCACACTGTATGGGCCTCCTGGAAGAAGAAGGCCTCTGAAGATCAGTGAACTAACAATGGGCGATCTATCCATTTGCTAGCAGGATGAGGGATCTCAAAAATGGACAAGCTCCAATCTGAGGACAGGGAATGTATGAAAAACACAAGCCACAAGGCAAAGGAGCAGTGGTGGAGTTTAAGCTCAACTCTGGTCCTATCAGGGCGCTGTGTGCTTAGTATAGGCTGTGGCTCATTCTCCAGTGCTTGAGGTAGAAAACATGCCCATTCATCTCTATAAAGGTCAACCACCTGGGCCCCTCTAAACATGGGCCAACCTTCAGCTTCTCAAACACCCCATGTCTGCTTCTCTTTTCTGCCATTAGCAGCTGGATGTGTGAAGCTCATGGCTCTCTGCAAGGAACCCTGGGGCAGATCACAGGTGGGGCTGAGCTCACCCTTCCTATAGAGACATTCCTCTTTTCTGAAGGGGAAGGAGATAGATCAAAGGACACCTGGGCCCATTTGCTTGATAGGGAGACCCGGGGCGAGGTGGGGAGGGGGGTGCTGGAAAGGAAGAGGGAGGAGGGGACCGGAGCAGCCTAGAGCCGTACCATGATTTATTGGCTTGTTTTGCTCCTGCACTTCTGTTTACCCAGCTGGGCCTGCTGCTGCCCAGGGTACCGGCATGTGCATAGCCACTCTGACCAGTTTTTGGGGTAATGTCAGAGAAAGCTGTGGACCTGGCCAGCTCCTGGCAAAATTGAGGCAATTGAGTTTGTGTTTTCTATTTGCAAGTGCCCAGCCCCACTAGGCTTTTTCTCTCATCCATGGGGCACCCCTGCACACAACCCAACTGCGCCGCCCCCACCGCCCCCATCTCAGCCACAACATCCCTCAGCCCTTCTTTTCCTTGGTGGAAAGTGGTGTCACCCAGGCTTCTAAGGCATGCTTACACTAACAGGTAAACATCTGCCAACAGCCTCAAGCCTAATTCTTCTAGAATTTTAAAATGCTGGGCACCTCTTTAATTAATCCATTCAAGAGCAGATTGCCTCGGGAGAGGAAATGAAACAAACAGCTTATGGAAGAGTAGCAGATCCAAGAACATGAACTGAGTCCCCAGTCTAGGGCAGTCTTCTTTCTGCTAATTGATGAACAAAGTTAAAACAAATCCCAGCATCTCAATAAGGCTCACTGCCTGGTTTAAACAGCAACAGAGAAGTCTTGACAGCCCCCAGAGTAGGATGATTTCAAAACTCTGTGTGTGTGTGTATCGTACATGCATGTGCATGTGCAAGAGGGTGGTGGCCAGGATTTTAAGACCCAAAGGGCCCTTCCAGGCACATGTGGTCAGTGCTCTGTCAGTGCGTAGAATCAGCTCTACATTTCTTACAAACCAACCCAATCTGAGACCAAACAGAAGGAACTGGTGGCAAAGGGCCTCTGGGCCTCGGGTAGGCACTAGGAATGATGCTTCCAAGTAGGGGCTTTGCAGCCAGGCAAGCCTGACTGGGGTTTTCAAACCCAAGCTCTGCTATTTATTGTTTGGCCTTAAGCAAGTCGTTTACCTCTTCTTTTTTTTTTTTTAAAGGTTTTATTTATTGATTCATGAGAGACACAGAGACCTAGGCAGAGTGAAAGGGAGAAGCAGGCTTCCTGCAGATAGCCCAATGCAGGACTTGATCCTGGGACTCTGGGATCAAGCCCCGAGCCAAAGAAGATGCTCAATCACTGAGCCACCCAGGTGTCCCTTGCTTAGCTCTTCTGAGTCTCAGTATAAGACTGTTATATGGAGAGAAACACCCACTTCACTGCATTGTTGTACAGATTAGATACTGTGAAATATGCCAACCACTTAACAACTGCTCTGAGTGCTCATACCTGGGGACTGTGGTAGTCCAAAATAAGGATTCTGGAAAGCAGGAGATAGGGCAGTGGAGAGCTTCAGCACTTTGGGTGTTCATTCCTAATGTTTTCACAGTTCAAAAGAAAATTCAGAAGGTGGAGGCAACCCAGTGTCTATCAACAGATGAATGTAAACAGAAGGTGGTACGTTCATACAGTGGAGTACTATTCAGCCTTCAAAAGGGAGGAAATCCTGACACCTGCTACACACTATAGAAGAAACTTGAAGACATTAGGCTAAATGAAAGGAGCTTGTCACACAAAAAATAGTGTATGATTCCATTTACATGCGGGACCTAAGGTACCATTCATAGTGGCAGAAAGTAGAATGGTGGTTGCTAGGGGCTTGAGGTAGGGGCAAAAGGAGAGTTGTTTAATGTGTCCAGTTTCAGTTTGAGAAGACAAAAAGAGGTCTGGAAAAAGATGATGCACAACATTAATGCCACTGAACTGGACACTTAAAATGGTTAAAATGTCAATTTTATGGCCTTTTTGGTGGTGACGCCCTCCTCACGAGAATATGCCCCTCATGAAGGACCCCCCTCCACCCAACCCTGGAAGAGGAGACGAAGAAGCACAAGAAGAGGCACCTAGTACGAGGGCCCCAACTCCTACTTTATGGATGTGAAGTGCCCACAGAATTGCTTACAGAATTGCCACCATCTTGAGCCATACACAAACTGTAGTTTGTGCTCCACTGTCCTTTGCAGCCTACAGGAGGAAAAGCAAGGTGTATAGAAGGATGCTCCTTCAGATAAAAGCAGCACTAAAAGCACCCAAAATCAAGATGAGTGAAAAACAATCCAATATCACATTTTGGGTTAAAAAAATGTCAGGGCACCTGGGTGGCTCATCAGTTAAACATCTGCCTTCGGCTCAGGTCATGATCCCAGGGTCCTGGGATTGAGCCCCACATCCAGCTCCCTGCTCAGTGCAGAGTTGGCTTGTCCCTCTCCCTCCCTGCATTTTTTCTTGGCTCTCTTTCTCTCATAAATAAATAAATAAATAAATAAATAAATAAATAAATAAATAAATAAATAAATCTTTTTAAAAAATGTCAATTTATGTTCTCTATGTGTTGCTGTAGTTTAAAAAAAGAAAGTTTGAGAATTACTGGGATTAGGAGTATACATGTGAGGAAGAGGAATGAGAGAAAAAAAAAACAGAACAACTCTGGCAAAGGGATGAGTGCCCCAGGGAAAGCCTTGCTGGGATGCTACTATATTCCACCCTACTATGAGTGGGCAACTGATTCCCATAAAGGGTCAGAGAGATAGAGCAAACAGAAGAAGGAGAGGAGGGGGGCCTGGGGCTGTCCGTGTCAAACAAAAAATAGAAAGGAATGGAAGTTTCAGAGCTCTGAAAATGCAGCAAGCAAGGAAAGAAGGCTCTATCTCTAGTCCATGGTCACCTGGAGTAGAGGAGTCCCCAAGCCCATTTGAGCCTCAGCTGCAGCCAGACAGGGAGACCTCAGGAGGGGAGGAGGAGGTGATTTGGGCTGGTCCAAGGTAAAAATGGCTGAGATTCACAGATGTGATGGGTTCAGGTCCCTACCACTTCCAGGCAGAGTGTCTGAGACTAGCTTCTCCTCTTTCCCCAGTCTCACTCCCTCTAGGCTCCACGGGGTCCCTGGAGGCTGCTCTCTCCTTTGGTTCAGCTGCCTTATTTCCCTGGATAGGATGTTGTGGGGGAGGGGAGGCAGGGGCTGCCATTCCTCTCATCCCTGGGCACCTACTTCCTCACCAGGCCACGCTGGCCCCTGGCCGTGTGGACACACCTGAATCCAGAAACGACCCAAGCTGCAGGGAACTCAGCCCAGGCACGGAGGTAATTAGGCACGTCTTCTCTGCTCCTGAAGTAATGTTTGTCTTTCAAATTCTGCCAACCAAAATGGCTGGGGCTGTGATTTACCATCACAACGTTATGTCATACTTCCTTACTGCTTTTATGACCAAGAAAGACTCCAGGCACAGTAGCCATATTATGTCCCAGCAAACTCCTGCCTAAATTAAGTCACTATTTCTGGTCCCTGTCGCTGGTCAAAAATGACATCCAAGGGTAATTGCTGTTTTAGGGGCACATTTTTAAGGCAGATGCAAAAAAAAAAAAATGAATGTACCTATTTTCTGACTGAAATTTGCATCCGTCTTTTTACCCTCTCCTGGCAAACATGTTTTATGTTTATTTAAATGGTCCTTAATAAAAATGTACAGCTGCAAAGCATCTTACGACTCAATGCTTTCTGGTTAAGAAAATTGCTCATAATCACAGTTGACTTTCCTATTCGTAACAGAATATTATTTTTCATCGGAGCATGGCTATGGCCCAATGTGTGACTGTTACAAATGCAGCGGGAGGCTTATCTGAGGTCGACAGCACTTCATTCATTCATTCCTTCAGTCAATTGACAAACTTGTTTTGTGGACTTATTATGTGCGGCTTCGAACCTCTTAGAGCAGAGGGAAAACCATGCAAAGAGCATGGCAGGTCACCAATGGGACAAGAGTAGTTCTTGTTAACCACAGCTGATGTGTCATGATTGGCTGTAAAGTGCTAATGTCAATAATTTGTTACTGATGGGAGTGAACATACTAAAATTGCTGAATGATTTACCATGGTTATACATTGGAGTGGATTCAAGGTTATCCTTATAATAACAGCATCACTCTTGCCTGCTTGCATTTTGGTATGTTTAATGAGAGTTAGAGAAAGGGGCCCGCCCAATTAATAGCTGGCATGCCAAGAATTATGTAGTCCCCAAGTATACCCCTGGGAGTATGTCATGCACTCAAATATCATCTGTCAGTTGTATCACAGTTTAGAATTGGAGCGATCCACAAGACGTGTGTTATCTGGGAGAGATGAACTTAGGGAGGGGGGGATGGGCAGATGCAGCTTTTCAGAGCTATAGTACACACATTTTCATTTGGATTGCTCCCAAATTTTGCATGGCAAATTGTCGTTGATATCACAGAGCTACTGCTCATTTGTCAGGTATTTCCCCTGATACAGAGATGGGAACATAGTTAAAGTAGTGACAATCAACCCATACTCGAGAATGTAGCATGTCTTGGAGAACCCATAATTAGACTTCTTACAATCAACTACTTCTAGCACTGGCTGCATTACATGCTGAGCTCCTTACAAATAAGAATGTGATCTAAGAGGCCATTTCCAGGTTAGGTTTCATGGACTGATTGTATTGGGGACCTCATATGTCTTGGAAAACAGGTGGAAATTGTCAGTAATGAATCAAACTAGAAAAAGGAACTTTCTAATAACGAACTTGATATGCTATCTCTGTTAGACACGTGGAGGGCTGTTGGAGTACAGAGAAAGGATGCCCGTGTTGCCTTACCTTTCCAATATAAAATGGATTTCTGGAATTGACCAGAAGATACTAGGCATGATACTAAGCATGTGATGAGCAAATAGAATAACTGATTGGCTTGGTGTTCTGATTTGAAGGGTACTCAAAATGTTTCCCTGCCCTTGAAATAAATTGTTCTTTGAACTATTTTCTTTTTTTTTTTTTTTTCAAATGTATGCTTTGGGAGAGGAGGGTAGTTCCTTTAAAAATAAGAAGCACTTTCAGGAATGAACTGGAAGCCTGCTAGAATTGTTAGGAAAACTAGTTGTGTGTAGATGCGACCTCAGTAATTAATCAGTGAGCATCTAGCCGCCAAATATCTGATGGGAGGGAGGAAGCTCTCTCCTTTGAGGGGGAAAATGACTCCCTTCTGATTGAAAACGCACCATCCCAGACCTTCTTGCTGCTGACATGCAGATGTACATCTGGCTGTAATCTCTCACTCCCTGCTCGCCTTTGCCAAACTGTGTGGAACAGAAATCCAGTTTCTCCCCCATGTAAAGAGACAGAGAGAAATTGAATAGTTAGATAGTTAAAATTCTGAGCACTGGCTAGGAGAAGGAACATGCCCAAAGCAATAAAAAGACTCTCACTTAAAAGCCGTGGCTGCAGAAAGATTCGAGCTGTTTAAACAACTGGCAGAGTTGATTGGGGTGAAGGGAGTAGGAGCCTCTGAACTATGGACAAGACTCAATACTCTGCAGACAAACCAAGAAATATTTAAACTGTGTTCAGTCTACGCAAGGTGGATGGACAGCATAGAATCCATGCTTGATAAAATTGGAGGGAGTTTATTTGCATACAGGTATCCATGTTTCTATGAATCTTGCTCTTTTATTTCACATGCAGTTGTTTTCAATGCAGTTTTATTTATAAAGAATGAAAGCATAACTGAATGGGAAAATGTTTTGTTGTCTCTGAGCTGTCCAACCTAATGGGAGCCTATCATTCTGTCAAAGTGGTGACAACTTACCCAAATTGCAAGGCTAGTGCATGAGAGGAAAATAACTCCCTTTGAAGTTTTGTCTTCAAAACTTCATGACCCACAGTTTATAAGTGACAGCAGATACCACTGTGCCTCAATCTTTGGATTAAATACTGCAGCCTTCTTTAAAAACGAAAGTGTCCCTGGGAAGGTTAACCTATAATGTTACTAGTATCTTAATATGATGGTTCCCTAAACTGAGTATTTATCAGAAGCATCTGACACCACACCTTTCACTTATACTGAGAGCTTTCAAAATACAGGAAAGTTCAGAGAAGAATATAACAAACACTTGCCATGTAGACTATTTTTGCCATGCAGAGTGGAAATACACTACCATATTTACTTTGTCTTCCATTTTTTCATTTTTTAAAACTTTGTGAGAGGGAGAGAGAGAATCTTCAAGTAGACTCTCCGCTGAACATGGAGCTAGATGTGGGGCCCAATCCCACAACCCTGAGATCATGACCTGAGCCGAAACCAAGAGTCGGACCCTTAACTGACTGAGCCACCCAGGCACACCTGTATTCCATTGCTTTAAAATGAAAAGGGTAAAATACTTAAGGAAAAGTATTCTTTTTATCTCCCACTTCTTGTCAAACCATTCTCAGCATTATTTTCTGAGATCAGTCCGTGTAGGTACATATTGATCTAGATCATTTCACTGCTGAACAGTAACCTATAATGACACACTTAATTTACTCATTTCCCAGTTGATGGATATTTAGGTAGTTTCCATTTTTTTTTTTTTTACTAATAGCCCTACCAGTGGTCTACGTGTTCCCATGACATCATACCACAGGCAACTTTTGAGTTTTAATTTTTGCCAATCTGACAAGTAGTTCCCTGAATATTTGAGGGAGGTTGAGCATCTTTTCATATATTTGTAGATCATTCCAGTTCCTTCTGTTCATTGCCTGTTGGGATTCTTTGCCAATTTTTCCTTTGGGTTGGTTGCCTTTTCAAAATGTATTTATTATATACATTTTGGATATGGTTTCCTTTTCAATTTTGTGTGTGGCAAATGTCTTCTTCCACTGTATTGCTGGTCTTTAACTTTATAGAGTTTTTTTCTATAGACATTTTAATATTTAATGTAGTAACATTTATCAGGCTTTTCTATTAAAATCTGTTAGTTTATGTGCATGTGTGATTACTAAATTCTTCCTTACTCCAAGATCATAAGGGTATTCTATATTTACATCAAAATGTTATAAAATTTTGCTTTATAACATTTAGACCTTTAGGGTACCTTTATAACATTTAGACCTTTAGGGTACCTGGCTGGCTCAGTTGGAAGAGCATGGGACTCTTGATCTTGGGGTCATGAGTTCAAGCCCCAGATTGAGTATAGAGATTACTTAAATGACTAAACTTAAAAAATAAGAAATGTGTGGGAAATATCAGAAAGGGAGACAGAACGTAAAGACTGCTAACTCTGGGAAACGAACTAGGGGTGGTAGAAGGGGAGGAGGGCAGGGGGTGGGAGGGAATGGGTGACGGGCACTGGGTGTTATTCTGTATGTTAGTAAATTGAACACCAATAAAAAAAAATAACATTTAGATCTTTAATTCATTTTGAATTAATTCTTAGGTAGGATTTTAAGGTGTTATCTAATTTTATCTTTTTTCACACGGATAATTTTAATAACATTTATCAAATAGTCTATATCATATCTTCCATGATTTATATATTTTTAAAAGATTTTATTTATTTATTTGAGAGAGAGCAGAGAGAGTGCACACATGAGCAAGGGGGAGGGTCAAAAGGAGAGGGAGAGGCAGAATCCCTGCTGAGCAGGGAGCCTGATATGGGGCTCAATCCCAGGACCCCAGGATCACAACCTGAGCCAAAGGCAGATGCTTCACAGACTGAGCCACACAGGTGCCCCTCTTCCATGATTTATAATCAATCTGTCATATACCTACTTCCCACAGATTTATATGAGTTTTTAAGGCTCTTTCTCTATTCCACTGATCTATTTATCCACCAGTACCACACTGTTATTATTGCTATAATGATAAGTCTTGATAATCTGCCCTCCATTGCTCTTCAAAATTGTTTTGTCTATTCTTGGTGCCTTACTCTTCAGCATAAATTAGGATCAGCTTGTTAAGGTTCATAAAACATCCTGTTGCAATTTTGATGGAATCTGAATTAAATTTATAGATCAGTTTGAAGAGATTTGACATCTTGATGTTGAGTCTTCTCATACATGATCATTTATATTTCTGCTGAGGTATATTTCTGAGGTTACCATTTTGCAAGTTTTTATTTTGGTGCAATTATGGATTCACAGGAAGATGGAAATGTAGTACAGAGGCCATCCCCTGTACTGTTTGCTGATTTTCTCACAGTGGTTACATTTTGTTTTTTAATACAGTTTTATTGAGGAACAATCGATATACCAAAAGCTGGACATGTTTAATGTGTACAATTTGATGAGTTTGAAGATATGCATATACCTGTGAAACTATTACCGCAATCAGGTGATAAATATATCCATCACCTGTAAAAGTTTCCTCCGGCCCCTTTTTGTGATTGTTGTTTTGTGCTAAGAAACTTCGCATGAGATCTGCCCTTTAACAGATCTTTAAGCGTAAGATGCTGAATTGTTGACTATTGACACAATGTTGTACTGTAGATTTCTAGAACTTATTTGTCTTGCCTAACAAAATTTTTTATCAGCAATTACATCTTACATAACTAGAGTATGGTATTAAAACCAGGAATTTGACACTGGCACAATGTTTGTGTATATTTCTAGGTCATTTTATCATGTGTAGATTTGTATAGCCACATTGAAATCAAGATACAGAACTAGTCTATCACTACAAAGATATTCCTCGTGCTACCCCTTTATAGTTACACCTACCTCATCTCTAACCCGCAGAAACCACTAATCTGTTCATCTCTACAATTTTGTCATTTTAAGAATGTTATATAAATGGAATCATATGGTATATGACCTTTTGAGAGTGTCTTTTTTTATTCATCATAATTTCTAGATATTCATCTAAATTGTTACATGTGTCAATAGTTTTCTCCTTTTTATTGCTGAATATGAATCCATGGTATGGACATAGCACAGTTTCTTGAACCATTCACCTATTGTGTGACATTTTGGACATTTCCATTTTTCATATTTTATGTTTGCTCTATCTTTTGCTTCTCTGTTTTAGTTTTTAAATCTTCCTGTGGGTTACTTGAACATTTTTTAGAATTTCATTTTGATTTATCTACGGGTTTCCAAGAGTATCTTTTTGTATAGGTATATATATAACTCATCACAGTCTACTGGTGTCATCATTTTACCTAGTAGAGCAAAATGTGAAAACTTTGCCTCCCTTTATGTCCCTTTATCTCCTCCCCAGTTTATAATATAATTATCTTAAATATTTCCTCTACAGGTACATCTGGGTGGCCCAGTTGGTTACGCATCTGACTTCAGCTTAGGTCATGATCTCAGGGTCCTAGAATCAAGCCCCACATTAGGCTCTGTGCCCAGTGGCAAGTCTGCTTCCCCCTCTTCCCCTGCCCCTCTCCCTGCTCATGCTTTCTCTGCCCCCATATAAATAAATAAAATTTAAAAAAATAAATAAAAAAAATAAAAAATAAAATTTTATTTTTTTTTAAAGATTTATTTATTTATTTATGATAGACACACACAGAGAGAGAGAGAGAGAGAGAGGCAGAGACACAGGAGGAGGGAGAAGCAGGCTGCATGCCGGGAGCCTGATGCGGGACTTGATCCTGGGACTCCAGGATCATGCCCCGGGCCAAAGGCAGGCGCTAAACTGCTGAGCCACCCAGGGATCCCCAAATAAATAAAATTTTAAAAAATATTTACTCTACATACACTGATAAACATATTAGACAGTGTTTTACTTTTTATTCAACCATCAAACATAATTTAGAAAACTCAAGAAAAGAAGGAAAGCCTATTGTATTTATCCATATTTTTTTTATCTTTCTTTGTTCCTCCATCCTGATGTTCTAAGGCCCTTTTTTTATCCCTTCTTTCTTTTTGGAGAACTTCCTTTAGCCATTCTTTAAGTGTTGGTGTACTAGTGACAAATTCTTTTGTTTTTCCTTCATCTGAAAATGTCTTGATTTCCTCTTCATTTCTGAAGGAAACTTTTGCTGGACATGGAAGTGTGTGTAGGTGGTTCTTTTCTTTCAGCACTTGAAAAACAGTATGCCACTTTCTTGTGACCTCCACAGGTTCTGATGAGAAACCCATTGGTCATTTGTTGGAATGATAGGAATTGTTTTTCCCTGATAGGTAAAGGTATCATTTCTCTCTGGCTCTTTCAAGGTTTTTTCTTTGTTTTTAGTTTTCAGAAGTTTGACTATGTAGCTCAGCCTGGATTTCTTTGGGTTTATCCTCTTTGGGATCCACTAAGCTTATTGAATCTGCCACATTTGAGAGATGTTCAGCCAGTATTTCTTTGACTACTTTTTCAGCCTTGTCCTCTTTCTCCTCTTCTGGGATTCTGATGCCATGTCTTTTGATATAATTGCATAGGTCCCTAAGGCTCTGTTCATATTTTTTTGGTTTACTTTCCCTCTGTTGTCCATCCTGAGTAATTTCTATTATTTTTATTTTTATTTATTTATTTATTTTTTATTTATGATAGTCACAGAGAGAGAAAGAGAGGCAGAGACACAGGCAGAGAGAAGCAGGCTCCATGCACCGGGAGCCCGACGTGGGAATCGATCCTGGGTCTCCAGGATCGTGCCCTAGGCCAAAGGCAGGCGCCAAACCGCTGCGCCACCCAGGGATCCCTCTATTATTTTTATTGTCAAGTTTACTACTTTAAAAGCTATGTCGGATAATTCTAACACCTATGTCCTCTCAGTCATGGCATCTGTTGATTGTTTTTTCTCATTGATGTTGAAATTTTCCTGGTTCTTGGTATGACAACTGATTTTGATATTTTGGGTATTTATTATTATTGGGCATATATTGTTGAAATCTTCAGTTTTAGCAGGCCTTCTCTGACAGTGTTGCAGTGGAGGAAGAAGAATTATGGCCTCCTTACTCCCAGCTGGAGGAAGAAGTGTAGGCTCCCCACAGAGTTGCCACTTTCATTGTGTGAGGAGGCACCTTGTTACAGTCCTGGCTTCCCTCTCAGCCCTCGTTGACAATACCCCAGTGGGTGGTTGAGGTACCTGTTTACAGTCTGGGGAAGGTGAAGTCCAGGCTCCCTACTCTGCCTTGCTGGCAAAGGTCAGACTGGGATTACATTTTTTTCCCCTGTGGAAAAAAATTCAGCTGGAGTAGGGAACAGTTATTGGTAAAAGTTTTCTTTCTCACTACATTGCTTCTTTCCTGGTACCATGGCTAGAGATATCAGACTTTTGTTGGGACTTTTTCTGGTCTGTTCTTATTGGTATTTTAGGATTGCCAGTTTCTCTAGAACCTAGTCTGGGATAGATGAGGCCAAATGAAAACAGAAGGAACTTACTGACATGTCTCCTCAGTTCCCAGGGTCCTTAGCCCGTCTGTCTGAGTCTTCTCTCCACCTATCAGAGTCTTCTTATGTTTGTTTTCTATTTAGCATTAAGTTTTTACCTATACTTAGTGGAACAAATAGGGAAAAGTACTTCTACTTCATCTTGTCCTGCACCGGGAAGCACAAGGTCATCTTTTACGACTTCCAAAATTTTCCACAAAGATCTTACACAAATTTTGTGTATGTGTATTTCTAGATCCTTGCTAAGAATATATATTTTTTATTAGTATCATTCCTTTTTTTAAAATTACCTATTCTGATTAGTTGTTTCTAGTATATTGAAATGATTAATACTGATTTTTCATATCATTGTATCCATTACCCTTGTTGAATTCTGTTTTAATGACTCATAAATTCTATTGTATTTCATATGTAGGCAGCTATATCACCTGCAAGTATGATCATTTTTTCTTTCTTCCCAATCCTTATATGTCTTATTTCTTTTTCATATACTATTGTGTTTGCTGGGTCTTTAATTACAGTGTCAAACACAAGCAGTAATGACAGGCATCCTCACCTTCTTTTTCTGAGTTTTAAAGTAAATGCTTGTATTCTTTTATCATTGAGTATAATAATTTTTTAAAAAAGAATTTATTTACTCATGAGAGACACAGAGACAGAAAGACAGAGACACAGGCAGAAGGAGAAGCAGGCTCCATGCAGGGAGCCTGACGTGGGACTTGATCCTGGGACTCCAGGATCACGCCCTGGGCTGAAGGCATCGCTAAACCCCTGAGCCACCCGGGCTGCCCGAGTATAATAATTTTTTAAAGATTTATTTAATTTTGGATGCCTGGGTGGCTCAGTGGTTGAGTGTCTGCCTTCTGCTCAGGGCATGATCCCGGGGTCTGGGGATCGGGCCCCGCATCAGGCTCCCTGCAAGGAGCCTGCTTCCCCCTCTGCCTATGTCTCTGCCTCTCTTTCTGTGTCTCTCGTGAATAAATGGATGAAATCTTTTAAAAAATTTATTTTTGAGAGAGAAAGCAAGCGGGGCAAGGGGAAGAGTAAAGGGAGAGGCAGGGAGAGAAATCCCAAGCATACTCCCTGCTGAGTGTGGAGCCCAGCACAGGGCTGGATCTCATGACCCTGAGACTGACCTGAGCTGCAATCAAGAGTCAGGTGCCCACAGACTGAGCCACCCAGGTACCTCATTAAGCACGATTATTGTAGATCTTTGGCTTCTATATAAAGAAAGGGCTGTAGAAAGGCAACAGGGGCAACTGAATGACCAGTTAGGAGGCTAATGCAGTAGCCCCAGTGAGAGGCTAGAGTGGCCTGGATTAAGATGGTAGCAAATGAATGTAGCAAATATAGAGAGAAAGGGAGAGATCTGAACTACATTTTGGAGATAGACTTGAAACATCTGACAGGGGGCTGAGGGTAAAGAAAAGGGGAGAAATCAGATCGATGCCTTTTTTGAGGCCTGAATAACTGCATGGATGGTGATGCCATTTTCTGAAGTATACGAGATTGAGATAGGAATATATTTTGGGGCCAAAATTAAAGGTTCTCTTTGGGTTACATTAAGTTTGAAATTCAATGCCAGACATGCAAGTAAATATTCTAAAAAAGACCATTGGATAAGAGTCTAGAGCTCAAGAAGAGTTGTCAAAATTGTAGATATAAGCAGCATATAGATACTGTTTAAAGCCATGGGATCATTTGAGGTAATCTCGGATGTAGTGAAACTAGAAAAGAAGACTAAGGTCTTTAACATTTAGAGGTTAAGCAGGGATGGAGAAGACAGCAAAAGAGACAGAAGAAACAGCAAACAAGATAGGAGTAAAACTAGGAATTTATCTTAATAAAATGATTGGACAAGCATGTACTTATGTACATGTATATACTTATACATGTATAAGTAGACTTATCACACTATTTTTTATAATAGCAGAAATTGGAAATAAATGTCTGTAGGGAGATGATTAAATAAATTGTGGTGCATATATACTCTAGAATATCCTAGGCAGACATTAAAAGGTTGACATAAATCAATACTTACTGACATATAGGAAGGTCCATGATACATTATTCCACGCAGGAGCAGGTTACAAAATCACATATATAGTATGAGCCCATTAATGTAAAATTGTATTGTGAAGGTATTTGTGTGTATGTGTGTGTGTGTGTGTGTGTGTGTGTGTGTAAATAGGACCATGTGGGTAGTTTTGTTTTTCTACTCTGTTTATTGGTGCATCTCATGTCTAAAACAGTGTTTAGCACCTAACAGGCACTAACACATGTTTTTTGAAAGAATGAACGAACAAATGAATGTTGAAAAATGCTCACCAACATGTTCAGAGTCAGTTATCTCTAGGTCTTGTGATGAAGGGCATTTTATTTTCCTTTCTTTTACATTTTGTTTGGATTCTTTTACAATGAGCATACGTTCTTTTTATCAGGAAGAAAATTCTTTTAATTTTTGAAACCACCTCCACCCTCCCCAGTTACCTATGACCTCCAAGTACCCCTATTTGGCTGAATTCAGAGCAAAGCAGTTGCTTTGCCATTGTAAATCCATATTTGGGCAGGAAGATCAGAATGATAGCAGAGAGATATGCTGGCTCTTAGAGAGCTGGAGGCAGGAAAAGTGAACTAGGAGGTGAAGACTGACAGGAGCTGCAGGAAAGAAAGGAGTGAAGCTGGGTTTTGCAGAGTGGAGCCAGCATAGCACCTGAAGCTGGGGACCCCTTGCAAAACCTGGCCTGGGGGGAAAGAAGCCCGTGGCACCCAGAGAGCACAGTGAGTTTTGCAATCTAAATTCCTGACTCACAATTGTGGATGGATATAGGAGTTAAAAAAAAAAAAGCCACACTGTGGTTCCAAGATTGTACCGTTTGGTATAGAAATGCCTCATTCCCTTTGGTGGTGGCAGTGGAAAATGATGAAAGCCTTCTGTTTGAAGAAGCCCTTGATTCCCTGTTTTTTTTTTCCCTGAGGCTACAGGAGGAGCAAGTTGGATTATGTTCTTTGAATAACTGATTGGGACATACTTTGGAATTCCATGTGTGTGTTTGCCCAGCCACGCTCTGTCCTCCCCTCCATCCCCCCGGCACTAGCCTCTTGCTCCCCATTACCAGAATATACCTATATTTCTTCAGCATGGAAGTTTAATCTCCTGCTAGCATTTCTCCTGTACTGTATTATGCTAAATGAGTGTTCATTTCCTTCCTGGTCTTGAGTTACAAAACCCTCTCTTCTGTTGCCCAAGTCTTGGAAAGTGCAGGCTCCAGGAAAAGGGTGGTGGTAGAGATAGGGTTGCCAGATAAAATACAGCATACCCAGTTCAGTCTGAATTTCAGGTAACCAATGAAATTTCAGGGTAAGTATATCCCAGATATTGCACGGGACAGACTTATGCCAAAAAATTACTCATCCTTTATCTGTAATTCAATTTTTTTTTTGCAAAATCTGGCAACCTTAGGTAGAGAAAAACTCATCTTGTGATACAAGCATTTTCTCAGTGCTTTTCATCCAAAATTTACCAGATGTTTCTTAGATGGACTTTCAATTTACAAAAGGAGAAATAACTCACTTACTAAGTCAAAATTAGACTGCAAATTAATACTGGACCTGAAATTTTAAGTTTTCAGCTTCTCCAACACATGATTTAATTCAGTGATCTCTACTTCAGTAATTTATTGGCTAGCAGGAAGCAGGAATAGAGTTATCAAGGCACATATTCCCATGAAGAGTAAAATTTGAAAAGAACTTAGAAGCAATAACTCTTAAGATATTAATTTCCTTTGGACTGTGGTCATGACTATATTTAGTCTCTAAGGTAGTGTTTCTCAAAGCATGGTCCCTGGACCACCTCCATCAGAATCACCTGGGAAGAAGTCTGTGAATACAAGCAGAAAGTAAAGCTAATTGCTCCTTTCAAAGATTGAGCCTATGGTCTTTCTCTTTCACTGGCACCACAATCACTTCCTCCTCCATTTCCAGAGCTTTTATTTCATTCCACTAATTGCTTTTATCTGGAGGATCTCAGTGACAGAGGATTTGTTAGTTACTTTTAAGTTTTGTTTCTTCCACTGTACACGACAGAAACAAAATTGTGAAAAGGCAAAAATTACTAAAGACAAAATTGAAGACGGATTTGATACCCCCCCCCACATCCTTGGATAAAGGAATCAAAATAATTGTTGATTCTAAGAGAAGAGATGATCAGACCGGGCCTATATTAAATCACCAAATTTAATTTGATCTTGGAAGAAATCTCTATCACCTTCATCTTGCCTTGATACCTAGCCATTCCATAAAATCTACTCCCTAGTTCTCCTGGGCCTCATTCCAAGAGAACTAATCATATCTTAATAATTTGGTACAGAATCACAGTGTAATTGTTCCAGGTCATTATTGTACCCTATCAGATTGGAGAGCAGAAATTAAGAATGAAAAAGAATGAGGTCAAGAGGTACTGCTTGACTTTCAAAGCACCCTAGGACATATGTATAACAGAATGACTTTTTAAATTAAGGAATTACAATTATCCTCTGTTAGACTGACTGAACACATTTGCTTTGCTTTACTCTATCATTTCCCATTTATAGCAAACAATCTCACATTTGGTCAATTCCTTAATCACATGCTAATAAAAATAACATAAATAGTTTGGTAACTCACCCCATGCTACTAAAATGCAAGTAACCCAAGATGGCTTGGCTGTGCTGTTCTCATCTCATTTTATCACCAGAGACTCGATTCTTCTTAGTTAGCCTTATGTGCTGCCAGTTGATACTTGCCTAAATATTTCCTTCATACTTAGAACATTATAGTTCCTTTTTCAGGCTTCAAATATTTCCACCTAATTCTAGAAATACGTGAGGTACGCCTGAAACGCTGACAGCTGTAGCTTAGACCCAAAATAGTCAGGCCTACTCTAGAAGACACATTGAGCAAACAGAACCAGGAGTTTGTAGGTGACAGCTGAAAAGGCATCAATAGGAAACTGCCAGGTGCTCAGTTGATCCAGCT
Organism: Canis lupus dingo; assembly: GCF_003254725.2. Taxonomy (NCBI): domain Eukaryota; kingdom Metazoa; phylum Chordata; class Mammalia; order Carnivora; family Canidae; genus Canis; species Canis lupus. The sequence goes on along the minus strand of NC_064281.1, from coordinate 105,803,663 downwards.
AGGGATGGGAACAGACAGATTCTATTTCTAGAAATAGTACAGAGAATGCCAACAAGTCATGGGATATACACGATAGTATAAATCTTCCCTTCCATTTGTGGGTAGCTTGAGAGGATGCCTCAGTAACCTTAAACTTGCTGTGAAAATTAACATGTCTAATGAATAATCTTTGACGTTGACTTGTTCAACTCCTATTATTTTCAAGTTATTTCGCTAAGCACTTTGAAGAAATATAAAAAACTTTAGGACACAGGCTCTACTTACATGGAGTTTTCACACCAGTTGGGGAATCAAGACAAATATGGGAGAGTCCTGTTTTATAAGGGGTTAGGTTCCTGGTGAGCAAAAATATAATAATTTATAGACAAAATACCCCTCAAAAGTTCCTTTGAAAAGTGCTACACTGAAGACAGATATACCATTTTTCAGTAAGTCCAACACAGGTTCATTTTTATTATTTCCTCTGACATTATACTAAATCACTCTTCAGCTGAGAACCAAGCCAACTGGCTTGCATCTAGGGGCCATATTGAATTTGCAAAGCATGAACATTTAAGCATGAGGCTCACTAGTGAGAGGCTCATGGGAACCAACACCATGTGAGGGAATGGCAGATTCCCATCTCCCAGTTTAAGTAAACTCCAGGGCAAAGCAAATTGAAATGGTAGATAGAATTACCCACAGGCCTTCAACTGCATTCTCCCTTCCTCTCTTCTTCTTCCCACCTTCTCTCTCAAAGTCTCTAACTATAGATGGATTCATATAAGAATTATTTGCTTATATTGTACTTCTCTATACCCATGTACCCTGATAGAGAGGCCATGAGAAAGCGGGTTTTGCCACACACTGATTGTATGATGTTGGCCAAGTGGACCCCACTGAGCATCAAGTCCCTCTTCCATAAAATGAAGATAATAATTGCATCTTCCTGACAGGATTATTCTGCCAATCAAACTCAATGCTCACAAAATGCTTCACCTAGTCCCTAGTAATATAAAAGCCTTAATAATGCCTAACGTGTTGTGCGTATGTGTGTAATTGCTTGTATTTTTTTTAGCTCTATTGAGGTATAATTGACAAAATCATAAGATATTTATTTTTATTTTTTTAGAGGGAGATAGAGAGTAGTGGATGGAGAGGTAAAGAATCTCAAGCAGACTCTGCACTGAGTGTGGAACCTGGCATGGGGCTCCATCTCACGATGCTGAGATCATTACCTGAGCCAAAACCAAAAGACAGACCCTTAACCAACTGAGCCATCCAGGGTCCCTAAATTGTAAGATATTTAAAGTACACATCACAGCAATTTGATATATGTATACAGTATGAAAGGATTCCCATCATCTTGTTAATCAAATCCATCTATCACCTCAGATACTTATCTCTTTTTTGGGTAGAACATTTAAGTTCTCTTTTAGCCAGTTTCAATTATATAATACAGTGTTATCAACTATAGACACCATGTTTTACATTATCTCCTCAGACCTTATTCATCTTATAGCTCAAACTTGATAACCTTTTACGAACCTCTCCCTGTTTTTCCCGCCACCCCAGCTACTGGCAACCACCTTTCTACACTGTTTTTAAGAGTTTGACCTTCTTTTAAAGATTCCACATATAAGTGATACTGTGCAGTATTTGTCTGTATTTGGCTTATTCACTTAGTGTAATGCCCTCAAGGTCCACCCATGTTGTCACAAATGGCAGGATTTTTCTCCTTTCTCATGGATGAATAATATTCCATTGTGTATATCACATTGTGTGTGTGTGTATATATACAATATATGTATACAAAGAAAATGTGATTATATATATTTTTCCTTTATTCACTCATCCACCAGTGGGCACTTAAGTTGTTTTCATATCTTGGCTATTGTGAATAATGCTGCAATAAATATAGGAGTACAGATATCTCTTCAATATCCTGTTTTTATTTCCTTTAGCTATATACACAGAGTGAAATTGCTGGGTCATATGGTAGTTCTATTTATAATTTTTTTAGGAAGCTGAATACTGTTTTCCAAAGTGGCTGTACCAATTCACATTCCTATCAACAATGCACAAGGGTTCCCTTTGTTTCATATCCTTGCCAACACTTGTTATCTCATCTTTTTGATGATAGCTATTCTAACAGGTGTGAGGTGTTATCTGATTATGGTTTTGATTTGAATTTCCCTGATGATTAGTTATATTGAGTACCTTTTCATGTACCTATTGGGCCATTTGTATATCTTCTTTGGGAAAATGTCTATTCAGTTGCTCTGCCTGTTTTTTAAATTAGGTTGGTTTTTTGCTGTAGAGTTGTATGAGTTCTTTTTATATATTGGTTATTATCCCTTATTCCTTTTTATATATTGGTTATTATCCCTTATCCCTTATATGATTTACAAACTTTTTCTCTTATTCAGTAGGTTGCCTTTTATTTTGTTGATGATTTCCTTTGCTGTGCAAAAGCTTTTTAGTTTGGTGTAGTCCTGCTTATTTATTTCTGCTGTTGTTGCCTTTGCTTTTGTTGTTGCCTTTGCTTTTGGTGTAAAACCCAAAAAATCATTGCCAAGGCCATTATCAAGGAATTTTTTCTGTTTTCTTCTAGGAGTTTTAGGGTTACAAGTCTTATGTTCAAATCTTTAATTTATTTTGAGTTGATTTTTGTGTATGGTGTAAGGATCCAGTTTCATTCTTTTGCATGTGGCAGTCTAGTTTTCCCAACACCATTTATTTTGAAGAGATTATCCTTTCCCCATTGTGTATTTTTGGCTCCTTTGTCATAAATTAATTGACCATATACATATGAGTTTATTAGTAAGCTCTCTATTTTGTTCCTTTGATCTATATGTCTGTTTTAATGCCAGTACCATACTGGGGCTTTCTTGGTAGTTTTGTGGTTTTATTAACACAAATGCAGTATGCACATGAGCTATCTATCTGTTCATTTTCTTCACTGCACAGGCTGGCATCGGGATTGGTCATTCTGATGGCCAGATGGGCTGCTCTTTCCACAATGACTTTGTGATTCTTAGAGAAGACGCTGTGAGCAGTCTCTGCACAGTAAGATTTGTTGCACATCAGCAGCACTTCAAGCTCCTTGGTGTTGTGGAACTAGGAACTTCTAGAAGCTGCTGGGCAGCATATGCTTTGTTTTCTTGTTGCTCCTATAACCAAATGTTGGGTGTTGAATCTTCTGTGCACCTTATTGTCAGTGACTCTGGGTTTCTACCAGTTGTGCTTTATTTTGACATATCCATCTAACTGGTGCCAGATGAATTTCTTAGTCCTTTTTTTTTAATGATCTTGGGTTTCACCAGAGGTCTGAGGGTAGCTGTAATGCCATGTAGGAGATGACTGCTATTTTTGTAGGCAGCACTGAGGAAGAACCCATACTGTCCTGATAGCTATAGCTCTATGATGTAGTTTGGAATCGGGAAGTGTGATGCCTCCAACTTTATTCTTTTTTTCTCAAACTTGCTTTGGATGTTCATAGTCTTTTGTGGCTCCATACAAATTTTAAGATTGTTTTATTTTATTTCTGTGAAAAATGCCAGTAGAATTTTGATAGGGATTGCATTGAATCTGTAGATTGCTTTGTGTAGTATGGACATTTTAACAGCATGAATTCTTATCTGTGAACACAGAATATCTTTTTATTTATTTGTGTCTTCTTCAATTTCTTTCACCAGTGTCATAGTTTTCAGTATACAGATCTTTTACCTCCTTGGTTGAATTTATTCCTACATATTTTATTCTTTTTGATGCAATTGTAAGCAGGATTCATTTCTCAATTTCTCTTTCTGGTAGTTCATTTTAAGTGTATAGAAATGCAACTAATTTTTGCATATTGATTTTGTATCTTGCAACTTTACTGAATGTGTTTATTAGTTCTAACAGTTTCCTTGATAAAGTTTTTGGGTTTTCTATGTATAATATCATCATGTCATCTGCAAATAGAGACAATCTGCCTTCTTCTTTTCCAATTTGGATGTCTTTTATTTCTTTTTCTTGCCTAACTGATATGGCTGGGGCTTCCAGTACAAAGACGAATAAAAGTAGTGAGAGTGGGCATCTTTGCCTTGTCTCTGATCTTAGGGGGAAAATTTTCAGCATTTTACATTGAGTATGATGTTAGCTGTGGGCTTGTCATATATGGCCTTTATTATGTTGAGATACATTCCCTCTATACATGCTTTTTTCAAGTTTTTTTTTTTTGTAATGAATGGATGTTAAATTTTGTCAAATGCCTTTTTTGCATCTATTGAGATTATCATATGATTTTTATCCTTCATTTTGTTAATGTGGTTAATTGCATTGAATTATTTGTGGATGTTGAGCCATCCTTATATCCCCAGAATAAATCCCACTCAATCATGGTGTATTATCCTTTTAAGTATTGTTGAATTCATTTTGCTAATACTCTGTTGAGAATTTTTACATTTGTGTTCATCAGGAATATTGGCCTGTAATTTTTTCCCTCTAGTGTCTTTGTCTGGTTTTGATATCAAGGTAACGCTGACCTCATAAAATGAGTCTAGAAGTGTTCCTTCCTCTTTTGTTTTTTGGAAGAGTTTGAGAAGCATTAGTATTAATTCTTTAAACTTTTGGTAGAATTTACCCCTGACATGATCGGGTCCTAGTGTTTTCTTTCTTGGGAAGTTTTGATTATTGATTATTGATTATTATTATTCCTTACCAATAAGAGATTATTGGTCTCTTCAGATTTTCTCTTTCTTTATAATTCAGTCTTTGTAGGTTATATAGTTCTAGGAATTTATTCTTTTCTTCTAGATTGTCCAGTTTGTTGTCAAACAGTTACCCATTGTAGTCTTTTATGATCCTTTGCATATCTGTGGTATCATTTCTTTTTTTTGTGGTATCATTTCTAATGTCTCCTCTTTCATTTATGATTTTATTTGAGCCCTCTCTCCTTTTTCTTGGTAAGTCTAGCTTAAGGTTTTGTCTGTTTTATTTATCCTTTTAAAAAGAGCTCTTAATTTCATAGATCTTTTCTATTGTCTTTTTAATCTTTATTTCATTTATTTCTACTCTGATCTTTGTATTTCCTTCCTTCTCCTAACGTTGTACCTGGTTCTTCTTTTTCTAGTTTCTTGAGGTATAAAGTTAGGTTGCTTATTTGAGCTTTATTTTTTTCTTAATGTAGAAATAAATCACCATGAATTCCCTCTTAGAATAACTTTTGCTACATCCTGTAACATACTACTGTTAACTATTATAACAAGTGGTTTATATGTGGCATATCAGATGAGAGAGACGTGCCTTCTATGTTGAGGAATTTCAGAAGAGGAAGACATAACTGAATGTGTATTGGCAGGGATGGGTCAAGGGTAAAGTGATTTTTGAACTTGACAAGGAATGAGTGACATTGGAGAACTGGAGAGGAGGGAAGGAGTGAAGGTGGAACACAGAGAAAGCCAAGATAGGGACAAGTGGGGATGCTCAAGAGACCAGAGGCAAAAGGGAGTGGGTGAGGGATCCTGTGTAGCAGAACATTAGGAGTTACTGTTGGAGGGAAAAGATGGGGAAGTGGGGCCATATGACTGAAGGCCTTGAATGCTGGAGGCATTGTGATACTGGAGGAATTGTTTGAAATTTTTCATAGGGTGATAGGATGATAAAACTTACCTAAATATACTTTCCAAATGTAGTGCGTCTGTCAAAGTCCAGTTCACAGCCACTTCCTATTGGAAGCCTTACTGAACCACTTCCCCTCCTGGATTTCACTACTCCTTTTCCAAATTCTGTTGACATTGATTGCTCTTCCCCTGCTTCATTTTGACCTTAACCTTCTACTGTCTCATCTTGGGAGCTAGCTATGTTTTGTGTGTGGGTGTGTGTGTTGTGTAGGGACAAGCTATCTTTTCTCTGAAGATATAGCCTTGCCTTTCACTTCCTCTTTCCCACACAGAGCTTAGCACAATGTGGGCTCTGAAGGAATAATTTGAATTAACTCAGTGATTGATTATGGACATGCCTAACTGGAGTAGGAAAAACAAAGTGTCCCACAGGCAGGATGTTACTGGCTCTGTGCGGAAAGTAGTAAAATTAAAGAAAGGTGGACAGGCTTCACTGTCACAGGCTCATTCCTGAAGCCCCAGATTCAAATTTTTAAAACATTTTTTAAAAGATTTATTTATTTATTCATGAGACACACAGAGAGAGAGAGGCAGAGACATGGGCAGAGGGAAAAGCAGGCTACCCACAGGGAGCCCCATGTGGGACTCGATCCGGGATCACGCCCTGAGCCGAAGGCAGATGCTCCACTGCTGAGCCACTCAGGCGTCCCTAAAACATTTTTCTAAATATCCCTGCCTACATTAGTTGGTACCTTCCAAGCCAAACAAAGGCTGGATGGCTGGACTAACTGGCATAATGGCTTCAGAGAATGGAAGGCTGGCCAGGGAGAGATGCCCCAAGTGCAGTCCTATGGGGGAGACCAGCTTCCTCACAGCCCAGAGAAGGAAGAAAAAGAGCCTTGGTCTTTAATTGCAGCTATTCAAGAAACCAACTCTGCTGAGAGCAGCAGACTCTGGGAGGAAAAAAATATAGTATTTGCAAAGGAAACTTTTTTCCAACCTGAGGTCAAGCCCAGGAGTCAAACTGGAAAAGGGACTGGGAGGGAGAGCCTGGGTATGAAATGAAACAAGCGAGTCTGTTACAGGCCTGATTCCAAAGAACCGCATCTCTGTGCCTGCCACAGTTCATCTTCCCAAACACCCATCAAATGAAATAACCCATCTGTACAAATCTTCATTTGTTTAATGTGGAAGTTCAGTGCTTTTCTAATAGAAACCTACATGCTATCCTGGTTTGCATAAGCTTTGAAACACATCAACAGAAGAAGTTATTTGAAATGGATTCCAATTAGGACTTGTCTCCTTCCTCATGTTCACAGTGATATCATCATTGACAATTTAGAGCCCTGATACCTGCTGCCCTTCCTGGGCCCCCATGCTGCTTTCTGGATTCCCAGCTGAAACTGCTTCCGGGGCTCCCAAATGACCCTTTCCTGGACCTCCACCAATCAGAGCCTCATCCCTCAGCCCACCCATCTTGCCCAGATGTTGAGGAGAAAGCATTCTGATTTAACCAACACACACTAAGGTGTAAGTGAGGTCATATACAAACTAGCCCAGGTGTGTTTGCATTTCCAGAAGGGCCATCAGAAGGAACAGAATTCTCAACAGTCAAATTTCCAGTGTTATTTTGGGGCGTTGTGTGATGAGCTGAGTCTTACTGGGCCAACTCAAATATACCACATGGGTAACCGCCTCAGCCACGTCTGATGCCATTCCCTTCTCTTGGAATGTTCTGGCCTCTACTCTCTCTCTCTCTTGTTTTTCCTTCAGGGCTTAGCTCAAGTCTTACCCATGAAGCCGGCCCAGAGTGCACCTGGCTTGAATTTCTGCCCCATTCGGAAGTCATTGCTTCTTACGTGTTCCATCTGGGTTAGTTTGGTTTCCTTGAGCAGATCCTGAGCTCTGTGAGAACAGGAATCATGTTTTAAACTTCTTGTCTACATCTTCCACAGCTCTTGGCATGATGCTGGGCTCAAAAGAAATGTACAAGAAAATTTTATAATAACAGCCTTTGCTTTCACACATGTTAACCCAATTTGAGTCACAGTTACCCTCATAAGGTAAGGTATCATTACTCCTATTTTATAGAGGACCCTGCTAAACTTACAGAGGACACTGCTAAAAAGAAAAAGTTAATTTAAAATCTTATCTCTTTTCTATTTCTGGAAATTCTCCATTTATCAGTCAATATGATATTTTTTAGTTTGACCTCTGTGACCAGCACTGTGCTAGTGGAAATGTAAAAGAGGCATAGACCTGGCATCCTGCCTTCAAGCTAGTCATGGGGGAAGGCCTCCAAAGCTGGTTGATCATCACAAATGCCTCGGGAGCTTGTTAACATACAGACTTCCTGGCCATCCCCAGAGATTCTGATTTAATAGGTCTGGGATAAGACCCAGGTCTTTTCTCAAAGCCACTTGAAGACTTCTGATAATCAGCCATGTTTGAAAGCTACTGCTGCAGTGAACCATATATTTTTAGTGCTCAACAAGTCTATGGAGATTATTGAGTCAGCTGTTTGTTCCCTTAAGAGTGAACGATATACTACTGATGGGACTGAGGCATACAAACTTTATTTTTATATATTTATTTTAATATGTATTAGAAAAAATATATCCATTCCATAAAATCATGATTTCATAGATATGATAGTTTTCTTTTATTAAAAATATACTTAATTCTCGGGCACCTGGGTGGCTCATTTGTTGAGCATCTGCCTTTGGCTCAGGTCATAATCCTGGGGTCCTAGGACCGAGTCCCACATCAGGCTCCTGTCAGGGAGCCTGCTTCTCCCTCTGCCTGTGTCTCTGCCCCTCTCTCTGGGTCTTTCAGGAATAAATAAAATAAAATATTTATATCATCTGGTTAGTTGCTAGCATGGTGAAGGCAACAGACCCAGAAGGTACTCCATATATGCTAGATAAGTCAGGGAGAGCTTGATGAGGGGACTGGGCCTTGTCATAGGCCCTCAAAGATAGAAGGATGTGTAAATGAGAGGAGATGGAAGCAGGGCACAAGGACGAACACAGGCCTAGAAACAAAAATGAATGTGGTTTGTGGTTCATTCTGACACAATGAAGCTGGAACCCTGGCTAGAGCTGTGCTTGTGTTCTGAAAAAATGGAAGACTCTTGAACAATAGGTTAATTGAGACTTGATACCATAACTAATGGGCAACCCCTGTAGAATTTTGAGCAGAGGTGTGACATGCTGAAGCCAGGTTTGTTGGAAGATTAATCTGCTGGTGGGCAACAAGATGGGTAGAATGAAATCAGGCCAATGAGTGGACTCTTCTAGGAATCCAGCCATGGTGTGAGAAGAACCAGAGCTGAAATGGTGGCAGTGGGAACAAAGAGGCAGAGGTAAATCAAAGGCTGTTTTAAAGGCAAGTCATAAAGCAGAACAGCCAAACTTAGTCACCTATGAAAGGGCGGATGGAGGAAAGAGAGCAATCTAAGATGACTCCAAGGTTTCTAGGCCTGGGTGATGGGGTCATGGTAATGCCCTCAATGGAAATGAATGGAGAGGAGATGCTCTGCGGCAAAGGTGAAACATTTGGTTTGGGACACAGGGAGTTGGAGGTGATAGTGGAACATCTGAGTAGAGATAGTCTTGAAACATGAGATAGGAGATTGGAGTGAGGTTAGAGGTTAGAGGTCATTAAACTCCTTTTAATTTTGGATACTTTATACAAGGATGATCTTCCAGTGACATATTCACTTTTATTTAGCATTAATTTAAAAGACATATTGTTTTCATAAAGAAACTGTGGTGTAAGACTTTGAACACGAGGGAGCAAGCATTTAAGTGCCTTCAAAGCCAGAAAACATCAAGGAGAGGGTGGGAATGGCCCAAGTGAGTAATTATATTTCTTCTTCTGGAAAGAAAAGAGAGAAAAACCATGGTGTAATTTCCAGTTGTCCTTTCTTGGAGCTCTAGTGCATAGAAGGATTTAGTGTCCTTGTCACCCAATGCAACCTTTCAAAGAACTGCTGGATGAGTATTTAGTAATGAACCTTTGGGAACACCTTGTATGGAATCCAGCTCCTCTGCAATTAATGCAGTATGGCAGCTGCCTGAATGATTCATATCAGAGCATCACGCAACACCACATTATTTGACAAAGTGGGAACAGGAGGATTGACAATATTTGCTGTGTTGTCTGTTACATAGTTGCTCTGTGTATGAAAGGCTATACCCCCTTCAGCATGACTGACAAAACTCTTGGATTTGCTAACCCCCCTCCCCTACGAAAAACAATCTCCTCTCTGATTTCTATGAGTTAAATGAATGGAAAATGTCAGAGTTGGGGGAAAACAGCAGATTTAGCAGATGTTCTTATGCACTGTTACAGAGAACAAGAAGGGGAAATGGTTTGCTCTGGTCACATTTACAGAGAGGATTCGGGGAGCCTTTTCTTCTAAGCTTATTTCCTTGGATCAGGGCTAGTCATCAGGGACGAAGGAAGTTTCTCTTTAGCCCCTTCACCTCTCTTCCTGTCTTCTGTTTCTTTCCTCACAATTACCTTCGGTAGTCCACAGGCTTACCTCCAAGTGCCCAGAGCTATCACACAGCCCCACAGTGAGGCCTCTCTAAAACTAATAATAACTTCTGTGTGTTGACAATTGACAGTGTGCCAGACAGGCGCTGTGCTGGGTGCTTTATATATGCATTATCTCATTTAGACCTCAAACTGATGAGGTAAGTAACTATTATTCCCCTCATTGTACAGATCAGGAAAGTGAAACTTATGAGCTTAAATGAATGCCACTGAGGCACAAACCCAAGTCTAGCATTCATTCCACCATATGGCTCTTTGTCAGAGAGGAGGAGGAAAGAGAGGGGGCATGACCTAGCCAGCCAAAGCAGCCACATCAACTGTAGCAACCAGTAGACTCTCACATCATCTATTGAGCAATGAACTTCCCAGAAGACTTTAAACTACCCCCTAGGACAGACTCCACGGATGGTCTAAAAGAAACTAGAAAGACATTTTCTACCCTTGACATAGGTAAAGGCAGAGTTTTGATTGGACAAGAAGCCTATGATCACTCTTCAGATGATTTCAGATGAGAAAAGTATAGTACACATTTTCCTTGGGCTTTGCACATGTTTTTGAATGTGCACTTTGCCTCCAGCTCCTCCTGTGACCCATCTGTGACAGAACCTTAATGCCAGTATCCCTTTCATAATCTCTTTCTGCTGATACATCACTCTTAAGAGGGGCATAATATTAGAGAGGCACTGGGTGAGCTTTATGATTTGCACTTATGCCCCTATTGGCCTACTCTTTTGGAGGACTTAAAATCTATCATTTCTTCTTGAATTACTGCCCAGTTCCTTATTAGGATTAATTCATCCCATTGGTTTCCAAGAGGAAGGCTAAAAACCATGATTGTTGGTCATGCTGAGGAAGAAAAGGGGCAAGGGCCAGGCTGCAATTTGGGCTCTGGAAGGGGGCAACCAAAAGAAGCCTAGGCTCCTTTCCAAATTCATGAAGGGGCAGCACTGGCCCTGAGCACATTGCTGTCTGTATGGTTGACCAATGCAGAGCTTAAACCAAGACCCTTTGTCATCTGCCTATCATTTGCAGGAGGCTGAAGGAGGATTTAATTTTAAAAAATTATAGTAATAACGAAAGTGCTGGCCTACCTTGGAGAAGCTGACCACTGCTGGCCCACCCTGAGTAGGGTTGGATTTCAAAGAATTTGTCCAGCAGCAGACAAGGCTCATACTGAACACCTCTCACTATTGCACCTAGTCCTCCTTATGCTGGCTGAGATGAAGGGGGACAGGGATGTTTAGCTGGAGAAAGGCATTTTACTTTGTTTATTTACTTTTCAATAAAAAGATAAACCAGCAATTTTGCCCACCTTGGTATACCCTGGGCTTGGCATTGTACCCTGCAAGGGATACTCTTGGCCACCAACTTTCCCATCTTCAAACCATAGAAAGACAGGGCTGGAAAGGAATTTCTAACTTATTTAGTTCTACCCTTAGTCACACAGATGGGGGACAGAGAGGCTTGGAGAAGGAGATGGATTTGCTCAAGGTCACGCAGTGAGTTAGTTGTGGGCTAGAACCCAGATGTCTTGACTCCTGGCTGAGCATTCTTCCACTCCACCACATTGTAACCTCATCAACAGCAGACCTCCGATTAAGTACCTCTTGGCTTACATCCATTTCAGGTTCCAAAGTGTTGTCCTAGCTTGCTTGGTAATCCAAGGCCGTTTGGATAGTGCCTAAGTATCATCCTGGATTGTTCTTCCCAGATCAGCTGCAATACAGGCCAGGATGGAACACTGCCACAAAATCAGTCCTCCCTGGCCTCTGCATCATGAGTAAAGGAAAATGAATGTCTCCGTCTTCTGTCTGGGGCTTTCAGATTGCTGAACAGATGTCTGTCTCAAAATGACTCCTTAGCTACCAGGCAGGGAAAAATATCAGCTACAAGCCCTGATAAGAGACCCAAGCTTTTAGAGTGCAAAAGAACTGCTATTGTCTACCTACCTCTCCCCCACTGGACCAAATATATGCACCATGTTGAATTCCCCTCATCAAAGAAGATGTGTACAAACTCCCCTGGCTTGAAACAGCCTGGTAAGCCCTGTGTTTTGGAAAATTGGCTTTGAAGCCCAAGCTCAAGTTCCTCTCAGAGGGCCTTACCTGTTCTTCTACTAGGTACTGGACTCCAGTTCTTCCCATTTAAAGGCAATAATCAATACTTTTCCAGTCCTGACCAAAAAGGGGAAAGATTCCATTTCATCCAGCCTGCTATAATTCCATATATTTCCATGCTTCATCTCCCCTTATCCAGTGGCCTGTGGACCCACATGGGCATTATTTTTGGAACTAACCTAAGAGAAAGGATGGCGGCACTGGGGTGAGGAATTTGAGAAGGGATTCCTGTGTCTAGGGCTAGGCCCAGTACAAGTAACACTCTGAGGTTACCACTCAATGCTGAAGGTGTTTAGTTTCTTCTGGGGCTACTTTCAAGAGCCCAAATATAGCAGGACACACAAGTCAGAGCATGTTCCTCAGGAAGGGCACACGACACGTGGCTACTCACACAGCAGGGCCAGAGTTACTCCTCTGTAGAGAATGGCAGCTGCTCTGCTGAGGCCCTCCGGAGGGGCTAGGCAGCCTTCCAAGATACAAAAAGCCATGTAATCTCCACCACACCTTCTGCCATCAATAGAAAAGCTTAGGCAAAACTGTCTTTCTCCTACATAGTTCAAGTCAGGAATGGTCTTGCATCTACACTATGGGATTTGAGGAATACGCCTCAGGCCAGATTTAGGCACAGCAATAGGTGACCCTCTCACTATTCTGATGCAAATGGTGTCCAGCAGGGCCTTAATTATCTCTCTTCCCCAGCCATTACTGCCAGTCAGAAATCTTAGACCAGACATGCCAGTTGGAATCTGCCTCTCCACCATTTCCTTTTAAGGGAAACTACAGTCCACAGTCCCGTGCTGAAGAAAATGGCCCTAGACTATTATTCTTTGAAAATGGAGTGGTGACTTCTTAGGTCATGGATGGGCACCTGGCCCAAGGACAGTCAATCTATCAGCTGGTGTATGATCGTATGAAGTGGCCTAACAAGAAAAAATGTGCCCAGTAGGGCAATCGCAAGTAGCTAGGACATATGACTTGTCTCCCTAGAATGTAAGTGGGGAAAATACTGAGATTTTTCAGTTTGTTAGCAGCAAGAGTATAAGTGAGAAGACACTAGATTAAAGCAGAGAACAATTATAGTGTTTTCTTTAGTGGCAGGGCATTGCATAACATTCTGGCTATTGAGGAGATAATGAGATTTAATCCCTAGAATTCTCTTAGTTTCTGAATGATACCAAATCCTGAGTTCCCATGAGAAGTTTTAGATGGCATGTAGCTGGGGACCAGGCTGAAGTATGCAAAAAGGGAAGGGATCCTTCTTCTGTTGAGGGTGATGTGGGAAAATTCTTAGCACTGGGTGGGCTCTTTTCCCTTGGAACTCAATTTACACTATTGATAAGCCTTGGTAAATGGACCCAATCCCTTACGTGTTATATAGAAGTCCCATCCTTAGTCTTTTTCTCTCTTTCCACCTCTCTGCCCAATTCTAGTCCAAGACTGACCATCATTTGATGTGACCAGCTTTTCATCATAGTGGCAAAAGATCACTCTCTTTCTGACTGGGCATTTCAATCCAGGTCAGCACAGATAGGCAATGCACAGGAGGCCTCTGCCACTTTGCCTGTAATGGGCATGCCAAATTAGCTTTCCCTTCAGATCTAGGCCAACATGATTGCAGATATCCAACTTAATTTTCAGGCCTTAAACATGGTACTCAAACAGACTGATGTGGGCACCAAGAGGGGTTGGGCCCAAAACCTGTGTTGACTTGTGGCAGCTCCTGAAGCAGGAGGCCTTTCTTGGGAAAATAAGCATCCTTCCAAGCCTCTTGCCACAATAGCTACTATAGATGATTTTCAATACCTTAAAAGTCACATAGATGCTCTATGTTTGGGCTCAGTGTTATGGACAGGACTTTGGAAGAACCCTATCCTTGACTTCACCAAAATCCAGTCCTATCATCTGTTTTTAATCTGGGCTGAATTAGTCTGTGATGGGAAGCAGAGAAAGATAAATGATACAAGGCCACTGTTTGCAAGCCTCTGGCAATCCTTGGTGGAAAAGATTTGTGACACTCAGATCTTGTGCCATCATGTGGTGAGAACAGACTAGAAATTCTTCTAGAAAAGGAACCTAGATTCTAGAGTCCTCTGAGTAGGTCCATCTGAACCAGCTTATGAAACTAACTTCCCCATTTTTGCTGTTTATACTGGCAGGGAGAGTGGGTAGGCCTGCAGTGATGGGAAAGGGTACTGTAGCTGACATCTATAGGCTCTCTCTACACAGTGTGAGAAATAGGCATGGAAATTCTGGGATGATCCCAAGGCCTGCTGAACTAAGCCAAATCCCATTTCACTACCAAATGCACATCCCAAAAATCAATTTTGCAGCTTCAGTCAGAGGAAGAATGAAATTTTGAGATTAATGTACTCCTTGATTTTTCTTAGTGTACTAAGACTTCATGGAAAATTCTAGAAATGGAGGAAACGAAGAAGAAAGCATAGAGACTGGACAAGTAAATCACACACAAAATAATACTGCCTATATTTCCTGGGCTTTTCTCTACCACCTGTGAACTGAAACAAGGATGAAAGTGGCATTTTGTCAAATTCAGATGTCCTTTTACTTTATCTTCACTTACTAAGTTTGGCTTTACAGGGATGTATGTGACACTTCTTTTGGGTCATCAGAGTAGCTTGCATCCTAGAATCAGCAGTGAATAGGGAGGCACTTGAGTCACCTGTGGCCAGGCCAGGCTGCAGTAACTCTGATCAAGACAAGAGAAGCCATTGGCCCAACAGTTCTTCCTTCTTCCTTGACTCCTCAGAATCCATATGAGCTTGTTTGTCTACTTCATTGGCCCAGCAGCCTGGGCTCCATGCCCCATCCAGCTGTTCTATGAAGAACTTCATTAGTCAATGGCTCTTCTCTCCAATGTCTCTGCTACCAGATAAATGAAATCAGGTTTAATGAGAGAAACACAGAACATCTGAGTCAGAAAGGACCTTAAAAATCACTTTGCCTGAAAGAATGCTAACAAATAGAGAAGAATCACAGAATTAGCAGGTCACCATTTTGCAACCATCATCACACTGATGGATTCAGGCAATAGTTGTCAATATGTGCTGAATTGCTAGGGCATGAGGGTGTGTGTGTTTGGTTTCTTGTTTATGTTGGTGTCTGCCTGATTTCTCCATTGTAAAATTATCTTTTCCCCCTTTGAAATTACAAACTTAACAACCACAATCGAGAAAACTTGTATAATATGCCTCCTGATACAATGCAATGATAGGGACACAACATCATTTATGTAATATTTTTGAAATTAAAATATGAGAAAATGCCTTTTTGAACACACTGGGAAATTTTTTAATGATTTTGTTTTTATTTATTCATGGGAGACACAGAGAGAGAGGCAGAGACACAGGCAGAGGGAGAAGCAGGCTCCCCGCAGGGAGCCCAATGCAGGACTCGATCCTGGGACCCACGGATCATGCCCCGAGCCAAAGGCAGATGCTCAACCACTGAGCCACCCAGGTGCCCCCATATTGGGAAATTAATACCCCAAAAGGAAAAGGAACAGAGTAAAAAACTGAGATTTGGAGTCCTTTCTCCATGACCTTTTGGTGAGCCACCTAGTTCTAACCATGATGATGTCACTGCTGTTGTTACATTCATTTTCTTCTCAGCAAATGCTGTTATGAGTTCCTACTGTGTCCTAGGTACTGTGCCTGGCACACTGGAGTTGTCAGTGAGTGAACTGTCTCGCATTCATGGGGCTTCCATTCATTGTTGTGTTATTTCATGTCTGCCTTCTTCTTTCCCATTCTCGCTATTGTCATTTCATTGTATTTGCTTGCTTTTATATTTTTGTTGTTTTTAACTTCACAAGGTCATTTCATCTATTCCTCTGCCACCAGTGGGCTAAATATAGTGGGTTATTAAGGAGGGCATTTGATGTAATGAGCGCTGGGTGTTGTGTGCAACTGATGAATCACTGAACTCTCTCTCTGAAACTAGTAATACATGATATGTTGAGTAATTGAATTTAAAAATGAATGAATGAATGAATGAATGCAGTGGGCTAAATGCTCACCTTCTTTTAAATTTGTGATCCTTTGCAGAGAGACTCCTAAATGGATATATCTCTAGGGCCTGGCACAGAGTAGGAGCTTTATAAATAGTTATGGAATTAATAAATGTGTGTGCACACATGTGAAGATTATGTATATATTACCACTCTCCATCTGTCCTTTAGCTCAACCTATCCCTCACGGACAGACATCTCCCTTCTCTCCTATTATCCTTTAAGGCAGCCTCATTTCCTCACTGAAGTCTTCACAAGAGGATCTCTTCCTCTTAACAACCAAAGCATTTACCACTCATTTGATTCTTATCACACTGGTAGGTTCCTTCAAGGTAGAATAATTTCCAGTTTCCCAGGGAGCCTGTGGAAACAATGAGCAGCTAATACAATTTTTGGCCCTGAGAAGAGGAAGTGACCCCTTGATGTGCAGAATTTTTCTGGCCTGGTCACAGGAGACTGATTGCAATTCTTCCTCCAACCTCCTCGTGTGACTCTGGGCAAGTCTTAGACCCTCAAAATTCAGTACATTCACCTATTCAATGAAGGGGTTGACCTCTGGACACTGGAATCCTTTGCACTTTTCTTTGTTTTTTAAAAAGATTTTATTTATCTGAGAGCAAGAGAACATGGGTGGAGGAGAGGGACAGAAGGAGAAGGAGAAGCAGACTCCTCCCCACCCCCAAGTAGGGAGACTGATGCAGAGCTCAATCCTAGGGCCCCGAGGTCATGACCCAAACCACAGGCAAACATCAACTGACTGAGCCACCCAGGCACCCCTGCACTTTTCTATCTATTCAGCTTGATCCCTCCTGACTTCAAGAAGGGAAGAAGTAGCCATGACTAAAGGTCCAGTGACTTCTCAAATAGCCTTCCATATCACCACGTCTGTGCCCTGTCCTAATTAAAAGTACAGTGCACAGACATTTGGATATTTGCTTTAATTAAGGCAACCAAATGAAAATTCTAGAATTACAGCCAATGGCCCACATATAGAACAGATTTTCCAAGCCTTGAACTGCATCATTTTCTTGAGAGGCCACGAACAAGTGATGTAGGGGTAGGCGAAAGCATTTTCCCTTTTTAGAATACTGGCTAATGCAGAAGCCCTTCCAGAGACCAGGAAATGCCTAACCTTTGAGGTGGGACTTGTTTCTCTTTTTCTTTCCCCCTGCTCCACAGTTCCAGGGCATATTGGAATGTGATATGACAAGCCAGGTGATAGGGTAGCTACGATGGTATGCTCTGGGATCGGGCCAACTTGGGTCTTCATTTCAATTCTATCATTTGCTGGCTGTGTGACTTTAGCCACATTATTTACCCTCTGACTCCTAGTTTCCTTATCTATAAAAGAGAATGATAGTGGTACTACCTCCTCAGGTCATCATGCAGATTAAATGATGTGATACACTTAGAATAGTTCCTGGTGCTTAGTAGATGCTCTGTCAGGGTTAGGGGGGAAAAATTCCAAATCAAAATAGGGACAGGGATACAAAAATACCCATGTATGTGCTTCTAGGGATTCAGGGTGATAGATGTTTGAAATTGAGGCTGTCCTAGAAAATTCAGTCTCTGGGACAAGGAGGTATCTCTTGCACTCTTCTCTTTGTCAGCTAGCGCTAAAAACTTTCCCCAGTGGCTTGACTCAAGTGAGTTTTTACCTCTCGCTGGGGGAAAGAACAGACATGCAGACTCTAGGGCCTGGTGGAAAGCTTAGAGAGCAGCTAATGCAATCAACGTGCTCCCTGCCTTCACTCATAGCCGCTCAAAGAACCCAGAAGCTTAGAAAAAGGAGGTACATTACATGAGGTCACACACAATAAACTTGTAGTGGAGAGTTGGTTGCCACCTCTTGCTCTTTTCCCTAAATCTTTTATCAGTAAGAGTTTAGAGAGAAAATATGTGCAGCACAAAATAAATGAAAGAAAAAAAGAAAAAAAACCCACAACAGCAGGAGACGTAAGCCAGTCCCTATATATAAGGGTTCCTCATCTTCAGCACTATGGACAATTTGAGGCCAGATAATTTTTCATTGTGGGGCTGTCCTGTGCACTGTAGGATGTTTAGAAGTGTCCCTGGCTTCTATCCACTGGATGCCAGTAGCATTCTTCCCCACCCCAGCTGTGGCAACTCAAACCATCTCCAGACATTGCCAAATGTCTCCTGCTCAGGAAGGGTAGCAAAATCATCTTAAATTAAGAACCACTGCCAGAAAGAAATGGCACTATAACTGTTTCCTCCTCAGCCTTCTTCTCAATCTTAACTATTCTGTCTCCAGTGAGGATACCATCTAGCCCCATGGTCAATGGTCCCCAAGTGGATATCTCTAGCTTTGACCTCTCCTGTCTCGTACACCCATTGCCTACTGGACATCTATCTTTTACATGCAATGGACATCTAAGACAAGATGTCTAATACCAAACTCCTGATTCCTGATCTTACCCTTTTTCCATTCATTCTTGCCCACATTCATTCATTCATTCCTACATTAGACAACATTGCACACCGACTGTATCAGTTTCTTGCAGCTGCTCTAACAAATTGCCACAAACTCAGTAAGGCTTAGCAACAGAAACTTATTCCTGGGATCCCTGGGTGGCGCAGCGGTTTAGCGCCTGCCTTTGGCCCAGGGCGCGATCCTGGAGACCCGGGATCGAATCCCACGTCGGGCTCCCGGTGCATGGAGCCTGCTTCTCCCTCTGCCTGTGTCTCTGCCTCTCTCTCTCCTCTCTCTGTGTGACTATCATAAATAATAAATAAAAAAAAAAAAAGAAACTTATTCCTTTGCAGTTCTAGAGGCCAGAAGACCTAAATCAGGGTGTCAGCCATGTTCCCTCCACCGGCTCTAGGGGAGGATCCTTCCCTGCCTCTGCCAGCTTTTGGTAGCTCCAGGCCTTCCTTGGTCTGTGGACTGCATCCCTCCAGCATCTGCCTCTGTCTTCATACAGCCTTCTCTTCTCTGTGTCTTCCCTCTATGTGTCTCTTGTAAGGACACTTGTCACTGGATCTAAGATCCCTCCCACACACGTAATCCAGGATGATCTCATCTCAAGCTCTTTAGCTTCATTACATCTGCAAAGAGCCTTTTCCCAAAGATCATATTCACACCTTCCTGGGGATTAGAGTATAGACATCCACTTTTTTAGGGTGCCAGTGTTTTCATTCTGTCCACTATGCCCACTCTGCACCAGTGGTATTATAGGTGCTGGGGACACAGCAGAGAACAAAGCCTCTGATTTCATGGAAATGATACTAGGTCGGAGGCTGTTGGATAATCAATAGATAACTATGTGATATAGAATGTCAAGTTATAATACAGTATAGTGAAGGATTGTATAATATAACAGAATGTAATATAAATATCGCTAGGAAGAAAAAGAAAGTGGGATAAGTAGATAGACAGTGGTGGGAGCTGCCGCCTTTGATAGAGTACTCAAGGGGAGTCTGTTGGACGAGGCAACCTTGAAGTTGAAAACCGAAGCACTGGAACAAGGCTTGGGAAAGTCTGGGAGGAGGTGCTAGAAACAGGTAGAAGAGCAAGTGCGAAGGCCTTTAGAAAGGCCTCTTTCTTGGCATGTTTGACAAAGAGGCTAGGGTGACTGTTGTATAGGGAGTGACCAGAAGAGTAGCAGGAAATGAGTTTGAGGAGGCTAGTAGGAACCAGGGCACCTAGGAAATTGTAGGCTTCTCCGTGGTATGATGGGAAATGTTGGGCTGGGGTCTAGAGAGATCAGGGGAATGACATGGCCTGAACTGCATTTTGAGATGGTCAGCCTGGCTGCCATGTGGAGAGTGAAGTACAGTATCAGGGTACACGTGGGGATAGGTGGTAACTCTAGCCAGGGAAAGGGAGAGGTGGCATCGCCATGTAGTTGCTTAGGCTAAAACCCTGGGAAGCATTCTGGATTTCCTTCTCTCCCTCTCCCCCAAGTCTGATCCATTGGCAAATCCTGTTGGCTTCATGTCCAAAACATATCCAGGGTCTGACCACCTCCAGCACTATCATCCTTGTCTAAGCCATGGCCATCTCTTGCCTGGCCCACCATCACAGCATCCTAACTGGTCTCCCTGCATCAAACTTTGCCTCCCTAGTCTAGCTCTAACACAGCAGCCAAATTCATCTTTTAAAAGCATGAATCAGAATGTATTCCCCTAGCAACTACCTCCCCGCCCCTGGCTTAAAACCCTCAGTGATATTCCAGTGCACTTAAAATCCAAACACTCTACCATGGTCCTGTTATCTAGCTTCTGCCTACCCCTCCAACCTCATTTTATACCATTCTTACCCTCACTTGCCACATTCCAACTACTTTGGTCTTCTCTCTGTTTCTTGAACCCTTTCAGCTTGTCTCTACCTCAGGGTCTTTGCACTAGTTCTTTCCCTAGATAGTAATATAGGTATTCTCAGCTGCTATCACCCCCTCTAAGAGGCCTCCCTGATTACCCTCATGGAAGTAGGATCCCAACAGTCACCCTATTTTCTTTTGCTTCCCTCAGAGCATTTATTATCCTTGGAAATTATAACAGGTATTTAGTTAACTATGAATTTATATGGTAACTTGTTTATAATCTGTCTCTCTCTGCTAGTAGGTGAGCTTCTTGAGGCAGGGTTCACATGTGACTTGTTCACTGGCATATCCCCAGCACCTAGCACAGTGCCTGGCATATGACAGTCCCTCTGTTAATATTTATTAAGTAAATGCACATCTCACAGTACACAGCTGAATGCTCAGGGACCACCTAGTGTCTGGGCTTCAGAATCACCCAGGGGGGCCTTTTAAAAATCCATATTGCCAATGCCCCTTCCAGATCCACCAAATCAAAATCTCTCAGGGTGGGATCCACTAATCTTCATTTTGAACAAGTTTATTTATGTAACAAACACTTATGTAGCCCTAACTACTACTATTCTAAGGACTTTACAAATATTAACTCATTTGACCCTCGCAATAGTAATTTTAATATTCCCATTTTACTGATGGGGAAGCTGAGGCACAGATAAGAGAATGAATAAGCCACAGTCAGGGATGAGCCAGGTTTTGTGTCTCCCCATCTAAAGAGCATTCTGTTCTGTCCAGTCATTCTGTGTTCTGTGAGGAGCAGGACCCAGGAGCATGCTGCTCACATAAAAAATCCAGTCACAAGATGTTATCTGGAAATGTTTTTGCTATCAATGCTTGTTGTCAGGGAATGCAGGAACGCACCCTGGCACTGGGTTCTCCAACCATCTCGACGGGAATATAATCTTAAAGTCAGAGATTCCCCTCCCATCAGGACACAGTTAGCAAAGCCAAAGGCTCCGTGGAAGCCTGGGTCAGTGGGGCGTGGACTGGTTCGAGATGGTGTACAGGAGTAGCCCCCATAACGTATGTGGCGGGGGCAGTGTGTGCTGTAGAGTTGATCTGCTCCAGGCACTCAAAAGTACACCAGGCTTAGGCAGTGTTCATTCCCCCGGCCCAGAGTCCCCGCTGAGGGAGCAGAGGATGGCCCAGCCACATGACATGCATCAATTACTCTGCAGGGAGGCCCTGGGCCAAACAGGCTTTTCAATTTCCAGATGCTTTTCAATTAAAATAAAGGCCACTCTGTAACCTGCCTTTGAATGGACAAAGTTTCCATAGTAGAATAACTCTGCAAGTTCACCCTTTTTCCATTACTTTTCATTGAGCAACTGAAACGTTTGTAACCAATAAATTATGACTCGAGTCACATGGCAGTAAGGGGCACGGAAGGGTTAAGTGACTTATGGAAGGTCACTCTGCTGAAGAAAGACTCCTTTGTTTCTGCACCCCCCCCACACACACACCCTTTTGCTCCTGCCTCTGCTGGTGTGCATTCTACCTTTGGGGGAGACAGAGAAGCTAGGCTGCCTCCTCACTCAGAACAACAGAGGGTTGAGCAATGATGTGGTGACCTTGTCCATCTGGGAATTCAGGCTCTCTGTCCCCTGCCCCAAAAGGAATCTTGTTAGCTCAGACTTTCTGTATCAGTCACCCACACTGTAAGCTCTGCTTGTCCCTCATCCTCTGGGGCAAGAAGCAGCAGGCAGTGGGGAGAAAAGGCCACTTTTATTTCTCTCCAGGCCACAGTTAAAGGAAATGTTTGCAGAGGCCGATGGGGAGACAAGCAAGCCTCACCAGGTCTTGTCTTGGACTTGTCTTTTCTCAAATTCCAGCATTGTAAAGGAGGAAGGGGCCAGGCAGTATTGGTAGCCAAGGGCTCTGTTGAGATAGGACAGCTTACTTGTTCTTCTTGATGATAAATGGGCTCAGCCATGAACGGAGTTCAGAGACAATGTCTGTGCATGGGCCCAGAACAAAGCCTGCTGGTCGTAGATGGCAGAGTTGCGCATGATCTCAAGGGATTCAGCTTCCCTGCCTCAGATGAGAGGATGCCACTCACCACATCCTGTGGGTTGGACAGCTGAAATTCAGGTGGTTACATGACATGTCCAAAGACCCTCCACTAAGAACTGAGGAGGGCAAGGAGTAGGTGTTTCTTTGTGCCTTTTTTCTCTTGCTAAACCTCCCCAAACACCAATCATATGGATCTTTTTTTTTTTTATGGGAGCAGAGCTTTTCCCACGTTCTCTTTTCCCCGTGCTGCTGAAAGAGTGGGTCTAATCTGTATTAATCTATATCGCCAGCTATAGAGACAGGAAGAGGAAGGAATGAGAAATCAGCGAGGGGAAAAAAATCCAGTTTCCAGTTTTCCTTGGATACACCACAGTGGTCTCTTCTGCCACCTGGAAGTGCCAAAACTCTTTGCATGGTCTGTCTTGGGCCAGGCGGACCTGACATGAACAGAGACAGTAGGAAAGAGGAGGACCCAGTCACCCTCTGTTTAAGAGGTTGGTGATGTTTGTTTCTTAGAAGTCGAAATTACTCATTTCGGGGGCACTATAGAAACTGGGGAGTTACGGTGCGTATGACTGAGGTTAGGGAAAGAATGTTCTAGGAACTAAGTTTATTTTGTCTCGGATTGTTTCTCCCTTGGGCCTTCTCTTATTCCTTGTTTGGATCCGCCCAAAACACAGAAACTCCCCCGCCCTTCCAGCCCAGCCCTACCCGCTTGTCTCCTGAATGGCCTCTGGGGTGGAGGTTCTCTCGGCTTTGCAAAGATCCAGGGTGTCTCCTCGAGTCCTTTTTAAGCTTCCCGAGAGACTTTGAGGCGTGAGGCTGCGAAAATGAGTTTTAGGATTTAGTGCTTAGAATATTTTTCCACATGTCATCCTGAAGCTAGAATTTCCAGGGAAGATCCGTGATATCAGATCCCTTTGGACAGCCTCAGTGTCTTCCCATATCCATTAAACTTGTGAAATATCGCAAAAAGGCCATATCCTAAATGACTCCCAAGTGGGCTGTTGGGCCAAGATTTTGGTGTCCAAGGCAAGCTTCTTGTGTTTCACCCCGTAGGGGATTGTTGTAATCATATCCAACAGATGTGTAGCTTCAAAAAAGCGAAGGATGGTAGCCTTTAGAAATATCCATCTGTTGAACATTTTCCCTTTCATCTCCAGAATAGATAGAAACTGTGTGAACAATGCTGCCCAGCTCTGCACTAGATTACAGTCACATTTTTTCTCATTAGCGGAAGAGTAAAGACAAGTAAGGAACATTTGGGGATTGGCCAGCAGTACCTAGGTCACATAGTTAGAAGTTCTCTGGGCCCTCAATTTGAGATTAAGTTATATCAGAACAAGGCGAACCAAATTCCTCCCTCTACAGATGGAGATCAAAAGGCTGCATCAGCCTCGCTGACCACAAATCTCTCTGGCGTTTAACACTCACTGTCGATTAACACCATCTCTGCTAGCATGGTGGCAGTCTGGAACAGTCTCCTCCAGGGGGCTTGTGGACCACAGTAGACTCTGCTTCCTTTGCCATTTCTCATTTGGGATCATTTGGGCCAACTAAATCTCTCCGTAGAACTTAACTTTTAGGACCATGATGAGGCTTTTGAGTGACAGAGTTTCTAGGTGGAGAGGAAATGACCATGGAATAATAGGACATTTCCTTTCTCACATCCTGTCATAAATCCACTCAGCTATTTCTCTTCTTTCCTCTTCCTTCTTCCTTCTTCCTTCCTTCCTTCCTTCCTTCCTTCCTTCCTTCCTTCCTTCCTTCCTTCCTTCCTTCCTTCCTTCCTTCCCCACTCTTTCTCTCTCTAAACAAATAAACAAACAAACCTGCAGAGGTTCACCCAGTATAATTTCAGCAAGTTCACAAACCCTAGATGTTTCTCTGTCTCTCTCATCTTGGCTTCTGTCGGCACCAACTGGATCCCCCAGAAGGATTGTATTGGTGTAAACAGATATAGAGGAGGAAAAACCCATCTTCTCCTATAACTGACATAAGGAGTTTGAGCGTCCCCACAGCCCCCAGTAAGTCTTGAGTTTGGCTCCAGTAGCAGGCTGAAGAAGCCTCTGAAATAACAGGAGGTGTGCAGGTACCTGGTGAGGCTGTCAGTGGAGAGAAGGCTCTGCAGCTCTGATCTCTGAGACCCTGAGCCTGACTCCACTCCTCACCTGCCAATTGGTCACCTGCTATAGGGCACTGGTGGGGCAGCAACTTCTATACTATGAGCAGCCGCCCCTCATTGTTCATTGGTATGTTGTGAATTGGGTTTTTTCTTTTTTTAAAGATTTTGTTTATTTATTTATTTATTTATTTTTTTTTTTTTTTGATTTTGTTTATTTATTCATGAGAGACACAGAGACACAGGCAGAGGGAGAAGCAGGCTCCCTACAGGGAGCCTGGTGGGGGACTCAATCCCAGGACCCCAGGATCACAACCTGAGCCAAAGGCAGATGCTCAATCACTGAGCCACCCAGGCGTCCCAAATTGTTTTTTTTTTTTCAAATAAATCCCCTTTGAGGGTAACCTTCATGACTTCTGAGAGTCACTTGCTCTGTTTCATCAGAATCCCAACTTTCGTCATGCTAGTATTGATCAAAGGTATTTTCTTCTGAGTGGGGAGGTACCTCCAAGCAGCTGGTGAGATTAGCAATACCATCATTCTCAGCCACTGAGGAAGAGAACAGAGTGTCCCTTGATTTTCGTAGAGCTACTGCAAGACCCTCTAGAGACCCCATTTAACAGCAAAAGGGAAGGGAAGGGAGAGAAAGTATGTATATAAGAGAACTCATGCTTCATATGTGTCTGAGTCTGCAGCCAGCTAGGGTATTAGGACCACCCAGATGCACCAGGTCAGCCTCTGCTTTTCTCACAGGGGATGTTATTATAAGCCCTCGGGACTTGTGGGGAGGTGTGCTTCAAGGTCATCTAATAACCCTGAACCCTCTCTACGGTCCCCACGCCAGTGGCTCTCCAGCCTCTCCTCGCACTCCTCCAGGGGCTAGGACCTCACCCCCAGAGCTGAGCCAGCACTCTTGAGTGGCTCAGACTGAAAAAGATTTTCCTTCCATTTATTCAGTCTCTCACTTCTGTTTACTGAGCACTTGCTTTGTGGCAGGCACTGTACTGGGTACCTGGGGATGCAGCAGAGGATAAAATAAGTATGGTCCCCACAATCATGGAGTTTAGTGGGGAAACAGGTAATAAAGGAACACAACTCTCCCCATGCAGCTTAATGCTGTATCCACTTACCCACCAGTTTGTGGTGGCCAAAATGTCACCCAGTGACTCAGGGGGATTTTGCTTGAGCAGAGCTCCTTTATTCTGAAGAGTAGGCTTTTATGAATACAGCCTAAAACCACTTTTTCTTTTTGGTTTACTGGCTGTATCACATGTTGACTTACATTGGGCCAACTCACCAGAAACCCCTAAGCACCTCTGCCCCCACCTTTTTTTTTTTTTTTTTTTCACATATTACACCATGAAGCCAGTTTTCTCCGATGCTATATTTGTGCAGTTGATTTATTTTGGACCAAGTTACAGGACTTTACATTGATTTCTGTTAACTTTTCTTTTCCTAAAATACCCTGTCATTCCAGTCTATCGAGCAAGTTTGCGATTCAGCAGGATAGGAAGTCCTGTACAAAATTTACTCAGGGGCCTGTACATTAAGCTAATAACACTGGATTATCACAGGGAGAAACTGGGTCTTAGCCAAAAGTCAGAGGCCTGACAAAAACCAACGTGTCACAGGAGTTTCACCCCATGGGGTTACTTTTTTTTTTTAAACAAGGAAGAATAGCATAGATCAGTCTTCTCAGAAAAATCCCCAACTGTTCACCATGTGGTTGATACTCGATAATGTCTGTGAACTTTAAAATCCAGCAGTCAGTGTTTTTGTTAGGTGACAGTAGGGGGAGGGGGCTTCTCAGATGCCAGATACTCAAGGCAATGGGACATGATTGGAAAAGGTGCCCATGACCATTAGCTCTTGGTAGGAGCTGGGGCATCTCCTTGTCTTGTTTATGTCATAGGGCTGAAGACTGTGCTACAACTTGGTGTTCTATGGGACAAAGGAAAGAGTAGCTGATGACCCTCTGTCCCGTGGAGGCCAGACAGAGCAGGTTCTTTGGGTGGTGCACTCAGGGAGTAGGGGAATAGGTTTGTGCTTAGAGACTGAGACTCAGGGGCTAGCAGACTCAGCCAACTAAGCCGGCTGGCAAGCCTCACTCAGGCAAACACCCCTAACCTCCTCCACCCCTCCCACCCTCCACATTCTTGAGGCTTTCGTTCACCAGACCTGAGTGAAAGACTGGCTGCCTGACTGCTAATTATTCCTGGAAGTGGCATGCTATGAAGTCTGCAAACATTTTCTGCAAACATTGGCCCCAAAGAGGCGAGCTGTTGAGTTCTGGAAGCCAGGAGGATGGAGGTGGGAGGGAGCATTCCTCGAGCATGAGGCAGTAGGGTCCTTTTGCCTGCTGAATCTCTGCTGTAAGGTCAGTGGGGAACAGATGCGTCGACAACTGTCCCCAGGTGGAATGGGATGACCCTGGGGACTTGGGCTTTTCACACTTGCTTTTCAGGTGAACATCTGAGACCGGAGGCTCTCATGTAGCCAGACTGTTGATGGCTTTCTGTTGTCAAAAACGTTTCATCCGCCACCCAGCCAAACTTTGCTTGCACACATGTTTTCCAGAGACAGAGACAAAAATGTGTTTCGGGGGGTTGAGAGGGGGGAGACTGGAGTGACAGTTACATTAGCCGTATGCAGGGCCATCCTCATCACCTCGGCATTTCCTGGAGATTGTTGCAGCCTCCTGTGAACCCCAGCCAAGGTTCTATCGAGATCCAGGGCAAGCCCCATGGCCAAAAACAGGCTGGCCTGGCTCGGAGGGAGAAAAAGGAGACTTCAAGGAAAGTAGTTAGGTTTCTAAGGCCCTCTGCCACCACAGCCTACTCCACCAACCTCTTCAGCCTCATATACCACTGCTCTGTGCCTCCAGCTCTAGTGGTAGCAGACTGTACTCCTAGCACCCTGC
Organism: Canis lupus dingo; assembly: GCF_003254725.2. Taxonomy (NCBI): domain Eukaryota; kingdom Metazoa; phylum Chordata; class Mammalia; order Carnivora; family Canidae; genus Canis; species Canis lupus. The sequence goes on along the minus strand of NC_064281.1, from coordinate 105,775,976 downwards.
TTGTGCCAAACAGTTTCCATACTCTCTGCTACGGATCATGCCCTTCCCTCTATGCACAACATCCTCTCCCCACTGCTTCTTCACCCTAACTCCTACTCATTCTCCAAGGCTCACTCCAATGTCACCTCCTTTGGGAAGCCTTCCCTGATTCCCTCTGTCTGGGATTGACCTTCTCCTCTGTGTTCCCACAAAATGCTGTATTATAACGATAGCTCACCCTTTTCTTGGACTCAGGATGTGTAATTCCCTGTTCTAAATTCTTCACATGTATTAAAACTTCATCCTCACAGCCCTACAGTGCTATCAATATCCTGACATGATTGATAAGGAAACTAGAAAGCCAAGAGGTTAAGGAACTTGTCCAGTGTCCCACAAATAGGGAGTGCAGAGGTGGGGATTTGAACCCAAGCTGTCTTTCTCTGGAATCTGTCCCCCTAGAAAGGGAACACTTTGAGGGCAGGTGAGTAAAATCACCCCCGAATTCTCAGAGTAGACACTCCAGAGATGTTGGATGACCATAACCACACGTGACTACTAAGCCCATAGGGAAGAACCTGAAAAAAATGAAAATTGATCAGAAGAGCAACCCCTCATCACACATATCTCCCTACTAACCCTGTGGACAGACATCCAAGCCTAGCAGACCCCTCTGTGGGTGAGCTCCCTCCTCCCAGCCCATAGCACAAAAGCTAGAACCAGGCCATAGGTCCCATCTTGGGAGTCAGACTCTGGGAGGCCATTTCCCAAGGCCAGACCCATTTCCATTGGGCCTGCCTTCCTCATTGACCCTAGTATAACTGAGGGAGTGGGTAGGGTAGGAGAGAGCTTTGTTCGGAGAATTCATGCTTAGCCCATCCTGCCCCAATCCCAAGGAGGTGTTTGGAGCAGCCAGGAGGAAATCTTTCTGAGTTCTAGAACTTTGTCTTCAGCCTTGAAGCCTTCATGTGAAGACTTCACCTATGTGTAATGCCTATAGACAAGTGTGAGCTGGGCATTATGACTGGATTTTGACCTACCATTGGTCCTTCCCAGGACTCTCAGAGGACCTTTTGTGGAAATAGATTATCCCTGTGTGTGTGTGTGTGGGGGGGAAACAGAGCATGATGCTTAGGACCCAGAGCATTGGACCGATTCTGAGCATTCACCTCTGGGGAGAGTGGGTATGAGTGCGAATGGGGAGTAGGACTGCTCAGACTGGCTTCTTGGCCCCATCACTTGAGAGCTAGCTGGCCCTGGGTTTGGCATCTGTATAGTAGATGTAACAACCCCAGCCACTTGCCTCATAGGGTTAATGCGAGCATCAAATCACTTAACTGTAAACAGCTCCTAGCATGTCATATATGTTCAAAGATGGCACACTGTTCCCAGTCTTGGTTCTTACGCCAATTAACTTATGGACTTGGACAGGTCTTGAATCATTTTGGTTTCCTCATCTGTAAAAGAAGGGGTTGGACCTTTTCCCTGTAGTCCCTTCCAGCTCTCACGTTCTGTAACAACGTAGTTCTGTCATCTTAGTTTATATTTTTATTCCTTTAGTTGAGGTACAATTCATATCTGGTTAGATGTTCACATCTCATGCTACAGCTCTGTGAATTGTTATGTATGAGTGTCTCCATACATGCATCTATATACACCACTCAGATCCAGATCTAGAATGATTCTAGTGAATCACAGCCTTGCTCATGGCCCCTTCCAGTCAACACCTGCCCCCAAAGGTAACTCCTCATCTGACCTTCACCACCAAAGATCAGTTCTGCCTCCTTTTGTACTTTCTGTACATGGAACTATAGAATCACAGAGTACACTTTGTGTTTGGTTTCTTTTGCTCAGCATTCTATCTCTGAGCTACATCTGCATTGTTATGTGTACCAGTAGGCTTTGCAAAACTTGCTGAGTAGTGTCCCATTGTACGGCTATGTTACATTTTTTTTTTAGATTTTTATATATTTATTCATGAGAGACACAGAGATGCAGAGACACAGGCAGGGGGAGAAGCAGGTTCCCTGCGGGGAGCCTTATGTGGTACTCAATCCTAGGACCCCAGGATCATGACCTGAGCCAAAGGCAGAGGCTCGACCACTGAGCCACCCAGGTGCCCCTGTTAAATTTTATCCTTCACCCAGTTGATGGACATCTGAGTTGTTTCTAGTTTGAAGCTATTCCAAATGGGAATACTGTGTCCATTCCTGCACATGCCTTTCAATGAACATTCTTCTGCTTTACTATTTGGTGTATATGCAGGAGTTAAATGGCTGGGTTGTAGGCCATGCATCTGTTTGAACTGTAGTAGGTTTTGCCAAACCATTACAAAAGGGGTGTTACTAATTTCCAGTTCCATTAGCAATGTACGAGAGTTCCATTTACTCTCAATCTTTGCCAACGCTAAGTAGTATCATTTTATTTTCCCCATTTTGATGTGTGTGCTCTTGACTATGGCTCAATCTACGTTGCTATAGACACGGTGACACATGAGTATTGTTACAACTTCTTCAGCTAGCCAGATGTGACTCTTCATGAAGGAAACCCATCCCTAGCATAGCCTCTGAAGTAGGCACTACATGCAGGGTAAAAAGTATCCGAGGGACATATGTCCAAATTGGCCTTCTGACAGGGGCTGCTTCAGAATAAAGGCTGTACTGTGCTAACGTCATTGAGAAAAATGTTACTTGGGAGCAAAAGACAAAAGCAGCTCCAACCTTAATTCCTAACTTGTGACTGTGCAGGCCCAGGAATCTAGAATTGAATAAAACTGACCACCTATCCAGGACAGCTAGAAGAATCTGAGATGTGTGAGTAACTGGGTGATTAGGCATCCACAGGATTTTTTTTTATAGCAGCTTTATGGAGATATAGTTCACCTACCATAGTACGTTCACTGAGTTGTGCAACTATCACCAGTGTTCTAAAACATTGTCATAGCTCCAGAAAGAAACCCTGTAGCTGTTAGCAGGCAATCCAGTTCTTTCCCCTTCCAGTTCCTCTCAACCCCTAGTTTACTTCCTTTCTCTGTGGATTTGCATGTTATGGACATCTTCTGTAAATGGAATCATGCAGCATGTGTCCCTTTGTAGTTATACTTTTTCACTTGGCATAGTGTTTTCAAGGTTCATCACATTGTAGCACGTGTCTGTGCTTTATTCCTTTTACGGCTGAATAATATTCCATTGTGTGGGTATACCATGTTTTGTTTATCTGTTCATTTGTTGAGGTGGACATTTGGGTTGTTTCCATTCTTAGGCTCTTGTGATTAGTGCTGCTATGAACATCCCTGTATAAATTTTCATGTGGATATGTTTTTAAATCTCTTGAGTATATTCCTTAGGGGTGAAACTGCTGTATCATAGGGTAACTAACTCTGTGTTTAACTTTTTCAGGAAATGCCAAACTGTCTTTTCTTTTTTAATGATTTTGTTTATTTTGAGAGAGAGAGAGAGAGAAAGAGAGAGGATCAGCAGCAAGGAGAGGGCAGAGGGAGAGAGTCTCAAGCAGACCTGATGTGGGGCTCCATCTCAGGATCCTGAGATCATGACCTGAGCCGAAACCAAAAGTCAGATGCTTAACTGACTACACCACCCAGGTGCCCCTGCCAAACTGTTTTTTCAAAGTGGCCACACAGTGTTATAACCCCACCAGCAATGTGCGAGGGTTCTGATTTCTCCACATCCTCACTGACACTTGTTTGTTCCCATCTTACCTTTTATTCTAGCCACCCTAGTGGGTGTGAAGTGGTACCTCATTGTGATTTGATTTGCATTTCCCCAGTAACTAGTGAAGTTAAGCATTGTTTCATGTGCTTATTGGCCATTTGTGTATCTTCTTTGGAGTCCTGTCTATTCAGATCCTTTGATCATTTTTGAGTTATTGGTGTTTTTATGATGGAGTGGTAAGTGTTCTCGGAGTGTTTTCTAGATATGAGTCTCTTTATTTTATTTTATTTTATTTTTATTTATTTATTTTTAGATACAAGTCTCTTATCAGATACATAATTTGCAAAAATTTTCTCCCATCCTGTGGGTGGTCTCTTCACTTTCTTGTGTACTTTGAAACACAAAAGCTCTTAATTTTGATGTAGTCCCATTTATCTATTTTTTTCCCTTGGTTGCTTGTGTTTTTGGTGTCATATCTAAGAAACCATTGCCTAATCCAAGGTCAGAAAGATTTATACCCGTGTTTGTTTCTAAGAATTTTATAGTTTTAGCTCTTCTATGTAGATCCTTGATCTGTTTTTATTTAATTTTTATATATAGTACAAGGTAGAGGTCCAGCTTCATTCTTTTGCATGTGGATATCCACTTGTCCCAACACCATTTATTTAAAGGACTATTCTTTCCCCAATGGATTGTCTTGGCACCCTTGTTGAAAGTAAATTGACCATAAATGTGAGGGTTTGTTTCTGGTCCACAGCATTTTTAACTGACAGAAATGAATGGTCAGATATGAAGTGCCCACAATAGTTCCAATGTCTCCAGCTAGCACACCCAGAGGCCTCTCATCCCTCCACTCTGCAGAGAAAGGGCACAGCCTGGGGAAATGGTAGTCACTGAAATCAGGTCTAATGACTCAAACCTGGAAACAAATCGCGTTGGAAAGCTACACGTGTTTCCAGAACCAACCTTCCTTTCTCTGGAAAGTCACACTTCAGTAGAGATCCCATTCATCTTTCTGAGCCTGCCACCCCGAGTTTAAGAGAAGCCTTCCCCTTTGACTGAGGCCCCCTTCCCCTTAGCTGGGTGCTTTATCCAGTGAAGACTTCATCCTCTTAAGATGGCCCACTCTGAGTTTATGCTGGAGCTGGAGCCCAAACTTTCAGAAAGGAGAAGAGCTTGCCTTCCTTCCTTTTTTTCCCCTCAAAGGAAAATGCTCTTGCCCACGGCTTATTTGCCTCACATGCAGCCTTACACTTTGGGCAGCACCTCAGCAAGTGGCAGCAAGTGTTTTGGACACATCCTTCTCACTTTTCTGTCAGGACTCCAATTAATCATAAGCACCTGACAGAGCGAACTGTCAAGAACAGAAAGGGAACCAGGCCTGCCCCTAGCTTTGGCCTTACCTAGCACCCGATGACTGTGGCTCATGCTGTGAAGAGGTTCTTTATCTCTTGACTAGATGAGTTGCTAGACTTGGGGAAGGCAGCGTGCCTGAGTGGAAAGGGGGACAGACTTTGGCTCCAGGTAACTGGGGTTGGAATCCCTGATTCTGCATTTAGTTGGCAATGGCGGACATGAAGATACAGTACTCAGAACCCCTGCTGAGAAAGAACCCACTGCCCAGCTGTGAGTACTGTGGTTAGTTGACAGCCTCCAGCTGTTAGCTTCTTCGGGGTCTGCGTCAGCTTTGGCGCCAAGGTCATCCTGTTCTTGGGGTGGCCCCCAGCCAGTGACTGATCCAAGGAGGTGATCCAAGGCCCATTTCCACCACACAGAAGATTCCTCTAAAGGCAGGCTTTGCTCTGGTGCTCCCCTTTGGGCTGGTAGACTTTGACATGTCTGTGCCATGATCTGACAGACCCCTTGCCCAATCCTGCTCCTTCCCCTTTTTTCACAGGTATTCTTTCCCACCAAACCATTTGCACTTGTAGCTGTTGCAGCAACTGCTCTCCAGAGAACCCGACCTGTCTCTCTCAGCATCAGTTTCTGCCCCTGTGAGAGAGGGATAATGACATGGTCTCACCCAGGGCTGTTAGGATGATTGGAACTAAGTAAGATACCTGGCACAAAGTAGGCACTCAATAAAAGCACGCTGTTACTATTAAGGAATCTATCGTCTCCGTTATTATATCCTAACTTTTGAAAGAAATAGAGGAGGTATCCAGGGTAACCCAAACCTGGAAATAATCTCAATGATTGTCAATAGGAGAAGGGATAAAGAAATCATGGTGTTTCTGGACAGTAGAATTCCAATTAGCAATACAATGGAAGGAACTATTGTTACAGGCAACCACTTGAGTAAATCTTACCAGCATTAGACCAGGTTAGAGAGACTAGACACACAAAATACATACTATGTGATTCCATTTCTCTGAAGTTCAAGAATAGATGAAACTTATTGGTGATTCTAGAGGTCAATGACTCAGTGGTTACCCTTGGGGGATATTGACTGGGGGCATGAAGGAGCCTTCTGGGGAGCTAGAAATGTTTTCTGTCTTGATCTAGATTCTGATTACATGGGTATACACATACACAATCATGAAGCGTATATTCAAGGTTAGGGGAGTTTATGTACTTAATTATATAAATCATGCATCAAATTTTTTAAAAAGGGAAAATGGGAATTTTAAATTATTGATTAGCATATATACATGTTAAGTTTTTTTAACTTAGAAAATGCAGAAAAGTAGAAAAAAATATAACCTATGGCCCCACCCACCCCCAAAGATAACCACCAGAGGCATTTTAGATATTTCTTTGCACTCTCCAACTCTCCTATCACTTTACCTCTCTATGATGCCACCTTGGTTCATGGAGAAAGGAAGTTCCACCATCGCTTCCACTTTCTTGGGAATAGTACTGGGAGGATTATTTCTAGGCTCACTTTCTAGCCCCTCTTTCACTAAGCTTCCCCTTAGAACCCGAAACTAAGTAATGCCAAAATGTCAATGTCCTAACCTGCACATCATCCCCACACTGCAGGTGGGATTCACCTGGACCTCTGAGTCATTTCTAGAACAGCACATTTATCAGGGGTTCAGATTCACCAGGTATTTTGCCTTAACAGGAGTTGAAACACTGACTCAGGCTCCTAAGGGCTTTTTTAAAAAAGATTTTATTTATTTATTCATGAAAGACACACACAGAGAGAGGCAGGGACATAGGCAGAAGGAGAAGCAGGCTCCCTGCAGGGAGCCTGATGTGGGACTCAATCCCAGGACCCCCGGATCACGTCCTGAACTGAAGGCAGACAATCAACCACTGAGCAACCCAGGTGCCCCTCCTAAGGGCTTTCTGGTGGGAATGGAGGTGACTTTCTGTAAGGCTGAAAGGATCCACGTTCAGAGCAGCCAAGCCTTTTGCCTATTATTGTGTGAATTGTAGGAGAAAGGCATTTTCCAGATTGCTTAGATGACCACAAACTGTCGAAGTGACCCTGCAGGGAACATCTCAAGAAAGATTTTAATCAAAACCAGGCAGCTGGAACGCAGGGGCTTTCTTCTTAGGCAACTGGTTCTCAAAGTGCAGCCCCCAAACCAGCAGTGTCAGCATCATCACCATCACTGAGGAACTGGTTATAAATGCAAATTTGGGCCCCCCACCATAGACGTGATACAGAGACTCTGGGGGTGGGACCTGGTTGTCTGTGTTTCAATAGCCCTCCAGGTGATTCTGATGCAGTCTCAAGTTGAATGACCTTTGCTCTAGAAATTTCTAAATTCCACTGCCAGAGTAAGCAAGAATTCACTCACGTGTGCTCTTTCGTGTCATAACTGGTGCACTGTGTCTTTAGCATGACTTAGGGGCACGTGCCAGGTCCATATAACTTCAAAGTTTCTTGTTCTTTATATCCTGAACCCAAGGAAATGCATTCCTTTTTTCTCTGTTAGCTGAGCAAAGATGAAATATAGCCTAATGTTCCCCAACAAAAAGATTTATTAATTTGTACTAATGACTGTTTAGAGAAAACCATAAAAACCAATGTCCTTGTTGAGTGCTCCTTCTCGAGGGCAAAATGTGGATGTTATCTGCAAAATCAACAAATTTGTCACCAAAGTGAAATGTTATCTTTTCCCAAGGATTTTCCCAGGCAGCTCAAGGCCTCGAGGACTAGACAGCCTCCTCCCTCCCCATGATCAGATGAAGAGGGTTAGAATTTGCAGCCATAACTCAAATGCTTTAAGACAGCTCACGTGTAAGTTTGTTTTCAGGTTAGTAGCTTTGCTCAGACCCAACTGAAGAAAGGGGACTCTGAACCTATTGAAAGCCTCAAAGAATCCTCACAGACCTTTGCCTCCTTAAGATATGACCAGTGCAATGATCCCTTGGCTAGGACAACAGAGGCACAGGCAACAAAACAAAACTAGACAAGTAGAATTACATCAAACCAAAAATCTTCTGCACGGCAAAGAAAACTATCAGTGGAGTACAAAGGCAATCTATGAATTGGGAGAATATATTTGCTAACCATTTATCTGATAGGGCTTAATATCCAGAATATATAAGAAACTCCCATAACTCGATAGTAAACCCCACATCCCAAATAATCCAATTTAGAAATGGGCAAAGGACCTGAATACACGTTTCTCCCAAGAAGACATACAAATGGCCAAATGATCTTTGGAAAGATGCTCAATACTACTCATCATCAGGGAAATGCAAATCAAAACCACAATGAAATATCACTTCACTCTTGTTAGAATGGCTAGCATCAAAATTGAAAAGATAGCAAATGTTAGCAGGGATATGAAGAAATTGGAACCCTTGTCAATTGTTGGAATGTAAAATGGTTTAGCTACTATGGAAAACAGTATAGAAGTTCTTCAAAAAATTAAAAATGGAACTACCATATGATCCAGCAATCATACTTTTGGGTATTTATCCAAAAGAATTGAAAGCAGACTATCAAAGAGATATCTGCACACTCATGTTCACTGCAACATTATTCACAATAGCCAAGATGTGGAAACAACCGAAATGTCCATTGATGGATGAACAGATAAAGAAAATGTGGTATATACATATAATGGAATATTATTCAGCCCTAAGAAAGAAGGAAATCCTGTCATTTTGAACCTGGAGGGCATTCTGCTAAATGAAATAAGCCAGACATAGAACAACAAATACTGTGTGATTCCTCTTATATGAGATATTTAAGATGGTCAAACTCAAAGAAGCAGAGATTAGAACAAAGATTGCCGGAAATGAGGGAGTTGCTAATCAATGGTCATGAATTTCAGTTATGCAAGATGAGTAAGTTCTAGAGATCTGCTGTACAACATTGTGCCTATGGTTAACAACACTGTATTATACACCTAAAAATCTGTTAAAAGATGGATCTCATGTTAAATGTTCTTACTTCAATAAAAAATATTAACTAAATATGTTAACTATAAAATAAACTAGAGATCTGGGACACCTGGGTGGCTCAGTCAGTTAAGCATCTGCCTTCGGCTTAGGTCATGATCCCCGGGTCCTGGAATCGAGTCCGGCATTGGCTCCCTCCTCAGCAGGGAGCTTGATTTTCCCTCTGCCTGCCACTCTCCCTGCTTGTGTGCGTGCTCTCTCTCTCTTTCTCGCTCTGACAAATAAAGTCTTTAAAAAAAATGGAGATTTGAAAACCAAACCAAGGGCATGACCAGTGGTGTACTGTTAAATGATTAATAACCTGCTCTCTGAAAATAAAATACATCTATATATCCTGATTATAAATGTGTAGGACACAATTACAAATAATAATAAATATTCCATAAATTTCACCAAATAACTCTTTAGAATGTTTTAGTTGATTTTTCCCTAACTTTTGAATCTGTAGCCAGTCTAAGCCAATTTACAAACAAGTGTATATCTGACATGAATATCGGTAGATGTGTTGATTTACATTAATGAGTCAAGACACAACTGAAACAACAGAATGTCGAAATTTCACTGGCTTAACATCAGTGACATGAATGACTTCTTCACTAAATCTGGTAATAATTTCTCAATACTGGAAGAATATTGCCTCAATTTTTTGTGTTATTTAAAACATAACAACTACAAGAGTGCCTGGATGGCTCAGTTGGTTAAGTGTCTGCCTTCAGCTCGGGTCATGATCTAGGAGTTCTAGAGATCTAGAGTTCTATGAGATCGAGTACAGGGAGTACAGCTCAGTACAGCTCAGCAGGGAGTCTGCTTCTCCTTCTCCCTCTGCTCCTCTTACCTCTTCTTCTCTCTCTCAAATGAATAAATAAAGTGTTTTTAAAAATAAATAAAATGTAACAAGTACAGAGACAATGCAATTTTAAGTTTAATTCTGCACTATTAACATTTCTCCATCAGTTTCTTAAGTCTAGACCAAGGGTCATCAAAATTTTTCAGTCAAGAGCCAGATGGCAAATATTTTCAGTTTTGTGGCCACATAGGGTCTCTGTTGCCTATTCTTTTCCATTATTTTTTTACAATCCTTTAAAAATGTAAAAACCATTCTTAGTTTGTGAGCTGTAGAAAAACATGCTGCGGGCAGAAATTCACAGACCTCTGGTCAAGGCAATCAACAAAATAATAGATTAAGCATTGATTTGTAGCATTTGCTAATTTCCATGATGTAAATATTCTTTACCATGGCTGATTTCAAACTACCAACTTGACGTCACTGAAGGTGGAGTTGCAAAGAGATGAACAGTTGCAAACATTATATATTATTTACCATTTATATCTGTATACAAATGGCATAAATAACCTCGAGCATGGATAATAAGTAAAATGTAGTAAAATAATTAGGAAGTGATGAATTTTGAATATTTATTAGCTTTCTTTTTAATCTAGCTTATTTCATTGTAAGTTGATATGATTTAATTTTTAATATGGCTGTATTTAACAGCCAAAGTTTCTGAAAATGTAACAATTGACTCTCACAAGCTGATACAAGCAGCTACTGTGACTACCCCAAATTTCAACCTGTTTGTTTTGGTTCTGTTGGATAAAATGAGAATCTTCACTCAATTTGGTCTATTATTCCCTGTAACAAAAGGATTTATTACAAGGTTTCTTTGAAGCTGGCAATTTCCTTGGCTTTTCTAAAATAGGAAATGATTTTAGATGTTATTTTTACATATTTTCAAAAAGAGGTCTGTCTCTATTCTCAACAGCTTCCTGACTACCTTTTGCTTCCAAATAATAAGAACTATTTAAAGGATAAAGGAACTGCTATGGTGTGGTTTTAGGAAAACACACACTTTGCTCTTTCACAAGTCGTTATACAACAGTTCTGCTCATAGACTGGGGAAGAGTTAAAATAGCCTTTCCAAGGTCCCTCCCAAGGCTGTGATTTTCCTCTCGTGTGCTCAGGTAATGCCACTCATTGTACTCATTCATTTATTCAGCTATGTGAGCACTCACCCTGTGGCAGCCACTGTGCTGAGCTCTGGAGTCACAGCAGAACACGAGACACATAGGCCTTGCTGAATCAATAACGACACAGATCATTATTTACTTAGACTTTTCAAAAGCACATTAAAGGAGATCATATAGCGTAGGTTGCCTGACCTATTTAGGGAGGTTCAGGATGTGACAGTTAACCCTGATACCTGAAGAATGAGTAGAAAGCCAGGCAAAAGAGGAGGGAGAACAGAGTAGAATAGTCTTTCTGCAACCTCCCCCCTCCGCCTTCCCCCCACCAGTGGTGAGTACAGCCTATACTATATCATGCTTATATAAAGCGCAGTAGATACAGAGCACATCCAGATAGACAGTATATCTTTGGCATTAAGAGGGAGCAATTCGGAAGAAGTGTCTGAAAAGGCTCCCAGGAGGAGGAGAGGCAAGAATAGAAAAACCTTTGAGAAACATTGGTCTTAATAAGGAACTTGGCATTTTTGAACTGTTCTGGTAGCAGTGCTAGAGCTAAAGATGCCAGCCTCTTCCCATTGGGACTGCTGACCTACCTGCAGGCTCCTGAGCCAGATCCTGCAACAGGAAGTTAGAGGGCTCCTGGTTTTCACCAACTCTGGCAATTTTCCCATATGACCTTTCAAGTACTACTTCTTCTCCATTCCCTCTATTTTCTCCTACTGGAAACTTTTTAGAACTTCTCATTTTATCCCCCAAGTGGTTTTGTGTCACTTTTATATTTTCCACATTCTTTATCCCTCTGCTTTGTGTTCCTGATGATTTCCTCAGATCTATCTTCTTGTTCACTAATCCATTCATCAGCTGTGTCTGGTTTGCTGTTTACCTCATCTATTGTGCTCTTTCTCTCCACTTCAATGCCCATAGTTTGGTTCTTTTTCAAGTCCACCCATATTTTTTTCAGCTGTTCTGTTCTTGCCGTATAATTCCTCTTCCTTTTTATTATTTTTTTTTATTTTTTAAAAGATTTTATTCATGAAAGAGAGAGAGAGAGAGAGAGAGAGAGAGGCAGAGACACAGGCAGAGGGAGAAGCAGGCTCCATGCAAGGAGCCCGACATGGGACACTAACCCGGGACTCCAGGATCACACTCCAGGCCGAAGGCAGGCGCCAAACCACTGAGCCACCCAGAGATCCCCTCCTCTTCCTTTTTAAAGAATCATGGGGTGCCTGAGTGGCTCCATCGGTTAAGCATCTGACCGGCTCAGGTCATGATCTCAGGGTCCTGGGACTGAGTCCCTCGTTGGGCTCTCCACTCAGCAGGGAGTCTGCTTGTTCCTCTGCCCCTCCCCCGGTCATGCTCTCACTCCCCCTCAAATAAATAAATAAAAGCTTTAAAAAATCTTTCAGGACATTCTAAGCATACTCACTCTGAAGCCCCTTTCAGATTTCTCTGTTAGCTATAGCTTCCAAGATGTGAATTCTCCCATTTGTTGTGCTAGTCTCATCGTGGTTTATCTCCTCATAGACTTAGCAAGTTTGGGTTATAAATTTATCGTCAGAGTCATAATTACCAACACAGACTCATCCTACACTACCTGAGTTTGGATTTTGGCTCCATCACTTAGTAGCTGTGTGACCTTAGGCAAGTGACTTAATCCCTCTGTTCCTTAGTGTATCTGTAAGATAGGGCTATTATAAGAATGAGTTAATATAAGGAAAGCACTTAATACAGTGTCCGGCATATAACTAAGCAATTACTGTTATTTGGCAAGAATTATTTTACCTGGGAGGCCTGCCTGCCTCCATACCCTGATTTATATGACTCTCTTCCTGCTCTCTACTCATGGCGACCAGTATACTTCTGAACTGTTTTCTTCCCCCCCACTCCTATCCGTATTTATGGGTTAGCCCTTCCAGCTGCTGGCTTTCTGTAGGAGTTAAGATCCCACTCCCATCTCCACCCTACCATTAACACCCTGCACCCAGGATGCACATCTACCTTTGATTTCTCTGTAGCCTGTATAAGTGCCAATTCCTGCTCACGGCTGTGGCTTTGAGCTACCTCTTCATTTCTGGCACTAGAATTTTTTTTTTTTTGGTTTTGCTTTTGATCTGTACTACATATTGAAATTTTTTTCTCCATCCTTCACAATCATTTACTTATGATTCTAATCATTACTAATCCATTCAGCAAAAATATGAATTGTGATATTATGCTCAAGCCGCCTTGCTAGACCCTACAGGAGAATGAAAAAAATCCAATTTTCTCCCCAGGGAACTGACACCCAAATAGATAAAGCTATGCAAGTCAGTTACTATCCTGAGCCTGGTTTTTTACAATCTTTTTTTTTGTTTTGTTTTTATTTTACTGTCAGTTAGTTAACATACAGTGTTATGTTAGTTTCAGATGTACCATGTAGTGATTCAACAGTTCCATACAATACCTGGTGCTCAACCTGACAAGAGCCTTCCTTACTCTCCATCCTGTTTCACCCATCTCCCCACTCCCCTCCCTTGCATATCGAAAATTGTCTTCAAACAACGTGTTTGAAGTGGAGGAGGAGCTTCCTACAGAAACAGCTCAGGCAACCAAGATAACCAGAAATCCCTGAATGTCCTTTCAAAAGAAGCTTACCTCTCATTTGGACATGAGATCCTTGAGAGGACTGGGGATGAGAAGGGCCATGTCACATTTGCTTTTGTATCTCGTGTCTAGCACAGGTCCTGATACACTTGGTATATATTTACATAATCAAAATGAAAAACTACACTGGCCACAGCAAATGCTGCAAGCGGCCAGCTCACTATTTGGTTTCTCTAAAAATTACCATCACCACCACGGTGTGCCCCTCCAACCCTCCTCATCCCTGTGAATGAGCTCTGTCAAAGCAATATGGTTTCTAACAAATGAAAGTAGGTATAATTCATTTAATCAGTGACTGTCTCAAACGCAAGCACCAGATGTGCGTTTCTTTTACTCTCAAAGCAAAATACTAAACTAGAAACACTGCAGAGACAACAGAGTATTCTGATTTCCAGGCTGGTGGTTTTTGCGTTTGTTTTTTGTTTTTTGGTTTTTTTGTTTTGTTTTGTTTTTTTAAGTGCCAGGGTGAAACGTTAAGCAGGTAGCTGATGCAATCTGGCAAAGTGAGTGTATAGCTCTATTTATATAAAGACACACACATATATCAGGCCATCAGCAGTGTTTGTGTAAACAGTGACTCTCCTATGAAGGTAAAGGCCACCCCCCTTCAGTTCCAGTGACTGAGATACATTTTTCCAATCCTGGGGGCAAATACAGACGCAGCAAGTTCCTTCTTCCCTTTGGAAATTTGGCAGGCACAGCAGCCATGCCTCTGTTGCCACATTCCCTTGGGGTTTTATGACTCTATGCATATGGCCTTTGTGAAGGCTTCACTTAGGTCACCTTATGCCTTTGGCGGCCAGCATGGCGTATGACGATTCAGGAAGACCCTGGTGTTTCCCAGATGGGTCCAGATCTGGCCATGCAATTACTGCCCTCCAGCTGGGAAATGTGACGCCAGGGTGATGAAGTGGTCTGTTCTTTATTTAAATCCAAAGATTGAACAAATACACACACACACACACACACACACACACACACACACACACAGGCCCTACTCCCCACTGCAAGGCAGCGTTCTTTAGGATTTCATGTAGGATTCCCCTGAACACATATTTCCTAAGCTAATCTCCTATCCTGTCCCCTGTTTACTTGCCATCTTATCATTCTCTCTTCCTTTGCTCTCCTACTTACTTAGTTCCTTATCATTGCTTTTAACCCTCTGGGAGTTCCCATTAACCCAGATGGTCTGTTTAAGGCCCCTTGAGACAGGGATGGGGACCCTAGATCCTTTTCCAGTATAAGCTGTTTCCCTTAATTCTCTCCCATGGCCACAGAGAATCCTGTCTCAGGACCTTGATTGTGAGGGAAGATAGATTCATGGAAGTTACTCCACCATTGGTGATACAGCACTACCATCAGGGTGGATGTTCTCCTTTATAAAGATAAGTGCTGGAATAAATTTGGTCCTAATCACAGTAGCTCTAATAACTCATCCTTCCTTCCATCAATATGCTTACTGTTCACTGTTACTTCTGAGGCAGTAGAGAAAGAATATGTGCTCTGCATTTAGACAGATTTGGGCTCAAATTCCAGCTTCAGCAGTTAATAGTTGGGTGACCCTAGGCAAGTAACTTACACTCTCTGAGACTCTACTTCTTGATTTGTAAAGTTGGAATCAAATAGAATATATATTCAAAGCGTGGGACACATACGAGGCACTCTATATGTGGGAGTGGTGAGTATAATACATTTGGATGATGATCATGGTCCTTGGTCCTCCTTGTCTCACCCGAGACAGGGGTTCTCAGTTATATTTTCTCAGAGTTAAAAGGAGGACTTCAAACACCCACAAAGCATCTTGTCACAGAGCACCACTCCCCTGAGCACTGAGAGCTCAGGCAGTACAAGCTCTCTGAGCTATGCAAGAAACCAGACAGATCTCTGCCTGCCCTCAACGGGCCCCAGCCATCTAAACCAGAAGATAAGATGAAAATGTAAACACTGGGGCTTAGGTTTTGACATTTATGAAGGGAAGGGGAGCATAAACATTTAGTCCATAGCAACTGGCATCTGCTAAATCATTCTGTATAGACCACAAATGCTAGGAGAATGCAGAGCAGGAGAGCTACTGTAGATAGGAAGTCTTCCTGGAAGAGGCAGGGCCTGAGCCATGACTCAAAGGGTGAGATTTGAACAGACCTTTTGAAAAAGTGGGGGCTCTTGCAGATACGTGCTGGGCAAACATGGGAGGAGGTACCATCATCATTTCCACTTTACAAATACACCAGCAGAAGGTCAGAAAAGTCTAGTGACTTCTCCAAGGTCACTCAGCAAGAAATCTGCAGAGCTGGGATTTAAGTAGAGCTGTGTCTCTGATGCTAAAGGCTGTGTTGAAAGCTGGCTGTGACAGAAAACATGGGCTTTTGCTGGAGAGTAGGAAATAGGAAGGTATTGATGGACTTTAAGGGAGCAGTGACATGATGTAGGCAGTGTTTCTTCTCTAGTCACAGCACAGCAGATGTTTAGGGGAAGATCACAGCACTTGAGGAGTCAGTGAGGAACCAGTTGCAGTAACTTAGGGATGAGGCATTGGAGGCCTGACCTGGGGGCAGGGGTACATTGGGACCAGAGAAGGCACGAGAAACATGACTTGTATCAAAGGGCAAGTGACACATTTGCAGGAAAGGGGCTTAAAGAATCAGGTCCGAGGTTCAGAACACTGGGCAGTGCCACTGCTGGAGATACTGAGAAAGCGGGCCAATTTAGAGGTTGCTGTTTCTATAAACCAGGGCCTGATTGCCTTTACTACTATTGCTATTAAATCTTTCTATTGAAAAAAAAATGCATACCCAGAGGAAACGGACAGATCCAGAATATGGGATATACTACAACATGACTGACTGGATTCTTCAAAAAGTCAATGTCACATGCACACAAAATCAAGAGCACACAGTGACGTAAGTTAGATAACACCGAAGAGACAGAAGTAAAATGTAATATGCAAACTTTGAATTTGGGTTCTTCTTCTGGATTATAAAAACAAACAAACAAACAAAAACCAAACCAAACAAAAAACAACCTCTAAAACACATTTGAGGATGCTGAGACAATTTGAGTAGGGATTAGAAATTAGATGATATTAGATTATTTATTTTCTTAGGTGTAATAATGGTTTGTGATGAGGAGGGAGAATTTCCTTATTCTTAGGAGAATCATTCTGAAGAAGTTAGGGTAGTGTATCATGATGCCCTTAACTTATATTCACGTGGTTCAACAGAGAAATACACACACACACACACACACACACATGCACATATACAGAAATGTATAACACATATGTCAAAATGTTAATTGTGGAAACTTGATAGGTATATGTGTGTTCATTGTACTATTGTCAATCTCTTTGTATTGTTGAAAATTATGGAAAAAAATTGGGGGCAAAAATAATTCATGAACATAGTGAAAACTTAAAATAGCACAAAAGGATGTGTAGTGAATCTTTCTACCCCAGGCACTCAGTACTTCCCAGGAACAACCACTGCTCACATTTCCTGAAATTTTCTCTGCATTTAGCAACCTATATATGTATTTATAGGTCCTTTTTTTAAAAATAGATGGGTTCATGCTAGAAATCTTTTTGTTAGCTACAGTAGAGACTCTTTTGTCTCTGCAACTGGGGGAGTAGTTGGTCAATTAATTAAAAATCTGTTAAAGCAGAAGTGCCTGGATGCACCAAGAGAGATACATACCAGTGCATCCAGAGGCAGTGTCTTTTACAGAGGGCATGGACAGCATCCTTTAATACTGAGAGGTGGCTCCCCAGAGGCCGGGTAAGCGAGGTTCCACTGTCCTGTTGGCAGCTTGATTTTTTAGAAAAAAAATTTTTTTACTACTTCATAGATCTTCTTGGAAATTGTACCACGTGACTGAGTGTAGATCTGTCTCATTCTCTTGGCAGCTTTTTGGATGAGTTGCTTTTTAAGATGAGCATGGTTTTAATCAGATTGTGCTTGGGGGGATGGGGAGGGAGCACCTGGGTGGATATAGCTTGGGCTTCCTGAAGTGGCTTGATCCTAAATATCACTTGGATATTTTTTTAACAAGCTCCCAAGCCTGAGCAGTGCTCCCCTAAGCAGTGAGAAAAACATGGCTGGGGTTCCAGGGGCAGGACTGCTTGGAGGGATGGCAGTTCTGCCAGGGTTCCAGTTAAAGCAATAGAGAGGAAGTGAGAGGCCAAAGAAATGCTAAGGTCTAAGGACAGAGCCCACGAACCCCTAGGAGCGTTGGCCTACTGCCCCTCCCCACCAAAGGTCATTGCCTCCCATTGCCATGATAGGGGTTGGGGGAGGTCACATTTCCAAAGCATCTGCCACTCTATGAAAACCCTCCTCAACTGCCAGCACCTGGGCATGTTCAAATCCCACACTCGAAGTAAGGCTCCTCCCTGCAAATGGGAAGGATTTGATTGGAAAAATGTGATTCTAGAAATCAGATCTGGGACTGGATTGAAATTGCCTGAAAAATGAAAGCATTGGCACAATTAACAAAAAGGGACTGGATTCCTTTATTTGTTTATTTTTTTTGCAGCTAAATCCTGTGCAGCTTGCAAACCTTGGGAGGCAGCCATCCTATTATCATTCCTGATATGGACTTGAATTTCTAAGAAATGCCTTTTTTTTTTCGAGCACTGTGGAATTAAATCTCTACTAGAAGCAGTCCTAGGAGTCTCAGTTAGAATGTTTCAGGATCAGTGCTGAGACAAGAGCCAGAGCTCTGAGGTCTTGAGTGCCCACAGACCCATAAAGCCATGTACCGACCCCAAGTGGGTCTGTTCGAGAGTCTTGGAAAACCTAGCCCTGCACCTAAACCACATTCTGAATTGGGACTAGGTAGAGTAGGCAGCCAGAACACTACGTTGTTTGAGGGACCCCAAATGCCAGAGGGCCCCACTGGCTTGTCACACTGCCTGAAATAGTCACACCATAGTGTGAAGCAGTGGAATCCCTGTCTTCACTCAAGCAGAGTATCTCGGAGGTAGAGGCATTCCCCAATCCTTAAAGGAGATTAGCTTTTCTCTTAAAGCAAAACACCAAATGAAGAAGGGAGGGTTTTCACTGTGATCCTGGAGGTCAGAAAGGGATTGGACCAAGAATAGGATGCCTGGAGGGCCCAGGGCCTGACCCTGAGATACTGGTAGAACCTTTAGGAAGAAGGGAGGTGACTCATGGGGCTCCAGGGAGAGGCAAAGTCAGATGGGGCCGGGGCCAGGACTCTCATATGTGTCCCCAAGGGCACACACTGGCTCTAATAACTGTCACCTCAAGAGGCCATCCCCACAGTCTCCATTCCCTAACTCTGCTGTCACCATGACCACTCTGGATGCATGCACTCTGCATTTTCTGTGAGCCTGCCTAACCTGTAGATACGTCCACATGTCCCATTATTGGGCAGTGCAGATAGACCACAGCGGCAAGGGACAGCCACAGACGTTACAGCTGAGGATCTTACAATAGCTTTGTTCCAGCTCTGCTCAATTTCTTAAGAAATCTACAGTTTTGATTTAAAAAAAAAACTTTTAACTGTCCCCATAACACTCTTTAAAGTGCACACTATGTGCTAAGTGCTGGCATAAGCATGTGGGCTATATCATTGATCTAATCCCGGGTTGTAGACCTGAGAAGGTAAGTCACTTGGCCAGCACCGCTTACTTATTTAGTAGCAGAGCTTCTAGAAGTCATCTAACCTGTTGGAATCTTTAAAATTAAAAAAAAAAAAAAAGGAATCTTTGAAATTACTTTGCCTAACTCAAACTCACTTCCAGATTATCTCTCCCCATTGATTCATCTCCTGTAGTGAGAGATTCATCTGCAAAATGAAGTTGCCTGGGATAGCTCTGTTGAGGAGTCAGCCTGACCAGGAGCCAGCCTCCCCACTCACCCAGGGTCAGTCCCCTGTAGAACCAAAGAACAGCCATAACCTGCCTCACTAGAATTGTCCACAAACCTCAGACTCCTTTACAAGGACCCCAAAATGTCTCTGAAGAACAATAGTCAGATCACTGACCTTACCACTAGAGAATCATTGTAGCAAGTGCCCATCCACTTTGAGCCACTTGACCTGCCACTTTGGGTCTTATTCTGACAAAAGCCTTCAGTTAACCCAGCAATTCCAGCCTAGGCTCCTTTCGGAGTCTGCCTAAACTAGCTAGATGGTTGCATCTGGGTCACTGTAACCCCAAAAGCCTTAATTAAAATCAGGAAATATGCTCAAGCTCCTATTCTGCAATGTTATAAAGTCTAGATATGGCAAATTAGCTTGTGAGAATGTAAAAGCCTAAAAGGGGCTCTGGGCACTGCACAATCATTTGGGACACACACACACCCCACCAGTATAAATTGAGAAATGAGAAAAGGGAAGTATTTGGCTCTAGGTGAATTTCCTTTTGTAAAGACTGTAGACAAAGGGGATTGTCTACTAAAGACACTTTGTTTGGGTATGGGGAGAACAAACTCCAGCCCACAGGGCCTCGGACATGAGTTTGCAGGGTGGGTGTTTGGGTGGGTGGGGAGGGGCATGTGGGTGATGCCTGGCAGGCTGAGGGCATAAGGAGGACACAGGAAGAAAAGGGGGGGGCAAGAGAGGGAGCAAGAGACTGGAAAGTGCAGGGAACAGGTGCAAAAGAGAGAAGAGGAATGGCAGAAATGTTCATACTGGGGCAGTAAGGGGAAGACTTGTGCCACTGGCAATCTGCTCACCCTCTTTTTTTTAAAGATTTTTTTTTATTGTGGTGCTTTGGGTGGCTCTCTCAGTTAAGCATCTGCCTTTGGCTCAGGTCCTGATCTCAGGGTCCTGGGATTGAGCCCCACCTCGGAGTCCCTGCTGGGTGGGGAGTCTACTTCTGCCTCCCTCCCCCTCCCAACTCGTGTGTACATGCTCTCTCTCTAATAAATAATTTTTTTGAATCTTTAATTTTTTAAAAGATTTATTTATTTATTTATTCATTCATTCATGATAGACACACACACACAGAGAGAGAGAGAGAGAGAGAGGCAGAGACACAGACAGAGAGAGAAGCAGGCTCCCAGCAAAGAGCCTGATATGGGACTCAATCTTGACCCCAGGATCACGCCCTAAGCCAAAGGCAGATGCTCAACTGCTGAGCCACCCAGGTGTCCCTAAATCTTTAATTTTTTAAAAAAGATTTTATTTATTTGAGAGAGAGAAAGACGGAGAGGGAGAAGCAGACTCCTCACTGAGCAGGGAGCCTGACCAGGGCTCTATCCCAGGACCCCAAGATCAAGACCTGAGCCAAAGGCTGACTGAGCCACCCAGGTGCCCTTCTTCTCACCCTCTTGATCAAGTCATTTCCTATTTATTAGATACCCCTGGGGCATTGGAGGTCTTACACCAATGACTTATCCAGTAATTGACGCTTACCCCTTCAGGTATCAACACTTTTGTAACTCAACTTTGGAGAGACAGCTTTTCAAAATACATTCATACTCCATGGCTTTCTGACACAAAAACGACCTGAGTTACCTTTTCTGGAACTCGTGGTGAATTAGACAAGGGTTGCTCATGAACATTGGTTTCATTCTTTCAGCAGAAAGCGATTAAGGGCTTTTGATATGCCACGCACTGTGCCACAGCACATGCTGTGGCACTGGTGGGCATGACACAACTGGAGCCTTCCTATGGACCTTATTTTGCCTATAATTTAGCCCATGAGAGAGTCAGAAGATCAATGCTACCACTTCCCAAAATGTGGGCTATGATGCACTGAGCCCTCTAAGGGTCTTAGGAATGAGTTGGGTTGTTTGCTCAGGACTGTGATGTCAGGACCTCCCAATGCCAGCCGTCAATTCATGCTGTTGTCACTATGTTTCTTCTCATCTGCCATGTAATTGGATGCATATTTTCCTAGGCAGGAGCCTTGCAGTGGCTTGTCATTTGCACAGAATAAAGTGTATGTATTTTGTGATAGTGGTCACTCAGCCATATATCTTCTCCCCCCTACCCCAAGTTCTAAGCTGCAACTATAGTTGAGGTTGCTGGAGGTATAGCTTCCAGGGGAAGTGAGGACTTATAGCATAGTCAGGAGTGTGCTGGTAAATGTTTAAACATTGGCTCTCTTGGTTGGTAGAAGAGAAGGGTGCTGATTGATAGTGTTTGCTGATTTCCGTGGTGTAAATATTCCCACTGTGACCAGTTTCAAGATCCCAACATGATGTCATAGAACAAGGGGCAGAGAAGACATGCACATACTCCATAGTGCACCACTATAGAGCATTTCCACCATACAGAAATAATAGTAAAGGGTAGCAAAAATAACCAGGAAGTGATGAGTATTGAGCATTCATTAGCCTTCATATAACTTAATTGCAAGTTTACATACTTTAATTTTTAATAATCACTGCGTGTAACAGACCAGGTCCCAAAATTCATATTGAACAATTGGTTCTCACTATCAGCTGAGTGGAGTACTATCTTACCTTTCTCTTAGGCTCAGCAGTAGAAAGAGAAGCTAATTAGACAGAGCCCCAGGGCCCTCACCCTAGCTTTAACCAGGGTGGCCCCACTTGTATTGGTTTTATTTATAATGCGATTCTGTGTTTGAACAAAGGATTCCAGTATTTTTTTAATGTGTTTTTTTTTTTTTTGGAAAAACACTGGTATAGACAGTCTATGAGGTTCCCTCCAGCTAGGATGGCCCAAGTTAGCCAAGTCTGTGTACCCTCTTGTTTTCCCTCTCATTCCCTTGTCTCCTCTTGTCACTCAGGCTTCCTATTCCTGCTGTCCCCATGAATCTTTTTGTCCCATTCCAAGGATCTCTGTCTACACTGAAGAGAGAGGTGTTATCACCTGATCTGGTTTAAAGTGAGATCCCTCCTAGGCACATTTTACTCTTTAACACATGACTCTAAAAGACTCTATAAAGTTCTTTCGAGATCAAGGGGATGGACTTCTAAAAGGCAGGATCCCAAGAAGGGGGAGGGGACCCTTAAGATCAACCTGTTTTCCATTTTGTATTCTCCTTCAAAAATCCCTGGATCTCAGTGGATTGCTGGGTTACCCCCAAAGAGCTATCCAATAGCACACCTCTATTTTTCTTTATACAACACATGATTTTTGAGTAAACACTAAAAACTTTTCTTAGCATGTGTTTGGTTGCTCCTCCACTGAATTCAAGCTTTTCAGCCATGGAAATGCATAGAAGAGGCCGCAGGAGTTGTGGATATGACACAATTCTTTTCTGAAGACAAATTCACCCTCCTTAGCCTGCCAGAGAAATTATTTTTCCAGGAAAACTAAACAGTAAGCACATACTTGGATGTTCCTTTCAGGCAAAAGAGGAGCCCTTTCTATCCCATTAAGGTCAGGCAATTGCCCAAATTTTTTGCTTCACTGCCTATCATAACGGGGAGTGTGGGACAGAACCAGCGGGGGCCTACACTCATCTCTCTCCATCCAGCAGTCACAATGGAGCAAAGTTCATAGTCACAGGCACCCTCTGAAGCCCACAGTCAGAGAGGCTGAGGCTGGGGCCACTCGGGAACCCCCACCACCACATACACACACAAGCCTACAATGTTCCCACAGTTCAGTACAGCAGCTCATTGGGTTCAGTGTTCTAGAACCAAAGGTGAAATGATGGAATATGGGGCATAGAAGCTGGTGGCCTAGGAGTCCATGGGATGAGGCCCAAAGGTGAGCTTGCTGGCTAACCACCAGGTCTGCTGGGTGCCCACTGTTCAAATGCAGATAGGATAGCCAGTAGCCCAGGAGCTGGTGGGGGGGGGGGGCAATGCATCAAAACCTAGGAGCATCCCCCATGGCTTTGCTTCTCAGGTTCTGTCCCTGCTCCTGACACTGGCAGCAACCTCCCTTTGTTCCCTTTTCACTGAGAGTGACTGCTCCCTATCTGAAGGCTCCAACTGTAAGGAGGTATGAATGCATGCCCAACACATAAAACAGACTCATAGCCAAGCTCTGTCCAGTCTAAGCCAACTTAGGTGATAAATCTTGCTCAATTCCCTGATTCGAATACCTTTGGCTACCTCTGCAAGCCCAGTCTATTCTTGATCCAAGACCCTTTGGCCAAGGTCCCTGCACAGTCGGCCCTTTCTCCTCTTCTCTGTCCAAGCTGAGCTCATTCTCCCCTGGCTCCCCACAAGTCCTTTACTTTCAGGATCAGAATCTTTTGAACCCAAACTTTCCCTCTTACAAAAATCTCTTCTCTTACCTCTAACTTTGGTCCAACCTAGGCTCCCAAATTCTCTTGACTCTTACAATACTTGAATTCTGGAGAAAGCTGGTCTCTCCAGGGGAAGCAGAGGATCTCCTTATTTATTTAGTAACATCCAATGGCTAGTATCATTTATAGATCATGTACAGCAGACAGCAATCTTCAAGTGTGTTTTTCCTATGTCATTTGCTCTTGACCTTGGAGAGAGGTTTGAAATCTAAATGTCAGCCACCGGCAAAATACTGTCTTGTCAATGCACCAAAAAGAGGGAAAGTTAGCTTATCTTTCAGAAGTCCCCAGAGTATTGTGGACTAGCTGAGTAAGTGTAATTAGAAAAAGGAAAAGGAAGTCAAGGATAAATTCACATGTAGCTAAAGAAGTCTCATGATAAAGTGAATTTTTCCCAAGGTTGCCAGAAAGCAAGTCGTGCAACCTTTGGGAAATGGTGAGTCCAAGAATTTCCAAAGAGCCCCCACCCTTCACCTGGCTGAGTCCTTGATATTACCAAAGAGCTCTGACTGCTCCACTTCAGGCTCAAGAAGCAAGCTGCTTTTCATTGCTACTTTCCAAAGTGTGTTCATATCCATTATCTCACTTGATTGTTACCATGACCCTGTGAGGTAGGTAGGATAACTATTAGTTTTCCCCAGGCTCACTTCTGGAAGATTCCCAGGAGTCAGATTTTGCACAATGGTAAGCTGACAGCATTGGCTCCTTTTTCACATGCTAACAAAACCTGGCCTGGTCTAATCCTTATTTAAGGGAAGATTCATCATGCAACATTGACCTAAGCTAGGCAGAGAGAAGCCTGATCATCAGGGAATGACAGGATTGGGGGAAGTTAATCTTGAAAAATGGAGCAATTCTACTCCTCCCTTCCCTTTCTGGAGCTGAAACCCCAGGCTTTTGAATGGGAAGGGCTTGTGTTCTCTTCAAGCTACACAAACCTTCTTTCTTGAAGACTGGATGCTAAGACCAGATCTCTATGTATTTAGCTATATTTGATTAACCCTTACCAATTAATCCAATGCCCATTGTGGGGGCAGCTCTTTGGGAGAAGTATGAGATGTGGACCCTGATCTCTAGGAGCTTACAGTTCTTCTGGGAGCTAAACTTGCACACAGTAGACAGCAATGCAATGCAATTGCTTAGACAGCAATCAAAGTGATGAAGAGAAAGTCAGAGGGGATTGATACAGCCAGGGAGGCAGCCCAGGGAGTCAGGACAGAGAGGCGCTTAGGACTATGGGCTCTGGGTTGGGCAGTAAACATGGCTTCGAGTTCCAGATCCAGCATTACTAGCAGTGTGAACCTGGAGCACATCACTATAACCAATCCATAAAGGTTCAGAAACTTCAGAAATACTTATCATATAAGGTTCCTGAGAAGATCAAATGAGCACAGAACCTGGCACATAACACTTAATGCTGTTAAGTGTTCAACAAATGGTATGATTCAGGCCCTATTTAAGCTGACCATTGAAGAATGGGAAAAGATTTGGAGACACTGAGGGAGAGAGACGGGTCAATCCAAGACTCTGAATTAAAAAGGGAAGGAAGTATGTGAGGATGCTGAGGATCCTGGTCTTACTAGAGCAAGGGGGATACATTAAGGTGGCAGGAAAATAAAAACTTTGGTTGGGTGCAGGTAGGAGGTGAGAGGCCTTACCACCAAACAGAGGAGTTTAGACTGGATGTGCTAGCAAGTGAGAAGCCACTGGAGACTTGTAAGGAAGTGCATAACCTGAGGATAGGTTTTAGAGTGACATTGACCTGGGGTGTGCTCAGTGACTTGAGAGGGACTGAGGGCTAGCCACTGTTTCAGGTATGAGTGGATGCGGACCTGGACTAGAATGACAATAGAAAACATCTGAAAACCGTTCTGGTGGGGGGAAACTAACTAGATGGACTGGGTAATTAGATATGAGAAAGGGAGGAGAAGGACAAGTCCAAAGGGATTCCAAAGTTTTGAGCCTACATGACTTAGTAAAATGGGAGTCAAGAGAAGTAGGCATGGAGGAAGATACTGGATTCAGTGCTCAGTGTGAGATGATGGTGACATATCCAAGTAGAAACACCTAGAAGAAAATAGTGATAGCCAAAGGTCCTAGAGGGCATATATATTTTTTTAAATGTTTCAACCCCCTTCACCCATTCCTCCCACTTCCTTTTCTTGTATTTCCTCTCCGAACAGAGGCAGACTTCATTCCTGGTTAGATGTTTTCCGTATATATTGACAGTTTTATTCCTTCCTTTGTGGTTCTGTTAAATATTTTTCTTGTTCTATTACATTAGCTTGGACCTCCAGTAAAACATTGAATAGTAGAGGAACAGTAGTCCTAGACATTCCTATCTTGTTCCTAACTTTGACAGAAAACATGTTTCACAATTTATTAACAAACACATATGCACATATGTGTTGCTTCTATCTACAAAGCACTATTATGAATATAGATTAATCCTCCTACAATGTTATGAGATGGATATTATTATTATCTCCATTTTACACATGAGGAAACTGAAGCACAAAGAAGCTATGGAATTTGTCCCAGGTCACACAGGTAGCAAGTAGCAGAACAGAGACTCAAACTGCCACTATCTAGCTTCAGAGACTGTATTTTTAACCACTCTGGTATGCCTGCTCCCTCTTGAAGTATGGAGTTTTCTATAGATTTCTGGAAGATACTCTTGATCACATTAAAGTTTTCTTTTTTCAAAAAATATTTATGTATGTATGTATGTATGTATGTATTTATTTATTTATTTATTTATTTATTTATTTATTTGAGAGAGAGAGCACAAGCAAGGGGAGTGGCAGAGGGAGAGGGAGAAGCAGACTCCCTGCTTGGCGGGGTGCTCCATCCCGGGACCCCAAGATCACTACCAGAGCCGAAGGCAGCCACTTAACTGCTGAGCCACCCAAGTGCCCCTAAACTTTTCTTTTATTCCTGGTTTTCTTAGAGCTTTCTAAGAGCAAATGGGTGCCAAGTTGTCAAATACTTTTGCTCTGTTTATTGAAATGATCACATGGTTTTTCCTGCATCAACATGCAAATATAATGCGTTATGTTGATAAAGTTTCTAATGGGGAAGCAGCCTTGCATTGCTAGGATTCAACCCTGCTTGGTTTAGGTTATATCCTTCTTTTTTTTATTAAATTTTTTTATTTATTTATGATAGTCACACAGAGAGAGAGAGAGAGAGAGGCAGAGACACAGGCAGAGGGAGAAGCAGGCTCCATGCACCGGGAGCCCGACGTGGGATTCGATTCCGGGTCTCCAGGATTGCGCCCCGGGCCAAAGGCAGGCGCCAAACCGCTGCGCCACCCAGGGATCCCTAGGTTATATCCTTCTTTTGCAAAAGTGCACAACTTGATTTGCTAGTAATTTATTTAGGGCTGTTATATACTGTTGTTTTTCTGTCCTCATACAATTTGCTATTGATGTAATGATAATTTAGGAAAATAAGTTAGGAGCTTTTCATCTTTTTCAATACTCTGAAGCAGTTTGTTTGATAAGGAGATTCTCTTTCTCTTAAAGGTTCTGTACAACATATTTTTAAAACCTTTGGGTGTGAGTATATGTTAAGAGGGCTGACATGTATGCATGTTTGATTCTATTTCAACTTCCTTTTTAAAAATATTTTATTTATTTATTCACGAGATACACACAGAGAGAGGCAAAGACATAGACAGAGGGAGAAGCAGACTCCCTGAGGGGAGCCTGACGTGAGACTTGATCCCAGGACCCTGGCATCACGACCTGAGCCAAAGGCAGACGCTCAACCACTAAGCCACCCAGGTGTCCCTCAACTTCTTCTCTAGTTTATTGATGGAGTCAGATCTTCACCTTGTTCTCAAGCCAGTTTTGGTCATTTCTATCCCCCTAGAAGACTGTCCGTTTCATCTACGTCCCAAATGTATTGGTATAAATATTAATACAAAATACCAATTATTTATAAGTTCAGATCTATACCACAACTTCTAATTACAGAGGCAAACAGAGGTTATTCTAACCAGAGAATTGAGCACAATTCACTACTAGTTACTAAGAGTGTTTCATCTTTCCTATGTTTTTAAATATATTCTCAATGTAGTTCTCTCTTACTTCTCTCTTTCCGTCTCCATCTATCTTTTCTTACTCCTAAGTGGTTTATTTTTTTTTTGAGCAAACTTGCCAACTGTGCCCATTTTAATGGTCCTTCCAAAGAGCCAGCTTTTGCTTGTATGGCTCAACTTTCCATTTTTTGTGATTGTGTTATTTTATACATTTTTGCTTTAATCTCTCTTAGCAAGCCTTATTCCTGCAAAGCCCATCTGTCTGGAATATCCTTTCCTCCTTCTCTTGTACTTGGCTAACTCCTACTCATTCTTCAGTTTCTGCATCATGTCTTTTAGGAAGCCTTCCCTGACCTTCCAGCATGATTTAAATGCTCCCCCTTTGGCCCTCCCCCAGGCAGCTTCCAGTGCTCATCATTCTATGTTATCATTAGCGTCTGCTTGTCTCTCTTCCCTATTAGAATGTAAATTCCTTGAGGGCAAGGACCGTGTCTAGTTCAAAATTGTACCTCCAAGCGCTAGGCAGAGTACTTGGCCTCCCCAGTGGGAATTCCAGTGGAAATTTTATTGGAGATGGCAACCCAGGAGCCGGCAGGCAGATCTAACAAAGGGGCTCCCACAACACTGTTGCCTGAGGTTTGGGGTCTTAAAAAAAGAAAAGGAAAAACAATTATCTTTGCTAGAATTTCTTTCCTTGATTTTTAAAAGACTCGTACCCCTTCAAGTGTGTAATTCCAGTGGTCATCCCTTGGGGGAGGGGACCTGCCCTGCTCTCCTTTCAGCCCTGCACTCCAGCAAGGATCCAGAAGGTTTGACTCCAGAAGGAGCCCAGGCCAACCGTTAGCCATAAAGGAGCAGAGGCTAATGGGAGTTGAGAAGGACTATAGATTGCCCAAGGGCGTTTCTGTTTAAAAGCAGCTTTCCTGCACAGAGGTGCTTTCCTTCTCTCCAGTGGGGGCATGGGAGCCTCACCCCCATGCTGCCGCTTCTCTGGCTTCTAATATAATCTGAGATAGCTTCCCTCTCTATTTATCTACCCCTTTAACCCCCCCACCTCCTTTTACTCACCACTGACCCCTGTAGTTTTTTATTACTTGTATCCAGGAGGGTGTTTCAAGAATATGAACTGAAGTTGTAGTTTTATGAAATTGGCAGCATCCCTGCATCGCGGTCCTAGGTTTTCTTCTGGAAACTTCTGTGGTTAGCAATCAGGTCCAAGGAAAGCAGAACACAGGCCGAACTGAGAGAGAAGTATACCAAAATCATGGAACACCATGAGCATTAGGGCCGGCTCCTGCCCACTTCCCAGCCCCTACCTCCACCCTGTCAGCCATGGTCAGATAGAAGACCCTTTCTGGAGAAGTCAAACTGGTGACCGAGGAGGGCTTTTCTGTTTGCCATGAATTTACTCCCTGGGAAAGATAGTCTCACTTCCTCATACAATCTAGGTTCCTCTTTGAGGGAGGGATCATGAAACTAAAAATAGAAACACACTTTCAAAAGAGAACTCATCCTGAAATTGAAGGAAGGTCAGAGGAGGCAGGACCCCCAAGTATACCCACTCTGTGCCACTTGCCTGAGACAGAACAGGACTGCTGGGACAGGGAAATGTGCTGACAGGCAGCCTACTTCAGACCTTTCTGAGGGTGCTTTGCAGACAGCAGATGTGTTCCAGGCACCATGCTAGGCTCTAGGTGTATAGCAAAGAACAGGACACAGTTACTGCCCCTAAGGAGCTCATAGTGTGAGGTTGATGTGGGTGGTACATGGTGTCTACATTTGGAACTCTCCTGGCTGCTATGATATCTGGCACCTTGACGTGAATGTGCACCATCTCCTGAGCATCTTCAGTGTCCTCAAAGATGGAAATTGCATCTTGTTCATGTTTGTACCCCTCAGTACCTAGTATGCTACTTAAAATATGGTAGGCACTCAATTAATATTTGTTACATGAATGAAGGAAGGGAAGAAGAGGAGAGGAAAGGATGGTGGGAAAGAGAACTAGATGGGAACACTCATGCTAATACTCCAGAATCCTGAGGCAGCCCCTAGGGTTATGGGACAGAAATCCAAGGATACCTAGGTCAGCTTCACAGAAGCTGGTGACTTTCAATTGGTCACTTTTGTTGTTGTGTCTACTAATCCTTGAGGGTATTTTTAAAAAGATAATTTATTTATTTATTTATTTATTTATTCATTCATTCATTCATTCATTTATTCATTCATGAGAGACACACAGAGAGAGAAGGCAGAGACATAGGCAGAAGGAGAAGCAGGCTCCATGCAGGGAGCCTGATGTGAGACTCGATCCCAGGACTCCAGGATCACACACTGGACCAAAGGCAGGTGCTCAACTGCTGAGCTACCCAGGCGTCCCACCTTGAAGGTATTAAAATAAAAGGGTAGAAAACAGTTGGTGGCTCCTCAAAAAGGTAAACATAGAATTACCTTGTGACTCCACAATCCCATTCTAAGGTATGTACCCCAAAAGAATTGAAAACAGGGATTCTGACTAGTACATGTGTACATATGATCATAGCAGCACTACTCATAATAGCCAAAAGGTGGAAACAGCCCAAAGTCCATCAACAGACAATTGAATTTAAAAAGTATGATTGGGACTTCATCAAGATAAGAAGCTTTTGCACAGCAAAGGATACAGTCAACAAAACTAAAAGGCAACCTACAGAATGGGAGAAGATATTTGCAAATGACCTATCAGATAAAGGGCTAGTTTCCAAGATCTATAAAGAACTTATTAAACTCAACACCAAAGAAACAAACAATCCAATCATGAAATGGGCAAAAGACATGAAGAGAAATCTCACAGAGGAAGACATAGACATGGCCAACACGCACATGAGAAAATGCTCTGCATCACTTGCCATCAGGGAAATACAAATCAAAATCACAATGAGATACCACCTCACACCAGTGAGAATGGGGAAAATTAATAAGGCAGGAAACCACAAATGTTGGAGAGGATGTGGAGAAAAGGGAACCCTCTTACACTGTTGGTGGGAATGTGAACTGGTGCAGCCACTCTGGAAAACTGTGTGGAGGTTCCTCAAACAGTTAAAAATATACCTGCCCTATGACCCAGCAATTGCACTGTTGGGGATTTACCCCAAAGATACAGATGCAATGAAATGCCAGGGCACCTGCACCCCGATGTTTCTAGCAGCAATGTCCACAATAGCCAAACTGTGGAAGGAGCCTCGGTGTCCATTGAAAGATGAATGGATAAAGAAGATGTGGTCTATGTATACAATGGAATATTACTCAGCCATTAGAAATGACAAATACCCACCATTTGCTTCAACGTGGATGGAACTGGAGGGTATTATGCTGAGTGAAATAAGTCAATCGGAGAAGGACAAACATTGTATGTTCTCATTCATGTGGGGAATATAAATAATAGTGAAAGGGAATATAAGGGAAGGGAGAAGAAATGTGTGGGAAATATCAGAAAGGGAGACAGAACGTAAAGACTCCTAACTCTGGGAAATGAACTAGGGGTGGTGGAAAAGGAGGAGGGCAGGGTGGGGGTGAATGGGTGATGGACACTGAGTGGGGCACTTGACGGGATGAGCACTGGGTGTTATTCTGTATGTTGGCAAATTGAACACCAATAAAAAATAAATTTATTATAAAAAAAACAAAATAATGTTTGCTTAAAATTAAAAAAAATAAAAATAAAATAAAAAGTGTGATATATCCACACAATGGGATGTTCTTCAACCATATGCTATGATTTGGATGAACCTTGAAAACATTATGCTAAGTCAAAGAAGCCAGGCACAAAGGCCACATATTGTATGATTCCATTATTTGAAACATCCAGAATAGGTAAATCTATAGAGACAAGACATAGATTGGTGGCGGCCAGGGGCTGGATGAAAGGAGAAAATTGGGAGAATCTGCTAAATGGATAAGGGTTTTACTTTGGAGTGAGGGAAATGTTTTGGAACTTGATAGATGTGGGGGTTGTATAACATGTGAATGGACCAAATTCCACTGAATTGTTCCGTTTGAAAATGGTTAATTTTATGTGAATTTCACTTCCATGAATTTTTTTTCAGTGACAATATTAGGGTAAACATAGGAAAAGCCAGGCTAGAGAAGCCTCAGTTCTGATTCTGGGCAGACTGGGTTGTTGTGGGAAGTGGTAAGCTAGGTGGGTATAGAGTAGGAACCTATAACCTTCTCCATCCCCTACTCCGTCATGCTCCAATGCTTGTTCCTTTCCTACTCAACTAGGCCAACTGTTTATTACTCTCTCTATTCCTGTCCTTACCCAAGAATTGTCTGGAATTATTCTCAAGAACATTCCACTTCTTTAAGGACTGTTCATCATTTAAAAAAGCAGTTGTGGGCAGCCCGGGTGGCTCAGTGGTTTAGTACCGCCTTCAGCCCAGGGCTGATCCTGGAGACCCGGGATCAAGTCCCACATCAGGATCCCTGCATGGAGCCTGCTTCTCCCTCTGCCTGTGTCTCTGCCCGCCCGCCCCCGCCCTCTCTGTGTGTGTGTGTGTGTATGTGTGTGTGTGTGTGTGTGTGTGTGTATGTCATGAATAAATAAGTAAAATCTTTTAAAAAAGCAGTTGTTTGTTAAGAGGTCTTCCAAGAAATCCCAGATATCAAAGGTGCTAGGAATATAGGAAGTTGGCATGAAATCATAGATTACTTTAAGAAGATGGCCTTTTGAGGAAAGTCTTCAGAAAATGTTGATATAGCCAAGGTGATAGGTGGGCACAAAGTGTTGAGTACCTGGGGGATGTCAGGATGTGTGTTAAATGACTGATTCCTTGATTGAATAGACAAAGAGATTTACATGGAATATCTCACTTCAGTGGTGGGCCTATCTTGTTTGTGGTCCTCAGGCCATATTTTGCAAAAGAGCTTTCATTCATCCATTCTTTCTTTCATTCAACAAATATTTGTTGAGCATCTCCTATGTTCTAGGAGGTACAGCTAGGTATTCATCATCATAGACATGGATAAAAGACATTCCCATACATGAATAAGTCACAGGGATGAAAGACACAGCATAGGGAATATAGTCAATGATATTGTAGTAGTGATGTATGAGGACAGATGGTAGCTACACTTGTGAGCACAGCATAAGTATGGACTTACCCAATCGGTATGTTGTACCTTAAATTAATGTAACATTGTGTGTCAACTGGACTTCAATTAAAAAAAAAAAAGAAATTCACATTCAGTTGCAAAAAATATTTTTGGACATTAATTCAACCTTTTACCATCTCCAGAGCTTGAGCTTGACTACACTGATAGGCAAAACAGGGCAAGTTACAGTGATGTGGTCCAATGAGTATGGTTCAGGAGGAACAGAGCAGAATCCTTGAAAAGGCCATCTAAGGAAATGGCCCTGGCACAAGGGAGGTGGAACAGCTTGGGAGGAAGCCTGAGCAATGTCTTCTTCCAATCTGTCCTCCTCCCTGTCCTCTAGCCCCAAGCCCGGACCACCAGGAGACAATGGATCGAAGCAGCGTTCCCCTAGACTGCCATGGCTCCACACACTCTGTGTGCAGCAAACATTTTCTCCCACCCCCAGCACAGCTCATGAGGGGCTCGCTGTGAGCACTAGGTTGCCTGAAATTGAGGGGAGGCAATCTGGTCAGAACTAAGGAGGGTCTACTTCTTGCCGTCTATGCTACAGTTAATCCATTGCCATCTGTCTTTATTTTGCTGACTCACTGCTTTCATTTGGGTTGGCAGTTCTTTTGCTGTTGGCTGCAGTCTGTAACTGTTTACAGAGGGCTGAGATGGATGGAGAATTAGGGGCTTTGCATTCATTCCCTGGATGAAATCCTACCCAGGTACTGTGGGCCTCTTGTTGAGGGCTGGGGCCAAGGCCCCTGGATTTTGATGGATGGTGGAGATTAAGTGTAGGGTAACACATCATTTAGTCTGATTGCAAGGCCAGATTTCTCCTGAGTGCTGCCAAATGAGCTGGGAGGTCATGTGAATTGTCTGCCCAAGCACAAGGGAGCATGGTGCCTTTTAATTAGAACAAGGACAAAGGATATTTGGGACCTTGATCTGTCAAGGAACTTGGAATGCCCAAATCCTATACTTCATTCAAGATTCTCTTTAGACCTCACCTCATCCATGGAAGCCTTTCCTGAATACACTTATATCCAACCCCTCCCCCAAAATATACTTTCCTACACTTTGAATCTCATCAGCATTTGGTTTCTCTTGTGTATGACTCTGGTTCATGCTATTGTTTGGGAGCCAACGTTCAGCAAGTTTGAGAGATCCTTTCTTTATTCCAGTGAGATATAAGTTCATTAAGATGTGAAAGTCTGTAGCCTTTATAACTCTGAGTGGGATGCTGGACATTACATCTTTGCGGCCTAAAGCTGAGAGGACCATGCAGTTTATCAACCTGGGACACTTTTTTTAAAAGATTTTATTTATTTATTCATGAGAGAGACAGACTGAGAGAGAGAGGCAGAGACCCAGGCAGAGGGAGAAGCAGGCTCCAGGCAGGGAGCCCGATGTGGGGCTTGATCCCGGGACCCCAGGATCATGCCCTGGGCCAAAGGCAGGCACTAAACTGCTGAGCCACCCAGGGATCCCCAACCTGGGACACTTTTGAGAGTGACAAGCAGGGCTGTTAATAATAACGCTGCAATAGTAAGTGTAAACTGGGACCATCAGGCAAACCAGTACACAAAGGTCACCCTACCCAAAGCACTTAGGTTCTTTTTTGACTTCTTTTGTTCCTACCCCAATTCCCAGGCAGGACTGGTGGACACAAGACTGAGTAGGCAGATATGCCAAAACCCCCTCTCCTCCCTCTATCCCCAGAAATTATCTGTTGCCGACAGAAAGTACCTTAAAAGGGCTAAAACTGATATAGGTTTCACTACAAACTCACACAACATCTTATTATGAGCCATTCTGCCAGATAGCATGGAAGTGTTTCCACCAAATTCTTGAAGGCTTCAGAGGCCAATGGTGGATTCCCCCAAGTCACTTTCTCCTAGGATCTAACCACCATAGAACAAAACAGAGGGGACTTGCTTATAAAAATTATCCCCTTAAAAACAAAACAAAACAAAATTATCCCCTTGAAAAGCTAACATTACATGGTCCAAACTATCCCAGGGAGATGGCTTCTCCAAGCCATCAACCCTGGAAAGTATTCTCTACCAATGGGACACGATTAAAATGTAACCTTCAAAAATTGGAGCCCTAGTATGCTGCTGGTGGGACTGTAAAATGGTGCAGCCACTTTGCAAAACAGTCTGAAAGTTCTCAGTTAAACACAGTTACCATATGACCCAGCAATTCTACTCCTAAGTATATACCCAAAAGAATCAAAAACAAATGTCCACACAAAAACTCCTACATGAATGTTCAATAGCATTTTTCATAATAGGTAAAACATGGAAACCACAAAACGTTCATCAATGGGTGAATGGATGCAATCTATGCAATGAAATGTTATTCAGAAGTGAAAGGAATGAAGAATGGATCCACACTATAACATGGATTATGCTAAGCACAGGGTGCCTGGGTGGTTCAGTTGGTTACGTGTCTGCCTTCAGCTCAGGTCATGATTCCAGGGTCCTGGGATCGAGCCCTGCCTTGAACTCCCTACTCAGCGAGGAGTCTGCTTCTTATGTTTCCCTCTGCCCCTCTCCTACTTGTTCTTTCTCTCTCGAATAAGTAAATAAAATCTTAAAACAAACAAACAAACCCATTATGCTATGCGAAAGAAGCCAGTCACAAAAGACATCGTATGATTCCATTTCTAAAAAATGTCCACAATAGGCAAATCCATTGAAACAGAAATATTAGTGACTGCCTAGCACTGGGCAGGGCGAAGAGTTTGGGGGCAGGGGCATGACAGCCAAAGGGTGCAGGATTTCTTTTAGGGGTGATGAGAATGTTCCAAAATTGATAGTTGATGGTTGTACAATTCTGAGGATATACTAAAACCCACTGGATTGTACATTTTAAATGAGTAAGTTGTAGGGTATATGAATCATATCTCAACATGGCTGTTTAAAAGTGTCCTCCAGGCCTAAGCAAGACTCAAAACCAGCTATCCAGGCTAGACTTGCATTCCTTTAGTAAGGCCAGGAGCACTGTTTTCCAGGCCATTCTTCTCAGGGTTCAGAATGATCAAGCACCAACTTGGGCAAATGCCTCCTAAGGGCAGACAAGAGGAGAAGCCTTGTCAGTACTGATAAGGCTTTGGCATTTGCTCAGTTAACCTTTATAGAAATACCCAATACAAAGTCACAGGGTCGAGTAATATTTGACAGGAAAAGGCCTTAGAACATATCCACTCTAATGCTCCCCATAGAAATGCTCAGAAAGAGGAAGTGACTTGCCCAAATCACACATTGAGTCAGTGACCAAGCAGGGACCAGCACCCAATGCTCCTTTAACTCCCGTGCTCTTTCTCCCACCCTGGCTTCTCCATTGCCTCCCCTTTCCCTCCCCTACCCAGAGCAGCCCCCCTTGGCCCTTCCTGCTGCAGTCCAGGAGAAGGCAATTCTGAGAATCCAAGCTCAAGATCTGAGTGAATTTACAATTTTGGAAATATGGTACAGCTATGGAAATACGGTTGACTAACTAGTAGGTCAGGAAATCAGCATTATAGGTCTCCCAACATCAGGATGTGGACAGAGTACAGAATTTGACCCCTGGTATAACTAAATTTGTGGAATAATCACATGCTTCTCTTTATACTGTATTTGGCAGTATTAGAAGAGAAAAATAATATTCGTCTTAGGAAAACCTTGGTAACTGCAAATTTGCTGGCAACCTTACTTCCTCTCGCTTTCTTGGAAGAAACCAAATGAAAAAGCAGCTGTACAAATTAGCCCTGACCAACAGGCTCAGGACCAAAACAAAACAAAAACAAAACAAAACAAAGCCAAAAACAAATCAGGCTAAATATTTAAATCAGAATGGAAAATATATCCAACTATATGCCTACTGGAACTCTTGAAACTGCTAATCTCCACTTGATTATTGACAGCATCCTCTTTCCAAGAGGTCAGGACAAAGCTGGGGACAGTGTGACCAAAACTCATCAGCAGTTTTCTGAGCCCCTTCATCTGGATTCACAGATTTTTCTGATAGCCCTCATAGAGGCAAAACTGTTCATCCTGCTTGTGAGAGGCAGATTGGTCCCACAGTCAAAAGAAACTGTACTCAGTAGATCATCAGTCAACCCATACCAGATGCCAGGCACGGCTTCAGTGCTAAAGAAGGTGCAAGAGGAGAGCGGGAAGACACGATGCCTGGCCAACCTCCAGACTAAGGTCATGGCCAAGGGCAAAGGACAATAGCAAGGTTGAGCGAGTGGGAGAGTTTATATATGTTGAATAACAGGGGACCAGTCTTTCTGGAATAGAGATTTCTTTGAAGGGGGTCAGGGGAACATTTGGTTGAAAAAGAAAGTTGGAGACAGATGGTGGTAGCAGTGTCAGGTTGGAGGTGAGTGGCCAGATGAAAAGGACATCAGGAGAGTCTTCTCTTCACTCTCACCTCAGCTCTAGCTTAGGTGCTCTCCTCTAGGCTCCCAGAGTTCCCGGGCCCTGGCATTGCACCTTTAAAACCTTCCTGTATTTCTCTGCTTCCTTGTCCCTCTTCCCTTTGAACTGTTTTTCTTGTGGGAAGAGCTTGTGTCTGATTGATGTGCATATCCCTGGCACCTAACAAAGGGCTTATCCCATAGTGTTTGGCACTCAGGAAATGTTTACTGGGATGAGATGGAATGGGATGGGATGGGAGGGGATATGATATAAGGATACATCTCTGGAAGAGCCATCTTGAAAAGGGAGCAGGGAGAGGAGACCAGTTAGAAAGATGGTGCCCTAGTATGGACATGAGGAAATATGGCACTGACTCCAAGTAGCAGCAATGGTGACAGAGAAGAAGAGAGGATGTCAGATGCATTTTGAAGGTAGAATGGACAGGACTTGGGAACCTTACTGAAGAGCAACCTGAGGAAATAAAACAAAATGGCTGTCGCACTGGAGTAGGTAGCCCACGAGGTAGTATGATAGGTCCCGAACACTCCAGTAGGATTAACCAGCCCCTGCTTCCACTTTGTGAGCAATTGGTCACAGACCCAGCAGTCTATGGGGACCCTAGTCCTTCTGTTCTTTTCACATATGTGGAGTCCCCAGGGAGCTCTTGCTGACCAGTAGGACGGGACTCTAGAGCTATGAACTAGCGTTTGGCTGTCCTAATCCTCTGGTCTCGGCTCAGCTCCCACCACCTGGAGGTGTCAAACAAAGCAGTGCCAAACAAAGATGTGAGAGTCTCCTTTTCCTAGCCATGCCTGTTTCGTTCCACCTCGGTCTCTCTGCAGCTCAGGAAGGGAGGGGCAAGAGCAAACCATGGAACTTTTCAAAATCCCGTTTTCCAAAAGCTAAATCAGATTCCTTCTGTGTCTCCTGCACAGACTGCATTAGTCTGGGTAATGTAAACACTGTGAGGCCACAGCTGTCTGCCAGCTGCGATGCTGAAGCCCATTTCGGGGGGCATGAAAAAACCTGTCTGTAACTATCACAGACGAGAAGTGTTAGCTAATGAATGGTCCCTGCTGAGTCCAGAGCCCAGCTGAGTTATTTCAGTCTTGGGCCTTAGCAGAGATTTTTATTGGGTAACAAATCTCAAATGCTTCAGTCACCCTCTAGACCCCAGATTGGAGCTGGTCCCTCAATCCCCCCAAAACTAATTCACTCCAGGGACATTCCTGGTTGCAGCTCAAGAATCTCAGCATTTGGAGTGTTGGGTGATTGCTCAAGGAGGGGATGGCAGAGGCTTAAATGATCACATGAGCCCTCCTAGGCTCCCTGGGGTAGTGTGGACAGTGGTGTTTTCCAAGAGCAGGACTGTCAATGGCTTTCATCAGGGCCAATCAGCTTTGAGTGGCCTGACTGAGGAACAGTTGGCTTTGAGTTGGGCGCCACTGTTTCTGCTGGGCCTCAGCCTAATCCTCTGGTTCAGGCTGGCACTTTTCCTACTGTTCTTACTCCTCTAGCATGGGCTCAGGTCAGGGGAAAGACCACAGGACCAACATAACACCAGCTCAAAGGAGATGAGGGCTAGGGCCCAGCCATTTGGGAGACATTGGCCTAGAGTGTGAACACCTCATAGCCGTACCCTCTAGCCTTTGTGGGGTAGAAGCAGGTACCTGATTATCAGCCCCTGTATATGTGCACTGTCTCAGAGCTGTCTGTGAATTAGAGACACACAAAAGAGAAGAAAATGCAAAACCCAAACCAATGACTTTTTTATTGTAAAATATAAACAGCACAAAACTTACTGCTTTAACTGTTTAAAAGCATGCAGTTCAGGGCCATTTAGTGTATTTACAATGTTGTGCAATCATCACTTCTGTCTAGTTATGGAACATTTCATCACCCCAAAGGAGACCCCATACCCATTAAGCAGTGACTCCCCATCCCACTCACCCCCTAGTTCCTGGCAACCACTAGTCTGCTTTCTGCCTCTATGGATTTGACCATTCTGGATGTTTTACTTAAGTGCACACAGGGCACCTGAGTGGCTCAGTTAAGCATCCAACTCTTGATTTCGACTCAGGTCACGATGTCAGGGTCGTGGGATCGAGCCCCGCATCTGGCTCTGCACTCAGAGGAGAGTCTGCTTGGGATTTTCCCTCTCCCTCTGCCTCGCCACCTACTCTCTCTCTCTCCCTCTCTCTCAAATAAATAAATCAATCTCAACTGGCCTCATATAATATGTGGCCTCTTGTATCAAGTCAGCATTTTTCTGAGTACCTACAATGTGCTAGCCACTGTAATAGGCTTGAGGGTCCAGCCCCAGATGCATACAATGTGCTATGTGTTCTGGTACAGTTAGCTCACCCAAGACACATGCTGGGTGATTTATTTGCACCATCCTGTTGAAGCCACACAATACCTCTCAGAAGTATAAGAATAATGTCTCCATTTTATTTTTTTCAGATTTTATTTATTTATTCATGAGAGACACACACAGAGAGAGAGGCAGAGACACAGGCAGAGGGAGAAGCAAGCTCCCTGCTGGGAGCTTGATGCAAGATTTGATCCCAGGACCCCAGAATCACAACCTGAGCCAAAGGCAGACGCTCAACCACTGAGCCATCCAGGTACCCCAATGTCTCCACTTTAAAGGCAAATAGTCTGAGGCTCAGAGAAATTGAGTAACTTAGCCAAGGATACACTAGCAGTTTAGATTCCAACTTAAGTCCTTCTGTTATTTATCATGTATTTAGCCCAACTTAGAGCCAGTCTGCTTACTTAGGGCCAGCATACTGCCTTCATGGTATGTGCTGCCTGCCCTGTCTTGCCTGCCCTTAAATCCCCGCTGTGACAGACCCCATCGGCAGGGAAATAATCTCATGAGGCCCTTGTTAAAATACCCAGGTGCTGCCAGGGATGGGAGCCTGGCATGAGCGCCCCTAGTGTTCACATGCCCTCAGGCACACCCACAGTTCTTAGTTCCCAGAGCACTGAATATAACCCCACCCCTTTCTCTCCCACTCATGACAGCATATGGGAATGTTAGAGTTATTTATAGAGAAATCCTTGAATCTGCTTGAGTTTATTTTTTTTTAAGTAAATCATACACAAGCTTTGGTATTTGATTATCAGAAACAGAGAGTAACTGATTGTCAGACACCAGAGTGTACTGACATCAAAGATGAGAGCCTCTGGTCCAAAGACATCCTCCTTCCTGGCCCATCTGGAGTCCTCGGCGAGAGAGAACTCAGCTCAGTGGGTTCCCGTTTGCAGGTGAATTCCTGGATCAGTCAAGATCCCCCTGGGAACTTGCTTGTTTCAAACAAAGGTCTGGAATGGCCTTCATGAGGCAACCTCAAAGTCTGGGTACCTGATGTCTGGACTTTTGAACAGTGATTCTGGCTGCATTTGACGGGGACTATCATGTCCCAACCACGTGTGCAAGCAACAGCCAGGGCTTGACCCAAGTTCTGCAGTGAAAGTCAGAGAAAATGAAAAGGAAAATGGGAGTTGTTCCACTGTTTTATAGACTCCAGGATGTATGTTTAAAAGATCCACAAATGGGAGTGGCACCCCGGAAAGTTCAATGGAACTGAAAGAGACAAATATTGATACTCAACAGTCAGCTTCTACAATAATAATAGCACTGCCTGAATTCAAATAAGCAGAACAGATGTTCCTCATGTGTTATGAGTTGAAAATCATTCCTTCATGTGGAATCAGTTAAAATCAAGCTTGAGACTTAGTGTATGTTTAATATAAAAACTCTCAATAAAGAGACGTTGGAGGCAAAATCCAAGTGAGGGCAAGCTATAATCATCTGTGCAAATAATCAACTATTCAGCATTTGCCTGGAAGACATCCAGGATGTAAATGTGTGATGATGGCCATCACCGAGAATGGAGGTGGTAATGAGAGAAATGTTCTTCGCCATCAAATCTGACCAGAGCTCAGCATGTATGGTTTTTCTCAGCGTTAAGTGGGGCTTGGAGCTCACTGCTAAGGTGAGCCCTGGGAGAAAAAAAAGAAATAACAATTCTTTTGACATAGAATATACATCAGAAAATTTTTCAGGAGATGGGCTCTTAGAAATGCATGAAACAGTCCCACAGAATAATTAATTTCAATTTGAACCAACTCAGCTCATACACTAGGATGGGTGTGATAAGAGAACTTTGCCATAGTCTCTTCCTTCAGGACCCATCCCAACCAGACAAGAACCTAGCATCAGAGCTGTAAGACACACTAGGAACTATGCTCCAATACTCTTATTTCACTGATGAAGAGACAAGCACAGGAATCCCTTTGACATACCTGGGGTCACACACCAAAGCTGTCCACAGGCAAAGCTGAGACAGCAGCCTTGCCTTTCATGAGTCCACCCTGGGAGCCCATTCAATGAAGCAGGCAGAAATCAAAATGGGACATAAAGACATCATTTCTCTTTCACAATAATGGTATAAAATGAGGATCTTACAAGGGAAAAAAAAACAGAACTGGCATGCCCTTTCATTCCACAGCATGAGCTAACAGCCCTTTTTGTTTTAAAGAATTAGTGGAGTAAAATAGTCACCTGATCCCAAAGAAAAGAGACACGGAACAGGCAACCACAAAGAAACTCTTAATAAAGCCAGGAAAGGACCAAAGTCTTTGGGATGCTACCCTACAAGGCCAGGCAGGAAAGATTAGTGAAAAATAGTTGGGGAAGATGAAGGCATAGAGGGGTGTCATATGATTAAAGTCTGTAGAAAAACTCCTGGAGGCCATGGATCCAAGGGACGTGGACACGTCCTCCAGATTTGGGGGTACAAGAGAGGGGCAGACTTTGGAGTGCATATCGGAGGAAATAGACAAAAGGTGGCCTTGCCATATGCAGTAGGTTACTGAAGCAAGAAGGAAACATGTGAAACTTCTTCTTCCAAAAGGTGTTATGAAGTTACAAAGTATTTCTCAAAGAACTTCAAATGAACCAATTTCTGGTTTAATAATAAAAATAACAACAGTAATGATGAGTCCCATTTATTGAGCCCTTACTATGTGCCAGCCACCATGCCAAGCTCTTTACATGGTCATTTCATCTGAAAACTACCCTGTGACTATTTTACAGATGGAGAAACTGAGGCTTAGAGTGGTTAAGTCAAACAGCTAATCAGCAGTGGAAGCTACCCTCCCATTAGATTTCCCTTAATCCCAGAACAAGGAAACACTCCACCATCCTGCCTCCCATCTTTGTGAGAGCTCAGTTGCTTGAGACTCTGCCTCTGGCAGTAAAGAGATCTGGAAAAAGTGATGTTTTTGAATGTTAATTCCAGTTGATGGGAAAGACAAACTGGAAAGAGAGACCCTGGGACCAGGAAAACAGGAGACTGAACCAGCGGGAGGAAATGAAAAGGCAGGATTTTGTGAAATTTCTGGAAGGAGGAACTGACAGGTTCTGAAGACACAGGATCCTCCTGTGCCAGACTTTGTTTTATTTCATTTAGAACATCATGGAGATCTTTCCATGACAGTACATAGAGACCCATCTTACCATTCTCTGTGCTTAGGGTTCCATTCTGTGGGAGCACTGCTATTATAAATGCTATTTCAGTGAACACTCTGGAGCAAGAAGTCCTTGCGTCTTGGCACATATACAGTATCAATTCCAAGTAGTGAACCTTCTAGGCTGAAAGAAACATATTTTAAGTCTTGGTAGATTTTTTGGAGAATTTCATAGTTGAGATGATTCATATTTTAAAACAGGGATGGGAAAAGCCTTCTTTGGTAGGGTTAGTGAAAAATATAGCAGATATAAATGGATTGGTTGCCATTCATAAGTGTAATAAGAAAGCACAGGGCCTTACATACCTTTCTAAACTGGACAAACATCAGTGCTGTTGCAGCTAATGACAGGAAGAAAGGGAACAGAAGGCATGGTAACCCTAAGGGAACCCTAAGGGAATGTTGACGATCTGGTAACTCGTTTTTTCATTACTTCAAGGAAGGAGACCTAAGCAGCTGGGTGGCTGTGGCTGTCATTGACTAGAGCAGACGGCCTTTCTCCAAAAACAGGACTGGCCCACTGAATGGAAGGCGATTTTCAGACATGATAGCAATGTGACGTTATTTGTAGTTTTGAGAAGGTTGGCTGTTATTTTTAGACAGGAGAGCCAAAGAACTCTTAAAATTAGCTCCCAAAGGGAAGAGACAGTAGACTTGAGTATTATTATTAAATATAATGGTCCAGTCCCAGAGCACCTGGGTGGCTCAGTGTTTGAGGGTCTGCCTTTGGCTCAGGTCATGATCCTGAGGTCCTGGGATTGAGTCCCAGATTAGGCTCCCAGCAGGGAGCCTGCTTCTCCCTCTGCCTGTGTCTCTGCCTCTCTTTGTGTGTCTCTCACAAATAAGTATAAAAAATATTTTTTTAAATAATGGTCCTGTCCCCACAAAATGACATTTCACTATGCTGCTAAGAGAGTCAGTTCTGAGTGGCATATTCCCGGCACTAACTGCCTCTGGCAGAAAAG
The DNA here is from genome assembly GCF_003254725.2 of Canis lupus dingo. NCBI lineage: Eukaryota > Metazoa > Chordata > Mammalia > Carnivora > Canidae > Canis > Canis lupus. The sequence continues at coordinate 105,732,078 of NC_064281.1, read as the reverse complement.
CTGCCTGGTCCCAGTGCCCAGATCCTGGGCATCGTGAACCACGTAAGAAGTAGGAAGTGGATTGGAATGGGGGAAGGATGTGGCTGAGAACTAGCTCTCTCTCCCAGATAGACAAGTGGCAACAAATGCAGGGAGTTTTTAGGAAGAAACCTGTGCAAGGAGATAATGAGCCTATTTTTAAGATTTTCACAGACTGGATCAGTAAGCAGAATACTACCAGGTTTCTTCATTCACTCAACAAATGTTTATTGAGCATTTACTATGTGCCAGGCACTAGGATTGGCATCAGGAGTCCAGTGTTGAACAAAACAAAAGTGGCCCCTGCCCTCATGAAGCTTAGTATATCACAGGAGAGATGAGTACTAAGCAAACACATAGATGAATACATAGCTGCAGATAGTAATGCGTACTTTAAGCAGAAAAAAAGAAATAGGTTCTGTGATAAAGAATATACCAGTAGGGCTTGGCTGAGGAGTCAGGAGGGCCTCACCGAGATAGCCTGACATTTAAAGTGAGTCAGGCATGAAGAGAGGGGGACAGGTGCTTAAAAAGCCAGGACGAGGGATGCCTGGGTGGCTCAGTGGTTGAGCATCTGCCTTCAGCTCAGGGTGTGATCCTAGAGTCCTGGGATTGAGTCCTACATCAGGCTCCCTACATGGAGCCTGCTTCCCCCTCTGCCTGTCTCTGCCTCTCTCTATATATCTCTCGTGAATAAATAAATAAAGTATTTTTTAAAAAGCTGGGAGGAGAGCCTTTAAAGGCTGAGGGAAATGTGTGTGAAAGAACTTTGGGGAATCACTCTCAGAGTTGCTGGTCAGGCTCTAGAGACCCAGCTGGACAAATTGCCTCATGAATGTCCACAGGAACAGCTTGCATATGGGTCTGGCCAGTTCCACAGAGTGAGCTTCCATAGTATCCCCAGGCCCCGGAGCCTCAGAGCACCAGAGTCCCTGTGATTTCCACTTCTGCTCCACACTTGCCATCAGCAGGGCCAGCCTGCCTGCTGGACACCCGGGCCTCGCCTCGGTTAGGGTTTACGACTGAAGCAGCCCTAGCCTTCAGGAGAAGAACAAGCAGCAACAGAGGCCGAGAGCAGGAAGCAGAGCCAAGGAAGCAGGCCCTGCCAACAACTTCCGTGCCTTCTCTCTCTGTCTGCATGGCTGCCCAGGGAGCCCCCGGTGACTGTTTATGGTGATCTGTTTGTTTCACAACTGACAAAGAAGGAGGGAGCCCTTTCTGACATTTTTGCCCAGAGGCCCCAGATTTTTCAGTATGAAACTGCCAAATACGCAACTTTGGGGTGGATATTTGGCTGAATCACTTTGAAGGGCCTGTCAGTGCCTAAAATGGAAATTGTTAGAAAGCAGAGGCGGTCGGTTGCCAGCAACCATGAAATGGTAATGACCAAATCATTTATTTTTGCAACGAAATGTCATCCCCTAACACTACAAAGGCAGGGTTTTTTTTTTTTTTCTAGCTTGAAAGTCCTGACTACCTATTAAAAAAAAACCAACCTTCCAAAGTGGTTCTGTGTGCCACACACGTGTGCATACACGCCCTATCGTGCTCCCACCCTCCATCTTCCCGCCCAACCAAGCCTCTTCCATGTTCCTGGAGGCCAGCTGCAAGCTGGGATGAATTAAGACGTTGGCTGATTGTGAAAGGTAATCAGGCTTTAGCCACCCTATAAAATGAAGGGGAGTTCATTCGCTTATTTATAAGATAGTGTGTGGCCGACTTCACCCACATGGCAAAGTCTGTAGGCAGCAACAGACTCTACCCAACAATGTGATGTGGGTCTTTTTTTTTTAAGATTTTCTTTATTTATTCATGAGAGACCCACAAAGAGAGGCAGAGACATAGGCAGAGGGAGAAGCAGGCTCCTCACAGGGAGCCCAATGAGGGATTCGAGCCCAGGACCCCGGGATCATGGCCTGAGCCAAAGGCAGACATTCAACCACTGAGCCACCTAGCACCCCATGTGTCTGTTCAAGTCTAGCTGGAGGAGACATGACCCTCCTCCATAGAAACCCTAAGGTTTCTATCTGCTCAGTAGCAGGCAAATCAGGCAAAAGCTCTAATTCTATATCTTTTTATTTTTAAACCCTGGTACTTTGTTCTTAGTTTAGGAGGAAGAGGCTGGAAAATACATTGTGGATTCACACTGGGGAATGAAAGAGGATCTGCTGTTTCTTTGAAAACAGCCATTAAGACCCTGTTCCCTAGGGCCAATTCCTGGCAGCTTGCCCCGCTGACAAAGCCCCAAGTCCTTCTTTACATTTTTCCATATTGACTCTCCTGTGAGGATCAGTAAAAACGTATACTACCATAAGATTCATTTTAAAAGAATACTTTACAAGCCTTCTGGCTTGAAAATATTTCAATGGTATCTGCACATTCAGAACTGAGAAGCAAGGTGGTTCCACTTGGCTCTCACAGGAGTAAGGTTTGAGAGGTATCTTGGGATTGTGGTCATTAGTCCTCAAGGTTTTGACCAGCTTCTTTCTCAACAGAAGTGGTTTTCCCCCCAGAGCCCCTTGTGATTGTTGGTGTGGGATCCATTTCGTAAACAGGTCTGGTGTGAGGTTATGGGGACGTTACCATCTAGCTGTGAGCCTTGGTCATATGAATGCGGCAGCCCCTTGGCATCTCACTGCATTAGAGCCTGTTCTTATGAAACCCCTGTCCTTCGAGGGGTTATGGCTCTGGTGTTGGGGGGGATACCTTCCTTCCTATTTCCTCATATGGTGGGCTCAAGGGAGAATTATAAATTAGGTCAACTCTGTCATTTCTGGCCCTTTCCCCAACTTTTAATAACTCACTGATGCTCAGTCCACAGGCATCTGATCCCCTTCTCTCAACTTCAGTCTCTCCATCTGTAACAGGAAAGACTTTGAATTTGCTGCAAGTTCTCCCCAAACTCTGACACTTGGCAAATCTAATGGATTTACCAGCTCAGAGGAATGGGGTCACTTTCCAATGCTTGCTTTCTTTTGAGGAAACCCATCTTCTAGGATGATCTTTCCCTATGTTGTCCTCATAAGAGGAAAACATGACTCATTTCAGGTGATGGAGAGTCAACACTTGGCAGCTCTGCATGGAGAAGCCTTTTTCCCTGTAGAAGGGGCACAGAGTGCCACGGAAACCAGGCCAGGCACCTACACCTGGCCAGGGATGCAGGCACATGAGGCAGGTGGAGTGGGCAGTCTTTACAGGGGCCAGCATCATCTGTACCATCTCAGTCCTCCCAGGAAGCTGGCCCCACTTGGAAGTGTGATGGCTCAGAGCTGAGCCCTGGGTCAGAAGAGCAGCTGCCCTGCATACTAGTGGTTTAAGTTCATGAACCTCTATGTACCTCAGTTTCCTAATCTGTAAAATAGGAATAAGAACTCTACTGTTGTGAGGATTAAATGAGATCAAATGAGCATGTAAATTGCTTAGAACGATGTCCAGCATGTACAGAATAAATGTCCAGTAAATGGTAACTGTCTTCATCATAGGGTACCAGATATGTATCCAGGAGTGGAGAGGGTCACATTATAAAAGGTTCTTCTCTCTCATGTGCCTGAGGACAAATCCTCTGAGGTGTCTGATCTGGAATAAGTGCCTTCTTCCTTTCTGCAGAACCAACTGTCCAGCAGATAGCCAGTCTATCCCAGCCTAGGGTCACAAGTCAGTGATAACAACCAGTAGGGTGGCAAATGATCTGAGGAGAGGGAAGTGTGGTCATTGAAAAGTAAGCAATTGCTTTCCTTGCCTGCAGAGGATTTATCAGAACTCAGAACTGAAGGCTTTCAGAGTTGACAAAGGATCTTTTAGAAAAGAATGTTCCCTAGGGGTTCTCCATGCCTGCAGAGGTTCAAATGAGAGAAATCAGAGTGTGGTTAGACCCAGGGAAGACATGTGCATGTGGACATTTACCCACAGATGAATAAAATGATGGGCCAGGCTCCCAAAACAGGTCATGTAGTGTCTTCCCCTGGTAATTTCGGAAAAGAATGGCTGGTCATTGGTCCTAGATTGTCTCATAGACTGTTAGAGCAGGAAGAACCCTTGCAGGTCTCTTACTCAAGCCTTGATTTTAAGCCTGAGAATGCTAAGACCCAGAGAGAGGGGACAGTCGCCCTATGGCCGTAAGGCTAATTATTGGCAGGACCAGGATTTAAGTTGTAAGCCAACAGATCATGCCACTGTATCGTACTGGTCTTTTTAGGTACTCAAACTATTGTCCTTTCTAGTTCTGGAATGCTCTGTCATAGCAACATACTAAAAAGTAATTGAGGCCCACCCAGGGGACCTTGTAGGTACTGAGCAGCACCTCGCTTGCAGCTCCTCCAATGTAGCCAACCCAATTTTGGAGCTCTGGCTGTCAGAGCGTTTCAGCCAAGGCTCCTCACTCAACTAACTGGTCTTCTAAGCTTACCATTTGAAAGCAGCTGTGGTTAAAGCAGAGCTTGCTGACTCAGCCCATAGAGTAAGGATGACTAAACACAAGAATTTCCTGTTGGGGGGGGTGGTGGAAAATATCTTTCAAATGCATTTGTTTCAGGGAACCATTCTGATCAGTCAGGACCTGGCCCACCGTGGGCCCGTGAGGAAAAGCAGCAGGCTGTCCCCGCTCAGCACCAACACAGGATTTGCAGATGTTTCCTTTCTTTTTGCTAAACAACACTGTGGCTGTCTCGGCACCATTTTGGTCTGGCCCGCATTCACACAGAGCTTTATCTGCCAACTGGTACAGCCCAAAGCCAAGGGGAGCGGATGTCTCCCCTGACCGGAGGGGCCTTTCACATTCCCCTGCTCGGAGGCCTTCCCCCCAGGGGTGAATGGGGCTGATCTGCTTTATCTCAAGACAGCTTCAATTCTGAGCCCACCTTGAACTCGAAAGAGAGGTTCATTTATGCTGACTGATCAGAAAACAGTGTGGGCTGGCTTCCATCCTCAGGGTGCACTCTGGGGAGTTTGCAATCTGGAGTAAAGTCATCATTTTCAGGTCTAAATACCACACAGACATTGGACAACTTTAGGAAACGAACATTGACCTTCAGTTGGATTGCTCACCAGCTTAAGGCATTAATTCAGTGAAGCTAAAATTTGGATAAATATTTCAAGGCTCTTGGCTGGGAAGGAGTCTGCCTTGCTCAATTAGAAAGTTGGAGACACCTGGTGCATTTTGGGGGCGACACATTTTTACAACTTGCAAATTAGAAAGGGGGGCGGGGAAAGAGGGAGAGTGAAATCATCGGCCATCTTCTCAAAGCAATACACAACTCCAACAGTTCCGACATAGAGGAGTCCATAGAGGGGTTGAGTCCGAGGGGCTGCCTCATCCCCTCTCTCCTCTCTCCATCCCCAGCCGCGCATTCACAAGGAGGAAACAGAACCGACTGCCTTGGAGGTCTCAAAGAGGGTCAAGGATATATTTTTCGTAAGTGAATAACAATTTCTTATTCCAATGGGGGGGATGTTCTGGGATAGGCAATGTGGGGTCATGGAAAGGCATCTGGGTCTTGGAGGGGGGAAAGTAGGAGAGAGAGAGAGAGCCCCAATTCCTTGCCACCTGGCAGTGTGAGCTTGGAAATGTTATTTTACTTTTTTCCAAGCCTGTTTCAGATCCTGTAAACACTTAAGGTACATAAAGTGCCTGGGAATAATATGGCCTCAATAAATGTTTTCTAAATTTCTGAATTTCTAATGGTTATGGATCCTTACGTTTGTCCAACACATGACAGTGCATACAATATTTCTGTGTTCACTCTCTTTTTCGAATCTGGCAAGATGCATATGATGTAAGTGGGGTAAGGATTGTTACCTGTCTGATAGAGGGAAGTGAGGCTCAGGGAGGTAAGGAGGCTATACCTGCAGGAACAAGGGCTCCAGGTCCACCATTCCTTCAGACATTCTACACAACGTCTCATTTTCAAGTGTAAAGGTTTTTAAAGGATAAAATGCTATAGGATCAATGCATCAGATCTGTGCCTTGCAACTAAGTGCCACTTGTATGAGGGCTCACACACTGGTCTTGGAATGACTTGGGTTGGGATTATCTAATATTTTTGTAAAAGAACAATAGGACCTCAGGTTAGTGAGGAATAACACTTGGTATTTGGAATAACATGGGCCAGAGTTGAGAAGGTCAATTATAGACTCAGGCGAGTGAGCGAATATATACTTAGTCCACCCCCATTGGGTACCTGGCCTCTCATTGGAGCTATTAAATGCTTAACAGGAGTGGACTTGTGGTGTGAATGTTCTTTGGCTTTCCATAGGTCTTAGAACCCTTGACTCATGGTGCTGAGTGGGGCTGTTATAGGTCAGATAGTCCAGTCGCCATCTAGCAAAGCCACTCCTGTCCACTGAGTGGCTATCCACCCTCCAGTGACCAAAAAAACTTCTTACAAGCTCTATGTGTCATTTCTAGTTCTGTGCCCTGCCCAGTACTGATGATGATCATCTGCGCCATGATCGTTTCTGACTGCATGGCGCTCTAGGGAAACCCAGAGATGCTCATTGCAAATGCAGCTTATGCAGGCAAGTAGGCATGCTCCTGAAAGTTACATGAAAACAAAATTTCCGTAGAGCAAATCCTGGTTTTTGCATCCAAGGCTGTTGCCTAATTTATCACTTTTTAAAACATAGGATTAGATTTGCTTAAGCAGCAATTTTTTTAAAACCTAGGGTCCGTAATTCTTGGATGAAATATAGGAAGCTCTATGGATTTTTCTGAAACTACACAAAATTGCATGTTTGCATTTATACACAGTTTTCTAGGAAGAGAGTTCATAGCTGCCCTTGGATTCTCAAAGGGGTCTATCCCCCAAAAGGTTAAGAACTGTTGGCCTAGAGGAAGGTGGAACTGTGATCGTGTTCATGAACGTCATAGTTTGCAGCCCCAACCTCAGGTTTCTAGGACGGTAGCTTTGGTTTGTTGTCTTCCCTCCCGCTGCCTCAGAAGGATGGGTAGGATGGGTACCCATGGGGCATGCTGCCAAGTTTCAATCATCCCCTGCCCTATTTGCAGATTGGCGGCCACACTAAGAGTTTGAGTGGGGATTGTTGGCTGTACGGCTTGAACTTTGGAGGCAAACAGCTCAGTGATTTGGGGCATGTCGCTTCATCTCTCTGAGCCAGTTTCCTCATCTAATAGGTGGGGAAAATCGCCAAGGTTGTTGTGAGGATTCTAAGCATGGTGATGGCTGTAACGTGCTTGACACATAGTAAGTGCTTGATAAATAAAAACGTCAACAGTATCTCTACCAGGTGGACAAGTCCTTAAGAAGACCTAAAGCAAGGCACCTGGGTGGCTCAGTCGGTTGAGCATCTGCCTTTGCTCAGATCATGCTCCCGGAGTCCTGGGATGGAGCCCCACATCAGGCTCCCTGCCATACATGCTTCTACCTCTGCCCTCTGTCCCCACTCACGTGCTCTCTCTCTGTCAAATAAATAAATAAAATACTTTTTAAAAAAAATACCTAAAGCTCTTTTCTGGCTGCATGGACAGCTCCTTCTGGGGGCCACATTGCTGCCCAGAGCCATACTCAGTGGCCCATTTGTGGGCATAGGAACAAAAACAATTGCACCTTTGCCGTTTGGCCAAACACTGGCTTTGGTCTTTTTAATGCTCATTCTTTGCTAAACACTGTTGAGGGTCCCTGAAACCATGTTTGGTTATTGAACCCAGAAATTCTAGGTAGGGGTTCAGGCTGTGTCTATAGGAGGCCAGAACAACCGGTGGGGTTAAATCAGCTCCAGACCCTCAGTCTGTGCTTTGTCTGGGCAGCAATAATATTGTCTAAAGGGCTTTTTCAACCCTGCTCCTATCTGTCTCAGAACAACCAGTGGAGGTCAGCAGGGCAGGTGTCAGAAAAGCCACTTATTGGTGGCAATCACGTAAGCAAGTCTGGGGGTTTTGAGTACTTGGTGAAGATGTGATGTTTTGCAAAAAGGAAAAGAAGCAAAATGAGAGTGTTAGCAAGAAATGTTAGTACTGAGTATCAGTTTTTGAGTTTTGGGTTTATTGGGAACAAATGAACATAGCGCAGAGCTAGGCACATGGCTTCTAGAGTCAGATCAGGCTATGGCCAGTTCCACAGGAGGGGAACTCATGAAACAGTCTAACATGTCACTGGATGGTTTGGTATGGTCAAGGGCTGTAAGGCCTCAGAGGAGAGAAAATGTAAGTCAGAAAGCTTCTGAAAGGCAGGCCTTGGGTTTAGGGAACCAGAGGAAAGAAAGAAAGGGTCGTAGGCAGATGAGCAAGAGCAGAGAGGCTGGACGGAGTGTGTGCCAGGGGCTAGAGGCACTTACACAGTAGCTAACCAGGGGGATGTTCAGGAAAGTAGCAGGAATTTTGGTTGGCATGGACCTGATATGGTAGGCAGTGAGGAGCAGCTCATAGTGGCAACAGAAGGGAATTAAAGGGGATGAAGTCAGAGAGTCCAGCTGGGAGCCACAAATAAAAATCCAGGCTTAAATGGGCAGAATGGTCTGGCCTAGCATGAGGCCATGGGAACAGCGAGTGGGAGCTTGCTGGTCTCTGGAGCCTCTGCCTAGAGTATCACCAAGAGTCTTCTCTCTGCAAGGAGCAAATTGATTTTGTGTCTTTATTTTTGTTTCTTTTCATTTTCATTCCAGTATGGTTAGCATAAAGTGTACTATGAGTTTCAGGTATACAATATGGTGATGCAACACTTCCATACATTATTTGGTACTCCTTGTGATAAGTGTTCTCTTCACCCCCTTGACCTATTTCCGCCCCCCCTACACTCTGGCGACCACCATTTCTTCTCTAGAGTTAAGAGTCTGTTTTGTGCTCTCTCTCTCTTTTTCCCTTTCCTTGTCTTTTTTTTGTTGTTGTTGTTTCTTAAAATCCACATATGCTATTTGTCTTTCACTGACTGACTTATTTCACTTAACATAATACTCTCTAACTCTACTCATGTTGTTACAAATGGCAAGACTTCATTCTTTTTGATGGCTGAGTAGTATTCCATTATGTATATATACCACCTCTTCTTTATCCATTCTTTGGCTGATGGACACTTTGGCTGCTTCCATATCTTGGCTGTTGTAAATAAAGCTGCCATAAACATTGGGATACATGTATCCCTCTGAATTAGTGTTTTCATATTCTTTGGGTAAACACCCTGCAGTGCTATAGCTGGGCCATAGGGTAGTTCTATAACTTTCTGAGGAACCTCCATACTGTCTTCCACAGTGGCCACACCAGTGTTGTCTAGCATAAGGAATGTCTCTCTCATACAGGACCAATCAGGCAAAATAACTTGCAAAGGAGAAAAACCAAGAGGTGATTCTCCATGTTACAGAATAGTTCTTTACCAAAGGATGCACAGAAGGCTCTTTGACTTGAAAACTCCCTTAAGTTTAGAATGCCTTCAGATTAGAACAGTAGTTTTTTTTGAATTTAGAAAGAATGGTCAAAAATTATATGGAAAAATTTTGTTTAAATAGCTAAAAGGGGGTGGTGAGGAAACCAGTCACATGTCTCCAGTTGTCTTTCTTATGATCCATGGCACTGTATAAAACTTACAACTTCTGAAAATAATACTAAGCTGCAGTAATTTTAAAAATAATTTATAGGGGCGCCTGGGTGGCTCAGTCTGTTAAGCATATGACTTCTGCTCAGGTCATGATCCCAGGGTGCTGGAATAGAGCCCCTCATAGGGCTCCCTGCTCAGCAGGGAGGCTGCTTCTCTCTCTCTCTCTCTCCCTCTGCCTTCTCTCTCTCTCTCTCTCTCTCTCTCAGATAAATACATAAAATCTTTTCAAGAATAATAATAATTTACATATGAGATTTAGTGAGCAGTAATAATAATAGTCAACATGTATCAAGGTCTTGCATGTTACTAAACAATTTAAAGACAGTACCCTGTTTAATATTCACAATAGTCTCTTGAGATATATTTTGCTATTTTCCCCCATTTCACAGATAAGGAAAATGATGCTTTCAGAGGAGTTAACTAAAGCATACAATATCCCCCCAAAAAAACAAGAAAGAAAGAAAGTCCCCTAAGTTATGTGCAGGTGAGCACCCTGCCTCCCAGGCAGGCTTTGGGGGTGCAGCGTGATAAAACACCTCCATGGTCCTCCTCCTCAGCCTCTGCCTGGAGTTCTACTTGATGTAGCAGATCTTGGGAAGCTTTTCAGGTGGAAAAAACACCTCTCTCAGCCTGCACAGATTGGTCATGGACCTGGTCCAGCAGTGAACTGATTTTGTTGACATTTCAGCAGGAAAGGTACAGAGAGAGAGGGTGCGGTGGGCGGGGTGGGGGGGGACGGGACTCAGGATTCAGTTCCCTGGGTTGTCCTGATAATTTATTTCCTCCATTTGAACATTTTCCTTTAGGAAAGAAAACCCAATGACGTGAAGTAGTTCTTTGCTCTGGTTCAGGATGCCCCATGCAGGGTGATGAATGTGGAGATGCCTCTGAGCGATCACGTTAGCTAGGACTCTGAAGCACTACTTCTACCTGCTATGTGTCTGAGTGGCCCAAGCCTGGTTCAATCCCCTTATACCCTAGACTGGGCCCCCTCATCTATGGGGGATGGCCATGCACTTGATGGAGGTCACCGACAGAGGCTGGATTCAGCACTGGCTCAGCTGAGGGAAGGTTGCATACATTCGCGCTTGCTAGAAGAGGATCTTGTTTTCACATTTAAGGGAATATAAAAATGACTTTGTTGTGTTCAAATTGCCTTGCTGGATGAATAGAGCCCTGTGGCTTCGGGGCTTAGAAAGGATTGGGCAGAGATGACATATTTCCTTATGTACGTTTCCATATGGCTGTATTTCCATCCAGGTGCTAAGTCCGTAGCTTTTATCTCAGGAGTCCTGTGAAGTTGTTTGGGGTCCCCAGGCTAAAACTAAGATCCTGATATCATTGAAACTCTTTTGGACAAAAGCTAAGGGTAGGGAAATCCTGGTTAGTTGCCGTAAGCAGTTTGTAACGTATAGGAGATGAAACCTTTGGTTATTGTTTAGGACAAACTACAGTTAACTCTTGAACAACCTGTTCACCCCCTATACAGTCAAAAATTGGTGTATAACTTTTGACTCCCCCAAAATTTAACTACTAAGAGCCTGCTATTGACCAGAAGCCTTACCGATGACAAAAAGTCTATCAACAGACATTTTGTACACTGTATGTATTATATACTGTATTCTTATAACAAGGTATGCTCAGAGAAAAGAAGATGTTATTAAGAAAATCATAAGGAAAATACAGTTCCTGGACTGTACTGTATTTATCGAAAAAAAATCTGGGGATCCCTGGGTGGCGCAGCGGTTTAGCACCTGCCTTTGGCCCAGGGCGCGATCCTGGAGACCCGGGATCGAATCCCACGTCGGGCTCCCGGTGCATGGAGCCTGCTTCTCCCTCTGCCTGTGTCTCTGCCTCTCTCTCTCTCTCTGTGACTATCATAAATAAATAAAAATTTAAAAAAAATCTGCCCGTAAGTGGACCTGTGCAGTTCAAACCCATGCTGTTCAAGGCTCAGCTGTATTCCCATTTTAATGATGACAGCAGCTCCTATATATTGAGAACTTCCTATGTGCTTAGAACCATGCTAACCTCCTTATGTACATAATCTCACATAAGCTTCACAAATCCCCAAAATCAAGGTGCTGGTGTTATCCTCCAGGTAACGGAAGAGGAAAGTGATAGAGAGGTTAAGAGATTTGACCAAGGCCAGGTGGCTAGCAAGTGGAGAGCTGGGATTTAAACCCATCATGTTCATGACCATGAAAACCTTTCCCCCAGGAAACTGCTCAAAATTCATCTCCCTGCAAATTTCAAGCAAAGACTCTAATGAAACTAAAATGTAGTTCAAGAAGCAAAAGTAGGGGCACATGGGTGGCTCAGGAGGTTAAGTGTCTGCTTTCAGCTCAGGTCATGATCTTGGGGGTCCTGGGATTGATCCCGGCGTTGCATTGGGCTCCCTGCTCAGTGGGGAGCCTGTTTCTCCCTCCGCCTCTGCCCCTCTCATGCTCTCCTTCACTTTCTCTCAAATGATAAAATCTTTAAGAAGCGAAAGTGGCTTTGTGAGGAGGACGATTTATAAACTTGTGTATGTGGGAGGCGGGAATCATGTCTGCAGGTTAGTTTGCTAGGGGAGCAATTATATCTCAAATGGGGAGAGAACAAGGAAGCTAAGGGGATGACGTGGAGTCTGACAGCCAGTGCCTTCAGTGGAGCTCGAGCCCCGAGGGGGAGAGGGCCAAGGCCAGAGGCTTGTAGGCCTGGGAATCTGTAGCACCAGGGAGAATACTTCTGAGCCTGGCTGTTGCAGAGCTGGGCAGGGGGACACTCAGCTCTTCGTGCTGACCTTCGCTGCTCTTGTGATTGGTGTCTTTTGTTCATATTTTTCTGCTATTGTTGGCATCTAAGAAGGTTTTTGATTTTGTGTGTTCACTGTGTCTCTAACAACCATACTGAAATCTTGTTAATTCTTTTTTTTTTTAAAGATTTCATTCACTTATCCATGAGAAACACACACACACACACACAGAGAGAGAGAGAGAGAGAGAGAGAGAGAGAGAGGCAGAGACACAGGCAGAGGGAGAAGCAGGCTCCATGCAGGGAGCCTGATGCGGGACTCGATCCAGGCCCCGGGATCACACCCTCGGCCGAAGACAGACACCCAACCACTGAGCCACCCAGGCATCCCAAATCTTGTTAATTCTGATATAAAATTAGAATTCACTCACATCTCTTGGGTTGTGTAGGTATGCAAACATATCATTAATGTGTATACACACACACACACATATCTTCTCCATTTTACAAATTAAAGAAACTGAGGTTCAGAGAGGGTTAGTAACTCCCCCTAGGTCACACAGCTAGTAAGTGACAGTGCACAGGTTAAACAATAGACCAGCCTTGAACCCTGAATTACTATACAATAATCTCTCTCTTATACCTATATTATTTTGTAAGGCAAGATGATGCTATACATATTCTTTGTAATCTCCTTCTTTCACTTAACAATACATTGCAACAACTTACCTATATGCCTAAATATTATTCAATAGCATTTTAATGGATGCATAAATACCTTTATCATAAGGGTAATAATTAACGTTTATTGAGTGCTTACAATGTGTCAGGCACCTGAACATGGACTATTTCATGTCAATAGTGTTTACATGACTCCAGAATTACTGGTAGTTGTGATCACATCGGTTCAAAAGCTCCAGCCTGCTACTCTCCTACTTGGTGGCACCTTCACCTGTCACCCCTAACCAGCTCTGGGGCTGTGGGATCTGCATGGATTGCTATGTCATGTAATGCAAGACATCCACATCAATAAGACATGGGAAAAAAGCAAGTAGCAGACATCTAGGCTGGGCAGAGGGCAGGCAAGGGTTGAAAGAGCAACCGTTGATGTTGGCAGGGCTCCCTGGGAGGGGGGAACCTAACATTACTAGTATAAATAAGGGACCGAGAGAAACTATTCTTCTCTAGATTCTTGGAAGATTTGAGCTGATACTACAACCCAAGGAAAGCTGTGTCAGAGAAGAGATTTTAGGGGCTGTGGGAGCAGGTACCATGGGTGGGTTGGAGGGAGAAGGTGTCATGAAGACATCAACATCCATATCTTGCCCAAGATGATCCTTTCCACTGATGCACAGTGACTGCTTAATGCATCCCAGCTGCTCTTTACTGAATTATGCCCGCCACCCCCCCAATTCCCATGTAGAAGCCCCAATCCTTCAGTGTGATGGTCCTTGGAGATGGGGCCTTTGTGAGGTAATTAGGTTGAGATGAGGTCATGTGGATGGGGCCCTCATGATGAGATTAGTGCCCTCATGAGAAGAGATGCCAGAGACCTTGCTCTCCTTCTCTCCCCACTGGCTTTATGCTTCAGCTAATTCCCTATATTCTGAAAATATGAGAGAAAAATGGTTTGTGCTCCTCAGATGGCTCTCAGGATAGCGTTAGAAAAATATATTTTATTCATTCTTTTAAAGAACTCCACAAATAATTATTGAGTGCCTATTAAGCACCAGGAACACTTCTTGACAGTGACCAAGGCAGAAACTATGCTTTACTTTCAGATAGCAGGAGAAACCTGGGTACAATTCAGTGGCATGAACTCACTCAGTGACATGCAGCCCTCACCACTGTCTAGTTCCAGAACATTTTCATCACCTCTAAAGGAATTCTTCTACACATTAAATAGTCACTCTTCATTCTTCATTACCCCCAGCTGGATGTATCACTAATTTATTTCTGTCTCTGTGGATTTGCATATTCTGGAGATTTCATACAGCTGGAATTGTATAATATGTGTCCTTTGTGTATGGCTTCTCTCACTTAACACTGTGTTTTCAAGGTTCATCCTGTTGTAGCATGGGTTACTACTTTGTCCCTTTATGGATGAACTGTATTCCATGGTATGGATAGACCACACTTTGCTTATCTATTCATCAGTTGATGACATTGGGTTGTTTCCACCTTTTGGCTATTGTGAATGGTGCTGCTGTGAACATTGATGGACAAGTTTCTTTTTTTAAGATTTTATTATTTATTTATTTGAGGGAGAATGAGAGAGTGTGCATAGAGGGAGATGGAGAGGGAGAAGCAGACTCCTCACTGTGCAGGGAGCCCTACATGGGGCTCAGTCCCAGGGATAATGACCTGAACTGAAGGCAGACTTTTAACCAATGGAGCCACCCAGGCACCTCTGATAGACAACTTTTTGTTTGGACACAGAACTCAGTTCCCTGGGATATATACCTAGGAGTAGAGTCGTGGGTCATATGACATTCTTTGGGGAATCAGAGAATGGCACCACTTTTATTACTGAAGAGAAAAACCCAAGAACCAAAATAATCAGTTGAAGCTATATTTTTAAGCATTATAGGTAGTCTGACCGGATTAGCGATAAAATGGATCCTCCATTTTAGAATCAAAGTGAGTTGTTATTCAGTGCACACCCATCTCTACAGTTAGAAAAACTATGCAAACACCATTTTCTGCTGGCCCACTGAAGCATGAGCACAAACCTCTCCTTGGGACTGAAGCAGGACTGTTTGTCATAGCCCCCAGTAATCACTGAGACTGGCGATCCCCTCATCCATTTGTGAATACCTTGAGGATAAAGGCTTATCTGAGTCATCTGTGTTATCCCAGCACGTGGCACAGTCAACATTTGTTGGTGGAAGGAAGATAGGAATGCCCCCAGCCCCTTGGGGGAGGTGATCTGGGCCACAGTCTCTTTCTTCCCATGTCTCTGCAGCGTATCAAGGCACACCAAACCCTCACACCAGCCTCCTTCCCATCAGCCCCCACTTGGGGTGGTACCGCCACTGTCAGTGAGCAAGCCAGCGTTATAGCACTTTTCACATAAACAAATTGGCAAATCTCAGAAACTGATGTTTGTCAGACCCAGGTATTCTGGTTGTTGTTTTGAACAATCTGATCATCCTTTCCTTGGACAGTCTCCTAGGGTCTGGTCATTTGCCTTTCTCCACTGTAAAATAGGAATCCTGTTACTGGTTTCCAATCACCTCACAGTCTGGTGGGGAGTCTCAAAGCAGATCTGGAAGCTGGATGTCTGACCATCTCTGGGCTTGTGTAGTTCTCCCCAAGTGGGCAGTGACTGGGCATGATCCCCTGGGGAGCCTGTCACTGCTGTTGACATGGAGAATACTGGTGTGGGAACAAATGCTGTCTTTGTCACAAGCTCGGCTATGGGGGGCCTCTCCTTCCCTGAGCTGGCAGCTGAGGCTAAGCACTTGAGATCCCTGGGCCAGCTGTTGTGAAGTAAATGCCAGGCAGTAGGTAAGGCAGGATTCAGAGCTGGGCAGGCGGCCAGGCTAGAGCGGGAGCACAGATGGGGGGTGGGGGCACAAAAGTTGGCAAACAAGTATTTGCCAAGGGGGGAGTTAAAAATACAATTTTGCTTCTTGAGTAGACAAAGCACCAACAGGGGGGGCTGCCTAAAAATGCCTGTTTTCACTCACTATCAGCTAAAGAAGATTCTTATACCAGGAAGGCACTGTGAGCAGTGCTTCCCCGAGGAGGCTTCCCCGGGAGCCCAGAGAGATAGCCACACCCTTTGAAGTTTGCTGGGAGCTCACAAAGGACAGTGTTGTTTGCACCAAGGAAGAATGATAGCCCCACATAATGGTATCCTTATTCTCTAAACGTCAGACCTTATGTGATGAGGGGCGAGTGAGCCTGCAGGCCCAGGCCAAGGGGGAGGGGGCGAGTTCGGCAAATCACACAGGCCTTCAGCTTGCTTGCGAGTCAGCATGGAAGGTCTTCCTAGGAAGATGGTGCAGTCTAAGTCAGGGGTCTGTTTCAACTCTCTTCCCAGGGGGACAGTAAAACCATACCAAGATACTTGTTCATTTGGTGATGGCTGATAAAAATTTCCAAGTGGACGTTATCTTCCATAGCACTTGATAGATTTCAGCTAAACATGGCATGAGCTTAAAGCTCATAGAGATAAAAGACAGATGAGAAAAAAAAAGGTTCAACCCATTGTTTTTATTGATTGATTGATTGATTGATTTTTTAAAACATTTAATTTATTTATTCATGAGAGAAACACACAGAGAGAGGCAGAGACATTAGCAGAGGGAGAAGCAGGCTCCCTGGGAGGAGACGGATGTGGGACTCAATCCCAGGAACCTAGGGTCACAACTTGAGCCAAAGGCAGACTCAACCACTGAGCCACCCAGGCATCCCTAAACCCATTGTTTTAAAATCAGAATGAGAATGGTTGTGTTTCCCAGGGCTGAGATTCCTGTCACACAAAAGGGAAAGTCAGTAGGCTGGCAGTCGCTGTCAAAGGCAGCTTGTCCACCAGTTATTAGGAAATGGAGTCCCAAAATTGGGCTTTAATATAGCCATGACCAACTTTGGGATGTCTATGGCATTGCACCATGCGTGCGTATGTTGGGACCACTTCCAAAATTCTGACTCATTTCCTAGCCGATGAAACCATGTCAGGCATATGAGTTTCATTGCTGGTGTCATCCCAGGGAATTTTTGTCAGCCCTGGTTCCTGGGAATGATTCCATTAGACCTGGGAATAGCTGTGTGCTGCCATGGTAAAAGCCATGCAGAGCCCGAAGCTCCAGCCCTAGCTCTGTCGCCAATTAACTGTCATTCCAAGTGAGTCTTTTAACCAGTCTGTGTCTTGATTTCTTTAGTGGTTAGAAAGAGACTGTTTAATGAGACAGTTTCGTCCCTTCTGGCTGTAAACATAAAAATGTCTGTCTTTCCGTGTTGGATTTGACAAAGGATCATTGTGGATATGTAAAGTATCTACTTTGATAAATTTTTTTAGGTCTATAAGGGGTCTCAAAGTTCAGCTAGTCCAACAACCCCGTTGTGGTACAGATGTAGAAACTGAGAGCCAGAGAGGAGAAGGGAGTTGCTCAATTAGTGCAGTACCAGGGTTTAGAGATCAGGTTTCTCGATCCCCAGTCCAGTGCATTTTCCACTACATTTATTTTTAAATCAGAGCAATACATGAGCATGGTTCAAAAATACCAAATAATACAGGAGAGCTTGGAACAAAAAACAACAGTTCTCAGCCCCACCCCTAGTCCCACTCCTCAGAGGCAACCATTTTGAACAGATTCTATTTTCAATTCATCTGGTGGTTACTCTGATATCACTAAATAATATGCCTCTACTCCTGTTTATCCATTTGGGACCTTATCTATTGACTTTGTGCTATTAAAAAATGAGCTTACTTAACATTAACCCAATCTCCCCTCTTTCCTCCACCTCCCCAAGTTCCATAGTGTTATCTTTATGAGATTTTTTTCATTTACTTTTTAAAATAGCATACAGGGGTGCCTGGGTGGCTCAGGTGGTTAAGCATCCGACTCTTGGTTTTGCTCAGGTCATGATCTCAGAGTCAAGAGATCAAGCCTCCAGGTCAGGCTGCATGCTCAGCAGGGAGTCTGCTCGAGATTCTCCCTCTGTCCCTCCGCCCCCCAATAAATGAATAAATCTTAAAAAAATAAAATATATACAGTAAAGTTTACTGGTTTTGGTATACAGT
The DNA here is from genome assembly GCF_003254725.2 of Canis lupus dingo. Taxonomy (NCBI): domain Eukaryota; kingdom Metazoa; phylum Chordata; class Mammalia; order Carnivora; family Canidae; genus Canis; species Canis lupus. The sequence goes on along the minus strand of NC_064281.1, from coordinate 105,714,030 downwards.
TCTACAAATTAAGAGAAATATAAAGTCATGTAACTACCACCACAATCAAGGTATAGAACAGTTTATTACCTACCTAAATTTTCTCATGCTGCCTTTTATAATCAATCCGTCTCTCTATCCTCAACCCCAGATAACCACTCGTCTGTTTTATGTTGTTGTATTTTGCTTTTTCCATAATGTTATAGAAATGGAACAATAGAATATGTGATCTTTTGAGACTGCATCTTTCACTCAGGATAATTATTTTGAGATTCATGTATCAGCAGTTCATTCTTTTGTAGTAATGAGTAGTATTCCATTGCATAAATGTACCATAATTTATGCCTTCACCGGTTGAAGGACATGTAGGTTTTTTTTTTCCAGTTTAATGGTATTATTTTTAGTGATTACATTGGTTACCTTTTAAATTGTAATCATATTCTTAAACCTCTATTGCTTGAGCCATCATCTACTATTTATTAAGTAGATCTTCTTCAGCATAGTAAATGCTTTTTTTTTTAATTTTTATTTATTTATGATAGTTACAGAGAGAGAGAGAGGCAGAGACACAGGCAGAGGGAGAAGCGGGCTCCATGCACCGGGAGCCCGACGTGGGATTCGATCCCGGGTCTCCAGGATCGTGCCCTGGGCCAAAGGCAGGCGCCAAACCGCTGCGCCACCCAGGGATCCCCATAGTAAATGCTTTTGATTGGATTTTAAACATGATACTTTCATTCATAGTCTCAGTTTTATTTTATTTTTTTAAGATTTTATTTATTCATTCATGAGAGACACAGAGAGAGAGGCAGGCAGAGATATAGGCAGAGGGAGAAGCAGGCTCCATACAGGGAGCCCGATGTGGGACTCGATCCTGGGACTGCGGGATCACGCCCTGAGCCAAAGGCAGATGCTTAACTGCTGAGCCACCCAGGCGTCCCCGTAGTCTCAGTTTTAAATCAATTTCATTTGAGGATATAACTTTTCATGGGGGTGGGAAGGGTTGTTTAAATGCTACCTAGCAGCCTTATTCAGGGCTACTGTTATTCTAGATGATTCCTGTAGCATAGAGGGCCTTCTCTAGTACTAGACATATTTGTTGCTGGGAAGATATACATGTACTTTCTTTTCTGACCGTTGCTAACTAAGGCAGTAATTTTTGGGAAAAAGACTTTTCTTCATGTGGATTTCAGCTTTTGTCTGTCATGCTTTTTCTGTTCCAGCTGCCTTCACCAGCGAGCACAAAGCCACGTTTCAAAGGAGACTGACAAATTATCCCCAGCTGCCAGAAGGAGGTTAGCTTTCTGTATGTTCTGTGTCCCCCTTCTCTGATAACCAACAGGTTAACTTTCTAAAAAGAACTAACAAAAGCAGAAATTGTCTTTTGGCTCAAATGGGTTTTTTACTCTTTTAAAAGATGTGGATTTGTAATATTCCTCTCCATTCATACCCAAATTTATGCCAAGAAATATAGCATAAATGATCATAACTGAACCTTTGTTATTTGCAAGATTCATATTGATACATTTTAAAAGTGTTTACCAAAGCTAAATTATTTTTGAAATTTGCTAGCATGGTATCTTTCCTCAAACAGTAGCCATTTAAGGATGGAATTATATCAGCCTTGGCCATAGAGATGTATATGTTATATTACACTTGTGTTTTTAACCAATTTTGTATGTACGTTATCTATCTAGCACTTAAAATACATGGCAGGAGTGAATCTGATGCCTGAACAGTACCCTACACATAGTAGGTGGTCAGTAAATGCCTTTTGAATTAAAATGGTACAAAACAGTGTCAGGTATACATAATGGTGAAGTATTTGGGCAGGCATTCTCAAACACTACTGGGAATGAAGCAGGCATTCTCAAACACTACTGGGAATGCAAATTGGTACAACTCTCCCACGGGGCACTTAGACAACATGTGCTGAAGCCTTAACAATGTTCTTCTTCTTTCACCCAGTAATTCTCTTCCTAAGGACTTATCCTAAAAAAAATAATAGAGATGCCTGAAAAAATGTAAAATGAGGAAACTGATTGTAACATGTTTTAATATAGAGAAAAAGTGGAAACGACTTACAAGTTGTCCTTACTATGAAATCTTAACACAGTAACATTTATACTATGAAATGCTATGTAGTTATTTAAAATCATGTTTAAAGGTTTTTAGTAACATGAGGAAATTCTCAAAACCTAAATTAAGTTGGAGAAGGGAGGATACACAAATGAATGTACAGATGATCCCGTGTGTGTGTGTGTGTGTGTAGAAAAGACAAGACTGGAAGGAAGGAAATACATAGAAATATTAATACTTGGGGTGCCTGGGTGGCTCAGGTGGTTAAGCGACCAACTCTTCATTTCAGTTCATACCACCATGATCTCAGAGTCATGTTGGGCTCCATGCTGGATGTGGAGCCTGCTTAAAATTCTCTCTCCTTCTCCCCCTCCCCACACCCCATCCCCGTTCATGCTCTCTTGTCTAGGTTGTAGGATTATAAGTGATGTTCATTTTCTAGTTTCTGCAATTTCTAAATTCCTTACAATGAACTTATATTACTTTATAATCTGAAAATATATTTTTCATTTGAAAGAAATAAATACTATTTCTGATAGATGGAGGTCTTACATTCATAAAATCCTAGTAATAAGATATGGAACCATTTCTCAAACCAAAGTCAACTCTTCAGATACCACATGGAAAGTCACAGCACTGTTTAGTTTCAGAAAGACAAAATGAAGCCTAGAAGTCTTGTGTTTAAGCCTTCTGAGCCCCAGTTTGATATTGAAGGGCAAATATTGTTCATCCTCCTCTAGGCCTAGTTAGGTTTCATCCTTCTCTTCTCATCCCCACCCATTTTTAAACTGTACAGATCTGTGGAACAAATGTTGAGTAAACTGGAAATAAATAAAACCCACTGGCCTTAAGATACCACAAAGCCCTCCCTTCCTGTGTACTAATGGCTACCCGCCCATTGTACTCCCCAGAGTGGAGGGCTGGAGTCAGCCAAAATGGAGGCTTTGCTGAATCAAGCATGAACACTGCAAATGCTCAAAAGAGTGAAAAACTTATATCTGTAAAGATCGAGACACAACATGTACAACATTTTCTCTCCCCTACATTCTTATCTTCATATAATATAAACTGGTAAGCTCTGCTGAGAAAAAAAAAACAACAACTATGAAGTAAAAAAAAATCATAGAAGGCAATACAGTAAGGAGGACTGTTGAAAGAAATCTCAGAATCCTAGAACCTTAGAGCCAGAAGGAAAACATTCCAACAAGTATAGGGCTCCTTCCAAATACCAGATACTATGCCAGGTGCTGATCAAATGTTATGTCATAAGAACCATCTAGCGGGGTGCCTGGGTGGCGTAGTTCGTTAAGTATCTGACTCTTGGTTTCGGCTCAGGTCATGATCTGGGGGTCCTGAGACTGAGCCCCATGTTGAGCCCACACTCAGCATGGAGTCTGCTTGGGTTTCTCTCTCCCTCTCCCTCTGTTCCTTTGCCCCATATTTGTGCACACTCTTTCTCTGAAATAAATAACTACATCTTTTTAAAAACCATCTATCAAGGCACTCCATTTTACCGATGAGGAAGTCAAAGCTCAGGGAGGGGTTGTGAATCCCCTTAAATTGCAGTTTGTTGGCTGCAAAGCTGGAGCTAGGTCCTACATCTCCTGGAGACTCAGAGGAAAAGATGGATTTTTTTCCTAGTATAATCTTCCCCTCAGCTCCAGAGAGTCCAAATATTTGCTGTGCAGTTGTGCCTGGATGTTTTGTTAACAGCTCAAGATAATCATTAGGTCCCAAATCAAACTCATATCCTTCCCCTTGTCTCCCAGTCACTGAGCATCTGAACTAAAGTCTAACTGGCTCTTTCACCTCCACCCCGTAAACAAGTCCTGTCAATTTTTCCTTCAAAAAATACTACTCAACCTATAAGACAACCCAACCTTTACCTCCATATGAAATCTCTTCTTGATACTTCAGTCCATGCTGCTGCCCTTCATTTGGGGGTGATTAGCATGTGGCCAGCAGAATTCCTTCGTGTGACAAACATGTACTGAGAGTCTACTATATGCCAGGTTCTGAAGATGAAGAATTCATTTGTTTTATCTCCCCAACCAGACATTAAGAACTCTGGGAGTCTAGGGGATGAATTTTTCCATAGCCTTTTAAACACCTATTGCAGCTCTGGGCACATATTTGAAGATTTGTTTGTTCAAGATCAGAACAGATTTAAGGAATCTGTCACCAGCTCAGCAGCTGGAAAACTCTTGGGATGCGCTACTATATGGTTCTTCCTCAACATCTCACAAGCTACATGGATATGATCCACTCACTCAATAAAGACAGCATATTAAAATGTAGCTTTTAAATACCATACCTTAACAAATAAGTGATGAGATTGAACTAATATGAGATGTCAGATCTTAAAAGTCACTGGGGACTTCTGCCTCCAAGAAGGTGGAATAGATATATTGTTCCCCATTCCTCTCAGTAAGTACAACTAGGAATCCTGGACATTATATATAAAACAAATATAAGACCAATAAAGATAGAAGAAGGCAGACTGGCTAAGGACCTCAGTAACCAAAGAATGACATGGTAGTAAGTTTTCTGAATTTTCTTTTTGCCTCACATATCCCAGACTGGCTGCTAGAGAAGCCGGCTATTCATAAAACACCCAACGGGAGCAGACAAAAATAAAGGCCTTCTCTCCCTGGCCAAAGGACCAGGAAATGGGCAACATAGCAAGATAGAAAACTATTACTGCTCTACACCACAGGAAAAACTGTGACCCCCCCCCACCTCACCTCTGCCAGAAAAGGCCAAATGGGGAGCCTGACCTTCTACTCCAATCTAGCAGTAACCAGGCAGTATCCCCTCCTTTCCACTCCCAGAGCAGCATCAGAAAAAAAGCCAGCTAAAACAGAGGGTTTGAATAAGATCCAGAGTTTTCATTACATGATACCCAAAATGTACAATATTCATTTGGAAATCATTTATCAAACTGAGAATCAGGAAAGTCTCAAACTGACTGAAAAAACACTATCAATAGATACAAAACAAAGATGACAGGGATGTTGGAATTATCTAACAACGATTTTGAAGCAGCTGTCATAAAAATGCTTCAATCAGCAACTACAAACATGTTTGAAACTAATAAAAAGAAAAAATCTCAGCAAAGAAATATTAAGTCTCAGCAAACAAGAATATATAGAGGACAACAAAATGGAAATTTTAGAACTGAAAAACTCAGTGGACAGGCACAAAAGAACAGAGGAGACAAATGAAAAAATCAGAAAATTTGAAGATATAACAACAGAAATTACACAGAGAAAAAACAGACTGGAAAACAAATGAACAGAGCTTCAGGAACCTGTTGGACTTGAACAAAAGATATAGCACTCCTATCAATGGAGTTCTGAGAGAGGAGAAAGAGAATGAGGCTGAAAAGCATTTGAAGAAATAATGGCTGAAAATTTCCAAACTGGGAAAAGATATAAACCTACAAATTTAAAAAATTGAGAGAACCCCAAACAGGATGAATCCAATGCACATACAGCCATATCATAGTCAAACTTCTGAAAACTAAAGACAAAGAAAAGAATCTTGAAAGCAGACAGAGGAAAAAAGATATTACTTATAGGAAAATAATGTTTCACATAAGGAATTGACACATTTTTCAAGAACTAATCCTGCCAACCCAGAATCCTATACCATGTGAAAATATCCTTAAGGAACTAAAGGGAAATGAAGATATTCTCAGATGAAAATCTGTCACCATCATACCTACCCTAAACAAGCAGCTAAATGTTGTACTTTAAACAGAAAAGAAATGATTCAAAAAAATCTTGGAACATCGGGAAGAAATAACACAATAAAAATATGAATAGGTTAAATAGACTTCCCTTCCCCTCTTGAGTCTTCAAAATTATGCTTGGTGGTTGAAGCAAAAATTATACCACTGTCTGATATAGTTTTAAATGTATGTAAAGGAAGTATTTACGACTATATTATAAACTGGGGAGGGCAAAGGGACATAAATGGAGTTAAGGTTTCCACACTTCCCTGAACTGATAAAATAATACCACCATTAGACTGTGACAAGCTCTGTATATACAATGTAATACATCAAGGAACTACTTAAATCTATACCAAGACATATACTCAAAGCCCTAACAGATAAATCCAGATGATATTCCAAAAAATATTCAAGTAACCCATAGGAATGCAGGAAAAAGAAAACAGAGAAGTGAAAAACAGAGAACAAAAAATAAAACGGCAAACATAGACCCTAATATATCAATATTAACATTAAATGTAAATCATCTAAATACACCAATTAGAAGACAGAGATTAATATTAACATTAAATGTAAATCATCTAAATACACCAATTAGAAGACAAGAGAAACACCATCCAACAATATGTACTCTAAAAGAAACTCACTTCAAATATAATAATATAGGGAGATTGAGAGTAAAAGAATGGAAACATATATCATGCAGACATTAATCAAAAGAAAGCACGAGTGTCTTTATTAATATCAGATAGGCTTCATCATTGCCTATGATGGAGAAGGACATTATGATATGTGATTATGACATAATGATAAAATGGTCAGTCCATGAAAAAGATGGAGCAATCCTAAATGTGTATGTGCCACACAACAGAGCTGTTTTTGAAGCAAAATACATGAAGCAAAAACTAATAGAACTGAAAGGAGAAATAGATAAATCCACAGTTGTAGTCAGAGATTTCAACACCTGTCTCTCCACAATTGATAGAACAGTTAGAAAATCAACAAAGATATAAAAGAACTAAACAGCACCATCAACCAACAGAAGCTAATCAACAGTTTATAGAGCCTATCACCCCAAACCCGCAAAATACAATTCTTGTCAAGTACCCATGGAACTTGATAGACTGCATCCTGAGCTACAAAACAAATTTCAACATATTTAGAAGAATTAAAACCATGTACAGTGTGTCCTCTCATTATGGAATCAAATTAGGAATCAATAGCAGAATGATAACAGGAAAATATGCAAACACTTGGAAACTAAACAAGATACTTCTAAATAATCCATAGGTAAAAGGGGAAGTCTCAAGAGAAATAAAAAATACATTGAACTAAATTTAAAATAAAATACAACATTTCAAAATGTGTGGGACACAGCAAAAACCATTTAACAACACCAAATACATATGTTAAAAAAGAGGAAAGGTCTCAAATCAGTAATCCAAGTTCCCACCTCTAGAAAAAGAAGAGCAAAATAAACACAAAGGAAAGAGAAGGGGGTGCTTGACTGGCTCAGTCAGTAGAGCATGCAACTCTGGATTCTCAGAGTTGCAAGTTTGAGCCCCACGTTGGGTGTTAGGGATTACTTAAAAATAAAATCTTAAAAAAAAGGAAACAGAAGGGAGGAAGTCATAAAGAGCAGAAATCAATGACATTGGGCAGCCCAGTGGCTCAGCGGTTTAGTGCCGACTTCAGCCCAGGGCCTGATCCTGGAGACCCGGGATCAAGTCCCATGTCGGGATCCCTGCATGGAGCCTGCTTCTCCCTCTGCCTGTGTCTCTGTGCATCTCTCTCTGTGTCTCTCATGAATAAATAAATAAATAAAATCTTAAAAAAAAGAAATCAATGACGTTGAAAAGAGGAAACAAGAAAGAAAATAATGAAACAAAAAGTCATCCCTTTGTAAAAATCAGTAAAATTGACAGATTTCTTGCAAGATTGACAAAGATAAAAGAGAGAAGAAACATATTACCAATATCAAGCCAAAACAGAAGATATTACTACAGACCCTGCAGACATCAAAAGGATAATAAGGGAATACTATGAACAATTCTACACAGATAAATTTAACAGCTTCGATAAAATGGACCCATTCCCTGAAAAACACAAGCTACCACAACTCACCAAAAATAAATATTGTTAGTAGCCCTATAACTATTAAGGTAATTTTTAAAAAGATTTTATTTATTTATTCATGAGAGACAGAGAGAAAGAGGCAGAGACATGGGCAGAGGGAGAAGCAAGCTCTTGGCAGGGAGCCCAATGCGGGACTCAATCCCGGGACTCCAGGATCACGCCCTGGGCTGAAGGCAAACCCTAAACCACTGAGCCACCCAGGCACCCACTATTAAGGTAATTAAATCCATGATTTTCAAACTTTCCAAAAAGAAATCTCTAGGCTTCATTAAAGAATTCTACCAAACATGTGAAGAAAAAGTAATGCCAATTATATATAATCTCTTCCAGAAAATAGAAATAGTGGGAACATTTCCCATTCATTTCATGAAGCCAGTATTACTCTGATACCAAAACCAAAGATAGTACAAGAAAACTACAGACCAATATCCCTCATAAATATAGATGCAAAAAATCCTTAACAAAATGTGAACAAATAGAATATATTCAGCAATATAAAGGAATTTTACATTATGACCAAGTGGAATTTATTCCAAGTATGCAAATCTGGTTCAATATTCAAAAGTTAATCCGTGTAAAACAATATTGAAAGAAAAAAATGGCTAAAGGGAAAAAATGACATGTTCACATTAATTGATGCAGAAGAGGCACTTGACAAAATTTAACATCCAGTCCTGATACAAATCTCTCAGCAAATGAGGAATAGAGGGGAACTTCCTCAACTTGATAAAGGGTGTCTACAAAAATACCTACAGCTAACATTATGTTTAATGATAAAAAACTGAATACTTTCACCCTAAGATCAGGAGGAAGGCAAGGATGCCCACTTTCACCACTCTTACTCTCAACATAATGCTGAGTTCTAGCCAGTACAGTACGGTCAGAAACGAAAATAGAAGGCATACAGATTAGCAGGGAAGGAATGAGACTTCTCCTATTTGGTGATAACATGATGATCTACATAGATAATTCAAAGGAATCTATTTTTTTAAAACTTCTAGAATAAGTGAGTTCAGCAAGGCCACAGGATGAAAGATAAACATTCAAAAATCTATTGTATTTTTATACACAAACAATGAATACATGGACATCAGAATCAAAAATACGACACCATTTATAATTGCCAAAAACGACTCGAATGTATAGCTAACAAAATATGCCTAAGACTTATATACTGAAAACCACAAAATTCTAATGAAAGAAATTAAAAGGAGATCTAAAAAAATGGAGAGGCATAACACTTCCATGGATTTGAAGACTCAGCATAGTAAAAATACCAGTCTCCCCAAATTGATAGACAGGTTTAACATAATTCCTACTCAAAATCTCAGCAAGAGTTTTGTAGGATTTTATCTAAAATTTATACAGTAATTCAAAAGGAACTAGAATAGCTAAAATGTAAAAAAAATAATAATAATAAAGTGGGAGGAATCAGTTGGCCGTATAGTCTGTGTGGTATTGACAGAGAAATAGACACATAGAGCAATAGAACAGAATAGAATCCAGAAACAGACCTACATACATATGCCCAAATGATTTTTTTTTAAAGTACAAATGCAGTTCAGTGAAGGAAAGATAACCTTTCCAGCAAAAGATACTGGAGACTTTAGATATCCACAGGCTAAAAGACAAAGAAAAAAAACAACCTTGTATTAGTCAGGGTTCTCTAGAGATACAGAAGAGAGAGAGAGAGAAGAGAAAGAGAGATTTATTTTAAGAAACTGGTTCATGTGATTGTGGAAACTTCAGGCAGGATAGGCCAGAGGCTGGAGACCCAGGGAAGAGCTGACGTTGAAGCTCAAATCCAAAAGCAGTCTGCTGGAGAATTCCCTTTTCCTAGGGAGAGGTCAGTTTTTTTCTTAAGGCCTTGACCTGATTGGATGAGGTCTACCTATATTAAGGAGGGTAATCTGCCTTATTAAAAGTCTACTGAATTAAATGTTAATCTTTTCTTTAAAAAAAAAAAAACCTTCACAGCAACATCCAGGTGTTTTACCAAATATCTGGAGACCATACCCTAGCCAAGTGGATAATTAACTACCACACACCTCGTCCTAAGTCTCATACCTTATACAAAAATTAACTCAAACTGAGTCATGGATGACTTCAATGTAAAAGTATAAAACTTCAAAAAATAAACAGGAAATCTTCAGGACCTACAGCTAGGCAAAAAGTTTTAGACTTGATACCGAAAGCAAAATAGATAAAAGGAAAATCAAGAAATCAGACCTGATCAAAATTGCAAACTTTTGCTCTGTGAAAACCCTGTTTAGAGGATTAGAAGACAAGCTACAAAGTGGGCAAAAATATTTGCAAGCCACACATCTGACCAATGACTCATATCTCAAATATACGGAGAACTTTTAAAAACTTTAAAAACAGGGATCCCTGGGTGGCTCAGCAGTTACGCATCTGCCTCCAGCCCGTGGTGTGATCCTGGAGTCCCAGGATCAAGTCCCACATCAGGCTCCCTGCATGGAGCCTGCTTCTCCCTCTGCCTATGTCTTTGCCTCTCTCTCTGTGTGTCTCTCATGGATAAATAAATAAAATCTTAAAAAAAAACTTTAAAAACACACAGTCCAGTCAATTAAAAAAAACACAATCCATTCAGAAAATGGGTGAAGGACATGAAGAGACATTTCAGCAAAGAGGAAATGCAGATGGTAAATACCATCATTTAAGCATTAGGGAAATGCAAATTTAGGCCACAACGAGGTGTTACTACACACCCATTAGAACAACTAAGACAAAAAGTTGTGACAATACCAAATGCTGGCGAGAATGTAGAGAAACCAGATCTCTCAGACACTGCTGGTGGGAATGTGAAATGCTGCAGCCACTGTGGAAAAGAGCTTGGCAAGTTTCTTATAAAACTAAACATTCAATTACCATAGGACCCAGCAATCACACTCCTGGGCATTTATCCCAGAGAAATGAAAACTTATGTCCACACAAAATCTTGTACATGAATGTTTATAGCAGCTTTATTTGTAATAGCCCAAAACTGGAAACAACCAAAATGTCCCTCAATAGGTGAGTAGTTAAACAAACTGTGGTATGATGAAAAGCAATGGACACCAAGTTGGGTGGATCTGAAGGATATTATCCTGAGTGGCAAAATGGTCTGCACGAAGGTCTCCACCCCTCACTCCCCACCCTCTCACCCCCACCCCACTAATCACAAACATTCTAGATTCAGTTCCCTATGATTGAAAAGACAAATTGGCCAAAAGAAGCACCCCAGGTGATTTCAGTTTTGTGGCAGTGAGTGAGGAGTGGCAATCTCTAAGGCAATGTTTCTTATATATATTGTTATCGTCCCACATCTACAAGACACACACACACACACACACACACACATCCAAGATGTCAGGATTTTCATACTATGGGATTCTGCTTCTATTGACTCATTTTCAAACATGAAAGATAGATGGGGTGCCTGGCTGGCTTAGTCAGAAAAGCATGTGACACTCAATCTCAGGGTTGTGAGTTCAAGCCCTATGTTGGGTGTAGAGATTACTGAAAGTAAATAAGTAAATAAACAATCAAACTTAAAAAAAAGATGTAAGAGACCCACCTAAGTCACTCTCAGGTGAGGGGAGGAAATGGTGGCTGGTAGCAGCACAGGGGAAAAGAGTAGCAGGGAAGCTGGGAAGGTAAAACCATCAGAGTAGTAGGGACAGGACTGTCCTGCCCTGTGCTCCAGCTCTGTAGTTTGGTCTCAGCCTGTCCACTAACACATGCTCAAGATCTTCCCCATCTGCAGCCCCAGTTCTGAGTCTTCAAACTGATTTGGAAATGTCTTCTCTCTGGAGAGGCCTTGCCAGACCCCAAGACTAGGTTAGCTCCCTGTGTTGTACATTCTCATTACACTTGAACCTAACCTTGGTATTATTTATCACAATCGTAATGACATATTTTGAGATTAAGTATTCAATGTTAAATAATGGTGGGTGGGTATTTCTACTGAATGTATCTCTGATCTGGGGCTATAAACTCTACCAGTATAGGGACCCTGTCGTAATTCACTTTTGTATATTCTGGCACCTAAAACAGTGCTGGTCTGAAGAAGGTGCCCAGTACCTATTTGTTGGATGGATCAATGAATGCAGGGCAGGGGAATAGGGTGGATAATAAGCATAATTACTTACAATCGCATAAAGGAATGTAAACTTTGATTTGTATTTATTTTCTGTCTTACAAAATTGGAAAGACATGAATTCTCCCACTCATCACATCAGATAAGACTGAGTAGACAGGAAGGTGCTCTGGAGTAAAAAGCATGGTTCAACTACACAGGGCTGATCTGAAGAATGCAATGACCTCCCAGCCTTTGAGCTTTGGAGGCCCACTGTACCTTCTCTGAGGCATGGAATCCAAGCCCCAAATGTGCTACATGTGGGAATGTGGCCATCAGCACCCATGTGGCTATCATCAGGAGTTCCTTTCCACCCACCAGGGCTCCCTCTGAATCCCCCCATAGAGCTCAGGGGTCAGGGGGAGCATTGGCCAGGTCACAGTCCCCGCCCAGACTAATTAGAAGGACTGGTAGCTATCAAAAGTGGTTTCCATTACCTATATTTATTTCCCCTGAGGGAAGAACGAGTTGTGAGAGCAGAAAAGATTTGAGAGGAGACTCTCCTTTAGACTTTGACTTTTCTCCTTAGACTTAGGGCCCAAATGCTGTCCGTCACACTTATGCAGCTTTTCCATGACCTGTCATTCACACCAGAGCCCTCCCCATCGGCCAGTAAGGAAACATAGGCTCTTCTAGCGGCAGGGATGGGGGGGGCAGGGATGGGGACGTGCAGAGGTTACACGTCAGTACATTTTAGGGACAAGTCCAACCTGTTTAGCCTTTAACATTAGAAGCTTGCCTTTTCTTCTCAATATCCCGTGATTCAGCCCCAGGCCACCTAGGCTCCCCCCATGCCCTAGTCCTTTGGGAGAAGCAAGGTCCTTGCTGGCTGAGCTCCACATTCAATCCCTAAGTCAGAGTGAGCTCTGTCCTCCTCCCCACCTCCCATGTCCACCCACAGCCACCTGACACCAGAGCTATTGCTCAACTCTGGCCTGCAGGGCTTGAATTAGTTTCTCTCCCCGGCCCCCAAAGAAGTCAACTTCTGCCCAAGCTGCTCTTCTGCTTTCTGCTGTTCTTGACTGAATTCATCCCAAGTTTCTCCTCACTTCCTGTAGCCTGAGCTTTCTCTGTCCTTGAGTACGCCTGGGGTGGGAGGCCCTTCCCTCACCAACCAGATGACAGTGGAGCTACGCAAAATTGCTAGAGCTGGGAGGGGCTCATTGAATCCCACTCTGGGACGATCTGTGCAAGGGGGTTTGATGCCCCTGCCCTAGGTGCATACTTTTCATGCGTGAACCTCGTTCAGAGTGCCCTGGAAAAAAAAAATACAAGCATGGAGCTTATATTTTTGATACATGAGGCTTTTCCAGGCCCAACAGCATTTTTTTTTTTTTTGGCCAGGGAAAAACTGTATCAGTTCTTAAAAACAAGAAATATGTTGGCAATTGCTTGATTCTGCCTGAAACTTGCCTTTTTTCATAGCTTGGAGGAAGTGCCTGGGCCCCCTGTTCATGAAATCATCCAGGAGCACTGAGGCCTTGATCCCATCAGGGTCCACAAGGCAAGGCTTCACGAGGGAAGCCTCCTTTGTGGTTTCTGTGGGGAGAGAGCCAGCTCCAGAGTCACCTCACCAGGCCTCAGCCCTGGTCCCCTGCCAGGATGCAACCCATAGGCCCAAGTCCTGTGAACTCTCCAAGCCTCGGTTTCTTCCCCTCTAACATGGGTATTTGGCATACTGTAAGTACTCAATAAATGTTAGCAAGGAGGGACACCTGGGTGGCTCAGTGGTTGAACATCTGCCCATCTGCCTTTGGCTCAGGATGTGAATCCGGGGTCCTGGGATCGAGTTCCGCATCGGGTTCTCCACAGGAGGCCTGCTTCTCCCTCTGCCTATGTCTCTGCCCCTCTCTCTGTGTCTCTCATGAATAAATAAATAAAATCTTAAAAAAAATGTTAGCAAGGAGGAGTGGTGGGGGTTGGGAGGAGAAGGAGAAGGAAGTGACAAGATGACCATGGACTTTACTAGGACAAAGGGGCCTGGCCAGCAGTGTCTATGTCCTTCCCCTGTCCCTCTCCCTTTCCCAGCTCAGTCAAGGCTCCCACCATCGAATAGCCCAGACTCTGTTTCCAAATCCACAGGTGTGCGGCCCTGGGCACCTGGGTGCAATGTGGCTCCTGCCTGCCTACCATTACCCAATCGCTTCCAGGGGGGGAACGCAGTGCATTTTCTCAAATGAAGCCTGCTGTTCGTGTTTGCTCATGGTGAATTTTAAAATTTAGGAGATGACGAACTTGTTTACTAAATAAATATGTGCGTTTGGGTCTGTTTGTCATGTTCTCCCTCCCAGATGCCTTTGCCCCCTCCCGTTGCTAGGCTCCAGAGACGGCAGTCGGGGGCACTGGTGTATGAAGATGCCAGTTGTTGATCTTCTTGGACCTGAAACCTATTTACAGAGCACAGGATTTACAGTCAGGAAGGATTTTTTTTTTTTTTTTTTTTACAGAAATGGGCAAATCCTCGATCCTCTCTGGATACAAACCTCCTTTCCAACAGTTATGAAAGGGCATTTTAACTTTAGATGAGAGCCCTGTTGGTGGCTCAACATTCTCACTGCTAAGTTCCATCAAAACATTGTATTGAGGGCAAGGTCACATGGGAATTGCCACCTTTGGGTCCTGAAATCTCCCCAGTAATGCCGTGACTCTGGAAGTGGGCAAAGATCCTTCTTTGTGTCCCTGGCTCACTCCCCCCCAGCCCTTGTGCCTCTAACGTCAGAGCATCAGCCAGTAACATATACCAAGGGATAGAATTCAACCCCGGGTCAGGGCAACTTGAACAGCTCTGTACAGAGGCCCAACTTGCAATTCTCCCCTCCATGGAAATTGTCCCCTCCAGGAGCAGCTGCTCTCCACCAGCTGCCCAGCCAGCTGCCATTAGGCCCAGATTTACTCCCACCACCTTGGGGTCCGCTGCACACACTCGCTGGGGCTCATCCACCGACCTCTGAGCTGGAACTGCCCACATTGGAATAGAGCCCTGGTTTCCTCTGGGATTTTTTATCTTAACAATAAAAGGGCAATTTATAGAGAGACCCCTCGCGCTCAGCCCACGTGGAATGAGATAAAACAAAAGCTTGCTGAGTCAGACCCCCAGAACCAGATTGAGCCAGAGATGGCACGAGTGTGGAACCAATCAGGAAGTGATATGTGTTCCAAAAGACTGGCTTAATGGGTCTCTTTAAAATACTTTTTTTTTTTTTAACTCTTAATCGCATCATGTAGGGTAGAACCCTCACACTCTTCTTCTATTTCCTTGTTCGGTTTGTGTTTGTTTTTTGGTTTTTTGTGTTTTTTTTGGGGGGGTTGGTTTTTTTTTTTGGATGTTTGGTCTGCTTCTATATGCCATTTGTAGAATTCGTGGGTAACTGGAGGTTGGGTGTGAAAACAAGGCTGGCCACTCACAGAGAACAAGAGGTAAAGAATTAAGGATTCAGGATCCAAATCACTGTTGCTTCTGTGTTGAGAGGTTGTCACACAGGCAATTAAGTGTATGTTAATTTCCCAGCAATGTAGTGGGAAAATCAGCACATCAAATAAAATATTTAACACCCAGGAAAAGCCAAATGCATATTCTGCATGTGTGTCCTTAAGTGGTATTTTTATGGAAGGAGACCTTATTTGAAACAAATGTCAGAACAGAAATTGAGCTCATGAAAGGCGCTGAGAAACTATAGCACATAAGGTTTTAAATGTTGTTCATAAAAAGTATCGTCCTCAGCCTCCGTCCCTTCCATGGTCAGCATGCACATCAGACGCATGTGTTGATCTACCTGTGTATACAGTTGTCCTCAACCATCTGCACATGATTCTCTGCAAGACCTGGTAGTCAGGTTGCTTCCACGTGTGGATCCATCCCCTGGCACCCCACTGCATAGTATCAGACAAGGAAGGAATCTCCTAATGGCAAAGGGATTATTATCTGGAGATCCTCAGAGGAGGTCGCTGAGACCCACCTTAGAAGGAAGCTGCTTTCTCCCCATGGCAGAGAGACTCGGGGCTCTGGACCCAGAGTGGGGAGCCCCAATCCACCTTCAAGCTTCTGTCTGGGGATCTCGATGGGGGCTGAAAGCTTTTGAATGTAGCCTGTGCAGAAGGAAGCAGAGATTTGAGGTTGCCCCCAGCCCATGGCCAGGGGAGGCCCCCGAGATAGAGATGTTGTCCTGGCCGAGTTGGGGAGAGTTTGCCATGACTCTCATTTCTTTCTGTCTGTTCCCAGATGCCTGCCTGCCTGCCACCTTGCTTTTTCATTCATTTGTACATACATTCCTCAAGTATTTACCGAACACCTATTTCAGGCATACGCCTGGGCTCGCCAGGGCAGGAGTATACAGAAGATGTTTGTTTTCTCCTCTCCCTCTCAATGGTTCTTCTCTCCTACTCTCTCCCCATAATTCAGTGGTAACAGGGGTGGACGGAGGAATATCCAAAATTCATCCCTGTAGGAGACATCTGTGCCAGGAATTTCCGGCAACCCCCAAGGAGAGTGGCAGATTGATGGCACTCTAGTTAGGACTTACAAGGGGGCATTGGGGGGGGGTTGAAGCCTGCAGCCAGGCTGTCTGCCCAAGCCTATTCTATAGTTCCCATTTATCGGGTACTTGCTCTATGCCAGGCCCTGTACGTGCAGTTTCTCATTCCTCATTCGATCCTCCAGTCCTGTGAGGTGGTTATTATAACTGGCCCTGCTTTAGATGAGGAAACAGAGGCCAGGAGGGGCAAGTGACTTGCCCAAGGTCATACAGTTAGGATGTGACAGAGTCCCATTCAAGCTTAGGTCTGTATTGCTCCAACTCCCAGGCCTTTGAAAAACTCAGATGTGGTTTAGACTTCAGCATGAAAATAGATGAGGAGGAGCTTCTATGATGTGCTATGAACTCTGTTTCAATGCAGTTTACTTGAGTTTATATATCCACCAATAAAAAGTTACTTTTTAAAAAATATTTATTTATTCATTCAGAGAGAGTGAGAGAGAGGCAGAGACACAGGCAGAGGGAGAAGCAGGCCCCATGCAGGAAGCCCGATGCGGAACTCGATCCTGGGTCTCCAGGATCACACCCCAGGCTGCAGGCGGCACTAAACTGCTGCGCCACTGGGGCTGCCCTTTTTTTTTTTAAAAAAAAAAATTTATTTATCACCAATAAAAAGTTAATAGTAGCTCACATTTATTGAAGGCTTGGGTGACAGAAAGTCTATGGAATAGTTTTACATTTGTAATTTTCTGTAATTGTTGCACAAAACTGTGAAGTACTTTTTAAAGGTTTTATTTATTTATTTATTCATGAGGGACAGAGAGAGAGAAGCAGAGATACAGGAAGAGGGAGAAGCAAGCTCCATGCAGAGAGCCCGATGCGGGACTCAATTCTGGGACTCCAGGATCATGCCCTGAGCCAAAGGAAGATGCTCAACCACTGAGCCACCCAGGGATCCCAAAACTGTGAAGTATTAATGCAATTATTTTTACTGTCCTCATTTTATGAATGAGGAAGACAACACTTAGAAAGTAACATGCCCTTGGGGCACCTTGGAGGCACAGTGAAGCATCCAGTTCTTGATTTCAGCTCAGGTCATGATCTCCGGGTTCTCAGATTGAGCCCCATGTCAGGCTCTGGGCTGAGTATGGAGCCTGCTTGAGAATCTCCTTTTCCCTCTCCCTTGACCCCTCTACCCCCTACTTGTGCATGCATGCTCTTTTTCTAAAAAAAAGAAAGAAAGAAAGAAAGAAAGAAAGAAAGAAAGAAAGAAAGAAAGAAAAGAAAAGAAAGAAAGAAAGAAAAAAGAAAGAAAGAAAAAAGAAAGAAAAAGAAAGAAAGAAAGAAAGAAAGAAAGAAAGAAAGAAAGAAAGAAAGAAAGAAGAAAGAAGGAAAGTGGGGTGCCTGGGTGGCTCAGTCAGTTAAGCATCTGCCTTCGGCTCAGGCCATGATCCCAGGACCCCTGGGATAGAGCCCCGCATCTGGCCCCCTGCTCAGTGGGAAGTCTGCTTCTCCCTCTCCTTCTGCTCCTCCTGCCTGCTTGTGTTCACTCTTGCTATCTCTCTCTCTCTCTCTCTCTCAAATAAATAAAATATAAATAATTTTTTTAAAAAATTTAAAAAGAAAGTAATATGCCCAAGGTTCTAGTAAAACCAGAGCACAGTTTCATTCTGGTTGGGCTCTGTGGCACATCAAAGACCCTCACAGATACTAGACTGTCCCTGTCCTGCCGTAAACCCTACAGAACTTCATTATTTTGAAATGATGACTTCTTTTTTTTTTTATGATGACTTCTTATACTCCTTTTCGGACCATATAACAGTCTCACCCACTCATACCCTGTAAGATGAGCTAAGTCATTGTCTCCTCCATAACCACCTCACTGAGAACACTTCTTAGCCCCAATATCCAATTAACCAAACCTGGAAGGCCCAGTGATGTGTTCACACAGGGACAACAAGAACCAGAATATTATGAGCCTCAGATTTCCGGACACCCTTACAGGTTCATGGGCCTTAAGATGAAGGCAAAATAAAGGCATAAATTTTTGATATTTAGAAGTCATAAATGCTATCTAAAATTTGATTTTTGAAAAAATACCCCCCTCTGTGTCTACAGTCTACACAAGCAGAATCCCCAAATGGGAGGCAAAAGAGAAGTCCTCCTCTCTGAAAATCAGTTTATTTTATAAATAATAAGGTGGCCCTCATGAAAGTATTGCTTGTTTAGAGATGTACATCACATTACTGAATGACCATATTCCTTGACAGAGAGTGCTTCATGCTCTTTTGCCCCTCATTCTGTGGCACAACCACTGAAGACCCAGGACAGCTGCCATTTTGTGCCAAGAGATTCTCTTTCCATTTTCCAAGGAAGCAAAGAACAAGGCATGTCCCCCTTATCTCCCCATACCCTGCCTGGGGTCATGCCCTCGAGGACTTATTCTATTTCAGCTTCTACCTCTAGGCAGCCAGAAAAATGACTCTGAACCACCCACAGAACAAGCACCTGCTTCAGTTGTCCCAATGTGAGCATTCTAATCCCTAGGTTTAGGAGAGGTTTGCCTTCCACCCAAAATGGCCAGGCCCTTCTAATAGGTCAGCACTGCTGATCTTAATACCCCACTCTTGATTTGGAACAGGTGGGTGCCACAGTTGTTCAACTCTTGTTATGACCCAGAGCATGGCTCAAACAATATAAGATTCTTCATAAAGAGTCTGCGAGAATGCCAGATGGTATTATTGGAGGGAAACAAACTCAATTCCTTTCTGTAACATCTCCAGCTAATGGCTTTGACCAGGAATAAAAAGCACCCAGTCCCTGGTGCTTTCTTTACACTCACTAAGTAGGCTTTTTTTTTTAAGTGGACACCAAAATGTTTGTGAAAACCCAACTTTTGTCAGGGCTTGGGGGCTGCCTAGGCCTCATTGTGTAGAACATGGTACTGATGTAAAATGAGCCACTGAATCTACATTTGGCTGTCTGGTCCCCTGCCCCACACTCTCATCCAAGCCCTGTCTGGAGCTTCACAAACATCCAGGCTTGGTAAATAAAGCCCGGCATTCTTTTTAAAGACATGATGAAATCAGAAAAAGACACAATCTCTGTCCTCAGGGTGGAATTGGGAATATGTGATCTCCCACTTCCGTAACAAATGTGAGAGTTTGGGAATGTGTGGAACCCTTTTTCCATTCAGAAAGATTTATTGGGTGAGCCTGCAGGCCATTATTCATAGTTTGGGGTTGCCATATTCGGTTGCTTTGTACAGAAGCCATGCACAGTTCCCTTGTCAAAATCGATTGGGAAGGCCTGAATATACAGCGTGTCCTAAGGTTCATTATGTTCTGGGTACACATGCACCTCCTAGAATAAATGTGTTACATGGAAATCAGGAATGACTGCTTGTTCTCAAGAAGTCTAAAATACAAGGAGTGATCAAATATAAACAGTGATCTAGAATTATCTTCTCTGAATGCCTCTGAATTTCTGTCTCTCATTTATGGCCTTTCGTACCCCCTGCACTTCCCCTGCTTGAAAAGCTATTAATTTCCCCACCTCCCCATCACCCTAGACTCTGATCCCCATAAACAATCTATGCTTTTTTTATCCTCTTTTTTAAAAATACATTCCCTGTGTTTACGTTCTCAGTGGTGGCATATACGAGAAAGAAAACTGTGGAAGCTCCGTGAGCATGGCAGATGCTTCCAGTCCTGTCTTTGCCACTTACAAGCTCTGTGTCTTTAGTGAGTTTCCTAACTTCAATAAATGTCTATTTCCTTCCTTCCTTCTTCAAAGGAATTTGGGTTTCTGCCATCAGGCAGCTGCCTCTGATGAATGGTCCTGTCTCCTGGGTGGACTTGGTTTCTGTCTTTGTTCTGGTAACTCAGGAATGAAACAAAAACGTGACCAAGTGAGAGGGTCAGGGAGGCACAGACTCTCAGCTCAGCTGGTGTCTAACCAGGTCAGCCCTCTCCAGTCTGTGAATACTCTGTCTTTTCTCTTGTCTTTTGCAAATCTTGAGCAGATTCTAGAAAGTTTGGTCCTTGCCCCTCACAGCCTTTTGCCCTCTTAGAGCTTTACCCACCTTTTCCCTAGCTGTGGGAAGTTGCCGCCAGAGGCCCTCTGTGCTTTGGTTTGCTTAGCGACCTCAACTGAATGGGAGTTAGGTGGGACTCCCTCTCTTGAATAACTGGGCCACCATCGCATACTGGAGCAGAACTCTGCCACAAATCTTGGCACAGGAGCCCCTGGGTCAGGGCACTCCAGGACTTTCCCTTTCTTTCCACATTGATTAACTCATAATAACTCACTATGTTGTATACGGTGTAAAGGAGGAGAGAAACCAGGCAGGCTGGTGGGAGGGCCTGAGGCCCAAATCCACTGATCCAACCTCAATCTTGGCCAAGGCCTTCTGCCCTTCTGGGCTCCCATTTCCACAGCTTAAACATGCAGTACCTTTCTTTGGAGGACCGTCCAGGAGGGATGTAAAGATCTAGGGAGATAACAGGAGAGCTGTGCACTCTATTGAGGGGAGGAGGGGGTCTTTTGTGCAATAAAAAATATCCAAGTAAAAGAAAATGTTTGAGATCTGTTTCCATACGTGACCCATATGTGTATGTTCAAGCAAACTTTTAAAAATCTTTGGATTCTGCGATTGCTTAAAACATTGCTAAGAAGCATAAGCATAGAAAATAAGTCATGACTGCTCCTCCTTTCTAGGTTAAACAGAAAATATTTATACTTTGGAGCACTTACCCTACAGCTATGCTAGGGCTCCCATAGATGTAGCTCCAAGGAGCAGAGCCCCAGCCTTTTTGATCCAGTGCAAGAAGTTTGGCAAGAGAACCTCTGGTAAGGGGCTTTCCGTAAGCATGCTGCTTTTAGAAAGGCTATGTCAGCCCCCCGCCGTTTAGAGCTGGGCAGTGAACCCCATTCTGAGTATCTTCCTCAACATCATGACCCACCTTCCTTCTTCTCCCTCCTGCTTCCCCCTTGTAACTGTCACCAATATCACCAAGCTCCAGTGACAACAAAAACCTGGCTGGGGTGGGGGGTACTCAATCCCTGGTAGACAGTACTACATGATCTTCTATGTATGAGGTATAGAGGCTTTGGGTGTCAAGGACATAGTGAGACTTTCAGAAGAAGACCTATGTACATAACCTATGGGTGCATGGGGTGTGTGTATGTTCTCCATTGCCTGTGTTTATAATATATATATACTAATCATGAGCATGATATGATACATAATTCTGAGCACACTACAAATGATGATATTATGAACGCACACATGGGAACACACATGCGGCTTCCTGTGATAGAACTTTAAAGACCCTGTTGGGCAGCCCCCGTGGCCCAGTGGTTTAGCACCGCCTTCAGCCCAGGGCATGATCCTGGAGACCCTGGATCGAGTCCCATGTCAGGCTCCCTTCATGGAGCCTGCTTCTCCCTCTGCCTGTGTCTCTGCCTCTCTCTCTCTCTCTCTCTCTCTCTCTCTCATAAATAAATAAATAAAATCTTTAAAAAAATAAATACCCTGTCATCTCATGCCCCACCGCCCTTCCTAGGACAGGAATGCCCTCTCCAGCCATCCTGACCAGTGCCCATCCAGCCTCTACCTGAATGCCTACAGGGAACCAAGAAAACCCTTGTAGATGAGGAGCACCAGCATCAGCATCTCTTTAACTGTCCCCATTCCTTGGAACCTCACCATCTTTGTGATTCTTCATGAAATTTAAGATCTTAGCAAGACATGGAGTCAGAAGAGCCGTGGTTGCAAGCTCTTACCTCAGGAAGGAAGTAGGTGTGTCTATTGGGTTGATTAGGAAAATATATTTATTAGCTCACAAGGGACGCTGTACAAAGTACCACAAACTAGGTGGCTTAAAACAACGGATACCTTGGGGGTGCCTGGGTGGCTCATGTGGTTAAGCATCTGCTTGCAGCTCAGGTCATGATCCCGGGGTCCTGGGATCGAGTCCTGTGTTGGGTTCCCTGCTCAGCAGGGAGTCTGTCTCCCTCTTCCCCTCTTTGCTGGTTGTACCTCTCTCTCTGTCTCCCTCTCTCTCTCTCTCTCTCTCTCAAATAAATATTTAAAAATAAATAAAAACAACAGAAATTTACTCTCTCATAGTTCTGTAAGTGGGAAGTCCCAGATCAAGTACCAGAAGAGCCATGTTCTCTCTGACAACTCTAGGAGAGGATCCTTCTTTGCCTCTTCTAGTTTCTGGTGTTTGCTGACAATTCTTGGCATACTTGGACTTGCGAATGCTTCATTCACTCCTTTCCCATGGCTGTCATCCTCCACGTGTCTTCGCATTATTTTCCCTCTGTGCAGATCTCTGTGTCCAAATGTCCCCTTTTTATAAGAACATCAGTCATAATGGATTAGGGACCACCCCAATGATCTCATTTTAACCTGATTATTTCTGTAAAGAACCTATTTCCAAATAAGGTCACATTCTGAGGTACTGGGAGTGTTAGGACTTCAAGTATGAATTAAGGGAGACACAATTTAACCCATAAATATATATAACTATATATATAATATATTATAGATAGACATAGAAGGAAGACAGCGACCTAGGGTGGAGGGTTATCTATTATATAACAAATATATTTGCATATGTTATGTACATGTATACAGGTATTTGCATACATTACACACATATATTTCAAGTCTTGGCCCTTGAGAAAAATTTCATAAGAGTTCTTTATTCTTTGTTAAGGGAATGATAGATTGTCAGGGCAAAGGAGACCTCTTTATCTTGTTAAAATATATTTTAATAGTATTATATATCACATGTATATACTATCAGAATAATATTATATGTCAGCATGTTATATTTTAACATCCATATATTACATATTTATTTTAATTATTTATATGTTCTGATATACAAATAATGAACATAAGTTCAACCCGTTAGGTATATATATTTTTTACAATGTGCTTGCAACTCGAACTCATGACCCTAAGATCAAGACCTGAGCTGAGATCAAGAGTCGGACATTTAACCAACTGAGGCCACCCATGTGCCTCTGCAATGTGTTGTGTTTTCGTTGTTTTTTAAAGATTTCATTTATTTATTGGAGAGAGAGAATGCACAGAGGGAGAGGGAGAAGCAGACTACCTGTGGAGCAGTAAACCAGTTGCAGGGCTCAATCTTAGAACCCGAGATAATGACCTGAGCCGCAGGCAGATGCTTCACTGCCTGAGCTACCCAGACGCCCTTGTAAAGTGTTGTTTTAACTAAAGTATAGTTGACTCACACTGTTACATATTATGTATATATTTTAACCACATGCTAATTGCATGAGGAAGGTACCAAGTCAACTCTCTGCCCCAGGTATTTTGGTATTGCTAGGATAAGGAGCTGTCACACCCAGTATCAAACCTTTGTTATAGGGGCACCTGGGTGGCTCAGTGGTTAAGCATCTGCCTTTGGCTCAGGGCATGATCCCAGGGCCCTGGGATCGAGTCCTGCATCAGGCTCTTCACAGGGAGCCTGCTTCTCCCTCTACCTATGTCTCTGCCTCTCCCTCTGTGTCTCTCATGAATAAATAAATAAATCTTTAAAAAAATCTTTGCTATATAAAAGGTATAAGTAAGAGAAATGGAGGGTGATATTTACCAGTGAAATA
Organism: Canis lupus dingo; assembly: GCF_003254725.2. Taxonomy (NCBI): domain Eukaryota; kingdom Metazoa; phylum Chordata; class Mammalia; order Carnivora; family Canidae; genus Canis; species Canis lupus. The sequence goes on along the minus strand of NC_064281.1, from coordinate 105,689,849 downwards.
TGATAGCATATGTGAAGATGGGATCGACCTCAAAGCATTTTGAGAAGCCCTCCTACTAGAGGAAGTTGAAACAAACCTGAAGTTGGCCTGGATGTCTCTCTTGCTCTGGATCGGCAGAGCGGAGAGGCCAACCCAGAGGGAGCGCAGGGTCAGCTCGTGGTCGGGGGTACTTAAGCCATCCTGTCTCCGATCCATCGCTGGGAACCTCTGCTGCTTTCTGACGTCCCCCTCCGTGCTGGAAGCTGGCAGCTCCGAGGGGAACAGATACGTGTAGCCCAGGCTTTAGCTTTCTCCTTCCAGCCGAGGGAATCCAGCCACGGGCCACTGCGGTTGGCCACTGTGTCCCCGTGCCTCGGTTGACCCAGGCAAGCTCCTGCCAGGCACCCCATCGCTCTGTGGTACCTGTGGGCCCGGGCCTTCCCGCTCTGACTACACCGTGGCTGGGGCTTGAGAATTTCTTCTTTCCTCCCAAGTAAAGCCAGTCCGGAGTACAGTTGCACCTGTCTTCTGTCTAGAGGTGGACTTAGTTTACTTGCCCGAGACCATCAGAGCAGGGATAGCCTGTGAATCTGTGGCTGAATCCAGGCATGCTGACACTGTTTGTTTGGGTGTTTGACAGAGGGAAGGAGGACAGTGACCAGGGTTGGGGTTAATATAAGAAGTCCTGGCTCTCTCGGGAGTGGCTGGCCGAGAGCTCATGGAGAGGGCTGTGAAGGGTACCATTGTACTGAGCAGATGTAAAGCCCTTGGCATCAGTGAGCCCAGCAGGCAGGCAGGTAGGTAAGTGGGTAGGCTGGAGACCTTGACCCTTGACCCTTGACAGGGGCCCTGCACTCTCTACCAAGAAATACTCTGCTGCTACTCCAGGCCTTCCGCCAAGAGTTTGGGGTAGGAGTGGTGCAGGGGTTTAGTCAGTAACCAGATTCAGACTCTTAGACCAGACAAGGAAGGACAGGGGCAGGTGGCTGGTGGTCATTCATTGATTCCTTTGCTCTTTCATTTGATAAATATTTACCAAGTACTTACGATTTACCAGATACTGTAGTAGACCAAGACCCAGTTCCTTAAGGAATTTACAGTCCAAGGATTAAGGAATGGAAAAAAATAGGAGGGACCAGGGCAACAGCAGGAAAGAGATTTGGGCTTTCCTTTCTCTTTAGTGTGTCTGTCTGTCCAACCGTCTGTGTGTGTGCATGTGTGTGCACATGTGCACACGTATATGATTTCCTCTTCCCACAGTGTCCTTGCCACAGAGCAATGTACTTTTCCCTCCTCTAATATACAGCATGCCTCCCAAATTGTAGGGTGACAGTGACCACCAAACTTCCTATCAGAGGATCCTTTTCCAAATCTTTTTTCCCCGCTCAAGAGCCAAGGGATGGTGAACGGCCTCAGTCAGGGTGTCCACACATCACCAGTGGCCACGTTCTGGGTGGGACACACATAAGGAAGCTCTGGATGTGGGAAAGATACATATTGGTCAAGTCAGTTCCAAATCAACCAAACAGCCCATAAAGTCAACTATGGTTGGATTTGGACTTAAGCCATCCTTCTGCTAGGGCCCCATACATGGACCTTGCTTTAAGAAAACCTGTCGCCCCCAAATCCCAACTTTGAAAGGGAGAGAGGAATGTGCCTGACCATTTCTGGAAGCCATCTAGAGCCCTCCTTTATTGACACAGGTGTCCCAAAGAGGTGGTGAAGCCCTTGAAGGAGCATCTGATTCGATCTCTGCCTTCAGTTGGTAACATCAGGAAATCATCTCAGGCAAACAGGCCTTTATCTGGTTTGGGCAGACCCCCCAGAGACCGCTAGTGGGTTAAAAATGCAGCATGTCACCGTGGGGCTGGGAGGTCTGCATAGACACAAACTCACCTTGTCTTTTAAAATGAGAGGGAACTCTAGGGCTTTGTGGCCAAGGGTGTAGCTTTCTGAAAAATCGAGCTCAAATAAATTATTAAATTAAAACATAAACTGAATTAGGGGCATACCTTTGAGATTTTCCGTACATTTTATGGAAATTATGAAACACATCCCTTCATTCAACTTTATAGTTAAACTCTACTTCTCTGCACGAGGGAAGGCGTTCCACGACCTGATATTTGCAACTTCCACTAAAGCATGGCTTTCTGTATTTATTTGGAAATACTTACGTTCCGTCAGGGTCCAGCTTACCCTTGTTGTGCAGCCTCATTATGGTTTCACTTCACATCGGACTACTCACTTTTTAGTAACCAGAGTTGTGACCCAACAAAAGCTTCTCTTACAAGGAGCTTGGGCTCTTATTTATTTCGCAATCTTTATTTGTGCATGAGATGAACCATGACATTTAAACTATGCCTGATAGCTTAACAGATTATAAGAACAAAACCAGATGGCCCAAACAAAAATAATGCTTTGATTGCTTTCAAATTCAATGTCAAAAATTAAAAACAGCTTTCAAAAAGTCTTGACTTTTTTTTTCCAGAAATGACTTTGGATTTTACATGTATATGTATATATATTTTATATATGTATTTATACACATAAAATGTATTTGTTATATAAAAATATAAAGTATATATAGATATAAATATATATAATGTTTTGTATATATATAAAATGTATATGTATGTGTGTGTATATATGTATAGATAGATAGATAAATAGATAATCTGCCCCCAAAATCCAGAAGCACAGAAACCAAAAGTTGAACAGTGGTTACTTTAAAGATTAAGAAGTGTTTTCTTTCCTGCATCCATGCATTTTTCCGCAGTTACACTTAGAATCTGCAAACCCTTTTTTAATGACAACCTTTTTTCATTGAATTTTAATGAAGTCTTTTCTGGGGTTGAGTCAAGGTGTTTTCCTCTGTTGAGAAAGTGGACATTGTTAAGCATTAGCAGTTCATAATTTTTCTTCCACCCACAATGATGAATAACGTGTGGTTACTGTAACACTGTGCTTCACAAGCCTCGCAGCCTGAACCGAACCCAGATTCTTTTGAAGCGAGGTGGATCCCACCAAAGCAGTTATTTAATTCTCTGACTCACTTTCACGTACCTTCAACATCATTAGCATCATCACAGCCCTCACTTTTCTTTGAGCACGGTTAACCAACAAATTCTTTAAAGCTGGGCTTTATAAAAAAAGAACTTCCATTTGAAAAGCCTCCCAAACCTTGAGGAGGCTGGCAGGACACAGTCAGAATGTGAGGATTCGAATTTCTGGACTACGAAGTTCGAGCAGAGTGTGGGGATCCTTCTTTTCTGTTCTTGTTTTCTGAAAGGATCTTCGCTCCAACTCAGATTCATTTTTCTTCACATCAGCTGCAAGAGAGCAAACAAATTTTGCTGCAAATCAAAACCCTGACAGTTCTATTTCCCTGAGATAATTGCATACTGCTTGGGAGTTTCCTTTTGTTTTGACAACAAGATTCTGAGAAAGCAATATACAATTGATAACTATGCTGTCGTGAGTATACTGAATTTTAAAAATAAATAACTGTCGACCCAAAAAGCTTCCAGGAGCCTATGGAGTGAGTTCTTTTTCCAAACTGTTCCAAAACCAGATGTGGAAATGTTTAGCTAATTCCTCTCCCCAATCCCCATGCAAAGGATTCATATGTGTCTCTAACGACATCAGAGGAGATGGGAAGGCAAAAATCCTGTCTGCTTTCACAAAACATACACAGCACAAAACAAATTTGGTCTGCAGCTTTTGTCTCTTTTAGAAAGGGTCTTTTCTTCCCGAGATTAAAAATGTTCCGTGTCTATGCCAATATTCAGTCTCTTTCTTGTAAGACGTTAAGAAATAGAGTTCCTGTTCCCAAAGTGAAACATTTCATGATTTTTCTTAAATGTGAAAGATAATGAATGAATGAATGAATGAATGAATGAAAAAGATTTATTAAGAATTAGGCTTATTAGGGAGTTCTTGAAAAAAAATAAAGGCAAGGAGGAAAACTCTGTCCGAGGAACTAATGGAAAATATATATGCAAAGACCACATTTAGAAAAACAGAAAGCTACTGTACTCTGTAGCTGCAGGGAAAGCAAACATTTTGCATCCAGGTGCCACTAGCAGCTCTGGGTTAGTGGGCCTCTGCAGCTCGGCTCAGGACGGCTTGTACCAATAGCTGAGCCCTGCTTGGCCATATGAATGCACCAAAGCTCATTGCTTCTGGAATGTCACAGGGATAATTTGCAATCAAGTCCAAATGGGGCTACGGTAATGCAGTCACTGAGAACTGCTTTCTAAATGCCTAGCCTCCTCCTCCCTTTGCCTCCTCTTCCTCCTCCTCAAGAAGCTGGATAGTAGTCCCAAGGTGAGCACTCCCTTCTCTGCATTTATTTCTTCCTTGTCCTCAGCTCCCCTTAACTCGGAAGATTTCTGGAGACTTTTAAATAGGATTCTGTCCACAGCTCCAGGGATGCTGTGCACAGCCCCAATGATGGCTAAAAATACCTTCCACTTGGCACCCCCCACGTGCACGCACAACCTGCTCTTCTGATGCCCCTTCCCATCTGTAGCCCCTCAGCCTTCTTCTTCCTCTTTTGCCAACTACCCAGAGCCCACCCTGTCCCTTGCCTGTCAAATCCCATTCTGCCAGCAGGCCTCAGCTAGAAGTTAGGAAAGCCAGCTGATTGGATGTTTTTGCACTGTGTTGTGAATGACTTGTCACCATCCCCCAGCACGCGCGCACGCACACACACACGCATGCACACACACACCGCCTCTACCCCAGCCTGGGAATTGTGGGCAGCAGGAAAGGGGAGGCTGCCCAGTTCTGATGATCTGTACTTAGCAAAACAGAGTGACTCCTGAAGCGTGGCACTGAGCTAGGGTTACCAAGCTTATTAGCAAGAACATTCTGCTCTCCTCCTGGTCCCCCACTCCTCCCTCTCACCTCAGAGTTGCGTAGTCTTGAACATGAGTCCCCCTGACTTCCATTTTTAAGTTTTATCTGAGCTCAGAGGTAGGTTGTCACACACACACAGGCATCCTCATGGATTGCCCCCTTGTGTGGCAATCTGTTTCTGGCTGTGAAAAATCAGAGAAAAGAGACTGTCCTGAGTTTGGAGATTGGTACTAAATGAATCCCCGAAATCGGCAATGTTACTAAACCCCTTTCTTCAAGATTGATTCAGTGCAAGGCCATTCAGAAAGTGGATGTGGAGGGTGAGGTGGTCCAAAATGATTGGTCAGGGGGATGACTCTTTTGTTTCTCAGAGACTCTGGGCTTTTTATAACCTGTTGGGATTACTTGTGAGAGGGAATGGCGGGGGAGCAGATAGGAAAGATGCTTCAGAAATGGAAGGCTGGACTCCCCAGACAAGAACTCGGCCTTAAACTTGGGTCTCAGTTTGGGGTTTGGACAACCAACATGGAATAGAAGGATTGTTTCTTTGGCTCAATTCCAAGAACTCCTTAAAGGGCAGGTATTTTTTGTTCAGGGCAGATAGGTCCCAGCTATGAGATGATATTAAGGACAGGAAAAAAGAGAGAGGGGGAGAAAGCCACTCCTAAAACACACTCAGGGTAGGATGGGCTCCGTTAGATCAGGACCAGAGTGGATAGCGCGGTGGTGATGGAGTGATGAGCTCAGCGAGTACTGCATGTTGTTCCAGAGCAAGCGATCTATTTGTATAACTGTTGAGTCATTATCCAAGAACAGCTGGCATTGGAGTGGACTTGTGTTTTGTTGTTGTTGTTGCTATTTTATTTTGTTTGTTTTGTTTTTTTGGAGGGGTAAGAGGGTCAGTTTCTCTGTTCATTGCTGCTGCTTCTATTTCTGCTTTGCACAAGACAAAAAGGCAGTCCCAGGAGAGACATTTCAGAACAAGCCAAGAAGGAAGGAAGGAGATGGCTCTTTACACCCAACAAGCCCACGAAACTGAGGAGTCATGAATGAGAGACATGGGGAGGCCCAATCGGTACCAATCAGATCAAGTCAAGTGCCTGAGTTAGAAACAAAGTCTTTCATGCAGGCCACCGCCCTTTCCTAGTGGGTTCATTATACCATGGTTTCCATCAAAGAATGCAGCAAATTCATCAGTTTCAAAGGAAAGGAAAGAGCTGCATTTTTGCAACTGGGGAAACAGGAAAGATAGAAATGCCTCGGGATGCTTTTGAGTACAGTGCCGTGCATGTAGTAGGCACTTAATAAGAGTCAAAGGATGCATTTGTATACACAGGGGTGACTTAACTCATCAGGGAACAAAAGTAAAACCTCACGCTTGCACAGACATTTCCTTCAAAAGTTTAGGGTCGTTTCTATTTGATGTCATTTTCACTTTTGAAATGAGAGCTGAGTCCGACAATATTTGATGGTGTTCCTCTTCCTTCCTTCTTGCGTTGTTTGTCACCTCCTTCTCATATTGTGGGGTTTTTTAAAAAGATTTTATTTATTCAAAAAAAAAGATTTTATTTATTCATGAGAGACACAGAGAGAGAGGCAGAGACACAGGCAGAGGGAGAAGTGGGCTCCATGCAGGGAGCCCAGTGTGGGACTCGATCCCAGGACCCTGGGATCACAACCTGAGCCGAAGGCAGACTCTCAACCGCTGAGCCACCCAGGTGGTACCCCAGACTATATCTCCTTCTCTGACTTTTATTAACTCCTGTTTGTCTCTAACCAACACAGGACAATAAGGAGGAGTCTGTTTGTGGCATATGAGAGGACACGGGGGCCCTTAAAGAGGGCAGTGCTGCCAGCTTGAATCAAACTGTATCTCCTGTCACCTTAGTTCATGTGTGGCATGAAAAACAGTTTCATTTCCTTTGTTGGGGTTGCACACAAAGGGATGCCATCACTGACCAGTGTTGACTCTCATTCAGAAGATGAGGGACATGCGCTTTATACTGCAACAGTGTGGCGAAGCCACTTAGAGAAGCCGCTGTCATCATCTAGCAACACATGAGTTCCAACAATGAAATTAAAATCCTGTTCTCTCTCACAAGAAGGTTTTCCTTTTCTTTGTTTTGTTTTCAGTCTTATTGAGGTATAACTGACAAATAAAACTGTAGGATATTGAAAGCGTACAACGTGATGGTTTAACATATGTATGCATCGTGAAAGAATTCGCCCAATTGAGTTAATGAACACATCCATCACCTCACCTTTTTTCCATTTAAGTTCTCCTCACTTCACCTTTTGAAAATACTTGTTTTAAAAGGGAAAAAATGATTGTGTTTGAACTTTCAATAGGCAATAAGATGATTGACCTTTTGTGTTTTTGTGTGCTCTAGAAATCCTCACCTGACAGCGTCCTGATTCCTGAGAGTCGTTACCTGATCAACTACAAGGATGAAAGTTTTCGAGTTGATAGGAGGGATGGTCATCCTTGCCTCTGTGTTCTCAGCCTGTTCCACACAAAGCCCAATGACTGTACTGTGCTCTATAGACTGGTTCATGGTCACTGTCCACCCCTTCATGTTGAATAATGATGTGTATGTACACTTCCATGAGTTACACTTGGGCCTAGGGTGCCCTGCCAACCATGTCCAGCCACATGTCTACCAGTTCACCTACCGCGTTACCGAATGTGGCATCCGTGCCAAGGCTATCTCTCAGGACATGATTATGTACAGCACTGAGTTGCACTATGCTTCGAAGGGTACCTCTTCTAAGTATGTGATCCCGGTGTCATGTACTGCTCCCCAACGGTCCCCATGGCTTACTCTGCCCTGTTCTGTAAAAGTAGCCAGTGAGGCCGGGGCCACAGCCCAGAATGGTGAGGCAAGCTATGAGGTGTTCACCTTGTCACAGTCTAGCCAAAGGCCCGACTGCGACTGTCCACCTTGTGTGTTCAATGAAGAAGGGCGTGACCAGGCTGCACATCACCAAGTGGAGGCTGAGGAGGGCCAGCTGGTGCTGCCATCTTCCTCTGTTGATATTTCCGAGGATTGGTCTCTTCGCTCAGACGATCTCCTTGAGTCCATGTGATCCCCAGGTTTGGTATGGGGAGTCTCCTGTAGATAGATGCTTTTTCTAACATTAGTATAGAGTATTTTTGAATATCAGACAAACGTGTTTTGGAAGCCCCCTTATGAGTGCCTTTGAGAGAGGGCAGTTCGTGGTTGTTTCTTGAATAAAGCTGTTTTATATTTTTATATATTTTTAAAAGGAAAAATAAAACTTTGATGGTATAAAAATATCAGTTCAACATTTTGATTTAATAAGCACATATATAACTTTTGCTATGGGCCACAGTATTATCAGGGCTTCATAAACATTAGCACCCAGTCTCTTCTGTCTGAGATGACTGGGCTCTGCTCAACTGAATCCCTCCCTCAGTGTCCCCATTTCACTCACACTATGCACCTCTCAACCTAGCACTGAGCCTCACACCTTCCGGTCTAATCAATGGCTGTACCACTTTTCATTCACGGGAGGCATAGATTCCACTCGTGATTTATAAACCACCAGTGATTCTAAGGATTGCTCGAGTCATGTTCCACCAACTTGATGGTAAGCTCCTGAGGCCAAGGGCTGGATCTTCTATTTAGTCACAGACCAGTAGTACTTTGGAAGGAGTTTTGTTCCCTGACTTATGTGATCAGCAAATTTTCACCCAGGTTTGGCTCTCCATTAGTTTTCACATACCCTCGGAAGGGAAGAGGTGAGTAAATATATTCAACAGATATTCACTGAGTGCTACTACATGTCAGGTACCATTCTTGGCACTGAGATGCAACAGTTAATAGAAACTGAGCCCCAGAGAAATTGAGGTCACACAGGCAATAAACAAACGAAGAGCAAACAACAGTACGTCCAGATAGCAATGAAGGCCATGAGAAAGCTTGAAACCAGGTCGTACAAGAGTCGCTGGAGAAGGGATCAGAGCAGTCTCAAGGACTCCGAGGCCTCGTCTTTTGAACTGAATCTTGATGTGAAGAAGGAGCCAGCCCTGGGATGATCGAGAGAACATTCCAGATAGTAGCAGCATCTCATATAATCTTCACTACAACCTTGATCCATTTTACAAATAAGGAAACTGAGGCACAGAATGATTAAGAGACTTTCCCAAGGCCACACACTATTAAGAAGCAGTGTTAGCACAATGTGCATGATACTATATACAACATGTATGATACTATACACAATATCTATGATAACATACACAATGTACATGATATTATACTCATTCAGCAGGTGAGTAGAAATTCAGTCATTGTCTTAGTCTGTTAAGGCTGCTCTAACAAAGTACCACAGATGGGGGACTTATAAACAACAGACATTTATTTCTCATGGTTCTGGAGCCTAGAAATTCAAGATTAGGGTGCCAGTATGCTCAGGTTTTGGTGATGCACTCTTTCAGGTTGCAAACTGATATCTTCTGGCTGTTTCCTCATGTGGGAGAAAGGCATCAAGAGAGCTCTCTGGGGTCCCTTTTATAGGGCACTAATCCCATGCATGAGGGCCCCACTTTCATGATTTACTCACCTCCTTAGGGTCCCACCTCTTGATGCCATCACATAGGGGCTAGATTCAAACACATCAAGGGCACACATTCAGTCCATTGCAATCATGGTAGTTGAAGAAAAATCTCGTTTAAAAAGCTCCTGGCCCCTTGGGACACCTGGGTGGCTCAGTCAGTTAAGCATTTGACTCTTGATTTTGGCTCAGGTCACGATCAAGTCCCTGGTCTGGCTCCACGCTCAGCACAGAGTCTGCTTGTCCTTCTCCCTCTGCTCCCTTCTCTCTCTCTCTCTCTCCCTCTCTCTCTCTCTCTCTTCCAAATAAATAATCTTTTAAAAGAATAGCACTCCTGCCCCTTCCTGAGGAAAACCAGAATGTAATCTCCGAAAACAGTCTATTCATTCAACAAACATTTCTTGAGCTTGCCCTATGTTACAGGCATTGTATTAGACGCTGAGCATGCAGTGGTGAACAAAACCAACAGTCTAAGCAGGAGGAGGCAAGTAAAGAAGCCTAGGGAACTGAGGCTATTCCACTCCAGAAAAAGCCTGTGTAGAGAATATGTGCTGTGGCTATCAGGAGGACCGCAAGTGGTCTAAGTCCAATACGATGGGGGGTGGGTGGCAGTCATTGGCAGCGAGGGATGAGACTAGAGAAGTAGCAGTGCACAAGACCATGTGCAAGAGAACCAGCACTTAGCCTCATCCTCTCTTATGAAGCTTACAGATTATGAAACACATAGAACTTACCAAGCCATTGATGCTAAACACATTAAACCCAGGCTACCATGTGTGGGTTGTGTGCTTAACAAATGCAAGAATTACTTTTCACCAAGACCTCCCCGCCCCAGGGTTGTGTAATGTATCAGCCCTGGAGGAGACTCAAGACCTACTTGAGAATGCTACTCCTTACCATGTGCCACACACCTTATATGCGTAATCTTATTTTAATCTTCACAACAGTTCTGCAAGAGGAAAATTATTTCCTCTGTTTTGTAGATGAGGAAACAGGCTCAGACAAATCAAGGCCATGCAGTGAGCGAGTGACTCCATTCAGATTCAATCCCAGGTTTGTCTGGCTCCAAGGTCCACTCCCCCTCCTCCATTCTATTCAACACCTCCCTCCCAGAGAAGCTTCTGGTTGGGTTGGGAGATCCAAGAAGACTGCCTGGTAGAGGTGGGCAATGATCCCACTCTTAGAAAATGAGGAGGATTTAGCCAAGCAGACAAGAGGAAGAAGAGCCTTCTTTGTGAGCATAAGCAGTGACACAGGGGGAAGAAGCATACTGTGCTGGAGGGCAGACACTGGGGGGCTGTTGCTCTAACCACTCAAGGTGAGAAGAAAGAAGTAGAGTAGATGGGGAAAGGAGTTGAGGAGTAGGAAGAGATGAAATTGAGAACCATTTCAAGCGAAGAGCAGCAAGACTTCAGTCCTTTTAGCCTACAAAACAGTTACATGTCTATAGAAGCCCCATTCAAGATTAAGAGGTAAAATAAATAGTGCCGGCAAATTTGGAGGCTGGAAGACTCCAGAGCAGAGAGAGCAAGCTTCATGGAGGGCATAAGACTTGAGCTAAATCCTGATCTGACTGTGAAAAACGAAGAAAGTGTCGCCAGTTAGAGCCTAAGAAACTCAGAAGACATGTTAAGCTCTGGATTTAAGTAGGGAAATTGGAATGAGGGTAGAGGACAGAAGTGAAGATGAGTCCAGGTTGGACACGCTGAGTTTGGTAGATGATAATAACATCCCAGTGGATATGACCAGGAATGAGTTCAAGAAATCAGAAGAGCTCAATACTGGGCAATCCAGGCTTGGGGAGGTCACATACATCCAGGCAGGTAGGACCACTGTCAGAATTCCCTAACACTCACTATTCAAGGCACAGTTAGGAAAAGCAACAGATACATCAAGGGAGACAGAACAGAAGGGGTCAAGAGGTGGAAGAAGTGTGACTCAGAATTCCAGGGAAGGGAGCTGAGTGGGCTCTATTTTCCAATGCAACAGACAAGTGAAGGTGAAGGTAAGCCTAGTCATCATGGAGCTGGGAGCCTCTGAACTAGGCTTTAAATCAGAGGATTTCATTAGGTGAAGTTGGAGAGGAAGAGCATCTTAGGCAAAGGAAACCACGAGAACACACATGCAAAGCAACATCGTGGTTGAGAATCATATTTTGCCTGAGTAAACGTCTCAGAATAATCAGGCCTAACTCTTCAAATCCAGGCGTAACCTGCACGTGTTGACTTGGACTTGTCATTCCTTAGAAGACATGTGCCTCAAACATTTCGGCTGCGTGTTTGGTCTTCTCCACTTGACCGTATGCTTGCTTGAGCGTGGAGGACCCTCTCCTATTTGCTTGTTCCTTTGTTTTGCTTTTTTGCTTACTAGCACTTGGCAGGCACTCAATCCAGTTGACTGTGTGACTGGTACTGAAGAAGGGGCTGGGGGTCCATAAGCATAGGAGCCATTCCAAAGATGGGAAGATAAAACTGCTATAAACCCCACCACCACCAAAAAAATGCATTTTGAATTGGGCTAATTTACTTACCCTTTGAAATCCCAAGCTAAAAGAATATTTCCCTTCTTTACAGTGATAATGTTCACTCTGTTTTTAAAGTGACAGGACTTCTAAAAAAATTGGCCATATAGTGTTAATCATATCTGTAATAATAAGAAATGTTTTATTGCCATCAAGAGGAATGAGCATTTTCATCTTTCTTTCGATCTCTGGGAAAGCCAAAAATGTCTGAAACCATTTGTTATGGTAATCGCTTGTCAAATATTTAAAAATTAGAGCCATGGGGCGCCGGGCTGGCTCAGTTAGAAGAGCATCTGACTCTTGATCTCGGGTCATGAGTTCAAGCCCCACATTGGGTACAGAGATTACTTAAAAATAAATTAGAGCCATAATCTGTACACTTAAAAGAGGGTTGAAATGGCAAATACTATATTTATTTTAATACAGTTTTTTTAAATCACCAACAAAATTAGAGCCATAATGAGATTTTTCATCCATAAAAGGAGCCTCAAAGTAACATTAAAACTTTTACTCCTATAATCTGAAAACGGCAAACCAGATTTTTTAAGCATGTAAATTACATGTAAATATCAAGGGCAAAAAGTCTTTTATCCCTAATTTTAAAACAATAGTGCATTTTGGAGATGCATGTAAGTACACCCATCCCTCCACCTCTCCACAATAATGAGAGCCTGGTCTAGTATTAAACTAAGCACAGCGCTATTCACGCGGACACACACACAGGCACACATGCCATGTTTATAAGAAATGCACTATCAAGAGACAAGTGTTTATTATAAAGGGAAAGCTTTCACAAAAACTTACTTTAATTCTAATTATTATTAATCCCTATGATTGATCCCTATGATATCCCATTTAAATTGTCACAATAGGTGCTGCAGCTTCGGTGGGGAGAGAGAGCGAGCCGTTTAAAGGTCAGCTGCACCTTCTAGACTGGGGAAAAGATGGTCAACGTCTTGAAAGGAGTGCTGATAGAATGTGACCCTGCCATGAAGCAGTTTCTGCTGTACTTGGATGAATCAAATGCCTTAGGGAAGAAGTTCATCATTCAAGACATTGATGACACTCATGTCTTTGTTATAGCAGAGTTGGTTAATGTCCTCCAGGAGCGAGTAGGTGAATTAATGGACCAAAATGCTTTTTCTCTTACCCAGAAGTGAAAGTACTCAATATTGACCACTTAGGAATTACAAGTAGCAAATGTGAGAGACTGTCACTATTCAGTGTCCTACATGACAGATTAGACTTAGCTGCTTAGTCGCATATTATGGGAAAAACTGTGATGTCATTTGTTCAGAAAAAAGTCCTTGAAATGATTTTCTTGTTGTTTTTTCGGTACATGTACCCTAGAATTTAAAAAAAAAAAAGAAAAAAAACTTTAATGATTGTCTGTAATTTGACTTTTACTATCCTACATTAAAATATAAATATAAAAAAAAAAAAAAAAAAAAAAAAAAAAAAAAAAAAAAAAAAAAAAATAAATTGTCACAATAGGGGTGCCTAGCTGGCTCAGTCGGAAGAGTGTCTGACTCTTGATCTCAGGGCCATAAGTTCGAGCCCCACTTTGGGTAGAGAGATTACTAAAAATAAATAAATGAAACTTACACAAAAATAAATTGTAATGATAATCTTTTGTTTCCAAAAGAGAGAGAAAGAGAGGAGAGGGGGGAAAGAAAGGAGTTGGGCTTGAGAAAGAGAGAGACAACAGTTTTGTGATTTTCTCCAACTTTTTCAGAAGAAAACAAATTATTGGGTCAGATTTTGGCTTATAAACTTAATAATGTTGGTTATACAATGACAAGACCTTCTGTATTAGTTATCTATCGCTGAACAACAAATCACCCCAAACCCCAGCCATTTGTGATCTCATAGCATCTGTGGGTCAGGAATCTGGCACTACAGAGCTGGGGCTTCTGGCTCAGGGCCTCAGGATGCTCGCGGTCAAGCCCTCAGTGCAGCTGCATTCGTGTCAGGGCTCATCCAGGGATGGAGAATCCACTTCCAAGCTCAGCTCCCTTCTGTTGGCCTCCCCATAGGCTGTCTGTCTGAACGTCCCCATGATATGGAAGATGCTCGTGATGATGGTGATGATCATGATGATAGAACTAGATGGACAGGGAGGGAAGGGATAGGAAAGGAAGCGAAGGGCAGGGAAGTGGAGAGAGAGAGAGAGAGCCCAAACCAGAAGCCACAGGCTTTTTGTAATCCAATCTCAGGGGTGACACCTCATCACTTCTGCCATGTTCTATTTGCTAGAAGCACGTCTTCCAGGTCCAGCCCGGAGGAGACTACACACCGGTGGGACTACCAGGAGGTGGGGGTCACTGGGGACCATCCCACTGGCAAACCACAAACACAACATTCTTCAACTTATTTCTGTAAATGCCATGAATGGCAGGACACAGACTTGGTGGAAAAATACACGATATGTCACTGCTGTACCCTTGCCTCGGTCAGTTCTATTTTCCTTCTCCAGGGAAAACAAGTCCTACAAGCTGCAAGTGACAGGACTGGCTGATTGACTGGTGGAAAGCATTCCAGAGGAAGCTCCCAGTTGTTGTTATAAGAGGACACTGGCGAAGACAGTTAAAGCCAAAGGAATAAAAAGCATTAAAGGTAAATCAAGTAATACAAACGCTGACATTGGGTAGAAATGTTTCCAGTGTCACCCATGTTAGTGATAACAACCCTGTAGTGTAGTATAATTCGGATGAGGCCAAAAATCTTGTAATGTCATTCGGAGTGGGAGTGGGGAGGTGGGGGAATGGGAGTAGTGTGTGTGTGTGTGTGTGTGTGTGTGTGTGTGTGTGTGATTATTCCAGCTTCAAAATCAAGAGGCAGAGGGCTTTGCTCATTGATGTATATACTACCAATAACACGATAACCAATAACTTCCCATCACTTACTATTTCCATTTTTTCCTTGCCTTTTATCCAATTCGCAACCACCTGACTTGGCCATTGGTGACATTCCTGTAACCTACCTGAAGGGTGATGCATGAAATCCAAGTAGGTCTAATGCTATTAAACAGCACTAGCTGAGGGGCTCCCTGGGCAAGAGCAGGTGGGAGGCTTGGGGGCAGGTATTCATTAACGGGTCTCCAGAAGTGAAGTGACAGACTGGCCTTTCCCTAAGTGGCTTTGTCAGCATTCATTTGTAGACTGGTAAGGGGAACTTGCTCTGAGTCAGAGAAGCCAATACTAGGACCAGTTTTCGAAAGCAAAGGAACATACACAAATCCCTGCCTAGAAACTGGTACCATTCGAAGGCACTTATAGTCTACAGTTACTAGGAGGAATATTTAAATTGCCCAAGCTATTTTCAATGTTATTTTAACTTTGTCACACACACTCTATTATATAAACACCATGCTAATGTAAATTATTCACCTCTTAAAGTTACTTCAAAAATTTTGACCTTTAGCCAAATACCTATTTCTTTCTATCAAGAATTCTTTTTAAGTTGTAAGTCTACAACTTAAACACACACACATCTTTAAAAGAAAAGTTTATTTTCCAAGTAATGCCCATAGAATGTTTGGTCTGTTTTCTACACTGCGTTCACGTGACAAAATACTAAAAGAAAGCCAGTGTGGGGCGAGAAGGACCAAGTCCTATAGAGAGAGTGAGACCGGCTTCTTTGGGGCTCCAGGAGGCCCAGCCCTCCTCACCACAAAGGGTGGGTCAGCTTAGGGACAAACGGACCCAAAGTCAGCCCTGATGACCTTCCCACACCAGCTCCCTGGAATAATTTACAGCCTGCCATCGAAATCAAATAATCTCTGCAAAAATCTGCCTTTTGAAATCACCGAAGCTACAAATTAATTCTTATTTTCATTTCATATTTCATCTGCTGAATTTTGCTCCATCAGCGTGGAAAAATCAAACCCCTCTGATTATATTCATAAGCGCCGAAGTTCTCCGTATGTAGCGATACGTGGTTGACAGTAACTACAGGAACATTTAAGTTGCCCAAATTACTTTCCATGTTGTTTTAACTTCATGAGGCAATGC
Organism: Canis lupus dingo; assembly: GCF_003254725.2. Taxonomy (NCBI): domain Eukaryota; kingdom Metazoa; phylum Chordata; class Mammalia; order Carnivora; family Canidae; genus Canis; species Canis lupus. Next base: position 105,673,898 of record NC_064281.1, on the reverse strand, counting down.
TATGACAATGTTTTAAAGGAGCCTGTGAAAAATAACATGCTCCAGTTCAAAGCTCTGCCACCACCACCACTCCAGTTCAAAGCTGAAAACAGCTGGCTCCAGGCCGAAAGGTGTGTGTATATTCAGCCCCCTGTTCCATCAAATCAGCAAAACGTTAAATTTCAGGATTCTTTCAATGAATTTTTTTGCCTGATATTGACTGGTATTTTATTTATTTTTTAAAGATTTTATTTATTCATTCATGAGAGAGAGAGAGGCAGAGACACAGGCAGAGGGAGAAGCAGGCTCCATGCAGGGAGCCTGATGTGGGACTCGATCCCGGGACTCCAGGATCACACCCCGGGCCAAAGGCAGACACTAAACCACTGAGCCACCCAGGCATCCCTTGACTGGTATTTTAAAACATATTTAACAAACTGTTTGTTAAATATGTTAAATTTGTTAAATACAGTAATTAAACAAGAAATTAACTGTAAAGGCCAATCAAGTCCTAATTGGGGGGTATTTTGGTGTGTGCATGTACAGTATGTGAGAGAAGGAGGAAGTGTGGAGGGGAAGATGTGGGGGAGAGAAACAGAAAGAGAGAGAGAGAGAGATTGAGAATAGCAGCTGAAAGAAAGCCTAGCCCAGGGGCACCTGGGTGGCGCAGTTGGTTTAACATCCGACTCTTGGTTTTCGGCTCAGGTCCTGATCTCCGGGTCCTGATCTCAGGTCATGATCTCAGGTCGTGAGATCCAGCTCCGCGTGGGGCTCTGCACTCAGCTTGGAGTCTGCTTAAGTTTCTCTCTCCCTTGGGGGCACCTGAGTGATGCAGTCGCTTAAGCATAGGACTCTTGGTTTCAGCTCAGATCATGATCTCAGGTCATGACCTCAGGTCATGATTTCAGGTCATGATCTCAGGTCATGATCTCAGGGTCGTGGGATCAAACCCCGAATGGGGCTTGGCAGAGTATTTGCTTGTCCCTCTCCCTCTGCTCCTCCACCCCACCCCCAGCTCTCTCTATCTCTAAAATAAATAAATAAAATCTTTTTTAGAAAAAGTTTCTCTCTCCCTCTGCCCCTCATCAGGCTTTTTCTCTCATTAATTAATTAATTAATTTTAAAATAAAGCCTAGCCCATCTCCTTTTGCATAGTAGGCATACAAATGCAACAAGATGGTATTTTTCCATCCTTTCTCTCCCCTACTAAGAACCCCCACTCCTGTGTGGTGTGGAAAATAGCACATTCCGATTATGCAGGTCACTGTAGGTTTGCCATAGTTCAGAGTTTAAGAGTTACCATGTAAACCAAGTCAATCTGTTGCAAACACTGTCTTCATTACATCACATCCCTCACTCAAGGTCCTTAAGCTTTCACATCATCTTGCAACTAAAGCCCAAACTCCTCTGCCTCTTTGCACGGCCCCCATAATCTATTTGTTCTAGATTGGATGCATACTATTTGTCCAGCCCAATCTCCAACTAATTCCCCAGAAGATATCCTCTGTCCAGCTCTTCTCTGACTTCTGGCCTCTGAACACCCAGTGTCCCCTGTTCCAGCTAAACTCCACTTTCCTTCAAGGACCAGCTTGAAACTCAGCTTGCAAAGTATAAAACAATGATGACAGTATTTCCGGAGAGGGTTTGCAGAACTGAGTAGCTCATTTAAAAGTAAATTAATTCCATATTATTAAAGGGGATGTGTGTCAGATGTCAGTCCCAGGGCCACCAAAGGCCACCTAAGCCAGCTGTTGAGGACGTTGGCCTTAAGCTTTCCCACCAACAGAACACCTACTTGCTCCCTCCACTCACTCAGTTCCCTTCTCAGGGATGCATTTGTTTCACGAGATACGTATCAGACACCAACCGATGGTGTGTAGTGATTGTGCAAATTGCTGAAAATATACCCAACGACAGACACGTCTCACCCTCCAGGAGCTGGCTGTCTGCTGGGAAGAGACTCAGAATAAATAACTTTATTAATGTGCCAGGACAGGACAGGGCAGGGGCAGTTAACTCCACTCCGAGGTCGGTGAGAAGGCTTCCAAGGGGAGGTGGCCTTTGAGCTGGGCCTTGAGCGATGAAGAAATGGGGGGAGCAAACATCCCTGGTAGGGAAGCAGGAAGGTGTGGCCAGAGGAGGGTGAGGGCACAAAGCAGAGGGACAGATTCCAGCAAAACTCAGCTGGGAGATGAGTGGGAAGCCTGAAAAGGTGACCTTGGTGACCCAGTGGCACAGATGGACGGTGTGAAATAAAAGACAGGAATGAAGGAGAAGGATTTGGTTTTGTTTTCTTTTTGTCGTCTTCTTTCTGCCTCTCTTTTGCCCTCGCGCACTCTCTCCACCTCACTCCTGTCTCCACCCGAGCCTGCCCATGGCCTAGAAATTCCCGGGGGACTCTGAGCTAAGAAAGCTGGGTGTACGGCAAATGCAAAAAATGAAAACTAGAGCTACATCCTCGGCTCCATTCCGTGCCGGTGGATGGGGCTTGATCTGCTCAGTAGCTACTCCAGAATCCCACCTGTTTGTAAACCTGATACTCATTTTAGGAGATGGGAAGTAAAACAAATGACATTCTCCACCGGTCCAAGAAATTCTGCCTATTAAGTATTGTTTTTTCTTTTAAAATGCAGACGGTTCCGTGACCGGGACAAGAAGGAGAGCTGCCAGTGAGTGCAGGGGAGTGTTAACAGCTTTAATGTAAATGTTGCAGTTATACATATTGACTTTTCCTCCTTCCCTATTTCAACAAAGTATTTCATGGTTTGGAAAACACATCTCGGGTTTGAAACAAAGATAGCTCCCCTTAGCACCCTTCAATTCCCGTTCCCTCCTCTTCCCTCTCCCCAGCAGGATTATTATGTGTCCCCAGGAGCGGTTTCCCTGTAGCGAGATCCTACAAGTGAAGTCATTCAGACTTGGCACAGCTCTGTGCATTTTTACGGGACCTCCTTGGTGCTGGTCACTTTGGGCTTTGAAAAACATTTTTTTTTTTTTTATAAATGGAGCAACCAGATGTCCAAATGCCCTTCAGCCTCCCTGAACACCATTACATTTGACATGTTGGCATTGATCTCAACTGAGTTCTTTTTTCTTCTCTCTTTTTCATAATCAGGGAAGGCTCAAGGAAAGTGCCTGAGGCGTAAGGTTAAAAACTGATGATCATAACGCTTCTGGTGAAAGCAAGTGGCACGTGCACTCCTGGTCTTGCACACAGAAGGTGGGCTTTCGGCTCCTGACTCCTCTCGTTGCACTTGGCTCTGTCACTTCATACTCTGCACCAGGGAGAGGGGGTCCTGCTCACTTCCAGGACAGGGACACTGTAGGACCAGCACTGTAGGACCAGAACTGAGGCCGCCCTCTGCCCCTTCACCGTGGCCTTCCTGTGCGCCAAGGTCCCATCGGTTCTGGCATCTGAGACAGTCTTTGATTTAAATGGGCAAAACTCCAGGAATAATTAAGACAATAATAGTACACACCCAACAAGGAAAACATGCCGTGTTTAAAGAAGAAATCTCTGCAGCATTGAAGGCAGTGATTCTGCTGTCTTTGAGGATGGAAAAGAGACCTTGAAATAAAAAGTAACAGCCATCAAGGATTTACTAAACTCCTCTTTGGCAGAAAGGAAAAATGTACTAATTCATTCTACTTTTTCCTGGTGAGATCATGGGGGTGGGAGAAGCTAAGATCTGAACATTTTTCCTCAAGTTCTGAGTTTTACAAAGAAATATTTTTTATCATAACTAATTTCATAAAGTGCAATAAAAATATAAGGGGCATTATCTTTTTTGTTTAATCTGACAGTTAGGCAAGCATTATTCTACGATTGCTGCTAACTACTAGCTTTTGCTTGAACCCTGAAAAAAGCCTTTACAAATAACACAGTAGAAGCTTCATAACACGATTCCAGTTGTTTTCTTTCTGTTAAATCTGTAACTCTATCCTGATTTTATCTCTCTGAAGACTTCTGGATATTTACAACATAAGGAAAGTCTTGTTTCCCTAAGTCAAGGCCTCCATGAAAAACATAATCATAAAAGACATTTCTATTGAAAATAAAAATGGTAAGATCTAGAAATGTTCTTTCCAATTTAGAAAAGACTCTTCCATTCAACACCTTTCTCTAGTACCTATTTCCAAACACTCATTGGCAATTGCTTTTCAGAAAACACTTTCCAGAAATTATTCCAAATATCTTGTTGTGTGTAACTTCCTTGCTGAATATCTCCAGTCTAGAGGTAGTTTGTTTTTCTCAGCTGCACTTTCAGACACTTGAAAACTATGGCTAAATTCCCCTCCCTCAGCTTACTGTAATTATTTCTTAGCAGGGTAATTTCTGAATGCTGCATGCAAGATTCGAGGAAGAAAAAAAATGTGCTATTTGCCTGAAAACGCTCACTTGGAAATAGTATTTTCGAGATGACAAAAATCAGTGGCCGGAGTCCCTTTCATTTTGGGGTCCCCAGTTGCCCCAGCGAGAAGTTGTCTCACTACCAGTGAGGGGCCTCCCAGATGCCCCTCTGCTGAGCCAAGCAGGGTTCTAATCCCAGAATGAGTTTCTAAGCATTCCGTGGGGGAAATTTCTGTCCTGCCAGTTTTGTCAAGTTGAGAAAGGGCCTACTAAAATGAAAAGCCATTTGCAGAATTAGGGTTTGCTGCAGAGGTCCTAAGAAAACCTAAGAAAATCCTTGAGACATCATATTTGAAAAATATTTGAAGATTGTTCACTTGAGTAAATACTTAAGCCTGCCCTCCCTCACTTTCTGCGGCCTGGAGCCATGTTACTCACCCTCAAAGAATTCATCAATATTCAACTGGCTCTCTAATTTGCTGATGTAGCAAAAAGAGTTTAATGAAGAAAGCTGTTGCAATTTTTCTTTTAGAGGACGTCCACAAACTCGACTTTTGTCTGACGGTGCTGGAATCTTCTGCCCTTATACTAATCTAGGTGGGGAAATAAATGCTTACATGCAGTTAGATCAACCCAAGCAAATTTACCCACGAAGCCGAGCTTTAAAAGCCCAGAAAAGTCTTTCACCCCAAGGACACTGGAGCTTTATAAATGATCTGAGGATTTAGAAGCTTGTTCAGTCACGTCTGACAGCCCGGCAAACTTTCAGCCTGTCCACGAAGAGTTCGGAAGACTTGAATAGGGAAATTGTAGCTCAGTCATGAGTTTTTAGCGCCCACCGAAGTCGTACAAGTCACTGCAGTTTCAAAACCCTTCCTAAAAATCCCATCTTCGTCGTAGAATCTTTCTGGTTAATTTTTAAAAACCGCTCTGCAGACCCTGTTAGAGTCTACCCCCCACCCCCAACTTCTAAATTAAAAAAAAAAAAAAAAGTCGCAGGCGCCGGTGAAAGGCCGCTGCAGCACTTGCAATGCCTTCGGTCTGCGAAATCGCCCTGGCAAAGAAACTAAGATTTTTTACACCAGAGCCACAGAAGCATCACAGCAAAACGCAAGTTAAGTAGCTCCAGAAACTTGAACGCCGAGCCCGGCGGAACCCGTGGTTCTATTTGTGTGCACCGATTTCGGCCGGGCGCGTGTGTGCGTGCGTGCGTGCGCGTGTGTGCCACTGTTGCATTTTTCTTTCCGCACCTTATTTTTTTCTTCCCCGGAGGCCGCGCGCTCTCCTCCACCACCCGGCGCGCGGGACGCCGCGTGCAGGCCGAGACAGCCTGGGCCTCCCTCGGGGAGCGCGGGGTACATGGGCCGCGGCAGCGGCGGCAGCGCGCTGCTCTGCTCCCCGAGGCTCTCCCCGCTCCCCTGCGGTGCGGGCGGCCAGGCCCAGCGGGGCCCACCCAGCCGATGGGGGTGGGACCCGGGGTCGCCCGGAGCCGCCGGGGTCGGCGATCGCGCGGGGGCAGCTCCCCCTCCGCCGCGCGCGGCGCCCGGCAGACCACCTGCCCCGAGGGCCCCGGGGCCTCTCCCGGCCGGCGTGCGGTGTCGGGGCTGCGGCCACAGCCCGCCGCGCTACCCACTGCCCTTCCTGCCCGGGGCCGGCTCGCTTGGAGTCCGGCTTGCTGACGGTTTGTCCCACCCGGGACGGGGAGACAGAAAGCAGCCGCGCTCATTTTCTTAGACAGCGTTTCGGCGCTAATTCATAAGGAGTGTCTCGCAAAATTTGTATGATGACATCTTGCAAACAGGCAGGAAAGTTGAAAGAACGACAAGAAGAACGTCTGTTTACCCACCGTCCCCCCCCCCCGGGGGGCCCCAGCTTGGATCTAACAACTGTTACCCGATTGCAACACTTGGTTCCTCTGTGTGCGCGCGCGTGTTAGCTGCATCATTTGAAAATTGCGGACATTGTGACATTTCACCTCTGCGCTTCCCAGGGCATCTTCTAAGTGTAAGGACATCCTCCCACTTCTCTTCAACAGCAGTCTCACACCTAAGGAAATGAACTCCCCGTCCTTCGCCGCCTCTAGCACCCACGATAAGGGCTCTGCCCCTCCTGTCGCCCCACTTCAGTCTTTAAATCAGTTCCCCTTCTTGGAATGGGGCTACAGTAGTCAAGTGCGCCCTCCCTCCGGGCTCTGCCCCCCGCCCGTGCGGAAGGCCAGCCAATTCGGGGCTCGCCTCGTGCCAGGGGTCTCTGTCCCTGAGAGCTCGGCCGGGGGGCGAGGCCAGGGGAATCCCGACCAGTCTGGACGCACACGCTTGGGGAGAGCGCTGGCTCACGCGGTCCCCCCACCCCGTCTCCTCCCCAAGCGTTTTACAGGCACCCCCAAGCGAGCACAGCGCGAGGGGCATAGCTCAGCCTCCTTGCTCCCTCCCGGCCGCTCAGAGGGCACCGCTACGGGACCCAGGGGCGTGGGGCGGCGACCGTCGTGTGGGAGTCTGGATGTGCGCTGCGCTACCGTGCGCCCCTGGCTCCGCCGTGTTCCACACTCTTGTCTTTTCTCCCTGAAGCCCGCTACCCGGCTCGGCTTCGGCCACTAGGCGCGCCCGGTGCCCTCCAGGGCCCTGGGCGGCCGCGGGCCCACTCGGTGGCGTCGAGCGCCCGCACCCCCTCCCCCTTCCCTGCCTTTCCCTCTCACCCCCTCCCCCCTTCCGCCCCGGGGCCCCGGAGGAGCGCGCCGAACGCGGCGGGGAGGGAGGGGGCAGCGTGAGCTCCGCGTGGCCACGCCCCCGGAGCCGGCTTTTTCTAGGGCCGCTGCCGGAGGCTCTCCGCCGGCTCTCCGCTCGCCTCCCGGGCGCGCACAGGCCCGCCGCCGCGCCGCTCCGCCTCCGCCACGCCGCTCTCCGAGCTTCGGCGCCGCCAGCGCGAGAGCGCGCCCTCCGCGCCGCCACCCCGGCGTCCGGCGCCCGGTCCCCGTCGCTCCGTGCCCGGCCCCCTGCGACCTCGCCGCCTCCCCTGTCCCGGCCCCGCTCTGTCGCTGTCTGTGTCCTCCCCCCGCCCCCCCCCCACGCCTTCCCCGCTCTCTTTTGCTTCGCTTGCTCGTTCGCCAGCTCTCAGACCAGGCGAGGCAGCTTCGCAGGAAAATCCCAGAAACCTTTGCAAAAAGCTGACAATGAAATTTAAGAAGTTCTTCGATTTCGGCGCCATTTTCGAGTGGAGCGAGAGGTGACATGCGATTTTTTTTTTTTTAAGGGACTTGTTTGCTGGCGTCTTCCCGGCTAGTAACGTTGGTTACGGCAGACTGAAAAAGATCTGGTGACAATGCTGAAAAAGTTCTGTGTGGCTTTGGGGTTGTAAAGCGCGTCGGGGGCCGGGGCGCGGGTGAAACAGACCTTGAAAGTGTTCAGCACACGAGTACGGCCGGGAAAATTCTTAGGAAACGGGCTGGCGGGGGGGGGGGGGGTTGCTAACATGAAGGGGCGGGGAGAGCCAACGGAGTAGAGGGGCTGGGACCGACTGTCAGCCTCGCCGGGGTCCGGAGCCACCGGTTTTGACATACTGTCTAATGCACTTTTCGGGGCTCTTATTCGCAAGCAGGAAAAATGTGTTGGAAAGAAATGTGATTAATTTTGCATTGTCTTTGCCCGATTAAAACTTTCAAGGATGTTTAGTTTTCCCTGGATGAACTTGACATTGGGAAAGTTTCGCACGACTGCGCCGAGGGAAGGGACATCGTGTGTTTGGGGTGTGGGGATGAAGGCATCTGCAAAATTAAGACAAAACGTTGTAAAGTATGAACGGAGGAAGAGGCGTATTCTTTGGCTCTTATATGGTTTGGCCAAATGCAGTTCAGTTCGGCGGGGGAGGGGGGGCAGGGGGTGGGGCTATGGGCCACTCGCTAGTATTGATTCTTTGTCTATTGTATCAACGACGGACCGGCTCCTGAAGTGACAAGACGCCTCTTTGTAATCTGTTTTCGTAAGTAAATTTCAGTCTAAGAGGTAACCCGTAAACTAGGGGAGTGAGGTGGTTTTTTAGGAATGTAAGTCGTTGTACTGTCACGGGGAGAGAAGAAAGGGGTTAACGTGAAAGGTACAAAATGGATTCAGTTCCAGTGAGTTGGCAGAGCGATCTGGAGGGGACCTTCGCCTTTGACACCATGGCTATTTCGAATCACTGTTATGTTTCTCAGTAGTCAACTAAGGAAATGTTATAATTATGGATGCCTCTAACATCTAACATCCATAATTATGGATGCCTCTAACATCTGATGGCTCACATATTTGTGTGGAACGTAAATACTTAATTGGGAGAGGGTTGTGGAGTTTTAAAGTATAACTGTACATTTGCTAAACATGTTTTTTTTTTCTTTTTAAGGGCAACCAAGGACGTTTTTCGCCATTAATCCCAAAAGTCACTGTAAAAGTTGTTTGTAAATAGCATAGCCAAAACAAGATGGAATTCAGAGACACTTAATTGTATGTTCCAATTAATGACTGTGCTTACTGTGACACAGTAGTGTATTTGGGAACACTGGCTGGAACTCCGTCTGATGTTAAGAATTTGTTCTTAGTCTGATTAAAGACTGCGCATTTCATTAACTAATAAATGGGACACAACATCCATTCTACTGGTTCTGAAAAACCGAGGTGATTTTTAAATGAACCAGAACACTTAGCAGACTTGGATACTTTGTGTCCATTACCCTATTGAAATGTATTTTAATTTTCAAAACCATTAGAGCTTTGTGCTGGTTTTGTTGTTTTAAGTTTGCCATTGAGGTTACAGAGTAGTTTCTTCTCTGCTTAATTGACTCACTTAGGGACGGGGAGTGGGTGCCATGTAACTTATTGCTAATGTGTGTCCATTTTAAAAAGGAGAAAGTGGTATCTAATGAGTTAATCATTAAGGAGCATGCACTGTGCCGGCCATTTCAGGACATGAAAGAGTTTCTGTGGGACTGCTTGAGAGAGGAAGGAGTGAATTGACATCAAGTATTTAAACTTGTTTTGATTTATGGTTTGATAGGTGACATTGAAAAGTATAAAGTATTTATAAATAAGTTTGAATAACCAGTTTCATATGTAAACATCCAGGTTATTTTATTTAAGGACAATTATCTCACATTCTTTGGTACCAGGGTGTGTGCTGCAAGAGTGAGGCACTGGGGGTTAAAGAGGACATCGGATGCTTGTATGGACGGACCTATATTTCCCAGCTCCCTTATATGATAGAATCAGCTGAAGCTGCCAGAGACATTTTGGTTCTCCTTTAAGTCAATAAATGAAGTTTTTTTTTTAATGGGGACATTAAATGAGACTTGTGATTTGTAACATGCAGCAGAAAGAAGTTTCCCTAAGACTTTAAAGCTGGAAAGAGTGATCCAGATATTGCCAAAGTGTCTCAATGTATTTTATCTTATTATTATTACCCTCAGAGGTAAGATTCTTTCTTACCCTCATTCCTGTCTCCCTCCCCTCTGCTTTTCACCCTACACTTTTCCAAGATTTCAGACGCTGGGGAGAAAAACTGAGAGTCACACCCTTCGCTCCACCTGCCAGTCTTAGAAGTCAGCGGTGAAGTTCTAAAAAGTACGTGGATCTGGAATGACGCGTCTTAGTCCTATGTTTTGCTTTATTCCTTAGCTTTGGGTGGAACTTAACAGGGCTTCCTTCCAGTCATCGTGTCTTTTTCCACCTGCAGGTACCGCAGAGCGATCCCCCCTTCGTTGACTCCGAGGGGATGCAGCAGCAATTCATGTTTTGAAGTGCTTTAAATGGTTCAAAACGTGAGGCGCTGCTATACCCCTTCGTGGGGAAGTTGGAAGGTTGGGGTCTGCTGGACGAGAGCTCCTGCGGGGCGCCCGCTCCCAAAGGCGGGTTCGGGACCAGGTAGGTGGGCGGGGGCTCTGGTCTCTCTTCCCTCTACGCCCTTCCCCGCCCACGAGGCCCAGCCTAGGAACACTTGGGGCGGTGGGGGGCCGTGCGCAGGTGGTGCGCGCCGAGGAGGGACGTGGTGGCCCGCACTCAGCCGTGCCCTAGCAGCGGGAACAGTACTGCAGTGGGCAATCGGTGTTCTGGAGTATTGTTTCTGCTGCCCGGGCAAGGCTGGGACTCCCGCACGGGCCCACCCGCCAGGTAAGTCCTAGTGCAGCGCCTGCAAGTGTCCACCCAGGAGCGGCGAGCAGCGAGGCCCCAACTAGTGCCGTTTCCTCTCCATCAAACGTTTGCCCAACTTTGAATATGTAAATGGCTGTCAAAGATGCTTGTTGTTAGCACCCTTTCCCCTGCCCAAGTAAAATTTAAACGATTGCAGAAATCCCTTCCAGATCACTTAGGATACCACCCACACCACCCAGAGCAAGGAATGCCTTCAAGCCCCAACAACTAAAAGGGGGCCGGGTATTGGGAAAGAAGCAAGAGGAAGCAGGAAGGGCGACCAGCGGCAAGCAGTCCCCAGGCCGCTCTGTGGCTCCTGGTAACTGGGCTCACATCCTGCTCGTGGAGAGGACTTTGGGGTCCAGGAAAGATCCACGTTTCTGGGCCCTTTCTGACCCCCTCTTTCCCTTCATCCCCGCTGTGTTGAGGGGAGCTCCCTCTGGCCCGGGGGACGACGGATGACGGATCCGGCGAGGCTCCGGGGCCTAGCATGCAGGTGAATGCCAGCATGCGGATGGGAAGGCCCTGACCTGCCCCATCTGAGGCCTGCAGGAGAGCAAGGGCCCAAGGGGGTGGCTCGGGAATGGGAGAGACCCTGCGCTTTCTAGCTGCTTCTTGCTTTATCGCCCCAAATCTGGTCCCAGGATTCCACTCGGGAGGCGCTGCCCCGAGGCCACCCTTGTCGCTCCCCGGGCCTCACAAGAAAGAGATTACCCCACTGGCAGGGTACTGGCCTGACACTCCCCCAGAAAATGGCAGCACCCGAGCTGGTGCTGGGGTCCTACCTGCCTGCAGAGCTCTGGCACTAGGGCCCATTCGAGGCGCACCACCGTCGGCCTCTAGGGCCACCTCCACCCCTCGCGGGGGTCCCAGGAGGCTGGGAGCGGGCTGGCCGGCCTGGGGAGGAGACGGCCGCTTCCCTGGGGAGGCCTCACTTGTCCCGTGGAAGTCCCTTTAGGTGTACACGGTTCTTGACCTGGCGCCTGGCAGGCAGAGGACAAAGGGCGGTGTGGGATCTTCCCACGCCTCCGGCCGGCTCAGAGCACCAGCACCCCTACAGCCCCTCCCGCCCTGTGGGGGCCGGCCGCGGCGCACGCACCTCTGCGGACTCGCGGGGGGCGGGGGGGAGGTCAGGCCCCAGCGCCCACGCGGCCGCGCTCCCAGACTCCCTTGCGCCCGGCGCGGCCACGGGGCGCCTTGAGGACCCCCCCCTCCGCCCGTCCGGCTGCCGCGGCCCCTCCTCGGGGGCGCCGTCCCCAGGCCCGAGCGGCGAACGGGTTTCCCCGCCCGCCTTCACCTACGCGCTCTGGGGCGCGGGCCGGGGAGGCACCTCGCAGCCGCCCCCCCACCCCTCACCGGCCTCCCTTCTCCCTCTCTCCTCGCTCGGCACGGGCGCCCCTCGAGCCAGAAGGAGGCCCAGTGGCGGCCGGCGCCCACCCCCGCCCCGGGGAGGACGGCGCCCGCGCCTTCCGGCTCCCTGCGGGGGGCGCCTGCAGGACCCAGGTGAGCCGGCGGCCGGCGGGGGGGCCGCGCGGGGCGGGGGCGGGCCGTCGCCTTCCAGAAGCCCCCAGGCCCTTGGCCCGGGGGAGGGGGGCGGCCAGGGGGCCTCGAGACCCGGAGCACCCACAGCCGTCTGCGCGGTGCCCTTTTCTGACTTATAACATTCATCTTGCACCATTATTCACACGGTCCAAGTTGCAATGTGCCGAGATTTTCCCCCAAGGACAAAAATGTGAATAAAGCAATATTTTAGTCAAACATTTCTGTGTTAATTAAGAAGATGGCAATTCGTTCCAGACTATAAATTCTCTTTAACAACTCTCCAAGGTATTCTTTAAAATTGTTTTTTCAGCATTGCTAAATGTGCATCTTAATGTGTGGGAGACTTGTGTAAAGTGAATCAATTTATAGTCGAAGGAACAATCGATCCAATGTTACACCTTCAAGGAGGCACCTTCCCATTGTTTTCTCATTTTCCCCCAACACATGTTATTTGTTAGTGAGGAAGCTGCATGCACACAGCATTGTTTTAAGTTTATTAGGCAGACGTGGCTCTTAAACTAGGAAAAGCTTAGTCTAGCTCTGAATTTAAAATTTGACATTCCTTTAAGTTATGGGATAAGATACACAGGTAGCTCTTAGGATCCTCGATTAAATGTGATTAAAGAATTAATCACAGGAAAACAATTTTGAAGGCGTCCAGCATCTCCATTTAGCAGTACTGACACCCCCCCCCACCCTCCAACAAAGGCACACTACATCAACTCCCGGATCTGGACACAGAAGACTCCTGTTTCAAGAAAACACAATCATCTCTCAAAGTCTGTAATTTATATGCATTTTTAACTCACTAGGTATTGAAAACCACCCAAGTGTCCCACAACATGGGGTAAAATATAATAGATCACTGACTGTAATATTATACATCCTTTAAAAATGTTTTTGGAAAATGTTTTATGATCTGTAAGACGAAATACCCTCTCCCACCATTTCTTTCTCCCTGCCGCTCTCCTATACCCCCCCCCCACATCTTTGTTCCAACTGGCACGTTCAGCTTGATTTTCCCGCCAAATGAGTCAGTTACGATGGGAACGTCAATTGATTTGAACAGATGTGTATCAGTGTTACTTGGGAAACTAGATGCCAATAACCAGGGCCACAAAAAAAGGCAGTGGTTGCAAGTCCGTAAAAATGTATGCGGCCATTCAGACAGGGACTAAAGTGGAACCCCAAACAGGAAAACAGTTCAATATACTCCAGTGCTGAGAGATTGAATGAGCTCTTGATTCCCATTACTACAGGCAACTGTCCAATTAAAAAGACCCAAGAAGACCCTGCAGTGCAAAATATTTTGCTGTTTTCAAACACCAGACCCATCAAGTCCTCAAGGCAGATGGGGCACTTAGAGCAGAAGTGCTCCCACACAGGTGGGAGTTCACTGCTAGGCAGCTTTGCTGAGAGACGGTGCAAGATGAAAGTAAAAATAGGTTCAGAAAGCATTTCTTTTTGGAAGATCAAGGAGTTTACTGATAGGACTGAAGGACTTAAATCAAGGGCTGTATATCCCAGTTAGCATAACTTTTTAGAGATCTATTTTCCCATCAACCTGCAGCATAATTTATCCTCATAACCCTAGAACTTTATATATGTATTTGTATTTCTAATGATCACATTACTCTTAAACAAAAAGCTACACACACACACACATAATTATAGCAAATGTGTATCTCCCTAGCCCCATCCACCCCACTTGCAAGTTACTGCTCGGTAAAAGAACAAAGATCTGCTCGTTCTTCCATCCTATGTCACCAATCCACCACCTTTGCCTCCCTCCCCTCCTCCACAATTGATCTCTGGGGCAAGTTCAAAAAGGTTTAGACCCCAGTGTGGGATAGTAAATCGAGCCTTTAGGGAGGAGCCCTGAAAAGATCTCCATTTCCTGTGGTGGCCCAGGCTTTGGAGCACTCCCCTTATCCTAGCGAGCTCTCTAATTTGAGCAGCCGGAGGGGGGCAGGTGGGGGGGGGAGGTTGGGAGGTTAAAGCTGTTGGTCTGCGAGCTGAGAATGGAGCTGATTGCTTTGAAGTGTGATTCTCTGCAGAGGCAGCTCCCTCACCTTGTCCCCCTTTCCCTACCCGCCACACGTTCTCCAGACCAGACCGTTCTCCCAAGACCAGATCTTTTAATGGCCTGGCCACAGAAACCGCAATAAGCAGAATCCCAATAATCCCAGCTTGTTGCTGTTGTGGCATGCTTTTACGTGCTTCTCCAAATGTTTTCATATTTTCTACTGCAACAAGAGATAAATAGGATAAGGCAGTCAGAAAAAAAAAACAATTACAAACAAAAAAATGGGCTTCTGGAGGTTAAGGGTTTGTCTCAGGCTGGTCTGGGGCCTCTCCCTCCAGAGCTCTTGCTGTGCTACTTATTACCATTACCTGTTCATCAGAACCGACAACACGGTAGTGACTAGGGCAGGAAATGGAGTTGAATTCGTTTGGTTAGAAAAGTTCAAGGTGAAATTGATTAGTCTTATGATGAGCCCACACCATGGACACTTCCTGGTGGAGGCCCAAGATTGGCCCCAGGATGATGAAATAGTGACTGTGCATTACCCAGCTGCATACAAGTAGACATGTGCAACCCCCACATCACTTAGGTTCATCTAAAACCTCTGGCCCATATTGAGACTTTCTGTAGGTTCAACCAAATTAATGTTAAGGAAACAAATGGAACGTCCAACCATAAGGGTTAACCTCATTTAGTCACTCACCCAATGGATCCTCTTTCAGCCCTTCCAAATAATAATTATAAACACTATATAGAAATCTGGAAAATGCTTATGCTATCAAGTTTTACAAATCAGGAACATAAAATCACATGGACACCTGGTTGAAAAGTAAGTCTACGCAGGGCAGAAACTGGAAAAAACATGGAAAACAAACATACTCGTGGCTGAAGGCAGTGGGATTTGATCTGCAGTTTTTTTCTTTCTCTGCTTTTTCCGTGTGTTTTTGTTATGCCATATTTTTTGTTATGTTGTCAAGCATAATTCTCTAAAAAGCCTTTAGGGTCATGGGCAACCCAGAAATTTGGGGTCACAGATGCGCAGACCTCAGACATCTCGGGGATCATCATGTCACGAGATACCACTGTGCACTTGTGACAGATTGATAACTGAAAGGTCTGGGAGCCACTCATCTTCATAGCAATACAGCTGGTAAGTATTACAAAACCCTTGGATGAAAAGATGGGTGGGGGGTGGGGGAGCGGGCCCTAAGCAGGGAAGAAAGTGGTTGCCATGAAAGTAGCCAGAGGAGGGGCTGAGTTGTATTTTAATAGTTTAATGGGAGGTGGGATCAGACTGTCTTTTTAACTACTTTAAGTTTCTTCTTAATGCATTGGAACTTAGATATTCATGCCAGAATGTTAAAACAAAGAATTTATGCTCAAACAACTGCAAATACATGAGCTATAAGCACTGCAGACTTAATGTCACCTTTAATATACTGACTTCATAGAAGTGATCAAGAAAACCCAAAAACTGCATGAACAAAGAGTTCCAGGAGGAGAACACATAAAAACACTGATTCCGGTATTTTTAAGGGCGGAAATTAGGAATGTCCTGACAAGCAACGACACAGGATTGGGTAAATAAAATACGGTGCATCTAATAAGTGACATGAGAATGTGCTCCTGGTGAAATAATTGGTGCAAAAAGAAACATGCCAAATGGTTGCAGTTTCCAACTGCCCAGTCTACGAATATAGGGAGCGTTCTGTGTGCAGTTTTGTTTCAATATGGAGACAAAAGGCTGTGAGAAAACATATCAATGCTTTAATAGTGGTTGTCTTGGAGTTGCTGTGGAAGTGACCAAAGAAAGATGCCTAACTATTTTTGCGATGTGTTCCTAATATGTACTATAAGTGTATTGGGAACATTTTGCATTCATAGTTTTGTGTCAATCATATGGAAAGAAGGCTGGGAGGAAGCATGCCAAAAGCCCTGCAAAGAAAGATGCTGAACTGTTTTTGCGATGTGTTCCTAATATGCAGTATGAACATATTGGGAGCATTTTGCATGCATGGTTTTGTATCAATATACAGATGAAAGGCTGGAGGGAATACACCAAAAATCTTGTAACGGTTATCTGTGGCTTGCGATATGATAAGTAATAAGGGTAAGGTACAAAATTATTTTTGCAATATGTTCCTGAATATGTAATATAAGTGTATTGGGAACATTTTGCATCCATAGTTTTGTATCAATATTTAGAGAAAAGGCTAGGAAGAAATATGTTAAAATTTAATAGTGGTTATTTCTGGGTTCTAGTATTATAGATGATATCTGTTTCTTCCCTTTACGCTTTTATGTATTTTCCAAGTAATACTTGTATAAATAACAAAATTCATTACTTCTATAGCAATAATAAAACTTATTTTTTTTTAAAAAAGAGTTTGTATTTATTAAAAAAAAAAGGCAAAAACTCAGCATAGTCCTCTGACCTGGGGATGGGAAAGGACTTCCTATTTGGGCAGTGAGGGGCCTAGAATATGTTTTCAGACCTGTCCAGGCAAACCCTCCACAGCTTCAGTTGGTTTTGCAGTACAAATGTGGGTTATCATTTGCTCTTGGCAAAGGGAAAAAAAGCATAATTTAAAAAATGTAACCATGACGGAGTTCTAATAGTAATATTGCTAGAGACTGCTATCTCCAGTCTAATCAAAGCAGTACTTTAAGAAGTATAGAAAGTTGAAACAGGAGCAATTCAGGATAGCGGGAGTTGGAGGCTTGCCCAGGGCCTCAAGACATACTGGCCAGTTTGGGACATGCCTGAGTCAGGAAAACACCCTACAGAAAGCCTAATTCCACGTAGCCAACTTTTTGCAGATGCAGAGAAATCCCCCTGCATTTCCCCCACCAGAACAACCCTGGTGTTGGGGAGCACAGGTGACACCCAAATTTAGGCTTTCCCTGTTCTGTTAAGAGAGACATAACCACTGAGAAACACACCAGGCCGGTGGCCTGAGAAGACACCAACCGAGGGCCTGAGCTGCACTTAACTTGCACAGAGACATCCTAGGAGAAGAGGATGTGCAGCTCCTCCCACCCTTTTAGAACCCCCAAAGAATTATTCGCACCCTGGAGCGAAACCATATTACTGGGCATGACTTTCAAAACATGTCTGTCGTATTCCTTAAAGCAGAAGCTGCAGTTGTGAGGTGAAAATATACTTGGAGAACATTCTTCCCATTTCCTGGTGTCGTGCCCTCGTTCTGCTTAAGAACAGAGTCATCAGACCAAAGGTATCCTTTGGAGATGATGTGAGTGCTTCTCTGTACATGTGCCCTAAGCATTTTTGTCTGCCACGTTCTGTCAATCTGAGTATATTGTCTGGGGGGCCTGGCTCTGTGCTGCTGACTTGTGGGGAGAGGGGAGAAGCAGAGGGTAAGGGGATTCTGAGCCAGAGTGGCCTGGAACACATAAATCCTTTCCTGCATCTGCCACTGGGTACACAACTGGGATCAGCTGGGGCTTTGACCTTCTTCTGAGCCAGGTCGGACCACACAGAGAATCTGCTTTGCTTAGCCAAATTATCCAGTGTCCTCCTTTCCCCTAGGCTCCATTCTAGTCCCTACTAGGCAGAGATACAGGGGAAGAGGGTGGGAGGGCTCCCCTGCCAAAGTGGAAGGTCTCATGCCCAGCTGAGAGGGAGAGCGAGAGAGCAAGAGAGCAAGAGAGAGCGATCCTTAATATAAGCACTGGCCTTAATTCTTTTCACTTACCAGTGAGAAAAGCTCTAGCCCCTGACTTTCTGAACCAATAAAATGTCCCAGTATTTGGCCAGTTCAGAGCACACTCCCAGCTGGGAGCATGCCAAGAAGGGCTGGGTCGAGGGCAGGGGCAGGCGCCGAAGTTTCTGGGAGCTGCCCTGTGCTAACAGGGTCAGTGCAATCCCTCATCTTACGGAAGAGGAAACCGAGTTGCTGAGACAGGAAATACCTTGTAGAGAGGTCGCGCAACGTTTGGACTGGAACCTCGATCTTCGGTACCCAGGGAGCCACTCAGGAAGACACTCTGAGGGACAGGGGGCTCCCTGAGTACCCTAGATGGCCGGCAGGGCCAGAAGAGGCAGAGAGGGCCGGGGAAGGCCGGGGAGGGCACACATAGGCAGGGATGGAGATGATGTGGCACCAGGGCAGTCAGGAAATAGATCTGCAGGACATCATTAAGGTCAAGTCTGGCTGCTCCACGTGAGCTCTTCAGACCATGCAGAGGTAAGATGGTGTTCCAAGGGGGTGCAGAGGGCCACAGAAGACATATGGCATAACTTCCTAGAGCCCACATTTGACTCAATAGTGAGTCATTGAAAGCCTCGTTTTCCTGTTAAAACCAGCATAGATCCAAAAAGATAAAACTGAGACCTCAAAAGCATTTCAAGTTCATTGCAGGCCCTCCTGGCTGTCCTACAACTACCACCCCAGTACCATTCCAAGGGAGCATCTTTGCACTGGTCTCTAGACATTTCAGCTTTTTGTTTTCCCTGCCAGTACCAGGATCCTCCACTTCTCCTGACAACAGCTATTCTGCTCTTTCCTTGGGTGAACCGCTCCTCCCCAGCCCACTTGCAACAAACTGCTTAACCTCCTGCCAAGCACATGACCCAAGTCAGGCCAATTATAGTGTCTCCTACCCCTTTCCACGCTGACTGTGGGAGGGAAAGGTCATGTGACCCTATCCTAACCAATGAGAATCCTGCCCTGGGATTTTTTTTTTTCTTCTGAAATGGAGAGAGTCTCTTCTGCCGTTTCTAACCCTGGAGCTCTGTGTGGCTATGCCCCCACTCACCCCACTTGAGCATGTCCATCACTGGGAGGAAACCTGCCTTCAGTAGAAGAGATGAGAAGGACATGCCCACAAAAACACAGGATGTAGAGAGGAGGAGAGAGAGAGAGAGAGAAGAAGAAGAAAAGAAAGAAGAAAGAAAGAAAGAAAGAAAGAAAGAAAGAAAGAAAGAAAGAAAGAAAGAAAGAAAGAAAGAAAAGAGACATTGCTTGAGTCCCTGAACCCAGGTCCTGAGCACATATTGTAACCCCCCCCCCCAACCTTTTTAAAAGCTGGTTTCATTTATTCATTCAACAGGTACTTACTGAGTGTCTTCTTGGTGCCAGGCACTATTTTAGGGTCTGGAAATAGAACAATAAACAAAAGAGACAAAGATCCTGCTCCCATGGAGTTTACATTCTAGGTTGAGTTGTGCTTCTGTCATTTGCAGCTGAAAACAATGCTGCCTGCCAGATCCCGGAAGAATTTACAAGCTAGGATAAGGATCAGAGAGAGAGAGAGAGAGAGAGAGTCCATACTATAAACAAGGGAAAGTCTGAAATTTCTTGAGCAGAGGAATCACATGATCTGACACAGCCCTCCGGCCTGGGGGGCAGACCAGGTTTTGCAAAGGCTCGAGTGGCCGGGGACGCTGATGTACTGCATTTTTTTAAAAAGATTTTATTATTATTTATTCACGAGAGACAGACAGAGAGAGAGAGAGGCAGAGACACAGGCAGAGGGAAGCAGGCTCCATGCAGGGAGCCCGATGTGGGTGGGACTCGATCCCAGGTCTCTAGGATCAGGCCCTGGGCCGAAGGCGGCGCTAAACCGCTGAGCCACCCGGGCTGCCCTGTGCTGCATTTTTAAAGTACCCTCATGAAAAGGATGTCTTACCTGAATCCAGGTTCCCGGACGAGACTCAACTGAGAAGGAAAATGAAGTGCTCCCCGGAAGCGCTCCAGGCCCCGCTCTTTCGGGGCTCCCACCCTCACCTTCAGCGGGTGGGGCGGGGTGGTTGGCTTCAGCCTTTCTCCGCCCTTGGCCCGCGCGCGGCGCCGACGGCCAGTCCCTGGGCAGGTGGAGCGCACACGCCCGCGGCCGGACCCGTTAGCTCAAGGGAAGGCCCGTGGGATCGCGCATCCAGGCTGCCCTGTCCCAGCCCTGACCCCACTGCGCCCAGAAGAGCCATTCCAGGTGCCTCCTTGTGCAGAGGACTTTCTTGGTCGCCACCCACCTGCCCCCCACCCCGCGCCGCCCGCCGGGCACCGCCTTCGAACCCCTGCCACACCCACGTCGGGCACTTGCTGGAGCGGAGGGGCACGTTTTCAGGTGCGAGGAAGCCGCCTGAGGACAAGGGCCGGGCTCCCCTTCACCGCCTCCCCGTGGAGCCTCCCCTGTGCCTGACTCAGGCTGGCGGAGGGACTGATGGCGGAGACGGCTCAGGGATACGGTGACCTGAAGTCCCTTGCCTGGGACAGTCCCAGTTTAGGCCTATCTTATTGTCCTCATTATTGGTAGCATCCTCTTTCACTCTCCGAAGCGTCTTAGGGTAGACCAGACTGTCACCCGCGTCTCCGGGAGTGCCGGAGGGGCTGTCGTCCCAGCCCGGTGGAAGCGCTCCCGATAGAGGACGAGATGCTGATAAAACCCCAACAGCACCCCATCCCGGCAGCGCCGGCGCTCGGAAGTGCGCATGCTCGCGGCAGGGCTCTGGCCGGGCCCCCCGCTCCGCCAGCACCCGCCCCAGTAAAGCCACCGTGCGGCCACCGCGGGCTTCCCGTCTCTGTGTCACGCCCCACAGAGACGGGAAGGGCACACGGGCCGTGTCCCGGAGCGGAAGGAATCCACCGGCGGCCCCGGGACGGGAGGCCGGTGGACGGGGCCAGCCGCTGCCCGACGGGACTGCTCAGCCCTTCGCCGTGCGAGTCCCACGGGAGGACGCCCTCCTCCCATCACCCTCCCGTCGGCCCCTCCGGTGTCCCCAGCCTGCCGCTGCCCCGGGAAGCTCCGGGGGCCTTACCCACGGTCTCCAGAACAGAGCGCTCGTCTCCAGCCAGTCTCTCCCTGGCGGCGCTCAACCTCGGCCGCGGAGGCTTCGACGCTGCCCCCTCCGCTGGGACGTGGGGTCTCCGTCCCCCCAGTCTGGGCTGGGCCTCGGGGACCTGCTGCCTGCTGTGGCCGAGGTGCGCCCCCCCCCCCCCGCAACTTCCAGCTGGGTCTCTTGGGAGTCCTGAGCTCCCACACAGAAGTCCAGCCACCCTGAGCCCCCCGTGCTGGGGCAGCCACGCGGAGAGATGGCGTGGGGAGGCCCTGAGCCTCCACTCAGGAGGGACAGAGAGGCCCAGGCAGCCCTTAGCTGTACCCCCCCCCCCCACCTCCCCGATCCCTGTCCAGCCCTGGCACATCACAAGACATACCGGCTGAATCCAGATTCCTGAGCAAAAGAAACGATTGCTGTGGTTTCCAGGCCCCAAGCCGTGGGGTGGGGGTGTTATGCAGCGGCTGATGAGCAGGACGCCCCCTTCTTGGGGCCGCATATGGGGCCGCTGTGCTAGTTAAGCTCAATAACCCAGAGTGAGGCCGGGGCAGGACAGGGCAGGCGGAGGGAAGACAGAACCGGCTTCTGCTGTGCTCTGAGTTCAGAGAGTAGGAGCACCTCTACTGGTGGGGGGGGGGGGGGGGGCAGTTAGTGAAGGCCGAAACTTTCAGACATCTTCGGTACTGTGAGTTTTACTTTCTATTCATGGCAAGTGAAGATGGTTTTTGTTTACCATAGCGAAATGAAATTATACTTAAAAATAAATTTATGTCATGCTTATTAAGATGGCTACTATGAAAAAAAAAAACCAACCAGAAAAGAACAAGTGTTGGCCAGGAGATGGAGAAATTGGAACCCTTGTGCGCTTCTTAAATGGTACAGCTGCTTTGGAAAACAGCATGGCAGTTCCTCAAAAATTAAACACAGAGTTACCGTATGACCTGGCAATCCCACTTCCGAGTACACACACAAAAGCTTTGAAAGCAGGGACTCAAATGGGTATTTGCACACCAGTGTTCCTAGCAGCATTATTCACAATAACCAAAAAGTAGGAACAAACCAAATATCCATTGACAAATGAATGTGTACAGAAAATGTGGCCTATCCATATAATGGAGTATTAGCCTTAAAAAGGAAGGGAATTCTGACACCTGCTAACAACCTGGATGAACCTTGAGGACATTACACTCAGTGAACTGAGGCAGTCACAAAAACCCAAATATTGTATGATTTCCACTTCTGTGAGTTCTGTTGCCTGTACGGGCAGTCACTCCTAGAGACATGCATTCTGGCAGCTAGCTGTCCTTCCACCACCCACAAGCAGAGCAGTCCACCGCTAAGTGCCCTCTGCGCTTTTCTGGCAGGTCCCAGCAGTGGGGACCCCCCCCCCATCTAGCACAGCGCATCCCCAAAGGTCACCTCTGGCCTGCCAATAAGAGACAAGAGATTGGACTCTGAGAACAGGAGATTTAAGGTTGGGGCCAATGGCACGGCCCCACAGTGGCAAGCTGGGACTCTCCACAGGCACCTGGGGGGTCCCTGCCTCCCCAGGGATGCAGAGCGCAGGTGCCCAGGGCCCGTGACCCTGGATGGCCCCCTCCCAGAGACCGTCTGGCATATTACCCAGGCCTGGGGGTGGGTGGAGCCTGGAGGAGAAGGCCCAGGCCTCCCGACTGTCCTGGCTCATTCTGACCAGCCTCCACCCCACCCCACTGTCAACTCTGCCCGTGACCACCTGCAAGACACAAAAGTCAATACCAGAGACCAGTGATGGTGTGTACATGTGGAGGGGCCACCTGGCATGGCATGTCTTGGCCCAAGTGAATTCAGGAAGACATCCTATGGTGGGGGTGAGGGGAAATTATAGATCTGTTCTTGGTAGCCCTTAACACAGCTGAGGATGGGAATTATTCGCTAAACCAAAAGCAGAACAATTCATGGAAAGTCTAAATGATTTTCACTGCCCCCCCCCCCAGCCTTAGCCTCCTTTCCCCACAGCTCCCAGGATGCTGGCAATCTGGCATATGTCCACCAGCCTGGAGACTGGATTTTACTCTATGTAGCAGACTCCTCTAGCTCATCTTGTCCCTTCCTGGGGGCCACCTCTGCTCTCAGCAACATACATGCACCATCCTGTACAAGATCAGACTGACCTCATGCTGGTAGTGTTCGATCTTCAAGGAGCATTAAGTTTCTTTCTGCTAGCAGTTTCCAGGCCTTCTCAGATGCCGTGTGCCATGGTCTGAATATCTGTGCCCCCCTCCATGCATGTTGAAACCTAACCCCGAAGGTGATGGTATCAGGAGGTGGCACTTTTGGGAGGTGATTAGGTGGTGAGGGTGGAGCCCTCATGAATGGGAGCAGTGCTCTTATGAAAGAGGTTTAAGAAAGATTTCTTGCCTCTTTTACCATGTGAGGATACATCAAAAAGATGGCTATGAACCAGGCAGCAAGTCCTCGCCAGACACGAGATCTGCTGGTGCCCTGACCCTGGCTTTCCCGGCCTCTGGAACTGGGAGAAAGAAATGTCAGTTGTGGATAAGCCACTCTGCGTGTGCGATTTTGTTATAGCAGCCTGAAGCATGATCAATTATCACCCCAGGATTAATGCTCCACTGATGGGGAGCTGGGGGCTGGTGTTTCCACGCTCCAGCTTCCTGTTCTCAGTGGTCAATTCTGGGAGGCCCTAGGGGGAATGAAACCCATGGTTCCCATGGGGGTGACCTCAGTCACACACATGTATATGGGCTTTCTGTCTTCCTCGTGTCACTCTCAGCTCCTCCACTCCGAATTCCCAAGACCAACTCCCACTGCCTTCTCTCAAATCCTTTTCTCAGCCTCCACTTTTCAGAAAACCCACATTAAGATGCTCTCCATTTGGAGATGCCATAATGAAATGTCTGTATCTCGATCCAGGCATTCTAGAGTGAAGCCAGGGCACAGGCCTGACCCATGCCACAGAGCTTCCAGCAAGCATGTTCATATCTCATCCCTAAATATGGATCAGGCTCCAGAGCTGGGACTAAAGTAAGGCAAGGCACCCAGGGTGCACAATTTAAGGAGGCACTCACTCACAAGAGCTGAGTCTGCATTTCCGTGAGCCTGAGAAGGGAGTGCCTTCCTCCATTCTGCACCCTTGGTGTCCTGTTCATCTCACCTGGTCTTAGTTCTGGCCAAGACCCTACTAAAAAGCCTCTAAGATTAAAACAGACAAAGAGAAAAAAGGAAAATTCAAATAGTCTTTAAAATTTATTTTTTGGGGACAGCTCTGTGGCTTAGTGGTTGAGTGTCTGACTTCGGCTCAGGTAATGATCCCCACGGGGAGCCTGCTTCTCCCTCTGCCCCTGTCTTTCTCTCTGTGTCTCTCACAAATAACTAAATAAATAATCTTTTTTAAAAAATTAAAAAATAAAAACAATATTATTAATTTTTTTTAAAAAAGAATTCACAATACCCTCAGAGGTAGAATTCATCAAGAAGGAGCATTTCAAGAACAAGAAAGTTTAGGACAGCTCTCAGAGAGTAGAACAAAAAGGCAAAGACTGGGAAAATAGGACCTAAAAGAAAAAGGATATTTTTCAAGTTTGGAAGAATATGGTGTGCCCAGCATTGTAAATGTAAAAAGCCCAGATCAAAGCACCTCATGAAAATTTCAAACACAAGGATAAGGAGAAGACTTAACAGCTTCCAGGAGAAAAAACAAAACAAAACATAAATTAGATGAAAAAGATCAGAAATCGGAATGGCTTTGGATTTTTCAAGAGAGATACTGGCAGCTAGAAGACAAGAAAACAATCCTTGCAATATTAAAATTAATATCAAACTAGAATTCCAAATCCAAAACCAACAATGATGAGAATAGAATTTTCAAACATACAAGGGCTCAAAAAATTAATTCCGTTTTTTTTTAAAGATTTATTTACTCTAGAAAGAGGGAGGAGGGGGAGGGGAGGAGCAGACTCCACACTGAGCATAGAGCCTGACGCAGGGCTCGATCTCATGACCCTGAGCTCACAACGACCTGAGTTGAAACCAAGAGTCAGACACTCAACCAACTGAGCCACCCAGGAGCCCTCAAGCTATACCCTATGAGTAAGGATGAACTGGATGCAAATCATGTGTCACACGCATTGCAGCCTGCCTTCCATTCACCTGTGTAACCCAGCACATCTCACACGCTGAAATCAGGTTAAGTTTCTTTTAGGTAGCTAGGAACCCCAGGCCCCAAGGGAAGACATATCCAAATCTTCTTTGCAGGGACAACAGTATCTTAGGCTTCAAATTATTCTTTTAGACCAAAATCTAATGTCCAACACAAAGACACATAAAAATTTAAAGCACTAGAAGCAAGAACCAGTAGATAACAGCCAATAGAAATAAATGCAGAAGAACTTCAAATGCCAGTATTTGCAAGCATGGTTGTAAAACAGTGATGCTTATTTTGTTCAAGGAGAAAATACCAAGCTTTACAAAAGTGGCAGGAATCTGAAAATTATAAAATGAGGCATAGATTAAAAAAGAAAGAATCCAGGCAGCCCGGGGGCGGGGGGGGGGGGGGGGGGCGGCTCAGCGGTTTAGCGCAGCCTTCAGCCCGGGGCGTGATCCTGGAGACCCGGGGTTGAGTCCTGCGTCGGGTTCCCTGCATGGAGCCTGCTTCTCCCTCTGCCTGTGTCTCTGCCTCTCTCTCTGTGTCTCTCATGAATAAATAAATAAAATCTTTAAAAAAATGAAAGAAACACAAACGTGTGAGTAAACCAATTAAGAGAGAGATCCATGGAACAAGGGACACCACACAGGAGAAGTACGAAGGGAATGAATGCCCAGGGTGATAGCAGAGGAGGAGGCCAGCATGAAATCCTGTGCCTGAGATCCTGAGAGCTACAAGTTCAGATTGGAGGGTGGGATGGAAGGCCTCCAGAAGGTTGTTTTCCAAAAGGAAAAAAAGTGAAACTGATAGGTTATCGACTGGGCTGGAAGCTCTTTTACAAAGTTATTGGTCATTATGCGAACCCTCAGCCAAGGACTGGAAGAAACAAGAGAAAGAGAGGCAGAGGGGTGGGGTGGGGGAGCATGGAAAATACTTAATATTGTAAGATCAGGAAAGAGCAGCAGAAGCACAGGATTTTATTTGCTTGCAAGTCTAATTTCTCCTGGAATTCCTTCTTTGGTCCATGGTTTATTTGGTAGTGTGTCAATTTACTAACTTTGGGGGAATTTCCTGCCTTCTTTGGGGTTAATCAAATATTTCTTTGTGATACATGCTACTTCCTCTCATCTCCTTAGCTCTACCCCTTTTTGATACTGTCAGTGGTTGCTCTTGGGTTCACCCTTCACACCTGAAATATCAAACTTCCCACTTTCCCCTTCCTGCTTTACGTGTGACACTTCATTAATCTACTAACCTTCCAATGCAATAGTTGAGTACACCTGCCCTCCTATTCTCCGTGCAACTTTGTCATATCTTTTACTTCCACAAGCACAGTGTACAGTTTTTGTTCTTTCCTGTAGAGAGTTGTTTGGCTTTTAAGTCAGCTACAATAAGAAAGCAGATTTTTTTTTTATGTTTACTCACTTACTTGCTATTTCTAGCCTTCATACCCCCTTGTACATCCGGGTTTCCTTCTGGTGCCATTTCCCTTTGGTCTGAAGGACACCGTTTAATGGTTTCTTGTAATGAAGGTCTGCTGGTGACACATTTTCTCACCTTTGGTTGATCTGAAACTCTGTTTCTCACTCATTTGTGAAGGATCACTCGGGATGGATGCAGAATTCCAAGTTGACAGGCTTTTTTTCTTTCAGCGGTTTAAAAAAAGGTATTTCATTGTCTTCTGACCTGTTGTTTCTGATGTCAGCAATAAATATTATCCTTGTTTCTCTGTATGTCATTTCAAGATGATTTCTTTATATTTAGTTTTTAGCATTCCCTTATGATGTGCCTAGGTGTGGTTCTCCTTATGTTTCTATTGCATGGGCTTCACTGAGCTTCTTGAAACTATAAATCAATGTGTATGTGTTTTTCTTTTAATCAATGAGCGACATTTTCAGCCATCACTTCTTCAAATGCTTTCTGTCTGAATCTTCTTGTTTTTCCCTCTAGGACTCCAGTTATACCTATTGCATATCATTTGATCTTGTCTGAAAGGTCCCAAGGACTATGTTCATTTTTTCTTCTTTTTTTTTATATTTCAGATTGGATTTCTATTGGTTTGTCTTTAAGTTTACATACTATTTTCTGGCCTGTGTTAAGGTCACCCACTGAATCTTTCATGTGACTTGTACTCTTCAGTTCTAGAATCTCCATTTGTCTTTTTTTATAGGTTTCCTTTTTCTGCTTATCTGTTCACTCACTAAAGTCCTAGTTTCCTTAATGTTTTTTTTTTTACCATATTTGCAAGTGCTGTAGTGTCTCTCTGTTAATTACAGCATCCTGGCCCTCTCAGGTTCCATTTTCAGTCACATTTTGATCTTGACTGTGGATTGTATTCTTTGTTGCTTTATGTACCTAGCATTTTTGACTGAATACAGGACATTGTGAATACTACATTGAAGATAATCTGACGTCTATTATCTTCCTCGGCAGAGGAAATAGGCAGGTCGCTCGCCAGCACATGACCCTTATTCTTGTGTAGGCTTGGTTAGGACTGGGGCTGAGCAAGATGGTGAAGGAGCCAGTTTGTGTGCAGCTCTGCCCTACCCGTACCCCCTCTGATGAGAACACTGCCAAACAGACCTCACTGTCCTACCCCCTTCTTATAGAAGTAGAAATCTGAAACTAGGAAGGGACTTCTCCAAGGTCATAGGGAATGACTTGACAGGGAACAGACTAGGTGCTCTGACTCCTGGACCAGTGTTCTTCCTCCTGCCTCATTGTGTTTATGGTGTCCTAACTTTTCTTTTAGAGTCTGCCCAGTTTCATGCCCTTAAAATAGATTAGACAGAGGCACTTCCGTGGCTCAGTCAGTGAAGCATCTGCATTTGGCTCAGGTCAGGATCCCAAGGTCCTGGGATAGAACCCTGCAAGAAAAACGGACGCTTCCAGTATAGATAACACTTTTAAGAAATTTGACTAATGATCAAAAGGACAGAGCTAGGGGTGCCTGGGTGGCTCAGTCAGTTGAGTGCCTGACTCTTGGTTTCAGCTCAGATCATGATCTCAGGGTGGTGAGATCAAGCCCTTTGTTGGGCTCTGTGCTCTGCAGGGAGTCTGCTTGAGAATTCCTCTCCTTCTCCCCCTCCTCCTACTCCTCTCTCTCTACCTAAAATAAATAAATAAATCTTAAAAAAAAAAGAACTGCCATTTACTGACTACCTACCCAATGTTTTTGGAAGTGGACCTTCAGTGGAAAATGAGTTTCAGAGAGGTTGAGATGAAGTGAGGGTGAACATAGGAATCCAAATCTGTCAGTAGACACATGTTGGTCTTTTCATGCAGTAGCTTGGAAATGTGTATGACACACAAAGCTAAGCTAAACAAACAAATAAAATAAATAAATAAATAAATGGGGTCATATATAAAAAATGGTCATATAAAAATGTGATTGCAGTTTGTATAAAGAACACTGTACTTCTGATTGCATTTGATGATTAGCTTCCTAGTTTTCTGTATTTCCCACATTTTTAAAAATCAGAGCATTAAAAACCATAAGCACAAATCGAGGCTTTCTTCTTGATATAATCAGAATGATGGAAAAATCAGAATGATTGAAAAGGGGGGAGAAATGAGAGAGCATAAGCTTCCTTTTTAAAATTATTCCCTTTTTCTGTTTCAGCTGCAATAAAAATAGTTTCGTTTTTTCTGATGATATACATTTATATATATACATAAAAGATCAAGAACCAAACAACCTGATTTTAAAATGGGCAAAGGGCTTGAATAGACATGTCTCCAAAGAAGATACACATTTTAACAGCCTCTAAGCACATGAAAAGATGCTCAACATCATTAATCATTAGAGAAATGCAAATCAAAACCACAATGAGAGACCACTTCATACCCATCAGGATGGTCATTAACAAGAAAACAGGAGGCAGCTTGGTTGGCTCAGTGAGTAGAGCCCCGTGACTCTTGATCTCAGAGTTGTGAGTTTGGACCCCACGCTGGGGATAGAGTTTACTTTAAAAAAATTAAATATTAAAAAACAAAACAGACAACAACAAGTGTTGCCGAGGATGTGGAGAGAATAGAACCCTTGTGCATGGCCGATGGGCATGTAAAATGATGTAGTCACTGCAGAAAACAGCATGGCAGTTCTTAAAAAAATTAAACATAGAATTATCATATGATCCAGTACTTCCACTTCTGAATATATACCCAAGAGAACTGAAAGAAGACTCAAATAGATATTCATATACTCATGTTCACAGCAGCCTGATTCACACTAGCCAAAGTGTGGAAGTGACCCAAGTGTATTAAATTGCTAAGGCTGCCATAAGAAGAGTATAGACTGGGTAGCTTAAACAAGAGAAATTTCTTTCCTTACAGTTCAGGAGGCTGCAAGTCCAAGACCAAGGTGGCAGCGGGGTTGATTTTTCCAGAGACTTCTCTCGGTGGCTCACAGATGGCCATGTTTTTGCCGTGTCCTTACATGGCCTTCTCATACATCCTTGGTGTTGCTTTCTTTTCTTATAAGGACACCAGTCATTGGACTAGGGCCCCACCCTTATGACCTCACTTAACCTTAATTACCTCTCCAAAGGCCTATCTCAAATCCAGTCACATTGGGGGTTGGGCTTCAACAAGAATTTGGGGAGGGGGACACAATTCAGTCCATAACACCAAATGTTCATTGATGGATGAACAGATAAACAAAATGTCATAGACACATGAAATTCTGACATGTGAAAACATGGATGAGTCTTGTAGACATTATGTGAAGTGAAACATCAGTCATAAGAGGACCAATCAATATTGTATGATTCCACTTACATTTAAGTTCCTAGAGTAATCATAGTCACAGAGACCGAAAATAGAATGGTGGCTACTAGGGGCTGGGGACGGGGAGGTGGACTGGGAAATTACTTTCTAATGGGTACGAAGTGTCAATTTTGGAAGACAGCAAAGTTCTGGAGATAGATAATGGTGGTGGTTGCACAGCAATGCAAATGTGCTTAAAGCCAGCAAACTGTACCCTTAAAAGTGTTTAAAAAAAATAGTAAATTTTATGTTATGTACATGGTAGCAGGATAGAAGCACAAGAACACCCCTGGGATAATAATCATTAAAATTTGGGGAAACTCAACTTTTCATACCTCTTTTTCTTTTTTTTTTACCTCTTTTTCTATACACATATCACATGTTGGTTTTTCTTTTTTGTCCTTGTAGAAGTCCTACTAATTTTAGAATATTTTTATTATATTTCAAATGTCTGGAGAATCATATTTCAAATATAAAGCATAGAGAATATGCATAAATCATAATGCAGATGCCTGTGTACCCAACACACAGCCTTCATACATTTTCCCATGCTTGCTTGTGATCTTTTATAAAAATCTTTTTTATTATGTGATATTTGGGACCTACCATGTTATGGTAGGAAATGTGCACATAAAATAAAAATGCAGTACTTGAGAACCTGTAACACCCAACCTCAGCATTAGGCCCCCAAGGGTACCTTTGAATCTAACCTGTGTTCTTCCCCATCTCATCCCTCACCTCTTCCTACCTGTGCTTCCTTCCCCCAAGAAACACTACCCTGACTTCTGGGTTTATTATTCCCCTGCTTAAGTAACTTGTCATTTAGATATATAGCTCTATTCTGGTCACCTTTTGCTGCCTAAGAAACTACCTCAAAACTTAATGACTTAAAGCATCAACCATTTAATTACATCTCATGATTTTATGGGTCAGGAATTCAGGTACGGTTCAGCTGGGTGATTCTTTCATTTCACGTGGTCTGGAAGGTTCTGTGTGGGCTCCACTCAGGTCTGGAGACTTGGTGGGGCTGGGTAGAAGATTGAGTTCAGCTGGGATTATTCCAGAATGACCAACCCTGGGTAGTTGAATTTCTCATATGTTAGCTCGGGACTTCCAGAGCATTCCAAGGGAATCGAACAGGCTAGAAGGCCTCTTATTACTTAGCCTTGGAAGCCCTCAATCGTCAAGCACCTCTCTAAGGCCAGCCTGGATTCCAGGGGAAGGGAGTTTGCTCCACTTTGTAATGGGATGATTAGAAAAGAATTTTTGGCCATCTCTAATCTATCACAGTCCCTGAATAATATGTTTTTTAGTATTCTTAATGCCAGATGGTGGCAGGGGCCCTGTACATGCTGAGCATTCCACAGCAAATGTCATCTTCTCAATTAGGCTTATCCTGTTGTTTTTCTTCCCTTTTTGGGGGCAAAGATTTTATTTGTAAGTAAACTTTACACCCAACATGGGGCTCAAACTCACAACCCTAAGATTAAGAGTCACACGATCCACCAACTGAGCCAGCCAGGTGCCCCTTTTTCTTCCTTTCTTAAAAACAACTTATGGGAAATTTCAAACATACATAAAAAAGGTAGAATAGGATCATGAACTTTGCATACACCCATCACCCAGCTTCAGTGATTATCAGCTCCTGATCAATCTTGTAGGCATAACTTTACCTATTCCCCTGACTCCTGTATTATTTTGAAACAAATCCCAGACATGAAGCCATTTTCATCTGTAAATAATTTAGTCTGTATTTCTAAAAGACAGGACTTTTTAAAAAAACATAACCATGCTATATTATTCCACATTTTAAAAACCACAATAATTCCTTGGTATCAATGTATATTCAAGTTAGGGGTCACATTTCCCATTGTCTCATGCCATAAATGTCTATTTTAAAGTTAACTTGAATTGGGATCTAAAAAAGGTCCATACATTGCTACTGGTTGATATTTCTTTAAGTCTCTCTCAATCTATAGGTTTCCTCCTTCATGTTTTTCCTTGCAGTTTATTTGTTGAAGAAACCAGGTTGTTTGTCCTATGGACAAACAGTTGATAGCATCTTAGATTTGATGAAAAACAGGAATATTTTTGGTTTATCAAACCTAAAATTTTTCCCACATTCCCCATTTTTCACTTAGCCAGCACAATACTGCACTTTCTTGGCACTTGAGGCCACAGAGGTTGCTGACTGCCTCCCTAGCACCAATTCCCTGCTACTTCCTCTGCACCAAGTTCTGATTTTATTCTATGTGTCCCAAGAGAAATGGAGTCTAATCTTAGCTCTGGAAGTGGGCCTGATGGGGCAAAGGGCAATCCCACCCCCAACTGCCAGTGACTGGTTAAGAAATGGACATCTGAGCCCATTCTGGCTAGTGAGACACAAGGAGGGATTTTTTTCACTTCTACCAGCAAGTTGACACAGAAAGCCGTTCTCGATGAAGCTTGCACTCAGGTGACTGCTGGCAGTCCTCGCCTGACCACAGGAGGGCGGGCCGTAGGATGGAGTTGGCAGGGCAGCCAGCAGAGTAGTGGGATGGAGACCACATGGGTGCCTGGCATCATAACGGAGCAGTGGATCAAAGTGATCAGGCTGGAGCTGCCCCTGGACTTCCCAGTTCGGTAGCCAATACACCTTATTGTTTAAGTCAGTTTGAGCTGGGCAATCTGACTGGAAGCCTAGATCATCCTCACAGATACAGAAGCCCTTAAAATGACCCCAATCTACTTTGCTAGGTTTCTCTTATCGCTTCCTTCTACATCCTCTCTGCCACAGCCAAAATAGACTCACCATTTCCCACACCACCCTGTGATTTTTTTTTAACCCATGCCTCTGCCCAAGCAGATTCTTTGGCTGAAACCTTTTCCCCAGCCTTCCTTCTTCTCTAGCTGCCTATCCAAACCCTTCCCATTCTCCAAAGTCGCCTTTTAAATGCTGCTTCTCCCTGAAGCTTCTTTCAGAATGCCCCCTGCCTCTCCCTCCTCCTTATGAGTTTACTTTGAATTCCCATCACATTAGGTGTGCCTTCTTTCTCCCGGCTATGAATGGGGCCTTGCCTTGCATTAGAACACTTGTATACTTGACCCCTCTCCCCTCCTAGACCTTAAGCCCTGTGAGGACGGGGACCGTTTGCGTTCAGCTCTATCCCTGCATTACCCAGCACACAGCCTGAGACACACACAGGACAGTCCCACAATCACCTACTGAATGGAACAGCAACAATGCCAAATGTGGTTGTTCCGTGAACCTACATGCTCCCAGACAACGGTTTTCTATGGTGGCTCAGTGACCTTTGAAAGAAATTGCTATGTTTCCAAATGTACAAGTAAGACATGTAAACACATTTTAAAAATGGTGGTGGTGGTGTGGTAATCAACTGAGGCCAACATCTTCCCCCAGGTTCCAAGCAAAGGCCAGGCGGCCCCTTGTGGACCTTGTCTAAGCACACCTGAGTAGAACAAGGAAGGCCTCCAACAGTTAACAAAATGTTTTCAGAAAGGTGACTTCAGATGTGCGGAATTTCAGGGAGACCCAGGACGAGGAGGGACCAGACAATTTTAAGAAGAAGGTGGTACCAATGTTGGTCCTGGTGTCAGATCCCAGTTGGGGATGTTTCAGGATGTTACCTTGGATAAGGTCCTTATATCTGTGGGGCTCAATCGCCTCATCTAAGAAAATGGCGGTAAATTCTAGCACCTACCTCAAGGGGCTGTTGTGAACAGGAAAAAGGCGATGTGTGCAAAGTGCCCGTTGTATGTGCTCAGCACAGACACAAGTGCCACTAGAAATAAGTTGATGATGGCGGTGTGGGTAGGAGGAGTGGAAAGCAGGGGTAATGGGAACAGGACAGTGGGGATGGGAGGGAGCAAAACATCTGAGTAGACCTTTTGCATCGCTCTCTTACTGTGTTGCACCATCATAACCAATTACATCTAGGATAGGACAGCCTAAATAAAATACACTGACAAATGAATCCAACTGCATGACAGGTGAGTAACGCTGCTGCACTAAAAGGGAGGGAGAAGAACATAATTCTAGAAAACAGTATTTCAATTGGATCTTGTAAGGCTTACGACAAAAAGATCTGCCCCCACGCAGTGGGCTCCAGTTAGTCTGATCTGTTATGGACGCACGTAACTACCGTATGATACTAGAGTCGAACAAGGAAGTGAACTGAGCCAGATTCTCGAAGTCAAAGCAAAAAGTTCAAAAGTAAGGCAGGGAAGCTAAATTGAATCCTCTGATGTGGCTTAGAGCAGACACCAGTGTGAACTCTTCACTTTTGTACGTGTACACAGAAATAGACATAGATGTGCGCGTGTGCGTGGCAGACGCGCGGCCTGTGCTTCTGTCCCCTGGGAGGACCTGTCCCCTGCAAGGACACCTGGATAGTAATGAGCACACCTAGCTGCCACATCGTGTTTTCTAATTCCGTTCTTCAAAACAAACCGGGGCTCATTGACCGGACGGCTGCTTCTGGAGCAGGGCAGGGATATGACAAGGTGGACCTGTAATGTCTTGTGGAGCCAGGAACTAGGGGAGAACTAGAGAAAGGGCGGGACCTGACAAGAGGACACGGGGGCCAATGGGAAGATGTGGGATGAGCACTCCAGAGGAAGCCATGTGCAAGGAACAGAACCTTTGGTTTATGTTCATAGCTTTCAAATATGCCATAATGAAGGAAAAAGAAAAAAAATCAGGAAAAGAAGTTCTACTGTAAAGCTACCAAGTTTGAAAGTCACTTCAGTCATGAATCATAATGAGGAGGCTCATTATGAAGTACACCCATATTGTGTAAAGAGAAAACTTGAAAGAATTTGGCAGTTTTTATCAGTAATGCTTGAAGTTACAAATAATAATGGAAAACCATTAAAAAATCATTACTCTTTCAAGTGGTTTGAAGTATCTATAAAATTCACATTTAAAAATGGCAAAGAGCACACACACAATCCTTCATGCCAGAAAGTTATTTTGTCTGAAGCTGCCCACGGGATCGTAAAACAAACCAGCAGAAAAATTTGAAGATCACATTGGAGGAACTCTGTAATTGTCTTTGAAAATGGTTCCCAGTGCTGGAGGAAGTCAGTGTACATTCTTAAAGACCAGCTGTGACCTCAAAAAGCTGTTTAATGTACAAGTCACTTGGAATTATTACCTTCAATGAGCTTAATATTTTTTCCATGCTGTCAGTGTATTAGTTTCCACACAAGAGCTGGGCACTGAAGGTTAAGTGGCAGTGGACTAAGAGGGCAGGTTCCAGAATAAGACTGCTTGTGTTCAAATTCCTCATCTGCCATGTCTAGCTGTGTGATCCTGGGAAAATCATGCAACCTCTCTGGGCCTGCATTTTTTCATTTGTAAAATCAGGATGATTTTAAAAAACATCTACTTCATATATATATCATAAAGATTCAACAGTGTGGTTCCATTGCATATGATAATAATTCAAGAAATGCTAGCTAATATTAACAAGAAATAAAATTAGTTTTTTGTTTAGTTTTTTGTTTGGGTTGTTTGTTTGTTTGTTTGTTTTTGCTCAACTTAAGAAAACCTTTTGCTTCTAATTCTAGGTAATTCGGATATAATTTTTAAATATTTTATCTGCTTTTTATCATTTATCCAATAGATACTTCTTGAGCACTGGTCTTTTTCCAGGCTATCTTGTAGGTGTTGGAGACATAGCAGGGAAGAGTGGCAAGAAACAGAGAAAGATCAATTTGTCAGGTGCTTAAAAGGGAACAGCTCTGCCACAGATGTCACCACATTGGTCATGCAAACAGTCAACTGCCGTTTGCCCCACGTCTCAAACACCCTGTGACCCTTCCCAGGAACAAGGTGAGGCAAGCAGCCTTGTGAGGAGCTGTCCCCAGGCTGTTTGTCATCCTCATCCTTATCTCGCAGGCTCTGGCATGAGGCAGGTTCTCACTTGCCTCCCTGGTTTGGGCTCAGGCATGGGAACTTCCACCTTGCCTCCTGAATTAGGCTAGAGCTGCAGGCCATAAAATCATTTAGCTGGAGTATGGAGGTGGCTCCTCCACAGCAGGGCAACTAGCATTTGTGTCTTCTGTCCTCTCCACTTGGGCGCCATCCCCGTGGGACTGGGGATGCAGCGCAGCTGCATTGTATTGATCTTGCTCCTGCTGGGGAATAAACTGTCCGCACCCACTGGGCCGTTACCTTCCCAGCCTAGTCTACAGCAAGCAGCAGCTGCAGCTGCCCTGTGGGGACCGTTGTGACCACCTGACGGCGCTGAGGATCACGAGGAAACAGTCATGTCATGGAGGGTGACTTTGAGGCTGTTAGAGCAGATCGGGGAAGGGTATGAACGTGAACCAGCCCGGTTGATCTGAGGGAACTGAGTGACAGGCAGAAGGAACAGCAGTAACGGAGGCCCTGAGGCAAGGGGGAGGTAACGGCAGCTCTGAGGAACTACAGGAAGAGCAGTGGGGCTGAAGTGAAGTGAGCAAGGAGGGACAAATGATGTGAGTGGCCACGGGTCAGCCTGAGTTTTCAAGTGTTAACCAGGCAAGTGATATAACCTGTTTTTAAAAAAGTTTTTTAAAGATATTATTCATTTGAGAGAGAAAGAGGGAGAGCACAAGCGGGGGTAGCAGCAGGCAGAGTGAGAGGGAGAAGCAGACTCTCCACTGAGCAGGGAACCCCACCCTGGACTCAACCTCAAGACCCCAAGATGACCACCAGAGCTGAAGGCAGATGCTTAACCGACTGAGCCACCTAGGCATCTCTGATTTCTATTTCTAAAAGATTATTGTCCAAAAAATCAAGTAGACCTCAAGTAAGAAAAGAGGGCCTGGCCTACAGCATAGGGGGGCAAGGTGGGGGGTGGGGAGAGCAGCCATCCAAGTGCTAGAGTGAAGGGAGTGGTGGCCACTCACATGAGCAATTCCAGGGTGAGCTGAGCATGCTTCCAGTGGTGGCATAGCCAGGGTGCCTGGGCAGCAAGGCGGGGAAGAGCACATCATCCACCCTTGGAAGGACCTTTCACCGGCCGTTCACTCCAAAACCGGGAGCCACAGGAAGCATCTGAGCCAGACCCAACCTCTTCCTTAGACTCGCTCTGACTGCTGCATTGAGACGATGTGGGGGTCTGTCCAGGGGCAAGGATGGGACCTGGAGACAGGACTGCAGTCATTCAGGGAAGAAACGGTGGCCAATTTGTCTCTGGCAGCCTCCCCCCAATTAATTAACCTGATAACTGAACCTCTGATATGGTCTCTTCTGTGAAATGTGCTGTAAGTAAACGTAATGGATATGAAGCACTCAGCACCACATGTAACACACCCATGAGAACAACCACAAGAGAGCTGTGACCCCTGATGGTGCTGGTTTTATTTCAGAAGCCCCACACCTACTTTCAGAACTGCTCTGGGAGATTCTTAGGCCTTTAAAACTGCAAATAAAATCTTAATCACAACCTTCTACTTAAAAACCCTTCGGTGCCAAGCACAGCAGAGTGCAGAAAATCCATGCTCCTTGCCACAGCCCAGCACACCACCCCAGGTCTGGCCCTGGCCCTCCTTCCTGGTGTCTGGTCCCACCACGCTATACACACACACACACACACATACCAGGAACCCTGCCTGTCCTCCCCAGTACCTAGCATCCAGAGGGCGCTCAGTGTGTTTCTAGAATCTTAAATGCAGGGAAGGACATTTACTAACTTCCCAAGCTAACGAATGAGCAGAAGGTCAGATGATCTACATATCTTCACACACTGAATTAAAATGGGGACCTACCCATGTTTATAGGTGTGACATATACGATCTTCACATATAAGCCCTTATGTTCACAACATGGGAACACATGGAGGGTTTGGCACACACGAATCTTCTAGGTCACCAAGGCTTAACTCTCCTTTAAGCACCTACATTACCTTATATGGTAAGATCCCTAAAACAGACTCCATGTTTCCCTATCTCCTAATAGCAAGCAAATGAAGTTTCATTTTCCTTTCCTCATGAACATCCCTGACACGAGACTAATGAAAGTGCAGCCCCGGGGATTACGGACATGTGACTTCTGTGACCTGTTGCTCCCAGGCTAAATGACTAAGTGGCCCCAGGAGGCTTTAGCTTCTTTTCTGTTTAGTACTTTTCCTCTCTCGATCAACTGTCACTCCAGAAATTACTGCTGCTCCTGTCAGTGAGCTCCTTCCGCCATCCTAGAAATGTACTACGTATAATCTGTTACAAGTTGGTTAAGGAAATTAGATTACTGGAAACGTGCACCCCAATGGCAGGTGAAGGAAGGTCTGAGGAAGTCTCCTTCTGAGATAAGTGGATGCGCTTCCCAGGCCTTTCCTTCCTGTTAGCTGGGATTCTTGATGGGTGGGACAATCAGCTAAAACATGACCTAATCAGAAACTAGAGTTCGAGTGAGTCCGGAGAAACAGCCAAGTGTCCTCATGCTAGAGTAGCAAGCATCAGACAGATCTGTGTAAGTCTCTGCCACTCACTATCTATGCCCCTTACTCCTCAAAACATTTTCTTTCAACATCAACTACAGTTTATGGAGCACGTGCTAGGTCCCAGGCCACCATCCTGTTTAACCTGCACTAGGACAGCTAATTGCCGCTCACAAAATGCCTGTGAAGAGACAGTGTTGTCCCCATTTATCAGCTGAGAAAACAGGTCCCAAAGCCAGCACCTCAATGTAACAGAGCTAATAAGAAGCAAAGGCCAGGGCAGTCTAACCCAGAGCTCTTAGCTACTCATTCATTCAACAATCATCATCTGAGCTCCCAGGATCATCAAGACTGAGTATACGTCAGTGGACAAGACAGAAAAAATTCTTGTCTTCTTTATGGAGCTTACATTCTAGAAGACGTAGTGTGGGGAGACCAACAGTAAACCATACATAAAAATGTAAATCACATGCATGTTTTTAGGTTACGCCACTTGAAACTGCCAACAGCCAACAGTTTTGTTGTTGTTGTTTTTATCTACAAGAATGGTCATTTCACATGGTTCGACCTAACAGAAGGTGGGAAGCACACCTGGAAAGGGGAGGGAAGCGGGATGGGTGGTAGGAGGCAGCTAAAGGGGTAGGTAGCCTACCAGGAGGGGAGGGGAGGGGCTGAGGGGAGGAATCAGGAGTTAGGGCAACCGCCACCCCCAGGTGTGCCAACACCAACCCCAATGTCACAGGGTTATGAAGATGAAGTGAGATAACAAAAGTGAAAAGGTTGATAAACCAGGGAGTTCCGAGCTGTAACAAATTACTACTATTACCTCAAGTTCCCTACTTTGCTACTGGGAATGACAGCAAACTTTTTAAGGCATCGATGGAGCTCCATGGCTCCCGAGGCTGCCGGTTCACGCCTCACCTGGAGCACAGAGGCCACCGGGAGCTTTGGTTTAAAACTGTTCATCCAGCTCCCAGAAAACAAAAGGTTTTGTTAGTGCTGTTCTTATCAGCAAGGTATTACCTACACAAAGAAAGCAGCGGTACCTGTCTGCAAACTGTTGAGATGTACGCGAGACCTCGACCTGAATGATTTAACAGAATTTCAAGAGAAAGCCATGTTATTTTAACACGGTGCCATGTAATGAAGTATACTGTGGGTCTGAAAATCAATGTCCCTGACGTCGGTAAGAATTTCACTAGCCAGGCAGCCCAGTGGCTCAGCGGTTTAGCGCCACCTTCAGCCACCTTTAGCCCACCTTCAGTCCTGGGGTCTTGGGACCCAGTCCCACGTCAGGCTCCCTGCATGGAGCCTGCTTCTCTCTCTGCCTGTGTCTTTGCCTCCCTCCCTCCCTCTGTGTCTCTCATGAATAAATAAATAAATAATCTAAAAAAAAAGAACTTCACTAGCTCCACCAACCCATTCTACCAGATAATCACTATTTGCTGTGCTCGTAAAGGTTACAATTAAAATAGCTGCTAAAACTTAACAGACAAGGAAAAGGTGACCGATGGAACACGACACTAGGTTAATTTGTAGAGAAATGATAGGTATGCATAGTTTCTTTTAAAGAGACAGCCTTTATTGTAAGGATTTTTACACTGAAGAATTCAAAATGTGGTAAAGTTTTTTGGAATTTATTGATTTGTATTTAAAAGGAACTGTTGACACAGATTCACCGGAAATCATCCAAACAAGTGAGAAAATACAGGTAATACTACTGAAACAGTAAAATAATTCCAGGTCATATGTTTTATTCAACAGAACAATACCTTAAATGCTGTCATTGATATGAAAACTGACTGCTCCTTACTCTTCTAAACACACAGTGGTATAATTAACAATATTCAATCACTTCTGTTCTTTCCTGAATATATAAAAATTAAAATACCAATTAAAAAACTAATATATCTCCTCTTTAAATGTTTCTTACAGATACAATTTCAATATTTTCATTCAATAGTGGTGTGGTTTAAGAGATTTTTTTCATTCACAAGTCAAACAACAATCCACCCAAAGGGAATGGATAGTCTATAAGCTCATATTGCAAATAAAGACTTCAGGAATGCAGCAACTGACATTTCTAAAATACAAAACGGATAAAATTCTTGAGAGAATACATGCAGTAAAGCTCTAAGCAGCTGGCCACAGAACTAGAACATTCTACCGATGATATGAATTCAATGGGACTCCAGATGCTTCCAAACTCAACTTGAACTCTCATCTTAGGCTTTGTATTTTGCTTTTCCAGTTTCACTAATGACACAAACATGCTATAAAATAAAAATCCAGAAAATTGCATTAGAAAAGCGTATTCTGAAATGAAAGGCAAGAAGAGCAGTCTGCATGGCTTGCGTGAACTGTACGGTGCTGCAGGGTCTTTCCTGAACAGAGGTTGCTGTGGTCTTCCTAACCTTCCTTGCCTGGGTGCCCAAACGCACTCTCAGGCTTCGTGCCTACACAGCAGAGGCAGGTGTTTGAAGGAGAGTGAGTGAAAAGCCTCAAACCAGTTCATTTATTCCTTACTTATGACCACATCTATCATCGGAAATAATAATGGGACAGTTATTGTATATTAAAGCTGTTCAACTATTGCAGCCAGCAAGAAGTGTCACTCCAGCCTGGCCAACTTCCAGCTCTAAGGACGTGTGCACTTGACTACAGCTTTATGTGTCTAATGGGAACCACCAGTCTGTTCAAATTATGAGGTGCTGGAAAGAGAAAACAATTCTTCTCTTTCGTAAATTTTTATATGGGTTCTGAAAAATGAGAGTGAGAAAAAGAAGCATTACTTACATTCAAATCCCTGAAGTATTCATTATAGTCAAGGGCATATCCTACAACAAACTTGTCTGGAATTTCAAATCCAACAACTAAAAAGAATCATAAGTCATCATTTAGATACAGAAAATATCATTTTCAAATCTAATGCTTACAAACGTGCCTTCTCTACAAATACTCTCTAAAGTAACTCTAAGCCATTTCATATGAAACTTGTTCGGGTTAAAGATGGTTAAATGATTGACAGAAAAGTAATTCACTTACAGTCAGGTTTATAGCCAACACTTCGAGGGGTCCTTTTCACCAGCAAGCTGTTAATTACAAAATGTAACATGTGACATACGGAGCTATGACAGGGCATTAAGAAAGAGAACATTAATGTTCTAGAACATGGTTTTACCTGCATGAATACTATGGTCGGTTTCCACACACCCAAAGAAAGACTGACACGGGGAGCTAGACCACAGGGATCACTGGGCAGAGGCAGCAGTAGGTTCACACCACAGAGGAGGCCCTTGACTGATCCTCACCCAGAACACGATAGGCTGTTCTAAGAGCTACACCCGGACTACTAATGCACCCACTGAGGGGCAGTGAATTGAAGGATGAATGGATGGGGAGTACCAATGAGCAGTTTCAGAATCCCTGGAAATCCAATCCTAAAACTACAAATGGGTGCAGGAGATGTGAGCATCACCTTTTCAGACTTTTAATACGTGGCTTATAGAGATCTTTAAGCTAAAAAATAAGTAGCATGCTGGAAGAGCTAGTATTTATTTTTGAGAGCAAAAACTGCAGTAGGGATAAGCCACCTCTAACATAAGCTAGTTTTTGTGACCCAAGTGTGTACTACCTGTTGAGATTTTTCAGCCATTAAAAAAAGCTATTGACACTGTTTTGATAGCCTTTACATATGTCAAAGGCAGTCCCACTAAAACTTAGGATTTAATGCTTTCTTAGATAAATATATTTAAAGAGCTGGAAAGGACAGGGGTGTCTGGGTGGCTCAGTGGGTTAAGCGTCTGCCTTTGGCTCAGGTGTTGATCCCAGAGTCCTGGGATCAAGCCCCCTCGGAGCCCCCTCCTCTACCTTCATCTGGCTAACTGCTCAGTGGGGAGAACTTGCTTCTCCCTCTGCCTCTGCCCTGGCCACCCCTTCCCCACTGCTCGTGCTCACTCTCTCACTCTGCTCTCTCTCTAATAAATAAAATCTTAAAAAATAAAGCTAGAAAGGACATAAAGTGATTTTCAACCTTAGCTACACATCAGAATCACCTGGGAACTTTAACAAAACAAAACTCAGATACCCAGGGCCACACCGCTGACCAATTACATGAGAATTGCTGAGAATGGGACACAGACATAGGTTTCCTTTTGTTTGTTTTTTTTTTACAATTTGTTTAAGTAAATAAACTA
Organism: Canis lupus dingo; assembly: GCF_003254725.2. Taxonomy (NCBI): domain Eukaryota; kingdom Metazoa; phylum Chordata; class Mammalia; order Carnivora; family Canidae; genus Canis; species Canis lupus. Next base: position 105,631,513 of record NC_064281.1, on the reverse strand, counting down.
TACAGGAATACCTCAGAGATCTTGCCGGTTTGGTTTCAGACCACCACAATAAAGCAAGTATCACAATAAAGCAAGTCAAAGGAATTTTTTGTTCTCCCAGTGCACAAAAGTTGTTTACACTATACTGCAGTCTACTAAGTGTGCAATAGCATTATGTCTAAAAAATGTACATATCTTAATTTAAAAACATTTTATTGCTAAAAAATGCTAATCATCACCTCTGAGCTTTCAGGAGTCATAATCACTGATTACAGATCACCACAGCAAATATAATAATAGTGAAAAAGTTTGAAATATTCCAAGAATTATCTAAATGTGACAGAGACATGAAGTGAGCAAATGCTGTTGGAAAAATGGCGCCTATAGACTCGCTCGATGCTGGGTTGCTACAATCTGTAAAAAAAAACACAATATCTGCAAAGTGTAATTAAGCAAAGCACAATAAAACGAGCTATGCCTATATTAGAAGTTACTAAGCAGATATAAAGTCCAATGTTAATAGCTTATTTGAATTTTTCACTTTGAAATGATTATAGATTCCTAGGAAGTCATGAAAAATGCATAGGGAGGTCCCATGTGCCCTTTGCCCAATTTCCTCCAATACTACCAGCTCACATACTGGTAGATTACCACAACCAAGTCAGGGACTTTGGGGAACTGACTTTATCAAGAGTCCACCAGTCTTACCCACATATATTTCTGTGTGTGTGTGTGTGTACTCCTGTGCAATTTCACACATGTGGATTCATGTAACCACCACTACACTCAAGATACAGGGCTTTCCATCACACAAGGTTCTCTCTCGCTACCTCTTTATTTATAGTCACACACCCCCATCACCTCCCTTACCCCTGGCAACCACTAATCTGTTCTCCATTTCTATCATTTTGTCACTTTAAGAAGGTTGCATAAATGGAATCATATAGTAGTTAACCTTTTGAGATTGGCTTTTTTTTTTTAAGTAGGCTCCACACAACCCAAAGATCAAGACCTGAGCTAAGATCAAGGGTTGGACACTTAACCAACTAAGCCACCCAGGCACCCCTCGAGACTGGCTTTTATCAGCACAACTCCCTTGAGACTCATCGGGGTTGTTGGGTAGATCCATAATGTGTTCCTTCACACTGCTGAGTAGGATTCCATGGAAGGGTATACTGCAGTGTGTTTAGCCATTCACCCACTGAAGGGCATTTTGGTTGTTTTCAGTTTGGGGCTATTACAAATGAAGCTGCCATGAGCTTGCATATATGAATTTCTGTGAGGACCTAAGTTTTCATTTCTCTGGGATAAATGCAAGTGCTGGAGTTGTATGGCAGCTACATGTTTAGTTTCTCACAAAACTGACAAACTGTTTGCCAAAGCAGCCATTCCATTTGACATTCCTATCAGTTAATAGTCTAAATTTTTAATTGAACTCTTTAATTTAAAATGCTTATCTAGGGGCACCTGGGTGGCTCAGTGGGTTAAGCATCTGCCTTCAGCTCAGGTCATAATCCTGTGGTCCTGTGGTTGAGCCCCACATTGGGCTTCCTGCTCAGCAGGGAGTCTACTTCTCCTTTTCCCTCTGCCTGCCGCTCCCCCGGCTTGTGCACTTTCTAGCTGTCAAATAAATCAATAAAATATTAAAAAAAAATAAAATTGGGACGCCTGGGTGGCTCAGCGGTTGAGTGTCTGCCTTCGGCTCAGGGCCTGATCCCAGATTCCCAAGATCGGGTCCCACATCAGGCTTCTTGCATGGAACCTGCTTCTCCCTCTGCCTGTGTCTCTGCCTCTCTTTCTGTGTCTCTCATGCATAAATAAATAAAATCTTTTAAAAAATAAATAAAATATTTTTAAAAATAAATCAAAATAAAAAATAAATAAAATGCTTATCTAGTCATTCTTAAACCTGCACTGAATAAAAAGAGTAAGCTTACTCAGAATAAGCTGCCATGCTTACTCTCTTTATGTATCAAGCACAAATACACACAAACCATAAACGGATATATATCTGTGATATTAAAATCTAATGGTGAGGGAGGGATTAAGAAAAAAAAGGTTAAGAAACACCGACTTAGCCAACCCTATCACTAAGAAAGGACTTAAGTACTCTCTGAGCACTCTACACCTTGCCACACAAAATCTTTCATGAGGCAGTCTATCTCAATTCCACACCATACCCTAGGAAAGAGGTTACAGACTACCCTTTGCCACAGTAGAGTGACACTGAAAATCCTAAAGGGCATGTAGAGAAATAAGCAAGTACACTGATTGGTTCAGAGGAAGCTACTCAGTGCTCTAGAATGCATCACTAATAGATACTCTCTCGTCACACTTGTCCCAAACCCACTGAAAGGGACACACACACGCATCAGCTATCAGGAAAGCCCCAAAGGACAAACTGCTGACATACGATTCATCAGGAGGCTCACTCTGATTCAGAGATGCTCAATATTTGATACTTTGCTCCTTTATTTTTTTATTTTTATTTTTTTACTTTGCCCCTTTATTTTTTTTGATTTTTATTTATTTATGATGGTCAGAGAGAGAGAGAGAGAGAGAGGGAGGCAGAGACATAGGCAAAGGGAGAAGCAGGCTCCATGCACCGGGAGCCCGACGTGGGATTCGATCCCGGGTCTCCAGGATCGCGCCCTGGGCCAAAGGCAGGCGCTAAACCACTGCGCCACCCAGGGATCCCTATTTTGCCCCTTTAAAAGGGGTTTATCAAAACCAAATAACCATTTAGGAAAAAAATTCGATTACTATCTGACCCCTATCCCAAAATTACAGAGTGGCCAAAGATTTAAAAAGAAAAGATAAAATTGCCAAAGTCTAAAAAACCACCCTAGGTGTTACCCTACCAAAATCTTAAGGTGAAAAAAAAATCTTAAGGTGAGAAAGCATGAACCGTAAGCCACGTTGCCCTGGTTCAAATCTCACCCAAACAGAATGCTCGGCACTGTGTCTTTGGACAATTCCCTATGCCTTGCTATCCTAATGCGTAAAGTGGGAGTAACAGTTCTACCTCAGAGTTGTTAGGGATTAAAGCTACAATTATAATTATGTATAATTATAATTAAATTAGAAACAAAGGTAGAACTAATAAAGCAAAAGCCAAACAGCACAGGTAGGGCCTGGAGGTGAGGATGACATATGTCGACACAACATCATTCAACTGCAGGAGCTCTGGATCCTCAGAACCCACCCCCTTCCTACTACCTACTAACCCCAATTTGGGATCCTTGGTCTCAATTCTTCAAGAAAAGTCCCGAATCTTCTGCCATGCTACTCGGGACAAGTTGACATTATTACCATGCTGGAAACCAAATGTTAACAGTATTAAGCAAAGAGATGACTGCAATGAAGGGCTTCGTTAACACATGACAAGATCATTTACAAAGGACATTTAAGGAGTCTTAAATTTGAGATCATGTTACTTTTTGAAGATGAAACAAGCTGAGAACATTTACACTTACAAAGAAGCAATAACTTAATCCTGTTTCAAATGAAGAAAATATCCTGTTAAAATGTCATATACATACCTTGCAACCTTGACCATCTTTGGATTATGCTCCTTGACCAAGGAAAGCAAAGTCTGCATTGTTTTCCCAGTGTCAATTATATCCTTTTAAGAAAAAACAAGACATTTAAATAGCAAATAAAATGGAGTCATATAAACACAAAATACTAAAATCCCATGTGCAAATAGAATAATGCTATTTTTTTCAGTGTAGCCCCCTCCCGGATGCAGATGGTTAATAGACCACACTCTGAGAAACACTGCTTTATACCATCTTGAAAGCATCCGAATTTTTTTTTTTTTTTAATTTTTTTTTTTATTTATTTATGATAGTCACAGAGAGAGAAAGAGAGGCAGAGACACAGGCAGAGAGAAGCAGGCTCCATGCACCGGGAGCCCGACGTGGGAATCGATCCCGGGTCTCCAGGATCGCGCCCTAGGCCAAAGGCAGGCGCCAAACCGCTGCGCCACCCAGGGATCCCGAAAGCATCCGAATTAATAAGGTGTTACTATATAAAATGACTGTATATGAAAATGAATCTTAGCTATTTATTCAAAAGTAAGACATTATTCAAAACAAACCTAACTGGGAAAATACTTCTTAAACCAGAACCCTAATGTTCTTCAATGAAAATATTCCACAGATGGTATAAAGTGGTGCTTCACAAAGAGGGGTCTGTGAGTCATCAGAAACATCAGGGCTGGAGACTTGTGAAAAAAGTAGATCCCTGGGCTGTGGTGGTTAGAATTCCAGTGGCCCTCAGACTCTCGTCCCCTAGTGTACACACCCATAATAACTCTCTACCCCCAGGGTGAGCACAACCTGAGAAAGTAATGGGACAGTCACTCCTGTGCTTAGTTATATTATATGAGGTAACTCTAGCATACTGGACAGAGGATTTCCCACTGGTTTTGAAGTCAGCTGCCATGTGAGAAGGCCACGTGCAAGGACATGAGGTTGGCTTCAGGAGCTGGGAGTGACTCCCGGAGAGCAGCCAGCAAGAAAATGGGGCCCTTGGTCTTATAAGCACAATGACTAAGTTCTGCCAATGACCTAAATGAACTTGGAAGAGGATCATGAGCTCTGGGTAAGAAAGGAGCTCCAGCCTTACTTCAACCTGATGAGACTCTGAGCAGAAGACCCAGGTAACCTGTACTCAGGCTCCTGATCTGTGAAAGCCTAGACACTAAACATGTACTATTTTCAGCTGCTAAGTTTGTGGTCATTTGTTTGGCGGCATTACCTTAAACAAAATCGATCTGAAGTGGAATTAATGAATCTACATTTAAAAACAAGCAACCAGGGGTGCCTGGGTGGCTCAGTCCGTTAAGCACCCAACTCTTTTTCTTAAGATTTTTTATTTATTTATTCAGAGAGAGAGACAGAGGCAGAGACACAGGCAGAGGGAGAAGCAGGCTCCATGCAGGGAGCCTGACGTGGGACTCGATGCCGGGTCTCTAGGATCACACCCTGGGCTGCAGGTGGTGCTAAACTGCTGCGCCACCGGGGCTGCCCAGCATCCAACTCTTAATCTCAGCTCAGAGCCGAGAGTTCAAGCCCTGCAATGGGCTCACACTGGCTGTGGAGCCTACTTAAAACAACAACAACAACCACCACCAAGCAACCAGTTCTCAGGGATATTTATGTACATGAATCCTTGAAAACAGTATCACCTGTTTAGTTTTTGATCCATAAGCTTAAGTTTCTATTTATAACAACAAAAATGAATTAAGGGTTATTGGTGCTCTTAAGCCTTAAACATTTTACATAAAGAATGAGAACTCACTCCACTGGTAAGAGTATAAAGCATACAACCACTCTGTTGAGTAACTTGGCAATAACAGCAAAATTGAAAATGTACCAACTCTACAATCCAGTCAAGCCTATATATAGAAGGAACTCACACAAGTGCAGGCCGAGTACTGCAAAAGGATGCTCTCAGCAGACCTATTATAGTATGAAAAATGGAAGACTTGCCCTATTCATAGGGCAATAAATTGGTGGACTTGTATACTGCAATGCTATTTTGCATTTTAAGCCAACTACATACGTCTCAACATGAATAACCTCAGAACTTACTGTGAGTGAAAATAACAAGATGGAAGAGAGAATATGTATAGTGCAGCACTATGTAAAGTATTAAGTCACAAAATATGTTTTGCATATGGATACATACATGCAATAGAAGTATTAAAAAAACATGCATGGGAATGATATATATCAACTTTAAAGAAAGAAAAAACTTTCAGGCACAAAAGAGAGGAGTAAGAAATATACCAACAAATCACCAATAAATTATCCAATAAAGAGAAATTACCAAGTATTTCTTACAAAAAAAATCTCACTCCCTTATAACACAAGCCCACCATTAAAATTGATGAAGAGGAATTTCTTTCCCTGGACTGCCTTTAGGACTGTGCATACTAAGTTAGAAAATCATAAACTGCATATTAAAAGCATGTAGAACTTACCTCAACAATCAAGACATTCTAGAAGAAAAAGAAATGAAAATCAGTGCAATGAATCAGACAGTGTTTCCAATTATAACTCAAATCACATCCTAACAAACTCATTATCCAAATTCTTGTTTTTAAGATAGTTTCCTATATCAAACCCGGATTTAAACAACAGACTATCTGCTAGAATTTGGAACTCTTTAATATGAAATCTTCACTGTGATATAATTTTTAAAAATAAAATTTGACCTATATGTTCATTTTTCAAATTCTCATTACTTTAAACAGAAGTCTTATCTTAGGCAAATCATGAAGTTTCTCTGGGCCTCAGTTTACCATGTGTAAAATAAGGGACTTGAACTAGTATGTATCTTTCAACTCTAACATTATAACTATGATGGTTTGTACTATAACTGAAAAATCATGCACTTAATTGACCATATGGACTCCAATTCAAAACCCATTTTCTCATTAGGCTGAAACTGATCTGTATTTTCTGGATGTGTTCATATTCTTGAACTCAACTAAAGAAAGGTACCAATGGTTCCTTCCACCATAAACCCTCATACCAATTTCTACCTCTCAGGATTTTATAGCTGGAAGAGCCCATACAGGAAAAACCATCTAACAATTACCTCCAAGGTAAAGAAGAGTCCTTATCTGTTCTTATAGGAATGAGGTAACATTTCACATTTCTTATAGGAACAAGGTAACATTTCACATTTCTTATAGGAACGAGGTAACATTTCACATACTGGTTATAATCACTGTAACAAGAAAGATTCATGCTATGTTGTGTATTTGTAGTTCTTATTTCTTGGTCACATACTTATTGCATCAAAACTTTAACCTTCTACATATTCTTCTAAGACAGTGGCTACCAAGGTAGGGCGCACAAGATCCACAGGGTTGCAAGAGAGAAATAGTAGACTCTTAAACCTCACTCTGGCTGAGAAATACTTTTGCTATTATTTTACAATATACATAATATTATTATAGTGTGTATTATCACTTTTCCTCATATCACAACTACTTTGTGTCTTTTCAAGATACTGCAACCTCAATCTTTAGTAAAACTGAATATAATCAATTAATGGACCAATAATTGTTTCACCACCTACTATGTGATTATTTCTCCTACATTTTCTCTACCCTAGCTAGCACATTTGAAGAATAACATTCATCCTAACTGTGGCTCACTGCTGCAGCAATGTGTTCCATGGGATAGAGTGATAGTTTGAAAACAGCACTGAATTATGAAACAGAGAAACTGGATTCTAGTCTTAACTCTCATACTAAGTAGCTGCACGATCTTGATTATGTCATAATCATAGACTTCTAATAATATGAGAGAGTTTGTACAAATCAAGTACAATACAGAGAGATTACATATTTGTCCGATATAAAATTGTAGCATCTGGAGTATGATCTCAATACTGTTTTAAAAATAATGAATGACATTTGGGGAATATAAAAAAATAGTGAAAGAGAATAAAGGGGAAAGGAGAAAAAAATGAGTGGGAAATATCAGGGAGGGAGACAGAACATGAGAGACTCCTAACTCTGGGAACCGAACTAGGGGTGGTGGAAGGGAAGGTGGGTGGGGGGTGGGGGTGACTGGGTGAGGGGCACTGAGGGGGGCACTTGATGGGATGAGCACTGGGTGTTATTCTATATGTTGGCAAATTGAACACCAATAAAAAATAAATTTATAAAAATAAAAAAAATAACGAATGAGAAATCCTACCCTTATTGAGAGCTTATTTTATGTCAAATAGCTACATCCTTACTTCATAAGTGAAAAGAATGAGGCTCAGAGGTCAAGTGATTTGCCTTAAGTCATAAAACTAGCCAAGTGGTAAAGAGGTATTTTCAGGGTCCAAAGCTCATATTCTCAACCACTAACTGGAAAAGGAGAAAATATTTATATACCTATGTATCTGCACACAGTGTCCCAAAAAGATAAACTGAAATAGAAAGTCTAAATAATCCCACAATCTCACCACCAAGAAATAACTTCACCTGAGATGTCTTGATTTTTTTTCTACATAAACGTGCTCTACTGTGATTATCATGAAAAGAAAATTATTTTAGAAAGAGACCTTTCAAGATCAAAAAGCCACGTAATAGGATAGAACCACTGGGTGGGAAAGGCAAGGTCAAATGGAATCCCAGGAGGCTTTGAAGGCTAGGCCCCTTCCAACACTAAACACTGGTTATAAGAGTAAGGGCTTCAAATGACTTCTAAATATGGGCGAAGTGTGCTGAAAGGAAAGAATAGGTCTGGCAGTGGTCTATAGGATGGGCAGGAGGGGAAAGAGTCAACAGATTATAATTTCTCTTTTGAAGTTTTCAAAAGATGTTGAGGAGGACAAGATTAGTTTGGCAAAACCCTGACATGGGATCAGAGAATTTGATACAAGTGCTGTAGGCTAAAGTTTCCTAACAGATACTCAGTCAAGTAAGCGGCAAATATTAAAATCTAAAAGCCAGAGGAAGAAAAGTGCTTTGAGGTCAGAAAGACCTGCATTTAAGTTCAAGCTCTACCACTTGCTGGCAGTGTGACTTTGGATAAGCCCTTCAAATCTGCTGAGTCTTAGCTTCCTGACCTGTAAAATAGGGGTTAAAATAGGGGTAACAGTATCTACCTCATGAGATTGTTATGAAACTTTTATGAGATTATGCCTTTATATTTGGCAGTGTTTACAAGTGAAAAACTAACTGGCAGCTGGAAAAAACATAGCACCCTATCATTTGTCATTGTACTTGAAAATCATTTCAATGCATCAGAAGAATCATACTCAAATATCTTAATACCTCTATTATTTCTGCCAATTGTCTATACTGGCAAAATCTTGATGTATTTAAAAAACTCTTTTTGAGATTTCTTAAAAATAGTAGTATGTTTGAATTCACTAAGTATTCGGAAATACCAGAAGCTGCTGTTAAGAGGTCTATATGCTTTATCTCACTGAATGCTCTTAACTGTGAGGTGGCTGCCATTATCGTCCCCATCTTACATATAAGAGACAAATAGGTTAAATAATAATCTGCCCAAGGTCACACAGAAAAGGTACTGAGCCCGGCTTTGAATCACAGCTACCCATTTTGGGGTACCTGGCTGGCTTAGTTGGTAGAGCATGCAACTCTTGATCTTGGGGTTGTGAGTTTGAGCCCCACGTTGGGTGTAAAGTTTACTTAAGGAAAATAAAAAGCTGCCTATCTCTAGAACCTACACTTTCACAGCTACTACATGATACTACAGACACTGCATGTTTTGCTTTGTGAGTCTGATTTTTAAAAAGAAGACGGTCTTTTCTCCAATATATATATATATACTTTCAAAGAAGAATTCCCAGTTAGATCACCACAGAGGAAGACAGGAGTCCTTTGCAATCTAGACTTTAAGTTTAATGTTGGATTCTGCTGCCTCTTTGCTATATGACCTAGGGAAAGACAGCTAACTTAGGTCACTTCCAAGAGTTAAATAGCCTTGTTTAAGTGCATAACTAACTGTGTAAACTGCCTCAGTGATAAAGCACAGTGTTACTAATTGACTCCTGGCATGAAGTCAAGAGAACTCTTTTCTTCCCTCTCAAGACACATACCTTTCCAGTTAAAGTTGAGAGATCATCTCCACCAATTACTTTTATGTCCCCTGTTGACTGGTCATTCTAGTTAAAAAAAAAAAAAAGATATAAATATATACGTATATCCTTTTGTGTATGTACACAGATTTCAAATTATTGAAAAGGAACTAGAAGATTTAAGAAATTAGTCATCAAATGTCATAGCATTTAGGATATTCTAAACGATACAAACTATAAGAATTATGTTTCAGGGGGATCCCTGGGTGGCGCAGCGGTTTAGCGCCTGCCTTTGGCCCAGGGCGTGATCCTGGAGACCCGGGATCGAGTCCCACATCAGGCTCCCGGTGCATGGAGCCTGCTTCTCCCTCTGCCTGTGTCTCTGTCTCTCTCTCTCTCTCTCTCTCTGTGACTATCATAAATAAATAAATAAAAATTAAAAAAAAAGAATTATGTTTCAGGAAATGAACGACTAAGATAACTTTTAACTAGAGATTAGTAAAAATTTCAAAGTTCTAATTGGCCATTACTGATTTGATACTCTTAAGAGTCCTCAAAATAGGGCACACACAATTTTGAATGGGCAGTATCACAGCAGCCACCCATCTTCGGTCATGGTGATTTCTGAACCATGAAGAAAGTTATTAGCACGACAGATGTCTGGTTTTGGCCCTAGACCAATCCCATGAATCAAGAAAGTTGTATGTTCTGGTCTGTATCTTACTCAACCCCAAAAATACTGTCCTCGAAAGTCTAGCCCAGGCCCAAGTTGTCTTCAGAACAGTCTGGAAAACCAGGTCTGATTAGTCTTTTCAGGCATACCTCTTAGGTTCCCAGTTTTCTGTTATCATAGACTCCAGCAGAAACCCTTACAGGAGTTTCAAAGGGAAACCATCCATATCTACTGTAGTTGGTGGTGATAATGACCATAATTTGTACTGGAGCCAAAGAGCAGGTAAACAAAAGAGCTGAGACTTCCCCTACCAGAGAGCAAACCATACCAAAGCTACAGTAATTCTTTTTTTTAAGATTTTATTTATTCATGAGAGATACAGAGAGAGAGAGGCAGAGACACAGGCAAAGGGAGAAGCAGGCTTCATGCAGGGAGCCCGATGGGGGACTCGATCCCGGGTCTCCAGGATCACACCCCGGGCCGAAGGTGGCGCTAAACCACTGAGCCACCCAAGGCTGCTCAAAGCCACAGTAATTCTAACAATGTTGTGCCAGCACAGGAATAGACAAAGAGACCAAGGAACAGAATACAGCCCAGAAGCACTCGAAAATATATGAGGATTTAGTATATGATAAAGATGGTATTTTAAGTCAGTAAGGAAAAGACAAATTATTCAATGAAGTAGTTAACCATTTTGGGAAAAAAAATAAAGTATGATCCCTACACCTCACAGCATATACAAAAGTAAATTCCAGATGGATTAAAATCTAAATGTAAAAAATAAAGCCATAAGCAGGCTGGAAGAAAATGTAGAATAAATATTTTCACATTCTTTGAAAGGGTAAAATCCTAGGCATATCATGAACCCAAACTGAAAGAAAAGATCTGTAACAAATATTCCTATTGTGTTGGGTTCCAAGACTAAGAATCCAATAGGAAAATGAAGAACGAACACAAATAGGCAATTCACAGAAGAGAAGGCCTAACATATAAAATGCTATCAATCTGAGAAACACTAAAACAATGAACTTCTACCATTTACCCATTCACACTGGCAAAAACTCAAGCCTGATGATAAATGTTGACAAAAGTGAGGTAAACAAGTACTCTTGGTAAAAGTATAAACTGGTATAACCATAACCTCTCTTGAAAATGATACGGCAATACCTATTAAAATTGTAAGCCTGTGTGCCATTTGCTCCAGCAATTCCACTTCCAGGAATTGGTGCTATAAAAATACTCACCAATATGCAAAGGTACATACAAGGAGGTTCAGTGTATCAACTATTTATAAAAAAGAAAAACTGGAGACAACCAAGTCTATCAACAGGGACCTATTTAAATTAAATTCATCTGCACAAGGTAATACCATGAGGTCATTAAAAAAAAATCCGAAAATCTATACACACTGACATGAGCCATGGGAATTAAAAACACCAAGTAGTAGAACAATGTGTTGCCTATGAAACCATTTTTGTTCAGCATTCTAAACAAATGTATAACATCAAATACCTCTGAGTACTGAGAATGAGGATAACAAGGCTTTTTACTTTTATATACTTCTATTCTCATCATATGCTTCTATATACATGTCCATTTTTTATGGAGTATCATTTTTGAAAAACACAATTGGGCCAAAACTACTTAGTGTTGCAAACTAAACAGATCTAAGTATGGCTTCTGATATGCAAAAATTCTAGCATATTACTTCTCATCTTAAGGAAATTACAGACACTCTTTAGTCTAACTTAAAACCCAGAGTTTCGGGCAGCCCTGGTGGCTCAGCAGTTTAGCGCCATCTTCAGCCCAGGGTGTGATCCTGGAGACCTGGGATCGAATCTATGTCGGGCTCCCTGCATGGAGCCTGCTTCTCCCTCTGCCTGTGTCTCTGTCTCTCTCTCTCTCTCATGAATAAATAAATAAAATCTTTAAAATAAATAAATAAAAATAAAACCCAGAGTTTCAAACACAGAGAAGTAATTAACATCAAGAAAACAAAACAAAACAAAAAAACCCAACCAAACAAAAAAAACCTGTAGGAAACCTGAAGCTTTCCAGACTAGTGAATCACAGTAAAAGATTTACACCATATACCAAAGTAGATAGTGACACCTTCTGTAGAAGTTTGGTATTACAGTCCAATTCCAAAAGACCCTCTTTAAAAAAAAAAAAAAAAAAAGAAAAGAAAAAAGAAAAAGAAAAGGAATAAAAAGACCTGAGAACTGAAAAGTATGGAATCATGGAAAAAAAAAACAAAAAACAAAAAAACAAAACATGATCCAAAGACTATGGTGATAGAGAAAGAGAAAAGAAAACTTCAAACATGCAAGACACTGTTGCTCCACTGGTGTCCAAATCTTCATACTGTTTGCCCCCAAGGTTTTTAGCTTAAATCTTTTCCGAGGCTTTTTTCATGTCAACAGCCACCTTTCCAATGGAGGCTAATAAAAATTTATCTAGGAAAAATGCTACAGTCCACCGTGCTAGAATACAGGTGTAAGTGCACAATTGCATAGAAATGGCATCCACGGATCAATTACCCCACCAGAGGACCTTCCCTCTCTCCTCTCCTGGGTGGAACAAGCTTACTACTCTATTCCTATACTATTGAGTGGCTCTTGCATGCCTCATCTTGAACAAGATGATGGGACTGGCATAGTCTCAGGGGACAGTCCCCCTCAACGCATTGCTCTTCCCACTTCTCTACCATCCCATCTCCCCTCTCTTCAGCCAGCGAGCCCAAATTGTCCTTAACTCAGAGTGTCATTATCAACTACATAAAATTCCCAAAAAAGCTCTCTGGGTCTACAACTACCTACTCTTAGCATCTGTGTTTCCATTTTGTCTACCTTTTTTTTTTAAGTGTTAAGATGGCAGTTATGATTTCTGGTGTTTTTTATTCAAGTATAATTAACGTACAGCATTACATTAGTCTCATATGTACAATTACCTTTCTTTTTTGTTTTTTAAAGATTTTATTTGTCTAAAAGAGAGAAGCAAACTCCCCGCCGAGTGGGGAGCCCAATGCGGGGCTCGATGCCAGGACCCCAAGATCATGATGCAAGCCAAAGTCAGATGCTCAACCGACTGAGCCACCCAGGGGCCCCCAATTACCTTTTTTGAGTCTAGGTGAAAAGATGAGTAGAGAAATAGGAAGGAACTTTGTTTATTCCTATTTGTATATCCCTAGGGACTTTGTAACCCTCCAGGCAGCAGCAAGAACTGCAGCGTGGTATTGGGAAAAGAGGAGAGAAAGCTGTGGGAAAACATATCACGAGCGGGCTGGGAAAGACCTGCCTGAGAGAGACAAACAGGAGGAAAAATTTTTTTAGGGGATTTTGTAGGCTGACTTTATTGTTTTTATATGTATATTTTTTATTGGAGTTCGATTTGCCAACATATAGTATAACACCCAGTGTTCATCTCGTCAAGTGCCCCCCTCAGTGCCCATCACCCAGCCACCCCATACCCCTGCCCACCTCCCCTTCCACTACCCCTTGATTTTAAGAGGATGCAGAGGCCAATCTCTAAAGCTGAGCTCCAAAGAGGGCAAGACTAGAAGTCGTACTGAGGTAAGAAGCTGAGTTTAGCACCTCACAGCTTGCTTGTTGCAGTGAACTTGGGACTGTTCTTTCAGAGCCCTAGAACAGAATTATTGGCAAAGTCCCTGCTTCTACCTTCAGCGAGGCTCCAGTCCACCACACACCACACTCTAGCATGCTTTCTCTGCACATCCTGATCGTGATCATCCTGACCTTTTGCCATTTTCCTGTACCCTGATCAAATATCAACAGCAGTGAGAATATTACGATCATATGCTTTCAGAGGTAGACTGTATCTCAGATGAAAAACAGCAGATATCCAATTTTCTAAAAATATATGCAGAAAAAAGAAGTCTGGAAGGATACACACCCAGGGAGTATTTTACTGACCTGTATTTTAGGAATTTTTTTGGAAAGAACATGTTGCTTCCAAAAAAAAAAAAAAAAGCTATTATCATCCGTTAAAAAAAATCATGCTACTAGTGAGGGGCACCTGCCTGGCTCAGTGGGGGAGGTGAGTATGTGACTCTTGATCTTGGGGTCATGAGTTCAAGCCCCACATTGGGCCTAGAGCTTACTTAAAAAATAAAAATAAAATTTAAAATGAGGGCCCTAATAAAGGAGGGCCCTTAGATCATCTATTCCCACCCTATCCAATATAGTAGCGATTAAGCACATGTGGCAATTACAACTGATCCTTCAATATCACGGGTTTAAATGTGCAGGCCAACTTATACAAGGATTTTCCTGATAAATACAGAACAGCACTGTAAATGTACTTTCTCTTCCTTGTAGTTTCCTTAATAATCTTTTCTTTTCTCAAGCTTACTTTATTGTAAAAATATGATACACAATACATATAACATACAGAAAACATACAAAATACATGTTAATTGACTGTTTATGTTATTAGTAAGACTTCTGGTCAATAGTAGGCTATTAGTAGTTAAGTTTTGTGGGAGTCAAAAATTATACAAGAATTTCAACTGTGCAGGGGGTTGGCACCCCTAACCCCTGTATTGTTCAAGAGTTGACTGTTCTTTAAACTAAATAAAATGAAAAATTCAGGCCCTCTGTTGCACAAGACATATTTCAAGTGCTTTGACAGCACAGACTTGAACTTTTTTTTAAGATTTATTTATTTATTCATGAGAGACACAGAGAGAGGGAGGCAGAGACATAGGCAGTGGGAGAAGCAGGCTCCTCGTAGGGTGCCCGATGTGGGACTTGATCCCGGATCCCAGGATCACGTCCTGAGCCAAAGGCAGATGCTCAACCGCTGAGCCACCCAGGTGTCCCGACATAGAACATTTCTATCATCACAGAAAGTTCTATTGGTCAGTGCTGCTCTAATCAAATCAAAGACACAATTTAGCACAACATAATACTAGAAAAAATTGAAGTCAGTGCTGATATTTAATATCTAGTGTTTTTAAATACAGTTTTCAAAACCTTCAGAAGTTATTGCAACCACTCTTCATGCTTTTCATTCCAGGACTGGTTTGGGACTAGGATCGCATAAGATAAACATATTCAACAGAACCACTTTGTATGGCCTTGTATACAACAGATGATCAATATGTATTTGCTGAGTGAATTAATCAATTTCCTTAAAATTTTTAATACTGAAATTTGTGGTTTCACAAGACCAAACTTGAACACTACCTGTATGTTCCAAGAAACAGAGTGTTTAATATCTCAGCCTATGTAAAGTGAAAATCCACAGGAAATGGATATAAAATATACTTCTGACACCAGTTCTGTTAAAGTTTCCTTATACCATAGATGGTACACAGCCCTGTTCCCACCAATTTAAACTGAACAAATTCTACCCCCCCACTTGTCTATGGTCTTAATTCAATAACTCACTTTGCTTGCTTTATACACACACACACATGCTTTATTTTATTTTTTTTCACACATGCTTTAAACACACACACACACACATAGATGTATATATAAAGAGAGAAATAGATATTAGCTTTACAGAAGATAAGCTTTAGACTATTCAGTGTCAACATCAAAGTGGCACATTTACATTTATTTAACTGTTCTGGAGGAAAAACATACCTCAAAACAATGACTAAATGAAGGAGAAGGTCATACTGAAAGCTACTGATCTCTTCTTGTAAGAGACAATTTAAATAACTATTCGAATATTTTCTGCATTTTCTTTAACAAATTCACTCAAATAGGCACATTCTTACAAATTACTATAAGGTAAATTACATCTTTGATATATTAAATAGCTTAATCAAGCTACTAATCAAGCAACTTCCAAGATTAATATTGAAAGTTACAGCTTTATGCACCCAGACTGCAACTGAGAAAAAAAAGTCCCACAATTGGCAAGAAGAATCGTTTGCATACAGAACTTCTGACTAGGAGGGGTGCATGGGAGGCTCAGTCGGTTGAGCGTCTGACTCTTGATTTCAACTCAGGTCACAATCTCTGGGTCTTGAGATGCAGCCCCACATGGGGTTCTGTGCTGGGCATGAAGCCTGCGTGAGATTCTCCCTCCTCCTCTGCCCCTTCCACCCTCTTCCTCTTAAAAACAAAACAACACAACAACAACAACAAAAACCTTCTAATAGAAAATTAAGAAGTAAAAGGAAGGAAGGAATCCATATTAGAGAATTCAAGTCAGTTACAAGTTTTCCCAAATAAGACTTTAAAGGTATGGGTTCAAATCAAAGACCTGTATTAACATAGGCAAGTCACTTCACCCCTCTACACCTCCTGTTCTCAAATGTGTGTGGAGATAATTCAGAACTCAAAAAAAGGTTTTCTGCAACATTTCAAATCCTACGAACAATTTCATTTTAACGTAAGCCACTTTGTCTGGACATCCAGTAAATCAGGCTCATTTTCCCTGTACTTAAGGCCCCCACAAAAATATTGCCATAAAACATTTACTTGTTTGACAACTTTTCCTCCTGAGGCTTTATTTTTTTTTATGATGAAAAAGATTATTTAAAAAAAATGTACTTCATGTGACGCCTGGGTGGCTCAGCGGTTGAGCGTCTGCCTTCAGCTCAGAGCGTGATCCTGGAGTCCCGGGAACGAGTCCCACATCGGGCTCCCTGAATGGAGCCTACTTCTCCCTCTGCCTGTCTCTCTGCCTCTCTCTCTGTCTCTCATGAATAAATAAAGTCTTTTAAAAAATGTACTTCAAAATTGAACTCACAAGAAAGAAAATACATTTGCATATTTATCATTTCATTTTTCTGAATATCACAGAGCCTTAGAAACAGAAAGGGTCTTTGAATATAAAGTGCTACATTTCACTGTTCTAAAATGCACACTCACATTTTAATATCCCTGAAATCAACATACTACAATTGATGGCAACGTACAATATAACTAACAGTGTCTTTTTTCCTAGCAGTACAAAAAGAAGAGGTGAGTCTTAACATCAGGGATATCTTAGATTGAATGAAATATGGTATTTGGAATCCCCAGGCAATTTCCATAGAGGTACTAAACAAATAAAATCCTACCAAGTTACTCTGATTAAGAGTATGTAAACTATGATGTACGTGTGTGTGTGTGTGTGTGTATACTCAAGAGAGAAAATTCTTCAAAATATCAGAAATAAAAGTGGTAGTAGAATTTAGGGTGCCTTCATTCCTTCATTTTCTGTAACTGTATGCTTTTCATAATAAACATATAGTCTTTAATCAAAAATGTAATTTTTATTTATTTATTTTTTAAATCTATTTATTCATGAGAGAGACACACACACAGAGGCAGAGATACAGGCAGTGAGAGAAGCAGGCTTCATGCAGGGAGCCCGACATGGGACTTGATCCTGGGTCTCCAGGGTCATACCCCAGGCTGAAGGCAGGTGCCAAACCACTGAGCCACCCAGGGATCCCTGTAATTTTTATTTTGAAGGAAAACTAAATGGTGTGTGTTGATATTGCTATGGCTCTTTATACATTCCAGAAACATTTAATAGTTCATGAAGTACTTCTTTAGGATTAGTACAGATTAGTTAATGTTTAATTCACTATTTCAAACTAGGGAAAATCAGCACGTGAAACTATACTACCATCAATGTTACTGATGCTGTAACAATTTTAAATTTCTCTCTTATGATTTTATCAAATTAAGTTGCCTGTTTTTTTTATATGTACATGAGAATATTTTCCATGATGAGCTGATGAATGATTAAATGGGGCAGAAATGTTACTTCAAATCAACAGTAAGCATATGGATTTAGTTTCTATTGTTTAGTAGTAAATCCACACAGAATTCCACGTAAAACAGAACAGATAGTATTTTTCTCTATGTAAAAACTAACCTAAAAACTTGCTTTGCTTATGTTTAAGACTGCATTCTTTTTATCAGTTGAGGAGTTCAGTGTAATAATCCTCTAAGATCTAAAACTAATAGGAAAAAACCTAAAAGTAGAAAATGGCATTAAAGGGTCAAAGTGTTTCTATGGCTTTAAGCTGTTCTTATAACCATAAAATACTTTTAAAAAGGACATATTAAACTCTCTTCATTTTTTTTACAAGTTTTCCTTTCAAAGAAAGAATATTCTATGCAAATCCCAAAGAAATGAAATAGAAGACCTAATGTAACAAGACTAATTTTTATGTGTTATATGTGTATGCTGGGGGGCACTTAAGAAGATCAAAAAAAGAAAGCATACCATGGACATTAAGTACCTATTTTAACTCTAAGCCAACAATAAAGGCTGGGTAGCTATACTGCTGGCAGCTAAACTGACCAGAATTAAATCTTTGTATAAACCAGCTAACTAACTTCTGGCGAGTGAAAATCCAAACTATGTATTTAAACAATTCTTTAAATTCATGCAAGACTTTGACAAGTTACAAGGAACTTATAAGTCTAAAGCAATGAAAAAAAAATAAAGCAATGTCATGGTATCTGAGCACAAAAGGTTTTAAGGGGATAAGGAAAATGTCTTAAATGGTTCTCGAGTTACCCGTAGGACTGATGAAAATGTGGAAAAGGTCAAAAACTTGGGTCAAATGGATGATTAACCGAGAGAATAAGGTTGAAAGTTAGATGTAAGATATGTGGTCTTACTCTCAAGGAAAATATAAACATAAGGCTAGTTGCTACCGAGATGCCTGATATGGATTTATGAAACAGCAAAGAGCAGGCATTTTTTTCTAACCCCCAAAGAAGCTAAGAGAAACCCACTTTTGAGAGAAACAATCAACTCCCGGGAACTACAATGGCAACACGCAACCAGAAACAAACCACAGCACGAACTCACAAAAATCAAACATTCACATGACCAAAGAAATGATGGAGGATGAAATCCATGTGTAAAGATCACACTGATTATGGCTCATCCCACAGTGTCAATATTGCTTACTGTGTCACTATTCTGAAGCATCTGAGATCAGGTGACACACACACAGTAACTGTATCAGAAGTGGTTTCTTCAGTGTGCCAGTGCTTTCACCCCACATGGGCTTTCTAGGAAACAATCCTGACCCACCTTCTTTATCAGACTCAGCTGCAAATGACTTACCACTCCCCCCCCCAATCAATCTAGCTCCAGAGGAGATATATATCTGGTAACAATAAGTATAGTTCAAAAATAGCTCCCAAGTCCTAACAGCAACTCCTAAAAGGAGTTTTTAAAAAAATCCAAGCAACAAAACCAAACTAAAAATCCTTTAAAACAAGTGTATAGCCTCCAAGGTGACTAGTTTGAAAAAGACAATATTCACTTGGCTATAAAGCAGTAGAAAATATATTAGAAAAGCTCACTGTAACCAAGTGAAATTAACATGTAAGTATAGTTTGCAGAGCTTCAAAAACATACAGGAAAACCTACAGTTGCCATGGTTTTCTTAAATATATATATATATATAATACATATAATCTTTATTTAAATTTTAGTTAACATATAGTGCGATACTGGTTTCAGGAGTAGATATACTTACACAGTAGCTCTTCAGTCTGATGAAATCTACAGTCATAGGAATGGATCCATCACTATTTCTGTTCAGTGCTTTGATATAATCCAGCAGGTCAGCAAAGAATTTATAGCCTCCCTTGAGCACACAGAGGGCTACGATGTGATGGCCTCCCATTTCCTTCATCACATCTCGAGCAAGCCGCTCAGTCCTACAGAAATAAAATCAGGAATTTAACAAAAGTTAACTTATAATAGAAATATATTTAACTCTATAACAACCCCCTTAGGCATTACACTTCCACAAAACACATCCTTTGCCCCCCATGAATTATATCCTTGCTTCATAAAGTGAAAATAAAAACTTAAAAATCTTCAAAAACCAGGTACACTGTAACACCTATCATGAACTTTCAAAATGCAAATTAAAATACCATTTCCACATATCAGATTGGCAAATTCTGACTAAATGAAATTTTCCTGATAATATACATTATAAGAAATTGTAAAAAAAAAAAAGAGCATTCTCATATATCACTGGGAGTATAAATTACAGTAACCTTTTGGGATAATCTGGCAGTATCAAAACATTCAATAAATATCTTCCCCTTAACCCAGAATTTCCCTGTGGATAAAGTTGAAGCAAGTGCCCAAACACGTGTGTAAGAAGACATTCCATTCTACTCTGCAAAAGCAAAATAATGGAGATATCCTGCATGTCCATCAATAAAGAATTGCTTAAATAAATTATGGTATGGTCAGAAAATGGAATGTTATGCAACCTTCGAAATACACAATACAGCTCTAAATATACTAATATGAAAAAATGTCCAATAAACTTCAGACCTCTATGATAGTACATACCTGTGTGTTAAAATATGTACAGTTGATGTTTGAACTGCACAAGCCCTCTTACATAGGGATTTTTTAAAATAAATACAGTACCATATGTAATGTATTTTCTCTTCCTTATGATTTTCTTAAAAACATATTCTTTTCTCTAGCTTACTTGGTTGTAAGAATACAGGATAGAATACATATAACATACAGAGTGTGTGCTAATCGACTGTTTATGTTATTGGTGAGTCTTCTGGTCAACAGTAGGCTATCAGTAGTTAAGTTATGGAGGGAGTCAAGAGTTATATACACACGTTTTGACTGCATGGATGTCGGCGTGCCTAACCCCCATGTTGTTCGAGTTAACCACACATATATCTGCACACAGTGTATGTGCATAACCATTGTGGAGGGAAGGATTGTATAAAGGAGGCTGAAGAGGAGAGAACCCCACTTTACTCATTTATAGCCTCAATCCTTAGAATATTTTACAACAGACATGTACTGATACTATAATCTTAAAATCAAAAACTAAATAGCCAGACATACAAGGCAAGCATTCAAAGACCAAGTTAGGGATTTCACTGCAATTCAGTTAAGGGGATATTTTCAAGCTAGATATGCATACTAATCAAAATATGACCTTCCCTTCATGTGATCTAGCCCCAGCCCATTACCCTGTTCAGGGTTGAGTAATCAAAGACTGTGACTAGAGTTCATTCCTCCAATCTCCCTTCAGTGTACTTTATTCTACTCCCTACAGATTCCCAGTATACCATGACTTACACTGGGTAATTAGTAAGCTCTCTCTATACCTTGTGTGTAAAGAGGGCTCTCAAATAGAAAACATCTATTATTTGACAAGTTGGCCTAGTTTATTCAAATATCAACTACTTGAAACACTTGCGGACACCTGAAATTAATAGAGAAACCCAAAAACTTCAATTGAAGATCTTACTAACCTGTCCATAATTAGTCCATGAGGAATAAACACTTTTTCCAAATCCTCAGCGTAATGATGAGGTATACAAAATAAATCTAGGTCATAACCTGGTTCATCATCACTAATCTGAAAAAGAAATAGGACCATTTCAATGACAGCATTACAGGATTGACTTTAGATGTTAAAAAACCTTAGCTTAGGGCAGCCCGGGTGACTCAGTGGTTTAGCGCCACCTTCAGCCCAGGGTGTGATCCTGGAGACCCCGGATCGAGTCCCACATGAAGCTCCCTGCATGGGGCCTGCTTCTCCCTCTGCCTGTGTCTCTGCCTCCCTCTCTCTCTCTGTGTTTCTCATGAATGAAGAAATAAAATCTTAAAAAAAAAACCTTAGCTTATAAGAGCAATTTAGGTATGACACTTCGAGAACTTTCTGTAAACTTTGTAGGTATGATCATGAATTACAGTTATATAAGAAATCAACCTTATGTTTTAGAGACAGTTAAGACTATAGATGTAAAATGACAGATTATGAAATTTCCTTTAGTTCAGCAAAGAGAAAACAAAAAACTTTAAAGAGTTAAGACAAATGCGGCAAAATCTCGATAACATTTTAAACATGAGTGATGAGGATATGGGGATTCATTTTACTATTCTCTCCACTTTTAAGTTTGAAATTTTAGTAAAAAAAATTTATAGCCATCAGAAAGGATGAATACCTACCATTTACACTGACGTGGGTGAAACTGGAGGGTATTATGCTGAGTGAAATAAGTCAATCGGAGAAAGACAATTATCATATGGTTTCACTCATATATGGAATATAAGAAATAATGAAAGAGATCATAAGGGAAGGGGGGAAACTGAGTGGTGAAAAATTAGAGAGGAAGATAAATCATGAGAGACTCCTAACTCTAGGAAACGAAGGGTTGTAGAAGGGGAGGAAGGGGAATGGGGTGACGGGCGTTGAGGTCACATAACGAGGTGAACAGTGGGTGCTATTATTATATTCTGGCAAACTAAATTTAAAAAAAATCAAAACAAATTTTAATATGCTGTAGAAAACTATTTTAATACACTGTAGTCTAACAAGCTAAAATGTCACACTGAACAAAAGCTGCTGTTCCTCACCTCAAATCCGGCCTCTCTCACCTCATGGGGGGGGGGGGGGTCACCTAAAAAGCTAAGTGATTTCTTAAAAACCCAAGCTTGTTAGAAGTCTGAAATTTTTATAATCAATTCATGACGTGCCTTCATAGCAGATACTCCAAGATTGCTTAAGTAGAACCATATATTGGTTGTCTTTGTATGCCGAGTACCCAGCATACAAAGTATTTAATAATATCGATGTGGTACCTGTGGTGATAAAATGTACAATAATTATAATTTTATAAGTATTAAATATGTACCTATGCATATAGAAAAAATATAATAAAAACTATTATTTCGAGAAGAGTTACAGCAATTTTATTTCTTTAGAGTGTATATTCCACATTTTCTTCCTTGAGTATATATATTGCTTTTTAAGAAATTCAGTAGTCTTTCTTATAAACTATTTGTGGTATTATGTGTTTCTTTAAATACATATAAAAAGTATGGGTATATTTTTAAAGATGTATTACAACAAAATCTACAAACAAATTGTAATACAACAAAATAAAAGCAAGAAGTGAGGAGGGGAAGGGGGAAGGAAGGAAAGGAGGAAAAAAGGAAGGAGTAACAAGAAGGAAGGGTGGCTATGGAGGAGAATATACCAAACAGTGGTCAACTATAAGGGGATACTTGCTGCACCGCACACTTTAATATTGACATGGCCTTTTTTTTTCATTGTCAATTTCACTTTTTATTTATTTATTTTTTAATTTTTATTTATTTATGATAGTCACAGAGAGAGAGAGAGAGAGAGAGAGAGTCAGAGACATAGGCAGAGGGAGAAGCAGGCTCCATGCACCGGGAGCACGATGTGGGACTCGATCCCGGGTCTCCAGGATCGTGCCCTGGACCAAAGGCAGGCGCCAAACCGCTGCGCCACCCAGGGATCCCCAATTTCACTTTTTAAAAATCATAGTTGAGGGCAGCCTGGGTGGCTTAGCGGTTTAGCGCCGCCTTCAGCCCAGGGCGTGGTCCTGGAGACCCAGGATCGAGTCCCATGTCAGGCTCCTTGCATGGAGCCAGCTTCTCCCTCTGCCTGTGTCTCTGCCTCTCTCTCTCTCTGTCTCTCATGAATAAATAAATAAAATCTAAAATAAATAAATAAAAATCATAGTTGATTTATAATTCTCACTTGCCATTATGTTTAAAATTCATTCAAAGAAATAAATCAGGGGGATCCCAGGGTGGCTCAGCATATTTAGTGCCTGCCTTCAGCCCAGGGTGTGATCCTGGAGACCCGGGATCGAATCCCACGTCGGGCTCCCTACAGGGAGCCTGCTTCTCCCTCTGCCTGTGTCTCTGTCTCTCTCTGTGTGTCTCATGAATAAACAAATAAAATCTTAAAAAAAAGAAATAAACCAGATTTAAATACTCTACACCTCACATGATATTCAAGACTAAATATCTTCCAAATCACATTCAAGAAACTGATGCTAGGTTTTGGGCAGTTTTCGAGAAATATTGGCCAAACCATAATCACATGTCAATGTATCACTAATATCTACTGTGAGCACTTTTTTTTTTTTTTAAAGCTTTTTTTTTTTTTTTATGATAGGCACACAGTGAGAGAGAGAGGCAGAGACACAGGCAGAGGGAGAAGCAGGCTCCATGCACCGGGAGCCCGATGTGGGATTCGATCCCGGGTCTCCAGGATCGCGCCCTGGACCAAAGGCAGGCGCCAATCCGCTGCGCCACCCAGGGATCCCCCTGTGAGCACTTTTCAGTCAGCACTGTATTAGTTGCTTAAGGATAGGCATCTTGGCTTTCAGTAAAATTTTAAAATACATATTTAATATTTATATTATTATCTACAGAATTCATAATTATATTCTGAGAAGGCTGAGGTTTGTGTTGTCACTTTTTCAGTCCCAAAAGCTGTTTTGAGTTCCTCAGAATTGAGTAGAATTTTAGGTACTATCTTGTCCACCTGTGCATATGGCCAGGAAGTGATCCAAGTGGATGGACCCGGACACGCTCATGGGCATGGCCTGGTGGCAGGTGATGCAAAGGCACTCACTTGGCAGCTGGTCTGAGGGCGGCTAGAAGTCAACATTGATTTGCTTTTATTTTTTTAAAGATTTATTTATTTATTTATGAAAGAGAGAGAGAGAGAGAGAGGCAGAGACACAGGAGGAGGGAGAAGCAGGCTCCATGCCGGGAGTCTGACGTGGGACTCGATCCCGGGACTCCAGGATCGCGCCCTGGGCCAAAGGCAGGCACTAAACCACTAAGCCACCAGGGATCCCCTGATTTGCTTTTAAACAAACATATATTACTTTCACACAAAGCAAGAAAAATTCTATTTGGGTGGGGGAAGATTTTACCAGACCCTCTAAGATGAAGTGCTAACATAATCTGCTCAACATTCACATCATGTGTATTTCAGAACACATTTACTACAAAAAGAATAGAAATGGGACATTCGTGTCACCTAGAGGAGTTTTTTCCAAGAATATAACAATCAAGTATGACTTTTGTAAATTTTATAAACTGAAATTTAGTTCAAGCTTTGGGAAAAGACAGACCTTGCTAGATCCTGTAGGATATAAACATCCACGTCCAGCTCATCAGGCTGTATCTGCTATTACCTGACAAGAATGAAAAGGTACCATTTCCTAGTGCTTTAACACTAAAAAGATCCAGAGCATCAAAATGGCTTCCCTGGAGCTTACTCAGCACCTGCTCCTAGGTACTCACTGCTTCTGCACAAGCATAAACCAGGACCCATCCAGGACTCTTTGAAACATGCAACAATTGTAAAGACTACAGCTTCTGTGGACGTAGCTCAGTGAACAGCTACAGGTTTTGCAGGCAGCCTAAGAACTTCGAGAGTCTGGTTTGTCTCAATCAAAGCCGATGTGACTTCTGCCCAGATTTCATCCCAGACACGCAGACTGCTATAGACAGAACAGCTGGGATACACACTAAAACAGGAATTCTATCTCTATCAAAACACCAAATTAATTTCTAATTCAGAAGTTCTTACTTTCAATCAATCCTATTAGATGTATAGATCACATTTAATGTCAACAGGCTGACTTATGTGGCACCTGGGTGGCTCAGAAGGTTAAGTGTCCGACTCTTAATCTCAGCCCAGGTCATGAGTTCAAGCCCTGCCCAGTGTGAAGCCTGCTTTAAAAAAAAAAAAAAGGAGGGTGTTGACTTGTGATTATGAGAGAATATTATGAAACACTATATGGCAACAAATAGGACTACCTAGAAGAAATGAATAAATTTCTAGATGTAAGTAACCTCCCAAAACCAGATCAGGAAGTAATAGAAAATTTGAAGAGACCGATGACCAGCAATGAAATTGAATCACTAATCAAAAAACTCCCAATAAACAAAAAGTCCAGAACCAGATGCCTTCACAGATGAATTCTACCAAACATTTAAAGAAGAGTTAATACTTATTTTTCTCAAACTATTCCAAAATAAATAGAAGAGGAAGGAAAACCCAAATTCATTCTATGAGGCTGGTACCACCCTGATGCTAAAACCAGATACTACATAAAAAAGATAAAAAAGATACTACATAAAAAAGATACTACATAAAAAGAGAACTACAAGCCACTATCTCTAATGAAGATACATGCAAAATTCCTCAGCAAAATATTAGCAAACCAAATCCAACAATACATTAAAAAAATCACTCACCATGATCAAGTGATATTTATTCCTGGGATGCCAAAGGTGGTTCAATATTCGCCAATCAATCAATATAAAAGATCACATCAGTAAGAAAAAGGATAAACACTATATGATCATTTCAATAGATTCAGAAAAAGCATCTGACAAAGTACAACAACGATTCATGATAAGATTCCTCAACAAAATATGCTTAGAGGAAACATACATCAACATAATAAAGGCCATATATGAAAAACTCACAACAGTACACTCAATGGTGAAAAACTGAGAACTTCCCTCCTAAGATCATGAACAAGATGAGGATGTCCACTCTCACCAATGGAAGTCCTAGCCACAGCAATCAGAGAAGAAAAAGGAATTAAAAAAAAAAAGCTGGAGATATCACAATTCCAGATTTCAAGTTATACTAGGAAGCTGTAGTAATCAAATCAGTATCGTACTGGCACAAAAATAGACAAATAGATCAACAGAATAGGATAAAAGGCCCAGCAACAAACTCATGATTATATGGTCTTAATTTTCAACAAAGCAGGGAAGAATATTCAATGGGAAAAAGACAGTGTCTTCAACAAATTGCGCTGGGAAAACTGGACAACATGCAAAAGAATGAAACTGGACCATTTTCCTACACCATTCACAAAAATAAAGTCAAAATGGATTAAAGACCTAAATGTGTGACCCGAAACCATAAAAATCCTAGAAGAGAACATAGGCAGTAATTTCTCCAACATAGGCCATAGCAGTATTTTTCTAGATATGTCTCTTGAGGCAAGGGAAAGAAAAGCATAAATAAACTATTGGAAGTACATCAAAATAAAAAGCTTCTACTCTACTTCTACTCTACTTCTATTTCTACTAAGGAAATAATCAACAAAACTAAAAGAAAACCTATTGAATGGGAGAAGATATTTGCAAATGACATATCCAATAAAGGGTAGTACTCAAATACATAAAAAAAATTGACACAACTCAACACCCAAAAAACAATCCAATTAAAAAATGGGCAGAAGACATAAACAGACATTTCTCCAAAGACATACAGATGGCCAACAGACACATGAAAAGATGCTCAACATCACTCATCATCAGGTAAATGCAGTCAAAATTACAATGGGATATCACCTCATATCTGTCAGAATGGCTAAACTCAAAAACACAAGAAACAACATGTATTGGTGAGGATGTGGAGAAACCCTACCCTCTCGCACTGCGGGAGGGAATGGAAATTGTTGCAGTCACTGTGGAAGACAGTATGGAAGTTCCTCAAAAAGTTAAAAATAGAACTACCCTAAGATTCAGCAATCACACCACTGGGTATTTACCCAAAGAATACAAAAACACTAATTCAAAGGGACATATGTACCCTTATGCTTATGGCAGCATTATTTATAATAGTCAAACTACGGAAGCAGCCCAAGTGTCCATCGGTTGATGAATAAAGAAAATGTAGTGTGTGTGTGTGTGTGTACACACACAATGGAAAACTATTCAACCATAAAAAGAATGAAATATTGCCATTTGCAACAACATGGACGGAGTTAGAGAGTATGCGCTAACTGAAAGTCAGAGAAAGATAAATATCATGTGATTTCACTCATGTGGAATTTAAGAAAACAGGAAAAAAGAGAGAGACAAACCAAGAAAAAGACTATTTACTATGAAGAACAAACTGATGGGGTTACTAGAGGAGAGGTGGGTGGGAGGGAGGATGGGGGAAATAGGTGATGGGGATTAAGAGTACACTTAACATGATGAGCACTGAGTAATGTACAGAACTGTTAAATCACGGGATGCCTGGGTGGCTCAACGGTTGAGCGTCTGCCTTCGGCCCAGGGCATGATCCTGGAGACCTGGGATGGAGTCCCACATCAGGCTTCCTATGTGGGGCCTGCTTCTCCCTCTGCCTGTGTCTCTGCCTCTCTCTGTCTCTGTGTCTCTCATAAATAAATAAATAAATAAATAAATAAATAAATAAATAAATCTTTAAAAAATTAAAAAAAAAAGAATTGTTAAATCATTATACTGTACACCTGAAACTAATGTAACACTTTATATTAACTATACTGGAATTTAAAAAAAAAAACAATAAAACTTTTAAAAGAGTTGATTTGTTCTTTCAAGCATAGAAAAACATGTTAATATAACTATTCCCAAAAGGCAAAAAGAAAAATTCTTAAAACTTACATTGCTTGAGGTACTTTAGGCATGAATTCATAACTGTGCTAGAATTCACTATAAACAAATGAGGTATATTTATGGGGGTCCTAATTTAAGAAATATACGACTGGCCATAGGAAGTTGGTTGTCAGAACTGGGCAATGGGTATATGAGGGTTTGTTATATTATTACATCTACTTATAGATATTTCAAATATAAAGTCAAATACAGAGCAATTTATTTAAGTGATTACAAGGCGCCAACATTACTTTTCCCAATTTGACATTTAATGAAAAGTCCAAGTCTTTTAAATCCACATATAATGACTAAATATTAGAATACTAATTTTAAAATGGTGACAACCTTATCCAGAACCTGTATTCTTGTTACTAATACTCAAATATTTATTGAGAATCTACTATGTTGTACATAATAGAGAGGATTAGACAAATCTGACATAGCTACCCTCAAAGGGTTTACAGTATAGAAGACATGACATGTACATGAATAACCATAAGACAGTGTTAAAGCACTATGAAAAAGAAATCGGTGAAGCACTGTGGGAATTTAAGAGAGCATCACTATTAATAAATAAAATAAGATAAAATTCAATGAACAGGAACTTATTTTTACTCATCCCAAACACCAAAGCTTCATATTAAACAGGTCCAATAACCTCAATCTCCACAAGAGCTAGACAGAAATATACTTGGCGGCCTTTAATCTTATAAACTCCTACGTATCCCACCTGATATTGGTTACTATCTGCTATTAACCTCATCTGATAGTTAACCATCCAGTGGTTGCTTTGCTAGGAAGGGATTGCAATATATTAAATTACATAAAATGCATTCAGCATCCACTTTAAGGCACTGTGCAATAAATTTTGTAGGGGGATACAAAGATGATTTTCAATTTAGAGCCCTCAGAGCTTATAATCTAGTAGAAAAGACATACATATACACACACATCTATACAGCACAACAAAGCCTATCATTTGAACCTGAATCTAATTTTTTTTTTGTACCTGAATCTAATCTGACAAGCCCACAAATCTGTGATTATCAAGAGCAGTTATATACACACTAAATGCAAACCTGGAACCCAACACCAATGACTCCCCCTAAAGTAATATCAAGCTTAAAGTAGTCATTATATTCTGTTGCCTAGGCTGTAAACCGAGTAAAAGTGACTGTCAGGTCTCTGATACTGAATCAGTACAGCTTTCTAAATCAACTAGGCAATAGTTGATGATGAATGTATCACATTTCTGTATGAGTGTAAATCACATGTTTTATTATTGGTGACTTGGTGTTGCATGTCTAAGCACATGGTTGTCACCAACACCTTCTCAAAAAAACTGTATTAGTCTGCTGGAGCTGCCCTAACAAAATACCACTGACTGGGTGGCTTAAACAGCAGTAATTTATTTTTTACAGTTCTGGAGACTGGGAATTCCAAGATCAAGATGCTGGCAAAGTAGTTTTCATTCTGAGACCTCTCCTCTTGGCTTGTAGGCAGCTACTTTCTCCTAGCTATGTGTACAGTGGAGGGTAGGGGAGGGAATCTTTAGTGTCTTTTCTTAAATGACCAGGACCCCAACCTCATGACCTCATCTACTCCTAATTACCTCCCAAAGGCCCCACCAAATACCTACCACACACTGGCCGTTAGGGTTTCAGCATATGAATTTGGGCAGGAATGGCTATTATTCAGTCCATACCAAGAACTTGACATAAAATGGCTAAAGTAGATCACAAAGAAGATTCTGGATGGCTTTGGAAAGAGCCCAACCCAAAAATATTTGGGGAGCCCTTTGGAGGTAAACAAATGAAAATGGTTTCTCTCCAGATCCAATGTTTCCACTATGGCCATTTCTGGCTGAACTGGAAATCAAAGAATAGGTTACTAATAGCTCTGAGTTACTTACCATTTTACTCAGGCAGTTCAGAAATCTGAC
This sequence comes from Canis lupus dingo, assembly GCF_003254725.2. Taxonomy (NCBI): domain Eukaryota; kingdom Metazoa; phylum Chordata; class Mammalia; order Carnivora; family Canidae; genus Canis; species Canis lupus. The sequence goes on along the minus strand of NC_064281.1, from coordinate 105,601,154 downwards.
CATATCTCCTCAAGCTTTAGAACACAGCTCTCAAATTCTAACCTATGTGTAATACACTTATTAAAGGTAAACTCTACAAGGTACTTTTATTAATATGTAAGATTATTGAAAAATGTAATATCAGCATCTACCATTTGTCTAGAATCATAGTCAATACTTCTGCTATAATAGATGACCAAAATAATTTTACTTCCCAGTAAAACTGGCATCACAGATTCTTAATAATTATGTGTGTCAATGTATAATGATTTTCACATTGAAAATTTTTGTGGTTTGCACATTAAAAATTTTTTTGCACATAAAATTTCTTTTTTTAAAAAATATTTTTATTTATTCATTTATGATAGAGAGAGAGAGAGGCAGAGACACAGGCAGAGGGAGAATCAGGCTCCATGCCGGGAGCCCGACGCGGGACTCGATCCCGGGACTCCAGGATTGTGCCCTGGGCCAAAGGCTGGCGCCAAACCGCTGAGCCACCCAGGGATCCCCACACATAAAATTTCTAATTAAAAAAATATATTATCTACAATTACAGCAGGCAAGGAAACCTAAGATAACACTAGCAACATCAATTCATCATCTGTAACTAGGATTGCTTAAGTTTTTTGTGGTCAAAAAATACCAATGTTTGTGGTTCCAGACCAGATCAAATGGAAGTAAGTTTTAAAATGAGCTTAAAATGTGAATTAAAAGATGTATGATTAATAGATAAAATATATTTTATTTTATTCCTAGTAATCAACAATTCCAAGCTTCTAGAATGTGCAGAAACTGCTGGGTAGTATATTTCTACCTTTTATATTCAGATACTTTAAAATTCTTTAAAAACTCAAAAATAAATTAAAATTCTTAAAGAACACCAAAGTAAAGTATATGCCATCCCCTTGGAATAATCTGTGATAACCCAGGTTATCATAAAACTAAAATTATGAATCATTGATATACATAATTCTTTTTAAAAAAGATTTATTTATTTATTTATGATAGACATAGAGAGAGAGGCAGAGACACAGGCAGAGGGAGAAGCAGGCTCCATGCCGGGAGCCCGATGCGGGACTTGATCCCGGGACTCTAGGATCGTGCCCTGGGCCAAAGGCAGGCCCTAAACCACTGAGCCACCCAGGGATCCCCGATACACATAATTCTTAACGTGAAAATAATTAAAGCTAGCAGTATGTTCATCTTCCAATTTTATATCCGTCTTACAAATAAATTACATATATAAATTGCTTGCTCTCCCTTCTAGGGGTAAAGGAATTAAAAGATTTATAAGAATCTAAGGGTTATAAGAGTTAAAATCAGCATTTTTTAAAAAAATTATTTATTTATTTTAAAGGGAGGTGCAGAGAGGGAGATAGAGAATCCCTAAGCAGACTCCCCACTGAGTGGGGAGCCCAGTGCAGGACCCTGAGATCATGACTGGAACCAAAATCAAGAGCTGGACGTTCAACTGACTGAGCCACCCAGACACCCTTAAAATCAACACTCTTAATTATTCAACCCAGGGGTAAATTATTAGCTGCTCCTAAGTAGGTCGGCCTATAACTACTATATGTGCAAATACATGAATTTATCCTACACTATGATCTTTCCTTTGATTAGTGTGCATAGTGGAATAATAACCATGTGCATTCTGAACAAAAAAATATATACCTATCAATTATCAGAAGCACACTGTTAAAGAGAGTAGTTCCATAGCAATTCCAAGTTTGTATGAATTCTTATTAGCAGCAACTTATTCTAAATGTTAGTAATTTGGTGGCAAAGTAACAATGGAGTCTCTCTATTGATATTAACAAAGGTGGTTGACACTTTTACAGCCTATGAGTCTTACTGAATCCACACAGGATAAAATTACAGAAAGAAAGAAGGCTAAGTGCATTCTTAGCATTTCTTCACATGAAATGGCCCAGTTACTACCTGATGAACTATAAGAAAACTAAAAGAAAGCTCCCAAGACCCCTCTTCTCTGCTGATCTGGTTGGTCTTTTTGCCCTTTTCCCAATTCCTGCCTATGGACTTTCTGCAATATCCAGATACCAACAATGGACAGAAAACAAGATGAATCTACAGTACACATGTCACATTACTCAATTTGCAGAAGCCTCCAAACCGAACTGCTCCATTTCTTGGTGATCACAGAGAATAATTCTGGTCTACATTGACTGATGTTAGTCTAAAACCCTGTTTGATAACAATTATAGGGCTGTGGACCCAAAAAAATTGCACTAGTCTATCAATTCTGTGAAAATAAAAAAAAAAAAATTCTGTGAAAATTATTGACTGGGTAGTACATTACACATCTAGCACTACCATCCTGAAATTCAGAAGACCGAATACACTCATAATGCTTATCTGATGTTTCACATTAATGTGCAAAAATCCAGAAGCTTGTTCTTAGTTCATGTGTGTGCAAGTTTCCCCTGGCAGTTTAATACAAGCAGCATGGGTTGTATCAGGCAGATCTGGGGGCCAATTTCACCTGTGATGTCAGGCAAGTCACTTCACCATCTGTGCTTCCAAGGTCATGCTAGTGTTTACCTACCTCATAGCAAACCTATTTTGTAACTCTGGGACGTTTACACTAGGTAATATCTGCAAAATACTTACTTCAATGCCTAAGACATAGTAAATACTAAATAAATACCTACTATTGTTACTACTAACTTAAAAATGGAGAGGTTAAGAGCAGATTCAGGCCAGATAACTTAGATTCAAATCCTAGCATTGCTGGGTGATCTTGGGTAAGTTACTTACTCTCTCTGAGCCACATAAATTTCTTTTTAAATTTAAAAATATCAAACCATGGGGTGCCTGCTCAGTTGGTTAAGCATCTGCCTTCAGCTCAGTTCATGAGCTGAAGCTCCCTGAGCAGGTTGCCTGCTTCTTCCTCTCCCTCTACCTGCTGCTTCCCCTTCTTGTGCTCTCTCATTCTCTGTCAAATAAATAAGTAAAAATATCAAACCAGGGCACCTAAGTGGCTAAGTCGGTTAAGCATTTGCCTTTGCCTCAGGTCATGATCCCAGGGTCTGGGGATAGAGCCCCATGTCTGGCTCCCTGCTCAGCAGGGAGCCTGCTCCTGCTTCTCCCTCTCCCTGCCACTCCCCCTGCTTGTGCTAGCTTGTTCTCGGTCAAATAAATGAAATCTTTTTTTTTAATTATTTAAAAATCATTGAAAAATCAAAAATAAATTAAAAATATCAAACCAGTTAATTATACCTAAAGGGCTTAGAAAAGAAACCAGCACATAGTAAACACTATATGAGTGTTTGTTATTACTAACATGCAGAGAATTTCTGGGAAGGAAATAAAAAAAGGAACAGGAATTTGCAAACCAAAAACACAATGAAGATCTTAATGTTGAAACAAAACTAGTAGTTCTAACAAAAATAATTCACTGTGTGCTGGGGCAGGCATTATACCCCAAAGTTAAAAGTATCTAACTTCCTCAGCAACTGAATAAAAACAACAGCGCCCACCATTTTTTGAGCACCCACTATTAGTGTACCATTTTAAGCATAGGCTCTTGAGAGAGACCTAGGTTTGAGTCTGAGTTCCTCTTTATAAATGTGCCATGTGGGTATAGTGAGAGGTTAAATTACCCTCTCCGAGGCTTCAAAGATTCCTCCTCTGTAAAATGGTCATAATCATGCTAATTCATCTCAAGAGTCCTGGATCCAGCAGCATTAGGCTCCCTGCTTATCAGGGAATCTGCTTGAGGCTCTCTCCCCACCTCCCCTCTCTAATAAATAAATAAAACTGGAAAAAATCATCATGCTATTGTTACAGGGTTGTTTTGAGGACTAAATAGGACTATATCGGTAAACACAATGATAGCTACTATTACTATTCCCAGTCAAGGACCATGGAAAGGTTGTTCAGACTGCAGACAGTCTTACAATCTTTTCAGTAACACCAAGTGGCAGCTAGCACCTCAGCAATACATTAAAGACACTTTAGCTCAGAAAGGTGATGTAAGTTACCCAAGGCCACACAGCTAGTAAATAGCCCAAACAAGCAGGATTCCAGGCCTAACTCCATTAAGAGCATTGGTCTTTACCTTAAGCCACATTGCCTAATATCAACAGAATCCTTCCTTTTTAAGGGCTTAAAGGATTAATTATTTAATTTAATCATTTAACAAACCATTATTGAGAATTTATTACATGCCAGGCACCATCCTATGTGCTGGGAATACAGTGGTGGTCCCTGACCTTATAAAGTTTATGATTAATGAGAGACGATCAACAGGTAATTGGGTAACTGTGAAAATAATATGACGATGACGATGACGATGCAGACGAAGGCATCTAACTGTTTGGCAGGGGTGTTGGCCATTTTAGCAAGCATGATCGGAAAGGTGGGGGGTGCGATGCAGCTTGGTTTGTTCGAGAAACAAAAAGAACCAATGAGGTTGGAGACAAGATACCAGAGGCTGATTGATGATGGTATGAATGTCCTTGAAGGTAAGGACCAGATTCGCATTTTTTGTCCCTGTAGGATCAAAGAGCATAGGATCCAGATTGAGGCTTATCTGATTTCGAGACCTGGATACCTCTGGGCCGTGGGAAAATTACCTAATATCGTCTCAGTATTTCCTTGTATGCAAAAAGGTAGGTATGGTTACCGCTACCAAGGTTGCTGTGAGGATTCGACCAGGCAATGCGCATTCGCACAGTCATTATGGTATTTGCGGAACTGGGTGCAAATGCCAGTCTCTGCGTGCCCTATGTGGTCATTCCATGCCTGGACCCTCTACACAGGGCCTGGGCAGCATACCCCCAGTTTAGAGAAGGGCCTCTCCGAAAAAACGCACCCCCCCCCCGACCCGCGCGGCGCGCCAGATCATCCCCAAACTGGCCCGCGGGCCCCTCCCCGCAGCACGCTCCCCAGCGGCACAAGTCAACCAAAACGCCATTTCCACCCTCTCCTCCCACACGCAGCCCTCCAGGCCGGGCATGTCCCGGGGCACCCACCCCACACCTCGCCATCCGTCTCCCACGCCGCCCTGCGTGACGTAAAGCCCGAGCCGGGACGCAGCGGCCGCCTCCCGCCCCTCCGGGCTTCCCCGGGCCACCCCGGGCCCCGGCGGCCGCACTGCGGGCCGCGCGCCTCAGGGGCCGCCAGCCGCCGCCACGGCCGGGCGGGCCAAACTGCTCACCACGACGCTGGGGCTGCGGGTCGCCATTACGAAGCCGGCGGGCGCGGGGGCTGACGGCAGCCTGAACAGGAGGAAGCCGGCGTTGCAGCAGAGGAGGCGGAGGTTCTCCTGCAGAAGGCGGCGACCCGCGGGAAAGCGGAGAGATTTGCTCTGCCGTTGCGCTCTAGGCCGCCGCCGCCGCCAAGCCGAGCCTAACAGGCCCCGCCCCGGCTCGCCCCGCCCCCGGCTCGCCCCGCCCCCGGCTCCGCCCCGCCCCCGGCTCCGCCCACAGGCCGCCCGGTAGTCTCCGCCGGCGCCTGCGGGTTTCCAAGCGCACGAGGTGGGAATTTTCCTCCGGAAGAAGCGGCGACTCCTAGCGCGCATCCTGTGTCCCGTTTTCCCTGGGTCTCCCAGCGGGACCTCCGGCTCCAGGATTCCCAGACCTGTCGCCGCCTTCTTCCCAGTGCGCTAAACTGGGCTCCGGCTCTTCCGCTTGCAGTCACCACGTGCTCCTCTCGCCCGGCGTCTCCTTCCCAAGACCTTGGACCGCATTGCGGATTCCGTTTGCCCGACTGGTGGCCCAGTTCTACCAAAAAACTTTAACAGGGTGTGTGAGTTCAGACCTAGGAGCCCTAGGGTGAGCAGATCAGGGTACACATCCGGCGGGGGACACCTTACTGCTCTGTGACCTTGTGCGAATCAGACTTCCTGAGCCTCTTTTCGTCTCAGTAAAGTGAGGATATTAACGGGATTGTTGTGAGGATTAGACGCGGCATCTGTGTGCGCATACGCATGTAGACGGCACAGTACCTAGGACATTGCATAATCAGGAAGTGGGAACCGTTGCTATTACTGATCTTTATTTTTGCCTCCACAAATTCCTGTTTGGAATTGGGGCGGGTTGAGGGGGGATCCTCCCCTAGTCTCACGTAAGTCAGGTAAGCAAATAACAGTTGTTCCATTCCTGCCGTTCCTACAGCTCCGGCACCCACCAGAGTGCCCAGCGCATGCTAGGTGTCCTCTATTAGGGCCACTGAGGATATGTGATGGTAAGAGATTTGTGAACCTGGGCGTCATTGAACTCTGAGCCTTCATAAAAAAAATGAGAATAATTCTTCCTATGAAGGTTTATTGTGAGAATTGTAAAAATCACTTATGTAAAGCACCTAGCATACTACTTGCCTCGTAGTAGGTGCCCAAGAAAGAATAGCAGTTGTGATTTTATCGTGTATGAGTCTGGGAACACCATAGTGTCTGAGTTTTTCTGCCTCCCCTATCTATCATGGAGTGATAACAGACTATAATGGAAAAGGTACATGTGGGGTTTGGACTGAGATCTGAGTTTAAATCCTGAGTTGAGTTCACCACTAGCTAGTGTTATACCTTGAGCAGGATCCTCGGCCTCTGTGTGCCTCAGTTTCCTTATATGTCAAATGAAGATAATTTTTTTTTAATTTTTTTTTTATGATAGTCACAGAGAGAGAGAGAGAGGCAGAGACACAGGCAGAGGGAGAAGCAGGCTCCATGCACCAGGAGCCCGACGTGGGATTCGATCCCGGGTCTCCAGGATCGCACCCTGGGCCAAAGGCAGGCGCCAAACCGCTGCGCCACCCAGGGATCCCTGACGATAATTTATATCTCAACCACAGGGCATGGTGAGGATTAAACAAAATTATGCAAGAATGCCTAGCATAGCTCTTGCTTCAAAAAATGTTAATAACAATGCTATGCGTTCCATATTATTACCTTAAACAATTCTTCACTCTATCCTTCTAGCATCTAAGACTTCTTATTTGTTATTCTACTGATGGACATTTGGTCAGTTTCCAGGTTTGGTTTATTGCAAATAGTGCTGCTGTGAACATTTCGTACCTATTTTGTACATAAACACATGAATGCATTTCTATTGGATATAGACTTTGAGGTTCATATCAGCACATTTTTATTACTTATCCTTTTAACAAACATTGTGTTCCACCAGGAGTTAGAGCACTTACAGTTATATGTTGGGCCCCTGGCACATGTGGACTCAGCTACATTTGTTTCTCTCTTTTTTATGTTTTAAAGATTTAATTTATTTATTCACGAGAGACACAGATAGAGAGAGGCAGAGACATAGGCAGAGAACCGGGCTCCATGCAGGGAGCCCGATAATGGGACTCAATCCTGGGACTCCAGGATCATGCCCTGAGCCAAAGGCAGATGCCCAACCACCAAGCCACCCAGGTGTCCCTCTCTCTCTTTTTTTTTTAAAGTAAGTTCCATGCCCAGCCTGGAGCTAAAGGTGGGTCTTGAACTCAGGACCCTGAGATCAGGAGTTGGACACTTAAAACAAATGAGCCACTCAGGTACACATCCAGCCCCCACCCCCCCACCCCCACCCCTGCCCCGCCTGCCACATTTGTTTCTAAAGTAGGTAATCCAACACTTCAGAGCCCTTCTGGCTTGTTTGTGGCTTGCAGTTTCTTCTTTCTCCAACCCCTGTGGTAGCACATACTCCTGAATTCTCAGGGGTTTGAAATAAACAGTGATAGCCTGCTAACTGTAAAGACAAATAGTACTATTATTTCCATCCTGTTACTCTATGACAGCTTGGAGCTTTTATTTGTGTTTAAAATTTAAAACAGCAAATAGTGAAACTTGCAAGATGTAATACTTCTGTTTGGTAAGTGAAAATCCGGTTCACAGATGAAATGTATTGCTGAATTTGGACAATATATTTAAAATCAAAATGTTATTTTTTTTAATTTTTAAAAAATTATTTATTCATGAGAGACACATAGAGAGAGGCAGAGACATAGGCAGAGGGAGAAGCAGGTTCCCTGCATGGAGCCTGATGCTGGACTCGATCCCAGGACCCCGGCATCATGACTTGAGCTGAAGGCAGATGTTCAACTGCTGAGCCCCACAGGTGTCCCTGAAATGTGTTATTTTAAAATTGTAATAGTTGGGGCACCTGGCTGGCTCAGTCAGTAGAGCATGTGACTCTTGATCTCAGGGTTGAGAGTTAAGCCCCACACTGGGTATGGAGCCTACTTTTTAAAAACTTGAAAAATTAAAATTATAATTGTCTTAAGTCCTAAAAAGAAATCAAGAAAATAGCTATTACTATTACAGGAAATAAAATTTTCATATAGACAAAATCATTTTGTCTTTTTTTTTTTGAGAGACAGAGTGTGCAGGTGCACACCAGGAGAGGGATAGGGAGAGAGAGAATCTCAAGAAGGCTCCACACCCAGCGCAGAGCCCAACTCCGGGCTTGAACTCACAACCCTGAAATCATGACATGAGCTGAAATCGAGAATCAGGTGCTTAACTGCTTGAGCCACCTAAGTGCCCCAATTTTGTCATTTTTTAAATTAAAAATTATCTATTCTGTGTCAAATATGCTAAGTATGCCACTGTTTTACTAAAATATTTGCATGCAGGAAGAGATAAGGAAAGGAATCCGGGATCATGCCCTGAGCCAAAGGCAGACACTCAACCGCTGACGCTACCCAGGCGTCCCTAAATGTTGAATTTTTTAAAAGACTTTTATTTATTCATTTGTCAGAGAGAGGGAGAGAGAGCACAAACGGGGAATGGCAAACAGAGGGAGAAGCAGACTCCCTGCTGAGCAGGGGGCCCGATGCAGGACTTGATCCCAGGACTCTGGGATCATGACCAGAGCGGAAGGCAGATGCTTAACCAACTGAACTACCCAGGCGTCCCTCTAAGTGTTAAATTTTTATGTTAAATTTAGAGTAGCCTTCCTAGTGATCTTGGATGTTCCACCTTCATCAGAATACATTTCTCTAAGCTTTGCTTTGACTCCATGAACTGGATGAAAACTGAACCAGTATTGGAATTAACAAAACTGACAGTTAATTTTATGTGTCACCTTGGCTGGGCCACAATACCCAGATATCTGAACAAACATTATTCTGACTGTTTCTGTAAAGGTGTGTTTTTGGGTGAGATTAACATTTAAATCAGTGGACTTTGGCTACAGCAGATTACCCTCCACAATGTGGACGGGCCTCCTCCAATCATTTGAAGGCCTGAATAGAGCAAAGGCTGACCTCCGCTAAGCAAGGAGGAATTTTGCCAGCAGACCGCCTTCGGACTGGAACTGCAACTCCTCCGGCAGTGTCCAGCCAGCCGGCCTCCCCCATCAGATTTTGGACTCGTCAAGCCTCCACAAACGTGTAAGCTAATTCCTTAAAATAAATCTCTCTCGCTGCCTTTCATTTTCTCCCCTCCTTCTCTATCTCCTCCCCTCCCCCTCCCCTCTGTCTCTGGCTCATACACACATGGGGTTCTGTTTCTCCAGAGAGCGCTAATACAACTGATTTTCTATTTGAAATATCTAATGATATAGATGGCATCATATAACTGACATCATTTAACTGTGAAGCCCTGAAAATAGAGCTACTTATTTAAAGCTCTCACTACACTTTTTGTCGTGTACAGGACACTTGATCACTTCTCGGCCTTTTGGCTAAGATCAAGTGTGGTACAGGACACTTGAAATCAAAATGAACAAATGAATGTTGAAGAACAGTCAGTTGATCTAAACAAGCCATTCACAGAGCAATACGTAAATACCCTCTCTGCAGCTGCACCCCATTAAATCATCATCTTTGGGCACAGCCTCCTTAAAATAACTACAAACCTGTGAGGTTGATGCTGAAGCTGTCTCTGCAAATTTATGCCCCTGGTTTTCCTGTGGTCAGTGATAGCCATGTGCTCCATGCGCGTGGATGATAAAGCATTGCCAACTGTTTTGTTCATGTTACACAGTCATGATCAATGTCTTGAGTAACAAATATGGCATTTAATTTTGCATTAATCTTGCACTTTAGTTTTTGAATCATGTGCCGAAAAGGGTGAACTGCAAATTTGTAGGAAAAAAGGGTGTTGTAGATTTGCACCATATAATGAATGACATAACCACTGCACTGAGAGCATTCAGGTGACTTACTCTGTTCTATGGCACGACACCTCAGTCTCTGTTTCCTTAGTATACTTTATGTACATGTAAAGATGTAATTCGCTATGTCCACTGGCCTACCAACTCATGGCTGGGCAGCTTCCTGTATCTCGTAGGCTTTGGCATGGGCACAAATGGCCGGCATACCCTTCTGGAACCCCAAGTGTCCAACAAAGGGGCACACAGTGGTGAATGTTCCCTCTCGTCCCTGCCTGGGACAAGCATGAGTCGGTTGTCTTTAACTTCTAAGGTCTGAGTGCACTCTGTTATCGATGAACACCCAGCATGCTGTCCTTGAGAGGGTTACATACTATTTAGAAAAGATTAGAGAAAGGGAGAAGGGTTATCACTGGTTGCCATTTAGGTCTAACTGTATTAAAGTGAGAATTTGCTTCTCTCCGTATGTACTGCACAGGCTGGTAGGCAAAGAAGACTGAGGCAGAAGCTAGAATTAAAAGGTGGTGGTCCCACAGCCCCATCCTGACTTATGTTGATTCAGTTATTAATACTTACCCTGGGTGGGAAAACAAAACCTCTCAGACAAATGCTGAATTGGATAAGTTGCTGCAATAACAATCCCAGGCAAACTGGAATGTATAGCTCCCCTACAGTGCTGTAGGGCCGGTGGCCGGGGGGGGGGGGGGGGTGCTGGATGGCATCTCTCCACTATGGTGTCCCAACTTCTCACCCTGATTTCCTTCCTCTCCGGGCATCCTGGACCACCTTGCCTATCATAACTGTGCTTCAGGCCCACGGGAGAGACTTCCCATTCCCTGATCAGCCACTCTGCCCCCGGCTTCCCTCACTTCCCACTTCGCTCAGGATCCCACCTGAACCACTCTCACCAACTGCTGGAAGTCCTTTGTGCCCTTCCACCTCTGCTTTGCCCAGATGGCAGAGCCACACCTGTTCTATCTACCTCGCCTAGGCACTGGAGAAAATCCCACAATCGTGGAGACTGGTCCCTCCATAGATTCGTGGGACTGGGCCCTAACACCCCATTCACAATCCTTCACGAGTCCTTGTTCAGCATCCTGTCTTACTCCTCTCAGGAATGTTCTGAATGTCCCTGTTCAACTTCATCATCCTCACTCTAGAGGGGTTGACTCAACCCAATAGCTCATGAAGAGAGTGGAGGAAACAGGAAGCACATCAGTCCCTGCCATACACATCTACACTGTGTCTCTTCTCTCCTCCAGACCCAGAGCTGAGGAGCCCCTCCTCTGACCAGCAGACCCGTCTGTGGCCTGCAATCCATCACCTGTGGTACTGGTCTCTGTCAAATATCTACTCTTATTCTCCCATAGCATTTGTATCTCCTTCTTTCTAGTCTTTCCCTTCAGGCCCATACAGACCCAAGTTTCTTTTATCCAAGAAATAAGTAAGCAAATGAATAATTGAATGAATGAATGCATTTAAAGTCCTCTCTTTATGTCATAGCTCATGTTCTCGGAAAAATTTCCAGGAGGTTCTGAGAAAAATTTGATTTTGTAAAATATTTTATGACAGGAATGTCAAAATGGAAGTTAACTGCTGTTGTTAAGTCGTGCATGCTGGCTTTAGTTTGGAACAAAGAAATGAGTTTATAACAAGTAAGGCCAGGTGCTAGTATAGGACCATGTATTCTTTTCTCTTTTTAAAGATTCTATTTATTTATTCATTAGAGACACAGAGAGGCAGAGACATAGGCAGAGGGAGAAGCAGGCTCCCTGATGCCAGACTTGATCCCAGGATCTGGGATCACAGCCCAAACCAAAGGCAGATGCTCAAGCATTGAGCCACCCAGGTGCCCCTAGGACCATGTATTCTTATTGAATTCTTTTAAAACTCTGTATCTATTCATCTGAAAGTTGTCAGCCACCAATCACCCAGAGTTCCCTCATTCAATCTCTATGCTAACATTCCATGTCTCTATCAGGGTCTTCTTAATGACCATTAAACTATGATTTGCAGAGCTTAATTTTCTAGCAACTACCTACTGTCCTTGTCTTACATATTTTATAGCCTTCTGATATTATTACAAATGGCCTTTTATATAGACCAATTTCTAAAACTCTCAAAATCCCACATGGCTAATGGAAGTTGCTTTCTGCTTCCTTAGGATTTTAAAAAATAAACTGTTTAATTAGAAAAATTCTTTCTTTGGGGTGCCTGAGTGGCTCAGTCAGTTAAGCATCAGACTGTTGGTTTCTGCTCAGGTCGTGGTTTCAGGGTCGTGGCATCAAGCCTCGCGTTGGGCTCCATAGTCTGCTGAGATTCTCTCCCCCTCTGCTCCTCCCCTGCTCTCTCTCCCTCTTAAATAAATACAATCTTAAAAAAAAATCTTCTTCAGCAGCCCTAGATTCATGAGTTGTTAATACTTGCTTTATCAACTTTCTCACTTGCTGTCCACCCTCCTCACTCACTGTGGTCTGTCTTCTGTGCCCACAGTGGTGCCAAAACAGCTTGGCTTGGACAACACCATTGACTGTTATCTTGCCAAATCCAATGGACACAATTTTTGGCCTATAACTGTCCTCCTTATTGCATTTGATATTATTTGTCATTGTGTTCTTTTGACTCTATTCCCTTGAATTCTGGGACACCACTTGATTGTCCTACCTCCCTGTTCTGTTTTTCTCTCTCAAACTTCTCAGTACAGATGGTTCCCAACTTACAATGGTTTGACTTGCAATTTTTTGACTTTACGATAGTGCGAAGGCAGTACATGTTCAGTAGAAAGTGTACTTGGAATTTTGGATTTTGATCTTTTCCCAGGCTAGTGGCATGTAATACAGTCCTCTCGTGATGTTGGGAAGTGGCAGTGAGCCACAGCACCCAGTCAGCCACATGATCATGAGGGTGAACAACCCGTACACTGACAGCCATTCTGCATCCATACAACCATTGTGGTTTTTCACTTTCAGTACAGTATTCAATACATTACATGGGATATTCAACACTTTATTATAAATTAGGCTTTGCGTTAGATGATTTTGCCCAACTGTAGGAAATGCATTTTTGATTTACAATATTTTCAGCCTACAGTAGTTTTATCAGGGCATAACACCATTGTAAGTGGAGCAAGATGTGTATACCCTTCCCCAGTGTTAACATTTAATATAACCACACCTAGTACAATGATCAAAATCAGGAAATTAACACTGATACAAAATTATTAACCAATCTAGAATCTTTATCTAAGTTTAATCAATTGTCCAATTACTGTTCTTTTCTGGACCAAGATCTGATCTGGGAGCACATGTTGTATTTCCTTAAATCTCCTTTACCTCTTTATTCCTGGAACAATTCCTGTCTTTGTCTGTTATGACCTTCACATTTTCAAAGGGCACTGGCTGGTAGAATTTCCCTCAGTTCAGGCTTGTCTAATGTTACCACACCATGGAGTTTCAAGTGTTCCATTTTGGGCCAGAAACACAGCGGTCATAATGGTGTGTTTTTATATTAGGAAGAGCATGTTTGTCAATTTGTCCCATTATTGATGCTACTTTGGATTGATTACTTAAGGCAGTATCTGCCACACTGCTTCACTACATACTCGTTTCCTCTTTGTAATTAATAAGGATTATTAGGCATTCTAGTTTGAGACCCTAAATATTCTGTTCCTCATCAGACTTTCACTGACTAATTCTAGCCTCCATGCTGATTTCTGACTGCAACAATTATTACTGGGGTGTTTGTCGAATCTTGCTTTTTCCATTAATATCATTCCTTCTTCACTTGCTATTTAGAATGCTACTGTAATAAAGAGCTTTGCCTTCACCTTACTCATTAGTTTTTAAATTATTTAAATTGCCATGGACTCAGGAACTTTATCCTGTAGGTAATGAACCATCAGTAATATTAATTACATTTTGCCCAAATTGCCCAAAATTTGGCTATTGGGAGTCCCTCCATGTTGGCTCCTGTGTCTTTGTAGCTATTTCCCATTTCCCTTTGTAGCTATTATCATTTTTTTAAGATTTTTTATTTTTTTATTCAGAGAGAGAGACGGAGGCAGAGACACAGACAGAGGGAGAAGTAAGCTTCACGCAGGGAGCCCAATGTGGGACTCGATCCCGGGACTCCAGGATCATGCCCTGGGCCGAAGGCAGGCACTAAACCGCTGAGCCACCCAGGGATCCCCAATTTCCCTATCATTCTTTTAGCACTTCCTTAATTTCTGGCACCACAAGATACTCCAGGCTTATCTTGTACTTTTCCGGTCCTAGCCTTACAATTGGCTGTTTTTTCCAAAAAGCACTGGTTCCTTTCATTGGAGAGTAGTATTAGAAGTAATAGAAATGATTAGTATTAGCAGTATTAGAAACCAAGCTCTGGGCATTACGTTATAACATTCAAATCATGATATGAAAATCCAACAGTGTCTTATAATAAGCTTAAGAGTAATTTTATTTTAAAAACTAAGGTTAAAAAAACAAACAAACAAAAAACAACTAAGGTTTAGGGCAGCCCGGGTGGCTCAGGGATTTAGCGCCACCTTCAGCCCAGGGTGTGATCCTGGAGACCCTGGATCAGGTCCCACATCAGGCTCCCTGCGTGGAGCCTGCTTCTCCCTCTGCCTGTGTCTCTGCCTCTCTCTCTCTCCCTCTCTCTCTCTCTCTCTCTGTGTCTCTGATGAATAAATAAATAAAATCTTAAAAAAAAAACACTAAGGTTTAGGGGTACCTGGCTGGCTCAGTCGGCGGAGTATGCAACTCTTGATCTTTATTTGGGTTGTGAGTTTGAGCCCCACAAAGAGATTACTTGCAAAAAAGGGGAGGGATTTTTTTAAAAATTAAAAATAAGGCTTAAAGCTTAATGCCACCTATCATATTTAGTACGTGTATGTATGTTTAAATTTATATATCTAAATATGTGTATATTGAGGTATATTGAATTTTTTCTTTTTTGTTTTTTTAAGAATATTTGTTTGTTTGTTTGTTTTATTCATCAGAGACACACACAGAGAGGCAGAGAGAGAAGCAGGCTCCCTGCAGGGAGCCCAATTGAGACTCTATCCAGGGACCCCAGGATCATGCCCTGAGCCGAAGGCAGATGCTCAACCACTGAGCCACCCAGGCGTCCCTTGAATTCTTTTTTGGAAAGAGAACTTTATGCATAATAAAATTCAAGTTGACTTACTTTCTGCATAGAGAGTTGTTGCCTTACCCAGCTTAAATGTAGACTCTTAAAAAGGTCAGCTAACAACAACAAAAAAAAGTCAGCTAACTTTCATGTTTCTGTATTGCATGCTATAGACAAATGTAGAAAAATCAGCAAATAAAACAAGATTTTATAAGGGTTCTTTGCTTCTACAGAAAGTAGAAGTCCCTAAGGTTAGGTTATCACCTGTTGGGGTTTTTGGAAAGCACTGTTACTCTGGTTCTAGAGACTGGCATACTGACCTCTTTTTCCCTGCCAAGTTTTTATTTAAAGTCCAGTTAGTTAACATACAGTGTAGTGTTAGTTTCAGGTATAGAATTTAGTGATTCATCACTTATGTACAACATCCGGTGCTCATCACAAGTGCCCTCCTTCATCCCCATCACCCATTTCAACCCCCTGGCCCCCACCCCCACCCGACGTCTCTTTCTAATGTTGCTCTTTTCTAGGATCAGGTCGCAAATTCAAAATAATAAAACTGATGAGAGGAACACGTGGGTGGCTCAGTGGTTGAGCACCTGCCTTGGCTCAGGGTGTGATGCTGGGGTCCTGGGACTGAGTACCTCACTGGGCTCCCCACGGGGAGCCTGCTTCTCCCTCTGCCTATGTCTCTGCCTCTGTGTGTGTGTGTGTGTGTCTCCTGAGTAATAATAAAAAAAACCCCACGATTAGATATTTTACCCCCAAACCATCCTTAGCACTCTCCTAGATGGCCGTTCGCACCAAAGGTTTGCTCTCTCTTCCTGACTCATGTTGTGGGCTCACAAGCAAAGGTGGGGAGGGGTGTTAGAGAAATAATGAGGTATAATAGGTATGCTTTACATATTTTCAATGAGACCAAGAGCAAACTGTCTCATGGTTTAGGTTCACAATACAGGGAAAGTTGTCAAGTCAAAGACAAGCTCAAGTTACTTTATGTTACTTTTTATTACTATAGGAAATTCTCATTGCAAGCATCATGGTGATACAGATTCACATTTATGTGTGTAAGGGCTAATGACGTGACCATTATCAAACTGACTTCTAATGACTTTTCTTGCCCAGTTTAAAATAGTTCTGTTATTTGAGAGCGATTATAGCACACACTATACAGGACAGATTTTAACACCCTGAAGATTTACCAAAGGCCTTCTCTGTTCATAAAATGTGCTTGCCTCAGGATTATCATACACTGATAATTACAAGCAGGTCCGTTCACTTGTATACTGTTCCCTAATAAGGTATTGCACTCCCCTCCATTCTGATACTTTTGCTCACTGTAAGAAACAAATTGAACATTTTGGATAGTCTCTGCTCTCCATTCATACTTGCCTAAAGGTCCCTGCTATGACTTAGATAGAGCTGTGCTATCCAGTACAGTACCCACTAACCACACGTGGCTATTTAAATCTTAAATGAACTACGATTAAATAAAAAACTGGGCTCCTCAGTCCTACTAGCCACATTGTAAATGCTCAATAGCTACTTGTAGCTAGTGGCTACTGTATTAGACCAGATGGACATAGCACATTTCCACCACCGTAGAAAGTTCTGTAGAATAGCCCTTGGCTAGAGAGTGGGACTTCTGGAGAGAATAACAAAACACAGTCCCAGAGCTTGGTAGGAAGGGCTCTACTGGAAGCTGGTTTCTCTGGAAGCTGATACTGCTACCAGGTGCATAAAACTGACAGACTGGGGGCGCCCGGGTGGCTCAGTCACTTAAGTGTCTGGCTTCGGCTCAGGTCATGATCTCAAGGTCCTGGGACAGAGCCCAGCTTCGGGCTCCATGCTCAGCGGGGAGGCAGCTTCTCCCTCTCCCTCTCCCTCTGCCTGCTGCTCCCTCTGCTCCTTCTGCTCCTGCACACGGTCTCTGTCAAATAAAATTGTAAAAAAAGAAAACCTGGCAAGGTCAGAATCAAAGCAGGATAGAGACAGGAGTGAGCTGAGCAAGGACGTAGCCTCAGGTAAAGTCTAGCCCTGGCCTGACTCAGGGGAAAAACTTGCAGTAGTCCTGTCTTGAGACAGGGGACAAGGACTTTGTATCTTAGAATCACTGGCTACCTGGGAAGAGGGACAATGGAGCCTCCCAGGCTCCCATAAGGCAATGGCAAGTAACTAGAGAAGGTCGCAAGTGGAAACTGCATACCAAACAAAGGTGCTATGAGGGCTCTAGCTGGTCATGGGAGCTGGATAGGACACCAGCAGCATCCACCACATCCAGGTCCGCAGCTACCAGTGAAAATGAGTTATCGTGGGACTTTTAGAAACATTTTCCTAATATAGGAATCAAGTTGAAAGGAATATTATATTATTGTGAATATAAATTAATAATGATTTTGTGTGCTACATAATTAAAACTATGTCTAATTTCCACCATTTGTTAGAAATTTAAAAGGCAATTGCTCAGGCAACAAATTAATTGAATTTTTATTCATTTTCACTGGTAGCTATCTAGTAATAATTTGAATCGAGGTAACATTCTGAAATTTACATGAATATATAGAAATGTTTCTACTCAGCCTTGTGTGTGGACTTTTAAAGGCATATTATCTGATGCATGGTTGTAAAAAATATTTAGCAATTGTATTTTATCTCTATTTTGCTATCTCTTAATATTCTTAAGTGTCTTTGGGGAGTTGAAATTAGTATAAAACTAGATTAATAAGCATCTAATTTTATATGATCTACTAGAATTGCCTGGAATATATGCCTGTAACACATATAATATAGAGATGGTAATTATATATAAAGTGAGTGTTGACCTCAAGATGATTTCAAAAACCTCAAGAACTTGTGTTTACATCTCCCTTCCCCCTGAGAAAATTGTGGAAATTTAGATCAGAATAGCAAACACTTAAGTTCCACTTCCACTGAAGAAATTTAAACACCGTATATTTTAAGATAATCAGGGATTATTGTTAAAAACTGAGTAGTTCGGGGGTGCCTGGGTGGCTCAGTCAAGTGAGCATCTGACTCTTGATTTTGGCTCAGGTCATGATCTCAGGGTCCTGAGATGGAGCCCCACATTGGGCTTCACTCTCAGCAGGGAATCTGCTTGGGATTCTCTCCGTCTCCCTCTGCCCCTGCCTCCCCCCCCCATTCAATCTCTCTCTCTCAAGCCTTTAAAAAAAAAGAAATTTATCTTAAGGATATAATCAGACAAGGGCAGAAAGCTATATGTATAAGAATGTTCATCTCAGCATTATTTATTTTCAAACATTTGTTACCCATGCTTCCTATAGGAAAAAAAGGAAATGTTACTTCAGAAAAATGAAAAAAGAACCTAAGATATGGATGGAGACCCTGAAATACAAACAAAACAGTGGCAGCTGAAGGGTGACAACAGCTCAAAAGATCGATTTCCAATAATAGGGTGTGTTCAGGCAGAAAAGGTAGAGAGTCACCCTAGGTGTTGGGGAGGGAGACAGTTCTCTCTGGGCCACTTGATCCAAATATCGTTCACATTCTTTCCTCCAGATGTGGTTCCTTAGTGGCCTTCCTCTCTAGGCTACTTGATCCAAATATAGCTCATGCTCCTTCCACCAGAGTGTGGTTCCTCTCCTGTCTCCATACCCTTGGGAAGGATTTCTCATGGCTTACTCCTGTTCCCTGAGTTTGGACTTTCTTCAGGCTCCCTTAATAATGGTTGCTACTTCTGCTGGTGTGCCTACCTTTAATTTTTTTTTTCAAAACTATAGAAAAGTTGCAAGAATAGTACAAAGAACTCCTGCATATCATCCACCAAGATTCATCAACGTGTGATATCTTGCTCCATTTGCTTTATCTCTTTATACACACACACACACACACACACACACACACATTTCTTTTTCTGAACCAGGTAAAAGGCAGACATAACACCTTTATTCCTAAACACTTCAGTATATATTTTCTAAGAATAAGAGTATTCTCTTATAACCACAATTATCAAAATCAGGAAATTAACATTGACCTAATAATGTCTAATCTTCAGTCCCTATTTACATTTAGTCATTAGTCCCCAGAATGTCCTCCTGCACAGCAAGAATTCTGTTTTGCGGAACCAGTTCCCAATTCAGGGTTACACATTACTTTTAGTTGTCACGTATTTTTATCACCCTTAATGTGAAATAGTTCTTCGGCTTTTCTTGGATCTTCGAGACATTCAGGACAAGTGCAGGCCAGTTGTTCTGTAGAATATCCTTTAATCTGAGGCTCTCTGCTCTTTCTTCATCATTATATCAGCACTTTTTCCAACAGCAAAATAATAGCAACAACAAAACCTGGAAACTTAAGTATCTAATGATAGGGAAATGGCCAAACTCTAGGATACATCCACAAAATGGACTAATGCAACCATTAGGAGTGACAGTTTATTTACTGAACTGTGAAGATATTTCTGATTTGTAGGTGAAAAAGGCAGAGTACAACTTACTAGGTATAATATGAACCCCTTTTTTTATAATTACATATATGCACAGAAATGTTTGAAGATTTTACAAAAAATATAATGGTGGCCTTATGGTTCATAAGATGATGGGAGATTGGAATTTTTTTTTTACTTCTCTGTATTTTCTAATTTTGGTTCACTGAGCATCAATTCATATATGACTAGTGAAAATATAAAACGCTTTTCCAAGTTGACTTGATAGATTTACCTTTATAGCTGAAGGATCACGGAAATCCTTCCATCGGCTAGTCCCCTTACCACACCTGATCCTTCAGGGATGTTACAGTCAAGAAGGCAAAGAAATAAGAAGTGAAGAGTACCCACAGGATTTGGCAAAGGCCACCAGTGGACTTTGCTGGAACAGTTTCCGTGTAGTTGAGGAAGTGGAGAGGTGTGAACAGAAGTGAGTGCAGTGAAGCTGAGGAATGTGTAATAAAAATACAGATGCAGAGACGTCAAGTGGGGACTCAACTTTCAAGAAAATTACATGAGAAGAGGAGAGAAACAGGGCACAACTAGAAGGAAACACAGGAGCAAGGGCCAGCATGTCAGGGGATGGGAGAGTCTTGAGTCTGTTCTCTCCTTTGATCCTCACAAGTCTATGCAATGAGTACTATTTTTACAGGCATTTTCAAGATGAGATCATGGAGGTGGAGATTCAGTAACTTCAAGGTTACATAGGATCCGAGCCAAGGCCACCAAAACCCAGAGTCCATATGCTTATGTTTGTAACAGTTTGTAAGGATAAAAGGAAAGACAAGTTAAAAGGATTGAAGACTGATATGGAGAACCTGGGAACAAACACCAATATTTGTGCGGCACCAGGCCACATGGGTTGCAATCTCCTCTGGCGGGTCACCTTCCCCAGATGGGACAGTAGAAGGAACTCTAGGCACAGGGGAAGGTAAAAGGGTGGATGAGAATTGACAGAAGTGGCAAGTTGAGGCCAGTGATGTCTAGAGGTAGTGGAGGTGATTAACCATCTCATGCAGGTTGAATAGTAAAGGAAGTGAGGGCAAGAACTGCCTCATGAAGAAAACCAAGGAACGAAGAGTCTGAGGAACATGGGTCCAGAGTGGAAACAGGAGTCAGGATTCCGGGCAAAAGGTGAAAGAGAAAAACCAACAAACACCGAGGAAAATCACAAGTTTATCAGCAGTAAGAATGGAGAGGATGGACCCAAAAGACAGAATAACAGATTGTGAGGAACTTAGCAAGCTGACGTGGAGATGTAAGCAGACCCATCGTTAGCCCCATCACCTGACAAAGAGAAAATCCAGGTCAGGACAATTCAGTTTGGGATTCATGCTTGAGTAGCCAGCAGACTGGGTAAAAATGTCCAGGAGTGTAGCTGAAACTACCCAGTGGGTGGAGCCGAGTGTGGATAAGGATGGGGACTCATCAGCAGAACACACAGCTGACAGCTGTAGCAGCAGATTACGGCTGAGCGAGAACAATCCAAGATGGAAAGACCAGAAGGCTGCGGACCACTTACATTGGGGCTGGGGAGAAGAGTCAGGAAAGGAGTCGTCTTGAAGGGGTGGTAGAGATCATGGGAAGTCAGGTAAGTGAGTTCCCAGGAGGGCATCAAAGGAAGAAAAGAATAAAGCGCAAAAGTGTTCCAAGTTTTGTGGCGATCTTTCTAGGATGTGCCCTAGAGTTGGCTGCACTTCCGAGTTTCATGGAATGAAGTGACCCCAGTTATGAAATGCCGTAAAGGCTGCCGAAAACTTCTCTCTCCTACCCTGCCTCTTCCCAAGCGAGAATGGACATCTGCCAAGCCTTCCCCTTAAGCCACATATGTTTTCTTTAATCCCTCTCCCTGTGTCCCCACCCCCAGCCCCTGCATACTGGATAGCTGCCCTAAGCGGTCTGGGCACACGGAATAGGTTGAAATGCTTAAGAACAACTCTTCTAAGGGAGGTCCGGAAAGAGTGTTGTATTTGAGGATAATGCCAAAATTCCAGCTCTCTGATCTGCAAACTTTCAGAAACTGCTTATCTTTTGTGCTTGCTCTCTAACCGAGAACATATGAAACCAGGGTCCCGAGAATGATTGCTTCCTGGTAATACTAAATCAATACTAAATATAGAACATAAGCCTATTTGGGCTTAAGGATCAGGAACATTTGAAAATAAGCCTTTGTGTTAAATTGTCTGGCTAACCTCTGAAATGAACGTACAGCGGTCTCCATGACCACTGAAGTTCAAAGTTGCAAAAAAGAACTAATGGAGTCGTGGTGTTGTCTTACCCCTCTTTACAGACTTTGTTATTTCATAAACATATGAGAAATGAGTGTAGAGAAACATGATCAAAGGTTGGGTTATTGGTAAAACATTAAAGAATTATTTTTGTAAGGTTATACATCTGACTTAAATCTTCTTAAATAGTTGTTTGGCTAATGTCATACATACCTAATTAGCAAAAACTGATTTTGAGAATTAGAAAAAACTAGTTTTCAGGTGGTATCAATCATCCTTGACTACATTCAATTTATTCTTTACATAGAAACTGGCAGGTTGAATGACCATCATAACTGAATATCTGTGTTATTTTTTACCAACAGTTTATTTTTAGATATGCAGGTAACTTGCTTGAAATTCTTAGAGAACAATAATTTTTTAGCAAATGAGCTAAAAGAATGATATATACATCAGTCAGTTTTTCTGGTTTGTCTTACATTTTATTCATACAAGGATAAAACAACTAGTTGAAAAGTGAAAAGTTCAAATGGTTTCATCTTGTTTTTACATAACTGACGGGTGGTTAGACACATTCACAGTTTGGGGAGTAAGAACCATCACAATAGATAAAGGCTATAGGAATTCTTCAACAAAACCGTACACGACCCCTTCAAGTGCACTGAACTGAGCCACGTATGACCCTGGACACACAGAGAAGTAGATCCATCTGGCAACAAGGAGCAGCTATGAACAATCTGTCACTTTTCAGAAAGCAGGAGGAAGGGAAATGATTCACCAATTACTACTGTTGCTAACATGTATGAAACAAAAACTTTTGACTTCATTGTTTCACAAATGAGATATGGTGTCCAGTTTCCCCCAAATAATCCATATGCTTCCTTGAGATATAGTCTAGGTGGGCTTTATGACAAAATGAAAACCCTATAATTTTCTATAGAGCATGTATCATGTTTTTTAAAGAAGATACCATAATTCTTTCCGTTAAAAGGCACTCCTTTGGAGCGGAAAAGCAGGGAAGCTTAATCCCCATAGGGTGAACTTTTCAATTGGTGAATATTTTTTGGATGGCAATTTTTATTAAAACTTTAAATGTATATACCTTTTACTTAGTTCCACTTCTGGAAATTTAGCCTAAGAAATGACCTGCATAAGATCCTGTGAGACCAGACAGAACAATTCCAGTTCATCCATACACTGCCATGGAATGGAGCTGCTGAACAAAAGGCAGGGAATCTAGTTGTTCTGACACCTTACAGCGTTGTTCAAGTGAAAACGACAGGTACAGAACTGCATGCAGAACATGATCCTATTTATGCTAAAAAGTATGTAAGTTATATATGTACACAATTTAGAAGGATCTATGTCAAATACAGGGGAGTTGGCTTGTGGAGAACAGGGGGAGTTTCACATTTTGCCCTATACATCTTTGTATGTTTTAATTTTGTACAATGACCACGAATTACTTTTTAAAAATTGAGGTGAAATTCATGTAATACAAAACTCACCCTTTCAACGTGTATAATTCATGGCTTTTAGTATATTTACAAAGTTGTGTAGCCATCACTGCTACCTAATTCCAGCCATTTGCATCACCCCAAAAAAGAAACCCTGTACCTGCTAACAGTCCCTCCCCCGAGCCCCCTGTCTGTAGCCCCTGGCAATCACTAACCTGCATTCTAGCTCTATGGATTTGCTACTTCTGGACATTTCATATAAAGGGCATCAAACAGGGGCGCCTGGGTGGCTCCATCAGTTAGGTGTCTGCCTTTGGCTCAGGTCATGATCTCGGGGTCCTGGGATGGAGCCTCACACATGGTTGGTGGGGGTGGTCCCTGCTCAATGAGTCTGCTTCTCCCTCTGCTCCTCCCCACTCTTGTACATGCTCTCTCTTTCTCTCTTTCATAAATAGATAAAATCTTAAAAGGGGGAGGCATCATACAAGATGTAATCCTTGGTGCCTGGTTTCTTAGCATTAAGTTTCCATGGTTCATCTAGGTTGTAGCAGGGATCAGTACTTCAGTTCTTTATACGGCTATGTATGACTTCAATAAATTAAAAAAATCTGTAAATAGCTCTGTTTTAAGAAAGACACTCAGAAAAAGAAAAACCTCATGCTTCTGTACAAATAACTTTGTAGAAACTCAGTAGCTCTAAATCCAATGTCCATATTAAAGCACAGTTTATTTCTATTGTTCTGCTCCTAACACTCCCTTGATATGCACGCCCTCAGGTCCCATTCCAAAGATTTGCCCTTTCAAACAGTATTTGTTTCCATGTAAGTCTGTTTATGAGATTAGCATTCACAGAGCAGAGCTAGTTACCTCTTTGCCCAGATGCATCTTCTTCCCTATATCCCAGGCACTGCCCCCACCTCCAATACAAAAACGCATTTATAGCGACAGAGATAGAGACAAAGGCATAATTTGGATGTTTATGGACCTCCTATCTTTTGACAAAGATCCAGGTCTCAATGAATTCAGTACACTGACCATGGGCAGAACATGTCTGCTACAGTGTAACACTTTAAATGTTCTCAGTAAGTTTCGTAACTGGCATTTTATAGTTTTCATCTTTTTTATTTATTAGAGAGAGTACAGGGGAGAAAAGCAGAAAGGGAAAGAGAGAGACAAGCAGACACCATGGTGAGATGGAGCCGGATGTGGGGCTGGATCTCATGACCTGAGCCGAAGCCAAGAGTTGGATGCTTAACCGACTGAGCCACCCGGGTGCCCCTAGTTTTCACCTTCTGAATAAAAATCAAGAATCCATTTTTGCTTTACGTCCTTAATTTCCAGATACCTCATTATCTAAACTAGGCAAAATTATGTAACATAGGTTGTCGTATAAAGCAGCATTATCTCTACAGCCAAGGACTCTAATATATAAATAAAAAGGGTTTTCCCTTAAAAATATGGACTGGCCCTTGCCAGCCATAGAATTTTCCTAGGAAATTCTACCAGGTTTAAACTTTGGAATGACCTCAGCAACTGCTGATGACTACAGCTGGAAAAAGAAAACAAAACTCCCTTCAAGGCCCCCAGCTGTCAGTAATTCCAATTAGCTAAAGAAAACAACATAACCCCCTTCTCCATATTTTTGTGGTAGTCATTAAAATAAAGCTAAATAATGGCTGGCTCAGTTGGTAGAGTGTGCGACTCCTGATCTTGGGGTTGTGAGTTCGAGCCCCACCTTGGGTGTAGAGATTACTTAAAAATAAAATCTTTTTTTAAAAATCAAAATGCAACTAAATAATGGACTTTAAACACACACAGTCACACACAGGTGCATGCGTGCCCAGCACAACTAGGTAACATTTGCGGTGAGGCACACCATCCCATAGTTCCAACATTAATGAGAACCTATTACATATTTTTTTTCTTCTCGAGTAGAATGAGGTGAGGACTTGTGTGTATGGAATGAGCACATTCCACTAATCAAGTATTCTGATTTCTGCCCTGGATACGACTACCTCAATCTATGAGCAGTGTACTAGAAGTAAGCTGTCCATGACAAAGGGAGGACATTTAGATCTATAAGGTGGAATCCCTTCACAAGAATATTAATCCTCACCCTTATTACCAACCAGATAAACCATAGTAGGAGTTTTGGTTTATTTTCAGTCACCTTCTGGCTAGGTTCCAGAGGACCCAACTTAAGCCAAAGGTAGCTGAATCATGTAATGATAAAAGAACCAAGGTGTAACGCAGTTCTGCTGTACTTGAAAGATTGCTAGTTCTCTCCATGATGCAACCTTTATGTTGTGAGACCTTGAACTGGACTCAAACTCACTCTTTGTTCTCTCTCATACTTGTTTAATGACAAGTTACTAAACAAACTAGGCATTTCATTTGAAATGAAGCAAGACTAAAGGGAACACAATCTTACTACCGCTACAGATAAGCTTCATTACACCCTTTCACAAAAAAGACATACATACAAACATGAAAGTCGTAACTCATTTATTGAATGAATAGTATATGCAAGAATATCAATAAAAGGAAACTAATACTACAAACTACAATTTTGAAAATAAAGCCAATATAACAGGAACAAAATATACATAACATGAGAGGAATGTTTGATTTTGACCCATAATGCATTCCTTATCTTTACAATTAACCTAAATGTCTGTTAGAACAAAACTGTATACCTTGGTCTAACCTTTAGTGCTTTTCAAAAAAGCAACAACATTCTAGAACACTTTTCGTTTTCTTTGAGATATTTAAGATTCACACATTTGTTCAAGTACATAGATTCTGATTCAACAGTAGATCTACATAGCTTGTTATTCTCTTAATATCTTGAGTAGCATGTACTCCTGAGCAAGTACTATCTGAAATTCTAAAATTGCTGATCTTTGAAATAAAATGTATTTCCGTTGTGGGTTTTTAATAAATTGAGATGAAAGTAAAATTCACACCCCCACCCCCCTCCCCCAAGGAACAAAGAGTTCTTATTAAAGTATAGAAACTCAAGTCTATCTTTCTACTCTAAAGAACATTTCTTACAAACAGTTCTGGTAAGGCAATAAATGCTCCAGAATAATCTTCAATATACGCTTGCAAAGATTACACTGTTGAATATCAGTAACGAAAACAAAACAAAAAAAGGGGGGGGGAGGAAAGAAAGAAAAGACGCTTCAAAATTTCAAGCTAAAATATGCGTCAAAGACAGTCATGGCAGTATTTTTTGAAATGATGTACATGTTATATACTTAGCAAATAATGTCATGCTTATTAAAACTACAGTTAAGGACTTAAGAGATGAACAGTAAATACACTGCTGAGGTCCATTTTTCTAAATATTCATACCACAATGTCATTACTACCCAGAAGATGATGATGCTACTTGGGAACATAAGTACTGTACAATTTTTACATTGTAAGGCACTTTTTACTCAGCATGTGACGAAAACATGGATGGAGAATCAAAGTATGAGAGGTTTACAACCAAAGGTGATATTTTATGTGACTTCAGTTTACATTTCAACTTTTGATGAAAGACTGTTTAGCCCATCACACCACAGTGAGAAAAAATAGGTAGCCAGCCACTTATTCTAGCCAACCAAAAGGTAAAGTGCTATTCTGGTTGCTAGTGGCAGAAAAAGGGTTGAAGACACCCATACAAAGTTATACACTTGATTACATGACAAATCCATCGACTGACAGGTATAGTATTTGAAGTCCATGATATGATCATTGGCTGGCCACTATTACCCTGGCACCTTCCATTTTTCCTAAAAACATCATTACAGTAGTTGTCCAAAAATGAAGGTGCTCTATTGTTCCATGGGTAAGTCTATGGCACACAATGTAAAAATGATCAAGACACAGTGATTCAAAGATTTTAAAATAACAGGTTTCAAGCTGTCGTAAGGAAATAAAGTACAGATCCTTTGGGAAAAGTCACATAGCTTGGTAAACAAACATCTAGATCTGTCGTTGCACTTCAAGTCATGGTGAATTTTGAAAATTCATCACATACACACACACACACAAAAAAAAACCAATGGCATATTTAGAGCAAAAAGAGAAAAACGTATAGGGCAACCCCACTAAAGCTAGTTTCCTTCTAAAAATAATAAAAGATGGTTAAAATAAAGCAATCATTGAGTCCCTTGATTTAAGTGAATGTGTGAATACACACTTGACAAATGTGACCTTAAGGGACTAGCAGTTAAAAAAAATCAGTCATTAAGCACAGTGTAATTTTCCACCTGTTACATTTTAAAAATGCTTCTCCATAAGCTGCAGAATATCTTGATGTACAGTCAAGTTAACATATTATTTCTTATTTGCTAATTTGCTTTAATGTGGTAGGTTAACAAAGAATTCAGAAATCAGAATCCCTACCCTTGGTATTGAGGTGCTATGGTAATATTAGGCAGACCACAACTAAAGTTTTTTGGTTTTGCCATAAAGAAATATATAAATGTGCTTCAGCAGGTAAGTGGAAGAAAATATCCCTAGCTAGAAATGCCAGTGTGAAAATCCTTTCTAAACAGCTGGGTTCTTAGGCTTCAAAAAACAACTCCAATGATCAAGAAAACACCACCAAGCCCTACCAGAAAAAAGTAGGGCACGAGAGCCTATTTAATAGATAAGCAAAGCAATGCATGAAAACATTAAAAATATTAAATAATTTTTTAAAAAAATAGTGGTCACAAAATGAAAAATAAATACTGTTTTCTGCAGACTGTTTTTTACTCCTACAGCGCATGAGACCTTCTTACATACTTTGGGCCAATATATGAAGTGTTCCACACAACACGGCACTTGAGAGGAACCAGTTTCAGACATGGTGGCTGAAGTCCTTAATGAGTAGTAACCCATTACATCTTAAAGAGGTTTAATTTGCTGTTGCCAAATGTTAGTTTAAACTTACAAGGATCCAATCATTTTGCTGGAAGCTCTTTGTAGGGCATGATAAGAGAAGAGGTTTACTGTCAAGAGAATTTTGGCATAAGCACTGGAGCTCACAACTTAAAATCACCAGTCGCCCGACTGCATGCTGGTCAGTGAGAGCAAGTTTAACAGGAACGAAATGAAAAGCTTTAGCACACTTCTTGGAAGAGATTTTTAGCATGTGCTGTCAAAGCCAAGAGAAAAAGAAGGTTCTCTTCATTTCTAGCCTCCGTTACTGGAGTGTGAAAAAAAATCACATATTCCCATGTGTTGCCACCAGAGGTGTGTTTGCACTGTAAAGTGAAATTCGCTTATGCCTTCCCTTGAGTATGAATCCACTAAACAAACTCAGACACTCTAAACAGTAGAACTTTGTTCAGTCCAGAAATATAGCTTACTTCATTTCAATGTCTGCTTTAACTGTTGACACTATACACAGGGTTAATAGTGTTTCAATTGCTTCCCAGAAACTGCAAACTACAGCTACGTAATATCAACATGTCAAATTCTGCCATCTAGTGAAGGCTCATAAAACAAACAAGACGTTTTTAGGCAGTTCAATGAAGGATCTAAGAGCTGGGCAGTAAAAAGTTACAAACCCTTTTTGATTTTAGAAAACAGTGAAAAAAGAATAGTAGTTATGGATGTCTTATTCATTCCCAGTTTTCTAACTCTGTCCCATGAACCTGTTTAAAAGATGATAAAAAATTGTAAAATATGATGCTTGAGGGGAACACAATAAATATAATGTTATTGAGGAGCGAGAACATCTTATTGGTTCGACATTACAACTACACTTATTGATAAAGTGGATAGCTTGTTTTTACTGTTACAAAATCAGCTAGTTAAAAAAACTATGCAAGCCTACACAATCCTTTAGCATTCTAGTAACATGCTTAACTAAACATAATAGCATTAAAAAATCATACTGCATATACCATTTCTCCAACATGTATTTATCAGCGAGTTTTGTATCCTGACAACAGATCCGATAGAAGTAACTTTCATACCTAGTTTCCATTAAGTTGTTGCTGAGTTAGTTGTTGCTGGTCAATTTCTACTTTTCCCCGGCTTTTACTCTCTCGTTCCTCGTCTTCTTCATCTCTCTCATCATTTCCACTATGATTTTTACAATATAGTCTACAATGACGAAAGATAAAAGTCTCAAAATGTTTTGTCACATGTTTGTCACAAGTTTCTAATATGTGAGTAGAATAAATAAATACAATATGTATGCCATTAGTAGATGAGCTTGGTGCCCATTTAAAATAAGAGTTTCCTCATCTATGCTTTTAAAAAACACTACATTTAGTTACAGGTCCATTTCCAAGTAAATGATAGGAAAGCACTCTATTAATGAGATCATAGAAGTTCATCTGAAAGAAAACCTATGGTTTAAGATAAAAGTTGTACATATGCCCAAAGATGAGGCAATGCCTCATTTTGCCCATTGAGATTAAAAATGAAGCTTCCAGCCACCTTGAAAATATAAACTTGCAGGTAGATAGACAAAATGATCAAATTCTAGGTTTCAGATACAGAATTCAAAAGCATTTTAGGAAATAGTATAAACTATATACTGCTGCTCTCTGCTCAAATTTCACGAGAAATTTTTATTCAAACTCCTCAAAATGTCTTTTCCTCAATGGTGTCCTGGCCCTTCCTGGGCCCCCTCACAGTTTTCCCCGCCCTGCATTTGGCTAGGTCTCTCTTGATCTAGCCTGGCTCCTCCAACTTCTTTTTCTCCCATGAGCTGACTTTTTGGGAAAAGTCAGACTAGCTATCTTTTCAAAATGCCATTCTGGATTTGACAAATTGTGGTACTATTTTATTTGGTTCTCTCTTATCCAATATTTCCTAGAAACTGGAAATAAGGTCTAAGGGCTTGATTAGCCCTAAGTTCAACTTTCCTAGTTAGTGCAGTATATTTGATAGGTGACCCTGCACATTCAGGAGGGATGTTGATTTCAGAATACCCTACTAATAGTGATGCTATCTGATCATTTGGTTAAGGTGGCAGTGATAGCCAGACTTCTCCATTGTAAAGGCAGGTTTTCCCTTTTAAAATTAGCAAATAGCCACTGGTCTCATACTTGGGCATCGGGCTGTTTTGAGAACCTTTTATGTGGGTATATATATCTTGACATCCATCCATTTTTAATAAAAATAGCAATATGAGTTATCTAAGACAAAGGTTTAGGTAGGCCAATGAACATATACATACCATTATGTGTTTTATAGTTAAGCACTCCACCCTAAAAAATGGGTGAGCTGATCTCAGCTCAGTTTTACGTCAATTGTACACAGATGACAAGATGGAAGGCTTTAAAAATGTTCAGTGGATGCCCTCTTGTGGTCATCAGTAGACACTCATATACGAATTCTGACACAAATGATCTACAACTAGGTTTAACAGGAAGGGTTTCTAACATGTGAGTAGAATAAAAGGCAGGGACAGGTGGGGTGGGGTGGGGAGCCACAATAGCTACTGACTTCCAAACCTAGCTTTGCTTATTTTTTTATTCTTAAAACACTTTCAATTATTTCCAAAGAACTATGGAGATGTTGTTCTCTTCAAATGCAGCATATTGGGGATTACTTAAAAAAAAAAAAAAAAAAAAACCTGAGTTCAAATATTAAGAGTGAATTCCTACATAGTGCACCTATAAAGTGTCTCCCTCCAAAATATAACCTGCATCTAATCAAGCCTTTGAGCCAACCTATAAATTATGGGGTAGAGAAGGTAAATGGCATCCTGGAAAAGCAAAAGGATAAATCTAGAACATGGGACTTTCACAGGACAACTTACCAGGTTCTGCAAGTAGAGGGGAAAGATGGGGTGTAGTGGGGATTGCTTTATATTGAGAGACGAGGAAACATATCCATTAAAAGCAATGTAGGGACCTTGTATGTATTGAGATTTGAAACAAAGCAGGTCTGAAAAGACATTTCCAACACAACTGGGGAATTGTGAACATGGACTTGGGAGATGACACTAAAAACTTACTGTTAATTTTACAAAGTGTGATAATGGCATAGTGATACTGAAGTATGTGGGGATACAATGGCAAGAGGTGTGGGGTTCTGCTTTAGCAGATCTCTGAAAGAAAAACAGTAGATGAAAGCAAGTGTGGCAATAACTTGGGAGCTGCTGAGATGGGGCGTTGCTACGCTATCCTATTTTTGTATATTTTTGAGATTTTTCATAAGAGGTTTTTCTAAAAGGATGAGCCCTTTGTTGTTAAAATGGATGGGATTATTTCTCACTAGCATAGACCCATTATATGGCTTTTCACCAATCTAGACACCAAGACCACAGGTGTCAACCAAATAAGATCTCTATCACAGAATTTAATTTTTTATGGTGGGTGATTGACTTTTTTTAGAAACATATTTTTTAAAGTTTAGTCAGAGACAATAAAACAGGGTAAGCAGAATCACCATGAAATCTTCCCTCGTCTTTTTAATGAACAAATACACTTAATCTAATGAATAGATTAAAAAAATAATTTAATGAATATATCCAGGACCCAGAATTCTAGAGCCAGTAAAGGAAAGCCACATGTAGGGGAGGGAAGCCACTTCATTCAGAAGTATTTCTCCTTGCATTTCCTCCTATTTGTGCATTCTTCTATTCCCAAACTACTTGCATATGGACTCTCATTTGAACTCAATAATCTCTAAGAAAAAATCTGGAATCTGCACCATAAGCAGATTTTATTATTTTTTTAAGATTTTATTTATTTATTCATGAGAAACACACACACACAGAGGCATAGAGACACAGGCAGAGGGAGAAGCAGGCTCCACGCAGACAGCCTGACGTAGGACTTGATTCTGGGTCCCTAGGATCAGGCCCTGGGCTGAAGACGGCGCTAAACTGCCGAGCCACCTGGGCTGCCCGTAAGCAGATTTTAGAAACAAATTCTAATGTGAAAAAATAAAGAGTAATTCAAATCACTGTGGATCCCAGTGTAAATATTTTCTTTAGAGATGGTCACTGCAACATGGTTTTCTAAGAGCTCAAGAGTAAAAACCATCTGAATGTCTAAAAAAGGAAATGATTAGGGATGCCTGGGTGGCTCACTGGTTGAGCATCTATCTGCCTTCGGCTCAGAGCGTGATCCCAGGGTTCCGGGAGCCTGCTTCTCCTTCTGCCTGTCTCTGCCTCTCTCTGTCTGTACCTCTCATGAATAAATAAATCTTAAAAAAATAAAAATAAAAATTGGGACATCTGGGTGGCTTAGCAGGTGAGCAGCTGCTTTTGGCTCAGGGCGTGATCCTGGAGTCCCAGGATCGAGTCCCACATCAGGCTCCCCACATGGAGCCTGCTTCTCTCTCTGCCTATGTCTCTGCCTCTCTCTGTGTGTCTCTTATAAATAAGTAAAATCTTTAAAAATAAATAGGGACGCCTGGGTGGCTCAGTGGTTTAAGCGCTTGCCTTTGGTCCAAGGGCATGATCCTGGGGTTCCGGGATCGAGTCTCACATCGGGCTCCCTACGTGGGGCCTGCTTCTCCCTCTGCCTGTGTCTCTGCCTCTCTCTCTCTGTCTCATGAATAAATAAAACCTTTAAAAAATAAAAATAAATAAATAAAAATTTAAAAAGGAACTGTTGGGGATCCCTGGGTGGCTCAGTGGTTTAGCACCTGCCTTTGGCCCAGGGCGTGATCCTGGAGTCCCGGGATCAAGTCCCGTGTCGGGTTCCCGGTATGGAACCTGCTTCTCCCTGTGCCTGTGTTTTTGCCTCTCTCTCTCTCTCTATGTCTATCATGAATAAATCAATAAAAAAAATCTTTAAAAAAAAGGAACTGTTTAAACTGATAGACCCATACAATGGAATACTATGCAACCATTAAAATGGTGATGTTAAACTGTTTAATGTCACAGAAAAATATGTTTCAGATATAGCAAGTAGAAAACAGATTATAAAAGGTGTATATAAGAAAATCTTTTTATGAATACGTGCATACACAGAAACACTTAAATGTCTAGAAAATATTCTGAAAGATTTAAAATTCTGTTTGCTGGTAAAATTAAAGTTCACATCAAACCTTCCACCCCTTATCTCTATTTTCCTTTTTTTCCCTAAGTGAAAATGGATAACTATTACAATATCTAGATAGAGCTGAAATTTAGATATAGTAATTTTCCACAGATCTGATTTTAGATGTTTAACATGGGCCTGTTAGTTTAAGTATTAATGCTGCTTTAAATAATGTATTGCTTACAAAAATATTCAACCACTGAACTATGTAAATACAGAATTGCTTCTCTTCCTTCCCCATGCAATGAGGTAACTGTTACCTCAAAAATTTATGTATAGACACATATCTTGTACACGTATGTGCACATGTGATGTTTATAAGCCAAAATAGATCATACAACTTGTTTTCACCTTAATCATAGAAATACCTCTGTGACTCTCCACATATTATCTACTTCGATCTTTAATTGCTGCATAGTATTCCACTAAACACAGCTACTAAAACTTAAAAGTCTCTTGATAGACATTCTGTTTTGGGCTCAATTTATGCTATTGTGGGTAAAAGGCTAATAAAATTCTTTTCCCGTTTCATCTTTAGTTAATTCTAGTTATTCTCCTGGCAACCGAGTAAAAAGTGGCATGGTGAATCTACTTCTTTACTAAGCTGCTACCCCTCAACCCCTGTTTGTAGACTGTAGCTAGATTGGGAGAATTATATTCTGATGAGCCCTATCTCTGGTCCTGTGCAGTATAACCTGAAAATGACCTATGCCTATGTAATTATACTGTGATAGGTGCTGGCTCCGATGGGGTAGGAGGCATCTAAGGCAAGGATTCACCCACTGTGAATCCAAGCTTACTGGGCCTGAGCTGTACTGCTAATACTGACCACTGCAGGGACTCCCTTGGAGTATCAGATGTTGCCTTGCTGGCCAGCTGCGGTTCCTGTCTGTATCCCTGAGTAGACTGATGCCATCTGTGCTAATCTCATCAATCTGAAGTACAGGGGAGTAAAAAAAATGCCCCAGAGGGTCCCGCAGCTATCATTAACGGTACAGTGGAACTTTTTGCACATACATCTTTGTGCTGTTTTCTGTTCACTTCCGTGGCAGAAATCCCTACAAAGCAGACTACTAGCAAAATATACACATTATCTTGTTAAAGATTGTGGTCTCCATTGCTAAATTGCTCTCCTAAATTGTACCAAGTTACAGTCTCAGTATCAAATGCGAATGCCCAGGTCTCCAGAACCTAGCTGATATGTGAATCCTACTAACCTGTGCCCATCAGATACGCACGATCTTGTTTTAATTTGCATTTCCTTCATTACTAATAAGGATGAATGGCTTTTCACATGCTTATAACACATGGCTAGTTCTCCTATAAATTGCTTTCATGTCTTTGGCCATTTTTTTTTCTAAACTGGGCTGTTTTTCTTAAGGATTTGGAGTCCTCTTTAGCCTTTACTGTAGTCAAAAATTCTGAGTTTCCTATCATGCTTAGAAAGGTCATCTGTACTCAACAGATCCTAGAAAATTTCTCATACATTTTGTTTTACTTAGGATTAGATTTTTTTAACCCATCGAGAATGTATTCTGGGGTCTGAGGCAAGGATTCAAATTGTTTTCTAAATGGAAAGCCAACTGTATAAGGATCAGGTATTGAATAATCCCTCCTGTCTCCACAGATCTAGTACCACCGAAATTACCCAACAAAGATATTTCCTATGATCTGTTACTGTGCCAGTACCAGTTTGAATTACTAGGTGACTGGTTTCAATATCTATAGGGGATCTCTCCTCTTGATCTCATTAAAATTGTTCTTGGCTGCACGTGATAAAGACTAGTTGACTGCCCTAGTACCTATTTTTCCCTTCTTCCCTTCGTAGCACTGAACCAGATTTGGGTAGCAACGTGCCCACCAGGGGTGGATTTCCCAGCCCCGCTTGGATGGGTGACTAAATTCTTGCTAATGAGATGCTGAGCAGAAGTATGTGTGGAACTTCCAGGAATGTGGGTTAAAAACCTATCAGCTGGAAGAACAGCTCCTTTGCATCCCACTTCCCTTTGCTCCCACTTCCTCCTACTGCCTATGGAAGGATGCCCCAAGGATGAGAGAACAGAGAGATGGTAATAGAGGTCCCTGATGAAACAGAAAAGAGCCTAACACATCTGGGCTGCTGTCCTAGGAACATCTTTTAGGGGAAAAACAAATTTCTATCTTGTTTAAGCTTGCAGTTCTTCTCTGGTGCATAAGTTAACTTAACCATTGCTGGTAGAAAATAATATCCCATTCACTCTTCTGGATAAAAACCATCAGAATTTTGTATTTCATTAAAACTATGTTCCATGCATAGATTAATTTGAGGAGAATGGGTATCTTTCAGTGTTGTGTCTTTTCATCAAGGAACATAATATATTTTACTATCCATTTGGGTCCTGTGTAAAACAGTTTTTTTTTTAAAGGTTCAACTAAAAATAAATTAAAAAAATAAAAAGGTTCAACTTTGGTGTGTGTATGTGTGTAGGGAAGGGGTGGAGGGTGATGTTTTTCCTTTCCATTGTCTAACTAGTTATTACTGGAATTGTTTTTAAAACTTCATCTAAAAAAAATAAAACTTCATCTCATATTCAGCAACCTTACTGAGCTCCTATTAATTTTAGTTAATGGAGTTGGCTCCTTTGGATTTTCCTGGTAGACAATGACATCAATAACAAATATTGACAATTTTATTTTGCTTCTTCATGGTATTTATTACACATTTTTCTTCCTTTTCTTGTTGCACCGGCTTAACCCTCCAGAAGAACGCGGAAACGTAACATTCATAGTTGGCACCTTGTCTTGTTCCTGGATCTGAATGAAAGTGTATTGGTACAGTGGTTCTCAATTATGGATGAACATGAGAATAACTTGGGGATCATCAAAAACATGGTTTGGGCATCAACCCACTGAATTCAAAATCTGAGGGTGGGGCCCAGGCATGAGCATTTTTAAAGAGGGTGCGATCCACCCTCAGATGGTTCTGAGGCTCAGCCCTGGTTAAGAACCACTGTCCCTTTTCTTTAACACTAAATAAAGCTCTTTGGCTGTTGTCCTATCATAAATGCTCTGTTAGGACTCCTGCTTCCCAAAGGCACTCTTGGTACCGCACTTTAAAATTCAGAAATGGATGTTGAATGCTATCAAATGCCTTTTCACCATCCACCAGGAAGGTGATAGGATTTTCCTTTCTCTATTAATTACAATGGATCACATTAATATATTTCCTAATTTTGAATGGTCTTTAAATTGTTAGAAGACAGCATTGGATTTGATTTTCTAACATTTTATTTAGGACTTTGGTATAAAAGTTAAGAGTGGTCTATAGTTGGGACGCCTGGGTG
Organism: Canis lupus dingo; assembly: GCF_003254725.2. Classification (NCBI taxonomy): domain Eukaryota; kingdom Metazoa; phylum Chordata; class Mammalia; order Carnivora; family Canidae; genus Canis; species Canis lupus. The sequence goes on along the minus strand of NC_064281.1, from coordinate 105,564,513 downwards.
GCTCAGTGGTTAAGTGTCTGCCTTGGGCTCAGGAACACTGCAGTTCCAGGAGAGAGTCCCACATGGGGCTCCCAGCAGGGAGCCTGCTTCTCCCTCTGCCCAGCAGGGAGCCTGCTTCTCCCACTGCCTCTTTCTGTATCTCTAATGAACAGATAAATAAAATCTGTTAAAAAAAAGAAAAAAGACTAGTCTATAGTTTTCTTATTTTTGTCTTAAATGTGATCTTTGTCAGGTTTGGTGTCACAATTATATAAAATTTTAGAGAATGAACCAAGTTTTTCATCTTTTGCTATGTGCTGGACCTCTTTATTTTTTTAAAATATTTTATTTATTTATTCATGAGAAACAGAGAGAGAGAGAGAGAGGCAGAGACACAGGCAGAGGGAGAAGCAGGAGCCTGATGCAGGACTCGATCCCAGGACTCCAGGACCACGCCCTGGGCCAAAGGCAGGCACCAAACCGCTGAGCCAACCCAGGGATCCCCTGAACCTCTTTAAATAGTATTAGAATTCTCTTTTCCTTAAAAGCTTGATAGAACTCACTTGAAAAACATCTCTGCCTTTATTATTAAACAAAGTTTGGCAAATTCTATAATACAGCGTTAGCACCTCATCCAGTCACCCAAATACATGGTGACCGATATATGAACTGCTTTGTATACAGAATGGAAGAGTGTTTACTCTTTGGTTTATTGCATCCTGGGAATGTAAGGAAGTGCTTTACAACTTGCAAAGGCAAGTTGAGAAATCCACGGATCCTCACCAACTTATTCTCCGTTCAATTAAACAAATGGAACCATTATAGATGTGCACTGATACAGAAGACCCGGAAAACAGATGGTAAAACGTAATCCCAAATCTTCAAACCTTATGCTTTCATCATTCTTCCAAGAATGTCTTTGGCCTTCTATCTTCACAAATATGTCCTGTTCTAAGCTACCACAAATCCTTACCTGGACCCTGAGTAGCAGCCTCCTAACTCACCTTCCTTTTGGCAGCCTTACTTCTGTCCTGCCTTTCGGTCTTGCCCATGCTGTTCCTTCTGCCTAGAACCCTGTCCCAACGCCCACCTGGATCTTCGGCCTTCATAGCTCAGCTCAAAGTCTATTTCCTTGAGTCAATTCCTCAGCACTCTCCCAGTACGGACTAAGTCAGATCTTCTGGGTTACAAGCTCTCATAGTGCTGTCAGGTATCCTTCCTAGCACTTAATTAGATTGTAAATGTAGACTTGTTCATGTGGCCATTGAATTCATCTGTCTATCCTACTCGACTATAGGCTTCATCAGGACATAGTCTGTGCCTGTACTGATGGCTCTTACATGCCCAGCTCCTGCTCTTAGCATAATACCTGGCACTCAGGAAGTGTGATACCTACTGTCTGAATGAGGGCAAATCCAGGTATGTGTAGCCAGAGGGAAATGTCAATCGTAGCACTTGTTTCTTTATATACAGAGTCCTAAGTATTTTACACTTGGCTCAATACCACCTAGGAATAGTGACCAAGTAAACTCATGCCACCCATTTGAGGGTACTTACTGACAAGTTTAGGAAAATGGACAGTGGTTGTTCTCTTACTTGTAAATTCCTCGTGACATATTTTCAATGTATTTAGCTTTGTCTTGTACTCCACAGTGGTAATGGTAAGTCTTAACACAGGCTTTTATTTCACATCCAATAGTAGCACCGGGCTGACTGCAAAGTGTACATTTCTGTTTGAGGGAAGAGAAAAAATAATCATAAGCACTATTTCAAAGTTTTGCAACCTTATTTATTCTATTTTAACCAGACTTCAGCCAAACATTCTAGTTTACAAAGAAAATGGCCAGTTTTCCACAGCAAAAAAAGAGTACGCTGAACTTACTGTTTCGCATACCTGTTAAATTGTGCTGCAATTTTAACCATACTTTGACAGGCTTCCTGATATTAAGTCACTCCCTGAAATTTCCATTATTTACCTATAGTACCCCTCAAAGATTTGACATCTAAACATTAAATAAGACACTCCTCAAAAGTGCCAAACACACAAAAAAATCTATCTTTTAGTGGTTGGCTTCTTCTCCTCCCTGGGACCAGTTCCTTTCCTATTATGACTAGAATAAAGAACAAGAAGCCGGGAAAGCAATCTCCCATCAAGAGGGATTGCTACCAAGTAGGTAAAAGGGCAGAGGAAAGCTAAAGGGCCTGAAATCTTTTCAAGATATCACAACTTGGCCTAGATCAGGCTTGCCTTAAGAATGTTCTGATATTAAAAGGTGGTTGTTGACAAAAGGGTTTCATAGTCATGTAAGTTTAAGGAATGCTAGTTTTAGATTGCTTGATTGCAGAACTTCTCACAGCCTTTCTGCAAGAAGGACGACATGGTAAATAGTTCCCAAATTATTGAACTCCCGATGCCCTTATATTTTTGGAGGGGTGTGGGAGCACCTTGATGGACTAACTTCCTTTGGAGCAGACTTGGGAAAATGCTAGGTAGGTCTTTACATGAAAATTCAACTGTGCAGAGGTAAATAAGTTGACCAGGAGAACTGAATTGTTATCCTAGTCACGTATGTGGACTTCAGCCGTACGACACAACAACACTGCTTGATATGGTATGTTGAAGAGATTTTTCTCTCACATATTTTTTAAGTAATATACATTCTGATTTAAAGGAGTTTCATTTTGAAGAGAGTAATTAAAGTATCAAAACTGAACTGGATTTAAATGGAACAGATAACATCAACAATCTTCACACCTTCAAAAATGCAGTTCCACAAAGAAAGAGTCATCTCTAATGGATTCAGATAAAGCTCACCAAAGTCTGAAACCACTAGATGAAAGACTGAAGGGGAACTTCACAACTGAGGGGCGGGGGGATTAGACTCACCACCTGAATCCAAGGATCAGACATTATGACAAGTCTGATGTGACAAAATATGGATGATATAGTCCCACCTGTGAAGTATTCTTACCCCCAAAAATCTTGAAACTGAATCTAATCAAGCCTTTACATCTAACTTCCACTTTAAAAGAAAATCTGGCGGATAGAGGGACAAGTTAAATGGCATCATGAATAAGCAAACAGACAGATAAAACATATGAGATATTCTACAGGACAATTAATTCATTTTCTTCAACAAGTCAATGGCATACGACAAAACAAAAACAGAAACAACAAAGACAAGAAGGGGGGGGAGTGCCCTAGGTTACATCAAGGATATAGAACAACCAAATGCAATGTGTGATCCTCCTTTGGATTCTGATTCACACAAATCAACTTTAAAAAGATACCTTTGAAACAATTGGGGAAATACAAATACAAACTGGGTATTAAATGACACTGAGAACTCATTGTTAATTTATAAGATGTAATGACATAGTGGTTAGGTAAGAAAATGTCCAACTTTTAAGAGATACATACTGAAATATGTAGAGGTGAAATGATATGAAGTCTCAGCTCTGCTTTAAAACACTTCAAGCAACAAGAATAAAAGGCATAGATGAAGCGAGTGCCGCAAATTCTTGATAACTGATGGGTCAAGGTGATGGACAGACGTGTGTTACTAGTCTTTCTAATTTTGAGATGTTTGAAAATTTTCACAAAAAATTTTTAAATTCAAGTCATCTCTAGAGACAATTGCGGTCTTAAAGAAAAGATTTTGCATTCCATTGACATTTTATAATATTCATCAACTGTAAAGGAGTAAGTGATCAATAAAGATGCCAATATTTCTTAAAGCTATTTATTAGTAATTCAGTATGTTTAAAAACATGAGATTTAGGCACATTTTATAAAGAAAACTTAAAGCTATGATAAACATTTTAAGAGACATAACTGTGTATGTGAACTTTAACTAAACAGAAGGCTCTGAAAAAAAATCTTTTCCTTTTATTTGAAAAAAAAAAAAGAAAAGAATGAATAACAACATGGGGAAGTTCCCGATGCTCTAGTAGGGTTATGAAATTGTTCTTTAAGCAAACTTAAATAATATAACATTTTAAACTTAGTAATAAGGTGTGTCACATTCACATCTTCGTTTATTTTATTAAAAGACCCTCAAATATCCTGAAATATAATCTCAGTGTAATTCTCTTAAGTAATGAAGTTACATAGAAAGAGGAATAAGTTCCAGAAACATCAGCATCCTTTATTATATTACAAATAAGTCAAATATATACTTGCTTTAACATATGAACTACTTTATATATTAAATGCTTTGATGACTGGATAAATTTGAGATGTGTTCTAAATTTAAAGCAGAAAGTCAGAAGAGTTACGTTGCATAGCATAAATATAAAACCACAGACCATTCTTTTTCCTCGCTTAATCTCCTGAAGTACAGTTTTAATATCAAAATCTCCAAATTCTGCTCTTGATGTTGTTGTGAGCTGGACTGTGCCAGAAGAAAATAACTAGAAAAGAAAAATATAGGAACATTTAATGTTCAGAAACCTTGTGAGAAAAGGATTAAACAACAGAATAACAAATATGTTCTATTACTTCAATATCCTGAGAAAGAGAACTTTTCCTTAATAATCAAGTACCAACTCAAGTATTTTTAATACATTCATATATCTGATTAAGATATAACCCAAATTATGGACAAGAGGGGTGCAGGGTGGCTCAGTCACTTGAGCGTCCGGCTCTTGGTTTCAGCTCAGGTCATTATCTCTGGGTCATGAGATTGAGGCCCACGTCAGGCTCCATGCTCGGTAGAGAAGTCTGCATCTCTCCCTCCTCCTCTGCCTGTCCATGCACAGGGGTTCTCTCTTTCTCCCCCCCTCCTCAAATAAATAAATAAATCTTTAATTTTTAAAAAAAAGGACAATAAAACAAAACTAATGTTGCCAGTGTGGAGCTAAGATTAATTTTTTTAAAGATTTTATTTATTTATTCATGAGAGACAGAGACCGAGGCAGAGACATAGGCAGAGGGAGAAGCAGGCTCCTCAGAGGGAGTCCAATACGGGACTCGATCCTGGAACCCTGGGATCACGCCCTGAGCCAAAGACAGACACTCAACCATTGAGCCACCCAGGTGTCCCAAGATTAAATATTTCATTCAACAATGAAGATTTCAATAGTGTTACTTACCCTGTTATCTCCATTGTTTTACGTTTCCACAAAGTTTTAAAAAAATAAGTTTAAACTAGCTAATTTCAACCATAGACGCAGATCAGAATTACCTGCAGATTTTTCTTTTAAGATTTTATTTATTTATTCATGAGACACAGAGAGAGAGAGAGAGAGAGAGAGAGAGAGGCAGGCAGAGACACAGGCAGAGGGAGAAGCAGGCCCCACGCAGGGAGCCCGACGTGGGACTTGATCCCGGGACTCCAGGATCACACCCTGGGCCAAAGGCAGGCATTTAACCGCTGAGCCACCCAGGGACCCCCTGGATTTTTTTTTTAACTAGACATGTGGGATCTATTCCAAGGATGTATATTTCAGAAAAAGCTCCCCAGGCAAATCTGATACCAATCTCTGGTCAAGAACCTCAAATAAAAAAAAATCTATCATTTTTAAAACTTAATCATAAATAGAATGAATTCAATACAATCCAATTAAAAAATGTTTATGTTTCCTATATGTCAGATGTGGATCTAATGATGCAAAGATAAAGCCCAGTTCTTCTCTTCAAGGAATGAAGAGTCTGTTAAGGGAGAGGCTCATAAACGAGTAACTGCCGTACATTGTGTGAAGGATAATGATACAGACATGCACGAGGTTATAGTGGAGGCTGAACATGTATCTTCCATGACTAGTTTATAAAGCTGAAATTTTTACAGTTATGAAATAGTTAACTATCACTTATCTGGAATATGGTAACTATAATTAGGATTACTTTAAATCCTACTAAATCAGGGCACCTGAGTGGCTCAATTGGTTAAGCATCTACCTTCGGCTCAGGTCATAATCCCGAGGTCCTGGGATCAAGCCCGAGTATGTAAGCCCTGCATACGTAGGACTCCCCGCTCAGTGGGGAGGCTGCTTCTCTCTCTCCCTCTCACCCTTCCCCTGCTTGTGCTCACTCTCTCTCTCTCTCAAATAAATAAATAAAAATAACAAACTATAGAAATGATCCCTGAAAGTATAGTCTTGGGATTAAAGGGGAAAGGAGAGAAAATGAGTGGGAGAAACCAGAGAGGGTGACAGAACATGAGAAACTCCTAACTCTGGGAAACGAACAAGGGGTGGTGGAAGGGGAGGTGGGTGGAGAAGGGGAGGGAGTGACTGGATGATGGGCACTGAGAGGGGCACTTGACGGGATGAGCACTGGGTATTACACTATATGTTGGCAAATAAAACTCCAATAAAAAAATACAAAAAAAAATTTTTAATTCTAGTTAAAAATAAATAATCTTTAAAAAATCCTACTAAATCAAAAGCTGTATTTTTAAAACTCTAAAGTCTGTAAAGATTTGGAACTATAGGATATGCTATTCATAATTCTACACCACTAATGTTGGGGAGAAAAGTACCCTATTTGGTACCAGCTAAGTGCCTTAAAAATAAAAACCTTGGGTTTAAAAGCACATAAAAAGGACCATGCTTACCATGCACTTATAATGTGCAGCTGCCTTCTTGGCATTAAATATATGCAGTTTTCCTCTTGCTTCATTTTCTTCCTCCCCTACATGACAAAATCCACATTTAGGCCTGGTGTCACTAGGGCTGCTTCTATGTGGAGATCTATCTCTCTGCAAATGTAAAAGAGAAAAAAATAACTTAAAAATATGTTATCAGTTCCTTCAAGCTTAATTAACATTTCAAATGATGAGCTTTACCTATAAACACAGTTTAAGTGAAATATTTGTGGTGCTGCAAAAAGTAAGCATCCCACATTTTTCTACTTACATAGGAACTACTTTCCATTTCATCTGTTCCATGGGAGGATGTGGACCTGGTATCTTCCGACAGCCCTTTAAAATTAGTTTTTCGTGGCCTTCCTTTGCGACTTTTCTTTTTACTTTTAGGTGATGCAGGCTCCAGTTCATGTTCATTAAAACTTTCTTCTAAGTCAGCTGCTTAAAAATGAACAAAAGCTTTACATGGACCAATCTTAAAATGAGCATTATTACTTCATGGGTTCTTAGAATACACATTTCTCCTTAGAATGAAATCCCCACCAGAAATGAGGGGAAATGGTCTGTAGTATGCTCAACACAGCAACCTTAACATCTCATATAAATGCAACAAAAATCAAATACAAAAAAATAGTTTTATTATAATCATTCTAACAGTAATTATTTCTTCTGAATTTAAAATTCTATGAAAACAAGTTTTGGGATCTTGACTGTGCTCTAAGCCTGTAAACATTTTCAAACTCTAATAAGTCCATTTTTAGAATGAGCTCTTATATATTTTTTTACCATAGGTTTCAAAGAGTTTTCCCTCACATTGTTGGTGAAATCAGAACACTTAGCTAGAAAATAAACTTACTATAACTTGGAAAATTAAATGAAAATAAAATAAGTATATCTGGGCTGTCCAGTATAGCAGCCATGAGCAAAAGGGTAGCTTTTTACGATTTTAGTCACTTATAATTAAATAAAACCAAACCTCAGTTTCTCACAGTAACCACATTTCAAGTGCTTATTAATCAGTCACATGTTGGAAGTTGCATCTGTACTGAATATCACAGATATAGAATGTTTCTCTCATCACAAAAAATTTCTATCGGACAGCACTGTTCTAAGATAGCTTTTTAAACTATCATGAAACTCAAATGATCATATCCAACAAGGAAGTCATTCATAAGTGAACGAATCACTGATCAAGTAATTAAAACAAATGTTAAATATAAAAGGAATCTCTACTATGATGGTAAAAAAGCTATGTTGCAAGTTAGTTGTATACTTTAATGGATTAAAGTGTTAAAATGTATGTAGAAATTTTAGAACTGCATTTCCTAGCAATTTGAAAAGAATTTCTACCATTAATGGAAGGGTGTTCCATTCAGCTATTCACTACAAACATTTTCTTTACTGAGGGCCCACTGTACATAAGACAATGTATTTAATGTAAAAGGGAATAAAAATAAAATGTTCACTTGTCTTTTAGCGTCAAACTAGAGAAAGTTTTAGGCACAGCACTAATGCCTTCATTGTTTTTTTGTTTTGTTTTGTTTTGTTTTAAATTTTTTTTTTAATTTTTATTTATTTATGATAGTCACACACAGAGAGAGAGAGAGAAAGGCAGAGACATAGGCAGAGGGAGAAGCAGGCTCCATGCACCGGGAGCCCGACGTGGGATTCGATCCCGGGTCTCCAGGATCGCGCCCTGGGCCAAAGGCAGGCGCTAAACCGCTGCGCCACCCAGGGATCCCCCTTCATTGTTTTTTAAATAAAAAACAATCCCAGGGACTAATTTCACTCCCAGGGACTAATTTCTCAATGAGAAAGCATATCAACTTCTATTCATAGATGCCAATATGTTTCCTAATAAATACCTCAATAAAAAAATAAAAAAATAAAAATAAATAAATAAATAAATACTTCAATGGTTTTTAATTCTTTATTATTTCAGAAATAAAAACATAATCATTATGGCAAGAAAAGGGTAATTCAATTAGTATATCTGAATACATAAACTCAAGAAACTGAAAGCATTAGACTGCAAAACAGTTAATAAAAATTTATATCACTGCAACTTCACATAACCACCATAGAATTTGAGGAAGGAAAAAAGGGGAAAAGGTAGAAGTGGATAGCGTTTTGTAGGCAATGAGGCAAATTCATGTAGCTAACTCCCTGTGAAGACAGAGAAGTCAAAGATACCTTCTGGTGGGGGGAATAAGGTAACCAGGTGATGGGCATTAAGGAAGGCATGTGATGGAATAAGCACTGGGTGTTACATGCAACTGATGAATCACTGAAAGCTACCTCTGAAACTAATACTACACTCTATGTTAATTAACTGAATTAAAATAAAATTTCAAAAAATAAAAAATAAATTTTAAAAAATACCTCTTGATCTTAACATTGTAGCAAATTTCCTATCAGGACTACATCACCGACTTAAACTTCAAACTGACAATTTTTAAGACACAGAATTTCATTAGAGCTGTTAGAATTACTTGCACTTGCCCCACATTAAATTCTTTAAAATGAAAAATCCTAAGCAAATGTTTCATTCTAATACATGTTACACATGTGATATACACAATATTCTGTTAAAATCAAATAATAACCACTAACACTGTAACACTACATTCTTAAACAAACACTCTTAGAGAAATTACTTAACTGATTCCATTCCATTATCAGGCCAACATGACTAGTTTTCCACATGGCTTTTTCTTTTTTGGTCCTAAATATGGAACCATTTGATGTAAAATTTTAGGGGACTTTAATAGCAATCATAAAAGACTGACAAATTTAACTATATTAAATTTTCAAACTTACATAGCAAAAAAAGGTGCTAAAGTTAAAAGGCAAACATAAACTAGAAAAACTCTGCTGCAATTGTGAAAAAGGATCAGTATACTTATGATGGAAGCTCATAAGAGATTAAAGTCCCAACTGAAAAATGGACCAAGCATATGATCAAGAAATTCTCAGAATATAAGTAGTTAAACATACTTACAGAAAATTTGACTTGTCTAGAATCAAACTGTAAATTAAGGGATAAATCATTTTCACCTATCAAAATAGCAGACTTTACTTATAAAAAGCAACAATAACAGAATAAGAAAAGTGTTGAAATAAAAATCTAAAAGCCACCCCACAAAACTATTGAGCTACACCATGCTTCTGGATGAACAGGATTAACATCAAGATGTCAGCTCTCACTAATCTAATTAATGCAACTGTAATAAAATGGTTGATCCCACAGTTTTCTGGAAGAGTAAATATATAATACCCAAGAATATTTTTTAAAAGAATCAAAATGTACTATAAAGAAACATCAGTTAAAATCCTGGCACAGGAAGAGACCTATATCAGCAGAAGAGAAAGCAAGATTGAAAATAGACCCATAAGCATATGGGAATTCAGCGTATAACGGCAGCATTTCAAATGAGTGAGGAAAAGACACGATGGCATAACTGGCTATCTACATTTTTTAAACACTGAGATTCCTTTCCTCATACCATATGAAAAAAAAAATCTCATCATAAAATAACAAACTATAAATGTAACAGAGAAGAAAATGGAGGAAAGTATTCTTTTTAATCTTGGGTCAAGACACCTAAGAAGTCATAAAGGAAAAAATTGAGATCTGACTAAACATTAGAAACTTTTGCATGGGGGTTCCTGGGTGGCTCAGGTGGTTGGACAGCTGACTCTTATTTCAGGTCCAGTCCTGGAGTGGAGCACCAGGTGGGGCTTTGTGCTCAGCGGGAAGTCTGTTTGAGGATTCTCTCCCTTTCCCTCTCCCTCTGCCCCTCCCGAGGCTGGCCTATACTCTCTCTCTCTCTCTCTCATAAATAAATAGATCTTAAAAAAAAAAAGAAGGAAAGAAACCTCTGCATGGCACAAGGCACCATAAGCAGAGTTAGAAGACAAATGATAAACTGGGAAATCATTTGCATTTAGTGACAGAAAATTAATACCTCCATTATAGATATCACTCACCACAAATCAATTCCAAAAGGACAAGCCTCAAAAGAAAAATGCACAAAGGATAGAAACTGGCAATTCACAGAAAAAATATAAACGATTGAAAAAAAGATAAACAGAAGCCTAATTGTACCAGTTGATAAGAAAAGTAAAAATTAAATGAGATCATCAGATTTGCAAAAATTAAAGACTGATAACGTCCAGCGCAGAGGCAGGAAATACACAGCACAGTTGGAGGGAGCATAACCTGTATGTGTGTGACAGTCCTTTCCCTAATGTTAAATCCAAACTCCTTTTTAAAACTTGACCCTAGAGGGGGATGCCTGGGTGGCTCAGCGGTTGAGCATCTACCTTTGGCTCAGGGTGTGATCCCGGAGTCCAAGGATTGAGTTCCGCATTGGGCTCCCTGCATGGGCTCCCTGCACGGAGCCTGCTTTTCCCTCTGCCTATGTCTCTGCCTCTCTCTGTGTCTCATGAATAAATAAATTTTAAAAATCTTTAAAAACTTGACCCTATAGGGGCACCTGGGTGGCTCAGTGGTTGAACATCTGCCTTTGACTCAGGTCATGATACCATGGTCCTGGGATTGGGTCCTGCATTGGGCTTCCTGGGTGGGGGAGGGGAGCCTGCTTCACCCTCTGCCTATGTCTCTGCCTCTCTGCATCTCTCATGAATAAATAAAATCTTAAAAAATAAAATAAAATTTGACCCTATAGAATCACTTGTATAAATATGTAATCATATATGTACAAGGAAAATCAATGCAGTCTTATTTGTATTAGTATAACAAATAAATGTAAATGATTTTTATCTAATAGAGAAATTCTTAAACTGTGGTTCTATTTATTCTATGGGATATAACATAATGATTTAAAAGAATGAATTCGGGCAGCCCCAGTGGCTCAGCGGTTTAGCGCCTGCCTTCGGCCCGGGGCGTGATCCTGGGGTCCCGGGATCGAGTCCCACGTTGGGCTCCCTGTGTGGAGCCTGCTTCTCTCTCTGCCTCTCTCTCTGTGTGTCTCTCATGAATAAATAAATTAAAATCTTTAAAAAATAAATAAAATTAAAAAAAAATAAAAGAATGAAGTCAATCAATGGGAAAAAAAGACAAGATTACTTCAATGGAGGAAAATAAAAACAATGAGGTCAATCTGTAAACACCAATAGGAAAGGAGGTCTGTGATAAATCACAGAATAAACAAAAAGCAAGTAGCATAAGAGAGTACATACATATTCTACGATGCTACTGTAGTTAAATGTGCATAGATGCTATCTACATAGGTTTGTATGGAGGTAAACAAGGCTCTGGGAAGATGTCCACCAAACTTATTACCAGTTACTCCTAGAGAATGTGACTTCACTGTGAGGGGAGGGCTTTTAGAACTGCTTTAATTTAATATTATTGTACTATTTTAATTTTTGAAGCAATGCATAACGGACTACTTTGGCAATTAAAAGAACTCATAACATCCAGTGTGGTAAAAGAAGTAAACTTATCCACCATGGATGGGACTACAATCTAGCACAATCTTTACAGAAAGTAACATTGGGAAAAAAAAAAAGTAACATTGGCAACGTGTCTATCAGGAACCTTAAAAGACTGAACCCTCTGACCCAGTGATTGGACTTTGGGGAATTTATCCTAAAAAATAAATTGAAAATGCACATGAAAAAAACAATATGAGACTAGTCACAGTACCTTTGTCTAAATTATTCATGGTTACATGGTTACAATAGGTCCCCCCCAATTCAGAAGTGTGAAAATGTTTTAATATTAATTTTTTTCTTCTTCAAGAATAATTATAAAAGAACTCTGCATAAAAAGTAAAAAATCTTTCTTTCCACCTTCTAGTTCCACCTGCTCCACACTCCCAGCTGGTGTGCTAGCTTTCTATGCCTCCCTTCTTCCTCCCTCCCACCCTTAACTGCTTTTCTTTTCAACCTCAAGGGCTGAGAGCCTGGTTTTGAATCCTGGAACTGCCAAAGACTCTGTCCTCTTGCCTCAGAGCCACCTCACAGGGCCCATGAATGAACTGAATGAGTTAGTTTCCATAAGAACTAAATTTAGAACAGTGCCTGGCACGTGAAACACTCTCCGTACCTGTCAGCTATTATATTCCCTGTGTGTGTTTTTTAAAAGGATACACAGGGCAGCCCCGGTGGCGCAGCAGTTTAGCGCCGCCTGCAGCCCAGGGCGTGATCCTGGAGACCCTGGATCGAGTCCCACGTCAGGCTCTCTGCATGGAGCCTGCTTCTCCCTCTGCCTGTGTCTCTGCCTCTCTCTCTCTCTGTGTGTGTGTCTCTATAAATAAATAAATAAAATCTTTAAAAAAATTTTAAAAAATAAATGGATACACAAACAAATGGCATTCTAAGCATACTATTCTGCATCTTGCTCTTTTCTACTTATTTTATAAATTGGAAATATGCCAAATCTAAGAGCTAACATTTGAGCTTTTGGGATGCTGTCTGTGCCAGATATGCTATGCAGTTTATACACACAATCTCATCTGAGCCTCATGACCATCCCTGCAAGTTTGTATATATCACCACCCTAGTCCCTCATTTTAAGATAAGGAAAAGTTCAGAAAGGTTCAAGAATTTTAGCCAAGGTCACAAAGCTAGGAAGGGGCAGACCTGGGACAAATATATGCCAGTAAATTACAACTTGCTTTTAAAGTGGTAATACCCGGGGATGCCTGGGTGGCTCAGCGGTTTAGCACCTGCCTTCAGCCCAGGGTGTGATCCTAGAGACCCGGGATCGAGTTCTGCGTTAGGCTCCCTGCATGGACCCTGCTTCCACCTCTGCCTGCATCTCTGCTTCTCTCTCTCTCTCTCTCTGTGTCTCTCATGAATAAATAAATAAAATCCTTAAAAAAAATAAAGTGGTAATACCCAGGATGCCTGGGTAGCTCAGTGGTTGAGTGTCTGCCTTTGACTCAGGTCGTGACCCCAGGGTTCTGGGATGGAGCCCCACATCCAGGTCCCTACAAGGAGCCTGCTTCTCCCTCTGCCTATGTCTATGCCTCTCTCTGTGTCTCTCATGAAGAAATAAAATCTTTAAAAAAATAAAGTGGTAATACCCATTGTCCTGAAAATACACAATTTCCAGTGCTCCTGAAATTTAGAAAAAGGATAGTTTTACATAGGCTCATGTCTGCAGAGAAATGCTCTGGAAGTATACTTAGGAAACCAACAGTGGTGGTTGCTTTTAGCAAAGCGGTTTGGAAACAGATATAAGGGTAAGGGTGGGACGAAAGCTCGCTAAAGATGTGTACTCTTTCGTATTGCTGATGTTTGTACAATGTTTATATACCTCTTCAAACAAATGAATGCAATCCAAAACCAAAGCCTTAATCTTATATTCACAGCTGCAATTCCTAAAACTGCAGGCTGATGAGGCAAGTGACGAAACAAGGCTGTGTTCCTTCAGGTAAAACGGATCATTCCTAACCTTTATGAGCACAGCTCCTAAGTGCCTAGGTCACCTCGGAAAGGCCAAGCCCCTCCCTATTACCCAATTGCCACGATAAGGCACAGGAGTGACTGACTTACCGAGACACCAAGTCTCATCCTCCTCGTATGGCCAAGCCCAATATGTTCCTTTATCAATTCTCTTCTTCCTGATCAGTATCTTTCTCATCTTCTCCCTTCCTGGCTTAAGCTCCATTGCCTTTCCTCCCCCAAAGTCTCACATCGGTTAACCATATGAAGTAGAAAGGACTCCTGAACAGAAAGTCTTAAGACTGCCACCTACTAGGTCTTAAAACTTGGTAAAGTTAGTTAACACTCATGAGGCAAAGTCTCCTGATGTAACAAATGGAACTAATGATAACACCTTCCTGAAAAGGATGCCTCAAGAAACTGTGAAAAATGCCTTGTAAACTATAAAATTTTATTCAACTGTTAGTTATTACTCTTGTCATACCTTGTGTAGACTGTGAACTCTTTGTCAAGAGGCTTATTTTCTAAATTACCCAATGCCCCCACACCCAGGAGGCACTCAATAAATGTGTATTGGAATTATTTTGAAAACAAAAGCAAAATGACAAGCATTATGATTACGGTAAGCATCACCACCTCTGCTTTGCATCTTTAGGGCTGAAACAAAAGGAAGACTGGAGGTTACTTGCCCTGCCTTCTCCAATGGAAACTCAATGTGCATGTGCTCTGCATAAACCGCTTTTTTGGCAAAGGTAGGAGATAAATGATTTTGTGCATATTCATATGCATATGCACATATAAACATGCAGCATACATCAAAAATATTAATACTTATTAAGTGTGCTAAAATGAAATGGATCTGGAATTTCATTCAAAATAATCCAGATGGACGAAGTAGGTAAGGGGTGTAGATGAAACGAGACTGGCCACAAGCTGATTGATGATGGCTAAAGCTAGGTGATGGGGCTTTTTTTCAAACATACTTTTGTGTATGTCTGATACTTCGATAATGAGTTTGTAAAGTATGCTAAATGAAAGATGAGGGTAAATAGTGCCTAGCACAGCACTTTGCACATAAGTAGTCAATAAATCTGGTGAATCAAAAAAATATGGAGTAAGTTCTAGCAGAGGGCACAATGTGAATATGTTACTAAAATTTTCTAAGTTAAATCACAAATACAATTTAAATTCTATTATCTTCCAAGGAAGAGCACACGAATGTAGTATTTACTGAGCACTTTACTATGTGCCAGAAACACTGCTAAGACCCTTAAGCACATTATTTCATTTAATCCTTACAATAATTCTACAAGGTAGGTTTTTTTCCTAAATCCCCATTTTACAAATACTGTATCTAAGGCTCCAGGAGATACTAAATAACTTGCCCGAGACCACGTGGCTAGTAAGTGGCAGAAATGAGATTCAAATATAGATCTGGGGATCCCTGGGTGGCACAGTGGTTTAGCGCCTGCCTTTGGCCCAGGGCGCGATCCTGGAGACCCGGGATCGAATCCCACGTCGGGCTCCCGGTGCATGGAGCCTGCTTCTCCCTCTGCCTGTGTCTCTGCCTCTCGTCTCTGCCTCTCTCTCTCTCTCTCTCTCTCGCTCTGTGACTATCATAAATAAAAAAAATAAAAAAAAAAACAAATATAGACCTGATTTCAGAGCCCATATTCAACCAGTATACACGACTGCCTTTCTGGTACTTCATAAAGCTATTCAGTGTTACAAAAACTTAAAAGGTTTTTAGAGTCACTGATATCATAGTAAAATCTCCCTAAACTTACATTTGATAAAAGTAATGAAGATTGGAAGGTGCAGTGCATTCTAGAAAAACCAAGGGGAAGAAAATACTAAGGGAATATGAAAGCAGGCAAAGGCTTTGAATCTACATAGATGATAACACACTTTCAACATACTTCTAATATAACTATGGTGACTCTAGTTCTTGAAACACAAATTGAGTCATATGATTTGACAAGCAATCTCTAAAATAAGTTTCCAAACTGTCTGTTAAAGGCAAGCTCTTCCGAGGTTAAGCACAGGAGATTTCTTTATGCTGACTGTCTTTTATGGTCCCTGCAAGTCATTGTGGCATTTATCACTAAGCTACTTCTAAGTAATCTTAGACTTATAAATTCCTTTTTTTTTTTGACTTATAAATTCCTATACATCCTCCACCCAAATGTTAGCACCTTACCACATCGCTTTATCACTCACTCTTTCTTCATTCATTTGTATACTATTTTCTGAAAGGTTTAAGATGCAAATATGATGCCCCTTTATCTCTAAGTAATTCCATGTGTCACCCCTGTATTTCAATCAGTTGGTCACATATCTGTCACTAAATGGTATCTTCCCCCCCCAAAAAAAACCAAGACCCTGTTTTATTAATTCACCTTGCTCTGCTAACACCTGATACAAGAAAAGTCACAGGAGGCAGAAAGGTCACCCCAAAATAAGTGATGCTTTAAATACCATGCTTTGTTTCAAGTCAAAGAAAAGAGATTACAAACATTTCTTGAGCACCCATACCATGCCCATCATCCTGTACTGGGTAGTTTAACAAAAATAATAAGCCACAAGTTTGGCTACTTACAATGTCAAGAACCTAAACTGAGCTGAGCTTATGTTTGTGATCACGACTTAAGAATCTACACATTCTTGCTGCAGATAGCTAACACTCAGCATCTACTCTACTGCTTTCTATCTCATCACAGATGACTTTGCTCCACATAAATTATTAAACAGAAAAGCTTTAACCCCTTAATGAAAAGGATTTTAGAAGAACCACAAGAAAGACGTAATCACAGTTCCTTGTAGGTACTCATTTACTGATGACAAGCTGTCATGTTCAAGTACTTCTACAATACAGAAACTAGCAGTAGTTATAAGCTAGACCTGTATGTTATTACCATTATTTAACATTTTTTAAATATTTCTTTTAAAAAAAAAGGTAAAGAATATACCTATTATCTAAATACATAGGCCGAAGGGGAGAAAAACATAAAGATGCAGGATTTAATTCTGGCTTTTCCTGTCCATTTTTTATGTATAAATTCCTATTAAGACTAGGACGGCACTACACCATTTTAGGTGCTACTGTGGCTACTGACTACCATACTGGACGATTCAAATACAGAACACTTCCACTGTCACCGTACTTTCTACTAGACTGCCTTATTGAACCATTAAGTCTGTATCCCCCTGTAAAAAACACTGCACCTAAAGTACACGTCACTCAGCTAAATGACTGCTTCTCAAACTTTAATGTGCAAAAAAACCACCTGGGATCTTGCTAAAGTGGTGATTCCTATTTAGTAGGTCAGGGTGGGGCTTGAGATTAGGCGTTTCTAACTAACTCCCACTTATCAATTTTGCTGGTACACCAACTATGCTACCTTTCCCCCTTCCATGTTGCTAACAATTACCAACTCCCAATCATTCTATCCCATGAATCAGATTTTCTTTAGCATACAGCTTACAGCTCTTTTTTCCTTCCTCGCCCCTGCCGCATCCTGGGTGATTTCAAGAACACAGGACAACCCAAGCAAGTTCCTTGACCTTCAATGGTATCTTCCACCAACTACCCAATCCCTATAATCACATCTAGACACCTTTACAATCACCTAAAAATGGTTCAGATCACTGAAATCACTATAAATCACGCACACTTTGGTACCACAAAATGATTGCTTCCCCAAGTACTTTCATTCACATTGCTCTTCAACCTTATCAGGACCCCCTGTCTATTAATTCCTTCCTGATTCTTTTTTTCCTGTCTTCACTTCCTTATCTTAGATTTTTTGCCTTGCAAATATCCTGAACTCCCTTTTACCTTTACTTCTTTGTGGAACATACTTGGCAAAAATCCCACTTCTGAACTAACCAACTAACCCTTTTCTCTGTGCTATACACAGGATCCTGAATTGCTAAAGGAAGTCACACAACCTGAGGGTATCACTATATACATTAATGGTTAGCAACCTTAAGTGAGCCCTCTATCCAGTCTGGAAACCTTACGTTTCTCTAGGCAAACTTCCTCTCCCAGTCTTCACAACTATTCTTTCAAAGTTTCTCCTCTCTCCCCCTACATTCTCCTTCAAACAGACCAGTTAGGAACTACCTCTCCCTTTTCCTTCTCTTGTAATAGGGCAATTCTTCTGTTTGCGCACTGAATCTCCCTCCTTCCTGGACCTTTGATCTCTTCTTGCCTATCAGATCCTTTCTCATAAGCATTTATATATCAACCATTCTGCTGCCCTCCCAAAAAAAGGCCAACTAAATGAAAGAAGCCAATCTGAAAAGGCTACATATGGTATGATTCCAACTATATGACCTTCTGGAAAAGGCAAAACTATGGAAACAGCAAAGATTCTCAAATTTAATATTTCAAAATTATTACATCAAACTCACATGAACAGACTGAATTATGGAGTATTTACCATTTTAAGTTTTAGCAAACTAGGTTATTGAGCCACTGATGGCAAATGAATAAGACATTGCCATCCACAGTTATCAATGCCTTTTTGCTGCACAGACCACTGCCGTAAAATTCTCAAAGGTAGTTCCTGAAATACAACCCTATAAACCCCAACCATAAATTACAATTGTTAAGTAGAACATAGGTTTCCCATTAGAACAATGACATAGGGACGCCTGGGTGACTCAATGGTTGAACATCTGCCTTTGGCTCAGGGTGTGATCCCAGAGTCCCAGGATCAAGTCCCACATCAGGCTTCCTGCATGGAGCCTGGTTCTCCTTCTGCTATGTCTTTGCCTCTTGCTCTCTCTCTCTCTCATGAATAAATAAACAAAATCTTTAAAAAAAAAAACAAATAATTGAAGTTGTTTCTGACAAAGCAATCGATATCAAATAAATTTAAGCTAGATAAGTGATAAAAGCCAAAATTCAATAAATACAACTCTGTAGTGCCTTTAAATTGTAAAATTATGCTTCCAGTTCTACAATATGAGGATAAACACATTACATAATATCAATGAGACAGGGGTCCTAAAGTGCTCCAGAAGTATACACTGAACCCCAAATTCAAAATAACTGGATCACAAATTTGAATTGCAGCAATCCTGCCAGTTACATTTAAAAAGTCATCTGAGGGGCACCTGAGTGGCTCAGTCAGTTAAGCATCTGCCTTCAGCTCAGGTCATAATCTCAGGGTCCTGGGATCAAGTCGCAAGTCAGGCTCCCTGCTCAGGAGCCTGCTTCTCCCTTTCCCCCGCTGCTTCTCTCTCTCTCTCTCTCACACACACACACACACACACACACACACATACACATACACACACAAATAAACAAAATCTTTAAAAAATAAATAAAAAGTAAAAAAGTAATCTGAAAAGTATTATTTTCAATCTTTCTCAAAGCAAAAAGGTGGTCAAAATTATTCTGCTTTATGCAGTCTGCAGTGACTTTTCTCTACCACTAGATGGTACTATCAGCTTCAGAAATGTAAGGAATAAAAGGGGAGCCTTCTACATTAATCCTTGCCATCCTCAACTATCCTCCTGCCCCAGTGTATCTTATACTTGTATTCATCAGATCCTAGCTTCTAACCCTTGGTTTTACCATACATGTAGTTCACTACAGTCTTCAAGAAAATCAAACACGTTTTTAAAATCTGAAGTAATGAAAGGTGGGCAAGCTTCCTCTTAAACTTTGAAAAGGTTTTTCAATTGAATTCCTGAACTAAATAAATGAGGAAAAAAATAAACAAGGAAAACATTGTAAAGGTTTCTGAGTTGCACTTTATCAGCTCTAAAACATTGTTCTTATTATTTATACAATCTGTTTACTTTAAGGACAAGTTTTGCTGAAGATCATGTATTTAAGCAGCACGACACATATATTTAATTAAATCTAGAGTCTCAAAGTGAAGGATATAGCCATGATCTAAGATATCAAAAAGGGTCACAAACTTTAGTATGCTAACACGATAATTAGGTAAGTCTTTATATAGGAAACTACTTCCTAAATCAAGAGGCTCAAATCATTCTAATTTCTAAGCGACATGTTCTCAGAGGCTAACAAAAAACTAAAAATCTCTAATTTAAATGGAAGGATAGAATGCTCTCAGACTAAATCTAAGCCTTTTAGTGCTAGTGAAGTATCAAAACCATCCATTTGCAGAAGTATACAAAAAGTCAGAATTCAACTTAAGAACTTTCCCATCCCTTTTAAAAAAGACCAAGTACAACTTGGCTAACTATAAACACCCTTAGCCTTGCTTTATAGAAGTTTGAGAAATAAACTATAAAAATTTTTAAAGTTAATATATTTTAAATTTGATGACTTCTTATGAACATGTCTGTATTTTCAAAAAAAAGTACAATGTGAAAATTTAACAGAAAGCCTGGTGATCACAAATGTACCAGTATCTCTAGTTCCCATTTTCTATATCTGACAGTAGTAAGGATCCCAATTACTACCTTTACAATCTGCTAACACTTACATGAACACAGAAACCCAAAATCCCTAGCATCATTTTTTCCTAAAGATAAAATATATTCTCAATGTACTCCTTACAAGAACTTCAGGGGCAAAAATTTTCTCAAAAATCCAGATCTTTTTCACTATGTACATCAGTTTATCCTAACACTTTTCTGGATTCTTTGCAGTGTATTCAATATTGAGATACATCTATGGCAAAAATTCATATAGTAAAATTCACTCAAATTTCTTCTTGATATTAAAAAGTCGCTGCAGGGATCCCTGGGTGGCGCAGTGGTTTGGCGCCTGCCTTTGGCCCAGGGCACGATCCTGGGGACCCAGGATCGAATCCCACGTCGGGCTCCCAGTGCATGGAGCCTGCTTCTCCCTCTGCCTATGTCTCTGCCTCTCTCTCTCTCTCTGTGACTATCATAAATAAATAAATAAATAAATAAATAAATAAATAAATAAATAAATAAATAAATAAATAAAAAATGAAAAGTCACTGCAGGACATACCTTCAGAGTTATGTGCAGTTTTCTTGTGTTTTCTGCAATACACCCTATAAAAAAAATGAAGAAATCAAAAATTATCAAGTCAACAAACTAAACTCGTTTTTCAAATTAAGAAAATGAGCAGTATACTTCACCCCATTCACAAGCCGGATTCCAGAAATCTTATTAAACATCCTATGCCCTTCTCTAACCATTAAATTCCTTACCAAAACACCCTTTACAATGATGATGAAATGCTTCAAAATGGGAAGAACTTTTACAAAAGCCTAAAGAAAGTATGACTGCTTAAAAAAAAAAAGACTTAAAGAGAAGTTAAATAATTACATGTAAATTCCTTGTGAAGGTTTCTCTCGTATTTGAGCTTTATCATGCAATGCACAGTGGTAGTGGTATGTCCTGTGACATGTTTTCACATCACAACCAATTGTTGCTCCAGGACAATGGCACAAAGAACACATCTACAGCAAAACAATAAAATAATTATCATTAGTGGGAGATTGTACTAAGGCCGTGATGTCAGGTTAGAGGCATATCAATCTCTGTCAAGGAAAACAAATTGGGTTATTGAAAAGTTTTGTAACCGATAAATGCTAAGTTATCTTGTTTTCTCACCTAGAAATACTTTGAATCAAGTTCAACCAGGGGTATTTTCCCCCCAGATTAAACAGTGACAAAACTAATGGAATATTATTAATGTCTATTGTTTCACTGTGGTCAAGAGAAAATTTGAAATGTTGCAAATCGGGAATGTAAGCTGGGTATAACTTAGACCTTTCAACAATCCAGATTTTCCTGGAAATGAGTAACTGCGAGAAATGTCTCATACCAGAAAAAATGTTTCCTTCACATTTCCACTTAATGAGAATCTTTGGGAAAAAAATCTCACGTACTATTGGGGGACTTGGTAAAATCATTTTCAAGTGAGGAAAGAAGGATAAAAAGTTAAGGAGACTCTTAAATCTCTCAAGCTCTAAAAATATTTTGTGATGTCAAGTTGATTATGAAAATAGGCTCATCTATTTTAAATTTAATCTGTTACTTACCTCTTATGCATTATGAATTCAGGCACAGAGATAAAAGAATGGACTCTTTAAACATATTTTAATGTATTTACCTTCTGACTTTATTAGATAATTCCTATTGTTTAACTAGCTCATGCTCTCAATTTAGGAAACAGTTCTTTTAAAAAAAGTACATAACAATGACTGTTAGTGGTTTTTATTAACATATCATAGTATATGGTACTAGAATGGACTTTCAGGTACCGAGTGGACTTTTAACAGGTCTATCTCCTAAGCTATAAATGCCATGCCAAAATAAATTCTCTATAAGGTAAATCTTAAAAACTTTGTTTCTTGGTTGCTAGATACCTTGTTTGGAACTGTTCTCATTCCTCTATTAATTTAACATAAAGAATACTTACCATCATAACTTCTGGATTACTTGGCTCCTAAGAAATTTTGGTATACTGAGAACCTGATATAAATTCCAATAAAATTCCTTACGCTTCTCTAAGCAATTCAAACACTCAACCTCTCGTTCAAACTATCATGTAAGAAATACTCCTAAGTCAGAAACATTCTCAATACAGGTACCTCCCAGAAAACATGAGGGCCAGTGGACATGATTAGTACTAGAGAAATACTCCATTTCCTTAAATACAGAAACTTCAAAGTATAACTGTAAAAAGAATTACTGTAACAAATTACCAAGCAGGAAAAGCTGTTAAATACTTTTGGGTGGGCTTATAAATTCTTGAGAAGGTGTAGCATTTCTAAGGTTACTTAATTATTTTATTTTATTTTTTAGCAAATTATATCTTATTATATCTATTATAGAAATGTTGGCAAATGCAAGGGCAAAAAGAAAATTAAAAAAAAAAAAAACTCTCATGCTTTTGGCAAGCAGAGATGCCCTTACAGTATGTTACAGTGTTTATGTGAAAGTGTTTTTCTACGTAATTCTTTACATACTATTTTACAACCTGTTTTTTTTTTAACAAGTCGAACATTATTTCACTTCATCAAGAACTGTACTGCAAGTAGTTCATCTTGAAATTTCATCAAAAATGGGTTTGCACGGGTACATTTTGAAAAAAATTGAATTCAATTAGCAAGCAAAAATGAGAGAGGAGGTAGTTAAAAATACTATACTTGGCTCAACACTGGCAAAAATACAGTGAGATGGGCACTCTCATATCCTGCTGGAAATCACTATGCTCTGAATAGCAGCTTGCCTTATTTATCAAAGAGCTTTTAAAAAGTTCTTATTTCCTGATCCACTAACTTTACTTCTGTTAATCTAGTCTAAAAAAGAGATTCAAATGATTTATATACATATCTTTATTACAAAATTATTTACAATAATCCAAAATGCAAAATCACTCATGGAAAACAACTGAATAATCTTTGAATTCTAGCACACCCATACGTAGGAATATTCTACAGCCACTCTCCAAAGAAAACTTAACGGTATGGGAAAATGTTTATGTAAAATACTAAATAAAGCAGGATACAAAATTATTATGTTAATTATGATCACAATTATGATTATAACATAAATTCTTTGAAAACTGGGGGGGAGGGAGGGACACCTGGGTGGCTCAGCAGTTGAGCGTCTGCCTTCAGCTCAGGGCGTGATCCTGGGGTCCGGGGATAGAGTCCTGCATCGAGGATCCTGCTTCTCCCTCTGCCTATGTCTCTCTCTCTCTCTCTCTCTCTGTCTCTCACGAATAAATAAATATTTTAAAATAAATTAATAAATAAGAAAAGGGGGGAGAGTAGATATAGCAAAATGCTGAGGGGTTATTTTCTTTACAATTTCCTGTGTTTTCTGATTTTTCTACAATGGACAAAAGTACTTTCACATACAAAAAAATATTTGGGGGGAACACGCTAGCAAATGCTTTTAATACCATCTATTAGTTGAGAATAAGAAGGAAATCAAATGTCCAAAACATATCAAAATTTGTTTTTGCTGGTTCTCAGTTTAAATCTGCCCAAAATATTATGAGTTAACTACAGCACTTTAGGACAGGTAAAATTTTTAAGTGAGAAAAAGCTCATTCTCACTTTTGTCAGTTCCTCTCAAGGGTGAAAGGAAGAAGATATACCAATAAAAATGATTTCAAAGAGTAGAAAATTCTTTTCAAGGTTAGCAGTAGGAATTTTTCTCAATTAGAATTTACTGGATCTATTTTAAGCAGCATTCATATAAAAGCCGAAATACCCACTTGTATATGAAATTCTGGCAAGATGCTAACAAAATAGCAAAGATTATCTATAATAAAACTAAATATAAAATTTACACATGCTTATGTACCTATGAACACAAAATGGAAACAGAACTGTTATCTTGAAGTCTACTACACTATATGCCCCAACCCCTAAATGACTATTTTTTCCCTGAACTCCTATGGGACTTAAGACACAGTATTCATTTTGGCTCTTACCATTTTACTTCCTTGTACAGCTAATTATATTTATAAATGTATAGATTTTATCCATCAATTGTTTCTAGACTGACTTTTTTGGAAGACTGACACTGTGCTTTACAAAGTAGTGTTCGATATATGTGTTGACTTTAAGCTTACGGTTATTGAATATTTCAATATCTTCCAGTATATTTTTTCTGATTTGTGTTTCTATTATCTGCAGATTTAACATAATAATCTTCAAGCATATCTACAAATTTAAACAGTCTGATCTAGAATTTGGAAAGGTAAAAGTGAGAACACAATCCAGTGGAAGGGGCACAGAATGAACAGAGGCAAGAATATTTGGGAGGAAAAGATTTAGCCCTGTGAGATACCAAGTTGAGAATCAAGAGAGAAAAAGAACAATTAAAGAAGTTGGGAAACCAGATAGGTGGCTGATTAACGTTAAAAAATTTTTTTTAAATTATGGAAAATAAAACAAAGACTACCTTTCTTAAAAAAAGTGGAGTGATAGGAAAATGGGATCCCCAACACAGCAAGGCAGCAGTTGGTTGGTCCCAGGTAATGTTATCCCGTTATTTCTCTTTACATAAAACATTTGCCCTCAAATTTGTTATGGGCCTTACTGGGCTCTTAGCAGGACTGTCAGCTGCCATTTAACATCAAGTTTGCACTACCCATGACTCTTGAACGTGGGGAAAATGAAAGTTAACCTGACAGGAACATGGTGAACTAACTGTGGACCTTTTCCCCCTGCAAAACTGTCTGTCCCATGCATCAAATATTCTGAGGGCTAATTTCCTGCCCCTGATAAAAGTATAAATGTCAATTGTCAGCTAATCCTGTTCATACTCTGACTTCAAGATCTTTAAGTAGAGGTGAAAAATTTTTGATAATGATTTTTCTTTTACTTTTTCTCCCCTCTTCAGGTTGCTACCCAGTAGACCTAGTAAGCCTCAAAACTCAATTCACCTTTTCTGAAATGGGGAGACTAGAAAAAAGACCCACCCTATTACAGATGTTTGCACCTCATCTTTATAGTATGGCTAGAAGTGATAGTATCCTTAATTTTTTTTTAGTAAAAAAAAAATATTTAGGATGTATGGCAAGGTGTTTTAATAATAGCAAAATGATTACTACAGTTGAGCTACTTAGCACAACCAACTCTTCATTCAGTTATCAGTTTTGTGTGTGTGGTAAAAGCCCCGGAAATCTATTCTCAACAAATTTCCAGTATACAATATAGTGTTATTAATTATAGTCATTGGGCCAAACATCAGGCCTCTAAACTTCACTACACAATTACAACTTTGTACCCTTTAAGCAACATCTCCCTACCTTCCCTGCTTGTGGTAACCACCATTCTAAAATCTGTGAAGCTATCCCATATTAACGTTAAGCTGTACCCAAAGAACCAAGTCTCAAGGAGCTGACCCACTGACTAAAGAGGAACCAAGTCACACATGAGAGCTAACAAAGGGAACCGAAAGGACTATGACTTAGCTAAAGTCCTGCGGGAGCCAGAGGCAGGGATGTACCGACTCCTCAGGCAACTGAACCAGGCCGGGGCTGAAATTCAGTTTGTAAAAGGAAGAAGTCCTAAGGAATAAAAGGAGAAATACTGATTTCTCAGTAGCTGTGGGCAAAACTCAGGGACAGTTCAACCAAGACCATGAGACACAAAGTAAAACTAAAATGAGATCACCAACTTCTAAGATGGGCAGAAAGGGATGGCTTTGGGGGGGGGAAGGGAAAGCTGGAATCCGATGGCTAGAGAGAGCCACAGGGATCCAAGGGGCAAAGGGCTTGCTAAGACAGCCTTGCCCAGCCAACTGCTGCATATTGAGTGTGCCTCAGTGACTGACTGACCACCACTGTATAGATATAAATCCTCACGGCCAAGTAGTTACTACTCTCAAGACATCTGCTCCAAGAAAAGGGCTATAAATGTATGAGAATGCAAAAGAGGCTCCAAAATGAGACCATATTCTTGGTCTGTAGGTGAAGGAAACAGGCCCAAAGCACTTGAGTTGGAAACAGGGTACCTAGGCTATCTGCACAGGAGACAGGATAAAGTAAAGGCAGTTCACCTTACACTGGTGTCTATTGTTTTTAATACCAGATAACATCACCTCCAGGAAAAACTAGAACTCGGGATGAGGCAGTTGGGGTAAGTTTTCAGAGCTGCCCCAAAATGCTCCTCAACAACTGATTTATAGGAATACTTCACATATCCAACATCGTTAGAAAGCAAAGAGTGACCTCTGAATTATCTGCTTAAGTGACAGCTGTCTGATTTACCTGTTAAAAATGCCTAAAAGAAAGGCACCTAGGTGGCTCAGTTGGTTTAGCGACCAACTCTTGATTTCGGCTCCGGTCATGATCTCAGGGGCCTGGGATCAAGCCTGGCATCAGGCTCCCAGCTCAACACAAAGTCTGCTTGAGGCTGGTCTCTCTCCCTCTGCCCCTCCCCCCGCTCTTGCTCACTCTCTCTCTCTCTCTAAAAATAAATAAATAAATCTTTTTAAAAAATTCCTAACAAGAATACCACGGCATGGTAGGGTGGAACATGATTCATGACTGTTTCTGGTTTATGCTATAGCTACAATTTTTTTAAAAAGTTCAGGGCAGCCCGGGTGGCTCAGCAGTTTAGCGCTGCCTTCAGCCCAGGGTGTGATCCTGGAGACCCGGGATCAAGTCCCACATCAGGCTCCCTGCATGGAGCCTGCTCCTCCCTCTGCCTGTGTCTCTGCCTCTCTCTCTCTCTCTCTCTCTCTCTCTCTCTCTGTGTGTGTGTGTGTGTGTGTGTGTGTGTCCCTGATGAATAAATAAATAAAAAATCTTAAAAAAATAAAAAAAGCTCAGCATTTTGAAGAGGGTCTCATTAAAATAAATAAATAACTTAATATATTATTCTGATGACCAAAGTCATCAGAAAAGGACACACTTGATAGGTTAGGAACTTAAATTCCAAGTGCTTCTAAAAACAGGGCCACTGAAAAGTACTTTTTTCCTAGAGTAACAGACTAAACGTAAGCAGTTACTGAACAAATCAGTCCAGAAATCTTTTCAAAACGGAAGGCCATGAACGAAGCAAGCATATCAAGTTCTTACTTAACCTAGTCCCCTGGCCTTGCTCTGAATATCACATTCTCCATACTCATACTTATGAGTCGTCACTGATAGTTTAAATTCTCTATATTATTGTAGCTTTTGAAGGTTTTGTTTGTTTGTTTGTTTTAACCTGAAATATTCAGACAGAGTTTTTCTGAGCTCAGATCTATAGGTTCAGGCTGTTCTCAAGTGTAGGCCTTTCAGACAGAGGGTACTTTATTTTTTTTTTCAAATTTTACTTTTTTTTAAGATTTTATTTATTTATGAGAGACAGAGAGAGAGCAAGAGAGGCAGAGACGCAGGCAGAGGGAAAAGCAGGCTCCATGCAGGGAGCCTGACGTGGGACTCGATCCCAGGACTCCAGGATCATGTCCTAGGCCAAAGGCAGGTGGTAAACCCGCTGAGCCACTCAGGGATCCCCAGAGGGTACTTTAAACTGCCGTGCTGTGTGTTATATACTTAATCAGTGAAGAACTTCATATACACACCAAAACATCCCCCCAAACCAGACACAGATTATTTTACATTACTGGTTTGGGTTCTCCTCCACTGGCACAAATAAATGGGAATTAGTTACATAATGACATAAATTTACAGTATTTCCAATTACAAAGAAGTATTAAATGAAGGCAAAGGAAAAAATTTTATTCAGTAATAGTCAAAGACCTGATTTTCTCCATCATTGGACTTGAAGTTTCTCTTTCGCCTTACATTCATTCTCCTTAACCTCCAAAGCAAAGCAAAATTCATTTTAATATAAATGACAGGTAAAATATCTGCACATATTAAAATTAATCTGCATGCCATAATCTGAGCTTTATTAAAAAAATACACGTTTAGATGAATACATTCGTGATGGATGTACACTTAGTTACACAGATGACAATGAACAGGCCTGTTTGAATATACCTGTTTTTCCACAAAAATACCCTAAGGCAGGGCTCCTGCAAGCCCAATCCAGCCCACCAGCCATTTCTGTAAATTAAGTTTTATTGGAACACAGACATACTTATTTCTTTGTGTATTGTCTGTGATTGCCACTGAAACAATACAGCTGGCAAATCCTTAAATATGTATTATCTGGTCCTGTATGCAAAGTTTGCTGACCCCTCTTCCTAAGGTAATGGTCCATAACAAAAAGCATCTACCAAAAAACCATTTGGGGGGCCACCTGGGTGGCTCAGTCGGTTAAGCATCTGTCTTTGGCTCAGGTCATGATCAGGCCATGATCCTGGGGTCCTGGGAGAGAGCCCCATGTCAGGCTCCCTGCTCAGCAGGGAGACTGCTTCTCCCTCTCCTCCCCTTCCTTGGCTCATGCTGTCTCTCTCACTCTTACACTCTCTCAAATAAATAAATAAAATCTTTTTAAAAAATCACTTGAGAACCCTTTTCAAAAGATACATGCCTGGAATCCCCCGCCCACCCCCACTTCTTATTTCAGTTGGCTAAGGACCACTGCTCTAAGGATTTAGTAGCACCATGGACCACCTGGCATCTTCTGCTTCTCTGTATGCAGTAAGCAGTTGTAGCATCTTATGCACTGTGGGCACTCTGTTTTGCCCTTACTGAACGCTAAATGAGCCATTCGCTCTACTTTAAATAGCACTGGCATTTAATACTTACCTAATACTTTTGCCCACTTCCTCCTCTTGAAACTCTTCCCCCTTTGACTTCTACAGCATCACTTTCCGATTGGAACATATTTCAAACGTCACTTGCTATGAAGCCTTCTGACTTCTAAAACAGAATTAATGATGGTCCTCTATCCCAGCTCTCCTGTGGCATTCTCTACATACTCCCAAGGCTAAACTGTATGTATTCCTGGAAGCACCCATCAAAGTGTCTCACATTGTACTTGGTTCAAAGTAGGCACTAAATTAAGTAACTGATAAATGGACAGAGAGATGAATTCTAGATTCTAGTAGAGGGCCTTAACAAATACCATGCCTAAAGAAACAACCAAAGTAACACCATACTGAGCCAGGGAATGTTGAAGAAACATGCAAACCTTCATGGGTAAGGCATACACACCTCTCCCCATCCTGAACAAATAACCAACCATATTTTTTCCACTAGATTTCTCTCCTTCCTTTTCAAATCACTGGAGCTGCAAACCCCACTAAAGCACTGACTAACCAAAAAAAGAGGAATTTTATGCTATACCATTACTTCTCTGGCCAATTTACACCTCTCCCAGTATTAAGGTTTCACACTATTATCCAACTGAAGCTCTTCTCTCCTTCAAATCCAATAATTAATGAGCACCCACCTATTTATTAGAACACTACTGAGCACAAATGAGACATCAAGTACTGTGCTAAGTGTCTTCCATGCATTATCCCCACTTAATCCTATGCTAGACCAAGAGAAGAGTGTCTACCCTTCCAGATACCAGAAGATAGTGGGGAAGGAAGGCTTGCTTATATCTAACAAATACAATGCATATTATGTGAAAATCTATGAAAGAGGTGAAGTTTGAGCAGAATTCAAAAACAGAACTGATAGGCAGCTAAGATGCAACTAGGATGAGTAATGTCAGTATGTGCACAGCAGTGGGGACAAACAGAGGACGTTTGGGAAACCAAGAGGAGAGAGGATGAAATCAAGAATGGAAGAGGTGGGTTATGACTTCTGAATGGCAGGCTGAGGCCTCTGGGTATGATTTTTTTTTATTTATGATAGTCACAGAGAGAGAGAGAGAGAGAGAGGCAGAGACACAGGCAGAGGGAGAAGCAGGCTCCATGCACCGGGAGCCCGATGTGGGATTCGATCCCGGGTCCCCAGGATCGCGCCCTGGGCCAAAGGCAGGCGCCAAACCGCTGCGCCACCCAGGGATCCCTGGGTATGATTTTGTATACACTAAGGCATCAGTGAAGGTTTGGAGTCAGGGAAGAAGAGATCAAGTAATTACCAGCAGTATATTGGAAGGATGGGGAGAGGAAGACTGGGTATAGGGTAGTATTACAAAAGAAAAGACAATAGAAGACACCCCAGAATTAGAACCAATGTGATACATGTGGAAGAAGGAAGAGTTGAAGGTAAAGGATTCAGAAAGAGAATCAGGGTTCAGGGCAGGGAAGATGATGAATAATGGTTTAGACAGGTTGAGTTTTAAGATGCCCTTGCAGGATATCTATGTACAGCAGACAAATATACTGCCATGATTATATTTCATTCTCCAGTGATTACTGCATATCCCTTTTCTCCTGAAAACTCCTGCTTCAACTATCCTCATCCCCTCCTATCCTAGGTGAAACTCCTGTGTAAGGTTTAAAGACCCTGCCATTATCCCACCCTACTCAACTCGAATCCATTACTACCAGTCTCATTGACCCATTCTGGTACTTAATCTATTTCCTGGACTCATTCTTTACTCCCTTACCAACTTAGGAAGCAGAAACAGGCAAGGCTTCTCCCACACAGAATAAAAAGGTGTTATCTATGAATCATCATATGTGCAGATTCATGGCATGTCCAATATCTAGAATGTCAACTCTCAAAATCAGATACCCCATTTCTCTAGGGTGCCAAGCACTCCACTGGTATTATGTAAAATTGGTCTTTCCATTTTTAGAAGCCACAAAAAGTACCTAAGGATAATAGAGAATCAGAATATGCCTACCTAGGACATATATCTTGGTCCTAAAAACTAACAATGCTATTAATATATATTAAAAGGAGTCTATGTCCTAAATCCAGTAGTATTTTCATATTTGTTTAAAAAACTACTAAGCTCAGGGGCAGCCCTGGTGGCTCAGCGGTTTTAGCGCTGCCTTAGTCCAGGGCGGGATCCTGGAGACCGGGGATCGAGTCCCATGTCGGGCTCCCTGCATGGAGCCTGCTTTTCCCTCTGCCTGTGTCTCTGCCTCTCTCTCTCTCTCTCTCTCTCTCTGTATCTCTCATGAATAAATAAAATCTTAAGAAAAAACTACTAAGCTCAATTATGTTTTATAAAACCTGATTTTGGATTGGGTGGCTTAAAAGGCACTGTATTAAAAACTGGGGTGATTACGAGTTCTAGCTGTGGAGTTCACTGCCCTCAAGTCAAATGGCAGCTCTGCCACTTACTAGTAATAGGAACTTAGGTTACTTCTCTGGGCCTCAGCTTCCTCATCCATAAAGAGAGAATTAATACCTCCCATCTTACATTATGATTGTCAGGATTAAAAGGAATCATGTATTTAAAGTAATTTGCCCACATATTAAGTGTTCAATAAATGTTAGCTATTTCTACTGTTGGGGAAAAAAACAGGAAAAATGTTCAGAGGATTTCTTCAGACATGTGAGTAAAATTTAGTTCAAAAAGGGGAGAGTAAAAAAAAAAGGGGGGGGAGAGTTTAGGAGTGACCTGAGGATAGTCATCAAGTATATGAAAGATTTTCCATTTTTAGTAAAGAAAAAACCCAAATACTTCCTTTAATGGAAGGAGAGAGACCTAGAATAAATGGCTTAAATTAAGTGAGATAATTAAATTATAAAGAAGGATGAATTTCTCAATTCTGAAGAATGTCATAGAATTATGGTCATGATTCAAGTTGCTTTGATAGAATCACAGCCTCTTGATATATTTAAGAATAGTGGAGATGAAAATCTTATGTTGGGTGGCTTGGAAGCAGTCTTGCATATAGGGATTGAGGACTAAATGGCCTTCTGAACTCCTGTTCTCAGACTGATATATCTGACACAGTTACCAATTTCAACAGTAACTATCAGATGTAGGTACTCTTAATGACTTCACCACCTAGTTTCATCCAGAAAGAGTATGTTCTTCAAATGTACTCCTCTCAAGTATCTCCTTAAAGAAAATGAAAACGGTGTCAATGATTCATAATTTTACTTGGAAACTTGCATTTCTTGGCTAGATGGCTGAAGAATTAAGAGTAGATGGTACAGATGTGATGTCTCCTTATGGCTGCAATAGAAACTGGAAACCATTCTGGAAAAACATGTATCGGTCTTAACTGCCAATATAGAGACTCAAATGATAAAATCCTCAGTACTCTGGCAAATTCTTCCTGGTCCATCCTGGTGCCCAAAGGTAACACAAAAGAGATGGATCTGTCTGTACAGGCTGGCTTTCCTCCCCTGATTTTTGTGACTGACATAAAAAACACTCAGAAAACTCCCTGTGGCAGCAAGAACACAGAAACCACATACCTGTACTTCCTGTTGTGACTGCCCACTCTCTCAAGACTCTGACCCATCTGGTCACCTAAACACTTTCACCACAAGCCCCAGCCTCTTCTCTCTTTACTTTTCCTTGGGGCAAGAGAGCACCTATCTTAAGCCAACACCAGGTATAGGCTGAAACGGGACTTGAAAGCACCCGGGGACCAGCATTCCTGTTTACTTTCAATGGGTATTCATGACTTTTCACCCAGAAATCAAAGTTAAACATATGAATGTTACTCTAGTCCTATCCCCTATGTAACTTATTTAAATTCTGGCATTTGGGAGAAGGAAAAGGAACAAAACTATGTACCTAGGCTTAAAAGTTCTTTCCTTTTGCCCTATTCCTTATACTAGATGCCCACAGCTTCAAAACATCTTTGTAAACACCTTTCCTAAGGTAACTCTTTCTATGTTTGATTTTAGTCATGGAACATCGCTGTTCAGTAAGCAGTGATACAGCATTATCTGTTTACCACTGGTGAAAAGACAAATAAGTTAACGACCTGTCTAAAGTTACATAATGTGTCAGTGGCAGAGTTATTAAAAATACAAGCCTCATGACTTTCCCAGTGCAGCATGCTTTTCATTAGTCTACAATGACATTAGCAGGATATTATTTATAAACAATAACTACACGGGTGGCTACCATTTATCAAGTCCTAACCACGTGCCAGGCACCATGCTAAGTCTTGTATAGTCTTTTAAATCTCACAATATCCCTATGAGATAAGAACTGTCAGTATCTCCTTCTGGCAGGTGAGGAAAATGTGGTACAGAGAAGTAGATAACTTGCCCAGGGTCACTCAGCTAGTCAGTGACAGAGCTAGGACTCAAATCCAAGTCTGTTACTATAGCTTGTGGTCTTACCCTCCAATGTCCTTCCACTCCCCAGATCAAAGGATAAATTCAATTCTTTATAACTCACTACACTTCGGAAAAAAATCAACTCACTATACTATACCATTAAAAATTAATCAAAACCATTTATATTAGTAAAACTTGTACAAAGTTCTGATGCTCTCTCCACAAACAAGTCCAAATAAATGAAGTCACCACTGGATTTAGCAATGCTGCCAGATGTGTACTGCTGCTGCATGTAAAACTAGGCACTGCATTTGTTAATAATAAGTAACATTAGGGATCAAAACTGCTCCCGTTGTGACTAGAGCAGCCATTCCAGGTGACAAAAATGCTAACAAGTCAAGATGCAGAAGCTTTTCCCAGGCCTATTCATGATGCCAAGGAATAAATAATGGGGCAATAAGGTTTACAGTACAACCACTTTCAGGTAAATAGTATTCTTTCTTTACATCTGAATTTGTTTTTAAGGATTAGGAAATAAAAACGTACTGCTCTGGTTCTCGAAAATCAGCAAGCCATAAAAACATGAAGAAATCTGAAACCATCAAATAAAAATCACATTTAAAAAAGCTGAAGCACAGTGCCTGGGTGGCTCAGTGGTTGAGCATCCTCCTTTGGCTCAGGTCGTGATCCTGGAGTCCTGGGATCGAGTCCCACGTTGGGCTCCCCACAGGGAGCCTGCTTCTCTCCCTCTGCCTATATCTCTGCCTGTGTGTCTCTCATGAATAAATAAATAAAATCTTAAAAAAAACCCTGAAGCATTCTATTACTATTACCACTTTGGGGAGCGGGGGAAAAGAGACTTTCAGTTAGGGTCTTGCCACCACAAAAACCGACTGGCCTCTGGGTCCCCATTCGTGTCAATACTGATGTAAGGGTTTTACACTATTTATCCTAAAGCAAGTCTCAAATCCTTGAACTTCTTCATGTTGCTTTTCTTTCTAATACTACAAGACTGACAACTTTTTTTTTAAGATTTTATTTATACACTCATGAGAGACACAGAGAGAGAGAGAGAGAGAGAGAGAGAGAGAGTCAGAGACACAGGCAGAGGGAGAAGCAGGCTCCATGCAGGGAGCCCAACATGGGACTCGATCCTGGGTCTCCAGGATCACGACCTGGGCTGAAGGTGGCGCTAAACCGCTAAGCCACGGGGGCTGCCCAAGACTGACAACTTTCAAAAAATAGATTATTTCTGATCATCAAAATGACAGTTCCTACCTCTGCTCATCAGATTCTTCATGAGATATGAGATTATTCAGTGCCCAAGAACATAGATGCACATTCTGCCAAACCCATCTTTAAAATAATGGAGCACCTGATACTGAAGCTACTGAAGGCACATTTGCAGATGTAATTTTAATAAAGGGCTCAAAGGAGAAAAATAATAACCAAATAAAGAGAAGTTGTTTCATTGTAAACCATAATGGATCATAAATACCAACTGAAACAACGTTACTTTTCCAACAGAGCAATATAGTATCCTGCCAATCTGGCTACTGGTGAAAGACAACTATAGAAACATTCAGTGTAGCATAGCTTTAGAAATCTGTCAAAAGTCACAAAATTATAAATGCTGTGTTATATGGCTGAACCACAGTAAAATACAGCAAGTGCTAACATTCTCCTGCTGAAAGGGTACTGTCATCTTCATTTATGATGACCACAATTCCTTTATAATAGAAGATGAGAAGACATCCAAATTATGAAAATTCAGTTGAAGACTTCAACACATGATATATTCAAATTAAGCAAACTGCTTGTTTTCTGAGTTAACAGAGCCTCCAAGAAGATTTGTAATCTTTTTGAAAAGAAAAAAAAATGGAATAATATATTTATTCACTCCTTTTTTTTGAGTGGTAAATAAGTTAAGCCCAACCTTGGAATTTCTGGATGGGGGCGGGGAAGATTGCAATTTAAAATCATAATGTTAATAATGCAATACACTGCAAACTAAGCAATTTCCTCCTTAGTGAGCTTAAAATAAGTTTTATTCTCAAGAGGCAGAAATACCAACTTACCAGCTTCGTGCCTCTTTTAATTTCCTTTTGGACATCTTCAATAGAAAATCCACCAAGACTTTCGTTATCAGAGTGTGATGATACCAAAGCAGATGAAAAGAGCTATAAATTACATTTAGAAAAAATTAAGGTTCACATTTAAAGAAATTGCAGTGCAACAGTGAAAAAGATGTTAACTTTACAAGGAAAATTTCTAGCAAAAATGGCATAGCATTAGTAAGAAACTATTTCTTTAAAAATTTAACTGAGTTTTTCGTATTCAGGAATATTCATTGTTGGGGTTCTCATGGTTTCAGGTGTCTCAGTTGCCGGTTGCCGGCCTTACTTACCATGCACTTATGGTGTGCTGCCACCTTCTGGTTTTCAGATATTAGTAATTGTCCACATTCCTTGTCTCTATTTGACTTACAAAAGCCACATTTGCGCTGTCTTGTAGGCCCTTTTTTCTGTTCAACTGAGCTTGACATGATTTTTAAATTGCTTTTAGAATGCCACTTTTAGCCTCAAGAAATGCTACAGAGAATAAGAAGGGCAACAAAATGGTTAATTTCACTTTAATACTCGTTTGCACAGTCATGTAAGTTGTTTAATATTTAACCTAAGTTTTAACATATGCATTTTAAATGGCTATTTAGTATAGACAAATTAATATCAAAACCTACAATGCCTCTGTAACGAAAAAAATGAACATATGTATAAAGACAAGTTAATGAAATAATTCAGGAAAATCAAGCTGCTTCCAAATTAGGGGAATGTGAAATAATTAAAACAATTTCTGTGTGGATAAATAAAAAATGTACAATGTGTGATATTAAAACAATCATCTGCTGACATTAATTAATATAAAATATTTTTCATGTATAGTTAGATGCCACTTCAAGGAGACCAAGAATTATGTATCTAAGAGCAGAGCAGAAACTTTTAAGGACACAATATTCAGAGTGAACAGAATTCTAAAATTGCACAATTCCTTAAGTTCACATACTGATAAACCAACAAAAGACAAATGGATGCATTTAACCATGACTTAGGAACACTTATCTTTAAAATCTGAATTATTTTCAAGTTTTAAAAAATCATGTATACATCTTTAACAAATTTTTGCTATTGTATTCCTTTTTAAAGAAAAAAATTAAGCTTATAACACTCTATTCAAAAAAGCATACTTTAGTAACTACTATTTATTTTTAAATCCTGTATTATCTGACTCTGAGGCTTACTCCAGAAGCCTGCTTATTAAATTAAAGTTACAAACTGACAGTGGTGTTCTAAATGTAGTAACTTCCACATTAAATCTGCAATATTGTATAAAAGGAAAGAAAAATTTTCTGAATGACTCTTCAGTCTAGTCAAATTATAGTTATAGGTAGTAGAGTTGAACAAAAAAAGGGAAGAAAAGTTCTAACAGAGAAGGTTTCAGATTTAGATCATCAATTTCAACATGGATTCTTCAGAA
Organism: Canis lupus dingo; assembly: GCF_003254725.2. Taxonomy (NCBI): domain Eukaryota; kingdom Metazoa; phylum Chordata; class Mammalia; order Carnivora; family Canidae; genus Canis; species Canis lupus. The sequence goes on along the minus strand of NC_064281.1, from coordinate 105,527,505 downwards.
TAATCTAAACAAGTGTAAAATCAGTTATGTGATTTGTGTAGTTTTCCCAAATGAACCAAACTAAGTGGTGCACGATTCAAGTTGCTACAACACACATCACAATCAATAACATCTCCAATTTTGGTCTCAAAATGTACTAAAATTCTTTTTCCTTTCTCTATACACTTGAATACTTGCATGATACTATGTTAAAACTGGACTCACTCACACTACATTGTAGCTTTCTGAGAAGCACTTATTCTCCAACAAGAACAGTAGCAGCTGGATGCCAGCAAGGTGGTAGCTGTAAACCATTCAGGGCTATATAATATAAAAATGCAGACACTTGTTCAAAATTTAACGTGAAGCCACATATAAACAGGTCTTGTTTATCAATGTATACCTAGAGTTGTTTTTTTTTTAAACAAAACTTCAAAGGCCTTGGCAGTCTTTGCGTTGATGTATTTAACAAACTCTTAATGCTATCTACCATTTTAAATACCTCAGTCTTCCAAACAGCATCGGATACTTTACAACAGTACTGTATTCATAGCACTGGCTATAAACCATGAAACTGATTGAAAACAGGCAGCAAATACTTTTAGGATTAAAGAAAAAAAGACATAACAGAGAAACAAAAGAAACAAAAGGGGAAGTGTGTTTGCACAGGCAAATATGTATTCAGTTGCTTTATCAAGAATATAGCTGCCAAAATCTTTAGAATCAACCATGCAAAACACCAAAATTCACAAATAGCACCAAAATTTGCTATGTGAGTTCTAAATTGGCTTTCTTTACTACTATGCAATGAATAGCAGGCACTCTGAAACCAGTGTAATGTATTCAGCATTTCTCTCGGTCATCCTTCACCAGCTCAAAGGATGGCACATTATGAATCTAATCTGTATAGACATCTTTAATGTGCAATTTCTGTATAATCCTAGCATAGGCTATAAACCTGGTTTAAGATTTTTAAAAAGTCCTAAAGTAGTAAAGCACTTTTTATTCTTGAAATTAATTCTGAAAATGGTGTCCCTCAAATTCTATCCATATTGCATTCTGACTCTTTGAATTCATAAGCAGGTAAATTTCTCATCCTAATTTTGAGAATTTCCTTTTCAAGATATCAAAGACCCAAAAATCTAAGAGAGAAAATAGGTATGTTTTATTTTGCATTCAAAAATATTCTAGTGCTCTAATCAGTTTAAATTGGCAAAGTGAACAGAAACACAAAAAAGTGCACCAAATCAATTAAAAACTTTCCCCAATGTGCAATGACTAAATGGATTTTTCCATTAAAATTCAAATAATGCATCTGTGCATATCTTGCTAATTTTTTACAGCCTCCTTGTAAAACATGAAGTGGGGAACATCATGGAAACAATGACTCCTAACAAAAATCTCTTTATCATAAAAATACAGATTTTTATCTAATGCTGTCTCATTTGTGGTCTCCAGTTAAGGAGAATAAGGGCATTCCAAGGACCAATATTAAAGGGTTCATAATGATCCACACAGCTATATGGTCTTTTAATTTCAGTCTAAAGGGCCTTTCAGCGCATGCAGAGATCAAACTTTGATGCTTTCGTCCAACAATGAAACCCTTTCCTTAAAAGAAACAGAACAGTATGGGCAATGTTATAAAGCAGAAATTCAAAAAAAATGATAGCAGCGTGAAAAACATAATTTAAATGTCTGGCAAAATATAAAAGCTCAATTTGTTAGGCTGAAACAATCAAGGCGTTCCTGATTTTACAAGATGCTGTAAAGCACCAAGGTAGAAATAACCTGAAACATCAAGGAGAGTATTCAAGAACCAAGTCGAGAGCTCATTCAATGTCTGGTATCTGAAAGACCATTTTCACAGAAAAACAAAACAAAACAAAACAAAAACTGCAGTTCCGGAAGATCTAACCATTCCGTACGCAATCAAGCTGAAATACACAGTTCAAAATATATAAACGCGATCCCCAAAGAAGCAGTATTTCTGTCAGGAAAGTTACAGTGAAGAGAAATAAACGAATAAGAGATGAACCGGAAGGGCACCTGAATTTGGTTGCACGATATTATTACATGCTTCGCACTGCTTTTTGCGGTTATTCAAAAGGAAACTGAAGGAATTTTCCAGTTGTTTCAAACCCAAGGGTAAGAAAGAATTTGAACTGTATGAATAAGACCTGCTATTACGTAGTAAGCCGGTGAAAAAAAAAAAAAAAAGGTCCTTCAAAAATAAAGGATTTTTCAACTTCCACGCAGGATATCGAAACGAACAAATTTCAAAAGAATGCCGTGCGGTTCGTCCATATAATAAAGGATGGTACACATAACGTACCGGATCCTTTCCCCGTTATTTATTCCTCAATACACACTAGACTCCAAGACCTCCCTCTAATCAAGCGCTAGATAAAGTCGCAAAACTATCTTCCTCTAAAACACTTTAGCAGGTCCTTTCGGTCGGTCGTCAAGTCAGGGTCCCCTAATCGTCCTTCTCCAATCCTCCCGAATCCAGGAAGATATCCCACCACTTTCTTTAATCGTCCTTCCCCAGGAGTTCGCCCTGAAAGTCTTCGTTTCAGATCTCAGTTTCGCCCCTGATTTCCCCCACCCCAGAGTTTTTCCTCATTCCGTAAAGCTAACCCTCCTGCCACCCTAACCATTCTTCCTCTTACGCTTCCCAAACTGGGAGTCTCCCTCCTTCCCAAATATGTCCTAAGCGATGGCAAAGACTAAAAATTCCCAGTATTTTTTCCTCCCTAAATGCTGCGCCCCCTCCCCCGAAGTCCAGGCTTAAGCCTAATCTCTCCCCCCGCTCCCTCAAAGCACTTTTCTCAGCAGCCTCTTTGCCAGGCGCCTTCAACGAGCGGCGCTTCTGGGGTCCTTGACAATAAAGCGAGACCACCAAGAGTCCCCCTTAACAACGGGCAGGGGCGGCGGCCTGGCCACCGCCATCCTCCTTGTCTTCTCCCGCCGGGCAGAGAATGGGGGGCCCCAAGCTACCGTGGGGACTCACCGGCGGGGCCCAGAGGCGAATGGCAGCGGTGAAGCGCCAATGAGGGGAAAGAGAAAGAAGTCGGTGTCGGTTCTCCGGCAGCGCCTGGGAGCGGGGCTCTGTCGCCGGAGGTTGTTTCCTTTCATTCGAGGAGAGACGGGCTCGCGGAGCGCCCTTACGTCGCCCCCCTCGCACGCAACGACTCCACACAGCGTTAATACGTCCCGAGCGCGCCGCGCGCCCCCATTGGCGGCCCGACCGGGGCAACTGAAGCCGCAGAGCCACGGCGCATGTGCGGAGGCCACCCCTTGAACGGATCGGGGCGGCAAGCTCCGCCTCCTGCTCGCGCGCGTACCTTCTATTCTCCGGTCCGCGGCTCAGCCAAGTGTTTGGGGGCAGGATCCGAAGAGATAGAGAAAGAGATTGCAAGATACCGCTGTGGGTCGGGCGGAGAAGGGGCAGGATTGGGACTAGAGACCACTGGCCACGGACCCTGGGCAGCCAGTTTTCAACAGTGATTCCAGGGGCTAGGCCTGATCCCTTGCACTTGTTCACCGAGGCCTTTTCACATCCATTATTTTATTGTACTCTCGTGGCATCCCTTTGAGGTCCTCCGTTCTCTGATTTTACTGCCAGGAAAGACTGAGAAGCTCCTAGTGGAGTCAGTCGGCCTGGATCTCAATCTTCGGGCAAATCACTTTCATCTCTGTACCTGAAACAACAACAACAACAAAAAAATTCTTTTTTTTGTGTGTGTTTAAGATGAGGATTAAAAATAGGATCTCACGGGTTTATTCTGAAGAAGAAATGAGATAATGCAAGTTAAGCGTGTGTGAGCGTTCCTGGCATATAACAGGCCCTCTGTAAATGTGGACATTATCATAATCAGAAAAGATAAGTGATTTTCTTTGTAACTCACACAGGTAAACGCGACAGCTAACCCAGCGCTTTCCTCTTTGATGTATGTAAGGAGCCAGAGTGTTTGGGTTTGAAACCCAGCTCCCTCACTTCTAGCTCTGTGACCTTGAGCACGTTGCATTACCTCTCGGTCCCTCAGTTTCAGCACGTCCAAAATGGAGATCACAATGGTATCCATCTCAGAGCTGGTAGGAGAAATGAGTTAATACATGTAAATCACGTAGAATAACACTTGGGCACATAGTATGCCCTATGTAAGGGTCAGCTTTTGTTATTTTCTCCTACGCTCAAAGACTAAAAGCCAGTGATTAAAAAAAAAAAAGCCCTAACAAACCAATGCAAATTTAAAGATGCCCTTTATGTAGCTATTTTTCCTGTAAAAGGGAGGAGGTGTATGGTGGATTTCCATTGTTGCGATCCAAAGCTGTTACTACGCTGTTTCATCATTCTTTTTATTTTTCCCTGCAATGTCAACCTTACATTGTAATCCTAAATAAACAGTGACCGTGTTAATGTAACACTGTATCCCATACAAACAGGTACGTATCTAATAAGCTTGTATGAAACAGTCCTTTAGCTGCACAGGACACTTTGACCTTTTACCCAGGCCCTCTACACTGAAAGGGGAGAGCCCAGAAATTCACAGAAGATCCAAAATGTGTGTTCCAAACATTAACTGTGTTTGAAAACAGGTCCCCCAGCATTATTTTCACCAGCTTTAGACACCTGCTGGTGTCAAAATGAGACTGATGATTGTGAAAGTGACAAAATTTAGTGCCTATGCAGTATGTTGTCTTTTTAAATTCCACCCCCCGCCCCCGAGTCCCCACAAATACCTGCATTTCACTACCTTTTATTCATTCATCTATGCACTCATTTCAACGTATTAATTCAAAAGACATCTGCAAAACTACTAAGTTCCAAACACAAGAGAGGCACAGATCAACTCAATCCCTAATCTCAAACTCATGGCCTAAAAGGGGAGACAAAGAAGCAAATACCCTATGATGTGATAAATGCTATAGAAACGTGTGTGCCTGATACAGATATCTTCCGCCTACTGCCTACAAAGCACTAAGCGAAGGTACAACAAACAGTAAGACACAGTCTTTGCCCTCAACTATTTACAGTGTAACAAGGAAAAGATGAATAGCCACAATAGAAGATGGACCGCAGCACATGCCTTAAGAGGTGGAAAGGAAGTGCAGGGAATGTTCCAGAGGAAAAGCTCAGCAACCCTAGTGAGTTTCAGGCCCCAGATTGGCTAGCCCGTTCCCATTAGCATGAGTGATAGAGGAAGCCTGTGATTTCAAGGGCTACAGAAAGGAGTCAGATTGTGGTAACACACGATATAAACAATGCCTGAGAATACAGCACAGGATCTCTTAATCTCTTATTGATCCCTCAGGCTCCCACCGACACTCTTCCAGTCCTTCAGGTTCTAGATTCGGCTTTCCTGTATCTCATTCTCAGCAAAGACCTTAACTTCCCGACTTGTTTAGAGTTGGGCCATCTGAGCTAAGTGGCTTTATCTTGTACACCCATCCTTTCTTGCTTCCTTCAAGACTCAGACAGAATTGTCCTTCCAGCTTTTCCAAGCTAAGGCTATGGTTTTAATCACATCTCTTCCACGCTCTAGACAAACTGCTTCTCTACTTATTCCTGGCTCTCATTTACCTTCAAACACTTGAGATTTTTCTACCTTCATTCCCAGACTGTGCTCTCAGCTTCCAATTCCTTCTCAATCATGCATTCGGCAGGCATTCGCACATATTCTCTGTATGCCAGGTATTATGGCAGACATTGGAGATTTGAAAAGAAATAAGAAACAGCTCCTGCCTTCAAGGAATTCTCAGTCTAATGAGGATGAAAACTCAGTATTTCTAAAACCCAAGAAGAAAAACAGAATTTCAGTACAATAGATAAAATGCTATAATGGAATTACATACCACCAAGATTGATGGGCTCTGTCCAATGGAGCAGGAAATACATCCTTGGGGAGAAATGTTTTGAGTTGGATCTTGAAGGACAGAGCCAGACCCAGAAAAATCTGGATTCCATCTTCATGACTTTTCTCCATCTTCATTCTTGACATCTCTGTGACATTTGACACTTTGGGCAGTTTACTTGTTCTTAAACTTTCACCTTCTTTGGCTCTTAATGGGAACTCTTGACTCTGGCCCTCTGGCTGCTCTTCAGTTTGTTTGTGGAAGGTTTCTCTTCTTCCTACCTTGTAACGCAGACCTCTCCCAAGTCAGTGTTAGACCTGCTGCAGTTCTATTGTGATTCCAGCCCCGCGATTCTCAAAATCTGGAAGTGAGAATTACCTGGGGAGCTTGTTAAAAATGCAAATTTTTGGCACACCCCCACCCCCACCCCGGGATTGCTGGAGTGGGTTCAGCCTTCTTCAACTGCCCAGAGATTCTGATGCAGATCTGTTGAGGACCACACATTAAGAAACTGCCTTCCATTCTTTTTTGTGGCATTGAAACAGTCTCTTGACTTTACCCTGTAAACAAGTTTAGCAACTGTATCTGCTCTGCCTAGATTGGTCCTGTTCTTGAGCTCAATCACTAAGTCCAATACAAGCAAACTCATCCTTTCCAACGACGAAAAAGTAATTCCTTTTCCCATCTTCAGTGTTTCTGTGTTAGATACCTCTAGCATTTCTGCTCCTGCCTAAACCAAAGGCTGAATTCAACTACATGCCTGTGACCTCCCTTCTAGCTATAATCAACACCAGTGGATCATTCATTCATTCGTCAAGTTCATATTGATTACCTACGACATGTCAGATGAAAATGGACAGTCCATTTTGGTATAGTGGCAGACTATATTCAATCAAGTAATGTAAACAAATGTAAAATTACAACCATGTCTTGTGCAAAAAGAAGTAAATGTTACCTATATGTAACTGAAGTCTATTTGCATTGTGTATATTGGATACATTTTACATTTCTTATTTTTTGTTTTTAAAGTAGATGGATTCTGCATATTAAATATTTCTGTGAAGGGGTGCCTGGCCGGCTCAGTTGGTGGAGCGTGCAACCCTTGATCTCAGGGATCTAAGTTTGAGCCCACGTAGGGGGGCTCATTGGGTGTAGAGAATACTTAAAATCTTAAAAAATATACAAATGTTTCTGTGGGGTAAAAAAAAAAGTGCTATTTATTTGTGTGAGATGCTGCATAAAAGTCAGAAGACTTCTGTTTGAGTTGCTGGCCTACCACTGACTAGTAGAGTGACCCTGGACTATTCATTTGACTTCTCTGAGCCTTAGTTTACACATCAGCCAAATGAAGTTGATATTACTTGCAAAGTTGTTATGGAGCACAAGGACAGATAATGATGTATGTGAATATTCTTGGCCCAAAAAATATGAAGGACAGTTTTTTTTAATATATCCCTTAACTACCATATCATCTGATTGATCAATCTCCTAATGTTGACTGCCAGAATTTGGCCCCTATGCTATTCTTTTTTTTAAAAGATTTTATTTATTTATTTATTCATGAGAGAGAGAGAGAGAGAGAGAGAGAATGGCAGAGACACAGGCAGAGGAAGAAGCTGGCTCCATGCAGGGAGCCCGATGTGGGACTTGATCCCGGACTCTGGGATCACACCCTGAGCCAAAGGCAGACGTTCAACCGCTGAGTCACCCAGACATCCTGGCCCCTATGCTATTCTACTCAGTTTTTGTTGTTGTTTATTTAACTTCCACTTAGCGTATTCCACTTAGGACCCTTCACCTTGTCCAGGCTATGCTCCGGCTACCCAACTGAGGAGCTTTGGCAGACTTTGATGTCTCCCCTAGTTAAGTGGTTTGATGCCAGGTGCAGTACAGAATCTGCCCAGGAAACTACCAACTGTGGCAGAGGAAAATGCTTTAGAGGCACGTGGACATCTCTAAAACATTGTTTATTGGATGTTAAATAAACACCAAAGGGGAACGTAATATATTGATGGCAACATTGGAGAAGTGATTAAACTTTATAGCACTGATGCTTGCAAATAATAAAGGGTAATTGACTTCCGACAGTGTACTAGGCACTCTGCTAAGCACTTTTTTAAAAGGATTTATTTATTTATTTATTTATTTATTTATTTATTTATTTATTTATAATTTGTCAGAGAAAGAGCACAAGCAGGGGGAGCAGCAGGCAGAGGGAGAAGCAGACTCCCCGCTGAGCAGGGAGCTTCATCCCAGGACCCTAGATCACGACCTGAGCACACTGCAGATGCTTAACTGACTGAGCTACCCAGGCGCCCCTGCTGTGTAATTGATGTACATTATCTTATTCAATCCTTACAACAGCCCTGAGGGGCAGGGAGTATTATTATTAGTCCCATTTTACAGAGGAAGAGACTGTTGAGCAATTAAGCAACTTGCCCAAGGTCACACAGCTAGGCAGAAGAGCCAGGTGTCAAGCCTACATTTGTTTTGACTCCAGAAGCCACTCTTAATCACTATGTAGCCCTGCCTGTTATTTATTGGTTGATGTGTTTGTTATCTGTCTCCATCAGGGCAGGGGCTTTGTTTGGTCACGTTCACTGCCCCATCCCCAGCCCGAGAAACTCTGTGCCTGGCTTACAGTAGATATTCAGTAAATATTTAATGAGGGAAAGACCATGGAGAATGGGGAATGGAAAAGAGGAAAACCAAAGAACGGGGAAGAGAGCGTAATGAAGAATGGGGACACATAAATTTGGAATGGAATGAAAACATCTTAGGAATTTGTTAGTAATGCGGCAGCGCCAGCCCTACCACAGTGATTCTGGCATAGATGTGAAATGGGGCCGAGCAACTATATTTTTAACAAGCTCCCCAGGTAAGACTGCAGTACACGCAAAAGTCTGAGAACCACTAACCTACAGCCTTCAAGCGGAAAACAAAAACAAATGCTTACCTCCTGGGCATTTTATCAGTTACATCCGAGTGCCTGAGAGACTTCCTCCTGATTGATATCATTCCTAGACATGTATCTTAGAGAAGACAGTTGCTTCTAACTAGCTTTGCCATTGGGTCCTGGGTGATCTCAAGCATCTTTGTTCCTTTTGGTCCTTCTTTGGCTATTGGCTAATTAACAAACCCAGAGAAGTCTACCCTAATCTCAAATAGTATAATAATGAGTCTAAAAACTCAAAAGAATTATATATGAATAAGATTTGAGGGAGCTGATATTCACAATGAGACGAAACTATACTGGAAGGCAAAACCCCGAATGGCCCGGGCACAAATCCTGATTTCAGATTAACTTCTTAATGCCTTGATTTCCTCATCTGTAAACCGAGATTGAAAGGAAGTACCTTTCTTTCTCAAGGATTTTTTTTTTTTTTTGAGGATTGCATGAGATACTCCACATACCACACTTAGCACAGTTCCTGGCCCACAGAGTTCAATAAATATTAACTATAAGAGCTAGCTTTATGGGTGGTAATATGGAGTACTTTTTATCTTGTACCACTTAAGAGTAGCTAATGTGATCTCCAGTTTTTCTGAGAGGTGGAATAGAGAGACAAAAAGCCTGTGTTTCTTTTTTATTATTTCAATAACCTTGTCTCTCTTTCTTTCTTTTCACTGAAGTCTAGTTGACACACAATGTTGTATTAGATTCAGGTGTACGACATGGTGATTGGACAAGTCTATACATTATGCTGTGCTCAGCACTAGCTTAGCGGCCATCTGTCCCCATAGAGCCCTATTACAGTGCCACGGACTACATTCCCTATGTTGTACCTTCCATCCCTGTGACTTACTCATTCCCTAACAGGAAGACTGTATGTCCCACTCCCCTTCCCATGTTGCCCAATCTCCACCTCCCTTCTCCCTGGCAATCATCACTTTGTTCTCTGTATTTATGGATCTGTTTTTGCTTTATTTGGTCTGTTTTTTAGATTCCACATATAAGTGAAATCATATGATACTTGTCTTTCTCTGACTTATTTCATTCAGCATAACACCATCTAGGTCCACCTTCTGTTGCTTTATCCGTGCTGTTCTTGCGTCCCAAACCTCCTTTATGACTTCTTTTGGACTAGCTAGGACACAGCAGCCTTCAGGATGCCATTCAGGTATCGGCCTCTTAGCTTTCTAGAAGCTTTTCTCACCCTTTGACTGGGTAAAGCTCACCTCCAGCACTGCCATAGCAACCTGGCCAGACCTCTGGCTCATCCCTTGCCACATCATGTTGAAATTATATGTACTTCTGTCTCTCCTACGAGAGAGTGAGCTCTTTGGGAGAAGAGACCATGTTTTATTCTCTTTTATACCCCAGGCACCTAGCACAGTGCCTGTCCAATAAACATCTGCTGAACTTTCTCAAGGAGCCTTGTCAGGGAGTCAGTGGTTACTACTGCTGGAAGACTTTTTCCTGTCTGAGACTGTTGTCTTGTACCCTAGGCCTTTGCACCTATAACTCTGTTGCACCGAGAGTCATGCAATACAATTCAGCAATTGATTATATTATGTATCGTATATTTTTCTCTCTTTGCTTCATATGTTAATGCACCACTTCTTTCCCCTTCCCTCAAGCATTGAGGAGGAAAGATTTTTTTTTTTAAGATTTTATTTGTTCATTTACGAGAGACACACAGAGAGAGGCAAAGATACAGGCAGAGGGAGAAACAGGCTCCCTGCAGGGAGCCTGATGTGGGACTTAATCCTAGGACCCCTGGATCACAACCTGAGCCAAAGGCAGACGCTCAACCACTGAGTCATCCAGGTACCGAGAAGGAAAGATTACGAATTAAAAGTGGATGATACATCTGTAAGCCACGCCAATTGTCAGTCAACTCTGCTTATTGAATGCCCAGGGCACTGGGAATCCTACTATTAATCACCAGGGGCAAGTGCAGATGAAAAGGGAGCATGATTTATCATAAGGGCCTAGAACAGTACCTTCACATAGTAGGCGCTCAGCTAATATTCATTGCCTCAATGAACACTTTATTTTTTTTAGATTTTATTTATTTATTCATAGACACAGAGAGAGAGAGAGGCAGAGACACAGGCAGAGGGAGAAGCAGGCTCCATGCAGGGAGCCCGATGTGGGACTCGATCCCGGGTCTCCAGGATCACACCCCAGGCTGCAGGCGGCGCCAAACCGCTGCGCCACCGGGGCTGCCCTCAATGAACACTTTAGTGAAAAAGAGTAGTGTACTTTATTAGGTGAAAAATCATGGGCAGCCCTGGTGGCTCAGTGGTTTAGTGCCGCCTTCACCCCAGAGCCTGATCCTGGAGACCCGGGATCAAGTCCCACATCGGGCTACCTGCATGGAGCCTGCTTCTACGTCTGTCTATGTCTCTGCCTCTCTCTCTCTCTCTCTCTCTCTCTCTCTCTCTCTCGTCTCTCGTGAATAAATAAAATCTTTAAAGAAAAAAAAAAAAAGAAAAATCAGGAGGCCTGGCTTCTAATCAGACATCTGTCACTTCATTTTGAACTTGAAAAATCACTTCATCTTTCTGGAACACTCTTTTATATTCTGAAAAACATGACAGAATCAGACTAGATGACCTTTAAGATCTCTTCCAATTTTAATATGCGATTCTTCCCGCCAATAGTTTGAAAATTCCTTAAGAATAAGCACAGTTGACATTTCTTCTCCATAGCACCTAGCACAGTGCTAAGGTCATAGGGCTTGATAAATACTTTCAAGGTTAGAACCGTCATCCTCCATAGTCACCCTTACCAGAATTAAAAACAAAAACAAAAATATAACCAACGGACACCAAACACTGCCACGAAACATACATCATCTCTAAAAATACGACCTAAGAGAAAAGTAGTAGAAAACCTGGAAATCTCTTCAATTTTTTGCATTTCAAAATCTTTAAAACGTTTAAAATTTGAAATCCTAACTCAGGTGCCGGTTGCCAATCAAGTAATTTGATTAATCCCAATGAAAACTTGAGTGCAATGGAGTATAACTGCAACTTGATCTTAGCCCTATCCTCATGTTCCCTTGCAATCAGCTACACCCATCACTTTTTTTTTTACCACCCACTGTCGTAGGTTGTAGTAACACACTCATTTATCTCTCTAGCCAACATTTCTCCTCTGAATTCTAGGACCATATAACCAATTGCCTATTTGAAATTGCTTAGTCATCTCAAAGGCATCTCAAACTCACTATGTCTGAAAGAGAACTCATGATCTTCTCCCTATAGACCTGGTACTGGTCTACTGTTGGCTAACTCACTGAACGGCACCTCTATTCACCCAGTTCAAGGAATCATCCTTGGTACCACCTTCCATTCTGCTCCCTGCCCCCACTCCCGCTAATCTCCACTTTATCATTAATGATTGCAATTTTGTCTCCTAATCATCTCTGAAACCAGTCCACTGTTTCCTTATCTCCACCATCTCTACCAGCTCTAATCTGGACCACTCTGCTAGCTTACTGACTCGCCTATCTGATTCAATTTTCCCTCCTCCAATCTAGTCTCCACACTCCTGCAAGTGTCATGAATTCATTTCTTCATCAAGATGTTTGCTGTAGAAATGTTTACCCACAATGTGCCAAGCACAGGGGATATGGCAGTAAAGAAAACAGACAAAAATCCCTAATGCCATGGAGTTTACATTTTAGTGAGAAAAGGACACACTAAAAATAATATATGAAATACACAGTGTGGGTCATTTACTTCCAGCATGATAAATGAAGGAGGGTAACAAATCTTCTCCCTAAAACCACTAGAAAGCTGAACAAAACTATCAAAAACAACCCTTTCAGAACTCTGGAAAGTTACCAAAGGTATAACATAGTAACCAATCATCCCAATTTCCTTGGTACTGTCCCAATTTTAGCACCGAGATTCCTGCATCCTGGGAAACTCCACCCAGGATGTGAAAATTCCATTTTCAGCAATGGTTGCTCATGTTTGGGGAAAAGGCACCAAACCCAAGCCATGGCTCCAGAAATGGGAGTTGAAAGCAACACTCTTTTTTACTGTGAAATAGATATGGCATAGACTTGCCTATCCACAGCCTCCATCACCATTTTCAACCCTGACCACTGATGTTGGCAACCATGATTTGCAGTTCCCAGTAACAGAGCATCCACTGTTGCTCCCTTGGAGGGATGCCTGTGGATTAACTCTTGTGATTTGTATGGAGATACCGCTACTTAAAATTCTTTTAGATTTAAAAAAAATTTTTTTTAAGATTTTATTTATTTATCCATGAGAGACACAGAGAGATGCAGAGAGAGGCAGAGGCACAAGCAGAGGGAGAAGCAGGCTCCACGCAGGGAGCCCGACATGGGACTCGATCCCGGGTCTCCAGGATCACGCGTGGGGCTGAAGGCGGCTGGGCTGCCCTTAAAGTTTTAATATTATAAATACTGCACGCATATTCTAAGTGTTCAGATATAAAGACTGAAAACCATCACAATACCAACCAGCCTGACCCAGAAATCATCAAAAAAGAAAGCTAAATGACTGTTATTTTGATGACAGATGGAAGAACACATGCGACTGGATTAGAGAGGTAAACAACCAAAACACAGCTTTCTGAAAAATAAGCTGAAAAGAATTCGGGACTGGGCATGGTAGAGAAGGGAATGTGAAAGCTCATTCAGAGACTGAATCTTAGAAGTGCTGGATGAGACAGAAAGGACTTAACAAATCAATCAAAAGTTTTCAGTTTTCCAAAAAGACACTCAAGTTCAGTCAAAATTGGGGGCCACTGATTTCACTTGGCATACTACAGCAACAAACGCCCATTATTGCGTCACTCTCTTGATTGCTCTTTGAATGAAGTTACATTTCGTGATTCGGAGGTCACAGCTAAAATGTCCTGTAGATGAACCAAAGAGGGAATTTTGCTACAAAGATGTGTTGGCCGTTAGCAGTGTGGAGCTGATTGTGTCGGATCTGACCAAGGATTACGCTTTCTACAGTGTATCAACGGATGGGTAAAATCACAGCAACTAAAAATGTTCCTCCTGGCTCCTAGATACTTTGATTTGAAAAACGATTTTAAATCATTTTCTTGATTTCTATGAAGATTGTAATGAAACTGCAGAAAACATAAAACAAAAGGTCGTTGATATCTTGTATAATTTTGCTCATCTATCTACATATTCAGCAGACAGTGCCAACATAAACTGTAGAAATCAGAAGACTTTAGAACTCAAAATAAAATGTCACCAGAAAAGGGCAGTCACGTCAGGCTCCCTGTATGGAGCCTGCTTCTCCTTCTGCCTGTGTCTCTGCCTCTCTCTGTGTGTATCTCTCATGAATAAATAAATAAAATCTAAAAAAAAAAAGAAAGAAAAGGGCAGTCAAATTAAACAGGACTTTCTCAATTTCTTACGAAAACTTCAACTTATTTGGAATCCAATTTTGATTTCGCAATTTCAAGTTACACTGTGCTTTAAAACCATTCTCCCAGAGAAAAAGAGGGTTAACTTATGATGACATCCAATATGCTTTATGGTGTCCAAAACTTATGGATATTTTTGGGGTACCTGGCTGGCTCAGGCAGGTAGAGTATTTGACTCTCAATCTCAGGGTCATGAGTTCAAGCCCCGTGGTGGATGTGGAGCCTACTTAAAAAAATTATGGACATTTTAGACATGAATAGCCTCTACGATGAGTTCATAGATGCAAAGGACCTGTTTGGCAAAGAGCTGGTCTACCAAAAGCAGCTTGAAGATATAGAGTGAATGTATATTTTGGGGGAACTGGAAACTAATTCCTACAAACCTAAAAACCTGATGTTTTTACTTAGTAAAACCTATGTTTTCCATGCTCAACACTTTTGTTAAGTTCAGAGGATATTTTAGCACTTACATTTAAGTCTTTAATCAATTTTTAAAAGTTTTTATTTATTTATCTGAGAGAGAAAGCACAAGCCAGGAGAGGGGCAGAGGGAGAGGGTAAAGCAGTCTCCCCACTGAGGAGGGAGCCCTACAAGGGGCTGGATCCCAGGACTTGGATCATGACCTGAGCCCAAGGCAGAGGCCTAACTTAACTGAGCCACCCAAGTGCCCAAGTCTCTAATCAATTTTGAATCAAATTTTGCATGTGGTGGAAGGTAGGGGTCCAGATGTATCATATTGCATGTAGGTTTTCAGTTGTCCCAGCACCATTTGTGGAAAATAGCATTCTTTCCCCCACTGAATTGTCTTGGCACTCTTGTTGAAAATCAATTGACCACAAATAGGAGTTTATTTCTGATGCTCCTCTATTGCTCTGTGTGTTTATTCTTATGCCGGTACCACATTCTCTTGATTATTACAACTTTGTAGTTAAGTCTTGAAATTAGGAAACGTGAATCCTCCAACTCTGATCCCCTTTTTTCAAGGTTTTTTGGGTTATTCTAGGTCCTCTGAATTTACAGATGGATTTTAGGATCAGCTTATAAAATTCTTCAACAAAGCCAGCTGAAGTTTTGATAGAGGATTGTCGAATCCTTACTGAATTTGTACATTGATTTCAGGAGTATTGCCATCTTAAAAATACTAAGTCTTCTGATCTATGAATATGGGATGATTTCTAATGTTTTAGATTTTTTAAATTTTATTTATTTATTTATTTATTATAGTAACAGAGAGAGAGAGAGGCAGAGACACAGGCAGAGGGAGAAGCAGGCCCCATGCACCGGGAGCCCGACGTGGGATTCAATCCCCGGTCTCCAGGATCGCGCCCTGGGCCAAAGGCAGGCGCCAAACCGCTGCACCACCCAGGGATCCCTAATGTTTTAGATTTTTAATTTCTTTCGACAATATTTGCTGGGTTTTTGGTGTACAGGTCAGCACTTCTATTAAGTTTATTCCAAAGTATTTTATTTCTGGATGCTATTGTAAATGGAATTGTTTAATTTCATTTTGATGTGTTCATTGTTAGTATATAGAAATATAGATGCTTTTTGTACTTTGATCCTGTACCCACAACCTTGTTGAACTCATTTATTAGTGCTAGTAGATTTCTAGGGTATTCCTTAAGATTTGATATATACAAGATCATGTTATCTGCAAATAGAGATAAGTTTTATTTACTTCTTCATTTCCAGTCTACATGCCTTTTATTTTTTTCTTGCCAAGACCTTTGTTAGAGAAGTCCATAGGATGTTTAATAAAAGAGGTATGGTCCGAGGGTGAAACTTTTTTTTTTAAGATTTTATTTATTTATTCATGAGAGACACAGAAAGAAAGGCACAGACACAGGGAGAAGCAGGCTCCATGCAGGCAGCCCGATGTGAGACTTGATTCTGGGTCTCCAGGATCATGCCCTGGGCTGAAGGAAGCGCTAAACCACTGAGCCATCCGGGCTGCCCTGAGGGCAAAAACTTGCAACTAGTAGCTAAATAAGTCCTAGAGGGACACCTGGGGGGCTCAGCGGTTGAGGGTCTGCCTTCAGCTCAGGGCATGATCCTGGAGTCCTGGGATTGAGTCCCACATCGGGCTCCCTGCATGGAGCCTGCTTATCTCTCTGCCTATGTCTCTGCCTCTCTCTCTCTCTCTCTGTGTGTGTGTCTCTCATGAATAAATAAATAAAATATTAAATAAATAAATAAATAAATAAATAAATAAATAAATCAGTCCTAGAGATCTAATGCACAGTATAGTTAATACAGACAGCAATATTGTATTATAATTGTCAGTTTTTTTTTTAAATAATTGTCAGGTCTACTAAGCAGACCAGATCTTAACTATTCCCACCACAAAAAGAAAATGATAATTATGTGAGGAGACAGAAATGCCAACTATGACTATAATGGCAATCATATTACAGTATATGAACGTATCACATCAACATGTTATACATCTTAAATTTATACAATGTTGCATGCCAAATATGTCTCAATTTTTAAAAATGTTGAATAGGAATGACAAAAACAGACATCCATGTTTCCATTCCTGATCTTAGGGAGAAAGCTTTCGATCTTTCACCATTAAGTATGACATTAGTTGTAGATTTTTCAAAGATATCCTTCATCAGATTGAGAAAGATTCCTTCAATTCTTAGTTTGTTGAGTGTTGTTATCATTCAGGACAACGAATTTTGTCAAGTAATTTTTCTGCATCTATTGAGATGATTATGCAAACTTTGTTTTTTATTTTATTGGTATGACCTATTACATTACCTGAATTTTGGACGTTAAAACAACCTTGTAACCCTGGGATGAATCCAACTTGGTCATGGTGTATGATCCTTTTTATATGTTGCTGTATTTGGTTTGTCGGTATTTTGTTAAGGATTTTTGTTTCTAGTGGTTTTTTTTTTAAGATTTTATTTATTTATTCATGAGAGACACACACAGAGAGAGAGAAGCAGAGACACAGGCAGAGGGAGAAGCAGGCTCCATGCAGGGAGCCTGATGTGGAACTCGATTCCGGGACTCCAGGATCACACCCTGGGCCAAAGGCAGATGCTAAACTGCTAAGCCACCCAGGGATCACTCTAGTGTTTTTTTTTTTTTTTTTTTAAGATTTTTTCATCCATGTGAGAGAGAAAGAGAGAGTGCAGGAGAAGGGGCAGAGAGCCAGGGAGAGAAACCCTTAAGCTGACTCCCCACTGAATGCAGAGCCCTGCATGGCCTGATCCCAGAACCCTGAGTTGAAATCAAGAGTCAGAGAGTCAACTGACTGAGCCACCGGGGCACCTCTTGTTTCTAGTTTCATAAGAGTTATTGATCTTTAGTTTTATTTACTTGCTATGTTTTTTTCTGAATTTGGTGTCAGAGACTACTGTCCTCATAATAGGAGTTAGGAAGTGTTCCCTCTTCTATTTTTTGGAAAAGTTTGTGAAAATTGCTATTATTTCTTTCAAAAATGTTTTTGTGGAACTCACCAATGAAGCCTTTTGATCCTGAGCCTTTCTCTGAGTAGTTTTCTTTTTTTTTAAAGATTTATTTATTCATTCATTCATTCATTCATTCATGATGGGGGAGGCGGGGCAGAGACACAGGAAGAGGGAGAAACAGGCTCCAGGCCGGGAGCCCGACGCGGGACTTGATCCGGGACTCCAGGATTGCGCCCCCGGCCAAAGGCAGGCGCCAAACCGCTGAGCCACCCAGGGATCCCCTGTGAGTAGATTTCATTTTTTAATTTAATTTTAGTTTTTTTTTAAAGACTTTTTATTTATTCATGAGAGACACAGAGAGAAAGGCAGAGACATAGGTAGAGGGAGAAGCAGGCTCCCTGCAGGGAGCCCAATGTGGGACTCGATTCCAGGACCCTGGAATCACGACCCTAGACAACCGCAGACAATCACTGAGCCACCCAGGTGTCCCCAGATTTTAAGTTAAATTAAATTTAAATTAATTCCATCTCTTCTTAATACAGGTCTGTTCAGATTTTTCTGTCCTCTCTTGTATCAAGAAGGTTGTTTGACTTTTTAAATTTTTGCAGTTATTCACTTTTATTTTTTTAAAGTAGGACTCCATGCACAAAGTGGAGCTTGAACTCATGACCCTGAGATCTAGAAATTGCACACTCCTTGGACTGAGCCAGCCAGGTGCCCCATTTATGGTAGTTTGTGTCTTTCTAGTAATTTGTCTATTTTATGTAAGTTGTTGGCACATAGTCATACATTTAGAATCCTTTTTATTTCTACAAGTTTGGTAGTGATGTTCTCTCTTTCATTTCTGTTTTCAGGAAATTGAGTCTTCTCTCTTTTTTCTTGGTCAGTCCTAGCTAAATGTTTTTCATTTTGGTGTTTTGGGGGGGCCTTTTGTTTGTTTTGTTTTGTTTTTGTTTTGTTTTTTTTATCTTTTCCCAGAGCCAACTTTTGGTTTCATTGATTTTCCCCTATTCTCTAATTCATTCGTTTTCACTCAAATCTTTATTATTTCCTTTTAATTGCTTTGAGTTTATTTTGTTCTGCTTCTCTAGTTTCTAAAGGTGGAAGGTTAGGTTATTGGTTTGAATCTTTCTTCTTTTTTAATCTAAGTGTTTAGAGCTGTAAACGTCTCTAGCTGCATCCCACAAATTTTGGTATGTTGTGTTTACATGTTCATTCATATTCATTTTGAAGTCTTCTGTAATTTCTCTTCTGGTATTTTCTTTGGCCCATTGTATAAGAATGTGTTGTTTAGGGGCACCTGGCTGGATCAGTTGGAGGAACATGAAGCTCTTGACCTTAGGGTGGTGAGTTTGAGCCCCACAATGCGCGTAAAGATTACTTAAATAACTTTAAATAAACAAATATTTTATTAAAAATAATTAAATATTCTTTTATTCTTGGGACACCTGGGTGGTTCAGCGGTTGAGCATCTGCCTTTGCTCAGGGCATAATCCCAGAGTCCCGGGATCAAGTCCCACATCGGGCTTCCTGCATGGAGTCTGCTTCTCCCTCTGCCTGTGTCTCTGCCTCTCTTTCTGTGTCTCTCATGAATAAATAAATAAAATCTTTAATTTAAAAAAAGAAAAAGAAAAATAAATAGAATGTGTTGTTTAATTTCCACACATTTGTGAATTTCCCATTTTTTTCTGTTATTCATTTCTAATTTCACTTTATTGTGATCAGAGAACATATTTTGTATGGTTTCGATCATTTTGAGTGTATTGAGGTTTGTTTTATTGCCTAACATATGGTCTATCGTAGAGAATATTCCATGTGCACTTGAGAAGAATATATATTCTGTTTTTGTTTTGTGCAAGTGTTTTATACATACATTTCTATTAGCTCTAGCTGGCTTATAGTACTATTCAAGACTTCTACTTCCTTATGATCTCTGCCTAGTTTTTCTTTCTACTATTACAATTGAGATATTGAAGTCTTCAACTATTATTGTTGAATTGTCTAATTCTCCTTTCACTCGTGTCAGTTTTTGCTTAATGTATTTGGGGCTCTGCTGTAGTTGCATGTATGTTAATACTTGGTATATGTTCTTGGTGTACTGACCTTTTTTAAATCAATATATAATGTCCTTCTTACTGTCTAGTAATTATTTTTGTCTTGGTGTCTGCTTTGTCTGATTTTAGTGGAGTCACTCCAGCTTTCTTATGGTTGCTAATTGCATGATATATATTTTTCCATCTTTTGACTTTTAACCTATTTGTATCTTTGAATCTAAAGTATGACTCTTGGGATTCCTGGGTGGCGCAGCAGTTTAGCGCCTGCCTTTGGCCCAGGGCATGATCCTGGAGACCCGGGATCAAATCCCACGTCGGGCTTCCGGTGCATGGAGCCTGCTTCTCCCTCTGCCTGTGTCTCTGCCCCCCTCTCTCTCTCTCTGTGTGACTATCATTAAAAAAAAAAAAGTATGACTCTTCTCATAGACAACATATAGTTGGATCTTGTTTTCTCTTGTCCAGTCTTGTATTCTCTGCCTCTTGATTGGATTGGTTAATCCATTCACTTTATTTTTTTAAGTAAGCCCCAATGTGGGGCTCAGACTTGTGACCCTGAGATCAAGAGTCATCTGCTGTACCAATTGAGCCACCCAGATAGCCCCTAATCTATTCACTTTAATTTTATTATTGGTATAGTTGGATTTACATTGCTATCTCTCTTTTTTTTGTTTTCTTTTTTCAAGATTTTATTTATTTATTCATGAGACACACAGAGAGAGCAACATAAAGAAGTATTCCTACCTATATTGCTATATTCCCTCTTCCCCATTTTGTGCTATTATTGTTATACATGTTACATTTTTGTATGTTGCAAACCCAAATATACAATGTTATAGCTATTACTGCAAATGATTTTACATCTAGAAGATAAGCTGATGAAAGAAGACGCCAAGTATATATTTAGAGTTTATTGTGTTTGCTTTTTTATTTGCCATTTATAGTTGTCTTCATTTTTTCCTGTGGATTTGAGTAACCATTTGGTACCATTTCTTTAAACCAATACAACTTGCTTTCCCCGCCCCCCACCTCTTTTGTGCTCTTGTTGGCAAATATGTTACATTTTTAGAGGTTATAGGCACAATGATACAATTATACACACATTGCTTCAAATACTTACTTTTTAAATTAAGAGGAGAAAGGAGATAAAATATAGATTTGTACAGGCTTTTATAGTTACATAATTACCTTTACTGGTGCTCTTTGCTTGTTCATGTAGATTCCAGTTACCATCTGGGGCCACTTGCTTTCACCCCAAAGAATTCTCTTTAATATTTATGGTAAAGTGGGCAGCCCCAGTGGCTCAGCGGTTTAGTGCCGCCTTCAGCCCAGGGCGTGATCCTGGAGACCCAGGATCTAGTCCCACATTGGGCTCCCTGCATGGAGCCTGCTTCTCCCTCTGCCTGTGTCTCTGCCTCTCTCTCTCTCTCTCTCTGTCTCTCATAAATAAATAAATAAAATCTTTTAAAAAAATATTTCTGGGAAAGTAAATAAATAAATAAATATTTTTTTCTTTCTTCTTCTTTTTTTTTTTTTCTGGTAAAGTGAGCTTATTAGGGGCACCTGGCTGGCTCGATCAGTAGAGCATATGATTCTTGATCTCGGGGTCATGAATTTCAGCCCCAGGTAGAGTGTAGAGATTACTAAAAAAAAAAAAAAAGAAAGAAAGAAACTTAAAAAAAATCATTAAAATAAAAAGGATCGCCTGGCTGGCTCACTTGGTGGAGTATGTGACTCCTGATCTTGGTGTTGTGAGTTTAAGCCCCACATTGTGTGTAGAAATTACTTAAAAATAAAATCTTAAAAAAATTTTTAAAAATCTTTAAAAATTTTTATGAATTTATAAATAAAGTGGGCCTGCTAGACTAAATCTTGGGTCATGTTAAAACAGATGAAAATTTTTCTGACCAAATGGAAGTAAGCTAGAAATTAATTCCAGATAGATAATGTCAACAGTGCAAACTTCCAAGGTCTTAGAAATTCAGCAACAGATTTCTGTTTAATCCATGGGTCAAGCAGAAACCCAATGGTAAATTAGGAAATATTTTGGACAGAACAGGTTCATCAGTGGGCAGCCAGCATGGCCAATAAGTCCAAATTTATTGACTATATTGATGAAGCTTTGGAAAAATCAAAAGAAACTGCACTTTCTCGCTTGTTTTTCATTTATCATGGGATTCCATACCCAATCACCATGTGCACCTCAGAAACTTTCAATGCCTTGGACACCTTTGAAGCCAGAAGTGATGACATAGTACTTGCATCTTATCCAAAGTGTTCAAATTGGATTCTCCACATCATTAGTGAATTAATATTTGCTGAATATAAAAAAAGTATGAATATCCAGAATTCCCAATTCTTGAATGTGAGGACCCAGAAAAATACCAGAGAATGAAACAGTTCCCATCGCCAAGGATTTTGACAACTCAACTCCATTATGACAAATTACCTGGGTCCATCTTCAAGAATAAAGCTAAGATATTGGTGATATTTCAAAACCCTAAAGATACATTTAGGGTAAAAATACATTTTTTCATTTTCACAGTGATATCCCTGATATTCCAAGCTGTGGCTCTTGGGGTGAATTCAGACAGTTCATGAAAGGACAAGTTTCTTGGGGAAGCTACATTGATTCCACCATTAATTGGAACATCTTGATGATGAAAATATTAAGTTCCTATTATATGAAGACCTGAAAAAGAACCTGGCTGCTGGAATACAACAAATTGCTGAGTTCTTTGGATTCTCTTTAACTGGGGAGCAGATTCAAACCATCACAGCCCAGACTACCTTCCAAGCAATGCGAGCAAAGTCCCAGGGAACGCATGGTTTATTATTGGTGCTGTTGGCCCTTTTTTATTCCACAAAGGTGAAGTTGGCGATTGGAAAATTTTGGTCAGTGAAACTCAGAACCAGAAAATGGATGCAAAATTCAAAGAGTGCTTAATAGGCATTTCCCTAGGAGCAAACCTGAAGTACGAATCCTATTGCCAAGCTTGATTCTGGCCATTCAGTAGGCGTGGGTATTTCATTTTTCTGAATAATTATTAAGTATAAATAACAAAATATGTTGATGAAATAATAATGATAATTCAGTAACATTTATATATAAATAATGTGAATTTAATAATAATGACATTTAAAAAAGAAAATATTTGGAATGAGTTGAAATGATAATACAATATGTCAAAAATCTGTGGAATGTAGCTAACATGGTGCTAAAAGAAAAATGCCTGTTCAAGTATTTTACCCACTTTTCTAGAATTTTCTGCCTTTTTCTTAATTGTAGGAATTTCTTATATATATATATTTAAAAGATTTATTTATTTATTCATGACAGACACAGAGAGGGAGAGAGAGAGAGAGAGAGGGAGTCAGAGACACTTCAGAGAGAGAAGCAGGCTCCATGCAGGGAGCCCGACGTGGGATTCGATCCTGGGTCTCCAGGATCACACCCTGGGCTGAAGGCGGTGCTAAACCGCTGGGCAATCAGGGCTGCCCCGAATTTCTTATATATTTTGGATAAAAGTAATCCCTTTGTCAGTTATAGAATATATAACTATTGTTTCCTTCTCTGTGCCTTGCTTTTTAGTGTTTTAATACTGTCTCTCCACAAACAGAATTTCTTAAATGTAATGTAGTCCAGTTAATCAATTTTTTCTTTTATGGTTTATGGTTTGTGCGTTTTGGTCTTTTTAAAGAAATCATTGCTTTTGTAAAAGTCATAAACATATTCTCCTTTGCTTTCTTGTGGGTCTTTTGTTGATCTATCATTCTTATTTAGATCCACAATACATCTTGGCTATTTTTTTTAAGATTTTTATTTATTTGACACAGAGAGAGTACAAGCAGGGAGAACAAGAGAGGGAGAAGCAGGCTCCCCACTGAGCAGGGAGCCTGATGTGGGGCTTGATCCCAGGGCCCTGAGATCAGGACCTGAGCCAAAGGCAGATGCTTAACTGACTGAGCCACCCAGGTGCCCCTATTTTGGATATTTTTGAACATTTGCATCTCTATATAAATATTATAATCAGTGTGTCAATTTCCTAATGGAAAAATACAACCTATTGGGATCTTGATTGCTATTGCATTGAGTTTACACATCAATTTGGAGAGCATTGATATCTTTATCATATTGAGTCTAGTAATCCATAATGATGGTATATTTTTCTATTTTTATGTCCTTTTTTTTGTAGTTTTATGTAGTTTCCAGTATAAAGCTCTTGGGCATCTTTATTTGGATTTATTCCTAATCAATTGATGTTATTTGAAACTATTATAAATGTCACCTTAAAAAATTGATTTCCTATTTATTTGATGCTGGTTTATAGAAGTACACTTGATTTTTTTACATATGCCTATCCAGCAGCTTGCTAAATTTGCTTATTAATTCTAACAGATGTTCTGTAAGTTCTTTTGGAATTTTTTTTTTTTTGCAAAACCATGTTGTAAATAATGATGGTTTTATTCCTTCCTTTCCTGCCATATTGCTTTTTCCTGTGTTATTGCACTGGATTCCAAGTTTGATATTGAATAGAAATGATGATAACAGAATTTTTTTTCTCTCATTCCTGATCTCAGGGGGAAATTTTTCTTTTCTTTTTTTTTAAATATTTTATTTATTTATTCATGAGAAACACAGAGAGAGAGGCAGAGACATAGGCAGAGAGAGAAGCAGACTCCTCACAGGGAGCCTGATGTGGGGACTCGATCCCAGGACCCCGGGATCATGACCTGAACCAAAGGCAGGTGCTCAACAACTGAGCTACCCAGGTTCCCCAATATTTAATTTTTTATAGATGTCCTTCATAAGATTAAGAAAGTTCCTTCATATTATTAATTTGCCACAAACATTTTTCCTAATTATGAATGAATATTATATATATGCCTTTTTTTCAGACAAATGGGGAGAACATTTATTTCCAACCCACTCCCTGGACCTCTGTCAGAGGCACTGTAGGTAGAAGGCAGAGCAAGCCCTTCTCAAGCATTCCAGAACCCAGCGGAGACCTCACACCTGTCACTCTTCATGGCACACCAGAGAGAATGGCTAGCAGGACAGGCAGACCCATTTCTGTGGATTCAAGTCATGGGGGAACAGTTGAACAGTTACAGAGCTTGTCAGAGAAGACACAGACACCCTAGACTGTCATATCTGGAGAATGGCTTGCTTGGGAGGTCTTCAAGCCTTTCTTTAGGGTCAGAGACCACAGCTGGAGCTAGGGGTAGGGCCCAGATCAGTGAGTGCCCCTGGGGGTGGTAGCCTCGCTCGCTACCTACACTGCAGGCACATGGGGGTGCCCCATCAAGGGATCTAGGCCAGTGTCCACTGAGACTGGCACCTAGCTGTCCTCAGTCTGCAGGAAGCATAGCTTGGTAAGCTGGTGCAGGTCTGCACCTGCCACTTGACAATCTCAGCGCAGCTGACAGCCTTCCCCCAGCCCGGGCAGAATCTGAGGACAGCAGGTGCCATGTGCAGCCCCACCGCACGCCAGAACCCGAGAGCAACACGGCCCCGGCAGGCCGCGAATTTGGCTGCCATCTTGGACCTGCATCTCCAGGACATCAGGAGCTACCTGGGGCATTGGAGAAGGTGCTGGGGACTCCACAGAGCCGGCTCCGACCGTGCTCCATTCTGCTTGCTGCCGTGTTTGAATCCCTCTGCCCACGGCAGAGATGTGTCAGATGAATGCTGGGCAGTGTGCCCCAGGCCATCCCTCAACCCTGGCTCTTCACAACCTTGCCCTGCTCCTCATCCCAGACTTCCCAGGAACAGGACCATTTCCCCTCGCTTCCAGCTTCTCAGGACAGGTGCCATGGTTGCCTCACTGTGGGAAGGGGTGGTGAGGCATAAACCCCCATTTTTTTCTGGACAGAGCCATAACCCTCCCCAACCCTGTAGTCCCTGAGACAGGACCAAATCCCTCAAACACAGGGCTCTTTGGGATAGAGCCAAGCAACCTCATCCCAGGATCCATAGGACTGGGATCAAGTTTCCCTCCTCTTGGGCACCCTGGGACAATACCTGTACCCTTGGCCCAGACTTCAAAGATTGAGACTGAGAGCTCCTCATCCCAAACTCTCCAAGGCAGGGACCAGGCCACCTCACCTCAGAGCCTCCTATGCTCCAAGCTCCTTGAGACAGAGCCAAGAGTTCTCAACCAAATGCTCCTCAAAGACAGAACTGACCCTTTCCTGCACTCCAGGATCCGTAAGACAGGGCCGGGTAGCCCTCACCCTGAGATTCCCTGTGTCCATCGCCCCCACCCAGGTCACTCAGAAACTCAAGAGTAGAGACTTGTCACAGAGGGCTGCTTGGGCTCTTGGTGTTGAGTATACTGCCCAGTTAGCCTTGGTGGTTCTCCATCGCCAGTCGGCTTCCGAAGTCCAGCTGGTCATAGGCATCTCCTGCCCCCTGCTGGTTCAGGCTCTCATCACCACAGCCATGCACACCTCAAGCTTGATCTGGAGCCAGGATGGTGCATCTGAATGTTATACAAGTGTTAGATTTTTATTTATTTTTTAAAATTATTTATTTATTTATTTATTTATTTATTTATTTATTTATTTATGAGAGAGAGAGAACAAGCAGGGGGAGCAGCAGGCAGAGGGAGAGGGAGAAGCAGGCTCCCCTATGAGCAGGGCATCCCATACGAGGCTCAAGCCCAGGACGTTAGGATCATGCGGAAGGCAGATGCTTAACCAGCTGAGCCACCCAGGCGCCCTTGAATGTTACATTTTTAAAGATTTTTTCTGCATCTATCAAGATGATGATGATAAGACTTTTTTCTCTATTTATATGGCAACTATATTTATTGATTTTAGAATATTAGCCTTTACATTCCTAGAAAAAAAGTAATTTGTTTCTGACATACTATTCTTTGTATATAGTTCTTGATTCATTTGCTAATACTATATTTAGGAATTTCACATTTGTGCTCACAAGAAAGGGTTTCCGGCAATTTTCCTTTCTTATAATCCTTATTAGGTTTTGGTAACAAGATTCTTTTGGCCTCAAAAAAGGAATTTAGAGATGTTTCGATATTTTCCTATTCTCTGAAAGTGTTTGTGAAGATGAGTTCTTTTCTTTTTTTTTTTTTTTTCCTAAGATTCAGCCATCTGGGTCTTGGAGTTGTCTTTGGGAAGATGCTTCATAAGGTGCTTCAATTACTATAATAGATCACAGATTCTTTGAACTATGTTCTGTTTATTCTTTTTAAAAATTTTTTTGTTTATTCATGAGAGACACAGAGAGAGGCAGAGACATAAGCAGAGGGAGAAGCAGGCTCCCTGCTAGGAGCCTGATGTGGGACTTGATCCCGGAACCTCAGGATCACGACCCGAGCCAAAGACAGATGCTCAACCACTGAGCCATGCAGGCGTCTCTGTTCTGTTTATTCTTGTGTCACATCAGTAAGTTGTGTTTCTTTAGCAATTTATCGTTTCACACAAGTTGTGAGGTTTCTGGGCTTAAAGTGTTATTCCTTGTATTCTGATATTATTTTTTGTTATCGTTGCTTACCTTCTAGGCAGTTGAGAATTTCAGGGTCATCGCTGTGTTATGGATGTCCACCTTACTTTCACTGTAGTGAGAGAACACTTGGAATGCTTTGAATAATTTGAAATTTGTTGAGGCTTCCTTTATTAGTATATGGTCAATTTTGGTGTTACATTTGCATTTGAAAAGAATACGTATTCTGTTATTGGGTAGAGAGTTTTATGTAACGTAATATAGACACATATGTATATATACAAAATATATATATCGACATAATCTACCTATCGGATACCTAGATATATAGAATTTACTCATTGTGTAATTTAGATCTTCTGTCTTACTGATCTTTTGTCTCCTTATTCTATCAGCTCTTGAAAGACGTGTGTTCAAACTTCTTACCATGGTTGTGGATTTGTCCCTTTTAGTTTTATCAATTTTTGATTTATATTGGTTGTGGATGCATATAGCTATACAATTTGTTATATTTTTCCTAGCCAATTGATTCCTTTATTATTATGAAATATTCTTCTCTACCTCTAGTCAAGCTTTGTTTGGTATTAGTACAGCTATGTCAGCTTTCTTGTGCTTAGTGTTTGCAAGATACATTTTTTAACCATTCTTTTACTTTTTTTGGTAAAATTTTAAGTAATCACCACACCCAATGTGGGGCTTGAACCCAAGATCAAGAGTTGCTCCACCAACTGAGACAGCCAAGCACCCTCACCATTCTTTTGCTTTCAACTAATTTTTTTAAAAGTTTTATTTATTTATTTGAGGAAAGAGAGAAAGAGTAGAGGGAGAGGGAGAGAATCCTCAAGCAGACTCCATGCTGAGTGCTGGGGCTCGATCCCAGGACTCAGAGATCATGACCTGAGCCAAAACCAAGTCAGCCACTTAACCAATTGGGCCATCCAGGTGCCCCTACTTTCAACTTATATTTAAGGTATGTCCTTGATGGGACGCCTGGATGGCTCAGTGGTTGAGTGTCTGCCTTCAGCTCAGGTCATGATCCCAGGGTGCTGGGATTGAGTCCCACATCAGGCTCCCCACAGGGAACCTGCTTTTCCCTCTACCTATGTCTCTACCTCTTTCTCTGTGTCTCTCATGAATAAATAAATAATATATTTTAAAAAAGATATGTCCTTGATAAGCTGTATGTAGTTGGGTTTTGTTTTTATCCAGTAGGACAACTGTGATCTTCTGACTGGTATATTTAGTCCATTCACTTTTTAAAAACAGCTTTATTTTTTTAAGAGATTTTATTTATTTATTCATGAGAGACACAGAAAGAGAGGCAGAGACACAGGCAGAGGGAGAAGCAGGCTCCATGCAGGGAGCCCGATGTGGGACTCGATCCCAGGTCTCCAGGACCACATCCTGGGCTGAAGGTGGCACCAAACCGCTGAGCCACCCGGGCTGCCCTAAAAACAGCTTTATTAAGTTGTAATTCATAGACCACATGAGTCACCCATTTAAAGTATAACAATTCCGTGGCTTTTATTTCCATAGTCACAGAATTGTGCAGTCATCACCACAATTAATTTTAGAACATTTTCATCACCAGCCCATTCACTTTTAATGAAATTAGAAATATATTTGGGGTTTTAATGGCCAATGGTTTTTTTTCCTATTTGATTTACTTCTTTTACGTTCCTTTCTAGAAGTTTGTTTTTTTTAAAATAATATATATGTATATATATATGTATATATATATATAAATGCACACACACAAAGTATATATATATA
Source organism: Canis lupus dingo (assembly GCF_003254725.2). Lineage (NCBI taxonomy): Eukaryota > Metazoa > Chordata > Mammalia > Carnivora > Canidae > Canis > Canis lupus. Next base: position 105,498,576 of record NC_064281.1, on the reverse strand, counting down.
TATATATTCTTTTTAAAAAATATTTTATTTTGGGGATCCCTGGGTGGCTCAGTGGTTTAGCCCCTGCCTTCGGCCCAGGACGTGGTCCTGGAGTCCCGGGATTGGGTCCCACATCAGGCTGCCTGCATGGAGCCTGCTTCTCCCTCTGCCTGTGTCTCTGCCTCTCTCTCTCATTCTCTCTGTGTGTCTCTCATGAATAAATAAAATCTTTTTTAAAAAAATAAAAGATTTTATTTTTAAGTAATCTCTACACCCTATGTGGGGCTTGAATTTACATCCCTGAGATCGAGAGTCATATACTTTACCTACTGAGCCAGCCAGGTGCCCCTAATTCTTTCTCTATGTATTTTAAATGCTACTAAGTATTATTACTATTGTTTTCTACATTCAAATCAATCTGGTTTTTTTTAATAATTTTATTTTTTATTGGTGTTCAATTTACCAACATACAGAATAACATCCAGTGCTCATCCTGTCAAGTGCCCCCCCCAGTGCCCGTCACCCATTCACCCCCACCCCCCGCCCTTCTCCCCTTCCACCACCCCTAGTTCGTTTCCCAGAGTTAGGAGTCTTTATGTTCTGTCTCCCTTTCTGATATTTCCCACATATTTCTTCTCCCTTCCCTTCTATTCCCTTTCACTATTATTTATATTCCCCAAATGAATGAGAATACAATGTCCTTCTCCGATTGACTTACTTCACTCAGCATAATACCCTCCAGTTCCATCCACGTCGAAGCAAATGGTGGGTATTTGTCATTTCTAATGGCTGAGTAATATTCCATTGTATACATAAACCACATCTTCTTTATCCATTCATCTTTCGATGGACACCGAGGCTCCTTCCACAGTTTGGCTATTGTGGACATTGCTGCTAGAAACGTCGGGGTGCAGGTGTCCTGGCATTTCATTGCATCTGTATCCTTGGGGTAAATCCCGAACAGTGCAATTGCTGGGTTGTAGGGCAGGTCTATTTTTAACTCTTTGAGGAACCTCCACACAGTTTTCCAGAGTGGCTGCATCAGTTCACATTCCCACCAACAGTGTAAGAGGGTTCCCTTTTCTCCACAGCCTCTACAACATTTGTGGTTTCCTGCCTTGTTAATTTTCCCCATTCTCACTGGTGTGAGGTGGTATCTCATTGTGGTTTTGATTTGTATTTCCCTGATGGCAAGTGATGCAGGGCATTTTCTCATGTTCATGTTGGCCACGTCTATGTCTTCCTCAAATCAATCTGTTTTTACCTATATATTTAGTTGTCCTTTGCTCTTCACTCTTTCCTGCCTTTTTAAAGTATCTATCTGGGATTATTTCCCTTTTGCCTAAAGAATTCCCTTTAGTGCAGGCTTGCTGACTATAAATTCGCTCAGATTTGGTTTGCCTGACATACCTATGGCACCTTCCTTTCTTAAGGATATTTTCATTGGTTATGGAGTTCTACTTTTACAGTCGTTTTCTTTCACACTATAATAATGCCATTCCATTGTGTACTAGCTTCTATTGTTTCCACTGAGAAGTCAGGAATTTTTTTAATGCAATGCTTTATTTGCAAAATGTATAATTAAAATGACATGGTGTTTACACTTTTTCGTGCACCACTACTTTGGAACTGACACTTTTCCTTCAAAATGTGTAATTACATAGAAATACACTCAACATTTAAAATTTCTATTTTTTAAAAGTAAAATGCAGCACATTGTTTTGGCATATTGTAGCAATCTCTTTCACTTATAAAAATTTGAATTTACAAACTCATTTTTTCAAGTTCTTCAAAATGAAACTCTTCAAGTATATATCTCTAAATGTACTACTTTGTGTGTGTGCTATTCATTTTTCACTTAGGTGTCTTCTTTTTTTAAGATTTTATTTATTTATTCATGAGACAGAGAGAGAGAGAGAGAGAGAGAGAGAAAGGCAGAGACACAAGCAGAGGGAGAAGCAGGCTCCATGCAGGGAGACTGATGTGGGACTTGATCCCTGGTCTCCAGGATCAGGCCCTGGGCTGAAGGTGGCGCTAAACTGCTGAGCCACCCGGGCTGCCCCTAGGTGTCTGCTTCTGACCTCAGACTTCATTCTCAACTTTCCACATTACAACTCATCCAGTCACTCAGGACTCAACTTTGAAATCCTCTGGATTCTTTCCCTTCATCTATTTTTATTTTTTAGTTAATTAGTTTATTTGAGAGAGAGAGAGAGACAGCAAGTGTGGGGAGGGTTGGAAGGAGAGGGAGAAAGAAAGTTTAGCAGACTCCTCACTGAGCTGGGAGCCCAATGTGGGGCTCAATCTCACAATCCTGAGATAATGACTTGAGAAAAAAACCAAGAGTTGGATGCTTAACTGACTATACCACCCAGGGGTGCCTTTATTTTTATTTATTTATTATTTATTTTTTAAAAAGATTTTATTTATTTGAGAGATAATGAGTGAGAGAGAGAGAGAGAGCACAAGTGGAAGGAGGGAGAGGGAGAAGCCAACTCCCCATTGAGCTGAGAGCCCTACACCGGACTCCATCCCAGAACCCTGGGATCATGATCTGAGCTGAAGCAGACACTTAAATGACTGAGCCACCCAGGTACCCTTATTTTTATTTTTATTTATTTTTTTAAAGATTTTACTTATTTATTCATGAGAGACATAGGCAGACGGAGAAGCAAGCTCCTTGCGGGGAGCCTGACATGGGACTCGATCCCAGGACTCCGGGATCATGACCTGAGCCAAAGACAGATGCGCAACCACTGAGCCACCCAGGTGCCCCTATTTTTATTTTTTTAAGATTTATTTAAAAAATCTCTACACCCAGAATGGAGCTTGAACTGATAATGCTGAGATCAAGAGTCCCATGCTCCTCCAACTGAGCCAGCCAGGTGACCCCATCTACTTTTTTTATATTATATCAAAGAATAAAGGAAGCAGGCAACAGAATTGGATCAGAAGAGATGCTTATATTTCAAATATTTGTCTTGGAATATATAGACTAGGACTACATAATAAGGCAAACTTGAGGTAAGATGTGAATGTAAGTTCATATTTCTAATAATCTTCTTGATAATTAGAAAGACCTTTGCCTGACTTTTTCTTGTATCTGATTAGAGTGTCTCATTCTTCACCATGAAATAGAGATGAAGAGGTGCTTATCCTGGGAGAATGAGAAACATCTGCTCTGCCATTTTCTTTCTTTGTGCTGGTATTATTAGCATTCACTTCAACTCATGGATTTTTTACAAAGATCTTCTAAAGCCATTATCCATTATATTGGAGTTGGTTTAGCTGAAATTAGATACTATTTTGCATTGTACATTTACGTACATTTACAATCTTAAAAGCCAGGGAATGTGGGAGAACACCCCTGGCAAGCCTTATGCTTTGTGGAATGCTGTTTCTTATCCAGAAATCCTCCAGGCCTTGTATGTGACCATCTGATATATGGATCCAGGGAAGGTGCTGATTTCAATTTGCATATTAAACATTAGTGAAGTTGATTTTTAAAAATTTCTTTGTCGGGCACCTGGGTGGCTCAGTTGGTTAAGCATCTGCCTTCAGCTCAGGTCATGATCCTAGCTCAGGTCCTGGGATTGAGCCCTGCATCTGGCTCCCTGCTCAAGGGGGGAGTCTGCTTCTCCCTCTGCCCCTCCCCCTGCTCATGCTCTCTCTCTCTCTCTCTCTCTCAAATAAATAAACTAAATCTTTAAAAAATAAAATAAAAATTTCCTTGGTTTAAAAAAACTATAGATAGAAGTTCTAATCTTTTCTTACGGCACCCAATGGAGCCTCTGGCATATCTCCCCTGGGGTATATATGCCCCATTTGGGGGATCAGTACCATCCACTGTGCTGGATGGATGACCCATAAATAGGGTAGAAGAAACTCACCACAGTAGCCTCCTTCCTATCACAACTCTAAAGTTCTCAGTGCAGAGAAGAGGGCAGAGAGATCAAGAGATAAGGCTACCTCCTACTCTGTGCTCTAGATCCAAGTTGGGCACTCTTCTCCGCCCTGAGATAAGAGACCTTTTAATGAAATCAGAGCCTGAAGCTTAGAAATCAGCCACATGATTGGGTCTTAATTACTAATATGAAACTGTGTTAGTTGTTGCAGGGAACTGGAAACTTGGGGATTGGACTGAGCACCTATGTCACTGAGACAGGTGAAAAGTGGCAAAGTGAAGTTGATTGGAATAGAATGGTAATCACATTTTAAAAAAATTAAATAGGGCAGCGGGGAGGGGGGGCGGGGGGACTCAGCGGTTTAGCGCCGCCTTCGGCCCAGGTCGTGGTCCTGGAGACCCGGAATCAAGTATCACGTCGGGCTCCCTGCATGGAGCCTGCTTCTCTCTCTCTCTCTCTCTCTCTCTCTCTCTGTGTCTCATGAATAAATAAATGAAATTTTAAAAAATGCTTTAAAAAATCAAATCATAGGGAAACATCATATTTCAAGACTTCAGAGGCATCCAGTTGTGCGTAAGGACACACGGCAGAGTGAAGAAACCGCAGAGAAAACTAGGCCTGGCGATGGGGGTGGGGGCATGGGAGGGGTGGGAGGCAAGGAAGCAGTATCACTGTGCCGCGTAAAGTAACTTCATTGAACAGGCTTGCTAAGAGCCACGGTGACCTTGTAGAGGTCAGTGCTGAGGGTTATCTACACCCAGCACACAACTTCAAAGTCAGAGGCATATTGGTTTGGATCTGGGCTCTGCCATTTCCACATTAAGTACATTCCTTAAGGGCCCTTGGGTGGCTCAGTTGGTTAAGCATCTTACTGATGATTTCAGCTGGGGTCATGATCTCAGGATTGTGGGAACCAAGCCCCACCTCCAGCTCCCCACTCAACAGGGTGTCTGCTTCTCTCTCCCTTTCCTGCTGCCCCAACCCCGTGTGTTCTCTCTCTGTCTCAAATAAATAAGTCTTTTTAAAAAGTATGTTGCTTATCCTCCTTAAACCTAATTTCCCCAACTGTAAAATGGGCACCACGGTAAGTACAGGTTTTATAGGGTTGCTATTAAGGGTGAATGAAGGTAAACTGGCACATAGTAAATGCTCCAATAAGTGGTAGGTAAAGTCCTCATCACTATTACATCATCCAATTTATCATCAGATGGTTGCAGTTGCTTCTCCTTCTGCTAAAAGTGAAACATTTGGTAAACTATTTGCTCTGTTGAAACTATTCTATCTGAAAAGAAGATAGGAGGCCGCTTTTCACAGAACTTCTATATCATAATGGTTACTGGGCTAAAAGCGTTGTTCATGGAATTGCCCACCAGCCCCACAAAATGGATACTGTCTGCATTTTGCAGATGAGAAACATCACTGAGGTTTAAAGACATTAACAAACTAGTCCAAGGTCACACAGCTTTTTAGAGGCAGGACGCTGCTATTTCCACTAGACCACACTGCCTCCCACCGAGTATGGATCTCATTCTGGAGAACCTGCTGATAATACTGAAGTGCCAATAACACTGAAAAAAAGGCGATTGGGGTGACAGTAACTTGGAGTTATAACAAAAGGAACCAAAGGCATACTCATAAGTGTATCCTTGATTTTAGGGAAGTAGATTTCAAAATGTTTGGGGAAGTCATTTCTTTTTTTTTTTTTTTTTTTTTTTTTTGGGGAAGTCATTTCTAAGGCTTATCTTGCTTTCTTTGAAGGTGATTTGTCTTTTTCCCTCTGGTTGCTTTTAACACTTTGCCTTTAATCTTCAGGCAATTTTACTATGACATGTCTGTATGTGGGTGTTTTGTGTGTGTGTGTGTGTGTGTGTATGAGTAGCCTCTAGATAGAATTTCTTCGATCTCTTTGTTAACATCTTCACTAGGTTTTGGAAAAAGCTCATCTCATCCATAGTCTCTTCAAATATTACTTCTGCCCCATTTGTTCTCTCTCCTCTCTTTCTGGGACTTAAATTACATATATATTAGACATTTTCAATGTGTCCCACATGTCTGTGTTCTTTTCTTTATTTTTTATTCTTTTTTTTTTTCTTCTCTGTACTACAGTTTAGGTGCATGTATTTATCACTTCATGGATTTTGTCTTCTTTCGGGTCTATTTGGTTGTTAAATGCTTGTATTTAGTTCTTTACTTCAGATATTAGTTTTCAGTTCTAGAATTTCCATCTGATTCTTTTTTTCTGACTTTATTGATATAATTGACATATTGTGTAGGTTTAAGTATGCCATGTGATTAATTTGATACAGGTATATATTACAACATGTTTACCATAACAAGGTTACTTAACACATCTACTACCTCACATAATTACCATTTTGTTATTGTTGTAGTTATGGTGAGAACATTCAAGATTTACTCTTATACCAACTCTCAAGGCTCAATACAATATGGTTAACTATCATCATCATGCTATACATTACATCCCCGGAAGTTATTTATCTTATAACTGAAAGTTTGTACTTTTTCACCAATGTATCCCCATTTCCCCATACCACCCCCTCAGCCCCTGGTAACCATCAGTCTACTCTCTGTTTAAATGGCTTTGATGTTTTTAGAGTCCACATAGAAGTGAGATGTATTAGTATTTGTCTTTCTCTGTATGACTTCTTTTTTTTTTTAAGATTTTATTTATTTATTCATGACAGTACAGAGAGAGAGAGAGAGGCGGAGACACAGGCAGAGGGAGAAGCAGGCTCCATACAGGGAGCCTGGTGTGGGACTCGATCCCGGGACTCCAGGATCGCGCCCTGGCCGAAGGCAGGCGCTAAACAGCTGAGCCAAGGATCCCCTGTATGACTTCTTTTACTTAGCATAATACCCTTAAAATCCAGCCCTGTTGTTGCAAATGGCAGGATTTCCTTTTTTTCCCCCGACCCTATTTCCTTATTTTTAAAAGAGATTTATTTATTTATTTATTTGAGAGAAAGAGAGAGGAGGAAAATGTGTGAGTGAGGGGAGGGGCAGGGGAGAAGGAGAAGCAGACTCCCTGCTGAATGCAGAGCCAGAGGTGGGCTGGATCCCAGGACCTTGAGATCATGACCTGAGCCAAAACCAATAGTCAGATGTTCATTCAACTGAGCCACCCAGGCACCGCGATTTCCTTCCTTTTTTAATGGCTGAGTAATACTCCATTGTGTGTGTGAATGTGTGTATGCATATATTTCTTCATTCATTCAACCAGCAATGAACACCTAGGTTGTTTCCATGTCTTGGCCATTGTAAATAATGCTGCAGTGAACAGGGGAGTGCAGACGACAGCTCTTGGAGATAGTGATTTTGTGTCCTTCAGATACCTACACCAAAGCAGAACTTTTGGCTCATATGATAGTTTTGTTTTTACATTTTTTGAGAAACTGCCGTAGTATTTTCCATAATGGCATGTACATGGTCATGGAAGTCTGTGTTGGCAGAAGGGCTGGGGGTAGGTAGGTACACACTGCAGGGGTCAGACCTGTGTGTGAGCACTGCACTGGGGACCAGTTGCAGGGGACTAAGTAGCAGCCCTACACTCACACAGCTGCAGCTCCAGAGGACCCAGTTATCCAGAGTTCTGATGGTGTTGTGGGGGTGGTGGTGGTGGTGGTGGTGGAGGGAGCAGGGATGACTGAGGAGCTGGCAGTCTGCAATCACAAAAACCCGTGGGCAAAAAAGTGAGGGGCTTCTGGGTGGCTCAGGCTGTTAAGCCTCTAACTTTTGATTTCAGCTCTTGTCATGATCTCAGGGTCCTGGGATTGAGCCCTGAGTCAGGCTTGCTGCTCAGCAGGGAGTCTGCTTCTCACCCTCTGCCTGGGCCCCTCCCTCACTCATGCTCTCTCTCTCTCGCAAATTAATTAATTTACTAAAAAGGCTCAGATGTATGTGCCACACTTTGCTTATCCATTCATCTGTTGATGGACATTAGCGTTGTTTCCAACTTTTGGCTATTGTGAATAATCTGCTATGGAATGAGCTGGTTGTTTAAACAATTTGATGAATTGGCAGCTGATTGAATTATTGTGCTCAAAAGGTGCTGAGAAATGAAATTATGGCACTTGTAAAGGAAGTTTCTAGTGGTTTGCCATAGGGCTATTTCTGCACCCTTCCCCCGTTCATCAGACTTTTCAAGAAAATAGAGCATGATCAATTCATTTGTGTTTCATTAGATGTGAATGTGGAGGACTGGTAAGTCTGTTAGACAGCAAGACCAGAACTCAAAGACATCTGGATAAGTTTGACTGAATCAGGAAAGATGAAACTTCACAGGTGTAAAATATAAGGTTGTATGGGGCACCTGGATGGCTCAGTGGTTGAGTGTCTGCCTGTGGCTCAGGTCATGATCCCAGGTCCTGGGGTCAAGTCCCACATTGGGCTCCCCACAGAGAGCCTGCTTCTTCCTCTGCATATGTCTCTGCCTCTCTCTGTTTGTCTCTCATAAATAAATAAATAAAATCTTTAAGAAAATATATATAAAGTCATATACTTGAGTTTGGACAACCAACTACATGAATACAGGTTGAGAATGCTATCACTTTTTTTAGATTGTACTTATTTATTTATTTTAGAGGGAGAGAGAGAGTGAGAGCAAGTGTGGGGAGGAGCAGAGGGAGAGGAACAAGCAGACTCTGCACTGAGCATGGAGCCAGAAGTGTGGCTCGATCCCATTGCTGTGAGATCATGACCTGAAATCAAGAGTAGGACACTCAACCAACTGAGCCACCGAGGCTCCTCGTGGTATCACTTTATTTTTCTTTTAAGTAATCTGTACACCCAACTTGGGGCTTAATCTCAACAACTCCAAGATCAAGCAGACGTTCCATCAACTGAGTCAGCCAGGCACCCCAAAATGCTGTAACTTTAAAAGAGTGAGCTTGGGGCACCTGGATGTCTCAGTTGGTTAAGTGTCTGCTTTTGGCTCAGGACATGATCCTGGGGTCCTGGGATGGAGCCCCACATGGGGCTGTCTGCTCAGTGGGGAGTCTGCCTCTCCCTATCCCTCTGTGTCTGCTCTCTTTTTTTCTCTCTCTTGCTCTCAAATAAAAATAAATAAATAAATAAGTTTAATGTAAAGCCAATAATATTAATTTCCCCCCTTCCACCCAACATTCAGTTGATGCAGGACCACATTAATGGAAATATAATGTCTAAGAAGTAGATGATAGTCATACTTTACTCTCTGCTGTATGTAAGGCATTAGTGTTCATTTGTAAGCAACACTTAAAAATATTTTCATTTGAGTACAGTTGACACACTCTGAATAACACTTTTAAGAATGCATATGAGTGTAATATGAGCTTGAGTGTCACACTGCCCTACTTCACATTCCAGTTTTGTTCCTTTTTTAAAATTTTTTATTTATTTATGATAGTCACACAGAGAGAGAGAGGCAGAGACATAGGCAGAGGGAGAAGCAGGCTCCATGCACCGGGAGCCTGACGTGGGATTTGATCCCGGGTCTCCAGGATTGCGCCCTGGGCCAAAGGCAGGCGCTAAACTGCTGCGCCACTCAGGGATCCCAGTTTTGTTCCTTTTGACTGTAACTTAAACACTCGATGTCTCAGTTTTCTCAATTGTAAAATAGGAATAATAATAAGGTTATTGTGAAGATCAAATGAAGTATCACGTAGTAAGCACTCCAGAAATATTAATTTTTAAAATGATGTAGTAAAAAACAGTATATTCAAAGACGAGCAACCACTTGTTCATTCATCCCATGAATGTTTGTTTATTAAGTGCCTCCACTATCATAGGAAGAAGACAACACTTGAAAAACCTAGAGAAGTTCAGCCTTGAGAAGACATAACATGGGTGGCATGAAAGCTGTGGTTTTTTTTTTTTTTTTAAGATTTCATTTTTTAAAGTTATCTCTACACCCAATGTGAGGCTTGAACTTACAACCCGAGATCAAGAGTCACATGTTCTACTGACTGAGCCAGCCAGGCACACTTTGAAAGCTATTTTCAAATATGTGTAAGACTGCTATGTGGATGAGGATTCAGACTTTTTCTGAATGGCCTCATTTAGCAGAACAGGACCAAATGAGTGGAAGCTATAGATTTTGGATTAATGTAAGTAGAATGGAGTTGGCCACCTTCTGAGACAGGGGGTTGTCATTCCAAGTATCCAAGCATTTGTCAAGTATTGGAAAGAAGATCCTACCACCACATGGGTGATTTGAGTAGATGACCTTTAATGCTCCTTAATCTAGAACTGAAAAGTCTATGAAAAAATGCTTTTCTCTTTCTTACCTGTGGATTGTAGAGACCTGTGTATATCCCTGCTTACAATTTCTTCATCAAACCTCATTTGGACCTAAACAGAAGTCTATATCCAGACTTCCTTGAATATAGAGGCTAAGGGAAGTCTAATGAACTTTTTAAAAAAGATATTTTATTTATTTGAGAGAGAGAGTAAGTGGGGGTGGGGAGGTGGGAGGAGGAACAGAGGGGAAAGGAGAGAAGCAGACTCCCAGCTGAGCGGGGAGCAGGATCTGCCGATACCATGACCTGAGCCAAAATCAAGAGCCAGACGCTTAACCAACTGAGCCACCCAGGCGCCCCAAGTGTGGTGAACTTTTAAAGAAATTTTTGAAATGTTCCTAAGTGCTTCTTAAAAGGAGTAAGTTTTTTTGGGGGGAAAAAAGATGTCAACTTAAAATTTCAGCCACAGATTCGGGAGTGGCATCTGAGGACCACTAAGGTTTGGTAGAGTTTTCTGAACAGTTGAGAGCGAAAACCAAAGCTTCCCATTTTTATAGACTAGTGCTTAGGAATTGGTAAGACTGGAACTGCTGTCAGGAGAAAACTTGAATCAGGAAAGTTTGACTTAGTGTTTCAAGCATGCTCTTTTGTTTATCATCTGAATGAAAATGTAAAGCAGAATGAGCCTAAACAGAAAGTTTCACAGAAAAATGTGTCGTACTTTGTTTTTCATTCCTTCCTAAAAGAATAAGAATGCTCCTGGAGAGCAAAGAGAATGTTAAGTGAATTAATAAATTGTAAACTAGACTATGTCATTTAGAGGGGACAGTGAGACTTTATCCATCAAATTACATAAGTAACCAGGCAATTTCCATGAATCTATGACATGGATTAGTCTCACATACAGAAAGACAGAGGCTAATAAGTACATTTGAAAATTTTACAACTGATTGTCTTGGCCCTTTGAGGTAGTGTCTTACAAAACACAGAAAACTTGGAAATGTAAGCCCACAGTATGGGCTTTCAGCCTACTTCTGGATTATATGCTAGTGGATGGTATCAATATTTCTTGGAAGCAGAAAGTGTATTCTAATTTGGCTAAACTCATTTTTATGGGTAAGTAAATTTATTTCTAACTGATTAACAAAAAACAGGAACAGATTTTGTTTGCAGGATTTTATTCCCTCACACTAATCATTTTCTTACCACAAGATAATTCCTTTTCAACAGGGTGGCCAGGGAAAGGTTAAGTAAAGGACACATACCATAGCAGGTAGCAAAAACACTACAGTTCGTGAACTAAATTGATATGTCTCATAAATCTATCTTTGGATAGCTACAGAGAATAGTATTGGCATTTAGTGAGGTAACAGAATCACAGCTTACAAAACCAAGTCAAAATACACTAGAACCATTTTCCCCTTCTGTCTTTGAGGTTTGTGCCACAAAATATATTATACCATCTGATATACTTGTATAGCGCTTCACTGTTTACAAAAGTGTGTTCACACTCTTTCTCACTTGATCCTCATAACAAGCTTATGAATAGACAATATTATCCAGATCTCACAGATGAGGAAACTAATATTTAAAGAATTTAAATGATTTGCCCAAGGTGTTACAGTGAGAAAAGGCCGTTCTAGGACTCAAACACAGGATGGCTGACTCCAAGTTACTTCCTTTATCTCCTGAAGGAGACATTGGGCCTGGTAGTGACAACTTTTTGCTCCATTAGTAACCAAACCTTTCTTTTTTTTAAGCTTTTATTTATTTATTCGTGAAAGACACACAGAGAGAGGCAGAGACACAGGCAGAGAGAAAAGCAGGCTCCCTGCCAGGAGCCCGATGTGGGACTCGATCCCTGATCCCAGGATCATGCCCTGGGCCAAAGGCAGACGCTCAACCGCTGAGCCACCCAGGCGTCCCAGTAACCAAACCATTTTGATTAAAAGTCCCAAATACAGAAAATTTCTTATGATGAATTCCTCTCCAATTGAAAGAATTACAGCAAGTGTTACAATTTTTAAATATTTTGACATTTTTATCATAACTTCCCAGATTGTATCCATCTGTCACAGGCGAACAGATAAATTATATGATTGTCCAATATCTGAATTAGGCATTACGGCCTATTTTTTTTAAAGATTTTTATTTATTTATTCATGAGAGACTTACACAGAGAGAGAGGCAGGCTCTATGCAGGGAGCCCGTTGCGGGACTCGATCCTGGGTCTCTAGGATCAGGCCCTGGGCTGAAGACAGTGCTAAACCGCTGAGCCACCCGGGCTCCCCTAAAAAGATTTTATTTATTTGCGAGAGAGCAAGAGAGAGAGTGAGCAGGAGCAGGGTGAAAGGGAGAGGGAGAAGCAGGCTCCTTGCTGAGCAGGGAGCCCAATGCGGGGCTCCATCCCAGGACCCTGAGACCATGATCTGAGCCGAAGGCAGATGCTTAACCACCTGAGACACTCTAGTGCTCAAAGCTTATTTATTTTCTTACTTGTGGAAGAAGCAACATATCATAAATTCATGACTTGTGTCACTCCATAATAATAATCCCATGCAATAGCACTGGTATCAATTAGATACTGAGTATATAAAGTATGCTGGGCCCTCTATATACATTTCCTCATAGAATCCTCTGTGAGGTATGTGTATACTTGTCCCTCTGAGTGACATAACTATTACTCTCATTTGACAATGAGTTTTGCACATCCTAACCAGCATTTGCTAACCAGGTATCCAAGGTTTTGAGAGAGGAACTAGATTGAGACGACACAGCTAATAAGTGAAAAAGCTGGGATTGAAACACAAACTATCTGACTTCCAAACTCATTCTATTAACCACTGCTTATAAAATAAAAGGAGTATAAAACCACATAAGTGGTTTCAAAAATGAAAGGAGATAAAAAAAAGTAAATACAAAACAAACAAAAAAACCCCAAAAAACCAAAGAATAAAAGCAAGAACACTTAGGCAAATTGCTGGCTCGTTTGAAAACTTTAGGGATCACTTTCTAATCGGTTTTACAGAACACTCTCTTTGTTTCTATCTTTCTCTCTCTCTCTCTCTCTCCATATAAATAATACTTTAGAATGTATCTGTGCATGTTTATAATTTATATAGATATACATCTATATTTACTACCTTGTTGGGACACCTGGGTGGCTCAGCGGTTGAGCATCTGCCTTCAGCCCAGGGCGTGATCCTGGAGTCCTAGGATCAAGTCCTGCATCGGACTCCCTGCATGGAGCCTGTTTCTCCCTCGCCCTGTGTCTTTGCCTCTCTCTCTCTGTGTCTCATGAATAAATAAAATCTTTTAAAAAATAATACTTTGTAGTGCACATTCTCGTTTTTTTTTTCTCTTCATGTTGGAGAAATTGTGAATACATGCTGCTAATTCCAATTCCAGTCCAAATCAACAAGATACTTCATGCTTTCACCCGTTTTGTAACTTTATCCCCTTCCTTCCAGTGAGAGGCCTGGTTTCCAACAACAGAACTCATTGACTCCAATACACATAAAACAGTTTCAGAGTTCCTGCACTCATACTACTACATAAAACAAACTTACTTAAAAGGGTTGAAGATTTGCATGCAGTTTTGTTTATGCCTTGTCCAAGGCTATATAGACCAAGCACCATATTCCAAAGTTACTGGGCTTAGTTGTTTTTAATGTGGTTATGTTATTCATTTGAAATGTACACATTTGGGGACGCCTGGGTGGCTCGGGGGTTGAGTGTCTGCCTTTGGCTCAGGGGATAATCCCAGGATCCAGGATCGAGTCCCACATTGGGCTCCCTGTGAGGAGCCTGCTTCTCCCTCTGCCTCTGTCTCTGACTCTCTTTCTGTGTGTCTCTCATGAATAAATAAATCTTTTAAAAAAAGAAATTTGTTTTTTACACATTTGTTTCTTATTTTATTGTTTGGGGTTCCTCCTCCCATCCTGTTGATTAAATTTTATCTTTGAAAATGTGCATGATTTCAGAAGTCCAAACTGCAAAGATGTATACTCTGAGAAGTGTGACTTCCTGCCCTATCTCTTTCAACCTTTTCTCTCCTTCCTGAAAAAGAATCATAGGCATTACCATGGTTGTGGCCTTCCAGAACTTTTTCCATAAAAAGTCTTCTTAGGGAGTCCAATAATGAAAAAAAAGTGTTCAGAAACACTACACGCATCTGTTCACCATCTCTATATTTTCATCATTTTGGGAATGTTAAATAAATTGAATCTTACAGTAGGTAACCTTTTGAGATTGAATTCCTTTCACTCTATAACGTCCTTGAGATCCATCCAAGTCGTGCATACAAAAAGTTCTTTCCTTTAAATTGCTGAGTAGTATTCCATGCCATGGATAAACCATAGTTTGAATACACCACTCACCCATTGAAGATTTACTGGGTTGTTTCCAGCTTTTAGATATTATGAATTAAAAAAAGATATATAGTGAATAAAGCCTTTCTACACATTCTCATACAGGTTTTTTGTGTGAACATAGATTTTCATTTCTCTGAGATAAATTCTAGGAGTACAATTGCGGGTACACAAGTGTATATTTGATTTTATAAAGGACTGACATGCTATTTTCCAGAATGTCTGTACAATTTTAGATTCTCACCAGCAATGTTTGAGAGATCTAGTTTTTGTACATCCTAACCAGCATTTGCTATCATCAGTATTTTTCATTTTAGCCATTCTGAGAGACATAATATCTCATTATAGTTTCAATTTGCATTTCTCTAATGATGTTGAATACCTTTTCATGTGCTTATTTGCTTATTTGGAGTTTTTAGCACATAGATCTTATACAAGTTTTGTTACAATTATACTTAATAAGTTCATTGTATTTGATGATTGTAAATAGTATTGTGCTTTTAATTCTGGTTCTTATTGGTTCATTGCTAGTATATAAAAACACAATTGATATTTGTATGTTTCTTATGTTGTCCAGTGACCTTTGACCTAGCTGAATTCACTTTTTCTCAGTGCTTTCTGGTAAACTCCTGGGATTGTATACTTAGACAATATAACACCTGCAGATAGGAATAGTTTTATTTCCTCATATCTAATCTGTATGTCTTGTATTTATTTTTCTTGTCTTTCCAATACTATGATGAATAAGGGTGGGGAGAGAACAAAGGGGACAAGGGGAAAACCATTCAGTATTTTACCATTAAGCATGTTAGCTGTAGGGTTTTTTTTAATAACAGTAGTTTATCTGACTTTTTTTTTTATTAAGTTGGCTTCAAGCCTAGCATGGAGCCCAATTCAGGGCTTGAACTCACGACCCTGACATCAAGACCTGAGATCAAGGGTTGAATGCTTAACTGACTGAGCCACCCAGGTGCCCTGAGCCGTAGGGTTTTTTGTTGATGATTTTTATCAAGTTGAGGAGAGTTCACCTCCACTCTTAGTTGGGTGAGAGCTTTCATCATGAATATCATGGACTGAATGCTTGTGTCCCTCCATAATTCATATGCTGAGGTCCTAATCCCCAATGTGATGGTGTTTGGAAGTGGGATCTTTGGCTAGTCATTAGAGTTAGATCAAATGATTAGAGTGGGGCCCTCATGATGGGATTAACACCTTTATAAAAGAGGAAGGACTTGAAATCTTTCTCTCCACCATGTGAGGATACAGTGATACTACTTCTTGAAAGCCAGGAAGAAGTTCCTCACTAGGAACCGAATCTTCTGGCACCTGGATCTTGGAATTTCCAGCCTCATGAATTGTGAGAAATAAATTTCTGTTGTTTAAGGTACCCAACTTATGGTATTTTGTTATAGCAGCCTAAGCTAAAACATGAATGAGTTTCGAATTTTGTCAAATGCCTTTTCTGAATCAGTTGATATAATGATGTTTTTTTTTTCTCTTTTGCTGTTGCTGAAATAACTTTCTAGGCCCCAGATGGAGCCGCCTCTGTCAGCGATGCCACAGCAGCAAACTGAAACTCAGGTAACTTTGGCATCCCTATAAATACTCCGCTTGATCAGAATTGCAACCTGGTCAGGGAATCCTCAAATGCCAAGCTAGCTCTGGGTCTTTCTCACCCCCAACAAGGTTGACTATGTGACCCCAGCCAATCAGATATTTTCTATTTTGTCTCTTCCTTATTCTTTATCCTGTATGAGCCTCTTGCCTTCCACCTCATTTTGTAGTTCTCTGAAAGGAGGCGGCCCACTTCATAAAGGATGAAATAAACTTGGTTTGTATCACCTAAATTGTATTACCTACGACCCAGCAATTGCACTGTTGGGGATTTACCCCAAAGATACAAATGCAATGAAACGCCGGGACACCTGCACCCCGATGTTTCTAGCAGCAATGGCCACTATAGCCAAACTGTGGAAGGAGCCTCGGTGTCCAACGAAAGATGAATGGATAAAGAAGATGTGGTTTATCTAACCTTTTTTAAAAAAATATTTTATTTATTTATTCATGAGAGACACAGAAAGAGAGGCAGAGACATAGGCAGAGAGAAGCAGGCTCCTTGAGAGAAGCCTGATGGGGAACTCAATCTCAGGACCCTGGGATCATGCCCTGAGCTGAAGGCAGATGCTCCACCACTGAGCCATCCAGGTGTTCGAATCTTTTTTTTTTTTTTTACACTGTTAACATGGCGCATTATATTTTGCATGATGAACCAGTCTTGAATTCCTGGAATGAAATCCACTTGGTTGTGGCATCTAATGCTATTCACATATTGCTAGATTCAACTTGTTAATATTCAGTTGAGAATTTAATGTCTAAGTTCATGCAAACTACAGACTCATCTGTAGTTTTCTTTGTTTGTACTGTCTTTGCCTAATCTTGGTATCAAGGCACTACCAGCCTCATAAAATGAGTCAGGAAATGCTCTCTCTTCTTCTATTTTCTAGGAAGAAATTGTGTAAAATGGACGTTACTTCTTTAAATGCTTTGTAGAATTCTCTGGGGCTGGAGATTTCATTTATGAGAGTTCTAAACTAGCAAATCCATGTTATTTAATAATTTCAGAACTATTAATATTATCTTTCTTCTTGGGCAAGTTTTGGCATTTTTTAGGTTTCGAAGAATCGATACATTTCATTTACATTGTTAAATTTCTGTGCAGAAAGTTATTCATAGTAATCCCTTGTTACCCTATTAATGGTCTGCAGAGAATATAGTGATAGCCTATCTTTTTTTTTTTTTTTTTTTTTTTTTGTGAGAGAGAGAGGGAACGAGAGAGACAGTGCATCCATGAGCCGGGGGAGAGGCAGAGGGAGAGGGAAAGAGACAATCTCCAGAACACTTCCCGCTGAGTGAGCTCGTAGGGGTTGGATCTCACGACCCTGAGATCACGACCTGAGCTGAAATCAAGAGTCGGACATTTAACCGACGGAGCAACCCAGGCGCCCCAATACCCTATCTTTCATTTCTGGTATCTACAACTTGTGTTATCTCTCTTTTTTCTTTATCAGCCTATCAAGAGGTTTATCAATTTTATTGCTCTTTTCAGAGAACTAGCTTCTTGATTTGTTGATTTTTCTCTGTTCAATTTCATTGACTTCTGCTCTTTATCGTTTCCTTCTTTACGCTTTCTTTGGGCTTATTCTGCTCTTCTTTTTTCAAGGTTCTTGAGTGAGAGGTTGATTATTGTTTTTGAGAAATTTCTTCTTTTCTGAACCTTTAATGCTACAAATTTCCCTCTTGGCACTGCCTTAGTTTCACCCTACAAGTTTTAATATGTTGTATTTCATTTTCATTCTGTTTCATGTAGTTTTGAAGTCCTTTGAGATTTCCTCCTTGAGTCATTAGATTACTTATTTATTTATTTTAAGATTTTATTTATTTGAAAGAGAGAGAGAGAGAGAGCACAAGCAGGGGCAGTGGCAGGCAGAGGAGGAAGCAGACTCCCCACTGAGCAGAGAGCCCGATGTGGGGCTCGATCCCAGGACCCAGTGATCATGATGACCTGAGCCGAAGGCAGACACTTAACCGACTGAGCCACCCAGGCGCCCCAAGCCATTAGATTATTGAGATGTATGCTGTCTAACTGCCAAGTGTTTGGAGATTTTACTGTAAGTTCTCTTATTGACTTCTGGTATGGTTCCATTACGGTCAGAGAACAATTTCTGTATGATTTAAATTCATTTAATTTTTTTAGGTTTGTTTTATGACCCAGGATATGGTCTATTTTGGTTAAAGTGCCATGTGCTCTTGGAAAGAATTATTTCTGCTGTAGTTGGGAGGAGTGTCAGAACCAGTTGGTTAATGGTTGTTAATGGTTAACCAGTTTTCTGTGGCTGCTGTAACAAATTACCACAGACTTAGTGGCTTAAAACATCATAAATTTATTATGATTCTATAGTCCAGAAGTCTGAAATGGGTCTCACTGGGCTAAAATACAATGTGTCACCAGGACTACTGTTTTTACTGGAGACTCTAGGGGAGAATCCATTACCTTGTCCATTACTTCTAGAAGCTGCTCACTTTCCTTAGCTTATGGCCCTCTTCTTTCATATTTGAAACCAGAAGTGGATTGGAACCGTTTCACTTCCCATCACTCTTCTGCCTCTCTCTTTCACAGTTAAGGACCATTGTAACTACATTTATCCTGTTTAGATGATCCAGAATTATGTATCTATTTTACGGTTAACTGATAAACAAATTTAATTCCATTGGTTACTTTAATTCCCATGGAATGTAGCATATTCCTAAGGTTCTGAGGAGTAAAATATAAACAATTTGGTTAGGGGTGTATTATTCTGCCTACCACTTTGTCATGTAATATATTCAGAGATTCTGGGGATCAAAACATGAATATTTTAAGGGGTAGTTTTTAAAAATATTTTATTTATTTATTTGATAGAGAGAACACGAGCAGGGGGAGAAGCAGGCAAAGGAAGAAGCAGGCTCCCCAATGATCAGGGAGCCCAACCTGAGGCTTGATCCCAGGACCCTGAGCAGAAAGCAGATGCTTAACTGACTGAGCCATCCAGGTGCTGTAGGGTGGGGGTGTATTTTTTAAGATTTATTTATTTATTTGAGAGAGAGTGTGCGAGCATGAGCAGGGTAGGGGCAGAGGGAGAGAGAGAATATCAAGCTGACTCTGCACTGAGTGTGGAGCCCGATAAGGGGCTCAATCCCATAACCTCGAGATCACAACCTGAGCCAAAACCAAGAGTCAGGTGCTCAACTGACTGTTTCATCCAGGTGCCCCTTAAGGGGTTATTATTTATGTCAGTTCTCTCAATTGCTGAAACAGGATTGTTAAAGCCCTTAACGATACTGTGGACTTGTTTGTTTCTCTTTTTAGTTCTATCAGTTATTGTTTCATGTTGTTGGAAGCTCTGTACTTTGGTGTACATATTTAGGATCAGTGTGTCTTCTCAGTAGATTGAACCTTTTCTCGTTATGCAATGTTCTTCTTTGTCCCTGGTAATATTTTCTCTGAAATCTACTTTATCTGGTGTTAATAAAGCCAATACTGTTTTCTTTTTCCCTTTTTTAGAGAGAGTTTGTGCATACATGAGTGGGAGAGGGGGCAGAGAGAGAGATGAGAGAGAATCCCAAGAAGGCTCCACACCCAGGTGCCCCCTTGCTTTCTTTTGATTAAAGTTTGCATGCTATATCTTTTTCATTCCTTTACTTTTAATCTCTCTATTTAATTATATTGGTTTTTTAACTTAATTATATTTGAAGTCAGTTTTTGTAGACAGCATAGAGTTGAGCAACGTTCATTTAACCACTCTGCCAATCTCTTTTTCAACACATCTACTTATATTTGCATTTAACAAAATATTGATATATTAGGGCTTAAGTTTTCCATTTTCTTGTTTATTTTCTTTTTTCTTTTTTATTCATTATTTCTTTTTTGCTGAGGTAAAACTCATATAACTTAAAATTAACAGCTTTAAATTGTGCAATTCAGTGCCATTTAGTACATTCACAATGTTGTGCAATTATCACCTCGAATTCAAAAATATTTCCTCATCACAAAGAGAAATCCATACCCAGTAAGCTCTCATTCCCCTTTCCCTCCTCCCCACTAGACTCTGGCAACCACTAACTTACTTCCTGTTTCTTTGGATTTGCCTATTCTGGGTGTTTCATATGAATGGAATCATACAACATATGACCTTTTATGTTTGGCTTCTTTTACTCGGTATGTTTCTGAGGTTCATCCACATGGCAGCACTTCATTCCTTTTCATGACTTAATAATATTCTGTTATATGGATGTGTTGCATGGCACTTAGTCGTTCATGATTCTATGGGTTTATTTCAAGCTTCTGACAGTTGTGAACAGTGCTGCTATGAACATTTGTGTATAAGTATTTGAATACCTGTGGTATTGTGAGTATAAGAAATAAGTGTATTTGATTCCTCAGATGACCAAAATATATTTCTCATGTTTGTTAGGCTCACAACTTCCAAAACCTTTGGCATTCTCAAAGCAATAGGAGCATCTTTTGTTATAATATGTGGTTTCTTGCTCTTAGTTCCTGTAATTGGTTGAGAGCCATAAAGGTGAAATGGATGTATTGTTACTCATCATAAGCCCCTTTCCATCACAACTGGGGTTATGTTAATGAGGTGACTTTTCTCTTTCTTTCTTCTTTCTTTCTTTCTTTCTTTCTTTCTTTCTTTCTTTCTTTCTTCTTTCTTTCTTTCTTTCTTTCTTTTTCATTCTTTCAGATTTTATGTATTTATTCATGAAAGACACACAGAGAGAGGCAGAGACATAGGCAGAGGGAGAAGCAGACTCCCTGTAGGGAGCCTGATGTGGGACTCCAACCCAGGACCTGGGGGTCATGCCCTGAGCCAAAGGCAGATGCTCAACCACTGAGCCACCCAGGAGCCCCATGTGGTGACTTTTAGAAAGCACCTAAGGATGGAGGCTGGTTGCCAAGGGAACCGACCTTGAGTAGAGGCTTGAAACTTTCAATCTCTCTCCCTGATTTCCAGGAGGAGGTTGAGTCAATTACCAATGCCCAGTGATTTGACCCATCACACCTATGTAATGAAGTTTCTATAAAAACCCAAAAGATTGGGGTTCAGAGAGCTTCCAGGTTGGGGAACCAGAATGCTTCCATGTGCTACCACGCCTGGCACTAAACGCCACGAGGACAGAAACTCCTTTGGGACGTTGCCTAAGTATTATATCATTTCATCTGGCTGTTGATGTGTATCCTTTGTAATGAACCAGTAACCTGGTGAGTAAATGGGTTTCCTGAGTTCTGTGAGCCATCTGGAAAATTACTGAGTCCAAGGTAGGAGTTGTGGGAACCTCTGATTTATAGGTGGTTGGTCAGAAGCACAGATGACAACCTGGACTTGTGACTAGAATCTGGGTGACTGATTCCCAATTCCTAGGACTGAGCCCTTAACCTACAGAACCTGATGCTGTCTCCAGATAGATAGTGTCAGAATTGAACTGCATGGTAGGACAGCCAAGTGGTGTCTGAGAATTGCTTTGTGATGTGTGGGGTAAAAGGTAGAAGTCTAAAGTCAAAGGTATAAAGTCAGGTTATCGATTGGGGATCTTTCTTTTCTTTAAACGTAAGCATTGAACACTATAAATGTACATCTGAGCACAGCTTTCACAGCATCCCATAGGTTTCATCATGTTGTCTTTTCATTTCATTTTTTCAACTTATTCTTCATTGAGATATAATTGATATATAACATGCCATTACTTTCATGTATACAACATAATGATTTGATATTTGTATATATTTCAAAATGATCACCACAATAAGTCTAGTTAATATCTACTACCATGCACAGGTACAATTTGTTTCCTTGTGATGAGAACTTTCAAGATTACTCTCTTAGCAGCTTTCAAATATAAAATATAGTATTGTAACCTATAGTCACTATGCTGTCCGTTACATCCCCATGACTATTCCTTTTATAGCTGGAAGTTTGTGCCTTTTGATCCCCTTCACCCATTTCACCTATCTCCCCCACCTCTAACAATTGCCAATTTGTTCTCTGTATCAATGGGTTTGTGGATTTTTTGTTTGTTTTTTTAGATTCCACGTATAAGTAAGATCATAAGATGTTTGTCTTTCTCTGATTTTTTTAAAGATTTCATTTATTTATTCATGAGAGACACAGAGATAGAGAGAGAGGCAGAGACACAGGCAGAGGGAGAAGCAGGCTCTATGCAGGGAGCCTGACGTGGGACTCAATCCCGGGATTCCCCTGGGCTGAAGGCAGGTGCTAAACTGCTGAGCCACCCAGGGATCCCCCATCTTTCTCTGATTTATTTTACTTAGGATAATGCCCTCAAGGTCCATACATGTTGCAAATGGCAAGATTTCATTCTTTTTTATTATTGAGTATTATTCTAGTGTGTGTATGTGCATATGTGTGTGTGTATACCACATTTTCTTTATCCATTCATTCAAAATAGAAACTTGGGTTGCTTCCTTTTCTTGGCTATTATAAATAATGTTGCACTAAACATGGGGGTACGTATATCTTTTTCACTTACTGTTTTTGTTACCTTCAGATAACTACCCAGAAGTGGAATTATTGGATCATATGGTAGTTATTTTAGTAATTAAAAAAAAGATTTATTCATTTGTTTTAGCAGGAGTGGGGAGAGTGGGGAGGTAGGCTTCCTGAGAGGCAGACTTTTGGGATGTTGGTCACATTCTTTTTTTTAAGATTTTATTTATTTATTTGAAAGACAGAGTGAGCGAGACAGGGAGGAGGGGCAGGAGGAGAGAGAGGGAGAAGCAGACTCCCACTGAGGAGGGAGCCGGACACGGGGCTCAATCTGGGGACTCCAGGATCATGACCTGAACCGAAGGCAGATGCTCAACCAACGGAGCCACCCAGGTGCCCTGGTCACGTTCTTTATTTTGATTTGGGCGGTGACTACATGGGTATTTTTACCTTGTGAAAACTCACTGAGAGATGCACATAAGATTTATGCACTTTATATAGCATGTAGGTAAGAAAACTTAACAAAAATTTCCTTTGAAAATTCAAATATAGATAGGTGAGATTAAAGATAGAATAGAGGGAGAAAGAAAACTGTGTTCTGTTATCTTCTGTGATTTGGATTAATTTTAAAAAGGTAGATTTTACCATAAATATTATACAGATACACTTTTTTCAAAGATTTTATTTATCTATTTGACAGAGAGAGAGAGCATGCAAGCACAAGCAGGGGGAACAGCAGGAAGAGGGAGAGGGAGAAGCAGCTCCTAATGAGCAGGGAGCCTGAGGCAGGGCTCAATTCTAGGACCCCAAGATCATGACCTGAGCTGAAGGCAGATGCTTAACCAACTGGGCCGCCCAAGTGCCCCAAATTTTAAGCTGGACATACTTCCTGTCTTTATTGTTGGAGCTGAGATTTGATTATAGTCACAGGAAGGATACTAATAATAAATAAAATGTTTATTCTGAGGGTCATATTACATCTCTTTCCCCCTACCATTTCAGCCTCCATGTAGGGTGATATATATATATATATATATATATATATATATATATTTCTTTCTGACGATAGCACCAAAACCACCAAAAGCCCATGATTTTCTAACACAAATGGAACAATGTGCTATGGAGGAACATGGGCTCTGGAGGCAGACCTGGTTTCGAATCTCTACTCTGCCACAAGTGTTATATCTTGTCTAAGCTTCAAATCCTTCAACATTAAAGTAGGACTAATAATACCTAGCTCATAGAGCTGTATGACACGTGGCTAGAATCTAGTGCCCATTCAATAAATGCAGCTATTATTATTATTTTAAATCTTATTTATTTATTTTAGAGAGAGAGAGAAAGAGCAGGGGGAGGGGGAGAGGGAGAGAGACTCTCAAGCAGACTCCCCACTGAACATGGAGCCTGAAGTGGGGCTGGATATCAGAACCCCAAGATCATGACCTGAGCTGAAATCAAGAGTCAGACACTTAACCAATTGAACCACCCAGGTGCCCTGTAACCATTATTATTTTCATTACCACTATTAGTTATAGAGGCTTCACCAATTGGTCTGGGGATAGCTCTCCCGCAGACAGGTGGAAGAAGGGGGTGGTGGATATGTCTACCATCATTTAATCCTCTCCTTTCTTGAATAATTCCTGTGTTGATAGTTGTATGCCAGCCAGCATGGACATTCTCTGACCCCAATTCTTAGAACCCACTTCTGGCCGAAACAAGATACACCCAAAAAGCCTCCATAGGAAGTGGGCCTAGAATTGGACTGGGAGTTAAGTTACATTCAAGCCTGGTAGCGGTGGGACCTGGGACCCAACTGTAATGGGGAGTGGATGATAAAAAGCCCCTCACAGTTCCAGACTCAGGTGAGAAATGTAGATAGAGAAATGTAGGAAGAGTCCGCACCAAGAAAGGAATTAGAATCTGCCACTCAGACCTTTTGGTTATTCCAGGAATTCCCTGGATAATTGCCAGGAGTGGGCACTGTTGTTCATGGGTCGGTGGTGTTCAGGTTGGAGTTTAAAGACCTCTCAATACTCTTCCAAAGAATGGAAGAGAAATAGGACTGACAAATGGTCTAGCAAACAGTACAAAACAAAATAATCAGGACAAGGACCCCAGTAGGCCAGCACTGGCATCCACAAGCAAACAATCAAAGCCATTTCCAAGCTTAACCCACGTGCTGCCCTTATATATCCAGTGTTATAGCTGCTGACTCTTCAAATTCAGATTATTTTCCTGCCCCACGTTGAGACTATTACAGTATCGTTCCATCAGGGAGGGACACATGCTGTGTTCCCTCTGTGCATCCACAAGGGGCAACAGAGAGCAATAGGTGTTAGCCTCAACAAACCCAATCTTTCAGGGTCCTCTAAGGAACTATATACACCCCATGCCAGTACAAAGACTATATTCAGTAATGGAGTTAAGGGGAGGTCAGTAGCTTGGAGGAGGAAGTAAAGAGATTGGACACAGGAAGCCCCACCTTCTCTTACAGCCTAACTCTCACTCTTGCCTGCTTTTTTTTTTTTTTTCTGGGCTCCTAGGTACCATGCTCTTGGTGGGGAACAAAGATGATCCATGTTCATAAATACTCCCATCATGCCCCTGTCGAACTACTTCCTGCCATCTGACTTCTCATTTGAATGATGGCGGACTTAATTTCTTAGTGGCCAAATCACAATATAAAGCATTTATTTATGATTCTGTAACACCCTCCCCCCAAGAAAAATAAACAAGAAAAACACATCATTCATTCATTCAGTCCACATTTGTTCAGAATCTACAACTGCAGAATTCTTTCAGATGACAAGATGACAGTGTGGGGTAATTGTGACTGAACTGGCAGGAAGCCCAGCAGCATTAACAACAAAGTGAAGGGAAAACTTTTCACTGGCAAACTAGCTGGCAAAATCATTAGACACAAACCTAAGTATTTATATTCTCCCATTTCAGTGTAAAAACAAATGCCATAATCACAAATCTACAGGATTTAAATTACAAACCAGAGCATGTCACTTAATTGACACAGCATTAATCCTCTTTCATAGGCCAGCAACATGTATAACTGAGATTCGGTTTCTCATCAAAGACAAGATTGGCTCATTGGAATGTCTATAGCCCAGCTGGAGAGGAAAACTTTCTAGAACAACCTGCGCACCTAACTTTTGGATGAAACGGGAAACATAAAACATCATTGTGCTTTTAACAGAAATTGTTGGGAAAAGCAAAATGTACTACACACATTTCTGGAGAAATTACTAGAGTAACTATTAGAGGAGTGTTATTAAAACTTGTCCCGCAGGGTCCTGGAGCACAGCCATTCCCAATTAGATGTTGGCTTTATCAGGAGCCTACCCCTTCCCTTCACAGAGAAAATAATTGGCACCTCAGGAGGATCTGTGACAACATCAGCAATTTCATTTACTTGGTAGTGGTACTGTTTTTTTTTTCTCCTCTTATCCTTCCTTTTATCCCCCCAAGATGTAATTCACATGCCTTTTTAAAGTGTACAATTCAGTGCTTCTTTTTTTAGTATATTCACAAAATTGTGAATCTCCTTGATCACAAACCATGATCTCCTTTTTGTCTCTATAAATTTGCCCATCCTGCACATCTCAAATGGAATGATCAATATGTGGCCTTTTGTGTCTGGCTTCTTTTTTTCATTGATGTATAATTAACATGCAATGTTATATTAGTTTCAGGTATACGACATATAAATTCGACAATTCTATACATTACTCAGTGGTCACCACGGTGAGTGTAGTCACCATCTGTCGCCACTGGGTCTGGCTTCTTTGACTTAAACATGTTTTCCACAGTCATTTATGTTGTGGCATGCATCAGTACTTCATTCCCCTTATGGTAAATTAATCCTCTATTGTATGGCTGGACCATATTTTGTTTATCAGTTTATTGATGGACACTTGGATTGTTGGTGCATTTTGGCTGTTATACATAATGTTGCTATGAACATTCATACACAAGTTTTAAGGAATGCATATTTTCATTTATTTACCTAGAAGTAGAATCACTGGCTCATGTGGTAACTCTATGTTTAATTTTCTGAGGAACTGACAAACTGTTTTCCAAACCAGCTGTACCATTTTGCAGAGCCACCAGCAACATACGAGGGTTTCAATCTCTCCATAGCTTCACCAACATTTGTTCTTGTCCATCTTATTTATGATAGCCATCTTGGTGGATGTGAAGTAGTATCTCGTGGTTTGATTTGCATTTCCCTAAGTCTAATGACACTGAGTATATTTTCATGAACTTTTGGGTCATTCATATATTTTTGGAGAAATGTCTATCTGAGTCCTTTGCCTGTTTTTAATTAGGTTGCCTGGAGGGTAATATGCTGAGTGAAATAAGTCAATCGGAGAAGGACAAACATTATATGGTCTCATTCATTGAGGGAATATAAAAAATAGTGAAAGAGAATAAAGGGGAAAGGAGAAAAAATAACTGGGAAATACCAGAAAGGGAGACAGAACATGAAAGACTCCTAACTCTGGGAAATGAACTAGGGGTGGTGGAAGGGGAGGTGGGCAGGGGGTGGGGGTGACTGAGTCGCAGGCACTGAGGTGGGCACTTGACGGGATGAGCACTGGGTGTTATTCTGTATGTTGACAAATTGAACACCAATAAAAAATAAATTTATTAAAAAATAATTAGGTTGCCTTTTTGTTGCTAAGTTGGAAGAATTCTTTATGTACTCTGGATACTACAACCTTAACAGCAATACAATTTGCAAAATTTTACTCCCATTATGTGACTTGTCTTTTCAATTCCTCTTTTTTTCTAAGATTTTATTTGTAAGTAATCTCTACACCCAATGGTGGGGCTTGAACTTAAAACCGCAGGATCAAGAGTCACAGGCTCCTCTGAGCCAACCAGGCACCCCTTCAATTTCCTGATAGGGTTCTTTGATTCATGAAAGTTTTTTTTTAAATTTTATTTATTTATTAATGAGAGAGAGAGAGAGAGAAAGAAAGAAAGAAAGAAAGAGAGAGAGAGAGAGAGAGAGAGAGAAAGAGAGAGAGAGAGAGAGAGAGAGAGGCGCAGAGACACAGGCAGAGGGAGAAGCAGGATCCATGCAGGGAGCGGGACGTGGGACTTGATTCTGGGTCTCCAGGATCAGGCCCTGGGCTGAAGGCGGCGCTAAACTGCTGAGCCACCCGGGAATCCCTATTCCTAAGTATTTTCATAGTATGTTCATCTTTTTGATCCTCTCATAAATAAAATTGTTTTCTTTTTTTTTTTTTTTTATTGGTGTTCAATTTACTAACATACAGAATAACACCCAGTGCCCGTCACCCATTCACTCCCACCCCCCGCCCTCCTCCCCTTCTACCACCCCTAGTTCGTTTCCCAGAGTTAGCAGTCTTTATGTTCTGTCTCCCTTTCTGATATTTCCCACACATTTCTTCTCCCTTCCCTTATTTTCCCTTTCACTATTATTTATATTCCCCAAATGAATGAGAACATATAATGTTTGTCCTTCTCCGACTGACTTACTTCACTCAGCATAATACCCTCCAGTTCCATCCACGTTGAAGCAAATGGTGGGTATTTGTCATTTCTAATAGCTGAGTAATATTCCATTGTATACATAAACCACATCTTCTTTATCCATTCATCTTTCGTTGGACACCGAGGCTCCTTCCACAGTTTGGCTATCGTGGCCATTGCTGCTAGAAACATCGGGGTGCAGGTGTCCCAGCGTTTCATTGCATTTGTATCTTTGGGGTAAATCCCCAACAGTGCAATTGCTGGGTCGTAGGGCAGGTATATTTTTAACTGTTTGAGGAACCTCCACACAGTTTTCCACAGTGGCTGCACCAGTTCACATTCCCACCAACAGTGTAAGAGGGTTCCCTTTTCTCCACATCCTCTCCAACATTTGTTGTTTCCTGCCTTGTTAATTTTTCCCATTCTCACTGGTGTGAGGTGGTATCTCATTGTGGTTTTGATTTGTATTTCCCTGATGGCAAGTGATGCAGAGCATTTTCTCATGTGCATGTTGGCCATGTCTATGTCTTCTTCTGTGAGATTTCTGTTCATGTCTTTTGCCCATTTCATGATTGGATTGTTTGTTTCTTTGGTGTTGAGTTTAATAAGTTCTTTATAGATCTTGGAAACTAGCCCTTTATCTGATATGTCATTTGCAAATATCTTCTCCCATTCTGTAGGTTGTCTTTGAGTTTTGTTGACTGTATCCTTTGCTGTGCAAAAGCTTCTTATCTTGATGAAGTCCCAATAGTTCATTTTTGCTTTTGTTTCTTTTGCCTTCGTGGATGTATCTTGCAAGAAGTTACTATGGCCGAGTTCAAAAAGGGTGTTGCCTGTGTTCTTCTCTAGGATTTTGATGGAATCTTGTCTCACATTTAGATCTTTCATCCATTTTGAGTTTATCTTTGTGTATGGTGAAAGAGAGTGGTCTAGTTTCATTCTTCTGCATGTGGATGTCCAATTTTCCCAGCACCATTTATTGAAGAGACTGTCTTTCTTCCAATGGATAGTCTTTCCTCCTTTATCGAATATTAGTTGCCCATAAAGTTCAGGGTCCACTTCTGGATTCTCTATTCTGTTCCACTGATCTATGCGTCTGTTTTTGTGCCAGTACCACACTGTCTTGATGACCACAGCTTTGTAGTACAACCTGAAATCTGGCATTGTGATGCCCCCAGATATGGTTTTCTTTTTTAAAATTCCCCTGGCTATTCGGGGTCTTTTCTGATTCCACACAAATCTTAAAATAATTTGTTCTAACTCTCTGAAGAAAGTCCATGGTATTTTGATAGGGATTGCATTAAACGTGTATATTGCCCTGGGTAACATTGACATTTTCACAATATTAATTCTGCCAATCCATGAGCATGGAATATTTTTCCATCTCTTTGTGTCTTCCTCAATTTCTTTCAGAAGTGTTCTATAGTTTTGAGGGTATAGATCCTTTACATCTTTGGTGAGGTTTATTCCTAGGTATCTTATGCTTTTGGGTGCAATTGTAAATGGGATTGACTCCTTAATTTCTCTTTCTTCAGTCTCATTGTTAGTGTATAGAAATGCCACTGACTTCTGGGCATTGATTTTGTATCCTGCCACGCTACCGAATTGCTGTATGAGTTCTAGCAATCTTGGGGTGGAGACTTTTGGGTTTTCTATGTAGAGTATCATGTCATCGGCGAAGAGGGAGAGTTTGACTTCTTCTTTGCCAATTTGAATGCCTTTAATGTCTTTTTGTTGTCTGATTGCTGAGGCTAGGACTTCCAGTACTATGTTGAATAGCAGTGGTGAGAGTGGACATCCCTGTCTTGTTCCTGATCTTAGGGGAAAGGCTCCCAGTGCTTCCCCATTGAGAATGATATTTGCTGTGGGCTTTTCATAGATGGCTTTTAAGATGTCGAGGAATGTTCCCTCTATCCCTACACTCTGAAGAGTTTTGATCAGGAATGGATGCTGTATTTTGTCAAATGCTTTCTCTGCATCCAATGAGAGGATCATATGGTTCTTGGTTTTTCTCTTGCTGATATGATGAATCACATTGATTGTTTTACGGGTGTTGAACCAGCCTTGTGTCCCAGGGATAAATCCTACTTGGTCATGGTGAATAATTTTCTTAATGTACTGTTGGATCCTATTGGCCAGTATCTTGTTGAGAATTTTTGCATCCATGTTCATCAGGGATATTGGTCTGTAATTCTCCTTTTTGGCGGGGTCTTTGTCTGGCTTTGGAATTAAGGTGATGCTGGCTTCATAGAACGAATTTGGAAGTACTCCATCTCTTTCTATCTTTCCAAACAGCTTTAGGAGAATAGGTATGATTTCTTCTTTAAACGTTTGATAAAATTCTCCTGGGAAGCCATCTGGCCCTGGACTCTTGTGTCTTGGGAGGTTTTTGATGACTGCTTCAATTTCCTCCCTGGTTATTGGCCTGTTCAGGTTTTCTATTTCTTCCTGTTCCAGTTTTGGTAGTTTGTGGCTTTCCAGGAATGCGTCCATTTCTTCTAGATTGCCTAATTTATTGGCGTATAGCTGTTCATAATATGTTTTTAAAATCGTTTGTATTTCCTTGGTGTTGGTAGTGATCTCTCCTTTCTCATTCATGATTTTATTAATTTGAGTCTTCTCTCTCTTCTTTTTAATAAGGCTGGCTAATGGTTTATCTATCTTATTAATTCTTTCAAAGAACCAACTCCTGGTTCTGTTGATCTGTTCCACAGTTCTTCTGGTCTCGATTTCGTTGAGTTCTGCTCGAATCTTTATTAGCTCCCTTCTTCTCTTGGGTGTAGGATCTATTTGCTGTTTTTTCTCTAGCTCCTTTATGTGTAAGGTTAGCTTTTGTATTTGAGTTCTTTCCAGTTTTTGAATGGATGCTTGTATTGCGATGTATTTCCCCCTTAGGACTGCTTTTGCTGCATCCCAAAGATTTTGAACGGTTGTATCTTCATTCTCATTAGTTTCCATGAATCTTTTTAATTCTTCCTTAATTTCCTGGTTGACCCTTTTATCTTTTAGCAGGATGGTCCTTAACCTCCATGTGTTTGAGGTCCTTCCAAACTTCTTGTTGTGATTTAGTTCTAATTTCAAGGCATTATGGTCCGAGAATATGCAGGGGACAATCCCAATCTTTTGGTATCGGTTCAGACCCGATTTGTGACCCAATATGTGGTCTATTCTGGAGAAAGTTCCATGTGCGCTTGAGAAGAATGTGTATTCAGTTGAGTTTGGATGTAAAGTTCTGTAGATATCTGTGAAATCCATCTGGTCCAGTGTATCATTTAAAGCTCTCGTTTCTTTGGAGATGTTTTGCTTAGAAGACCTATCAAGTATAGAAAGAGCTAGATTGAAGTCACCAAGTATAAGTGTATTATTATCTAAGTATTTCTTCACTTTGGTTAATAATTGATTTATATATTTGGCAGCTCCCACATTCGGAGCATATATATTGAGGATTGTTAAGTCCTCTTGTTGAATAGATCCTTTAAGTATGATATAGTGTCCCTCTTCATCTCTCACTACAGTCTTTGGGGTAAATTTTAGTTTATCTGATATAAGGATGGCTACCCCTGCTTTCTTTTGAGGACCATTCGAATGGTAAATGGTTCTCCAACCTTTTATTTTCAGGCTGTAGGTGTCCTTCTGTCTAAAATGAGTCTCTTGTAGACAGCAAATAGATGGGTCCTGCTTTTTTATCCAGTCTGAAACCCTGCGCCTTTTGATGGGGTCATTAAGCCCGTTCACATTCAGAGTTACTATTGAGAGATATGAGTTTAGTGTCATCATGATATCTATTCAGTCTTTGTTTTTGTGGACTGTTCCACTGAACTTCTTCTTAAAGGGGAATTTTAAGAGGCCCCCTTAAAATTTCTTGCAGAGCTGGTTTGGAGGTCACATATTCTTTTAGTTGCTGCCTGTCTTGGAAGCTCTTTATCTCTCCTTCCATTTTGAATGAGAGCCTTGCTGGATAAAGTATTCTTGGTTGCATGTTCTTTTCATTTAGGACCCTGAATATATCCTGCCAGCCCTTTCTGGCCTGCCAGGTCTCTGTGGAGAGGTCTGCTGTTACCCTAATACTCCTCCCCATAAAAGTCAGGGATTTCTTGTCTCTTGCTGCTTTAAGGATCTTCTCCTTATCTTTGGAATTTGCAAGCTTCACAATTAAATGTCGAGGTGTTGAACGGTTTTTATTGATTTTAGGGGGGGATCTCTCTATTTCCTGGATCTGAATGCCTGTTTCCCTTCCCAGATTAGGAAAGTTTTCAGCTAGAATTTGTTCAAATACATATTCTGGCCCTCTGTCCCTTTCGGCGCCCTCGGGAACCCCAATTAAACGTAGGTTTTTCTTCCTCAGGCTGTCGTTTATTTCCCTTAATCTATCTTCATGGTCTTTTAATTGTTTGTCTCTTTTTTCCTCAGTTTCCCTCTTTGCTGTCAACTTGTCTTCTAGGTCACTCACTCGTTCTTCCACCTCGTTAACCCTCGTCGTTAGGACTTCTAGTTTGGATTGCATCTCATTCAATTGGTTTTTAATTTCTGCCTGATTAGCTCTAAATTCTGCAGTCATGAAGTCTCTTGAGTCCTTTATACTTTTTTCTAGAGCCACCAGTAGCTGTATAATAGTGCTTCTGAATTGGCTTTCTGACATTGAATTGTAATCCAGATTTTGTAACTCTGTGGGAGAGAGGACTGTTTCTGATTCTTTCTTTTGAGGTGAGGTTTTCCTTCTAGTCATTTTGCTCAGTGCAGAGTGGCCAAAAGCAAGTTGTATTGGGAAAAAGAGAAAAAGAGAGGAGAGAAAGAAGGAAAGAAAAGAGAAAGAGAAAAAAAAAGGGAAGAAAAAGAAAAAAAAAACGAAAAAAAAAGAAAAAAAAAAAAAAAGAAGAAAAAGAGAAAGAAAAAGAAAGGAGAAAAAAAGGGGGTGGGGGAAGGAAACAAATCAAAAAGCAAAACAAAACAAAAACAAAAACAAAAACAAAAACAAAAACAAACAAACAAAAAAAAGAACCACCGGGGAGTATCTTCTGATTCTGTGTTCTTTAAGTCCCTTGGCTTCTCCTGGAAGTTGTCAGTCTAGCTGGTGTTCTGGGGGAGGGGCCTGTTGTGCTGATTTTCAGGTGTTAGCAGTTGGGGGAGCTGCTGTGCCCCTGCCTGGTGCAGGGCTCGGTGGGGGTTGTTTACCCCGTGAGGCCGCAGGAGGAACAGCCCCAGTGGCGGGGCAGCTCTGGAAACCTGGAGTCAGCTCCGGCAGGAACTCCGTCTGCAGGGCCTGGAGGCTCCGGGGCGGGGCCGCTGATCTGCTCAGCTGGGGCAGGAGCGTCCTTGCTGTCCTGGGCCCTCCCGGCCTCTGCCTGTCCCGGGGGAGGCTGGATCCTGGGCTGTGTCCCGGCGCCCTGTGCTCCGGAGCCTGCGCTGGTGGATTCGCGCTCCCGGGCCGCGCAACCCCCTCCGCGGAGCTGCCGCCCGAGCCCCTCCGAGCTGCTCCTGGAACCGCGCAGCCCCCACCGCACGGAGCCTCTTCTTCTGCCCGAGCCCCTCCGAGCTGCTCCCAGGGCCCCGCAGCCCCCTCCGCGGAGCCGCCGCCCGAGCCCCTTCAGCTGCTCCGGGTCCCGCCGGGTCCCGCCGTGCGCGCTGCAGCCCTTAGGGAGCTCGGCGCACTCTCCTGGGCGCGCAGTTGCTCTGTTACTGTCCCCGGGAGCCCGAGGGCATCCCCGCCCTCCTGGGTCCTGCTCCAACTCCCCGCGAGCCCCTTTCCGCCCGGGAAGGTCGGTGCAGCTCCTGCTCCTCCGGGACGGGGCTCTGCTGTCCTGGGGACACTCGCCCCGGCCTCAGCCCGGCTCCTCGCGGGGCCCCTCCCCCTTGGAGGCCTTTGTTCCTTTATTTCTTTTTCCCCGTCTTCCTACCTTGATAGATGCGCGAACTCTTCTCACTGTAGCATTCCAGCTGGTCTCTCTTTGAATCTCAGGCCGAATTCATAGATTTTCAGGATAATTTGAAGGTTTTCTAGGTAGTTTGGTGGAGACAGGTGATTTGGAGACCCTACTCCTCCGCCATCTTGCTCCTCCCCCCTAAAATTGTTTTCTTAATTTCACTTTTGTATTCTTCATTGCTGGTTTAAAGAAACATCATTGAGTTTTGTGTGTTGATCTTGTTTCCTCCAACCTTGCTACACTGGTTTATTGCTTCTAATAGGTTGTTTTGTGAATTCCTTATAATTTGCTATATACAATCACGTGCAACTAGAGATAGTTTTACTTCTTCCTTTCCAATCTGGATGCTTTTCTTTCTTTTTCTTGCTTAACTCTCCATGATCAAAACTCCAATACAATGTTAACTAGAAGCAGCAATAGAAGACATCCGTATTTTGTTTCTGATCTTAGGAGGAAAGATTTCAGTCTTTTATTATTAATTATGATGCTAGCAGTGGATTTTTCAAAGATGTCCTTTATCAGGTTGGAGACATTCTGTTTTATGACTAGAGCTGAGTGGTTTTTTTTTTTAATCATAAAAAGGTGTTGGGTTTTTTTGTCGTGTTTTTCTGCATCTGTGAAATGATTATATTGTTTTGTCTTTTATTCTATTAATATGCTATATTACATTCATTGATTTTTGTATGTTGAATAAACCTTGTATTTCTGAGATAAATCCTACTTGGTCATGGGGTAAAAGTTTTTTATGTGTTGTGGGATTTGGTTTGCTAGTATTTTGCTGAGGATTTTTGTGTGTATATTTATAAAGGACATTGGTGTGTAGTCTTATTTTCTTGTGATATCTTTGGTTTTAGGCTCGGTGTAATACTTGCCTTTTAGAATGTGTTGAGAAATGTTCTGTCCTTTCTTATTTTTTGGAAGAGTTTGTGAATGATTGTCATTAATTCTTTAAACTTTGCTAATTTGCTAGTTAAGCCACCTGGTCCTGGATATTTCTCTGTTGGATTTTTTTTTTATGAATTGTTCAATCTCTACTTGTAGGTCTATTTCCATTTCTATTTGTTCTTGAGTCATTTTCAGTAGTTTGTCTTTCTAGAAATTTGTCCATTTCATCAATGTGAGCTAATTTGTTAGCATACAATTGTTCATAGCATTCTCTTATAATCTTATTTATTTCTATAAAGTCATTTTCTTATAATCTTATTTATTTCTATAAAGTCAATGGTAATGTCCTGTCTCACTCTTTTTTTAAAGATTTCTCTTTTAAGTAATTTCTACATCCAATGTGGGGCTCAAACTCATGACCTCGAGATCAAGAGTCACACATTCTTCTAACTGAGCCAGCCTAGCACTCTAACCCTCATTCTTGATGTTAGTAATCTGAGTTCTCTTTCTTTATTTCTTAGTCTAGCTAAAGTTTCTCAATTTTGTTGATCCTTTCCAAGAGCTAAGTTTTAGCTTTATTGGTCTTGTTTATAATTTTTCTTTTTTTTTAATTTTTATTTATTTATGATAGTCACAGAGAGAGAGAGAGAGAGAGGCAGAGACATAGTCAGAGGGAGAAGCAGGCTCCATGCACCGGGAGCCCGATGTGGGATTCGATCCCGGGTCTCCAGGATCGCGCCCTGGGCCAAAGGCAGGCGCCAAACCGCTGCGCTACCCAGGGATCCCCTGTTTATAATTTTTCTATTACCTATTTCATTAGTTTCCTCTAGTCCTTATTTTCTACTCCTTCTTGGAAGGGTTTAGATTGTTTGGATTTAGTTTGCTACCCTTTTTCCTAGTTTCATAAAATGTAAGATTGTGTTCTTGATTTATTTATTTATTTATTTATTTTTTTTAAATGTAACTTTTATTTTTTTAAATTTTTATTTATTTATGATAGTCACACAGAGAGAGAGAGAGAGAGAGAGAGAGAGAGAGAGAGAGGCAGAGACACAGGCAGAGGGAGAAGCAGGCTCCATGCACCAGGAGCCCGACGTGGGATTCGATCCCGGGTCTCCAGGATCGCGCCCTGGGCCAAAGGCCGGCGCCAAACTGCTGCGCCACCCAGGGATCCCTGTGTTCTTGATTTAGAGATATTTCTTCTCTTTTTTTTTTTTTAAAGTAGATGGATTTTTTTTTAATTTTTTTTAAATTTTTATTTATTTATGATAGGCACACAGTGAGAGAGAGAGAGGCAGAGACACAGGCAGAGGGAGAAGCAGGCTCCATGCACCGGAAGCCTGACGTGGGATTTGATCCTGGGTCTCCAGGATCACGCCCTGGGCCAAAGGCAGGCGCTAAACCGCTGCGCCACCCAGGGATCCCTTCTTCTCTTTTAATATTGGTATTTATAGGTATAAAATCCTGCTAAGCATTGCTAGACATGCATCCCACAAATTTTGTATGTTGTATTTTAGTTTTTATTCATCTCAAAGTATTTTTTTAATTTCCATTGTGATTTCTTATTTGAACCATTGATAATCTACTAGTGTGTTGTTTAGTATCTGTATATTTATGAATTTTCCCAATTTCCTTCTGTTATTGATTTTTGTTTCCATTCCATTGTGAATAGAAAACATATTTTGTATGATATAAATTCTTTCTTTTTTCTTTTTTTAAGGTTTTATTTATTTTAGAGAGAAAGAGTGCAAGTGTGAGTAGGGGGAGGGGCAGAGGGAAAGAATCTCAAGCTGACTCCCCACTGAGCTCGGAGCCCAATGCGGGGCTCAATCTCACAGCACTGAGGTAATGACCTGAGCTGAAATCAAAAGCTAGATGCTCGACCAACTGAGCTACCCACCCAGGCACCTCTGATATAAATTCTTTCAAACTTACAGAGACTTATTTTATAATTTAACATATGGTCCATTCTGGACAATGTTCCATGTGCACTTGAGAAGAATGTGGATCCTGTGGTTGTTGAGTGGGGTGTTCCAAAGGTTTCTGTTATTTCTACTTGGTTTATAGTGTTGTTCAAGGCCTCTTTCCTTGTTGATATTCTGTTTACTTGTTCTATCCATTATTAAAGTAGGATATTGAAAACTCCAACTATTATCGTTGAATCATCCATTTCTCCCTTTAATTCTGTCAGTTTTGCTTAATGTATTTTGAGGCTCTGCTGTTAGGTGACTATATGTTTTTTTTTTTTTTAGGTGACTATATGTTAAAACTGTTATATCTTTTTTTTTTTTTTTTATGATAGTCACAGAGAGAGAGAGAGAGAGGCAGAGACATAGGCAGAGGGAGAAGCAGGCTCCATGCACCGGGAGCCTGATGTGGGATTCGATCCTGGATCTCCAGGATCGCGCCCTGGGCCAAAGGCAGGCGCCAAACCGCTGCGCCACCCAGGGATCCCAAAACTGTTATATCTTCTTTAAGATAGACTCTCTTATCATTATAAAATATCCTTTTTCTATAGTGATAATTTTTGACTTAAAGTCTATTTTTGTCTGATATTAATGTAGCCATTCCAGCTTTTTATTGCTTACTGATTGCAAGGTATATCATTTCTCACCTATTCACTTTCAACCTATTTGTGTTTTTGAATCTAAGAGTGGCTCTTGCAGACAGCATCAAGTTGGATCATTTTTTCTTACCTATTCTGTGAATCTCTGCCTACGACATGTTTAATACATTTAAATTCAGTGTAGTTACTGATAAAGTAGGATTTACATCTGCAAATTTTCCTCATATGTTTGTTTTTCATCTTTTATGCCTTATTCCTCTATCCTTCCATTACCACCTTCTTTTAAGTAGATATTTTCTAGTGTACTATGTTAATTCTCTTGTCATTTCTTTTTATTTAAGGATTTTTATTTTTAAGTAATCTCCACACCCAATGTGGGGCTCGAACTTACAACCCTGAGATCAAGAGTTGCATGCTCCATCTACTGGGCCAGCCAGGCACCTCTTTTCATTTCTTTCTTTTTTTAAAAGATTTTATTTATTTATTCATGAGAGACACAGGCAGAGGGAGAAGCAGGCTCCGTGCAAGGAGCCCACGAGGGACCCGATCCCGGGTCTCCAGGATCAGGCCCTGGACCGAAGGCGGCACTAAACCGTGGAGCGGTTTAGTGGAGCCACTCGGGCTGCCCGTATCATTACTTTTTTTTTTTTTAAGACTTTATTTATTTAGGGATCCCTGGGTGGTGCAGCGGTTTGGCGCCTGCCTTTGGCCCAGGGCGCGATCCTGGAGACCCGGGATCGAATCCCACGTCGGGCTCCCGGTGCATGGAGCCTGCTTCTCCCTCTGCCTGTGTCTCTGCCTCTCTCTCTCTCTCTGTGACTATCATAAATAAATAAAAATTAAAAAAAAAAAAGACTTTATTTATTTATTCATATTTATTTATTCAGAGAGAGAGAGAGAGAAAGAGAGGCAGAGACACAGGCAGAGAGAGAAGCAGGCACCATGCAAAGAGCCCGACATGGGACTCGATTAAGGGTCTCCAGGATCACGCCCTGGGCCAAAGGCAGGCGCTAAACTGCTGCGCCACCGGGGCTGCCCTGCTCGTGTCATTTCTTATATTAACGATATTTTTGAATGATTTTCTTAGTGGTTGCTCCGGGTATTACAATTAGCATCTTAATTTATAACTATCTAGTTTGGATTAACAATTGCTTAATTTCAGAACTATAGAAAAGTTATTCTTATGTAACTTGTTTCCTACCCCCAACTTTGTGCTGTTATTGCCATGCAAATTACATCATTATACATTAGAAGCTCATTAGCAGGATTTCATAATTACTGCTTGATGCAGTTGCTTTTATTTTTTTTTTTGATGCAGTTGCTTTTAATAAGCATCCTAAGATAGGATGCTTTCTTATCCTAAGATAGGATAAGAAAAGAGCTACAAATAAAAATATGCTTTACTCTTTTTTGAAATTTCTCTGTGTAGCCACCTTTACTGTGTTCTTTATTTCTATTTCTTTTTTTTTTAATTTTTTATTTATTCATGATAATCACAGAGAGAGAGACAGAGGCAGAGGCAGAGACACAAGCAGGCTCCATGCACCAGGAGCCCGACGCGGGACTCGATCCCGGGTCTCCAGGATCACACCCTGGGCCAAAGGCAGGCACCAAACCGCTGCGCCACCCAGGGATCCCTATTTCTATTTCTTTATCCAGGGTTTAAAAGAAATGAACTATTGAGTCATGAAAAAGACATGGAGGAACTTTAATGCATATATCTAAGTGAAAGAAGGAAGCCAGCCTGCAAAGGCTATATACTGTATGATTAGAACTATATGACATTCTGGGAAAAGCTAAATTATGGTGTTGGGAAAATGATCAGTGGTTACTAGAGGTGGGAGCAATGAGGGGCAAGGGGAAGACAAATAAGTAAGTGGAGCACAGTGGATTTTTAGGACAGTGAAAATAATCTGTATGATACCATAAAGGTGGATACATATCATTATGTATTTGTCCAAACCCATAGAATGTACCACACCAACAGTGAACCTTAATGTAAACTTTGGACTTCGAGTGGTTATGGTGTGTCAGTGTTGTTTTGTCATTTGTAACAAATTTACCACTCTGGTGGGGGAGGTTAATAATGATTGAGTATACACATTTGTGGGGGTATGTAGGGGGTATACGTGGGAAATCTCTGTACCTACTGTTCAATATTGCTGTAAATGAAAACTGCTCTAAAATGTAAATTCTATCTTTCAAAATATTTATTTATTTTAGGGGTACCTGGGTGACTCAGTGGTTGAGCATCTGCCTTTGGTTCAGGGCATGATCCTGGGGTCCTGGGATCAAGTCCCATATGGAGCTCCTGGCAGGGAGTCTGCTTCTCTCTCTGCCTATGTCTCTGCCTCTCTCTCTCTCTCTCTTCCATAAATAAATAAAATATTTT
This sequence comes from Canis lupus dingo, assembly GCF_003254725.2. NCBI lineage: Eukaryota > Metazoa > Chordata > Mammalia > Carnivora > Canidae > Canis > Canis lupus. The sequence goes on along the minus strand of NC_064281.1, from coordinate 105,458,757 downwards.
TAAAAAGATTTATTTATTTTAGAGAGAGCAAGTGAGGAGGGCATGGGGGGCAGATGGAGAGAGGGAATCCTGAAGCAGACTCCTTGCTGAGCATGGAGCCTGATCCAGGGCTCCATCCTAGGACCCTGAGATCAGGACCTGAGCTGAAATCAAGAGTCAGTGACTTAACCAATTGAGCCACCCAGGCGCCCCTAAATTATATTTAAAAAAGAAGAAATCAGGATAAAACAAGGAACATTTAGGGAATATGCTGAAGAACATATTTATGCCTAACATTAAAATACAATTAATTCCATTTTTAATGTATTAACTTTTGTCTTTTTTATAATTTTATTTTTCAGCAACGTCTATACCCAGTGTGAGAGTCGAACCCACAACCTCACAACCCACAAAGAACAAGAGTCACACACTTCACAAACTGAGCCAGACAGGAATCCCTTAACTTTTATGTCCTTACTCAGTTCCTAAACTATAAAGACCTTGCAACTATAAAAATCTTGATAAACTATGTTTTATTTTTTATGTTACATGTAAGCTCTAGTATAACAAATGAAATAAACTTCTAGTATATACTTTTACCAAGAAAAAGAAGTGAATGGATGATGTCTCAAATGGACAAATCAAGAAATAATAATATGCATATAATATTATTTGGAAATATCACAGTAAATACAGTCAAGATTAGCTTAAACATTTTGAAAATGGTTCTCATTTTCAGCCCTCATAAACACATATTTACTTTACAAACTCAACAAACAAGGGAAGCCTTTTCTTAAATGAAGTTTATAAACCTTTATATATATATTTACCATCACACTCCACTTTCTTATTCTGACTCTTATTTTCAAAAAAGTATTTTTTTAATGTGTGCAGAAATGTTTCCTTTTAACTTTTTAATTTTTATATAATCTTTACCCCAATGTGGGGCTCAAACTTACAACCCTGAGATCACCAATTGAGTCAGTGAGGCACTCCTTAAAATATATATATTTTTTAATATTTTATTTTTAAATAATCTCTACCCCAATGTGGGGCTTGAACTCAAAACCACGAGATCAAAAGCTGCATGCTCTACCGACTGAGCTGCCCGAAGTCCCCCTCAAAAATATTTTTGTCTTTTGTTAAAAGCATATTTACTGGGGATCCCTGGGTGGTCAGCGGCTGAGCATCCGCCTTTGGCTCAGGTCACGATCCTGGAGTCCCGGGATCGAGTCCCACATCAGGCTCCCTGCATGGAGCCTGCTTCTCCCTCTGCCTGTGTCTCTGCCTCTCTCTCTCTCTGTGCCTCTCATGAATGAATAAATAAAATCTTTAAAAAATAAAAAATAAAAAATAAAAGCATATTTACCTGGTTTTACCTCTTGTTTGCAAAAGGTATGTAGCTTTTCAAATATATATTATCAGCCTTTTGAAAGGTGTTTATTTGCAGGTGCAAGGGCCTGCCTTTCCTATGGATCCTACAACTATCCCTGAAAAGGTTTATGGGAGAGTACTTAGATTGTGCTCAGGTATAAAAGATACCGGGTTAACTTCTGGGTGGGAGTTCCTTTGTCTCCTTATCTCTTCCTGAAAGAAGTTGTTTTTAGTAAATGTCCAAATTTATATCCCCCAAATTTCCAGGTCTGTGGTCTTATTTTTAAAGAATTGTATATCAATTAAAAGACTGAAAATTAAAAAAAATAAAAAAAGACTGAAAATAATCCCAGTGTCCAACAGTAAGAGCCTAGTTAAACTTTGGCGGGGCTACCTGACAGGAATATTATGCAGCTGTCAAAAATAAGGAAGCTCTTCATGTACCAATATGAAAAGATATTTTGTTAAATGTTAAGAAGCCATGTGCAGAACAGTATTTAGAGTATGAAGCTTGCTTGTTACAAAGGAGGGAAGAATATATATTTGCACAGACACCAGGAGAACACATAAGAAATAGATACAAATGGGGTGGACGGGAAGAGGGAGTGAGACAGTATATACTTGTTTTGTACTTGCAATTTTTGAACCAAATGAATGTATTACCTTATCAAATAAAATAGGAAAATGGACAATAAATTGATTACTTTTGCAGGAATGGTAGTAAAGGAGGGGCACCTGGGCTCAGTCAGTAGAGCATGTGACTCTCGATCTTGGGGTTGTGAGTTCGAGCCCCACCTTCGGTATAGAAATTACTTAAAAATAAAATCTTAAAAAAAAGAAATAGAGGAGATGTGTCAGGAGACTGATGCTTTATAAGCATTTTTGGTATGATTTGAGTTTTTTAAGTGAGGTATGTGCTATTTAGCATTAAAGCGGGTAACCAACCGAAGAGTTAAAAAGAGCAATGGTTAAAAATGTTTTTTCTAGGTAACATATTTGAAAATGCAGAAGAGTGGGGCAGGGGACAAATGCATTTCATTAAAAGTCTGTAATATTTCATATTTTTTTAAGGATTGATTGATTTTAGAGAGAGAGAGAGAGAGTGGGGAGGAGGGACAGAGGGAGAGAGAGTCCTTAAGCAGACTCTATGCTGAGTGCAGAGCCTGATGCAGGGCTCGACACAGGGCTTGATCCCACAACCCTGAGATTATGACCCTAGCTGAAACAGAGTCAGATGCTGAACCAACTGAGCCACCCAGGTGCCCCTGTACTATTTCATATTTTTAACTTTGTGTTTATGCTACTTTGATAAAAATTAACACAGGACACCCCCTGCCAACTCTGACACAAAGAAAGCAGAAAATGGAAGCTATGTTGGTAAAGAGAACGTTTCTACCAGACACAAAGAGGGATTGCATTTACTTTATAAGTTATCCTACTCAAAGCTGTTTCTTTTGCTGTGAATTAAGACTATGTATTTTCCTAGAACTATCAAGACTCAACCTCTACAAAAGGAAAAGCAAACTGGTTGTGATATAGATATAATTAATCTTTTTTTAAATTTTTATTTATTTACGATAGTCACAGAGAGAGAGAGAGAGAGAGAGGCAGAGACACAGGCAGAGGGAGAAGCAGGCTCCATGCACCGGGAGCCCGACGTGGGATTCGATCCCGGGTCTCCAGGATCGCGCCCTGGGCCAAAGGCAGGCGCCAAACCGCTGCGCCACCCAGGGATCCCCATAATTAATCTTTTTTTAAAAAGATTTTATTTATTTATTCATGAGAGACACACAGAGAGAGGCAGAGACACAGGCAGAGGGAGAAGCAGGCTCCATGCAGGGAGCCTGATGTAGGACTCGATCCTGGGACTCCAAGATCACGCCCTGGGTTAAAGGCAGACACTTAACCCCTGAGCCACGCGGGTGTCCCAGATATAATTAATCTTAAAGGAATATATGTATCAGAAATCATTCTATGACGCTTCATGTAGATTAACATTATTTTGGGGGCACCTGGGTGGCTTAGTGGTTGAGTGTCTGCCTTTAGCTCAGGTCATAATCCCGGGGTCCTAGGATCAAATCTCACATCAGACTCCTCACAGGGAGCCTGCTTCTCCCTCTGCCTATGTCTCTGCCTCTCTCTGTGTGTCTCTCATGGAAAAATAAATAAAATCTTTTTTTAAAATTCATTTTTGTAGTATGTAGATACAGTAATTGGATAGCATGAAGATACTATAATTAGGCTATTTCCCTTTTGATGGACATTTTTGTTGTTTCCAATATTTTGTTGTTATAAACAACACTACTGTAAACATTCATACACATCATAAATCATTGAGCTCATGTGCAAGAATAGATTCCTAGAAATGGAATGGGTGGGTCAAAAGGCACATTCTATTTTCTACATTTTCCACAATGAATATGAATTATTTTTAAAATCAGAAAAATATAAACTTAAAAAAATTAACTGGAGGGTAAAGGTCTTATTTTTCTAGTATCTTGTGTTATGTATGATAGAAAATTTAGTATTGGGGTGCCTGGGTGGAACAGTCTGTTGAGTGTCGGACTCTTGGTTTTGGCTCAGGTCATGATCTCAGGGCGTGGGATCAAGCCCTGCATTGGGCTCAGCACTCAGCGGGGTGTGTGCTTGAGATTCTCTCTCTCCATATCCCTCTGCCCCTCCTCTCTCTCTCAAATAAGTAAATAAATCTCAAAAAAAGAGAAATTTTTATACTTTCAGATTCCATGACAGTCAAAGGAAGAGGGCCTTGCCTAAAATAGATCGTGGTGACTTTTCATGACTGGTTCATTGTAAACTATAGTCACTGCTGCGTCACACACACAGATATATGTCTGGGAGGATGCTGCCTTAGTAGGAAGTCTTTCACCTCATTTTTAAAAATATTTTATTGGGACAGCCTGGGTGGCTCAGCGGTTTAGTGCAGCCTTCAGCCCCGGGCCTGATCCTGGAGATCTGGGATCGAGTCCCACATCTGGCTCCCTGCGTGGGGCCTGCTTCTGTCTCTGCCTCTCTCTCTGCGTCTCTCATGAATAAATAAATAAATAAATAAATAAATAAATAAATAAATGTTTAAAAAATATTTTATTATTTATTTGAGAGAGAGAGAGGGAGAGAGAGAGAGAGAGAGAGAGAGAGAATGCCTGAGCAGGGGGAAGAGGCAGAGGGAGAGAGGGAAGCAGACTCCCAGCTGAGCAGGGAGCCTGATGTGGGGCTCCATCTCAGGATCCTGGGATCATGACCTGAGCTGAAGGCAGACACTTCACTGAATGAAACCCCCGGCACCCCTTCACTTCATTTTAATAGGATTTTAAGGCATTTTCCAAACCAATTGCTCTAAAATGAAATACAATAAAATATGGAGCATGGCCGAGCTAGTGTGCCCTGCAGAGGCTGGTCCGAGGAGTAGGAGAAGCTTCCAGCTCCAATGACTGGCACTCACTGACTCCGCGTCTGACTTCTGTCCTGACACAGAATGCTTCATAGAGATGTGTACAGTATATATATATATTTGTTAAAGAGACCTGCCCCTCCCCCTTCAAACTGACACTCCCAGAGGCCTCGGGACCTTCCATCCTTTGACCTGCAGACCTAGCAAGGCCCAGCCTGCAGCTCCTCCCATGTCCCTGGTCTCTGGTCTCAGGCTGATGCTGAGGCTTTGTCCTCTCTGTTTTTCACGTTTTGTTTGTGGTTTTTTTGTAACAACTCGGAAAATAAAAGGCTTGAAGGAGAAAAAAACAGTAAGTATCTCCTATACTTATGAAAATATGCTTTTATTTTTAACATTGAGTGAGATTTGGTAAAAGTCTATTTCATTAGCTGGGTTCTAATTACTAAAAGACCCAGAAGCCCCAATGTGAATCCTAAGGACCATGGAATGATTGCAATCATCTGAATTTAGGTAGTATATAGAATTTTAAAACTTTAACACAGGAATTGTATTTTTACCCAAAGCCAAGTATTTTGCCTTAATTACCAAGATAATCAGCATAGCTGTCAAATGCAGTTTGCCTTTTGCCTATGTAGACAGAGTTTAAGAAAACTTCTAAAATAAAACTTTAGTGAGATTTTAGATCCCCAAAGATAAATTCCTCACTCCAACACAGAACAGGTACTACCTATATAGTGTTATCAAGAGATGGGAGCTAAAAAAAAAAAAAAAAAAGAGAGATGGGAGCTGAGTAGTGGGGAGCTGAAGCAGGGAGCTACTCAAGATTTTTCTATCATGCTAACCTATCTGAGAATCACTCTTTTATGCATTTCCTTCCATGTTCCTGTGCCTTTTTCTCGAGTGGTATCAGTGTGGGAGAATAAAGGAGTATAGAATTGGGGTGAGTAGGAAGGTTAGTGCTCAAGTTGGGGTAAAGGTAGGAAGAGAATGGAAGGGGCCAGTGTTAACTAATCCAGCCAGTTCCTTTTATTTATTTTTTTTAAGTTGGCTCCACGCCCAGTGTAGAGCCCAATGTGGGGCTTGAACTCATGACCCTGAGATCAAGACCTGAGCTGAGATCAAGAGTTGGATGCTTCACTGACTGAGCCACTCAGATGCCCCTAAAGATTTTATTTTTAAGTAATCTCACACCCAATACGGGGCTCGAATTCACAACTCCCAAGATCAAGAGTCGCATGCTCTACCAACTGAGCCAGCCAGGCAACTCCTCAGCCAGTTCCTTTTGTTTTTAAAGGTTTTATTTATTTATTCATGAGAGACACAGAGGGAGAGCGAGAGGCAGAGACACAGGCAGAGGGAGAAGCAGGCCCCATGCAGGGAGCCCGACGTGGAACTAGATCCTGGGACTCCAGGATCACTCCGTGGGCCAAAGGCGGCACTAAACCGCTGAGCCACCCAGGCTACCCCTCTCCTTCTTCTTCTGCCACTCTCCCCTGCCCCTGCTCTCTCTCACTGGCATCCTCTTTCTCAAATAAATAAAAATATTTAAAAAGTGGGTGGGAATGCTGAGTGGCTCAGTCAGTTAAGCATCTGCCTTCCACTTGGGTCATGATCCCCAAGTCCTGGGATTGAGTCCTGTGTTGGGCTCCTCAGTGGGGAGTCTACTTCTCCCTCTCCCTTCTCCCTCCCCCTGTTCCTTCTCTCTCCCTCATATAAAATCTTAAAAAAAATACCATCTTGGGGCGTCTGGGTCGTTTAGTTGGTTGAGCATCTGACTCTTGGTTTTGGCTCAGGTCATTATCTTGGGGTCATGAGATCAAGCCACACATTGGGCTCCCTGCTCAGTGGGTAGCCTGCTTCTTCCTCTTCTCTGACTCCTGCTCTCTCTTGGTATTTCTCTCTCTCTCAAATAAACAAATAAAACCTTTAAATAATAAAAATAAGGGATGCTTGGGTAGTTCAGCGGTTGAGCGTCTGTTGGCTTGGGGCATGATCCCGAGGTCCGGGATCGAGTCCCACATCAGGCTCCTGGCAGGGAGTCTGCTTCTCCCTCTGCCTATGTCTCTGCCTCTCTCTGTGTCTATCATGAATAAAAAATAAATAAAATCTTTAAAAAAATAAATAAAACACCAACTCGAGCAAGGAACTCAGGCACATCTTTGTGAGGCCAACTCAAGAAAATGAGTCACTCAGACAGCAGCACAGGAAGTTAAAGAGGCTAGTGGTCTGCACTATAGCAAAAAGGAAGTCTAAAAAATTATTAAAGTCCAACTAGTTCCTTTGACCGTCTTTCTAAAATGACCGCAGAAATAAAACTAATAAGACATAAGTAGTGTACTTGATTTTTCAAATTGATTAGGGTAAGAATTTTTGACCTAATTAAATAAAAAGGACAGTGTATAAATTAAATAATAATGGACAGTTCCTCATTATGCAAAATTTACATGTATTCTTTTTCTTAATTGTTATTTTCAGTTGCCTAATTTCATTTGTGATTGGGTTAATCATTAAATTTGCTTTTATTTCCTAATTAGACACCAAATTATCATGGGATATGTGAATAGCAGGGATGCAAGTGTGAGATTAAGCTGGAGAGTGAATAATCCATAAAGTAAAAAATTTACATGCTGATAATTAAGAATTGATTTTCTATTAAATGCATCCAGAGTTCCCTGACAGGTTAAATACAGAGGTACCTTACAACCCAGCCATTCCACTCCCAGAGAAGAGAGAGCGTTCGTTCTCACAGGAACTTGTACATGAGTATTCATAGCAACATTATTCATTGTAGCAAAAAAAATGGTGGCAATTACCCAAATGTCCATTGACAGGTGACTGAATAAACAAAAAGTGGTGTGTCTATACAATGGACATATTTAGTCAGCCATAAACAAGAGTGCAGTACTGAAACATGCTGTAGTGTGGATGAACCTAAAAAACACTTGGTGAAAGAAAGGATTTGTAAAAGATCACACACTGTATGTTTCTATTTTTTTTATTTTTTAAATGATTTTGTTGATTTTTTCATGAGAGACACACAGAGAGAGGCAGAGACATAGGAAGAGGGAGAAGCAGGCTCCCTGCAGGGAGCCCAATGTGGGACTCGATCCCAGGACCCTGGGATCACAACCTGAGCCAAAGGCAGATGCTCAACTACAGTCACCCAGGTGCCCCTAAGTTTCTATTTATATAAAATCTCTAGACAGGCAAGTCCACAGAGACAGAAAGCTGATTGATGGTTGACAGGGGCTGGGAGGAAGGGAAATGGGAAGCCACTGCTTGATGGGCACAAGCTTTCTTTTTGGGGTGATGAAAATGTTCTAAAATTAGATAGTGGTGTGGGTTGCACAAGCTTGCGAATAGGTTAAAAATCATTGAATAGCACACATTAAATGGGTGGTTTTGGTATGAATTATATTTCAATAAAACTATTACAAAAAATAAAACAATTAGGACAGATCAGGGAAGAATATCAGGTCATAGATCCTATTTGTGGGAGACCCGACAGCTAGGACTCTCCTGGAGACATGCAGATCTAATGGCGAGCCTGTGAACACAGCTAGATTTGAAGCCCTTCGGGCCTCTATTCTAAGATCCTTAAGTTGTCCCAAATCCACAGCCATGATATGATTTGCCAAGCGCTTCAGTGGCTCTAGAGTTTCACCTGTCTCATAGCTAAAGAAACATCTTGAGGTGGGAGAAGCTGGGTATTCCATCTGCAAGGCACTCAGCTGGCTCTCCAGCCACCAGACCGTGGGTGAATAGAGCCAGTTACCAATCAGGGGACACTAACCAGTGAAAGCTGGGAAAACGGGATGGTAGTATCTGGAAGGAGAGCAAAACGGAAGGCAGGTAGGAAGCCAGCCCTTCCCTGGGATGCCTACAGGCTAAACGAGGAGATTGTCGATAGTTCTGATACAGGAGCTCCATCAATGCCAAACTACAGGAGAGGCAGGGCTGGCTCAGTAGGTAGAGCACATGACTCTTGATCTCAGAGTCATGAGCTCAAGCCCCACATTGGGTCTAGAGCTTACCAAAACAAAACAACACACACACATACAAAAAAAAAAAAAAAACAGTCAGCTGCACCTGGGTGGCTCAGTTGGTTAAGCATCTGCTTTTGGCTCAGGTCATGATCTCAGAGTCATGGGAATGAGTCCCACATCAGGCTTCCTGCTCAGTGGGGGGCCTGCTTCCCCCTCTCCCTCCACCTGCTGCTCCCCCTGCTTGAGCTCTCTCTCTGTCAAATAAATATATAAAATCTTAAACAAAATTAAAAAAAAACAATATACGCCAACTACAAAATTATGGAGGAAAAAAGATACATGAACATTTTATTCTACATTAAAACTTGTGTATTTGCTCACCAATCTATTGACTTAAGGCCAAGCCTTTTTTTTATCCAAGTGTGAATATGCTGATGGGTTTTTCTCCTTGTTCTTCTTGTTTAAACAACACATTTATGCTTCGTCTATTTCCAGTTTCTGTTTATTTAAAATGAATAAAGGACTTAAAGACATGGGCAAAGAAACCTGAGAACAGAATATTTCTAGATACTCATATTTTTCCCAATCTTTACAGATGTCTCAACCACAACTAAATTAGCAATGATGTTTAAGCAACTTGAATCTTTTTAAATAATTTCTATAAGCATTAAACTTAGCTTGTATAAAACACATTTTCCCAGAGCCGTTATCTATTCGATTTATGTAATATTTAGTTATACAATATAATTACCATAACTAGTGTCACCAGGTCTGGCTACTGCTATGGTCAGAATGTGTCCCCACAACATCTCATATGTTGATCTTTTAACCTCCAAGGTGATTGTATTTGGAGGTGGGTCTTTGAAAGTTGATTAGGACATAAAGACAGAGCCCTCATGAACGGGATTGATGCCGTATAAAAGGGGCTCCAGAAGGGTGCCTGGGTGGCTCAGTGGGTTAAATGGCTGATTTCAGCCTCAGGTCATGATCTCAGGGTACTGGGATCAAGTCCCACATCAGGCTCCCTGCTCAGTGGGGGGAATCTGCTGGTCCCTCTACCTCTCCTCCTGCTCATGCATGCATTCTCTCTCTCTCTCTCTCTCTCTCTCTCTCTCTCTCTCAAATAAATATATAACATTTTTGAAAAAGATTTTTGAAAAAAATAAGTAAAAGGGTCTCTGGAGAGCTCCCTCACCCTTTGCACCATGTGAGGACACAGTGAGAAGTTGGCAGTCTGCGATCTAGAAGGTGGCCTTCCCCAGAATGCAGCCACACTGGCATGTCATGTTGGACTTCTGGCCTCCAGAAGTGTGAGAAATAAACTTACCGGTTGAGTCACCCAGTCTGTGGTGTTTTGTTAATAGCAGGGACAGGACTCAACTGACAAGACTCAACTTTGGGAGGCATAAGACAGGGACAAACTCAGGTGAATTGTGGGAGGCATTCCACCCAAATGGAGAGACAGAACTGTCCAGGGCTGGCTTCAGAGAAACTTTCCCTTTCCCCTGTAGGGCCATCTTGGGCATTAGTGAGCACATCCACAGAGAGACTGGGAAGCATCCATTAGTTCAGACGATCGGATCAGTGGAGTGTGACCAAGAGACCTGTTGTACCAACTTAATCTCTTGGCCACATCCAATCTTAGTAGAGCCCTGCTCCTGAGTGATTGGACGTGACAGTGAGGGCTGTTTTGAAACTTGATCTTATCAACCATCCTCGAGCATTTCAGGTGTGATATGTTGGCTTTGAGATGCTCCAAATGATCCATCTCTTGGCATCCACACCTTGTGTCATCGTCTCTCCTCCAGTGTGGTAGAGACTTGTGACTTGCTTCTAACGGGTAGAATGTGGCAGGGGTTGTAGGATGTCACATCCATGATGATATTACACGAGATTCTAACTTCCATCCTGTTCCATCTTGTTGAAAGACAATTGCCTTTCAAGCTTGCATGCTCTGACGAAGCAAGCAGGCATGTTAGGGAGGCCTTTGCAGCAAGGAGATGAGGTGAGCTTCTGGCCAACTGCCAGCAAGGGACCAAGATCCTTAGTGCAAGTCAGGCTTCGGGGATCCTTGGGTGGCGCAGCGGTTTAGCGCCTGTCTTTGGCCCAGGGCACGATCCTGGAGACGCGGGATTGAATCCCACGTCGGGCTCCCGGTGCATGGAGCCTGCTTCTCCCTCTGCCTGTTGTCTCTGCTTCTCTCTCTCTCTATCATGAATAAATAAATAAAATCTTAAAAAAAAAAGTCAGGCTTCAAGGCACTCAATCCTGGGACACCTGAGTGGCTCAGTGGTTGAGTGTCTGACTTGGACTCAGGGTATGATCCTGGAGCCCTGGGATCGAGTCCCACATGGAGCCTGCTTCTCTTCCCTCTGCCTGTGTCTCTGCCTGTCTCTCTCTCTGATTTTATTTATTTATTCGCAAGAGAGAGATAAAGAGAGAGAGAGAGAGAGAGAGAGAGGCAGAGACACAGGCAGAGGGAGGAGAAGCAGGCTCCATGCAGGAAGCCCCATGTGGGACTCGATTCTGGGACTCTGGAATCATGCCCTGAGTTGAAGGCAGATGCTCAACCACTGAGCCACTCAGGCATCCCTAAATAAACTCTTAAAAAAAAGGAAAGGAACTGAAAACTAACAGCAACCATGAGATCCTGGAATTGGATCCTTCCCCAGCTGAGTCTTCCCCAGTGAGACCCCAGCACCAGCCAACACTGTGATTGCAGCCTTGTGAGAGACCCTGAAGCAAAGGACCCAGCTAAGCCAGGCCAGCAGTCCTGAAACTGTGAGATAAGAAATATGTGTGTTGTTCTTAAGCAGCTTTTAAAAGATGTAGAGCTGGCTTGGTCAGTAGAGTGTGCGACTCTTGATCTTGGGGTTGTGAGTATGAGCCCCACATGGCATGTAGAGAGGACTTAAAAAGTAAAAGCTTTTTAAAAATGTAGGACTAAATATCAATGCTGCCTTGCTGAGACTCTATGATTTTATATTTTCCTCAAGGGGACTAACATTGCTATATACGCCAGTAAATAAGACATGGCAAATACTTCTTTCAAAACAGCTTCTATAAACTGAAGTGCTCACAGGTGAAATGATAGGTTGCTTTGAAATTGTCCAGTAGGAGTTGGGTAAGGAAGAAGGGAGGGAGTATTTATGAAATGAGTTGGGCCATGTGTTGGTAATTACCGAAGCTGAGTGATTTGTACATGGGGGTTCATTATATTATTCTACTTTGGTGTATGTTTGACAGTTTCCATAATAAAAGCAAAACGATCTCTATAATGTCATACTGTTCTGCAAAGGTAACAGTAATTAAAGTAAACAGCAAGTGTTTTGGAAGCCATTACATTCTACGTATAAACATTGTACAAAGTAATGGTAGTATTGCAATTCATAGGAGGTGGTGGTGTGGATTTTTTGTGCTTGATTTGAGATAAGATTTTTTTCAAATACTGTTTACACATGAAAATTATGGGGCAGCCCGGGTGGCTCAGTGGTTTAGTGCCGCTTTCAGCCCGGGGTGTGATCCTGGAGACCTGGGATTGGGTCCCACGTCGGGCTCCCTGAATGGAGCCTGCTTCTCCCTCTGCCTGTGTCTCTGCCTCTCTCTCTCTCTCTCTCTCTCTCTCTCTCTCATGAATAAATAAATAACAACCTTTTTTAAAAAAAGAAAATTATGGTATTGTTAGTTATTCTGTTTAGGGGAAGGAGGGGCCCAAGAATGCAGCGCTTTTTTTGTTGTTGTTAAAGATTTTATTTTTAAGGACTCTCTGAACACCCAAAATGGGGCTTGAACTCACAACCCCAAGGCCAAGAGTCGCATACTCCACCAACTGAGCCAGCCAGGCACTCCAAGACTGCAGCTTTTCAAATGAATTTTGGTTATTTAAGCTCTAGCCATCAATGACCATATTTACTGGCAATGACTTTGTACAGAAAATTTAAGTAGAAAAAGTCATATATATATGATGTCTCTATATCTAGAGAGAAAGAAAAAGAGAGAAAAGCTTAAATAAAATTGAAAATCATACTATAAAAAAGAAAATCAGCTTCTCTATCAAGTTCCATCAAATTTGGGGAAAGCCTAGGGTAGAAAGAAAGTGGTTCAGTTTTCTCAGAGCTGGCACATTTAACAGAGTGGGGCCAAATGAGGCCTTCCACTCAGCAAAATAACCAAATCAAAACGAAAAAATCCACTTCTTTTTATTGCCTTTTAGAAATATTTCATTTAGGGGGCACCTGGGTGGCTCAGTGGTTGAGCATCTGCCTTCCTCTCAGGGTGTGATCCTGGAGTCCTGGGATCGAGTCCCACGTCGGGCTCCCTGCATGGAGCCTGCTTCTCCCTCTGCCTATGTCTCTGCTTCTCTCCATGTCTCTCATGAAAAAAAAATAAAATCTTTAAAAAAAAGAAATATTTCATTCAGTCAAGTGGTCAACAAATACTTTTCAAGATCAGTACTGTGACAATCAACGAGCATATTGTTTGGTAGGAAAGAAAGGGGGAATTAAAGTCCAGCCTTCAGAGAGAAAGGGACACTTTTGAGCAAGGCCTTAAGGACAGGACTTCCTTACAGTGGTTTGAGATGACATTTAAAGCAGGGAATGGTGGGGCAGAGAATAATATTAATGAAAATGAAGCTTCTTACAAAGCTTCTTATGTACATGGTTGCATTTGATCCTCACAGGATAGTGAGATGCATTGTCTATCTAAACAAGAGCTTACTTGAATGGAGCAGATAGTCAAACAACCAGGTAAAATCCTGCTAACAATCTGTGCCGGTTACAAGGAAGCAAACGGCTGTTGTCTCTGATGATGCGAGACTCATCTGATGGGAAATTTTCAGCCCAGTGGTCATGTCATAGTCAAACTAGAGGATTTCCTAACCTGTTGGTCTACCCATAATGTTCCTATATGGTAAAAATAAAATATTCTGGGGATCCCTGGGTGGCGCAGCGGTTTGGCGCCTGCCTTTGGCCCAGGGCGCGATCCTGGAGACCCGGGATTGAATCCCACGTCGGGCTCCCGGTGCTTGGAGCCTGCTTCTCCCTCTGCCTGTGTCTCTGCCTCTCTCTCTCTCTCCGTGTGACTATCATGAATAAATAAATTTAAAAGGAAAAAAAAATTTTAAAAATAAAATAAAATATTCTGGATTTATTATTATTATTATTATTATTTTAAAGATTTATTTATTTGAGAAAGAGTGTGCACCCATGAGGGGGGTGGGGCAGAAGGAGAGGGAGAGAATCTCCAGCAGATGCCCCACTGAGCACAGAGCCTGATGCAGGGCTCGATCTCACGACCCTGAGATCATGACCTGAGCAGAAATCAAGAGTCGGCCACTTAACTCACTGAGCCACCCAGGCACCCCCTAGATTTATTATTTTTATTATAATTTTCTGAAAACATTATTTTCTCCTCTAAAGTGAGCATAATCCTCCCCATTCATTCATTGAGCAACTGTTTACTTATCGAGTGCCAAGCTCTTTATTAGGCACTATTGAATATCCAAATTTAAGTCCAACTTGGATCTTTATATGAATGGATATTAAATACCCCCAAAACAGAAAAAAAGTGCAGAGACATTATTCAATGTATCATTTGTTTGAATTTAGGTGGCTAAAAAAGGCAGAAGTAGGCCAGAGAAAAGAAAAATCTCTGAATCCCTGTTACTGTGAACTTTTCCTACAATAAAAGCTCACATTTACACTTTAGAGTTTACAAAAAATGCTACCATGCTCTGAGCATTGCTTCAGTGAATCCCCTGATAACTGCCCCATGAGGGAAGTATTTTCATAGAGATTCGGCAATGCAGAGGACTTTGTGTAGCATCACATAGCAAGTCAGTGAGTCAGGACTCAGACCTTCATCTCCTAACCATGGTTGACCCTGAGATATTCCACCTTAATCCCTCCTCAAGGAAGGACATGCCACCCAGCTGAGGAGAGTTCAGACAGCAAACAGCCTCCAGCTGTCAGCTCTTTGCATGGCTGCAGAGTCACCTCACCGCCAGGTTGTACCTTTCCTGGGACAGGAATCTGATAACTGCATCTATCTGATAACTGAAAGAGGGGGGGCTTTTCAGGGAAGAGCCATTTTGGCTTGATACAGGGTGTTTTGATAAGCACCATTTGCTCCCGAGTTCCTTGCTGGGCTAGTGAAGGCTTTGTTGAACCTGCTTAGCAGTTCGATTTCTCCCTCTGCTCTCTATTGCCCCTCTCCCCCTTCCTTGCACAAACTGTACCCCTCATAAATACCTTGCATCCCAAACTCCAACTACGTGTATGCTTTAGTGAACACAATCTGTGACAATAGGGACTGGGACCACTCTGAAAAAGAGCCAAAGGAGCTTTGGGGGCTGGATCACTCACCTCTCAGTGGCAATGAGAACTCCCTCACTAGTGGGAGGGAGAGCACAGCCATCTCTGGCACCAGGTGGCAGCCCAGTTATTAAAACTTTCACCTGAGGTGCATTGGAAATACACTAGTGGGCGTGATATATAATACATTTGAAATACAGAGAGGAGAAAATGATAGAACACTATCCCTGATGAGCATAAATGCACAAATCCTCAACAAAATACCAGCCAACTGAATTCAACAGAACATTAAGAGGATCATTCACCATGATCAAGTGGGAGTTATCCCTGAGATGCAAGGATTGTTCAACATACACAAATCAATCAGTGTGATACACTACATTCATAGAATAAGGAGTAAAATTGACCATCTCAATTGATGCTGAAAAAGAATCTGAGAAAATGGAACATCTTTTTATGATAAAAACTCAACAAATTGGGACTCTTGGGTGACTCGGTTAAGCATCTGCCTTTGGCTTGGGTCATGAATCTGGGGTCCTGGGATCAAGCCCCGCATCAGGCTCCCTGCGGGGAGTCTGCTTCTCCCTCTGCCACTATCCCTGCTCTGTCTCTCTCTCCCTCTCCTCTCTCTCCAACAAGTTAATTTTTAAAAATTCTACAAATTGGGTATAAAAGGGTATACAACATAAGAAAGGCCATGTATGATGAACCTACAGCTAACTTCATACTCAATGGTAAAGAGCAAGACAAGGGTGCCCACTGTTACCACTTCTATTTAACATCGTACTGGACATCCTAGCAGAGCAATGAGGCAAGAAATAGAAACAGAGGCATTCAGATCAGAAGGGAAGAAGTTAAATGGTCTCTTCTTGTAGACAACATGATCTTATATATGATATATGACAACACGATCTTATATATGGAAAACCCTAAAGACTCCATCAAAAAGCTGTCAGAATTAAGAAATTAACTCAGTTAAGTTGCAGGATACAAAATCAACAATCAGTTTCATTTCTATACGTAACAATGAAGTATCTAAAAAAAAATTAAGAAAACAATCCTATTTAGGCATCAATTTAACCAAGCACCTCAAAGATCTATACACTGAAAACCATGACAGCAATGAAAGAAATTGGAAAACTCACAAATAAATGGGAAGATATTTTGTGTTGGGATTCATTAGAAGAATTAATATTGTTAAAATGTTCATATTACCTAACACAATCTACAGATTCAATATAATCCCCTCTCACAATCCCAATGACATTTTTTGAAAAGTAGGAGACACTATACTCAAATTCATATGGAACCAGAAGACCCCAAATAGCCAACATGGTCTTTAGAAAGAAGAACAAGACCAGAAGCATCATACTTCCTGACTTCAAACTATGTTACAAAGCCATAGCAATCAAAACAGTATGATACTGGCATAAAAGCAGACACATAGATCAATAAAACAGAATAGAGAACCCAGAAATAAACCTATGTATATATAATCAACTAATCTCTGGCAAAGGTACAAAAATACATGTTGGGGAAGGGAAGGTCTCTTAAATAAATGGTGTTGGAAAAACTGGAAAACCACAGGCAAATGAATGAAATTGAACCCTTATCTTACACCACACATGAAAGTTTACTTGAAATGGATTAAAGACCTAAGTGTAAGACCTCAAACCATTAAGTTCCTAGAATAAAACATAGGGGAAAAGTCCCTTGATGTTGATCTTGGCAATAATTTTTTGTATATGATCATAAAAGCACAAGAACAAAAGCAAAAGTAATCAAGTGGGACTACCTCAAACTCAAAAGCTTCTGCACAACAAAGGAAACAACAACAACAACAACAAACAACCTAGAGAATGGGAGAAAATATTTGCAAGCCATCTGTCTGATAAGGAGTTCATATCTGAAATATATAAGGAACTTATACAATTCAACAGCAAACAAACAAAACCACCCCCCAAGTAATCCAATCAAAACATGGGCAAAGGACCTGAATAGACATTTTTCCTTTTTTTTTAAAGATTTTACTTATTTGCGAGAGAGAGAGCACACACAGAGGGATAGGGTGAAGCATACTCCCTGCTGAGCAGAGAGCCTGACGTGGGGCTTGATCCCAGAACCCTGAGATCATGACCTGAGCCGAAGGCAGACACTTAACCAACTGAGCCATCCAGGTGCCCCTAAATAGACACTTTTCCTAAGCAGATATAAAATGGCCAACAGGTACATGAAAAGGCAATCAACATCACTTAAGAGGGAAATGCAAATCAGAACTGCAATGAGATATCACCTCACACCTGTTTGGTTGACTATTATTAAAAAGAGAGATGATATATGTGTGTCAACTATACTCAAATAAAAAAATTAAAGCAAAAATCAATGAATAAAATCAGTAATTCGTTGACTAAATCAGCCAAAAGGGAAATTATCCTGGGTGGGCCTGATCTAATCAGGTGAAGAAGAACTGACACAGCGAGTGACATATATGTTCACTACTTGATTGTTTGTGGATTGTGGTGATGGTGTAATAGGCATACACGTCTGTTAAAATATATCAAATTATACACTTCAAATATGTGCAATTTTTTGTATTCTATTATTTATACCTTGATAAAGCTGTTTTAAGATACACTGAAATGATATCCCATCACACTCAGAATAAAATCCAACCTCCTTTACTTGGTCCATAAAGCACTACACAATAAAGAGAGAGAGAGAGAGAGAAAGATCACAAATGTTGGTGAATATGTGGAGAAAATGGAAATCTTGTACACTGTAGGAATATAAATTGGTAGAGCCACTGTGGAAAACAGTATGGAGGTTCCTCAGAAAACTAAAAGTAGAACTACTGTATGATCCAGTAATCTCACTTCTAGATACAAATCCAATGGAAATGAAACCAGTATCTTGAGGAGACATCCATACACCTGTATTCAATGCAGCATTATTCACAGTAGCCAAGATATGGAAACAACCTAAATGTCCATTAACAGATGAATGGATAAAGGAAATGTGGTGTGTGTGTGTGTGTGTGTGTGTGTGTGTGTGTGTGTATGTGGTATATTCACTAAATAATAATATTATTTAGCTATATGTATATAGTGGTTATTATTTAGCTATAAAAGAGAAGGCAGTCCTGTCATTTGTAACAACATGGATGAACCCAGAGGACATAATGCTATGTGAAATAAGGCAAGCACAGAAAGACAAATATTGTATGATCTGGTTTATATATGAAATATAAAAAAGTGAAACTCATAGAAACAGAGAGTAGAACCACGGTTACCAGGGGCTGGGGGAGGAGGGGAAAATGGGGAAATGTTGGTCAAATATGTCAAACTTTCAGCTAAAAGATGAATGAATTCTGGGGACATATTTTATAGCATGGTGATGACAATAGTTAATATACTGTGTTGTATACCTGAAATGCACTGAGAGAGTAGATCTTAATTATTCTTACCACACACACAGAAGCTAACTGTGTATGGTGATGGATGTGTTAATTAAACTTGATTGTGGTAATTATTTCACAATGGTACATGTATTAAACCATCCTGTCATATATCCTACAAAATAATGCCTATACTTTATTCAAATATAAGAATGTGTGTGTGTGTGAGTGTGTGTGTGTGTAATATTAACTGCATGGCTAACAAGGTCAGATGACCACAGATTTAATGAACTGCTGAGGGTAATAGATAACTGAAAGCCATGTAGGAAAGCCAAGAAGTCCTCTTTGGCTACATACAGAAGAGCTCTCATCTCATGTATGAGGAAGGCAGAGAATGAAACCCAGGACTTCATGGTCAGAGTGGCTAAACTATAACTAAGGTAAAATAGCCAATCAAGACAAAGCCCTTGGTTGCAGACATCTGGCATACCGATACGTGGATGGGGTCTCCTAAGTGAGTACTCACAAAGATTTTTGACCCACCCCCAACTTCGTTGAACCTTCTGAGCCAATAGGTGCTACCCCACCCCTATCAAGAGCTACCCACCCCCTCTCGCCCTCATGCTGGCAGAACACGCAGAGGCCTTTCCCCGCAAGGCAACATGTGCTACCTCTCAGCACCCAACACCACCCCCACCTCCCTTTCTGCACTAGCCTCATAGGAAGGGAAAGTCTAAGTGTCACCCATTTGGGGATGTGCTGACAAGGGAGGAAACGGATTATACTCCAAAGAAACTGCAA
This sequence comes from Canis lupus dingo, assembly GCF_003254725.2. Lineage (NCBI taxonomy): Eukaryota > Metazoa > Chordata > Mammalia > Carnivora > Canidae > Canis > Canis lupus. Next base: position 105,439,500 of record NC_064281.1, on the reverse strand, counting down.
GAAGTATCTGGCTCGTAACCACAGAAGAATGGGGATATACGTGAGACTGGATGGGGTGTCTGACGAAGGTTGGGACAGAGAAATTTTCTAAGAGGTTATTGAATTTCTGGAGTGCTTTCCTGACACACCGGATGTAACACTCTGTTAGGGATTGCAGGAATTGGTGCAGATTTTCTACTAGGATGGCTTCTAGAAGGAAAATGTGAAAGCCTATGCTGAATAGAGTTGAAAGGTCAGAATTGCTGTGGCAAGTTGAGATCAGAAGACGCAAGGAGGTGGGCATGCTGGCATGGATACTACTATGAACAGCCACTAGACCCACCAGAAGATTGGATTCCACAGGGAGATCCAGAGAACACACTATTTAACAAGGCCATCAGGAATGTGCTGGTAAGAGAGCTATCAATATGACTGCCAAGTTCAGTGTTGGCCCCCTCTCCCATCCAGGACTGACAGTAGAAAACGCTGTTATAAACTTAGCTCGCTGATACAACATCATATATGATAAGACCCAAAACCACAGAGCCCAGGTGGTGGGGTTTAATCTCCAGAAGCCTGGAGGTTGCAATTATAAGAAGACAAAGTCTATGTGGGCCTGCCCCAGAGTTCTGGAGATGATTGATAGAACATGGCATTCCTAGAGGTAGAATTTTTGGTACCTGAAAAGGGTACTACTCAACTCGTAATAGTAGAAAAAAATCTGGGAGGCTGAGGACAGTCATTTCAATAAATGTTCATGATCCTCTGTCCCGTTTCCAGATCTGAGCCAGTTTTTGAACCCAGAACTCACTGATTAGAGTAGGTGGCCAGGTCCCTGGAGAAAGGGCCCTGCAATCCCACAGCAAGTATGCACTGTAGTGGGCACCTCTGGCCAGTTATTTGGATAATTAAACACTAGAAAAAGGGTCTAGTTAGACATTGTGAGAATTACTGGACATACAGTCTGAGTTGACATGGACACCTGGAGACCCAAAACATCTTCATGGCCCCCTGTGACAACGGGAACATACGAGGACCATGCAATAAATGGAGATTTTAACTGAATAACTGGTGGTTGCTACAACCACCGCTATGTATCTTTCTTTGGCCAGTGAGATAAGAGCTATCAAAGTGGGGAAGACCAAGTGGAAGGCTCTGATACTAAACCACCACCACCACTACTGCCCGCCCCCTGCAGCCAAGATAGCAAATCATCACATGAGGGCAGTGGTGTTTGTGATTAGTACCACCCATAAGGATCTAAAGGATGCAGGGTGGTGATTCTCATTGTATCTCCACTTGTGCAGAAACCAGATGGGAGATAACTATAGACCACCACAAGCTCAGCCAAATAGTAGCTCCGATCACAGCTACTGCGCTAGATGTGGTATCTTTGTGGGAGCAGATTAATATAACCCCAAATACATGGTTATGGCCATTGATTTCACAAATATTTTATTCTCTTTTTTTAAAGTAGGTTCCATGCCCACACAGAGCCCAATGTGGGGCTCCAGTTCATGACCCTGAGATTAAGACCTGAGCTGAGATCAAGAGTCGGATGCTTAACTGACTGAGCCACCCAGGTGCCCCCCACTCCAATATTTTATTTTCTGTCCCGATCAGAAAAGAGAACCAGAAAGAGTTGTCATTTAAATGGAATACCAAATAGTATACATTTACGATTTTGTCCCAAGGCTATATTAGCTCTCCTACTCTATGTCCAAATTTAGTCTTTTTAAAAAAAGATTTTATTTATTTATTCATGAGAGACACAGAGAGAGGGGAAGAGACACAGGCAGAGGGGGAAGCAGGCTCTTCGTGGGGAGCCCGATGCAGGACTCGATCCCAGGACCCTGGGATCATGCCCTGAGCTGAAGGCAGATGCTCAACCACTGAGCCACCCAGGCGTCCCTGTCCTAATTTAGTCGGAAGAGATAGAATCATCTGGACATCCAGCAGAACATCATACTAGCCTATTACATTGATGACATCTTGTTGATCAGGCTGGAAGAGCAAGAGGTGGCTAGTGTGCCACCTCCTGGTAAGACACATGCGCTCCCGGGGGTGAGAGATGAAGCCCATAAAGATTCAGAGGTTTATCAAATCAATAAAATTTTTAGAGGTCCAGTGGTTATAGGTACACCGGGGCATTCCCGCTGAAGTAAAGGACAACTTGTGCATTGCAACTCTTGCCACAAGCAGTGAATCACGAAACTTAACAGGCCTCTTTGGTTCTAGAGGCAGGGTGTCCCACACCTAAGGATTAGGCTTCATCCTTATATCAGGTGACAAGGAAGGCTCCTAGCTATAACAGGGGCCCAGAGTAGTAAAGGGCTCTGCAGCAGGTCCAGGCTGCCATACAAGCTGTCCTGCCTCTTGGATTACACAATTTAACACATCTATAGTCTTGTAGGTTTCGGTGCTGGGAAAAGATGCAGTATGGAATCTTTGGCAAAATCCTGTGGGAGAATCACAATGCAGGCCCATGGGGTTCTGGAGCAAGGCCATACCATCTGCAGAAGAGAACCACATGCCTTTTGAAAAAACAATTTCTGAGGGGGCACCTGGGTGGCTCAGTTGGTTAAGTATCTGACTCTTGATTTTGTTGTTGTTTTAAAGATTTTATTTACTTACTCATTAGACACACACACACACAGAGAGAGAGAGAGAGAGAGAGAGAGAGATAGGCAGAGGGAGAAGCTGGCTCCCTGCGGGGAACCCGATGTGGAACTCCATCCTAGGACCCGGGGATCACGACCTGAGCTGAAGGCAGATGCTCAACCTCTGAGCCATCCTTGACTCTTGATTTCAGCTCAGGTCATGATCTCAGGGTCATGGGGTAGAGCTCCACGTCAGGCTCTGCATTGGGCATGGAGCCTGCTTGAGATTCTCTCCCTCTCCCTCAGCCCCTCCCCCCACTAAAAAAAACAATTTCTAATATGCAGCTGGGCCCTGGTAAAGATAAAACACCTGACTGTGGGACACCAAGTAAGCATGCAACTAGAACTATCAAGAGCTGGCTTTTATCAGATCCACTAAATCCTAAATTCAGGCAGACCCGGCAACAATCCATTGAAAGCTAAAAGGGGAGCGATCAGGAACAGGACCAAAGGCACAGGTCAACTGCAAGATAAGGTAGCACACTTCTTTCAGTTCATGCCTCCAGCTCCATGGACCCTGTCAGATCAACTGAATGAGGAGGAAAAAGCTTGGTTTATGGATGACCTGGGTCAGTGCGTGGGTACAAGTCAAAAGTGGACAAGGGGTGAATCATTACCTCATTTGGAGAGTGGGTGAATCCTCCCAGCAGGTAGAGCTTTGGGTGATATACTTATTCATCCACCTTGGTTGCAAAGAGAAATGGCCAGAGTTCAAAATCTTTATGACTTTATGGCCAGTGGTGAATGGCCTGGCTAACTAGTTGGTGGTTTAGAAGGATAAAGACTGAAAGACTAGGAAGAAGGAGGCAGAGGCATGGACGTGTGAGAGTGGGCTTCGAGGGAGATTTTGTTTTTTGTTTTTTGTTTTTTTAATTTTATTTATTTATTTATTTATGATAGTCACAGAGAGAGAGAGAGAGGCAGAGACACAGGCAGAGAGAGAAGCAGGCTCCATGCACCCACCGGGAGCCTGATGTGGGACTCGATCCCGGGTCTCCAGGATCACGCCCTGGGCCAAAGGCAGGCGCCAAACCGCTGCGCCACCCAGGGATCCCCTCGAGGGAGATTTTGAATCGCGTGTTAACGCCAACCAGAGAGCATATAGCTCAGAGGAGGCTCTGAACAGCCAAGTAGACAAAATGGCCTGGGCAGTTGACATCAGTCTTTTTTGCTGGCCGCCCCAGTGATGATGTGGTGGGTACAGGAACCGAGTGCCTGCAGTGGCGGAGATGGAGCCTGTGCACGGCCCAATGGCCCGGACTCCCACTTACCAAGGCCAATCAAGCTATTCCCGCTGCAGAATGTTCAACCTACCAAGTCCAGAGATCAACAAGGGGGCCCCTGCTACAACACCATTCCTGGAGGAGACCAACTGGCCACGACGTTATGCCCCTGCTATCCTGAAAGGGCCAATGGTTTGTTCTCATAGGAATAGATACACATTTCAAGGACAGGTTTAGCTTTCATGCCTGCAGGGCCTCAGCCGGCACCTTTACTCAAGAGTTAAGGGGTATTCGATCCCTTAGCATGGGGTAGCATATAACATCATATAAGACCTAAATGACCAACTTCACAACAAGAGGGTACAAGAGCAAACCCAGGAACATGGGACCCAGTGGTCGTATCGCATACTATACTCTTCAGAAGCTGCTGGTCCAATAAGGCGTCTAGATAGCTGGCTGAAGGAAGCAACACTCCATGAGAGCAGAGTGCCATTTGCCAGGACAGGGTACACACACCAAATCAAAGAATTTTGTACAGCACTGGGTTCTCTGTGACGAGAATATGGCATCTGGAAATCAATGAATGGTAACAGGAGTGTTTCCAGTTACTGTCATTCCAATGACCCTGCAAGGGACAGCAGGGGGTGTTTAATGTGACAACTTGCCCAGACTGAGCTGCATGTCCCGATTCCTTTATCTGTGACATGTGTTACAGATCTGGTGGACCGTACTGAAGCGGGAGCCTAACATTTCATTTCTGTGATGGAGATTCAGTGCAGGGGCACCATGTGTAGCGGTGGCCCACCTCCATTGCGGCTTACCCAGTGGCTCGTCTCCCTGGTGCAGGGTGATGACCAGGCTGCAGATGCTGCCACACCTGCTCCTCAACTTTCCAATTTTAGTATATGTGCTGCCGAAGCGAGCACGCTCCTCAACTTTCCTTTAGCTTCTCAGACTCCTGGACCAGGGTCCCTGGCGTGTGTGTGTGTGTGTGTGTGTGTGTGTGTGTGTGTGTGTGTGTGTAGTTTTGGTCAAGGAGCACCAGCTCCTCCTGCCGGATAGCCATATTATCAACATTGGAGACAATGAGAAACTGATATAGAGGGGGATCCCTGGGTGGCTCAGCAGTTTGGCATCTGCCTTCGGCCCAGGTCGTGATCCTGGGGTGCTGGGATCATGTCCCACATCGGGCTCCCTTCATGGAGCCTGCTTCTCCCTCTGCCTATGTCTCTGCCCTCCCCCCATGTCTTTCATGAGTAAATAAATAAAATCTTTAAAAAAATAAAAGAAACTGATATAGACTCCACTTCATCCTCCTGCTGGATTCCAGCTCATGCTTCTGGGTTCTAGTTTGTGCTTGTTCTTTCCCACTTTACATTGTCTCCTCCTGACGCCCTGCAGACTTCAAGCCCAGCATTAGATGTGAAGGCTCTGGAGGCTATTTAAGCAGCAGGTGAAATCTCTAGATGCCAACTGATATATAGACACATAGATAGATGGACAGATAGACAGATAACAGATATATATTAAAGAGATATGAAAATAAAATCTCTCTTTTTTAAAAGATTTATATGTTTTTGAGAGAGAGCGAGAGAGAGAGAGCACCAGCAGGAGGGGCAGAGAGAGGGAGAGAGAATCCTAAGTAGACTCTGAGCTGAGAATGGAGCCCGACTTGGGGCTCAATCCCACAACCCTGAGATCACAACCTGAGTGAAAACAAGAGTCGGATGCTTAACCCACTGAACCACTCAGGTGCCACTCGCCCCCAAAATGGTTCTTCTCTGATTGAATCCTGACTAATGCAGGAACTTTGTGCTTGCCATCTTTCTAGCTCTACAGGACTAGAGGATCTGGTCTCCAAAGAGGGCACACCTTCTCTGGGGGCACAGCGAGAGTCCCATTGAATTGTAAGCTACAGCCATTGCTTGGGCACTTCAGGCTCCTCATGCCAGGGGGACCAGCAGGCCAGAAGAGGGCTCACTGATTTGGAAGGGGTAATTGGTGATAACCAGGAGGAGGTAGGGCTGCCGTTCCACCACGGAGGTATGGAGAGATCTCTTGGGCATATTAGTACTCCCTTGCCCAATGGTGACTAAGTGAGCAGGTACAGTGGCCCCAGGCAGAGAAGGGTTCAGTCTCCTTGGAGGTGAAGGTCAGCTGAGGCCACCAGAGGGCAGTAGCTAAGGGTGAGTGTGACCTGGAATGGAGAATGAAGGAAGGAGGCTTTGAGTATCTATTGCAGCCCAGGACCAGCCGCAGAGGTAGGGGCTGTACATTCTTTTCACTAAACTCTTCCGCTGCCCCTCGGACAGAGAGGCCCAAAGGAATCCAGAAGGACAGATGTGAGGGAGGCACTGTGGTAGGCCACAAAATGCACCACCCATGTGTCCCTCAAGGAAAGACTTGCTGCCCCAGAAAGGAGTGAGGTCAGCAGACCATCTCCAGCTGTCAGGACCTTCAGGGTCCGCCTTATCTGCGGAGAGTCCCTCTGTCCCAGGTCACACTCTGCCAGAGGCAGCTGGTGTCTGGTGACCGAGTAAGGCAGGGGGACTAAGGCCCAGTCATTCTGCCCTACATGGGTCACTGATGGAAAAGACTCCAGAGCTCCCTGCCTGGGGTTGCCCAGGCTTTGTCAGATTTGCATGGCAATTGGACTTTTCTCTCTGCTCAGTCCTGCTTCAGCTCCTTTTCCTTCACAGGTGTTGATCCCTAATAAACTCCTGGCACCCCAAACTCCATCTCAGCATCTTCCACCAGTGAACCCAACCACGCAAACTCCATATTTTGTGTTTTTTCTAGTACACTACTCTTCCCTGGCACAAGCATAGGAACTGGAGCCCCTTGCTCTCAGCACTTTATTTATAAGCATGCCCTAATATATACCCAAAGGAAAAGAGTTCAGATAACTCATGTTTTATGGGGGAAAAATCCTTATGCTATATGCAAATATATTTTTGTACTTATTAAAACCACATAAAAGTATATTATGCATTTTTTAATTTTTATTTATTTTTTAATTTTTATTTATTTTTTTTTAATTTATTTTTTATTGGTGTTCAATTTACTAACATACAGAATAACCCCCAGTGCCCGTCACCCATTCAGAGAGAGAGAGAGAGGCAGAGACACAGGCAGAGGGAGAAGCAGGCTCCATGCAGGGAGCCCGACGTGGGATTCGATCCTGGGTCTCCAGGATCGCGCCCTGGGCCAAAGGCAGGCGCCAAACCGCTGAGCCACTCAGGGATCCCATATTATGCATTTTTTTAAAAGGCTGATTACCTCAAAACCCAGAAATGGCCTCCAGGCTCTCTGCTGACATAACCCACATTTATGAACGCCAAAAGCAGCTCTCCAGATTTTCTTCTACTTCATTATATGAAGGGGAGATACTGTTTTGTAAAATCTTGAATAAATTTGTAAATCTAAAGAAAATGCTTTGTCTTGTTATTGAAGATATTTTACTAAAGAGATCCTGAACTTGTTTTTTCAAGAATTATTTCAATTATGAGTGAACAGAATATGATTTATTTACTGTAACTTTGAGAAACTTACCAGGGCATTAAGGAAAGAATAAAATGGAAATATATAAATCATCAAGCATATTTAACACTTTCTATGCAGCAAGGGGGCTCACAGCATTATTTTTTTCTTAAAAAGTAGTCAGCTTTCAGGGTACCATAGTGGCTTAGTTGATTAAGCATCCATCTGACTCTTGATTTAGGCTCAGGTCATGATCTCAGGATCACGAGATCCAGCCCTGCATCGGGCTCCATGCTAGGTGTGGAGCCTGCTTAAGATTCTCTCTCTCTCAGGCCACCTGGGTGTCTCAGTTCTTTAAGTGGCTGCCTTTGGCTTAGGTCATGATCCCAGGGTCCTGGGATGGAGCCCCACATCGGGCTCCCTGCTCAGTGGGGAGACTCTCTCTCCCTCTCCCTCAGCTCATGCTCTTTCTCTCTCAAATAAATAATATCTTTAAAAAAAAAAGATTCTCTCTCTCCTTCTCCCTCTGTTCTTTCTCTCTCTCAGAAAAAAAAAAAAGGAGTCAGCTTTCAGTGAAAACTTTAGGAGGCAAAATCCTGAGGAAAAATATAAATATTGGATGAAATATGATAAGTAATTTTGAATTATAAGAAAAAAAAATCTGACCCCAAAGTGACAAAGAATGTTAATCCAAGAGTCCTGCTTGTTTATTAATTTGGTTCCATTGGTGCTGGAGCTTGTCTTAGAAAGCTGTCGGGACGCCTGGGTGGTTCAGCAGTTGGGCATCTGCCTTCGGATCAGGGCATGATCCTGGAGTCGCAGGATCGGGTCCTACATCGGGCTCCCTGCATGGAGCCTGCTCCTCCCTCTGCCTATGTCTCTGCCTCTGTATCTCTCTGTGTCTCTCATGAATAAATAAATAAAATTTTTTTAAAAAGAAAGCTGTTAGTTGGGCTTCACATCTCAACTGTTCTTGTTTACATTACTATTATAGTAAATGTCATTGCTATAAGAAGAGAATGCTAGGGCTCCTGGCTGGCTCAGCCAGTGGAACATGCAACTCTTGATCTCGGGGTTGTGAGTTCAAGCCCCACATTGGGTGTAGAGATTATTTAAAAATAATTTTTAAAAAGATTTATTAAAGCAAGAGAGAGGCAGAGAGAGAGTGAATGGGAAGAGGGGACAGAGGGAGAGAATCCTGAAGCAAACTCCCTGCTGAGTGCAGAGCCCAATGTGGGGCTCCATTCCAAGACACTAAGATCATGAACTGAGCCAAAATTAAGAGTTGGCTGCTTAACTGACTGAGCCACCCAGATGCCCCCAAAATAAAATCTTTAAAAAAATAAAATAAAATAAAATAAAATCTTTAAAGGGGCACCTGGCTGGCTCATCCAGTGAACATATGACTCTTAATCTCAGAGTCATGAGTTCCAGGCCCACATTGAGGATAGAGATTACATTAAAAAAATTAACAAAGGGGCAGCCCAGGTGGCTCAGTGGTTTAGCTCCTCCTTCGGCTCAGGGTGTGATCCTGGAGACCCGGGATCGAGTCCCACATTGGGCTCCCTGCATGGAGCCTGCTTTTCCCTCTGCCTGTGCCTCTGCCTTTCTTTCTGTGTCTCTCATGAATAAATAAAATCTTTAAAAAAATTAACAAAATAAAATCTTAAAAAACAAAGGAAAATCTTTAAGATTTGTCCTTTATGTAAGCCTAATAACCCACCATCAGAAGACATGGACACTTTATGGTCTTTTTCAATAAGACATGCATCTTGACTATTTACCTCAGCTATTTATGAAATGGCTGACTAAAGTTGAGCTCAGATTACAGTAATAAACCAGTGTCTTTGAGAAAGTTAAATAGCCTCTATGGTGATTGAACCTCTGGTTCATAAGTTTCAGCATGAAAGATGACCTAATATAATGGAACAAGCACCATATGTGGAGTTGGACAGTCTAGGTTTGGATTTTAGACTCCACCACTTACTGCCAGTGATACTGAATAAATCGTTTAATATCTCTGAGCCTCAGTTTTGTCATCTGATGATCAAGGATTGTGCAGATTACATAAAACGACATGCGTGGAAGTGTGACACATAATACGGTTTTGTAGCTAGGCTTTAACCAACAGTCCAGTTGCAGCTAGGGTCCTAGTGACTCTAAGAGAATCTCTCAGGTGTGTCTTCCATCATGGTCTGAGAATGTATACAACAACTACTGTGGAGTCAATAGGTATGAGCTAAAAGGCAAAAAAGAAAAAGAAAAAGAAAAAAAAGAGCTTCAAGGGAACCTCAGAGAACCAGGTATAAACCCAGTCTCCTGGGGGAATGGCAACCAGAGCTCACTGAAATGTAGCAATCGTCAGAAGACTGGGTGTGATTGGTGGTGAGATGGAGGAAATGAGATAGAGCAGGACCCTGCCCTGACCACTGCACCACAGAGACAGCACCTTGATGCTTGGTGTGGAAAGGAGGGATCACCTACAGTACCAGGGGGACTTTAGCATCCAAGTCTTGCGGGTACAAAGGGGAAGACAATGACTTATTCTTATCTGAGCAGCTGTCCTAGTGGGGCCCCAGCTGCATGGATCCCCGTGCCAAGGGGAAATGGAAAATACTATAATAGCCTCTCTTGTCTCCATTCCCTTTTCCTAGATGAGCTTTTTCCCACTGGAGCACTAGAGCAGGGCTTTCTTCCCCCTTCTGGTAGTCAGCCTGCCAGGGCCAGGGGCCAGCCTTACACTGGCCCGAGGGCAGGGGGGTTGGGGAGGCTCTGACCCAAGAAAGTTCCCATTACAGGATCTATACTGAGGTCAGGAAGTCCATCACAACAGTCACCATTTGGGCTTTAAGGCTTCACATACAAATAAAATAAAAATAGCCTCCCTGCAACTTGTCACACCTTCTCAGATGCATCACACATTGTTGATACATGTACTGTGGGTGAGTTTACCATATCCTCTCCAGAGAACACAGTTTGAGGGACGATTGGTGTAAAAAGCTTGGCAACAGTAATAGCTGCAAGGAGCAAGTAGACTTGGTCAATTTTCCCCTTGTCAGTCAGGCAATAATAATGATGACACCAATGGTGGTGATGCCTATTGACTGTAGGTGATCTCTTGTTATCCTCCCAACAACACTATTCATAAACCCCATCCTACAAAATGAGGAAACCGAGTTACAGGAGATTATGCAACCTACCCAAGGTCACATGGCTGGTAAGTGGATAAGCAAAGTCTGCGCACTTAATCTCTGTGCTATACTGGCTCCTCGGAGAGAAGAGCAGCATGGTGTTTCTTTCTCACACATCTCTGAAACCAGACCACTCACGATGGACTTAGCTGGGTATTAGGACCAAAACCTCTTAGTTCTTTTGTTTCCAAAACAAAAGTGATGGTGGCCAAGGTACGCTGGCACCAGTGCAATGTTTTCCTGTAGTTGGTTATCTGGAAACCTGGTATTTATGTCATGAGACCTGCATTCCGCAGTCTATCTGCAAATGAACAAAACAGTTGGAATGACAGTCTTCAGGGTAGAACCTCAAAGGGACTTGAAGAATGAGCAAAATGTACCATCCCCGAGTTCTTGTTCATTGTTGTGGAGAGTCCTCTTAGGAGCCAAATAGATCTTCTACATTCACATTCCAGAAATGCCCCTGTCCCTGCTCCCATGCTTTGCCTGGAAAAATCCTTCTTATCCTTCAAGACCTAGCTCAACTGTCACCTCCTTTATAAAGTCCTTCCCAGCCCCACGGGCAGATTTCATCGATCCCTCCTCTGTGCTCCCAACAGTACTTTATGCAAGCACCGCTAACAGCACTTACCACATTGCCTAGCATATGCCATATTTCATCAAATCTAAAACTCTATTGATTGTAAGATATACCATCATTTTATGCACCACTAAGAAAGATTTTTAAAAACTGACAATTATGCTACAATATGCCACTGATTTGAAGACATGTCCCAAACTCAGGGATGTCAAAATGTTAGGGGGAAAAAAGGTACATCTCAGAAGTGATGAATGATGATAATAAGTGCTTAGCAAATATTTCTAGAACTAGATTGTGAACCCGAGGTAGAACAGATATTCCTAGGGCCCTGTGACAGTCCATAGTTCTCAGTAAGGAAGACACTGGGAATTGGTGGGAAATGGTGTGCAGTTGCATTGCTGATTTCAAATATTTAATCCAATAGATTAGTTTAAGGGATGAATGACCTGATGTGTTATTCCTGTTTAAAAAAACAACAACAACATAAACATCTCCACACCTCCCATTTGATATACAAAAAGCTTAAACGACAGTATTTTCTTTTTAAAAAAGATTTGAGGGACGCCTGGGTGACTCAGTTGGTTAAGCATCCAACTTTTGGTTTTAATTCAGGTTGTGATCTCAGGGTTGTAAGATGGAGACTCGCATGGGGCTCCACACTCAGCACAGCATCTGCTTCTTTCTCCCTCTCCCTTTGCCTCTATGCCCCTCCATAAAATAAATAAATCTTTAAAGAAAAAAGATTCTGTGTTCTAGTTCCATCCTAGAAATCCCCCCAAGGGGGGCTAAGCCATGTGCTCATCTTTTCTAGACACACTTCTTCTCTGCCCCCCTAAATACACATAAGCATGCACACACTCTTGTGCAAGATAAACTAAGTTGTCACTGAAGACTTCAGATGTGCGGTTGCTCAACATAAATTCTCCTGGAGTAAAAACTCCTTTTAAAAAAATTGAAATGTGCTAAGAACGTTGAGCCTAGTGGCTTAACACAATTTGTGAACTATTTTCAACACGTAAGCAGCTCTGCACTCTAGCTGATCAGTGACTGAGAGTCTCTCTGGGGCAAGGACAGAGGGCTAACTTTTAAGGGGGTGATAAGGAAGAGAGCCTAATGGGGCAAATTGTTCCTAGCTTGCATATGCACCTAGGCCCTTGGCAGGAAGTCAAGGACCACCAGCAACCTGAAGGTCATCTTCCCCTTTCAGCAGGCTGCCAGCACCCAGGTTCAGTTATCAGGGCCTAGTCAGAAAGCACCAAAGATCACTATCTTCCAATTTAGTACAATCTTCTCAGGCCAGGCACTCCCTGCTCAGCCTCCAGGTTGGCATAGTTTGCCTCCTTTCAGTGCCTTCCCCGACCTTGATGAATAAAGGAAACAAGAAAAAGAACAAAGGACCTCATTTATATCCTCTCCTGATTTATTATTTGGAGGTGTTCAAAAAAAAGAGCCTGTGTATATTTCCTTTGAAAGGAGGGGGGTCGGGGGATCCCTGGATGGCTCAGCAGTTTAGTGCCTGCCTTCCACCCAGGGCGTGGTCCTGGAGTCCTGGGATCGAGTCCCACATCAGGCTCCCTGTGTGGAGCCTGCCTCTCTCTGTGTGTCTCTCATGAATAAATAAATAAAATCTTTAAAAAAAGAAGGAAAGGAGGGGGGGTCAGCCAAGTAGGTCCCCAAAGCAGCAGGTCTGCTTTGTCACAGGTACAGTTATACTCGCAAATCAAACCACTGAGAACATCGGCAAAGAACAGAATTTGAATGATTGAGGTACTCCCTTGTTTTACAGATGAGGACTTTTAGGCCTAGCTGGTTAATTAGCTAGTCATTGGCAAAACAGATCCTAGAACTCAAGTATCTGGACTCCCAGTTTGGGGGTTTCCCAGGAGGGAAGACACCTAAACCCTTACCATTGGACCTGTAGTTACATTTGGCTCATTGGACTTAAAAACACCATGCAAATAGAACTCCTGTTACAAGAGATCTTAGTGATTGATACAAGCAAATGCACAGACTCAACTGGCCCAGCATTTCCACCAAAGGACCGAACCAGTGCATTTGCATTCTCTGTAAGTACAAAATTGTCATTGCCTAAGCCCCCGATGGGACCAGATTCCCAAACAAATCGAGCTAGATCGCTAACAGCTTACCTCGGTGACATCTTACACCTTTCACTCCAGCCCCTGCCAGCTGGTGATATAAACCAGGGCACGAAGGCTTATAAATTTTCCCTGGTACAATTTTGGAAGAACTGTGCAAACAACGCCCCTTGCTGGCAACATAAGAAAATGCAAAAGCAGCTATTGCTGACAAAATCAGGGCTGTAGCAAAGGTCACAGTCATGCTTCTTAAGTCGTCTTGTAGTCTATGGGAACCATGGCCAGGTCAAGGGAGAAAGCATGGGGAAAACAGCGGGGGGGGGGGCAAAGCTGCATTTTTTTCCAGAGATGTTTATATGTGCCTAATTAAGGTTGGATCTCAAAGAAAGCAGATACATTTTTAGTATCCCATTGAGTCTGAACAGGCAGCTATAAGACCCAGAGACACATGTTATGCTTAGACACATAAGCAAGATTTTTATTGTTAACATCAACGAACACAGATGGAAGAATATTCACGTGCCAAGGACATATTGCTCACAAAATCACAAAATGGCTGTTGACTTGTATTTGTAAATGATTTGGTGAATCACTGCAGCATGTCTTTGAGTGAAATACTCATATATATATATGAAGCTTCGTTTCCATTTGGACTCTCACGATAATGTCATGAGAAAGAGAAAACAGAAGCTTTGAAGTTAACGCTTACACATTTTATGGATAGCCCGATTCTACCCAAATGAACAACGGCTTCCCATCACACCCATTTTAAGCAGCACACAAAGAAAGCACAAGAAACACCGATTTGGCTCCATGATTCGCCTCATGAAAAGGCCTTTTTTTTTTTTTTTTTTTTTTGACTTTTAAAAAAAATCCTCTGTCAAGCTGTCCAGGGTACTTGATGATGTCACAGAAGCAAAGTGTTTCCTAAGCAACTCCAGGGCCCTGTTATTTCTTGCTTGCAGGGTCTTCTCGGCTCTCAGCTCATTCTTGATGGCATCCAGCTCCCCGCGGATCTTTTCCATCTCTAATTCATAATACAGTTTCATTTCTTCCTTCAGGAGCGCGTTTCCGATCTCAGTTTGACGCTTGAGTTTCCTAACGGCCTCTTTTAAATCTCTGTTCTCTAGACTCAGCCTGTGGATGAGTTCTTTGGCTTGCTGGAGCTCTTCAGTTAGGTTTTGGACATTTGTCGCTTTTTCAGATAGGTCATTTCTTAAAGCTTGAAGCTCCCAGTCTTTCTTCGAAGTTTCTCCACCCGTTTCCTGAAACCTTAGGGGTTTCGAGGAGACTTCTTTTTTGGAGTTCAAAAGTTCTTTTTCAGCATTTTCAAATTCCTCTTCTATTTTCCTGCATTTCATGTTAAGTTCTTCCAGTTCTTCATTCAAAAGATTCAGGCGGAGTTTGGGAGACATTCCTTCGGTAAATTTCTTCTTCACGTCTTGTCGCGGTAGGATGGGTAATTCCTTTGTACTCCAGATAGAATGATCTTCTGTGCTATTAAAGCTTTCTTCGGTCACCACATCCAAATTAGATGATTCACAGGAGACAGAATTTGTGTCAGCTTCATTCTTTGAAATGTTTATCTTTCTCTCTCTTAAATTTGGTTCTTGTTCTTTTTCATTCAGTTGAGAAATAAATTCCTTCCTCTTAAATTTATTTTCTTCTTGAAACTTTCTACTGGACAAATTAAAAAGCCCTTCTATTCTATTGGCTTTATCTAAAGTCATTTGTTCACAAGAAGATTCAGGCTGAGAAGCCTCATCTAGAACATCCTGTGCACTAAAAAAAGGAGCAAACATATTCTCCTTCCAGTGTTTTCTTCTAGCATCCATTTCTCCAGGTACGTCTTCCAATTCCTGCAAAACAAATTTAAAATCAAGGTACACTGTTTATACTGGCAGCTGATGTAATGGAAATAACTACTTGTAGTGGCTCACGGGTGTAAAAACCTAAATATTTGAGGACTAGCTCTCCCTGTAACTCACCAAGAGAGCTTCAGGTCCCTCTGTTATAAACTGAAAACCAGTTAAGGTCCACAGACTCTTCCGGCCTTAAAATTCTCTGCTGCTGTGCAGTCTAGCCAATCAATTGATACATTTGGCTATTTACTGTAGAGAAGATGTTTCTATGAGAAAGCAACTGTACACATGAAAATGTACTGCTGGGATCCCTGGGTGGCTCAGCGGTTTAGCGCCTGCCTTCAGCCCAGGGCATGATCCTGGAGTCCCAGGATTGAATCCCACATCAGGCTCCCTGAGTGGAGCCTGCTTCTCCCTCTGACTGGGTCTCTGCCTCTCTCTCTCTCTCTCTCTCTGTATCTAATGAATAAATAAATAAAATCTTTTAAAAAATGAAAATGTACTGCTTCTAAAGAATAAAAGTGATTTCAAATTAACAGGTTAATATTAATAGTAGGTTAATACCTGTGCTTCCCATGTGCCTGATTTTTTTTTCTGGTTCGTTTGCATTGGACCACTGTTTACTCAGTCTTTAAAGTAACTAAAACATCAGGGCTTAATGCAATGTGAGCTGCTTTTGGTAAAGTATACCGTGCAGACTTCCTTATGACTAACTCTGCCAAATGCCCTTCTGTCTTGACCTGCAAATTCCTGCTATTCCAGTCTTGGGCTCTGTTTTTAGACCAGACTGCCAAGTGTACAGAAATCTAGCCATTTTGACAGCAATTTCATGATGAGAACCGAATGGCAACAAGTGAAAATATGAATGCCACCGAATGTGTTCTTCTCAAGATACTGATTCCAAGTGTAGTTCTTAGGTGAAAACATAACATACCAAATCACAACCAAATTTCCAAATTTCTAAAGATTAGAGGATATTTATTTGTTCCAAAAGGCATCTTCCCTATTCAAGGAGAATCCATAACTCACAGCATTCCTAACTTTTGGAAATATCTGATCAAATATAACTACTCCAGAGAGTAGAGAGAAAGGAGACCCCAAAAAAAAACTAAAAAAAAAACTAAAAAAAAAAAAAAAAAAAGAAAGAAAGTAGACCCAAGCAACACACTGAAAGGCCACTGATACCTGAAACCACCAAACTAGCAACTACAGGGATTGCCAAAGGGGAAGAAAAAGGAAGGGATCACTTTATTCAGTTTATACAGTCATTTGCTGCAATGCATTTGTAGCATCCTCACTGGGAAAAATCAAAGTGTGCCTGCATCTATTTTTCCCACGCATACAAATACAATTTTATCTTGGCAACAGAAAATGGCAATTGTTGTTTCTTTTTTTAAAGTAACACTTTCTTTCCTATTATTAAAGATTACAACATTATATTATTTACTATGTAATACATATTTATGTAACATTTCATTATAAAGATTCTAATAGTACTGGAAGCTCTTTGTAGGATTTTGGAAAATACAGAAAAGCACAAAAACCAAAAGGAATCTCCCTCATAATCCCATGGCTCTGAGATAACCACTTTTTTGTATATTATCTCTCCAGTACATTTTCTAGCAACAGTAGTTGCTAAATGTGAGATTTCCCTTGCTACAGTGAGAGTAAACTTGTTACCTGTGTGTACAGAACATGCCAATCCCTCCACCCTGGAAAAGGAGGGAAGGGACTTGCTATCTCTAAGGGTACATTCCCCACTGGCAACTACTTGGCTCTGAGTAAAAGGAAAGATACAAATATTCAGTGAAGGTGTTAGAATGATTGGTTCAAAAGCCTTAAGCCAAGCTTTATAAGTTTAGCTAGCCAGACCACAGTAATAAGTGGAGACTTGGAATTCGTGATATATGTTTGCCATTGGAGCATCACCTCCTTTCTCTTGAAATAGTCTTTTGTGACTTTTATTATTCCACTAAATCACCATCCAGAAACATCTATGCTCTATTTTTTCTTAAAGGGGAAGACCATCCTAATTCTGGCTTCTCTCCTCTCTTAGAAATATGAATGCAAATGACTGGGAGTTATCACAGTGGTCAGAAAAGAAAGGAACAGAGGGAAGAGAGAAGACAGTGATACTAAGTGCCAGTCACATTTTTTAGCAAAGTTTCAACAGACAATTCTGTAATAAAAGATACAAATGCTTCTAAATCAGTTAGCAAGAGGAGACAGATTAGTATTCCTTGTACCTAATTCTGAATGAAAGGCATTGATGAGACTGATCAGGAAGGGAAGTGTGCAGGGGGCACATAAGGTGAGTCCACTGTATACCTGGACGTAGTGATAATGAGAAATATGAGATAGAGAGCTGGGTACAGAAAAAGGTTAAAACAGAAAAAACTCTTTTCATTAATAACTTTGTACCTTGAGAAAGTGATGTCTGTCCCCAACCCTCCCATAAATCTGACAAAAACACAGACATATTTTTTTCTCGTCAACTTCACTACCTTTCTTCCTTGGACCTCTGTACAATTTCCTGATATAGTCAGTGCTTTTCAAAGAATTGGGAAGAGTCCACTCATTTTCTAACTGAGGCTCTGAGAAGTCAGGTGACTTGACCAAGTACACGCAGCCTGTAGTGGTAAAACTGAGACCCTCCCAGGTCAGTGCTGGCTTTAAAATTCTTCTGCTAGGTTTCATTCTACAAACTGAAAGAAAACAACCATTTTCAGAGCTTAGGTATTTTTTAAAGGGCCACAAAAGGAGAGAGGAAAAATGAAGGGGGGGAGGGTAAGGAGAATTGCATGTCACATATCAAAGGACAAAAAGAGAAAGGTTTGAAAAGCCTTTTGGAATTTCCCTCCCATGGCTTACACAGGACAGGGTCAAGGGGTCTCTGAGCTGCCTTTTTGTTTTTTCTTTCTTTTTTCTTTCTTTTTTCTTTCTTTCTTTCTTTCTTTCTTTCTTTCTTTCTTTCTTTCTTTTCTTTCTCTCCCTCTCTCCTCTCTCCTCTCTCCTCTCTCTCTCTCTCTCTCTCTCTCTCTTCCCCTTTCATTGGCAAGATATTCTTTAAGGGCTTGTTCACAAATCTAGTCACAGAGTATGGCAAAGCCCAGACTGGGGGGTAAAAGTTGCCAGTCTCATTTTCCCTTCCCAAATTGCAGTGTTTGTTTTTTATGCAGAACAAGTATGACATTAGTATTCTCTGGCAAGGACAAGGAATATGCTTTAAAACAATGACGCTCCTCTACCCTGGCAGGGCAGCCATTTTGCTCTCAATAAACTCCATTGGGTAATTTGTTGCAGCACTGGGCAAATCAAACCAGAAGCCATCACTGAAAGTATAAGCAGGCCATTTTAGTGGGTCAGTTGTAACATTTATTACTGGAACTGCCTACCCAACTCGACATGGATTACTGAAGGACTAAAGGTAGAGCAAGGAGGTCCAAGAGAGATGAAAAACTTAAAGAAACAAACAAGCCAGAACACAGGGAAACAATATAAAGTCATCTGAGAAAAATAACATTAATGGTCCTCTAAGACAGCAATCCCGCAAAAGTCCCTGGGACTGCACAGTTGACAAGGGTGTCTGTAATACGGCTACATCTATTCATTTGTGCCTGACATAAATTAATAACAGACTCCAGATCATTCTAATTAGTGTCCTTCTGAAAACATTACCATTTATCCTCTGGTGACTTTCCTTTTTTTTTTTTTTTTGGTGGCAAAGTAGTAAAGTATTTTGGTGGAGTAAGGATCTCCTGACTCATGGAAGTGGTTTATATTCATCTAAAGAATGTGGGAACCACTGATAAAATAAATTGCAAATTAATTTATAATGTAATGTGATGCAACATAATATCCTCTTTGAGGGCTAAGCAAAGAGTAATCATTTATTATGGAACTTTAGGCAAACCATTCCATAAAAATCTTAGGTGAATGCACAGCTATCCTCAAACAGCTCCAGAAAATAATGCACCACTATTTACTGTGAAAGGAGAAACCCACAAAACCATCTCATTTCCACTTTCAAGGTAGGGGGCCCCAGGGAATAGACTCATATTAACATGGATAAGTGATCAAATATGTGAAATCTAATTATTTGTTCTCTAAAATATTCATTTTTAAAATCACATGCTTTAGGGAAATTCACTAAGCTAAAAATCAAAGGCCTTTTTTTTTCTTTCCTTCGGTTGCCTTATCTCATTTACATTGGAATTTGATTTCAAACTTTCAGGACCATCTCTTTTGCATAAATCTACATCTGTCTGCAAAATGCGATTATTCTTCCAGGCAGGGGTGGGCAGGGACTGGGAAACAGTTCTGGAAAACCTCCAGAGGCTTTTTTCCACTCCTACCCCCCACCTCGCAAAAGTGTTTCATCCCAAACTTTGTAAACTGCAAACAGGCATTGCTAAAGGTCATCTCCAACCTGGGATGGTCAAACGGTCCTCAGGACACTCAGCCCTCCAGCCACCCTGGACTAGGGGCCTGGCTTGTAGTCACAGCCCAGGAGCAGTAAGGGGAAGACAAAGGGCCCTTCTTAGCGCAGGGAACTTTTCCCCATTATTCTTGGATGGTTTCAGTTCTCCCAACCCTCAGAAAAACTGCTTGGCCAAAATAAGGAAGGAGAGAAAAAAAAAAGTCTGCTACACAAAGTCACTGGCCTGGCTTCTTTGCTCAATTGTCTGATCTGTTCTCACTTAAAAGCGGTAGTTCTCAACCTTTTCTTTCTGCCTCCACTGTTCCCAGGCACAAAGCACTACCATCACTACCCTCTCTCCTTATTTGAGAAGACTCTGGCCCCTCTAGGGGAGCTTCTCCATTCTCCACCCTCTTGAGAATCACTGGCTCACAGAAAAATGTTAAATGCCAAAATGAGGACCCGAATGAAGTATCTGAAGTCAAGGTGGGGGAACACGTGTTACCGTGCAAAAATGTGGGGACGAAGGAAAAGGAAGTTCTTGAGAAAGGAACTGAGTGTGAGTGAGGATTGTAGTGAAAAAATCCTGAAGGGTGGCAGATATCTTGACTCCCACAAGGTAGAACTATGGGAACACTTACTTATTGTGAGCCTTTTTTCTCCAGGTATAAAAGAGGAACAATATATACCCATTTCACAGGTGGTTAAGAGAAATGAATGAAAATGAAAACAGAAGCAATTGTAAAGTTTACTGTCAACAACAGGGTTTGTTCTTTTTTTAGGTTTTCCTTACCCTCCCTTGGAACATAAACCAGCCAGTCCAATGACCTAACCCTTCTACAAAGAGATGTTTCCTCCAAAGTTGCCAGCCTGAAATTATCAGACATCAGAAATAGCTTGGGGCAAGGGGGGGAGAGGAGGAGGAAATGTAGGTGCTATTAAAACAAACAGTGAGGACCCTAAACTCAAATCTTAGATTAATTTAACCTGCAGCCTCAGGGAAAGTCAGCCCTAAATCCTGAAAGTGGCTGATGCCCCCACATTTCTGAAGCCAAAGGGATCCTAAGGTAGTCCTTTCCACAATCGACAATATTTGCATTTTATCGCCAGTTGCTTTACCCAGAACTTTAGGATGACTGTGCACTTTGAGTTTTTCCAGTGCTGCTTCAACAGCATTTCATCATACTTTTAATTCACTGATACACTGTGATCTCCTGGGATGGATCTTATTCACCTTTGTTTCCCTACACATAGTGGCCACCAACAAATATCTGTTGAGTGAACGAGCCTTAATATTTTTTTCTGAAAATTATCTAATGCTGTGATTCTGAGTTTTTGTAAATACTGAGAATTTCTCCTCTGGTTTATGCAGTATTTGGGGGACCATTTTTGGAAAAGGACTTCCCTTTTCCCCTCAAAGTTGATTTGGCTTAGCCAAAGTCTTCAGGACACGGTTTCTTTTGTATTTTCATGAGGTTTTTTTTTCATGAGGCTTTTTGATAGTGTGCTGACAATGCAGATGAACCATCTAGTTACAAGGTTGAAGTCTTGGATGTTGGGTGAGGCTCTGCGCTTCAGAACACCAACAGTAACAATATATCAGCCAGCACAACTGTACTTACACTCTCTGACGTCCAAGGTCTTCTGTTGGATGCCGTTGTTCTCCTTCTCCAGTGTGAACTGAAAATAAAATTCCCACAGCATAATTAGAAAATATAATTAACCAGAATGCCCAAATCCATGTTTATATCCAAGATGTAGCTTAAAATGACAAGTGATATACTTAGCATGCCGTGTGGCCTATCTAAAATATGATGCCAGACACTCTGAAGCAAGTTTTCTTTTTAACTTGCCAACCCACTTTCCCAACTGTTATGCCACTAAGTCTTCCGTCCCCCAGAGATGCAAATATCAAATAGGACAAGAATCATGGTGGCATGTTATTCAACACAGTCTCTCCCGGCCTTTAGCACCTACTGAACAAATGAGCCACTGCTGGTGCCCTCAGGAACATGCTTGTTATTAACGAGTGTGCCAAGAGCCACGTTAGCAAAGGGCTGGAGCCTAGGCCTTGCCTCCCTTCATCAGAGTCCGGTTAATTTGTGAAATCACGAAAAAGGAAAGTGATCTCGATTTTTTTTTTTTTTGCCTCAATCTTTCAGGGTCTTAACATTTCAGAGCCAAGTGTCCACTTCACGGGACAAACTGTTTTGCCTATTGTTTGGCAGATATTGAGAGTGAAGCAAAGTACCATTGAAAACTGGGCCCTGTAAACGGTCATCACCCTCCAAGTCTTTGTTATTAGTGTGAAACTATTCCCTCTAGAAGAAAAGATACGGAGTCACCTTAATTCCAAAGGCTGAGTACTTTATTAGTATGGAAGTCACATTCTTGCTGTAAAGCTGTATCTGTGCATGCATAGTTTGGGGTTTTTCTCGGTAAATGGTTAACAAACTCCTGCCATCGCTGCTTCCAGTGGAGAGAAGGGAGCTCGGATCTGGGCGCTCCCTGCCATCTCCCCAGTCCCTACCCTGTGGCGGAAGGGGGAGCAGGGGGAGTGGGGGGGCGGGGGTGGTGGTGGGGCAGCCGGCGAGGCCTGACCCCACTCCTCTTTCTGCACCCGGACTCCCACACCCAGTTCCCTCGGCTCCCCGGCGCCCGCCACTCCCGGCCTGGGCTCTGAAGAGAGCAGAGAGCTGCAGTCGCGGGGGGCGGGGGGGGGGGCAGGGGGCGGAGGCCGAGGTGGTGGGGGGACGGGGTGCCTCAGCCCGGGGTCCCTCAGCGGCGAGTCCGGGGGATCCCCGGCGCTCCCGCGCGCAGACGTACCTGGAGATGTGGGTGGGGTCCGGCGGGCCCTGGCCCCTCTTCCCCGAAGCCAGCCACCACCGGCGGGCGGCAGCCCTGGGCTCGGCGCTGGCCACCGCGACCCGGCCCGGCCGGCCGGGGGCAGAGCCTCTGCAGTGCAGCGCCAGCGCGGGCCGCGCCGTTGCCTAGCAACCGGCCGGCCGGATTTAAAGGGACCCGGGCGCCGGGGCCCCGCGCTGCGCGCGGGGCGCTGCCTGCCGCCAGTCGGGGCCCGCCGGGGCTCTGAGCATGCCCGGTGGGGCGGGCACAGCGGCGGTGGCGGCTGCCCGCCGGCGGTGGGAGCTCAATCGGCCGAGGGCTGAGTCAGAGTGGGAAGGGGCGACAAAGTGTGAGGCGGCCCCACCCACCGTGGGCTTATTACGGAGGGCCCGGGTGACTCACAAAGCCACCTGGACACGGGGACTGGGGGGGAGGGCGTGGCACAGGGCTCATACCTAGGCCTGCCGTTTAGTAGCCTGGCGTTGAGGAGGGTCGGCTCCGGAAGGTCTCCTGGATCTGCTTCGGGGTCCCTAGCCCTGGGAATCCACCCTGCGCCCCGCCCCCACGCCCACCCCTGCCCCTGTGCACGGTGGTCTGGCCGGAACTTCTGCCCCTGGCCGGCGTTCTAAGGACCTGTGTCAGGCAGCATTGTCCCCAGGGGTGCCCCTGTGGGAGGCCGGGCTCGGGTCTCTGGTAGCTCAGGCTTCCTCATTTGCCACTCAGGAACTTCCGCGAACCACTGCTGCACCCACCTGACTGTAAAATCTGCTGGAGACACTCACCACTGCGCTCCTCCAGCCTCAAAGTTTGCTCCCAACTTCTGGGATTTGGTTGGGGGAACAAGCTGGTGTTCTTCGTTTCTGTTAGAGACTCCAGCCCAGGTATTTGGCCCAGTGAAGAAATGTTCTGGGAGCCTGGGTGGCTCAGTGGTTGAGCATCTGCCTTTGGCTCAGGGCGTGATCCCAGGGCCCTGGAATCGAGCGCCGCATCCAGCCCACTTCTCCCTCCGACTATGTCCCTGCCCCTCTCTCTGTGTCTCATGAATAAATAAATACAAGTAGAAAGAAACGTTCTTCTCAGACTTTGATTAGGCGGGTTGCCTACTACTGATTCTTCCATCACCAAATTGGTCACACAAACTGATAACACACACAACGGTGGCTCTAGTCTGATCAGGACCCAACTAGGCCTGACCAAAAGATAAACCCAGCAAAGGTTGTGGGGCCTTGAACAGAGCGGGACTGGGGTGTTCAAATTTGTAATAACTGTGACTGTTAAGAAAGATCACCCGCTTTTTCCAGAAAGGAAACATTGGCTCAGGAATATCCAGTGAAAGGTTTAAGTGCATTAGAAAAGGGGCAGTCTAATGTCTCCAGACTCAGCAAGGGACTGATTGAGAAACAACACCAGGATACATTTTGAAACTTCAAAACTTCTTGAGAACCGGATCTAACAGGTGTTTGGGAGCTGGCAAGGTTGCATTCAGAAGCCCTGAGGCCCACTGCTCAGTCTCCTTTTTCCTCCTTAGAAAACCAATGTCAACAAGGGTTGGAGGCTGGAAGAGGCCTGATGTCATGGGTGTTTTGTTATGGACCTTGTCAGAATTAGTTTGTGGAACCAACAAAACCTCTTTTTTCCATAATAAATCTCCAAATTGCCTTGCTTTTATCATTTATCATAAGGGTCCCACTTATTTGTGTTTGATATAGGATCCCTTATTAGCATAATAAAAGAATCTTAATAGCTCTGTGCCTCAGTTTCCTTGTTTGTACAATGGGAATAATAATTGTGTCTAACTCATAGGAGCATTATGAGGATTAAGTGAGTTAATATTTCCAAAACCTTTAGGGCAATGCCTGACACATAGCAAACTCTATATAAATGTTTGCTATTAGTATTAGGATAATCTTGTTCTATAAGTTCATTACCCTCCTAAAAATATAAATATAAACACACAGATGGTGATAGCTCAGGGTGAGGTCTCAAGACTCAAAATTCCAAATCTTGATTTTAGGTGAAGTTGCAGACTCCCATTAGGCAACCCCACCCTGCTCTCAGATCCTTGAAAAAAATGCACAAAGGGTTACTTTGGTCTTGCTGTACTTCTATTTTTAAATATGGTGGGTCACTCTTTTATGTACTCAAAATATCAAATGGCAGAGAATCAACAACAGAGAGGACAGAGAATTCTGTTACTCAAGGCTACTGCATACTTAGAGACAGGTTTTCAAATATGGAAGTCAGAAAAGAGTTTACTATCTTCTGGAAGTGGATCAATACAAAGGCAACAAGGCACTTAAAAATAATAGAATCATACAGTCACATGACAGAGTTCAACTTTCTTGTCTTATCAAGTAGGATATTGAGACCCAGAAAAATAATGTGATTTACCCTTTGATCACACAGCAAAATAAGCTGCTTTCCATTTCCATGATGAGTGATCCTTGTTTGAATAGCCTCAAACCTGGGATATTTGGGACAATGAAAAAATACACACTTATGAGTGTATGTTGTATATTGATAAGTATTTAAATTATCCATGCAGATAATAAAGGCTAACGTTTCTCACACCCCACGACCTACATACAGGCAGAATCTGTTGGCTCTGCCTTCATAATGTATCCAGAATCTGATGATTTCTCACCATCTCCACCATTACCACCCTCATCCTGGTCCCCGTCATCTCTGGACTGGACTATGCCAGTGGCCTCCTAACTGCTTCTACCTTTGTCCACTGTATTAGCTTCCTAGGGCTACTGGATCAGAGTATCACAAACTAAGTGGCTTAAAACAACAGACACTTATTCTCTCACTGTGCTGGAGGCTGGAAGTCTGAAATCAAGGTGTTGGCAGGGATGATTCCATCTGGAGACTCTGAGAAACAATCTGTCTCTCCCAACTTCTAGTTGTTGCTAGCAATCTGTGACCTTCTTTGCCTTGTAGACACATCACTCTAGTCTCCACTTCTGTCTTCACATGTTGTTCTCCCTATGTGTCTGTGTGTTTTTACATAGCTGTCTTCCCTTTTTGTGTCTGTGTGCCCCAATTCCCCTCCTCTTATCTAGTTTATAATGGTTGAATTCAACCTACAATACCACCACCATCGATTCACAACACATATTCAGAGAGACCATTATAAACTATTAAGTTGGATCATGTTACCACTCTGCTCAGAAGCCTACAAAGGCTCCTTTTTTTTTTTTTAGAAAGAGTGTGAAGGGGGAGGGGCAGACGGAGAGGGAGAAAGAGAATCTTAAGGAGCCTCCACACTTGGCATGGAGCTCGATGCAGGGCTTAATCTCACAACCCCAAGATCATGACATGAGTCAAAATCAAGAGTCCGACACTTAACCAACTGAGCTGTCTGGGTGCCCCAGGGGCTCTCAATTTGACTTGCAGTAAAAATTAAAATCCTTATGATAAGGCCCTGCAGGCTTTGCATTGAGAATCCTTCTAATTCCTCTCTTCCTTTTCTTAAATTTCTCCCAGCTCCCATTTATTCAAGTAACAATCACTGTGCACTTCAATGTGCCTGAAATTGGGCTAAGTGCTAGATATATTCAGATAGTTAAATGTGATAAATACAGTGACAGAAGTATTTACAAAATTAGGATGGGCTCGGGGCACCTAGGTGGCTCAGTTGATTGTCTGCCTTTAGCTCTGGTCATGATCTCAGGGTCCTGGGACTGAGTTATGAGTCAGGCTCCCCACTCAGTGGGACGCCCACTTTTCCCTCTCCCTAACTCTCTCCCCTCACTCTGCTTGTTTGCTCTCTCTCCTTCTCTCTCTCTCAAATAAATAAAATCTTTTAGATTTTATCCATCTATTCATGAGAGACACACAGAGAGAGAGAGGCAGAGACAGGCAGAGGGAGAAGCAGACTCCATGCAGGAAGCCCGACGTGGAACTCGATCCCAGGTCTCCAGGATCATGCCCTGGACTGGAGGAGGCACTAAACCGACGAGCCACCCGGGCTGCCCCACATAAATAAAATATTTTTTTTGTATATTTTTTATTGGAGTTCAATTTGCCAACATATAGCATAACACCCAGTGCTCATCCCGTCAAGTGCCCCCCTCAGAAAAATTAGGATGGGCTCAAATGAAGAAGCGGTCAATCAGATAGGAAAGAGGTTTGAGTCAAGGAAGTCTTTAGCTCCTTATAAGTTGAACCATCTGAGCTGGGTCTTGAAAGATGAATAGTAGTTAGCTAGGCAGGCAAAAGAAATAAAAACAGAAGGAATAGCACATGCAAAGGCACAGGATGACATGACGGTTTGGAAAACCCAAAATAATTCAGATTTCTTGGAGCTTCAAACACAGGGCAGTGGGTAGGAAGAGCCAGAGGGAGAGGAAAAGCCCCCAGAAAAAAAAGGTAATGCTTGTCAGTGAAAATGATTTTTTTTAAGATTTTATTTATTTATTCATGATAGTCACAGAGAGAGAGGCAGAGACACAGGCAGAGAGAGAAGCAGGCTCCATGCACCGGGAGCCCGACATGGGACTCGATCCCAGGTCTCCAGGATGGCACCCTGGGCCAAAGGCAGGCGCCAAACCTCTGCGCCACCCAGGGAGCCCGAAAATGATTTTAGTTTAACAAATTGAAATATCTGAAGATCCAAATAGAGGCATTCACATAATTGCTTTACCTTACAAAATCACTTAGTTTGATTCGGAAAATAATTATTAATTTATCTGCAACATGTCAGATAGTATGCTAAGTACTGGGCACTCAAAAATTAGTAAGATCAATGAACCCCAAGCACAAGAAACATGAAGAAAACTACACTAAGGCACAGGATAATCACATTGCTTAAAACCAGTCATAGAGGAGCGCCTGGGTGGCTCAGTCAGTTAAAAGTCCAACTCTTGGTTTCAGTTCAGATCATGATCTCAGGGTCCTGGGATCAAGCCCTGCCTCTGGCTCCCTACTCAGTGGGGAGTCTACTTCTCCCTCTTCCTCTGCCCCTCCCCCCATTGCTTGTTTTCTCTCTCTCTCTCTCTCTGAAAGAAATAAATAAAATCTTAAAAAAAAAATAAAACCAGTCAAAGAGAAAATCTTAAAAGCAGCCAAAAGAAAAAAAGATACATTGCATACAGATGATAGGAGATTTCTCATCAGAAGAAAGGCAAGCCAGCAGACATCTTTAAAGTAGTCAAAGGATGGGATCCCTGGGTGGTGCAGCGGTTTGGCGCCTGCCTTTGGCCCAGGGCACGATCCTGGAGATCCGGGATCAAATCCCACGTCGGGCTCCCGGTGCATGGAGCTTGCTTCTCCCTCTGCCTACGTCTCTGCCTTTCTCTCTCTCACTGTGTGCCTATCATGAATAAATAAAAATTAAAAAAAAAAAATAAAGTAGTCAAAGGAAAAAAAAGTCAACCTGGACTTCAAAGACAAAATAAAGATTTTTTCAGATATACAAAAGCTGAAAAAACTCCACACCAGAAGACCTGAACTCCAAGAAATGTTAAAGGAAGTCCTTCAGGCCTCATATAGGATGAAAAGCTGGATTTATAGAGGCACACCTGGCTGACTCAGTTGGAAGAGTATATGACTCTTGATCTTGGGGTTGTGAGTTCAAGCCCCACACTGGGCATAGAGATTCCTTAAAAATAAAATCTTAAAAAAATCTGCTATACAAAGGAATGCAGAGCACTGGAAACAGTAAATATGGGGATAGGTTTAAAAACTTCTTTCTGGGCAGCCTGGGTGGCTCAGTGGCTTAGCACTGCCTTCAGCCCAGGGCCTGATCCCTGAGACCTGGGATCAGGTCCCACATCAGGCTCCTTGCATGGAGCCGGCTTCTCCCTCTGCCTGTGTCTCTGCCTCTCTCTCTGTGTCTCTCATGAATAAATAAATAATATCTTTAAAAAAGAAAAATAAAGACTTCTTTCTTATTTAAAAATGATCAGGGATCCCTGGGTGGCGCAGCGGTTTGGCGCCTGCCTTTGACCCGGGGCGCGATCCTGGAGACCCGGGATCGAGTCCCACGTCGGGCTCCCGGTGCATGGAGCCTGCTTCTCCCTCTGCCTGTGTCTCTGCCTCTCTCTCTCTCTCTCTCTCTATCATAAATAAATAAAAATAAAAAAAAATGATCAATATTTTGTGGGTTTGTAGCATACATAAAAGAAAAAATATGAAAAATATAGCACAGGGTTCCCTGGGTGGCTCAGCGGTTTGACCCCTGCCTTTGGCCCAGGGCGTGATCCTGGAGTCCCGGTATCGAGTCCCACATCGGGCTCCCTGCATGGAGCCTGCTTCTCTCTCTGCCTGTGTCTCTGCCTCTCTCTCTCTGTGTCTCTCATGAATAAATAAATAAAATCTTAA
The DNA here is from genome assembly GCF_003254725.2 of Canis lupus dingo. NCBI lineage: Eukaryota > Metazoa > Chordata > Mammalia > Carnivora > Canidae > Canis > Canis lupus. The sequence goes on along the minus strand of NC_064281.1, from coordinate 105,410,838 downwards.
AAAAAAGAAAAAAGAGAAAAATATAGCACAAATGTTGGGAGGGAATAAATGAAAGCATAGTTTTGCAAGGCTCTTGTACTATACCTGAGTGTTATATATCATTTGAAGGTAGAATTGAATAAGTAAAGTGTATTTAGTTCTCACTTTGCTTGGTTACAATATGCACAATATGCACAAATATCAGTTACCACAGTTTAGTTAAATAACACCGGTCTCTCAACAACACAAATATGTGGTTCAATATTAGTTACCATAGTGTATTAACTGTGAGCAATTGCATAAAGTACAGACTTTGCTGCTGGCTTTTCAGCCCACAAAAAACTATGCAGTTAAAAAAAAAACTATGCAGTTGTTATATATCCATCATGATCACTAACCAATCACATCACTTCTTTCAAAGCATGTTGGCAACTGGTCACTACACAGCTGTTATTCGGTTCGTGCACAGACAGCAAAATGTACAGTTGTGTTGACTCCATGAATCCCAGTGATAAAATCCAAGTGACATTTTATTAAAAATTGGTAAGAAAAAGAGAGAATTGGCTAACAATTCTGCAGGTGCACATTCAGTTGTCCTTGTACCATCCCCTATATGTTATGTTATACAACTTGGTTTAAAACTTACCAAATAGGGGCCCTGGGTGGCTCAGTGGTTGAGTGTCTGCCTTTGGCTCAGGTTGTGATCCTGTAATCCCATGAGCCCGGGGCCTTCGGATCAAGTCCTACATCAGGCTCCCCACAGAGAGCCTGCTTCTCTCTGTGCCTATGTCTGTGCTTCTCTCTGTGTGTCTCTCATGAATAAATAAATAAAAAGCTAAAAAAAAAAAAAAAAGCTTACCAAACAACAAAACCCGCCTAGGAAATAATTTTGTACTTTTTTCATATATTCTATTTTTTTGCCTATGATGATTTCCAAATAATGTCTTTTAAAAATATTATTTATTTATTTGAGAGAGAGAGAGAAAGAATGTACAAGTGAGGGGTAGAGGGAGCTGAGGGAGAGGGAGAAACAGACTCCCTGCTGAGTGTGAACTCTGATGCAAGGCTCAATTCCAGGACCCTGAGATTATGACCTGAGCCAAAGTCAGACACTTAACCACCTGAGACACCTAGGTGCCCCTAAATAATTTCTTTTTTGAACTGAGATATTATTGATTTATAACATTATATTAGTTTCAAGTGTACAACACACTGCTTTGATACTTGTATATATTGTGAAATGATCACCACGATAAGTCTAGTTAACATCTGTTATCACCACACAGTTACAAATTTTTTTTATTGTGATGAGAATTTTCAGTTCTATAATGAATAATTTCTTCTGAAATGTCTTCCATTTCACTAGTTGTCTAATGAACTGGGTCTAATCTGCTGTTAATATCTTCAATTGATTGAGTTCTTAATTTTGATCATCTTTTTTTATTTTACTTCTGGAAGTTTGATGAAATGATTTTTAAAAATATTTTATTTATTTATTCATGAGAGACAAAGAGAGAGGCAGAGACACAGGCAGAGGGAGAAACAGGCTCCATGCAGGGAGCCTGATGCAGGACTCGATCCCGAGACTCCAGGATCACACCCTGGGCCAAAGGCAGGCACTAAACCACTGAGCCACACAGGGATCCCCCTCCCACATTTTTATTTATTTAAACATAGTAAGCATATTTCTTTATATTCTGTGTTTAATAATTCCAGTATCTAAGGGTACCTGGCTGGCTCAGTCAATAGAGTGTGTGATTCTTGATCTCAGGGTTGTGGGTTCAAGCCCCATGTTGGGTATGGAGCCTACTTAAGTAAGTAAATAAATAAATATTCCAGTATCTAAATGATTTCAATTTATGGCTCTGCTGTCTGCTACTTTATCCAGTTCTCACTTGTGGTGATTCAATTCTTTGTTTGGCTATTAACTTTTTTGTAAGCTGCTCACTTTCCTTATAATATGAATAAATTCTTGAGATCTAGGACAAGGGTGAATTTCTTCAGCAAAGGATCTATGCTTGCTTTTGCTAAGTGTCTGGAAACATTCACAGGCCAGGATCATTTTAAATTTATGGCTAGACATTTCTTGAGTCACCCAGGCAGTGTGAATTGGGGCTGCATGATGACAGCTTCTGGGCCATTTTTTTCCTCTGTGTCCTGCTTGGCACCACCAAGGAAATATTCCTTTGTAGTCCCCTGGGGGAGTGGGTGGGATAGCAAGTTAAGTCCTCCTTCATGAGGGTTTATTCCATTTGGACGCCAATTTAATGGGGAAAAGACCTCTATTAGGCTTTCTACCTTTAATCTGTTTCTGGGTTTGTGTCTCTTACCCCTGTGGGTTTTTAAAAAAAAATTTTATTTATTTATTCATGAGAGACACAGAGAGAGCAGCAGAGACAGGCAGAGGGAGAAGCAGGCTCCATGCAGGGAGCCTGATGTGGGACCTGATCCCAGGACTCCAGGATCACGCCCTGAGCCAAAGACAGGCGCTTAACCGCTGAGCAACCCAGGCAGTCCCTCTTACCCCTATGTTTTGGATGACTTTTGCGAAATTGAAATCCTCAAACTCCCCAAATGCCACAATTGCCTTTAGGATAAAGTTGATATCATTACTTCACTTCTCTGTGCTCTCACAGTCTCTTAGGTTTGATTATGATAATTCCTTCCCTTGCAGATCTTTGAGGCTTTTAAGTAAATGTTTTCTCATTTATTATTTTTAAAAAACTATTTGAGAGAGAGTGGAGGGGGAGGGGCAGGGAGGAGGGACAGAGGAGGAGAGAGAAAGAATCTGAAGCAGACTCCACACTGAGCACAGAACCCCATGTGGGACTCAGTTCCATGACCATGAGATCATGATCTGAGCCCAAACCAAGATTTGGACACTTAACCAGCTGAGCCACCCAGGTGCCCTGGTTTTCTCATCTCTTAACCAGTACTTTTTGTTGTCTTCAGCAGCGATGACATGCGAGAAACAGAAAGCCTATCTTCCCTCTTTGGTTCACTTCAACATAGCTTTTGGATCCACTAAAACTCCTTTTAAAGAGGTTAGAAAAGATCACTAAGCTGCCATATCAATTTGGCATACTTTTCATTCCTATCTAATTCAAACTCTCCACAGTTTCTGACACACCTGATTATTCCTTCTCTCTTAAAACCAGCTTCTGGCTTTCACAACACCCCACTTTCTGATATGACTCCTAAATGACTGTTCCTCTTCCAGGGCTCAGATCTGGGTCTTCTAGTTTCTACATTTCCTCTGCCACCCCTCTGCCTTAAGCTCCTAGCATATATCCCTTATATTACTTCAGTAGCCTCCTCACTGAATGTCCTCATTGGATGTTCTCTGTTCATTCTTCTCTCCAACCAACATTCTCCCCATTCTCCCCACAGCAACCAGAGTGATCTTTCAAAAATGAAAATTGAGGAGTCCCTGGCTTGCTCAAGCAGTAGAGCATGCAGCTCTTGGTCTTGGGGTTCTAAATTTGAGTCCCACATTGGGTGTAGAGATTACTTAAAAATAAAATATTAAAAAAAAAGAAAAATTGAATCAGGTCAATTTGCCTGGGTCAAACTCTACAAAATACTGCACTTTAGAATTAGATAAATTCCAAATGATTGGGATGCCTGTGTGGCTCAGCAGTTGAGCATCTGCCTTTGGCTTAGGGTGTGATCCTAGGGTCCTGGGATTGAGTCCCGCATCAGGCTCTCCACAGGGAGCCTGCTTCTCCCTCTGACTGTGCCTCTGCCTCTCTCTCTCTCTGTCTCTCATGAATAAATAAATAAAATCTTTTTAAAAATTCCAAATGATTTAACATTACCCCCCAAACTTTGTATGATCTAATCCCTGCTTATATATTCATAATTGTCCCCTTATATAATTCTGTAGTCAAATTGAATTTTTCAGTTCAACAAACAGGCCAAATTATTCCCACCTCAGATTCTTTTTTTTTTTTTAATTTTTAAAGTAGTCTCCACACCCAACATGAGGCTAGAACTCACGGTCCTGAGATCAAGTGGCATGCTTTACCAAGTGAGCCAGCCAAGTGCCTCCCAATCTCAGATCCTTGACACTTGCTGTTCTCTTTTCCTGGAATATTGCTTCCATGCTTTTTGCATGGCTAATTCCTATTCATAATTCACAACTCACTTTAAGTTACTTCTCAGAGACTTTCCCTGACCACCTAATCCAGTGGCATCCTGTCCTTTTCCTTTTTTCCTTCCTGTCCTTTTATAAATTTATCATAATTTTTGAGTAAATATTTATTATCGGTTTATTTATATAAGGTCTATTCCCTCAATTATCTTTAAATGTTGGGGAGACAGGGGTGCCTGGCTGGCTCAGTTGATAGAACATGCAACTCTTGATCTTGGGGTCATGAGTTTAAGCACCACATTGGGTATAGAGCTTACTTAAAAAAATGTCAGGAAAGTAGAGGCTCTATTTGATGTTTTCCCACACTATACCCAGGTCTTAGCCCCTTTTTTTGCACACAGTAGGAGTTCAAGAAGCAGATCTACATGGAAAGTACAATTATAATGAGAAATTCCATGTTAAGCACAGAATTAAAGCGAAGAGGTATGAGTTACAAGACAATAACACTAGATCAAGCTAAAATAAGACATATCTGCGAATAGAACTATAATGCTTTTTTTAAAAAAGATTTTATTCATTTATTCATGAGAGACACACAGAGAGAGGCAGAAACATAGGCAGAGGGAGAAGCAGGCTCCCTGTGGGAAGCCTGATATGAGACCCTGGGATCATGACCTGAGCTCTTTGGGTGCTCACCAGCTGAGCCATCCAAGTGCCCCTAGAACTATAATGGTTAAAGCCATATAGCCTACCCCTTTTCCTCAATAACTCAATACATGGCTTTTTATTATTGTTATCTACACTTTAAGCAAATAAATAATCATGTACAAATAGCATATTTCTCATGTTGGCTTAGAATTTAATTATTTGGAACACTGAAAACATTCTGTAACAGATCCAACATGATACATAGTGGATAGGTTCCTTTGTTTAATTCATAATGTTTAACCCATAATTCATTTATGCACTTGAAAATATTACTTGAGGGGCACTTGGGTGGCTCAGTCTGTTAAGTGACCGACTCTTGATTTCGGCTCAGGTCATGGTCTCAGGGTCGTGGGATTGAGCTCCCTGTCAGGCTCTACGCTCAACAGGGAGTCTGCTGGAGATTCTCTCCCTCTCCTTCTCCCTCTGCCCTTCACCTCACTTGCATGCATTCTCTCTCTCTGTCTCTCTCTTTCTCGCTCATCTCTAAAATAAATAAATACATCTGAAAAAAATTAATTGAGCATCAGGGTGCCCGGGTGGCTCTGCTGGTGGAACTTACAACTCTTGACCGTGGGGTTGCAAGTTTGAGACCCATTTATGTATAGAGATGACTTAACATAAAATCTAACAAAATATATTAATTGAGCACTAATTTGTGCCAAGAACTGTTCAAGCCTTGAGCATCCAATAGTAAACAAAATAGGCAAAACTCCCTATCCTCATGGATTTTATGTCCATATGATAAAACAAAAAAGAAAGAAGTAAAATATGTGGAATAGATGGTGATACAGGTTACCATGAATGAAGAGCCAAGAAAGTACTGGGATTGGGAAGGGAGCAGCACCATGTTAGCCTATTATTAGTAGAATCTATAGCTTAGAGTGTTTAAAAAGAATTTGAGGTGGAAATTATTTATAGAACCTCATTATCACAAATGAAATAATATCGGTAATATGAGAAAAGACTGTCATCTGAGAAACTGTATAAAAACATACTTCCTGGGGCACATAGGTGGCTGAGTGGGTTAAACACCTGACTGGGTTTTAGCTCAGGTCGTGATCTCATGGTCATGAGATAGGGCCTGCCTCAGGCTCTGAGCTCAGCATGGGGTCTGCTTCAGATTCTCTCTCCTTCTCCCTCTGCTTCTGCCCCCACTCACACTCTCTCTATCTTTTAAAGATTTTTAAAAATCCTTAATAAGGGGGGGAAGCCTGGGTGACTCAGCAGTTTAGCGCCGCCTTCAGCCCAGGGCCTGATCCTGGGTACCTGGGATCAAGTCCCACGTCAGGCTCCTTGCGTGGAGCCTACTTCTCCCTCTGCCTGTGTCTCTGCCTCTCTCTCTCTCTGTCTCTGTCTCTGTCTCTCATGAATAAATAAACACAGAGAGATCCAGAGACATAGGCAGAGGGAGAAGCAGCAGGCTCCATGCAGGAGTCCAATGTGGGACTCAATTCAGGAACTCCAGCATCACGCCCCAAGCTGAAGGCAAACGCCCAACTGATGAGCCACCCAGGCATCCCTCTCTCTGTCTCTCAAATGAATAAAATATTTTTTTTAAATCCCACACTTCCTGGGGCACCTGGGTAGCTCAGTAGGTTAGGCATCAACTCTTGGTTTTGGCTCCAGTAGTGATCTTGGGATTGTGGGATCAAGCCCCAAGTCAGGCTCCATGTTCAGCAGGGAGTCTGCTTGGGGATTTCCCTCCCTCTCCTTCTGCCCCTCCCCTTCTCTTTCTAAAATAAATAACTCTTAAAAAAACCCAAACCCCACATTTCCTTCCCTACAGCAGTGGGACAGTCAGAGAACTACTCAAGCTTTAAGTCACTGACAAACTCTCACAGCCTGAGACAGGATTTCCAACAAGGCCATGGCTAGAAAGGGTAAGAGGCCAAAAACAGAGATGGAAATTTCAGGAAGAATGAAATGAGGTGCCAAGAAGGAAAACACATTTCTTGTTGATATGAACTGCTGTGGACAAGCAGTCCCCACTATTAAATCACTATTTGGTTGTCATTTTTTTCTACAATTGTGACTGTTTCTGACCACGATCTGTTTCCTATTTGGGATATACTAGTTGTATAACTTTTCTCTTATTATTCTATCCCCCCAAACAATACTTAGTTTGGGGACCTTTTCTGATAAACTGAATTGTCAGTGACATAAGGAAGTGGCATAAAAAGGTGCCTTCATGTCCCTACCTCTACCATTAAAATTTATATTAAAAGAATTCAGATAGCCAATACAGTACTCTGGCTCCCTCATATTCTACCTTAATAAGTGGGATAAAAGCAGAACCTCAGTAACACCTGGATGGCTCAGTGGTTGAGTGTCTTCCTTTGGTTCAGGTCATGATCCTCGGGTCCTGGGATCGAGTTCCACATCGGGCTTCCTTCAGGGAGCCTGCTTCTCCCTCTGCCTATGTCTCTGCCTCTCTGTGTCTCTCATGAATAAATAAATAAAATCTTTAAAAAGAACTTATTCCTAAGTGTTTTGTTCTTTTTGATGATATTATAAATAAGATTATTTTCTTTTTTTCATAGAAACAGAAGTGGTTTTCATATATTGATCTTGTACCCTGCTACCTTTTATATTGGTTTACCAGCTTGGAGAGGTTTTTTTGTGTGTGTGATTTTTAAAGAATTTTCTATATACAAGATAAATCCATAATGTAAAAATTCCCCAAAAGAAATCCTCAGTCACAGATGGTTTCACTGGAGAATTCTACCAAATGTTTAAAGATTTAACTCCAATTTTGCCAAATCAAATCAGAAAATAGAATGAGGGAGAAAACTTTCCAATTCATTTTATGAAGTTAGTATTACCTCTGATACTACTCCAGCAAAGAGGGGAAGGAGCATATCCTTACTGCCAGTTGGGATATGCCCAAGTTCTCCATGTGGTCTCCACAGATACCTCATTGGGGGAGGGGGAGTGAGGGGAAGCTTATTATGCCTCTGCTGATGAAAGTCCTGGCTCCTGATTTGGCTTTTTCCGACACCACTCTGGTGGGAGTGTTGCAGTACCTTGTTACTTCCTTTTAGTGTGGAATTCTAAGCTACTACTCTGCATTTGCTGCTATGGCTGGGGGTGGGACCACAGATTTTCCTATGATGTTTGACTGAAGTAGGGCACTTAATACAACATGTTTTCTTATTTGCTAGACTGCCCCTTTCCTAGTCATTTGGCTAAAGAGTGCAGGTTTTGGGGCACCAAAACCCCACTGGGTGGCTCAGTGGTTAAGCGTCTGCCTTTGGCTCAGGGTGTGATCCCAGGACTCTGGGAGTCCCACATTGGGTTCCCTGTGGGGAGCCTGCTTCTACTTCTGCCTCTGTCTCTGCCTCTCTCTGTGTGTCTCTCATGAATAAATAAAATCTTTTTAAAAAAGAGTGCAGGTTTTTATTGTTGTGTGTGTGTGTGTGTGTGTGTGTGTGTGTGTGTATGTGTCTGTTCCTGTTTGCATTTCTGGGTTGCCAACTTCTGAGAGGTATGGGACAAAAAGAAAACCCAGAGAACTTAACACCATGTTGTTCCTTGGGTCCTACGATCCCTAGCCAGTATGATGTGTCTGCTTTTATTCAATTTTCAAAGTCTGTGTATATATATATATATATATATATATATATATATATATATATACACATACATACACACACACACACACATATATATATACACACAGGATTTTCTGTTGTACCTAGAGGGAGAAATAGGGAAAAGTATGTCTATACCATATTCCTGGAAGAGGAAGTCTTCTGAAAAATTTTTTTAAAAGATTTATTTATTTTAGAGGGAGAGTGGGATTGAGGGGAGTGGCAGAGGGAGAGGGAAAGGGAGAACATCAATCAGACTCCCTGCTGAGCCTGATGCAGGGTTCAATCTCCCGACCTTGAGATCATGACCTGAGCCAAAATCAAGACTCAGATGCCCAACCAACTAAGCTGCCCAGGTGCCCTGATAAATTGTTTTTAACAAAGAAACAAAGTATTTTAGTTCTCAAAATTTCTTTTCATTTATAGTATACTGAATAAATATCCACTTTAATGTATTTTTTATTTCCCTATACATTTATAAGCAATAGTAAAAACAGTTTTAATATTTTGATAAGATATTTTAAGACCAGGTCACCTGGGTGGCTCAGCAGTTGAGCATCTGCCTTTGGCTGATGGCATGATCCAGGAGTTCCCGGATCAAGTCCCATATCCTGCTCCCTATAGGGAACCTGCTTCTCCCTCTGCCTGGGTCTCTGCCTCTCTGTGTGTCTCTCATGAATGAATAAACAAAATCTGTTTTAAAAAAGGAATTTTAAGACCACAGAATAATTGTTACTATCTCTTTTTTTAAGATTTTATTTATTCATAGAGACAGAGAGAGAGGCAGAGACACAGGCAGAGGGAGGAGCAGGCTTCATGCAGGGAGCCCGATGTGGGACTCGATTCCGGGTCCCCAGGATCACGCCCTGGGCTGAAGGCGGCGCTAAACCGCTGAGCCACCCGGGCTGCCCGGTATTTGTCATTTCTAATGGCTGAGTAATATTCCATTGTATACATAGACCACAACTTTATCCCTTCATCTTTTGATGGACGCCGAGGCTCCTTCCACAATTTGGCTATTGTGGACATTGCTGCTATAAACATTGGGGTGCAGGTGTTTTGCCGTTTCACTGCATCTGTATCTTTGGGGTAAATCCCCAGCAGTGCAATTGCTGGGTCATAGGGCAGTTCTATTTTTTTTTAAAGATTTCATTTATTTATTCATGAGAGACACACACAGAGAGAGAGAGGCAGAGACACAGGCAGAGGGAGAAGCAGGCTCCATGCCGGAAGCCCGACGTGGAACTCGATCCCAGGTCCCCAGGATCACGCCCTGGGCCGAAGGTGGCACTAAACCACTGAGCCCCCGGGCTGCCCAAATATTTTATTTTTTTTAAGTAACCTCTACATCCACCATGGGGCTTGAACTTGTGACCCCAAGATCAAGAGTCACATACTGTACTGACCCAGCCAAACAGGTGCCCCCCAAAATTGATTTTTTTATATTGATCTTGCATCCTACAACTTTGGTAAACTCACTTATTTGTTGTGATAACTTTTTTGTAGCTTCTAGCAGGATTCTCTACAAAGATGATCATGTCTCAGAGAACAAAAACAGTTTTACTTCTTTCCTTTCTATCTAGAAACCTTTTATATTTTTATCTTGCCTTATTGCACTGGCTAGAAACTTCAGTAATAGGTGAATATAAATGGAGAAGACAGACATCCTTACCTTGTTCCCAATTTTAGAGAGAAAGCATTTAGCCTTTCACAACGGAGTATATCAGCTGTAGGTATTAGTAGATGCCGTTTATCAGGTAGAAGTTTTCTCCTCTTCCTGGATTTCTGGGAATTTTTATCAGAAATGGATGTTGGGGGTCATCTGCCTGGCTTGTTGGTAGAGCATGCGACACTGAATCTCAGGATTGTAGGTTCCAGTACACATTGGCTGTAGAGATTACTTTAAAAAAATCTTAACAAAAAATTTTTATTAAAAAGGAAAACTAACCTTTTCACCACCATCATGGTGTAATAAAAATCAGGTATAACTCGTAGAGGAGGCATTGAAGAAGAACCAAGCTGGATCTATAAGGAATCACACATGAGAGGGCACGAATATTTATGCTGCATGAAGGACACATGTTCAGATCCTATCACTGTATAAACATCCCTACTACCTGAACAGTAGACATGTTTATCAGGGAAATGATTTCTCTCTGTTACTGTGCTTCTGCACCAGTAGGTTAGTTCAGTAATAAATATCTGAGACCTCTGAAAAAACAAAGAAAGAAATAGACGTTGGATTTTATCAAATAATTTTTCTTTTTTAAAAATATTTTATTCATTTATTCATGAAAGACAGAAAGACAGAGGCAGAGGGAGAAGCAAGCTCTCCCAGGACCCCTGGGTCATGACCTGAGCCAAAGGCAGATGCTTAACTGACTGAGCCACTCAGGCACCCCTCAAATAATTTTTCCATGTCAATTGTGATGATCATATGGAGTTTTGTTGCTGTTGTTGTTGCTTGCTGCTGAGCTATATTGATTGATTTTCAAGTGTTCCCAACCTTGCATTCCCAGGAAAAACCCCACTTGATGCATTATCCTTTTACTAGGTTACTTAATTTGATTTGCCAATATCTTATTAAGAATTTTTGTATCTGGGCAGCCCTGGTGGCTCAGCGGTTTAGCGCTGCCTTCAGCCCAGGGTGTGATCCTGGAGACCTGGGATCGAGTCCCACGTCGGGCTCCCGGCATAGAGTCTGTTTCTCCCTCTGCCTGTGTCTCTGCCTCTCTCTCTCTCTCTCTCTCTCTCTGATGAATAAATAAATAAAATCTTTTAAGAAAAGAATTTTTGTATCTAAGGACATCTGGGTGGCTCAGCGGTTGAGCGTCTGCCTTTGGCTCAGGACGTGATCCTGGGGTCTTGGGATGGAGTCCCACATCAGGCTCCTTGCAGGGAGCCTGCTTCTCCCTCTACTTGTGTCTCTGCCTCTCTTTCTCTCTGTGTCTCTCATGAATAAATAAAATAAAATCTTTCAAAAATTATTTATTTATTTGAGAGAGAGAGAGAGCAGGGGGAGGGGCAGAGGGAGAGAGAGTCCCAAGCGGACTCCGAGCCTGACTTAGGGCTTGGTCTCATGACCCTAACAAGAAACCAAGAGTTGCCTAACAGAGTGAGCCATCCGGGTCCCCAGTAAGTGGTTGCTTTTAAATAATTTGTCCATTTCATCTAAGTCATTTAATTTTTATTTTTTATTTATTTTTTTAAGTCATTTAATTTTTAAAAAGATTTTTTAAAATTTATTTTAGAGGAAGATAAAGAGCAAGAGCCAGGAGAGGGGAAGAAAGAGAGAGAAAATCTCAAGCAGACTCCAAGCTGAGGGCAGAGCCTGACATGGAGCTCAATCTCACAACCCTGAGATCATGACCAGAGTCAAAATCAAGAGCCATTGCTTAACTACCAAACCACCCAGGTGCCTCAGTCATTGAATTTTTTAAGAGAAACATTTTATTATTTATGTTTATTTTTTGGCCATTACTATGTTCATTTCATGACTTTTTTTTAGAGAAGAGAAAGGGGCAGAGGAAGAGGGAGAGAGAATCTTAAGCAGGCTCCACACCCAGCATAGAGCCCAGTGCAGGCCTCAGTCTCGCAACCCTGAGATCATGACCTGAGCCCAAATCTAGAGTCAAGTGCTTAACTGACTGAGACACCTAAGTGCCCCACGACTTTTTAAAATTTAAGTAATCTTGATGCCCAACATGGAGCTCAAACTCACAACCCTGAGATCAAGAATTGCAAGCTCAGAATGTGAACTGGTGCAGCCACTCTGGAAAACTGTGTGGAGGTTCCTCAAACAGTTAAAAATATACCTGCCCTACGACCCAGCAATTGCACTGTTGGGGATTTACCCCAAAGATACAAATGCAATGAAACGCCGGGACACCTGCACCCCGATGTTTATAGCAGCAATGGCCACGATAGCCAAACTGTGGAAGGAGCCTCGGTGTCCATCCAAAGATGAATGGATAAAGAAGATGTGGTTTATGTATACAATGGAATATTACTCAGCCATTAGAAATGACAAATACCCACCATTTGCTTCAACGTGGATGGAACTGGAGGGTATTATGCTGAGTGAAGTAAGTCAGTCGGAGAAGGACAAACATTATATGTTCTCATTCATTTGGGGAATATAAATAATAGTCAAAGGGAATATAAGAGAAGGGAGAAGAAATGTGTGGGAAATATCAGAAAGGGAGACAGAACGTAAAGACTGCTAACTCTGGGAAACGAACTAGGGGTGGTAGAAGGGGAGGAGGGCGGGGAGTGGGAGTGAATGGGTGACGGGCACTGGGGGTTATTCTGTATGTTAGTAAATTGAACACCAATAAAAAATAAATTAAAAAAAAAAGAATTGCAAGCTCCACCAACTGAGCCAGCCAGACATCCCCTAAGTCATTGAATTTGTAGACATAAAGTTGTTCATAATATTCTGCCTTTTTAGTATCTGTAGATCTTGTAATGATTTCATCTCTCCCATTTCATATTAGTAATTGGTGTCTTCGCTTTCTTTTTTCTTCTTTTTTTTGTGATCAGGCTGGCTAGAAGTTTATCAGTTATTTATCTTTTTTTTTATGATAGTCACACACAGAGAGAGAGAGAGAGAAAGAGAGAGAGAGAGGCAGAAACACAGGCAGAGGGAGAAGCAGGCTCCATGCACCGGGAGCCCGATATGGGATTTGATCCCAGGTCTCCAGGACCGCGCCCTGGGCCAAAGGCAGGCACCAAACCACTGCGCCACCCAGGGATCCCATCAGTTATTTATCTTTTCAAAGATCTAACTTTTGAGGGATGCCTGGGTAGCTCAGTGGTTTAGCGCTGCCTTCAGCCCAGGGCATGATCCTGGAGACCTGGGATCGAGTCCCACATCAGGGTCCCTGCATGGAATCTGCTTCTCCCTCTGCCTGTGTCTCTGCCTCTGTGTGTGTGTGTGTGTGTGTGTGTGTGTGTGTCTCATGGTAAATAAATAAAATCTTTAAAAAAATCTAACTTTTTATTTCATTGACTTTCTCTATTTTTATTTATTTAGTAATCTCTACACCCGAGGTAGGGCTCGAACTCATGAGCCCTAGCATGATCACTAGTTACATGCTCTACTAACTGAGCGAGCCAGGTGCCCCCAGGCTTTCTTTATTTTTATATTTTACTGATTCCCACTTTGATCTTTATTATTCTTTTGAGAAGGTGGCTTATTAAGTGTTTTATTGGTTCTTTTTTCTCTAGATTTTTAAGTTGAAAGTTGAAGTAATTGATTCAAGTACTTAGAACTTGCTTCTCTTCTAACATAGACATTTAGTGCTCTAAATTTTCCTTGAGGAACTGCTTTAGCTGCCTGTCATAAATTTTTATATGTTGTGTCTTCATTTTGATTCAGTTCAAAGTACTTTTTTTTAAGCTTATTTATTTTTTTTTTTTAGTAATCTCTACACCCAACATGGACTTGAACCTACCACTCCAAGATCAGGATTTGGGTGCTCTATCCACTGAGCCAGTCAGATGCCCCCAATTTAAAGTACTTTTATTTTCTTAAGATTTTATTTATTTATTCATGTGAGACACACAGAGACAGAGAGAGAGAGAGGCAGAGACACAGGCAGAGAGAGAGAATCAGGCTCCTCACAGGGAGCCTGATGTGGGACTCGATCCCAGGACTCCAGGATCACACCCTGGGCTGAAGGCAGGCACTAAACTTGATTTAGCATCCCTAAAGTACTTTTAAAATCATTTTGAATGGGGTGCCTGGGTGGTGCAGTGGTTAAGTGCCTTCCTTCAGCTCAGGTCATTATCCCAGGGTCCTATGATCGAGCCCTGCATCAGGCTCCCTGCTCAGTGAGGAGTCTGCTTCTCCCTCTCCCTCTGCTTGCTGCTCCCCCTGTTTGTGCTCTCTCTGTCTCTTAAATTAATGAATATAATCTTAAAAATAAATAAATAAAATCCCTTTGAATCTATTTTGGCCCATGTGTCATTGAAAAGTGTATTATTTAGTTTCTAAATATTTGAGAATTTCCCAGATGTTTTTCCACTATTGATTTCTAATTCAGTTCCATTGTGATCAGACATACTCTGAATTCTTTTAACTGCATTAAGACATTTTATGGCTCAAAATATGTTCTATTTTGGTCAATGTGTGTACTTAAAAAGAATATCTATTCTACTGCTGATGGTGGAGTGTTCTATCATTATCAATTAGGTCGAATTACCTGATAGTGTTGTTCAGGTCTTCTATCCCCTTAATGATTTTCTGTCTGCTTGTCTAATTTATTGAGAGGGGGGTGTTGAAATCTCCAATGATAATTATGAATTTGTCTATTTCTCTTTGCAGTACTCTCAGTTTTTGCTTCATGTAATTTGAAGCTCTGTTATTAAGCATAGAAATATTTAGGCTTTGGGGATCCCTGGGTGGCTCAGCAGTTGACCACCTGCCTTGGCTCAGGGCGTGATCCTGCGGTCCCGGGATCGAGTCCCACATCGGGCTCCCTGCATAGAGCCTGCTTCTCCCTCTGCCTGTGTCTCTGCCTCTCTCTCTGTGTCTCTCATCAATAAATAAATAAAATCATCAAAAAAACAAAGGACTTTGTTTAAGAAATGCAAAGGCAAGGCATTGACTGGGAGAAAATAATCACATATCCTATATCTGATAAAGGACTCATACAGAGAATACATAGAACTCTCACAGCTCAATAATAAAAGACTAGTAACCGGATAAGCCTGGTGGCTCAGCGGTTGAGCACCTGCCTTCGGCCCCGGGCATGATCCTGGAGACCCAGGATCGAGTCCCACATCAGGCTCCCTGCATGGAGCCTGCTTCTCCCTCTGCCTGTGTCTCTGCCTCTCTCTCCCTGTGTGTGTCTCTCATGAATAAATAAATAAAATCTTTAAAAAATAAAATAAAATAAAATAAAAGACTAGTAACCCAATTAAGAGACAAGACAAAAGATTTGAACAGAAACTTGACCAAAGAAGATAAACAGATGGCAAATAATCACATGGAAAAGATGCTCAATTGATTAATGCTTAATAAAATGCAAATGAAATCCACAATGAGATACCACTGTACACCTATGAGAATTACTAAAATTAAAAAGGCTGATTATACCAAGTGTTGGCTAGGATTTGGAAGACCTGGAACTCCTATACACTGTTGGTGGGAATGTGCAAGTGGTACAAGTGGTATGAGCACTTCAGAAAATTATTTTTTATTGTATTTTATTTTAAAAATTTGTTTTATTTTTTTATTTTTTTTTGTTTTATTTTTTTATCAAGGTACAATTGACATACCATATTAGTTTCAGGTGCATAACATAATGATTTGATATTTGTATATATTGTGAAATGATCTGCAGTATAAGTCTGGTTAACACCTATAACCGTACATAGTTACAGAATTTTTTTCTTATGATGAGAAATTTTGACAATTTCATAAAAACTTAATATATACCCATTATATGATCCAACCATTCTACTCCTAGGTATTTATCCAAGAGATATGAAAGCACATGTCCAAAGACTTGTACGTGGATATTCATAGTAACTTTATTTGTAATATTCAAAAACTGAAAAGAACTCAAGTGCCCATTCATAGATGAATGGATAAACAAATGCTGGTACATTCATACAAAGTAATAATATTCAGCAATAGAAATAAAAAACTTTTGTTACATACAACCACATGGGAGAACCTCAAAATAATTATTCTGAATGAAAAAAGCAGACAAAATGACTATACACTGTATGATTCCATTTGTATAAAAATTCTAGAAAACATAAATTCATCTATAGTGACAGAAAGCAGGTCAGAGGTTTTTGAGGGATCGGATGGGGGAGGCAGTGACTACAAAGGACACCAGGAAATTTGGGGAGGGGGTAATGGATATGTTCACTATCTTGATTGTGGTGATGATTTCCTGGTTATACACATATGGCAATAATTATCAAATGACATTTCTTTAATAATTTTTGTCAAAAAAACAAAAAAAATAAAAATAAAAAATATAAAAAAAATAATTTTTGTCAATTGTACCTCAATAAAGCTGTTTAAAAAGTATTTTTAAAAGTTGCAACTTGGGTGGCTCAGAGGGTTAAGTGTATGCCTTTGGCTAGGGTCGTGATCCCAGGGTCCTGGGACCGAGTCCTGCATTGAGGTCCCTGCTCAGCAGGGAGTCTGCTTCTCCTTCTCCTTCTGTCCCTACCCCCTTGCTTGTGTTCTCTCTCTCACTTGCTCTCTCTCTCAGATAAAAAAATAAAATCTTAAAAGAATTGCAACTAGAAAATGAATAAGTTTAGGAGAGTTAATGCACAGCATAATGATTACAATCAACAACACTGTATTATATACTTCAAAGTTGCTAAGAGACTAGACCTTAATATGCTTACAAAATGAAATGGTAATTATGTGAGGTGATGCAGGTGTTAGCTGATGCTATGGAGGTCATCATATTGCAACACAAAAATGTATCAAATCAACATGTTACACATCTTAAACTTATACAATGTTATGTCAATTATATCTCAATAAAAATAAAATAAAATTTAAAAGGGAGAATAAGGACATTGGGCATTCTGGAGGGAATTAGGGAAATCGGGATGAGATAGTACTAGGATCTCTATGGAGGGGCCCATGTGAGTTTGGAAAACAAAACATTTTGTTACATTGCTTTGATTTCTTTGCAGTTACAACATCTAATTTTTTAACAGGATTTTATTTTTTAAGTAACCTGTACACCCAATGGGGGGCTTGAACTTACAACCCCGAGATCAAGAGTCACATGCTCTAGTGACTGAGGCACTCTTATATCTAATTTAAGTTTTCAATAGTACAAAAGGAGTACATGACATTTTTAGATGTATCAAAAGGCACAGTTTTTATTTTTTATTTACTTAATTAAAATCTTTTTTTTATTTTTAAAGATTTTAAGTGATCTCTATACCCAATGTGGGGCTCAATCTCACAACCCCCAGATCAAGAGTTGCATGCTCCACCGACTGAGCCAGCCAGGCCCCCCAAGAAGCATAGGTGTTAAAAGCTTACAGAATTAATATATTTTATTTTCAGAGAAAATTTTCTGCATCTCTTTTTCTACTGTTACCGATCAGATGCATGGGTTTTGTTTTCAAGTCAAACAGTAGAGCAAGGTAAAAAGTGAAAAGAGCCTTCCTCTGTCCATGTCCTGCCCTGATCTTGTCCATAGACGTTGCCATCATTATTAGTCTCTTGCAAATTCATCCCTAAATGTTCTGCAGTATGCAAGCAGGGAGAGAAAGAACTTGTTTGTGTACTTTTATTTTGTTCAGACGCCAAGGGGATCACATTAGAGCCCAATACAGATAGACTTCCTTTATTGTTTTTAGGAGCTGTATGTTATTCCACTGCCTGATGTACCCTCAATTTATTTGACTAGTTACTCAGTCATGGATATTTAAGCTTTTTCTAGCTGTTTGCTATGTCAGTATTGCCATGAACATTTTTTTAAAAGATTTTATTTAGGGATCCCTGGGTGGCGCAGCGGTTTAGCGCCTGCCTTTGGCCCAGGGCGCGATCCTGGAGACCCGGGATCGAATCCCACGTCAGGCTCTCGGTGCATGGAGCCTGCTTCTCCCTCTGCCTATGTCTCTGCCTCTCTGTGTGTGTGTGTGTGACTATCATAAATAAATAAAAATTTAAAAAATATTTTAAATAAATAAATAAGGATTTTATTTATTCATGAGAGACAGAGAGACAGAGACGCAGGCAGAGGGAGAAGCAGGCTCCATGCAGGGAGCCCGATGCGGGACTCGATCCCAGGCCTCCAGGATCACGCCCTGAGCTGAAGGCGGCGCTAAACCGCTGAGCCACGAGGGCGGCCCTGCCATGAACATTAAAAATAATATTTTATTTATTTATTTGACAGAGAGATAGAGCCCGAGAGCACAAGCAGGGGGAACAGCAGAAGGAGAGGGAGAAGCAGGCTCCCCACTGAGCAGGGAGCCCAGTGCCGGTCTCGATCCCAGGACCCCGAGATCAAGACTTGAGCGTTTTCCCGCTATGGTTGTTTGGAGAGGAACTAGAGATTTCCCCACACTCTCGCCAACACGGGAAGGGGAATAATGCTGTCTTACCGAGCATTCTTCCACTGTGCGCGAGGTCGAACATTGTCTTAGGTTTTACTGGATACTCGTGTTTCTTTAAAGAAGTACTTTGCTCCAGCGTGTTGAAAATGAATGGATATATATGCCACTCTAGGGGAAGACAGCTACTGTGTAAATGAAATGCACTTCCATGTTTCTTGCACTTAAAAGAAAAATGAAACTTTTCTATTGCTACTATAAGTGTTAAACGTTTAAAGATCAGAACAATAGAAATACAGTTTTCTGGCATTTAAAAAATAGACCGATGATCTGTAATGTGCCATGGGCAGTAAAACATATGGTGGGAATTAAGGGTTTCAGAGGGATAGAAAGGATGGCTTGTTTCTTTCACTGGCTAAAAGGTTATGACCCCCATGCACCACGTGACCCGTCAGGACCTACTGACCCACCAATTATCCTGTGGAAAATGAACTCACTAACTCTTCCTAACTTTCGCCCAAATCTGCAGCTCCTGCTGTGTTCCCCATCTCTGCTAAAGGCATCACATCCACCCAGCCCACCGAGCTAGGAATCCGGCGGGGGTGACACCTTCTCTGCCCCAGGCAGCTGCTCTGCCCTCACCTCTTTCCCCGGGGGGGCCTTGGGGGGAAAACGCGGCGGTGCCCTGTCTAGAAGCGCCTGGCACCACGTCAGGCAGGCAGTGATCAGGAGCAGAGATTTCATTTCTGCCCTTTACAGCTTTTTTGCTTTATCCATGAGCTCTATCCCCAACCACCACCACCAAACCGGGAAAATGACAAAATTGCTTGAAGCAATGCCCTCTCACCAGAGACGTATGGCTCTCCACGCTGTCTACCTAAGGCCCCTGCCCTACTTGTTAAACTGTATACCTAGAGGAATTGGTGTGTAGGACACTCACCTTTCACTAGGCAGGAATAATGGAGCTGTCCATGTGGAACATATTAATTGAAAAATACCCTAATCTTTTTCCTTTACAAATAGAAAGGATGCTAATGATTTCTTCTCTTCTTACAGATCGGTATTGTTATTTTAAACTTTGGTTTGGAAGGAAAATTAGATGGAATGCTCTCCGAAAGATTTTGGAGGGGAGGTCATATGAAGGCAAAGGCGGAATATCTACATGGTGGCGGGAAGTGAAATAAAAATCCGCAGTCCCCACCTCCTGAGCCAGCTATCGGTCATCAGCATCTCCTTTACCACAAGGCATATTTCTGGCCCACGTCTCCTACCACCTTCTGTTGGTGGGGAAGAGGAGTGTGCACAGAGACTACAAATTCACTTTAATTTGTCTATGATCCCCAGCAAAACATAATTAAGAACATAGATGGCCTGCTTCTAAAAATAATATTGTGCATTTCAAAACAAAATATTATGATGTTTGGATTATCTGCTGTTTCAGATTATCTCTGCCACTGCTCTAGAGGGTCAAATTTCCTCTGCAGCTCTGTAGCCCTTGAAAACATGTGTTTAGTTATAAACATAGGTTCCCCTGGGGAACCTCCAAATAGGAATGTTTCTCTCGTTTGGGAGTGAGAAATGCGTGTATTTCCTTTGACACAGAGGACAGCATTAATGCTTGCCAATTTGCAGATAATTTCAAAATGTGTTCTGACCCCCATGCTTTCACCAGTTAGCAGACATTTTTCTAGCATCTATTTGTCAATGAGCATTAAGTCCACTCAAGAAGTTTAGTTCTTAACTACTGGGCTGGGCTGGGCCATACTTTAAAGTGTTAAAAAATGAAAAGTTCATCTTAAACTAGAAAAATAGCTAATGCCTCTCACTGACCCCGTTCTCCTGTAACACCCAGGCCCTTCTCCCAAGCCAACCAATGTTAGTGATTTCTCATGAATACTTTTTTAGGAATAACGTGTACATGTACATGCACAAATGTGTGTATTTATCCACCCCCCCTTTTTTTTACATAAATGGCATCATCTTATTAATGGGATCATGTTATTTTCACTTGTTATATCTTGAATATTGTTCCATAGTAGGAAGTCAATCAATTGATCTATTATCTTATCTTTGACATCATAGTTTTTCTCTGTGTGACTGTGCCTTCATTCATCTATTTTTTTAAAGCATTTATTTGAGAGAGAGAACAAGTAGGGAGAGTGGCAGAGGGAGAGGGAGAAGCAGGCTCCTTACTGAGCAGGGAGCTCGATGTAGGGCTCGATCTCAGGACCCTGCGATCATGACCGAAGGTAGACACTTAACCAACTGAGCCACCCAGGCACCCCTGTACCTTCATTTATTGAATCGGTCCTTATTCTAGATATACAGGTTGTTTCTGGGTTTCTTTTCTATTATAAGAAATCCTGCCATAAAACATCACACCTCCTTCTTTTAAAAAAGGAAAGTGTAGGAGATACACAAAAGTAGAGAAAACAGCACAATGAGCTCCTATGTACCGAACACCCAATTCTCTAACAATAAACAGTACAGGGGCAAAAGTATTTTGTCTATACTCCTCCACTGCCCTAACCAGATTATTTTGAGGGAAATTTCTTCCCTAAATATTTTGTTATGTATCTGGAAAGATAAGAGCTCTTAAAATAAACCCATATCACTACCCTACCTAAAAAATTAACAATCCTCTCTTGCTATCGATAATGTGCTGGTGGTGTTCCATTTCCTCTATGGACAGTTGTTTACAGCTAATTTGTTAAAAGTCAGAATCCAAATAAGGTCCACAAGATTTCATTTGATTGACCTGCCTCTTAAGTCACCCTGTTAAGTTTAATTTAGAAACCCTTCTCCCCTTTTTTCCTAGGGATTTATTTGTGGGCAAAACTGGGTTGTTCATCCTACAGTTACCCACATTCTGTGTGTTTTTTAAAAGATTTTATTTATTTATTTACTTATTTGAGAGAGAGAGAGAGAGAGCAAAAGCAGGGGAGAGGCAGGCAGAGGGAAAGGGAGAAGCAGGCTACCAAACGCTTAACAACGCTTAACCGACCGAGCCCCCCAGGAGCCCCCCCCCCCCTTCAGGGTTTTGCTGACTGCACTTCGTGGTGTTGCTGAACACGTTCTCTCTTTTGTATTTCCTGCAGCCTGGTGGTTTGATCAGGAGACTGAATGCTTTTGGCACGAGCACTCCCTAGACGGCGTGGTGCACTTCCCTCAGGAAACCATAAACGTGCCTCTATATAGGTGGGGGTGTGACTGTTGGATAAATTCCTCTAAGTGAAATGACATGTGCCATCTTTTCATTTTACCAAATTGCCAATTGCCTTCCACACAAAGTACACCAATTTCCATCCCTCCCACCCCCTGAAATAAATGCTAATCTTGTCAAGGGCTAATGCAATCTAGATGTGACTAGAACCAGATTTTATCTCACTGCAGCCCCAGTTCTTTCTTCATTAGCTCACAGGAGTACGCTACTGTAGGTCGGCGTCACCATGCTAACATTACATGAGCCAGAATGAGTGGGCAGGGGTGAAATATTTGCTAACATGTATTGGAAAGCCACGTGGACCACACTACCGCATTTGGTTTGTCCAGGCAATTGCAGCTCGAGAGATCTTGTGTGTCTGTTTAGGAACTGGTAGCATTTTTCATGTCTAGAGCATCAGCTCCGTGCCCAGTGCACAGAGGGATCCAGTGAAGACGAAGACCGAGATCTTCATGCCAGCGGAGCTTACAGTCCTGTAAGGGAGGTGAGACGCTCATTTACAAATGCAGTTAAAATGTAGTGACAGAAGGGGTCACTTCCACTGGAGGGACCAGAGAGAGGTGCCAGCCATTTCAAAAGGGCCTTGGAGAAGGGATAGGTCTCAGAAAGGAAGAGGTGGAGAGAAGGTTCTAGCTGGCAAGAAGAACGTGAGCAAAGGCAAGAGATGAAGAAAGCAGGAGATGTATTCAAGGCATCCTGAGCAAGCCAGTTGGGCCATAGAGATGATGGACCTGTGGGGAATCCAAGGGACCACAGACTTGGGAAGCATAGAAAACCGAGCTACTGGGGCCGCCTGGGTGGCTCAGTGGTTGAGCATCTGCTTTCGGTTCAGGGCATGATCCTAGTCTAGGGAAAGAGTTCCACATCAGGTTCCCTGTGAGGAGCCTGCTTCTCCCTCTGCCTATGTCTCTGCCTTCTCTCTGTGTCTCTCATGAATAAATAAACAAAATCTTAAAAAAAAAAAAAAAAAGAAAACCGAGCTACCAAACAGTTATTTATGCGACACGACATTTTTTTTTTAAGATTCTATGTTCACGTGCATAAACACAATTTCTACAGGGTTCTGAATAGCGTGGCTGGGAAAAGAAACAGAGGAAGCCACGTTTCTCTTTTGCTTCATCAGAGCTGGATGGCATGGAGGCACTGAAGGGGTTTTGCTTGCTTATTTGTTTTTAATTACAGTTTAGAGTATCAAACAACTCTTGAGGGAAATTTTCAGAATTCTTAATAACCACACCAAATTACCAGCCTCAGTGGATTTCTCCACATTGTGACTGGGGAGAAGAGACACGATTCATCTTCCAGAAAGCTGGGCTTCTGTGAATGGTGAGCTACAACAATGATCAGCATTTTCTGTTGCCAGGTACTAAGATTCACGTCAAAGAATAATCACCCTTTGAAGCAATGCCGTCCAATAGAATTTTCAGCAATGATGGGAATAGTCCGTATCCTCACTGTCCAATACAGAAGCAACTAGTTACAGGTAGCTACTGAGTCCTTGAAATGTGGCTAGTGAGACTGAGCAACTAGACGAAACTGTAAATACAAAAGAGCCCCATGTGGCTATTGGCTAGAGGTGTGGCTTTGAAGAAAACATGTTTATTCACTTTCCCCCTGAAAGATGACGTCATTGATGAAAATAACATGGAGCGCACAAAACGTTGTCGTGTTTCTGCCATAGTGAGGGCGAGATGCAGTCTGGAGCAACAGAACTTTTCTACACCATGAAAATCCCATGTACTGTCAGAGGCAATGGTAAGTTACTTATTTATGCAAAGCTTACCAGGTTCTATTCTAGGCAAGCACGTCTATGTTGTACAACACACTTCAAGTGCAGACAAGAAAAGATTAAAACTCTTAAGTGGCAAAAATCAAACTATGAAGCCTCCTGCTAAATTCTTTGACTTGGATGGAGTTGGAGTTTCTTTTTCTCCACATGTCTTGAAGTCTCTTATCGCTCTGGATACTTTGTGCGGTGGAAATATGCCTTAAGTTACTAACCAAGCACCCCTCTCACAGGACTTTTTTAAAATGGAATTTCAGATTCATTAGAACAAAAGGATGCACTTTTCCCGACCTTGGGAGCTCGTGACCACTGGGAGGTGAAAAGAGTAGTGACACTAAGGAAAACTATTGTCCAGAAAAATAAGCCTCTCCAAGGGGCACCAGGAATCCACAATAAAATCCCTGTTTCCAAGAAAATCCAGGCATTTCCATCAAAAAAGCCTGGAAAGATAAATAGAATGTCCTTAAAAGCCACAGGTTTTTAATAATACAAAATGTCTAAGTCCAGGGTAAACAAAGAGCTAAGAAAAACTAACATCGACTAACTCAAGTTTCTCAAGACCCAGGTCGTGACCTAGAGCCTGATCACAAGGTATTTGCA
Source organism: Canis lupus dingo (assembly GCF_003254725.2). Lineage (NCBI taxonomy): Eukaryota > Metazoa > Chordata > Mammalia > Carnivora > Canidae > Canis > Canis lupus. The sequence goes on along the minus strand of NC_064281.1, from coordinate 105,386,809 downwards.
AAAGAGCTGCTTTTCCTGCGCCTGCGATGAGTTTATTTTGTGGAACTTACTTGGCTACAGAACATGACGACTGCACAGAAATTTTCAAGCCAGGTGAATTACAATGACTCGGTCAGTTTGCAACAATGAGAAATGGGATTTGGGGGCTCATTTAAAAAGTGGTGTCCTTGCCTTCCGTCTAACAACCAAAATGAACCAGACTGATCTGTTGAATCCAAAGTTAACACTTATTTTCATCTTGTTACCCTGATACATGAGTTCCTTTCTCACCTGATTTCCCAAAAGTGATTAGTGAAGCTTTTCAAAATGTGATGAATTCTTCACCTTCGATGCTTTCTGAAGGAGCTATTTCAGTCTAGTTCTTTCCGATTTCCACCCTCTGGGAGGCAGAAGTCACCAGATCTCTTTCCTTTGTTGCACAACTTGCTGCTATACCACATCCTTTCTCGGACCGGCTGACTTCCAGGAACTAACCTGTGGTTTTGAAAACAGAGTATTTTCCATAGCAGACTCTATTAGTTATTATTGACATTATTCATGTATTCTGAAGGTGTGCCCCAGGGCTTTTACAATGAGCTACTAAAAAAAAATCAAAGAGTAATAAACAAAAACCAGGAGTCTTGCTCAACCACCTAAATGTTAATTCATGTGTTTTTGTACTTAGCATTTTGTTCACTGAGGTAGGCTCTGAAAATGTTAAAAGTAAGAACAAAATTAATTTCCCATGGTCCCTAAAGTGGATTTTTTTTGCATGATTTTATAAATAATTCAAGAATATGTCATTTTTCTTTTTAAAGTTCTGTTAAGTAACAGCCCCTGAGAATTAAGCTGTCACTATACTATTTTACACCGGGACTAGCTTTGTAGAGTTCTCAGTCTTTATCCAACAATGGGTGAAACCGCCCTCTTTCATACTCGAGGATTTATTTAATGTAAACTATTTTGATTTTTTAATGATTTAGAATAAATTAGGTAGGCAGGCAAAAAAAATCATTAAAGAACAGACTCTCATCATGCTTGTTAGAAGAACAGTTTTTGGAGCACTTTTCAGAAGTCAGGTTGAGGTCAAGTTTCACAGCCATCTCCACTTTGAAACATAATCTATAAAAGCCGGGTTTTTCTTAAGAAAAAAAAATACGAAATCAAGCATGTTTTGGCCTTAAGTGGGAAACATTTCAACATTTAAACTATGGTCAAGTTTTCCACTTTGAAATAGAAGGATCTGAGGAAAGAGTGGTGGCTGGTTTGTTGCTGAAAGAAAGAATCTTTGTGAGATGTTACTGCTGTCTGTTTGGCTGAAATGATGACCTGCACTAATCCTAAAGGTCAAGCTGGTAACAATGCTTTCTGAGTAGCCCGTTTTAACGTCATTAAAAAAAATAAATCTTTAAAATGAAAGGGCTAAACCCAACCTCTTCATACAGATTAATTGGACAATTTCAATTTTGCTAATGACACATTTATTCTCAAGAATTCGGTGGCATGTAGGAATTCTAATAAGTGTTTATGATCTTTAAAGAACTTAATAGTCGTTGGCGTGGTGAAGCATTTAGAAAACAATGTAAATGCTTAACCAAAGGCACAAACAAGGTAAGGCAAGAGGAATCCGCTTTAACTCTGGGCTCTCCAATTTTAAATTTCTATAAAGGGTAAATGCTTTTTGCAAATTGGGCCGTGAGAAAATATGGCATTTGGCAAAGAAGACAAACATTTGATAAAGTGTATATTGGTGAGAACAGACTTGCTACACTGTGGCAGCTCCTGCATCACAAGTAGCAAGGGCTACCCTAAGAGATATCTAGTAGATACTAAATTACTTGGAGTCAGTTTATATGGTTCTAGCTCAGCGGGTAACTTTGAGCAAGCCTCTTTTCTTGATCCGATGGTGTTTAAGGTCCCTTCTGCCTCTACAATTCTATGGTTTTTTGAACACCCTCTATAGTTTGTGTTTGGTACCATTGGTGTGCGTTTGTGTGTGTGTGTGTGTGTGTGTGTGTGTGTGTATAGGTACAAACCCACACAGGTAGACACAAACCCTGTATATACACTATGTACTAGTCCCTGTGGGCAACTACCACAGAGAGAAAGAAGTTGTGTCCAGATTCCTCCCAGGTCTGGAGGGTGGGGGAGGGGGAGGAGCTGAGACCAAGTTGTCACGGACTCAGATGAAGGTCTACCTAGCTGGTTGTCTGTGGCCCTGGTTCTAGAGCACAGGCCCAGTGAGGGGTTGGGGTGGGCTGAAGAAGTGGTCAAGCCTATGGGGTTGGAATCGTGGCTCCCCACTTCATTAACAGTTGTGTGGCTTTGGGCAGTTAAATAACGTTTGTTTCCTCAATTGGAAGTGGGAAAATGGTTAAAAGATCAGCTTGTAGGGCTGCTGTGAGGATTTTATGACTTTCTATATGAGACAAAAACCCTTAGAAGCATGCCTAGCACATAATACATATTCAATAAATGTTAGGTGTTATCACAAGAGGAATATGGAGCGAACCCCTTATTAGCAGAAATGGCATGATGACCTGGAAACATTGGCAGAGCAATATTAACAGCTAACACCACGCTGTGGATGATGAATAAGAAAGGGAGACAGAGTAGCTGGTGCTATTAATAAAGTGGCCGGTGCCAGAAGGCAACACAAATCCCCTAAGTCTCTGTGTCCAATGTGGTCGCCGCTAGCCACAGGTGCTATTGAGCACTTGAAATGTGTTTAGTCTGAAATGAGATGTGCAGCATGTATAAATACACCTGGGATTTGAAGTACTTAATACCAACAAAGTAGAGCATCTCGTTAATAGTTTTTATGTTGATTACATGTTTAAATGAATATCTTTTGGCTATTTGGGGTGAAATAAAATATACTATTGAACTTATTTTCTTCCTTTCTTGAAACTCTTGCCCTGTGGCTACAAGACAACTTTAAATCACGTTTGTGGCTTGTGATTGGACAGCACTGCTCCATAGTGTGAAAGGAGTAGACTGTCACTGTCCTTAAAACTCTTTCCCATTGGGACACCTGAGTGGCTCAGCATTTGAGCCTTCGGCTCAGGACGTGATCCCGGAGTTTCAGGATCGAGTCCCTCATCAGGCTCCTGCATGGAGCATGCTTCTCCTCCCTCTGCCTATGTCTCTGCCTCTCTCTGTGTCTCTCATGAATAAATAAATAAAATCTTTAAAAAAAACCCTCTTTCTCATTAAGTTTCTCACTGGTGGGTAAACTGCCATGTGACTCTGTTCCAGAAAATTCTGTTTCCCTTCCTCTAAGAATCTCTGAAGGAAGCCACATTCTATCACTGACACTGATGCTGTGATTAGCTCTGATTTACTAATCCAAATGCACCCACCATGGCTTTGCTATGTCTTCCTTGTGGTGAGAATCGAGATTTCTGAAATGGTGCTGAGTGACAGGCCTCGCTTGGAGCTCAGGTTCCATCATGTCCAATTATTCGTCCTCTTAGGACCTTAGTTCATCATCTGGTACAGAAGGATAACACTAATGACTTGCCTATCTAATAGGGTCATGGTATGAGGTAATTGTATATTTAGAGCAGTGCCTGGCACATAGTAAGCCCTCAATCGATGTTATAGATTTTTTTTTTAATTTTTATTTATATATTTGAGAGAGAGAGAGAGAGAGTGAGCAAGAGAGAGCACAGGCGGGGAGAAGGAAGGAGAAGCAGATTTCCCTGCTGAGCAGGGAGCCCTACACAGGACAAGATCCCAGGACCCTGAGATCATGACCTGAGCCAAAGGCAACCACCCAACCAACTGAGCCACCCAGGTGCCCCGATGTTACAGATTATTTATCCTATCTTAACCTGGAGTGTCTTTTGAGGTGGTAGGGTCTGAATTACTAAATCTGTTTTGAGTTCAGGTGGAAAACCTACCCAGGCTATTCTGCTGATGAATGATAAAGCTACAGAATCATCAAAATTTAGCATTTTGGGTTCTAGTATCCCTTCTTTGAGGGAACTGATGGAGGAGAGAGAGCAGCTACAATAATTTCTCAGGGGCTACGTGGGAGCCAGGAGCAGGCTTCGTGAATGTCATACATCCAAAAGATAAGAGATTGCATGGAATGGTAGCATTTGTAGGTCACTTTTTCTGCCAGTGGAAATAGGGATAACTTCAACCATCTACCTCCGAGGTCTCAGGTGAAGATCAGACAAAATAATTTATGTATATTGATGTGCTTTGAAAACTGTCCCACTCTGGAGCAGACCACAAATTGTTCTTCTCTTTCTAAATGCCCCCAAGTTCACAATTCAAACAAAATGGAATTGAAGGGCCCTGCTGGATCAGAGAAAGCATAAATCACCATGTGCTGATTTACCAGGAAGGCTTTCTGCAGGAGGTGTAACTCCAAATGGCCCCTAAAGAGAGAGAAAGGAGATCCAGAGGCCACTGATGTGCCCAAATTGCTGCCACTGTCGTGTCCGCATCCACATCACCAGGTAAAGTACAAATCCACTTAGGGCACAATCATAGTCAAAGGGCTCCTGGAATCTTTCTGCTGACTTGCATGAATGCAAACCCTTATCCATAGAATAAAAGATGAAGTAAAATGCACCAGGAACCCCGGGTTCCAATGTTCACTCTTGTGGAGTATTTTCCTACATGGTAGGTCTACGTGGAATAAGTCCATACGAATCCCTGATTTACTGCCCTCTTAGTGACCAAATGTTTTGGGTTAACATTTATATCCCTCAGAGAGGAACATTTGGGCAGATTATTGAACACTTAAATGTAATAAAGTGCTTTACGTTTCTGAGAAATTGTAATTCAATCAATACCGCAAACGCACGGAAAAAAAGGAAAAAAAGTTCAAGGCAGAGAGATAAAAAGGCAGAGTCTCCATTCATTCTCCACACACCGTCTCGGCTCTCTCTCCAGAGGTAACTAATTCATTATTACTATTATTGCAGTTAAAAGGAAGAGCAGGAAGAAGGGGTGGGGGGAAGGAGATCAAGAGCAAAGATTTATGGAGTGGGAAGAGATCTCAGAGGTAATCTAGTAAGTGATTTGCTTAAATGTCATTCAGCTAGTTAGTGACAGAGCACAGACTGAACCTGAAATCCCCTGACCCTCCCTCTCCAGGTCTCTTCCAACACCACCACGTGGTTTGGGGAGAAGGAGCTCACAGGGCAGTCAGTGGAAAGGGTAAGGCCCAAAATCCCAGCCCCGTCTCCTTAGATTCCCACCCCCTCCCCCTCTTTGAGATGCAAAACCCTCTCTCTTAAACTTTGAACTGGCTTCCCTTAATCTTCTACCCCTTTCTATTCCAAACCACCAAAAGGAACTTCTCTGTGAGCTGTCTAAATCTTTACCGAGAGATTCCCCTAGAGTTGTCTTTATTTGCTAGGGGAACATGGCTTGAACTCTCAGTTAAATATTTTTCGAGTTTAAGAATCGCTCATGTTATCTAGCACCTAGCACACGGTTTTTGGTCGCTAGTAAACACTTAGGGTTGAAATGGAATTTACCAAGTGGAAAGAGGTGGCATATCTGATATCCCCCAATACAAATATTCAACCTAGCCACTAGACCAACAATGGAAGTGTCAACACATTCTGAAAAGGGGCTCGTAAAACTATAAAGTTGAAGTTGTCTTCCCCATCCCAGAGTTTACAATCCAGTTGGGCGGAGGGACAAAGCTCGATTATCCATCGTGGCCTCAGTGAAGATGTGATAATACCTCATCTCATTAGCATGTTAGCATATGCTATAAAATATGATAATTTTAAACTCAGATGAACGCTTTTTATTCTTTTTCTCTATAAAAGGCTGGGGTGGGGATCCAATTCATGACATTCCTATACAACAATGGGCACACTGTTTCCACATTGCTCATTCCAAAAGGCATTTCTGAAAGCTAGAGATAGATGCCTTTTAGAAAGTAGACCACATTTTCTGGCACAATACTTAATTTATTCTCCTTTGATGACATGCCTGGTGGAATGAAGGAAATGGGGGGGGGCGTTCCATAAAACCTGATGAGGCAGAATTATAACACAGATGGTATAACAGTTTATACAATATTAACAGCTCTTTTAATGTCAAGCTAGGACATATAAAGCCATCCGAGAGAGAACCAGCAGTGTTTCTCCTCTTCAGCTACATAGTTGAAGAAAAATCTAAGAAGCACACATCAGAAACAATTCAGTTTGCAGGTTAGGAATTTAAACACAAAAAGCTGCATTTGGATGTTCAAATGGTCGTTATCTGGTATCATGATTTGGGATCCCAGAGCAGAGGTGTGGGGGGGGATGTTGAGAAAGTCTGTACCCATTTCCCTGTGGGGCAGCCAGGTTCCCTGGAACATCTGAGTAAGAGGCTGGTAGTTTATGTGTCTTTTCAGCTGGTATCATTAGATTGTAGTTAGAACAGAAGATGACTAGATTGTTGCATTTTTTTGTAGCATCAGCCTCCCCAAACCCTCTTTCAGTGGCTTGCTCTGATGCTCCAGATCTTGGCAGTAAGAAGTCAGGATTTTGGGAAAGAGTCTGAAAAAATAGTCACAGGCCATCAGCGGCAAAGTGCAAAGAAGGAAGATCATTGGTGAGGTGCTCCCAAGTACCACCACATTGTGGTGGCTCTGCCACTTTTACATATTATCTCATTTTAATCTTGGCAACAGCTGTATGGGACAATCAAGCTTGAAAATAATCCAAGGACTACTTAAGTTTCTTTCAGAATTGACCAAAATAGTGGTTTCCTTTACTCTGGCAGGGTGAAGATCAGTGATCATCTCAGGCAAGTTATTGGGGCGGGGGGGGGGGGGTGGTGGGGGGGAGGCCCAGTTTCCTCATCTGTAAAATGAAGCGATTGGGTTAGATGCCTACTAAGGACATTGCCGACCTAAAATATCGGCTCCAACTATTCTTTAAGAACTACTGTGCTATGTCATTTCAAGCTTTAATGCTGTTACATACATAATGCTGTTCATCATAAACTTCGTGTCAAAAGGATGTAAGAATTTGACCAGGAGTCAGGCAAAATGAAAGGCAAATTGGAATTTGGGACTCCCCCACCACCACCCTCAGGACTTGTGCTAGTCTGTCAAATACTGGCGTTAACTTCTGAGGCTGCAAATACATGATAGTATTAAAGCAAGCAGAAATAATTTTAGAATTAATTTGCTAAGAGCTTTAGATCTTAAATATTAAGATTTTTGTGTAAATTCGCAACTTTGTTACTAGAGTTTAATCAAGTATAGAGATTAGGTTAAGAATGGTGGGGTTTGTATTGTAAATGAAATAGTTGAAATTGCAAGAAACCAAGGAACTCTAGAGCAAAACAAGTGTAAATAGGACACTTTGTTGAGGAACCAAAATATAAAATGTATCCTCTTAACTTTTATACTTAAATTTCTGATGCAGAAGTAAAAATCAAGTAAATATATGACACCCTCCCCTCCACCCAGCAGATTTTAAAGATGTTATAAACTACTATTTAAAGAAGAGCCTTTTGAAGCTTAATGAAGAGGGGGTAATTAGTTGAGGGGGACTACGGCACATAAAAATTGGTCTTGCTTTTGTTAGGTGGTTAACCAAACGGATGGGGTCTATTTAATTTCTAGTTTGTTGGTTATCCTTAGACACTAGATTTTTGAAAATACTTTGGGTTGAGGAATAAATATAAGGCTATTATTACATCTAGTGACCAATAAAAGGTGGAACATCCAAATAGACAAATAATACGGTGTCGGAAGAATAGGTGTATTTCTGATAACTGAAAAGCCATGATTAAAATATGTGAAGGAAGAAAACAAATTTTATTTTGGATCCAATGAAAGAAAGCCTCAGATAATATCATCAGATCTAGGGGTTGTTGACATTTTCAAGGTGTGTGTGTCTTACCCTGAAGAAGCAGCTTACTACTGTTCATCAAGATCTAGTGGTTTCCATGCTTTTGTTTCAATGATCTTTAAAGCAAAATTGCTAATGAAATAAATATGAAAGGATTTACAGATTAGTCAAGTATTACATTCTAAAAATATATTTTAACCCTAGATATTCACTAGGATTATTTGTCTTGCTGTTTCTCCAAAATCAACAAGCAGACTCTATATTTAAAATGGCTTTGTTTATTAGTCTTCATATCCTCCAAGGAAACACTGAACTTTGGTCTACTTAATTAATTAGAAAAAACATAAAAAGCTTTAAATGTTGCTGTACAGTATTTTTTTGTAATACATACCAACATATCATGTTTGCTTCTTTAACCTTGAGTTCTGGAATACTTAAAACACATCCTATAATATTGTTATTTAGTTCAGCAAGTTTATCAATTTGATACCTAAACAGTTTCACAAATATGCAACCCACACTTGAATCATAACTTCCACATTTTCTCCTGGCTTTAATCTCTTAGCGCAGAAACCGTTTTGATTCTTAAAGATGTTTTAATAAGTAGCAGCTATAGAAAAGGGATCACTAACAGCAATAAAGGAGCCGTTTGTCTTAGTGATGTGACTCATTTTTTAAATGGAGGGAGTAAAGTTTCAAGTTAATTCATGAGGGCTTGCAGAAGTGTGGGATGATACGCACAGATCACCCTTTTTCTGAGAGAATAAAAATACACACGGAGCCCCAAAGAGGGTGATAAATGATATGATTAGAAAAAAATAAAACTCTGTCCTGCCACGTTTGATTTTTAAATCATGAGTCTTCCTGTTGACTTAGACACCCTTTCAAACCTTTCAAAAGTAAGCTAGATTACATTTGTTTTGAGAACAGAAAATCTCTCTTTCATTTTTAAAGTCGATGTGCTCCGTAGGCTGTATCTGTTGAAAGATTCCCTTTGACAGTGAGCGTCAGCCCTGTTATTTCGGTTGTTCCAAGCTTTCAGAGCAGTCCTTTCAGGCATCTGGATAATTCAACACATTTCACTGCGCCTTCCTCCTCAGCATGAAGAAGGCCAGACAATAGATCTACTTCCTTCAGCAATCACAAGTCAGGAGACAGTTAAAGGGAATCTCTCAGCTTAGCTGAGAACTACCAAGATGAGGATAAACGTTATCTTTGAGGAGGGGAGGGGAGAGAAAAAATACCACTGTGCTCTCTTTCCACATAGGTCGTCCTAGGATCTCACCAGGCATTAGTTCAGTCCCAGCGGAGAGGCTATTAAATGACTTCAATTTTTCTCACTTTCAGTGAATAGTTGTGATCCAGGGCTTTAACTGCTTAATCGCGACAATTTCAGACTGCACACTTACTAAGTGTAAAACGATTATATCATTGGATCGCCTTTAACACCGCGATTTGCTTGCTTTGGAAGCAAATGGTGTGGTGACACGTTTTTGGAGGTTGTGTTCCAGACCATGACTATTTTCATGTAGAAATGTAGAACGGAGCCAAGATGGACAAATTTAATCAGAAAAGTAATTGAAAAAAAGTGATGTGTGTAAAACGTTTTTGTTTTATAGCTTTTTCTTTGATTATAGTATTACAGTCTGCTAGCAATTTTATGGTTTGTAATACCAGAAGTTCCACTTCTAAGGTCACATAAACAGGAAAATCAAAGTGTTTCAAACAGAGTGTAAAAATACCTTTAACACTATTTAATCTTAATAGTGAATCACTTTAATGTCTACTGAGTCTATTCTCAAGGTAGGAGAATTAATTCGAGAAAAAATTTTCTACTGATGGATGGTAGGCTCTTTTTATATCTTTTCAACATTTGCATAAGTATTTTGTTTTAAAATATTTGACCTGTAAAACATACTTTGTTAGTGAGAGGAAACAGTTTTAGCATACTACTGAGAAGCAAAGATCCACAGAACAGTGTAATTTTAAAGCACTGCTTATTAACCAATGAGTTCCATGTTGTGTTAGTACCAACATACCTCATCTGATTTCTATAAATGTAATTTCATTCTATTGTAATTTAATTATTCTTGCCATTCAAAATAAGATTAACTCATTAATAAACCTAAGAAATGTTTGTAAATAATGAAACACTTATTCTCAAAAAAAAAATCAAAGTTAGCCAAGACAAGTTTAGAGAGGTAAAGGTTACTAATGAATGAGATTTAATAAAACGTGTATTTTAAACTTAGTCACTTTTCAGAAAGTCCATCCATCTCTTGCTGCCATTTGATCTTCGATCAAGTGAGATTGGGATAAATATATTTTTACTTTTTGCATTTTTTCAACCAAATTGTATTAATTGTGCATGTCCAATTAGTGAAATTTTCTGCTTCTTACCAAGGGGTACATCTTTTGAAATTGATACTTAATTCACATTGACACTATTTAGTTGAAGATGTATTGTTTATGTTATTTACATGATTTATGTTGGTACATGCTATTGAAAAGAAATCACATTCAGAAGTTCGTCGTTCACTCTAACTTTTCCCCTGTTTTGCTGACATGTTTTCATAAACAAATGAAGGTCTGGTAAATAAAAAGATTCACATTTCTTTTTTTTTTACGTTTTTTAATCTTAATATTGTTGCCATTCAAAACAAGACATGCATTTTCAAAAATACGAAACATTTGTGTATACAGCAACATTTATTTTTGTTTTTCATAAAAGCAAAGTTAATGAAGACCAGTATGATCTGAATCTAATGAAATTACAGTCCCTGTCCTAGTATCCAATAGCAAAATAGCATTTGAAATATTTTCTCCCCGGACCTTTCCCCATTTTGTTCAGTGAGAGTTCTCATCTGCTGGCTTTGTTTTAGGCCTCATGGGCATAGTACACTCACACACTCACACAGACCTACACAAATGTTGCAGAACACATATTGCAGGAAGACACTGCATTCTTGATCCCAGGCAAAACTAGAGCATAAGAGGCCTTAGCTGCAAATGTAGTCCAAAAAAATTAAAGTAGTAAATACACATAGAACAAAAGCTCTATTCTAGTTGTGCAAGGAACATAATACTCTTAAATTACTTTCTGGTTTCCATGGGGACCTTTTTGTTCTAAGATACCAATCATTAGGTTTAACAGAGCCACTTAATATTATTTCTAAATCAAGTGAAACGATTTCTCAACTGGGTAAAATGTCAATTACTGGTAGTATTTTTAAAGGTGCTAAAATCCAAACTACTTGGGAACGCTGCTCTATGGGTACAATTAAATCTAGAGGTCAGTATAGAGGAGCCCCTCCTCCCCTCTTCAGGCAGATAAAAGCTCAAAGCATCTCTATTTTGGGGGGGGGGACTACTTTACAGGATATCCGCTTTTAAAATTGATTCTAAACTCAAAATAGTGGCAAGAATTTTAAATTGCGATGAGAATTCTCAGGCTCACAAAAGATATGTTCTCCCTCCCTTGGGCCAGTTTTGGTACCTTTCTCAGACATTCTTATAGAACATCTGGGCTTCTGTGTAAGCATATGTTATGTTCTATATGATATATATAGATAAACACACACACACACAGGCCAATCTGTTTGGGCGTAAATGATGTGCCTGGGGCTAGGAGATGTGGCTCCTTTATTTTGCAGAATGCCTAAGTATTGTTTGTCTCACAATACTGGGAGCGGAGCAGGAGCCTGGTGGGAGCCTGGAGCCTTAAGCCCTGGGCTGTGGTCTGGGGGAGGGGATGGGGTTGCGGGGTCACAAGCTCTTAGCTTTTAGCCTCAGCATGACCACAAGTTTTAAAGCATGAAGGGATCACGTGCTTTTCTTTGAGCTGTTAGTTATTCTGACTTTTTGGGTGTGTGTGTGTGTGTGTGTGAAATGCTTTGTTCTTTAGCTTTTTTTGATTGTCTAGGTATTTTGGCTGATGATTACTGGTTTTTTTTTTCAAAAGAAAAAAAGACAAAAATAAATTACTTCGTGTGTCGAAGTGTCCTCATTTTTAAAATAACCAATATCTTGTACTTAATTTTACCTTGCGTTAGGCAGGTAGTGAGATGGAATAAATTATTTTCGCCAGTTGGGAACTTGATCCAGACATTCTATATGTTGCAAGCCTTTAAAAAAAGTTAAGAACAAGAAAATATCCTGGTAAAGCAATCTCAAAATACCTTATTCCGGGTATTGTTCTGGCTTTAAAGGGAAGGAGGGGTGGGGGGAGGAGGGGTAGGAGTTGGGGGGGCGAGTAGGAAGACTCTGGGAGGATGTCTTGTTTAATGAACTGTTTAAAACTTTTGGAAAATTTTAAGCTAGTGAAATCCCTCAATATGGTATTTCCATTTGAAAGCCTCTACTTAAATATTTCACTTTTGGGGAGCTACTTCTGCTTGTTCCCTTTTAATGGGATGATTTCATCTTTTCCAACTCCCTTCTGTCTCTCAAACCAAGACGCACAGAGTAGGGACGCCAAATTAAGACTTTTGATGATAATGAGATTTATCTGGGAACATTTTCCCAAATCGGGGTAATGGGTCTTTTTGTTCTGATGGTGAAGAGGATGAGGATATGTTTACTCATTGACCGGGAGCTCTGCCTGCAGCTGCAGGACACAATTAATTATGCTAATAGTTTGTGAGGAGCGGATGTAACTCCCCCACCCCCCGTTTTCTCGGGGGGGGGGGGGGAGTTTGGCAAAAGGGGAAGGAGACGCCCTGGGGTCGGATCACATGATATTATCTTCGCGCCACTTTCGCAAAAACCCTTTTTTCCTCCAGGTTTTGCTCGAGCTCAAAGGTACTGTTCTTATCTTGCTTTAATAAAATGTTTCTTAAAGTCGGGCTTAAGCTCCCTTCCCTCCCCCTCTTCTGTCCACTGCCTAGTAGTTACCATTAAAGGTCGAAAGTCGCATTGCAGTCGGTGCCATCACACAGGAGGGGTCTGGTTGGATGGTAAACTTGGGGCTGCGTAGTTTCCAGAAAGTACCGGACGCGCCGGGGTGGGCGGCAAGGTCGGTCTGCGCGTTTTCTGTAAAGGGGAGAAAGCCCACCTGTAGCGGTGACTCCTGCTGGAGAACTGAGTGTGGCTTGCGTGGCATCCGCCGCGGAGTCCCCAGGGGCGCTGGCCGTTCAGGTTGCACCCCATCGTGGGCCAGGGGCGGGAGAGGCCAGGCTTTTGTGATCGGCTTGCCTGAGCTACTACTGTGCACCAGGTCGAGAGTCACATGGCGCCCTTGTCCTCTTCTGGGCTTTGGGGCTGCCACCACCTCCCGCGGTAACAGTCGTGGAGAGGGAAGGGTCCGGCTTCGATTGGCACCCCCGTCCGTCCTTACCCCCGCGGGCCTTCCAGCACTCTCCACCCCGGGCCCCTCCGGCTCGCCGCAGCAACTTGCTCCCGCGCCACCCCCTCCCCACCCCCCGAACTCCCTCCGGCGCCCGCGTCCGCTTGGGTAGTGGAGTAGGTACAGTCTGACGAGCGCATTTTGCCCGGTGTTCAGTCTGGTATGCACCATTCCATCTTTATTGTGCTTCTGAAACTGAGACATCGTCTTACTTTTCAGAGTGTACTTGGGCTTTGGCCTTTAAGCAGTCCGCCCTCAATTGGTTCTCATTAGCCGCAGAATGAGAAGAGAAAGCAAGATAATTGCACCGTATCTTCCTTGCATTTGTGCGTGTACTCGGTGGCAGCTACCGTTAGCGATGCCTGCCAAGAAGCCCTGATTTAGTGGCTGAGGCGGGGCGGGGGGGGGGGCGCCGGGCAAAGGCGAAATCCTCCGAACAGTAGCACAAGGTGCCAGAGGTTAAAACTTTCACATGTGCAGAGGGTGGAAATGCTGCGTCTGTGTTTCTTTCCTCTCTGGGCCTTCGGAACACTTTCAGTCTAGCGGCGGGGCGGCGCGCATGCGCGCGCCGGATGGGGGACACCCCGGTCCCACGGCTCCGTGGGCCTCGTCTGTCTCCGGTGGGGGGATGGGACGAGCGCCGGCGGAGCGGACGGGGTGGCGGCGAGCGCGCGGCCCTGGACTCCGCGCCGGCGGTACCGGCTCCCGCCCGGCCCGCGGCCCAGGCGCGCCTTTAAATAAAGCCTGCAGCTCGGGGCAGCGGGGAAGATGCCGGCTGCGCCCGGCCCGTGGGTAAGTGCGCCTCGGTGGGGTTTGCGCTGTGGCGGGGTGGGGGTTCCGTTTCCTAATTCCTGTGCGGCCGGGTGGGCGGGGGCGGGCTTTTTTCCCTGGGCTATTAAAGGCGGAGGGGCGGGCTTTTCCCAGGGATATAGCTTCGGACTGAGGGCCGAGGGCACCGAGCGCTCCTCAAGTGGTGGCCGCGGGGCCGATCGCCCGCGCCGTCGGGTCGGGGGCGCTCGGCTGACGCGTGCGCCCGCCGCCCCCAGGAGTCTCCGGGACGCGTCCCCTCGCTTCGCTTCCTCGCCGGGCTGGGCGGGCAGGCAGCGCTCGCCCCCGGCCGCCGGTCCCCGGAGCGCTCGGGCTGTGTGTCGCGCGGGCGCCGGGAGCGGGCTGGCCGGCGCGGGGTCGCCGCGCGCGTGCCACCTGCGAGGGCCGGGCGCTGGCAGAAGCGGGGACCTTCGTGGGGGCAGCCGGGAGCGGGGTGACTTGACTGCCGGGTGGGAGGGGACGGGGTTGGGGGGGGGGACGGAGCGGGCGGGACTTGCGAGCTGATACGCAGAGTGCAGTTTGGGGGAGTAGCGGGGAGCGCGCGGAAAGCGGGGCCCCCTTTCTCCTCCATCGCTGACTTTTAGGCTCCGGGAGGATTGGGGGGGCACGGGCCGAGGGGGGTGCACGTGGAGGGGAGAAAAGGACTCCCCTCCCCCTTGGCTTCTCTCCCACCAACCCGGGAATGGAGGGGGAGGGAGGCGTGGGCTTGGCGCGTTTTTGGTGCTTTGAATGGAGAACTCCGTTTCCCATGATGCTTTGTTTCTTTCTCTTTAATCTCGGCGGCGGCGGCTGCAGCACGAGGACGGGAGCGCGTGGTGCGAGCAGCTGGAGCACACCCCGGGCGCGGGCGCCCCGGGCCTTCAACCCGGCACTAGGTGAGCGTGTGCGACACGCGGAAGGGGCCTGGGGGTCCGCAGAGGCGCGCGTGGACGGCGTGGGGGGCTTTGCCTTCTCTTTTGCATTCGAAGACCTTACAGTGGCCGCCCGGCGTGCGCGATGTGTACCAGATGACCGGCGAACTCCGGAGAGGTGGTAAGTGTGCCGGGCGCGCCCTCCGACCCTGCTGGGGCGCAGTTTTGCCGAGTGGAGTCGGCAAATACTCTGCGCTAAGAGTCCGGTTGGGAGTATGGTTTTTGTTGTTTTTTTGTTTTGTTTTGTTTTGTTTTAAGCAGAGACTAAATAACTTTGTGGGACTAGAAACTCGATTTAAAGAAGAAAAAGGGTACTCCTGGTTCTTTTTTTTTTTCCTCTATTAACTTGAATCTTCCTCCCCCATAGAAAATTTGAGTTTACATTTAAGTGTAATGATGATGAATCAGTCGAATTTTAATTTAAAGATGGGATTAGTGGCATATGGGGTACCATGACGGCAACCCGACATGTAAAACTCCCTCATTTGGTAAACCTACTACAGATTTTGGACTCTGATTTTTGCCTCTTTTGACAAAACTTAACCCATCGTGGAAGAGGTAGGGAAACCTTCTGAGCCCTTTTCAAATGGGGGCTCACTTCCTTCCTGCATGTTCTTAGGTAAAATAAGCACTTGGAAATGGGAGAAGGTTTTACTTATGGACGATAATGACATGAAGGAAAGGAGAGCTAATCTGCCTTCTTTGGGTTTAATGGAGAAAATGGGTCCATAAATGTTTAAACAGAACAAGAGCCCTTTGAAATAGATCAAAATGTGACATCTCTGGGCCATCTGTGCATTATTTGAAGGGCGCGGGAGGCTAAGTTTCTTAAACCAGCTCTAAAATTTCTCATTTTCTATTAATGGGGTGGGGGCGGGGACTATGCATTTAATCTAACAGTCACGTTTTGTATAGAGGCTCCACCTCAAGAAGCACGTACCCTGATTCGTGCATGCATCCTGCTCTGGACACGCCTCTTCTAAAATCAGGATGCAGATGATGAGCCTGCAGACGCACTGGGATGCAGATCTCAAGTTTTCTGAAGTCCCCAATCGGCTTATACTTCAGAATCCGGCTTTTGCACCCGCCAGTGTTATTTGCGTGCAATGCTGTGTAAATAATTCAGATGATGACTATTTCTCCGGCTTTGGCTGCAGCTCCAAAACCAAAGGCCAGCTTGTTTCAGGAATATTAACTAGTAGTTTACTTGTGCGGTGCCTAACAGCTTTTGTTTTTGTTGTCTGTGTCCGTGTGTGTTTTTTAACCAGGCGAATTCGAATGGATCTGGGAGGATGGAGAAGAGGGGCTCATGGAAGAGCCTCATGCTCCAAGAGTGGGCCTTGGCCGTGTAAAAGTGCTTACAGTGCAGGTAGCATTCTGCGATCTACTGCAATGCAAGCACTTCTTACATTACTGGGGCGATGGGATCGGACGCCAAGAACCAGATTCTGTGCGTCGCTGTGCTGCCGATGGCTGTGGCGCTCCTTCCTACCCTCCTCATCACGTGTGACCTGTGTTAAGGTGCATCTAGTGCAGTTAGTGAAGCCGCTTAGAACCTACTGCCCTAAATGCCCCTTCCGGCACAGGCTGCCTCGTGCTCATCATTAAACAGTTCTCCTCGAGGAATCTCTGGAATGGGACGAAGTCGAAGGTCTGTGTTTGGGTGGTTTCATCATTCGATGGGAGCAGGCGGGGGTGGGGGAGCAGGTTGCACGGCAGGGGGGCATCGCGGGCCGCGTGTACGGAAGAGAAGATGGGGTCTGAGGGGTACCAAAGTGCTCACAGTGCAGGTAGTCTGGGCTTTTCTCTACTGTAGTGTGGGCACTTCCGGTAACCCTCGGACAGCGAGTCTTAGCACGCCGGAGAGAATGTTGGTGAAATACCCTGCCGCTTCCGGTTAGTTTTGCAGGTTTGCATTTCAGCGTACTTGTGCATATAGGGCTGTGCAAATCCATGCAAAACTGACCGTGATCATGTGTGTGCCGTCGGTGGCTCTGTGACTCAAGGCGTGCCTCTTCAGCCTTCATGCCCATTCATCCGCGGGTGGGGATTTGTGGCATTACTTGTGTTCCATATAAAGTATTGCACTTGTCCCGGCCTGTGGAAGAAAGGAGGATTTTATCGTCTTCTTTTTCTTCTTTGAAACTGCAGAGGTTGCAAGTTTTGATACTTTGGTAATTGCAACATGACCTGTTTTGCTGTTGTCGGGTGGATCACGATGCAATTTTGATGAGTATAATAGGAGAAAAATTGCACGGTATCCATCTGTAAACCGCAGGACCTTCATTGACGACTGTCTGTGTCAGGGTGAAAGTAAGATGGTAAAATCCTTTCTCTAGTTCCTGCTGTTAATGAGTATTTTGGAATGTATCTAGATTTAAAAAAAACCTTATTAAGATTTTTGAATAAAATATTTGAAATTATGAAGTGTGTTTTGGCACTCTGGTAAATGATCTGATTGTTAATGAATGTAATTGGACCTCAAGTTTGCAAAATAAATGAAATTTTAAAATCTGAAAAATTGATTCTTTTTCTTTTTTAAGATTAACAATGCTAGAGAATTTTTAAAAAGATGTGGTGGTGGTGGCGGTGGCAGTGGCAGTGGCAGTGGCAGTGGTGGTCCTTAAAAGAAAGGTTAGGCATACTTGCTTATCAAGTTGCAACTACAAAAAGCAGCAAGACACCTAATTTTGGGAATTGACCAGGCTAACATATTTTGGACAACATGTGCCCATTTTAAGTACATGTGCTTATCCATATGAAGGGGTTCAAAGTTGTAAACGAGTGTGACACCCGTGCTTCCGGAACTGGGCATGCTTGGGATCCAATATGGGAGAAGAGTACTTGTCAAACACGCTTTGGGATTCTGATGAAAGCTTTGGGTGGAGCGGCCACTGGATGGAGAGATGCAGCCTTTACTTCAGAGGCTAGTATGTGTTGGACACCTGGATGTGGGCCTATTGTTAGGTTTGGGTTTCAGGGGGCTCTATAGGGTCGCCCACCTTGAGCAGAAATTATTACGCCCTGCTAGTTAGCTGTTTGAGACCTCACAAGGTAGACAAAGTGAGTATTGATTAATAACAAAGTGTTAAATGTAGTCAGCCAGTTGCCACATAGATGAGGCCATTTGAATCCTCCAGTGGTTCTTAAACCCTAGCACTTGTTAAAACCTAGGTGGCCACTCCTTCAGAGGTTGGGGTGGGGCCTAGGGATTTGCATTTGTAACCTAGGTTACAAATGAGGCTGCTGCTGCTGGCCAGGAGACCATACTTGGAGAACCACTGCTTAAAAAGAATCTGAAGATGTCAGCTTCTAGGACAAATATAGTTAGCAAAGGAAGTTACCTATTTTTAATTTTACATTTAATCTTTAGCTTACCCCAGAAAGATGTTGGCAAACTCAAGAGGGTCTCTGTGTGTGTCATTCTTCTTTCCTGTTGACATGAAACTTTGGAATTTTCAGAGCCCTTTAATTTTCCCTTATGCCATGGGTTCAATTTAATCAGTAGAAGGGGCTCTTACTGAATTGTGCTTTACCCTTGAGCTAGTTGCCTAGGTCTTCCGTTTCCTCATTAGGGGAAACAGCAGAACACTGGTCTACCTCAAGGATGGGTGGGTTAAGTGCGTTCTCTGGAGGTAGTGGTTGGGGGGGATGGATTTTAATTCGCGATGAAGTGAAATCTTAATGAAAAGAGACTTTTGGTAGTAAAGTCTGTCTTCCAGTGTTAAGTATGTGTGTGTGATTTTTTAAAAGTGACTAATGCTTGAGGCAATTATACAAGCATAAAGAACTCTACAGATATTTCCTGTGCTGTCTAATGCTTACTACTTTGTTGGTGCCTAATCATAGTGAAGTTTGATGTGGCAGCAAAGCAAAGGTCTCCCTCCCCTCTAATAAAGTAGCTCAGTAAAAGAGGGGATTAAAGCTTATTTGTTATAATCCTTAACACCACCAAACCTCCGCTTTAATAATACAAGTTTATTGTCTCTAGTGGTTCACTGGTGCTTTACCAATGGTGGCTAGTATGCAGACAGTTATTGGAATTTCCACTTTTAATGGGCATGTGTGGAGGAGCCGTGTTCCTTAGGGGTAGGCCACTCTGCCTGTTAGAGTCCCCATTCATCCAACTGCAATCAGGGTTGAGCTGGATGATCCTAGGGCCTCCTCTGGCCTCAAAAATTCTGATCTGTCCTTGTTAAAGTTACAAGTCTCAAATGATCCTAAAAGTGCTTTGCACCTAATTCATTTGTTTAGAGATTTTGGGGAAAGGGGTATTTGAAATAATTAGTTATGGGCAAAATTAGTAATGTATACATAGAACACGTAAGGTTTACTCATTTCTAAAGAATTGCAGTAAGTTCAGTGGAAGTGTTACCAGGTATATGTTGTGTCTCAGCTGAATTTAGAGTGTAGTTTAATATCTTCTGGGTTTTCAAGGTCATCAGCGTGGGCATTAATTCTCCCTAGATGGAAGAGTCAGTGTGGCACAGGCTTAGCTCAAACATGTGTTGACTTGGAAGTTGCTCTTTTGACAGTCCCCACTTACTTCAGCTTGGAAATGAGGGACAAATAGCAAAATGGGTAAAGCTAAAATTTTACCCGAGAGAGTCCAGCTTTCTTCAGAAACTGCGGACACTGAAGCCCAGGAAGAAGTGACTTGCTAGAGGTTTTGATAAATAATCAGGGACCGATATGATGAGTGCCATGCTGGAAGTGTGAAGGCAGGGAGCAAGACACAGGACTCTGGTTGGGATGGGGAGTATGGCTGGGTCAGGAAGTGCTTCCCTAGGGAGGGAGGCTGTGGGGGCTCAAGGCAGGCAAGAAGGCCTTCAAAGGAGGGTCCTTATCAGGAGGAGAGGAGAGTTTATGCAAAAAGCAAAGGAAAGAAGAGGTCAGATCAAGGCTCCTCCAAAGAACTGCACTTGGTTCAAAATGTCTGCTGTGTGTGAGAGGATAGGGAGGTTAGGACCAGATCTTGGAGCTTCGTTCTGTATAGAAAGGGAAGTCACTTAAGAGTTCTAAGCCAGGAAATAACAAACGTTGGAGAGGATGTGGAGAAAGGGGAACCCTCTTGCACTGTTGGTGGGAATGTGAACTCGCACAGCCACTCTGGAAAAATGTGTGGAGGTTCCTCAAAGAGTTAAAAATAGATCTGCCCTATGACCCAGCAATTGCACTGCTGGGGATTTACCCCAAAGATACAGATGCAGTGAAACGCCGCGACACCTGCACCCCGATGTTTATAGCAGCAATGTCCACAGTAGCCAAACTGTGGAAGGAGCCTCGGTGTCCATCGAAAGATGAAAGGATAAAGAAGATGTGGTCTATGTATACAATGGAATATTACTCAGCCATTAGAAACGATGAATACCCACCATTGGCTTCGACGTGGATGGAATTGAAGGTATTATGCTGAGTGAAGTAAGTCAGTCGAAGGACAATCATATGGTTTCACTCATACAGGGAATATAAAAAACAGTGAAAGGGATTATAGGAGAGAGAAAATGAGTGGGAAAAATTAGAGAGGGTGACAGAACATGAGAGACTCCTAACTCTGGGAAACAAACAAGGGGTAGTGGAAGGGGAGGTGGACGGGGGGTTGGGGTGACTGGGTGACAGGCACTGGGGGGCACTTGATGGGATGAGCACTAGGTATTACGCTATATGTTGGCAAATCAAACTCCAATAAAAATAAACAAAAAATTTTGAATTTGAACACATAAAAATCTCACAACAAAAATCATCTTAAGGGGCACCTGGGTGGTGCAGTTAGTTGAGTGTCCAACCCTTGGTTTCAGTTCAGGTGGTGATCTCAGGGTTGTGAGATTAAGCCTGGTGTTGGGCTTCATGCTCTGCGTGGAGTCCGCTTAAGATTCTCTCTCCCTCTGCTTCTGCGCTTCCTGCTTGTGCTCTCTCTCTCTCTCAAATAAATAAATCCTTTTTTAAAACAAAAATTTATTCATGAAAGACACACAGAAAGAGGCAGAGACACAGAGAGAAAAGCAGGCCCCTCTCAGGGAGCCCAATACGGGACTCGATCCCTGGGCCTGGGATCACATGCTGAGCCGAAGGCAGACGCCTAACCACAGAGCCAGCCACCCAGGAGCCCCTCAAATACGCAAATAAAAAAAAATCTTAAAAGGCAAAAGACAAACTCAGAAATCATAGTGTTTAGTATATAGAAATAGTAAACTTCCTCCTCCCTCCCCCCTTCCAGGAATGTTTACTGAGCATCATGTGCCAGGTGCTCTCTTAGTGCTAGAGAATCAGTATGAACAAAACAAAGTCCCTGTCTTCATGGTTCTCATACTCTAGTGAAGGGAAACAGATAAAATATTTAGTATGTCAGATGGTAAATGCTATGCAGAAAAATAAAGCAAACCTGTTAGTTTGCTAGGGCTGCCATGACAAACTGGGTAGCTTAAAACAACAGAAATTTATCCTGTCATAGTTCTGGAAGCTAGAAGTCCAAAATCAAGGTATTGGCAGGCTCTTTGAAGGCCCTAGGGGCCAGCAGGCCTTGGCATTCCTTGGTTTATATATGCATCACTCGAATCTCTGTCCTCACAAGATACTCTTCCTGTATCTCTCTGTGTGTCTCTGTATAAGGACACCAGTCACTGGATTTGGGACCTAACCAAATCCAGTGTGATCCCATCTCAACTTGATTATGTCTGCAAAGATTCTATTTCCAAATAAAGTCACATTCACAGGTATGGGATTTAGGACTGGAACATACCTTTTGAAGCGACACAATTCAACCTGGTATAGCAAGATAAGGACTAGTTCTGGGATTGGCTGGCTGCTAGATCAAAATACAACAATCAGGGGGGTTCTCATTGATGAGGTGACAATTGAGTAGAGAGGAGGTGCCCATGATGGAATGGCAATTTCTGACTCTACAAAAAACTGCATCATCATAAGTGTTAACATTCACTGAGCACTTTGTGTTTCCGACACTGCCACAATAAATACTTTACCTGCATTATCTCATAATTTTCACAATCCTGTAAGACACAAATATTCTGTAAAATAAATCTATTATTATTTCCAGTTTAGAGATGAATAAACTGCAGTGCAGAAGGGTCAAGTAATTTGTCCAAGTTGGCACACATCTAGTAAGCCAAGAATCAAGTCCATATCCTTATGTCTCCGGAGTCTCAGCCAATAGAATAATGGATATAAAAGAAGGAAATCCCTGGGATGCCTGAGTGGCTCAGTCGGTTAAGCATCTGCCTTTGGCTCAGATCAGGCTCAGTGGTTGAGTGTCTGCTTTCGGCTCAGGGCGTGATCCCGGGGTCCTTGGATGGAGTCCTGCATAAGGCTCCCTGCTCAGCGGTGAGTCTGCTTCTCCCTTTCTCTGCTCATGCTCTCTCTCAAATAAATAAGATCTTTTTAAAAAAGAAGGAATTCCCAAGTGATAACTTTTCAAAAGTTCATTCTCAGTAGTAATCAATGTAAATTAAAAGAATGGTAAGATTTGTTTTTCACATATGCACTGTAGTTAAAAAGATTGGGGATAGGAGTATATACTATAAAATTCCACATATATGAAGTTCTAGAATAGGTTAAATTGATCTCTGACAGAGAAAAATCAGAACAGTGGTTGCCTCTTGGGAGCATGGGGGTGTCCCAGTTGTGAAGGGGCATGGGAGACCTTTCTGGGGTGATGGAAGTATTCTGTGTCTGGACAGAGGTTTGGGTTCCATGGGGTATATGTAGTTGTCAAAAGTCACCAAAAGGTTACACTAAAGAGTCATGCATTTCACTGTATGTTCATTTTACCTGAAATAACAACAACAACAACAAACAGAAAAAACAAAAACAAAACAAAAAAACCCCCAAAACCCAAATGAAATGCTGAATTCTAGTTAATGATGATATGCATGGGAAAGCCTTGAGGGATGAATGCTTATTTTGAAACTTACTTTGAAATGCACACAAAATTAAGATTGTCTGATGGGTGAATGGGTATATGCTTAAGTCAGTAGAGCAAGCTGTTAACAGTAGAGCCTATGTGATGGGGATATGCATGTTCACTGGACAATTCTTTTAGGTTTTCTTTATGTTTGGGAATTTTTATAATGAAATATTGGGAGAAAAACATAATTGGAAGAAGGAAGACTCTAGATCATTATAATAGTGACTAGCGTGCCAGGCACTATGCTAGTGCTTCACGAGCAGTGTATATTTTAATACAATAACCTATGATGTAACGCGTTCTTTTAAAAAAATTATTTGTGAGAGGCACAGAGAGAGAGGCAGAGACACAGGCAGAGGGAGATGCAGGCTCCCCACAAGGAGCCTGATATGGGACTCGATCCCAGCACTCCGGGATCACACCCTGAGCCAAAAGCAGACACTCAACCACTGAGCCACCCAGGCGTCCCAGAAGTGGGATAATCTTGCCGGTAGTTCATCTAAATCATGGCTTCTCAGCCTTTTGGCTAAGCTCAAGTGTAGGGTAGTTCATCTAATTATAATGTAGTGGCACCTGGAGTAACAATTTCCAAGCCCACACACTTGATCCCTACTCCTTGCAGTCTTTCTGGAATGGCTCCCAAATTTCTGGTAAGCCCAGCTGAGATACAAAGGAAGAGTAGGTGGTGGTGGTAGGTAGAGGGTTGTGGGAAGTGAGGTGTTATGGTAGAGGTGATGGAGAGAGATGTGAACTCGTTTTTGTATATGAGGTTAAAGAGGTCTTTGGAAGATCGTGGGACAGATGAGGACAGCAGGTACTAGAACTGAGGACATAGATCTGATTCTGGGTAGCTGTTGAAGCCCCGGCAGTTGAGAAGACCAGAGAGCGCCCAGGACAGAACCTCATTTCAAGAGAAGATGAAGAGAGTGCTCAGCCTAGCCACGGGTAGAAGAAACAGCACAAGAACCTGGTGATCACAGAGCCCAACATTTGTTGAGAATACCAATTTCCTGTCATTTACACTTAAGAATATTTGTTCCTGTGTTGGTAGATGCCTGAATATTTCTATACTGAAACACCTTTATATAGCCTACCTTCTATAGGAAAATAAGAGAAAAATCTCCTCGTGAGTTACATTCACCATATCCAATGGTGAATATTTTTTTTTTGTTAAAGATTTTGTCTTTAGATGAACTCTACACCCAACCTGGTGTTTGTACTTAAAATCCCCAAATCAAGAGTCGCAGGTTCTATTACCAACTGAGCCAGCCAGGCAGCCCTCTGATGGTGAATATTTTTTTTAATTTTTTTTTATTTTATTTATGTTAGGCACACAGTGAGAGAGAGAGAGAGAGAGGCAGAGACACAGGCAGAGGGAGAAGCAGGCTCCATGCCCCGGGAGCCCGACCTGAGATTCCATCCCGGGTCTCCAGGATCGCGCCCTTTGCCAAAGGCAGGCGCTAAACAGCTGCGCCACCCAGGGATCCCTGATGGTGAATATTTTTAACAAGGCAAAGGAAAAGCAATTTCACTTTGGGAATCATAAAATCATTTCTGTTCATGGTGAAGTGGGGGCTCTTCTATATTATTCCAGGAATTCCTCTTGTTCTCCAAGGATTTTTCCAGCCCTAGAGTCCTTCGATTGTGTGCCAGAGCAAGTTGTTTTAGGAGAACCAAGTTGCCAAACTCCATCTGTTTTATAGTGACTCCTGTTCTTTTGTTGCTTTGAGTGATTTATGGAGTATTGTGCTTAAACACAGTATTATAGATGCTGGAAGTCTGGGATGGTTTCTCGACTGACTTGTCAGAAGCAGTTATAATTACTATCTATAATATTGGTTTTTAAAGGATATCAAATTTGATTTTAGTACAGCCATTTGACAAAGGCTTAAGCATCTCTAATTTGTTTAAATTGCTTTGGCCACCAAACCAGGGATATTACTAGATCTATTTCTAGAAGCTGCTCAGAAGCACTGACTGGGAAATGGGCTGTTCCAGCCATTGCTTCTAATTTATTTCAAGCATACCCCACGGTTTTCTGTATTGAAAATTTTGAAAAAAAAAAACAACATAGTTTAGCTTAATGCCCAAGTTTTTAATTTTGACAGAGCTCTTAAATTTTAGGATTAGGACTGACTGTACTGAATATAATTGGAAATGAGTATACCTGTTTTGGGGCAAAAACATATCTTCAATAACTTTTTTAAAAAAGATGTTATTTATTTATTCATGAGAGACATAGAGAGAGAGGCAGAGACATAGGCAGAGAGAGAAGCAGGCTCCATGCAGGGAGCCTGATGTGGGACTCAATTTCGGTACTCCAGGATCACGCCCTGGGCTCAAGGCAGATGCTCTACCACTGAGCCACCCAGGCGTCCCATATCTTCAATAACTTTTTTTAAAGATAAAAACTTCATGATGCCCCTAATTTTTTAGGTGCTGATTTATACCATGGTTGGTTCAGACTAAATACAAGCTAAGAGATTGGTAATCTTTAATATTAATAATTGGAAGCATATTTGAATAAATAGTGATTCTTGAACCTGAGAATCATCTTACCTCAGAAACCAAGAATATTGTATTTGTGTCATCAAGTTGACCAACTTGCCTTTTCTCCCTGGCCCAACAGTGTGATCCTCCCCACATTTCAGACTATACCTGAAACATGGCTTAAACTTTTACTTGTCGGTACATTATTAACAATAAGTACTTAAAGGTTTGACTACCTTAGTGGGGTGTGTGTCTCTGTGTGTGTGTGTGTGTGTGTGTGTGTGTGTGTCTTGTGATGGGATAACCAGTCAGTAGGGGTTTCAGTTCTGCTGAATTGATTTTTTAATCATCACCCCAGGCAACCACCGGTCTAAGCAAGAAAATAGTAGCAAAGGAATCCATAGCCTCGAATTCTAGTCTGAGCTTGCTAGCAACTTTGCTATGTGACCTTGGGCATGAAAATTAAACTCTGCTGGTCCCTTACTTGCAAGTGGAGTTAATCGCAGCACCCTTTCCATTCCACAGGATTGTTCCCCTGTTCCACTCCGAGGAGCAATCAAGGTGCCAGATTCTTGCACAGAACAAGGGTCCAGCGGTAGTTATCTTCCATCACTTACTGCTGAAGGTTAAATTAGTGATAGGGAAATCTAGCTGGAGCCAATTGGCAGAATTAGAGGACATTAATTTGCTATTTTGCCAGCTGATTATTTTAGAGGCAGGCTTATCCAGATTTCATGATGACAAGGCCCTACATTGAAGGCATCCTGGTTCAATCCCAAAGTGTAAGTATGTATAATTTTTGCTAATTTTATTTGTGTGTGTGTGGGGGGGACTTGATTTGCCCACTAAATTCCTGGATTATTAAACTGATTAAGTAGCTAAGTAACTGCCAAAGCAGATTGTGTGACCTTAAGTCATTTCCAGGAGAACACTGACTGCTCGAGCTAGAAGGGGAAAGGAATGCACATTTATGGAGTGCTTACTACATGCTAGAGGTTTTACACACATCATCTCTTTGGATCATCACAAGGATCTTGGCAGGTAGGGATTATGCCCACTGAGGCTCAGAACAGTTGCCTGTCATAATTTTTTAAACTACTGCAGTTTGGCTGAGGTCACAAATCTAGTAAAATAATAAATTGGCTTAAATGTCACTTTTTAAAAAGATTTTATTTATTTATTCATGAGAGACACACAGAGGCAGAGACATAGGCAGAGGGAGAGGCAGGCTTCCCGCGGGGAGCCTAATGGGGAACTCGATCCCAGGACCGATCACACCCTGAGCCAAAGGCACTCAACCTCTGAGCCACCCAGGCACCCTAAATGTCTCTTCTTTAGAGGAACCTTATTTGACCACTTTGTAGAAAGTAGACCTTCCCCTCCCCCATCCCCACATGCCATTTCTATCATAGTGCTTACTGTGTGACACTTATTTCAATTTATAGTTATTTGTTTGTTTGCTTGTCTCTTGCCTGTTTCCCCAACTAGAATGTAAGCTTCCTTCATAGGGGCAGGCACTACCCCATTATTGGCTTTGTTCACCACTTGTCTCCAGGACCCCACTCAGTGACTGGCACATTACAGACACTCTGTAAGCATTCATTTGGTGAATAAAAATATGAATGAATAAAAAAGCTTGTCTGACACCAAACTCCTTTTTTCTTTCCATTACATCACATTGACTTACGTGTTTATAGATGGAAAAGCTGGGGCTCAGAGATGTTAAACAACTTGCCCAGGAAGCCTGCTATACTTCAGACCCCAAAGGCTGAACACGATCCAAAGTCCTGTGATTATAGCAACTCACACTGGTCCCCAGTTGTTTGTATTTTAGTTTACTATGGAACCATCAAACAAGCAGCATAAAAGATCTGGAATCAAAGATATAAATGAGGGAGCAGATGCAGTCCCCAGTGACTGGCTAGCTTCTTGCAGAGGTCTGGTGGTCAAGGCAGTCCTCCGGTGGCAAGAAGCCTGCCAGGCAGGAAGAGCCCCGGAGCAGGGCTTACAACCTTCTGTAATATTCTGCTGGGAGTGGCCACATCCTTCCTACAATGGAGGAAAGTGGCAATTTACTTAACCTCTCTGTGACTCAGTCTCCTTACCTATACAATGCAAATAAGAAGTGTTTTATGGACATTAAATGCATTAATATCTATAAAGTACTAAGAAAGCGTCTGACACATAGTGACATATTAGGGCTTACTAAGTAAGATAAATACAAATGCAAATAAAGTACAGGGGCACCTGGGTGGTTCAGCCAGTTACACGTCTAACTCTTGATTTCAGCTCAGCTCATGATCTCAAGAGCTGAGATTGAGCCCCATGTTGGGCTTTGCACTGGGAATGGAGTCTGCTTAAGATTCTCTCTCTCTCTCTCTCTCTCTCTCTCTCTCTCCCTGCCTCTGTGCCTCCCCTCTCTAAAAATAAATAAAAAAATAATTAAAAATAAAGTACAAAGAGAGTTTCAGGTAGGGTGGCTTGACCTCTTTCTCTCTTTCTCTCTAAAGATTTTATTTATTTATTCATGAGAGACACAGAGAGAGAGGCAGAGACATAGGCAGAGGGAGAGGCAGGCAGGGAGACTGATGTGAAACTCAATCCCAGGACTCTGGGATCATGACATAAACTGAAGGCAGATGCTTAACCACAGAGCCACCCAGGTGCCCCCCTCCTTTTAAGTAGGCTGCATGCCCAACTCAGAGCTCAACAAGGGGCCTGAACCCATGACCCTGAGATCAATACCTGAGCTGAGATCAAGAGTTGGATGCTTGGGACGCATGGGTGGCTCAACGGCCTCTCTGCCTCTCTCTTTCTGTCTCTCATGAATAAATAAAATCTTTAAAAAAAAGAGTTGGATGCTTAACTGACTGAGCCACCTAGGCACCCTGACCCACCTTTTAAAAATTTATTTTTAAGTAATCTGTACACACAATGTGGGGCTCAAACTCACAACCCCAGGATCAAGCCAGCCAGGAATCTCTGGCTTGACCCATCTTAATGCCTTAATTTGGGGTCTTTGATTGTCAATTGGGATTTTTCCCTTAATGAGAATGCATCTCTGATTTTATCATTTTCCTCAGAGGTTTTTCCTCCTAAGTCCAAAATCAACTTTACAGAAACATACTTTATAGTCAGCTTTATTAAAACAAAGAGTTTCTTCGGGCTCACACCAGAAAGGTTCAAAGAGGCCCAGGGAGCCCAGGGGTTAAATTAGACCATCTTGAGAGAGAACAGAGGAAAGCTAGAATTATATGCTTCAACAGGTGTTTTATGATGGAAACTCATTAAACTACATGAACACGTGAAAATAATACCCTGCACTTGTATGATACTTTTCACTTTTTCCTTCAAAGTACTTTCACGTCTAGAATTTCATTTGTTCTCATAAGGGCTGTGTGTGGTAGGGAGAGCAGGTATTCTCATTTGACATAAAAAGAAACTGAACCCGGACAGGTTAAATTTATTCTACCAACATTTATTGAACCCTTACAATGTGTGAGGCATTTGTGGTACAAAAGTGGATAACATGTAGTACCTGCCTTTAATTAAACCAACTCTTGAAATAAAGTATATTAAATGCTATTGAGTGGCATATAGGATATAGAAGGGGCAGAGTGATTGTGTGTGCGCACCCACGTGTGTGTGTGTGTGTGTGAGGGCAAGGAAATCAGGGAAGACTGCATGGAGGTGAGCCTTGGGTTTGATTTTAAACAGTGGTGTGCTGGTAAATTCTTAACAATGGGCTCTCCAGGGAAGAAAAAGCCCTGGCTTGAGATACTTGCCGAATCTTGTGTTGTAAAATACTCCCACCACAGCCAGCTTCAAGCTACCCATACGAAGTGGTTGACTGTGGGAATTTGGAAGAGAGGCACAGCAGCACATCATTACAGAATATTTCCACCACCCAGATAGGATGGACATATATAGCATCCAAAACACGGATAATAGGAAAATGTGGTAAAATAATTAGGAAGTGATGAGTTTTGAGCACTTAGTATCTTTACTTTTAACATAGCTTACTTAATTTGAAGTTAATGTAATTTTTAATAATGGCTGTGTTTAGCAACTGGTTCACAAACTTCGAGTCTCACAGTCAGCTCGTGATCTGATGCCAGCACACTGCCAGCGAAGAATGAGTTGCCGGGTAAGTAATGGGGAAAAGACATTTCAGGTGGAGGGAGTCCCATGTGTCAAGACAGCAAGCGCATGAAACAGCACGGGGCATTTATGAGACTGCACGTGACTTGCTGAGTGTTCTTAGAAACAGATTTACTGGGATGCTAATGAATTTTAAGCTTCAGGGCTCCTCACTTGTGGGGACTCCTTCCCCCAGAGAGCCTCTTACTTAATTTTGTATTCTTTTGCTTAAAGAGGCCTCATCGAATGGTATAAACTGCAGATGCCAGAAATCTTTAAATCAATCCCTGAGTGCCTGACTGATAAAGGAACAGAGCAGGAGATGAGGCTGTTGAGGATATTGGAGAATCATTTATGTCACACAAAGAAATGGACTTTATCACACAGGCATTAAGGGAAGTGATCTGGTCCAATCAGTTCTTTGCTAGCATCATCTCTGGCTGTATGTGGACAATGAGTGGAGGGGCCAGAGTAAGTATGTGGAGGTCATTTAGAAGCCTCTGGTAAGCAGGGGTGCCTGGGAGCTCAGTTAAGTGTCTCTTTTTTTTTTTAAGATTTTATTTATTTATTCATGAGAGACACACACACACACAGAGAGAGGGGCAGAGACACAGGCAGAAGGAGAAGCAAGCTCCATGTAGGGAGCCCGACGTGGGACTCAATCCCGGGTCCCCAGGATCACACCCCAGGCTGTAGGCAGCACTAAACCACTGCCACCAGGGCTGCCCAGTGTCTGACTCTTGATTTCAGCTCAGGTTGTGATCTCAGGGTCCTGGCATTGAGCCCCACGTCCAGCTCCATGCGCAGCGGGGAGTCTGCTTGGGATTCTTTCTCCCTCTGCCCCTCCCTCCACTTGCTCTCTCTCTCTCTCTCCAAAATAAGTATATATAAAGATTTTATTTGAGAAAGCAGAGCACAGCTGGGGGAGGGGCAGAGGGAGAGGGAGAAGCAGGCTCCTGGCTGAGTAGGGACCCTGATGTGGGACTTGATCCCAGGATACTGGGATCATGACCTGAGCCAAAGGCAGATGCTTAACTGACTGAGCCATCCCAGGAGCCCACATCCTTTTTAAAAAAAAATATTTTATTTATTTATTAGAGAGAGAGAGAGAGAGACAAAGATACAGGCAGAGGGAGAAGCAAGCTCCATGCAGGGAGCCTGATGTGGGACTCAATCCTAGGACTCCAGGATCATGCCCTGGGCCAAAGGCAGGCACTAAACCACTGAGCCGCCCAGGGATTCCCCCCTCCCCTTTTTTTCTTTTTAAAGAAGGCTCTGGTAATAGTCCAGGTAGAGTCGTGGTGGTGGAGATGGAGGGAGGTGGATGGATTAAAAAGATATTTTTTTAGGTAAAATCATCAGGACTGGGATGCCTGGGTGGCTCAGCAGTTGAGCATCTGCCTTTGGCTCAGGGCATGATCCTGGAGTCCCGGGGTCAAGTCCCACATCAGGCTCCCTGTATGGAGCCTGCTTCTCCCTCTGCCTATGCCTCTGTCTCTCATGAATAAATGAATAAAATCTTAAAAAATAATAAAATCAGCAGGACATGGCAATGGATTATATCATATTACATGGGAGGGGTAATGAGGAACAAGAGATGAGAATAGCTGTTTGGGTTCTGGCTTAGGTAACAGAGAGATGGTAGTTGCACTAAGCAGGACAGAGCCCCATAACTAGGGTGTATAAAACTAGGGCACCTGGCCGGCTCAGTCAGCAGAGCATGCAACTCTAGATCTTGGGGATGTGAGTTCAAGCACCACGGCCTCACGGTGAATGGATTTCAACTCCATCCACTTCAACCCCACCCCTCAATTCCCACTCTTTTTCCCAAATCCCTATTTTTACCATTAAGTTAGGTGTCCATGGTCCACCCATTCAACATCTACCATACCATACCCTGACCTCCCTTGTCCTTGTCCTGACACCACACTCTTGTGCAAAATCCCAACTCTGGATCAGTACAACAGCCCCCTTTTCTCTGCTCTGATGCTTGAGTACCTGGCCACTGCCAGAGAACACAACACAACCAGGTGGGCATTCATGTCATCACGATCTCAGAGGATTTCACAATGCTGCATCCTGATGCTTCCAATTTTCTCCCAGCACTGCCTTGAAAGAGCAGCTGAATCTCCCTGTAAGCTCTGGGAAGGGCACTGAAGTTATCTGAGAAAGAGAGGAAGGGGGCAGATCTGGCAAAGTCTGCCTATAAGGCTTATACGCATTCGGGGCACGGCTGGAAGGCTGGCAACAAGATGAGAATGGTCTTATCTCGGTGGAGCGATGTGGAGGAGTCCTAATGGCTAGGATCCAACGGAATAATACACTCAGCATCAGAGGCTGATTTACCTCGAAGCTAATGAAGCTGCAGCTTCCCGGACCCTCGTTTGCCCGAATAAATTTGAAGGCCCCGTGCTTCCTTTTGTATTCACAACTGCACTGGATTTTTCTTTAAGAGGCCCTCCAAGTTGTGTAAGTTGGGCCTCATCAAACCTGGATCCCCCTCTGGTCTGTTACCAGCCTAAACAGCTGCTCCCCACCACAGCGGCGAGGCTGTATAAGCCTGTTCGAACTGAGATGGGGTCTCAGGAAGAAGGGCAATGGAAAAATCCTGAATTGACAGTTTCCTTATTTATTGAAGGGGCATGTTCTTTATTTTTTAATCAGCAAAGTAAGTCAGTTGTAGATCATCTTCAACAGGCACCAAGGAGTACATAGCACAAGTCTCCCTCTCACTACCCCATCTTATCCTAAGAGCTAGCCATACGTTACTAGTCTCTTGTGTATTGTTTCAGAGGTACCATATATTCTTTTGTTTTGCTTTTCCTTTTTTAAAATTTAAAACCTTTTAAATTAAAAAATTTTTTTTTGATTTATTTGAGAGAGAGAAAGAACGAGGGGTAGAAGGGCATGCAGACTCCCCACTGAGCAGGAAGTCCTGAGGCGGGATCCCAGGACCCTGAGATCATGACCCGAGCTGAGATCAAGAGTCACTCAGCTGACTGAACTACCCAGCTGCCCCCGTGCCTTTCCTTTTTAAACACAAGTTTACAACATGTTATATCCACCACCTTGTATTTCATTTTACAATGCGTTTTGGAGTTAATTTCATTTCTTTTTAAAGATTTTATTTATTCATGAGAGACACAGAGGCAGAGAGAGGAGGAGGCTCCACACCGGGAGCCCGAACGTGGGACTTGATCCTCCGTCTCCAGGATCTACGCCCTGGGCCAAAGGTGACGCTAAACCACTGAGCCACCCAGGCTGCCCCTGAGTTAATTCCATTTCAATCCCCAAAGAGCTACCTCCTTCTTTTCAACAGCTGTAGGCTGTTCCACTGTGAGGATGGACCATTCTTTTATTGAACCAATCCCCTATGATGGACATTTAGGTTGTTTGCAGTCTTTTGCTATTGTTATCACAGATAATATTGACTGAATTGAAACTTGTTTACCGGCGTGAGATAGAAACTGAACTTTTTTTTTTTTAATTTTTTTATTTATGATAGTCACAGAGAGAGAAAGAGAGAGAGGCAGAGACATAGGCAGAGAGAGAAGCAGGCTCCATGCACCGGGAGCCCGATGTGGGATTCGATCCCGGGTCTCCAGGATCGCGCCCTGGGCCAAAGGCAGGCGCCAAACCGCTGCGCCACCCAGGGATCCCGAAACTGAACTCTTATTGAAATAGTAAGTCACATCTTGTACGCAACTAACCACAAATAGCTTACAAATTATACTCTTTAAAGTGTTGTGAAGTTTAAGTTAGATAGTATCTCTAAAGGACTTAGTACATAGAATGTGCTTCACAAATGTTAGCTCTTGTCTCTTTTCCTAGGGCTCACAGAATGAGATGTCTCTGTTCTTTCCAAAGCAAATCCCTCCATCTGTGTCCCGTGTCCCCATCCCTCCCATATCCTCATTAACCTTGCTCAATCTGGGCAACTGGGTCCTCTCTCTCCCTTTCTATTGACCCCTTTCTTTAGCTCTAAACATTATCTTATCTCCCTCATCCTAAATAAAACCACCCTTTGTATTTCTTAGGATCGGGTTCTGCTGTGAGTAACAGAGAAACCCAACCTAACAATAGCTTACATGAAATTAATGTTTCTGTCCCATGTGAAGGTGGTGAGGTGGGCGGTCCAAGCTTGATGTGGTAGTTGTACAGTTATCAGGGACTCAGGCTTTGTCCAGCTTTATGCTCTTCCAACCCCAGAGTGTGCCTCTCTTCCTCAGGTTCCAAGATGAAGTACAAATAGCCTTTGCCTCTTCTTACCCCTTCCTCCATTTTGCTGCTTGGAATGTGGGTACGGTGGTTTGTATTTTTTTTTTTAGCCCATTGGAAAGAGGCTTACTCCTAAACTTGCTTTTCCAAGGTCAAAATTTGTTCATAAGTTAATTAATTAACAATTCATTCAACACACATTGAATTCCTACTATGTGTTAGCACTGGGCTAAATATTGGGGATATAGAGATAAATAAGTCATGATTGCCCTTGCCCTACAAGACTCTAATAATTTTATGAGAGAAATAGGAAATAAAACAAGTGATTAAAATACAGAGTAGCAGGGGCGCCTGGGTGGTTTAGTCAGTTAAGCATCTGAATCTTGGTTTCAGCTGGGGTCATGATCTCAGGGTCATGAAATCGAGGCCCAGGTCAGGCTCTGGGCTCAGCAAGGAATCTCTTTGATTCTCTCTCCCTCTTCCTCTGCCCCTCCTCCTGCTCTCTCTTTCTGTCTCTCTAAAATAAATAAGTAAATCTTAAAAGAAATAAAAATAAAATACAGAGTAGCAAGTGACATGACAGAGAAGGGATGAGAATATCTGGAAGCACAGAGGCAGGAGGGGAAGTGTAAGTGAAGGATATCTGAGAAAATGACACTTGAGCATTCTCTTTTTTAAAAAGATTTATTTATTCATGAGAGACAGAGACAGAAGCAGGCTCCATGCAGGAAGCCTGACGTGGGACTTGATCCCAGGTCTCTAGGGTCATGTCCTGGGCCAAAGGCAGGAGCTAAACCACTGAGTCACCCAGGCATCCCTTGAGTTCTCTCTCTAAAGATAGTAGTAAGCCAAGTGGATGAGGAAGTGAAAGGCTTCTTGGAAGACAGAGTATCCTGGGCAAGGATACTCAGCATTCTGGGAATTGTGTTAGGATGAAGAATTGCAGTAGGATAAAATTTCTAGAATGAGGGTTTTGTAGGAGGTAGAGTGAAGAAGAGGTTGGCAGGGGAGACATGACAAAGGCCTTGAAACATATGTTTTGCTATTGAGCTCAGTGGGTTTTTGCACCCATTGCACACACCCTTAACTTTATCCTAGTGTAAAGAGCAACATGGAAAGGTGGCAAGTAGAGGAAGATTTGTGTTTGAATATATCACTGGCTGCTGGTAGAGGGTGGAGAGTGGGGCAAGAGTAGAAGTAGCAAGATCATTAAGAGTCTAAAACTATAGCCCAAGTGAGAGCTGGTGGTGGCATGGACTAAGAGAGAATGTGATGATTTTTGGAAGATATTTACAAGGGAGAACAAACTGATGGTTACCAGAAGGGAGTTGGGTTGGGGGATGGGTGAGATAGGTGATGGGGGTCAAGGAAGGCCCACACTGTGATGAACAGTGGGTGTTGTATGGAAGTGCTGAATCACTATTATGCACCTGAAACTAATATTACACTATATGTTAACTAACTGGAATTTAAATAAGAACTTGTTTAAAAATAATGATTTTTGGCTTGGGTGAGTAGATTGATGGTGGTGGCAGTGCTATTGGGGGAAGATGAAGAGGAATAGTTTGGGTTGTGGGACAATAACAGTTCCCATGTGGTCATGTTAAGTGTGAGCTTCTTATTAGACAAGTAAGCAGAGAAGTCAATTTATAGGTAGTCATTGTACAAATTCAGAGTTAGTAGTATCTAAATATATGGCTAGGGATATTAATTTGGGCAATATTGGCATCTTGAAATTGAAGCCTTGGTCATATTAAATCTCCTCAGAAGGATATGGAGCAACAACAGAAAATGATGTAGGATCAAATCTTTAGGATTTCCAATGTTTGATGCTTTGATAGAATAAGATGAGCCTGAGAGGGATCAGCCAGAGGAGTACAAGAAAAACAATGGAGGAAGGCCATGGAGGCCAAGAGGAAGAGGCCAAAGGAAGGCACTATTTCAAGAAGGAGGAAAGAGTTTTCAGCATGTTGAATGCATGTAAGGTGATGACTAAAAACATGTCCATTAGATTTGAAGACACACAGATCATTTGTGACCCTGGTGAGAAAAGTCTTTGTGAAGTTATGGGAATAGAAGCTTGATTGGAGTAGGTGGAGGAGTGAGGGTGAAAAATGGAGACTTCCAGTATAGATAACACTTGTAAGAAATACGATTGATAATCAAGAGGACAGAACTAGGGGTACCTGGGTGGCTCAGTCAGTTGAATGTCTGACTCTTGGTTTCAGCTCAGGTCATGATCTCAGGGTTGTGGGATTGAGCCTGGCATCAGGCTCTGCACTCAGCAGGGAGTCTGCTTGTGACTCTCTCCCTCTCTCTCTGCTCCTTCCCCCTCCCTTCTCTTTCTCTAATAAATACATAAATAAATCTTTAAAAAAAGAGGACAGAGCTATAGTAGCAGTAGGAAGGGAATGGAAGGACTCAGTTGAAAGGTAGCCACTGAAGACATTTAGAAAGAAAAGACAGTTAATAGTGTAAGGCTCCTGAGAAAGTGGGTGGGGTGAGATCCCTGATTCTCACATGTGGTCCCTAGATCAGTAGCATCACCATCACCTGGGACTAGTTAAAGATGCAGCTTCTCAGACCTCACTTTAGACTGACTGAATCAGATACTCTGGGGTGTGGGGCCTAGAGTGCTGTGTTTTAACAAGGCTTTCGGGGGATTCTGATGTGTACTCAAGTTTGAGAGCCACTGTACCATAGATAAAAGGAAGGATACCTTCTTTATTGTAACAGGAGAGAAAGTGGATCAGAAAGTACAGATGTGGGTAGATGGATCAGTTTGATATGGGAAAGGCCATTCACTCATTCAACAAATACTTATTAAATATCTAACATGTGCCAGGCGCTAAGTTTACAGACTAATAAATTCCTGACCTTATGCAATTTACACTGTAGTCATGGGAGACACAATAAATAAGTAAATAAGGAAAATGTATTATAAGGACCTTGGGTTTTACTCTGAATGAGCAGGGAATGCATTACTAGAATGTAAGCTCCATAAAGGCAGGTCTCTTTATCTGTTTTTTTTTTCACTTCTGTGTCCCAATAGTCTAGAATGGTGCCTTGATTATGTTTGTTGAACAAGAAAATTGGAGGGCTTTGAGCTAACACAATTTGGTTTACACTTTTAAAAGTCTCACTATGTTGAAAATAGACATTTAAAGTCAACAGTGGGAGCAATGATACCAGTTAGAGGCCACTGCCATATTCCAAGCAAGAGTTGATCATGGCTTAGTACTAGGTGGTAGTGGTAGTGATGGTGAGCAGTGGTCAAATTCTAAACATATTTTGAAAGTAGAAGCAGCAGGATTTTTTTTTTGATGTACTAGATGTAGGGGGAGAGAAAAAGAGGAGAGTTGAGTATGACTTGAAAGGTTTAGGCCTGAGCAGCTTGAAGGCTGGAGTTGCCATTGACTAGAGGAGGAAGGGTGATGTGAGAGTCAGGGGCTTGTGGGGAGGGACGGAATGAACAAGAGCAGAAACATGTACTGTAAAGCTAATGAGCTTAGGTCTCTCATTTGCTCAGGCTCTAGTAGTATGTTAGGAAGTTATTTTTGAGTTGTTTTTTTTCTGGAGAAGGGGCTCCAAATTGGATAAGTTTCAGGACCCAGACATTTGGATGTGCCCCTGATCAGAAAGAAGTTCCATTTTGGACATATCAAGGTGGAGACGTCTGGCAGATATCTGTTACGGACTGAACTGTGTCCCTCCCCAAATCCTATGTTGAAACCCTAACCCCAAGGTGATAGTAATTGGCTATAGGGCCTTTAGGGAGGTAATTAAGGTTAAATGAAAGCAAAAGGGTAAGATCCTGATCTGATAGAATTGGTATCTTTCTAAGAAGAGAGAGAGACACTTGAGAACTCTCTTCCTCTCCATGCACACACAAGAGAAAGGCCATGTGAGGACTCAATGAGAAGGTGGCCATCTACAAGCCAGGAAGAGAGGTCTCCCCAGACACTAACCCTGACAGCTCCTTGATTTTGGACTTCCTGCCTCCAGAACTACAAGAAAATACGTGTCTCTTGTTTAAGCCACCCAGTCTGTGGAGATATCTCTCAGGCAGCAGGAGGAGCCCAGAGTTCAGGAGAGAGGTCTGGCTGAAGATATAACTTTGGGAGCCATCAATGTATAGTTGGGGGATAGTAGGTAACGTCACGAAGCTGGATGCAGTCACCAAGGAGGTGAAGGTGGGTAAAGAGAAGAGGTCCAAGAACAGAGCCATGGAGCTCTCTCACACTCAAAGTTGACTTGATGTTGAGGAACCAGCAATGGAGGGTGATGAACAGTAGTCGCTGATGAGAGAGGGAAACCAGGAGATTGTAGCATCTTAGAACCCAAGGGATGGAACTGTGTCAAGGCCAAGAGAGCAACCGAGCCAAATGCTGATGCATCCAGAATGATGTGGACAGAACATACTGTTAGATTTGCCAGCCCTGAGTGATTGTTTTGTATCGGATGACCTCAATTTTCTCTGTGAAGTAGGAGGCATGGTCGGCCGTTGAGAGATAGGGTGCGGCGGGGAGAGTTGGGAGATGGCAAGACAGGAGGCGTAAGGAGAGCGAGGGGTTTGGAGGGAGTGGAAGCACAAGCTGACCAGGGGAGGAGGTGCAGGGTCACTGGGCAGCACGGAGGGCCTGTTGGACGTGTTCCGAAGGCAGCTGGGTTCCCAGGTGCAGCAGGGCACAGGGCTGCTACGGGTTAATAACTTTTTATCATTTCTTTACAAGTGAGAACAGCACATCCTTGTTTAGGGCCTTAGAGACAGTTGCAAGATAAGAAAGAACAGGATGCTGACAGTCCAGGGGAGGCAACTGGGACCTCAGGGGAATGTCACGTAGCAATGTCCAGCTGTGAGAAATCAGGGAGCCGGAGATAGCTGCCCAGGCTCTTGGCCCCCACACAAGAGCTGGCCCTGAAGCAGCCTGCATTGGGCTGTGCCAGGTGATATCTGTTATCCTGGTGTTGCTTTTCCTTCCCTGGCTGGCCTCAAGGAGCGTACGTACGGGCGTCTCTTATATTGCAGGGGGACCCAGGAGCGAGGTCCAGATGGCTGTGCTCTGACCGGCTCACACATGTAGTCCTTGCCTTTCTGGGGATGACACGACATGAATATTTAATACTTTATGAGAACTCGCCTCCATGCTATATGTGCCCACTTACTGAATGTCCAGCCTTGGCCCTATGTGGTGCACAATACTGGTTATCCCTATTTTACAGAGGAGACCACCGAAGTTCAGAGAGGTTAAGTAACTAACTTGCCCAGGGCCACATTGGGAGGAAGTGGTAGAGCCAGAATTCAGACCCAGGCAGACTGACCAACGGGGTATAAGGCACAGTGAGTGTTTACAACGTATGTGCCAGGCAGGGCACTAAGCACTTTGCGTGGATTATCTTGTTTCATCCTCACTACAACCCATTGAGGCTGACACCATGATTAATCTCATTTTGCTAATGAGGTCAAGTAACTTAATCCAGCTCCCATAGCTGAGAAATGGTGGAGGCCACTTTTGAACTCAGCAGCAGGGTCAGGAGAGTGAGTAGCCATCTGCCTTGTCCCACAGAGAGATGTGAAAATAAGTGAACCTTTCTTGTAAGTGTGTGGGTTTTGTCTTAAAGGGTCCTTGGCCTCAGCTGTGCCAAGGGCTCAACAGCTCATGACAGAGGGCTGGGCCAGAGGTAGATGTTTGGGGAGAGTCAGTGTGAGCTGGTTCAGAATGAGCTGGTGGTGGCAGAGAGCATCGATGGAGGAGTGTAGACCGGCCAGCACTGGGCCCTCAGAGACTTCGACAGAAGGGACAGAGTGGCCCACACTGTCAAATAGGGCCCAGTAGGATGACATCTGGGGAGTACACACTGGCTCTAGCAACACCAGTGACCTCGGGAGAGCCAGATCAGTGGGGCTCTGAGGGCAGAGAGCAACCTGCCCTGTGTATGTGTGTGTGTGTGTGGGGGGGGTCAGGAAGGTGAGGAGGCAGAGGGGGAGGGGCATGAGTGGGCAGAAGAGCTGAGGAGACTTGGAAGGGGGGATGTGAGGAAACAAGGGACAGAGAGAGGCTGGACTGAGCCCAGGAGGAGGGACCCCTCACTCTCTGGTATGAGAGGCAAGTTAGTACAGGTGGGTGGGCACTGGCCAGGTTGGGAGGTTGAGTGGAGTACAGCTGGTACCTCCCTGGTACCCAAGGGAAGGCCATTTGTTCGAGGTAAGGGAGAGATGCAGATGGCAGTGGGCTCTGGAGGCAAATGGTGGTCAGTCGGTAGGTCAGTGGTGTGCATCGAGCCTGGCTGCTTTTGGACACACCTCAGCTCCTCCTAACATCCCTCAGGACAAGTGTCATCACCCTAGTTCGTGGATGAGGAAGCTGAGATCCTAGAGATGTCGGAGGTTTGGAACAGCCAAGGAAGGGCAGGGAGAGGAGGCGGCTGATTAAGGGCAGGTGAAAGAACTGAAGGAAAGTTCTGAGGGCACCTTCTGCCCTGCGTGCCCCTCGCTTCAGTGCCAGCCATCCCCCCAAAGGAATGGGGGGGACAGATGCGGGCCTGGCCTGGCTGAAAGAGGCTGAGGGGTCCGGGTGCTGGTGAGAAGGTACTTTAAGTGATCATGTGTGGAGTCCAGGCTGAGGGGAGGATGGGAAGTCACCAAGGGGTGAAGAGGCTGTGAAAATGGGGACTTCTCAGGATTCTGGAAGTCTGTGGGAAGTTAAAGGAATTGGTTTAATGGAAAAGTGAGAAAGTTGGAAGGTCTGAAAGTCATGGCCCAGTCTGAGAGTGACATTTTGGAGATTTCAAAAGAGGAGGTGTACCCAGAGATGGCAAAGCTAAAGAAATGTCCGTGGGTGTGAGGTGTGGGGGGCTGTGACACCCCAGAGGTAAGGAGAGGCAGGAACCATGAGGCCTGGTGTTTGGAAGAGTGTCCACATAGGCACGGGAGTTACCCAGGATGATGGCAGTATGGGAAGTCTGGAGCTAAGGCAAATGGCATCCTGGTCTCTTCTCATGGTTGGGGAGAACGAGCAACCTCCACTGGGAAGAGCAAACCCTAGCTGGGAAGTGGTGGATGCAGCCTAGGGATCGGGCTACCTGCTTAGGTTAATGACTAGAAGAAGTGTGCAAACCAGGCTTGCTTCACATCTGAGATCACCATGGTGGCTTTTTCATTGGCAACATGTTTCCTCTTTAAAGATTGTATTTACTTATTCATAAGAGACACACAGAGAGAGGCAGAGACACAGGCAGAGGGAGAAGCAGGCTCTCTGCGGGGAGCCCAATGTGGGACTCACTCCCGGGACTCCAGGATCACCCCCTGAGCTGAAGGCAGACGCTCAACCGCTGAGCCACCCAGGTGCCCTCACTGACAACGTTTAAGTGGTGCCTGACTGTTGGTAACGTGTCTCTGTTTAAATATTCTCCCGTGTGAATTTTAGGCCCAGTCTCTTCACTTGTTTTCTGAACTAAACAGCTTAGAAACAGATTATGCTGGTTTGTACAAAGTTACAAGTGTGTGTGTGGTTAAATATTTTATTTATTTATTCATGAGAGACACAGAGAGAGGCAGAGACACAGGCAGAGGGAGAAGCAGGCTCCATGCACAGGGAGCCCGACGTGGGATTCGATCCCGGGTCTCCAGGATCGCGCCCCGGGCCAAAGGCAGGCGCCAAACCCCTGCGCCA
This sequence comes from Canis lupus dingo, assembly GCF_003254725.2. Lineage (NCBI taxonomy): Eukaryota > Metazoa > Chordata > Mammalia > Carnivora > Canidae > Canis > Canis lupus. The sequence goes on along the minus strand of NC_064281.1, from coordinate 105,345,479 downwards.
CCCAGGGATCCCTGAATAACATTTTAAAGCTATTGTAACAACACTTTCCATTTAGTCTGTTCATCTTTTGCTCATTTCTCCCCTGCGCCCCACCTAAACAGAGAAACAATATATAAACTCCTAGCATTTTTCCTGTGTTCCAGATCACTGGTTTTTGTGGGACTTTTTCCCCCAAAGAGCTGAAAGACTAGAGAATTAAGACTTCTGGCCTAATACTTTTTTCCTACCACACGGGGGCAGACTTCTTAACAAAGAAAACGGGGGCGGGGGGGAACAACTGCTTATCTTGTACTAGATGGAACTGAAAACAGAGACGGGGCTGTCATGTGCAACGTGAGGACGATAGTTAACAATGCTGCATTGTATACTTGGAAGTTGCTTAGAGAGTAGATCTTAAAAAATTCTCATCAGAAAAAAATGTAGCTTTGTGAGGTGATGGATGTTAACTGAGCTTATTGTGATGATCATTCTGCAAGATAGACATATGAAATCATGTTGTATACCTTAAACTTATACAGCGCTACATGCCAATTATGTCTCAATAAAACTGGAAAAATGAAAACAGAAAGGAGATAGTGAGAAGTTGTGTTAAGGCCAGATTTTGTGTGGTTTTTAGGTCTTGACACATCTAACTGCTTCCCTCAAACCTGCAAGGCTTCCTGTTCATCCTCCACTGATGAACCAGCTCCCTTCTCCCCTTCCTTTCCTCTTTCCTCCCTTCCTCTCCCACTCTCTTACTCCCACAAATATGTATTTACTCTAGGTGGAGCTGCCTGACAAAATACTGGATGCCCAGTTCAAGTTGAACAGCAGATAAAGAACATATATTCTGTAGTATAAGTATGTACAAGTATGTCCCATTCATATTCTGGGGACTTACTTATGCTACAGAATATTTATTGCTTAGCCAAAACTCAAATTTAATTGGGTGGCCTGTATTTTCACTTGCTAAATCTGGCGATCTCAACTTGGGGCCATAGCAGTGCTGGAAACTGGCTGGGTATGGCTGTATAAAAGAGACTGGGGTCTCCCTGCAGAGGCATCCCTAAAACCATGAGTGGTATGGTGCTAGAGGCTGGGGGCCAGGACCCGGGGCCCAGCCTGTGTTTTCAGGGAAGACTACCTCAGCAACCTCACTTACCAGGCTGCCTGTTACATTCTATTCTTTCCACTCAAAACATCCAGTTGCAGGGTCTCCTTCTCTGGGAAGCCTTCCCTGACCTCCCCAGGGCCAGCTGTCACCTTAACACTCTGTTTCTACATCTCTGTTAACACCTATCACATTATATGCTTACATTTGTGTTATGCACCAGACTGTAAGGAACTAGAGGTCAGAGGTGTTTTGTTTTGTTTTTGGTTTTGGTTCATCTCTGTGTCCCAATTGCTTGGCACAGTGTCTGGCACAGAAAAAGCCATATACGAGAAAGGGTCCTGATTTAGATGACTTCTAGTGTCCTCTACGGATCCAGTAGTCCCGGGTTAAGTTGGAGGCTGGCAGAGCATAGGCTGTAGCCCCATTGCTGTTGCCGGCTGCAGCAAATTGCTCCAAGAGGGCTGGTTGAGCAACACTGGTTAAAAAGTACTTCAATATGTCAACTATGCATCAATAAATACATTTTTTTTTAAAGTGCTTTCACTGAGGGTCACAATGAGCTGTGAGCTGCCTCAGGGGTGTCTTTAGGAGTCAGCACCGTGCGGCAGATGTCAAGACCCAAATTGAGGACTACCACACTGCCCCCTTGTGACAGCTGCTTTCCCAACCAGAACCAGAGCAGGAACTGCTGGCAGAACTACCTGGACTTCCACCGTGGTAAGAAGGCAGTGATGGCCAAAGGGGGTAATGTCCCTGTCTGGGGATGGCACTGGTGTGTGTAGAGGTCCCTCTGCTCCACGTCTTGGGTGTTAGCCAGGCAGCAGGCACGTTTCCTGGAAAGACCTGAATTGGCTCCACCCGCCTCTCCTCTGTCCTCTGTTCTCCCAGGGTGGTGAAGGGGGACCTCGGTCCATGGTGATCCCCACCTTGGGATCCTGAATCATGGCTTAGCTGATAAGAAATACTCATTGAAAACGTGTAAGACTTCGAATATGTAAAAGAGCTGGATGATCAGGCAAGAAGCTGGTGTGGAATTAGTACCTTGACCAGTAAGAAGGGCTTCAAGGTGATTGTTTTTTGTTTTGTTTTGTTTCATGTTATTAAATTGGCCACCTTCTCTATCCAGACAATAGAGTGATTGTACCAAAATAGCCTCAAGCCCCTGTATGTGCTAAAAGTTATCTGTATATTCCCTTTTATTATCTATACATTTTTTAAAAATGTGCTTTAAGTTTGCATGTGACTTAAAATCAACCAGAAAAGGCTTCATAAAAATGGATCTGAAGGGGCACCAGCACGCCAATGTTTATAGCAGTGATATCCACAATAGTCAAACTGTGGATGTTATAAATGGATAAAAATGTTTTTTTTTAAAGATTTGATTTATTTATTCATGAGAGACACTCAGAGGCAGAGACATAGGCAGAGGGAGAAGCAGACTCCCTGTGGAGAGCCCGATGTGGGACTTGATCCTGGGTCTCCAGGATCATGCCCTGTGCTGAAAGCAGCGCTAAACCGCTGAGCCACCCAGGCTGCCCGGATAAAGATGTTTTATATATATGTTTATAAAATATAAATATATTTTATATATAAAAATATATAAAAAATATAAATGTATATAAATATATATAAAGATGTTTTATATGTTATAGCAGTATACTGATATATAATGGAATGTTATAATATAATGGATCATGCCCTGTGCTGAAAGCAGCGCTAAACCGCTGAGCCACCCAGGCTGCCCAGATAAAGATGTTTTATATATATGTTTATAAAATATAAATGTATATAAATATATATAAAGATGTTTTATTTTTTTATTTTTTTAATTTTTTTAAATTTTTATTTATTTATGATAGTCACAGAGAGAGAGAGAGAGAGGCAGAGACACAGGCAGAGGGAGAAGCAGGCTCCATGCACTGGGAGCCCGACATGGGATTCAATCCCGGGTCTCCAGGATCGTGCCCTGGGCCAAAGGCAGGCGCCAAACCGCTGCGCCACCCAGGGATCCCTAAAGATGTTTTATATATTATATCAGTGATATATAATGGAATGTTATATATATAATGATATATAATGGAATAATACTCAGCCATCAAAAAGGATGAAATCTTACCATTTACATCGACATGGATGGAACTGGAAGGTATTATGCTTAGTGAAATAAGTCAATCAGAGAAAGACAATTATCATATGGTTTCACTCATATGTGGAATTTAAGAAACAAAACAGAGGATCATAGGGGAAAAGAGGGGAAAAATAAGATGATATCAAAGAGGGAGACAAACCATAAGAGACTCTTAACTTTAGGAAACAAACTGAGGGTTGCTGGAGAGGAGGTGGGTGGGGAGATGGGGTAACTGGGTGTTGGGCATGAAGGAGGGCACATGATGTAATGCACACTGGGTGTTATATGCGACTAATGAATTACTGAACTCTACATCTGAAATTAATGATACACTATATGTTAACTAATTGAATTTAAATAAGTTAATAAAATGGACTTTTAAAAGTATTGATGGCTTAAAAACTACTGCAGGGTTAGATAATTAAAAATAATCCTCAGAAATGCAATGGAATCCTCAGCACTAGAGAAGACTTCTAGATCTTTTTCAGACCAAGTTGAATGAAAAGCAGTGGAAGTGAATGGGGGAAAAACCCAAGCCAAAAACGGGTCTTCATTTCTTGCTTATTCCTTTCTAACCTCCAAACTCCTTGGCTTGAAGTTTTATTTTTATAAACCTCTATGCTCTTTACCTCCATCCCATCCTGGAGCTCACAAGTAGAATCCCACCTTAGAGCTGACTTTCAGAAGTAATTAAATAATAGCAAATGCTATTCAGTGCTTCCTCTGTCCTGAGCACTGGTGTAAATGCTCTACCGGTATTAACTTAAAATTAACTAATTAACTAATTAACCTTAAAAGGAGGTAACATAATGCAAGCATCAGCTCTGGAGCCAGACTGTCTGGGTTCATGGTTCAGCTGTACCACTTCCTATCTGTTGACCTCGAACAAATTCTCTACCTGTATAAGGGGGATGCTGCTGCTGCTATGGCTAGATCCTACCTCATGGGGCTGGAAGAAGATTAAAAGAAATTAACATATGTAAAGTATTTAGAACAGTAATTTCCATCCAGTGAACATTATTATATGCAAGGACATATGTTTGTAATATATACATCTCTCTGTCTCTCTCTCTCTCGAGAGATAATAAAATCTATATGTATAGAAAAACTTCCCACTCTATCAAGAAGATACTCTGGGGGCGCCTGGGTGACTAGGCAGTTAAGCGTCTGCCTTTAGCTCAGGTCATGATCTCAGGGTCCTGGGATGGAGCCCCACTGTGGGCTCCCTGCTCAGCAGGGAGTCTGCTTCTCCCTCTCCCTCTGCCCCTGGCCAACCCTTCCCCTGCTTGTGCTCTCTCTCTTTCAATCTCTCTGTCTCAAATAAATAAATATAAAAGAAGGGAGATAGTCTAATTATCCTCATTTTACAGATAAAAAAATGGAAGTTTAGGAAGGGCAAGTAGGTTTTTAAGGTCACACAGCCTCCCCTCCTAACCACAATACTGTTTCTGTTTTTGTTTTAAAGATTTTATTCATTTATTCATGAGAGACACAGAGAGAGAGGCAGAGACATAGGAAGAGGGAAAAGCAAGCTCCCTGTGGGGAGCTGGATACGGGACTCCATTCCAGGACCACGGGATCACGACCTGAGCCAAACGTAGACATTCAACTGCTGAGCCACCCAGGTGCCCCTGTTTTTGTTTGAAATAATCTTTTATTGATTGGTTAGTTTTTAAAAAATATTTATTTATTTATTTTAGAGAGCAAGTGAGTAAGCAAGCAGAGGAACGGGCAGAGAGAGAGAGAGAGAGAGAGAGAGAGAGAATCCTGAAGCAGACTCCCTGCTGAGCATGGAGCCCAACATGAGGCTCGATCTCAGGACCCTGATCATGGCCTGAGCCAAAATCAAGAGTTGGCTGCCCGACCAACTGAGCCACCCAGATGCCCTGATTCTTTTTTTGTTTGTTTGTTTGTTTTTTTAGCAGGCTCCATGCCCAATGTGGGGCTTGAACTCACAACCCTGAGATCAAGAGTTGTATGCTCTATGTACTGAGCCAGCCAGGTGCCACTTAAATAAACTTTTAAATTGAAAAATAATTTTATTTTTTTATTATTTTATCTTTTAAAAAGATTTTATTTATTCATGAGAGACACTCAGAGGCAGAGACATAGGCAGAGGGAGAAGCAGGCTCCTCATAGGGAGCCTCATGTGGGACTTGATCCCGGACCCCTGGATCATGCCCTGAGGCAAAGGCAGATGCTCAACTGCTGAGCCACCCAGGTGTCCCCAAAAATAATTTTAACTTACAGAACAATTCAAAAATCAGAGAATTATCATATACTTTATACTCCGTTTCCACTAATGTTAACATCTTACATAACCATCTACATTTGTCACAAGAAACTAATGTGGGTACTATGTTACTATTATTAACTATAGACTGGTAACTATTAATAATAATAATTAATATAATATATTTAACTTGGATTTCACTAGTTGCCCCACTAATATCCTTTTCCTGTTCCAAAATCCAATTCAAAATGCCACATTGTGTTTAGCTATACTGCTTGTTTCTGTTTTTATTTTTTGAATTCCAGTATAATTAACATACATGTTATATTAGTTTCAAGTGTATAATATAGTGATTCAACAGTTGTATACATTACTCAGTGCTCATGATAAGTGTATTCTTAGAACCATATTGCTTCTTTTTGAAAAAGATTCATTTATTTATTAAGGGAGAGAGACTGTGTGTGTGTGTGTGTGTGTGTGTGTGTGTGTGTATGTGTAAGCAAGGGAGGAGGCAGAGGGAGAGGGAGAGAAGCAGATTCCTCACTGGGTGGGGAGCACAACATGGTGCTCAATCCCAGGACTCTGAGATTATTATTATTATTTTTTAATTTTTTTAAATTTTTATTTATTTATGATAGTCACAGAGAGAGAGAGAGAGAGAGGCAGAGGGAGAAGCAGGCTCCATGCACCGGGAGCCCGACGTGGGATTCGATCCCGGGTCTCCAGGATCGCGCCCTGGGCCAAAGGCAGGCGCCAAACTGCTGCGCCACCCAGGGATCCCTATTATTATTATTGTTGTTGTTGTTGTTGTTGTTGTTAAAAATTTTATATATTTATTTGACAGAGAGGGAGAGCAAGTGCAAGCAGGCGGAGCGGCAGAGGGAGAGGGAGAAGCAGGCTCCCTGCAGAGCAGGGAGCCCAACATGGGGCTCGATCCCAGGACCCTGAGATTATGACCTGAGCTGAAATCAAGAGCGGAGTGCTTAACTGAGCCTCCCAGGCATCCTCACTTATTTTTTTTAAGATTTAAAATTTTAAAGTGATCTCTATACCCAATGTGGGGCTTGAACCTACAACCCTGAAATCAAGAGGTGTGTGCTCTACTGACTAAGCCTGCCAAGTGCTCCATTCATACTGCTCCTTAATACCTACTGAGAAAATATGCTGGGCCAGGCCCTAGAATAGGTATTGGGTACAGGCAGATGAGTAAGAAACTGTTCCTGCCCTCAGGAAGCTCACACATTATTGGAGAGAGAGAAGCAAGCTCTCAGTTCTAATAAAGGGTAGTCAGGTGATTACAATTAAGCATAGAGGGTTGTGGGGGCACGGACAAGAAGCATCCGATTCAGCTGGGGTCCTTTAAATTGAGACCCGAAGGATGAATAGGACTTAGCCAGGCAAGTGGTGTGTGTGTGTGTGTGTGTGTGTGTGTGTGTGTGTGTGTGTGTGTGTGACTGGAGTGTAGAGTGGGCATTGAGAATCATATTTAAGGTAGAGAAAATTTCACGTGCAAAGATCCACAGGAGGGAGCATGAGTATGGCCAGCTTTGGGAACTGCTACATCTCCTAAGATTTCACCACAAACTCTGAAACTCCCATCTGGACCACAGCCTTCTACACTGGCTCTAACTTTTTCTAGGCCTTCTTCCTCTGCTTTGATGGTCCCCACTCCATCACACACACTGTCCCCCACTTTCTTAGCTACACTCACATCCCAACTGGCTTTACATTCAGTCACACCAGGGCCGAACTCTAAAGTCCCCTGGGCTAATCCCCGACCCTGGGAAAACCCCACACCTCCTACTCTCAAGTAAAAGTCAGACATTGGTTCACTTGGCTATAACTTCCTCCTGCTCTTGGCCAAGCTTTGACTGTGTGAGTTAGGGCAAGGATCTGAGCTTTGGAGTCATACAGACATGGCTTCAAATCCTAACTCCTCCACTTACCATCTCTGAGGCCTTTGACAAGGTAGTCATCATTTTATTAAAAATCTTTAAAGTTGAATATAGTTGACACCCACTGTTATATTAGTTTCAGGTGTACAACATAGTGATTCAACTTCTCTATACATTAGGTTATGCCTCACCACAAGTATAGCTATCATACGGCACCACGCAGTGCTATTACAATGCCATTCACTATATTACCTATGCTGTGCCTTTCATTCCTGTGACTTATTCATTCCATAAGATGTTTACCATTTTAAATTTGTTTCCTCTTCTGTAAAAATAGAAATGCTAATACTTTCCACCATTAAGAGTGGTTGTGAAGATCAAAAATAATATAGATATATAAAAATTAACTCAGAAAATGAATCAAGGACCTAAAATGTAAGACCTCAAACAATCAAACTCTTAGAAGAAAACATGGGATGAAAACTTCATTGGCAGTGATTTCTTGGACATGACACAAAAGGCACAGGTAACAAAAGAAAAAAAAACAAATTGGGCTTCATGAAAATTTAAAAATTTAGTGCATGAAAAGAGTAAAATAGAGTAAAAAAGGCACAGAGTAAATTTATCCACAGAGTAGGGCAGCCCAGGTGGCTCAGTGGTTTAGAGCCTGGCTTCAGCCCAGGGTGTGATCCTGGAGACCTGGGATAGAGTCCCATGTCGGGCTCCCTGCATGAAGCCTGCTTCTCCCTCTGCCTGTGTCTCTGCCTCTCTCTCTCTCTCTCTCTCTGTGTGTGTGTCTCATGAATAAATAAATAAAATCTTAAACTTTATCTGCAGAGTAAAAAGACAACCCACAGAATAGGAGAAAATCTTTGAAGATCATATGTCCAATATCCAGAATATATACAGAACTTCTAAAGCTTAACAAGAAAACAAGCAACCTGATGCAAAAATGGGCAAAAGACTTGAATAGACATTTCTCCAAAGAAAATATACAAATGGTCAGTAAACACATGAGCTCAGTCACTAGTCATTGGGGAAATGCAAATTAAAACCACAATGAGAGACTACTTCACACCCATTAGGATGGCTGCTAGAAAAACAGACAATAACAAGCATTGGTGAGGATATGGAGAGGAGGGAAACTTGTGTGCTGTTGGTGGGCATGCAAACTGGTGCAGCCACTGTGAAAAACGGTATGGCAGCTCCTCAACCTGATTCCTGGGTGGCTCAGCGGATTAGCACCTGCCTTCAGCCCAGGGCGTGATCCTGGAGTCCTGGGATAGAGTCCCATATGGGGCTCCCTGCGTGGAGCCTGCTTCTCTCTCTGCCTCTCTCTCTCTCTCTCTCTCTCTCTGTGTGTGTGTCTCCCATGAATAAATAAATTCTTTTTTTTTTAATAAATAAATTCTTTAAAAAAAGTTAAAAATAGAACTACCATATGATCCAACAATTCTACTTCTGGGTATATACCCAAAAGAATTGAAAGCAGGGTCTCAAAGAAATATTTGTACACCCATGTGTTCACAGCAGCATTATTCACAATAGCTAAGTCATTGTCCATCAATGGAAGAATGGATAAGCAAAATGTACAGGGAAAAACCGAGTCCTCTCCTCCTGCTTTTTCTAATGTGACTACCACACTCACAACACTTCTAACATGAGATGTGTGAGGGTTAGCAATTCTCTAACACAGGCTGAGTGCTGTACAGTTTAACTCAATTCTGACACTATCTACCTGGTGATGGCATCAGATCTCACAGCTTAAGGGCTCAGTCCAACAAGACCATTCTTTCTTCTGCCAATTGTAAATAGTAGGTCCCCAGGTTACCCACACTTCTGTTCACTTCTTCTGTTCAACTTCTGCTACAAATAGGAAGCTCCCATGACTCCCTCCTGGGGATTGATTAATTTTCTAGAGCAGCTCACAGAACTCAGGTAGATACTTAATGTTTACCAGTTTATTAAGGAATATGACAAAGGATATGGATGAACAGCCAGATGAAGGGATATACAAGTCTGGGGGGGGGGTTCTGAGTACAGGAGCTTCTGTTCCCATTGAATTGGGGGGGGGCATCACCCTTGCAGTATATGGATGTATTCACCAACCTGGAAAGCTCTCCAAACCCCGAGTATTGGGATTTAAGGGAGGATTCTTGACGTAGGCATGATCAATCATTAACTCCTTTTCAAGTCCCTCTCCCCTCTCAGGAGAAGTGGGGGCCAGGGCTGAAAATTCCAAGCTTCTATTAATGACTTGGTCTTTTTGTTGACCAGCCCCCATCCAGGAGCCATCCAGGAGACCACCCAAAGTTGCCTCATTAGGACAAAAGATACTCCTATCTCCCAAGAAATTCCAGGGGATTTAAGAGCTCCATGTCAGGAACTTGCATCAAAGAACAAATATTTGAACAACAATGATGTTCTTAGTACTCTTATCACTTAGGAATTTACAAGGGTTTCATGAGCTCTGTGCCAGGAGCCAGGGGCAGAGATCAATATATACATTTTCTATTAAATCACAATGGCATACACATACAATGGAATATTATTCAGCCTTAAAAAGGAAGGAAATCCTGTCATATGCTACAATGGATGAATCTTGAGGAGATTATACTAAGTGAAATAAGCCACTCACAAAAACACATATACTGTATGACTCCACGTATATGAGGTACTTAAAGTACTCAAATTCATAGAGACAGAAAGTGTAGTGGTGGTTGCCAGGAGCTGGGGGGAAGGGGAATGGGGAGTTATTACTTACTGGGGACAGAGTTTCAGTTTTGCAAGATGAAAAGGGTTGTGGAAATGGTGTTGGTGATAGCTACACAACAATATGAGTATACTTAATACCGCTGAACTATACACTTCACAATGGTTAAGAGGGTCAAATTTATGTTATATATAATCTACTACAGTAAACAAAGAAAAAATAATAGAGGCAAAGTTGTTCTTTTAAAAATGATTTTTTCCTTTAAGTCATTGCTACACCCAACATGGGGCTTGAACTCACAACCCTGAGATCAAGAGTTGCAGGCTCTATCAACTGAGCCAGCCAGGCACCCTGCAAAGTTCTTACTATTGTGCCATATAACAGGTGCTGAGTAATTGGCAGCTTCCTTTATTACTGAGACCCTTTTTGTTTATCACTAGGTGAATCTCCAGGGTTTTGTTTAGAGGACCTACTCCAAACTTTTTCACTTTCTTCAGCCTTCAATTATCACTTTCTTCCCTTGCCTTCTATATTCTTGGGTCTCCTTTTACTTCTTTGACAGTCTACTGTGTTGCCTTTACTGGCTCTTCTTCCTTCTCTTATTTCCTAAGTGTAGGTATGTCCTCAAGATCCTGTGTTCAAAATTCTTTTCATTCTACATTATCTCTCTTAGCAATTTCACTTCAGGTTTTTTTTTTAAGATTTTATTTATTTATTCATGATAGAGAGAGAGAGAGAGAGAGAGAGAGAGAGGCAGAGACATAGGCAGAGGGAGAAGCAGGCTCCATGCACCGGGAGCCCGACGTGGGATTCAATCCCGGGTCTCCAGGATCGCGCCCTGGGCCAAAGGCAGGCGCTAAACCGCTGCACCACCCAGGGATCCCTCATTTCAGGGTTTTATGTAAATAACTTTTTTTAAAAAGTAAGCTCTACACTCAATGTGGGGCTTAAATTCATGACCCTGAGGTCAAGAGTCACATGCTCTACTGCCTGGGCCACCCAGGCACCCCTTATGTGAATGACTTCTAAATGTGTATCTCTGATCTCAACTTCTCACTTGAGCTTCAGACCTGGTTTCCAGATTTTGAACTGACTATCTTCACTTGGATGTTTTGAGGGCCCTGCACATCTACTATATGCTAATGTCATCTCTTCCAGTTCTGCTCCTCACCCCAACTCACACCTGTCCTTCTAACAATTTTATGCATTAATGGCCTCACCATCTTCTCAGACCCTAAGTTTAAACTGTCAACCTCTTACGGTGCTAAGGAACTGCCATGCAACTTCTACATTTCCATTCTCACTGATGTCAACCAATTTTATACTTCAGCATCTTGCTGTCCAGTAGAAGCAATCCCTTTCCAGCAAAGAGGCTGTTTGTGTACTGTCTTATCCAGAGTACTCCCTTTTCCTGATACCAAGATTGCTGGGAAATACAATTCAGAAATTTGCTTGATGAGCAAGGATTTAAAACAAAGGGAGGGGAATAGTCTTGAGGGATATTTCATTCCAGCTATGGTGAAGCCCAGGGAACTGTTCCTGCTCTGCAGCCAATGGTACTTAGATTCAACCTTTCTCTCTCCCACGTGGTGTCTGATACACATTGCCATACCATGCTCTTGGAACACCTGTTTTTTTTCAGTGTTGAGTTCTACTAAGGAACATTATTGAGGGGCGCCTGTGTGGCTCAGTCAATCGTATGACTCTTGATTTTGGCTCAGGTCATGATCTCAGGGTCGTGAGACTGAGCCCTGTGTCTTGCTCTGTGCTCAGTACAGAATCTGCTTGTCCTTCTCCCTCTGCTCCTCCCTCTGCTTCCCTCACGCCACTTCCCTCCCCCACTCTCTCGTCTCTAAAATAAATAAATAAAATATTTAAAAAACCACATTACTGAGTGTGTTAACATCATTGGCTAAGTGACAGTGTAGTTGACAGCCTCCTTCCACTATGAGTTGATTTAATCAGTTGACATCTCAAAGGGCAATCTTTTTTTTCCATTATCATCTTACCTTTATATTATAGCCTTGGCATTTGTTACAAACACACAAAACACCATAAAAACTGTTCTTGTAATACCACTTGAAAAGACAGCAGAGCTAGGGTACATTTAGACAAGCTCCTGGGCCCTATTTTAAGGTAAGGTATTTCACTGCCTATACTTAAGGTAGCCCGGGAAAAGGATTCCATGTAAACCCAAATGCAGAGACATGGCTCAGAAAAAAAGTTGCTGCTTCCCCTAAAAATAGTGAGAATTGTCTTTGAGTCTTTGGCTCAAAGCACCGCCTGCCCCGTACTACCCAGGGAAGCAAATCGTGAGCTGATGGATCTGTGGGCACAGACTTTTAGGTCCCTTAATCTTTGGAACAAATCACTCACCTTAAAAAGCAAAGAATATATCAACTTGGCACCATCTGGTCTCTAAAAGAACTGCGTTCCTGGAGGCAAGTAGGGGCTCTGATAAACCCCACAAAGCAATGCCCTCTAACTTTCAAACACCTGTGATTGTTTCTTCCCAAAGAGCTAAGGAGGGCTCAAGTCAGAGGACATTCAGAACCCTTTAGCTCGATGGCAGACAAGAAACCAGACCCTTCTTAGCAAATGGGTCCAGGATCACCAATCCCCATGTGAATACAGTTCTGAGTCAAAAGCCTCTGTGTCAGGATTATTTCAATCTGTGTCATGCTGTTTTCCTTCTCAGCCCCACATGCCTCCTACTTCTGGGGTTACTCCTTTGGAAAGGTGAACCCTGGACAAAATACGTAAGCTCCCCAAGGCTTAATCTCTTTACACGTAAAATGAGGGCAGTGGTATTTATGTCAGAGAATCGCTGTAAAGCAATGAGCTTGGTATACTCAACACACTACATGTGCAGAAAGTGTAGCTGAGGGCTTCTATAGGACAGAAATGGAGGACCAGCAGCTCTATGAGACAAGGAGCAAGAAACAAATATGTAACACTATCATAAATGTTCACAGGACACACAAAGGGTATCCAAATGACACCTCAAAGACCAACTCAGGTCCTAGAGAAAGAAAACATTCGACACTGGCCTCTAGGAAAGATGAGCAGATACATCAAAGACCGTGCATGATTCCGAGGCATGAAAATAAAATGCTTTCCCGCACTAACATCCAGACAGACACAAAGACCAGGTCATCGTGTGTCCAGAGTCCTCTGTGAACCTGACACAAGATCAGCACCCAATCCGCAGGTCCTACGGTTCCCTTAATAATCCATTCTTGCATCAAATAAAAAACTGACAAAAACGTTTAGATCTTTCATCTTTTGGGGGCGAAATTTAGTCTTAAATTTAGGATTTTATAATTTCTTTAAGCAAGCAAAACTACTAAAATGCAGTAGCCTGAAGAGGACACACCTACTTCATTACAGAGATGCTGCCACATATCTTCTGATTAAAACAAACAAACAAACAAACAAACAAAAAACTAAGATGAGTTTCTCTCCAGGATTCCTGCCTGCTCCTTAGTTTGGAGTTCTTCTAGCTTCTTCTTATAGCGGCTCATGAAGGAATCATCCGGTTCAATCCCTGTGTTCTTCAAATGTTCCATGATCTTTTCCAGCCTGAGTACTGATCGGGCTCCCTCAGTCTTCCTTGTGCTCAGGTACAGAGTGAACTCCTGGAAATCCAGGAGCTTACAGGTGTCCACAGAGCAGATATTCCTGATACCACTAGTTCTATCCAAATGAGGAAAAAACACCAGTCCTGACAACTTTTCCAGATCCTGAAGGCTCACTTGGAATTCATTTAACTGGGGTTGGAAGCCAATGGCTTCATTGGGCACCACGAAGGCCCCTATAGTGCCAGTGGTTCAGCAGACACCGGGCTTCTGCGAGCCAGGATCACTTTATAAAGGTGCGAGGGGACTGCCACATTGTCCTCACCAATCACCTGGTAACTAACTGTATTCTTTCCATCACTTCCAGTGACGTAAGGTCAACGGTCCAGATACTATCCAGACATCTTCAAACCTCTCTGTCAGTTCTCGACAGTACATTTCTATTCTGTTCCAATATCCAGCATTATTATCAAAATTCTGAGGCACAATATTAGAAAGGTAAAAAGTTTCAGCCATGGCTTTAGATGAAAATTTGTTATTTCCTGCTGGAGCCATGTGTCCTCGTGACCACCCGCTCCCAATATAATCTTCATTGAAGGCACTGAACGTTGGTGGGATGTTGGGATCAGGCTTGAACTTACAATGTTTTCTGTTGGCATCTCCCATTATCCTGCTTTTGGATATATGTTCAAGAACCCATCTGGGCACCCGCTTTGACTGATCATAAGACAAGGCATGATTAGTGTAATGCCTAGTCTCTGTTCCAGTTAAAGTGACTCCAGATTGTTCCAAGAGAGACTTTTCTGCAGAACCCCAGTAGTTCTCTTGCTAGATGCGAAGTATCAGAAGGAGCAAGTAAAATCGTCGGGCTCCCTCACTGTGGTGCCGCCTCAGCGCTCTGCCTCTCCAGCAACTGCACGGCCGCGAACCAGCCTCTGAGGTGGGAAGCAAAAGTTTTGGCAGCCATCTTCCCGGAGCACCTCAAAGAGCAATCTTAATCCTTTTTTTTTTTTTTTTTTTTTTTTTAAAGATTTTGTTAGAGAGAGAGGCAGAGACGCAGACAGAGGGAGAAGCAGGCTCCATGCAGGAAGCTCGATGTGGAGATCCCGGGTTTCCAGGATCATGCCCTGGGCTGAAGGCAGGTGCTAAACTCCTGAGCCACCCAGGGATCCCCCAGCAATCTTAATCCTACCTATAAATCCCACTCTTAGGCCATTATACCCTAGGAAGAACTTGCACCTGTGCTCCAAAAACATGTAAATGAGTACTTATAGTAGCAAACTGCCCCAAACTGAAAATGACCCAAATGTCCATCAATAGTAGAATGGATGAATAAATGGCATATTCATAAAATGGAACACGGACAGCAAAAAGAATGATCCACAAGTACACACAAAATCACAAATTAATCTGAAAAACAATGTTGAATAAAGTAAATCTGAGAACACATGCAGTATAATTCCATTTTTGTAGAGTTCAAAACCAGGCAAAACTAAGTAATACCATTTTGGTTGAAGATAAACGCATATGTGACAAAAACTATAGAGATAAGCAAAGAATAAGTAACACAAAATTCAGGAGAGTTTTCAGAATCTTGGAGGTGGAGAGGAAGTGTTAGGCTGAGGAGGGGCTTGGAAGGCTTTAAGGGCCTTGTTTCTTAAGCTGGATGGCGGGTCATAGATTTTCATATCATTCTTATTCTTTTCTTTTTATCATATCAGCCTTTTAATTTAAAAATTTTTTATTGGAGTTTGATTTGCCAACATATAGTATAACCCTCAGTGCTCATCACATCAAGTGCCTCCTCAGTGCCCGTCACCCAGTCACCCCATCCCCCCACCCACCTCCCCTTCCACTACCCCTTGTTAGTCTCCCAAAGTTAGGAGTCTCTCATGTTCTGTTGGCCCTCTCTGATTTTTCCCACTCATTTTCTCTCCTTTCCCCTTTAGTTCCTTTCACTATTTTTTATATTCCCCAAATGAATGAGCCATATAAGGTTTGTCCTTCTCCAATTGACTTACTTCACTCAGCATAATACCCTCCAGTTCTATCCACGTAGAAGCAAATGGTGGGTATTTGTTGTTTCTAATGGCTGAGTAATATTCTACTGTATTTCATGTTGTACTACAAAGCTGTGACCATCAAGACACTGGTACTGGCACAAAAACAGACACACAGACCAATGGAACAGAATAGAGAACCCAGAAATGGGCCCTCAACTCTATGGTCAACTAATATTCAACAAAGCAGGAAAGACTCTCCACTGGGAAAAGGACAATCTCTTCAATAAGTGGTGCTGGGAAAACTGGACCGCCATATGCAGGAGAATGAAACGAGACCATTCTCTTACACCATACCTAAAGATAAACTCAAAATGGATGAAAGATGTAAATGTGAGACAAGAATCCATCAAAATCCTAGAGGGGAACACAGGCAATACCCTTTTTGAACTTGGCCACAGCAACTTCTTGCATTATTATTCTTTAAACTGTGTACCTGCATTAAGTACACTATTATATCTACAATATAATTTACAATTTTTAAAGTTATTTTTTTCAAAAGGTAATATTATTTATATGTTCTTTGAGATGAGAGGATGGCCCTTCCTTTAGCTAGATAGCTCTTTTCAAAACTCACTTCAAACCTCCTTTTGGAAGCCACCTCTGATTCCCCAGGTTGATTTAATATGGAAAATTTCAAACATACACAAAAGTAAGGAAAATAATATAATGAACCACCATGTAATCATCCCTGAGCTTCAACAGTTATCCATAGCCAATTGTCATGTTTCTTCTATACCCTGACACATTCTTCTCCCCATACTGGATAATTTGAAAACAAATCTCAGCCATCCTATTACTTCATGTGTATATACTTGGTAAGATTCCCTAAAATATAAGGACCTTTTAAAAAAGGGTACTACCCAAACACCATTATCCACTTAAAAAATTTGATAGTCTCCTTAATATCAAATATCCAGGTAGTGTTCAATTTTCCCTGTCCTATAGCTTTTTTTTTTTTTTTTTTTTTTTTTTTTTTTTAGAGACAGAGAGGATGAGAGGGAGAGGGAGAGAGTGAGAGAGAATGTGCTAGTTGGGGGGAGAGGCAAACGGAGAGAGAGAACCCCAAGCAGGCTCCACGTCCAGTGCAGAGCCCGACCTGGGGCTCAATCTCATGACCCAGAGATCATGACCTGAGCTGAAATCAAGAGTCATACACTTAACCGACTGAGTCACCCAGGTGCCCCTCCTATAGCTTTTGATTTGTTCAAATCATGACCTAAACAAATTTCACACTGTTGGTTATGCTCTTTAAATCTCTTTGAATCTAAGTTTCACCCTTCCTCTTTTTTTTCCTGTGATTTATTTAAAAAACTTTTTTTTATTGGAGTTCAATTTGCCAACATATAGCATAACACCCAGTGCTCATCCTGCCAAGCGCCCCCCTCAAGTGTCCATCACCCAGTCACCCCAGCCCCCCGCCTACTTCCCTTTCCACTACCCCTTGTTGGTTTCCCAGAGTTAGGTGTCTCTCATGTTTTGTCTCCCTCTCTGATATTTCCCACTCATTTTCTCTCTCCTTTCCCCTTATTCCCTTTCACTGTTTTTTATATTCCCCAAATGAATGAGACCATATAATGTTTGTCCTTCTCCGATTGACTTATTTCACTCAGCCTAATACCCTCCAGTTCCATCCACGTTGAAGCAAATGGTGGGTGTTTGTCGTTTCTAATGGCTGAGGAATATTCCATTGTATACATAGACCACAGCTTCTTTAACCTGTGATTTATTTGCTGAAGAAACCAGATCTGATCAATTTCCTACATTCTGGATTTCTAGCTTTTACAGCTGTCCTCTGCTCATTTCACAAACCAGTCTATCTTTCCTTTCCCCACCATTTTCTATTTCCATCTGTACATTTTTTTTGGAGAGTAGACAGAAAGGCTGCCCAGAGTATAAAATGAAGGGGTGGGGAGTAACCCCTGTGCAGCTCTCTACCCTAGGACTCCCTGTACTTGACTGGAATCAATGAGTGTCTGTTTCCCTTCAACACACCTCTTGGGGGATCAATACTGTATCTTACTTGGTTTTTTTTTTTAATGTTTTATTTATTTATTTAATTTTTATTTATTTGTGATAGTCACAGAGAGAGAGAGAGAGGGGCAGAGACACAGACAGAGGGAGAAGCAGGCTCCATGCACCGGGAGCCCGATGTGGGATTCGATCCCAGGTCCCCAGGATCGCGCCCTGGGCCAAAGGCAGGCGCCAAACCGCTGCGCCACCCAGGGATCCCTTTACTTGGTTTTTTTTTATCCTCTGTGCTTTACACAGAATTTTACATATAGTAGGTGTTAAATAAATGTTTATTGAAAGAATCAGGTTGCTCTTTTCGAACTTTGCAATAAGATTAAGACTTTGTGAAACTTTGATTTCAACCCCCTGGGGTAAGGTATTATGCAAAATTCTTTTGATAGTGACTTTTCTTGAAAAGTTTGACAAATTTCATTGTAAGGAGTGCTTTGTTTATTGTGCTTTCCTTTGTTGCCCATTTCCTGAACCACTGCAGTCTTGATAAGCTCGTTTGAAATTAAGCACAACAGTTCCCTGCTCTGTAACTTGATGGGGGGGGGGGGCTCTCAGCAGCCTTGCCCTCAGGGGGAATTGTGGGTTAACGGCTTCTGAGTAATGCATTACTCACCACAGCTTCTTAGAAACTTCTGAAGCAAATTATTACTTTCTGAGATATCTTTGCTCTCATCCTTGAATTCCACGGGTCATCCCCTCTTGTAGATTTTGTAGATTTTCCTCCCTTACTATATGAAAAACAACATCACCGAGAAAGCTGGGTAGAAACTTCCTCTTGATACTTACTCTAGTATTTTCTCTTGGTTTACAGTTGAGGCATATGTACTCTCCAGTGAACATGGCTAAACCTCCTTTCTGTTAGCAGGTACACCCATATTTACAGTCTGTTTTACTTTGTCACAAAAACAAAATGTACCAATGCCACCAAATAAAAAAACTTTCCTATACACTATTGGATAATATTGTACTTCTTAGCCATTTGATCCTGTGAAAACCACTGATATCTTCAGAATTGTTTTAGAAATACTTCCTGTCTTCCTAATCCGGGAAATGAATCTGGTTCATGGACTTGCAATATTATTTTTATAAAATTGTGAACTGGACTGAGTAATTCAAAATTCAACTGAACTAATTTTGCTGTAGCTCTGAGTGTGCAGGGTTTATGGAATTATGTTTGAAATTGTAGGTGATGAAGTCCCTTCCTCAGTATTTTTTAATGCAGCAGTTAGATTATAGTGAATTAAGATTTCCTGGAGAGCCAATTTTAAGCCATCAACTGACAGTGAAGGATGAACAAAGACTGGATGACATGTGGAAATTATACCTGGTACATAAACTTGTATCAAACACTTCTAATCTTGCAAACAATGCAATGAGTGACAGCAAATGCAATCAAACAGAAACTTAGATCAATTATCTTAGAAAGATTGCAGTCAGCAGATAAAAATGGGACCATTTCTTCTGAATTAACTAGCACTGAGAACATGAATCGGTCTTTCATCTTTTATTATTTCATCCTTTTCCTTTGAAGTAAACTTAAAAATAATCTTTTTGCCAACTCCTCAAAATGAAATATTCACTGTATCACTCTTATTCCTTATTAAAACTAGTATTAGTGTGCCTTTATACTGAAGACATCAAAGAAACCACGGAGTGTACTTGTATAAACATAAGGAAGCCTGAAGTATATTGCTTATTTTTCTATGGAATAAATCATGATACTTCATTGTACATTTACTGTATTCTACTTGGATTTTCTGAAAGTTCTCTTTCCTTTTTTATGCAATCCTTGTTTGAATGGATGAAACATGTGGCAATTTGTTTTTAACATATTGAGATCAGGCCCACTTTTCATCCATGATAATGCCCATCAAGTGGAGTACTGTGCTATTTTAGGTTTTCCAATGGGTTTGGATTTTAATTGGATTTAATCCAATTTCCAATGGATTTTTATCCCATTGCTAAGTAGTTCCTAAGTCTTCTATATATAATCGTGCAAGTACATCTGGATGTCATCTATTCATTCCACATTTTAAAATGTCTGAACATATCCTATTACATGTTGTAGACACCACTTATTGACTATTACTACCATGATAACAGAACCCCAATTTGTGCTGGTATGAGGCACCATGGGTTTTAAGAGAGAATGAGTCCTTTCCCAGCCCCAGTCCTTAACCTGGCTAAGCCAACCTTGGTAATTTTTTTTAAATTAAAACTTTATTTTTTAGAGCCAATTTAGATTCATAGAAAAATTGAGGAGAAAGTAAGAGATTATCCATATACCTCTCATCACCACACATGCATAGTCTCCCCCGTTACCAACCTCTCCTTCCAGAGTTAACACTTGTTACAATTGATGAGCCTACATTGACACGCCATTATCACCCAAAGTCCATAATTTATATTACTGTTAACTCTTGGTATTGTATATTCTATGGGTTTGGACAAATGCATAATGACATGTATTCATCATTATGGTATCATGCAGAGTATTACCACTGCCCTAAAAATCCTCTGGGCTCTGCCTATTCATCCCTCCCTGTCCCCCTGGCCACCCCTGATTGTTCTACTGTCTCCATAGTTTTGCCTTTTCCAAGATGCAAATCGTATAGTACATATCCTTTTCAGATGCTTCTTTCACTTAGCAATATGCCTCTAGGTTTTTCCATGTCTTTTCATGGCTTGATAGATCATTTCTTTTTAGCGCTACATACTATTCCATTGTCTGTATGAACCACAATTTATCCATTCACCTACTGAAGGATATCCCGGTTGCTTCCAAGTGTTAGTAATTATGAGTAAAGCTATCATAAACATCATGTGCAGGTTTTTCTGTGGACACAAGTTAACTCTTTTGGGGGAAATAACAAGAAGTGTGATTGCTAGGTCATAAGGCAAGAGTACATTTAGTTTTGTGAGAAGTTGTCATAATGTCTTTCAAAGTGGCTGTACCACTTTGCAGTCCTGTTAGCAGTGAACGAGAGTTCCTATTGCTTCACCTCATCACCAGCATTTGGTGTTGTCAGTGTTCTGGATTTTGGCCATTCTAATTAGTATCTAATGGTATCTCATTGTTTTACTTTGCAATTCCTTTATGGTGAGGAGCATCTTTTCGTATGCTTATTTTCCATTTGTATATCTTCTTTGATGAGGTGTCTGTTAAGGTCTTTGGCTTATTTTTTAATCAGGCTTCTTGTTTTCTTACTGAGTTTTAAGTGTTCTTTTATATTTTGTGTAATAGTCCTTTATCAGGTGTGTCTTCTGCAAATCTTTTCTCAGTCTGGAGCCACGGTAATTTCATTATCCTTATTAATGACTGGTTTAGGCACCGACATAATTTTGGTAATGACACGTGGAAAAGTCTGTTGGAGAGCTTTTGGGAAGGCTTTTCTCAGAAAGGGGAACCAGAAAAGGATGTCCTTTCTTCTGGCCTTTGGATGTTACTGTTTGAGGACATGATACCTGGGGCTGCTGCAACCATTCTGTAGCTATGAGGAGAGTAGATAAACAGAAACTCAGAATGAAGAAATGGATGGAAGATGAATCCTTGATAGTATTGTGGGGTCAGTGAATTACCCAAACTGCCTTATCTCAGTTGTCCTTGCCATAGGGCTTAATAAACTCACAATTGTTGGAGCTAGTTTGAGTTGTTTTCTATTATTTGTATCCAGGCACCCTGACATACTACATAAAGCTGATGGTTCCTATATAGCATTAGGTGACATCATTCTCAGTTTCCTGACACTACACTAAAATTTCATAGTTTCAGCCCCATTAGGGCTGAATGTAAACATGAAATAATTAAAACCGATTTTGTACAGCATGCCTTTCTTTTGTCCTTACTTTTACTTTATGAAGAATGTGTAGTTATAAAAGCAATAGTTTTATCATAGAAAATTAGGAAAAACGTCTTTATATTTTTTCTTTCTAAACTGCAGAATTATTGGAGGTGTGCTCATTAAATTTGCAATGACACAGAGATAGGAGAGCACCATATGACAGTCAAGATTCAGAAATATTTCAACAAGCTATAATGATGAGCCCAAACCAACAAGGTGAAATGTAATGGAGAGAAATGTACATTTTTGCATTTAGGTTAATGCTGAGGGCTGTGGCTGCTTAGGATGAGAGTTAAAGGCTGTTAATATGAAAAGTATCTGGGGATTTCAGTTAAGTGCAAAGTCCCTAAGTGCCAAGATTAGGACAGGGCAAAAAGTACTAGAAGTGTAAATATATAAATCCCACCTTCATTCCACAAGTATTTATTAAGCATGTATTCAACAAATGCATATTGGCAGCTGGTTAAGAGGAAGGGCTTAGGATTTCAACTGTTCTCAGCTTGGACTGTGTGACCTTAGGCAAATTACTTCACCTCTCTGTGTCTCAGTTTTCTTAACTGTCAAATATGACTGATCACAATGTATGGTGATGGAGAGAATGAAAAAAAGAATTATGCAAAGTACTTGTTAGCAGTAATATTTTTTAGTGCTTAGTCTTGTATTAGATCAACTGTGGTAATTTACCCACAATAATATGCTTTGTTCATTTTATACCTGGAGAACTTTATTTTTATAACATATCTTGAAGCACACTGAGAGACTAGAGAATGACCAGGCAAGCATGAAAAGAGGATCTCTGGCAATAATAGCACATGAGAAGCCATTTCAGGAATTAAACATTGGATCTGAAAAGACTTCGTATGTTTAAACAGGAGCCCTATGAATCAGGTAATACAGTTACTTAGTGTTGCTCCAAAGGGAACCCTGGACACAAGGAGAAGCAGAATTCAGCTCAATATACTGAAGACTTTAACTATGATTGTTATGCGATAATTGCGTGGCCTAATTGGAAAAGCAGTGACCTCCCTGTCATTATTGTAAGTACTTGGGCAAAAGCCAGATGGGCATCTGTCATGGAGGATGTGGGGAATTCAGTGAATCCTGCAGTTGTATATTTGACTTGGGCTCCTTTTAGCAGTAAGGTTCTGATTGAATTTTTCACCCATCTATCCTTGGAAGGTTGTTTAACCTACAAGGAATATTATTAATACACCATCAGGGAAACTATTGTCCATTTTGCAGAGTCCAAAACTTCAGAATTCAAATGTTCTCCAGAGACTAAATAGATGTATTTCTCAATACTGGTCTATGAATTGGTAAGAGAATTAAAAAACAAATTACTCTTATTTTTACACTTTATTAATTTTTCTTCCATTAAAAAAGTACTATAAATATATTAAATAAAGTGGCAAAAGAGAAAAGGAAAAATCCTACATCATTTTTTTAAAAGACTTTATTTATTCATGAGAGACACAGAGAGAGGCAGAGGGGAAAGCAGGCTCCCTGCAGGAAAGCCCGATGCAGGACTTGATCCTAGGACCACGGGATCATGACCTGAGCCAAAGGCAGACACTCAACCACTAAGCCGCCCAGGCACCCCTCTCCTACATCATTTTTTTTTTTATGATAGTCACACAGAGAGAGAGAGAGAGAGAGAGGTAGAGACACAGGCAGAGGGAGAAGCAGGCTCCATGCACCAGGAGCCCGATGTGGGATTCGATCCCGGGTCTCCAGGATCGCGCCCTGGGCCAAAGGCAGGCGCCAAACCGCTGCGCCATCCAGGGATCCCCTACATCATTTTAATGCCATAGTTTTTAATATATAACTTGTATTTCACATATATAAGTATTAACATGATTATATATAATTATATTCATATATATAAATATACACTTATAAAATATATAAATACAATAAATATAAATACAAAATATCAATGTTGTATGTTATATAATATAAACATATGGGGTGCGTGGGTGGCTCAGTCAGTTGGACTGCTGCTGTAACAAAATACTGTGCGAGTAGTTTAAACAGCAAAATTTTGTCTTCACAGTTCTGGAGGCCAGAAGTATGAAATCAAGGTATCAGCAGGGTTGGTTCCTTCCAAGAGCAAGAAGAATCTGTTCCAGGCCTCTCCCTAGGTTCTGGTGGTTTTTTGGTCGCCTTTGACACTCCTTGGCTTCTGCTGCATTGCCCCAATCTCTGCCTTCATTGTCACATGGCCTTCTCCTTGTGTGCATATCTGCTCCCAATTCACCTTCTCTTTTTTAAAAAATTACTATTTATTTATTTATGAGAGACACAGGGAGAGAAGCAGCGACATAGGCAGAGGGAGGAGAAGCAGGCTTCCTGTGGGGAGCCTGATGTAGAACTTGATCCCAGGACTCCAGGATCATGACCTGAGCCACAGGCAGACGCTTAACCACTGAGCCACCCAGGCATCCCCCCAATTCCCCCTTTTTATAAAGACAACAGTCACATTGGATTAGGGACCCAACTTACTCGAGCATGATCTCATCCTAACTTAATCACAACTGCAATGATCCTATTCCCATATAAGGTCACATTATGAGGTACTGGGAGGGGACTTCAATGTATGGATTTTGGGGGGACACAATTCAACCCATAACAAGGGTCAAACCAATTTACAGTGCCATCTACAGTGTATAAGCATGTCTGTTCTCCTGTATCCTCATGACATTAGGTGTTATTTTAAAAAGTAATTGTTGGGATCCCTGGGTGGCGCAGCGGTTTGGCGCCTGCCTTTGGCCCAGGGTGTGATCCTGGAGACCCGGGATCGAATCCCACGTCGGGCTCCCGGTGCATGGAGCCTGCTTCTCCCTCTGCCTGTGTCTCTGCGCCTCTCTCTCTCTCTCTCTGTGTGACTATCATAAATAAATAAAAATTAAAAAAAAATAAATAAATAAAAAGTAATTGTTTTGCCAACTGGGTGGAGAACTGCACCATAGTGGTGTTTTAATATATACTCCTTTCTCAGAGTTTTCTGTTTGCTTTCTCATGGTTTTCTGTTTGCTTACTAGTTGAATGTCTTCTTTTGTGAAATGTCTGTTCATGTCTACTGTCTCTATTTTTTGAATTGTGAAAGTCATATATTACAAAGGATTTGGAAAACAGAAAATAAAAAACCACCCCTAATGCCACTAGTCTGATATAGCTATTATCATTTCTATTGCTTTCTAGGCTATTTTCATATGCATGTTTTACTCTTTTGTAATTGTGGTGTACATATAATCTTATATCCTGCTTTTCTCACCTTATAATGTATTATAATATGGAAATGGGTAAATCCACGAAGTACTAGAATAGCTCATTTTTCAATAATTATGAATTCAGAACTAGGCTTCTAGTATTAGACAAATAAAAGCTTTTCCAAGGATATATTACCTGGCCATTATTGGGGCACAGAATAAGAGGATCCCCGGTTGTAAGAAATTTAAAATTACATTTCTTTGCCATGGCCTATCTTTGGGCATCTGGCACACAGATGTCTAATACATGCTGAATGAATTGATAGTTATTAGACATAATTTTATTCATTATTTTGGTGAGACAAGTCAGTTTTCAGGATTTTCTTTGTCCTAGACTCTATGCAGTCATACATTTCAGAACCAGCATCTTACTAGGCAAAACAGAAGTTGAACCAGTGTAAGATCCACCATTTAAAAGATATATTTTAGGAGACACAAGTGATAAAAGGTTTTACAAAGTATCTTTCAAAGCAAACATATATATTAAAAACTTTGGTTTCACAAAGACAAATCTGTTCTGTGGACAATAATGCAAACATGGAATCCCTTTTTTCCCTTTGTAAAGAAAAAAATTCATGTTAGAACCGAGAGATGTTGCAACTTATCATTTGTCTGTCATCTGAAATAAGTTGAGCTAAAAGAAATATCTGATGGTGTCTGTAATGTTATGGGTGTATATCGGTAATATACACCAATGATTTATTTTTGTTTCGTATCTTTCCTCTTATTTCTTTGGTAATATTTTGCCCATGTTGTCACTTGTATTTCAGTCTTTCTAATTAAAATGTAAAGCCTGGCCTCAAAATGAAACTCGAAGGTTTCATAGGAAAAAAAGTAAAAGTTGTATAAAAAATAGTGCTTCAAGATCTTTTCTAACAATTTCCAATTCATAGTGGACCAATACTTTTTAAAAATACAATAAAAATTAACTATTAGAAGAATATTTTTAAAAATCACCAAGGCATAGGGAATAAAAACCCCAAAATCTGAAAGATTCTGTAGACATTAAAATTACCTTGTCAGATTTCTTTTTTTTTTTCCTTGTCAGATTTCTACAACATTTTTAAATGCTCAATCTTAATTCCTGAATTTATCTAGGTAGGGACTGGTAACAAATAGTCCACAGATGACTACAATTTGAGCAGTGCTGACATAAGACATAGAGCCTGTACTTGAGGAACAAAGAAACTCATTAGGGTGAACACTACCAGAATATGTATAACTAAGCATAAAGTTGTATTATAATCTGTTACCCCAGACCACACCAGCCTGTAGTGACATGCTCACGGCAGTGTAATAGATAAAGTATATTGGTTTCTGTCCCCAGTTCCTGGCACAGGGCTCCTAAAACCCTTGTAATTTCCTTAGTGATAAGAGCACTTAAAAACATCTTTTAATATTTGGCCTTTACCCTAGTTCCTGACACAGACTTCCTAAATCCCTTGAGATTTCCGGGGTGATAGTGTCTTTTTGTTCAAATGAGGTGACTCTTGGTGGGCTCTTGGGTGGGGGCTGGTCATCAAAGCTATGATTAGAAGATTAGAATTTTCAGCTCCACTCATCCTCCAGAGAGGGGAGAGAGGCTGGAAATGGAGTTAATGGTGGATCATGCCTATATGAGGAAGTCTCCCTAAAATCTCAAAAGTATGAGGTTTGGAGAGCTTCCAGGTTGATGAACACCTCTACCTACCAGGAGGGTGACCCATCCTAACTATGTAGGGACCAGAGCTCCTTGCTTAGAATCCCAGACATTGCCTTAAGTATCTTTTCATCTGGCTATTCATCTGTATTCTTTATCATATCCTTTTATAATAAACTGGCAAATAGTAAGTAAACTGTTTTCCTGAGTTCTGTGAGCCACACTAGCAAATTAATTGAACCTGAAGAGTGGATTGTGGGAATCTCTGATTTATAGTGGGTAGGTCAGAGGCACAGGTGACAACTTGGACTTCCTGTTGGCATCTGAAGTAGAGTGGGGGCAGTCTTATGGAACTGAGCCTTTATCCTTTGGGATCTGATGCTAGTTCCAGGTAGACAGTGGCAGAACTGAGTTGAGTTGAAAAAAAGAGATACATAGGAGGAAGACTGAGATTGTTTCTTCTCTTCTTAAAGGTAAAGGTGGGTACAACATGGATAAAGGAGCACATATCTACTTTCCCAGAGACACAAGAAATGTTAACAGTTAAAAGAGGTAAAACTGTCAAAAATAGATGAAAACAGCTATATAAATTGTAAAACATAAGTCATGGTTAATTCATGGTTCCTTCAATCATATGACTGTAAAATTCACAGATTTCACAGAGAAAACTGCCATTATTATGTCTAAATAATCACAGTGTGGTCAGAGTAAGTCACACACAGCATTTCTCTTGATTTGTTTCCATCGAGTCTTGTGGAATCTCTAGTTCTCCTTTATAGCAACCCCATTCCTGTTATTTCTTGGACTCCCTGAGAATGTAATTTCATTCAAACTCAGCTCTTAAGTGGTCTTGTCTATACTCTTTCACTAGGTCTACCATAGGTACTGCTGTCCTCAACTTTTAAGTTTCAAGTATGGGAAACAAAAGTTTTTGTCAATTATGCTTAATGACCCACAAGAGGTGCCAGTAACCTTTTCCAGCCCCTGGACCCCAGACTCACGTACTCTGACAATGAGAGAAACAGCATTATTTATGTGCTGTTGGTTGGTTCAGAGTGATTTCACATCCAATAGCACATCATCCTAACCATGCAAGAAGTTAATTTCCCAGGTGGTACCATAGCTGAGTCTTCAGTAAGCCTTTCCAACAATCTATGAGATCTGCTGCTTCTGAGATGATGTACATAAAGCCAGTGAATCTCATAGACTTCAAACCAGCTTATCAGTAGAAGCAACAAATTCTGAGCTCCCCATAAAATACTGTGCTTTGAGGTGACTATCTATAACCTTATGGCAGGTTGATTACATTAAACCCCTTCCATTATGGATGGAGTGGCAATTTCCCTAAGTAGAAAACAGACTATTTCTGGATTTGCTCTCCCTGAGCCTGCTGGTACCATTCCTCTGCTATGGGCCTGTTGGGATGCATTCTACTTGAGACATGCAAATTCTCACCGTCTACACCCATTTTAGGTAGTTCTTCACATTTTCATCTTTCAAAGGCTTTGGTAGTTTATGGTCTGGTCAAGTTTATGGACCTCTTCTCAGAGTAATAAAGTGTAACATATAAAACACATAAGATTAGTAAGGAAACCATTATTATATAATATTACATTGTTCTATCTTCAGGCCACTTAGGGTTCCGGGGACCCCAAATTAAGAGGATAAACCTGTTATCAATTCTCTACTTTCACTTCCAAATCCATAACTGTCTGACCAAACCATTAACCTCTGCCAATGAATTGGTATAGATGAGAGGTTATCTCTAGTTTGTTACCTGGTTTTCTGAATAAGGTTTTATTGGAACACAACCAGATCCACATATTTTCATACCATTTATGGTTGTTTTTCACACTGCCAGGGTTGTGTTGAGCAGCTGCCACAGAGATCATATGTGGCCTACAAAGCTGAAAATACTTACTATCTGCACCTTTAGGAAAAATGCTTGCCAATTCCCAGTCTAGATCCTGGCCTGAAGGCCAGGCAAACAAAGTGGACCAGAAGTACTCCTTGAAGGTCTGCCCACTGGAGGATTTTAGTTCTCCATTGCCCCTCAGAGATACCCCTGAGAGTTAGAATGCTGGAATACTTCACTTCTGCCTGTTGTGGGCATATCATGCAGAGTCAGTTGTAAACAAGCCTTGAACACTCTATGAGGTTGTAGGCGTGAGTCACTGGAACAATACCTATATGGTAGGGAGAGATATCCTAGGACTTTTACCTTCAAGATCTGTTCAAGCCACGTTCCAAACACACAGCTTCCCTTGAAGATGAAATGCTTCAGGGTACACCTAAATTTACAGCTAGGGAGTTTTCCGCATGCAATTTATGACAGGCAGTTTGGATTACGTGGTCACTTGAAAATATATGCTAGGAATTCGATCTCGATCAAAAACTAGAAGCAAGACAGGAAATGGCTTTAAAAGAGCAAAGTTACTTCCTAAAAGGAACATAGGTTTGTTCCAGAGCTCCAGTGGTTTCCTACTGTGATTCACTGGAATGGATTTTCCACACATTGTCATAAAATGCCAATGTGCCAGAAATGTTTTTGGTTACCACTGGGTTTACTGAATAATAAGGGCCCAGGGAGTAGAACCACTCCCACTATAGCCTGGCTTAGAGGGGGCACCATCTCTTGCTCTGGGCCTTCTCAAAGACAGAAGGTTGCAGCTTTTTAGGCCAGTAAATGGAAAGAAGTGATCAATCAAATGTGATATGTGTCCATTAAACACATCAAACATCCACTGAAGTCCATTAAATAGTAGGGGCTCAATGATGTAACAACTTTTCATTCACAGTGGACAGGATATCTGGTACATCCCAGATCACTGGATATACCTGCCCCCCACCTCTAAATTTTACTGAGGTGTCAGTAGGCACCTCAGTACTTTCTGGAGAATTATCACCTATTTTCTAGCATCTGGGGTACCTGTTCATTTTTGCTCTCCAGATTCAGTCAACACGATGTCACTAAAGGTGGACTAGTATAATGATCTTTCATGGGACGATGAGATGATTAATATTCCCTGCAAGTTAGTAGCACATGGCTGAAGAGCTGATGTACACTGTGGCAAGATAGTGGTGTTTTGCTTCTGGTGTTCTCTATTTATTGTTAGTTTTGTCTCTGTTTAAAATTTTGCTGTTTAGTACATCATGGATTTTTTGCATCAATTTTAGTTTTATAAAATATTGCATTAAAATATTACTTATCTTGGTTATTACTAAGCATTCTGACATTCCCTTAAATTTTGTGTCTGATGTGAGCACTTCACTCATCTCACCCTAACCCCATCCTGATTGATGTATAGGGAAAATGCTTCCATTAGGATCAATACTACTTGCCAAGTGTTTATAAGGTATTTGGACCACTAGCCACAATTACAGTTGACATATAATTTATGATAATCTAAGGTCACTTTGAGACCCACATGCCTTTTCTTTCTTTTTTTAAATAAATTTATTTTTTATTAGTGTTCAATTTGCCAACATATAGAATAATACCCAGTGCTCATCCCGTCAAGTGCCCCCCTCAGTGCCCGTCACCCAGTCACCCTCACCCACCTCCCCTTCCACCACCCCTAGTTCGTTTCCCAGAGTTAGGAGTCTCTCATGTTCTGTCTCCCTTTCTGATATTTCCCACTCACCTGCCTTTTCAAGTAGTCAAATGTGAATACAATAATCGCTCCCACATCTTCCAAGTCATTGATGGTACCATTTATCTCTGCAATTCTATCTACCAGGGAGGCGGTAGTGCTTTCTTATTAGAGAACTTGAGCTTCAGGAGTTTCTACTTGGCCTTTTCTTCTGCAATAGTCTTAAAAGCCCTGCCTCTGTGGCTCAAGGAGCCCAGGTGGGAATTCTGTTATTTCCTGAGGATATGCAAGTCATTTATAGCCTCAGGAACTGCAGATATTTCCACTGGATTGGGTTTGGTGGTTTCCTTGGGCCTTTGGCAAGACCGACAAGAGTCAAACACTGCACTTATATCTTGTCAATTCCTACCCTAAGTGTATAACTGGTAGCTATACTGTCCTTGTTGATCAGAAGTTAGTGTTTAACTCAGAATTAGGATTTACTATTCTTCAACGTTTGGGGTATTTCCCTTTCACCAGAGAAAATGGCTGCAGGTTCACCAAGGGGGAAGCTAGGAGAAAAAGGTATACATACTTGGGGTGTTCTTCCTTAAAGGTATCTGGCCTCCCTTTCTTTTATGGGATCCTAAATTTATAAATCAACTTAGATCTGGTAATTGAGTGAAAGGTTATGACTCACTCTTATGGGAGATCAAGTCAGGTTTCCATTCACTAAGCCAGGATTTTTGTCAGTTATGGAAGGGTCTCATGGGCTGCCCAAACATTCGTGTCCTAGGGCTCCTGCTCAATTACATGTCAAAGATCCTTATGAATTACAATTTCTAACTACTATACAGGTCTTGCTATGGATTCTAGTAGTCACCCTCACTGTGTCTATGTTTGGTCAGTGCCTCCAACTAGCCTTTGCTATCCCAGGCCTTTAATTATCCCCTATTGAGATTAGCAAGCTCATTATGAGCGCAATACATCACACCAGCATCCCCACCTAGAGAAACAGGTAATAAAACCATTTTAAAATATAAGAGGACTTGAGTATCAAATGTGGAGGGAGTGCTGGAGTTGGAAAAATCATCATCTTCCAACCATTATAGTAAAGATTGGTTTAGGCAGGAAATCATCAACTGATGCTAAAACAAAGGGTGAAGTCTTGATGAAGATCAGAATATTTGCTCTGTTCTTTTTTTAAATGAGTCTTTTTTAAAGATCTTATTTACTTATTCATGAGAGACACAGAGAGAGAGAGGCAGAGACACAGGCAGAGGGAGAAGCAGGCTCCATGCTGGGAGCCCGACGTGGGACTCAATCCCGGGACTCCAGGATCACGCCCCGGGCTGAAGGCGGTGCTAAACCACTGGGTCACTGGGACTTCCCTATTTGCACTGTTCTTAAAATGTCTCTCCACAGACTGCTTATTAGTTGCTAGAGAAAAAAACAGTAATTGTGAAGTGGAAAACTCACAAAACAACTTGATTGGCTGATCAAAATTTAAATCGCCCTTAGGGGCAGGCAGATATCCTGTGCCTCCCAATACTATGCTCTAAGAAGGACATGGCATCAATTATGCAGTTGTCTAGCCAGGAATACATAATATGAATTTAAACATGAGGAAATATTAGACAAACTACAAATGAGGAGCATTAAAACAAGAAGGACTGTATTCGTCAAAAATTTCAATGTTATAGAAGAAAGACTGAATGTTTCAGGCTAGAGGAGACCAAAGAGACGTGACAATTAAATGCAATATGTGACCCTAGACTGGATCCTGTGCTCAAGTGTGAAGATGTGCTATACAAGGTATTATTGGTCAATTGACAAAATTGAACTATAGAAGTTAGATCAGATCAAAGCTCTGTATTCATGTTAATTTTTTGATTCTTTGATATGGCTTTAGTTTCTGATCATCCAGCTGTGTCCCACAAGCAGCCTGAGTTCTTAACAGTCAGCGGTCCTGACAACTTGCCTTGGGAAGGGAGGATGAGGGAAGGATGAGATAATGCTGGTCCCTGCATCCAACACCCCAGAGATGAGCCATCTGGCTGGGAACTCAGTAAACAGTCTCTGGGGGAGAAAGGCCACCCAGCGGGGCAGAGAAGGGAGGACAGGCAAAAGAGAACCTGTGGCCTGCATGTCTGCCTCTCTTGGCTTATCTTGGTGCCTAGAAAGCCTGGAAGGCCTGGAAGGCTGGGACAGCAGCCCTGCCAGGGAGGGTCTGGCTTGGCAAAGACAGGAGGCCCAAGATGAAGGCAGATACACAGTCCTCCAGGAGCTTTCCCTTCCAGCAAGTGGAGAGCTGGGTTCTGAGTGGGGAGTGGCTGGCTAGGCAGCAGACATGAGGGAAGATGGCGAGACTTCCCTGGTGGCAGAGGAGGCAGTTGCCTGAGCACCACATCCCTCATCCTGACCCTCCTCCCAGCACAAAACACCTAATTGACTATATTTCTAATGAATCAGTACACCTAGAAGAAACACCTGTGTCTCCCTGAGGTCTCTCCATACCCCTCCCTTATGAGACACTCGATCTGTGGGGTTCAGGCCCTGACCTTCCTCTTCAGGTCCCAGGTCCTGGGAAGGCAGCCCTGTCAGCCCCACAGTCTGTCAGTTGCATCTCCTCCAGAAAATGCTCTCGCTCCACTCCCAGGCTGGAATCCCTTCTAAGACACAGAAGCACCAGCTGCCCCTGAACATATCCTCCTCTCTACAGATGAGAAAACTGAGGCCCAGAGAGCCAGAGGTAAGAGGCGGAGGAACCATGGGTCCTCCTCTAGGGCTGCCTCCTGCCCCAGGGATTCTGAAGGCACTTGGGACCCCAGGGGGATAGGCCCAAGCTCCCCAGGATGCAGCAGGAGGGCAGAGGCAGTGAGGAGCACAGGGGAGGGCAGGTGTGCAAGGAGCCTGACAGGGAGGCTGCTGCATGTTCAGGGCACCGGCCATCTGTGGGGGCTTGGGGGAGACACATCCAAGGTTGCACCCTGAGCTGGTTCCCCTTGGCCCCGGCCAGGGTCGGGGGACACAAGGCTTCTGAGGGAGGGGCCAGAGCCATGGACCCAGACGCTGGCCCTGCCCTCCTTCAGACAAGAGGAGAGAGTATCTCAGTCACCAGATGGCGACTGGAGCGGACTGGAGGACAGACACAGAGCTAGGTAGGAGTCCCTGCTCAGCATCGTGGGCAGGAGGAAGGCCGCTGAAGCTGTGCTGGGGGCATTTCCCGTTATCTCGGCTCACAAGCGCTAAGGACCACGGGGTTGCTGCCAGGGCTGAGGGCTCATGGCAGGCTTGTTCTCAAGCCCATGGCCTGGCCCTGGGGCATCTACCAAATGCTCCTCCAAGGGAGTTCAGGGGACAAAAAGGAGAACGAATCCCCCAAGTCCTTAACAGTAACCCAGAAAAGCTCTATAATTCAGGGCTGGGGCCTCTCAGCAAGGGGTGAAGCCCTGCCCTCCTGCCAGCTGTGGAGTAGGGAGGGGTGGCAGGTGGAAAGCTCTCTCTGCTGGTGAGTGGCCATGTCATTGCCTCTTGGCCTTCAGGAGCAGCCTCTGAACTGTTTTGTACAGGACGTTGAAGTGCTGGGGGCAGCAGGAGGGTTTGAGTGAGGTCAGGAGCAAATCTTGCCTCAAGGAAGGCCTGGGTACCACCTGTGGGGTCACCTACTTCTAGGAAGGATGGGGGGCAGTGAGGGCTCATCTGGCCAGGCTGACCTTCCCACAGAGGTCTTGCCTCCCACCTGAGCTCCTGCCTGCTCACCTGGACTGCCATGTAGGCTATCCCAAGGCAGGTAACAATGCAGATGGCCAGGAACATGCAGAAAATGGCTGGCTTGACCTCGCAGGCATTCATCGCTTACTTCAGTTGGTTATGGAAGACAAACCTGGGATCCAGTTTATCGGCTTTGAGGCAGTGTTACTTCACCTCCTTCAGGTAGGTGTTCTGGTGCTCAGATAGTGTTCTGGCATGCTGAGGAACATGCAGTATTTGTCCACCAGCTGGGTGGCCTGGGGCTGGTTGGTGAGCCAGCCCATCACCACGTCTGGCTGTTCCTGCTGGATCATCTGCTCTGGGAAGACTGGCAGGTGTCAGGGGTTCTCTAGGTGGTCAGGTTGTAAATGATTCAGGTCAGGGCTTCTGTGATGAGCATCCAATTGCAGGTCAGTGTCTTAGAACTGACCTGAGACCTTGTGTCCATGATGCTGCTGCACTGGCTGTCATGGTGGATCTCTAGGTGGGAGAGGGTGAATGAAGGTAGACAGAGAATGGAGGAGCGCTCATGCTCCCAGGCCAAGCTGTCCTCAGCCAGGATGATGATCTTGTGCACCATGGAGAACTGCGCCTCCGGGAACTGGTGGCCTGGAACTGGCAGCCACTATCTCCCGCTCTGGCAGGAAGGCATGTCACAGAGTCTCCTTACAGCCTGGGGGACACCCAGCTCAGGGTGTGATTTCAGAGTCCGAGAGATCGAGTCCGGCATTGAGCTCCCTACGGGGAGCCTACTTCTGTGTGTGTGTGTGTGTGTGTGTCTCATGAATAAATAGATAAATCTTAAAAAAAAAAAAAAGATACAGCCTGGGGGCACCTAGGTGGCTCAGTCTGTTAAGCAGCTGCCTTCAGCTCACGTCATGATCCTGGGGTCCTGGAATAAGCCCCGCATTGGGCTCCCTGCCAAGTGGGGAGTCTGCTTCTCCCTCTCCCTCCCCCCGCACCACTTGTGCACACGTGCATGCTCTATCAAATAAATCTTTTTAAAAAAAGATACAGGCTGTCCCCTTGGCCCATGGTGTCAGAGGATAAAGGTCACATTGTACTGGAGTATGCTGGAATCTGTGTGGTCCAGGTTGTCTTCCAACCAAATGCTTGGTTCCCTGGTAGTTGAACTTGTGCCTCCAGAAGCCAAGAGCAGGAGGTTGTACACTGCATGGGTGCGCTTGTTGGTGTAGAACTTGGAGAAGGGGCGAGAGAGTCCTAGCAGTGTGGAGAGGCCAACCACGTTGGAGTCCAAACCATGCGACAGCCAAGAGGCCACTCTGAAAACGTCGTAGTGAGCCACAAGGATGGTGATGATGAGGGTGGTAAGGTCCTTTCCACCCAGCCCCATCAGCCACCAGTCACTTGCGGCGGACCCCGCTCGTGACCATCTGGAAGATGCCGGCAGTGGCTGGGTGGAGCAGTAATTTGGCAACAGAGGCAGAGCCCTGGAAGCGGACCTGGCCTGTGTCTGCGTGTAGACGGGAGAGCAGGGCCTCATCATGCACAGGGAAGGACGTGGGGACGACGGTCTGCGTGGCCAGCAACTTGGGCCCCATCTCCATGAATTGCCGAATGACGTCCTGGGACACAAAGTCCGCGGCCTGAGGCAGGACACCGAGCACAGCTCCGCCTGCCCGCCGCAAGGCCGTCGGGTACTGCTCGCGGAAGCCCAGCGGCCAGAAGCACGCAGCCACGCCTCCGCACGTCCAGCACGCCGGCATCGATGCGTGCGCCTGCGTGTTGAGCGCTGCCTTCCCAGGGCTTGGGCGGTTGGGCGGGGGCAGGTCATGCTGGGCGCAGGCGGTGAGGGTGGGCCCGCAGCCGCTGGGCCGAAGCCGGTGGTTCTCCTGACGGGACCAGACGGTTGGACCGCCCATGCGGGTCGTACTGCTGCAGGCGGTGGATGAACTCGTGCCATGCGTTGGACAGCGGAACCGAGCGGCGGGCGCAACGCCTTTGGCATGTTCTCCAGCACCTCACCGGCTTCTTCCAGCATCCTGGGCCACGGTAGGCCACACGGGGAGATTCCTGCACCCGCACCTCAGCATGGGTAGCTGCCGGGGCCCCTGTATTCGTGTTAAACGCAGTGAAGTTCATACCTGTACTGTGGTTACCTAAGAGAATATTCCTGTTAAGAAAATACACCATGAAGAATTTCGGGGAAAGGGCCATGATGTATGCAACTTATTTTCAAAAGGTTCAGAAAGGTGGGGGCAAGATGGCGGAAGAGTAGGGTCCCCAAGTCACCTGTCCCCACCAACTTACCTACATAACTTTCAAATCATCCTGAAAACCTGCGAATTCGGTCTGAGATTTAAAGAGAAAACAGCTGGAATGCTATAGTGAAAAGAGTTTGTGCTTCTATCAAGGTAGGAAGATGGAAAAAAAAAAGCATCCAAGGGGGAGGGGCCCCATGAGGAGCCAGCTAAGGCCGCCCAGCGAGTGCCCCCAGGTCAGGAGACCCCAGTCCCGGAGAAGCAGGAGCTTTACCAATCTTCCCAGATGGAAAGGCACTTGCCAAAAAAAAAAATAAAAAAATAAAAATAAATAAATAAATAAATAAAAAAAAAAAAAAAAAGAAAGGCACTTGCCGGGAGCTCAGGCAGGATCCCAGGAGGGGCTGGGATGCCCTCAGGCTCCCAGGGGCACTAACAGAGGACCTTACCCCCGGGGGAGAGTGTGCCACATACCTGGGCCGAGCTCCCTAAAGGGCGACAGCTGCGCCGGAGGGCCGGAGCAGCATGGGCATCGGCTCCGGCGCCGGCTCTCCATGGAGGGGGCTGCGCGTCTGGGAGCCCAGGGCACTGGGGGCCGCAGCCCAAGATCCCCCACTCCCCCTGGACAGGCGGAGGCTGGGAGGACACAGGACAGCAAGGACGCTTCTGCCACTGGGTGGCCGGAGCTGTGGAGATGGGCGCCCCCGGCCCCCGAAGCATCCAGGCCCCTGCGGACTGGGAGCTGCAGTAGTTACTGCGGGAACTGACTCTAGACCTGGAGAGCTGGCCGCAGCCACTATTGTTGTTACTCCTGGTGTCACCTTGTGCCTGGGACTGAGCAGGGCCGCCAGGGAGCAGGGGCCTCACAGGACAAACAGCTCCCACTGAGCCGTACACATGGCAGGGGGATGGGCAGCTCCCCCAGATGCACACACCTGAGAATCAGCACCGCAGGCCCCTGCCCCAGAAGACCAGCTAGAAGGACAGAGGAAAAGCAAGTTATTGACTAAGCAGCACTGGAAAGTTCCAGGGGAAGTCAAGGGATTTACAGTATACAGAATCAGAGGATACTCCCCCTTGTTTATTGTTTTCTGTTTGTCCCCCCCCCCTTTTTTTCCTCTCTTTTTCTCCCTTTTCCAGTACCACTTGTTTTTGGCCACTCTGCACTGAGCAATATGACTAGAAGGAAAAACCCAACACAAAAGAAAGAATCAGAAACAGTACTCTCTCCCACAGAGTTACAAAATTTGGTTTACAATTCAATGTCAGAAAGCCAATTCAGAAGCACTATTATACAGCTACTGGTGGCTCTAGAAAAAAACAAAAAGGATTCAAGAGACTTCATGACTGCAGAATTTAGATCTAATCAGGCCGAAATTAAGAATCAATTAAATGAGATGCAGTCCAAACTACAGGTCCTAATGACGAGGGTTAATGAGGTAGAAGAACGAGTGACTGACATAGAAGATAAGTTGATGGCAAGGAAGGAAACTGAGGAAAAAAAGAGAAAAACAATTAAAAGAGTGTGAGGATAGGTTAAGGGAAATAAATGACAACCTCAGAAGGAAAAATCTACGTTTAATTGGGGTTCCTGAGGGCGTCGAAAGGGACAGAGGTCCAGAAAGTGTATTTGAACAAATCATAGCTGAGAACTTCCCTAAGTTGGGAAGGGAAACAGGCATTCAGATCCAGGAGATAGATACCCACTAAAATCAATAAAAACCCACTCAACACCTCGACATTTATTTTTTTTTTTAATTTTTATTTATTTACGATAGTCACAGAGAGAGAGAGAGAGAGAGGCAGAGACACAGGAAGAGGGAGAAGCAGGCTCCATGCACCGGGAGCCCGACGTGGGATTCGATCCCGGGTCTCCAGGATCGCGCCCTGGGCCAAAGGCAGGCACTAAACCGCTGCGCCACCCAGGGATCCTCCACCTCGACATTTAATAGTGAAACTTGTAAATTCCAAAGATAAAGAGAAGATCCTTAAAGCAGCAAAAGACAAGAAATCCCTAACCTTTATGGGGAGAAGCATTAGGATAACAGCAGACCTCTCCACAGAGACCTGGCAGGCCAGAAAGGGCTGGCAGGATATATTCAGGGTCCTAAATGCGAAGAACATGCAGCCAAGAATACTTTATCCAGCAAGGCTCTCATTCAGAATAGGACAGATAAAGAGCTTCCAAGATAGGCAGAAACTGAAAGAATATGTGACCACCAAACCAGCTCTGCAAGAAATATTAAGGGGGACTCTGTAAAAGAAAGAGGAAGTCCAAGGAAACAATCCATAAAAACAGGGACTGAATAGGTATCAGGATGACACTAAATTCATATCCTTCAATAGTAACTCTGAACGTGAATGGGCTTAATGACTCCATCAAAAGGCGCAGGGTTTCAGACTGGATAAAAAAGCAGGACCCATCTATCTGCTGTCTACAAGAGACTCATTTTAGACATAAGGACACCTACAGCCTGAAAATAAAAGGTTGGAGAACTATTTACCATTCAAATGGTCCTCAAAAGAAAGTAGGGGTAGCCATCCTTATATCAGATAAATTAAGGTTTATCCCAAAGACTGTGGTAAGACATGAAGAGGGACACTATATCACACTTAAAGGATCTATCCAACCAGAGGACCTAACAATCATGAATACTTATGCTCTGAATGTGGGAGCTGCCAAGTTTATCAATTAATAACCAAAGTTAAGACATACTTAGATAATAATACACTTATACTTGGTGACTTGAATATAGCTCTTTCTACAATCGACAGATATTCTAAGCACAACATCTCCAAAGAAACAAGAGCCTTAAATGATACACTGGACCAGATGGATTTCACAGATATTTACAGAACTTTACATCCAAATGCAACTGAATACACATTCTTCTCAAGTGCACATGGAACTTTCTCCAGAATAGACCACATCCTGGGTTACAAATCAGGTCTTAACTGATACCAAAAGTTTGGGATTGTCCCCTGCATATTTTCAGACCATAATGCTTTGAAATTAGAACTAAATCAGAAGAAGAAGTTTGGAAGGATTTCAAACACGTGGAGGTTAAGGACCATCCTGCTAAACGATGAAAGGGTCAACCAAGAAATTAGAGAAGAATTAAAAAGATTCATGGAAACTAATGAGAATGAAGATACAACCATTCAAAATCTTTGGGATGCAACAAAAGCAGTCCTGGGGGGAAATAAATCGCAATACAAGCAGCCATCCAAAAACTGGAAAGAACTCAAATACAAAAGCTAACCTTGCACCTAAAGGAGCTGGAGAAAAAACAGCAAATAGATCCTACCCCCAGCAGAAAAAGAATGAATAAAGATTCGAGCAGAACTCAATGAAATAGAAACCAGAAGAACACATTAACAAAACCAGGAGTTGGATCTTTGAAAGAATTAATAAGATAGATAACCCATTAGCCAGTCTTATTAAAAAGAAGAGACAAAAGAATAAAATCATGAATGAGAGAGAGATCACCACAAATACCAAGGAAATGCAGTCTTAAAAACTTATTATGAGCAGCTATACGCCAATAAATTAGGCAATCTAGAAGAAATGGACGCATTTCTGGAAAACCACAAACTACCAAAACTGGAACAGGAAGAAATAGAAAACCTGAACAGGCCGATAACCAGGGAGGAAATTGAATCAGTCATCAAAATCCCTCCCAAGACATAAAAGTCCAGGGCCAGATGGCTTCCCAGGGGAATTCTACCAAATGTTTAAAGAAGAAACCATACCTATTCTACTAAAGCTGTTCGAAAAGATAGAAAGAGATGGAACACTTCTAATCTCGTTCTATGAGGCCAGCATCACTTTAATTCCAAAACCAGACAAAGACCCCACCAAAAAGGAGAATTATAGACCAATATCCCTGATGAACATGGATGCAAAAATTCTCAACAAGATACTAGCCAATAGGATCCAACAATACATTAAGAAGATTATTCACCATGACCAAGTGGGATTTATCCCCGGGATGCAAGGCTGGTTCAACACTCGTAAAGCAATCAATATGATTGATCATATCAGCAAGAGAAAAAACAAGAACCATATGATCCTCTCAATAGATGCAAAGAAAGCATTTGACAAAATACAGCATCCATTCCTGATCAAAACTCTTCAGAGTGTAGGGATAGAGAGAACATTCCTCAGCATCTTAAAAGCCATCTATGAAAAGCCCACAGCAAATAGCATTCTCAGTGGGGAAACACTGGGAGCCTTTTCCCCTAAAATCAGGAATAAGACAGGGATGTCCACTCTCACCACTGCTATTCAACATAGTATTATAAGTCCCAGCCTCAGCAATCAGGCAACAAAAAGAAATAAAAGGCATTCAAATTGGCAAAGAAGAAGTCAACCTCTCCCTCTTCGCAGATGATATGATACTCTACATAGAAAACCCAAAAGCCTCCACCCCAACATTGCTAGAACTCATACAGCAATTCTGCAGTGTGGCAGGATACAAAATCAATGCCCAGAAGTCAGTGGCATTTCTATACACTAACAGACTGAAGAAAGAGAAATTAAGGGGTCAATCCCATTTGCAGTTGCACCCAAAAGCATAAGATACCTAGGAATAAACCTAACAAAGAGGGTAAAGGATCTGTACCCTAAAAACTACAGAACACTTCTGAAAGAAATTGAGGAAGACACAAAGAGATGGAAAAATATTCCATGCTCATGGATTGGCACAATTAATATTGTGAAAATGTTAATGTTACCCAGGGCAATTTACACGTTTAATGCAATCCCTATCAAAATACCATGGACTTTCTTCAGAGAGTCGGAAAAAATCATCTTAAGATTTGTGTGGAATCAGAAAAGACCCCGAATAGCCAGGGGAATGTTAAAAAAGAAAACCAGAGCTGCGGGCATCACAATGCCAGATTTCAGGTTGTCCTACAAAGCTATGGTCATCAAGACAGTGTGGTGCTGGCACAGAAACAGACACACAGATCAATGGAACAGAATAGAGAATCCAGAAGTGGACCCTCAACTTTAAGGTCAACTAATATTCAACAAAGCAGGAAAGACTATCCCCTGGAAAAAAGACAGTCTCTTCAATAAATGGTGCTGGGAAAATTGGACATCCACATGCAGAAGAATGAAACTAGACCATTGTCTTATACCATACACAAAGATAAACTCAAAATTGATGAAAGATCTAAATGTGAGACAAGATTCCATCAAAATCCTAGAGGAGAACACAGGCAACACCCTTTTTGAACTTGGCCACAGCAACTTCTTGCAAGATACATCCATGAAGGCAAGAGAAGCAAAAGCAAAAATGAATTATTGGGACTTCATCAAGATAAGAAGCTTCTGCACAGCCAAAGAAACAGTCAACAAAACTAAAAGACAACCTACATAATGGGAAAAGATATTTGCAAATGACCTATCAGATAAAGGGCTAGTATCCAAGATCTGTAAAGAACTTATTAAAGTCAACAGCAAAGAAACAGACAATCCAATCATGAAATAGGCAAAAGGGATGAACAGAAATCTCACAGAGGAAGACATAGACATGGCCAACAAGCACATGAGAAAATGCTCTGCATCACTTGCCATCAGGGAAATACAAATCAAAACCACAATGAGATACCCCCTCACACCAGTGAGAATGGGGAAAATTAACAAGACAGGAAACAACAAATATTGGAGAGGATGTGGAGAAAGGGGAACCCTCCTGCACTGTTGGTGGGAATGTGAACTGGTGCAGCCACTCTGGAAAACTGTGTGGAGGTTCCTCAAAGAGTTAAAAATAGATCTGCCCTACCACCCAGCAATTGCACTGCTGGGGA
The DNA here is from genome assembly GCF_003254725.2 of Canis lupus dingo. Lineage (NCBI taxonomy): Eukaryota > Metazoa > Chordata > Mammalia > Carnivora > Canidae > Canis > Canis lupus. The sequence continues at coordinate 105,303,640 of NC_064281.1, read as the reverse complement.
TTTTCCCCAAAGATACAGATGCAGTGAAACCCCGAGACACCTGCACCCCGATGTTTCTAGCAGCAATGTCCACAATAGCCAAACTGTGGAAGGAGCCTCGGTGTCCATCGAAAGATGAATGGATAAAGAAGATGTGGTTTATGTATACAATGGAATATTACTCAGCCTTAAAAATTATAAAGCCACTATTTGCTTCGATGTGGAGGGACCTGGAGGGTATTATGGTGAGTGAAATAAGTCAATCAGAAAAGGACAAACATTATATGGTCTCATTCATTTGGAGAATATAAAATTTAGTGAAAGGGAATAAAGGGAAAGGAGAGAAAATGAGTGAAAATATCAGTGAGAGTGACAAAACATAACTCTGGAAAATGAACAAGTGGTAGTGGAAGGGGAAGTGGGCAGGGGGTTGGGGTGACTGAGTGATGGACACTGAGGGGGGCACTTGGCGGGATGAGCACTGGGTGTTATGCTATATGTTGGCAAATTGAACTCCAATAAAAAAACTAAAAAAAAAAAAAACAAAAAAAAACCCCAAAAGATTCAGAAAATATTATATATATATATATACACACACACACACAAAGAGCCCCACACAAATGCTAAAGCAAATAAGGTAAAATGTTAATAATAGATGTATTTGGTTAAAGGGTATATATGTGTTTTTTGTGTTCTTCTAATCCTTCCAAAAGTTTCACATTTTTTTCAACAAAACAAAAAGATATTTGGGCTTAACTCAATAATTTGTCTCAAGTTTTTAGTGAATGGATAGTCCTCTGGCGTTTCAGAGGATGTACTTAGGGAGTGAGCAGGCAAGTCACACATGATAAATTTACACTAGTATATTTCTCTAAGTCCTTGAATTCCTTCCTTTGCATCATGCTGAGGGATTTCTAGGGTTTCAGCATCTAGTCTAGATTTGTGCTAATCAGATCTGTAAGACAATAGAGGTATATCCTGATGCTCTAGCTAGCAAAGATATGGGCAAACTCCATCATCCTTAGTATGGCATCCTAAGTTTCTGGTATGTATAAACTCACAAATTCCTGCAAGTCTTTTGGGCTCTTCTTTTTTTTTTAAGATTTTATTTTATTCATGAGAGACAGAGAGAAAGAGAGAGAGAGAGAGAGGCAGAGACACAGGCAGAGGGAGAAGCAGGCTCCACACAGGGAAGCCAACATGGGACTCAATCCCAGGTCCCCAGGATTACACCCTGGGCTGAAGGTGGCATTAAACCGCTGAGCCTCCCGGGCTGCCTATTTTTGGGCTCTTCTATAGTGACTTTGCATTTGGAGTGTGTGTGGGGGTGGGAGGTGGGGAGCTACTTCCTCTGGCTAGAGATGAGATTCTTTTAGCAGAGTCAAGCCTTGAGTTTCAGTCTATACTTTGAGAAATGCGGGACATTTTGTTATACTTTTAACTTATCCAGTGTTCTAAAATGCAACATCTTCACCCGGTAGGTCCTGTCATTTCTTAATGTTTCAGAGCAAAACCTCTGCAGTTCTCAGATCCCCACCCTCAGTGAGCACTTTGTTCCAGGTGAGCACTGGCCATAACTTACATTGGTTGTTTCATTACATTTATTGGGGGCGGCTAGATTCTTGTCTTGGAATACAAACTGGAGCTTCATTGCTTTCTGCCCTCTTTTAGATTACTAGTATGTACTAATTATGCAAAACAGATTTGGAATAAATCTTGCATAATTCTTGCCAAAGAAATTTAACATAAATTGTCCTGAGTTTTCTTTCATGATCACATAACCATGTGAGATGGGAAGCTATTATCTGCATTTTTAAAAAGATTTTATTTATTTATCCACGAGAGACACAGAGAGAGAGAGAGAGGCAGAGACACAGGCAGAGAGAGAAGCAGGCTCCATGCAGGGAGCCTGACGCGGGACTCGATCCCGGATCACCAGGATCACACCCTGGGTGGAAGGCGTTGCTAAATCGCTGAACCACCCGGGCTGCCCTATTATCTACGTTTTATATTGAGGAAACTGAGGCACAAAATGGCTAAGGTCCCAGACAACATAATGATGGAACCGGTATTAGAATTTAGGCTTTTTGGGGGTGCTTGCTGGCTTAGTCAGTAGAGCATATGACTCTTGATCTCGGGGTTGTAAGTTCAAGCCCCATGTTGGGTGTAGACATTACCTAAAATCTTTAAAAAAAAAAAAAGAATTTAGGCTCTTTGTTCCTTGTTTTAGTGAAGCATCCCAGGTCCAATGAAAATATTGCCAAGTCCTCTACAATATTTTGGAAATACTAAGTATATACAAAGAATTTTGCAGAGATACCTTTTAACCGTTGTGAAATAATCATCAGGATACTGAATATTGAAAATGATTTCTAAACTCAAACTCAAAACTTCTCTCTTTCCTACCAGCTTTCTCTCTCATTGTCTCAGTGTCTGCCACTGTTACCATTATTCTTTGCTTACTGTTCTTCCCCTCTGCTTCCAACTCTGGCTGGCTGCACACCCCACCTAGATTCTGGTGATTAAGATCACCTCGCCCTAACATGCATACCTTTTCAGCAGGTGCCTTTCAAGAAAACTCAAGCCTGGGTATCTTCCTTGGGATCCTTTCTGTCACATGGTAAATACTCCATACTTTTGTCCTACCAAATACTCGAAGTTCAGACAACACCCACTGCAACCTACTGTCTTTGCTCAGCAGTCATAGACAACTCCAACTGGTCTTTCAATTTATTATTTTAGGCAAACCTCGGTCACTACTCCTTGGGCCTTCTGAACTTCAAAGGCACATATCAAGTGTTGTTCAAATTCTGGAGAATACATATCAAGCTCACAGTAGTTCCCTTGAAGCCCTTTACTTTAGTTTGAAGATCAGGAGAGTGGGGAGAGAAATGCACTGCATTATGACAGTCTTCTAAATAATCCTCACTCATTGGTTACCTTCCTAATCATTCTCTTCTTCTCTTGAATAGACCAGAGGCTGGTAGTACACTGTTTTATAATGCACCAAGCATTTCCTTCATTGGATAGGTTGATATTTCCATTTAGAATTGTCTTAGTTGGCTATAGCAAATTACCACAGACAAAGTAACTTAAACAACAAACATTTCTTTTTCACAATTCTGGAGGCTGGAAATTATGATGCCAGCATGGTCAGGTTCTGATGAGAGCCCTCTTCTTGGTTGTAGGTAGCTGATTTCTTGCTGTGTCCTCACTTGGTGGAAAGAGAACTAGCTAGCTCTCTGGTCTCCTGTTATAAGAACGTTTATCCCATTCATCAGGGTTCCACCTTCATCACCTAATTACTTCTGAAGGCCCCAGCTCCAAGTAACATCACATTGGGATTATGGTTTCAACATTTTAGGGAAACACAAACATTTAGTCCATAACAGGAATGATGGGTATTTGTCACATATATTTTCTAGCAGCAATTTGGAGACAGATATTCTCTCTCTCTCTTTTTAAAAATATTTAATTAATTAATTAATTCATTCATTCATTCATTCATTCATTCATTCATTTGAGACAGACAGAGGGAGGGAGAAAGGCAGAGGAAGAAGCAGGCTCCATGCAGGGAGCCTGACGCAGGACTCGATCCTGGGTCTCCAGGATCAGGCCCTGGGCCAAAGGTGGTGCTAAACTGCTGAGCCACTCGGGCTGCCCCAGATATTCTCTTTTTAACACTGTGCTTCATGGATAAGAGATACATTAAAACATAAAAAGACAAGGATCCTGGCTCACATAGCCTAATCTTCTGGAAATCCCAACAGTTTTTTTTTTTTTTAAGATTTTATTTATTCACAAGAGACCCGGAGGGGGAGGGCAGAGACAAAGGCAGAAGGAGAAGCAGGCTCGAACCTGGGTCCCCAGGATCACACCCTGGGCCGAAGGCAGTGCTAAACCACTGAGCCACCAGGGCTGCCTAAATCCCAACAGTTTTATGCTGGTTTATAGCGCACATGATAATTTGTGATATTGTCATCTACTTAATTCCTAGGAAAAAGCGCAAGTTGGTCTAACATTTGTTGCAAAGGAGGAAAAAGTAGTGGAGGCTAAAAGCTCAGATCTTGATGTCAAAAATGGTGGAGTAAGGAACTCTGAGAAACCTCTCTTCCATAAAAACAATGAGGAGGCACCTGGGTGGCTCAGTTGGATTTTGGCTCAGAACATGATCTCAGGGTCATGAAATTAAGCCCCTTGTCAGGCCCTGCACTGGACAAGGAGCCTGCTTGAGATTCTCTTTCCCTCTGCCCCCCAACCCCACTCTTGCTTGCCCTTCCTCTCTCTCTAAAAAAAAAGGCAATGACAACACTAGCCAAAAATGTCAAAAACAACTTCTCCAGAACTCTAGAAATTAACTAAAAGCTTGCAAAAATAGAGAGAGCCTTTCCTCAAGAAAAATGGTTTAAATTTGCTAATAACAGTAAACCTTGTGTCATTAGAACTTCCCTTATTCCCATACTCCCTCCCCAACTCTGTGGTAGCCTTGAAAACCAACAGCTCACAATCACAGTGAAAACCAGCAACTTAACAGCCATGAGAGGGATCAAAATGACAGAGAATATAGACTTTATACTTCCTGATTTAAAAACTTACTGCTAAACCACATTAATCAAGACAGTGTGATGCTGGCCTATATAGATCAATGGGGTAGGAATAGAAAGTCCATAAATAAACATTCACATCTATGGTCAATTGATTTTCAACAAGAGTGCCATAACCATTCAAGGGTAAAGAGTAGTCTTTTCAACAAAAGGTTCTGGGACAATTGGATATTTGCATATAAAACAATGAGATTAAATCCTTATCTTACACCATATAAAAAAAATGAATTCAAAATGGTTCAAAGACCTGAAACTATAAAACTTTAAGAATGGGTAGCCCAGGTGGCTCAGTGGTTTAGCGCCGCCTTCGGCCCAAGGTGTGATCCTGGAGACCCGGGATCGAGTCCCACGTTGGGCTTCCTGCATGGAGCCTGCTTCTCCCTTTGCCTGTGTCTCTCATAAATAAATAAATAAAATATTTTTAAAAACCCTCTTAGAATGAAAATAGGTATAAATCCTCATGACCTAGATTAGGCAATTTAGGTACTTTTTTTATTTTTAAGAGGTCTCTATACTGAACATGGGGCTTGATTTCATAATCCTGAGATTAAGAGTCACATGCTCCATTGACTGAGCCAGCTAGGTGCTCCAATTTAGGCACTTCTTAGACATGACACCTAAAGCCTGACAACCAAAGAAAAAAATAGGTAAGTTGGATTTCATTGAAGTTAAAAAAAAACTTATGAGGTACCTGGGTAGCTCAGTTTGTTATTCATCTGACTCTTGGTTTCAGTTTAGGTCAGAATATCATGGTTGTGGGACCGAGGCCCACATTGGGCTCTGTGCTCAGGGTGGAGGCTGCTTCAGCTTCTCTCTCCCTCTCCCTCTGCTTCTCCCCCTGCTTGACCTCTCTCTCAAATAAAAAAAAATTAAAATTTATACACCAAAGGGTATCATCCAGAAAGTGACAAGAGAATTCATAGATTAGAAGAAAATATTTGCAAATCACATATATGAGGGACGCCTGGGTGGCTCAGTCAGTTAAGCGTCTGCCTTTGGTTCCACTTCTAGGTATATATCCAAGAGAAATGAAAACTAATATCCTCACAAAAGCCTGTACATAAATGTTCATAGCAGCATTATTCCTAGTAGCCAAGAGGGAGAAACAACTCAAATGCCCACCAACTGATAAAAGGGAAAATAGAATGTGCATCTATGCAGTGGAATAGTGCTGAAGTACTGATGCCTTCTACAACATCGATGTACCCAGAAACCATCATATGCTGCGTGAAAAGAGCCAGTGAGAAAGACTACATATCGTATGTGTTCTTTTGCATGAAATGTCCGGTATGGGAAAATCCACAGAGGCATAAAGTGCATTAGTGGTTTCCAGCGTCTGAAAGAAAGGAGGAATGGGCAATGACTGATAATATATATGGGATTTCTTTTCGTTTAATGAAAATTTTTTTAGAATTTAGGAGTAGTGATGTCTGTCCAACCTTGTAAATATATTAAAAATCACTGAAAAATTGCTTACTACTTCCTTCTAAACAAATGTAAACAGATGTTATAATGCTCTAGAGTTCTACTTATCAACTTTAAGGCTGAGAAATAAATGCAATTCATTTCTCTGGATTTCCAGCAGGAGGCAGAAAGACTGTGTGCCTCCGTGTCTCTTAAAAGTATACTCTTGCCTACAAATGAAATTCAAAGGGGGTAATAGATGATGTTTTTTGAGACTATGCTTAAACATTGTTTACAAATTTGTCATTCTCTCCTCCTGTCAGAAAACTGTGTAACTCTCTTTAAAACAATTTTGTGTTTAAGATGTGTTTTAAAATACCAACTTTTAAAAATGGAAAAGCCTCTTTACATAGCTGCAATTGCTTAAAAACTGTCAGCATCTACATATTTGAGAATTTTCATTGCATGTTAAAGATTGATTCAATTGAAATAAGTGGAAACAGAAGACTGAATATATAGGAAAGACAGCAGGAGCTTCCTGGGAGACTCATGATTTCCTAGGTAACCATATTTGGATTTCACAAAATTCATTACAGGATCTTAAGCTATTAGCATAAAAGAAGGGCAGCATGATGCATCATCCATCTTTCTTCCTTCAATTTTTGATTAGTGTAGACAAAGAAGTAGGTAGAAGGCATATTGAAGTTATGAAGAAATATGGACATCCCTCTGGTGAAAAGTGTGCTATTATCATCTTTAAAGTATTATGATATAGTAATGATGTAATGAAAGGATTCTGAAAGCCCACTCCCATGGGAGCTTCTGGATTATGAGTCATTATAGAGAAAGCAGGAAACAAAAATCAAACACCTTGATCAGATTGTTTGTTCTTGTCTGTTGAGTTAACCCCACTAGAGGGGCTAGGCAGGAAGACTCTGAGCACAGCCCCATCTGAGACAACCATAGTGAGGGAAGGCCAACGAAGTGCTGAGAAACAGAGAAGTCAACTGGTGAGAAAACCCAAATAGCTTCTTCTTCTTCAATGAAACCAAGATATTTCTGAACCTGAAGCAGTATTAGAAGTTGTGATCTCTTTACTTTAAAAAGGACTGGATGGAACTACAGAAAGTCCTGAGGGGAGCATTTTTGAAACTCAGGCAAATAGAGGAGATTGTTATATGAGGCATGCTAAATATCTAACATCATATGCTTTTCAGGCCAGAAAATGAAGGCCAAGGAGTAATATTATTATACACTGTGAAACCCACCTGGTGACCATAGGCTTGTTTGTCATCTTTCAGTATTAGAACTTTTCATTCCTTACCTCTTTAGCAATATTGTAATATGTATTAATGCTTTCAAACTTGAAAGCTCAGTCCTATCCAATGCGTGAGCCACTCTGAAAGCAAACATGTTATTGAGGAGCTCCCCATAACCAATGGAGTCTGGCTTTCCCTGAACCTGGAGTATTGATCAGGGTTCTCTAGAGAAATGGAACCAGTGATATGTATGTATATACATGAATATAATATGTATGGACTCGTCAGCCCCCATAATCACATGACCCAATTCCTTATAATACATCTCTTAGATAAGGAATTGGTTCATGTGATTGTGGAGGTTGACAAGTCCCAAGATCTGCAGGGTGAGTTGGCAAGCTGAAGAGCTGGGAAAGGCAATGGTATAGTTCCACTCTGAAGAATGGCTTGAAATCTGGAAAGAGCACTGGGTGTTATTCTATATGTTGGCAAATTGAACACCAATAAAAAATAAATTTATATAAAAAAAGAATCAATAAAAAAAAGAAATCCGGAAAGAGCTAATGTTTCTGTTCAAGAGTTAAGGCAGAAAAAGCTGATGTTGCAGCTCAAAGCAGTCAGACAGGAAGAATTATCTCTTACTTAGGGGAGGGTCAATGTTTTAATTCTGTTCAGGTTTTCAGCTGATTGGATGAGGTCCACTCACATTATAGAGGGCAATATCCTTTACACAGTCTACTAATTTAAATATTTATCTCAGCCAAAAACACCCTCATAGAAACACCTGGAATAATGTTTGACCAAATAGCTGGCCACCCCATGGCTCAGCCAAGTTGATACATAAAATTAGCCATCACCAGTGGTAAATAGGGAATGAACCTTAAATACTTTATTCTTTTAATTCCTCGTGTTCTTCTCTTTCCTGTACCATTTTTGCTAGTCTGCACTTATAGAATTCTGCCTTCATTTTCTGGACTTTCTCTGCTGTTCCTTTCACCAACTCTTTCCCCCATTCTCTGTATTCTGAGTGGCTGATGGCAGTTCTACTCTACACTGGATGGACTACTCCAAACCATGTTGCTGACTCTCACTTCATTCACAGGTTTATTCACTCCAGTGTGGAGACCCTTGCTGCCATAACTTTACTCTGCAGACTGACCCCCTTAGACACCAATGCTAGAGTAATTAAAGATCCAGGCTATCTTGACCTTTTGGCCATTGATTTAAATTGTTTGCTATTACCTACAAGAGGGAATCCAGCAGTTGATTTCATTTCCCTAAACTGAACCCCCACTGTTCACAGCTTCTTTACTTTCTCTGTGGCCTCTTTGCTGAGTTACTACTTCACATACATATGTGCACTTAAAGTATAAACATAACAAGATTGTGTGCCTCATCTCTTGCTTTACTTTTGGTCCAATTTCACAATTTTAAAAGAATTAGACTTTAGAGAAAAAGGAGATAAATTGGGCTACACAAAATGTTTAAGGCTTTTGTGCTATTGATAATATAATCAATAAAATGGAAAGACAACCTACAGAATGGGAAAATGTTAGCAAATATATCTGATAAGGGCATAGTATCCAAAATATATAAAGAACAATGACAATTCAACAATAAAAAGGTAGATTATCCCAATGATATAATGGGAAAAGGATTTGAATAGAAATTTCTTAAAAAAGAGACATACAAATAGTCATTAAGCACATGAAAACATGCTCAGCATCATTTAGTGTGGAAATGCAAATCAGAATCACAATGAGATGCCACTTCAACTCATTGGTATGGTTATAATAAAGACTGTGACCAGTGTGGGCAAGGACATGAAGAAATTTAAATCCTCATACATTATTAGTTGGAATATAAAAAGTTTAACTTCACTGGAAAACTGAAAGTTTCTTAGGGACTTAAATATAAAGTGACCATATGACCCAGCAATATCACTGGGTCATATATTGAAAACACACAAGTGAATCAAAAACATATGTCCACATAAAACATTGCATACACATGTTCATAGCAGCATTATTCATAAAAGCTAAAAAGTGGAACCAACCCAAATGTCCATCAACTGATGAATAGATAAACTAAATGTTATATATTTATACAATGGAATATTATTCAGCTATAAAAACGAAATTCTTACACATGCTGCAGCATGAAGGAACCTTGAAAACATTCTGCTAATTAAAAGAAGCCAGACACAAAAGGACAACTATTGTATGATTCCATTTATATGAAATGTCTAGAATAGGCAAATCTATGGAGACAGAGAATAGAATAGTGGTTGCCAGAATCTAGAGGAAGGAGTAAAGATTGGACAGCGATTGCATGGGTGTGAGATTTCTTTTCAAGGAGTAAAAATGTTCTGGAATCAGGAAGTGTAATGATTGTACAACCTTGTAAATATACTTAAAACATTGAGTTGAGGGGATCCCTGGGTGGCTCAGCGGTTTGGCGCCTGCCTTTGGCTTGGGGCGTGATACTGGAGACCCAGGATCAGGTCTGCGTCAGGCTCCCTGCATGGAGCCTGCTTCTCCCTCTGCCCACCCCCTCTCTCTGAATAAATACATTTAACAAAATAAAAAAAATAAAATCTTAAAAAAAAACATTGAATTGAAAGTCATCCAAACAAAAGCTTGTACATGGATTTTCATAGCAGAATTATTCATAATAGCCAAAAAGTGGACCAACTCAAATGTCTACCAACTGATGAGTGAATAAACAAAATATGGTATATCCATACAATGGAATATTATTCATTAATAAAGCTAAACACTGATGAAAGAATTTTTTTAAAAGATTTTATTTATTCATGAGAGACAGAGACATAGGCAGAGGGAGAAGCAAGCTCCATGCAGGGAGCCTGATGTGGGACTCGATCCTGGGACTCCAGGATCATGCTCTGGGCCAAAGGCAGGCACCAAACCTCTGAGCCACCCAGGCACCCCTGATGAAAGAAATTAAAGCAGGGGCACCTGGATGGCTCATTCAATTGAGTGTCTGACTCTTGGTTTCAATTCAAGTCATGATCTCGGTCATGATACATGAGATTGAACCCTGTGTTGGGCTCTATGGTCAGTGAGGAGTCTGCTGGAAATTCTCTCTCTCCCTCCCTCTTGCTTGCATGCTCTGTCTCTCTCTCAAAATAAATAAATCTTTAAAAAAAAAGAAATTAAAGCAGACATAAATAAATGGAAAGTTTTCCTATGTTCATGGATCAGAAATATTAGTTGTTAAAATATCCATACTACCCAAAATGATCTAGAGATTCAATGTATCCAATCCCATTATCATTTTTTTAAGATTTTATTTATTTGAGAGAGAGAGAGACAGAGCACGAGCAGGGGGAGGGGCAGAGATAGAGGGAAGGAGACAAGCAGACTCTCCACTGAGCATGGAGTCTGATGCAGGGCTTGATCCCAGGACCCTGAGATCATGACCTGAGCTGAAGTCAGATGCTTAACGGACTGAGCCACCCAGGCGCCCCTCCCATTATCATTTTTTTTTGCAAAAATAGAAAAAACAATCCTAAAATTCATATGGAACCACAAAACCTCTAAATAACCAAAGCAATTTTCAGCAAGAAGAACAAAGCTGGAAACATCATATTTCCTGATTTCAAAGTATATTACCAAGTGATAGTGGTCAAAACAATATGGTACTGGCATAAAAACAGACATATTAAAAAAACCAGACATGTAGAACAATGGAAGAGAATAGAGATCCCAGAAAGCCATGCATATATAGTCAACTGATCTCCAGCAAGTCTGCCAAGATCATTCAATGAGGAAAGGACAGTCTCTTCAACAAGCAATGCTAGGAAAACTGGATATCCACATGCAAAAGAATGAAATTGGACCCTTGTCTTACACAATACACAAAGCCCAACTAAAAACAGATCAAAGACTTAACTAAGACTTGAAATTGTAGAACTCCCAGAAGAAAAAAATAGGGGAAAACCTTCTTGACATTGATCTTGGCAATGGTTTCTTGGATATTACACCAAAAGCACAGCCAATAAGCTATTGTGTCTTGCATAAATAGACAAGTGGGACTATGTAAAACTAAAAAGATTTGTAGAACAAATAAAACAATCAACAAAATAAAAGAACCTATGGATCAGGAGAAAAATATTTGCAGGCTATACATCTGATAAAGGATTAATATCCAAACTGTATAAGGAACTCCTACAACTCAATAACAAAAGCACCCAAATAACCTGGTTAAAAAACAGGCAAAGGTTCTGAAGAGCCAGTTTTCCAAAGAAAATATACAAATGGCCAACAGATATATAAAAAGGTGCTCAACATCACTCACTATCAGGGAAATGCAAATCAAAAGCACAATGAGATATCACCTCACATCTATCAGGTTGGCCACTATCAAAAAACCCCAGAAAATAACACACACTGACAAAGATACAGAGAAATTGAGACCTTTGTGCACTGTTGGTGGGAATATAAAATGGTACGACTGTCATTGAAAGTGGTACAGTAGTTCCTCAAAATATTAAAAATAGACTCACTATAAGACCCAGCAATCCCACACCTGGGTATAGACCCAGAAAAATGAAAGCAGGGGATCCCTGGGTGGCTCAGTGGTTTAACGCCTGCCTTCAGCCCAGGGCGTGATCCTGGAGTCCCGGGATTGAGTCTCACATCAGGCTCCGTGAATAGAGCCTGCTTCTCCCTCTGCCTATGTCTCTGCCTCTCTCTCTCTCTCTCTCTCTGTGTGTGTGTGTGTCTCTCATGAATAAATAAATAAAATCTTAAAAAAAACAGAAAAGAAAAGAAAAATGAAAGCAGGATATTGCAGAATTATTTGCATGCTCATGGTCATAGCAGCATTGTTCACAATAGCTCAGAGGCAGAAGCAACACAAAGGTCCATCAATCGGTAAACCAATTTTTAAAAATATGGTCTATACATATAGTGGACTATTATTCAGCCTTAAAAAGGAAGGAAATCATTGAATCACTATATTGTACACCTGAAACTAATATAACACTGTATGTTAACTCTACTGGAATTAAAATAATAAACTTATTTTTTTTAAAAAAGGAAGGAATTCCTGTCACATGCTGCACATGAGAACTCTGAGGTCATTATACTAAGTGAAAATAAGCTAGTCACAAGAAGACAAACGTGTGCAGCATGACTCCACCTATAGGAGGTATCTAATATTGCCAAATTCACAAAAAACAAAGTAGAAGGGTGATTGCCAGGGGCAGAGGGGGGTGGAATGGGGAATAGAATTTCAGTTTTGCAAGATGAAAAAGTTCTGGAGATTGATTGCCCAACAATGTGAATATACTTAATGCTGCTGAACAGTGCACTTAGGGTTGAGATAGCAAATTTTATGTTGTGGTTTTTTAAAATATTTATTTATTTATTTTAGAGAGAGAGAGTGTGTGTAACTTGTGCATGAGTTGGGGGGCAGAGGGAGAGGAAGGGGAGGAGGGAAGGTCAGAGAGAGAGGGAGACAAGCATATTCCCCGCTGAGCGGGGAGCCTAACACAAGGAGAGGGCTCCATCCCAGGACCCTGAGATCATGACCTGAGCTGAAATCACGAGTTGGATGGATGCTCAACAAACTGAGCCACCCAGGTGCCCCTGTTGTGCACTTAAAAAAAACACAATTAAAAAAGTTTAAAACAGAAAGAAATGATGGAGGTGCTACTTTACACAACAGGCAGCCAACTCAAGGATTAATTAGCCACTCCTGAGCTGGTACATGTTCTTATTGTAAATAAGTTTTTTTTTAATTTTTACTTATTTATGATAGTCACACAGAGAGAGAGAGAGGCAGAGACATAGGCAGAGGGAGAAGCAGGCTCCAGGCACCGGGAGCCCGATGTGGGATTCGATCCCGGGTCTCCAGGATTGTGCCCTGGGCCAAAGGCAGGCGCCAAACCGCTGCGCCACCCAGGGATCCCTGTAAATACGTTTTAAAAAGGTTTAAGTATAATTATAAGTGATAACATTAAAATGGATTTTTAACAGAATTTGGGATGTTTGACGCTCCAGATCTTTAAAAAGATCACTAAATAGAGGATGATAGGCTGTCAACCTAGCTTTTGGTGCATGGAAAAAATAGAGTTCTGGCCTGGATGGACCACAGCTCTCACAGAATGAGGCTACTACTATGTTCCAATAAAATTAAAAATCTACAGTATGCCTATTATATCAATTGCTTAAATAATATTACTTAATGTAAGTTTGTTGAAGCAAATTGATACTACGCAGCTTTGTAAAAAACCAAACCCAAACAGTGCTACAGATTTAAAAACTGAAAGGACCCTTTTCATTATTTTATGGTTCTATATTTTCATGGCAGATGTTGACATTTTACCATTGTTCCAGAATCAAATGTCAAGTTATTCCTGTTCAGAATTTCCTTTTACATTTTCAAAGAATTCCATGTGCAGCTGTATTTCTAAGTGAACTCTCTGCTTGCAAAAGCCCAGCATTTCTAAGCAGGTTTGTAAATAGGTTTGAAGGAGGACATGCAAGCACTGGAGACCTGCTTGGGTTAATTAATTCTCTTTTCAGGCATTAGAACCCACACAAGTAGGCCAGCTGGAGGTGAATGTTTCCTTTGAAAGAGATAATTATATGCCTTACCAATTGTTTGCTTTTCCACATCTCCTCCAGTCAGATTCCCCAGAATTCATAAACTAAGTATCAGGAGAGGTTTTTTCACCTCCTGGGAAACAGAACGTGTAGATGAGCCGAGTTAATAATTGTGGATAATACAGATAGTTTGAAGGTCTGGATGATGCATACAAATAATTACAAAGAAGGGACTGTGGGCTTCTGCTAAGTATAGCATCTAGAAACCGCTATGGCATTGTGAATTGGTAATTATGCTTCAATTCACATTTTCTTTTGTTAGTTATAAGATGCTATTCCTTCAGACTTCACACCATCCACTTTCTTTCCAGCAGAATGCTGTGGTAAATAGCTCTCTGTACCGTGTGGGGTGTGTAAAAAGCAAGGGGACCTGACTCCTGTCCATCCCCAGGGGAGAGCACATGGCCCAGGCATCAGTAGGGGGCAGTTAGGAAGGCCTAGGCCTTGGCTGGGGGTTCACTGCTCAATTGGCCTTTGCTGCTCCAAAGTTCACCTCACCCAGGAGATGGCTTCCCGTTGTGCTTTGTTAGGGAAACCCAAGTGTTCATTCTTCCTTCCTGGTTAGGATTCCAGTTGGCCTGGCCTGCTCCTTGAAGCTCATGCCTAGGAGGCAGTTCTGTGTTCCAGGCCCCTTATCAGGATGGCCACATGGACTTTGATGCCAATCTGAGTCTTACTGCTACTGGTCTTTTCTTTACGGCTGTCTAGAAAATGACCTGTAAAGGCCAAAATGTTCACCTGCTTCTCTCCTGCCATGCCTAAAATCTTGTTTGTTCTACGCTGTTGGGAGTGATGGAGCTTTCTAAAGATAAAGGACTACAGTTCCTGAACGTCTTTCCTCTTCCAGCTTTATCTACCCCCCAAGGGAAAGACTATATGAGGAACAGGTCCTGAATGACCTTTGCTTCCCTTGCAGGAATGGAAGGGGACCCGAGGAGGGCTGTCAGGTAGCACCTAAACAAGACACAAGTTAACAGCTTTCTCCACAGTAAAAGCAGCAGAGACAAAGGAACGGGTGACTTCACTGACCTGTTCACAGCAGCTCCGGCTTCACAGGTCAGTGCTGCCCTGTGCCTCAGGCTCCTGCAGATTTCCTTTCTCATTTCACCTGTACTGAGGTGTTCGTGGCTCTATACAGGCCAGGTGCTCGTGGTGACTGATGTCTTCTCCCCATCTTGCTGTTCAGGGGGAGAGTGCCGGGTGGCTCATAACAAGAACAGATCAACAGAGGCCCCAAACTTGCTTGTCGGCATCGGAGTTAGTCCAAAGGGAGAAAAAGTGGGAGTCCTTGGCGGGGGCCTCTGGCAGTATTCCATGATAGGGCAGAGAAGGGGTGAAGGCTGAGCAGCCGTATTCACACGAGCTCCTTCCGGGGCTTCTCACGCTGTGGATCCCATCCTATTGCTCGATTATCGCACTTGGGGCTGGGAGTTCCTGATGGCCCCCTTTTCCAGTGCTGTTCTCTGGTCACACTCGAGGAGCATCTACATAGATGGGGATTGGGCCTGAAGCTTGGAAGCTTGCCTTAAGTGGTAGAATGAAAGGTTCACGGAAGGAGATTTTGGGTGGACAGGTACCCAAAGAGTGATACTATCTCTGTTGATTGGGGGCAAGAGAGAAGCTAGGCTGTATATTTTCCTGGTTAATACCCTCCTCTCCTTCAGAGGCCTCTACTGCCCTGGGCTTGTGAGTTTTGGCAACCTTGTTTCCTCTCCCCATGAGAGGCTGAAAAGAAGCAGCCACCTCAGTACTTCCCCCACCCCCCCGCCCCCGAGTTTGGGGGCTGGAAACACCATCCGATTTTCCAGATTTTCCATCTTCCTTCGACATAATCCATTTCTGAGAGAAACACCCATGCAGTGGGCTTCAAGGGGGCCGGAGTGGGGTTGACCCACACCTTGCTTCACATGCTGGAAGGCAGCCCAAGAGGAGAGCTAGGGGGGCTCTGGCATATGTCTAGAGAGAGGAAATAGTGGTAGAGGAAATGGTTGAGGAAGTAGTGGTAGAGGCAACAGGAGTATTGCCTGGGAAGTCTAGAACCTCCGCTGCCCTGTCCCTGGGGGCTTTGGGTACCTCTCCTTTCTCAGTTTTTGCTAAAATAAACTTTTAATTCTAAAATAGTTTCAGATGCACAGAGACGTTGCAAAGAAAGCACAGGGCACTCCTCTGTAGCTCACACCCAGTTTCCGCTGTTGTAAACATCTTACATTGTTACAGTCCATTTGTCATAATGAATCAAAATGGATACAGTACTATTAACTTCATACTTTATTTGGATTTCATTGATTTTTCCCTAATATATTTCTGTTTCAGGATCCCATCAAGGCTACTGCTTGTACTAGAGCTGCCGTAACAAAGTGCGACAGGGTGGCTTAAAAAATACAAATTTCTTTTCTCTCAATACTGCAGGCCATGAGTCCAAGATCAGTGTCAGCAGGTTTGGTTTCTCCTGAGGCCTCTCTCCTTGGCTCGCAGATGGACTATCTTCTCTGTGTCCTCACATGACCTTTCCTTTATGTGCATGTACTCCTGATGTGTTTTCCTCTTCTTATAAGGACACCAGTCCTATTGGATTGGGGCCCCAACCTCATGATCTTATTTAACCCTAATTACTTCTTTAAAGGCATTGTATCCAAATAAGTCTACATTGAGGGGTTACTGATTCAACACATGAATTCAGGGGGTGTGTAATTCAGTTCACAGCACCATGTCTCTTCCCTTTTTGATAGGTTGAGTCTGAGCAACTGTATTTCTGCCTTTATAGAGGTTGAGGAGGAACTACTATTAACTTTTCCATTTTTCCAGAAGTTTGTATTAAAAAGGAAAAAAAATGGGATGGTCATTTTAAGGTAAATGGATCATGACAGATCCTTTCCCTTTTGGCAATGGAAGGCTACTTAGATATAAATTTAGAGGACAGACTCAAGTGGGTACCTCTGCTTATCAGTCTGCAATATTTGAGAAATGTTGGTGAAAAAAGAACCCGCCCTGTTTACACTAGATTTTTCTTCACTGGTCATTGCTGCTCTCTGCCTCTGGTCCTATCCTTCAGATATATGCATGTTTTGAGAACATTGCTGGTAGCCTGTTTATAAAACTAGATGCCTTAAGTTCACAATGGCCATGATCGTTTCTGTCATCCAGTTTATGTCCCACAAAAAGAATGTGTGGAAAAAAGGTCCAAAAGTGATCCTTGAGAGAGTGATACCAGTGAAAATAGCAGAGTGAGGACCTCTGAAATGTCCCTGCATCAAGGAATAAGAAAACTGTCAAAAAATGTCAGATGTGGTACACACTCACACATACAAAGGAATATTATTCAGCCATAAAAAGAATGAAATCCTGCCATTTGCAACAACATGGATAGAGCTAGAGAGTATATTGCTAAGTGAAATAAGTCAGTCAGAGAAAAACTAATACCATATGATCCCACTCATATGTGGAATTTAAGAAACAGAACAGATGAGCAAAGGAAAAAAAAAAAAGAGAGGAGCCAATCAAGAAACAGACTCTTATCTATGGAGAACAAACTGATGGTTACCAGAGAGGAGGTAGGTGGGGGATGGGGAAAAGAGGATTTTTAAAAATCTGTGTAGAAAAAAAAACAAGGGAGTATAGGAGAGATTGGTACACATAATAAAATGAAAGAATTTTCATTTCATTTCCCAGTGCTGGGAAAAAATGTCAGAATTAACTTTTTCAGGGATGCCTAGGTGGCTCAGTGGTTGGAGCGCCTGCCTTCAGCCCAGGGCATGATCCTGGAGTCCCAGGATCAAATCCCGCGTTGGGCTCCATTGTGGAGCCTGCGTCTCTCTCTGCCTATGTCTCTGCTTCTCTCTCTCTGTGTCTCTCATGAATAAATAAATAGAATCTTTTTTAAAAAAAAGAATTAACTTTTTCAGAACTTTGGAAATTAACCAAATATTTGCAGCAATCAGGGAGTATTTCTGTAAGAAAAAAATACCTGGCTAGGTGAGAGCAGTGGGCTTTGTGGCTTCTTGACTTGCTTTCATCCCGTTCTCATACCCTACTCTTGAGCTCCCTGGTAGCCTTGAAAAACAACAGCCGACCTTCTCATCTTGGCAGCCAACAGAGGGAGCAAAACCAGTATAGAGGGCTTTCAGACTCATTTCCCAAGAGTAAATCTGTCTGGTGGCTCCCTGGAAGACCCCACTTGCAAGTGTGTCTGCACTTGACCTGACTCAGAGCTTACTTAGTGTGAAAAACTTTTCCCCATGAGGCATTTGTCAAAAGCAATTTGTAAGGCAATTGTTTAACTTCCTGGCTGTCTAGGGAAGTGATAGCAGTTGTAGAAAACAACAAGTTAACCAAAACCCTTAAAATAAAGCTAGGGAATGAGATGTTCATAGAGGTTTTGAAAAGCTGTCTGATGTATTCCTGGGAATCTAGAAGGCCGTGTGCAACCTCAGAGTTGTTCACATACTCAGGAAGGACCTGAGTCCTAAACTCTCACCACTGGTTGACTTGAGGCTCTGCAAAAGCAGAAAGTGAACAGTAAGGTAAAGTTTTAAATTGCTTGCTGCAGCATTGAACATGGGCCCTAACACACATACAGAGCCCCTCAGCAAAGATTGTTAGACTTCTTGGTTTCAGAATTTTAAAGAAATTCCTGTTCAATGGATAACTGACTACTAAGCCGACTAAGCAGAGATTTTTAATGGTTACACATGACAAAGAATACAGACTTTATAGAATTACTTCAGGAAAATCACTAAACAAGCCACAAAAATTACAAAAGACAGCAATAACAACTTCCTCTGGGGAGCAGAAAGAATTTGATTTCCAAAGTTTTTATATTGTATTACTTAAAATGTCCAGTTTTCAGCAAAATATTACAAGATAAGCAAAGAAATGAGAAACTATGGTCCACACACAGGATAATAAGCAATAAACAGAAACTGTCACTGAGGAAGCCCAGACATTAGACTTACTAGACAAATATTTTAACTCAGTCGCTTATACTATGTTCAAAGAACTAGAGTAAAATATATCAGAAGAACTAAAAGAAAGTATAAGAATGATGTCTCATGGGCAGCCCCGGTGGCACAACAGTTTAGCGCTGCCTACAGCCCAGGTTGTGATCCTGGAGACCCTGGATCGAGTCCCACGTCAGGCTCTCTACATAGAGCCTGCTTCTTTCTCTGCCTCTCTCTCTCTCTCTCTCTCTTTCTCTGTGTCTCTATGAATAAATAAATAAAATCTTTTTAAAAAGAATGATGTATCATTAAATAGAGCACATTAATCAAGAGATAGAAATTATAAAAAGAACCAAATGGAAAAAGAGAATGAGATCTTGCCATTTATGACAACATGGATGGACCTAGAGGGTATTATGTCAGATGAAATAAATCAGACAAAGACAAATACCAAATGATTTCACTTATATGAAGAATCTGAAAACACAAAACAAATGAACAAATAAATAGCAGAAACAGATCTATAAATACAGAGAACAAACTGTTGCCAGATGAAGGGAAGTTGGGGGATGGGCAAAATAGGTGAAGGCAAGTGGGAGATACTTATTCTATCCACAGAATGAATAAGTCACGGGGATGAAAGGCATAACATAGGGAATATATTCTATGGTGTTGCAATAGTGTTGTATGGTGACAGATGGTAGCTACACTTATGAGCACACAAAACATACAGAGTTGTTGAATCACAATGTTATACACCTGAAATGAGGGTAATGTTGTGTATCAAATATACTTTGATTCATTAAAATAGAACCATATGGAGGCATCTGGCTAGCTCAGTCTGTAGAGCATGCAACTCTTGATCTCAGGATCATGAGTTTGAGCCCCACTTTGGGTGTAAAGATTACCTAAAAAATAAATAAAGTAAAAAAGAGAAAAGAATCAAATTCTGGAGTTGAAAAAGACACTAACTGAAATGAAACATTCACTAGAGGGCTCAACAGGATATTTGATAAGAGAACTTGGAGATAGTCAATTGAAATGATCTGGTCTAGGGAACAGAAAGAAAAAAGAATGAAAAATAATCAGAGCCTCAGAGACCTATGGGATACCACCAAATGTACCAACATGTGCATGAGAGTCCCAGAAGAGAAGAGAGCAAAAAGCAGGAAGAATATTGGAAGAAATAATGGCCAAAAACCTTGCAAAATTTGATGAAAAGGATTAATTTGCACACCCAAAAAGCTCAACAAACTCTAATTGATTAAACTCAAAGAGATCTGCACCTAGACACATCAGAGTCAAACTGCTGAAAGATAAAGTGAGGATATGGCAGACAGCTTGAGAAAAGTGATCCAAAACATAGTAAGGGATCCCTGATAAGATTAGCAGTGACTTATCATCAGAGACCATACAGGCATATTACCTGTATGAAGGCAGTGGCATGACCTATTCAAAGTGCTGGAAGAGGGCAGCCCTGGTGGCTCAGCGGTTTAGCGCCGCCTGCAGCCCAGGGCGTGATCCTGGAGTCCCCGGATCGAGTCCCGCATCGGGCTCCCTGCATGGAGCCTGCTTCTCCCTCTGCCTGTGTCTCTGCCTCTCTCTCTGCATCTCTATGAATAAATAAATAAAATATTTAAAAAAAAAAGTGCTGGAAGAATGAGTGTCAACCAAGAATTCTAAATACATCAAAACTATACTCCATAAAAGAAGAAGCAATTAAGACATCCCCAAATGAATAAAAACAAAGAATTCTTCACTAACAGACCTGCCTCCCAATAATACTAAAGGGCATTCTTCAGGTTGACACGAAAGGACACTAGACTGTAACTTGAATCCACATGAAGAAATAAAGAGCCTCAGTCAAGTTAGCTCCGTAGATAAACATAAAAGACAGTATCTATGTATCTTTCCGTGTAATGTGTTTTTCTCCTATCTGATTTAAAAGACAGTGGCAAAAAAGCAGTAATTATAAATATGTGTTCATGGGCTCTTAATGTGTAAAGATGTAAAGCACAAAGGAAGGGTGAGTGAATGCAGTTTTATGAGAACAAAGTTTTTGTAGACTATTACAATTAAGTTGATATGAATACAAACGAAGTTGTTATATATTAAGAGGCTAATTGTAATCACCAGTGCTGCTAAGTTCAAGAGCTTTTCCAGAGTTGGGGTATGGAGTACAGGAGACATCGTTCATTCTGCTGTATGCCTATCTAAGGTAAAGGGACTCATTATGCTCAATCTTGTGTTAGTCACTGGCTAATTTCATCTGAAGTGAATGGAAGTGAAAAGAATTCTTTTGCGGAATTATCTTTGATTGGTGAGGCAGTTCCAATTGGAGGGGTTGCCTTCCTGGGCCCTCTCTCCACTTCAGTCAGGCTGGCCACCTGCAGGCCACATGCAAACTGTGTCAGTAATATATACATATATACACATTTATTTATATATATTCATATATTTGTATATATAGTTTATAACATGTCTGTGAATGTAGGCATTCATTTGAAAGAGCCTGGGGACCAGAGAAGGGTTTTCAGAAACAGTTTCTATTATATAAGGTACCCACTGAGTCTCAGTACAGCTTAGAAGGATACAACAAGTTGATGAAAAATAAGAAGTCCGGACGTTTCTCTCTAGCTTCTCCTTCATGGGCCTCAGGTGCTTTGTGCTGACAACTGTTGTTGATCTCTTCCCATTTTATGTCCCATTTTGCATTCTATTTGCCTCTGTCCCCTCCCCCAAATGCTGGGTTAGTGATTTTGGTGTTTTGTTCCCTCTAAAAATTGTAGTTTCTATTCCACGCCTGCACTCTCACATATTGCCCTACAGTTTGAAGATGAAGGAGTCATTTTTGTTGTGTTCTCTCCTTTTCTTCCCTCTCTGCTTCCCTCCTATTCTCTTCAGGCTCAGGAGGTTGTCTCAGTTCCTAGAAGAGTAGGCTGCAGCTCAGTCTGGGGCAGTCTGGCACTTTGCCAGGGTTGTGAGTCTCTGATCACATTGGGATCAGATAAAGCCAGAGACAACCAGGAAGCAGGTGGCATTTGGAAGGGTTTGATGTAAAGGCTTTTTTTCCCCATTTCTGTTTTTCTTTCCATTGCAAAGGCCAGACCATCAGGCAAAGCGTGACTACAATACAATACAGTGTTAGGCGAAGGAGGGGTCAGTATGTGTGCCAAAAGCGGTGGGAGGTGCTGCTAGCCAGCTGGGTTACTTTTGCAGGGAGGAATAGGGTAGATAACATGAGAAGTCAAGGTAGGCTCACTGTCTACCTTGGAGAGTAGGAAATTGTTAACAGGTACCATAGTCTGGAGGGGAATAAGATCTTCGTCCACAGAGAGGGAGCCAGTGCCCTGCATCATGGGATCAGGGTACTAGGTGGGACACCAGAGTGAGGGCTTAAGCTCAGGGAAGAGGCATAGTTCCAGTGACCAGGACCGGGGCACAAGGAGGGCCTGGACCTCAGGACAGGGTGTGTGAAGTGTAGAAAAAGCACAGCTTTGCTGCCTTTCATTCATTTCGTGCTTCTATCACATGCCAGATACCAGTGCTGTGCTAGGGTACTGAGTATACAATGACGACTAGGGCAGGGTGATCCCAGCTTTGGCATGTTGAGGAATCAAAATGGCCTCAGCCCCACTGCTAGCAGTGTGACCTTGGGCAAGTCACAGACAGAACTACCTTGTGATTCAATTTTCTCAACTGTAAAATGTTTCTGAGGCAGTGGCAGCTCCCGTGAATTTCTGGTCTGGTTGGAAGGAGCAGAGGTATGGTAGGCTAAGGAACCGGTTTTGAAGATGCTTTCACACAGCAAGCTGAGTTTGTTTCCTCTCTGTTGTTTTATTATGAAAACTTCCAAACACATAAGAAAGTGAAAAGAAGTGTAGAGCCAACACCAAATGCTCACCACCCAGATTCTGTAGCAGTTGACATTTTGCTCTCTTTGCTTTATCACATGTCTGTCCATCCTTCCACCCACCAATTAAAGTAAGTCACAGACATCAGTACACTTCACCCCTAAATGCTTCAGCATGCATAACATTAACTAGAATTCAGTGTTTATTTATGGTACTTTTTGTTTTTGAGGTAAACCTTATATACAGTAACATGCACAAATCTCAAGTACACTATTAGAGAGTTGTGGCATGTGTATACATCCGTGTAACCCAAACCTCTAGCAAAATATAGAACATTTCCTTTACCCTCCAGAGTCCCCTAAGGTTCTTTCTAGCCAAGTCCCGCTCCACCCATCCTGTATTACTTTCCTAGGGCTACTGTAACATTATTACAAACTGGATTGCTTAATACCACAGAAACATATTCTGTCACAGTTCTGGAGGCTAGAAGTCTAAAATCAAGGTGTTAGCAGGCCCATGCTCCTTCTGAAGGCTCTAGGGAAAGAATCTGTTCCATTTCTTTCTTTTAGCTTTGGGTGTTACTTGCAATCTTTGGTGTTCCTTGACTTATAGACACATCACTCCAGTCCCTGTTCCTCTGATCACATGGTGTTCTCCTTGGGTGTGTCTGTCTCTTGTTTATAAGGACACCAGTCCTATTGGATTATGGCCCATTCTAATGACACTATTTAAATTTCATTTTATTTGCAAAGACTCTATTTCCAGATAAGGTCATATTCACAGGTACTGAGGATTGGAACTTCATTGTATCTTTTGGGGAGACATAATTCAACCCATAACATGCCCAGATGCAACTGCTATTCTGATTTCTCCACCATTGATTTCTCCTGTTCTAGAATTTCATATAAATGGAATCATTGTAGTATGTATTGTTTTGTGTCTAGCTTCTCTCACTCAGCATGTTTTTATAATTCATCTATGTTGTTGCATATAGCAGTTCTTAATTCCTTTTCTTTGCTGAGTAGTATTCTACTGTATGGATGTACCACAGTTTCTCAATTCTTCTGTTGATGGACACTTGGGCTGTTTTTAGTTTTTTAGCTATTAAAAATCAAGTCTCAGGGGAACCTGACTGGCTCAGTTGGTAGAGCATGTCAGAGTCATGAATTTGAGCCCCACATTGGGTGTAGAGTTTACTTCCAAAAATAAACATATAAAAAATTTTTAAAACTCCAAAAATAGAAAATATTTTAAAAAATAAAAATAAAATTGCTATGAACATTGATAGTCCAATCATTTTAAAGACATATGATTTCATTTCTCTTGGGTAAAAACCTGAGAGTGGAATTGCTGGATGATGGGGGAGAAGGAGGGAGGGCTGAGACGGAGGAAGAAAAGGTGGGAGGGACAGAGTGGGGAAGGAATTCCAGTTTTTATTTTTATTAAGATTTTCTTTATTTATTAATGACAGAAAGAGGCAGAGACACAGGCAGAGGGAAAAGAAGGCTCCATGCAGGGAGCCTGATGCAGGACTCGATCCCAGGTCTTCAGGATCAGGCACTGGGCCAAAGGCAGCACGAAACCAATGAGCCACCCGGGCTGCCCAGAATTCCAGTTTTTAAAAACTGGGCCACAAGCACGGGACTTGTAGCAAATTGACGTTGAGGCTTAGGATGTTAGGGTGGAGCTTCTTAAAACTCTGCTAGAGTGAGTGTTGAGCCTCCAGCTGGGATCAAATTGATGTTCCAGCTGTGAGTAGAGGAGGCCTATAGAGATTGGAATCAGACCCTTGTAGATGATCTTAGAGCTGTGGTCAGGAATTAAGATTCCTTTGTCTTGAGCTGTGCCCTATTCTATCAGCCCCCTCCTAATTTTGATGGCTACTGCCTATAATGATCAGGATCCATGTGTTTCAGGTTTGTTTTTTGAAATATCAGTTGCTATTTCTGTGTCTAATATGTATTTTCAAACCAAAGGTCCTGGAGGCTTAAACTAAATCATATTCTGGTTTCCAGATGTTATATTAGTGGCCCTGGTGTGGCCATGTTCTTACAGAAGAAAAAAGTAGATGAAATTAAGTAGAAGCATAGAGTCCAGTCCTCTAGGAACTACTCATTGGGACTATCTAGCCACACGGGGGGGTGGGGGGGTGGGTAAAGCGATCCCTACAATCTATTGGACTGGTTACCCTGTGCAACTGGCTGCGATCCAGTTGGTTGACTGCAGTCAGCCCTTGCGGCAGACCACGGTTAGTTCCTCTCTGTATGTCTCTAAGTGGCTGTCTTCCTCTGACTCTCCTGGCTGTATTCCAAGTGGGTATCTCTCTTGCTCTTAATTAGTTCCAGGGAAGAAGATTCCACAGCCTCCTTTGACAGCTTATATTACAATGGTTTATAATATTGTCAAGCAATGCCTTTCTATTTGTACTACACCTCATTTCCTCTTTTCCTGAATTAGTGATAATAGAGATGAGGCCACCCCTGCCTTCTCCCATGGCAGCCTTTATGTCCTACGATCCTATGAAGGTAGTTTAGTGCATTAATCTTCACACTTCTTTCTAGGAAAAAGTGGAGAGTATGTCTTAGTGTCCCCCCCAATCTGAGGCGCTACTATGGGGTGGGTGAATCAACTCCCTTGAGAGCTGAAGTAACTCTTTTGGGTACTTGTTCCAATTGAACTACTATCACACAAAGACTTTTTTCTCTTTTTTTAAAGATTTATTTATTTATTCATGAGAGACAGAGAGAGAGGCAGAGACATAGGCAGAGGGAGAAGCAGGCTCCCCGCAAAGAGCCCAATGCGGGACTTGATCCCGGATCCTGGGATCACAACCTGAGCCAAAGGCAGCCACCCAACCGCTGAGCCACCCAGGCATCCCAAAAGACCTTTTCTTCTCCAAGTTTGCATTCAATTAATCCTTTGTACAAGCCTGAGGAGGGCAGTTTATTTTCCTGATGATTAGGCAAAGCTCACCTCTCTGACACTAACCTGTTTGGTCATGCTTAATATCTAGCTCCTTGGACTCATGTCTGATCCTTGATTCTGGAACCCTGCCTGCTGTTTACAGTATGGTCACCTTAGTGTTTGTGGCTTATACTGACAAGGGCTTTTACTTTACCTTTTGTGTGTGTTAAAGGATCTTTTAGATTATTAGGGGAAGAGAACCATGATCCAGTGCTACACTGTGACAAGAACTGATATGTTGTTGGCCATGGGGACTGCACACATTTGATTTAGAATACAGCTAGGTTTTTTCAGTTTGGAAAGACAGTGTAACATAATGGTGAAGAGCATAAACTCTGATATTGGGGCACCTGGGTGGCTCAGTCGATTGAGTGGCTGCCTTTGACTCAGGTCATGATCTCAGGGTACTGGGACTGAGCACTATGTCAGGCTCTCCACTCAGCAGGGTATCTGCTTCTCCCCCTCTCTCTGCCTCCTCCCTCCTACTCATGCTCGGTCTCTCTCTCTCTCAAATAAATAAATAAAATAAAAAAAAAACCCTCTGGTATTGGACAGACTTGGGTTTGAATCCCAGCTCTTTTATTTATTTGCCTATGATTTAGGACAATCACAGCTAACTTCTCTCCGTGCTTCCCTGTGCCTTATTTGTAAAGTGAGCACAAATATAATATTACCTGTCTGAATGGATAAACTATGGTAGATCCATACAATAGAATACTACTCAGCAACATAAAAATGTACTAAGATGGCAAATTTTGTTACATATATTATGCCACAATTTAAAAATGAATAATGTGATATACCAAAATCATTGAATTGTACCCTTGAAAAGGGTGAAGTATATGGTAGTGAATTATATCTCAATGAAGCTGTTTAAAAAAAAAAAAGAATGAACTGTTGATACATGTAAGTGCTTGGATAAATCCCAAAATCATTGTACTGAGTGAAAGAAGCCAGACAAAACAGAGTATATGCCATTTAATTATATTTATATAAAACTCTAGAAAATGCATACTAATCTATAATGACAGATACCAGATCAGTGGTTGCTTGGCAGGGGGAATGGGAAGGGTCAGAAAGGAGGGATAACAAAGCAGAGTAAGAAAACTTTTAGAGATGATGGATATGTTAATTATCTTGATTATGGTAATGGTTTCATGGGGTGTATACATATGTCTAAGCTCATCAAATTTACACTTTAAATGTGCAGTTTATTGTATGTCAATTATACCTTTAAAGAGCTGTTTTTAAAAATCGTACTTTTTTCTTATGGCTGTTGAGAAGTTGAAATGAGACAATGAATGAAAATGACCTAGCATGTGGTAAATGCTTCATAAATTTACCTCAAAGATACAGATGCAGTGAAACGCTGGGACACCTGCACCCCAATGTTTATAGCAGCAATGTCCACAATAACCAAACTGTGGAAGGAGCCTCGGTGTCCATCGAAAGATGAATGGATAAAGAAGATGTGGTTTATGTATACAATGGAATATTACTCAGCCATTAGAAACGACAAATACCCACCCTTTGCTTCAACGTGGATGGAACTGGAGGGTATTATGCTGAGTGAAGTAAGTCAATCGGAGAAGGACAGTGTATGTTCTCATTCACTTGGGGAATATAAATAATAGTGAAAGAGAATATAAGGGAAGGGAGAATAAGTGTGTGGGAAATATCAGAAAGGGAGACAGAACATAAAGACTCCTAACTCTGGGAAACGAACTAGGGGTGGTGGAAGGGGAGGAGGGCAGGAAGTGGGGGTGAATGGGTGATGGGCACTGAGGTGGGCACTTGACGGGATGAGCACTGGGTGTTATGCTATATGTTGGCAAGTCGAACTCTAATAAAAATATACAAAAAATAAATAAAAATAAATAAAAATAATAAATAATCAGATATACAAATGGTCAATAAGCACATAAAGAGATGATCAGCATTATTATTAACTATCTGGGAAAAACAAATGAAAACCACAATGACACCACTTCCCATCCACTAGGGTAGTAACAACAACAACAACAACAACAAGTGTTGTCCAGGATATGGAGAAATTAGACCCCTTGTATATTGCTGCTGGAAATGTAAAATGGTGCAGGCACTCTGGAAAACAGATTAGGTCTCCTCAAACATTTAAACATAGAGTTAACATGTGACTGCCCCCCTCCTGCCCCCCACTATATACCCCTGAGAATTGAAACATACGCCCACCCAAAGACTCATACACAAATGTCCACAGTAGGATTATTCGTAAAAGCCAAAAAATGGAAACAACTCAAATGTCCATCAACTGATGAATGGATAAACAAAACGTTACATATGCATACAATGGAATATAATCAGCACGAGAGGAATGAAGTACTAATACACTGCTGTAACACTGCCAGACCTTGAAAGCATTATGCGAAGTGAAAGAAGCCAGTCACAAAAGATCATGTATTCAGAACAGGCAAATCCATAGAGACAGAGAGTAGGTTGGTAGTTGCCTAGCGCTAGAGGGGTTAGGGCGAGATGGAGAGTGGTCGGTAATGGGTACCGGGTTTCTTTTTTAGAGTGATGAATATGTTCTAAAATTAGAGTGCGGTGACGGCTGCACAACTCTGTGAGTATACTGAAAACCACTGGACTATACACTACAAAAGGTTAATTCTATGCTATGTGAATTATGTCTCAATAAAGCTGTTATTTTAAAAAGTCAGTCAGCCAACAGGTTTTTATTAATTATTTTCTCTGTGTTTGGTAGGAGGCTAAGGTCCCTAATGCCAACATCTACTATGTAGCAATGTGAACAGGGAGCATTTTTATCCAGAGGAAATATTTTCACTTTTTGTTGAACATGTTGGGAGTGTGAATGAAAGAAGTGGGAACTAAAAACATATTTGTCATAAAGTTTCCTGCAGAATATAAAGGTTTTTTTTGCAGCCTCAAGCCTTGCTACTCAAATTGTGGTCAGTAGCACAAGTGCCACCTGGGAACTTGTTAAAAATGCAGATTCATGGGTCCCATGGAGACTTACTGAATCAGAATCTGCATTTTAACAAGATCTGCAGGTGTTTGGCATGTACATTAGAGTCTGAGAAGCACTAGCCTTAAGGTTAGCAGGATGACTTCATGACACTTTAATTTGCCTTGTAGTCAGTCTGTGAGATGGTGACAGCATATTTAATATTGTATTATGTTGAATATTCTCTATATAGATTAATCATAGATGTAATCATAATCCTAAAAATTGAAGGTGAGTACATTTTAATATAATTTCTGTCCTCACTTTTAATCTATTACTTTCCATAGTCCTTTGTAAAATCCTATAATACATTTCTTTACAGTGATAATATTGTGGTGGTAATTTGTCATGACAATGATTAATATTTGCATATTTCAAGAAGACACACCTACTTAGTATACTATAAAAAATCTTGGAATTTTAAATTAAAAGTCTGGATACAAAAATAATTTGTGATTTTATTTTATTTTATTTTAAAAATTTTTAGATTTTATTTATTTATTTGAGAGAGACAGCGAGAAGTATGAGCAGGGGGTAGGGGCAGAAGAGAGAGGCAAGCTCCCCACTGAGCAGGGAGCCTGATGCAGGGCTGGATCCCAGGACCCGGGATCATGATCAAATTGAAGGCAGATGTTCAACCGACTGAGCCACCCAGGCACCCCTATTTTTTGTAAATCTTTCTGTAGCTCATACTTCTAAGAGTTGAGAGCACACGTGAGTAGGGGAGGAGCAGAGGGAGAAAGAAAAGCAGATTCTCTGCTGAGTGGGGAGCCCATTGCAGGGCTCCATCTGGGGATCATGACCTGAGCCGAAGGCAAAGGCTTAACCGACTGAGCCACCCAGGCACCTTGATAATCTGTGATTTTAAACTCAGTAGTAAGAGAAACTATTAGGTATTAGTGTATTATTTGTTTAGTATGACAGGTAAGTTATATTACTCATTTAAAAGCTGTTCATTTTCAAAGGATTGTTGGTGTCCTTGTTAATTGCTAAATTGCATTTTCAATATTATGAGGCTGCTCCTTCATCTATGTAGCACTTGATGGGATGAGCACTGGGTGTTATCCTATATGATGGCAAATCTAACTCCAATAAAAAATATACAAAAAAAATTTTTAATGAAAAAAATTAAGATAAAATGAGACTGTTTTCACAAAATAAAACTGTTAGGTACATTAATTTGAGCAATATTTGATAACTATAATATGCAAAATATATTGCATATATTTTGGAGAAGGGACTATAAAATAACCTTTGAAAGCATTTCTGATGTATAGATTGTATGTATACATTTTGTGAAATTCAAATAGTTCTCTTCTTGCCTTCCTATGCTAATATTATGCCTTTTGAATAGCAATTTGGATGATAAAATGGTTTTCTTGATCTTTCTATATTGCTGGAGGTTTTATTTTGCAATGCAACTGCAGGATCTCTCAATTATGAGCATCTGGCTATTAATAATTACAGAGTAGGCCAGAACCTGTGTTCATTTTTTCCCCTAAGTTATTGTGGCATAAATAGAATTTAGTTTATTTGTGGTTTATTTTAGGTATCCTTCAATAATATGATTTGATAATATATATGGCCCCATTTCTGCTTCTTGACTTTGTGGTATTTTGGTCCTTCACTTTTCAGAAGAAAAGGGAAACCCATTCTTTAAGAATTACTCTTGTGAGGGTAATCCATGAAGATTATGAAGGAAGAGTTCAGGGGTGGAAGATAATGGTCATCCCAGGAGAAGCAAGATCAGAGTGGTCCACCAGTATTTTACTGGTGAAAACATTTCCCAGTATGAACTGCCTTGTAAAGGCCCAGATTCTTAACATTGTCTGCACAGTCCTGCATCACCTGGCCCCTTCCTCACTCACCATGAAGAAGCTTTAGGAATATTACAACTATTTTATTTTGTTTTGTCTATACCTAAGTCTAAAAGAGCTCCTTCAGTAACCTAGAATACAAATTCCAAATGAAAAGAAACTACTGAGTTATTGTTTGGTTGGCAGTGTTTATCTTTTCTTAGTGTTGTATAACAATGACAAAAATCTTTTTAAAAAAGAAAAAGTAGAAAGGGGTGCCTGGCTAGCTCAGTAGGTGGAGGGTGCAACTCCTTATCTTGGGGTTGTGAGTTCGAGCCCTACATTGGGTGTAGAGATGACTTAAAAATTAAAAATCTTTTAGAAAATAAAATAACAATGTATCTTACAGTCACTGGTGGCTCAAGATTCATTGAAAGACAGTACTTGGGCAGCCTGGGGGGCTCAGCGGTTTAGCGCCACCTTCAGTAAGAAAGATAGTACTTGCTATTCTCTCTCTCTCTCTTTTTTTTAAGATTTTATTTATTTAATCATGAGAGAGAGAGAGGCAGAGACACAGGCTGAGGGAGAAGCAGGCTCCATACAGGAAGCCAGAGGTGGGACTCGATCCTGGGACTCCAGGATCATGCCTTCAGCTGAAGGCAGGCGCTAAACCACTGAGCCACCCAGGGATCCTCAGTACTTGCTATTCTTATGTATACCTCAGTGCATTTTCCCATAAGGTACCCTGCCTGGAATATCTTTTCCCTTTCTTTTTTTAAGATTTATTTTTATTTATTTATGAGAGAGAGAGAGAGAGAGAGAGAGAGAGAGAGAGAGAGAGAGGCAGAGACACAGGCAGAGGGAGAAGCAGGCTCCATGCCGGGAGCCCGACGTGGGGCTTGATTCCAGGATTCCAGATCGCGCCCTGGGCCAAAGGCAGGCACGAAACCACTGAGCCACCCAGGGATCCCTCCCTTTCTTTTTTTAAAGTTAATTAATTTATTTTTAATTGAAGCATAGTCAACATAGATTATTCTAGTTTCAGGTGTACAACATAGTAATTCAACATTTATATACATTATGAAATGCTCACCACAGTTATCACCGGTCACCATACAAAATTACTACAGTATTATTGACTGTATTCCCTCTGTTGTGCTTTAGATCTCCGTGACTTATTTATTTTATAATGAGAAATTTGTACCTCTTAATCTCCTTCATCTATCTGGCCTATCCCCGTGACCCCAACCAGCAACTACCAGTTTGTTCTATATATGAGTCTGTTTCCGTTTTTTGTTTGTTTTGTTTTTTAACTTTATTTCTTTATTTTTAAAAATATTTTATTTATTTGAGAGAGAGAGAGAGAGAGAGAGAGAGAAAGAAAGCATGAGCAGGGGGAGGGGCAGAGGAAGACAGAGAGACTCCCAAGCAGACTCTGCACTGACCAAGGAGTCCGGTGGGGGACTTAATCTCACAACCCTGAGATCATGACCCTAGCCGAGACCAGTGACTTAACGGACTGAGCCACCCAGGTGCTCCAGTTTGTTTGGTTTTTAGATTCCACATGTAAGTGAAATCATATGGTATTTGTCGTTCTCTGACTTATATCACTTAGCATAATACCTTCTAGGTCCATCCATGTTGCCATAAATGACAAGATTTCATTCTTTACTGTGGTTGAGTAATATTCCATTGTGCATATATACCACATCTTCTTTATCCATTCATCTTATCAATGGACACATAGGTTGCTTCTGTATCCTGTCTTTTATAAATAATGCTGCAATGAACATGGGGGTGCATATATCTTTTTTAATTAGTATTTTTGTTTTCTTTGGGTAAATATTCTGAAGTGGAATTACTGGATCGTATGGTATTTCTATATTTAATTTTTTGAGGAATCTCCATACTGGTTTCTAAAATGGCTGCACCAGTTTACTCTAATAGTGCATGAAGAAAGTATTTCATAATTATTTCTCCACTTCCATTTCATAAGTATTTCTCCAGATCTTCACCAACACTGTTATTTCTTGTCTTTTTATACTAGCCATTCTGACAGGTGCGAGGTGATATCTCATTGCAGTTTTGATTTGCATTCCCTTGATAATTAGTGATGTTGAACATCTTTCCATGTGTCTGTTGGCCATCTGGATGTCTTCTTTGGAAAAATGTCTATTCAGATCTGCCCATTTTCTAGCCATATTGTTTGTGTTGTTGGGTGTTGAGTTGTATGAGTTCTTTGTATATTTTGCATATTAACCCCTTTTCAATCATATGATTTGCAAATACCTTCTTCCATTCCGCAGGTTGTGTTTTCGTTTCACTCGTTTCCTTTGCTGTGCAAAAGCTTTTTAGTTTGATGTAGTCCTAATATTTTATATTTGCTTTTGCTGCTCTTGCCTTCTTCCCCTTTCTATGCATACTAAAACCTTTCTTTCTTCAAGCCATAGAAACTGTATAACCTCCTCTATGAAACCTCTCCTAATATCACCAGCTAGAAATAATCTTCTGCTTTTGAGTTCCTATATCATTTAATCCCACTTATGGTTCTTATTTTCATCATTATGGTTGTTTGTATATAGGCTTCATCTCTTTTTCTAGTCTGTAACTTTTATTCATATATAACTCTCCCACTGTGTTTTGAGCTTAGTAATTAGATATTTCAAAATGGTAACAATAATATTTGGATAATACATCAATATTCAAATAACTGACACATGACAGGTACTAGAAGGCCTCTTCTCTTCCATCTCCAAAATGGACTCTTATTTTCCACTCCAAAATTGAGCTGGACCTAATCATCCATTTTCATCTACATATTTCTTTGGGTAAAGCATTCCCACCCCCACTCTGTAAGCCCTCCCACCAGGGAACCTCAGTGTAAATGAGTTTCTAAGATCTTTTTGACAATGCCTGGAGATTCTAGGAAACCTAATGATCAGTGGATCAGGGGAGGAGGGGATGCAAAGTGGGAAAAGGAAGGGGAGGCTCTGGGGATCCCTAGGTGGCTCAGCGGTTTGGCGCCTGCCTTTGGCCCAGGGCGCGATCCTGGAGTCCCAGGATCGAGTCCCACGTCAGGCTCCCGGCATGGAGCCTGCTTCTCCCTCCTCCTGTGTCTCTGCCTCTTTCTCTCTGTGTCTATCATAAAAATAAATAAATAAATAAATAAATAAATAAATAAATAAATAAATCTTAAAAAAAAAAAAAGGAAGGGGAGGCTCTGATTATGAGGAGAGCCCAGCATGCTGAAGACCAGCTTTGCCCAGGGTTTGATGGAGCCATTGGCTTAACCTGGAGTCTGATTTTATCATTAGAACACACATACTTCTCAGGAATTTGTTGGTTGTCTTCAGATTGCCTCTCTTTGATTTTAAAATTAAGTAGAGAGACAAAATTAAAGGCAATCTTACAAGGGAAAAATCACCCTTAATTCTCCTACCTAAACATGACTGTTTTCATCTTTTCATGTACCATTCCAACATTAGTATACACAGAAGTCTGTATTGAGATTTTTTATTATGTTATATGCATATATAAAGCAACAGTGTTTATATCTCTCCTTATGTCATTACATAATCATTATAATTTTTACTCTTAATAGTTACATAATATTTTATTGAATATTGATTCACATAATGTAACATCTTTAAGTATTTCTCAGTAGTTGGGCATTTAAGTTCTTACTCTGTTTGCTTCTAAAGGTTATTCATTAATTCATTATTCACTATTCATATAACACAGAGATAAAGTAAATATTGATGCACATAGCTTTTCTTCATTTATTCCTTAGAATAAATTCCTTAGAATAAATATCATCACTACGTTAAAGGTTTCTGATAGGTATATCTAAATTGCTTTCTGCAGTGGACATTGGAGTTCTCTCCCTAGCAACCATCTGATATGTGTGGAATTGAACCTACCACCACCTCCAAGTGTGAGCCCTCATTCGTCTCAGCCAATCTGAGTGATCCATCCCCTTTGCCATAGTATCTGGTCGAGGTAACCCCAGCCTAAAATATTCAGCATATGGTATTTTCCTGGCCACAGAAATTGGTTTGGCAATGGCCCAGTCATCATGAAACTCAGGACTTCTTTCCATGCTTATAAAAGGCAGCAGGCTGTCTCTCCTAATATATTCAAGAAGAAGCATATAGTCTCCTTGGTCTGGCAACCAGTTTGCAACAATGAGGGGCAGCTGTCTGAGGATGAAGCCAGTGCAAAGACCCAAGCAGAGGTGAGGAAATTACAATGAAACAGAGCTAGAATGCCTGGGCATTCCAGACAGAGGAAAACAGCAAGTGCAAAGGCCCAGAAGAAAAATTGTGCATGGTATGTTCAGGGAGCCCAGGGTAGTTGGGGCAGAGTGAGCAGAGGAGGAGGTGAAGTCAGAGAGGAATCAGAGATCTAGATTATATAGAGCTTTGTAGGTTATCAAAAGGATTTTCAATTTTATCATATAGAAGTTGTTTAAACAGTGAAATCAAAATTTATAATTTCTTTTTAAATTTCTTTTCCTAAAATACATATTTCCAATGATATAATATATGTTCTCTTCTAATTTCTGTTTACTTCTAATTAAGTTGATTTTCAGTATTTATTTCTTTAAATTTCTTTTGTAAATTAATCTCCATGTGGGGCTCAAACTCATGACCCTGAAATCAAGAGTCACGTACTCTACCAACTGAGTCAGCCAGGTGCCCCTAGTCTGATATTTTTTTTTTTAGTCTGATATTCTTGATTGGCTATTTTTACTGGCTTAGAGTTGAAAACAAAGGGCAAAATGTAAAGGAAAATTATTAAAAGCCTTTATGGAAGGGGCTTGAAGAACAGATGGCATCTGTATGTAGTGATGGCTGGCATGAGGACATGGGAAGGCTGCAAGAAGATGGCAAAGAAGTACACAGTAAGGTAAATGAGGATTTGCAGACATGCTCCAGTTAGCGATGAAGGTACACTTAGCCTATAAATTCACTGGGGCATGCTCAGTGGCCCAAAAGAATTACTTTTGACTTGGGTCTATTCTGAGTGCTTTAGAGTTCTCAGAAACACCACTTGTGGTTAGAACAGCTGTTATCTTACTCCAGAAAGTCTCCACAGGACAAACCCCATGCCCTGGATTTGACTATTTTTCATTAATAGAGCTGGAACTTCTGCAAGAGAAAGCAACCTTGGGTCTTGGGATTGGAAAGGGTACTGAGCCCAGACACTCTGGTGCCTTAATAGCAGCTTGCTAAAGGGCATTTTGCAGGGAGGGGGTGTTTGAAGAGTCAATAAGAAAAGTCAAAGGAGAAGAAAAGAGAGGAGGGACTCAGTAGTAAAACTGCCTGTGGCAGAAGGATAAGCAATAGGATCAGTGCAGAAACAAATGGAAGGAGTATCTGGGGTTCTAGCAGAGGAGGCTGAGTTTATTCGTATATAATAATTGCAAGCAGTGTATCAGCCATCTTGCACACATTATCTCATCTAATCCCCACAGCAACTCTATGAGGTAGTTACTATTATTCATTTTACAAATAAGAAAACCAAGGTACAGAGAGGTGAAGTAACTTATCCAAAGTTACCCAGGTAGGAAGTAGCAAAGCCTGGATTCTAGTCTAGACAGTCTGGCATTGAGTCCATGCTCTTGGCCATTGCTACATGATCTTTCTCAGGCTGTGTGAAAAGAGCTAGAGTAGGATTTTATTCTTATTTATTTTTATTTTTTAAGATTTTATTTATTCACAAGAGAGGCAGAGACACAGGCAGAGGGAGAAGCAGGCTCCCTGTGGGGAACCTGAGGCAGGACTCGATCCCAAGAACTCAGGATCATGACTTGAGCTGAATGCAGACACTCAACCACTGAACCACCCAGGCATCACTAGAGTAGGATTTTGACATCATCCCAAGGCCATTTTTTCTTTTGTTGTAGTTATTATTATTCTGTGTTTCATGTGTGAGGATTTATTTTGTGATGTGGGATACTTTGGGTCCCTTGGGGTTCCTTTTTGAGGTCTATTTTTGCTTTTTTTTCCCAGATTGCCCCATGGGGAATGGTTGGACTTCTGTATTTCCAAGCCGGTTTTAGGATTAAATCCATGATCACTGGTTTGGTCCATGCTTTCAATGCTCTATGTTTCACTTGTGAACCCCTCCCATCCTCACAGAAGCCCAGAGTATGCAGGAGATGACTGTCTTGGGGTGATTTAATGAGCTTCTGTGGCATCCATCAGTATAAAAGCAACAGGCTTATCAAGCAAACGAAACAAAACAAGACAAAACAAAAAGCAAAAGCAAAGCCCCAAACAAACCACTGTGGGAATCTTAGAAATGATTAGAAAAAGGGAGAAATGAGTATTGAGAAAACAAAGTCTTGAGAAAAGATGGAAGAAAAGAATCAAAACACACAAGGGTAAAAAAAAAAAAAAAAAAAAAACAAAACACACAAGGGTTTTTTGACTACATTCCTCACTGTTACGGAGAAGGGAGCTGAGTGTGAGTGAGGGCACTAACAGAGCCAAGTACCAGGGCCTCCCACTGATGAGCTCTAGTATGAAGCTACCAAAGGAGAAACTAGAGCTATAGAACTCTTTATACTTTGGACAGGGTTTGGAGAAGACATCCCTGGTGTACTTTGAGATATCTCTCTTAAGGATATCAAGAAAAACCTAGTAATAAAAAATACCCAAAATTTTCCTTTCATAATTAACCTATATTCTCTGTGTCTCTGAAGTTACTTTTCCTCTGGAATATGGTGCTAAAAAAACAAATCAATTCCAGGAGAATTTTTATTCTTACAATATTATTCATCTATGAACATGGCATGTATTCTCTTTATTGAATTCATCTTTTATGTCTCCTAAAAAAACATTCTACCTTAGTTAATTAAATTAAGCCTACAACCCTCAACTCTTGTCCTTGAGAATTGTCTTTTCTTAGGGATCTCTTGGAGTAGGTAGTAGCTGAAAGCATGGAACTGGGAGTTTGGACAGAGCCATATTTCTGTTCTATCTCTGCCATTTTCCTTCCTGTATAATTTTGGACACAGCACTACACTTCTCTGAGTTTCAGTGTTCTCACCTGTAAATTGGGGTTAATAAAAGTGCCTACCTCATCAGTTTGCTGAGAGAGTTGAATGAGATAATGTATGTAAAGCAGTGCCTAACTCAAGCACTCAATTATTCATAATTACTGACAACCTTGCTTCTATCCGCCTATGAAAAAAGAGGTCCTGCTCTTCCATCAGCAATTTGGCCTAAATGTAGACACATTCACCTTTCCTGAGTACCTTCTAGCGTAGTTGAGGTAAGGCTGGAATATTGAATAAGACTGTCTAAAGGCTAGGGAATAACAGCAGATAAAGAAACAGAAAATAATATGAAACCAGATCATTGTACTTTACAATATAAGGCTTGCTTTTCAGAACACCATCTTATTCTTGGTCCTCATTTATTTCCATCCCAAGGTGGGTACCATCTTACCAACTTACCACCCAGGAGCATAAGATAAGAACTTCTGAATCCTCTGATATCTGAACCCAAGAGCACTAGGATTGGAGAAAGACAAGCGGTTAATTTCCTGACATACCCAAGACCTGTCTTCTTAGTTACACATTCTTGTCTTTTTGCTCAAATGCTTGCTAATCTGGAACCCCAGTGTTCCAGGGGAATTACATTCATACTTTGCTCATAGGACTGTGACCTTTCCCTACAGCCATAACTTGACAACAATATTAGAATGTAACATAATAGTATCGGTGTACATACAAAAAACATATATGGTTGATGATGGGGGCTTTTTTGTTATATCTTCCCATAGTATTGTAGTTTTCTTTATATGGGTAACCTGTGTTTATTCTTAAGTTCTTTATATTTTGCATTTTCCATAATAATTTATCTGGTATTTATACCTTATCTCTTTTTTGTATCTTATTGACCAGAAGTTCTAAAACAATATTAAAAATGATAGAAAATATCTTTATTTTGCTTGTTTTTTAAAAAGAGAAATGCTGGGGCACCTGGCTGGTTCAGCTGGTGGAGCCTGCGACTCTTGGTCTTGGAGTTGTAGGGTTGAGCCCCATGTTGGGTGTAGAGGTGACTTAAAAATCATTTGAAAATTATAATAAAAAGCATAAAAAAATAAATTATATAGGGAGCCCCTGGCTGGTTCAGTCAGTAGAGCATGTGACTCTCGATCTTGGGGTCATAAGTTCGAGCCCCATGTTGGACATAGAGCTTACTTAAAAAACAAAAGCATGGGGATCCCTGGGTGGTTCATCAGTTTGGCGCCTGCCTTTGGTCCAGGGCGCAATCCTGGAGTCCCGGGATCAAGTCCTGCGTTGGGCTTCCGGCATGGAACCTGCTTCTCCCTCTGCTTGTGTCTCTGCCTCTCTCTCTCTCTATCATGAATAAATAAATAGAATCTTTAAAAAACAAACAAACAAACAAAAGCAACAACAAATAGACAAATGAAAAATAAATGCTGGTAATATTTAGGTGAATATTATTTTGCCTCATGTTTAACAGAGATGTTCTTTATTATGTTTTCCTTGTCATTTTCAAGCATATCCTTATCTCTTAGCCTCACAGTATTAATTTGACATAATAGGTATTAAATGTTATGATTTGCTCTTTTGGATATCTCTTCAAAATGATTCTTGACCCATCTGGCAAACATTTACTGTATGCCAGATACTTTGCAGGGATGCTAGGAAGACAAACATGGATAGCTCCACAGACTAGTCAGAAGAAGGACAAGATAATCAACAGCATTGTAACAGTGTTGCATGGTGACAGATGGCAGCTACACTTGTGGTGAGCACAGCATAATGTATAGACTTGCCAAATCACTATCTTGTACATTTGAAACCAATGTAATATCCCGGATCAACTATACTTCAATAAGAAAATAAAAGGACAAGATGCCAACCATTACAATGTGGTATGATAAATACCAAAACAGTCTTGAAGTATGGTTTAGCCCAGAGCTTCCCAAATGTTGCACCTGACTTTTTGGTCTGGGTTGCAGCTAGAGCTGATGTCCAGCTGGTGTATACTTAGTTAGACCATTTAAAATATTAAAATACTTCCATAGTAAATCACTAATGCCCTGAGTACCCTGAGTGTTCCCTCCTTGACCCACCTATCACCTGAGACCTCCCCCTCAGACCACCTGAGAATCCACCAACTAAAGGGGTAATACCTGGTATAGCATGCAGCCACCAGGACCCTGATCTAATGTTACTACCTAGTGTTGCTTGCACATTCTGATTGGTCAATTTCTGTGCCTTAGTACTTGATAAATACTGAATAGCACTCTTGGTAATAGCCATACCAATATATCTATCCCTTCAACTCTCAGGGTAGCCAGTAGGCTTGGGATAGCCTGAAATGCCTTCTCCCCTTCTCCAGCTAGGAGCAGCCTCATTTGCATGCTTCAGTGGCCCATCCTCATATTTTCATTTTCTATGTGTGCCATGAAAAGTTGGGAAGCGTTGATTTAACCCATAGATAGTATTATACTAATAGTCTGCCTTAGACTTGACCTATTGCTTTCCTAGGATCAATCCTTTGTGACTATATTTTGTTCCCTCCAAGCTTTGCTAAATTATGTTTGCTTATGGCTTACCTAAAGATTTTATATTGGTCCATTTATATTTGGAGTTTATATTGGTTCTTGATTTTTGAGCTTTATCTTTAGCGGGTTTTGGGATCAGGACCATATTTGTTTCACAGAATGAATTATGTACATCTTGACCTTTTCTGTTTTCTTCCTTGAAGATTTGAAACTATTTATCATTAGGTTTAGGGACCTGGTGTGACAGTTTCTCAATTTACTCCTCAGTTATTAATTTATTCACATTTTCTACTTGTAGTATGAATTTGAATATTTTGTATTTTTGTTGGAAAAAAAGCATCCATTGCATTATATTTTTAAAATCTATTAGCATGCAATTGTGCATAGAACTTCCTTACAATTAAAAAAAAACATTGTTTATACTGGTTGTTATACTGGTTTTTATACCCCCTTTCTCATTTGTAATTTTATGTGTGTTTTTCTCACATAGGTTTGCCAGAGGTTTAGCTATTTTATTAGCCCTTTCAAGTTACCAGCTCTTGAATTTATTTATTAATTCCACTGTTTTTACATCCTCTAATTTATTTATTTCTGCTTTTATCTTTATTATTTCCTTCCTCCTATTTTCCTGTGCATTTTTTTTTTTTGCTGTTTTTCTAAAATGTTAAGCTCAATGTTTAGTTTAGTTTATTGGCCTTAAATGTTAATGGTGAGAGGTGAAGGCGATGATGTTGGACATCTGTCAAAAGCCCCTTTCTCTGAGCTAGAGACTAGGAGGGAACGGAAAGTGGGGACTGCCAGGACCCCAACAAAGCCAGAAAGCAGAGTATGGCTACTAATGTTTTTCTGTTGCACTTTAACACTTTCCCCAAAGCGTTTCTCCACAGTGGGGCAGTAAGGAGTAAGGAGTGTTGGACCCAGCTTTCAGGAGAGAAGAGATTCTACTGTGCTGGGGAACCTGTGCAGATTTTCTGTGTAAGCCCTTCACCAGCTTGTCTGCCGCTGCTGCTGCTGGAAGGTGATGGTGGTGGTGGGGAGTGTGTGCTTGTGATTCTTGTTCCCTGGTGTTTGCTTTTTTTGGGTCTTGTTTTCCTTCCTGCTCGCCACAGTAGTGAGGAAGTTCAGCTCTCTGGACCTCGGTTTTAGCCAAGCTGAAATTGCCTGACTCCCTCCAGGGGTCAGACAGAAGAAGTCTTTGAGCTTTGACCTCAAGCTGGGACATGTATACTGCCACTGTCACTGTCACTCCCTCCTCTTATCTGACTCAAGGGTTTTCACATGAGAGACTCAAGGCACTGACTGGCTGTCTCACAGTCCTAGGAGGAGTTGAAGAAGATGGCTTGCATGCTTAAATGGTTTTACAGATATGTGTAGAGGAGGAGGAGGAGAAGGAGGAGGAGGACAAAATGGAAGTAGGGGACAAAGGAAGGTATCCCAGGGAGAAGAGTAAGCCTGTACTTTCCTTCCCCAGCCCAGAGATCCTGCCTCTGAATATCCCCCTTCAAACACTTGTTTCTTGCACCCTGGCTCCTATTACAGATCAGTAGGGGGCAGCAGTACCAATGGTAAGTGTAGGGACAATAGGAGGTGCCCAATGGCTACAATCCTTGTGAGATCTGCCAACTACCACCAGCCCCTCTGCTCCCTGTGCCTCATCCACACTAGCCCTCTTTCCACCCTCAAATGTGCCAAACTCTTTCCCAACTCCTGGCCATTGTACATCCTTGGCCCTCTGCCGGGAGCACGCTTCTTCTGGCTCTTCTCATGGCTGGCTCTTTCTCATAAGTTAGGTCTCAGCTCCAATGAACTGTCACCTGCTTAGAGAGGCCTTCCCTGACCACCTGAGCCTCACAAAACACTGCCAGAACCCCACTCTGAGCTACTCTTAATCACATTTTCTTGCTTCATTTTCTTCATAGGAAATCTTATTTGTTTGCTGGTCTGTCTCCTTCACCCGAATGGAAGCTCCACTAGGCCAGAGAGCTCACTGTCTTGTTCACTGCTGTACGTCCAAGTGCCTTTAACTAGTGTTTAGCTTACAGTACACACTCAATTGATCAGTTCTGAGGGAATGAATGAACCTGTGTGCCAAGCATTATGCTAGGTCCTATAGCTCCCTAGAGGGAACTCAGAGCACAGTGGGAGAGCAAGATTTGTAAATGAATATAAATAATGGGAGGTACATGTCCTGTATTATCATGAGTCATGCCTCTGTGTTCAGAAAGGCCTGGTTTTAAACCTGGCCCTGCTGCTTACTAGATGCATGACTTTGGATGATTGCTCCACCTGTCTGGGTCAGTTTCCTCATTTGTAAAATGAGGATAATAATAATAATAATAATAATAATAATAAAATAATAATACTTATCCTATAGGATTGTTGTGAATATGATATGAGATGACATATATAAAGGGTCAATACTGTGTTTCATAAGTGGGAGTATTATTATTGAGTATCATATCTAAATATCTAAACACTCTAAGTGTTTAGAGTGGTATACATGTAGAGGCTATGCTGTGATTCTAAATCTTTGTTGTTCTTGCTTTCATCTACCTTTGGCTCCAGTTGCTCTAATGGAGAATAGTCCAGACCTAAAGGGAGCCAGAGTGGTGTTCATTAACAGCAAGTTCACTCAAAATAGAGTGGGCCAGGCTGATGGTACGGGGAAGTGCTTCTCTGAGAGAGGGGTGCCTCCTACTTTCCATTCCATCTTACCAAGCCAGGCCAATGTTGGGAAATTAATTCAGGTCTTTAAATGCTGATAAATGCAGAGGCACTTACTGCTAATATTTCAATCAAGTGTCAAGATAGAACTGATTATAAAAGAGGATTCAGAAGCTTCTAGTTGATGGAGGCTGTATCCCTCCCTTAACCATTCTAATGTAAGACATCATTTTAATTTTTTGTTTGACCCCAGTAAATGCTATATTACTAATGCTATAAGGGGAAAAAAGTACTATTTGTACAGTGCCATTTTGCATTAATTTGGGAGAAATGTATTTTTAATGCATTTGGCATCCTTCTGGCTCTCCTTAATAATTATAGGACTAATTAAACTTGTAAGCAATCAGTGTCAGAGCTAAAAGAGATTGTAGGGATTATTTAGGCGAGCCCTTCATTTTGTAGAGGAAAACATGAAGCCCAGTATCTTGCTTGAGGACATCGGGCTTGAAAAAAGCAGAGTTAGGAAGTTTAGTCTGGTAGCACATTAGCAAACCTCCCCTTGCCCTGCCACCAACGGAGCCTCCTTCTGTTCTGGGCCATCCCCTCGTGTTACCATTTCATTAATTCAACAAAGCAATCAAGTTCCTACTATGTGACACATACTCTGTTAGGTGCGGGGTATGGGCAGTCTACATACATAACCCTCATTGAGCTGGCAGTCTGGGAGAGAGACATTGAAAAAGACAAGCAACCAGGGAAGCACCTAGGAGGCTTACCTAATCCAGACTGGAGAAGGAGGGTAGATGGGAGGAAGCTGTTATCAAAGGCTTCCAGGAGGAAATCTGGTC
Source organism: Canis lupus dingo (assembly GCF_003254725.2). Lineage (NCBI taxonomy): Eukaryota > Metazoa > Chordata > Mammalia > Carnivora > Canidae > Canis > Canis lupus. The sequence continues at coordinate 105,260,140 of NC_064281.1, read as the reverse complement.
ATTCCATCTAAATCAGAGAGCTGAAACCTGAGTGGGAGTTACCCATGCAAGCCAGGGCAGAGAGAAGCCATGTGTTACCGACAGAGGGTTACCATGAACAAAGGTCAGGCAATAGAAGAGGACATAGTGTGGTCATAAAAAGAAATGAAATATTTACACCTGCTGCCACATGGAGGAACCGTGAAGGTGTGATGCTCAGTGAGAGAAGCTTGTCATAAAATAACAAATATTGTATGATTCTATGTCCATGGAAAGTCCAGAATATGGAAATCCATGGAGACAGAAAGAGGATTGATTAGTGGTTGCCTAGCGCTGGGACAGCTGGGAAGGAGGTTGGGAGGGTGGTGAATAAGGGACGTGGGGTTTCTTTTTGGAATAATGGAAATGTTCTGAAATCGAGTGTGGTGATAAGTGCACAATTATGTGAATATATAAGAGGGCACTGAAATGTACACTTAAAAAATACAGTATGTATCATGCTGTAGAAACTAAAAAGACATGCTATGGCCAGAGGATAGAGAGATGGAGAAAGAGTGGCAAGAGACAAGGTTAGAAAGATCATATGACTACTCAATGCTAACATTTAGAGGGCATTGTTTGAATACATTGCACAGATTGACAAAATATTCTAAACAACCCTAGAAGAGATATAACCACAATTATCTCATTTTACAGGTGTGAAAACTCAGACACGGGGAGGTTCACATGCTCAGTTACATAGCTACTGAAAGTGGTAAACCTGGGATTTGAACTCAGTCCATCTTGCTCCTCGTTCGGACCATTACACTGTATGTGAAAACAAGATCTGATTATGAAGGGCCTTAGAAACGATGCAAAAGAGTTTTAATTTTTGATTCAGGTCCCTTTGAAGTGTTTTAAGCAGAGGTGATAAGATCAGATCTGTGTTGGAAGACATTGATTGCATTCTTGTTGCCATGTGACCAAATGGATTAGTGGGGAGTGACAAGATCAGACAGAGGCTGTGAGTTCTGCAAGGAGTTGGTCTGGGCTTGAGGACCTGAAGTGAGAATGGCAGTAGCAATGGGGATGAAGGGAAGTGGATGGATTTCAGAAATGTTTAGGAGAATTCACTGACAGGACTTGCTGGTTGACTGAATGCGGAGAAGGAGGTTGATTCTCGGGATCTCACTTGGGCAGCTGGGTAATGGTTTTTCTGAGATCGTGGTAAGAGGACAAATTCATATTTGGGCATCTTAAGTGTAAGTTCAAGTTTAAATGCTGAGGAAGAAGCTGTATATTAAAGTCTGAAAACCAAAAAGATAGACCACACTAGAAATAAATATTTGGGAGGGCACCCAGCTGGCTTAGTTGGTAGAGAATGCAACTCTTGATCTCAGGGTTGTGAGTGCAAACCCCATGGTGAGCATAGAGCTTACTTTAAAAAAGATAAATACACATATGGGGAGTTATCATCCTGTATATGATGTTTGAAGCCATGAGGGTACATGGGAGTGCTCAGGGTGATGTGCCAAGTGAGAAGAGAAGCAGGCCCAGGACATAGCCTTGTACCTCACTATTTAAGGACTGATAGATATGAGGAGCCAGAGAGTAGAACCCAAACCAGGAGGATATGGCATTGTAGAAGCCAAACGAACAGAATGTTTCAAGAACAAGGCAAGGTTGACTGTGTCACATACATCTGAGAGCTAATGACAGCAAAGTGTCCATTGGGTTTTGCAGTAAGGAGTCCATTGGTAAGTGCAATTTCAGTGGAGTGCGGGGAGAGAAAGACTGATTATGGTCATTGAGAGAGTGATTCATAAAAAGCTTGCTTTTTGCTTTTTTCACAGATTCCACTAGCTGATTTTTCTAGTTGAGTTTCTCTCTGTCTAGGCCCATCTCTCCAGGCCTTCTCCTCACCCTAATTTTGGTAGCTCCTGTTGCACACTCAGGCTCCTTTCCCTTTAAACCTCCATTTTGGGGATGCCTGGCTGGTTCAGTCAGTAGAGCATGTGACCCTTGATCTGGGAGGGGGAGTCATGCATTTGAGCCCCACATTGGGTGTAAAGATTACTTAAAAAAAAAAAAGAAAGCTCCATTTCGCATTAAGGGTTTTGTTTTTGTTTTTGTTAGCCTTAAGGGTTTTCCTGGTGATAATTAAATGGAAATAGACAGAAGACAAAAAACAAATCTGGAAAAGTGATTTAAGGCTTCTAGAAATCTGATAACTTTCTTATATGCAGGTATTATATGATAAAAGTGTTCTATAATTAAACTTGTTTCTTTACTATCTGACATTCAAGAGCCTTTAATATGCTAACACACTGTGAATCTGTCAGTGCCCCAACTATAGAATTAATCATGCAGTGTTTCTCAAACTTTGTTGATCATGGAACCCTTTTGTTGAAAAGCATTTATAGGATTAGTTTTCCATGGAAGACACTTTGGGAAAGTCTTACCTGTGTTTATAATTCCAAATACATTTTTCAGATGGTTCTAGAGGTTTAAAAGCCCCCTCACTATTACTCTTCCACTCCTGAGGGTGGAGCTCATGCTCTTTTACCACCTCTTCCAAGAGACATCTTCTTACTCTTCACCACCATCAGGTAAAGCCTGAGAGGGAGGTGCATACAGGATTGGAGAGATGGGAGGTTAGAAGCCCAGCTAGAAAGCACTTGCTCATGCCCAGTGCTTCATTATCTATTCATTATCTATTCATCTATCCATTCAATGAGAAATTTTTCTCTTTTTAAAAACATTTTATTTGGGGATCCCTGGGTGGCGCAGCGGTTTGGCACCTGCCTTTGGCCCAGGGCGCGATCCTGGAGACCCGGGATCGAATCCCACATCGGGCTCCCGGTGCATGGAGCCTGCTTCTCCCTCTGCCTGTGTCTCTGCCTCTCTCTCTCTCTCTCTCTGTATGACTATCATAAATAAATAAATAATTAATTAAAAAAAACATTTTATTTATTTATTTGACAGGGAGAGAATGTACAAGCATGGGGGGCATGAGAGGGAGAAGTAGGCTCCCTGCTGAACAGGGAGCTCCATTCAGGGCTCAATCCTAGGACGCTAGGATCATGACCCGAGCCAAAGGCAGATGCTTAACCGACTGAGCTACCCAGGTGTCCCTGTTCAGAGATTTATTGAGTGTGCTATATACCAGACATTGTGCACAGTTCTGGGGGATCTATCAATGAATTTAATAGCAAAAAACCCAAACCCAAAACCCAAAGGAAGAAACTGTTCTGGTGGAGCTTACATTCATAGGAAGGATGAAAGACAGGAGACAAGTAGACAAAAATACAGAGAGTAATGTAAGGGATGAATTCCTAAGTCAAGTAAGGTAGAGGAAGTAAGAATGGATGAGAGTGGGTTTAGGAAAGAGGGAGAAAAATTTCAGTCTTGCAAAGATGAATGAATGAGGAGCCCACTCCAGAGCTTGGCATCACCAGTCCTATTTTGCTTACACTTTCTCCCTTGGAGAAGCTTTGGGCAGCTGTTTCTCTTCCTATTCATAAGACCAGCTGGATTTCTTCACATCTCTTACCTGGGTAAGGATGTCCAGAAAAGACAAAACATTCTGAAGGGCATCGGAGAGATAGTTTTGGACCTCTGACCTGACACAATTGAATAAAACTGACCTGTCCTGTACTTTTTATTTTTCAAAGTGCTTTTTCATCCACGTTATGATTTATTGGAAATTGAGGCTCAGAGACTAACTCGCAGTAGGATGGTACAGCTGCCTAATGTTGGGGCTGGGATCTGAGTTCAAGTCTTTGGCTGGCAGAACGTCCACGCACTGGCCACATTATTGCTCGGATTTCAGTCCTCATGCTCATGGACATGTCTGGATGATTCCTGTGTGTGTGTGTGCGTGTGTGTGTGTGTGTGAGAGAGAGAGAGAGAGAGAGACAGGGAGAGAGAGCGAGAGCTCCCGCGGGTGTGCATACTGGGGGGGGAGGGGAGACTAGAGAGGAGGAGGTTGGGATAATGATTAACTCTCCTTAGGGGAAAAATGGTCCCTGTTAATGTTTTTGGATTGAATGAAAGAGTTTTCAGGGCAAGGGCCAAGTAGCGATTAGATCTTTTTCCCTCCAAGTAATCCCCATTCAGGGCTGCGTAAATTGGAATCCTGAGCAGAGGGACTGGGAGGCAGTAAACCCTTTAGTCTCTCCCAACTAGCCAGAGCCTTTGAATGAGGAATTTTGATGGAGTTTGTGTGAAGGTTTGGGTTTTTAGCTTAAAGGCAGATGTAGTGAACTTGAAGAAGGCTCAGAGGAGATGATGAAAGGCTTGGAGAATTTAACTTGAATTAAAAAGGTTGAAGGGATTGGAATTGTTCTGTCGAGACCTGCCTCCCTCTCACAACACCTCTGGTCACTGCCTGCTTTACACTGTGTTGCGGCAAGACTGACTTGCCCACCACATTCCCACCACTCCCCACCTTCCTGTGCCTTCTGCGGCCGTCACGTCTGTGCATGGTGCTGCACAGTGTGCTCAGAACGCCCGTCTCCACATAGCCATCCTTTACTCAGAGGCAGCACTTACTGAGCTTTTCGTGGTATCCAGAACCATGCTAAATGCATTAGAGGCAGTAGTTCATTCAATCCTCATAGAAACCATCTGATGTGGGTACTGTTACCTCCATTCTATGTTCCAGAGGCTCAGAGAAGTATGGGAATTTACTCAAGGCCGTGCAGCTTGCAAGAGGAGTCAGAATTTGAACTCAGCTATTTCTCTCTCCTTTTTTTAAAGATTTTATTTATCCATTGAAGGAGAGAGAGAGAGAGAGAGAGAGAGAGAGAGCACAAGCAGGGGAAGAGGGAGGTGTCTAGGGAGAGGGAGAAGCAGACTCCCCACTGAGCAGGGAGCCTGATATGGGGCTGGATCCCAGGATCCTGGGATCATGACCTGAGCCAAAGTCAGATGCTTAACCCACTGAGCCACCCAGGTGCCCCAAACCCAGATATTTCTGATTTCAGAGTCTGACTTCTTCTGTTAGTCTGGGTTGTCTGAGAAGCTGAAGCCAAGATGAGATTAAATGTCAAAGGATTTCACTAGGGGTGCTATCAGTACAAGAGAAACTGGGGGGGGTGCTGCTGGAGGAGGCTGAGATGCAAAGAGAGAGGGAAAAAGTCTGAGTAAGAACGTGCTAGATTGCCATGCAGTCAAAGAAAGGTTCAGGAAGCCCTTTGACTAGTCTTTGAGCTGAAGTCTGCTATCGGTGGAGTCCTACATCTCCCCACAGCAGGCCTGCTGTCAGGCCCCTGCTATGCAGAGTCCCTTGGCCAGAAGCAGCTGGTGTGGGAAGTGCAGCTCTGTGCACACTCCATGATGGACACAGCACCTCAGGTCCTTGATCAAATTATGCTCTGTGAAGTTCAGGGATTCTCAACTGGGCTGATTTTGCCCCAGCAGGAGACATGAGGCAACATCTAGAGATATTTTTGATTGTCACAAGTCAGGAGAGGTTGCTACTGATATCTAGTGAATAGAAGCTAAGGATGCTGTTCAACATCCTACAAGGCACAGGAAAGCCCTCCTAACAGAGAATGATCCAGTCTACGCTATCGGTGATACCAAGGTTGAGAAACACTGATGTAGCTGGAAGCTGGCAAGGGGCATTCTCAGCGCCGTGGCAGTTCCCCACCTCTCTGTCTTGTTGCCTCCACCAGTGTATTTGCTCTGCCTTTCCCCCTCTGCTCACTCCAGTAGATGCCCCTCCTGCCTTGTACTCCTGGCCCTCTGCACACATCCATCCCAGCACTCATCAGACTGCTACCATTGCGTGTTGCTTCATCTGTCTCCCAGGATGGAGCATGAGAACGTGGAAAGCAGGAGCTCTATCTTACTTTTCTTTGTATCCCTGGTACCCAGTCTAGGGTCTGGCATATAGTGAATGTTTATTAAAAGAATGAAGATGAGAGAAGGCTCTGGAGCAGTTTAGTAGCAAATGTTCTGTAGATGACAGGCTGTCACATAGCTCCTTTACAGGACCCCTCTACACTAGTGGATCCCATAACTCCCTGCTTAATGCCCACCAGTGTAACAAATTCCCTTGTGAACATTTGCACTTGAATATCCCATGGTAACTCAAAGTCAACATGCCAATAATGAAATAAGTGTCTGGTTCTCCCCAAACCTGACTCTCTTCCTGTGTTCCTTTTGTCTATCAATGGCCCCACAATTTGTCTTATTATTGAAACTAGAAACTTAGGAATCACATCTTTTCCTTCATCCCCCCCAATATCCCTAAATCACTAAATGTTAAGAATGTGACCCTTAATATCTCTCAAATCTTCCTTATTCTCTCCATTCTCACTGCCGTTGCTATAACACTGGCTCTTGTCACTTCTGTTCTGGATTATTTCAAGTCTCCCAACTCATCACCCTACTTCCAGTCTCGCCACAGATCCCTTTCAAATTTACACTCAACACTGCTGCCAGAGTGATAGTCTTAACACACATTTGAGCATATTATCCTCTTGCTTGAAATCTTTCAGGGGCTTCTTGTGATCTTCAGGATAAAGTCCAAACTTCTTATCACAGTGCTCATGACTTCTATGACCTGGACCCCTGCCTGGCTTTCCAACCTCATCTTCTATCACTTCCTCACACATACCTTTGGCACTGTTTCTCAACTGGGGGTGACTTTACACCCCACCCCCAGAGAACATCTGGCAATGTCTACAGACATTTGTGGTTGTCACAGCTCAAGGGAGTGAGGTGCTACCAGCACTAAGTGAGTAGAACCTAGGGATGCTATTTGCTAATCAATCTGCAATGCACAGGACAGCTTCTCACAACAAGGAATTACCCAGCACAAAATATCAATAGTAGGTGTATCAGCTGCCTATAGTTCCCTAGAAGCCTTAGGTTGGTTTCGCTGGTCTGTGCCTAAAACGTGGCTGGAATGCCTTTCTCTTTCTTTCTCATCTGGCTAACTCCCACTTGCCCTACAAAACTCGATTTAATCCTTGCCTCTTCTGGGAAACCTTTCCTGACCTCCCAGTCTAAATCAGATGTCCCTCCTTCGTGCTCCTGTGGCCTTCAGTACCTCCCCTCTCATGGTAGTTATTAGATAGCACCGCAGTTATTTCATTATCTGTTCCCTGGAGAGACTGAACTCCTTGACAGCAGACAACACAATTTATTCAAATATGCATCCCCTGTACTTGGCACATGGTACGTGGTTCCAATAAATATTTGGATACATGAACAAATGACCACCTGATCCAAACAAATGACTGCTTAGATCCAAAAAAAAAAGAATAGAAGTTGTTGTTTGTCATCAGCCTCACCACTGGTCTTTCTTTAGGGAGATGCCTAAAATATTTACTGTGATGTTGGGCCAGTCAATTGATTAGAAGTTGTACTTGAAAAGACTCCTTCATTTATCCACCAATATTTTATTGGTTACCCACTATGTGCCAGACACTGAGCTAGACACTGAGGACCTGGCAGTGTATTTGTAAGTTGCCTCAAGGAACTTACAAATCTAGCAGGTTATACACGTTTGACTGAAATCTAGTTAGTCTAAGTAGACCACCTTGGGGAATCTCAGTTAAGGGGCTGGAAATAAAATGTATTAGAAAGTCAGAGTGCTTCTGAGTCTGATTTGATTTGCTTGCAGCAAATTGACCACCTTGCAAATCCTTGGTGTAACAGGCATGTCCTTCCCCTGAGCAATACACAGAGCATAAATGCAGCCAAACTATTTCTGGCCCTGACTCCCCAGCCATAGGAAAGACTATCTGCAAGGAAGAAGGTTACTGATCTGAATAAGCTACAAAATAAGCGGAGACCACCCACTTCCTTAATTGACTTCGTATAAAGAAAATGAGAGCTCATTACCCATCTTGTCAGTTGCCCCACATCTCTGGAGCTGGGGCAGCAATTGAATAATGAAAAGCTCACTAGTGCAGAAACAGTTAACTAACTTTGGCACTGTGTGTCAAGTGAGGTTTGGGCCTGTTATCTCTTTCCTAAGACTCTCTCAGACTCAGCTACAACACTAAGATATGCACATGCATAACCATACTCATCCGACTTGAGTAACTTTGGGCTGAACTCATGCTAGGAAAAGACTTATTTTGACCATGATTGGGAAAATGGTATGGAAAGGGTAAAGTAGTATACTCCAGTATATGAGAGAATGAGAGGGATAGTATCTTCTTGATGCCCAGAGAAATTTCCAACTGAGATAACCTCAGAGATTATTAAGGAGTCTTTGGGCAGCAGAGGAAACCTCCGCTCCCCCCCCCCCCATTTTGTTCATTTCTTCATTTTTTAAGAGTTTTATTTATTTAAGTAATCTCTGTACCCAACGTGGGGCTCGCACTCATGACCCCAAGATCAAGAGTCACCTGCTCTTTCCGACTGAGCCAGCCAGGCGCCCCTATTCATTTCTTCATTTAACAAATATTTATTGAGCATCTACTACACATCAGGCGCCATGCTGGGCGCTAGAGATACTGCAATGGGTGGGTGGAGGTGTGGACAAAAATCCCTGACCTGATGTAGATTACATACTATTGGGTAAATATTTGGCAAACAAAGGTAAGTTGCTCTGCATGAACGTGTGTTCGCGAGTGCCCGTGCGCCTGCCCCTGCTGGGCTTCTGTTTACTGTCTTTCACTCTACACCCTTCCCCCCTTCAGGTCTGGCAAGTAGAGATGTTGGCTTCCTTTACAGATTCTATAACTTTTGGGGAAACCGTACTGCATGGATGTTAAATCATTGATGAAACTGCCATGACCCTTAGGTGCTGTTTGAGTTTTCCCCCTAAACACTTACATTGCCTTTCAGGACTTTAAGGCTGTAAACGGAATCATTCTGGTTCTCAGGATCCATAATTAAGCTCCTCTGTTTGCATGTTCAAATCTTGAGGGTGCCCCTTGGGCATTTGGAGAGCATTTAGCACACTCAGCAGCCTCTGCAACAGAAGCCAAAGTGGCAGCAGGAGTGCATTCCATAAAAGCAGCTCTTTTCCTAGAGCCCATAATTAGAATGTGTTAACTACATCCTCTTTGCATCTGGTACACAGCAATTCAAGGGTGACAGAGGCAGAATGGAAATGGAACCCATAAAAATGTTCTGCTATCTGTAAAGGTAAGAAGTTGGTCTTTATTCTCACTTGTCCACTGGAAGCCAGGTTTTTTTCCTGCCCAAGATTAGACACCTAGGGAAGGCACACTATTTTCAAAGTGAGGCATTCTATATTAAGCACCATAGTTCCTGGCACATAATGAGAGTTTAAAAAAATGGCAGCTGTTATCATCATTACCATCATCATCATCATGTTAGCACTTCACTGTCTTATGGAGAATGAGGTGGAAAGAAAGAGGGCTTCAGGTCTGTGATCTGGTTTTGTCATTAAATCGTCATGGAGTCTTTGGAAAAGCTCACAATGTAAAGACTGGGATGGCTCACGTGCCAATACAAGAATTGGGATCTTTGGCAATATGGAATAAGGAGGAGGGGGAAATGGAAGGAATCACAAGTGGAGCAGATTGGGGCTAGGGAGGAAATAATCCAGTTGCATAGTGTTACTGGATGTCCAGATCTGCTCTTTACCCTGCTCTGTGTGATGTGAGCCTGACCCATATGGATTGCATTCATGGGCTTCCTTGCCTCCTGACTTCTGGTTGTGTTTGGCACCAGTAGGGGATTGGAGGGTGGGAGGAGAGTGAAGCTGGGGTGTTTATTCCCCATGCTCTCTCTTGATGGGCTGAGGACTGGCAGCAGCTGCCTCTCTCTACTGAAGGCCACAGCGTCCATAAAGCACACTCTGCATACTGTTCCCTCTCTTTGGCTGTAGGTGGGTAACAGCTCTCCACTGTTACTCATCTCCCAGGTCTGACCCCATCTCTTGTGAGGTTCCCACTCTCTACCCACACCTTTGTAAATAGCCCCCTTATGAATTCTCCCCCAGATCACTCAGTTTGAGGGTGCCATCTGTTTCCTGCCCAGACCTTAACTGATAAACCTTGGTCTTTTTTTTAAGACTTTATTTACTCATGAGAGACACACAGAGAGAGGCAGAGACATAGGCAGAGGGAGAGGGAGAAGCAGGCTCCCTGCAGGAAGCCTGATGTGTGACTTGATCCCAGGATTCCAGGATCACGCCCTGAGCCAAAGGCAGACGCTCAACCACTGAGCCACCCAGGTGTCCCAACCTTGGTTGTTTTTGAACTATATCCTTTTTAAAAATTTTTTTCAAGACTATTAGTCTTTTTTTTAAGTTTTATTTATTTATTTTATGATAGACATAGAGAGAGAGGCAGAGACACAGGAGGAGGGAGAAGCAGGCTCCATGCCGGGAGCCTGACGTGGGACTCGATCCCGGGACTCCAGGATCGCGCCCTGGGCCGAAGGCAGGCGCTAAACCGCTGAGCCACCCAGGGATCCCCTTGAACTATATCCTAAGCCCGGAGTGACATCTGCATCATAGTAGCATAAGACATCCCTCCTATTTGTCCCTCAGGCCCCTAGCACTGTGCTTGGCACATGGTAGGCACTCAGTAAAGGCTAGTTAAATGAATAAATTAATGAACTTTGGTGAGGATAGCTGGGTAGTCCAAAGGGAATAGGTAATTCAGGTACAATTCTGGCCATCAGGAGTTTTAGGAGGGTCAGTCTGGCAAGTGGAGCAGCCCTAGGGCAGCAAGTGGGATTTAGAAAGAGCAGCTTTCTTCTGAAAGCTGGAAGAAATTGGACAAGGATAGTATCTAAGACCCTAGTCACTGACTGAGGTTCAGAACGGGGCCCAAATATGAGTATATAAGGACAAAAAAAGCGGCAGTGCTGAGTTTGACCTAAGCATGGGGGTTTCGGCAGGAGAGAGTGACCTGGCTGATCACTTCAAGTCTGGGATCTCTCGAGCCGGAGTAAAGGAGTCCTCATTAGGCTTGAGGACTCGTAACTATTCTTGCATGTAGGATATTTCTTGGGCTCCTTGTTCTGGTTTTGACACTTAGCAAACAATCCTTAGGACTTAACTCAGTTTCCATCATTTTTTGGGGGGGAGAGGGAATGCACACAGTAGCCGACAGCTCACTTTTTCACGATAAAATGAGTGACTATGTGTGTAGGGGTTGAGAATATGCGCATTTGACTCAGACAGACTTTTATAAGAATCTTCACTTGACCGGCGTGGGCAAGTTAGAACTTTCTGAGTCTCTATTTATTTTAAAAATGAAGGTGGCAATAGTCCTTTCCTCGTAGTGTTGCTATGAGTATTAAATGAGATAACTCATGTCAAGCCCTTAGAACACTTCTTGGCATATAGTAAATACACAGTGAATGAAATTTAGCTTACACCCATACTGGTATATATCTTTCTGGTTTATCATGAATCGATCTCTTGGAGGTAGAACAAGCAGCACATAAGATCAAGTTTTGGGGGAAGCCTGGGTGGCTCAGTGGTTGAGCATTTGCCTTCAGCTCAGGGTGTGATCCTGGGGTCCTGGGGTTGAGTCCCACATAGGGCTTCCCATAGGGAGCCTGCTTCTCCCTCTGCCTGTGTCTCTGCCTCTCTCTCAGTGTCTCTCATGAATAAATAAATAATCTTTAAAAAAGATTAAGTTTTGGAATTCACAAAATGTAGGAGACCCATGACCCGTGGCCACATCTTCATGATGCTACTGCAGCCCTTCCCTATCATATATCTATGCCAATCACTAGCATCAGCCAGTGACGAACAGTTATCTATCCTCTGGGCTTTCCCAGCTTTTGCTCCATGCTTCCGTAATGGTGCTTATCACTTTTTAACAGATCCGTTTCCTCTATCTGACAGTGAGTGATTTGAGGGCAGGGTTAGGCACAAGAGTAGGGGCTTAGAAATATTTGTTGAAAATTTTTAAAATAAAATTTCCTTTGCACACATCCTCCTAGGGCCTCAGCCTCTTCTGAAGACTAAGCTGGGCGCTTCATTCAGGATGTTAGGACCCCCGCTTCTTTCCTCTTATTCTGATCCCTATTCCCTCCATTCCCAGACACCTGCCTCCTCTGAACAAGTGTTGGAAAGCAAATATGGCAGAAATAAATACCCTCCAAGCAGTGCCTCCACTGCAGGGAGCCCATAAAAGGAGAAGGCCCCTCTAAACTGGAGATCTGTTTATTTTGCAATTAACAAAAGGTCAGGAGGCCTGGCATAGAATCCAAGTGTTACTCTGCTGTGTTAGCAAGAAATGTGGGGTTGGGAAGTTATTGCTGGGGATTTGGAATTTTTATTATGAATTCCAGGAAGCCAAAGTTTTCTGGGTAATATGTGAATTGCAGCAAAGTATTCTGCCATCCTTTGACCCAAAGTTAGCTCCTTTTTGGTGATACAACCAGGTCAGTAGGTCATGGGAGCTCTGCTGGGTTACCTTAAAATGACCCCTTTTGAGGATGTAACAGATTATTAATGAGGAGCCATATCAAGGAGCTATGGCTAGGGAGGAGCAAGCTTTCAACCTTTGATTTAGGAGCTGGGAATTTACAGTTCTCTTTCTTCTGCAGGGCCCTAAATTGGCTTGACATAACTCTAACAGGAACATTTGTCTAGTGGGTGCTCTCTTCACCACAGGGCATTATGGGATATCATCCATTCAAAAAGATTTATTGAGCACCTACTATGTGCCAGGTGCTAAGCTAGGGTGATAGAGACCCACAAAACAATAAGATGTTGCCCTCAAAGTACTTAAAGGCTAGTGAGGACACAGACGTGAAACCAGAAACCCGGGAAGTTGTCAGGGATGGCATGATGTGGAGCATCCTGGTCTCGTTCCACCATGGTCTCACAGAGTGAGACCCCAAGCAAAGAGTGGCCCATGTCATAGCCAGGGAAAGAGTCAAGGACAGGAAGAACTTCATGGAAATGGTGACGGATTTCAATTGCATGAACAAAAAGAATCCTTTAAATAAGAACAGTGCCTCCCTAAGATTCTGCTCTTTGGCCACAATATCATTGATCTTGCATTTACTTTAGCCCTCTTCTATTGGCTTGCATCTACTTGTACTTCGAAAATGGGTTTTGAAGTCTTAAGATCATGCATCTCAAAATCATTGACTTTGCCTTTGAAGGGAAAATGCTTGTGCTTTTCTATCCCTTGGTTAATGCATATATCTGGTTACTTAACAGTGGAACATTTCTGTCCTACATGTGTCATCTCAGACCGGAAGCTTCTTGGAAGGGGAATCCCTTTGTTATTATAAGTTGCCTGCCTCGTAAGCTTTTAAAGCCTGTTTCACGAGGTGCATGCTGGGAGGTGAGCTATGATAAAGTATCTGGGCTGCAAAGCCCAGTCCAGAATACCTTCCTCTCAGAACCAAACTTCTCTTCCCCACAGACCATCAGTCAGTCACATTTCTTATCTGATGCCAGCCAGGTGAGCTCAAATCACCACTGTCTCAATGCCCTTTCTACTGCCTAGAATCAGAACCAGGGCAGCATCTCCATTCCTTTTTTATTCCCTTGGCTCTCAAAATGCTTTCCCATCATCAAGTCACAGTTCCTATGATACAGGAAGCAAACACAACAATCAATCGACATATATATGGAAAACCAAAGACCCATTTGAAGCTCCTAAGCCGGATTCCACATCCTCCTGGAAACTTCAGTGACTGCATACAGCCTGAAACCTTCTACGGACTGTAGAGCTGAAGTCCTCTTTAGCTGACCAAAAAACCCTAAATATACATTGAAACATTGTTTTCCTGCATGTCCCTTATATATTAAACAGCTTATGGCTAACTTTTTTGACTCTGTGGTTTATAGCTTGTTGATCTTGGAAAACACTATTCAAAAATAGCACTTTTGAATTGGCCAGAGCATCTCCTATGATACTGCTAAGTTATGCCAGTGATGAACATTTGTGCTTTTCATTTACAAATGAATGAAAGGTAATTTAATTTTGCATTAGCTTAATAATGACTTGCATGGAACCAAAAGAGAGTCATTCTACAAAAAACAAAGCTGTTTGGCACTAGTCTGGAAAGCCAGGGCCCATGCTTCTTGTAATGCAACTTGCTAATGGGAACCAAGGTAAACAACAAGTTGGGAGAAATTGTCACCTACCTATCCCAGTAGTGAGATATCAAACAATGTGCCTCAAATTAAGAGAAGGACAGGGGATGAAATCCTCCTTTTTCCTTTACCATTTGCAAATGACTTGAAAATCTGCCTCAGCAAAATCTCATCTATTTGGACTAATAGGGGTGGGGGCAGGCAGACCAATCTGAATTAGTGACAGGTTGGAATTCTGGAATGTTTTAAAACATGCCCTTTTATTAGCTGAAGTCTATGTATACAATAACTCAAACTAACTGCTCACAGTGGTTCCCAAGAGAGATCCTCAGAGACTTGCTTTCGTGAATAGATAAGACCCATTTGTTACTAGCAGTTTCCATTGACTCATAAACAATGTGCTGAAGCCCTTAAAAACAATTTGTTCCTTTAAGGAGATGAAAATGCATTTGTGATGTGGTTTAAAGCATCCTGCCCAGCAGATCCTTTCTTCATGGAAAGTGTAAAGAGATCCCTCTCTAGAATCTTCCCCACACAGTTGGTGGCACCTGAGTGATTCAGGTGTGGCTATCCTGGTGGGGTAAAGGAGGTCCCCACAGCTACCTCTGTTGAGAGATACATAGAATATGGAGTTGGGAGAAATATCCCCATCCCCACCCCAGCCTCCACTGGAGTACTTCAGGCATCATGAAGATCACTACCTCTGGAGGCTGGTCAGTGTGAATGTTTGGAAATGGTTCTCCTTTGCTCTCAATTACTTGGGGGGGGGGGGAAGACAGCCCCTGTAAACCCGTTTGCATGTGGACTTGCCACATCAATATCTTTTTTTTTTTTAAAGATTTTATTTATTTATTCATGATAGTCACAGAGAGAGAGAGGCAGAGACACAGGCAGAGGGAGAAGCAGGCTCCATGCACCGGGAGCCCGATGTGGGATTCGATCCCGGGTCTCCAGGATCGCGCCCTGGGCCAAAGGCAGGCGCCAAACCGCTGCGCCACCCAGGGATCCCGCCACATCAATATCTTTTGTGTCGCCCCCAATGCCCCCATCTCCTGCACTTGGTTGTGAAGATGGAAGTTGACTTTGGTTGCCCACCCATCTCCTTTCCTCCCTCACTTCTTCCCCTCTCATCCTGGAGCCCTGTAAAACAAGGAGCAACCAAAGAAAAAAACAAAAAACAAAAAACAAAAAACAAGGAGCAACCTGTTAGCTCAAAACCGTTCTTGTTTCTTCCTGGATTATTTGCCTACTTACTATAAGGAATTGTGGAAAATCCTAATCCTTCAAGATTTGAAAGAAAGGACTATAATTTTGCAGTGTATGACAGGCAATGGCATTCATTGACATATTTTTGAGAAATGGATCAGGAGCAGCATCCAGGCAAATCACACGGTGTGGACAGCCTGCCCTCCTTCCATCCCCAAATGCACTCACCTTTGCTCTGTTAGGTAATGTAAATATTCAGCTGCCTCTCCATATCTGGGTTGAATGTTTGTGTTCCCTTGTCTGTGTGGCCTTGACACGCCTGGCCACATCATGAAGGGTCTGTATTACAATGTAAACTCCAGCAAAGGGTTCGTGTTTGTTAATCTTTGTACAATTCTCACAAAAGAGTGTTCAATAAGTGTTTAAAACAATTTTTTAATTACATACATCATCATTTTAAATACACATATCAGGAAATTTAGTGTTCATAACCATTTTGAAGTATGTAAGGTCTATAACATTAAGTATATTCACATTGTTGTGCAACATATCTCTAGAGCCTTTTCATCTTGCAAAACTGAAACTCTATACCCATTATATAGTAACTCTCCGTTCCTCCCTCCCCCCCAGCCCCCAGCAACTGATCATTCTACCTTCTGTCTCTACGAATTTCACCACTATAGATACCTCATTTAAGTGGAATCATACTGTATAGTCTTTTCGTGACTAGCTTATTCCATTTAGTATAATGTCTTCAAGCTTTATACATGTTGTGGCATAGGTCAGAATTTCTGTCCTTTTAAAGGCAGAATAATATTCCCTTTGTATGCATATCCCACACTTTGTTCATTCATCTGTTGATGGACACTAGAGTTGTTTTCAATGTTTGGCTGTTGCAAAAAATGCTGCTGTGGACATTGGCATACAAATACATGTTCAAGCTTTTGCTTTCAATTCTTTTGAGCATATACCTAGGAATGGAATTGCTGGATCAGATGGTAATTCCATTTCTAACTTTTTGAGGATAATTGGTGTTGTTTAATGAGACCAAGGAGGAGGAGAAACATAAACTAGATGCATTATTATATTAGAGGCTCTCTTTTCACCATATTGACTGGTTCCCGTGTGCTCGGGGCCATGTCTGACATAACTTGGAACTTTATGGTTTCTTCTTTCCTGTCACTGTAATGTAATCTCTATAAAAGTGGGGATTTTTATCTATTGTCTTCCTGACTGGTAGGTGCCCAGAACCTAGGATAGTGCCTGGCATTCATTCGTTCACCTGTTCAGCAAATATTATTATCTAATATGTGGCTCATACCAAATGCTCATGGATGTGGTCATAAGCCAGTGAAGAGAGCAATATTTCCTGAATGCTTGGCTACGGGGCAGAGTGGATGAAAGGAGGCAACAGGGTCTTTCTCAATCACTTTGTGCCCTATCAGCTAAACACTGGCAATCCCCTGCTTGCAAAGGGAGACAGGGGTGAATTTAGGACTTAGAGCAGCTCAGCTAGAAATGAAGATCATTAGAGACAGAAGCCTTTTCCAAGTGGTCCTGGACAGACAGACACCCATTCACAATACTGAAGCCAGATTGAATTTAGAGGATTGCAGATAATTTATTCTTTTTTTAAAGATTATTTATGAGAAAAAAAAGATTATTTATGAGAGAGAGAGAGAGAGATAGTGAGAGAGAGCACGGGTGGGAGGCAGGGATAGGGAGAGGGAGAAGCAGCCTCCCTGCTGAGCAGAGAGCCCAACTCGGGGCTGGATTCCAGGACCCTGGGATCATGACCTGGGCTGAAGTCAAACACTTAACTGGTTGAGCCACCCAGGCACCTCCAGATCAACTCTTATCTTAGCAGGACATAATCAACTCTTGGCTGAAAATAATTTTGTTTTTTTTCACTTTTGCCTCAAATTTGAGTGAGGAGATGGGGAGTCACTGTTGCCCAAGTACCACCTTCGAATTAAGGGACTTAAGAAATCAACCTACATATTGCCTGGTTCTCAGTCAATCCTAGTTAGTTCAACCAGGTTGGCCCTTGAACAGCACCGATTTCAAAAGCATGAGTCTACTCATATATGGAGTTTTTCCCCAATAAATACAGCACAGTACTGTAAATGTATTCTCTCTTCCATACAATTTTTAAAAGTAATTTCAACATAATATTTTTTCCTAGTTTACTGTATTGTAAGAAAAGAGTATAGAATACATACAACATACAAAATATATGTTAATTGACTATGTTACTGGTAAGACTTCTGGTCAATAGTAGTTAAGTTTTGGGGAAGTCAAAAGTTACATGTGGATTTTCTACTGCATGCAGGGTGGTCACCCCTCACCCCCTGTGTTGGTCAAGGGTCAACTGTATGTACAGAATAGTCTCAGGGCCCTCTGGGGTTCACAAGGTGGTGCATTCATTTAACAGGGCCTGTTAAGTTCCCCTCCTCCGAAGTAGCATGAGAGACACTGCTGGAAAAGTGGAGCCGGTAGGGAAATGTTTAGAGTTCCTCACACAGTGAAGCCCTCAACGGCATTTTGCAATTCCCTGCTGACTCCAAATAGGCCATGTTTCTTCTCTCTTCTGTGAGTGCCAGTGATTTTCCTGGTCTGTCTTCCTCCTTTTGAAACCACCACCACTTGGTCCATTTCTGAGGGTCCTTTTTGCCTCCGTCTGGCCTTTGGGGGTAAGACTAAGCTCTCCAGCTCTCCTCTTCTTGCTGTCTTCCCAGATGGCATTGAGACCACCAGGTACTAATAAAGTCACAGATATGGAGATATGGATATGGAACAGTGATAAAAACTCAAGACATTTCACAAAATTCTCATAATCATTGTCCCTGCTTCTTACCTTGAAGATACCCAAAAGCTTCAGTGGTCTCCAGTTTTCTTTTATTTGTGAGGGTGGCGCTCCTTCTTGCTTACTGGATAAGGCTATGTTAATTAGCCCAGTATTCAAGGCCCTCTCAGAGCTGACTAAGGTCCACCATTCCATTATTATCTTCCATTTGTCTTCCAGTCTACACAAACTATCTGCAGCTCGGCAAATGGTCTAATTGTTTCCCACCCCTCAAACGGATGAAACTATTTTCATTCCTGTTTCCTGGTCTTTGTCCATATTAATTCCATCAGGCTCTCTGCTACCCTTTCTTCAGGGCTTGGAGTCTTACCTTTTGTGACTATCCTAGGCCCTTGAGGGAGAACTGAGCCCTCCCTGGAATTCCAGTAATCCTTCGAGTCTGTACCCCTTCTCTGGCTATAACACACGGGAGGACATGTGTGTGCATATGTGCCTGAACGTAAGCACTTTTTTCTATCTCTGGGGCTAACACAGTGCTGTGCCCCGAGTAGGCATCCTGTAAACTTTATTTGCAATGAGGATGCATGTTCTTGAAGCCTATTCTTTCTTTCCTTAGGTAGTGTTTACTAATGTGAATGAAGTGCTGCTGAGACTTGCTCACATTTTGAGAAAGGATGAGGATGGTGATGACTCAGTGGCAAGATCTTTTGGCAGAGAATTCATCTCGAAAATACTCGTACTATCCTAGCACGTACATGCAACAAGGGGACACAGCCGAACCAGTCGTAAGATAAAGCAGGAGATATTTTAGCATTTTAGTAGGTGAGACTTTCCTTCCTTCCTTCTTTCCTTCCTTCCAACTTTGTCTTTCTTTCTTTCTTTTCTTCTTTCTTTCTTTCTTTCTTTCTTTCTTTCTTTCTTTCTTTTCTTCTTTCTTTCTTTTCTTTCTTTCTTTTTTTTCTTTCTATTACCAAGGTGATTAAACACTGCAATGAGCTCCAGAGGTACATTATTGAGAAAATTCGGAGGGATGGACAATTTATTCATTCATTCAAAGGAAAACTGGCAGGCAAAATAAAGGAAGGGGGGAAAAGTTTAAGTATGAGGGATTTGGCATTCATCCATGGAAAATAGAGGAAGGCGGATAAAATCTTTTTTAGTTTTTGGACTTTTTGGTCTCTCAACTATGTATGGCTTCCCCAGCAGGAGGAAGAGCCTTGTGGAGGGTGGGGCTCCTTCTTCACTGTGTCCTAGAGCCATCAAGCAGGCCAATAAAATTTTTAAAAAGGCTGCAGATGTTTTTGTCCTGAAGAAGGGGTTGGAATGGTTTCTGAGTAACTGTTGGTTAATGGCAATATGCTTGCAGTGGCAAAAAGATACGGCAGAGAGGCTGACAATTTGAGCTCTGATATGTACCCTACCCAAAGGAGTGTCAGGGTGAGGCATGCTGGAGGACATGCTCTTACAAAGAAGGGGGCACCAGGAACTGGACACACGTAGCCTCACACAAGGGGCTGGGTGGGAAGTCAAGGAATAAGAAGTAGTGTAAAGGGATCCCTGGGTGCCTCAGCGGTTTAGCGCCTGCCTTCGGCCCAGGGAGTGATCCTGGGGTCCTGAGATCGAGTCCCACGTCAGGCTCCCTGCATGGAGCCTGCTTCTCCCTCTGCCTATGTCTCTGCCTCTCTCTCTCTCTCTTATGAATAAATAAATAAAATCTTAAAAAAAAGTAGTGTAAAAAGTCACCGAAGGAAAAACAAGGGAACAAAATGAAAATGTTAGAGGGACACTCACTGCATAGGAAGCAAGCTTGGAAGTTTGTGATTAGAGTCATGGTGAAAAGCAGAGACAACGTGGCGTGTGTTGTTGAAAAAGCTGATGATCACATCCAATGTCTTCAGTCCCAGAAACATCTGATCTTGGACCGTTTGTTTATAAGATAATTTTAGGTGTCAAAAGAGTAGGGATTTGTATTTGTAATAAGTGCTTCTGTTGATACTTCCGATCAAGCACTGTTGTGTGATGTGGAAGGAGTACCGGCAAAGTGTGAAAACAGCAACAAATGATTTCACTTGGAAGACAAGTCATACAAAAGAAAGGAGAAAAGGGAATAAAAGACAGAAAATCTGGAACGCCTGGGTGGCTTAGTGGTTGAACATCTGCCTTTGGCTCAGGTTGTGATCCCAGGGTCCTGGGATCGAGTCCCACGTTGGGCTCCCTGTGGGGAGCCTGCTTCTCCCTCTGCCTGTGTCTCTGCCCCTCTCTGTGTGTCTCTCATGAATAAATAAATAAAATATATATTTTTTAAATATGGACGATTTGATTGGGAGAATAAACAATTTTTTTTTGCCCTGCTTGCTCCCAAAATGATTCCAAGCAATAGCAAATTTGTACTATTAAAATAACAAAATGCTACTGTCAGCTTGGTATCATACATGTATTTTCTCATTTAATGCTGACAACGACCCCCATGATTTGAGAACAGCTATTGCTCCCTCCATTTTACAGATTGAGAAACTGAAACTCTGGGAAGTTAAGCTAGGAAAGGGCAGAGCTGGGATCCAAGCATACGGGCCTCTGCTCCTCTTAATTGTGTCACTAAACTACTTACAGACATCAAAACAAACTGGCCCCAAAGCCCAGAAACCACAACAAAAAAAATACAACCACGTAAAGACGTTGGGATGAAGAGAAGGTAAGAGAAGGAAAGCAGGGCAAAGCTGGGATTGGGCCCCGTTCATTGATAACAAATTTGGCTGTGTGAACTTTCTCAGGGCCAAAGGAAAAAAAATCCCCAGAAACCCCTGTCTTGATTCGGAGCCTCCATAAGATAAAGGCAGACCTGCTTTTTTTTTTTTTTTTTTTTTTTTTTTTTAGTAGAGACCTAACAGTTTCTGGTATGATTTCCTGAGAGAAATGTCTCATGTGGATCCTCCAAAAGAGGAGAAATGCTTCTATTGAAAGGATTTTTTCCCCCAAGGGAAAAGGACATTTTGCTGTTTATTCATTTTTTTAAAACTTAGGAAAGCAAATATTGAGGCAAGGAAATCATTTAAATATGGATTATAATATTCTTCCCTTGTAAATATGTTCTACAGTTCACATTTTTTGGTAACAAAAGATCTACATGTGGAGTTTTTGTCCTTGGAGATCTTAAAGAAAGGATGGCTATTCCTGTGGCTTGGATGCCTGAAGGCAAGCACTGGCTTAATGGGGCCCCTTCCAACTCCGGAGGGGGGTGGTGGGGCTGGGTTTCTATCCTTCTGTAGCTGTGCAAACACTTCTACCTGGGGCTGCTTAGTCAGTCTTAAACTTAAAGACTCA
Source organism: Canis lupus dingo (assembly GCF_003254725.2). NCBI lineage: Eukaryota > Metazoa > Chordata > Mammalia > Carnivora > Canidae > Canis > Canis lupus. The sequence continues at coordinate 105,238,832 of NC_064281.1, read as the reverse complement.
GCCACAGAGATGGCCATGAATGCGTCCATTGTGAGGATCCTTTCTGATAAAATAAATGTTTAAACACATATGCGAGTGCGCGCTCACGCGCGCACACACACACACTCATGCGCGCGTGAGCACACACACACACACACACACACACACTAAAACAAAACCTCTATGACATTCAGGATTAAGACACACCCAAGTAAGACATTTGCAGTAACAAAAGTTTCACTTAGTAAATGCTTGTCACTGGGGATGGAGAGTCAGCACTTAGCACTACTCATTTAACTCTGAGCGTTTGCTGAAGTCCTTTGTGTCTTAGATGTCAAAGAAATCTTTTCTAAGGGAGCCATCAGCACCACCTCAGGGGTGATGTTTTAAGCCTAATGTGAAAAAGAGAGCTTCTCTAAAACTTCTTATATGATTAACACGGTTCAATGCCCTTTATGACAAAGCATGGGGAGTGCAAATAAAATTCTCTTCAGGAGGAGACTCCCCCCCTTTCTTTGCTTAAATCATTTCTTAGCAACGTGACACAGGAAAAGATCTTTCACATTTTAGGGGTGGTGGGGGGAGAGAAAAGCTCAGAAGGATAGAGCTGTGCCGTTTCCATGGACCCAACTCACACTGAAGTGGGTCAAAAGGCTCAGAGGAGGCTTCCTTGGGGTTTATGCTGTGAACCAGGCGAAAGGCAAGAGAGGATGGAGTTAAGGTCTTAGTGTGCATTAGGGAATGTCATGTGGTGAGGGCTGACACAAGCCCATTGGCCTCTGCAAGTCTATGAGAACCTGCAGCCTTCTGGCTGGCGTGGCACGTCCAGGAAGAAGGGCACACGGGAGGTTTCTGCAAAAAAGGAATGAGGTGCTTGCCCCACAGAGAGGAGTATGGCTACACCACTGTCGAGTGACAGTCTTCATCCTTGCAACAGAAGGTGTCACCCTCTGGAGTGCTTGATGGACTGCTACTCTAACAGGTTTTCCCTTTATAAACAGAGGCCAGCCGCTTTGGCCTTATCTACTTGATTCTAAAATAGCTCGTCAATTTAATAGCGTTCAGGTTGTTTATGCACACATAAGGCCCTTTGGAAAAAAAAAAAAAAACCTTTTCATGTCGCCAAACAGGCATTTTGAAATCAACTAATTGGATGGTTGTCTGAATTCAACTCGTTGTTTTAAAAATAACCAGTTGTTCCACTGAATTACATTTTTTTACCCCCAAGCCAATTGGTGTGTGTAGACAGAGTTTGAGTCAATCCAGATGGCTGGCTGCATTTTTGACTTGAACTGACTGGATGTTTTGTGGTCAGATATATACAGCTCTTGATAGCCACTGGGGAAATGGAGTGGAAGGGAAAGAAGGTGTAGGAAAGTTAGGAGAAATTATATCAACAAAAGTTTCCATCTTGAGGGCCGTGGATTCAGACATTTTCTGCAATCAATCCTCCACACGCATGCATGCACATGCACGCGCGCGCGCACACACGCACACACACATAGTTAAGAAAACAGAAATAAAGTAATAACATCCCTCCCAGCTGGCTCTGCTCACGGCTGTGGGTCTTTCTTTCTTTCTCTCCATGAATTTCTTCACTGCTTGGGTGGCCCGTGGAGGGATTCTGGCAAGTCAGCCTCATAGGTTTAGCCCCCTCTTAGGCTAACTTTTCCTTCCTGTGGGGAGCTGTCCTTTGAGGGACTCCGTGCTCCTCTCCGTCTGCCAAGGCAAGGTAGGGGAAAGAGGGTTAGACCCGTACCCCCTGATTCCCAGCATGAGGCCTGACTCTGACCCGTGGAACCATTTTTCCTCAGGGAAGCTTCGGATTTCCTGTAATGAACGTAAGTAGCTCTCCCTCCCCGGGCATCACCACCACGTTTGGAGAAATTCTGAGTTTTGTATCACCGATAGACTCCATAGTTAGCTGTCCAATTCCACTGGCCTGAGAAAGTGGCATTCAGATGCTTTCAAAGGCTACTTCAGTTCGGACTTCTTTGGATTTCTTCCTTTACCTTCCTGATAACAAGGATGAAAGTAGAGCAGAACCAGACTTTCCCTGAACCACTTGAGGTTTTTCACGTACGAGTTGGAAAAGGTTCTCCCAACATTTAAAATCCAACTGCAAAATAAAATAAAATAAAATAAAATAAAATAAAATTTAAAAATCCAACTGCAGGGTGATTTCCAAAACGTCTTCCACATTTCCCGCACCCCCATCCCAATATTCAGACTGAATTTTATGACACAAATGCACTTTTCCATGGCCAACGTTGTACCTTTCCTATCTTGTACAAAGGTCATTGTTTGCAGTAAAGCAAACAGCACAAGAAATGTTCTGAAACCTGGCCCAGTCTATAGGGTCCTCGTCTTTTCTCTCTCATCTAGGAAATTCTAAATTGGCATTGTTTTTCATAACATGCCATTTTTCATGCCTGGCTTTTGAAGGTGAGTATTGATTCCCCCGAGCCTTTCAAAGACATCTGGATAACATTCAAAAGTTTTTGCCTATGACATTTTGGTTTTAAACCACTGCCACATGGCTTGTTGGGAGTTTTTATTTTATTTTATTTTATTTTATTTTTTTAAGAAATGGAAGGATATGATTTGGGTGATGGTCCTGGCTCCGTGGCTGATATGCTGTGTGATCTTGGGATCATCACGTTATGTTTTCGGATCTTGGAGGTTTTCTCATTAATGTTATGAGAGTGATAAGACTTGTGTGTCTGGTCTGTCTCATGCAGCTATTGGGAAGAACAATCTGGATAAGGTATGGGGAAGCCCTCTGTGAGAAGTATGAATTCATAAACAAATGTAAGAGATTTGGAAAAAAGACATGTTAACTGGGATGATCAAGGCAGTCCTGGAAGCCAGGCCCTTTTTCCTCATATCCAGAGGTGTGTTGTCCGTCCCCCAGATTGCCCTAACATGGTACTACCACTTTAATCCCGGTTTCTTAGATGTTAGCACCTCAAAAGACCAAATTCTAAGAAAGAAAAAACGGCATGAATGGATATATTGCCTGAGTTTGAAGAATCTGTAACGAGATTAGTGAGTTCTGTTAATATCGGTGATGCTGCAATGTGTGAAAGGTACATCACTAATAGTGCAAGTCCTGTTTGCAGCAAAACTAAAGTGAGATAGATCTTCTCCCTGGATTTCAGAATCATGGCTGCTTCAGGTGTAAACACAACTGCTCACGGAAAGATCCTCGGTTGATCTGCTCATCTCAGAGTCAAGAACTACACCGTTTCCATGAGTAGAGACAAAGGGATGATAGGCAAATCCATCCTTCATTCTTTGATTTTTCTCTTTAATTGTCTCAGGGTTTCCCATCCTTGAGTGTTGTAGGGGCATCTGATAAAGCCCAGATGGTTTAGAAGCACAAAGAATCCTGCTTTATATTATCATCTTGTCTGGCTGCCGGCATGTGATTAAATGACCTTTTTGCCATAGGAGCAGTTGCACTGAGGAAGACAAACTTTCCCTTCCACATGTGGGATAAATGTTTTCCCTCCACGTATAGACTATCAGCCGGGAGCCTGGCATTGTTTCCAGTTGTCAAGAAATCATTGGCCTTTTTCCTCTGAAGAAGAGTCAATTCGTTGCCTAGTATCGAGCAGAAAAAAAAAAAAGAAAAGTAAATACAGCGTGATATTTCTGTACAGCAGTAAATGAGAAATGGTATATGTGAATATGACTGTGAAGTTTAAAACTGGGGTAGATCTGGCTGCAAGCTCAAGTTTGAGAGCTTTTTTTCAGAAGTGAATTTGAGCTCCTGTAGTTACATCCAGGAAATATGAGCCATTACGAAGGCTGGGAATTGAGGGTAAGGCCAAAAAAAGGGTCTGGAAATGTAATTGTAATTGGGGAGGCCAAACGACAGAGGTTAAGCCCTGGGAAATGGAAAGGCAAATCGATGTCTGAGAATTCCTGGGCCTGTGGCAGGTCTCTTGCTGGAGCCTGGCCATCACTGAGCACCGTTCAGCTCTCCTACCCTCCACATGGATCTGTTTTAAGGGAGGCTGCAGGAGGGTTGAGCTGGAGCCAACACTGTGTAGTTAAAGGAGACCCTCTGAGAGCATATGACCCCCTCAAACTTTCGAATCCTGTAAAATCTTGATAATCTGGCATGCCCCGAAGCTGGCACTGTGGCAAACCTGGCAGTGAACTCGCAGCTAAAAATGCAAGATCTCAGTTAGGCCTGATCATCTGGTGAGTAAAAACAAACCTGGATAAGGACCACAAGGGTAAGAATTTTGCCCTAATTGCTGTACCAACAGTGCTTAGAACATAGTGACTGTTCAATAACTGTTGGTCATAAAAAAGAAGTCAAGCTTTCTTTTTTTAAAGATTTTATTTATTTATTCATGAGAGACACAGAGAGAGAGAGGCAGAGACGCAGGCAGAGGGAGAAGCAGGCTCCATGCAGGGAGCCTGATGTGGGACTTGATCCTGGGTCTCCAGGGTCATGCCCTGGGCCGAAGACGGCGCTAAACCACTGAGCCACCTGGGCTGCCCCCAAGATCACAATCTGAACACCCAACCAACTGAGCCACCCAGGCGCCCCTTTAATCCTTATTTTGTAAGTGAAGGCTCAGCCAGGTAGGGCAACTGGCCTAAGGTCACCCAGCTAGTAAGTAACAGAGCTGGAATTTGGACTCAGGACTATTGGCCTCCAGAACCCACATTCATTCCACCACACTGCAGGGACTCTTGTGATCCTCCCGTTGCAACATCAGTTAAAGCAAGTAAACTAAAGAGTAGGTTGAAACTGACCGGAAGGTTGAAGTTACTAGTTACTAGTATTAACACCAAATGAACAGTCCAGGAATGGCCTTACATTCCAGAATTACAATTTGTACAAAGCAGACTAATGCAGGAAGGCGTGGCTCTACACATTCTATAGAATACATTAAAGAGGAAGAAACAAATCTTTACAGGAGATTTTTGTTGTCATTGTTTTTAAGAAAGCAAGTTTTATGATGTGTCATAGGTCCAGTACCAATTCAGCCCCAATATATCACCATTTTGGTATATTCACAATATAATACAAAAGTTAAATACGAGAAAACAGAGCAGTAAGAATGGATTAGATTTCATATACTTTGTTTTTAATAAAGCAGGGAAATATACAATACAGTTCAGAAATATTTCCATAGAGGGATCCCTGGGTGGCGCAGCGGTTTGGCGCCTGCCTTTGGCCCAGGGCGCGATCCTGGAGACCTGGGATCGAATCCCACATCGGGCTCCCAGTGCTTGGAGCCTGCTTCTCCCTCTGCCTGTGTCTCTGCCTCTCTCTTTCTCTCCGTGTGACTATCATGAATAAATAAATTAAAAAAAAAAAAAGAAATATTTCCATAGAAAGGATTGACACAGGTTTTTTGAAAGGGAAAAACTAATAAACCCTCTTAAAAGTTTACCACCATCATTTCCAGATAATATAGTAACCTGTTAGACACCCATGCAGCAAGACTTGGTCTCTTACCTTTAGTACTTTACAAACCTAAAGGGTCAACCTCAAAGCCTCAATTATTTAAAAAAATATTTTATTTATTTATTCATGAGGGACATAGAGAGAGAGGCAGAGACACAGGCAGAGGGAGAAGCAGGCTCCATGCAGGGAGCCCGACATGGGATTCAATCCCTGGTCTCCAGGATCCCACCCTGGGCTGAAGGCGGCGCTAAACCGCTGAGCCACCAGGACTGCCCCAAAGCCTCAATTATTTAAAAATTTTAGTGACTTAATTCTAAAAGTCTCTGACTGAGATTTCTGGAGATAAAGAAAATATGACAGAAATATGTCTGTGTATATCTCCACTCTTGCAATATTGCTTACAACAAGCATTCCTGGGCTGCTCGTTAGGAGAAAAATTAGATTCTAAATGTTGTACACAGTACTTTGATTAAGAAGAGCAACAATGAATCAACAAATATTTCTTAAGAGTCTGCCGTAGAGCCATCGCCGAGGGGTATGATATGAAGGCTGCGTTCAGCCTTCGATTCGACACATATGTTTTGGGTGCCTGCTATGCTCTAGGTACTGTTCTAGAAGAGGGGTATAGAAATATAAGATTCCTTCCTTCAGGGAGTTCACAGTCACAGAGACACAGACTATCAAAGCTAGAAGGAATCTTAGAGCGTATATAGACCATCTTTCTCAGTTGAAAGTTAAGGGGGCTGTGGATTCAGAGAGAGATGTTAAGCTACTGATCCAGGGTTACAATGCTCAGAGTGGGAGAACAAGAATTAGAAACCAGCTCTTTTGACTGCTAGTCCTATGTTCCTTCAATTATTCCAGTCTATTTGGGAAGACAGGATACTCCTCCATGAAACAATTTCAGAACAATAGCAGACAAAAAGTTGCTAACAAACCATATGGTATTAACCATAAGTTTAACAGGAGTTAGAGGAGGACTGGAGACATCCAACAGAGCTTAAATCTTCTGAGTAATGACATGCAATTTATTTATGGCAGGGGAGACTTGCTATGCTTCTGACATGTTGTAAGGATGAATGAGATGAAGGCATTCCAAGGAAGCAGTACTTCCCTCTGGATCTTATCATCTTGCTCTAAGGAGATATGTTTTGGTACACAGGCTAGCATCTCCTTCATTTACTATAGAAAACAAGATATAAAACCTGGGGGGTGGTGATAATTGGTAAAATAAAATACGAAAGCTATGGAGTTCAACTTCTGTTTTACAATTTACACCAGGATCTACTGAGATGCAAAATCTCATGAAAGCCATATTTACTCTCTTCTGAGTGTTGCTGAATAAAAGTGAGCCAAAGAAGAATGTTCCTATGGGGAAATTTTTGTAGGAGAAATCTTTTAGTTAGAAATTTATCTTCAGATGGGCTATGTATTATCAGAAAGTTTTTACGTATTGTGATTTTATTTTTTTTTAATATTTTATTTATTTATTCATGAGAGACACACACAGAGAGATAGAGGGAGAGGCAGAGACACAGGCAGAGGGAGAAGCAGGCTCCATGCAGGGAGCCCGACGTGGGACTCGATCCGGGGTCTCCAGGACCAGGCCCCGGACTAAAGGCCGCACCAAACTGCTGAGCCCAGGGCTGCCCCGTATTGTGATTTTAATAAGAACTCTCTATAAGTAAGGAAGGTGGGAATTTATTTTTGTAAGGAAACACATCATGGTTTTGTTTTGTTTTTTTTTTTTTTTGAAAATGTTTACTAAGTGACTACCATGACACTGTTCACATATTAGGGCAAGGCTTCTCAGGCTGTAGTAAAGGAATCATTTATTTTACATTATTATTTTTATTTTCTATCTGACGCATAAAACACTTTGGGAAAACACAAGAAAAATGGATGACTAAGAAAAACTAAAAATAAAACCAAAATACAAGACCATTTTTAAACAATTATGAGATTCAGCAGTGAGGCCAATTCATCATGTGCTTAGATGGGGTCACAGTATCAAAACGCCATAACATTTTCTAAATGCTTACTCTCCTTTTTTAAAAAAATATTTTATTTATTTATGAGAGAGAGAAAGAGAGAGAGAGAGAGAGAGAGAGAGAGAGAGAGAGAGAGAGAGAGAAAGTAGGCTCCATGCAGGGAACCCGATGTGGGACTTGATCCTGGGTCTCCAAGATCACGCCCCAGGCTGAAGGTGGCGCTAAACCGCTGAGCCACCGGGGCTGCCCATTACTCTCCCTTTTTGTACTTAAACTTGTCACGGACCGGCAGCAAATGGTGCAGGGACCAGCACAGGTACACAGACCACACTTTGAGTAGTGCTGTACTGGAGGAAATAGAATCATGAGAAGAGCTCATGCTCATCCAAAGCTCACAAGTCATGGTGGAGACAATGGTGGGAAACATACATTTGCTGTACAAAGTGGCAAGTGTAGTGGTCCCTCCAGGTGTTGGTGCAGCAAGTATGGCAGACGCTGGGCTTAGATGGTAGAGTATAGAATGGTCTGGTTATACTTTCCTCTTCCTTTGGCTGCAGGCCCCTGCCACACTGCTGCTCAGGAACACAGTTCCTCATGGGTGGCCTTTGTGATAACGACAGAGTTAAGGGTGGGTTGGGAATGGCCTTTTCTGGAAAGATACTACTTTTGAAGTTCCGCAAGACTTAAGCCCATGGATGGGGTTTGGGAAATGGGATGGAAGAGGTGCTTTAGAAAGTGTGAGCTGCTATCTGTGGTGGTAGCTGTCGATTTTCCTTCCCCCAAATTGCTTGGAATTCAAGGAGCTCTGAGGATGAAAAAGAACCCTGATGGAGGCAAACTGTTGGAGCTCCCCTGTTGACCTATTGGAGACCTAGGCTCCAGAGCATAAAGACCCAGAAAAAACATAGTAAAATTACTTAGAGGTTCTATACACCATACATCAAAATAAATATATTACATTACCTGAACCACTGTGTTTTTTGGGCCACAATAATTCAAAGCAAAACAAAGTATGTGTGAATTGCCATGTGGCACATAAAGCCGTGCCTCAGGCATCACTAGCCTTTAGATTTAATGCTACCATAGTCTCAACCACCAAACTTCAGGACCCTTAAATTTTTTAGAAAACCAAATATCCTATGCAAGAGACAAAATGTTAGATACAGATAGACATAGTATATCTGCCTGATCAAAAAAAAAATCAATGGACTAGGGGTATGAAGAAATATGTTAGGAATCTAGATCAATATCCCTCATACAAAGACAGAACAGAATTTTTTTTTATTGTAGTAATCAACATGATGCCACAAATAAAAATTTCAATAGTTTTGTTTTTCAAGTCTTGAACTCTAGCTTACAACAACCTCAGTATATTTTGTGGATTTAGTGAGGGCAAAGCATAGTTCCCGGTCTGAGGAGAGGCTATCCATCCACAACTCATAATGCAAGCATCTCAGCCGACCCTATTAATTTTCCATACACACGGAGCCAAATTCTGCCTGGGATTATTATGCAATTTTCAAAATGGCTTTAAGTCTTTCAACTTACAAAGTTACCATTTACATTGCACTGGCCTGCTGGCTAGGATGAATGAATGAACACTCTTTCCCAAAGGACCATAATTCATTCTCTGATCATAGCTTATACATTTGGGAGAATTGGGATCAGTGTGCCTGGCGCCTCCCCTCCTCTCTGCCCCACAAAGGAGTCATACACTGCAAGAGAAGGGGAGACAAAGTGGCTGTGTGCCATAGAGTGCAGAGGTGTGGCTAGGGAGGTGTTGACTGTGAGCAGCAGCGGTCCAACATATAAGCAACTGTCTACATGATGTGATTTCAGGTGCACCAAAAAAGGCCTCATTGCCCCTCAGTTTAAACACTCCCTTCCCACTGGCGAATGCCTGGAATTCCACAGTTTGGAGAGCTCTGTTCCTTTGGTTTAAAGCTTTGATCCCTGTTAAAATAGCCGTACCCTGGGTGGGCAGCCCCATTATATCCTATCAGCCAGATAGACTGTAGGCAGATGAGTTTGAAAGTTTCTTCACTGAAAGCAGGTTCTGAGGATAGGGCGAAGAGAAGACACTGTGCACCTGAGGGGGGTGGGGAGAGGTGGGCATCATCTGGGGGTGGGCAAAGGGAACCGGGCCCAAGACAAACCATGTGTGCGTGTGTGGCCGTATGCACGGCTGTGTATGAGCTCCTCCCATGGCGGCAGCTGCTGAACACCCTTTCTTAACTCTCTCCCAGAAACGTTGATTTATGCTGCCTTTGGAGCCATGGAACTAGACTCTCCTCCCAGCTACAGCAAGATAATAGCTGCTGGCTACAGCTGGGAATTCTCGAATTCTTGCAAACTGGAGACTAGGAACGAAAGGTGAAGGAAAGTTCTTCTGAGGTCCAAAGAGGAAAATGGGGCCCAACGGTGTCATCTAAATGCTTCCAGTGGGGCCTGAAAGCACAGACCCATGAATCGTAGAACGTGAACACTGGCTCAATCAGCACATCCTTTTGTGTTTCCCTCCACTGATTGTTTCTCTTTGTCTCTACAGGCTGAAGAGTAAGAATGAGTCATTGGCCTGACTCCTAACTCCAGCAAGGGAGCCTTGAAGGGTAAGATGGTTGTTTATGCAAAAGAGAAAAAAAGAAAACCCAATCTTAATTCATAGTCACTCATCTGGGCTGTAGAGAGCATATAATGCAACACATTTTATACTTCGGTAAAGGAACCAGATGTTTGTCAGTTAACATTCTGTGTCACCGGATAGGCAGAGCGTACCGGATCCACAGCCACCCGTGCTGTTCCTGCAGGCGTTCCTGCCCCAAAGCCTGTTCTTCCTCAGGGTCTGGACAGTGCCTGAAATTCCGCAGCCAGAGCTGTCGCTTGGGGGCTAGAAGGCCAGAAAGTCTTTAAGAGGCCCTTATAAAAATGGAACTCCTTCTTAAGCCTTGCACCTTTTATTCAACTCCTCCCTTAGATTGGCTTAAAGCCTTGAAGAAGCTGCTTGGAGGAGGAGCAGATGCTTTAAGGCCAAAGACATATTGCATCAAACCCCAGGGCCAGTTTGCCTATGACCTAGCCTGAATCCTAGTCATTCACATAGCACCCCACAAATTTTGCTATATCATCATATTCCCAATACTCTCCTGTGTTTCTTCAAGCCAGCTCACATTTTTATTAAAAGCAACTTGTGCCAACGTTGTCTTCTTAGATTTGTCCTAATGAAATCATGGGTTGGGTGTACTATATATATATATATTTTTATAATCCACTTTAAAATAAATATTGATTAAAATAAAACCCCAAAACCTCACTGGCCCACATATCACTGAGGGATTCACACACTTCCCTTTGGGAAGCACTGTGCTGGCTCATACAGAGCATATTGCATATAAAAGTTTATATTGAAAATAGGTCACAGTCCTTCATTTCAAGGTACTCAATACCCAGTAGTTGAAAACAACTGTTGCCTTTGTAGTTAGTTGCATGAGCTCTGGAAGATCATGAATTTATGGGAGGTCATGTCTTCCTCTGCGAGGTCATGAAATTCAATCAATGCTTGCCTTCCAATCTGCCCTTTGGTCACAGGGCTCCACAGGTGGAACATATCAAACTCACCAGCCAAATTATGACTCTTAATTGGTGTTTCTTTTAAAGTGGATATGTCATTTGTCAAATGTTCAATGCAGGCGCAGGCCTAGCCCCAGGCAAAATTATGAAGTAGGAGAAGAATGCCAGATACATAGGCGGCCCTCAAATGTTTGTTGAAAAAAGAATGAATGAGCCCTCCATCCTTGACTCCTCTCCCAGCCCCCACGTCCACCAGGTCACTATGCCTTTTTCAATATACTCCCAAATACTGCTGCTAGTTTTTTTTTTTCCCCCTTCCAGATCTCTTCTGCCCTGGGCCTTTATCACTTCTTGTCTGGATGATTTTCACAGCGTATTTTAACTTGCTTCCAATCCTCTTTTTTCTCCAAGCCATTCTCCACAATCCACAAAGTTGCTGGAGAGATCTTTTCCTCAGGCAAATGTGATCATGTCACCTCTCCACTTAACATTTCCTTAAGTGGTTCCCCAGGCTCCTTGGCCTGGCTTCAAGACTGCATCATCTGGCCCTGGCTTGCTCACCGCGGGCCACATGAACTCTTCTGACCTGCTCTGCACCCCCCCTCCCCAGCCTGAGCGGTTGCTTGTACTTCCCACCCTCCAGCCGGCCAGTGGCCCAGGCTCTCCTTGCTCAGTCTCCGTTTGTGCTTCTTTTCTCTTGGCACATTCCTTGCCATCTTCTTTTCTGACCTCAATTCCTACTGGCCTTGTAAGTCTGAGTTTAGGGCACCATCTCTTCTGGGAAGCCTTCTCTTACCTTCTCTCAGTCCTTAGAATGTTGTCTTTGTTCTGTCTTATGGCTGACCGTATGCTGTGTTAACATTTTCTGTTTGGTGGTTTTCTCCATTAGACTTGTAGCTCTTTGAAGTTAGGCACCAAGGATTAATCTTTGGCTCCCCATTTTCTGTTTGCATCTCATGTGTCGGTGCATAGTAGGAGTTCAAATATTGATTACCAAATGAACGAAGGAATGAATGAGCGAGCTCCTCAGCAACCTACCCTTCTTTTACCTCTTTTCTCAGCCCACAAGCTCTGACACATGACTTCCTCTACCCTGGCCTGGGCACTCTCAGGAAAATGAATGGTGTGGAGGCTCTTCTTTTCTTTCCTTATCAAAACTTACTTTTACCTAGACCAGAAACAACACAATCAGATGATAAACTAATTCACACTGAGGTTAAATCATGTCGTTTTTACAAGTAACTTTGAGTTCCTACTGTGTGCAAGGCACTGTGCTAGTATGTATGAGGGGTGGTGGGTCACAAACAGAAATAGGGGAGTTAAAGATCCCCACCTAGGAACACATAGGTAAGGACTAAATGCATTCCTCCTTTGAGAGGTATTTCATTTTCCAAGAACTGGAATTCTAATGGAGAGATTTAAGCAGGAGATATGGGTATTTGGGTCTAGGAGACAGTTCAAGCAGCCTTCGACTCCATCTACCAAGCAGGCTAGCTCTGGCTCCACGAATTTGCTGTGTCCCATGATTTTCTAATGAATTAGGCTGGCGTTAAGCCCCAGGTTATTTTGTTGTCACCAGTAATGTTTTGCTTCAAGAAGGGTCACCGGGGGCTATGTTGCAGGAGACAGATTCTTTTAACATGCTGGGATCAGGTGCTTTCTCTGACTTTGTGAGGCTCTTTGGAATCAAACGTAGCAAATCCCACGGGCTTGTAGATTTTTAAGTACAGGAGTCAGAGATGAGGCAGGCTGTGAACTGCACCCCCACCCCCTGCCCCGGCAGTCCCCAGCTGCCCCTGAATACGACTATTCGACTATTCGTGGGTTGCATTTGCGAACCCGGCCGGGGCTGCCGCGTTGGGAAAACGGTTTCAGGAAAGCTCCTCGGGGAGCAAAAAGAGGAGGGTACATTTTGTGCGGAGGAGGAAGACTTCGGGTGGCTCCGGTGGCCAGGGGCGAGCCGCACCCCGTGCGGCGGAGCGGAGAGAGGCCCCGAGGCCAGGGAGCCCCACGCACCCCGAGAAAGGATGGAGAGGTTGCAAAAATCCTAAAGGGAAAAGCCCTGCCGGCTGTAGGCCAATGAGCGGCGGGAAGGAGGAGTGAGGCTGGGGAACTTCTCCCAGAGCCAGTCAGAGGGGACGGCTGCTGGGAAGCCAATCAGCGCGCGGGAGCCCGCAGCCCCTCTGCAGTAGTTATGCCAGAGCGCCCTGGGTAGAGCGGCAGCGAGCGGGCAGCTGGGCTGGGCCGCCAGGAGCCACCGCACGCGCTCGCTGCTCTCCTCCCTGCCGCCCCCGCCCGGTCCCAGCGCCGCGTGCCCCAGTCGGCCCCGCAGCCCCGCGCCCCGCACCCGCAGGCTCGCCGCCGCTCGGTGGCCGCCGCCTCCTGGCCGAGCGCTTGGCCTCGCCCCGCCCCGCCCGGTCCCCGGTCGCCCCGCCCCGCCCGCCGGCCCCGCCCCGCCCGAGCCGCCGAGCTGTTCCCGCCCTCGCCCTGCGCCCAGGTAGCTGCGAGGAAACTTTTGCCGCGGCTGGGTAGCGGCACGTCTCCCGTTCCGCAGGGCCGCTGCCAGCCGTGCCGAGTCTCGGGACTGCTCTCGCCCCCGCTGCCACTCTCCCGCGCTCTCCTCGCTGCCCGCGAAGCAGGATGGCGGGGACCGTGCGCACCGCGTGCTTGGTGGTGGCGATGCTGCTCAGCCTGGACTGCCCGGGACAGGCGCAGCCCCCGCCGCCGCCGCCGGACGCCACCTGTCACCAGGTCCGCTCCTTCTTCCAGAGACTGCAGCCCGGACTCAAGTGGGTGCCCGAAACCCCCGTGCCAGGTGAGGAGATGTCCCCGCGCGCGTCCCCTGTCCCCGGCGGAGAGCGGGCGGGTGCGTGGCGACCGTACCCCTAGCGCGCTGGCCTCGCGGGGCCGCGGTGGTGCTCCCTGCCGCTGGGCACCTGGGAGTGGTCGCTGCGCCCAGGGCCCGGCCAGGTCTACCGGGGGAGGGCGGGAGGGTGCGTGTGGACCGTGCCCACATCTCCCCGGCTCGCTCTTCTGTCAGAGAAGATGCGGGTGGGAGGAACGGCAGGGATGGCCTTCTCACGAGCGCCCATTTTTGGGGGGAGGGTGGGAAGGTGGGAGCTGCTTCCCCGGGTCTCTGAGAACTGGCGCCCTGCAGCTGAGCCGGCGCCTCGGGCATTTGCCACCCTCGCCTGCACGGACGTGCCAGCATTTCAGCCAGAGCTGGACCGCGGCTCCGGCCATTCTCTCTCCAACCTGCCCCCACGCCCTCCTTCCCGCAGCCTGGGTTCCCGGGGTTCGCGGCCCCAAGTGCAGGCAAAGTTGAGGACAGATCTCCGAATCCGCAGTGTCAGGTAGACACGCTGGGGCAAACTTTTGAGTAGGAAGATCCCCAAGATGGGGAGGACCGAACCTTTCCCTTCAGAACATGCGTCCTTTATCTAGGTTGGCAAAATTGCTTCGAAAACGGTGCTGCTGGCCGGGGAGCAGGAGTCCAAAGACGATTTAACTCCTCCCCTTCTCAGATTCATCTGCCTTCTTGACAGACTGGACCCCGAAGGGGAGATGATTTTAGGTGGAGGAAAGTTTCTGAATGCCTGCCTTTTGTTCTGCACAATCAGATCGTGTTGTAAAGGCATATTTTAACCTTAGCTGAGGGCTGCCGCTGTCAACAGATGAATATTAATGGCCCCGTGTGATTGACTGTCCCGCGGTTGGACTCCTAAAAGCCTGCCTTAGAATCCAATTAGGACAAGTTGCTACACTGACAATGCGGGCAAAAAGAGTTGGTTTCAAACAGGTTCATTTGTCGGAGGTGCACTCTGCTGAAGCGGCCGGTGGCATTCGCGAAGCCTAAGCCGTCTGTGGGTCTTTTCGCCTCTGGGGTCTTTTCGCCTCCCACGAGGTGCGCCTCCCGCGCTTCGCGCTTCAGAGGGATCGGGGAGCAGCCCTCGTCAAAACTTGGCTCGTGGCTCTCAACAAGTCAGAGAGGCGGGCCTGATGGTTGGACCAAGTTGTGAAGGCGATGCGCACCCTGTGGGCGCTGCCAGCGAGCCTTCACTAGCGGGAGGTTACCTAGGCAGCCAGCGCGCCCTCAGCCCCTCAGCCTTTTCTTTAGGTGGATGAAAAGAGCCTAGTGAGCCTGCTGTTTGGTTGCAAAGGTAATTGGTCACCCCTTTTGGCTACGGAAATGCATTTGCGCATATGTTAAATATTGCCATTGCAGGATTTTGGCTTTCTGGGAGGGGAAAACTACCTCTTCCACTGTTAAGTGTTAATAATGTACCACGTGGGCGTGTGCGAGAGCGAAAGGGGCAACCTATGAATCAGTTCCACAGAGCTGAAACAACAGGCAGACCTCTTTCCCCACCAAGTACCATGGTAATTAGATTGCGAAGGCCAGAGAACAGGCTTTTGTTGATAATGTAAAAATTGGTCCTCACAGGGTGAGTCCCCACAAGATGAATGGGTCCAGGGTTGGGGCTGGGGCCATATTTGACTGATGCGAAGCCAGGGAGTAAAGGTTGTGCTCAAAAGAAGAAAAAAGACCAGAAGGAACCCACCGATACTCATTTAGCAACCCCCTCCCTGTACACACACTCGTGCTGGTGCTGGCCCTCCCTTCTCCTCCCCAGCTCTCTGGCTGCCTGCCTCTTTGCAGCATCTGTATACAAGTATTGAGAGGGCCCACACACTGCGTGTAAGAGATTTGGCCTGGGCTCCCTCCCTGCAAGCTCCCTTGCTCCCTGCCTGAGGATGGCCATGCTGCAGAGAACAGGAATGCCTAGTGGGGCTTTTTCCTTTCCCTACAGTATTTCCCAAGCTCTGTGGGCAAAATCACTTGCCAAGGGTCTTCATGGAAACCCAACTTCCCTCCTTCACTTCTATTTCATGACCCTGTGTGGTGATTAGCACCTTCTGCATGCAGCCCACTTCTGACTGCAAATAGGGTGACATCCAGGTGGCTACCAGATACCCTGGGTTTTCTCCGAGGCCGATGGGGCAAGGGAGGGGGAGGCGTGCAGATTTCCAGTACTCTTGTCTTGCCGGGAAAACCATGTGTCCAGAATTTCACTTGGGCAACTGTGATCACTGTAGAATGGCAAACGGGGAAAATCCTAATGTCCATGTGGAAAGAGCTCATCAGTATTTCAGAGAAGAGATGATAATGGCCGACTAAATACAATGGCAAGTGCATCATTTCAAAGTGAACAAATGTGTCATTTGCTGCTGTCATTCAGTGGTTGGAAATTGAAAGAGAGCTGCAAATTATTTGGTAGTTATGAACCATCAAGATGACCGTTTGACTTTTTTTCCCCATCTATATTTTAAGCCATGTTCAGTTTGCCTGCTTCACTGTATTAACTGCATTAAAGCTCTCTTTGTCCCAGATGAAATGCGATTTGGTCATAGTAAGGAGAAATCCCCAGAATGTCCTATCTCACTTAGGGGGAGCATTTGGGATTGACTGCTAACTTTGGCCATTAGCAGAATTGGGTTGGAGTGGATAAGGTATATTTCTTATGCTAATATGGATGAGACTAAATGGCATTTGAAATCAGCCAGCCTAAAAAATAAATCACTGGTGCTGAAGGGCTACACCAGACTTCCACAAAGCTGATCTAAAGCCTTACAATCTCATGTTCCCATTTCTTTTAGAGCGTTCAAAGGCACGGGATAGCAATTCTAAATAGCATGTTCCCCCAATCCATAGATCTTTTCATACCTCTCTCTCTCTCTTTCTCTCTCTTTTTAAGGATTTGTAACTTGGAAAGCACCACAGATGGAAACCAGGCACACAGAGTTAGCATTTGGCAGAAAAATCCATATAACTGACTTTCTGTGCAGCTCTTTTGCCCTTATTTAATTTAGAAAAATTCAGAAAAAAGCCAATGAGCTCATAAGTCTGGATGTTTATTTTGTTTTGCTTAACCTACCCACAGGCGCAATCAAGAATGGATACAATTTTAGGCAAGGAAAGTGAGCTAGTAATCAGACAATGATGTTTCCAATTGTCTCAAGGGAATGTTACAGAAGTTTGAAAAAAAATTCCTCTAAACAAAAATCAAGTGTAATTCACTTTATGAATGCCATACACCGCTTTTGTGTGTGTGTGTGGGGGGGGTGAAGGGGACAGACAAGAATGAGAAAATCAAACAAACCATGGTAGTGTTGCAACTCCCCAAAGATTGAGGAATCTGGCCTTAGAGGGCCCTGGAAAGTGCAGGAACCAATCCAGAAGGCCAAACTCCTGTATGGGTAAAAGGCAACCCTGAAGAGCCAAGATCGACTTGGAATGTCTCAAAATAGATGAAACATCGTAAAAATAAAGACCAGTGTTCTTGAAACAAAGAGAGAGTTTGGTATCTGTCGTCGTTGTTGTTTTAAAGCGTGAGACCTAGCAACTGTATCTGGGTTGCCAGCTGTGGCTCCCCAATTAGTTTGAAGCAGTTCTAGCGGCCCTGATGTCGGGAGAGAGAACAAGAAGCGGGGGTGTGGGAGGATTTTGTCTCTCCTGAGACTGTACCAGCCATCGGGGCGAGCAGGTGATTTGCTCAAATTTTGACAGAGTCGTTAGTGTCCTAAGCTAACTTGGGACAGTTGGGAGAACTCTCTTGAATTAACGTGGTCTGGACAGATATCTCAGGCGAACCCTGACAGTGAGTCCGATCAAAGGGATGGGCTGGTGGTCGGTGGAGCCCCTGGGCCTGTGACAAGCCTAAGCCTGGAGCTCCTTGGCCGCCCCCACCTTAGGTTCTGGAAGGGGTAAGACACAGCCCCTTTTGTCAAGGCGCTCACAGTCTTGTGGCGGAGCCTACGAGTAAACAGGCTTCTCAGGAAACTTGTAGGATTAAATAGGGTGAAAAGGGCTAGAAAATACCTCCAGGAAATTGGCTGAAATGGTCACAATAGCCAGCCTGGCAAGGGAAAAGAACTGAAGAGATGAAGTGGGAGATAGGACGGCAGCTCTTAATAGGGCCGCCATCTTAGAGTTTTCTTAATTCACGGAGCAAATTGGGCCCAGGCATTCGGAGAGGCATGCATGAGATGATTCTGAGGCATGCTAGGTGACACAGATGGTGTCAGTTTTGCAATATTTTTTTTTCTTATGGGCTAGTAGATTGCATCTAATATTTTGATGCAATATTTCTGAGCACGCTGCCACTTTCATCTTCAGAGTTGCAATGTTTGCTGTTCACTGTAGCCTAGAAAAAGGCTGCTTATTACCAACCTGGGAAGAAAGAGGCCTGGGTTTGTGTGCTACGAGACAAGACAGAAAATATATTTTTTCCTTAAATGGCAGCTATCAATGACCACGCCAACTTTAGTGTTTGATGCATATACAAAAGCATGGGTCTTAAGAGGTATCTTATTACTCATTTCTAAGAAAATTGAAGATAATCACTTATAACTTGTGCACACGATACATCATTTGGAAAGAATTTCACTAGGGATCATATTGCTCAACTGAAAAGTTCTGGCATGCTGAATTTGTACATTTTTGTGAATGCTTCCTTTACTCTGATCTCTCGCTTTTTTCTGCATATGGTTATTTGTATGTTTTAGATTAGAAGCTTCTTAAAGGGAAAGCACTGCATTTGATGCAGTGTTGAGTACAATACCAAGGGCACCATAGCGCATTTAGTAAATTATTGACGATGATAGAATTTCTAGATCATTATGTATTCTCTATGAACTCACAGATACTTTCCTAAGCTCTATGTCATCTTACTTATTTTAAAAGCCTGAGTCCAATTTGTTCTGGTACACTGTTGGGGTATGTGGACCAACTTTTCAGGCTACATCTATTTTGACTGGAGCCAGATTCAGTCTTTTCTCAGTTAGCTGGTGACTCTTACCATCAGGAAGGGCTGATTAATGTCGAGTACCCAAAAAACAAATTGAAATTAGCAACATTGTTATGACTGGTGTAGTATCATTACAGATCAACAATTATTATGGCACATGAATTGTAAGACATCTCTTAAATCAAACTCTCTTTGATTTAATGTCAGCTAGACCTTTCTCGCTCATGTTGACATTACTGTATTTGAGAGTTGAGCTGTAACACATGCATGGGCCTGCTGGAGTACCTCACACATATCGGTAACCTGGGATGAGAATTTGTGCATAGGCTCAATCCAAGAGACCAAACCAGGAGCCAACATCTATTCAGCCCTAGCCAAGCTTGCAAAGGGATTTGATGTTTTGGGTAATCTCAAGGCTAATGGAAAGTGTGGGCAGAAAAACCCCCCACTCAGTCGGCCCATATTTACCAAATCGTCTGGGTTGAAACAGGATCCCCAGCACTCCATTAAGAAATGAGCATCAGAGAATAGAATGTAAAGTAGGGGCCCCCAACTGGCTTTAGAGACAGCATAAGGTAATGGGAATTTACCTTCAGAGATAGAATGACAGAGAGAATGCGAGTCAGAAAGTGAGGAGAAGGTAGGCACACCAGCAGAGAAAACATGCATTTGCAATGCTACGTGTGAGGGGAAAGCCCTCACTGGAGCACTGCAGTCTCACTTGAAGATTTTGTTGAATATACAAAGTAAAGAAGATTGAGTTTTGCACTTCACATTAGGCTGATTCAACATCACCTGTCCAAGTGCTAATTATTAGATATACCTGTCTGCCATTTTTAAACAAAAATGAATCCAGAGTGATTACCAAGAAAGGCATTTTCACTTTTTGCCCCTCTGTGTATAGCTGGATAAAGCTTTATTTGAGAGTTTGTGTTTTTTCTCATGAGTAAAAAGGAGTCAGCATTAGGACCAACATGCATTGCTGATGTTCCAAACAGTTGATTACTTCCAGTAGCTGAAATTGTATTTATATGCTGGATTAGTAAATCTACTAAGCTCTTTGAAGTATGCTTAATAGGCTTATATTGATAAATAATTGATAGGAAGGGAGAGAAAACACAAGTGAAAGTGGCAAGAAGAAGGGACAGAGAAGTTAAAGCCATCATAGAAGAGACCTCCACTCACTGTATTCTATCCATCCACTTGAAAGTTGGATGATGTACATTTCTCAGAAATGAAGATTTTGAGAATGTCCTGTGTTTTTCAGAGTTTCCACAACATAGCATGCATTTATTTCTTAAAAATCCAGAATGAGACAGAATTCTAGACTACAATTTTAATTGGCCTTTTTGAGTCTGCCTTCTGGAAATAAGTTTATGACTTAGAAAATTAGAAATCCTGAGTATGGCGTCTTTAAGATATGTGTCCATAATCCTCTATATCTGCCCTACTAGCCTGTGATCTTCATCTTTGTACCTACCATGTCTAGCAAGAAGCATAGTACAAATAGGTACTCAATAAATATTTGTAGATTATGTGGACGAATGGAAGCAGAAATGTATTATAAACATAAAATCTCCATACAGCCAATATTTAAGTAGTTGACTCACTTTTACTAATATATTAAGGTTGCTAAAAAAAAATCGCTTTTTTTGGGTCAAACATCCATTTGTTGTCTATAGGTAAGTGACAAAGGACTGGTTTAATTCATGTGGCTGCACTATAATTCCCCAAAAGAAGTAGACTAGCCAAATATTACCAAGAGGTAAGTATTCTGTGCTTGTTTACAAGGCTATTCTAAGAAGTTTATAGATAAATTAAATCTACCTGCATATACATAAATGCATACTTTTACTTTACAGATCTGTGGCATTTAGGTTTCAAAAATAATGCAACTTGGTGTCAGTTACAGAAACATACATTGAGTGTATGTAAGTTTTTCTTTGATGTTGGTGTTTCTTGCCTATAACATGAAGCTTCATAAATGTACATTTAAAAGGACATAATCCAAAGTGGTTATTCAGTCATGAAAATTTTATTGGAGTGGGATAAAGGGCCTCATGAGAGGTCTCTTAATTTCTGTATGCATGGGGGCAAACTTTTATTTTATTATTTTATTTTTTTAAAGATTTTATTTATTTATTCATGAGAGATACACACAGAGAGGCAGAGACAGATGCAGAGGGAGAAGCATGCTCCCTGTGGGGAGCCCAATGTGGGACTCAATCCCAGCACTCCAGGATCACGCCCTGAGCCGAAGGCAGATGCTCAACTGCTGAGCCACCCAGGCCTTTTTGAGTCTGCCAGGCGTCCCTGGGGCAAACTTTTAAAGTCAGCTGGGAAAACTCAACTAGTTGGCTAGGGATGACCCATTGGGAGTTCTCTCAGCTAGAGGCCCAACTAGGAAACAGGGTAAAAAAGAAAGAGATGATATTCATGTGAAAGTAATATCAGAATTGTGCTTGCATCCTTTCCTCCTTAATTATGGTTCTGCTCCTTCTCTCCTAAACTCTACATTCTGGTACCTTTGGTATGTATCAGCATCCTGGAATACTCCATTGTTCTTTGTCCAGTTTTGGTTTGGATGGTTGAACCTGAGGGAAATGTGGGGAAGAGAGGAAGGGTTAGAGCAACAGATACAAGGAGGACATTCAAAGCCCTTACTCTGGTATGCATCAGAAAGTTCACTAACAGACAATGGACTGAAAGGATGGGAAAACATTTGAATCTGGTAGCCTGGATATGTATAGAAAATATGGAAGTATGCCCCAAGTGCATTTGGATCCCAGAAATACTCTATCTGTATTTCTTCTTACTTAGTATCCATGTTTTTTAAAATAAATTTATGTATTAATGAGAGACACTCAGAGAGAAAGGCAGAGACAGGCAGAGGGAGAAGCAGGCTCCTTGCAGGAAGCCTGATGTGGGACTTAATCCTGGATCCCAGGATCATGCCCTGAGCCAAAGGCAGAGGCTCAACTGCTGAGCCACCCAGGCATCCCAGTATCCATGTTTTTTGAAGTAACATTTATGCATAACCTCTGTCAGACCTTACAACTGTTGAATGCAGAAGCTGTATTTGATTCAGCAAGATATCCTCGAGTGGTGAATAAAATGCCTTGCATAGAGTTATTTGATAAAGGTTGGAATGAAGGTAAGAATAAACACCTAAAGACACAGTCTACAGGACTTGACCACTATTGAATGAGATTCTAGGATGGCATACATCTAGAGAATGACCGAGTCCCTGGATGCATCATTGTCTAAGTTGACTTGTAATAGGAACTAAAGATGAGGTGGTGGAGGCGAAGACCATTTATTTGTTCTTTGTGGCCCTTGGAGCCTTGTTGCCCCTCTTTTAAACCTGGAGTCTGGGGAGGAAGTGATAAGTAGAAATTTTCAACTATAAGTTTCTCTAAGAGAGAAATTTTCAACTATAAGTTTCTCTAAGATTTTTTTTATTTTAGAGAAAGAGAGAGAAGCGGGGAGAGGGAGAGAGAATCTTTTTTTTTTTAAAAAGATTTCAAAAAAAAATCAAAAAAAAAAAAAAAATAAAAAAAAAAAAGATTTCATTTATTTACTCATGAGAGACACAGAGAGAGAAAGAGAGGCAGAGACACAGTCAGAGGGAGAAGCAGACTCCATGCAGGGAGCCCGACATGGGACTCGATCCCGGGTCTCCAGGATCATGTCGTGGACTGAAGGTGGCGCTAAACTGCTGAACCACCCAGGCTGCCCGAGAATCTTAAGCAGACTCCAGGATGAGTGCAGAGCCCGATGTGGGATTTGACATGGGGCTCGAACCCACGACCTTGAGATCAGGACCTGAGCTGAAACCAAGAGTCAGATGCTTAACCAACTGCACCACCCAGGCGCCATGCCTACCTCCCGCCATAGAGCTTTCTCTAAACCTGGTGCTTGGGGAGGCACCTGGCTGGCTCAGTTGGTAAAGTGTGTGACTCTTGGTCTTGGGGTCATTGTACAAGCCCCAAGTTGGGCATAGAGCCTACTTAAAAAAATAGATGTGGTGTTTGGATGTGTTTTATATGTATTCATATACACACACGTGTGTTATATTCATAGTTTATATTTAAATATTCTATATTTCTATTATTTTGATAGGAACAATTTATAATTATGTGTTGTTTAAACTATTTGAAAGTTGTTAACTGGGGCACCTGGGTGGCTAAGTGGTTGAGCATCTGCCTTCAGTTCAGGGTGTGATCCTGGGGTTCCAGGATCAAGTCCCACATTGGGCTCCTGCATGGAGCCTACTTCACCCTCTGCCTCTGCCTCTGCCTCTCTCTGTGTGTGTCTCTCATGAATAAATGAATAAAATGTTAAAAAAAAGAAAGTTGTTAATTATTACTCTTAATAGTGAGTGGTCTTGCACAATCATACCTTACATTTGTGTCATGAAAGCCTGGCTGTCATATATCTTATGTACAGACAATGCAGCCACTCAAAAGTATCTGTAGATTCTGAGTTCCACCGGCCTGCTTGGTTCAAACACACAAACATACACACACACGCACATTTGTACACTTATACATGGACGCATATAATATCCCTGTATCTCTACATCCTTAATAACCTAGAGAATAAGCCTAACTTACGCTAGGAAGAGCTAGGGGGTACAGCTTTTCAGAGCTTGAGTAAACCATTTTCAGTTGGATTGGACCCAAATTGTTGCAGAGTGAATTGTCACTGATATCATAGAGCTCATTTATTAAGTTCCATCATTTTCCTAAGTACAGAGATGTGATCCTCATTTAAAGCAGTGATGGTCAACCCATACTGTGAATTTGGCTCATTTTGGAGAATGACTTTCAGCACTGGCCGCATTGCATGTTGAGCTCCATAGCAATGAGAATGTGACCCAAGAGGCAGTTTCCAAGTAAGCTTTCACAGAGTGATTGTATTGAGGACCACATTTAGTTGTTTTGGAAAACAGATGGAAATTCTCAGGAAAGGAACCTACTAATAATGAACTTTATATGCCATCTCTGCATAAATATTTAAAAGTTTTTCATTCATTCTCTACTTCAGCCAACATTCATTGAGCACTGATTCTATGCCAGGTACTGAGCTAGGAGCTGATGAATAAGATACAATCACTGCCTTGGGAGGGAGCCAGATAAGGAAAACCATGGATATCAAGACAGCACCATGAGAACTGCCATGGAGCCGGGCACCATGAAGGGATCTGGGGGGTCATTGAGCTATGGAGGAGGAGTGCCTAGTTGCCTTAAGTAGACTGTCATGTAAAGGCACATAGAGACAAAAATGACACATTTGTTGGACTAGTTTGGATAGGTTGGAGAACAGCTGTGTGGAGGGTAAAGATGAACTAGAAAAGTAGGCAGGAAATGCTAGGAATTTCCTTGGGCTGTATCCAAGGATGATGAAGAGCCATAAAAACATTTTAAGAAGAGAAGACGGTATTCAGTATGGAGAATGACTGGCAGGGAGTTTTAGTAACACAGGTGAAAAAAAAGCAGGGCAGTAAATGGGGGAGTAAAAGATCAGGTTGAGAGACTGGAGGGAGAGGATCAGGTATGACTTGGTGACTGGATAGGAAGACAGAAGGGAGAGTCTAGAACTTCTGGGTTTTCTGGGGGGTGGGGCTATGGCACATAATAGGTGTTTAGTAAATATTTATTGACTAAATAAGTGAAATATAGGAGGAACATATATATTTTAAGTAAACTCTACCTCTGATGCAAGGGCTCAAACTTACAACCTTGAGGTCTAGAGTCCCATGCTCTACCAACTGAGCCAGCCGGGTGCCCCAGGAAGAACATATTTTTAAGGGGTGAAATAATGAGTTTGATTTTGAAGGGGTTGAGTTTGAGGGGTTCTTTGATCATTGAGGTAGAAATGTCTGCTAGGTAGTTGAGGTTGTATTTTGGATAGTAGAGGAGAGAGAAATCAGGGCTGGGGATACATACTTGGATGTTAACAGCATATCTTGGTGGTAACCAAAACTCCAGGAATGGATGAGATCACTGGGAAATAGCAGATACACTTCTGGAGTTCAGAAGAAGCATAGTTGGGACTCATCAGCATATAGGCTCAAGTTGGAAGTCATGGGTGTGGATGATATTTTCCAGGCTTTTGCATGTGACACATCTTAAAAGGCATTTTGCCAACATCTGGTGATTTCAAAAAAAAAAGTGCCAGACTTCAAGAATTCTCTTGATTAAGAGAAAGTATGAGTAGATGTTGTCATGGTCCAACATTTTGCAAATAAGATAATGCACTACTAAACACACACACACACACACACACACACACACACACACGGGTGGGGGGAATGTGGAGAAGTACATTTGTAGCAAGGGATTGGATTTCTATTATTTTTGATAGCAGTAATTAATAATTTTGCATGCTATTTAAACTGAAAGTTGT
Source organism: Canis lupus dingo (assembly GCF_003254725.2). Taxonomy (NCBI): domain Eukaryota; kingdom Metazoa; phylum Chordata; class Mammalia; order Carnivora; family Canidae; genus Canis; species Canis lupus. The sequence continues at coordinate 105,213,642 of NC_064281.1, read as the reverse complement.
TAATTGTTACTTTTAGCAGTGGGTGGTCTTGCACAATCATACCTTACAATTGTGTCATGAAAGCCTTGCTTTCATATATCTTATGTACAGACAAATGAATGCAGCCACTCATAAAGTGTCCATAGCTTCTGAGTTCTGCTGACCTGCCTGATTGCAACATAGAGAACCCTATGCACACCCAACCCCCAGTGGGGATCAGCCTCCCACTTTGGAGCATGAAAGCTGTAGCGGTGTGTAGCTTTTGGAGCTCTGGTCTCTGTTCCATTTCAGACTGGGCCCTGCTGGCTGGTCTCTGAAATATGTGGTTCCAAGCAAATATTAGGCATACGTGTGTAATTGGGCTGATCTTTTCTTAAGTGTCTATGGAAAGGGTGGTCTAATTTTGTGTTTCTCTGGCATGAAGAGTTTCTTTAATTTCCCTATTGTTCAAGAGGTTGCCTTCATCAGGGCTTCTACTTTCATTCAGTGTAAACTCAAAACCCCTTGTTCTCTGGTAGATTTTTTGAGGCCACTTTCAGGTTAATGGAATAGTATGGAAGGGCCCCAAGGGAAGAGCACAGAAACTACCATTTACTGAGTGCCTACTATGTGCCAGTGGCTTTATATTTCATCTCATTTAATCTCCACAGCAAATCAGAGAGGGCGATGGGGTCATCTCCGTTTTACAGACGAAGAGACTGAGGCTGGGAAAGGTTTACTTTCCCTGACCTTGTATAAAAGGAGTGAGAATCTGTCTCCAGATTTGTCGGACTCGATAGCTCACTGCTCTTTCCAGTATACCCACTGGCTTCTGGGGAAGAAAGATGGTCTGGGTAGAAGGGCCTTTGACTTAACTTTCCCCGACTCATTTGACTTTGTGACATTTTTTCACTCTGGGCTTCTCTCCTACTCTGAAGCTGATTCTGTCTCTGCTCGTTTGCCTTCTTCCTCCTGCCCTTTCTTAGATGCAAGTGTCCCATCATATTTGTCTTTTGCCCCTTCTGTTCTCTCTTGGCTCATTCCCACACCCATTCCCATGACTCCATTATCTTCGCCATTTGAATGACACCCATCTCTGCCTCTCCAGCCTGACCTCTTCCTGGCTGTCCGACTCCGTATCTGCCAGTCACCCTGCTGAACGTCTCCATCTAGATGTCCTGCCAGGGCTTCCCTTTCAATGGAGCCAAAAATCTGTGCATTTTTTCTTCCTGTCTGCACAAACCTGCCCCTGTCCAACATTCTGCATTCGTGGTGATAGCAGCTCCTGTACTCACACCTGGAACCGCAAAATGGTCTTGGACTTCTCTTTGTCCACCTCTCACAGCCACACTAGATGGCTCAGTCCTGCAAGTCTCATCTTTGACTCTTACCTCCTGGACATGTGCGCCCTCTGTTGAAGCCCAACAGGCCACAGATGGTGTCACTAAAAGGACCCTGTAGCTGTCTGCTTCCAAACCTTTGTCTAGTGACCACCTGACTTTCTGCCTTCCATTAGCGCCTGCTCCCGTCCTAGCCACGCTTCAAGGTGGCAGTGCTGTGCCATCTCCTGCCCAAGCCATATCATGGGTCCCTGAGACTAATTCCCTTTGAACTCTGGTTTCACTGTACTTCTACGGCCTTGGTTCTCTCTTGCTCTTCTAGTTATTTATGTACTTGACTTTATCTCCTTCCTAGACGCTTGTTCCTTAAGGTGTGGCCTATGCACTGGTAGCATCAACATCTTGCAACCTGAGAGTTTGCAAGAAATGCAGAATATCAGGCCCCATCCCAGACCTGCTGAATCAGGTCTGTGGTTTTAAACAAGATCCCCCCATTGATTTGTATGCCCGTTAAAGCTTGAGAAGGGCTGTTTCCAAGTGTAAGCTCCCTGCAGGACTTAGGGGAGGGTACATAATGGGTCTTGCACATAATGGATCAATGTTCTTTTGATTTCTAGCATGCGTGCTATGGTTGGCTGTTCATTCATTGATATGGCCTTGTAGATCTATACAGAAGAAATGTATTGGGGGGCAGAAGGGGTAAGAGAGAGAGAGATTCAGAGAGTGGGGAAGAAGAAGGGAGGGAGTGTGGAACGAAGGGGCTGCACTGAGCCTGTAGGGTGGCTAATATCCTTGGGACTAGTTTGGAAAACAATCTTTGCTCTCTTAGATGGTGAGAACCTCTTAACCATGCTGTGGCTTAATTTAATGCGGCCAGAGGCAAGTATCTTAGGGGACCATGTTGCTCTTACCTTGGAGACTTAATGATTTCCCACTTTTTTTTTCCTGGCATTGGGGGGTGTACTTTCTCTGGCCATCCCCAGAAGTCAGAGTGGAACTTGTGAAGCTATTCAGACAGCCATGGAAGAACTGCTCAGTGTTTCCAGTAGTCCCTTCTGTTTCCAGAAACCGATATTCTGCTTTGTTTTCAAACTTCAAAGTTTATTTCTGAAATAAAGGTTTATTTCCCCCCACAGAATTCTGAAGGTTTTTAGTGTTAATTTCTAAAACCGAAGTCATTTCTTGCCTTTGAAACTTCAGTGCTATGGGTCAATTTAATAACGTTGCCTGAAGGTTCTTTTGGCCTTCAAAAGCTGTCAGATTGCCTTTTCTTTGTTCTTTGAGAGAGTAAGGTTGCCTCATTCACAAAGCTTGAAGGAGTTGGAACCAGCATTTAGTCAATCATTCAGGCTTTATTTTCAAGCTAGGTCTTGGTGGCAATGAGATGTATGAGATAACAATTCCGGTAGACTTCTCCAAAAAGCCCATTGCCATTTATTTCATAGAGTAGAGTGATAAGAAGTAGCCTGAGTTACCAGGACCCCCGTAGCTAAGGGGACTGGTGGATATTCTGAGCACACCCATTGCTGCCCTTCTGGGGCTCAGAAAAGCTCCAAAGCTACAGGGGCCACAGGCTCATCATCTACTGGACTGCTCCCCACATCTTCCCTTTTCACCTTCCTCCTTTCTACCCTCACGCTCTCTCTCAACTGGGTATAATTTAGAACAGAAGACGTTTTATCGTTTGTTATATTTATTGAATGGTTTTGTGTTTCTTGTTCCCTAAAAAAGTGGACGAGTATAATGTTTTCTATTTTCCTCTGTATTTTAGTTTTTAAGTTGTGTTTCCTTTTCCTATAGCTCCTGCTTTCCTTTTCTCCCCTCTCTTCCCCCCGCCTTCCTCTGCCTCCTCCACATCCGCTTGCCCTCAGTGATTCTAGAGAGAAAACAGCCTTTCCTTTTTTGCTCGCATATTTGGTTTGGGTACCTGGTTACTTCTCCTGGGGATATTTCGAAATTTGATTCCCAAGTTAGTTTGGAAATGCAGAGCTCTAAAATATGCACCGATGAATTTACATTCCACTTTCTAAGAACTCTGAGTATTTAAAAGGGTTTCTGTACAGATAGCACAAGGCTAAATATATCTGACTGGAGTATCTCAGATCATTGCTATGTGGTTTACATTCTCTCTCACTTTGTCATAATTCTCAATGAATGCAAATTGCATCTTTGTTCTTAGAAATCTCTTGTCTTCCACTGAGCTGCCTTTCCTTTTTCGAAGATCAGGGAGCCCCTTTAAAATACTGCTAATGTGAGGTGGAATTGACACCTAGTTCATAGGCTCACCAAATGTAGCTTGCTTTTCCCTGCTGAAGTGATCACATTTCAGGACATTGTGTCACTTGTAGGATTTTATTGTCCCAATTTCAAATTTGACTTCGGGTTAAAGAGCGTCTTCCAGTTGGACTATTCCTTGGTATTTTTTTTCTTCGTCTTTACACTTATGGGGCTCTTTTGTTTGTCCAGTGTCTATTATCTCTTCAAAGCTTGGCCAAGTCTGTTAGGTTATGCACCTATGTATAAATATTTAACAAGATAAGTTAGACAAAATGTGCGTGGAGATACTTCAGCCTTTTCACCCCCCACCCCTGCCTCTGCCCCCACTTAGTTTTTGTGTAGAGTCACAGATGGTTGCTTTATCTCAGATGTTTAGATCTGGAGGACATTCCTTTGCACTTTGCTTGATGGACACAATGAAATGGAAGCATTTGAGTCAATCTTGACTACCAAAATGGTAGCACCAAGAAACAGATAACATTAGGCTCCTCTTCCTATTTTTTTCTAACTGGTTGTCCAAATTCCCCTAAGCCAGAGAGTTTTAGGTATGAGATTGTGTGTTTTTAAAGAAAATATTTTGGATAAAGACTAATGTTCTCAAGTCAGGAATAACAATTAGTACCATTCATTAATCAGGGGCATGTTTTGACTTTGAGTCCTGGCTAGGAAATATAAACTGTGAAAGTCACACATATATATGAACCTCAGGCAAATTTATGACTTGTCAGCCTTTTAAGGTTAAATTCTTAACCCCAAATCTGGGCTGGCTTTATATGTGGAGTCCGGCACATTCCTCTGGGCCACTGAACACCCCCCTCTCCACAAGCCCCAGCCCTTTGCTTAACAGCAGCTAATGGCTTAATGAGCAAGAAGGATTTCTGCCTCTTATCAGCTGCCTAAACAGCAACAAGAAGGCTGATATACAGAGTATAGGTCAAAACCCACGTTCTCGAACCCAAAAACCACAGGTGCAGTTGAAAACTCTGGCTATGTGGCATCTTTGTAGTTATCAATACCTGTCAGTGAAGAAGCTGGACACTTGAGTTCCAACAAATAGCAATAGTTGTCAAAAGTATGAACAGTCTAATTAATTTCGCTAATAGTCTGTTCCTTCTTTGTTTAGTTCTTCTATAAATAGCCTCCATATAGGCTTTAATGAGCTTTTAGTTTGCGCCTGGAGGTTGTTATGGTCATGTGGGGGTGTTTGATTGTCAGTTGGTGACCATGGAGGCAAGGATATTTATGTTTTGGCCCAGCGTTTGGAAGGGGCTGCCAAATAAATGTAAATAGATATCTACTACTTCTTTTATTTCTTCTTAAACTGAGTTTTTGAATAAATAACGCACTCTACTTGCCATGGAGTCAGAGTAATTTGTGCCTCCTCATATCGAACTCAGACATTTTTCAGGAGAAAGAGTCCTTGCCTACTTGTTAGAACCACTTAGACTCTAGGCTCAGACTCACATAGAATAAATATTTTAGGGTATTCAGTGCCCATTATACTGAAAGCCCCTTGACTTTCATCTTCTGCATTTGCATTTTTTTCAGAGTCAATAATGAAAACATTTTTTTCCAGATTCCGTCCTGTTATTGAAAATCCTATTTACATAAACAGGCATTGTTGTGGCTTAGGGAAGAATGTGGGGTCCCATTCTTTAGCTCCTTGTATATCTTTGCTAAGGCTTGTCTAAATAGAAGTAATGACGCTTTAGTCTAAGCAGCTTTTCTCATTTAGGTAAGCAGGGTGGTTTGAAATTTCAGTTTACTAGATAATTGAGTCTCTTCTTAATTATTTCAGGCATGCAGGTTGCTCTCTTGATAGTAAAGACCCTAAAAATCTAGTAATCTCCTCAGGCATCCGTTTGGTAATAAAATCCCATGCATTTTCAGGAGTTAATTTTCATGACAATTGTGCGTCCCCTACCCACCCCCATCCTTAGAAAGATCCTGCTATCTTTTAGGGCCTTGGTCTCCTCACAGTCCTCAAAAGCACACTTAAAAAAATATATGTAAGGGTGTTGGTGGAGTTACCGGATCGAGAGGAAATTTAAATGTATTCAGATTCATGCTCATTACACAACTTTCATTTAGAGTTTTTAATAGCCTTGTCATATTTCTCAGAAAATTATCTGCCTGACTTTGCCAGACTTGGTTTTCTGCCCTGAATGAAAAACTGAAGATCAGCAAAAGTGGGGCCTAACTATCCCCTATCTATCCTTTTAATGAAAGAAAGAAAGAAAGAAAGAAAGAAAGAAAGAAAGAAAGAAAGAAAGGAAGGAAGAAAGGAAGAAAGGAAGAAAGAAAAAAGGAGAAAAAGAAAATCTCAGAGGTCATCTGGGGCAGAGTGAGGTGGGAAAAGACCTTAAAAAAAAAAAAAAAAAAGCCCAGGCCGCCTTCACATCTGCTAGTCATTCCCACTGGTGTGACTTCAATTCAGTGAGTTTTTATTGAGCACCTGTGGTGGGGGCGGTGCTAATAATCATTAAGATTTATTGAGCCAGGGTGCTGTGCTAAGCTCTTTATGGGCAACATCCCATTTAATCCTTACCACAGCACTACCAGGTGGGTAGCATGATTTCCCCCATTTTACAGATGAGAAGACTGAGGCTTAGAGAGGTTTAGCAAGTTGGCCAAGGTCAAATATTTTTCTGAAATAAATTAGACCCGGTCTGGTTCCAGAGCCATGTTCCTAATCAGTACTCTTATGAAGGGCTGGCATTTCTGGAAATTTTCCCGAAAGCGGTTCTGAGAACCCAGTAGTATGTGCAAGATGCTGGGGATTCGAAGTCAAACAGTCCACTCTCTCTTCCCTTGGTGGGGGGAGGCAGGCAGGTAGAAGATGAGGACCAGCGTGGAGGTGGTCTCCATATCTGTTGAGGGGAAGAAGGAGGGCAGAGGGGAAGCTGTGGCTTGAATCTGTGGGAATGCTGTGTCCTGAGGGAGCTCTGCAGCCTGGGATCATGGGCATATGATTTTCCTGTTCAGTGAAGGTCATCATCCAGGAGGTGAACTGCCTCAGTGATTGCATCAACCTGTCTCCATCACGGTCCCAGCTGACTGTAGCATCAGGTACCTTGAACCCAGCACGGCTTGGGACCTAATTGGCTCCCTAGTTCCTTTGTCATATTTCCTTTCTGATTGCACTTCTCCCTTAAAAAAAGTGAATTAAATGAGGCAGATACTCCTGAACCAGACCACTGTGGTCTTGAGAGCTGGCAGTTTTCTGAAGCGGGTCATCTAAGACTGGCAGCCCACAGGGAGACCCCGGATCCAGGTGTGGTTCATTTAGCTTGATGTCGAGCCCTCCTGACACTGCTTCTTGGAACCCACACTGGGCTTTGCGGAGCTCTGTCTCTGCATCACCCATGGGTGGACAGAAGAATGAAGGGACTACTAACAATTTCTGAAATTTTCAGTGAAATCACGGGAATGGAAGAGAAATCCCCAAATCACTTGTTTGGGTAACTTATTTTTGTTTTTCACAGCTCCCGAAGAAAGCAAGGAGGAAAAAAGTCACTAGTGAGCATCATGGAAGTCTTTTAGGTGTTGCATTAATAACTTAGATTTTCCTCGTTTGGGGGGAGACATTTGGTTCAGGGTAAAGAGGGTTCACCAACATGTGTGCACACATGCATGTGTGTGTGAGAGAGAGACAAACAATATCCTTTAGCTTTCAGTCTCAGTTTTACCAGGAGTCCCTTGTGTCTCCAGGCTTCTTATAGCTGCTTTGCTTGCCAACACCCCTCCCATGCACTTTCTCCTTCATTAAATCTCTTCCCCAGAAAGGGGTTGCCACCAAGTCTAGACTTCAGTGAGATGCAGGAGGAGGGCCAATTAGTGAGGATTTTGATTCCTATTACATGACGGTGGGGGTAGGAGGAGGAAAATCTGTCCTTCCCAGTCCTTCACATACTTAAGTTCTAAAACAACAGTATGTTGAAGATGTATAAAATTACCGGAGCATTTACACAGCTATTCCCCAAGATGGCATAAATGCCACAGCACTAGAGCATGTCAGTGTAGACACGCAGATCAGCTGAAGGGTAGCAAAGATCAATAACATTGCTTCTCACACAGGGATCAAGAGTGAGTGAGTGATATTCTTGCGGTCGCATTTTGCTCAGGTGCAGTGCATGTGTTGTACTAACAAGGCCACCGACTCCCTTTTCCACAGGTTCCTATCAGCGGGAAAGAGGAATGATAAAATAGAGGGCACAGATTATTTACAGTGGCTGAGAATGTAATTACAAGGTGCAATGGCTTGAAACTGAAATTTAGGTTAGCCATTAGAGCTGGGAGAAGCATCTTAACAGTAAGGGCAATTGGGCATCAGAGAGATTTGCTTGGCAGCTGGTTAAGTAGCACCTCCACGAATGCTGAAGACTAGGGTGGGTGTGATGTGGAGGGAGATGCCAACCAAATGCTTGGGCTGGGCTGGGGGCCCAGGAAGATAGGCATTTTCCATTGTTGCCAGGCTCTGTTTGTGACTACTTGCTAGTCGCTTGAAAACATTGCTTCATGCATCCAGAATATGCCTCGTTTGTGAAGCCTAAGAAAATGAATGCAGTTGAACAGGGAGAATGAGGCATTTGGATCGCTCTGAGCACGCTTCTTAAGATTTTGAGAGAGTGAGAGCAAGAGCACAGGGCAGGGAAGGGCAAACGAGGAGGGAGAGAGAGAGAGAGAGAGAATCTCCAGCAGGCTCCACACCCCAGCATGAAGCCTGACTCAGGGCTCGATCCCAAGACCCTGAGATCATGACCCGAGCCAAAATCAAGAGTCGGATGCTTAACCGACTGAGCCACGGTCTGAGCACCCTCTTATCAGACTTTCTGAAATATGGGCCAAGGACTGAGGCAAGATTAGGATTTTTTCACTTCTGTAAGGTGTCCTCATTCTTACAACGTGGGACTTTTGTTGTTCAAGCTACATTTATGACTCTTTCAGGGCTGACCCTAGATAAAGTTTGGTTTGGGTCTCTTATTTTTAAAATCTCTCCTTTCTTTTTGACATTTCCCCTCACCCCCATCTGGGTATTTTGGGTCACCGGTCCATTCTTTTTTGATGGGTGGTGCTTGATGAAAATCCCAAATAAACCCTTTAGCCTTGAGTTCTAAGGACACGACCCAAGGAGTGTTGCACTTTAAGACAAAACCTGAGTACATTGCCTAATCAGAGGACAAACTCAGCCATGGTGAAATATTTCGACACTGCTAGGCAGATACTTGTAGGTGGGGGTACAGGGAGGGGACAGGTATTCATTGCTTAGGGCTACCATAACAAATTGCCTCAAATTTGGTGGCTTTAAACAACTAAAATTTAGTGTCTCACAGTTCTGGAAGCCAGAAGTTCAAAATCAAGGTGTCAGCAGGGCCACATTCTCTCCATCAGGCTCTAGGGGAGGATCCTTCCCTGCCTCTGCCAGCTTCTGGTGGCTTCTGGCCTTCCTTGGCTTGTGGGCTGCATCCCTCTAGCATCTGCCTTCTGTCTTCACACAGCCTTCTCTTTTCTGTGTCTCTTGTAAGGACACTTGTCATCGGATTTAGGGCCCACCTGATTAATCCAGGGTGACAGCATCTTGAGATCTTTCATATAATTACACATGCAAGTTTCTTTTTCCAAATAAGGTCACATTCACAGGTTCTGGGGCTTTAGGGCATGGGCATATCTTTTGGAGGGACACCATTCAACCCACTGCAGAAGAGAGCTTTCTGGGCCTCTTTATACCAATTCACCAGAGCTCTCCACTCTAAGGAGAATTTGCCTAGGGAAGCTGAAAGTTGGTTGTAAAATTTCAGGGTGTTTCCTGAGGGGGATATGAGTAGCAACTACTGCTCAATCCACTTTCCAAATGGCTAAATCAAGGATCTGGGGAGCGAAACGACTTACCCAAGTCACTCTGGATCAGAAGTAAGAGTTCTGGAGGGAACTCTTGATCCTGGGGTTGTGAGTTTGAGCCCTACGTTAGGCATAAAGATTGCTTAAAAATAAAATCCAAAAAAAAAAAAAAGAGCCTTGAAGTGGAATAGGCTACCATAGTAGTCACCTTAGGCTTGATGTCTTAACTCATGACTCCTGTTGAGTTTGCTTTTTCTTAAAAAACATATGTTTTCTGGGGATGCCTGGGTAGCTCAGTGGTTGAGCATCTGCCTTCAGCTCAGGGTATGATCTTGGGTCCAGGGATCAAGTCCCAAATCAGGCTCCCCAAGGGAAGCCTGCTTCTCCGTTCTGCCTATGTCTCTGCCTCTCTCTGTGTGTCTCTCATGAATAAATAAAAAAAATCTTAAAGAATATATGTTTTCTAGACTCTTTAGCTATGGGAAGGCAACTGTTGCTCATTACCCACCTGAAGAAACTTTTCGTAGGATCAAGGTGATGGTATGTTTTTAATCTACTGTAGCTTTCTACCGAGTCTTCATGGTTTGCTGAAATATCAGCTACAGGGAGCTTTGGAAGCCAGAAACAGCTGCGAACCCAAACACTGCTGTTTTAGGTTCAGGTATACCGAGTTTCATGGACAACTTGCATGCAAAGTGATAAAAAGGTAGTTGTCATAGTTGAGACACTCCCTGAAGAAACACTGCCACACTTGCTTCTCATAGAAGGACCAACATATGGTCCATTTATGTCAGGTAATACAAGGATGGCCAAGATATAGTCCCTGCCTCCAGAAACTTACATTTAGTAGTAGGAACACCGCTGATATACTAATGACTATGATACTAGATTGAAAAATGCAGTGTTAGAGATACAAAGTGTGCTGTGGATTCTGAGTTGACAGCTCTTGGTATTTATTTGGTGGGGAGGGTAGCTGGGGCAGAGAAGGCATACGTGATGAAAGAGACACTTTATGAATGAGGAGGTTTTAAAGAGCTAAAGCTAGGGGAAGAGCCCTCAAGGGACAAGAATAGCAAGAGTGAAATGGGGAGGCCAGAAATGGAGCCATTTTTTGGGACACATGAAATAAGTAATCCTCAGAACCACATCGAGAGGTAAGTGATACTGTCCCCATTTTACAGATGAGGAAACTGAGGCTCAGAGGTGAAATAACTTGCCTATGATCACACTGCCATTAAGTGGGTTTCACACCCTGGTCTGTCTGGTTTCACAGGTCTTCCCTTTGCCACTGTGTACCATCCCATCAGGAAGCTCCCTGCCATTAGTTAGCCTCTGAAGACAAAGGGTCATGTAAGAGGGACATGGTTATGACATGCAGTGAAGCACTGTAAGGCTGAGTTGTTGGCCTTTGCCTTGGCTCCATATGCATGTTCACGTAGAGCCAAGTGCTACTGACAGAGCCTTCTAGAAAGGCAGAAGCAAAAACTTTGCTTTTCTGGCGTCCTTCCAATACCCAGCCTAGAATGGGCTCAGTGACTATCGATGGGCCTACAGTTGGGGAACTTAGATTGTTAGCTCTGAAATGACCTGAGAGGCCAGCTAGTGAGGCCCGGATTTGAGAAGGTATTTGGTTAAGTCACACTGCTCATTTGGTAGCAGAGCAGGTAAGAACACATTAGCCTTGGTAGGGAAAGGTTCTTCCCCCGCCTCCCCCCAGGTGTGATTTCACAGACAGGGGAAAGGGCCTGGCACTCTGATTGAGCCTAGGGTGTTGAAATTCTCAGCTATACTTCAGGTCTGCATATTTAAAGATTGTATCTGAAAAATAAAAATTATACATCTCCTGAAAGATGGGATCTTAGCTATTTATCTGAGGAGAATAACAATTAGTGAAAGAGTGACTCAGGGAGACAGGGAAATTGCCTTAGTTTAGTCCCTCTGGCAAAATTCTAAACTAAAAGATTTTTTTATCCCAAATGGCATTGTTCTGCAACTCAATTTTGTTTTTATTAGGATTTTCCCCCCGCATCTAAAGAAAATGTGTGTGAGAGAGAGAGGGAGAGGGAGAGGGAGAGGGAGAGGGAGAGGGAGAGGGAGAGGGAGAGGGAGAGAGAGATCTTTATGTTGGGCTCTGAGGACTCTTTCTTCATTTTCCCTGGAATACTGACTGCTCTTCTAAAAGCTGCTGTAGTAGCATCAATTAATCTGACCTAGTTCCTTTAGAACTGGGCTCTCTTGAGGTTCTGGCATTGGTTCCAGGTCAAAGGGGAAGGCATCAAGCCCAAACCTCTGTGGGCCCCTGGAGATACAGAGATGAGTCAGTCCAGGGTCTTTGCGTCAAGGAACTTAAATCTGGTGGAGATAAGCCATGCAGATGTAGCTGTGATGCAAGTCAGAGTGAGAAGTGTCTTCATAAAGGATGCAGAGTGCTGTGGGAATTCAGAGGACAGAAAGCTCGTGGAGTACATCTCTTTCTGCTCTCATGAGCACTCGCTCCTGGGAGAGTCCAGTCCAAAGATAAGTAGGAGTCATTATACCTCAGTAAAGCTGGGAAAAAACTCTGTAAAGATAGCAGACAAACAAACAAAAGCCAAAGATATGTGGAGATCATCTTGTGGCAGGATTCCCATAGATCCTCTGCATCTGGCCCCGGCCACACCCACAGCTCACTTTGCCCTATAGCCTCACCAGGTTCCTTGGCAGTGCCTGGCCATGCCACCCATCTTTACACCCCTGTGTCTTTGCTCCATTTTCTTTAAGAGAGAGAGAGAGAGAGCAGGGGTGGGTGGGGGGAGGATGGGAGGGAGAGAGAATCCTAAGCTGACTCCCAGATGAGCACAGAGCCTCACTTGGGGCTCGGTCTCACAACACTGAGATCATGACCTGAGACGAAATCAAGCGTCAGTTGCTTAACAAACTGAGCCACCCAGGCGCCCCCTTGCTCCATTTTCTTGAAGAGTTTTGAAGAAGGAGAATGATGTGATCAGATATGTACCCTAGCAGTATCTCTCTGGGGCTCGGGTAGAGGAGAGCATAGAGACAGAAAGACATGGCTGTCCAAGGGAGAAGAGGCAGGATGATGAGGGACATTTACAGAGTAGAACTAGTGGCATTGGGCTGCAGGGGATGAGGGTAAGATGTCTAGTATGACCTAGAGGTTTTTAGTGAGTTTGGAAGTCCACTTCCTGGATGGGGACTGTGTCCTGTTCATTGTTGTGCTTTTTGGGTTGGGCACAGGCCCTGGCACAAAGTAGGCATTCAGGAAGTGTTGGATGAATGAATCGTTCACCACTTTGGCAGGCCGAGTGTGATCAGTGAATTTGTATTCCCAGAGCACACGTTGACTGCCTGTTGGGAATGGGGTTCAGAAAGAACCTGTTCGTGGGAGAGTGTAGCGGTCTTGGGATTCAACTTTTACCAGGCATGAAATGATACACAGTTAATTGACAGTTGGCAGTAGAGATAAAGGTAATTCATTCTTTAATTCTCAGGCTTAGAGAATGGCTTATCTCCAGGGTTGCTTTAAACTCCCAGTACTCCAGTGTGGTAGCGACATTCTGGCCTGCCTTTTACAGAGGCAGAGTCTGTGGTGGCCCCAGGCATGATCTTTGATTTAAAGTCTGAGCTCGTGATACCCAGGTGCGCCCTCTGCAAGGTCATGTTCTTTCAGGCTAAATAACAGAAGGATAACGTTCAGCTGGGTTCCTGAAGATGATTTCTTCCACCAGCAATCATCACTTTCCCCACCGGTTTCAAATGCAGTCATTTCTTTCATCTGTATTCATATCTTGATTAGTGAGAAATTAATGAGCATGTAAGGTTTGATTTAGATAATGATTAATTAGGGGAAAATGCACCCTTCTAATAGCAAGTCACTATTATATGCTAAGGAAATTAGTTAATATTTTTGGATGGCAAATTGACTTGTCCTCCCTTTAAAAAAATACCTTTTAAAAGTGATCATTTTTTCTTCATTAGTAGAGCTACCTGCAGTTAATACTTTGATACTTTAATAGTCATCTATTATTTTCCCTATGAGTCACGAAGCAACCAGTTTGGGATATCACTCCTTCTTTTGCTAAATATTACTTTCATGGTGATATTACATCATTATTTTTTTAGCACAATGTACCTTTGTTAGCAAAAAAATAATCTGTCCATAAAGCAGACCTTGGCAATGAAATATGTCAAATCATATGATATGATATGTCAAAATGATATCATATATCATATATATATAAAATATTTCAATTTTCATTATTACTGAGCCCTGAAGATTCCTCCTCTTCTCTTGCTGTTTGAGTATGCTTTATCTGCTCTTAGGAAAGAATAAGGAGCAAGGTCTACATTAATATTTCTTCTGTTCTTTATTGTGTTCTATAATGGGATTTTTGACAATTTATTGTCATTAGTAAAATTGCAACTGAGTAAAATAACCAACATATAGAACACAATAAAGGTAATTAGAGAACGGGTGGGCTGGAAGTGACCTTGAGGGGGTTATTTAGTCCATTCCCAATTTCAGGCTGTAAGATTCCATCCCTCCTACGCAGCACTCCTCCTCGCATTATTCTTTTGCTTGAGAACCAACGGTAGGCCTTTACTGCCTATGGTGTCAAGCCTACAGGCTTTTGTCTGTGCTCAAGACCCTTTACATTGTGCCCTGAGAAGCTAGCAGTACCCCAGATTCCAGCTTCTCTCCAGGCAGGTTAGTCTTGACCTACTCTGTTGCTGGTGCCAAACACATTGTACCCCCTTGACCTCTCCAGATCCTTCCCATCTAGCTCAAGCCCCACCTCCTCCGGAAGTTTCTTTTGGCCTCTAGAGTCTCTGGTGAATATGCATTTATCTAGCAAATGTTGTTCATAGGACATGTTTTAAAAATCAACTTGATGGAGATAATTTACAAACAATAAAACACACCCGTTTTGAGTGAAAAATTCAATGAGATTTTACAAATTATATAGCCACATAAATACTATGCCAGTGAAAATAGAGACCATTTCCATCGCCTCAGAAAAGATACTGCGTATTTTGTCAGCTGACAATCTACCAACTTTTACTGTCCTCTAGCTGTTTTTGTGTGAAAATCCGGTCTCTTAGTGTGGGTTTTGTATTTGTAATTTTAATGTTCCTTAACATAATATTGTGCCAAGAAGGCTAAGCACTTTACCTGCATCGTCTCCCTCAATCCTTGCAATGACTCTGGAAGGTTAAGCATGAAATGATACACAGTTATTGTGTATCATTGATAATGATAATTATTGATAATCCCCTTTTAGAGATAGAGACAGAAAATCATGTGGCACTTAAATAACCTACCCTTGTTTGCACAGCTAGCAAAAGGTGGGGTAGGACTACATCATAAGCCACTTGACAAGGGGGCCATACTGTTTTTGCTCTTTCCAGCCTACTAGTACCTGCCATGATGCTGACCTCCAGGCCATTAATACTTTCTGATTTGGAATAAAATCCAATAGAACAGACATATTTTGACAGACCCATACCACATTGTTTGCTGTCCTCTTCCAATTAGGGACAAGGCTTATGCCTGGAATGGGATCTCTGAGTGAGTGTGTGAGCTTATGACTGCAAGTTCTTGAGCAGAGCCAAAAGAGAGCAAGTACTGATCAAGAATGCAAGGCAACAGGTGGCCAAGCCTAAGACCTCCCCTGATGCAAGAGTACACATCAGGAAAGAGCCTTCTGTGGTCCACCTGTGGCCTAGCCTCTGGAAGGGGAAGCAGCTGGGTAAGGGTGCCCAGCTTGGGTACACATGGGAATAATCTACCAGAAGAAAGCTGTATAACTCAAACTCCCTTTTCAGTAGGACCCAGAACTGGACCCAGTGTGCAAGGAAGACATGGCCTCAAAATAGTTAGAAATAAATTACTTGATAGTTCCTTCAAGTGAAACATCTACTTGTATATCTTCAAGATGTTTGGAAATGGATTTTTGTGGTATTTTAAGATATTTTCCCAAGATCAAAGTTAGGCACATGGATGTAACATTTTCAGGGTCATCTGTCTCCACTCCCTTGTTTTAGACTAAAGAGGCACAAAGTTTTTCACCCGTGTTCTGGGTCTGCAGCCCTCATTGATTCCATATATATGCACAGGGCTGAATGGGATCGACCCGGCATCCCAAGGAGATGGATGTCATTCTCTCCTCTTCAGGAATGGAAAATTCTAGGAGAGGGGATTATAGTATGAAGGTACTTTTTTAATCCTTCAAAATAAATGAGAACTAGCAGCCCAGTAATGACTTCAGTTAATTTTTTTTTAGCATCTGGGAATGCAAAGTTATTGAGCTCCAAAGACTTGAACCTTTCTGGCTCATTTGAATAGTCAATTGCTGAGCCTTCTCATCTCCACCTCCCACTCTATTGCTTGTCTCTATTCCCATTTCCCAGCTGCATCCCATTTTTATATACAAAATATGAGTGCCCCTCTGATGAGTGTGGCCAATAATCACTTTTCCTTTCTGTCTAATAAAGGAGTTATTTCCCCCTTAACCTTCTTTTGTTCCTGACATTCTTGAAAGAATGCTATGCCTTTTACTATGTCTTTTGTAGGTTGCATCTGATTTCTTGAATTGGCCTTTCTGCTTTGGTTCAGACAAGTATGTAACAGTTCTCTGTGTACCTACTTAGTCATTTGCCTTGGTTACTTTTTATTCATCCCACTTGAGATTTGGTTTCCAGAGTAATTCTTTGTTTCATTGCCGAGGATTCCTCTCTTAGTTCTATTCTTTACTTCTTTTGGTTTTGGTGTTCTGCTTTGTTTCTTTCATGCACCTGTTCCTGCACTGAAACGGTTATCTTTCATTATTGTCATTTCATTTAGGCATGTCTAGCTCTCCTGGCCCACTTTGTTCCTTATGTTCTCTTGTGCTGGAGCTTATTTTAAGCTGCCTTTGAGTTACATGAAATTTACTTAAAATGTTTTTCCCGTTGGTGTCTATTTCTTTCCTTCCTGGCTTGGAAATTCTGAATTCATCTCAGTTTATAGATGTTTTGTTTCCTCAAATATATGGCTAACTCTTAGCCTCCAGATCAGTTGTACTGGTTTATTGATTAATCAGGCAGTGGTAACTGGGAGGGAGGACAAACATTGCTACATGTAAATTTCTTATATCTGGATATAACCTATACATTTCTTCATGATGTCTGACATATTTCCTCCCAATTCTCATTTGATGTTTTATTCCTTTCAAGACTTTTGGCTCAGCTAATTCTTGAGGTAGTGGGGAGGTTTTACCAGGATAAGATTTGACCAACCCAGGGAAGGGGCACACTAGGCAAGCTCTAAGTTACTTTATAAATGATCATGTCAAAGGCAAACCAAACTGGTGTCATGGTAATTCAACAAGGTGGTCCTGGGTTTCTGCAGGCACACTGAGTGGTAATTTGTTACCTTCTAATATCTAACAACTCACAGCACTTCACAGAGGAAAGATCTGAACCCCATTATTTTATGATTCCCACTGGCTAGAGCTGGTGGCAATAGGAACACTATCAACACCCACCCTGCCAAATAAACCTTACCATTCCTAAGAACTGGAAGTCCTCACCGGTGGAAATGTAGAAACACAGAGGATTTTATTTATAACATTTAATTCTAAGAATGTATTCAAATGCAGATATTTTAAACACCCATGACTTAGGCATCAATTGACCAAGAAAATAAAAAGACATTGCTAAATGGACAGGAACTTAGTATATGGCAAGTATCTGCTCTGCAGGATTTTCCTATCTATACATGTGTCCGCACCAACCTTGTTTAAATCTGGATCAGCCAGTCTTTCCGAAGGGGTCTCTTCCCCTTCATGGTCTAGTAAACTGCATCAGTTACTACTCCTAGAATAGCATTACATTTTGTGAACCTCAAGTAGAAAGAACACAGTGAGCTAGAACGTACTCCGTTTTGTTTTTTCAGAAGGTAATCATAAAGCCTTTAAGCTTGGACCGTATTTAAAATCAGTTTAAGGCTTGTATATGAGATTGACATTTATAGGAGATAAATCTGAACTCTGTGTCTCCAGACCCCAAATTGTATTTTGACACATTAAATATCACCTTTCCATCCAGTGCTATAAATTGCAGTGCTGGATTCAGTTTGGTGGTATGTATTGTCCGTGCTTTCCGTTTACTACTTTTGTCAGCAGCTCCCTTGAGGAAGGGGAAGGGAGAGCTCGAAGACCATACCCTGGACTCCCAACAGTGATGTCATGTAAGGCAACACTTGATGAATTTCATTCCTAAATTAAGAAAATAAAACTTGGATACATATATTAAGGTCATGATTAACTGGAATTCCTAGGGAAATAAGATGTAATAAAAATAAATTTTCTGGTCACTTAGGACTAGTCTCTCACTGCACCCCCCCCCCCCCATATTTTAAAACTTTAGTTGTTGCAAAGCTGTCTAGAATGTCTGCATACGCTTGCTAGCCTTACTTCAGTAGATTTGATATTTATTATGGACTCTTACTTTGCCAAGGACCTTCCAGGACTTTGGGAGAGTCTTCCTTCTACCCCATATATACATTTTGTCATCCTGGCTAACTATGTTGCTTTATTACACTCACTTCTTATGCATTAGGTTTTTATCTCTGTTAACCCCTTTAGGCAGTGAGCTCTCTCTGTGGATAAGGACCATGTATGTCTTTCTTGTTCGAAGAGGTACCTCCACCACTTAGTGCCATATTTGGGACATAGAAGATGAGTCCGATTGAGTCTTCCAAGAAGCAGATGCCAATATGGCACCAGATGCATAAGGGACTTCTCAGGGAAAACCTTTGTAAAGGAAAATTAGCAGGGAGCTGAAGGATGCTGGAAGAACCCTCACACTGTGGTGCAAGTCTGACCCTGTGGAGGAGAGAGGGAGAGAAGAAAGGGAGAGTGGGAAGAATCTTTGATTGCAGTACAGTTTTAAGGACATTTTGTCAAGGTCAATGGGGAGTCCTTGAGCCCAAATCCCTTTCAGGGAAGTCCTGTGTTTTGCAGGACTTAGCATCTTTTTATGCTCCGTCATCAGCTGGGGCAGCCCCTGCAGACTGTGGCCTGGGTACAATGTGGTGGTGAGTTCAGAGTGCAGCAGCAGGGGCCATTCATCAGTCACACATAGCACAGTAGATCTGAGATGCGTGTTTTCATGGCCACCACAGAGGGATCTCAAAAAATGAGATTGGAGGGAGAGTCTGAGTACAATGGGAGTTCCAGAAGAGAAGGAAGATTGGATTTAATATTCATTGAACCCTAATATTTGCTAGTGTTGGTGGAAGATATAAAATCATGGTACTCCCCCTCATTTCCTTCATCTCTCCTCAGATGTTACCTTAGGAAAGAAGCCTTTTAAAAAATTTTATTTATTCATGAGAGACACAGAGAGAAGGCAGAGACATAGGCAGAGGGAGAAGCAGGCTCCTATTAGGGAGCCCGATGTGAGACTTGAT
The DNA here is from genome assembly GCF_003254725.2 of Canis lupus dingo. Taxonomy (NCBI): domain Eukaryota; kingdom Metazoa; phylum Chordata; class Mammalia; order Carnivora; family Canidae; genus Canis; species Canis lupus. The sequence goes on along the minus strand of NC_064281.1, from coordinate 105,194,775 downwards.
CCCTGAACTCTGGGATCACGTCCTGAGCCAAAGGCAGATGCTCAACTGCTGAGCCACCCAGGCATCACGGAAAGAAGCCTTTTCTGGCTACACTATATAAATAGAATTGTTACTGCCACCACTACCTACACTATCTCCCTTTGGTTTTTAAGCGTTAAAAAAAAATTAACAGCTTTATTGCGGTATAATTAACATACAATAAGGTACATATTTTAAAGGTATAATGTGATAATCTTGACACGTATATGGCCATGAGACAAATCACTGCAACAAAAATTATGAATATATCCATCACTCTGCCAAATTTCCTCACTCCTGCCCCATCCCTGCCCTGTGTTCCCTCCCCAACAACCACTGAACTGCTTTCCATCACTATAGGTTAATTTTCATTTGGTAGACTTTTATATAAATAGAACCACAGAATATATAATTTTTTAAAAATTTTTATTTATTTATGATAGTCACACAGAGAGAGAGAGAGGCAGAGACACAGGCAGAGGGAGAAGCAGGCTCCATGCACTGGGAGCCTGATGTGGGATTCGATCCTGGGTCTCCAGGATCATGCCCTGGGCCAAAGGCAGGCGCCAAACCACTGCGCCACCCAGGGATCTCTATAATTTTTTTGATGTGGCTTCTGTCACTTAGCATAATGTTTTTGGGGTTCATTCTCATATCTCATATCTCACAGTTGGTTTTTCCTTCCTTCCTTAGTCCTATTTTCTCTGTAGTACTTATCATTACTTGACTATATGTGTGTGTGTAGTTTATGTATACACACACTATATACACAAACTGTACATATATACAACATATATTTTATATATATATATATACTTTGTATTTTTGTGTCTCTATATATCTGCTATATCCACAGTGCTTGGCACATGGTAGGTGCCCAATAAAATATCTGTTGAACAACTCTCATCTGTTCTACTGGCTTCAATTTTCATTCATATGCTGATGACTTCCACAGTTGCAGAAATGTGTTGTGTCACTAGTGAAAAGCTGAGAATGACAAAGATTTCAATCATTGGGAAACTTGGCAGATGATGATCATTAACTGAGACGTAGAACACAAGAGATGGAACTGTGTGTGTGTGTGTGTGTGTGTGTGTGTGTGTGTGTGTGTGAGATACATTGAGTTCAGTTTTGGGTATGCTGAATTTGAGATTCCCATGGAGTGGCTACAGATATGGAGTTTTGGAGCTCAGGAGAGAGGTGAGGGTTCGGTTAGGGAGTTCAGTAGTCATATGGGTATCGATGAGATCGTGAGTGAGGGGAGATGTAGAATGTGGGGGAAAGTCAATGACATTGTGATAGAAGTCAATGACAAGTGATAGAAGAAGAGGAAGCATGAAAAGGCAAACAAAAGTGGCCATAGCAGTAGGTGTGTGTTGGGGGGGTGGGGGGTAGGTTCACCAAGACAAGGGAGGAGAAGAGCCTTTTTAAGAAGGGGAGATCGGGGTATCCCTGGGTGGTGCAGCGGTTTGGCGCCTGCCTTTGGCCCAGGGCGCGATCCTGGAGACCCGGGATCGAATCCCATGTTGGGCTCCTGGTGCATGGAGCCTGCTTCTCCCTCTGCCTGTGTCTCTGCCTCTCTCTCTCTCTCTCTCTCTCTCTGTGTGACTATCATAAATAAATAAAAATTAAAAAAAAAGAAGGGGAGATCGGTTGACTGTGAGGGATGCTGCAAAAGGTCACATTGGATGAGGACTGAGAAGAGGTTCTGATTTCCTAATTTTGGAATAAGCAAGGAGATTATTCATTTGGCAAATTTTATGGAGCTACAAAAATAAAAAAGCACTGTGCATCATAAGTGAGGTAGTAAGGAAGTAGCTCAGGAGTTCAGAGGTCAGCCTTTGGAATTTGGATACAGTTAGGATATTGTAGTTGTAGGGATTTTGATGATTATCTGAATGTTAATATTGTCCTCTGGATGTTTCCTCTGTAAATCTTACCCCAGACCTTTAGTTAACAATGACTGCAGAGCTTTGATATGATATTGTTTTAATCATTTATCCCAAAAAGCCACATTGGGTTGGCAGACCTACATTTCATTAGGAAATCATAACTGGAGTTTTGAAAATTGCTTCTTGGTTGTGCTCTCATTCATAAATTATAATCAAGAAAAAATAAATCGTCAGAGCAAAGATTAATCTTTAATGGACAAATTAAATATTGGTGTTCAATGACGTCTACATAGTGCTATAAATTATTTTATGCAGAATTTATGAGTCAAACCTAGGCAATTAATTCAAATGGTTATTCGAAAAGAAGCAGGCATCAGGATAATTGGGAGAAAGCAGGGATTAGTTAAGATAAACACTCATTTCAAATAATCAAGATTTTACTGTATTTTTAAAAAAATGCATTTTTTGCCTTGTTCACTTCGTGTGTGTGTGTGACATCGTGTTTACAGAACTATGAAAACCTTATTTGTTTCAGGATCAGATTTGCAAGTGTGTCTCCCCAAGGGCCCAACATGCTGCTCAAGAAAGATGGAAGAGAAATACCAGCTGACAGCACGGTTGAATATAGAACAGCTGCTTCAGTCTGCAAGCATGGAGCTGAAGTTCCTGATTATCCAGAATGCCGCAGTCTTCCAAGGTGAGTTCTGGGGATCACTCTAGATGTGCTTCTCCATGGCATCATTCCTTTGCGCACTGGGCTTTCAGATGCTAAAGCATAATTCACAAATTACCGTGCCAGCATTAATGCTTGTTAGAGAAACCTCCCACTGAGAGATTCTGTTGCAGGAAAAACACAGTTTTTATAGAAGCTGCATTTCACTCTTTGGAGAGGTGAGCATCATCAAAAATCATCATCCAAGGATGTTCAGATTACCTGTGTGCAAAAGCTACAAATACCCCACAGAGAGGGCAAATGATATATCTTCTCTCACCGAGCCTTAAGACTTGTTTAAGAAACAAAAGAGTTTACTTAAATACCAGTTTTCTCTAGGCATGGGTTAGATACTTGTGGAATGTGCATGAACTCCTTCTGACCACGGGGACCATTTCCATAGGGATGGGGAGTTTGGCTCGATAGCCCTATGTTTTCTCATTTGTGTGAGTGGTTACCTCTTGTTTCTTTGTGAGTCTTCGTTCTTACTATATCTGTGGGTAGCTATAAAAGAAGCTGCTGTGGCACTGCCAGAATGGGTCAGAAATTCCATTTCTCCTTGCTAAGTTGTAGGCATATCTCAGCACGATGAAGAGTACCTCCCTTGATTCAAAGACCCAGCTAGGAATGATGATGATAGCCACCGTCAGAGTAGTGAGATCAAGCACTTCTGTGGCACCATGTGCTAGGTACTCTTATAAGTATGTATTCTTTTAATCTTCACACTGACCCCATGAAGTAAGCCTTATGATCGGTATCCCCATTTAACAGATGAGAAGCCAAGGCACATAGTGGTTAAGTAACTTGCCTGAGGGAACACAACTAATAAATGGTGAGAGCAGGATTTGAACCTAGGAGGCCCAGCTCTTAGAGTCTATACTTGTAACTACCTTGGTATGCTACCTCCTGGGCGTTATTATTTTTTATGGATTTTATTTATTTATTTATTTATTTATTTATTTATTTATTTATTTATTTGAGAGAGAGAGAGAGAGCACAGAGGCAGAGGGAGAAGCAGACTCCCTGCTGAGCAGGGAGCCCGATGCGGGGTTTGATCCCATGACCTAGAGATCATGAACTGAGCTGAAGGCAGACGCTTAACAACTGAGCCCAGGCACCCCTGGGAGGGGAAATTAATTACAGATATTGAGGCTTTCTTCTGTATTTCCTGAGGCACAGGATATCAGCTACCTTTTTCTTGCTCTACAGAGAATTGGAGTCAGATAGAAAAATAACACTTCTGATGACTTGACATTCTAAATTTTTAGGTTTATGGCACCTTGATAAAGATTAACCTCTCTGAATTGTAAGGTAGGTTCATTACAGCTTATTTTGTGTATTACAAGGAGAATCTTAGAATTAACTAAGAAAATTACTCAAATTAGCTAATAAAAGCATGCATTCGTAATAGTTTCTTGGGTCAAAGCCTCAGGGGATGTTGGCTTGATTATATGAAGTACAGTATATAAGCGTGAAGTATTTGTTCACTTATTTATGCAGTCAGACTCTTGTGAAGAGTTTGTCGAGACTAACAATTTGGCAATAGAATGAATAATTTAAGCTGATTTTAAAAATACATGTACCATTCATGTACCTCTTAGATTGGTTTTGGAGCTAATCTGCTGGCTGAAAGTAGGGTGGTAAGAAGTGATGGGACATGAGAATTGGGTTGAAGCAGAGAGCTGAATCTTACTCTTCAGGGTGTCAGGTGCTCTTCAGAATGGAGTGTCTGTAATTTGTTTCATTCTTAGAGTGACTAGACCCACAAATGTTATTGTACCATTGTGGGCTGGCTGGAGGTGGGCAGGAGAATGATGTCACTGCTAGTCCAGCATGCAGAGTAGCTGACATGGCTGCCCATCTGAGGGCCTTGGGTGTCAAGCATTCCCACTTCTGCCCAGTCCTGTGTTTTTGCATACTGTGTTTCCTAGGCCCGGAGCAACACAAGACTAGAAGAAAGCAAGTTCTGACCAGATTTTAATCGGCTTAGTGTGGAGGGTGAACCGTAGTTATGTGAACAGAGGCTGGAAAGTGTGGGGCAGCACGAACTAGTTGTATCCCCAGTCTCCTCTCTCTCTCTCTCTCTCTCTCACGCACACACAAATATATATTATTTCTCAAATTGTGAACATAGGCAAGATGTTATATTCTTGATTGCTTAGAACAAGACAGCAGCCCCCTTTCCCTCTTATACTTACTTTTTTTTTTAAAGATTTTATTTATTTATTTATTCATGAGAGACAGAGCGAGAGAGAGGCAGAGACAGGCAGAGGGAGAAGCAGGCCCCATGCAGGGAGCCCGACGCGGGACTCGATCCTGGGTCTCCAAGATCACACCCTGGCGCTAAACCGCTGCGCCACTGGGGCTGCCCCCTCTTATACTTACTTATTATTCTGATGAACTGAACTTGGGAGGGCACAGTTATTTTTTCCTTAACATATACTCCTTCCCCAAGATTCTGGTAGACCAGATCATTGCTCCCATACTTCACTCATATGAAATTTGATGCAAGCTCTTTTCTCTACCACATGAAGTTGAAGAAGGCTCATGTTGATATTGGCCTATATCCACGATCTCTTTAGGATCCCTTCACTAGGTCTAGACTGGAGGTATTTAAGCTGTGAATGCTTTCTGCAATCATGTGAACACTTCCACGAGCAATTCTTACTGCCTCGATTTGGATTTTATGTCTTCATTTGCAAGAAGCCTTTGCCCTCATAAATGAGCCCGGGGCCCTTTGCTACAGTAGTTGGAGTGCTCTCTTGCTAATGTTGTTTTGATAATGATTGAAGCATTAAAAAAAAAGTTGTTCTTTATTTTAAGTCTTTGCATTGCCTCGTTTCCTAAATTTAATTTACTTGGATGTGCTTAGTAAAATGGGGCAGCACAATCGTTTTTTGTTTCTGCTTAATTAATTCTTTTTGAAAACCTCTGCCAAAAGATTTTCTTTTCTCTTTTTCTTCTCCCCGACCTAATAATGATTACAATGATAATAATACTAATGGTAATTTATTAAGTGCCTACTATATGATGCTTTGTTTTACATAATTCCCTCATTGAATTTTCCCAGCAGCTCTCTGAGGTTCTACTGTAATTATCTCCAATGAGGAAACTCATTGATGCCACAGCTTCTTCCAAGCCATCATCAAGGAAGACATGGTCTTCCTTGTTCTTGGTGTGCTTGAGATGAAACAAAATTAGGAAGTTGTAGGATTTGTGGTCCTTGAGCAGAAAACTGGGATCGAATTCTGTATTTTTCATCCTCTCTCCACCACCACTACACCTTCAAGCTTGGAGCTCTGTTTTCCTTGCAGAATGCCATTCTAACTTCCCTGTCCTATCAGGAAGTATTTGGGGGGTATGTTGAGGGTTTTTTTTTTTTCTGAATTTTGGAGGATTCCAGTCTTCCCCAAGGTGTCACTGACTTTGAGGAAGAGCAGACTCTTCAGCTTTTCTGGAAGTTGCACGACCCACAACTTGAACTGGCTTCTTCAGAGGGGAGAAATATAGTGGTCAAGCGGAAGACCTCTCTGTGCTCCTGAAATGCCATGGAGCTCCTGCTTAGTTAGTCGAGAGCTCCTCAGGTCCTCATTCAGTGTCTACTACTGTTCTAAGTTTATGTGTGATCTTTACCAGCTTGATTTTTTTAGTTTTCTAGCCAGTGGTAGATAAGGAGTTGGGTGGAAGGGTTATGGAAGAATGCCAGAGGGGGAGGTACATATGAGCAGCAAGAAGTTATGAGTGACAGTAAGGGGGGGAAGACATACAAGTGGACTCAGGAGCTTACTGAATAGACAGTCTGGAGAGCATTTAGTGGAGGGGTCCATCCTACATGCCTCAGTAGCCTCTGTTATAGTAGGTCCAACAACCAGTGACCATAGTGATGGCTGTGAATCAATAAAAAAAAGATCAGAATATTTCGCCATTTTTATTTTCCTTAACATTTTCATTGTAAGTGGCTAAAACATATTGTGGGGAGCTGAAAGGCAATGGAAGAAACACTGGCCTTGGAGTCAGATCATTGAAGTTCTGATGCTAGTTCTGCATTGGTGAGCTTTATGACTTTGGGTGGCCATTGAGACTCCATTAGCCTCAGTCTTGTTATCCACAAAATGGGTATGATAATTATGGTCCTGTTTATCTCTTAAGGTAGAGATAATGTATGTGAAAGCATCGTGAAAACCGTAAGGCACAGTAGTTATGCATTATTATCTAGACAGCTCATTTATGTGGCCTGCTTTACCCCAGGTGGTGCCAGATAAATGGCACATTACCATTATAGACATTAGTCTAGATAGAGCTGGAGGTCACGATGTAGTTCACCCACTTTTGCCACCTACAGATGCTACTCAAAACAGCTTCAGTGCACAGGTGAGAGAGCACTTAGGTAAGGTAGCCTTTGAAAAAGTCTTTTTTTTTTTTTTTGTACATTCTCAGATGTGAAGCTGTACTGTTCGAAATGTCAATACTGCCGGGAGCAAGCCTTTTTTCCAGCTTCCCAAAGCTTCTCTTTGGGCCCCTAGCTGGTATAGTTTACACACAAACAAGCGGCTAGATGGGGAAGGGTTTGTTATATTTGGGCCATACATGTGTTTTTCAGGCCATATTTTAATTGCATCGTCTGGCCCACGTTATCATGGTAGCGTTGGAAGGCTTGCTTCTACCTGCTTTCTACAGAGGAGATGAACATGATGTCTCTGCATAGTGGGGGACAGTGGGGGTGGTGGGGACAGTGTTTCTGTGCTGCTGTTTCTTCACTCCCTTGTTCCCCATTTCCATCTGCTCTTGGCAGTTCTTAGACTTTTTATTTTTTTTCCCTGTCAGATTCCTGTCTCTCCCACTCCCCCTAAATAAAATTGACCTTGGTTAGAACACCCTTTTCCATCAGCTCGGAGCAATTTCTCCAGTCATTTATGCTTGAAATAACTGTTTAGGGACATTATTCAAGCAAAGCTTTTCTTTTCCTTCACAGTTAATATGTGACTAAATAATTGCTCGAATGTTGATAAACATGTTTTTGAGATTCAATCATTTGTTAATTTAGTTTTTATAATGTTGTGGGGGTTTTAAGCGAGCACCGAGCAATTTTTCTCCATTTCACAATTTTTCTCCTTGACTGGTCTGACAGTTCTCCAGCTCCGGGCAGGCTGAGCCCCACCAAGTCCCTGACTCAGACCACCGGCCATTTCTGTCAGATCCCTTCCTTCTTTGAAAATAACGTACGGGGAGGGAATAATTACATTGATGTCTAATCAGGACTTAATTCATTTACCAGGGCTAAACGCAATAACATTAAACTGGATAGAAGAATTTTAGGAACGCAAACCATGACCATGAGTGAGGTTATATATCCTCAAAAATGTAAATTATTAATCAAACCACTCATCTGTACAGCAAAGCTCTAGTAATCCCATTATAAAAGGGTGAATTTCTCATCAGAGCCCAGAAGATGCTGGCTTTAATTAGGGTACTTTTATGGCGCTGACTTCAAGAGACATTTTGGTTACAAAGTCTTTAAAAATGCGACTCTTTAATTATTAGTGCCATCGGAAAAACAATTGGAAGCTGGGTGTTTAAAGTCCTTTTGGTTTTAAACTTAGAACTCTTGGATTCAATGCGATTTCAAAATTCTGTGGCCTTCACAGAGCCAGAGGCTGGGGGAGTTGTAAACCTTTACTGTGCCCTCTTATTGATTTAGAAAATCAGTCATTAGGCTGAAAACTGTTTAATAAAAAGAGCTTAGAAAAATGACTCAGTGTGCGGGTGGAGACTGTTCTGGGGCCAACATGAGGTGAGGAGATTATACAGATTAACTCTTTACCCTAGCCCGTGCTGCTCGATGCAGTAGGGCTCTGGCTGCCATGCTCCTGCCCACCTTCTCACTAGTGGGCCCAACGAAGCAAATTAAAGGACATTGTCCCTGCCCTCCAGAAGCTTCCAGGAAAAATACCACTTTTGCCTCCAGTGATTATTCTCCGCCCTTCCCCCCTACTGGGATTTGTTTACTTTCTGAAAACATATGTTCCTCCTCCTCTTTCTGCTCACTGAGTTGCAGTACCTGGCATTGAAGTAATGAAGCATATGTTTGAGAGATTTGAATTCTCCTGTCAGTAGAGTAGAGGTAGAAATGATTTTCCTTTAAGCTGGAAGTGGTAACATAGAAATTAAAAACACCTTTCCTCCTGTTAACTGTGAGAGGCTTCCAGGGGCCGAGGTGTGCCCTTGTACCCCTCCTTTTTTCCTCATCCTGGCTTACAGTCAGTCCCCAGGTCTCGTTTCTTCCTTCATGTTCACCTCACACCTTCTTCCCTGCACCCCTTTCCCCTCTGCCCTCCCTGAGTCTCAGTGGTCACATGGAATGCATAGTGATGCCCACTGGCCTCGTCTCTGATTTGAGTTCCAGGCGCCATCAGCTCACACCTAGACTACCAGCAAAGGTGGGACTAAGTTTCATGCCTTTGGACTCCTCCTTTGCTACCCAGTCCAGCTACAGAGTGTGATGATTAAGAGAGCAGGCTCTGGAGTCATCTGGGCCAGGTTTGAGTGAGTCTCCCTGGGGATAGGTAGGACAAGTGGGGTAGCTGTGGAGAAGTTGAGGGCTTGGGCCAAGAATCAGACCTCCTCTCTGAACACGTGCTAAGTCAGTGGGAGATGAATGGAAAGTCTCCTCTTTCAAAGTGTCCTACTGGCATTGTCTCATCGATCTTACGACAGTCTTCTGCGGTTGATACTATGATTAGCCTCGTTTTTACTCTGAGGAAGTGGGGTTTTAGAGAGATTTCTGTGATTTGTTTCATGTCAGCCAATAAATGACAGGGGCAGGAATTGAACCTGGGAAGTCTAGTTCCAGAGCCTGGGCCCTTTTATGTTATATATTGCCTCTGTGTATTTTGTTTCACAGTCATGGGCCACCTCCCCAATTTAACCCTGCTTTCTTGCAAGGGAATTCTGTTGTATTTAATTAAAGCACATTTGCTGAGCAAGTACCTAGCATGTCTGGAGGCAGGCATTGTGGGAGATTCAAAGAAATAGTACTTCCTGCTTACCTTCAACTTCTAGAAACCAAAACTTTTATACATAACTCAGGTACAAAGCATCCTAAGAGAAATGCTGTTGAGAAATAGTTCACAGTTTTCTGAGATGAGTAAGGGTAGATTCAAATTTGGTGGGGCCCAAAGCTTATCTAATCTGGGGGCCCTTTTTAAGAAAAAGAAGACAAAATGAAAACTACAAAATGCCTGTGCCTCTTCCAGGTGGAGGCTTGCAAGTGTGGGTCCCTGCAGCTTAGGTTTTATTAGCTTCACAGGAAACCCGCCTCTGTATGGGAGTGGGAGGTTGGAGATTAATTCCAACTAAAGGGTAAGAGGTTCTTGGAGGAGATTGTATGAATTCCCTAGACAGACATGGCTCTTGATCAAAGAGAAGGGCAGGTGAGGGAGTTAGGTAAATCAGTGCACATCTTTTTCTCAATTAAATTAAAATTTGAACATTATTAATCGCTTACCAGATACCAGTCTTACTGGCCTCCCTGGCTAGCCTTGTAGCATCTCAGCCATCCCCACCTCCCTGAAAGGACCAGGTGCCTAGGAGACATGCAGAGGGGCATGGTGTGACAGACATGTGCTCTGGCTTCGGGCAGGCTGGAGTCAAAGTCCCAGCTCTGCTAAGTCCTCTCTTTATGGCTTCTCTTGGAGCAAGTCACTTCTCTCAGAGCCATTAATAAAGCAGGGTTAAATCAGAGGAGAGCTATGAAGAGCTCAGCCTGATGCTTGTCTGTAGGAATCAAATGCACAGTGGCCATTGGTTTTGCTATTCTCTGTTGTATGTTTGTCAGCATAACTGTAGACGAGGTGGAATATCTTCGCTTTGCAGTATTGATGGCCAGATATCTGGCATGTGTACTTTTTAAAAGATGCTTTCCTATGCTTTAATGTAGTTATTCACGTAAAAATGTTCCAGTATACCTACTCCTAATCCTATCATTCAGAAAAAGACCGCTTATCATATTTCAATGTGTTTTCTTCCTTTTTCTCTGGTGTGTGTGTGTGTGTGTGTGTATGTGTGTGTATATTTAAGACTAAATAGTATGCACTTTCTAAATGGTCCCCTAGTGGTCTGAACGAGTTAATGTAGTCTTATGATCTAACCAGCAATGGCAGACTCTGATTTCACTGGGTTACGTCAGGAGGGGAGGGAGAACAAAATAAATGAGGGCAGCCCAGGTGGCTCAGCAGTTTAGCCCAGGGTGTGATCCTGGGGACCCGGGATCAAGTCCCACATCGGGCTCCCTGCACGGAGCCTGCTTCCCCTCTGCCTGTGTCTCTGCCTCTCTCTCTCTCTCATGAATAAGTAAATAAATATAATCTTTTTAAAAATGATTAAATGAAACTAGGATGTATATGATGCTTCCCTCTTTTGGTTGAAGTTCTTTAGCATTAGTACTGGACCTAATTAACTGAAATGTAATTATTGGATGAGACCAGGTTCTACTGTATTCACTCTCCTGGGATCCTGTGTTTTTCCTTTTTAATGCTTACCAAGTTCATAATGACACATGTATGGATATTTTGGGTCTCTTTTCCTGGAGAATGATCTCTCTGAGGGTAGGGCTTACCTGTTTTCTACCTCACTGCTATATCCTCAGGTGAGATATTAGAGAGTAAATGTTTGAACACACAGACACACACACACACACAGGCACACACACATCTACACATATACATGATTAAGATATGTAGCACTAACAGAAACAGATTTCCGGCTCTTCTGCTTCCTCTCTAGCAAGTACCACTATGACAAAATAGGAAAAAATACGACCTATTGCCTGCAGCATTTTTTAGGTTTGATTTAATTAATTAAATAATTAAAAGAGAGAGCAAGCTGAATGTGGAGGGAAGGGCAAAGGGAGAAGGAGAGAGACTCCCAAGCAGGCTCCATGCCCTGCACAAAACCCAATGTGGGGCTCAATCTCATGACCCTGAGATCATAATCTGAGCTGAAATTGAGAGTTGGGCACCTAACTAACTGAGCCACCCAAAGTGCCCCTATTTTTAGGTTTTGAACTCTACTCAGATATAAGATCTTATGAGTGTAGACAATAGGTTGAAGCTTTCCATTTTGAGATGAAATATCTTACGCATATCTTGAGCTGCTGCCTCTTCCTATGGCCTCACCAGTCTCTGACTTGCTGGTTGTCTTTTCTTCCAGTCTGATCTAGGCTCTTCACACAGCACCGTGAACAAGGCTCAGAGCCATAGATTTACATTTGGTGACCAAGAGTCATGAGAATTGTGATACCTGTCAGCTTCTCTAAATATGCTCTCATGCATCATTCCTGATTACAAGGGGCACGTAAAAGTAACAGAGCAAACTTTCTTTCAGGATACTCTCTTTTTAAAAAATAAGTTTTGACAACATAAATGAGTACTACAAACCCCAATTTGCAGTTTTACTTTCCACGGTTTCGGTTGCCCGAGGTAAACCATAGTCTAGGATCAGATGATCCCCCTTTGCTGTTAGCAGGACAGTAGTGGCCTAACACTATGGCATCCTGCCCATGTCATCCACCTCATTTCATCTCGTCATGTAGGCATCTTACTGACTCACCTCGTCATGGGAAGAAGAAGGGTGAGTACAGGACAATAAAATGTTTTGAGAAAGAGACCACATTCATGTAACTTTTCTTACAGTTTGTTGTCATTGTTCTATTTTATGATTAGTTACTGTTGTTAATCTCTTCCTGTGCCTAATTTATAAAGGAAACTCTATCATAGGATTCTATGTATAGGGAAAAACAGAGTCCGTCTAAGGTTTAGTCATATCCATGCTTTAGGTGCCCACAAAATGTCTTGGGATGTATCCCTATGGATAAGGAGGGGGGACTACTGTACATGTATATTAGAGAAAATAAAACGACCCCCCCAAAAAAGCTGGAAAATAGAATGACCTACATGTTAGCTCCCAAAGGATAGTTACATTAACATTTTGGTGTATAATCTTGCATACTTTGGTTCAGTATTATACATATATAGGTCATGTATATATTTTTCAAAAATGGATTATATTGCTTTTTCACGTGATATAGCCTTCTTTCCGTGTCAATAATGTATTTCTGTAATACAGTCGAAGTATAGTATTTAGAGGCCACATAGTACTTAGTCATGTGGTCCATCTCATATGTTATTAATACAACCTTCTCAATGTTAGAAATTCAGGTTACTTTCAGTAAACTGTGGTGACATAAATAGTGTTCATGTGAATGAATATTTATACACATAATTATTTCCTCTGGATAAATTCTTGGAACTGGGATTGCTGAGTTAGAGGCTATAGAGTTTCTAAGGTTTCTCACATTTATTGATCATTTGACTTCCAAAAAGTTGTAGCTATTTTTTCACACTCACTAGAAATATATGAATGTCTATTTGCCTGACCATTTGCCATTTTATAGTAACCCCACTTTGGGTGAAAAATAGTACTCTTTGGTTACTAGGGAAGCTTGATGGTCATATGTACTTTTAATTTTGTGAGTTTTGTTATTTTCTTTTATCATTGAAAAACTTAGCTATTCATTTTTTTTATTGAGGTGCCCTTTTCTTATTGATTTAAAGAGCTCATTGTATATTCTGGTTGCTAACCCATTTTATGTATTATGAATTGCATTTACTGATTTATTTGATTTTTCATTTTGGGGGGTGTTTCAAAACACCTTCAGTCAAATGTGTCAATGTCTTTCTTTGGTTTCCAATATATGCTTTGATTATTTACTGATTGGTAACAGCCTTGGCATTATCAAAGATGTTTTCTATTTTATTTTCCGACACTAGGTATGTGAAAATTGGTAAGTAATTTAGTGTCTGAATTTGTTTTTGTATGTGCAAGGTAATACCTTGACCTGCCAATGTGCCAGAGCTTTTAAGGATCAGAAGAGGTAATGTATATGAAAATGCTTTCAAAGTTTAAAGGATTATTTTTGTTATTCAGCTACACCTGGATACTGACCAGTAATCTGAATAAGTTCATGTTTACTGAGAACAGCACTGCCTTTCCTTCCCTGGTATCTGAGGCTTTTCTGGTCACGTAGTAAGAAGTAGTCTTGATCTAAAAGTACACTGGAGTCTGTGCTCTGGTAGTTGGAGAGGTGCTCAAAGGGTGGCGAAATGTTGCCTGCCACCAATCCCTGCCTGGAGCATGGATTCCGGGCATCCATCCCACCTTCCCAGCTGGGAAAATGGGCTCTGGAACTATTCTTTGATGTAGTATGTGTGTTTACTTCCACATGTCCCCGCCCTTGAAGGGTAGCTAACGAAACCCATTCAGTGAGGCCAAACTGTCTGTTTCTGTCCAACAGAGTAGGAGGTGGGGGAAAACCCAAAAGCCTTCTGTCCACACTCCTATTCCTTGGGGACTAGAAAAACAGTACTCTTTCTAGCAATTAATATTTGAAACAGATACACTGGCCTATCAGATAAATCAGTGGTTTAGCACAGTTTTGTGGTACACATTCTGGAGAGAGTTGTTTATTGGGAAAACTTTTTTTAAGCCATGAGATGACCATAATTCTCCCTCTCTAAATGCCAGATTAAAAAAAAATCAGAGCGGCAAGAAAAACAATTATAGTATCTCATGCATCAAAGTAATCATTAGTAGAAAAACAAAGTATGTTCTTTCTGGCAAGCTCTGACAGATGGTTGAGATGGCTTATGGTAGGAGAAGATGCTTACATGATACATGTGTTATTTCAAAACTTGAGGCGTTTTGTTTTTGTTTTGATGGGAGGGAAAGATAGTGTATGCTCTCATAACTTAAGCCTTCTTGAATGTCAGAGGCCTCTGGAAAGTTGATGAGGTTAGACATTTGAACTTATCTGAGACACTTCCATGAAGGAGAAGTAAGGTTATTTTACTGGAAGTCTACTACGTGCTAGGTTTGATTAATCTTGATAACAGTAACAGTACTGCTATGTATGATTATTGCAATTTCACAAGAAATGAAAACTGAAGTTCAGAGCCATTAAGCAATTCACCTTAGACCACATAACCAGTAAGTGGCAGCATTAAGTTTCTAACTTCAAAGTCATTTCTTTTTTCCTTGAACCACATTGTCTTCCTTGGAGTTAGAAGATAAAAATAAGCCTTAACAACTCATAAAAAGGGACACCTGGGTGGCTCAGTGGTTGAGCTTCTGCCTTCGGCTCAAGGTGTGATCTTGGTCCCAGGATCGAGTCCCATGTTGGGCTCCCTGCATGGAGCTACTTCTCCCTCTGCCTGTGTCTCTCATGAATAAATAAATAAAATGAAATCTTTAAAAAAACTCATAAAAATGATCATGATCAGGGCGCCCGGGTGGCTCAGTTGGTTAAGCACCCAACTCTTGATTTTGGCTTGGGTTGTGATCACGGCTTGTGAGATGGAGCCCCACGTCGAGCCCTGTGTCAAACTCCATGGCTGGGCGTGGTGCCTACTTGGGATTCTCTCTCTCCATCTCGCTGTGCCCCTCCCCACCTTTAGAAATGATCATGATCATAGTTTGAAAAATGGAAAGTGCTGTTGGGATCTGTACAGTAATGGAGAAATAAAAGACCCCAAGAATGGCCCCCCAATTTTATTTGGCAACAGGCTGCAAATTCCACTGATGTGAAACAGTTCTCTGCAGGGACATACTAGTGTGGGTTAACTGTTCCCTGACTATTCTGTGGCAGTCAGGAGGGCAGCCTCACAAAGAATCACACACACACACACACACACACACACACACACACACACACACTCTTCAGATTTCATTTTAGTACTTTCCAGCCTGACATGGAAAGGGGCTGATACACTGACAAACACAATCTGGCCAGATGTTATTATTTTGCACTACATTTAATTTCTTCCTGCCAAAGATTTAGACTTCTTTTCCCTGATAAAGATCAGGGGAAATTGTCTGGTATTTACAAAATCCCATCCAGGCGTATCTGTTACAATGTTCACTTAGCAAAGTTTATTAGATTATTAGGGCTTTAAACCCTTGGGCTCTGTCGTTATTGAAATTAAAAAAAGAAAACCCCAAACATCTTCAACAAATTTAAGTGGCATAATTAGACCATGGACTTGTGTTACAGGCATTTTGGAATTATGAAAATGATTTAAATGGTATTTGCTTCCTGAGAAACTTGCTGAGTTTGACAGGGATGAAAGGAAACCGGTTATGCTCCTTTGGTCTCACAAGTTAATGGCGAAAGTGATATCTGGAACTGAAATAAATTTGCTCTAGTAGTAAGGCGAAATTATTCCCATAAGTAGTTAGCCATACCAAACAGGGCCTCTCTTTCTTGGCCTAGTTAAAATGTGGGCACCACAATATTAGAGGGACATGTGGGTCTGTCACTTCCTTGTTGATGAAACCCATTTAGGGGAACACTGAACCAGACCCCTTAAACTCTAATTCTTGGCATCTACCCATATTCTCCTAGACATATGAAGATAGTAATAGAACTACTCAGTATTTTCAAGATGTAGTAAGTTCTGGTTTGTATACACTGCTATCTTCCTCAAGGGATTTCACTATGCTTTGCGTGCAATGATTATATTTTCATGCATTTTCCAAGTCAGAAGTTGGTGGCACTGTTCTTACTTTCTCTAGTGTGGGAATGGAGACAGGGGAGGGTTTGGGTTGGGGACCCAAATGAATCAAGATTAGGAGCTGGTAACTGGTAAGAAACTTTAGCTCTATGATTTACAAGAGACATTGAGGCTGGCTAGACCAAAGCAGCCTAATTATGCTTATTTGTTTTTGGGGAGTGGGGTGGAGTGGCACTAATTCAAGCACCAAAATTTTGGAACATTGAAATTTGCTTAAGAACGGGGGAGGACTGGGGCGCCTGTCTGGCTCAGTCTGTAAAGCATGCAACTTTCCACCTTGGGGTTGTGAATTCAAGTCCCACGATGTAGAGCTCACTTTAAAAAAAGAGAGAACTGGGTAGCCCGGGTGGCTCAGCAGTTTAGCCCCGCCTTTGGCCAAAGGTGTGATCCTGGAGACCTGGAATCGAGTCCCACCTCGGGCTCCCTGCATGGAGCCTGCTTCTCCCTCTGCTTGTGTCTCTGCCTCTCTCTCTCTCTCTCTCTCTCTCTCTCTCTATTCTCATGAATAAATAAATAAAATATTTTTTAGAAAAGAGAGAACTGTTTAAGAACATTGAATGGAAGTATTCATTACATAGGCCAACTTGAGTGCTTTAGTTTATTGTATATTTTCTTGGCATCAGACTAGGCTTTTTAACAAATTATGAAAGCCCTGCTCCTCAGAGACTATGTTAGAAATGTCTCACAACTAAGTAGGACCACGATTAGCCTTTCTCTTCTTATTTTGAAACCCTTTATGGGAAAACCATAATAGTGCAAACATATGTTTGTACATTAGATATACAGGCCTTAAATGCTGAAATGGCAGAAGTAAAGTCAAGGCAAGAGGTAAATATTTTGCGAAAATTAATGATCTAGAGTGAACTCTCATTAACTCTGGCTCTGTTAATTTGAATATTGTGATAATTTGACTTGGATGGAAGTTTACTTTCATCCCATTTATGAAGAAACAATCTGATAAACAAATTAATAGTGTCTATAAGATTTGCAGGAAGCCATGTTTAACTGCTCGAAGGACTTGAGCAAGTCCATTAATTAGCTAATTACAATGAGGTTTGCTATTAAAGCAAGCCTGATAGAACCTCTACTTGGAAATACTTTATTAGCAAGTTTGAATTACTCCAGGTATGGAAAAACAATAAATGGTAGTGTCATGTTTAAGAAAATAGATCCTGAAATAAATTGACTTAAACTGGAATCTTGTAACCTAGAGGAGATGCGCTTAACCTGTCTAAGCCTCAGTTTCCTTATCTCTAAAACAGGGACAATAGGGGCACCTGGGTGGTTCCTTTGGTTAAGTGACTCTTGATTTCGGCTCTGGTCATGATCTCAGGGTTGTGAGACCGAGCCCCATGTCGGGCTCTGTGCTTAGAACAGCGTCTGGTTGAGTTTCTGTTTCCCTTTCTCCCTCTGCCCTTCTTCCCTGCTCACTCTCTCTCTCTCTCTCACTCAAATAGATAAATCTTAAAAAAAATAAAACAAAGACAATAAATGATAGGGCCTACCTAACCATACATGGTTGTGAGAAAGAAATGATACGACCCATGTGAAACTTAACTTAGAATGCCTGGTACATAGCAAGTGCTCAATAAATGTTAGCTGCTGTTTGTTATTCTTGGAAAGTAGTTGTAAATCACACTTCACTAATTTACCTTATCCTTTCCTTCATCAATTCAGATTAGTGAGAAAGTTCCAGGAAAACCTCCTATTTGTTGAGCTAGCTTCTCTGGAATTGGAATGAGAGTCCATCTGGGGACAGTAACTTAATAAATTGGCCTACCTATTCTGCAGGCCAAATATACACATGGACAGGGGATGATTATCAGGATTAAACTTTTAGTTTCCCAGGAGGGAAGTTCTAATTGAACAAGTTTTATATTATAAACTTAGTTGACCATGAGTTTATGTTATAAAGTTATTTTGAAGCCTGAAAAATACCAAGAGGTTAATATGTGAATATTTTACTATAACATTTCAAATATAATCCCTTTTCTGTTATCCTGCTGACACTGTACTACACAAAGAATAGGTGTTAATTTTGGAAGAGAAATTAGTAAATACTGATAAATATAAAACAAAATAATCACCCAGAATCTTAACCATCAGAGATGACCGTAGTCAAAATAGGTCTCCTACTTTTTCTCTGCACATATCCAAACGCACACATGTAGATTTTATAACAAAAATGGAGTCTGCACATGTTAGAAGCAGTGCTAGTGATAAACCAGAGAGTGTGCGCATGTTTCCTTTAGTTATTTTCGGGTGTGCCTTCAAATAGGGCATTCATTTGTGATCATGAGATGGACTTAAACTGAAAAATTGCATATAATTTCACATGTGAGAGTCCTCCTCCAATCTGTTTCTGTTGAGACCAATAGTAATTCAGCACAGAGAATATGGTTTCAATTATCTCTATAGGTCCATTATAATTCAGAATTGATGTTGTGTGTGCATGCGTGAGAGAAAGATGGGGGAGAGACACAGAGACGAGAGGAGAGAGAGAGACAGAAGCAGGGAGAGAGAGAGGACGTGTACATCTGCTGGGTGGAGATTTTCCCTGTTGTGTGGTCTAGTGACAAGGGTCTTGGACTGGGAGTAAGAAGATATGGCCTGTAGCTCTGACTCCACCATGACTCACTGGATGACCTTACACAATTAATTTCATTTTTTCTGGGCTTCAGTTTTCTCATATATAAAATGTGAGGTTAGGCCAGATAATTTCTACAGCTGCTTGCAGCTCAAAGAGTATGAGGATTGTGTTTTATTTTTTAATTTAAAAAATTTTTAAAATAAAACTTGCCTGTCTGCCTAGAAGAACCCAAGGCTCTGTGGATAGCTTCCTAAAGAGAGGAGAGGTGATGAATCTCAACTGTTCTTTGGCGCCAGACAGACCAAAGGCTGTAATTTTTAGCCTATCAGGAGTTTGACTTTTGGAAGTGCTAAATCCTCCATTAGGAATAAATGTGGAAGCTCCAAGTTATTTATCGTTATTTACACTTTCCATTCATAACTGTCAGTGTCAAAGTCTCTGTCGACATAACTGCGTCAACGAGGTTAGCTTTAATCAGTTTAGTGGCGGCTAAGTCACAAATATATCAAATAGCCAATCATAATGCAGGAGTCCTCTAAAGCCTGACTGAATTATTTATTTTGTTATGATGAAAATGTCTGGGCTTTATTGGGTTTTCTTTGAAGAACTTGATTTGGCTTGAAGTCTGGAAGATAAAAGATCAGTGATTGTCTCTCAGATTTTTATTCTGCCTTCCTTCAAGGCTTTTCATTTTTCACAAGCCGTTGTTAGCACTTTTAAGTCAAGGTGAGAGAGCTGTGATATTTTTTATCTTAGGGGTTTAAGCATGTGTGAAAAACTTTTACCTTTGATTTCTTATCCTGTTTCTGTCATATGGAAGCTCTGTGACCTTGAACTAACCACTTAACCTGCCTGAGCCTCGTTTTCTTCATCTGTAAAATGGGGATGGTCTTCATCTTGTCCAAATCTCAAGTTGTTATTGAAACCCAAATCAGATAATGCTTTAGTTGTTATACAAATGTGAGAGTTTTCATTATTACAATTAAGTTTAGTGCTATTATTTATGCCCTCCCTAGGTAGGCCTGACTTGATAGGACAGATACTGATCCTGAAAAATTATGTGGAAGTCAGTTTTAGAAATCAAAACTCTTCTATGCCTTATGTTATACCCTGATATATTACCCAGCAAATTTTGTTCTTCAGAGGCCATCTAAAAATTAAAGGATTCAGGGGTGCCTAGCTGACTTGGTTGGTAGAGCATGCAACTCTTGATTTCGGGGTCATGGGGTTTGAGCTAAGTTGGACGTACAGATTACTTAAAAAATAAAATCTCTTAAAACAATTCAAGGATTCAACAAAGTGAAAATCACATTCAACAGAAAAAGGAACAATACTCAAAGAAAACACGAACATTGCAGATTATATTAAATACAACACTAACAGTATAGCTCCAGAGACTCTGCAAAGGGACATAATCCATCTTGCTTTAAATATGCCCAGGACCTATATGGGGATGGAATGGCTGGCATTGGGGAGGTGAGTGAGAGAAGAGGACAGGAAGAAAAACCTGTAAAATCTAGCTCTCCCCAACAGCCTCCTCTGTGTCAGTTCAAGTGGCTATCACCAGCCCCCACTGCACACTTCTTACTCTTTTTTTCCACACATCTTTAGTACAGACAGTGAAGCTGCAGGAGAAGTGTGCCTTTGTCCTTACAATAAGTTGTATGGTCGCTCTGAGAATCACTTTAGTTTCCTTTTTATTTCTTTTTTTACCAAGCCATTCAGAGGCCTGCTTACCAGCATAGCAGGAAAGAAAAGAGATAAATACATAGGGCCAAAGCAGAACACAAAGAAAGCAAGATTAGAAAATTTATAAGTGTAGAGAGAGAACATCTGAATGAAGTAACATGGCCACCGGTAGGAAGGCACCGCTTCATGTGGGCTTCATGAATTGTCTCATGTTTAAGTTGAGTTGTGGCTAATTAAGTTTCATGTGCTACAGCAAATTAGCATGTATTGAGCGTCTACTAACTGAGAGTGACATTTATTGGGAAGTGAAGAGCTAGGTGGTTTTATTCCTGATGTTTTGGAAGCTGTGCTCTCAAGAGTGATTTTTTTTTTTCAAGAGTGATTTTTTCCAGTGTCTTCGAACTGCAAAGACCTTGGGAAGCTCAGCCCATGGAGAGGTGCTAGCCTTGGAATCAGAATATGTAGATTCCAGCTCCAGCGTGGTTGTTCTCTAGCACTGGTCAGAGGGCAATAAGCCCTCTGAACCCCCTGGATCCTTTCCCAAACCTGCCGGTTAGGCTAGGTCTTCCTGCCATGCTGCTCTGTCCCACCTACCTCCAGCTCCATGCTACCTCCCTCTGCCCTTGGACTGACCAAACTAGAAATAATGTACTTTGGATGGGAAGGGGCTGGGGGGGAGGGGGCGTTGTCTGTCCCCTTCAGTGGACTGCAAGCCCCTCCAGGGTCTGGATTGAGTCTCTCCCTGTATCTCTACCCTACTAGTTCAGTGCCTGGCTGGCTCAGTCGGTAGAAAAAATGTGTGACTCTAGATCGTGGGGTTGTGAGTTCAAGCCCCATGTTGGGTGCAGAGATTATTCAAAAAAATCTTAAAAAAATAAAAATAAAATTGCATATTACACCAAACAGCACTAAACACACATTTATGTAAGGGGCTATTACCAATTAGGGTCGTTATGTGTAATTCACATCTTAAAATATAGGGGTAATTTCTTAATGGAGTTTGGGCAAATTAACCTTTCTAAAGCACAGTTTATTTTTCCAAAGAGGTGAGTAGACTAGCACACCAGCTTTAGCTGGGGTCCATGGATGGGTTGCAGTGGGTCCTTGAAACCCCTGTTATTGGTTGTAAATCTTTTGGTATTTGTGGCTTCTTTCCTGGAGAGAGCACATAGCTTAAATCAGATCCATAAATGGGTCTATGCCCCCCTCATCCCCAAATAGTTAAGAACCACAAAGCTAGCTAATCTCTAAAATTCCATTCAGCTTTAATCTGCTTCTACAGAGAATCCTCGTCTGAACAGATAGATTGGAATTTATTATTTAATTGACTCAAATAAATAGTCTTAGTTATTTTAACCACACTAATGTCAGGATTCCCAGATGTTAATAGTATCCATTTGGGTACTGACCGTTGGCATACCCTGTTACCACCCAGATACCTGCTTGGCTTGAGGGAAGAACTATTGTGTTAGATATCATCTCCCATCTCCTTTCCCAAATATGGTTATTCTATCCTTACCTATATTGCTTTCAAGGGGGGCTGGGGCTTGATCTGCAGAATTAGAAGCTTTACTCCTGTGTTTGTTAACTGAGTGCCGTAAATATCCTTTAAAGAAATTGAATAGCCTGAGTGGAGCTGTAGCCCAGCAGAGCGTTAGAGGAGTGGCACCATGTCAGAGCCCAGCTGTGTTTGTTCTGATGATAATGAAGTGACTGTATACTATTTCCTTCTCTTGGGAAGTGATACAGTTAAAATCCCAACATCTGCAGAAATAGCAAGGTTGATTTACTTGGTTATGTACACTGAGCTCTCCATTTTAATAAAGAGAGGCGAAAGTCAAGCTATCAGATTAAGTACAGTGAGTAGGAAGAAGTGATCCACCAGTCTGTTTTAGAATCCATTGCTCACTGTGGGAGAAGACTGCTGACAATATGGGTATCTCACCTTAATCTTTTTTTAAATTTTATGTATTTATTCATGAGAGACACACAGAGAGAGGCAGAGACATAGGTAGAGGGAGAAGCAGGCTCCCTGCAGGGAGCCTGATGTGGGACTTGATCCCAGGACCCCAGGATCACGACCTGAGCCAAGGCAGACACTCAACCAATGAGCTGCTCAGGCATCCCTCACCTTAATCTTTGAGAGGGGAGCATCTTCCAGCCAATCATTGAAAAGAGTACAATGGGGGAGGGGTGAGGAACAACAAGAGGGAGAAGATCGAGCTTTCATTCATGGCTCCCATGCTAAGCGAATAGTGTAACATTGGGGAAGTCTCTTTCTGATCAGGAGCCTCTTGGGCTACCTGTTATCTAGGAGCCCTTTCTAGGGTTATTGTAATTATCGTTAATAAGAATTACAATAATAGAGTGTCTGTTTATTTTTTACTATGTGTCATTATGCTAGGGGTTTGAGAATAAAACTGATTTTATCCTCACAGTAATCATGTTAAGTAGATGGTATTACTCCATTTTATGAGTGGGGAAAACTGAAGCTCAGAGAGAGTAAGCAGTTTGCTTAAGTATTACCATCAGTCCACCCTTTCCTGATTTCTCCCACAGCCAGTCATGGCCAAGTCCTCTCGGTTATACCTCTTCTCCAACTTTGAAACCCCTGCCCTGGTTTCAACCATCAACTCTAGCCTGGCCTTTTTAACTGCTTCCAACTGTTTCCCTACCTCCAGTTCTATGCCTTTCTTCTAGGGCCCATCAGCCTTTTTAAAAAAAGATTTTATTTATTTATTCATGAGAGACACAGAGAGAGAGAGAGAGAGAGAGAGGCAGAGACACAGGCAGAGGGAGAAGCAGGCTCCATGCAGGGAGCCTGATGTGGGACTCGATCCTGGGTCTCTAGGATCATGCCCTGGGCTGAAGGAGGTGCTAAACTACTGGGTCACCGGGGCTGCCCAGCCTTTTTTTTTTTTTTAAGATTTTATTTATTTATTCATGAGAGACATAGAAAGAGAGAGGCAGAGACACAGGCAGAGGAAGAAGCAGGCTCCATGTAGGGAGCCCGATGTGGGACTTGATCTCAGAACTCCAGGATCACACCCTGAGCTGAAGGCAGATGCTCAACCACAGACAGAGCCACCCAAACCTTCCTTCCTTCCTTCCTTCCTTTCTTTCTTTCTTTCTTTCTTTCTTTCTTTCTTTCTTTCTTTCTTTCTTTCTTTCTAGAGAGACAGAGAGCAAGTGAGCGAGTGGGGGAGAGGCAGAGGGAGAGGGAATCTTCAGCAGGTTCCATACTCAGTATGGAGCCCAACGTGGGGCTCGATCCTACAACCCTTAGATCATGACCTAAGCTGAAATCAAGAGTGGGATGCTTAACCGACTGAGCCACCCAGGCACCCCTCCTCTTTCCAGTTTTTATGAAGTAACACAGGTACCATTTCTTCAGGAAACCTTCCCTAATCACCTTCTCCACTGGATTATGTTCCCCTCCTCTGTGCTCCTTTGGTGTGCTTCATTAAAAATAGAATACCAGCCAGTATCTAATAAGCATTTACCATCCACCAAGTACCGTTCTCAGCTCATTATATGCATTAACTCTTTGAATCCTCACGACAACCATAGGAAGTAGGTGCTATTGATAACATGTTTTACAGATGTTTGGTTCAGTTCATGCTTACAGATACCGTGCTTGCTGGCAATCATAAAGCCATGACCTGCCCGATCTAGGGTTTGAACCCCAGATACACTTACTTGAGAACCTGGTCTCAGCTGCTGGTTCCATGGTGTCTTTTACCTCAGGTGCTACCTTCACCAGGAACCCTCCTTCTATGGCTCTTTCCTAAATAACTTTAAAAACAACTTGGATTTTTACAAAAAAAGTTTAAATTGAATATAATTAGCCAGTTTTGAAGCTGAAAATGAGCAGTTCTCAGGCACAATAGGCTTGAGGTACTAAAATGACCCCCAGGATCAGATAATCCTACATTTACACAAAGCTAAACCCTTTAAAGCATTTTTACTTCCATGAGACACATGGTTGCTATTTTCCAGGTCAGAAAACTGAGGACAGTGACGTGAAGTCACTTGCCAAGAGCAGAGTTTCTTAACTTGGCATTATTTACATTTGGGCCTGGATAGTTCTTTATCCCCGGGGTTGGGGTGAGGGGCTGTCCTGTGTTTTGTAGAATGTTTAGGGGCATCTCTGGCCTTTACCTCCCCCTCTCCCACGTCATGATAACCAAAAATATCATCACACATTGTCCCATGTCCCCTGGAGGGCAAATTCACCTCCAGCCTGGAGTCTCCTGCTGGTGAGCAGCAGGACTAGTTCTGTGAGCTAGCTCCCACCCTTGTGCTGATGAGAGACACTGGAGTCCGGGAGGTGATTTTGCACATTAACCTTTCTTTCCTAAAGTGTTCTTTTTATACCATAGAAGTTGTTTGGTGACTAACCAAAGAGGAGCTCACAGTGATTTCCTGGGGTGTTTTGGTGCCTGAATCCTCTTACTCAATGTCACTTGTTTTTCTTTTCCTAAACTCTGTGTGTGTGTGTGTGTGTGTGTGTGTGTGTACAAGTACACATGCATGCATGTGGTCTGGGAGGATTTGATAGAAAAGGCCATGTGTATCAAGGTTTTATTGCCTGAAGGCTTATATGAATCCACACCTTCATTTTCCTGAATTCCTGTTTGCCTCAAGTGCCAGGTTTTCTCCATAGGAAGTATTTCCTTGACAATGTCAAGCACTTTGGTAGGTGTGTTATGTAAATTTACAAGTGAGCCATGGGCTGTTTCTCATGAGAAGGCTTTTGCGAGGGTTTTGCCAGGGTTTTGACCTTATGAGAAAATTGCTTATTTATAAACTATCCTTCCATGTAGGACTATGTACTAACTTGAGAACTAGTCTCCTCTCCAACCCCAGCACCCCAAGCGAGAGGAGGGGAAATCAATGCCTTTGCTTGGGTAGAGTGGGGGAAGCTAAGCAGGCCCGGCTGGACTCCTTCAGCAAGGCGCTCCCATGAAAGCTGGGGGAGAAAGTAGGGATTTCTTCCTTTTTCAGAAAATGTTTTTATTTTTCTGATGTGGGAAAATGCATACAGTAGTTAGGCATACTTAATGTATAAAAAGAAATTTTATATATATAATTTAATATGATTAAATCATAATCATATATCATATGTATCTATCATATACATCATATATACACATATATACATATGTATATATACATATATGTATAAAAAGAAATTATATATAATTTAATATTATTAAATCATAATCATATATATCAATCATATATATCAATCACACATATTATATATAATTTAATATGATTATTAAATCACATATATATATATATATATATGATTAAAGCCCTGTATTATCCCTTCCCCTCTGCCTTACTGACTTTGCCAACTGCAAACACTGTGGTTTGATGGTGTATCCTTCCAGACTTGCCCCATGCATTTGTGTACATATGCACATGCTCACTGTGCACTCACATGCACAGTTCCCTGCCCCCCCCCATAATTGGACCACACTGTTTTGTCAACATGCTTTTTTCGCTTCATAGATCTTTGGCATCTTTCAAAACACATACTTGAAGACTGCCCTTTTGTAAAACAGCTGCATAGTATTCCCACCTATCCATTCCCCTATGGGCATGACAGTGAGGAGTGTGCTTTCTTTTTCTCTTCTCTATTCCACACGGTGCTGAAGGGAATATCTTTATTCACACCTTTCCATGCACCTGAAAGGCTGTGCCTGGAGCAGAAGCTCCTAGAAGTTGGAACGCTTTGTCTAGGGCTAGTTTTCCAGGGGCAGTAGGCCAGTATTGCCTGCTCTCTGCTGCCTCCCGCCATGCAGAGAGAGCCAGTATTTTCCAGAGCTCACTGGGGAAGCCTCCTACTGGATCACACCAGGGGACTGACCCTGTACAATCCACCTGGGAAATTGTGCTCCTTTTCAGCATGCCAGAAGCCAAGGAACACCAAGCTCTTGGCTCTTCTCTGTTACTCTGCCTCAGCATAAGACCTAAATGCTGCTGTCATACTGCAGGCCCGAATTTGGAGGGTATTTTTTGATTTGATGCCTCAAAAACATGATTTTTCTGTTTCTGTCATAGCTGTTTAGTGAGCAACTGCTGTATGCTGGGCACTGCTGGGCACTTTCGGATATGTATGTAGTGGTATTCAGATGTATTCCTCAAAAATGTAGGTCAGTCTGTCTATGGACATGGCTTTGTGTTATTTTTATGTCTTAATTAAGGGCCCATAAAAGAAATGCTTTGCTGTAGATTGGGTTTCAATTATGATTTCACAAATAATCCTTTTAAAGTGGGTTAGGTCATTGTTTGTTTTTTTGGCTCTATCCATATAAATCATTCTCTCTATAGAAAAACATCAAATCCTGTTTTCACAGAAGGCAGGGAAATAAGTTGTTTACACTCCATTCACCCCCGTCCTCATTGCAAACATCTCAGCCACCCAAGTGAAGTTTATTTAAACTCCCAAGCTATCCATGCAAACAAGACCCCTACAGCTAAGGAGTTTGGAGAAAGAAAGGAGTGGGATTGTCTCCTACTTCCCCCAGTTGCCCTGCCTCTTTCAGAATATTCCTTTTCATGTGGTAATTCACTACCCAGTGGTTTGGCTTCGTTTCTATGTCCTTTTCCAGTTCTATAAATTGGGAAGGTGGGCCCATAATGTCACAGTATCTCAGAGTTGTCGGGGAGCTTTACAGGTCATTGAATGCAACCCTCCTACCTCTGTGTGACGCCTCTGTACAGCATATTCCGAGACAGCGATCATTTGGTCTTGGAGTGAAAACTGCTTCTGGTGAAAAATCCACCCCCTCACGAGGCAGCTCATTTAATTTTTGGTCAGCTTTAATTGCCAGTTCTTATGGCTGTTGGACTCAAATCAATCTCCTTGTAACTCTTTCACCGTCCTGGTTGCTCTCATTTGGATAAGCTACGACTACGTGATGATCCCCTTAAATTTTGGCACCCAGAATCGTGCAATACAGAGCACTAGGTAGTGATCTCTGCCAGCAGTCTATGTGCTATACTTTTAGCGAGGCAGTCAACCTGAGATACTCTCTATTGAGTCGGTCCATGTTGAACTTACAGTCGGGGCAAAATTCCCCAACCTGTTGTCACCAGCCTTCTTCCCGTGTTTGGGGTGTTGGTCTTACATGAATAGGACATCTTAATAAATTTGAGCCAATCTAGCCTGTTGAGATCATGCGGATTTCAAAATGGGCTCACTGTTCCTTCCAGCTTCATGTAATTTGTAAACTAGATCAGTGTCCCGCTTATGCCATGATTCTAGTCATTGATAAAAATGCTGAGGAGAGCAAATCATGAAGGTTCCCCATCAGAGACTTCCTTTCAGATTGACGTTAATCTATTGACTAGTACCTTTGGGGACTGCCATCACAGCAGTGAAAGAATCAGCCAGTGGCATTCTTTACAATTCAGAGCAGCCAATCTTGGACATGACTGCTCACTCTGCTCTAGGCCTTCTTGAAATCCAGAGGCTATGTATCCACTGTATTCCTTTGGTTTTTCAGCCCGACGCTCCCATCATAAAGGGAAATGAGGTTAGTCTGGCATGACTTGTTCATATAAAACTAAGCCAGCTTCTTATGATTGCTTCTTCTTTTTTGAAATGCTCACAAATCTTCTGCTTGATGATGTGTTCTGAACTCTTGCTTGGAATTGATGTTAGACTGGTGAGATTATTATTTGTGACAGCCACCTTTCTCTTCTCCTTTAAGAAATATGGGAATCAGAAGGGCTTTGGTTTTGCTCACCCTGCCACCTCCCCCATACCTCTGTTTCCACAAATCCCCCTCTCTTTGTCACCTTTCCCCATGCTGGGCTGACTTTCTCCTCCTTCTGTTCCCTCAGAACCCTGCCCTCAGTTTTCCTAGGTGAGAGCTACTTAGTATGGTAATGGGTGCTAATGGGCTAATGTGTTTTTGACAATGAGTAATCTATTTGCTTTGGGAGCATGGCCTAAATCCCAACATGTGATTAGAATGGTGGTAATTTTGAGCACCATGGCAGGTTATTAATGTAGTGTGGGAGGCTAAAACCTTTTGTTTCCTCTCAAATAGGTGACTACTATTTACACCCCTTGTATGGCTTTCTGCCAATTGTGTTGTGGGCGATTTTGAACCAAATTGATTGGCTAATTGCTTGTGGTCATCCGGCTTTTCAGCTGCCCATGTAGCATCCCTGGAGGTAATTAGCACTTCCAGAATTGGGGGTGAATTGGAGTTATTCATGGTCATGTCTTCTGGAGTGGGAGCAGGGGCCACACTAGCTTATAGTTATGAGTGAATCATTTTTACTTTAAAATGATTACTGAGGATTGATGAGTTTCTTTAACAATTTTTAAAAATCCATTATGGAGAATTTTGATATACAATTGCCTTCTAGAGTCATTTAAAGTGGCCAGTTGGGTTCTATCTTACAATATAGTGTAAGATAAACTCATTGGTAGGAAATAGCTTCAAAAATGTCCAGCATTTTTGAAAAGCAACTGGAATTTCAATTGCATCCGTGTACCAGCACACATAGTGGAATATTTTTTAGCCAGTGTTATGCTAAAAAGTATAGAATATATTTTTCATTAAGAATGGCTTCATATGTAAATGCCATGTAAAACCCACTGGTGTCTGACAGTGATCCCCAAATTTAGAATCATCAGAACTTCAAGGTGATCTCTCTCTTTTAAAAAACAGTGTTCTTGGGTGGTTTACAGGACAGAAGGTGACCAAGCAGAGCATCGCAGGACCCTGTTATTCCCTACCTACCCCCTCCCAAGACGTGGCATTTGTCAGTGTCAATCGGCACTGAAATTCTACCTGTGGCAGTAAAAGAAGGCCTAGGGTCATCTGCTTATTTGGATTCTTCCTCTTTTATAATTAAGTAGGAGCTGATATTATCATCCTTGGAAGATCCAGCTTGAGGGTGATATGCTCTTGCAATGCAAATAAACAGCAGGCTTGGGTCACTGCCGAGCCTAGGGCTGGGAAGCCTTGGCCCAACCAGCTGTTGAATTCCAGTTGTTCCCATGCTGTTCAGGGTGGTCCCCAGGCTTTTGTCCTGCTGGCTGGTGTACAGCCCTCGTCCTTGGGATTCTTCTAGTTTCCCCTCTTCTGTGTTAGATTCCCAACCTTGACTAATGCTGGAATTCAGGGAAGGCTAGAGGGGAAGAGGCAATAATTTCTTTTCTCTGTCATCAGATTAAGTCCTACCCCCTATTTCAGGATGGGCTGGAGTTCTAGAGATGATATTATTTAGATGATTTTTCTTAAACTCTTGCCTTGGAGCATCTCATAGATGGGGAGCAGTGCCTGAAGTGGCCCGTGTCCTGTATCTCTGATCAGAGATCCCAGTCTGCTTTCTCGACTTCCTGTTTTCAGGAAGTTTGATTTTTTACTTTCGCTTGCTTGTCTGTTCTCAGCCTGTCTCCTCTCCCTGACTAAGTGGGTCAGATTTTGTTTCCTAAAAGGAGATTAAATTGCTCTTTGCTGGAAAAGATAAACAATCACTGGCATGGTGTGTGTGTGTGTGTGTGTGTGTGTGTGTGTGTGTGTGTGTGTTGGCAAGGGATGCTTGGGCGGGGATTGTCAGTCTTCTTTTCTGAAGTCTGTTTTTCATCCTAATGGCTCTTTGAATTCGAATCCTGGTTCTGCCTCTCTGTGACCTTGGCAAGAGACTTCTGCTCCTAGACCTACACTTTCCCTGTCCTTCAAATGAATGATAGAAGAATCTCATAGTGTTGTAGTGAGGGCGAAGCGAATAGTGTGAGCTTCTATTCACAGTCTCTAGGAGGGTCAGAGGAAAAGGTAGGCAGGTGTGGTGGTGCCTCTGTGGTTAACCCCTTTCACCCCAAGGAACAGACATAACTGGGGAAAGTTGTTTTTTTTTTCTTCTAAGGATCCACAGTGTGACCCAGAGGAAATTGCACAACCCATCTATCCCCAGTTTCTGTCCCCAGAGAACAAGCTAGATCTTCTGAACGGGGATCAATCAAAGAGCTGTCTTCAGCAATGAGAAGTGTCATGAGAATAAACAGCTGCTCCCTCTACCCTGTACCCCCTCCTGCTGCTAAATGACTCTAGGGAAGAGGAAACCAGTCATCAAAGGCTTCTGCCACCTGTGCACAGCTGGTAGTTCCTGAGGTCACTCCTATAGTGACTAGAGGAGTTTAGAAAGTATCCACTGGGTCAACTCACCGACATATCCATTCCCCTAAGGCTCCAGGGCTTGCTATCTCCTCCATCCTTCAGTCTGAGCTGGGGAACTCCTTTGTAAGCTGCAACACACTAGTCTAGGATCCCCCCATGTCTTCCATGGTGCCATTTTGGGAACAGCATCTCTTGAGAGATTCTCAATATAAAGAAAATGAGTAGGACGAGGCTGTCTTCCTCCTGTCCCTCCAGCCTTTTTAAAAAATATTTTATTTGTGTGTGTGTGTGTGTGTGTGTGTGTGTGTGTGAGAGAGAGAGAGAGAGAGAGAGGCAGAGACACAGGCAGAGGGAGAAGCAGGCTCTATGCAGGGAGCCCGATGTGGGACTCGATCCCGGGTCTCCAAGATCAGGCCCTGGGCTGAAGGTGGCACTAAACCACTGAGCCACCTGGGCTGCCCAAGCCTTTTTTTTTTAAAGGAAGATGACAAAGTCATTTCCCTTGAATTACTTGCTGCCAAGTGTCTCTCCCAGGGGAGCCAGGCTGTTTCAGCCAGACCTCCTTTTGCCTGGCTCTAAGGTTACCAAGCCAACTGGTACAGCGGATCCAAAGGTAAGGCTAGTCTTGTGTTCTGGATGGGGCAGAGTGGCTGGTAACTGCTAGAGGGCAGCAGAGACCCAGGAGCAGGTCTAGAACTGCTTAATGGCCAGACTGGCTGGCCAAGCAAAGTACACCAAGTCTCCTCATTGTCTGGGAAGAGGCAGGGTGGCCCCAACCAGGGGAGGCATGCATATCCAAGAAGTCTTAACAGAACATGGCTATGGCTCCTTATGGAGGGGTCAACTGGGTTGCTCTATATCCCAACACATCAGGGTAGGTAAGGCCAAGGTTTTTTTTTTTTATTTAAAAATTTTTTTATTTATTTATGTATTCATGGGAGACAGAGAGAGAGAGAGAGAGAGAGAGAGAGAGAGGCAGAGACACAGGCAGAGGGAGAAGCAGGCTACATGCAGGGAGCCTGACGTGGGATTCCATCCCGGGTCTCCAGGATCATGCCCCGGGCTGAAGGTGGCGCTAAACTGCTGAGCCACCGGGCTACCCAAGGCCAAGGTTTAGTACAAGAGGAGGGAAGGCACATAGCCATAAGAGTCAAGCTAGAACCAGGGCTGGGTCAGATCCCAACTCAAGGTTGGAGGAATCAGGGTTGGAGAGCTAGAATCGGAATGATATGGCTCAACCATTTACTGAGGGTGTCTCAAGAAGGCTCAGTGATAGAACCATTAAGTTCTTTGACTTCAGAGTCATGCAGAAACTGGGGTTTCAATCACTGCCCTGCCACCTAGTAACTCAGTGACTTTTTGTTGTTACTCACCCTGTCTGCACCACAAGGAGATTACACACATGATGCTAAAGATGTTTTTATGCATATATGCCAAGGAAAAGCTTGTTGAGTGAATCATCTCTATCTGGAGGAGGTTCCAGCCTAATTGGGGTTACTGATAGCAGCTGCTCACCTCAATGTTCTGTTCCATTTGGTTTAGTACTTGTTCTTGTCCCTTGCCTGAGATGGTGCTGTCCAGCCAGCGGGGGCCTGACTGTTAGGGGAGCATGAATCCCGCTGACCGGGAACCAGGGACCATGGGATAGAGAAATGGAAAGGTCTGTAAGAAGAATTCTGAGACAAGTAAATTCATGTGAAAATCAGGAAAAGAGAATATTTTGACTTATTCTAAAATGGCATTTTCTCTATATTTTCATGGCTCTTCTTATAGAAATAGATGAAGCTAAAAGAAAGCCTGATGAAATGAATAGACATTTCCTGAGTCTCAGGCAAGGCAAAAAAAATGTGGAATAGCTTGTTAAAACTAAGTGGACAAGTACATGCAATATGGTATCCTGAATTAGAGCCTTCAACAGACGACATTAGCAGAAGACCTGGAGAAATACAAACAAAGGCTGTAATTTAACTAATTGTATTGTACTGTTAATATTTTAATTTTGACAAATGGTCCGTGGTTAGGTAAGATGTTAATATGAGGAGGAGCTTGGTGAAACTAGCCTTGGTGTTTTTTTTTTTTTTTTAGGATTTTATTTTTAAGCAATCTCTACAACAACATGGGGTTCAAACTTACCCCTGAGATCAAGAGTTGCACGTTTTACCAACAGAGCCAGCCAGGCACCCCAAGCTTTGTAACTCTTCTATAAATCTAAAATGATTTCAGAATAAAAAAGTGCTTTTTTAAGTGGCCAAACTCTTACGTTCAACAGTGATGAGCTGTGTTTTTTTTATTTCACTGCACTGTTTGTAGATGTTTTGAAAATACACAGGATTGGGAGGGGTAGATTATGATACTTTATCACATACACAGTTTTTTCTTTTTTATTTAAGAGAGAGAGTGAGCATGTGAATGAGTGAGGGGAGGAGCATAGGGGGAGGGAGAGGGATTAGCAGACTCCCCACTGAGCAGGGAGCCCAATGCTGGGCTGGATCCCAGGACCCTGAGATTGCGACCCAACCAAGCTGAAACCAAACCAAGAGTGGGCTGCTAAACCAACTGAGCCACCCCGGCACCTCTCACATGCACAGTTTTGAACTCTGCCCTTTAACAATATACATGCTCTTTCACATACCAGTAAAAGTTCACCTAAGTATAATTGTTAATCTGCATAGTGTACTGAATCAATTTATTAATGATGTACATTTAGATTGTTTCCACCTTGATGCTGGCATAAATAATGTTGCAGTGGACACATGTGTACATATATCTTTGTGCTCATTTCTGGCATTTCTTTGGGAGTGGAGACCTGAAAGTAAAATGACCACATCAGAGGATATAAACTTTTAAAAAGATCTTGATATACCTAGTGTCACATCACCCTCCAGTAGGTTTTACCCATTTATACGCCCAGGAGCAGCATGTAAATGTCCATCTCACTGCATCCTAATCAATCCTGAGTCCTTCTTCCCCATGCACTTCCTCTCACCTGGCCCCCTGCTGAGAATCTCATTTTCCCCCTGTGATTCTTTTTTTTTTTTTTTTTAGGATTTTATTTATTTATTCATGAGAGAGAGAGACAGGCAGAAGAAGAAGCAGGCTCCATGCAGGGAGCCCAATGTGGGACTCGAACCTGGGATTCCAGGATCACACCCTGAACTGAAGGCAGGCGCTTAACTGCTGAGCCACCCAGGCGTCCCACTTCCTCCTGGGATTCTATAATGGCCAGCCTTAGTCCCCTCTTCCCTCATTCTTTCACCATTTTTGTATATAATTCCTTCACACGGTAGCTACCTAGGACGTGATCTTTTCACAGAACGTTTTGCATTGATAGGTAACTGGAGAGTCTCTTTAATTTCCAGAAATATTGTGAGTTTAATAGACAAAAATTTGATTCCTTTTGATTTTTACACGTACACACAATATCATTGAAAGAAGGGTGTTGGGAAAACAAGTGAAAGCTGCCATTTCGGGAGTTCTACCTAGTGGGGTTTGGAGAACACCAACCTGGCATGGGCTGGGTTGACTAGAATGCTCCATTACCTAGCACTATGCATTCTCATGCATAGTAAGTAGCTTCTCAATAAACAAGACTAATGACTGAAATCTGAAAAGCTTGCAGTAGTACAGGGAGGGAAAAGGGCCTAGAATGTTCTTGGCGGTGGAAATGTCAGTTTTGCTCCTAGCTCACTGTATTGGGTGGCAGTTGAACTCAGGTGCCTTGCTCAACACCTGCAGTTCTACAGGAGAGCATCCTGACCAGCAAGCTGGTCTCCCATTCTGCACAGGGGCCACTCTGTTAGAAAACAAGCTGCCACCATTGGGTAGGTGGTTCTTTCCACTTCTGTCGCCCTTCACAGTCTCAGATTTGTATTTATAAGACTGCTTTAATAGTCTTGTCTTGTAATTACATCTGGAGACAGGAGACAGAATCTTTTGATAGTTCAAGTCCTAACGCATTTAAATTGCCCTCCTAATGCTGTAAAAGAGTCAAATTATATATTCTGGTTTGCACTAGACAGCAATAAATGTCAAGGTGCCATCCACTCTGGTACTTAACTCCTTGATGCCATCTGTTTTTGGTGTTCCTCACCCGGACTGTACACTAGTGTTTTTCCATCTCCTGGCTCGAAGGGATCAAGTCAAGAAATAAATTTCACTATTCAAAATATATTAAAAGACAGAAGCAGTTTGTAAACATTGCTTTGGAAAGGTAGGCATTGCAATAAAGTCAAGGACAGGAACCTGATTCAGTAAAGGAAACATTTCACAAGATTGTCATCTACTTTATTTTTAAAGCTGCAATAAGATGTAATGACAAAAAGACCAATGATGCATTTCAGCCGAGTGATAGGAACTCTTGCTAAACCAATGAAACTGTCAGTATACTATGGTTTCACATTTTCTATAACATACTAGGTCACCTTAGGACACTTAGTCACTTATGACTTTTTACCACTGATGCAAAATCAATTTGGCAATTTATAATCTTACATTTCATTATGAAAGTATATTATTCTGCACAAAAGCAGCTGGAGAAATAAGAGCTTCCCAAAGCCCATTCATTCCTCTCTTGTTCAGGTGGAGTCATAAAGGAATAAAACCAATCATATTATCTGATGTTTTGAGACTTCTAGCAGTTTTTTTCTCTTTGTGATTTTTTTGAAAAAGACGTACCAAGTGTACAATTTCTAACCCCGCATGCAATTCTGAATGTTAGACAAAATTGTGGACCTTAAAAAGTGAGAATTTTGGCTGAGGAGCTCACTTTTTCACCTGCCTTTTAAAAGTTTTGAGTGTGTAGGCTGAAAGAAGAACCCTTGGCTTAAGTATGCCAGAGGGCGGGCTTTTTTGGTGTGCTATATTTGGAGTTTGGAGCTCCAGCTCTCCTCAAAGAGATGGAGCAGATGGTTATTCATATTTAATACCATCACATTTTTCAGCTTATTTTTTGGAAATTGTGAGTTACAGAATGATAAACCAGCTGTATTTGAGAGAGGGATGGGGGAAAAGGAAGAGGAAGGGTTGGAGGTTTTATTATTATTAATAATTATTACTGTTGTTGCACTTGGAAATGCCTTCCCTTTTTCTCTGCAGGATAAATATGACACCACTTTTGGAAGAACCAATGGCAGTAATCAAATGCACAGGACAGATCCTTTAGCTTTAGGTGCTCATTAACACAATCGAAGACAGATTTGCTCTCCTAAGGTCATATAGCAAACAAGAACATAATTAGCATTGACCATCTAGCCCTTTTCTTCTGTTATGAACCCAACAAGGGTTTCCTTTAACCCTCATGTAGGACCATTCATTAATCACCTTGTAAACCCATCTCCTCCACCCCCAAGCTTCAGTCAGATGTGTGCCTCTGATGACCATGGCTGCATTAACACTGGACCCTTTAAATTGGATATTCAAATTTGAGTTTTTCTCCCTTTTTGGGTTTCAGTCATGCTCAGAATAGGCAGGGGTAATCCCCTGTATTCATTTAGATTCGCTTATGATCCAGGCTCTTTAGTTAGTTCTCAATGCAAAGACCGTGTTGCTCGGGTTCTTGCCTGCCCCCCTCCTCTCAGGTATTTACACTCTCGATGGCATCACTCCT
Source organism: Canis lupus dingo (assembly GCF_003254725.2). Classification (NCBI taxonomy): domain Eukaryota; kingdom Metazoa; phylum Chordata; class Mammalia; order Carnivora; family Canidae; genus Canis; species Canis lupus. The sequence goes on along the minus strand of NC_064281.1, from coordinate 105,158,493 downwards.
ACTTGTGACCTCTTTCTCACACTCCAGCCTGAGCATGTGAGAACACATTGAATGAAAAGAGAAATATAGAGGAGGAACTGAATAATTAAAATGAGGGTCGCTTTGCACTTTCTGTCCTGCTGAGAAAGATATTAGAAATAGGTTTAACTGACTTGCGGTGCACGGGGCGTGGGAATGGGTGCCTGCACCTGCCCAGTCTCATTGAAACTCACAGCCACCTTGTGAGGCATGATATCATTGTGACATCATTCCCTGTTTTAGAGATGAGGGCTGTGGCTCAGAGAGATGAATTGGCCAAGGGCATAGTGCTAGGACACAGTAGAATTTAGTTTTCAGTTCAGAGTTTCCACTCTAATTCCATTGTTCTACAGCTCCACCAGGGTTCTTATTGCTGATACGATGAAGTCTTGAGAAGCCAGATTACATAGGGAATGGTAGCATACACCATAGGGGTTTAGGAGGTAGGAGAATGACAATTTTGTTTGTTTTTTTTTTAAATTAAAGATCATTTAGTGGCATAATGCCTATTAACAGTGGAAAGTTAAAAAATATAGAGACGATAAAGAAGAAAATAATTCCCTCATGATACTAAGACCAGAGATAACCACTCTTAACAGCTTGGTTAATAGCCTTTTTAGTAGACTGTAGATACACTCATTCACACACACACACACACACACACACACACATTTTTTTCAAACAAGGCTTATAATATATACACCATATTATACTCTGCTTTTTAAACAACCTAACGATAGGCTGTGAACATTTTCCTGTATTATTACATAGATGTCAACATGATTTTAGTGGCTCTGTAATATTCTGTTGTCTGGCTGTAGCACAATATAGCTAACCAATCCATCTTGGATATCTTAACAAGAACCAGTCCTCTGGTTCAAGAATGCTCCTCTGATGTCATAAAATGCGTGGTAATGTGGCTTGTTAAAATATTCTGATACACATTTCATTATTGGGTAGCTATGGTCGAATGTACATGTTACATACTTCTTTTCAAGCTGGTGGTTTCTTAGGACGTCGGCCCAAAAGTCTAACTTTCACAGTTTCTGCTTAGACATTGACAGGCAACACTAAAGCCAATAAGCCCCAACAGAGGCAGCTAGAAGGATGGTGGCCAAACAAAAGGTGTAATTTAAGGGAAACAGAAAGTCTCTTTTCCTTGGAATTTTCATTGGACGAGTCCTCTGGATCAGGCTACTGAAGACTTTGGTTAAAAGGCAGTTGCTGTGTTTAATCAGTGTTGTGTCTATTAAATCAGTATGATATGTCCATAGACTAGAATATTATAAAGCTACCAGCAATGATGTTTTCAAAGAATATTTCATGATCGAAGAAATGATCATGATATAATGTTAAAGTTTTATAAGTAACAGGGTATGAAACTATCCCCTCCATTTTGATCAACATATACATCTGTGCTACAATATCTGGGTTTTTTTTTTTTTTGGATGGTAAGATAACAGCTCATTTTTTAAAAAAAAATTATTTATTTATTCATAAGAGACACACACAGAGAGGCAGAGAGATAGGCAGAGGGAGAAGCAGGCTCCATGCAACGAGCCCAATGTGGGACTCGATCCTGGGACTCCAGGATTCCCGGGACTCCAGGATCACACCCTGAGCTGAAGGCAGATGCTTAACTGCTGAGTTACCCAGGTGTCCCATTTTTATTTCTCTTTACATTTTTCTGGATTTTTTCAAAGACTTTATACACACACACAATATATATATATATAGTAAATATATATTACTATAAAAAAGGAACAATCTTACTTGAGCAAGGGAAACATTGAATCAATGTCCACATTTTTAAAAAGTAACATTTTTGATGATTTGCTCTGTGCTACTCTCTGTACTAGTATCTCAGTCTTTACAATAACATTGGAAGCTACCATTTTTGCCCTTTTGAGGAAGCCATTTTGCCTAAAACTGCACAGCTCAGACAGGACAGCCAGGATTTGAACTTATTTCCAAAACCTGTAAGAGAGAGGGGACAAACTAGAGGGAAGTTTATTTATGTTTAGTTGGTTGAAAACCTAGTAGTCGAAGCAGAGCTAGGACAAGAAAATACAAGTTGATGGCCAGGATATAGGTCTGGGGCATTTATGCTAGCAAAACCTGGGAGGTCCTTTGGCGCCAGGTTTAGCCCAGGAGCTCCGCATCCCTGGGGTTAATGATATCTAACCTCCCAGCACTATTGTGAGGATTAAATGACACAATGCACGTAAAGGGCACATGGTACACTCTTGCTCAATAATGTAGCTAGTATTATTATTTCTCTTATTTAGGACCTTGCTTGTTATAGGGATTAGGGGCTCCAAGAAGCCTGAGGCAGGACATGTTTACCCTAGTGAATCCTGTCACATCTTAATAGTCCTCAAACATTCCTGACCAGTTGAAATGCCTTTTATTTGAAACTTTCAAATAAACAAGCCCTAATCAGCTTTGTGGACCCTACCAGCTTTGTCAGAAAACTATTCTGCTTCTAGGGGGGTTATTTATTTACTCACTGAAGACAAAGTCACTAGGGACTTTGTGTAATACAAGGGAAGCAGGAGGTGATTGGTTTGGAGTTAATAGACAAGCTTTTTTTTTCCCCCTCTCCCCTTTAACCTGAGGAGGCTTGATTGAGTTACTCTCCTTTAAGACTCTTGGAGAGTCTGGGAATTTTGAGAACAAAAGCTCTCTATGGAGGCCACCAAACAGAGAAGGCTCTTCACCAATCTTTGTACATTCTTAAGTTTTTCATTCTGTTTCTTTCCCCTCTCTTCAGTTCCTAGAATTGAGTGGCATTATATTGAAGCCATGGAGATTTAAGAAACAACCAAGGTTGGCCTCTCTTTGTTGAGTTTATGAAAGCCATATTTAGTTTTAGGAGGAATGTGTTTTTCCCTTGGGAGGCCCCTCTATACCTGCAGCCATCAGAAATTCCATATTAAAATCCCACATTTAAGTCTTTATGGCTAAAGTCTGTTCTTGCATGTCTGGACCAAGTCCAGCTGTCAGACTGTGAGATTATTGACTTTCTCTTCTCAAGTGAGTGGTTTACATCTGCTGGCTCCATTTCTTTACCACTCATTCTGAAACACCTTGTAATCTGGCTTCTGCCACTGCCTCTTTACTACAATTGCTCCCCTGCAGATTACCAGCAACAGACTTTTCACTGAATTCATTGGGGCTTATTTCTCTTTCTCACCCTTGAATGTTTCTCCTTGCATGAATTGGGACACTACATTAGATCTGTTTTCCTCCTACCTGTCTGGGCATTCTTTCTCTCCTTTTTTGATGACACAGCTTCCTCTTCCACCCCAAGAAACTGTTCTCCTGAGGGATGTCTTTAATACTCTCCTCTCCTCATTCATTTGCATGGCTTCTGCTTGCCACCTCAATGTAATGAACTCTGCAGTTTTTACTTCGTACCCATGCCCCAGTTCTGCATGTCTTATGGACTAATGATAATTAAAACCCTCTTGTGGAGTCAGGCCTTGTGCCATGTACTTTATATACATCATCTCCAATTCTTACAACACTCTTCAAGGCAGAGAGTCTCAAGCCTATTTTACCTAAGACGAAACCAGCTCAGATTAAGTTATATACGTTTGTATTTTTCCATTCAGATATCCTACCATCAACCAAAACTCAGCAGGTCCAAAAGAGAATGCCTTCTTCTTTGGCTCCAAACACCAAACCCCTTCTCACTTTAAGGTAATGTGACTCGCCCACTTTCTGTTATATCACTTGCAGGCCAGAGAGTTGAAAATCAGGCAGGTAATTGCTTTGGAATAATGCCTTCCCTCCTCCAATAAAACCAATCCTTGCAACACCCCCAAAGCCCAACTCATTACAAACTCAGGTCTTGAAAATTGAAATTGAAGCTATCCTACAGAGGAGCAATTCCCGCCCATCACGAGAGCTGAGTCTGGTAACTTCCACACGCAGCGTGCTCTGGGTTGCCCAGAGTTAAGCCTGTCAGAGGCTCTGGTGGTGCGTTAGCCAATCCCCAGGAACCGCTCTTCCCACGCGGGGCCCTCCCATAGGCGGGGCCAGCCGAGGTTCTGCGCAGTTCCCAGTGCACCCTGGTAATCCCGCCCCTTCCTGTCTCTTGGACCAGAAAGCCTATTGGAATGTGAGTGATTTAGCGATGGTATTTCTACAGTATAGGAGCAACTTTAAATTCACTATTTTTTTAAAGAAGATTACTTACAAATGTTGGTAGTTCAGTATTAGTAACAGCTGACGCAGAGCACATATTCACAGCTGATCTGAACATACCAATGTGTTGAGACAGTTTGAAACCATTTTCACAGATTCTTAGGGAAGGCCAAGATGCCCATTTGTGAGGGTCAGCTTTCTTCTCTGTGTGGCGTATTTGCCTAATGTGAAAAAAATTAAACCTGATACAACTTAAGAATGAGAGAATTGAGAAACTCTGCGTCTTGAAGGCCAGTAACAGGAGACCATCGGGCACTGGCATCTCATTGAGGATTCTCCACAGGCCGAACCAAATGCTTTACTTGGGCTGTTTTTACTCTGCTAGCGTCTTTGTGACCATTTCATTTTTTAAAGGCGGCAATCGGCCATCGCTGCCATCATTTTCAATGGGAGCAGTACAAAAGGTCAGAAGTTCAGGTATATGCCGTTCTCGTGAGTTGAGGCTAAAAGAAAGTATAGACCCACTGAGAAATTTCGGTTATCTGTTCAGTACTTCACTTTCTTCTATTAGTAAGGCGTGGGAGCCCAAAACAGGGATGACACCACTCTTCAGTCAGGCTTGACTAGGATGGCAGCATGGTTTCGAAGGATAAACATATTCAGATTAGCCTTTGGCGAATTATCTTCTTAATAAGGAAATTAGAACATTTTTTTTTCTAATCAGAAGAGCTGTGTATTTAATCACTGGCATGAGAAGAAGATAGAAAGCTGATGTGTTTTCTAGGGTTTTAACCTATATCTGGTTGAATTAATGTGAAAAGATGTCCTATGTGTACTGCGTACTTATGTATTTTGTCTGCAGCTAGCATAGCACCTAGCATGTACTTGGGGTTCAATTAAGATTTGCAGAATGAATTTGTTCCTTTGGCAAAATGAAGATTAAATAGCTCTGAGTTTTTAAAGACATGTTCCCTATGGTGCTTAGCATAAAGAAAAGTTTGATGGTGGTAGAATCTTATTTGAAAAAAAAAATCACTGAAATGCTTATGTTTTGGGAAAAAACTTTATTCTGAAATGTAAGATATTAACAGTATCTCAGCAGGATGCTTCTTTTACTTCTTGGACTATAATATAGAGAGCATTTTTCACCTTTAATTTAGCACATATCAATTAGGTCGAGGGCGGCTGGGAGGAGGTAAAGTTGAAAAGTCACTTGGAAGCATCATTCCCTCTGGTCACAGTGGGTCACAGAGGACCTGCATCAGATTCCCTGGGAGGCTGGTTATTTTCTTGGGCCATCCCTGCAATTCTTATGCCTTTCAGGCAAAAGAATTTGGCCTGATGCTGGTTAGAGTCTGACTAGCAGCCAAGGTGACCTGTGATGTCCTATGCTCCTCTGAGTAAAGTTATTGAATAGAAGCCTAAATACAGCCAGTCTAGCTCATGGGAAATGAATTCAATCAAGAAATGGTCCTAAGTACCTACTATGTGCTCAGATTGTGATGTCTTCTGTGGAAGCATGAGACATGGTCCTTAACCCAGCATGCTGAAAGGCAAGGTAGTTACAAATGAAATAGTTTAACAACAGTAACAAGTAGTCTGAGAGGCATAGTTGGAGAAGCAACTATGAAGATCACGTAGTGTACACTTTCCAGTTGCAAGGAAGATGGACTCACGTTAGAAATAGAATTTCCCAAGATCTGCCAGACAATTGGTAGAAGTTGGAACTGCTACTCAAGTCTTCTAACTCCTAGATACTTTGTTTCATTCTATCATATAGGTGGTTATATGGCTTTTTGACATGCTTGCTTTGATCAGCTATTTTGATGCTGGGAACTTTTTGATGAGAACATTTTTAACATGGGGAGAGGGCACTTCTGCAATGCCCCACAAAACAGACTAATAAAATGTTCAGCTACTTTTTTTTTAGACTTACCAAGTAATGTGCAAAACAGCCTCACCCCATCCTCAGCTTCACTTCATCCCTCAGCCTTGGGGATGAGGCGGGAGTGTGGGGGGGTCAAGAATAGAATGGGTGTCATGGATAGAGTGAAGCTCAGAGAAGGGATAAGGAATGGGATGCGGGGGTCAGGCACCATCTGGCCGGCAAAGCCCACGTCGCCAGGAGTCATGTGTTCTCCATTCTTGCTCATCTTTGAAAGGCCATTAATCATTCTGGGCACATTATCTGCTCATTCTCTGAGAATTCTTTTATTTCTTGACTAGTTGTTTCTTAAAATCTCTGATTTCAAACTTCCAAGGGACAGGAACAGAGTAGGGAAGGATATTTGGGTCAACAGTATGGTCTCATCATCCCAGATGTAGGCTCTACTGGGAATCCTTGAGTCTGTGACTGTCAGTTGTCTCATTAATACTCCATGTAATATACTATGGAAAAGTAATAGGTTTCCACTCTTTTCAAAAGCATAAAACATCAATATCATGTTTTGAGGGAATAGGGCTCTTTTAAGGGTTTGTCCTCTTTCAAAATCTAACAAACTTAGAAATATGTCTATTTTTTCTGATTATAAATGTATGAAATTTTCACTTTCTCAATGCAGTTTTTAATGTAAAATTATTTTTAAAATTTGCCTTTGAAAGATGAAGACTATAATGCAATAAAGGAACACATATTCAGATATTCATAGTGAAGGAAATGGAAAGTCAAAGTCTCCTATAGTCAGGGTAAGGAAGAAGCGTCAGGGAAGGAAGTGATAAACAGCTTCCAGGAGTCCGTTTTTGTCATGGCTGCGATCACAGTGTCTGCATCAGAACAACCACGCCAGAATGTCAAATATAAATATAGGATGTCTGGTTTTTAGCAAAACATTTGAGAGTCTTCTGTAATATCCTTGTGCATAAGATTGTGAAATTTGACTGCATAACTAGTAATTAGGCAAATTCACAGCTGGTTGAGCAACTGATTCAGTGTCATCCTGGCAGAAGATGTTTTTAGTTAAGGGCCAGGGAAGTGTTTTTGGCTGTACCTGGGCGTTCATTCATGTAACAAGGACCGAGCACCTACGATGTAGAAGCCATCCTACTTAGCACTGTGAAGAAAACAGAGTTGACCAGATCATGGCCCCTGCCCTAAAAGGAGCAAATTCTTAATCATAATTGATCACAAAGCCTGGCTTTTCACTTTGCAGATAATATAGAGCTGGGTGGCGTAGTTTAATATATAGGATGACAGAATCCAGATTTAAAATGACCTCAACTTGTAGGAACTCTAGGTCAGAACCTACAAGATGAAATTTAACAGTGATAGATGTAAAGTCTCGAATTTAGGTTTAAAAAATTGCATATGTACAGGATATGAGAGATGTGACTTGGCAGCAGTTTATGTAAAAAGTTCTTGGGGATTTAGTTGATCACAAGTTTAATATGAGCCAACAATGTGGTGTAGCTTATTTTTTTTTAAAGCAAAACAATTTTAGGCTGTATTAGAAGCATGTGTGCTGATCAGACCACATCTGGAGTATTATGTTCAAGTATAGTCACCACATTTTAGGAACGTTGACAAGGTTGAGTACATCCAGAAGATAGTGACCAGGGTGGATCTGAAATGATATCACATGAGAAATGGTTGAAAGAAAGAACTGAGGAGATTTAGCTTTTGCTTCAGACCTCAGATTATTTTATTTTATTATTTTATTTCATTTTTAAAATAGGCTCCATGCCCAATGTGGGGTTTGAACTCATGACCTGGAGATTAAGAGTTGCATGCTCTACCAACTAGCTAGCCAGGTGCCACTAGGCCTCAGTTTTGACCCTTCAGGTCTTGATTAGGTTCGCTTGTTATGAATTCTCACACTCTGGACAACACATGTCTTCCTAGGCTTGGGCTTTGTTAGAGCAGGGCAGGGGCTCTGTGTTCCCTGTGACATCTGTGGGGCCTATTACCATGCTTGAGACAGGTGGGGCCTCAGCAACGTTTAGAGAATGAGTGAGTAGAATTTCCACATGTGAGGGCCTTGGAGAAAGCTGGTGAAAAACTGTAGTGCCTGGCATCTAGAGTCATTAAATAAAAGGACAGAAAAGGAACTTTAAAAATCGCTAAAAGCTTTAGAGTGGGTATTTTTTTTCCTTCTCATTTTATTTTGCCCTCTTGTAGGACCTGATATTAGATTCATGTGTCTACTTTAACAGAAATCTTAAATGCTTCTTTTGGAGAGAAAGGTGTTTAAAAAAATGAGTTAAAGTTCAGGCACCAATATCAAGGAGATGCAAATGAAAACAATGATAACATTTTGTTAACACAGAGATTAGGAAAAGAGTATCTTAAAAAAAATCTGTTACCAGTGAGGATTTACTTAAGTGGACACCCTCATGCATTTCTGGTACAACCCTTTTGGAGCAGCATTTTGGCAATATGTATTATCAAAGGCCTGAAAATATTCATGGTTAGAGCCAATAGTCTACTTCTGGGACTTTGTTCTATGAAAGCCATCCTGAATACAGAAAAAGAAAGCCTTATGAACAGAGGTGTTTTCTGATAACAAAAAAATTGGAAACAACAAAATATTTAATAATAGAGGAGTGAATGGTTGTATAAACTGTGATATGTTCATTCAATAGAATGTTACAAAGCCATTATAGATTGTAGTTTTCACAGGACACACAGCTATATATATATAGTATGATATAACTGAGCAAAAATAAATAAATCTAAACCTGTATGTAGAAAACTCCTGGAAAGTCTCATACCAAAATGTCAACATTGGCTGTTTTTCCACTGTGAGAAGATCAATTATTTTTGCATTTGGTCTCCTTTTTAGCATTCTCTAGATTTTTCTTTAAAAAGTATTTTTACATTGAAGACAGTTTATGGTGTGCCCTGTTAGGTCTAGGAATACACCTGTAGAGTTTAGGTCTTCAGCCCCCCGCTGTGTATTGCCAGTTTATTGAAGGCATTCTAAAATTATGTGGAAAAGACAAACCCAAACAACTTCAGAGCAAAATTGATCTTCATTCTAAATTTAATTAAATGCATTTTAATTCACTTTAATGTAAAACACATATATATATATGACTGCACATCATGAACAACTTTAGATCAAGGGTATGTTAATGAACTTCTCAAATGAAAGATGATGCAATTCTTCAAAAGAAAAAAGGTCAGCATCCCAGATTCTAGAGAGCCAGGTACCTTTTGCAAAGGGAGATGAAAAAGGGCCTTGAAGGTAGCAGGCACTTAATAAAGTCTTGAATGACTGGCTCCTGGAGGTGAGGAGGGACAAATGATAGATGGAAAGCTAATGGGTAATATTGAATGTCTTGATGGATACTGGAAGAACCTGGATATCAGGTATTATCTTGTTAAATCAAAACCTGTACTGAGGGATATTTAGATATTGCTCAGATGTATCAAAGTTCAAGCTGTCAGACCTCTGTATGTTGTAAAAATGCATCTATTACAAGTAACTTGCACTGACCCATAACTCTAGATATTCAATCCAGTTCAATTTTCTCCTATCAAAATTACTAGTAGTTTCCCCAATATCCATTGTTTAGTTTTGCATGCAGTGTTCCTATTCACAGGCATGTTTGATGCAAACTTTGTTGTGGGCTACATATTAGTCTGTCCTCTCATCTTTTTCAAGTGATGGCAGGGATTCTAGGGCCTTGAGTTATTATTATTTTCCTAATTCCACTCAAAAAAAGACACTGCTGACCACAGAAAACTCAATGGTTCTGTTTTGTCTGTGATATTGGGGCAGATCAGCACTCTACCAGGAGTACATAACAGATCTGGTTTCATTGAGAATGTTCAGAATGTTTGAAGACCATCTAGATTTGAAGAAAGTGGAATTTTTACATGTGTTAACATTTAGTGATCTTGCTTTTTGCAACTCTAGTTCTACTTAACGTGTATATCTATTTCTGTGGAATTAACGTTCTCCTGTTGTCATGTATATTGCATGTTAAGGATAATGAGGATGAAGGTGAATTTAGTAACGATTTCTCTTCTTTACCTATTTATTTTGTCCTTTTTGTCTCCCCTCTCCTGTGTTTTCTTCTCTTTTATTTTAAATATTTCCTTCATCTTTTCTTGTATCACCTTATTTCTGTCTCAATGGGAAGCAAACTATTCTTCAGAACTGGTCAAGTCCCTTGTTTTTGTTTTTGTTTTTGTTTTTGTTTTTCCCCAAATCTCTGCTAAATGAAAAAATTCATACAGCATTGGATTGGCATTTCTACAAAGCCAAAGAATGGAGAGTCTTTGAGAATGGATTCGATATGCATTTTCTTTGAAGAGGTCCTAGGCTGGTTGATGCAGACAAGAGATTTTTCATCTGATAACCTGAAGGTGTGATTTCCCTGGGATGAGTATTCTTACATGGGGATCTGGATAACTTGAAAGAAAGCCGTGTACTTCAAAGCTCCTTTCACCTCGACCACAGTTCACTTTATAGTCTCACTGGTCTGGCAAGTGTTAATAGCTTGATCATTTGCCTGCAGATAACTCCATTGGAACCTGTAGATTATTTCGGTGGGGGATAGCCAGTGGGTCTTTGATCTCCATTTAGATAGAGATAGAATATTCAGAAAGAATTCTACTGGAGTGATTTATGGCAGGGACAGCACAATTTTATGAATGTCCCCCTTCCCTAGTATGTCCAAAACATGTTGGCGGATTTCAGGAAAAGATATACTCTTTCCATTGTCCTCACTTTTCAATGAAATGGAGTTCTTGGTGCCATGATTTTTTATCTTTTTTTTTTTTTTAAAGCAAAATGGTTTTAAGATTAAGTGTCTGCTGATAGTTAAACATGTAAAATATTGGTGCTTGGTGAGAACAGGGAAAAAATTTATTTTGAAAGGAGCAGATGGTACCCCATGGGGTGAAGATGATGTGGTAAATTTGCCTTCCTTACTGTGTGCGTAAGGTCATGTACAAATGGCCAGAAAGCAAATGAAAGGTACCCTTGAGGCCATTTGCACTTAGATGTCAACTTTCTTTCAGGAAAGGCTCTTTTTCTTTATTTTTGTTTTTATACAAATCTAGGCCCCAGTGTTGTTTGTTAGTTTCTCTCTTTTATGGCTGCCTATTTAGTGATATTTCGTCAAGGGCTTAGGTTTTTCTTTGAAGTATCTGAGTCCTACGTCTATAGTGCAGTTCTTAAAGCCTCTAGTGCTTAACTAGACTTGAGCCAGTAATGTAGCCTGCATATTTTGCCTTAACTGCCTCCTGCCTTCTCAGCAACATTTGAGTCTGTGGGGGTAGATATGCTAGAAAGATTATTGGTGGCGGCACATTTCCTCCTCAGTGGCTTTCCTGGTCTTGGGAACATCTTCCCTGTCTCTCTGTGGGTAGCTAAGGACTCTCTGTTTTCACAGCTAAGACTTGACTCCTCCTCTCCTTCTCGAGCTGGCCTGACAGTGGTCTCAGCACTTTTATCATTCTCTAGCCTTTCATGTATTTTCCTTTTTTATTTCCCAGTTAATTTGTGATGCTCTGGAAGTGGAGATCATGTTTTATAGAATAATTCTTTTTTTTAGAATACTTCTTTTATTAACAAGATGTATGTGGTCCAGTGACACACTTTATTGTTGCACAGTTTGAGACCAAAGGAGAAAATTATACAAGAAATGTCAAAGAAGAAAAAAAAAAAAAACAACTTAGGAGAGAGGAGGGATTGGTACTAAGCTCTCCTTAAATACCAGTTAAAATAACGTCAGATATGCATATCAGAAGACCTAAGCTGGATATAGATGAGAATGTTAATGTTTATTTTAAGGTTATAGCACTGGATCAAAACACTTCAGCTGTACTTCTGTCCTTTAGATTGCTTTGGGGATTTGTTCCTTAGTACTGGCACAGCTGTTGCTCAAGTTCTCAGAGTCTAGGGGGATGGAGATCTTGTGGTCCCTTTGCCATCCAAAGCCAGGCCAGGAACACCAGTCACTGCTTGTCTAGTGTCCAGTGCCACCCAGATCACCAGCCAGAGAGCAGGTAGCCTGTGGGCCAGGTCATTGGTGCCTTCCTTGCTGTTCCAGCTGCAGTCTTGTGTGTGTCTGTTTCTCTCATCAGTCACTTGTGCTCAGTGTGTCAGGATCGGGGCTAATCAGAATCCAGAGCCAGAAAATTAGGACAGTGAAGACTGAGCACCAGAAAGGCAAGTAAGGAGGGGGGAGGGGAAGGGTGGGGTGGAAATTATAAGAGTCAGCCCCCTATTGGCTCCCCACATTGTGGCCCTTTCCTTCTCTGCCAATGACTTGCTACAAAAGAGATACCAAGTTCAGTAACAGAGATGAGAACAAAAAGGAAGTTCAGTGCAACATTGTTTATAATAGTGAACAATTGCCAATGGTTGTATGGAGCACATCATGCTAAAACCATTAAAAATGGTGTTTTAAAAGATTTTTATTGATAGTGAAAAATGCCCATGAAATGATATATATGTAAAAAAGTAAAACATCAAGCAACATACCTGATCTCAGTTGACTATATGTAATACACATAGAGAAAAATAATATAAGGAAATTACTAGAATATTAATGGAGATTTTTTTTGAGGGGTGGAATCACAGGTAATTTCTTCCTATTGTATATTCTAAAATTTCTATAATGCAGATGTATAATTCTTTTTTAAAAAGTATAATCTCTATTTTATTTTTTTCCAGAGAATAGTTTTTCTTCAGTCCTTAAGGATTTAGCAGCTTACATGGGCTTTGGTGGAGGTGCTGGGGCAATACTTGCTAGTCTAGAGCAGCCCGGGTGGCTCAGCGGTTTAGCGCTGCCTTCAGTGCAGGTTGTGATCTTGGAGACCTGGGATCAAGTCCCATGTCGGGCTTCCTGCATGAAGCCTGCTTCTCCCTCTCTATGCCTGTGTCTCTGTCTCTCTTTCTCTATGTCTTTCATGAATAAATAAATAAAATCTTAAAAAAATACTTGCTAGTCTAAAATGGGGTGGGGGTGAAGGATCCTTTCATGCTTCACGGGCATGATTCTGGACTACCTTGCTGTGAATGGCACAGCTTGCACAGTAATATAGTCTCAGACAGCTTGGGCGCATATAAGCATCAAAGACACTCATTTTGGGAATGTCTCTGGTGGCGGTAGCCTCTACTGTGGTGCCACTAACCAATTTCTTAATGGCTTTGACCTTGAGTAAGCAATGGGTGCACTTGATGCCACAGATAGGCTGTACGTGGCTGCAGCCTTTTGTGGCACACCGGTTATTCCTTCTTTCTTTTTGTTTTCATCTTGGAATTGAGAGCCAGAGAGCAGATTTATAATTCTTATAATTAAAAAAAATACCCCTTACTACTATCTTACATCTCTAAACCCACATGCCAAGATGGAGACAATTATTTTTTTCTGAGAACGAAAGTAATATATTTGCATTTTGGAAAGTGTTAGAACCATAGAAAAAAAGAAGGAAAAATAACAGCAATGGAGTATCTTAAAATGTCCTTTTTAAAATAAAACTATCTTCATTGTCAGAAAGGCTTATGTGAAGTATCACTGTAGTTTCTGTTACCTAAGAAAATAGTGAGGGGCTCCAATACTGAGTTAACGTAAGATATTTAAAAATAGGTTCTTTGGAACCTGTTTGGATGGCATCTTCATGCATGATTTTTAGAAATGGAAAGACCTTGTATATCTTCTGGCCCAACTTCATGTAAAGTTCAATGGTATTCTTTGCTAGGCACAGTTCTAGCACACCTGACACTCAGAGAGTCTATGTGACTTCCTTAGGTCACACAGCCAGCTCTGGAAACCTAGAGAGTCTTTTGCTCTATCAGTTATATTTCCAGTGAGGAAAGACATTTTTTACATTCTAGGGGTAGGATTTTCTTTTTCTTTTATTTTTTTAAAGATGTAGTTATTTATTTTAGAGAGAGAGCATGTAGGGGGAGGGGTAGAGGGAGAATCTCAAGCAGCCTCCCTGCTAATTGAGGAGGCACAAGAGGGGCTCGATCTCACCACCCTGAGATTATGACCTGAGTTGAAGTCAAGAGCTCCACACTTGACTGACTGAGCCACCCAGGCACCCCTAGGGGTAGTGGCTTTCTTAAAAACATATACCTCAAATTTGTTTTCTGGAAAAAAAAAAGGAATTACTTTTTGTTTGTCTTTTCAGATATATAACCTTAACTCAAAAGATATCTAGAAACAAATTAAAAGTGTGTGTGTGTGTGTGTAATGAGCAAATTGGTGAAATTAAAAACAATTGGTGCTTGTCTTTGAGAATGTTTCGAAATTAAACAGAAAACTCTCTAATATTAAGTATTTGGTGTAAAAAATTCACTTAGGTTAATGTGTTCTGAGCAGTTTTGTTATAACCTCTTTCAAAAAATTAGAATTATTTGACTTATAATTTCTGAATTAAAAGGCAGCATTTTGGATGCCTTTAAATATATCTATAATAGAAATGGTTCTTTGGGGATCCCTGGGTGGCGCAGCGGTTTAGCGCCTGCCTTTGGCCCAGGGCGCGATCCTGGAGACCCGGGATCGAATCCCACGTCGGGCTCCCGGTGCATGGAGCCTGCTTCTCCCTCTGCCTATGTCTCTGCCTCTCTCTCTTTCTCTCTCTGTGACTATCATAAATAAATAAAAATTAAAAAAAAAAGAAATGGTTCTTTGGGTGGATTTTTCTAGTGCTATGTTATTGGATGATCTAGAAGTATAATCATTTATTTGATTCAAACCAAAACTCCTGGAAAACCTATATGATCATCTTTATGAGGAATTTAACAACATAGTCTTCCAAGGAAAGAGATATGGATGATACAAAACATAATCCTACTTTGTGAACAAGTTCCAAGATTCCTTCTGGGTTTTGCTTGGTGGGCCTTTTGGTAGTAGTAGTTTGCTCTTTGTCAACTCTGGCCTGGAGCTTGTTTGGAAGCCAGCTTTGCTCAGTGGCAGTGACTCTACTACCACCAAGTAGCCAGGATAATTTGGACTGTAGATGAGAAGAGGGATCTCCATGACAGAAAATTTCAGCAAATGGTTTCCTTGGAGAACCTTTAAACAAGTCCTAGGTAAGATCTCCTATCCTGGCCTTAGTCCCTGCCCTCACCCCCACCCTTGTCATTTTGTTGGAGGACCATTTGAGAAGGAAATTTATTTTCAGTTAACTAGGAAGACATAGGTTGGTAAAAAGGATCAGAGAAGATGAAGCCTTGTACCTTTGTTTTGTTGGATCCCAAGATCTCACGGATGGAGTGAGGTATTGTACATTTGGTGTTCCTTCAAGCACCACAGCTAGTCTGCCTGGATGGCCTCTGACTCTTAAGAAAAAGTGTATCAAGTTGCTCCTCTTTGCTACCACCGTTTGATTGCACTTCTTTATTGAAAACACATCCATTTTTTTTCCTCACAAATTTTATGCTCAGGGCCTGGTATATACCAGGCAATCAATAAATATTTGACTAAAAAAAATAAAAATAAATAAATATTTGACATTGTTATCTTCTCAATGCAAATTCAACATTCAAATACTGACGTTCCCCTGTGCCAAAAAAAACAAGTCTCTGCTAGGAGAATGCCTGCTTGAATACTTGGCATTAGCTACTATATAGGTCAATTGGCTTATGTGTGTTCTGCTCCTATACTTTAGTTTAAGTGGAACTTAATAACCACTAGACTACCAGTCAGACCACTTGTTTAACAGCCACCTAGAGAATTGGGATCCTCCAATGGCTGGTGGGAAACCTGGAATCCTGGAATCCAGTTAAAATGTGGCTTCTGGGTTGAGTGATAGTGGAGGGTGTGGGGTAGTAGCATTTGTATAGATGATGGTTCAGACTCAGTCCCTGTTCTCTGGGATCTTACAGTCTAGTGGAGTGGGAGTCACTGTAGAAGACTGATGATGAGCAGTTTGAGGAAGATGCACTTTGACAACCAAGAGACAGGCTCTGGATTTGGTTGGTAGTGGCTGTGAATGTCAGGCTCCCAAGGTTCTGGAACAAGGAGGAGAAAGAGGAGACGTGTGAGTAGAAGGACTAG
The DNA here is from genome assembly GCF_003254725.2 of Canis lupus dingo. Lineage (NCBI taxonomy): Eukaryota > Metazoa > Chordata > Mammalia > Carnivora > Canidae > Canis > Canis lupus. The sequence continues at coordinate 105,142,362 of NC_064281.1, read as the reverse complement.
TAAGAGACAGTAGAAGAAGGAATGAGGGATGGCCATAAGAAGGGAGATGTGGCCTCTCAGAAGTAGGGCTCTGTTGGGTAACAGGCTGATGTTGTTTGTGAATATAATGAAATCAGTTCACACCTAGCACCGTGTCCCACACTGTATGAGACTCATGTTCATTATCAAAACTAGAGCCATTAAGTGGTTTATGTTTCATATACAGAACTTCACCTACAAATATAAGAGAGACCCATACAGCAATGCATAAGTATTTAAAAAGTTGCCTTTTATCCAAGATGACCTCAATCTGCAAATACTTAACAAGGTCAAACATCATGCAGGATAAAAAAAAAATGAACCATGTGTGTGCTTTTGAGCAGTTTACTTAGCTGAGAAGACCAGACGTGTATAAATGAGAAGTTTACTCTTGTTTCAAGGCAGCATAGGCCAATTGCTTATGGACAGCAACTGCTGGCAGAGCACAGGGGATGGTCAGCTCCCTGGGGCTTTGTGCAGTAGGGGAAAGTTGCCCGGTTCTTGAGCTGGCCTTGGTGGTTGGGCAGGATTTAGGCTGGCCCAACATAATGCCAGATCTGCAGAAATGTTGTCTTTTGCCCTCTGAGAAGTTGCAGTGTCTGACCTGCTCTCATAAACTCCTCCCCAAAACAGGCTTGTGCACTTAGCAGTAATAAATTGAACCATCAACTCCTTAAAGCACACCTGGTTGATAATTAGCTCAATCACATTGTGTTTCGGTCATTACCCTTGGATTTCCCAAGGATGAGCTTAATTCATCTCCCACATTAAAATGAGTGCCTGCATGACCCAAACTCGACTGAATAGAATTTCTGTCTCTATTATGTCAATTTAATGCTGTGGTAGTTTTATTGCAAAATAGGTATTGGGTTACAATTTGCCACCCAAATATCTGCACAGAAATTGTTAATGTGTGCTGTAAAAAGATCTCCAATGGCAGAAGGCTCTCTTTTATCCTAAGCAGTGCTTCATCTGAAGGCAAAGAGGAAATGAGCTGCAATTCTGATTTGAGGAATTTAGAGTTGATAAGATTAACTGTTGTTTATTCAGAGACTACTTATTCAGGTTTTATAGCTTATAAATGTATTGATGATGGATACAGCCCCTTGTTTCCCAGGTTTTACAGAGCTTATTTTGTGTTTTAACCACACTCCCTTCGCCTCTGACCTGCTGCTGGATGTGAAGGGATAAACTGGTGGCGTATGTGCTCTATTACCAGAGGAGGAAGGCAAAGGGGCACCTTTATTATATTGGATTACTAGCCAGATGCCTGGAATGCTCAAATCTACTCACTGGTTGCTGTTTAAAAGGGAAAAATACAGATCCAACCACTTCTAGGAATGGTGCCAGGTGTCTGTACTAAGGCAACCCAACTCCAGAAGGCTATAAAAATAGCCCCCAAGTAGTAGGTTCTGATTTCCCACTGAGCTGACCAATAAATCCAACAACCAGTTAATTAAAAATGCTGGGAGGGAATGTTCATCCTCCATTACCCACCTGTCCTTGTGAATACTCATTGGTTACAAACGGGAGGCTACAATTTAGCATGTCAGTGTCCAGATTAGGAAACTCTCTTGTTCTTTTTTGCAGCCACCCGGAGATATAAATGGCCAGTGTGGTTGCCTGATACTCCTACTTGGGTGTCAAGGTTTATTCGAGGCTAAAGGGATGTGAGGCTACCAAAGACAAGCCTAGTTATTTTGCTTGCCTCAGGGTTTCCGGCACCATCCAGGAGAGCATATTTAGACAGACTCCTTCATCCCTCCCTTGTTCAGGCTATGAATTCTCTTTTAATGTGCCAAAACCTGATGGAAAACCTTCCTTCTCTGACTGCTGCTATAAGCAGGATGACTGAGAGACAGAGAGAGTGCCAGAAGTTGAATCTTCTAGAATAAAAATCAGTTTGTAAAGCAAGCAAGAACTTGGATAGAATAGACCATCAATATCATCCTAATCATTAAAGTCATTAAAAGGAAGGAATAGTATTGGACTCGGGTTAAAAGCTGGAAAGAGGAGGGGCGTCGGGTGGCTCAGTCAGTTAAGCATCTGCCTTCGGCTCAGGTCATGATCCTGGGTCCTGGGATCCAGCCCAGCCCCCACGTTGGGCTCCATGCTCAGTGGGGAGTCAACTTCTCCTTCTGCCTCTGCTCCTCCCCTCTGCTCATTCTCTTTCTCTCTCTCAGATAAATAAATAAATAAATCCTTTTAAAAAAGGCTGTAAAGAGGAAAGCAGTGGGGATGCTGGTGGATGAGGAAGATACAAACTCCTGAATACAACTCTGGTCACCAGGAACCTTTTTATAGATGCCACTATTAGTGAATTATGTTTCTTGCAGACTTTTTTTCTTTGTAACTTTGAGGCATTTTGATGGAAAAGAGAGAATGGTAATGAAGCTTGACTTCTAGCCAGGGCTCTGTCACTTACAAGTCAGTTTCCCTTTCCTAGGGCTCAGTTTCCTCCATCTGTGAACAGGTTAGACTAGAGAAGCACTGTGATTCTTTGTCCTAAAGAATTTGGCCCTAAATTCATGGGACAGTTGGCTTTTGAGTCTTTATGAATTGGAACTGGAAGTTTGTTTGTTTTGTTTTGTTTTGTTTTTTATAGAGTGAAAAGTTGTGGGATGGGGGCTCCTGGGTGGCTCAGCCAGTTAATCATTTGCCTTTGACTCAGGTCATGATCCTGGGTTCTGAGATCAAGCCTGGTGTCGGGCTCCATGCTCAGTGGGGAGCATGCTTCTCCTTCTCCCTCTGCCTGCCACTCCCCCTGCTTGTGCGTTCTCTCTCTCTCTCTCTCTCTCTCAAATAAACAAATAAAATCTTTAAAAAAAAAGTTTTGGGAGAGACTGCAGTGTCCAAGAGTGCAGAAACATAGAAAGGACAGAAACTTCTCTTGCAAGTGAGGACTTCTTTAGCAGTCAGGAAGCCTGATTGATTGTGGTGGATATCCAGATTGCTTTCATTCATGCTTAGGCACTACATGGGAGCATATGTTCAGTTTCAAGACGTTTCTAAAGCTGAAGCTCTTATATGATTTGCTCTGCATTAGCAGGTTGTGAATTATTAATTCCACTTATACTTGATGATGAAGACCACAAATTGGGACCCTGTTATCTGCATCCCTTTTTCTCCATCAAGATAGGTTTGTAAAAAGTCATCAGGCCTTAGATACCAACCCTCTATGTAGCACCTCTATATGCTGCTACCTGAGACTTCTTTAATAAGGAAGGGCCAGGGAGATTCCGAATCACACTATAGAAGTTGAAAGAACTGAAAATTTTTAACTTGGGGGATTAGAGTTTCAGGGAGGCATGCTGCCTGTTATCAAAAACGTGAAGTTTTCTCAAGTCAAAGTAGAATTAAACTCTTTTTTTGTGTGTGGTTTTGATGTGGGAGGAGGCAAACTGGGATTAATGGAGGAGCTCTAGGCAGAAACAGTGTTTTCAAGCCAGGTGATAACTTCTCAGTGATCTAAGCTCTTCAAATCATGGAGAACGGGCTACCTCAAGGAGGTAGCAAAATTCCCACTGCCAGGCCCCATTACAGAGTTGAGGTTCAAAGTCAGTTTCTTTTTTTTAAAGTTTTTTTTTATTGGAGTTCAATTTTCCAACATATAGCATAACACCCAGTGCTCATCCCGCCAAGTGTCCCCCTCAGTGCCCATAACCCAGTCACCCTACCCCCCCGCCCACCTCCCTTTCCACTACCCCTTGTTCATTTCCCAGAGTTAGGAGTCTCTCATGTTCTGTCACCCTCACTGATATTTCCCACTCATTTTTTCCCCCTTTATTCCCTTTCACTATTTTTTATATTCCCCAAATGAATGAGACCATATAATGTTTGTCCTTTTCTGATTGTCTTACTTCACTCAGCATAATACCCTCCAGTTCCATCCACATTGAAGCAAATGGTGGGTATTTGTCATTTCTAATGGCTGAATAATATTCCATTGTATACATATACCACATCAAAGTCAGTTTCTTTGAATGGAAGTTGGACTCTATTTTCTGAAGCTGACCTGTAGAGATCCCATGATCTATACTGGATGCCTCCAGTACACAGAATACTTTCAGGGCCCACACCGTGTCTTACTTGTATTGTCAGCAACTAACGTAGGGCCTGATCACAGAAGGTTCTCAGAAAATGTTCATTGGTCAACTGATTGAGTGAAAATGTACGTAACCAAGAGATGCTTCTGGTCCCTAGATCAGGTGTATGAAATTATCTCCCGTTTCTATAGCATTCCCATTTGCTTCGGATGTTTCTATGCCTTTCCTTCACTGTACCTCCCCCACTAACAATGCTTGTCATTGTGAGAGAACTAAAACAGTCCCATTCACCAAAGGCCCTTCCATACCAATGTAGAAGAGGGAAAACACATGATTTTCATGGGAGGTAGGCATTCTCAGAGTTATACTTATGTAAGGCAGCACAAACATGACTGCAAAGTCTGGCAAGAGTTTCATGCATTGTGTGGAGGAAATGTTTTTACAGAAAAGTGAAAAAGAGGACAATTTCAAACTTCTCTTGTTTCCTCATGAGGCAAGAGGAGGCACCTCACAAAAGATGTCTCAGCTACTTCTATAGGTAAGTATTTGTAGCTCTAACGTTCAAGCTGGGGTCCATGGACATACATTGTAAAACTAAAAGGTTGAAACTTTTTAAATATATTTTTTATTGGAATTCAATTTGCCAACATATAGTATAACACTTGGTGCTTATCCTGTCAAGTGCCCCCTCAGTGCCCATCATCCAGTCACCCCATCCCTCCCATCCACCTCCCCTTCCACTACCCCTTGTTTCCTAGAGTTAGGAGTCACTCATATTTTGTCACCCTCTCTATTTTTTCCCATTCATTTTCTCTCCTTTCCCCTATAATCCCTTTCACTATTTTTATATTCCCTGTATGAGTGAAACCATATAGTGATTGTCCTTCTCCAATTGACTTATTTTACTCAGCATAATACTCTAGTTCCATCCACGTTGAAGCAAATGGTGGGTATTCGTCAAGACTTTTTTTTTTTTAAATCAGACCTAGTATATTCCCAAGGAGATACCCTGAAGAAGGGACAATGGATAGATGAGGAATGCTCCCCAACAAAAATTTCATCATTGCTGTCGCCTGACTTGGTTAGATAGTGGGTATTCTTCACAGCCTTCTCAAGCTACCTGAGGGTGAACTCATTTGGGGAGTAAAATGTCTTCCCTACAAGTTGCTGCTAGGTCTAGGAGCTGAGAACTTGCCTCTCATCACCTTATTGGTTGATTGTATAATTCCCATTTTTATTTTTATTTTTTTTTTAAATTTTTATTTATTTATGATAGTCACACAGAGAGAGAGAGAGGCAGAGACATAGGCAGAGGGAGAAGCAGGCTCCATGCACCGGGAGCCCGATGTGGGATTCGATCCTGGGTCTCCAGAATCGCGCCCTGGGCCAAAGGCAGGCGCCAAACCGCTGCGCCACCCAGGGATCCCTAATTCCCATTTTTAAAAAATAAAGTACTTTGGATGAGGCCTCATAAAAATAGAGCGAAGGTCATATTAGAGGGCTAAACAGGCCAAACCTTATGGGAAAATGCAATCTCTTTCCCCACATTATGGCTTTAGAAACCATGAGAAGTGATAGTCACTTCAGAACTATAATTTGATTGGACGCTGAAGAAGATATTGATGGCTCTCTGAAAGATGGGGTCCTGTGAAATATTTGGGCTAGCACCTAATAAAGTCATTAAAGATGCATATAAATCTTTGGTTGCTTTTGGCTGGTGTGTCACTGTGGCTTTTGCTTAACCTAATCTGTACCCTGCTGGCAAAGGTTTTGCTGACCAGCTACTTGTGTGGACACTGCCTGTTTACCTTCACTTGTTCCTCTCTGAGGCTTTTAAAGTTCTCCCCACAGATTCCAAGAGGCAGCCTTTGAAGGCAGTTTGTCAGACCAAGTTTCTGCCCCCTTTCTAGCCTGACCTTCTCTCTCTCTTGGTGTGGGATGGCTTGAGGGTGTTACCATAGGAATACTGCTGTTGAGCTACCCTGATCACCATTTAGTGGAAAAAAAAATCCCAGCATCCTGTTTGGACAGATTGTAAGCTGTGACATTAGACCTTCCTGCTATGCAGAATGGCTTTCATCACTCTCTCACCCCATTCAACAAGGTTAAAGGTCTCAGAAAGGTATTTGACTTGTGGCTCAGACTTGCCCTCGCTGCTGAGCAATGATGGGTCTTTTGGCTTGAACCACTTAGGAGGCGCCAATGGGAACAGCATACCAGAGAGGAGAAGTGAAGGAGCAGAAATGAGTTCATGACAGCATTTGAAATGAAGAGGGCATCAAGAGGAAAATAGGATATACACTGAAGGCTTTGCTTGTAGTTTTTTTGTTTGTTTTGTTTTGTTTTGAAATTCTGCTCAGGAAGGAAAATGATGTTTTGGGGCAGTAAAGGGAAGCTGAAAAAGAATATAATTTGTCTTAGATGAGAAGACCTTCACAGGCAGGGACTGTGTCCCTTTGCCATTTCTGTCATGACCCCCATCTGACATTTTGAACAATGACACTGTAGGTACCTATCGAAAGCTGTAGTGTACTTTTATGTTAGAAAATTGTGTGTGTGTGTGTGTGTGTGTGTGTGTGTGTGTGTGTGTTCTTCAAAAAGGCATTCTCTCCTTTCTGGATTTTGTAACATATAAATAATAAAGCCACAGGTGTTCATGATACTAACATTTTTTTTTTTGTCCAGGTTAAAAAGTCTCCATCTAGTTACTTCCCAACTAAATTATCTGGGTTCTCTCACTGGGTATTGCATAGCATTCAGAACATTCTTGAAGTGGGATACCTGGGTGGTGTCATGGTTCCAAGGTCCTGGGATCCAGCCCTGCATCCTCAGGCTCCCAGCTCAGCAGGGAGTCTGCTTCTCTCTCTCCCCCTGCATGCTGCTTCTCCTGCTTGTGCTCTCTCTGTCAAATAAATAAATAAATAAATAAATAAATAAATAAATTTAAAAAGGAACATTCTTGAAGCAAAATTATTTTAAGTTCATTTTATGAAATAATTTTACATCCAAAGCTTAAGATTTTTGCTTAACTTTTGGCCAGCCAAACATGCCTCAGAATTTTTTTAACAGTAGCTTTATTGAGATATAAATGACATACCACAAATCACCTTTTAAAGTATACAATTCAGTGGTTTTTGGTATATTCACATAGTTGTACAGTCATCACCATTGTCTAATTCCAGAATATTTTCATTACCCTCAAAAGAAACTCTATACTCATTAGCAGTCACTCCCCATGCCCTAGCTCCCTTAGCCCCTAGCAGCCACTATTCTACCTTTTATCTTTGTGGATTTGCCTATTCTGGACATTTTGTGTAAATAGAATCATACAGTCTTTGTCCTTTCATTTCTGGCTTTTTTTTTCACTTAGCATGATGTTTTCAAGGTTTATCTATGTTGTGGCATGAATCAGAACTTTGTTCCTTTTCATGGCTGAATTGTATTCCATTGGATGGATAGTCCACATTATATTTATCCACTCATCAATTGATGAGTGTTTGAGTTGTTTCCAATTTTTGCAACCCTGGAGCCCAGGGATTTATCCTGAGGAAATACCCAACTAGGTGGGTAAAGAATTCGAATATGGGTTGTGACATTATAAAAGTGAAAAACTGGGAATACCTCATGTCTCTAACATTAAGGAATTGGTTTAGTGATGAGACATCTATATGATGGAATATTGTACAACTCATAAAATGGTGTTGTAAAAGAATTTATAATGATGATGTAGAATGCTGACAATTTATTGTCAGGGGACAAAATAGTACATAAAGTATGATCCCGTTTTTATAAAAAATGTATTTAATATGCATAGAAATAATGGTAGGATCATAGGTGACAGAAAACCATAGTTCTCTCTAGATGGTGGGATTACAGGGGAGGTTTTTTTTCTTTTTATCTGTATTTTCTAATTTTTCTAAAATTATCCCATAATTATTTGAGTACCTAGTATGTGCTAGACATGGTGTAGTGTACATGTATTTTGCAATGAGGAAATTAAAAATTCATGTTATTATTTAAAACAATCCAAAAGAGAGTATGGGAGTGATGTATTGTGGCCCCACAGATATATATACACCAGCTTCTGGAGATGTGACAGAATCTTAAAGGCAGCACTAGAGTGTTTTGTTTCAACTCTAAATAGATTACAATGTACTGATAATGACATATTTTATCAGATAAGAAAGACATTGAGTCACTGTTTTGGAGTGGTCCTGTGCATGTCTGCTTTCTCACTGGAATGTCTAGCTCTTCTTTTCCTACAGGAAGTGATCAAAAGTGGAATGTAGAGTTTATTTCTGCCTCCATGGTCTGACATTTTGACATTTCCTGAACTGCAGGATGTTTGAGAGCAAGAACTAGGCTTTCACTGAAAAAATTAATTATACTGCCCCTTTTACATAGTGATGGGTCTTTGTAAGAGGACAGAGCTATTCAAGTAGGGAAAAATGAGATGGTTAACTGGATGACAGTAACATAAAGGTCTTGAGTCTGGAGAAAAGAAGGTCATTAAGCATTGGTTATCAGCATGGTGTAAACTCTTTCAGAAAGTGTTACTACATTCCATGCCACTGTTGTGTAGAGGAAATTTAAATCTGTGTTCCGTTTACATCATAAATTAGATTTGTGTATTCTAATAATAGGCAGTCTTGCCTTAGGCTGCATCAGTACACACTTGTTTAGTTGCTCTGCCTGGCTTGTCACATCAAGCCCATCACTAAAATTCAGTCACAAAGAGTCATATTCACTTGTGTGTTGGCATATGACCATTCTGACTGCCTGTTTGGAGATGAAGTCAATTTAGTCCAATTGGAATATGTACAGTTCCTCTGGGACATACTTTGAGTTACTTTTGAGGGCAGGATATAGTGTAGGGCGGAGGTTAAGATTTCTGAGTCTGCAGCCAAACCAATGAGTTCTAATCTCTGATGAGATTGAGGCTCTGTGAGCCTCCGTTTTCTCATCCATACAATGAGGATGATAATCTCTATTTCACAGGGTTGATGCACTGATTAAATGAAATAACCTAACCCTTGCAATGCACGCACCATATTTACATTGTAAGAGTCCAGTGAACTTTTATAGTTTTAATGAGTATGCAAAGGAATTTAAAGAGGAAAGTGGAGGGCAGCCTGGGTGGCTCAGTGGTTTAGCACCACCTTCGGCCCAGGGTGTGATCCTGGAGACCTGGGATCAAGTCCCATGTTGGGCTCCCTGCATGGAGCCTGCTTCTCCCTCTGCCTTGTGTCTCTGCCTCTCTCTCTGTCTCTCATGAATAAATAAAATCTTAAAAAAAAGAGGAAAGTGGAGAGAATTCCTGTTATTTTTTCCCCATTCCTAATATTTGCCTAAAACGGATTGTTAAAATTACTAAAACCTCAATTTTTAAATATAGGCTTTTTAAAAATTTTATAAAGATATAGGATTTTTATTTTTAAGTGATTTCTACACCTGACATGGGGCTCGAACTCACAACCCTGAGGTCGAGAGTCACATGTCCCACTGACTAAGCCAGCTGGGTGCCCCATATATAGGCTTTAAGGGTATTTTATAGCATGATGATAAAATATGGTGTTAGCATGTAACAAAACAAGACATGCAGAGACATAAAGCACTCATACCCAACAAAGCCTGTGATTAGCAGTTGTGAAACCATATATATGTATAGTCATCTAAGGTATTTCCTTCCTTTTTTCTTCTCAGTCTTTGGCCTTTAGTAACAATTGAATGCATATCTCAATCTTAACAGACTGGATTTTTTACATGAAATGCTTGTGGAGTTTTCTATGAATTCCTGACAGACTACCAGGAATTTCTTAGTGCACACCACTTCTCTAACTTGCTGCTTTTAGGCTCCTGGAGGCTTATAAACTCGATGACAAAACTTGTCAGGACTCTGGGTAAAGTACAGTATTCAGCTCTGACTGAGGATTTGGGTTGGAGGGAGAGGAATCGACATTATTGCTGCTGGAGATAACTTTTCTTTGATTATATTCTGATCATTCTCTACCTTTCTGGACACCTGATGGGCTAGAAGGGAAATTCAAATCATGTTTCTCAGTAAAATTCGTGAGCCTGTTAACATAAGAGAGGAATGTTCTTTTGCTCATAAAGAGGGACTATTGGGGAAACTACATGTAAGGACTCTATGACAAATGACGTGCTGCTGCAGTGAATTGTTATATTGGGTTAGGTACTGCCAGAATCACCAGAAACAAGCTTTCCAAAGTGATAGGTGATGTGTAGTCAAATGTCTTGGGGAAGGGGAAGCTTGGAAATATTGTCAAATGACATGTATACAAGAATAAAATATTTAGTGCTATGATGATGTCATCTTGGTAGACAAAGGGGAAATATTTCTAGCTAAAATGCCTGGTTCATATTTTTTTAAGATTTTATTTATTTATTTCAGAGAGAGAGAGAGAGAGAATATACAAGTAGGGGGAGCAGCAGGTAGAAGAGGGAGAAGCAGGCTGCCCACTGCGCAGGGAACCCAATGTGGAGCTCTATCCCAGGTCCCTGGGATCATGACCTGAGCTGAAGGCAGGTGCTTAGCCAACTGAGCCACCCAGGTGCCCCTGTCTGGTTCATATTTGATGATAGACTAACATGACACCTGTTAGTACAGAAAAGTGGCAGGCTAATGTTTTGAGAGTAAACTAAAAATACTAGAAAGCACCCAATTTAGGTGGGAACAAAATTTCAACTTTGATAGGTGCCTTTCCTAATTCGACATGATCAGTGAACAGTGCGTCTCTGCCGTACTTTCAGGTGAATTTTCTCAGATTGTAGTTTTTGTTGAACATTGATTGGGCTTCCGAGGGAATGACAGATGCTAACTTTGACATTTGTGTGTTTCCATACAAATGACTTAGAATTATCATTCAGGAAGATGCCTGTTAATGTGCCTGGGTTTTCTTGACAGATACATGATTACAACATTGTAGCTAGGGCCTTGCACTCAGACCAGGGGGATCTGTAGGCTGTGTAATCTGGGGCAAATTGCTTAATCTCCGTGTCCCAGTTTCCTAATTCATATAATGGAACAAATAACAACTGTCTCAAGGGGTAGCTATGAGGATGAAATAAAAGAATATGTGCGAAGGACTAGCATGGTGCTTGTGCATCATGGCAATCCATCCGCTAATATCACCACCCAAAGCTAGGCTTGGCTTTGATGATTGGCTAAGGAGACTTCCGACAAGTGAGCTAGCTGTGCCTTTTTCTTTCTATTCGTTTTAATCTTTTGAAGACCCAGGGGCTTGTTGCAGTCTAGAGGAATGAGACTCTGGGAAGTGAAGACAACTTGCTCACAGAAAAAAAAAACTGCTAGGCAATCATAACAGTATTCTTGAGGCACCAAAATGAAAACTTCTTATGGCAATCGCTAAACGAAGTTAGTAGCTGTGTATTTTTGCTAGTGGAACTTTGATACTTAAGTTTCATCTCTCTTTCTCTCTCTCATGATGTAGTCCTTTAGATGAGCACCAGCAGGTGGAAACTTTTCTTGACTCTGGGATCTCAGTGAGCTCTGGACCAGAGGCTTAATGAACTTCATCTATGAGTGAGCCATCATTACCATAATAAAGGCTCACTAATAACTTGAAAGCCACAGGTTAATTATTACATAAGGGTTGTGTAATGTGATTTCAGGAACTAAATAATTAAAAAATTTAAAAGACCATTTAATATAACTTTGACACAGAGCCAGAAAGTAGGAGACAGCCTTACTTTAATCGTTTAACGGGATTTAACAACTCAGGCAGCACATATCTGAAACCGTTAGTATATTATGTTTGCAGTGTTGGAAAACAGCATTTACTCAGGACAAATGGAATTCAGTAATGAAAGCTAAACTCGAATACAAATAAGAGAGGAGCAGGGTACTGAGAGAAGAGTATGTTATAAGTATACTTGCTAGTATTCAGAATTTGAGTGTCTAGATTCCAGAACGTATCCAATCTGCTTTTAATTTAGATCCCTGTATAGTCGCTTAAAAGATTTCTTCAGCTTGATTGCCCTCTCTTTCATGCTCTTGTCCTTCACATTAAATTCTATTTTACAAAACCTGGCTTTATGTCGCCGTGTCCTTTCAGGACATATACATTGTTGTATGTAGTGCACGTACAATTCCACTTAATGGCAGCAAGGCAATAGTGACCACATTGTATTAGAACCCCACTTAAATAAATGCCTACCACAAAACCCAGAGTTCTGATTTGACCATGCTAGTTGGGTACCATAAATATGCACAGAAATGAAGGGGTAGTGAAAATTGTACAAAACGAGCTATTTTGCTGATTCCAGAGTGGTGGTATTTTTAAGTGAATACCTTTATAACTGTCTGCCATAATTGTATTGGAAAGCAATGCAAGTGGGATCTATAAGTATTGAAAGTCCGAGAATAAAAGCACAGGAAGAATAAAGGTATTCTTAACCTTTTGTAGGTTTTAAAATTTGTTTAAAAGATGGTTAAGGAAGGGCATTAATACACGTATTCATATGTGTATATATGCATACAGACATATATATACACACATACATATATATATGTTTGTATAAGACATATTTCTAGACTTATGTGAAACAGATAGTGAAGGCATTTGGAGGAAAGTTCTGAACCTATCTTTTTTTTAAAAAAAGATTTTATTTATTTATTTTTTGGTGGGGAGAGGAGGGGAAAGAATCTCAAGCAGACTCTGCACTGAGCCCAGAGCCTGATGTGGGCCTCGATCTTACAACCCTGAGATCATGACCTGAGCCGAAATCAAGAGTCAGACGCTTAACCAACTGAGCCACACTGGCACTCCAGAACCTATCTTTAAGTAAGTAAATGAGGTCTCAGTTTGAGACATTTTGCTGGACCTAGGGCTCTGTTTTAGCAGAAGCATATGATCTTAGGTCATGAGGAGTAGGGAAAGTGGGAGTAACTGTGGACAAATCTATTTGGAGTTCTCTGACCTACCAGGAATCAGATTGGAAATGAGGCTCTCAAGGAGTTGGATAGACCCTCTTCCACCATGCTTTTCTGCCTCTGAACAGGACATATTCCCATTTCAACCCTGTCCTCTATATCATTCCCTTCCTGTTTGCACAACTTGCCCAAAGTCACATGGTGAGTTAATGGCAGAGCCAGATTGTCAATTCTCTGTAAGCAGAGACTTGGTCTGTAACTTTGCTTATGTTGGGAGCAGAGTTGGAGGGCACAATACAGGTTGCTGACTGGTACCCCAAGGGCAACTCCTTGTTAATTCAAAGGGCAGCTAAGCCATTAACTGTTATTTAAAATATCTGGTGGCCATTTAAATGGAAATCAAACAAAATTATTTGTCTTTCATTCTGCGTGGGGGTGGGGGTGGGGGGGGTGGGGAGGATGGCTCATCAGAACAGTTGTTTCATACCCAAGGTGTGCACACCCAAGTGTCTTTCTGGAGCAAAAATAGGCAAATCCAAGCAGGATGTAAGGGCTGTTTTGCTCAGTAGCACCTAGAAACCATTTCAGTCAAGGTCCAGATTTAAATGGTTGTTACCCAGGTCAAGCTAGGGATTAGGAAAGGTGGCAGATGAAATCAACTCAGGGTCTGGCACCAGTTACAAAAGGAAGCAGGTCATTGGGTTGTGTTTATAGAGGAAAGAGAATGGATTGTAAGATTGTTATCGCTGGATTCAGGGTAGGGGAGGGGGCCCTCATTTGAAGCTTTGGCCCCCAGAGGAAAGGAGCCCAGAGTGCTTTAAGGACTCACACATAATTGGCCATACATTCCACAGGAAGAAGCCCTGCCTCTGGCTACATCCCTTTGCCTAGGAGAAAGGGATAAAGGAGGAGGGGTCTGGGTGGGAGTGGGGAGCGCTGAGCAGGGAATGGGGAGAGGGCCTCTGGCATTCTGTGAAGACAGTTCTAAAGCATCGCTAGATTTTCCAGCCTAGTTTCAGACTTTACATTGAAAACTGGCCCATCTCTAGAAGCCTCAGCTAATGACTTGTGGAAGAGTTTCTTCTACTCTTGCATCAATAAGCAGTGGCATATTGAGTTTCTACAGTCCTGGCTTTTTGTTTGCTTTTTTTGGAGTGGTATTGTTTGTTTGTTTGTGATTTTTTTTTTTAACTGGGCAATCTTGCCCTTTGATGTAAATGTTTTATGTTGCTTTATGGTTTGCAGCAAACACCATCCCTGACCTTCGAGGGAGGAAAAAAAAGAACTTAGCCCTTCACTTTACTCTTTGAGGATCCAGGTAGCAGAGTGACCAAGAGAAAGTACAATTTTCCTCACCAGAGGCTTTGATTGTAGTTCACACCAGTGAATCATACCTGATGATCAACATGAAAACAAGCAGCTAAGGAGTTTTCATTAGTATCCAATTAGTAGATGACTTGCTTGCTAAATGTGTCTCCTAATTCATTAACAATTAGATAAATTAAATTTAATGGAAAGGATTTACATTTGAAAATAAAATGCTGCACGTATTAAGTTTAACTCTATAGATTAAAATCCATTTGCTGCCTTCCCCCAGCCCCTTCCTCCCTCTCTTTCAACTCATCCACAGCACACAGGCAATTAGGGCTTGCAGGGTAGATTGTTTTTCTCATTTAAAGTATCTCTTGTCTCTGGAAATCGGTCCTCCAGTGGAGCATGTCTGTCTGTGTCTCTAGATGAGTGTCAGCGACAAATGGTGCTTGTGCACATAATACTAGTGGGGATTGTTGGTGCACAGCGAGAACAGGAAAAGCCCTTTGCAATACTGGGAGGGATTCAGGAAGGTATTTTAGGATTTGAGGGGGCTTAAGGGTTGAATCCGCTGCAGATATTGAATTGCAGCATGACCAAATGATTAACAAACTTGTCTTTCTTGAAATATCTCAGGGCAGAAAGGTTCTCAAGTGATTGCAAATTGGTTAATGACTTTAAAAAACAAGTAACTTTGCTGAGTTTTCCCAAACAGTTGGGGATGTTTAGAAGCCTGGTGATTTAGATCAAGTCAAGATACACGGAACTGGAAAGCTGATATTCCTTCTTTGGGATAAATCTCGGGATCAGTGCTACGGTTCAGGGTGATGCCTATGGTTCAGAGTGAGGCCAGTACCTTGAGTTATTCGAGATAATTTCATTTCAGCATTACCGTCAGTGATGGTAGAAGTTGCAACACATTCCTGTTGTAGTACTTTGGGTTGTTTTCATGGTCTTCCTGACTTTTTTTTTTTCTGATCTCTGGACAGATCTCATTCACAATTTCCTGGAAAAATAACCAGTCTTGGCCCAGAGGGGAATCACATTATGTAATTTTTCCTTGTTATCAAATGTAGATTGAATCAGCAAAGCAGGCAGGGTGGTGAGGCAAACATCAACGTGGATTGGTTTTTTCAATTTTTAAAAGGCAGTATTCAAACAGGGAAGGTTGTTATTGTAATCTATTCAGTGTGTGGAGCGGAAAGCAATAAGATGCTGCCTGTAGGCCTGGATCTTTCCTGTGGAAGATGGGGGAGACTATGTGGCCCAGTGTGGTTGGTGACTGGCCAGGGTAGTCTCACATTTCTGAGAAACTGGCTCTGGTTGTACAGTTAACATCAGTATTTTGCTTTCAACTCAATAGGTTGTTGAAAGTTCAAGTGAACGTTGTTGAGCTTGAGTGAGTGAAAAATTATTTAATAGCATCTGTTAAGTAGAAGAGGAGATCATTCACTGCTAGCTTCCATCAGGATATCTAATTTCTCCTCCAGGACCTGACCTGATTTTCTATCATACAAGGGTCAGATTACCATTTGCCTCAAAGTCAGCTACTGTGCTCGTAAAAGTTGTGTTTATTTTCTCTCTCTCAGATATGTGGCCATAAACACTGGGGTAGAAGCATCATTGGATTTTTGTCCTCCTCTTATGTCACTTTCTCTGAGTGCAGTTGTCCTGCTTTCTCTCTTATATTCAGTTTTAGGGGATTGTAGAGAAAAATCCTCTTTAAAGGCAGTGGTTGATGACTAAACACAGTTTAAACTACGAAAAACTGAAGAATCTTTAAGTGAAGCAAGGTAGCAATTGCTTGATGATTCAGAAGATAATGATTCTAATAAGGATTGTATTCTTGTTTTTTTTTAAATATAGATCTATCCATTGGATTGCCCTTATTGTTTTCATTCACCAACTTTCTCAGTTGATCATCAGACTGATTGACCTCTCAATATCACTGATTTTTGAATTTTCATTTAGATGTTATAGAGCTGATCACTGAGTTGTTTGATTTTTGCATTTGGAGTGTGCTAGGCATCATCAAACACCCTAACTGTGCTCTGAAGAAGCTTGAATTTTATATATGAAATAAAAAATAAACCCTTGAAAAGCAATGGATGGAAATTTGGATAGATTTTCTTATCACTCAGGATGGGAGAGGGAATGGAAAGGCAAAGCACTTAACCCTATGCAAATAATTTACTGATGTCTCAGATTTAAAGTGTCTCCATGGATGTATTCTGGTCCTTTCTCTCTGAAGTTTACTCATTCCAACTAAGCCATAGTGATCCAGTGAACACATTTTATTTTGTTTTATTTTATTTTATTTTATTTTATTTTATTTTATTTTATGTAAGCTGTATATCCAACATAGGGCTCAAACTCATGACCCTGAGATCAAGAGTCCTGTGCTCTACTGATTGAGCTGCCCAGCTACCTATCCAGTGCTCTCTTCTCTAGCAGTTTATAAATTTGAAGTTTGTCTTATGGACTGGGAGCCTTGTCAGTGAGGGACAGATAAAGGTACTGTGTCCTCATTTGTATACTGCTCTCTGACTTGACTCCTCCAGCCATGTGGACATTCTAGCTGTGTATCTTACTGGGCAATGCAATGGCACATCCTTTCTCACCTTACAAAACCAGGATGTTGTCCAGCTAAAATAACCCCAAGGAGTTTTCAACACATTCTGACCCATTTTATCAGGTATTATGTTTAAAAAGAGAAGAAAACATAAGAAGCACATTTTGAGTATGGAAAAGTAAATTGAGGCCAACAGAATTGAACTTTCTCAGTCCAGTTCTTTCCAGAAATGCCTTTTTTGGGGGTCTCTCCTCCAGACTTGAATTATTTAATTTTTTGTCAATAGCGTTGAGGACTTGGACTTCTCTAACAATAATCATATGATCTTATTCTTGTAACATTATTTTATGTTATGGTAAGCATCTGGAGGCAGATATTGATTGATGAGTCCATTCAGTCTACAAGTATTTATTGAACATGTACAAAGTGCGAGGCACTGTGCTAGGTACTATGGGGGTGATATGTAAGATGCAATACTTTCACAAATATCTCATATCATTTCCAAAATGGAGGTAGAGAGGAAATGTTACTTGAAATTCTTTTTTTCTGATTACAAATGCAATGCATGTTTTTTTAAAGAAAGTTTGAAAAGGCAGAGTGTATAAAAAGACCATAAGAATCATCTGTAATTTCATTCAATGGTAGCAGTGGTTCAGTGGTTAATATTTTGGTATATTTTCCTCTAGTCTTTTTTCTTTGCATGTGTGTGTCTGTATTACAGTTTGCATTATATTATATGTACTCCTTTGAAACCCACTTTTCCCACTCTACTCACTTATTATGAACATTCTAATTCATTAAGTATTTTTCTAAAACCTCAATTTTATGGCAGCATAGTTTCTGTTGTATGGATACAGAGTAATTTATATGGACTTGATCATCTGTTTAGATTGTTTCTGGCTTTTGCTGTGATTAACATTCTGGTACATAAATATTTGGGTGAGTTTCTGATTCTTTCATCAGGGTAAAATCTTAAAATTACATGATTACTGGGTCAAAAAACACAAATTAAGATGTAAAAATTCTTTAATATGGCCTCAAAGTTACCCTTTGAAAAGTTGTTTCTCTTCAGCTCCACCAGCAGTGTGAGTAGAGAATAGTTGGTATTATCCCTATTTTATAGATGCAAAAACTCTAGGTCTAAAAAACTAAAACTAAAGGTCTAAAAACTCAGGTCTAGGGAGATTCCAGGCTTGCCCAAGGTCACATGACTAATATCATTTCGCCTTTGGTTTTCTGACAGTTCTATATTCTTTCCACTCTAGCAATGTTGTAGTAATCTCTGTGACAGATCTATTGTGATTTAACTGTATTCATCAAGGGAAACTTAATGTAGCCATGGCCTTAAAATAAATTTACTTGTATTATTATTTACAAACTCTAATGTGTTTGGAATTTGATATATAGTGAGGACTACGCATAAATGCATGGCTCACCTCCCGAAGGCATTCTTTTATATTTTCAGTATGTTTTCTGACTTACACCTAAAATATCTAACTGAGAAATAATAGCCTAAAGTGATTTTGTTGTTCTGTTTTGGTCACCAAAAGCTGGTTTACAGTATTATTCTTTGTTAAGTAATAATCTTTCCAGCCCAACACCAGGACATTACTTCTGTCAGGATTAAATCTGATATCTCAAACCATAATAAGTAACCCTTCACCTCTACAAAATAAATTGAGACTTTTATTGACATTCATTTTTGGAAGAAGGGGGAAAAACCCACAATTTTTATGTCAAGACTCCAGAATGGGATAGCATATAGCAATTAAAGATGGTCTCTTTAATTGGAATATAACCAAAGCAAATGTAGGAAGTAAAGCAAACATCTCCCCCCCTCACCACCGCAACAAAACAAAACAAAACGTCAAGGGACAAAGCACATTTAGTAGTCTTCATTCCT
The DNA here is from genome assembly GCF_003254725.2 of Canis lupus dingo. Lineage (NCBI taxonomy): Eukaryota > Metazoa > Chordata > Mammalia > Carnivora > Canidae > Canis > Canis lupus. The sequence continues at coordinate 105,123,598 of NC_064281.1, read as the reverse complement.
TTCCCATAGCACAGCCTCAATTCTTAGAACATAACCTTTGTCTGAGGAAGGCCCATTCACAACTTCTAGGTCATCAGGGAGCCATATCAGGGCTGTGCTGAAGGCTTTTCTTGCTCTTTGCCTTAGAGAATCAGTGTGATAACATTGTTTTGCTTCTGGATTCTTGGGTAGATAGCACATAAATTGGAAGTAAAACATTCAGATTCTGAAAGCCAGGATTAGGGTTTATCTTATTTGAGATTGTTTTCTCTAGCATCACCTAACCCTGGGAGTCCCCCCACCCTCCTCACCCCAAGTGTTTAGTTGGTACCATTGCTTCTGGGGTTAAGAGTATGTTGGTAGAAGTCTTCTTTTTGAATCTTAATAATGTCTTTGGTTGGAAAAACATTTTTAACCAAAGACATTATTAGTATTCTGTTTTAGGCCCTTGTAATTTTTATTTCAAATCATATTATCTTAATGAAACAGGAGTGTATCTAATAGGAATTTTGTTGTATTTGACAAAAAAAATAAAGATGGCTAGGAATTGTGATCATGTTATCTTAATTGCCAAAAATATGGTTAATATTCTTTAATTCTTTTGTGTTGATTGAACAACCTTTGGGGTAGATGGCATATCTCAATGGCTCTAGTAATAAAGATCTAAATAGCCTAATAATATATCTGAATGTAACAGTTCTCCCATGTTTCAGGAAGTGACTGTTTTCCCCAGCTTTATTGAGATATAATAGACATAATAACATTGTATGAGTTTAAGATGTATGACATAATGGTTTGATATATGTACATATTGTAAAATGATTACCACAATAAGGTTAGGTAACACATATATCACCTCACATGGCAGTGTGTGTGTATGTATGTATGTGTGTGTGTGGTGAGAAGGTTTAAAATATACTCTCTTAGCACCTTTCAAAAATACACTACAGTATTCCTCTTTTTAAAGACTTTATTTATTTATTCATGAGAGACACAGAGAGAGGCAGAGACACAGGCAGAGGGAGAAGCAAGCTCCATGCCAGGAGCCTGACGTGGGACTCGATCCCCGGTCTTCAGGATCATGCCCTGGGCTGAAAGTGGTGCTACACCACTGAGCCACCCGGGCTGCCATCAATACAGCATTCTTTTTTTTCTTTTTTCTTTTTTTTTAATTTATTTATGATAGTCACAGAGAGAGAGAGAGAGAGAGGCAGAGACACAGGCAGAGGGGGAAGCAGGCTCCATGCACCGGGAGCCCGATGTGGGATTCGATCCTGGGTCTCCAGGATCGCGCCCTGGGCCAAAGGCAGGCGCCAAACCACTGCACCACCCAGGGATCCCCCAATACAGTATTCTTAATGGTCGTAATAGTGTAGGTCCCTGTTCTCAGACAGCAAGAACTCATTTTGAATATATGAGTCTGCTGAAGTTAGATTCTCAAGAATGTTCATGTTATGGTAAGCATCTGGAGGCAGATATTGATTGATGAGTCCATTCAGTCTACAAGTATTTATTGAACATGTACAAAGTGCGAGGCACTGTGCTAGGTACTATGGGGGTGATATGTAAGATGCAATTTCTACTCTCAGGGGATTTACAGTCAAGTTGACAAAGACACCATGCACATACCATCCCTATTTGAGCTAAGTTCCAATGATGGAGAGGCTATTGATAAAAGGATATGAGAGACTGTGACATCCATTGTAAGTAAATATAATGGCTTGAGCAAAATCTTTGAGGCAGGAAACATGAACTTGCTGGGTGCCAAAGAAACTGTTTGGGCTGGAATAAAAGGTTCCTTTTTAAAAAAGATTTATTTACTTGAGAGAGAGAGAGAGAGAGAGAGAGAGAAAGAGTGAGTGAGTGAATGAGTGAGTGAGCAGAGGGAGGGGGAGAGGAAGAGTGAGAGAGAGAATCCCAAGCAGACTCCCTGCTGAGCATGGAGCCCCATGTGGAGCTCGAGATTATGACCTAAGCCGAAACCAAGGGTTGGACGTTCAACCAACTGAGCCACCCAGATGCCCCAGGAATAGAAGGTTCCTTAAAAGGAATAGCATAGCAGAAGAGAAAGTTGAAAAGGCAGGCAGGGGACAAAATACCCTCATTTCCATCTCCCAGCTGTTTTCTAGGGCTATATGCCTGGAACTCAATAAATATGAATAAATATTTTAAAACACGTGTCTAATTTAAAGCAACACCCAAAGAACAATATCTTGAGTTAATCTGTACAACATGTGGCATTGTAAAATAACCCTTCAGGGTGTCCTGCTTTAAACAGCCCCCTTTTTAGTCTTTGCATATATCATGTGGGCCACCCAATGAGACCAGTTGGAAAAGAGAGCTGTGGATTAGAAAATGTTGCCAGAGTGGTTAACATCTCATTGGATCAAGCTGAGCAGCTGTGTGATTTCAAACTTACTACTTTCTTGTGAAATGATGTAGCATGGATTTCTGGATATTTGGAAGGAACATTCATTGATCACATGATCTCCTATTATGAGCCCTTCATATGAGATATACCACTAGCCAAGGAATGGCCCAGAATCTGTCCTTGACACATTATCTGTTTTTTCTTGTTTTCTTTTGGCTACTGCCTTCATCTGTCATGTTCTTTTAAAAGCAAGATCATAGAACTTTGCTTTCAAATCAGTATTCTAAGGTGAATTTTGTGATGTTTTGAATTAATGGCAGGTAACCAGGGGTATGGGTGATTGCAAATGGCAGATGATGAATAACTCTATATGTGACTTGGAAAGTCTGTTTATACTTACACTTGACTATGGGTGAGTCTGTTTTTAAAATTCACTTTCAAACTAAATAATGAAGTCTTACTGTAAAGATCTGACTTGAGCTGCTGAGAGGCTGGCCTAATTTCCTGCAACCTGCTCCATGCTGGGTAGAGAATAAAAACATCGCCTGTTGCCCAACATATTACTTACATAGGCATCATTCTGAGTCTCATTGGCAAGTCTAACTGAAATATTTTATTCTGCAGCTCATGACTATTTTCTCTTAGTTTGTCCTCAAGAAATATGGAAGGGACCACAACCAGGGGACTTACAAAGGAAAAGTAGGATAATTGTGTGTAGGGAACTATAAGGAAAGAAATATATACAGAAAATGGAAGGATTGGGGTTCCATGGCATCAGCAAATCTTTAAAAGATTGCATGAAATAAAGAGGTTGAAGCAAAACCAAGATAACATGGCCTTTAATGTTCAGGATGTTATTGGTCAAACCAAAGTGAAAAGCTCACACAGATAGGGGGAAAAAAGGTTTCTCTGAGATAAAGAAATTGGATGGTTTATACACTCCCAAAATGCAATTGCAAAAGATTGGCAGGGTGGCTGTGGTGGGGGGGAAGGGGGGCAGATGGCTATGGAACACGAAATGAGAGGTTTGTAAAATTATTTTTGCAAAAGCAATGAGAATCTTATTTTCCAACAAAAAAGGATATGTCCATAAATAGATGATTGTGATTTATGGTTTTTTGAGGATACAAACTGGATCCCAGGTAAACCTTCGGAGCTTTTCTTAGGTATCCTAATTGGAACTGGATCATTTTTATGCTTTCCGAGCATCTGTGCCTAAAGATCAGGGTCTATTTTGAAATCATGCTCATTCAATAAGCCATTGTGGATTTAAATCTTATGAATGTATGTAAACTCTGTTTTTGGGAAGCCATTAGCACCTCTTGGTTTGAATAATGTAATGAGTTCCATATATTTAAACCAGCCACTTCCCACTCCACCGCCCATTTGACTCTGTTTTAAGCTTGTCTTTGTTTAGTTTCAGAAGTCTTTCTTATCTCTACTGTATTAGGATTTGGCGAGTGAGTTCACTTCACCTCGTCAATATCCATTATTATTTGACAGACTGATTATATCCCTTCTCAACCTTCATCTATTCAGCCTGGAGTAGCTGTGGTCTGTAATCTGTGTTCATAGAGCAGCTCCTCCACCCCCCCTGAAGGTATCAGCTAACTTTCTCAGGCTTTTTTCTATCTTGTCACCCATGGAGCCCAGAAGATGATGTTGTAACCCAGGTGAAAAAAGCATCTTGCTTATCCCCCTGGGCATCATTTTGTTCATTTGAATACTGTATGGATGATTTTTATTTCAGCAACATTCTTTGGGCTTGGGGGGAGATATATACAGTAGGACTGGCATAGGACTGCCTGCCCTTTTTGTTGGCTGCCCTGCCTGCAAGCCTGCAGAGTTGTCTGCGAGGCTGGTTCATTGGCACAAGAATGCCAAAGGGTAGTGTTAATGCCAGGCATCGTGTTTAAAGTCATTAGCTTTGCATTTTACTTTTGTAGTAAACCAGGCTGGCATCCTGCCAGGGCTTGTTAGTCGAAGTTTAGAAGACTGTGTGGTTGAGGTTCCAGCCATCTGTTACCTGTGCAGTCCCTGCCCTAACGATGACTTTCACTAGGCTACTTTATGAGGGTATAAAAACTTAGCAAATTCAGTATTTTATTAGGCACCACACAGTCCCTATTTTGGAAAGACAGTCTATACCAGGAAACATAATGGAAAGGTAAGACTTCTAAGTTCTTTCTGTGGGTGCCTTTTATTTTTATTTTTATTTATAAAGATTTTTATTTATTTATTCATGAGACACACACACACAGAGGGAGAGAGAGAGAGAGAGAGAGAGGCAGAGACATAGGCAGAGGGAGAAGCAGGCTCCATGCAGGTAGCCTGATGCGGGACTCTATCCCAGGACTCCAGGATCACACCCTGGACCAAAGGCAGGCACTAAACCACTGAGCCACCCAGGGATCCCCTGTGGGTGCCTTTTAAGCATGTTAGCCATCGTGGCAGTTGGCACTAAGAGAAGGAGGCACTTGTCATTCAGAAGGGATGGTTTTACCACCTGTGATTTGGAGACATGACAGGAGCCAGAGTGGTCAATGCCCTGGTGGCCCCGGGGCATTTAGGTAAGGCAGGTTTCTTCCAGCATTGATGCTATTCCTCTCAGGGATGGTAGAAATCAGTGTCACTAGGAGCCTCTTAGAGCAACAGGACTTAAGACCAGACAGCAAAACTGGGACTGAAAGGAAAAAGAGGCTGACTTTGAAGCCAGGAGGCAAATGCTCAGTTGAAGTTGCCAGGTTTCCCTAAGTTGTGGAGACTTACAAATAGCATCTGCATCTTCCTTCCTTCCCTCTTCTCATCTCCCTTTCCCTCCTTCTTTATCTCTCTCAAGGTGCCATCAGAAGTTTCCAAGGTAATAACACAAATGAAGAAAAGACAGGTGGGCAGGAGAAATCATTCTATTATTTTCATTGCTTTCTCTCCCCCCTCAACTCTGGCACTGTTTGTTGCATGAATAGTTTGAGTTCCAAAGGACCCTGAATTATACTAACAAAAACAGGAATGTGTCTTTAATATTTAATGTTTTAGTGATATCAAGATGCTCACAGAGGCGTTTCTGTAGCCATACAGAACTGGCTTTGTCCTGCAAGAAGCTACATTTGTATCTATTAACATCCCTTTGACGTTTATATACCAAAGGAGAATTATTTGAAACTCAGAGGAAAAAAAATACATGGGATTTATGGGCACTTGAAACAAAACATGGCATTTTTCCTTCCTGTCATTTTCCTTAAGCCTTTGAGGAGAATGTTGCTTGGTGTGCTTGGAGACATTTAACATAAGAGGTAACCTGGTATCTTTAAGTTCTTTGGGAATTAAACAGGATGGAAACCAGTTTAAGGATCATACTTCTGTTCTGTTTGGCATCCTTATAGATCCCTTTGGGAGGGACTAAATGTATCAGCACCATTTTTGCTATTGTATGTTTTTTGTAGTTGATGTTAGGTAATACGGTTCTTATTGCATACTGTACAGTTGTACCACTTGAGAATGGAGAACTGCCACCTTATATTACCTAATAGCTTCTTTCATCCAACTCTGTATATGGTTAAAAGTATATGATCTCTTGCCTCAAATTTTTTATTCAAGGCTTATATATTTTTAAAGGGAAATTATTTTGGGAGTGCCAATTTATAATGTCTGTTGCCAATATTTGTTTAGCATCACTTGTAGGAAAAGGATGGTATATTGGATCAAGATTTATTGTGTGCTTGCTATGTGAGATATGTAAAACACTGAGCGCAATGCCTGTCATGTAGCAGGTGTGAGATGATGATCTTAACAAGGGCAGTAGCAATGGAGGTAGAGGAAAGCTGGAGGTGGGTGTGAGAAATGTCCAGAACATGAGAACTGATAGGTTTGGTGACTGGATGGATGAGGGCAAACAAGAGGAAGGAATGAAAAATGTTTGACTTTCAGAGCTATTAGTAACTGGGAACAAGCATGGGGATGCCATGAGTAAAAGTAGAGAAGTCAGTTGAAGTGGTAAGGATTGTGAGTCAGTCACTACAGGAGGGAAAATGATGCCTTTGGTCATCTTGAGTTTGTGATAGGGGTCACCCACCTATGGGGAGATGTCCAAGAGGAGTCAGAAATACAGACCTAGAGCTTCAGAGACATGTTAAGACTCAGAGAAATCCAGGAGTTATCTACATAAGTCATCAGAATTGAAGTCATGGAAGTTGGGGGATTTGCCAAAGAGTTTTGAGGAAAAGATCCAGCAGAGGGGTAGTCAGAGAATCAGAGTACACTGGAGTACCAGAGGATGCTAGCATGGAAAGCATAGAGGTTGAAGAAGGAGCAGTGTCAAATACTACAGAGAGGTAGAAAAGGATAAGGTGGCTGTCAGGTTCAGCAACACTGAGGTTATTGGTGACATTTGAGGACCAAATTTCATCAGAGTGATAGGTATGAAGGCCACATTGGAGCTGAGGAAGTAAGTGTTGATTCCTCTTTTAATTTATTTAGGAGGGGAGGAAAGGATGGTAGCTTGAAAGAGGGAAGGAAAAGAGATTAGGTGAAGAGATGGAGATCATGTCTCATGACTTCAATTTTACTGAGTAAAGAGAAGTGCCATTTGCTAGGAGTGAAGAGGACAGCAATGGGTTTGGGACAAGGGAAATTTGGGAAGAGTGGGAAACGGGAAAGGTTGAGTTTGGTTGAAATGGCAAGTAGTCAGGAAGATAAAAATAAACATCCGTGATATGGTTAAACATAACCAGGGCTCAGCTATATGATGAGTTTATATCATCAAAGTGGCAAAATTTCAAGTGTTCCCAGAGAAATTCCTGAAATTGGGGACGGGAATAGAGAAAAAGTTAATGATTTGGGGATTGGCAGATTGAGGAGAGGGAGAAGTTACATGGCGAGGAATCTTCGAGACTACCAAGAACACTGGATATTCAGAATAAGAAAAGTGATGACTTAAATTATACATTTTTCAACCATTCATTCCCTTTGAAACAAATGAAATCAATTGTCCTTCCAGATGTGGCTTGAAAAAAAAAGAGGATTCCCTCCACCCTAACTTACTGCTGTTTGAGTGATGACTGGCACGTCATCACTAAAAAATCAGAGTTGAACATCCATGGGTGTGAACTCATTGAAGCCATATGAAACAGAAAGTAGTGATTTCTGTAGTTGCTGAGGACTCTTAGAACACCAGCAAAAAGTCACTCTTCTTCCCCACCCTTTGGAAAGTTCATGTTACTATTCTGTGCTAGTTATTAAAACAGGCTGTGCCATTCAAGCTTGCAATGTGTTTGTGTTGCCATGGTTTGTGTCAATATTCTTTCCTATCATTCTTACAGTTGCCTGTGTTCACTGAACCCCAACAGGTGTGACTTAATGTAGAACATAGAGAAAGATGCAGGGAAACATCTGTTAACGTTAGATTCTGTGTGTACTTTGAATAAAGTTATAATTGTGACATTTCCTATTATGTACCAGGGATGATTTTGCAAGGCATTCCTTCCAAAACTCATTAGTTCTTGCTAGGCACCATGCATCTGATCTAAGATGATTATTCATGTGAGCGACACAAAAAGCTATTAAATCTAGCTTCCATTTTCAGAGATGTAGAGTCCTGTCATGCTTGCCTCCAGAGACACCCAGTTTCCTACCATTACATTTCTTCCTCAGGTTGTCGGTGTGTGGAAGAAAAGGTTGGCAACAGGGACAAAGAAAGGTGGGTGATGCTGAGTACTGGAAGGCTCTAGAGCTCAGTGAAAGTAACTAGGGAAATCAGGCCTAATCTCAGCTCCATTTCTCTTAGGATCTGTGATAGCTGTTTCTGGAGGCTTTTTAGGCTTCTTAGGACTTCTCTGTGTGTGTTATTAAACTTTGTCTGTTCCCTATAGTTATTAGCTGTAAAACTCTTTACAAAACCTCAAAAGGGTTTCTGGGCTTAAGTAGATACAGATGGAGAGTTGGGGGGGGCACTATATAGCTGTGTTCTGCTTGGCAGTAGGCCCAAGAGAAAACCTGAGTCAAAGAATCAATGTTGGCAGTTAGAGGAGAGGAGGAAGGAAGCCGGCACCTAGGGCCCATTGAAAAGAAATCGAAGCTTGATTTGGATCTAGAGAGAGCCCAGAAGAGGGTGCCCTGTTCGAATGGCAGCTTCTTGGAGGTCTTCTTTTCCTCTCACTTGAGACTTTATTTGTATCTCCATAAAGGGGCCTGTTATATAGTAACTTGTATATGTTGTTTTGTTGTTATCTTGTATTTTAATAGCCAATTGGAACATGGCTTACCCTTTCCATTTGAGTCCAAGCTCCTTGAGGGCAGATACCGGAACTTGCTCTTTGTCTCTTCCACAGCATCTGTTGCAGGGCTTTGCCCATAGACTACGTATGAAATTTTGACTGAATGAATAAGTATGTAGGTTATGGTCTGCCCTTTCTCCCACTGATTCCACAAGTGGTTTTTGAGCACTACTGTTATAGGAATAGAGGGGAGTTTTAAGATGGTGGCCTGCCCTCTGGGAGCTGCCTGTCTAAGCAGGAAGACTAGACACCAATGACTATTCTTTAAAAAAAAAATTTTTATTTATTTATTCATGAGAGACAGAGAGAGCGAGGCAGACATAGGCAGAGGGAGAAGCAGGCCCCCTGTGCAGAGCCTGATGTGGGACTCGACCCCAGGACCCCAGGATCACGACCTGAGCCGAAGGCAGACGCTCAACCACTGAGCCACCCAGGTGTCCCACCAATGACTATTCTATCTGTGATTCCAGAGGCACCCATTTGAGTCTGTGCTAGTGGTGACTTGTTCATGTGTCTTTCTCATTTCCCAGCTGCAATTTTAGCTAATATTCTCTTTACTCTGAAAACCATTATGTATTCTCTTTCAGCCATTTATTTTCTGGACCCAGCAAGCCAATAATTTAATATCTGATTCAGCGAAGACTCATTGACGAACCTGACAGTAAGAGTAACACACACTCCTTCCTGGGAGCTCAGGCGTTTCAAACCACAAGAGAATCTTAGAGTCAATGATCTTATTCAGGTACCAAATGCCTAGCCCAGGAGCCTGAAAGAGAGAGCGATTGGTTCTTTCCCAGAGGGCCCCTTCCATCTCTTATTTACCCTTTCCTTTTTCCGGTTGTGGTGGGTTACTGCTTTTGGGGCCATAACTTGATCTCCAAAGAAAAACAGAAGGTCTTTGAAAATGACCTTAGTTTTTTTTTTTTTTTTTAAGAATATCAAAGTGGTGGGTTAGTTGGGATTTTTTTTTGATCAGGGAAATTCTATTTCCTGTATTTGCTAAGAATGTTATGAATGAGTTACCATGTTACCGTAGGTTAAAATAATCTAGAAATGTATCTGGAAAATCCATTTCAATTACCTTCTGGGTGCTTTTAGTGAAAATAATAAATTTCAAAGAATTAGGGGAGTCATAAAAATAAGTGTTATAAGGGGAGTGTGTCTCATTTTTCACCTTCAAAATTAAATATGCACTGTGGAATTATGCACTGCCAGGGTCACTGTATTGCTTGTGGGCATTAATAGCTGCCATAGGTAACTTCTGAAGGAGGTGAAGGGGACCATTTCCCATAACACAGAGATTAAGGCATGCAATTTACTGAAAATCTAAATAAATAAAGACCTCATGCTCATGCTCAATTGTGTACTAAAAGGGATGCTGGTTCATATTTACAATTTGCATATGGGTACACTGTTGAAACTTGCATTTGCATACATATATAAGGTATTGATTTTGGTTAATGGAACATGAGGTCATTTCTCTTTAGTTTCTCTCAATTTAAGTATCATTTTCTTTCTCTTCTTATTGCTCACATAGAGGAAGGCAGAAAAATAGCCTCAGATGATTGTGTCTGGAAATGCTTCATCTACTGGTCTATTTTTCTTTCCATTTTTCATATTTAAATTGTCTATATACCTTTAGTAATCTCAGTAGCTGGCTACTGCTTAGCCCTCAAAATTTGCACAAGTAATAGTTACTTTACAGAGCTATGTGAGTGGATCTGAAATGCCCTAGCATTGTCTACTGAATCCAGTGAGGCCCAGAGTCCCCGGGGCCATGTGAAGTGGCTTGGTTGAGCTTGTTGGGATACAATACCATGAATTGCCTGGCCCTCCTAATTGTGTTGGGAGATTTACTACCAAAATGGCACCAGGGCTTAATTAGATGTGGGCTTCAGAATTTTTAACTATTATCCTAGTTACTTACCAATTACCACATGTAAGAAAAGATGAAAAAGGCACTCCATGTTATTGAGACAACAGAATCAACTGATTTACACCTGCCTGCACATTTTAATGTAAGCAAACTTTGCATAGGCTTCTATTGCAGCAACCAAAACCCAAATGGATTTCCCTTTCTATGAGTGCATTTTCCTGTGTGAAAGGCTTCTTGCCTTTTTTCCCTCCTGTTTGACTCAATAAGAACATGCACAGCTCATTATAGAGTAGGTATCCCATGGAGAGGATTGCTTGTGACTTTCCAATATGAAATGACAATATTTATATGCATCTTTTTTGGTGAAAAGTTGCAAAAAGTAATTTATTTTGCAAAACACCATCTGCAGTAGTGTAACCTTAATTACATTGTTTTGTTTGTGTATGTGTAAAAAAAATAAGACTCCTTGCTTCTCAATACCCAGATCACACAGTGTAATTTATCCATTTTATTTTTATTGTTATTTTTTATTTATTTATTTTTTCTTAAAGAGGGAGAGAGAAAGACGAGGTGGGGGAGGGGCAAGGGGAGAGGGAGTATGAGAATCTTAAGTAGGCTGTGTATGGGGCTCCATCTCACGACTCTGAGGTCATGACCTGAGCCGAAATCAAGAGTAGGACGCTGAACCCACTGAGCCCCTCAGGCGCCTCTGTTATCCATTTTAGAAGTTAGACTTCCTGTGACAGGTTTGAATTTTTAACTTATAGAGGGGGAAAACATTAACATTAAAATATATTTTTTGGGTAGATATAAATAAAAAGACATCCCACAGATAACTGTAACTGAATTTTATTGAAGGAAGAGGGCAACAGCTGGGCATGTTAAATGAAAAAAACAGAAAATGGTATTCCACTTAATGTACTAGTGTCTAAGAGGAAATTCATTGTACACCCATCCCATTTTGAACTCCAGAGGAGCACGGACATGCTTTTTTCCAGTGGCAAACTGTAATCTGTGTAAAACACCAGGTATGTTTCCATAAGCCATTTAAATGCAAGGGACTTTGAGAATGAAAGAAGATCCAAAATTAACACCAGTTATTTTAGTTTCATTCACAGTTTGAGAGTTGTGTTTCACACTCTTATTTGAATAAGATATTTTCTTGCTTCATGAATACAAATTTTCAACAACAACAAAAAGTTAAATCACATGTTGGTAAATTGTAACACATTTCCCCATAAATTTTCACCAAAACTTCAGGATTACACTCCCAAGAAAAAAATATTTTCAAATTGGGCCATGTAGCCAATCTGTCAGTTACACTTGGTTTCAGGGTAGACCAGGCTGCCGGAGATGTGAATGTTGCCCATTCACAGAGATTAGGGATGGGGCCGAGCAGCGATCGGGGCCAGGTGGCCTGCAGAGGCCATGGGTCTTGCAGCTGTCCGTATCTCCCCACCAGCGTGAGATGCCAACAGCTGGAGAACAAATTTGGTATAAATTCTCAGGAGCTACGGTCAGCTAATGTGAGCCTTCCAGAAACACATACCAAATAATAGCCTACTTTCCTAATTCTATTATGGGAAATTTCTTCAGAGTCAATCCCTGTGAAATGAAATCAGGAACGGCGTTAGTCCAAACCGTGAAGTGAGTGCAATTCAGGTTTCATGGCCTTGAACATTTACTTCATCTTTTGCCTGTTTTCCTTCCCCCTCCCCAGGTGCCCATGCTGTGAAACTGCTACCCCAAGTGTCTTCTGTCTCCTGCCCCAACACTACTGCCCTGCCACCCCTTTTCAAGAAAATACCCTGTGATCGAGGTTTGAATCTATGGCCCTCCCCTCCTTTCTCTCTGGGTAAAGTCAGTTGGCTATCCCTGTTCTTCCAGATACTGTCTGTGTGGAGGGAAATGTGTCAGTAATCAGAGAGACTTAATGTGTTCTCTTAGGAGTGTTTCCATGTTAACTAGGGGTGTGTGTGTGTGTGTGTGTGTGTGTGTGTGTGTGTGTGATGAGGCTGGTGGTGGTGGTTCAGTTCCCTTAATACAAAGGGATGAAACATACACAATGGCATCTATTCATTGTGGAGCACCCCCAGTACTCTTCAAACCCCATCACTTGGGCGACCCCCTTCTCTGCCTGAATAGGAGATGTTTGCATCCATTTATTCACTGCCTGCCAGAAATGCAATTTTAAAACTGTTCCTGTTGCCCAGTGGAGTCAAGAAGAACCTTTCAAGATGAGCAAAATATTCATTCTTATCTAGAGAGATGGCATCATTCTAAAATTCTTCTCTTACTATGCTTAAAGAGAATATATATTTTGTTTCCTTAAAGCATTGGTCAGAGTATTGAGACCCAGATTTATGACTATTCTATTGACAAGGGGTTATTGCACAGATGTTTTATTTGCTGTTTCTAGGGGCTTATCAAAAATAATTGACTAGCTGTCATTTTCTACATGAGACCAATTACTATTGACCCAGCTTTGCTTATTGTTTTCATTAATGTCTAATAAAAAATGAAAATGTTACAGAATGTTCTTAGAATTGACATGAGAAAAGCAGTTCTAAGAAGTGAGTGGGTATCTCTTGTGCTTTCCTAGTGTTGCTAAGCAGAGCCAATGTTTGGTGCCAAGAGCTGTATGAACAAAAGCATTTCCAGTATGCAAAAATCAAATCCACCAAAGCCATGTTTTGGGGGGAATGGAGGTGGGGTGGGGAGAGGCAGTAGGCTGCTATGTCGGTTGTGTATGTTGCACTTTGCACATTCACATCGTAGTCCATGTGAAAAGCACCTTCTAGAATTGTGCAAGGCACGACCACATGTGAAAGCCTAGGAAGCGGTAGGATAGCTTCTGTCTCTTCTGTGATTAATATGGTTGGGATTTTTTTTTAAAGAAAAGAAGGAAGTGTGACAGGTGTGATTTATGACTTGGAACCTTACAGAGGTGAGGGTTGCTGGTTTTACCTTTGTTATGTGGTCTGTTGTTTGGCCATCACATGTTAATGCATCTTTGTGCTGTCATCTAGGAATGACTGTATTTCTATGATGGGAGGAGCCTGGTGGAGATGATGTTTGGCAGTTGCTGCTTAGACAGGAAGACACATGTGTGACTTATTAAATCAGTGTCCTATTCTTCAAGGGTAGGGTAGATAGTAGAACCCCTCAGTTATGGAGTGACCTAAAAAATCCCATTTTCCTAAAAGACAAATATTCTAGCCAATAGAGAGGCAACACAAGTGTATATTTACATGCAAATATAATTCATGGGTTTGGTTTAAGGAGCTGAAAACTATTTTATGAATTTGGGCTCTTCCTCTTCAGTTTCTTTAAGCATTTCCAAATATACGTAGTATCTTCTATGACCCAGTCCCCATTTACACTTGTACAGAAGACATAACCAAACTTTACCCGATTGAACTTTGGGGTTGCTACTGTGGTAGAAACAAGAACTCAAAGTGGAAACTACATAGTCACTGGTCAGAGTCTAGCTCTTACAATCCAAGTTTCATATATGCCTAACCAAGCAGTCTGGTTTCATTCTTGTCATTTAAATTAAACCATCACTGTCACAACTCCTTTGTTTTTAAGAGCCCAGCAGCTCTGAATTACCCCAATTAACCAGACTAGATGTAGATTAGTCACTTGCTGTGATAAGATTATCTATAACTAAAAATTTAAGCCTCTTCAGTTTTATGCCTATACAAATAAAGTCTTCTCCCAACTGGGTTACAATGAATATTCCAATCAACTTTTTAAAAAAGAAGACTCGCCATGTGTGCTGGAATACGAAGCTGAAGATGCTGTCAATGTTGATTCCATAGGACCCTCTATAATTAACTTTGTAGTTAACAGCACATCTATTATCAGATTGACTTGGGTTAGGATCCCGGTTCTAGGCTTTTCTAGGTGATCAACTTTAGACTAGTCTGTCTTTGTCAGGCCTGGTTTCCTCATTTTTAGAATGAGAAGAGTAACAGAAGTTTCCTTGCAGGCATGTTTTCAGGTTAAAAAAGATAACGTGTGCAAAGCATTTAAGCATGGAGCCTGGCACGTAGTAAGCACTCATTAAATGCTAGCTGTTAGCATGACTTTTAACTGCTGTGGTGGTTTTTCACAGCTCTCTGAGTGCTGCTTATTTGCTGGCCTCCCTCATTAGGCTGTGAATACTTTCAGGAGAGGACTTCATCTGCCTGCCTCTCCTTTGTATTCCTGGTACGTAGCCTCATGATTGTTATAAAGTGAGCACTCTGAGCCTCAGTTTCAAAATCTGGAATAAAGGGAGCTAACAAAGGCACTTACCCTTATAGGGTTGTTAATGAGGATTTAAACTATTACCTAGGCTACCATATGGATGAAAGCCTCAGCAATTCACATCTATACTTGGAATTCTCTTTCCTTTTTTGATTCATGGGATTGCCAAGGGGCCAGTGACGTAATGCCGGTAGTGGTTTGCAAACTGACAGTCGTGACACAGACATCTATGGTGGGTGGTGAGCGCGTCTGAAAATCTCTCTCAAAATGTTCTCCTTGTGAGGGACCTGAAACCTGCACAGACATGCACTCTCCTTCCAAAGTCCCAGATCTTGTTTGCTAACAGTATTCAGGGCCACCTGAAGCAGGTGGACATGCTTTTCCCTTGGTCTCCTCCCACGCTCACCCGGATGGGGCCTTGGGGTCCCTGGCAGAGCACATCAGCACATCACCTCCACAATAGCTTTCTTTCACATAGATGTGCACCTGAGCCTCCTGAGGGGATTCCCAGACTTGGAGCCAGGGAATTTCAGTCTGGGATTGCTGGTCTCCAGGAATGCCCCCTTAGGCCCCATGAGCTCTGCCTTCAGAAATCCTCTACAGGAAGGCTAGCCAGGGAGAGCAGAAGGCCTGTGTCATTGCAAAGGGTCCCAGGAATGAAGCCTTGAAGCATGGAATGGAAGGAAGATGAGGGCTTTTGAGCAGAGTTCTATTGTTAGTAAGTTTGGGAGATGGTGGGTGAAACAGAGCTGTCATTCACTTGTGTATGAGTCTCATCTCCAAGAGATATGGTGCATAGGGTTTCCTAAAGTTACTAGACCAAAAGACTTATTTTCCAAGGAGTAGTTAATGGGACAAATTGTTGCACAGAACCCGCTTTTGGAATATTATCTCCCTCACCAGTGAGACTCATTTTGGTTACCATCTTCCAAAATGACATTGTGTTCATTAAGAGACCAACTGAAACCTTTAATTTTCCTTTTCTCAGAGGTAAACCTGGTCCTGATCTAAAAGTACAAGGAGAAGGGGAGGTAGAACACGGTGGCCCTGGAGCAGTGATTGGGGTGAGGTGGGCGAAGGTGGGAGTGCACAGCAATTAGTCGGAAATTAACCTGGCCCTGGACTAATAATGCTGGAGCCAGGAGTGGAGGGGGTTGAGCAAGAGGGCGAGGGAACATGTGCCATTGGCATCTCAGAGTATGGCAGATGCCAGGCTGACAGGGTGCACGTGATGACTGTAATGCAGTCGGGCTACTGCTTGTCAACTAATTCTTTTTCCTCCAGTTGGTTCACTCAGAAAGGACACCTTTGGCAATCCATCCATCCTTTTTCCAGCTGGATGGCCCAGAGTGGGGCACCTTTTTGTGCCAGAAGGGACCCCTTTCTGCTCTGCACCAAGGCACACTGTGTGCTAGCAGAGGTCCTAAAGGTAAGTGCAAGAGGTGGTGTGGCGGCAAGAATGTCTGTTTGATGTTCGATGGGACAGGTCCCGGAAGATTGGTGATTGTTGGGAATTTCTTCTGGATACTGGCAGCGTACCCCTCAGTGGCCCCCTTTCCTGAATTGTCCATTGTTCCACTTATTAGCCTCTGTACATAAGCCCTGCTCTCTGTACCCAGATATCTATTCATCTTGATAACAGTATGATCTCCTGTCTACCATCCCATCTAAGAATATTATCTGGCAGGCCAAAATATCTCCCCAGCTCTGCTAACCCATTCTTATAACAAGACTAGCTCCCTCCTCCCTTTTTTATCCCTTTATCTATAAGGACTTTTTAAAACAAGGGCTGACAGCTTTATTGTTCAGGAATAATTGCCAAAAGGCTTAGTGGACTGTACTTGCCAGTAAAAGATTATTTGCTAACTTGGGATATGGTTTCCTTTGCTGAAGTGCATCATTCCAATTATGTTGTCATATTTTGAGCCTCTGGTTTGTGCCTGGTGCTGTTCTATGTAGGTGACCATGGAGGTGGTTCTTTTGTACGTGATGCTTCCCCATTTGCCAGGATGCTTTCATATCTGTCGTCTGGGCCTTCTAGGGAATCCAGGCTGTTCCTTTCATCTTAAAATTGAGGAAACTGGCCCAGGAAGGGCATATGAGTTTTCCAAGATCACACTGTGGGTTGGTGGGGAGGACAAAATAGAACCCAACTTTCCCCTCACCCTGAGACCAGGACTCTTGAACTCCTAGCTTTTGAGGCTGAATTCATAGGGTGAACGGGGAGATTACATTAATATTTGAGTATTTTCTTTTTGTTTTAAGGATTTTTATTTATTTGAGAGAGAGAGAGAGCACGAGTCAGGGTAGGGGGGCAGGGACAGAGGGACAGAGGGAGTGAGAGAAGGTGACTCCCCGCTGAGCAGGGAGCCTGATATGGGGCTCGATCCTAGGACCCTGGGATCATGACCTGAGCCGAAGGCAGATGCTTAACCAACTGAGCCATCCAGGTGCCCCTTGAGTGTTCCTAACATGTAAAATTTATGTAGATAGCTCTGTCTAGCAGCAGGCAAAGAATGATAATTTAAAAATAGTTCTGTAAACTTCATATCCAAGTTAATTAAACAAACTTTTATTGATCTAAGAGAAACTGGTTAATCAAATTCATGATTCATTCATAATCAATTTAACATGATATAAAAATATTTGTGGTACAAGCAAGAGATAGAGGATAAAGGAGCCAGAGAAGCAGAAGAATAGGACAGAGGAAGGAGGATTAAGGGAAGGAAGTTTATGTGCTTGGTGGATTGCTGAGGGCGATCCAAACACAAACATTACACAGTAGATATTGAAATATCCATTACTCCTTGCTGTATATCTTTGTTTCCTGAGTTCAAAGTGTATCACCAGTGTTCTCACACTCACCATCATGGTCTCCCTTCAAAACATGCAATAAATTATTGATTTCCTAAAGCACAACATGAGTTAAGTGACGTGGCCCAGAGCATAAATGGAACTAGAGCCTGAAAGTATTGTAAAGCTGTGTGGCGGTAGAACTCACTCATTTAAATAACACATGCTAACTCGTCTGGCAGTCCCGTCATTCTTCATAGAGTTTGTGTTTTAAGCCCTATAAAGTTAGTTACATGTGCAGTGTAGAAAATTTTTACCAACGTGGAAAACATGAAAGAACATAAAGCTCATACATACTACCCTACTGCTATCCAAGGAAGATTACTATTAACATTTTAGTGTGTGTTCTTCTGTTTTTAATTCATTGTAATACCTTTCTGTTGCTAGAAAGCAGCACTGTTGCAGGAAGTATGGAAAATTCACAGAAACATTAAAAAGAGCAGTAAAATCACTTCGAATCACATTACCCAGTGACAATTACTGTTAACATTCCAGTATATTTCCTTTTACCCCCTGGTCCCCCCCATGCATTCACAAAGAAACATACATTGTTTTAACCAAATGTGATTATGCTGCATATACAGCTTGATATTTGCTATTTTTGCTTCATATTGCATTATTAGTAGTTTACTACATTTTTAAATAGTCTTGAAAACATTATTTTTAATGGTTGCATAGAATTTGCTCATGTGGCTGTACCATAATTTATTATGTATGCACTGGAGTCTATTTACCATTTCTACTGACAATGTATGAGAGTACCCAGCTCACCACACTCCTTGTCATTGCATTTTATCTCTTTACAGCTTTGCCAGTTTTCCAGGAGAATGATGGAATCTCATTGTTTTAACTTTCATTTCTTTGATTACTAATGGGGTTGAACTTTTTGAAAAGCAGTCAGCTTTTGACATGTGGCTTTCATCGCCTACTGAATGCACAACTTCTAGTCAAAACCACATATACATGTTGAGGACTCATGGCTCCAGTTGTGACAGAACAAAGATTGCCTTGCTAATATGTTTTATATAGCGCTGGGCTCAGTGCCACAGCCGCTAAATAAATCATAAACTCCCTGACAACCGGGCCCATGTCTTAATCATTTCTGCATCTCCCATAGCCCCCAGCCTAATGCCTGACACAGAGAAAGCCTTAATATATGTTTGTTAAATGGATATGGAGGTGGAGCTTTGGTGAGGGTCAATGTGAAGTTACTAAAATAGTTTCTGAAGTCTTGACATGTGAAAAAAGAATCCCTGGAGTTAAAATTTAGAAACTATTGCTCAGGACTCAACTGATCATCTCATTATGAGGAACAACAAAGAAACTGATCCTTTCATACAAGGGAACTTTTTTTTTTCTGAAAGGAGCCCTTTTGCAGCTGTGATATCACATCCATTTGCACAGCAGCACCATGACAGAGGAGAGTCAAAAGCAAAGCAAGTAGAGGGGCACCTGGCTGGTTCAGTTGGTAGAATGTGTGACTCTTGATCTTGGGGTTGTGAGTTTGAGCCCCATGTTGAGTGTAGAGATGACTTGAACAAATAAAATCTTTAAGAAAAAAAAGCCAAGCAAGTAGGGATAACCAATGGCTGCAAGAAAAGATGAATGGATAAGAAGAAAGTGGGGGATAAAAAGAAAAAAATGTGGTATCTGGAGCTATTCCCCTACACTTTCCTGTTTGGTGAAGTGTTATAGAGCATTAAGGCCACAAGGACATATGGAGATTGTTCATTTTTCTGATAAGTTCAAAGAGGTGAACTGACTTGGCCAATGTGGTGCATCTCATATAAGAGCAGAGCTAGGTCTGGAATGAGTGTCTTTTTCTGTGAGACCTTCCTTGACTACCATCCTATGCCCATCCCCAGGCCCCATAGCAGTACATGGCACTACAGTCATTTGTTTCTATCTCTCCGATAGACAGTGAGCTCTTTGAGGACAGGGACTGAGTCCTCACCTCTGTAACCCCAGTATCTAGCATGATACTTGATGCATCTAGATGCTCAGTGTTTGTTCATGAAGGATATCATGTTGATTACCAAAGCTGTGCTGTTATGTTTTGGCATTCAGACCCTAAGCATCTGGAAATCTTTCCAGTCCTATAAATTTTTTAGGCACTGAATCACTCCCAATAATTTCTACTAGTTGCTAGGCTTTTGCCATAAGTAAGGCTGCACTTGGAAATGGGAAGAATAACTATTGTAGAGAAGTGACAACAGGCTGGGGAAGGGAATATGAAGGAAATAGAGATGAGGGGAAACCAAGGAGGCCAGGGGAAGGAGAGAATGGGTAGAAGGAAATGATTTCACAGATGAGAGAAATGCAAGATGTTACCAGACCTGCCTAGAGTCACACAGTTCTGAAGTGGTAGAGCTGGATTCCAAATTTTTGTCTGATTTCAAAACCTCTACTTTTCCTTGCGTTTTCCTGATGCTCTATGCTGCCTGTCACGGTACAGTAGGAGGAGGTCACTAGCATTAAAAAGAATGAAACAGAAGAATGCTTTTTTTTTAGAATTAAAAAAATTAACTGTCACTTTCACTAAATATTAATGATATGCGAAATACCTCCTTCTTCTGAGACTTTTTCCTAAATTTCCGTGATAATTTTAGCCTTTTGGATCTGCTGGTTTATGTGACAGAGATTATCTTAATGAAAGACAATAGCGGTATTTGAAAGTACCAAAGCTATACATACATCATCTTGCCTGATTGTTGAAAGAACAAAATGCCTCTGTGCAGTTATGGGAAATCTGGCCACCTTGAGCCCCCTCTCCCCTGACACACACACCTTTGCTTCTCTCTTGGCTCTACCAAACTTCTCACCAGCTCCACCCTCCCTATCTCAGCATGCTGCTCATCTCTTGACTGGCAAGATTCCATTTTTTTAGACTCTCAAACCCAATGGGCAGTTAATTAGAAGTGATCAGTTGCTTGCTAGGATTTTTTAAAGTTTAAGATGTATTTATTTCTTCAACAGTGAGGAAATCTTGTGCAGATCTTCAAAGTATTTCATTTCAGCTATGTGTTCTCAAAAGCAGAGTTAATATCCACAGCAGTTGATTGCACCTAGCTGGTTAAACAATGCTCCAGACTCAATAAATTTTCTAATTATTCCTGTCCTCCTTTCTGGAAGCAGCCTGGCACCAGCTTTAAGGGAAGGCAGGAAGGCGGGTCTGTCTCACCCCCCCACCCCTCAAAGGCTTTATTAAATTACAAATTTCATCTGTTCCCAAGAAGAACTCAAACTGAATAAAATATTGGATCATTTGGTATGTCTTGACTTGGTTTTGCCTTAATGAATTTTATCATCTTTCTACAAGAATCTAAAGCTTTCTTAGAAAAATTTGAGAAATGCAGTTAGATGACTATATTGTGAGATCTTAGACCTGGAAGGGACATAAATAAGCTGGTTAGATCATCCTGCTGCTTAGGTATCTCAACACCTAAATCATATGTGAGTGATGGTTTTTCATCCTATTCGAAAAGATTTCTAAAGATAGATATATTTTATCTTTTTTTCTTTCTTTTTTTTTAGGATTTTATTTTTTTATTTTTTTTTACTTTTTTTTAATTTACTTTTTATTTGTGTTCAATTTACCAACATACAGAATAACCCCCAGTGCCCGTCACCCATTCACTCCCACACCCCGCCCTCCTCCCCTTCTACCACCCCTAGTTCATTCTGTTCCATTGTCTAAGTCTCTCTCATGGTCAAGAAGTTATCCCTAATGTTTGAATGTTCTTCTAGCTATGCTTTTAAGCCCAATTGATATGAGCAATTTAGAAATCTTAGGGAGATACATGACACTGAAATTTGCTGAAAGGTACTCAGAGTTGGATTACAGCAGAAACAATGAAGAATCATGCCAATCTGCAGGGATATAAGCAGAAAAGGAAACAGTATAGTTGATCTCATGGATTTGCATGTAAATAAGGATGAAGCAGGGTAGGGGAGGAGAAAACAACAGGAAGAGAAAAGGAGAATTTGTATTAATGTCATTGAAATGAATCAGTAGAGGAGAAAGATTTTAGGGTAATAGTGTGAAATAATTGGAAGAGATAAGGCTCACTTCAGAGAGAGTAGTAAGATTTAAGGACATAGATTTTCAATTGAGAAAGCAAGATTGATTGTACAAAACCCATGCACTCTCCACTATAGTGCACTGGGAAGGAAGAAGGGAAGTAGATAGACCAAGATATTAACTGGTTTACCAAGAGGGCGGGAGAGTGGTGCAGTATCTAAAAAGCTAAGTAATCCGCTGATTTTGAAGCACATATGAAGAAAAAGTCTTTAGTGCTGTAATTGGAGTGATGCGCACTATGGGATTTTATTTAGCAAGGACCTTTGTAAGGCATTAGAAAAATTAGAAGTCACATTTGAGAACTATCTGTTTTGAACAGGTATTCATGGGGGCCAGAGTAAAGGTCTTTCTTGAGAATAGCAGACTATAAACGAGGGGTAGAATCTTCCAGGTTGGACTTTTGGAATAGCTCATGTAGACAAATGAGAGTTCATATTTCGTCCTGAGTATTATCACTGTTTCATTCCTAATTGGGAATTGTGCCTAAGGAAAGAGGAAGGTGGATTAGATGAAGACTGTTCTCACCTAATGTACGTTCTTGGGCTCCCAGGCTGAGTGAGGAGTTGCCATTGGCGAAAAGGGGTGAACTCAACAAATACATCCATCTTACACGTACTTGCAATTGCATGATTGCTGGGCTACCTATGAAATGGAACTTGTGTGATTCTGAGCCCACAGGCTGAGGTAGCATTTTTTTGTACCAATGTCCAAAGTTTTTGACTGGAGCTGGCAGCTGTCATAGCAAGGATTACTGAGTAATTACCATGTTTCTGTTCGGCAGAATGTTATTAGCCATTGTTCTCCATCCCCCTGAGAAACTGGGCAGCAGTGATTTCTTCTCATTCTTCAGGATACTTCCCAGGCTTTCGAGGTCCTGATAATTGTGTGAAGGTCTGAACCTTCACTCTTGAAGCCATTTTATAAGTTACTGTGGAGAAGCTAATGAGAACCCTGTGAATTTGCCAGGTTTGAACAGGAAAATTGGAACTTGCTTTCCATCTTAAGCTGTAAGGAAGAGCTCAGCCAGCTTTATTTAAAACAATAACAACAAACCACATGAGTCAAACTGTAAAGATGAGCATATCCAGTGAAGAAGAATTTTAGAAACTTAGGGTTTAAATTTATAATCTCAGGGCTTAAAATAAAGGTTATTGATTTTTTAAAAAGATTTTATCTATTTATTTATGAGACACACACACACACACACACACACACACAGAGGCAGAGACACAGGCAGAGGGAGAAGCAGGCTCCATGCAGGGAGCCCGATGTGGGTCTCGATCCCAGGTCTCCAGGATCAGGCCCTGGGCTGAAGGCAGTGCTAAACCACTGAGCCACCCAGGCTGCCCAGGTTATTGATTTCATCCATTGTAATATTTTGCACAATAATCCAGACTGGCAATGAGAGAAATAGAGAATTGGGTAAATTCTTGTCCATGAACTATTGATTAAGTAGCATTATCCTTAAACCCAAGAGATGGCTGATTAAATATGACTACCCAGGCAGTTTCCCCAGAATCATAGGGATCTACAGATGGGTCAGCCAGCAGCATCTCTGCTCTCAAGGGTACTTCTAGTCTGGTAAGAAAGAAAAGACACAGCCCAATGATAAATCAAGATGGATTATGTCAAATATGGTAAAAGAGGTAAAGGCGGATCCATACAGGTTTAGGAGTGGAGGAGAGTACAGTTGAATGGGAATAGGGAGATCAGGTGAAGACTGGACCAGAGGATCATGTGACAGTTAAGTGGGCCCTATCTCCAGCAAGGATCAGGCAGGCTGGGCACGGGAAATGAGATTTTTCTCTTACTTTTTTGCCAGATGGAAAAGATTTGACAGTGGTTGAGGAAAGCTTACAAAAGAGAGAGAGAGAGAGAGAGAGAAAGAGAAAGAAAGAGAGAAAGAGAAAGAGAGAGAAAGAGAAAGAGAAAGAAAGAGAAGGGAGGGCAGCCCGGATGGCTCAGTGGTTTAGCACTGCCTTTAGCCCAGGGTGTGATCCTGGAGTTCCGGGATCAAGTTCCACGTCAGGCTCCCTGCATGGAGCCTGCTTCTCCCTCTGCCTGTGTCTCTGCCCCTCTCTCTCATTCTCTCTCTGTCTCTCATGAATAAATAAAATCTTTTTAAAAAATGAAAGAGAAAAAACAAGAGGCCAATGAAATAGAAATGGCTACCTCTTAAGCTAAATGCTGGTATTAATCTTTATTAGAAAGTTATGGCAAGTTATGGACACATTAATATTATATGTTGACAGAGAAGGATGGACATTAAGTACAGTGATTGGGAAAAACACGTGCCTACATGGTCTCCATAAAATCTGTCTTTTTAAAAAAATTTTTATTTATTTATGATAGTCACACACAGAGAGAGAGAGAGAGAGAGAGAGAGAGAGAGAGGCAGAGACACAGGCAGAGGGAGAAGCAGGCTCCATGCACCAGGAGCCCAACATGGGATTCGATCCCGGGTCTCCAGGATCGCGCCCTGGGCCAAAGGCAGGCGCCAAACCGCTGCGCCACCCAGGGATCCCAAATCTGTCTTTTTTTTTATTTTCACTACTAATTTTTATTTTATTTTATTTTATAATAATAAATTTATTTTTTATTGGTGTTCAATTTGCCAACATACAGAATAACACCCAGTGCTCATCCAGTCAAGTGTCCCCCTCAGTGCAAGTCACCCATTCACCCCCACCCCCCGCCCTCCTCCCCTTCCACCACCCCTAGTTCGTTTCCTAGAGTTAGGAGTCTTTTTTTTTTTTTTTTGAGTTAGGAGTCTTTATGTTCTGTCTCCCTTTCTGATATTTCCTACCCATTTCTTCTCCCTTCCCTTCTATTCTCTTTCACTATTATTTATATTCCCCAAATAAGTGAGAACATATAATTTTTGTCCTTCTCCGGTTGACTTATTTCACTCAGCATAATACCCTCCAGTTCCATCCATGTCCAAGCAAATGGTGGGTATTTGTCGTTTCTAATGGCTGAGTAATATTCCATTGTATACATAAACCACATCTTTATCCATTCATCTTTTGATGGACACCGAAGCTCCTTCCACAGTTTGGCTATTGTGGACATTGCTGCTAGAAACATCAGGGTGCAGGTGTCCTGGCATTTCACTGCATCTGTATCTTTGAGGTAAATCCCCAACAGTGCAATTGCTGGGTCGTAGGGCAGGTCTATTTTTAACTGTTTGAGGAACCTCCACACAGTTTTCCAGAGTGGCTGCACCAGTTCACATTCCCACCAACAGTGTAAGAGGGTTCCCTTTTCTCCGCATCCTCTCCAACATTTGTGGTTTCCTGCCTTGTTAATTTTCCCCATTCTCACTGGTGTGAGGTGGCATCTCATTGTGGTTTTGATTTGTATTTCCCTGATGGCAAGTGATGCAGAGCATTTTCTCATGTGCGTGTTGGCCATGTCTATGTCTTCCTCTGTGAGATTTCTCTCTTTTGCCCATTTCATGATTGGATTGTTTGTTTCTTTGGTGTTGAGTTGAATAAGTTCTTTATAGGTCTTGGAAACTAGCCCTTTATCTGATACGTCATTTGCAAATATCTTCTTCCATTCTGTAGGTTGTCTTTTAGTTTTGTTGACCGTATCCTTTGCTGTGCAAAAACTTCTTATCTTGATGAAGTCCCAATAGTTCATTTCTTAGAGTTATTACTAGAATTGCTCAGAAAGGTCTCATAGCCATGTCAGACTTCAGTGAACTCATTTAGTCTGTTGTCCAGTCTAGTTTATCTTGGTTAGGTGAGAATACATTTAAAAATATCTTCAGTTTCCCTCAGCGATCTGTTCAAGTATTTGACAAGAAGTCCTCTTTATATTTCACCTAACTCACCTAAATGCTATTTCATCTTATTCTGTCTTCAGTAGAGATGGAGATCAGCCAGGTGTATAATATCCTGGAAGACTTATTAAATGTTTTCTCCCATTTTATCTAAGCTTAGGTAATTCCACTGTCATTACCTTTACTCACAAACCTCACTCCCCAACCTTTTGATGATCTTTTTCTTGAAACCTCTATGTTCTATGTATCTTTCCTTCCTCTCTCCCACCCCCTTCCCTCCCACAGGCATTTAGAGAGCAGATCAGTCACTGTGCTAAGTGTTGCAACATATCATCCCTCCTTCCCCTACAACACTGTTGTGTATTTTGCTGGTAATGGGACTGCATGGTCTTTATAGGGACTCTATACCATAAAGGAAGGGTGTGTCTTCAAACCTTACAATTTTAATGACTTTCATGAGCAAATTCATCAGTGTCACTGGAAATGCTGGGGTTCTTGTCTGTTTGCAATTGATTTCAGTTTCCTCTGGGAATGTCATCAGCATTGATATTCTTGCAGTCTATCAGTGTGCATGCTTCAATGCTGCTTTTTGTTTGGTATGGCCACTTCAGTTGGTTTATGTGAAGATTGTGTATCTCCTGGTTCATCTTCCAGTCCATTACCCTTCTCCATCTGTGAGCTCTATGGGAGGAATACCATAGAATCTTTTAGGAAGCAGGGTTATGATGGATTTTTTTTTAAGGTAACAAATTCTTCTGTTTGTTCCCTGACCCCCCCTTGGCTCTGATCTCTTCTGTTACCACCCCCCTACCACTCCATATTTCTCCACCCCTCCAACAAATAAGCAGAGAATCTGTGGCCATGAAGTGTTAGTAGACTCCAGTATAAGCTCGAATCTGAATAAATTTTGAATTCTAGGCTGCCACAAATATTTCTATAATAATTATTGACTATATCTCTTTCCACCTTTGTTTGTATCCATACTGACTGACCTTGTGTAAGAAATACAGAAACTATGTCCCTTCCCTTTTTCCATCATTTCATGTATTTGAAATGACACCCCTCTCTTCCTTCATCAAAGTGGCAGCATTGATTTGCTTATGCTAACCTATGCTTCTGTTTTCAAGAAAAAAATAATCAGATGTGTCTCTGCAAATAGCTGTTTATCTCTTCTGACTGGTAGTTTATTTAATACAGATTTCCTTTCTTATGGTCAGTTCTTTTGTGCATTAATAGAAGCAGGCAGCAGAGAAATAAGCACAAAATACTCATGCTGATTGTGACTCGTGGGCAACAAGTCAGGTACTTTGCGTTGTACTTTTCTCTGTAAGTGGGCAAAGCCCTGAGGATTAACTCATTCCTGTTTGGAAAGCAGTTCATTCTTGTGTTTGAGCATGACTAAAGAAAAATTTCCTGTTTGTAGATATATGCCTATGCATATGGTTGTAAAAGAGCTTTCTTTCGGATTTGAAAGTCCCAAAGCTGGAGGACTGTTATGGAAAATAGGCAATGGAAAAGCCTCCGAAAATTGTTTCAATTTAAGCCAACTTCTTCCATTTATTTAACTGTTACATAGACAGTTGGATTTCTGCTTTCACTGAATACATGCATTGTGGTATCCGAAATTGAGAGCATATGAAATCCACAACTCATATGATAAGATAGCCTTCCCAGATAATGAAAATTATGGTAAAGAAATAAATCATCAAGCAGGAATCTGCTTTTTAAGAGTTGTTTTTAAAGGTATCTATACCCACTCTGATGTAAGAGAGGATAAAATATCCCCTTTGGTGAGAGAAATAAAAATATTCCTGCTGCAGATGGCAAACTGTAGAGAAGGGCCCTGTATGTGGTATCATGTGTAATTACATCATTTCATCTTGAAACATTTTATGGGTTTTGCCTTGCTGGATGTTTGTTGTCTTTTTCTTGTCTCATATGCATACACTCAGTGTATGTGTGTACACACACACATATATATATATATATATATATATCTATGTCTATGTATGTAAACATAATTTGATTCTATAAATCCACCTAAATTAGGTAACCTTGGGTTTTTCTTCGCTATACATACTAGAAATTTCCAGATAAAGCATATTTAAGGTATCAGTCTAAAAAAAAAATCATTCTGTTATCTATTAGTTCACATAAGGAGTAGTTCAGGTAATGGAAGCTTTACAATGGGCTCTATAAGCAAAGCTGGTTTAGGTGATGAAGTTTTGTTTGATAAAATGATATTGAATCTTATTATATCAAATCTTAGAATTATTCATCTGTAACCCATAGGCATAGAAATCAATATAGTACGTATTTATTAGGGCTGGTTGAACTAGAAAAATAAAATATTTGGGTGTTAGGAAAACAATGTAAAGAAAATAAAATGAACCATTTTTCAGGATTTCTGAAAGAAGGCAGTTTTGCAGAACGGAGTGAATTCCACCTTTTCATGTTGGATATCATTCTGGTTCTCATCCAGAGTGGGTCATAAGTTCAGGATAATAAATTTATGATGACTGAAAAACCAAGGCATCCCCTCAGGTCTTTGGAGAGAAATATGGAAAGAGTAGTGGAGAAAACAAATATGTATTTTTGTTAGCCATGTCATGTATAAAGGAGGTGAATAGAGTATTCGTCATTCACTTTAGAATGGTGCCATTGGAAAGTGACTCTCTGGCAAGAATTCTGCAATAGCTTCCAAAAGAAAAGTTATGTCTTTGAGGTCCACTGTATCATTGGGGTGAGAGGAGAATTATTTCCGTATGTGTTACAGTTAGCCTGTATTTGAAGTTATTTAAAAAGAAAGCGGTTGGACCTCATTAATTCAGAATTCTGTTAATTTGTAAACAAGATTGCCTGAAGGAGCTTTTAAACTGCTTAAGAGAGTAAACTTTTCAAATACTTCAGAAATAACATCTGGGATACAAATTTCAAGTACTTATTTGCATGTAAGGAAGAAAACCTCACACGCAATCCTCGCTTTGCACGTGAGGCCAGACAACGTTTTGTTCATTTCACTCTTGCTGTGAAATATACAGTAATCCTTTCATAAAATCTGAATTCCCTTGACCAAAATGATACCCTATGCAGACTTGTATCTCTGTACTTGAGCCCCACCGTCTCAAGAATTTCGGATCAAGATTATAGAAATCTCTGCTCACTCCCAGTTGCAAATCAGTGTTATCTAGGGCCTCAAAATCAGAACACTTGGATGGAGGTCTGGCTAAAGGAACAAAATGTCTCTTAATATTTTACATGTAACATAGAACAGTGAATTTACAAGCATCTTACTAAAATCAATACCTGGAAAGTTTGCAGGCAGCCGACAATGGCAAATGAAAACTAATTGTACAGCATTCTTTAGCCTTGGCTTACCAAATACCACTGATACTTGTTTTGCTTAATGTGCTGGTTTTTTATTGTTTTATTTTGATGAACATTAACAAATATTTTTAAGAGTTCTGCTAGGGTCACGTCTAACCAGTCTTCTGAATTCTAGGGAGTGTGGCATTCAACTAAAAAGAATTCTATGGGAGCCCAAGGTCCTGGGACCCGCTGTGGTCTCAGACTTGGACCTTATTTCCTGGGTATCTGAGAAGTGGCCTTTCTCTTTCTAGGTTTATTCCATTGTTTTTGTTAAGGGCTGAACTTATCCTAAGCTCCCTTCATCTTTGAAGAAAGGCTTCCATCTGAACCCCCACTTTCTTCTTCTTTTTTTTTAAAGTAGTCTCCATGCCCAGCACGGGGCTTGAACTCATGTTGTGAAACTCTGAGATTGAGAGTCCCATGCTCTACTGACTGAGCCAGCCAGGCGCCCTTGAGCCACCCACACCTTCAGTCCTCAGCTAGGCCCAGTGGTACCCCAGACCTAATTCTCATCCTTTTAAGTCAGCAGGACTCAACCAGTTTGTAGCTATGCATTCACCATTCTTGATGTTGGACTCTTGTCCTCTCTTTTCTCCCAATGTTTAGCTACTTCCCGGCCAGACTTCCCCTTTCAACTCCTGTGATCCATTATTAAGTCTCCGCTTGTGCTTGCATTTCTCCTAACTAGCCCCTTATCTATTCCAAATTAGCATCTACAGTCATTTGTCTGGACTTGGAAGGTTGTGTTCTACTTCCGCCCAGGAGGAATGTGAGAGGAGAGAAAGAAAAGGGATTTTGTATTCCTGTTCCTTCCAGTGTTGTCTATACCCACCCTACCTTCTGAGCCAGCGTCTTCAGGGTTGGGCCTGGGATTGGTCATATTTTTTTAAAGATTTTATTTATTCATGAGAGACACACAGAGAGAGGCAGAGACAAAGGCAGAGGAAGAAGCAGGCTCCATGCAGGGAGCCCGATGGAGTCCTAAGCTGGATCCTGGGACTCTGGGATCACACCCTGAGCTGAAAGCAGAAGCCCAACCCCTGAGCCACCCAGGCATTCCTGGAATTGGTCATATTTTCTAAGCTTCTTCCCACTGCGAACATACTAGCTTACTTACCCTTTCCCTACAATGACCGTATTTTCTGAACTGAACATGGTAGGGGTTGGGGCATGTGGTCAAAAAGGGGACCAAATATATAAAGTCAGAACTGTAACCCAGGCTTGTCATCCCCCTCCTTCCATAAGCATCAGGGTAAGAGAAAGTAGGGAGAGGGAGGGGGCTTTGGGAAACAAGTCTTCCTCCCTTTGAATATGAAGAATAAGCTCTGTTTCTTTTTCTCTTTCTTTTTTTCTTTAGAAGCAAAATGGATTTTCCTAATAAGTTTTCACAAATATCCATTCAGTCTCCTATTGATCTAGGGCTCCTGTACAAACATCCCTGGGTTTGTATCATTAGCGTGGTCTCCTCATACTCTTTCTTTTATTTTTAAGATTTTATTTATTTCTTTGAGAGAGAGAGAGAGAGCACATAAGCAAGGTGAGGGGCAGAGGGAGAAACAGACTCCCCACTGAGCAGGGAGCCCGATGATGACAACGATGACGTGGGGCTCTATCCCAGGACCCCAGGATCATGACCTGAGCTGAAGGTAGATGCTTAACTGACTGAGCTACCCAGGTGTCCCCCTCCTCATACTCTTTCTTATGGAGAACAAGTACAACCCATCTCACCAGGGAGTGTCCAGTCATGTTTTTAAAGTTCTACTGGCCTTAAGTGTCATGGTTAGCTTGTCTTTCTTCGGGTTTATATTTTGCCAATCATATTCCCTCTTTTGGTAAACATCTGGAATACTCTTTTAGCATTCTTATGATTGTCTTCTGTGGGATCTATCATCTAGGGCTTCATCACTTGCTAAAAGGATGTATAAACCAAAGAATGATTCCTGGCAACAGCCGTGCAGTTCATGTAGTGTTAAGATACTAACTGCCATGCTTTTTTGTTTGTTTGTTTTTTGACCTAGACTTGGAATTCACACATCATCACTTCTGCTGTATTCTATTGGTCATGCAGGGCCAGGCCCGATTCATTGTGCAAAGGGACTCTACCAAGAGGTGTGCATCATTGGGGGGAGGCACCTTGGTGCCTGGCTGCCACACCAACCATGTGAATGAAGAAAAACCTCCTGAGGACTAAAAGTAGAACTAATAGTAAAAGTACCAGGAGTTACTACTTCTCTGTCTTATTGATGTCTATATAGAATCTCCTTGGGACACCTGGGTGGCTCAGTGGTTGAGCGTCTGCCTTTGGCCCAGGGCGTAGTCCCAGTCCTGGGATCGAGTCCTGCATCGGGCTCCCTGTGAGGAGCCTGCTTCTCCCTCTGCCTGTGTCTCTGCCTCTCTCTGTGTCTCTCATGAATAGATGAATAAAATCTTAAAAAAAAGAAACTCCTTATGTATTTGCTGGGCTGGCATTCTCTCTTGATTGTTTCCTTACCTCTGTGCCTCTACTTTGTTTCCTTCATGCATTCCTTTCTTCAGTCTATTCTTTTTTTAAAATCTTATTTATTTGAGAGAGAGAGCGAGAGCACGTGCAAAAGCAGGGGGAGGGGCAGAGGCAGAGGGAGAAGCAGGCTCCTTGCTGGTCAGGGAGCCTGATGTGGGACTCAATCCCAGAACCCTGGGACTATGACCTGAGCTGAAGGCAGATGCCTAACCCACTGAGCTACCTAGGCACCCCCAGTCTACTCTTTCAGTGTGTTTCCCCAGGGGCTTATCTTTGTTTTTTTTCTCTGTTCTCACTGTGCACATTTTACCTGGGTGGCCTTGTGGGTGCCTCCTGCTAAGGATTCAACCACATATCTCAGCCTAAACTGTGTCGTTTAAGGGCACCCATTCATAAAAGCATTGCACACCAACCATGTTCAAAACATAACTGACCACCTTCTTGTCTAAGCTTGCCCTTCTTGTACCCCGTACAGGGAGAAGCAGGCTCCCCCCCAGGAAGCCTGATGTGGGACTTGATCCCAGTATCATGACCTGAGCCAAAGGCAGATGCTCAACTGCTGAGCCACCCAGGTGCCCCAATGCTACTCTTTTCAGCTCTATTTTAAAGATGAGGAAACAGGCTCCCAAGATCACACAGTGAATGACAGATGAATTCAGGTGGAGATTGAAGTCTTTCTGACTTAAGACCTCTCTGTGGTCCCTTCCTCACCACTCAGCTTCACCTTGATGGTTGCCAGCTCCATACTTTTCTAATTTCACCTAGAGTTACTGAATTCAGAGAGA
Source organism: Canis lupus dingo (assembly GCF_003254725.2). Classification (NCBI taxonomy): domain Eukaryota; kingdom Metazoa; phylum Chordata; class Mammalia; order Carnivora; family Canidae; genus Canis; species Canis lupus. The sequence continues at coordinate 105,091,471 of NC_064281.1, read as the reverse complement.
ACACTATAGGTCATATGCGTTGCCTGCCTATAAATCTATATGCTGGGTACAAGATACTACAGCTTCTGCTAATAGTTCAGTTTTCTCTCTAATTTGAAACTCTCAACAGCTTAGTGAAGTGCCTATGAAAGCTCTTGTCACCATTTATGGGAAATAGGGACTGAAGCAGCTAAGTGATTTGCCAAAAGTCATTCAGTAAGCTTGGACAGAGCTGGGACTAGAATCTCGGGCTCTTGAACTTAGCTCATTGGGTTTTTTTCTTCTACTTTAGTGTTTGGAGCCGCATTTCTAATCATCATTAGCCAGTAGACCATCATGGCTGTTTTGTGTTCTGAGATATCTCAAATATGTATACTTTCAAAATTGGGGAACAAAGGACCCAGTATCAGTTGTGAACTTGGGAATCACCCCAAAAGCGTTGATGACTCATTTGCCTTCACGCAACCGCCCTCTTGATTCCTTTCACCTAATTAAAATAAGTCCACTGTCCTAGAATTCCCAGACTCTCCTGAGGTCCTCCTGCAAGGTCTACTTTAGTACAGCTTCTCCCCACAAGGGGGAGCCAAAAATGCTTAGGGGGCTGGGAGATGAAAACACTCTTACACCAGGCTCTGCTTCATCTCTTGTTTGTTTTCTCACTAAGACCCTTCAAGCACACAGTGTCCAGAAAGGAGAAGCAGATGGAGCTGATGCTGATGGTGGTGTGTTTGTTTATGGCTGTAGGATGAGGGTGGAGACTTTTGTCTGAAGAAACTTGGCTCTGACAAGTGAGGCCATCTGAGCAACCAGTCAACATGCTGCTCTCCATACCTGTTTCTCCTGCTGGAACTTCGTCTTGCATAGCCGCTCTTTCGCCACCGTATGTGGGATTCAGATCAGCTGCCTGCTGAAGCTGGCTCCCATAGCACTGAAACAATAATCTTGTCCCATCAACCCACCTCCATCTAAGGGAGTTAAACAGGACTAGGCAAGAAGGCTTCTGCTGCTTTCTTTGCAGAAGCTGGGTAGATGTGGGACTATGTGGGACTATGCCTTTTAGCATGGCTTTGACTTTAGTAAAACCTGTATTTCAGTTAGACCAGCAGTGAGAATGGTTGCTAATGCCTTTGACAGCTACAGCAGACTTCCGAATCTACATTTGAAAAATAAATATGGCTAATAACCAGAAATACATATGGGAGGAGGTGGAAATGAAACCTTTCTCTGTATGTAAAAATTAATTAAACTATTGTTTTTATTGACACCCTGCAGATCTCTTTTCTATCAGAAATATTTAAGAAATTTACATGTGATAATAACTTTCAAATACAATATTTCCAAATGTCAAGTTAATGTGTTCAGGGAGCAAAAAGACTCAAGTACTCAGTATGAGTTTCACATAACATCTGCTTCCATAAGTACTATTGGGACCCTCTGAGGCAAAGACAGTAGGGAACCTTGACTTATTTGCTAGATGTGGAAGTGAAGATGGGAACATCCCTCCCGTCTCCCTTCATTTTTAAAAATGGAGATGAGGATTTCTAAGTATAACTGATTATTTCAGGAAAAAACAAATTATGAATCACTTTAGTTGCATAGATAACAATATTTATAAATGAAAAATGGGGTTATTTTTGAGGATGGAGAGAAGTAGGCTATTACAATGACATATTTTGAATAATGTAACCCCCTAGCTAAGATGTAATTACTGAATTTTTAAAATAGTAAGGCAATAATCTAGTAATTCTAAAAATCCATTCGGCTTTCTGTAAGCATTTAAGAATTATTATTTGTTTTTTGGTGTGGAAGTAACATCTTTCTCAGTGAGCTTTTGGAGCATGGCCACTGCTGAAAGGAGGGTTCCAGTCGTGCATTATATTTCTTCTGTATAATTGCACTGAAAGAATACATTGGCATATTGTATGGCTTATCATGGAAATAAAATGGAAAAAATAGAAATAAAAATGAAAAAAAAAGCCACAAATCCTCAACAATGCATTATTCTGGATGTTTTATTTTTCAAGCTGTGATACTATATAAATTGAACAAAATGTCAAAAAAAAAGCTTGTTGGTATTTAGTGTCACCATTAAGCTGAAGCTCTCCCAGCTACAGAACTGATCAGTGACTAGATTTTTTTATTCTACCAAGGAGGTCCTTCACAGGGCCATTTAGCTTCTGTCTACACCTACCCTTGAAGACAATTGAGGTTCTGTCTACACCTGCCTTTGAAGACATAGTGAGTTAGGACTGAGCCTCATCTTTTGTCACTGTAGCCCCAAATCAGGCACTGATGAGGCTTTGTGACCCTGTGGCCCCAGATGCAACTAAAATATTTGATAACAATCGTCAGAAACATGTGCAGTTGTTATGTGACAGTGATTATCTTGAGCCATGAGAAATCCTTAACCGTTAGGCTGTAAGTTCCTTACTTCCCTCCTAATTCCTTCCATGGACCTTGTAGGAGTCCAGCCAGGGAGTACAGATTGTTAAAAACTGCAAAGGGTCTGGGATTTTCACTTGATTCTCAAGCCAGCATGTTAGCCTGAAACAGTTTCATGGGTGCTGGCAGGAGGCACACTACTCTTGGATCAGAGAGGAACAGTTCCTTATTCACAGCAGTAGCATTAGCCAGAGGATCAAAATTTTTGCTCTGGCCCTCTGTCTGAGTCCTGGGACTCACAGGATGATGTGAAGATGGCCACTTGGTATCTACACACTCAGTGGGTTGCACTGAAGGACAGGGACCCGCAGCTTAGTGAGCTTGAATCTTCTATAATGGGCAGTAAGCATATTGGCCTTTGCTCCAGAGAGAGAAAAACATTATCTTTTTGCTTTTGAGTAAACTGCCACCAGTGTGGGGCTCAAATTCATGGCTCCAAGATCAAGAGTTGCATGTTCTATTGACTGAGCCAGCCAGGTGCCCCCAGAGAGACATTGTCTTTATTACAACTGGATCATAATCATCTCTGTCTTCCAAGGCTGTAAGCAAACCTACTCTTTCTCTCAGAGCAACATTCTATCTCTGGGTTTCAAGGGTGTTGGCTATACAAGCATTCTTGAAAAGATATCTCAAACAAAGGCACTCCATGCTTCTGTTCACAAAATGTGCAGAAATACAAGAGAGCCACGGAGAATTATCTCCCAATACAGACTAAGGGCCAAGGTAACCCCTGAAGAACTTTGCCTGATCCACCCTTGAGTGTTGCCACTGACAGCACAAAGCACACCAGTCATCGCCATCATTACTGTTTTTGCTAGAAGAGTATCATTCTGAAGCTACTTCATCACCCCAAACCAAAAAGTCTGTACTCCATACCTGACTCCATATTTTAGCCTGGAGATTGGAGCCCATGGTCCAAAAGTTACCATGTTACTTTGATTAACCACCATCCTCTCATTTAAAAAACAAACAAACAAAACAAAACCAACAAACTGACCTGACTGAGGCTTTATGTGGCCCCAGATTAAAGGCCCAAAGTTTTTAAAGTGAAAAACCATTTTATTGGAAGGAAAGAGTTGGAATTTGGAAGCTCGGCCCAACTCCCAGTCTCTGAAGAAAAATCAATCTCCTGACATAGCCTTTAATAAGCCTCTGGACCAAGGGGTCAGGAGGCCAGCCAAAAGATCTCTGTTTATATGCCGTATTTTCTTCATTTAGGTGGAGAGGTTATTTTTAAATAAGCAAGCTGTACAATCTGAAATTAACAAAAAATATATTGAATTATAGAGCTGTCAGTCACAGAGGATCAAAAATTATTCTGTGTCTTTAAAAATTATTTTGCCTTAAAATAGTTGTTTCTCTCTCGTCTGATTGTAGGACTTCTAATCTGAGAGAAGTTTGCATTGCCAGATTATATTTCATAGACTCTTAAAGTTGGAAAGCATCTTTGAATCCTCTAGGCTAGCCTGATCCCTAGGGCAAAGTCCTTACTGCAGCCCCTTGCCAGAGGGTCATGCGCCTTCTACTCAGAGAGGTAGCTGGGGCATCAAAGCCCTGGACTGAGTAAAGCCCTGGATCTATTCAGGGCTCTGCCATTGATTGGCTATGATACTTTGTGGATATCACATGTCTTCTCCAAAGCCCAGGTGTACTCAATCTAAAGAGAGATGCCAGATTATCTCCAGCATGCCTCTAGAGGTTCTTTAATTTCTGGAACATGTGAATATTTAAAATTTTTGAAAGGATAATTCCTTTTTTTCTGATGACAGAAGTAACACATGCTTATATTAGAAAAATAGGAATATATCTATTAATAAAAGAATCATTCTTGACCCTGTTACCAATTTCAGTGCACACATTTTGTGCACATTTTTAGTGTATTTTATTTGTATGTGTGATAAAATTGAGATCATAGTGTTCTGTAATTTGCCTTTTTTACTTAAGATAGCATGAACAGGGACGCCTGGGTGGCTCAGCGGTTGAGCATCTGCCTTCGGCTCAGGGAGTGATTCCCACGTCCCGGGATCGAGTCCCATGTCGGGCTCCCTGCATGGAGCCTGCTTCTCCCTCTGCCTGTGTCTCTGCCTGCCTCTCTCTCTCTCTCTCTGTCTCTCATGAATAAATAAATAAAATCTTAAAAAAAGAGAGCATGAACATCTCACCATAGCAGTTGGACTTTATCCCAATGGCAGTAGATAGCCGTTGAGAGTTTTAAGTCGATTTTCCTGTAAGTCATCTCTGTCCAGATCAGAGATAGAGAAGAGCACTTTCATACCATTTTGAAATTGATTCATCTAATTCTTTATTGCTTTTTGTACAGAAAAAGAACAGCTCATGGTTATTTTCATTAAAGATAGAAGTTCTAGATTGTCCTAGATGTTTAGTTGTCTTGAGGTGCTATATTATTAGCACTTGCATGTGTACATTTACCTGTTATAAAAACAAACTAGAATGGCACACATGAAGATATTAATCACATAGAGACTATTTAATTACACCACTCTCAAAAATATCAACTACAAATATCACGTTTCACAGCTCCCAAATCAGATATCGGTAACCACTGAGCCAATTTTGCATAACATGTAGGCCAACTGTTACCAAAAAGCTTCTAGTGGCCGAATTTATTTAAGATTCCTTCATTCCGGGGGATCCCTGGGTGGCGCAGCGGTTTGGCGCCTGCCTTTGGCCCAGGGCGCGATCCTGGAGACCCAGGATCGAATCCCACGTCGGGCTCCCGGTGCATGGAGCCTGCTTCTTCCTCTGCCTGTGTCTCTGCCTCCCTCTTTCTCTCTGTGTGACTATCATAAATAAATAAAAAATTTAAAAAAAAAAAAAAAAGATTCCTTCATTCCATATACCTTCAAAAATATCTGATCCTATATATAAATGTAGAACCTTAAAAATTTTTAAACCAAGGAACCAGAAAGGGTGGATGCCATGAGGTATCTGGACAAGCCAATCCAATAGTCTGTTTCCTAGCAGCAAAAAGTAAACAGGAAAACACATTGGCTTGTATAGTTTTTATTGTTGCAGAAAAATATTTATGCTTCTTTCTCCAAGACAAATTTTATCCTGAAACTTATTATATGGGCCCTTGTGTGAGAGATAATAGGTTATAACAGATACCTCCAACTACATTTTTGCAAATGAGTAACAACCCTGTTGAGATGGATGATTCCTGTATCGACCTTCAACATAAGGGTAAGAGTGTCATATTAAATCGTAATTCAGTTGAGACATTTCTTTGGAAGCTGAGATAATACAGTCCAGGTACTTGGCTTTCTGATAATCTACTACGGAAATAGAACTGGGGAAACACAGATGATCATCTAGCTACCATGCCTAGTGGATTCTTTCTGAAGGGTCAGAGGCCTCAAGTGAACCATCCACTGATGCAAGCTGGCATAGGAAACCTCAGTCAGGTAACTCTAGGATTCAGGGTCTGGGTTGATTCACATATTTTGAGTAGATGTTCAATAAAGTTTTGTTGAATGAATAACTTACCAGGGTTCACAGCATGGACAGTCTTTCTTCCCTCTTACTATTCTCTCTATACTAGGAACCACCTTGCATGAATCCATTTTTTCATGTACTGCTTGACTTCTCTCCTTATTTATCTCTTTTATTAAAAGATTTTATTTTTTATTTTATTTTTATTTTTTAAGATTTTATTTTTAAGATCTCTTTTATTAAAAGATTTTATTTTATTAAAATATTTTATTATTTTATTTTATTAAAGATTTTTTAAGATATCTAATCCAACGTGGGGCTTGAACTCACAACCCCGAGATCAAGAGTAACACGCTCTACCAACTGAGTCAACCGGGTGCCCTCGTATTTACCTCTTGGTAATGATCTCCTCTTCCTTTTCTTTTTTTTAAAAATTTTTTTTTTTTATTTATGATAGTCACAGAGAGAGAGAGAGAGGCAGAGACATAGGCAGAGGGAGAAGCAGGCTCCATGCACCGGGAGCCCGACGTGGGATTCGATCCCGGGTCTCCAGGATTGCACCCTGGACCAAAGGCAGGCGCTAAACTGCTGCGCCACCCAGGGTTCCCCTCCTCTTCCTTTTCTTTTTACCAATTCTACCCTTGAGCAGATTGCAATTGCCATGTTTCTGGACAACAGCTGTCCTGGAATGCAAACACAACAGCATTTCAAAAATAACTCCTACTATAATTGTAAAAACAGACAATAACCAGCAATAAAGTGTTGGTTAAATTATGAAATAGCAATATGATGGAATCCTATGCAGCTGTTAAAAAGATATCATTGAAGAGGATTTACTAATATGAGTATTCATGATATGTCTTTAAGTGGGGGGAAAAAGATGTATGTATGTGCCTATACGTGTGTTTCTCTCGATGGAGAGAAAGATACCTATCTATAAAGCGGGAGAGACAGACACATAGAATGTACAGCTTTGGGTAGTGGAATTATAGGTGATTTTGTTTTTTACATTTGCTTTTCTGTATTTAAAAAATATTGTACAGGGTAGCCCTGGTGGCTCAGTGGTTTGGTGCCACCTTTGGCCCAGGGTTTGGTCCTGGAGACCCAGGATCGAGTCCCACGTCGGGCTCTCTGCATGGAGCCTGTTTCTCCCTCTGCCTGTGTCTCTGCCTCTCTCTCCCTCTCCCTTTCTCTCTCTTTCTCTCTCTCTCTCTCTGTGTCTCTCATGAATAAATAAATTTTTAAAATCTTTAAAAAAATAAATGAAAAATATTGCATGGTAAACATGGACTATTTGTGCCTAAACAAAATACATAAAATGTAAAACTCCTTGGCATAGAATACAAAGTCCTTCAGTATGTGTTCACTGCATATTCCTTCAGCTTCTGTCTTGATGATCTCCCATCCTTTGCTGTATGTCCTGCAAACTCCAACCACATGGCTCCAAACTGCCCTGGAATCTCCCAAGCTAAATTGCTAGCTTCTGGTGGCAGGTGGTGGCTGGGTCTTAGCCACATCTGTATCTCCTGCCCTTCGTGTAGTGCCTAGCAGTTAGCAGGTGTTCAGTGCCTGTTTGTTGAATGAATAACCAAAGTATCATGTTCTTAATTTTAATCAGATGCTCCCTCCTCCTCCCTGGTCACTGGTACACTTCTGCCCTCACATTTTCTGATCACTGGCAGAGCTGTGTGTTTAAAATATAAACTGACAGTCTGATTTTCAAATGGTAGACCTTACAGCATACAGTTGGTTGTCAAATGTTAATGTAGATAGTCATTGGATGTGTCCAAGGTTATTTAACAACAAACCTTATGTATCTTCTTGCCATTATACAATATTTAACCCCTTAACAGGCTCATTTCATGAAATGATCCCTTCATTTTAAGACTTAATTTGAACACATACTAGAAGGAAATGATCCAAAGGCATCCTAACTATTAAAACCCGTAGACTCTGTTTCCCTCCTGAAACAACATATCTGTTTTTCCCTAAAAGTAAAATCAGACCTTGCAGAGACAGTAGGATTTACACAGCACCACCCAATTAATTTTTTTCTGGTCAGTTTTGTTTCAAAAACATTAATTAAGCGTGGCCCTCTGTAGCATCTATTTTTTCTTTTCCCCAAGGAGAGATTTTGTATTTACTTCCCTTTCGTCTTTGCTCAGTACTTTGGCACGTATGAGTTTTCATTAGCCATTCTGAGTGTAGGCAAAGGCAATGTGGTAGGAACAAACACAAATCAAGACCGCATAAATTAATAATCTTTTTAGTACCATTGCCCTGTGTGCCTTTAGAAATTAATTTTTATACCAGCAAACAAGTTCAAATGCTCCCTCTTCTCCAGCTATTGTAAGAAACACAAACTTATCTTTTGGCAGTTTTGTGAATGATAGAGTAATTTTTGTCTATATTTAAGTAGCCAAGTATCATATGGATTTATGGAAGGAGAACAAAAAATTCATGGCAAGAAGCCAGTCACCTGTGTTAATCAGTAGAGTATGTGGGAAAGTGAAGTGTAAATTATGTCCTGTAGATCTTTTGCTTTCTCATTCTGTCCCTTTCTGACTAATTGCGTATATGAATTTATCTTGCTAAATCTTAAGAACTTTCTTCAGAAAATATCAGTCAATAAGTACCTTAAGTAGGTTTATTAATGGGGAGAGAGTGTCTTCTAAAGAGCTCAGGGCATACAGCATAGAGCACGGTGAGCTTGATGGTTCATAGCAGAGACTGGACCTCACCTGAAGCTTGACTTTCATCCCAGCCTCACCACTTCTCAGCTGTGTCATTTTAGACAAATTGTTGCACCTCAATGTGTAAAATGGTGAAAATTCTAGTACTTAACTAGTAAGATTATTGTGAAGCTCTTAGAACATGCCCACACTGGGCACCTGGGTGGCTCATTCAGTTAAGTGGCTGACTCTTGATTTTGGCTCAGGTCATGATCTCAGGGCCTTGGGGTCAAGCCCCATGTAGTGTTCTGTACTCAGTAGGAAGTGTGCTGGAGATTCTCTCTCCTCTCCCTCTGCCCCCCCCCCATTCACTCACTCTCTCGCTCTCTCAAATAAATAAATCTTAAAGAAAAAGAACATGCCCACACTTTGTCAGTGCTAGGTCCATATGTGCTCTTATTTTTAAACTCTAGATTGCCAAATAATGTTTCTACTGGCATAATTAGGTTAATTTTATAAAATATTCTATAAATTAACCTACAGTAAAATTGACTTTTTTGGTATAGTTCTGTGATTATCAACACATGCATAAATTCATGTGACCACCACTGAAATGAGGATACAGACAGATCTATCATTCCAAAAGACTCCCTTATGTTACTCCTTTGTAGCATCTTAGGCCTAACTACTGGCAGTACTGATCTACTATCTATCACTGTAGTTTTACCTTTTCCAGAATGTCACATAAATGAGATTTTACAGTATAGTGATCTTCTGAGACTGACTTCTCTCACTCAGCATAAGGCCTTTGAAATTCATCCAGGTTGTTGTGTGTGTGAATACCGCGTTTCTTTTTATCACTGAGTAGTGCTTCATAATCTAGATGTATTATAATTTGTTCTCTCATTCTCAAGTTCAAGGATATTTGAATTATTTCCAGTTTGGGGAAAATTACAAATAAGAATGCTATATACAACTGAATATAGTTTTTTTTGTGTTAACGTACGTTCCACAAGTTTTCATTTCTCTTCGATAAATGCCAAGGGGTAGCATTTCTGGATCATATGGTAAGTATATGTTTAACTTTATCAGAACCACCACATGGTTTTCCAGTGCTTCCAAGTTCTTGTCAGCACTTTGTATTGCCAGCAATATTTATTTTAGCCATTTTAGTAGGTGTATAATGGTATCTCAGCAGTAGCTTTAATTTTGCTTTCCTCCAGTGGCTAATGATGTTAAATACTTTTTCATGTTTTTATGGGCCATTTATGTATTCTCTTTAGCAAAGTGTTCAAGTATTTTGCCCATTTTTAAATTGGATTGCTTGTTTTCATACTGTTAAGTTTCTTTAGTATAATATTTTATTTATAAATAGTTTAAGAATCACAAGAAATTGAAAAAGAGTACAGAGAATTCCCATGTGCCTTTCACTTAGATTCCCCTGATGATAATATCTTATGTAACCAGAGTACATTGTACCAGGAAATTGACATTGACATAATACTATCAACTCAGGCATAGAGTAAATTAGGACTTCACTTATTTCATGTGTTCTACAAAATTTTATTGCATGTATGGATTTGAGTATACATCATCAAAGTCAGGATACAGAAATGTTTCATCACCACGAATAACCTCCCTTGTGCTATCCTTCAGCAGTCACACTCCTCCCTCAACTCTAACCTGTAGTAGTTACTACTGACCTGTTTTCTATTGCTATAATTTCAAAACTTTGAGAATATCATATGAATGGAATCTTACAATAACATTTGGAGATTGGCTTTTTTCTCTCAGCATAGTGCTCTTGGAGATCTTACTTGAGAGCTCTTTATGTATTGTGAATACAAGTCCTTTGTAGAACATGTGATTTGCAAATAATTTTCTTCTGGTCAGTATCCTGTCTTTTTGTTCTCTTTCAAGATGTCTTTCTCAGAGCAAAAACCTTTAATTGTGATGAATTACTCAAAATCATCTTTTTTCCTATAATAGATTGTGCTTTTGGTGTCATGTAAAAGAACTCTTTGCCTAAGCCAGGTCAAAAAATTTCTCCCATTTTTTTCCCAAAAATTTTATGGTTTTACAATTTATGTTTAGATCCATAATCAGTTTTTAGTTGATTTCTCTATAAGGTGTTTTTGGGGGAGAGGTTCATTATTTTTCCATACATGTTTCTAATTATTCCAGCACCACTATTGAAAAGCCTATTTGGCTCCATTGAATTGCCTTTGAACATTTGTCAAAACTCAGTTGGTCTTATGGGTGTGGATCTATTTCTTTGTTTTTAAGAGAGAGAGAGAGAGCGAGAGCAGGAGAAGGGGCAGAGGAAAAGGAGGGAGATAATTTCAAGCAGGCTATATGCCCAATGTGAAGCCTGATGTGAGACTCAATCCGACAACCCCGAGACCATGTCCCAAACCAAGTCAGGAGTCAGACACTCAATTGACTGAGCTACCCAGGTGCTTCTTTGTAGATCCATCTCTGGACTTTCATTTTATGCCATAGATCTATCCCAATACTACACTGTCTTCTGTTGTGAATACTGGAGTTTTTATAGTAAGACTTAAACTTGAGTGCTGTGGGCACCTGCCTGGCTCAGTCAGTAGAGCATGAGAGCCTTGATCTTGGGGTTTTGAGTTCAAGCCCCATGTTGGGTGTAGAGATTACTTAAAAAAATAAAATCTTAAAAAATTGGGTACTGTGATTCCTCCAGTTTTTTTTTCTTCTTCTTCTTCTTCTTTTTTTTTTTTTTTTTTTTTGGTTATTCTGAGTCTTGGGTTTTCTTTTTCTTTTTTTTTTATAAATTTATTTTTTATTGGTGTTCAGTTTGCCAACATATAGAATAACACCTAGTGATCATCCCATCATGTCCCCCCCTCAGTGCCCATCACCCAGTCACCCCCACCCCCACCCCCGCCTACCTCCCCTTCTACCACCCCTAGTTCGTTTCCCAGAGTTAGGAGTCTCTCATGTTCTGTCTCCCTTTCTGATATTTCCCACTCATTTTTTCTCCTTTCCCCTTTATTCCCTTTCACTATTTTTTATATTCCCCAAATGAATGAGAACATACAATGTTTGTTCTTCTCCGATTGACTTATTTCACTCAGCATAATACCCTCCAGTTCCATCCACGTCGAAGCAAATGGTGGGTATTTGTCGTTTCTAATGGCTGAGTAATATTCCATTTTATACATAGACCACATCTTCTTTATCCATTCATCTTTCGGTGGACACCGAGGCTCCTTCCACAGTTTGGCTATTGTGGACATTGCTGCTATAAACATCGGGGCGCAGGTGTCCCGGCATTTCAGTACCTGGTCTGTGTAGTCTTGGGTTTTCATAGGAATTTTAGGATCCCCTTGTCTGTGTATACAAAGATCTTACATGGATTTTGGATGGAATCATATTAAATCAATTTGGAGGCAATTGACATTTTTCCTATGTTGAATTTTCATGTATTTTAAGCCCTGTTATTGGTTATATACACATTTAGGATTAGTTTTCTTTCTTAATGGGTTGGCCTTTTATCATTATATAATGTCCCTCTTTATCTCTGATGGTTCTTTTTGCTTCATACTCTACTTTTTCTAACGTTAATACAGTCACTCCAGTTTTTTTTTTAAAGATTTGTCTATTTATTTGAGGGAGGGTGTGGGCAGAGGGAAATGGAGAGAGAATCTCAAGGAGACTCTGTGCTGAGTGCAGAGTCCACTGTGTGGCTCAATCTCACCTCCCTGAGATCATGACCTGAGCCAAAACCAAGAGTTGGATGCTTAACTGACTGTGCCACCCAGGTGCCCCCCCAGTTTTTCTTTTTAAATTTTATTTTTTGGGGGATGCCTGGGTGGCTCAGCAGTTGAGCATCTGCCTTTGGCTAAGAGCATGATCCTGGAGTCCTGGGATCGAATCCAACATCAGGCTCCCTGCATGGAGACTGCTTCTCCCTCTGCTTCTGTCTCTGCCTCTCTATCTCTGTTTCTCATAAATAAATAAATAAAATCTAAAAATAAAAAATAAAAAAAAATAATAAAAACTTAAAAAAAATAAATTTTATTCTTTTTAGTAACCTCTACACCCAATGTGGAGTTTGAAATCATGACCTTGAGATTAAGAGTTGCATGCTCTTTTGACTGAGCCTGCCAGGCGTCCCTCCAGTTTTCTTTTGATTAGTGTTTGCATGGTGTATTATTTTATATCATTTTATTTTTAATTTTGACATATTTGTGGATTCTCCAAATTTCCTTCTGTTATTGATTTCTAATTTCACCCCAATATGGTCAGAAAATTCTTTGTATCACTTCAGTTCTTTTAAGTTTATTTATAATTATTTTATGATTGAATTTTTATCCATCCTAGAGAATGTTCTGTGAATACTTGAGAAGAATGTGCATTCTGATGTTTCTGGAAGGAGCATTCTATAAATGTCCATTAGGCCTAGTTGGTTTACAGTGTCGTCCATGTCTTCTTTTTCCTTTCTGATCTGTCTAGTCATATTATGTACATTACAAAAAGTGAGGTATTGAAATCTCTATTGTTGAATTGTCTGTTTCTTTCTTTAATTCCGTCACTTTTTCCTCCATGTATTTTAGGGCTCTGTTACTAGATTCAGATACATTTATGATTATTGTATCTTCTTGATTGATTAACCCTTTACCATTATTATTTTTTGTATATTTTTTATTGGAGTTCCATTTGCCAACATATAGACCCCATTCCAGCTCTCTTTTGGTTACTGTGTACATGTTAAACCTATATCTTTTTCCATCCTTTTACTTTCAACCTATTTATTGAAAATTGAATCTAAAGTTTATCTCTTATAGACAATATATAGTTGGATCATGTTTTTATATCTACTCCAACAATGTCTGCCTTTTACTTAGGGGCTTAATAAATTCCCATTGATGTGATTATTGATAAGGTAGGATTTACACCGGTCATTTTGCTATTTGTTTTTATGACTTATGTTTTCTTGTTCCGTTATTTTTTATTTCTGCTTTCATTTGTTTTAAATAGATATATTTTCCTGTGCCATTTTAATTTCCTTGTCATTTCTTGTGTTATATAGTTTTTAGTTATTGTCTTAGTACTTGTCCTTGGGATTGCTATTAACTTCTTAATTCATGACAATCTAGGTCCATTTAAAAATAATATATAAAAACTTTGATCTGTTTCTCTCTCTCCTTTACGTTGTTATTGTTACAAGTTACATATTTATCCATTGTGTTTCCATAAACACAGATTTACAATTTTGCTTGATGATGTCTTTTGTTAGGTAGGGGAAAAGAAGAATTATAAACAAAAAATACATTTATGATCTCTTTTACTTATATTTACCTATGTAGTTACCTCTAATGGTATTCTTTATTTCTTTTTTTAAGATTTTATTTATCTATCCATGAGAGAGAGAGAGAGGCAGAGACACAGGCAGAGGGAGAAGCAGACTCCATGCAGGGAGCCCCACCTGGGACTTGATTCCCCGTCTCCAGGATCACACCCTGGGCCAAAGTCAGCGCCAAACCGCTGAGCCACCAGGGCTGCCCAAGTTCTTTATTTCTTTATGTAGATTGAAGTCACTGCCTAGTGTCCTTTCATTTTGCCCTGAGGGATTTCCTTTAGTAATTCTTTAAGTGCTCTTCTGCTAATGATGGATTCCCTATGTTTGCTTATCTAGCAACGTCTCTAATTTCTCCTTCATTTTTAAAATTGAGGTGAAATTCACATACCAAAAAATAAACCATTTTAAAGTGAATAATTCAGGGACACCTGGGTGTCTCAGTCCAAAAAGCATCTGCCTTCAGCTCCGGTCGTGATCTCAGGGTCCTGGGATTGAGCCCTGCGTCAGGTTCCCTGCACAGCGGGGAGTCTCCTTCTCTTTCTGCCCCTGCTCTTCTTGTGCCCTCTCTCACTCTCAAATAAATAAAATATTTTTTAAAAAGAATTATCTAAAAAAAATTAAGTGAATAATTTAGTGACAGTACATTTATAATGTTGTATACCTACCACCTCAATCTACATCTAAAACATTTTCGGGGATCCCTGGGTGGCGCAGCGGTTTAGCGCCTGCCTTTGGCCCAGGGAGCGATCCTGGAGACCCGGAATCGAGTCCCACATCAGGCTCCCGGTGCATGGAGCCTGCTTCTCCCTCTGCCTGTGTCTCTGCCTCTCTCTCTCTGTGTGTGACTATCATAAATAATAAATAAAAATTAAAAAAATAAAAAAATAAAACATTTTCATCTCCCCAAAAGGAAACTCGAGCCATTAAGCTGTTACCTGTGTACTGGGTCAAGTAATGCCAATCTAAAGATGAAGCTTAACTCAGGCCAACACGATCTATTTCAACAGAATGATTTTGAGTGTGATTGACAATTGTTGAATTATTATAATATTTGTTTTTTAATATGAACATCTTTTTGGCAGACACAATATTCTAGGGTGAAAAACACTATCTTTTCTTGAAATATCAATCACCAAGCAATAAATGTTTCTGGGCATGTGCTCACTATTTGTCTGGCACAATTTTCAGGTTCATGATGGATATAAAGATGAATAATGCCTACACTGGCAAAGGTAGATATTACTACCTTTATTATGTAGGTAGGGGATCTGAGGCGCAGAGAGTTGCTCAGCCAGTAAATCGTAAAACTAGGCCTTGGTCTTAGGGCTTCTGACTCTAAAGTATGTATATCTCAGTAGCTTCATATTGCCTTATTAAGTTCATAATCTGAGACACAAGGAAGGAAATGCTTCAACAGAGGGATAAGGTAACTGTCCATTCTGCTACCATTTGAACAGAACTATCCTCCATGTGCTAATATTCCCAAATGATATAAAAAATTGACTACATAAAGATTGCGATGTTGTTGCTCTTCACTTATTTGGGCCATTTAAGAAAGTGCCAGGATTATGCAGGTATTCAAAATATGAATAATTGGCTACAGCCTTTACCAGAATTCTTTTGTCCTTCCTAGGAAGTCACAAGGCTTATTAGTCAACGGAGTACACATGTTGCTAGCTGGTGATAATTAGTATACATTTATATTGCCAAAATAAGCTATTTGGAGGTTACCCTTGGTCATTAACTCATCCTCAGTTTTCAATTATTATGTGTTGGAAAAAATGATTCTGTCAAAGATGTTGCTATAGATGCATGTGGCTGGAGAGATCACTCTGTATGCTTTTGAAAACTTTCATCTTTTGGTTTTTAGGTACGATCCCTCTTGCAGGACTTGACAAAATGTGTTGAGGTCTTACTATGTGCTGGATATTGGGCTTCCTGGGCTACCTTTGCTCAGTCATAACTTTGACTAGGCAGTGTGACACCCAAGTGCCAGAATGTGTAATCACATTGCTGCATTGTTGCCCACCTACCAGCTAGTTGGTCTTCTGTCTTTTTTGCTCAGCTCTCTGCAGGCTGCCCAGTACCTTCAAAACCTCTTGCCAGCCAGATATTATTATGTTCTTTGCTGCTAGCTGAGGATAGCTGGTTTATTCTTCTGTGAGAGAGAGTATGTGAGAGTATTGGGTTCAAGCTGGGTGCCCTAATTTATAATTTCTTTGTATGGACTTCTCCCCATTCACGCCACCCACACACATAACCCCACTGCCTGCTTTGACTTCTGATGTCTGTATATTTCTTCGTTTCTGTCTTGCCTCTTTGGCTCCCTGACCTCCTAATCATGCTAATGACTCATATGGTCTTACCAAACCTGCCAGCCCCACAACCCATCTGGTTACTCTAGGTTTACTGTCACTCAAAGTCACAGCGTGATGTTTTATGGAGAACAAGCCATCCTCTTTCTCATTACTTCACACCAGGTTGAACTGCCTGCTTCTGTTACCACAGCTAAACGGCTCATCATCTGATGTCATGATCAGTAAATATTGCACTAATTTGCAAGAAAAAATGCATTTAGCAGCACTACTGGAAAATTAAGTCAAAATTGGCTGTAAAAGATCTATGTCGTACGTTCTTGTTATGACATCCACTTTTATCCTTAGAACTGGGACACTTCCTTCTCTTTAGTTACCTATAGCATCATGATGATATTGGTATCAAACACAGCTTGAAGTAGTGAGGTTGCCATATTTTATTTCTAAGCATTTCCTGAGCAAGCATCTAAGTTGTCACTGGCTGCTCCCATTGTAGATGAGATTATATAGTTCTGTTGTGGTTAGCTGTGTGGCCCAAACTTGATTTCTCAGTGACCAGAAAGACTGTGAAGAAAATAGCTCAGGTTTAGGCTGGACTGGGAGGATTGCAGCATGATAGGAGTAGAAGAGTAGATTTTGGAACCATAGAGATGATGGTTTGAATCTAGACTTTACAGTTCTCTGGATATAGCTTTGAGCAAGTTTCCTCAAGCTCACTGAGCCAGTTTTTCTTTAAAATGGAGATAACAGGGGCACCTAGGTGGAACAGTTGGTCAAGATTGGACTCTTGTATCGGCTCAGGTCTTGATCTCAGGGTCATGGGATTGAGTCCCATGTCAGGCTCTATGCTCAGCTTGAGGCTGCTTGAGACTCTCTCTCGCTTTGCCCCTCCCCCCCTCTAAAATAAATAAATAAATATTTAATGAAATGGAGATAACATCCTAATGGGATTGCTGTGAGGATGAAATATTATATATAGCACACTTAAAATTGTGCCTGCCACTGATGTGCACGGAGGCTAAGTAATTTGCCCTGGCTCACACTGCTAGTAAGTTGTAGAGTCTAGTCTGGAACCGAAACAGTTTGATTTCAAAGGCTCTTGCTCTTTCTACTGTTTTATTTTTTTATTCAACTAGTAATAGGACATTTGAGTTGTTAGTACTTAAAAGCATAGAAGCTCAGGACTAGAACAAATTCAAATGGTGTCTCTTATGCCACTGATCAGATATTTGAATTCCCTTCACAACATATTTCACAGAAGTCCTCCTAAGATTTCATTGTGGTTTTCTTGAGCACTTCTAGTTTGTCTGTAATTAACCTAACCTGTGTTGAGCTTATAATCTGTGGCCAAAAAGCAACAACAGCAACAACAACACAAAAACAACAACAAGCAAAACATGCACCCCAAACTGGTATAATCCAAAGTGCCTAACTGTGTTTGTGTTGTGTTGCAGAGGACACAGTGGAAGGAAAGGGGCAATGAGAGTGATTGGTATGCAAGAACAGAGACATAGTTTAATGAGGAGAAACCCCTGCCTCCTTCAGTGTTGGTAGCAGGCTAAAAAAAAAAATCTGTCATTAGAGAAATTCACCAAGGTAGCCTCCAGCCCAGCATTCCTATGAATTGATTTCCTCCTAATGTGCCATGATGTGGGCTGGTGGTTGTGGCGCACCAGGTTTAGAAAGAACTGTTTTAACCTAGGCTCAGCTTCGTTTTTGCCAGAATGAGGAATCTTGCCAGATTCTTAAAGGAATTGGGCAGTCTTTTATTGACATAGTGGAGATAGCCATATCTTTACAATTTGCCCAGAGTTTATGTGGCCTATCCTCTCTATTGAGCTTGTTAAATTGTTTGGGTAATTTGCTTTTTAGCTTCCTGTAACAATGTTAATTCTGGGGGGGGGCAACTAGGCTATTTCACTCTTCATTACCTGTTGTTCAATAAACATCTAAGGAATTCAGGGTGTTTGGTGCTGGAGCCCTGGTTTAAGTCCTCATGGTTCGGATCACACAGCTCAATCAGTGCTCAGAGTCTTAGTAGTTAGATGAACTCTGGAGACGCCCAGCTGCTGGCGGTGGGAGACTGGGGGTAGGGTGGGGGAGATGGTCCTCCCTTCCCAGCTCATTTCAATTCCATATCTTGGGGAGGATGCTACTCAGTCTTGTTTAATGTCACAATTTTAAACCACTTGGAATAATATTCTCCTTTGCTTTAATGTTATACATCCCTGTGCATGTTCTTCGGTAATTGAAAGGGATATTGGACAAATTTGATCTGTCTAACTTTGACTTATGCTGTCCTTATCTTGGCCTTTGTGTCATTAAGAAAAAAATTGGTATTGATCTTAGACCATACCACTACATTGTGCTGCAATTTTTCTTCTTTGCTAGTGGAATATAAATCGATAAAAGGCAGCTGCTTTAGACGAGGACCAGATATGGTGCTGTCATTTATATATTGTAAATCCAATGATAGCTGATCAAATCAGTGCCTCTCCTGTTCCAAACTTGACATGATTGAATTGTCAATAAAAAAGATTTTACAGTAAGGGAAGGAGAGCTGACAGTGTAAATGTCTGAAAACCCAATGAAGCTCAATATAAAATGAAACAATGAGCTAGGATATCATTTTATAATTTCCAATGGGAAAAAATATTTAGTGAATCACGGCTGAAATCAGGGATGATCACAGGAGGGGGGAAGCAGGAATGAAAAGCCAGCTAACTTGCATCATAATTTCTGAGAAATCTGAAATGCAAATTTGCAGATGCAAATTTTAGGAATTCTGCATCGTACTCACAGAGTTGTTTATTTACAGAAATGGTCCAAAAATTCTCCACCTCCTCCCTCCTCCATGCACATATTTTCCAGTGATAATACCCAGTTGCTGGGGAAAAGAAACCAGCTTTTTCTTCTGCAGGAGTCCTGCTAACTTCTCAGAAGTGTTTCAGAAGCAGGTCTGGTAGAACTTAATCCCGCATTCTTGAAGTCAACCAGGAGAGCTCTGCTTTCACTTAATAGGTCCCTATAAGTCATCAGATTTGTTTTGTTTTGTTTTTTAAAGCAAAGGCTATGAATAAGAAGCTGTGGAACTTTCTTAGAGCTACACCTCTCTTGGCATGTGGCCCATGAAACTTAGCTTAGGAAACTTATCTCTTACCCTTTTGAAATTTGAAGAAATTCTGCCTTTTTTTTTCAAGAGACCTGATTAATCTATTTACAGATGTAAGAGCACCGAGCTTATTAATATATTGAAAGGCATATGCAGTCCCATTGGGAGAGACTGGGCAAGCACCTGCTAAGAGGATGCTATTTCATTTAAAAGCTGCTGGAGGCATGTTTGCATGACCTGCTTGACTCAGGAATTGTTCTGAATGCATTGGCTTCTGAGAGATGTTTGGCTTCTGCATTTTCAGCTTGAAGACTGTTTTCTAAGCTTGTGCGAATATTTTTTTGGAGGGCTTATTTTCCAAATTCTCTAATGATGGCAGGGTTAAAATTATCTTCTAGACCATGGCACATGGCACTACCAATACAAGAAACTGGTGCTCTTGTGTCAACGTGAGGCACCGAATCAGAAAGGAGATGAATCATCACTGTGCATCTATAGTAAGAAGAGTCTTATGTCCTGATTTTAACTTGAGGCAATTCAAGTAACTTTCAATGTTCTTCTCTTCCTCTTGTTGAGGCACATGATACTACTTACCATTGTCTCCCTCTTTCTTTCCTTTTTTTTTTCCCTCTTTCTTTCCTATGCTCTTCTTGAGCTTTTCTCATATTGCTCTTTTTTGTTTGTTTTTGAAGCTTTTCAAAACCACTTTGGTAGCTAATTCTTTGTCTCATTCAACCAACTTCTTTTTTCTCTTGCCCTGGCAGTGGAGTTCTCATAAAGTTCAGTCTGTTGCTCTCAGGTTATGATCATGGCTACCATATGCTAAGAGTTTTTACAAGCCAGGGACCGACTGTGCTGTTCAAATGGTATGTATTATTTCATTTGATACTCACAAAATCTCTATAAAAGTCAACCATCTGAGCCTGTAGAGAGGACAAAGGAGGGCCAAGAATATTCTGGATTCTTGGTTAACACCCAATTTTACTGGCTAGGGAAAAGAGTAGGAGCCAAACAAATAAATGGAAAAGTAGTGTGCAGAAAGGAAGGTGGGAACCAGGAACGGTGGGATCCTGGAAGCCAAGAGAAGGTCATGCAATACCCACTATGAATATGACTCTCCAACATGTACATCTCACTTTATTGCTTGTGCTTTGTGCCAGTTTCTCTGGGTGGCTTTGGGGGGAGTCACTGCCCCTCTGAAACGTGATGTGAAATTTTACATGTGCACACGTGTACTTTCTGGGAAATGGGTTTGCGGATTTCAGTAGGGGATCCATAAACAAAACAGAGATGTGTCTTCAGGTCCATACCATGAACTTTCCATTGGTTATTTGCCATGGTCCCGTCAAAGTCAACATGTCTGAAACTTAATTTAACCTTTGTACCTCCTCCCTGCAAACTAGTTGCTCTTCTCAGTCTCCTCCCACCTTTTGGTAGTACCATTACTCTTTTGTAAGCTGTCTTTTGCATTCCGCCATATATCTAGTACATCATCATCACCTCTAGGATTTATTCTTTTGCTGTTCTTTACTTCACCACCTTCTCTTGGGATCTTTCCTCCTACTGTCTGGATTATTGAGATTATTCTTAACCAATATCCTTGCTTCCTAACCCTCTCTGTCTTACAATGATACCGGACTTATTTTTTGAAAATTACCCTCATCACATACAGGATATTTAAGAACACAGAGTTTATGGGCAGCAGAATTAGACATATCTGGATTACAATCCCAATTTCTCCTTTTATGTGCCATGTAACCATAGTCAAGTTGCTTAATTTTTTTAAAAGTAAGCTCTATACCCAGTGTAGGGCTTGAACTTACCACCCTGAGATCAAGAGTTATATGATCTACTGACTGAGCCAGCCAGGCACCCCAATATTTCTGATTCTCATTTTTTCCATCTGAAAGTAGAGTGATGCTTGTACTACCTGCGAGGCTTGTTGCAAAGACTCTACAAGAGAATCCATGTAAAGAACTTGACAGAGTACTAGCACGTTGGAAGTTTTCTGGAGAGAGTTACTGTTTCTCACTGAAGAACATAAAATGTCTCCCTAATGTTTACCTCATAGCACAGAAAATCTCCCGTCTGATTTTTCAGGCCTATCAGAAACTGGTCCTGACTGTTATCTCTCCAACCTTTACCCCCATCCCCTTCAAGGCTACTTCTTCAATGTGCTCTTCTGGTGCATACCTCCTACCTCGTGCTGTTTGCTTCTTCTGGAGTGTCTGACCCTATTCCTTGAGCCTTCCTTCCAGCCCCAGCTCCTGTACTTTCCCTGACAGGGGCAGTCCCCATGTTTCTTGCTGTTTTCTCATTTCCCTTGTACTTTCGAACTGTCCACACTGTCCAACGAGTACCACCTATTACGCTGCTCTGCATGGTTTGTGCTTATCATGTTGCAAAATATGAAGCAGTTCATTTGTTTACTGCTTATTCACTGCTCATTTCATGTTTTTATGTTTGTTTCTGTCTAAATTCAATCAAGACACCTTATGGCCCAGGGATCGGGTCTTGCCATTATTCTCTGGTCCATGACTTTTAACAGATTTTAGTTACTATGCAGTTACTTGGGATATTGGTTGGTTTCTTTGGTCATTTTTTTAGATTCTCGCAGTTCTCAGGCAGAAGTTATTAAAAATGTGCTGCCCTGCCTTATGTTTTGTGAAGTCAGGTATTCGGAGACTTGGAAGCAAATGCTAAACTGAGTGGCTCTGCAAGAGCTACCTCCCTTCTTGGCTACCTCATTTGCAGAAATATTCAGCAGAGTAAGTGTGCTAGGCTAGGTGAGCTGCGTGAGTCCCTTGATCTCCCAGGACCCCGGGACTCTGGGCAAACTAAGAATCTGTTCCAAGGACCTTCCCCAGCTTCACTCTGCCTTTGCCCCGGCTTGCTTGGGCTTTGATCGAATACAGCATCTCGAACAAGGCTTACGTGCTGTCCTTAATTGAAACAAACTGTTTGTCTCTCCTAGTGAGCAGACAAGCCTCAGTTTATGAAACCACATCAGCAGATTTCATTCTAGGGTGGGGAACTGTTTCTGACAAGGAGCCCCACAAAGTATGTGTGCTTCAGAGAAAAGGGAAAACCAAGTAAACAAATACTCCCTTTGCTGAAGGAGGATGTGGGTTGAAAATCATATTATAGAGGAGGTATCCCGGAGTGTCCTGGGTAACCAGCCAAAAATTTGATCTGGTTTCTCTTAGCATGGGGTAACTCACCGCGCCAACTGACATATTTCTCCAGTGACCTCTACATCCGAACATGTCCCCTAAAAGCACAGCTGTCTGTTTTCCATGCTCCAAGCCTCACTGTTTGCCCTAACAGCCTGCAAGATGCCATTCTGCAGATGTTTCTTCAGCATCCCTCCATGCAAGGGCACATTAGGCTCCATTACGTTTCTGACATTTGGGCGATTGAATCCCCTCCTGGAGCTTAAGAGTTGCTTTTGTAGGGTATAGGCCATCCATGCTTGAGAAGCCCGGGCATCATGGAGTGGCATCCTAATGCTGCTCATCCACCATTTCTACCGAGTGCCCAGATCTGGGTTGACATTAATTTGCAAGTTTCTATCTCAGGCTATTCTAGTGAGCAGAATGGGAAGAAAAAACATTGATATGTCCTCCAGAATTTTAACTAACCAGTGGGCTGTCTGCTGATGTGTACTCCGTGCACCGCTAGCTCCAAACCCTCTCTAATTATGCAGACTCATCAGGAACGTCACCTGGTGTTCTTCTGTTTAATGGGTGATTGTGCACCACACTTCTTTCATTCCACATCAGAATTATTGACATGATATTGACATTCACAGGCAGGCTGGTTTTATAATGCTGGGTAGAGAATCAAAGTTTTTTATTTATTTATTTTTATTTCCTGACTTCACCTATCCTTTCAGAAAACCTGAGAGTATCATTAATACTTAATGCTGCATATAGTGTTTCTACCAATAATACTTTCCCCAGAGATTAGTCCTCAGAGTACATAGGACAGGGTAATTAGGTCTATTGATCTTTGCTACAGCCAGTGTTATCGGAATGGTGATCAACTTTATAAGTAAGATGTGGATATTCATTTTAGCTAAGGAGCTACGACAGCTCATTTCTTGAACATTCTTTGCTCTAACAGAGGCATTGCTAAGCAGCTACCAGGAGATCCTACAGAGCTAAAATCTCTCTTTTTACAGGACTGGTATTAGGGGCCAGAAGGAGTAGGTGCTGGCTTTGCCAAGAATGAGAAAACCTTGAACTTAAACAGATTTAGCCCAGGGGGCAAGTTTCATAAAGTCAAAAACTCTGTCAAGGAGCTCCTACCTGCCATTTAAGTTGACAAGCGAATTCTCTGAAAGAGAGTTTCTCAGGTAAAATGATCAGCTTAGAACCCTTCTCAGGAGACTCTTCCTTCATTTCACTGAGCCTCAGAGTGGGGCAGGTAATATCTTAGCTTGTAGCTGGAGATAAGTCTGAACCAAGTGGCTTTGACAATGATATTAGAACGTACAGAGGTAGATAAACATCTATCCAGAGATCCAGAGTCTGGGCACTGGGAAGGATTGTTTCCTGGATTGTCTGATGAGTAATTCCTAGAGTCAAATCTTGTGAGCCCACTGCAACAGAGAGGGGCCTATGGGGGGGGGGGTTATTGCATATGTTAGCCACCTGGAGCTATTTTCTCTTTGGTGTCCCAAAGAGGGACTGTTTTAAGAAAGCAGAGGCTCAAATATTCAGAGACAGTAGGTTCGGTTATTTGGCTGGTAGATGTGGGGGGAGGAGGATGAAGGCTCAAGGCACATACCAAGTGGGCAAGAGTCCAGTTACAAGGGAGGACAAGAGTCCAGTTATAAGAGAAATGGTCTACCAAAACCTGAGTCGGGCCCCAGGCAGGCAGTAAGATCAATTTAAAGTCACGCTAGGAAGATCGCATCTAAGGTCTCTTTTTATCTCCTTGACCCCCATGCCCACCACCCATCCCCAATTTCCTATAAGGCTTTTGTAAATCATGGCCACTGCTTTCCAGACACATCTGTATATCCATATACATAGCTTGAGTCAACTATGTTGAGATCCACATTCATTTCAGTTTAAATATTAACAGTGTTTTGTTTCTCAGATGTCTTTGGAATTAAAAAAAATTATATTCATCTGGCTTGAATGGGAAATAGTTTTATGACTAGGCTTGTCTGCAAGGTACCTCTTCACCAGAACTATCTAAATATTTCTAAGTAGACAGAGTCCATCAGATATGCCTAATATCTGTTTCTAGCTTGAAAAAAAATCAATTGAAATATTTAGATTCTAGTGAAAGTTCAATAGGATTTTATCCAAACGACAGGAATGTTTGTTGAAATTTTGGATTATTTCATCAGTTTACATATGGCTTTGGGACTTTATGACAGCTTGCTATAGCCCTTTTTTTTTTTTTAAATCCCAGCAAAGGAGGATTGGGAATCTTTCATCACTATTTCCAACAAAGTCTCTTTTTCTTATTTGGTTTTTAACTAAAACTTTTATGAAAGACACATTTTAACTAAGTCTAGATCCCTGTTGAAGGATTTCTTTTAAGTAGACTCAATATTAACAAAGTTATTTAAGCCTGAAATTCTCAGGACAAGTTTAAACTAGCACTTCAAACTCTGTGATTAGTCGGTTGGGAATTGTTTGTGGACACCTGAGGGCAGATTTCAGCCTACATGAGCAGCTACGTTGATTTTTGTGACTTCAACGTGGGCAGTTTTCAGAATTTGACCTGTTTCTCTCAATTTAACTTCTGTGCCTTGACCTATACTGTATGTAAATGATGTCTGATGATAAAAGGGAATGAGTCACGCTTAAGAAGCAGCATCAGTACCCATTAAGCAGAATATAAATAACTGTCTCTAGATATGCAATAGAGATCTAAAATGGCCCCATGGGAGCTAAATTATATAGGAGAATTTCCTGTGTAATTATTCCAAAACAAAACAAAACAAAACCCCTCACTGATTTTTGGTAGGAGAGTTCTCATACTCTTTAGCCAAATCTGTGAGACTCAACTTTTCACTTCCTTCACTTAGACTTGTTGCTTTTTATCTCACTAGTTTCATCCTCCCTCCCTCCCATCCTCCCATTCTCTATTTCTCTTCCTTCCTTCCTTTAGGAATGAAGCTCTGTAATTTTAAGTATGGTAGCTAGAGATATGTAATTAGCCAGAGCTGTGTACCAAAGTACAAAGCTTACATTTTAAAATGACTCACAGACAGAGTGATGATATAAATTATTGCCCCAAAAGGGATACTTTTGAGAGTGAAAGGAGGTACTAAAAATAATCAATGGTTTAATTGATGTACAAGTTATCAACTGAGACTGTAGCAGGTGAGTCAGGATGTATGGTTACTATTCACAGAGATAGATATGATGGTGAGGTGAAAGAGGCTTCAGAAGGCATCTGGTTTACTCCTTTTAGAAAAGAAAGCAGTCTCTGTACCCACAGTGACTGGTTCTAATCCAGATCTTCTAACTCCCAGCCCAGGCTTCTTTCAGCTCCCCGCCCCCCGTCCCCTGCCACCACTGCAACAAGCTGGAAGGACATATAGCGTAGAGCCCCTTTGTTCTCCTAGATTTTTTTTATTACTGGCCAACAAATAGCTTTTCAATGCAATGCTTTTGAGAGATGAGACTCCAGTTTCCCTTCCCTCCAGATCAGTGCCTCACAACTAAACAAGTGCACTGATTCTGATTGAATCTCTACTACAAACTAATTGTGGTCTTTGCCATATATATATATATATATATATATATATATATATATATATATATATATATTGTATTTGAGTTAGGATGGTAAGATTACAAAACCTAAGCCAATTAGGTTTAGATATATACCTATAGAAACATTTAGATCATTTAAGTTCAAAAGTACTGTTCTTAAAAAAAAAGTGGAATCAAGTGAATCTCTAACGGATTTTGAGGCACACTGTTCAGACTAGCCATATTTGAGTGATCATTGGCTAATCAACAAGGTAAGGCTACAGAGTAAGTTTTTCCCCAAATAATGAAATTGAGCTTGTGCATCTGGGTGAGAGGTGAGAATGAGTAATACTCTCAGCTGCAGCTGACATGTTAGAAACTGAACAGAACATAGCTGAAGGAAATTGGGCCAGAAACTGGGATTAAATATATATGTAATGCTTACTGTCTCCTCTTGCCATTATTCTGTGTGTATTCTCTCATCTCTTTTCACACAGGAGATTCATTTGCCCTGGTGATAGGCAGTGTAGCGATAACCTCATTAACGAAGAGGATGGGCTCCCACAATACACTTTGTTGTCAGCAACTTCATTGCCAATGGTAGAGATGATGGAGCAAATGCACAGATGGGTTTAAGAATACATGAAAACAAAGACTTATAGAATAAAAATATTGTCAGATCCTAATGGAAATATGGATGTGACTGATACGAGGCCCTCAGTGTTGACATCAATATCTCACTCTCCTTTTATGTATAGCTCAATAATCATTTGTTGACTGAATGGTGATGCTGGATGGCACCATTGATTCTCCACGCCGATGAGTTTCCTTTCATTTGTCTAATGACTCTGATTAGAAGGAGGTTTTGTGGCCAGTGGTAACAGCCCAGGCATTTTTTTTTAACCAGGGACTGTACATTTCAATCACAAGGAATCAACTAAGGCTGGGAATTTGGGCAGCTGCAACTCAGCACACCTAGACTGGCCAGGGATGGAATATGAGGATGCCTCTAGTGCCTTCTCACTATTTTCCCTCCTTTCTTTCTTCCTGGTTGGTACTTTCTATGTAGTGAATTGATCATCCTGAGACTTTATCCTCTCCCATCCAGAAAAAAACCCTGGATATCCAGGCAAGCTAGCCATTTGACTTCACAAATTGCAAAGCTTAACAAATGACCAAGAAGAGCCCCAACATAACAATTTCATTGTAAATTAGAAGGTTTGTTGATGGAGGTATACAAAATTGTGTAAATGTAGATATAGGCTGGTGAGTTATTTCCTCAAGTTCTTGGCTTATGCACTGCTTGGTCCTTCCCATCACCTTGTCTCACCTCATACTCTTCTTGCATACTCTATATAGTTGGTGTTTCTCTACCTGGCTCTCACTTGGGGTTCACTTTCTAGCCTATTCTTATATACTTGCAGTTTTTCTCCATCTTCTGTGTTTTCTCCATGTAACTGAGCTTCTTTAAATTAAGGGAACAAAGATGTGAATAGGAAAAAGAAAATAACCTGAAATATAGAGTTAAACCCAACTTTTCTAGTACATTCAGAACATCTCTTCATGTAAATACATGTGTTTGTATCTGGGAATACCTGAGGCCAAGAATCATTTTTAAAATTGTGTATGAAGTTTCATTTTCTGTGTTATGCTTCTTCGTGTGTGGCAGGATATATAGGAATATAGACAAAACTGTAGGTGGTGGTGTTTTAAATTTGCCAAGCTAGAACAGATATTTGGTTGTTTTTTGGTTTTATAACACTTAATCTGTGCTAGGCACTTTAAATACATTCCCGTTGAATTCTCATGACAATCCTGTGAAGGTGTGGAGTCTTGCCCATAGTCTCACAGCTAGTGAGTGGTGGAACTGGAATTGGAATGTAGATTCGTCTGGCTCCAAAGCCCCAGTCTCTTTCCATTATACTATTTCTTCCAAACATAAATAATTCTGGGTTTTACTACTTTCTGATATTATAGCATATAAGGACCAGGCATATTTCCCACTGGCCTCAGTGTTCTTGTGTTCAATTTCTTTATATCCTGAGGTCTGTAGAGTAGTTTTTCTATTTTCAAAGCATTCTAAGCTTTGATTTCTGTTTTGGGATTGGATGACCCTTCCCCCATTTTCTTTCCCCAACACATATGGATTACTTTGAAAAATCAAACTGTCATTTGAGACTAAGAAGGAAAAGCAGAGTGTGTTAAATTTCTCCTTTTCTTGTGGGCATGGTTTTCATTAAGCTCTCTCCCTTTCTTGTAGGGGGCAACCCTGTGGGCCCAGGCTTATACTTAATTTTGTTTCATGCGGACATAGCCAACTCATGCCAATGGCATTGTAGTGCCTTGGCCTTCAGCCCTCAGCCAATATTGTTAATGGTCACTTTCTATCTATTCTGCACTAAGCACCAGATACTTATCCTTCAGCTGTATAATTACTGATTTTCCTTAATTCCAAAGGAGTGAGTTGTGCCTTTGCCATATATAGCCAGGTATTAAACATAGTGTACCCTTTTCCTAGGATGTACTTTTAAAATTTTAGGTTGTACCCTATGAAATTGCTGATATTTTACTTTTCTTTAAATCTGAAAAAAGCCACCAGCCATTTGATGTGGTTCAATCTAATATTTAAAAATAATACAAATTTAAAATAGAAATGTAAAATTCCTCAAGTCACTTAACTATGATGCTGATAAGAATAAAAACTAGCATTTATACAGGCCCTGCTTTGTGCTGTACTTTACATGTGATTTCTCATTAACTCCTCTTAGAAGGCATTATTAATACTGGTAGTATTCTTTCTTTATAAAGGCAGAAATTGAGTCTCAGAGAGTGTAAGTAACTTGCTCAAAGTCATACGCATTCATTACCCAAGCATGGATTCCAATCTAGGTCTGGCTGATTCCAAAGCTTGGGCTTTTTCCAACTGTGCCATCATTCTCGTGTTGTAATTGCATATAGGAAATTGTGTTTGGTCCCACAAAGGAATCAGAGTTCACTTGTGACCACATTCGAAGAGAAACGGTCTTCCATCTGGCTCCAACTTTAACCCAGAACTTGACATTACATTTTACTACCCCCAAGTCCTAGACTGTGTCTGCTCCCTTTGAGTGGTTCCGCTCCTTTGCTAAGACACTCTGAGAGACGGAGTTCCAGGAAAGGCCACCCACCTCTATTTTCTTCCTAGTGTGTGATGGGGGCAGGGAACTGTTGGAGGGGTGGGGAGAGAACCGTAGATGGACTATAGATGGCCCACCACCACAACTTTCTTTTTTTTTTTAAAAGATTTTATTTATTTATTCATGAGAGACACAGAGAGAGAGGCAGAAACATAGGCAGAGGGAGAAGCAGGCTCCCTATGGGGAGCCCAATGTGGGACTCAATCCCGGGACTCTGGGATCATGCTCTGGGCCGAAGGTGTCCACCACTTGGGCCACCTAGGTGTCCCACCACCACAACTTTCTGCATCTGATTTCTGTGTTTGTTATATTTCCCAGACTAAATAATAGATCCGAAAATTCAAACAAAGGCGAACAGCTTGAATTCTATTTTCTTTTTTTAAAGATTTATTTATTTATTTTAGAGAGGGTGGGGGTGGGAGGGAGACAGATAGTGCAAGCGAGTGTGCACACATGAGCAACAGCAGGAGGGGTAGAGGCAGAGGGAGAGAGAAGCTCAAGTAGACAACACGCCGAGCATGGAGCCCAACCCAGGGCTTGATTTCATGACCCTGAGATCACGACCCAAGCCAAAACCAAGAGTTGGATGCTTAATTGTGCCACCCAGGCGCCCCTTGAATTCTATTTTCATACATTTAGCATAGTTCCAGGGCCAATTGTGACCCAAGTGTGCTTGCTTCTGAGTAATCTGGTAAATAAACAATCTCTCTGAAAAACTGATGATGGAACTTGCCTCTCCTGATACTTCTCTGATAGTTTAATCAGATCTATTTTAAATGGACACTATTTGATATGTAATGGTAATATTCCATCTTTGCACCAATCTAATAAAATACTCCTAATATTCTGTCTTTGCATGCAAATAATATAATCCTCCTATTAGATTTTATAAATCAAGCAGGTTATTTCTTAGGGTCCATTACTTTAAATAAATGTATGTGAAGAAAAATGGCAAATGCAGGCTGGTAAAGGCTTATCACAAATTTTTTTAATTGTTAGCTTTTAAAAATCATTTTTAAAGGAAGATTAAGGTATAAGGTTGGGAACAAGTTAGAATTCTAGTTCATAGGAATGGAAGGGATCTTGGCCCAAGTCTGTTTTTTACATGAAGAAAAGCAACCTTTTGTGGGAGAGCATCCAAGATGGCGACACAGGAGGACCCTGAACTCCCCTCCTTCTGTGGACACCCCAAATCTACAGCTACATGTGGAATAATTCTCCCTGAAAAAGGGCTGACAACTAACTGAATAGCTGCCTCCAACAAGGGATAAAAGGACTACGTTAAGATAGAGAGGAGAGGCAGTTGGGACGCCTGGGTGGCTCAGTGGTTGAGCATCTGCCTTTGGCTCAGGGTGTGATCCTGGGGTCCGGGATCAAGTCTCACATCGGGCTCCTTGCAGGGAGCCTGCTTCTGCCTCTGCCTATGTCTCTGCCTCTTTCCGTGCGTGTCTCTCATGAATAAATAAAATCTTAAAAAAAAAAAAAGATAGGGAGGAGAGGCAGAGACAAGGTCTTGCCAAAACCCCCTCCTCAGTATCGTGACACACAACAGGGAGCTTCTCCAGAGGTCTGGAGCTTCTCCCTAAGGAGCGAGAGGTTTGTGTCCCATATTGGGCACCCCAACCTTGGAATGGGTACTGCAGAGATGAGGCCTCAAAAACATCTGGCTTTGGAAACCAACAAAGTTTATATCCAGGGGCCCTGTGGGGCTGTGGGGAATCTCACATACTCCTTTTGAGGGGCTTGTGCATAGATTCACCCATCCAGGGACCCAGTGCAAAAGCAGCAGTATGAGAGGTGATAGAATTATATGTGAAGGAGATTCACTTTGTAACCTTCAAGTGCCTGCCAGTGGGTCAGAGAGCAGCTGGGACTTTCTTTGTGGACAAAGGCACTGGATGTATAATTTTTGCATTCTCCCTCTAACTTGCTAGTGCAGATGTGTGCATGTGGACATGGCCTCATTTAAGCCACAGGCATGTCCTGTCTCCTTTGATCTCTTAAATCACTACATCCATAGGTATGTACCCTGCCCAGTGATCATCCCAGGCCTGACTAAAGCCCAAGGCATGCCCCACCACAGCACTCTTTTCCTGCATCATTAAAATCACGTATGTGCCCCATCAGTACTCTACAACAGCCTCACTAAAGCTAGCAGGTGAGCACAGTCCACCCAGGAGATGCCTCTCAATTGCCAATTTCTAGTAGCCAGAGGGTCTTGTGTTCCTGGGCCCCACGGGACTGTAATAATAAGAAAGATGATTCAGAGCAGGCTTCCATACCCAGGGCACTGCATAGACAGCAGGCTGAAACACACTTCAAGTGTGCCTATGAAGAGACCCAATGACTTGTTCTAGAGCTTCAACCTGAGAGATAGGCCTCAGGTTTGTTACACATCTAGAGGCTACAGAGGATGCTCTCAAGGATTGCAGGCAGGAAGACACCATCTTTGTGCCTTTCCTTGGCCTCACTGTAAGCTCACAGACACTTCCCAGAAAAGAGATTATACATTTGTCTGAAGCTCCAGTTCTTGCAGCTGTCACCCCAGGGGACACCTCCAGATCTGGTCTGGTGGTTGGCAGGCTCTCCAGTTGTGGTCCTGCAGGACTGTATATACTTACATATGTTAAATCTGCTGCCTGAGGATCTGGCTTTCAATCAGCCTGAACAGGTGCTGACTGAGATCACTCCCTTTAGAACACTGACTGGTCTTGGCACACCCTCAACAATTGGGACCTATAAAGAATAAATCAGGCTGACACGTTTAATGCAATCCCTAGCAAAATAGCAATAGAATTTTTCATAAAGCTAGAACAAAGAATCCTAAAATTCGTATGAAATCACAAAAGACCCCAAAGCAGTCTTGAAAAAGAAAAGCAAAACTAGAGGCATCACAATTCTAGACTTCAAGTTATATCACAAAGCTGCAGTAATCAAAACAGTATGGTACTGGCACAAAAATAGATACATAAATCAATGAAACAGAATAGAAGACCCAGAAATGAATACACAATTATATGGCCAATTAATCTTTGAGAAAGCGGAACAGAATATCCAATGGGAAAAAGACAGTCTCTGCAATAGATGGTGTTGGGAAAACTGAGCCACTTTCATACAACATACACAAAAATAAATTCAAAATGGATTAAAGACCTAAATGTGAGACCTGAAACCATACAAATCCTAGAAGAGAGCACAGGCAGTGACTTATTTGACATTGACTGTCACAACTTCCTTCTAGATATGTTTGTTTCCTGAGGCAAGGGAAACAAAAGCAAAACTAAAGTATTGGGACTATATCAAAATAAGTTTCTGCGTAGCAAAGGAAATAATCAACAAAGCTATAAGGCAACCTACGGAATGGGAGAAAATATTTGCAAATGACATCTCTGATAAATGGTTAGTGTATAAAGTCTAGAAAGAACTTACCAAACTCAATACCTAAAACCCAAATAATCCAATTAAAAAATGGACAGAAGACACAAATAGAGGTTTTCCCATAAAAGACATACAGATGGCCAACAGACACATGAAAAGATGATCAGCAATGATCCTCAGATCATCAGAGAAATGCAAATCAAAACTACAGTGAGCTATCACCTCACACCTGTCAGAATGGCTAAAATCAACAACACAAGAAACAACAGGTGTTGGCAAGGATGTGGAGAAAGGGAAACCCTCTTGTGCTGTTAGTGGAAATGCAAGCTGGTGCAGCCACTCTGGGAAATAGTATGGAGGGCCCTCAAAAAGATAAAAATAGAACTACCCTGTGATCCAGCTATTGCACTTCTAGGTATTTACTGAAAGAGTACAGAAATACTAATTCAAAGGGATACATGCACCCCCATGTTTAGAGCAGCATTAGCTATAATATCCAAATTATGAAACAGCCCAAGTGTCCATGAATTGATGAATAGATAAAGATGTATTATATCTATATTCAATAGAATATTACTCAGCCATAAGAAAGAATGAGATCTTGACATTTACAATGACATGGATGGAGCTAGAGTGTAAAATGATAAGCAAAATAAGTTGGTCAGAGAAAGACAAATACCATAGGATTAACTCATATGTGGAATTCAAGAAACAAAATAAATGATCAAAGAGGGAATAAAAGAGAGAGAGGAGAAAGACAAACCAAGGAACAGACTATTTACTATAGAGAACAAACTGATGGTTACCAGAAGGGAGGTGAGTGGGAGAGGTGGGTTAAATAGGCAATGGGGATTAAGGAGGGCACTTATTTTGATGAGTATTGGGTGTTGTATGGAAATGTTGAATCACTGAATTGTACATCTGAACTAATATTACATTGTATGTTAACTAACTGGAATTTAAAAATGAACTTTAAAAAAATAATAAATCAGGCTACCTAGACAATCACAAAGGTTTGAGATTCAACTGAGAGCTAGGGCAATGTTGAATGATAAGGTCCCTCTCCTACTCAAGGCTACTCCTTTAAGACTGGGGGGGGGTAGCGGTTTCACTTAATACATAGGAACAAATAGAGAGTCAAGCCAAATGAGGAAATAGAGGATTTAGTTCTAAGAGAAAGAATAAAAGAAAACCTCAGAAAAATTCCTTAAATGGAGATAAGTAAGCTACCTGATAGCTCAAAATGATGGTCATAAACATGTTCACTGAACTCAGGAGAAGAATGGATGAATACAGGGAAAACATCAACAAAGAGATAGAAAGTATAAAAAAGTACCAAACAGAAACCATGGAGCTGAGGAATACAAAAATTGAACTGAAAACTACACCAAAGGGATTCAATAATGGACTAAATGAAGCAGGAGAAAGGATCACTGACATGGAAGAGAGAGGAGTGGAAGTTACCCAAACAGAACAGCAAAAAGAAAAAAGGAATTTCAAAAGGTGAAGAGAGGGATCCCTGGGTGGCGCAGCGGTTTGGCGCCTGCCTTTGGCCCAGGGCGCGATCCCGGAGACCCGGGATCGAATCCCACATCAGGCTCCCGGTGCATGGAGCCTGCTTCTCCCTCTGCCTGTGTCTCTGCCTCTCTCTCTCTCTCTCTCTGTGTGACTATCATAAATAAATAAAAATTAAAAAAAAAAAAGGTGAAGAGAGGGCTTAAGAGACCTATGGGACAGCATCAAGCAGAATAACATTTACTTTGAAGAGGTCCCAGAAGGAAAAGAGAGAGAAACCAGGGGACCAAAAATTTATTTGAAGAAATAATAGTTGAAAACTTCCTTAACCTGGGGAAGGAAACAGGTACCCGAGTCCAGGAAGCACAGAGAGCCCAAATAACATGAACCCAAGTGATTCACACCAAGACACATTATAATTAAAGTATCAAAAGTTAAAGATCAAGAAAGAATCTTAAAAGCAGCAAGAGGAAAATCAACTTGTTATATATAAGAGAACTGCCACAAGACTGCTGATTTTTTAGCAGAAACTCTGTAGGCCAGAAGAGAGTAGCATAATATATTCAAAATGCTAAAAGGAAGAAACTTCCAACTAAGAGTATCCTACCCAGCCATGCTATCATTCACAATTAAGGAGAGCTAGTTTTCCAGGCAAGCAAGAGCTAAAGGAGTTCACCATCACTAAACTGGCCTTATGAGAAATGTTAAAGGGACTTATTTAAGCTGAAAAAAAAATGGCACAAATTCATAACAAGAAAACATAGAAGTGCAAATATCAGTGCAAAAGGAGGATACATAGTAAAGGTCATGGATTAACTGGTTATAAGGCTAGTATGAAGGTTAAAAGACAATAGTAAAATTAACTATAACTACAACATTTAATTAATTAAGGGATACACAAAAAGATATAAAATATGACATCAAAAACATAAAGGGGTGATAAAAATGTGGAAGTTCTAGAATGCATTTAAATTTAAGTGGTTATTACCTTAAAATAAACTATTATACATATAGGCTGTTATATGTGAGCTTTATGGTAAACCACAAGGCAAAAACCTGAAGTATGGTTGACCCTTGAACAACACGGGTTTGTATGAACTGCATGGGCCCCTTTATGCACAGATTTTTTTTAAAAATATTTTATTTATGTATTCATGAGAGACAGAGAGAGAGAGAGAGAGGCAGAGACACATGCAGAGGGAGAAGCAGGCTCCATGCAGGGAGCCTGACATGGGACTCGATCCTGGGCCTCCAGGATCATGCCCTGGACTGAAGGCAGGCGCTAAACCGCTGAGCCACCCAGGATCCCTCAGATTTTTAAAATATAAATACAATACAGTGTTGTAAATGTGTTTTCTCTTCCTTATGATTTTCATAATATATTTTCTCTAGGTTATTGTAAGAACACAGTATGTAGTACATATACAAAATATGTATTGATTGACAGTTTATGTTATTAGTAAGGTTTCCAGTCAACAGTAGGCTATCAGTAGTTAAACTTGGGGAGAGTCAAAAGTTATATGTGAATTTTTAACATGTAGAGGGTCATCATCCCTAACCCCTGCATTTTTCAAGGGTCAAATGTAGAGACCCAAAAGACAATGAGAGAGGAGTCTAATTATAATGCTAAAGAAAGTCATTAAACCACAAGGGAAGAGAGCAAGAGGGAGAAGGACAAACATTATATGTTCTCATTCATTTGGGGAATATAAATAATAGTGAAAGGGAATATAAGGGAAGGGAGAAGAAATGTGTGGGGAATATCAGAAAGGGAGACAGAACGTAAAGACTGCTAACTCTGGGAAACGAACTAGGGGTGATAGAAGGGGAGGAGGGTGGGGGGTGGGAGTGAATGGGTGATGGGCACTGGGTGTTATTCTGTATGTTAGTAAATTGAACACCAATAAAAAATAAATTAAAAATAAAATAAATAAATAAATAAAAAAAATAAAGGATAAAAAGAAATTACAACAAGAGCCAGAAAACAATGAACAAAATGGCAATAAATACCTACCTATCAATAATTACTTGATATGTAAATGGGCTAAATTCTCCAATCAAAAGACGTGGAGTGGCTGAATGGATTAAAAAACAAGACTCATCTATACATTATCTTTTTTTTTTTTTTTTTTTTTTTTTTTTTTTTTTAATTTTTTTTATTTATTTATGATAGTCACACAGAGAGAAAGAGAGAGAGGCAGAGACACAGGCAGAGGGAGAAGCAGGCTCCATGCACCAGGAGCCCGATGTGGGATTCGATCCCGGGTCTCCAGGATCGCGCCCCGGGCCAAAGGCAGGCGCCAAACCGCTGCGCCACCCAGGGATCCCCCTCATCTATACATTATCTAAAAGAGAATCACTTCAGATCTAAGGACACATATAAACCAAAGTGAAGGGATGGAAAAAGATGTTCCACTGGAAATGAAAAGAAAGCTGGTGTAGCTATGCTTATATCAGACAAAATGGACTTTAAAACAGAGACTGTAACAAGATTCAAAGAGCATTACATAATGTTAAAGGTATCAATCCATCAAGAGGATATACCATTTGTAAATATTTATGCACCTAACATAGGGAATACCTAAATATATAAAGCAAATATTAACAGACCTAAAGGGAGAAATTGACAATACAATAATAGTAGGGGATTTTAACACCCCACTTACATTGGTGGATAAATCTTCCAGACAGGAAATCAATAAAGAAAGATTGGCCTTAAAGGGCACATTAGACCATGTGGACATAATAGATATATACAGAACATTCCATCCAAGAGCAGCAGAGTACACATTCTTCTCAAGTGCACATGGTATATCCTCTAGGATAGATCACTTATAGGCCATAAAAATAAGTCTTGATAAATTTAAGATTGAAATCAGATCATGTATCTTTTCTGATCACAGTGGTATGAAACTAGAAACTAATTACAAGATGAAAACTAGAAAAATCACAAATATGTAGAGATTAAACAACATGTTACCAGACAACCGGTGGGTCAAAGCCAAACTGTGGAAGGAGCCTCGGTGTCCATCGAAAGATGGATGGATAAAGAAGATGTGGTTTATGTATACAATGGAATATTACTCAGCCATTAGAAATGACAAATACCCACCATTTGCTTCAACATGGATGGAACTGGAGGGTATTATGCTGAGTGAAGTAAGTCCATCAGAGAAGGACAAACAGTGTATGTTCTCATTCATTTGGGGAATATAAATAATAGTGAAAGGGAATATAAGGGAAGGGAGAAGAAATGTGTGGGAAATATCAGAAAGGGAGACAGAACATAAAGACTCCTAACTCTGGGAAACAAATTAGGGGTGGTGGAAGGGGAGGAGGGCGGGGGGTGGGGGTGAATGGTTGACGAGCAC
This sequence comes from Canis lupus dingo, assembly GCF_003254725.2. Lineage (NCBI taxonomy): Eukaryota > Metazoa > Chordata > Mammalia > Carnivora > Canidae > Canis > Canis lupus. The sequence goes on along the minus strand of NC_064281.1, from coordinate 105,054,004 downwards.
TGAGGGGGGGCCCTTGACAGGATGAGCACTGGGTGTTATTCTGTATGTTGGTAAATTGAACACCAATAAAAAATAAATGTATTATTAAAAAAAGAAATCAAAGGGGAAATTAAAAAAAAAACAGTAAGACAAATGAAAATGGAAATAAAACAATCCAAAGTCTATGGGATACAGCAAAAAATGTTTTAAAAGAGAAGTTCATAGGGATACATGCCAACTTCAAGAAACAAGAAAAATATTAAACAATTTTTAACTTTACACCTAAAGGGACTAGAAAAAAAAATGAAGTCCAAAGTTAGTAAAAGGAAGGAAAAAATAAAGATCACAGGAAATAAATGAAATAGAGGCTAAAAAAATCAATAGAAAAGAACAATGAAAGTAAGAGCTGGTTCTTTGAAAGGACAAACAAAACTGACAAACCTTTGGCAAGATTCACCATGAAAAAAAAAGAGAAGGCTCAAATAAATAAAATAACAAAATGAAAGAGAAGTTACAACTTACCATAAGGATTTAACAGACTACTATTAACAGTTACACACCAAATTAGACACCCTTGAAGACATGGATAAATTTCTAGAAACATACAATCTTCCAAGATTGAATTATGAAAAAAATAGAAAATCTGAATAGACCAATTACTAACAAGGAGATTAAATTAGTAATCAAAAAACTCCCAACAAACAAAAGTCTAGGATGAGACGTCTACAGTTGTGAATTATACCAAACATTCAAATAATATTTACTACCTATCCTTCTCAAAGTCTTCCAAAAAATGAAGAGGAAAGAATGCTTCCAACCTCATTTTATTAGGCCAGCATTACCCTGATTTCAAAACCAGGCAAGGACATCACACAAAAAAGAAAATATCCAGGCCAATATCCCTAATGAATAACAGCACAAACATCCTTAACAAAATGTTAGCAAACCAAACTCTACAATACATTAAAAGATCATACACCATGATTGAGTTGGATCTATTCCAGGGAATAGCAAAGATGGTTCAACATACACAAATCAATTAGTGTGATACCCCACATTAACAAAATAAAAACGAGATAAAAATCATGATCATCTCAACAGAAGCAGCAAGAGCATTTGACAACATCCAAATCCTTTTATGATAAAAACACTCAGTGAATTGTATATAGAGGGAACAAACATCATCATAATAAAGGCCATGTATAACAAACTCCACAGCTAACATCATACTCAATGGTAAAAAACTGAAAGCTTTTCCTCTAAATTCAACAGTATGATAAGGATGTCCATCATAGCCACTTTTATTCAACAAAGTATTGGAAATCCTAGCCATAGAATTGAGGCAAGAAAAAGAAATAAAAGGCTTCCAAATTGGAAAGAAAGAAGTAAAACTCATTATTTGCAGATGACATGATATTATGTACAGAAAACTCTAAAGACTCCACCAAAAAAACCTGTTAGAATAAATGAATTAATTAAAGTTTCAGGACACAAAATCAATATATAGAAATCTGTTGAATTTCTACACATTAATAACAAACTATAAAAAATTAAGAAAGCAGTCCTATTTACAATTGCATCAAAAAGAGATGGGGCACATGGGTGGCTTAGTCAGATGTAAGCATCTGACTCTTGATTTCAGCTCAGGTCTTGATTCAGAGTCGTGAATTCAAGCCCTGCATTGGGATCGAGAGAGAAAGAGAGAGAGAGAGAATACATAGTGGTAAATTTAATTAAGGAAGTAAAAGACTTTTACACTGAAAACTGTAAGACATTATTAATGAAAGAAATTGAAGGGCAGCCCAGGTAGCTCAACGGTTTAGCGCTGCCTTCAGCCCAGGGTGTGATCCTGGAGACCCGGGATCAAGTCCCACATCAGGCTCCCTGCATGGAACCTGCTTCTCTCTCTGCCTGTGTCTGTTTCTCTCTCTCTCTCTCTCTCTCTCTCTCTCTCTCTCTCTCATAAATAAAATCTTTTTAAAATTTGAAAAAAAGTTGAAGAAGATACAAATAAATGGAAAGATATTTCATGCTCATGGTTTAGAAGAATTAATATTGTTAAAATGTCCACACTACTCAAAGCAATCTACAGATTCAATTCAATCCCTATCAAAATTCCAAAATTCGATTTTTCACAGCACAAACTTTTTAAAAATGTGTTTGGAACCCTCAAAGACCCCAAATAGTCAAAGCAATCCTGAGAAACTTAAAATGGATTAGAATGAAATCATAAAACTCCTGGAATAAAACATAGGCAATAAGCTCCTTGGTTATGGTGTTGAATTTTTGGATATGACACCAAATATAAATTTGTTAGTTGATTACATCAAACTAAAAAGCCTGTGCACAACAAAGGAAATGAGCAACAAAATGAAAAAGCAACCTACTAAATGGAAGAAAATACTTAGAAATCATATATTTCATAGGGTGTTAATATCCAAAATAGGTGAAGAACTCAATAGCAAAAAGCAAAACAATCCTATTAAAAAATGGGCAGAGGATATCAATTTTTTCATAGAAGATAACCAGATGGCCAACAGATACATGAAAAGATGTTCAACATCACTAATCATTAGGGAAATGAAATCAGAACCACATTGAGATATCACCTCACACCTCTTAGAATGGCTAAAATCAAAAGAGAAGAAATAGCAAGTGTTGGTGAGGATGTAGAGAAAAGGGAACCCTCATGCGCTGTTGGTGAGAATGGAAATTGGTGCAGCCACTCTGGAAAGCAATATGGAGGTGTCTCAAAAAATTAAAAATAGACTTATAATATGATACAGCTATTCCACTATTGGGTATTTATCCAAAGAAAATCAAAACACTAATTCAAAAAGATATATGTACCCCTATGTTTACTGCAGCATTTTTTTAATGATAGCCAAGATAGGGAGCAACCTGGGTCCATCTGTGGATGAATGGATAAAGTATATGTGGTACACACACGCATGGTACATACACACAATAGAATACTGCTTGGTCGTAAAAGAAGGAGGAAATCTTGCCATTTGTGACAACATGGATGGACCTAGAGGGTATTATGCTAAGTGAAGTAAGTCAGACAGAGAAAGACAAATACTGTATAATTTCACTTATAATTTTTAGATGGAATCTAAAAAATGAACAAAACAAAACTCATAGACATGGAGAACAGATTGGTGATTATCAGAGGGAGGGCTGGGAGATGGGTGAAGAGGGTTAAGGGAGTCCATTGTATAGTGACAGATGGTAACTAGACTTCTTGTGGTGATCGCTTTGTAGTGTATACAAATATCAGATTATTGTGTTGCATGCCTGAAATTAATATAATGTCATATACCAATTTTACCTCAATTTAAAAAATTTTTTAAGAAAAACAATCTAAAATTAGACTTAAAGGAGGAGCAAATTGGAGCAGAAAAGAGATAGATTCGGCGTTTTGGCCTCAATGCAATTGAGGTGCCCTTGAGACACTTGGAGGGCTTGTCAGAGAAAGGTCAGGCCTGGAGAGAGTTGAAAGAGAGCAGGGTTGATACCTGAGGATGGGGTGGCCAGCTACAGGTGTTTTGGGACTGGTTAAAATGCAGATTTTGGGGATCCCTGGGTGGCTCAGCGGTTTAGAGCCTGCCTGCCTTTGGCCCGGGGCGTGATCCTGGGGTCCTGGGATCGAGTCCCACATCGGGTTCCCTTGCATGGAGCCTGCTTCTCCCTCTGCCTGTGTCTCTGCCTCTCTCTCTGTGTCTCTCATGAATGAATGAATAAAATCTTTTTTTAAAAATGCAGATTTCTTGGTCCTGCCCTGGATGGTTCTTGGATGGGGACTGGTTTTCTTTGTTGTTGTTGTTTTATTTTGTTTTTCCCTTTTATTTAACAAGCTCCCCAGGCCATTCTGATTTGCAGCCAGGTTACTTCATTGGCTCATCCATCAACTCAGGATTTGGCTGTTGCTTTGTTGGCTCCAAAGGGGATCATAAAATGTGAAAGATTCTTCTCCTGTCGTTTCAAAAGAGGGTAGTTTCCAAAGCAAAGCAAGCTTTAGAAATATATTTTAAGGAAATATTTATGGAAACTCCAGAGACAGTGGGGCCATTTCCCCTGCAATCCTGGATTTGATTTGTTTATCTTTTTAAAGGAAAGGAAATAATTTTATTGAACTTAACCCAGAATTTGAATGCGATTTTTTGCATATTTTCCAAAGTCTCATAAAGAGTAATAATTTAGAACAAAACTAGAATAGTAGGCTAATTTTATTATTTAAATAAAGAGAGTATATGTAGCAATTATTCATGGCTTCCACACTAAATATACGGTTTTATTTTTTAAAAATAGAGCCCTTAAGATATGAAAATCATATCTGGATTTCAATAAAAAAGTCTTTGAACAGATACAGATGGTGGGTCATATTTGAGGTTGACTTTTTGGTAGTTTCCTCTAAGGGTTATCTCCAGCTCTAAGTGTAATCCCAGGGCATGCCAGACTTCCTAAATCAGATGTTTCTCATTTGAAACCTTTGGAACCATCAAGGATTTTCTCATTTGACTATATATTAGAAGAGAGCCCCATTCCTTTTAGGTACACTTATGGCCAGTCCAATCAAATTGAAGGCTAGAGGAAGCAGTGGCTCTTATAGGCCCCAAAAAAGTTAGAAGGAATCTACAGACTAGATGTTTCCCAGTGGAGCCAGACATGTTCCCTGTTCCTTGGCAGGAATTCTCACTAGATGGGAAACTTGGAAAGGTTTCTGAATGATTGATCAGTCACTAGTGTGGAACATATGGATCGTTTATATCGATAAGGTATTATTGTTGCTTATTTGGGAGCAAGTTTTCAGAACTGTTTTATAGGTATCATCTGTTTCTCACAATAGTCCTGTGAGATAGAGGGGTAGGGTAGGTTTAGTATCACCAATAATCACTGGAAACCAAGGCTTTGGAATGCTCACAGCCAAGGGTCCTTGCCATTCAGCCCTGCTATAGAATCAGGAAAAGAAAGGGTGATGGATAAGAGAATATATGTGTGTGGCCTTTGAAACTAGTTTTGCAAATCTGCAGGTATGGGATCATCATCATTACTAGTTTGTCCATGGGGGAATATTAGGAAGCACGGTGTTAAGAACCACATAACCCATACAAGACTGTTGCAGGCTGGACTGTCACACAGCTGGTTCTTAATATGGTATGTTGTTTTGAATACAATGCCTCCTTGCAAGATGCTGTTAACTTTTTATGAACTGATAAAGGGGCATGTGTGTGTATGTGTGTGTGTGTGTGTAAACTAGAGTTTCTTGACTTCTCTTTCAATGATAGAGGGTATTTGCTCTTAGCAATGTGCTCATGTTATATATAATATTTAAGATATAGAACACATGATCCCATGAAATGCTGTTTGTGTCCAGAACTTAAGCAAGTTAATTATTCATCTGTGTTTTCTGTTTGTATTGACTCTCACATTGGGGAAGGGGTTATAGGGCTTGGGATTTATGATTAAGAGTGTTAGAATTTATAATTAAGTGTGTTGGGAATGGCCAACAGAGATGGAGATATCAGCAGGTGCTGGTTTTTTTTTTTTTTTTTCTCTAGGCCCAGTTTCTGTTTCTTTGTTGCATTCTCTGTTTGAAGCTAGTGCGTGCGTGCGTGTACACACACACACACACACACACACACACCAAGATGGTTAATTCATTCATGTGCAATTAAACTGAGAATGCAGACTTCATGGAGACAACACATAAAAAAACAAAAGCTTAAGAGACCTATTAGTGAAGTTCATCAGAGAGCCTGAGGTATAAAGAATCTTTACAGCCTTGACAAAATGTATTTCTAAGTGTTCTTTGTTTAACTGAGATGTGCTAATACATGCTGTATTGTATTTTAGTGTTCTTGACCTTTTAATTAAAATCCCTTGGAATGAAAGCTTTAGGAGATGACTTAGATGTAATCGAAGTTACCAAAGATGACTGTTAAGTTAATGCCAGCTTTGCTGTCAGTTTTTGACAACCACACTTGCTATTTCTTTCCCAAGAGGGAGGGAAAGAAATGTTTTTATTTTTTTCTTGCAAGATTTTATACAATTGCACTAGACTTTATATGGATTTTCCAGATCTCTACGCAGAAAGATGCATGTAAAAACACGTTAGCAAGCATATCTTGGTGCAACATTAGACCCACAAAATTCCATTGACCAAAGCAGGAGAGGATACAGCAACAACACAGCTCCATTGCTTAGAATACTCTCAGTGGAATCTGACAAAAAGCAAAGAATGTATTTCAAAGGGCATCTCTGCATGAGCTGAAGACTGGACCACCTAGCTATCTAATTTCTATGTCTGCTTAAGATGAAAAGCGCTTGGTGGTAGACATTTCCCTTTGAATAAAAAGAAACCCCCTTGGTGAACTCTGTTGCCACCGTTTTTTCTTGTGAGGTGTTCCTCACAAGAAAGTTCAGGACTCATTGATCAATTCTTCCTCTCTGACTAACCTTGATCAGTAATGCTCAGATCTCCTAGTTCACTTACTGGGGAGATGCTTGTTTATTCAGCTAGTTGCTGGTAAGGGAAGATGTCCTGCATGAGTATGCTTCAGATGAAAGCAGTGAGGCCCATGGTATGGGGCACACACTCTTGGGAATAGACACATAGATGGGCTTAAACAAAAGGCTTACCTCTCCCATGAAATGGCCATGGAACACTTACCCTAGACCAAGAGGTGGGCTCTAGTCTGCCTTTGGAGCTCTCCTCTCGGACGTGGGTATTCTTCTTTCTTCTTTGAGGATGCTTTTTAATTTTGTTAAATTCCAAGCAGACTGCTGGCCCTGTTTTGTTATCACGCCAGACCTTCCCACTGTGCACAGCTCTCATTAGGGAGCTCTCTCTATGGACTATGCAGAATGCGCTCAGGACATTTTCTGCTTTTGCTTTCTGAATCTGCAGCCCACTCTATTATTTGCAAAGCCATCAGCATGTGATTTTTCTTTATTTCTTTTTTTTAAAAAATAAATGACCACCAAAAAAGATTTCAGAACAAAATGAACCCCCAAAGGCCAGATTGGCAGTACTCTTCAACTTACTGCCTGTCTCCAGATACCCTCATAACCATATTTCAGAGTTGTGCTTGCTTGATTGTTACAATGCAGAGGATGAAGTCAGATCAAGACTGGGACTTGGAATTTTTTGTTTAAGTTCACGGAAATCCCTGATTTGTAATCCCTAATACCTGGGTTGGTCCGATGTCTTAACAGTATGGCCTATTCTCTGTGTTAGGAGAATGAACATTTCTGCAGTACATTCAGTAAAGTTCTTTGGCTCGGAGGAACTGAGATGGTAGGGGAGGTCAGATAAAGCACAGTGGCCTTTGGTCCCATGACAGTTTCAGTATTGGTGTCTGTTCCAAGGACTGAATTTGGTTCTTTTTTTTTTTTCTCTTCACCACCTCAGTTTCTCCAAGGCAGTCGATCTTTGGGAGTCCAAAGAAAACAAAGACTGGAGGTAGCACAGGTCAAAGAAAGTGCAAAGCCATCTCTGTTCAGAAGGGTGCTGCTGCCATTCTAGGTGGCTCACACCACACCAGTCAGATAGCTGAGGCTTCTCTCCAAAGTCATCCATGTTCCATGGTGTTGACACACTGACTCATCAGGCCACCATGAAAGCACTGGAGCCTATCCTTGCAGATAGGGGGCGGGGGGGGGGGGACTATATAAAGTGCCATTGGAAGACTCTGTCCTTCTTAGTCTCAGACAAAGATGCATGTGACACAAGCCCCGACCTTTTGGAACTAATGAAGATGACTTTGTTGTGCTGCACTCAACTTTAAGCCTTGTGGTCATATAGCACCCTGTACTTAGGTGGGCCAGCACTTGGTTTACTGCTCTGCCATTGCCCACTTGAGAATCTTAGTAAGTTTTGAACAAGCCATCCCGCGTTTTCATTTTGTGCCCAGCCCCACAAATTATGAGAAGTCCCATATCACTTTAACAAGTGTAAACTCGAGGTGCAAAAGAAATATCCAGTGCCCCTTTTTTGTATACTTCTGTCTTCACCATGCCACCCCCTGCTCTGCCCCAGTGTGAGAACTTCACATAAACCCATTCCTTCCCAAGTTTAGAGGACTTAATGGCTTTCCCTGGCAAGAACTATTTGCCTTCCAAAAGATAGCAGGCAAAGGGCAATATTCAAAGGAATGCATTTTTGAAAAAGATTTTATTTTTTTTAATTTGTTTATGAGAGACACACAGAGAGGCAGAGACATAGGCAGAGGGAGAAGCAGGCTTCCTGCAGGGAGCCTGATGTGGGACTTGATCCCAGGACCCCGGGATCACGACCTGAGCTGAAGGCAGATGCTCAACCACTGAGCCACCCAGGTGCCCCTCAAAGGAAAGCATATTTCAGGTGGATTTTCTTGTATGTTTTTTGGGGGGTTCTTTTTCTGAAATGAGGTGTTTATCATAGCAGAAGTAGTAGCAACAAAAGCGACGTTTGAACCGTGCTGTTTACAAAACTCATTCTTGCATATTATTCCATGCATGAGGCATAAGCAGTCAGATGGTTTCTGTATTCTGTTCATAAAAGGTAAATAAACAAGCTAGCTGGATCTGCTAAGCTCCCTAAACAGGCATGCTCATCCTCTATCCCATGGGGGTCAAGTACCCGTGCTCAAAATCTAGTAGTTTAGGTGGTGGCTGTAGGAGGAGTGAGCCCTGCTCCTTCCTCTCTTACCAGCATCAATTAAGGTGGAAATATTTTTTTTATTGCTGTGAAGTTGGTCTATAACATTATATAAAGGGGGGAAATTTGAGTACGAAGGCATCCAAAAGGAGGGGTTAGTGTTGGGCCGAGGGGCCCCATTCATCTTGTGGGCATCTACCACCTGGGCCCATCTTAGTTAACTAGTCTGTAGGTGCATAGATCAGGCTCTCCTCCCTCATGAACACTGTCATTGTACCATCTGTCTGATGAGCACCTCTTTTCATCAGATCACAGTCTGATCTTTCAGAGAAGGGAAGCTGATTTGCTCTATCGTTTTAGCTAGATACACCTAAAATGAAGGATAAAATCTTAATATGTTACCGAGCTCCAGCTGAATTTAAAATTGACCTTTCTGTGTTTGATGTTTTAACAAACTTACTGTACTGAGGAAAGATTTGTCTATTGGAGACATCAGGAAACTTCTTTGGGAAAGGAGTTATTTCTCCTTAACAGCTTTGGGAGGATTGAGAGAAGGCTTAAGACAAATAGGAGAAATTATTATTTTTTAAAAGATTTTTATTTATTTATTCATGAGAGACACAGAGAGGCAGAGACATAGGCAGAGAGGAGCAGGCTCCCTGTGGGGAGCCCAATGAGAGACTCGATCCCAGAACCCCAGGATCACAACCTGAGCCAAAGGCAGACGCCCAACTGCTGAGCCACTCAGGCGTCGCAGACGAATAGGAGAAAATAGACTTAACAATCATTTATGCACTTTAAACACAAACATTGGGGCACTTGTCCCCTCACCTTTAAGGAGACTTCGGGGAAGTGGGCTGGTAATCAGAAGAAGTTCCAGGGGCAGGTAATAGGAAGACATTTATTTTTGTGGGCACAGCACCAGGTTCAAGTAAACATGGCAGCAGGTGATAAATATCTCAGATGTCTACACAGTCTATCCCCTCTAGGCTATGTGCTGGGCACTGTGCTCTGGTCTGTGGAATACAGGTGAATATGAGAAGGCTAGGTGTTTGCTCTCAAGTGCATAGTGTAGGTGGGGAGACAGACGTGTGCCCAGTTGGGACATCTGATTGCAGCTGAGCCCATCTGACTCTAGTTAAGGACTTGGATTTCTAATCCAAGATTCAGGGGCAGGACCCGAAGGAGCAGCAGCAAGGCAATCCAGAAGAACTACAATTCTGGCCAGGAAACCAAGACAGGAACACGGTCAGGCAAGATAGAATGTCAAGATGGACCAGGATCTCTGGAACTAACCCAGGTATATGAATCACGAGAAGTTCCCAAAAGCCCAGTTATTGCAACCAGGGTAAAAAGAGCAGGACCAGAGGCCCAGGGAGACTTGACCCTGAGCACTGGGCCTCCTAGGAGCTTCCCTAACCTACCTGGAGGAGTTCTGAGGAGGGGTTGTCTGTAGTCATGCAGAAAATAGAAACTAGCGGTGATGAAGTTGAGTGAGTTTAACTGTGGAGGCAAAGCTAAGCAATGTTAATAATTCCTAGAAGACTGAGAAAAAAAGTTATCTCTGACAATTTATAAATTGTGCCATTTAAGCTGTTGGTTAGTTTGGAAAAAATCTGTCCTCAGAAATCCTTATTTCCAAGAAAAGAAAGAAAAGAAAGGAAGAAAGAAAGGAAGAAAAGAAAGTAAGAAAAGAAAAGAAAAGAAATCCTTATTTGAATGGTGACTCCCCAAGTAATTGAGGTAGTGGGATGTTAGAGAAACTTCATCTAAATAAGCACTGAACTGGGGCACCTGGGAGGCTCAGTGGTTGAGCATCTGCCTTCGGCTCAGGTAGTGATCCCGGGGTCCTGGGATCAAGTCTCGCATCAGGCTCCCTATATGGGGCCTGCTTGTGTCTCAGCCTCTGTGTGTCTCTCATGCATAAATAAATAAAATCTTTAAAAATAAATTTATAAATAAGCACTGACCTGATTGGAAGGAATAGAGAATGTTCCAGACTTTGAGAAGGCTGCCTTTGTAAGTAGTTTCTGTTTTCAGCCTCAGATAAGGTATACTCAATTCTTAATTACCTTGCTTTAACTTAAAACCATTTATTGTCTCGGTTCATGCATTTCTTGAAACTACTATAGCTAAGGTCTAAATTGTCAATATGTTTCTCTTCAGGCACATTTCAGGATTCATCGTAACATGATAGTCATATTTTTAAACTGTGGTCCTTTAAAAAGTGTATCAGCTTAGGGATGATTTTATACCTACACTTTAGCATACAGAAATAAAATTTTGTCGGTGTGTTGGAAGTGGCTCTTATTGCCTTCTGAGCTGAAAAGAAAAAAATCTAAATTACTGAAATATTAAACTATGAAAAATGGCTCTAGTCACTGCCCATGAGGACTTCTGCTCCATGGAATGTACTTGAGTCCGTGTACTCTATAGATGATGATTGTTGATTCTAGATGCTTATGAAAGGGCTAGCCCCCCATTTTTCACGTGGTAGCTGTTCAGGGAAGTAGAGGAATATTCTAGAACATAATGTGCATTTTAAAGTGTCAAGATAATTTATATGACTTGTAATATAACCTTTTAAAAACAGATTTTCAGTCCCTAAGTACTTAGATACACATAGATAGTAAACTTGTTTTACTGGTTTTTCCTTTTTGAAGATTTGAATGAAAAATTGCGCTTCCCTGGATAGTTTTCTTGACAATCTATCTTATCGGACCTAAGCCAGGTTGTTCAGAATAGAAGCTGAAAATTTTCTCTTGCCTCACCCCACCTTGACCAGGCATTGCAACATGAATTTGGAATTGGGACCATGTGTGACCCTTATCCATTTATTTAATATCTAATCCTGGCAAAGCACAAGCAGACTCTGCCTTTGTAGTGCTTCATGGCTATGACCATTTTATATGAATTACCACAAGGGAAGGACATGGTCCCTGACAGGCACATAAAGGATAGTCTTTCCAAAGGACATTGTTCCTGAGGAATATAACAGCTTTTTAAATGTTCCTTGCTACTTTTGATTATGTCGGTTTTCTGGTTGGAGTAGCCATATGTATCTTAACTACTAAGTTTGCGAAAAGTCCTATGATCCACACATGAGATTCTTTGCAGTTGGCATAGTCTAGGCCAAAGCCACCATTTTGTTGACTGTTGATACAGGGCTTGGTTCAGTGAAACACTTATAAAATGGCCCCTTCTGTGTCAGACTCTGAGGTAAATACCGAGACATAAAGACGAGAGATATAGTTCCTAGCCTCTAGGGGTTCACTGTCCAGTGGGGAAGATAAATGGATGAATAGGTATTTTTAATATATCATGACAGATTCAAGTGGAGGTATGTAATATGTACCATTGGAGCCAATAGAGTCATTGCTTCTACCTCTTGGAATCTGTTCTACTTACTATACACCAGATAGATTTTTTTAAATAATAAATTTATTATTGGTGTTCAATTTGCCAACTTACAGAATAACACCCAGTGCTCATCCCATCAAGTGCCCCCCTCAGTGCCCGTCACCCGTTCACCCCCACCCCCCGCCCTCCTCCCCTTCCACCACCCCTAGTTCGTTTCCCAGAGTTAGGAGTCTTTTTTAAATCTTACCTAAACTAGGGCACCTGGGTGGCTCAGGTGATTAAGCGTCTGCCTTCTGCTCAGATCACGATCCCAAGATCGTAGGATCGAGCCCTGCCATCAGGCTCCCTGCTCCACGAAGAGTCTGCTTCTCCCTCTACCCCTCCTCCCTGCTCATGATACCTCTCGCAAATAAATAAAATCTTAAAAAAAAATCATTCCTAAACTAGACTTGGAGGCTATTAGCATCTTCAGTAACCAACGTTTTATCATAGGGGAAGAGTATCGACAGTTGAGATCAGGTACATTTAGGTTCTGGGATGCCTGAGGCCACTGTGGAGGCAGGTCTTTGACCCTGATTCAGGTTTGTGGTCTTTCTTTTCCAGACGGTGGAGGGGGAACAGACAATGAGTGGGAGCAGGAGGAGGAATGGGAGAAAGCCAGAAAGGCAGTGGAAGGAAGGAGTAGAGAAAATGAAGAGGCACATGTGGTCGACCGTGGTCCTCCACCCCCCCATCTACCGGCCTTCAAGGCTAAGAAAGTGGCTGACCCTGGTGTAGACTTCATATAGTTTCAAAAAACTATACTTAGCCGTCTACTCCTTCCATTCCTTCTTAGCAAATGACGAGGCCTCCTTTGTGCTTAGGGACAGTCTCAAGCACTTACGTTTTTATCCTGGAATTCACGGGCCCTGTTCTGGTCTGTGTTTTATTGCTTTCAGCTTACTTCCTGTTCTCTTGATTAAAAACTGAAGCCCCGGGATCCCTGGGTGGCGCAGCGGTTTAGCGCCTGCCTTTGGCCCAGGGCGTGATCCTGGTAGACCTGGGATCGAATCCCACGTCGGGCTTCCGGTGCTTGGAGCCTGCTTCTCCCTCTGCCTATGTCTCTGCCTCTCTCTCTCTCTCTCTCTCTCTCTGTGACTATCATAAAAAATAAAAAAAAAAAAAAAAATTTTAAAAAAAATTTAAAAAAAAAAAAAACTGAAGCCCCTGTGGAAATGATAAGAAGTTAACACTGGCCAGATACCAAGCATTACTTCCTGGGGTCCACACCCTGTCCAGGTGAAGCGAATCTAGGGCACTTGGGTATTAAAAGCCCTGAATGGAACCAGCTTTCTGCGCTGTCTTATTTAAAGGGAGAAACAAGTGCTTAGAGGCTTTGCCTTTCTGCATCTTTGGTGGAGCTGTTTAAATATGTGTAGAGCTGTTTATTTTTTTTTCTTTCATTCTGCTGTCTTGTGTGCAGATGGAGGGGATGCCTCTCCTATTAGCTTGGTTTAAATGATGCTAAAAGGGATACATTTGCTGGCGCTTATCAGGTAGCTGACTGAAAGTGATCACCTCCTACAGTACAGGATGGACCAGCTCTTTCTTTCTCACCTCCTGAGGGTTGAAACACTCTCAACTTTATTAACAGGAACTTGCAGGGACAAGCCTGCTAAGGTTATCTAGTTCCAAATGAACACTTTAATTCATCAAAGGCTTACAGGGAGGCTATGCAGGTTTATAGAAGAAATACCATACAAAAGCCTCTCAGAGGTCCAAGGCAATGATCTGGTTCTGAAGCTAGAGGTTGTTCGTTTTCCACCCAAGTATATAGACCGACAGTATTGTGAGCAGCCCACAGTTGCAGCCTGAGGGGTCGTATGTCAGATTGGAGTCCATAAAAGGATGTACCCAGGGTGCAGGGTTAGGATATTTTGAGTTTGGTCACTTAGGAAAAAATATGAGGAAAACCCATTCAGATATGAGACTTGAAGTATATTTATTTAGGGGCATCAAACCTTTTACTTCACAAGAAGTTTTGGTTGAAATTAAATTTTTATATATCCTAGCAGCTAAGAATTCCAAAGCAACAGAATATGCCATCACAATAGAAATTCACATATTGAAGGGTTTTTGGATTGTCATTAAGCCCTTAAATTTCTTAATAGAAATTGTGCATATGCCCATACATGTTGAGTGTAATATATTTTTCTTTATATTTTCTTGCACATATTTAATATTGCAGCAGAGTGTTCCAGTTTTGGAGTTAATTATACCCCTTTTTAAAACTCCCCAACTTATTATAACCGGTACTGTGTTTTAATTAAAATGCATTTTCACCAAGTTACAATGATAAATTTCTTGGAGAGGCAAATAGTTAGCTTGTAAGGTCTGTTTCCTTTGATGCCAGGAGTTGGCTTTTTTTTTTTTTGGTGATAACTCGGGATAATCATAAACCAAAAGATTATCATTATCATTTTATTATATTATTCTAGTTAAAGAGAATCCATCAAAAGGAAGATTGTGTTTGGCAGCCCTTTGCATAACGGCCCTTTTGTTACAATGAAACGTGGCTCTCTCCCCTAGTGTGTATAGAACAACCCAGGACACTTCTGGCAGCTGGCCATGGAGTCTGTCCTGGCTTTGGCAAGAACAGATGGTTTTGGGGTCTGTTGTTCACATTTGATTTCCATGTTACAAATTTTGAATGAAGTCTTTACAGAACCCTTTGTCCTACAGTCGGCAGCTCCTCACATCAGGGGGCAGTGAGGCGCCGCTCCGACATGCCAATTTGACACCCCAGTCCTGCCATTTATCTGGAACTTGGATTCCCCCTACCTCTGGCCCTCTGCTGGAGGGAAGCAGTAAGTGTGGGTATACTGCCCTCCGGTGTCCAGCCCAGAGAGGTGCGCAGGAGCCTGAGCTCTGAACTCTGGGAGCCAGGGGGAGATGAAGACTTGAGGTCTCACTTTAGCACTTGGTGGCAGCCAGGGAGTGGGTATTGGGGTGGCAGATCTTCATCAGGATCGGTTAGTGTGGAGGGCCATTGAGTGGTGCCATGGGCCGTAGACTCAACCCTGGGAAGGACCTCCATTTCACCACCTTCAGTCTCGGTTGACACATGTTTATTGAGCATCTACTATGCCTTTAATTTTTAATTGGACAGATTTTTTAAAGATTTTCTTTATTTTTTCATGAGAGAACATAGAGAGAGAGGCAGAGGCATAGGCAGAGGGAGAAGTAGGCTCCCTGTGGGGAGCCCGACGTGGGGCTTGATCCCAGGACCCTGGAATCACGACCTGAGCTGAAGGCAGATGCTTAACCACTAGCTACCCAGGTGCCCTGAATTAGACAGATTTTTTAAAGATTTTATTTATTTATTCATAGACACACACACACACACACACACACAGGCAGAGACAGGCAGAGGGAGAAGCAGGCACCATGCAGGGAGCCTGATGTGGGACTCGATCCCGGGACCCCAGGATCACACCCTGAGCTGCAGGCGATGCTAAGCCGCTGCGCCACCTGGGCTGCCCAATATTTATCAGCACCTACCATGTGCAAGGCCCTGTGCTCTGTAGCTTGGGATACAGCAGCAAAAAAGATGTAGTGACAAGGGAAAATCCCTACCTTAACAAACTTGAAATTCTGTTGGCAGGGCTGGGGACGGAGGGCAAGGAGCCAGCAAATGAGGCAACAATGAATGAACAAATGGATAGATGGGAGAGATGAAGGAGTGAATGAATAGGGCAATTTCAATTTTCTGGTAGGAGCTATGAAGAAAAAGTAAAGCAGGGCAGAGGTCAAGAGGGGTGTGGGTGGTGGGGACAGATAGCGTGGCAAGGAAATGAGTCATTTGGAATGGGCTGAGGGAGCTGAGGTGGGAGAGGGGAGAGACTGTTTGAAATATTCACAACTGCTTTAGGGGTGGAGGTACCAGTAGAATACATGCTTCCTGATTCCAAAGCCAGTGTTGTTCTCTATGAGCTATAGCTATGTAAAATAACAGAAAAGAAAAAAAGATCATTGAGCTGCTTCTCTATGTCAGGTAGACGGCTAGGCCCTGGGCCAGGAAGAGACACACAAATGTGAATTAAGGTGACTGCCCTGCTGTGAAGAGGCCCGTTGTCTCAATGTTTGGGTCTGACAGGTATCTTTTACATGGAAGAGGTGGTTACCCACATGAATGGCACGCTGATTGCTCCAGTATGGCATTGCAATTCTGCAGCACCTGGCACTGGCCAGTTGACTGTTGGGTGGCCTTTGTACCTCAGAGGATGGGTTTCCAGGGGAGCTGCAGAATTGGGTCACTTGCTGTTTCTCCCCCTACCTCCCCAGCCCTGCCCAGCACAATGGCTGCCCCTTGTATTTTCCTGGATTCCATGTTGGTAGGGAGGGCTGTCTTGGCTGGCTTTGAAAGGAACCAAGTCAGAGAACTCAGTGGAAGGAAGGTCTTTATTATTCACAAAGTGGTGGGGTGATGCTCAAAGGTCATCAGATTCAGAGACAGGGTCAAAGCACTAATGAACTGGAACCCTCATCCACATGGCAGTGCAGTCCCTTAGGAGAGACAGAGGAGATGGTTGCCTTTGTGGAGAGCCTGCCCCCCACACACTTTCCAACATGCCCTCTGCCCTCTCTGTTCTTACCTCCTGACTCCTGTTCCTTTCATTGAGCTATCTATACTATTTGGTTTGGTCTAGGATCTGGCGTCAGAAGAATGTCTCTTTTTTCTCATTTCTTTTTACATAATGGTTCCAAGATTGGGTGGGAGGATTTTTCTAGTTGACCTTTAAGGCCTGATTTTCATCTCTCTCAAATCTATTATCAGATATAGATATGGTGTCATATCTGACAGTGTAATTACTGACATGACTTGGAACATGCCAGTAGGTGTGTGGTAGGGATATAGTAGGTGACTGGTTTGGCCTTTATTTCCCTCTAGTTTTTCTACTACCAAAGGAAAATGGTCTTTTTTGTTTTTTTGTGTTTTTGTGTTTTTAATGAGCATTTTTGAAGTGCAGAAATTTCTAACAGAAAATATGTCCTTTTGAAAGATAAGTATAGGGATCCCTGGGTGGCTCAGCGGTTTAGCACCTGCCTTTGGCCGAGGGCATGATCCTAGAGACCCGGGGTCGAGTCCCATGTCGGGTTCCCTGCATGGAGCCTGCTTTTCCACTCTGCCTGTGTCTCTGCCTCTCTCTCTATGTCTATCATGAATAAATAAATAAAATCTTAAAAAAAAGAGAGATAAGTATATTTCATCTTCTATAATAACATACCCTTTTCTCTCCCCTACCACTGACTCAGAGAATGACACATGTGACAATCAAAAAATGAGAGTTTGAAGTGAAATATGATGAGTATAATCTGAGGTCAACTTTTAGTACGGCCTGTATGAGTGTAATCAATCTCCTGAGGAAATGATCACCTCCTCTTCCCGGGGAGCGAAATGTTCCATGTGGTTGGTGGGAGGGGAAGATATTCTCTGACTCTCGTGATTGCTGATATCCAGGATCTCTTTGCTACATGTACTTCTTTCTCGGGGCTCTCAGATTCATTCCTATTCTCTCTCCCACTCTTCCTCTTTCTCCCTCGAAAAATCAGCCAGTCTCTCTTTCTTTGTGGATTTTTACTTATTCCACGTCTTCCAGCCAATTGACTCATTTATCTGCTAGCAACTAATTGTGCACTGATTACCCTAGCCTTCTCCCGGCCCTGGCAGGGGAGGACCCTGCACTCATTGACCTCATTTCATTGTATGTCTTGCATCAGCACTTTTCGGAAAATAAGTAATAGCCTGGGGGAGCTTAAATAAAAACAGTAGTTAACGAAGAGTCCCCCCCAACATTTTCAGCTGAGAATTCCCCCCGACACACACACATGCACGCACACACTTGGAAATTCTTCACTAAGTACTCTCTGCTCTTGTTTACCATTGTATTTGGTAAAGTTGAAGGATGGCAAAAGGATCCATGTGTGCTGATTTAAAAAGATGATAGCTAAAAAAAAAGATGATAGCTTATATCAGCATGATACTTTCAAAGCATGTTTGTGTTTGTCTCATTTTTCTCCTGCGAAGGATATGGGATCCTCCCCTTTGGTGGTGAGGCAGCAAGATAGTTGAAAGCATTGCAGACTCAGAATCAGAAAACCTGGTCTCGGTTGGTAGTCCATGCAGGTGACAGATGTCCCCTGAAGACTCTGAAAGTAGGTTGTTCTCTGATAATTAAACTTTAAACAAGATGCAATAGATCAAAGCAGAAAGATGTCACCGGGAGGTATTAACATCGTTAAAGAATATGTCAATGAAGACAGAGGCTGAAGAGAGTAATACAGCAGAGCCTGTCCAGCTCTAAGGCCGTGGGTGTCAAAGGGCCACTTCCAATGGCAGCTTTATCTTCATTGTGGACACCTGATGCCACTGAAATTTTACATGCTTTCACTAACTCACCTGATAATGATTCCAGGCTCACCCATCAACCTCCTGATTATAATTCATCCTTTTCATGTAGCTTGTCTGTAGAGAGCCTGACCAGAGAATGTGAGAATCTCATCCTCCTAATAGTAATAATTCACATTGTAAGTCAGCACTCAGGCATTCTAATTGATTATGCTACTTTCTTGTGAGCTTTTTTAAAAAAAAGATTCTTTTTGAGTAAGTTCTATATCCATTGTGGGGCTCAAACTCACAACCCTGAGATGAAGAGTTGCACACTCAACTGAATGAGCCAGCCAGGTGCACCTCTTTGGAACTGCTTTTTTTTTTTTTTTTTTTTTTTTTTTTAAGATTGAATTGGATGAGCACCTAGGACCCTGGCAAAATCAGATTTCTGAATGGACAAAGTTGACAGCACTCTTTTAAGTAGCTTATAACACAAATCTCAGACCATTGTAAATTTGTCAAAGGGAGGCTTCTGCTGTGTATCCTCATGGTAGCTGCCTGCTCCATTGGCCCTTCCCTGGTGACATCCTTCATTATTGTCATGCATACACTTTTTGGAACCCCTAAGGATTTTTGTCTTTGTAGTCTGTGTAGCCGTGGGCAAGTCACTTCTCCTCTCTGACCCTCAGTATCTGCCTCTTTAGTGTTCTCTGGAATCTGTACAAAAGTGAGGAGGTAGTATTATGATGAGGAGGAAGAAAAATCCACCTTGAGGCTTGGCATCAAAAGCAATTTGTCTATATCATATACGTAGCTGATGGCAGCCCAAAGTAGCATTTGACCCTTACTGTATTCTTCTCTACCAGTCGATGTGCACAGAGCAAGAAGTGGCTGTGATGTGAGGTGGAGGGTAGGAAGGCAAAACTGGAGAAAACTCTTGAGTAGATGAATGTGGTGTAGCTCTTGTATCAGAGGTGAAATAATGAGGCTGAGTCCCACCCCAGAAGAAGGAATTTGTCACTGAGCACTGGAGAACTGGTAAGAGTGAGAAATGCCTAACCCCACAACTGAGTCCCTTGGGGCCTTCTCCAAGGCTCCAAAGAGATCCCTAAATTCAACTTTTACTTCTTCCCACTTTCTAGGTCTTGACGTAGAGACCAGGAGCAGAGCTTTTTTTCCCTACATTTTTGTCATGCCCTCCCTTTGATTGCTAGATCTCTTTACCTGGGAAGCTAGTGGAATTTCCCTTGGACTGTTGCAGATACTCCTGGATCTTATGTGTATATCTCATCAAAAATCTTTGAGGGCAGAGACATAGTCCTCTTTGACCGCCAGGGGCTAACACAGTACCTGGAAAAATAGTAATGAAAGCCTAAATCACTGACTTACCGAATGAAGGTCTCTTTGTGAGTGGGTCTGTTCTATCTTCTGCATTCCAAGTCCTGATGATAATAAAACAGAGAGTGGCCAAGGGTCTTGGAATTGAATCATAGGATTCATAGAGAGATAGACCATCTGGTTCCATCTCCACACTTTATGTTTGTGGGCACAGAGGCCCGGAAGATTAAAGTTACTTCTTGAGATCATACAGTTAGTGACAGAGGTGGGACCAGCCCAATCAGCTGACTTAGGATGGAATGGGATGGGATGGGATGGGATAGGATAGGAGTTGTTGAGCAGAGGACAGATTCACCGCTACTTGACTACAGCCTGGGCCTTTAGGCACCTACCACTTCTCCATTTAGTCTACCCTGTTTAAATTTCCTTTGTACTGGAATGCAAATTGGATTCCTAGAGGTTCTTTGCCACTTGTCCAGTGTTTTTCCTGTCTAGAACCAAAGCCTGACTATTGGAATAAAGAGCATCCACAATGTGGTGGGAAAAAAAATCCAAAAAGTTAATCATTGTCCCTTATGGTCATGGACTTTGCCATGGGATCCTTGGGAAGTCCAGGAGTGCTCCCTCTACATGGCTGTTGCTGATGAGTGAGAGAGAAAAGTGTATACGTTGCAATATCAGGTTAATGATCCACGATTGTATCAGATTCCTGATTTCTTTGGTCAGTGTTGGAGGCTCCTGTCTGTTCTTCCTGAGTGTGATTTTATGAGGCTCGGAGAGTGAAAATCTCCGAGGGATTTGAATGGCCCTAATTTTTTAAGACTATAGGAAATCCTATAGAAATGGAATTCTGCTGGGATCCCACTATTTTGTGATTATTTTCTATTGGTATAAACAGTACTAAGTGCCAAGTTGTTATCCATAAAACCTGAGAAAGGAGTTAAATAACCACTACAGGTAGATTCCTATGGTAATTCCTTTGTTTTTGTCCATTCACCAGGCAGCCTGTGTGCACTGTTATAAAACATGTGACTTTGAACTTTTTATTAGTGAAAATAGATGCTTGATTGTGTTTTAAAATCCTATTGGGTTTTCATACATACTATATAAAATATGTATTCTTTATTTTGACAGGATTATGTTTAAAGTAGCCTTTTGATGAGAGAGATTTATCTTTTCTAGATCTCTTCTCCCTGGCGACTTGCTGTAACTTTTTATAAATCAAAGAGCTTATTGATCTATAGATTTCATACTATACTGTGCATGAATAGCTGTTGCTATATTACTGAAGAAACCGACTGCCATATAGTCAGGGTAAAACATATTGATTTTCATGGACTATAGTATTTGCAGAAAGAACATGTTGAATTTTAATTTCCTGAGAATGTCAACTCACCTTGCCTGTCAAGAAATTAATCTGGGGCTAGTGTTTATTGTTGTGATATCAATCTCACATACTTGATCAGACATCATGTCATCTTATTACATCATATCTTTCAGAGGCATTGCAAATTCTTATGTTCAGAATCCCATCTCTCCTTTGGATGGTGTGCACTTGCATTAAGTAAGCAACCAACAAATGCAAAAACCAGTACCATTTAATTTTAGATATCTTTTTTTGAAAATAGGCATTTAATTTTAGATATCTTTTTTTGAAATCTTACTACTGCCTGGTGTGGTACCAAGCTACCCATTTCTCTTTATATCTATCTATTATCTATCTATCTATATCTCATTTAGTCCTCAAAATAAATCCCATGAAGTTGGTACTACCGTTTCCCTTCTAGAGGTGAGAAACTAAGGCTCAGAGAGGTCATGTAACATGCCCCTAGTCACATAGCCTGTAATCCATATAAAGTGATAGCACTGTGGTTTGGACTTTGTTTACCTGACTCTGGAGTCTACTTAGCTGTACTACTTTTGGCAAACAGGCTGGAACAGGCTTTGAAATATTTAAGCCTACCCTGTCTCTGACAAACAAAAAAGACTACCTACCCCCAACCCCCTGCACTTTCCCAACCAAAGGAGGAAGAGAGAATCACAGCTGGTGGGAAGATCTGTGCTCAAGTAGTGCTGGTAGCAGCTGTCTGCATCTACAAAATAAAAACTACAGCCCTTATGCAACAAGGAATGATTGTCCAGAATTGGCAAACCCATAGCTGCAGGAAGTAGAGGAGCAGCTTCCCCACCTGGAAGAGAGGAGCGGAGAATGGGGAGTGACTGTTAATGTGTATAGGGTCTCTTTTTTGGGGTGATCAAACTGCTCCAGAACCAGGAAGTGCTGATGGTTGAGCATCTTTGTGCATGTACGAGAAACCACTAAATTATACGCTGTAAAGGGGTGAATTTTATGATATGTGAATTACATCTCAGTTTTTTATTTTTTATTTTTTATTTTTTTAATTTTTATTTGTTTATGATAGTCACAGAGAGAGAGAGAGGCAGAGACACAGGCAGAGGGAGAAGCAGGCTCCATGCACCGGGAGCCCGACGTGGGATTCGATCCTGGGTCTCCAGGATCGCGCCCTGGGCCAAAGGCAGGCGCCAAACCGCTGCGCCACCCAGGGATCCCACATCTCAGTTTTTTAAAAAAGGAAATTTAACATCTGCTTAGAGCATCCATATCCTTGGGGGCTCACGGTGCTCTGGGATGCCACTCATGGCCTATGAATTTTGACTAAACAACAATGGGTGTCTTTGAGATCAGCTTGGCCCAGGAGCTGGTCAGCATGGGCTCCTAGTTACTGATGGAGATTTTTAACTTCCTGATTACAAATTTCCTATGAAAGCCACAGAACCAGTTTGGATCCCTACCTCTCTGCAGGATACTCAGGTAAGGGCTGGGTTGTTTGTTTTGTTTTGTTTTTCCTTAGAAGGAATGTGAATAAAGTGTAACTCCCCCAAATACTTGATTTATCTTGAAGTGCGGCAATTTGCTACACGTGCATTTTTCAGAAAGCACTAATCAATTCCAGGGCAGAATCACTCAAAGCGCCCCACAAATTGATAGTGAGATCTTAAAAAGGCTCAGCAGCTTTAGAACGTTAAATTTACTTGCTGTAAATTTGGAATAAGAACATAAAGAATCACTTTCCAGCAAGATGATGAAAATTCATCATGTTCATTATGTGTTTCTTCAGAAGCACACTACATTAATTTTCCAGCTCAACTAAGGGGAGGAAGTAAGGTTTCTTGTTACTAAAATGTTGCTCTGATGTTTAGAGAGGCGGTCCAATTCCATTAATGAATCCAATCTGCTCTGACTTGCGATACTGTTTAATGTGTTCTAAAAACCCTAATGTTGGTGTCATACAAACCAATATCATGTCCTCCCCCCCCCCTTAAAACAAGGCCCAGGTGTTTATAAAACTTAGGTTTGTTTTTCCAAGGATCCAAATGCTTACAGTCAGCTCTTGGGTATCCACGTTAATGGAGGTGGATTTAATTAATTAATGGAGGCCCTTTTGAAAATAATCTCTCTATGCCTTTGGGGTGTGTCTGGGTGTTCACTTGACTCTGGAGGGTACATCATGAGGGAGAAAAAGAAGAATGAAGAGCTCCCTCTGGTCAACATCTCTTCAAAGCCCTCCTCAGGGTCTGTCCCCCTCTAGACTGTGCTAGAGAACAAGAGCATTTGCCTCTGAGCCCAAAGAGGCCTTCTGCCAGCTAGGTGAAATAATGAAGTGTTCCTGTGTTGAAAAGGCCTCTTGCTCAGTTGCAGGCCAACATTGAGAAGTGAAAAGAAAACTCATTTGTGTTCATAAGAACTTGAAAACAAGGTAAACCCACCCCAGGATACTCGAGACTTGCTGGCCCATGGCTCCAGGCCTTATAAAACACAGCTTTGCATCTCATCTTGAGGGACCCCGGAAAGCTTTGCGAGTCCACTCTGTGGTCTAGAATTGCTTCACACTACCTGAAATGTAGCCTACGTTCTTGTGAATGCTAACAGCTATCATATAACTCTTAAAAATGCAGTCCAGAAGCTCAGATCAGGAAGGGGAGGTTGCACCTAGGCTTGCTGTGTGGTCCCAGCACATCTAGGCCAGTGATCTGCAGCTTGGGCCTCTATCTGCTTAGGCTCTCCTGACCATGCTCTGGGATGCCTGTTCCATGAGCACTTTCTTCACCGGGTGTCTGCTGTGGTGGCTCAAGCTTCTCTGTCTCCCTTCTACTGCCTGCCTCTTTGGTGTCTGCCGGCCTCTGGCAGCCTCATAAACTCTCAGGGCCAGCCTCTGCTAACCTGCTTTCTTGCTCCCCAGTTGAAAGCTTTAGCAGCCTGTTTGCATAGATGTGGCACCTATTCTTGCCATAGAGCTCTGTTACCATGGGAACTAGGCACAGAAAGTCCATATGATAGGCATCTGGTCTAAATCTCTTTGGTCATTTCTTGGTTGTCAGTGCTAATGGAAAGAAGCAGAAGCGTAGGTAACCTGATAGAGTAGATGATCCAAAATTCATTTGTGTTTGACTTCGGAATGGGTGTGCATAGTCCCTCAGGCAGCCATAGATGAACGGAGGCTGTGGTAAGCCTGGCCAGGGCTTCCATGGTATAGTAGAGTGTGAGGGGAGGAGAGAGAGGAGGAAGTGGGGGAAAGAAGAAGAAAAAGAGGGGGAGGATAGAGAGATGCTAGAGACAGGCATATGGAATAGAACATGTAAAGAGATAAACTGAGATGGTGCAGTATTTCTGTGAATTAAAAAAGGTGAGCACCGAGGGCTTCCCAAGGGAGCTGGCCTGCTCTGCTGGGCTCCCCATTTTCTTCTGTTCATGAAATGGAGCCTCAGATTTACATTTCTATCACCATTTCAAGCTTGATTACTCTAACAAGTGCTCCTCAGACAGATAGCCACCTTTTTATTATACTTTCCATAGAGATGAAATTTAGCAAGTGGTAGTAATTATGGCAAAGGTCCCAGCTTCTTGCAGAGAATGCAAGCTCACCGAGTACCTGATTAGCCATGATGGGGCTTTGGTGCTGGGCCAGGGGCTTTGGGCTAATACCCTGTCTCCCACAGAGAAGATGGAAGGGAATATCTGGGGTCATCCATAAGTAGGATCCCTCTGGTAGCATTTAGGGCTGTCTCTTCTCAGAGCGATTGCTATTTTGGGAATGGGCTCACTGATGAATCATGGGTTTGTATGATTCACAGAGGTCTTTGCAAATGATGATGCTTCTGACTCAAAAGGAATTATGAATTTCTGTTCTCAGAAGTACCGGGAAGATTAAAGCCCCCAGGAACCCTAAATAAGCCATTCAGGGCATAGTAGAGGTTGGATTTCACACCAGGCAGGAAATGCCTTTAGGACAAGAATCATCCCTGATTCTCTTGTGGGCTTGTGGAACCATGCGTTCAAGTGTCTGGCACAGAATACGTGCTCCCTGTACGCAGGGGTAGAGGCTAAACAGAAAGAGGAGCTTTGTGCTATTGCCTCTTCCCAGAGTCATCCTGTTCCCCTGCTTCCTACTCGCCTCTTCTCCACCTTCCCAGGGCATGTTCACCCCTAGCTTCCGCTTCATCAGCCTCGTCTGAGGGGTTCCGAAGAGCAGGCTACTTGAGCGTATCACAGCGGCAAAAGATCCAGAGCTGCCTTCTCAAACAGAAGAAGCCAGCCGGTAAAGATAGTGGTGCAACTCATTCTCTCGGTTTGTAAAAAAAAAAAAAAAAAAAAAAAAAAAAAGTGCTTTATTGGTCTCCTGTCAGCCTAGCCTTAAAGTCATTTCATGGAGTCCCCCGTTGCCTCATTCTGAGCTGTGACACCTGGCCCAGCTCTGGCCCCTCTGATCCTGGCAGTGGAGCTGGCCAGCTGTGACCATTGCCATCTGGCCTGGCCTTTCACTCTTCCTGCATCAAGACCGACTAATGTGGCAGGGAAGCATTCCCATTACATTTTTGTGGATGAGGCAGGCCAGTGGGTTTATTCCTGAAGGGAAAGAAATGAGACTGAGAGAGATTTCCTTCTAGGCTAGATTGCCAGAGAACTTTCCATCAGTGAGGCAGTTGGAAAAGAATAGAGAGCTACCTTTATACATGCTGAGGATCGATTTGGAGAGAAAAATAATAAAAGCTCCAGAATTAAAAAGAAACAAAATGTAAGGCTGTAACCGGGGGAGGAAATACAATATCTTTCATACCAAGAACATCATTTCTGCAATAATTTTCAATAAGTCAGAGCATTGTAATTTCACAAGGCTTGAGATATGAGAAAAATAAATATTTGGAATAAGCTATTATGGAGAAAGATCCCTAATGAGTTGCTATTCACTATGGCCGTACTATAATGATACTAAAACAGGAATCCTTTGGAGCCTTTTAGGGAAATTTTCATGCAGGTACTGGAGTTCATTGTTTACCTTACCTCTGGGGTGTCAACAGCCCAAGTAGACTGTGAGGGGTTTGATCAAGGTGGTGATGGTACCCATCGATCTCCTTCTAGACCATTAGCAGTAGAACCTGCTTCATTCTGAAGCTAAGGAGCACATTTCTGGAGGGTGGCTGTCACTGAGGCTGCAGTTCCAGTGTTGTCAAAGCAAGTTGGTAGGTAATTACATGTTCCCATAGAGATTGCTTTCAGAGCTGGGTAATTATTGTGAAACTGACTAGCTAGAACTCACAATTAGCTCAGGTCCAGGCCTCCCAGGCCACCAGCAACTACCTGTCTTTCAGGCAGGGTAATCATGGACACACAAATTGTTTCTCTTAAATGTTATAAGACATTTAAATTGAGGTGCAGCTAAACGCTCTACTAGAAAAGCAGAATCTGTTATTAAAACAAACTACCAAAAATAAATAAACTACAAATGCAAATATTGGACTGTTTAATAAAAGCCTCCTTGGGGAGGGACAAGAAAGCAAAGGGATGCTCTGAAAGTGTTGGGAGTTTCAATGTTTAATATAATTAAAACTATTTCTTAAGGCTAAAGAGAAATGAACTTTACTATTGAACAGTTAGGAAGCTATAAGCTGCTTTCCTGGCCTCCAAATAGCATTCTCTTTTTCTCTTCTTTCCCACTTTCATAACTCAGAAAAAAAGGTAGTGCCTCTCCATAGCTCATAAGATCAAACCTCAACTCTGTGGCATGGCATCTAGGTCCCTTCCTACCTTGGCCCCAGTCTGATTCCAGCCTCCTCTCTAGTCCCTGTAACCATCCCATTTCATCTATCCATATGGCATTTATAGAAAAGCACCATGTGCAAGACATTGCTAGGTGTGTTGTGATCTAACACCACATTACTTCACTTTGGTGGGGGCTTTATTAGTTCACCATGCATCCTACATGGGCCCCATTAAAAAAAATTATGAGGTGTGGAGTGCTTGGGCTGGGGTTGTAACAATGGCCTGGGAGGTAGGGTAAAGAGGGGGCTAGGATGGAGTGGGAGAGGGAGGAAGATGAACCAGTGAAGGAGTTTGAGGAAATACCAGCAAATAACAAAGATGATGGATGTGATCTACCTCTTGTTTCTGATTTTCCATATTTCTGTGAACTCCCCTAAAATCATGCAAGATGAAATTGGTTAAGTAAGCTATGATGTATTAATACCATGGAACATTACATAGCTAGTTGGAAACGCCTATATGAAATAATGTTATTAGTAATAGCTAACATGGATTGCTTATTATATGCCAGGCACTGTTCTAAGCATTTCATTTTTTTTTTACTCTGTAACTCTCAGAACAGCCTTCTGAGGTGAGGTACTATCATCATTCTGATTTTACAGGTAGAGAATCTAAAGTAGAGAAAGATTAAGTGACTGACTCAGGGTCACACATCCAGAGTGTAGCAGAGCCAGGCTTTGAAAGGATGGATTCTGGCTGCAGAGTTCATGTTTTTAACTACTATGCTGCAGTTGCCTCAGTACATTAGAAAGAATATCACAAAGTATGTAAACCTAGCTACACATGTATAGGGATATTGATAAAGATAATTTTCAATGATACAGATGAATGGATTTAATGTTACATTCATTCCTCTGCAAACTAAGTTAAATTCCTAAGAGAAAGGAAAGAGTGAGAATAGTTTAGTGTCATGGAGGTCAGGGAAAGCAATTTAGGAAGGAGGTTGTCAACAGTGTCAAATGTCAACTGAGTCAGTAATTAACTTAATAACTCGAAGCGAGTCGCTCAGCCTCCTTTGTAATTGTTTCCTCGTCAGTAAAATTTGCCTTTGCCTTACAGCTATCTTTTGAAGATTTATGAGATAATGTTAATAAAGTCCTTGTGGTTTCCTTCCATAATAAAGACTTTTTCAAAATACCACGCACAGTTGCAGACCATTTCCTAAGGAGTAAAACTGAAGACAGAATATATGTGAGTTTTCCAAGTCTCGTGCAGCCAACTAAAATGTTTTATGTCTTTCAGTTCTGGTTGAGTGGCAACATAACCTGAAATGCCTTGGTATTGGAGGGAGAAAAAAACAAGCAGGTTGCTAGTTTGATGTCATGTCGACAAACCAATTGACGGATTAACTAAAGTTTTCATTTTTCAGCATTCATGTGGCACTGTATGAACCATCCACGATGGCCAGTCAGGGTCCTTCGACTTCTCTTTCATTCATCTGCCCATACCTATTCATTTAGCAAATGTACATGGAGAGTCTTCGTATACCCAGAGCCTGTCTAGGTGCTGGAGTTAAGATGAATGAGACACACAAGCCTTGCCTCAGAGTACTCGTGCTGAGGAGGTGAATTTATAAGCCTAGACTGTCAATTACACAGCAGCATGTATAATTCTGTATGGGCTGTATATGCAGTCTACTGTGGGAGCGCCCAAGAGAGAGACCAATAGGTAGGCTGTTGATTCTTTTTCATTGAATTGGAAGTTGGTATGATTGTTCCTTCCTTCTGGGTGAACAAAATACTAATGGATTGAAAAGCAGAGACCATTGAGATCTCTTAATCCTACCACTCCAAGCACAGCACAGACTTCTAGGCTTTAAGGCCATGTGGTTTCATAGGCAATTGCCACACAAGTGTTTCCACAGTTTCACATTACATTTAGAGCTGGTGAAACTCCCACCCAAATACTTTTCATGTTTCCCCTGATCATGTGCATATATATATATAAGTCCAGAGCCTTTGTCACATTATTATTATAACTCTTCAGAACTCCACCTGCTATTTCTTGAATCATCCACAGGCCCTGTTTTGTTATTATATTCAAACCAAGCTCTTGGAAGCAGCCAGGCCACCCCACATCAAGAAGACAACCCAGTATTTCCAGTCGACTGTGTCTTTCATGTCTTTGGCTACTATATTTAACCGAGTTTGAAGTGACCTTTTACGTTTTTACCAAGTGAGAGATAATGCTAATTGCTGTCATAGGTTTTATGTTCATCTTGCCCTGGCCAAAAAGCACTTGATTATTATCTTAAATTCTCTGTTGCTTATATTATCTAAAAATCACACTGCTGTTTCAATTAGTGTCAATTGCTAAGGGTCCATTACCTACTTTGGTTCAAAAATATGTATCTGTAATGGAAAAAATGATTTGTGTGAATTTGTTCTGGTGGTTGCATGTAATTTATAGCTCAACAATAAGCAACCAAAGGGGGGGCTGGCTGAGGGGCGAGGATGTATTAGTTCTTTCTTTGTCATAGCTTCTTTCCCATTTTGCTGTTGGCTCCTTGCCTTGCATCATATATGGTCTTCAAAAAGAAAGGGTAACAGGTAGTTCAGATAGCTCAAGTAATCATCCCAGTATAATTCTCTCATGTTCCAACACATTGCTGAAGCTCAACAGTCTCTCCTGTTTAGAACTCATGTGAGTTTTGGAGGGGGGGTGGGCACAGGGAAAAATCATAAATCTGAAGCAATTAATACATGTCACCACAAGATGGCTGCATTCTGGAAGTGTACAAACCTTTCCAAAGGAGGGTTTTTAAGAGAGTTTAACAGATAATCCACTGTGTTCTTCATAAAACAAGCTTTCTATTGCAAATGGACTTTATAACTAGCCCTTACACAAGATAGTTCCAAAGTAGTTCTCCCAGCAGGAGAGAAAGTGCTATAATAAATGAACAAAAGTCTGGGACTCATGGGACCTGGATTTTAGCTTGTGATCTCTCAGTTTCCTCATCTGTGAGATGATAGGCTTTGATAATCAGCATGTTCAGATCTAACTCTTAATCCAACATGGATGGGGAGCTTGTTAAAATGTAGATTCTTGGGACCAGTGCATAGAAAAAAATGTATAGGTCTGTGGTAGGGCCTGGGTTGCCATATGTATACCAGGAAACTCAGGAGATTTTGACCTCAGAGGTTTGCAGGCCAGTAATGTCTAGGAGTCACTGAGGATTTGTAAGATCCCTTTCAGGTTTAAACATGTATAATTCTAATATCAAAGATTTAGAATCTAGGCAGTAGATGAAAATAAGCAGAATCAATAAGAGGAAGCTTATATTATTGTTTTCATGCCAAGCTCTTGTGTTTTGATCTCAGACTTCTGGGCATCAGGCCCAACTGGAAGATGTTGGCAAGGTTGTGGGTCCAGTAGGTGTGCTGGAGTCGGGGTTTAAGATCCTAACCTGGGAAGGGAAGGTGAGCACTGTGAGGTCACCATTTGGGGGCAAGAATTTGGATCCAAAGGTCTGGAGCGGCAGGCAGGCATAGATAGGAACAGAAGTCTACCTTACAGGAATTGGTTAAGATTTGCAATTCACATAAGACACGGATGAGGGAGAGTGGAGACCAACAGAGAAGGGAGGATGAGTTGAGACCAGGAGAATAAAAATAAGACCTTGGAATGACTGATGGTCCGTGCATGAGGACAGAAAGGCTGTGACTGTCAACTTTCTGCACCGATTTTTTAGGACACTCATTGGTAGAAGAGGATGAGAGCAGGTGCATGGGCTGTGATTAGAACAGAAATGTCTCTTAGGTCAGAAGATATTAGAGATGCACCTGGCCCATTATCCTTCTGATCTTTGGACTATCACTTGCAAGGGCTGAGAGGAATGCTTCTAACTAGAAAGGGATAATAGCCAGACAGTATGAGCAGAAGATGGAGGTTGATCTGAAGGAGTCCAGGATACCCAGCTCAGATGACCCAGAGAGATTTGATAATGTGCAATAAGGAACAACTGTGAAGGGCTTTGGTTATTAGTAGCTAAATATAAAGGAGACGCTCTTAGCTTGATAGTTTTCCACACAGAGCAATGACCGTACAGGTACGTTTTGCTCCTTCGATTGAAAGCCTTGAAGAACATGGGCATCACATGGTTGATGTCTTCAGTGCTAGCAGTAGGACACTGTAGATCTCTGTGTAGCAGGGGTGGGCCAAGCGGTGCCTGAGAAGGGGTCTGTGCAGGGCTGAGGCTTGAGGAATGTTTTATGCCATCTCTGGGAAAACCAGAAGGGGGAGCCAGTCATTTGGTTGATGCCCTATAATCTTTGTCAGGAGATTGCTGGAGACAGTGTTTTGATCAGAAATAGCAATGAATTTAGTTTATAATATCGCCTCAGTTTTCTGCCATATATATTATTAGAAAGATATATTTAGAGTAGATAAACTATAAAAATAACTCCGTAATTACAACTCTGGAAGTTTAATGTATCACAGACTAAAAGGGCTTCTTTGATTTGACAGAAAAGATGCCTTTGACCATTGTTCACTGTGCTCACTTGTTGATATTTGCCAGGCACACCACATTTTTTCCCTTTCTGGGAGGCTTTTTATTTTCCATTAATTCTGTGGTCTTATCCTTTCCATAGATAACCCCTAAAAATAGTTCTGGGCATGTGTCTTCCTTTAAGCCCATAAGCCTGCCTGGTTTAATTTTTGTTTTGAAATAAATATATACTAAATGTGGTAGTTATCAGCTATCATGAATTAATGTCTATAATTTTCGGAAATGTTCAGAGGTGGCCAGTTAATAGCTTACTTTTCTGTTTCCAAGGTATCTCTTTTGCAAAGTGGTGCTCTCAATTTTGCCAAAGTCACCCACGTAGTTAATCGTTTATGTCCGCTCCTGTAATTTTCTTGTCGATATACAAATCCTTTTGCTTCATTGGGGAAAGATTGTGTGGTCATTGACCCCTGCACAATAACAATTTTTACAGTCTTTTATGCGGAAATGGATTTCTTTTGACCATTAAGAGCTGGGCAGGCTAGACAAAGTGCATGTTCTTGAGCTCCAGTGCTAGTAAGATGGCCCGGTCTTATCTACCTGTTTGTTTATACCAAGCTCACCATGTCTGGAAATGTGTAGTTAGCACACGGAAGCTACTAAAAATCCTGGAACTGAAATTGCTCCCTAAGAGTCAAGCTAGAGAATCAACAAGTCATGATTGAATGCAAAGCTATGAAGATTCCCATTCCCATGAAAGAATAATGTAGTCACGTATTTCTTTGTAGGATTTTGTAAAGCATAAACGTAGGAAAAAGGAAGCAAAGTGTGCAAAGGTTGACCATTATTGGTAATAATTGGTGGGATGATGGGTGGTTATTATTTTACTTCTTTGAATTTTATGTTTTAAATTTCCAAAAGAGAGAGAGAGCAGGACTGAGAGTCAGAGACAGATTGAGGGGATCCTAGGGATAAAAGACCAGACAGTGACCTGATTGACAGTGTTGTTAACACGCTTGAAGAAAGAAAGTGTCAATCAGAGAGTGGGGGCAGGGGTGGTGCTGTTGGTCAGGAAAGCAGATGAAAAGGAAACAGTCACAAAGATCCACAGCCCTGATCAACCCCCCTCTGCCCAGGGAGAGAGAGATTGCTTTTACAGCACTGAACTAGGCACAGAGGCAACAGAACAGAGCTGTTCATGAGGGGGTTCCCATACCCGACAGAGTAGAGTTCCCATCTCATGCCTCCCACTCCTCAGCTTTTTGACCTTGGGCAAGTGGCCACACCTTTCAAAACCTGTCTCCATCTGTAACGTGGGGGGTTTTAACAATGATGCTTACCACATAGGGCCTTTGTGAGGATAAAAGGAGATAATTTCTGTATTTAGCACAGTGCCTGGCACATAGCAATCCCTTCTTAAGTATTGGCTATTGTTAGACTGTGGTATTGTGGGATCCTATTTATAGAGATACATTTTAACATGATGCCGTTATTATGCATTCCAATCTTATAATTCCAGTCAATGTCAATCCCATGTTTATTAAGCAAGTTTTGGATTATAATTTGGCTTCCCATGTTGTTTACCAGTAGGGAGATTGTGTAAGGATCTGTGCCTTCATGAATTGTTTGTCATTATAAAGTGGTACACTGGCATTCAGCTTTGATTCAGCAGTCTTTGGAGGGCTTGAAAGTATGGATTCAATCAATCTGGATCATTGTCAAACTTGAGTTTTGATTCCCCAAACGCTGGGCATTTTTTTAATTTTTAATTTTAGAGATTGCCCTCTGTGATCTCGCTCAACGTGAATCCACCCCTAAGCAAAATATATACTTGACTTGAACTTCATGAGGTTTCCGAGAAGCCAGCCTTCCAGCATCCTCCAGCCAACTAGCTCCCTCTGTTTCTGTCAGA
This sequence comes from Canis lupus dingo, assembly GCF_003254725.2. Taxonomy (NCBI): domain Eukaryota; kingdom Metazoa; phylum Chordata; class Mammalia; order Carnivora; family Canidae; genus Canis; species Canis lupus. The sequence continues at coordinate 105,020,837 of NC_064281.1, read as the reverse complement.
AATTTGGCAGAATAAAAATAAAAATTTTGTGCTCTCTTTTTATGTTGATTGAAATATTGGTAATGGTGAATATGCCATTTCAAACTACCGTCCCCTTTCCTTCTCCAAGGAAACATGCTAGGCTCCCACACTGGGCATTGGAGAGAGGCACTGAAGAGCTTGGGCTTTGGAACCAGTTAGACTTCACTTTGAATTCTCTCTGTACCACCTACTTGCTGTGTGGCTGCAGGCAAGTTACTTCTGCTCTCTGAACCTGTTTTCTCATCTGTAAAATGGGAAGAAGAAGAATACCCCATTGCATAAGGTGGTATGGGGGTTAAATGAAGTAATAAACCTAAAGGGCTTAGAATAGTACCTTGTCCAAATGACTGTGCCATGTGTACAGATGTTACTTGTCACTGAGTTATCAGAGACCCAGTCCGCCATCATCACAATAACCAATGGTACTCCACCTGGGTTGTCAATATCAGCACTGGCCCCAAGGATGCTGTGGCATTCTTAAACTTCACTGAAAGAAAAGGGGGCACATAGCATTTATGGGAGGATAGGATATGATGGTAACATCAGCCATATTGGGCTAATGACAGAGACACGGTTCCAACTAGGTTGGGACCAATCGCAGTGAGCATGTTCACTGGGTTGCTTGTCAGCGGCAGAGCTTTGTTGGTGTAGATAGGCCCTGGCAGGACCCACCAGCACCTATCCTTATGATCCTTATGATCAATACTGACATATGTCTGCTCAGATAAATTTACATTTTCATCTGGCCTGGCTCATCTCGTGAAAACAAGTTGGCAGGCTCGTGTGTGAGCTGACCCACATAGCCCCTTGGGCTAAATACGACGTACTGTATACCATTGTGCTTTGACTTCAACAAGCATTGGGAAACGGCAGACGTTTCTTTTGTTTCTTCTTTTAACAGCAATGTTCACTGACCTCCCGTGGCCTTCTTTGAGAGGCACATAGAAACGATACTGAAATTGAACATGGGAAGAGGAAGGGGACACAGAGAAAAGAGCTGTGTTATAACTTGCCAGCATATGAGTATTGGTAGTTTGTTCTATAGTAAAGACTCAAACCCAGATGGTTCTGAAAAGCTTAAAGACCTAGCACAGCAATGGGGCCAGCTAATTATGAGCCAATTATGGGGGGCGATTTGAACATCATTTATATCAGTATTCCAATGAGCCCTTGACATCATGGTGTGCCAGGACGAGATGAAACCAATAGTTCCTTCCTCGCCCTCTGCCCGAAGAATTTAGAGCCAATAGAATAATAGAAAACAATCCACCCCTGTCATTTGGGTTCAGTCCTTCTGGGCCGGCGCATTGCCCTTAGTGACTTCCACAGGCAGATTTTGGAAAGTGACAAAATCGAATTTTTTTCTTGAGACTCCTAACTCTGGGAAATGAACAAAGGATAGTGGAAGGGGAGGCGGGCAGGGGGAAGGGGTAACTGGGTGACAGGCACTGAGGAGGGCACTTGCTGGAATGAGCACTGGGTGTTATACTATGTGTTAGCGAATCGAACTTCAATTAAAAAAATCGAATTTTAATTCATCTCTTTGTGGAACATGTCTCAAACTGGAACAGTAAGTTAAAAAACATTTTATTTATTTATTCATGAGAGACACAGAGAGAGAGAGAGAGAGAGAGGCAGAGACACAGGCAGAGGGAGAAGTAGGACCCACAGGAAGCCTGATGTAGTACTCGATCCTTGGATCTCAGGATCACACCCTGAGCCAAAGGCAGATACCCAACCAGAACAGTAACATTTTGAGGGATTTCCTTTTGTCTCCCTTTCTTGAAATGGATAGAATTTTCAGTGATGTCAACTCCACTGTTCTCCACCCCACAAGCTGGAATTTGTAGTTTGGCTGAGGCCAGTTAGGTCAGTGGAGGAAGACAGTGCAATTGTGCTGTCTTCCTTTGCACAGAAATCAGGGCTGCCCCCCAGGCCTGCACAGAGGGCCCCCAGACATGTTTAAAGCAAGTGGTAAGCAACAGGATGAGAAAGACTCATTAGGGAAAGTGACTGTAACTTACATTTTAGAGATTTTCTTTAAAATGCCCAATCTCAAAATCAGCTTTTTCCAGGCACATTGCCAAATTATGGCAATGGCTCGTTTTTTAAATGCCTGTTTAAAATAAGTTCTCTTGAATGTAACACTGTGGCAGAGGTCCTCCTGGCAGAAAGCCACTTTAGACATCACATCACTCCAAGCATTATTTTAAAATAATGCCCAGGCCCTTTAGTGATTTAGGTGCTGTTTTCTTTGAACCCAGAAAATGTTAGTGTACCAGAAGCAGACAGAAATGGAGCTGGCCTGGCCAACAGATGGTTTTCCATTCCCACAGGTGTTCCCTTCCCAAGGATTGAACCATGTGAGTTTACATGGTCCCTTGTCCATTAATCTGGGTCCCTTGTCCTATCTTCCATTGATTCACCCCAATGTCCCCCCGTTCCCTTCCAGATTTAAATATTAAGTTGAGTTTCTAAGCATGAGAGATGGAGCAGTTAAAGGGAAGGAAATCCTCTGTGACCTCCTGAGGGTAGAACTCCTGGAAGCTATGAGAAAGAAGATGAGAAAGGTGGGGAAGATACTGTGTCGGTTGTTGCCCCTCATCAGGAGTGGCAATGGAGCATAGTAGCAAGGGTTGCTGGAGGTTCACCAGGGAGAATTCTAAAATCATGGACTTGAGACCTCTGCAAATAAAGGCTTGCAGTTCGTTAGAAACTTGGCAGCAAAATGTGTCCATGTCTCTGATGCTGCAAGTAACTGAGATAGCATTGGGTGCCTTGCTTCCTGTTTGTAGCTCGGGACATGGGATTCTCTCATACATTACAATATGAAGGCTGCCAGAGGTCCCAGCCAGTGCAGAATGGGAAGCTGAATCAGGCATTTATATTTGTGGGAATGGTGGCTTGTCCTTCTGCCCACACCCTCTTTTCTTCCAGGTTATAATTTTAGGATTATTTCAATCACTGGCTCTCCATTTTGATAACTTCCTGTTAAACCCATTCCCACATTTTGTTAAAATAATTATCTGTTCACAATTGTTTGGAAGGTCAAATTCCATCAGGCCACCTCATCCTTAGTCATTAACATCACATGTGATTGCTTTATAATACAATACAGACAGCACGTGTGGCCCATGGTGTCACTCCTCTGTCACTCTTGAATGTGTGGCATTCAGCATTCAGCTACAAGGAGCTGCCGAATATGCTTTCTGTAGTTATGCCTTAAGAAATGTCCATTTAAAAATCCAATCAAGGGGTGCCTGGGTGGCTCAGTGGTTAAACATCTGCCTTCGGCTCAGGTCATGATTCTGGGGCCCTGGGATCGAGTCCCACATCAGGGTCCCTACAGGGAGTTGCTTCTCCCTCTGCCTGTGTCTCTGTCTCTCTTTCTGTGTCTCTCATGAATAAATAAAATCTTTTAAAAAACCCAATGAATTGAGTTTTCAATAAAATAGGTGTTTCTCTAACCCATATCTCAGAATTTGCACTAGGGTTTTAGGCTGTTCAGATAGCTGCTGAAGCCCCCAGTAATTGCTGCAAACCAGAATTCAGGATGCAGCCCAGCCTCAAAATGTAGCTGGTTTGGTGCAAATAGGTACCAATTAATAATCTGTCCAGGCCTAGAGAGATTAGATGGCTTGCCTCATAGGTTTTCAACTACATCTCACCATTCTAGATGTCAGTAAAATTGGTTCTTCATCTAAAAACCAAGGTGGAGTGGGGCACCTGGGTGGTTGTCAGCGGAGTCTGATTCTTGGTTTCAGTTCAGGTCCTGATTGCAGGGTTGTGGGATGGAGCCCCGCATCTGGCTCCACACCCAGGGCAGAGTTAGTTCTAGATTCTCTCCTCCATCCTCCCTCTCCTTGCTCACACTTGCCTACGTGCTTTCTCTCTTAAATAAATAAATATCTTAAAAACCAAGGTGGAGAAGGATGTAAATGGGGTATGAAGGAGGAGAGACGTCACAGACAGTACTCCAGTTTGTATGCACTGTATTTTTGGATACGTAGCAATAATTTTCTTCTGAGACCAAAGAAAGGCAATGCCAGGGAGAGACTGCCAGACACCTGCCCAAAGAAGGAAGAAAAGCTCAATTCCTGAGCCAATTCACAGAGTCACCTTTACTAAGGAGGGAGAATTCCTTACATGAGGTGTGCTGTAAATTGGGAAAGGTGTCCTCTTGTGCATGTGAACATTTTTTACTTTTTGAGGAGCATCCAGCATTCTTCAGACTTTCCAGTAGTCAAGTCAGAATCGTAGATCCTAGTGGCCGCTGTGCTGCCTTGATGGCCCCATGAGCAAAGGGAGGAGAAGGGACTGCCCTGCCCAGCTTCACCGGGGCCACCTTTTGAGGGATGCTGCAATTTTGCTGCCAGGTGACTGGTTCTGTCAGGCTCCAAACAAGAGATTCACCCCTGCTCCTGCCCCATCCTCTCACAGAGCCCCCTGCCAGACACAAAGGCCCATGACTCCATTCTAAGGGGAGGGCAAAAATCATTTTATGAAGCTGATAAACTACAAGAGCCACTTACTGAAAGTAAAATGTTTATTCCTTTTGACAAGGTCAGGGGAAGGCCACGTGGTTGGCCTGAGCCAGTGTTCTACCCCTTGCCACGTGCCACTGACCTTGGCTGTGGTCGCTACAGTGACACCTGCCTGCTGCCATGGCCCGTTGAATGCACCTGAGCAGCTCTTTGCCCAAGTTAATCAAGCCAGCCTCCATGAGTCCCTTGGCCTTCAGTTTCCTGGGTTTCATGTGCTGGGCTCACCTACCATGATGCTGGCCCTCGAGTCTCACCTGCTAGTAGCACTTGGAAGGAACTGTGGCTTAGGGGAGGGCCTGGCCTTTTTGCAAAGGCTAGCTTTTCAGTTAAATACCATAGTTTGATGATTAGTGCCGAGAGCTCTGAGATTGGATCCCCATATCAATAATCCCTAGGAAATGTACAGGATTGACCTTTTTCCCATATTTTCTTATAATTTCCATTTTATCATAGCCATAAGGCATCACAGGCAGTGTGCTTCTGGGGAATCACCGTTCTTGGTAAGGAGTTGGAATCATTCAGACTTTGGCCTTATTCCTCACGTTTTACCCAGGCTATGGAGTTATTTTCCTGAAATGTCCAGTAAACCCAGTGCAGCCCAACAACTAAAATAGGAAGGGTGTTTTTTTGTTTTGTTTTGTTTTTAAGAGTTGAGCCAACAAGAAAAGAAAAAGGAAAAGAGAGAGAGAGAGAGAGAGAGAGAGAGAAGCTACCCATACCTCGAGGTGTTATTGCATAGTGTTTTTAACGGGTAAGCTCTGGGGTCAGACTGTTTGAATTCAAATCTTGGCTTTTCTGCTTATCTGAGATATAAACTTTGGCAAGTTGCTCAACCTCCCTGTGTCTCAGTTTTCACATCTGTAAAATGGAGACAATAGTATACTCACCTCATAGGATGGTTCTGATAACACGTGAATTAATTCACACAAAACACTTGAGATACTGCCTGGCAGAGGTAAATGCTGCATGGATGTTAGTTCTTATTATACCTAAAGCCAATCTTTAAGTGCTATGTAGTATAGTCATTAGAAGGAAATGGATATAATGGAAAAAACATTGCACAGATAGGAGTCCTGTGTTTTGTTGCTGCCACCAACTACCATGTAGCTGTACGCCTTAGAGCTAATCTTAGCTTCAGACTCTTTTCCTGTGAAGTTGTTATAATAGTATTTCCCTTAACTACTGTTTGTGCACATGCATGACTGTGCACACTCCACCCCACCCCACCCTCATACATACATTCACATTTACTTCCAGTGATAGATAAGAAGAATTAAATGAGAATACAAATTTTGAAACTCTGAAATGACATGAAGCACTTCAGTTATGGTGCTTGTGTTGCCATGTATACAATGTATACTTAGGCCATAACAGATTTTCGGGACAAAATATCCTTTCCCATCTATAAGGTATTTTATGCTTTTCAAAGGAAATAGGCCATCCAGTACTTTATCATAACTGCTTATTGCAAGCCTCTAGGGCATAAGGACTATTTTGTTTGCATGTTTTATTCACATTCTGGCAGATAGTGTGTATTCAGTACATATTAAATGGAAAAAATTTAGTTTTATATGAGTGAAATCAATCTAATGATACAGCTAAGATGCCTCAGAAGTGGTCTTTAAATGGTTTTCTAGCAAGTGGTTAATATTATTGACTTCCCATAATGTCAGGGGCCTGTAGTAATTTAGGTCCCAAACAAACTGAAATTTGTGTTGGACACACATCTTAAGAGACTATATTATGGTTCAGCAGGAAAAGCAATAGCTCAACCATTTGGGGCTTGGGATCTCTTAGCCAAGATTTACTTCATCTTTCAGAAGAGAGTAGACAGTAGTTGCATGTCTCTCTATGTGTAAAAAGTGAAAAGAAAGTTGTTATAGGGACACCTGGGTGGCTCAGCGATTAGGCACCTGCCTTCAACTCAGGGTGTGATCCTGGAGTCCTGGGATCAAGTTCCACATCGGGCTCCCAGCATGGAGCCTGCTTCTCCCTCTACCTGTGTTTCTGCCTCTCTCTCTTTCTCTCTCTCTCACATAAATAAATAGAATCTTAAAAAAAAAGAAAGTTGTTATAAAGTGTGCTCAGTGAGTACTTGTTGGGTATATGAATGAATAAGGCCTTGGGATGGAGTGTGTAGAAATTTCAAGTCGACTTGGATCAGGTAATTCTCATTAATGAGAGGAGGAAGGATGGCAACGCATCTTCCAGTTACCATGGGGAAGAGGAGTCTGGTGCTTTTGTAATCACTGAAGCTTTGGCTGTAAAGCACTTATGGAAATACAAAGTTCCATGTAAATCTTTAATAACAGGTTACCAACACAGTTCTTTCCAATAACAATGGTTGCATAAACTACTGAGAGTTAACCTTTCTTGGGATATTCATTTAGTGTCTAAGTGGTTAAAGGAGGAAGGAAGAACAGACAAGAGAAAGACTGGGTCAAAGGAACACATTAATTGTCCTGACAACACAAAAGACCCCCTAATTGTTGTGCTCTTTTTTAGTTTTTTGATAGCTGAAGGTATATTGAAATACAGGATTTTATTAGATAAAGACGCTAACAGAATGTTTGCATTGGAACCTTGAAATGAAGCCCATTCCCTCTTTATGGAGCAATATTTTGCATTTAGTATGTCTTCAACACCTATTTTTATTTTCCTAAGCTATGGTTATGAATAGTAGGTGGTTCAGAGAAGAAACTTTTTAGCCTTGATTCATGGAATTATGGTCACACACTATAAAAAGAAGATTTCACAAGTTGAGAAGACAGTAACCAGACCTAGAATGTCTTAGTGATTTTTCAGCCATTCTTCTCATGACTGTATGGAGTCACCCATGTCCCATCCCCATAAATTCTTCAGGAAAGGACCTTTTTTTTTTAAGAAAACATTTTAATTAGTGGAATGATTTGGTGAGCCCTGGGGACTTTTTAACTATTCATTATGGATTCCCACAGAAGCTGTATAACTTCCCTTCCTTGGATACTATCTGGCTTTCTTTTGTAAAAAGTGAACTGCATTTATGGTCAACTAATATTCGACAAAACAGGAAAGACTATCCACTGGGAAAAGGACAGTCTCTTCAATAAATGGTGCTGGGAAAATAGGACAGCCATATGCAGAAGAATGAAACTGGACCATTCTCTTACACCATACACAAAGATAAACTCAAAATGGATGAAAGATCTAAATGTGAGACAAGATTCCATCAAAATCCTAGAGGAGAACACAGGCAACACCCTTTTTGAACTTGGCCACAGCAGCTTCTTGCAAGATACATCCATGAAGGCAAGAGAAACAAAAGCAAAAAGGAATTATTGGGACTTCATCAAGATAAAAAGCTTCTGCACAGCCAAAGAAACAGTCAAGAAACTAAAAGACAACCTACAGAATGGGAGAGGATATTTGCAAATGACCTATCAGATAAAGGGCTAGTATCCAAGATCTATAAAGAATGTATTAAAGTCAACAGCAAAGAAACAAACAATCCAATCATAAAATGGGCAAAAGACATGAACAGAAATTTCACCAAAGAAGACATAGACATGGCCAACAAGCACATGAGAAAATGCTCTGCATCACTTGCCATCAGGGAAATACAACTCAAAACCACAATGAGATACCACCTCACACCAGTGAGAATGGGGAAAATTAACAAGGCAGGGAACCACAAATGTTGGAGAGGATGTGGAGAAAGGGGAACCCTCTTGAACTGTTGGTGGGAATGTGAACTGGTGCAGCCACTCTGGAAAACTGTGTGGAGGTTCCTCAAAGAGTTAAAAATAGACCTGCCCTACGACCCAGCAATTGCACTGCTGGAGATTTACCCCAAAGATACAGATGCAGTGAAACGCCAGGACACCTGCACCCTGATGTTTATAGCAGCAATGTCCACAATAGCCAAACTGTGGAAGGATTCTCAGTGTCCATCAATAGATGAATGGATAAAGAAGATGTGGTATAGATGACTATACTCAAATAAACATGTTCTATTTTACCAATGTCAAAGCAATTATTATTGATTTAGATAAATGTCCATTTCTTCATTTATAATAAGAGAATAGAATCCTTATTTCTAATATGTTAACCTGAATTTTTTACATTTAAAGTGTGTGAATTAAGATTGTATTTCATAATCAACATATATAACTATTGTATGATTTTTATTTACCTAAAACATATTAATAAATTAATGTGTTTCTTACCATTGGGGAAAAAAAGTGAACTGCAAGATCTAAGAATGTGATCCCAATGCCTCTTATGGTAGGTGTTATTTCTTCATCATGGGAACCTTAGAGAAGTAAGAATATTTTCTAACCAACCAAGAGTTGGCTCATTCAAGTGAAAGCCTGGGAGATGGTGAAGAATGGAAAAAAGACTAAGGATCATGTCTTATAACAGAACTAATTCATCAAGATGGTAGGGCAAGGTATGGTCCAGCATTTTTCATGCAATATTCTCCTGTAAGGACCAGAGTTATTCCTGGCATGTTCCCAGTAAGATGGATTCCTAATCCCCAGTGATTTCTGTGAGACAAATGGTCTGGAGTTCTCCTACATTCTTGTTTCTACCTTTCTGATTTCTCAAGGGTGGCTTGTTTTTGAATCCAGTGTAAAGACAGACATATGTCTTCTGAGCTGTGATGAAGCCAGTCTTATTAGCGCCTACTTAATTTTTAAAGTTGTTAAATACATTTGACCACAATTTTAAAGAGATAGCTGAAGGGTATAAAGAGAAAGGAATTTGGAAGGACCATGCATGCCCATTCAACCTTGGGCCCTGACAACTGCTGGTGAAGACAGCATTGGGCTACTAATGAGTCCCTGACAAGCGTCTGGCCATTTATGAACACAGACATTTCTTTAGTTGCTACTCAAACTCGTGAGAATACATTGTTGAAATGATACTTTGTCTTGAAGTGGTAGGTATAGGTCCTCTTTCTCTCCTCCTTATTTATCTACCTACCCATTGATTTACACCCTACCTTGTCCCCAAAAGAATTTAAACAGCTCTCCAAAGGCACAAATTAATAAAAGCAGGATACACTGCAACCAAAATGCATAGGAATCATCGGGCAAAGGGGAAAAGGATGGTGGAGCCAGGACGAAGGTTAGGAGACAGATGCATGAAGTTGATTACGTCTAGTAGAGGTGGACCATAAGTTTTGTCTCTGTGTTCTGGCAACAAATGTGAAAAATTATTGGATGCATGAATCACAGTGTCTAGGAGGTTAAAATAAACTCATTTTTCAGACAAGCTAGTGAAGGGTAAATGACAAGAACTAATTGGGTTAATGGAGCAAAGGGGTAGCGAAGTGTTGCAGAGCCACGTACTTTTTAGTAGTTAAGGATATTCATTTCTCATTTCTGAGGATTCTTCAAATGAATCATTTTAATTGTCTTCTCTGGTCTGTGATAGCCTTTGGGGGAAAATCTATACATATGTATGTATGTATGTTTCTGTCTATCTATGAAAGGATATGTAATATCCCTTGAAAAATACATTACTTTCGTTGTTTTCCCACTCATTTGTTTACTTCTAATCGATGTACCTTGGTATTTAGAAGCCTTGCATGTGAAAGTTAAAAAGAAAGGCTACATCTATTTACAGTCTGGTCATGGGCCTGCACAAATAGGTGGCTTATGTTTAATAGCAACTTATTTCTAAGCTTGGTCAATTCTAGTTAATGTGGAACATAAAATGCCAGGAAAATTCAACAGAAGTTGGAGCAACCCTTTGAGTATCTTCTCTGTGAACTATTCTAGAAGACATGGGGGCTTTTCTTACAACCTAAACTTGCCATTTTTATGTGTCTGATTTTTTAAAAAATTATTCAGCATTCAAAAATAACACTAGAATGTGTTGCCTATTTGGATGTTTTGGTCCATTAACTTTTTCTGGTGGTTTTTCCAATTAAAATCACATTGATGCCATATGGCATCTATTGTATGCTGAAACTCCCTAACTCGCAAAAGAAATGTCAAAGCAGATCAAGGGAGAAAAGATAGAGTGAGTTAACACTTTCCAGTGGTTCTAGTCACTAGTTACATCAAGGACTAATTTCCAAGGTCCAGTTTTTCTCATTAAAAAGTTAATATCTATTTTTTAGAGCAGTTTTAGATTTAAACAAAAACCAGGCAACAGTACAGAGTCACTGTTTGCTCGCTCTCCCCTGTACACAGTTTCTTATGTTATTACCATTTTTGGCATTAGTCAAGTACATTTGTTGTAATTAATGAACCAATATCAGTACATTATTATTAGCCAAAGTACATAATTCACAATAAAGATTTACTCTTTGTGTTGCACAGTTCTGTGGGTTTTAAGAAATGTATTATGTCTTGTAAACTCCATTAGAATATCATACAGAACTGTTTCACCCCCATAAATTCCCATACTTCACCTATTCACCCTGCTCTCCTTCTCTACCCCCAAAACCCTGGCAGCTGATGATTTTTTTTAGGGTCTCCCTAGTCTCGCCTTTTTCAGAATATCAAATGGTTGGAATCATACAGTATTTGATTGTTAAGTTAGCCTGTTAAGACTGACTTCTTTGATTTAGACACCTGAGGCTCCTTCCTGTCTTTTCATGGCTTGATTTCTCAGTTCTTTTTATCACTAAATAGTATCCTATTGCATAAATATACCACTTTTTATTTATCCTATTGAAGGATGTCTTGCTAGCTTCCAGTTTGGGGCAATTATTAATAAAGCAGCTATAAACATTCATGTGCAGGTTTTTATGTGAATGTCAGTTTTCAACTACTCACCTGGGTAACTATCTAGGAACACAAATGCTGGATCACATGATAACAGTATGCTTAGTTTTATAAGAAGCAGCCAAACTGGGGCACCTGGGTGGCTCAGTGGTTGAGCATCTGCCTTTGGCTCAGGTAGTGATCCTGGGGTCCTGGGATCGAGATCCACATCAGGCTCCCTCTTAGGGAGCCTGCTTCTCCCTCTGCCTATGTCTCTGCCCTCTCTCTGTCTCTCGTGAATAAATAAATACAACTTTTTTTTTTTTTAAAGAAGCTACCAAACTATCTTCCAGAGTGGCCATACTATTTGGCATTCCCACCAGCAGTGTTGCTCTGCATGTTCATCAGCATTTGGTATTATCAGTGTGATGAATTTTAGCCATTCTTATAGTCGTGTAGTGGTATCTCATTGCTGTTTTAATTTGTAATTCCCTAATGACATATGACATTAAGCATATTTTCTCAGGTTTATTTGCCATATGCATAGCTTCCCTGGTGAGACATCAATCTATCCAGATCTTTTGTTCCATTGGGTTTTTTATTTTCTTGTTGAATTTTAAGAGTTCTTTGTATATTTTAGATACAAGTCCTTTATCAGATATATTGTACAATTTTTTTTCTCAGTCTGAGGCTTGTTTTCTCTTTCTCCTAACAGATGTTTTTCTCTCCATTCTCTTAACATCACAGGACACATGTTTTTGCTTTTAATAAAGTCCAAGTTACCAATTTTTTATTTCATGGATTGAACTTTTGATGTTGTATCTAAAACCTTATTGCTAAACCCAAAACGATCAAGATCTTCTTGCATGTTATTTTCTAGAAGTTTTATAGTTCTGCATTTTATATTTAGGTCTACAATCCATTCTGAATTAATTTTTGTGAAAGATACAAGGTCCGAATCTAGATTTATTTCTTTGCATATGGATATCCAGTTGTTTCAGAACCGGTTGTTGAAAAAAGACTGTCCTTTTTCCATTGAATCACCTTTGTGCTTTCTGTGAGTCTTTTTCTGGGCTCTGTATTCTGTTCCATTGATCTATTTCTTTATTCTTTTGCCAATACCATGCTGTCTTTATTACTGTAACTTTATAGGCGTTCTTGAAGTCGGGTAGTGCCAGTCCTTCGATTTTGTTATTCTTTAGTGTCATGAGGGCTATTCTGGGTCTTTTGCCTTTCCATATAAACTTTGGTATTGATATCCACAATATAACTTGCAGAGATTTTGATTGGGATTCCATTGAATCTATAGATCATGTTGGGAAAGATTGACTCCTTCATAATACTGAGTCTTTCTATCTCTAAACACGGAGGATCTCCCTTTGTTTTTATACATATTTTGTTAGAATTATACCTAAGCAGCATCACATTTTTTGGGTGCTTATGTAAATGGTATTGTGTTTTCAATTTGAAATACCAGTTAATTATTGTTGATATATAGGGAAAAATAGACTTTTGTATATTAAATTTGTATCCTGGAGCCTTGCTTTAATTGCTTATTACTTCACAGAGAATTTTTTGTCGATTCTTTGGGATTTTTCTACATAGGTAGTCATGCCATTTGTGAACAAAAAAAAGTTTATTTCTCCCTTCCAATCTGTATGCCTTATATTTCCTTGTCTTGCTGCATTAGCTAGGACTCTAAGTACAATGTTGAACAAAAGTACTGAGAGGAACATCCTTGCCTTGCTCCTGATCTTACTGGCAAAGCCTCTAGCTTCTCACCCTTAAGTTAGAAGCTGATTACTTCTAACTTAATTACAAAGTTAGCTGTAATCTTTTGTGGGTATACTTTATCAAGTGGAGAAAGTCCCTCCTCTAAGTCCCTCCTCTCTTTCTCATTTACTGATGGCTTTTATCATAGATGGTGTTCGATTTTGGCAAATGTCTTTTCTGCACCTATTGATATGGTCATGTGATTTTTCTTTTTTAGCCTGTTGATATAATGGATTATATTAATTGATTTTTGAATATTAAGCCAGACTTGCATATCTGAAATAAATCCCACTTGGTCATGGTGTATGATTCTTTTTATACATTGCTGGATTTAATTTGCTAATGTTTTGTGGATTTTTACATTTATGTTCATGAATGATATTGGTCTATAGTTTTTCTTTCTTGAAATGTCTTTATCCAGTTTTGGTATTAGGGTAATGATGGCCTCATAGAATGAGTTAGGAAACATTCTCTCTGCTTCTGTTTTCTGGAAGGCATTGTAGAGAATTGGTACCCTTTTCTCCTTAAATGTTTTGTAGAATTCACCTGTGAGGGGCACCTGGGTCGCTCAGTGGTTGAGCATTGCCTTTGGCTCAGATCATGATCTTGGGATCCTGGGGTCCTGGGATCGAGCCCCGAATCAGGCTCCCCACAGGGAGCCTGCTTCTCCCACTGCCTATGTCTCTTTCTCTCTGTGTCTCTCATGAAAAAAAAAAACTTTTTTAAGAAAAAGAATTCACCTGTGAAACCATCTGGACCTGATGCTTTCCTTTCGGAAGGTTGTTACTTAATCACTCAATTCTTTAAGAAATACAGGCCAATTTAGATGATCACTCTCTCTTTGTGTAAGTGTTGGTAGTTTTATCTTTCAAGAAACTGATGTTTTTCATCAGTTTTATCAAGGCTATGGCCATAGAGTTCATAATATTCATGTATTATTCTTTTAATACCCATGGCATCAGTAGTAATGACTCTTCTTTCATTTCTCATATTAATAGTGTTTTCTCTCTCTCTCTCTCTCTCTCTCTCTCTCTCTTTCTCTCTTTCTGATTAGCCTAGCTAGATGTTTTGAAATTTCATTGATCTTTTCAAAGAACTAGGTTTTGGTTTAATTGGATTTCTCTATTGATTTTCTTTTTTAAAAGATTTATTTATCTGAGAGAGAGAGACCACACACAAACAAGCAGGGAGAGGTACAGAGGGAAAGGGAGAGGGAGAGGCAGAGAATCTCAGATATACTCCTTGCTTAGCATGGAGCCTGACTCGAGGCTCGATCTCATGACCCTGAGATCATGACCTGAGCTGAAATCAAGAGTTGGACACTTAACTAAGCCACCCAGTGCTCTATTTCTCTATTAATTTTCTGTTTTCAATTTCATTGATTTCTGTTCTAATTTGTATATTTCTTTTCTTCTGCTTGCTTTAGGATTATATTTCTCTTCTTTCTCTGCTTTCCCTTGGTGAAATCTTATTGTGTTGAGATCTTTTTTTTTCCTTTCTAATATATGTATTCAATACTATAAATTTCCCTCTAAGCACTTATTTTACTGTATCCCACTAATTTCTTTTTTCTTTTTTTATTTAGTTTTTAAATTCTAATTCAAGGATAGGTAACATACAGTGTTATATTAGTTTCAGGTGTCTAGTATAGTAATTCAACAATTCTATACATAACTCCGTTCATCCAACTCCCAACCAATCTCCCCTCTGGTAACCATCAGTTTGTTCTGTATTTTTCAGAGTCTGTTTCTTGGTTTCTCTTTCTCTTTCTCTTTCTCTTTCTCTTTCCCTTTGCTCATTGGTTTTGTTTCTTAAATTCCAATATGAGTGAAATCATGATATTCATCTTTCTCTGGCTTACTTTGCTTAGTATTAGACTCTCTAGCTCCATCCATGTTGTTGCAAATGGCAAGATTTCATTCTTTTTTATGGCATCCCAATTTCAGTCAGTTGTATTGTCATTTTCATTTAGTTAAAAATATTTTAAAATTTCTCTTAAGACTTCTTTTCCCATGTGTTTTGTTTAACTTGCAAATGATTGGATATTGTCTTATTACCTTTCTGTTATTGATTCATAATTAAATCTATGTGGCCTAAAAATATTCTTTGTATTCTTTCTATGCTTTTAAATGGGTTAAGATGTATTTCACGGCCCAGAATGTGGTCTATCTTGGTGAATGTTCCATGTGAGCTTGAGAAGAATGTATATCCTGCTGTAGATGGATGAAGTTTCCTATAAATGTCAATGAGATCTATTTGATTGATGGTGCTATTCAACTATATCCTTGCTAATTATCTGCCTGATGGATTTGTTAATTATTGTTAGAGGGATGTTGATGTTGTATATTTCTCTTTATACTTCTATCAGTTTTCCCTTCACATATTTTTGGTGCTTTGTTGTTAGGTGCATATACATTAAGGATTATGTCTTCTTGGAGAATTGATCCCTTTATCCCTGATAGTTTTCCTTCTTCCAAAGTGTGCTTAGTCTGAAATTAATTTAGCTCTTCTAGTTTTTTCTTAGTGTTAGCATGGTATGTCTTTATCCCTTTATCTGTATCTCTATATTCAATATATTTTTTCTGTAAACAATCTATAGTTGGGTCTTGTTTTTTTATTTACTCTAATAGTATCTATTTTTTTTACTTTGTATATTTAAAGATTTTATGTTTAAGTAATCTCTACACCTAATGTAGGGCTCAAACTTACAACTCCGAAATCAAGAGTTGCATGCTCTACCAACTGAACCAGTCAGGTGCCCCTACTTTCTGTATTTAAACAATTGACATTTAAAGTGATTAGCAATGTAATTGGATTAGTATCCACCATATTTGTAACTGCTTTCTATTTTGCATTTCTTTGTTGTGGATGTTTTTAACCTTCTTTTTCTTCCTTCTCTGGTTTTAACTAAACATTCTTTATGATTCCATTCTTTCTCCTCTCGTAGCATATCAATTATACATCTTTTTGAAAAATTTTAGCAGTTTCCATAAAGTTTGCAATATACATTTCAAAACTATTTTAAGTCAACTTTCAAATAATACTATATTGTGTTACTGGTAGTGTAGGTACTTTATAACAGAGTATTCCCAATTCCTCTCTCCTGTTCCATCCACATCCTATAGTCACCAAATACATTGTTGCTCTTATTGCTTTGAACAGTTATCTATTAGATCAGTTTTTTTTAAAGAAAAATAAAATGTTTTATTTTGCCATTCCTTCTCTGATACTCTTCCTTTCCTTACCCAATTTTCTGACCTATATGATTTTCCTGAGGAGTTGCTTTTAATATTTTATGCAAGGCAGATCTACTATTTCAATTTTTTCAGTTTTTGTTTGTCTGAGGTCTGTATTTTTCCTTCTCTTTTTAATAAAATTTTTGCAGGAAACCATTCTACATTGGTCAATTTTTTTTTCTTTCAACACAAATATTTCACTTCCTTCTCTTTTTGAGAGATAGAGTGTGCAGGGTGAGAGAGGGGCCGAGGTGAGAGAGAGAGAATCTTAAGCAGGCTTCCTGCCCAGTGCAGAGCCCAACATGGGCTCAGTCTTATGACTATGAGATCATGATCTGAGCTGAAATCAAGAGTCAGATGTTTGACCGACTGAGCTACCTAGGCACCCCATTTCCCTTTCTTTTTTGTTTGTATGGTTTCTGATGAGGTGTTTGATATAATTCTTATGGTTGTTCCTCTATAAGTAAGATGACTTTTTCTTCCTGTGGCTTCTTAAAAGATTTTCTCTTTCTTTTTGGTTTTCTGCAGTTTGACTATGATACACCTAGGAGTAGATATTTTGATCCTCAACCTGTTTGTGATTCTCTGAGCTTCCTGTGACTTTAGATGGTGTCTATAATGAATTTTGTGAAATTCTTGGCCATTACTACCTCAAATATTTCTTCTGTGCTGTTCTCTCTTCTCCTTCTGAAATTATAATGACACATATTCTACATGTTTTAAATTTGACTCACAGCTCTTAGGTATTCTTTTTTGTTTTGTTTTTTTTTTTCTCATCCTATTTTGGTTTGGGAACTTTCCATTGACATTTCTTTAAGCTCACTGATTCATTTCTGTTTGTTGTTTTGATTTTTAACATTTCCTTTTGATAGTTCTGACATTTTCCCTTTCATATTTACATTACTCAATCTGTTCTTGTATGTTGTTCACTTATTTCATTACAGCCCTTAACATGTTGATAATATTTTAAATTCCCTGTCTGATATTTTAAATTCCTGTCTGATATTTCCAAAATCTGTGCCATATCTGATTATGGTTCTGATCATTGTTTTGTCTCTTCAGACTGTTTTTCTTATCTTTTAGCATGGCTTGTGATTGTTGAAAGTAAGGCTTGACATAGGGTAATAGGAACTAAGGTAATTACACTTTTAGTGTGAATTTTTATGGAGCTGGGCTATTTGATGTTTGCTGTAACTGTAAGTGCCAGAAGCTTTAGTTTTCTGTAGTTTCCTTGTTTTATTTTTTCCTCACCAGTTGTTTTGGGGTTTCCCTAATAACTCCTTCTTAAATAGGGTCTTTGTCTTTCTGGTAGTAAATTATAGGAGTAGAAGTCATCTATAATCTTATGATTAATCTTAAGCTTTCAGTGAGTCTAAATTCTTGGTGTGTGACCTTCCTAAGTTCTTCTTAGCTTTTGTTTTCTCCGTTTAGAGCCGGAGACCTAGAGGGGGATAGACTTATATAATTGCCCTTCTACCAGGTATATTAGGCTTTGGTAAAATTATGTCCTTTGGAGAAAAGGTATTTGTTATGGAGAATGTCCTGGTATATTCCTAAATTATTACTTCCTCCCTCCCCCTGCCTGTAAAACAAGAAGACTTTTCTTAGATCTTCACCATGAGAACTCTGAATGTTTCCTGGAGGTAAATCCCATGGGTGTGTGTGTGTGTGTGTGTGTGAGATGAGGGATAGTTCATAATACTGGGGGCCCAGGAGCTTTTAGGCCTCAAGTTAGTCCACATTTAGCCTCTGTCAATTCGCCAAAATTGCCCTTTAAGTGTTCTTACTAGTTTATGGTTCTGGTAGCTTCTGTTCCAGTTAAGCTGGTCACACCTGCGATTCTGTTTGCCCATCTTCCCATATTTCAGGGTGGCAGTTTGCCCTGTGATCTCAGTTACCTGATAGGCCTAAGAAGAATTGTTGATTTTCAGTTTTTTTCTGCTATTGTCTGGTCTTGGAGGATGGGAACAATGAATTCTAAGCTCTCTACCTACCTACCTTCTGGGCCAAGACCAGAAGTCTCCCAATGTACAGTTTTCAAGTGTGATGCATATTGTAAGATTAATAAGGGTCTTGGTGTTAGACTGACCTCCATTCAAATTGAGGTCCTGGCATTTAATTAGAATAGTACCTTGTACAGTCATTTAACCTGTCTGAGCCTCAGTTTCCTCACCAGTCAAATAAAAACAATTCCAAATACGTATGGCTATGTTAAAGCTAAATGAGAGGACATATGTGAGTACACTTATCATAGATCCTGGCACATACGTTGTAGGTGCTGGGTAAATGTTACTTTCCTTTTTCCATTAAAGTACCTGTGCTTGAAAACGGGGACTATTTTGAGTCCAACTTATTACATGGCATCGATCCTAGGAATTTTAAAAGTTTTTATTAAGTATTTGCCATTATTACAATATGGGGAGAAAGTACCTTGAAAAAAACCTTCTTCTGAGACCTCCCTATTCTTAAGGACCTAAAGGGAATTCAGTGGCTCATTCATTCCTCTCTTCCAACCATGATTATAATCTCCTTTTTTGAAAGTATGTAGCCTTCTGCTGAAAAGGCTCATGAAAACACATTTCTTTCTGTCTAGGTCTGAATACAATATCATTAGCAAATCCTAAAGATGGTCATCTTGCTACAGTAGAAGGCTATGTGTCCAGAGGTTGGAAGGTTGCTTAGTAGAAGTCGTTGAACCATTTAAAGAGACATAATAAAGCTTGATTGCAAAATTCACTATCAAACCACATCTGGAGAATTATGTCCCCTTTTGAGCATCATAATTTAAGGAGGATGTTGACAACACTATTGTGTGTCCAGATGGAGGTGACCAGGATAGTGATGGGGACATTACAAATCTAGAAGCCTAGGTATATTGAGATGTATATTAACAAAGTTTTATTAGATCTATTTGTATCATTTATCTTTTTATATATTGTAAAATAATATTTTTTGTTTTGTGCCCAATTTTTCTTTATAGCTCTGATTTTTACATTGTTCCAATTCTTCCTGGACATAACTCTTGACTTCTTTCCAGGAAAGAGACAGAGAATACCCTCATCTAGCTTCAGTATACATTATTTTCTGACTCCTCCCCCCCCCCAAAAAAAAAATCAATGGGCTGAACTTCCTTGCAGTAATTCTAGCCCTTGCCTTCATTTCATGAAATCTCCAGTTGCAGGCCTCAAGCTGAGCATCACTTTTCACCTTGTGCTGGTTCCTTTAAGTCCCCAAGGAGCCTTTGCTTGTGCAGTTACTGTTCGGTTGGTTGTCCTGTAATGTAGAAGTAAGGGGGCTGGGCAAAATCCAGAGATGTGCTAAGTGGATTCTGAGCTGTGATAGAGCAGGGGGCATGTGTGAGCTTGAGGTTATATGTGACCCAGAGCCCTTTCCCCCTGCAATATGCATGGTTGTTATTTTTTCAGTAGAAGAGTTCATGATCTTTTGCAATTTTCTTTTGCTATTGATCCAGCGGTGCTAGTAACAGAAACTTTAAAAAAAAAAAAACCAAGGTTATGGCAGTACAGTCTATGGAACTTCACTGCCATATATCTTGTAGGTTAGAGGACACATGCTGTGGGATAAGGAAGAAGTTTGCCTTATAGAGAATTCATTTGAGGGTAGCAGTCCTCCTTCCCTTACTTTGTGCCTGCCCCAAGGCAAAGGTAGAAGTACGATTCTGCTTTGTTGGTCTTTGGGCTGCAATTTCTTCTAATACATTTCCATCTGGAGAGGAGAAGCCAATGGGAAAATAATGAGCTTTTAAAAGAACTCAACTTTCTACAAAGATTTTTGAGGATGTGTGTGTTGGCTCTAGGGCT
This sequence comes from Canis lupus dingo, assembly GCF_003254725.2. Lineage (NCBI taxonomy): Eukaryota > Metazoa > Chordata > Mammalia > Carnivora > Canidae > Canis > Canis lupus. Next base: position 105,000,744 of record NC_064281.1, on the reverse strand, counting down.
GAGGGCAGCTAGAGTGTAACCATTGCTGGGAGACACTAGTCTGAGCTGACTGCTTCTACTTTGCAGTTATGTGACCCTGAGAGAGTGCTTCAACTCTGCTGAGCATCAATTCCATCAACTAGAAAATGGGGATCACAATATCAAATTCAGAAGATTGTAAAATGTAGATAGCATGATATTCTCGGAAATGCTTTGTAAACACCAAACCATATAGCTCATGAGTACTTTTAAGATGGGATGGTATGTCATTTATCTCCATCTACCCAGCACTTATATACCCTTATCACCTAGCACAGAGCCTAGTATATAATAAATGACTGGTAGCTAAAGTTAAAAATGAATGGATAGTTTTAAATCTCTACATTTCTGATGATTTTAAAGAATTCATTGACTGGTCATTTGTATTGAGCTGGATGATCTTTTGGCCTTGTGGCCTCATTCAACCTTTAAATTCATGGGTTTAGAATACAATAGCATGTGGGGTTAGGAAGAAATTCCTATCAAATAGATAACTTTTCTAGGAATTGCTTAATGTTCTAAACAAAATAAAACAAACAAATGAGCACATAGCAGTTGACAGAAATGAAGATTAACTTTATCGGATGGGCTTGGAAGCCCAGTAGAATTACACTGGCATCTGCTCACCATTGCTGGGCATGTCATAAGCCCAAGGGAATAATCTAGCAAACATATTCTACCTTGTGAGGGATCTGGGGCAGATGGTGGTGGTATAATCTAGAGCTCACTTTCTGCCACAGATGACTGTGATATTGGACTAAGCGATCCCAAGGAGCTGGTGTAGTATAGTCTCTCTAGTAGTCTGAAAGTAGTAATAATTTGATTTTTCAAGGCTCATGAATTGGAATCATTTAGATTACATCTGTCATGGACCTTTGCACTTTGGAAGGAAATGAGAGAAAGTACTAAGTTAATTTTAAATGTCTCAGAAAACTTGGTTATTTTTGTTTGTTTTTAAACTGTCTTGTTTCTTGAAAAACATATCATTATGGTTGTTTTCTCTTCCCTCACATAAATGTGGAACTCTGATTATTTGGGATAATTTGTATCTGGAGTGTTTCAGTTTGGAGAAAATGAGATAATGACATTACTACTTTTTTTCTCAAACCAATGACACTAATTGGGCCTTATGCCAAGGGGTAGGGGTAGCAGATGTAATTTTGAATCCATAGTCTCTGGATCCCTGGGTGGCGCAGCGGTTTAGCGCCTGCCTTTGGCCCAGGGCGTGATCCTGGAGACCCGGGATCGAATCCCACGTCAGGCTCCCGGTGCATGGAGCCTGCTTCTTCCTCTGCCTGTGTCTCTGCCTGTCTCTCTCACTGTGTGCCTATCATAAATAAATAAAAAAATAAAAAAAAATTAAAAAAAAAAAACTTGAATCCATAGTCTCTGTAGAGTAGATAAGGCTTCCAAGCCATGTGGAAGCCAAATTTTACCAAGGAAGCTTAACAGTTATCCTTCCAGATGTTCAGCTTACAAATACCAGAGGTGTTAATTTGCAATATCAAATATATAGATAAGTGCACGGATTGTTTTTTTTTCCCATCCAGATACCCATTTTGGGGATATATTCCATTTCCAGGTCTGGCAATCTGTCAGATAGCTCTCTTTAAAGTTATCTTGAGAAAATCTACCAAAAATAATTAAATTCATGATAGCTTTTAGTCTCAGCTAAGAACTTGCCTCTCCTCCAGGGCTGAACAGGCTTAAATTGTTATATGAGTTTATATGGTAGTGTATGGTTTGTTGTCAAATATTTATCTCTGTCAAAAAATTAAATGTCTTGAAATATATTTTCTTTTTAACTGAATAAATCAATGAGAAAAAGAGAAATAACTTCTCATTTAGCCAATTTTTAATCAATATTTTCACAATAGGCCAAAATGTTAACCGAATCCTGGCTTTTGTCATTTGAAATACAATTTGTGTGTTTAAGAATTTATGTGCACATCAGGGTTTAGACTTACAAGCTCAGAAAGGAAAATTGATTTATAGGAGCAAACAACTGCAGGAGTAGAGGCAATGCCAGAAATGAATATGAGTCAATTATTTAAGGCAAATGGGACTTTAATCACCACAGCAATAGAAAAACCTCAAATTCAATTGCACCCTGGGTTTTCATGCTTTAATTTGTGGGCATTTCTGTATCTTTTATTTTACAGAGGCCTTTGAAATTGTCGTTCGCCATGCTAAGAACTACACCAATGCCATGTTCAAGAACAACTACCCAAGCCTGACCCCACAAGCTTTTGAGTTTGTGGGTGAATTTTTCACTGACGTGTCTCTCTATATCCTGGGTTCGGATATCAATGTGGATGACATGGTCAATGAGTTGTTCGACAGCCTCTTTCCAGTCATCTACACCCAGCTCATGAACCCCGGCCTGCCTGAGTCAGCCTTAGACATCAATGAGTGCCTCCGAGGGGCAAGGCGTGACCTGAAAGTATTTGGCAGTTTCCCCAAGCTTATTATGACCCAGGTTTCCAAGTCACTGCAAGTCACCAGGATATTCCTCCAGGCCCTGAATCTTGGAATTGAGGTGATCAACACAACTGATCACCTAAAGTTCAGTAAAGACTGTGGCCGAATGCTGACCAGAATGTGGTACTGCTCTTACTGCCAGGGACTGATGATGGTTAAGCCTTGTGGGGGCTACTGCAATGTGGTCATGCAAGGCTGTATGGCAGGTGTGGTGGAGATTGACAAGTACTGGAGAGAATACATTCTGTCTCTGGAAGAACTGGTGAATGGCATGTACAGAATCTACGACATGGAGAATGTACTGCTTGGTCTCTTTTCGACAATCCACGACTCCATTCAGTATGTCCAGAAGAATGGTGGAAAGCTGACCACCACGGTGAGTACCAGTCTACAGCTTTCTGAGGAATTCGGTTCCATTGGAATGGGGCAGCCTGGCCAGCATCAGGTGCTAATGGGAGAAGAGTGAGGGGAAGACCAGGAGGTAGGCAGAGATGATTGAGGGACTGAATGATCTCACAGAGCTAGGCGCACATTAAAACCACAGACTATGAAACAAAACAAAACAAAACAAAATAAAATAAAATAAAAAAAACACAGACTATGAACCAGGCACCTGAGTGGCTCAGTTGGTTGAGCATCTGACTTGATTTCAGCTCAGCTCATGATCTCATGGGTCATGGGATTGAGCCCTGTGTTGGGCTCTGCACTCAGCAGGTAGTCTGCTTGAGATTCTCTCCCTTTGCCCTCCCCCTCTTTGTGCACACTCTCTTTAAGGTAAATAAGTAAATCTTTAAAAAAAAAGACCACAGGCTACAGAGTTATAATGCCTGGCTTGAACTTTAGTTCTACTTAGTTTCCTGCTATGGGACGTTGGGTGAATCATCTTATCCTCATGAACTTCATATTTGCTGATTCATAAAAGAAGGATAAAAAGAATATCTTTTTCATGGGGAATGACATATGCTAAAGCATTTAGCATGTGCTTGGCCCATGGTAAGTCCTCAGTAAATATTAGCTATCATTCCCATTGTTGTTTGTCATTGTAATCCTCATGACAACCCTGTGAGGTGGGTGTAATTATCCCTATTTCATAAATGAGGCATCTGAAGCTCAGTGAAACTATAATTCACCCCAGGGCACCCAGCTCTAGTTAGTGGAAGAGCCAGGTTTCAGAAATTGATCAGGTTTCCTTTTAACGAAGTTATCACCAATTTTTCTAATTCTGATTACACTCTCATGCTCTTCATCGTGTATATCACATTACCCTTTTGAGTAGTGATTTTAAACACAAAAGGCCCAGCCAGAATCCACCAACTCAACCTACACAAGAACATAGGGGAGGCAAAGCATCCACATTTTCCACTGATTGTTTTCGCAGCTTTGGTTATACCCATCTGACCCTGATGGGCTTTGTGATGGGGGCAGGGCAGTTCTGTAAGTGGGGCAGCAGTTGGCTTGGTTTCAGCCACATTGTACCTGCCAAGCTAGAGTGCAAACATTCTGAACCACAGAAGACACCACCTATCTGATGCAGAGCAGAACCCATGGCTAAGGGCTGCCAGCAGATCCCGCAAAAGTGGTCACAAGCGATCCCCAAATGCTGACAGCTTTTTAGCAGGAGGTGGCAAAATTCTATAATATACAGGCGTTGTTGAACTCCAACCACATTCCAGGTGCTCTGCTGGCCAGTTCACATAATATTATTTCACAGTAATCCACAAGATAGGTTGTAATATTGTCCTTGTTTTACACAGGGAGAATGAAGCTTAAAGAGGTTAAGTGCCTTGCCCAAGCTCTCAAAGCTGTTAAGTGGAGGTGGGGGGACCTAGGATTCAAACCTAGGCTGGGCTGGCTTGGTTTGACATAGGATCTTAGCTTTTACACAGCACAACTGCTGTGTACTCTGAGCCATTGCTTACACAGAATCTGGAGGGCAGATTGGGCCATTTAGTCGGCCTTTAAACTCAGGAAATACAAAGCGATAGGGGTAATTGGTTTCTTTGGTGAATTAAACGAGGAAGGAGGACGGAAATGGTGCAAGCCGCAGCATGGCTACTCACGGAGCTGCTCTAATTGCCCCATTCACAATGTTACCCATTTAAAACACATTTACTGAGAAAATATTTTATAGTAAAATGAACAGAAATGTCCTATCTAACGATAGTATTCTTCAGCGGCTAATTATTCCCTTGACTGCTTTATAATTTGAGGCCAAATTCTGGGGCCTTCTACAAAAATAAATCTCACAGAATTAGAAAAATTAGAAGTCAGGATGTTTGTAAGTTCACCCACCTGATAGTGATTGAGGGCCCTCTATGTGTCAGACACAAAGCAAGGGTGCCAGCAGTGTGGAAATGTCTTTATTTTATTTTTTAAAAGATTTTATTTATTTATTCATAGAGACAGAGAGAGAGAGAGAGGCAGAGACACAGGCAGAGGGAGAAGCAGGCATCATACAGAGAGCCTGACGTGGGACTCGATCCAGGGTCTCCAGGATCATGCCCTAGGCTGCAGGCGGCGCTAAACCGCTGCGCCACCAGGGCTGCCCAGAAATGTCTTTAATAAGAGGAGAAATGAGGAGACAATGCTAAAGATAGGGTATGGGAATGTTTAAAGGTTGCCTCTGATATTGGTCGCTTCATGGCAACATAATGAATCTTGAAAACACATTCTCCTCTAGTGGTCCTAAACACACAAAAAACTGGTAAGGAGTTAAGTGCACTGTTTTGATGGGGCTCTAGGTGTAAAGGTTTATTTAGTAAACATTTATTAAGCATCTGCCTTGTTCATGGCACTCTGCCAGGTGCTGGGTCTTCTTAGTTACCCAAGACATAGTTCTTAGGTCTTAAAAAGGTCAATCTAGTTGACAGACAGATGTGTAACTGAATAAATTTCACTGTAGTGAACGTTTCACCATAATATGAATGTTGGAAGGGCCATGAGAGATGAGCTAGTCCAATCCCATTGATTTACAAATGAAGAAACAAAGTTCAGGCAGGCTTGCCCAAAGTTATACAATTAATGGAAGAGCCAATAGGACTAGAATCGAAGGTCTTCTGCTGCTTCAATCTAGTGTTCCTCTGTCTACCATGCCAGGGTGTCTCCGATTAGACTCTCCAGACTTTTCATTCTTTTTTTTAAAAGATTTTATTTTGGGGCAGCCCAGGTAGCTTAGTGGTTTAGTGACACCTTTGGCCCAAGGCGTGATCCTGGAGACCCAGGATCAAGTCCCACATCAGGCTCCCTGCATGGAGCTTGCTTCTCCCTCTACCTCTCTCTCTCTCTCTCTTCTCTCTCTCTCTTTCTCTGTCTCTCGTGAATAAATATATAAAATCTTTTTAAAAAATAAATAAAGATTTTTATTTTTTATTTATTCGCGAGAGACACAGACATAGGCAGAGGGAGAAACAGGCTCCCTGTAGGGAGCCTGATGCAGGACTCAATCCTAGGACCCCAGGATCACAACCTGAGCCAAAGGCAAATGCTCAATCACTGAGCCACCCAGGTGCTCCCAGACTTTTCATTCTAAAAGCTCCATTAGGATTTTGCAAAGGCATCATGAACTTAAATTGGATAGTTAATTCAGGGTGCCAGACCTGCCATATTTTAGGTGCGTATGTGTGCGCATGCGTGCGTGTGTATATGCACGCGTGCGCATGGACACAAATGCATGTGCATGCACGGGGAGTACATTTCATGTCATTATCATTCAGGAAGAAAAGCCTTGGCTGTCAAGAGGTGCTCAGTGATGCAGTCCCTTTCTGTTTTGGCCATTAAGGGCCTGATTGCTCCCAGCTCCCAGCTGGTTATGAGAGCGTGAAGTCTGCCTTCCACAGGGAATGCCCGAACTAGAACAGAAAGCATATGTAAACTCTGCCTTGTTACTGTTTTATGACCACCAACTATAAGTAATATATCCCAAATGGTGGGGGTAGGGGATTCATTGGCCAGGTGTGATCCAGCCCATACTCTCTACGGGCCAGAATGGGGCTGGGCCATTTATGGGGGGTGAGGGGAAGTAAGGGTTGGGTAGACTGCAGAAGTCTATTCATGTTAACAAACCTGCAGAATGCCCCAGAGCAAAAGCTGATTTAAAACTAGAGCATTAATGAGGTTCTGCTGTGGCACCCTCACCTTCCTGTTGTGATAAAATGTAAAATCCTGCCAGTCCATCCTGTTTGAGGTTGTGGTGAGAGACCTCTTTGAAAATATGCCCTTCCTGAGTTCTTTTGGGATAGCCTTGTTAGCTAGCTATAAGCTGTGCCGTGAGGTCTGCCATACAGGTACTGTGCTCAGTTGTTTTGGTGGCCACCATCTCCCCTGGATTATAAAGGACATTTTGGTCTTCTCGGTGAGTGGGGCACTGGTGAAGTTTTATAAAGATGGCCTGTGAGTGCTTTCATTTTCCCTAAGATAGTTTTCACTTCTAACTGCTGAGCAAAGGCATGCGAGTGAATGTCTGGGGTGTTCTCATTGGCAGCATTTCTGGAGGTGGTAAGCATCTGGTTCCCAAACTTGGCTCATTGTCATTGTCACCTGCAGAAGGGAACTTGTTAAGCAGATTCCTGGAGCCTACCCCTGGGGATTCTGATACCATAGGTCTGTGGAGATGCTGGAGAATTAGTCGTAGACTTTTTCATTTTAAAAGTGCTCTCAGGGCAGCCCCGGTGGCTCAGTGGTTTAGCACTGCCTTCGGCCCAAGGCATGATCCTGGAGACCCAGGATTGAGTCCCATGTGGGGCTCCCTGCATGGAGCCTGCTTCTCCCTCTGCCTCTGTCTCTGCCTCTCTCTCTGTGTGTGTGTGTCTCTCATGAATAAATAAATAAAATCTTAAAATAAAATAAAAGTGCCCCCAATTGATTCTTATACTCCTTTGGGAACAAATCCAGCCACCCTGTCTGGAAAATAAGATAAGGCCCACAGATTGGGACAGTTAATGACAAATGACAGTTAATGGCAAAGCTGGGACCTCAGATTCCTCATCTGTAACATGGGGTTGATACATGGAGATTAATTGAAATGATAGGTTCAAAGAACCTGGCAGTTGGAGGCACTTGGTAGGTACTTGCCTCAATCTGGTCCAGCTTTCTATGATGTTTTTCTAAGTGCCAAATGGACAATGAATTTTGTTTTGTTTTTGTTTTTGTTTTTGGACTATGAGTTCTTAAACTTACTTTAAGGGCCAGGACGTTTCCTGTCATTTTAGTCGAAAGAGGGAATAAAACATTGTGTGAAAATGTGTGTGTGTGTGTGTGTGTGTGTGAGAGAGAGAGAGAGAGAGATGGAGACACAGAGATTGAGAAAGAAGAGGGAAGAAAGAAAGGTAAGGAGACAGAAAGGTTGTACTGAAACATCCAAGAAGATTTAAATGATGGGACTGTAAATGGATCCATCTTGACTCTTTACCTACATTTGTGAACTAGGTTAAATATCATGCCCCCAAGTGAGTACTAAGCAGGTTTTTAATAGTATTTGGGTGAGAGCATCGCAGTTAAACTTATCAGCACATTATTGAATTCCACATCTTATGCCCTGAAGCAAATACAGATATATACAGTTATCAGTACAGATATTTTCAACATTGTTTTTTTAAGGTTTTATTTATTTACTCATGAGAGACATAGAGAGAGAGGCAGAGACATGGGCAGAGGGAGAAGCAGGCTCCCTGCAGGGAGCCCAATGTAGAACTCGATCCCAGGACCCTGGGATCACGACCTGAGCCAAAAACCAATGCTCAACCACTGAGCCACTCAGATGCCCGTATTTTCAACATTATTGTTGCACCACACCCATATTGCCGAGTGCCACAGCCTTCTTTTAAAAGTGCAATTGGTTTTATTCTGAAACCATTCTGATTATCATTACTGCATACTGCTATATGTATCATAGACATAAACCATTGTGGATTTCATATCCATTGATTAAATGATTCATAATCAGCATTTTGGATATTTACTGCTCTCCCAGAAAGTTTCTCAAAGGTCTCTCTGATTTCATTTACTTTCTGTACCCCCTGTAGTTATTGCTCACATATCGTCACATGGCTGTTTGCACTTTCAGTTTTCCATTTGTACTTCTGTACTTTCTTTATTGATTCAGCTCAGAATTTTTCGGCATTAGTGAGTGCTTCCTCTCCCACGAGTTCATTACCTTGGCTTGTTATATGCTCCACTGAACGTTGGACAAAATTGCAACCTTTCCTACCACCACTCCTGCTCCCTGCCTTTCCTCACTGTGATATTTATTTTAGCATGATCTGAAATAGGACTCATTTCAGGAAACATTAACAAGCACCCAATTATGGAGGCCCTAGACCCTGGGAGCTGCCAGGAGTGGTGGAAAGATAACCATGACTCTGTTGCTGCTCTCAGGGGTCATGTGGCTAGCAGGTCACAGAGATAACACAGAGATCTGTTGGGACTCCAAAGCTCATGTTTTTTTTTTTTAAGGTTTTATTTATTTATTCATGAGAAACAGAGAGAGAGGCAGAGACACAGGCAGAGGGAGAAGCAGGCTCCCTGTAGGGAGCCCAATGTGGGACTCAATCCCAGGACCCTGGGATCACGACCTGAGCCAAAGGCAGATACTCAACCACTGAGCCACCCCAGCATCCCCAGAGCTCATGCTTTTAACCATTACTCTATTGCTCTCTCAAATACTTCACCTTGATCTTCACCAGAATCTTCCTCCACTGAACACAGGCTAACTAGGTTTTTACCATCTTATTTAATATCCTGTCTTACTCTCTGCTGTTTTTTCAGTTGCACGATCAGGTTTTCCAATTCATTCTCCCTCCTCAGAGACTCTCACTGCAGTATTTCCCAATGAAGTAGCAAAAGGCATGAGATTTTTAGTGTTCATGAAACTTAAAGGCATCGCATAGTTTCTAGGGGGAAGAAGGAATGTCCGTGTAGGTGATGAAAGAGCCAGTCATGCAGTGAAATGACTTTGCCTAGAATTTATATGGGCAGTGCCAGTGGTGAGGGATAGCTCACCTCCCTGTGGCAATGTTTGGAATCTGCCTGTTAGACCAACATATGGTTTTTCATGCATTTGCCTTTGACACTGCTTCATGGTACATCTGGGTCTCCATTATGGAGTTTCTTCCACAGCAACATTGTGTACCGAGAACCTAACCTATTCTGGTATCCAAGTACATCCATTTCCTTTGCTAGAATTTCTGAAGATACCTCCGTTACAGTCAGTATTTATATGTGCTGGAAAGCTCTGGGGAAGATTCTCTGTTGATCCTCAACAATAATTCACTCTATCAAATTCTTCTATTTTGCTGTGTGAGTGACTGTAACTCATCAGAATTTCCAAGATGAGCCTTCTCTTTGTCTCTGCTTTGAAGGCTGAGGTTATTTCTCAGGTGTCAGAATGTCAGGGTTTCTCTCCTCATGCTATCACTCTGGACTTTCATTTTTTAGTCTCAGATTAGACATACCTTGTCTGAATTCACACAAGCTGTTTTCAGTACAAAGTGATTTCAGAGTGATAAAAACAAGTAAATGACTCACTACCTAATTAGTGTCCGCAGGTCAGCATCTAGAACTGTGGTGAGCAACTTTATTTGCATGAGGTCCATTTCTAGAGAGACAAAATGCCTATAGGCTGCCATTCTTTTTTTAATAGAATTGTATTATTAAAAAATATTTTACTTATTTATTCATGAGAGACACAGAGAGAGAGGGGAGAGAGAAAGAGAGAGAGAGAGAGAGAGGCAGAGACACAGGCTGAGGGAGAAGCAGGCTCCATGGAGGGAGCCCAATGTGGGACTCGATCCTGGGTCTCCAGGATCACACCCTGGGCTGAAGGCGCCGCTAAACCGCTGAGCCACCTGGTCTGCCCTAGGCTGTCACTCTTTCTTCACTCACAATAAAAATAGCCTTAGTAGTTCCTATGGGGGGAAATATGTAGTTTTTAAACATAGATTGCCTATTTATTGAAAAGAAGCATACAAAGGAAAAAATTGGCACCACTTTTAGGCACTAAATGTTAATTTCTGGGTGTGTTTCAAACAGTGGTCACACAGGGGAACCATTTTTAAATGCTTCATTCTGAAATTATATATATTATGGCTCATATTAGGAAATTAGGTGAGCTCTTCAGAAATCTAGAATTATTCACCTTTACCTTGGCAAGAAGTGGCAGCGTGATTACCAGTTGTTCTTTATGTTCTGAACCTTTTAAATAATTTTTTTTCCTTTCTACGGTCTGTGGACTGATGTAGCAAGAACATGTCCTCAAAACTGTGAAAGATCAGAAATTTTTACCCTGATTGCAAGCTAACAAGTTTCGTTGGCCACACAGTTTCATGGATGCTGGTTAAAGACATGAGACTCCCTGGCTCAGAGATGAAGGACAGTTTATTTCTCACAGCAGTGGTCATTGCCAGAGTATCAGCATCTGTCCCAGATCCCTGAGCCGTGATTCCCATGGGATAAGGCAAAGAGGGCCAGATGATGCACACACAGTGAGTTGCATTACAGGAGCAGAGCCTTTGGCCTCAGGAACTCAAATCTTTGATACTAGATAGGGAGGCTGCCTGCTCTTTTCTCTGAAGGGAGGCACTGTTTCTGTCTTCCAAGGCTGGCCACTATTCAAAGATACTTGAAAGGGGCACCTAGGTGGCTCAGGCGGTTAGGCATCTGCCTTCAGCTCAGGTCATGGTCCCAGGGTTCTGGGATCCAGTCCCGCATTGGGCTCCCTGCTCAGCAAGGAGTCTCCTTCTCCTTCTCCCTCTGCCCCTCCTCCTGCTTGTGCACATACACTCCCTCTCTCAAATAAATAAATAAAATCTTTGGGAAAAAAAAAAAGAAAACAAAACAAAAGTACTTGACAAAGAGCCTGGAGAAAAACTGCCTCCGTTTATGTGACATACAGAAACACAGAGACCCATGGAAAATTCTAGCCACACAAGGTCCCCCAAACCTGAATGGCTGCAAGAACCTCTCAAGTTCATGATGTTTTGGAAGGACCAGGCAAAGAAATGAGAAGTTATGGAAGACAACTGGGCTCAGCCCTGGCCGACTGGCCAAAAGGTAGGGCTATGTGCCACCTGTTGGAGGGGAGCAGAAGGCACCCACAAAGACAAAATAGTGGCAAAAGAAAGTATGAGGGCACCTGGGTGGCTCAGTGGTTGAGTCTCTGCCTTCAGCTCAGATCATGATCCCAGGGTCCTGGGATCGAGTCCCACATACGTCTCCTATCAGGGACCCTGCTTCTCCCTCTGCCTATATCTCTGCCTCTCTTTCTGTGTCTCTCAAAAATAAATAAATAAAATATTTATTAAAAAGAAGGAAGTATGAAAGGGGCACTTGACCATTGCCTCTCATTTGGAGTAAACGGTACTGCTTTGTGTCTTCAGCAACTACTCTACTGCTCTCTCCCTTCTGCTGTCCATGCCGTCATTTCTTTTTTGGCTTGTTCAGGCTCTGAGGTCGTGAGTCTTGTATTGCTAAGTGGCTTAGCCGAGTAGAGTTTTCTCTTTCATTGCACATCTATAGGGGTTATTGCACCCTAGGAGTTATGCAGAGGACTGATTTTGTCCTCAGAGTGAATTCAAAAAGGTTAGAAAGTTGGGCATATTTGCCCAAGTGTGCAGAAGTCCATAGAGATCATCCCGTGACCTGATATTCAGAGAATCTTTGTGCTCCCAGCATTGACAGTGAGGGTAGTCCAAAAATGCCTTCTCTGTGTTGAGTGGCCAAGGAATCAGTACAGTGAGAGCAACCTCCTTCCTGGTAAGGGCAGAAAAGCCCCCAGATACTCACTTGCTCTCACTTGCTTCTCCTTTGCAAGGCTGAAGCACCTCAGAAAACATGGAATCATGTATACAGTGTAATTCCCATCTCCCCACTAGGAATAAGGTTACTCTTGGCAACTGCAGTGTGATAGATAGCACCTCTGGTAACCTTGGCTTCCTCCCCAACCCCCTCCTGCCTGGGCATCTGGCTACCTTGCTCAGGTCTCCAACGACAAATGCTTTCTACTGGCACTGTCTCCCCACCCCCACCTGGAAAATTGAAAACATATTTAGAACAGCACAGAAGGGTTTTTAAATGAGGTTATGCTGTGGCACAGCACTTTCCTCCGGTGGGGAAGGTTATGATTTGCTGTAATCAAGTGTTTCACAAAATGGGCAAGCTGGGGAGAGGTGGATTTGGGGCAGATTTCCTCTAGCACGTTGCAGCTTTTGTAAGATAAAATACAAAACTTCATGATTAGCAGCGCCACAATTTTCTGAGTGCTGATACTTGGCATGGACAGGGGCTCACAGTTTACTACTCCTTTCCTTATGGGGGAGAATGCTAATAGAATGAGACAATCTTTGTTTTGGTGAAAGTACAGATTTCTTTTTTTTTTTTAGATTTTACTTAAATTTAGTTTGCCACCACATAGTATAACACCCAGTGCTCATCCCATCACGTACCCTCCTTAATGCCCATCAACCAGTTACCCCATCCCCCCATCCTCCTCCCCTTCTGTAACCCTTTGTTTGTTTCCCAGAGTTAGCAGACTCTCATGGTTTATCTTCCTAATTTTTCCCCACTCAGTTTCCCTCCTTCCCTTAAGATCTCTTTTACTAGAAAGTAAAGAGTCTTAGTGTCCTTTTAAAATGTCCCTTTGGGGGCTGGGATTCTGAATTCATCAGACTTCTCCAAAGCAATGCTGGAATGGGTATGAAGGATCTTATTGAGGTGATGGAATGTTCTAAAACAGTTTGTGGCAACAGTGATACAACTTAGTCAATTTAATAAAAATCATTAAATTTTACACTTGACATGGGAGAATTGTATGAATCCAAAAATATGCCTCAATAACATTGTAAAAAAAGATTTCATAGAATAAAAAACTGTGGAATTAATATATAAAGTATTTCAAATACAACAATGCATAAGCACATTATAAAACAGCTAGTAAAACACTACTTGTATAAATATTAACCATATCATTCAAATACATTACTATATAAAGTAAAACAGAAACAAATAAAAGCAATGCTAGAAGCTAGAAGACCAAAAAAAAAAAAGTCCCTTTGGGAAGTGCATAATCCAGCAAGGGTGCTTTCATATTTCATTCAGGGGCAGGGGGTGTGGGAGGGTTGATGCGGCCTACTTATTACCCAATTCAAATCCTTTCTGAAGAATATTCAGAAAGTGAATTAATTTTTCCCTTTTTCATTCCACTCAGAATGCTTAAAACAGATAAAGTAGGAAATGGAGTCATTATATTTGGGCGCTGTCTATTATCATTTACTCACTGAGAATCTATCTGAGCCTTGCTGCTTTTTGCAGATAATTAATTTTGTTCCTAAACGTAGGAAAGAGTGATTGTAATCAGTATGTTTGTACTTTCAGCCACAAATAGAGCCCATCAAAGATATGCAGTACAAATAAACCTCATAAAATATGCAGCCAAAGCACTGCTTGAAATTAATGTGCTGTCTTTCTTTTTTAAAGAAAAAAAAATTGTATGTATAATTTTTGAAAGTCGCTCTTGGTATTCTTATGTAGTTAATAGATGAACTCCTGTTTTTCTAACTTAAGCCCACACTCTGAATTATTTTTATCACGAAATCTCATAAATGAGAGCTCAAGGGGACATTGATTTGGCATGGAAATCCACTCATCAACATACACATATTTCTGAGTTCTGGGTGTGGATTTCTCGTATGCTTCTGGAAAATTATGAATAATCAGATTGAAGTTTGGGGTTCAGGTTCATGAGATGAATCCAAAGAGCATAGTTGTTGGTGAAAAACTTCCTCTAAACTCTTCAGAAAGACGTTTTGGACTTTTTTTCTGGCCGCCCAGCTTCCACCTCTGGCCAGCCTCTGTTCTAAGGCTCCCCCTTGTGCCTCTCCCTCATACCTCATACCTTGCTCCATGTCTTGTTCATTTAGGCCTCGTTGTTGGTTGAAAATTATGGTTAATCATGGTGCCCTCATCCCGGGCAGCCCATTTCTGATTCTGCTGATTCTCTAATGCATTCCCTCTCCTGAGAAGCAAACTCACTTCACTTAACAAATACATCATCAGAAAACACTTCAAAAGGTTACAAAGGATGGAGATTTTTGTCCCTATGGCACAGGTGAAAGAAGGAAATATTTAGGTGTACATGGGACCTTTTCATGCTCCTGAGATCACCTGCTGTGCTGGGATGGCAGCCACAGCGTCAGCCCAGGAATCCAAATCGTGATGTAGGGTCTCCACCTTGTGCTGCCATAGGAAGTGGCCTTGGAGAAGTGAGTTAATCGGTGCAGCAAAGAAGATCAGAACGATGAGCTGTGATCACAAAGTGCTTGCTGTGTGCCACACACTGTTCTAAGCTCTTTCCACAAACTGACTCATTTACTGCAGACAACAATCCTGGTGAGGAAGGAATTCTCACTTAGTGCCATTTTCCAGGAGGAAGAATAGAGGCAGGGAGACCTGAAAGTAGGTGCCAGCCACAAGGCTGCTTCCACAGGTTCTCCTCTGCTTGGGCTCCTGAGGCTCATCTCTTGCCTGGGCCAGACACAGTCTCAGACTGTGTAGACAAAGCCTGGCTCCCTCTGCAGGTGGGTGAGAGCTGAATCAGTGGACATGAGGCAGGATGAGAGCCAGGAAGTGACTAAGGGTTTCGCATTCCTGCCTGCTCACTCAGTTCTTGCTTGTCCTCTTTCCTCCATGTGGCCTTAAGTATAGCATGGAAACTTCCAATGGACTTAGCTTTTCTTCTCTGCTCTTCCTCATACTTGTGTGTTTTTTTTTTTAAAGATTTTATTTATTTATTCATGATAGTCACAGAGAGAGAGAGAGGCAGAGACACAGGCAGAGGGAGAAGCAGGCTCCATGCACCGGGAGCCCGATGTGGGATTCGATCCCGGGTCTCCAGGATTGCGCCCTGGGCCAAAGGCAGGCGCCAAACCGCTGCGCCACCCAGGGATCCCACTTGTGTTAATCCTAATGAGATTTTTCTAAATCTGCTTGGAGCTCAGACTTCCCCCCAGGATCAACGGCTAGTCCATTAAAAAAAAATCCATTCTTGATGAGCTTAGGTTGAAAATATGCTTTAAAAATATATGGTGCCCATGTTTCCCCCTTTCAGATCAGAAATCCAAAGAATAGTGAAAAACACTAAGCACTATGGTTTTCTTATCATGCATTAAAATCCTGCAATGATCTCTTTCTAAACATGGAAGGATTCTGTGATAGCTGTGTTTCTGATTTGCTCAATGGTCCCATTCACCTTAACAAATTCTCAATTAATGGGTTTCTTCACTGTAGCAACCTTCTAGCAGATTTTTTTTATAATTATGTACACTTTAAATCACCTTTGAACAGCCTCTTCACAAGTTTTCTAGATATAAAATACTCTAGACAAAAGAATACTCAATTATTGTCCTTACTCTGATTAAAAATAAAGCAATAATTGTGATAAATTGCCATAATCAAACTTGACAGAAAGAAAATATAGAATACATGCTATATCTCCTTCAAGTATGAAAAGGATGTTAACAACCCCAGATCACAGAGAGTGAAAGAAGACACACTGGTGGAAGCATTTCCCTCACACATCTGTGTTTATCAAGTTTTAAAGTCTGTTTCCTCCCCGACCATTTCTTCTGAATCTGTAATCCACTGATTGAAAAAAATTAATGCACAACTCAAACTGCTCTGCTATGAAAAGCCCCATTCAGAATTGTCTCGGCTTTGGTTATCATTGACCAAAGAGTCTTCGAGGTACCAGGAATAATAAATTACAACAAACATCCATTTTTAATAGCACTGTAAGGGATTTCTAAGAGCTAAGCTTTTGAGATGGAAAGCTGAATCAATACCCTGCACAGGAATGGGTCAGCTTGGTGTTGCAAAGAGCAGAGTAAGAAAAGGTTGTATAGTAGAAAGAATGCTGGCTTCAGGGGTTAAGATGTAAATCTCTGCTCAGCCATTCCTTATCTTAGTGACCCTGGGCATAGTGCATCATCTCCTTGAATCTTAGTTGCTTCATCTATAGAATGGAGATAAAAGTGCCAACCTCTAGGGGTGCCTGGGTGGCTCAGTTGGTTAAGCTTTTGATTTTGGCTCAGGTCATGATCTTGGAGTTGTGAGATCGAGCCCTGCGTTGGGCTCTACACTCAGTGTACAATCTGCTTGAGATTCTCTCTCTCCCTCCCCCTCTCCCCCTCCCCCTCTTCTCTCTTGCCCTCAAATAAATAAGTAAATAAAATATTTTTTAAAAAGCCAACCTCTGGGGCAGCCCGGGTGGCTCAGCGGTTTAGCGCCTGCCTTCGGCCTAGGGTGTGATCCTGGAGACCCAGGATCGAGTCCCACATCGGGCTCCCTGCATGGAGCCTGCTTCTCCCTCTGCCTGTGTCTCTGCCTTGCTCTCTCTCTCTGTCTCATGAATAAATAATAAAATCTTAAAAAAAAAAAAAAAGCCAACCTCTGAGAACCACTATGAAAATTGGCAGTAATGCCTTGTGCACAGTAGCACTGTCAAGTCTGACGTGTAACATGATCCATCTCATATGCCACGAGACCAAGTGGCCTTTTCTTTCTAGGTATTCCCTCTCATGGGGCTGTTCATCTTTGTGGTCCTCTCATTAGCAGCACCAACGCTGATAAATATTTACCAAGCCCCTGTGGGAAAAACCCTATGCCTGGGGTGGGCAACACAATTATCAGCAAGCCATTTCAAGAAACTACACCAGTTGGGTTGCAGCAGATTTTCTGAATTCTTTGCCTAATGTTAGGATGGCTGTTTCGACTGAGGCTGCTCACCCAGGTACTCACATTCATCCTAAAGACTTGAAGTTCCTACTTACCAGTCTTTGCGTTCAAACCTTGGTGAGTCCTTGAAACAGGTTTGTCTGGCCTATATGGCTATAAAGCCTCTGCTTGCATTTGCCCAACTTGGCCACTGAAAATCGTGTTCCCCCAGATGTTCAGGTGACTTGATTCCCAGCCAGGCAGGAAAAGTGGAGCACACAAGTTTTCTAGCTGCTCTCAGTGGGCTTCATAGAAGATACAGGAAGAAAGGGCAATGTGATATATTTCGAATCCTGATGGGGATTTTGAGCATTTGTCTTCTTTTGCTCGGGTTTAGTGCTGAAATCCTTGGGAGGGGAGGGAAGACTCAAGCTGTGTTTATAGCTCCTTTGTTTTTGAGTGTGTATTGTGCAGTATAATGCTAAATTGCTTTTACTGAGTACCACTGTTAAATGACTATTAAATTTAGGCTGATATAAAAATGAACAGATATCTATTACATATTTTTGGGATAATTTAATGATATCCCCTTGTTTGAGATAATGTCCTTTTATTAAATCCCTAAATTTCCTTGTCTGTTCTTACCCATCTTGCCTATTCAGAGTTTCTTCCCCCCCTTTATAATGATAGGCGGCTACCTTTCTGATCCCTGGGGTTGGGTTATCATATATTTCTTTTGTTGGAGGGAAAGAGGAGGAAGAGAAGGGAGTTTGGGGAAGTGAAAGGAGATGGAAAGTAAACCAGACCATTTGGCAAGGTTTTTTTTTTCTCCGTACGTGTCCTCTGCAATTTTTGCTTAATATAATCATCGCCCCAGTAAGGCTAGCACAATACAAATAAGTCACAAATGCCAAATTTTTTAAAATACAAAAAAAATACAGGGACACTTCTCTGGCTCAGTTGGTAGAGCATGTGACTCTTGACCTTGGCGTTGTGAGTCTGAGCCCTGTGTTTGGTGTAGGACTTAAGGAAATTTTAAAAATACAGAAAAATACAACATATCTCAACTATGATTTACTTCCCAGTTTCTTAAGTCAAGCATCAGTTTTAGTGTATGAGGCCACCATCCCTCTTCCCCATCCCCCAGTAAGCAATTTCTTACATAGCATAGGTGTTTCACTCTTCTCTTAAATCAAGCTAAAGGGGAATGAAGTTTAACCTTGGGATAATGAAGAGCCATCAAGAATACAGAGAGCACAAATCTCTACCCACAAAATCAGGAATATACAAAAAAGTAAATTTATTATTATTTTTTTGCTTTCTCTTTTTAAACAATAGACTATTTTTAGAGCACTTTCAGGTTCATAGCAAAACTGAGTAGAAAGTACCAAGTTCCCATAGACCTCCTGCCCCTACATACCCCCAGCCTCCCCTAGTATCAGCATCCAGCACCAGAGTGATACATTTGTTAAAGTCAGTGAACCTTCATTGACACGTTATTATCACCCAAAGTCTGTGGTTTATATTAGGGATCACTCTTGGTGTTGTAAATTCTATTGACAAATGTATAGTTAGG
This sequence comes from Canis lupus dingo, assembly GCF_003254725.2. NCBI lineage: Eukaryota > Metazoa > Chordata > Mammalia > Carnivora > Canidae > Canis > Canis lupus. The sequence continues at coordinate 104,981,969 of NC_064281.1, read as the reverse complement.
CATTATAATATCATATAGAATAGTTTCACTGCCCTAAAAATCCTAATTACTTAGTGAAAGGAGCCAATCTAAAAAGCTCCTTTCACTAAGTAATATGCATTTCAAGGTTTCTCCATGTCTTTTCATGTTTTCTTTTTCCTAATGCTGAATAATATCCCATTATCTGGAGCATCTTTTTATTTATTTTTTCTTTTCTATTTTATTTTGTTTTATTGAAGTTCGCTTTGCCAGCATATTGTATAACACCCAGTGCTCATCCCATCAAGTCTGGAGCTTTATTTATTTATTTATTTATTTATTTATTTATTTATTTATTTTAAAGATTTTATTTATTTATTCATGAGAGATGCACAGAGAGAGAGAGAGAGAGAGAGAGAGAGAGGCAGAGACACAGGCAGAGGGAGAAGCAGGCTCCAGGCAGGGAGCCTGACATGGGACTCGATCCTGGGTCTCCAGGATCACGCCCTGGGCTGAAGGCAGCGCTAAACTGCTGAGCCACCCGGGGTGCCCAACATCTTTTATTTTTAAATCAACTTAAATCTTTGTTCCCTTTGGGTCAGTGGTAAATTCCACCTCATTACTTCTTTTTTAAAACAGCTTTATTGAGATAGAATACGTTCTTTATTCACATAGAATACGTTCACCAATTTACCCATTTAAAGTATACGATTCAATGGTTTTTAGTACATTCATGAAGCTGTGCGTCCATCACTCAAATCAGCATTAGACCAGTTTTAGCATTCCAGAAGAAACTCTATGCCAGTTAGCTGTCACTTCCCGTTCCCCATTCCCCTGCCCTGGCAACTGATAATTTATGTTCTCTCTCTACAGATTTGCCTATTCCAAACATTTCGTATAAATGGACTCCTACAATATATGGCTTTTTGTGTTCAGCTTCTTTCACTTAACATGATGTTTTCAAGGTTCATCCATGTTGTAGCATGTATGAGCACTTCATTACTTTTTATGGCTGAATAATATTCCATTGTATGGATAGAGCACATTTTGTTTACCCGTTTTCAGTTGATGGAAATTTGAATTGTTTCCATTTCTTGGTTATTATTCATAGTGCTGCTATAATCATTCATACACAACTCTTTGTGTGGATATATATTTTCTTTCTCTTGGAAATATAACTAAGAATGGAACTTTGGGTTATATGCTAACTCTATGTTTCACCTTTTGAGGAATTGCCAAACTATTTTCCAAACCAGCTGGACCATTTTATTTTACCACCACCAATATAGAAGGGTTCCAATTTTTACACATCTTCACCAGCAATTGCTATTATCTATCTTTTTTGGTTTATGGATTAAAAAACCCCATCCTAGTGGGTTTGAAGTGGTATCTCATTGAAGTTTCAATTTGTGTTTCTCTGATGACCAGCGATTTTGAGTAGTTTTCATGTGCTTTTAGGCTAGAGATGTATCTCTTCTTTAGTGAAAGGTCTATTGAGATCCTTTCCTAAATTTTTAATCAGGTTACTTGTCACTTCATTGTAAGCATTATTTATATATATGGAATACTAATCTTATCAGATATGTGATTTACAGATATTTTCTTCTATGTGGTGGAGTGCCTTTCAGTTTCCTGATAATGTTCCTTAAAACATGAATGTTTATGATTTCGATGAAGTCCAATTTATCTATTTTTCTGTATAGGACATATCTAAGAGACCATTGTCTAATTCAAACTCATGAAGATTTACACCTATGGTTTCTTCTAAGAATTTTTACAGATTTAGCTCTTACACATAGGTCTATAATCAATTTTGAGTTAATTTTATATGGTTGATGTGAGGTAGAAGTGCAACTTGATTCTTTTTTTTAAAATATTTTTTTTTATTTATTCACGAAAGACACAGAAAGAGAGGTAGAGACACAGGCAGAGGGAGGAGAAGCAGGCTCCATGCAAGGAGCACAATGTGAGACTCAGTCCCAGGAATCCGGTATCAGGCCCTGAGCCAAAGGCAGATGCCCAACCTCTGAGCCACCCAGGCATCCCTGCAACTTGATTCTTTTGCTTGTGGATACCCAGTTGTCCCAGCTTCATTTGTTGAAAGCAGTAGTGTTCTTTCCCCGTTGGATGGTCCTTGCACTTTTGTGAATTGACCATAAATGTATGGGTTTACTTCTGCACTCTCAATTCTATTTCATCAAACTATATGTTTCTCATTATGCCAGTACCATGCTGTTTTGATTACTGTTACTTTGTAGTAAATTACAAAACTGTGAAGTGTGTGAGTCTTCCTACTTTGTTATCTTTCAGATTGTTTTGGCTATATGGAATACCTTGCAATTCCATTTCAATTTCACAAGCAGCTTGTTAATTTCTACAAAGAACTCAGCTGGCATTTTGATAAGGATTGCATTGAATCTGTAGATCGTTTGGGGGGACTTTTGTCTTAACAATATTAAGTCTTCTGGGGCAGCCCAGGTGGCTCAGTGGTTTAGTGCCACCTTCAGCCCAGGGCCTGATCCTGGAGACCTGGGATCAAGTCCCATGTCAGGCTCCCTGCATGGAGCCTGCTTCTCCCTCTGCCTGTGTCTCTGCCTCTCTCTCTGTGTCTCTCATGAATAAATAAATAAAATCTTAAAAAAAAAACAATATTAAGTCTTCTGATCTATGAACATGGAATGTCTTTACATTTATTTAGGTCTTTTTTCATTTTTTTCATTGTTGTTTTGTAGCCTTCAGAGCTTTGCCCTTATTTTGTTAAATTTATTCCTAATATCATAGTTCTGTTATTGTAAATGGAATTGTATTATTAGTTTAATTTTTGCATAGTTCATTACTTGAGTATAGAAATACAATTTGATTTTTGTATATTGATGTTGTACCTGGTAACACTGCTGAACTCATTTATTGGTTTTATTTTTTATTTTTTAGGTTTATTTCTTTATTTTTTCTGTATTTTTTAATATATTTTTATTGGAGTTCGATTTGCCAATATATAGTATAACACCCAGTGCTCATCCCATCAAGTGCCCCCTTCAGTGCCCGTCACCCAGTCACCCCCACCCCCCACCCACCTCCCCTTCCACTACCCCTTGTTCGTTTCCCAGAGTTAGGAGTCTCTCATGTTCTGTCTCCCTCTCTGATTTTTCCCACTCATTTCATTTCCATTTATTGGTTTTAATAGTTTTGTTTTGGTTTGTTCTGTTTAGTCCTTGGTGTTTTCTGTATACAAGATCATATCATCTGTAAATACAGATAGTTTTATTCTTTTCCAATCTGGATGCCTATTATTTCTTTTCCTTTCCTTTCCCCTCCCTCCCTCCATTCATTCATTCATTCATTCATTCAATTTTTCTTCCTCTTGCTGTCTTTCTTTCTTGCCTCATTACTCTGGCTTGAACCTCCAGTACAATGTTGAACAGAAATGGCAAGAATGAAGTCCTTTCCCTAAACTTAGAGGAAAAATCTTCTGTCTTTCCCCATTAAATATAGTGTTAGCTGTGGGTTTTTCATAAATGCCCTTTATTAAGTTGAGGAAGTTTCTTTGTATTCCTTGTTGATTGAATATTTTTCTTATTAAAGTATGCTGGATTTTATCAAATTTCTCTTCTGCATCTAGTTTATTTCTCCTGATTTTGTATGTGTTCTTTATTCTATTAATATAATAATTATATTTATTACCAGATGTTAATCTACTCTTGTATTCCTGGGATAAAGCTCACTTGGTCATGATCATGATCCTTTTTCTGTATTGCTGGATTCAGTTTGCTAGTATTTTGTTGAGGATCTTTGTATTGATCTTCATAAGTGATACTGGTCTGTAGTTTTCTTATAGTCTTTGTCTGGTTTAAGTATTAGCATTGATATTAGCCTTACGGAATGAGTTGAGATGTGTTCCTTCCTCTGTTTTTTGGAAGAGTTAGATAAGGATTAGCATTAATTATTCTTTAAATGTTCAGTAGAATTTGCCAGTAAGGCCATCTGATCCTAGGTTTTTCTTTTTGGGAAGATTTAAATTGCTAATTCAATCTGTTTTAAGTTAATTCATATTTTCTGTTTCTTTTTGAGTCAAGTTAAGGTACTTTTGTCATTTTAGGAATTTGTCCATTTTGTGTATGTTATATGATTTGTTGTCATATACTTTTTTAGTATTCCCTTAAAACCCTTTTGATTTATATAAGGCTGGTAGTAATATCCCTTCTTTTGTTCCTAATTAAAATAATTTGAGTCTTTTTTTTTTTTTGTCTTGGTCAGTGTAACTAAAAGTTAATCTTGTAGACCTTTTCATAGAACCGACTTTTGATTTTGTTGATTTTCTTTATTCCTTTTCTATTCTTGATTCCACTAATTTCTGTTGTAATACACTATTGCCTTCCTTCTTCTTGGTTTATTTTTAATGTGCTCTTTTTTTTCCCAGTGTCATAAGGTGACAGTTTATGCTATTGATTTGAATCTTTCTTTTCTTTTTTTTTTTTCAAAATAATTGTTTACAACTATAAATTTCCCTTCATGTGCTGCTTTAGCTGCATCCCATATGTGCTGGTATATATTTTTGCTGTCATTAATATCAAAGTATTTTATCATATTCCTTACAATTTCTTACTTGACCCTTTCATACTTAGAGTCTTTTTTTTTTAATCTAGGAATTTTTTTATTTTATTTTATTTTTTTAAATTTTTTATTTATTTATGATAGTCACAGAGAGAGAGAGAGGCACAGAGACACAGGCAGAGGGAGAAGCAGGCTCCATGCACCGGGAGCCTGATGTGGGATTCGATCCTGGGTCTCCAGGATCGCGCCCTGGGCCAAAGGCAAACGCCAAACCGCTGCGCCACCCAGGGATCCCCTTAGAGTCTTTTTAAAAAGATTTTTATTTATTTATTCATGGGAGACAAAGAAAAAGGAAGGAGAGAGGCAGAGACATAGGCAGAGGGAGAAGCAGACTCCATACAGGGAGCCCGATGTGGGACTTGATCCCGGAACTCCAGATACCTCCCTGAGCCAAAGGCAGACGTGCTCAACTGTGGAGCCACTCAGGCGTCCCATACTTAGAGACTACATACTTACCAGTGTATTGTTTAATTTCCCCATATGTGGTTACTTAGGAGTGTGTGGTTTAATTTCCATATATATGTAGATTTCCTAAATTTCTTTCTGTTATTGGTTTCTTATTTTGTTCCATAGTCATAGGAAAATATACTTGGTATGATTTCAATCCTTATTCACTTATTGAAATTTGTTTATGGCCTAGCATATGATCTGTCCTGGAGAATATTCCACGTGCAGTTGAGAGAATGTGTATTTTGTTGTCATAGGTCTTTTGGTTTATAGTGTTGTTTAAGTTTTCTGTCTCCTTGTTGATGTTCTGTCTAGTTTTTTTTTTATCCACTGTTAAAAGTGGGATATTAAAATCTCCAACTATTATTGCTGAATTATTTATTTCTCCCTCCAATATTACCGGTTTTTGCTTCATGTATTTTGGGGCTTTATTGTTAGATGCATATGTTTGTAAATGTTTCTTTCTGATGGACAGACCCTTTTATCAGTATAAAATGGTCCTCTTTATCTTTAATAATATTTTTGATCTACTGTTTATTATTTTCTTTTTAATTTATTTTTTATTGGTGTTCAATTTACCAACATACAGAATAACCCCCAGTGCCCGTCACCCATTCATTCCCACCCCCCGCCCTCCTCCCCTTCTACCACCCCTAGTTCGTTTCCCAGAGTTAGCAGTCTTTACGTTCTGTCTCCCTTTCTGACATTTCCCACACATTTCTTCTCCCTTCCCTTATATTCCCTTTCACTATTATTTATATTCCCCAAATGAATGAGAACATATAATGTTTGTCCTTCTCCGACTGACTTACTTCACTCAGCATAATACCCTCCAGTTCCATCCACGTTGAAGCAAATGGTGGGTATTTGTCATTTCTAATAGCTGAGTAATATTCCATTGTATACATAAACCACATCTTCTTTATCCACTCATCTTTCGATGGACACCGAGGCTCCTTCCACAGTTTGGCTATTGTGGCCATTGCTGCTATAAACATTGGGGTGCAGGTGTCCCGGCATTTCATTGCATCTGTATCTTTGGGGTAAATCCCCAACAGTGCAATTGCTGGGTTGTAGGGCAGATCTATTTTTAACTCTTTGAGGAACCTCCACACAGTTTTCCAGAGTGGCTGTACCAGTTCACATTCCCACCAACAGTGTAAGAGGGTTCCCTTTTCTCCACATCCTCTCCAACATTTGTTGTTTCCTGCCTTGTTAATTTGCCCCATTCTCACTGGCGTGAGGTGGTATCTCATTGTGGTTTTGATTTGTATTTCCCTGATGGCAAGTGATGCAGAGTATTTCCTCATGTGCATGTTGGCCATGTCTATGTCTTCCTCTGTGAGATTTCTGTTCATGTCTTTTGCCCATTTCATGATTGGATTGTTTCTTTGGTGTTGAGTTTTAGAAGTTCTTTATAGATCTTGGAAACTAGGCCTTTATCTGATTCGTCATTTGGAAATATCTTCTCCCATTCTGTAGGTTGTCTTTTAGTTTTGTTGACTGTATCCTTTGCTGTGCAAAAGCTTCTTATCTTGATGAAGTCCCAATAGTTCATTTTTGCTTTTGTTTCTTTTGCCTTTGTGGATGTATCTTGCAAGAAGTTACTGTGGCCGAGTTCAAAAAGGGTGTTGCCTGTGTTCTCTAGGATTTTGATGGAATCTTGTCTCACATTTAGATCTTTCATCCATTTTGAGTTTATCTTTGTGTATGGTGAAAGAGAGTGTGTCTAGTTTCATTCTTCTGCACGTGGCTGTCCAATTTTCCCAGCACCATTTATTGAAGAGACTGTCTTTCTTCCAATGGATAGTCTTTCCTCCTTTATCAAATATTAGTTGACCATAAAGTTCAGGGTCCATTTCTGGGTTCTCTATTCTGTTCCATTGATCTATGTGTCTGTTTTTGTGCCAGTACCACACTGTCTTGATGACCACAGCTTTGTAGTACAATCTGAAATCTGGCCTTGTGATGCCCCCAGATATGGTTTTCTTTTTTAAAATTCCCCTGGCTATTCGGGGTCTTTTCTGATTCCACACAAATCTTAAAATAATTTGTTCTAACTCTCTGAAAAAAGTCCATGTTATTTTGATAGGGATTGCATTAAACGTGTATATTGCCCTGGGTAACATTGACATTTTCACAATATTAATTCTGCCAATCCATGAGCATGGAATATTTTTCCATCTCTTTGTGTCTTCCTCAATTTCTTTCAGAAGTGTTCTATAGTTTTGAGGGTATAGATCCTTTACATCTTTGGCTAGGTTTATTCCTAGGTATCTTATGCTTTTGGGTGCAATTGTAAATGGGATTGACTCCTTAATTTCTCTTTCTTTAGTCTCATTGTTAGTGTATAGAAATGCCACTGATTTCTGGGCATTGATTTTGTTTGTTTTTTTTTTTTTTTTTTTAAATTTTTATTTTATTTTATGATAGTCACACAACAGAGAGAGAGAGAGAGAGGCAGAGACACAGGCAGAGGGAGAAGCAGGCTCCATGCACCGGGAGCCCGACGTGGGACTCGATCCCGGGTCTCCAGGATCGCGCCCTGGGCCAAAGGAAGGCGCTAAACCGCTGCGCCACCCAGGGATCCCTGGGCATTGATTTTGTATCCTGCCACGCTACCGAATTGCTGTATGAGTTCTACACCGTAAAACAATCAATGTGATTCATCATATCAGCAAGAGAAAAACCAAGAACCATATGATCCTCTCATTAGATGCAGAGAAAGCATTTGACAAAATAAAGCATCCATTTCTGATCAAAACTCTTTAGAGTGTAGGGATAGAGGGAACATTCCTCAACATCTTAAAAGCCATCTACGAAAAGCCCACAGCAAATATCATCCTCAATGGGGAAGTACTGGGAGCCTTTCCCCTAAGATCAGGAACAAGACAGGGATGTCCACTCTCACCACTGCTATTCAACATAGTACTGGAAGTCCTAGCCTCAGCAATCAGACAACAAAAAGACATTAAAGGCATTCAAATTGGCAAAGAAGAAGTCAAACTCTCCCTCTTTGCCGATGACATGATACTCTACATAGAAAACCCAAAAGTCTCCACCCCAAGATTGCTAGAACTCATACAGCAATTCGGTAGCGTGTTTATTTTTTTCTGATATTAGTATAGCCACTTTGGCTTTCTTATGCTTACTATTTGCGTGGTATATCTTTTTCAATTCTTTTACTTTCAATCTGTTTGTATCTTTGAATCTAAAATATGTCTCCTGTAGATAGCATATAGTTGTATATTTTTAAATCTAATCTGACAATTTATCTTTTTTTAAAAGATTTTATTTATTTATTCATGAAAGACAGAGAGAGAGACAGAAAGAGGCAGAGACACAGGCAGAAGGAGAAGCAGGCTCCATGCAGGGAGCCCGATGTGGGACTCCATCCTGGGTCTCCAGGATCACGCCCTGGGCTGAAGGTGGCGCTAAACTGCTGAACCACCCAGGCTGCCCCTGACAATTTCTCTTTTGACTGGAGTGTCTAATCCATTTATATTTAATTACAGGTAATGTCTAACTTAAGATGGTTTGACTTACGATCTTTCAACTTTATTATGGTGCAACAGTGAACAGTGCAGTCAGTAGAAACCTTACTTCAGATTTTGAATTTTGCTCTTTTCCTGGGCTAGCAATATGTGTGATATGCTTATGATTCTGGGCAATGGCAGTGAGACCCTAGTCAGCCACAGGATCATGGCAAATAACTGAAACACTGACAACCATTCTCTTCCCATACAACCATTCCATTTTTCACTTTAAGTGCTGTATTCAGGGGACGCCTGGGTGGCTCAGTGGTTGAGTGTCTGCCTCCGGCTCAGGGCATGATCCCGGTCTAGGGATCGAGTCCTGCAGTGGGCTCCCTGTGAGGAGCCTGCTTCTCCCTCTGCATGTGTCTCTGACTCTCTCTGTGTCTCTCATGAATAAATAAATCAAATCTCTTTAAAAAGTGCTGTATTCAATAAATTACATGAGATATTCAACACTTGGCTATAAAATAGGCTTTGTGTTTGATTATTTTGCCCAACTGTAGGCTGATGTAAGTGTTCTGAGCACATTTAAGGTAGGGTTGGCTAAGCTGGGATATTTGGTAGGTTAGGTGCATTCAATGCATTTTTTACTTAATGTATTTTAAACTTATGATAGGTTTATCAAGATGTAACACCATCACAAGTTGAGGAAGATCTGTACTGATATGGTAAAATTTACATCTGCCATTTTCTTTAAAGGATTTTATTTTGTTTTTGGTTTGTGGGATTAAGCCCAGGCCGGACTCTGTACTCAGCAGGGAGTTTGCTAGTCTGCTTGAAGATCCTCTCCCTCTCCCTCTGCCTCTCCCTGTACTCACTTAGTTGTTCTCTCTGAAATAAATAAATGAAACTTAAAAAAAACACATTTAAAAAGTAGGAAGAAATAGGTGAAATTAATATTTTTATTCCACCCAGTATGTTAAAAATTGGCATTTTGACATGTGATCAATATTTTTAAAATTGTTAATGGGATATTTTTTTTTTCATCACAACTTGGGCTAGTCATATTTCATGTGCTCAATAGCCATTTGATATAGATTGGGCTCTGCAGTTCCAACGTCCCCTTTGGGAAGAAATTCATAGGGTGCTGCTGTCAAGTGTATCTGAATTTCCCTGCAGTACTGACAATGCCAGTCCCTTCCCAGGAAAGCCACTTTCTACAAATATAACTAATTGCCCTTCTATCTGCCCTGCTGAGAAGTACCACAAGCAAAAGGAATTAACTCGAAACAAAGTGTGTGTGGTCTAATACATAACTGCCCATCCAGAGCACATTTTCAGGCAATCAAAAACTAATTTGTGGGAACTAGTTAATATTTCAGTTAATGGTAGTAGTTTTTTATATCTATAGAAAATACAGGGTAGAAATTTAAAGAAATTTAAAAGCTCTTTCAGGTTTGACATGTGAACTTTTGATACCAGCAGCCTGGGGTGGGTCACCTCCAAAAGACTGAACCAGAGGCCCAAGGAAGGGCAAAGCTACAGAAACTAGAGAAATTTGAGCCATTTCACATGCCAGTTTAGATGATTCAGGCCCTCCAGAGACCTCTGCCTCCTGAACAGTGTATTTTTTCTTTTCCTTTTTTCTTTTTGGCTAGAGATTAGGAGGTGGTGAGATGAATGGAGTGAGGTGTATGTCTACCCCAATGTCTCCTTGTATCATTAGATCTCCTTGTCTGATTAGACTCGTCATAAGGATGATTAAAGGTTTCTTGTTACTTGAAAATTCCTTATTTTCACCTTACCTTTGCTCTTTCAGGAAGAATTACCATTTGCTCATCCAATTCTTAGGTTTTCTTACCACTCAATTCCATGCCTACCCTGTTGGCTTAAGACAGTCCAACTGGATTAATTGAGGACTCTGACTTGTAAAGTTATGCATGCCCTCTGCTCTCATCCATTTCCTTAACTTGCTTTCCACCTGTTACTCTCTGGCTTTGACAGAAGTGGCTTAGGATTTAAGTTATCTTTTGGCAAATCCCACAGCCTGCCATTCAGACTTTGCCCAGATGTTCCTTTCTTCTTGCCCAGAATCTGGGATCAGGTCCCTGAGCTTGTGGTTTCTAGACCTTTATCTGGGTCTCTAAAACATTTGGCCTGATTTTGTGGGTAGATCTAAATTATCTGTCTGTTTTTCCTTCCTTTCCTTTATTCCCTTCTCTTAAAAGAGCATCTGGGTTTCCCTGCTGAGAGTATTAGCCAGAACCTCTACCTCACACCCATCCCAGCTGACTCTCCTGGGTCCTGGCCTTGGATTTCAGACTGACAGTAGAAGAGAAAGAAGGAAACATTCATTGAATGCAGCTTCCAAGGCCATGTCCAGCTTTCAAAAGCAGCAAGTAAAGGCATCTATTTGGGAAGCCTTACTCCGCAGAATGGAATAGGCTACTGGATAAAAAAAGGAAACAAATCTATCAGCCTGGCAGCTGGAAAGCCTTAACATAGGACAGATATTTCCTTGTTTTATCATTTCAAGTCAGAATGGGGAGATTTAGTTGGTAGAATGTGGCAGATAAGCCAGCAATGGAGAACAGTGAGGGTTAAAAGCATAGCAAACCAAGCAAAGGCGATATGGCTGCCTGTTGTAACATCTGCAAGTTCTGAGATCAAAGAAAAAATCCATAAATACTTCAAGATGTTTGCTTTGTACTGTTTAGCTAATTGGCCAAATGAAAAATCAACTTAGAGGGGAGTGAAACAGTTAAGTGTAGAAATGTAGACAAATAGTCCGGCTTAGCACATGCACACATGCCCATAAAAGAAGACTGTAACAACCTGGAACTTCATTCTTGGGATTGGGCCTCATGGCATTTTTGTCAACTGGAGTCCTGTCAGCAGTGCCACAGGCAGTATCCTCCCAAAACACAAGCTCCCCTTACTGGTCTGCTCTTCAAAATATCCTAAGGAAACACTGGCCTTGGGTTAGAGCTTTGTTTCTGTTGTCAAAGCCTCTCCATCTCTGATTCTGGAGAATGTCTCACTTTCTTGGTCTCTCCTTCTTACTTAGTAGGTAATATGGTTTTTTTTTTAATCAATTTTTTCTTTTTGCTTGACATTTAGCCAGAATGCTACATTTGGAATGACCCTCAGAGACCTAGTCTGGTCTCCTCACTTTGAAGCCAAGAACACTCAGGCATATGACTTGAGGCAAAGGATTTGCTGAAGATAAGCCAATTAATGTCAAACCAGGGTAAAACCTATGGCTTCTGACAAACAGGCCAGTATTCTTCTGCTGTACCATCCATCTCTTTAATGTAACATAGTGACTATGCTTCTAAGGTTTGCTTTTAGACTTATTCTATCTTCTTCTACCTAAAAGATTCAAACTGGCATCTAAGATGCTCCTTGATTTTCCTTGCTTTTTGATTGTAGGATCTCTAGAAATCACAATATGCATAATTAGTCTGGATTTCACTGCACAATTATGAGCATTTTTATGTGAAGAAGAGAAATAAAATAGGCAGAAGATGAAATTTCTTGCCAAGGTATTTTTTTGGATCTGTGTTTTTTGCACATTACCTGAGAAATTCTTTATGCAGAAACAATCAAATATAAATATGTAATCGAGGCCAGGAAAACCTCTGAAGTGTGGCTCTCTACAGAAATAGCGAATAGAAACTCAGTTTTGTTTCTCCCTGCTTAGACTCTTGCACAAGTCCAAGCAAATCAATATGAAAGTGTTGCTCAGAATGTGCCCGTTATAGCCAATTAAAGGTCAACATATATAATTTACATAAAATTGATGGGCAGGAACAAAAGGTATCTGTTGGGACATGAGAAATGATTATATTTCATTTGCAGATGAGTACTACAAAGGTCATTGAAAATGCAAGATGCAAATCATTGTTTTTTCTTTCTATAAAGCATTTTCTCCCCTCGATTTGGTCTTAGCCTGTTTTATTCTCTTGTTTGCATGCACGCCATAGTCATTAGTACAATTGAATTATAGAATGACCTACACTGTGAGACTGTTAGTCTGCTTGATTGAAATTATCTTTATAATGGAAATCAGAGAACACTTTTAACCTTGTTAGAGTACCACTGTACTGTTGATTAATATATAAAGCGATTCATAAATTTCACAGTGAGCTATTTATTTCCAGACAATCTTGTGAAAGCAGTTTGGGCCAAATTACAGAAACTTTCTTCATACCTTTGAAAGGCTGACACTAGTGATCCTGATTATTTCTAGGACTTTCAAAGTGTCAGTGTTAATTAAACTAATGCTTTAATATATGGGTAGAAAAGAACATTTGAATATTATATCTTAAATGTTTGATAATGTGTATGAAGCTTCTTTTGTTACCTGGTTAATTTCAGAGAACTAACTTCATTTGATAAAATTTCTTTCAGGAGCAAATGCTTGCCTGATTCAGTGGCAGTAGCCAATTATTACCAAGGTCACAGTTTCATCCATATACTCAATGAGTATTTGTTGAATACTTTAGACATGTTCTGCACTGGATCATGTGATATGAATAAAAAGATGTAAAACAGAGGGTGCCTGGGTGGCTCAGTCAGTTAAGTGTTTGCCTTCGGCTCTGGTCATGACCTCAGGGTCCTGGGATCCAGCCCCACTTCAGGCTTTCTGCTCAGCAGGGAGTCTGCTTCTCCCTCTCCCTTTGCCTTTCCCCCCTTCACTTGTGCTCCTGTGCTCTCTCTCTCTCTTTCTCAAGTAAATAAATTATTTAGGAAAAAAAGATGTAAAAAATCTAGTACCTGCTCTCAAAAGCATTAATCGTCTAGTGAAGGATACAGTCATATAAAGAGAGACGACCAATGTGTAGACATCTGGAGGATACAGATTAAGAGGGTACGTAACCTAGCCTGGAGAGATCAGGGTAAGTGTCCTAGATGACTTCTACCTGAATGAAGCCTCTTCTAACCACTGAAGAGGTGAAGGCAGTGTTTGTGGGAAGCACACACCAGGTGGCAAGGAACCACAGAAGCTTGGGGCTTAGGTGAAGACTAAGGAATAATGGAGGCAAGAAGGTCTTTCTTACTTCCAGAATTCATCCTATGGCCTAGACCTCTGTCTTTGGCAGTACTGTGCCACCCAGATCCTGAGACCTTGCATTAACCCTAGAAGAAAGGGCTCTTATACTGCCATTCCCTAAACCACCCCCGTAGTTGGCTCCAGCAGCAAGAAGGCAACATCGTGGCTGGAGAGGTCAGGCCTCCCATGCTGGACCAGCCACCTGCGTATATGGGAGGTTTGGAAACAAGAGCTTGGAAGTCTGGGAGGGCCTGGATTATTTCCAGAAAAGAAAAAACAGAAGGGTTTGGTGGGGAGGGGAATTGATCCTGTTTCTAAAGAAACCGCTTTCTATAAAATTGTATCCTTGCTTTTAGACTCCTATTAGGGGAATGTAGAACTAATTAAGAGACCTGAACATCATTAATAATTTTTTTACTTGAGTTTTATGAGTAGTAATTTAAAAACAAAAAGCCTTCATTGAAGTCACTGGTAGAAAAGCTAATGCACAACTTCCCAGCATATTGCCCTTCCCGGCTCAGGCTGTATTCACTAATAAATTGCATACAAATAATTAATTGCTAGATTCCAGAGTAAAATGTACTTACTGTCTCAAATTGGATACATAGCTCAGAAAGTCAAGCAATAGCCAGTCTTTGTTTTTGGAGAACATTGCTAATGGTAGTACTGAACCAACCGGCCTGGGTGGACATGATGCTGAGGCCTCTTGGCTGGTTTGTTGGACTTGAAGTTAGTGGGAACAGTAAACTCTGCAAGAGTAGAGATTCATGTAATGACTTCTGGCTCTCATTTAAAACAAATATATCCTAAGAGGGAACTATGTTCTCTGTCCAAATTCTCCTGTTCCTTCATCTCCTCCTCCTCCCCTTTCACTCTTTCCCTTCTCTTCTTACTTTTTTATTCTTCCTCTTCAAGAAAAATGTATTGGGGAGAACAGATTGCAGTTTCCTTTTGAGGGAAATCCTGCCACAGGGTGTTTTATCTCTGGAGTCCAAGCTCTAACTGAAGAAGTGAGGCCAAAGGAATTGACATTGCCATGGAAGCCACTGGCAGGGGAGTGTGGCTGTTTGAGTGTGGCTGTGGGGGTGGAAAGGTGGAGAGGGGGGCTGGAGCAAGCCTTGCTCCTTCCTCTTGCCTCCAGGACAGGTTGCAGGACTCAAAAGTGGAAAGTCAATAAAACTTTCAGAAGCAAATAAATAGAACCTAGAAGGCTTGTTCCCCTGGAGATGGGAAGGCACCATATGTCAGTTTCATGTTTTTAATCAAAAGGCCAAGGCTTCATCTAGATTGTAGTAATAAGTATTTGCTTTCCAGAGATTTTCATTGAAATGACAAATCTCTTTCCTTTAACTATTTTTCATGCATTTTCTCCCCATTGGAGAAAAATCAGGACAAAGTAAAATGTCCTTAAGAATTTCCTACAAGATAACCTCCTGTATGATGCGCTCTCATTTTATCTAACCTGTTTATGAGGGAGATGTTACAGCATTTGGTTGACCGAGAAGGACCCCAGGCTATGGCGGAGGCAGTGTGGTGCCTGAGACCCTTGGAGGCTGTTTAGTTGGATTGCATTCTTGGGCCAGGGAGGAAGCAGAGAACCAGATTAGGGAGGAGAGATGCATATAGAGGAGAACAGGAGGCTGGAGATAACTAGGGTATGAAAGAGTCAAGAGGAGGAGCATGGGGCACCCAGGTGGCTCAGTTTGTTGAGCATCTGACTTTGGCTCAGGTCATGATCTCAGGGTCCTGGGATTAAGCACCGCCCTGGGTCCCCTGCTGAGCAGGGAGTCTGTCTCTCCCTCTCCCTCTGCCCCTCCTCCTGCTCATGTTTGCTCTCTAGTGCTCCTTCTCTCAACTAAATAAATGCAGTATCTGTTTTTTTTTTTAAAGGAAGCGCATGAAGTATGTTAAAAAAAAAAAACACCCTATATCACATTTTAGATTTTAAGAAAGATTAAGGGGATGGAACAAGAGAGTAGGCATGCAGTAAGGATGGGGAAAAGGGAAGTGCTGTTTTATTGAGCCACTTTTATGTACCAGGCTCTATGTGGGGCACTTCAAATACATTCTTTCATTTAACTGTCATCAGAAGCACACAAAGTGGGACTTATCGTCCCCATTCTACGGATGAGGAGGCTGGGGCTTAGAGAAGTCACATCACATACAAACATGTTCTTTCCCTCTGAGAAGAAGCAAGAGACCTGGGACCAAATGTCTGCATTTGGGGGGCTCAGGTCAAGCACCCTGCCTCTGGGACCACATTGCCAACCCTGTAACCTGAGAGCAAATACAAAGGCTGGCATGCTGGTCAGAGCGTCAGTACACTGAGTCGCAAATTAGATAGAGGGAAGCTAGATCTGGAGGGGATTCTCGGATGCCCTAGCTTGTCCAGTGGATGATGTACACGGCCACCCAGATAGGAAGTGATTCCTTTGGAGGTTGCATTTCAAGTTAAGTCCTCATTAAAGAGTAAACAAAGGTTTGTAAGCATGGAGGCTGGTGGGGAGAAGGAATATTTGAGCACTGAGGATCAAGAGTTAGGACAGTAGAGAGAGATGGGAGAGTTGACACATCAGATAGATGGGTAACTAAGAAAGTGAATGACTACAAAAAAAAAAAAAAAGAAAAAGAAAAAGAAAAGAAAGTGAATGATTAGGTGACAGCAGAAAGACTCCAGGGAGTTCCTCATAGTTTGGCTCACTCTTCAGCTATTTGTATAAGGAATGTTAATATGCAGTGATCTGGACAAATGAATGCTAACTCCATATAATCATTCCACTTTCTGTGTTTTTATTAGAATTCTTTGATTATTTGCTTTTTAAATGCCTGTTGGCTCATTAATCCAGGTCACCTGTCTTGGAATTGCCACCTGAGGCAATGTCCTAAGGGAGACCTGCCCAGAGGCCCTTTGCAGAGGAGCTGGAAACTGAATTCTAGCATGTTCCTTTGTTGCCCAGCTGCCAATGTTTGGATCCAGACAATCCATTTCTGATTCATGTATGTTATTAGCTCTGGCAGGATGGCAAGACGCGAGTCAGATACTATTTTGTATGTTAGTGAAAAACCTTGAGAAGCAAACAGAATGAAGAGATTGCCTTTATTAGAAAAGCAATATTTTGTGATCTATCTTAGCACCAAGCATGAGTTTTTAATAAAACTGAGCAGACAGAGCCTCCTATGTCCGGTCTTGCTCCCCATCTCTGACTCTAGATATGTATGATTTCTTGACACTAGCAAGAGGCCCGCTGATTTGTCAGTTAATCAAAAGTTGCTAAAGGAAAGTCAATACAGAAGAGCTAATCATCATCCTTTTTCCATGACTCCATGGGACCCGCAGGATCAGAGCCTGCCCGTCCTCCAGGACAGTGTTACTAACAGTAGTACCTGTGTCCTGTTGTAAAGGGTGAGAGTCTCATTCTTTTGTTTCTTTCCCTTCTGCTAAAAGGCAGGGAGCTGACTCTTTGGAGAGCTGGGAGAATTATGATCACCAGCTATGTGTAGCCAAGTGTTGCTTTTCCTCCCTCTCTTCTTTGGTCATATTGGCAGTCATTCATTTCTTTATCACACCTGCCCTCCTCTGGCCTTCTGTCTTTGAGGCCCACCGCTTGCACTCCCTGTAAATCGACTCCAGAATGAAGTAATTTGATTTTTCTTCAAGTGGAACAAGATGTTTCAGGTGTCTCCAGTCCAAATGGTTTGTACAGCTGCCATGCAAGCTGGGGAGCCAGCATTATTGCCTCTACCCATGGTTTGTAAGGGAAGCCGCCAATTGCACGCACACCATCCCCACATGGGATGGGAAGAATCCAATGTGATGACAGGGATTTTTGCTGAAAGTCCCTTTCCTCCTTGGAACAAACTTGCTTTGCAAATTCTCTTGTGTTACACAGAAGCTAAATGACTTGTCCAAGGTGAGTCAGTAGCAGAGCTGAGATGATTTCTTTCTTCTTTTTTTTCTGCTCATTTTAAATTTTTTTCTCATTTTAACTTTTTTCTTGTTTTTGAAATTAATTGCATGATACAGATAACATGCAGATCCATTTCATTTGCATAAAATTAGTGTTAAGGCCAATGTACCCACACCATATTCCCCATTATCAGTTTGTTACACTTCCGTTTTTTCTTTTTCACTTTGAGATTATTTCTATTTATGATATTCTGGGCACCAGAAAATGGCATTTGAAACCAGGAAGAGACTCTGTGGCCTGACCCTCAAACCTTCCGTGAGCCCCAGCTGCCTGAGGATTGTGCTCTCCTGGCAGGTTACAGCCTGCCTCACCAGATGGTGCCTCTCAGGAGCCCCATGTGTGGCCCCCCAAGCTATTTTTCATTGTTTTGTCACATCATTCTGCTAAATCATGAAGCTGATTAAAAGATCATGGTACAGAGAACAAAGTTCTTGTCCCAGGTCACCCTTTCTTATGGTCACTGCAGTACCTCCAAAGACAAAATGACCGAATGATAGGGAAAGAAAGAGACATCCTCTACATTCCAAGGGAAATTGCCTCTCCAGGCCTGCTCTTAGAGACTTAATCCAGCCCCTCTCCCCCTGTTTGTTTCATGGTGGGGAAATTGAGGCCCAGAGAAGAGAAGAGACCTCCCTGGGGACACGAAATCCCAGTGACCAGGCTGGGACCACAGTGCTAGATGTTTATATCCGTGATTCAGTGACTCAGAAAGAATAAGAGCTGACTTTTAAAGTCCAAATCTGGGGCTTCCAAGATATATGTCAAGTAAAGTTCTCATTACACTTCAGCATAAATAATAATAGGGCCTCACTTTTTAACCCCCAAGTGCAACAGGAGATTGGTGCAATATGGGTGTTACTTGAGACGGCTCGTTGTTAAGGGGGAAATAGAGAAAACAGTTGGCCAGGGCTTTTTTTCTTGTGATTTGTTGCTTTTTCTGGCATCTGAAAGACCACAGATTCTTAAGTCACCTTCAAAGATTCTAAATCTTTGATCCTCAGTTACTCCATTGGGGCTTCTTCAAGTAGAGACTATAGATAAACACATTAGGGTTTGGAGTTGTGGGTCCTGGCTTTGAGACCTTGTCTTCTACAAATGGTGTGGCTTTAGGCAATCCCTTCACCTCTTGGAACCTCACTTCGGAAAAATAGGCCATACTATCTTACTTCCTGGGGCTAGTTTCCAGAGCTCCTATGTGATAATATAACATGGACACGTACTTTGTAAAGAGTAAAGGGCTACACCCAACCAAAATGTTAGTTCTGAGATTGCCTTCCATATGTATTTCATGAAGCTAGTCTGAAATATCCTCAATTCTTGGACTATTTATTAAGCATTAGAATAGCTCTCTTTCACTTATTCGCACTAAGGGTGGGCCAGAGGATGGAGCATGGATGGAGCAAGGATGGAGCATGGATAACACCAACCAGCAACTCCTCAAGATAACATTGCTGTTTGAGTTTAGAATGTACCATGTCCCGGGGAAGGTTCTGCTCACAGAGGGTGAAAGCCAGCTAAGGTGGAATTACCTGAGTGCACCCAGCACTTCCAGAAGTAGGCTGCAGGCGAGTCCCTGCCCTTCTACGGGCCTCCACTCCCTGCCCACAATAGACTGACCTCACAGGCCTGGCCAGCTCTGCTATCCATGTGTCTGTGAATCTAAGCATATGGTAGCAGAGTGAATCCAGTTTTAAATGATGTCCCGAGTTTTGTGGCTGGAGCTGTGTGAATACTGGGGAAGATAATCACAAGCTGCCCTAGTGGTGTCACCTCATCAATAGAATAGGCGAAGAGATAAGTGAGTCCAGGGTGGACAAAAGCATGGCTGATGTTCAAGGAACTGGGCCAAAGAGGAAATCCGAGAAGAGGGTGAAAATAACATGTAGAGACACAAAGGGTTGGAATGAAAGCCATGTCCAGTGCTGCTGTTACAGAGGAAATGCATAAGACCAGCCTCTGTGCTATTTCTGCCCAGGGTCACAGCTCTTCTCAATTCACCTGATTTTTTTCTCTCCTTTCAATCATGTCCTTTTCAAAATGCATCTCAAAAGTGTTTCTGAGCCATTCTGATTATAACTCTAGCTAAAACCAATCAGCAGAGGTCTGTCTACAGTGCAGGGCAATCACCAGAGACCCAAGTTATCGGTCAGAGACTATGTCTTTATGTAGACAGACTGAGGCTGATGGGTTTGCCTGACGTTCCATTCAGAACAGTCTTGAACACTGCCGCTGCCTAGCAGGCACACAGATTCCTGTACAATTACAGGAATGGCGCATGGTTAAATACAGTGTTTTTTAATGTTTGTGTGAGAAATGAAGGCTGAAAATGATGTATGTTGGACTCTAATATATTTTTCCTTTTAACTCATCTAGTACTCCTTCAGCTTGTCAGAATTTAACAACTGCAATAATAGCAGCAAGTAAAATAAGCTCCAAAATTGGGCTCTCCTGACATCCCGTGCTGTGTGGTGGTAGCTTGTGCACTAGGTCTTCTTGTAAATTGGGACCCCAGGGACATTGTTGTATGTGATTTGGGATTCTGTGATAGGGTGGCATGTAATATCACATGGTAGTCAGCCCTGGTTTCTTACACTGTGCGTTCCCAGCAACTATACCTTAAATCAGTCTCAATCTTCATTGTATATAATGAATAGTAAGCAGACACATGAATAGCTACAAGCTATGAGGGATGAAGTATAGGTTCATATTAGTCAGTATCCAATAAGTGACAAACTATAAAGAGGTTCATCAGACTACATCCATGTATATGTGATTATGATTATGATTATGTTCGCTTACTAACATTATTTTATTGTTGAGTTATAAGAGTTCTTTAGATACAATACTACACCCTCATCAGATACACAATTTGAAAATATTATCTCCCATTCCATAGGTTGTCTTTTCAGTTTCTTAATAGTGTCCTTCAAAGTGTGGAAGGGCTTGAATTTTTACGAAGTGGAATTCACCTCTTTTTTTTTTTTATTGCTTGTGCTTTCGGTGTCATTGCCAAATAAATCCAAGGTCACAAAACTTTATGCTTGTTTTTTTTTTCTTTTACTGGGAGTTTTATAGTTTTAGCACTTAAATTCAGATCTTGATCCATTTTGAGTTAATTTTTGCATGTGGTATGAAATAGGGGTTCAAATTCAGGATATGTATCTAGATCCAGCTTGTTAGTATTCTGATTTTTGGATCTGTCTTCATAAGTGATATTTGTCTGTATGTCATTTTCTTTTCTTATGCTGTCTTTGTCTAATTCTCATGTCAGGCTAATCTCGGCCTCATGGGAAGCTGACTTTTCTTACCCAAACTCCGTCTTTTTCTTGAATAAATGCCCCTTTAGATTGCGGCAATCCTTTTGTTGATTTCCAGAGCTATGAGCAGTTGATTCTGACCCTTTTTGCCAGTTTTTCTCACTGCTTTTGTGGAACAGAGAATTTTCCCAAGTTCTTATTCTGAATTTTTTGCTAATGTCCTATTATTAATATATTAATACATATGCTGTGTAGCATTTTATTGCCTTTCATTCAACAAATAAGCATTTATTAATCACCTAACAAGTGGAGTGTTTTGCAAAAGACTGGAAATACAACAGTGAGCAGGACTGCTTTTGTCTGGGGTCGCTTGGGTGGCTCAGTCCATTAAGCATCTGACCCCTGATTTCAGCTCAGGTGGTGATCTCAGGGACATGAGATCAAGCCCCATGTTGGGCTCTGCAGGGAGTTTGCTTGAGATTCTCCCTCTCCCTCTCCCTCTGCCCCTCCCCTCCTTCTCACACGCACGTGCTCTTGCTCTCAAAATTAAGAAATAAAACCATTTTTTAAAAAAGACTGCTTTTGTGTCCTCACAAAGCTTACACTCTTGTGGAGGAAGGCAGAGGTTAAAAGATGCAATTACAATGCAGTGTGATAAAGTGCCATGATAACAGAAGTGCAGAGGACTGTAGGAGATTCTAGAATGGGATTCATTTCAGGCTTGGGGAAGAAGGAAAGACTTCTGGAAGGAAGTTAAAGCAAGGGGATAGTTTCTACACAGAAGGCAGAGCATGTATAAAGGCTCACAATGCTATGAAGGAACAGAGTATAGAATATTATGGAAGAAGAATAACATGAAACTAGGGGTTTCACAGGAACAAGATCATCAAGGATCTTGTAAGTGAAGTTAAGACATGTATTTTATCCTAAGAGATATGAGAAGCCATTGAGGAGTTTTAAGCTGAGCAATAGCATTATCTTTGCTATGACTCCAGCACTTAGAACACATAGTAACTGGTGAATTAATAAATTATTATTAATAAATAACATTTTCTTAATTATAACTAACTTAATTTGTTTATAATTTACTTACAAGTTATTATTTTCAGATTATTCTGGGTGTTGGTGTAGACCAGATGTTTTGGTGTCAGGACTCTTAAAATTATAAAAATTAAAAATTATAGAAGCCCTAAAGAGACTTGTTTATGTGAATTATATCTATTGTTATTTATCATATCAGAAGTTAAAACTGAGTGTTTTAAATATTTACTGTTTCATTTAAAATTAATAAAAAAATAAAGTCATCATGCATTCACATGTATTTTTTTCTAAGAAAATAGATGTGTTTTCCAAAACAAACTATTTTAGTGGAATGAGTGGCATTGTTTTACATTTTGCAAATCTCTTTAATTTCTGACTTAATAGCAGACAGCTGGATTCTCATATAGGCTTCTGCACTCAGTCTGGTTAGATTGATGAAAATTTGGCCTCACACAGATATACAATTGGAAAAAAAGTGTCTTAATACACTTTCCACATAATTAAGGCTATTTTTCTTTGATACTACAAAAAATTTGACAAGTGATAGTTTCTTAAAGATTAGCTGCAATATGAAATCTGAAACCATATCACTTAACTTTTTATTTTCTGTTACAATAAAGTCTTTCTTGCACTTTGAGTGGATCTTTAGCTATTGTGTGATTTTTGTATCATACTGCATTAGTCATTTAAAAAAATTGGTTCACTGAGTAAGGCAGATCTGCCAAAGATTAATACTTCTTTACTTTAATATTTATTAATACTAAATAAATAAATATTTAAAATATTTATTTATTGGGATGCCTGGGTGGTTCAGCAGTTGAGCATCTGGCTTTGGCTCAGGATGTGATCCCGAGGGTCTAGGATCAAGTCCTACATCAGGCTCCTTGCTGGGAACCTGCTTCTCCCTCTGCCTATATCTCTGCTTCTCTCTCTGTGTCTCTAATGAATAAATAAAATCTTAAATAAATAAATAAATAAATAAATAAATAAATAAATAAATACATTTTAAAGAAGATTTATTTATCTGTTGCATGGGAAACAAATATTGTGTGATTTCTTTGAAGGGGGGAGAAACAAGGGGGGAGAGTAAGAGGGAGAGAATCTTAGCAGACTGCCTACTGAGCACAGAACTTGACATGGGGCTTGATCTCACAACCCTAAGGTCATGACCTGAGCCTAAATCAAGAGTTGAAAGCTCAATCAACTGAGCCACCTAGGTGCCCCAAATTTGTTGAAAGAGATTGTAGAGAATTGGCATAATTTCTTCCTTAAATATTTAACAGAATTCACCAGTTAACCCATCTGGGCCTGATTCTGTTTTAGAAGGATGTTAATTATTGATTCAGTTTCTTTAATAGATACAGGCCTATTCTAATCATCTATTTTTTTCTTGTATGAGTTATGGCAGATTATTTCTCCTTTTTTTTTAAAGATTTATTTATTTATTTATTTATTTATTTATTTATTTATTTATTTATGATAGACAGAGAGAGAGAGAGAGAGAGAGAGAGAGAGAGAGAGGCAGAGACACTGGAGGAGGGAGAAGCAGGCTCCATGCTGGGAGCCCAATGTGGGACTCAATCCCGGGACTCCAGGATCACACTCTGGGCCAAAGGCAGGTGCTAAACCGCTGAGCCACCCAGGGATCCCCCGGATTATTTCTCCTAAGAAATTCATCCATTTACCTAGGTTATCAAATCTCTGGACATGGGGTTGTCCATAATATTCCTATGGGAATTCCTAAGTGGGTTTCATTTCAATTTCCATGGGATCTGTAGTGATGTCCCCTTTCACTTCTGATGTTAATAATTTGTGTCCTTTCTCTTTTTTTCTTAGCCTGGCTAAAGGCTTATGGATGTTATTGATCCTTCCAAAGAACTAGCTTCTGGTTTTGTTGATTTTCTTTATTGATTTCCTGTTTTCAGTTTCACTGATTTCTGCTCTAATTTGTATTTATTTATTTTCTTCTGCTTACTTGGGATTTAATTTGCTCTTCTTTTTCTAGTTCCCTAAGGTGAAAACTTAGATTTTTAATTTTAGAACTTTCTTCTTTTTATTTTTGTTTTTTAAAGATTTTATTTATTTATTCATGAGAGACAGAGAGGCAGAGACATAGGCAGAGGGAGAACCTGGGGGACTGATGTGGGACTCAATCACCAGACTCTGGGATCACAACCTGAGCCACCCAGGTGCCCCTCTTCTTTTTTAATATATGCATTCAATACTATAATTTCCCCTCTAAGCACTACCTTCACTGCATCCTACAGATTTTAATACTTGTATTTTTATTTTCATTTAATTTTCTTTAACCCATATGAGTTAGAGCATCTGGTCTAATCTCCAAGTATTATGGGATTTTCTAGTTATCTTTTTTATATAAATTTATTTTTTATTGGTGTTCAATTTGCCAACATATAGAATAACACCCAGTGCTCATCTCATCAAGTGACCACCTCAGTGCCTGTCACCCAGTCACCCCCACCCCCCCACCTCCCCTTCCACCACCCCCAGTTCGCTTCCCAGAGTTAGGAGTCTTTCATGTTCCATCTCCCTTTCTGATATTTCCCACTCATTTTTTTCTCCTTTCCCCTTTATCCCCTTTCACTATTTTTTATTTCCCCCCAATGAATGAGACCATATAATGTTTGTTCTTCTCCGATTGACTTACTTCACTCAGCATAATACCCTCAAGTTCCCTCCACATCGAAGCAAATAAGGGGTATTTGTCGTTTCTAATGGCTGAGTAATATTCCATTGTATACATAAACCACATCTTCTTTATCCACTCATCTTTCGATGGACACAGAGGCTCCTTCCATAGTTTGGCTATTGTGGACATTGCTGCTATAAACATCGGGGAGCAGTTGTCCCGGCGTTTCATTGCATCTATATCTTTGGGATAAATCCCCAGCAGTGCAATTTCTGGGTCGTAGGGCAGATCTATTTTTAACTCTTTGAGGAACCTCCACACAGTTTTCCAGAGTGGCTGCACCAGTTCACATTCCCACCAACAGTGCAGGAGGGTTCCCCTTTATCCACATCCTCTCCAACATTTGTGGTTTCCTGCCTTGTTAATTTGCCCCATTCTCACTGGTGTGAGGTGGTATCTCATTGTGGTTTTGATTTGTATTTCCCTGATGGCAAGTGATGCAGAGCACTTTCTCATGTGCGTGTTGGCCATGTCTATGTCTTCCTCTGTGAAATTTCTGTTCATGTCTTTTGCCCGTTTCATAATTGGATTGTTTCTTTGCTGTTGAGTTTAATAAGTTCTTTATAGATCTTGGAAACTAGCCCTTTATCTGATAGGTCATTTGCAAATATCTTCTCCCATTCTGTAGGTTCTTTGAGTTTTGTTGACATTATCTTTTGCTGCGCAAAAGCTTCTTATCTTGATGAAGTCCCAATAGTTCATTTTTGCTTTTGTTTCTCTTGCCTTCATGGATGAATCTTGCAAGAAGTTACACAGGCAACGCCCTTTTTGAACTTGGCCACAGTAACTTCTATTTATCTTTCTATTGCTGATTTCTAGTTTCATTTCACTGTGGCATGGGAACAAACATTGTGTGATTTCTTTCAAATTTGTTGTGTTTATGGCCTAGATTATGGTCCATTTTGGTGAATGTAAGCTTGAGAAGAATGTGTTGTCTGCTGTTGTTGTATGAAAGAGTCTGCAGATATCAATTATATCCAGCTGATTGATGGTGTTGTAAAGTTCTAATATGTCCTTACTGATTTTTCTGCCTACTGGATTTGTTAATTTCTGAAAGAGGGGTGTTGAAGTCTTCAAGTGTAATGATGGATTTATCCATTTCTCCTGGAAGACTTTATCAGGTTTTGCCTCATACAATTTGATGCCCTATTGTTAGGCACATGTTGAGAACTATTATATCTTCTGTATCATTATGTAATGCCTCTCTTTATCCCTGATAGCTTTTCTTACTTTGAAGTCGGCTCTGTCTGCAATTAATATAGTCAACTCCTGTTATCTTTTGATTAGTGTTAGCATGATATATTTTTCCTGTCCATTTACTTTTAATCTTTATGCATCTTTATGTTTAAACTGGGGTTCTTGGACAGCCCCGGTAGCTTAGCGGTTTCGCGCCGCCTTCAGCCCAGGGCGTAATCCTGGAGACCCAGGATCAAGTCCCACCTCAGGCTCCCTGCATGGAGCCTGCTTCTCCCTCTGCCTGTGTCTCTGCCTTTCTCTCTCTCTGTCTCTAGTAAATAAATAAAATCTTTAAAAAACATAAACTGGATTTCTTGTAGAAAACATATACTGTTAAATTATGTTCTTTGATCCACTTTGACAATCTTTGTCTTTTAATTGAAACATTTAGACTATTGATATTCAAAGTGATTATTTATATACTTGGATTAATATCTACCATATGTTTTACTGTGTTTTCAATTTGTTGCCCTTGCTCTTTGTTCCCATTTTTGTCTTTCACTATTTTTCTGCCTTTCGTGGTTTTAATTTAGCTTTGTATGTGATTCCATTTTTTTCCTTTCTTAGTATATCAGTTTTAGTTCTTTTTAAAATTTTTTTAGTGGTTGCCCTAGAGTTTATAGTATACATCTACAAATAATCCAGGTCCACTTTCAAATAACACTATACACTTAATGAAGAGTGTAAATTCCTTATAATACCAAAGTAATCCCAATTCCTTTCTCCTATCTCTTGTATTATTCACATTCATTTCATTTATATATCAGCATATATAATGGTATATGCATAAGATATATACATTAGCATAGATAATCAAGCACATTGTTGCTATTAGCATATTGAACAAACTTTTATCTGTTAGGTCAGTTAAGAAAAAGTCTTTATTTTTGTTTTACCTTAACTTATTCGCTCTTCAATGCTCTTCTTTTTCTTTATGGAGATCTGGGTTTCTGATGTATATTATTTTCCATCTTGCTATAGAACTTCCTTTCACATTTCATACAAGGCAGGTTTATTAGACACAAATTCCCTTAATTTTTGTTTGAGAAAATATTTCTCCACTGTATTTTTTAATTGAAGTGTAGTTGACATACAATATTATAATAGTTTCAGGTGTACAACATAGTGATTCATTTATATACACTACAAAGTTACACTTAGGTTTCTTCCATATCTTGGCTATTATAAATAATGCTGCGGTGAACACAGAGATGTATATATTTCTTTGAATTCGTTTTTCATTTTCTTCAGACAAATACTCAGAAGTGGAACTGCTAGATCATATGGTAGTTCTCTATTTTGCCTTTTGAGGAGCCTCCATACTGTTTTCCACAGTAGCTGTACCAGTTCACATTCCCACCAACAGTGTACGAGGGTTCCCTATATTCCACATCCTTGCCAACACTTGTTATCTTTGTCTTTTGATACTTGCCATTCTAATAGGTGTGAGGTGATATCTAATTGTGATTTTGATTTGCATTCCTCTACACCTTTAAAGGTTAATTTTTCAGGGCACAGAATTCTAGGTTGGTGACATTTTTCTCTCAATACTTTAAATATTTTACTCCACTCAGGTCTTGCTGGCATGGTTTCTGAAGAAAAGCTAGATGTAATTCTTATCTTTGTTCCTGTATAGGTAAGGTGTTTTTGTTCTCCTCTGACTTCTTTCAGTACTTTTTATCTTTGATTTCCTGTAATTTGAAGGTGGTATGCCTAGGTGTAGTTTGGTTTTTTGTTTGTTTGCTTTCCTTTGTTTTACATTTATCCTGCTTGATGGTCTCTAGGCTTCTTGGATCTGTGGTTTGGTGCCTGACATTAATTTGGGGAAATTCTCAGTCATTATATTTTCAAATATTCTCTATTCCTTTCTTTCTTCTCCTTCTGGTATTCCCATTATGCATGTTACATGTTTTGTGGTTGTCCCACAGTCCTTGGATATTCTATTGTGTGCTGTTATGTCTTTGTTCTCTTTGCTTTCTGTTTTAAAGATTTTATTTATTTATTTTAGAGAGTATGTGTACATGCATGGGAAGGAAGAGGAGCAGAGGGGGAGGGAGAGAGAGTGAGGAGAAAGAATCTTAAGCAGACTCCATACTTACTACCCTGAGATCATGACCTGAGCCAAAACTAAGAGTCTGAGGGTTAACTGACTGAGCCACCCAGGTGCCCCTGCCTTTTGATCTTTGAGGATTCTATTGCTACATCCTCTAGCTTAGAGATTCTTTCATCAGTTGTGTCCAGTCTACTAATTATCCTGTCAAAACCATTCTTCATTTCTGTTATTGTTTTTTTCTCATTAACATTCCTTTTGGTTCCTTCTCAGGATTTTCATCTCTCTGCTTATATTGCCAGTCTTTTCTTGCATGCTATTTACTTTACCAATTATTAATAAATCATAGTTGTTTTAAATTCCCAGTCTGGTAATTCCAACATCTTTGACATTCTAGTTTTGATGTTTGCTTTATCTCTTCAAATTGTGCTTCTTGCCTTTTGGTATGCTTTGTAATTATTTTCTTGATAGCTGGACATGATGTACTTGTTAAAAGGAATTGCTGTAAATAGGCTTTTAGTAATGTGGTAAGGCATAGGGTGAGGAGAGGCATTCTATAATTCTGTGATTAAGTCTTGGTGTTTTAGTGAGCCTATGCCTCTGGACCATGAACTTCACAGGTGTTTCTCAGGTTTTTTTAATCCCCCATTAGGTGGTGCAGGATGGCTAGAGTGGGCTAGATTTGGGTATGTTCCTTCCTCAAGTAAGTTAGGCTCTGATAATACTCCAACAGATTGGGCTTTGACTAACTAGTTTCTTCTTAGAGAAGGACTTGTTGAGAACAGAGTGCCCTGGTGTCTTTCAAAATGGTTCCTTTTCACCTCCGCTTGCTGGAAGCCTGAGGGATTTTTTTTTCCTCTGGTATTTACTGTGGGAATCTAGTCAGGCTCCTGAAGGTAAATTTCTTTCTTTTTTTTCTTTTCTTCCTTCCTTCCTTCCTTCCTTCCTTCCTTCCTTCCTTCCTTCCTTCCTTCCTTCCTTCCTTTCTTTCTTTCCTTTTTCTTTCTTCTTTCTTTTATAAAACTGAAGGTAAATTTCATAATATTGTGGAGGTCCACTTATGACAGGGTCTCCCTGGAGATTTTTCTCAGGGTTTTCTGCACTCAGCTTCCAGCAGTTTGTCAATTACAGTTCCAGTTTTCCTACCCCAGCACTGGGTCTCAGGGTGACTTCTGCTTCTGATTCTATGCTCTGGTGAGCTCCGACTCCCTGTATTTGCCTATCTATCTAGTCTTGGTGATGGGGATTTATCGTCTGTCCCTCTGTCTGCCCTTCTCTTATGGATCCAAGAAGAATGGATTTTTCAGTCTGTTTAACTTCTTGTTATGAGGACGTAGTGGCAACTTCCAAGCTTCTTATATGTGGAACTGGAAAGGCTGATAGTACAAATTTTATCATTGGATACAAACAGTGTCAGTTATTTTTCTTGAAGTAATAGACTCACTTTGTTCCCTTTAAAGAAAATGTCTGCCAAATACTCATGTGTGAATAACATTAGTTTGTCAGTCTTTTATATAAAAATAATGTTTCATGAAAAAAATGCCTAGTTATCTCAACTCAGTCCTGCATGGGCTTTTCCTCTAGATGATCATCATACTTTATTATGTAACAGAAATACTTTATGTAGACTTTCCATTTCATCACACATAATGTTAAAAAAGATGTCATCAAAAAAAAAGATGTCATCAAGGGTCAAGATTTACTAAAATTATTTTGTACTGCTTCTTCAAGTTCTTTCTTAAATGAAACTGCATTTTTTAACTTTATTTTTTAAAAGATTTTATTTATTTATTTTAGAGAGACAGAGAAAGAGGCGGGGGAACAGAGGGAGAGGGACAAGCAGACTCTGTGATGAATGCGGACAGACCCTGATGTGGGGCTTGATCCCATAACTCTGAGATCATAACCTGGGCCAAACCCAAGAGTTGGATTCCCAAATGACTGAGCCACCCAGGCCCCCCTGAAACAAGATTTTTTAAAAATTGAGAGTGCTTAGCAGCGAAAAATAAAATGATTACCATCAGAGTTTAGTGCCACTCCCCTGACTCAGATGCCATTGCTTTTGTACCATCAGTGTAAATGTCCTCACATTTACTTGAGGATAAACCATGGATTTCAACAATGTCATTCAACACTGGGAATATTCCAGCACTACTCATGTTTCTCTCCCAAAGCTCTCACTTATAGATCTTTTTCAATGATTAGTTGGTGCTAATACTGGATAAACATAAGCAAAACAGCAACTCCGGCTCATGTCTGTAGATTTGTCTATTTGAAAGGCAAAAACAGTTCCACTGAGGCGATATTAACCCCCCATCTTTATGTTTGCAGCTAAATATTTAATTTGATGAGTTAATTTCTTTCATTGGAAGGTGGCATGATTTCCCCTACTGACTCTTTATCCAGTAGACATTTGGCAATGACATCTTTATAATGTTGTTTTTTCAGAAACATCACCAATTCTTTTTTTAAGTTTTTATTTAAATTCCAGTTAGTTAACATGCAGTGTAATATTAGTTTCAGGTGTACAGTATACTGATTCAACACTTCCATACACCACCTGGTGCTCATCACCACAAGTATCCTTTTTAATCCCCATCACCCATTTCACCCATCCCCCACCTCCCCTCTGATAACCAGCAGTTTGTTCTCTATAGTTAAGAGTCTATTCCTTGGTTTGTCTCTCTCTCATTTTGTTCCTTTGTTCATTTATTTTGTTTCTTAAATTCCACGTATGAGTGAGATCATACGGTATTTGCCTTTCTCTGACTTATGTCACTTAGCATATTGCTCTCTAGCTCCATGTACATCATTGCAAATAACAAGATTTTGTTCTTTTTGATGACTAATATTCCATTGTATCTATATACCACATCTTCTTTACCCACTCATCAGTTGATGGACATTTGGGCCGTTTCCATAATTTGGCTACTGAAGATTATGCTGCTAAAAACATCGGAGTTCATGTATCCCTTTGAATTTATATTTCTGTATTCTTTGGGTAAATACCTAAAAGAGCAATTGCTGGGTCATAGGGTAGTTGTATTTTTAACTTTTTGATGAGCCTCCATACCGTTTTTCAGAGTGTCTGCACCAGCTTGCGTTCCTACCAACAGTGCAAGAGGATTCTCCTTTCTCCACATCCTCACCAACACCTGTCATTTTTTGTGTTGTTGATTTTAGACATTCTGACAGGTGTGAGGTGATATCTCATTGTAATTTTAATTTGCATTTCTCTGATGATCAGCAATGCTGAGCATCTTTTCATGTGTCTGTTAGCCATCTATATGTCTTTTTTTGGAAAAATGTCTATTTGTGTCTTCTGTCCATTTTTTAATTTGATTATTTGTTTCTTGGGTGTTGAGTTTAATAAATTCCTTATATATTTTGAATACTAACCCTTTATCAGACATGTCGTTTGCAGTTAACTTCTCCCATTCCATAAGTTTTGTTGATTGTTTCCTTGGCTATGCAGAAGCTTTTTATTTTGATGTAGTCCCAAAGTTCATTTCTGATTTTTGTTTCTCTTGTCTCAGGAGACATATCTAGAAAGAAGTTGCTACCACCAATGTCAAAAAGGTTACTGCCTGTGGTCTCCTCTAGGATTTTTATGGTTTCAGGTCTCACATTTAGGTCTTTAACCCATTTTGAGTTTATTTTTGTGTATGGTATAAGAAAGTGGTCCGGTTTCATTCTTTTGCATGTAAGCTGTCCAGTTTTCCCAACACCATTTTTTGAAGAGATTGTTTTCAATAATATCCCCATTGGATAGTCTTTCCAACTCTGAAATGTTTGTTGATTTCTCCACTGTTGTGTGTGTTTCCTCATCTACTATAATACAGTATACCACACAATGCTTTCATGGCTTTTCCATTTCTATTCTGGAAAAACTGTAACAAACAATTTTGACTTTTACGCAGCTCACGACATCTACTTTTAAATATTTAATTCCTTTTTCTTTAATCTCTGAATGATTAATTTCAAGATGACTCTATACTTAGGTCACAGTATAATACTATTCTGAAATGTTCTGGGCATCAGACATAGTAAGATAAATTTATTAGTGTCTATTAGGCCAAGGAATGATAGCTTTTTGTCATATTCTTGTTTCTTAATTATGGTTGCAATCTACTGTGTAGGTTCCACCTTTCTGTGATTCAGAGAACTCTGTGACCACCTTTTAGCATCTTTAGACCTAGACATTCAGGGATTGAGCAAGTCTTGCTTTTTGAAGCCAAGCATCCATCTTTAAATATCAGAAAAATATGCTGTAAATATGCTTAAATAAATATTATTATATAATGACATATAAAATCTTCAATAATACAGTTATAGTTAACCTTAAAAATTTGATGATTTTTCAAAAAATATTTCTAAATATTACAAATGAGACTACAAAGTGCATTACTTCTTTTTTAAAAAAAGATTTATGTATTTATTTTGAGAGAGAGCATGCACAAGCAGGACCTTCAGGGAGAGGGAGGGAGAAAGAATCTCAAGCAGACTCTGCGCTGAGAGTGGACCTTGAGGTGGGGCCCAATCTCATGACCCTGAGATCACGACCTGAGTGGAAACCAAAAGTCTGACACTTAACCACATGAGCCACCCATCCACTCCAAAGGGCATTTACTTCTTATGTTTTCATGTAGACACAAAACTTCTAGCATTCAAAATAACAATTTATTAAATGAGAAAGAGATTACAAAGATTATAGTAAGCGTCACCTAAGTAGCCAGTAAGAGCACTAAGTACTCAGAATGAATTAACCTCTGACAAGTGCATATATTTATACCTAAACCAGCGATCTTAGAAACTTTTAGAATATACAAACACATATTCCAGAGCAATTATTTCATTATACATTATGTAGCCTCTGGAAAATGCCTTTATGTATTTCTGAGGGAATAAGAGTGGAAAGGGCAAATAAAGTCTTAGTATTATTATGGAAATAGGTTTGACCTCTAGAACTTCCTGAAAGGGTCTCAGAGAACTACAGTTAGAGGGGATAAATTGGGTGGGAGGGTCAAAACTGGAGCTTGGGAGACTAATTAAGAGGATGTTGGGATGATCTGTGTGGCAGTGGCTTCCAATCTGTGTGTATATCAGAATACCCTGAAGGGCTTGTTAAAACAGATGGCTGGACCCCACTCCCCACCTTTCTGGTTCAGTAGGTCTATGACTGGGCCTTAAAATTTGCATTTGTAAGTTCCTAGGTGATACTGATACTACTCATTTTGGGGCCACACTTTGAGAACCACTGCACTGGGGCCTTGCTGCTCATCTCAGAACTCACCCTAGATGTATATGAATCTACATGAATAAGACTCCCAGAGGATTTGTATACATATAAAAGCATGAGAAGCACTGTTCTAAGAGACAGTTAACGGTATCCTAGACCTCAGGATGAAGAAAAGCTCACAGGGTTGAAAGTTATTTATAAGACAGAAAAAAACCAAGGCTTAAATGGCTGTGAGAGAGAGGGAAAAAAATGGATGAAATTTTAATATGTTTAACTGACTTTATTCAGATTATCATTTCATCATATAATTAATATAAAAGTTACTAATAAGATATTTCACATTCTTTTTTTCATACTAAATCTTCAAGACCCAGCATATCACAACTCAGGCTAGCCATATTTCAAGTAGTCAATAGCCATGTTGGCTAGTAACCACACCAGACACTGAGGGAATTCAATCTTGGCCTTCAGGTACTGGAAAAGCAAGTCAAATGCACATGGAGATTTTATTCATCTATTTTCCTGCTAATAAACTGAGCAGATAGGTGATCCTATTATTCCTTTCCACTGGGACGGGGGACTCAAGCAGAGGAGCACATTTGGAGGAGTGGTATCTGAATTCAGTATTGAATGTTTTGGCTACATGAAGGTCTCTTTTAACCCCCGCCATATTGGTCATATTGGCCATATTGGCCATACATGATTAAGCAACACTGCCCTGGGCTTCTGGTCCTGGGAAGGGGTTAGTATATCATAAGAGGTGTTAGTCACACACACAAAGGATTCTATTTTCAGCTTAGAATCCACTTGTGGCTAATATAAGTTAGTAAAATGCAAGTCTCTTCCACAAAAGGGTATTGAAAACCTGTCTCCCATCCCCCAAGCATTCATCGCCATTGAGGTTAGAAACACTGGGTAGCCAGCAAAGATTCTTTGCATGTATCAGTAATTGGAGCCCTGAAGAACCGAAGGAGATATTCCAGGTATCCCAAGATTCTAACATGCAAGGCGGGCTGCAGAAGGTAAGCAGTCCCCACTTACAGAATGCATGAGTTAGATTTCTGTTGGGATGTGGGAGGCTTTGCACTTCCATCCACCAGTTTATTTGATCCTCATATAGCTGCTAGGTGTAACAGGCAGTGTGGTTGTTTCCATTTTGCAGACGAGAAAGCTGAATTTGAAGGAAATTAAAGGACTTGTGTGGGGTCACGAAACAAGAAGAGAATGGGACTAGAACCCAGGTCTCCAAATTGTGTTCTTTTCACTATAGTATAATGCTATAGTTCCACTGAGCAGCAGACTGATCTGCAGGATAAGTTCCCCCTTTTTTGGATCTCAATTTATTTAAAGAGAGGACTTGAATGGAAGATTCACATAGTGACACCTGATTTCCTAAAATTGCACGATTCATAATGCGTTACGATTTATTAGCGGCTTTTATTTTAACAGTCAAGCAATTAATGATGAGTCACAGCAAAACGTCTGTGGCAGAAAAAAAAAAAAAAACACTTACATTGTCACCAGGTCTGTTCGTTATCCTCTGTGCTCTATATCCAGATCAATCAATAGTTAATTAATAGTGATGTGCTTCCTGAAGTACAAGGTTATAAATTAATTTAATGCTCATATGCATATTTTTGTAGGAAAAATGAGTGGAAAATGCCTGCCATGCCCATCTCATTGTAAGAAAATGTATGTAATGATTACAAGCATATAATAAGAATGGTTTGCCCAGCCAAATGTTTGTTCATTTCTGTTAATCAGTATTCATTTGAGCTACTTTCATGCAGTTTGTGGAAGCAGTGCAATCAGTTGAGTAGTGTGGCAGATTTAAATCAGTAATAAAAGCCCTGGGGAAATTAACAAGACAAAACATTAACCACAGACTAAACATTAACATATATTAGCATTTTTATTATACCTGTAGAATTGTTAAATGGGCATGGTTACTACTATTAAAAAGTTTATGTTGTATATCACATAATTTCAATGTATGTTTTGTTTTAAAACTTTAAGATTTAATTAAATGAAATTGAACAACAGCATAATAGACAATTCAACAGAATGAACTGAAGTTCATTATTTTATTTCAGCTGGAAACCTACGGAATTCCCATCCCACCCCATCCCCAAGCCCCAGGGTATCCTAAAACAAATGCCACAGGTAATACTCCTCCAGAGTGGGGATCCCTGGGTGGCGCAGCGGCTTAGCGCCTGCCTTTGGCCCAGGGTGCAATCCTGGAGATGCGGGATTGAATCCCACGTCGGGCTCCCGGTGCATGGAGCCTGCTTCTCCCTCTGCCTGTATCTCTGCCTCTCTCTCACTGTGTGCCTATCATAAGTAAATAAATAAAAAAAATACTCCTCCAGAGTGGACCATGGGATCAGAGTTGGTATTTAAATTGCATAACCATAGAGGAAGTATTTCTTTTTCTTTCCTTGGAGTTCTGATGAATCCATTGATGACAAAAAACAAAATTTACAGCAATTATTTATCAACGGTTCTCTGAAAAACACTCTTTGGGACCACAATGATCAGCTGGATTTCAGCAGAAAAGTTATTCCATAATTAAACAAAACTGCAGAGATCCCTAGAGAGACTTCAAGTCTTGGAGCTCTTGAGAGAAAAGGAGATGTACTGATTGGCCTCTGTCCCCAGTTTCTCATCTCTTAGGCTATTAGAGCTAAAGGCTTAAACCTGTTGCATTTTTGTAGACATAGGATCAACGTGGAATCTCCATTTGGAGGAAGCTATAAAGAGCATACTCGGGCCAGACATCAGACTAGACTGGGGTTAAATTGTAGGAATTACCGATCTTTAGCCAGCCCAAGAATCTGACTTCCTTCAGCAGGCAGTCAGGGTCCATGCATATCCTGCAGACAGCAAGCTGCAGGCTGAACACACTTGGGAACCACCTGTCCCGCAGAACTGGACGTCCAGTGTGATTACTAATCGACTCCTATCTGGCAGCCCAAAGAGTTTAAGTCACTCCATTAGGAATGCTGCCTGAAACTTAGGTTAAAATTGGACGTCAGTTTTTCAAGTTATCTTTCATGACTAGCCCATCTTTCAAGTATGTTTTTTAATTCCTCATAATCATTCATCTTCTCCAGTTATGGATAGGATGTCCACAGGACTACAGAGCAGGGTCACACTCAGTACTGGGAAGCCCCAGAGCCTATCATCTTGACAGAAATCTATGGCATAGGGGAAAAAGAATTAAAAACTCAGGGCACATGGCTGGCTCAGTTGGTGGAGCATGATCCTCTTGATCTCAGAGTTGTAAGTTAGAGCCCTACGTTGTGTATAGAGATTACTTAAAAATAAAATCTCTAAAAAATAGACTTAGGGGGATGCCTAGGTGGCTCAGTGGTTGAGCGTCTGCCTTCAGCTCAGGGCATGATCCCAGAGTCCCAGGATCTAGTCCCACATCCGGCTTCCTGCAAGGAGCCTGCTTCTCCCTCTGCCTACATCTCGGCCTCTCTCACTGTGTCTCTCCTGAATAAATATATAAAATCTTAAAAAAAAAAAACCATACAACTTAGGTTTTGGAATTGGGCAGATCTGGGTTCAAGTCCTGACTCTGCCATCTACTACCATTGTGACTTTGCTTCAGTTCCTTAACCATTGTGAGCCTCAGTTTCCTTATCTCTAAAATGAGGTCAACAGCACCAGGTCTGTATGCCTCGGAGGGTTGTTGTAGAACTCACTATCGAGAACGGAGAATGGTTGTAGAATTATTGCTAAGACACGAGACTGGAGTGAGGTATTAGGTTACAAATGTGAAATACTGGTATTATGGAGAAACTTACAATATAGACTTTCTCTGCTCACTCAGAGGGGGAGATCAAGTCTGAGGTTTTTGTTACCTGGGGTTTTCCAGAACCAACAGTAAATGGGGCCTGAGAATCAGTATAGTTATATTTTAACCAATGGGGTATCTGCATATCTTGACATGTCAGTTATGGGATGCCTGTGTGAATTGCATCAAACCAAAGCTTTTCATGGTTTCAAAATCTTTGGTAATATATTCTACTTGAAAAGTCATTTTCTGGGGCACCTGAGTGGCTCAGTTGGGTGAAAGTCCAGCTCTTGATTTTATCTCAGGTCATGATACTGGGGTTCATGGGAAAGAACTCCATGTTGGGCTCTGTGCTCAGGGGGGGAATCTGCTTGTCCCTCTGCCTCTGCTTCTTCTTTCTCACTCTCTCTCTCTCTCTCAAATAAATATTTTTTTAGGGCAGCCCCAGTGGCTTAGCGGTTTAGCACTGCCTTCAGCCCAGGGCGTGATCCTAGAGACCCAGGATCGAGTCCCACATGAGGCTCCCTGCATGGAGTCTGCTTCTCCCTCTGCCTGCCTCTCTCTCTCTCTCTCTCTCTCTCTCTCTGTCTCAAATAAAAAAATCTTTAAAAATATATTTTAAAAAAAGAAAAGTCATTTTCACTTTTTTCAGAGGAGGTTAGAGTCAAATATGACACTTTGCATATCGTATCTTGACCAGATCTCTTGAGACCCAGTCAGCTGAGCTCTTCACCATACCTTGCTGGGCCCTAGTGGTATATTCTCCTCATGCATGTACTAGGCCAGTGTTCTGGACCCTGCTTAGGAAAGAATGGTCTTAGGTTACTAAGATGACCTAGATATGGTCAGAAGCCCTTCTTTTTTTCTTTTTTAAAAAAAGATTTATTTATTTATTTGACGGAGAGAGAGTGAGTGTGGTAGGGAGAGGCAGAGGGAGAGGGAGAGAGAATCCCAAACAGACTCCACTGCTGAGTGCAATGTAGGGCTCGATCCCACAACCCCAAGATGGTGACCTGAACTGAAACCAAGAGTCAGGTACCCAACTGAATATGCCACCCAGGCGGCCCACGGCCCTGCCTTCTTATGTTTCAAGTTTTGTAACACTTCAGAACACCATTGCTTTCCCTGCCACAGCTTCTGGCACATGAATAAAGGCACCATTAGGAATCACAGTTCATGGAAAATGAAGGGGTTTTCTATTCCAGGTCTATTGATAGAGACACTCACCTATCTAATAAATCCACTTCCACTAACTAAATTTCAAGATAGCGGCATCCTTGACCAGGTACATTAGTCAGTGAAAGGAAATTGGATTGCACTTCTTATTTAAGAGCCTAAAACTCCTGGGCAGGATATGGAGTCCTAAAATGCCTCTTGACACAAATACAGCCATAGAGTGAGACCCAGGTTTCCAAGGCATCGCCTGATGTTGCCCAAGTGTGACACTGAAAGGACCTCTTTCATGTGAATGCTGCATTTCGTAAATTATATTTTCTTTTTGTGGCCACCTCTCAAAATGAGCTTATAATATTCACCTACAGCTCACTCAGGGTGGAGATGAAAGATGTGGAGAGAAGAGCCCAAAGGGGGAGGGGTCTACATTTGACAAATGCTTTGTATATGAGAAGAATTTGCTTCATGGTAGATTTGTGGAAGAAAATACAGCCTGTCTGATAAGATGTGGCAGATTTCAGATGGGGGAGGGGGTTGGGGCGTTGGCAGGACACCATTGTTTGCCCCTTACCCCACACGGAGCCTTGGGAAGTCTGCCCAATAATGCCACATTGGGTGGCTTGGGAAGAAAGGTCACACTGGCTACATTCTCATTTGTTCTTAACCTTCCTACTTTTGCCTCGGCTGCACCCCATTTCCAGTAGGGTGGGAAAGGGGTTGGAAACTTTCAAGTCTTGCTGTGGCCCAATTAGCATTCACGGATACAAAGGGCAGACTTTCAATGGGGAGGCAGCTTTCAGAGCTGTGGCTTGTGAGTAGACACGCTACTATGAAAGATGTGTGAAAGATTTTGGGGATCCCTGGGTGGCGCATGGGATCCCTGGGTGGCGCAGCGGTTTGGCGCCTGCCTTTGGCCCAGGGCGCGATCCTGGAGACCCGGGATCGAATCCCACATTGGGCTCCCGGTGCATGGAGCCTGCTTCTCCCTCTGCCTATGTCTCTGCCTCTCTCTCTCTCTCTGTGACTATCATAAATAAATTAAAAAATTAAAAAAAAAAGATTTTGATTCTGGTGCTGGACCTGGAACAGGTGCTAGTCAAGAGAGTGTGTTCCATGCTCCTGAATTTGCAAAGAATTCTTTGATCCTGGTGAAATAGATTCTCACACTGATGTATGTTCAGGAAGTAATAGGTATTTGTGGAGTGAGGATCATGGCTTTGTTCCCCAAACATTCACCAGCTGTGTGACCAAATAAACATGTATATGTCTATGAACATAATTTTAGGATGTGTGGTCTGTCCTTAATTATTCTTATCTGCCTTGTAAACTTTAAGGGATTGTAACTGAATTCCTCAGTCCAGACAGGCAGCCCCCTCACTAAAGCACCCAACCAGACTTCTACCAATTGGAGTGAACTCAGAGAATACAGATTCTTTTTTTTTTAGATTTATTTATTTATTTATTTATTCATTCATTCATTCATTCATTCATTCATGAGAATATACAGAGAGGAGAGAGAGAGGCAGAGACACAAGCAGAGGGAGAAGCAGGCTCCACGCAGGGAACCCGACGTGGGACTCGATCCTGGGTCTCCAGGATCATGCTCTGGGCTGAAGGCAGCACTAAACCACTGAGCCACCCAGGCTGCCCTAGATTTTATTTATTTATTCATGAGAGACACAGAGAGAGAGGCAGAGACATAGGCAGAGGAAGAAGCAGGCTCCCTATGGGGGACTTGTCCCCCGCGATGCAGGACTCGATCCCAGAACTCTGGGATCACACCCTGAGCCAAAGGCAGATGCTCAACAACTGAGATATCCAGGTGCCTCGAATACAGATTCTTCATTTCAAATTAATATCAGCCCAAATCAATAGCATTTCATAAACACATCTGCAAAATTCCATATCATTCATTCCATAGCCAAATAGAGTATTTCAAGGTGTCTGTAACCTTTGTTTCATTCCCATTAAGATATTACTATTGAGAATAGCTGGTCTGAATATCAGACTACAGGTGCTGTCTTTTACCAGTGGAGATAATGCTACTACTTACTTCAGATTTTTTTTTTCTAACTCAAGAATTTATCTATATATGGAAAACTTTCCAAAGCTCTATAAACCAAATGCCATTTTTGCTTTTATAAAGACATAGATAGCTTAGTTTTGTAAATGTTATCAGGGCCATCTTGAGAAATCCAGAAACGGATCACTGCACACAGCCCATGGTCTGTCAGTAGAATGGCATGCCAGACCTCATACTAGGAGTTTCTTTCAATTCATTTCAATTAATTTGCCTTTACTGAGTGCCTAATAGTGTGCAACATTCAGTCTGAATTCCATGGAGGTACAGAAGTAACAAAGATATAACCTCCATTTTCACTAGGTATTTCTAATATTTTTCCTAATGTGTACAATCTATATATTCACCTTGGCTATTTTGAGGACTGGGAATTTCTTTCTTTTTTTTTTAAGTTTCCATTTATTTATTTGACAGAGAGCACGCACAAGCAGAGGGAGGGGCATAGGGAGAAACAGACTCCCCACT
Organism: Canis lupus dingo; assembly: GCF_003254725.2. NCBI lineage: Eukaryota > Metazoa > Chordata > Mammalia > Carnivora > Canidae > Canis > Canis lupus. The sequence goes on along the minus strand of NC_064281.1, from coordinate 104,941,400 downwards.
GAGCAGGGAGCTGGATGCAGGGCTCCATCCCAGGACCCCGAGATCACAACCTGAGCCAAAGGCAGACGCTCAACCAACTAAGCCATCCAGGTGCCCCCTGAGGACTGGGAATTTCTTTTTAAAAAAAGAGAGAGGGGACGCCTTGGTGGCTCAGTGGTTGAGCGTCTGCCTTTGGCTCAGGGAATGATCCTGGGATCAGAGATCAAGTCCTGCATTGGGCTCCTTATGGGGAACCTGATTCTCCCTCTGCCTGTGCCTCTGCCTCTCTCTCTCTCTCTCTGTCTCTTGTGAATGAATAAATAAAATCTTTTAAAAAATAAAAATAGAGAGTACAGACAACTGGGAATTAAGCATCATCTTCTAGGGAGGTGATGTTGTAGAAGCTTTGAAGTCAGATGATGAATCCACTGCCTATTTGCCCTAGGCAAGTAACTTAATTTCCCCAAACCTCAGTTTCTTCACCTAAAAAATGGAGATGATAACATTTAGCTTAGTGTCTGGCATAAGGGAGACATGTGAATACATAGTTGAATACATAGTTCTTTATATAGAAGTTCATTTTAGGCTTTTGTCTGAAAGCAAAAAAAAAAAAAAGAAGGAAATCTACAAATAATTGAACCAGATCATTTAGAATTGAGAAAGAAAGCTGATGCCATCTTTTAATCATTGCTCTGTGAGTATATGAGAACTAAGCTTTCAGTGGAGGCATCCAATAAGTGCTTGTGAACGAACAGTACTTCTGAATGGATAGAAAAAGGAAGAAAGGGGGAAAAAAGGAGTAAGGAAAAAGAAAAGATATATTTTTGAATGGAGAGAGAGAGAAAGAGCAAGGGAGGGGAGAAGGTAGACTTTCTCGAGCACCTGTGTTCCGTAGTACTCTCAGTCCTGGCCTTATTCCATGATACGTGATTCATAGCTGACAACAATGGCTATTAATTAGTTACCCTGCCTTTTTCTTCCCCTTGAGCATTTTTAGGAAAGTCAGATGAGCAATTACACCGACATTTTTCAGAATACTCTACTTTGGGTCTTATAACAAAACTCTCTGTGTGGGAGGCTGCTCTTTCTCTTAACAGGCTACTCTCCACATTTCTAACACCCCCTCACTTCCTGCACTGGTCCTTCCTAAACTTTGTAATCCCCATTTGGGAACTTCTTCATAGGTATAAACACCAAGTACCATTGAAAGATATCAATAGCATAAGTCCTGTGTAGAGGGTCCTTGCAAATGGGCACTTCACTATAGAGAAAAAAGCATTTTTCATCTCAGGAAACCTTTGAATAGGCTGTGCTCGGAGTCCCACGGCCACAACCTTCAGCCTTCTCTTCCACAGATGGCTCTTTGCCTTAAAAGCTTATCACCCTTTTTGACTCCAATAATAGCTTCTTTCTGCTCTTTTAAAAAAGAAATTGGGGAAGAAATTGAAGTGCATTTCAGAATTTGTTTCTACTATCATATCTGTGAAAGTATCATATAATTATATTACATTTCTTTTTCAGATTGGCAAGTTATGTGCCCATTCTCAACAACGCCAGTATAGATCTGCTTATTATCCTGAAGATCTGTTTATTGACAAGAAGGTATTAAAAGTTGCTCATGTAGAACATGAAGAAACCTTATCTAGCCGAAGAAGGTAAGCAGGATTTTTTAGTTTTTGTTTTTTTCTCTATTTCACCATACAATTAGCAATTGTATTTTAAGGTCAAAAACCTTTGGAATGAAGCTTCTTAAATACATATTATTTCGTTCTACTGAGTAGAGTTTGATTAATTAAATTCTGCCATTTGTCAATGTTAACAAAAAAGATAGTGTATTATACCTAAGCTATATTTAAATGTAAAGTTACCATGTGTAAATATCCAGCACAGCAACACAGGGTGGAATGAACTTCTCTATTCAAGATATTTATTGATTAAACAAAAAGCTTTCTGCTTATGATCTGGTCTTACAATATTATGGCTTCATTTGTGACTTTCCCATTATTAACAGTGAATCCAGGTCAAGTTCACCAGAGAGAAACTGGCAAGACACACACACGCACACACATGCACATATTGCACATTCTATACACTCTTGTAAGTATATAAAATGAAGGGTTCAGTTTCTGTCTCTTAAGACAGCAGTCAAGGGACTAAATTAAAGTTTGTTTCTAATTCTCTTCATTCTTTCTCTCCTCACCCAGATGCCCTCCCTCTCTGTCCTAACTTCATGGTTACAAATAAGGGGTAGACATTGGATAGGAATCCCAATACAAATCTAGGAGAACTGCCTTCCCAAAAGGACTGCATATGTCACCAGCCCTGCCACTGGCTCAGGAATAGCTAGACATGAGTTCTGCTTCTTGATGACTTTGAAGGAATTGGGAGAGATTGGCCTACAGATGGAAAATTAAGAGATGAAATAAGCAACATCTCAGATGTAGGCAAAATTATTCCATTCATAACTATTTACTACAGGAGGTTTTGAAGTGATAATTCTTAGTCATATATGATCCAGTTTGGAGTAAGAGAAGGCAGTAAGGCTGCTTGAGAGAGAGAGAGTTCTCCAAAGAACCATTTCAGAAAGTCCCATTTTCTTCTCTTCTGTTGACTTCCAACCAAATGAATTTCTAGTTTCCCTGTAACAACAGTTTTAAAGTGTGATTCAAGGACCCAGAAAGTCCCAGAGACCCTTTCAGGGAGTCTGTTACATGCTCCTTTTGCTAACTACATATCCACGTGAACCTGGGTTTTATTCATATACTTCAACCAAAACACACATTGCAATAGATTGAATGCAGAAGCCAATGGGAGAATTTAGCCATCTCCTATTAAGCCAGGCTAAAGATATTTTGTAAAAATGTAAAAACAATATCACTCTCTCACTATTTTTTTCATAAAAGTATTATTTATGTTATCATATAATCACTTATTATTAATTTAAAATTAAAAAATTTCCCTGATTTTTAATTTCTAAGGCAATAATTATCAAAAGATACATATTGTACAAACAAAAGCTCTTTGGAGCCCTCAATACAGGGGTTGTATTAGTTATCCACTGCTACATGACAAATTACCTCAAAACACAGTGATTTAGAACAACCAACATTTATTATTTTACAGTTTCTGTCAGGAATTTAGGAACAGGTTAGCTGGGTGGTTGTCAGTCTCTAAGGAAATTTCAGTCAGTTTCTGGGGCTGGAGCCATATGAAGTGTTGACTGGGCTAGAGGATCTACTTCTGAGGTGGTTCACTTAGCAAGTTCGCACTAGTTGTGGAAAGGAGGCCTCATTTTCTCACTACATGGACCTCATGAGTGTCCCCACAACATGGCTGCTGGCTTCCCTAGAATACATGAAGGTGAGAGCTGTGATATCTATTCTGGCCTAGTCTGGGAAGTGATGTACTGTCAATTCTGATATCAATTTTTTAGAAGTGAGTTACCAATTCTAGTCCACACTCAAGGGGAGGGAAATTAAATTCCACCTCTTGAAGGAAGGAATATCAAAGAATTTGTGGACATATTTACAAACTGCCACAGGGGTCCTGGCACCAAAGAATTTGAGAACCATTTTTCTATAGTATAAGGGATCTTTGGGAAGTTTTTGTCATTCTTTTTTTTTTAATAATAAATTTATTTTTTATTGGTGTTCAATTTGCCAACATACAGAACAACACCCAGTGCTCATCTTGTCAAATGCCTCCTTTAGTGCCCGCCACCCAGTCACCCGCACCCCCCCTCCCCTTCCACCACCCCTAGTTCGTTTCCTAGAGTTAGGAGTCTTTATGTTCTGTCTCCCTTTCTGATATTTGCTACCCATTTCTTCTCCCTTCCCCTCTATTCCCTTTCACTATTATTTATATTCCCCAAATGAATAAGAACATATGTTTGTCCTTCTCCGATTGACTCATTTCACTCAGCATAATATCCTCCAGTTCCATCCACGTCGAAGCAAATGGTGGGTATTTGTCATTTCTAATGGCTGAGTAATATTCCATTGTATACATAAACCACATCTTCTTTATCCACTCATCTTTCGATGGACACCAAGGCTCCTTCCACAGTTTGGCTATTGTGGACATTGCTGCTAGAAACATCGGGGTGCAGGTGTCCCGGCGTTTCATTGCATCTGTATCTTTGGGGTAAATCCCCAACAGTACAATTGCTGGGTCATAGGGCAGGTCTATTTTTAACTCTTTGAGGAACCTCCACACAGTTTTCCAGAGTGGCTGCACCAGTTCACATTCCCACCAACAGTGTAAGAGGGTTCCCTTTTCTCCACGTCCTCTCCAACATTTGTGGTTTCCTGCCTTTTGTCATTCTGGGAAGACAAAGTTTGGTTATTTCTTCAGACTTTCTTTAACCCCTGACTTTTTTTTTTGTCTGTTGTTCTCCATTGCTTTTATGCTTTGCCCAAAACCACCTGAGAAATTAACCTCAGTCATTGACCTTTAACTAGGAGAAGCTCCTTGCAAATAGGACTGCAGTGAACAATATATATTTATATTGTATTATTATAATATAACCTAGTATGTTAATAATAAAGAATATATTATGCAATTAATATCTAATAAATCAATATTCATTTGTAATTATTGTACCTATAATTATATATAATTCATAATTATATTATTTATAAATAACATTAAAAATATAAGTATACTACATAATTATTAGCTTAAATTAATAAGAGGAGTACCCAGCTGGATCAGTCAGTGGAGCATGCAACTCTTGATCTTGGAATTGTGAGTTCGAGCCCCACCTTGGGTGCAGAGATTACTTAAAAATAAAATCTTAAGTAAAACTTTAAAATAAAATTAATAAATGGAATTTTTAAATTATAAATTACATTTCTATATTATAAATGTAATATATTTATATAACATTATACAACAATATGTATTTTTTATATATTGCTTTGTTCAACTCAGCAGAAATTTAGGAAATACCTATTGTGTGCCAGAATGCGTCCTGGGCATCAAAAATCAAGACACAGTCTCAACTCTCCAAAGCAGTCTAATGTGGAAATAGTCTTAAATGCAACATAATTCCAAAACTGTTTTATAAGTGCAAAAGAGTATCCAGAGTCTGTCCCTAGAGGAGGCCTACAGGAACAGAGAGCCTCTGCCCAGGGAGCAGGCCTTCAGGGAGGAAGTAATATATGAATCTGTAACAGAATCACATGCAGAGTTCATTCAAACTAAACACACCAACCCAGTCCCATTTGAGGCTACCCTGCCAACCTAGACACATTTATGAGTAAGTAAGTAGTAAGTAAGTAAGTAGGAGGTCCTACTTTATTAAGGTCCTGCTGCCACAGCCTCTGTCTTGGGCTCTGTGGGACCCATTTCCTATCGCCTTACCAGGGAGGACTCTATGGTGTTGATTCCTGTGGGGGAAAAATTGATGAATGGCTGGGCACCCAGATTTGGCCCTTTGTGTAGATCAATTTTTGAACTCGTTGCTAAGCCTAAAATAAAAGATAGTAAGAAAACTACATAGCCTGTAGGCTCGAGTAAGTGGCGGTGAGGCACAGCTCCTTTGGGTGTTGGGAACATGAGCTCACCCCGTGATGCCTCTCATCTCTTTTGCAAACTGAAGCATTAGAGTCAGAGTTGGAGCCATTCTTCCTGAATTCTCTTGCAGGATAAGAAAGCAAAACAACAGGAGAGTATCTGATTTCATTTAACTCCCTCCAATAGGCATTGTAAACCCTCTTAGGGAGAGTGGAAACTTGGGGATTAAGATGATCTCTTGCTCAATGCCCTGGCCCCTGCAATTTTATGTTATCAGGAGGGCTTGTTTTGGCACAGAGTTAGTACCTCTATAAATTTCTCGGTATGTTGTGCACAGCATTTCACACTGTCCAGAAAAATATATGTGCCTCCAGCACCTCTCACACCCATGCCCAAGCTTCATGCTCTTCGGTTAAAAATATGATAATTGGAAAGGAACCCTATTGTAGTGTTCAGTCTGTGGAGATTGTGAGCAAGCTGTCTGAATCTGATTATGAGTTGAAAAGCCCTTTCCCTTATTAAAATAACAACACAGAGAAATGCAGGATTCCTTTGGTAGCATTCAGAAGTCATCTGTTTGTTTTGTCTGCCCCCAACTGGGTAGTTTGCAACACACAACTAATCTTAGAAATAGCTTAGTTCAATTTAAAGGCAATTTAATACTCAACTGGTGGCCTGTGTATGGGATTCGGTGTTCTGTTAAGGTAGAAATATTGAACATATCTGTCATCAGATTTGAAACAGGGTGGGGCAAGATGCACAAGTAACAATCAGAATAGAAGCCATGCGATTTCTATAGTCCTTGCCAGCTCTAATATCTTCAACACTTCTCAAATGTCAGCCTCTACCTCCTTTGCCCTCTTCAATGTCTCGTTCACCACTTTCCATATGATGCTGTTTACTGTGTCATTCACGCACCCCCATAAAGTTTGGTGAAACACTTGAGCAATAGTTGTCCTTTTTCTAAGCCCCAAATCTCAGTTGAATCATCTATTCTGCCTCTCTTCTCTGTCCTGAGCTGCTGGCCCATCCGCTATTGTGCGAGAAAGTCACATAGTCCCTCCACCCCTGTGAAATTGCATCTGTGTATTCCACCCTCCCCTTCCTGCACTGCCCCTCCTCTCCTCCTCCCTGACTTGGTCTGAAGGGGCAATGGATTAGGTGACACTAGTAAATGACCTAGAAAGAAAAGAACAAAAGCTGATCTCAGCAACTTGGTCCAAAATCAATGCTTACTCCCACTCCCTCTCAGACTGTGGCTCTGGTTTGGCCAAGCAGCTTTGTAAGCTTAGTGGTGCCTTCCACCCTCTGAACAAAACAACAAAGTATGCCCTGAGTGAATCAACGAGTTTCGGGTCTGGTACAAGTCATTCTGCCCTAAATAGGACTCTACTTCTTTCAACATTTGTCAACACCATCTATATGCTGAGCATTGTGTACGGATTAAACTCTGATGAATAGGAGGAGCTGCTGGCCTAGTTAGGGGGAGGCACACACAAATAAACAATTTTCATACACCAGGTGCAAAAGTGTCATAGCAGAGCTGCATCCAAAAGGTTGGCAGCACCATAGCTGGGGAAGTTAGCAGCTCTCCTGCAAAAGTCAAAAAAGGCTTCTGGGAGAAGTTAACTCTTGAGCCAGGCCTTGGTGGAAGACTAGAAATTCAAAAGATGGAGGAGGGAAAGAAGGGTGTTCCAGGCAAAGGGAACATCATGAGAAAAAAGTATGGGCTCATCTTTAGAACGGGTAGAAAATTACAATTTGGGGTCAGACTGTGAAAGTTTCTCTGCCGCAGAATGAAACATGATCCTATGTCATTCCAATGATAATTATTTTCGCTTATTTGCTTTTCTGGGTTTTCATTTTTTTTAAAATAATGAGCTCCTATTACTTTATATTAAGAACAAAAAAGAACCTTAATGATAAAGGAGAAAAGTTCAGGATCTGCAGTTGGGGATGAAAGGCTGTTTTTACTTGTAGTGGCTCCCAATTAGTGCTGCTTTGATGCCTACCCAAGCAAATCCCTGCAAGAAAACTGAAGGAGTCCCCTCCCCCACGACCCAAGAAGGGGGCGCTCCTCTTGCGGACATGGGAGCCCGCCAGGGGAGATCATGTGCACCCAGCTGCAATATTTCAAAATGGCTCGTGCATGCAAAGGGGCCCTGTCTTTAGTTCCACACTTAACACATTGAATAGCATGCTCTATGCAGAGGCTTCCCCCCCTCCAGCAGACCGCTGTAAGCAAGTGTTGGGTTTGACCTAAGTGAGAGCCCTAGGCTCTACTATTTATATGTCAAGTGGTATGTTTGGCATGCACGTAGTAGAAGAAAGTGGAGTTGGAATCAAAGAACCTTTCCTTTAATCAAATTGTTTTTCCCATCCCGGGCAACTAATTGTCCAAACATTCTATCCCTCCGCCCCCCCCCCCCCCCCCCCCCCCCGACCATTCAGTTGAGCAGACTGCCTTAGTTCATGGGTGGAGGTTCTTTTGTTGTCTGTTATGGGCTACTGGTACAAAGAAAAGAAATCTGGACTGAGTCATACATGGGTAATTAATATGTCACCTAATTTTGTTTCAGGTACCCTTCTTTCAAGAGAGAAATGGAAATATTCCACTCACCTCCTTTTAAAATTATATAAGCAGAGGGATAGAAGGCTTTATTTAAAGCAAGATAAAAGCAAAAGACCATTCCTTCCAGGGTCAGAAGGGGTTTAGGAGTGAGTGACAAAGAAGAGGGGAACTGAGAGGGGGCCCCGTAAACTCGGGAGGAGGTAAACTGCTCCTGTCACACTCTGCTGCTCCTCAGGGAAGCAGTGTCAGAGGACATTATCACCTGTTGTTGCTCTTTTGAAAAGCTCATTAACTCTCCAACAGCTTCGAAAGGCTTTCTTCTAGCCTGCAAAATAGTGTGTCTGGATTTATTTTCAAAAATCCAAGTTTCTCTTGGAACCCAAGGGCTCTTTTCCTGGGGGAGGTAGAAGGTTTGGCATGAAGGCATGGCCCACCCTGTAGCAGCAGCCCTGCACCACTCCACACTGGAGGACTCATAGGTCTTGGCCAGTTTGCCGCATGTGCTGGACCCCTGCTCTCTGTCCTCCCGGGAGGAGGGGACTGCCTCACCCCCAGAGGCCCAGAGAGTTATTTGAGAACCTGCATTTGTTTCATTATTCTCAAGTTCTTTTCTAATCAAATGCACCATGGATTCCAATGGGAATAATACACTATCAAAACCAAAAAGAACTCTGTGTATCTGCGTTTCAAGAAGAATGGCTTTTAGAGAAATAAACATAAAAGGTTATGGGAGAGACGAGTCTAGAAGGAAGTATATCCAAATATTAACTGTGATTATCTCTTGCTGGGAGGACTAGAGATAGAGTTTTTTTCCCTTCTACCTTTCCATATTTTCTAAACTCCCCAATAGTGAGTATATATTTCTTTTACAATGAGAAAGAAAACCAACAGACCTTATTTTAAAAGATGAAGGAAGAAATAGATTTTATTTTATTTATTATTATTTTTTTATTTATTTATGATAGCCACAGAGAGAGAGAGAGAGGCGCAGAGACACAGGCAGAGGGAGAAGCAGGCTCCATGCACCGGGAGCCCGACGTGGGATTCGATCCCGGGTCTCCAGGATCGCGCCCTGGGCCAAAGGCAGGCGCCAAACCGCTGCGCCACCCAGGGATCCCCAGAAATAGATTTTAATTATTATTTACAGCTCTTGCAGATTTCTTTTCTCTCTCCTCACCGATGCTTGTAATTCACGTCCAGCCACATCTGGCCCTCTTGATTGTCTCCATCCATTGCTCCAAGGGGCATCCCTCCTCCTAGTAAACAAGCTTCTCTTCCTGAGACCTAGCTCACCTCTTCCCTATGCTTTTTTGGGGTTACATCTCAATACAGCTGGTAGAACAGTTCATCAATTTAAAGGATATAATTCAACTGTTTTTAGTATGCACAGAGTTGTGCAACTGCCACCACAATCAATGTCAGAACATTTTCATCACCTCAAGAAGTCCCATTTCATCACCTCAAGTTAAAGTGCCCTTTAACTATCACCCCTCAACCCTCCTTTCTGCCCCCCTTCAAGCCCTAAGCAACAACTAATCTCTTTACTCTTTATATAGATTTGCCTATTCTGGACATTTCACATAAATGTAATCATATAACATGTGGTCTTCTGTGATTGGCTTCTTTCACTTAGCATAATGTTTTCAAGGTTCACCCATATTGCAACATGTGTGAATACTCTATTCCTATATAAGGCCAAATAATATTCCATTATATGGACTGTGTTTTTGTTTATCCACTCATCAGCTGATGGACTTCTGTCTTAGTCCACCTTCTAGCTTTTGTGAATAGTATTGCTTTGAACATGCATATACAATGCACTTCTTTGAGTACTCATTTATAATTCTATGGGATGTATACCTAGGAGTAGAATTGCTGGGTCATATGGTAACTTCTATACTTTGTGAATATAGTCACCAAATCGAGCGGTTTTCCACAGCAGCTGTACCATTTTGCATTCCCATCCAGCAATGTGAGGGTTCCAATTTCTCCACATCTTCAGCAACACTTGTTGTCTTTTTCATTTTTCAGTCTTTTTTTTATTATAGTCATCCTACTGGGTATGAAGTGGTATCTCACTCCAGTTTTGATTTGCATTTCCCTGATGACTAGCTGATGTTTAACTGGACTTCATCTTGGCCTTCCACATCTGATTCTTACACACAAATCCCTTTGAAGGCCACTACCATCTTACCAGGCAAAGGCCATTCAAACTGCTCTACCAGGGCAGCCCTGGTGGCGCAGCGGTTTAGCGCCGCCTGCAGCCCAGGGCGTGATCCTGGAGACCCTGGATCGAGTCCCATGTCAGGCTCTCTGCATGGAGCCTGCTTCTCTCTGCCTCTCTCTCTCTCTGTGTGTCTCTATGAATAAATAAATAAAATCTTTTTTAAAAAAGCCATTCAAACTGCTCTACCAGTTTAGTCCAGGAGTTTACCCATCCCAGTAGCTAGCTAGTCTTTGAAAAAAAAAAAAAAAGAATACCAGGAAAAATACATGGGGAGAGAACGTAGTTGTGCTTATTAATACACACCTCAAAAGATAAAGGATCTATCCATCTTGTATGTAGAAAATAGTTACCTGGAACTTGACAAGAATCTTAATTATATTGCATACTATCTGGAATATCATATATGTTTCTTTTTTTTAAAGATTTTATTTATTTATTCATGAGAGACAGAGAGAGAGAGAGAGAGAGAGAGAGGCAGAGATACAGGCAGAGGGAGAAGCAGGCTCCATGCAGGGAGCCTGACATGGGACTTGATCCTGGGACTCCAGGATCATGCCCTGGGCCAAAAGCAGCGCCAAACCACTGAGCCACCCGGGCTGCCCTGGAATATCATATATTTCATTAAATACTCATATTCCACTGGCTTATAATAATGGTAATATTGGCAACAATTAATGTTATGAGGGGATTACTTTGTGCCAGGGACTATGCTGAACACTTTACATGCATTGTCTCAATCATCATAGCAACCTGTCATTAGCTTCATTTTATAGTCAAGAAAGCTAGGCCCAGATGAGTATAGAATCTGCCTAAGGTTTCCTCGCCAAGTAAGTGAGGGAAGTACCTAGCATTTGACACTTAGGTGGGTCAGAATCCAAAATCAGTGCTCTTACCTACGACTCCTAATAGGTTTCCAGGGGCTGTTTTGAGAATCCAATCATCATTATAGCATGGCTGCTGAATGAAACTGTGTTCTGAATTCAAAATAATTAATCAAAAAGCATAGTCTCTTCTGGGGTCCATCCTGTATATCCCGTGGCAGGAATGAGTAGTCTATTACATACGATGGCCTTTTGTCCCCAAGTTACCTTGCTCAAGTTTCAAAGAGATTCCCCTGAGTTCTAGAATTTGATGACCCAGACCATGCTCACATTATTTGCATTCGTTGTGGGTTTTGTAGACGTTTATCTTGACCCCACTAAGTAATATCCTTCCATGCAAAAGTAGGAGGTCTTGTGTTTGCAACAGCCCCTTATCCTCTGATCCCCTTGATGTTTAGATGGACCCTCTCTGAATCTTCTCCAACTTGCCAGTGATCTTTATGATTAGCTAAGAAAACTGCAAGGGTTCAGGGGCTGGGAGAAGTTCTGAGTGGGGTTTTTTTTTTTTTTGGCTTTTTTAACTTCTAGGGAAGCCAATTGGAAAGCTTTGCCATGAGTTCAATTTTTCTTGCCATGTGCTGTCCTTAGAGAGAGTTCGGAGGTAGGAGGAGGCTTAAGGGAAACTCTTTCATTAAAGAGCAGGCCGTCGTCTCCCATAGACTAATGGCCATATTCTATTTCCTCATGGAGTGGGGGGAATTACTTAGCCTCAGCCTTTACTCTTTCAGTATCCACTCTTGGGAACTGTATTATTACCTTGTAAAACAGAGCATCTCTCCTATTAGCGTTAATTGAACCCATCTTTTTTCTGTTAGAAACTATAATGTTGACTTTTATTTTCAGAGCCCTGTATTGAGCCTCTTTGCTTTGGAGGTTGACAAAGCTCAGCCACCAGGAGTAGGCTGGAAGGGGGTCTGAGCATGGCAGGAAGCAACTGTTGGGGTATCGGGAGTTATATAAATCCTAGTAACCTTTCTTGAGTTGTTATGTCCATCACCCTGGCTTTACTGTGACCCGAGCCTTTGTGAAGATGTGCTGAGTATTGTAAATGCTCTCCTCCTTCTAGATCATCAGTTGAAATGAATCGTTTTATGGTAATAAAATGGAAAAATGCAAGAAAATAATTTCTACCACTCTTGCTCTTTTGACCAGATCTGAAAACAACCCCCAGAAGGCTTTTCTGGGCTCAGGACTCCCACCAGTGTCCAAATGAGATTCAGGCCTCTGGCTCCTCCAGAGGCCTATATATCAGGCCAGTCCATTCTTAGCCTGGAGACAGTATTGAATAATTACTCCACTGCCTGCAAATTTCCTGGCGGAGTCTCCCAAAACTTAGTAGAGACTTAAGATAGACTTGGTTATGAAGAACACTTTAACTTCCTTCGTACCAGGAACATTGCTTTAGAAAAATAAAGAGTATTTTATTTTTACTTGTTTACCATTGGACACCTATTATATAGATATTTTAATATTTCCTTAAGAGCATATCCACTTTTCTCTGGTCTCTGGTGTCTTATTTTGTGTATCCATGTACATCTGAAACAAGATAATAGGCCAGAAATTTTGCTGGGTATTTATGTGTGTGTGTTTATACATCTTTGCATGTATTTATTTGCTTGCTCTCTTCTCTCTGTCTCTGTCTCTCTCTTTTTCTCATGCACACACACACACATTTGTCTTATTGTAGCATGAAAGCCAAAGCAAATAAATAATAAAATATACTAGGATCCACTCCCTCCTGCCTCCACCCCCACCCCATAGTTACCACAATATACAGACAAAGAACAATGAAACCTTCCTCTTCTAGCAGATGTGAGTTTCTCTGACTATATTGTCAGGAGAATTTCCTAGAGCATACAATGCTCTGAGCACCCTGTAATTCTGATCTGCAACTATTAGCCCAAGCCTATATGGAAAGAGGCCATCTCTAGGGTAATGGCATTGTAAATTACAATCAATGCACTCAGTTACGCCCAGAAACCAAAAGATACGTCGTGCTCCAGTGTGCCTTGTAATCAGCACCTTTGAGAATGTAGGTAACAGCATTCTGAACAACAAATGGAAGCTGAATGTGTAAGAAAATGAATGTTGGAATTAAATCATCCTTCTGATAGGAGCAGCACCTTATATGGCAAGCAACTTTTTTTTTTCTAATATCATTTTATTGATTTTTTTTAAACTAAACTGTGGCCTTGTAGCCAAGAATGTCTTTTAAAATCATTTATTGCTCTAATCAGCCTGGCAGAGCCTTTCTGTCATGCTGATAAGGAAATTAAACTTTTCTCATACTGGGTTTACTTGCCTCTGATGCACAGATGCTTTCCTTTTCTTTCAGGGAACTAATTCAGAAGTTGAAATCTTTCATCAGTTTCTACAGTGCTTTGCCTGGCTACGTCTGCAGCCATAGCCCTGTGGCCGAAAACGACACTCTTTGCTGGAATGGACAAGAACTCGTGGAGAGGTAATCTTTTTTTGAATGTTAACTATAGCAGTATCTAAGAAATACTCATTGTATGTTCATCTCAAGGTTAGTCATACCTTCTCTCTGCCTTCATTAATTTCACAAGAAAAACTCTAGAAGAAACGTACATGTGAGCATCTGTGACATGCCAGATGCTACCTATATAACCCATAGCCCTTATAGAATTTACAAAGTTAGAAGCATGTTGAGAAATATGTATTCAGGGACATTTTACAAGATGTAGAGCATAAAACAGCTCTTTTGTTTGTCTTTGGCTTCTTCCATCTCCCTGTTATGTGGACCCTTATTTATTTATTGGTTTGCAGAAATCATATACACACACTAATAGTCATCAATTAGTGAGAGTTAACTACGTATTAAGCACCGTGCTAAGGGCTTGCCTATATTAACTCTTTTTATCCTTACATCAATCCTCAGAAGTAAATGCCATTATTTTCCCCTATTTGATAGATGAAGATAGAGGAAAGAAGAATGGGGAGGGAAAGAAGAATACCATTTCACTGAGCACTGTTGCTGAAATGGTTGATCATTGAGTATTAGTATAATATGCACTAACATTTGTCATCTGTGAAGAATTTTCTCGTCACTGAAAAGGAAATAATATATATTCACGCATTCAGCAAATACTTACCGAGCACCTTCTAAGTGCCGGTCATGTTGAAGTGAAGGAAACAGGCAAAATTTCCTCTCCTCCCAGAGCTTTCTTTAAAGATTTTATTTATTTATTCATAAGAGACACACAGAGAGAGGCAGAGACACAGGCAGAGGGAGAAGCAGGCTCCTCCCAGGGAGCCTGATACAGGACTTGATCCCCTGAGCCAAAGGCAGATGCTCAACTGCTGAGCCACCTAGGCATCCCTAGAGCTTTCATTCTAGTGGGCTGATGGCGCTCCTAATCTCCATTGCTTCACATGTACAAGGCATAGTTTGGGATTAAGTACTGAAATCAGGAGGGTAGAAAGCTTAGGAAACCATGGGGAGTTGATGAACAGGCTTCTGAAACTATTTGTCCAAGTGGTAGCGTCTTGTCGAGGAAAATATAGAAGATACTTGAACTTGATTTCTGAACCTTTTCCTAATGAGTTGCCTAGGGCAAGTGACTTAATCTCTCTGGGCCATGGTTTCCCCACTTAAAAAAGAAAGATGGTTGGATTAGAACCCTTCTAGCTTTGGCAGGCTGTGGGTTTTTTTTTTTCTTACTGGTTCATTCATTCATTCATACTTTTATGTTTTGAGATACTATAGGTTAGGCACCATGCTAGGTGCCAGGGATATGAGGGTGAAGACAGGTGAAGCAGGCAAGTTGCCTGCTTTGAGGAGCTTGCAGTCTAGTGGGAACCAACATCACGGCATGGGATAATTAATCATGATGCCCAATGGAATGAACTAGCAATGTAATGTAATAGACCAGAGGAAGGCTTTGGAGCCAGGTAAACTTGGGTTTGCATCCCAGTTCTGCTACTTATACTGTGGGGCCTTGGGTGGGTCCCTTAATGTAGAAAGTCCCAAGGCCTCTTTTGTAAGGGAAAGGCATCTCACTGGGTTGTTGCCACTATTAAGTGAGGTCATAAACATCAAATCTGTAGCCGACTGGCATATACCGGAACCCCAGTTCATGCTTCTTCTCTTTCTTCACCCTCGACCCCTTCTTTTCCCCACACAAGGCAAACCACATGCCAGAAAACAGCTTGTTTCTCAACTAAGTTGTTTTACTGACCTGGGACAGAGAGAACGAGGTGCTAATGGGATGAGGCGTTGAACTTGCATGGAGATAGACTTCTCTCCAGCAAATGTGAATCAGGCTACAGGGATTAATGGCCCCGTGAATCCACTCCACTCTGGAGAAATAGTATATATTTATTATCCTAAAAGCTCATCAGGTTCTAAGTAGAATCATGAAAATGTACTTAACCTGTTATGAGATTTTTTTAAAATTGTCAGAGAAAAGCAGTTGGTATTTGGCTTTATAAAAAGCAGATGCTGTAAAACAGGTATAAACAATATAATCCTTAAAGAAGAAAATGCCCACAGGTCAAATATGTGGTTCTTGCATGAGCTTCATGAGAAACCATCCCAGTGACTTACCCACTGTGATGCTAATATGGTAAAAAAAAAAAAAAAAAGAACAATTCCTGAATATTAATTTGTTTTAAGCAGCCTATCTCCTAACCCTGGTCTGTTCTTAAAGAGATGTTAGTTAGCAATGTATTTATTTGCCAATGTATTGATTCATTTATTTATTCATTTAACAAATATTTGAGCATCTACTGTGTATCAAGTGTTAATATGGGTTTCTTTCTTTTTATCATTTTTTTAAAATATTTTATTTATTTATTTATTCATGAGAGACACAGAGAGAGAGAGCAGAGACATAGGCAGAGGGAGAAGCAGGTTCCATGCCCTGAGCCAAAGGCAGACACTCAATAGCTGAGCCACCCAGGCATCCCAATATGGGTTTCTTTATTGTTATGATTGTGAAACGTAAATGTTATAACCCTGCCGGACATACCTTCTATTGTTCTTCAAGAAAAACAAAATCAGATGATCCAGTTTTAGTTAATTCAAAAGAATTTCTTCCTAGGCCTATGTTTTTTGAATTAGTGGAATTGACTGATTGATTTGTAGGATTTTTTAAATGTTTTTTTTTATTATTATTCATTAGAGACACAGAGAGAGGTAGGCAGAGACACAGGCAGAGGGAGAAGCAGGCTCCACGCAGGGAGCCCGTCGCGGGACTCAGTCCTGGGTCCCCAGGATCACGCCCCGGGCCGAAGGCGGCGCTAAATCACTGAGCCACCCGGGCTGCCCGATTTGTGGGATTTTTTTTAAAGATTTCACTTATTTATTCATAAGAGACACAGAGAGAGAGAGGCAGAGACACAGGCAGAGGGAGAAAAGCAGGCTCCATGCAGGGAGCCCAAAGTGGGAGTTGATCCCAGGACTTCAGGATCATGCCCTGGGCTGAAGGCAAATGCTAAACCACTAAGCCACCCGGGCGGCCCAGATTTTTTTTTTTAATTGAATTTTGCTCACATAAACTACTTCACGCTCAGGATGCTATCATGAAGTATGTTGCCCAAGAACCAAGATAGTCCTCCCCTATCAAATGGTGGAATCCAAAGCCTGCTAAATTTGAATGAGTCGAAAAATTAGCCAAATGCACTTTGATGCCATTAAAATAATTCTGTTAACTGAAGGTTTTTTTTTAGCTTTCTTATTTATTAGAGAGAGAGAGAGAGAGAGAGAGAGAGAGACAGGCAGAGGGAGAAGCAGGCTCCATGCAGGGAGAGAGAGAGAGAGAGAGAGAGAGACAGGCAGAGGGAGAAGCAGGCTCCATGCAGGGAGCGTGACATGGGACTCGATCCTAGGTCTCCAGGATCACCCCTGGTCTGAAGATGGCACTAAACCACTGAGCCACTGGGGCTGCCCTAACTGAAGTTTTTTTTGTTTAATTTGCTGGCTCTAAAGATCTCAGGGTATCAAACAAAATAATAAAATAAAATGAATGGTATAGTATAGAGAAGAGCTATTATTTCAAACCCATAATTCTATTTCTGAAAAATCCATTGTTTTAAAACAGCTTTTATTGTTGATATGTGCTATCCAGGGAGGGAGAAAGAGAAGGAAGGAAGGAAGGAAGGAAGGAAGGAAGGAAGGAAGGAAGGAAGGAAGGAAGGAAACAAACAACATATTTGTAGATGGTATAAGGGTACTGTAATCCAGGAAGCAACTCTTCCTTGGTTAGTAACCTCAGGTTATAATTAACCTATACTTAAATTACTGACCTAATGTGATGATGGGCCTAGGGAATAGTGTCAACCCAGATTTTTTAAAAAATTACTCAGAAATATACATTCAATAATATGCAGTTCTGTAGCCTGAGGGCATGTGTGCCCTCGACTTGTACCATTTGTAAAGATTAGCTTCACACTGCACATCTCATCTATAGTAAAACCTCTTTCCAGAGCTTTTCATTGAATTCCTCATTTCATTCAGTCTTAAGTAACAGTTGTCACTTCATATTGTCAAATCAGGTGTAACCTTGTTATCTTTATAGGTTGGGTTTGTATTCTTTTCCAATATTTTACTTTTAGTCAAGAAAACTTAAGAAAATCAAGGATCCCAAAAGGAAACAAAACTTGTCAATGGAGATACCTGATTAAAAGGAAAATATTGATGCTAAGGAAAACATGGATCAATATCCATGATAGCTGGGTTGTCAGAGCCATTTATACCCTCCCTCTATGAATGTACATACAGACCACTCAACTTTTCAAGAGTTTGACAAGTCATTGCCTCTCTAAATATGGTCGTATTTCACATCCATTCAATTGTTAGCTCTTAGGAAACCCATCAATTGAAATATGAATGAAGAGAATGTTTTCATGGATCTAGTCTGAGGGAGTACCACATAAGCCTATCATTTGTCCTTCTGACCTCCCCACCCCAACCCTACTGGCCATCTTGGCTTGAGATAAACATTGCCTCCGGGATTTAGCTGAGAAATCTTAGAATTAACGAAGTTGGCTCCTGTGAGGCATACTCTTTCATCTGAGCTCCCATGTATCCTACAGGCAAAGATTTCCTACAGTTGCCAAAGGCGCAAGGAAGATCCTCCATCTTTTACCTTTGTGGAACTACAGAGAATTTCAATTAGGGCATTCCTGATAGCAAGAGAAACATAAAGGATCTCATGGAGTAAATTAACACTGGGCTTATCAACAGCTAAACAGGTTTTGCCTGCACTGGTGCTGAAGATACCTGTATGTAGAGTGAGCAGTTTAGTGAATACATCCCCATACCCCCTCCTTATACCCCCCTTTCAGGACTGTTAGGCCAAACATATGGATCACGGACTAAAATTTTCATTCTTCTTCTGGATGGTTTGATACCATCTGGAAGTTAAGCCCCATTTTACTGTCAAGTCATGTTTATCTTTAAGTTAGCATAACAGGAACTACTTAAATTAAATTTATACATGTGCAAAAACTGCTAGTTAGAAAAAAAGTGCTATCTCTTCTTGACATTTGGCATCTGATAATTCAGGTTCATTCAACAAAGACTGAGCACTTCTTATATACCGGGCCCAGTGGGGCAGAGTGATAAGTAGAATCCAGTGCCTGACCCGGCTGAGGAGTTTACAATTTAATGAGAAGAAAGGAGAAATAATCAGCCAGTGTCCTTCCCCACAAGTACAGGGAGACTTCCCTTCAGAGGCATCAAAGAAGAAAAGCAGAGGCTCTACTTATCCATATCAAGCGTGTGTGTGTTATTGAGGTGAAATTCACATAACAGAAGATCAACCATTCTAAGGTATATAATTCGGTGGCATTTTGCACATTTGTGGTATTATATAATCACCACCCCTGCCTAGTTTTAAGACATTTACATGTCTCCAAAAAGAGATCTTGTACTCAGCAGTCATTCCCTACTTACCTGCCTCCCCCAGCCTCTGGCAACTGAGAATCTGCTTCCTGTCTCTATAGATTTACCTATGCTGGATGTCCAATATAAATAGACTCATTGACTTAGCATAATGGGGTTTTTTGTTGTTTTTTTGTTTTGTTTTATTTTTAGCATAATGTTTTTAAGGTTCATCCAAGTTGTAGCATGGATCAGTACTTCGCTCCTTTTTATGGCCAAATAATATTTCATTGTCTAGATGTAGCACATTTTGTTTATCCATTCATCAGATTTCTACCCGTGTTCACCTGAGCCCTGAGCAACTACTGCTCTGTCAGGCCCCACCTACCACCCCTGGATTCTGTGTGGTTCCCCCTTAACCTTAAGAACAGGGCAGCCAAACCTCCAGGCCTTCCAGCCCCAACATCTTTGACCACAACCTAAAGGCTAGCCTTTCCCTCACGTCTCCTGCTCCTTATACCCTTTTGCAGTTCTCCCGAGTCTTTGTTCTAGGCCCCATGTGTATGGCCAACTAGCCCCTCTTACAATCGGCACACCTCCCATAGGGTTTGATGCTTCCCTGGTGACTTTGAAGCTTATTGGTTCTGTATACACAAGGGCTTGTACTTTGTGGCACAATGCTTTAGCTCCCTTTGTTACTCGGTCCTGGCTGGTCTTGCTCCTTGTCATGTTGCTAGGCTGGTTGGGCCTGGATCTAGATGTCAGTTCCAGAATACTGCTGTTAGCTGCTTGGCAGTTCTACTTAGCCGCCACCACTGCTGCTCCTGCTGCTGCTGCTTCTTTAAAAACATTTTTATTTATTTATTTGTGACAGGCAGAGATATAGGCAGAGGGAGAAGCAGGCTCCCTGTGGGGAGTCCAATGCAGGACTCGATCCCAGGACCGTGGGATCACAACCTGAGCCAAAGGCAGATGTTCAACTGCTGAGCCACCCAGGCACCCCTCTACTTAGTCACTTCTGCCCATTATGAATCAGAATACCCATTTGGTATTTTGTCAGGCTGACTCTGGGACTCTGAGTGGAGTGCATGAGATTCCTGGCACTAGAGAATAAACTCAACTGAAGGTGACTCCTCTCCCTCCTATGTGATCGTACCTCCCCTTTCACCTGAGAAATTATATCCACACATCCCTCCCACCGTGAATTCTCCTTTATTTCCTCCCAATCACACATGTCTTCCAATGTTCATAATGCCTCTTCAGAATTTCTCTGCTTAGTTGGAAAGTCAGAAGCAGGAAATATGCAAAGCAATGATCTTAGTTCTTGAGAAGTTTTGCTCTTGTCTCAAGACCTATCGGATATTGCAGAAAAGAGAGAGAAGGAGACAATTTTTCTCTCTCTTCTGCTGGGTTGGAGGTATAGACCATGGTATATCAACCAGTGGAAGTGAACACAAGATCACTTGATACCCAATTCCTGACATATGCAATAGAAATTTAAAAATGAGAGCAACAGGAGCGCTTGGGTGGCCCAGTTGGTGGAGCATGTGATTCCTAATCTCAGGGTTGTGGATTTGAGCCCCACACTGGGTGTAGAGATGACTTAAAAAAAATAATCTCAAAAATGAGAGCAAGAAAATGACTTATTTTGCCCCTACAATCTAGGAAAGGTGAGGGGGAATAGTTGATTGTTTTCATAATGCACTTATTTTAAGAACACTATGTTTTGAGAACTTCGATAGTGAGGGACCAGTTTCTAGCACTAACAAGTCTTTCACTGGTGTGCAGAACAAAATGGGAAGAACTTCAGAACCTTTGGTTTGATGGCGAAGGAATTAGGAGAAGATGAGACCTATATGCCACAGTGTACACATGGACAGACACACAAAAACACATGCACAGCTCACTGCAATCACATCGAACAGGCCAGTGATATACAGCAGTTGCTTGTCTATAGCTCCCATGCCCTCATACTAAAATAGGTTATATGTTATTTGGGCTTTGCTTGTTTGTTTTTGAGGTTCCTCTGTTGGCTTTTCTCTAAATGGCTTGAGGCCGTGTACATAGAATTTTATTTTATTTTTTTTAAAGATTTTATTTATTTATTCATGATAGTCACCCAGAGAGAGAGACAGAGAGGCAGAGACACAGGCAGAGGGAGAAGCAGGCTCCATGCAGGGAGCCCGACGTGGGATTCTATCCTGGGTCTCCAGGATTGCGCCCCGGGCCAAAGGCAGGCGCCAAACTGCTGCGCCACCCAGGGATCCCAGAATTTTATTTTTTGAACAAGATTTTCTTTTTAAGTCATCCCTACACCCACTGTGGGGCTTGAACCCACAAGCCTGAGATGCAGAGTCACACACTCTGCCAACCGAGCCAGCCGGGTACCCCCAGACAACTTTAAATGTGGGATAGCCAACAGAAATACCAGTGGGGATGGGTATATATGACAGAACACAGAGCCAGGAGGAAAGGGGCACAGGAAAGAAAGTAAACAACAATGGATAGCAGACATAATATTCAAAGGCCTTGAGTCAGATCCTAAAGTCATTCAATTCCTAGTCTGTGTAGATACAAGCCAGACTAAGGTCACGCTGAAGCCAAGGTTCAGTGGCACTTCTTAGCAGCCCGTCAGGATGGTTTGAGAGTTGGAAGCTGAAGTAATGTCTTCAGCATCCCAGCTCTTTCTTTTTGCAGTTACTTCTTCACTTGGCCCCTAACCCACAGGAAGCTCTGCTTGCAAAAAGCTGGCAAGAGGGGAGAATATTGCTCTTATCAATGCCTAGCACTACAGTTCTTAGTTCCCCCTGAGACATTTTTGGATTTCATTGCTGCTTTAGTTTTCCTGGAAGCAGGAACATGACACTTGACTCTTTCTGACTTGGGGAACTGCCATGTTTGCCTAAGTGTGTGCCCTTAGAATAAAGGGACTAAGGTACCTACTGCGTGCTCGTCTGGCAGTTTATATCTTCTACTTTAATTCAGGTAAGTCAAGATTGTTCGTGGAGAGGCTTGGGAGGAAAAAAATGGATCCTGTAGAAAATGACTTAATTTGGCATAGTGGGAAATATGGCAGCTAAAGATATTTTTTTAATCCTGGTAAGGTGAGACAGATAAGTTTGGAGTGTACCCCCATGTAATAATCCCTCTAAGAGCTTAGACTGGCATATTTTCTCATCAGAGCTTTATCTCAAAAGTAGTGTTTACTGACAGGTATTTTTCAAGACCTACTCTATGGCAGTACATGACATTTATCCCTTAAGATTATGGTGTTGCATACAGTAGCTTTACCTTCAGAATTGAGTGAGAAAAACCCAGCTTATCCCACTGACTGACAGCTTAATATGGTGTGCCACATTTGAGATAGGCTGTACTTTACTACTGCCATGTCTGAAGTAGTAGGAGATGTTTTCATGGCTCAATATTGATGTCTGTCACCACCTGTTGAAGGCTCATGGCTTATTACTATAAACAGATTGTGTCCAATTCATACTTATGCCAGCCCCTCCTGTGCCAAATTGGATCATTTCATTATATGGAGGGTATTTGGGAGCCTTCAAGGCCAGTCTTCGAATATCCATATCCTTAACAGATGAGTAACACCTCACAACCTCCCTTTGAAATGTGATTCTAATGGTGGGTAAAGCTTATCTCCTCTTTCCTCTTATGATCATGACTCAATGCACCAGAGCTCTTTCAGCCCAGAAGGCTTAGGAGATGTCTCCATGAAGGACTATAACTGCTTTTAATAAATTTTAACTTAGGGGCACCTGGGTGGCTCAGTCAGTTGGACATCTGCCTTTGGCTTGGGTTGTGATCTCGGGGTCCTGGGATCAAGTCCCACATCAGGCTCCCTGCTCAGTGGGGCAGGGGGTCTGCTTCTCCCTCTGCCTCTAACCCTCTTCCATTCTTATGCTCTCTGTCTCAAATGAATAGATAAAATCTTTTTAAAAATGCTTTCAAGTGTTTTTTCTTTAAAAATCAACATACTAGAGCTTTTATGCTCTTTAAATATTATGCTTCCCTCAAAGCAAGTGCACTGGGAGATCATAGACTGATTATATGGGTGCCACCAGTCCTCAAAACATTCTTCTACACCTTCTTTGGGAAAAGCCTTGAGGGCATAGAGCATTGTGGTCTACAAGTTGTTGGTTCTCAGCCAGTTGAGCTGGCTTCTGTGGTGCAGGCTGAGGATTATAATAAGAAGACCCTGAGAGGTTAGCAAACATGAGGCAGGTGACTGGTGCATCTTGGGAAGAGAGCAGTCTTTAGAATGATACAGATGGAGATGTTATTTATTTTTTAAATTTAAATTCAATGAATTAACATACAGTGTATTATTAGTTTCAGAGGTAAAGTTCAATAATTCATCAGTTGCATACAACACCCAGTGCTCATTCTATCACATGCCCTCCTTCATGCCCATCACCCAGTTACCCCATCCCCCAACAACCTCCCCCTCCAGGGAGCCTCACTTTGCTTCCTAGAGTTAAGAGTCTCTTATGGTTTGTTTCTCTCTGATTTCATCTTACTTTATTTTTCCCTCCCTTCCTCTATGATCCTCTGTTTTGTTTCTTAAATTCCACATATGAGTGAAATCATATGATAATTGTCTTTCTCTGATTGACTTATTTCGCTTAGCATAATATCCCCTGTTCCATCAGATGGAGATTTTAATCTTGGTTCAGACACTGTGTGCTTTAGGCCAGTCATTAGACATCAAGTTCTGGTAGCAGATTTTAAGATGAGGATGACACTTACTCTGCAGCATTGTTGCAAAGATCTGTTCTGGCATGCAGGCACTGAATAAATGATAGCCTTGCTGATGTTATCACATCATTATAGTTGGTTGGGTAGGCCAGGTATATGTCCAGAGCAAGGGTGAAGAAATGTAGGCCATTCTTCCTGTAAAAGTAAACTGGATCTGGGGGAAATATCTACAAGTCTTTTGGAAGCAAACTATTGAATGGGGTAGCTGATCAAACATGTTCATACTTCTGATAGTCACTAAGTATCAAAGAAAACAGACTTTTGAGACTTGGTGGTGTGAAGAACAGGGAAAGGTCTGTCAGGAAAGCCTCACTTTGGAGCCTCCCACCAATGGGCCTGCTCTTAGACCCCTCTGGCTCCTTCAACATTGTGACTGTCGTGGTGGTAGTGATTCTTGCCCCCTGCAGGCCACAAAGTGACTAGCAGGTGCTACTTCTTTACCACCTCTGGCCTCAGTTCTTCCCCCAGCATATGAGCTCCTATTGGCCTCTTTGAAAGAAGCTCAGCTCTCCATGTTTTGTCCTTTCCTCATATACTTATGCAAAGGCAAAATATTATTTGAGTTTCCAATGACTTTTACTGATAGACATACAGCCAAACCATTGGAGGTTAGCAAAAAGCACACAGAGGCAAATTTCAACATTGCATGGCAATCATAAGACCCGACGTAGTCGTGTATAAGTGCATAACTTTGGAATCAGCAAGCCTGGGTTTGATTTCTGTTGTAGCATGCACCAGCTCTTTCTCTTCCCTGAGTCACTGTTCCCCATCTGTACAATAGAGTTGATCATTTCTACCTTAGCAGATTATTGAGAGGATTCAAAGAGATAGCAAGTATGGTGCCTGAACACAGTAGGCCCTTAAGAAACAGGTAGCCACTATTTCTGTTGTTCAATAAAAGAAGCCTATAAAAAGGCCCTTGCAATTCTTCACTGGAAGATAGATGGAGCTAGGCCTGATTTTCACTCTCTTCAATGACCCATTTCTTAATTCTTCAGGAAGACAGCTTTATCCATTCCCTCTCGTTTTTAACTTATTTCCTCTCCTTTCTGCAAAAACAAAACAAAACAAACTCCATCTTTGGTCCTACTTGGTGGGCATTCTAGTCCACTGGGGATCAAGTGAAACGTATTTCATCTAAGGATATGTGCTGGGCTGGCTTTCCTCCCTTCACATTGTGTTTTATAGCAAATATGGCTTAAAGAGCTTCTCCTAGGATTTCTTAATCGTGATCAACACAGGGAATCTTCCTCAATGACTTACATTAGAAACCAGGACGGGTCTAGTTGCAGGTCAGTTCAAGTTGCCCAAGGCTCTAATGTCTTTTCTGTCACCCTTGGCTTAACCTTAGCAGAAAAGGAGAGAGATCATTAAAATCAATTGCGATTTCCCAATTTCTCAAGCCAATGAATTTCATTCTTTTATGTGAGTGTGGCTTTGATCCTTGGGTTTGTCGCCTTTATAGTGAAATTTCATTTCCCCCGTGAAGGAAACCTTTTAATTGGTGGCTCCGGTGTCACAAGGGCTTCCTACTCTTTGCCCTATCATATTTTAGTGATCCCCATATCAGATGGTCTTAAAAACCACCCAAACCATGAACTCTGGCCTGGTTTGAGCCACTCATTTGCATAGCTTTGGGCCCAGAGCTGGGATGAATCTCTGTTCAACAGGAGACAGACTAAGCTGCCCTCACCCAAGGTTGGGGTATACCAGCTTTGGATTGGAGGGACATGTTAGAGGGGTTGTGCTACACAAGAACTCAGGTTGAAAACTTAATCTCCAAATACTACTAGATAGGACTAAGGCAAGGACCATTCTAGAAGGGGCCAGAAAAAGGGCTGTTGAACTGGCTTACTCCTACTTATCCTTAACTCAATGGCATCTCTCCTGAAGAGGCTGGATCCTCCTGCCTCATGCCCAAGTCTGGGTTCAGGACCCCTCAGCACCTGGGTGCTCCTCTAGCATGGCCCCAGTTACCCCGTTTTTGGAGCTTTCATACGTCTGCCATTTTCTGCCAGCTCCTTCTACCTGCATATCTTCATGCTTAGTTGGCCCTGCCATACAGTAACCTCTCCAAACATGTTTATTGAATTCAGTGGCTGAACCGAAGAACATACTTGGGGCTAACCAAACCTGAGTACCAGATCTGGCTTCCCCGTGGGATCACCATGCAAGTCGGTGGGTGGGTGGGTTGCTTCAACTCTTGTGTTTTGTCTTCTCCTGTGAAATGGTGAAATTAATGCCTCCTCCTTACAACCTCTCCACAAGGTTGCTATGAGCCTCCAGTACAAAAATGCATTTGAAATATCTTTGAAAATTATGAAGTGCCCTGCATTTACTAGGTATTGATGTAGAAAAGTAGACCAGATATGGAGGGAAGTTCTGCCCTGAATAAATGGAACAGAGTTTTGGCTAATGAACACAGCACTACTGGGCTCTCTTTACAAATGCTTCAGCAGATTCCTGGGTGTCTCTCTATGCATCTTGCCAGAAATATTACTTTTTAATTTTTTTCTTTAAGCAAATCCACCCATCCACAGATTATATTTGTAAACAAGTCAGTCCATGGTGCTGAAGAAACTGGTTGGCCCTGCATAAAGAAACACTTTGAGGGATTGGTAGCATATGTTTAAATTAATGAAGTCTAAGTGACAGACCATTTTAAAATAAATGTAGTCTTATTACTTTCAAACACATGTAATAATAGCACTGGGAATAGGACTTGGAGAAAGATAGCCTGCTTCAGAGAATCAAAGCAAACAAATAATCAGTGATAATGACCCTATTACAGGGTGAAGGTCCTGCTAAAGACCATCATCCTCAAATTGGCTAACGTTCCCCTGGTAAAATCCATTTATTTAAGAAGGGCTTCCTCCTCCCCCATAGATATGAGGAAAGTCCCATTAAAAATCACCACACATGAAGCACCCAGGTGGCTCAGTTAGCTAAGCATCTGACTCTTGATTTCAGCTCAGGTCATGATCTCAGAGTCGTTAGATCAAGCCCCACATTGGGCTTCACTCTTGGCACAGAATCTGCTTGAGATTCTCCCCCTGCTCCTCTCTCTGTATGTGCTCTCTCTCTTTCTCTCTCCCTCACTCTAAAATAATAAAGTCTTTTTAAAAATCACTACATATGGCTTCTGAGTACCCCGGCTTTTCCAAATACCAGGAGATGACATCTAGCAGCAGTGCTCTGCACTCCAGCTGTAACAAATAGTAGTCCCAAAGAGCAAACACCCCGTGGCCTCTACAGGGATCAACTTGTCCCAGTTTGCACGAGACTTCTCCTTTGGGGTACAGAAGGTTCGGAGTCCTCTGTCCTACACAAAGCGAGACAGTTGGTCATCTACTGGCCCCTGTGCTTCTAGCAGCCACTAAGCATGCACTCAGTGGGTTTCCTTTGGAGGGATAAAGGTGGGCTGGGGGAACCACAGCTCACCCATTCTGTTGGTTTTTCTGCCTTCACTTTTGAACTTCTCTTACAATTTCCTCCCTGAAACATGTTGATCACATGCCCGTCCCCAGTCCTATCTAAGGCTGTAGCAAAAATTCAAAGGAGGACTGAAACAGTAGAGGTGGTTAATAATAATAGCTAGAATGTCTATGGTGCTTCCCATGTGCCAGGCACTGGGCTACACACCTTGTATGCATGAACTGAGTTATCTCACAGTAGCCTTTTGAGCTAGACATTATGATTACTGATGAGGTTAAGTAACTAACCCAAAGCTACAGCACTAGAGAGATGAGATCCAGACTCAGGTAGTGTGTGCCTCTCTGTCCATGACACTGCCTTGCCTATCCAGTGCTTGGCCTCTCTCCTTCTTGGGACCAAAGCATCCTACCTTCTTTCTGCTTTCACTGGAAATCCTCACCTAGGCTTGCTTTTCCCTCTAGTCTACCTGGAATGGGTGTTCTGTCCAGCTTTTCCCTGGCTTGTGCTGCTAAATCCTGTCCTTTTCTTGGTCTTTCCCTGGTCCAAGCCAGCTAATGTAGGAGTACCATTCCTGCCTTTTACTGGGCTTCTCTGCTTTCAGATCCACTCAAGGCTGTAAGGTGGCATCCCCTGGGAGAAAGCTGATGACCATCACCTGCCTCCAAGGCTAGCCCTCCACTCAATCTCCTCTACACAAATGGCACCTATTATAGAGTCATTGCCTGGTTACATTTTCATGATCATACATTAATAGTTGTATGCCTAATTAGCTGTCTTAGGCATCTAAGCTTATATATGTTGCATAAGTATCCCCTATGAAGTTCTGGAGCCCGTGTAAGAAAAGACCCTCTTAGCCCTAGGCTGGATGTCCAGCCTGGGTCCTAGGTCTACCATGAACTGGTGCACAACTTTGGACAAGTCACTGCCCTTCAGCTTTTTCTTTTATTTATAAAATGAAGGAGTTGGACAAAATGACCTTGGAAGTTCTTTCCAGCTCTAAGAGGCCATAAGATCCTATGACAAGGATATTTGAGGGGGAGGGAGTCCGAAAGGAGGAGGAATGCCATAAAGCCGCCTCCATGCCTGGGACTTTCCAGTTCTTTCCCTGATGGCTTCCCAAACAGACCAAAGTGAAAATGCTTCAAAGGGACCCTCAGGGTATAATCACTCTCCTTAGGATGGCAATGAACTCTTCCTTTGACTCCTCCAGGTATCTGTGGGGCTGCAGGGGAGCAGGTGGATTGGCTGTTTGAGATGTTGTCAGAGTTGTTCTGAGTTTCTGATATTGGAGAGTTTGAGGTGAAATTCATAAAATTAAACCTTAAAGAAAATGTCTCCCCCATAGCACCACATAACCCCAAAGGGGCTTCTGAGGCAAAAGAAATGGAATTCAGTGTCTGTTGCTCCAAATGATATTTGACACAACCACCTGGAATTGAAATTAGAAGCCCTCTAACCACAGAGATATATCAGCAAGGGGAGAGCTATATCTAGAGAAGTGCCCAGGGCTGAAGGGCAGGTAAGAACAGAGGAATACAAAGTGGCTAAGCAAACCAGCAGGAGGGAGACCATCTTCACTCTCTCTGAGACACTCCGGGCTAGAGAGCTAGGCTGAGTTTTGACCTAGTTGTCCTTGTGTGCATTGCTGTGAGCTTTTATTAAGTATTTATGTAGCAATTTTATATTTCACCAAGTGCTTTACAGTCACTTTTATTTGGCTTAGTAAAGTTTTCCTGGAATGCCATCTACTTTATGGTCAGAAGAGTCACCTCTTGTTTGCTTGGCACCTCTACACACACAGCCTCACACAATGGGCCACTTGTTCCAGCAGGGGAGCAGGTGCAAATAGTCGAGGAGCTGGGGGAACCTGCAGCTGTGGGGGCAGACAGAGTGGGGGTGGTTTACACTTTGGTTTACCTTTCCCTTCCTCTGTGATTGTTTGGTTTTATTTTATCGCTGGCAACCAGAGAGCAGCAGTGCCCAGCTCGGATCTGCCGAGGGCACAGCTGTTCTGATAGTCAGACACTGGCAAACAGTAGGCCCCTTTCCCTGTGCTAGGTGGTTCTGGTCTGGTTTCTCTGCCCATGTCCACCAACACCACTGGCTTCCACCAAGCATACTGTGGACTTTGCTTTCTCCTGCCACCTCAGGGCTCTGCCTGCAGCCTGGATTCGGGGGCTCTGGGAATGCTTTTTAAGGGAAGAATATGGCAGACATAGCCATTCCACTCTCTGCAGACAAGGCTTTTCAGTGTCCTTGGGCAAGTCTGACACAGAATCACCTTATTCTTGCGGGTTCCTGCGGCCTCCCAGCAGCACCCTCCGCCAGCACCCTGGGTGTCATCATGGAGGTTGGAGTGTGTGTAGGTAGAGCTGCATACTCTCGGGCACAGATTTGCTGGGGAATCCAACACAGTCACTAGTCAAATATTTCATTTTCTGAGGACTAGGTTTGCCAAAGCCAAAAGCAGGATCAGGTCCAAGAAGTTCAGATTAGAGATTAGTGGGCCAGAACGTTGGAAAATTCGGGACCTCCAACTACCAGGATTCCGTGGCTGAGCGCGGGACTACATAGATGCTTAATAGGGAAGTGTCAAGTAGACAGCACTTGCATTCTGTTACTGATGGAAGATGGCAAATCCTTTCTCTGACCCCTAGAACTGAGAACCTAGAATCTTTGTCACATTTGAAACTTTTTTTTAAAGTGTCTCTAGGGACACCTGAGTGGCTCAGTCAGTTAAGTGGCTGCCTTTAGCTCGGGTCATGATCCCAGAGTGCTGGGATGGAGTCCCATGTCGGGTTCCCTGCTCAGCAAGGAGTCTGCTTCTCCCTGTCCCTCTAACCTCCCCACCCCTGCTTGTTCTGGCTCGCTTTCTCTCTTTCCCTGTCTCAAATGAATAAATAAAATCTTCAAAAAAATAAAAGTAATCTCTACACCCAGAATGGGGTTCAAACCCGAGATCAAGAGTCTCATGTTCTACTGACCAAGCCAGCCAGGTGCCCCAGAAACTCTTTCAAAGTCATTGATTGCTTTGACCATAGTAAATATATTTTAAAGATTTTTAAATAATTTATGTATTGGAGAGAGAGGAGAAAGAGAGAGAGCATGAGTAGGGACAGGGGCAGAGAGAGAAGCAGACTCCCTGCTGAGCAGGGAGCCCAACTCAGGACTCGATCCCAGGACCCCAAGACCATGACCTGAGCCAAAGGCAGATGCTTAACCAGCTTAGACACTCAGGTACCCCTGACCATAGTAAATAACATCACAGGTATGTCAGAAGATGTGTTTTCACAGCAGTAAAATTGCATTAATTCAGACTCAGAGGTGGGCTAAAGTTTATACTCTTAGGAGAATTGATATTGCTAGCAGGTGTGTGTGATGGATGGGCCTGTTGTGGGCATCCACTGACTGGTCATTGGGGGTGGGACAGAGGCCAGAAGAAGTGGCACTTGGGCTATGGGAACTCACCTGTCTGGCTGGCCCAGGTGGGAAGTGACCCACCACCTGAATAATGATATTCTCTGGGGCATAGGGAAGGAACCCTGCCTTTCTCCAGGTAGGCACTGGTTTCCAAATGGTGCCATCTAGGGGGTGGGACACAGTGGCCGGTTTTCCTGGCCAGGTTCAGACAAGTCCAGTGTAAGGCAAGATTCTCAGGCAGTGGCTGCAGATTTGGGGGTTGGGGGAGGCCCCTGAGGGGAAGCAGCTGACAAGAGCTGGGCAGAGTAGGTTAGAGTCTCCATCATACAAGCTGAGCTTTGGGTGAGGCATTCAGTCTCAGTTCAGTTCAACAGACATTTATTGACTGCCTACTATATACCAGGCACAGGGTGAAGCAGAAGACAGACTCAGAGATGAACACAAACAAGGAAAGCAGGACAGAGTTGGGGTTGCACAGCCCAGGGAAACCTAGCTGACAAGAGGAAGTCATGATGGAACATCTGAGGTTTGCTCCCCAAACAAGAAAGAGTGGTTTTGAGGAGCAAGACTAATGATGGGCCAGTCAATGAAGTGATCCCCTTCCTGCCTGTGTCACCACTGGCTCAGAAACCTGGTAGGTCTGATCCTGTACATGGAAGGCTTTGAGGCCCGTACACACAAGTATGGCTCAGACAAGAGGACCTGACAGTGTGACAGAGACAGGAATGGCGAGCTTTCCTGTCAGGTGTATCGGTAGTACCTACTCATGTGAACACAGTGTGTCCCCCATCAGAATCTTTGGTGGGTCATTGAATAAAGTTCAGTGGGGCATCCAAAGCCACCCGAGGAGGCTTTCCTCTGTTACTACATTTGCTCGTGGCACCACACGAGGAAAGAAGAGAAGTTTACCTTTTCCCCTAACTCAGACATGCCTGGCCTCAAACCAGCTAGTGAAGGGTGAATGTAGCTTGACTTTGAGGGTCCTAGTCTTCATTTTGCCAAGCGCTGCACTGAAGAGTGGATGTTTATCATGGGCCCTGTGGGGACCTGAGACAGACGAAGCAGTGTTCTCAAGAGAGAGAGAGCGATCTGGAAAAGCATGTGGGTGTTTTTAGGAGCCATCTAATTTATGACTTGTGACACCTCAGCCAAGTAGAGCAGACAATTTGGGATCACAGAGAGGAGGGATGTGAAATGGAGGGGGTGGAGGGGGGTTGGAGACAGGTGAGTGGATCAAGCTTTTGACATCCCAAGTTGCTCACCTCCCTGAGCCTCGGGAAATGTCATCAGCAGATGACAATTCATTTTGAACCATTTGAAATCCTGTCTGTCTGTCTCCTCCACCCTCCCCCCAGAGGCCCTGTCCCCTAGTAGCTTCATGAGAGGACATCTCTGCCCAAGGGCTCCCTTTAGCCAGGGCCACACACTTAGCTGCACACCTGTCATGCTGAATCACAATATGAAGGGGAGATTTGGGTGCTATTCTGCCAGGTCTCTTCAGCATGGGGGTGAGTGGATTTGAAGCTTCCTCTGACTACTCATTACAAGTGTCTTCATCGTCCCTCCAGAAATCCGTTCTGAATTACATTTATGACACACCCAACTGCACATCTGTGCTCTTACGTGATAATAGCTGCTGACAGCTCGAGGTGCTGGGCACTGTTTTAAAAGCACATGGCCTATGTTATCCCAAGTTACCAGCATTCAGGCTGTCTATGCTCAAAACAAGGCACGGGGTATCATCCCCATTTTACAGATGAGGAAACTCAAGCCCAGTGGGGTTTCATTATTTGTCAAAAGGCACACAGTACATGGTGGAAACCAGCTTGTGAACCTGTGTCTTGACTACAAGGCTGGTGCCTTTTTCCACGGCATGGCTCCGCTCTTCTAAAGGGTGTCATGTATTTGTTGTCTTGGGAAATTGCGTACACTAAGCTGAATTTCATCTCCTAAAACTACTTACTGATCACTATTCTGAACTTCACTTGCTTTGCTGCAATGTGGGCATGTGTTATTGATGTATGTGATCTGTCCTCCAACTCCTCCCTTGGCTCTTCTGTTTGGGGAAGAGTTCCAGGTTCCGTGTAGGTCACACCAGCAGTGATGCTTGGCCTCTTCTGGGCCCCAGTCTGCCCATCTGTAAAAGAAGGGCATGGGACTAAATGATTCGAGGGTTTTTTCCAACTCTGATATTCATTCCCATGAGTTAAAATCTAACCTAAAAAAAAACGACTAACTGAAAAACAGGTAAAGATCATTTCCTTTTGGCTTGACTCCCACGGGACAAGAAAACATCTGGTTTTCTGGGCTAGTTCTCTGGTCCAGAAGGAGTTGATAAATGAGTTTGGGGTGATTGAATAATAAATCTCTACTGTACATGGTGTTCTGTTCCAGCCCCACCTCCGGTTCCTGGGCTTCTGAATTACATATTTCATTCTGGTTTTGTAAGAGTGAATCTGGGTCAAAGTCCTCTCCTTCTTGATATGTCCTACCTCAAGGACACCCCCACCCCAACAGGAGAACCCTTAGCCAGTACCTCCCGCCCTGGCCTGGCATCCAAACTGCCAGTGGTCGGGCGCAAAGCCCAGAAGGCACTTCTCACCAAGCCTTCCCACACCCTGGGCTCTGCCTGGCCGTTGATCTCACTTTGGCTTCCTTATTGACTTTTCTCTCTCCTTACCTCCAGGTTCCTCTGCAGAGTTTGCTTCCTTAGACAAACGTTCAGGGGATGCCAGCATCCATCCGCCTTTGCTCTCTACATTCCCTTCTCTGTGGGGGGCTGCTCCCCACAGCCAGACTCTTCTCCCTGTGGCGGGTGATTTTCAACTTCTCACGCTTTCCTAGCCATCTGGAAAATATTCTTGGCTTCTTTAGGTTTAAATGACTTCTTGAGTATATTCCAAGACCGATCTTTTATCCCCCCCCACCTCACAGGGCGCTCTGAAACTAGGTAAAAAAACAGATTCTAATACAAATATTCCGTTGTATAGCTAATGCCCACTAAATGAGATAGAAATGGATTTCCATCTCTCTAGTTTTTTCTCTAGCTTTTACTTCCTGTCTGTTGAAATGTATTGGTAATTAGCTTCTGAAAGGCCGTTGTTTGGGAACAGAGGGGCTTCTTGGAGTATGGTGGGATATATGTTTCTGGCACTCTCCTGGTTGAAATTTGCTTTCAGGTGGTACTGTTGTGCTGACAAAATACGGAAAACATTTTCCTTTAAACATGCGTATAAATAAATAAGCAAATTTTTGCTATCTTTATTAAATGCATTTACCAGACTCAACTATTTTCACCTTTGCTTTATTTTTCTGTTCATTTATGAACATTGAAACTGCCTCTTGGATAGAAAGAAGAACATTTTTTCTAGGCCTCTTAACAAGACGGTTTTTCTACCCTGTGTTCTAGTTTGTTTTTAAAGCTATTTATACTCTTTCAATTATCCCATTTTTTCCACAGTGATTACTGTGGCTGGAGCACTTTTCAAAGAAACTAGCTGATAAATCAGGGGCTCCATGCAATACTGCAGCATTTCCATAAGATGGCGCTCTGAGAATGTGAGCTCTGTAACTAACTGACTTGCAGCTCTCCGTATAACCTGGCAGCAAATTAAACTTTTGTAAAATCACATATTTGGGGGTGAGGGGGGCGTTAGCCCTTCTAAGACTTACTCTCAAACACTTGCCATCATTCTAATGCCCAACGGAAGAAGGAAAGTGAACTCTCTAGCAGCCCCCTACCTTGTATCCATGCTAGCAATGTTTGAAATCAGCAGTGTGCATTTAAGGGACCTTTTAAAGAATGGAATTTCTTCTAAAAGGGGGGGATTGTGATACTAACAGCTCCAACTCGTGCTGTTAGATAAGCCCCTCTCTGGGTCTCAGTTTCTTCTCCTACCGAGTGGATTGGACAAGATGATCTCTTAAGGGTGCTTCCGTTTCCAGCAATTTCTACATTTGAATTCATTGATTTCTTTCCACTACACCATTACTGCGTTGGCCAGCACAGAAATGGGAAGAAAAGATTGCCCATTTTACGCTTGTTTGACTCTATTCCTCTTCTACAAGTGCTCTCTTTGCTTCAACTGTCCCAAGACAAGCATGCCCAGATGTCCTGTTTTAATTAGGTTCCTTTTCTCTTTATGGCTTTTGCACCGGTACCCCCCTCCTCCCCCATCCTTGACCAATCTGCCTGAACAGAAGCATGTCCCCCTTTTCACTTCACAAATAGGGGTTTCTTGGCATTATGGCATTCATTTTTGTGCTAAGCAGACACCAAAGTGGATGGGCAAAGGCAAAGACACTGCACATAATACTTAAAGATGCCGCTTCTTAGGTCACACATCACATGTCCAGTTAAGAAAACTTGAGATTCCAGAGATAGGAATTTCTCTCTATTCATTTTCTCTCCTCCACTGGCCAGTGTTTATTGCCAGAACCATGTCAAAGCTTTAGGAAAGAAGCAGAATTCCTGAGAGAGGACAATTAATCTAATTAGAGGTGACTGTCGCTAAGTAGATAACTCATCATTAATATCCTCCATGGCCAGCAGTGTCCACGTTCCTGATGCTCTGGCCAGTCTGTGGATGAGGGTCGTGCTGTGATGGCTTGTCCTCATTCAGAGCCTCTCATGCACCATACATGTCAGTGGCATAGAGAGAGCTGAATTAATTAATGCAAAAGCTACAGAGACACCCCTAACCGAGTCCCTCTGGGCTTGAAGCCCAGAGCATGCATGTTACATAAAATTCCCTGGGGGGCACATCACATCTGCCACATTGCTATAGCCAAGGTGACAAGGCAGAAAGGCATTAGACACAACATTCTCCTGTGTTCATTCTCTCTCCTATTGTCCTTAGAGATTTCAAATCGCCTTTGGTGCTTGTCTAATGGCGTGGTGGTTGTGGTCGCGGTGGATTATTGATTCCTCTGACCCTAGTACCATATCTCCCAAGAATGCAAATATTTCACCTAATAGCAGTACTGTTGGATCTGTGTTTGGGAGAAGAAACTCCACACACAGGACTCTCACCTGGAGGTTTCAGAGGGCAAGCCCAGGAATCTGCTGAGTAGGTGAGAACTGCCATTGGGTGTGCTGTGCTGAGTTTGGTGACCACTACAGGGACCTTATGAGTCACCTCACATAGTGGAGCAGTGTGGTGAGGAACTGGCAAATACCTAGACGGCATGGACGATTTCTTAAGGAAGCAATAGCAGCGTAGCAGTTCAGAACAGAGGCAGCTAGGGGCACCTCACTGGTTCAGTGGATGGAACATGTGACTCTTGATCTCTGGGTTGTGAGTTTGAGCCCCAGGTGGTGTGTAGAGATGACAAAAATAAAATCTTTTTTTTTTTAATTTTTATTTATTTATGATAGTCACAGAGAGAGAGAGAGGCAGACATAGGCAGAGGGAGAAGCAGGCTCCATGCACCAGGAGCCCGACGTGGGATTCGATCCCGGGTCTCCAGGATCGCGCCCTGGGCCAAAGGCAGGCGCTAAACCGCTGCGCCACCCAGGGATCCCCGACAAAAATAAAATCTTAAAAAAAAAGAACACAGGTAGCTAGAAATAGACTCACAAGATTTCTAACCCCAGCTTTGCTATCAACTAGCTGTGTGATTTTGGGCAAGTGACTTGAATTCTCTGTGCTTATTTCCTCATCTGTTAAAAAAGTGGCTGATAATAATAGTGCCTATCTCATTGGGAGGTTCGGAGGAGTCAATGAGATGCTGTATGGTGGTTTTTGTTTTTGTTTTTTTCCTTAGTGCTTTATTTTTTTTTTTAAAGATTTTATTTATTTATTCATGATAGTCACAGAGAGAGAGAGAGAGGCAGAGACACAGGCAGAGGGAGAAGCAGGCTCCATGCACCGGAGCCCGATGTGGGATTCGATCCCGGGTCTCCAGGATCGCGCCCTGGGCCAAAGGCAGGCGCCAAACCGCTGCGCCACCCAGGGATCCCCTCCTTAGTGCTTTAAACGGTATCTGGTACAGAGAAACACTCAATACTGACAGCTCTTGTTATTGTAAGTACTGGGTAGTACAAAAGAGAACTAACCAAGCCTCTGCCTTCAAAGATCTTACAGATTTTATGGGCTGGCGAATGAAATGTACATAAGAGGAGCACAAGCAACTTGTGGCCACTCCCCACAACACCATTATACACAAGGGCCACAGGTCAGGATGCATCAGGGTGGTTCGAGGAGGCCCTCGGTTGCTTTCAGGAAAGGGCTCTAGGCAACCTACAGGGAAGGCGAGGAAGACCTTGAATAACCTACTTACCTCCTTTTGAGAGAAGCTGCTCATAAAAATGTGCATTCATAATCACAGCCTCACTGATATGCTCTTTTTTAAAAAAATATTTTATTTATTTGTTCATGAGAGACACACAGAGAGAGAGAGAGAGGGAGAGAAACAGGCAGAGGGAGAAGTAGGCTCCATGCAGGGAGCCTGATGTGGGACTCGATCTCGGGTCTCCAAGGTCATGCCCTAGGCCAAAGGCAGCGCCAAACCGCCAAACCGCTGAGCCACCCAGGGATCCCCTGATATGTTCTTTGAAATGAGCAAGTTGGAGTCACCTTACTGAAGAGTATGAAACATATAGGCTGTGTTTAACCTCATGAAGCAGAGTTTGTGACCTGATAATAAGCATCTGAGGTGTGAAGGTGACCCAGGGTGATTATGTCTATTGCATTCTGTCATAAAACACCATTAAGCTAGGCTGTTAGTGATGGCCACCATAACTCTTACCAAGAAGGATTTCCCATCGGCCCTGACATATGTATAGGAGTTAGCCCTGCTTTTAATTTGTCTTTTTTTTCCTTTGGTTTTCTCTTTTGCCTTTAAGAAAATTAACTACTCTATAAAACTTCACTCATTAAATATTAAATTATTATAAAGATTTAAAAATTGGGGCACCTGGGGGGCTCGGTTAAGCATCTATCTTCGGCTCAGGTCATGATCTCAGGGTCCTGGAATCAAGCCCCATGTCAGGCTCCTGGCTCAGCAAGAAGTCTGCCTCTCTCTTTCCTCTGTCCCTCCCCCCATTCATGCTTTCTCTCTCTCTCTCTCCCCCCCCAAATAAATTAATAAAATCTTTTAAAAATTTACAAGATATGGGAGAACATAAAATTAAGAGTTTCCCCAACGTCAGGAGCCTACTTCTCAACCTCTCTCTCTGTGCCTCTCATGAATAAATAAATAAAATCTTAGGGAAGCCCAGGTGGCTCAGTGGTTTAGCACTGCCTTCAGTTCAGGGCATGATCCTGGAGACCCGGGATCTAGTTCCACGTCAGGCTCCCTGCGTGGAGCCTTCTTCTCCCTCTGCTTGGGTCTCTGCCTCTCTCTCTTTCTGTGTCTCTCATGAATAAATAAATAAATATATATTTTTTAAAAATCTTAAAGATAGAGTTCCCCAACATCTCTTCTTGCTCACCAGAGTGAGCTATTACCATT
Source organism: Canis lupus dingo (assembly GCF_003254725.2). NCBI lineage: Eukaryota > Metazoa > Chordata > Mammalia > Carnivora > Canidae > Canis > Canis lupus. The sequence continues at coordinate 104,903,298 of NC_064281.1, read as the reverse complement.
TCTTAAAAATTTTCTGTGTCTGTCTGAACATATATAAAGTACAGGAGAGTTGTGCATATGCAGACCCATTTTTACCCCAAATGGAATCACACTGTATGTTCTTAAGCACTACTTGTATCTGCAACTGTGTATCTTGGATTTGGCTTCATGTCAATGCATATAGATTGACTTCATCCTTTTAACGTCTGCATAATATTCCATTTAGCACTTGTGGCTTTTAAGGGCCCATTCTGTATTCTGTCTGGCTAAGGAGAACAGAGTAGAGAGGTGGGAAACAGAAAAGATCAGGGGCATGGGGAAGGTATTGAGACACCTAAAGGGAGAGTACAAGAACACTGAGTTTTAAAACAGTGCCATGAAATTTTAGCAGCCATGGGAATCAGTTGGATCAGTACTTTTGGTTATTGCTTTGTGGAATACATAAAATAAAGGCAAGTTTTAGGTCGAAGCCACAGGCCAGCTCTTCCTAACACTTCTGTAACCAGAAACCATGCTTAATTTACTAAAGTCCTTTGAGGATTTAAATAGCACATGTATAGAGTGGAACAGTGGATGCTATTTCAACTTTCAAAAAGTTTGGCAAGCTTTTCGACCCAAAGCTGTTTTTAAAAAATTGAGTCACCATGGGATTGGAGAGCAGTGTTTTGTCCTGGCTCCTGATCCGTGGCTTGGAGATAAGAAGCAAAAAAATAGAGCGAAAGGGACACTTTTCCAAATGGCAAAAAAAAAAAAAATATAGAAGGGCCACAAGGGATCAGCTGTGGGACTAATTTGATTTAATACTTATAGGTGATTTGGAAGACGGAGTATAGGGCAAAATCGCTATGTTGGCAGATGTCTTTACACTATTCCAATGAGGATCATAAACTTCAGGAAGATGTTTGTTTTGTAGGAGCAGGCATAGAAGTGACCAGCGAGCTTCAATATGAATAAGCCCATGGAAATGTCTCTGGGGACACATTCCTGAAGTTCATTTCAGAAGATTTATAATAAGCCTTACCTCTTTATCTGTGAATAGGGTCTCTGCTTCAGGCATCAGTAGGTGCAAAGAAAGACATGATGAAGTTGCTGGTATCATCAGGAGGGAGATGGTGTTTAAACAGCATTATATGAACATAAAAGAGAAGGCTAGTAAGCTGATTGGCACAAGATATATAAATAAAGAATACTGCTTTGCATTTCTTTAATATAGCCCCAAAGGCAATTGGTTTTTGATGCTTGGTGATCTGTGTATTCTCTCATCTTCAAAGTTAAATAAGCTGAATATGTTAGGCTATCATTTCAGAAGAAATGCAATCAAATGTTCTCTTCAACTTTACTACAAAATATTTTCCTTTTCGTGGGGTGCCTGCCTGGCTCAGTCGGTGGAGCACCTGACTCTTGATCTTGGGGTCATGAGTTCGAGCCCCATGTTGAGTGTAGGGATTATTTAAAAAACATTTTCCTTTATAGGATGACTTTTAATTGTGAAAGTCAGAACTAGATTTCCTGATCTCCTCTGCTACCACATATCTTTTTCAAAGCATGTCCTTAATATTGGCAGATACATTATATCATGGAAGGGAATGCCTAACAAAACCAGAGCAGTATCTTCTGAAGTTGTGGAATTTTCAGTTATAAATAATAAAAATGTCTGCTGTATCCATCACAATGTAATTGAGAAGCTCAAGTAGGCTGAATGATAAGAAACTGCTTTGTATGGTGCTATGCAAAAATATGGTAGTATTAATTATTTATTGCATGTCATAATTTGGGATTAGAAATATGAAGTGAGGGGTGCCCAGGTGGCTCAGTCAGTTGAGCATCTGACTCTTGATTTTGGCTCAGGTCATGATCTCGAGGCCCTGGGATTGAGCCCTGTGGCAGGCTCCCTGCTCGGCAGGGAGTCTGCTTCTCCTTCTCCCTCTCCCTCTGCTGTTCCCCCATCCCTCCGCCCCCTGCTCTCTCTCTGTCTCAAATGCATAAATAAATAAAATCTTTTTTTAAAAAAAAAGAAATATGGGGATGCCTGGATGGCTCAGCGGTTGAGCATCTGCCTTTGGCTCAGAGTGTGATCCCGGGATCTGGGATAGAGTCCCACATCAGGCTCCCTGCGGGGGGCCTGCTTCTCCCTCTGCCTATGTCTCTGACTCTGTGTCTCTCTCTCTCTATGTGTGTGTCTCTCATGAATAAATAAAATCTTTAAAAAAAATAAGTGATTAAATTCTGAGAAATGATCCTTTATAGCTATTCATGCAAATGTGCAAAGATTGGTATACAAGAATGTTCCTTGTAGCATTGTTTATATTAACTAATTATTAGGAATAATTCAATTGTTCATCAAGGATTCGCTAAATAAATTATGATATAGCCAGCCATACAGAAGAATAAGGACAAGACAGTTATTTATCTTCCAATGTGGAAATATGTCTAAGCTATACATTAAGTGATAAAACATTGCAAATCAGCATGAATAGTATGCTTCCAATTTGGGTTAAAATTATGTGTTAGTACAAGTGTGCAGAAACCCCTGGAAGAATATATATCAAACTGTCAGCCATGCTTCTCTCTTGAAAGGATAGAATGATGGGAGAACTTTTACTTTATGCTTTATTTCTGTACTGTTTAAATTGTTTACAATGACCATTATTATTTTTGTAATTAAAAATGCAAATAAAAGAAATATGAATTTGCCCTTAACCCGACTATCCTATTTTAACGGGGGTGGGGGGATGGGGAGAAAAGTGCATAAGGTGAGGGCAAGTTTATATTTCACATGGCTTGGAATGCCTCCTGAAAAGAAACCCAACTCTAAGGCCTACAGGAAATGGTGGGAGGAGGAAGTGGAGGAGAAGGAAGAGGTCAAGAACATGCAAGCATCTTTCTTTTTTCCAGTGAGTAGAAAGCACACTCAGAGTTAAGTTCCCTTTTGCATAGACCCCTAAGACCCCGGACCTCCCTTAATGTAGCTCTCATCACTCTGAGTTGCCATCAGCTCTTACTCTTCTAGATGCCACACTAGATCCATCCAGAACACAGCAAGGGAGGAGACTTTGTCTCTCTTGGTCATTGTTGTATCCCCAACTCTTTGGGGAAAAAAAAAAAAAGATGTTGAATGTTCTCGATTGCAAATAGACTCTATCTAGAGTAGTTTAGTTTCACACCATTGGACCATCCTGTAGTTTTAAAGGCTGAAGAGAGCTTGGGGTCTGCTTGACCATTGGTGCCAAGTACAGTCAGTCAGCTTTTGTTTTGCTTGGGACCCTCCTGTGACAAACATTTTCCTTACCTTCCCCTTTCCAGATACAGCCAGAAGGCAGCGAGGAATGGCATGAAAAATCAGTTCAACCTCCATGAGCTGAAAATGAAGGGCCCTGAGCCAGTGGTCAGTCAGATTATTGACAAACTGAAGCACATTAACCAGGTAAGTGGTATATCAAATAAAAATGGAAATGGGGGAAAAATGAGGGAAGGACAATGTCTACTGTTCTAGTTGTGGTCTCAGGCTCATGGAGAGGCAGCCATTCTTCATTTTCTTCAAAGATTTTGTCTATTGGGGCGCCTGGGAGGCTCAGTTAGGTAAGTGTCTGACTCGTGATTTCTGCTCAGGTCATGATCTCAGGGTTGTGCGATCAAGTCCTGAGTCAGGCTCCATTCTTGGCAGGAGTCTGCTGGAGAGTTTCTCTATCCTCCCTCTCTCTGTCCCTCCCCACACTCATGCTGTATGTGTGTGTGTGTGTGTGTGTGTGTCTAAAATAAATAAATAAATATTTAAAAAAATATTCTCTTTGTTAAAAAGGACTTCTGACCCTTGTTTTCCACCTCATTTTTATTTTGTTGTTTTTGTTTTGTTGTGTTTTTTTGTTTTGTTTTTTTAGTAATCTCTACAACCAACATGAGGCTTAAACCCATGACTCTGAGATCAAGAGTTGCACACTTTTCTGACTGAGGCAACCAGGCACCCCTTCGCCCAACTTTTAAATTATAAAAATAATATTGTAATATTAAAGCTTGGAAAATAGAGGGGAAAATATTTCTCACAATCCCACTACTCTAGCTGTTTTCATTTTTAGCTGTTCTTTTCTAATATTTGTCCAAAAAACCACATTCACACAGACTTGTTACATAATTGGAATTACACAAGTGATTTATAACTCTTAAAATTAACACTATATTGGAAACACTTTTTCATATTGTCACAAATCTTCATATTAATCATTTTTATGGCTAAGATTTCTTTAAGCATTCATCATAATTAATCAGCTTGCTTTTGCTGGACACTCAGATTGTTTCAGATTTTTTTTACTATCATAAATAAAGCTACCTCTTCATGCATGATGCCTTTGCCTGATCTTAGATCACTTTCTTAAGATATTGGTATTAGCAGGTTAAAGGATATGAGTGTTTTAATGCATGCTTCCAAATTGCTTTCCAATGGGGACATGTATCAGCTTTCACTGCCACCAAGAAGATACTAGAAGACCAACTTCACTGCACCCTTGCCAACTTCTGACTCACTGCCATGCACAAAGACACCCACAGATTCCCTTGACCTGTACACAGAGTTTTTCCTCTCATGAGAAGTTTAGTAACTAAGACACAAATAGAAGTTAGTTGTACCATCTGCTTGTGATTGCTTTGTGGCCACAATAAAAAAAATGCCACCAAAAGTGCCACTGTATACCACAGTGACAGTGTTCCTGCTCCATGATCCATGGGTGGGAGGGCCCTGGCAACACTGACTTCTATTTGTAGCTTAGAAAGAACTTAACGCAACTAAAATCCTTATGCAAGGGCAGAGGTTTCTGGATGAAGACATTGGCATGGTTTTATTTTTTAATAGGAAGGTTAGCAGTGACATTTTTGTGGTTCTTAGAAAATGTTTGGAAGAGCTTTCTGATAGTGGTGTATTTCACTGCAAATGGCTTTGTGAAAATATTTACAACGCACTTGGGTGTGACTCCTCCAGTGCCTAATAAAGTGCTCTGCAATCAAGGAGCACTTAATAAATAGTTGTTAGTGCTGCCGAGCACGTGATAATGGTGGTATTTGCCTCAAAGGTCCTTCTTTCCGTGAACTCCCAACCTCATGAGGCTCTACAAACCCTGGGTAGATATAGTATGATTACTTCAAAATGCATCTCTGAAGGGTTCAGAACATGATGTAAACCACTTAATGACTGAACTGAGGGCATGATATGCTTCACCTGTGGACAAAAGCAGCCTGTTGTCCTCTGAATGATTTCTAAATTATCTCTAACCAAATCTATGGGGTGGGGGCTCTGCTCAACTGGTTAGACACCACACCCTCCCTCTCCTCCCTGCCTCCCCCCCACACACACACACACACACACACTAGTGAGGTCAAACCCTCAAGCTCCATCCACATGCCCCATCCTAAAAGAAGAGGAGTGTCAAAAGATCTCTTTGATCAATGGATCTGAAAGAACACCTACTGTGTGCTCAGCCAGGGGCCAGGGACTTTGGGAGCCACAAGAAGTCTAACCCTCTGTCTTCATAGCTTCCTTGGAGGGGAAGCACAAGCATAGAATGTACTTTAAGATAGAAGGCAGCCTGTGATGAAGAGCCAGAGAAAAGTTGCTGCTCATCAGTTTTGGCTGGGTTGTGTAGGCCTCAGGTGGGCCAGGTGATGGGAAGAAGGATGGCAGAGGGGGCAAGTGCTAAGAGCTGCCAAAAACAATGAGTAGGTAAACACAAAGCAAGGGAGTAGCAGTCCTAAAGAGAAGTCAAAGGCCTTTGGATGGACCCCCACTGGGGAAAAGGAATGCTGTATCAGATGTGGGCTTCTAGGTGATCCAGTGGTCACTAAAAATACAGCCTTTTAGCAAGAATGTTGAGTGTTTGATATTAATAACATGGGAGACCATGTGGGACAGTGGGAAGAACATGGGCTTTGGATCCAGATGGATCTGAATTCTGCTGCAGCTTTCACTAGGTATATAACTTTAAGCAAGTCATTGGATCTGACCTTTAGTTTTCTTGTCTGTACTATAGAGACATATCAAAATCCCTCTTACAAAGTTCCTGTGAGAACTAGAAATTTTATCTAGGCCCCCATTATAGAAAGCTTACATATAATTACATATACAACGTACTTTAGTTATTCTGTATTTTTATATACATACATACACCAATATATATAATTGTGTATGCCCAACAGACAATAAATGGCAGTTAAGATGATTATAATTCAGGATTCCCTCAGTAGGCAGAACTTGAATTTGAAAGGGAGCATTATTCCAGTACTTTCTGCCAGTCTGTCGAATCTGCTCCCCCAATCTTGTGTGGTTGTAGATCCCTTTGATGTGTCTCTTCTTTGCTCTCCCATATTGTTTCCTTCCTCTGACTTCCACTCGCAAAAGCTGAAACTGCTTCATAGGTAGGGAGGTATATATTATGAGAGTTGAAAAAGGGACCATTACAATTTCTTTCTCCCACCTCTGCCGTGAAATGTGTATGTGAACATTTTTGGTTCCCTTACAAATACCATTGAGCAACCAATTAATTCTCATTGATAGACCAGTTTTACCTGTTTACGTAGAGCTGTTAAAATTGCTTGGGCTCGAAACACCCACATTGACTTCTTTTTCTCATCTGTCTTGCTTTACATGGCCAAAACACATTTTTTTTCCTCAGACCTTCAATAAAATTCTTACTTTGGCTGTGATTCAATCGGAAAGTGAGACATTTTAAGAAAGTCAAAGAAGAATGTTACAGTGATGATAATGATGGTGAAGAAGAAGATGATGATGTGTCATATTTGTATAGCACTTAACCATATTTCAAATCGATTTCATGTTCTAAAAGTCTCACTGGTTATATTGGAAAAATATTCAACCGGAAAACGGTGTGAGATATAGCACTGTCGCAGAATCATTCTTTTTAAGAACTCATCATTACCTTTGGACGTTATTTAGCCCTTACTGACCCCTGCAGGGTAAGGGATAAAAAAAAATGGCTGTCCCTTTTTTTATAACCAGGGAAACTGAGGCAGAAAGCCATTGAATGCTGAGTGGGCATGTTGCCAAAACATCCAGTGAGTTCACTTGAAAAATTCAATCAATCATCCAGATGTTGTTTCCTGTATGCTGCCAAACATCTGGATTCACTGAATGCCTGACTAAATTGACCTAAAGTTTTAGGGATTGGAGAGAGGTGGTGGGGGGAGGTGGGAGGATGGGGGTTGGCAGTGGAGAGAATCAAGTTAACTTGCCCAAGCTCGCGTGTGAGTGAGTGGCGCATCCAGGAGTGTAATGCCACTTTCCTGGGCCCCTTGCTTGGGGCTGTAGCTACTAAGCTGCAGTAGGATGCTCCAACATACACATCTGTAAATGCAGAGCTACTGGCTTCTCTCTGTCTCTGCGTGTATGGCCACGTGTGTCCGTCCCAATGGACCAAAGCTGGAGCCGTTTATGAGCACTTCCCAAAATAACTCTTCACTTTCTTCTGTGGAACTTCTCAGCTGCCTCCTTCCAGGTTGTCGTGGATCGCACTGGAAACGATATCCTCACCAAGGGACTAAAGTAACATTATTTCCATATTGCCGGTCCCGTGGTGTAACCTTGAGGGTATGGGTTCAGGGTCAGGCCCGGGGCCCCTTTCCTGGGAAGGCCTGCAGGTGTGGAACAGCCTCCCCTCCTCCTTCCAAGCCAGAGTTCATGTGTAACATTCCCACGATTGGAAATGAGGACCTTTTTACTTCCTTTTCAGTTTCTAATTTGTGTGAGGATTTATTGTCGGGTGTTCACAGAGCAACTGAATTCCCCTAAGCCCTCAGCATCAGTTCTGAAATTTGCTAGGCCATATTGCTTTAAAAAAAAAACCCATGTTTTTTGTTTTGTTTTGTTTTTGTTAAGTGTTCTGCTCTGAGGCTCCTGCATGGAGAGAAGACCCCCCAGATACCAAGAATGATGACAATCCATTCTTACCCAGATGATACTCTGGGCCATTTGCCCTCTAACCCAGCTCCACTAGTGACATTTTCTCTATCTTCAAGACTAGCTAGCTGTGTTGTTAGTGCAGATTTGGCGATCCCTAAACTGCTGTCTGTTATCCTTCCCCAGGAAAGTCTCGAGGCTTATGATTTTTCCCCAATTTCAGTTCCGGTTCAAATGAGATTCCAAGAATGTTTTTCTTGCCTGTTGTAAACAGCTGAAAGCCCGAGCAGTCAATACCTGCCCATTCGGTGTCAGGGCTTTTCACTCAGAGTCGGATAAAGTCTCATCTGTTCAGGGTGGTTGAAATGTCCTGCTGAATGGTGGGGGAGTGGACTAGGTGGCCTCTTAAGATTCCTTCCAGCTGTGTGATTCCGTGATTTGTGGCTCAAGGTCAGCCTTTAACCCAGCACCCTCTTGTGAACAAGTCTTGTGACTTTATTCTCTGCTCTGCCACTCTTTTTAAAACACCCTGTTCCCAGGTCACCTCTTTCTACTTTGTAGCCTCTCATCTTTTCAGAGTTTGTTCCCTTCCCACCAGTCTTCCAGCCTGTGCAGATGGAACTTCAACTTGCCCTTCCCCACCCCACCCCCAAATCTTCTGTCCTCCTGCCTTGTTCCCAGTAGGCTATGAAAACATTAAATGATAAAAACACTTTTACATTTATCACTCTTAAACTTTCCCTCCTCCGAGGCCAGTTAGGTGACCTGGCTTCAGATCGTGTTAGCCACGTGACTCCATGTGAATGATATTAATTCTGCCAAATAATTGCATAGCTCAATTCTCTTTGTGGAGGTCTTTCGTGTACATTAGATAAGCTGATATTCACCATGGTTCTAAGAAGCAGCCATCTATTACTTCTGTTTACCAGATGAAAAAACTGAGGACACCAGAAGGCCAAGTGACCTACAGATGGTGAGTGGTGGGCCTGGACCTAGGATCCAGGGTCACTGATCTCAGACTGCATCTTTCCTTCCACTTCTTTACAGCCACGGCCCACCTTGCTCTGGTTAGCAAGATCTAGATATAAAAGATATGCAGAAGTACAAGGAGCAAAAACTGCTTAATTTGTCTGACAACTTCCAAGTCCCTAATATAGTCATTTCTATGGTTGAAGTTCTGAAATCATCAGCAAAGAAAGAATAAGTGCATTGTTTACTAAACATCAATTAGAAAATTCTTAGAAAACCAGCCACCATGCCATACAGTGTAGACACTGAAACACTTTGTGATATGGCTTTGAGTCATAAACAGTGGACAAACTTTCTATTAGCTCTCTCAAGTTCATAAAATGATGACAGATGGTCAAAGAAAAATTCAAAATGTAAAGCAGCCAGTGGGGTATCTCCATTTCCATCCCCTTCCATAAACACCTGAAAGTATTTGTAAGATGCCTGACAGATGACTCCGGTATCATGAAAAGACACTGGCTTTTGAAATAAAAAGTTAAAATTTTTAATAAGTTAATTAGTAAAGTTGTTAAGTGTCAGAGAAGTTCCCAGGACATTCCTTAGCATGTGGTTTAAAAGCAAAATCTGGAAGTGAATCTCAGGCATGATAGAAAACACTCTGAAGAACTTTTTTCAGAGTCTTCCCACAATAAAACCTCTTCTGATAGTTGCTAGAAAAGCCAACATTGATCTAAAATTTCAAAATAAAAGGAGAGACCTTTTGAGAGGCAAATTTAAATAAAAGGCCCTTCCAAATGGAATTATGTCCCAGTGTCTGTCACACTTCCTCACATACAAATAGTGTGGCAGAACTTTAGGAATGGCCGTTTCCATCTGGAACTGGAATGTGTGTGTGTGTGTGTGTGTGTGTGTGTGTGTGTGTGTGAAAGACAGAGTATCTACAATGGCATGTTAACAAGAGCCAAAGAATGACTTCTGAGTTACAAAAGGACAATGTGAGTTGGTCTTTAAATACCAGACCTAGACTCTGTGGAGCTAAACATTATTTCATGAAGTAAAAGGGAATTAGCCTATGCATTCCAAAACACATTTATCATTAAAAAATCTTCTGTCATTTAAAAAAAATCTTCTGTCATTTTGCTTAATAGCCTGAAAAATGATTACAATGTCTAGTGGCTTTGGGGAGCATGTGTTTTTGATATCTTAATTACTATGTACAGTTTAATAACACTGCACCAAGAATTCCCCAGTATTTCATATTAAATTTCTTGAAAATGAACTATTTGCTATATTTAGAATATACAGGATTAAAGGTACTTAAATTAGGTCATGTATTTTAGTCCTTGCATATGAAATGAAATTACTCAAAAACGGAAGATGAGTCAGGAGTGGCGGGCCAAAATGTTATTGGTAGCAGTGTTGTGGTAATCTCGACTTAGTAATGAAAGGAAATACAGTATCTTTTTTCACTGCAGTATTGTATTCTTATGAGTGTTGTAGTTAGAAGTGTTGGACGTGACAGGGGTGCCTGGGTGGCTTCGTTGGTTGAGTGTCTGACTCTGGGTTTCAGCCCAGGTCATGATCTCAAGGTCCCGGGATCAAGCCTCATGTCCGGTTCCACACTTAGCATGGAGTCTGCTTGTGCCTCTCTCTCCATCCTCCCTGTTCTCACTCCCTCTCTCTCAAATAAGTAAATAAAATTCTCTAAAAATAGGAGGCACCAGGGTGGCTCAGTCAGTTAAGCATCTGACTTCAGCTCAGGTCATGATTTTGGGGTCCTGGGATCAAACCCCCAGGCAGGCTCTGTGCTCACCAGGGAGTCTGCCTGTCCCTCTGTCCCTCCCCCCACTCCTGCTTGCTGTCTCTCTCTCTCTTAAATAAATACATACATTTTTTTAAAAAAAGAAGCATTGGACATATCAGCTATGGAAAGATGAGCCCTACATATGACAAGAAAATTCTATCAAACTATAAAGGTGACCAGATTTACAAAGTTAGAGATATATTTCCAAAATATCCTCGAAATCCATTAGGTCTAATATTCTATGCACATTTACCTACTGGTCAAATGCAGCACATTTTTTTTAAAGATTTGTTTATTTATTAGAGAGAGACAGAGACAGAGCATGAGCATGAGCAGGGGGAGGGGCAGAGGGAGAAGGAGAAGCCGACTCCCTGCTGAGTAGGGAGCCTGTTGTTTTGTTGGCTCGAACCCAGAACCCTGAGATCATGACCTGAGCCGAAGGCAGACCCTTAACAGACTGAGCCACCCAGGCATCACTGCAACATATTTTTAAAAATAAATAGTTACAAATGGTTGCTCTCTACCAGATAAACCTTCACTATATGCAATGTATCAGTAAATGTAGGTTCAAATACTATTGGAGAAATTCAGAGGTAACTTTTTACCTAGATAGATTTATGAATATGTATCTTGCCCCTGGACTGTCAGCTTCTTAATTCTGAGATCATGCTTATAATTCCATTTCCTATGACACCTAACATAGTATCATGTATAGACACTGAATATATACAATGTTTTGTTGATCAATTTATTCAAAGGACTCAACATTTCCTGCTCATTTCTGATTTAGATTCAGTTTAAGGCACTCCTCATATTTGCTATGAAACCAGTTTTTATGTTAAAGGGCAGGGTTACATAAGTGGAGGATTGTAGTTAGCAGGGGCCTGTAGGTCCTAGGGTCCAATGCTCTGATTTTACAGCTGAAGAAATTAAAGCCAGGAGAGAGACATGACGTGTCCAGAGTCATACTGCCAGAAAAATGGCAAAACTGAGACTGGGAAATGAACACATTAGTATTTTGCAGTGCCATCACTCTGCTTCCAAAGTCTCCCGTGTCACGCCAAACGTGCTGGCAAACGTACAGGCACATGTTCCTCTACAGTACTCCTGATCATGGCAGAAGCCCATACTTAAGCAGTTCATCTTTGGAACCAAAAGCAGAACAGCATGAGACATGAACTTGCTAATTATTTATCTCTGGCTATGGATATTAACCAGTGTTTTGGTATACCTTGGGGCCATTACCTCCCTGAAGCCATGGAGCAGTTGTTGACTGAATGTCATGGAGGGGGGTGACATTCCGTGACACCAGACAACAGACACTGTGACAACAGACACCCCCACTGTTTGGGGTGGGGGTGTCTGTTTGGATCACTGAACCTAGAGCAGTCTGAGTCAGCAGGACCTGTTGCTCGTGGCCTTATACCCACTCACCTACCCACCCACACCCCCGAGTCTGCCTCGGGCTCCGACCACGTTCAAGGCCAGTCATCCTTTCCCTCTCGTGCTCTGGATCTCAGCTCCTCCACCTTCCTGGGCACCCTGTAATAGTTTATCTTAGTGCCTCCTCCCTCCTTCCAGAATGGCTAAATTAGCATTAGATTAGTCAGTGGGCTTCTGTGCCAGTTAGCTCAGGCAGTGTATTCAGATGTGTTCCACAGGGAGTAGAGATGTGGGAGACGTGCTGTGGGGGTTGTTCTGAGTCCCCCATTCCTATTTTAACCAGAGCAGATCCATTTTTAAAATCTGCTTTACATATCCGTCTTCTGAGTAAGATTTCCCTTAAACAAAGGGTTCCTACTGCTAACACAATAAAAATCTCAGGGGTGCCCTTGAAGCTGACATTTAGATTTAATCCCATATGAACCATTTTTTCATTGAGTATTCATGCAACAGATCTACTAAGTATCTACAACAAGCAAGGCAGTCACAGTCCCCGTTAGCCACCTCCTAAAACAAACTGCGGGTTAAAATGGGGACCACAGGGGAGAGTGTGAATGACTTGGTGAAGACCAACACATCTCAGTTTTCCTTGCCCATGCCATTAGGATTCTGACAAAATCCAATGGGAATAAGACTAGCTTGTCTATACACATCAGAGACTTTTGCCCCTGGATGGCAGTCCTTTGTTAATTGGTTCCACCAAACGTTTGGCCTCAGTCCTGTGTGTGGCTGTGGTTATTTGAGACTTGATCCTGTGCTGTAAATGTATTTGACACATAACCTGGAATGTTCCATATTCTTTGTGGGCTCAGGGCCAGTGCTTAGTAAAATGTAAAATCATAATAAGGGGGGGACGGTCAAATCTGTATCCCTAACTGTATGCTTATCTTAGATGGCAACTACAGTGATTTTGCATAGCAACTTTTAAGTGGAGATTTCTAATTAATGTCAAATAAAAATTGCATTATTATTAATATGCACTGGAACTTATCAGATAGTTTCCTAATAGGGTTAAAGTATAATCTTACTTGTTTAATTAGTTGATCTGGGTATTATTTCCTTCATAGTCCATATTCTGCTAGGACATCACTTTTCACAGTAAAATCTTTTCTGTATTATGGGCAAGCAGTTGACAAGACCAAAAAAAGCTAAGAGAATTACTATTGTAGTGTGTCCTACATAATGAGGCCCAAGTTCACATCATTTATATCCCAGGGCACTGAGGAGTCTTCTGGTTATTATCATGGTATCACTGTTAGCAAATTTTGAGTCATCACAATAAACAGAAGAGGAGCCAAAAGACTGGAGAGAGACCTGATTTTTTAACCTTACCTTTAACAAGAGGGAGAGGAGCATCTGGGTGGCTCAGTCTGTTAAGGGTCTGACTCTTGATTTCAGCTCAGGATCATGAGATCGAGCCCTGCGTCAGGCTCCATGCCATAGAACCTGCTTAAGATTTTTTCTGTCTCCCGTTCCCTCTGCCCCTCCTCTGTACTTGCTCGCTCTCTCCCTCTTTCTCTCATTCTCTTAAAAAAAGGGAGGGTGGATATTGAATTGTGAAAACCACAAATTAGGGAGCCTGGTATCACATCTTAGCAAAATTCTAGACTAGATTCTTGGCGAGCATGAGCTTTTAGAAGCCACTGTGATGATTCCTAGGAGCCACTGCGGGTTCACTCAAAACAAATCAAGCCATTTCCCCTTCTGTGTGTGTACATGTGTCTAATTTTACTAGATCAGGGAATGACACAGACATGGCATACCCACGTTTCAGCAAGGTGTTTGACCGAGATTCCTAGGATCCTTTTTAAACAGCTGACAAGTAATGTTGGCTAAGTAATCATATAGTTCGGTAAATGTATAGCTAATTAGCCATCATTTCTGAAGAATATTTTCTTAACATAGCACTGTCAGCTTGGAAAGAGGATTTTAGTTGTTGGCTTTGTACTTGGCACATATTGCCTAAAGTTTTACCAGTGACTTAACTGAAGACAGAGAAGAGATAATTTTAATATCTAGTAATGGCATGAAGCTACGTGGGGTTAGCTAATACACAGATAGCACAATCAGGATCCAGAAATATCTCAGTGGGCTGGAATGGCAGAGAAAGCTAGCAAAGTGAAATGTAATGAGGATAAATGCAAACAAAGTATTACATATAGATTCAGAAACGTGACCACATAAGCACAATGGGGGAAACCCAGCTTAGTAGACATCTGTGTTTTTAATTATGGTGGAAATAGCAATAAGGAGCAATGAAACCTTCACTGGCCCACAGAATATATCTCTCAAATATAGTGATCACTTAGCAGCTCTTTTGGCGTTGTGGCCATTATTGGTGGGGCGAAGGGGGACATATATGTACGTGTGTGTTGGGGCAGGTGATGGAGGGGCATGAAAGTGAGTGGCTGGTAAAATAGTCTCTATTCTGCTTAAAGATTCAAAGACTGTTTTGGGATTATAGTGTCCACTGCTCCACCTGAGTTTTTGTTAAACCAGTACTACCTGCTTTAGTTAAATCTTATTGGTGTGTGATTTAGAGTCATGGTGAAAAACTTGGGAGCCATGGCACTGTGTCATCTAGTTTGGGGAAAATACAAAGACCTTAGAACCAAAGATAGATCTCCATTCACATCTCAAGTATGTTACTTTGTGGTTGCCTAGATTTAGGCCAAATTATTTAACTTCCTGGTACTCAACATTCCTAATCTGTGAAATGGGTATACTGTGATCTATCTTGAAGGGTCGGGGTACAAGAGTTAGAGATAGTAGCACTCAATACGTCGTAGCTACTCTTTTTCTTTGTATTATGATAGTATGAAGACTTACCATAAAGGATAGTCCATAAAGGGAGTGAGTTTTTGTGTGATTCTCTGTGCCTCAGTTTATCAGTTTCTGGAATGGAAATACTACAACTTTTCTAGTTTAGATTGTTACTTAAATGATTTAAAGTTCTAAATATAATAATCTAAATCCTAAAGATTCTTGGAAAAATGTATCTAGCCAACCTTCGACAGATTTTTGAACTATTTAAAGTTTAGTTTGGCTCAAAGTAACTGAATGGAAAATGAAGATGATAAATTTTTTAAATATATATATATATATGAGAAGGAATGTGTGTTTAAATCAAGTTCTTCAGATTTTCCCATGTTTGAACTCTGCCCTAAAGTGGAGGACCTATAAATAGGCAGTCTGCCCTTAGAGTACAGCTCAGAGATCTTACCACATGATCCAGAAGTCCCATTTTATCTTCAGCCCCACTGGGACCTTTCATGGAAGGATGGTATCAAGTGAAGATACTTCAGAGCTATAAAGTCAGGGCAAGTTAATCTGCATTCCTTTTGCATTTTGCTCTCTGGTTGAAGATGGTGAGAGGTTCCTATATTTAAAACCCGGCTGACATGATATCCTTATTGGCAGATGTCTCACAGGAGGTATTTAGAATGATTTTGAGCGGCATATAATATGTTCGTGAATGTGTGTGTATTTCACATGCCGACAGAGCAGAAAGAATTCACAGGGCTTGGGACTACTGAGCTTTCTTGAGGCACCATCACTTTCAGCTGTTGGGGTGATATCACAGATGCCAGGAACACTGCCTAGGCCCCAATTCCCAAAGCTCTGTTTTGCCGCTGCAGAGCCTAAGGCAGATAAGACCCAGTCCATGGGCTCTACCATCAAAGAACTTTGGAATTTGTTAGCCACAGGCTGAGACCAGCAACCACTTATTGTCTGGGCAAAAGGAAAGTTGCCCCCTGCTGCCTGAGCCTTTGTCCCTGCCTGGGATACCATGGAAAATGGGGAAGGAATCCAGACTCATTAATGAGCTAATACAAAAGATGAAGCCAAGCTAGAGGCAGTCCGTTATAGCTGCATATGGATTCTTGAAGGCAGTTTGAAGGATCTCCAATCAGAACGCAGTGGCACTGTAGCCTCTTGTTTGCCAGACCCAAATAGAGGATGAGAGTATCCCTGTGGGGAGCAATTTCCATATTGCTGATTTCTTTTTTAGGGAGTACCTTTCCTTGAGCTATTATGTAGCCAATTGGTTGATCAATAAATGCCATCTGAGGGATGCCTGGGTGGCTTGGCAGTTGGGCATCTGCCTTTGGCTCTGGGCCTGATCCCGGGGTCCAGGATGGAGTCCCATATCAGGCTCCTGTGGTGAACCTGCTTCTCTCTCTGCCAGTGTCTCTGCCTCTCTCTCTCTGTCTCTCATGAATGAATGAATAAAATCTTTAAAATAAATAAATAAATACAATCTGATAACCCATGGTACAAATTATTAAAGCTGCCAGTTTCATTATAAAAAGCAGAGATGGAGCTCATCTCTGAGCCTCTACTTGGCTGAATGGCTTTTGTTCTTGTCTGTTGTTCCTGGAAGTCATGTAAGTCATGACTACTACTTTTTTTAAGCTTTATTTATTTAAGTCTTTTCTACACCCAATGTGGGGCTCAAACTCATGACCTCGAGATCAAGAGTTGTACCCTTCTCCAACTGAGCCAGCCAGCCACCCCTAAACCATGACTAAGTCTATGATTCCTTTTCAAATTGATATTCATCAGACAAGAAACAAAATAAAATACAATACACATATATATGATATATAATTTATGTACTATATCTAAAATCTCCTCACTATTTATTTAGCAGTTATTGGATGTCCATGTTGTATATAGTGTCCAGTTTGGTGGGTTCTATTGATAAAGACCTAGAGAATCTCCCCATACATGCTTATCATCACTTATACATGTACATTACCATTTGCATTCATTTGTTCAATATTGAACAACTCTGTGTGCCGAGCACTAGGGGCAAGGGCTGTGGACAATGATCGAGGTGACTTAAATCCAATACTTGCTTTCAAGGAGGAGGATGAAAACATACCTACATAACTATAAACCAAGGCCTAGCATAAGTGTCATGAGAGAAATTGAAACCAAGGACTATGGTAGCCCTGAGAAGGGAAGGATTAATTCCTACCATGGGAATTAGACAAGACTTCAAAAATAGATAGCCTTTAAGCCAGGCTTTGAAAGACGAGGAGAATTTTGACAGAGAGCGGTGGGAAGAAAGGATCTTGCTGGCAGAGGAATGTGGAATGAGAAGTGGTACAAAGACATGAAAGTGTATCAGTGAGTAGTCTTAGTCCAGAAGAGTCTGAACTTTACTCTGTTAGTGGTGGAGAGCCAGTGAAGGGATTGGAGCAAGAGAGGGGCCTGGGCAGATTGGTGTTTTGTGGTATTAACTCTGCCAGGAACATGGAGGGAGGTTTGGAGATGAGAAATTGGAGGCAAGGAGTCCATTTCAGCTTGTAGGGTTTGTGGAGCAGAGAAGTTAGGCTTGTTATGAAAATTCATTGACCTACCTTTCTAGTGCCTGGTGGAACAGATTAGAGGCTGTGAAGTGCTCTATCCCTAAAGTCAGGCCAACCATCTTTGGGTCATTAACCAGGACACAGGAAGCAAACCCCTTGCTTGCAGGGGTTTGGGTCTCAGATGAGAAGGTAGCATGGAGTTGCAAAGCAGACCAATACCATATCCAGGCCCCACAGTAGAAAATTAAAAGAAAATTCTAGTACCTCCAGAGATTTGTCCCTCATTGAACCTTTGGCAGAAGTTCTCACAATGAAGTATTTAGATCCCCTGATGAATGTGTTAACTATTACTTTTTAATCAATTTGTTACACACTTTTTTTAGTCAGGATTCCAATTAAAAGTGGCTCCTTGGCTGTTGAATGTTGAGTGCCATCCATCCGCTCACTGAAGCCTCAAAAATTACCAAAACTGTGAGAAAGATTGAGAGAGATTATAGTGTTTTTCTTCAGCTGCCACTGTGGGTGCTTAGATGTGCTGGAGAGATGACTGTGTTTCGTGACAGCCTCACAAAGAGGAGTGGGGGAACCCAAGGGAAGCAGTGACTGTTCGCCTTCTCCAACCTTCTTAAAACACGTTTTCCCATTTGTTATCAACTCCTGTGTTTTTTTCTAATTCTGGCAGCTACTTCGAGTCAGTGCTGTTTCCCTAGAATGGTCTCCAAGAACTTTCTATACTTTCTATATAGGACCCTGCTTGTTAATGTTACTCAAGCATATGCTGACAACGAGCAGGCCTGCCTGACCTTTTACCAAGACTGGCTGCCTGGCACCCAGCACTGCTTTTTCTCCCCCTGCACCACTCCTAGGCCCTCGCTAGTCAGAGTAGGTGCTAAGAAGGCAGCTGAGGTGTCTTGTTCAGACAGCGTAGAAGCTTGTTTACAGCGTTTCCGCAAGGGTAGCGTCTTGTCTGCCCCACTCATCACCGTCTCTTCTTCTAGAACAGTGCCTGGCACATAGCAGACAACCAATAACTGTTTCATGAATCTGGGAAGGATTCTGTTCCAATTTGTGACTTGGCTGCCTTCCTCCAGTTTAGGGAGACATTCTCCCTCTAACTGCAATCCTACGCCTGTGCCACCATTGTATTTGGGAGGCAGATTACTCGTTTCCTGGTTTCAGAGTACACAGGTGAAGGGAAATTTTGATCCAGAATGGATCCTCAGCATCTCACCAGCCCTTGATTTAGATGAGGTTTGGGACTTTTGAGTTAATGAGACTTAATGAGATTTTGGACTGAGGGTTGATGTAGTAATGTGCTGAGATTCTAAGGCATGTTGTGAAAACATAAATGTATTTTGCCTGTGGCATGGATGTGTACTGGGGAGAAAACGTATGTGTGTGTATAGAGCAAAAGCCAGAGAATGGGGGAGGGGGTTTCTTTTCACCACTAAAACAATTATAAAATATTACATTGGGATTGTATCTTCAGAGTATATACAGAATATTTCAAGTCTGCCAAGAGTTAACCAGAATACTTCTGCCTTGACTTAAAAAACTATCTTATTTATTTTTTCCAGGCTTATTGATACAATTGGTATATAACATTATGAAAGCTTAAGCTGTACAACGTTTGATTTGATACACTTAAGCATTGTGATACAATACCATCCTAGCATTAGCTAACGCCTCAGTCATATCACATAACCACCATTTCTTTTTTGTGGTAAGAACATTAAGATATCCTGTCTTCCTTCACTTTCTTGAGAAACATGGTGGAATGGGACATGTCTTCTTCATGAGTCCTTATTCCATTATGTGGCAGGGGCTCCTCAAAATCCATGACCTCTTTACTTGTTTTTTTTTTTTTTACCTATTCTTTTTTTAAAAAAATGATTTACTTGGTAGAAAGAGAGAGACAGCATGAACAGGGGGAGGGTGGAGGAAAAGCAAACTCCTCACTGAGCAGGGAGCCTAATATAGGGCTCAATACCAGGACCCTGGGATCATGACCTGAGCTGAAGCAGACACTCAACCACTGAGCCACCTAGGCACCCCTCTCTCTACTTGTTCTGTCTCCCTTGTCTGACCTTCAGCTGGTGGCTATGCTGTGGCTCTCTTCTAGTGGAATTATTATTGATGAAGACCACAGGCCATGGCCTGCTCTCTTCGTACTATGCCTATTCTGTCCTGTAAAATTAGGTATTAAGTGAGAATGGAAGACCAATTTTGTCTTTCAAAGCTCAGCTTGTTGAAGTTGGAAGAGCTGAGATAAAACAGTAATCCATGTGCCTGTTTTATTTCTAGACTCCAGTTTTCCTGGGTCCTGAAGTCCTACAGTGACTCATGCCTCAGTCTTAGGCAGCTAGATGTTAGGAAACTTTATGATTTGTGGGTTATAAAAGTGAATAAATTAACCAAAATCTTTAGCACCACATCCCCTGTTTTACACAGACTTCTCATGCTTCCCCCCAGAAAACAGTCTCTATGAGGAAGGGCAGATGGGTCTCTCATCTGGTCTACCTCCAGCATATTCCTTTGGATCAACTATATGCCACTTACTCTGAGTTGTCACTTCTCTAGCTCTGAACTCCATTTCCCGTAGCCAGTCAGCAAGTGCTCATTCTTTGTAACATTATTTGCCTGAGATCCTTTGCCACCCCTGTGCCACTAAGCTAGTGCAGACCTGTCTGACTTCACTATCAATTTCCCCCTTTGGAAATGGAGACTAGAAAAATCAATGAGACATTGACTGCCCTCGGCCTCTCATGTCTTCTAATGGTTTCTATCTCTGACAGGGCTTATATTTTGCTTTCTGTTGATCCATTTGTGTAACTTCTGTCTCTGCCACAAAAATACTTGCTGCCCCCACCTTTTAAGTCCCTGCCTTACTTACCTCCCACCCTCTGAGGGAGAGGCACCTCTTCCCCACAACTCTTCACCTCCTTTCTTCCTATCCACCCACTCTCATCTTCCACTGAATTTAGGAATTTCCCCTATACGTTGGTTTTTCCCCCCTGTGCCCTTAGCGATTCTGTCTTTAATGGAAAGTAGTAAAAAAAAAAATGACCTGGAGAAAGACAGTGATCAAGGCCAAGCAGCATTTATCGAGTACTTGCTGAGTGCCGGTACTCCACAGGGTGTTTTGAAACATCAAATAAAAGGCACCATGCTTGTTACATGCTCCCTTCTAGATTAAAAAAAATCCATAATCTATAAATGCTTTTGGCTAGTGAAGATGAACAGCAGCACTTTTTTTTTCAAAGCAAAAACACCAGAAGTTTGGAAAGGAATTCGCAAGTTGTGTTATAATGCAACTGATCTCTTTCTTCCTGAGAAAGTTGGTTTCTTGCCAAAGCGTTCAATTCAGGCCCACGCAAACTGGGTGTATTTATAGAGGGCCAAACGAGGAAGAGAACACGATAAACTTTCCTCCGCAGTGCAGCAGACAATGGCAAACAATCACCAGGTGAATGCCACATAGCACAAAAATCGGAGAGTCAAATGCCATCTAGGTATGTGGCAGTGTGACATCTGCTAGGTTGAAGGACCACCCCTCCCCCTGCCCCTGCAGGTGGTTGATTCTGGTCTGGGGACTCAGAAGTGTTATTCTGGATGATGGTGAGCCCTCAGGGATTTGGGGGGTCCCTCTATCTGGGGGACATCTAGGAGACTGAACCCACTGCAACCGCCTCTTAACATAAAGATGTTAATAAGAGAGTAAGACAAAAGACATGAACAGAAATTTCACAGAGGAAGACATAGACATGGCACATGAGAAAATGGGAAAATGCTCTGCATCACTTGCCATCAGGGAAATACAAATCAAAACCACAATGAGATACCACCTCACACCAGTGAGAATGGGGAAAATTAGTAAGGCAGGAAACAACAAATGTTGGAGAGGATGTGGAGAAAGGGGAACCCTCTTGCACTGTTGGTGGAAATGTGAACTGGTGCAGCCACTCTGGAAAACTGTGTGGAGGTTCCTCAAAGAGTTAAAAATAGATCTGCCCTACAACCCAGCAATTGCACTGCTGGGGATTTACCCCAAAGATACAGATGCAGTGAAATGCCAGAACACCTGCACCCCAATGTTTATAGCATCAATGTCCACAATAGCCAAACTGTGGAAGGAGTCTCGGTGTCCATCGAAAGATGAATGGATAAAGAAGATGTGGTTTATGTATACAATGGAATATTACTCAGCCATTAGAAATGACGAATACCCACCATTTGCTTCGACATGGATGGAACTGGAGGGTATTATGCTGAGTGAAGTTAAGTCAATCAGAGAAGGACAAACATATGGTCTCATTCATTTGGGGAATATAAAAATAGTGAAAGAAAATAAGAATCTCTGCATTTAAGTGTTTTAGAGTTTATGAGGCCCTTTTATTGACATTGCCACATTTATTTCTCACTATCATCCTGTGAGCTAGCTATCACAAATATTCTCTTTTATAGATGAAGGAACTGACACTCAGGTTGTAACAAAAAGATTGACCTTACTATAAATTCCATGATCTTTATTCTTGTCTATTGAGGGAGGAAGAACCATTAAGACAAGTCTTTTTATCTAGGAGGTCACTTGCAGCAGCCTAGAGCTAGCAGGTCTACCTCTAGCAATTTCTTCTAAGGAAAGCGTATGACAATCCACCAAGAAACTACATATAAGGATATTTCAGTGGTGTTGTTGGCCATTGCAAAGAATTAAAAGTAACCCATATATCCATCAGTAAATGTATTATGTGAACTATGTCATTTCCATATAATGGAATAATCTAGAGCCATTTAAAAATATTTTTTAAGATTTTATTTTTAAGTAATCTCTACATCCAACATGGGGCTCGAACTCACAGACCTGAGATTGAGTCACGCTCTACTGACTGATCCAACCAGGAGCCCCTAAAAATATTTTTAAATACTATTGTTCAGGGAAAGATATCCATCATATATTGTTAAGTGAAAAAGCAACTTATGAGACAGTATTAAAGTACAATCCAATTTTTACCATTAACAGGCACACATATATACATATGCATGGGGAAAAGAGTCTGTAAGAATATATACCAAAATATTAGCAATACTATGGTAGTTTCCATTTTTTTTACCTCTCTGCACTTTGCCCCCATGCTTTAAAATATTATTTTTAGGGATACCCGGGTGGCTCAGTCGGTTAAGCATACAACTCTTGATTTTGGCTCAGATTGTGATCTCAGGGTCGTGAGATTGACAGCCCCTCCGCCCCGTTGATACCCCAAGCTCTGCGCTCGGCGGGGCTTGAGATTTTTCTCTCTGCCCCTCACCACATTGACACTTACACACACATTCTCTCTCAAATAAATAAATCTTAAAAAATTATTTTTAAATCAGAAAAAGCAATGCATCTATTTTGATTTAAAACAAACATTTTGAATCTGATGAGGACAAATGCAAGACTGAAACCACCCTGGACCAAGTCAAAGTTCTTTCACCATCCCCATCTCCACCTTTGCTGGCCACCTCAGAAATACCCCATGCCCAGAGAGGAGGTAGCATGAGAACCATCTGGCCTGGCGGCCCCCTGACCTACACACACTGACCCAATGTTTCAGCCTCAGAGACCATTAATGCAGTTGTGCCAGCAGCACCAAAGACCTTCAGAGAAATGGTCCCAAAGGCATGTGGCCTTGTGGCCCACCTCACCCAGGACCCCTTGCCAACAGGCACACCAAGACACATGGGCACAGTTAGAAGTGGCCCCAAGCTTCTAAGCTTCCCAGAATAACCCAGTATTAGTCTGTCATTCACAAATTGGCCCAAACATTTTGGCATCTATTTCTACTTTTGCCTGCCCTACCCCTGAGGGAAATGAATTCCTTAAGTTTAGTGTTTGATATTCAAAGTAGGGCCTCCCTTCATCCAACCTAAAATCATCTCTTTCAAGTTCAAGGGGGTACCCCCCTAATTCCACTGTTCTAGGACATGAGTTTGTGGTTACCGCAGCCGGAAGTTGCATGCACCGCTCTGATTTTCCCCGTTATCCTTCATCTTTTCTGACTCAAGAGGCCAGTGATTTTAGTCTGCCATCAGATGGCTTTGCCTGGTTCTCCACCCTTCATTATTTTATTTCCCCTTCTCAGAACGTTTTCCTTTTCCATTTTCTCTTCTTTAATAGACCATCAGCAGAATGCAATCCCAAATACTCTGGGAATAAGGTACAGTGGCTCTAAAATCAGCACTGCAGGGACGCCTGGGTGGCTCAGTGGTTGAGTGTCTGCTTTCAGCTCAGGGTGTGATCCTGGAGTCCCGGGATTGAGTCCCACATTGGGTTCCCTGTGCGGAGCCTGCTTCTCCCTCTGCCGGTGTCTCTACATCTGTGTGTGTGTGTGTGTGTGTCATAAATAAATAAAACCTTTAAAAATAAAATAAAAATAAAATCATTGCTACAGTTTAAAATTAACTTCTCTCTTGGGGGGTTGCTAGATGATGTAAACATTAGAAGTCCCGCTTTTGATGGGAGGAGCCTAATCATTAAAGAGCTGCGAATTCCAGTCTGTCTTATCTTCACTGAGCAATACGTACACAGTCTCCACTTTATATTGTCTACACCACCCGGACCCCATGAGATCCCAAACTGAGTTTGATTTGGGGTGAGGGAGGCAAACCCTCAAATCAACACAATAAATGGCGATTCCGAATGTAATATTCAGACCCTATGAAAGAAGACAGCCCTAATCTCTCAAAGACCAAAGATAAGGCCATCTGACAGCTTTGCAACGTCAGAGACTTCCAGTCATTCCTTTACACACATGTAAAACCTTCAGACGTTCTGGAGAAAATAACCTTTATTTCAAAAAAATGGCTTTGAAGTTTGAAAATCAAAGCAGACCAGCTGTTTCTCAGCACAGAAAGGACTTTTCCTAAACTGCTAGAAAGCTAATAAGGTTTTCAAAGGGCAGTGACAACTTCCTCCAATGCCCCCAGTAAAGGGAGCACCAGGGGTACGATGTGCTGTTACAACTAGCTTACTAAAGGGGGGTGCCAGACCTTCCATCCATCATCACCCCCTTCTCCTTTCTCTCCACCTCTGTCTTCCTCCTTCCTTCTTTTCTTTTTTCTTTTCTTTTTTTTAAAAGATTTATTTAATTTATTTATTTATGATAGTCACACACACAGAGAGAGAGAGAGAGAGAGAGAGAGAGAGAGAGAGAGAGGCAGAGACATATGCAGAGGGAGAAGCAGGCCCCATGCACCAGGAGCCCGACGTGGGATTTGATCCCGGGTCTCCAGGATCGCGCCCTGGGCCAAAGGCAGGCGCTAAACCGCTGCGCCACCCAGGGATCCCTCTTTTTTCTTTTTCTTTTCTTTTCTTTTCTCTTCTTTTCTTTTTTCTTTTCTTTTCTTTTCTTTTCTTTCTTTCTTTCTTTCTTTCTTTCTTTCTATTTTATTTATTTTTAAAGATTTTATTTATTTATTCATGAGAGACAGAGAGGCAGAGACACAGGCAGAGGGAGAAGCAGGCTTCCTTTGAGGAGCCCGATGCAGAAATCGATTCCAGGTCCCCAGGATCAAGCCCTGAGCCAAAGGCACTCAACCACTGAGCCACCCAGGTGCCCCCCTCCTTTCCTCTTTCACTGTCTCCTGACCTCTTTCTGTTGCTTACCTTTTTTCCCCTGCC
Organism: Canis lupus dingo; assembly: GCF_003254725.2. Taxonomy (NCBI): domain Eukaryota; kingdom Metazoa; phylum Chordata; class Mammalia; order Carnivora; family Canidae; genus Canis; species Canis lupus. The sequence continues at coordinate 104,878,228 of NC_064281.1, read as the reverse complement.
TGCCCCCCCCACCTCCTCCCCAACATCTTTGTTTTAACCATTTCATTCCCCAGACTCATTGTCACCTAGACCTGGAGTATTTTGCGTTTTTCATTATTTCTATTGAATGCAGTTTCCCTTTCCCTGTTTGTATTTATGTATTTATTTATTTATTGAAAGGAGGTGATGTGAAGATTGTATATCTCTTCCACAAAAACAAACACAAACCAGACTAAATCAAGCGGCTTCTGATTTGTGTGTGGCCCCCATGGGTTTTTTTCCCCCTGGTAGTGGGTCACTGGCCCTCAACAGAAAAAAGGTCCCCAACCTTGCACCCAGGGGTCTTGCCAGTTTCATTCTTCTTCAGAAAAGGGGATGAATAACAGTATGGACAATTACTTACTGTGGATGGGAGAAGGAATTTGACTGGAGGCAATTTTCTTTGGAAAGAGATAGGAAGGCACCAGAGATTGCAAGAGTTCTACTTGTGAAAAATAGAGGGTATAAAATAACTTGCTGGAAAGTTCAGCTGAGAACAGGAACATCTGGGGCTTATTCATGGTTTTTCAGAAGTTTTTGAAGCTTTTTTATTAGCTGGGCTGACCTCAGATTGAGGAGGAGATTTTTCAACTGTTAAACAGTTTTTTTTTTCTTTTTTGCATTCCTAAAGTCATATTGTGTTCAGCTTGTTAATATCTGCACAGGGGGCCTTGGGCAGAGTTGGCCAGAGCAGGCCTGAGCAGCATGCTTTCGGGACATTTCCCCATAGCTGTTATTTCCCTTTCTTGTTGAGGATTTGCATGTGTCCCTTTCATCCATACACACAGCAGATTCCTCCACAAATAATTGCATTTGACATCACAGTTGTTAGAGAAAAATTCAGGCAAGGGGAGGGGGGAATATCCCCATGTCCCTCACAACCGAGGCAGCTGGAGGCAGGAAGCAGGTTAGACAGGGAAATGTATAAACATACCTGGAATGTAGCGGCAGGTAATTCTGTCTATGTTAGTCACGAGAATAGCTCGCATGTTGGAATATCAATGGTATAGATTCCAAGATGTCTAGAACTCAGAAAGAAAAAGAAAACCACCACAAATCAACACCTCACATCCCATTGACTTATGGGGCCTGACACTGGAAACATTGGCAAACATGTTTAATTACTATCCCGGGAGTATGTGCCAGGGCATTTTCCCACATTTTTTTTTCTAGAAAGGATTTTAGGTCATTTATTTGGAGCATCCAGCAGACAAGTCAAAAGCATCTTGCAGGGAGACCCCAAACCCAGCTTCTGATAGGCTGGGGTGGGGTGGGCGTCATCAGACTGCACTTCAGAAGTTCCTGTAATTGGGACCCTCGAAAGGCAGGCTCTCGGAAAAGAAGTGTTTCTTTGGGGTGTGATGGTGTTGAGAAAAGCAAAAAGTAATCTATGTACTAACATTCTGACCAAAAAGAAGTTTCTATGTTTTGTGGCTGAAGCTCTTGGAGGTAACTCAATGATTTGGTTTTTCTTTTTCTATTAACTGGCAGGCCTACAAAGGTTCTGTGCAAGCAAAAGAATTTAAACAAATTTCCAAAAACTTGACATTTGAAAATTTGGGGAGTTATCCAGACACAGATATTCTGTGCTCTGTTTTGGGTTTATGGTCTATGCCAGGCTCCTTGATTAACAGCTAGAAGACACACAGATAGTTCAATAAATCAATGTGTAGTACTTGAGCTTCTATTCTAAATACATTTATTGTTTATTCAGCCACTGAGTACCAGGCTCTTGGCTAGGCCCTGGGAACCTGGAGAGGCCTCAAAGTTAATCCAATACAGTTCTACCCTCAAAAAGCCTTTGGACTCATAGAGAGAAAGATATAGCTTCAAATAATTACAATACGGGGCAGAATGTAATTGGGATTTTTTTTAAGATGTTATTTATTTATTCATGAGAGACAGAGACAGAGAGAGAGAGAGGCAGAGACACAGGCAGAGGGAGAAGCAGGCCCCAAGTAGGGAACCCGTTGTGGGACTCGATCCAGGGTCTCCAGAGTCACGCCCAGGGCTGAAGGCGGCGCTAAACCACTGAGCCACCTGGGCTGCCCGTAATTGGGATTTTAAGACAGGTCCAAACAAATGTTGTGGGCACACAGATACAACAATTAGATTTGGCCAAAGGGATTGGGGAAGAATTTGTGAATGAAATGACATTTGAGACGATTTCTGGAGGATAAATAGAATTTTAATAGAAGAGATTGCTCAAGGTTAAGAGAACAGTGTGGGAAAAGCATAGTGAGAGTGAAGGGTGGAACTGCAGGGTAGATTTGGAGAAGATTAGTGAAGATGTGTGCAGAGAATTGTGAGAGTCAGGGTGGTATACCATGGATGGTTATGAATTTGAGTTAGGAGCCCAAGAGAAAAAAGTCTAGACAAGAGAATTTGTTAAAAATTCAGAACAGTAGGGAGACCTAGGTGACTAAGTAGTTGAGTGTCTAGCCTTCAGCCCAGGGCCTAATCCTGGAGACCCAGGATCGAGTTCCACATCAGGCTTCCCTCAGGAACCCTGCTTCTCCCTCTGCCTGTGTCTCTGCCTCTCTTTCTCTGTCTCTCATGAATAAATAAATAAATAATTTTTTAAAAAATTTCAGAACAGTATCAGTATTAAAAGACCTTGGAACCAGGTCTTTTGGGAACAATGTTAGAGCCCAGCCTCTGCTCTTTGGGGGTCCACAATTAAATTACGAGGCAAGGCATTCATTTACATCTACACTGGAAGAGGGCACCTGGGTGGCTCAGTCGGTTAAGCATCCAACTCTTGATTTCAGGTTAGGTTATGATCTCAGGGTTGTGAGATAGAGCCCTGCAGCGAGGGATGCCTGGGTGGCTCAGCAGTTGAGCATCTGCCTTCAGCTCACTGTGTGATCCCAGGATCCAGAATCTAATCCCACATCAGTCTCCTCTCGGGGAGCCTGCTTCTCTCTCTGCCTATGTCTCTGCCTCTCTCTGTGTGTCTCTCATGAATAAATAAATAAATAAAATCTTTTATTTTTTAGAGATTTTACTTACTTATTCATGAAAGACACACACACACACAGAAAGAGAGAGAGAGAGAGAGAGAGAGAGAGAGAGAGGCAGAGATATAGGCAGAGGGAGAAGCAGACTCCATGCAGAAAGCCCGACATGGGACTCGATCTCAGGACTCCGGGACCATGCCCTGTGCCAAAGGCAGGTGCTAAACTATTGAGCCACCCAGGGATCCCCTAAATAAAATCTTTTAAAAAAAAAGAGCCCCTCAGTGGACTCTGCACTGGCTGTGGAGCCTGCTTAAGAGTCTCTCTCTCTCTCCTCCTCCTCCCCCTCTCCCTCTGCCCCTCCCCCACTCTACATGCTCACATTCTCACTCTCTCTAATAAACTAAAAAGATACCAATCAAAATAAATAAATATATCTGTTCTGGAAAACAGAACCACCTATGTATTGTATGATACAAGATGCATGGGCATGAGCTAAAGAGTAGATGCAGAAAGCACATGATATATTATTGGTGATTTACTGTTTTTGAGGTCAACCTGGAGCCTTGGTATGCTCCCCCCTCTGCATTCAAATGTCATACCCTTCCTAGACAAACACTGCCACAAACCACAAACAGACTTTATTCATCAACACTAGTGGTTGGGAAGAAAGGGGACAGAGGAGAAAAGGTTGGCAGGCAAAGGAACAAGCAATTCATTTTTAGGTTGGAGAATGAGAAAATTAACTGATCATAAATTCCAGGTGATTGGCTTTTTTTCTCCTACTTTATCATGAATAAAGGACCTGTTTGCATTTTGAAAATAACACCTCAGAGTACAAAATGGAATAAGCAGGCAGGCCAAGTTCTCCCTTGGTTTTTGTAAGGGTGTGAGAAGAGGAAGTTTGACCCACATATAGACTCCCTGGGGGATAAAACCCCTTTTCATCATGTATGAACACATAGATAGTTGATACCTCCGACTGTACTAAAAATAGATTTAATTAAAATAATTTAGTAATGACTCATTTTGAATGCCAAGCACTTATACATCTTTATTATTTTGCCTCTAAGAATTCCATAGGCTTGGAAGATAATCCTCGGGTGAATTAATGTTGCCCCCAATAGGGTTCCTTACTGGACACCATTATGTAACCCCCATGGCTGGCCTTGTGGAAAAGCCCTGGGGAGAAGCCCTGGGGACAGTGTGGTTTACAAAGAGTGAACTTCCTTATTCTCCTTTTGGATCTGGTTGGTTAAAGCATCTGCTGCCTTTTAAAGCCCTCTTCCCAGTTCATTTCCATTCCCCTATACCACAAGGACCAGTGTACCTGTCTTGTATTGGAAAGGAAATAAGTATCAAAGTGAGAACAAAATAAGGACAATCGGCACATTCCAAGTTTGTGTGAGACTGCAGTACAATTGCCCTTCTCACCGTGGTAAGGGGGAAGAAAAGCAGCCACACGAAAAAGGAGTGTGAAATTAGGGCTTTTGTCCACATCCACTCCAGCCACGACCCCTTTATTTATTTATTTTTACAACTTTCATTATTGGAGGGGCATTGACCTACAATGTGATGTTTGTTTCAGGTGTACAACGTGGTGATTGGACAAGTCTACACATTATTCAGTGCTCTCACCACCCTAAGTGTAGTTACCCAGCCATTGTCCCTTCAAATCACCCCAAAGCATGCCAAGTTCTCATTCTGAAGTGGATTTTCTGGAGAGCCTACCTTCTGAATAGTGAGGGGAGATCTGTTAGTGAGAGCATGCAAGTCACCTCTCCTTCCTCAAAACAGGGAATAGCAAACGGTCACAGCTTCAGGCAAGTCCATCTTGAGTAAGATGTGATGCCAAGGTTGGAATGACTTTTGGGCATTGAAGATTCCATAGTATTTCTTAAAGGGGTGTCTGCCCTGACCTCTGTGGCCCGAATTCACATCTGGTAATTACATCTGTTGACACTGGCTTCCCTCGTCCTCTCAGCTGCGTCCAGTCTTGCCTCTCGCATCCTGTCTCAGGCTGTTGGATAGTGTCACTCTGTGCTATTAAATAGCACTTGCGTTTTGCCCAGCGGGGAATGCGTGGGGAAACCCTTTGGGAAGAGTGGTGCTATAGAAATGTTGGCTCAACAGCATTTTTTTCTTTTGTGAGCCAGGAAGTGGAAGTGGAAGAAACAGTTCCAAATGCTGTTCAGAATAACTGTTAATGCGGATGGCAGAGTTGGCAGTGACCAGATGCAAGGCCAGATAGGCCAGAGTTCAACAAGACCCCTTATCAATAGGAAATGAAAATAGAATGTTTTTTTTGAAAGTCATTTTAGGGGTGCCCTGTGGGTTCAGAATAACATCTAAGGAATTGTGGGATTTTCCAGCAAGTTGATAGCTTCCATTTTGGGGGGTCTCCACAGTTTGTGAAGAGCTCTTTATGTACACAAACACATTTAATTCTCATAGCCCTGGGAGGCCAGTCTATTATTCCAATTTTACAGCATAGGGAACTAAGGATTTTAGTGATGTTTGGAGATCTAAGGTCTCACTTCTAGTGAGTGGAGGAAAAAAGAGATGGGAATCCAGGTCTTCTGACTTCAAATTCTTTACCCTTTGCAGCATACCATAGCTCAATGAGTGTGTTGGTTATGGTTTGATGGAAGAAGCATGGATCTGGCATACCTCCTAGGTACATTTTAAACACTGAGTTACTAAAATGTAGAGGGATTCTGGAAAGCCCAGTCTTTTCTGACACCTCTAGGTTAGGGCCAGAACTTTAAACTTAACTGTTTAAAAAAAAAATAGAAACCTGGGTGCCTAGGTGGCTTAGTCAGTTAAATGTCTGCCTGTAGCTTGGGTCATGATCCCAGAGACCTGGGATCGAGTCCTGCATCAAGCTGCCTACTCAGCAGAGATTCTGCTTCTCTCTCTCTCCCTCTGCCTCTCCCCCCAATTTGTGCGCTCTCTCTTGCTCTCTCGCTCTCTCTCTCTCTCTCAAATAAATAAAATCTTCAAGAAAACAGAAACCTTTCTAAAATAGACATGCTCTAAGTTGTCACTGCAGTGTCAAAGATTCTGTTTGGCTTCTTGGGCCTTTGGCCCTGTCCCAGAGGCCTCTAGGCCACACAGAATAGTTCAAATAAGTACTGCCTCGCTGGAGCATTTACATTTTCTGTTCACTCCTGTGTTATTGGATAAACAGTAGTAGTTTACATCCATTTCCAAGTTGGAAATGACCAGTTCTACAAAGTAGTTTACACATCTGATGGGCTCTGTCTGTTCCGATATGAATTTATTGCTTTTAAATATTGGCTACAGCAGCCATGACCATGGAATTAGGTGAGAGGTAGAGAAAAGAGCTTATGCGTACTGTAGAAGAAAGGAGTATATGCTGAAACACATTTCCTAGGGGACAAGGCAGAATAAAGCTAATGTGGAGAAAAGTGAGAGACATGGAGATAGAAAGGAGAGATAGCACAAGAGTCGTGACTGAGTTTTAAAAAGTGTCACCTTGAACCTTCACGGAGTTAATGTGTCTCCTGACCAATGGCACGATATGGTGGCTGAAAACTAGGTAGGCTAAGGAAGGAGTAGGGCAAAATATTGCTGACTTTAAGATAACTAGCTTCCTCTTGGGTTTTCACTTTAAGGTCAGGCATGCTCATCCTAGCTTGAGTTCCTCCCTTGTCACATTGACTAACATAATTTCTCCCTTTCCGCAAAGATATATTTAACCATTTTATTGAGATATAATTTACAAGTCATAATATTCACCCATTATAAACATACCTACGATCCCAAGAGTTTTTAGTAAATTTATACAATTGTGCAATCAATACCTCAACCTAATTTGGAACATTTTCATCACCCTAACAAGCTCCACCATGCCTGTTTGCAGCCACTTCCCATCCCCAGCCCCAGGCAACCACTTAACTACTTCCTGTCCCTACAGATTTTTCCTCTTCTGAATATTTCATACCAATGGAACTATACAAGATGGTCTCTTGTGTCTGTCTTCTTTCATTTAGCATAATGTTGTTGAGGTTCATGTATGTTGTGGCATGGAGTAGGACTTCATTACTCTTTATTGCCAAGTAGCATATCAGTGTCTGGATGACCACATTTTGTTTATCTATTTACCAGGTGATGGATATTTGGACTGTTTCTAGATTTGGACTACTATGAACAATGCTGCTCTGCATTTTCACATGCAAGTCCTTGTGTAGACATATTTTTCATTTCTTTTGGATAGATACCTAGGAGAATAATGGCTGAGTCACATGATATATGTATGTTGAGCTTTTTGAGAACTTACTGTTTTCCAAAGTGGTTGTACCATTTTTATATTCCCACTAGTAATGTGTGAGGGTCCTAGTTTATCCTCATCCTATTCAACACTTGATGTCATTCTTTGAGTATAGACTTTCTAGTGGGTATGTAGTGGCGTCTCACCATCTCTGGTGAGTCACGAGGGTGAGCATTTGTTCACGTGCTTCTTAGCCACTTGGATATCTTCTTTGGTGAAGTGCCTATTCAAATCAGTTTACATGGATATTTTATAGTGTAAATAGTAAAAGAGAAGTAGAAAGAATGTGACTATGCTAGGAGATTTTCACACTCCTCCCTTCTACATGTTAATTAGCTTTTGTTTCTTTTTGCAGTTGTTTCATGGCGGGGGTGGGGGGTGTTATTTGCTTTGATTTGAATAAATAAATGACTGAGGTAGTCTATAGTAATTCCCTGGCCTAAGCAGAATTTCTGAGAACATGGATAACCTTAGTGGAACTAGAGTTTCTGTGCTCCAGGGCAAAGGTCAATTACCTTAAATTGCTTTTCCTGGGATGTTCCAAAGTGCTATCGTGTGTATATCATCTCATTGACTCTTCACAGTGGCTCTAGGAGGTACTACTTTTATTTATTTATTTTTTAATTTATTTATGATAGTCACAGAGAGAGAGAGAGAGAGAGAGGCAGAGACATAGTCAGAGGGAGAAGCAGGCTCCATGCACCGGGAGCCCGATGTGGGATTCGATCCCGGGTCTCCAGGATCGCGCCCTGGGCCAAAGGCAGGCGCCAAATCGCTGCGCCACCCAGGGATCCCACTTTTATTTATTTTTTAAAGATTTTATTTATTCATGAGAGACACACAGAGAAAGGCAGAGATATAGGCAGAGGGAGAAGCAGGCTCCCTGCGGGGAACCTGATGCAGGACTTGATCCCAGGACCCCGGGATCACAACCTGAGCCAAAAGCAGATGCTCAAACCCTGAGCCACCCAGGTGCCCAGGAGGTACTACTTTTAATTATCTGCTTTTCATAGGGCAGACCCCGATTGGGAAATGACATGTACAAGTGTAATCAGTTGGTTAACTGGTAGAGCTGAGTTTTGACCCCAGATCTGGCTCCCAATCCTCTACTCTTTCCACTATAACAGGCAGCCATACTTCAAGGTCCACTTTGGTTTTGTGTGTCAGAACTCCAGCAAAGCCCAGACCAGCACAGCACCTTCAGGATATCACACGTGGGAATGGCTGCTGGACAAACTTTCCGGAAGCATTTCCTCCATTACCTGATTGAATGGTTTTGCCCATTTACCCTTAGCCCAGATGTCTGTGTCTCTGTATTATGGACAGCCTGATTGTAATCTAGAAACAATGAGGACTCAGAACATCTGTTGAGAGAAGGAAATCTAATAGATGAGATGGCATAGTCTGATTGGAGATTATTTTAGGAGCAAATCAGTTTACATAGAACCAACCAAACAATGTTCAGTTGACAAAATGCTGACTTGCAGGATCAAAATATTGTAACACAATATTGAATGGAGAAATGAGAATACTGATGTATTTGTTACTGGAGAAATTATTTTTAAATTTATTATATTGAGTGGCCCCCAAGGTTTTAAGACTGTTTCATTGTATAGGGTGGTGGGTAACAGTTCTGTGTTAGTCAAGGGCATGTTTTTTAAACATTTTGTCTATTTAGACTCATGAATCAATGCAAATGCACCCAATTTTCAGTATTGTAATATCCATACAAAGATTCCCAAACTACCTCACATACTCAGATACAGCATGCCTACACACACATACACACACACACACACACACACACACACATCCTTTGTTAGATTATATGCCTTGGTTGGGGTTGGAAAATATGGTTATTATTACTGGGGCATGCAAGAGAAATATAAAACACAGTCCCTTTCCCTGAAGAGCTCACAAGTAACAAAGCAGTTAAATAGTTACACATAGAGAACAATTAGAAAATAATATAAGGCAGAACCTAAGAAACTGCTAAATTGAGCACAAGAACAATAAGAATTGTGAGAAGGAAATGATCATGGGAAGCCAAGTGCTGTGGCCAAAGCAACTAGCACAGTGCCGGAGCTCTAACTGTTTAGCATCAGTATATTAAACTTTTAAAATTATGTAGTACAGCTTCATTGTAGATATTTAGAAATAACAGATAAACAAAAATAGGTTAATCCAGTCCAAATCTTACTACCCAGAAATAACCATTGATTGGACATGTGCTTACTATATATTGTATTGCTTTTAAAATAATCAGTGTTAACTGTTCTCTAAAGAAACCAATTAAAACTCCTCTATCCTAAAAAGCAATCATTATCACTCATTTGCCCTGGCAGTATGTTCCTCAGAATTTTTCATTGGTGTAATTTTTTAATATGAATTCAATTAACCAACATATAGTAAGTACATCATTAGTATCAGATTATTGGTGTGATTTTTAAAAAAGATTTTATTTATTTATTCACGAGAGACACAGAGAGAAAGGCAGAGACATAGGCCGAAGGATAAGCAGGCTCCTTGCAGGGAGCCTGATGTGGAATTCGATCCCAGGACTCCGGGATCACACCCCGAGCTGAAGGCAGACACTCAACCACTGAACCACTCAGGCATCCCTGGTGTGATTTTTTTTAAAGAATTCCTCCAACAAGTATATGAAAAGATACTTGAAATCACTGATTATCAGGGAAATGAAAATCAAAACCATAATAGATAACACCTATTTGCATGGCTACTATTAAAAAATCCACAGAAAATAACAAATGTTGGCATGAATATGGAGAAATTGGAATCCTTGTGCACTGTTGGCAGGGATATAAAATGGTGCAACCACTATGGAAAACACTGTGGTGGTTTTTCAAAAAATTAAAAATAAAATGAACAGGGATCCCTGTGTGGCGCAGCGGTTTGGCGCCTGCCTTTGGCCCAGGGCGCGATCCTGGGGACCCGGGATCGAATCCCACGTCGGGCTCCCGGTGCATGGAGCCTGCTTCTCCCTCTGCCTGTGTCTCTGCCTCTCTCTCTCTCTCTCTCTCTCTCTCTCTCTCTGTGACTATCATAAATAAATAAAAATTAAAATAAAATAAAATAAAAAATAAAATGAACATATGATACAGCAATGCCATTTCTGGGTACAGATCCAAAAGCATTGAATGCAGAATCTCAAAGAGACATTTGTACACCCATTTATTTATAATAGCCAAAAGGTGGAAGCAGCCCACGTGTTCATCAGTGGATGAGTGGATAAACAAAATGTGGTCTATACACGCAATGAAATATTATTCAGCCTAGAATGAAATCCTGTCACTTGCTACAACATGGCTAAACCTTCCTGACATTCTGCTAATTGAAATAAGCCAGTCACAAAAGGGCAAATACTGTATGATTCTACTTAATTTGAGATACCTAGAATAGCCAAATTCATAGAAGAGAAAGTAGAGTGGTTGCCAGGGCTGAGGGGAGCAGGAATGGGGAATTTGTTTAATGGGGAGAGGTTCAGTTCTGCAAGATGAAAATGTTCTGGAGATTGGTTGCACAACAGTGTTTACATGTATAACACTGTTGAACTATTCATTTAAAAATGGTTAAGATGGTAAATTTTTTTAAGATGGTAAATTTTTATGCTATGTGTATTTTACCACAGTTTTAATACTTCTTTCAAAAGCATTCCATATGCTCAAGTCAGGAAACCGTGGATTAAACAAAATTAGTTTGTTTACAGCAGGACTTCTCAGAACCTTTAATATGCTAATGTACATTAGGACTGTCCAAGAAGAGAGTAACATAATGTGTTTTCCCAACTTATGTGACCATGGATCTCTTTTTCCAAAGTTTTATGGAACTGGGGAAGTGTATTAAGAAATATACCTTAGGAAATATTACTATAAAGTCTTTGGTGATTTACTATCTTACCTCTCCACTAGAGATTTTATTTCAAGCAGATACTAGGGGTGATCAGTGTTTATCCCAAAGGAATGTGTTACTAGATACAGAATGGCAAGCCCTGAAAGTGCTTAAGATGTAAGAGTTGGGGGCACAGAGCCACCCAGCACCTCTTAGATCTCTGCTTGTCAACAGCCAACTATTCTGCCTACTTGCAAGGCTAGCCCCACATTTTGACGACTGAGAGAGGAGTCCCTCAAATTTAGAAACTGTTCTTAGGAGGAATAATCTTCAGTATCTGATTATAAAGTTTCATGATTTCATTAAGGCATCTCGTCATTCCAGTACAGATAGCAGGCATTTCCAATCAGGAACTTGAATGCAGTGCTAGAAACTTTGGATGGACAGAATTCAGGTCAAGGGAAAGATAATTCTCTGGGTTGAATATCTTCACATGTAATTCAACACGAGAGGTTGCCAGTAGATTTAAATGTATTATAGTTGAGTTGAAGGAGGATGTCATGGTTAAAAGCCAAGAATTTCCTCTAGGAGCAGGTGAAAAAACAGCTGACATTCCCAATTGTTTTTCTAAGTTTTTAAAATGACTTTTCCAGACCTAAAGCCTGTAAGCATTTTATTAACATTTGATTAGCAATTATTCCTTACTGTGCTGAAGCTGAAATTAGGATCAGGTTTCCTTACACTGCCATCAAAAAAAAAAAAAAAAAAAAAAAACAAATAACTCAACTTGCACAAAGAATCATTCCAAAATAATTTCCCCTTTCCTCTCTTTAGCAATCTCAAAAAATCATGGACCTGTCAGAGGTAGGAAAGACTTCAAACTCATGCAGCCCAACTCCCTGCTTGTATATGTGGGGATATCAAGGCCCAAAGAGGAACAGAGATTTCCCCCAAGACCAGAGTGGCAGAGCTGAGAACACTTGACTGCTTCTCTAGTGTTCTTTCCAATATACAGATCTGTGGGGGCCCAATATAGCTCTGACTCCAGGTCAGATTTGTTTATAATTTATTAGATGAATGAATAACAGGGGTTTTATTTGAAATGCCAGAATGCAATTTCTCTTAGGTAATACAATTTGTAGGCTAAGCATGAAACATAAGACCTGAAATAAATCAGTGTTCACAGCATATAAGAATGTACAGTCAACTATAATGTGACATTTTGTTTTATGTGTAAACATATAGCAATTAGGTCACATATATCCACTGGAATTACTTGGTGGCTTTGATTCGTGTGGATGCCCATAGCAGATTTATTTCAGTTCTGAAGGGAGTTATTATTGTGAATTATCTGGCTTTATAGAAACTCTGTATGAGATATCCTGTTTGCAAGTGGTACATAGACCATGTAGCTAAATTAAAAGCAGGAAATAGTTGACTTGCTAGGAAAGGTTGGCTAGTAACAGAGGTATAACTATGTTGTTTAAGAAAAAAGAGGGCAATGTTCACTTTTACTTGCTAATTAGCATTTTGGTGTTTATGTATTTAAGGCCATACACCATTAACCACTTTTAAAGCCACTACCAATCAACCAATTAGGGTGACAGTTCTGATGTCAGCCCTCCAGTTTATCTCATAGTTATCCTCAGGGGTTCTTAGTACATTAGAATAGTTAGAATAGGAACATGTTCCTTTCACCAGTCGCTTGGAAAAGCCATCAACTGATGCAGATATTGAGATAGGTAGAGTTTAGTTATTTTAGGATAGCTGAACATTATCTATACAACAGCCTCTCAATGGCAAGATTATAAACAGCAATGACAATAACAAAAATAAAGGTGGATTTAAAGATTGTTAAAATACCTAAACCATGAACACTAAAAGTCAAACTGGTTTAGCTGTATTTTCCTTCTATCCTAGACTCCAGGCTCCTGGATGGATCGATTAGTGTCAAAAAGGTGCAATGATGCAAAAGGAAGCCTAGGAGAGGAGGCTCTTTCATAAAGAGAATTACTAACTTGGTAACTGCAGTTCTTGCAGTAAGCATTGTACTCCAGGGCATCATGTTTACTTAGAGCCCACAGAGGCATTATGCATTTTCCCATAGATTGCCCACAGAATCATTTGTCTTCTTTATATATTTGGGATCTGTTTGGAATTTGCCTTTATTCTGTTTTTTTTTTTTAAACAAGCTCCAAAATATTACACGTGGTATCCTAAGATACCTGTGGATTGGAACACATAAACCTGTGAATCATCTAACCACGTTTATTTTTTTTAAAGATTTTATTTATTCATGAGAAACACACAGAGAGAGTCAGAGACATAGACAGAGAGAGAAGCAGGCTCCATGCAGGAACTCAATCCTAGGACCCTGGGATCATAACCTGAGCTAAAGGCAGATGCTCAACCACTGAACCACCCAGGTACCCCACCTAACCCTGTTTACAAGTAGGCCCGTGTTGAATTTGTACTTCAGACAGAACAAGCATAACCTGCTTAAAGGAAAGGGTGTGGCTGTGTTCCAAAAGCATTGGATAGTAATATTTCTTTTGTAAAATGAAGCTGAAAATATGGAAATTTCGGAAATATAACCACTTCATATGCCAAGTTTCCCACTCAGTATCCAGAAAGTCATTGACACAAGCCCTATTCCTGTTAACAGTAGGAGTGATTTTAACTCCCCCAGGAAACCATAACCTTCCAATATATTCATGGCTTAGGAATCATTTTGATTTTCTACCTCAAGAATTTAGCCAAATGAGAACTATTTACTGAACTCCTTTTTTGCCAGTACTTCTTCATGTGCTGAAACTCTACAGGCTCTTGTCATTTCAGAGCTAGCTACATTGTTTTTCCTTACATGACTCACTTTCTCATCATCTGAATGAGTACTAGAAGCAAATCCATGAGAGGGTTTTCTGGAAGATTAAGACCACTGAGACTTTGGTATAGTAGGATATTTAATATGCTGGTATAATAGTTTTTAGGCAAGTTAAAATAGAAAAACAAAGGTTCTCCCTTTAGATCATCTTAAGAAAATATCTTTTCACATGAGTGGACAAGTCATGTCTATAAAGAATAGAATTTTTCAGTGACCACTTTAATGTCAACAATGGGAAGTTTAGTTCTAAATTTGAGGTTGATGGGGATCCCTGGATGGCTCAGCAACTAGCGCCTGCCTTCAGCCCAGGGTGTGATCCTGGAGTCCCAGGATTGAGTCCCGCATTGGGCTCCCTGCATGGAGCCTGCTTCTCCCTCTGCCTGTGTCTCTGCTCTCTCTCTCTCTCTGTGTCTTTCATTAATTAATTAATTAAATTAATTAATTAAAGGTTGCAAATTCTTCCCAATTGGTTGGTTCTCTTTTTTAACTTCTTTTATTGAGATAAAACACACATACCATAAAACTCACCATATTAACATGTATAATTTAGTGGTTATTAGTATATTGAGCAAATCATGCAACTATCACCACTGTCTATTTCCAGAACATTTTCATCACCTCAAAAAGAAACCCATACCCATTAGCAGTCAACTCCCCCATCCCCCTTCCCCCAAGCCCCTGGCAACCAGAGATCTACATTGTTTCCATGGATTTGTCTGTTCTTTTCTTTTCTTTTAAGATTTATTTATTTTAGAGAGAGAGAGGGTGCCTACGGGCAGGGGTGGAAGGGTGGTGGGAGAGGGAAAGAGAGCCCCACGTGGGGCTCAACCCCACAACCTCGAGACCATGACCTGAGCCGAAACCAAGAGTTGGGTACTTAACTGACTGTGCCACCCAAGAGGCCCTGGATTTCTCTATTATGAAAATTTTATATCAATGGTGTCATATAAAATGTGGCCCTTTGTGACTAGCTTTGTGTAATGTTTTCCAGGTCCATGGTGTAGTAGACATCAACACTTCATTTCTTTTTATGGCTGAATAATAGCCCATTGTGTGGGTATATACCACATTCTGTTTACCCATTCATCCATTGATGGGCATTTGGGTTGTTTCTACCTTTTGGCTATTGTGAATAATGTTGCTATAAACATTGGTGAACAAGTATCTGAGTCCTTGGTTTCAATACTTTTTGGTCTATACCTAGTAATGGAATTACAGGGTCATATGGTAATTTTATGTTTATATCTACACATAATGTATGTAATTTTACCTGGATATGTATATTATATATGTAACTTTATTAAGTTATATATAGTAATTTAATTTATTGAAGAACTACCAATTTATCCATTTTTTTCTTTTGTCACTTATGTTTTTGCTTCACTTGGGTTCACAAAGATTTACTCCTGTATTTTCTTCTGGGAGTGTTATAGTTTTTAACTCTTAATTTTGGCCTTTGGTCCACTTTGAGTTGATTTTTGTATATGGTATGAGGTAGGGATCCAAAATGATTATTTTTCATTTGAATATCCAGTTTCCCCAGCACCAGTCTTTTATTTCCTGTTAATCTTCTGTCTAGTTGTTCTATTATTGAAATTGGGGTATTGAAGTCTCCAGTTATTGTTTATAAATTGCCTGTTTTTCCTTTCAATTCTATCCATCTTGCTTCATGTGTTTTCAAGCTTTGTTTTTAGGTACATATACATTTATAATTGTAAATTATTGGTATATTGACCCTTAATCATTTTTTAAATGGTCTTATTTGTCTGTAGTAACAATTGTCTTAAGCTATATTTTGTCTGATATTAGTATAGCCACTCTAGCTCTTTTTCAGTTACTGTTTGCATGGTATATATTTTCCATCTTTTTACTTTGAACCTATTTTTGTCTTTGAATGTGAAGTGTAGCTCTTATAGGCAGCATATAATTAGATCTCTGCCCTTAGATTAGGGAATTTAATCCATTTACACTTAATGTCATTACTGATATGATAGGATTTACATCTGTCATTTTGCTATTTGTTTTCTATGTGTCCGTGTTTCTTTTTTCCCTCTATTCCTCCATTACTACCTACTTCTGTCTTTTATAGGTATTTCTAGTTTATGATTTAATTCCCTTGTCATTTTTTTGTTTTTAAAGTAATTTTCTTGGTGGTTGCCCTCTGAGTTATAATTAACATCTTAATTTATAGCAATCTAGTTTGGATTAATACCAATTTAATTTCATTAGTATATAAAACATCAATACTACATAACTTTGTTTTCTTTCCCCTATGTGATGTTATTGTCATACAGTTTACATCTTATACGTTATAAGTTCATCCACACATATTTATAATTATTGCTTTATGCAGTTGTCCTTTAAAACCAATAGGAGGGGAAATCCCTGGGTGGCTCAGCAGTTTAGCGCCTGCCTTTGGCCCAGGGCGCCATCCTGGAGTCCCAGGATCGAGTCCTGCATCGGGCTCCCAGCATGGAGCCTGCTCTCCCTCTGCCCGTGTCTCCGCCTCTCTCTCTCTCTCTCTCTCTCTCTCTCTCTCTGTGTTTCTCATGAATAAATAAATAAAATATTTTTAAAAATAAAATAAAATAAAACCAATAGGAGAAAGTATTTGCTGAACAAAACATAATATTTATGGAGTTATCTTTACTGATGTTCTTTATTTTTTTCCCTGTGACTTTGGGTTATTGTCTAGTGTTGTTTCATTTCAGCCTAAAGGACTCCCTTTAGCATTTCTTGAAGGGCATATCTAAGAGTGACAATCTCTCTCAGCTTTTGCTTTATCTGGGAATGTCTTAATTTCTCCTTCATTTTTGGAAGGACACTATTGCCAGATATAGAATTCTTCATTGACAGTTTTTTTCTTTCAGTGTTTTGAGTGTGTTATCCCACGGCCTTCTGGGCTTCTTGGTTTCTGTTGGGAAATTGGCTGTTAATCTTCTTGAGTATTACTTGTACATGATGAGTTACATTTCTCACTGCTTTCATGGATCTCTCATGGTCTCTGACTTTCAACACAGAAGTGTGAGAAATAAGACTTGGATAATTATTTAACATACAGCAGGAAAGTACAATTTCACAAAGCAATACAATGAAAAAGAATGCTTCTCTAAAAGCAAGTAATGTTTCTAAGTGTACAGGTTTGGCCTGTATAAAGAAGATATTGGCTTAATGACAAATATGAAGGAACTACTTTCCCAGTTGAGTTGACGGGAGGAAGTAGATCTCATTTCTGGCTGGTATACCTAGAATAAGAAACAGAAGTCAAGCTGGGATAGGGTAGAGCAGGAACATGTTTTGTAAAGGAGGACTGGTTAGCAGTAACAGCAGCCCCCTGCAAACCCCTGTAGCCTTCCAGTTTTTATATTACTTATTAAGACAGTTATATATTTGCTTTCCATTAATAAAGGTATCTGCATAAATGTGAGTACCTAAGTTTGTGAATTTGTTGGGCACTTAGTCCCTGGTGTTGTGGGTGGTGCATTTATAGCAGAAGGTCTCTGCACTGTCAACTCACAGATGGTAATGCTGGAATTTACTTCAAGCTTGTGGAATCATTACATACAACTTTACCAATGGTTACACTGTATATGTTCTTGACTCTTTCTGGAAACATGAAAACACAAGATGTCCACCATCTGAAATGTCAGGATAGTCCTTAAATATGGTTGCTATTTAAAGATGTATAAATTATAACCAGCCCACCAAATTTAATCTTTGGGACAGCAACATATTTGAAGTTTTGATTTAGTTGAAAGCCACCATAACTTGAAATCCACCATTTGATTTAACAAAATCGATCAAATGTTTAAATGTGTATAAAAGAATAGGAAACAAAATGGAATTATGTTTAATTGAATGCAAATACAAGGATTTCAGTATGATTAAGTTTCTCTGAGATGTTTTCAACTGGAATTACTTGTGAATAGACAGGAAGAGATGAATGGGAGAAAAGGAAATACCTATACTTTGGTAGGTTGACTTATCCACTTAAGAGTAGATGAAAATGGGGTGTCTGGGTGGCTCAGTCAGTTAAGTGTCCAACTGTTGACTTTGCCTCAGGTCAGGATCTCAGGGTCATGAGATCAAGCCCCACATCAGGTTCCACACTGGGCATGGAGCCTGCTTAATAGCCTCAATCTCTCTCCCTCTGTCAGTCCCCACCCCTTGCTTGCACACACATGCTCACTCTAAAAAAATTTTTTTAACTGGATGAGATGAGGACTTTGGAAGGTATTATTCCCTACTTTCCCACACCTTCTAGAGAGGAACCTTTATGGACTATATATTTCTTTCTTTTTTTAAAGATTTTTATTTATTCATTAGAGAGAGAGAGACAGAGACACAGGCAGAGGGAGAAGCAGGCTCCATGCAGGGAGCCCCACGCAGGACTCGATCCTGGGTCTCCTGGATCAGGCCCTGGGCCGAAGGCAGCGCTAAACTGCTGAGCCACCCGGGCTGCCCCATGGACTATATATTTCTTGAAGGCAAGCTCCATGTTCTATTACTACCACTTATCCATGCCAGCTTAGAAGTTGGCTGCCACATGCTCCCAGGGACCATGTTGTCCTCTTCCTAGCCTGTGATTTGACTGGGTCTGCCTAAGGACCCAGGGAGAACTGCATTGCCCCCCTCTTGGACCTACTCTCAAGTCCTTCTGCCTCTTTCTTTTAAAAAAAAAAAGATTTTATTTATTTATTCATAGAGATGCAGAGAGAGAGAGAGAGAGAGAGGCAGAGACACAGGCAGAGGGAGAAGCAGGCTCCACACAGAGAGCCTGACATGGGACTCAATCCAGGGTCTCCAGGATCACGCCCTGGGCTGCAGGCAGCGCTAAACTGCTGTGCCACCGGGGCTGCCCACTTTTGCCTTTTTCTTATTGTACCTGCCCTCAACTGATTCTCCTATGATATCCCCAAGGATTAGGCAGAAAGCTAGTGTTACTTGCAGCACCGATGTGGTTGAAAAGTTCTACCAACTGCTGCCTTTGTGGGCTTGCTGTGTTCATTTGTAAAATAGGGCCATTGGAGTATATCCTCTCTCAGGCCTTTTCTAACTCACTTACCATTCCAAGTATATGACCTAAATCCCTTAGTAATATGTTCAATATAATGGTGAGCACTTCTAGGTCCTCAGTACATCTAATACCTCAGTTTCTCATACAGGACACCATTCTGTAGGAGGTGAGTTCTCTGCTGCCCAACCATCTCCTTCCTTGTTGTATCTAGCTAGGACATACAAGTTGATCTCTTTAAAGATGAAAATTACCATGGCTGTATCCAGAAGTATGTTGAAGCACCATGACATTCAGAATGTATGCATATTACCTGGTCTATAAAAAGAGGTTAGACATTGTAGGAGAGAGAAACAATTGTTGATGTAACAAAATATTACCCAACTGTGACTAAAAGGAATCCTAGAGGATAATGGAGAAGCCCATGCTAACCAGTCAAGATGTTCTTACCTACTGAGCTCAGTGAAAAGAAACAAAGAAATATGGAACCATAAATGTATATTGGCAACAGTCTGTTTTAAGCTGTCCATTTTCTCTCCCAAACATATAGTCTCCTATTTCTACAACTCTGTCACTACTATCATCACCCAATAGTTTTGTGGGAAAGGGAAAGAGTCCAGGTAAGACAGCCAGCCAAGCACTTCAGTCCTAGGAGCAAGCAGAATGTATGTACCCCATTTACCAAGGAGAACCAACAGAGAAAATAATTTTCCATAATCCTTACCAACATACACCTTGCCAAAATAGCACAAGATCAAGCCCTACCCAACACTGAGTACAAATTAGCTGGACTCAGTTCTGTGATACTCTTTCCAGACCTTGTGGTTAAATAAGCTTCTTAGGAAAAACAAGAGGCCTGAGGAATGGATTCCTGGACAGAGCCAGTAGGAGAATACTTGATGGGGTTTGGAATTCAAGAAGAAACAATGATGAGAGAGACTCAGATGGGAATGGAAACAACTGTATCTTTGCTAGACTCCAACTCTGTGCTTTTTTTTTTCAGAGAAGTGAAATTAAGATATGCTACTAAATGGCAAGTATACAGACTCACTGAATTAGTGAGTGCTTTACTTAGGGGGATAAAGGATGAGTTTGAAGGGTAGTTTAGCCAAATGCTAAGTAGAAATTATTTTGTAAGTGTATATAATCAACCCAGCGAAAATTCTGTAACTAGAATTTCTGAATATAGAATTGCCTTACCTCACTTTGGGAGAATGATCTTTAACTACTGATGTTGGGATCACAAATATCAATAATAAGTAAATGTAAAATGACCGTTATTTTTCTTAAAAGAGCATCTCACCGGGATGCCTTGGTGGCTCAGTGGTTGAGCATTTGCCTTTGGCTCTGGGCATGATCCTGGAGTCCCACAGGGAGCCTATGTCTCTGCCTCTCTGTGTCTCTCAAGAATAAATAAATAAAATCTTTAAAAAATTAAAGGAGTATTTCACCAACTATGGGATTCCAGCAAGGTTGTGAATATATTCAAAGTATTAATGGCCAAGCTTGAGTTGAACTACAATGTTCAGTGACTTCCTTTAAAGCCATATCCTAGGGGTACCTGGGTGTCTCAGTTGGTTAGGTGTCTAATTCTTGATATCAGCTCAGGTTATGGTCTCAGAGTCATGAGATGGAGCCCTGTGTCAGGCTCTGTGCTAGGCATGAAGCCAGTTTACAATTCTCTCTCCCTACTTGCCCATGCTTCTCTTTCTCTCTCTCTAAAAAAATATTTAAACAAACTGAATTTTAAATGATTACCAAAAGACAGGGCTTAAATTCTTTTGCTATTGCCATTTTCACATTTCTTCATCCACTGTTTGACCACTCCATTCAAACTACTCGAGGTACAAAAAGGAAAACTACACCACGATAAGGAAGTATTTAATCATTTGGTAGCTGCAGTGTGGAACTAGGGTTGTCCATGGCCCTCATAAATTTCAATGCTTTACTCATCTTATGTAACCAAAGTGTTACAAAACCTTTACGTGGTGGATCTAG
This sequence comes from Canis lupus dingo, assembly GCF_003254725.2. Lineage (NCBI taxonomy): Eukaryota > Metazoa > Chordata > Mammalia > Carnivora > Canidae > Canis > Canis lupus. The sequence goes on along the minus strand of NC_064281.1, from coordinate 104,857,214 downwards.
AAAGAGCCAATTGTTCTATCATCTAGCATCTTTATATTTTTTTAAGATTTTATTTATTTGAGAGAAAGAGAGAGTGTGCAAGCAGGGTGAGCTACAGGCAGAGGGAGATGCAGAAGCAGGCTCCCCGCTGAGCAGGGAGCCCTGCATGGGGCTCAATCTCAGGACCCAGGGATCATGACCTGAGCTGCAGGCAGACACTTAACCGACTGAGCCACCCAGGCACACCACCCCCACCCCCATGTTCTGGCATCTATACTGCTGTGTTTACCCAATGAAGCACTGTTTTTGAACACATCCCATATTTTCATATTTGAAAGAATTACCCAAGCATTTCTTTTTATTTTTAAAGATTTTATTTATTATTTATTTGAGAGAGACAGAGAGAAAGCATGAGTAGGGGAGAGGAGGCAGAGGGAGAGGGAGAAGCAGACCCTGAGATCATGACCTGAGCCAAAGGCAAATGCTTAACCAACTGAGCCACCGAGGCACTCCCCCAAGCATTTCTTTTATTTTCCTTATTTTTAAGATTTTATTTATTCATAAGAGACAGAGAGAGAGAGAGAGAGAGAGAGAGAGAGAGGCAGAGACACAGGCAGAGGGAGAAGCAGGCTCTATGCAGGAAGCCTGACGTGGGACTCAATCCCAGGTCTCCAGGAACAGGCCTGGGTTGAAGGTGGTGCTAAACCGCTGAGCCATCTGGGCTGCCCTCTTTTCTTTTTCTTTTTTTTTTTTTTTTAAGATTTTGTCTTCAGATTGCATAAATCTTTCTCCTTTTTTAAAGATTTTATTTATTTATTTAAGAAAGACACAGAGAGAGAGGCAGAGGCATAGGCAGAGGGAGAAGCAGGCTCTCCATGCGGAGCCTGATGCAGGACTCAATCCCAGGACCCTGGGTTCATGACCTGAGCCAAAGTCAGATGCTCAACCACTGAGCCACCCAGGTGACCCCTACCCAAGCATTTCTTAAATTAATCTTCACTCAAGGAGTAAGGCTATAAAGTATACAAAAGCACCATTCTTCTTCTTCCATTTCAACCTTTCAAAGTATGCAATTAAATATGAATATTGAGCAGTCCGGGTGGCTCAGCAGTTTAGCGCCTGCCTTCAGCCCAGGGCGTGATCCTGGAGACCTGGGATGGATTCCCATGTCGGGCTCCCTGCATGGAGCCTGCTTCTCCCTCTGCCTGTGTCTCTGCCTCTCTTTCTCTCTGGGTCTCTCATGAATAAATAAACAAAATCTTTTAAAAATAATAAAAATAAATATGAATATTATAATAATTTTACCCATGTTTCCTGTGGACATCCATTTCCCTCTTAAGATTCTGTAGCCTCAAACTTGGAAAAGAAAAGGTTTGAAGCTCTCTGACCTCCGAGGAAATAATAATGAGAAACTGAGAATCTAGTTGTTCATCAAGTCCCAGCTAATTTATTTATACCAGATGTACCAGTTCATTTATTATACTTCAGAATAATACAAGTTAGCCTTCATTATCTGAAACCTCTTTTAAAACTCCTATTTTTCAAATAGTATATTGGAGTAGGCAAATCATTTTCACGGAAAATCTATTTTTGAATCCTGATCTACACCTCATCTTTAAAGGAAGAAAGCTTTGACAGGACAACTAGAGGTACCTCAGTGATCCTCGGTGGACCAGAGGCCTCTCAGAAGAATAGTGAACCATCATTCTCCCGTCATTGAGGTTGACTCTTCAAGCACCGTGCCTGATGACATGGCTAACTGTGGTTCATACACAGAGGTTATTTTTAGAGGCAAGAATTTTCATTTCCCCAAAGTATAACCACAAGAGGTCTATTTTGAATGAATCAGATTCATACACTAGGACAATAGTAAAAGCTCTGACCATGCCTGTGTAACCTCAGTTCCCTGAGGAAATACGTAATATCTTGGTACAGCCTTACTCTGGGCCCCTTGCCCTCTGTCATGGCCCTCATCTGGCTGAGGCAGTTCCTCTGGAAACCAGGCAGTGCTGTGGGGGTTCACAGATGTCTTCCAAGTAAGTTTCCCTTACAGACACAGTTCTCTTTTGTCCTTGTGGCTTTTCACAGTGATTTAAAACTGACATTAAGACGAGTCATTCTTCTTCAACAGTGGCAGTCCCCACAGTCAGATGCTTTCAGAGGCAAGGTAGGCTTGGTGGCCTGCAGGGACACACTACTACATCTGCATTCTGCTGCCTGAGCTGGCCCCCTTCTCCAGGGTAGGCCAGCCTTGGCTCCAGCCTCATAACTGGAACTGTTGTTTGTGGGACTTTGGGCCCCTTAAACTGAGATTCAGTCTCTTAAGGCCAGAGATCTTAAAGGAAGGCATGACAGACATCAGCTGACAAATCTAGCAAACAGAATATCCACCCAGGATTGGAAGAGGCTCACTGGGTGGCCTCGGGAACCCCATCTGGCCACTTTAGTGCTTTGGTTGGCCACATCCCTTTGGGTTAGTTGGTTCATTTGCCTTAGAAGATCAATTTTCTGCCTTCCTCTTTGACTTCACCCCACTTTTTAAAAAATAGGCTCCATGCCCACTGTGGGGCTCAAATTCATGACCCTGTGATGAAGAATCCTCTGTTTCATGACTGAGCTAGCTGGGCACCACTGAGTACCTCGCTCTATCAAAAGAGTAGGCTCCCTCGACTGGAGCAGACTATGGGACCTGCTTTTCAAGGTTGCCCTCATAAAGTGAATGCTGGTAGTCAGTCAGTGTGTCTATCTGTACATCTGTCTAGCCTCAGGGTACCCAAGGGACCCTGGCAGGAACCAGCTATTTCTGCACCAGAGCAATAGCAATGGCAGATCAGACCAGGGTTGCAGAGATGGAGATTGGGAGAGATCCTAAATTGGGGAGTCAATTGCTTGTTTATTGTTAACCCATTGGCTCATTTATTCTTTCAGTTACCAAGCATTTCCTGAGTACCTACCATCCCTCAGGCACTGAGTCCCAGGACCATGCCCCTTCCCAGTTAATGATGGAGTACAGAAGCTCTCATCTCTGACCCCACTCCAAACCCTGGGAACCTCACCGCAGCTATCCTTAAACAGCTGTCATGCTAAGCATGGCTACCTTGGTTCACATCTCTCTCCACAATTCCTTGATTTGTAAAATGAAGCTAATAATACTTGCCTTGCTGCCTCGGGGGGGTCCTGGATGGATCAACTGAGAAAACAGATATGGAAGTCCTTTTAATTAGAAAAATAATAAAATGCTGATCGTAATGACACATTAAGAGTTTTTGAGGGCCTACAGTGTTCCACGAACGCACTCTACCCAGGCTGTACCTGAATGTCAACTAATACCAATAACTCAGAATTCGTCCCCTTTAGAGATTCAGATTTTAGAAATATATAGGTTCAATATATACCCACTGTGTGAACACTTACTGTGTGCTAGATGCTTAGCTCAGGGCTTCACATGGATTCCCTCATTTAATCCCCACAGCAATGCACTGTGGGAGATGAGTACAGGTATTATTACACCCACTTTATAGATGAGAAACATAAGGCTTTGAGGAGTTAAAGAACAACTTGTTTATAGCAACAAAGCTAGTAAATGAGAGAGTCTGCATTTAAATGCAAGTTTTCTGACTCTAAATTATGAACTTTTAACTACCGTGCTATACTTCCTCTTGGGAAAAAAAATAAAACTCTCTACAGATCTAAGCTATTGGTAATATTATCCTAAATTTTTTATTTTAAAGCTGTGGACACCTTCCTAAGACTTGCAGAGAACCATTTATTTCTACCATGGAGAGGGAGCCCCACCAAAATGGTTTTTGTTCTATCTCAAGTTTGTTTTTTTCACATCCTGATTTGTTTTACTAGCTAGACATTTATTTAATTGGGAGGACTTATTTGCACAAGTTTCACTGCCACGTTAACAAACATAAAGTAAAAATTGGGGGAGCTGGAAGTGGTAGAGAAAGTGTGTGCTGTAAGAGGCGGACGTGGAAGCAGTGCCCAGACAAGAGCATAGCTGGGTGTGGGTGGCCTTCTTACTGATTCCATATGGAAGCACAGCTTCTAACAGGCCCCCTTGCTCTTCATCACTAACATCTCTGCGTGCACCCTTAATGCACAGACCCTTATCTTACAGGGAACCTCCAGATGGGTTTCCTCAGGGAGCTGTGGTGGCACAATCATGTAGCATGCAGTGCTCATATAGAAGGGTTTCCTCAGACTCTTAAAAAACTTCCCCCCAGCCTTCTTTCTGGTACTCCGTGTCTGGCCATGGAGTGTTACTTGTTTTGCCTTCCAAGGCATTTTTAATAAGTTGGTCATGTCTGTTTCTGTGGATGCTACTGCTGCTCCTTCCCCTCCTCCTCTGCTTCCTCTTCAAGATCATCATTATCCTGAGCAGCAGAGTTAACATGTTCGAGAACTTGTTACCTTGCCAAGCAATGTGCGAAACACCTCACACACAGTCATCTATTTATTTGTTCACTCATCTATTTAATGAATATTTATCAAGCATCCACTTGGTACCAGACACTGTGCTCTATACACAGTGGTGATCAAAACAGACCATTATCCCTTCTGTTAGAGTACTGGAGGTGCAACAGGGGAATTAATACTTACAAATTGTTGCAAGTTCTGTAACAGAAGGTTACCCAAGACTATGAAAGGTGAGCGAGTAGCATTATCCTCTGTTTGACAGGTAAGGAAACAGAAGCTCCGAGAGATTAAATAACTTGCCCAAAGTAACACAGCTAGTAAGTAGGCCGAGTAGAGATTCAAATCCATGCTGGTCAGATTCCAAAGCTCACACACTTTAACTGCTATACTTTATTGCCTCTCCAATGTGTGAAGTGCAGATATAGCCATTAATTCTAGCCCTCCGTGTTTGGGTTCTGGCTTCCTCTCAAATGTGTGGAGTTGCAATTGTTTCCAATTAGTTGTGGCTGTGGTTTGGTGCATTTGTTCAAAGAAAGTGTGCACGCAAAACAGGGGTCACGTGCTCTAAGTCTTGTGGATGTGCACAACGTATAAATAATAATGGCATTCCAGAAAAGCTGGGACTCATTGGAATCACTGCATTTGTTTCCCATTAGCTTATGCTACTCAAATGCAAACAGTAAAGCATGTGTTTACATTGCTGTAGACATGGAAAGCCGGGCCCCCAAAGCGTTCCTTGCAGGTTGTATAAAGCTGAGCATCCAAATAGTTCAAAAACAGTTTTGTAAGCCCAGCTTAATAGCTTTAAAATGTAACCTGGATTCCAGATATTGAAAAACCGCCCAGAGAGAGGTATGTGAGTGGCCCAAGGAGACAAGTCCAGCTAAAGCCTCAAACTATGTACCAAGCCCCATAGTTGCAGTTCTCTATTTTGTTTCTTATCCTTTATTTTTAAAAAGCTAAAGAGCTTAACGTCAAGAAAACTCTTACCATGTTACAACAGTAATGGAATTTTTCATTCTATTCTAACCAGCTGTCTGAAGCTTTTCAAAACAAACCTGTTTATGATGAAATGGTTTGGTTATTTAAGGCACAGTAGATGGCGAGGCTGGGAAAAACAAGTGGGAAGCATCCCATGCCATTATTGCTCCTCTCCCCAGGTCTCCCACAATACCAAAGGGCTCTCCCATCAAGCTCTTGTTTGTGGCTATAACATCTGAGAAGGTGGGATTGAACTAGAAACCATCTCAGGTAAAGGCAGTGAAGATGACAAACATGTGAAATGAAGGACCCCTTAGCTGATGTCTTTCCTTAGCACAGCATGTTTTTCTTAAAGAGCTCTGGGCTTGGAAGCAGAAGCCTTTGTTTTTATTTACTTAAAATTTTTATTTGTGTGGGTGTTTTTTTTTTAAAGTAATCTCTATGACCCAATGTGGGGCTCAGACTCACAGCCCCGAGACTGTGTTGCACACTCCCCTGGCTGAGCCAGCTTGGCACCCCAGAAGCCCTTATTTTTAATGAGGTCTCCATCACTTACTCACTTGACCAGTCACTTGACCAGTGACTCAGTCAAGCTACGTCCTCTCTCTGAGCCTCAGTGTCCTCCCTTGACATGGAAGATAGGGATGGCAATCTTCCTTGTTACACAAATTGGCAGTGAGGATTCAAGGATTCTGTGAGAGAACATATGTTAAGCCCTAACACAATGTGTGGCTGATAAGGTTCATATCTTTGTAATCAAGATAATTTCAAGAGGCATGTTATTTATACCATATAGACAGATCAAGAGTTGCTGCTCTCACTGGTCAAATTTCAGCATATTTGATCCCCCTAAGAACAACAAGTATGTTCTTTGATCTTAGTTCTCCTGCCAACCAAGCACGAAAAGAACTTTGGCCAAATCATATCATCCCATGCCACGGTGTTCATTGTTATCCTGGTTATGGTTTTTAAGAACACGAAATTGCCATATTCTAGGAGGCCATTTTTTTTCTCTCTCTCTACACTGTGGTTCTAATTTTCTTAAGTAATTATTCCAAGCTTTTTGGTTCCTCTTATCACACAGCCTTGGGTACCTGTTCTAAAACTAACTTTAAATATTCCACTTTCTAATCAAACAGTCACTCACCTTTACACAAGGGTATTTTCATTAACTCCAAAGACAAAAGGTCATGATGTCCATACTTAAGCAAAAAGGAAATCATCAGATTGAATTTACTTTTTAAAGAAAAATGGTTTGAAGAGCACGTATTAAGGACTCGGACACACATGAGGCTGAGGTGACTCTTTAACAAATGTGATTTCAGAGGGTTTCTGGGAAGTGGAGGGACACTTGGAGCAGCTTCTTTTAATGTGTGAACTGTGATTCACTCATGGCAAGATGGTGGGGGACAGATTTAGTTAAAAATGCAGATCTGTGCTCTACCTCAGGCCTACTAGATAAGCAGCTCCTTGGATGGGGCCTGGGAGCCTGAGTTTTTAACAAGCTTTAACAAGTTTTGTTAAACTTTAACAAGTTTTTAACAAGAATCCTAGGTGATTCTTACAGACATTGAAGACTCACTCCCATGGTGCATAAAAATGTATGTAATCATTTTCTTAATGTTTACTTTTTTTTTACTTTTTTTAAAGTTTTTATTTACATTCCAGTCAGTTGATGTACAGTATAATATTAGTTTCAGGTGTACAATATAGTGATTCAATACTTCCATACCACACCTGGTGCTCATCACAAGTGCCCTGCTTAATCCCCATCACCTATTTAACCCAGACCCCCAACCACATCCCCTCTGGTAACAGTCTGTTCTCCGTAGTTAAGAGTCTGTTTCTTGGTTTGCCTCCCCCTCTCTCCTTTTTCCCTTTGCTTGTTTGTTTTGTTTTTTAAATTCTACACATGACCGAAATCATATAGTATTTGTCTTTCTCTAGCCGACCCATTTCACCCAGCATAATATTCTCAAAATAAAAAGCTTCTGCACAATGAAGGAAACAATCAACAAAGCTTAGAGGCAGCCTATGGGATGAGAGAAAATATTTAATTTTTTAAAGTAATCTCTACTCCCAACATAGGTCTTAAACTCATGACCATGAGATCAAGAGTTGCCTGTTCTACCCACTGAGCTAGGCAGGCACCCCTAAAAAATGTATATTCCCTTTGACCTGATAATCCTACTAATGGGAAACTAAGGAAATAATCCAGAATATGGAAAGAGTAATGTGAATGCTCCTGATGCTACATCTTTATTTATAAGAACAAAAGAACGAGAAGTGGTGTCAATATTCAGTATTGGAGCATAGTTAAGTGAATTTCAGCAGATTCCTTACAGGCACCTTGTACATGTTTTATCAAGTTTAAAGTATCACAACAATTCCGTGAGGTGGGCATAATTCCCCCCATTTTGATGAAGACACTGAGGTTTAGGGATAATAAGCAGTGAAGTTAGTAAGTGGGGAGAAAAGCCAATGAAGGGGAAAAACCAGGATTCTAACCCAAGTCAGTCTGATTCTAAAATCCAAATTCACCTATGTAAAAAGAAAGGTAATACAAAGAAGCCCTACCTTTGAAAACACAAATGTTGTTTATTAGAGTTTGGGAATTGGGAATCTTTCCTTATTTCTCTTTCCTTTCACCTTTCTATGTTATATTGATACTTACATAATTAAAATAGTAGATCATAAAATCAAAATTGCTTGTATATTTAAACAAATGTGATGGTCTTATGTGGCTCAACTCGAGTTACAAGGAGGGTAGGAGCTGTAAAAAAAAAGCTGGCTATGAAAAAGGCCTGTATGCTTCCCCCTGCTAAGGCCTGCCAAGCAATGAGTAGCAGAAATGTCAGGCTTATGAAATGATTATGGGGGCAGTGGAGTAAAATAAAATAATCAGACCTGTGTTTCAAGAAGATAAGTTTACATTGATAATCATTATTTGGAGCTCTGGCTTTTAAAAAGCTAACAGAGTGATGCATGGGGGGCTCAGTCAGTTGAGTGTCTGCCTTTGACTCAGGTCATGATCTCAGGGTCCTGGGATCAAGTCCTGCATCAGGCTCTCTGCTCAGTGGGGAGGCTGCTTCTCCATCTCCCTCTAACCCCACCACCACCACTTGTTCTCATTCTCTCTCTTTCTCTCTATATATATATCAAATAAATACAATCTTTTTAAAAAAAATAAAAAGCTAACATAATAGTGTCCTTTTACCTTTGCACAGTGGCAGTATCATACCCAATGTGGTTTATCCAAGGAACGATCATTGCTAATTGAGAATAGTGTCCTTTGAAATGGCAAACAATTAATCAAAAGTCTCAGGCACCTAAAGTTAACTGATTTGTGTGCAAGGTTCTCATAACTTTCTTTTTATAAAGCGAGTGTTCAGTGTGGAAGACACTGTAAAGTGTGAGAGAGGGAACAAGGAGGTCAACATTGTGAATTGCAATTAGCCAATTGGATTTCTGTGCCAAATTCCAGGCTGTACTCAATCCACAGTTCTCACTGGCAGTTCCTCATCTCTAACACATGACCGTTCCTTCAACACTCTGGAGCTTCAGACTCTTCTTTAGGACTTTTGCCTTAACAATAGTTTTCTGGGTTTGGACTTGTATTGTCAAGGTGTATGGGTGGGTTAGGCTCATCAGCAGATGTCAGTGTAAAATGGTTCCAACATACACTATAATCCTTCAATGTTGAAACTGTCTCCAAAATGGGAGCCATTTAAAACTAAAGAAGTAATCTCATTGGCAAAATTTTAAAGGTTTTTTTTAATGGTATTTTTAAAAATTGAACAACCAGGGAATACTAGGGCATCGTACTGGAGTTTGGAAAATGGTCTCTCAAAGATTAACCATAGATCTTAGTCACAGTTGTCCAAAAGGGTTTGGCTATTCATTCACAGGTTCTCCTACAGTCAATCTGTGCTTTGGGTTTCTCATTTTAATGAGGCTGTGGAAGTAGCTTTGGAAGAATTAAATAGGGGCACCTGGGTGGCTCAGTGGTTGAGCATCTGCCTTTGCCTCAGGTCGTGATCCCGGGATCCTGGGATTGAGTCCTGCATTGGGCTCCCTGCAGGGAGCCTGCTTCTCCCTCTGCCTATGTCTCTTCCTCTCTCTGTGCATCTCTCATGAATAAATAAATAAAATATTTTTTTAAAAAAAAGAAAGAATTAAAGATACCATGCCACTATATTTTGCTTCCACTCAATAGCACATTTACTAAGTATCTGCCGTGTGCCAGACACTACCTTAAATGCAATGAGGTTCAAAGATAAATAAGACTCAGCCCCTGGACAGCTCACAGTCTAGTGGTAGAGCAAAGTCACATGTACACATAAATAATACCAGGTTGCTATTTAGTGCTATTAGTGCTATTTAGGAGGTACAGATGAAGGAAGTGCTGGTGGAAGAAGGGAAAGGAGAGCCATATGACCATCTGTGAGAGCCAGGAAGGCTTTATTAAGGAAGCAGCATTTAAACTTGGCTTGAAAGAATGGAGTGCTTTCAGTAGACAGCAATGAAAACAACTCATACTGGGTACTCAATTAATATTTGCTGATGAGACTAATGACAGGAACAGATAGGAGACATGCTTGAGAAATAGTAAGTTGTCTATATCTAACCGCCAGTTCCCCTTATGTGAACAGTTCTTATTCAGGTAATCATGACATATATGAAGGATGTACTTTTGAAAATTAACCTAAAAATGCTTATGTCAATAGCAGTTTTCTCATACAAAATAATGGAAAATTATATTTGGTCAAACTGAAATGATATTATAGCCTAGATTAGCAGTGTTCGAAGAATGGTGTATGGACCCTGGGAATCCGTGAAACCTAATGACCCACAAGGTCAAAATTACTTGCACAACAGTACCAGGGTGTTGGTTTGCCTTTTTCACTATGTTGATATTTGCACCAGTGGTGCAAAAGCAATGGTGAGTACGACTGTCAGCAACACAGTATGAATCAAAGCAGTGACTGCAAACTGTACCAGCAGTCATTGTATTCTTCACTGCCATATAGTTGCAAGAGAATAAAAGTTTCACTTAAGAATATCATGACTGGCCATTAAAAAAAAAGAATTATCATGGCTGGGGTACCTGGCTGGCTCAGGCAGTGGAGAATGCAACTCTTAATCTTGAGATCATGAGTTTGACCCCCACGTTGGGTGTAGAGATTACTTTTTTTAAAAGTTATGGACAAAACAGTAAAAATGATTAGTTTATTAAGCTATAACTCCTGAGCATCCTTTTAAAAACTATTCTGTGTGTATGGGGCACCTGGGTGGAGTCATCAGTTAAATGTCTGGCTCTTGGTTTTGGCTCAGGTCATGATCTCAGAGTTCTGTGATGGAACCTTGCATAGGGCTCCGTGCTGTGCATGAAGTCTTCCTGAGATTCTCTCTCCCTCTCCCTCAACCCCCCAACTTGGGCTCTCTCTCCCTCTCTATCTAAAATAAATAAATAAATCTTAAAAAATATTCTGTGTAATGAAATGTGAAGTACACTTACAGTATTTCTGCTGCAAACCGTGTAGACATACATCTCAAGGAAAAGCACTTGTAAGATTATTTAAGCTATGAGCTAAACTGGCCTCATTTTCATGCAATGCCATTTTTATTTCAAATAATGACTGACAAACTATGGTTATTCAGACTCAAGTATTTGCTAGACATTTTCTTTGAAAGGAATAAAGAGAGCCCATCAGTTAAAGGAAAAACTGATAGTATTTGTTGCCAGTGATAAAATTTAAACTTTCAAGATAAAATAAAAATTTTGAAACACTTGTATCTGCTACCATGAGCTTGCGAGCTTCCCAACACTTAGACATTTTCTAATTAGATTGGAGGTGATGTAATGAATGGATGTGATTTTTTTTAAAGATTTTATTCATTCATGAGAGACACAGAGAGGAGAGAGAGAGAGAGAATGAGAGGCAGAGACACAGGCAGAGGGAGAAGCAGGCTCCATGCAAGATGTGGGACTCGATCCCCGTCTCCAGGATCATACCCTGGGCTGCAGGCGGCACTAAACCGCTGCACCACCGGGGCTGCCCCTGGATGTGATTTTTTAATGTATCATATAATGAAAGATATTGACATTCAGAAGACCTGTATAGCTCAGTGAACCAGTATTTTTGGATGACCATGCATGATGATATAAAATGGCTAAAAGGTCCATTCAAAGTTCAGAGCACACCAATGAATTTTAATGTAACAGAACATGAAAAGTTTATTCATGTGGTTTCATACTTGACATTGCAACTAATTTTCCCCACTTACTGAGTTTTTATGAAGTGTCACCGAAAAATATCCACAGTTTTCTGAAAGGCTACTAAAATACTTCCCTCTTTTCCTACTACATATCTGTGAGACACTAGATTCTGTACAAATATTTAAATCAAAACAACAGATTGGATGGAGAAGCATATATGATGATCCACCTGCCATATTAACCTGGACTTTAAAGAGATTTGCAAAAATGTATAACAATGCCACCCTTCCTTCTAACTATTTTATATCAGGGGAAAATATATTTCTTTTTTCATTAGAAAATGTTATATATGTTAACACATTATGGATTTATTATGGTTAAGTGTAAACAAGTTATTAAGTATTTTTTACATTTCTCAGTTATAATTTCTAAGATGGTAAATGTCAATAGATATAAACAACTTCTTGTATAAACAGAAGTTCTCTTGGATTTTGAATATGAGTGTAAAGGGGCCCTGAGACCAAAAATTTGAGAATCATTAGGCTAGCTTATCCTAGCCTATGCATCTATATTGTACATTTAGATGTGTAGGATAAGTTGGAATAGGGAGGGTCAGAGAAGGGATGCATTAGAGCAGGAGGATAGAGATGGTGCTAGAGTAGGAGACGGTAGGTGGCTTGGCTTCTCCAACACCATTAGAAGTTGTTGGACTTTTCTTTCTTTGCTCAAAAAAAAAAAAAAAAAACCAAACAAACCCATACTCCCATTTCTCTATGATATATAGCTTGTTCCAAGTAGATCTTGATGTAGGAGTTAAATCACAAGTGGATAACATAAAAGTATACTTTGCAGTGACAATGAACATGGATAATAGAAACCAGGATATGTCTGTATATGCATTTTTTCTGGATACCTCTTGTGCAATCACCAAAATCTCACTTTTGGTAGATCCAGCATCTTTTTTGGCCAATATTTGTTTAAGTATGAAGTGGGCCTGACTTTTAGGACTGAAAATGAGAGGTGGGGCAGGAATAGAGGACCCTGGAATACAGCCTTGGTGAGAAATGCAAGGAAAAGTAAAATGGGGCCTAAGAGCCGCCCTCAGACATGATTTGCGTTGTGGGTTGGGCTTCCGGGTCAATGGAGAAATTGGAGAAAGTGAGAGTCACCATCAAATTATAAAGGCATTGACTAGGGCACAGGGTGGCTCAGTGGTTTAGCATCTACCTTTGGCTTAGGTTGTGATCATGGAGTCCTGGGATTGAGTCCCGCATCAGGCTCCCCACAGAGAGTCTGTTTCTCCCTCTGCCTATATCTCTGCCCCTCTGTCTGTGTCTCTCATGAATAAATAAATAAAATCTTTAAAAAGGAGTTGATTACATAACTGAAAAGCCAGACACAGAGGTGTAAAACAAACATGCCTCTTGGTAGGCATATTATTTACAATAAAGCAAAATGAATTTCAAACCAGCTTATAGAAATTGTGAAAGAGGGAGAGATTTTTAAAGTTTTTCTAGTGACCAAGGCATGGTACATTGGCAATTAATTGTAAGTATGTATTTAAAATGTGTGTAAAATGCCATTGGTAATCTCTTTATCTGGTGGGAAGCATTTGTTGTAATATAATGGAAATATAATTGTAGGAGGCTTCTGTAGGGCTCTTTCCTGATCTTGGTGTCCTCCCAGACTATAAATATGCTTTGTCTATCACACCTTAAGCTTCTTTTTTTAAAATAATAAATTTATTTTTTATTGATGTTCAATTTGCCAACATACAGAATAACACCCAGTGCTCATCCCGTCAAGTGCCCCCCTCAGTGCCTGTCACCCATTCACCCCCACCCCCCACCCTCCTCCCCTTCCACCACCCCTAGTTCGTTTCACAGAGTTAGGAGTCTTTATGTTTTGTCTCCCTTTCTGATATTTCCTACCTATTTCTTTTCCCTTCCCTTCTATTCCCTTTCACTATTATTTATATTCCCCAAATGAATGAGAACGTATAATGTTTGTCCTTCTCCGATTGACTTATTTCACTCAGCATAATACCCTCCAGTTCCATCCACGTTGAAGCAAATGGTGGGTATTTGTTGTTTCTAATGGCTGAGTAATATTCCATTGTATATATAGACCACATCTTCTTTATCCATTCATCTTTCGATGGACACCAAGGCTCCTTCCACAGTTTGGCTATTGTACACCTTAAGCTTCTCATTGGTGAGTTCTCCTACCATGGAGGCTTTCAGGAACTTAAATACCATGGTATAGAAGGTCTAATGCAGTAGACACCAGCTACTGGGTGGTGGGAGTAGCATGGAGGAGTAGGGAATCATGTCAGATGCTATGGAATGTTCTGTAAGTATAAAATTCTAAAGAATATAAGCAGCTGGGGCACCTGGGTGGCTCAGTTGGCTAGTTGCAGCTCAGGTCATAGTGATCTCAGTGTCATGGGATCCAGCCCTACTTTGGGCTCTGGGCTTAGCACAGAGTCTGTTTGAGATTCTCTCCCTTTCCCACTCCCTCTGCCCTTCCCTGCTAAAATAAACAAACAACAAGTAAATAAATATTTTTTAAAAAAGAATATGGGGCACCTGGGTGGCTCAGTCAGTTAAGTGACCAATTCGAGATTTCAGCCAGGTAGTGATCTCAGGGTCATGAGATTGATGCCCATCTGGCTCTATGCTCAGCACATAATCTGCTTGGGACTCTTCCTCCTCTCTCTCCCTCTGCCCCTCCCCCCCAGCTCTTTCTCTCAAATAAATAATTTTTTTTTAAAAGAATATAAGCAGTTTACACTTACCTACATTTGAAAATGGTTTTTAAAAGCTTCTGTGCAGTTCATTCAGCAGTTTTCAATGCCTCCTGTTTGTAAGACTGTTTCAGACCTCCCTGAGAAATAAATCTTAACATGCTGCTACATTTCTGGTCCTTTCTTTCAGCTCCTGAGAACCATGTCTGTGCCCAAAGGTAGAGTTCTGGATAAAAACCTTGACGAGGAGGGGCTTGAAAGTGGCGACTGTGGCGACGATGAAGACGAGTGCATCGGGGGCTCCGGGGATGGCACGATGAAAGTGAGGAACCAGCTCCGCTTCCTTGCAGGTATGTGTGTGAGCCAGCTGGCATCCAAGCCAAAATAGCTATGCTTGTGGATTCAACACCAGTTGACTCTGCTCTCTGTAACTTTCTGAAAGTCCCCACAACCTACAATGCCATCAACTTTGCAAAGAAATACTATACTCTAGAAAAAAAAGTTTTCAGGTACCCCTCTTTTCCTCCCATCTCCAGACCTAGGTAGATTAAAAGGGTAACTTCCTGTTTTTATTTTTTATTGTCTAAAACAATCAGACCAAATCAGGTGGCCCTGTTTCCCATTGAATATTTCCTTGGTTCTTCTCAGTTATGAAAAGCAATGCAATCTTGGGAGTCTTGTGAAAACTGACAATGGGGTAACTTTAAAAGGAAGCATAAACATACTGCCCTTGTTTCTATCTTCATACCATTGCCCGCATTTATTTCCGTATTAGATCCCACTCTTCTGTCCTTTCCTAAATTACACCCATCCCTCCACTGTATGTTAACTGTCCTGGAATCAAAATGTTAAATTTGCATTTTAAGTGTGATAAAGTGAAAAAAAATAGCTTTGGGGGTAGAGCAAACTTGCATTTGCATTCTGGCTCTCTTCCTCCTGAGTCTTCATTCCCTTGTCCATCAAATGGGGATCAATACCCCAACTTCACAGGACTATTGCAGGATTACATTAAGGGGGAAAGTTTGTAAAGCATCTAGCCTGGTACCAGCACATATTCAGTGCTCCATAATTGTTAGTTTCCTGGAATGAAATCTTTCACACACATCCCCATCCTCTCTGAATTACTACCACAAATTTTGCCAATGCTTTCAAGAAATAGTCTGCAGTGGCTCCCAAGTTCCATTCCTAGGGCATAATGGGATCACTCAGAGGCTGGCACCTTATAATCAGTAAAAATAATATAAGCCAATGTTCACTGGACATTAACCAATACTGCGAGTGCTGTACTGGAACTTTGCTTGCATTGTCTCATATCATTTTCACTGTGAACAAGGGGTTGTTACTATTCCCACATTACAGATGAGAAAACTAATGCTGGAAAAGGTAATTTGCTTAAGGTTGTGCAGTCACTAAGGGTAGAGTCAGGATTCAGAACCACACAGTGAGATTTCAGAGACTACTCTTTGAATAACTCTACTCTGATCCTTCCTTCTCTGCTCATCTAGACTTTTGTAAAAAGGCTGAAATCTGTTCTGCTCTTCGCTATCCAGAAAAGCTTCCAGTCATCTAAAGGTTGCCCAGATGATTCACCAAAATATTAACTGGCTCCAGCATTAATCCTTGGGACACACCACTTTTCATACTTCTCCAAAAATGTCCCTGCCTAGCCCTCCTCTCACTTTTCTGCCTATAAGCCACTTCCCGGTCCATTGCAAAACACCACTCCACGATGCCATGGTGACTTAACTTTTTTCAGCAGTGTTTGGTAGGGCACCTTGTCAAGGGCCTTTTCAAAACCTAAATAGATTATATTCACTGGTTTCCCTTTGTCCACTAGCACATTTAGCCTCTCAAAGAATTCTGGTCAATTAGTTAGGCATGATTAACCCTAAGTGCTTTGTAAACTGTAAAACACCTACACAAATGGTGGGTAATTTAATTTACAGGAAAAATGATGCCTTACTCCCAATAGGTTACACTTGTGTAACATGTTCAGTGATCCTACTGGCCTGGAGCTCCTTCAGTCTCCTTTGAAATGCTTCTCATGGAGAGGAGACTTGTTGGCAATCTGCCAGGCTCACGGCACAATAGCTCTTTGGAACGGCAGGCTATATACTTTGGTCAGCTGTTACACAATTTTACCCCAAATCTGGGTAGATGCCATCTGGTCCCAGTGATTCATCAACATCCACTTAGTCAACCAGACTTGGAACACCATGTGCGTTTACTGCCATCTCACTTAGAACTTTCACATTTTTTCCTCCAAAACACAACTTGGGAATAAAAAATGAAAAACAAAAAAACAAAAACAAAAACAAAACACCAGGCTCAGAGGAGGTTCAGACCCTCTTTTATCTCCCTTTTGTCCCAGAACAGACCTTTTACACCATAACCAATGAGTGGTCCTACTGGCTGGCTGCCCTGGCTCACTTCTTGCAGGACACCTCTATTCCTGACTTTGCTTCTAACTCCCATGTGTCCTAGGGCAAGCCCCTTCCTCCTTTGGAAAGTCAGTCTCCATTTGCAAAACCAAGAGAATGCCCAGTCCTCATGGGCCATTCTAGTGCTGGCAATCTGTAATCGTGTTCATTGATTTGGCTTTAGTACCTGGCAGGGTGCTTATTGGAGTCTGGGGGACATCATAATTAGAGTTTTCTTCTGACCTTGTAGGTTTCCCTTTGTTTTTCTCTGTTACATATGATTGTGGCAATTCAATAACATCATCATAATAATAATGAAATCATCCATTCAAAGCATTTGGCAAGGTGCCTAGCACCTGGTAAGCACTCAAAAAATGCTACCTACTAGTACAACAACTGGTCTGTTACTGCTACTGCTGACCTCTGGAAGCTCAAAGAGCCTGCAGACGTTGCTTAGAATTAGCTTGTTGTATTAGTTTAAGACCAGGTAACCAACATTCAGCAGTATCCTCAGTACCTCTTGCTACTCCAGGTGGGACCCGTGGACCAGTAATGTCTGTATCATCTGGGAGTTGCTAGAAATGCAGACTCTAAGGGCCCACCTCGAGACCTGCTGAATCATAGGTCAGGTTAACAAGATCCCTAGGTGATGTGTTTGCAACCCTTACCGCCTTCCAATTGAGCACTTATGGCATTTAGGTTTCAAACTTGAAGCATCTAAGAAGCCACTAAGCTGGCCCACAATGAGCCAAGTGTTGGAGGAAGTACAAAAGAGGCCTGAGGCCTGGTGACCCATAGGATAGATTAAGACACTTGGGTTCCAGTTCTAGCACATTTACTCACAGTGAGACCTTTAGCAGGTTATGTAGTGCTCTGAGCCTCAGTTTCTCCAACTGTAATGTGGGGGATACGCATCCTCCCCAACCTCAATGAGTGGTGGAAAACAAAGGTGACAATGAGTGTAAAAGTGCTTTGCAACCTGTTGAGTTCTACAGATATTTATGACAATTGGGGGACTGCTATTATTAATCCCAAACCTCTGAAGCTCTTTGGCTTTCTCAGCATCCCTAGCTCGGCACATATTTTCTGCAAAGGTAGAATTTAGCCCATAAGTTAGAAAATGCTTTTGCACTGAACACCGTGTTCAGACTCCCTCCCAAAGACAGACCATCCGCGGTGGAGCTGGTGCAATAAATGGACCGTCTTGTTGCCCGGCTGCCATCAGCATCGTTCCCAGTTACCCACCTTGTCAAAGCTCTTATTGTAAGCTGTTTGGGAAGCTGGCTACTCCTGGTGCTTTGGCTGCGGCTGATTCCTGAGAAGCTTTGCAAGCTCTGGCCAGGTGTCCCTAGCCAAGACATGATGACTAAGCATCTTAAGCATCTCCCCCTCTCCGCCAAGTCCTGACTCTCACCCACATGGAAAACCATGCACACATGTGCCTGTACTCATATAGGTGCATGCCTGCACACGCGCACACGCACACACGCACGCACACACACCTGCTCTTGGAAGCACAATTGAAACAGGCTTACAAAGCAACCCAGTAAGAAACACCCATCTCAGGGATACCTGTTACCACTCCCTCACCCCCTGCCTCCCTGGGCTTGTTCTTGCTCCAGAGCTTGCACTATTCTGTGGGTATAGCCTGAATAATCTGGTGAGCCTAAGATCTCTATCACTGCAAGTCAGAAAAATAAAATATGGGGCACCTGGTGGCTCAGGGGTTGAGCATCTGCCTTCGGCTCAGGTCACGATCCCGAGGTCCTAGGATCAAGTCCTGCATTGGGCTCCCCATGGGGAACCTGCCTCTCTCTCTGTGTCTCTGCCTCTCTCTCTGTGTCTCTCATGAATAAATAAATAAAATCCAAAAAGAAAAAAAAGGAAGAAGACAATATTAACTCAAGCTAGTTGTCAAAGACAAGGGGAAGTGATCACGGATGCTGTGGAAGCCTAGTTCCTTGCATGAAGAAAGTGGGAACAGGCTGTAGAAGATAAACACATTGCTGGTTGCCACATGGGAGGACAGTGGCTCCAGCCGGTTGGTGGCGAGCTGAGGAGGTAGCTTCATGAAGCACATATTGGGCTTAGAACTTGAACCAATATTTTTTTAAAGATTTATTTATTTATGATAGAGAGAGAGAGAGAGGCAGAGACACAGGAGGAGGGAGAAGCAGGCTCCATGCAGGGAGCCCGACGCGGGACTTGATCCCGGGACTCCAGGATTGCGCCCTGGGCCAAAGGCAGGCGCCAAACCGCTGAGCTACCCAGGGATCCCCAACTTGTACCAATATTAAAACCAAATGGGTGTTTCTTCCCCGTTTAAACAGATGTTTCTTGTGGTACTGTTCACCCTCAAGAAACTTTCAGTTTCACTGTGTTGGTGTGGGGACCGCAAAGAGAAAAGCTGCCACTGGATCCCTCGCTGGCTGGGAGTCAGGGGGGAGGTGAAGTTGGGCCAGGGCAGGTCTCTCTTGCCATCCTGCGCGGTCGTGTCCAGGTGTCAGGAGGAGAAGCAGCTGTCCGCTCTGCCCCAGCAGTGCTGGGGGTGGGGTATTAGGACTCACAGCTGTGGGCCCCATGGGTCTCCACACTCAATATTTCCTCCTCGCTGTTCCTTTACCATCTGGAGGCAAAAGAACAACTAAAAAAAAAATAGCATTTAGGACATGTTTTTTTTTAGGCTAGTGATTTTCATTCATTTTCTTAGTGCCTCAAATGTAACCTTATATTCTGACCTTTGCGAGCCTGCACACATAGTGAAGGGGAAGGACACTTGGACGGCTTAGCTCTTTTGAGTTGTCGAGTCAGACCTTCATAACGTAGGCCGGTAGCCACATTGTCTGATGAAATTCTTTAATGGGTTGGTTTGGTGAGAAGGATAAAACCGACGGAGGAACTTTATAATGGGCCTTTTCTCACGGGTGACATCTGCAAGGTTAGAATGTTTTAGAACAAATCACATTGCAGGCCCAAGCATCAGTAGAAAGTTTGTAGAGGAATGACATGTCCTGGGTTTTTTTTTTTTTTAATGGGAAAGTTGTTGAGTCCTGTTCAGAGATCAAAATACATGTGGACACAGTAATATATCTATTTATACTACCCTACTGGTCATAAGTCTAGGAGTAAATTATGGCAGTTTTCCCAAAATGTATTCTATAGTTTGACAATCCTACTTCCTCTGCACCCTTTGCTTCTCGCTAAGTAACCCGCTCCTGGAGTTCCCAAGCAGCATCTTGTAGTGACTCCCTCCTACCTTCTTTCTTGTGATGTCAGTCCCTCAAACATGTGACCCCAGTTAAGAGGACCTCGTGCCGTTCACTGTGAGGTGGAGCCTGTGTGATGGATGAACGCGATACCTTTCTACTTCAGGTTGCTGATGCTTGAGACATTCAAGGAAGGAAGAGCATTTCATCTACAGAGTCAAACACACAGTCTTGTGGCCTTGGACAGAGTCACTCAGCTCCTCTGAGACTCAGTTTCCTCCTCTGAAAAAATGATAAAATATTTCCTGACCTGCAGGGGCCCCTGAGTGGCTCCATCTGTTGAATATCCAACTCTTGATTTTGGCTCAGGTCATGATCTCAGGTCCTGAGATTGAGCCCCACATTGGGCTCTGCACTCAGCGGGGAGTCTGCTTGAGATTCTCTCTCTCCCTCTGCCCCTCCTCCAACTCATACACTCTCTTGCTTTCTCTCTCTCTCTCTCTCTCAAATAAATAAATACATTTTTTTTAAAATAAATGCATCTTTTAAAAAAATTTCCAGACTTGCCAACTTCAAAAGTTGTGGAATGAAACACAGGTGATAAAGGACATAAAAGTACTTTATAAACTGTAAAGCAGTTTCTCATTTGGGGTAATATTGTTAATACTGTTTAGTACCATTGGGTTGTAAGTTATAGTTGCCAAAAGCCTGTAGCTAAAATTAGAAATTAAGTCCCCAATGTTCTGGCCAACTATTTTCATTATAATATGCTCCTTCTCCATCCCCAAGATAGCCTTTTCAGTTACTCATTAACTTGTTTCCAGACCAGTGAGAAGGCATTTCAACAATGACAAATATGTCTGCTGAGTGGTGCAAGTAACCACAGTCACAACAGTGGTAGTCACCTACATCTTGAAAGAATCACAGCTAGTTATGTTTTGTTTTCTTTGGTGTTAGTGGGACAGTGAGAGCAAGGGTGGATGAGTTGGGAAGGTCAAGAAAGGGCCTGTGATTTTTCTTCCCCATTCTATCTTGCTCTTAGCTCTAAGAAATCTGCTTTCATGCGTTGATCTTTTCAAGAACAAATGCCATAGGGAAGCTGAAGGAAGCAAAGCTTACTATCATAGCACTCTCCACACGGATACAGACAAGGTGGTTCTTACTAATACATTGACAAGACAGCCAATTCCACCTCAGCTCAGAGCTTTGTGCAGTTTTCATGGCTCACAGAGATGGATTTTGATGTGAGCTGTAACAGTGAGTGATATTATATGCCCAGTTCAATAAGTGTACCCAGAAAAGGCCCTTCTCCATGCTTTAGCATCACCTAGGGAATGAGTACAGGTAAGCTGGTGATAGATGAGAGTAAGGGAAGGTTAAAAACTTTCCATAAAGTTACCATAACTTGAGATGCTTTAAGGAGTGTGTTGTTATTTGTGAGATATTCGGGGGTTCACTTTTCTAGGCTTACTGACCTGTGATACTTTCCTGCCTGAGCTATTGGGCTAGGAGGCTTTCATCAAGGGTAACTCTATGATAGTTACACTTGCTGGTGGACATTCCATGAAACTCTAAGAATTAGGGGAGTGTTAGAGGGGAGTGCAAACAATCTGTGGCCATTATATTACAGCTTATGATCAGTTTCAAATTAAAAGGAAACTGTTGAATATATGAATCTGCCTAAATGGTGAGATTGATTTTCTCTGGATGAAGCCATGTTGGCCAACTTAGTGACAGCCTCGCCCAAATTGTGGTAATCTAGTGTGATAGAAGGGAATGGGAGGGAGAGGTTCAACACTTAGTTGATAGAAAATTGAAAGAAGAACCAGCAGGAAGGTAGCAAGCCCAAAGCCTCTAGCTGAGCTGAAACCTTTCCTGGAAGATAACATTCACAAGGGATCTGGAAAAGCAGAGGTGTACACCATCGACTGGGAAGTGTTCCCCCTCAAGGAGAAATACCATCTCAGAAAGAGAGAAAGATGTGACATTTAATGAAACCTGTGCAATTATCTCTTGCATGAGCCACATCAGAGGAGCCCAGTATAACAAGGGATCATGACCCTGCAGAGCAAGACAGAGACCAAAGGTGTCAGGTGCCACCAGTCCCAGTGGTCACACATGGAGATGAGTTAGGAAACCAGCCTGACGTCCTCCTCTGACAGGAGGAGGCACTCAAAGCCACCAGATGCTTTGCAATTGCTGACCTTCCATGAAACCCCTGAAACTACGCATACACATGCACACACATCCACACACACGCGCACACAAATCCTCAGGTCTCTGTCTCCAATTCAGACCATGCTGTCCTTGAACTTTGGTTAATATGGCAAAAAGGTGTAGCCAACTATCTTTTTCTCCCCCTTAGTTGCCTGGGTCAGGTGCAAGGAGATTTCCAGTTTTCTTCAGTAGGAATGAAGTTACTGGCACGTTTTTATTTGGTTGTTTTCCTTTTTTCCTGTTTGGTTAGTTTTTTTGAAAGGAGAGCTTGTTATAGTATCTGCCTACGTACATACCTGGCTATGAAATGTTTAATGATCCAGTAAGATGATCCATGGCACTTATGGTTCTTTTTTTTTTTTTTTAAATTTTTATTTATTTATGATAGTCACAGAGAGAGAGAGAGAGAGGCACAGAGACATAGGCAGAGGGAGAAGCAGGCTCCATGCACCGGGAGCCTGATGTGGGATTCGATCCCGGGTCTCCAGGATCGCGCCCTGGGCCAAAGGCAGGCACCAAACCGCTGCGCCACCCAGGGATCCCGGCACTTATGGTTCTTAACATTTCTAAATATACTTATGGAATTTTTAAAAAACTTCCTTTTGATTTTTTTCTAAACAATCCTAATGGGTATGAGTGAGGGTAAGTAAGCCTTTAAGGTGACAATGGGAGACCACTGCAGACAGAATCTCTTAATTTGTAGCTCATTTGGTGATCTTAAGCCATAATATAATTACCGGATAAATAAAAATCAGTAGAGGCTATTCTGTAAATTCTGGTGTCGGAGAAGAGTCTATGCCAGAGTGGGGAGCAATTTCATTAGCAACTTCGGGATGGGTTTCAGAACAAAGTACTGTCCTAGACTAACAATGAGTTCCATGGAGGGTAGAAAGCAAGTCTTTTTCATTGTATGTATACACCTAATCAGCTCTTGGTCACCAACCTCTGTAACCCTCCCCCGCCTTGCCTTGTCATTGTTACTTAGTAGATGTTCAATAAATATTTCGTTTATCCATATGCTATGTTTACTTTTCAGCATTTGCTTCCTTTTGCCTAATATTTGGTAGGTTTTAACCTCACTGCTTCTTTAATTAGCTTCCTCAAAGTAGACTTTGACTTCTAGCAGCTGAAATTGTGAGCAAAGATACAGGTGATTCCAGCTCCAGTCAATAGTGAAGTGGACAGGACATGCTGTGTGACACATCATGGAGCCTAGAGTACCTCTTGAGGAGAGTGAGGAGGATGGTGAAGAATCTGCAAACAGGGTTAGTGGAAAGATAGTGAGAAGAAGCAGTGATGGTTAGTCTATGCAAGAAAAGAATTAGGGAGTGTGAATGTTGTCGTCTAATATTTTGAGGTCTTGCGTGTAGAAGATGAAGGTGGTTCTGGAACCAATACATGGCATGTACCAGGAGATATGTTTTCACTTGACAAAAGGGGAACTTTCTAACCCTTCAAGCTATTTCTCAGTGGCATGGATTGCTCTAGGGAACAATGAGCTTTCTGACTCTGGAGATATTTGACTAGAGATTAAATAACCATCTATCAGAAAGATTGGCTGGGTGAGGGTGGAGTAGGATGTCAGATAGTGAGCAGGGCTCTTGATTTCCATGGTCCTGAATGGCTCTGAGATGCTGTGGTCTTATGATGATTCAATCACGCACATAGAGCAAAAGAGAACCAAGATGGTAGAACAAACCAGTGAGGCAATTTTTCGGCTGGGGGGAGGAAAGAGAAATGGAGAAGTTACCCTCTCTGGTCATATTTGAGCACATGTCACCAATTATGATTTTCTGCAACTATTTTCCTACACAAATGGATCCTTAGGAATGACAGAGATTTTTCCAGGAAGTAGCTCCTTTCAACATCCTGTCTGTCACTCACAGGCTCTAGAACCCCAATTCTCATTTCTCCCCAATTATTTACAGGCTTATAGCCTTCCTGCCCCTTTGTTAGAAAAGCAAACTGGCTACAGACCCTCCTTCAGCTCTGAATGGTTAGCCTGAATGGCGGGATGGTCAATACCAAGGTTGTCTGGGCCATGCCCTTCTCCCATACCACTCTGTTCCTTCTGACCCTGGCTTCACAGAATAGACCAGTGCATCTTAAGTTATCTGGACTGAAGGACTGGGAGGTGGCGGGGGTGGGGAGATTTGTTCCTCCTGAACCTGTCATGGACCGATAGTTTTGTAAAACATAATAAAATTGAACTACTACAAAAAAGAAATCACAAAAAGGCCTACAGAATATAAGCCACAGTTTTTAATTAGGAGACTCAATGGTCCTAAAAAAATCTCTCTGTGAAATTGCTATAAAAATCATTAAGTGCTGGAGCACCTGGGTGACTCAGTGGTTGAGCGTCTGCCTTTGGCTCAGGTTGTGATCCTGGGATCCTGAGATTGAGTTTTTTCCCCGCAGGGAGCCTGATTCTCCCTCTGCCTATGTCTCTGACTCTCTCTCTCTGTCTCTCATGAATAAATAAATAAATAATTTTTTTAAAAAAATCACTAAGTGCTTACTTTCAATTTCTGTGCTTGTCTCCTCACAGATTGGCAAAAAAATTAGGAGAGCAGCAGACCCCACTCTGAGAAGGGAGGAGTAGCCTGCTGTCTGTGTCTCTGCCTTGTCTCCCCTTCCTGTTGGAGCCAATGGTGGAACAGACCCAAAAGCAGTAGTTGAAATGGGGGGTGAGGGCAGTGGTGTGCTGCTATGTCTCCGGATGCATCACATCAGTAGCTTAATATTGACTGTGTAGGAAATATTTACTCCACAGAAAGCAGCAAAAACTATAAATCAGGGCTCGATTTATTGTTTTGACTGTCTAGACTCTAGACTTAAGGAAGTGATAGGAAGACTTTAGCAGTGTGGATTAAACTTGAAATCGTGTTTGTTCCATAGCCATTACATTGTGAGAGGCACAAAACATTGAGAGTCCATTCTTCAGTATTCAAAAACTGTTATCCAATCTAGCAGAGAAGTCACTGCCATCACTGATGGAGGAATGAGATTCTGACATATATCTTTGTTGATTCATTTTTGTTCCTTAATGTAAATCAATGTATCAGCCAGTGTTCTTGCAGGAACTACACTTACCTGTCAGTCACCACCCTGGTTGGGCTACCGATATAAGAGCCTGGCAAAAATTGATGGAAGGATTCTGTGAGAATCAATTGGCTATATAGAATTTATAATGAGTATTGTCTATTTTTTTATTATTTGGACATTGTGTGTTCCACATCCTATATTCCATCAAAAATTGATCTGACATGCATGCTTTTCTTTTAGAGCCATTTGTGAAACATTTACCAGTATAGCTTGAAGGGATACTTTGGAAGATTTGTTTTCCTTCCTTTATCATCCTTATCTAGGCTTAATTCAATAGCTTTGTCCACCTATGAGTGAGGGAAAGTTTCTCTCTTCCTAAGTTATGCTAGAAAATGCAAGAGCCCCTCATTTTCAGTTACTCTGAAATCTAGGATTCCTTTAGAATCCTAGACTTGGAAACTTCCTAACTTGGAAGCTGTTAACCAGATCCATAAACTTTTTTCTCAAAACCCCTCATTCCCTGTTGAGGTTGATGGGCTCTCACTGAAATCTCTCTACTTAACCCCTGGAAATCTCATCAGTCCCATTGCACAAGATGGGAGTCTTGTAGGCCAGGTTGTGGAGCCCTGGGGTGAGGACTGCTTTCAGCGTCCAGTCTCCCCATATCAGGCAGCATTATGACCAATGAATACCACATGCTGGTATTAACCCTGGTTTCTCAGAGTTAGACTGGAACTCCTAATATCAGGTTACATTTTGTTGGCTTGGTAATCACTTTTTTAACCACCGACCATATGGGCAGAGGTTGGAAGGAAAGCTAAATTTGGAACACACCCCCACTCTCCTTTTCAACATTTCTTTCTTGTTTGTGTGGGGAGGCAACATATTACTCATACTCACATATAGCACCAATTGCTAGAGGTCCAAGGAATGAGGTTCTCCCAAAATGTGGTTCGATCAGGGAATCAGAGGTTTTCTTTCTTTTTTTTCTTTTTTTAGATTTTATTTATTTATTTGAGAGAAGAGAGAGAGAGAGAGTGAGTACACAAGTTGGGGAAGGGGCAGAGGCAGAGGGAGAAGCAGAATCCCGCCTAAGCAAGGAACCTGACCTGGGGCTCGATCCCAAGACCCCGGGATCATGACCTGAGCTGAAGGCAAACTCTCAACCGAGTCCCCCAAACACCCCAGAGATTTTCTATACAAGTATGCAGTGGCACTTAGGAGTGTCCATGCTCTGCTTCTGTAGGGTTCTGAACCGGTCTATGACACACAGCCCTGAAAGGCTGAGTCAGTAATGACAAGGAACTTGGGGACTTTGTGTCTGCAGGCCCATGAGTTCTTCCTCGTTTCAGCATCCAGAGATTGCACCTTTCTGCACTAATATCTTTCTGACTTAGGCTGTTTGGAGCGTGGAACCATGAATTTTTCTCTCCATTTAGTTTTTTTTTTTTTCTAGCTTTCCTTCTCCCCACACGCCACTTCATGTGGAATGGTAGAGCAGAATGGATGGATTTGTTTGGGTCAGTGGTAATGATTTAGACAGCATCTGTGGAAATCATGTGCATTTCTGTTCTAGGACTCCCTGACCCTGAATACACAAGTCACACTTTAGGCTCAACCAGTATTTTCAGCACCCCACGGGGATTTAGAACCAAGTTTGGCTTAAGAAATGAAAATTAGTCTGCTTGCCTTCAAAGAGAGGTGGTAGCCTTCCCACTGACTACTAGCCAGCTTGCAATCTGACGGGCATTCTCCTGGCTCTCCTTGGATTCTGAGCATGAATGAGGGGTAAGGAAGCCAGATCTGTCAGCCCAGCCTTTCTTAATCTAGCCCCAATTCATTTCTTTAACCTTGGCTCCCACTAACCCTTGCCCCATCCTGTGTTCCAACAACCTTGAAATTCTCACTGTTCCTGAACTTTCCATTCTGCTCTTTAAGCTTACCCATTCTAGCCTTTATAAGTGTCTTCATAGTATCCATAAAGCACTCAGCCCACGGCCTACACCATTAGTGGGTTCCAATAACTGGTGGCTGTTGTTAATACTCCACACACTGGTCCATTAGCCTGTAATGGTTTCCCTTTTTGTACCTTTAAGACTTAGTTCAGATATAGCTTCCTTCTCAGTGAAGTCTTGCCCCAGACAGACTGCTGTGTTAATACCCACTCTAGCATTTATCAGTTTGAAGTCAGCCAGTTCCCAGAACTGACACATGACTGGTGCTTGGTAAGTTTTGGTTGTGTGACTCTGGCCATACAAAAATGAACAAGCACAGCACCTGCCCATGGACATTCCTGGGCTGGTTGGGGAGCGGTGAAGGGAGGCGGGGACAACAGACACCTAACCAGATAATTATAATGTGATGTGGTTAAACACTGATTGCAACGTGCACCAGGAGCTGTGGAAGGACAAAGGAAAAGCTTCACACCCAGACTGGGGTGGTGAGAAAGTAAGCTGAGTCTTAAACAGTGTGTAGGAGTCAGGTGGAAAGAGGGGAGCATTGTATACTAAGAGGATAGTATGTGATAAGACGTGGAGGTGAGAAAGAACATGAGGGTTCTGGGAACAGTATGCAGTTCGGTGTGGCCAGAGCAGACAGGGACAGAGGTAAGGCTGGAAGATTGGTGAGGGGTCAGATCATGAGAGCCTTCTATGCCTTGTTAAAGAGCCTGGCCTTGATCCTGTGGCAGGGTCTACAAATTGACAACATACGGCTCATCGGCCTCCCCAGCCACCACTCCTCCTATGGCAGACATTGATCATCAATCATGGCACCCCACTGCACAGGGCCCAGATGTGACCTCGTAATTCTTCTCAACGTAATACTGCAGGGAATGCTGACAAGACGTGGAAGGTGGCACTCTGGTTGGCTACTCTGTGTATGTGTGTGTGTGTGTGTAAGTTGGGAGTATGAGAGAGTACAAGTTATGGGAGAATTATTACTTGGTCAGAATTGCATTTTGGAAATCTCCATGAGGAAGAAATCTTTAAGAAGAAGCAACAGGGATGCCTGGCTAGTTCAGTGGTTAAGCATCTGCCTTCAGCTCAGGGCGTGATCCCAGATTCTGGGATCAAGTCCCACATCAGGCTCTCTGTGGGGAGCCTGCTTCTCCCTCTGCCTACATCTCTGATTCTGTGTGTGTGTGTCTCATAAATAAATAAATAAATAAATAAATAAATAAATAAATAAATCTTAAAAAGAAGAATCAACAGCCTGATTGTTCAGATGTGGCAGGATGAGGAAGTAAGAGTAGTCAAGGGCAAGGTTGGTGTTTCCACCTCGGGCAAATGGGCAGATGCCAGAATGCCATTCAGAGAGAGAGCGTGATAGGTTTAGCAAGATAATAATGGCTCACTTTTTGAGTGCTTACGCTGTACCAGGCACTGTTTTAAGCATTTGACATGGAGCAATTAATTATCCTCCCAACAGCACTGTGAGGTAGGTACCATTATTATTTCTGTTTTGCAGATAAATAAACTGCACAGAGAAGCGTAAAATATTGAAAAGCTAACAAAATCAAGGGCACTGAGGGACAACATGAGGGCAAGAAAAGCTGAAAACATCACTGAGTCATTTGGAGGAATATGGATAGAGCCAACCAGGTCACCAGGTCCCCATGTAGGGTGTATCAGTTCATCTTAAATGTTTTGGAAACCAAAGAATTTATTATTCTTGGAAAAGGCCCACCACAATGTGTATAAATCCATCCTGCCTTCACCATGTCTGTTCTGCTCACAAGGGCAAACATCAGGGGGAATATGAATTAAAACAAGCCTATCCAAATGATGACCTCAATGGTTTCCAAATGAATTTTCAAACATAAAACACATCCAGCATTTGTAAAATTAAAAGGGCAAGGTTAGAGGAGTATTGAATTTTAAGAGAATACATCACATTGTGCTGTTCTTTTCCAACGATGAACCTTTTCTTATTTTGGTAATTATGCTAATTATGTGTGTGTGTGTCTGTGTGTGTCTGTGAATGTATAGATTTGCTTCATTTAATCACTTTGTACTTTCCAAAGCACTTCCTCATCCCCCGTTGGAGTGTTTCAATCAGGAATCCAGTTGCTTTAAGCAACACGCTTTTCCAGTGGCTAAAGGATGAGTTCTTATTTTCTTGTTAGCTTTACATCTTCTCTCTTGCTCTCTGGTCCATGTCAGGGTCTCAGTGGCAGGCACTCCCAGGAGTTAGACACCTTAGCCAGGAAGTCACAAATGTCCATGCCCTGTAGCCTGTGCATGCAGCTCAGCATTGGAGTCAAGTTGCAGTGAGGACTATGCTGCCTGGGATTTCAGGCCCCCCAGGCCATGCTGCCTATTAACCCTGAACTCAGATCATGAGACCATGGATTTGCTAATGATCCCACAGTGTCCTCTGGAAATTTTCATAGCTATAAATGAGCTATAAATGTGCATCTTTTGCCTGAACATGTCAGTCTCATTACCACCTCTTTACTTTTGCTCAGACCATTACATCTGCTGGCAGTGTCCTCTGTTCTCCAGCCCTAATGCCTCCCAATACTTCAAGACCCACCTCCTCTACAAAGGTCATTCTTGATGACCTCAGCCTTCCATGACTCTCTTTCTTTCCCTGAACACTTATATCCACTATTCTGTATACAGCAACCATCACTACCACCAACTAGCAGATTGTGATTTACAAATAGGTTTCAAATTCATCATCTGATTAAATCCTTCTTATAATCCTACAAGGTCAGCTTTAATGTCAGCTCTTATAGAAGAGAAAACTGAGGCTCAGAGGGTTATGTAACTTGCCCAAGGTCAACAGATAGTCAGAGCTAGAATCGGAGCCCAGATCTTTCTGATAACAAAGCACACTTCCACGATCACCTTGTTCAATGGGCCAACACATATAGCTGATAAACATTTGTTGATGACCTTTAACTTTTCCCATGGAATTGATGCTCAGAATCAGAATAACCTCAGCAACGATAGATTAGAGCCTCTCCAGCCTTTTGCCTTTTGGGGGTGAAGTGGCATGCAGAAGGGCTAAAATAACAGTGCTCAACCCAGTTGAGTTGAAATACCGGGATAATTTTCTCTCTCTCTCTCTCTATCTCTCTCTCTCTCTCCCTCTCCTCCCCCCCCATCCCTCCCTCCCTCTTCAATCCTTTTATGTTTTAATGTAAGCTCTTTGCCCAATGTGGGGCTCAAACTCATGACCCTGAGATCAAGAATCACACGCTCTATCAACTGAGCCAGCCAGGCACCCCTTTCCTCCCTCTCTGTGTGTACATATAGATTCCCCATATCTTTCTCATGAATCATAATTCCTCTGGGTGCCTGAGCCTGAGCCCAAAAAGGAGGGGCTGAAGAGCACATGGTGTTCAAGTAATTCACTCCTCTGCTCCACTTGAGAGCTATAATTATTGATCCGCAGTGCATTCTTGCGCTCCATGACCATCTGGCCTAAGTACATCCTAGTCTATCATTTGCTGGGGCGGCAGTTGGTTTGGACAGCTTATCCTGAAGGTAGCTTTGGAAACCTGCATAATCTTGGTTCTGGGAGACTGAGCAGGCAGCCAGGGTAAAGGGCCCATGCTCTCTTCTTGGTCCCAGTGCCCCAGCTAAAATAATACATTTAGAATTATTCATTATCCCTGCAGACCAACTCTAAATTTTAAATTGTGTGCTTGTGAGTGAGCCTGGCTTCTTGTAGGTCTTTGGTATGCTCGAGAATTGCATGTTACAAAGATTCCCAATGAATGTGGGAGTGAATCTTATTCTGGCAGCAATAGTAACAACAATAATAGTAGTAGTCAGAAACAGAACATCTCTCCATGCTAATATTGGCCTAAGTATTACCACATTTATCTCTATAGCACCCTAGGAAAGGTTTGTGATACCATAACCCCCATTTTACAGATGGAGAAAATGAAGTTCAGAGAGATTAAGTAAATGTCTCAAGGTCACACAACTAATAAGTGGTTGAGCTGAGTCAAACTCATGCCTTTTTGGCTCCAAAAGCCACAAAACTATCAATAGTAGCCTCTGCTGTGCCACCTCTCTTTCTACCTCATGGAAGAAAGCCTTATCTGTGCCATGGAAGCCTTTCATTCAGCAGCCCACAGAGACCCACAGACTCTGCTTCAGCCAGTGCTGAGGTCAACAAAAGGGTAATGACCAGCATTCAGCACTAAGGGCCTAAAACTGGTTGTTCTAACCATGCTATGCTCTGCTGGCCAACCCTGGAGCCTCATTACTCTCGTTCTCCCCACAGAGAAGGTAAAGATAAGAAGGCAAACGGAGTGCGTGGGGTGATATGACTAAATTAATTTGATCATCCTGGACTTTTGTAAAAACATAAAACAGATCTGTTCTAGTATTTACTCCTCTTTTCCTTAGACCAAGACATACAAAACTCATAGTCAGCTTTGCTGGCAAGCCAAAAATTGGAGACGTTCCATAAAGAAGAGGTCGGTTTTAAAAAACCTACAACCTTAGCTTAAAAAGTATAAATTTATTCACAGAAAAATCCAGTAAGAAATGACCAACAGGTCTAACCAACTTGTACCAGCGGTTATCTTTGGTTCATATAATGTGGCCAGTGAGAATTGATAATTTCCTCTGTGTAAAGAATGTTTTATCAATACAGGTCTCTATGGAATCTCATTTTATTTATTTTAATTGATAAATTTATTGTTTTAGTAATCTCTACACTCAACATGGGGCTCAGTCTCGTGACCCCAAGATCAAGAGTTGCATGCTCTTGTGACTGAGCCAGCCAGGTGCCCCTGGAACCTCATTTTAAATATGAGCTGATGAACTGGTCCTTTCATTTAGTAACAGCTTTATTAAAATATAATTCACAGGCACCTGGGTGGTTCAGTCAGTTAAGCGTCTGCCTTGTGCTCAGGTCATGATCCCAGTATCTTGGGATCAAGCCCCACATCGGGCTCACTGCTTAGCAGAGAACCTGCTTCTCCCTTTGTCTCTCCCCCCACT
The DNA here is from genome assembly GCF_003254725.2 of Canis lupus dingo. Taxonomy (NCBI): domain Eukaryota; kingdom Metazoa; phylum Chordata; class Mammalia; order Carnivora; family Canidae; genus Canis; species Canis lupus. The sequence goes on along the minus strand of NC_064281.1, from coordinate 104,825,007 downwards.
TGTGCTCACTGGCTTGCTATCTCTTTCTTTTTTTTAAATCTCTTTCAAATAAACAAAATCTTTTCAAAATATATATAATTCACATAACTATACATTTCAACCATTTTAAGTGTAGATTTCTGTGGGTTTTAGTATATTCACAGAATTGTGCAACTATACCACAGTCAATTACAGAAACATGTCTACACTTTTATTTTTTTAAAGATTTTATTTATTTATTCATGAGGGACACAGGGAGAGAGAGAGGCAGAGACACAGGCAGAGTGAGAAGCAGGCTCCATGCCGGAAGCCCGATGTGGGACTCGATCCCGGGACTCCAGGATCACGCCCTGGGCTGAAGGCGGTACCAAACCGCTGAGCCACCTGGGCTGCCCCATGTCTACACTTTTAAAAGAAACCCATATTCCTTAGCCATGTGTCCCTACCCCTGACCTCCCCCTAACTGTAGGTAAGCACTAATATGCTTTCTGTCTTTGTGGATTTACCTATTCTTGAAATTTCATATAAGTGGAATTATATGTGGTCTTTATGACTGGCTTCCCTCACTTAGTTTAACATTTTCAAGATTCATTCACACTGAAGCTTGTATCATTAGTTCATTTCTTCTCGTTGCCAAATAATATTCCATTGTATGAACAGATCACATTTGACTTAGCCATTCATCAATTGATAGAAATTTGGATCGTTCCCACCTTTCGACTATTGTAAATAATACTGCTATGAATAAGATTTTGTGTGGACATGTTTTCCTTGCTCCTGGATGTAAGTAGGAATGGCATTGCTGCATCCCGACATAACTCTGTTCAATATTTTGAGAACTGCCAGACTTTTTTACAAAGTGGCTACACTATTTTACATTATTACCAGCAGTGAGTATTCTAGTTTGTCCACATCCACAACCTCTTCAACATTTGTCATTACCTGGGGTGCCTGGGTAGCTCATGGGCTGAGTGTCTGCTTTTGGCTCAGGTTGTGGTCCCGGGGTCCTGGGATCGAGTCCCACATCAGGCCCCCCACAGGGAACCTGCTTCTCCCTCTGCTTATGTCTCTACCTCTCTGTGTCTCTCATAAATGAATAAATAAAATCTTTTAAAAAATTGTCATTACCTGACTATTTTGACTATAGCGACCTCGTGGGTGTGACATGGTATCTATCTTGTGGTTTGGATTTGCATTTCCCTGATAACTAATGATGTTGAACATCTTTTCATGTGTTTATTGGCCATTGGTATATTTCTTTGGAGAACTATCTGTTTGGTTCCTTTGCCATTTTTAGTTGTTCTTTTTCTTTTCACTGTTAAATTGTTTTTTATATTCTAGGTACAATACCTTTATCAGATATATAACTTGCAAGTGTATTCTCTCGTTCATGAGTTATGTTTTCACTTTTTTGACGGTATTCTTTGAAGCACAAAAGTTTTTAATTTTCGCTGAGTGAAGTAAGTCAGTCAGAGAAGGACAAACATTATATGTTCTCATTCATTTGGGGAATATAAATAATAGTGAAAGGGAAAATAAGGGAAGGGAGAAGAAATGTGTGGGAAATATCAGAAAGGGAGACAGAACGTAAAGACTGCTAACTCTGGGAAACGAACTAGGGGTGGTAGAAGGGGAGGAGGGCGGGGGGTGGAAGTGAATGGGTGACGGGCACTGGGTATTCTGTATGTTAGTAAATTGAACACCAATAAAAAAAAAATTAAAAAAAAAATTAAAAAAAAAATAAAGTTGTACACTGAAAAAAAAAAAAAGTTTTTAATTTTCATAATGTCCAATATATCTATTTTTCTTTTGTTATTTGTACTTTTTGGTGTCATATCTAAGAAATCATTGCCTAATCCAAGGTCAGGAAGTTTTACATCTATGTCTTATTCTAGGAGTTTATAGTTTTGGTTCTGATATTTACATCTTTGATCCATTCTAGTTAATTTTTGCATATGGTTAAGGTAGGGTCCAAATTCATTTCTCTGCATTCCCCAGTTATGCCACCACCGTTTGTTGAAAAGACTATTTTTTCTCTATTGAATGGTCTTTGTACTCTGTCAAAAACCAATTGATTACAAATGTGAGAGTTTATTTTTAGACTCATGATTCTATTCTATTTGTATATACTTATGCCATTTCCACACTGTCTTGATTAGTGTAGGTATGTACTAGGTTTTTAAATGGGGAAATGTGAGGCCTTTAACTCTGTTCTCCTTCTTCAAGACTGCTTTAACTATTATGGGACTTTTGAATTTCCACATGAATTTTAAGATCAGGTTGTCAGTTCCTGCAAATTGTAGTTCAAAAAAAAAAAAACAAAAACAAATTGTAGTTCAATTTGGGGTTGTTGACATCTTAACTATATTAAATCTTCCAGTCCAGTAGGGTAAGTTTCCATTTATTTAGGTCTTCTTTAATTTCTTTCAACAGTGTTTTGTAGTATTCAAAGTATAGGTTTTATAATTCTAGTACTAAATTTATTTTCATGTATTTTATTCTTTTTGATAGTATTATAAATGGAATTATTTTCCTAATTTAATTTTCAGATTGTGCTTTGTAAGCTTTTGTATAGAGATACAATTGATTTTTTAATTTCTGCTTCCTTGTCAAACTCATTTATTAGTTCTAATAGTGTTTTTTAAAGATTTATTTATTTATTCATAAGGGACACACAGAGAGAGGCAGAGATAGGCAGAGGGAGAAACAGGCTCCCTGTGGGGAGCCTGATGTGGAACTCGATCCCAGGACCCTGGGATCACGACCTGAGCCAAAGGCAGATGCTCAACCACTGAGCCACCCAGGCATCACAGTTCTAATAGTTTTTTTTAAGATTTTATTTATTTATTCATGAGAGACCAGAAAGAGAGAGAGACAGAGACACAGGCAGAAGGAGAAGCAGGCTCCACACAGAGAGCCTGACATGGGACCCCATTCAAGGTCCCCAGGATCACGCCCTGGGCTGAAGATGGCGCTAAACCGCTGAGCCACCCAGACTGCCCATTCTAATAGTTTTTTAATGATTGCCTCATAATTTTATACACACTGGATTATGTCATCTATAAATAAAGACAATTTCACGTCTTTGTTTTCAACCTGGATGCCTTTTATTTTTCTGGCCTGATTACATGGGCTATAACCTCTAGCTCAATGTTGAATAGAAGAAGCAATAGCTGGCATCCTTTTTTCTGATCTTATAGGGAAAGCTTTCATGCATTCACTTTAAGTATAATGTTTGCTCTGGGTTTGTTGTGGATGCCCTTTATCAGTTTGAGGAAGTTCCCCTCTATTTCTAGATCATTAAGTGTTTTTATCATGAAATAACGTTGAATCTTGTCAAATGTTTTTTCTATATGTATTGAAATAATCATATGGGGTTTTTCTTTATTCTATTAACAGGGTATTTTATATTGTCTGTATTTTTTATGGTAAACCAATCTTGCATTCTTGGGGTAAATTCCACTTAGTCATGGTATATAGTCCCTTATACACGTTGCTGGATTTGTTTTGCTTCTATTTTGTTGCTAACTTTTACATTAGTATTTATAAGGGAAATTGGTCTGTAGTGGTTTTTTGTTTTGTGATATCTTTGCCTAGCTTTGGTACCATAGTAATGCAGGTCTCTTAGAATAAGTTGGAAGTGTTTCCTCCTCATCTCATTTTTGAAAGAGTTGTGAAGTATTGCTGTTAATTCTTATTTCATCATTTGGTAGAATGAAGCCATCTGGACCTGGGCTTTGTCTATTCAAATTTTCTATTTCTTAAGTCAGTTTTGATAGTTTGTATATTTCTAGGAATTTGTCCATTTCATCTAGGTCATCTACTTTGTTGATTTATGATTGTTCCTAATATTCCCTTTGTAATCTTTTATTTTTATTTATTTATTTTTAAAGATTTTATTTATTTATTCATGAGAGACAGAGAGAGAGAAGCAGAGACACAGGCAGAGGGAGAAGCAAGCTCCACCCAGGGAGCCCAATGGCGGGACTCAATCCTGGGTCTCCAGGATCAGACCCTGGGCTGAAGGCGGCGCTAAACCGCTGAGCCAACAGGGCTGCCCCCTTTGTAATCTTTTTAAAAAATTACTTCTGTAAGGTCAATTGTTATTTCCTTCCTTTATTCCTGATTTTAGTAATTTGAATCTTCTCTGTTTCTCTTGTTCAGTCTGGCTAAATGTTGGTCAGTGTTTTTTATCTTTTCAAAGAACCAACTTTTGGTTTTGTTTATTTTCTCTGTTATTTTTCTGTTCTCTGTTTCATTAATTTTACCTCTAATCTTTATTGTTTCCTTCCCTTGAGTTACTTTGTGTTTAATTTACTCCTCCTTTTCCTGTCTTAAAGTGGAAAACTGGGTTATTGATTTGAAACCTTTTTTCTTATTTAATGTAGGTGATTATGGCCATAAATTTCCTTTTAAGCACTACTTTCCCTGAATACCGTAAGTTTCAGCATGTTGTATCTTCATACTCATTTATCTCAAAGTATTTTCTAATTTTCCTTGTGATTTCTTTTTTGATCCAGATTTGTTAGGAATGTGTTGTGTAATTTCAACATATTGGTGAATTTCCCAAATAACTTTCTGCTATTGATGTCTAATTTCACTCCATTGTGATTGGCGAACATACTTTGCATGGATTCCATCCTTTTTATTTTTTAAGATTTTATTTATTTATTCATGAGAGACACAGAGAGAGAGAGAGGCAGAAACACAGGCAGAGGGAGCCCGACTTGGGACTCGATCCTGGGTCTCCAGGATCGTCCCTGGCTGAAGGCGGTGCTAAACTGCTAAGCCACCGGGGCTGCCGGGATTCCATCCTTTTAAATTTACCGAAGCTTAGTTTACAGCCTAGTATATAGTCTATACTGGAGAATGTCCCATATACACTTAAAAAGATTGTATATTCTGCTGTGAACTGGTCCATTTTATCTGCAGAGTTGTTATGAAGATATAAAGTATCTTCTTAGCTTCAACTTCATGGGTTTTTTTTAAACATTTTATTAATTTATTCATGAGAGACAAAGAGAGGCAGAGACATAGGCAGAGGAAGAGGCAGGCTCTTCACGGGGAGCCTGATGTGGGACTTGATCCCGGGACTCCAGGATCATGCCCTGAGCCAAAGACAGATGCTCAACCTCTGAGCCACCAAGGCATCCCAACTTCATGGTTTAGAACAAGATTCATTCAATGATCCTTCCTTCATGTCCTTCTGAAGAGGGCATGTGATTCACAATTACTGTTTGATTTTATGATTGAAAACATACCTACAGGCAGTCTTCTTTCCACTTCAATTCTGCCTTTTAGAACTAAGAACCAGGGTACCTGGGTGGCTCAGTAGCTGAGCATCTGCCTTTGGCTCAGGTCATGAACCAAAGGTCCTGGGATTGAGTTCTGCATCAGGCTTTCCACGTGGAGCCTGCTTCTCCCTCTGTCTATATCTCTGCCTCTCTCTGTGTGTCTCTCATGAATAAATAAAATCTTTTAAAAAATTATAGTGGAAAAAAAATAGAACTATAGAGGCAGCACTTAATTATCTACAAGGAGATTTTTCATTTTGTGGTCTATCCGAAATAGTCTCTAGCTTTCTGGCCTTCTGCCATCCCTTCCAGGCTGAGGCTACTGATGTCAGCCAGGACCAAAGAAAGGGAATTTTGAATATCTGAACATGGTGGTTTGTTAGCCTGTTACTGAAACCATAGAGACTCAGTAAGTATGAGACCTACACTTTACTCAGTTTTAAGCCTCCTTGATGATCAAATCAGATCAGCTATAAAAAATAGCTATCAGAATACCTGAAAAAAGTAGCCAATCTAAATGCATAGAGTAAATGAGTATGAGTAGCTGGATGAAGTCAAATATGATGCTTAAATTGTCCATCGGTACCATATATGTCATTTTTTTTAAGCTGGCTATTCTTCAAAATATAAGTTCTGGAACTAATTTCCTATTTTAAATGGTGTTCAATATTGCCTTTTGTCAGTGAAACCATTCTCACTTGTAGATTTATAAGGTAATGCAAATAAACATCAAAGAAATAAAAATATTATGATCAACCAGGATGTGGGTTTCAAGACAAAAAGAAAAAAAATGTGATCTCTTTTCATGATTCTAATTCTCGTGCTTATGCCATACACATATGTATAAGTTTATAAAGCTATGCAATAATAAAATCACAGACTTTCACAGTAGGTAAGTTTAAGATTGAAACACAGGAGAACCATTTCTTATGAGATTTTTTTTGAGTTCTTATATGAATGCTCTTAAAATCCAGCCATGGAATATCCTGTCTCTAAGTAATAAAATTGGGTACACTGGCTACAACAATATAAAGATGGCCAAGGACCAACATAGAATGGTGAATCACTTTAGGCATTTGGTCATGGGGCCAAAGACCAGGCTCTCGGACCTAGACTGTACATCTAATTATCTTTCAGAAAATCAAACTAGTAAAGGCAAGGAATCTATCTCATGCTGAGAAAAGATGGAATCCAAAACTCAATGGGGCCTAATTCTCCTGGCAGTTTGGAGAATGGACGCCTTTAAGAGAATTGTTTTGTTTGACTCATTCTGAGTCATTTGCAGATGTGCCCATTTCATATTATATTCATTAATACCTCTGTTTTAAAATGTTCTCTTTTTGTACAAATGATGTATCTAGCATAACCAAAATTTATGTAATCTAGAAATAACTTCCATCTGCTAATACTTATTATGCAATATGGAGATGGCTTTTAAGAGCTTACTGTCTTTATCTTTAGGGATACTACATGGATAGGTGTTTATGGCCACATGTGTCTCACATTTAACCATAAAATGGATACCAACATCCATCCAGCACAGAGTGATTTGAAATACATTTAATTCCCAAATGATAGTTTTGCTCAGAAAAATAAAACTTTTCCAGTTGGAGAAGAATTTATGCAATGGTGTTTCAAGGCTCTTGTAATTAAAGTTATATCTTTAGTTCAATTAAAGCTCCCATCAATGGTGATGTGATGATGATGAACAAGGTGCATGGCCATGGACTGTCCTATATGGAAAGGCAGCTCTTGTCCCCAGCTTCCAGGAACTACTGGGATCATGGTTTCCGAATATCAGACACACACACATACGTACACACACACACCAGCATCCCATTGTTGGCTCTGAAATCTTCCTTATTGTCTGGAGACGGGAAAAAAAGCAGAGACATGGCAGCTTTGAAAGGATTGTGGTTCCGAGGTTAAAAACTCATCTGTACCTAACAGCTGCTCTAGCTTGTTCATTCATTTCTTCATCTGTTAATCATTTTTTCATGCCTTTTGCAATTTCACCCACTCAGTCTTTTCAGTCTCATCCCTTGCTTCTCACACAGTCCAGCCAAATTGTTTCTTAAGTGTTTTCCATATTTCATGCCTCCATGCTCATATATATGCCATTTTTCTTCTCTATCTGGAATACTTAGGTCTCTCCTTCCACTTACTCCTTCCCCTTAGCCTCCATATATCCAAACCTACTCATGCTTTCCAGCCCCAATTTAAATGATTCTTCCTCTATGAAGTCTTCCATGTTTTTTTTAATGTATTTATTTGAGAAAGAGAACATGAGAAGGGTAGAGGGGCAGAAGGAAAAGCAGACTTCCCACTGAGCAGGGAGCCTGAGAGTTTTCCATGGTCTTAAAACACTCCAACCCAATGTGAAAGTGATCACTCCCTCCTCAAAACTTTGTTTCTCACCTGAGTGAGACAGCATGACAGTAGATAAGACCATACACAGCCACTTATGAATTTTGTAACTTTGGATAAGAATATTCTCTGAATTTTAGGTCCTCTATTTATAAAGTGTACATAATATTACCTGGCTCATAAGATTCTTAGAAGGATTATTGGGGTACCTGAGTGGCTCAGTGGCTACCTTCTGTTCGGGTCATGTTCCTAGGGTCCTGGGATTGAGCTCCAAGTTGAGTTCCCTGCTCAGCTCAGTTGAGTTCTCCTTCTTCCCCTCCCCTTCCCCCCACACACCCCTGCTCATACTCTTTCTCACTGGCATGCTCTCTCTCTCAAATAAATAAATAAATAAATAAATAAATAAATAAATAAATAATCTTTAATTTATTTATTTTCTATTTTTTTTAAGATTTTATTTACTTATTCATAGACACAGAGAGAGGGGCAGAGACACAGATAGAGGGAGAAGCAGGCTCCACGCAGGGAGCCCAATGTGGGACTCAATCCCTGGTCTCCAGGATCACACCCCAGGCTGCAGGCGGCGCCAAACCGCTGCGCCACCAGGGCTGCCCAATAATCTTTAATTTTAAAAAAGGATTCTTAGAAAGATTAAATGATACTGTGTATCTAAGAACCCACACAGTAGATGCTCTGTCAATTGTAGCTATCCTCAAGGGCAGGGACCACGTGTTGTTCAACTTTGTACTCTTGTACTCTCCGCACTGAGTGTTGTGCCTGGCCCAGAGTGGGTACTTTGAATGTTTGTGCAGTGAATAGGCACCCATTTAGTGATGGGAATGTGGCAGAGGGGGAGGACAGGCTTTCCAGCCATCTGGGAGGTGATTCGTTATGTCTGTCACTTGCCTTCCAGTGGCTTCCTTGTTAGTCTATAAAAGGGAGCTGCCCTTTGTAGACTATAGCAGCTTTCTATCTTCCTAAGTTGGGGATCAGGCTGAACAATGAAAATTGGATACTGAGTGCCTCATTTTAGCCTTCTGGTTATTGTCTGAGCATTTGTTCTTCTGTGTAGGGCTTGGAGCTCATCCTTTGCCTAAGGACTGAATTCATTCAGAGTTTTGCATTCTTACACTTTGAACCAATTTCAACTGGTTTGGTAGTTTGTTTATCATTGGCCAGTATGACTTCCTCTTCTCTCACAATCTCTTTGAAAGATTCCATAAGGTTTTGTGTACATTCAAAAGATCATGAATTGTTTTATGTGTAAATAAATAGGAAATGCTTTGGTTTTTCCCAAGTGCCCCGTAAAGTCAAGAGGAAAACATGTGTTATAAAAGAGCCCTAGTTTTCATTTGTTGGATTTGGGCCTCTCTGCAATCCCTTTTTGGCAGATACTTGGAGTGTGTTGAATTCTAAGCAGACTTTCAGTTAAGCTGCATTTCATTATTTCCTTAAATTCTCCTAGGGGAAAGCCGAAAGAATCTCCAGTGCCAGGGACACTGGTCAATACCTTTGACCACATTTTCAGGAGACAAAGGCAAGGATCAATCCAAACATAAGTCAGGGACCTCAACTATAAGAAAAGCAACTAACTGGAAGGGCTCTGCTATGGACCACTGGTCTGACTGCAAGGCAAATGTGAGTTTGGTCCTTCCCATGGCAAAATGCTCAACTCTTCACTGTGTTCTCAGAATTGCAGGATGCTGTCCCGGTGTGTTGTGATTTGACCACACCCAGACATTTGGCCACAATTTTTAAGTGTTCGTAGTATTTAGTATATGTCATTTCTCTTTTCTTGGAGCCATGGGAAAGGTCTGGTGGGTGAGACAGACTGGATATGCAACACTGTGCCATGGTGACATACCCATCCTCTTCTCATGATCACACTGGGACAGGAGAGACAGGGTTCGCCTGGAAAATTCAGCATTCCATCCATGGCCTGATGCACAATAGACATTCACAAAGTATTTGACCAAATGGAGCGTACTTGCCTGACAAGAATGCTTTTCTTTTTTTTTTTTTTAATTTTTATTTATTTATGATAGTCAGAGAGAGAGAGAGGCAGAGACACAGGCAGAGGGAGAAGCAGGCTCCATGCACCGGGAGCCCGACGTGGGATTCGATCCCGGGTCTCCAGGATCGCGCCCTGGGCCAAAGGCAGGCGCCAAACCGCTGCGCCACCCAGGGATCCCCCAAGAATGCTTTTCTTACAGTTTCTGTTGACATCAGTGTAGGAGAAATGTTGGGTAAATACTCATTGACCTTCCTCTGCCTTTTTGACTCAAAGACAATTCCTTCTCAGGAGTCACTGAAGTTGGAAAGGAAGTAAAAGGGAAAGATTCCCTTTTAAATTTTATTCTATCTTACCTGTCTCTACTTGGGAGCAACTGGCATCTGGTCATACTGTAAGGTTTTTGTTTTTGTTACTCATTCATTGGCTTGAACAAATCTCTTTTTCTGGCCTAGATGCCAGAATTGAGCTAAATCACAGGGTACAGTGGTATTGCCTCCTTGGGCTCTGTGTGTCTGATTGTAAGGGGTGAGGTGAAGTTGAGGAGATACAGCCCACTCTGTAGGAGGCAGAGAACTGAGACCATGTTTTGGCCTAGACTGTGCTCACCTTCACCAACATAAGCCGGTTGGTGAATATTCTACTTGCATGGGGCACCTGCAGCCATACACATATGTTACGTTTAATTTGATATGCCATGTGGTCTTAGTAGGTTTCTTAGGTTAGTTGTGGCATAGCTGAAGATTTTAGAAGGACGGGGAGACAAGTGGTGGTACCAGTACATGTATAACTTCTATATCACCACCATGTTGGGAGTTTATTATTATTATCATCATCATTAAAAATTGAAAAGCCAAAACAAGCCCTGGTGCCACGTGCTGTAAACAGAAGTGCCTGTGTATAGGTCAGGGCTCATGTGTCCTCTCCTTAGGAGGAGCCATTCTGCTGGGGTCTGGAAGTAGGTGGCAGTTTCTGAGCTATACACCTGAATCCATCACTCCCTCTTCCGGCATCAGCACTGTAGACAAATGGCCCATCCCTCTTTCTAGAAGACATAGTGTCATCCAAAAAATTGGTAGCCTTCAGAAGAATCCACTGGGCCAGCCAACAGTGCACACTTTGGGTGGTAGGGGGTGGTTAGGATGGAGTCTGGCAAGCTCTACATGTAAAGCTTAATTGTGGTTAAAAGGAAGCTTTATGGCTTAGTCCAGTTCTGGGCCTGCTTTTTTGGAAAAAGTACACAGTCATTCTTCCAATTTTGATCAACAGGTATTTACTGAGACATCACTGATACCAGGTCTCATGTGGGGGACTTTACATCAAAGCTGTCATTTAATGCCCTCAGCAGCCTTAAGGGGCAGGTAATTATGCCCACTTCAGAGATGACAAAACCAGGGCTAAGAGAAGTAAAGTGACTTTCCCAATGTCTTCCTGTTGGGAAGGGGTAGAGCTTGGATTTGCATTCAGGTCACTGTCTTCCTGCAATTCTCAGGAATTCTTTTTCCTTCTTACTTCAAATCAATTCATGACTCAGCTCTACCAAAAAGCATAAATCTGTTCAGAGCGCCAGAGTTACAAGTCTCTTGGGGATGGGCCATTTAACCAGCGGTAGTAGTGACCTTCAAAGCTTCCCAAGTTCCTCCCTGGTTAATTGAGTGAGTGCCAAGGCCTTACTGGTGGCTCAGGAAGCGTTCCTCATCTCCACTAACTTGGAAAGGCACAAGGCATGAAGAGAAGGTGCTCAGAGAGGGAATTCAGTTCAGCCAGGTATTTCAGCTCAACTCACAGATTTTTACTGAGCCCCTCCTTTGTGCCTAGTACCGTGCTAGACACGATGAGGATCAGGAGGCTAGATGTGGCAGCCCCCGCTCTTTAGGGGGAAGAAAGATACAAAGGAATCAAAGAGTTTGGATTTAATCTTATGAACAGCCGTGAGGCCCTGGGGACTTTAGAGCAGAGATGTGACAACTCCCAAGGTATGTTTTTATTTGTCCCCTACAAGGCTACTGTGGGGAGTCAGGAGCAGAAAATGGGGTCTAGCTGGGAAAAACATGGGGCAGTAGGTGTTGGCAAGCCTGACTATACTATCCTGGGGTATTAAAGATGTGACAGTTTCTGCATCTTTGCCTAGCACCTCCCATACATGTGAAATCCCACAGTTTAATGGAAAGGATATAAACCATCTGCAGCAACATATTTGTTTAAAAAGGAGACACCAGCATGAAGACTTAGCAACTTTGAACCAGTTGAAAGAAGAGCATCTGCCTGATATTTTCATAGTGGTTTTATTGATTGTTCATCCTCCATTCTTCTTGTGGTTTGTGTTACTAGCATATTTGTACTGGATTTGTGAAACAAAGCATCGAGAGAAAAAAGAACCTGTAAATTGTCACTTTAGAAAGTTTAAAATTGATACCAGAGTTAAAGTTCCCTGTAGCTTGAGACCACTGACATGCATAATTAAGTACCTATGATTTCGAACGGCCTTTTGCACCTTGAGGGCCTAGGGAGACTGGGACTCTCCCATCCCTGTCCACCTTTTCATGGAATGCTTAAATTTATGAGGCATATAACTCTGAACTAGGGCTCAGAGAAGTTATATAACATGACCAAAATCAGAGTCGATAACGTAGCAGAGCCAGTATTGACAGCTATGTTTTCCATCTCCCCGTCTAGGACTTTTACCACTAAACACACTACTTCCCTCTCAGGTCTACTTTGTACTCCCAGAGTGTGCATGGTATGAACACCAGAAAGGGATAAGATTCTCTGATTTGCTCCTGACCATCTATTGCCACTTAAACAAAACACAGGGCTCTGCAGAAATGGGGCTTGAGACTGTTACTCTTTGATGACAGAGAGGGACATGTTGAGGTACTGAAGTGGGTACTGATTGGGCAGCGCCAGCCCAGGAAGTTTACCCTGATCAGCTAGGAGGTAGCATGAAGTCAACAAATCGCTTCAAAGGATAAGGAAGGACTACAGAGCACGTAAGATGAAGAGGGGAGTAAAGATATATTTGTCTTCTCAATCTTGTCCCGGGTAGAAGCATTAATGCGAATGAGGCTATCAAATTTCTTGGTGCGTACAGATCCCAGTCACTTCTATGGACCCATCTCTCCTAAGAAGCTGATGAGCAGATAGCAGAGTTCAAGATTGATAAAAGGACCCAAACCAAACTAACCATGGCAGGTCATTGTTGGGTGGGCCCAAATCCTGGACCTGATGCTGCAATCCCTCTCATCTCCTTAACTTCTTTTTTTTTTTTCTTCTTAACTTCTCTACTAAAGCTATACATTCATAGTTTGGAGTTGACCTAACCTCTCCAGCACACTCTTCTCCAGAGTACTTCTAGAAGCAGCCTGGCAGTGGGGAATGGTTGGCCAGAGTCCTACCCCTGCCTCCGACAGAGGGCAGAGGAGCACCTCATCTTTAGAAATAGTCTGGGTATGCACAGTGGAAGTAAGAAGTTGAGTTGAGTATGGCTAAATAAAAGACTCACCAATGCCTGGACCTGGGTCCTGGCTATGGAGGAATCAAATTTAGGGACACTGTCAGAAAATGAAGAGCCTGGATACCTGGTGGCTCAGTGGTTGAGCGTCTGCCTTTGGCTCTGGGTGTGATCCTGGATCCTAGGGTCTAGTTCCACATTGGGCTCTCTGTAGGGAACCTTCTTCTCCCTCTGCCTATGTCTCTGACTCTCTCTGTGTCTCTCATGAATAAGTAAATAAATAAATCTTTAAAAAAAAGGAAAATGAAAATGAAGAGCCAAGTAGACCAAACCACCTCAAAAGGAAAACGCAAGCATTCGAACTTTATTTCAAAAATGCCTAATGTGCTAGTTGTCATTTTTTATCAGTAATGAAGCTATAAAGACTATATAAACTTGATTTATATCTGAAAATGTAGGATATGGCATTTGAAAATAATTCCTGGAACTTTATATAAGAAAATATTTCAAAAAAAAAAAGAAAAAAAAAAAAGAAAATATTTCAATTTGGGGTATCAGGCTGGCTCAGCCAGTAGAGCATGTGACTCTTGATCTTGGGGTCATAAGTTTGAGGGACACCTGGGTGGTTCAGTGGTTGAGTGTCTGCCTTTGGCTCAGGGCATGGTCCTGGAGTCCCAGGATTAAGTCCCACATCAGGCTCCCCTCGAGGAGCCTGCTTCTCCCTCTGCCTGTGTCTCGGCCTCTCACTCTGTGTCTCTCTGGAATAAATAAATAAAATCTTTTTTAAAAATTTCATATCTCTGGTTTTAATTATGACTTTTAACTGGCTCTTTATTTTCTAATTTGAGCAGAATTTGCAAGACTTTTTTTAAAAGATTTATTTATTTATCCCAGAGAGAGACAGAGCGAGGAAGCATGGAGGAAAGGAGCAGAGGGAGGGAGAGAGAGAAACTCAAGCAGACTCCACACTGCAGAGCCTAACATGGGGCTCGACTTCACAACCCCGAGATCACAACCTGAGCCAAAACCAAGAGTCGGATGCTCAACCGACTGTGCCATCCAGGCGCCCCTGCAAGAATGTTTTTATTTTTTTAAGATTTTTTTTAAATTTATTCATTCATGAGAGACACAGAGAGAGATAGAGAGAGAGAGGCAGAGACACAGGCAGAGGGAGAAGCAGGCTCCATGCAGGGAGCCTGATGTGGGACTCGATCTGGGTCTCCAGGATCATGCCCTGGGGCCTAAGGCAGCACCAAACCGCTGAGCCACCCGGGCTGCCCGCAAGAATGCTTTTAATGTCTTTCATGCTAAGTACAAGCAACTGTGCATATTGAAACTTGGTCTATCTGGACGCAAATCAGTTGGACTGACTTTCTGAAAAAGAAAGTTGAATTCAACAAAACAGCTCTTTTGTCTCGTGTTTATAGCATTGGATCACCAGCTTACCTCCTCCACCCCCCACCAAGGGTTTTGGAATCTCATAACCCAGCTTCATTTATTGGTTCCTAAATAAAGTTTAAATACACCCAAACTCAGCCTTACAGAATTCTTCCCCACTCCTCTTCAGAGACAGAGACAGACTTCAGTTGTCCTTCTATTCTCTGCCTCTTCCTGACCATTTCCCTCTCCTCGGTCTCCCTTCTCCCCCATGGGAGATATGTGCAATATCTCTCAATTCCTACTATAGCCCTTAGGGCTGTAAAGGGCTGTAGTATTGTACCCATTTTGCAGATTAGCAAACAAAAGCTCAGATTTAAAGGGCTGTGGTCACATAGCTGGCAGGTGATGGAGGTGGGAGATAGAGAGTTAGGAACCTAAGACACTCAGTGGCTCACGCTGCTTTTTCAGAATCCTAACATTCCCACAGTGTTTCTGGGGTTCTAACTAATCTGGTGAAAACAAACTGGTGTCTAATCAAAACAGACCTGCCCATGCAAATTCCATCTAAGTCCTACTTTACTACGTTCACTATGTCGCAGGTGGAGACTGAGGCATAGACGTGAGTGAATTTATTCTTGATCTTGGGAAAATCGAGACCAGAACCTACTACCTCTATGGGGGAACTGAACCAGGCTGCCTCCTCACTTAAATGCTGCTTGGAAAGGTTCTCATGACTCCTTTGCCTGTTTGATTTCCCATAAATATCCCAAGATGCCTCAAAGTTTCTCAGGCATGATTTTCATTCTTTTTGAGCTCTCTTAAAGTTGAAACAGAAAGCCTTGGTGTGTATGTGCCTGTGTATATTTTAGAGCTCTGTGCTGTCTGTACTGTGGCTTGAAAGCCTTCCACACTAAGGTCTTAACAGGCTTCAGTGTTTGATGCCATATGAGTCCTGTCATCAAATATAAACTGAACTCCCTAATGGGAAATGCACTTGTTCTGGAACACTGCCAAAAATAGTCCAAAGAAGATACTTGAACTTGGCTTGCTCAAATGTCTGTGATGATAAATGATTAGGTGTTCAATTAAAACCACAGAACTGATTTTTAATTCCTATTGAAATCGTCGGAGGGGCTCCGAGTTCTAGCCCTGGTCCACTTTGCATGCCTTCCCCTTAATTAACATAAAGAAATTAATGTCTTACAAGCTTCAATATTTGATGCCATATGAGTCCCGAGGATATTTCAAGGGAGAAGAAATGTAAATAGAATGAAATTCTTAAGCAAGATTACTGATATAACAAAACGAAAGAGCTTGGGAGTGTGTGAAAGTAGCTCTTTTCTTCCCTTTAATAAGTCCATTACTTGCACTTGGGCATATTTTAAGGTCCTTTTCATGCTGAATCTAGAGTTGAGCATGCTTTGCATTTCAAGCTTTGTCTATGAATCAGTAGAAGCCAAAGTTATTTCTGCCTTAAAATCACAGGAGCCAGGAACGGCTAATCTCTTTTCATTCTGAGTTCCTTACATTATTTTACTGGACAAAGTTTGTGTTGGCTACAAAACAGGCCATTCATAACATCTATGAGAAGGAATTTAGGTAAGAATGGAGAGAGATTGTAGGATGTAGAAAGACTCCCTCTCCTGAGGCCATTAAGAAATTCCAAATTGGCACAGTTTTGAATAGTGACATGGCATTAGCCTTGCTAATTTCAGTAATTCAAGCTGATAGCCTCTGTTTACCAAGCTACTAGATGAAACCTTCCCATAACTACAGTACCAGGACTGGACATGTTTCTCACCCAAGGTGAGTGGATTTTAAAATAGGCGATGGGAGAGTGGGGGAGTTGAAAGGTGATCATGGCTAGCACCGTAGTGTCCCTCAGTCAAAAACTCTTTGGGAAGGAGTATGTGTCTTTTCTTCCTCAGTCAGACCTGTCCGGCATTGTCAAAGTAAATTCTTTTATCTTTCTTTAAGCAGGAATGAGAATCCAAAACATAGGATTTGTCACTTTCTTATCTCATGGCATCTGACCTCTTTGACTATCTCTGTCTGGCTCTTGACTGTGTTCATTTCAATTCTCGGGACTGGCCAAGTAACCCATCGAAGTTTGTCTGTCTTTTTTTAAGTGGGAATACATTCACCCTGCCGTTCATAAAATGTGCAAATAAACTGACAGATAGTTAATGGCAAAAACCCCCAAGGAAAAGGAACTCCGTTTTAAAGGAGTCCACATTTAAAAGACATTCTCCTAAATCTCACCCAACTAACTGGCATCTCACATCATGCTGGAAAAATGTACATAGGGAAACCTTCAGAGCCTAGCAAGCTGAGAAAGGAGAAAGATTGCCGAGTGTTTGAAAGGATTTAGGGTTTCATTTGAAGAGCAGCTGCACCTTGCCACGTCTGTACTCAGATGCACCGAACACCAACCAGGCGGGTGTTGGCAGTCACCCCAGCACTGGGACGGTGACCCTGCAGGTAAGGGGGCATGGCCTGCACCCAATGCCCTCTGCCCCTCAGGCCCCAAGTTACTGACTTGTACTCCCCGCCAGCCAGAGACGAGGACCAAAGCTCAGGATCCTTCCCTGAACACTTCGGGTCACCAAACAATAAAGGCAGGAGACACAGACAGATGGCTGGAGCGTGGAAGGGTGGACATAAAGAGGTAGTGGGAAAGCATGAGAGATCTACTTGGGTTCCACGGCAACATTTCTTCAGAGAAAGGTCTAGGACAGCAAACATGCCATGCTTTTGAGCACGTGAATATGTGGAAGTCACATTATACATCTTTGTTCGCTTGAGAAGCGGTAGGACCCTAGTAGTGATAACAGTGTTCTCCGCTTACAGGCTGAGCAGCAAAGGGCTGTGGATCAGGCCTCCCCAAAGGCCCCCCTCTCATGACTTTCAACACGCTCTCCCCCTCACTCCAAGTTGCCACAGCGCTTGGTTTGTGCCTCTCCTGGGGTATTCCTCGCTCATCCCATTCTAACTTGGATACCAGGGTTTTTTTAAGATTTTATTTATTAGAGAGAGAGAGCATGAGTGGGGAGGCAGAGGCAGAGGGAGGGAGAAGCAGGCTCCCTGCTCAGCATGGGACTCAATCCCAGAACCCCCGATCATGACCTGAGCCAAAGGCAGATGCTTCACCAACTGAGCCACCCAGGCATCCTGCATACAAGGTTTTTTCTACAACCATTCCATCCTCCCAACAGCACAGAGAGCTCTTAGAGGGCAGGCTCCGCATCTTCTCCTGTCTCCGCTGGCCTGTCTGGTGCCCAGTACACCAATAAAATTTAGTAGCACTCCCCAAGCCCCAAGCGTTTCATTAATGCCTGACATTGACCCAAGCAGACTTAACACAAACCCTCCCATTCCCCTGTGGCGGCCACTGTGGCCACTGTGGCCACACATCCGCTTCAAGCGGTTATTCATGAAAACACATTTAAACCAAACTGTTTTAGGGGTGCCTGGGGGGCTCAGAAGGTTAAGCACCTGCCTTCAGCTCAGGTCCTGATCTGGAGCCCCCATCCCATTCGGCTCCTTGCTCAGTGGGGAGTCTGCTTCTCTGTCTCCCTCTGCCTCTGCCTCCCCACTCGTGCTCTTTCTCTCTCTATTAAACAAATAAAATCTTAAAACATAAATAAATAAATAAACCAAACTGTCTTAGAAAGGACTCGGATAGTGGTTACAAAGATGAGGAGCCAGAATTGGATCCGTTTGAACCCTTCCCTTCCATAAAGGTGAAACCAACAAAAATCACGTTGAAAGGGGGCCTCCTAAACTGGTCTCAGGCCCACTGCTAAGGAGAAAGATTCAAGGATTAATTTACCTTGTTGTTAGTCAAAAAGGGGGCTTCAGATTCCCCCCCCCGAGGTGACCCAAGCTGTAATCTGTCTCTAATGGCACCTCTGTTAATACTTCTTCCATTTGGGAGGAAATCCATTTGGGAGCAACTCTATGTACTTCCTCTCATCTCTCAGCAGATAAATGGAACAGACAATGAAATTTCTCCAGGACGCAGGGAGACCTGATCAGAACAAATGAATTGAAGAAAACAATGTCTATTTAAGGAGAATGCCTCTTTTTAAAAATAATTTATTGAATTTAATATCTTGAAGAAATGAATAAGAAACAATACAAAAATTCAATATTGAACTAAATTGGGCAATACAGGTAATACTAATGAAGATAGGAAAAAATCCATGTTTGTAAAAAACACAAACAAGGTAAATAATTGCCTTTGAGAAAAAATAAAGTTCATACTGTAAGTCAGCCCTTTTTCTAATATTTTAGAATCATAAATTTTATTGCATAAACCAAATATTGATTTTCATGTAACATAGTAGGTTTTTTATTTTAAAAAATATTTTTTATTAGGACTCAATTTTCTGGCATTTAGCATAACACCCAGTGCTCATCCCACCAAGTGCCTCCTTCAGTGCCCATCACCCAGTCACCCCAACCCCCCCACCTCCCTTTCCATTACCCCTTGTCAATTTCCCAGAGTTAGGAGTCTCTCATGTTTTGTCACCCTCTCTGATATTTTCACTCATTTTCTCTCCTTTCCCTTTATTCTCTTTCACTAATTTTTATATTCCCCAAATGAATGAGACCATATAATTACTTCTCCGATTGACTTATTTCACTCAGCATAATACCCTCCAGGTCCATCCACTTTGAAGCAAATGGTGGGTATTTGTTGTTTCTGATGGCTGAGTAATATTCCATTGTATACATAGACCACATCTTCTTTATCCATTCATCTTTCAGTGGACACCGAGGCTCCTTCCACAGTTTGGCTACTGTGGACATTGCTGCTATAAACATTGGGGTGCAGGTGTCCCGGCGTTTCACTGCATCTGTATCTTTGGGGTAAATCCCCAGCAATGCAGTTGCTGGGTCGTAGGGCAGGTCTATTTTTAACTCTTTGAGGAACCTCCACACAGTTTTCTGGAGTGGCTGCACCAGTTCACATTCCCACCAACAGGGCAAGATGGTTCCCCTTTCTCCACATCCTTTCCAACCTTTGTTGTTTCCTGTCTTGTTAATTTTCACCATTCTCACTGGTGTGAGGTGGTATCTCATTGTGGTTTTTTTTTAAGATGTTATTTATTTATTCATGATAGACATAGAGAGATAGAGAAGCAGAGACACAGGCAGAGGGAAAAGCAGGCTCCATGTAGGAGCCCGATGGGGGACTGGATCCTGGGACTCCAGAACCGCTGAGCCACCCAGGGATCACCCTCATTGTGGTTTTGATTTGTATTTCCCTGATGGCCAGTGATGCGGAGCATTTTCTCAAGTGCTTGTTGGCCATGTGTATGTCTTCCTCTGTGAGATTTCTGTTCATGTCTTTTGCCCATTTCATGATTGGATTGTTTTTTTCTTTGCTGTTGAGTTTAATAAGTTCTTTTTTTATTTATTTTTTTAAAGACTTTTTATTTATTTATGCATGAGAGACACAGAAGGAGAGAGAGGCAGAGACACAGGCAGAGGGAGAAGCAGGCTCCATGCAGAGAGCCTGATGTGAGACTGGATCCCAGGTCTCCAGGACCACACCCCGGGCTGAAGGCGGCGCTAAACCACTGAGCCACCAGGGCTTCCCAATAAGTTCTTTATAGATCTTGGATATTAGCCCTTTATCTGATAGGTCATTTGCAAATATCTTCTCCCATTCTGTAGGTTGTCTTTTAGTTTTGTTGATTGTTTCTTTTGCTGTGCAGAAGCTTTTTATCTTGATGAAGTCCCAATAATTCATTTTTGCTTTTGTTTCCCTTGCCTTCATGGATGTATCTTGCAAGAAGCTGCTGTGGCCAAGTTCAAAAAGGGTGTTGCCTGTGTTCTCCTCTAGGATTTTGATGGACTCTTGTCTCACATTTAGATCTTTCATCCATTTTGAGTTTATCTTTGTGTATGGTGAAAGAGAGTGGTCTAGTTTCATTCTTCTGCATGTGGATGTCCAATTTTCCCAGCACCATTTATTGAAGAGACTGTCTTTTTTCCAGTGGATAGTCTTTCCGACTAATATTCGATAAAGGAGAATGCATCTTTAATCGTTCTAATCCCATTCACAAATTGCTTTCTCTGGTGGCATTGCATACCTAATTACAGTTTGCTCAATTTCCCCTTTGTGTTGTTGCTTTGTTGCCAATGTGGTTGTGGACCTGCCGGCTGAGCAATGAGCTTATTGCCGACATTGACAGTTCTTGGCCAACTGGATCTCGGGACCACTTTTGGAAGTGAATCAAATGTCACTAGACATTAACTTTAGCACTCCCTCAAAAGACTTGTTTTCCAGTGCTTACTGATTAGGATTCTCTGCTCTGAGAAATTTTCTCACCACCACCTCCCCTAAAATTGTGAAAATAAAAATGAAAAACAACAGTAAAATGGGTACAACAAGGACCATAGTGAAGTTTATGTGCTAGGATTTGCCCCATAATCCAAGGTCTGTAGTTTAGTGTAATACTGGCTTTCATGAGTATGCTCTATTGCCAATTCACATTCAGCAGTGGGCCACTGGACTGCCAGCTTGTCTTTATGACACGTGTGCCCAGCCAGATTTGGCATAGCTTAGAAAGGCATAGTTTGTTTTAAATGAATTGGTTTTTTAAAATAGCTATTTCATTAAGGTGATAACATTCTAAGATGATTTTTCCCTAAAGATTTCCTAATACCATCCTATGTCTTGAGAGCCTCTACGTCATCTTTTTAACAAAAAAAATACATTCATCTCCTTTCTCTCAAATCTTCTCCAGCCAGTATTCCTCACCTTCTTCTGTCCTACTGCCCTACAAGCTAGCTCCCAGGCAACCTCCATTCCTACAGGCCAGTTTTATCCTAGGAATAAACCTTGGAGAAATACGCCAAGTATCCAAAAGTGTGTGTTGGAGAATGTTCACTGCAGCATTGTTTGGGCCAGGAAGGAGTAAGGAGCAAAAGCAGTGCTCTCGGTGGGGAAATAGCTAATGGTGATATTCATACTATGAAATTTCTTGCAGTGATTAAAAGAATGGGACCGTTCTCCATGTACAAAGATTTTGGAGAGATTGTAGCATATGCATATGCATCGAAAGTACCAGTATTTTCTTTATTTACCAGTAATTACCCCTGGGGAGTTGTGGAAGGGGGAAAAGTGGAAAGAGGAGGCTTTCTTTGTTGCTGTATATACTCAGGTGTTGTTTGAACCTTTAGCTTCAAGAATGCATTCATGTGTTGAGTAGTTTAAAAATTAACAAAATAAAAGGACCCTATCAACTGTGCAGAGGATAGTTTGCATGAGGACAAAACAGGGAGGCTGCTAGTCCAGGTGAGAGATAATGAGAGCATAATCTAAGCAGTCCCAATGGAAAGAAGAGGAATTCACAAAATAGCAAGGACACAGACTTTACCGGATGTGATCATTAATTAGACCCAGAGGGAGAAAAAGGAGGAGGAATCTAGGGAGTCCTGCAAGTTTCAGGCTTGGGCAACTGGATGGCCAGTAAAAGGCAATCACCAAACCAGGCAGGGAAGGGGTCAGGGGATGGGAAGGGGGTGGACAGGATGAGGGGCACTTAAAGGACTAGAAATGCTGCATTGTTTGTGGCTTGTTGGATCTGAGTTGCCTGAGAGCCATCCAGGTAGAAATGGCCAGGGAGCAGTTAGATCTCCAGGGAGATGTCTGAGCAAGAGAGATATTTGGGAATCCTCGAGGATAGCTAAAACCGGGGCACTGAAGAGAACATTCAAGAAGACTCATAAAGTGAGAATAGTGGAGGGCCAAGGAAGAGATGAGAGCACACCCATCTATAAAGAAAAACAGCTTCAGGGATTCTCAGAGAAATCTGAGGATGGTTCCAGAGGTACAGGAGGGACTTCAGGGAGTGGTGTCAGAAAATACAGGGAGGCCAAACTTCAAAACGGAGAGTGGCCAGCAGTATGGGATGCTCCAAGAGAGCTCAGAGGAAAAAGATTCCATTGAAGATTTAGACCTTGAGGGTTTACGTGAAGGATCTTATTGGGTATTGGGCTGATGAAAATGCTCAGAAATTGAATTATGATGATGGTTGCATACCTCCTTAACATTCACTGAAAATCACTGAATTGTATCCTGGAAATTTACTTGAAATGGGTGCTGTATGGTATTTAAATCATACCTCAATAAAGCTGTTGAAAAGGTAAAAATGTAACAAAAACGAAAACAATGCATCTGAATTTAGTTTGGGGCAGGCTGTGACTCCAGAGGAACTTTCCCCGTCTAATCTCTTCTTCCTCATTGGCTGGTAAAGCCCCCATGAAATAAAATGACAGGAATCACATGAGATTACGGATGCCACATCCTGATTCTCTCCCACTGTCTTGCCATAGCAGAAACTACTTAGTGTTTGATTTGCTTTTCACCAAGCAACGAAGATTACCACCTTCATCTCTGTTTTCCTTCGGATAATGGCAGAGGAGCTGCTGGGTTTCCATTCCATTCCAAAATATTTTCCATATTTTTTTCAGCAGAGGTTTCCAGAAGATTAGGGTGCCAGGCTCTAAGGCCCCAGTTTCCATCTTTTGTTGGTAGTGGTGGTTGCATTTTGATGTGTTTAAACATGGCTTCTCTATTGGCCATGCAAGGCCCGTTTGCTTGGACATACCATCACCTATTTTCTCCTCTTTTTTTTGTTTAAGTCTTTATTTTACTTCCAGTGTGGTGAACAGCCAGTGTAAGAGGAGCTTCAGGTGTCCAATTGAGTGATTCAACACCCTCCCCTTGTGCTCATGGGGACAAGGGCCTTCCTTAATCCCCATCCTGAAGATGCCACTGCTATGCTTATAGCATGACACCTTGTCCTTCTCAGACATTTTCCTTCTTCGTGTCACTTGGCCATTATAATAATGTGGTGCATTTGTCTTGTTTAATGGGCACCTTTGATGTATTCCGTAGATAGGTAAAGACAACACCGAAAATTCCTGCCCCTTCTTCATTATAAGGAACCACCGGGGCCGCCCTTGACTCTACTTAATTAAAGTACTCATTTCTTGCTAGTGGCATCTTCTTTTTATTTTGCTTTGATATCTTCCCGCTGCTTTTTCTACTTCTCCTTAGTGATCTGAATGCCACTCTTTGTAGTACAATTTTCCCTTTTCCTTTTTACATCTTTATAGCTGTGGGATCACTTGGCATCCATGTACCTTTCCTGTCCTCCCTCTGGACTTGCCTACTTTGTTCTAATGCCCACAGAGCTATTTGTATGAGGATCATCCAGCTTTTTTTCCTCAGTTGCCTTCCACTTGGGGCCTTCCAACTCATGCCCTAATCATGTTCCCCAAATGGATTTCCTCCATCTGATGCCTCTTTTTTTCTTCATATGGATCTTGAGTGGCTTGTGTGGATTGTGTGGCTGTGTTGAGCAAGATGGCTACCACCTGCAAATCACTAATTGTTGAATATTGGTAGGGGGGAAATTCAAAGTAAACAATTCCTGAATTCATTGCTCCATCTTCTGTGTAGGCAGTGTCCTCTTTTTTTTAAAGATTTTATTTATTTATTCATGAGAGACAGAGAGAGAGAGGCAGAGGGAGAGACACAGGCAGAGGGAGAAGCAGGCTCCATGCAGGGAGCCCGACATGGGACTTGATCCAGGGTCTTCAGGATCAGGCCCTGGGCTGAAGATGGCGCTAAACCGCTGAGCCACCAGGGCTGCCCAAGCAGTGTCCTCTTATATGCATATTTCATGCTGCCTGATAAATAGTTGCATCATTTCTGAGACTTAGGCCCTACACTCATAGGCTGGACAGACAATGTGGTTCTCTTTCCCCATTTTAGGCAGGTCAGTAGTTAATCCCTTAAAATGATGTGTTGGCTGATAATTCCTTGGCAAACTTTTTTTTTTTAGATTTTATTTATTTATCCATGAGGAACACAGAGAGATGCAGAGAAAGAGGTAGAGACACAAGCAGAGAGAGAAGCAGGCCCCATGCAGGGAGCCCGACATGGGACTCAATCCCGGATCTCCAGGATCACAACCTGGGTCAAAGACAGGTGCCCTAAACTGCTGAGCCACCCAGGCTGCCCTTCCTTGGCAAACTTAAAGCCTTCCTCTCTAAGCAAGTCGTGGTCTCCAAAAGACACCATCCCTTTCTTTGAGAGAACCTCCAAAGCAGTCTCTTTAGATTCCTCTCCACATAGTATCTGTGTTAAAGGGAGGAATGCAAAGGTCACTTTAACCCTGTCCCTTTACCCTTTATCCCTGCCATGAGACCTCTAAGGACCTAAATGAAAACCTAGAATCTTAGGGTTGGAAGGGTCATCAGATGCTATTTACCTTCACTCTCATTCTATGTTTGACCCCCTTTACCAGTAGCTCCACCAAATGGCTGTCCGAAGTCTCCAGGACCATCTCCAGAGGTAGAGCTCACTGTTTAGGGGTAGCCTGTGCAGTTTTCAGATTGCACTAATTATTAGAAAGTTCTTTATTTAAGTCCAAATATTTTTCCCCTTAAGAGAAAGACAAGGCCACGAAATAGCAGTAACTAAACTGGCTTGGTGCGGTGCCCAGCTGGCTCAGCCAATGGAGCCTGTGACTCTTGATCTTGGGGTCATCAAGCCCCACATTGGGTGTAGGGATGACTTAAAGTCAAATAAAAATAAAATCGCATGGCTATGGAGTGAGAAGAATCTGAGATAGAGAGAGAAAGGAAATTACAGAGGGGAGATGACCGGGTGCAGGGCTGAGGGCAGAATCAGGCAGGATCAGGGGAAATGATGCAGAATGGCAATCTGTATGAGAACGGAAGATTGAGGAAGGGACTGCTAGAACCACTTCTAAAACAAATAGAACCCTGGTGAGAGGTTCAAATCAAAGTGGGAAGAGATGGAAAAGCATCCTTAGATTCAAAATCCATCAGAGGATTCCAGCCTTGCCCCTTGCCTACGGATATGGAAAACATCACAGTGGAGACAGGAGAGAATGCTTAGTAGAGTGCGGACTAGACAGCAGAGGGGAGGATAATTGGATACAGGAAATGAGTTTAAAGAGCAATGGCAAGAGAAAAAAGGAGTGAATAGAGAAGTGGAAAGGGGGAAAGAATGAAAACACAGAACTTTTAGGTTAAGGCATTGTATTTATTCGCATGCCAGCTCATAACTGCATTTTCCTGGCAGCCACCCGACCCTAGGGGAGCTGGTGCTGGCCAGTGTCAGAGCGGGAACTAAAGGCCCATGGCTTTGTCCTGTTGCACCTGGGCAAGGGACTTCATTAACGAAGCTGTATTTTGATGTCACATGGCCAGGTGCCCAAATCTCAATCACCAGCAGCCCCGTGGGCTTGGAGCTGGGAGCTGGTGGTGGTGAAGTAAAGGGCAGGGCATGACCCGGGGAGGGTGGATCGCAGGCCAGAGGCACGGGTCAAAGGTATGGGAACCCAATCGCGAAGTTTCCGAGTAAGAAATAAATGGAACCTGCTCACCAGAAAACCTGTTTTCCTGCCCGGCATGGCCCGTGGAATGCCATGCATGTGTCAGCTGCTTACATAGCGAGGCATCAAGTTCCAGGCAACAAAAGGGAGTGAGAAAATAATCTTTGTAGATGCCATCCACGCTGAGCACAGGGAACCGATGCTGGGGCTGATGAGAACTGGCTGTTGTCAGAAGGGCCTCGAGTTTAGAGGGCAGGGATCAGGCGCTGCCATTTGCTTCCAGGGCCACCCAGGCGCTGGCCCTGCCTTTGTCTTGTCTTCATCATAGCTTTGTGGGACTCTTGCTCCCAGAGAAACCATCGGGTCATGAGGAGAGACTCTTCGGGAAGGGTATCTGCTAAGGAAGTAGCCCTGCAGCTGTACACTCTCAGTAGACTGAGGAGGATGTGTTTGTTCAGTCAACAAGCATGTTTGTAAGCGTCCATGCTAGCCAGGTACTGTGTGGCAGCCCCGGAGAGGAATAGGACTCATTTCTCACGTGGATGGAGCTCATAGTTAGCTGAGGACAGGAACGCTCCTATGAGACAGATTGAAATGAATGCTATACTATTTTTTTTTTTAGCAAATTCAGATTTTTTTATTGGAGTTCAATTTGCCAACATATAGCATAACACCCAGCGCTCATCCCATCAAGTGCCCCCTCAGTGCCCATCACCCAGTTGCCCCATCTCCCTGCCCACCTCCCCATCCACTACCCCTTGTTCGTTTCCCAGAATTAGGAGTCTCTCATGTTTTGTCACCCTCGCTGATATTTTCACTCATTTTCTTTCCTTTCCCCAAAGTCCCTTTCACTATTTTTTACATTCCCCAAATGAATGAGACCATATAATGTTTGTCCTCCCTCCGATTGACTTTTTTCACTCAGCATAATACCCTCCAGGTCCATCCACTTTGAAGCAAATGGTGGGTATTTGTCGTTTCTAATGGCTGAGTAATATTCCATTGTATACATAAACCACATCTTCTTTATCCATTCATCTTTCGATGGACACAGAGGCTCCTTCCACAGTTTGGCTATTGTGAACATTGCTGCTAGAAACATCGGGGTGCAGGTGTCCCGGCATTTCACTGCATCTGTATCTTTGGGGTAAATCCCCAGCAGTGCAATTGCTGGGTCGTAGGGCAGATCTATTTTTAACTCTTTGAGGAACCTCCACACAGTTTTCCAGAGTGGCTGCACCAGTTCACATTCCCACCAACAGGGCAAGAGGGTTCCCCTTTCTCCACATCCTCTCCAACCTTTGTTGTTTCCTGTCTTGTTAATTTTCGCCATTCTCACTGGTCTAAGGTGGTATCTCATTGTGGTTTTGATTTGTATTAATGAATGCTATACTAGAAGTACAATCCAATGAAGAGCCAGAGAGGGAAGTGATTAATTTAGGCTGGTAGGGATCCCTGGGTGGCTCAGCGGTTTGGTGCCTGCCTTCAGCCTGGGGCATGATTCTGGAGTCCCGGGATCGAGTCCCACATCAGGCTTCCTGCGTGGAGCCTGTTTCTCCCTCTGCCTGTGTCTCTGTCTCTCTCTCTCTCCCCATGTGTCTCTCATGAATAAATAAATAAAATCTTTTTTTTAAAAAAATGGGGCTGGAATGAGATGGGAAGGCTTCCTGGAAGAGGTATCATAGAAGTTGAGACCAGAGAGAGAGAGAGAGAGACCATCCCAGGCTGAGGGAACAGCATGGAAGAAGACACGGGAACTTCAAAGAACTTGCCTTCTCCAGCCAATAATGAACGGAATGGTATGACTACAGTATCTGGTACTTGGAGAAATGTATGAGCGGTGGAAACTAGAAAGCAAGACAATATGAGGAGAAGCTTCTGAATGCTCTGCTAAGGAAATAGGACTTGATTCCACAACCAGTAGGGAACCATCAAAGGATTTTGAGGAAGAGACAGATGTGATTCAACCTGTGATTTAGAAAGACAGCATGATCTTGTTTCTGCTGCCACATAATAGGACAGTCCTGCTTCCTGGAGAGGAGTGGGTATCTCATTGAGCTGGGATGCTGAGGACTACAGGGTGTTGGGGAAGGGAGCAGAGCTGAAGGAAAGAGAGAAAGATGGTCACAAGTGCCTGGGTGAACGTGAGAACATGGGGACTTCCTGACATTCCAGATCCAAAGATGGGAAGGTAGGAGGATAGAGCCAGGATGACAGTGTGTTCTTCCAAGTAAATTGAAGGGAAAGTAATCTCAAGTCCCTAAATCCCATTGATGATGACAGAGGCATTTCACAACTGAAGAGTTCTTAAGGAAGAAATTCAGATGGA
Source organism: Canis lupus dingo (assembly GCF_003254725.2). Lineage (NCBI taxonomy): Eukaryota > Metazoa > Chordata > Mammalia > Carnivora > Canidae > Canis > Canis lupus. Next base: position 104,796,806 of record NC_064281.1, on the reverse strand, counting down.
GCAACTTAAGGAGGCTTTTTTCATCTTTCATTTATGAGGACACCTGCCTGCTGTTGATCCCTGGCCTGCAGTGTTCTCATGGCCAGGCCGAGTGTTTTCAGGGACTTGAGCCATTTTGACCTACTGACTATTGTACTACTAATAATTTTCTTTGCTGTGGGCATTGCCAGGACATTGCAAACATTTTAATTCTCAGGTGTGTTTGTTGGTAAGGTTCACCATAGTTTCTTAGAAATTGAAGATGAGGGATCCCTGGGTGGCGCAGCGGTTTGGCGCCTGCCTTTGGCCCAGGGCGCGATCCTGGAGACCCGGGATCGAGTCCCACGTCGGGCTCCCGGTGCATGGAGCCTGCTTCTCCCTCTGCCTGTGTCTCTGCCTCTCTCTCTCTCACTGTGTGCCTATCATAAATAAATAAAAAAAAAAGAAAAAAAGAAAAAAAAAAAGAAATTGAAGATGACTGATCTTCCTGGGAGGATCAATCAGTTAAGCGCCTGCCTTCAGCTCAAGTCATGATCCTGGGGTCCTGGGATTGAGGCCCACATCTGGCTCCCTGCTCCATAGGGGGCCTGCTTTCTCCCTCTCCCTATGCCTCCCCCTACTTGTGCTCTCAGTCTCTATCAAATAAATAAAATCTTTTAAAAAAATGGAAGATGACCAAACTTTGGGTTTTCCCATCCAAGTGTATCTAAAGCTTTGCCCCAAATGCTGTCACAGTGCTTTTCACTGAACATCTTGGAGCTGGGGCTCTAAGGGACTATAAGGCCCCTCCCTCGCTTTGCTGACACCTCTCCAGCAATTGGGTTTGGCTACGATAAGTGACCTTTTGTGTTTTCCTTCTATATCCTTGAAGCCCTGTGATGCACCCCTCTGTAGTGGCATCATGCCTGAAATTTATATTATAAATAGAGCTCTGTGGATCTAAACCATTAAATTTCTATTAAAGTAATGAAGACAGAGTGTATCCTTCAATTGATTTTTTTAACTGTGGTTTCAATTTAGCATCATATCTGTGAGCCACAAAAATAAATGTTGTTTCCTGAGACTGTATAAACATTTCTCTTAAAATATTTAGCCTCCAAAGAAAATCATTAACAAAAACTGCCCTCTAGGGGATCTCTGGGTGGCGCAGCGGTTTAGCGCCGCCTTCAGCCCAGGGCATGATCCTGGAGTCCCGGTATCGAGTCCCACATCGGGCTCCCTGCATAGAGCCTGCTTCTCCTCCTACCTGTGTCTCTGCCTCTTTCTCTATGTGTCCTTCATGAATAAATAAATTTGAAAAAAATGCCCTCTTCTGCCATTCCCCATTGAGGACCCACATCTGCCATTATAGGGTAGTGTCTAAATATCCATTCATTTTAATTCTTTTGGACAACTTGACTTGAAAAGCACTAAAGGAGTGCCATTTGGAGGTGGATACTTTCTTTTTTTGGGGGGTGGATACTTTGGTATGGGGTATGCTCACACACCCCTCTGCAAAGTCTAGAGTAGAGTACAGTCCCTTTTGGAACTGGAATGTGCCCCAGATTCCATTATCTTTTGGATTCTATAGTTTTTTTTTTCTTAATTTTTTAAATTTTTTTTTTAAATTTATGATAGTCATACAGAGAGAGAGAGGCAGAGACACAGGCAGAGGGAGAAGCAAGCTCCATGCACCGGGAGCCTGACATGGGATTTGATCCCGGGTCTCCAAGACCGCGCCCTGGGCCAAAGGCAGGCGCCAAACCACTGCGCCACCCAGGGATCCCTAGTTTTTTTTTTTTCATTGTACTAAAATATATATTATGTAAAACCTGCCATCTAAACTGTTAAGTGGGGGCACCTGGGTGGCTCAGTGGTTGAGCATCTGCTTTTGGCTCAGGTCGTGATCCCGGGGTCCTGAGATCGAGTCCCGCATCAGGCTCCCCACAGGGAGCCTGCTTCTCCCTCTGCCTATGTCTCTGACTCTCTCTGTGTCTCTCATGAATAAATAAATAAAATCTTTAAAAAAATAAACCATTAAGTGTTCAATTTGGTGACGTTAAATACATTCAAAATGTTATGCAACCATGACCACTATTTCCACAATTTGCCTATTCTACGTATTTCATATAATGGAGTCATATACTATGTGGTATTTTGTGTCTCGCTTCTTTCACCCAGCATCATGTTTTCAAGTTTTATGCAAACTGTGGCATGCATCAGTACCATGTTCCTTTCTATGGCTGAATAATATCCCATTACATAAATGTACCACATTTTGTTTTTCCATTCATCCATTGGTGAACACTTGGGTTGCTTCAACCCTTTGGCCATTGTGAATAATCTGCCATCAACATTGGTATACAAGTATCTGAGTGTCTAGTACAGGTTGTCAGTGTATCAAGAATAACAAGAAAACAGCATTTCCAAAGGCCGTCCTGAGTTGGCACACTGAGGAGATGAGGTTGTACATACTTATTAGGCATTGTGGGGAACAGTCAGGGTGACAGTGCTTCGTTTCACTCACTATCAAGCTTCTCCAAAGGCTGATCAGGACTCAATGAACCCATATCAGTTCCTGCTTTCTCCTCAACTCAATACTGTCTGTTTTTTCACCCAACTGCCCTACTGAACCTCTCTCAACAATCTCCTATAACCATCTGGTTGACCCTTTCAATAGCTGCTTCTCAGTTCCTTACTTTGCCTGACCTCTCCATAGACACTGGACCATGCTAGCCCTCCCCTCTCTACCATGTTCTCTTTCCTCGTCTTCTCTAAGCCTGTTCTCATCTCAATCTTCTCTCTGTCCCACGGGATGAGGTAATTTTTTTCTGTGGGAAGTGAAGGCTATGATGAGGTGTGATTCCTATGAAGCTGTCAAGCAGCCTTGGGTGAGAAGGATCTGTAGACATGAGAGTAGTAGTCGAGACACTTGTGTGGAAGGTGGTGATAATTCTGGGGCTGGTGGAGGAGGGCCAGCACCCACACCACCCTCTCATGCTGTCAGGGTTTCTAGGACACAGTTGTTCTGTTTCTGGGAACATGACTTGACTCATGATGTACCTAAATAAGTATAGTAGTGGCCCATGTTACAATAAGATTCTATAGTAAAATGATTTAATTTCCAAAGGGATCAAGTGATATTTTTGCTTGTTCCTTTCTAAATGGCTGAATGTAGCAGTGAAGCATTAGTCATGATCGAATCCCCTGGAAACCATTTTGTATTAGTTTTCTTTTTTTAAAAAAAGATTTATTTATTTCAGTGAGAGAGAGAGAGAGAGAGAGAGAGAGAGAAAGTATGTGTGCACACAAGGAGGGGGAGGGACAGAGGGAGAGGAAGAAACAGACTCGCTACAGGGCTCAATCCCACCAACCCAAGATCATGATCTGAGCTGAAGTCAGACTTTTGACTGACCAAGCCACCCAGGCGCCACACCATTTTGTATTAGTAAACTAAGCAGTCTGAGTTCCTGGTAAGGGCAGTTCTTGTGATGTTCTCCTCTCAACAAGGAAATCGTCATAGAAAAGCATCCCTTAAGTCAGTAACTAGGAGCATGTGAGTCAGAGTGTCCACCTTTGAGTAGTATACCAAGCTCAGATGACCCAAGGATCTTACCAATGCTTTTAAGACCTTCCTACCGAAGTACCCTGCACATCAGTAAGGAGTGAGAGTGAACACCTGCTCCTGAGGATCTGAGACAGAATCTGAAAGTCCTAGTAAATGTGAAATATTTTATCAAGTCTTAAATGAGTTTGCAAATAGTGCGTTTCTACCCCATCATCAGCCTTGGATGTTTTAGTATAAAATGGTGTGCTTTCTCCCCTAGATCTTTAGGGAAAAAAGCATACCATGGCCTTATGTACCCACTGCAGGATAACCTGAAGAGACACATACTCCAACCTGAAAACAGAGGACCTATAAGGAGAGGCCACACCTCACCTAATGGGGAAATCCACCATAGTTTTTCAACAACCCAGAGGGTGTTTGTGGCTGGACTTGGCTATAAGAAATGAAGTGGGCATCTCATTGCCCAGCCCTCTTCTGGGAGAGGCCATTGGGTAGTTCCCAGAATTTACAGTCTGCAAAGTCGACAGCTCACTTGTTTGTCAAGAAGGCACATTGTGAAATGGCCCCATTCTAAAAGGAGTCCCACCAGACCAATTAGAAACCAGAGGCCCCAAGTGTGCCAGCTTCCCCTTGTCTGATCTATGAAGAAGAAAATATAGACTCCCAGAGACCCCAGGGTCATTAGCGAAAGCCCCTTTCTTCTGCTTTCAAGTCCAAGTAGTCATTTCACACCTGAAAGTTCACAAAGGAGTGGAGGTTGATGTGGCAGGAGGAGGGTGTTGTGGACGGGGCGGGCAAGGCCACCCAGATCTGTTTGGGATTCCGAAGTGAACGGCAGCGCCCCGGGCGTCTGTGGGAACGGGCAGCAGAGTGAGCAGTGGTGCAATGCACATGATTCCTCCAGAGATTTCCCCACTTTCAGCCTCTGGGGTCTGCCAAGCAATGTACTGAAGGTTTCACATATTCATGTCTTGGGAGCCAACTGTACACAGCAAACGCAAAACACAGAGATAGCGGTATTGCTCGGTTGCTATATTAGGGCCGGATTGAAGCCATCTGCTGGAGCAGGCTTAGCAAGGAAGAAACCCCCATGCTTGGCTCAACAGCAGCATTCTCTCCCCTGGTATTTTGATACCAGCTCTCCTTTCAGGCTGTCCCGGGAGCTCTGCCTGCTGGAGTGGGCAAGGCCCCTATTGCAGTGCACTGCTTTCCTGGATGCCCATGCCATCAGAGGGCAAACATTTGCATCCTATTATGTGCCAAAGACCCCAGTGGCTTTGGAAAGGCCCACAGGCCTGTCTCACTGACTGACACATCTTCTCTGGTTGTCCATACCTGCCTGCTTGACGCACCCTGAATCCAGTAACTTCTCTCCCAAAGCTTTGTGTGCCCTGGCTTCAGTGCAAGATATCATGCCCAGATTTATTTTTTTTTTAATTTTTATTTATTTATGATAGTCACAGAGAGAGAGAGGCAGAGACACAGGCAGAGGGAGAAGCAGGCTCCATGCACCGGGAGCCCGACGTGGGACTCGATCCAGGGTCTCCAGGATCGCGCCCTGGGCCAAAGGCAGGCGCCAAACCGCTGCGCCACCCAGGGATCCCTCATGCCCAGATTTAAAGGCAACCACAACAGTCCAGCACAGATTTATTTGTTGCTAGCATCTCTTATCCTGGACTAGATCAGCTCAAGAAGAAAGGGGATTCAGAACTTGGTGGCTGATGACCATCACCAGAAGAATTCACAGCCCAGGAGAAGCAGCTGATTGCCCCTACTTGCTTATGGAGGTTCTGCTGTGGATAGCCCCTTGGCTACTGTGAGTAGAGGGAAGATTATGGCTCACAGCAGACTTTCCCTCACTGGGCCCTGAGAGCCTGGGAATCTCCGAGAAATAAAACTAGAAGGACACATAGGGTTCATCCAGTCCAATACCCAGATTTGGGCAGATGGAGAGACAGATGTCCAGAGTAGAGGGAAATGACTTGGCCAAGGTGAAATAGTCTGACAGTGGCTGAGCTGGGCCTGGAGCCCAGGGCTCCAGACTCTCAGTGTGGGACAGCCTACCCTGGGAACTCCACTGGGTGACTCTGAATAACTAAGGCTGGAGGGTTCCCCACAGAGTGCTTTGCCCAACTCAGAAAAACTTTTCAACACAAAGTGCAGACCTTGATGACTGATGATTATTTTAAAGGGATTATCTAGGAGTGTCCAGCCAGCTCAGTCATGGAGCATGGAATCTTGATCTCTGGGTTGTGAGTTTGAGCCCCTTGGTGGGTGTAGAGTTTACATAATTTTTAAAAAATAGCCTTTTTGCCTCATAGCATCCAAGAGAGCAAGATGGGCCACCAGCTGCTCTGGTAGAGCCACCTGGGGAAATTCAGCCAGGGTTCTTATTTGTGCCATGCCTGCTCAAACTGGCATGATCTGATCCAGAAATGCAGCCTCAATATGTGCCACCAGTGTGTGTACGCAAAGGAAATGGGCTTCATTAAGTTGAATTAAGTAATCTCTTTGATATCCTTCCAAGATACCTACCTTAATGCCAACTCATTGTACATAAAATAAAAATGCTTCAATTTTAAGTGTTCTAGGAGCACCTGGGTAGCTCAGTTAGTTAAGCATCTGCCTTTGGCTCAGGTCATGATCCCGGAGTACTGGGATCAAGCCCCACATCAGGCTCCCTGCTGGGAGGGGGCTGCTTCTCCTTCTCTGCCCCTCCCCCTCTTCCCCTTTCTCTCTCTCTCTCTCAAATAAATAAATAAATAAAATCTTTAAAATAAAAAATGAGTATTCTTATGTGAAAAAAATAAATAGTAAAAAAGAGAGAGTATCTGATCTGCAGCACTAAGGAGGGAAAATGAGAGTCAGAACTGAGTGTATAATTAGTACAGATTGTTGTGTCTACCCTCTGGGTATAGGCAAACTGATTACAAATAGAAACTGAGGGCAGCTCAGGTGGCTCAGCGGTTTAGCGCCTGCCTTCAACCTAGGGCGTGATCCTGGAGACTCGGGATCAAGTCCCACGTCGGGCTCCCTGCATGGAGCCTGCTTCTCCCTCTGCCTGTGTCTCTGTCTCTCTCTGTCTCTCATGAATAAATAAATAAAATCTTAAAAAAAAAAACAAATTGAAACTGATTTTTGGATTTCACATGAAAATCTCCTTGCTAAAAAAAAAACAGAAAAGAAAGGAAAAGAAAAAGAAAGAAAAAAAGAAAAGAAAAGAAAATCTCCTTGCTGGAATGCCTGGGTGGCTCAGTGGTTGAGCTTCTACCTTCTGCTCAAGGCGTGATCCCGAGGTCCTGGGATCAAGTCCCACATCAGGCTCCCTGTGAGGAGCTTGTTTCTTCCTCTGCCTATGTCTCTGCCTCTCTCTGTGTGTCTCTCATGAATAAGTAAATAAAAATATTTTTAAGAAGAAAGAAAATCTCTTTGCTGGTCTAAAAGGCTCTCACTGACAATCAACTGCAAGGCAGAAACAATTTATGTGTATTTTACAGTATATACCTAATACAGCAGAGATACATTCTGGAAAATCACTGATAAACATAAAAATATGAATGATTTAGAAGAGAATGGTTTAGGATGATTCCCATAATAGATCTGGTTTGTAGCAAAATGAGAAGGTTTTGATTTGGTGTAGATTTAGCTCCTTTGTAGGTTTTTTAAAAAAAATTTATATTTGTTACTGGCTGATCCCCAGATACTGTTCCCACAGGCTTCTTGCTTTTTTCTAAGACAAGATGTCTGATAAGTCTCTCCCACTTAGGGCTGCCCTCCAAACTGTTAACAATGATCTCTCTAAAAAACACCAGTCAGATTGTGTGAGTTTCTTACTTTAAAACCTCCAATGGGGGATCCCTGGGTGGCTCAGTGGTTTGGCGCCTGCCTTTGGCCCAGGGCGCGATCCTGGGGTCTCAGGATCGAGTCCCACGTCGGGCTCCTGGCATGGAGCCTGCTTCTCCCTCCTCCTGTGTCTCTGCCTCTCTCTCTCTCTCTCTCTCTCTCTCTGTGTGTGTGTGTGTGTGTGTGTCTATCATAAATAAATAAATAAATCTTTAAAAAATATAAAAATAAAACCTCCAATGGGGGATCCCTGGGTGGCGCAGCGGTTTAGCGCCTGCCTTTGGCCCAGGGCGCGATCCTGGAGACCCGGGATCGAATCCCACGTCGGGCTCCCGGTGCATGGAGCCTGCTTCTCCCTCTGCCTATGTCTCTGCCTCTCTCTCTCTCTCTGTGTGACTATCATAAATAAATAAAAACTAAAAAAAAAAAAACAAAAAAAAACCTCCAATGGCTCCCTGTTGCCCACACAGTAAAGTCTTAGCATTCCCAATGCACCATGACTTGGCCTTAACTTGTCCTTCCTGCCTTACCTTTTACCACCCACCATACAACTACACACACAAACACAACAACAATAGTATATACCCTATGTCCCCTGCCATCATAGAAGCTACTTGCTCCTACTGATCATGCCCTCTGATATTGATGATTTTGCTCAAGCTGAACCCTCTACGTGAAATGAATGACCATCTCATTCAGCTCTGCTATGGTCCCTCCCCCCCCCATGGTGTAGATTATATCCCAGTTGTTCTGAGAAGTCTTCCCAGAGCCTTCTGTTTAGAATTTTTCTCTCCCCATGGTGTTTGGCTCATGCCTTTATCTGACCCTTACTCCATTCTGCCGAGTATCTATTGGTCTGTTTTCCTTGCCAGAGTGTGGGATTCCTGAAGACAGGCACTAAGTCTTTCTCCAGCCTTCCAGTTCAATGCTTGGGACATTGTAGGCTACCATTAATTTGTTGAATTAAACTGGGTTGTATTTCCCCTGTCCAGGAATATCCACATTTATCTTTGACCAAAACCCTATGTCCTGTGTATCTTGTAATGCTTCATTGTCAGGCTAAGCTGTCCCCTTTGTCTCTAATCTCCATGATGGTGGCACAGGCCCAGAGTGTGTCTTTGCTGGGATTCCCATCGATGTATACCAAAGAAGCCCAGCCATAGGGTTGCTGCTCTTAAGTGGAGGAGCCTCAGGAAACCGTTGGTCCCAGCTTTGAGAGCACAGGAAGGTATTATTCTGAGTATTTCTGGGGGCCCTCTGCAGGTAGAAAACTCGGGCCAGCTTTGTGTTTGGGGTATCGAATAGCCTTGGCCATCATTGCTGATTTCTTCCAGGAAATGGAAAGGACATAATTTCCATTCTTGGTCCCCAAACTCAGAGCTCTTTTCAGACTTTCACAAAGCTTAATAAGGCTACTCAGTCAAGTATGTGATCACTTTCATGTGGAAACACTGAAAGTGTTTTCTCGTGCTCTTGAGTTCTCTTTGGCAGTATATATTTTACTGATCAAGGTGGGTTTTTGTCTTTCAAGAAAAAAGTCCATCACTACTCAATCACTACAGTGTATTTGATAGACAAAGTTGTTAAAGAGACAGTATAGCTTCAAGCGAGGTTCAGAGTCAGACATGCATTCAAATAGCTCCTCTGTCACTTACCAGCTGTGCAAATATGGGCCTAAAAGGAACCTGGGTTGGAGCTTCCTCATCAGTAAAATGGGAATTGTAATGCCTACCTTGCAACATTATTAAGAAAGTTAAATTAAATGAAATAATGTATATAAAGAGCTTAGCACAGTGCCTGGCCCACAATGAGGACTCAGTAACTTGTCGTTCTTATAGTTTCCAAACATAGGGTCCAAGAGATAGAAATAACAAAAGAGGTCTTTGGTGGCAAAAAAGATTTGAAACTTCTGGGCTTAGCATCTGCTAAATTTACCACAACTGCTCTAGTACATGAAACTGTCCAGTGTTTGCGGATTATTTGAGGAGCAAGATAAATAGCACAGGGGCTGAGTGGTAACATGAATAGATATTGTTTCATCTTGAGGTTGGGCAAGGGGAATATCCGGAAAAGGAATCTGAAAGCAAAGCTAAGAGTTCACTCATTCAGGTCAATCCTAAAAATACTCCTGTGCATTTAAGTAGAGAAGTTGCCTTGAGACTCAAGGCTGGGGTTTCAACAGCTAGAGCCATATGTGTTCTCAACTTGAGTGAAATCCGATCGTGACCTGTGCCTGTGCTGACCTCGGCCTTCTCTTGTGTCCTCTGCATAGTTCACCTTTCAGAGAAAGAGGTCTGACTTCCAAATAGACCGCTGCTGTTTGTTCTTGTCTTCTTTTAATTTGCTTTGCATGTATTTATTTTTAGGGGAGAGGAAATCCAAATTATAGTTGGCCAAGTCACTTTTTCCTGGGTAAGAGGGTTCTCTGGAAAAATTTGATTTGAATTCTTCTTGGCACTCTGGGAGAAAAAATTTCTCAGCTTTAGAAAAGCAAAATGTAGTCAGATTCATAGACATTAAAAGTGAAGAAATTGGACACCTCGGTGACTCAGTGGTTAGGAATCTGCCTTCAGCTCAGGGGATGACCCTGGAGTCCTGGGATCGAGTCCCACATCAGGCTCCCTGCGTGGAGCCTGCTTCTCCCTCTGCCTGTGTCTCTGCCTCTCTCTCTGTGTGTCTCTCATGAATAAATAAATAAAATATTTTTTAAAAAGTAAAAACATGATTTCTTTGTACAGCAATGAAAACTAATTATAGTTAATCACAAAATAGAAACATTATCTGTATTTAATATGACAAAGGATTCAGCAAAATATATCTTCAAATGAAGAGGAAAAACCTTAATCCCCATCAGATACAAAGGCAAAGGGTATGAGCTGTCATGCATTAAGAAATGTTATTAGTAAACTAAGACATAGAAAACGTGCAATTATTTAAAGAAACCTTGAGGGCAGCCGGGGTGGCTCAGTGGTTTAGCCTCTGCCTTCGGCCCAGGGTGTGGTCCTGGAGACCCGGGATCAAGTCCCACGTCGGGCTCTGTGCATGGAGCCGGCTTCTCCCTCTACCTGTGTCTCTGCCTCTCTCTGTGTCTCTGTGTCTCTCATGAATAAATAAATAAAATCTTTTTAAAAAATAAAAATAAAGAAACCTTGATATATCATCTTATGCTTCCTACAGTCTTTCCCGTGAGGGCCCAGTAACTTTGGTTTTCTCATCATTGCTGAGGGCAGTAGAAACTACAGCAGCCCGTTTGGAAAAGGAGCATTGCAATCTGTGTGATCCCCCTGGTTTTGATCACCTTGACCTTGCTGCCTGCTCTAAGCATTGCCAGCCTTGGAGTAGCCCTGGTCCTGGGCCCTGCTCTGTGTGCAGCCTGGCCAGCTGGGTCCTCACACTTTCTTCCTGTGACTTACTGAGTGTTTCATCCCTTGTAAGAGGAGCCCTTCCTTCCCCTTCCTTCCTTCCCTCTATAGAATCCCAGTCATTCCTCTATGCCTGTTGCTTTGTATCTCAGTGTCTCCAAGGGATCTTTCCGGCTCCGCTGGCCGCAAGACAGTTGGCTGGTGAGGGCACTCACATCACATCACCTTCCCAAGCTATTGAAATAGAAACATTGGCGACTGAGTCTAGAAAAGCCAAGGGAGTCGATCCAAGTTCTAAATCTGGAAAAACAAAGCTGAAGGAGGCTGACCTCCATGCCAGGGCTGACCGTCTTGAATTTCCTGACAAATTGCTATCTACTCAGATTTGCCTTCTGAGAGATGTTCAAGGGCAGCGCCAACACCCCAATTTCTTTTCAGAATCATAACCGTATCTCATAAATGGTGGGTGATCAATGAAGGAAAGCCCTCACCCCGCACAGCCTCTCCTTGGTTTTGGCTTGGGATCAGTTTAAATCCTATGCATTAGATCGATGTTGGTGTGTGTGTGTGTGTGTGTGTGTGTGTGTGTGTGTAAGGGCAGGGTGGGGGAGGGGATGAAAAGATGACATAGATCATAGAAGAAATATTTGGGAGAAATAAAACAACTTTCAATGGCAAACTATCCTACCCTCGACTCTGATTCAAACGACGTCTCCAGGAGAAAATCTGGAGGAATGGCACACTGGGGGTACCCCCTACAGCATCGCCCACCCCACTGACTCACATACAGACAGAAGCACACACAGAGTCACCCACCCAGCACCTTACATTTTAATACCAGCGAGATCTGGTGAAAGTGACCTTCAAGCACCACCTTGGGGGGGGGGGTTGTTGCAGAGCTCCCCACCTGCACCCTGGGTGTGGGTGGAGTCAAAGGGGATGAGGGAGCAGCCAGCTCTCCCTGTGGGTGTGACCTCGGGAAGGAGCCCCTCTGGCCATCTCCTTCCGCTGGTGGGACCCCCCACCCCTACAGCCCTGGCTCCTTCTCATCTCCTAGTGGCCTGCCTTTCAAAGAACCCTGGGGCGTCCCAGCGGTCTGGACCAGTGCAGGAGCCACGACAGGTGGACGCTGGTGCCGTTGGTACTCGTGAATTTCAAAGTCTCCTTTTCTTTTGGCAGAACTGGCTTATGATCTGGATGTGGATGATGCTCCTGGAAGCAAGCAGCACGTGAACCAGAAGGACAATGAGATAGCAGCCTCTCACAACCTCGGGAATGGCCATTCCCCCCTGAAGGCCCTTACCAGCTTGGCAGTCTCCGTGGCGTGCTTTTTCTTCCTGGCGCACTGACTTCCCAGTGTGCAGCTGCCGTGCTGCCCGTCAGCACCCTGTGGCCTTCCTCTATAAAGGAGCCACCTTCTTATTTTTTTCTATTTTTTTATCTTGTATACCTCCTCCAGCCATTAAGTAGAAGACTAACCGTGTGTTATGTTTTCGAAAATCAATGGTGTCTTTGAGGAAGGTAAATAGTGGTAGTGTAGATTGTCTTTTTGCAAAGAAAAAAAAACTCAAGTTGTGCCAAATTATTTTCCTATGTTTGGTTGCTAGAACATGGTTACCATGTCTCTTTCTCTTTCCCTCTCTCTTTGTCTTTTTCCCTTTGCATGGATTTCTTTGGAAAAAAAAATAAATATTCAAATAAAAGTGCACTGGGTCTTTTTTGTAAGCCCTCGTCTATGGTGACCATGCAGTGCTTTTCTTCCCCCTCACCTAGCTTCCTGGTCAGTATGGGAAAAATCCCATCAGGCGTCAATGAGGTCCTTCAACCCTACCTCCCTGCCCATCCATTGGTGGGGTATCAATCCTGGCCCCAACCCCAGTCAAAGCCACCCCTCTCAACACACTCCCAGTGCAGAATCTCCAGATAGAAATCTTGAGTTACAGCATTCTTGCCTATGAACCAAAGGTATCTCAGAAAGTTCCCCTATCTCTCCTTAAGAATTTCCCTTGGCCACAAACACTTTGCCCAAAGAGAAAGCCTCCGTGTGGGTCATGGACCATCATGCAATTACCATCCTTCCTCCCCACCACGGCCAGCCCAGAGACATGGGCCGGAGAAATAGTAATTGTGCAAAGAAAAACTCCCCAAGCTTCTCTGCTACTGTCTCAGGCTTGTCACCTGTCACCCTTCTCCAGGTACTGCCACACGGCAGGGCCAGTGGTTGCCCTGGGTCAGGCTGCAAAGGTGGGCATCAGGAAAGCCATGATCTGTAGAAAGCCCCTGCGTTCACTCTGGGCTGCAGGTGGGCTTCTTGGATACTTGTTTCCTCAACAGCTAGACTTTGTGTACCTGTTGCGCTCCGGTACTGTACCAGATGCTGGAGGCAGTAGAAAACAAGACAGATTTGATCCCTGTTCCCCCGGAGCGGAAGATTTGGCACTGACATTCAATACCAACTCTTTCTCAATTGTAGGCCAGTATTCTCACTTAAATCTGGTTTTTACACAACATCACAACAATAATGGCATCAATGCTGATATTTGGTTACTGTGCTGCCAAATAACCCCAGGAATAACCAACCTGTTATTGTTACAATGCCTCACGTTATTGCTCATGTGCCAGGTCAGGGCCACAGAAACATGATTTTTTTTCCATCAGGAACATTACTGATTCTTTCTAATGAGCAGGAACTCGACTCCCACCTGAGGACAGGGACAGGAGAAGCTGAATGATTATGAGAAAGAAAGAGTGAGCCACAGTGAAGGAACATGAACAAAGGTCAGGGAAGGAACCAGAGAATCCCCTTTGATTCTAGAAGGTGGTCCCAGCCAGGATCTCCAGTTTCTGCCCAATGGCCAGAGGTCACCATGTGGGATGCAGGAGGTGCAATTTCTCACAAGTTATCATGCCCCCCTCCTGCTGTCACCAACATACTTCTGTCAGGGTCTCCTGCGAACCACAGGTCTCCAATATTTATTTTCATCCTTTGCAGAAGTTTTCACAAGCACAAATTGGAAACGTTTGGTTTAGCATGTCCTTCCCTTGCTTTCGTTGAAGACTACTATCAGTCTCATTTGTTAATACGATTTCCGTGATTTGTAGTGCTTGCAAAGACTGGAGAGGGAATTATCTTTGTTTTTCAAACCATCATTATTTCTGTGTTTGAATGGGATTTGTACGAATCTTTGTTCTTGGATTCAGGAAACATAAATACTGGAAAGGTTTGCTCCTGGGCCCTGGAGGGTGGTATTACAATAGCACCAGGCCAGGAAAAAGGAGCTAGAGCTGGCTTCTCACCTCATAATCGTCCCTGTCATTCTGCAGGAAGGTTTTTATTTAATGTGGCAAAAATAATTTGTGGTTCCGAGACCAGGTTTTATGCCTGCAGGCAGGAGAGGACTATTCTAAAGTCTGTTCTTCCTCTCCGGGAGGCGAAAGGGATTAATTATCAGCTTTTACTTTTTATTTTTTAGATTTTATTTTATCTTACATTATTTTATTTTGTTATTTTATATTTTATTTTTTGAGAGGGAGCAAGGAGGGGCAGAAGGAGAGGGAGAGAGAGAATCTCAAGCAATCTCCCTCTTATAAAGTGGAGAGTCAGGGGTGCCTGAGTGGCTCAGTTGGTTGTCTGTCTTGGGATCAAGCCCCACATCCGCAGGGGGCCTGCTTCTCATTCTATATCTGCCCGCTGCTCCCCTGCTTGTGCTCTCTCTCTCTCTCTGTCAAATAAATTTTAAAAATCTTAAAAATAAAGGGAAGAGTCAGAACAGGATGCCTAGCTTCTTTGTTACTCCAATTTTGTAGCATCATTGTCTTGCCTGGCACTGGGGTCATGAATGTGAGGCTCCTGTATGCTTCTCAGGACTTCTCCAGCCTGAAGTCATATTTAACACACTTCAGTGCCCAGAACATGGCTCAAGTCAGCCAGTGTGTCTGATGTGTTGGTACACTGTATGCCAGCTTGGGTCCATCAAGGCTGAGTGGTGGGGGCAGAAGACAACTCTTCTGGGATATCCATGGCCTGCGGGCTTCAGCTAAATGGTTGGGATTTAAGTGGATAACCATACCCACATACAAGCCACGGATACTCTGCCATCTTTTTTTAAAAGATTTTATTTATTTATTCATGAGGGACATAGAGAGGCAGAGACACAGGCAGAGGGAGAGGCAGGCTCCCCATGGGGAGCCCAATTTGGAACTGGATCCCAGGACCCTGGGATCACACCCTGAGCTGAAGGCAGATGCTCAACCACTGAGCCACCCAGGTGCCCCGACTCTGCCATCTTTTATTGACATTTCGTTTTACTGAGATTCCTGTCTCTTTCTCCTTTCCATCCATGCCTTTCCCTGCCCTTCTATATTTTTAATTCCTCTAGTTCAGAATCCAGTTTCACAGCTAGTTGGTGGCTTTTCATTTTTGAACTGTTTATTCTACCCTCTGATTTCAACTTCCTACATGGGAATTATAGTTAGAAGGCTATTTTGTCTTAGAATAGGCCTGACAACTGGGAAGTTGTCCCATCTTGTTGGAAGCTTCCAGGCCTCCTCCTCATTGAATGCACCTATGAACTTCATCAGCTCAACTCTGGTAAAGACCTGCTGGCTCATCTCGTGATCTTTGTTTGATAACTGCCTGAGGCAGGGCTCTCATTGGGTTACAAAGCAGCCTATTTGGTTGCTGGACACCTTTAATTCTTAGCAGATTTATTTTATTCAAAAGAAATACATGTAGGTAATAAAAATTCTTTTTTTAAAGATTTTATTTATTTATTCATGAGAGAGACAGAGGCAGAGACACAGAGGGAGAAACAGGCTCCTTCCAAGAAGGCTGATGTGGGACTCGATCCTGGATCCCAGGATCACGCCCTGAGCTGAAGTCAGATGCTCAACCACTGAGCCACCCAGGCATCCCAGGTAATAAAAATTCTAAGAGAGCATCATATAAAGTTGTAAACATGACATTTATGCCATAATTCCATCCCCCAAGATATTTACTATTAAATATTGTATTTCTATCCTTCTAGGCTTTCTTTTTCTGTGTATATTCACACACATGAGATCATACCCAACATATAATTCTGTAATATGAATCAGTCCAGAGGCACCTGGGTGGCTCAGCAGTTGTGCATCTGCCTTTGGCTCAGGTCACGAACCTGGGGTCCTGGGATTGAGTCCCACATCGGGCTCCCCATGGGGAGCCTGCTTCTCCCTCTGCCTGTGTCTCTATCTCTCTCTGTGTGTCTCTCATGAATGAATAAAAATCTAAATTAAAAAAATACGAATCAGTCCATATTAGGTTAAGGCTAACTCTGCCTTCCTAGAATTTTCAGCTCTAGGTCCTGGCTCATCCAGAATGGCCAACAGGGGATAAAGCTAACAGCACTTCGCACACAGGTGTTCTTCAACAGTAGTTTTCAAGCACAGTCGCTTGCCTCTTCTGGATCTGTTTTCTTGTTCTAAACAGCCCTTTCAGCCCCTTCAGCCCTGCTCCTCGCTCCAGCAAGTCAGGGGTCCTCGTATGCTGGCTGCTCATAGCTGAGCCCGCGGTGCCACTGGAGCCGGAGCGGCACGGAGCCTGGGTGCTTATGTTTCCACAGAAGCCCAAGCCCTCCACCCGAGCAGTCCTAGAACTTGGACGCTTGCTTCGAAGCCACCATACACGCTGCATGAATGATGGGCTGATGTTTTTGCAAGACCCCTAGATGTTTTTGCAAGAATGGCTGCCAAGCCAGGTCTCTTCTATCTCATATTTGCGTAGTTGATTTTTTAGAACTGAATTCCAAGGGCTTTTGATTTTGCTTGTCTCTTTTTGGGGCAGACAGTACACCGTGTGTGTGTGAGAGAGAGAGAGAGAGAGAGAGACAGAGTGTGTGTGTTTGTGTAGTGTATGTGTGTGTGTGTACTAGGGTGGAGAAATTTTTTCTTGCCAAGGCCACAACATGTTTGAAAGTCTTCTTTTGAAATTGCTCTCGAGCCAGTTTATGTATCATATACAAAAATTAGCCTCATTTCTTTATAGTCACACCTTGTCTGGAACCAAAAATAATGTTCTTCAGCTTCATCACCCACCTCATTCATGAGATTTGCTGCCAAGTGGCTTTTAGCTGTTTCCAAAAAAATCAAATCTGCCTTCAGGAAACAAAGACCTCCCTGAGAAGATTCCAAGGGATGTGCTATGGGCTAGGGAGGGTTTTTTCTCCAAAGAAAAGTTCTAGAAAATTTGAAGACACTGTACCTCTTGGAAGGATATAGCACTGGTCTGGATACAGGTCTGCTAAGTGAACTAACAAAATAAGCCCATTGCTTTTCTTTAAAAAAAAAAGATTTTATTTATTTATTCATGAGAGACACACACACACAGAGAGAGAGACAGAGACACAGGCAGAGGGAGAAGCAGGCTCCATGCAGGGAGCCCGACGTGGGACTCGATCCTGGGCCTCCAGGGTCAGACCCTGGGCTGAAGGCAGGGCACCTGGGCTGCCCCAGGCCCATTGCTTTTCATTCACCTTTATAGATTTAGAAATAAATATGTTGACTTGAAATGATTCACATTGAAAATAGAATACGACGCTAGCATACAGTTGGTGTTTAATAAGTGTTTGATGAATCCAGTATTCCTTATATAAGCATTTATTGAGCAAATCTTTGTGCCAGACCCTGTAGCATGTGGGTTTCATTCCTATCTATTGAAGGAGATAGACAAGAAATCATGGTATAGGGGGCACCTGGCTGGCTCGGTTGGTGAACCATGCGACTCTTGATCTGGGGGCTGTGAGTTTGAGCCCCACATTAGGCATAGAGATTACTTTAAAAATAAAATCTTGGGGCTCCTGACTGGCTCAGGCAGCTAAGCATCTGCGTTCGGCTCAGGTCATGATCTCAGGGTCCTGGGATTGAGCCCTGCATCAGGCTCTCTGCTCAGCAAGGAGTCTGCTTCTCCCTGTCTCTGTGCCTCTCTCCCCTTTTGCTCTCTCACTCAAATAAATAAATACAAGTTTTAATTTTCTAAAATATTTTATTAATTTATTCATGAGAGATACAGAGAGAGAAGCAGAGACATAGGCAGAGGTAGAAGCAGGCTCCCTGTCAGGAGCCTGATGCAGGACTTGATCCCAGGACCCCAGGATCACACCCTGAGCCAAAGGCAGATGCTCAACTGCTGAGCCACCCAGGGGTCCCTAAAAACATTTATTTTTAAAAAGCTTTTAAAAAGGAAATCACTGTACACTATAAGGACTATAATAAGGGATACCTCTCTGCCTCTCTCTCTGTGTCTCTCATGAATAAATAAATAAACACTATAAGTGTATGTGATGCATGGGAGAGCAGAAGTCAGTAGGTCAGGGGTATAACCCTTGAGAAAAGTGTAGAAGAGAGGACATAAACTGTCTAGGGGATCCCTGAGTGGCTCAGTGGTTGAGCATCTGCCCTCGACCCAGGGCGTAATCCTGGGATCCTGGCATCAAGTCCCGCATCAGGCTCCCTGCATGGAGCCTGCTTCTCCCTCTGCCTGTGTCTCTGCCTCTCTCTGTGTGTCTCTCATGAATACATAAATAAAATCTTAGGATATAAAAGGATATAAACTGTCCAGTCTTTGAAGGAAGCAGAGAAGAAGACTTGAAGGAAGTTTCAAAATTGTCCAGATTACAAAGGAGGAAGAGTGTCTCAGGCAGAGCAGCATGACATGAGTCCATAGAGGACCACACCCACGGCTATTCGTTGTTGGCCCATGCAGGACACCAGGGTGCCTGTCCTCAGAGAGGGAAGAGGCATAATGTGGAGGGTTCATGGGGTGTTACGCAGTGATTAGAAGCAATGGACAATACATACACCCAGCAGTGTGGATACTTCTTAACATCATAGTATGAGAAAAAAAAAAAAGCAAGAAACCGAATGGACTAGATAGCATCTCACCATTGAAAGGAATTAAGATAGGGATGCCTGGATGGCTCAGTGGTTAAGCTCTGCTTTTGGCTCAGGGCCTGAGCCTAGAGTTCAGGGATCGAGTCTCACATCAGGCTCCCCACAGGGAGCTCGCTTCTCTGCCTGTGTCTCTGCCTCTCTCTATGTGTCTCTCATGAATGAATAAATAAATAAAATCTTTTAAAAAGAAAAAAGAAAGGAATTAAAATATATTCATGGTGAACAACACACATTTGACAAAAACACATGCACACTGAGGCATATACACTGACTCCATTAAAATGATTGCCTTAAAAAAAATGATTGCCTTTGCGCAGGCGTGGGCTTTGGGCATACAAAGGAATAATGAATGAGTCAAACAAAGAGGGGGCTGGTCTGGACCAACTCTGACCATATACCACGAACCGAGCTATCTGTAACTCAACCCTTTGTACCTGATGCACAAACAAAACCAAAGTCAACGAAGGAAGAGAGGGACAGGAAGATGGAGGAAGGAAGAAGGCACAGGATTCCAGGAGAAACATCTCTCCAGGGCCTAACATATAGTAGGCACTCAATGAATAAATACATGTTGAGAAAATAAACAAACGAGCCAACTGTTGTACCTCAGGCTACTTGGAACTATTGGCCAAGCAAAGAGGCCTTCAATTATGTGGCACATTTACCACCTAGTTATGTCTCGATTTAGCGTTTTGGAGGCAATTCCCAAGTGACAGTCACTTAACTGGAGCTTCAGTTCAAGACAGCATATTTAAGAGCTCTTTCAGACAGATGATAATTATAGCTTTCTTTCGGTATGAAACAATCCCCAGTTTCCAGCACCATTAAGCAATGAAATCATTATATTTATATATAACTGAAGTCTTGAACTCACTGCAATACTCCAATGCCTTCATTTTACAGATGTAGCGACTGAGGCCCAGAGAGGCTAAGAGACATGCATAAGGTTACACAGCAGGGTAGGTGCCAACTCAGGACAAACTCAGAGCCCTCTCCATCACCTTATATATACGGCATCCCCCTGAAAAAGCAGAACTCACAGATGGTTACATCGGTGAGCTAAAGTCAAGGCTGTTTTCTGAAATCTGTGCACATACGGACAGACTGCGTTGTGCTAATCTTCATTTTGATTCTCGTGGCGGTTAAAAAAAAAAAAACAACTCTTATCTAACAAAACACATTGCCTTTCCAAATGAATGCGTTCAAGCCAGGGCCTGCTTCAAGACGTTTAATGTTGCCCTTACAAATTGGAACCTGGGGTGCGGGAATTCCATCATCCTCATGAAGACTCCTTGTCACAACAGAGGCATTGTTCTTCGCACTCATACTGCTTGGTTTCGTGCCTTTTCTGTAAGATGTTAGGTATTTATTTTGTTTTGTTGGTGCTTTTGTAATCAGTCTAGACATAGGCCTACACTGAACCTTCCAGGAGCAGATAAAACTCCCACAGTGGAATGAGGTAACCCCCTTTGTGCTGTTCTCTGGAGGGGGGGGAGGGCCAGAGGGGGCAGCTCTCCAGTCAGCCCCCAAGCCAGAATGTTCAGGAAAATGGCCACAGAACGGACCGAATTTGCTAATGAGGCAGGGAGGACATGTTCTGTCTCTGAAAATACTTCCAGTCCCGTGGTAATCTTCATTTTGTACCTGAGATGAATTTCCTGCCCACATTTTTGTCTTAGCGAAGGCACTAAATAAACGCTGTCTCACCAGAGAGGAAAAGTCTCTCTCAGGGGTCAGAGAGACCACAAACTGATGAGCTTCCACAATTGAGGATTTGGAAACTTTACCCCAAATACACAAAGGTACGCAGAGCAAGACAAAAACACAGAGGGGAGAGGGCACAGATTACTTGGATTTAATAGAGGTGGGTTTCCTCTGCCCTCTTTATGCAAATGGTTTTGAATTTTTTTCCTGTTGCAGAACAAATAGAAGCCCAACTTATGTTCTACAATTCACATGGATGATTACGTCCACTTCATTGTCAATAGATGGTAATGTGTAATGTTGTTTCATCCTTCTGGAAAATCTAAAAAAGTTTCACCCTTCCCACATAGCCTCCCTGACACCACCTCTGTGATAGGAGAAGCTTCTGCAGCACATGGAATTCCAAATAAGAATGTGTCTTCATGGGGCACCTGGGTGACTCATTTGGTCAAACACCCAACTCTTGATCTCAGCTCAAGTCTTGATCTCAGGGTCGTGAGTTCAAGCCCCATGTTCACTTAAAAAAAAAAAGATCATTCAGCCCGGAATCCCACACAGCACCAAATCCACCCCTTATACAAGGCCATACCACCGAAATTCGTGGCAAGAATGTCACCACTCAAATGTGAAATCTGTCCAGAATTCTCAGGTTTGACCTATGCCGCTAAAGCGCTCATTAGTAACCTTAGTCTTGTTTCCTTTAGACTGGTATCATACTGTTTGCTGCCATTTTACCAACCGGAGAGTTTTATTCTCTCACAATTTTCTAGACCTTGTATACGGCTACAGTTGCAAAGACACAACAGGAACAAAGTGTTGTCTAGGAACAAGAGCAGGAATAGAGCTGTTTGTAAACAGCCCCCGACTGTCTAAACTTCTAAGCAAATGTCCTAACTCCGTATTCAGAGGGATCAGAGTCCTAAGTCATGAAAGAAACAGTCAGTGCTTTCCCAAAATGTTTTGTTCAGCATATCTGGCCAGATTTTAATTCTGGGAATATCAGTAAATTGTGTATGAATACATACAGAAAGCAAAGGGCACTTCTTTTTTTTTCCAAATCTGTTGGATTCTAAAGAGTTTGCCACATTACAACTTTTTCAGCCCCAAAGCCCCTCGTTAAAAGTTGTCCTTATATTATCATGAATATAACACAGGTTTGGGGAAAACCCCCTTTGGGCCTTGGGCTAGCCGCCACGGGGAGTTCTGCTGCTGCAGCTCCTAACAAACTGGAATCTGTCCCAAATTGATCACCACAAGGTCTTCTTTCTTTTTTTAAAAGATTTTATTTATTTATTCATGATAGACATAGAGAGAGAGAGAGAAGCAGAGACACAGGCAGAGGGAGAAGCAGGCTCCACGCAGGGAGCCCGATGTGGGACTCGATCCCGGGACTCCAGGAACGTGTCCCGGGCCAAAGGCCGGCACCAAACCGCTGAGCCACCCAGGGATCCACACAAAGTCTTCTTTCTATGGGTAGGTTCGCATCCTCTCAGCTCTTGAAATCCTGATAAACTTTGGTAGTTTCTCGTCATCAAAAACGATTCTTTCTAGTGTCAATGGTCCCAGTTCCTGTGATTTCAGACACCCATTTAGACCCGTGGCCCCCTGACCACAGAAAATCTATGGTTCCCCAGCATGGACCCCTCACATGAGTTCTGAGAAAACCTTAGAAAAATGTGGAAGTTGTAGTCAGTATCCTCTCGCTGCCCATCATCAGATCAGTCAAAGTAGCAATAAGAACATGACAAGGGTTACTGGGTGGCTCATTCGGTTATGCATCTGCCTTTGGCTCAGGTCATGCTCCCCAGGTCCTGGGATCAAGCCCCGTGTCAGACTTTGTGCTGAGTGTGGGGCCTGCTTGAGGATTCTCTCTCTCCCCCTCTCCCTCTGTCCCTCCCCCCCCACTTGCATGTATGCTCTCTCTAAAATAAATACATATATCTTTAAAAAAAGAAAAGAAAAGAACATTATAGTAGAGTCTCATCACAAGGAAAAAAATGTTTGTAGCCATATGACATGATGGATGTTAACTAAACTTCTCATGATAATCCTTTGACAATCTATACGTGTATTGCATCATCATGGTATGCACTTGAAACTTATACAATGCTATAGGTCAATTGTATCTCAATAAAACTGGGAGAAACCATTATATATTATGTTCTTAAGTCCTGTACTGACTGTTTGGACTTGTCCTGAGGCTCGCATGAGGGAATGGACAGGATAGCATTTGCAATGGTTAGATACATCCACTAGAGGATTTGAAAGAACAAATATCAAATTTTCGATGTGATGAAAGCTTCGCCTGCAGAGCAGGAAGCCTCAGCTCTCTGGGACCTTTGTACCTATCCAGCACCACCTGACATGACACAAGACTCTGTCTGGTGAGGAGTCTCCTCAGCCTCAAATGGGCAATGGTCCTCATATCAGAAGAATCTCTCAGAGACATCACAAAAAAAGGCTGAAGACTTCCAAACCTCCTCTCTTGTCACCTTCTTCCAAGCATTTCACACTTGAAGCTGGGAGGTCAACTTGAAGAACCAGATGGAGATGGATACTAAGAGTTGAACATTGGCTTCACTGGAGCCAAGAATCAATGTTCCTTGGAAGGGAGCATCATTGATAATTGTCGGCCAACACCAATAGCCCACATGACCACTGGGGGGAAAAAATGGTTATTAATCTGTCTTGTCTCATCACTTACTTCTTTTGGAATAACCTTTTTAAAGCCTTATCAATGTGGTAGGAATCCAGTCCCCCCATCTTTTGCATCATGATTCATTTTCAGTTGTCTTCCAACACCTCTCTTAATGGTCACTTTTGTTTCATCCCTTTGCTAGGGCAGGTGAGGCCCAACGGGATCCCACCCATTACAGCCACCCCCAGGAGATAGCCAAATTCAACTGATGTCACCAATCAACTGTTAGTCATAGACTAGGTTTCTGAGAGTGCCTGTTATAAAGATGAGTATTGGTTACAGCCCAGCAGGAGCTGGGGAACAGAATGAGGAGTGTCTAAAGATCAGGTTATATATAGCCAAACTGTGAGGGAAGCTTAGGCTTCCCAAGAGTTGACCAGAACAGCTGAAGCCTGTGCTTTGAGCCGGCCACAGACCTAAGGAAAAAGGTACTCATGTTCTCCAAGGCCCTGCCAGGCCTGTCCACCCAATTAATCCTAACGAGAGCTTGAGTTACAGAGTGACTTTTCCCAGCAGTGAGGCAGGAAGTCAACCCGCTCACATACCCACATCCGACACCCCCTTCCCAGCAGGAGCCTACAGCTTGCACAGGGAAGCTTCTCGGTGGTTCCTTTCTCCTTGTGTTTGGGCTCGGCTGTGTTGATGCACGTCTCCCCTTCCTAGTTTATAAGCCACAGGCCTTGCTCTTATTGCTTGAGAAAACACCTTTCAGCCTGGTCTGTGCTTTGAAACACAGTGAGTCACAGGTCTTCTCACACGATCTGGCCCAGGCCCTTCTAGAAGTCTGGATTCCCAGGTGGGATGGAGCCAGCTAGCAGATGTGGCTCACCCCCTAGGTCTTCCGAGGGTCCCACCTTACTTTTTGGCCCTTAGCTCTAAATGGCATGTCAGAGCAGCTGAGCCCAACTTCTTCAGTTGCTGAGATCCTCAGAGGTGCCATCCGTAATGTTCTCAGGAGTCCAGATGCAACTGGAAGCTTCCGAGCAGGCAGCCGGCCAGGACTGGTTTCCAGTGCTGTCCACATTCTTCCTCTCTGAGTTCTCCGGAAGCTGCAGAGCTTAGTGTTTCTTATCCAAAAATCTTCTGGCATTTTTTTATTTGTAATAATTCCAAACCCACTGAACATTCTTATAACAACTGAGATTTGGGAGAGAGGGTGGAAAAAAAGGATCGGTTAGATGATTAAGGGCATACTTACTCCAAGGTGCTGATTTTCAAAGGGAAATGAATTTGATGGCCCTGTCTGAGCTCTCAGGGAGTGTGGATTTCCTGCCTGAGCCCCCACACAGCTTGTCTATTGTTTATCAGGGTGGCTGCTTTGGATGGTAAAGGTGTTGGATGGGGGGTTGCCAGGGGCTGGGATCCAGTAAGGCTGGCCAGGGTCTGGGAGTAGCTGAGTTTATGCCTCTCACACAGGGCACTGGCAGAACTTCCTGCTGCTGCTAGCCCAAGGCCCAGAGGGTGGGTTTCCTCACTCTTGGCATGTGCTATTCTGCATGCTGCATCCAGAAAGAGGTGGAAATCATCCAGGGGCAGAGCAAACAGGCCCTTGAAGTCAACTAGCCCAGTCCCCTCAGCCAATAGATGGAGAAAGTAAGGTCCCAGGGTAAATGAGGGACATTGGGATGATTCTAGAGCCTAGGGCCTCTTGGCTCTCAGTCCAAGGTTCACCTGGTTCTAGCCCATGAGCAGGATTAGAAACAAGTCAGCATCTGCCAGGCCAGAATTTGGAACTCTCTCCATATCAGAGTCCCTGGTTTCTTATCTCTACCCTCTCCTGTCGCCAGTGCTGGTGACAAAAATCAGACCAATAATTACCTTGCAGAATCTTTAAATTGCCTGGAGACTGGAAGACAAGTACTAGAGCAGTCAACAGGGAACCTATTGAAATAAGCATTTCCTAGGAGTCCTAAAAGACATGAATTTTCCTTAGAGAAACAGATGGAGATTCATTTCAAGGGCCAAGGGAAAGAAAACACATTTACTTAAATGGCATGGTCTCTTTCTTCTACAATGACTCAAGTACAGGCTCTTGCCTCTGCCCCTGGGAACTTAGTAATGCACATATCTGGAGACCTGCTTCTCACATGTCTGCTCAGTCCTTCATTATAGGGAGAAAGAATTCAAGTGCTGGTTCCAGAAACAATTTTCCAAGAATAATAGAATATCTGGCCCAATTTAATGCTTTCACTTTACTTGCTGGCAGAAAAAAAGAGGCTGGGCATTCCCTTTTATCCACCCCCATCACTGAGGTTTGGCTAAGACCCCTCTCTGGAAACCTCAGCTTTAGGAGAGGTTCACACACTTGATTTTAAAACCTAGGGGAGACGTTGACAAAGGCAATAAGGCATAAGTGAGGAGAAACTAATACCCTCCCTACAGTAGGAGCTAATAAGATTGGAACCATAACTCCAGCAATGGTAAGTGGTGGCACCACAAGGACTTGGCTCAAGCTAGGCCTCAGTGCACCATTTCACCCTAGTGTCTCTTTGAGTATAGAGAACCCTGACTGAGAGATTATGGGGAGAAACTGAGCTCCTCTAGAGAAGGCTGCAGACACTATAGAACCATCTGGACTAGAGGGACCTATATTTGCATCTCAACTCTACTGTCACAGAAAACCATGGAACCATTTATCTTTCCTGAGATATGAATACCATCGGTGGGAGCACAGAACATTAGTAGCTCAGAGACTAATGGGCCTGGGGGAAAACTATATAAATTGTGAGAAAACAAACCTTGTGATCATTTCACTTCAGTGTACATTGAATTTTTATCTTATGTGTTCCCTCTCCTTACATTTTAAAAAATATGACAGAGTGGTTAGATCTTGTATTGAGCCCTGAAATTTTGGAAGAAAATCTCTTCCTTAGTCAAAACCTCCATTTTAGTTCCCTCCAAACTAATTCTTTTTTTTATTTTTTTTTTAATTTTTATTTATCTATGATAGTCACAGAGAGAGAGAGAGAGGCAGAGACATAGGCAGAGGGAGAAGCAGACTCCATGCACCGGGAGCCCGACGTGGGACTCGATCCCGGGTCTCCAGGATCGCGCCCTGGGCCAAAGGCAGGTGCCAAACCGCTGCGCCACCCAGGGATCCCCCTCCAAACTAATTCTTAAACCTTTTTGGGAACAGGAGGGGAGAAATTGAAGGGTGGCCTGAGATTTTTTTGAGAATTATATAAAAGCTTTGGGGATCCCTGGGTGGCGCAGCGGTTTGGCTCCTGCCTTTGGCCCAGGGCGCGATCCTGGAGACCCGGGATCGAATCCCATATAGGGCTCCCGGTGCATGGAGCCTGCTTCTCCCTCTGCCTGTGTCTCTGCCTCTCTCTCTCTCTCTCTCTCTGACTATCATAAATAAATAAATTTAAAAAAAAAAGCTTTGATCTTTCCAGAAAAAAAAAAAAAACCCACACAGATACACTGTGGTAGGCAACCTTTATGACGACTTCCAATATTTTCTTGGTATTCACATCCTTAATTAATTCTTTCCCCTTGAGTATAAGCTAGACTTAGTGACTTGTTTCATTGTGGCAAAAATGGGGGGATAAGGTTACAAAAAGACTATGGCTTCCTTTTTTTTTTTTTAAAGATTTATTTATTTATTCATTCAGAGAGAGCGAAGAGAGAGGCAGAGACAGGCAGAGGGAGAAGCAGGCTCCATGCAGGAAGCCGGATGTGGGACTCGATCCCGGGTCTCCAGGATCACACCCCAGGCTGCAGGCGACGCTAAACCACTGCGCCACCGGGGCTGTTTTTTGTTTTTTTTTTTAAAGATTTATTTATTTATTCATTCAGAGGACTATGGCTTCCTTATCTATATTTTTCCACAATAACAATAAAAGACCATGACCTCCATCTTGCTTATTCAGTCTCTTGCTCTTTTGCTCACTCACTCTGAGGAAGCCAGCTGCCACCTTGTAAGCTGCACTGTGGAGAGAGTCACATGACAAACAACTAAGGTCTCTGGTCAATAGCTAGCAAGGAACTGAGACCTGCCAGCAGTGACATGAGTAGAAGCAGATCCATGTTTAGAAAGCTCTCAGATGAACACAGCACCAACTAAGCCACACCTGGATTCCTGACACATACAGCTTGTGATATTTAGGTTTTTTAGCTGCTAAATTTGGGGATCATTTGTTACACAGCAACAAATAACTAATGCACATCCATGCACACAAGATTTTGCACAGATGTTCAGGGGATTCCATGAAATCCTAAACCTCACTCCGTGGTTCTGCTACACTAACTCCATATTAACAATCCCTAGACCAGGAGCACCTGGCTGAATCATTTAAAGGAGCATGTGACTCCTGATCTGGGGATTGTGAGTTCAAGCCCTTTCTTGGGTGTGGAGATTACTTAAATAAATAAAAACATTTTAAAAATCCCTAGGCCAGTAATGACCAATAGAAATATAATACAAACACACAGCTATTTAAAATTTTCCAGTAGCCACATTAAAACAGTAGAAATAAACAGGTGAAAATAATTTCAATAGTATATTTTATTTAAACTAACATATCTAAAATATTATTTCAATGTGTAATCAATGTGTATTATTTATGAAATTTTTTAAAAATTTTACTTATTTATTCATGAGAGACACACACAGAGAGAGGCAGAGACATAGGCAGAGGGAGAAGCAGGCTCCATGTAGGGAGCCCGATGCCGGACTCGATCCTGAGACCTCAGGATCACACCCTGGGCCAAAGGCAAATGTTCAACCACTGAGCCACCCAGGCGGTCCCTGAAATATTTTCAATTTTTGTTATAAATCTTTGAAATCAGGGCACCTGGGTGCCTCAGTGGTTGAGCATCTACCTTTGGCTCAGGTCATGATCCTGGGGTCCTGAGATTGAGTCCCACATCGGGCTCCCTGTGGGGAGCCTGCTTCTCCCTCTGCCTATGTCTCTGCCTCTTTCTGTGTGTCTTTCATGAATAAATAAATTAAATCTTTTAAAAAATAAATCTTTGAAATCAGTCATGTCTTTCAATATACAGCACATCTCAATTTGGACTAGCAACATTTCAAGTGTTCAATAGCCACAGGTGGCCCATGGCCTCTGTAGTGGACAATGCATCTTGGGTCTAATATGAAATTCAAGTAATGAACAAACTTTGGCTTCAACAAACTCTGGCTATCATAGTACCTGCTACCTGATAGGGAGGCTAGCAGGGCCTGTTGCTATTGAAAAAGCACAAGGGAGTAAAGATCGAAAGTACAGACCCAACACAATTCCTATCAAAATCCTAGGTAGGTTTTTGGGCAGAAATTGACAACCTGATCTTAAAATTCATATGGAAATGCAAAGGACACATAATTGCTGTAACAATAATGAAAAAGAAGAACAAAGTTGGATGAATGACACTTCCCATTTCAAAATATACTACAAAGCAACAGTTATCAAGAGAGTATGATACTGGGGGATCCCTGGGTGACGCAGCGGTTTGGTGCCTGCCTTTGGCCCAGGGCGCGATCCTGAAGACCCGGGATCGAATCCCACATCGGGCTCCTGGTGCATGGAGCCTGCTTCTCCCTCTGCCTGTGTCTCTGCCTCTCTCTCTCTCTCTCTGTGACTATCATGAATAAATAAATAAAATCTTAAAAAAAAAAGAGAGTATGATACTGGAATTAGATTGACATATAGATCAATGGGATAAAATTGAGAGTCCAGAATGAACCTATATATCTATAGTCGGTTGATTTTTTAAAAAATTTTATTTATTTATTCTAGAGAGAGAGAGAGAGAGAGTGAACATGAGCAGGGAGAAAAGCAGAAGAAAAAGAGAATCTCAAGCAGACTCCCCACTGAGCATAGAGCTTGATGCAGGGTTTGATTCTACAATGCCGAAATCAAGAGCCAAAACCAAGAGTTGGATGCTTAACCAACAGAGCCACTCAGACGTCCCAATGGTTAGTTGATTTTTGACAAGGGTGCCAAGACCATTCAATGGGGAAAGAATAGTCTCTTCAACAAATGGTGCTGGGAAAACTGGATGTTCACATGCAAAAAAATGAAGTTGAACCCTTACCTCATACCATATACAAAAATAAACTCAAAATGGATCAAGAACTTAACTGTGAGAGCTAAAACTATAAAATTCATAGAAGAAAACATGAGGGTGAATCTTTATGACATTGGATTTGGCAATGGTTACTTAGATACAACACTAAAAGTACATGCAAAAAAAAAAGGAAAAGTAAAAATATTGGATAGCATCAAATTTAAATGTTTGTGTTTCAAAGAACACCACCAAGAAAATGAAAAGGCAACCTACAGAATGGGAAAATATATGTTCAATCTATATGTATCAGATATATATCTGAAATATATGAAGAATATTTACAACTCAATAAAAAGGCAACACAATTTAAAAATTAGGCAAAGGATCTAATAGACATTTCTCCAAAGATAGACAAAGGCTAATGAGTGCTTTAAAAGATGCTCAACGCCACCATGAACCATTAGGGAAGCGCATATCAAAACTGCACTGAGATACCACTTCACACCTACTGGGATGACTATTTTTTTTTTTAAAAGAATAACAAGAGGTGGAAAGTATGTGAAGAAATTAAAACTCCTTTGCATTGCTGATGGGAGTGGAGAGTTGTGCAGCTGTTTTAGAAAACAGTCTGGCCTTTCCTTAAAATGTTAAACAGAGAGGTAATCTATAACTCAACAATTCCACTCCTGTATATATATATATATATATATATATATATAATAATTAAAAGGAGGGACTCAAACAGATACTTGTTCACCCATGTTCACGGCAACACCATTCACAATACCCAAAAGGTGGGAACAGCCCAAAGGCCCATCACTGGGTAAATAGCAACAGATAAATGGGTAACCAAAGTCATGTAGCATGTGATGGAATGTTATTCAGCCATAAAAAGTACTGATACATACTCTAACTTGGATGAGACCTTGAGAACATGATGTGAAGTAAAAGAAACCAGTCACAAAAGGCCATGGATTATATGATTCCCATTTTAATGAAATGCCCAGAACAAGGATAATCAGTAGAGCCTGAAAGCAAATTAGTGTTTACCTGAGACTAGGGGGTGGGAGGGGGGAATGGGGAGTGACGGCTGATGGGTGTAGTTTTCCTTTGGGGATGTTGAAAATTTTAAAGATTTATTTATTATTTTAGAAAGAGAGAGAGAGAGAGCACAGAAGAAGGGACAGAGGAAGAGGGAGAGAGAATCCCCTAGCAGACTCCCCGCTGAGTATGGAACCCTGATGTGGAGCTCGATCCCAGGACCCCAGGATTGTGACCTGAGCTGAAACTAAGAGTCAGACTCTCAACTGGCTGAGCCACCCAGGTGCCCTCAAAACTTTATAAAATTAGTGGCAATGGTTGCACAGCACTGAATGTGTTAAAAGTTATGTTACTGTACACTTGAAATGGGTAAAATTTATGGTATGTAAAATATACCTCAATAAAGCTATAATAAAAGCTCTCATGGCTGTTTAGGCATCCTTGGTGATAGTGCAAGGCCTCCATTCTTTGTCAGGGCCATCTGGAGAGGCTGCTCGGTACTTTGGAGAGAGGGATGGATGAAGACAATTAGAGTTATGAGCACCTGCTAAGTGCCCATGCCACATGTTGTCACCTCTCTCATCTCATGTCATCAATGCTCTGGTTTTGCTCATTTTACACACGGGGGAATTTGTTGGGTCAGAGCCATACAATGAGGTGCTCCTGGGTGGCTCAGTCGGTTAAGTGTCTGCCTTTGGCTTGGGTCATGATCCCTAGTCCTGGGATGGAGTCCCACATCAGGTTTCCTTCTTGGTGAGGAGCCTGCTTCCCCCTCCCTCTGCCTGCCGCTCCCCTTGCTTCTGCTCCCTCTCTGTCAAATAAATAAATAAAATCTTTAAAAAAAAAAGCCACATGAGGCTAAGTGGTGGAGCCAGGATTTAAACAGAAGCCCTCCATCTCCAAGTTCACATTCTTTCCACTCTGCCACACTCCTAGGAAATCGGCATCACCCATAAGGACAGGTTGCCTCAGTCAGTATCCCTGGTACTGTGCAAGTCTCAGCCCCATGGCATGGTAGTGGGCGGTTAGAACCACGGCAGCGCTTGCAAACTCAAACATCCACTGGGGTTTGGCATGTCATGTAAATGCATGAAGGAGGCTGGGGTCGGGAATGGCTATGATGAATGGGAGACAATGTGCCTCACCTGGGGAAAGATGGGTACTGGCCCCAGCTCGCTGTTGTCAAAAGGTTACAAGGACCTGCAGTGGCCAGATCCTGATTTTTGACAAGAAGTCAAACCTATGGATTTTTTTTTCAAAGATTTCATTTATTTATTCATGAGAGAGAGAGAGAGGCAGAGACACAGGCAGAGGGAGAAGGAGGCTCCATGCAAGGAGCCCAATGCAGGTCTCCAGGATCACACCTGGGCTGAAGGCGGCGCTAAACTGCTGAGCCACCCAGGCTGCCCAAACCTATGGATTTTAAACATTGGGCAACCAATCCCAAGTTTTAAAACGATCTCTGGGGCAAATCAGTCATGTGCATGGTTGATTCCGCCTGACGGGCCATCAGTTTGCAGGTCTGAACTGGGTAATCTCTGTCTCTTCTGACTTTCACGCTGTCTACATCTCTCTGCCATGGACCAGAACCTATGTGGTTCAGTGAATGCAGGGTTTACTGGTTTTGTGGCATCAGCCTTTTGGGAAATCAGACCACAGAGAACAGCCTCTACAGGCCCCAGCTCCTGGTCTGCAAGTGCAACTGTCAAATATGGAAGAGACTCTTCCTTCCCAAAGTGGGCCTTCCTCTTCCTCATGCTCTGCCCAGGGAAATTGGGCAGGTGGGTAAATCCGTGGGTGAGCTGCCAGCTGCGTGTATGGCAAGTGGTGTCTATGACTCCAAGTTTTCAAAATAAGAGGCCTTGGTTGAATGTCTCCGACAAAGCCCCACCTGGAGCGGTGAGAAGGTGGCATTCTGAAGCACTCAGTCTTCCCTCTCTTCTGAGAGGAGGCCAGAGCCAGGAACATGGACCAGTAGCTCTTTGAACTGTTAGGTTTTTGCCTTGGATGTTGCCATGAATTTTGTGATTTCAAAATTCATGTAACATCATGTAAGTGCTGCCTTATCTTTCTGGTGGTTTGGAAGTGATAATAAATTAAAGGTGATATTAATATCTGGCCTTTAAAAACATACACTCATGGCTACGAGAGAGCCAAGATTAAAGAAAAATCCTTTTGGGGTCAATATTCCCCAGTGCCTTATAGGGGTCACTAGAAGCATAATAAAGTCAAAAAGTATAAAATGTTTCCACAGAATGTGTGGGTTTTTTAAAATATTTTATTTATTTGAGAGAGTACACACTGGGGGAAGGAGAGAGGGAGAGGGAGAAGCAGACTCCTCACTGAGCAGGGAGCCCGATGTGGGGCTCGATCCCAGGACCCCAGCACCATGACCTGAGCTGAAGGCACACACTACTCAACCAACTGAGCCACCTAGGTGCTCATCCACAGAATGTTTGATACCGATTCCATCTTCTTTGCTGCAAAGAGAGAAACCTTCCAGTAAAAACTAAAGGGTTGGGGTCCAACAGGCCTCTGAATCATCATGACCCAAGTCTTTCCTACCTCACTGCCATTGACTGGTCTTCGAGAGGCTGCACTAGAAGCCTGGACATTAAAAAAAAAAAAATAGAAGCCTGGACATGCTCAGGGCCAGGGGCCATGGATATCAGGCCTGCTCCGAAGAGGCTGATTCTTCTCAGGGCCCTCCTCTGAGGCCTATGAAAGCATGTGCTGGAAACAGGGATCAACCTAGTCATAGGCATTGCTTTTCCCCTACAACCCCTCTAATCCCTATCTCCCGACTCTTTGCAGAATCGTCTAGACAAAACTTGTTGGTCTTCAGGCTCTCCAGCCCTCAGACTTCCATCCAGCTGGGTACCCTATCTCCTTACCCAGGCTTTAACAACCTCTTTGGAATTTGCTCCTCTGACAGCACCAGCTCACCCTCTCAACAACACCCATTCTTGCTCTTTGGAGGTAAGGCAGGCTGAAATCAGGCCCCTTGCAAGATTATGACATCCTAATTGCCAGAACCTGTGGATATTTCCTCATATGTAAATATGGACTTTGCAGGTGTGATTAAATGAAGGGTTTTGAAATAGGGAGATTATCCCGCATTATCAGGATGGCCTCTAAATGCAATTACAAGCATCCTTAAAAGAGGGAGTTCAGTGAGATTTAACAGGCCGCAGCAGAGGAGGAGGCAATGTGACCTGCTACAGGGGCAGAGATTGGAGGGCTGTGGATGCAAGCCAAGGAACCCTGGCTGCTGCCAGAAGCTGAAAGAGGCTAAGAAGGGTCTCTTCCTGAGAGCCTCCGGGGTAGCACAGCCCTGACAGCACTGTGATTTTGGACAAGTGACACAGATTTGGGACTTCCGGCCTCCAGAACTGTGAAAGGAGAAATTTCTGTGGTTTTTAAGGCACCAAGTTTATAGTAATTTGTTGCAGCAGCCACAGGAAACTGATAGAGGAGAGATGCATCTGAATGTCAGGCAGGACTCCTTCTGGGTTAGGGACCTCCCTCGACCCCTAAGGACATACCAAAGACAAGAGACCAATAGAGCCAACAAAGGCCTTGGTTCTTTAGGGTGAGATTTAAGGGTCCAGGAACCTTAGGGAACGCCATCGAAGAAAGTGGATTACTTTATCTCAAGTCACACAAATTTTTTTTTAAGATTTTTTATTTATTTATTCATGAGAGACAGAGAGAGAGAGAGAGAGAGAGGCAGAGACACAGGCAGAGGGAGAAGCAGGCTCCATGCAGGAAGCCCGACGCGGGACTCGATCCCGGGTCTCCAGGATCATGCCCTGGACTGAAGGAGGCGCTAAACCCACTGAGCCACCCGGGGTTTCCAAGTCACACAAATTTAGAACCTACCGGAAACACAAGAGTGGCAAAGTGCTCTGTGACAGGACTGAATTCTCCAAGCAGACTCATAGGCAGGCATGACCTGATGGGGACCTGCTTCTGATGCTTCCAAAATCTTCCTGGCAGGTGGTTCAGAAAGTAATAACCCGAAAGTAGTTTGTCTACATTTACTTTTTTTTTTTAAGATTTTATCTATTTATTCATGAGACACACAGAGACATAGGCAGAGGGAGAAGCAGGCTCCATGCAGGGAGCCCGACGTAGGACTTGATCCCAGATCTCCAGGATCACGCCCTGGCCGAAGGCAGGAACTGAACCACTGAGCCACCCAGGGATCCCTCACCCACATTTACTTTTTAAATGCAAACTTTCCCTCTTGGCCTTGGTTGCATCCTGGTAGCATTTGAGGGAGCTTTTAAAGATTCCCAACACAGGGACACCAGAGTGGCTCAGTGGTTGAGCATCTGCCTTTGGCTCAGGATGTGATCCTGGAGTCCTGGGATTGAGTCCCACATCAGGCTCCTCACATGGAGCCTGCTTCTCTCTCTGCCTATGTCTCTGTGTGTCTCTCATGAATAAACAAAATCTTTTTTAAAAAAATCCCAACACACAAGTTGCAACCTAGACTGATTAGATCAGAATCTCTGGGGATGACACCCAGATAGCAGTGTGTTTTCAATGTGTCCCAGGTGATCCCCATGCACAGCCAAGGTTGGGGACTGCTGCTTAAGTTGTCACTCTCAGCCTAATCCACCTCCTTGTATCATGCAACCCTGGGAGGTCAGGATGGAGCAAAACAATGGAAAAGGATCTTTCCAGATCTCATGTTCAACCTAGCTAGAAAGAGGAAAAGAAAAGCAAACAGTGAGTGGAACAAAAAGCTCTTTTGAGTCCCCTCGGAGGATCTCCAGACGACTAACCCAGCAGGATCTGTGCACTGGACAGTCTCACCCCCCTGGCAGGCATTCCAGAAGTTCCTATTGATGGGCTTCTGGTCCCCTTGGATTGCGAATGACCCCAGGGTCCTGGGATCACTTGGTTCAAAATGCCACAAGCCCTCAACCTGACAGGGGCATCTCTGGATTCAGTTCTTCTGCTAGAAGGCTGGTGTAGGATGTCATCATAGCAACAACTGGCCTCCTCCAGAGGAAATGGCTAAAGACAACAAACTCTCCTTCCCCTCCCCTTCCAGAATTTTCTTCCCAGAATACTTATGATGGTAGTATAGAAATCTGACTAGTCACTGCCATTTCCATGAACTATGGATCATTTAGGCTTGGTTATCATGCCCTGTAGAAACAAGGGGAAAAACTGTCACGTGAGTCTAACAAACTGTGTGAGTTTTTGATTTCAACATGAAACTCTGTTTAGCAATCTCCAATGCTTTTCATATGCATCATACTGTCAGAAGTCCACAATCTTCAAATATTAGGGGGAACATTTTTCCTGGTCTTTGGCTCTCTCGAGTAATGGATGCTGTCCATTAAGTCACCAATGCTCAAAGCAGAGTTCTGTGTCTGAACAATTTGTAACTCCGAAAAATGCCAGCCCGGCCTCAGAGATGAGAAAAGGGAGCCTTGGAGCAGACCTATTTGAATAAAACATGACCAAATTTGCACCTTCCTTGTGTGTTTTTATAGCTACCAAATTCACGGTACCAATGGTGCTGGTTTATCATGGAAAATATAAATGCAGCGCAGCAGCTGGGAGCCAATATAACGAAAAGGTAGATTTGTGTTTTCTGTAGCCAGCCAAAAATAATGAAGCTGAAGCAGTCCGCAGAGAGAAAATGGACTTGGCCAGGAATGTGTGGGAAAACAAAACTACTCTGTGCCGCTCCAGCTCAACCCTGGAGAAGAGTATCAAGAAGGTCGAGTTTCGAGACTCTCCCAAGGAACTCGTTGCAGGCCAATGGATTTGCTCTGAAGTCATCGTCCAAGAGGGGACGTCAGGGCTTTGAGGGTGAAGAGAAGAAATAAGACGAGGCCTGGCTCCGTCCAGCTCCTGACTAGACACGGCAAGAGGGGCCACCATGGTGGAGCCCCGGGATCGGGTCCCACCTCAGGCTCCCTGCATGGAACCTGCTTCTCCCTCTGCCTGTGTCTCTCTGTGTCTCTCTCAGTGTCATGAATAAATAAATTTAAAAAAAAAACTTTTTAAAAAAAAAAAAAGAGGGGCCACCATGGGCCATTGCTGTGTCCTGGGGGAGATGGGTGGGTAAAGGGGGCTCATGTGGGGGGGGGGGCAGCAAGTGAGCAGAGCCTACGAAGCCAGCAGAATTTTTTGGTAACAACTTACTGGCATTCCCCTAAGCTGAGGTAAGGGGGTTCCTGGTAGAAGCAGATGAACAGCTCCTGGCATGTTTACATAGCTAGTGATTTTTGTTGTCTAAGAAAGTTGCCGTTAATCAAATAGAGCGTATTTGTTCAGAGTCGGATCCTTTTGAAAATAAACAGCTGATCTTATTTCACTAGAAATCCACTGCTACAGCCTCTTCCGAATCGATCAGAGCTTTTCTCTCTTTAAATGCCGCATGTGATACATTTTATTGGGTGGTTTTTACCCTTTACCCCCCACCCACAAAAACTCCAAACTCCAGCCCCCCAAACCAGAGCACTGAAGATCTCAGCCTTCATGTCTTCAGTGGCGGCCAGGGGACCCACTGAGGCTTCAGAGGCACATTATGTTCAATGACCATGAGCTCTCCTCTTGGAACTTGGGGACTGGGCAGCCTGTAACACCATGTTTCCTTTAAAATTCAAGGGTGTGCACCTTGGCAATAGATTTTTTTTTTCCTCGTGAATATAACCAACTTTAACTGATTTTTCTGCACTTAAGAAAGCAGCCTCAGCCCAAAGTTCCCCGAAGCTTAAATAAATAGAGAGAAGTTGAGTTGGTACATGCATTTTTTAAATGCTTCAAGCATTTCAACTCCTATGGAAATATCCGGCAATATATTTCCAGATGACACCGAAGAAGAGTACAATCTCAATCTGGCAATGTTTTAACTGACGGAGCCTTAATACTACCCGGGAGAAACATTATAATGAAGTTAATTAAGAATTAATGAAGTTTACTAATTAGTCATTAATAAAGCTCTCACAATGTGACACCTGACATTTAGTTCTGTGATTTCTTTTTCTGTTTCCAGATGTGTTTTAATTATAAAAAGAGCACCGGCCCCATAAATGATATTCTTCCGTCTTTCGAATAGTTGTGGATCTATGGGTATTTTTGTGTGTGTCTCTCCATGACTCACAGTAAAGGTCATTTTTCTTATTCCTTTGATGTTTGCAGATGCATTTACATTCGAACAAATCCACAAAGTCCGGGGACTGGCTACAGAAAGACACACGTCTTTGGAAATATATTTCAGATGGGGAGATGGGGATGTTTTAGAAAACGCTAATATACAAATCAGACCAGCCTAAGATGGGGCTTTGTTAAGCCCCATCTGCAGTCTTAGACATAAACAGTGGAGCAACAAAATGCCTGGCCCAACCGAAGCAATCAGAGCTCTGATACACAACAAATTAGTTTCGCACCAAGGGAAAGGTCATTTCTTTAATCCATGTCTTTGGGGAATGTACACAAATGTCATTCTT
This sequence comes from Canis lupus dingo, assembly GCF_003254725.2. NCBI lineage: Eukaryota > Metazoa > Chordata > Mammalia > Carnivora > Canidae > Canis > Canis lupus. Next base: position 104,759,219 of record NC_064281.1, on the reverse strand, counting down.
CCCAACCTACGTAATTAAACAGTTTAACTGGTGTGGCCATTCACTGTTTATTTTCCCATTGGGTAATGGAAGGATGTTAGCATCAGGTGACGAGGAGCGAATAAAGACAGTTACGAATGTGTGGATGATCCACCACCACCCCCCTCTCTGCCCCACTGACGGGGGGGGGGGTGTGCGCGCACGTGTGTGTGTGCGTGCCCGCATGCACGTGCCTGCGTGTGACAAGTTGCTTTCCCTCTCTCTAAGGGATTCAGTAAAGCTTGCCTCAGACCCCCGGGCAGGAATCAACATCAGAGAGCCTCTGTGCTAGTGAGGATCGGCTGCTCCAGCTTTCCTGCTTCCCACCACCTCCACCCGTGTGGCGGCTGGATTTAGTTCTGGGCCAACTACTAACCTCACGAAGCCGGGCAACCTTGGGCACAGGACACTATTCGGCGCTCACCTGGGATGGGCAGCACCTGGTAGGGGTAGAGGAAGAAAGCACAGGATTGAAGTTAGGTATCCCGGGGTTACAGTCCCGGCTTCCGCCCCTGTGATCTTGGACATGTGTCCACTCTTGTCTGAAGTTCAATATCTGCATCTGTAAAATGGGGAGAATAGTACATGGTGCAAAGGCACCCAGGCAGGAAGTTAGTGCTCGGGGAAGTGGAGACTCTGCCTCTGTAGGAAGGACGATTCCAGGGGTTGCATTTGCGGAACGGGAGGAGCTGTGATGGAGATGGGACGCAAGGACTTGCTGGGGTGGCTGGCAGAGTCCCATTCTGGGTCCCGGGTGGTGGTTACAGGAGCACTCGTATTGTAGTAACTCACTGAGCCATGCGTTTGTTTTCTGTGTTGTTCTGTATCTGAGTTTTATTTCATAATAAAAAGGTTACAAAAAATAAAGAACAACAAATATCTGTCTTGGAGGAAAGGAAAGAAAAAGAGAAAAGGAAGGAAGGAAGGAAAGAAGGAAGGAAGGCAGGTGGGCAGGCAGGAAAGCTGGCTTCCCTCCGCTGACTCTCGCCTGCCCTTCTGAATCAAGAGCACAGTCAATTTCCCATTTTGCCCATGAAAAAACCTCTTTTCACTCATCCTAGACCCCCTAGACCACTTTGTCACTGCTGACTACACCTTCCTCCCTCCTCTTGCTGCTCTGGCCACTCCTCTTGCTCCCTTTTCTTGGCCAGCCCTAAAGTATGGAAGCCTCCCACAGTTCAGACCTGGGCTCTTTATCTTCTCTGCGCCCTCTCCCTGGTGAGCTCATCCTCTCCCATGGTGCCTGTGACCAGCTCCATGCCAAGGCTTGCCCACATTCTATCTCTAGCTCTGGTCCCTTTCTCTCTAAGCACCTCCTCTGCCCATCTCCACCTGGATGTCCAAAGGCACCCAGGCTTAACAAGCCCTTGTGCTTTTCAATCTCCCACGGAAGTTGCTCTGAGCCTACACCTGATTGGGAACTTTGTAGTCATCACTACCCCCCAACGTGGGGCTTGAAGCCATGATCCGAGAATTAAGAGCCAGCCAGGTGCCCCTTTATTTACTTATTTTTTTTTTTCAGTAAACTCTGTGTTTGGCTGTGAACTTTTAAGCATACCAACCAGATCTTGCTCCGCTTTGCCAGCACCCAGCACCAGTGAGCTGTGGGCCCTGTGCCACTGTCTCCAGCCCAGATCTAGCTTCTCCTGCCACTTTATCCTGTCATCACTCTGGTTCAAAAAAGGTCCCCACCTTTCTGAATTCCTGTCTCTTACCCTCCTGATTCAGACCTTACTCTCCCTCTGCCAGGTTCAGTGCAGATATTGCTGTTCTGGAGGCCCCTGAATCCCCTTGAGTCAGCTGTGTTACACCAGGTGCTTTACTGGTCTCACCCAATTCAGGTTCTAACACCAGCCGATGTGCAAGGTGTTCCTTTTCTATTTGCCTCAGCCCTGTGATTGGGAACTAGACATCCACCCTCCAGAGGGGTGCTCTTGCTGAGGTCACAGGCCCTGTTGAGATGGGCCACCATCACTGTCCTTCCATAAAAGATTATGGGGGACACTATTCAAAACCTTGACTGTGTGGTATCTGGTGCTACATATGCATCTGGCCATTATAGACCGAGACTCGAGTCTGGGTTACACAGAAGGAAGATATATATGTCTGCTGTGCTAAGGAAGGACAATCGCTCAAGACGCATAATGGTGCTTGTGTTAAGGAAGACTCCACAGCCATGACTGGGCAATGCCATCACTTACTGGTAGTGGGCAACAAGAAAACCAAAACATCCTTGTCCCAGCCCTCCCCATATGACCTATCCTGAGCCTTCTCAAGAGCCAGAGACTGTTGGGAATGCCCCTAGAGTGACCAGAGGACCAAGTATGTATGTAGACCTCATGTGAAAATGGACCTGGATCCAAGAGGACTCATGCCAAGGCCCCCTACTTCATAACCTCACATCCATCCTAACCACCACCTGGGACTCCAGCCGCTCCAGGCAAACACCACCCTAACCCATTCTTCTCCCACCCATGCTAAGCAGTCAGGGTCCCCACCAGATTCTTCCTGGCACCTCAGAAGAGAGAACTTAGACTTCTTTCTTTTTTCCTTCACTTAGTTCTAAGAGGCACCTCAAACTTGACCTGTTAAATGAATACATTTACTTCCAACCGACCCACCATCTATTCCGTCCTGGTGAATGACACCACCATCCACCTACTCACACAATACCATCAAGGCACCATTCTTTTTTTCAGTTAATAGCTTTATTTATAACAGGTATCATTCATATGTCATAATATTTAAACTCTTCAAGCATACAGTTCAGTGGTTTTAGTATATTGACCATATTGTGCAACAATCACCATTATCTAATTCCAGAACATTTTCATAGACCTGAAAAGAAGCCACCTACCTATTAGTAGTCCCTCCTCGTTGGGCTCTGCCTCCCTCACTTAGCCAACATAATAATCTGCTTCTTGTCTCTATAATTTTGCCTATACTGGATATTTCATGTACATGGAATTATTACATGTGGCCTTTGGCGTCTGACTTCTTTAAGTTAGCCATAATGTTTTCAGAGTTCACCCATGTAGTGGCATGGAACAGTATTTCATTCCTTGTTATGGCTGAATAATAGCCCATTGTATGGGTATAAGATTTTGCCCAACCATTCATCAGTTGATGGGCATCTGGCTTGTTTCCATCTTTCGGTGATTGTGAACACTGCTGCTATGAACATTTGAATGTAAGTGTTTCTTCAGTATGAAGAATGAGTATGAGTATATATCTAGGAGAAGAATTGGTAAATTATATGGTGATTCTATGTTTAATTTATTGTGGAACTATCAAATTGTTTGCCATAGTGGCTGGGCAATTTAACATCCTACTGGCAACATATGAGGGTTCCAATTTCTCCACACCTTTGCCAAGACTTGTTATTTTCCTTTTTCTTATAAAGGTTTTTAAAAAAATTTTAAGTACTATCAACCTCCCCAACATGGGGCTCAAACCCCAAGATCAAGAGTCGAATGTTCTACCAACTGAGCCAGCCAGGCTCCCCTTTATTTTTATTTTTTTTAATTGTAGCCATCCTAGTGGGTGTGAAGGGGTACCTCATTGTGGTTTTAATTTGCATTTCTCTAATGACTCATGATGTCAAGCATCTTTCCATGTGCATGTTGGCCATTTGTATCTTTTCTGGAGATAGAGATGTCTTCGTGTGTCTTTTCTCTTGTTTTGTGGTGTTTCTCCTTTGGCTGTCTTGCTCCTCCTCCCCCCTGCTTCTTAGTCCTCTTCTTCTTAGACTCCTTCATGTGTTCCTTCTGTTTTGTCTGCCCACCCCTCAGATTTGATCTTCCCTAGGGTTCTAACCGAAGTGCTTTGTTTGTTTTCACTTCACACACTGTCTTTGGGTGATCTCATCTGCTCCATGGTTTCACCTCTGTCTCCAAGTTGGCAACTCCTGGATCTTCATCTTCAGCCCAGATCCCTTTCCTGGGCTCCCCGCCCATATATCCAGCTGCCTCCCCAATGGCTCCACTTGGGTGTCTCACAGCACCTCACATACTCAACATGCCCAGACAGCACTCATCCTTCTCCCACCATTCCAAACCTACTCCTCTTCTGCTCAGTCACATGGCCCCAACACCCTGGAGTCTTCTTTGGCTCCTCATTCCAAATTTCTAATCAGTAACAACAGCCTACATATTCTACTTTATGGATGTTTCCAAATATGCTAAACAAAGACTTGGAACACTGAATTGTTTTCTGGCCTAGCACTCTAGGTAATAAACTACTTGAATAGAGCGTGCTCATAAAATATTTTCAATTCGACTGAGTAGTTGACCTGTATGAAATTTGCTTCCTAGGTTAGGTATGAGATGTGGGGGGAACTCTATTTCTGGTTTCAATTTCACTTCTCTTTTTTTTTTAATTTTTATTTATTTATGATAGTCACACACACAGAGAGAGAGAGAGGCAGAGACATAGGCAGAGGGAGAAGCAGGCTCCATGCACTGGGATCCCGACATGGGATTCGATCCCGGGTCTCCAGGATCGCGCCCCAGGCCAAAGGCAGGAGCTAAACCGCTGCGTCACCCAGGGATCCCGAATTTCATTTCTCTTCATGCCTACTGCCTCTTCTCTTGTCCATGACTTCGTTATCTCTCACCTAGACTAGGAGGAGAGTCTCCTAATTGGTCTCCCTGCCTCCATTCTCCCCTAGCTGTGAAATCTATTCTCTACGCTGACAGCAGGGTAAACTTCCAAAAGCACAGCTTCATGTTGTGCCCATTTAAAAAAAAAGAAAGAAAGAAAGAAAGAAAACCAAACTCTTCAATGGTTCTCCTTTGACTACACATATAGGCTAAAAACCTAAACTTGGAATGCCTGGGTGGCTTAGTGGTTGACCATCTGCCTTTGGCTCAGGGCATGATCTCAGATTCCTGGGATTGAGTCCTGCATCGGGTTCCCCCCAGGGAGCCTGCTTCTCCCTCTGCCTATGTCTCTGCCTCTCTCTGTGTGTCTCTCATGAATAAATAAATAAAATCTTTCTTAAAATATAAAATTAAATAAACATCTAAACTCTTAGGCAAGTATTAGGGCACCTGGCTGGCTCAGTCAGCAGAGCATGGGACTCTTGATCTCAGGGTTGTGAGAGTCCCACATTGGGGGTAGAGACGACTTAAAAATAAAATGTTTTTAAAAATAAATAAACGAGTAAACTCATAGGCAAGTTTTAAAGATCTTTTGTGATTGGGCCCATACTGATTCTTCCAGATTCATTTATTGTTCCTTCACCTGCACTAAACTCCCTGCCACGCCAAGAACATGTATTCTTCATTGCCCTCTGCCCTATGCTCATATTCTTGTTTTGTCTCCCTGTTCCCTTTGTGTCCCACTCCCACAAATGACAAATACATATTCTCCAAGATCCAGTATAAATATAATCTCCTCTGCGAAGCTTTATTGAACTTCCCTGGATGGAGTTAGTCACTCAATTCCACTTAGTTCGGCTCGCACACACTCAGCTCCTATTACAAACCATGCAGTATTAGGCATAAGAGTATGATAATGATAAAATATACAGGTCCTGCCCTGAAGGAGTTCATAATACCAGGCAGAGGGGGGAGCATGTTAAGAAAAAATGACCAGACAGCGTGGTAAATGCTATGGATAGAGGTTTATATAAAAGCAATGGAAACAACTAGGAGGCAGTCAATAAACCTATCTGCAGGAGTCAGGGAAAGGTACAGTGAAGAGGTGAAATGTGAACGTGTGTCTCAAAAGAGATTGTGATCTGAGCTAGAGGACACAGAAGGAGCGAGCTTGAGAAAGAAAATTCTAAGTTTGGTTGTGTCTGGGCCACCTGTGGAACATCCAGAAGACACTGAGAAGGCAGTTGGAAACACTAGGGGTCTGGAGCTTAGAAGACACTTGCAAGATGGTGATGCAGATTCAAAAGAAGCCATCTTGGTGGTAATGGAAGCCTTGGGAGGGGTGAGAGGTAAGACTGGGAGGGTGGCTAGTGCAGTCTTATTCTGATGCACACTTTGCATAGCACTACTACTAGGTTGAGTGCAACTCAAGGGTGCAAGCATGTTGATGCTTATCCATGTCAACATTTCTCCTTCTCCTCTAGCACCTTATTTACTGCCTGGCATACAGTAGGTGCCCAAAACCTGTTTGTTGACTACTTGAACAGCAGTCACTGAGATGAGGGATGAATGTCAAGTGACTGTAGCTATTAAGGATCTCAGAGCCTTTGGAACAGGACCCAGAATAGGGTCGAGGAAAAGGCACAACTGAGAGAAGAGGGCATTAAGAAACAGAGGTAACTGCCACTGTGTCATCAGCGTCGCGTTGGGATCAGTTCTGGCACAATCAGATCAAGGCTATCCTAAACCATGTTTCTGGAAAAGCATGACAAAATAGGATCTGGGAAATAGCAGGTAATTTCACTCCTAGCCATTGGTGTCCTGAGGTCAGGCAGGTGGCAGGGAGTGAGTTCCAGAGGAGCCAGACCTCCAATGCACTTTCCGCAATTGGGTCAGGAGAAGACTAGAAAGAAAGAGTAGCTGGCTTTGCCCAAGAGTCTCTCAACTTATGTCCAATGCACTGGACCACTGGCTTTGACAAAGTCTGGCTTTCTCAGACTCTGGGAAGCAAAGAGGTACTCTGCCAGCTGTCTGAGGAGGCCTCACGAGGACCTAATGTCTTCTCACTTGGTTTGGGGAACTCATCGCTCAGTGCCTGAAAGGACTGGTAACATGGAGAAGTGCTGTGGGTATGAGGCTTTAACCCACCCAAGTGGCAGCTTTATTTTCAGTTAACATTTTGCTGTATTTGCTTTATATTACATTGTATCCATTTGCCCATCCCTCAATCCAGCCATCGATCAGTCTTATTTGGGGAGTTTATTTCAAAATGAGCGGCAGACGTAAGTACACCGTACTCCTGAATGCTTAGCATTCACATAATTAACTAGAGTGTACGATGCATTTGTTTTTCTTTCTTTGAGGTAAAATTTGCACCTAAGAGCTACACGAATCTTCAGTGTACATGTGATGAGTTTATACATCACAAGGTCCTATCAGAATGGGAAACTGGAGTTACTCATGCTCCCCTCGGTAGACTCCGCTGCTGACTGTATTCTGAGGTCATGTGACTGAGGAACTAATACATTTTCAGCGGATGCTAAGGTGACATTTGTAGATGTAGCAGACACTAGAGTGGAAAGAGCTGGTGAACTTTATTGAGTACAATAAATGCAAGAGTGCACAGTTCCAGGACGCATGGGTGGCTCAGTCGATTAAGCAACCAACTCTCGATTTCAGCTCAGGTCATGATCTCAAGGGTCCTGGGATCCAACCCTGTGTCAGGCTCCCTGCTCAGCGGAGAGTCTGCTTCTCCCTCTGCCCCTTCTCCTGCTCATGATTTCTCCCACTGTCTCTCTCTCAAATAAAAAAAGAGAATACATAATTCCTTTAGGGTAGAAGGAACGCCCTGCTGCAGCAAACCTCAAAGGGTAGGGAATGGAAAGAGAAAAAAGGGTGTATGTAGGAGTAATCAGGTTGCAATTCAAGTGTACTGGAGCGCCAGATGTTCAGTGGTTGAGCATCTGCCTTTGGCTCAGGGCGTGATCCCAGAGTCCTGGGATCAAATCCCTCATCGGGCTCCCCGCAGGGAGCCTGCTTCTCCCTCTGCCTCTATCGCTGCTTCTCTGTGTCTCTCATGAATAAATAAATAAAATCTTTAAAAAAAAAAGAAATCCAAATGTACAGGGTCAAGCTTCATTAATTCCCACCCCATTAAATCTAGAATTGCAATAGTTTCAACCAGATGGGTGAAGGTTGACCTTTAAACTCTCTGTGGAAAAAGCAGGGGAGACCAGCAAGGAAGTGACTAGACATGTGGAGGGGCCTCAGAAAGCAGGTCTCCAGCCTGGAGCCACCCAGGACTTGGTGCTTAGCCAGGACGTGCTCCCTGCTCTAAGTGCAACCACTTATGTCTCAGACTGATGAACATCTTTTTAAAAACATCTGAGAGTTGATTTCTTTCATCAAGTCCAAGTGCACTTCCGTTCCAATTTCAGTGATTCAGGGCAGTCTGGTGCCTTGGTCATTGCAGAAGGAGTACTATCCTGGAGAAAACTGAAGGCTGAAATGTGTTTAAGGTCGGGGCTTTATATAGCCAGTGAGGCGCTCCCTTCTCAACTCGCAGACTCAAGTCTCAAACTACACATAAGATGCCCCCACCCAGGCCAGCTATTTTTAGCAATGCCCTGCTGACAGCCTGGGCTAACCAAGTGGGTCAGATGCCACAGCCAAGGGCAGGGAACCTCTCCTCCATGGTGGCCACTGACCCACAAAACAAATGTCAATTGTAGGTCACCCACAGTCATCAAAAGCGAGCTCTGTTTGCAGTCACCACTTCTTAAGGAGAAGGGGAAGGTGTTGAGGCCCTGTTTCTACCGTCAAGCAACCCAGAACAGGTAATTAAGAAAGTGGACCATAATGCTTGATTCTACATGTGTTCTATTTTATAGATATGCTTTGTTCTTCTGGTGCCTCAAAAAGAGTGAGAATAGGGGTGCAGAAAGGAAGACAGCTGGGAGGGAAAAATAAGATAGAAAATGATTGGAGGGGCGCCTGGGTGGCTCAGTAATTGAGTGTCTGCCTTTGGCTCAGGTTATGATCTCCAGGTCCTGGGATGGAGTCCCACATCAGGCTCCATGCAGGGAGCCTGCTTCTCCCTCTGCCTATGTCTCTGCCTCTTTCTCTGTGTCTCTCATGAATAAATTTTTTTTTAATCTTAAAAAAAAGAAAATGATTGGAAAAATGGGGCACCTAAGTGGCTCAGTCAGTTAAGTGTCTGACTCTTGGTGTCAGCTTAGGTCGTGAGATCGAGCCCTATGTCAGGCTCTGCACTCAGCTGGGAGTCTGCTTGAGATTCTCTCTCTCCCTCTCTGCCTGCCCCTCCCCCTGCTCTTGCTTTCTCTCTCTTCCAAATAAAATAAATAAATGAAAATCTTTCTTAAAATGGTTGAAAGGGCAGCCTGGGTGGCTCAGTGGTTTAGCGCTGCCTTCAGCCCAGGGTGTGATCCTGGAGACCCAGGATCGAGTCCCATGTCAGGCTCCCTGCATGGAGCCTGCTTCTCCCTCTGCCTGTGTCTCTGCCTCTCTCTCTGTCTCTCATAAATAAATAAAAGCTAAATAAATAATAAATAGATAGATAAATAAATAAATAAATAAATAAATAAATAAATAAATAAATAAAATGGTTGAAAAAAAGATAAAGGTGGGGGGCTGACTGGCTCAGTCAGTGGAGGATGCAACTCTTGATTGTGGGGTCATGAGTTTGAGTCCCATGCTGGGCATACAAATGACTTAAAAAAAAGTAAAAGATAAAAGGGGTAAGGGAGGCAGGGGTTGGCAGCAGGCTACTGAGAAAAAGAAAATGGCAGATAGAAAGGTAGACAGGTAACACAGAAACGAGAGATAGATATAACAAGGGAAAGAAAATGAGATGGAGAAGATCAAGTTCTTAGCCAGGCCGACCCTTTATTTTTTTAAAAAGATTTTATGTATTTATTCATGAGAGGCACATCGAGAGGCAGAGACATAGGCAGAGAGAGAAGCAGGCTCCCTGCAGAGAGCCCAATTCGGGACTCGATCCCAGAACCCTGGGAGCATGACATGAGCTGAAGGCAGATGCTCAACCACTGAGCTACCCAGGCGTCCCAGGCCAACTCTTTAATTTTATAGAGGAGGAAACTGAGGCCCAGAGAAGGGAAGTGATTTGGCCAAAGACCTGCTGCTGGTTAATGCTTCAGCTGAGGCTGGAAGTCTCAATCTGAGACTCAAGCTGAGGCTCCAGATTCCGAGGTCAGGAGCAAGTCCATCAGAGCACAGGCAGCCGACATTGCAGATTTTTGTGGAAAGCCCTGACATCGTTTATTCGGGCACGAAGTTACATGATGAACCTGTATTTAGGGAGGAAAGCAGAAGTCCCAGATCCCACCAGACTGAGTCCGGGCAACCGAGAGCCACGGTGTAGTCCGAGCGGGAAGGCCCGGGCCCACAGGTACCACAGAGCGATGGGGTGCCTGGCAGGAGCTTGCCTGGGTCAACCGAGGCACGGGGACACAGTGGCCAACCGCAGTGGCCCGTGGCTGGATTCCCTCGGCTGGAAGGAGAAAGCTAAAGCCTGGGCTACACGTATCTGTTCCCCTCGGAGCTGCCAGCTCCCAGCGCGGAGGGGGACGTCAGAAAGCAGCAGAGGTTCCCAGCGATGGATCGGAGACAGGATGGCTTAAGTACCCCCGACCACGAGCTGACCCTGCGCTCCCTCTGGGTTGGCCTCTCCGCTCTGCCGATCCAGAGCAAGAGAGACATCCAGGCCAACTTCAGTTTGTCTTACCACGAGGGCTCCTCAAGCCTGATTGTTCCAGAAAGTATTTTGCGGTTGCCCCAAAGTACTTGGCAATTCACTAGGAAGCCCAGTCTAACCTGTCTCCCTCCCACAGATTCGCAAACTTTTGACTGAACTTTCCCAGGGCTGGATGTAATTAGGCATGGAACCAGAGGTTCCTGAAGCCTGCCATATGCCTACATATATACCCATACACGTGTAGAAAATGCTTTTGATCCACAAATCTTATATCAAAAAGCTGCTTATATTGATGTTTCTTAAAAAGCCCTCATCTAAGTGGTACTTATCTTTCTTAGGAGTAAATCTGGATTTAATTATCACCAACTTTATCCAACCATATAGGCAAGGTTCCTCACTCACCCATTGTCCTGCTATAAAAACCCAATGGAGTCTTCTTTCAGTTCGATCCCAGCACCGGAGCTTAGAGTGATATGACCTGGGGACACCAAAGAGTATGTGACCAAGAGTAAGTGCTGTGAATAAGGACTGCAATGTCCTAGGTGGCAAAGCCGAGTATAGTGATTAGCACATAACGGATGCTCAAGAAATGTTTGCCGTGAGAGTCCTTTGATATCAGTGGACCCAACGTCATTTTTAAAATAGATTTTATTTATTTCTTCATGAGAGACAGAGAGAGAGACAGAGACATAGGCAGAGGGAGTGGCAGCCCAATGCAGGACTCCATACCAGGACCCCAGGATCACGATCTGAGCCAAAGGCAGACTGTCAACCACCGAGCCACCCAGGCGTCCCGACCCAACATCATTTGGCTAAAGCTCAGAGAGAGAGAGATGAAGTGACTTGTCCAGGATCCATCACTGGTTCTGTGACAGAGCTTCCACTAGGTCATGGGTTGTTCACATGAAAGAGGAATTTTTAAAAAGTAGCATCCTTCTAGAATCATAGTCTTCTAGAATTGCCAAAGTGATCTCCTTAGACCTGGCACCCAGTGATAAGCTGAAAGCACTGGTGATTATCACCCACTGGTTTCAGTTCTGCCCTCTGGTTCAACACAGAAGAAGCCAAATCCTTCTACTCGAAAAAGATTTAATGCCCATCAATGCCACCTCTCACAAGCCCTGGATCCTTCAACTGTTCTCCACTCAACGTCCCCATCTGCCTCCCCTGGATTCATCAAAGTCCCTCTGATAATGATGCCCAGAGGCAGGCACCACCCTCTGAAGGGGACTGCCTGGCCAGTGCAGGGGCACAATGGGCTACTTGGCTCCTTCCTCTGGATGTCATCGGATTACATTGGCTGTTTTAGCAGTCACGTGGTACCCTTTGCCCTTATGTAACATGTGGTCAGCTCACTGTCCCCAGCCCCCCCCCCCGCCCCCCCTGCCGTGCCAGGTCTTTTTCATAGCTGTCCAACTGTGTCTCCCTCATCTGGTTTTTGTACAACTGAATCTTTGTAAACTGCACAGTACTTTGTGTGTGCCCCACAATCCAAGTTCTGGTCACCAAGCGAAGATGCCATTGGATTCTTCTGGGCTGGAAGGCCCAGGGCTAAATGTGGGGCCTTGAGCTAAATGTTCTTCCACATTGGCTTTTTTTCTACCCACTGTATTTTGATCTAGAAGAAAATTAAACAGGGACCATTTCTACCAACCGCTGACACTTAATGGTTTACCAGATAGCATGTGTACGTTGGGAAGAGTGGCATTTATTAAATGACTCTTGTGTGCCAGGCATTGTTAAGTGCTTTGCATATATTACCTCATTCCCTGTGTAGAGGTGAGATTGTTATCTCTGGTTTACAGATAAGGAAAGTGAGGCTCAAGAGAGTCCACTGTTCTCAAGGGGAAGAACCAGGACTGGGACCTAGTCCTGACCAACTCAAAGGCCATGTTTTTTTCATTTACATTAGTGGTCCTTAACTTTGGCTACACATTAGAATCACCTAGGGAGTTCTAACACCTCACAACCCTCAGCCCCCGCCCCCAGGGCCAATCAAAGCCAGGTCCTGTGGGGGCAGGACCTGGACCTGAGTAGGGTTTAACAGCTCCCCAGGTGATTCTAATAGTGCAGTAAAAACACTGCTTTCTGCCAGGGTACATTAGTCCAGCATGGATGGGAATGCAACGGTGAGGCTCTCCATATATTTTTTTATTTATTCATTAGAGTCACAGAGAGAAGCAGAGACACAGGCAGAGGGAGAAGCAGGCTCCCCAAGAGGAGCCCGATGCAGGACTTGATTCCAGGGCCCCAGGATCACGACCTGAGCCAAAGGCAGACGCTCAACCACTGAGCCACTCAGGCGACCCAAGGCTCTCCATATTTTTAACACTGGCTTAATGGAAAAGCAAGATTGAAGTTGTGTGAGGTGCGAGCATCCAACACATGGCAACGGAGAGCCAAGCCTGGGCTTCCCTGTTCTAAAGAAGGAGGGTGAGGCCAGCCACGGAAACTCCATTTGAACATCAACCTTTGGAAGCTTCTGTGGTTCCTTTCTTCGAGCCACGTCTTTCTCCTGACTCTCTTCCGTTCCAGAAGACAGGCTGGGCCTCGCTCCTGCAAGACCAGACTACCAGGTGGGTCCTGAACATTCTTAGCTGTGGTGGGGCATTTCTGTGTTGCTCTGACATATCAGAATCAAAGTCCCGGGATTTGGATTCCTTCTGAGAGCTTGGCCTGGGGAGCCAGACTCCGTGTAGATTCCTTCCTGCCCTCCTCTGGCTGGTCCTTCCAGGGGAGAGTCCCTGGCCAAGGGTTTGCAAAATTAGGAATGGGCATGATGCAACTAAGAGCATCATGTGTATATTAGCAGGAGGTGCAAATCCCCAAAGAGCCCATTGAGAAAAAAAAAAAAGAAAAGAAAAGAAAAGAAAAGAAAAGAAAAAGACATTCCAAGTCCATGGGAAGTTGTAAAACCCAGCACCGTGAGAACAGAGGGGGCACCATATGGGATAGCTTATGGGAGGCAGGGCAGCGGATCCCGCGTGGGAACAGCGCAGGCTGCAGGGAGACACCTAGGGCCACTCAGGGAGAAGCCAGGAAGCGTTGGTGATGAGCAAGAGCCTCCGAAGATGGGAGAGTTAGGCTAAATGTCTTCTTCCTGTGCTTTTTATTTTTCCTGGGGGTTGCATGGGCACCCTGGGTGATTTGCCGCCCATGGCTCCCCATCCTGTCTCCAGTGCTGGCTGGAGTGGGTCTTGGGTCAGCAAATCCTGGATGTGGCTTTCCCCTCTGACAGCAGGCAGGGCCGTGTGAATAAACTGTGCATCTTTCAGAGACAGGATGTGATTCCTGAGTCAAAAGGAGCCTCGACTGTCATAACCACTTGGCAGACGGGGCTCCGCTGGGGCTGTTTCCACACACACAGACCAAGTGCCGAGGAGAGGGACAGAGGTTCCACATCTAATTTAGGCAAAAGATGCATGTTCTCTTGGACTGTAAAGGGGACCATGGGGCGCCCAGCTGGCTCAGTCGGTAGAGTGGGCTGCTCTTTATGTTGAGGTTGTGAGTTCAAGCCCCATGCTGGGTACTGAGGCTACTTTAAAAAAAAATCAGGACGCCTGGGTGGCTCAGTGGTTGAGTGTCTGCCTTTGGCTCAGGGCATGATCCCAGTTCCGGGATCGAGTCCCACATCAGGCTCCCTGCATGGAGCCAGCTTCTCCCTCTGCCTATGTCTCTGCCTCTGTGTGTGTGTGTGTCTTATGAATAAATAAATAAAATCTTTTTTAAAAAAATAAGTAAAAAATAAAAATAAAAAAATAAGTAAATAAAAAATAAAATCATCGGGGCTCCTGGGTGGCTCAGTGGTTGAGCATCTGCCTTTGGCTCAGGACGTGATCCCAGGGTCCCAGGGTTGAGTCTCACTCGCATCAGGCTCCCTGCATGGAGCCTGCTTCTCCCTCGGCCTGTGTCTCTGCCTCTCTCTGTCTCTCAAGAATGAATAAATAAATCTTAAAAATAAAATAAAATTGTTTAAAAAAAAGGAAAGGGGAACTAAGTAGTTTTCTTTTTTCTCTTCCTTCCTTCCCTCCCTCCTTCTGTTCCTTTTCTTTCTTTCTTTTTCTGTGGCCCTGAAAGAGTCTGGTAATGTCATCTCCGGGGACCTCCACTTCTCCCCTGTTTGCATGGGCAGACACCAACCAAGAGAGACTTAGAAGATAAACATACCGTGTCAACACATTCAAAATGTTTCCCTCACACGGATCTCTTCTCACACTTCTTTCTAGCGCTGGGGCCATGCGACATTTCCATGGGAGGAAAGTCTCAAAATAGCAAGTAGTAAACAGTGCCAGGGAGCCGGATGCAGCTTTAGCCTGTGCCAGCCCTCAGCCCTGCTATGCTCCAGAGGGAAACCAGCCCTTTCCAACCCTGGACAGCTAAGCCAGGTGACAGGGTCAGATCATCAATGGCAGGTGTTCCACCCCAGAATAAACCTGAAGGAAACAAAATGGTTTGATTGCTCAAGGGGCATCGTTGGCTGGCTCACCACAAGGAAGCCCCCCCCCCGCCCGCCTGTGGGGCTGGATGGTTAAATCCCATGTGTCCTTGGGGCAGCAAGGAAAGTGAGAGGGAGAACGGAAGGGACCCTGGGAACTGCCACATCATGGAGCTTCCAGCCAGGAGGGACCTAGCGAGACAACTGTAGTGTTTATTCAGCTTACAGCGTTCAGCGTTCATGTCTCCTAAGTAATCTAAATGAGTTAAGAGAAAAAAAAATCATCCTACTGGATTGAGTCCATCACTAAATATTTGGGACACACGCTGAAAGGTTAGAAGCAAACTCCTGCAAAGAAATGATTGCTGGAATGAGGGAGTTGGCTACCAGAGGAGGCCTGGGACGAAAGCCAAAAATGACCCGAGAGAGAATAGGGAGCAGCGAAATGATCCATGAAGTTTCTTGGCATTTTCCAGCACTCCTGGAAAGAGAGCGGCTCATCAACTTCACTGAAGAATCTCCAAACAAATAGCTCAACTGTCTCCAGAAATGGGCTGGAAAATG
This sequence comes from Canis lupus dingo, assembly GCF_003254725.2. Lineage (NCBI taxonomy): Eukaryota > Metazoa > Chordata > Mammalia > Carnivora > Canidae > Canis > Canis lupus. The sequence goes on along the minus strand of NC_064281.1, from coordinate 104,743,867 downwards.
GGACCAAAAGCTGGGAGATGACCATTTCAAGTGTGGTGTCTGGGGCTTTATACTGCGGTTTGGGGTGGCTCCCGCTCCACGTGCCCTAATCTCCAAGGTTGCGCCAGGTGCCCAGCCACATTCCAGGAGTCGTGGCCTTTGGCCTTACCTCCACCCAGACCTGCCTTCTCTCCCAGCTGCCTCGGCTGCGAGGAAGTGGATCTGAGTCCGCAATCTCCTTTACCTCAAAAACAAAAACCGAGAAACAAAATCTACGAAAATTAACCCAAGTGCCATTTGCCTCATTTTCCACTGGAAACCTCATGAGGAAAAGGGGAGAGGGTAAAGGAGGAGGAGGCCAGCATAGCCAGCATCCCCTTAGGCTGGATTGACCCCAAAGCTAGAAAAAGCATCCAGAGCACATTTCCTGTTTTGACCTGGGGTCACCTTATGGCTATGGGAGTGGCTATGGGAGCGCCCTTCCAACACTCCAGGGCCCCAGGGGCTGCCCCAGCCTACAGTCCCATGAGCCACGCACCATCACCACCATCACCATTACCATCATCATCAGGCTCCCTGCTCACCGGAGAGTCTGCTTGTCCCTCTGCCCCTCCACCCACTTGTGCTCTCTCTCTTTCTCTTTCCCTCAAATAAATGAACAAAATCTTTTTTTTTAAAAAGTGTGCTGTTGGGAAATCCCTGGGTGGCTCAGCGGTTTGGCGCCTGCCTTTGGCCCAGGGCGTGATCCTGGAGTCCGGGGATCGAGTCCCATGTCAGGCTCCCTGCGTGGAGCCTGCTTCTCCCTCTGCCTGTGTCTCTGCCTCTCTCTGTGTGTCTCTCATGAATAAATAAATAAAATCTTTTTAAAAAATAAAATAAAAATAAAAAAGTGTGCTGTGAAGGGTGCACTCCTGGTTAAGACAGCTACATCCTCAGTATGTTATCACACGTGGTATAGACTGAAGTACATACTCCCGCTCCCCCAGAAAGAGATCACAGTTTAATTCGGGGGAGCACAACCCCAAAAGCGCTTAATGCAAGACTAGAAACAGAGGAGCAGGCACGAAGGGACTGCTCACAAGCATTCCCTAGAGCAAAGGGAAGCATTACAGCAGGGCTATTTTCATGGCAAGAGGCTCATGTGCACCTTTCATCCTTCAGCCTCTGCTCCAAATCTGTGATTAAAATTTACTCTAAATGTTTTTTTTTTAATTTTTATTTATTTATGATAGTCACACAGAGATAGAGAGAGAGGCAGAGACATAGGCAGAGGGAGAAGCAGGCTCCATGCACCGGGAGCCCGACGTGAGATTCGATCCCGGGTCTCCAGGATCGCGCCCTGGGCCAAAGGCAGGCGCTAAACCGCTGCACCACCCAGGGATCCCCTCTAAATGTTTTATGATAAAGGCTACACAGACTTATTTAGCACACTTTCTAGGGGTTTCTTCTACCAAAGCAATTTGTCAGTGTTGCCGGGTATTAGAAGTATAGGCTTTGGCAAAACAAATCAATGGTGCTGTTAAACCCCAAGTAGCACAGAGCTAGGTCCCACTGGGAACATCTGATGGGAAAAGAAAGTTTCTCACTTCCTTAAGGTTATCCAAAACAGTTACTTCGGATTGGGAAACCCTTAGCAACAGGGCTTTGGGGTTTCAATTCTGAATACCCAAGGGAATGGACTGTTCCTTTGGAGTTTTTTTGTGTTAATCAGGGGTGGCATAGAGAATGAGAGGTGGGCTCTAGAAGCTGGGGACCGTGGGCAGGTCATCACAATCTGCCCTCTCCGGGTCACAGCCTCCTTCAATGCAAGCTAAGAGGCATAGGACTTGAACCGGAGCTGGCAAATGTCTTCTGGGAAGGGCCCACAAGTAAATAATTGGGAAAATGTGGACCACGTTTGGTCTCTAGCATATTCTTTCTTGTCTTTTTGTCACACTTTATTGAGATAGAGTTTACATGCAGATCATACAGTTTCCCCATTTAAATATATAATTTAGTGGCTCACTGTGGTACAACCATCACCATATTCCATTTTTTTAAGTTTTATTTTATTTTTAACGATTTTATTTATTTATTCATGAGAGATAGAGAGAGAGAGAGAGTCAGAGACACAGGAAGAGGGAGAAGCAGGCTCCATGCAGGGAGCCCAATGTGGGAATCCATCCCAGGACTCCAGGATCACTCCCTGGGCCGAAAGCAGATGCTCAACCACTGAGCCATCCAGGCATCCCTCTTTTAAAGTTTTATCACCACAAAATATAACAAACTTGTACGCATTAGTAGTCACTCCCATTTCCCCCAAAACCCCCAGCGCTAGGCAACCACTAATCTACTTTCTACCTCTATATGTTTGCCTAATCTGTTCATTTCATGTAAATAGAATCACAAAATATGTGGTGTTTGGCAAATGGCTTCTTTCACTTAGGGTAGTGTTTCAAGGTTCATCGGGGTAGGATGTGTTAGTACTCATTCCTTTTTTTTTTAAGATTTTATTTATTTATTCATGAGAGACACACAGAGAGAGGCAGAGACATAGGCAGAGAGAGAAGCAGGATCCACGCAGGGAGACCAATGTGGAACTCGATCCTAAGACTCCAGGATCACTTCATTCCTTTTTATGACCACATGACACTATTGTATGGATAGACCATACTTTGTTATCCTTTCATCCACTCATAGACGTATGGATTGTTCCCACCTTTGAACTATTCTGAGAAATGCTGCTGTGAACATCCACGCAAAAGGTTTGTGTAGACCTGTGTGTTCCGTTCTCTTGAGTATATACCTAGGAGTGGAATTGCTGGACCACATGATAACTTTACGTTTAATCCTTTGAGGGCCTGCCAGACCATATTACAAATTGACAGGACCGGTTGCCCATCCCACAGGTAACATATGAGAGTTCCAATTTCTCCATATTCTCACTGACACATTGTTGTTGTTTTTTTTAAATTAGAACCATCCTGAGTATGAAGTAGTATCTCACTATGGTTTTGATTTGCATTTCCCTAATGACTCATGATGGTGAGCATCTTTTCATGTGTTTATTGGCCATTCGTATATTTTCTTTGGAGAAATGTCTATTCAAACTCTTTATCCATTTTTAGACTAGGTTACTTGTCTTCTTATTGTTGAGTGGTAAGTAGGTTCTTTTAATATATATTCTAGATACAAATCCCTTCTCAGACATATGATTCGCAATTTTTTTATCCCATTCTTTGGGTTTAAAAAAATTGCTTTAATGTAAAAACCAGGGTGCCTGGGTGATGTAGTCAGTTAAGCATCGAACTCCTGGTTTCTGCTCAGGTTGTGATCTCAAGGTTGTGGGATCCAACCCCATGTTGGGATCCATGCTCAGCACAGAGTCTGCTGGAGTGTCTCTTTCCCTTTTCCTCTGCCCCTCCCCACCATGCTCTCCTGTGTTCTCTCTCCCTCTGAAATAAATACATCTTTTAAAAAATAAATAAATGTAAAAACTACTTGGAGCACCTGGCTGGTTCAGTCAGTGGATTATGGGATTCTTAATCTCGGGGTCATGAGTTCAAGCCCCACATTGGCATGGAGTCCACTTAAAAAAAAAAGTAAGTAGATAAGAGTATGCACTAAGGATTTTTCTTTAAAGATAAACAAAGAGGAAGGCAAGCAATCCAAAGTAGTCCTTGTTAATGGGGGGGAAAAAAGCCTGTCCAAACTACAGCTTGAGTTTAGCTTTCTCTCCACCAATCACTATATAGAAGTATCATGTTTGCCCAGAAATAAACCCTCACATCTATAGTCAATTGGTTTTTTTTGTTTTGTTTTGTTTTATGATTTATTTATTTATTTGAGAGAGAGAGCACATGAAGGGCAAGGAGCAGAGGGGAGAGGGATAAGCAGACACCCTGCTGAGTGGGGAGCCCGATGCAGGGCTCTATCCCACAGTCCCAGGATCATGACTTGAACCAAAATCAAAAGCCAGATGCTTAACCAACTGAGCCCTCCAGGTACCCCATATAGTCAATTGATTTTTGATGAGGATGCCAAGACCATTGAATGGAGAAAGAATTGGGATGCATGGGTGGCTCAGTTGGTTAGGCATCTGCCTTTGGCTCAGGTCATGATCCCGGGGTCCTGGGATCAAGCCTTATATAGGGCTTCTTGCTCAGCAGGGAGCCTGCATCTCCCTCTGTCTGCTGTTCCCCCTGCTTGTGCATTCTCTCTCTTTCTGACAGATAAATAAATAAAATATTTTTAAAAAACTAAAAAAAATTTTTGAATGGAGAAAGAATAGTCTATTGAATAAATGGTGCTGGGAAAACTGGGCTTGCACATGCAAAAGAATAATGTTGGACCCTTACATCACACGCAAAAAAATTAAATAGATCAGAAACCTAAATTTCAGAGCTAAAAGTATAAAACTCTTAGAAGAAATCACAAAGGGTTCTTTTAAATGGCACCAAAATCACAGGCAGCAGAAGAAAATAAACAAATTGAACTTCATCAAAATTGAAAACTTTTGTGCATCAAACAACACTATCAAGAGAGTGAAAAAACCCAGAGATGAGAAAAAAGATTTGTAAATCATGTATCTGATAAAAGCTAAGCCTCCAGAAGGATCTAAGAACTCCCAGAACTCAAAAACAAAAAGACAAACATCCCAGTTTAAATGGGCAAAGGACTTGAATAGACATTTCTCCAAAGCAGATACACAAATGGCTTATGAGTACATGAAACAATGCTCAACATCATGAGTCATCAGGGAAATGCAATTCAAAACCACAGGAGATACCACATCATACCCAGTAGGGTGCCTGTAATAAAAAAAAAGGTTGGGGGGGATAATAAGTGTTGGCACGGATGTGGAGAAATTGGAATCCTCAGATACTGCTCGTGGGAATGTCAAACGGTGCAGCCTCTGTGGAAAATAGTTTGGTGGTTCCTCAAATGTTAAACATAGCATGACCACCCAGTCCAACAATGCCAGTGCTAGGTGTATACCCCCAAGGAATTGATACAGGGACTCAAATGGATATCTGTACACCCATACCCACAACATCACTATTTACAAAGGTGGAAACAACACAAGTGTCCATCAACATGTGCGTGCATAAACAAAATCTGTACAATGGGACATTGTTCAGCCTTCAAAAGAAATGAAGTTCTCACATAGGCCACAATTTTGGATGAACTTTGAAAACATTGTGCTAAAACAACAACAAAAAAAGAAAACATTGTGCTAAGTGACATAAGGCAGACGTGCAAGAAAGGCCTGGACGATTCCACTTGTATGAAATATCTAGGAAGTACCAATTCATAGAGATGTAAAGTAGATTAGGGTTACCAGGGCCTGGCAGGAGCAGGGGGATGAGGAGTTACCATTTCATGGGTACAGAGCTTCTGTCTGAGGTATTTTTTTTTTTTTTTTTTTTTTTTTTTTTTTTTTTTAATTTTTTTTTTATTTATTTATGATAGTCACAGAGAGAGAGAGAGGCAGAGACATAGGCAGAGGGAGAAGCAGGCTCCATGCACCGGGAGCCTGATGTGGGACTCGATCCCGGGTCTCCAGGATCGCGCCCTGGGCCAAAGGCAGGCGCCAAACCGCTGCGCCACCCAGGGATCCCCTGTCTGAGGTATTGAAATATTTTGGAAATAAGAGTGGTGTTAGTTTTACACTGTGTAATTAATTAATGCTACCAAGTTGGATGCTTAAAATGGCTGAGATGGTTGTTTCTTATTCACAATAAAAAACAGTAAAAAGAGGTCTTCTTTTTAACCCCCATGCAGTGAGTTTTAATGGTGAAGAGGATATGAGGGGTTAATGAGTAAGTCCCTGGGTTGATTGGATTAAGAATTTCCAAACAAAGAAAAAGAGAGGAAGGTGATTCTAATAATGGGATGTATACACCACACAAACAAGAATCCCACCCAGAAGGAGAGAACAGAAGAGACAGTGCCAGGACAGTGCCAGTGCCAGGATGCCTACTGACCACCGGTCTGGAGGAAGTACTTCAGGTAACCCAGACACAGGGTAGGTCCCTCAAATGCTTCCAGTCCAGTCTCTAGGGACCTAGCCCTCGGTTCTTTTGATGGAGGGGCACTTATAGCTACCATTCAGCCCAAGCAAGATGTGTGAGGCCAGACCAGTAAAAGGCACTCAAAGCTATCTGTAATCATTTGGGGGACCCACTTTTGCCTGATCTCGGAAGCCACACAAGAAAGGTTTGGCAGGAGATATAGCAAGACAGTGGAACTGCAGAGGACATCAAGTTCCATGGCCACTAAAGCGGAATCCGACCCACTTGGGACTCATGGGTCAGGGAGATACCCAGAGGTCAGAGATCTAGATATGGGACTGGCTGGGGCTCAGTGCCTTATACCACGTTCCTGAAAGCACGAACTGAGTCTGTGTACAGGATGAGCCATCACCGTGGCTGGTGGGTGTCTTGTGAACATGTTCAGTACCTGGTAACCACTTGGGCCCTGGACTATCCCGTGGTCTAAGGTGGCCAAAAAAACAAGAGCTACTGTATTCATTCTCATCTGAGTCTCAGATGAAATGTGTATGTTTCCATTTGGTTTATGAGACCAAGGGAGTCCATGTCCTTACCTGCTCATCTCCCAGTCCCTCAGTTTCACTATGGCAACTCTGCCAGTTAACTCCTTACACCCTGCATATTTGGGGCTGCACATCCTGAGACCAGTTCTTGCAATACCAGGGAATAGAACAAACTTCTGCACAAAACTGGCATTTGATCGACATGCTCTACCTAGATAATGTAGACCAAACCTAGACCACATTCTCTAGGTAGAGCATGTAGACCATTGAGTCTTCTAGCTTGAGTCTTGCGTTCACAGAGCCAAATGCTTGCCTGGCTTCTTACCTTTTCCCCTGTCCCACCCTGTGGTCCCATGAACTAGCTCCCCCCCAACCACCACCATTTCTTTCTCCTTTTCAGTTTCAGGAAGGGTTCCTATCTGTCCACCTGCTCTACTCCACTGCTTCCCCTCACCACCAGGCTTGTGTGGTCCCTTATCTGGGCTCCCCGGGCTTTGCCCCCCTGCTTTATGTATATATGTTGCCCCAGGGGTCTTTAGTCCATCCACTTGCTTTGGAACACCAGCCCCAAGTCAACTGAGAGTGTCCTCTCTCCCAACCCACTCAATGATCACAGTTGCCTAGAGCCTTAGCTCTGATAGATGATACCCTTCTTACTCCTGGTGGCAATGAAACCAAGCCAGCCCTTTTAAATAGAAAATAGATCTCTTAAAGGTTGTTCCAAGAAACCTAAAATTATAAAGTGATGACGAACATCCCAAGAACACACTTAACCCCCAGTTACTTTCGGAGCTAAACATGGTCACAAAACATTCACTGGCAACAATAGTTTATCCAATAGACAAATTCAAGCCATGCTTAGCACTCCTATGATGTGAGGCACCCCCGCCAAAATAGTTGAAATCACTTAAGATTTGGTGTTCCAAAAATAGAATTGAAGTAGTTATTGTGGAAAATCCAGAACTTTGTGTGGTTTCCTCATAGTTATTTTTCATTGAATATTGTCTTTAGTTGATTTACGTATGTTGGCAGACATCATAATTTCTCCACACCTAGGATCCCTAAAGGTTTTTATAAAACCTGGGATGGCCACTTGCTTTCAGAGATCTGTGGATCCCGAAAAGTCCCATGGCAGGCTATCCAGGCAGTGGGGACAAGAGAGAAAAACGATTGAGTTCAGAAATGGGTGAGGTCCAGGTTTGGGACATTCACTTCAGGCCATCTCTTGGGTGCAGAGGCTGAATAATTGAAATTGAAAGCTAAAGAAAGGCTAAAACCAGCAACTTCTAGGTTCAGGTTTCAGCGAGTCACAGAAACACAAGTGAAGTTCAAAGAACAGACATTTGGCTCTATTTTTTTTCTTTTTATAAAGAGCTCTTAGGAAAAGAAAGTTTATTTCTGTGACTCATAAACAGAAGATCTCCAAAGCTCCATAAGGTTTCTATGCAATTATGTCAGAATGACTCGGAAAGAAAATCAATAATCCCATGCTTCCTACAAGCATCTCCATGAACACGGTGTGCACTTCATGAGAGCAGAGTTAAGGAACAGTGTCGTCAGTCAAGGAAAGAAGGAGGCTCATTCTTGTTAATAACTAGAACATTTCCATGTGTACCAGGGCACCCAAACTTGACTTTGTCTGTGATTGGCTGCTAGCCACATAGCAGGAGCATTTGTGAGAGATGGCAGCTCATTCTCCAACCCCTAGATAGGTACTAAGTTGGGCTGCTAAGAAATGATGGAGGTAAGCCATCTGGGGGTTTCCAGGTGTGGAAGAGCCCATGACCCTCTGCCTCTGGAATAGCCGAGAACAGGGAGTTCCCTCTGGGACCTCATAGCACTGTGGGAGAAAATACAAGATCAGAAAAGAAGACTCAGGCAAATGTCCAAGAAAGACTCTAATATTTACACACTATCTTACTTCTACATGTTGCCACAGCATCACACGGAAAAAAATCCTTTCTGCAAACATCAGAAACGTTACCTCCAAAGAAGATGTAAATTGTACATAAAGGTTCAAAGAACACACTCATTGCAATATCCCCAGAGCCTTATTCTCACAACTTGTTTCTCTTCTTTTTTTTAATAAAGATTTTATTTATTTATTCATGAGAGACACAGAAAGAGAGGCAGAGACACAGGCAGAGGGAGAAGAAGGCTCCATGCAGGGAGCCCGACGTGGGACTCGATCACACCCTGGGCTGAAGGCAGCGCTAAACCGCTGAGCCACTCAGGCTGCACTCATGACTTGTTTCTTAAGGTGATACCAATAGCCAGTGACCCTGGGAAGGCTCTAGGTTGACTGCAGCCACCCTCCACCCAGCTTTGGAGTCTAGCCTGCTCCTTGTCTCCCAGGAAAAGTACATGTGAAGGGGGCATAGATTCAGGGAACTCTGAGGAGTCAGACTCAGCCTTGAGAAAGACAGATCAAGGCAGGCCAAGAGGACAGTGAAGGGGAGGAGGTGGCACCACTTCATCTAGGAGGGATGGATGCCATCATCTAGGTCCAGCTCTGGCCCTGAGGACAGAAGTGAGGGAAGAGAGACCCAACCTAAGTATGGCCCTGCCCCCACATAGCTGTCTGAGCCCCTTCCCTTGGCCAACCAAAGGTCCACTCAGGCCTCTCCCATAAATTTCAAGCTCATATACCCAAGTGTCCACTCAGCCTTTCCACCTAGATGTTGGAGGAGTTTCTCCAACTGAACATGCCAAAACCCAAACTCCTTACCTTTGTCTACTTCCTTCTTTAAACCCACCCACGGTCCTCTCAATCTCTCTGAATGCAACTCTATTCTTCTAGTTACTTAGATGCAAGACCTAGGGATCATTCTTGACTCTTCCTTTTCTCTCAAACCCTACATCCAATCCATTAGCAAATACAGCAGGCTCTACCTTCAGACTATATCTAGGGGTGCCTGGGTGGCTCAGCAGTTGAGCATCTGCCTTTGGCTCAGGGCATGATCCCAGAATCCAGGATCAAGTCCCACATTGGGTTCCCTGCGAGGAGCCTGCTTCCCCCTCTGCCTATGTCTCTGCCTCTCTGTGTGTCTTTCAGGAATAAATAAATAAATCTTAAAAAAATTAAAAATAATGGAAAATATTTTTTAAAAACTATATCCAGAATCTGATCACTTATTTCCACCACTTCTACCACCTTGGCCTGAGCTGCCATCATCTCTGTCCTTGATTATGGCAATGCCCCACCACCATGCTTCTACTTTTATTCTATACCCTATTCTAAACATAATGGCAAGGTTAATCCACTTAAATTGTACTAAGACCACATCACTCCCGTTCAGCACCCTGCAATGGCACTCCATTCCATTCACAGTCAAAGGCCAAGTCCTAATCATGGCCCACAAGGCCCCACATGATCTGGCCTCTCATTGTGCTCTCTTACTCGGCTTCACCCTCATACGTCCCACTCCAGCCACAACTTCCATATTGTTCCTTGAAAATGCCAAGCACATTCTTATTTTAGAGCCTTTGCTCAGGCTGTCCCCTCTTTCTGGAAGTCTCCTCCCCACCCCAGATCTTTATGACTTGCTCCCTCTCCTACTTCAGTTCTCCGTTCACATGGTACCTTATTTAAATGATTCCCTGGCCTCCTTTATGGAAATTTACAACTCATTTCTCAGGGAGCCCTTTCCCTTTACCCTGCTCTGTTTTTCTCCATAGTGATTACCACTTATCATTTAGCTAGTTTAGCTTTTATTCCTCTAGTATATTTGGGTCTCAAGATGGGAAAAGAGAGACTTCCTTCTCTGCAGGAGAAACCCACCCATTTCTCTAGAAACATCCCTCAGTGTCAGATATCTCCTGTACCTCCTTGCAAAGCCAGGTCTATTGAGAAGTTTGGGGTGAGGTAGGGGTTGGCCCCACTATTCAGGACAGATCACAACTAGGCAACTGAGCTGAACAACTTCTGGGCTCCCATTTAGTAGGTTCTGCAGTTTGGGTGGGCCACCTCCTGGCTCCAGTACTCCTGGCCCACCCCCCAATCTCCTTTGCTGCCTATTGCCATGTGTCTGTAAATTCTATGGGAGAGGGTCCTTCTCTGTTTCAATCACTGTTATTTTCCTAGCACCTACAACAGCACTTAGAACATAGTAGATGCTCAATAAATATTTGTGGGATGAATGAATGAGACTATGAAACAATCAAGGATACCAGTGTGAACTTGCCTTCTGTCTGCAGTTGAATCAGAGCTCTTTCTTTTTTTTCTTTTCTTTTTCTTAAGATCTTATTTATTTATTCATGAGAGACACAGAGATAGAGGAGAGACACAGGCAGAGGGAGAAGCAGGCTCCCTGCAGGGAGCCTGATGTGGGACTCAATCCTGAGACTGGGATCACACCCTGGGCCAAAGGCAGGCGGTAAACCGCTGAGCCACCCAGCTGTCCCCGAATCAGAGCTCTTTCTACATTCTCTCCCAACCTGTTGGTTCTCTCAGGCTTGGCTTTCTCAATTCTTTTTTGTGTTGTGCCTCCTCCTATACCTGTTCCAGGTCTCCTCCCTGTTCCCTCCCAGTCTACAATCCGAGCCCCACCTGGACTGCCAGCACAGTTGGCAGGGGCCTCGACAACAGCCCTCATATCCTGCTTAAGTGCCTACTGTGTGCCAGGGGCCATACCAAGTGCGTTATACACGTTTTATTTAATCCAGAGAACAATACGTGGAGGATATAGCCAAACAAAGCCAGCTACCCTCCACATGCCCTCAGATTAGGGCTCCCCGCTCAGGCCAAGGAAAGGGATGCTTTCTCTGCCCTTTGCACACTGAATGCTGACCTGCCCAACTGTCCTCCCTTGGATTTTCCTCCCATGGTCCCATTCAAGTGCCATCACGAGAAACCTCCCAGAGTCTCACCCCATTCATCGTAAAACCTCCCAGAGTCTAACTCACCCCATTCATTGACTGTCCTGAGCACACCTGGGGGATGACCCACAGAAGGACAGAGGCCCAGATCTCAGCTGCCAATTGTAGCAAATTCTCCCAGAACCCAAATTCTCATCTTGCCCTCTGACAATCCAGCCCAAGGGACCCACATCACTGTGCAGTGCATTCTCTGTATATTTTGTCTCTAACTAGAGATTTAAAAATCTTCGCCTGGGAATGGAGTGAAAAGCATTTTTGGAAATATTCAAAACATGCATCCCTGTTCCTCAATGAGAACCAAAGCTGAAGATGTGACGTTTATAGGACATGTCAGTGGAAAAGATTACTTTTCTTAAAATACATTTGTTAAATGATAGGTAAAACAGCAAACGGATGGGAACCTACAACTGGGAGACATCACAGGAAGGGAGAAATATGATTTTTATTATAAACATATGCATTTTATTATTTCTCCCAGTGAGGATCGGTATTGAGAATCTGCAGCTGTGACAAGGCAGGGAGAGAGCCGTATTTTTAGACCTGTCACTTTAAAATATACCTTCTCCTGCTTTGCAGTGGCCTTTCTCTAAACAAGGCCCCCCTGGAGCCTGAACACGGCAAAGACGAATATACATGGGAAACGAATGAGTAGCTCCCCCCACCCGCCACCGCCCCACACCCCCCCCCCACAAGTAGGGGCCACACTAGAACTTGGCTTGGCCCCGCCCCCACGCAGGACCAGCTCCTGCTCCCCAACCCCCACCATGGGCTCAGGGCTTTGGGCCCCTGTGCCGCCCATCTAGAGCCATGGAAAGCACCAGTGACTCCCCCATCGCCCCTCTCTAGTCCTCCCTGGCACCAAGTCCTGATGGTTCTTTTTCCCCCAGAAGTCTATTCCAATGAGAACACATGAGAGGCTACTGCTCAGCGGGGTCGCATGTGTGTTAGGGACACATTTCCTTTCATCTACACCACTTCCCCCACGAGGCCCACACGGGGACTAGCCCAGTTTACAGAGAAGGAGATGGAGGTGAGGTTTCTTGCTTCCCATTCTGAGGCTTGTAAGTGGTGGCCAGGGGGATTTGAACCCTGGTGCGTCTGGCTCCGAAGCCCTTGCCTATGCCATCCGCTGTGCCGTGGCTCCTCCTTGCCAGCTGCCAGCCCAGGCCAGATGCTGACCACCCCATCCGCATTGCTGCCGTCCCTCTGCCCACCTGCTCTGATTTGTGCATACAGAGCCACAGCCTTCCCACGGTCCTGTGAATTCCCTGTGAATCCTATTCTAGAACCTTCACTGCGGCACTGAGCACCCTCCCTGAGCCCACCTCTATCTCCAGTTTCTCTCCACCAGTTAGTCTCCGTCACCTCCTCCTGATCGACCCACACACTGGCCATGCCCATTCCTGCCTCAGCATCTCTGCTTGTGCTGTAATCCTCTACCTGAAATGCCGTTCACCTGTTAGGTTCCTTCCCAAGCCTTCACTGATGGCGCCACAAAGATGTGGGCCCTCTCCCACTGGCTGGATCTACAGAGTCTACACCCTGTTACGACATCTTCGAATTGTCTTGCTTGTCTCTCTCCTGCCCACGACACATTGACGTACCACTTCTCTGGCGTCTGGCCTGGCACTGTATCGGGGATGGAACAGGTGCCCAGTGGTTTCTGGCCTGTTTTGACTCGACTCTACAAAGTACCATGCTAATGGGGTTTCCCCAAAGCAGAGGGTTTATGGGGAGGGATGTGACTCGTATGGAAGCCACCACTTCCTTCACAGCAATGCCAGCATCTCCACAACCAAGCTGGCTGTTCAAGGAGCTGAAAGCACTGGATCAGGCCTTTCAACCAAGTGCTTTGGTCTGTTTGTGTCCTTAAGCCAACAGTCCCTTTCTTCCTTGTGGCATCCAGAACCAAAGGCCTGGCACAAGTGGGAGTGACAGGCACTTTATTACTGACATGTCATCGCCTACATGGGGCTGCTCTGCCGACAAGATGAGTTCTCCAGCCACTTTGCAAATGCCTGAATTATGGGTTTACTCAATCTTTCATGCTGCCAGGCTCAACATTTTCGTTTACTGCTCTTGTTACCCTTGGCATGGTTTCCACACTGGGGAAGGCAGAGTTCTCCCAGGCTCACGGCTCCCTAGGGACTCCAAAAAAATACCTTGCCTTAAACTTCAGATCTTCTTTGGTTCATAGGAATCTCTACCCCTACCCACGCCCACCTGCCCAGGACACTGTCGCAGTCTCAAGCCTGTGGAGAACAGTGGACTCCATGTCCACGTCTTGGTCCTTGTTTTCAAACCATTTCCTAGTGAAATATCATCATTTTGGGAAACAAGTCTGTCAGGAAGTCATTTCAGGCAAAAATCAAATCCACAGCACTCCACACAAATAACAAACAGCCTGCAAAGCCCTTCAGTGGGACTCCAAGAACTGCCATTTGGAAGGGAGGTCAGGAAGTAGAGCATAAACATCTGGTGTTCTAAAAGGCTGGCCTGGGGGCTGTGTGCAGATGTGAGAAGCCATGGGCTCCGTGGCCCGGCCTCTGAGTACCTTCTCTTTATTTTTTTTTCCCAGGATTGATTTTTGGCCACCAGGGCACTGAGTCACCCAGACCTCAATTAACACTGGAAATGCTACTCAAACAGATTGACTATTTATCAGGGTGATGGGCCATTTTCACTGAGTATTTATTTTTTAATTAGCCAAAGTGCTAATTTGCTTAGCATTTCTTGGCATAATTGGTGCTGAGAGGTCTTTAAATCTTCAGATGGTACCTTTTGTCACTCACTTTCCAGCTCCTTGGGCATTCTGCAGAAATGGATTAACTCAGTATAGTCCAACACCTTTGTTTCCTGAAACTTGTGTGAAAACAAGCACTTTGACTCCTGGAGTGTCTCAAAAAGAAGATGAGTTAACAATAGTAGACTCTTCTCAAAACACCTTTCATTGAAAGAGCACAGCGTGTTTCACAAATGTTAACTACTTAAATCTCCCCACACACCTGCATCCTGAATAAGCGCCATCCAGATAGCTCTCCCTGGATGAAATGTAGTTCCATCTAGAGTAAAATTCCCATGCGGAAGCTATAATTGCTGGAGTTGCAAGTTGATGGACAGTTTTTGGTTAACATCCAAAAAGTTGCTGACGTTGTAACGAGATCTTCATTGGAGGTCCCATTGGATCAAGATCTTTCTTTTCCCCCATCTAATTGGAAAGATGATGCTTCTAGGCCTGCATTTCTCAAGTGTAACCTACGGTCTGTAAGGTGCCTTCACTTTTCCAGTGGCTGGCTTAAAATGCAAGAACAGGATGTGCTTGATGGTTGGGTGAAGATCCTAGCCAGAGCAAAACACAAATGGGAGGTGGAGGCAAAGGCTGGCCAAATTCATTCTGGCTTGACTGCTAAAAATTCCCCAGATGGGGATACCTGGGTGGCTCAGCAGTTGAGTGTCTGCCTTTGGCTCAGGGCATGATCCCGGAGACCTGGGATCGAGTCCCGCATCAGGCTTCGTGAATGGAGCCTGCTTCAACCTCTGCCTGTGTCTCTGCCTCTCTCTCTCTCTCTCTCTCTGTCTCTCTCTCTCTGTCTCTCATGAATAAATAAATAAAATCTTTTTAAAAATCTTTAAAAAAAATTAAACAAATAAATAAAATAAAAAATAAAAATTCCCCAGATGTTAACTGAAAGAACTGGGAGTTCTACTAAACCACTGCTGCCACCAGCCTGGGCTAAAAGGGATGTGGCTGGATCCTAAAACCTAAAGAAAGGTAAGGAAATCTAGCCACTTGGTCTAAGAAGGCAGCTATGGGATGCCTCCCTGGCTGGCTGAGTCATAGAACATGTGACTCTTGATCATGGGGTCGTGAGTTCAAGCCCCACGTGGGGGTAGAGATTACTTAATTTAGAAAAAGAGAGAAGTACGATGTGACCACAGAGAGGTGGCCTCATTTCCTCTTTTCATTATTCAATTAATGATACATTAAGAACTCTTCCAGCCCACCTTATTCCCCCTTAAAGGCGCTTTCCCCAACACCCTTCCTGTAGAAGGCTCAAGAAGTTCAACATGAAGTGCATTTCTAGGGTGTTGGCCCCCAGGAGTGATTTGCTTGCTTGTTTGTTTTTACCATGGCTCTCCCTCCCTTGGGGAAGCTTGACTTACTTGGCAGCTGACCTTGGTAGAGCCTTCAAAAGCTACTCTGCAATCTTATTTTTGCCC
This sequence comes from Canis lupus dingo, assembly GCF_003254725.2. Taxonomy (NCBI): domain Eukaryota; kingdom Metazoa; phylum Chordata; class Mammalia; order Carnivora; family Canidae; genus Canis; species Canis lupus. Next base: position 104,728,254 of record NC_064281.1, on the reverse strand, counting down.
TTAGCCATCTGCCCCTCCCATTCACCACAATGACGAATCCAAGACTTAACCACTCTTCAGATCTCCAGCCCCACCTCTGCTTCACTCACTCTCAATGGGATGCCTTGCAGATATCCTTATAGAAATACGTGCTGTCAAATGTGAACTTTCTTCTTCCTTCCAGTGTCAGCAAGGGGTAGCCCACCTCATCTCCAGTGTCTTGATGTCAACCCCCCCCCCCCCGTGAATCCTTGATACATGGCTCATCCTGTCTACCTTCCATATCTTTAAACTTTCCCTCTCTGCTTACTTCCCACCTCCAGCCCATAATTATATCCAAGTCCCAATTTGGGGGAGTCATCTTCTTTCACTTGCCCTTTAAATGGGGGAGGAGGTTCCTTAGGGCTCTGTCCTAAGCTTGCTCACACTCTCCCTATTAATCTCATGCATTCCCATTGTTTCAAATACCTCCAAAACACCAAATTATCCCTCTGATAATATCCACAGCTCTCTTTCTCATTTTTTATGAGGTCCGGCCCGTATTTCCAAATGCCTTCTGATGACAGATAGCTCCACCTTAATAGCCTAGATAGTCTTTCAAACTTCGTATGTCCAAATTGAAGACATCTGTCCTACCTCCCACTCTCAACCAGGTCCTTTACCTGTTTTCCCTCTCTCAACTGATAACAACAGCAACCAGACACTTGGATCCATAACCTGGAAACCACCACGATAACTCCCTGATTTTGCACATTACGTTGGCTATTTACCTGTCCATTCTTCCTCCTTAATATCACTATCTGCTAATTCCATTCCCTCTCCGAATTTTAGGAGTCGTGTAGTCATGTCATGTCAATTCTACCTATTAATTCCAGTGGCTTTGTTCTTTATTCACCTCCCAGTTTACTTATTTTTTAAAAGATTTTATGTATTTATTTGAGAGAGAGAGTGTGTGTGTGTATGCGCACAAGAGGGGTGAGAAGCAGAGGAAGAAGCAGGCTCCCCAACCAAGCAGGGAGCCTAATGTGGGGCTCGAGCCCAGGGCTCCAGGATCATGACTTGAGCTGAAGGTAGACACTTAACTGACCCACCCGGGTTCCCCTAATTTACTTATTTTTATTTATCTTTTTAAGTAGGCTCTTCACCCAATGTGGGCTCAAACTCATGACCCCGAGATCAAGAGTCACATGCTCTACCGACTAAGCCAGCCAGGCACTTTTGCACTATTTCAGTAGTCACCTAACTGGTCTCCTTTCTTCCTCTAGGCCTGTCCAATCTGTGCCCCATACTGTAGAAACAAGAGACTAGTTCTTCTTCTGAACTCACGTGGCACATTATCTTCCCTCTACTATAAGTCAGTACTTAGAATAGCACACACTATATATTATAATTATCTGTTGACATAGCAGTGAGTCTCCCACTGGATTTAGAGCTGCTTGAGAGTGGGCTCACTCTTTAATCTGACCCACTTTTAATTCAGAGTAAATAATAAATGTGATTCTGTTTTGTTGCATCTAATAAAAGACACTGTCACTATACCTACCAGAATGGCTAATATTTTAAAAGGCAGATAATACTGAGTGTCGGAATAACTTGAACTCTCTTACATGGCTAGGCAGAGTATGAATTGGTACAAACACACTGGAAACCTATGGGGCATTACCACAGATAGGTACAGATAGATATATATCTGGAGATGGAGATAGATATATATCCTATGAATAAGCAATTCGCTTTTAGATATATTCCCAACGTAAATGTATACACATGTGTACCAAAAAGACATATACAAGGGCATTCATACAGCACTGTTCATAGTAGTTCCCAGATGGAAACAACACAAATGTCTGTTAACAAAAGAATACTATAGGGCATTGAGAAGGAAAGAACTATTTCTATTAAAAACATATGGATGGGGGCGCCTGGGTAGCCCAGTCGGTTAAGCATCTGCCATCAGCTTAGGTCATGATCTTGGGATTCTGGGATCTAGCCCCGAGTTAGGCTCCCTGCTCAGTGGGGAGTCTGCTCCTCCCTCCTGCTTGTGCTCTCTCTCACTCTCTCTCTTTCTCAAATAAATAAATAAAATCTTTTTTAAAATGCATGGATAAATCTCACAAATACAATGTTGCATGAAAGAATCCAAACAAAAGAATATATGCTGCAGAATTCCACTCACACAAAGTTAAAAGACAGGCAAAATTCCTCGACAGCATTAGTTGTCACATTAGTGACTACCACTGTGAGGGGAATAAATGCCTGGGCAGGGACCCGAGGGGCTTCTACAATGCTGATAATGTTCCATTTCTTGATCTGGGTAATGGCCACATAGCTGTGCTCAGACTGAAAATTCATCAAGCTGATACTTATGATTAGTGTGCTTTTTATGCATATATTACACTTTGTTGAAAAATTTACTTTAAAAAGTGCATGTCTTGAACAATATTAGCCTTCTTTCCAACTTTTTAAAGAGTTCTTCTGGCTTTGAAAATTTTAAAGCATTTCACGTACAAGTTGTCTCTTGAAATCCTCTCCTCCATTTCAAGTACAGCTTTCATCTCTTCATAGTCTATTGCTGTTCTCCAGATGGGGCTCTCTGCTCTTCATCTGTCTCTTCCTCTCCACCCTCAATTCATCCTCTCCACTAACGCCCACATCTGTTCACACCCTCCTCCTCCACTCAAAATCCTTTAGTGGATCCTCTTCATGGAACAAAAGGCACTGAAACATAGCCACGGATTGCCAAGATGGACAACTAAGAGAAAGAGGCGTCAGTGAGGACACTTTGCAGCTGGGTGAGGGGAAAGTGTCCTGAACAAAAATATGAAAGGCAAGAAGGTGAATAAGCCCTGGAGGGGAGTGATGGGTTCAGATTAAGACATATCGAAGTTAGTGGCTAACAAAATTAGGTGGAGGAGGATCCAGGTCTAAAGACCTAATCATGTTAAACAGCTTAACAATAACCCACAACCCTCGGACCCACTGGAGGGTATTATGCTGAGTGAAGTAAGTCAATCGGAGAAGGACAAACATTACACGGTCTCATTCATTTGGGGAATATAAAAAATAGTGAAAGGGAATAAAGGGGAAAGGAGAGAAAATGAGTGGGAAATATCAGTGAGGGTGACAAAACAGGAGAGACTTCTAACTCTGGAAACAAACAAGGGGTGATGGAAAGGGAGGTGGGCGGGGGTTGGGGTGACTGGGTGATGGGCACTGAGGGGGGCACTTGACGGGATGAGCACTGGGTGTTAGGCTATAGGTTGGCAAATTGAACTCCAATAAAAAATATACAAAAAGTAAAGATCTAATAAAAAATTCAACATACTGGAGTAGTTGGATAAGCAGGGAAGAATGGTGAATAAATACCCCAGGTCAAACTTACACAAAGGGAGCCTGATTCTAAAGAACAAGGAGTGACGTCTCATCAGGTGATTTGACCCTGAAGGAAGTAATTCCCCCAAACACACACACTATAGTTGATCACACCTGAAAACTCAAATCAGGGCAGCAAATAACAGCTATGCTGTACTCAGTGTCCACTCCTCACCTCTTCCATGTGCATCTAACAGCAGTTAGGACATGCAGCTGGAAGGGTCACCCAGAAGCTGTAGTGACTCACAGTGGCTTAGAGCTATCTGTGTGACCTGCCTAAGCCCCCAGCAGACTCCAGGGCTGGGACTTCCTTCCATCAGAGTCGCTAATAGCCAGGAGTCCGCAGAAGAAACCACAGCCTTTATCCCAAATCCTCCGCTCTTCCCCAAGTATATAGGGCTGAGAAAGAGACACTGGTCCCTCTATTCTATTATGGCAGCAAGGGCAGGGTGCTGAGGACCTTCTGGGGGGGGAACTTACCCTCAAAGGTACCACCTCCCAGTACCATCCCCTTTTAGATCAAAACTCCTTTTTTAATCTGTCTTTAGTAAGTTTGCCAACCCTTGATTCTTAAGCCCAGAATAACTCTCTTTTGTTGTTTATTATATATTGCCCAAATTGGGTTGGGGGAGTAGCAGGTTATCATATATCTATGATATGTTCCTGTTTTAGTTGTAAGAATTTTTTTTAAAGATGTTATTTATTTATCCATGAGAGACACACAGAGAGAGAGAGAGAGAGAGGCAGAAAGAGAAGCAGGCTCCATGCAGGGAGCCTGATGTGGGACTCGATCCCAGGTCTCCAGGATCACGCCCTGGGCAGCAGGTGGCCAGGCCTAAACTAAACTGCTGCACCATCGGGCCTGCCCCTAGTTGTAAGAATTATATATATATATATATATATATTTTTTTTTTTTCAGTGGTTATATAAACACATTTGGATATACACACAAGAAAAAAGATATATATATATATATATATATATATATATATATATATATGTAAAAAATGGGGCAACTGGCTGGCTTAGTCAGTAGAGCATGCAACTCTTAATCTCAGAACTGTGAGTTCAAACCCCACATTGGGTGTGAAGCCTACATAAAAAAAAAAGATACATTTATATATGAAGAAATGGAAATAAGTATACCAAAATGTTAATAGTAACTGTCTTTTAGAAATGAACTTATGGGTAGTTTTATTTACTTCCTCATGTTTCTTCCTGTCATATCATTTTTTAAATGCACATACCTTATTTTTTTAACAGGGGTAAATTCCCCACTGTCTCCTTTTACTCAAAAATTAAAAAGCATTTCCTGGGATGCCTGGATGGCTCAGTAGTTGAGCATCTGCCTTTGGCTCAGGGTGTGATCCTGGACCCTGGGATCAAGTCCCACATCAGGCTCCTTGTGGGCAGCCTGCTTCTCCCTCTGCCTATGTCTCTGCCTCTCTCTCTCTGTGTTTCTCATGAATAAATAAATAAATTTTTTAAAAAAATAAAATAAAAAGGGTTTCCACTTCCAGGATGGTGAAATAAACCATTAATATCACAACCTCCGGGATCCCTGGGTGGCGCAGCGGTTTGGCGCCTGCCTTTGGCCTAGGGCGCGATCCTGGAGACCCGGGATCGAATCCCACGTCGGGCTCCCGGTGCATGGAGCCTGCTTCTCCCTCTGCCTGTGTCTCTGCCTCCCTCTCTCTCTCTCTGTAACTATCATAAATAAATAAAAATTAAAAAAAATATATATCACAACCTCCCTCCCTGAAGATAGCAAATACAAACTCTGAGAAAAAACACTGAAAGAAAAAAGAAAGAAACTTAGAGATTCCAGAGAGTGAAAAACCAAATAAGGGGCACCTGGCCAGCTCAGTCGTTGGAGGTGTGACTCTTAGTCTCAGGGTCATGAGTGTGAGCCCTGTGTTGGGCTGTAGAGAATACTTAAAAGATAAATAAATAAAATCTTTTTTTAAAAAAAGATTTAAGATCTTTTTTAAAGATCTTAAAAGACCAGATTTTAAAGATCCCAATAGGGGAACCCTGGGTGGCGCAGCGGTTTGGCGCCTGCCTTTGGCCCAGGGCATGATCCTGGAGACCGGGGATCAAATCCCACGTCGGGCTCCCGGTGCATGGAGCCTGCTTCTCCCTCTGCCTGTGTCTCTGCCTCTCTCTCTCTCTCTGTGACTATTATAAATAAATAAAAATTAAAAAAAAATAAAATAAAGATCCCAATAAATAAAATCTTTAAAAAAAAAAAAAAACAGGGATGCTTGGGTGGCTCAGCAGTTGAGCATCTGCCTTTGGCTCAGGACATGCTCCCAGAGCTCCGGGATGGGGTCCTGCATCGGGCTCCTGCATGGAGCCTGCTTCTCCTCCCTCTGCCTGTGTCTCTGCCTCTCTCTGTGTGTGTCTCTCATGAATACATAAATAAAATCTTTAAAAAAAAAACAGGCAGATTTTGGATAGGAGCTGAAATGGGGAAGAAAGGACTGGCTTGGGGTGAGTTTCCATTTTTACAGCTTACAGCCCATGCCCAGACTACTGTTGTAGCATGGCACAAGACAGCTAAAACTCCAATAGAAAACCTTATTCTAAAAAAAATTTTTTAATAAAAAAGGAAAAAAAAAAAGAAAACCTTATACTTTTCTGGCCTGAAGAACCAGATGTCAGAAAAAAAAAAAAAGAACCAGATGTCAGAACCTAGGGTAACTACCGCCACTTGAAAATGCCAGGAGAGGGCAGCCCGGGTGGTTCAGGGGTTTAGCAGCGTCTACAGCCCAGGGCGTGATCCTGGAGACCCCGGATCGAGTCCCACATCAGGCTCCCTGCATGGAGCCTGCTTCTCCCTCTGCCTGTATCTCTGCCTCTGTCTCTGTCTCGATTAAATAAATTAAACCTTAAAAAAAAAAAAGAAAAAAAAAAAGAAAATGCCAGGAGAATCCTGGAAAGGAGAGAAGCAGAACAGAAACGCCACACGTTCTGTGCATAAACTTAGCCAAGGCCTCTGGCTGAACCCAGGACCCTTGAACCAACCATGCATGCCTGTGGCAGGCTCAAGTCACATTACAGCTAGGGCTAATAAGATTTGAACTGATAATTGAGCTGATGTCCTCCATAGATGAGGTAGAGTTTGCAGTCCGAACCTATCCAAGTAAATTGCTTGCTAAAACAAAAAACAACAATGCTTTTTGGAGGAATATGCTAGAATCCAGAGTCTCTACAACCTAGCAATCACAATACCCAGTATATGATCAGAATTACCAAATATGCAAAACCAGAACAAACAAAACAAAAACAAAAAAATAGGAAAATGTGACCCACCCATTATTAAGACAAAAGACAATCAGTTGAGCTCAACAGAGAAATGATCCAGAAGTTTGGAATTAACAGGTAAAGGCTTTGAAGGAGGTTTTATAACTATGGTCAATGAATTGAAGGAAAATATGCTTGTAATGAATGTGAAAAAGAAGGAAATCTAAAAAAAAAGAGAGAGAAACTATTTAAAAAATGAATGACATTCTAAAACCAAAAAATACAGTATTTGAGGAGAAAACCCTGAATGGACTCAAGAAAGGAATGGAAAAGACAGAGAAAAAGTCAGCAAATGTGAAGAGAGATCACTAGAAATTCTCTGGCCTAAAGAAGAGAGAGAACAAAGTTCAAAAAATAAAATGACCAGAACCACAGTATCAAAAGACCTAACATACAGGTAATTGTCCCAGAAGGAGAGAAGAGGGAAGAAAAAAATTTTAATAATGGCAATACATTCCCCCAAATTTGGTGAACACCAGACAGGATAAATATGAAGAAAACCATGCCTAATATATCATATAATCAAGTGTATGAAAGCCAAGGATAAAAAGTAAATCTTGCATGTAGCCATAGAGAAACAAAATATTATATATAGGGGAATGATCATTCAATTGACCATGGTCTTCTTCCCAGAAACCATGAAAGACAAAGACTGTTGGAATATCTTTAAAGTGCCTAAAAGAAAAATTGTTGGGGGGATGCCTGGGTGGCTCAGCAGTTGGATGTCTGCCTTGGGCTTAGGGTATGATCCTGGGGTCCAGGATCGAGTCCCACATCGGACTCCCTATGAGGAGCCTCCTTCTCCCTCTGCCTATGTCTCTGCCTCTCTTAATCTGTGTCTCTCATAAATAAATAAATAAATAAATCTTGGAGAAAAAAATTGTTGGGGTGCCTGGGTGGCTCAGTTGCTTAAGCCCCTGCCTTTGGCTGAGGTCATAATCCTGGGGTCCTGGGATCAAGCCCTATGTCGGGCTTCTTGCTGAGTGGGGAACCTGCTTCTCCCTCTCCCTTTGCCTCTCCCTCTGCTTGCACTCACTTGTGCTCTCTCTCTCTCTCTCTCTCTCTCTCTGTCAAATAAATAAATAAAATCTTAAAAAAAAAGAACAAGAGAGAAACTGTCAACAGAATTCTATAACCAGTGAAAGAATCCTTCAAGAGTGAAGATGAAGGGCACCTGGCCAGCTCAGTTGGTGCAGCATGTGACTCAATCTTGAGCTCCTGAGTTCAAGCCCCATGATGGGTGTAGAGATGACTTAAAATAAAAAATCTCTTCAAAAACAAAGTGAAGATGAAACAGACATTTCAAATAAAAGAAAACTAAGAGAACTCATTGTCAGGAGACCTGCACTCTAGGAAATAAGAAGTTCTTCAGATGGATGGGAAATAATATCAGAGGAAAACTCAGAAATTCAGGAAAGGATGAAGAACATAAGCAATAGCACCCAAATATATACTCAGTAATCAGAGGGTATTTATTTAGTCAAATGTCTAGATAGAAAATACTGCAAGGGGCTTAAGGGCTTACAAAAGATATCAAAAGAATTTACAGAAAAGACAGGATTCATATCTTCTCAGTAAAGCCATAAGCAGTTTCCTACTATTAAAGACATGGTTAATCTCCCTTCGTCTTCACTATAAATATGTGAAGGCTTTAACCAGTGTGGCTGAAGGAGGTGTCTCAGAGCTGGTCAAAAATGGATCAATTCATATATGTCTCAAGGAGGTCTTTGTTTCATGAGGGCTGGTCTGTACTAGGATGGCAGCTTCTCTCTTTGGGCCATTTTTTTAAAAGATTTATTTATTTATTCATCATGAGAGATACACAGAGAGAGGCAGAGACATGAGCAGAGGGAGAAGCAGGATCTCTGCAGGGAGCCCAATACAGAACTGGATCCCGGATCCCAGGATCATGCTCTGAGCCAAAGGCAGGCGCCCAACTGCTGAGCCCCTTCAGGGCCATTTTTAACGCAATCTGTTGCTTTCCTACTTGTCCACAGAGGATACAGGTGCAGTGCTGGATACCTGGAAACTTCCAGTTACATCTAGAAGTGTGATCTGCATATAAAACTCCAATGAAATATGTTTGTTAAATTTTTTGAATCCAAAATAAAAATTATGATGAAATAGTATCTGAAAACAATTATAAAAATAATTTTCAAACACCATGCTGACAGAATTGTGGTGTTAGTACAAATTGGTGCAACCTCCTTGAGAAACAAAGTGTTAACAAGAACTTAAAAATGTTCATTCCACTTTTGGAAATTTCAATCGTTAAAAAAAGCCAAGAAGGGGGCACTTGGGTGGCTTAGCCAGTTAAGAATCTGACTCTGGATCTCAGCTCAGGTCTTGATCTCAAGGTCATGGGTTCAAGCCTTAAATTGGGCTCCATGCTGGGTGTGGAGCCTACTTTAAAGAAAAAAGGGCACCTGGGTGGCTCAGTGGTTGAGTGTCTGCCTTTGGCTCAGGGTGTGATCCTGGGGTCCTGGGATCCAGTCCTGCATCAGGCTCCCCACGGGGAGTCTGCTTCTCCCTCTGCCTGTGTCTCTGCCTCTCTCTGTGTGTCTCTCAAGAATAAATAAATAGGGCAGCCCGGGTGGCTCAGCGGTCTAGCGCTGCCTTCAGCCCAGGGCATGATCCTGGAGACCTGGGATCGAGTCCCACATTGGGCTCCCTACATGGAGCCTGCTTCTCCCTCTGCCTGTGTCTCTGCCCCTCTCTCTCTCTCTGTCTCTCATGAATAAATAAAATCTTTAAAAAAAAAAGAATAAATAAACAAAATCTTTAAAAATAAAAAAAGAAGCCCTGCTTATAAAGGTGTTTAATTCAATATAATGCCAAATAGTATGAGGATGAATATTGGGAAACTATTGAGGCACCTGAGTGGCTCAGTCAGTTAAGTGTTTGGACTCTTGATTTTGGGTCAGGTCATGATCTCAGTGTTGTTGGATGGAGCCCTGCATCAGGCTCTGTACTAGGCATGGAACCTGCTTAAGATTCTCTCTCTTCCTCTCTCCTTATTCTCCCTCCATCCTCTCTTAAAAAACAATTAGGTAACTATTGAAATACATTATATGAAAAATAAATAATAGCATATGAAAATGTGTATACTCTGATGCTCAGTAACAAAAGAAAATTACAAAATTACATGTTTATCATGATTATGATGGCACAGCATATGCATATTAATTTGAGAAACTATTGACCAATTACTTTGTACCAGGTGTTGTCTATGTGTAGGAGACACAGAGGTGAAAAACCATGGTCCCTGCTCTACAGAAGATTCATTCTAAGTGCAAGTTATACAAAATGAAATGTGTGGGGCACCTGGCTGGCTCAGTCAGTGCAGCATGTGACTCGACCTCAGGGTTGTGGGTTTGAGCCCCACGTTGGGTGTAGATATTCCCTACAAATAAAATCTTTTTTAAACAAGTGAAAAGTGGGGCATCTGGGTGGCTGAGTCAGTTAAGTTTCTGCCTTCTGCTCAGGTCATGCTCCCAGGACTGCCGCAGGTCCCACGTTGGGCTCCCTGCTGAGCAGAGAGCCTGCTTCTCCCTCTCCTGATGCCTGCCGCCTACTTGTGCTTTCTCTCTGTGTGTCAAATAAGTAAAATTAAAAAAAAAAAGTGAAGGGCACCTAGGTGGCTCAGTGCATTAAGTGTCTGCCTTTGACTCTGGTCATGATCCCAGGGTCCTGAGATCCAGTGTCCGATCAGGCTCCCTGCTCATGCTCTCTCTCTCTCACAGATAAATAAAAATCTTAAAAAGAAAAAGTGAAGAGTGTTCTAATCTACAAACTGCTTTTGGAGGGCAGAAGGAACATTAAAGCCTGCTGAAAAGCAAGAGAAGACTTCACAAAGGAGCTAAGACATATGTGGACAATAATGAAAGGGAATATAAAGAACAGAAATCAGTTATATCAGGGCAGAAAGATTAGGAGTTATTTATCTTTCCACTTTCAAATTCTTTATAATGTTAAATGTTTGCATAATAAAAAGTTGAAGATATAAAACCTTTTATATCTGGCCATTGTGGGAAAGCTGTGTGCAAAATAAACCACAAATGTATTGTAAAAATAAAGAAAATACATTTTGAAAGAAAATGTCAAAGGTTCTCTGGGCATCTTCCTCCTCACTTCACATCGGGATGGGCCAGGCAGCTCTCCTGAGTGGGCAACAACATTTCCTGCACCCCCCCACATGACATAACACTTAAAATATGCACCCCACATGGTGGCCGATTTACCTCCTTCACTAGGATTAATGGTCTCAAGTCTTCAGTTTGGGGGTTTTGCTTTGTTTTTTACCTGAAGCTAGGAAGTGGCCATGCCAGCAGAACTCCTCACATTTCCAAGGGGCAATACCAGTTTCATGGACTGAATAGTTGCCCCACAATATGTGTCCATGTCCTAACCTCCAGAAACTGTGATTATGACCTGACTTGGCAAAAGGGTCTTGGTAGATGTAATTAAGCTGAGGTTCTTGAAATGAGATCATCGTAGATTTAGGATGGGCCCTAAATCCTGTAACAGGTGGCACAGAGGAAGATTTGGGACAGGACACATAGTAAGAAAGCTATGTGAAGATGGAATCAGAGATTGGAATCATGCAGCCCTAAGACAAGGAATGCTTAAAGCCACCAGGAGCTGGAAGAAGCAAGGAAGGTATGATGGTTAATTCGAAGTGTAAACTTGGTTGGGTCATAGGATACCCAGATATTTGGCCAAATATTATTACTCGGAGTGTTGCTGTAAGGATATTTTAGATGATGTTAACATTAAATCAGAGGGCTTTAGGTAAAGCAGACTGCCCTCCATAAGGTAGGCAGGCTTCATCCAACCGGTTGAATGCCAGAATACGGACACCTGGGTGACTCAGTGGTTGAGCATCTGCCTTTGGCTCAGGTAGTGATCCCGGGGTCCTGGGATCAAGTACAGCATCAGGCTTCCCACAGGGAGCCTGCTTCTCCCTCTGCCTCTCTCTCTGTGTCTCTCATGAATGAATAAATAAAATCTTAAAAAAAGAAAGCCAGAATAAAATAAAAGGGGGTTCTCACCCCCACTCCCAGCAAAAGAGAGTTCTGCAGACCGACTTTCGACTTGATGATCTGAGACATTAGCCTCAAACTGGAACATTAGTTCTCCTGGATCTCCAGCCTGCCAGCTCACCTTGTAGATTTTGGACTTGCCAGCCTTCATATTCCTTTTTTTTTTAAAAAAAGGTTTTATGTATTTATTTTGAGAGAGCAAGAGAGCACGAGAACACGAGCACAGAGGGAGAAAGAGACTCCCCACTGAGCAGAGAGCCAGATGTGAGGCCCATCCCAGGACTCTGGGATCATGATGTGAACCAAAGGCAGACACTTAACCGACTGAGCCACCTAGGGCACCCCAGCCTTCATATCCCTTATGATAAATCTCTCTCTCTCTTTCTCTCTCTCTCTCTCCATAGAGAAAGTATATACCCTATTGGTTTTGTTTCTCTGGAGAGGCCTAACACCCCAGGATACTCCTCTAAAGGCTTCAGAGGAAGATAGCTCTGCTGGCACCTTGATTTTGGATTCCTGGCTTCTGGAACTGAGAGAACGCATTCAAATTGTCTTGAGCCTTCTACTTGGTGATAATTTCTTATGGTAGCCCTAAGAAACTCTGAGAGTCACCACGGCCTCTGACTTTTCAAGGATCTGGGCCAGGTGGCCTTTGGACCATTTTCAGAAACACGGACTTCCATGGGCATTTTTAGGTCCCACGTAGGAGTCAGGGACACGTGCAGGAATAAGAAGACACAATGTCAAGGAAACACCCACACAGACCGGATTCAAATCCTGATTCTAGGGGTACCTGGGTGGTTCAGTCAGTGAAGCATTTGCCTTCGGCTCAGGTCATGATCCCGGAGTCCTGGGATCGAGGCCCTCATCTGGCTCCCTACTCAGAGGGGGTAGTCTGTTTCTCCCTCTCCCTCTGCCTGCTGCTCCACCTGCTTGTCCTCCCTCTCTCTCTCCCTGTCAAATAAATAAATAAAATATTTTTTTAAAAATCCAGATTTTTTAGCACTTAGCAACGGTGGGGAGGGGGTGGCTCATAAGAGCCTCACTTAACCTCTGTGAAGCTACCTCCTCATCTAAGTAATAGAGGCTCCTCTGAGGAATAGAGGTTGTGGAGGTAATGAGCCTGGCCCACAGCACCGATGATAAATTGTGCCTCTTCTCCTCCTCCCTAATCCCTCCTACCCCCCTACATTAGCTCCATTGGTAATCCCACCAGGACCGACATCCCTTGACTCCAGCCAGAATGAGTGGCTTAACTATTTCTCAGGGCCTGTGCAGTGAGAACTGTGTTCTAGCCTCAGGAGGAGGCACCCCTTTACTGCCCCCTACCAAAGTCCTATTCATCCTGAGAGGCACAGTTCTCGTTCCCCTGCCCCAGGAGGTCTCCCAATGCCCGGTCCGGGACTTCCCTCCCTCCTCTGAACTCCTATTAACACATTCTCTGAACAGTTCTTCTGGCTCTTAGTGGGCTCTACCTTTCGCTGCTTCTCTTCCTGTCTCTGCAGCCAGTTCCCAGCATGCAGTCGGGCAGTTTGGGAACTGGAAACCATTTCGCACAGAAACAAATTATGGATGATTGTCAGACTAGCAAAAGGAGTACTCAATGCTCTATCGGGCTTTGAGCTTCTGGAAAGCAGGCCTCACATACATTCCAAGTATGATTATTATGATCCATTATGCAGAAGGCGGAGCAAGGTAGACGGTGCCCTCTGTTCTGGCTGCACCATCTTGCAGAACCGCCTCCTGGGCTAATATCCACGCAGACTTGGTCTCCCTCTTTGGTCCCAGCAAGGCTGCCTGCCCGTGGCCCAGGGCCATGGGGCCCTCCGGAGGTCTGACTCACAGCGCTAGAAGGGGCTTCAGAGACTCACCAGGGCCAGGCCCCTGCTGTCAGGCAGGTCCAGGACACTACCACCCAGGCAGGTAGCTGAAGATGTCAAGAGAAAGGCCAGGGGCCCAGCTGGGCACCTGGCACAGAGCCCAACCAGCCTGAGGGACAGGAAGTGCTTCCCCAAGATGCAACAGGGAGGAGTGGGCCTCCTTGCCCTTGTCTGTGGCCTGGTGGCAGTGACCACAGGCGGAAGAGGGACTGGCAGAGTAGATCTGGCCCTACAGGGAGCCCACAGTGAGCCGGGGCATCTTTCCTGGGACCCTAGGACAGGGCTGCCTTTTCAGCCCCAGCTGGAACCTGGACACCCACTTGCCCTCCGACTGGGAGAAGGCTCAGAGAAGGGAAACCCCTCCCTCTGCAGTTCAGGGCTGGGGGCTCTTCCTCTAGCCCTCGGGTGGTGAAGAGCAGCTCAGCGCTCTCCCTGGGGCTCAGGACAGGACTGAGGTCGGGGTCTGGGTTAGATCATGTAATTCCATTTAGTGTCGGTTACCCAGCCTTCACACTAGAATTATCAGCATCACCTGGGAACTTACTAGAAATGCAGACTCCCAGGAGCACCTAACTGGCTCTTGATCTAGGAGTCTTGAGTTCAAGCCCCACACTGGGAGTCCAGCTTACTTTAAAAATAAATTAAAAAAATTTAAAGTCTTGCTATTAAAAAAAAAGAAAAAAATGCAGACTCCCAGCCCCCACCCCCACACCTACTCAATCAGAATCTGCATTTTAATAAGATCCCCAGGTGATTGGTATGTGCATTCAAGTTGGAGAAATCCCACCTTGATTGTTAAAGACAGACTGGAATAAAACCTACATTTGCAATCTGATGAGCTGGGACTGTGATGGTGGTTCCGGCCTTGGGCAAAGCAGAAAAACTTGGCCATAGGCAAAGCATAAAGGCTTCCGAGGCCAGGCTGGGGTCAATCAAAGCCAAATTCACTGCAGCCCGCAGCAACCTTCCGAAACACTCAGGAGGTGGAATTTCCAGCTGGGATCCACAAAGGACTTCGGTGATGAATGTCCGTAACTAGCTACTGCTGGGTATTGCAATATGGGTTTATCTTATCATCAACTAGACTGTAAGAGTTAAAAGGCCAGGAATCCTACTGTATGAGTGTATATATTATGGTAGAAAAATGGTATATAATGAGCACAAGCTTTGAAGTAGGCGGACCTGCCTTCCAGGCCCAGAATTTCCACTAACTTACTGTATGGTCTTTGAGCCATGGCACACAGTCTCTAGAAGCCTGTGAGGTCACCTGTATTACTGGTAGTAGTGAAAACCTACCTTCCAGGATTGTTGGAAGATGAAATGAGTAAATATCAAAAATGTACCTGGTTAGGGGCACCTGGCTGGCTCAGTCAGTTGAGCCTCTTTCCTTGGACTCAGGTCATGATCTCAGGGTCCTGGGATGGAGCCAGGCTCCCTGCTCAGCGGGGAGTCTGCTTCTCTTCTTCTGCCCATCCCACTCCTGCTCATGCTCTCTGTCTCAAATAAATAAATAAAATCTTACAAATAAATAAATAAAAATGTACTGTGTAAATAACAGGCACTCAATGAGACAGTTACACACTTCCCTATGAATCTCCCAACCCCCCATGCCTAGTTCCAGCCCAGCACATTTTAAATGCTAAACAAAAATATAACAGGTAAATAAAAAGATGCTAGGTAAATAAAAATAGGCTAGGTGATGGATGGATCCCCTAGATGGACCTTAATAAGCCGCATTTTAAATAAACGACTCTTACTGTGAAAAAAAAATTTTTTTGAGCAGAATTTTGGTCTGATGCAATTTAAAATAAAAAAAAATGAAGGGATGCCTGGGTGGCTCAGCAGTTGAGCATCTGCCTTTGGCTCAGGTCGTGATCCTGGGGTTCCAGAATCGAGTCCCACATCGGGGTCCCTGCATGGAGCTTGCTTCTCCCTCTGCCTGTGTCTCTGCCTCTCTCTCTCTCTCTTGAATAAATAAAATCTTTTTTAAAAAATGAGGAAAGTGCCTTTAGGCACTGAAGAGATTAGGACTCAAGGGAGTAGAGCTGGTTTTAGCAGGAGACCCGTACAGAGTTATGAAGGTGGTCTAGGTAAGAGGTTACAGCTGCTTGGACTAGGGTCGTGACAGGAGGTGTAGAGAAATGACTGAATTCAGAATATATTTTCAAGATAGCCATGATATGGCATATTAACATTCTTGTGTACATTAAATTAGATAATGAATGTAAAAGTTTTATCATATTCTGGGTATCAAGACAATAGACAACTATAAAAGACTAGAAAGAAATCACGCAAATACAAGGGTTATATCCTAAGGTTGATATAGAAAATACTTTAAATTTCTGCTCAAAATTCAAGACACAGTAGTCAGTAAATATATTTTTATTAATCTTTTTATTGATAAAATGAAATGTGTTGAAAATCTGAAAAAAAGAACACCTTACTGTTTTCTTTTTTATTTATTTTTATTTATTTATGATAGTCACACAGAGAGAGAGAGAGGCAGAGACACAGGCAGAGGGAGAAGCAGGCTCCATGCACCAGGAGCCCGACGTGGGATTTGATCCTGGGTCTCTAGGATCATGCCCTGGGCCAAAGGCAGGCGCTAAACTGCTGCGCCACCCAGGGATCCCATCCTTACTGTTTTCTTAACTATTTTTCCAAATATCAAAGAAAATCGTCCTTGTTATGGGAATTTTTGAAAAACACAGGAAAGCAGTTTAGAAATCAGAGGCTCCAGTGTATTCAAGATTGAGCTCTACCCCTTACCACGGCACTGCTGCTACAGGTGGAATGGACATTAATACTGCTTTACAAGAGGTGCTGAAGACCGCCCTCATCCATGATGGCCTAGCACTAGGAATTTGCGAAGCTGCCAGAGCCTTAGACAAGGCCAAGCCCACCTTTGTGTGCTTGCATCCAACTGTGACGAGTCTGTGTATGTCAAGTTGGTGGAGGCCCTTTGTGCTGAACATCACATCAACCTAATTAAGGTTGATGACAACAAGAAATGAGGGGAGAGAGTAGGCCTCTGTAAACCTGACACAGAGCGAGAACCCCCTGCAAAGTGGTTCAAACTCAGGCTGGAATTCTGGCAGCCCTCGGCCCCCACTCCCAAAAGAATTTGGGGATGTGAGCCATTGGTCTCTAGGCCATTGATCTTTCTCCTAGATAAATGCTGTTTGTCCTCTGTCCTTTGTCCAGATCTTGTTCTTGAACCCGAAGGCCCTGGGTTTGAAGTAGGAAGGCATGGTTTTGAATCCTCTTTTCTGCCACTTGGGATATACATATGCGGCCTTGGCTGAGACATTGAACCCCTCAGACAGTTTCTACAGCTGTACAATGAGGATAATGTTACTACGTCTCTCCTCGGGTTATTATCCATTGAGATAGCCTCCAAAAAGTGGGCATGGGGAAAGTATTCAATAAATGAGAGAGTGCGGGACTCCTTCCTCTATTGTACCTGATAGACTGTGTCGTTCCTATAATCCAAAGTTCACTTCTCTTTCATCTCTTCACCAAATCTTTGCTGCTGATTTTGTGCCTGGAGCCCAGGCTCTGTTGCTTTTAACTGGTCCAAAGTGCTGCTTCTGAATCCATCTTGCTTGCACCAGCAACTTGGAGGGGGAGTGGCACTGTTCTTTTTCCCCCCTAAACTCATCCCTCACTACCCCTTCCCTTCCTCCCCACCAAGCACTGTCATCCATTTCTTCCACTCACCCCGGCTCTCTGAAAATCCTGATGGGACAACCTCCCAGGCTTTATTCACTAAGCCATCTTTCTTCATTCAAATCCCACTCACTTCAAAAGGCTTGCTTAAAAAACAGACAAAACCAGTAATAGATGATAGAGTGCACTGGGACCCATGGGATGAGAGGATGCTCACCTGCAGTAAGGTCAGAGTGGATATTGGTTCAATCCTTTGCAAAGCATCCGGGCAAGAGTGATGGAACCACGAACAAGTTCATGCTCATTGACCTGTTTCAATTTCGAGGTGACTTTAAGGAAATGGTAAGAAATTTGGGTGGAAAGGTGTCAAGCTAATACACATTCATGGTAGTGTTGCCTACAACAGAAGAACACTGGAGACCACCCAAAGGGCCAACAAGAAAATCCGTAAAATCCGTCCTATTGAATCCCCTAGGTGTAGTTTGCAATTACTAAAATAATGATTATGAAGGATCTACCTAGAAAAGTTTACAGTGTGAAAAACAAGGTACAAAAAGTGTGTGAGTGTCTGTGTGTGTGTGTGTGAGAGAGAGAGAGAGAGAGAGAGAATGTAGAACTAACAAAACAAAAGCTTTGGGAAAGGATTCAAAGAACCCAACCGAAGGAGCACACAGCAAAATCCTCCGGGCTTCTGCGTTTGGGAGTTGTAATTATAAATGGGGAGGGGTTTTTCTTTTGCTGTGCTTTTCAAAGGTCTTCTAATGTGGTTATAATACTGTTATAAATATATGTAAATTATATGTTACTTTTATAAACATGTATCTGAAGCCTCCCTGGAATTCAGGAATTCCGGAGCAGGAGCTCCCTTCCCAAAGAAGGACCACCAGGCAGCAGCCCTCTCCCCCGGGGCCACGTCAGTCAAACCGCCAACAAACCAACCCCCCAGGGGACCCTATTTTGGGATCTGCTAATCCCAAGGCCAGCTCCCGGAAGATGGGCCGGGTCTGAGTCCTTCCTACGTGGGAAACGCTCCCTAAATCGCCGGCCTACCCTGAAACACCTGGAGGGGCGGAAGTGGGAGGCCACGCTCCGTGCCGGGGCTGTCGGGGTCGCCCGCCGCCGCCGGGGGAGGGGGCGGGGAGGGAGAAGGGAAGGGGGGAGGAGGGAAGTGGAAGCGGAGTCCGGGAAGCCAGAAAGTGCGGCGGCGCTTCGGGAGCTGCCCAAGGGGGGCAAATACTTCGCGAGAAGCAAGTTTTAGTGGCCGTTTGGAAAACTGAAAGAAGCAATTCAGGTGTGTGTGCCCCTGCCGAGATGGGGAATGAGGGCCTTTGCGAAGGCACGGACTGGAGTGGGGAGACAAAAGATCTGGATTGGGGCCAGGGTGTTTGGGCCCTGGAAGGGACTTCCAGAGGGAGCGGGAGAGGAGCTCGGGTGTCCCTTGCGAGTGCCGCCTACTATGTGCCAGACGCTGTAAAAACACGATTCCTTTCATCCTCAGTGAACCTCAATCTGGAAAGTCTTATTGTCCTTGATTTTACAGGTGGGGGGAGGGGAACGCGGCCCAGAGACAACTGTCCAGGGTTACACTCTGGCCGGGGGCAGAGCCAGGGGGCAGGCCTCGGGCTGTCCTGGGCTCCTGGGTCCTTTCTTCTAGATCCAGGCCAACCCCCCTCTTTTGCGGATGAGAAAACTGAAAGCCATCGAGGCTAAGGGTGAGGATTCCGCCTTGCTGCAGAGCTGATCAGACAGAGGCCGGAGCTCCAAGCCCCGTCCCGTGGTCCCGGGCCCAGCCGCTCTTCCCACCACGGCCCCCGCCCGCGGCCTCTGCCCAACCTGCTTCTCTCAGGTTCCCCTGGTTGGGAAACCCCGGTCCGGGTGCCTCCTGGCTTCTTTGCGATTTGGAACTCACTGTTATTAACGTCACTATTATTTTTATTTCATGGGATTGTTCACTTCTGTATCTCCTCCCAGGCTGGGAGTATTTGTGGAAAAACATTATCTGTAAAGTAAAGAACATGTAACTGAATACATAAAAGCTGTTTGCCCTGAGGCTTTATATTTGAAACTGAAGTCGGCACCACCATTGAGCGTATTATCTGGATGATATCTAATACCACCACTTTAGAGTGTGAGAATGAACTCTTTTCTTAAAAGAAAAAAATCAGAAAAGAATATTGACCTTCCTAATGTTTCCCAGCACAAAGAAATCCATCTACTGTAGATTCCAAGACAGACCAGACCAATATGTTGACATGCTGGGCTCAGATTTCATTCCTGAAAATCTGGAACCTTATGCTGTATAAATAACATGATCTTTTCCTTCGTTCGAATCAAGAGAGAAAACAATTGCTGGCAGATCTCACAGTTTGCCCTCCCCCTAACTGTCCCCACAAGTCCTAACTTGCTACCCACAAGTCATGACTCGCATATTTTCATTTGAAGAGTTTTGAAATGTTCTGGAAATCATAGGGGGAAAGAGAACCAAATCCTCCTGAGAAATAGAGTAAGGGGAGGGTTTTTTTTTTTTTAAGAAAAAAAAATATAAAGGCGGAATGTCTTGCATATATATGAGTGTATATGGCAATAGTTAATGGGACTCGATAGTAAACTTTCTAGCATAGCCTTGTCAAATGTAGAAGCACTGTTAGATCTGTCCTCATTTTTCAGAGGAAGGAATATGCCCAAGGCCATAGAAGGGACTGGCTAACGGATTTCTGGTTATATGCTCACTTCTCTGGGCAAATCAGAAGATCTAAACATCGGTGTTTGTATTACCAAAGTTATTGTTAGAAGTCCTTATAATTCTAAATATGTTTAGATGTCTTAGAGTAGTGCCACATTCACTGCTGTTTAAGTTATGATCAAACCCTCTGATACATTTCTAGATTATTTAAATACTGGGTTTTCTTTCTTTCTTTCTTTCTTTCTTTCTTTCTTTCTTTCTTGAGAGAGAGAGCACGAGCACAGAGTGAGGAGGGGCAGAAGGGGAGAGAGAATCTTAAGCAGGCTCCATGCCCAATGCTGGGCTTGATCTCACAACCCTGAACTCTGAGATCATGATCCCACTGAAATCAAGAGTCAGATGCTCAACCAGCTGAGCCACCCAAGTGCCCCTCTGTGTTATTTAAAGAGCAGGAGAGTTAAGGATAGTGGCCATGCTTTATTCTTCCGTATATTTCTGTACCTTGCACCTTGTGTTATTTGTATAAACCAGTTAAATAAGTGGAAATTAGTCTATTGGCTAATTCCTAGGCTATTTCCTGGGGTACATGTTCAGAGACAATGGAATGTGCTGTAGAGACAGATAGAACTGGGTTGGAACCTGAGTGACCTTGAGTGAGTGATTCCAGTAAGTGTCTTGGGAGTAGAAGCAGATCCTGACACTCCACTGGTTTTTTCTGCCCAGACTTACTCCCCTCTAGTCCATTCTTGCCAGTATGCCGTCTAGGAGGCTCCCATTGTTATAAAAATCAAGTCCAAACTCCACATAGGGTCCTCTCTGGCCTGCTATGCCGACCCCCATCAGTCAGGTGTCCCCCCACTCCTATCCACCTCTGCCCTGTGCTGGAGCCTTATGTTTCCAATCTTTGCTCCCCTAGCATACTGGATTGAAATACACTGCTTAGAAGTCTGTGTCTCCTGCTCAAGCATGATTTCCTTGAGGTCAAGGACTGAGTTTTAGTCATTCCTGAGTCCCTGGTGCCTGGCATGGTGCCTGGCCAGAGTAGTCTAGCCCAGCTAATGACATTTAAGCTACCCCGGGGAGTTTTTAATGGGTGAGACAACAGCAAGAGTCCATCCAGTAAGGGTGTTTTCTCTTGGGAGAGGGCTCAGAGGGAAAGACTAGGATACCTGGGGGCTCCCAATCTCCATAGAAGGAGGATTTCTTTTTTATTTTGTAGAAACACCAGGATAATAGTCAAATGTCACCGTTGCCTGGATTTCTTCCCATGTCCCACCCCTTCATCCCACCTCCACTCTGCCTCCTGCTTCCACTGCTACAATAAGGTCTAGTTTTCTGTGAGCAAGGTGTAGGGGCAACAATTAGCTTTGTAATCCTATCAGGCATTACAAGATCTCTCAGGAGATCTCACCCATCCCGCAAAATAGTGGCCTCTGGAATGGACTGCTTATCTTCTAGAATGAGAGCAAAAGCTGGGATCCAGAAGGATGTGCCAAGGCCAGCTACTATCTTAAAAGCAGTGAGAGCCTGCTTTCAGGAATGACAGTTCTATGACTTTTATTCATGCAATAACAGTAACAACTAACAAAGTGTTGCCCAAAGAGATTGAGTTCACCTTTTTGAATATATACAAGAAAATAAAATGGAGCAATCCATTACTATAAGCAAAAGATTCCAAGTAGGTGCTTTTTTTTAAAGATTTTATTTATTTATTTATTTATTTATTTTAAGATTTTATTTTTAAGTAATCTCCACATCCAACGTGGGGCTTGAACTCCCCACCCCCAAGATCAAGAGACACATGCTCCACTGCCTGAGCCAACAAGATGCCTTTAAATAGATGCTTTAAAGGTATTTGGGGAAAAAAATAGAGGTATTTGGTCTCGGGATGTCTTGGTGGCTCAGTGGTTGAATGTCTGCCTTTGGTTTAGGGCATAATCCCGGATTCTCAGGATTGAGTCCCACATCGGGGTCCTTGCATGGCGCCTGCTTCTCCTCCCTCTGCCTGTGTCTCTGCCTTTCTTTCTGGGTCTCTCATGAATAAATAAATAAAATCTTTAAAAAAAATAAAGATCTTTGGTCTCCGTAGTAAGGCCATTGTGTTGTTAGCACACATTTGATATTACCTTGACTTTCAAACCGATTTCCATAGATGTTCCAAAGCAGTACTACCCAGTAGAACTTTCTGAGACGCTGGAAATATTTTATATTTGTACTATCCAGTATGGTAGCCACTAGCACATGTGGCTGCTAAGTAAGCACTAGCAATGTGGCTAGTGCAATGGACGAGCTGAAATTTAAATTTTTCTTGACTTCAATTAATTTACATTTAACTAACTATATGTGGCTAACGGTTAGCATATTGGACAATACAATTCCGAGGTAAAGGCCCCGGTAACATTGCCACATAGATCATGGCCTCTGGCAAGCTTTCCTTGAGCAAAGCAATTTTTAGAAAAATTGATATAGGTACTTTTGTAAAAAAATTTGGAAAAATAAAGGAAAATGGAAAACTTCATTGTCCCCAATCTCAAGATCGTTACAACCACTGGTGCATTTGGGTGCATTTTTTTCCCACTCTGCCCAGCTTGCTCATTAGGATCTGGGTCCCCCATTTTTTTAAGTAATCTCTACACCCAACATGAGGCTCAAACCCACAACCCCAAGATCAAGAGTCCAACACTCTACCAACTGAGCCAGCCAGCCACCCCTGGGCCCTCCTGTTGGTCAGAAGCTCCTTACAGGGCAACAATAGACTTGTGTTCTTCAGTGGTCTCCAGAGACTCTCAGGAGCAGCCAGGGCTGGTTATCTGTGGCCTGACACAAGTGCCTCAGTGAGGGTGAGGCTGCTCACCATGGCATGCCCAACCACCATGGCATCCCAGTTTTGACTCACCAAGGGGAAGTCCTCTATGTGTTCTAGTTTCACACCCTGTCCTGTTTTTTAAGCTCTAAAAACTCTCTTCAAGAGGTAAGTTCTGGAATACCAGAGCTGTGAAGTTCCCCAGCAGAGGGCCAGGGGCTGAAAGAAATGGCATTCCTGCCTTATGACTCCCAGTCCAGTGCTCCTTCCCCTCCATCACTGATCCTATCAGAAGCTTTCCAGGTCCAGTGACTGGTGCTACTGCCTCCTCCTTCCCCCTCCCCCTCCTCCTCCTCCACCACCACTGCTGAGAAGAGGCAGGAGAGAGCAGAATGTCACATACTTCTCTCCCAGATACTCTCCTCTGGTTCATTTGTTCAGCAAAGTAGGAGCAAGTACCCGTAACTACACCTGGCCTTTGTTGCTTGGAAGCCCCAGCCAGGTAGTGAAGGAGGTCACCATTGCCTCTCCTAGGTGCCTCCCATCAACACGAAAGGCCTGGTGGCCTGTTCCCACCATTCCCTTCTTTCCGGGGCCTTCTCAGAATGGCCTGGTTGAAACCTGAGCCTGGTTCTTTCCCACACAGGAAAGAAAGGTTCCCACAATGGAGGCAACTTTTTTAAAGGCTCCCATGGCACACCAGTCCTGGCCTCAGTGAAGGGGTAGGGTAATTTGCCCACACTCTCTGCCCCTTAAGGGGATCTTTCAGGCTAGGCCACACAGGCACGACCCTCCCATGTCCTCCTAGTTTCCCTAAGAGCTCTGGCCATCTCGTGGCCTCCAGTAACTTGCAAGTCTGGACCCTATTGCCACATTCCAAATCCCCAAGCCCTGTTTGCTCCCAGTAAATTTAAACAAGTGCATGAGTGGGTCTAAACTCCCCTTTGTGCTATAATTAGGCTGGAACAAGGCTCACCCCAGGACAGAAATACTGTGTGGGGCGGGTTATAGACCGCTGCTGGTCCCCACAGTAGGGAAGTAGCGACCTTTTGAATAGGAGGATTAACACATTAGCACAGAGATTCCTGCTTCCGGGGAGGGTTGAATTCTCAGATAAGAGCTCCAGCTAGTCCCTGATGGGGAAGGGGGAGGGGAAGCCAGGCACACTATAGACTGTGTGTTCCTGGGGTCCCTGGCGGGGTGGAGAGGTCAACATGGGAAGAGAACAACAGGTAGCAGAGCAGAGCAGCTCCAGACTGTCCTTGGCTCAGCATGGTGCGTGGAAACCGCAGACAGTCCAGAAGGGAAAGCATCTCCTGTCATCGGTCTCCTCCATCTTCCCTGGTGGGTAGTGCTGGGGCAGCAGGAGTGCTGAAGTGAAGTGCACATGAGTATCCGGAAAGCGGCTGTGTGACCTCAGGCAGGTGCCTGCACCTCTCAGGGCCTGTTTCTTCCTCCATCCATGTAACAGGGATGTTAACATCAATCTCAGCGGGCTGTCGGGATGATGAAAGTAGCACCTAGAGGGGCGCCCGGGTGGCTCCGCTGGTTAAGTGTCTGCCTTTGGCTCAGCTCCTGATCTCAGGGTCCTGGGATGGCGCCCGCATCCAGCCTCGCATCCAGCCTCGCATCAGGCTCCCTGCTCAGAGGGGAGTCTCCTTCTCCTTCTCCCTCTGCTGCTCCCCTTGTTTGTGCTCTCTCACTCTTGCTCTCTCTCAAATAAATAAATAAATAAAATCTTTAAGAAAAACAAGTCCAGGTTCTTGAAAATTCTTTGTAAATTGTAAATGGTTATGGATTCCCTCTCCCAAGTGTAAAGTATTATTGCAAGTAGCACTCAACAGTCTCGAAAGTTTTCTTTAATATAAATATTCACTTAAGGGCCGAATACACTGAAAACTTAGATGGCACTCAAGATATAGCTCCAAATCTGCCTCTCAAAGCACACATCTCCAGATTGAGTGTATCTGGCTCAAATGGCTGAATTTGGCTTTGTGAATAGCCACTCTTTCAGGGAGTGATGATTTGTGTAGGGTCAAAGGTCAAGAATGCTAATTTCATGTCCTTTACTCTTAGAGTACCTCTAGGGGACTGGCAAGCCAGTGAAAAATGGTTTGGAGTTTATAAATGTCTTGTATTTACTTGCCAAGCTTGCTTGGTGGCAGCTCTTCCTTGGGGCAGAAGAATGGACTTGCCTCCGAGAGGGGCCGAACAGGTGGGATACACCAGCTGTGCCTGGCTGGGCTGGCTCAGCCCTGGAGGGCCTGCCTGGCACTTGGAAAGTACAACAACAGAAGGAAGGCCCAACACCTGGAGTGCCCAACTCCCCCAGGGTCAGAGCAAGATCATCCTAACTCACCCCAGGAGCACTGGGTCTGAGCCACGCCTCCTCCAGGACACAGGCTTAGGAGACTCAACTTCAATTTCTGAGGGAAGAAATCCCCATCCTCTGAGCCCCAACTGGCAGCAGACCCAACAGCCACAGAGGTGAGGATGCCAGGGTCTCATGGTTAGTCACTTTAAATCATGGGCGGTTAGGGCTTTGGTTTTGCAAATTTGGGCAAAGAGGCAGGATATGTGGTTAGGGAGACAAAATCAGAAACTTAAACACTCACCCACATGGAGAACTCATTACCTTAGCAGACAACCCATTTAGATTTTAACAGCTCTGGTGGGTTAGAAAGCTCTTCCTTATATAGAGTGGAAATCTGCCTCCTTGTAACATCTACCCTCTGTTCCCAGTCCCTCCTTCAGGAACCACGAGAATTCAATCTGTTGTCTTCCCCCCACAGGCCTTAGGAGCGCTGTTCCCCAGCCCCCAAGAGAAGACAGGGCAGCCCCTAAATCACATAATATGGTTCTACCGGGAATCCTTCCTGACTCCAGGTGATCTCTCCTCTGCCTCAAGACAAAAAGGCTGCCCTGAATTTCAGTTGTCAGCCAGGATGCTGTGCTTTGGCTAATGCAGCCGATGAATCCTTAGCCATCAGAAGCAGATGTCACACAAAGCCCCATAGAGCTAGTGCCTTTACTGTGGTGGTGGTAGGAGCACGCAGAAGGTATCAGATGGTTCCGGTATTAAACACATCTTAAAAGGTCAGGTTTTTAAAGTATCCACACACTCGTGCACACATCCCACCCCCACCTCCTCCTTCCCCCTCCCTTTGGCTTCTATCACTTTTAACAGGCATTTTGCTGTCAAAGACTCAATGCCACGGAAGGTAATCTGGGCACGTGTTGGAGAGGTAATTATCTCCAATCTACTGTAGGAGATGACTGATTCCACCCCCCCTTCGGCCGCCTCCCCCACCCCCATCTGCTCACAGCCTGGCTTTCTCCACTGAACTGCCCTTGGCATGCTTGCACTTTGTGGTTCATTTTGCTCTGTCTGAGCCAGCCAGCCAGCCAGCCAGCCACCGTCACCAGTGAATGCCACTTAACACAATTTAAGCTGAGGCTTCTATCTAGCCTGTTGACCAAGTCCCCAAGGTCAGACAGCAACTTCTATGGAGGCTCCGGCCTGTGTTGAGTACTGTTCTGGCGGCTGTGAGAGCGACAGGGAACAAAAGAAGTAAAAGCCAGGGGCCCTTGTCCCCGACGGGTTTACAGGCCTAATTAGTGATCTCCAAGTGACTCTCTTGAGAAAAGATTTAAGGGCACTTACAAAGCAACATACAAGTGGGTATAATAGGGAGAGGAGTGAGCCAAGGGGAGAGTCTAAGTTTCTTGAGGGGAGGGTCCTGCCTTTGTGTCCCTCCAGGAAGGGCCTCTCCACTTCCTTATTAACCTTTTGTTTGGCGTCTTTAAAAGGAACTTTAGGCTGGCCAGCCTCCTCTTTCTCTCTGGTCCCCGGCTCAAGGATCAAGTTGACAACTTATGGGGACTTCATTGACTTTAGGTGGCAGTATTTCAATATCTTGCTGAGATGATTGAATAGGCCTTTGAGGTGCACCCATTTGGCACTCAGCATTCTGGCCAGGAGAGGAATGATAAAGCTTTCCTCTTGAGGGTCTTCCCCTATCATTTCCTGCTTTATAATAATAATAGAAGTAGTAATAATCATAATAGCAGCTGCTTGTTACTGCAGCCTCAGTCTATGCTGGTCACTTTTACATGTGATTTCGCACTATCAGTCTTTTGTTCTATAGAAGCATCAGTCTGCAGAAACAAGAGAGCATTCATCCACGTCAGCGCTTTGCAGTGATAAAAACTTACCCAGAGGCCTGGATCCAGCCTGGGCTTCTGCAGGATGGTGAGAGACAAATCTGAAGAGGACACAGAGGAAAAACAAAACAAAACAAAACAAAACAAAACACCTCCGAAGGAATAAAAAGTTCTGAATGGACAGGTGAGATCCTGCTATATAAATCATCACAACCACATCTCCCTAAAACAAAATACTGGCAAAAATGTTAGGCAGTGGTATCGTTGGGGAAAGCAGTATTTAAAGCAATGGAGAAATTAAGATCAATCCTTCGCATGTTTTGAAATGGATTTTTGAAAGTTGGTATGGCACATCAAGATCAAAAAGGAAGGGAACTGCAGTGCCTGGCTGGCTCAGTCAGTGGAGCATGGGACTCTTGACCTCGGGGAAAATTGGGGGTGGAGGTTACTTTAAAAAATAAATAAATAAATCCCCCCAAATTGAAAGGAGCTAATATTTGTCATGTGTATTTTGTGTTCAAAATACTTTTAATCTTGGGGCATCTGAGTGGTGCAGTCGGTTAGATGTCTTAATCTTGGTTTTGGCTCAGGTCATGATCTCTGGGTCCTGAGATTGAGGGATCCCCCCACTCCCCACCTGCTGCCTGAGTTTCTCTCCCTCTGCCTCCGCCCCTTCCACTTGTGCTCGCTTTCTCAAATAAATAAATAAATCTTTTATTTATTTTTTATTTTTTTAAGATTTTATTTATTTATTCATGAGAGACACAGAAAGAGAGAGGCAGAGACACAGGCAGAGAGAGAAACAGGCTCCATGCAGGGAGCCTGATGCGGGACTCGATCCTAGGACTCCAGGATCAAGCCCTGAGCCAAAGGCAGATGCTCAACCGCTGAGCCACCCAGGAGTCCCAATAAATCTTTTTTAAGTCCATCGCCTTAACCACTCGGCCACGAGTACCTGCTCGCTCAATAAATCTTTTTTAAAAAAAAGATACTTTTAATCTTCACAACGATCCTTTGAGGAAGATACCATTTTCCAGATTAGGAAATGAGCCTGGAAAAATGAAATAATTTTCCCAATATCACATATGAACCAAGTGGCAGAGAGAAGATCCAAACACAAATTTACCCAATTCCAAATCTACAGTTCTTTCCGGTACATCGTATTGCCCTCTAGCAATGAATGAGTTAAGCCAGACCATGGGATAGCAAAGGACAAACCCCAGTTGTGTCTGTCCAGCTTCAGGCAGGCTGCCTTGCTGGGACCAAAGGGGAGGCGAGGCTGTGTGGATATTAGCCTGGAGGCGGTTCTGCAAGATGGTGCAGCCAGAACAGAGGGGCACCGTCTACCTTGCTCCTCCTTCTGCATAACGGATCATAATTATCATACTTGGAATGTATGTGAGGCCTGCTTTCCAGAAGCTCAGAGCCCAATAAGAGTACTTGAGCTGCTCAGTCTCTCACACCCAGAGGCACGCACACACACTTTAAAGAGCAGGCCAAAAAGTGTTATAAATAAAATTCTAGAACATGAGTGGGAGGAATAAACAGGAAAATTTCACTGTAAAAGATGAAATGCACTAACTTCTTGCAGGATGGCTTCACTCAGACAATCCACAACTGTGCTATTCATCAGAACCCAGGCTAGATATACTGTTGCTCTGCTCCAGCCTTTTCCTTTCCTTGTCAATGCATGTTAGAGACAGTGTAAATACTGTTGGTTTTGAGGGTGAGGCTAGCAGGAAGAGAAAAAAGATAGTCTTCATGGGTACAGTAAGAGAGCATACGCCGATGGGTCATACAACATTCCCGAACATTCTCTCCATCCAGCCAGACAGGGCTGTGTGCCTCCAGCCCCATAGGTTTGGCTCACTTGTCCTTCCTTACCTCTGTTTCCACTCTTTCCCCCAAGCTGGCCATCGGGCACTCTCCTCCCTCTGCCTGTCTCTAAGTTCTCATCCTTGAGACCTTTGTTTAAGGCATTCTGCTTATCTAACAAACCTCCTATCCCTTTGAGATCTTTGCTGTGGCTATCTCCCATTGCCTGGCCCCACCCTGAGAGGGCCCAGTGACCTCACCCCTCCACTGATGGTGAGGACCACGGGCTATCTGGAGCTAACAGGCACTGCCTGCCTCAGGCGGTAATGTCCGGGTCCCTGCCCACAGTGGATGCTCCTGGATTACAGACCAGGTCTGTGGCTTGTTCCCTTTTCATGATATGTGCTCGACACGTGATCTTTTCCAAAACTTTAAAAGCAGAGTTGTCCAGGAGGCGGTCATTGTTTTGATGACCTTAATCGAGGAAGTATAATTTACTAAATTGGCTGAGTACGTGATTCCTGTCCATAACTCCTGTGACAATTCCTCCATCAGCTCCTCTTTCGTCCTTTCTCTCCCCCACCCCCTCTCCCCTTCCGACTCCCCCATTTGTGGCTTGGGGCTTGTGATGGGCTAATGATTCATATTTTTCAGGCCGAGGTTGTATTTTCTAAAATGACATTCATAGCTCTAGAACTGCTTTCGGTTCTCATATTCTACAAACTCAAGAAACGCCACCCGCAGAGGTTGCTAGGAAGTTGAGAGACCTTTCTGTTGGCCTCCACAAATTAGGAATAAAAGAGCCCTTGGGAAAAGATTGGTTCTGAACAGCTCAGAAGAACTCTTAGAGAATCTGCTAAATAATATTTTTGTCTGCTGTTTGTAAATGTGACTCGCTTTGAAACCATCTGTCATGCAGTCCTTTGCAGAGAGCTGAGAAGTATTTAAATCTGTGAAAATGAGGATATTTTTGTATATACCAAAGCAGTATTTTAATGGGTCCCTGCTGCATGTTGTCCAGTGCATTCTTTGAAACATGATTTTACCCAATTGTCAAGTAACATTTAAAATGGAATTCAAAGAAGGGATGTGGCAGTGAATGGAGAGGGTGTGGTGCGGTTTGTAGCTGTGTTTCTTCACAGAAGGAGCCGAAAGGCTGCAAGGCAGGTGGTGAAGCAGTGTTTCTTCACGGGTGTTGGGGGGGTAGGGTTGGAGTTTTTACCGCTTTTCCTCCTGCTCAGGGACGCAGCCCTGCCCCAGGTCGGGGTGGGGGGAGGGGGTGGCTTGGCCAGCTGCTCCTCATTCCCTATTATTATCTTTTTAAGATTTATTTATTTATTCATGAGAGACAGAGAGAGAGACAGAGAGACAGAGACACAGGCAGAGGGAGAAGCAAGCTCCATGCGGGGAGCCTGATGTGGGACTTGATCCCAGGACTCCAGAATCACGCCCTGGGCTGAAGGCAGGCTCTAAACCACTGAGCCACCCAGGCGTCCCTCCTCATTCCCTATTAAACTTCTAGCTTTGATGGGATGAGCACTGGGTGTTATTCTATATATTGGCAAATTGAACACCAATAAAAATAAATATATTAAAAAAGGGATCCCTGGGTGGCGCAGCGGTTTGGCGCCTGCCTTTGGCCCAGGGCGCGATCCTGGAGACCCGGGATCGAGTCCCACGTCGGGCTCCCGGGGCATAGAGCCTGCTTCTCCCTCTGCCTGTGTCTCTGCCTCTCTCTCTCTCTCTGTGTGACTATCATAAATAAATAAAAATTAAAATAAAATAAAATAAAATGTGTGAAACAATCCAAAACAAAAAAAACTTCTAGCTTTGTGCAGCCAGCTTTGGACACTGCTGACAGTTCAGTGCTTCCACCTTTATGACATCGCTGCTTTCACTGCTGCCCTTGGTCCCTGTGCCTAATGTCCCAACTAAGCAGAACTCAGGACGTCTAAAGTACTGGCAGTGGCAGCAGCTGTTGCCAGCAAGAAATCGGAACATCATTGAAAAGGCTTCCGTGTGTTGAATGGAGAAAGTAGGGTCAAAGGAAAACGTTCTCCAAACACCTGTGAGACTAATCATTGGTGTTTGACATGTGCTGTTGCAGGCCATCAATTGTCTCTTGGGGAACATGTCTGCCCACTAAAATTGGAAGTTCCAGGGTACCTGGCTGGCTCAGTCAGTAGAGCATACAACTCTTGATCCCGGGGTCATGAGTTCAAGTCCCATGTAGGGGGATAGAGTTTACTTAATAAAAATTGTTTTAAAAAATAAAATTGTAAATTCCTTTTTCTTAAAAAGATTTTATCTACTTATTCATGAGAGACAGAGAGAGAGAGAGGCAGAGACAGAGGCAGAGGGAGAAGCAGGCTTCATGCAGGAAGCCTGATATGGGACTCGATCTTGGGACTCCAGGATCACGCCCTGAGCAGAAGGCAGACCCTCAACCACTGAGCCACCCAGAAATTAATTATAGATTATTTATTTAAATAAATCTTAAAAAAATAGTATGTCAATACCCAGAAGAATCAGAAACTGGTGCTCCCATACATGTGCAGGCATATTCATAGCAGTATTATTCACAATAGCTAATAGGTGGGAAAAACCTGAATGTCCATCAGAGGATGAATGGATTAACAAATTGTAATATAGATATATACACAATGAATATCCTTAAACTAATGATTTATGCATCTCCTTGGCTATTTCTTTAGGATACAGTCCTGGGCATGCAAAAAATGGAAACAACACAAATATCTACCAAGCAATAAATGGATAAATCAAATGTGTGTATCAGTATGATGGAATATTATTCAGCCATAAAAAGGAACAAAGTATTGATGTATGCTACATGAATGCTGCAGCATGGATAATGAACCTCAAAGGTACTGTGTTAAGTGAAAGGAGCCACACAGGAACCAATATTGTATGATTCCATTTGTAGACAAATTTACAGATACTGGAAGTAGGTTAGAGGATGGGAGGGACTGGTGGGAGGGGTAAATGGGGAGTTATTGCTAAATGGGTAAAGAATTTCTTTTTGTGGTGATGAAATTTTTTTGGTGGTGGTTGTACAACATTGAATTATTTTATAATACCTGAAATATTGACTAAAACCAAATTTTCAAAATCCTATTATTTGTATACATGTATTAAAGGTAGACAAACTCATATGAATCCATACTTTAAAGGAAATAAAGTTAGGAATCATAGAAATTAGATTTGATTATTTAAAATAAGAAATCTGGGATGCCTGGGTGGCTCAGCAGTTGAGCAGCTGCCTTTGGCTTAGAGAGTGATCCCAGAGTCTTGGGATCAAGTCCCGCAACGGGCTTCCTGCATGGAGCCTGCATCTCCTCCCTCTGCCTATGTCTCTGCCTCTCTCTCTCTCTCTCTCTCTCTCTCTGTCTCTCATGAGTAAATAGATGGAATCTTTGGGGAAAAAAATAAAATTAGAAATCTGACTTCTGAAAACAAATTTTTCTTCTTTTAAAAAATTTTTTAAAAAATATTTTATTTATTTATTTATTTTAAATATTTTATTTATTTATACATTCATGAGAGACACAGAGAGAGAGAAGCAGAGGGAGAAGCAGGCTCCATGCAAGGAGCCCCATGCGGTACTCAATCCTGGGACCCCAGGATCACGCCCTGGGCCAAAGGCAGGCGCTAAACCCCTGAGCCACCCAGGGATCCCCTAAAACAATGTTTTAAAGTAGATTCTACACCCAGCTTGGAGCCCAATGCAGGGCTTGAACTCATGTGTCTGAGATCAAGACTTGAGCTAAGATCAAAAGTCGGATGCTCAACCAACTGAGCCATCAAGGTGCCTCAACTTTTCTTTTCTAGATTTTATTTATTTCTTTGACAGAGAGAGAGAGTACACACAAGCAAGGGGAGCTGGAGAGGGAGAAGCAGGCTCCCCGCTGAGCAGGGAGCCCAAGGCAGGGCTGGATCCTAGGATCCTGGGATCACAACCCAAGCCCAAGGCTGACGCTCAACCTATTGAACCACCCAGGCACCCCCAACTTTTTTTTGATGTCAAGTGTGTGCCCAATGTGGGGCTTGAACTCCCGATCAAGAGTTGCATGCTCTACCAATTGAGCCAGCCAGGATCCCCTTCCTTGATGCATTTTTTTCTTTTTTTAGCTGTCCCCTTCCCTTGACCCTGAGAGGTCAAAGAAAGGCAAGGTTCTCTTGGAGGTGGTAAAAGTGAGCAGGCGTAAGCCCCTTCCTGGCTTCTGCCCAGTTTTGTGCGTCCTACCCATTCCCCTGAAGCCTGCATGTTGGAATGACAGTACTGGGTACTCTGAGAATTAAGAAAATGTTGGTTTGAATTATTCAAAGTCAGTCTGGGTAAGAGAAGCATGTATATATGAGCAGGGGGGGACATGCGAAAGGCCACCATCCAAGCCCCACCCCCACCCCCGTGCTGTGTGTGTAGCCTGGATTCAGCCAGATGCTTGGAATGTCTGTGCAGGTTTATAGTTTCCTTGCTCATTTGAATTCATTATTGTTATAGCAACAGTTCTGTAGACATCACCCATCAGTGGTTAGAAAATGACAAATGTCAAACTATGTCTGACCCTGACTCTCTTCAGCTCTTTTTATCTGTGGTATCTCTTTGGAATAAAAATGCCTACTCCCTGCTGGGTCTTCTTAAAAAATGCACATTGTCTCTTCACATAAAGGCAGGGATGATGGTGCTATGGAAAAAGAAGTAAAAGATGAGGAGGAGGAGGAAAAGGAGAATGAAAAGGAATTCAATCTGACTTTTCAGGTTTGAAGCAGGAGTTTCACTACCTGTAGGGCTCAACTGGCACTTCATTTAAGGACTATCTTATGTCGCTTAAAGTATTCTGTTCCTTTCTGACCGGGCCTTGGTTTTGTAGCTAGGTTTCCTGATCCTCACAGCTGGTGGGAGAGTCGGGAGGACATGATGTTCAGGGCCCCAGTTGGAGAGGTTGCCCTTCAGATCCTTGGAGCCCTGCGGGGTGGGGGGAGCTGCCACCAGATAGCTTGTCTGTTTTTCCAAACAAGGTAGAGAATGAATATAGAATGCAGTGTGCAGTACCTCATGTCATTAGGTGTCCTTTGTGATCTCAAGCCACAATGTGCCTGAAACCTAGAAACCCTTGTTCCCTCTGAAATCCTGCATAGAGGCAGCAAGGCTGGAAAACACCATTACTACTGCCATCGTTCTAGTTAGAACCCATGTTTTGCTTCTGACAGTCTTTCATGGGATTGAAATTTCAAACGCAAAAGGAAAGGTCAAGTTTGAGGTGGATTGATGAGACAAATGTCAAGGTCCCTTCCAGTTTTCACATTCGAGAAGCCTCTGCTTGGACAATGCCGCGCTGCCTGCCTCTACCCTGTCTTTCTGCTCATGCAATTTTCTCATCGACTGGGTGAGATGTGGAAGAGCCATGCAAACAATTTTGAAAAATTAACGGTTCTGGGTGGCCCCAGGTGGCTCAGCAGTTTAGCGCCGCCTTCAGCCCAGGGTGTGATCCTGGAGACCCAGGATCGAGTCCCATGTCAGGCTCCCTGCATGGAGCCTGCTTCTCCCTCTGCCTGTGTCTTTGCCTCTCTCTCTCTCTCTGTATGTCTCTTATGAATAAATAAATAAAATCTTTTTTAAAAAGTGAAGGTTTAAAAAATAGAAAAATGAACGATTTGGAAGTACCTTCGCAATCTGAGTGCCAAACACAAAGTATCAGTGGTTTTATTGAATCAAAAGGATATGAAGAAATAATTTTCTTTCCATGAATGCACCATTTATGTCCAGTGGGCAAATTAGAGAAGGAACTCTCTCCCAATTATATTGAAATGCACATTTTACATCTAAAGCTGTAGGTCAAATCATAGGCCACAACTAGAGTAATGAATATCTATGGCAACTGTTTTGCCATCACAGGGAATTGCACCCACTGAAAAGTGTTTTTTTTTTTCCCAGTAATTAGAAATGCTCTTTATAAATCAGACTGTAGATAACAGCTTAGGTATAGAGAATACTAACCAGATTTCTGTACAGATTTGATCCATGTTCTCCTATGAGCATAAGATATGTGTTGTCATTTTTACAGAAGCTACATACTTCAGGAAACCTTTGCCTAGGTATTAACATATGAGAACGAATTGGTACCAGTGATGTGTGATTATTGCATAAGAATGTCCATGTGACTCTTTGGGCCTCAGTGATTTCAAGGGGGAAAATTGGCATAAGAAACACCTTTCTTGTAGTGAGAGAACCCTAGTGGGTAAAATTAACTCCAATTCCTCTGTGTTCTCCAACTTGTATAATTCATGCTAACTATGGACCAATGTAGATATAATTCATGTGTTCCAATACAAAATTATTAGACCAAGAGGTGCTTGGGTGGTGCAAGTCCGTTAAACATACAACTTTTGGTTTCAGCTTAGGTCAAGATCTCAGGGCTGTACGATTGAGCCCCACATTGGGCTCCAAACTCAGCTCAGAGTCTGCTTACATTTCTCTCTCTCTCTCTCTCCCTCTCTCTCTGCCCCTTTCCCTGCCCCCAAATAAATCTTCAAAATTATTAGAACAATATGCTATCATACTTAAATAAATTTCACTACTGGCAGGGCTGGGTCTGAGCAAATTTGGAAGTGGATGTATAATAACCATAACAAGAGTATTAGCTAATATTTACTCTATTGAGCCCCAACTGTTTTATTCATAATTATGTTCCCAGAGCCTTAAAGAGTGTTGATCCCAATGAATACCTGTTGAATGAAGGAACGAGCACATGGATAGCAAGTGAGTGCTTTGTACTAGGCAGGGTGCTAAGTGCTTTCTGATTATGTCCATGTATAAGTATTTTTATACTCCATGCCTTGTGCTGAGGGCACAGAAAGTGCTCTGGGTGAGAGGAATGCTTTTCATATGTTTCTTCTTGTAATCCTCGAGAGGTAAGTGTGACACCTGAGGAAAAAACGAGGCTCAGAGAGGGTATGTTACTGATCTAAGGCCATGTGGCCAGTAAATGGCAGAGCCAGGACTCAACTCTTAGTCAGCCTGGCCCCATGGCCTAGCCTATTTCACCGGGAAACACTGCTTTTCCCTTTACTTATTTTTTATTTTTTTTAATTTGTTTTTTTTTTTAATATTTTATTTATTATTTATTTATTTAAGTCACAGACAGAGAGAGAGAGAGGCAGACACACAGGCAGAGAGAGAAGCAGGCTCCATGCACCGGGAGCCCGATGTGGGATTCGATCCCGGGTCTCCAGGATCGTGCCCTGGGCCAAAGGCAGGCGCCAAACCGCAGCGCCACCCAGGGATCCCACCTTTACTTATTTTTTTAAAAAAATATTTTATTTATTTATTCATGAGAGATACACACACACACACACACACACACAGAGGCAGAGACACAGGAAGAGGAGGAAGCAGACTCCCTGAGGGGAGCCCGATGTGGGACTGGATCCTGGAATTCCGGAATTACACCCTGAGCAGAAGGCAGACACTCAACCGCTGAGCCACCCAGGCATCCCTGCCTTTTCCTTTATACATTTGTTTTCTGCTCTTCATGCGGAATCCCTGAATAAAGACATGCTGGGCTCTCATCACTTTGTTGAGGAGTTAACTGAGGCCTCGTTCTTCAGACTTCTATGCCTCCTTATCTCCCCAGATTGTTCTTTCTAAGGCACCACTTTTGCCCTTTCAGTCCCTGCTTGCACATCCTCTCAGTGTTGATGGAACCAGCATAGCACTGTCATCCTGAGGCAACGTGTCCCCGTCTTCTGGCACCTCATGTCATGAGTCTCCGGGATGAACCTGGACTCCGCCAAAATCGGGTCTTCACAAGCCTCCACTGGCCTCCTACACCCCCACTCCTCTGGCAATTCTTCCATGTCTTTCGTGGTCCAGAGGAGGTCCTATCTTCTCCAATCTTTTTCACATTAGCCTTGCACTGTCTTTGAAGTTTTCCTGGGTATGTTTTGGGCTTGGGGCACAGTGAGAAATGACTGTACCTGGACTTGGACTCAGAGGGCCTCAATTTAGGGCTCTGAACCAGTTTCCTCACCCATAAATTATGGAGAATAATACATATTTCACAGATAATACATGTGGAAGCAATTCCTAAACTGTAGTTCTAAACAAATAGCAGTTCTTATTGTGAGATTGGCTTCCTGTGGAAGACTTTTTAGGGAAGGAGTGGGAAGTTTGCAAATAATGCTATCAGACTGATTTTGTGACGGCCCCTGGGTGGATGGATGGAGAGAGAGAGAGAGGTCTGCGGCCAGAAAAGATGTATTAGGAGGTTGGCGCTACAGTCCAGACAAGAGGTAATGGAACCCAGATAAGCATTGATGGCCACAGAGTAGAAAGGAAGATTCGATCTATCCAGGTGATTGCAGAAGATAAAGGGAGTCCAGTGACCAACACGGGCACAGACAGGGAAGTATGGTGGCTAGGTACCTGTTGCTGGTGGTTGAAGTTGTAAACACAGATGAGCTCTCTGAGGAAGAAGGAAAGGTAAGGCAAACTTTGGGCATTAGAGAAAGAATACTGAAGGGAAGCATGAGATTAGGAGACAGGAACAGACTACACACATCAACTCTTTCCAAGTGACTGGCCTTCAATTACTGGGACTTCTGTAAATTTCCAAGGGGACCAAGAAGAGACTGGCAACCATGCAACAAAAAGAAAATTGGGATGACTGTCCTGGGGGACAGGCATTGCCTTGTATCACCCTCACCAGAGTCCTTCTCCATGCAGCTATGGCTCCCACCTCTAAGCAGAGAGTCAGCTTTCCAAATGCTTCCAGTCTTCCAAGTTTCTAGAGCCTTCACAGAACCAACCTCTGTACATAGCAAGTGGTCAGCAGGGATTACTTGCTTGGTTGCTTGAAAAAGAGAGTCATGGGGGGCAGAGAGAATGTTATTTGGTGAAATCTAGGCTGAAGACTGGCTGAGTTTGGTAAACTTTTATGAGTTCTTAAGCTTAACATATTAAGCTTAAATGTTAAGTCACTAACATTTAAAAATCAGGAGATTTCAAATGCAGTTCTAGGTCTTTTATTTTTGTGGGAAACTGCCCCAACAGGTGAACCTGTACTCTTGCAGGCAACAGGCATTCAAAAAAAAATAAAGCCTGAGAGGGCTCTTGAGGGCTGGGGGTGGAAGAATTCTAAGAGAAAACATGACCAATGCATGGTCATGCCAATGCAGGGGCAAGTGTGGTGGTTATTTGGGGCAGGCAGTGTTTTGGAGGCCTCAAAGCAGGAGCCATTAGTTCTGCTTGGGGAATCCAGGAAGGTTTTCCAGAAGAAGTGACATCTCAGCTGAGTCTCAATGGATGAGTATATGAAGGAGTCATCCCAGGAGTGGAAGGGAATGAAAATGTATTCCTAGCAGGGATACAAGAATGTCCATGGCATGTGCTCTTGTGGGGCTGAGCTACCAGATACAAGGTTGGGAAGGGCCAGTAAAAACAAAACAAACAAAAAAACTGGTAATGTAGATAATGGCCTGATAGCAAAGATCCAGCTCTGCTGATCTATTTAGTAATCGATCTAGAAAGCAATGGGGTCCTGTGGGGGATAGGGGCAGAGTTAAGCTGGGGAGGGACACTGTTCAGGTGGTGTCATCAGAGGCTCACTCTGATGGGTGTGGGAAAGATGGGTTGGGTAAAGGGAGAGGCTAGGGGGCTGTAGGACAGCACCTATCCTATGAAAGGAAGTCATATTCTACTTGCCATCCCCATATTTGGCAACCAAGCTGGCTCCCCACCAGGCCAAGATAAGGGCCCTCAGAGCTAAGAGAGTGGACCTGACTGAAGTAGTTCTTGGCTTGGAAAGGACATCAGCAGTGAGCATGTATCTTGTTTCCTCTGCCCACCAGTGAATGTACCCCAGTGCCTCATCAGGAGAAATGCCTCACCTGGGAAAAGCAGGTACACCATAAATTCATTCTATCTAAGCAAGCCTTGGCATATGGATCTTACCCAGTACACTCAACTATAAACTCCTTTTGGTGCATATGTCTTCCTTCCTTCTGGGGATGAGCAGCATCTGGCACATACTAGGTGCTCAGTGAATATGTGATAATCTGAAATAGGGATGCTTCTACAGGATCTGGGTAGTTGCACATTCACAGCTGACCCTAAATGAGACCCAGAGTACTGTTTTCTAACCAAAAAAATCACATGGGGGGGCAGTCTGGGTGGCTCAGGGGTTTAGTGCCGCCTTCAGCCCCAGGGAGTGATTGAGTCCCACATTGGGCTCCCTGCATGGAGCCTGATTCTCCCTCTACCTTTGTCTTGCCTCTCTCTCTCTGTCTCTCATGAATAAATAAAATCTTTAAAAAAACCAAAAAATCACATGGGATTTGGTCAGAGGCCTTATAATTTTCAGTCTTGGTTCAGCTACTCAAGATTGCTGTGGCTGTGAATGAGCCATGTAACCTTGCTGAGACCCTGTCCATTCAACTATTTTTTAAAAAACACTAGGATTTTCTAAGAGCAGACAGTGAGTGCACCTGAAGGCACTTTGCAAACTGTAAAGTAGTATATGACCCAATGTAGCATATCTATAAAATGGAATAGGAAAAAAAGTTCTAATATCTGCATCCAGGTGGATGAATTTTGAAGACCTGATGCTATAAGTAAAAGAAGCCAGACACAGGTCACATGTGGCATGATTCCATTCAATTTTTTAAGATTTAATTTATTTATTCATGAGAGACACAGAAAGAGAGGCAGAGACATAGGCAGAGGGAGACGCAGGCTTCCCGTGGGGAGCCCAATGCAGGATTTGATTCCAGGACCCCAGGATCATGACTTGAGTCGAAGGCAGATACTCAACCACTGAGCCACCCAGGTGCCCCCATGATTCCATTTATACCAAAGATCTAGAATAGGCAAATCTATAGATACATAAAGCGGATTAGTGGTTTTCGGGGGCCAGGGGGTGGGAATAGACTTTCCTTAATGGGTACGGGGTTTCCTTTTGGAATAATGAAATTATTCTGAAACTAGATCGTGGCAATGGTGGCACACCTTTGTGAGTGTACTAAATGCCGCTGAATTGCATACTTTAAAATGGTGAAAATGAGAAGTCTTATGTTTGTGTATTTTACCACAATAAAAGTGCTAAGTGAGGGTTAATCATCTTGAGAAGCTGTCGTTTGTTACATTCTACATGCGGTACCCCATTCATTTTTTCTTGGCATCCAGAGAACTTACAGAGTAGGTGCATCTCCACTAAGGAGCCTCTTTATAAGAGAAAAGCTGGAGTGGGGGTGGGAGGAGGAAAGGAGGAGCTAGGGGCCATCTGAAAAGGGAAGCTGGATGGTATTTGTTTCGTAGATTGCCAGTTGTTCACCCTGTTTGTATTTAAATGAAAGGAGGCTTTGAAGTGGGAGCCGCCTCTGAGCAGGGCTTGGGGTTCCTGTCTTGTGTGGTAAAGTTCAGACTTGTCCAGATCTGTTTCTAGCCAGAGGTTATAGTTTCTGGTGAAAAAGGCTCAAGTTTTGGTTAATAATACATGAACAGGAAAAGCAGGAGTAAATGGGGAGGGGGCAAGGAATGAGTTTCCCCTGGACTTGTGAAAAGCAGCTTTCTGATTTGGGGTCCATGGTTTGGGAGGATCTTTTTTTTTTTTTTTCACTTATGGTCACTGGATTTCACTCTGCTATTACTGTTGGCTGCATCTCAGATTATATCATTTTTGTTAAAGAACATCTTTAAGTAAATATCAATCAATGCAAGTTAGAAGTGCTGGGTTAAGCCCGAGCAATAATTTGAATGGTATTAGGTTGAGACAAAGGTGGACTACTTGATAGTTTCTTGAAAATGGCAGGAGATTCACTTGGAGGAGAGTTTGCCTATTTAGAAAAAGTCCTCTGCTAGTTGCAGGGTTAAATGTTCTGCCAACTCACAGAAATTGTAAGTTTCACTAATAGGTCACTATCTGTTTACCTTGATGATCTCCAAGAGTTAGTAAAATGTAGAAAAGTCTGCAGTGGGCATTCAAAACAACAGCTGCCCTAAGTTTCTACAACTCCACAGAGCCAACATGTCAATGTGGTTTACAAACAGCAGTGGACGGAGTCTCAACAAACCCTATGAGGGTGATAATTGTAATGATGGTTCATATCTTCACCCTATGTAATTTTATGGGAATTGAAAGTCTAGCCAAATAATAAGTTCCAGCCCCTTTTATCTGCCCAGTTCCCAGCACACTCCCGAGGTGTCTGAGGCACTTCTCACCCTAACCTCTTAAAGCAGATTGTAACAATAACAAGGGTAATGACAAGTTCCCAATCTGCACAGTTCCCTTCATTAAAGGAGCCCTGGGAGCTTCAAAAACACTCATTAATGGAATCTGACAAAGCTGGGAAGGTGGGAAGACTCGCCCATTTCCAGTTTTCTGGTGGCTAAGCGTAGACTGGGTCCCAGTGAGGTTTTAAGCCTCTCTCAAGAGGCTTGAGGGCAGAAGGGGATGGGGGGCGGGTCTCCGGCTACCTTTACTCCACGTGACCTGGGAGCGTAGCCCAGGGTTCTGGACTCACACACCAGCTGCATGCTTTTAGCGAGTCACTCCCCTTCCCTGGGCCTCAGTTTCCCTACATGCACAAGGAGGATTTGGGCCAGGTATCTAAAGTCTCTGAGTTCATGCTTCACTGTCCCATCGCCTCGCGCATGGGGAGAGGGGGAGGTTCTCCCACTTCAGGGTTTGGGTAGATCTGCAGCAGAACCAGGCGTGGCTAGGGGAAGGCGGGGGAGGAGAATGCCTGCCGGGTTCCGAACTAGTCGGCGCTCATGGAGCCCCGTTGGATGGGAAGCAGGTCTGAGAGGGCCAGGTGAGGGTCTCGGGCCAGCTGGGAGTCCGAAGTCCTCCGGTG
This sequence comes from Canis lupus dingo, assembly GCF_003254725.2. Lineage (NCBI taxonomy): Eukaryota > Metazoa > Chordata > Mammalia > Carnivora > Canidae > Canis > Canis lupus. The sequence goes on along the minus strand of NC_064281.1, from coordinate 104,686,668 downwards.
CCTGCGGCGAAACAATGCGAGTCGTGCCAGCGCCTTTCCCTCCGGGCCCAGGAGCGGGGCGGCTGGGAGGGCAGGTACCGAGGCGGGAGGGCTCCGCCTGGCTTTGGCCCACCGTCAGCGAGTCAGGTGGCCGCGCGCAGAAAGCCTGTGACTCGGCTGTGGGCTGCAGGACAAGTGCCCGGGCGCGCGGTTCCCCGGGGCTTGGGCCCTACACCGTCGGAGAAGTTAGCCCTCCCTCTTTGGGTGGGGGGCGGCAGGCATCTCCTCGCCTCCCCTCCCTGGGGAGGAGAGGCGGGGAGGCGGGGAGGCGGGGAGAAAGGGAGGGGGGAGGAGGGAGGAGGGGAGGAGGGAGGAGCCCCGCGGGGCGTGTCGCGCGAGGGAGCGCCGCGCGCCCGGTGCGGCCCCCTAGGAAGTGGATTTGGCCGCTCCGGATCCTAGCCCGCTTCCAGGTTTTCTCCTGTCCCGGCCCTGCGAGCTCCCGCCCGTCTCCGGCCCCCCCGCCGCCCGCCCCCTCCCCCTGAGTGCCGCCCGCTGGGCCAAGTTTGCCGAGCGTCGCCGCGCACGCCGGCCAGTCAATCAGCGGCGGAGCTGAGGAGGGCACAGCCGCGCGGCCGAGGGCAGAGTGAGCCGAGCGGAGCCAGGAGAGCGGACCGGCGCCGGGCAGCCCGAGCAGCGCGCAGCGAGCGCCCGCCGCCGCCCACGCCCTCCGCGGCCCCGGCGGCGCCTGCCACCTTCTCGTCCTTCCCCGCGCCCCTGTCCCGCTGCCGGCCGGCGCGCCCCGTCCGCCGCCCCGCGGAGCCCAGAACCCACCGGCCCGCGCCACCGCTCCCGTGGGCCGCGCGCCGCCTCCACGCCCTCCTCCTCCTAACTCGGCCGGGCGCCTGGCACCAGGGACCGTTGCCTGACGCGCGAGGCCCAGCACCACTTTTCGCCCCGCATCTCCTTCCCGCTGCTCTCCCAACTCCTGCCCTAACTCCCTCGCCCCCTCGCTCCGCTCCGCCCGCGAGCCCCCGGCCGCGCGCCCCTCTGCCCGCGCCCGCCACTCTCCGCCTGCCCCAGAGGTGGGAGCGCGTCGGCCCCGGCCCACACCATGGCCCGGTTCGGCATGCCCGCGCTTCTCTGCACCCTGGCCGTGCTCTGCGCCGCGCTGCTGGCTGCCGAGCCCAAGTCGAAAAGTTGCTCGGAAGTGCGACGGCTCTACGTGTCCAAAGGCTTCAATAAGAACGATGCCCCTACGCACGAGATCAACGGTAGGTAGGGGCCCCCGGGAGTCGCGCGCGGAGGCAGGCACCCCGGGGAAGGGGCCGCGGAGCCCCCCGCGAGGCCGCAGGTACCCCGGGGGGGTGGGGGAGCAATGGGCAGGCAGGCAGGAGAGAGCGCGAGAACGAGCCCCGGCACAGCGCGGCCCCCGGGGCCGCGAGTGGAGGGGCACCGCCGACGGGCCGGGTGCCACCCCGCGGCTTCTCCCGCCCCGCCGCGTCTTCCCGGTCCCGGGGAGCCCCGAGGACTATGGCCCGCAAAGTGCGTGTCACGGTCTCCCTCGCCTGTTCCGGGTTGAACTCCTCACTGGGCTCCACGCTTTGTTGTGTGGGCGACGAGAGGCCGGGAGGGGGTGAGGGTCGCCGGTGGGGTGGTGGTGGTAGTGGTGGTGGGGCAACCTACGGCTTGCCGGATTCCTGGGGACACCAAACGTGAAACTCGAATGGAGGTTTCATTGATGTTCTTTAAAACCCCTCTCCCCGCCTCTCTTCCACCGCTGACGCGGATTAGGAGTTTTAGTAGCTCCAGCGGCTTTAGAAGTCGCCTTTAAAAAGCAAAAGACTCTCCACCCCTCCAAACCCTGACTTTTGGGAACTCTCCTGCTTTCCGGAAGGTGCTGCACGGGAAGGGTACTTCCACCACCCCCCTTTCTTTTTTTCTCACCTCATTTTCAGGGTTAATTGCACATTCAATTACAAACCTTTGAAAGGACTGACTGCAGGAAACCCGAATCTCAGTTTGGAGATGGTTATGCAAATGGAGAAGCCTTAGCCTGTGAAAAAGTTCAACGGATTTCGGCGCGGGGGGGGGGGGCGGTGCGTGGGGTGTTGGTGAAAGCCCTTCTAGGAGCGCTGGGGAGGCGGCATTTCGGCGGACGCCCTCCGCCCCTCCTCGCGAGGCCGGCGGCGGCGGCGGGCGGCCGGCAGATAGCTGGGTCCCCTCCGGGTCGCGGTCTCTGATTCGCGGAGGGCAACTGTTGCGCGCAGCCCCGCAGGCTGCGCCGGGGCCGGCGGCGGCGCAGGTAGCCCGTTCACCCTGAGGGTTTAGAAAGCAGCACGGCTCTAGCTGGCTGCTGGCCAGCGTAACCTAACGGAGGAGAGAGCGGTTCGAGCCCCCGGGGGGCCAAGCCTTCATTCCGAACCTTTCATGGAAGTGAGGAGAGCGCGCCTTTGCCTCGCGGGGCCGGTCACCCGGGTGGGGCAGGCAGGGGGCCGGCAGCCAGCAAAGGAAATACTGTAATTTCAACCAGGCGCTTCCAGAGGCTTAAGAAAGACGTGGGGGTCATTTTTTGGAAGGGCTATTAATAACCTTGGAGATTAAGTGCAGTCCTCAATTACATATAAATTACAAAGGTAATTGAGGGAAGTCGCTGGGCACTTTCTGAGGGTATTCGGCATCCGTCTAGAAATAGAACTCAAGAAATTGTTGGAGCAGCCGAGGAGCCCACTGTACCTTGGTAGTTATCAAATAACTCGCACGCTACTGATTAGAGACTCTTTGCCCTTGAGCTGCCTGTCTTTTGGGGAACTCAAGAATGTCCTCACAGCGGCATGATTTTATTGGTTGTGGAGCCCTGAAAAGCCCTCTTTCTTTCCCCTCTCCCTCCCGCCCCGCCAGAAACAGCGAAGTGACCCAGCAGTCACTGAAGCTTGGGGGCTCTGCAGGTCAGACCTGGGGGCTTTGTGCCCTGCATGGTTTGGGCCTGGGCCCAGCAGAGATGATTGGCGTGAAAGTTACAGTTGTCATTCCGGCATTTTGAAGGGAGAGATGCAGCGATGCACTTAATGGGAATGTGACAAGTTTTCATCTTCTGCTCCTGCAAACAATATGTGTCTTTGAGCTGGACTGGAGGCATTCAAGGAGTGGGTTGTGAGATTTGCCCCCCCCCCCCCCCTTTCTCCAGCTTGGCTCAGGGCAGGCTCCTGACAGCAGGACCTCTTCCCCAGCCAGCATCCCAGGGAACAGGAAGTTTGAAGGGTGCTCAAGGACTGTGCTAGGTGTTCCCTTTGATTGCCCTGGTCCCCAGCAAACACCTGAGTGATATTTTTGCATAAATGTCTATATGGATATTTCCCCCCAAAGATAGGAGAGTTATTGGTGACCAGCAGCAGGAAATGGAAACTAATGTGCTCACACCCAAAACATTTTATTCTTTTTGTCTTGTCCTTCATCTCCCTCCCAGGGCTGCTGCTTTTATTTCCCCTTTTGAATGACCTACTGGACTGCATTCTCCTGAGGAACAAAGGAAGTGCCTTTTTAGCTGGAATCCTTGGAAGACCACCAAGGACTTTAGCTCATGCAGTGCAATTTCGCACCACTTTCAACAATAACAAAAATGCATGACTGAATGGCTCAAAAATGTGGAGTGTTAGAGGCATTCATTTGAGTCCAGGACACTGTCACAACACAGACAGACCCAAGTAAATACCTTTAGACGGCCAGTATAGAAACAGGGGGTAATCTTTACCATCACCCTGGCCTGTTTAGATGCATACATTAGCCTTGTCTTCCTTGGGCTACGCTCAGATAATTTTGGTCATTTTTGGGAGGGTAGTCCATATAGTGACATGTATACGGCCTGTGTCTGAATGAATTGCCAGGCATTTTCCCTGGCCAGGGGTGTGTGTGTGTGGCACGGGGGCAGGGGGATCTTTCTTTTTTTTAAGATTTTATTTATTTATTCATGAGAGACACAGAGATAGAGACAGACAGACACACACACACACACACACACACACACACACACACACACAGGCAGAGGGAGAAGCAGGCTCCATACAGGGAGCCTGATGTGGGACTTGATCCTGGGACTCTAGGATCACGCCCTGGGCCCAAGGCAGGTGCTAAACCGCTGAGCCACCCAGGGATCCCCCATTTTTTAATATGCAAAAAGTCCAGGATTGTTTTCAGGCAAAGGGTCATAATGCCTGGGTACCTAGCACCAGGCTTCACCCAAGTGGAAAGATTTTATTCCAGTCAGCCTTGTCTTCTAGAGGTTTGAACAGGCTTTAAGAATACTCTGTGTTCTTAAGGAGTCTCAGTCTTTTTTGGATCATACTTAAGGGTATCAGGGAGTATATCATGCTGACAGGTCTTCTAGGAGAGATCCTGCATTGCCTGTTTCCTTGACCCCCGAACTTACCAAATAACGTGTATATCAAAAGGGATTATTAACACCAAGGACCTGTTTTTGTTCAGCCTTCAACGGACATATTTTCTTTTGGAGCACCTACTATGTCCAGTATTCTGTGCTGGCCATCCTGGAGGCAGCAAGAAGGGCCAGAGGGGCCTTTGCCACCAGGACCTTTCCAAGTAGTAGGAAGACAAGCCACGTGCACACAGCAACACCTTGTGAGAGAAGTACTCCCTGTGGGTTACAGATGAGGAGTAAGGAGTGCCTACAGTTCCAAGGTAGAAGGTATTTGGGACTGGATTATTAACTTGGTGATGCTAGTTCACTAGGAAAACATAATATCAATGGTAATACGAAATTTAAAAATCTAACAATTTGCATTGTGCTTCCCCTCCATAAAGACAGGGTTAGAGAGAGGCAACAATTGGCATTTGATTTTATTTTTTCAATTATTTTTCAAAGTTTTATTTTTTTGATTTTTTAAAATATTTTATTTATTCATGAGAGACACAGAGAGAGAGGCAGGCTCCATGCAAGGAGCCTGATGTGGGACTCGATTCTGGGACTCTGGGATCACGCCCTGAGCTGAAGGCAGATGCTTGACCACTGAACCACCCAGGCGTCCCAAAGTTATTATTTAAGTAATCTCTACATCCAGCATGGGGCTCAGACTCATGGCCCTGAGATCAAGAGTCAGCCAGGAACCTCAACAGTTGGCATTTTATTACTACTTTTTGCTGAAATTGTCTTTTTTTTAAAAGAGATTTTATTTATTGATTCATGAGAGACACACACAGAGAGGCAGAGACATAGGCAAAGGGAGAAGCAGGCTTCAGGGAGCCTGGTGTCACACCCTGAGCCGAAGGCAGTTGCTCAACCACTGAGCCACTCAAGTGTCTCTGAAATTGTTTATTAGAGTTAGGCAGTTGGGTAGAGATGTTCTTAATCCCGCCATAGGTCTCTTTCATAGGGACATTGAAGGATACCAAGGAGAACTTTGTGTCATAATTGTGAGTTTTGGAGTTTTGGTTTCTTGTTCCCATTCATGTTCATGAGCAGTGCACTTGAGGGGAGCACACATACATGCACATATGTATGTCTCAAAGGATTCTGGGAATGACATAAGCTATGTTAGGATCACATGGCAAAAAGTATATATGTGTTATATGTGTTGGAGAGGAAGGCATACTTTCTGGTACTGAGTTGATTATTATATGTAAGACAGAATAAGTCCTCACGATTTGCATTTCGTCTTTCCTACTTCAAGTGGGTGGGTTGGATTTTGCGGAGAACTTGGCGATCTTCTATTCTGTTGGAATCCTCAGTTTGGCTACTTGGATTTCACTTAAGAAAGAGGGTCTAATTGAGTGACGGGGCCTGTCAGTATAGAGATAGTCCCAAGTAGTATAGGAACTACTTTCTGGACATACACAAAAAAGAACTTAATAAAAGTTCTGGCTTATGCAGCTCAAACTCTAGTTAGAACATACAAATATAAAATGTTTGATTCAGCATAATTACTATTTTCCTTTTATTTGACTCACATTGGGTTGCATGCAATTTCAGGATTAGCTGGAGACTAGACTGAGGAATGAAAAGGAAGTTTCTTGTTGTCTCTACAAGGGAAACAACATCAGCGTTAATCTAAATCAGTTGGAAGGGAGTGTCTGGCTCCCCAGTAACGTTAACTGTTTGGGCACTGAGGTGGTTCCCACATATGTTCACAATAAAAAATGCATTTTGGCCTCAGGAAAATAGCTTGCAGCTATTGATTGCTTTCTCTGGACCCGGTCCGAAGCCAAGGGTTTTACATGTTCTTGCAGTTAAAATCTACAACAACCATATGAAGTCAAAAGCATTATTATCTTCATCATCTTCCCCATTTTATGAGACCTGGAAACTGAGACTCAAAGTGATTTGGAAATAGATTCACAGGCTCACAGCTAGTGTATGGTAGAGGTGGGATCTGAACCCAAGTCTTCCCTGACCCAGAAGAACATTTTGTGCAGTGTTGTACAGTTAGATTGTAAGACTACTTTTCCACCACCCGTGGAGGGCTAGCTTTAGAAATAGGAGCTATGAGAGGACCATTGACCAGCAAAAGACCATCCCAGTGCTAGTCTGATAACTATAGTAGAGAGAGGATTCAGTCATGTCTTTACAGGCAAAGTATTAATACCCTGCCACAGACAACCTAGTGTTAACAGGAGAAGGAATATAAATTGTATTTCTTGGGTTATGGGGAAGTGGTGATGGTTTCTGAGGAGGGCAAAGTCATTAGTCACTGTTTTTAGGAAGAGAACTGGTGTCCCTGCGAGTTAAGGGTCGGTGAGGCGAGGGGAATCAAGGCAGTGAGAGCTGTCAGGAGGTTGCTTTAAGTAGGCAGTTTTTTTTTTTTTAAGTTTTATTTTAATTCCAGTGGAGCGAACATACGGTGTTCTGTTAGTTTCAGGTATACGATATAGTGACTGAACATAAGTATATAGTTCTTAATGGGTCTGCCTTTCTCTTGCCTTGTTACCCTCTCTTTCCATGCTGAGCATCGTTTTGTTACTGCGGTGCTTTGAATGGAACCCTTCCTCTGCTTTGAGCTTCAGTGGCTTCAAGTATGGCAAATGATACTTTCATTAAGTCCCTTCTGAACTCCCCAGAGTTATGTGCCCTCTTCCTAATTCTTTGCTTGAATCAGATCGATGGTCTTTGCACCTAATGGTCTCCTGTTAATTGTGCATGCAGGCACCTATGGGCCTTCTCAACTGTAAGCAACTCAGGACAAGTGTGATAAAGCTCAAGGGCAGTATTCAGTAAATGTGTGGGGGCGGGGGATGACGTAGACAATTCTGCCAGGATCCCATTGCCATAATAGGGTTTATACTGGGATCCCTGGGTGGCGCAGCGGTTTGGCGCCTGCCTTTGGCCCAGGGCGCGATCCTGGAGACCCGGGATCGAATCCCACGTCAGGCTCCCGGTGCATGGAGCCTGCTTCTCCCTCTGCCTATGTCTCTGCTTCTCTCTCTCTCTCTGTGCGACTATCATAAATAAAATAAAAAAAAAAAAAATAGGGTTTATACTGCCTTGATGATAGATTGTCATCCCATGGTATCTTGCTCTCCTGGGAATCTTTTAGAGCTAAACATTCTGAAGTGAAATGAATTTAGGGTAAATCTCTGTAATATGTTGATATAGCAGATATTAAATGTTTTATGATTTTTTTGGGGGGATAGTACTCAACCACTTGATTAATAATGGAGTGCTATCAGAATTTGTCAGCAAGGTTCAGAATTGTTTTCCTTTGTGCTGTGAGATCTCCTTTAAGGAATAGGTAACTGAGGTTTCTGTGTTAGACAATTTGGAGCAAATTTAGAAGAGTAATTTAGCACATCAGATTTGGTGTGTAGAGCTGTTACCTTTTAGAAAATAAAATCTGAAGTTGATTGTCTTAACCAAGCAGAAGAACACCGGCTTAAAGATATCAGAATGTTTTATGTAAGCAGCCCCACTGAAACACGCACAGGTAAGAACGAGCATTTTCAATTCCACTTGGCTAAGCATCTGTTGCTTACTACAGAGAACATGAAAGTGCAGAAAATTCATGAAGCGATTCTATTCTGTAGGTAATTTGAAATGTTATATTTAAGTTCTGATGCATTTAATTCAGCAATCTGGTAGGAGAGAGAAATCAAAGAGATCCATCAGCCAGGTATTCAACTTTTGAAAAAGAAACTCTAACAAATGTTAGAAATTAGGAGAAAAAAATTGAATGGAAGAGTTACCAAAAAAAAAAAAAAAAAAGTCAATAACCTCCAGGAAGCCTGGAAACTATGTAAAAACATCTTATTGGAAGCCCAGATAAATGTGTGCCAGACATCAAAAAGACCAGCTGCTTGGGGGAAGAAAAAAAGAAGCCGGCATGACTAACTGGCAGAGCAAAAGAGGCTGCTTCAGGGGAAAAGGAATCTTTCACAAAATGGAAAGAGCTTTGGCCAGGAGGAGAGGGAAGGCCAGGAGGTATGGCAGGGCAGGTACAGACTAGAAAGTGAGGGAGCCACAAGAACTGGAGGTGCACCTTGCGAGGGATTTGAAAGAAGGCCCACGTGAGGATGATGGGGACAGGGGTGCCCTCAGTGAGTCTAGTCCTATCAGAGGAGAAAAGCACGGTGGCTTCTTGAAGGGGGAAACCATGCCTGATTAACCTTTCAAGAGTTCTTGGAGAGAAAAGGAGCAAGTGGATGCAGGGAAACAGACATAGTATAGGTTTTCTCGAATTTTGCAATGGGATTCCAAGGCAGAGACAATTCAGAAAATGCATTCACTTTGGGATGGGTGGGGAGGGGGGTTGGTTTACTGAGGAGAGAAGCTAGGAAAACCTCACTGTCCTAGATGGTAGTAGTTTTTACATGGAGAGGACACAGTTTCCTGGAAGGGGCAGTCCTAGCTAAGCCCTGACAGATTAGTTGTTGGATATCTTGGTCAGGTTCCTCCCCTCTTTGTCTGAAAAATAGGAGCCAGGGGCGTTAGAGTGCTGTGTTAGATCAAGGATGGTTGACCCTGGTTGCACATTAGAATCACATGGTGCGTTTTTAAAATCTCATGCCTGGGCACCACCCCAGACCAGTTAAATCACACTTTCCAGCAGTGGGGCTAGGTCATGATAATTTTTAAAAGCTCCCCAGTGGTCCCAGTGAGCAGCCATGGTCCAGAACCACCACCCTAGATTTTGTCCAGGTCCCTCCACCTCGGAGATTCTATGATTCTCGATTTTCTGATAAAATTCAACAAGTATCGTCTCAGAAGGGAGCTTCAATTTAGACTCTCCTTGCTGGCTCTTTTTAATTTTTTGCTAACTTGAATTTAGGAGGAAGGTCTGCTGTACTTGGAAAAATATATTCTGTAATCAAGATGCAAGTGACGCATAGCCTATGATGCTTTGCTGAGGGTATAGAAGTAAGCCCAGGCCATTGAGAGTACTTTGGAGAGAATTAGAAAGGAATCCAGTCTTGCTTGTCATTTATTAAGTGTCAGTGTGCTAGGTGATATTTCTTCCCTTTCTCTTTATTGGTAAAATAAAAAAGATCTCTTTATCCCTTACTTTAATGTCCTCTTTGCCATGTGTTTATTCTCTTCAAGTATCTTATCAAGAAATAGAAGTACAGTAAATCCCTAGGCTTCTGGCCGGCACAGCCATCCAGAACACAGCTGGGAATGTGGAAGTAAGCAGAAAAGCTACATGATGGAAACAGCTGTCATAAAGCCCATGCATTCTACTTGGAGACCAGGCCTTTGGGAATTTATCATCAGCAATCATTGATTGAATAGCTCTTCTGTCAAGAGCAAAATGCTGGGTGCTAGGGATTCAAAGAGGTTTAAAATCAGTCAAGCTTTTGAGGTTCTTGCATTCAAATCAGGTGGACAGTGGGAAGATAGAATGGTAATCTTGCCTCCCGGCCCCTGGCTAATTAGAAGTAGCAGGTAGTGATGGTTGAGGAGTGGAGGAGTCACCAGGATGGGGATGGCTTTAGAGGCAGTCAAGACTTGACATCTGGGAGAAGCGAGAGTGACCAGGTGGCCGGGGAGGGGGTGTGGGGGGGTGATGGGGGTGGTTGGGTGCAGAAGCTGAGCAGTAGAACCAGGACTTGCTGATCTTGACTGTTCTTTCAGTTGTTTGAACTCTTCTAGAATGGGACGAATGCTTAGAGGCAGCTCCCCAACCCCCGAGGACACTAGGATGCTTCAGGGCAGTATCAAATAATAGTGTTTGGCATAATTAAATATATAGTGAGTGGACCTCAGAAAGAGTAGGCCTATTTGAAATCCAAACTTGTTCTTGAAAGAAAGGAAGGTTCACTTCACTAACCCATTCACCCTTGGAGGGCACCTGGTTACCCAGAGCTGGATCAATAAGGGGTCCATTCAATGTGTCACTTTGTCCTTTTCTTTAAAAAAAAAAAGTTAAAGACTATTATTAATTCGGTGGCTTCTTCACTTTAGACCTTTTGGCTGGTGATCTTGTTCCTCCCCACCTTCTCTTCTAAGCCCTCTAGAACATCCAAGTTCCATTTGGTTCCTTAGTAATGTTACTGCCTGCTGTGCTCTGCTACTGCACTTTGCTTGGGAAACAGACATTGTGACCTAAAGTCACAAGAGGCAAGAGCTGGCTTTTGGTGAGGGGACAGGCTTAAATATTTGAATATTGATTTCCTTTTTAAACATTTACCAAACTGAGTCAATGGATAATCGTAATAAAAAAGCACTAGAAGTTAAGGATTGGAGTGCATATATTTGATGGTCCTTGGCTTTGACCATGTCCCGTATTTGAACCTTTAAAACAAAAAGCCCTTTTTACTCCATCATGCCTGTTCTGAGACCACATAGCTCCAGTTTCTGACACACTGAACGGCACATGGGAAGTATTTGAGCAATGTTTGTGGTTCAAAAATAAGGTTGGGTGTGACTTTTGCCTTTTATATATTGTCAATGTTTCTATTTGTCCCTTTTACTATTTATTTTAATTTTTAAAAATTGTTATTAATTTACTTCTTCATGAGAGAGAGAGGCAGAGACATAGGCAGAGGGAGAAGCAGGCTTCCCACTGGGAGCCTGATGTGGGACTGAGTCCCGGATCCCAGGATCATGCCCTGAGCTAAAGGCAGATGCCCAACCACTGAGCCACCCAGGTGCCCCATCCATTTGTCCCTTTTAAGTGAATTCATGTATAGCTATTGATTTTAAAATTTCTGCATTCACTCCTGGATGCCTAAATGAGAGCTGGCAAAAAGCAGAATCCTCTTTTCAAACCTAGAAGGTAGTGTTACTTCTTGCTTGGAGGTGGGAGCTTGAGTATTTCATGTAGTTTGTTTTAATCCTGGTGGACAAATGGTTGCTTCTTAGACCATCTAGTCCAGATGTTAATAGGAATGCCACCATACCTGCAGAGGTGCTTTTAGAAAAGGGAGGCTTGCTCACTCCCCGCTGCTTCCCCAGGAGGCCTGGGGCAGGCCCCAGGCAGGATTCATGTTCTTGGTTAGTCTACCTCAAGGTCACCTGGCCTCTGCTTCATCCCAGCCATCCTTTTCATTCTAGCCCTTTCTTCTTACAGCTACTGTGTTAGTTGGCTTTTGCAAGCCTTTTAAGCCTGGCTTCTTTCTTGATATGCGGTGCTTTTGGGCTGCAGAACTTTCCCTCGCTCTCTCTTGACGTGGGCATCCCAGTGAGCATTAAGCCACAGGACTTTTTTCCCCCTTTCAGTTATTGTTTCTGTTCTACCACAGTTTGTCTCCATTTGGGTTCTCAGCCTGGTGTTTGGTTAGAGACGAAAACAAAGTGCTGTGTCCTTGCAAACTGCAGTGTAGAGCATGTGGTTAACAGTTACTACTTGCAATGGTCCAGTCTGAGTGGGAGTATCATTTTTCTTGGCAGTCACTTCACAGAAAGTCCTGTTTCTTTGGTGCCAGAATAAGCAGTCATTACATTCCTTACAATTTATAGTCAAATTATTATCTGCTATTGTTAAAATTGCCTTAATTATAGAATATTTCCCCATGCTAAGATTCTAAATTGCAAAACAAGACAACTTTTCACTGGTGTGCTTTTGAGACACCGGGCTTAAAAATCACTCCCTGACCTAGGATGTTGGAGGCTCTGAGGAGGAAGTGTTTTGTGTTGATGGGGGAGAATTCTTTTAAGGGGAGGAGTACAGCAGGTTCGCTTGCTTGCTTGCTTGCTTGCTTTATTTATTTATTTATAAAAAAAAGATTTTATTTATTGGAGAGAACACGGGCGAGGGCAGAGAGGAGCAGAGGGAGAAGGGAGAAGCAGGCTTCCCGTTGAGCAAGGAGCCTGATGTAGGGCTTGATTCTAGGATCCCGAGACCATGAGGCAGACGCCCAACCATTTGAGCCACCCAGACTTCCTGTGGTTTTGCTTTAGACTGAATTTGAACCCAATGCCCCTGGCTGGTTGCTTGGTTCATGTTCTGCTTCATTTTCCGCTAGTTTGGAACTAACTTTTTCTTTTTCCTGCCCTGTCAGGTCCGATGGGCCTAGACACTCTAGGAAGAAGGCTCAGCTGGCGGGAGGCTGATTGATGATTAAGCAGTGTGGCAATCTCAGAAGATAGCCTTGTTTATCTCTCCAGTTGGAGGGCAAATGAGGAAATCTACAGCCTTACAGAATAAGGGACTGTGTCAGTTTTCTTGTGATCTGAGCAGAATCAGGAGGCTGAGTAGGAAGCAGCTTCTGTAGAGATGCTCTTTCATAAGTTCTACCTTTGGACACTGCTTTCAAGATTTATCCAGAATCTGTCCTCCTCTTACCTCCCCCCTCTCACCCACCTTGGGCAGCTACTGTCCTGGTCTCCTTTCCCATTCCATGTCACCCCTGCCCAGTCTTTCTCAGCACATCAATCAGTGAGATCCTTTTCTGTTAACCCTGAGTCAGTATCATTTCTCTGCCCAGAATGCTCCAGGGGTTCCCCTTGCCATCTGGAGTGAAAGCCAAAGCTTGTGAGGCCTTCTGGGGTCTGCCCATTGCCCCCTCCCATGGCAGCCCACACTGTCTTTTCCTATGTTGTTTCCCCCAATCCCCCACCCCCGGTCCCCACCACATGTTGGTGTCTCTGGTCTTCAAGGCACACTCCGGTACAAGTTCCTTTGCCTTACTCTCAACACCTGGAGCACTGCTCCCGCATAGCACCATGGCTCCCTCAAATGTTTTGGGGCTTTGATTACCTATTCCCTTAACTGAGAAGCCTTTCTTGACCTCTAAAGTCGAACCCACACCCCCTCGCAAACACACATTGTCCCTCTCCCTCTCTGCTTTATTCTTTGCAACTACAACTGTGATAACTGTTTCTGAGGAGAAGCCCTTGGTCTTGGGTGAATGATGATCAGGGTGAAACATAGTTTTCTTCAGCATTTAGGTCCATGGGGCTCTTCTCATCTCCCAGGAGTAGGGCTTTTTGACACCATCACAAGCCCCCCCCCCCCCCCCATACATGAATGGCCAGGGTCTGTTTCTATCATTGGGTCCTGAGGCGAATTCTAGAGTACTTGGTAGAGCAGTGCAGGGGAGGTGGGCTAAATTACTGAGGCTTTCATGGAGCACTCTTCTCTGGTAATATGCCTCAGCCATCATTTTAGGGGTTGGGATTACATGGGCACCCCAAAATGCAAAATGAACTCTTGCATCATTTTTTTCTGTTCTCCAAGTGCTCTGCAGAGTAATCAGCTCAGTACTGGGAGCGCTAAAGCCTTCGGGGTTCTGGGAAAGTTGAGCATCCACTTTTGGGCCACAGAGACCACAGAAATATTGGATTTTTTGAATGATGAGTGGCTCAAAATGAAGCCCTCTGGCCCAGCATGATTGTTACAGTAGAACTCTGGTTCAGCAAAATATGGACCAGATGCACCTGTCAATTGATAGCAGAATTTCTGCCCTCCCCAATACTGTATTAATCTTGAGCAAGTATGCAGAGGTTGCCCAGAGGGGAGGAAGGAGCTGGCTTGGGGAGCCGAGTGTCTAGGGAGATAGGATCAAGAGCAAATGCAGCCCCAGGAGTAAATTTGGGAAGGAGCATCCCTGCTGTGTATCAGGGCTTTGAGAACAGGGCTTTCTCCATTTCAAGAAAGATTAGCTTTCAGATTACTATTTTTTTAAGTATTCTCCACACTCAGCGTTGAGCCCAGTGCAGGGCTTAAACTCACAATCCTGAAATCAAGACCTGAGCTGAGGTCAAGAGTCAGACGCTTAACCCACTGAGCCATTTGGGCGCCCCTCAGATTACTTTTTAAAATCGAAATATGATTGATATTTTTCAGAATTTTATTTTTTAGGTAGTCCCTATGCCCAGCATGGGGCTTGAACTCACAACCCTGAGATCAAGAGCTGCATGGTCTACCCACTGAGCCAGCCAGATGCCCTGTGATATTTTTCAGAATTTTAGATTAATTACTGTAAGTAGGACCCTATTTTTGTTAGTTTGTTCAGTCCTAATGAGGAACTGAGGCTCAAAGTGTATATGGGCCTGACCTCACATACCTGGAAGGTTTACCCAGGGGGCCATGAGTAGTCATGAAATCCCATTATTCTCAGTATTTTCTGGTGACAAGCCAGTGTTTTTAGCTATATTCTTATTCAGACCTGTTCAGTATTTTTTATTTTTTATATTTATTTTTTATTATTTTATTTTATTTTATTTTTTAAAATAAATTAATTTTTTATTGGTGTTCAATTTACCAACATAGAGAATAACCCTCAGTGCTCATCCCGTCAAGTGCCCCCCTCAGTGCCCATCACCCATTCACCTCCACGCCCCGCCCTCCTCCCCTTCCACCACCCCTAGTTCGTTTCCCCGAGTTAGGAGTCTTTTTCTTCTCCCTTCCCTTATATTCCCTTTCACTGTTATTTATATTCCCCAGATGAATGAGAACATACACTGTTTGTCCTTCTCCGATTGACTTACTTCACTCAGCATAATACCCTCCAGTTCCATCCACGTTGAAGCAAATGGTGGGTATTTGTCATTTCTAATGGCTGAGTAATATTCCATTGTATACATAAACCACATCTTCTTTATCCATTCATCTTTCGATGGACAGTGAGGCTCCTTCCACAGTTTGGCTATTGTGGACATTGCTGCTAGAAACTTCGGGGTGCAGGTGTCCCGGCGTTTCATTGCATCTGAATCTTTGGGGTAAATCCCCAGCAGTGCAATTGCTGGGTCGTAGGGCAGGTCTATTTTTAATTCTTTGAGGAACCTCCACAGTTTTCCAGAGTGGCTGCACCAGTTCACATTCCCACCAACAGTGTAAGAGGGTTCCCTTTTCTCCGCATCCTCTCCAACATTTGTTGTTTCCTGCCTTGTTAATTTTCCCCATTCTCACTGGTGTGAGGTGGTATCTCATTGTGGTTTTGATTTGTATTTCCCTGATAGCAAGTGATGCAGAGCATTTTCTCGTGTGCATGTTGGCCATGTCTATGTCTTCCTCTGTGAGTGTTAAGTTTTTTTTAATGGTTTTATTTATTTTAGACAGAGAGCACAAGTAGGTAGGAGGGTCAGAGGGAGGAGAAGCAGACTTTCTGTTGAGCTAGGTGCTTGATGTGGGGCTCAATCCCAGAACCCTGAGATCATGACCTGAGCTGAAGGCCGATGTGCAACTGACTGAGCCTCCCAGGTGCCTCTGGACCTGTCCAGTTTTTTTTTTTTTTTTAAAGGTTTTTTTTTTTTCTTTTTTTTAATTTTTATTTATTTACTTATGATAGAGAGAGAGAGAGAGAGAGGCAGAGACACAGGCAGAGGGAGAAGCAGGCTCCATGCATCGGGAGCCTGATATGGGATTCGATCCCGGGTCTCCAGGATCACGCCCTGGGCCAAAGGCAGGCGCCAAACCGCTGCGCCACCCAGGGATCCCCCTGTCCAGTTTTTTAAAAATATTTTATTTATTCATGAGAGACACATAGAGAGGCAGAGACATAGGCAGAGGGAGAAGCAGGCTCCTTGCCTGCAGCCTGATGTGGGACTCAATCCCAGGATCCCGGGATTACAACCTGAGCCAAAGGCAGATGCTCAACCTCTGAGTCACCCAGGCATCCCCTCATTTTTTAAAAGTTTTTATTTATTTATTTGAGAGGGAGAGAGCGCATGAGCATGGGGAGGGGCAGAGGGAGAAGCAGGCTCTCCACTGAGCAGGGAACCTGATACAGGACTCGATCCCAGTACTCTGGGATCATGAACTGAACTGAAGGAAGACACTTAACCGAGTGAGCCATCAAGGTGTACAGTATGTGACTCTTCTTTTTTTTAAGATTTTATTTATTCATGAGGGACACAGGGAGAGAGAGAGAGGCAGAGACACAGGCAGAGGGAGAAGCAGGCTCCATGCAGAGAGCCTGATGTGGGACTCGATCCCAGGTCTCCAGGATCAGGCCCTGGGCTGAAGGCAGCACTAAACCACTGAGCACCCAGGCTGCCCAAGTATGTGACTCTTGATGTGAGTTTGAGCCCCATGTTGGGCATAGAGCTTACTTTTAAAAAAGATGTCAAAAAAATAAAGTTGCCTTATTTTAAATATGCATTGAAATATAAAGATTATGGCATTTATCCTATTTAAAATACTGTGGCTCGCTCTATCATTATAAAGATAGTTTCCTGATTCAGGACATAAGCATTTTATTTCTTTGTAATCGATCAGATGGTCCATATGCTATGAAGTACTCATGGTATGGGCTACGATGTAGGAGTTCATGATAAGGTGAACCAGCCCTTAGCTGTCTAAACATAGCTTTAAGTTTGGCGTGGCGGGGGAGGGGGTGATTGTCTCTGCTTTTATTTTAAGATTTTAAGATTTTATTTATTTATTCGTGACAGACACACACACACACAGAGAGAGAGAGAGAGAGAGAGAGAGAGAGAGGCGGAGAAGCAGGCTCCATGCAGGAAACCTGACGTGGGACTTGATTCCAGGTTTCCAGGATCAGGCCCTGGGCTGAAGGCAGTGTTAAACCACTGAGCCACCCAGGCTACCCTCTGCTTTTATTTTTAAAGGAGACACAACATGTACTGTTTTCACCAATAACCTCTTAGTGTTTCCCTTGGAGCCCAGAGATTTTCTCAGTTGCTTCTAAGCTTTAAGAATGAAGTAAACACACCATGAGATTCTGGGATAGTGGAGGCTGAGGCTTAGTGTGTTTATCTCAGCTGGGTTTGTAATAGAAGGGTTTGCTAAAAGCACATGAATGGCCTAAATATGGTATTAGGAGATGTTTAACACCTTGAGAGGGGGAGAGTATTTCCAAACACCTTGGGAACAACGGTTTTAATTGAAACCATTGTGTTAGTTATAAATCTATCTCTGCTTATTAAAGTAGGTCTCTAATTTGCTTTGGCTGCCCATAGCCACTTCTGGGGGAGGGGTCACTTAGTGTTTGAAAGTGATGAGTGCATTTCTTTGTAGAAGAGATAGTATATAATTGTAGAGATATTGTAAAATATTGTATAATTCAGCCCATATTCCCTTTAATTAGATCTATAGAAGGCATTTCTTAGTTTTTAAAGATTTATTTATTTATTTATGATAGATATAGAGGGAGAGAGAGAGAGAGGCAGAGACACAGGAGGAGGGAGAAGCAGGCTCCACGCTGGGAGCCCGACGCGGGACTCGATCCCGGGACTGCAGGACCGCGCCCTGGGCCAAAGGCAGGTGCCAAACCACTGAGCCACCCAGGGATCCCCCATAGAAGACATTTCTATTATTGATCATATTAACATGGGAGACTAGTGGCACCTCTGCTGTTAGGAGTATTTGTTTTTCTTGAAGTTCCAGCCGCTGTTATATCCTCGTATTTTGCAGAAGTAGCCCCCAAAATTGAGATGTGTTTTTAATGTGAGAAAATTGCAGGCTGATCACTAAGAATAAAGGGAAATGATTGCATTTGGCACAGTTATTAATTTCAGAAATGTCTTTGAATCTGTGCCCTATACTTGAGTGTTATGCCAATGCTTTGTGGCTTCCTGGGGTGACATTTAAGAAATGTAGATTTAGATCCTACATTTTGCCAAATATAAATTGCCTCAAGTATTAAGTATTTTTCCTAACAAAAATTGGTTGTAAAGGTGTTTTTCACCCTTTACAACAGTTACTTGATGTGTGATCAGAGAGTTATGTCAAACCTTAGATTTGTATAATGTTGTGTATTCAGCAGTGCTCTTGTGGAAGAAAATATAACCCCCAACTGCAGACAGTTTCCAAGGGACCATTAAAATGTAATTCAAGTACTTCAGTTATGATTATCAGTCTTTGAAATGAAGGAAAATTTTGATCAATTTAAATGAGGAAGAATAGCAAGGCATTTTACTCCAGGTAAATGTAAAATGTTGTTAATTTCTTCAGATACCACATAACATAAGTATGTTTTTTAGTTGTATGGAATTTTGTCCACTGAAGTGTTGACTTGGTGCTCATGTTCCTTTTTTTTTTTTAAATTTTTATTTATTTATGATAGTTACAGAGAGAGAGAGAGAGAGGCAGAGACACAGGCAGAGGGAGAAGCAGGCTCCATGCACCGGGAGCCCGATGTGGGATTCGATCCCGGGTCTCCAGGATCGCGCCCTGGGCCAAAGGCAGGTGCCAAACCGCTGCGCCACCCAGGGATCCCTCATGTTCCTTTTTTTTAAAAAAAAAAAATTTATCAGAGGGAGAGAGAAAGAATACATACAGAGGGAGAGGGAGAAGCAGGCTCCCTGCTGAGTAGGGTGCTCAGTGACAGGGGGCTTGATCCTAGGACCCTGGGACCATGACCTGAGTCGAAGGCAGACACTTAACCAACTGAGCCACCCAGGCGCCGCTCATCTTCCTTTTTAAAGAGTTTATTGTAACCCCGACTGGGCGTTTCTCATCTCTCATTTCTTTCTCTCCTATTTGTTTTGTTTAATCAGTCAATATTGATCATTTTTTTCCCATTTAACAAAAACAACCAAGAAGAGACTGGCATGATTTCATCAGCCTTCTAATTGCTTTATTAATGGAAATCTGTTGGTCCTTAATTATCAAGGGTGCAGTTTTGAAAGGAGCTAGTGACCCATCCTTCAACAATATGTCTTTAATTTTTAAAAATCTGGCAGAGCCTGACACTTGAAGAAGTCATGTCATTTTCTTCCAAGGTTTTAAAATTTTAATTGTAATGATGTAAACCCTACATACTTAAAATTATTTAGTCCATATTCAACAAGATTCGTACAATCATGTGTTGTTAATTATTATCTCAGTAACTGTAGATAGCATTTACCGAGCACTTGCTATGGGTCTTTTTTTCAATGTGTTATGTACTATTTTATATAAACCAAAAATAAAAAGATACATGGAGGGAAGATGGAATAAAGAACTTGAAAAACAAGGCAATTATTGCAGGGAATGAGGCATCCATACTTGACTAGTAGGCTTTGCAGTTAGTGGAGGTAAAACAGGGCCCTAAACTGGTTCTGCATTTTCTGTTTATGTGATAAAAAGAAGCCTTAACAGCTCCTTAGGTGAGACATTTTCTTTTTGCTAAATCTAGAAAGTATTTGTTATGTAGATTCTTCAGCCAAACAGTGAACAGTGTAATGATCAGTGTCATCAGTGATTTCATTTCTTGTACTGATCTGCCATGAAATCCAAAGAAACGAGATTTGAGAAATCCGGTCAGTCCTTCTGGTCCATGGTATTGTCTTCAGTCTAAAAAAATCAAACTCTTCTTTGTTGGTAACTGCTTTCTTTTGTGTATGAATTCATATCTTTTGGTTTCTGAGTCCAAACTGTCCTGCGAAGTAGCTAATAACATCGTGATGACCGCCAACACAGCCACCTGGAATGGACCAGAAAACCAGAGAGTTGCACACCGGGGGAAAGGCAAAGCTGTGGGCTGAAGCCACTTGAGATCTAGGAATTCAGACCATTTGGGAGATCTGGACTGTAGTTCTTCTGCTCCTTTGGCCAGTTTTTCTTCTCCTTGCCCTCAGGACTTTGAACCTGGCACTGAGCTGTGTAGTGTTATAGTGTTATTTGGCCTCCAGAGATTATGGTTTATGGTAGGTTACATTTTTTCCAATTGGAAAGATGGTATGACAATAATGAAGAATAACTTCTATATCCTTTGCGGATCGCTGTCCAGTCCCTACTCATGTGCATACGGTTGCACTTGGTTTATTTATTTATTTTTAAAATATTTTATTTATTTATTTATTCATGAGAGACACAGGGACACAGGCAGAAGCAGAGGGAGAAGCAGGCTCCATGCAGGGAGCCCGATGTGGGACTCGATCCCGGGACTCCAGGATCACGCCCTGGTCTGAAGGCAGACACCCAACCGCTGAGCCACCCAGGCGTCTCGCACTTGGTTTAAAGTGTAGTACACACTACTTGGTATATTTCTTCTTTTTAACGTACCATGAAAAGTACCTCTACAGTTATACACTGTTCTGTACAGTTCAAATGGCTGTGTAATATTCCCTGAAGTAAATGTAGTATACTCTGTTCTGGGCTCCCCATGTGGACGTTGAGATTATTTCCTGTGGTTTGTATAGGTGTGCATGTTTGTGTTTGGTTTTATATTGAGCACAATAGTGATGATCTTCATTTCCACGTTAGGCTTCTGTTGAATGATTTCCTTAAATTCAATTTTACGGGACGCCTGGGTGGCTCAGCGGTTGGGTGCCTGCCTTCAGCTCAGGTCATGATCCTGGGATCCAGGATTGAGTCCCACATCAGGCTCCCTGTGAGGAGCCTGCTTCTCCCTCTGCCTATGTCTCTGCCTCTCTCTCTCTGTCTGTGTCTTTCATGAATAAATAAATAAATCTTTAAAAAAATTCAGTTTTACGATGAGTTTCTTGTTTGCTTGCTTTATAAATGTTCAGAAGGTGTAAAAGCAGGAAACTTCCCTGGTGCCTAAAGCCTACTGGAAGTGCAGCACACACCAGGCTGCTGTGTTCTAGGTCTGCAGGGGGAGGGAAAGGGGAGGAAATCTGAGGTTTAACTCGGGTTGCTGGTCAGCCCTAAGAATTCACTTTTTCCCTGGCATTTCCCAGCTGTACCCTCTCTGAGCTCTTGGCAGGAACCTGCACCTACTTTGGTTCCTAAAAACTTCATTCAGCCATATTCCCAGAAACAGCTGAAATGTTGGCGAGTGGGAGGGGATTCAGCCCGAACGTGAGTAGAAAGGAGTTGCTTGAAGGGCAGGGCCTTCCTTCTGTGGTTCTTCTGCTCTTTCATTGGAGCAGAGTCTCCCACATGTCTGTGTGTCTTGCTTTAAAAAAAACAAAACAAAACGAGGCAAAAAAAAAAAAAAAAAAAAAAACAACCCAAACAAAACGCTTCCTAAAACATTTGTCATCTAAACAGAACTTCCTAGAAAGCAGTGTCATTGTTTCTAAAAGGAGGAGCTCGTAATAACCCTCCGTTCTCCCTCCTCTCCCACTTTTTTACAATGAAAAGATTTTATGACTATTAGTTGTGAAATGGCTTAATTCAGCTTCTTATTCTTTATGGAAAATAACTTCGCTATGCCTAATGTCTGCCTCTGGTCAAAGGGCGTTTCCTATGTCATTGGCTTCCACGGTTTGTCTGCTTTCAGCTTTGTGATTGGGAGGGTACAGTCTCGCCTTTTAAATTGTCTGCTTCGTCTTTTATCTTTCAACAGGTCCTGGAAAGAAATTGTCCAACGGCTTCTTTCCAGTGTCAGTTTTTGAAAGATCCGTAGCTTGCTTTATTTTGACAGGTGGCTGGTGAAAGAGGTGCTTTTAAAGGGTGGGGTGGAGGAGGAGGGGCATGCAGGGGGGGTGCAGGGGAAGAGGAGAGTGGGTAGCTGCTGCTTTTGGGGCTGACAAATGGCGCATGATTATTATGCTCTTCTCCCTCAATGGGGCCTTGAAAGAGGAGTGTGCCAGTAAGGTCTATGGTTGTAAGACAGCTGTACCTTTCTTAGGGCAGGGCCATTTCTGGCTTTTCTGCCTCTTCCTGGGGTACCCTCTATGGGAACAGAGTGAGGACCCAGAAGAGGCGACAGAGTAGATGAGTTTCCTGTAATGCACAGGAGTGATAAATCATTCACAGCCTCGGTATCCTTATTGGGAGGAGCTGTCCCTTTGAGAGTCCAGGCCAGCGTGGTGTCCACATGGTCCCAGGGACCCTGGTGTTCAGGACTCTCCCCCAGTAGCCCTGATGTGGCTTTGGCTACGCTTTCTTTAGCTGATAATAGCTACAGGGGACAGCAGATTGACCAGTGGCTTCTGGATGAGTTATAAGTGAAAGGACTCCCCACTTGTAACCTTTGGTTGTTGGTAGACTGTCACACCTAGGGCTCATGGGACTTAATGATGTCCTAAGAATTACTACTATGTAGAAATCCCTTTAAATCTTCTTCCCTGTGCTAGACTACCCCCCTCCGCTTCTTCTGAGCCTTCAGTTCAATTTATGTCTTGCTTCATGTGCACAGCCCAGAATTATACAATAATACTCCAGGTAGTTTGAAGAAAGGTAGAGTTTTTCTGATTCCCATGTCCTCCCTCTGTACTTGAACACTTTTTTTTTTTTTTTGGTGTTGTCGACTGTAGCACATTTAACAGACTAAAGCCCTGTTAATAATTAAGAACAAGATGTAGGGTGCGAGCCAATTTAAAGAGCTAACCAGTTGAAACCACCAAAACCACACCAGTGTATAACTAAAGGGATCTGAGATCCAGGTATTTCTTTTCCAGACTTTCTTCTCTTGCTCTCCCAATCCTGACTTACCAGTGGCCTCCTGGGAAGATGGGGAATGATCAGGAGAGTGAATGCAGGGAGTAAAAGCAGTCCACATTGCTTTTTTGTGCTAGCACTCTATGGTAACAATGAGTGGAAAGGGGCCATCTGCTGAGGCCGAGAAAGTTTTCTGTCCTTGAAGGGAGGCTTGCTGCATGGTGTTTTACAAATTCACTGTAACTTCTAGAGCCCCGATACTAAAGATGTTTCCGTCTTCTAAGTGAGGGCAATTGATAGCAATAACAGCAATAAAAATGTGACTAGGGAGGGCTTTCTAGGAACTTGACAACATATATAGAGCTTTTAATTCCTTTCACTGACCTTTTCAGAAGTTCTAAGCTACTGTCTTTGCAGTTTGTTGTGAATTTCAGATTCATTATACTGTAAGCAAGCTGATTTTTGTTTTGTTTTGTTTTGCTGTTCTTTAAGTGCACGCAAGCTATAACATAAGCAGAGAAGCATATCCCTGCCAGGAAGAAGAAAGCTTTGGGCCAGGAGCCAGGAGACCTGGGTGCTTTTCCCTGCTCTGCCACTGGCCGGCTGGGTGATGGGCATTCAGGAAGTCAGCATGTTAGGGCCCCGTTCCTGGTGTTCAGAAAATGAGGGCTTTGAACTTAGCTGGTCACCAAGATCCTGGCCAGCTCTGATATTCTGTGTTTTCACTGCAAAGGCGTTGAGAGCTGATGAGATGATCTGGAAAGATAAGAGGAATAGGAGGAAAGCCCTTTCCTCATTGCATATGTATTCTTGAATACAATAAAACCTTGAAATGAGCAGTTCTGGGTAACTGAGCTTTCTGAATGGTTTTTGTCTCCTTCCTTGCCGTCAGCTGTCATTCTGTACTGCTGTCAGCATGCCTGCTTTTAGTCACTTCTGTCCCTCCTTCTTGGCTGCTTCCCTTGTGGTCTTAGAAACCGTAGCATTAAGCTCATCAGAACTCTATGCCAAGAAGCACACATAAGTTGTGAGGAAGGGCCTCTCCTAGGACTCCAGCCCTTGGACTTGGGCTGATCAGAGCCTTTGGGGGCTTATTTCAAGGCTCCAGATAGGCTATGTGTCACTATATTCCCATCTGTCTTAGGCTAGACATTCGTGTAGTTAATAAGCATGTTTCTCCTCTGTGCTAATTAAGAAGGAAAAGCAGGTGAATAAGAGGAGGCAAAGGAACAGACCAAGAAGAGGGGGCTGGGGAGGGGGCCAGGGAAGGCAGTCTATCCCAGGGTCTAGCTATACAGTCAGATCTGCATCAGAAGACACCTTATTTCATAAAGGGTTTTTTTTTTTTTTAAGTTTGAAGTAAATAGCTAGGACAAGTAGCTATTTGAGAAAGCTGGAGGCATACTTCTGAAGTTTGGATTCTAAAGAGAAAGCTGGCTTGGATGTGCCTGTCTGCTTAAAGTAGGGTGCTTGGCAGTACAGGCTGCCTCAGTCCATGTGTATGTTTATGGTTTGGTTATCTGGCTGGTGCCTGGAATGTTGCACACAAACTTCTGAAAGCAGCCACGGAGATCCCACTCCCCTGTCTCAATGCATAGTCCAGAGTGGGAATTTGAATCAAACTATTCCTCCTTCAGTATGTTGTAAACTGCAAGGTATTAACATCCAAATAGGTATCCTTCCATAGTTTCTGCATGAAAACCTAACTCAAATGATCAATCATTGTGTTCAGAATAGTTTCTATAGCCGTCAGACCCATAGTGGTTACATACCCACAATCTGTGGTGCTGGCCACATGTGTATTTTGTGGTCACAGCAGTCACCGGAGGTAGAGGCCCTTTACCCTCCCATCCATCCCTGATCTTTCTACCTTCCCAGATTTATGTTCCCCTCTTCCCACACCTTGTACTCTTATCTATACGTAGCCAAGTCAGACTACTCATTCCCAGGGAATAGTGGGAACTGTCGCCTCTTCCTACTTGTGACAATGAAACATCCCGCTCATCTCACATAGACCTTCACATCCATTTTCTCTGATACCCGTGGGTGGACATCTCTCCTTCTTCCCCATAGCATTTTGCTGTGAATGAGTAAGTGAAGAAGTGAATGGACATCAGGATAGTGAATTGTTCGTTTATTCCATAAACATTTATTAAACATCTTCTGTGTGCCCAGCTAAGTGTCAGGTAGTAGGGATATAAAAACAAGTAAGACACACACTGTATAGGCAGAGAGAAAAGCAGGTTCCATGCAAGGAGCCCGATGCAGGACTTGATCCCAGGATCACAACCTGAGCCAAAGGCAGACGCTCAACCACTGAGCCACCAAGGTGCCCTGCTAACAAAATTTAAATAAAAAAATGAATAAGAGACAGTCTCAGTTCTCAAGGGAATAATACTTTATGTTAAAATTGATTATTGATTTTATTGCCTCTATAGGGTCAGAAGCTCCCCAAAGTCTGGTATCATGTCTTACTCAGCTTTATAATCCCATCATGCCTTGCATACAGTACAGAGTCTCAGGAAATGTTTATTAGCTTGATTTGAAAAATACTCCACTTCTTTCACATGAAAAAAGGCATATATTCCCAGAAGCCCTTTCCAAGGCGGCATCTTTAGCATAGTGCTTTGATCTAATAGTGGGGAGGTTAGACTTTGAAGCACATTCTTCCCTCGATATAAAGTGGATTGAAAACATCAAGGGTTAAGACTGGTCACTGCCAGGTATAGGCACGGTCGTCTTCTCAGTGTGAAGCCTCAAAAGTAAGAACTTCTGCCTGTTTGTGCTCCTGGATAAGTGCACATTCTAGTCTGCCACCTAACTTGTTATGCCCAGAGTTGCTAAAGTGCCTTTAGCTGCAAACCTTTATCTCTAGTGCCTTTATCTGTTGAAAGGATATGATACTATCTACCTACTTTAGCTATAGGAGAGCCCAGCAGTAGAATCAAGAAAATGGCTTTTAGATTATACGCAGGTGTTAGCAGAAACCAGCTTCTGATCATCTAGTTCTTAAACCTGAGTCTAACATGAAGGCAATAGAGCTGAGTGTGAATGGATGCTCAAAGTTAGTAACTGATGAGCTTACTGGGGGAACCCTGTTCACGCATTTGAGCCCTCATGTATCAGAAGAACGAGGGACTGCAGCCTCAGAAGTCTGACATACCATGTGATTAATAATCAACAAACATTTCAAAGTACAAATGATAAAATTAAATCCAGCTCGCATTTACAGGAAGCCCTGCCTCTAGTACAAATTATAGACTTATTAGGTTTATCTGGCCCTGCCTGTCCTTTAAGTGGTATATAATTATTCCTAAACCTTTCAGGAAAGAATTTGAGAATAACATTTTAAAGCCATAAACCCTAATTCACTAACAAGGTGGAAATCTCATTTAGTCTTCTGTGGACTCTTATTTATTTACTTGATGTTCAGATATTAACCTTTATTCACCAGAATTGCTTCCAATTTCCACTCTGGCAGCGATAAACAACAAGGAACTAATATCACTACAAAATGTTTCGGGAGAATTATTTGCAGCATATAATTGAAACCTACTGCTGTCTTTCATGCAGCATTACTACAATAACAGGAAATACTGGGAGACCAAAGGAGAGACTTTCAGCCCACCCCTGGGATAACTGTAGGCTTTTGTCCATAAAGCCACTTCGCTCTTGTGAATGCAGGCTAATGCATTGTGGCCAAGTAAGATTTAGTGGACATATGTGAAAACAGGGTCCTGTCAGGATCTGGCTGATCATAAGTCAGTGCAGATTTAAGCGGCCTGTTGACCAGAGGTGTAGGGACCCCTCCTTTATGTACTGCACATTCCAGCTTTTGCTACCACCGTGCCAGATTGCACGAGGATTCCCTGACTGAAGGGATGGGGGGGGGGGCTTCTGGCTGCTCCCCCCCACCCCTCCCCTGAGTATTATGATAGAATCTGATCTCTAATAGGCATGAGAATTAGCTTGGGGTCCCAAAGCACTGGGTGGATTAACAGATGAGGTTTTTTTTTTTTTTGAAAATCTAATTCTGCATAAAATTAGCTCTAGTCTCAAAAACAAACTAAACAGACTAGAAACTGGACGAAGGGGGGAGTCCTTTGTACTCACAGAATAGATACTTTTCCTTCAAGTGTGTCAGCGTGAATTAGGACTATTAATGCCTTAACAACTCTGCCAGTTATTGAGCTGGTCCTTAAAACAAGGGCAGAAGGGGGGGGGGGATCTGAATAGACAGATCTCTGACTTAATAGCCACTTCTCAGGTTGTTCTTTAGTCTCTGAGTATATGCACCTGCCTCCCATTTCCATTAATGGCATTAAGAGCTGCATATCGTGTGTAATACAGGATCATCAGGGTCTTTATTGCTGCTCTTTGAAAGGGAATAAAATCATGTCCCTTTCATTCTCTCTGAAACATTACGTGTTAAAATTAAGAGCCCTTGTGCTTTGCCCAATTACTTTACAGATAAAGTTTCTTGATAATGTGCCTCGAAGTCATTTTAATTTGAACAAGCAAATATGTATTCTTTGTTTAAACATTTTTCAATTCCATTTGTGTCCCTGCTAGAATCCGCTGAAAGAACTGCTTAGATTAAAAAAGAAAGAAAGAAAGAAAACAACAAAAAACCCCAAGTAAAATGGACTCTAGTGTCCCTACGGCTGTGTAGTGGCCTCCCCTTCCCCTGTAAGGCCCCTCGCATAGGCAGGCTACCGTACAAAGGACCCTCATCCGTGCTCTCAGTGAATCCCAAATCCCGGCCCTATCCCTCTGTCAAACTGGTATTATTTTAGGGATGTCTTTTAATTTTAGCATTAGCCTAATTATACATATGCATCTATAATACATCCACAAATCAAACATTAGTTGTGGCCGGGAGGTGGACATGGGGCAGCTCAGCAGCTCTCAGCAGTTGGAGGGCTTGCATTTTAATGAGGACTGCAGTGCCCATCCTGGTTAGCCGGGGGCCGGGCACTTCCAGTATTTAGCTCTGCGTGCCTTCTCCCAGCCTCACCAACCTCTTAGAAGCAGATTTCATCTTTGTTTTTCTGATTGGAAACCGAGCCTCAGTTTCCCTAACTGTCAAATAGGATTATACCCTCAGAGCTTAGGGTGAGGACAACATAATATATGTGAAGATTATATATATATATGCACATTTCAGCATAATGTGAATGTGAGGTGTTGCCGTTGTTAAAACAGTTCCTTCTGTGGGTGACTGGCTGGGTCAGTCCATATTGTGGGACTTTTGGTTTCAGGATCATGAGTTCGAGCCCCACATTGGACAGAGAGCCTATCTCAGAAAAAAAAAAAACAACAGTTACTTCTGTTCTGATTATAAGTACTCTTAAGTAAAATTCAAAACCAAATGAGCCCAATTCTTTTGACTGTTCCTGATGTTTAACAACTGAATTCTTCAGTGTTTCCTAAGACCATCACGATGACAAATATTTTTATGCTCCTTTTCCCCTGCCACCCCATAAAAATTGATTCGCAGACATTACTGCAGGCTCCCCAGTCTGCGAGCAGTACTAAAATGCTCAAACTAAATGTACTAAATCCTTGGACTAAATTCTCTACTGTAAAGAAAAAAAAGACACGTTCCTGTGAGGCAGAGGTTGTGTTGCCTATAAATCCATTTACTTTATTTGTCCACAAGTTGAAAAAGAACAGGAGATTGGTGAGGAAATAATAATCAGGCTCTTGAGGCATCAGTTACCTGTATCAAGATACATTTGAATATTTTGATGTAAGCAGATATACATTGAGTATGAGCCTGAGCATGTGGTTCCAGGCTCTGATGTGTGGCCTCTGAGTTCCAAAGGGCTTTGGGGTAGAGGTGAGAGGCATCTGAAGGGCAGTGCTTCCCAGCAGGGTTAGAGACTGTACTGAGAAGGCCTAAGTTTTTTTTGTTTTGTTTTTAAGATTTTATTTATTTATTCATGAGAGACACAGAGAGGGAGGCAGAGACTTAGGCAGAAGGAGAAGCAGGCTCCATGCAGGGAGCCCGATGTGGGACTTGATCCCGGTATTCCAGGATCATGCCCTGAGCTGAAGGTAGATGTTCAACTGCTGAGTCACCCAGGCATCCCAAGGCCTTAGTTTTCAAGTGGAGTCCAGATACTCTAGATATTCTTCTTCAGGTGGTGGGTCAGAAAGGGGAGCTCTGGCTAGTGAGAGATTTGAAGAGGGAGTGAGGATGAGTATGCTTGAGATATGACATCTTAGGGCTCTTGGTTCCTGTTAAGGTCTTTGATGACACCCTGGGGGAGTGATACCTGACTTGGAACCTTTCAAGGTCCCTGCTTGTACACGTAGTTCCATAGTGCAAGGTCTGAAGCCTTCTGAAGCTTTCTGGAAATGCTTTACATGTGCCAAGAACAATGCCTGGAGTCTGCTTTTGGCTTGGGCTCTCCTTCCTACTCAGGTAATTGTGCATCCTTATGTAACCTTTCAAACCGAAGACCGAAAGAGACATTTATAGCAACCTGAAAGTTCCTCTCCTCTCTCTTTCCTCTTTCCAAGTTTGAACTTTGAGATCCTCAGTAAAAAACTTTCTTTGAAAGGAAATGACCTTAATTCCCTGCAGATTTAACAACAGGTTGTGGCCCTGCTCTGGTCTTCTGCTGAAGGACAGGACTGTGTGTGACACAGGGATCCCGGGGACAGACTAACTTTGAAAAATTGGGTAGCTCTACTCTTGCCATGAAAAAGAGAAAGATTGCATGGCTCCTTTTTATACAGGAATCAAGATTGTCACGATTCATTAGGCCTTTTATCTTGTGCATGGCTGTTTGCTCTGGTAGTGGGTTCATCTGGATACATTATTTTTTAAAGATTTTATTTATTTATTTGAGGTGGGGGAGGGAGGGGCAGAGACACAGGCAGAGGGAGAAGCAGGCTCCATGCAAGGAGCCTGAGGTGGGACTCGATCCTGGGTCTCTGGGAGACTGCTAAATCGCTGAGTCACCCGGGCTGCCCTCATCTGGATACATTAAAGTGCAATTCTTTGTGCATTTTGAGTTCTCTGAGGAAAACTCTCATGTTGCATTGCTACAATAATGAGCATACATGTTTTTGAAAGGGATTTTTACTTTGATTTAAGAGCTCTTCAATGGGCTTTATTTTTTTAGAGAAATTTTAGGTTCATAGAGCAAATTTGAGCAGAAAGTACAGCCTCCCCTTTTATCAACATTCTGCTCCAGAGTGGGACATTTGTTAAAATTGGTGAACCTACACTGATAGATCCTCATCACCCAAAGACCATCCTTTATGTCAGGGATCACTCCTGGTGATGTACATTCTTTGAGCTTGAACAAATGTATAGTGATGTGTGTCCATCACTATAGTATCATACAGAAGAGTTTAACTGCCCCAAAAATCACTTGTGCTCTGCCTGGTCATTCCTCCCTCCCTCCCTCGAACCCCTGGCAACCACTCATCTTTTTACTGTCTCCCGTAGTTTTGCCTTTTCCAGAACATCATAGAGTGGGAATCATCCAGTATGTAACCTTTTCAGCTTGGCTTGTTTCACTGAGTAATAGGAATTTAAGCTTCCTCCATGTCTTTTCGTGGTTTGATAGCTCACTTTGTTTTAGCCCTGAATAATATTTCATTGTCTGGATCGCCACAGTTTGTTTCTCCCATTTACCTATTGAAGGCTGTGTTGGCTGCTTCCAGATTTTGGTAATTTTGTACAAAGCTTCTCTAGACATCTCTATGCAGGTTTTTGTGCAGAATAAGTTTTCAGCTCATTTGGATAAATACCAAGGAGTATGTGTATCTTCAGTTTTATAAAAAACTTCCAAACTCTCTTCCAAAGTGGCTGTGCCATTTTGCATCCCGCCCCCCCCCCCTGCCCCCAGCGATGAATGAGAGTTCCTGTTGCTCCACACCTGCAGCACCATTTGGTATTGTCAGTGTTTTGGATTCTGGCCATTCTCATTGGTGTGCAGTAGCCCATTGTTGTTTTCATTCACAATTCCCCAATGACCTGTGATGTGGACCATCTTCTCATATGCTTATTTGCCATCTGTAGATCTTTGAGATATCTGCTCAAGTCTTTACCTCATTTTTTAAAAAGATTTTTATTTAAAAAAAAGATTTTTATTCATGAGGCACACACACACACACAGAGAGAGAGAGAGAGAGAGAGAGAGGCAGAGATACAGGCAGAAGGAGAAGCAGGCTCCATGCAGGGAGCCCGATGTGGGACTCGAACCCAGGACCCCAGGATCATGCCCTGGGCTGAAGGCAGTGCCAAACCACTGAGCCAACTGGGCTGCCCATCTTTGCCCCATTTTTTAAGCCTGCTATTTTTTTTCTTATTACTCTTGATATTATTTGATCCTGTGACAGATGTTAACTTGGTCCCTTCTGACTGGCAGCTGGAAAGTTTGATTTTGGTTACATTTTCCACTTAGATATGTAGGGTCTTAAGCAGACCATACCTGGTACACCTTCCCCTGGGCTTGGCAAAAGAGTCACTTTTATTAACCTGAAGTTCTGGTGAAAGGGCAAGTAGGGGATCTCTGGGTGGCTCAGCGGTTTAGTGCCTGCCTTTGGCCCAGGGCGCAATTCTGGAGTCCAGGGATCAAGTCCCACATCAGGCTCCCGGCATGGAGCCTGCTTCTCCCTCCTCCTGTGTCTCTGCCTGCCCCCCCCATCATAAATAAATAAATAAATCTTTAAAAATAAAAAAAAAAGAAAGGGTAAGTAAAAAGTTAGTGATCAACTAAGTGTGCACCCGCCACTCAACCTATTGACTTCACAGACCTGGCAGGAAAGTACAGTTAGTCCTGCTGTAACGTAACATATTAATTCCTAAAGACCATTGTGCTCTGCAGAATCATGCAGTAAAACCACAGGCATGAGAAGATTAGGGCTAGAGTACAGCACTAAAAAACATAATAGCACATTTAAAAACTAAAGAACCTAATAAAAAATAGCATAGTTTTGCATGTGCTAAGTGATTAGGAAATACATAAGTACAACAAATATGGCAGGCAAAAGTGAAACGTGACATTAGCAAATGTGAAATTCACATGCTCAGGTTATTTCTTAAGGTATCAGTCACATTGGAACAAATTCATATTTTCAAAATGAGTGTTATAGCAGGCTCTAGTGAATACCCTTTGATGCATTCATTTTTAAAAAAGATTATTTGAGAGAGTGTGAGTGTGAATGGGTGGGGGGAGGCAGGGGCAGGAACAGAGAGGGAGGCAGAGGTACAAGTGGACTCCCGTGATCCTAGGACCCTGAGATCATGACCTGAGCTGAAACCAAACCAAGAGTTGGATGTTTAACTGACTGAGTCACCCAGGAGCCCCCCTACTATGCATTCTTGAGCATAGTAGGTCCCTTTCATTCTCATAGTAGCTTCTCCTAGATGATCTCCTTTGTGCTGTCTGAACTGCTGCCATTAATGACCCACTGACCATGACTCTTAGCACCAGTCGATCCCTTCACCAGGGGCATCTTGTGCTGCGTGGGAGGGCCAGGTAACATGCAGAGAGCTGACTTCTGGTTTTATATTGAGGGGTATGCTGGATTGTTTGACCTCTTGCTTACTCAAAATTGCTGATGTGGTGGATGAAGCATTGTCCAGTGTGGAATGGTGAGAAGGCTTCCTTGGAGCCAGGTGAGCTAGGGCTGGCCGCATATTTAAGCCCTCCTTGAACAGTCTTCATAGAGTCATTGAAAGCATATTAGAAGCATGTCTTTCCAGAGTCTGGCATGAATCTTAACAGGCCTATATTCAGTGGTGTCTGCGTCTCTTTCTGTGTATTTTTCCTCTTATGGATTATAGAAACCATTTCTTCCTCGGGAAACTTTTGATCATGTTAAAGACTCATTTCCAAAGGGAAAACAGTGCCTTAGAGAGAAATTAGTTTTCAAAAATAGACATTCATATCGCATATAAATACATAGACAAGCACTCTGACGACAACGACAATAAAATGCTGCCCTTCTGTTCCAGGAAAGAAATACCTTATTTTCTGTTTGGAGGGAAGGATTCTTCACAAACTACAAATGCTCTGCTCTGTGTGTATCATCTCCTATAATCCCCCTCACTAAAGATGCTTTGGATCCAGAGTGGCTCTATTATTCTTGAAAAGCCTTGGGTTTTTCTGTAGATTGACTGAGATTCTTAGCCTTAAAACTTTTTGCTATCCAGGAGCTACATCAAATTTATGAGGTTGCTGTGCTTCATTGGGAATGGGCCCTCTAGGTTGGGGTCTGATGGTTTAAAAAGGTTTTTGTTTTTGTTTTTTAAAATTTTTATTTATTCATGAGAGACACAGAGAGAGACAGAGACCTAGGCAGAAGGAGAAGCAGGCTCCACGCAGGGAACCCAATATGGGACTGGATCCCAGTACTCCAGGACCACGCCCTGAGCCAAAGGCAGATGCACTCAACCGATGAACCACCCAGGTGTCCCTTAAAAAGGTTTTGTAAAGAAAATTCTGGATTCTCCAATCTCCAGTTCAAAGCAGTCCTGTTGTTATGGATCCTCCAATTTTTCTGTTGTTATTTGCTACTTAGGATCACTCTGTTGTCTGTAGAAATGTTGATAGAAATGTCACTGTTTCCGGTAGAGAATAGGAAGGAGCTGGTCTCTTTGCTTAGAGTGAGGGCAGTGGTTTTGATCCTTGGCTCACCAATGGCTTCGCTTACTTGAGAACTTTCTAAGTGTCAGTATTGATTTCCATGTATTTCCTCCTTTAATTCTCACAAAAAACATCGTCAAATGTATTTTGCACTCAGTTGAACTGTGACTTCTGCCCCTTGCACAGGATCAGGCAGCATGAGATTTGAACTCCAGATTTAAAAGAAAAAAAAAATTTTTAAAGATATTTTAAAAAGATTTTATTTATTTATTCATGAGAGAAACAGAGAGAGAGAGAGAGAGGGGCAGAGACACAGGCAGGGGGAGAAGCAGGCTCCATGCGGGGAGCCTGATGTGGGACTCGATCCCGGGACCCTAGGATCACGCCCTTGGCTGAAGGAAGGCGCCAAACCACTGAGCCACCAGGGATCACCAGAAAATTTTTTTTTAATGAAATCTCTACCTCTGGCATGGGGCTCAAACTCACAACTCTGAGATCAAGAGTCATACTTACCACTAACTGAGCCAGCCAGGTGCCCCAGGATTTTGTTTTCTTTGAAGATTTTATTTATTTATTTGAGAGAGAGCAGCACATGAGCAGGGGGAGGGGCAGAGGGAGAGGAAGAAGCAGATTGGCCCCTGAGTAAGGAGCCTGATGCATGGGTGGGGGTCATCTATCTCAGGAACCCCCCCCAGCCCCCCCCCCCAGATGATGACCTGAGCTGAAGACAGATGCTTAACTGATCCACTCAAGTGCCCCAGGATTTTCTTTTTTTTAATTTTTAAAAAAGTGTTAGTATCTTTCTTTTTAAGATTTCTTTACTTATTTTATTTCTTATTTTAGAGATAGTGTGAGTGAGCGTGGGGAGGGCTGGGGCAGGAGAGAGAAACTTTCACAGACCCTTCAGTGAGCTTGGAACCCGACACAGGGCTTAATCTCATGAACCTGAGATCATGATCTGAGCTGAAACCAGGAGTTGGACGCTTAACCAACTGTGCAACCCAGGTATCCCCCCACTTTTTTTACTCTTTCATTTATTTTTTATTGAGGTAAGTTTCACATAACAGAAAATTTACCATTTCTTTTTTTTTTTTTAAAGATTTGTTTATGAGAGAGAGAGAGAGAGAGAGAGAGGCAGAGACATAGGCAGAGGGAGAAGAAGCAGGCTCCTTGTAGGGAGCCTGATGAGGGACTCGATCTTGGATCCTGGGATAACGCCCTGAGCAGAAGGCAGCTGCTCAACTGCTGAACCACCCAGGCATCCCGAAAATTCACCATTTCAGCCATTTTAAAGGGTACAATCCAGTGGCACTTAGTATGTTCTCGGCATTGTGCAACTGTCAACACTTTCTAATTATAGAACATTTTCATCCTCTCAGAAGTAAAATTCTGCACCCATTAAGTTACTACTCCTCTCCCACCCCATATCCATTGGATTGGCAATTTTTAAAAGATTTTATTTATTTATTCATGAGAGACACAGAGAGAGAGAGAGAGAGAGAGAGAGAGAGAGAGAGAGAGAGAGGCAGAGACACAGACAGAAGGAGAAGCAGGCTCCATGCTGGAAGCCTGATGTGTGACTTGATCCCGGGTCTCCAGGACCACGCCTCGGGCTGAAGGCAGGTGATAAACTGCTGAGCCACCCAGGGACTCCCAGATTGGCAATTATTAATCTCCTTTCTGTTTCTATGGATTTTGCCGATTCTGGATATTTCATGTAAATGGATCCTAAAAAAAAATCTGGCCTTTGTACCTGGCTTCTATCACTTAGCATAATGTTTTGGTATTTAATTTCTTTTTATTATGGCTGAATACTATTCCGCCACATGGACATACCACATGTTTTATCCATTTGTCATTTGGTGGACATTGGGTTTCCACTTGTTGGCTATTTTGAATAGTGCTATTACCATTCACACACACGTTTTTGTCTGAACACCTGTTTTCAATTGTCTTGACTACAGTTGATCTTTAACAACACAGGTTTGAACTGTGGAGGCCCATTTATATGTGGAGGTTTTTTAAGATTCTAATTATTTATTCATGAGAGACACACAGAGAGGCAGAGACACAGGCAGAGGGAGAAGTAGGCTCCATGCAGGGAGCCTGACGTGGGACTCGATCTCGGGTCTCCAGGATCACACCCTGGGCTGAAGGTGGTGCTAAACCGCTGAGCCACCCGGGCTGCCCTGTGGATTTTTTTTTATTTTAATTTTTATTTTATTTTTATTTTTTTTAATTTTATTTATTTATTCATAGAGATGCAGAGAGAGAGAGAGGCAGAGACACAGGCAGAGGGAGAAGCAGGCTCCATATAGAGAGCCTGACGTGGGTCTCGATCCAGGGTCCCCAGGATCACGCCCTGGGCTGCAGGCAGCGCTAAACCGCTGCGCCACTGGGGCTGCCCATGGATTTTTTAAAAAAGATTATTGATTTATTTATGATAAAGAGAGAGAGGCAGAGACATAGGAGGAGGGAGAAGCAGGCTCCATGCCGGGAGCCCGACGTGGGACTCGATCCTGGGACTCCAGGATCGCGCCCTGGGCCAAAGGCAGGCGCCAAACTGCTGAGCCACCCAGGGATCCCCTGCCCTGTGGATTTTTAAAATCATTACTGTAAATGTTACTCATCCTTCCTTATGGTTTTCTTTTTTCCCCAAAGTTCTTTATATTTTTAAAGTAACCTCTACTCCAAAGTGTGGGGCTCGAAACTACAACCCCAAGATCAAGAGTCATATGCTCTAACAACTGAGCCAGCCAGTTGCCCCATCTTCCTTATATTTTCTCAGTAACATTTTCTTTTGTCTAGCTTATTTTATTGTGTGAATACAGTATATAACATACGAAATATGCATTAACTGTGTTATCAGTGAGGTTTCTGGTCAGTAGGCTATTAGTGGTTAAGTTTTCAGGGTATCTAGTTTTAAGCAGATTTTTGACTGCATTGGTAGGGGTGGGGGTTGGTGTCCCAAGCCCCTACGTTATTCAGGGGTCAACTGTGTATGTATACCTAGGAGTGGAGTTACCAGGTCACATTGTAATTCTATGTTAAACTTTTTTGGGGGGATTGCCCAACTATTTTCCATGGTGACTGTGTACTATTTTACATTACCATCAGCAGTGTGTGAGGTGAGCACAGATCTTTTCGACTCCAGAGGCTGTGCTCATTTTCTTGAGCCATGCTGTCTCCTAATAACTCCCCAAGGGCTCCAGCAACCCCCTGCCCAATTTCACCTCTAGCCAATAACAGAAACCATGTATACTGTCTCATGTTGTGGGGGAAATTGTTGGTAATATGGATTTGGCTTGGGGAACAGGGGTTTGAAGTTTGTCAGTGGACATCCTCTTCCTCAGTGTCAGGTAGAGGTTTAGAATCACATACTGTATGATTCCAGTTCTGAGAAATGATCCACAACAAGCAAATCCATAGAGAGAGTGTAGGATCAGTGGCTGATGGCTGGCTGCTGAGGTCCCAGGAAGTGATGTGATGACTAAGGTATGGGGTTTCTTTTGGGGAGGGGAGTAATATTGATTGTGGTGATTGTTACACAACTCTAAATGCACTAAAAGGCAATGTGTGGCACACTTTAAATGGGTGAATTATATGACATGTGAATTATATCTCACTAAAACATGAAGAAAAGCAGTGTAGGCTGTGGAGCCTTACTGCCACTTACTAGTTCTGGTCTTAGACAAGTTCTTTAGTGACTCTGCTCCTGTGTTCATATATGTAGAAGGGAGTAAAATAGTAAGTTATGTACCTCCCTCCTAGAATTGAGATGATCAAAGCAGCTGATACAGATAATATAGTGCTTGGCGTGGTGCCTGAGACATAACAAGTGCTCAGTGGATGTTGCTAACTATTAATATTAGCATCATAAAATATTTTTTGAAGGTCCAACTGATAGATGGTGTTCATGATAGGGCAGCAAAGGCAGGAAATGTGTAGAATTCCTCTTAAAATTCTTAGTTCAGCCCTGCTGCCAAGGGAAATGAACAATACAGGACAATGTAATGAGGCAATAATTTGGATAGTAATGAGAGATGAGGTCATGTGGCAGGGGGTGCTGGGTAGACATGGGGGCTAGAAAAAGAATATTGGTGGTGATGCAGGAGAGGAAATTGTATTACAAAAGAATACTCTGCCCTCACTGACAACAGATGTTGGGAGGTCTTGGGCTCTGGGCTCCAGGGCCTCTGACCCCCTTGAAATTCTCTCCGGTTTCTTTGGAGGTCATGATCCCACAGTTGGAGGAGTCCTGGTATAGATTAGCTTCCTTGGGTATGTTTTCCTCTCTCTCTCCCGAATGCCTCCCTTCCCCAGGGTTTTGAGGATTTTGAGGACCTGGGAGCTAGGTGCTCATGGTAGCAAACCAGCAGCTTTTCAGGGGAAACAGGAAAAATCCGGGATCGGGGGGGCCCCGGCAGGAGTCTGAACCACACGGATCTGAGAGTGAAAAGAAATTGGAACAAAGCAGCTTGGCCCGCGGCTCTCAGGTTGAGGGCCCTCCAGAAAAAGCGCGCCCACCGCTGTCTGTGTTCATACTCGCAGGCTCCATGCCTCAAGAATCTGCGTGGCGCCTCCCCATCAGCGTCCCCCGTGGGGGCAGCCAAGGCAGAGACCGGCAGCCTCCCTGCCTCCTCCTCGAGGAGGCAGGCCCCAATCTCACGCACGAAGGGACCGAAGAACTCTTCCAGACAACAGGCTGCGCAAGTGCAGGCGGACAGGCTGTCAGCCGAGCGTGTCCGGTGCCGACACCGTCCGGGTCCCGGTTGGCTTTCCCAGAGTGCATTTCTGCCGACTGTGCACCTCCTTAGAGTACGTGGCCTGGGGTGGTGCGCAGAGCGCGTGTGCGCCTCAGCTGGGCAGAGCCTGAGCTTCCCTCCCGCGAGGCAGCGAGCGAACCGGTAAGCGCGGGCAGCGTGGGTGTGCGCTCCTGCGAGGCCATGAGGGCGTCCGTGCCGGATTCCGTCATGGAGGTAGGAATGTCATGGCAGCTGGAGCCGCACACGCGCACACCGTGCCCAGACACATGCTTGGGCAGTCATGTCAGATACGGGGCTTTGGCTGCCAGAAGGCCTGGCGAGTGTTAAATGCCATTGGCAGGGACCCGGGGGTCAGGGGTTGGGGGGGGGCGCGGGTGGGCAGCTCTGTCACCCTGGGGAGGTTTCTCTGGGCAGCGGGAGAGGGCCCCGGGCTCAGACTGATTTGTGGCCTCCCCTGTCCGCCCAGCCCTCCCCGGCCTGCTGTCTGTCCATCAGCTGCAGGGCCGCTGGCCTGAGCACGCGGGCTGCTCCTTGGCTTTGAGCCAGTGGCGAGCTGGGAGCCTGTGACTTTGAGACTTGGCCCTTTTCAGTTCTCTTTGTTCAGAAAAAAGTTTCATCCTGGCTCTCTTCAGTGGCTGCCGAGGATTAGGAGAACCCCGGGGAGACTTGGCTATAGGACAGCTCTCAAAGCTGTGCTGGGAAATTTGAAGAGGGGCCATTTCTCTCTGTCTTGTTGCAAGTTAACATTCTTCTCTCCCTTCCTAAAAGTTTTTTTACTGTTGCAAACCCTACGGGCGTAATCCCCTGCAGCTATGGAGGGGATTAGACCAGTATCTAGACCAATAAAATGGTTTAAGGACCGTTGCAGTGGACAATATGAAGGAAACTTCAAATCTAGGCACTCGTTTTTAATAGTCGCACCAGTTAGAGCCACTACTGACTTTCCTGGGTTAGCATTTCTCATTCTTGGGGGGGGGGGGGGAGTCTGCTTTTCATGGGTTGTAAAGAAAAAGAAAGCAGGAAGGCTTTGCTCTCCTGAACAGAGCTTGAGAATTGGATCGCCAAGGGGCCAAGGGCTGTGGTATTCCCAAGTACAAGTGGGCCATTTTCAAGAATGTGTAACTACTTGTAGTTTCTGCAGTTAATATTCTTAAGAAATGGAAATTGCCTCAGCTGTAAAGTGGTTTCCTATTAAGCTTTCTTTTTTTAGTGTCAGTGGCTTTTACCTTTAAAAAATCCTATTTTTTCAATGACTATGAACAAATTGTTTTTGAGAATCTGGACACTATAATAGATGAACAGATTTTTTTTTTGGCTTTTTCCTTAAGCTGCCTTTTGGTATAAATCTACAAAAAATGCCTTTATCCAGCTTGTTACCATGTTTCTTTTGGTACTTGGGGAGAACTTTACTATGAAGTGCTTCCATTAAAATTATTTCCTTGAGGACACATTAACAAGCAGAAAGCTGTGGACTACTACATATACACATACCAGGGGTGGGTAGTTCAGTTTCTGTAATCCCACAATACACAAATGTTGGCAGGGTTTCAATGATAGTATTAATCCTGTGAGATACTTTGTCATGCATGATAGATGATATTTACAAATTGAGGTCTGAAATGGTCAGAAGCTTTGAAGATACTTTATTATGCAGTATGTGGAAGTGGAAGTGTTTATATTACTTGTTTTAGATGATATTGGCCAACCAGGCAGCAAAAAATACACAGTCTCGTAATAGGCTGCAACAGTTTCATAACAAACCTGCAGGTTCCTGGGGACTTTTTACAGCCTAAACCAACAAGGTTTGTCAAAGGTTTTGCCAAGGTCTTAAAACCCTATGGGCTACTCAGAGGGTTTTGATATCTCCTGTGAAATGCTAGTCCATTTATATGCCATCCATATACCTGTTGAGTGACTTTCTTAGTAAATTTTTGTGTGGGGAACTTAGAGTGGAATCTGATAGCCCTGCCATGAAGAGCTCCTGGTTCTTTAAGGGCTCTGCTTGATTAATGAGAAAGGATTTGAGCATAATTAGGAATCACAGTGCGTTTGAAGACTGGAAGTGGAAGCCCAAGAAGGGTCACTGATTTGTTCTCAAGGTCCTAGAGGCAGATTGACTTGCTGGGCCTTGTTTCCTCCCAACATGTGTAACCAACTGTAGGTTTGCTTTCCTTTACCCTTCACCCCCTTCACCTCCCAATTTTGGGTACTCTTAAGCTTTTAAAGATTTCCATGATCAAAGAAGCTCCGTTCACCCTGGCCAGACTCTTTGTGACTTTGCACATTTTCTTTTTTTTTTTGTCTTTCCCCAACTACCTTGCACCTTTAGGCTATTTCTCCCACTGGGCTTCTCCCTTCCTGTGCCTTTTTCTTTTTTCTTTTTTCTTTCTCCCCCACCCTTCTGCAGAAAGTCTATTCCATAGTCTTCCTGAGTTTTAGAACAGCATGGTAGTCTGGGCACAATCAAATGACCCTTTTGGATATAGAGTAGGGCTTTTCTCCTTAGAGGCTATAGGGGGAGGTTTGGTTTCTCTTAACCCCTTCCCGTGATGTCAGACACTTGCAGCCGTGACAGTATGATAGATAGCTGGCTTTTTCTTTCCCAGCTTTATTGGAGTAGAAGCCATATACTACAAAACTCACTCCAAGTGTACAATTCAGCGGTTTTCATATGTTTCCGGAGTTGTGTGGCTATCACCACAGTCTGCTGAGGACATTTTTGTCACCCCAAGAAGAAACCTTGTATCTTGCCTCCTCTCCCAGGCCTCGGCAGCTGCTTTCTGTGCACAGATTGATGTCTTGGGGCCCAGTCTGCAGTCCTGTCCCCATAAAGGAAGGTGTCATTTGGCTGCCCACTCACTCAGCTTGATGGTAGCCTTCCTGAGTTTTGCCCATCCTTCCTCGTTGGCCAGACCTGCCACTGACTGCTTTAGAGACAAATAAACTGGGAGATGAGTGTATTCTGTACTGCCATTCCTATGCCAGAGACTTCCAGAATGGGCCCTTGGAGGACCTCTGTGTGAATTTCCTCTCTGTCTGACTTCCGGCAACCTCATTTTTGTCAGATGACTGCTTACTCTTTGCCCCTAAACCCTGGTGATGGGAAACCCCCTGACTGGAAGCTTCCTCAGGGCAGGGACTTTGTAACCCGAGTTCCAGGGCTAATGTCTGTCTGCCACATAATAGGCACACAGCATTCACCGAGTGAGTGAATTTACTTGCTGATATTAATGGAGATTAAATTGTCCTAGCCTTTTTTTTTAAAGATTTTATTTATTTATTCATGAGAGAGAAAGGCAGAAACACCGGCAGAGGGAGAAGCAGGCTCCCTGAGGGGAGCCCAGTGCAGGACTTGATCCCAGGACCCCGGGATCATGCCCTGAGCCAAAGGTAGACACTCAACCACTGAGCCACGCAGGCATCCCTAAAGATTTTATTTATTTATGTTAGAGAGGGCTTACAGGAAGAGAGGGGCAGAGAGTCTTAAGTAGACTGTGCACTGAGTGCAGAGCCCAATGCAGGACTCCATCCCATGACCCTGATCACGACCTGAGCTGAAACCAAGAGCCAGATGCCCCAGAATTACCCTAGCATTTTGACACATACCTGTCATTGTTAGCTAATTGAGCTCATTTTTACTTTTGTGCTTTCCTCTTTTTTTGTGCTTTTTGGGGTGCTTTTCTTTTAAATAGAATAATTTTAAAAAGTAGCATGTAAAATGGGTATCACCATACATTCAGGTTGTATCCCATTTTGGGTACTGATCAGAAATGGACTCATCTCTTACTATAAATGTACTCATCTCTTATTATGTTTCTTGTGAGT
This sequence comes from Canis lupus dingo, assembly GCF_003254725.2. Taxonomy (NCBI): domain Eukaryota; kingdom Metazoa; phylum Chordata; class Mammalia; order Carnivora; family Canidae; genus Canis; species Canis lupus. Next base: position 104,644,866 of record NC_064281.1, on the reverse strand, counting down.
TTTCCTATCCAGGAGCCAACACCATGATACTCTGTGAAGTAAGCATTCAGGGGAAAAAAAGTAGGTTTGGAGGACCAGTTATGGTTTTTTTTTTTTTATGATAGTCACAGAGAGAGAGAGGCAGAGACACAGGCAGAGGGAGAAGCAGGCTCCATGCACCGGGAGCCCGACGTGGGATTCAATCTCGGGTCTCCAGAATCGCGCCCTGGGCCAAAGGCAGGCGCTAAACCGCTGCGCTACCCAGGGATCCCGGACCAGTTATGTTTATTCTTTCCTACTAATGCTGTAGAAATCTGTGCTTCGGGTAGCTGCTTTGATTCTTCATAGTGCTTTATCTGAGGAGGAGCTTCTGGTAAGGAATGCTTTTACTTGCGATTGAGTACATGCCTGTTGCAGTCAGAAAAATAAGTGGGCATGAACAGTTTCTATCTCAGATTCCTTGAATTGCCATCACCATGGGCCTGGTATAGAATTGAGAAAGTGTCAGTAAAATGTTAATAGTGCCATGCCAGGAGTTCAGGGCCTTCCATGACATAGCACACACTGCCCTCTGGCATCAGCAAAAATTCACAAGTGAAGCTTGTTGGGTCATTTGGTTTTAATGTTGTCCAACAATAGGATATTAAAAGCCACACACTCAGGAACAGAATATTGAAAATTGCTTTGAACTTTCAAAGCTTGCTATCTAAAATACCCCGGCAACTTTCAAAAAGTGACAGGCAGTGCGGCAGTTCCTAAAAGACATGTGCTTGCTCTTAAGCAAACGCCTAAAATGTTCCTAATTTGTACCAGAGACCTTATCAAAGGGCTTTGCAAAACTTCCAGTCTGGCAATTATGCGTATTAGTTGAGCTTAACCTCTTGAGTCATAGGGTGGGGAGGAGGGAATTATCATTTTATTCTCCTTTCAGCTCTGGAGGCAGGTGGACCTTTCTAAGAGTAGACTGTGGCCTAGTGGGAAAGGATTTGATAAGAAAAGGGAGGGAATTGAGAGAATCCTCTTTTAGAAGTTGGCACTGCTTGCTTCCAAGAGCACCATTCCAACTGTGTGCTGTAGACATGGGAGCTCCGAACAAAAATGTTCCAGCCCCATCAGTGTAAACTACCTCATGTTAGGCTTTAGATTTTCACTGCTCCCACCCTCAGGCCCCTTTTTAGCTACAATACAACTAGGAAAGAAGCTTTTCTGAAAAAATCGCTTTCACTGTTCCTTCTTAGTAAAGAATTTTTAACAGTCCAGAAGACAAAACTGCATGTCAGGAAAATAAGGGACACGTATCTGGGTGTCTGACCTTTAAGTAATAATAATGCATTGTCCTAGAGTTGGGATCTTGTTTCTTCAGGAGAAGCTTTTAAGTAGATTGTAAAAGAGAAGGTCAGAGAAATATTTTAGGAGATGCAAGGTATCTTACTTTGTAAAGACAACTGTTAGCAACCAGATTTTTAAGAAATGCAGTCTTCCTCAGGAAAGATGAAGGGGTAGTGGTTTCTTTATCGATAAATGGAGACCATAGTTATTTTTCTCTGACATTTGGCAATAGAGCAGAAATCTTACTGTATTATGCTTTTTAGGAAAACTTAAAATTTACCTTTGGGGTGTGTATGTGTGTGTGAGGGGGAGAGAGAGGCGGTGGGGGGATACGTTCCCCTTTATGTCCTGTGTCTTGAATTTTAATCATTTCCAAAAAATGTTAAAAACTGGAAGAATTCTGAGTGAGCTAGTCACTAAATGTTATTATTGAACCAGAAAATGCATTTTCTGGTGTTTTCTCTGTGAGCATCTCAGACTTGGGATTGCCAGAAGCAACACTGAAGCTGATTGTATTGGGCAGGGGGGCACTTGGTCATAAGTGTAGATGGTTGGAGAGTGGGCTCTAAGTGTTAAACTTTAGAGTGGTCAGGAGATTTCTTTTTTTTTTTTTTTTTTTATTATTTCTTTTTTTAATGTGTTAAATTTTTAATTTTTTAAAATTATTTTTGTTATTGGTGTTCAATTTGCTAACATACAGCATAACACTCAGTGCTCATCCCACCAAGTGCCCCCTCAGTGCCCATCACCCAGTCACCCCAACCACCCACCCACTTCCCCTTCCACTACCCCTTGTTCATTTCCCAGAGTTAGGTCTCTCATGTTTTGTCACCCTCACTGACATTTACACTCCTTGTTTGTTTCCCAGAGTTAGGAGTCTCTCATGTTCTGTCATCCTTACTGATATTTCCACTCATTTTCTTTCCTTTCCCCTTTATTCCCTTTCACTAATTTTTTATATTCCCCAAATGAACGAGACCATATAATGTTTGTCCTTCTCCGATTAACTTACTTCACCCAGCATAATACCCTCCAGTCCCATCCACATTGAAGCAAATGGTGGGTATTTGTCATTTCTAATGGCTGAGTAATATTCCATTGTATACATAGACCACATCTTCTTTATCCATTCATCTTTTGATGGACACCGAGGCTCCTTCCACAGTTTGGCTATTGTGGACATTGCTGCTATAAACATTGGGGTGCAGGTGTCCTGCCATTTCATTGCATCTGTATCTTTGGGGTAAATCCCCAGCAGTACAATTGCTGGGTCATAGGGCAGTTCTATTTTTAACTCTTTGAGGAACCTCCACACAGTTTTCCAGAGTGGCTGTACCAGTTCACATTCCCACCAATTGTGCAAGAGGGGTTCCCCTTTCTCCACATCCTCTCCAACATTTGTTGTTTCCTGTCTTGTTAACTTTCACCATTCTCACTGGTGTGAGGTGGTATTTGTGGTTTTGATTTGTATTTTCCTGATGGCAAGTGATGCGGAGCATTTTCTCATGTGGTTGTTGGCCATGTCTATGTCTTCCTCTGTGAAATTTCTGTTCATGTCTTTTGCCCATTTCATAATTGGATTGTTTATTTCTTTGCTGTTGAGTTTAATAAGTTCTTTTTTTTTTTAAGATTTTGTTTATTCACTCATGAGAGACACACAGAGAGAGGCAGAGACACAGGCAGAGGGAGAAGCAGACTCCATGCAGGGAGCTCGATGTGGGACTTGATCCCGGACTCCAGGATCATGTCCTGGGCTGAAGGCAGACGCTCAACCACTGAGCTACCCAGGTGTCCCTAATAAGTTCTCTATAGATCTTGGATACTACTAGCCCTTTATCTGATATGTCATTTGCAAATATCTTCTCCCATTCTGTAGGTTGTCTTTTAGTTTTGTTTACTGTTTCCTTTGCTGTGCAGAAGCTTTTTTTTTTAATTTTTATTTATTTATGACAGTCACAGAGAGAGAGAGAGGCAGAGACACAGGCAGAGGGAGAAGCAGTCTCCATGCACCGGGAGCCTGACGTGGGATTCGATCCCGGGTCTCCAGGATCGCGCCCTGGGCCAAAGGCAGGCGCTAAACCGCTGCGCCACCCAGGGATCCCTGTGCAGAAGCTTTTTATCTTAAGTCCCAATAATTCATTTTTGCTTTTGTTTCCCTTGCCTTCACAGATGTATCTTGCAAGAAGTTGCTGTGGCCAAGTTCAAAAAAGGGTGTTGCCTGTGTTCTCCTCTAGGATTTTGATGGATTCTTGTCTCACATTTAGATCTTTCATCCATTTTGAGTGTATCTTTGTGTATGGTGTAAGAGAGTGGTCTAGTTTCATTCTTCTGCATGTGGCTGTCCAATTTTCCCAGAACCATTTATTTAAGAGACTTTTTTCCAGTGGATGGTCTTTCCTGCTTTGTCGAATATTAGTTGACCATAGAGTTGAGGACCCATTTCTGGATTCTCTATTCTGTTCCATTGATCTATGGGTCTGTTTTTGTGCCAGTACCACACTGTCTTGATGATCACAGCTTTGTAGTATAACCTGAAATCTGGCATTGTGATGTCCCTGGCTCTGGGTTTTGTTTTTTAATATTCCCCTGGCTATTCGGGGAAATTTTTAGATTTTTTTTAAGTAGGCTTTACACCCAGCATGGAGCCCGACTCAGAGCTTGAACTCAACACCCTGAGATCATGACCTGAGATCAAGAGTCGGATGCTGAACTGACTGAGCCACTCAGGTGACATTATTTCATTTAATCTTCTCAAGCCAGTGACTGCGCTTTTCTTAGCCTAGATCTGTCCTGCAATTTATTTTTCTTATCACGTGACTGTCGACTGAAATCTGGGTTCATTTCATGTCTTTTCCTCCTCCCTTGCCAGATTTGCTCAATGGGGTCACAGTTGTCCAGATAATTGAAGCGAATGATATCAGTTGGGTGCTTATCAGAGGATCGCCAGGGTGGGAGTTCTTTCTCCGCTGCGTGAGTCTTCTTCCTCAAAGAGGAAGAGGACCGGAAAGCTGATGCAGGAGACTGCTTTTCCCCTGGAGACCTGCTTGTAACTGGTTGAACATTGGCAATGGAAAACCCATCTTTTGGAGGCGTCTTAGGCTTGGTAACATGAAGTTCTTTTACCATTTGAATGTAGTGCTTCTTCCATATACCCTGCTCAAAGGGAGTTGGAGAAAAATTGATGTACCAGTTAAATCGTAGACATTTGAGCATCCAGAGCTGATCCAACTCTGTTAAGTTCTTCCAATGCCAGCTCACCTGTGCACAACGACATAGGCTTCGGGGGTCCAGGAAAGAAAAGATGTATAAAGATAACACCCTTGGAAGCTTGGTAGTAAAATCCAGAGCTTCTGCTGGAATTTTTTCCTGAAGCTTTTGACAGCAGAACTTCTGCTGTGACAGGGAGCAACGTTCTAACAGGCCTGTCAAGATTCTTCTCCGTTGAGAGTCTGTCCATTTGTCAAACCATTTTCCAAGCAGAGCTCTTCTTTCTTCAAATACCCGATCATTCAAAAGCTGATGGTTTAGGGGTGTCCAGGTACTCATCTTTGTCTGCATTTTGGGACCATCTATGCATTTTGGAGGTGCAAATGCCATCATAAAATAACTGAATATCCTTCCATAAGAAAAATCATACCTCTTTCAGCTCACCTCCCTCTTCAAGCCTCAAGCGCTGGTGTTGCCCGGTCAGGAGATTTCTTTCTAGAAAATGAATACTGGCATGTTATGATTACCCTTAACATATACCCTTGGGTATATATGACAAAACAAAAAGACTTTCTGAAATTTAAAAGCAAAATTTGGGTTTTGTGTAACATCTTTCAACCTGTAGAGCCCTGGTCTGGATGGAGTAGCTTGGCACTTGGGCTCAGGGATGAAGGCACGAACCCACTCATTTAGGGTGGGAGCAGCAAGCATTTCTCTGAAATCACCTGCAGCTCCCTTGACTCAATATTACAATGACTTTTGGAATGTCCCGGAAAGTAAATTGCTTGTCTCAAGGCCTCAGTTTCTGTTGGGTGAGTTAATTAACTCACCTCTCCCTGTGAGAAGCATGGTAACTGGTCTAGTGGCCTAAAGTTCCTTGTATTAATCAATTTGGAAAAAGAGAAATCAACTAAAACATACTTTTTTTTCTGTCCAAGAATTGATACACTCATTTGATAGAATTGATATAGCCATTAAGGACAAGCCTTGTGTATAGAGATGGCTTTATTTATTTTACAAGTAATAGCTGCAGGCTTTTATTTGATAAGTTTGAGATTACAAAATCTGAGCTTATTTCAGCATCGGGGCAGAGGAGGCTGTTGACTTTTCCCAGAAGACAACAGTGATTTGAGTAAAGCAGAAGAATTTGTAGAATTTGTAGAAGTGCGTGCACACTTGTGTGTGTGTAAACAGTTTCAGTCTTGAAACTGAAGTAACTTAAAATCATGAATACCGTGATTCAAAGAACTGAATATTTGCCCTAAGAACGTAACTGAGTCTGAATTGCTTCTTAGTGGTTTGTAGTTATGCCTTGTCTTGTTTGTTCCACTGGTCATGACAAACCCTGAGAAGTAGAGATAGTGAGGCTAGCCTAGGCCTAAAAGTCAAGAATTAAAGTAGGCTTCTAATTAACAGTTTTTAAGTTTGCCATAGTTTCAAATTACATTTATATTTGAACAGGAAGAAGGCTTAGGATTTGACTTCATTTCCTAACGTGCTCCTGAAACATCGAATGGGAACTTGCTTTTTTAAAGACTAATTTCAGATGTGTGGAAGTGCACACATACACGCACATCCAGACACACAGCAGCTACATTGGGATGCCTTAGCTTGACGAATTTTTCAAATATTTTAGCAAAGGTTTCAGAGCACTCATGAGACAAAAGCATTAAGGATTGCTTGTCATAGCTAATAAAGTTTGCTTGGATCTCACTTAATTTTTCTGCTTCACTTCACAAAGTAATTGAAACTTCCCTTTTTGCTTTGAGTTCCCCCCACTCCATTCCAAGAGCTACCGTCTTAAAAGAACATCTCTTTTGGTTAGCAATGCTGTGGAATTTTTCTGAATGTAGAACTAGTTCCTCAAATAGTTATTGAGTGTAGTGGTCATTCAATCCTTGGAAGGGAAATTAGTTAAATCTGCAAGTGGCTTTTGGAGGCCAAAGAATATCCAAGGAGAAAAAAAGGGTTATTACAACTTGAGCATTTAAAGCATCTCTTGGGTAAGCCTGGAAATGTGATCTCGGATGAAAAGTAGAGATGATGGAACTGTCCCTCTGGAACAAAGAAGGTATGAAAAAATAAGCTCCAATTGACAACAAAACTGAAGAACTTTACAGGAGCTCTCAATTGATGCAGATGAGCTAAAGTAATGAATTTCCTAGTGCTCCATGTTGTTTGCTGCATTATTTCAAGTGGTTCCCTAGAAAATTGCTTTTTCCAGCAAATAAAAACAATGCTGGAGCTCTTAACCAACTGTTATAAAATAGTCCCCTCCTCCCTCCCTTCCAACCATCTTTTGTTTTGGGTTAACAGTAAAAGACAAAACAGATTGTTGACTTGACCAAAAAATGGGGGGACAGATTTTGCTGCTGTGGCTGCTGAGGTGAACAAAATCCTCAGATTGCATATCCTCTATTCTCAGGGCAAAAGCTTATTTTGGGAGCGATGTGGGTGGGTTTTGAGGAGCTCTTCTGTTTTTGTTTTAAAGCATTTGGTAAGAAGACACTTGACTTTGAAATTTTATTTTCATACGTACTGGCTTGAGAGACCTGACCTCCCACCTCCACTCAATCTACCTTGTCAACTTTCATTTTTAACTAAGTAATCAACTAGTTGACATAACTTGCTTATTTTACAAGCAATCATATGGGAATAATTTGGCCTTTTTTTTTTATCAAGTTGAGTGTTAATTATTTTGATCTGCCTCTTGAATGGTGGGTTGTTAATAGTAATATTAGTCACAGCTGGGCTGTGAGTGTTCGACTCCAGGTTCCTTGGTTGCATGTTTTATAGGTCACTAAATAGTTTTCTGATGAAAATGATTTATTTGAATCCCAGTTCTCAAACTTTGTCTTTCCCCAATCTCTTAGGATAATTAAATGGCCAGTACTATACATCTAACTAATTACTTACTGTTCAAGAATCCTCATTTAAATATTCATATCGTAAGCGGAAAGAATGATTTATCCTGGGAAGAAAGCTTTGTAAATACTAGGGTGTTTAATTCAATTTAAATTCATTTTGAAGAAACTAGCTCTGTGGATTGAGTGTAGTACTTTTATCATCTAAGAAAAAATTAAATTACTTCAATGTAAAGAAATATGATACTGGGTGATCAACACTTTTTAAAAAATACTTTGACATGGCTTCTTTTTTTAAGATTTTATTTAATTATTAGAGAAAGAGAGTGTTCCAAGCAGACTGCGCTGAACATGGAACCAGACTCGGGGCTGGAGCCTGTCTCGGGGCTCTATCCCACAACCCCAAGATCATGACCTGAGCCAAACCCAAGAGTTAGATGCTTAAACGACCAAGCCACCCTGGCACCCCTACTTTGAGGTGGCTTCTTGATTTTGTTCATATATCCAAGGACAGAGTCCTACCTTACACATGGAAGATGTCATAAATTACAGTACCTTAAGATATGCAAAACCAGGGAATTGAGTGTGACTGCATTATAAGTCACTGTGCAAGCGAAGCATTTGAAAAATATTTTGACAGTCTTGACTAGATTTTCATGTCATTTTTAAATCAACTGCATCATAATATTAGGTTTTCTTGCTTAGCTCACACTATCTAATGGTTACAAGTTTCGTATCATTTAAGACAGACTTGTATTATCTCATGTAAATGATGATGGTTCTGTGAGAACTGTAACTTAACAGAAATATAAGAAAAATAGGAACTATGGTCAAAAGCCTCATGGGGTATAAGAGGGTCATAATCTTTCTCTGAGGAGGCAAACTTAAGTGATATAATAGTTTTTCAAGAGCACTTAATTGCGTGAAGGAATACAGTAACAGGATTGAAAGCAAACCTATAGCACTATTAAGGATTAAATTAATTGTACATCCTACCTCTTGGGGGGATTAAGGATGTGGTTTTCTATGATTGTTGAATTGCAAGTGGAATAAAATTAGTTCTCTGGTTTTGCGTATAAGACACTATAATTTATGACATCCTCCATATATACACCTATGTGTAAAGTAGGGTCTACTCTTGGATATATGAACAAAATCAAGAAGCCACATCCGAGTATAAAAACATGTTACCTAATATATTATATTGAAGTAATGTTCTCAGTGTTTTCTTCAGTGATAAAATAACCATGCTCTTAATAATCTTACAAGTGAAGCTGTAAATGAAGCAACAAAACTTAGATGATAAGGATTATAAAATGTGTTGAAAGATGGCTGATTTTTTTAAAAGGTTTTATTTATTTATGTGTGTGAGAGAGAAAGAGCATGAGCAGGGGGAAGGAGCAAAGAGAGAGGGAGAGGGAGAAGCAGACTCCCCACTGAGCAGGGAGCCTGATTCAGGGCTCCATCCCAGGACCCAGAGATCATGACCTGAGACCAAGGCAGACCCTTAACCAACTGTGCCACCCAGGCACCCCTGAAAGCTGATTTTATTAACAGCCCTTTCATGAATCAAAAACATTCCCTTAGACTTTGGTGTGGAGGATGGAAGGAATGCAGTCTCTAGTCACTTTGTATGTCGGGAGTACTGGAAAATATGCTTACGTTGGTCATCCTGATAATTGAAGTGAAATTAAGACTTTGTATGCTGTCAGGAAAAAAAAACCAAGCACATCCAGTTAATCTCTAGCTCTGTTTCAAGATGATTCACAGTTGGAAGAGATGGCAAGGAGTTTAGCAGTTACATTTTTTTTTTTTTTTACCCTTTTTATTTGAAAGAATCTCAGCAGGGCAGCCCAGTTGGCTCAGCAGTTTAGTGCCACCTTCAACCCAGGGTGTGATCCTGGAGACCTGGGATTGAGTCCCACGTTGGACTCCCTGCATGGAGCCTGCTTCTCCCTCTGCCTGTGTCTCTGCCTGCCCCTCTCTCTCTCTCTCTCTGTGTCTGTCATTGATAAATAAATAAAATCTTTAAAAAAAGAAAAAGAATCTCAGCAGAAGATACTTGAAACAGTATAGGTAAGAGAGGGAGGGGCTCACTGCTCTGGTTTGCCGGGCGTGGTTCAGGCTCACACCTATTATCCCAGCCTGATGGTTAATAGGGCCTCCTTTCCCTCTCAAATGTGTCTTGCTGTGGAGTATCATTTATGGTCACCCTGAGGACAATAAATGGGATATTCGGGTGGCCCGGTGGCTCAGTGGTTTGGTGTAGCCTTTTCAGCCTAGGGTGTGATCCTGGAGACCTGGGGTCAAGTCCCACGTCGGGCTCCCTGCATGGAGCCTGCTTCTCCCTCTGCCCGTGTCTCTGCCTCTCTCTCGGTCTCTGTGTCCTTCATGAATAAATAAATAAAATAAAAGAAATGGGATATTCGAGAAAAGAACTTGAGAGTTAAAAATTATTTGAACTAGTTTTGCTTCAAAAAAGTTGAGAGAACTTTAAATTCTTGGCTAGAGGTAAGTTAGCCTTACGTTGTTGAATGAAGTACCATCAGGCAGATCTCCTGGCTGAGCAGGTTCTGCCTATGTTGGGACAGTGCTTCTCAAAGAGGCAAGAAAGCCATATATACTGATGTCTAAAAAAGAATCTTACAGAATAGAATTGAGTATGATTCTGATCGCACATCAGGGCCATCATTATGAGCATCCCTTCATATTATCCTGGTACGCAAGCAGATGCAGAAAGAGTTGGGGCTCACACCCTAGTAGGACTCCTGTGGACTCACAAATATCTGCCTCCCTTCATGTAACTTGTGTGTGAAAGTTGAATGCACAGTATGCAAGTGTGTTTCAGGGCCTGCCAATGTTTTTGGTTTTGAAACGACTGGTAGCGAATCTTTTATTCTTTATAAACCTTCTTACTCCCCGGGAAGAGGTTTATAAAGAGTAGTAAAGAAGCACTCTCTTTTGGATTTGTGCATTTTGTTTTTTTTTTTTCCATTTTGTTTTTTTTTTTTAAACTGGTTACAGTGCTGTAGGCTAAGGTACGAATTAGGTTTTGTGCCCAGTGATCAAATATCACCAGCCTCAGGAACACCATAAGACCCGAGCTGTACAGAAATGTCCAAACAGTGGAGAGTAGGTGTTTTGCAATCAGATTTATGTGCTTATTATGATGGCATGTGGTTTAGTGGCCTTGGAGCTAGGAAACTGATTCCTGCGCTGTATTAGATGCCCTTGGATAAGTCCCTTAATCCCTCTGTGCCTTCGGACCCTTTTCTACTTTCTGAAGCTTAACAAAGATACAGAAATCCTCTTCTGGGGTTAAAGAAGTGAATTACTTGCTTCCAAGAGATGTATTCACTCAATCAGCCTTGTGTGGTGTCTCACTCGCTAAAATAGGGGAGGTCACGGAGGGCTTTCTGAGTGCCTACAGCTCCAACCCTTGCCCCAAGTGAACATAATGCGCTTCAGGATGTGGAGAGGCCCTGGACAAGTATGTGCATTCCAAGTGTAGTGGGAAATACGAAAGCCTGCAGGATTAGGTTTAGTTCTGGGGGAACCAGAGTGGGTCAGCTCCTTCTCCAGGGCCATGTTGTAAACTGGAGCCTTGAGTGGCAGGTCCTCTGTGGGGAAGGTATAAGCCAGGCCATGGTGGGGTCCCAGTCTAGCCCTTGCTGATTATAGGAAAACTGAGTTATTTGGGCAGCAGTGGGTAAGATTCTTACCAGTGAATATCTCCTGAAGATCACTGGATGACCTTGTAGCAGTTGTAAGTGCCCCTGAAGCAGTCCGAATAGAGAGGAGAATAAACAGAAGCAAGGATGAAGCCACAGATCTTCAGGGTTTGAAAGTATCTTAGCTCATAATGTACAGGTTCATTACCTAGAAGTTTCGGGACCACCTAAGCACGCTCCCCCTTGGAGCCCCGTGTCTTTGCAGTTCATGCTAGAGGACTTAAGGTATGGACCTTTATGGTAATGTGAATGGGTTTAAGTTAGTCTTGCTGACTTTCGGTTTCAGTGGCCATTAAAACACTTACTCCTTAGGATTTTATTTCAGTCAATTGCAAGTGATTTCCCCTGGATTTTTAAAAAAGATTTTATTTATTTATTCATGAGAGAGAGCGAGAGAGAGAGAGAGAGAGGCTCAGAGACGCAGGCAGAGGGAGAAGCAGGCTCCATGCAGGAAGCCTGATGTGGGATTCGATTCCAGGACTCCAGGACCATGCCCTGGGCCGAAGGCAGGCGCTAAACCTCAGGTGTACAACATAGTGATGTGACAATTGTATATATTAAGCAGTGCTCATCGCAACAGGTGTCATCATCATCTATCACCAGACAAAAGTATTACAATATTAATTGACTATGTTCCTCATACATTTCATCCCCATGACTCATTTATTTTATAACTGGAAGTTTGTGCCTCTTAGCCCCTTTCCCCTATTTTGCCCATCCAACTGCACCCTGCCCCACCCCCCACAACCATCAGTTTGTCTTCTGTACTTCTTTGCTTTGTTCTTTAGATTCCACATTTAAGGGAAATAGTTTGGTATTTGCCTTTTTCTGTCTGACTTATTTCACTTAGCACAGTGCTCTCTAGGTCCATCCATATTGTTGTAAATTAGCAAGATTTCATTCTTTTTTATGCCTGAGTAATATTCCTCTGTGTGTGTGTGTGTGTGTGTGTGTGTATCCCACATTTTCTTTATCCATTCATCTATGGATGGGCACTTAGGTTGCTCCCATATCTTGGCTATGGTAAATAATACCGCGGTAAACATTGGGGTGCATATATCTTTTCCAATTAGTGTTTTCAGTTTATTTGGGCAAGTATTGGAATTACTGGGTTATATGGTATTTCTATTTTTAATTCTAAGGAACCCTCATACTCTCTCCACAGTAGCTGTACCAATTTACATTCCCCCCAACACTGCAAGAGAGTTTCCTATTCTTTTTCAAGATTTATTTTATTTCATATTTATTTAGAGGGCGAGCAGTGGGAGGGGCATTCAAGCAAACGGCACTGAATATGGAACCTGACATGGGGCTCAATCTCAGGATCCCAAGATCATGATCTAAGTCAAAACCAAGAGCCAGATGGTCAACAGACTGAGCCATCCAGGCCCCCCGATGGTTCCCCATTCTTTACATCCTTGCCAACACCTGTTATTTCTTGTCTTTTTGAGACTAGCCATTCTGACAGGTGTGAGGTGATATTTCATTGTGGTTCTGATTTGCATTTCCCTGGTGATTATTGATGATTTTCATCTTTTCATGTCTGTTGGCATTTTGCATGTCTTCTTTGAAAAAAGTCTATTCAGGTCCCCTGCCTATTTTAATGAGATTATTATGTTTTCTTTCAGTGCTGAGTTTTATGACATCCTTGTATATTTTGGATATTGACCCTCTAATGGATGGATATATCATTTGCAAATCTCTTCTCCCATTCAGTAGGTTGGGGTTTCCTTTTGTTGATGGTTTCCTTGACTGTGCAAAAGCTTATTCACTTGATGTAATCCCAATAGTTTGTTTTCCCCTGGATTCTTTTAATTGAAAAGTTAAATAAAGACCAGAGTACACTAGAACTGGAAATAGCCTACAGGGCATCCAGTGTGAAAGGGGAAACTGAGATCCTGAAAGCTAAATGCTTTGTTTGGCTACAATTTATGAAATTGGTCCTATGGCCTTATCTCCATCCTGCTAGGTTTTCACTTGAGGGTAGGTTAGTCTTGTCAGTGGCCATGGGAAGAGTGTTTTGCTTTAATTCATTACTGCTTTTCAGTCCTTCACCCTTTGATAGAATGGGAATCATATTCTGTTTGTCAGTGGTGTAAGTTTAAATTGGCTTCTAAAGCAAAAGTCTGCAGAGGGGCCGGTTTATTATCTCTAAAAATGTCCCCCCATTAGCCTTGGCCGGCTTCCAGCCTTGCAGATGTAATGGACTGAAAGCCCTGCTGGTTCCCAGCTTTTGGCGTTCAGAGATTGGAATGTATAAAACTGAACCACCCTGCAGAGGTAGACATAGCTTTAGTTTCATACATAATCTATTAAAATACAGCTACCCTATTTGGCCTGCTACTAAATGCAGAATGTAGAAATTGCCGTTGAGCTTGGAGAGGCAGGGTTAGGGAAGAGAAAGTACATTCACTGCAGAAAGAATCAGAAATTATCAGAAGATTTCCCTACGAATCTCTAAGGACCTCACTTGACTAGGCGGTGAGAGATTTGATACTCATCTGTGGTCATAAGCCCTTTCTGGCCCTCACATTCATCCAAAACAAGTATTTATTGAGAGCAATTCACCCAGCTCCTGTGGCCCTCAGGATGCTCAGGTGAATTAAATAAACCCTTGGCTGCTGCAGAGGCATGCAGTCTAGGAGCTCATTTGGGGGTTAACGTTTGTCAACTCTGCCCTCCACAGGAGGCCCCTGGGTGCCTCTGAGAAACAGAATCATGGGAACATACGATCTTAGAGCTCCTCTGAATGTTGGAGCCAGACAGGAGGTAAAAGTCATTTTACAGAATGAAGTCTTTGAGAGCCAGAGAGGGGGATTCTTGCCCCACATCTCACAGCCACTTAGTGGTCGTCACTTCGAGGACCATAGTTTCTGATTTATTCATCATTGCTTCTTAGATGATACTGTGCAATGTTGTCCTCTCTCTTTTTGCTCCACCAGGATGTGGGTTGGTGTCCTCTGTGGTGACCGTTTGCTTGAGTGTACATAAGTGAGAAGGGTTCACCATCCTTTCCTAAACCATTCTGATAATTTGTCTTAAGTGTACCAGCTCATCGGATTTTTACCTGCAACTGTTTTTTGCTCACACAGTCTCGTGAACTGCCTACATTCTGTTACCTGTTGATCTCCCTGCACAGTAGTGCCGAGTGTTGGCTGCAGTGGATCCCAACCTTTTGTAGTCCAAGAAAACTATAGTGTGTTCTGTAAGTGAGATGGTATTCAGCGTGCAGAGAGTCCTTGGCAGACCTGTAAATCCATAGACTTTGGAAAAATACCTCTTAAGACCCACAGTATGGGAACCACTGAACAGAACCATTGAAAACATATGTGTATACTTTTATGTAATGATAACATTTGGAGCTTGGGTCTTGGAACTTGATATTATGAACTGAAATACTTTTAAACTTGAATCCTCTCCATGCATACCTGATTCATGCCTTCATTACATTTGACCTGAAATCCATGAAGCTGATAAGAACTTGAGAAGGCATGTAAACACCCGGAGAGCTGATGAATGTCCTGCTACAGTATTCTGTTCTTTCTGTACAGCTCCTGAGGGATTGCTTGTGAATATTTCACCATCCAGCCATTTGCCATTCTGATCTTATTGTCTAAAACGTATGCCCTCTAACCTAGCATCCAGTGTAGGATGTTGCCCCATAGTTTTGCATAGAAAAACTTGCAGAACAGCTGCAACTATTTAGGAAAGATGAGTAATGCAGTAAATAGTGCATACTTGCAGGTTTTAACAGGCTTGTTTCCTTTTTCTACCCCAAAATAAAAAACCTACAGACTGTGATTTAAAAAAAAAAACCTTTGAAAATAAAAATCATTCCAACTTTGATTTATTAAATAAGGGTGGAGATTCTGAAGATTCTCATGTTCTGAAGAGATTACCCTATCAGTGTCTGTATCCCGTTGTAGAGGGTCTCCTGGGAACAGGAAACACCAAGATAGCCAAATCTCAGACTCAGCAGGCTCTCAAAGAGATGGTTTTGACATGGACACTTGGGAAGATGGTGTCATAACTGTGATGGAAATGAGAAGGAGGACGCACTGCCGAGATAATCTATACTAGACTCTGAGCTCCTTTAGGGCAGAGAATGTGCTCATTTCTTACCCTCAGAATTTGGCACCATGCCTGATATATATGAGGTAGCCAATAAATGTTCATTGACTAGAGAAGAAAAAGATAGCTTGTGGGAATATAGGTAGAGCAAGCATGGGAGTGGTGAAAGGTTAATGAAATTGGGATAAAAAGGTGAAGTTTTAAAAATCAA
Source organism: Canis lupus dingo (assembly GCF_003254725.2). Taxonomy (NCBI): domain Eukaryota; kingdom Metazoa; phylum Chordata; class Mammalia; order Carnivora; family Canidae; genus Canis; species Canis lupus. The sequence goes on along the minus strand of NC_064281.1, from coordinate 104,629,474 downwards.
GTGGAAACCATGGGGGGGGGGTTGTGCCTTACAGGCAGCCATCAAAAAACTATAGTTGAAATAGAATAAAACATTAAGAAACAAATTGAGGAGGTTGTAAAAAAGTATTTGGCTTTGGGGCTAAAAATCTGCAGCAGTGATCATGGAAAATGCTCTGCCCAGCAGCCTTAGTAATGAATAAAAAGAATTTCAGAATGAAAAGAAATCAACAAGCTCCGTGACTCTCCAAGATAGGCCCATTGCTGCCCACCCCCATCTTTGACAAGAATGACCATTTACCCACCTAGGCTATCCTCCTAAAATGAGTTGATAATGTCTGCATTAGTAAGGTCTCTTAATTTAGAGAATGGGACTGTCTTAAATGTTTTAGTAACTCTAGGAAGCAGAGTTTTTAGCTGTGTCAGGAACAGTGGATATTCTTAGATTTTTCAGCAGCACTCATATCTACATCTCTTTGAGATAATTTGTTGTGTTCCTATCCAGAAAGTTATGTATTCCTTTTACCATATCTGAAAGATGTATTTCACATGGGAGTTATTAAAGAAAGGTGGGTATCTGATTCTTATTTACCATTTCATTCCACTTTTACAATTATGCGTGTGTATTGAAGTTCAGAATGCCTCATCTAAATTTTAGGATGAAAACAGGAAGTAGTGACTAAATTTAAGTGTGTTTTCTTATTTGAGAGATTAAAACCCATGTTTTGGGGTTTGTTTTGATTTGGTCATCACTCCCAATTTAAATGTCATTGTTGTTTCTGGTGGCCAGAGCAGCTAGTTTGTGGAGACCAATAACTTGTGTTAAGCTTATATCTGAGGCCGGTCCAGATGGAATTGTTACCTCCGAAAAGTCGATGGGTGGCAGATTCTCAAAAAGTTCAGCATAGACTTTTTGGCCCATGTGACCCAGAGCTTCCATTCCTAGGTATGTATATACCTAAGAGAATTTGAAACCCTTTGGGCAAAGAAAAAAAGAAAGCAAAAGTAAGTTTGGATATTACTAAGATTTTAGTGTTGCTAAGGGCTTCCTATCAATGTCTGTATCCAATGTCAAAATAAAAAGCAAATAATATAATAAATAATATAATTTAAGGATGTTTGTGGCAGCAGTCATGGTTGCAAAAAGGTAGGAACAATTAAAATATTCATCAACTGGTAAATAGATAAACAAAACCTGGTGCAGTCCACTCAGAATAACATAGAGCCATAAAAGGGGAAAGAAGCACTGAGACATTACAACTGATGAACCTTAAGGACTTTATGCTTCATGAAGAAAGCCAGTACAAAAGGACTACATGTACACTTCCTTTCATATAAGATGTCAAGAATAGGCAAGCCCACAGAGACAGAACAGAGCTTAGTGGTTGCCTAGACCTGATGTGTATGGGTGGCTGGGGGAATGGAGTGGCAGTGACTGCTAATAGGAATGAAATTTCTTCTTGGGATGATGCAAAAGTTCCAGAATTAGATAGTGATTACACAACTCGGTGAATAAACTAAAACCCAATGAACTGTACACATTAAATGTTATGAATTATATTTTAATTAAAGAATAGTTGGGGGAAGATACTAAATGGTTGGGGGTGGGGGATGAGCACTGGGTCTAGCACTATGTTGGACTCATGAATTTCCCATTTGCTTTTTCCTAATGGTTAATGTCAGGGTTCACTTGATTGATAAGGAATATCAAACTGGGTGGCAGGAGATCCCGGATGACTTCGTACCGTGCCGCTGTGGACAGTTTCACTCACATTTGCAGGGAACTTCATCTTTTCTTCCATGAACTGAGGGAATCAGATCTCAAGGCCATGGATCTCTTCCACTTCTTAGTGGTTGGAAACTTTGATAGCCTTTACTTAACACCTAACCTTATTTCACTGTTTTCCATCCTAGGGAGAACGCAGTAAATGTTGGCAGGTGAGCAGCCAGTAAATGGCATATTTTCATAATAAAAGGCTTGAGGGTGTTTGGGTAAAGGTGTGAGAAAAAACTAGCTTTTCTTACTTAGTCTGTTTTGGCTCCTATAACAAAATCCCTGAGACTGTGTGACTTAAACAACAGAAGTGTATTTCTCACAGTTTCAGTGGCTGGGAAGTCCCAAGGTCGGGGTGCCCCAAAGATTCCTTGCCTGCTGTGAGGGCCCCTTTTATAAGGGCACTAATCCCATTGATGGGGGCTCCATCCTCATGACCTAATTACTTCCAAAGTACCACCTACAACTACCATCATGTGTTCTGTTTCAACATGTGGAACCCGGGTCGACACAAGCATTACAGCAAAATTATGTGTTTAAAAACAAGCATTACTTGTCAGATTGTTGGCTGAGGGCACGCATATGTGGTTCATTTCCTGTTATAGAACCAGTAGTGGTGATGACACTGACCTAGGAGCCTCTTGACCTCTCAGCCATGGCATTCCCAGCTCCCTGTGATGCCTGACCCAGCTTTCTGTCCAAAGAGCAAACCATCACCACCACTTGTTTTGCCAAGAAGCCCATCCTCCCCTTTCCCCTCCCTACCCTTAGCCAGGCTCTTCTGACTTGACTTACCTGTTTTTTAGTTGGAGATAGCTGTGTGGTGGAAGGAGTTTGAGGGGGTCTGGACCCACAGCAGCTATCTGAGAGGAAACCAGGAGTTGACAAGCTTTCACTGAAAAGTCACCATTGTGTAGGTTTTCATGAAATAAAGATTGTGTGAGCCACCACAGAGGGCTGTTTTCAGGACAGCCCTCACAGAGGATGTTTGTTTCTCTCGGAAATGCTGGCAATATTGTAAGCTTTTCATCCCTTCTTTAGCAAGGCATTACTCTGGCGCTTTTAGTGTCTGATCCCGCTAAGAAGTAGGAAATGTTAAGAGGCCATTGTTCTAAAGAAATGATCTCCGAATATCAGTGCTAAGTGCCATCCATGGCCACACACACGTTCATTTATAAAATGCCCTGTGAGAGACTGGGAGCAATGATGGGTTTATATCAAAGTTCAGTCTGCAGAACAAGGCTATTTAAAATTGTAAAACCGTTCTTAACTCATTCTTTCAAATGTAGAACATTAGTACTGTGTCATATGTAGGGTACAGATATGGTATGTGACATTTTGTACACTGGCCTTTTTAGGATGAAAATGAGTGAGCCACAGTTTCTCCCTGCCCCATCTTTTCTTCAGTATCTTTGTTTCCATGATTCAGTATTTGATTTGTTCAGGAGTCTTCTCCTTACTCAGAATCCTGCCTTGCGACCTTTTCTTTTCTGTGAGAGAGGAGTAACTTTTGCATTTGGGTATTCTGATAGGAAGGAGAAGGAATGATAGAACTTCTGCATGAATTTAGTTTTCCAGGAAACATTGGTATTTTGACCTTCCATGCTGTTACCCAGTGCTTGTTCCATTTCATTTTCTGGAGCACTTCATACCTTTTATGACAAAGACCGAAAATGGTGCTTTTCTGATGTGCACAGTGGCCTGCCCTAAAAGGTACATGGCTTGAGATTTGGTTTTCCTTAAGCATCTTATTTTTGTTTTCTTCTCGAATATGTTGGATATGTTTCCTTCACTAAACCAGGCTTGTCTTGAGAGGAATTAAGAATGGTGAGGAGTGCAGTTAGCAGAATCTCTCTTCTCAATGGGGAAATTATGTGTTTGAAGAAATAAATAAGCCCATTCTAAGAAATAAACCTTATTTTCACATTTACTTAACTCTTTTCTTCTAAGTCTTCTGAGATTAATGTTTTTGCTAATATGAATCCGCTGTTTGATGTCTTTTGAAAGGAAAAATAGCCTTGCCACATGGGTCAGTTCTCTGGTCAGTTGTGTCTCTGGCAAGGACACCGTGGTCAGGTGGAAGGAAAATGAATGTTCTTTTTTGGAACACAAATTCAAAGAATCTAAATATATACAAAACAAGTGAATTTTCCTTAATAAATCACCCTGTTGATCTGCTCTCTGAATACATCTAGAACTTCTGTGAAGCTTTTGAGTTGCATCCTGTTCCAACTGTTGACCTTAATGGTTGTGGCTTTAAAATAACATCTTCGTTATCTTGCTTCATCTGAAAAGGAAATATTTTGAGTAAGAGATTTTTCCAGATAATTACTCTTTCACATACCAAATAGTTTTTAAAAATGTTCTAAACATTTCAATGAAAATATTTCTGAAATATTTATTCCCCTGGCTTATAAACAAGAGGATACAAACTGTAATCAGTTAAGGAAGAAAGGAAGACTCAGGGTCATCATGAAAATCATTTAAGAAATGGTTCACTAAAGCAGTCAGTCCTCAGGGCTCTTTTCATCCAGGGCAGAGCTGAATGTCTAGAAATCAGACAGCAGAGTTGGTTAAACATGCAACTGGAATATTTGCGTGCAAAATAAAGTCTGTGTCTCAGAGGGTGGCTCCAATTTTCTACAGCAAATTTTACAGACTTTGAATGTTTTTTTCTTAACCTTTTTTGTTTCTTCTCCTTTTTTTTAGATTTTATTTATTTATTCACGAGAGACACACAGAGAGAGGCAGAGACAGGCAGAGGGAGTAGCAGGCTCCATGCAGGGAGCTCAATGTGGGACTCGATCCTGAGACTCCAGGATCACACCCTGGGCTGAAGGCAAGTGCTCAACCGCTGAGCCACCCAGGGATCCCACTTATCCTTTTTTGTTTGTTTGTTTGTTTCTGTTTAGACCAAGGCTTCCCTTGCTTTTTGGGGTGTTCGAAAAGTTGAAGCAGTGTGTAAATGAGCCATTGCTCTACTTCTAGGGTTGGTTGTTGAATATGTTCAGTATATCAGGAGACTATAAAAAGAATACTTAAAGCCTCTCCATATGCTTGATTAAAAGAAATAAGATTCCCATCTTTCCACACTGAACCTTAATTTATCTTCTTTTGTCTCTCCCACATCTCTGAAATGAACTGCCCCTGTCTTTTCATCCAACTTTCAAATTTTGCTGAGCTCCCTCTTTCTCTCTCAAGATTCAGTGCCAGGACATAGTGGCGTGGGTATTATTTTCTGTTGTGTTTTTAACACCCTTGTACATTTGATCTTCAGGGGTCCCTTTATCCAACTGCATATTATTCTTGCACTGCCCACCCCAGGAGCTCTGGTTTATTAGATGAACGCGATTTGTCTCCTTGGCCAAATTATTTTTCTCTTCACCCATAGGCTTTACTTTTGTAATGTGTAGTGATTGCACCTTTATTGTAAAGTTTGCCAGCCTGCTTGATATGGAAATGAGTCTTCCTGGTTTCTACTTCCCAGGGTCCCTTCTGGAACCCTTCTTATGAATAGCTTAGGAATCGCATTGACAAGCACCAGTCTCTTGGGCACAGTGGCTGTTTGTAAAGTCGACCTACACATGTTGGCCAAAACAATTTCACTCTTGACTTACTTCAGAACTGGCTGGTGGATACCATCTGGTCACAGTGATTTATCTACTACTGGTTTGTTGATTAGATGCAGAGCATCATGTTTACCACTATTTGATCTAGTACCTCTGACCTGTGGAGTTCAGTGTTCTGGTTTGGGAATGCGAATCTCCTTAGAAGACAAAGAATTCATTCAGTCTATCGACCATCTCCTTTTTAGTCTGGTGACTGTGATTAAGTGGGTCGGCCGATGCTCTAAATGGCTTCCTCCCTTTGATAGAGCAAAAACAGCCTCTTATTCTCTTGGCTTTGCAATCTCTTGCAAGTTGCTCCTGCCTGTTTTTTAGGTTGTGTCTAATCTGCAGTGCCTTATGGGCTTTTCTCTCTTCTCCGTCTGGACTAGCTCTTTATCTCATCAAAGATACCTTCACTTCTTTTCACTCTGCCTTTTAGCCACACAAACGGTTCCCTTCTCTCTGCAGCCCTCTCTAAATCTTAAGTACTTGGGAGCACTTACTCTGAGGTAACAATAGGTAAGGCTTGTTTTTCTCTCTATTTTTAAACCAATCTCTAGGCATCTTGCACGTTGTTTACTCTTGGAACTCTTTCTTTCTCCCTCAATAATGCCTGGTTTTGCCAGAGCTTCTTAGCCTAAAATAAGGAAAACTACGTTTAATGGGTTTGGAACTTTTCTTTTCCCAATCACACTGTTGAATTAGTGCTGTGATTGCCATTACATGCTTGTTGATCTGATTGATTATGTGGTGCCCTCCTTCCTATATGCTACTAAGGACCAAGGCCAGGGTATCTCCCAATGCACCTGTTCCTCCCTCCCTCTCTGCACACTCCTCCTACACACTTCTAGAAACACTTGTTCAGGAAGCCATCATTTTTCATCTCCAAACCTTGCCTACACATCTTGGCAGGTTAAGCATTATGTTGATGAATTTTCTTTTTCTTATTCGTGTCTGTGAATCTTCTGCATAATCGGAAGAGGGCAATGGAGGGAAATATATGGTGCCCATCTAAAACCTAGCAGAGGAAGATGTATTTGACAGAAATATTTAAGAAATAGAGTATAAGGAGGTGATCAGGTGCTAAACTGACAGACGATCTGAGGTCGATACACTCTCATCGGAAACATCAAAAAAATGGCACTTAAATGTGTCACAATTGTGCGGGGAGCTGTCATTTCCATCTTTGTTCTCCCTCCCTTTGATGTGACAGGGAACAAACTCCCTTCATCTCAGGGTGGGTTTGTTGATTTTTTTTCTTTTCTCTTTCCTTTTTTTTTGTTTTTTTTTTTCTCTGACATATGTTTATCCTTAGATATTCTAAATGTCTGAATCATCTACTTCTATTTGATAGAGCAGGGTGTGCTTTCAGCAAAACAATCGGCCATGAAGGAGGAGGCCATCATGTGTCGGGACAGGTGCAGTGACATAGTGCACACCCTAGACACACACATTTGTAAAAAGCAAGGTGCACATTTAAGGAAGTAAATATTCTTTTACTGTTCTGAATCATATTCGTGAATGCAGGAATTCTAGAATGCAAACAGTTGATATGTATGATATTTGGATGTTAATGCCAAGTTGATTCCTCAAAATAATCAGGTGTAGGCTATATAAAATCTCTGATACTTAGCCTTTTTGACCTAAAACAATGACAGTTTCATATGAGTCCATCTTTGTTTTTCATTAATCTCCAGGGTCATAACAGCTATTTCAGAATTAAAGAGAAGATTTTCTAGCCTGTAATCCCAGAGTGGTATTGCTGTAGCCTGGATTTTTACCAACAGACAGTTTATATTTGGCTAAATAAAGCTAAATTGCTCTTTGGTGGGTAAATTTTAAAAATAAATGCTTCCGAAAGATGATGACGACTACTACTAGTAGAAGAGTAACAAGAAAACAACACTCTTCCTTTAAATATATAGCCAATCCCGAGGTCTAGAAAGGACCCCCCCTTCTGAGGAATAGAGAGTCTTTCTGATGGCAGTATTTATAATGATAGCTATTATCGAGCGAGGCATCATATACATTTAATGCTTTCAGTGATTCTGTGAGGTAGGTTCTAGTTTTGTCCTTATTTTCTAGAAGATGAAATTGTCTCTGAAGTGAAGAGACTGACCAGAGTTGCACAGAATTGAGTTCAGATTCAAGCCTGTTTAACTCAAATGTCCTTAAGTGAAGCTCTTTATATCACGTGGAGCCTACCTGCCTCAAAGACTTAGGGCCAATACTGTGTATGGAAAGCTTTTCTCTTCCCTTTATTCAGTGAGCATCCTACTTGTTGTGACTTTCTTCATTTGTTTGGTACTGAAAAAGAAGCTTGGCTTCTGTCTACTCTTCCAGGGCCACCAAATTTGTCAGTGCTATTATAAGACTTTTAACCAATAAGCAAGATGCGTCATGACTTTTTTTTTTCTTTCTTTCTTTTTTTTAAACACAGGCTCATTTCGTAATAATCCCTGGCATAATTTGTGTTTGTTTGTTCCCACAAATCATGAGGATTAATCTCACAATGATGAAACCATGCCTTTTTCAAAAAGATTCATTTATTTTAGAGAGAGTGCACATGCCAAGGGGGGAGGGGCAGGGGGAGAGAGAGAGAGAGAGAGAGAGAGAGAGAGAGAGAGAATGAGAATGAGAATGAATCTCAAGCAGATTCCCGCTGAGTGCAGGGCCCAGGGCCTGAAGCAAGGCTCTGATCTCCCAGTCAATGAGATCATGACCTGAGCTGAAACCAAGGGTTAGACACTTAACCGACTGAGTCACCCAGGTGCCCCCAAACCATACCTTTTTATAAGTATGCTCCACATTTACCCATACTCAACCTGGTCATATAGGCCAAATGAAAGCTCAGGCTTGTGCCACCAAGCACCTCCTCAAATGTTTGTGAAACTTGAGATTAAACTGTGGTTCTTCTCCAAGCTTATTGTAGCATTAATATTCTGTATGATTGATTTATCAAAGAAGACTTATACTTGAGTTAGATTAGTTGATGTTTTTGTATTGAGCTGGGATCATATAGTAAAAATAGAGATACCCCACTTAGCCTGGTCAGACTTATTCTGACATAAGTCATCATTTGCAAAAAAGCAGGGCTTATAATGCTGGACATTTGCTTTAGCTTCAGCTTTTGAAATGGCCCCTTCTGAAACTGATTACCAGAATATGATTAAAAATCTTGCACTGTGTCACAAATGCAATGAAACGCCGGGACACCTGCACCCCGATGTTTATAGCAGCAATGGCCACGATAGCCAAACTGTGGAAGGAGCCTCGGTGTCCAACGAAAGATGAATGGATAAAGAAGATGTGGTTTATGTATACAATGGAATATTACTCAGCTATTAGAAATGATAAATACCCACCATTTGCTTCAACGTGGATGGAACTGGAGGGTATTATGCTGAGTGAAGTAAGCCAGTCGGAGAAGGACAAACATTATATGTTCTCATTCATTTGGGGAATATAAATAATAGTGAAAGGGAATATAAGGGAAGGGAGAAGAAATGTGTGGGAAATATCAGAAAGGGAGACAGAACGTAAAGACTGCTAACTCTGGGAAACGAACTAGGGGTGGTAGAAGGGGAGGAGGGCGGGGGGTGGGAGTGAATGTGTGACGGGCACTGGGGGTTATTCTGTATGTTAGTAAATTGAACACCAATAAAAAATAAATTAAAAAAAAAGAATAACAACAGAGACCAAATGCTAGGTTCCTACTACAAAAAAGTTTTTGACATCGAGAAAAAAAAAAAAATCTTGCACTGTGTTAAAGTATGTGCTCTTTTAACATGGGCTACACTTGGGATTATGACTTAGTTTCAACCTAAGATTAGGTAGATTAAGAAAAGAATTAAAATGTGACCTTGCACGGTTTGTGATCCTATAGAAGACAAAGAGACCAAAGTGAGCCCTTCACTTTTGATATTTCTAGTTACCAATACCATTTAAGTACATGAAAATATGTACTAATTCCAACAGATAAGCACAGCACCACCAAGTGTTACCTTTTTAAACCAAGACTGACATTTATCTATTGCCATTTGTTCTCATTCTCATAAATGAAGACTTTTATTTTCATTTTTTAATTTGAAGTTTTTTTTTTTTTTTAAAGTTGTCTCTACATCCAACGTGAGACTCAAATCCACAACCCTAAGATCAAGAGAAGCATGTTCCACTGACTGAGCCAGCCAGGCGCCCAGTGACTATTTCAAAAATTACCTCTTGTTGGGTACTGTGGGAGCAGAAAAATCTAGGAGCTTGTGCAAATCACATGTGTGTGTCTGCAAGGAGAAGTTTACCCTTTTATTTTCCTTTGAAGCACCCTTAAGTATACTCTTAAAATATGTCATGAACCACATGTCACTATTCATTTTCCACATGGGATAAAACATCTTGAAGGGGAGAAGCTGAAAGCAAGTATATTAAACTGACGATCTCTTTTCTGGCAGAAGGTTCTGGTATGAAATTGGTCATCGAATTTTGCAAAGGAGGCTATATTTATTGCCCTTCTTTTTCTAAGAAGGGCCATTTTAATAATTTTTGCTATCACATCAAAGATAGCAGATTTTCATAATTATAGTCAATAATTGCAGTAGTAATGGTGTGCCATCTGCAGCCTCTGTGTAATGGAAACTAGGGAGGAAAACATGTCCCTCTGCTTGGTAAGAGTTGCTGTGGAACGTGAGGCCCTGGTGCCAGGTTGCCACTCCTCAGCCCCGGGTCATATACCAACTTCCTTATCTTTGTCCCTCACCCATTTCTTGTCTGTTCTTTCTCACTCCTGTGGCCTTGATGATGGGTCACATTCTGACACTGGGAGAGTGATTGGAACTTCCTTGGGATCAGATATTTGACCAAATTCATTGCTTTACAAGTGAGCAGTTGACCCATGACCCAAAAGATATATGGAAGGCAAGTTGGATATTGACATAATGAAACGCACACCCACTTACTCAGTTGCTCCAGTCCTCCAGTCCATAGCAAGCTTCTGACACTGAATGATGAACATATGTCTCAAGCTCAACTCTTGCCCAGGTTTGTTTCTTTCTTTCTCTTTCTTTCTTCCTCCTTTCCTTTCCTTTCCTTTCCTTTCCTTTCCTTTCCTTTCCTTTCCTTTCCTTTCCTTTCCTTTCCTTTCCTTTCCTTTCCTTTCCTTTCAAGATTTTATTTATTTATTCATGAAAGACGGGGGGGGGGGGGGGGGGCGGGCAGGCAGGCTCCATGCGGGGAGCCTGATGATGGGACTCAATCCTGCAACTCCAGGATCACGCCCTGGGCTGACGGCGGCGCTAAACCACTGAGCCACCCGGTCTGTCCTTGCCTAGGTTTCTGAAGCTCTGCTGCCTTTCTTAGGTTCTATGATGGCACCATTCTGCAGTGACTCCAATGTCAGCCCTCTGACAGCAACTTTCTTTTCTTCTTAGAGGCTCACACTAGAATGGCCTCTTTCCTTTCATCCCTACCCAAAGCAAAGATGGTAATAGGCAGCCCTTCTTTCTTGATTATCTGACAGTTCTGCAGTAATGAGGGCCAGGCTACCTCCATTGCACTAGCTTTTTCTGTTTTTGTTTTTTTGAAACATTCACATCTATGTGGCCCTGGGGTAACTATGATGAGGCCTCTTATCTGGCAGGTGAGGATGGTCAGGAATTGAATAGGCCTGTAGGGACTTGAATGCAGAGCAAATGACTGGTTTTCTTTCTTTTCCTTGTCACTTGTTGGCAAAGCAGCAATCATTGTTTCATCTTCTTCCTTAAGGAAGTAAATTTTTTTAAGTCCTAAATAATCACATTAATACTTCAATTTCGTGCCCAAGATCTGCCTTTCTTTTTCCCTCTCTGCGATATTTAAGAAATAAGAGTAAAATGGTAGGTAGCTTGGCATGGTAGCCCAGCTGAAGAATTCCCTAACTGATACCTTGCATTTTGCTTCAAGCACCGTTTTATCAGTTTCAGAGCCCAGAACAAACAGAGATTACTCCTAGTGTGGCACGGAGGAATTGTGTAGTATCACAACTCCTTTGCTATTTGGTGTGTTGGTCACCCAAAGGCCTAAAAGCTCTTTTCCTGAGAACTCAGTTGGGGAAATTGAATGAGGCCATTTCAATGATTTCTTGTCATTTGGAATATAAGTTTAGGGAAGTTCAGCCTTAAGTGATCAGAGTTTGATACTTTAAATTTAAAAAATTTTTTATTTTATTTATTTTTAAAAGATTATTTATTTATTTATTTATTTATTTATTTATTTATTTATTCATGAGAGACCTAGAAAGAGAGGCAGAGACATAGGTAGAGGGAGAAGCAGGCTGCCCGCCAGGAGCCTGATGCAGGATTCGATCCCAGGACCCTGGGATCACAACCTGAGCCAGAGGCAGACACTCAACTCCTGACCCACCTAGGCACCCCAATATTTTTTTTTAATCAAACCATTAACATCTGAGAAATGGGGTGTTTTAAAATAAAATTGAATGTTTAGTGACCTTATGTGTCCAGCCAAATAACTAAAAAGCATTTGTGTGAGAAGTTTTTGCTTTGTGGATTTTGCTTTGATGACCAAGAAAGATAGCTGAACCATATCCCCATGGAGTTTGCAAGATTCTCCTTTGAGCCCAAACAAATACCTACTGTTTTGGATGACTCAAAAAATGAACACAGTGTATATCTGGTAACACATGAGTTATATTTGAGTATGTGACTTTTCCTCCCAGTTTGTCCAAAGGCACCTCCAGAAGCACATCTGTTGAAGCCCCAGTGTGAGAAGCATGGGTTGGGTGGATTTCCCTAGAAAAGTATCAACTCTCCTGTCTTGAGCTTGAGTTGTTTGTTCTAAGAGAAGATCAGAGGACCTTGAAGATTCTGGGGGATAGGGGCTGGAGGAATTCAGATTATAGAGTAAGAGGGAGAAAGAAAAAGCCTGTAGAGCGATAATAAAATTCATGTCTGAGCATTTTGTAATTCTCGATGGTCGAGACCAAGCCTTTTGTATTTTCTGCACTGATGGATGGCATCTGGCACATAAGAAGTGCTTGATAAATACTGCATTACTGTTTTTGTGTTGCCAAATTGGGTCAAAGGTTAGTTTGGGTAAAGTAAACTGTTGATGTAGGCTTGGAAAATTTTTAAGGCAGCATTCTCTTCCCAGATAATCTCGTGAGGTGGACCGGTGGAAGTAACCAGTTCAAGAAGTGATAAATAATACCAAATTTTCTAATCCTAAGGAACAAATAAAATGTAATTAATCAACAGGTCTGATCCTAAAAGAAAGATTCTGAAAGGTAAGATGGGGGATGGAGTGGTGCCAAGGAGCTCTAGTGGGATTGCCTTTAGGATAAATCCCAATCAGACATGGGCTTCCTCACTATAAAGGTAAGCTAGGAGAATCTCTAATCAAGAGTGAGAACACTGAAAACTTAAACCCAGTCCTCTGGGAAAGGCAACATCATTTCTCTGAGGAGAAGCTATGCTTGGCCAATGAATGATTTTATGGTTTTCAAGCAACTAAAGCATGTGTGGACAAAGGGAAACCAGTACAGGTGATCTACTTAGGCTTTCAGAAAGCTATATGTGAGTTTGCACACCAAGGAAACTTAAAATAATTGGCATCAACACAGAAGTGTGGGACTGTTCCATCAAACATTATACAGTTGACTTGGAAGAAGGAAGCAAAGGGTATGGAATAGAAAAGATAATTTTCTGGAGAGTGATATTAGTGGTGACATTCTCTGCAAAATTAGGAACAAGACAGATTTTACTTAGAGATCCAATAAATGACCTAGAAGAGGAAGTAGACATTGAAAACATTACTTCTTGGGACGCCTGGGTGGCTCAGTGGTTGAGCATCTGTCTGCCTTGGGCCCAAGTCCCAGGATCAAGTCCCATATTGGGCTCCCTGCATAGAGCCTGCTTCCCTCTCTGCCTGTGTCTCTGCCTCTCTCTCTCTGTCTCTCATGAATAAATAAAATAAAGCCTTTAAAAAAAAAAACAAAAAAGAAACTTCTGTCAGCAAACATTTTCTAAATAGCAAAGAACTTGCTAAAAGGGAATAAATTCTAGGCTGTATGCCCCAAAGGTGGCAGGCCCAGGTGCTATGGTATTTGATAATGGTGAGGAGAGGAGGTCTTTTGAGGGTTGGAACTCAGCCCTGTAAAAGGAGGACCCTGCCCCTCCTGCATCTGCCTGCACTAAGGTGCAGTTTTCCCCCTTATGTTACAGAAACTAACCTCTCTTCACCTGTGGCTCTTGTCCATGTCCATGGGATGGAGATTAATTAAGAGTCATTTGATGCAAGTCTGTATCACAGTAAGCTCTAACTCACCATAACCTCGAACAAGAATTTTGTGGAAGTGGATTTTGAGTGATGTTATTATGTACGTACAAACACTGAAAATGTAAATGCTTCTTTCTTCACCATTTCATTGGTATCTGGCTAGAATTTTAAAGAATGGTTCATGTGGCATGAAATCTGATGTTAGAGAATAATTTTTCTTTATGTGAAGCAGCAGATGTTGCTATCACTTAGTATAAAAGCTTTCTAGGGACTCCTGGGTGGCTCAAAGGTTGAGCATCTGCTTTGGGCTCAGGGCGTGATCCTGGAGACCTGGGATCGAGTCCCACATCGGGTTCCCTGCATGGAGCCTGCTTCTCTCTCTGCCTGTGTCTGCCTCTCTCTCTCTCTGTGTCTCTCATGAATAAAGAAAATCTTAAAAAAAAAAAAAAAGCTTTCTAGATAGCCATTTGGAGAAATGTCTTTGGGAGGATTCATGATTAATGAATGAGTTGTTCTTTAGGTATATTTTTCCTAGAAAGTGGGTTTACTGAAGACTTATTCTCCCACTGTATTTGGGAGGGAGGAATTTTTGGTGTATCATGAAAGAGAGTAAAAAAAAAAAAAAAAAAAAGCTTAGGAGTGTTTTTATTTTCCAAGGTATCCAAATTGAAAACAACCATTTAAAAAAAGAGAAGCTACTTTTTAAAATGTTCATGACCCGCCATGACCTGTGTAATGTATATGAAATGAAAGGTGTTCCTATTTGTATTAGAGCAAGTGTGTGTCTGTGAGCTTCCCCATCCATCGGCTGCATTTCCCACCACTCCTGTGATAAACTCAGGACTCAGCTGTTGACCCTCTCTGGTCTTGCTACTTAACCTAAAATGACTTTGGCAGGTTATCTGAGAACAGGGTTCCTGTGGGTTTCTGGAGAGATTATTTAGGAATAGTAAAGAAAATCACTCTGTATTTCTGAGGATACTCTCCCTCATCCACTTTCTCTGTAGTCTTAAGTGATTGCCCACAGAAGACTGCTCACGGGGGCAACCATTAAGACTTCTGCACACTGTGGTGGTGTGTGTGGGGGTGGGGGGGGAGAGGCAGGTGTGCAGAGAAAGGGAGATGCTGGTGGCTAGCATTCCCCCACCCTGGAAATCCCTCCCTATGGCCCTCCAAGCCTGGCCTGACTAGCTGTCTCAGAGATGACCCTACCGAAGCCTTGCTCTGCCAGGGATTGTTGATGCATCATTGCTTGGGTACACACGTGCCAGAAGTACTGTTTGGCCCCAGAGAAAGGAATGTCCTAGCCAATGAATAGTATTTCGTCTCTAGGCTACTTTTTTATGGATAGCCAAATGTGGAACTGAGATGTTTGGAATCCTTTACCCCTCTAGGCATGCCTCTAGGCATTCTGTTAAATTATGAGCCCAAAGACAATTATAAATTGGTGTTGGAGAGAAACTCTCAAATGTGCTACCAAGTTATATACTCCCAAAGCCCGGACAAGAAAAGCTCTCTTTCATTAGTGCTCGTCTTTTCCTGCCTGCCCCTAGCCAACCCCTGAAGAGTCCCCAACTCAGTTTTGTGAGCCTTCATTAGCACCTGATGCTTAAGGAGTATGTATTGGGTCCTCTAGATTACTGAAGAGTGTGGGGTTAATCACCAGTATTACTATTCCAGCTCAGAGGCCTTGAACAAAGTGGTTGTAAACGGGCAAGATCGATGCAAATGCTCTAGCTGCTCAAGAATGACTGGTAACCTACAGCAGAGAGTGCATGTCTCACCACTCAATCACTGGGCTGATAGGCCTAACTTGAGGAAACCTTTGGTTTACTACCACTAAAATGGAGTTCCAGGATTGCCAGAGAGAAACTTTGGTTCATAATTTGCTTATCATTTAAAAAGCAATAAAAGCCCTGCTTGATTTCTATCTGGAGTGGATTTGCAAGCTGTTGCAAGCTCCTTGGAATGATGCATGGAGTTTTAAAGTAGCAGCCCTAACTCTTCCAACTACACTTACAGGAAGATATTCTTAGAAAAATGTAATACAACTGAGTTTCCGAATTTATGTGTTTCCGATTGGCCTTCTCTAGACTACCTTATAGGATTAGTGGACCTAAAAATAATTGGCAGTGTTAAGCCCTCCAGAGCTGTATTTTGGCAAGGTTTTGCAAAATACTAACTAGCTGCATTTCTCCTGCTGATTGGTAGGTAATCTCAAATGCTACATCTGCATAATAACCATAATTTATATGCTTTCTTACTAAGGCTTGAGTCAAATGACTTAAGGCTTTCGATGTGCATTGCGCATCCTGTGCGGTAATTTCACTCCTTTTTGCAAAGAGGAGGGTGGATTAATGTATATGTTCCTCCCCACTGGGAGTATGAAAAACCTTTTGAGATTTTCTTTCTTTGTTCCTGGGAAGCAGAACATTGTATATTCCTCCTGGGGTTCTTAGGTGGCTTAGAGGCACTGGTGTTACACAGCAACCTGCTTTTTAGTTCACTTTGTGGCTGCATGGATTTAGAGATCTAGAAACTGAGCAGAAATCATTTTGGTAACTCTTGACACTGATGGCAAGAATTGTTTTACTTTTGGAACAAATAAGAGTTAGAAAAAGAGTAAAGTGGCAATTGAGGGATTAGGGAAATCACACCCTGCAAATAATAGCTTAATGTAGGTCACATTAGTAAAATTACACCAATTGTTTATATTTTTTAAAAGCTTCGTGAAAGCCCACCCCCCCGACACATATACACACATTTCCCCTTTTTCCTTTGAAAACTGGTGCTTGCTTTAAAATAATTATAATTTTTTTATCCTAGAAGAGTTCCAGATTTACAAAAGTTGGGAGGATACCACAGGATAGTTTTCCTATTATTAGCATCTTACCTTAGTGTGGTACATTGTCACAATTGATACGTCAGTAAAGACGCATTATTATTTGAAGT
Organism: Canis lupus dingo; assembly: GCF_003254725.2. Classification (NCBI taxonomy): domain Eukaryota; kingdom Metazoa; phylum Chordata; class Mammalia; order Carnivora; family Canidae; genus Canis; species Canis lupus. Next base: position 104,612,897 of record NC_064281.1, on the reverse strand, counting down.
CCCTACCATATTTTGATATTCATAGTTTTTTTTTATTTTACTAATGCTTTTATTGAGACACAATTCAAATCCTAAACGTTTGCCCTTTTAAAGTGTAGGGTGGTTGGGACGCCTGGGTGGCTCAGCAGCCTCTGCCTTTGGATGAGGGTATGATCCTGGAGTCCTGGAGTCAGTCCCACATCTGGCTCCCTGCATGCAGCCTGCTTCTCCCTCTGCCTATGACTCTGCCTCTCTCTCTCTCTCTCTCTCTCTCTCTCTCTCTCTCTCTCTCTTTCTCTCTCTCTCTCTGTGTCTCTCATGAATAAATAAAATCTTAAAAAAAATAAAGTATATAGTGGCTTTTAATATATTTGCAGAATTGTGGATTCATCACCAAAACCAATTTTAGAACATTTTCATCATTCCAGAAAGAAAATCCCCTACCTTTTAGCTGTAGCCTCCCCTTATGTCCCATTCCTCTAGGCAACCACTAATCCACTTTCTGTGTCTGTAAAGTGACCTATGCCAAACATTTCCTATAAATGGAATCATACAATAGGTGGACTTTGGTGGCTGGCTCTTTCATTTGCGTAGTTGTGTGTTATTTTTGTGGCGTGTTTTTGTTTTTGTTTTGTTTTGATATTCTGCCACGTGGGTTTTGTTTTGTTTTGAGATTCTAGCACGTATCAGAACTTCATTCCTCCTTATGGCTGAATGATCCATTGTACGGATATACTACATTTTGCTTCTCCCTGCTGATGGACTTTTGGCCATTATGAATGATACTACTATGAATATTCACATACACATCTTTGTGCGATTTCCTTAGTTTTTTCCCAATGTTTTTTTCCGTTCCAGGGACCCATCTAGGATACCATATCTTTTTCCATCATCATGTCTCCTTAAGCTCCCAGGGCTTTGCTTTTGATGGCCCTTGAGATGTCTGCGTTTTGTTTTCATCAGTTCACTATCACTTCTGCATGCCATTCAACACCTCCTGTCTGGCTATTTTGACTCCCCTAAAATCCACCCTTGAAGGAGAAATTTCCCTGAACTAACCAGAGGAGAGAAGGTACTGCCTGCCTAGCCCCTCCCTCTCCCTCAACTAGTACAAGTTGTCAGAAAAGTCTCTTCCTGGAGGACTTCAGTAGCTTATCAGGGTATAATAGATGTTCTTTCTTTCTTTCTTTCTGTCTTTGTTTCCTTATTGCACTTTTTCATTTACATAATGCTTCCTTGTTTACAAAGGGCTTTTGTAAGGCTCTAGTAGGTAAGTGACTTTCTGACTTTCCACAGAGCCTGCCGTGAGTCGTGTAGAGCTGGGACTCAAACCCAGATCCTAACTTCCCACATGAGTCTTCTTATCCTGAGACTACCATTAGCCTTGCAGAATAAAACCTCTGAATTGTGTTAAGTATTTGGAACCTTTTAAACTCCCTTTCTCAAAACCCCTTGTAAAGAGCTAAGTTTTCTTCAAAACCCAAGTGAGGCATTCTGTTTCTGCAAGAACAACCAATGTAAAATTACAGTCTCTTACATTTGCAATTTACAAAGTGCTTTCCAGTTCGTTCTTCTCAAATGTTCTTCTCTGCAGCCCTCACCCTTAGGGTACAATTTGCGTCTCTCTTATTTACTAATGGCATTTGGTGGTTTTATTGGTAAAATCATTTGGAGTGCAGAGAACGTTTGCCCTACAAATCCTGCTGGTGCAGGCAAGCCTGGGTTCTCTGCCACTGGGCCCCATAAAGGTTTCTGGCCGCCGTTCCCTCCACTTAGAACTCTGGGGGACTAATGACTTGAGATTAACTTTATCTCCTATGTATACAGAAAACTAACACCTTAGTGGTGACAAGTATTCTTCTATCACCATTCCCCCCAAGTATGTGAGAATCAGAGAGACATTTTCTTGGCATGTAGTCGGACTTCAAAATGAATTTTCTGAGAAAAACCTAGAGAAGTGGTTGTAAGATACGGTTAAAAATAGTCTAGTTGATAGTAAATAAGCAGAGAGCTGGCCTGGGAACTGATATCCATCTGTAACACTTTCTATGGGAAAGTGAGTATGAGCAACTGAACATCCACAGACATTGGCCACACCCCATTTGTACATCAGAGCCAGCCTTTGGTAAAAGGAAGTTGACAAGATAAAACGAGAAAGCACATTTCCACAGATGTTATGCCACCAAGTCCTATTATAGGATAGACTAGATTCCCCATTCTCATTGCCTTCTTGTTTAACCATTGATTTGAAGTGCCTCCAAAAAAGAACAAATACACACTCGGCAGGATCGAGTAGTAATTTACTGTGATTGTCTTTGTTCATCTTTGAAAACTAAGGCATGGATATCAACACTAAAGAGAAATTACATAGAGCTGGTATGATTGAAAAAAGTTTGGCTTATTTGAGTGATTTTTTTTTACACAGAGTTATGCTTTAAAAGCATGCTTCATTGAATCTCATCCAAGCCTCAGAGGACAGGGCTAGAGGACCTTTTTTTCTTTAGAAGGCCACTGACCCACAGAGAAAAAATAAGTCTAGGGCCATGTAGAAAAAGCAACTTATTTTAGGTGCTTCCTTAGAAAACCTTTTCAACTTCCCTGCTTTTTAAATGAAGAACAGGGAACTCTAAACAAATATAAATAAAAAAACAAAAGCCTTTAGGTTCATACTCGGTGCAGTCCAAAGTTGTGGGGGAGGGCCACACAGAATGGTAAGGGTAGAGGAAAGGAGTGAAAACAGCCTGGAAGAGCTATGTGGACAGAGCCACATGACCAGCAAAGGTCATGGAAGGAGGAGGTTGAGTTAGGGCGATAGATGAAACAAACAACAGTTGTAGATCGTCACCTGAGCCATTGAATTCACTGGCTTATGACTGTTCCCAGCTCTTCCATGGCTCTATTGCTTAAGCCTTTCACGTAGTAATTCTTAGAGAAGTGTATGTAGCAGAATTACCTAGAGCTCCTTAAAAAAAGGCATATGCCCAGCACTTACCGTTGCACTGTCTGCGCCCACCTGTCTCATACTGGATCCCATTGTCCCTCTGCTCACTCAGCCAAGAAAATACTGCTCCATCTTTCTTTTTTTTTTAATTTTATGTTTTTGAGAGAATGCAAGAGAGAATGAACAGGGGCAGGGGGAAAGGGAGAAGCAGGCTTCCCACTGAACAGGGAGCCCAATGCAGGGCTCGATCCCAGGACCCTGAGATCATGATCTGAGCTGAAGGCAGATGCTTAACCAACTGAGCCACCCAGGCACCCTGTTCCATCTTTCTTAAATGAGAAAGGATCACCAGGTTTAGAAAGGAGATCTCCAAAAAGAAAAGGCCTTTCTTGTTCAGACACAGCATTTTAGGAGCAGGTGCAGCCTAGCAGAATGTCTTTCAGATATTATGTGTGCCCTGGCTTTTAATATAAATTGTTTTGGGCACTTTAAGTAAAAATATTCAAGATTAAGAGTTGCATGTTCTTCTGACTGAGCCAGTCAGGTGCTCCAGAAATCTTAAAAATTGATTGATTTTAGAGTGAGCTAGTGCATGATGGTGGGGGGGATATGGTTAGGAGCAGAGGGGGAGAGAGAGAATCTCAAGCAGGCTCTGATGGGGCTCAAACCCACAACCCTGAGATCCCAATTTGAACTGAAACCAAGAGTGGGATGCTTAACCAACTGTGCCACCCAAATGCCCTTAAGTTTTTAAAAATCAAATGAGTTTACTCAAGTTCTTATCAGAATGCGGAGCTCTGATTCCATTTTCTTTTTTTTTTTAAGATTTTATTTATTTATTCATGAGAATACACAGAGAGGGGAGAGAGAGAGGGGCAGGCAGAGACACAGGCAGGCTCCATGCAGGGAGCCCGATGTGGGACTTGATCCCGGGACTCCAGGATCTCACCCTAGGCCAAAGGCGGCGCTAAACCGCTGAGCCACCGGGGCTGCCCTGGTTCCATTTTCAAATGCACTGAGACTGCCCCCCCTTTCCTCCTTGTACTTCTCATCAGCAGAAATTGGTTGTGGCACTGAGTCCCCAGTAGCGTATGCATGTCTTGGGATTTAATTTACAAGTGCGTCTTGGACTGTGTGTGTCTCAGACAGGGCTTTGGGCAAAGATGTCAGATTACATTTTCAAGTAATGCTTTTTAGAAATGCAGACAGAGTAAGTGGCATATTCAAGGCTACATGGGCAAAAGTAGCCTGTTGGAGTGGGCTGCTTTGCACAGAGAGGAAGACGACTTTGCCAGCAGAAGCATTAGCCAAGTGTCTACCCTTAACCCTGTTGTTGTCCTTTATACAAGGCAACCCTTTTACTATTAAAGTCTTCCTGGAAATACCTTCTCTCTAAAATGAAAGTGGATTCTTTTTTAATTAGGTATTGCCAAAAAATCTGTACTTCAGTGTTCTGGTATAAGCTGGTCTCCATAAGGTCCTGCCAGGGGCCCCTGGTGGCTATGAAATGGACAGAGTACACTGGCTATGCTGGGCCATTTGTGTATGTATTTATTTGTTTAAAGATTTATTTATTTATGAGAGCATGCATGCACGTATGCAAGAGCAAGGGGAAGTAGGGAAGGGGACAAGCTGACCATGTGCAGAGTACAGAGCCTGGCATGGGGCACAGTCCCATGACCCCGAGATCATGACCTGAGCCAAAATCAAGATTCACCTGCCACCTTGGTGCCCCAATATGCTGGGCCTTTTTGATGCTCCAGTGTATTCATGTGTCAGTGGAAATGGTGCTGTTTTCATTCAGCAGGTTACTGGTAACTTTTATTGCTGTTACCCATTTTTGAAGGGTGTCTCAGTGTAAAATTTCTGTGGGGCAGTTTATACCCCTCAATGTCTAGCACCTTCTTTTTTTGTCTAGCACATTCTTAAGTATAGAAAATTATTTTTTCCTGCTGTCTCTAAGTTTTCCAGCTTCAGGTTGTGTGTCTGTGTGTGTATGCATTGGCGGTAGAAAAAAGGTGGGCTTTCCCTTGGACTTAGAAGCCTATTTTGATAGCATCCAATAAGTAGCCCCTGAACATGGATTATTTTCCAAACTCATGAATTGTTTTGCCTTGGAGATTCTGTGCATACCCCAATGGAATCTTTGCAGGCATTCAAAAACCAGCATGTGATGAATTTTAGCCTGTGACAATCTTAAAAAGTAGCTGCCCCCTTATTATAATTCATTTAAATAGCACTGCGTGTCTTAAGCTCTCACTCTGAGCATTCCAATTAATTTTCTATGTGGGGTGTGTGATGGATTATTTAATGCAACTACAGCAATTGCTGTATTAGTTGGGGTTCTTCGTATTAGTTCACATGTTAAGACCATGTTGGGGGAAATCCTCAACCCTGAAACCTGGAGACAACTGGATAGCTCTCTGTTAATTATGTGTCTCAGTACCAAAGTCCTACTGTGAACTTGTTAAGCCAGTGAAGAGGGAGTTTTGTTTTTGGTTGTAACAAAGATGTTTGCAGAAAACTGAGCCTTAGCAACCTTCTTCTTTGGCTAATGAGATCTAAGATACTCTGAAGCTTCACAGCTTCTAAACTCTTATACACAATCTTACCCACCCCCATTCCTTTTTGGGTTAGATTTGTCTGCTGACCAAGGGTTTCCAAAATGCTCAAAGAAACTTTTAGCAGTTTCTTTCTGGATGAGGAAGTTATTTGAAGATTGTTTCCCTCCTCCCTTCCCTCAATAGTCCTTTATTACATATTCCCCCTTTTTTGTGTGGCAGTAACATTCTCCCTACTTTTTAATTGCCAAGAAGGAAGAATGATCAGGCATATATCAGATTATGTAATGATTTGCATACATGCTGTTGACAGTCCTAGTTTAGTCAAATTAAGTTGCTTACCTTTGTTTTATCTGCTGTACCCCACATCACCAAAGCCACTGTGATATCTGTCTTAGGTCAAGATTTATTCTTCTAAGCACACTTAGCCAAGAAGCAGCAATGGCCAGCTGATGGCTCAGTTCATTTCCCATGATTGGTGGTGTTTGATTGGCTCATCATTCTCCAGCCCTTTATTTATTGTATGTACTTATGGTTGGGTTGACAGGTGCATATGTCTTCAGCATACTCATTTCCTGAGTACCTGCGATCTTGATTTGTTTTCAGACCTCTCATCTTACATGGAACACGAACAGCAATAGCAGGAGGAACCATGGCAGTGAATGCTTGTAAACACGTGTAAAAACTAGATAACTGTTGGGGTTGGGTTTTCAGTGGCACCATATCTCCTAGTCATTATGAAGGAGAGGTATGGTCTCTGCAAAGCACAGTTGTGTTCTCTGGCAAGAGGAACAAGGTATGGGTGGAATTCAGGATCTATTAAAAGTAAAAAAAAGCCCTCCTAACCCTCCTGTGCTAACCACAAGCAGAATGTAGTTGGTGTAGGGGAGGGAGATACTTTACGGGTTGGGCTGCTGTGGAGTGATGCATATTAAAGCATTTCTCTGGACTCTGAGGACTACATTACTTCATAAAGATTACATTTATTGGAAGCTATCAGTCTATATTGGGATGAGTGGCTACATATCCCAGTATCATAAGGTCAAATAGTGTCTAACTGCAGAAGATACTGGATGAGAAAGTCTGAAATTTGAGGGTCATTTGCCATTACCATTTGTGACTTAAAGCCTGAAGTTATCCAGTGTGAACTCCCATTGTTTCTTCTTGGCCACCAACTCCTTGAAATCCACTTATTCCTTTGCTTCCCCACAGTGTGACTACCTCTGGTGTCTTTGCTTAGTCTTTGGCTGTCAGATATTTTATAAATCATTATTCATTAAGGGTACCCTCTCTTGGAATGTCAACTCCCAAAAGCTAGAAAAACTTATGTCTCATTTGCATAATTTATAGAGTATTTAGCATAGAATCTTGACTAATTTATTTTTTTAAAAAAATCCTTGGGTTGATCTTGAATGATACTGTTTATTGGCCACACTGATTCTCCTGTGGTATAGCAATCTTCTTGATTTGAAAGTTCTTTTGTCTTTTGTAGGTGGCTTTATTATTTTAGCTTTTCCATAAGGGAATGGATGTTTTTAGTTTATTTTCTTAAATAAACTCTACCCTCAACATGGGGCTCAAACCCAGGACCCTGAGTTCATGAGTCGAATGCTCTACACGATTGAGCCAGCCAGCTGCCTTGATGTTTTTTTAGTTTCAATAAAACTTTTCAGATACACATGATACCTAGGCTTTTACGGGAACCTCTCAGGTGGAATTGAAGTGTGTGCACTTAAGCAAAAGTCTTGCCTCTTAGACCTGATGAATGATGATGGAGATTGATTGTCGTACAATTTTATCTTCCAGGTGATCATTTGAAGATCTGTCCCCAGGGCTATACCTGCTGCTCTCAGGAGATGGAGGAGAAATACAGCCTGCAAAGTAAAGATGATTTCAAAAGTGTGGTCAGCGAACAATGTAACCACTTGCAAGCCATCTTTGCTTCCCGTTACAAGAAGTTTGATGGTAGGTATTGGAACTCTGGTCCAAAGAAGCATCAATATGTGCTTTGTTCTTGACTTTGTTTTACACCTTTTATGCAAGTCACATTTTACAGTAACAGCTCAGTTCATACAATTGCTTTTTCACAGCTCCTTTGTCTTCTCCGAAGACATTCTCCTTGTTGGATCCCTAAGGGCAAGTTAGCCTTCCAGCTTCATTGCTAGGATCCTTCTGGATACAGTAGAATCTGTATGGTAGGCATTATGGAAATCTGGTCACAAGGAGCCAAAAAAGAGATTTAAGTAGTTTAATTTAAAGGCTTTCATTTATTTTCTTGGGTGAACACAAAATAGTGTTGTTGACGCAAGTTACTGGGGGAAAAAAAATCTCCCTAATAAAAAGCAGGCATCTGAAAACAGAATAAGCATAGAGATTCTGCAGATGCTGGACTTCAAATTAAATTTCAAACTGGATTCCCCAGAGACAACCAGAATTCCTAGGAGCCCTGTAGAACATGGATAGGATTAAAATTCAGCTCTTGAGTTTGCATGCAGCAGGGACCCAGAAGTAGCTCCTGTATTTATAATTGTCGTTAAGCTGGGTTTCATCCCTTAGCTAGTACCTTGGCTTAGTCTATCCATGTAAAGCCATGACCCAACCCATTTCAGTCCCCTGCGCCAAACAGGAATTCTCATATGAACGCTTTCTTTTAATAGTGAAGAAATGGCCAAGATAAGCCAAATGAGAAGCACTTCAATCATACCTGAGGCAATGTTACAGATAACAGACTTTTAGAGTCTGGGTTCCAAACACCTCAGGATTCTCTTCTCTGTTGCTCTTCACTCAGTTTGAAGAGTGTTATGAAGTAGATTTAATTTTAATAGGAATTATTTCCTTTGTGCCTGTTTTAAAGGCCATTCTAATTACATAGTACCTTTGAAGCATGCTTTTCCTGACATTATGTGTGGTGGTGAAGTACAAGGCAAATTTTCGAGATGTGAAATGTCTTTGAGTATTTCTGCAAAGGGCTTGTTACCATGGTGAGAAGTTGGACTAAATTAGATTTATATAGCTGATAAGGCAGTCCCCAGCTAAAGAACAGGTTGTATTTCAAATGTTGGCTTTTGAGATTTGTTATTTGAAACTTAGAACCAATTTAATAAGTGTTCGGTTCCCAGGCTAGACCATGAAAGCATATTTAATTTGTAATGTAGTTGAACTAAAGTTCTCTCTATGTAGCATGTCATTTATCATACCCATTTTACCACCAGTTACTATGCAATATTGTATTCAATCTTGAATTTATCTCCTCCTTCTCCTGGGTGGATGAAAATGTTTTATATGTCTGTATATCCTGTCTATTAGTCTATACCCCCACCCCATAACACATGCTGTAACTATAAAGAGTACTTAACAACATGGTAACATCCCTCGAAGATGGGTGTTATTGCCAAAAGACATCATTAGGCCACCTCTGTTTCTCTTGGTCACTAAACTCTTAGTTTAATCATTGAAAAGACTGGTATTCGCTTGACTGGCATTTCTTATTCAAGACAGTAACCTCAGCATTTTCTTTGACTTTGAAGAGGATACTTAGACAATTAGATGGCCATCTTAGAAAACTTGAGATGCTAACACATGAAAACAACCCCTTGGGGTTTAATAAGGGCATGTAGGAGGAAAAAGTCCTGCTCTTTACAAATGGCTAGCCTGTTGGTAGCATGATGGAGTGGAGACAAAGCTGTTTTCAGGTTCTGCCACCTCCAAGTCACCCCATTTCCTGTTAGACGGGTCTCCTCCTGGTACGGAGCCCACAGACATTAGTGACGTCTCTTGCCTGCAGGCCTGCTGCTTTAGCTATTCTTTCCCCTTCCCACTCCCCATGGTTTTATAGCATTACTCGTATGATTCCAGCGTGTAGTTTTTAAAAAGCCATACAGAGAAACACTATCAGTAAGTGTTAACATATGTTTTTTTAAAAAGGATGGAAAAACCGATTCTCTGGCCCTTCCCTACCAGGTTTCACATTCAATAAATGTGTTAACATTGTTTCTTTATCAGTTTCAAAACTGGTCTTGAAAAATGATTATGAAGCTTTCGTTTATTTCTTCTGACTTCAAATTAAAATATGGCATAGACAACAAAGGTAGTGAGCACAGATTACATTTCTTTCTTTCTTTTTTTTTAATACAGATTACATTTCTTTTGAAGGAGTAGTAGCTTAAATGTGTTTGGTCTGGAGATCAGAACAGACCTCTGGGATACGTTGCCTATTTCCTCCAAGCTAGGTTTTCTGAGATAATTAAATGTGTTTGTATGGTTAAAACTTCAGTTGACTGGTATCCAATAAACCATAATCCTCAAGTGGGTACTGCATTTGTTGACTGATTTTTAAGGATGGCCGTTAGGACCCACCAATGTGCCTCAGGCCTAAAGAGGATGTTGAGTGAAATTGTTTAGGGGCTGTCTTGATGCTCCGTAATCCAAGGGTGGCAGGGTGCTTTGGTCAAAGAATTGTCCAAGCCTGAGGCTATTGATGTGAATGGAAGGGAAGAGATTGGGCAGAGCAATAAGATGGCAGCTGAAGAACCATGATGGAGTGTTCAAGGTGGCAGGAAAAAGGCTGACGACAAATCCTGAGGAAATAACAGAGGGACACATGGGAACCTATAAGGTCAGGCAATTTCAAAAGAGCCTCTTTTGCCATCTCCAAGCTTACAGTGTAAATTTAAAGTGGTGACCCTGAGCCCAGGGTCCTCTACCATCAGAACTTTACTCCTGTTTCTGAGATAACACTTCTTTCTAAGGCTGGAACAGTTAATTTGTTATAAACTTTTTGTTTGAGATTATTTATTTATTTATTTGAGAGAGAAGGCATGTGCATGTGTCCTCTTCCACAAGCTCATGAGCAGAGGGGCAGGGGCGGGGGGGGGGAAGCAGACCCCCCCCCTCCACAAGCAAGGGATCTACACACACACACACACACACACACACACACACACACACACACACACGGGGGCCCTATCCCGGGATCATGACCCAAGCCGAAGGTAAATGCTTAACTAACTGAGCTACCCAGGTACCCTGCTTATTAAAGTTATAAACTTTTCAACAAAAATAAGGTTGTAGGCTTTTAGGGGGTCAGCCTTCATTAACTAGAAATCATCCCATTGCCTCAGGTTTTCTATCATTCTTCCTCAGGGAGCTCCAGAGTTCAAATGCCAGTCCTGGTGTTTCGGAGCCAATTCCCTTATCTTTAAAGGCTTTTCGTTCTACATGTTTAATTTTTTATTATTTGCCATCTAAAGAGATTATAAAGTCTGTAAACCCATTTTTTTAAAGTTGTAAACTGTGTACATGTGTGTATTCACAGACCTGGAGAAAGTACATTAAGTATACTTACTTAGGCACTACCCCTCCACACCAAAATTCTCAGGATTCTCATTTTTAAACTTGTACGTCTGAGTTTAAGGTCTCACCTCTTTTTTTTCTACACTGTAATCTCTCTTGCCCATTCTTTAACTGAGGATCTGTACCAGAAATGTACAAATGTACTATCCTAGGCTAGAGACCTGGAGCTAGAAAGTGATAGTGGCAGAGCTAGCTGCTCCCCCTCTTGGTGAGTTCTGGGAAAAAAAAAATTTTTTTTTGAAGTAGAACTGCTAATTAACATAGCTGAATCGGTTATCTCATGAATATGCTAATCAGATGCTCAGTTCAGGGGGCTTTGAAAGAATTGCCAGGCAAAGGAATAGAAATAATAGAAGTGGGGCATAATCCGTGTTTAGGGACCACAACATAAAGGCCCACCCCAAAATGTCATGTTTTGTGAGAGACTAGTTGTTTTTAAAAGAAGCATAGTTCAATCAAACAACCCAAATAGATTAAGAAGATTAGAGCTGCCATGTTAAATATATCTCTGAATCACATAGTAAAACCGATGTAACAAGTTCGAAAATTTATTTTTGCTTAACTTCCAAAATCAAATAGTTTGCATGTTAAATCTTAAGGAAATAGAGATGTTGTCTTGATGCTAGTCCACTGCAAAAACTCTGTTAATTCATCAGTGTAGGGAGCAAATGTAGTAACTTCGGGAGGCAGAGCACACTGAATTGTCAGCCTGATTCTGCTGTGAACCCACTGTGACCTGGGGCAATTAACTGGGTCTCAGTTTTCCCATCCATAAAATGAAGGGGTTGAGCTAGATGCTCTCTAAAGACCCTTTCAATTCTAAAAATTCTGTGAATCTTCTAAACATGTGACTAGACCAGCTGCTTTAGTGAAAGGTCTTACAAGATGTTAATTAGCCGCCTGTCTGGTACCCTCTATTTTCCTGCTATCATTTCTTAACTCCACTACTTTCCCCAGGTCTTTGAAAACCCTCCCATGAGCCTGAGGCTTGTTAACTCAAAGAATAGTAGAAATTTTCTGAATTAGCTTAAAACGCACATAAAAGAAATAATTGTCTGTCCCATCTATCTGCACAGGCCAAGTGTAAATCAAAGTGGCCACCCTTCCCTGAAGCCCTCAGCCCCCTTGTTTTCTATCATTTCACGAAGGCAGGACGTTTCGCACTCTGAAGATTTTGCCAAATCTGTGTTTTAATCACTGACTGGAAGTTTCCCAGAGTTCACACTGGCCATCCCTTCATTAGGCCGGTTGAGAAACCAGTGTGGAGGTGCAGGGAGTTGACGGCATTAGAATTCGCAGGCCCATGAACACAGTGACCTCAGTGGGAGGAAGCTGGCTACTCACTTTAAAAGGCAAATACCTCTGACCTTCACTGTTTTTTCAACTACATGGTTTTATTCTTGTCCTTTGCGTGTCCATATTGACTGACTTACTGAAGACCCCCTAAAGACCCCTGGGGAGTTTTTTATGTCAAAAAAAAAAATCCTCCAAATAAATGTGTCATAGAAGGGTATAACCTACATATGTCCTAGGGTTGCTTTTTAATCCTCACCTTAGATTTGATACATTCAGACATTAAAAAAATGCATTGCTTTTTTAAAACCTCTGCTGTAGTGCAGTGGACAACATTTCATAGGCTGAGTAACTACAGAACTACAAAGAAAGACATGAGGCCTTCTCGCCATCCTGCAAATGCAGCGCTCTTTCTAGATCATAATGCTAATGGTCTTTGATTTCCTTAGAAGACACTACTACTCTTTTCTTTATAATTCTGTTTTCTTTTCCTTCCATGTGAAGGGGACTAGAAGGCCAGACATTTTGCTAACTGCTTTATAATCTCTGTGAAACTTGGTGAAAAAGAGCCACTGGCAGCTTACTGTAATCAAATCAAGAGCTCAGACAAAACACACCCATTTCTGTATTGACAAAGGTTTTCTGCCTTTTGAGTTGTTATCTGAAGTGTGACCAATTGTGGCTCTAGCATTGGCTATCTCTGCGGATTGAGAATGCTTGTGCAACTTCCAGGGAGCCCAGAGCCCCCGGTACTTGGCTCTGTGGGCCTCTGCTGTTAGCTTTGACTTCTTAAGAAGTAGTGGCATCAGCAAGAAGCAGCAAGTGAGTCAGTGGAAGAGCTTCGACTGAACTGCTTTTATCTATTTTGTTGGTTCGTTGCACTTTGAGCCCGTGAGTCCAGAAAGCTGTTGTTTCTCTCTGCCCACCCTCTTTCCGTGTATCTGTCCATCCAGGCAAAGAAAAGGGCATATTCGATCCTGCACTGCGTCTCCACTGATTGACAGGGAGAATTCTCCAGCCAGGCCAGGCCTTTCTCCACCTGCTTCTCCTTGAAAGAATTAGCAAAGCAATTGAAACTGTTGTAATAAATATGCCTCAGGGAGAGCACTACATGGGCACAACCTTTCCTGGAGTTCAGTGGGTCAGAAATTTTGAAAGACACTCTCATAGCCTTTGATTTAGTAATTCTGCTTTCAGGTATTTATCTCAAGGAAAGAAAGATCTGTATACAGGTTTATATTCAGGGGTGTCCATCACAGCATTATTTACAATAATGAAAAATAGGAAATCGGTCTTAAATGTCTCATAATGATCCCGGTCTGTGCATATGGTGTCATATATATGCAGTTGTTATAAATGGTGTTACCAAAGAATCTCATACCCATAGGAAATGCTAAAACTGTACGGTGTTACCTGAGAACAGGTACAGATACGGTATGATCTTAAGCCTGTAACAATACATATCTTCATAGGAAAAACATAGGGAATTTGATAAACTGTTGTTGTGGCTGTCTTTTAGTGATGGGGTAATCGACAATTTGGTTCTATTTTCTTCATATCTCTCCATACTTTTTAGATTGCTATAGCTTGAAAAGGGATACTTGATAGGAAAAGAAATTGTATTTTTTATGAAAAACATAACTGTTTTGGTGGTGTTTTAAGAAAATATTTGGGGTTCCCCCCAAAAAAGTATCACAGTGGTCACTGTAGACCATTTGTAGACAGTAGAAAAATGCATGGAAACTTTCAGCGATTAAGTTAAATGAATAGAATAAAGGGAAATAAAGTACTTTTTGAGTACAATGAAGGTATAGTATTTTTCTGGTTATAAATGTTACTGAAAAATTTGGGTGGACAAAAGTGAGAAACACCTACTGAAAAATAATTACCCTATGTCCCTGACACCCGTTGTATTTTTTTAAGATTTTATTTATTTATTCATGAGAGAGACAGAGAGAGAGAGAGAGGCAGAGACCCAGGCAGAGGGAGAAGCAGGCTCCATGCAGGGAGCCCAACGTGGGACTCAATCCTGGGTCTCCAGGATCAGGCCCTGGGCTGAAGGCAGTACCAAACCGCTGAGCCACCTGGGCTGCCCGACACCCATTGTATTTACATCAGCATCATATTTGCCTTATCTTTTTTGTGCATGTAGATGCAAATTTGAGTCTTAACAGATTATTGATACTTTATGTCCTGATTTTTCTCTTGCCACTAAGTCATGAGCACCTAAACTGTATTATAAGGTTTGTTTATGAGGCCACAGAATAGAACCACATAGAGTTATTATATGGAACACTTGGGATGGCTGCTCCAGCCTCCTGGCTTGCTTAAACCATCCCCTCAGCCTTCTTCAGGCACTGGAATGAGAAGGCATAGGTGTGTTAAAGGGAATTGGCTAGCTGGAGCCAGGTGCCCTCTTCCTGTGGAAGGAATGGTGTCCAGTGGAAGACTTAGAGTATTTAGCCATGTCTCTGGCTACAATAGCATGAGATGGGAGCCATGAGAGAGAACACAAGGAGCTTTAGCATTCAAAATGGATTAACTACGAAAATGAACCTTGCAGAAAAAGGGTTGTGCCTATTTTGGTAGGATCCCTAGCACCTTTTCGTATGTTCACAGCCCTTGCTGTGATTGGCAATTGTCCTGTCATCCTAGGGGAGGTCTGTTGATGTGCTATCGGTCGATGAACATTAATCGAGTGTGTGTCCTTTTAGTACACCATGCCCTAGCAGGTACTTTTGAGGAGTAAGATTTTGCCAAGATAGAGGAAAATGCCTGCTGAAAACTTAAATAGACTTTATCGAAAAAGCAAGACAGAGGGAAGAGATCTTCAGAGACCAAAGTTTCAGTTTCGTTTCAGTCAGTAAGATGTTCGTTTAATTTCCTTTTTCTCTTACATTCATCGATGGCTTATTCTCGCTGTTCTTGATTAAATGCATGCTCTTGGATGAATGGGTGAATATAACTCTTTGAGTTTTCTTAACAGTGTGAAAAGTATGATTTGTAGCACTTTCAAGGAGGCTTCTTTTCTCAGGAATTTTGTCAAGGTGGTAACTTAATGTTCACACACCATGCCAGGGCTGTGAAGTACAGTCTTTACAGTAAAGAGGAAATTAATCCTTCAACATAAAAGGCAGTTTCCTAATACTATAAACACAAGGTGGTAATTTATAGCACACAGCCAAGTGGATTGAAAAGAAAGGACTTCCAATCTCTTAAGGTCGTGGGTTAGTTCTAGAATGTTTTCTAGCTCATTAATCAATAGCCAGCCAATTGTTTATAATGGAGTAATTAATGGTGTTTAATAGCAGAACTGGGGGCCTTTTGAACTGTTTCAAGAATTTTGAATGTTTATTTGATGCAGGACAAGTGGCTGGGGAGAGAAGAAATGATGTTCTTCTTCATTCTTTTTAAAAGACAGGATATTTGAGTAGAAACTGTTTATATGGAAAAGGAGTCATCTCATTTTAGTTTTTCCCATGTTCAACTGGTATTATTGATATTAAGAATAATTCGCATTTAGAGCTGGGAAGTACTCAGTCCCCTAGCTCAGCCCTTGTTCTGAGCTGACTTCTGGCAGATGAAATGTGTGGGGAGGGGTGGGTGGTGATTGTCCTGCCACTTCCTTCTCAGTTTTCCTTTCACCGATTCTTTGCTTAATCCTTTACCATGATCTGTGTTTTATCTTTGCATGAAGTGTGTGATACTCTCTTCTGATATAAAACCTCTTCCATGCGTTGAGGTTTCTCTCTTTGGTTTCTTTCTCTCAATGGTCCCTCCCACCCATGTAGATGTCTGGGACATTGCACAGCATTGGGAGCCAGAGCCGTTAAGCATTTCCTTTGACTAAATCGCTCCCAGTATTATAAGGCCTTGAGTCTCCTTAACTGATCTCCAGCAACTTTGGCTTAATGGCTTCCTGAGCTGGATAATATTTGACTCTGCTAGGAGAGATAAAAACAAGCATCAAGAGACTTTTAAGGTGATTGTAGATAGGAAGAAACCCTAAAGGTGACAATAAGAACACTACCTATTACAAGTAGTGTCCATTTGTTGAGCGTCTTTGGTGTGCTGGGCATTATTCATCTAAGGTGAGTAGTAACAGTGTCATGTTATGGATGAGGCCACAGAAAATCAGGTTAGATCTTTCATCCATCTGAAGTCACACAGTTCGTAAGTGAGAGATCCCATGGTTTCCCCACTGTGTCACACTGGTTTAGAGATGTATCATGTTAGTTTCTGTTTCCACCCCTATGTTAAGTGCTCATCCATGAGCCCTGGGAGTAGCAGTTGCTTGATCCTTAGAACATAATCACTCAAGCCTCCGAACTGCAAGCTGAAGGAGAAATAAACCATGATCACAGATACCATATTTTAAATGCTTTTAAACCATCACCTCATTGACTCTGTCTTTCAGACACTGGTAGCATCCCTTGAAACAGATTCCCTTCCCACCATTTTCCACGAATAGAAGTTGTTGCCACAAGGGAGATCTAATTTCCAATTAACGGAGCTTCTGATCGTTGCGGAATCCTGGGTTATACCGTGCTGGTTGGTCCTCTCTTCACCACTGAGTATCTTATAATTGGCTTCAGGTATAATAATTAAGAAGGAATGATTGCTAGGTATCTCCGGCCTGTACAGTTGTTCTTCAGCAATTAAGATCTGATCCTGATCCTGAATTCTGAATAATGGAGGAGAAAGTGAAGATGAACATTACAGTGATTAATGAAGTTGCCATTAATGGCCGTGGACCAGGACTCAAATGTCTAATTTTGCTCTATTCCTCATTGTAGAAGGAGGTGTCCTAGGAATAAAAGGAGGACTGGGGATGCACAAGAGTTATACACGAACATAGGAAAGCTACTAGTTTGTAGGAGGGGCAGGTGTAAAAGCCCCCGTTTTTTCTCCTTATAGCAAATTATTATGCTTTGGCTGATATTGGACCTAATTGAAGTGACTTTTAGAATTTAAGTTATGTCCATCATCCTTATAAGGTCTCTGAGGCAAAAGGCATAGGTTGAAGAGTCCCATTTAACAGAGTCAGTAAGAATAAGTCTAAAGAGGAGGGAGTTTAGGTCTTTTGAATCCCTTGACTTTTGTTCCATTAACTTCCATAGGTGAAAGAGATGAATACTTTAAAACTTTCTATATGAAATGAAAGATTAAGGATTTTATAGATGCTTTAAAAATCTCTGGTGCACATAAAACCATGTGCGGAGGGTTGGTGGTATAGTAAAGGTGAATTGGATGAAGGAAATTTGTCTTATTGGAAATGTTGATTATAGTCTGATTGGGCGAGAAGGTTAAGACGTGTGCTAAACCTGTGCTTTGATTTGAGCCCATAATAGCCACTCAGTACATAACTGTCAAATTGCATATCCATTAAGAAGGATTAAATTATCAGATTTTAACTTGTTATACATCAATTTTGTAGAATTTCTGTGTATAGCCCACTCAAACAATCTTTATATTTGCAACTTATATGGCCATACTAAAGAGTCTTTAAAAGAGTGTCAGAAAGAAAATCCATTTTCTGAACAATGAAAGGAATTAGAATTTAGTATGTATGGAGCGCCAAACTGATTTCTTAAAGTTTAAATTAACATCACACACAGCACAGGTACACACACACACACACACACACACACACACACACACCCTTCCTAGACAGAATTTGAGTCCTAGGAAACAAAGTAAGGTCCATGGTGGTATTGGACAGAGGGCATGCTGGTTTGAAATCAGTTCTCCTCTTAATTAGATTGTTTCTCTTATGCTCCAGAGCAGCTACATTATACAGGGACACCAACCCATAGGTTCTTGATCTGAATGAGGAAGTCTGCGACTTTTATTTTTTTTTCCCATAAAATGTTTAGTGTCTTAGCATTTCTTTGACTTGGAACACTTAGAAGCCTAAACAATGAATTCTGACATTGTATAGATGTTTTTAAATTCAAACACCTCTGAAATGCCACTCTGCCTCCACCCATAAAATCTGTACAACTAAGGTGCCATTCACTAGAAATACAAGTGAATATTCAGTTACTTATTAAATGAGTCATCAAAGCACAAGTCTAATAATTTCCAACAACCTACTTCTACACTAAATGATGTGTGCCAATTTTATGAGCAATATAATAAAAATCCAATGTGAGGGAAGGACCTGTGGTTGCCTTTGGAATCTTCTCTTTTGGATCGTGAAATACTCATAGCACTGGATTGACACAAGGCTTGCATACTGATCTCAATGACCAGGCTTCAGTTTCCCAGCATGTGAGAGCTATGTGTGTAACCCACTGGACCCATACTAATACAACTCAGCTTCCCTTGTTTATTATATACCTGATAAACCAGCAGCACTTGGCCAGGGTGCTAGGGATTCAAGCAAGGCACTGGAAGTGGACCTGATGGCATTTCCAGGTCTCTTCTTACCCCAAGACTCTCTGGCTTTGAATTCTAGAAAAGTGCTGCCTGCATCTGGACACTTAGTTGAGAGACTTCCACACAAGAAAATTTATCCCCACCAAAACATGATAAATCACACCCAGGAATGTGAGGGAAAAAATGGGAAAAAAACCAGCTCATTGGAAAGACATTCTAATTAAAACGTTTAACCTATATGCTTCGTATTTAGCACAGCCTTGAGCTGGTGTTGATTGCTATTGAGGGGTGAAATGAGACACATTTCCTTGGCTAGAGTGGTGGTTCTCAAACATTAGGGTAAACAGAGTTGCAGATGGCTAGGATCCATGCCCAGAATCTCTGATCCAGTGGGTTTAGGGTGGGGCCCAGGAACTTGCATTTCTAACAAGTGCCCTGGTGATGTGGTAACATGGTGTTGATGTTTGCCTGTCGTGGGACCACACTTGAGAATCACTTGGGATTTTGGAGAGAATTAGAGGCCTCTCAGGTATCTGATTTGAGTAACGTTTTTCCTATGGTTCTCTAGCTCCTTGCGTACTTTCCAGTGGTCTTCCAGGCAGAAAACTTCTGTAAAAAATACCAGGCAATGCGCTTGGAATGGAGGTGAGAGGTTGACTTGTGCACTACCCTTTCTTTTTAGCTCTTCAGAGGGAATCCATTTCCCTTTGTCTCTTTGAAGAGCACCCAGGAAATAAAAAGCGAAACTCAACCAAAGGAAAAGGAAAGAGCCCCTCTCCCCACAAAAATACCCCATGAACAAAACACACACAGTTTGAAAAGCTGAAACCCAGAAGACCGTGGACTTTGAGGCTCAAGCCCCCATGTGGTGATGAGCAGAGGCATAGGTATCTCTTGGAAGTAAACAAAGTCACACACATCCCCTCCAAAAGGCTTCAGTGTTTCCAATGCAGGTTTTGATAAACTATTTGTTTTTTTGTTGTTGTTGTTTGTTTTGTTTTGTTTTGATTTGAGAAACTATTTGGAAGTAGTTCTCAGCCTCTGATTTGCCCACCCAGTATGAGAAGATAATGGCTTTGTTGGGCTATTGCATTTTGAGAAGATTGCTAATGTTCTGGCTTCAAAGGAGGCACCAGATTTTCTTTTCTGCTCCATGTTCATTTGGAGGCACTTTCTTAATTGATGTGGTCCTTATATTTTGCTTTGGTATTTATTACATTTCCTGCTTGTAAACTTGATATCATGAAGTGTTTATTTTTATACCAGCCATAGATTCTTTAAGAATTATTGTTATAGATACACCACTAACTTTTTTCTTCTTTGAACTGCCTAGGAAAAGCTTCAGGAGAAACTAATTTGCCCTTTGTACTTAAGAGATTAAAATCTCTTAACACTCAAGCCAAAAAGTATACCTGGAATAACCAGGTATTCTTAATGTATTTTTCTCAAGTTATTTTCCCTGCTGTCCTGTAAATCTACCAAATCTGTAATTGAGTCTGCTAGGCATTGCATGTCTCTCTCCCTCCTCCCACCCTCCCCCCACAGAATCTCATGATGTTGCCATATGAACTCTTTAAGAACCCAGGGTTAACTTGGATACCCCAATTTGTACTAATGCCATGGGAAACATCTGAGGACCCATTTTCAGAAAACCTGAGTGCTAGCTTTTGGAGTATTTCATTATGTTTCTTGGCCTCCAGCATTTCCCAGGCAGTGTTCTTTTTTTTTAAGATTTTATTTGTTTGTTTGTTTATTTATTTATTTATGAGATTGAGAGAGAGAGAGAGGCAGAGACACAGGCAGAGGGAGAAGCAGGCTCTATGCAGGGAGCCCATGCAGGGACGCATCCTGGGACTCCAGGATCTTGCCCTGGGCCAACGGCAGGCACTAAACTGCTGAGCCACCCAGGCATCCCCCTCAGGCAGTGTTCTTGCATGTCATGTAGATGTAAGGAGAAAAGAAAAAAAAATTGTGTCCAAGTAAAACAAGGTGTTTTGAAAATACCTGTCCTGGTGTCAGATTGCCTTTACAAGGCATAGTTAGCTTTGGTTTAGATTCTTGTAGTAGAAAGTTCTGGCAAACCTCATGTTTTAGATTTCATGTACCCATTTTTATCTGGTTCTTTATTTACCTTGTGACTGAATGAGAGAAGTGTGTGTGTACGTTTTATATTGACTCCTGAGAAGTTGTTGGTCCAAGATATCATTTTTCCCCGTATCTTAGATGTAGATACAAGTAAGTGACTTTGTGACTTGTGACCTTGATTTACTTTCATTGATAAATGATCAGTTGTGCTACATCTGCACCCCCCAAAAGAAATCCACCTCATCTGTGAACATGTTTTCCAGTTTCATTTTGTCATTTTTTCCCCAGTTTTTAAATTGACCTGAAAAACACTGTTAATTACTGAAAATCCTTGTTTTCTTTTTTGTTTTGTTTTTAGAATTCTTCAAAGAACTACTGGAAAATGCAGAGAAATCTCTGAATGATATGTTTGTGAAGACCTACGGCCGCCTATACATGCAAAATTCTGAACTGTTCAAAGATCTCTTTGGGGAGCTGAAGCGCTACTACGTGGCAGGAAGTGTGAACCTGGAAGAAATGCTAAGTGACTTCTGGGCTCGCCTTTTGGAGCGGATGTTCCGCTTGGTGAACTCCCAGTACCACTTTACAGATGAGTATCTGGAATGTGTGAGCAAGTACACCGAGCAGCTGAAGCCCTTCGGAGACGTCCCTCGGAAACTGAAGCTGCAGGTTACTCGTGCATTTGTAGCAGCCCGTACTTTTGCTCAAGGCTTAGCGGTTGCAAGAGACGTAGTGAGCAAAGTCTCTGTGGTAAGTGCTGTTTGCATCCTGTGTTGTTTTATGTTGTTTCATTTTAAAAGAAGGTTTTGGGGGGCACCTGGGGGCCACAGTAAGTTAAGCGTCTGACTCCTGGTTCCAGCTCAAGTCATGATCTCAGGGTCAAGAGTTTGAGCCCCACGTCAGGCTCCAAGCTCAGTATGGAGTCTGCTTAGGGTTCTCTCTCTCCCTCTGCCCGTCCCACTTGTGTGCTGGCTCGCTCATGCTCCCACCCCCGCAATAAGTAAATAAAAAGAAAGTTTGGGAGGTAGAAAATCAGTAGAATTCCACTGGCTTGATAACCATTTTCTTCTGTGCTCTCTTCTTTCTCTTAGCCTTTTCCCTCATACACTTTGTTCTGATGGAGATACACCATATAGTTAGAGACCGTGCTGTGATGACTATCATCTTATAACGTCATTCTTTCCAGTGGTTTCTTTGGTAGCTTTTCTTAGAAGCAGGATGTATGTTCACTTGGGAACCTTAATTTTCAAAATGGGTTTAATATTGCCATATTGTTTTCAGCCCCCATTTTACTTCTCCTCCAGGGAAAGAAAGAGACAGGCTCCATCATTGGTTGCTTTGAGTGACTAGGATTAGGCTTAACTAGTTACGGTCTAGAGCAGTATTTAACATGCATTAGGATGTGTTGTTTCCTTATTTGAAGGCATACTCAGAGCTCTTTAGAGGCTTTTTATGACAGTGTGGGGCACCTGCTCTTGACTTACGGCTTTGTTTACAGGATTACCAAAAGAGAATGAAATTGTAATATATAGGCAAGAGTATATGAAATGAGGCACATTTTCCTCATTTGTTCATTAAAGGAATTGGACTATGTCCTTTGAAACAAGATAAGGATGTGTTTCAGGGGCCTCCTTGAGTCTCCCTCTCAGCAAGGGAGGTATGAGGAGTCTTCTAGTAAGTGACTCTGCATTTGTGTCTTTACCTCCTGGCTGCACTAGAGAATCTTTGCTTTTCTCACTTTTCAAAGTTTTTTTTTTTAAAGATTTTATTTATTTTAAGAGAGAGAAAGCATGTGTGTGCAAATGAGCATGGGAGAAGGAGCAGAGGGAGAGAGAGAGAATCTCAAGTATGCTTTGTGCTGAGTGAGGACCCCAATGCAGGGCTCGATCTCATGACCCTGAGATCATGACCTGACCTGGAATCAAGAATCAGACACTGAATTGCCACCCAGGTGCCCCTCAAAATATAATTTTGAGCAAGATTTCAAGGTGGGGGAAAGGTTTTATGGCTCCTTCACTCCCTTCTTCCCCAGAAAAAAAATGAAATTTGAAGACTTCTTGAAGGCCTTTCTACCTCTACTCTTCTATGACTTAGTAACAATGAAGAAACAATAATCTGGGGCAAGTTACCTTTGGAAGACTGATCTTGGTTCTTTTTTTTTTTTTTTTAAAGATTTTATTTATTTATTCATGATAGTCACAGAGAGAGAGAGAGGCAGAGACACAGGCAGAGGGAGAAGCAGGCTCCATGCACCGGGAGCCCGACGTGGGACTCGATCCCGGGTCTCCAGGATCGCGCCCTGGGCCAAAGGCAGGCGCCAAACCGCTGCGCCACCCAGGGATCCCTGATCTTGGTTCTGTAACATTTCTGCCCTCAAAGGAAAAGCCAAATTGTTGTCCATTTACTAAAAAATCTGCAGACATAAAGACAGCAGCAGCTTCTACTTGGATCATTTGGTTGTTTTGAGGACAGAAGGGAGTGGTCAAAATGAAAACTGAATAGCCATACAAACAACTGGAATATCAATATGATCACCTATCAGAGTTCATTTAGAGTTCAAGTGACCAAAGAATTTATTGTCCAAACCAGGATGCTTATTATCTAGACCAAGGGGTGCTTATTACCAGTCATACCAGACAACATGTGCTCCTAATTTTTAATAACGCAGCCAGGGCTGTCCTGAGCAGGCTAGGATTCATGGATTACCCAAGTTAGAGAGGAAATGTACATTCACCCAGTGAAGAAAAGATTCTGAAGAATCGTATACCATGAAAATTAGGTGTTTCTAGGACATTTCATGCTAGGGTTTGGTGATAGGAGGCTTTGCTGATTGCCTTCATTATTACAGGTGTGTATGCTCTCATCTCCAGGCCATACACTTTCAGGGAACAGTTCTTCCCAGCATGTATTGGTTCACTCCTCATCCTGCTGATATTCTCCTTGTAAATTGCAAACATTTGTTAGGGCATATGAGGGAGCAAGTGGGGGATAATGGTTATAATTAAAGGAATAATCTGATTCCTGAACTTCTGCCAGCCTGAGCAACCATGAGGAGTCTTGCAGATGCTCATGCCACAGTCCCAAAACAAGGCACAGTTACTCCAGTTCGCAGTTATTCATGTTGTAGCTCTCCTGACACATCTGCCCTTCTTCAACAAGTCCTTGTGTTCATCCTAAGCCGAAAAGGCGGAAAGGCGCTGCTGTGTGCTTTGAACGAGCGCGTGTGGGTGTGAAAGGAAAGACAAGAAGTAGAAAGCCCTTTACAAGCATCTGAAAAGTGTTTGCTTCACATTAGCCATTACCCCTTTCATTTCTTAGGGAGAGGGACCAGGCTGGCAGAGGTCTGGTTAGCCTCACTTGGCTAGATTGGAGCCCTCTTAGAGATTGGAGATTCCAGAACCTCCAACCCACCGTGGAAGGCAGAGATGAAACAAAGTGATTAGACCCTTCATTGCAGATTAGAAGAAGGTCAGGAGCTAGAAGGCTTGCCATTGTGCACCCCATCTCACCACCAGGGTAGGGAGAAAGAAGCAGTTGTGGCTTCCCTGTATCACATTCTTCTTCTGGACCTGGTG
Source organism: Canis lupus dingo (assembly GCF_003254725.2). Taxonomy (NCBI): domain Eukaryota; kingdom Metazoa; phylum Chordata; class Mammalia; order Carnivora; family Canidae; genus Canis; species Canis lupus. The sequence goes on along the minus strand of NC_064281.1, from coordinate 104,588,730 downwards.
CTTAAAATTCATGGTGGGAAATCCATAAGGTTGGCTTTTGTATAGAAGATTCAAACACACTTAACCTATACAATAAAGAATATGTGACTCAAAGGAGTCGCAATCAATTTCTGGTGTTTCTTTTGGTATGAATTTTTTTTAAGCAAGAGATTTTCTGTGTTACCTTAGTATTGGTAAATTGTTTGAGAAAGTTCCTTTCTGGGCAGCCCCGGTGGTGCAGCGGTTTAGCGCTGCCTGCAGCCCGGGGTGTGATCCTGGAGACCCGGGATCAAGTCCCGCATTGGGCTTTCTGCATGGAGCCTGCTTCTCCCTCTGCCTGTGTCTCTGCCTCTCTCTCGCTCTCTCTGAATGAATAAATAAATAAATCTTTAAAAAAAAAAGAAAGTTCCTTTCTAAATTTAACCCTAAATTTGCTTCAGAATTGATCTGTGTTCTATGTTCACTGTAATTTTTCATATCTGTGTAAGAGATACTTAGTTATATGAGAATACCAGCTATAGGGCTTAATTTACTGTAACTAAACATCACTTGTCAATTGTTTAGTTGAAAATCCTCTTATATCTACTTTAAAAGTTGAATTTGTAATTGGAAACTTTTTAATAATGTTTTGCTTCCCTACTGAGCTTCCTAAGTAGGGAAGGACTGACTTGAAGTTAAACCCTTCAACCGAGTTGGGTTACGTTACCTAAATTAACAATAGTAAGATACTCAGGCATCAAGTCAATTTTTAAAGTAGTTAAAACACAAAAAAAATCTCTCATCATTATGTTTCTACTTAGAAGCATGCAAGGAATACTTGGATATTTGAGAAAACATTTATTACATTCATTTTTGGAGTATGGCTACCAAATAAACCAAGATATTAATTTAAGATATAGTTCTATGGAAAAGACAGTAAACGATCTATCAAAACCTTATTTCAAATTGAACATGTTGAGAAAAAAAAATCTACATTTGATTAATAAAATAAGTAAGCTTCTCTACCAATTTGGGTGGCCAAGCACTGTTTTTCAACTTGGGCTCCCACCACTGCCACTTGCTGTCCAAGTGTTGTCTGCAGGTAGAAATAGAGCAACCCAGGAAATAGACATTTCTTCATTTGGTGTCTTGTAGAATTAATTACCTTGGGATTAGGAAAGATCATTCCGAGTAGAAAATATATATCCTAATTTTAAAAAGTCACCTCACCCACCCCATCTACAAAGATGTCTCTGAAAGTCCAATATGAAAAGCACTGTGGTCTCGGGAGCTAGTTACTGCATACTTAAACATGTTCCCACTTTCTCTTTGTAAGTGGCTGCCCTATTTTTCCATCTTCCTTTTGCAACCCAAGGGTTGTAGTTAAAATGTTGAGCAATGATTTGATTATCACTAAGCCTTTTAAAGGCCATTAGCACCAGTAAGCTTAGAGAAACTCACTTCTTAGTCAAAGTATACTTGCCTTGCTTCAGATTTTTGGGCCCAGACATCCAGTGATGGCAGCTTACTAAGCTTTACAATTCCCACTCAGAAAAGTCCCTATAATTAGTAACAAATGGTTCAAGAGCACCCTGGCACTACACCTCTCTGTAGTACTTATTCCTTCTTTTACTTGTCATGGCTCATGATGCCTTTCCTATTTACCTGCTCCAACAGCAGTTTTGCCTGGAAGGGTGAAGTCTGTTGTGGTCTTTGAGAAGTGCACAAGTGGTAACATGCACCATGAAAACGACTAGCTCCTTTGCCAAAGAGACTTGCATTCTCATGGTTTCAATTAACATTGACATAATGGGACTGTGTCTACAGCCCCCCCAAACTCCAGGGGCTATAATTAGAAATCCGTGCCTTACCCTTGTGATATCTAAATGGTTGTCCTGCCTTGAGAATAATTTCCATTGCTCCCCCTTTGATTTTGTGTGTTCACAATGCCCCAACACCTGCAAGAGTACTGCACAAATTATTTTGCCATTTCCTGAATCATTATAAATGGAAATTGTGTAAATGTCTGTACAAAAAGCCTTTAAAAAGCTAGGTGTAGAGATCTATTCAACCCTGAATTTGTTTTCACTCACAACCCTTAAACACTAGCATTGCAACGGTGGGGCTGTAGCTGAAAGTAGGGGAGGAAGTGGGGAGTGTTAAGGACTTGAGATGGCGTGCTCTCAGGACAAAAATTGAGCCCTCTGCTTTAGTTTTATCTACAGCATATCAACAAATATTCCTTAGTGGGCCCTGATTTGTTCCGCATATTTTGTTAGATCTTAAAAATCCTATTATGAGGGTAATAGGAACATCTCATCCTCCTTTGGGTGTGTTCAGTGAATCCAAAACTAGGAAGTTGTGGGGTGCCTGGGTGGCTCAGTTGGTTAAGCATCTGCCTTGGCCTCAGGTCATGATCTTGGGCCTGGGATCGAGCCCTGCATCAGGCTCCCTGCTAGGTGAGGGATCTACTTCTCCCTCCTTCTCTCCTTCTCTCTCTTTCAAATAAATAAAATCTTAAAAAAAAAACCCTAGGAAATTGTTGAATAAACTCATCACATCTCACAGCATGTTTGGGTTCCCTATCTCTTTTTTTCTTTTACCGTAATTTTGGGAAATATTTCCCTTTATTTTTATTGGGTGCTTATGTTACCAAGCAACGGATAAAATCTAGGTCTTTTTTGTTTGTTTGGTGCTATTGGCTTTGCATCCTTTTTGTTTGTTTGGTGCTATTGGCTTTGCAGACCAAAAAAATGTTGCAGCAAATGTATGTTAGGGACTGGAATAAACTAAAAGGAAATGTGTTTTTAACTTCAGTGCAGCATGTTGACTGCCATCACTGTAGTGTGGCTTAAGGCTCATTTGGATTTACCAAAATGAAATCCAGGCTGCACAAAGAGCTCTTCTCCAGCAGTTTTCTTTTTTTCAGCTGCTTTGCAGTAGTTTTTAATGTGGTGTTTGGAAAACACAGATTATTGAGTAAAAGTCTCAATCTATATTAAAAGAGTCTTTGCAGAAAAGGGGACTTCTCTGCAAAGGCTTTTTATAGCAGAAATGGCATGCACATGTCAATGTCAAATATATATCGGGTGGCAGGAATGAGTATCTTACAAAAGAGTAATGAGGATTCTCCATCGTCCCACACCCCAAGTCCCACTTTTACCATGAAACACAGACAGCCTCCTAAAATCCTAAGGCATTTCAACATTTAAAAAGGCCTTGATCAGTCTTGAAGGATTTTATAAGTTTTGGAAATTGGCTGTTTAATATTTCTTCATTCTGGGTCAGTAACTCAGATTTTGATTTGAAGGGAATATATAGAAGTATTGAGTCCAGACGATGTCCCCTTTCTACCATACTGTCTCCCAAAACTAAACAAGTCAAACCACCTCATTCTTAGATAATGTCAAACATGTTTCTTACATAACCTCCCACTTCCTAGTAGAAATCGATAATCTCTGCTACATTTAGCTACGATTCTTTGAAACCGTTAAAACTTTGGTAAAATACGTGTATTATTTTTTGGAGTGTTTAAGTGAGCTCTTTCTCTCTCTCTCTCTCTCTCTCTCTGTGCAGCAGTGTTTACTGGAGCTTTTGAATTCTTTGTGGGCAGGGACCGGTAGGTGGCTTATATATTTTTTCCTCACCCTTGTAGCGTCTCGACCCATTATGAGGATATAGCATTGGCTGAGTAAGTCTTTGTTGGTCATTAAGCAGTACGTCATCTCCTCCAAAGGTCTAGTCAGGCATACCCACCGTGTGGATGAATCCTAACTTGCCCTCCAATGTAAAAATGATTTCATTTGGTCACTTAATTTGAAAACTGCAAATTCTTACCAGAAAACCAGCCAACCTCATAGCCTAATGTTCACTGTGTGTAGACAGGCTGTGCTAGGTCTGGGGCGTTATGGAGAAGAACTGGCTTCATGTGCTCCCTTCAGGTTTCCCTCACTGTTCTGTTACTCAAAAGAAGCCATTCTGATACACAACAAGGAAGTTGAGTGTACCTGCTCTAGAACCAAAATGTGCACATTCAGGTCTTAGCTATTCCCTTGAAGATCTTGTGTGAGTCCCTTAATCTCTTTTGATGTCTCCTTTCTCATCTGTGAAATGAAATGATAATACTCCTCTCATACGATTATTTGGAGGCTTAAATAAGTTAATACATGCAAAGTACTTAGAAGAGAGCCTGGCACATAGTAAGCACTCTATAACTGTATCTTATCTATCAGTAAAAACCAATAAAAGTGACCAGTAGACAGCTAATTCCAACACTGAACAGAATATGTGTCTTTTCTGTTTTGACATCAAGACTCTTCATGATCATGAAACCGTAGAAGCTAAATAAGCATTTTCTCCTGAGATCATTGGTCCATTCTTTATGTTAGTGGTTCAAAGGGGGAAGGGAGGGGTGTCCAGTTTTCCCTTCTCTGTTTCTAAATATGGTTTTAAGAATCTCTAAGGGAGGTCTGAAAAATGTGCCTTTTATCAAAGCAACCCTAAACCACCCAACTCCCACTCCCATTCCTATCCCAGCCCCAAGGATTCTGGCATTGGGGCTCAGCAGTCCCTTCTAAACAATAGGAAAACCTCAAATTTTGGTCAAGAGTGTGACCCAAAGGAACAATATTGTTGAATATTTTAAGTTGGCATGCTGTGCCATAGAGCATCAGTATATAATTAAGGATTAAAAGGTGGCCTTGGAGTAAAGTTAACCCTTGTGTTAATCCCCACGTGACAGGATCCATCCATTGGATTTGGGTCCCCATGTAAATGTACTCTAGAAAGTAAGGGAGTAGAATGTGAATGAACTTGAATTTCTATTCAAAATAAGTAAAATGCCAGCAGGAAGCCCTTGAGGATTCCAAGAGATAGGCAACCATTTTGTTTCTCCACCGAGTACTCCAGAGTCAAAAGGGAGAGGTCCTTGGCACCTTGGGTTCACCATCCTGAGCTTGTTTGGATCCATGAGGGTGGGGACCCAAGGCCTCAGGAATGGTCATATTTATTGGTACTTCCTCTCGGGGGGCTGAACATTGCAGGGGGGCCCCTGTTTCTTTCCGTTTTCCTGTGTTAAAACCCTTCTCTAGGGGCTCCTGGGTGGCTCAGTTGGTTAAGCATCTGTCTTCAACTCAAGTCCTGATCCTAAGGGTCCCAGGATACAACCCTGTGTTGGGCTCTCTGCTCAGCGGGGAGCCTGCTTCTCCCTCTCCCTCTGCCCTTCCTCCTTGCTTCTGTGTGTTCTCTCTCTCTTTCTCTCTCTCTATCAAATAAATAAACATAAAAAATAACAACCCTTCTCTGTACAAGGGCCTCATTCCCACACAAGAGTTTTGTTTCCCAGGTCTGAATAATGTGAAGTTGTGCAGAGTGGTCTAAATAGCGGTTGTGAGACAAAAGACTGTTCAATTTCCCCTAGCCTGGGTATGGCACAGGTTCTTCCCCATAGTGGTTTACTTCTAGAACTTTACCATCTCTCTTCTCCATTCTGATGGGTTTTTTTTTTAAGATTTTTAAAATTTATTTATTGAGAGACACAGAGAGAGAGGCAGAGACACAGGCAGAGGGAGAAGCAGGCTCCATGCAGGAAGCCCGACGTGGGACTTGATCCTGGGTCTCCAGGATCACACCCTGGGCCGAAGGCAGGTGCTAAACCACTGAGTCACCCGGGCTGCCCCCGTTCTGGTGTTTAGTGATTACATAGCATGTTAAAGCTGAGTCCTTGGTGATTTTTTTTTTTTTTTTTGGTGATCATTATTAGTAGTTAGACAACCAGTTACATGTAGAGCATGAGCCAGTACTTAGCCAGGGAATGAAATGGAAGAAGTCTGCCAAACTCAGCTTAATCTTCCTTTAATAAAACTCAACTGTGTCATCTTGTTTGGTCCCTGTCTTTAAACTTGAGCTGACATCTCCCTGTGTTAGGGCACTGTACTACAAGGTCTACTGCATCACAGATTTGACTTACAATGGAATGAAGAATACAGTGGACCACAAATAGTTAAGAAAACGAATGGGAAGGTCTTTTTGGAGGGAAAAAATTTGTTGAATATAACTATTGCGTTTTAGATTTTTGCTTATTTTCTAAAGGCCCATACTATTTTGGAATGTGTTTGTGCTTCATAGAACAGGTTCCCAGTCACCCCAACCCCCTGCCCACCTGCCTGGGTGACGGGCACTGAGGGGGGCACTTGACGGGATGAGCACTGGGTGGTGTGCTATATGTTGGCAAATCGAACTCCAATTAAAAAAAATACCAAAAAAAAGAACAGGTTCCCTATTCTAACATAGATTCCTACTTGCTTTGCTACCTAATCACAAGTACATTCCAGAATAATCCCCAACATGAGATAGGTGCTCAGTAACTATTTGTTGACACTTGAGCTTTGTACATGTTTCCATACCAGGGCATGGTTTCCTCTTAAGCATAATATTCAACAAATGCCACAGCCTGTTCTTTGGTTTCTCAGTCATTTACACACTAACTCTTCACCTTTCTGAGATACAGCCATTTAGTGGTATCATCAACATGGAACTGAAGTATAGTGTCAAGAGGAAATCAAGTGTGCGTAAGATGAGAATTTCACATCTTGTGTTGAAGAAGGCAGGGAGATGTTTGATAAGGTGCAGTACTAGAATCCGATATAGCAGGGTGACTGTCACCAAGTCAGTTCATCTGTGTGGCCTTGGTTTTCTTATATCTTAAATGTGAGAGCTGGACGATGTGACCTCTAAGGCCCCTTGCAACTCTGACTTCTGTGATCCTCAGATTCTCCAGCCTCCTCCTTTTGCCAGGCCTGTTTTCTCATCTGTAAAGTGAGGGGGTGGAGCAGACAGGTATTAAAGTCCTAATTATCGATGACTTTAGAAGAACGAACTTTTAGCTGTCCAGAAAATCAAGCTCTCCAGACTGGCCCCTCCCCCAGGGTATTGGGTAGCCAAGATTTCACTGCACATTAAAACACAGTTAGAAGGACTAATTTGGGCCTGGTTAGAACTGTGGCGAAGTCCTAATTCTTGGGTAGGGAATGTTGACTCTGACATACTCTGTTACCACCTTGTTTGCTGGAGGTTCCCGCCCCCTTCAGGCCAGAGTTCTGATAGGGATAAGCAGTGGTGTGTGTGCACATCAGATAGGAGCCCATTGGTGTTAAGTTTTCCTCCCGACAGTTCTAACCCCTCATTCCTGTTCTTGAGGGTCCTGTTGATAAGCAGTATCCAAAGTCACACTCCAGAGCAGGTGAAGCACCTTGCTAGATGGCCCCATATTCCAGCATCTGTTCCCTGTGCCAGTATCTGCTTTCAAAAGTTTGTGTGCGCAGAACTGGTTGGGAGCGATAGAGAGGAATGCACTCATCCTCTGATAGTGACTCCCAAAGCAGAGGGCAGGGCAGAGAGAATGGAGAAGTCAGGAACCTTGGGTTAGCCACCAGGGAGGGGTGCATGAGACAATGTCATTGTTAAGAGAAACAGAAAGATACGAGGTCTTGTTTCTCTACAGAGGACGGCCAGCCCTCTCTGACTTTGGTACCACTTTTAGCTTTGCTCCTCCCCTTCCCCGTGAACTTTTCACAGCCCTCATGTTCTGCTACCTCTCATTCTGCTTCCTCTTCTTGTGCCTTTAAGTTCTGGCCACGCACACACTCCTACCTGTGCATCCAGCCACACTTCCTACAATTCCCCCACCCCCAGGCACTCTGCACACTCTCCTCCAGCCCATTTTGTTCTCCCTGGTTGGGATGTTCTCCTTTCACTTGGCCAGTTAAATCCAACCCTTTCTTCCAAGTGTAACTAAAGTCACGTCTCTTCCATTCAGTGTTCTCAGAGCACTCTGTGCTTTACTGCTCCCAGGACTTAGAAGGCCTTCACCTCACCCCAACGTTAAATGTATTCATATTCTTGCCTGTAGGATGCATTGATTTTGCCTTCTCCTCAGCTCCTGGCACAGAACAGAGTGTACACTAGATACCTTTCTTCACCTTGATTGGGAGGTTAAGTGTCAAAGGCCAGTCTTGTAGTCCATGTGTTTGAAAAGAAGACGTGTTTGTGTACCAGTCTGGCAAGCCAGACACAGTGTTGGTAGAGGCCACAGCAGGCCATGTGTGGTGGGCAGGAGATCACCTCTACTCTGGCGTCTTCTGGCCAATCCTGGCACCATATGTGTAAGAGGATTTTGAAACAATTGAGCCATGTAAAATGAGAAGGGGAGTATGTTGGAGGAAATAATGCACACCTGGGTTATTCACGGTAAAGCGATGTTCATCCCTCGCCACCACCCGCTTTCTTCCTAGCACACCCCTTCCTTTTATCTAATCTTCTTCTAGAAGAAGCAGGCCAGGCCTGCTCAGTGTGATCCATCACAACTCATTCTTATGTTGAATTCATGGCCAAAGGTTCAAGGTCAACTTGATGGACTTGGAATTGCTCTGGTACCTCTGTCCCACCATTGTCTTTGTCTTCTCCCCAAACTAGGTCAATCCCACAGCCCAGTGTACCCATGCCTTGCTGAAGATGATCTACTGCTCCCACTGCCAGGGGCTTGTGAATGTGAAGCCCTGTTACAACTACTGCTCGAACATTATGAGAGGCTGTCTGGCTAACCAAGGGGATCTCGATTTTGAATGGAACAATTTCATAGGTGAGTGAGCGAGGGAGAAATTTGTGTCGCCAGACAGAGCTCAGCTTCTGGCCATGGGGAATAGCGTAATTATCATCCGTGAGGGTTCTTCTGTTCCTTGTTGTTTGCCAGAGTTCTTACTATCTTCAAAGTTCCCACCATTCTACAAGTAAATGTTCTCTTGAACTAATGGTGGCATTACGGAAGACCTCAAACACAGTGAATACTGAGTTTTCGTAATGAGAACATGACTTTTTGGCATTTTCCCCCGAAAGGTCAGTTTTAGTTGTATATCCTAGGCCTGTGTTCCTGTAAAGGTGGGAGTACAGCCATCACTGGCTGAGCTTTGAAATCGTTTGGTCTATCATGCTACAACTGAACCTTCTGCATTATTGGCCAGACAACTGCTGGATGCTTGAACCAGGTGAAACCTGATTGGGGGGAATTGAGGGGTTCTGTTTCTGTAGAGGATTTAATAGGAACTGACGTCCCGAAAGAATGGAGGTCCTTTGGCTCTAGTCATGTTAGAGGTAAGCATTCTCACCTGTCTCTGAAACCCAGAGTCCAGACTGCAGTGTAAGGGAGGTACCCATTTTCCAAGAGGATTAATCACCATCCTCGGGAAAGGACAACTTAGGGATCATTTAAATGACTGGTCATCAACTTCCTTGATGCACTCTTAATGCATATGTTAAGTCCTGAAACCTCGTTACAGTACAGAAGCTCCTGATCCTCCATGATAGTGGCACTGCATACACACACTAAGGGCTCACAAAAACAAACTCGGCTTTCTTCCCTGGCCCCCAGTCACATGGGTGTAATTGCAGAACATAAGTGCCTTTAGAAGCACCTGTTTTTCACTTACTTGTTCACATCATGGAACATGGATGCAATTTGCTGGCACTTTTGGGGGCGGGGGATTGGAGTTGGAGAGAATGCTTTTTAGTCTGTATGAGAGCTAATTACCATATTAACTCTGTTTGAAAATGCATCAATAAATTGGCTCCAACAGATTCTTGAGAACACTGACACAAGAAAAAAATAAAAGATGTGAATATTAAGCACTTCAGCACAATTGTAGCCTAAATAGCTCAGAGCTAGAAGACCTGAGAAAATTTACATGCAGGAGAGCTGAGTCCCATGAAAGGGAAGGCCAAAGGGCGGGGGAGGCATGCGCACACTAGCAGTGCATCATGCCCAGAAGGAAGCCATGGGAGAAATTGTAGCTTGAAAATATTTCCACTGGAAATCAAAACTCGTGGCATTTCCAGATCTAAAGTTGATGTTTTTACTCTTTTTTTAAATCCCACCCTCTCCCCCACACCCAGATGCCAGATTTGCAGTTTGCTTCTGCTAAATTCATTTTTGTAAATGTCGGTTAGCCTTTTTACTTTATAGCATCTAATGTACTCATTCTTGGGGCAAAGGAGGAGCATTTGCCATATAGTACAAACAGGGTAGAGTGACAGCTCCCTAGTTTTGCCAACTCTTCTAGAGATTGATCAGGAGTAAGGGGCAAAGGGGTATGTTCCTTGCTTTATTCTCTTGTTCTGACATAAACTGTAACTCATTGTATTAAGATAGAAATTCTCTCGCTCTTTTTTTTTTTTTTGACCTATTTTTCCAAAGAGTTTGCAGGTTCATGTCAAATCAAAACTGCACTCTGGCTTGCTTAATTAATGTTTTCAACCAGGTATTCTAAAACAAGGAGACTGCGTTGCTGCTGTTGTTCTTATTGAGAGTTTTCAAACTACGTTTGCTCTCTTTCAAGAAACAAAATTAAACCCGAGTGCAAATTGATAGAATTTCGGAATCAATTTTCCTCAGTTATTTGAGATGATCTTTTTTGGAGGGATGAGGTATATAATTCATGTCTAAACTTAATTTTTAATGGGTATTTTATTCTTTATGTCTCATAAGCTGATCTAACTGGTTAGGAGTAATAGACATTGTTAATCCCCAGTGCTTTTTTATGAATTTTCACCAGGGTTTAATTTGCTCTGTGGTTGTAGAATTCACGCCCAATTTACATGCCTCTGCTCTAGTTCTTCTCCTTTTTTTTTTTTCAAAGAATTTTTCTTTCCCCTTTAAATGACTGCAGTTAATGAACAGCAAAGGGCTCCCCCCCCCACTTCTTTAAATCAGGTCTTGGGGGTAAGTTGGGAAACTGCCTTTTGTTCTCCCAGTGGGCCCCGAGGCTGAACATGGGGGTTTATGATTATTGGTGGCCCAGTTCGAAAGGAATCACTTTGCCTGGTGTGAAGGGGATGCTTTGTTAATGGATGGGGGCGACCTCGTGCACATAGCCTGAGCCTTGAAATCCTGCAGTTGGACCAGGCCCTTGAAGAGACTAAGGATACATTTTCCACATCTGCCTTCTTCCTACCATGTCCTCTTTTCCCTCTCTTGAATCGTTGTCAGCCTTGATCAACAAGATGGATCCAGTTGAAACACCCTGGACTTGGTTTTATAAGAGGTTGACTCAAAAGGTCAACCCAATACTCCCCCCCACCACCATCAAAACAGCCTGTTTCTAGAGAACCATAAATTATGCTTGGATGCACCTTGTTTTCCATCACATACTGTGGTTGCCTTACTGTCATCTGACTCCTAGCCAACCTTATTAATGTCACACGTTGCTGCCAGCAGGACTTTTATATTGGGGTGTTGGGATTTGGGGGTTGCTGGCTGGAGGCAGGGGTCAGTGAGATATCCTGGAAATGAGAGACCTGTAGCTGAGACCCACCAGAAGAAAAATACCCCAAAGCCACCATCTTTGGCTCTCTTGCTCTCGCTCGCTCGCTCTCGGTCACTCACTCTCTCTCAGCTACTAATCAGGGCTGGCTGCTTCTAGGGCAGAGCCTCATTGATAGCCAAGCATGACTCCCCCCAGGGGTGGGAGGCAGCTTTGCGCATTCCTCAGCTGTGCACCGCACAACGCCATGGCACCGGCCCCAACAAAGGCTCGGCTTCCCTCCATTCCCAGAGTTTACAAAGACGCCAAACAGCCAGAAGAATCGGGTTTATGTTTCCTTTCAGTCTTTCACAAACACAGTGATCTGGCCTCTCCTCGCCACTAGGGGAATGAGTAGTTTCAAAATGCGCTGTTTTTTTCTTGTCTAAACCTCTGCATTTTGGATGTTGATTATCTGTCTATTCATAATATTTTTATTTGGAGCAAGCGACTTCTGCGAAGAATGTGCTTTCTGTACTTGGCAGCCCTGATACTTTGACAATGATGAACACGTTTAAGTCGTGCTCCACTTGTTTACAAAAGTCTCCTTTTGCTAGCACATCAAAAGCATTTTTCCCCCTCTAGCACAATGGTATATTCATGCTGGCAGCCTTTACTTGGAGGTTGGAAGCGTCACTTTATTGGTGCTTACCACAATGCAATCTGAAACTTGATTTGTTATTACTTTAAAAAAAAGTGCATTTCACGGAAATCTATTTGTGGTTTGTGACATTGCAATTGCAGTTTAGAGAAATGACCCCCAGTGCTTTAAAATGTTGTGTTGCATCTGTTCTAGGTGGAAGGTGAAAGGTTGATGACCAAATTTGGTTTCATTAATATGTTGATGCTAAAACTCCTTTGCACCAGAAAGCTGAGGTAGAAGATCCTGGGGGTCTGCAGTGTTCTCTGAGAAGGGCCCATGGTCTTCTGGAAACTAGCCCTCCTTGCTGGGAGCTGCCCTTGGCCTCTTGCTGGGAGCTACCCTTGGCCTACCTGAATCCTGCAGATAAGGTGGCCCTGACTACCCTCTCCCTGCAAACCTTAAGCCCTAGAGTGGAAAGGAGAGCAGACAAGTTGCAAACTTTGGTGCTTGTCAGGAGTGAAGCAGCCCTTTTCCCATTTCCAGTTTGCTTTCATTTTGACCAGGAAATAATCCGGCAAAGCCACCAAGCCTAATAATTGCAGCCAACACATAGGGCAGAAAAACAAGTGACACATATTTTGTTTAAGAGATTTGATGTGTACTAAAACATTCTAGACTCCTCCAGAATGCCAAGGTGACTCACAGAATAATCCGCAAAGACTCACACTGTGAATGCAGGCTTTTTTTGTGTACTGTGTCTTGTGTTGTCTTTTCACCCGAATGAAAAGAGGCACATGTTTGGCTTTAACTTGAGGCCCTTGTGTTTGAAATGGGAAGTTTATCTTAATACAAATTTGCATTTTTTCAAATTTTCATTATTTGAAAAGTCATTAGAATTCCTGGGAACACTGTCATTTGTACTTTCCAACTGTGCGCTCAAGGAGCTGAAAGGGTTTCATTTAAAAAATGAAAGAAAGGAAATGATACGCCAGAATTTTAACGGATTTATATTTTTGAGTCTTGTAAATGGAACCTAAATGAAAAGATCCTAAGAAGTCACTGTGGAAGTGGCATGTTATTCTGCCTCCAGCCTTAAGTTTGTCAGCAGGAGCCAGCTTGGCGCCTTACAGTGACAACCACTGACACACGAAAGAATAAACAATCATTATAATAGAACAGTTCCAATTGGGTGTCCTTGCTGTGGAATAAAGCATTCACCTGGCCATTTCACACTTTAGAGAGCTAGCAACACATGCTGACTAAATGCAGCTTGGTGTAGTAGAAGCGGACAGAAAAACCTGAATTGACTACGACACATGCCCTCTTCCCTCCCCTTCTCCCCCCATCCATAGGAAACAAAGACAGTAAAATAATCAGACTGATCACCCAAGGCCAAACTAACGGTTTACTTTTTATGCCATATTGCTCTTCCCCAAACACCCTGTTAGACGCGATGCTGATGGTGGCGGAGAGGCTCGAGGGTCCCTTCAACATCGAATCGGTCATGGATCCCATCGATGTGAAGATTTCTGATGCTATAATGAACATGCAGGAGAATAGTGTGCAAGTGTCTCAGAAGGTAACAGAGGCAGGATAACTGAAAAGGAGAAACAGAGTCCCTACCCCTACCCCTCCCGAACTTGGGATGCAACTTCCCTAATGTGACCATGAATGCTTCAATGCAGGTTTTCCAGGGATGTGGACCCCCCAAGCCCCTCCCAGCCGGCCGGATTTCACGTTCCATCTCTGAGGGGGCTTTCAGTGCTCGCTTCAGACCATATCACCCTGAGGAACGCCCAACCACAGCAGCTGGCACTAGTTTGGACCGACTGGTGAGCACTTTGGCAGCAGTGGCCATGTTTAATGACCAAGAACCAAAAAAACATTTGCTCCAAATGCATTTTTAGTTGGAAGGCTTTCAAGTGCAGGTCTTTCAGGTGAAGCTTTTCAAGCAAATTGCATGTGAGTGTCAATAAATTCTGCCTCTCATTTTCTAGCTCATAAAGTTGGTACGTAGTTAGGAAACGTGAGGCATCTACTCTGAGACCATCATTGTGCCTGTCATAGGGAAGCACAGGGCAGTGAGACCCATCCTTGTTTTCCAGAAGCCCGAACAAAGCGGGAGAAGCAGCCATCCTTTTGCCTTAACTAGCAAAAGGGGATATGTAATAAGTGTTAGGACGGTTGGAAAACATAAGCAAACTGCTTTCCACACATGCTGCACACACAGTAGTGGGAGGGAGCGCAGTGACAGACACGGTTTCATAGAGGGGACGGTATAGACGCTGGAACCAGAGTATGAAAGCCTCACAGAAAGACACGGAGTTTTATCATGGTATCCATGGGACCTGGAGGCCAGCAGGCTTCCAATGGTAGTTGTAAATAAAGAGGTAGAGTAGACGGTGGATCTGGGCAACTCCTTGTATCCCACCATTCATTCATTTGAGTAATTCTGTTCTTTTCTGTATAAATTTGATCTGCATTTTTTCTTTCGTGATTCAAGTTGAAAATGCATTGCATAGCACTCTGGAGCGACTTTAGAAATGGTCAAAAGACACATTTGTAGGCAGTTGGGTGTTTTTACACAGGTCTTCTCTTTTCTTCTCCTCTTTTCTTTCTTCTTTTCCCTCTTCTCTAATTAGGTTACTGATGTCAAGGAGAAGCTGAAACAGGCCAAGAAGTTCTGGTCCTCCCTGCCCAGCAATGTTTGCAGCGATGAGAGGATGGCCGCCGGGAATGGCAATGAAGATGATTGTTGGAATGGGAAAGGCAAGAGCAGGTTAGCTTTGGGCAAGTGGATTGGTGGTCTCCCTTCTCCCACATGCCTGGTACTGCGGGGCTCTTCAGACGGGGGTCACTTGGTGTCACTTGAGGGAAGCATCAGTAATGTGGACAGCCTCTAGACAATCTAAGGAACAGGCTTTGCCCCGAAAGCCTTGGGAAGGCACCCAGCTAGTTGCAGCGAGTACTGCCAGAAGTCTGCGGTGGTGGCTCTAGCCCAGTACAGGGGCTGCAGCCCGAGGTCAGGCTGTTCCAGTAGTTCGGTCTTTTTTTTATTTTATTTTTTTTTATTTTTTATTGGTGTTCAATTTACTAACATACAGAATAACCCCCAGTGCCCGTCACCCATTCACTCCCACCCCCCGCCCTCCTCCCCTTCCACCACCCCTAGTTCGTTTCCCAGAGTTAGCAGTCTTTACGTTCTGTCTCCCTTTCTTATATTTCCCACACATTTCTTCCCCCTTCCCTTATATTCCCTTTCACTATTATTTATATTCCCCAAATGAATGAGAACATATAATGTTTGTCCTTCACCGACTGACTTACTTCACTCAGCATAACACCCTCCAGTTCCATCCACGTTGAAGCAAATGGTGGGTATTTGTCATTTCTAATAGCTGAGTAATATTCCATTGTATACATAAACCACATCTTCTTTATCCATTCATCTTTGGATGGACACCGAGGCTCCTTCCACAGTTTGGCTATCGTGGCCATTGCTGCTATAAACATCGGGGTGCAGGTGTCCCGGCGTTTCATTGCATTTGTATCTTTGGGGTAAATCCCCAACAGTGCAATTGCTGGGTCGTAGGGCAGGTCTATTTTTAACTGTTTGAGGAACCTCCACACAGTTTTCCAGAGTGGCTGCACCAGTTCACATTCCCACCAACAGTGTATGAGGGTTCCCTTTTCTCCGCATCCTCTCCAACATTTGTTGTTTCCTGCCTTGTTAATTTTCCCCATTCTCACTGGTGTGAGGTGGTATCTCATTGTGGTTTTGATTTGTATTTCCCTGATGGCAAGTGATGCAGAGCATTTTCTCATGTGCATGTTGGCCATGTCTATGTCTTCCTCTGTGAGATTTCTGTTCATGTCTTTTGCCCATTTCATGATTGGACTAGACCACTCTCTTTCACCATACACAAAGATAAACTCAAAATGGATGAAAGATCTAAATGTGAGACAAGATTCCATCAAAATCCTAGAGAAGAACACAGGCAACACCCTTTTTGAACTCGGCCATAGTAACTTCTTGCAAGATACATCCACGAAGGCAAAAGAAACAAAAGCAAAAATGAACTATTGGGACTTCATCAA
This sequence comes from Canis lupus dingo, assembly GCF_003254725.2. Classification (NCBI taxonomy): domain Eukaryota; kingdom Metazoa; phylum Chordata; class Mammalia; order Carnivora; family Canidae; genus Canis; species Canis lupus. The sequence goes on along the minus strand of NC_064281.1, from coordinate 104,572,740 downwards.
GATAAGAAGCTTTTGCACAGCAAAGGATACAGTCAACAAAACTCAAAGACAACCTACAGAATGGGAGAAGATATTTGCAAATGACATATCAGATAAAGGGCTAGTTTCCAAGATCTATAAAGAACTTATCAAACTCAACACCAAAGAAACAGTAGTTCGGTCTTTACAGGATTGAATCCTTGTGGTTCTCAGCCCAATGGCCTGGCTCCCCAAAGTTCCAGTTCCCAAAAGGCCTCATTCTCTTCGGGGATGTCTTGTGTTGCTCCCCTAACACACTTAGTAACTCTGCTAAGTACCCACTGTATCGGCACTTGACTCTGACTCACCAACCTCCGTAAAAGGGGTAGCTTTCCAAAAGGTCACCATCAAAGCAGAGAAACAAGAAATGAAAGAACTTTCTCATGAATTGTACCCAATGGAAATACTAGAATCTAGGCAGAATACTCTGATGATCTGCGGCGACCATTTGTCTTAACCACTCCTATTCACAGGGTCATTTCTCATTTCAGATACCTGTTCGCAGTGACGGGAAATGGCTTAGCCAACCAGGGCAATAATCCAGAGGTCCAGGTTGACACCAGCAAACCAGACATACTGATCCTTCGTCAGATCATGGCTCTTCGGGTTATGACCAGTAAAATGAAGAATGCATACAACGGGAACGATGTGGACTTCTTTGATATCAGTAAGCATTTGTGGTTTGGAGCTTAAACATTGTTCTTTGTACCAGCTTGTGATGAGGACTAAGTGGATTGAAATCTCTATTCCTTTTTTTTTTTTTTAAATAGGTGACGAGAGCAGTGGAGAGGGAAGTGGAAGTGGTTGTGAGTATCAGCAGTGCCCTTCAGAGTTTGAGTACAACGTGACTGATCACTCTGGGAAGAATGCCAATGATAAAGCCAGCAGCCCTGGTGCCCTTGTGGGGGCACAGCCCTACCTCCTTGCTGTCTTCTGCATCTTGCTCCTGGTCATGCAGCGAGAGTGGAGATAATTCTGAATCTTAGAGGGAAAAGTTTTCATCAAAAAGATAAAAAGGCACCAGTTATCACTTTTATACCATCTTAGTGACTTTGCTTTTTAAATGAATGGACAACGATGTACAGTTTTTACTATGTGGCCACTGGTTTAAAAAATGCCAACTTTGTGTTTTCATTCAGTTTTGTGGGGGAAAGGGACTCGTATGTAAAGTTGATTCCTGCTCCCCCAGAATCATGTTAAATGTGGCTAACAGTGTAGGTACAGAACTGTAGTTAGTTGTGCATTTGTGATTTTATCACTCTCTTATTTGTTTGTGTTTTTTTTTCCTTTTTGTTTGTGGGTTTTTTTTTCTTCAGTTATGATCTTACCTTGTTTCTTACAAGAAAACCAGGGTCCTTTCTTGGCATGTAACATGTACGTATTTCTGAAATATTAAATAGCTGTACAGAAGCAGGTTTTATTTATCATGTTATCTTATTAAAAGAAAAAGCCCAACAAGCAGTAAAAATTCCATTCATCCCTGTTGTTTTAGTTGCCTTATCTGGAGAGAAGTGGATGTGATTTTTTTTTATTATTATTATTAAGTTAGGACAGAATGTGAAGGCACGGGGGGCTTCTGAGCCACTTGGTGGGTTGTATTAAGGCATCAATACGAGAAGAAGGCTGTACTTCATTGATAGCCAGGGACTGGAAGAGACTGCAGACTACACCTGTCTTGGCTGAACTGAATTACATAAACTAAGATCGCAGGTAGATAGGTCTATTTCTCGAACCCACTTATACTAAAAAGTGGAACCCATTTAGAAGATTCTTTTTCATACACTCTCCCTAGAAATATAGAAGGCATTCAGGACGTCTGAGTTATCACACGTTCACACTTAGTTTGGGGGTGGGTTTTTGTCTTTTTGTGTTTTATCCAGGCAAGTTAGCAAGCCGCTGTGTGCTGGTCTTCATGTCCACACTGACCTGCTTTAAATTCCTATCCTGATGGCAGAAATGACCAATTGACTAAGAAGATCATTTGGTCCCCTTTGTTACAGTGTACCAGATTTCAACCCCAACCACATAGAATAGGGAACTGTCTGGGCACCAGCCCAAACCAGGGCACAGCCCAGGCTCACGGAAGAGCTGTCAACACTCCTCCGAGCAAAGATTTTGCCTGTGCATCTACATTTGGTTTGGGATCCCAATTTTTGTAAAAAGAGATTTCTAAAGTGCCCTACTTGAGTTGTCTGCCTGGGCCCCTGCCTCAGAAAGGCAAAGGGCTGGCTGTGCAGTTCATGGTCATGTGACACCCTTTCAGCCAAGAACTCCACTTGGTGGGACCTGAGTGTCCAGATATTTTTCACATAATGTTTTTGTTTGGAGGGGGGACAGGAAGGAGTAGAGAGTCCAGAAGATAATAGCTTAGTGGTGATCCCATAGCCACCAGGGGATGGGGGGATCTTGCAAAGGCTGGTTCTGTTGTCCCTGGGTCCCTAGGACTCCATTCCTCCTATCCTTACCAAATGTCAACCCATAAAACTATGAGATAGTAACAAATCCCTTGAAAAAGGAGTTCCCAAAAAGTCTTCAAAATGAGAAAATCCTGCAAGTCTCTTCCTGCCTTAGACCCCCATTAAGATCCTGACCTATTCCACAAAAGCTAAAACCCACAGAGAGGTGGTTTGTGTTCCTGTTCAGATCTTCAGTTGTAAGACTAATTCTCTATTTTTATATTGAAGCATAATTACTCAATAGCTCAGGGTCTATATTTCACTCGACTTTTTACACCAAATTCTGCGCGAATGGTCAACATGGAATATTGGGGGCTGTTGTAAACAGAGGCTTAATTTTATTAGCAGTAGCCAGTTATTTATTCAAGCATGATGTTAATAAAATAGGCATATTCTGGCTGGTGTGTATAAGTGGTTTTTTTTGTTGTTGTTGTTTTAAAACCAATCACGGAAGACCTAAAATGAAAAGGTGCTCCATTTATATATGAGGAAAAATGGATTGTAAATAGCTAAGCTGCCTTGTGAGAACCTGGAAAATGTGCTGATACTTAGTAACTACCTCAGTTGTGAGGAATTTCCTTTTTAGCTTAGACTGCCATTACTTTGACTTGGTAGAAATGAATCTGGTCTCCAAAATGTGGCTCAAAGAGTTATCCCCGTAGACCTTGTGAGATTGTTTTTAATTTAAAACTTTGAACTCTGCCCAGCTGTTTTCTTTCAGTCAACTTCTCTACACCAATAACATTTTCCGAATTAAATATTCTTGAAGGTTCTTCTGGACTCTCACTGATTTGTTTTCTTTCTTTGCATTTTTTCCTGTGACCTTTTTATTATTTAAATTGTCTCTTGCTTTTGAACTTGAACTATGAAATAAACAAATCATAGATTTTTCCATTCAGATCAGACTGGATAACTCTTGGCTTCTAACCAGCTGGCAGGCTCACCATTGCACTCTGCCCCACCCCCACCCCGACCACCGCCAAAAAAAAGAATAAAAGCAAGTTGAATATTCTAAAATCTTAAGAGTTCAGAGTATGAGGTAGAATAAAAGCTTTGTCGGCAGACCTGACATTCCCAAAGTCTCAGCTAATAGCATATGATTTTGTGTTTTACAAAGTCATTTGGAAATTATTTTTCTTTCCAACACTTCACCACCCTGTACCTTAAGAAAAAAACATTTTGACGACCCTTAGATTTACATTTTATTTCAAAAACAGCCTGTAATTAGCACCTATTATTTGATAAAAGACAAAGTACAAATAATTGACATGCATTTTAAAACTTAAGATCCTGAGGGTTAGAAACCTAACAGTTTTCCTGAAGTAGAATTTGTCATTGGTGATTCTAGAACTGACATAAAAATAGATGTAGATGATGCTATGCATGCAACATTCTGCTTGTCCTTTCATGTCTGCTGAATATGCCCTCTTGCAGAGCTGAAGGGTGGTAAGACACTGACAGGGTCTGCTACAGGAGGCTGCGTGCGGGCATGCTCACTCTCAAGCCAATGCCCAACTACCATACAACTTTCTCTTTTTGAAATGAGGAAACAAACACTGACAACTATTTTTATCAACTTAGAACTTTGTGTGGACAGTATAGCTGTGCATTCTGGGGATATGCTTTATTGTCCAATTCAGTTTCTATTTTTAACCTTCTCTAGTGATTTTCTTATGGATACAAATGTGAAGAATCTCTGAAAGATAATCATCTGGTAATCTAGGAATTCTAGTCCAGCAGTAAGGCAAATCCATATGACATTTACTTGTCTAATTTTTTTCATTGGGTAATGTTCTGACAGGGTTTAAAAACCAAAATGTAGGGATCCCTGGGTGGCGCAGTGGTTTAGCGCCTGCCTTTGGCCCAGGGTGCGATCCTGGAGACCCGGGATCGAGTCCCACGTCGGGCTCCCGGTGCATGGAGCCTGCTTCTCCCTCTGCCTGTGTCTCTGCCTCTCTCTCTCTCTCTCTCTCTGTGACTATCATAAAAAAAAATAAAAATTAAAAAAAAAAAAACCAAAATGTACATAAAGGTATAGAGGAAAAGTTTCCTTCCTGTTCCTGTATCCACCCTGTCCAATTACCCGTCTGGTTATATATACCTATATATCTCTCTTTACAAAGTTTCCTTAGGCATATGCAAGCAAATATGAATAGAGATTTTCCCCTCTTTTTTAGGTCGATTACATTATTGAGAGGAGGGATACCTAAAGATGCAGATTCCCATTTAAAGGCTTGGCTGCTCAGGGGTCCCCCTTTTGGGAGTTGTACTATAATTTGGCCTAGATGAATTGAGGTGACTTTTGCTCAAAAACATCAAATTGAATGAGGAGCAGTTAGGCATTGTGGCACTCTAATCCCAGAGTGCATCACTAGGATACTGTGTGTTCACGTTAAGGTTCATGCCCTGTAGTTTGTTTCCATAGCCTCATCAGTGGAGAAGATACTGGCTGGCCAAAGCAATTGGGAAGATCCTTTGACAACACAGCACACGAATACCACTGTTAATGTTTGGGAATGGTTCAAAGGAAATATACCCCAGAAATGACTCTTACTAGAATAACGAACTTTTTAAAATTTTTTTAATAATAAATTTATTTTTTATTGGTGTTCAATTTGCCAACATACAGAATAACACTCAGTGCTCATCCTGTCAAGTGCCCCCCTCAAGTGCCCGCCAACCAGTTACCCCCACCCCCGCCCTCCTCCCCTTCCACCACTCCTAGTTCGTTTCCCAGAGTTAGGAACTTTTTTAAAAAAAGGTTTTAGGGCAGCCCGGGTGGCTTAGCGGTTTAGCGCCACCTTCAGTCCAGGGCATGATCCTGGAGAACCGGGAATCGAGTCTCACGTCGGGCTCCCTGCATGGAGCCTGCTTCTCCCTCTGCCTGTGTCTCTGCCTCTCTCTCTCTCTGTGTCTCTCATGAATAAATAAATACAATCTTAAAAAAAAGAAAAATGCTTTAGAGAGTGAGGGTGTGTGTGGGGGGAGGGGCAGAGGGAGAGAATCTCAAGCAGACCATACCCAACATGGACCACAACCTGTCCCTTGATCTCACAACCCTGAGATCATAACCTGTGCTAAAACCAAGAGCCAGACGCTTAGTCCACTGTCGCCCAGATGCCCTGAATAATAAACTCTTAATGTTTCCTCAAACCCAGGGGCCTTGAAGCAACAGCCACCATCACTCAGGATGGACAAGAGAATATTAGGGAAATGCGTACCAGGACCTTCTCAGTCACCATATATGAATGATCTGTCTGATGGCCAAGGAGTCATTAGAATATGTAAATGTCAAGATTCCGTTTTCACATAAGGTTGGATTTTTACTCAATGTTTGAGTAAAATGTTTGGAGACACTTTAGTTCAGCGATAATCAATAAAATCCAGATGAATCCATTTCTCAGCATGAGTGTCCACATGTGGCCTTAAATGCATATTTTACTCTGCTTTTGATGGTTCTTAAAGATATGTGAGGAATCCTGGAAGAAGGCACAGGATTGTCGGAAAGTAAAAAGGTTTTCATGCATCAATCCTGCCAGGTAGAAGCTGATAAAAGATGATTTGTATGGTTAAAGAATGAAGAGAAAGCATGGGTGATGCCCACGATGCTTTTCTAAGGGGTTTATGGTATTGTTCTCCAGTGTTTGGGGGTGGGGGGGTTGCAGCAACTCTGTTACTGTGTTTATTACACATGGCAGAGTTGGAAGAGTGTGTGCGTGCGTGCACATGTATGCACACAGACATAGCTACACACAGGTTGGTGTATTTTCAAACAGTCCCAGGTAGACCTTACCCTGTCATTTATGAACTGCCTTCCCCCTGCTGTCAGTAGTGTGTGCTTGGGGAATGCAGACTAATTTTAATAATAGCCTCAGGGAAACATAATTAGGAAGGTAAGCCTCCTGCCAAGAAAAAAAAAATACACACATGCACATATAAAATGCATTCCAGATAGAATTGCTTAGGTTTACCACTGCCTGGGACTTGCTTTTCTGCACCAACACTGATAACTTAAATGACTGTAACCTACTGTTCTTGGGGACTCTGCACTGGGCAGTTGGTGCCAGGTTGGCCGCAAAGAAAGAACCCTGGCTGGTGGGTGCTTTTCTGAGCCCATGGCATTGGGATCTGAACCCGTTTGCTGCACTTGCCTTTATAAATTTTGAGTGCCCCTGCCCTCACCTCGCTTTTAAAGTGTAATGAAAAACTTGTTTCAGTTCTGAATAACTTGTAACCAGCTCTGGCCTCAGCAACCGACAGTTATTTGCACGTATTTACTGTAAAAAGAAAGTTTCTTGCTGTTCGTTCACCCAGACCATCCCGATAGAGCAGTGAGGCAGGACAGACCTGTGCACGGGCCCCATCCATGGTCACAAGTAGAAGTCGCTCCGATTTGCACACCGAGTATCAGGATTCGAAGATGTTACGTAACTTTTTCAAGGGTGACAACACAGGTAAGAAACAAAGAACCAGATGTGAAACAGGTTGGTTAGTCACCAGAGCCTGTTTTTTTTGTCCCACATGTACTACTTTTCCTTCCATTACCCTCTCCCCTGAGGCTATGCTCTCAAACCTCAGGAAGGGGCAGGCTTGTTGGGCTTACCATAATTAGAAGTGTCCAGGCCCAGGCGGCCCAGGTAGCTCAGCGCTTTAGCGCCACCCTCAGCCCAGGGCATGACCCTGGAGACCCAGGGTCAAGTCCCATGTCGGGCTCCCTGTATGGAGCCTGCTTCTCCCTCTGCCTGAGTCTCTACCTCTCTGTGTCTCTGTTTCTCATGAATAAATAAATAAAATCTTAAAAAAAAAAAAGAAGTGTCCTGGCCCTGCAGAAGGCCAGATTAAAGGTCATGGCCAACTCTGGCTGACCTGAGTTCAGGTGAAGAACTCAGGAACCACCTGGAGACAAATCTTTTTTTTTTTTATTCTTCATTTATTTGATTTTGTTTTTTTTTTTTTGTCTTATATTTTAATTGGGGTTTTTTTGGGGGGGACAAATCTTATTGGAAAGATTTTCTAACTTTACACGGTGACTCCTTGTTCAGTGAACTTCAAAGCTCGGTTGATAGTGTACAGGGACCATGTGGCCTCTGCGCGAGTTCTGGAAGGACAGGCATTAAGTGATCCTATCTGTCCTCTCCAGGACAGCCTCCTGTGACTCTGTGTGGAAGGACTCTGGGGTTGTCCTGGCAGCTGCATTGTTGAGAGAAGGGTCAGCTCACTGAACACTAGAGCAAACACAATCTGTTAAGAAAAATATCATGGTTTATGTATGGAAAATTCATACCTGCTTTATTGGCTGGAGCTTCTTGAGGAGGTAAATACATCTTGGGATAAATGGGGCCCAGGGAATATAATTTGAGCTTCTTAAAGAACCGTCAACAGAATTTCACCTTAAAAATTACCCATGGGTCAGAAATTGGATCCAAAGAACCAAGATTATAGGCACTGCTGTAGAAGAGCAGTGTAGCAAGAGGTGTTTTTCTTCTGGATTGGTCTCAGTGCATGTTAGAAAAGACCACATCCTACGACAAACCCTAGGGACAAGAGAATTCCACTCGCCATTTCCTACCCAGAGAAGGAATCTGGGGGGCTTTTGTTGGGTGTGTGTGCCCTGAACATGTACCGGCATGGCCATCAAGTGGTACATGCTGAAAATGATTGGGAAGGTCCTGATCTAGGGGTGCTCAGACTCTAATGTTTGACCACAAGCTTGATCCAAGATCCAGAGAGAAATCTGTGAGACCATCAGGGACCGTGGACTCCACCTCCCAATGAAAGCCAAGGGATGCCTCACTAGTCTGCTACCGTGTCATGCATGCCGAGGGGGTTGAGTAGTGACTTAGGAAATAAGTTCAACCACAGATGTTGAAGGCTGATGGTGACTCGCTGATGGTGAACAAAATTCCCAGACTCCAGAGGTGGATCAGGGTGGTATGGTTAGGCAGGCAGCCTCTGGGGTGGCTGACAGAGATGGTATTTCTCTTCTCCCACCTGCCTCTGGGGCCATTGGCCCACCCACAGTTGGGGCTAGTGGGACTCTGATGTACCCCACATTGCATAATTTGCATAAGTTCCCTTTTGGAGAACTGAAATCTATGTCGAAAGAACTTGACAGTCCCTGTTCTATTGAAACTCGCTCCAAAGAAGTACCGGAAGAGGCCAGCCCTTGATTAGCAGAGATTGCTAATGGCAGTCACTCTGGCTCTGGGTGTGTGTGTGTGGGGGGGTGTTGCCAAAACCACATGGGATTTGAGGCAGTAATAGGGGTTATTTACTGATTTATGAATTTCTAATTATTTCAAAAAATTATTAATTCCAGTATAGGTTGCATACAGAGTTGTATGAGCTTCAGGTGTACAATAGAGTGATTCAGCAATTCTATACATTACTCAGTGCACATCATGAGAAGTGTCCTCTTGGCAGTAATGTGATTTATGATACATCTGGCTCTGGTCTCTGCGTGGGAGGACGAGGGAGGGTGTAAATGGGGTCCCCATTCTCAGGAAGCTGTAACTCCACCAGGGAGACAAGGGTCACCCAGGAAACATGCCAGTGAATACAGAAGTCCTTTGCTGCCCAGCCGATTGAGGGAGAACAGTGCATGCTGCAGTGGTCAGGGTGACTTCCTGGGCGGGCAGGGCCACAATTGGACTTGAAAAGGAGGGAAAGGAGAAAATGCTCCTGGGAGCTACTTGTGGGCAGGACTGATAATCGGTTCCTAGGACTCTTTGGTGATGTGTCTAAAGAATAGAGGTAAAAGGGCTCCTGGCTGGCTCAGTCAGTAGAGCATGCAACTCTTGATCCCAGGGTCATGAGTTCGAGCCCCACTTTGAGTGTAGAGATGACTTAAATAAATAAAATAAAAATAAAGAATGGAGGGGTGTCTGGGTGCCTCAGTCGGTTAAGCTTCTGCCTTCGGCTCAGGTCATGGTCCTGGGATCAAGCCCTGCTTGAGCAGGGAGCCTGCTTCTCCCTCTCCCTCTGTGCCCCCTGCCCATGCACTCTTTCTTTCTAATAAATAAAATCTTTGTTAGCACAGAGGTAGAGAAGAATGGGATCAGAGTATGATGTCCTCAAAAGCCAGGCAAGGCAGTTTAAAATTCAAGTGGGCATGATCTAATGGAAATTCTTGCAGAAGCCTTGACATGCTGCCCAGCGTGTATAAAGATGAACTAAGAAGCATGTGGCATGGATCCCACAGGGTTGACCTTGGGCTCGATAGTGCTCAGCTCTCTACTGTGCATCCTGAAGTGGCTCAGCTCCCCTCAAAGCCCATAATATGCTCTAGCCTGTCCCAAACTGTCTTGACTTGGAGCTCTCTGGTAAGGACCATCCAGCTCCACACGAGGGGTACTTTTCAGATGTCCAGGCTTGCATTGCAGGCAGACACACTACATGTGGTCCTCCCGGCCTCCCACCCCATCACACCCTTGGACTGTGGCCAGCCACCTGGACGATGGAGACTTGGCTACTCCTTCAAGCATTGCTTCCAGCTCATCCACAGAGGCCCAACTCCACAGGCATCCCAGATTTGCCAGACATCTTAGGCCACTCTCTTCTGTTCTGGCTTCTTGGTTTTGGAGAGAAACACAGAGGGGGATCCCTGGAGTCTGGTTCCCCAGACGCCAACCCACAGGGACTTGGGATTTCAGGGGAGATGGGATACTTCAAGCACTGGGCAACCAGCCTGCAGGATGGACAGGTCCAATATCTGTCAGATTAAAGAGGAGGTCCTCTGAGGGGGTAAGAGGGGCAAAGCAGTCCTGGGTGGCTTATGTCACATCATCCCTGGGGTAGCCTAGATCGTAGTTTGAAAATACAAAGTAGATGCTTGACTTCTTTCTGGGCTTTTCTCTGAAATGAGGTCTATCCATGTCATGTCTGTGGCACAGGGTGGTTATGAGGAAAGGCTAGGAAGGTGCACATGCTGGGACGTGGGGAGCTGGAAAACACAGTGGTGATCCAAGGTAAGAAGTGCCCTTCTGGGGGCCTAGGGTGCCCGGAGCTCCTCCATCACAAGGCTTTGCCCAGAGCACGGCCTATTTTACAATGCCTCACACATCAGGCTCTGTGGCCACTTAGGTCCCTGCATGAGGCATGACTGTGCTTCTGAGGCCTGGCCGCTAAGCCCCACCTCAGGCAGCGGGCACAGGTGGGAGCCTGGGTGGGGAGGAGCTCCAGCCGAAGAACTCTGAGATGGACCCCGGCCCCATCTGCACTCCTGGCACCCACTCCATGGGCTATACACTGTGCACATTTGGAATAGAGCTGGCCTGCCGCTGCCAAGTGGTAGCAGGAAGGCTGCATTTAGATCAAAGGCTTATGGCTGGGGTTTTATAGAAAATGAGCAGATGGGAGTGTGAAGCCTGGTTCTTCCTGACAAGAGAAGATCCTAAGTCTCTAATAATGACATATTTTCATCTAAGGGTTCAAAACAGAATAACCTTCAAATGGCCCCTTTACGTGGCCCATTCACTGTCCTCCCTCCCTAAAACACACCTCTTTCTACTCCTCCTCTCCAGTGCAGCTAGGGAAGAAGAATTTCACACCCTAAGCCTCCTTTCTAGGAGGTTGGCAGGCAGGACGCTCAGGTGAGCACCCCTCGATCCTCTTGACAGCCACTCCCCCGCCTCATGCCACCCCACCTCTGTCCCTAACTTCCCGCCAGACTCTGAGTCCCCAGGGAGCTGCCATATCCTTTGTGAATTCAGGTTCTTCTCTCCTAGTTGCCTAGAGAAGCTGCACCAGCCCCCTTGACTCTGGAGTTGGCAGGGAGGAGGGGGAAGCCTTATGCAGAAGTGTTCCCCAGCAACTGATTCCCATCTATTCCTTCCCAAAGACTCCAAAGTGGTCTTGGAAGGGCAGAGAGTGAGGTCGGTTGGGCCAGTAACAACAACAAAAAAAAGCCCTCTCGGGCCTTTTAGGCATTTTGCATGTTTCCTGTTTTGCTGGCCCTAGGGTCTTCAGCGTTCTGTAGGGCCAAGGTTTCAGGTAGAAAAAAGGAACAAAGGAAAATGGACTTCTGCACACATCCCATAATGAACGGTAGCCAATATTCAAGGCTCTTTAGCATGATAGCCTGCTGCGTGGAAGCCATGTTCTAGAGGAATTTGAAGGTGTCTCATTGCTTCAAGTTGGGCAGACGTGAAAGCCAATTTACCAGTTGTACCCAGCGTAGAGAGAAAACATTGTACCATTTGAACACCTTAGCTAGATATGACCTTAAGAAACTGCCAGATTTAGTATGGAGTAAAATATGTCACCCAGTGGTTTACGTGGCCTGTGAGGGCCCTTCTTTGCCTATCCCACAAATGTTGACAGGGTGCATACTCTGTGCCAGAGATGATCAAATAGCCACAGCGAAGGGGGTGTAATTACAGAGTGAATTGGGGCTCTTGCAGTATGAAATAATGGAGCAAGAGCCCCAGGGAAACTTCCATGCCCTTAGTTACAGGTCCTGGCGGCAGCCAAGGTGTAGGCCAGTGGTTCTCCACCTGAGCGAGCATCAGCATCTCATCTCCTGGAGAGTATGCATAACCTCCATATGACCAGGCTCCATCCCCAGAGTTTCTTTCTTTTTTTAAAGATTTTATTTATTTATTCATGAGAGACACAGAGAGAGAGAGAGAGAAGCATAGAGACACGGGCAGAGGGACAAGCAGGCTTCATGCAGGGAGCCCGATGTGGGACTTGATCCCGGGTCTCCAGGATCACGCCCTGGGCCGAAGGCAGGCACTCAACCGCTGAGCCACCCAGGGATCCCCATCCCCAGAGTTTCTAATTCCGCAGATCTGGGATGGGGCCCAAGAGTTTGCATTTCTACCAAGCTCCCAGGTACTGCTGGTGCTGCTGGTCTGGAGACTGTGCCTTGAGGATTATTGGCCCAAGTGAAGCACTTTTGAGCCTGGCCTGTGATACAGGGCGCATAGCCTTGCTGGGGTTGTCAGAGGCAACTCCAAAGAAATACCAGGAAAAAGGAATCAGGTCAATTGCCTGAAACTGCAATCATCTTGCTACACTGACAAGTCACGCTTCATATTCCCTAATGGAGCCCAAGTTTTGTGTGCCACACCTCAGACTCTGGAACAGGCCAGGCAAGTGTGGGAGAGTGAGCTGGACCCACAGGAGGTCTAGTTTCATCAGGAATTAAGAAGTCACCTGAGCATGATCCCACCCCAAGGGAAGCTTGAGTCAGGTATGGGGATGCTTCTAGAACAGTGGCAGAGGGCAAGGATGACTCGGAGTACTTGCCTTGTCTGTCTTCCCTGTAGTCATCTGACCCAGACCACATGGATCAGAAGAGTGGTTTCACCACATCTCTACAACATGTTGACAGGACAAGATCCCATCAAAGACTGTGGTATCAGTTAAGATGCTCTTGGCTCCAAGTGAGGATAAATCCAACTCAAAATGATTTATTTATTTTATTAAAGATTTATTTATTTATTCATGATAGACATAGAGAGAGAGAAAGAGGCAGAGACACAGGAGGAGGGAGAAGCAGGCTCCATGCACCGGGAGCCTGACGTGGGATTCGATCCCGGGTCTCCAGGATCGCACCCTGGGCCAAAGGCAGGCGCCAAACCGCTGTGCCACCCAGGGATCCCCCTCTCAAAATGATTTAAATACGGGATTTATCATCTCCTATAACAAGAAGCCACGATGTAAGTAAGGAAGCTCCAGGGATGGTTATTTCTCAATGTTCTTATCAAGGATCCAGATTCTTTCCATCTTTCAACTTGCCAACCTGAGCATGTTGGATAGCTTCCCTCGTGGTCGAGAGTTAGCTGGAAAAGCTCCATGAAGCTGAAAAACATGGCTGTCACGGTAATAGTAATAGTACATCTTGGCACACCACTTTCTGTTGGTAGCAATAAGAGACTTATTTTTTTTTCCTCGAGTCTCTTTTGAGAGCTAAGAAATCTTTCCTAGAAGGTATCCTCTTCCAGCAAACATCCCGTCACCTCTCTTTGTCTTGAAATGGCTCACACACTCTAAGTGGTTGAATATAAAGGCTTAACCGAGATTCTTGCCTGGGGCCGAGGCCAGTTCTATCCGAAAGAAGGGGCTTCAGAGGGGGAGGAGAGACACTGAACAAATCAGGAGCCGATTGACAAGCAAGAAAGGAGGAATGGCTGTTGGGTAGGCAAATGACTGGGTTGGCTACACCTATGTTCCATTGGAGGGTAACACCAGTAGGAGCATAGGGCGCTCTCACTGCATCCGGGATGGAGAAGTGAAGCATTACATCAATGCACTCACCATCAGTAGCTTTGGCAGGGATAGGAACTTCATGTTGATTCAGGGATTCTGGAATGTACACAGAGCCACACAGAGATCAATTTATCATCTTCTAGACATACACCAGCTCAACTCAATTCCCACAGTCCCTTAAAGGTCAACCAGGTCAATCTTGAATCCTTGATGATTGATGGTCCTCTCCAATAGTTCTGCCACGTGGTTGCCCAGCCACTACTTGAACACTTCCGGCAATGGGGATCTCATCACTCACTGTGGCGTTCTATCTCTAGGCAGCTCTAAATGGTAGAAAAGGTTTTCTGCTGACTCGAAAGTGTGCACACATGTACTGTTTGCTCAGTGATTAGGTGGCAGAGCCTTTGAAGTTCCTGTCAGTGTTTCCACTGTAAATGGAAGTTTTCAGATGTTTCTAACTAAAATTTCCTTGCAGTTTCATACGTGGTGCCAAGAGATACTTTAAAAAATAAACAACCAAATAACTCTGGGAAAATTTTGGCTTCTCTGTGTTAAGATCTTTAGATATTTTTCATAATTCAAACCTGTTTTGGGTTTGAATGGTTTAAATTTTAACGAGAGATTAGACCATAGCATAACCTAATAATTAACATTTTGGGGGGAAGGTTTTAAGGAAATGCCTTGCAGTGTTAGCTTTAAAAGTAGTTGTGTATAGGACCCACATTGCTCCTTCCCCAGTTAGACTGGAGAAGGCTAGCTGCACCCCTGGTTGTCCCCATGGAAGGAGGGGATCATTTTCCTTGGTGTCACCTCAGAGCAGGAGTATGATGGTGTGTTCGGTGTGTCCACATGAATCCAGATGAATGTGGAATAGCACCAGCTTCTGCCTTGGCCAAGACAGATCAGTGGCTTGGTCAGTAGCCCTGACTGCCATGCTGCAGTGGGTGGAGGTTAGGGGCAGTGTCCCAGGGAGGACCAAGGGACCATTTGTGCCCCGGTGACTCTGCTTTTCTCTGACTCCATGGATCACCACTGCCTGACCAGACCAAAGGCTGTTGCCCAGGTTCACCAGAGTACTGGATACTGTTCAGTTGTTTTCAAATGTCAGTATGATGCTGTGGAAAGATGATTTTCTATTTCCAGCAGGGAAGAGTGCCCGTAAGTATGCCAGCATTGTCAAAAATGCAGAAACATTTTGTTTCAGGGTTGATTCCATCTCTGATGCTACACCCTCCTGATTCGTGTTCCTTTCTTCTACCATCATCTCTGAAGACACCACACCCCTCGAAGTGGCCTCTTCCCCCTGCTCCCTCCTTTGGGCCTTCCCCCCACCCAAGTCCAGATATGGCTCTGGGTTTGGTTTTGTCAAAATATGATAACACAGATTCATACTTCCCTAGCAGTGATTGAGAGCTTGATGTAGCCTGTGGGATTTTCCCAATTTTGGGAAACTTGCTCCATTTTCCAATCGATACACTTGACCTTTCTTCTTTAACAAGTGTGCCTTCAGTTTTCCAATGGTGTCTGTTTAGGCTGATTCCTCCAAATATTAGCCAGTGATCCTGCAACCCCATAGAGAATGTCCTCCCAGCTTGCTTCACACTTGGAGTTGCCCCCACTTTGGAGTGTATCTCCTGCCACTGATGATGGATATGCTTTCCTTGATAGCCAGAAGTTAGTAAAGGCCGTGCCTGGGGCACTGGCCAAAGGGTTCCATCAACAACCAGATCTGTTTGCATGTAGTAAAGGTGCCAAGAAAACCAAGTTCTCATGAGGTTCCCTCAGCCTTAAGGTCAATAATTTTATTCAAGGGGGCACCTGGGTGGCTCAGTCAGTTAAGCATCCTGACTCTTAGTTTTGGCTCAGGTCATGATCTCAGGGCTATGGGATCGAGCCCCACATCAGGCTCTATGCTCAGGATTATCTCTCTCTCTCCCTCTCTACCCCTACCCCCACTCATGGTCTCTCTCTCTTAAATAAATACATTTTTTAAAAAAGTAATTTTGCTCAGAAATGAGATGTGGTTATGAAAGGAGGAGAGGAATTTTCTCACATGGCTCAGAAATGGTTCAGAAGACAGGTCACATGAACAGTGCTCCACACGTCACATGAGAGTGACAATATGGCTGGAGTTAGTCAGCAACCTCCCAAGGAACTCTGCACCTGGAAGGAGCTGGCACCCCCTGTAAGTGCAGATTCTGCTCTTTTGTTAACAGTTGTCAGTTTGGCGAGTAGCCACTGATGGGAGGATGCATCAGCAAGTCCTATTAACTTAGTGGTGAGCTTCATCATGAGCTCTTACCTAACCTCCTTAGACATCAGGCTCTGTCGTCTTGTCCTCCATGGCATCCTTCCCTGGCAGTCACCCGCTGGCCTGGTCAGGCCAATCAGTTGCCATCTATGTGATCTCTCATCAACAGATTCTGGACTCTGGGGGAAAAAAAGGTGAGGAAAGCAAGCTTTGTGCCAGGAGCTCTCAGCCTCTTAGATGTCAGCCTTTTCCTACGCCCTCCACCCTCACCCCAGCCTCAGAGGCTCTGATGGCCTGCTTTCTTTCCTGAAGCATCTGCATTTTGTCTGGGAGCAAAGCATCCAGCTGAGGCAACGACATTGTCATTTAGAGATTTGAGGCAAGGGTGGACAGGAAGGTCAGGGCTCGAGAGGTTCCAAGTTTCCCAAATCATTCATTAGCTCCCAAACCCCCAGCTGCTGGACTGTGTCACATCCTCAAGAGATGGTGCCGTCAAGAAGGTCTCCAGAATCTTTGTCATGATGGGCCAAAAAGGAAGATGGTTTCCGTATAGTGTCTACTTTCGGCTATTTCCTGGAGAGAAAGGCATGGCTCATCCCATTTGTTGCTTTAATAATAGGCAGGACCCTGCCTGTGACGTGGCCAGACTTGTCGGGTGGCTCTGTGGAGTGAGCACTCAGGGTTGACAGCACCATGAGTGGATGCCAGCCAGACCACCGTGGCCCAGGAAAGCTGATTATACAGGCAGATCCCTGCTCTGGGGAGGGCTGGGCTGGCGGGGGAATTGGAGGCCAGTTTAGCATTCGACCTAATTTGAGGCCTAAGTAAAAATGTGTGTTCAGTAATGGAGCCACTCATATTGAAAACAGGTGGTGTTTGGGCTTTTGCCTGCTCTCTGAAATGGTTGGTCTGAGGTCCACATGCTTTTCTGGTTCCCAAGTCTCAGCCTGCTGTGAGTTTGCGTTTCCACTAAGGACAAGGCCTACTTGAGACTCTCTTCTGAAGGGGCTCCTAGAAGGTCCCCAAGGAGGTGGAACTACTGTTAAGGTGCAGACCTTGCCTAATGGGGAAGAGCAGGAAGAGACATTCAGGCTGCCTGCATGGGCAGCAGGAAGATGAATTTCTGCCGGGTCGGTCCATATGTGCTCTCTGACATGGCTGGGGGCAAATTGGTGAAGCAGCTGCCAAAGTTGAGCCTCGACTATATGCTGGGTGCCGTGTGGCCACTTGGGAGAGATAGAGCTGGCTTTACCTGCTAATAGAAGACAGAAGATGTCTGGAGAATGATACCGGTAGAAGGTAACACAGCTATCGACCACGTAGTACTGAGTAGGGCTTTTCAGACTATCTTCTAGAAGGTTTGCGATTGTGAAACAGGGCTGTTTTATAAGCAGAACTGGTTAATTTGTGCATTCCTTGAGACCTTGATTCACCCATTTCATAAACTCTTCTTCCATGGAGAAAGATGTCAATCAGGTAAGAGAGCAGGGTAGGGGGGTTGTTTTTTGTTGTTTTTGTTTTTAAGTGAGGACTGGTTGTTATTTAAATACTGCATGCCAAAAATAAATAAATTAATTAATTAATAATAAATACTGCATGCCTTTCTTTTCTCTGCAAGCCATAGTCTTGTCTTTACCCTGCAGTGTGTTTATTTTGTGCAGTCAAGAATAAGAAAGTGGGGATCCCTGGGTGCCTTTGGCCTGGGGCGTGGTCTTGGAGTCCTGGGATCGAGTCCCACATCGGGCTCCCTGCATGGAGCCTGCTTCCCCCTCTGCCTGTATCTCTCCCTTCTCTCTCTGTGTCTCTCATGAATAAATGGATGGAATCTTAAAAAAAAAAAAGAATAAGAAAGTGATCTTTCCTGGTGTTGCTACCTATAAAGTTGATTCCCTTTGTATGCCCAATGAGCCACACTACCCTATGCTAGCTGAAGTGACCTAATAATTTTTGACATTTTATCGTTTCTTAAAAGGAGAACAAGGCACTCATCATTCATTGTACATTGGTTGCAAGTGGTCAGTGGGGGACTTCCTTGAAGGTTTTGTAGGTTGGTGCAGTTGATGCACTAGCTCCGTGGATAAGGGCAGAGGGCTCGGATTGGTGGAAAGTAGGGAGAGCAGGGACTCCAGCACCACCAACCCACCCTGGAAGCCTCATTTAGATCAAAAAGGACCATTAAGGTTAGGTCATGCTTGGGCATTTGGATGTGATCTCTCAAGTTTCTAACCACCCTCAATTTTAGTGATTTGAAGACAACTCAATGAGTGACATTGAGATCTACACAGTTGAGAGAGAGTAGCCACCGGACTGCATTTCTTGGCATCACTTTGGATTGTGGCTTATTTTATTTTATTTTTAAAAATTTATTTATTTATTCATGTGAGACAGAGAGAGAGAGAGAGAGAGGCAGAGACATAGGCAGAGGGAGAAGCAGGCTCCCCGTGGGGAGCCCAACGTGGGACTCGATCCCAGGACTCCAGGATCACGCCCTGGGCTGAAGGCAGATGCTCAACCACTGAGCCACAATTGTGGCTAATTTTAAAGGCTGTGAATACAACGAAGGAAATAAGTTTACTGTGACATTCTCACTGTGTCAGGCCACGACTGGCTATTTGTTGGGGTGAACAGAATTACTGGGAAAATTTCTTGTAAGATTTGACATCGTTTCGGTCTCAGGTGCTTCCCGGAATGCATCGAATACGGAATCGCTGCCGCATACAAACAAATCTGCACGAATTGGCAGGTGGGTATCTGCAGTGAGTGAGGCGAGTCTCAAGATTCAGTTCCCACTGGGTAGCGAAATTTGTTCCATGTAAAACGAGGGGCCAACTCCGTGTGGCTTTCTGGTTCACATCAGAATGCCCTGCAGCCTTCCTGCCTCTCTGCAGCCCGTGGCTCTGAGCCCGCAGTTGGAGAGCAGAGCTGTGTAGCCTGAGGGGATCTGAGATCAGAGGCCATTTAGTTTATGACCATTTGGGGGTCTTAAATGCTCCCCTGACTGAATGGGTCTTTTTCATTTTGTTGCTGAGTTAGTCGGTAATTGCTTCAAATTCTAGTTTTGTTCTGCTCGGGGATTTGTGCTCTTATTTTTGTTCCTTGAGGACTGTACTTGATTTTCCCACTTGAATCCTATAAAGGTGCACTGCACAGTGTCTCCCAGGGGCCCCTTCTTCGGCCACCTTCTCTGATGCCTGGTCAGCGACTGCAGAATCCTGGTCCTCATCCCTAAGTGATGGAGGGAGGATTTTAGATAATGGTTATGAATATTTCAATGAAGCCTACCCAGACTGGCTTCTGGAAGACACCTCCTTGTTGAGGGAGGATCAAGAGTTTGAAAGTAGTCTATGCTGTATGTGAGCAGAGGAAGGGAAAATGGGACGAGGGGTGCTTCATATAACTTTTGGGAAGATGTCTCTCTGCAAATATGTGCCTGTAAAAATACACATTTGTGCATTTGCCTTCTCTAGCATGAATTCACCAAAGTCACCACCTAAGCAAGTAACTAAATAGAGAATATTCAAGATCTTTTCTGGTTTCTTTAGGCTTTGTTGAAATTCCCATATCCTTCGCCACTCATTTCTAAATCCAGGAGAAATTAGTCAGATTTGTAGCAGTAAAGAGTAAAGGGAAAAGGTAGAAAAAGATCAGGTATAGGCACAGTACATGTACTTCCATTTATTTTTCCCAAAACTCTGAAAAGAGAAATGAAGTTTTGCATTTATCAAGTTTATTAGGTTTTCTGATTTCAGAACAAGATGAACTGGGGTTTTCCTTCCCAATTGTAAGCTAGAATTTCACTTGAGGCCAACCTCATCTTCTTGGACTTGGAAAGTATTTTCCGGGCAGGGTATTTTAAAGCACGACTTTCCTTGTAACTGATCAGTAGATACAAAAATGTTTGAACAAATGCCTTCTTCATTCCATGGCAAATAAGGTGCTGATAAGATATAGGAATAAAAATATAACCACCTGTTCAATAAGGAGTTCCAGAAGAAAGAGAGGGGAGGAGAACGTGTGTGTTCCTGCATCCTCAACCCAAGGGCTTTCCTGGTCCAAATGACCTAAGTTACCAAAAGAAAAGTTGGTGAATCCCATTCAAGTATATTCATGAGGTTTGCTGCTTTCTTAGCAAGCAGTTGCAAGCAAACAGTGGGCAATTCTCCTTGGCTTGGAGAATCATTCATGGATTCATCTGCAAAAATAAAGTGAGTGAATTGCTTGATATTCTTTGAAGAGGGCTGCATAGGCCACAGCTTCAAGGAGATTTATCAGAGTCCTTGAAGCCCCTTCTCAAACAAAGGAGGGGGGATGTAATATCCAAATTGGGTAAACCTACGGTGCTTGGGTTGGAAGGCAGCTGAAGGCGAGGCCATTTTCGAGAAACCGGCATTCTGCATTCACAGCTCCCTTGTCCTCTCTCGCCTACAGCTTCTCAGTAAGAGATTTGGCAATGACAGGATTGACCTAAAGAATTTCCTGAGAGCGATGCCTTGTTACTGGACAAATGATTATCATGAAGAATGCTAAGATTTGTGCTCAAGTTACACCGACTCCCTTCAGACCTAAAGCCAGGCTGGTATGTACGGCTTTAACATGAAATGATCTCTCCAAAGAATTTCATTTTCCCAGGATCTTTGAATGAAATGGATACCTACCCACTATTGTTTTCTTCCAGGGCTTACCTGGAGGCAGAACAGAGGCACTATAGAAGCATGTGCTCTTTCTTTGGAGGAGAGATCAAGCAGATAAGAGTGAGGGATCTTCAACCAGCGGGAGGGACTGCACTTCAGAGCAGGAATGTGAGTAGGGTCAGTTAATTCTTCCTGCTCTTGATATCCCAAAGTTTCAGGCTGAGGGTTTGGGGTAGGAGTTTGTGTGTGTGCACATGTATAGAACCGGACAAGCTCACCCTTTCGGCTTGGGGTCATGAACAAATTTGATCCAGAGACTCTTACCTTTTGCATCTTTCCTTGACAAAGCATGTTCATCGGCAAAGGGCTGGAGTTCTGGAGTGCCCACTCATCCGTCTAGTCCGACACTGCCATTAATCAATTCCCTGGGTAGTTAGTCTATTAGGAGCAAACTTCCTTAAATGTTATCAGCCACCCCACACTGTACCATTTTATTGATGAGATTATCGTCGAAGACAACACAAAGAAGATCGGCAGGGCTCAGATCATACAAGTTAGGGACGCCTGGCTAGCTCATTCAGTAGAGCATGTGACTCTTGATCTTGGGGTGGAGAGTTCAAGCCCTACGTTAGGCATAGGGCTTACATAAAAAAATCTGTGCAAGTTACAAAATGGGTATTTATTGGACCAGAAAATCTGGAGAAGGGAGTTCACAGTTTTGTAAGGGAGGAAGGAATTGCAAGTCAGTATCAGAAACCTCCTATAAACTATTCTAGGTTGTTGTCTGTATTTTTGTTTACACATGTTTGTCACAAAATATAACCCATGTCATAGGGTTCTGTCATACTCGGTGCTTCCCATGATCTTCATGACGTGCTGTGTTTAAAACCTCCTCCAGGTATTGTCATAGAAACAGCACCACCATGACCCTTCTTGCCTCCCACCATCAAACATCTGCGCTCCTTGACTGGAGCTGCTGAGAGGTCTCCCCTTTAACCTTTTCAAGCCCAGTAGTGTGTGGGCTCCACATTCTTTTCCAAATATGCAAAAACCACCTGTTTGATACTGTGGTCCAGAATCTTGCTAGGGCTCAGTGTCAGATTCACTGCTCTGCACTTGCTGGAATCCACCCATATGTGCGTCTATATTTAGTTGCCACCATCAACATTTTCCATCTCTTACATGTTTCGCCAACTTTTGTGTGGGCTATTGCTTTGACCTTGCAGTGAGGTTCTAAACATGCATGGTACCCAAAATAAATAATCACAAGATCACCTGTTCATTGCAGTCAGCAACCTCGCCAACCTCTTTCATTTCAGCTATGGGTGGGACCCAAGCCAGGCGTGCTAGAGAGAGAAACGGCTCCTCTCCCAAATGTCTGGTGGGCACCAATGTCTGGTGGCTTTCAGATAGCCGAGGGCCTCACACCAGCACCTCGGCAGAACTGCTCCCCTGCAGTGACATAGCAGGGCCCATTCTCACCAGGTGGGGTGCAGGCTGTGGGATGGGGACTGCTCACAGATGCCAGGGCCATAGCATGCTAGAAAAGCCTGACCCTCTAGCTGCTCCAGTGAGACAGGTTGGTGATGGGGGCTGTTCCTGGGAGATCCAGAAGGGAGAGGAAATGACACTGTGTAGATTTCTCTTGTTCAATAATTTCCTCTATAACATCTGCTTAAAGTGAGTATCAAGGACAGATTGGCAGGGAGAGAGGCTGTTACAAACAATGAGCCTTCAGGGGCTGATGAGAAGGGTCTGAGGATAACCCCATGACAATTCTTGGCTCACTTCCTGAGCTCTGTGTACAACGGTCACATGTTAGCATCTGGTGCCCTATTTAAGCAGTGGAGTAGGAGGGTGTGTGGTGCAACCAGGCCCAGCTTGTAATCTGTAGGAGGGCAGGGCCCAGGTCTGTATTAGTGCCTAGAACAACGCCTGACACACAGCAGGAGACTAGAAAGTATTTGTTTAATCCATGACAACATAAAGGATAATGTCACTTAAAGAACAAAACAAGAGCAAGACAATCAACTCGTTGATCCCCTTTGAAGATGTGAGGTAGCTAACTCATATGGGAAGTGGTGCATGAAAAGAAAGAATCGAGCCTCTGTCTTCCCTCCTGACATAAACCCTACCCCAGAGGGGAACCAAATACATTAGAAGGGGACAATTCGATTCGTTTCTGGAAAGCCTTCCAGCCAGTACATGAAGAGAGAGTGACAGGGTTGGGATGTAAACGGTTTGCATCCACTGATCTATCAGCGGGTGTGGGCATCGATTACCACTTGCCTCCGAATCCCAGGAAGAATATCAAGCGGACAACGTGTGCTTCCTGATGACCCTTGCAACACCACCTCTGAAGTAGCTCGGCCCAATGAATCCAGCCTGAACCAGATCAAGCTTCTAATTCTAACTTCCAACTGACAAGAAATCCAGGAACAAAGGAGCACATTGCAGTTGGTAAAATCCATCCTGGCGGAAATCGGACAAGACAAACACAAGAGGGCAAAGGGAAGAAAGAGGGAAACGGGGACCTTATAGATTTTAAGTCTTAAAAAACATATTGACTAATTATGATGAACGAATTTTGAGTTTGATCCTGCTTTGAGCTAGTAAATTATTTTAAAATGTAAAAAGAGGAAGGAGAAGAAGAAGAAGAAGAAGAAGAAGAAGAAGAAGAAGAAGAAGAAGAAGAAAAGAAGAAGAAGAAGAAGAAAGAGAAGGAGAAAGAGAAGGAGAAAAGGAGAAGAAGTATTTGTTGACGAGTGAATGGTGGGAGGGTAAAGGGGAGAGCTGTAGCTTGACAAGCAGGCCTGTGCTCAGGGACTGGCCCAAGCCACTGGGCAGCCGGACTAATTTTAGTTACCACCTGCTGGTGGAAACAGGGCTCCAAATACTCTGCCAGGCTTGATTGGAATTAGTAGCTGCTCCATTTCAAAGCTGCAAAAAACTAGATGGGAATCTTTGAGCAAGCAGGGACCACATCTGTCTTCCCGGTGCCTAGGGAAAACACGAGTGCTCTAAAATATTTGCTGAACTGGGAGAACGGGATTCTTGCCCTGCCCATGCCACTAATTTGCTGTGAGATAGGCAAACCATTGCTTCTCCGGGCTTCACTTCCTCACGCAGGCAAGGAAGGGACTGGTCCTGTAGCCAGTAAAAACTCCTTCCAGTTCATGTAGTCTGTGATTGGAGAAGAAGCAATGCATTTCCCAGAAGGGATCCCAGGATCCATCCACGGGAATTATTTAAGTGACAGGAACACCATGATGTTTCTTCTCACCTTACTCCATGAAATATCCTTGATTGCAGGAGAAAGACAACTGCCTTTGTCCGATCACTGTGCACTGATGGGACTTGGGGTTTCTTGTGAATTTCAGGTTTGCTTTCTGTTAACTGGAAGGGGACCATGCTGCCCCAGAGGCTTGGCAGTCTGTTTCCCCCAGGGAGCCAGCGGACTGAATGTGGGACTCCCACCTGCCAGGGCATCTGTAGCTGGCTGGAGCTCATTAAAGGGCCCAACCTTCAGAGTTTCCAGAAGTGCTCAACCGCTGAGTAAGCTCGTTCTGGCCCAGGGAGCATGCTCATAGGGGTTTCCTTAGCTGAGCCTCAAGGTAGGTCCAACTCTGTACCCAGAAGAAGCTCCCAGGGTCTCAGATCAGAGGAACTCCCAAGAAGAGGAAGGATCACAAAGCCCTGGACGTAGGCAGGGCAAGTAGTCCCAGTTTCTCCATTTGTGGAAACAACTGCCAGTCTCCCACTCAGCTCCCCAGTCAGGCACCAGCTCCCAGCTGGGGAAGGAGGAGGGCTCAGTGATCTCAGCAGACCTCTTGGGGGAACAAGGATACTCTTTCGTGATGGGGGATTAACTGCACCCCCACGTAGAGGCTTCTTTTAGGGCCGGTCATCAGGTTATCCAGAAAAAAAATTTGTAACTTCCAAGGGTTCTGTTTGAGAATGTGTTGTGGGATCGATCCCTGTAAGCCAGGTTTAGAGAGGCTGCAGCCTGACGAGTGGCCCCGAGCCGGACATTGTCGGCATCCTTGAAAGACAAGGGTAGTTCGAACTGATAGTCCAAAACGGAATATTAAAATGGAAGAAGGTGTATATGTGACATGGCCAAGTTCACTGGAAAGCTCATACAGGGTTAGGAGAGAGAAAATGTGAAATTCGCCCAGCCAGTGATCAGTTCTAACTTACCCCACCGACTGGGGTGGAACCCTCTAGGTTGGTGATGGAGCATCACATGATTGTCTGAATTGTGCTGGCTCCAAATTGATTTCTTACTTCGTTTGCTTATTTATCATTTGGTTTCGACCCCATCTGCTTCCCCCGAAAGGATTGGAGGCGACTTTCTTCCCTAGTTAGTTTTCAAAGCAGAACCATTTTGAAAGACCTTTTCACGCTGCTGGCAGCAGCAGGAGCCAGGCCTCTGTTCTGGTTACTGAACTATTCAACAGGACCAGTGTTTATGGGGCACCTGTGTGCATAGCTCTGGGGCGGCTACAGAAGATAGAGAAAGGCTGTCTCTGTCCTTTCTACTTAGGCCCAATCTACTCCTAGGGGCCTCAGGAACTTTAATGGGTGGGGAGCAAAGGTGAGACCCTTAGAACAAAACGGGACATGCAGCAATTAGAAACCACAGAAATTGAAAGAGGGGCCCTTTTAGAGATCACCACCTGTGTTTTCCAAACCAAGGTCAGCCGACCCCCAAGACTCAGAGACACTTTGCCAGGGTGGGATGGGGCTTGAAACCCCAGGAGAAACATTATGTCTTCTTTACTTAAAGATATTGATTGGCGAGTGGAGGCAGGGAAAGAACTCTTTATTTTTTTTCCTTTTAGACCTGTCGTTTTTTTTTTTTTTTTTTTTTTTGCCATAGACCTGTCGTTTTTATATTAAAACAAGCACATATGCATTTTAAAAACTGAAAAGAGGAGATTTCAAAGAAACTTCCCTGCTTTTAGCAGACTGCTTCATATTATGCTCAGGGCCCGCCTCTTCCACCCCCTTTCAGGGGCACTTGTATAAGCTTTTGGTGATATTGCAGTGGGAAAATTCAAGAAGCTTTAAGACGACTGTGCAACCCAGCGCTGTCCAAAAGAAGGACAATATGTGCCACATGCACAATTTACATTTTCTAGTGGCCACATTAAAAAGAACAAAAAGAGTCAGGTAAACTGAATTTTAAGGAATACATTGGCTGAAATCTGATATAACCAAAATAGTATCATTTCAGCACTTAATTGGTGTTTTAAAACTAATTGAGCAAGTGTACATTCTTTTTCTCATCTTGAGTGTCTGAAGTCCCATGTGTATTTTTCATGGACCGCACAGCCCGGTGCAGACTGGTTGCATTTCTAGTGCTCCACGGCCACACAAGGCTGTCCTCACCTGTTCATTTTACAGAGGAAGACATAAGGCCCGAGGTTACAGTTTCTGCTCTACCGTCCCAAATTTGCCCTACAGTCGAATTCGTATCCCAGCCCCTAGTTCTCTTCCTTTACCATGTCATTGTCCTCTTACTCTGGGGAGCAAACAGACATGCATATGTGCTGCACACACTGTGGGTGCTCATACGCTCTGTGCTTCACGTTACACACTCTGTCCAGCACCACCTTTCCAGCCCTGCACAAACCAGAATGCCCTGCCGTGTGGCCTGGTGCCCCAGGTCCAGTCTCCCAGCCCTTCCAAACCTGACATCCCAACCCCTAGTCAGAAATGAATGGGTGCCAATGACTTCGTGTGTGGAGTCGACTCCCCTCACCCCAACTCACACCCCAAGCGCTCATGCATTTTAAAAGAGGCCTTCTGGAAATCAGAGCCTTTTCCCAGGCCTCGACTGTGGGAAGTCTTAGGCACTAGGACCGCAGCGGTGGGAAGTGACCTCTAAAGGTGAGGTCCCTAAACGCTATTCCACTAGCTGCATGTCATTGTTAAAATAAATGAAAAAAATACAGTGAATATAAGAAAGAAAAGGAAACTCACCCCCAGTCCCTCTCCCCACACATAATCACAGCCCCTAGTATTTCCTTCCTGCAGGAGGCCTTTTGATGGACCTCACACACTTATGAGGAGGCCCAGGCGTGACGGGGACCGCAGTGGCAGTCACGCACGCCCACTCGGTGCATTTCCCGCCACCCGAGCTGCGGCGAGGGCTTCCTGCAGAAGTGTGACGCTTCAGCCCCTTCCCACAGGACTCCCCACCCCCCTTCAAATCATGAAATCAAGTGGATCCTCCCCCACTCTGCTTCCTGGCTAGCTCTGATGCTGGCTGAGGCAGTCCTGTCCTCTGGCCCGGGAGCCTCTGTCGCATGCAGTTGTGCTCAGGCGAGCCCCAAGCTGCCGACACAGGAAGCGCTTTGGTGGGGCGTGCATTGTCCGCCTCCTCCAGGCAGGGGCAGCCTGTGGAGGTTCCTTGACCCCCGTGGCCCGGGGCTGACCCCCTGCCAGAGGAGAGGAGCCGGACTGCCAAGAATGCAGTGGAATCCCGCTGAGGCTGGAGCCGCGGCGGAGAAAATGTGCGGAATGCCATTTGTTAAGACACACTGGCCTTTGCACAGAAAAGCTCTTTGGGCTTCAACAAAGGTAGGACGCATTGTTTCAGGACTAAGGGTCTGATCCAAGTTCACTTCGGGCTGTCTCAAAAGGAGGACACCAGCTCATTAAAAACAGAGCAAAGTAGCAGAGCTGCAGCAATGACCTGAACTTGACAAAGTTCCCACCCTGTCTCCATTTGGAGCCTGATGTCAAACCTCCTGTTAAAAAATAAATAAATAAATAAATAAATAAATAAATAAATAAATAAATAAAAAAGCAACAAAAAGCCCCTAGGGCTGTTCACAAAAGGGAGTTTTCTTTTAAGGATCAGTCCACTGTGATAGACAATGCGAGGAAAAGATTTCGAAAATTACTATTATTTAGAAGATTATTGTTTTTATTTAAAAATAATCATTATTATTAATTTTCACTAACCGGAGGAGTTCCCACTTTGGTGATGGGGGACGGTGTGTGTTGGGGGGAGGCACCTGGTGGGGTAAAATTATAACTAGCCTGAAACTGCCTAACATTTGCCTGATACTTTCCAGTTGATAAACATTTTTCCATAAAATCACTTTTTCATCAAATCACTTTACATCAAATCACTTTTCATATATTCAAATAAAGTGTGACACTGGAAATAAGTGGAGAGGTATGGGCTATTGTTTTGCTGAAATAGGCAACTGAGACCACTAGGAAGTCAAGGGACAAGCCCGTGCTGACCAGGCTTAGAGCATAAATATATTGTTAATAACAGATTACCATCTTTTGTGCCAGATAGTGCTCTTTCTTTTTTAAAAAGATTATATTTATTCATGAGAAACACAGAGAGAGAGGCAGAGACATAGGCGGAGGGAGAAGCAGACTCCTCACAGGGAGCCCGATGTGGGACTCGATCCCAGGACCCCGGGATTACGCCCTGAGCCAAAGGCAGACGCTCAACCACTGAGCCACCCAGGCATCCCAAGTGCCACATAGTGTTCTAAGGGCTTGCTCATCACACTAACCACAGTCCTATGAGGAAAAGTATCATTACCCTTCCCATTTTATAAATGAGGGAACAGTAGCAGAAGGATATTGGGTAATTTGCCCGAAGTCAGCATTTACCAAGTGACTACTGTATGTATGGCCATGTGCTAGGGGTACGGCAGGTGGTGGTGGTAAGAAGTAAAACAGAAAAGATCTTCAAGAAATGTACTTATTTTCTTATGATAAGTGTATTTATTTATTGCTCCTGCCCTCACCATGTTTATGCTCTAGGGTGAACAATGTGTGAACATCTAAGGAGGTGGAATTTGAAAGGGCTCAAGGGAGGGATTGGGCATCTGCTGGGGGAGCTGGTGCCTCAGCTTGATGCATGAAGGGGAAGAGGGAAGAAACTTCCCCCTGGAAACAGCCTAATTGACAGGGTGGCGGGCACAGGACCACAGAGAGCAAGACCAGCGCAGAGCAGGAAGCTCTGCATGCCAGGAATGTAGACAGTGAGGGGTCAGGCGAGAGACGTGGTCAGGCCAGAGATGTTCGAATGCAACGCTGAGGAAGTTAACTTTTATCCTGTAGGTGATGAGGAACCCTTGAACGATTTTGAGGAGAATGAGAGAAGGATAGGATGTGCCATGCTTCTTTAAGGACGAGGTTAGGAGAGACAGGGCTACATTCCTTCTGGAAGTTTCCATGGAGAACCTGTTTCCTTCCCTTTGCTGGCTTCTAGAGGCTGCCTGAATGTCTTCTTAGTAGATGACCCCTTCCTCCACCTTCCAAGCCCCAAGCACAGCATTTTCCAATCCCTCTCTGATTCTTGCTTCCATTGTCAGATCTGCTTCTCTGACTCTGATCCTCCTGCTTCCCTCTTGTAAGGACCTTGTGATGACATTGGGTTCACTAGGATAATCTCCCCAACTCAGAATCCTTAACATAATCACAGCTGCAGAGCCCCTTTTTGGCATGGAAGGTAACAGGTTCTGGGGCTTACCATGTGGGCCTTTTTGGTGAGGGGGGACTTTTCTTACCCTGCCATGCCTAGGCTCCCTTCAACCACCTATTTCTCAAGTAACTTGCAGATGAATGGATGTTGCAGTTGTAATCATTTAGGTTTTCTTCCTGGCACTTGGTGAAACTCTGGTGGAGACATCGTAGGAGCTACCTAACATACATCGACAGCTTTAAAACTAACCTAAGCACTTTACATATGTGTGCTCATTCATTCCTCATAACTGTCGTTAGGCCCATTTTACAGATGTGGCATGGAGAACCTAAATGACTTGTCCAAGGTTACACAACTGGCAAGTGCAGAGCTGTGATCCAGGCCGACAGGCTTCAAATACCATATTTTCTTTTCTTTTCTTTTTTTCAAAGAATTTATTTATTCATGAGAGACACAGAAAGAGAGGCAGAGACCCAGGCAGGGGGAAAAGCAGGGTCCTCGCAGGGAGTCCAATGCGGGACTTGATCCTGGGACCCCAGGAGCATGCCTCAGGGCTAAGGCAAGCTCTAAACCTCTGAGCCACCCAGAGATCCCCAAAGACCATATTTTCAACCACAATGTGATATGCGGCCTATGTGAAGATGTCCTGCTTGGGTTAGCTCCCGGGAGGCTGGAATGACTGAGGTGGATCCCCAGGCTAAGCTAGAGCTACCCCTGACTTCAGAGTCTCTGAAAAATTTGTTCTTGGAAACAGCCTTGAGCTGGAGCCAGAGTCCTGGTGTTCCTTGTTGTCCCCCAAGACACAGAAGACAGTCACGCTCCCATAGTGCCTAATGGGCCTTTGGCACTGCCATGTACCCCCTGGGGATGGTAGGCCTTCGACCTCGGCTGTTCTCATCTGTGACTCTAGCCCCCAAGGAACTCTGGGAGTACAAGCTAGTTTTCCCTGTTTCACTGAAAGAAAACAAAACATGAGAGGCCAATATGGTGGTGAAAAGTAAAATCCCTCCCACTATACCCCCTGAAAGAAAGCAAAGTGCTATTAGAACTCCGTGCACACACCTCTCGTCTCCTTAGGGGGTTAACCAAGAGGTGACTAGATAAATATCTTGACTCTACGCTGGACCCTCTAATTTAAACCCAATCCATTTGGCTTTTAGACAAGGGTTGAGTTAAAGCTTCTTTTTTTTTTAAGATTTTATTTATCTGAGAGAGAGAGAGAGTGAGAGAGAGATCATGAGCAGAGGACAAGGGCAGAGGGAGAAGCTGACTTCTTGCTGTGCAGGGAGCCCAATGTGGGACT
The DNA here is from genome assembly GCF_003254725.2 of Canis lupus dingo. Taxonomy (NCBI): domain Eukaryota; kingdom Metazoa; phylum Chordata; class Mammalia; order Carnivora; family Canidae; genus Canis; species Canis lupus. The sequence continues at coordinate 104,542,403 of NC_064281.1, read as the reverse complement.
CCATCCCAGGATCCCAGGATCATGACCTGAGCCGAAGGCAGATATTTAACAGACTGAGCCACCCAGGCGCCCAAGTTAAAGCTTCTTTTGCTCTTGGTATGAATAAATGGTTTGCTGAGCAAATGAATGGTGTAAACCCAAATGCCTGGATGAATTAAAGAGAACAAATGTCTCAACCCCCTTCAAGCACTGCTGACGTATATACACTGACATAAAGAAATAATATGCTGAATAAAAATCATTCTTCATCATTCAGCGGGCCCTCCAAGGACTTCTACGTAATCGTTGTGTTAGGCTCAACCTAATGACTATGAAAATAACCTTGGAATGAGCTTGTGGAGTCTGGCACAGCCCACCTCTGCTTTTGATCACTTTGTATATGGATATAATAAGCTTTAGGGCTTTAGCATTCCTTGACATTAGTTTAGTTATTTTATCAACTGTCTTCAAAGGGGTCTTTAAAAGACTTCTTCCCCCACCTCATATTTCATGGCATTATTTGAGCTCAGTGTGTTTTGAATATTTTGCAGCTGAGCTTCTGGAAATAAAGTGGAAGGTTTTGAGTGGTGTAGTCTCTGGGGCCTAGACTAGCCTTCCCTCAGCCAAATACCTACCTGTCTTTGGAGTCAGCCACCAATGGCCACTCCTGCTCTGATTCCCAGGCTGCCCACCTGCATGCCCCAATGCACCTGGCTCAGACCCTGTCATAGCATCCGGTTCACTGCCCAGCCCATGCCATGTGTACACATCTGGCTCCTTCACTTGACTCTTAATTCCTCCAGGGCAAGGGCTCTTTCAAAGTTTTTTCTAAAGCTTTTATTTTTTAATTCTTTAATTATTTATTTTAAGGACGCCTGGGTGGCTCAGCAGTTGAGCGTCTGCCTTTGGCTCAAGGCGTGATCCTGGAGTCCCAGGATCAAGTCCCACATCAGGCTTCCTGCATGGAGCCTGCTTCTCTCTCTGCCCATGTCTCTGCCTCTCTCTGTGTGTGTCTTTCATGAATGAATAAATAAAATATTTTTAAAAATTATTTATTTTAAAGTCATCTCTACACTCAACGTGAGGCTGGACTCACCACCCTGAGATCAAGAGTTGCATGTTCTTCTGACTGAGCCAGCCACATGCCCCTTCTAAAGCTTTTTAAAAATTAAAGTGTAAAAAAAAATTAAAGTGTAATTGACATACAATATACTATTAGTTTCAGGTGTACACCATAGTGATTTGATATTTTTATATATTACAAAATGATCCCCATGATAAGTCTAGTTACCATCTGTCACTATACAAAGTGGTAACGATATTTCTGACTATATTCCCTATGCTGCGCTTTTCATTTCTGTGTATTATTTATTTTATAACTGAAAGTTTGTATTTTTTAATTCCCTTCATCTATGCTGCTCACTCCGACCCCGTAACTACCAATTTGTTCTCTGCATCTATGAATCCGTTTCTGTTTCTCTCTGTTTTTAAGATTCCACAGATAAGTGAAATCATACGATATTTGGCTTTCTCTGTCTGACTTATTTCTCTTAGCATAATAGCTTCCAGGTCCACCCATGTTGTTGCAAATGGCATTTTTTTTTACAGCTGAGTAATATTCCATTGTGTATATATACCACATCATATTTATCCATTCATTTGTTGATGGGCACTTAGATTACCTAAAACTTTAACAACTATTTTAATTATATAAGTCATACCTGCAAACAGTTTCATTGGACCAAAAGTAAAGATAAAACATTTCTTCTTCACTCCCCTATTCCTATTACCCCCCATATCTATCCAAATCCTTCTGTTTTAAATTTAAATTTTATTTTTAATTGTGGTTATGAGGACATGACATTTAATTTACCATCTTATTCATTTTAAGAACAGTTGACCTTTGAACAACAAGGGGGCTAGGAGCACTAACCTTCCATGTGGTCAGAAATATGTGTGTAATTTTTGATTCTCCCAAAACTTTACTAACAGCCTTCTGTTCACTGGAAGCCTCACGGATAACATAAGCAGTTGATTAACACATATTTTGTATGCTGTATATTTGATATACTGTATTGCAATGAAGCAAGCTAGAGAAAAGAGAATGTTAAGAAAATCATAAGGAAAATAAAATACATTTACAGTGCTGCGCTGTATTTATTTATTTATTTATTTATTTTAATTTATTTTTTATTGGTGTTCAATTTACTAACATACAGAATAACCCCCAATGCCCGTCACCCATTCACTCCCACCCCCCGCCCTTCTCCCCTTCCACCACCCCTAGTTCGTTTCCCAGAGTTAGCAGTCTTTACGTTCTGTCTCCCTTTCTGATATTTCCCACACATTTCTTCTCCCTTCCCTTATATTCCCTTTCACTATTATTTATATTCCCCAAATGAATGAGAACATATAATGTTTGTCCTTCACCGACTGACTTACTTCACTCAGCATAATACCCTCCAGTTCCATCCACGTTGAAGCAAATGGTGGGTATTTGTCATTTCTAATAGCTGAGTAATATTCCATTGTATACATAAACCACATCTTCTTTATCCATTCATCTTTCGTTGGACACCGAGGCTCCTTCCACAGTTTGGCTATCGTGGCCATTGCTGCTATAAACATCGGGGTGCAGGTGTCCCGGCGTTTCATTGCATTTGTATCTTTGGGGTAAATCCCCAACAGTGCAATTGCTGGGTCGTAGGGCAGGTCTATTTTTAACTCTTTGAGGAACCTCCACACAGTTCTCCAGAGTGGCTGCACCAGTTCACATTCCCACCAACAGTGTAAGAGGGTTCCCTTTTCTCCGCATCCTCTCCAACATTTGTTGTTTCCTGCCTTGTTAATTTTCCCCATTCTCACTGGTGTGAGGTGGTATCTCATTGTGGTTTTGATTTGTATTTCCCTGATGGCAAGTGATGCAGAGCATTTTCTCATATGCCTGTTGGCCATGTCTATGTCTTCCTCTGTGAAATTTCTGTTCATGTCTTTTGCCCATTTCATGATTGGATTGTTTGTTTCTTTGGTGTTGAGTTTAATAAGTTCTTTACAGATCTTGGAAACTAGCCCTTTATCTGATATGTCATTTGCAAATATCTGTTCCCATTCTGTAGGTTGTCTTTGAGTTTTGTTGACTGTATCCTTTGCTGTGCAAAAGCTTCTTATCTTGATGAAGTCCCAATAGTTCATTTTTGCTTTTGTTTCTCTTGCCTTCGTGGATGTATCTTGCAAGAAGTTACTATGGCCGAGTTGCCTGTGTTCTTCTCTAGGATTTTGATGGAATCTTGTCTCACATTTAGATCTTTCATCCATTTTGAGTTTATCTTTGTGTATGGTGAAAGAGAGTGGTCTAGTTTCATTCTTCTGCATGTGGATGTCCAATTTTCCCAGCACCATTTATTGAAGAGACTGTCTTTCTTCCAATGGATACTCTTTCCTCCTTTATCGAATATTAGTTGACCATAAAGTTCAGGGTCCACTTCTGGATTCTCTATTCTGTTCCACTGATCTATGCGTCTGTTTTTGTGCCAGTACCACACTGTCTTGATGACCACAGTGCACTGTATTTATTGAAAAATATTCATGTCTAAGGGGAACTTCACAGTTCAAACCTGTGTTAAGGGTCAACTATATACAGCGCAGTAAGTATATTCACATTATTGTGCAACAGATCTCTAGAATGTGTTGTTCTTGAAAAACGGAAACTCTATGCCCATTAAACACTATCTCCCACCTCCCCTACCCTTGGCAACCACCTTTCTACTTTGTGTCTCTGTGACTTTCACTACTCTAGGTACCTCATAAATATCATAATGCAATATTTATCCTTTTGTGACTGGCTTATTTCACTTAGCACAATGACTTCAAGGTTGACCCATATTGTAGCATGTGTCAGAATTTCATTCCTTTTTAAGGCTGAATAATATTTCACTATATGGCTATACCACATTTTGTTTGTCCATTCATCCACCAGTGGACTTTGGGGTTACTTCCATTTCTTGGCTTCCGTGAATAATGCAGTAATGAACATGGGTGTACAAATATCTCTTTGCAATCCTGCATTAAATTCTTTTGTGTATCTACCCAGAAATGGAATTACTGGATCATATGGTAATTCTATTTTTTAACTTTTTGAGAAACCACCAGACTGTTTTCCATAGCAGCTGCACTTGTTTGCATTCCAACTGACAATGCATGAGGGTTCTGATTTCTCTGCAACCTTGCCAACACTTGCTGTTTTCTGTTTTGTGGATATTGGCCATCCTAATGGGTGTGAGGTGATGATATCTCACTGTAGTTTTGATTTGCGTTTCTCTAATGATTACTGATGCTGAGCAACTTTTCAGATGCTTGTTGGCTATTTGTATATCTTCTTTAGAGAATTATGTGTTGAAGTCCTTTGCTTATTTTTTAAAATTAAAAAAAAAATTTGGGGGGAGGGGCAGAAGGAGAGAGAGAATCTTAGGCAGGTTTCACAACCAGTGCAGAGCCTGTCACAGGGCTCAATTTCACATCCCTGAAATCAAGACTTGAGCCAAAATCAAGAGTTAGATGCTTAACCACTGAGATACCCAGGCACCTCTCCTTTGCTTATTTTTTTTCTTTTTTTAAGATTTATTCATTTATTTGAGAGAGAAGGAGAGAGAGAGAATGAGCTGAAGGGGCAGAGGAAAAGGGAAAGAGAATCCTAAGCAGAGTGTGAAGCCTGACACGGGGTTCAATCCCAGGATCCTGTGATCACGGCCTGAACTGAAACCAAGAACATACACCCGACAAACCTGAACATACACCCAAGAACATACACCCACCAAACCTGAACATACACCCAACTGAACCTTGCCACCTTTGCTTATTTTTAATCAGTTTATTTTGTTGTTGTTGTTGTTGAGTTGTTTCAGATACACGATTTGCAAATATTTTCTCCTATTATATCGGTTGCTTTTTTATTCTACTGATTATTTTCTTGGATGCACAAAAGCTTTTAAGTTTGATGTAGTCTCATTTATCTATTTTTGCTTTTTTTGCCAGTGATTTTGTTGTCATACCCATACAATCATTGCCCAATCCAATGTGCTGAAGCTTTTCCTCTATGTTTTCTTCCGGACATTTTAGAGTTTTAGGTCTTAAGTTTAGGTCTTTAATCCATTTTGAGTTACTTTTTGTGTATGGCATACAGGAAAAGTCAACATCTTTCTTTTGCATGTGGACATTGAGTTTTACCTACCCCATTTGTTGAAGGAACTATCCTTTCCCCATTGTATGGTCTTGGCATCCTTGTTGAAGATTATTTGACCATATATGTAAGGGGTTATTGCTAGGCTCTCTGTTCTGTTCCATTGGTCTGTAGATCTGTCTTTATGCTGACAATGCACTGTCTTAATTACTATTACTTTATAGTAGGTTTTGAAATCAGAAGTGTGACACCTCCAACTTTGTTATTTTTTTTAAAGGCTGTTTTGGTTGTTTGAGGTCCCTTGAGATTCCATATGAATTTTACCATGAAATGGTAATAGAAATACCATTTCTATAAAAAATGCCACTGGCATTTTGACAAGGATTGTATTTAATCTGTAGAACCCTTTGAATAGTACAGACATTTTAACATTAACATTTTAACATCCAGGGTACATCCAATCTACATACATAGGATGTCTTCCATTTATTTGTACCTGCTTTGATTTCTGTTAGAAATGTTTTTTTTTTAGTTTGTAGTGTACAAGTCTCTTGCCTCTTTAATTAAGTTTATTCCTAAGCATTTTATTCCTTTTGATGCTAATGCAAATGAGATTGTCTTCTTTTTTAAAAAATTTATTTATGTATTTGACAGAGAGAGAGTGAGTGACTGCTCAAGCAGGCAGAGCAGCAGGCAGAGAGAGAGAGAGAGAAGCAGGCTCCCCGCTGAGCAGGACTCTGGGATCAAGACCTGGGCTGAAGGCAGATACTTAACCAACTGAGCCACTCAAGTGCCCTGAGATTGTCTCCTTAATTTCCTTTTGGATTGGTTATTTTTTAGCTTATAGAAATGCAACTGACTTTTATGTGTTAATTTTGCATCTTGCAACTTTTCTGAAATTGTTTATTAGTTTTAACAATTATTTAATGTGGAATCTTTAGGGTCTTTTACCCATAAGATCATATCATCTGTGAGGGGATAATTTTACCTCTTTCTTTCTTTCTTTTTTTTTTTTTTTTTTACCTCTTTCTTTCTAATTTGGATGCCTTTTATTTCTTTTTCTTGCCTAATTGCTCTGGCTAGAGCTTCTAGTACTATGTTGAATAGAAGTGGCAAGAGTGGGCGTCCTTGTCTTTTTCCTGATCTTAGAAGAAAAGCATTCAGTCTTTCACTGTTGAATACGATGTTCACTATAGCCTTAGCCATATTGAGGTAGTTTCCTTCTATTCTTAGGTTGTTGATTGTTTTTATCATGAAAGGGTGTTGAATTTTGTCAAATGCCTTTTCTGCTTCAACTGAGATGACCCTGCAGTTTTTTGGTCCATCATTCTGTGGTGTATCACACAGATTGATTTTCATATGCTGAACTGTCCTTACATTCTAAGTGTCAATCCAATTTGGCTGTAGTGTATAATCCTTTTAAGGTGCTGTTGAATTCAGTTTGCTAATATTTTGTTGAGGACTTTTGCATCAGAATTCATCAAGGATATTGGTCAGCAGGGTTTTTGTAGTGTCTTTGCCTGGCTTTCGTATCAGGGTAATGCTGACCTCATAGGATGAGTTTACATGGGTTCCCTCTTCTGTGTCCAGATCATTTTCATGCACTTACAGAGGTGCATATATGTACAGAAATCTGTAGTTTTCTTTTGAATGTTTTCTTAAAACTTAAATGATATCAGATCAGGCAGATTTATTTTGTTTGGTTTGGTTTTCCTGTGAGGGTCTGGCTTAGAGAGCTTTTCATGGTGGTACATATTGCATCCTTTCCATTCTTTTTTTTAAAGATTATATTTATTTATATATGTATAGAGAGAGACCCACAAGCAGAGGGAGTGAGAGTGGCAGGTAGAGGGAGGGGGAGAAGCAGGCTTTCAGCTGAGTAGGGAACCTGATGTGGGATTTGATCCCAGGACCCTGGTATTATGACCTGAGCCAGAGGCAGATGCTTCACTGACGGAGCCACCTAGGCGCCCCATCTTCCCCATTATTTTAAGTGGATACACAGTCTTCAATTGGTATTTAATTGTCTCCTATGTCTCAGGCACTGTGCTAACCATTAGGTGTCAGAGGGGGAATATAGTGTTGGGATATACCTGTGAACAAGACAAGCAAGACCTCTGCACTCAGGGAACTTAGTCTAATTGGAAGAGAAAGACAGTAACCTACTTTGTAAGTCAATTTCTGATTGTGGTAAATGCTATTAAGGAAATAAAGAGGTCATGTGATGACATGGCCTGGAAGTTGGAGGGTTCTTGAGTTGGTCAGGAAAGGCTTCAAGGAGCCATATACATGACCTGTAAATGTTTGTTGAGTGAGTGAATTAATATGTAAATAAAATATTGACAGAATGAATAAATGGAAGTGAGTTGATTTCCGGTAGGAACATATTTATCATTCCATAATGTATATAGCTTTATATAGCTATAGCTCTCTATGGAGAGTTAACTGTCTGCCAAGGATGGGCCATGGGATGGGTAAGACCAGATGTCTCAAGGTTAGGTGATGTTCTAACTCAAGAGGGAACCATGTGAGTCAACTTTGGAGACCAGGATTTTTGCTATTGGGTAATTTGAAGCTTTGAAGTTCACAAACATGTGGCCTTCTCCTAAGGGGGGGGGGTTAAGAGATCAGGTTCCATGAGCTTAATGTGGATAAAGTCACCTGCACACGAACGCCTGGCACAGGCAATTACAGGATGTGTACCTGCAGGGAAGGTTGAACTGAGAAAAAGGGATGAGTTGAAGGGCACAGGAAAAAGTGAGGAGTAACTGGTGGCATCAGACCTTCCCAGAGCAGGGCCACCACTGGAGATCATGGTATCAGTAGTTCCCTCTTTTTTTAAAAAAAATTTTTTATTTATTTATGATAGTCACACAGAGAGAGAGAGAGAGGCAGAGACACAGGCAGAGGGAGAAGCAGGCTCCATGCACCGAGAGCCCGATGTGGGATTCGATCCTGGGTCTCCAGGATCGCGCCCTGGGCCAAAGGCAGGCGCTAACCCACTGCACCACCCAGGGATCCCAGTAGTTCCCTCTTTTTATCTAAGGCTGAGCAAGAGTGAGAAAGCCTCTGTGAAGCCTCCATTTCCTTGCTCATTGAGAGGGACACAGATAGGAGTCGCTCTGTCAGGAGGATGGGAAAACTATGGGAGCTACAGAAACAGAGCTGATGTCAGAGCCATACACCATTCTAAGAGATACTGTGGCCTTTTTGATACCGTCCAGATAGGAGTGGCTATACACTGAGTGGACAGCCCAGAGAATATCTTGTGGCTTTACCCCTAGAAGTGTGACAGTAGCAACTTTTGGCCAGAGGTAAGACTTCTCACTTGTCGGGGTCTTGTGTAGCAGCACCCATAGGATTTGGCTGGGTTTTCATGAATCACTAGCTTGATGGGGGAGTCCTGATGTTTCTTTTTGGATCCCCAAAAGAAGTTACATATTCATGGAGATGGATATATATTTTCTCTGAAAGCTTATTGCCTGATTGTGGCCTGTTAAACATATTCCCCCATAAGCAAGCATGGATTCAAACCACTTGAAGTACGGTGCCATTCAAAAGTCTGGAATAGGGGTGCCTGAGTGGCTCAGCCTGTTAAATGTCTCATTTTGGCTCAGGTCCTGATCTGGAAGTCCTGAGATCCAGCCCCACATGGGGCTCCCTGCTCAGTGGGGAGTTTGATCTCCCTCTCTCTCTGCCCCCCACCCCCTGCTCCTGCCCCCCTCCTGTCTTTCTCTCTCTCAAAAACAAAAACAAAATCCTGGAGCGAAGGGCACCTGGGTCGCTCAGTGGTTGAGTGTCTGTCTTCAGCTCAGGTCGTGATCCTGGGATCCTGGGATCGAGTCCCTCATCAGGCTCCCTGTAGGGAGCCTGCTTCTCCCTCTGTCTGTGTCTCTGCCTCTCTCTGTGTGTCTCTCATGAATGAATGAATGTATGAATGAATAAATGAATGAATGAATGAAGGAATGAATAAATATTTTTAAAAACCCGGAGTGATTGCTGGGAGTCCTGACTTTCAGCTGTGACATTTCACTAACCTCCCAAGCTCTCTGGACAGCAGCTTCCTCACCTATAGCATTTTGAGGCCGGGCTGGATGATTTCAACTGCTCCTTCCAGCAAGAGACCTAATGAGTACATGACTTTCGAAAATGTAGATAGAGTCCTTTGGGGCCCCGTGGTGATTTCGTGAAAACCACAGAGGTCAAACAGGTCCAAGCCTCTTGGGTTTGGAGGAGGAAATGTAGGACATTATTTACAAGATTTGCTAGATCTCGAAGTAGTCGGGTTTGTCAAATAGGCATTGAAGAAGGAAATGAGAAACCCAAGATTAAACATGAAGGGACAAGAAGAAAAGATCAAAGCCTTGGTGCTTTATTCCCCAGTTGCAAAGTGCAGCTGTCGGGACTTCCCCCCAACGCTCAGCCCTGCCCCGCCCCCTGCACTTCCCTCGGGCTAGCGGGAGCTGCAGCTTGAATGCAGCGGCAGAATAAAGGCTGGAGAGCTGGGGCCCTATTCAATGGCTTTTCTCTACCCTTTAGGGACTGTGTTAGCAGCCAGTTGGATCCTGAATCCAAGAGAGCCTCTCATCTTATCGCCCCCTTTTCTTTGTTCCTGACTCTGGAGGACCAGGCATCATCCTGGGCCCCATCCCACAGAATAGGCTGGTGACTCTGGTGGTCAACGTTTGGGTTATCTTGAATTTTTCCAGTTTGGGACTAATTTGCTCCCAGTGATGTGAAATCTACTTTCAAGGAATTTTTCCTGACTGTTTAGTATTAATAAGAGATGGCTGCAGAATTGCATCTAGTTCTCTCCACTCTGGGTGAATCTAGGATAACCTTAAACTATTTTGTCAATGCAATGGAGCAGAGAAACTAAAGGGAACCATGACTTGGGACACCTGGGTGGCTCAGTGGTTGAGCATCTGCCTTTGGCTCAGGGATCCCGGGGTCTGGGTATCGAGTCCCACACCAGACTCCCGTGGGGACTCTGCTTCTTCCTCTGTCTCCCTGCTTTGTGTGTCTCTCATGAATAAATAAATAAAATCTTAAAAAAAATAAAATGAATGGAACTATGTCTCTCACCCCTGCCACAGAAGTTAAGTGCAGGGAATAGACATTTGGGAAATTGATTTTTAATCTTTGCAGTAATTAAAAAAAAAAGAATAACGGTTTGGAATATTCTGCCTTTTATTTTGATTTCGCTTAGTCTAGAGTAGGCAACCCATCTTACTGAGACTCACATTCCATATAGGCCAGAGTCTACACTATGAAATTGAGGAAAGACTGCCCAAAGTTCTGGGTTATGGAGCTGCAAACTTTGTTCCAGCCCAAGTGGGAGGCCTGGACCCCCCAGATGACACCATGACTCAAAAGATTGGGCTCAGCCAAAGCTACCTGCACTCAGCAGAGTAAGGTCTCTTTAGGAGAGGACTTGCCTTCTAGGGCCTGGTGGCCATAGGAAAGGTAAGGCCAATGGAAGGGATGTAGGTACAGTTCTACTTCAGAGATATTGCAAGTTCAGTTCCAGACCATCACAGTAAAGTGAGTCAAATGAATATTTCGGTTTCCCAAGTGCATATAAAAATTATGTTTACACTATACTGTAGTCTATTAAGTATGCAAATAACATCATGTCTAAAATAACAATATACATACCTTAATTTAAAAATGATTTGCTGCTAAGAAGTGCTCACCATCATCTGAGCTGGAAGCTCAGATGAGTCATAATCTTTTTGCTGGTGGAGTGTCTTGCCTCGATGTTGATGGCTGCACACTGATCAGGCTGGTGCAGCTGATGGTTGGGCAGGCTGTGGCTGTTTCTCAAAATAAGACAACAGTGAAGTCTGCCACATTGATTGGCTCTTTCTTTCACAAATGATTTCTCTGTAGCTTGTGATGCTGGCTGAGAGCATTTAATCTACAGTAGAACTTTCAAAATTGGAGTCCATCTTCTCAGACCCTGCTGCTGCCTTATCAACTAGGTTAATGTAATACTCCAAATCTTTTGTTGTCATTTCAATAATCTCTCTAGCATCTTCTCCCAAAGTAGATGCTGTGTCAAGAAACCACTTTCAGGGGCTCCCAGGTGTTTCATTTGGTGAAGCATCTGCCTTTGACTCAGGTCATGATCTCAGAGTCCTGCGATCGAGCCCAGCATCCGGCTCCCTGCTCAGCGAGGAGTCTACTCCTCCCTCTCCCACTACATCCGCTCCTCTGCCCCCCATGCTTGTGTGCTCATGCTCACTCTCTCTCTCACATGGGTGTGCATGAGCTCTCTCTTTCTCTCAAATAGATAAATAAAATCTTTTTAAAAACCCCACTTTCTTTGTTCATTCATAAGAAGCAACTCCTCATCTGTTCAAGTTTTAGCTGAAAGTGGTGCAGTTCAGTCACCCCTTCAGGTTCCACTTCTAATTCTGGTTCTCTTACTCTTTCTACCACACCTGCAGCTACTTCCTCCACTGAAGACTTGAAGCCCTCAAAGTCATCCATGAAGTGTGAAATCAATTTCTTCCAAAGTTTTAATGTTGCTATTTTGACCTCAGAATAGGAGAGAATGGGAAAGCGAACAAGCAGAATCTGCGCATGTTCTTTCCCAGGTGCCTCTGAATCACTAATGTTTATTTATTTTTTATTAAAAAAATTTTTTTTGAATCACTAATGTTCTTAATGACATCTAGAATGGTGGATCCTGGGGAACCTGGGTGGCTCAGTCAGTCAAGCATCTGACTCTTGGTTTTGGCTCAGGTCATGATCCCATAGGTTGAGCCCCGTATCAGGCTCCACACTCAGTGTGGAGCTTGCTTGAAAGATTCTTACCCTCTGTCCTTCCCCCTGCTCTTTCTCTCTCTCTCAAAAAAAAAAATAGATCTTAAAAAAATAAATAAATAGAATGGTGAATCCTTCCCAGAAGGTTTTCAATTTACTTTGCCCTCATCCATCAGAGACATCACTATTAATTGCAGCTATAGCTTCACAAAAGATATTTCTTTTTTAAAAAATAAGATTTTGTTTATTTTTGTTAATTTATTTGAGAGAGAGAGAAAGAGAGCATGAGCAGAGGGAGGCACAGAGGGAGAGGGAGAAGCAGACTCCCCACCGAGCAGGGAGCCCAATGTGGGGCTCGATCCCAGGACACCAGGATCATGACCTGAGCTTTACCAACTGAGCCACCCAGGCTCATTTTATTTATTTATTCACGAGAGACACACAGAGAGAAGCAGAGACGTAGGCAGAGGGAGAAGTAGGCTCCATGCAGGGAGCCCAATGTGGGACTTGATCCTGGGACTGCGGGATCACACCCTGTGCCAAAGGCAGATGCTCAGTCGCTGATCCACCCAGGCATCCCAAAATGTATTTCTTAAGTAATATTTAAAAGTTGAAATTATCCTTTGATCCATGGGCTGCAGAGTGGATGTTGTGTTAGCAGGCGTGAAAACGACATTAATCTCATTGTCCATCTCCATCAGAGCTCTTGGGTGATCATGAGCATTGTCAGTGAGTAGTACTTTGGAAGACAGCTTTTTTTTCTGGGCAGTAATTCTCAATGGTGGGCTTCAAATATTCAGTAAACCATGTTGTTTGCAACCAGATGTGCTGTCATCTAGGCTTTGTTGTTGCATTTATAGAGCATGGACAGAGTAGATTTAGCATATTTCTTAAGGGCCCTAGGATTTTTGGAATAGGGAGTGAGCATTGACTTCAACTTAAAGTCACTAGCTGCATTAACCCCCAACAAGAGTCAGCCTGTCCTTTGAAGCTTTGAAGCCAAGCACTGACTTCTATGTAGCTATGAAAGTCCTAGATGGCATCTTCTCCCAAAATAAGGCTGTTTTATTTTATTTTTATTTTTTTAAGGCTGTTTTATCTACACTGAAAATCTGTTGGTTAGTGTAGCCTTCTTCATTAATGATTGCAGCTAGATCTTCTGGATAACTTGCTGCTTCACCTTGTCCTTTTATGTTATGGAGATGGCTTCTTTCCTGAAACCTCATGAACCACTCCCTGCTAACTTCCAACTTTTCTTCTGCAGCTTCCCCAAATCCTCCAGCCTTCATAGAATTGAAGAGAGTTTAGATTTTGCTCACTTCGACTTAAGGGAAGTGGCTGGTTTGATCTTCTACCCAGACCACTCAAACCTTCTCCATATTAGTAATACGTCTATTTTCTTTCTTGTCATTCATGTGTTCACTGGAGTAGCGCTTTAAATTTCCTTCAAGAACTTTTCCTTTGCCTTCACTATTTGGCTGTTTGGTGCAAGAGGTCTATCTTTAGGGATCCCTGGGTGGCGCAGCGGTTTGGCGCCTGCCTTTGGCCCAGGGCGCGATCCTGGAGACCCGGGATCGAATCCCACGTCGGGCTCCCGGTGCATGGAGCCTGCTTCTCCCTCTGCCTGTGTCTCTGCCTCTCTCTCTCTCTGTCTCTCTCTGTGACTATCATAAATAAATAAAAAAAATTAAAAAAAAGAGGTCTATCTTTAGGCCTAGCTCAGCCTTTTACATTCCTTCCTCACTAAGCTTAATCATGTCTAGCTTTTGATTGAAGGTGAGAGACATGTGATTCCCCCTTTCACTTGAACACTTAGAGGCCACTGCAGGGTGATTAGTTGGCTTCATCCCAGTATTGTTGTGTCAGAGGAGGGAGAGAGATCCGTGAATGGCTGGTCAGGGCAGCAGTCAGAACACATACATTTATCAGTTAAGTTTGCCACCTTATATGGGCACGGCTGGTGGCACCCCGAAATAATTACAATAGTGACATCAAAGATCACCACTGATTACTGATTACCATTATGAATATAATAATAATGAAAAAGTTTGAAGTACTGTGAGAATTACTAAAATATCACAGAGAAACGTGAAGTGAGCAGATGCTGTTGGAAAATACCATCTACAGACTTGCTTGACACAGGGTCACCACAAACCTTCAATTTGTATAGAACACAGTATCTGTGAAGCACAATCAAGCAAAGTGCAATAAAACAAGGTATGTCTGTAGTCTCAAGAAGCAGCTGTGGGGATCAAGGGCCCTGGCATACCCCATCCCAGGGTAATGAGGAAGCAACAACCGGAAACTCCAGGGATCAGAAGATGCTTGGGGAGCTGCCAGATTAGGAGAGAAGAAAGAGATGAAGAGATGCATTGGGAGGACGTATGCTAATGATATGACAGCACTGGAGGAAGGGCAAAAAAAAGAAATTCACAAGGGGAGAAAGAGAGAGAGAGAGAGAAAGAGAGAGAGACAGAGGTGGTGGTGATGTGGCTCCAAGAAATGAAAATATTTAAAGTAAGAGCAGACTCATTTATCTTTTTCCTCAGATTGCACTGGGGAGACTTGATTGGGAGTGTGGCTTGAAGGCCTGGCCACACTGGCCTCTTTCCCCATCTTGCCTGAGCCCGTCCTGCGCCTGAAGCTTTGGTCAGAGGGTTCTCTCAGTACTGACCTCTTGCTCTGGTGGCTTACATGTCCTTCCTCTGCCCCCCTCCACCTATGGTGCCTTCTGCCATTCATCCTCTTCTCTCTTTCTTTGGTTTTTCCCCCAAATTTGCCAGCACCACCTTCCCTGGAGCTGGCCCAAAGTCTCCCACTTTTCGTGCCTCTAACAAAATGGAGGGTTAGGCAGGACTCAAGGGTTCCAAGGTATGGTGACAAACCTCCAATTAAGGACATTAAATGTGTTGTGTGGTCAAGAGAAATGTTGGCCTTTCTCTACAGAACTGATGAGCAATCCAGAGCCTGCAGAGTTTGGCAAATGTAGCTCTCGTCTCCTGGTGATATCCTCTGGGGCCTCCCATGAAGACATTTCTGACCATTGGCTCCCTGTCTCATTGCAGATGGGTTTTAAGAAGGTCATGTTAATGGCATTTTGACTGTTGCAGTAAGATCTGTAGACTGCCCAAGCCAGCAAACATAGGAAAACCCAAAACACCAAATCAAGATCTACCTCATGGTTACTAGCCTAATGTGAATGCGTTTTATAGACTCCAAATGTGTAGGTCAATGTCATCAACCCTTCATGCCTCCAGCTGACTTCCCAAGCCCCAACCTGTCAGCAACCTGTGGCCTTTCAGGCCCCTGTTAGAAGTGACAACTCTGAGTAAGTTTGCCAAAGGGTGGTGGAAACAGTACTGTACTGTGTGAGCTCTTAGCCCCAAAGAAATGGTAAGTATATAGCCAGGCAATCCCCTCAAAAAAATAAAAAATCAGGACCCATGATGTGACAAGACTGAGTGTGCTTACATGAACGGCAAGGGGAAATATTTGAAATTGCGACTGTTGTATAAAATACAGGACATGTATTTGCCAGAATTATGACAACCACTACTTTCTGTAAACCCAAGGAAGGGCCTCTACAGTATTGCCAGGTACCCTTTGGAAACCTGGTCTTATTCCTACAGCTCTGTGGGTAACCCCCATGCCCGTCCAGTCCTGACTCTGCTCTTGGTAGTATTTAGAGGGCCCTGGTAATCACTGAAGACAAATAATAAAACACAGATTTTTGAAAAGGACTGCTTTGCTGTTGCCAACATCGTGGGCATTGTTTGTTAGAGTTTATTGGTTTTGGACGAGGATAGGAAGAAAGAGGAGGAATGTGATCAAGCCCTTCCAGCTAGAACTCTGTGAGCCACAAGACCTGGATTCTGCTGGGCCAGCAGCATCTGCTAGAGCTAAAGCAGGCCCTTTCTTTCTCAGGTTTTTCTCTGCCCACCGTTTCCAGGTGCTCACTTTCTCTGCACATACAGAGGAAAACAGAGATTTTGAACAGTTTTGGGGCCCCTGCTGGCTTTTTTGTCATGTAGCTTAGATGCTTTAAAAGAAAAAAAGAAAGAGCAGAGTTGAAGTTTGTGAGAAGTTCCTATTTAACGCTATGCTGTAGACAAGAGTTTTCTGGTACAACAGCAGTTTGGGTATAGGCTAAATGTCTAGAAAGTCTCTTCTATTCTGACCATCCAAGGATTCTTTGATGTCAGTGTATCCTATGCAAGAAAAAAAATCAATGTTTTGTTCAGGGAGAAGAATTAAGTCATTTTATTAAATGCTTAATTATGAAATTATGAAGATTATTATAAACATCTCTTCCAGTCAGGATGTCACACATAGTTTGACTTTGTACGAATGTGTGACTAAGTTGTGACGTGAACGTGAAATTCTGCACAGGACTGGGGGTACTTCCAAGGAATATGGTATTTCTTCAGATAAACACTAGGTGGCATGGAGAACTTGATAAATAGAAAACACTAATATCACAAATTGGAAAACAGGATGACTCTCTTCGATTTGCAGCGATTGTAAAATCTCCAAGTCAAAGCTCAACAGAAAAACATCAGCAATATGGTGGATGTTGCTTATTGACACATTCCCAAGGAGAACTGGGCTGAAGGAATTTGTTCACAAAAATCTCCTTGTATAATCTTCTTCTTGAGTATCACTTTATAAACATGATGATACATTCAAAAATCTAATTGTTACCATGACCAGATTCCTTAATATAAAACAGGCTATTTCTGTCAGTGTGGACGTGTTTTTCATTTGAGAAATCCGGACAGCCTTTTCTCCTTCCTCTTTTCCTTTATGAAATCAGCCAAAGGAGTAGGGGGTGGGGATCAAAAAGCAGGCTCTGATCACTCTCCTCCAAACATCCCTGTGGATGAAAAAGCAGCGTTTTCCCTGCCATTTTGACTTTCCCAACATGTTCATTTCCCTGTGCTCAGGGCTGAAAGAGGAGTATCTTTCCCATCATTCTGAGTGTGAAAATGTAGGGACAGGTGTCCCTGTGGTTCAGTAGCTCCATCACTTCTGACACTACCACATCCTCTCCTGTGCTTAGCAGATCTTGTAGGGGGAAGCAAAGCTCCATCACACCGAGATATTCCTCAGGCCTTCTAGCACTCAAAAGTGCCAAAACACACATAGCTCGCAGCCATGCAGCAACGCTGTGGCCTTGCTCTTGTCAGACAGGCCACAGGCTCAAGTCAGAGGTAAAGGATTGTGCTACTTAGAGCAACAGAGAGTGGTATCTTCCAGGTATAGTTTCTCAGAAGAGGCAGGCAGAAGTACTCCGAAAGGCTTCAGCTATGTTAAGGAGAGCTGTCTTGTCATGGCTGAGGCCTCTGCTGTGATAGCTTGAAATCACATGCCTGGTCAGAGGATGTAAGGTAGATAACCAAGATCCTCAGATCCGGTCTTCTTAGAGAGTGGTGAGATGCCCGGCAATGTGAGTTTGCGGCTCTGCTCTACCCTCCACCAGCTGCGTGACCTCTCTGACCTTTGTTGAGCCTCTGCGTCCTCATCCATGAAATGGGAATTAGGTGAGTTGTGTGGAGGAGCAGATGAGATGGGAAGATACTTCTTTGGCGATGTCATACCACGGTATCATTTTTCCAAGTAGGGGAGGGAGAATCCATACTGCACTTCTCTTGTCTTCCAAGTCTGAGCAGAAGCAGTAAGAACAGGACAGTCCAATTATGCAGCCTGATCCCAGTAGTGTGAACCCAAATGACTGTCCTCCCAGCCTACAGTTAGAAGATGGCTCCCTGAATTTCTGCATTTTCTAAGTCTCTCCCTCCTGTTCCCTCATAAAGGAAATTCTGCACACAGGATCTCTTTTACACTCACTTTACAGTGGAGATTTGTATCTGTCCACTTCTTGTGAATTAAATCATGTTTATTTCCCCAGAAGAGAATGAAAAACACACACATAGACAAGCAGAACTTAATAGGCATTTTATTATTTTATTTTTAAAAGATTTTATTTATTTATTCATGAGATACACACAGAGAGGCAGAGACATAGGCAGAGGGAGAACCAGCCTCCCTGCGGGGGGAGCCTGAAGCGGGACTCAATCCCAGGACCCTGGGATCACGACTTAAACTAAAGGCAGACGCTCAATCACTGAACCACCCGGGTGCCCCTTAACAGGCATTTTAAACTGAAGGAATATTTTCTTTCTTGAGGGTTTTGGGGACATTGTATTAAAAAGCATTATAACCTGGTTGCATTTTCTCTGCAACTTTGGACATTTCTGTTTCTCTGTTTCCTCCCTCCCTGGGAATGAAGTGTCTGCTAACACAGTTTCAGCAAGGATTATGTCCACTTTGTTAGTGTACTGCAGTCCTCAGAAGGGATGACCTTGTTTAAAAATTAGTCAGGTATGGGTACTCAGGTGGCTCAGTCAGTTAAGCATCTGCCTTCAGCTCAGGTCATAATCCCAGAATTATGGGATGGGGCCCCACTTTGGGCTCCCCGATCATCGGGCAGTCTGCTTCTTCCCCATCCACTCCATGCTCCCTCTCTTGCTCTCTCTTAAATAAATAAATAAATAAATAAATAAATAAATAAATAAATAAATAAAATCTTAAAAAAATTGATCAGATAAATCCTTTTCTATAAAACTACCATATCTTAAAAACGATCAGTTTTGCAAATGTGGAATTTTTTTTCCTGGGAGAGATTCCCTCTTTTCCTCCCAACATTCTACAATGAAAAATTTTATTTTATTTTTTAAAAGATTTAAAAAAGATTTTATTTATTTATTCATGAGAGACAGAGAGAGAGAGAGAGAGGCAGAGACATAGGCAGAAAGAAAAGCAGGCTCCTTGCAGGGAATCCGATGGGGGCCTCGATCCCAGGACCCCAGGATCAGGACCTGAGCCAAAGGCAGATGGTCAACCATGGAACCACCCAGAGCCCCCTATAATGAAAAGTTTTAAACATATAGCAAAGCTGAAATATTTTCTCCGTGAATATCCCTATATTGTCACTTGGGCTTTCCCACCAATGTTAGACTATGCTGGTTTTGTCATCTATCTATGGATCCAACCATCCATCCCTCTGCCATCCATGACTCCATCTTTTTTTCTTGATGCACAAATGTGGACTTGGGCCAATCGAATTTGCTCAAAATGATAACCTTATACTGGATTCATGCAAAACTTTCACTCTTTTCCTGTTTACTTAAAAAGAAAAGTGGCTGTCAGCTGGAAAACTTCATTTTCCCTGGTGAGCTTGCTCTGCATAGATACAAACACAGTGCCCTTGTGTCACCTTCATCAAAGGATGACATGCAGCTGGTGCTGATGGACTGTTAGCCATGGCCCGGTGAGCCCAAGGTCAGACTGTCCCAATTCTGTGCTGTGCCTGTGGCTCAGACTAAAAGAAGAGCTTTCTGGGGCCCTGGTGGTTTAGATTGCCACCTAGGTGACCACATGACTAGTGACTGGGTACCGGGATGTGTGTAGTATTCCTGCCTCTCTCCTGCTGCTCCATGCTCCTTGAAGTCCAATTAATGTCGGATTCACCATCATCTCCCCAGGTTAGCCATGGGCCATCCACAGTTTACATGCCAAAAACATCAGGCTTTTATTATTTCCGTTGGCGTACAAGGGTAGCTGACAACCTATCCTGGGATTTTGCCCTTCATCCTCTATTTGTATACTTTGATCCTGCTTTCTAGTGGCCCTTCTTTATCTTACCCACGTAAAATGTAGCATGCCCCCTCTAACTATCTGCTTGGAGCTAGCCTACCCCCAGATACTCTAGAAGTATTCTAAGGAGCTCTAAAAGAACATTCTTTTTTGGAGTTGTTGCCTTACTGCTTAACATGTATTTATAAAGAATTCCAGCAAAAGCGGCTACATAGCTTCTGGGAAGAAACCAACCTATTGCAGTACCTTTTTGGTTTTTTTTTGTTTTGTTTTTTTTTTTTTTTAGTTTCAGAGGTAGAATTTAGTGATTCATCAGTTGCATATAACACCCAGTGCTCATTACATTCACGTGCCCTCCTTAATGCCTATCACCCAGTTACCCCATCCCCCCCAGCAACCCTCGTTTTTCTTCCTATAGCTAAGAGTCTCTTATGGTTTGTCTTCTTCTCTGTTTTTATCTTATTTCATTTTTCCTTCCCTTCCCTTATGTTTGTCTGTCTTGTTTCTTAAATTCCACATATGAGTGAAATCATATGATAGTTGTCTTTCTCTGACTGACTTATTTCGCTTAGCGTGGAAGTATTTCTTCATAAAAATTTTCATTGTCGCATTATGATAGATCTAAGCTAGGAGAACATGACTGAGGATTAGCTAAAGGCATTTATACTAAGGTGTGAATGGCTGATAGACTCCTATATTCCCAGAGATAAATTGCATTTTAAAGGAAAAGTACTTATGACCTCCAAGGGATCTTGAAGTGGTAGTGTAGGTGGGATATTATAATAAGGCTCGTCCTAGTGACCGTTGCCTACTTACAGACCTCTGCTCTCTCAGTTCCCTTCACCCCTAAATACACAGAACAAGAATTTGTTATGTCTGACTCTCTTCAGAGAATTTGCCAATCCTTGCTCTAGAGCTTCAGCACAAAATACATATTTCTCTCTTTGATTTGGGTTTGCTTTCTGTGCCACTGCCTTTAGTAAATAACATCTTAAAGTATCTTAGGTAGTTTCTGGAAAGTTTAGGAGTTTTATAAACATGGAGCAGATGCATGGAACATCTGGATGATAGGCTCTTGGCAATGCTTCAAGGGTCCCATTGTCACTGACAGATGGGGTCCATCTGCGAGGATGGGCATTTGGAAGCTCCTAAAGTTAAAAAAGTCTCTGTTTCAATGGTTTATCTCAAATTAAATTTGGGGGGTATAGATCCCAATATAGTGCTCAAACCTTCTACGCAAATTTCCAAGTCTTCACTGTGCACCAAATGCTTGTTTTTCTTTTTAAAAATATTATTTCCATATTAGAAAGTTCTGTTCAAAAAAAAAAAAGAAAGAAAGTTCTGTTCAGGTTTCAATATAACCATATCAAAAAAATAACCATATAATACCTACAAAGGCATAATAATTATAATAATCTCTTGTACTTGTTTAATTATAATAATCTCTTGTACTTGTTATAGTACATGTTTTTCAAAGCACTTTTATGTATATTATCTTATTTGATACTCATAGCAGCGTGGATGGATTTGCAGAGCAGATATATTGATACCCAGTTTATAAATGAGAAAATGAAGCCCTGGAGAACTGGAATGACTTGCTCAGGGTCACACAGCTAATGAGTATGAAAACTCAATTTCAGATCATTGATCTCTTATATTATAGGACCACACTAATTGAGTTGATAAGGAAAGCCAACCTCTGAGAGTGTTGCTCATATAAAACAGAAAGATTTGGGTTGGAGACAGTTGGTATATGGTCTCCAAGATTGAGCTTGGGTGGTGGTGCTTCCAGTCTTCCTCAAAAGCTGGGCTTAATAATTATTCAAAGTTTGCAGAATGCTCTAGCTAAGAATTATTACAGAAAGAGTATGTTGAGCTCCAGGGCCAGCATGTTATATGAGATCTGGGTGGAATCTTTGTGCTGTCTACTCCTACTAAACAGGATTAATCATATTCCAGCAGATGACTCACTACCACACATCTTAAGACAGCATGGATTAACAACAGTCCAAGCCACTTGGCCAAAGTAATTATCATCTTGGGTCACCTTGTGAATCTCTCACCAATCACTCCACCCGCCTTAGCAGACCAGAAGGTTCACAAGTTCACATTCTTTTTATATTCTTTGTGGCATTCCACAAAGAATGCCAACTCTGATCAGTGACAGTTGGATGCTGAGAACTGGGGAAGTGACGATTTCCAAAGTCTTCTCTGACGACTGTTGCATGCTATTTTCCCAAGAGTCTCTCATTGGCATTCAAGCCAAACATTATAGATGGGGCCTATTGCAACACTGTGTTTTCTGTGATTTCAGAGAACTTTAAAACCAAACCCAATCTCTTATTGATGATCTTTGAACCATTGGGTCATTGAAGTGGAACAGATACAAATATTATTTTGGGGCTAGATCTACTTGTCATCAAAATAATTGGTTGAAAAGTAAAAAAAAAAATGTAGCTAAAGCAGGTGTGTGTGTATGTGTGTGTGTGAGAGAGAACTAGCCAAAAATGCAGTGAAACAGTCTACACCTACACACAGAATCAGGAAACTGGTTTGTATCCAAAGACACAGCCTGGTTTTAGAATGTGTCTAGTACATCAAATAGAAGAGTTAGAAGAAAGTCACTTCTTTGGTGTGTGTGGAGGGGGTTAGACACAAATGACAGATCAAACGAGAGAGGAAGACTTCTTTTTAAAGAAATGCAATTATCAAAGAAGACATTTCAGTATTGTGCTCAACTCTGAAACTCAACTTCTGCCACTCTGCATCAGGATCTGTTTTTGATGCTGAAAATCTTACATGATCAGAGCTAATTTGTGTCTCAGCATTTAGTGGCGACCAAGTCAACCTATGATCCAAATCATTCAGATATCGTGCAAGAAACCAGTCATGGAAAGCTGAATTTTTTTTCATCCAAAAATTTTCTCAACCTCATTTGGGCAGAAATGGAAAATGACATTTCAAACTTTAATCCCTTAATATGTAGTCTGGTTCTTTCCAAAGGTTGCAAGATTTCCAAGCTCTGGAATTCATAACTAACTAACCATATGGAAACGGAATGTTCTACATATCTTGGCTTCCCAAATATTGTCAGAGTATGAGGGACTCTTGTTGACACAGTGCAGGACCTTGCATGAAGGCAGTCATACACATAGCCATACTCCTTGCCAGGGCAAACCCTTTTCTCTCGTAAGACTAGTGTCCTTACCAGGCCAAGTTCCTCAAATGTTAAATTTCAACCATCAAGCCTTTGATCTTGCTGCTCCCCACCTCTCCATCCCATACAGAGTGCTTTCTTGCTTATCTTTCAAGATCCATCTCTGATTCCACCTTCCCATGTAGATTTCTTTGACTGTTCCAACCAGTAGGGATCTCTCCAATGCCTCCTAGCTCTTGGAATTCATTATCTGTAGCATGCAAGGGGAGACTCTGTTGGTCTTGCTGTCCTCACCCACCCCACTCTAGCCCATTTCTGAGTACATGACAACTGCCACAGCTCAACACTCAAATTAGCCTCTCAGAGAAAAAGAGTGGGCTGGAAAATCAGATGGTTCTATCTTCCACTTGGGGCCCTTCCACTTTTGAGAATGTCTCTCTGAGCTTCCCTTAGCTTCTTTGTCTAGCAGGAGCAGTGGTATTCCTTTTAAAGTGTTGTGAGAAAACATTTGCAAAGTGCCCATAGCACAATGCCTGGCATATAATAAGCAGGTAATCAATGGCAGATATGTAGGTACTTCTCCATGCAGGGCACGCACTGGGTAATAGGTCATGCCTTGATTAACTGATGTGCTTTTTAATCCAGTATTCCTGAGAATTGGACAATAAAAGAATTCTAGGGTTTTAAGTTTGGGAAAGCTCATAAGAAGTCATCTATGATGTATTTATTTATTTTATGATATAGTTATTTATTTATTTTTATTTATTTTTAAATATTTTATTTATTTGAGAGAGAGTGAGCAAGAGCAGAGGGAGGGGGGAAAAGGGGAAGGGCAGAGGCAGAGTGCTTACTATGTGTAAGACATTTAGCTAAACAATGGAGCTAACCAGTGAACAAAACTGACAAAATTTCCTTCCCTCATGGACGTTATTTTTTTTTCTCCAAAATTTTATTTACATTCCAGTTAGTTAACATATAGTATGATATTGGTTTCAAGAGTAGAATTTAGTAATTCATCACTTACATATATCAGCGAGTGGTCATCATAACAAGTTCTCTCTTTTAAAAATTATTTATTTACTTATTTGAGAGAAAGAGAGAGAGAGAGAACACAAGCAAGGAGGAGAAGCAGAGGGAGAAGGAGAAGCAGACTCCCCGCTGAGCAGGGAACCCAATGTGGGGCTCGATTCCAGGACCCTAGAATCATGACCCGAGTCAAAGGCAGCTGCTTAACCAACTGAATCCCCCAGGGGCCCCACAAGTGTCCTTTTAAATCCCCATCCCCCATCTAGCCCACCCACCATTCACATCCTTCCATAAACACTCAGTTTGTTCTCTATCATTAAGAATCTTTTATGGTTTGCTTCCCTCTCTCTTTTTCTTTTCCCATTCCCATATGTTCATCTGTTTTGTTTCCTAAATTCTACATATGAGAGAAATCATATGGTATTTGTCTTTCTCTGACTTATTTCACTTAGCATAATATACTCTAGCTCCATCCATGTCATTGCAAATGGCAAGATTTCATTCTTTTTGATGGCTGAGTAGTATTCCATTGTATTTATACCACATCTTCTTTATCCATTCATCAGTCAGTGGACATTTGGGCTCTTTCTTTAGTTTGGCTATTGCTGATAATGCTGCTATAAACATTGCGGTGTGTGTACCCCTTTGAACCTGTATTTTTCTATCCTTTGGGTATATATACCTAATAGTGCAATTTCTGGGTTGTATGGTAATTCTATTTTTAACTTTTTTGAGGAATATCCATACTGTTTTCAAGTGGCTGCACCAGTTTGCATTCCCACCAACAGTACAAGAGGGTCCTCCCTTCTCTGCATCCTCACTCACATCTGTTGTTTTCTGTGTTGCTAATTTTGGCGATTCTGACCAGTGTGAGATGGTATCTCATCATGGTTGATTTGTATTTCCCTGATGATGAGTGATGTTGAGCTTCTTTTCAGGTGCCTGTTAGCCATCTGGAGGTCTTCTTTTGAATAATACCTATTCATGTCTTCTGTCCATTTCTTTCTTTTTTAAAAAAAGATTTTATTTATTTATTCATGAGACACACACACACACGCACAGAGAGAGAGAGAGAGAGAGGCAGAGACACAGGTAGAGGGAGAAGCAGGCTCCATGCAGGGAGCCCGACACAGGACTTGATCCCAGGTCTCCAGGATCACACCCTGGGCTGAAGGCGGCGATAAACTGCTGAGCCACCCGGGCTGCCCATTCTTCTGCCCATTTCTTAACTGGATTATTTGTTTTTTAAGATGTTAAGTTTGACAAGTTCTTTTTTTCTAAAAAGATTTTATTTATTCATGAGAGACACAGAGAGAGAGAGAGAGAGAGAGAGAGGCAGAAACATAGGTAGAGGGAGGAGCAGGCTCCCCTCAAGAAGCCCTATGTGAGATTTGATCCTGGACTCCAGGACTATGCCCTGAGCCAAAGGCAGATGCTCAACCACTGAGCCACCCAGGTGCCCCTGATAATTTTTTTATACATTTTGGATATTAGCCTTTTATCAGATATGCTATTTGTAAATATCTTCTCCCATTCTGTAGGTTGCCTTTTACTTTTCTTGATTACTTCCTTTGCTGTGCAGAAGCTTTTTATCGTGATGAAGTCCCAATAGCTCATTTTTGCTTTTGTTTCCCTTGCTTCTGGCCACATGTCTCGTAAGAAGTTGCTATGGCTGAGATCTATGCTATGCCTGTTTTTTCCTCTAGAAGTTTGATGGTTTCCTGTCTCACATTTAGGTCCTTCATCCATTTTGAATTTATTTTTGTGTATGGTGTAAGAAAGTGGTCCAGTTTCATTCTTCTGCATGTGGCTGTCCAGTTTTCCCAACAGCATTTGTTGAAGAGCCGTCTTTTTTTCCATTGGATGTTCTTTCCTGCTTTGTTGAAGATTAGTTGATCAAAAAGTTGTGGGTCCCTATCTGGATTCTCTATTTTGTTCCATTGCTCTATTTGTTTGTTTTTGTGCCAGTACCATACTATCTTGATGATTACAGCTTTGTAATATAGCTTGAAGTCTGGAATCATGATGCCTCCAGTTTTGTTTTTCTTTTTCAAGATCGTTTTGGCTATTTAGGGTCTTTTGTGGTTCCATACAAATTTTAGAATTGTTTGTTCTAGCTCTGTGATAGTGATTGTATTAAATGTGTAGATTGCTTTGGATAATACAGACATTTTAATAGTGTTTGTTCTTCCAGTCCATGAGCATGGAAAATTTTCCCATTTCTTTGTGTCCTCTTCAATTTCTTTCATTAGTGTTCTATAGTTTTCAGAGTACAGATCTTTACCTCTTTGGTTAGGTTTATTCCTAGGTATCTTATTGTTTTTGCTCTCATGGACTTTACATACTCAAACCCAATGATGCCTTTCCGATTCTGATCAAAAAAGAAAATAAAGTAGATGAATTCTGGATTAAGAACCAACTGACTACACTCCACATTTGTTAGTGGAGTGGCAGATCTCTGTGACCTGATCTCCTTGTTTCATTTGGGTTGTATTTCTGCCAGCAAATAAGCATTTTCATTATAAACATTGCTTTAACCTAGTTTGCATGATCGTTTCAGAAAATAGCTCCAGTGGCTGGAATTTCAGCTCTTGGAACAAGGGTGAGCATTGGAGGTAGACAAACTTCCTAACTGCCCTGATGAGGTACATGAAGGAGAGAGGAGCCTGGGTGGCTCAGTTCTTCGAGCGTCTGACTCTTGATTTCAGCTTAAGTCATGATCTCGGGGCAATAAGATCAAGCCCAGCAGAGGGCTCCATGCTCAGCGTGGAGTCTGCTAGGGACTCTCTCTCTCTCCCTCTGCCCCTACCCACCCCCTCAAATAAATAAATAAAATCTTAAAAAAAATAATAGCAAAGGAGAATGCAAGAATGCCACACAAGAAGATATATTGCCTACTAAAGAAGAAATATTTTATATAAAATTTAAGTGACTGTGTTACAACATGATTCTTATACAACGGTCTGATTATATTTATATCTTGATATAAAGACTACTAAAGGGTGTGGGGGTTTTCAGTGGGAATTTAACTAAGATGTCTCATATTTAACCAAGGTCATTCACAGTTTGGCTTGGAAAATGATGTCTCAAAAGGTACAGATTCATCTATTGGTCGGTCAGTTTTCTTTGGTGAGAGGACGTATGTGTGTGTGTGTGTGTGTGTGTGTGAGAGAGAGAGAGAGAGAGAGAGAGATTTGAGGATATGGAGAGTTGTTTTGTGCAGAGAACTTGGCCCAAAACTTATGACAATGTCTTAACGAATCTCCTGGCATTGGAATCCAAGCATTGATTTTTATTAAACTTTGGAGATTTTGCAATTTTCACTGAGCTGAGGTCAGAGCTAGCAGAGAGCTGCCCAGCTGCATGCCTTGATAACCACAGCCTCTTAGTATATGGTCTTAATAGCTAGTGGAACCTCCTCCTCTTCCTCCCTACCGTGACTGTCATTGCTTCAGAAATGCCCTAAAATGGCACTAAATGATGTGCAAACACACCAGATGGATTGTTAATCTCTTTTCGAGGCTTCCTTAATGGTGCATTCATAGCCCCTTGGAGCAAACTCAATTTCTCTCTGTGCACTCTATTTCCACTTTTACAATTCTAGAAGAAATCATTTTGGCAAACACATTTTGTGACTTGGATGAAAGGTAATTTATACAATTGCTTACCTACTATGACAACAAGCCACAGCTCAAGTCACAGGAGGATGGATGGCTATTCATCAGTCACAGCTAAGACACATAAATGGACCTGGAGCCTTTTATGAGGCTTGAAGCTGAGAATTTGAGAGCTACTTTTGGCAGATCTTGTTCCTTTGGAGGGGCACAGGAAACAGGAAAAAAAGCTCTCTGGATCTTCACTTTTACCCTGATCACCAGGTCTTAAGAGACCCTGAAATGAGCCCGACAGAGAGGATGAAACTTGGATGGTACCAGTGCCAAATGCCACAGCGCTAAGGGTGGGCACTGCCAGGTTGTCTGTGCCAGGGATGTAGCTGTGGTCCATTCAGCCCATGCCTTATTTCTCTAGAGGGAGCCTGCGCCACCCCCAACAGAATTCTGGTCAGAAATGCTCCTTTACACATCAGGCCCAGTAGAATTCAACATTTTTGAAATATATTTATAATTAATTACATTAGTATATATTTTAATATGTAATCATAAATATTATATGTTGTGTTATTCATATAATATATTAAATATATTAAATATTATTTCTGTAATATGTATATATACATATTTAAATTCACACACACATAGAACTTTGAATAGAGTAACTCTTTTCTAGAGGGGCTGTGTGGGTTTGTTTTAAGTCAATGGTTCACAACTGTGGCTGCACATCCAGGAAGCTTTTAAAATTCCTGAATGTCTAGGCCTAACCCCAGGCCAGTTGAATTACAATTGCCGGGGTGGCGGGGGTGGGGGTGTTGAGTCCCAGGAACCAGTAGTTTTCTAAGCTCTGCAGGTGATTCTGATATGCATCTAAGGCTGAGAACCTTTGCTTTAACCAGTTAAGGCTGATAAAGGTGCTGGGTCTCTGACTTTAGTGCATACCGGACTCACCTGGGAAATTGTGAAAATGCAAATTCAGTAGATTTGGCTTTGGGGCCTGAGATTCTGTATTCTTAGGAAGTTCCCTAGGTGACCTGGAGGCCGGTGATCCATGGACCACATGTTGAGAACACAAGCTAAAGAATTCCACCCTGGGGGAGCCCGGCTGGCTCAGCTGGTAGAGCATGAGACTCTTGATTTCAGGGTCATGAGTTCGAGCCCCACGTTGTATGTAGAATTTACTTAAAAAACATTCCACCCTGGAGCTTGCATGCTTCCCATGCTTTTTAAATTGTTTAATGTTATAATGGTCCTCCCCTCTCATACAGCTTCCTCTTCTGCCAGTGCCTACATGGGACATTATGGTGTGTAGGGGTCATCAGGCTGATAAGTTCAGACACTTCACCTTGTCACCTCCAGAAGAACCAAAACAACAAATCAAAGGGGTTCTGGGGCACAGAGTGGAGGGTGAAGGGAAACAGACCAGGAATTGAGGAATAGGCTCTGGAAGTGGAACCCACACTTGGACATTAAGAAGACATTAAGAGGGGTGTCTGGGTAGCTCAGTCAGTTGGGCATCTGACTTTGACTCGGGTTGTTATCTCGGGGTCCTGGGATTGACCCCCACATCAGGCTCCCACACTCGACAGGGAGTCTGTTTCTCCCTGTCCCTCCGCCTCTGCCCCCCAAATCATGTTCTCTCTGCCTCTCTCAAAAAAAAAAATCTTAAAATAAAAAGACATTAAGAAATCAACATCGTAGAAAGCCAGAGTACAAAGTGTGAAAATCAATAAAGGGAAATCTTATTTAGAATGCAGTTGGGGGGACACCTAGGTGGCTCAGAGGTTGAGCGTCTGTCTGCCTTTGACTCAGGGCATGATTCTGGAGTCCTGGGATTGAGTCTTGCATTGGGCTTGGAGCCTGCTTCTCCCTCTGCCTATATCTCAGTCTCTCTCTCTCTCTCTCTCTCATTAATAAATAAATAAAATATTTTAAAAAATAAAAAAATAGAGTGCAGTTGGGAAGCCCTAAAGGGGAGCTCTCACAGAGGACCTCTTGGTCCCAGCTTAGGTCACATCCCTGGGCAGGAAGGTCATTTTACTACCGCAGGAGGTGGAAGGAAGTTTTCCTTCTAGTCCAACAACAGCATAACCAATGAGAAACCATCACCACCCTGAATTCTCTGCTTTTGTCCAATAGACTTTTGCTCAGGGCAGCCCCTCCCTGCTTTCTTTTTTTTCTCTATGAGGTAATGTTTCTCTCCTTTGTTCTCTGGTCTTGCCTATGGCTTGCCATACCTTGCAGGTCCCAAATTGGGATCCTTCTATTCCCCCAGTAAACTCATTTTGCTGATAAGAGAACTGGCTATTTTATTTTGAAGCTTAACAGAAGGATCCGCCTACAGCACACACCCCTCCCCAAAAGATAGGGTAGACTCAACCTGGACCTAAGGAAAAGCATCCAGACCAAGGATTCCTGAATAAGCCTCCTCAGCTCTATCTAGCTGACTATCCTTGGTGTGTGATGGCCTTAGAATGTACTTTCTCAAATCATGTCTCATCATCACTGTTATCTAGTTAAAATGGTTGTTAGGCCAAGGATGAAAGATAGGTTGAGTTAAAGTAGAATCTTATTACCAAACTGGTTATTATAAGGAGGGCTGAGAGGACACCTGTGAGTGGCAGGAGCTTGGGGTTAGTATGTGGTGTGTGTGGTTTTGGTGAGTCATTAGATATTATTATGTAGATAAAGGCTCAGTAGTCAGGTGAACACATAGGCTTGAATTAAGGCTACAGCAAATTCAAGGATAGTCAGTAGGTTGAGAATAATGAAGGCAATCAGGGCTACGGTGGGTCTGATGTTTACTAAACTCTTTTTTAAAAAGATTTTATTTATTCGTTAGAGATACACAGAGAGGCAGAAACACAGGCAGAGGGAGAAGCAGGCTCCCTATGAGGAGCCTGATGCAGGGTGCAGTCCCAGGACCCTGGGATTACACCTTGAGCCAAAGGCAGATGCTCAACCACTGAGCCACCTAGGCTCCCCTAAACTCTTTTTTTTTTTAATTTTTATTTATTTATGGTAGTCACACACACACACACACACACAGAGAGAGAGAGAGAGAGAGAGAGAGAGAGAGAGGCAGAGACACAGGCAGAGGGAGAAGCAGGCTCCATGCACCGGGAGCCCGATGTGGGATTCAATCCCGGGTCTCCAGGATCGCGCCCTGGGCCAAAGGCAGGCGCCAAACTGCTGCGCCACCCAGGGATCCCCCTAAACTCTTTTTTCCAAAGATTTTATTTATTTTAGAGTGAGAAAGAGAGCAAGCCTGAGTGGGGGGAGGGGCAAAAGAAAGAATCCCAAGGAGACTCTGTGCTGAGTGTGGAGCCTGATGTGGGGCTCCATCCCAGGACCCTGAAGTCATGACCCAAGCCAAAACCAAGAGTCAGACACCCAACCAACTGAGCCACCCAGGTGCTCTGGGACCAATGTTATTAAGCCCAAGGATGCTCCTCTGATTTGAGTAGATGGCCATTCTGTGTACTTTACTGCTTATTCCACAGACTCAGTTGATACGGAATTGGAGTGTACAGTCTTTGATGTCAAGTTAATAAGCAAATTGTTACATGGAAAAGAGTGTGGATATTGCAGTTAGACTAGAGCTTCAATCCTGCCTCTGCCACTTAAAGATAGTGTGCCCTCTTCTGATCCTCCATTCTGTAGTAATGCTTCTGTTGGTCACCTCTGTTGGGGGTGGGGAAGCATGAAATTAGGAAGGCTTCAGAGAGTATATGCCTAGGTTACTTTGTTGTTTACCCTGAACTTTCCAGAATTTCTACAACCTCAACACAAGTGCAGACTTCCAAGTACAAGCTTCAGGGTCTCCCTACCATGTCCAGCCCAGTGCTAACTGATACCAGAGACTTCAGCACTTCTCTGCACCCTGACTCTCTTGTTTTCCCATACATATTCCCCACCCCATAGCAGCAGGAGAGAGCCTATTGCCTGTAGGAGTGGGAAAAGAAAATCAGGGAGGCTTCATGCAGGAGACTGCATTGGAGCTGGGCCCTGCAGGGTGAGCATTAGAGGAAAAGAACATTCCAGGAAGAGGCAACCACACCAAAGGTGTGATTAGTCTAGTATATAGGCCTAAAGTATGGACATTGGTGCTAGAGGGCCATAGGTTCAAAGTCTAGTCTGGCTATTTCCTAGTTCTCAATGATCCCATCCCTTAGGCCTCTCTCACCCCACACCCACCCTCCCTGTTCTATGAATACTTTGTAGCTGCCTAGGGTCAGTCACACAGTTGCCCATTCTGTGTATCTGATCTTTAATGACTAGACAATGTCCTTCCCCCATTCCACTTGTAGTACATGGTAAAAAGAGTCAAACCATGACTTCCTAACAATGAGGTGTTGGGCAAATTGCTTCACTTCTATGACTCTCAGTTTCCTTATTTGTAAAATGGGGATATGGAAAGTACTCCCTTACAAGGTTGTTGTAGAGATTCAATAAAATGCCGTGTGTAAAATTCTTAGCATCGTACCTAGATGTAGTAAAGTCTTAACACATAAACCCACTATATTATAGCTTTTGCTGTTGAGTTTTTACCATATGATATGAATGCATGAATAAAAGTTGGCATTACTCTGTGAATAAGAATTAGAAAAAGAATTTCAAATCCTTTACATGCAGTTAAGGAGCAGTTTTGAGGACTCCAAGGGCCTACACTTCTTATAGCTAAGTTCTCACTCCCTTTATTCATTCTACAAATATTTATTGAGTGCCTATAGCATGCCAAGGATCATGCTAATTGCTGGGAGTACGGTGAACAAGACAAGGTACCACCCTCCATCCACATGGAGTTCATGTTCTAGAAGAGAGAGAGAAAGTCCATAAGCAAATGAATAAATACACATTAAGTCACTTGGCAGCACGTACTAAGGCAGAACTCGAGCAGGAAGTGTCACCTGAGCAGAGACCTGAAAGCATGACACAATAAGATTCAGTTATGGGGATATTTGATGAAAGATATTTGTGGGCAGAGGAAAGAAGCAGTGCAAAGCACCTAAGGCTAGAGTACACTTGAAGTGTTTGAGGAACAGTAAGGAGGCCTTTATGAGTTGTATAAACCCAGTGTTTGCTTAAAGGAACACATGGCTTTCGATATCTGTATGTTTATTTCAAAGACCCCTAAATACTGGAGGTCCTAGAAAAGGCTAATTGTGGAGTCTGATGACTCTTTAAAAAAAGATTTTATTTATTTATTTGAGAAAGAGAGAATGAGTGTAGGGAGGGACAGAGGGAGAGAAAGAAGCAGACTCCCTGCTGAGCAGGGAGCCTGACTTGGGGCTCGATCCCAGGACCTTGCAGTCATGACCTGAGCTAAAGGCAGATAGGTGCTTGGCTGACTAAGCCAGTCAGGCATCTCATGATGTCTGATGATTTTTTTGTGTGTGGATTCTCCAGTCCCTGGCATGCTGCTTCTTTTCTGAGCCATGGACCTTTGGGTCATGCCTCCCTTTGCCATATGCTATTGGCCTAGAGTACCCAGAGAAGTGGAGAAGACTTACTTTGGTTTGCACTATAAGGCTAAGGACCCAAATGAACATATTGGATTTTTATGAGCCAAGTACTCATCCATTCCTTTGTTTATTCTTTCACTCAACAAGCATTATGACTTACTTTCTTTGGGTTTAACTGTGCTAAATTCGGTGAACAACACAAGTCTAAGACGATAGGCCCATCAATCTTGAAGCCTTTTTGGAAACATTTGGAATAAATCATAATGTTTTAGAACTATGAGATCTCAGTCTTTAAGGAGTAAATGGGGTGAGAAGACATACATATCTGAACAGCTAATGAAATAGTGATTAGTGATAATATTAGCCCTAGACAATGGTAGCATAAACAGCACAATGCAGCAAATGATAATGTATGCTAGGTAAGTTGTTCAGATAATGAAGACTCTAGTAATTGGTCAAGAGAAGCTTCCTGGAAGTAGAGAGGCTCAGGTTGGACCTTGAAATATATGCAAAGGCAGAGAGGAAGAGAGAAGGAACAAGAGAGCAAAATGCCAACACTTTGAGATGATCACTTCTGAGAAAAATGTATGCTAAATCAGTCATGCTAGCCAGCGCCACCCTCTCTGCCATTATGATCCATGGTCTAGACTTTTCTAATACTTCCATTCTCTAAAATCTTAAGGGTTTATGCATTCCATGTAATAAGTGAACCCTAGTCTGTAAGATAGTAGTATCCCCAATTTCCCAAGAACCTGGGCCTAAGGTAATAACTGACCTCAATCATAATTTGCTTTTAGTTTGTGTAAATGGCTCCAGATTGTCATAGGAAGATGGATGGTCTTTTCCAGATTGACTTAGGCTCTGAAGGCAGAAGTGACTATGGCATCTTTTTCACATCAGAGCAGCAAAAATATCTACAAAGCCCCAGAAATACTTAGGTCAAATGGCTTTGGTTGGCTTGATGAAGTTGTTTCTCTTGCAGGTTTCCAAGCTGGATGGGTACAGTCTGGCTGTGTCTGGTCAGTTGAGCTCTGGCTCCCTTTCCACAAAGAACACTGCACTCTAGTTTCTTGAACAAGGCTGGATCTTTGCTTTTAATTACAACAGCATACTGAGAATGGACAGTATTCTTACTTTTTTTTCTTATGTTAACTCATACCATTCCTTCAGTTTCCTTCCTACTTCTTTCCCTAGAAGATACTTTTGGAAATCCAAGTTCTCTCTAGATGGTGCCTAGGATAATGAATTCCAGAGATGGGGGTGGGGAACTCATCTGTATTTGTCCTGTATTTGTATTTGTGTACATTGAATTTTAGCTACTCAAGCTGGGCAAGGAAGCCCGAATCTTATCAGTGACTCCTGATGGTAGAAGCTATAAAGCCTAGTGATGGAGAGTTTGGTCATATTAATAACATATTAATATGATAGTTACCATTTATTGAATTGCTTTCATGGCACCAGCCTATCTGCTAATCTTATCTTTCCAGCAACTCTGGAAAGTAGATACCATTTGTATCCCCTTTTTGTAGATGGGGAAACTGAGGGTTAGGAAGGCTTGGTGATTTCTTAAGTTTTTTGTTTTGTTTTGTTTTAGTAATCTCTACATCCAACTTGAGTCTCAAACTCATGACCCTGAGATCAAGAGTTGCCTGCTCCACCAACTGAGCCAGGTAGGTGCCCAGCTCCATTGCCCAAATTATTTTTAAATTAATTAATTTATTTCAGAGAGAGAGAGAGAGAGAGAGAGCATGAACAAGCATGACCAGGGGAGGGGCACAGGGAGAGAATCTCAAGCCGACTCTCTGCCAAGGATGGAGCCTGACACGAGGCTTGATCCCATGACCCTCAAATCACAACCTGAGCTGAAACCAAGATTCAGAGGCTTAATTGACTGAGCCACCCAGGTGCCCCTGCCCAAGTCCTTTTTTTAAAAAGATTTTATTTATTTATTCATGAGACACACACACACACACACACAGAGAGAGAGAGAGAGAGAGAGAGAGAGAGAGAGGCAGAGACACAGGCAGAGGGAGAAGCAGGCTCCATGCAGGGAGTCCGACGTGGGACTCCATCCCGGTTCTCCAGGATCACACCCTAGGCTGAAGGTGGCGCTAAATCGCTGAGCCACCTGGGCTGCCCCAAGTTCTTTTAGCTAATAAGCAGCAGTGCTTCTGGGTGGTTGGTCAGATTGGGGGGGGGGTCTGAGTTCTGATTTGATCTTCCTAATTTATATAGAGCTTTATCCCCTCTTCTGCAAAATTGTATGATGAAGCCCCTGCCTCATAAAGTGTCTATGAGGATGGAATTAGAGAAGATCTGAAAAGTCTCCTGGGGCCTGGCATATATTAAGTCCTTAATGAAAGACAAATGCTCTTTATTTTATTTTTTATTTTTTTAAAAGATTTTATTTATTTGAGAGAGAGAGAGACAGCATGGGTGGGAGGAGTGGCAGAGGAAGAGGGAGAAACAGACTCCCCACTGAGCAAGGAGCCCAACTCAGTGCTTGATCCTAGGACCCCAAGATCATGACCTGGCTAAAGATTGACACTTAATCAACTGAGCCATCTAGGTGCCCCAAAGTGGCTGCTGTTATTAAGAACCCGAGCCCCGGGTCTAGAGACCATCCTGCTGTGATTGTCTCTATGCTAGACCATGTATAGGTTTCACTGAGTGGCCAGAATGCACATCTGTTTGTACCTCCTTTATCTGATCGAGCAGTGTGCATGCTCCAGTGCAAACACTGGAGTGGGTGCCAATTCTATTAGCTTGGGTAAATTGGGCGGGGAGCTCTTGACAATTGAAGGCATTCATATAATATTCCTACTAGAATTTGCTGTGTGTTTGCAAATTGGTCCTATGGGAATGTTGCTTTTCAAAAACCCAATGGTTGTACAAAAGACACTGGGCTCTCCAGTGCATTTGGTGACTCAGATCGCAGGGGAGAAAAGGTCCCTTGCAATGAGACATAATTGCCTTTCTGTGTAACATTTAGCTACTTGGATGGGCAGCACCTGGCACCTGTAGCATTAAGGCTTATGTCTCACTCCCTCGTGAAAACACTGTTATGTGACATATGGGCACTTGTGTTCAGATCCATACACTATGATGGAGAGCTCATGCAAAATCTGGTACATGGAAAACTGAACGAAGGCTCACAATCTACATTTTTTCCCTCCAACATTTGGATTTTACTTGATGAAAAAACCCTGGGGGTGATACATGGCAGTGGGCAAAGCAGAGTGAATCGTCCAAACCTTTCATGCTGACCTCCTCTCCCCTTTCACTTTCTCCTCTTAACTAATCTTTCCTTTATGTCAGCTACATCATCCTAAAAACACTATATACCAAGTTACTCTTCTCTTTAAGAGCTTTTTTTTTTAAAGATAAGAAACAGACTTTTTTTTTTTTATTTTTATGATAGTCACACAGAGAGAGAGGGGCAGAGACACAGGCAGAGGGAGAAGCAGGCTCCATGCACTGGGAGCCCGACGTGGGATTCGATCCCGGGTCTCCAGGATCACGCCTTGGGCCAAAGGCAGGCGCTAAACCGCTGCACCACCCAGGGATCCCTCTTTAAGAGCTTTTGAAGAGAAGGTGGCTCCCCGTCACCTCGGGCACCAAGTACAAACACCTCAGCCTATTTCTTTTCCATAACTGTGCTCCCCACCTCACCACCAACTCATTCAGTCACTTTTGCATCTGGTACATATTTATCATGCACGTACTATGTCCCAGCATTGGGCTAGGTACTGGGGCCATGTCTGTGAACCAGCCAGGTGTCCCCATGGACCTGCTGCCTTAATCAGACTCTTCTGCTTCTTGCCCTTCACCCAGTACCTGCTCACTCTGCCCGTGCACCCACACACGCTGCTGGTCCTCTTTGGAAACGTCTCTTCTTCTCCTCTCTGCCAATGTACCCTTCTCACCATGGCTGAAACCTCTATTAAAATGCAAACCTCCCCCACATGTCCAACACCTAGAAGTAGCAAGCAGGAGCCCAGGAGGGCCTGCCTGGCACAGAAGGCTGGAAGATCTGTAGTCAGAAACCATCTGTCTAAAGCTTTTGAAAGCAAGTAAAAGAAAAAAAAATCCCAAAGACTTTACATGTGCTAATTCACTTCATAAAGACTCATTAAGTAGGGATGAGGAACCCAGGTCCAGGCTAGAACGATCCTTGAAGGTGATAGACAGAAAATACAGCAGACCTTTTGTTCTCGGATTTCGTATATGTCTTGGGGTGGGGATGAGGATATGAAGGCTGGATTGGTTAACAAAACTTTGGCCCTCCTTGGTTATGCCATATTAGTGACGTGAATTGCTTTGGAACAAGTGGATAGAACTTCCTAATGTAATCACATTTAGACTCAGTGATAGAGATGTAAATCTGAGGGGATCCCTGGGTGGCTTAGCGGTTTAGCGCCTGCCTTCGGCCCAGGGCGTGATCTTGGAGTCCAGAGATCGAGTCCCATGTTGGGCTCTCTGCATGGAGCCTGCTCCTCCCTCTGCTTCTTCCTCTGCCTGTGTCTCTGCCTCTCTCTCTGTGTGTCTCTCATGAATAAATAAATAAAATCTTAAAAAAAGAAATGTAAATCTGAAATGAAAACAGCACAGCCCGTGATAGTCATTCAGCTAATTATGTACTGAGTTGCTACTAGATGTCAGCCAAGCCTGCCACCAACATATGTGGGGCCCAGGACAAATGTATAAAGGGAGTCCCACATGCCATATGTCTAAAGATTTACAAGTTATAAATTAAGTTAACATTGTTTAATAGAATGTGTTCTGTCTTCCTACCTCAAGCAAATACAGTCTATCTTCATCACGATGTGGAAGCTCAGGTTCAAGTTTAAGATTCTTGGATTCTGTAGCATTCCATGCTGAACATGATAGCACAGTTGGGTCAGCTGTAGGCTTCCAGTCCCTAGCCTGATCTACAGACGCCCTTCTCTTCCACCCCATCTCTGTCCTGTCCCACGAGGGGCCTTACCCATGTGAGCGGACTCCCTGGCCCTCCAGTGCAAGGGTTTGGCACACTGGTGGTGTGTTCTATGCTTAACATGATGGACCTGGGACAGAGACCTGCACAGGCCCTAGAAACAGGCATAAGGCCATTTACTTAGGCAGGAAATTCTTGGGCCCTGGGTATCTATTGTATGGCCTAGAATGGAAGGGAATGAACTCTGGTTGGGCATGTTCCTCTGGTCCAGTGCATTCTTGCTTCTGGGAGGGGTGTAGCCAAAGGAGGGCCAGAGTGAGGCTTCTAAAGTATGGGACCAGGTACCTGCCATGGGGTGGGAATAAGATGATTCCAGTGTGCTCCCTCTCCTCTGGAAACTTACAAGGTGGTGAAACAAATATACAGGTAAGTAGCCCACTCTAATGTAGTGAGATAAATAATGTTTTCTGGGCTGAAACTCGGAACACAGGAAAAGGAGGCAGCAGGAAATGATGCATCTGAGGAATGGCAAATCCAGGAAGGAGAGCCAGAGAGTGAGCTATCAAAGGCCATGCTTTTGATTCCTTTTTTTAAAAAAGATTTTATTTATTTATTCATAGACACAGAGAGAGAGGCAGAGACACAGGCAGAGGGAAAGGGAGACACAGGCTCCATGCAGGGAGCCCGATGTGGGACTCGATCCTGGGTCTCCAGGATCACACCCCAGGCTGCAGGTGGCGCCAAGCCGCTGTGCCACCGGGGCTGCCCCATGCTTTTGATTCCTATTCTTTTTTTTTTTTTTTACTGTTCACCTTTGTGTTCATTGAGGTGTGATTAACACTTAGTCAAGTGCTCAAATTGTTATAGTTCTAGCAAATCACAGGCTCTCGTTTCCCATCCCTTTCTGGTCAACATCCCCTGCTCAAATGTAACCACCATTCTGACCTCTGTAGCTATAAATTAGTTCTGCCCCCCTTTGAACCTCATATAAATGCAGTGGTACAATACGTATCTTTATCTGGCTTCTTTCACTTCATAGTATGTCTGCGAAATCCATTCACGTTGTTTTTGTATAGCTGTAATGTGTTCTTTTTCACTGTTGAGTAGCATTTTATGTTATTAAAATATGACATTTCATTTATCCATTTTACCTTTGATGAACGTTTGAGTTGTTCTCACTTTGGAGCTGTTACAAATAGTGGTGCTATGGGCTTTCCTGTTCATGTATTTTTGTGAACATTTATATCACTCTTTAAAGTTTTTTTTTAATTTTGAAATAATTTCAGACTTAAAAAACAGACTTTAACTGCCCCCAAACACTTAAAGCCTTAAAGCATTTTAATTTCTTTTCTGTTTTCTGTTATAGAAATGTGAGCAAAATATATACTTAGCCAGTGATCTGTACTTATTCTCTGAATTAAAAGATAAAGACGTACTTCAGATTTATAGTTTATCAGTGCCTTTGAAAATCTATGGTCCATAATTTCCCATTGCTTGATTATTTTTCAGGAAAAAATTATAGCTCTGGGGTGCCTGGCTGACTCAGTCAGTAGACTATGCAACTCTTGGTCTCGAGGTTGTGAGTTCAAGCCCCATGTTGGGTGTACAGATGACTTAAAAATAAATCTTGAAAAAAAGAAAAAGCAAAAGCTATAGTTCCTTATATTTCTAATCAAATTTTCTTATTGAAATTCCTTTTATTCCTTCTGGATTTTTTTTTTATTCCTTCTGGATTTTAAAAAGATTTTATTTATTTATTTATGAGAGAGAGAGAGAGAGAGACAGGGAGAGGGAGAAGCAGGCCCCATGCAGGAAGCCCAACATGGGACTCAATCCCCAGTCTCCAGGATCACCCACTGGGCTGAAGGCGGTGCTAAACTGCTGAGCCACCCAGGCTACCCTTCCTTCTGGATTCTTGAAGCCCATATGCTTTCTACCCCCTTGAAATGTAGGATAAAGTATCCGATTTCTCCCACACCTGCTTCTGCTCAGCCAGCACCATCAGAGGCATCCTGGATTTGGGCTTCATGAGCCTCTTTCCAAGTGAGCTAATGTTAAGTCTGACAGTCTGGCTACAAGACCTACAGCTCATGGCTGGTAAAGGGCTGTGTTTTTAAACATCTCTTGCCAGGTGAACAACCAAACCACATAAACACACACACACACGCACACACACACACACACACACACACACACACAAGTACATGGATGTGTAGATACTCAAACTAGACCTGAAATTTTGAGGCCTCTAATGCAGGAGCATCTTTGCTTCAGGTAGCTTTAATACAAAGATGGATTATCCACATAATTCAATTAATGGCAAACCTTCCATATATTTTGTGTATTTCTTTTTTTTAAGATTTTATTTATTTATTCATAGAGACACACACAGAGAGAGAGAGAGAGAGAGAGAGAGAGAGAGAGAGGCAGAGACACAGGCAGAGGGAGAAGCAGGCTCCATGCAGAGAGCCTGACGAGGGACTCCATCCAGGGTCTCCAGGATCACGCCCTGGGCTGCAGGCGGCGCTAAACCGCTGCACCACCGGGGCTGCCCTATTTTATGTATTTCATATATTTGCCCTTCCCACCCCAACCTTATAGTTTAAGACTCAATGTGCACAAAGGAAGTTTGCTCCATCTCCCAGAAGACAGCGGAGTTCACATTGAATGCTTTGGCCCATTGCTGCTCCTCACAGTTGCATGTCAACAAAACATAGGATATTTTCTTCTTCAGAATCATATGACTATCTCACTGAGAACCTATTCATTTCTGGCCTGTTTTTTAACTGCCACCCAACACAATAGGTGCTGAAAATCTATAGGTCCTTACTATATACTTCTTGCTTGATGGAAGCAAAATTATCTAGGCAAAGGAGAAGATAGAATAGACTATTGATCCTTTGGAAATCCCTGCTACCCCATTATTCTAAGATTCTTTCATTGTTTGCCACTCCAACAGCATCCACAGCTCTTTGTACATTTCATCCATATGTTTCAGATGCATGTATGTTTAAATTACTAAAAGGCAAATTTAGAAAAGCAACTCATTGTCAAAGATCCCTTAGGATCCATCTTATTTAACTATGAACCAGATGTCTCATTTTCCCAGTAGGAAATAGACTTTGAACTTGGAAAGTTCACATTCTGTATTCTACTCCTCTCAACACAGTGAGAGAATTTGCAAATTGGTCAAGTGAGCCTCTTCTATCCCAGAGCAATGGAGCATGGTTTGCATTGTGTGGGCTGTCACTGGAGTCGGGCTCTGAGTCAGGAAATCTGTGTTCTGCTTCAAATTCCTCTACACATTCAGGATGACCTCTGGGAAGTCACAAGTTTTGGGGGCCTTTGTTTCACCATCAGTAGAGAATCATGCCTTGAGTATGATGTTGGATGATAGAAAAGGGATGTGAAAGATATTTTAAGCTTGCTGAAGGAAAGATAACCACATAACCCAAAAAAAGCATGCTATCACAGTAAATAGATTTTAAAAATATCTATCTATCTATCTATCTATCTATCTATTTATTTAATCTCTAATGTGGGGACTCAATGTGGGGATCATACTCATGAGCCCCACGATCAAGAATAGCATGCTCCACCAACTGAGCCAGCCAAGTACCCCTAGATTTTTTTTTTTTTTTGTAAAGTGAGTATGTGATATTGTTTGGATGAGATTCCTGAGGTCCTCTAGGGGAATATCTGGGAGTATACCCAAGGTTCCTGAGTCTTACTATTATCATCTCAGCAAGTTTCTGGGACAGGGGTAGAATTTTATGCTAAGGAAAATAACTTTTTTTCTGCAGAAGGAGAGACATGATGAGAGTGGTCTTCAAATATCTGAGGAGCCATCTTATGGAAGAAAGCACAAAATTGAGCTTTGTGAGTCCAGAGGAAAGAATCAGGGGCAACAGGAAAAAGTCTCACAGATGTGAGTTCTAGTTTAATTTAAGAAAGACAGTGCTAATGGCAAAAGCGGTTCAACAAAGAAAAAGGCTGCTTAGGTGGTAGTAAACTCTTTGGGCAGGTAGCATTCAAGCAGAGGCCTTGAGTCTGTCTATTAAATGTTACTAAAAAGTTTATTGGCCAGATGGACAATTGGGACAGATGGTTTCTCTAAAGATCCTTCTAATACCATAGGAGTCCATATGAATGCATGGGACACAATCACATTTAAGCAGACTTAAGGGGACCAGAAGGTGGGACACACAGAAGACCCTCCTTGAGCCATTTCTCATGAACCCTGAAGGGCCAAGAGGGTTTTGTTTTGACAATCCTGTTTGAACCCTGTGGATTAAATGGGAGGTCTTAATATTTGTCTGAGGAGAATTTGTTAATAGCAGACATTAAACAAAGCAGAAGCTAAACTGATAACAAAATAATGGCCAATCTCTTTTATGCAAATGAAGGGGTAGATATTTGTTGAACACCTGCAAGACTCAACATTTTGTAGTTGAAGACACTCAGGGCATAGAGAGGTTAAAGTAACTTTCTAAGTCACAGACCAAGAATTTGGAAACTGCTTGCAAGACCCCCATCTGTTCCACTAAGCCAAGCTATCTCACCTTTCTTTTTTTTTCTTTCTTATTGATGTCATTTTATTATAAAAAATTTCATTTGACATATTGAGCTGATTATTTAATTGGGTCAAGCAATCAGTCAATTAATATTTTTAAAATTACCAATGATTGAATGAACAGAATTTTTCTGACTGCATTTATTATTAACCTATGGAATATAAATGTGATGCTCTAACTTCTCTTGTTAAAGTCAAGCGCTATCTCACCTTTCATGTGGGAGGTCAGCAAATATCTTTACCTAACCCAATACTTCTTCCTGTAGGTGATCTGAGGTTGTTTTCCTCTGTACAAGCAGTGGATGCACCTTTACTTTCCTGAGCCCCAGGACAGACTCCTGGATCCTTTCAGTAACCTGCACCTGCATCACCCACTTCAGTAATGGCTCTGCTGAGACAGGAGGTGTCAGCCAGGACAGGAAAGCTTTACTTATATTCCAACCCAAACGAACAAAGTCATAAGGACCAGAATCTCTTAGGAGGTTGTGGGTACCAACCAAAACTTTAAAAGCCATGGATGAGGTTCACATAGGTCCTTGCACTCAGAAAGGCCCAGCGCTAGTTTTAATGTTCTACTATCACCACATGAAAGTTCTTGAAAAAAAATGTTTTAAAGGATTTATTTATTTATTTATTTATTTATTTATTTATGAGAGAGCCTGC
The DNA here is from genome assembly GCF_003254725.2 of Canis lupus dingo. Lineage (NCBI taxonomy): Eukaryota > Metazoa > Chordata > Mammalia > Carnivora > Canidae > Canis > Canis lupus. The sequence goes on along the minus strand of NC_064281.1, from coordinate 104,499,390 downwards.
ACATGAGCACAGTGGGGTGGGGGCAGAGGGAGAGGGAGAAGGAGAGAAGCAGTCCAACACGGGGCTCCATCTCATGACCCTGAGATCATGACCTGAGCCAAAATCAAGAGTCAGATGCTTAACCAACTGAGCCAACTATGCACTCTGAATTGTTGAAAATTTTTTGAATAAAGCACTCCACATTTTTATTTTGTATAAGCCCCAAAGTTGTATAATCAGTCCTGATAAGGCCAGTACTACACTGACACCTGGGCCAGAAGGGCCTCTGCCCTGAACTTTACACTTTTATTTCTTTTTCTTTTTTTTTTTTTTTGAACTTTACACTTTTAAAAGACTCCACCTTTCCAGTGGTATGCCAGTAAATGTTTAATAAATGTCTGTGGTGGAGGGTCGGGGTGTGGTACGGAGGGTAAGAGAAAGTCTTGGTTTGTAGTGTTTGCTGATTTTCATGGTGTAAATAGTCCCACCACATTTGGTTTCCAGCAACCACTGTGATGTCACCAAACCCACATTTGGAAAGAGATGTTCCCAACTGGCTCTCCCAAGCTGGTAGGAGCCAGTTCTAGTACACTGCTGTGATATATCTCACATACCAAATGAATGAATGCATGAATGACAATAAGGACACATGGATGTTTCTGTAACTAACGATCCATATTCTTTTTTTTTAATTTTTATTTATTTATGATAATAATCACAGAGAGGGAGAGGCAGAGACACAGGCAGAGGGAGAAGCAGGCTCCATGCACCGGGAGCCCGACGTGGGATTCGATCCCGGGTCTCCAGGATTGCGCCCTGGGCCAAAGGCAGGCGCTAAACCGCTGCGCCACCCAGGGATCCCAATGATCCATATTCTAAACAGCTATCTTTATGAATAACTCTATTCATATTCCTGGGAAACATTTCTTCATTTCTTGGCCTATTTTCTGATCCAACAATGGTAACAACAGCAAAATATGGTTGAATATTGTGAAGATTTCTGGGTTGTATAGCTGCTGATGTCAGAGATGGAGTCCAGAGGGGATTTGAGTGCTAAGGTTAAAAAAAGACAAATTAATTCATAAAATCCTCATTTTCTGATAACATAACCACAATAGATTCTTGCATAGCAAATTGTTTCCTTGCTTTCACCTTATGGTTCTGAATGCATTCACATATTAGCATTGGATTTACAACAGTTGTACTTGGTGACTGAGGGACATTTTGCAATAGTAAATAATTCATATCACTCTTAAATTTGTGTCTATGTAGGTCTAGATAAAATGCGTATAGGATGATTCCAATGAGCATTGAATACTAAAATTGCAGATAGTATTATTTCTATAAACATTTGTAGTTAGATTGAATCAAATGACAATTCAGGTCTAATAAAATAATTTACATATTATTGAATTATTAATTATTATTATTGAATTGATTTAACTTAAAATTTTAGTATTATTTGTCTTTTATAGTTTGCCTTTTAAAACATTTTGAATACCTTAGAAAAATAAGTTTTTTGAAAGCATGAAAATATTTTAAATAATTTGAACAGGTATTTTATTTTTTTAATTAAGATGTGTTTAAATTTTATATATTTCATACAATTACATTTTCTGTTTTAATCCTTTGGCAGGGGTTGGCAAACTATGGCCCACAGGCAAGCTGCCTATTTTTGTAAATAAAGTTTTTTAAAAAAGATTTTATTTATTTATTTGAGAGAGAAGGACAGAGCATGAGTGGAGGGGGTGAACGGAGAGGGAGAGAGAGAAGCAGACTCCTTGCTGAGCAGGGAGACCAACATGGGGCTCTATCCTAGGACCCTGAGATCATGAGCTGAGCTGAAGTCAGACGCTTAACCTACTAAGCCACCCAGGCACCCTAATAAGATTTTATTGCAACAGAACCACACCCCTTCTTTTTTTCTTTTTAAAAAATATTGTCTGTCAGAGCATCGGGCTCTAATGGCAGTTGAGTAGTTAAGATAGACCTTAGAGTCTGCAAAGTCTCACATTTTTATTATCTGGCCATTAATAGAAAAATTTTGCTGACCCCTACATTTTTTTAAGTTTTATTTTTATTTACCTAATCTCTACACCCCACATGGGGCTAGAACTCATGACCCCGAAATCAAGAGTTGCGTGCTCTTCTGATTGAGCCAGCCAGGCTTCCCTGCTGACTCCTGCTTTAGATCATAACTGACAATTCTACAAGTTATATGAAGGATCTTGATTATTTATTTTTTTAAGGATCTTGATTATAACATATAATACAAACAGGAATTTCACTGGAATAAAGGCAAGAAAAAGAAATTTTATGGAATAAATACAAGATAAATTCTCAGTTATATATATCCTTAAGTTATGATTTATCTAAATATTGTTGGCCTATCAAAAGAATAACCAGGGGCTCTTGGCTGGCTCAGTTGGTAGAGCTTGCAACTCCTGATCTCAGAGTCATGAGTTCGAGCCCTACCTTGGGAGTGGAGCCTACTTAAAAAAAGAAGAATATCCAGACATGCACAATCATAATTAAATTTAGTTGTTGATATTTTACTGGCTTTCAAAAGTATAAAAATCACTTCATACATATTCATTGATTTTGTTGTTATAAAAGTATAGTTGTCAAAGTAGGAGATGGAACATAGAACATAGAATATATTTTAATAATTTGTTGCCTTGACTTACAATTTTTAATTATTAGTTGTATGGTATATGGACCTCTGTTAGTACTCTTGCTCTGAGCCCCTCAAATGTTAGGGGGTGCATGGAGAGGCTTAGTGAGTGTGTCAACAATTAGTTGTCAGGAGCCAGTTTTTAGTCTATTGGGGTCTTGTGCTCTGAGCAGTCTCTGAGAAATTTTGCCAATGCCTAATGAGTATAGCAGAGCCTACCTATCTGCAGCCACCACAGGGCACTGGCACAGAACTTGGTAGAGCACCTGCTATCGACTCGTGTCCTCTCAAAATTCAGATATTGTGGCCCTAACCTCCATTTTGACTGTATTTAGAAACAGGGCTTTCAGGAGGTTAAGAGATTAAGTGAGGTTGTAAGGATGGGGTCCTAATCTTGTGGGACTATGGCCTTGTAAGAGAAGAAAGATCTCTCTCTCTCTCTCTCTCCATCCCTCCCTGCCTCCCTCTCTTCTCCCCATCTCCTGCCTTGTAACGACACAGTGAGAAGGTAGCTATCTGCATGATAGGAAGAGAGCTCTCAACAGAAACCAATCTTGCCAGACCCTTGATCTCGAACTTTCCAACCTTCAGAACTCTGAGAAAATAAATTTCTGTCGTTTAAGCTCCCCACCTTTTGCCGGTGTTGTGTTGTTAGCAGCAGCCAGAGAGGACTACTGTGCATCTGAGGCTGAGATCCATGCATGCATGCACTCACACATGCCACTGGAGCCGAGCCCTGAGGGGAAGACTTGAAGAGGAGAGAAGCCTGAGGAGGGAGAGCCTGTACAGCATGGCTATTAGCACACTTGGTGAGTGGGGGAAGGTTGCATCTAGAGGTGGAAGGGAGGGGCTGACACTGAGCCTCTGCTACTTCTAGGCTTTGTCTACGCTCTCTAGTTCTCTCTCAAATTGGCAATGTGTGTAGCCTCCAGAGTGAGGAGTAGATTGTGGCCTTAGTCTATTGATTGTCCCACAGCCCGTCAAATAAATGTTATTGTATTATTAACTCCTTTTCTTCTTCATGTCCATGCCACCCCTCCAGGATGTCAGGTATCTGAGCAGAGAAAGGAAAACGAGATTCCTCCACAGCAAGTTTGTTGACCAGAAGATAAAAAGAGAATCCTTGCAGGAGCCCAGATCCAGCTTTTTCCTTGAGGGACAACGGCTGGGAAGAAATGATAGATGGGCCTACAGGTGACAAACACATCGGCTTCTCATTAGTCCCCTTTGGGAGGCTGGGAGCTCCTGGCTTGCCATCAGGACATATCTACCCAGCAGCCATTTGCTGCCTAGAAGTAAGATGAGTATGTTTGATTAATTTCAAAGTAGGAGGAGAGAGAAGTGATGGAGTCTATGTGGATTTGTGGTTGTGGTGGAAGGAAACTAGGTCAGAATCTTGGTAGGGAGACCTTAGTTCCCTGACAGGAGAAGTATGGCTGGGGGTGGGGGCAGCACAGGGAGTCATTGCTTTCTTTGAGCAGAGTCTCTCAAAGACTCATCTTTCCAACCACAGGTTGACCTGTCTGCAGTTAAAACCGTGAGAAGAAGACACTAAAGTATTCCATGTGAAATCAAGACCATGATACCCATAAGACAGGGCAGCCACATAACCACAATGAACAATGAGATACCATTAAACATTAGGATGGCTATAATTAGATAAATGAAATAAACGGAAAATAACAAGTGTTGGCAAGGATGTGGCAAAACTGTACTGCCAGCATGAATATAAACTGGTTAGCTGCTCTGGAAAGCAGTCTGGTGGTTCCTCAAAAAGTTAAAATTAGAATTACTGGGCAGCTCAGGTGGCTCAGTGGTTTAGCGCCGCCTTCAGTCCAGGGCGTGACCCTGGAGACCCAGGATCAAGTTCCACATCAGGCTCCCTGCATGGAGCCTGCTTCTCCCTCTGCCTGTGTCTCTGCCTCTCTCTCTCTCTCTCTCTGTCTCTCATGAATAAATAAATAAAATCTTAAAAAAAGGAAGTTATTCTGCATTCACCCCTCCCCCAGTCTTCGGCAACCACCATGTTACTTTCTGTCTGTCAAATTTGCCTATGCTAGATATTTTACATATGTGGAATCATATAATATCTGTCCTATTGTGTCTGGCTTATTTCACTCAGCATGTTTCCAAGGTTCGTCCACATTGTAGCATGGACAGTACTTCGTTCCTTTTTAATGATACCATAGTATTCCATTGTATGGACAGACCACATTTTGTTTATCCATTCATTTGTTGATGGACACTTGAGTTGTGTCTACCTTTTGGCTATTGTGAGTAATGTTGCCATGAACATGGGTGTGCAAGTTCGAGTCTCTGCTTTCAATTCTCTTAGGTAGATACCTCAGAGTGGAGTGGCCCACATAGCAACTCTACTTTAAACCTTTTAAAGAACCACCATTTTACATTCTCACCAGCAACATAGGAGGGGTCTAAGAGATGACTTCGATTAGTCCTAGGAGGAGAGAGGACACTACCAAGGTCACTGGCTGGTACTTATTCTTGAGCCAGTTCCCCTTGTGTCTCTCTTTTTACTTTTAAAAATCGTGTTGAGAAATCAATCCCCTCCTCTTTTTAAACTGTCTCACCATGGAAGTTCCACATTGGAAGTCTCAATCCCTAAAAGAGTTTTAGGGAATCCCGTGGCAATAGAAGGCTGTTCAGCACCTCCTGGGATCCTGTCTCATAACTCCACTTGCCCTCAAGGAAAGGGAGGGCGCTATCCTGGTATTTAGCCTTTAGCCCAGCTTCCTTTTGGCACTGGCATCATGAGCATCTGAATGAGTAATCTCCCAAAGGCCTGGAGCAAAGCCTTCCCAGCCAAGCAGCCAGGCAACCTGAGACAGTACCTCCTCCTGCCTTCTGGCCTCCTAATATGCTTTGCATTAAAATACCCATTTTGGCTTTGCCTTTGAGTCAGTTCTCAGGGGAGCAATAAAAGATGAGCCATTAACATATGGCCCATGGAAATGTTGAAGATGGAGAAATGATAATTCATTCAATTTAGGCCTTTTCGGCACTTTTCCCACACACCAGCATTGCCTGCAGTGGTAAGTGTCCTAATCCCATCCCTCTCTGGGTCTCAGTTTCCCTGTCTACTAAAACAAGCAGAGAATCTCCAAGAAGCACTTGCAACTCTAAATATCACATGATTCACATTCAGGCAGAGCCTGGCTCTAACAAACTCCGGGCATCCACTCTGTGTGGCAGAATGGTAGGCAATACTTTGGGAGATATTTTCTTTCCCGGGTGAAATGGTATAAAATCAATTTCTTTTATAATGATACCAGTCTCAAACCCTCCAAAATAGAGCTCCACCCTTGGAACTGTTGTAGGATAAGGTTTTATTTGCAGAATTTTAGTGTGACCTTTTCTGAAGCAGAACAATTGTGTTGGGGGGTGGGGTGGGGGAGTGGTAAATGGGGGTGGGAAATGCTGGATTGTGATTAACCAGATAATGAACCCTGTCTGCTTTTAATCAGCCCCTTCCTGTTCTCCCAGACCTCTAAACTTTTAATATTAATGGAAACAGATTTGAATTCTGGAAAGAGCTATTCTGGAAAATAATTGGATATTTACTAGGTGAAAAGTGAAATTGTGCAGGCATTTCATAGGGTTTGGTATTTGACAGGTGCCATTTTTCTTTCCAATGTCTTGCATACCTCTGTTTTATAAACCAATATGGATAGTGGCATAAAAAGATTACAGGTTTACATGGTGGTGAGGCCTGGGAATATGTTCAAGGGGTTGGGGGTTGGTAGGCAAAGAGAGAGAGAGAACTTCAACTGGGGACAAAGCTGAAGTGCCAGAATTAGTATGGCAGAATTATTTGAAGGCAAAGAATGACAGGTCTTTAAAAGAAATAGAGCTGAGTTCATAAATGGGGATTACACCCAGAGAGACAGAGATGTTACCTACGGAACTTACCTATGGAAGTCTGACTCCATCTAGGAAAGCAAATGACTCTCTTGGTTTCCAAAAGGGATTTGTAGTTAGATGAGGTAGGAAGGCACTGGAAGGAAGTGGGGAGATTTTATTGAAATAAAGGGCAGACCTCTCCAGGGTTTTAGGCAAGCAGAACAAACTATAGGCAGATCTACTAGGAAGGGAAGAAGGGCTGCCCCGGTGGGTTGACTCAGCCTGCTTGGGTTCTTTGCCTTGAGGCCCTCTCATTTCAACTGTTAATGCTATGAGCACCATTACCCCCACACGTTCCTCCTTTAACAGTCTGGCCCTAGTGTGAACAAAGCACTTCTTTAAAGAATTCCTCTAGATGTAGTTGGACCAGGCAGATACATTTGCGAATTATTTTGCTCTACATGAAGGAGAGAACCCAAAGGAATGCTTTATAGAGAGTATAAGCAAGCTTCCTACATAGATATTTTCCTGATGCTGCCATAATTTACTTGTAGTCTCAGATAACTGGGACTTAACCAGACTCTTAGCTGCTTTTTGGCCCTACTAGCTCCCTGATAGTCTCCACAGGATGGCCACCATCTTATTTCCCACATGGAGAGTGGGAGCACCTGGTCATCTTTTCCTTCCTGGGCTTGTTTTCACAGCCCTATTTTTTTCTCTCTCAAATTGCCAGTTCTGGTTTTCAAGCTGTAGGATGCTCCTTATTTTCCATCGATTGGCAGGATGAGGTGTATTTTTTTTTAAGATTTTATTTATTTATTTATTTATTTATTTATTTATTTATGACACACAGAGAGAGGCAGAGACACAAGCAGAGGGAGAAGCAGGCTCCATGCAGGGAGCCCGACGTGGGACCCCGGGTCTCCAGGATCACGCCCTGAGCTGAAGGCGACGCTAAACCGCTGAGCCACCCAGGCTGCCCGAGGTGTATCTTTCATCTGTGAGTGCAATGTTGGTCACAGGTGAGGCTGGACGGTGGAGTCTGGATGGCTCAGTGCACATTGCGCCACTGCTTGGAGAACAATGAAGCCTCACACCTACCGACTAAGTAGCATGTTTAGGTTTTAAGGGAGACAGAATTACTTTGCAGGACTTTATTCATGTCCTTTAGGGAGGATACTCTAGGAGCATTAGGGGAGTATCCCAATCATATAAAAGGCTTTCTTCTCTGAAGGGGTCTTGGATGGCCATATGTGTCATTCCATCTTTTCAAATACTTTTAGGTGGTTAGTTGGAGCAAGAGATAAAATGTTTTATCTTCTGCAAATTCATGAAGAATATGGTGCACTTTCAGCTTATCCTGGAAACTTGATCTTTTAGACCAATATTTTGCAGATGTGGAAACTGAGGCTGCTATAGAGGAAAGAACTTGCTAAAGTCACTCAGTAAATCACCAACAGAGCTAGGACTAGCCTCCAGGCTGCTTGAGCACCAGGGCAGTGCACTGCCAAGTAACAAACTTTGGAGAACCAAATTAAGGCAATAGAATTAAGCTATTGGCTTAACACAGAGATCAAACCCAGGACCAAGGACATTAAAATATTGCTTTCTAATCTATGGCTCTAAAGGGCCTCGATCAGTACAGGAACTCTGAGCAAGAAAAGCTCTCTTCATTCCCACCTCTTTCAGCCCTATCACCTAGTCTCCCCTGGTTATAGCCAAAAGATAGTCCCACCTGGAAATTTTCTATTGTTTTCTCCTCCAATTATTGCTTCCACTCCTCTAGCCTTATACCAACCAGACACTGTGTTTGTTCCATAAATTTCACAGAAGATATGCCTGGAGTGAGTTGGGCAGAGGGGTGGGGGGTTGGAAATACACTATCCAGAGAGACCTGATGTTGACCAGATCCCCTCCAAGGACCACCTTCCCTAGTCTACAACTCTTTCGCTCTGCCAAACCCCAGCTAAAGAAACCGCTGCCCATTTTGTAGTTGGAATAATAATACAGTTTATCTATGTGCCAATGATTCACTTTGTGGAACACCTATGGCATTTTTTTTTATTCAGATGACATTCACATAGCATGAAAGTAACCATTTTAAGTGAACAATTCAGTGGCATTTGGTACACCTGTGATGTGCAACCATCTTTATCTTGTTGCAGAACATTTTCATCACCCATTCCTCTCTTCCCCTGTCCCTGGCAACTACCAATCTTCATTCTTTCTCTATTGTTTACCTATTCTGGATATTTCATATAAATTGAATCATACAGTATGTGATCTTTGGTGTCTGGCTTCTTTCACTCAGCATAATGTCTCCAAAGTTTATCCAAGTGGTAGCATGGATCAATACTTCATTCATTTTTATGGCTGAATAATATTTCATCATCTGGATATTCTACAATGTGTTTATTCAATCATTGATTGATGGGTCTTTGAACTATTTACACCTTTTGGCTATTGTGAATAGTGCTGCTTATGAATATATGTGTACATGTATTTGTTTCAGTAGCTGTTTTCAATTATTTGGGGCATATTTATAGGAGTGAAATTTCTGGGTCATGTGGTAATTCTACATTTAACTTTTTGAGATACTGTATGGCAAATTTTTAATATCATTCTGTCTTTTTCTTACTGCTTCTCAAACTGCTCATCCATATTCTCTCACTCCACAGTTCGTAAATCTTCAGGGGATATTAACTGATTTTATTTTATTTTTTTAAGATTTATTTATTTATTTGAGAGAGAGTGGGGGTGGGCAGAGGGAGAGAGAGAGAGAACTAGAGAATCTCAAGCAGACTCCACACTGAGTGTAGGCCTGACATGGGGCTTGATCTCACAACCCTGAGATCATGACCTGAGATGAAATCAAAAGTCGGGTGCTTAACTGACTGAGCCACCCAAGCATCCCTTAACTGACTTTAAAATTAGTCTATTTAGTCTAAAATTAATCAAATATAACTTCTTAAGTAAGTTTTACTGCAAATTCATCATTAAATGCTTTAAAAAACCAAACAGGAAATTCTTTTTGGATTATATCCAGAGTTACCTACAGAAATTTTGCCCCATATAGTAGCCATTAGGCACATGTAACTATTGAGCATTTGAAACATGGCTAGTGGGATCCCTGGGTGGTGCAGCGGTTTGGCGCCTGCCTTTGGCCCAGGGCCCGATCCTGGAGACCAGGGATTGAATCCCACGTCGGGCTCCTGGTGCATGGAGCCTGCTTCTCCCTCTGCCTGTGTCTTTGCCTGCCTCTCTCTCTCTCTGTGACTATCATAAATAAATTAAAAAAAATTAAAAAACAAAAGAAACATGGCTAGTGAAACTGAAGAAATTAATTTTAAATTTCATTTTATTCTTATTTTTTATTTAAAATAAAATGTAAATAGCTACATGTGGCTAGTGCTACCATAATTATGGTACAGAATCCCCAATCTTCTTCAGCAGAAAAAAAACTTGAAGCTTATTCCCAAATAGTATGTATTCTTCACGTTACTGAAACATGATAGACATGTTTGAACACGATGAAAAATAAATTTACTTTTCTTTATAGATATCAAGCATATATACTCAGTGCTGGTAAATGTAGTGCGAAAATAATATTTTTAAAAACAGTGCTGGTGGTGGTGTAAATTTTTTTCAATGAACATTCATTTATGCCCATATTCATTTATTCGTAGTATTTAATAAATATTTTAGTTGAATGCGTATTATGTGCCAGGCACTGTGCTATGTGCCAAGGACACAGAGATGACCAAGACATGATCCCTCCCCTCAAAAATGCACAGTCAAGTAGTTTGGTAACTACAAAATAGCAGTATGATATAATGATAATGGTTTTCATTTTAAAAAAATACTTATTTATTTTAGAGAGAGTGCACAGGGGTGGGGGTGGAGGGTAGGGGCAGAAGGAGAGCATCCCAAACAGGCTCTCTGCTGAGTGTGGAGCCCAATGTGGGTTTTTTTTAAAGATTTTATTTATTTATTCATGATAGTCACACAGAGAGAGACAGAGAGGCAGAGACACAGGCAGAGGGAGAAGCAGGCTCCATGCAGGGAGCCCGACGTGGGATTCGATCCCGGGTCTCCAGGATCACGCCCCGGGCCAAAGGCAGGCGCCAAACCGCTGCGCCACCCAGGGATCCCCCAATGTGGGGTTTGACATGGGGCTTCATCTCATGACCCATGAAATTAGGACCCATGAAATCATGACCTGAGCAGAAGCCAAGAGTCCAACACTTAACTGATTGAGCCACCCAGGCCCTCTGATAATGGTTTTCATTTTTTAAGCATTATGTCCATGTTATGAACTTCAATACTTTTTAATCCTTGCAATAATAGCCCTTTGAGTTAGGTATGATTATCCCCATTTTACAGACAAGGAGGCTGTGGCTTAGAGAAGTTAAAGAAGTTGACTAAGGATGCACTGTGAATGCTGTAACCGAGGTCTATACAAGATAACACGTCTTCCACAAATAAGGGAGTAAGTCACTATGTGTGGAGTGTAGGGAGGAGTGGAAGGATGGAAACAGGGCTGGATTTTGAAGGATGAGCAGGAGATATGCCTAACAATGATCCATTTGGTTCTATAGCTTTGAAATTCTTTAACATAATTGGCCTGGCAATTCCACTAAAGAGAATTTATCTCAAGGAAATATTCTGAAATAGGGGGAAAACCCTACATGAATGAGGGTGTTCATTTGTCTATTATTTATAATACTGAAGAGTTGGAAACAGCCTGCAGGTTTAACAACAGGGTAATGGGTAAATAAATTATGGTCCCACTACTTTATGGAATATTAATGCAACCTATTTTGAAAAAGTTGAAATGATAATTAAAAAGACTAAGTAGCAATACCAAAAATACATTATACGATGTCAAGTGATAAAAGCAAAATACCACATTGTATATTCACTACAAATGCAATTATGGAGAACATGATTACCTATGGACAGGGCTACAGAGGACCTCTCCATGCACACAAAGAGTGGCATTCCGGACATGGCACCCAGGGTAAGAGTTTAATTTTTTGTTATTTCCAATTTTTACATAATATTATTTTATCTTTTACTATAAAGTACGTGGAAATTGTAAAGGAGACATCTAACCTTTTTCCCTGGCTTTAATGTGACTTTTACTTGTTCCAAATAGTCATTTTCACCGGAAAATGTGAGATTCCTTTTAAAATGGATCAAATATGGAAAATATTGTGTGGTCCATTTTGTCTTAGCCAACTCAGAATTGGTCTCCAGGTAATGAAAGTAAGTTGAGAACTGTTTTCTTTGCACATGTTTGAGTGGTTTTGATTTCATTGTGATATGCGACAGAAATCACATTGCTGTCAAATATTGGCTGGTGTTTATGAGGCCATGGATTTGGAATAAGAGAACTCAGGAGAGACAGCCATTCCATTTTTAAAGTGTCTTTCTCCTGGGACCAAAGTCAAGCTCTGAGTGTATTTCTTTTTAATTTATGTGATGACATTAATATAAATCCAAGTCTTGATGTTCGTAATGGGCTGCTGTTGATTGACAAATGTGGAAGGGAAAAGGGGGTATTTATTTTTCTAAAGTTGTTGGGATGATACAATTTCAAGAATGCTGTCACCTTGGTACAATCTGGGGTAAGGCTTTGAGACACAATCCCATTTACTGTGGGGCTGTCTCAGGCCTGAGATAAGCAATAAAAGGTAGCATTTTTGTTCAAGGTTTATTTCTCATCAACAAAAAAGGTGGACTATTAGACTTGGCATGATGTAGAGGGCAAGGGTCACACAGACCAAGCTTCAAATCCTGGCACCCCTATTTGCTGGCTGTATGACCTTGAGCAAGTTACTTTACCTTTCTATATCTTAGTTTTTTCATCTGTAAAGTTGGACCAGTAATAAAGCCTACCTAATAGGTTTGTTTTCAATGTTAACTGAGACAATACATACTGCTTACAGTAGTTCCTGATACAGTAATACCTTAATAAGCTTAGTATCTGATACACTTAATAGTTAAGTGCTGGGGTGCCTAGCTGGCTGAGTTGGTGAAGCATGTGGCTCTTGATCTTGGGGCTGCAAGTTCGAGCCCCACACTGGGTGTAAAGATGACTTAAAAATAAAATCTAAATAAATAAATAAATAAATAAATAAATAAATAGTAAGTGCTATTATTAGCATGTACAAGATACCATGCTAAGTAATAGATTGTTTACTTGTCTTTTACCTCTATGAAATCATGCATTACTTGAAGATAGGAGCTATGTGTGATTTGTTCACCATTGCCAGCCCCAGTCCCTAGCACATGGTTTGGGACACAGTAGCTGCTCAAGAAATGCTTGCGGATATTCTGTATTCTTTTATGAGATGGTTGGTGAGCTGTAGCCACAAGATGAAGAGGAGAGACTCAGGAAAACAAAATCTAGTATACTTACAGGTGCCAAAGACAAAAGGCACATGCCCTCTCCCAGGGTCACAAGGGAGACACCAGGTGGTCAAGAGGCAGAAAAAGGAGCAAAGGGAAGGTTTAGGCTATGGCCTTCCTTGTGTTTTGGCAGGAAAGGCAAGGCGGGGCAAGGTGAACAGTTTCAGCTTCTTTGAATGATATCTGTGGGCTTTGGGCTACAGGGTGGTCATTAGCTGTCTGACACCTGGCCCTGGGATGATTAAGGCAGAGGACTATTGTCTCCTGGGGTGTAGGGGCCGGATAGAGGAGATATGACTTTGGATTGTTAGTTTGCATATCAAAGGCATGCTCCTAGCTAGGTCCTTGTCTATTTCTAAGAATTGGCTACTCCAGGAGGAGAGGTCTTTCCCTAGCCAGAAATGTTTTCTAAAATGTAAAAACATTATAATATGTAGACAATTAAAATATTTTTATTTTTAAACAGTGGAATGAATTTGATGATTGCCTACTGCTTTTTGGAAATACCAGGAACCTTCAGGAGCTTATAAGCATTGTGAGTAGGGACGGGAATGGGGCAGAGGGATGTGGCTAGGGGCAGGAATGGGGCAGGGGGATGTGGATAGGCATCTGGGGGTTTGAGGGAACAGGCACTCAATTTCAAACCAGAAAACCAGGACTTTTTTTTTTTAAAGTAAGCTCTAGACCCAATGTGTGCCTCCAACTCATGACCCTGAGATCAACTGTTGCATGTTCTACCAACAGAGCCAGCCAGACACCTCTGGGAAACTGTATTTTAAGTACTAGTTCTCCTTACTAGCTATGTAGCTTTTGGAATGCCATTTAATCTTTCTGACTCTCAGTTTTTTCAACTCTAAAATGGGAATAATAATAATTTAAAACCACACAAAATGTTATGAATTTATGTGACAAATGTATATGAATGTACTTTGTCAACTGAAAAGCAATACATATAACTAAAGAGGTGTTATTGTTTTAAATAGCAGCAGTGCAATGCTGGAAATGGTAAGTTTCAGATAGGTGGACCTTACTCTCTCTGAAGGATATAGCAGCTCTGAAAACAGAAAAGACCACAGACCCAGGGTTAGTTAGATTTACTATCATTATATTGGCTTGTCAGTTAAAAGATGATATTCATTATTCTTCACCCTTTAGGGATAGAGGATAAGGCCCAGGAAATTATTTGCATTTTATCACGTCTAATTTCTGCTTATTTTGTTTCTAAGATTGAAGTAATTGATGGGGAACTCCTGAGATGGACAAGTTTTCCTTCTGCTTCAATAATGAAAAGTATCAAAGACAATTTGCAACGGTGGTATTGAAATAAAAGTTTGGAGTTTTATTATTTTATTATTTATTAAAACTTTTATTTAAAAGTTTTTATTATGTTCACTTTCAAGTCCCTCCTCTTGTCCTCAGCCTCCCAAACAACTCTTCAAATTGTTTTAACCCACGAGCTGTGGTGGTAGTACCAAACTAATTTACCTGGAGAATGGGAGGGGAAAGCAGATGTGTAGATAGGCACAGAGAGGTTCTAATGTTGATTTGGTTACTGGGCAAAGGAAAAGCCAAAAGAAAAAGATATACATACTGTCAGGGAGCAAGAATTCCTGTCCCTTCAAAGGTCTTTCTAGCTGGACTAAGAAACAAATTGACATGGGACAGATTAACAGAAAATAAAATTTAATAGGCAGATATATGGGGAATCCACATAGACACGGAAATTCCAAAGGCAGTTGGGCAAAAGAGGTCTACACGTCATCCTGAACTAAGGAGAAGGTAGGGCTCCAGGATTGCAGAGGAAAAGAATGAATTTCACAGGACAATAAGAAGAGCAGATATTGCTAGTTAGATGTTTGCTCTGCCATCCAGATGGGTCACTCACATAAAATGAATCTCTGCTAATAACCCTTATCCTGGGAAAGATCCCCAATTTAGATTTTTCTGTGCGGTTAAGGGAAGACAAAGGTTTCCCTCAAGCCAGCAGGATCTCAAGTGTTTTCAGTTCAAAGTAATCTGTAGAGGCTGCTTTCAGGTAACAGGCTTGAGCAGTGGAAACCTGAGTGAGGTAGAATGGCCCACAGTGTCCACCAGGCTGAATGCACACAGGCCCATTAGTCAACCCACCTCAAAATAGCCATAGGCCCTAGCTGACCAATGGGCTGCTGAGAACCAGGTACAGGTACCAAAAAAGGAAATACCATAGTTCCCATACCTCATCATGCCCCCACCCAAATACACCCCCCACCACTGCCTCCTGGCAGTCTTTTCTTACCATCCTGCCCTTTGCTCCATTGCAGTATATCCAATAAAGTTCTATTTCCTTTGTTCTGTCTTGGGTAAATTCTTTTGCTGCCTGTGGCAACAATCACCCCGCATAATCTACATGCAAAGTAGCACATTCTTGGGGGGTCTGTCCTGATCCCCTACAATATTTATGTATCTATGTGGTATATTCTTTCTTAAGTAAATGCTTCACATCTTCAAATCCACTTGGTGATCTGCCATTGCTATTGGAATCACTAGTTCGGTGCTTTCTGTTTAGTCCAAGAAGAGTAGATCTAATGATTCCCCAGTACCTAGCACCACAGACTTTTAAGCTGCTGCAGAAACCTTTTTTCTGATATGTTCAGAAAAGAAAACAATGCTATGGTAAAATATAGATAGATTTCTGCTTTGAGCATAATAACAGAAACTGTTTGATAAAGTGGGGCAGGAAAAATAATTTTCCCTCTACCTTTCTCGGTTCTTGGCTGAGACACCCACTCCACCTCACCCCACCCATAATAAAAGGCAGACTGACAGGAGAAAAAATATTTAAAAACATATGTATGTCCTATACACATGAGAGAGACCCAGGAAATTGCAGTAACTCTCTGAAATGGCTGAAGCTATCACCTTAAAAAACATCTCCAACTAAAGACAAAAAAGATGTTGGGATGGGGAGTCAGTTATGGGAAGTGACCAGAAAAAGCACAGTAAACAAGAGTACTTTTGTTACACAGAATTAGGTTCATGACTTCTCCATTGACAACAGTTTCTAGAGATTTAGGGTCCTCTTCCTCTTCCTGGTACAGCCAGGGAGACACCCTGACATATGGAGATTTCCCTTATAAATGTATCTTCCATTTGTTTTTCAGAGCATCATCTGTGCCTATTTTTCTTTAAAAATAATCAGCTCATTTTCTCATGTGCTTGTTGGCCATGTCTATGTCTTCCTCTGTGAGATTTATGTTCATGTCTTTTGCCCATTTCATGATTGGATTGTTTGTTTCTTTGCTGTTGAGTTTAATAAGTTCTTTATAGATCTTGGAAACTAGCCCTTTATCTGATACGTCATTTGCAAATATCTTCTCCCATTCTGTAGGTTGTCTTTTAGTTTTGTTGACTGTATCCTTGCCATCAGGGAAATACAAATCAAAACCACAATGAGATACCACCTCATACCAGTGAGAATGGGGAAAATTAACAAGGTAGGAAACTACAAATGTTGGAGAGGATGCGGAGAAAAGGGAACCCTCTTGCACTGTTGGTGGGAATGTGAACTGGTGCAGCCACTCTGGAAAACTGTGTGGAGGTTCCTCAAACAGTTAAAAATAGATCCGCCCTACGGCCCAGCAATTGCACTGCTGGGGATTTACCCCAAAGATACAGATGCAGTGAAATGCCGGGACACCTGCACCCCGATGTTTCTAGCAGCAATGTCCACAATAGCCAAACTGTGGAAGGAGCCTCGGTGTCCATCGAAAGATGAATGGATAAAGAAGTTGTGGTTTATGTATACGATGGAATATTACTCAGCCATTAGAAACGACAAATACCCATCATTTGCTTCGATGTGGATGGAACTGGAGGGTATTATGCTGAGTGAAATAAGTCAATCGGAGAAGGACAAACATTATATGGTCTCATTAATTTGGAGAATATAAATAATAGTGAAAGGGAATAAAGGGGAAAGGAGAAAAAATAAGTGGGATATATCAGAAAGGGAGACAGAACATGGAAGACTCCTAACTCTGGGAAACAAACTAGGGGTGGTGGAAGGGGAGGAGGGCGGGGGGTGGGGGTGACTGGGTGGCAGGCACTGAGGTGGGCACTTGACGGGATGAGCACTGGGTGTTATTCTGTATGTTGGCAAATTGAACACCAATAAAAAATAACTTTAATATAAAAAAAGAAAAAAAAATCAACTCAAAATAATCCCTGTGCTAAAGGGACATAGCTTGGGGTGGCAAATTCTGGTCCCTTTCAGTTTGATTACTTTTAATTTTCCTTCCTTTTTTGATGAATTGGGCTGGGAGGCCATGGTGCTGTAGCAAGACAAAGTCTTACTAAGACAGCCTTAGTAAGACAGACTTTGGGAGCAGATAGTTTGGGGTCTGAATCCCCATGCTGCTCTTCATTAGCTGGGGAATGTTGAAGAAGGTCCTGATTGTCCTCTAAGCCTTAGTTCTCAGCTGAAAAATATGAGAATTTTTGTGAGGACTTAATATGATACTGTATGTAAAGCAACTGGCTTTAGTAGGTGGGGAAAGTAAAAGTATGTTTTGATTGTGTCTTCAAAAAAATCACTGGAAAGAGAGCTAGTCTCTCATGGGCCTTTAGTACATCTTTGATAGTGGCTTTTTTTTCATCTATGTGTTTCAATCAACAAACATTACACTATGAGGAGAGGACGAGTATTTTCCCTGGTCTGACTGGGGTCTGTATGACAGTTGATGTGAAATGTTGTGGCCTGGGAGTGAATGACCAAGAAAGAATTCTTGAGATGTCTTTGGCGCAAAAAAAAAAAAAAAAAAAAAGGTAGTTTTATTAAAGCACGGGGACAGGACCTATGGACAGAAAGAGTTGCACTGAGGTTATGACAGGTGACTGATTATGTACTTTTAAGTCAGGAGGGGGTTCGGGATAGTGGAAGTCTGTAAAGAATTTGGAAGCAAAGTTTCCAGGACCTTGAGGGGCTAGCTGCTGTTAGAATAAGGTCATTCAGGGGCACCTGGGTGGCTCAGCCTGACCTCTCTGCTCAGTGTAGAGTCTGCTTCATATTCTCTCTCCCTCCCCCTCCTCCTCTCCCTCCAGTCAGTTCCCCCTCTCTCTCTCATCTCAAATAAATACATAAAATCTTTAAAAAAGAATAAAGTCATTCACCACTGTCTAGTAGAACCTTAGTCATGAGTCCCTTCAGATGTATATCAGTGGGTTATATACTTGAAGGATGATTGCTAATATATATCTTGGCGGCAGGGGGGCATAGAGAAAGGAAGCTTCTAAAGGTATTTTCATATGTTAAAGAAGACTTTCAGGATCCTGGGCCTAATGTCAAGCTAGGGTTGTCTTTTACCTCTAGCTAAGTATTAACATTGAGGCACCTGAGTTCCTGGAGAAAGGCCACTCTGCCTGTCCCAAGGACTTATCAATGGGCTGTAAGTTGTAAGGAAGTTTAATTATTTTCCAATATTTCTTTTTTAATTTTTTAAAAGATTTTATTTATTTATTCATGAGAGACACAAAGAGAGAGAGAGAGAGAGAGAGAGAGAGAGGCAGAGACACAGGCAGAGGGAGAGGGAGAAGCAGGCCCCATGCAGGGAGCCCGATGTGGGACTTAATCCCGGGACTCCAGGATCACGCCCTGGGCTGAAGGCAGGTGCTAAACCACTGAGCCACCCAGGGATCCCTCCAATATTTCGTTTGCCTTTGTTTTTCATATCAACAGTCACTTTCCTCCACATTCTAAGCTAACTCAGATTTTTTTTGGTGGAAATATATTAAGTTTTTAAATAATTTAAGAAAACATTTTGGTCTGCCCATCTGCTCAGGTTACTTTTTTGAACCATTCTAAAAAATACCAGCAGATTACTTGTCCTGAAACACCAAGTTGAGAGTAGCATTTCCCTACTCACTGGAGTCTAGTGGCTCTCTACTGCCTATCAACTTCAGAATTTCCCGCCTGGCAGTCAAGGCTATGTGCCTGGGTCCTTTAGAGTTATATCCTATACTGCTCTATCCTAAGGAGTTATTAGATGGCTAATAACCAAAGTGGATCTTTTGTTATTTACTATAAGCACTGTCCTGGAAAATGCTTTGGAAGGGAAAAATAGAAGGAGATAGGGTTTGGGGCACAATGTAAGTAATGTCCAGTTGAAAAAAATTGAGGTCCAACAGACTCAAGAAGACTTCTACACCCCCTACCCATACAGGTTAGGAGACTGTACTAGAAAGAAAGATATTACCAAAGATAATTTTTTTTTACATTAAGGAAGACTTCTCTGCTTGACATGGCAAACATTTGTTTACCAAACAGTCGCTCTTCCCATCTTCCTGTGAGTTATCTTACTCCCTTTGAAATCCCAGGTCTCTATCCCTTTCTTAGCTGAAGATGGTGCAGAAACCTCAATTGCTTAACTGTGAGCCTCTCATGTCTTTGTGGGTTTTACTATATGCACATAATTAAATATTTTTCCCGTTAATCTGCTTTATGTAAATTTAATTATTGGGCCATCCAAAGAACCTAGAAAGGAAAAAGAAGAAAATTTTCCTCCCCTACAAAGAAAAAGTGGAGAATTACTATGGGGATTTCAGTATGTATGTGTCTGTGTATGTGTATCATCTAGCCAACTTTTCTCATGCTCTAAGAAGAGTTTGAAGGGGAGCAAAATATACCACCCCTAAATATGTCTCCTTGGCACATTGACTATTTTAAGCTGATTATTTTTTAAGAGAGGGGAGGGGTAGTGGGAGAGAGAGAGAGAGAGAATCTCATGCAGACTCCCCACTGAGCACGGAGCCTGATGCAGGGCCTTATCCTATGACCTGAGATCATGACCTGAGCAAAACCAAGAGTTGGAAGCTCAATTGACTGAGTCACCCAGGGGCCCCTAGGCTGGCTATTTTTAAGAAACAATGGATGCATGTAAAGCTCTGAAAACCCCTTTGTATGAGACATTTATATTTATAATGGAAATCTCCATTTTTAAGAGCATCTCACTGACTGTACCAGGAAGTGGGGGATGGCTTTAAGTCTCTAGACACTGTTTATCCATGGAGAAGGTAATGACTTAAATCAACAGTCTTACCCTTGTTTACTGTAGTTTTCCCAGTCACTTCCCCAAACTCTCTACCCCATCTTTTGTCTTTAGCTGAACATGGTAGTTAAGGTGATGGCTTCAGCCATTTTGGAGAGTAACTCAGATTTCCCTGGTCTCTGCCACTTACAAAGGAGATATACACATTATTAAGCTTTTGTTTTTCTCTTGTTAATCTGTCTCATATTAATTTAATTCTTACACCAGCCAAAGAACCTGGAATGGAAGAAGCGAAAACCTTTCTGCCCCTACGACTTCCACTGGGAAGAGCAGATGGGAAAAGCCATTTCCGTAGTCTATACTGCTGCAAGTGGAATGACTGTTATCCCTTCAACCTGCTTCAGTTTTTCTTGCCTTCACCCTTGGGCTTTCCTTCTCTCTTCCACCTAGGGTGGGTACTCCCTACACCATCTCCATCTATGAAAATCCCATCCAGCCATCAGAGCCAGGTTCAATCTCACTTCCAGTTCTTGTTTCTTCCCTCTTTTTTCAGCTCTTTCTGTACTGGACATGTGGTGTCAATCTCCAATCCTGTACTCCAGTGGTTTGTGTTCTTCCTTGATAGCAGGGCTGCCAGGAAGCTGTTCTGGTGGTGCCCTGAATAAAAGTTCCTGGCTGAGAGGGCAAATGGGGGCTGAAACCAGGCACCTTTTCTAATTTACACAAAGATACTGTGTGCTAGCAGTTCTGCCTGACAGACAGCTTCTTGAGGACAGGGACTAGATCATAACCATCTTTGTGCCACCCCCAGCACTTTGACCTGGAGTCCTCCTCGTGGGCGTCAAATTGGGCTCTTCTCCCCCTCCTTCTGATGGTTGATTTTTTTTTGAGATTTTATTTATTTATTCATGAGAGACAGAGAGAGAGAGAGAGAGAGAGAGGCAGAGACATAGGCAGAAGGAGAAGCAGGCTCCCTGCGGGGAGTCCAATGCAGGACTAGATCCCAGGACCCCAGGATCATGCCCTGAGCTGAACGAAGGCAGGTGCTCAACCATTGAGCCATCCAGGTGTCCCCTGATGGTTGATTTTTTTTTTTTTTTTTTTTTTTTTTTTTTTTTTTTTTTTTTTTTTTTTTTTTTTAAGATTTTATTTATTTATTCATGATAGTCACAGAGAGAGAGAGAGGCAGAGACACAGGCAGAGGGAGAAGCAGGCTCCATGCACCGGGAGCCCGACGTGGGATTCGACTCCGGATCTCCAGGATCGCGCCCTGGGCCAAAGGCAGGCGCCAAACCGCTGCGCCACCCAGGGATCCCTGATGGTTGATTTTATGTGTCAACTTGACTGGGCTAAGGGATGCTCAGATAGCTAGTAAAACTTTATTTCTGGGTGTGTCTGACAGAGAGTTTCTGGAAAAGGTTAGTATTTGAATGAGTAGACTGAGTAGAAAAAGATCCACCCTGACCAATGTGGCCAGGCATCACCTACTCCACTGAGGGCCCCAACAGAACAAAAAGGCAGCTGAAGAGCAAATCTCTCTTGCTTCTGGAGCTGGGATGTCTCTCTTCTCCTGCCCTTGGGCATTGGAGTTCCTGGTAGAGACTCATACTGAATTATGCCAACAGCTTTCCTGCTTCTTGAAGCTGCACATGTCCTATGGTGGCATAGCTCAGCCTACAGAATCACATGACCCAGTTCCTATCATGAATTTCCTCTTATATATCTGTATTATACCATTGGTTCTGTTTCTCTGGAGAAGTCTAGTACACTTTTTCACCCATCATATCCAATCAATCACCCTGTCCTCCCTGTCCTGCCGATTCTGCCTCATATATAATATCTCAATTCTACTCATTATGAATTTCCTTTGCTGCCCCCCTTAGGCATCACTATCTTGGGGTGCCTGTATGGCTCAGTCAGTAGAGCATGCGACTCTTGATCTTGGGGTTGTGAGGTCAAGCCCCATGTTGGGCATAGAGCTTGACTAAAAAAATAAGAAAAGAAAAAAAAACAGGTTTGTCATCTTGCTTAGAATTCAATAGAAATTCTAAAAAAAAAAAAAAGTTCTCAGCTTCCTGTCTTGCTCGCTTCCTACACATTCTCCTCACAGCTGCCATGTAATCTAAAACAGAAAATTGGTCGTGTCACACCTCATTGCCATACCTTCATGATCAGTTTCTACTCAAGCTTCATCTCTCTCTCCCTAACCACCACTTCCCTATCTGGCATTGCCTAATCTTTCCATTCCTCAAAAACTTTATATTCTCTCTTTTATCCACACTTTTCCTTCTGCTTGAAGTTCTTCCTGCTAGCTCCTGCCTTTAACTGAATAACTCCTATTCATTTTTAGGTCCCAACTTGGACATCATGTTCTCCAATATCCTAAAATCAACCCCAAGTCCAGGTTAGATGCTCCTCATAGATGCTCATACATATACATACCCTGCATTTCCCCTATTATTTCCCCTATTATACTTTATGGCAATTATACATTTATGTCTCTGTCTCCTCTGCTAGACTGTAAGCTCTCAGAGGGCAGAAAGAAAGTCTGTCTTATTTATGGTTATTTCCCTCCCCTATCTCTTCCCACAGTGCTTGATACAGTAAGAACCCAGTAGTCATTTGTTGAGTGAATACTTGAGCTCTACAGATTCATTAGTTATCATCTGGGAGATTTTTTAAAAGATCTTATTTATTTATTCATGAGAGACACAGAGATAAAGAGAGGCAGAGATATAGGCAGAGGGAGAAGCAGGCTCCATGCAGGGAGTCCTCCGAAGTGGGAGTTGATCTCAGGACTCTGGGATCACGCCCTGGGTCAAAGGCAGGCACTTAAACCTCTGAGCCAACCAGGCATCCCCTGGGAGATTTTTTTTAAAAAGATCTTAAAATTTGTTTTAGAGAGAAAGAAGGGGGAAAGGGAAAGAGAGGATCTCAAGCAGACTCCCTGCTGAGCATGGAATGGAACCTGACACCCAGCTCTAGCTCTCAAAACCCTGAGATTATAACCTAAACTGAAATCAAGAGTCAACCAACTGAGCCACCCAGGTGCCCCCCACCAAGGAGAGCTTTTTTTATATGAATTCAGATGGTACCAGTGGTAAATTTAACTTCATAATAAGAAAAAAATGTAAAGGATTGGCTATCATTCATCAGCAGCAAGTATAATGCACCAATGCAGATATATAGATCAGAATGAAGACTTTTGTGGAGCAGTGGGGGGGGGGGGGAACAAAACACTCTGCATTGTTTGAATTTAGATAGAGCATCTAGGAAAATCCCACACACACCCGCTCCCGCCCAGTTTTTTTTTTAAGATTTTATTTATTTATTCATGAGAATACACAGAGAGGAGAGAGACAGGCAGAGACCCAGGCAGAGGGAGAAGCAGGCTCCATGCAGGAAGCCTGATGTGGGATCCCAGGTCTCCAGGATCACACCCTGGGCTGCAGGCGGCGCTAAACCGCTGAGCCACCGGGGCTGCCCTCCCGCCCAGTTTTTAAACATTCCTTTAACTGTGTTTACTCAGTGGCTATGGTTTCCTTGATTTAGTGGTGGTTGTTTTTTTCGCATGGTTTAAAATACCTTCAGCCAAAGTAGCTTTTATGAAAATTCCCAACCAGATGTGTTCTCTCCATAATCTGAACTCTTCCATAAACCCCTTACAGGGTTCTCATTATGATACATAGTGTTGCAATGATGAGGTTATACGACTTAACCACTCTCCTACTTTGTCAGCTTCTTGAGGACAGGGACTGTTTTGTTTTTGTAGCCCAAGCTTTCAGCAAATGCGTAATAGTATCTAGGGCATATTTATTGAATAAATGGATGCAATAGTCAAAAGATCCACCTTGAGAGCAACCAATTATTTGCAGCTCAGGTATAGGCCAGGATGAAACAACATCTCATGCAATATACAGGATGCAGCATTCAGTCTGCTGTTCCTTGTTCCTGCCAGCAGCCATTTCTTTCTAGATGTTGTACTTAGTCCTTATTTATTTAATTGGAACTTAACTGAATCAAAAGAAACAAATGCAAGTAATTGGAGTTCATCAATATTAAAAGCTTGTATGCTGGCAAAGGATACCATCAAGGAAGTGAGATAACAATCCACAGAATGGCAGAAAATATTAGTAAGTCCTTTATCTGTTAAGGATTGAGCATCCAATCCTTATATATATATAAGGAGATACACACACACATGTATGTGCATATATATATGTGTATGTGTATATAAGTATATATGTGTGTGTGTGTGTGTGTGTATATATATATATGCATATATATATATATATATCTTACAATGAAACAGTAACAAGACAACCCACCTAGGGAGACTTGGGTTAAGCGTCCGACTCTTGATTTCGGCTCAAGTCATGATCTCAGGGTTATGGGACCGAGCCCCAGGTCAGGCTCCCCACTCAGTGCAGAGGCTGTTTGCCCTTCTCCCTCAGCTCCTCCCTGACTCTCCCTCTCTCTCAAGTAAATAAATAAAATCTTTATTTTTAAAAAAGATTTTATTTATTTATTCATGAGAGACACAGAGAAAGGCAGAGACACAGGCAGAGGGAGAAGCAGGCTCCCTCTGGGAAGCCTGATGTGGGACTCGATCCCAGGACTCTGGGGATCATGACCTGAGCCAAAGGCAGATGCTCAACCACTGAGCCACCCAGGTGCCCCTACAATCTTTAAAAAATAAATAAATAAAACACAATCCACCCAATTAGTATAGGAGCAGAGGATCTGAATAGACATTTTCCCAATAAAGATCTACATACTTCCAACAGGCACTTGGAAAAATGCTCAACATCATTAACCATTAGGGATGCAAATCAGAACTGCAGTGAGATACCACTTAATACCTATCAGAATAACAATAAATAATCATAATCATAATCATAATCATAAATGTTGGCAAAGATGTGGAGAAATTGGACTCCCCTTCAATGCTGGTAAGATGGTTGAAAGATAGGCTTACAATTCCTCAAACAATAAAACAGAGATCATATGACCCAGCCATTCAATTCTTAGCTATGTACCCAAGACAAATGAAAACATTAACACAAAAACTCATAGGTGAATGTTCATGGAAGCATTATTTATAATGTGACAATAGCTAAAAAGTGGAAATAATCTACAATATATAAGGAACTCGTGTAACTCAATAGCAAAACACCAAATAACCCAATTTAAAAATGGCCAAGGATTTGAACAGACATTTCTCAAAAGGAGACATCCAGATGGCTAACAGATATGTGAAAAAGTGGTCAACATCACTCATCATCAGGGAAACACAAATCAAAACCATTATGAGGTATCACCTCATACCTGTTAGAATTAGTATGATCAGAAAGACAAAAGGTAAGAAGTGTTGGCAGGGGCGTGGAGAAAAAGGAACCCTTGTGCATGTTGGTGGGAATGGAAATTGGTACAGCCATTATAGAAAATAGTATAGAGTTTCTTCAAAAAATTAAAAATAGAACTACGTTATGATCCAGCAATCCCACTTCTGGGTATATAGTCAGAGGAAATGAAATCAGTATCTTGAAGAGTAATCTGCACTCCCATGTTCATTGCAGCACTATTCATAACAGCCAAGATATGGAAGCAATCTAAATATCCATTGACAGATGGATAGATAAAGAAAAAATATATATACACAATGGAATATTAATAGTCTTTGAAAAGGAAAATGTTGCCATTTGTGACAATATAGATGAAACTGGAAGACATTATGCTAAGTGAAATAAGCCAGATGCAGAAAACCAAATACTGGATGATCTTACTTAAATGTGAAATCTAAAAATGTCAAATTCTGGGCAGCCCCAGTGGCTCAGCGGTTTAGTGCCACCTTCAGCCTGGGGATGGGATCCTGGAGACCCGGGATTGAGTCCCATGTCAGGCTCCCTGCATGGAGCCTGCTTCTCCCTCTGCCTGTGTCTCTGCCTGTGTCTCTGCCTCTCTCTCTCTCTCTCTGTCTCTCATGAATAAATAAAAATCTTAAAAAAATAAATAAAAACGTCAAATTCGTAGAAACAGGAGTATAACAGGAGTATAATGGTGATTACTGGGGAGGGGAGGAGAGGAAACAGGGAGATGTTGGTCAAGGGGTGCAAAGTTTCAGTTTTACAAGATGAGTACATTCTGGAGATCTAATGTACAATAATGTGACTATGAAAATAATATTGTACTGTATACTTGGAATTTGTTAAGGGCGCATATTTTTAAAAAATATTTTATTTTTAAGTAAACTCTACATCCAGCGTGGGGCTTGAACTCACAACCTTGAGATGTAGAGTCTCACGCTGTTCTGACTGAGCCAGCTGGACGCCCCAAAGGGGTGCATTTTAAGTGTTCTCTCCACAGACAAAAAAGTGATAACTATGCTAGGTAATGGTTGCGTTAGTTTCATTATAATGAATATTTCACAATATATACTATGTTAAATCAAGTTGTACATCTTAAATACATGTAATTTTTAAAGATTTTATTTCTTTATTCCTGAGAGACACAGAGAGAGAGGCAGAGACATAAGCAGAAGGAGAAACAGGCTTCTTATGAGGAGCCCCATGTGGGACTTGATCCAGGACCCTGGGATTACACCCGGAGCTGAAAGCAGATGCTCAACCGCTGAGCCACCCAGGCGTCCCAATACATATAATTTTTAATTGTCAACTATAACAATGAAATTGAGAAATATGTAAAGATACATAGAAATTAAACTACCAAAAAAAGTGGAAACAACCCACATGTCCATCAACTGATGAATGGATAAACAAAATGTGGTATATCCTCACAATGGAATATTATTAAACCATAAAAAGAAATGAAGTACTAACACATGTCACAGCTTGGATGAACCTTGAAAACATTCTGCTAAGGTAAAGAAGCATGTCAAAGAAGATCAGGTAGGCTGGTTCAAGTGCAGTGATGTTTATGATTAATTGATCACAGCCAGTCACAGATTTCTTTGTTCCTTCTCTACTCCCACTGCTTCGCTTGACTAGCCTTAAAAAAATCCTGTAATATATTATTCCACTTACATGAAATGTTCAAAATAGGCAAATCTACAAATGCAGAAAGTAGACTGGTTGTTGAGGACTCACCACCTAATGGGTAACGGTTTCTGCGGAGATGAAGTTCTAAAATTTGATGACGACACTGGTGTACAACCTTGTAAAACGTACTAAAAGCCATAGAATTGTAGACTTTAGAAGGATAAACTACGGTATGTGAATTATGTCTCAATAAAGCTGTTATTTTTTTAAAAAGGGAAACAAATAAAAATTTCCTATCACCCCAATTCACTTCCAGTCTTTGTCAGTGCTTACACATATATTTATTTGTATCTTTATCAGTGAGTGCCCAGTATAGTGTGCTATGCTTTTTCATTTAACATCATTTCACATACATTCCCACGTGTCGTTTTAACCTAGTTTATAAAAAAAAAAAAAAACCTAGTTTATACATTTGTCAATTTTAAAATAAAATTTTGTCAAAGTGTGGCAGATATAATACATAGAAAAATCCACAAATTATATGAGTACAGCTTGGCGAATTTTCCCAGAGTCACACATCTATTTGTCATTTTGCATAGAAAAAATTACGTGCATCATGGTGCTGTGTTATAATTTGCTTAGCTATTTCTCTATTTGGGGGTACCTTTTGAGTTGTTTTTGACTTTTCAAAATTATAAATAACAATGCCAGGATCATCTTTATATGTATTACTGCCCAATATATATAGAATAACTCAAGTTATTTCTATATTCTCCAAAGCAAGATTAATGGATCAAGAGAATGTCAAATACCCATAGACTGCTTCTTCTAAAAATACAAATTAATTTCTAGTTCCATGAGCAATATGTAACTGTACCTAACTCATGAGAGCTTCACGAACATTAAGTTTTCTCATTTTAATCTTTACTATCCTAGTTACAAGGTGTATAATAGCACTTTACATCTATTTGGATTTCTACTCTGCCATTGCCAGAGTGACTGACTGTTCATCTGTAAAATTTAATGTCTGTAGTTCTCATGCGGAAGCTCCCCATCTCCTTTGCCCACTTTCTAGTAGTATCTGGATGTCTATTTCATGTCTTTTTCTCAATTCCAAATGTATTTTAACAGCATGATTTCACTGATCATATTTTCACATTTGTGTTTCCATCTTGTAGCTTTCAAAATATTTGTTTTATTTAAAGTATAATTGACTATGCTTTATTTTATGTCATTGCAAAAATATTCATTAAAATGTGATAAATGATAGCTTCCATTTATCTGATAAACAGTTTTCTCCATTTGGGAACTGGGGTAAAAATGTGAGTGCATTTTCTTCTTAATGTTTTATTATACTTAAGTCTTTGAATCACCTTGGATTTATTTTACTTATGATTTAAGCTATAGATCTAAGTTACTTTTATCCATATTGAAATCCATTAATTAAGTAGTGATTTCTTTTTCTATTATTGTTTATGGTTTGCCAGATGTTGAATTATTAAATAATCAATTATATTCTAGAATATTAATATTTCCTTGAGCATTTATAATCCAAGTATATGTGCTGATAATTTGTTTTAAAATCTTAAAAGAAAAAAAAATAAAATCTTAAAAGAGGGATCCCTGGGTGGCGCAGCGGTTTAGCGCCTGCCTTTGGCCCAGGGCGCGGTCCTGGAGACCCGGGATCGAATCCCACGTCGGGCTCCCGGTGCATGGAGCCTGCTTCTCCCTCTGCCTATGTCTCTGCTTCTCTGTCTCTCTCTGTGACTATCATAAATAAATAAAATTATTAAAAAAAATAAAATCTTAAAAGAATGAGGCTACAATAATTGTGATCTTTCAGGAGAATTTTTCTAACAACTTGTCAAAGTCTATAAAACTGCTTTCATTTGAATGGTGTTAAATTTATATGCAAACATAGCTATCTTTACAATATTTGGTCCCTCAAGTATTATTTTTTCTTGGTAAATAGCATCATTATTTCATGTCCTTTCTCTACTTCTCCTGATGGTATTTCATCATTTTCTTTCAATGTATCTTTTTTTCCTCTCAAATTAAGCGAATGACTAAGTATTTAATATGTTGCCATCATCGTGAATCTCCTTTTTCATTATATTGTCTAACTTGGTGTCACTCTTATTAGGAATGCAACTGGCTTTAGTCATTTATCTCCTATTATACCACTCTGCTGTATATATTTATTTAAATTTTAATGAATTTTGCATTGATGCCTGGGACTTCATTATATAATACCGTCATTTGAGAGGAGTGATATTTTTATTTCTTCCTTCCACATATTTATAGCTCGTTTCATTTTCTTCAATCTTATTTTATTACCAAGTTAATTAAGACTGATGAGAGAGACATCCTTGTCATATTTATGTTTGTAATAGAGTGTCTCCAGTGCATCTGGCTATTGATTTTAGGTGTGTATAATGATCCTGTTAAGAAAGATAATCTTTTGGGATCCCTGGGTGGCACAGCGGTTTAGCGCCTGCCTTTGGCCCAGGGCGCGATCCTGGACACCCGGGATCGAATCCCACATCGGGCTCCCGGTGCATGGAGCCTGCTTCTCCCTCTGCCTGTGTCTCTGCGTCTCTCTCTCTCTCTCTCTCTGTGACTATCATAAATAAATTTAAAAAAATTAAGAAAGATAATCTTTTGTATGTCAACTACACTTCAATTAAACAAAATTATATAAGGGAGTCCTCAACTTCTTTTCACATCGAACATAATTTGTAGAATAAATAATTTACCTCAGGATAAAAAAATAAAGAAAATCTTCCATGTCTTTATTTTGTTTAGCCAATGAAAGTTTTGAATTTCGAGAAATATCCCCTCAGCATCTTTGGAGTATCAGGCCTCAGCTCAGTCCCAGAGAGGCCTTCCATCATAACCTTATCTAATATGCCCACTCATCTCTGGCCACACTCTATCATGTCACTCTGTCTTATTTTCATCAGAGCACTTGTCACCACGTGAAACTCCTCTAGTTAGTTTTGCCTCACTGGCTTCCCTTTTGCCGGTTTCCTTCACTGTTGTATCCTAGTACCTAGAATAGTGCCTGATACTTGTGATGCAGTCCACACATCTTTTTTGAAGGCATAAACGGATATACTTTTGTGATTATATCCATTAATGTGATATGTTAAAAGTGCTTCTATGGTTATAACAGTTTGGTTCTTAGCTTACGGCAGTTTCCTTGTTTTCTTTTTGTTATGATCTTAATTAGAATTTTAGTGTCTCTTGTCGTATAACTGACCTGTAATTTCCTTTCTTGATATTGCTGTTTTTGAATAATTAAATAAAAACCATATTTACCTCATAAAACAAGTTTGGTAGTCTACCTTTTTGTGTATTTTTACTGTGTAACTTACTGAATGTTTAATAGAAGAATTGTTTCTCAGAAAAATTCTCCAGTAAATGGATCAGAGTCAGGTGCCTGATTTTACATTATTTTATTTTATTTTTACTTATTCTCAAATTTCAGGTTTATTGAGGTAGGGTAACTACACTATTTGAATATTTCTTTTTCTGTCATTTCCTCTATGAATAGTCTATTTATGCTAACTTACCCGTGTCATCGTTGGTATTGTATATATTGTGTAGGTCGTCATTCCTAGCTATTTAGTTATCACTTTCATTAGCTGGTAGCTGAGAAGGATAACTCACCCAATTTAACCCTCAACTCACTCAACAAACACTTTTGAATCACTGCCCTCGGTGCTGGTGGCACAAAGATGAGGAAGATACAATTGGACCATAGGTTTTTTTTTTCCTTTTTAAGATTTTATTTATTTATTTATGAGAGAGACACAGAGAAAGAGAGGCAGAAACAGAAGCAGAGGGAGTAGCAGGCTCTATGCAGGGAGCCCGACATAGGACCTGATCCTGGGACTCCAGGATCATGCCCTGGGCTGAAGGCAGGCGCTAAATTACACTAAGCCACTCAGGCGTCCCAAAGTGACAGGTGTTTTTTTTTTTTTTTTAAGATTTTATTTATTTATTCATCACACACACACACACACACACACACACACACGACATAGGCAGAGGGAGAAGCAGGCTCCATGCAGGGAGCCCGATGTGGGACTCGATCCCGGGTCTCCAGGATCACACCCTGGACTGCAGGCGGCGCTAAACCATAGTTTGATTAGAAAGTGTGTTAGTCTCTGTTTGTGGCCCCCTTAATCCTACCCCAAACTACTCTCTGACCTTCCCTGTGCCCTGGGAGTCTGACCTCTATAGGTCCAACCACCAAGGCTCTCCTGCCCCCTGGCTTCTGGTAGGATTCCATCTTTGGGAGGTATGGGAGGTTGGCATATTTATTCCCCTGGCTTTCTCCTTTCTAGGCTGCATTTTGATGACGGCCTCATTCTTCTGTCTATCTCCAAAGCTCCTGTCGGATGGCCCGTCTCTTACAGCTCCATTTCTTGCCACAGCCCCTTAACCTTAAAAGAATAAAACTGCCATTTATTTTACCAGCAAAAATGGGTTTATTTGGGGAGAGCATTGAATTACAACCTGAGACAAGAAAGCTATTACAAAATCATAGTCAATTCTAAAGGAGAAAGACAGAAAGGCTCTTTTATAAAGTAAAGGGGGGGGCAGTTTGGAAGGACAATTGTAAACAAGAAGTCAATTGGAGGAAACTGGGAGTTCCAAGTATTGTGGCCTCTCATTGGCTGAGCTGTGACTGACTCTCATTGGCTGGGCTGTTGTGGGGGCGGGCAGGGGGAAGCCTTCCTTCCTGCTGGGGTAGTAAAGCAGTGTCTGTGGGCAAGGTCTGGCTCTTCTTGCTGGGTCTGCAATTGACTTTGAGTAGTAGGGAGTGAGAGTCGCCCCTGCCAAACCTTCTGATCCCATTATAGTGAGGTTTCCCTTTATTGATTTTTACATCCCCTAACATCATTTCTGCTCCTTGCCCCTTAGGGCTAGGGTGGTATTTGACTTGTTGCTGTTGTGAGCCCCAGGGCACTTCAGCACCCCTTGTTAGTTCCCTTAACCCTGTGGGCATTATTGCAAACAGTCCCTTTATTAGTATCCAGTAAAACCTTTTGGAGTGTGCCATCTGTTTCCTGTCAGGAGCCTGGCTGATACAAGGAAACAGATAGATAAATGTATAATTAAAGTATAGTGCAATACATGTTTTAATAGAGATAAACATGAGGTGCTATAGAAACACAGAAGAGGGGCATGTAATCCCAAGTGTTTTGAATTTCTCTCCTAAGCGTTGTAAAATTGCTTTTCTCATCTCTGATTTACTATGTTGGGTTTTTTCTGTCTTGTAAATCATTTGACCAAAAATTCTGCTAATTTTTCAAAGAAACAGCTATTGGTGTGCCTACCAAATACTTTTTATCTTTTCCATTTTGCTTATTTTTATTGGCTTCTTTATTTCAATATTTAGGGTGGCTGCTTTATTTTTTTTTAATTAATTAATTTTTTAGAGGTGGGGGAGGGGTAGAAGGAGAGAGAATCTCAAGCAGACTCTATGCTCAGCGTAGAGCCAGATGCAGGGCTTCATCTGATGACCCTGAGATCATGACCTGAGCCGAAATGAAGAGTTGGAGACTTAACCCACTGAGCCACCCAGGTGTGCCTATTTCCTTTTAAAGGGCTTTTTAGTTCATCATGTTTCTCTCACCCTCTCTATCCTACTTATTAATACAGACATTTACAATGACGAGTTCTCCTTTAAGTACTAAATTGGCAGCATTCCATATATTATGAAATTCTTTATTTATATTTTCATTTAAAAACATTCTGCCATTTTGTATTGCATTTCCTCCTTGACTTGGAAGTCACCTAAGAGAGTCTTAAAAATTCAACATTGCTGTTTATTATTTCATTCCATTCTTGAAATATATTTTTAATGTTATTTTCATTATAGCCTGAGAAGGTGCTATATAGAATTTTTTATATTTACAAAATGAATGTTTGCATTTTCTGCATATGACTGGTTTCTGTGACATTTCTGCAGTAACTAAAAATGAAGTGTTTTCTACTGCTTGATCATGAAGCGATCTCCATGTAATAATGGTGTCCAGCCCCAGAAGTCTCCTTCAAAATGTTATTCCAGCCCCTGCTTCCCTCACCAGGTGCCAGCACTTAAAGGGAGATCCCTGGAACATAATCTCCTTTTTTTTTTTTAAAAAAAAAAAAGAGACCTGAACAAAGAATTAATCTGACTCAACCTTCAAACCTTGCCCAATTTGAGGGGGTTGTTATTTTAGGTGTGAGGGGAGTGCTTTTTTTTATTTTACTCCCCTAGCCACCGACTTTGTTTTTTCAATTGTGCCTTGACTGCTTCTTAGGAATGAATGAATGAATGAATGCTTCTTTCTTCCTTCTGACAAATTTAGCTGCTCCTTTGAATCTACTTCAACTTTAGGCCACTTCGGGCAATGTGTCTCCTAGTTGCCTCTGCCCTTCAGCCTTGCAATGAACTTATGGACAAATGCCACCTCGGTTACTATGTTTGGCTTTGTTCATTCTTTGCCTGTCTGTGACAGAGGTGGCTAGCTGGCCTATAAAAAACAATCCTGTTCGGGGATCCCTGGGTGGCGCAGCGGTTTGGCGCCTGCCTTTGGCCCAGGGCGCGATCCTGGAGACCCCGGATCGAGTCCCACGTCGGGCTCCCGGTGCATGGAGCCTGCTTCTCCCTCTGCCTGTGTCTCTGCCTCTCTCTCTCTCTCTCTCTCTCTCTCTGACTATCATAAATAAATAAAAAAAAATAAAAAAAACAACAAAAGAAAACAATCCTGTTCCCTCTTAATATAGTGCGGAATTGTTCCTGGGATGTGGCTATAAAACCAGGGACTACATTTCCCAGCACCCTTTGCATCTAGGCACTGTCATGTTCTCTCCAGTGAAGTGTGAGTTGATAAGGACTATGTCACTTCTAGGTTGGGGCCTCTGAGAGGTGGTGGGGGTTTTACACTCCTCCTTTCCTCTTCTAATGACTGGGAGCAGAGGACTCTGGGATTCTATGACAATGGTAGAAACACAGAATGGAAGCAATTTGGTTTCTTGATTATTATGAAGGAAAGCTGCCTGCCAACCAAGAACAGGCACATTCTACTTAAGAGTCAGTAAGAAACTTCTAATGTGTTAGGCCACTGAAATGCTAAGGTTTATGTTTTACTAAATAAGCCACCATCACTGTAATATACTATAGGCCATCGTATCTCGAATATTAAGATTGCTAATCCGGGATCCCTGGGTGGCTCAGAGGTTTAGTGCCTGCCTTCTGCCCAGGGTGTGATCCTGGAGTCCCAGGATTGAGTCCCACATTGGGCTCCCTGCATGGAACCTGCTTCTCCCTTTGCCTGTGTCTCTGCCTCTCTCCCTCCCTCTCTCTGTGTGTCTCTCATAAATAAATAAAATCTTAAAAAAAAAGATTGTTAATGAAATTTAATTAGACTCTTCTGATATTTCTGTCAGTTCTATTTTTCAACATATATTCCCATATTGTTCTTAGGGACATAAAAATTGAGAATATTAGGTTTTGTTGACTTTCTTTTAATTTTAATTTTATTTGTTAAAGTAATCTTGACAACCAACATGGGGCTCAAACTCACAGCCCTGAAATCAAGAGTCACATGCTCCATAGACTGAGCCTGCCCGGTGCCCCAGGTTTTACTAACTTTATCATAGTTTCCTTATTTAATCTCTTATTCTTTTGCTGTGATATCCATACTGTCTTATATGATTATAAATCGCCATTTTACTGGTATTTGTATTAACTATAATATACCTTAAACCAGCTCTTAACTTTGAATCAGTTCATGTATTTTTATTTACATTTCTCAAAAAAATAAGATAAAATAAAATAAAATAAAATAAAATAAAATAAAATAAAATAAAATAAAATGCATTTCTCGGGCAGCCTGGGTGGTTCAGCGGTTTAGCACTGCCTTCAGCCCAGGGCGTGGTTCTGGAGACCCAGGATCCAGTCCCATGTCAGGCTCTTTGCATGGAGCCTGCTTCTCCCTCTGCCTGTGTCTCTGCCTCTCTCTGTCTCTCTCATGAATAAATAAATAAAATCTTTAAAAAAATAAAATACATCTCTCGGGGGGCACCTGGGTGGTTCAGTCTATTAAGCATCTGCCTTTGGCTCAGGGTCATGATCCTGGCATTCTGGGATCGAGCCCCATATCGGGCTCCTTGCTCTCTTTCCCTGCTTGTGCATGCTCTCTCACTCTCTCAAATAAATAATAAATAAAATCCTTAAACAAATGTATTTCTTAGGTGCCTGGCTAGCTTGGTCAATAAAGCATGAAACTCTTGATCTCAGGGTCCTGAGTTCAAGCCCCATGTTGGGTGTGGAGCCCACTTAAAATAAGAAAACAAAATACATTTACTTTTTAAAAAGATTTACTTATTTATTTTAGAGAGAGAGAGCACAAGCAGAGTGGCAGAGGGAGAGGGAGAGAGAATCTTAAGCACATTCTGTGCTGAGCACAGAACTGATGCAGAGCTTAATCTCACGACCCTGAGATCATGACCTGAGCCAAAACCAAGAGTCAGATGTTTAACTGTCTGAGCCACCCAAGGTGCCCCATTTCCTTTTTTTAAAAAAAGTAAACTCTACACTAAACATGGGGCTTGAGCTCATGACCACAAGATCAAGAGCCACATCCTCTACCAAATGAGCCAACGAGGCACTCTTGTCACTCTCCATTTTATTTTATTTTATTTTATTTTATTTTTATTTTTTCACTCTCCATTTTAGAAGATAATTCAACCCATATATATTGTTCCTATAATGGATACTCTGCCAGCGGGATGCACTAGGTGTGTGACCTTGGTCAAGTCTTCTACTCCCTCTCAATCTCAATTTTCTCATCTATTCAGTAGGAACCACATATTATAGGATTGCTGTGAGAACTCAAGGAAATCAAAATCTGAAAGAGCCCTGTTGGACTGCGTTGAAAATTTGCTTTAGTTTTTCTAGAACCTAAAATATATTCCTTTCCAAAAGAAACCTCAGTTTGGTTGGATACTTATGATAATAGCTCCAATTCACATAGATATTCTATTGTGATTTTTTTCTTCTCCAGAACATGAGGGACAAGATTTCTAGGCATCCTTTAAATATTTTACAAGATTTTATTTATATATTTGATAGAGAGAGAGAGAGTGTGCACATGCAAGAGTGGGGGGTGGGGGAGAGAGAGAATCCCCAGCAGACTTCGTGCTGAGTGCAAGCCTGACAGGGAGTCTCAGTCTCACAGTGCCAAGATCATGACCTGAGCAGTAATCAAAATTCAGACACTCAAGTCACTGAGCCACCCAGGTGCCCTTTAAATAGTTTTTAAAAAAATTTTCCTTGGACAGCTCAATAATGCCCCTCATGTCAACGTGTAAATAGTTGACATTGTAGGTAGCAGGATTTGAACCAAGATTTTCTGACTCTTCAATCCAGAGCTCTTTCTGGGACATTAGGATTGCTAGCAGAAGATGAGGTAATAACTTCTCTCCTCATCTTTCATTATCATCACTATTAAAACAAAGCCAAAAACAAGTGACCCTTTACAAAACTCAAAAAAATCATGAAAGGTGTGGTAGGTGGTTTAGCACCATTGAAGTTTGATTGAAATCCGGGATTTCCCTCCCCTTCAATTAACTCGGTAATCCCTAGATATAATAGCTTTTTGGATTATTAAGAGATTGGGAAATAATGATGCAAGATAAGTTATGTGAGAGACAACCTTATAATGCTGCTGATTCATTATATAATTGTCCTAAGCCTGAATGCTGGTGGCACCAAACAATGCTTTGTTGTTCTCAGAAACTTTGAGAGAGTATCTATGGCATAACATCTTTCACTTCCCAGAGAAAATATAGCTTTCAACAAGCAATCCAATTGTGGGTTAGAAAGAATGTTTTCTGGGGACAGAGAATGAGTATCCAGTGTTGTGGTTTTGCAGTGAGATCCATAATTGTTTGTTCCCAAGGGAAGAGGTTCAAGAAGGACATCTCAGAGGGAGATTTCAACCCTTCTCTGTGGCTCAAGCATGAGCTTGGGAGCTGAATAGTAGATGAAAGGCTGCCTGTCATCCAGGAAGGTAGTCGCTTGCATGGTGTGCTTTGAGGGGCAGCAGAAAAGTCTCCCCCTCACTACATACTGCCCCTCCCCACTGATGCTGGAAACTTCATCTGAGCATCCTTGTGTTTAGCATTGCCATCCTTGAGGAGGGTGCTTGTGGTGATGAGCACCGGGGGATGTATGGAGGTGTTGATCATGATATTGTACACCTGAAACTAATATAACAGTGAGTGTTAACTGTATTGGAATTAAAACAAAAAACAAAGTAGGGGAAAAGAAAAAATACAAATAAAAATTGCCCCCATACCACTACCCATTAAGAAGCTACTAGCTCCTCCATATGAATGGGTTTCTCAGACCCATTTCCTTTTCTTTCCTTTCAGAAGTAAGCTTTGGTTGCTTTGGCTGGGTGGGGTGGGGTGGGAGGTGAGGGGGGTGTGGGGGGGTTGGGAATGCAGAGAAAACTTTTACCTGCCTGCTTCACATTTTCCCCAGCCGTTTTGGCTCTGGTTCCCTTGGCATGGTTAGAAAACCATGAAAGCCCTTTGTAGAGCCCAGGAACCCTTTGTAGGGGTTACTTTTTGTAGCATTGTGGGTTCAATACCCTCTGTGGGCCTTGTGTTTAGGAATGTGTGCCACAGTGCTGGCAGAGGTAGGTGGGAAGTGGCCCTCTGGCTGGGGACCTGGCGGCAGAGCTGCCCTTTCACGTGTCGGACCCACCTTTCCAGTCCCTCTGCTGCTTCTCCATGGAGGAGGAGCCCCTTTGGGAAGCAGGGCTCCCCTCGAAGGAGCTGACAGATAGGAGGGGGATGTGGAAGGGAATGTGCCAGGAAATAGAAGACAAATGTTGGCATTCCAAAGGGGAAGGGTAGTGTTCCGAAAGAAACCAATGACTTATGTATATTATTTCATGTATAGGAGAAAAAACTGTTACCTGACTCACAGTTGGTGGAGGGGAGAAAGGAAATGAGGAAAAGTATTAGGGGCAGGGATGCTTTTCTGTCCTGGCTCTTGAGAAACAAAGGCAGCTGGCCTGTGTGGGTTCCCTTCCGGTTCTGAAGGCTCGGGTGTCCCTGGGCCATTAGACCACCAGGGAGGGCCTAAGGCCAAATCATGAAGAACATGGAGGTGAGCTTTGCTGTTCTCCCCTCTGCCTTCAGTTCCCATCCAGGACCCTCTCTTTTCTCTCCTGCCCCTCCTCCTTTCATCATTACCAGCTGAATGTTTCAGAAGTCTCTCTAGTACCTTAGGAAAAAGACCCTGGGGATCCCTGGGTGGCTCAGTGGTTTGGTGCTTGCCTTTGGCCCAGGGTGTGATCCTGGAGACCAGGAATCGAGTCCCCCATCGGGCTCCCTGCATGGAGCCTGCTTCTCCCTCCCTCCCTCTCTCTGTCTCTCTCTCTCTCTCTCATGAATAAATAAATAAAATCTTTTTTCAAAAAAAGGAAAAAGCCTAAGGCCTCATTCAAAATTTAGAGGTGACAGGGCTACCTGGCTCAGTCAGTTGAGTGTGTAGCTCTTGATCTCAGGGTCCTGAGTTCAAGCCTCACATTGGGTGGGGAACCCACTTAAAAAAAACAAAAAGCCAAAATTTAGGGGAGACCTCAAGGGGCATATTTTCTAGGGGTATTTGCCTTTTTCAGAGGACAGTGGAATCAGAAGAGATGACTTCACCACGAGGCCTGACTCTAGCTGAGGAATTTCAGGACAGGTGAGGATGGGGCTCAGTGTCCCTGGAAGGGCGAGGCCTGGTCTTGAGAAGCTCAGGGAACAGTCCAAAAATTGCTATCCCTGGAAGAGGGAATTCTGAACCATTTCCCGGCCCATGACTGTGTGTCCTGGGCTCTCTACCGCCTCCCAGAATGCACCTCTCTAGCATTCTGGCAACAGCATCTTGCTTTTCTGCCCTCGGCCTTCAGTGTACATAATGATACTTCAGGCTGAGGCTGTGTTTGAATGAAATCCAAACAGTCTGCCCTGCCTTCGATCAGAATTCAGACAAGCAGGAAAACCCTCAAAGTCTCACCTGTTTGTGGTTAATCTCCACCAATCAGAGGCCGACGCTCTAAACGCAGTGACAGAGAATTAAGAGTATCCAAATGGTGGGGAGAATCTCCTAATCCCCCCCTTTCCTAGGCCCAGAACCAGAGAGAGCTGAGCGGAGAAGGTAGTTTTTAATGGACTCTGGGAGGCTAGTAAACAAATGTCAAGTTTAACATTAATGTATTTAGAAAAGGCACTCAGGATCGTTCTTTTTAAACTTTGTAAACTGCCAGTCAGCCAGCCTCCCAGGATCATTTTCCACTTGTTGGGTCTCATAGATGACAACTGTCCCTCAGAGACCCCAGGGCAGCTGGAAACACCCTCCTATTGATAAGAAAAAAAAAAAGAGGAATCATGAGAAGAGAATCTTAGAGCAAGAGATAAATATATTCAAAGACAAATTAGAATTAGGAGTCCATCTGAAAAAACATATGGCTTGAAAATGACCATTCCAGCCTCCGCCAGCCTCTCAAGTACATCCCTGTGGAACCAAACAGGGGTTCCCAGGCCCCGTCTTCAGACGATCCTGTGAATCAATTGCCATCTTGTTTGGTGACAAAAGTGAGTAAGGCATTATTTACAGTTGTCTCTCAGGAGCCTCCCGGAGATGCAAAATAATTGTAGTTCCCAGCGCTGTGATTAAAGTGGGTGTAAGAGATGCCCTGCAGCCAGAACAGAACAGAAAAGTGAGGAAGTACTTTATTCCAATGGGTGTTTAAATTGGAAAAGCTCACATAGGACTTTCCAGCCAAACAAGGGAGGCAAGTTGAGGACATCTTTAAAATACATTGCTAAAGCTTGTTGTGTTGGGGCAAATGTCTTTCTTGGATTTAGGGAAGCACTTCAGATCAGTGTCCCCAGGGCTGGCCGGAGCCACGGGAAGCCCAAGCCCTGTGAATTATTGGCCTGCCTTCCATCTGGGAGGACCCTAGTTTTTTAGTGAGCCCTTCTGGACTCTTGCAAACACACATCGACTCCAGGAAGGTAGTCTCCACCCAGGCCTTTGCAGCCAAGAGAAAACCTGGGGCCCCTCATGAGTGAGAAACAGGGAGAGGGGGGAAGACATGGGAAAAACGAGGATAAACATTCCAAAAGGTGTAACAAGAGCCTCCAGAGAATCCTCGTTTTTCCCTAAATCTACCACTTGAATTTTAAGTGCACGTGGACTTTTTCCCCCCCTTCCATAATTTCTTCATTAAAAATGCAGCGGCAAATCCCTTTGCTATGGACTGACTTCAGGCTCATCAGCTAGAAAGCACACGTGGGAAAGCACATTTCTTTCCATCTTAACATTTGTCTTTTATTTGGGCAAACCAGGAAAAGGAATTCCTCTTAACTCCCCTGACTCTGTGGAGGAAAGAAGACCACTGGGGCAGAAAAAGAAAGAGTGCTTGTCTGGCAGACACAGCACTGAGCTTCTAGACTCAGTTGTCCCCTTCTTTGGGTTCCATGATCTTAGACCAGCCACTTCCCCTCTGGGGGCTGTCGTTTCCTCATCTTGAAAATGGAGAGATTAACATCTTTAAATCTTCCCAGCATTCAGTAGGTTTGCGTGGAGAGTGAGCTCTTTGAGAAGACACCAAGAATTTGAACCGATTTGCATTCTGGGCCAGCTAGCATCTTAAATTAGTCTAGCTTATTGTCTTCTCAAGGAACCTCCTAACAAATGGTGGTATACTTAGTCATTTTATGAACACTAATGGTTTTTATTAGACTACTCTCTTGTTAAAAAAATATTTTATTTATTTATTTATTCATGAGAGACACACAGAAAGAGGCAGAGACATAGGCAGAGAGAGAAGCAGGCTCCCTGCGGGGAGCCTGATGTGGGACTTGATCCCAGGACCCCGGGATCACACCATGAACCAAAGGCAGACACTCAGCCGCTGAGCCACGCGGGTGTCTCTATTAGACTACTCTTTTAAATGAATTGTAAGTGTATCTCTTGGTGTAATTTGGTGCCAACAGATTTCAAACACATAGAACTGGTACAGGTACAGAATGGATCTGGAGCATGGGCTTTGGAGTTAGGCAGATCCAAATTTGAATCCAGGGCTCTCTGTGCCTCTCACTGGATGTGTGGCCTTTAACATTTTACTGGATCTCCCTGAGCATAACTCCTCATTTGTGCAAAGGGTTGTGGTAAAATTCTCGTGCAATTAGAGCAAACACAAAGGAGTGCTAGCACAGTGCCTGACATAGTACTCAAGCAATGTGGCCGCCATTGGTATTTGCCTGTCCGACATCAAGCAACCACTTCTGTTTGCCCTGGTGTGGGGTTAGACGGTTCTTTCAGTGTTGTTTGCTGTCGGGTTCTCTGCCTCTTTTCTGCTCTTCCTTCAGCCCTGTCCATCCCTCTCTCTGCCTTTTTTCCCTCTTCCTCCCTCCTCCTCGACCTCTCTGTTTTCTTCCCTCTCCTTGTTCTCTCCCCGACTTCCCTACTCCTCTACACTCTCTCTTACAAGCAGCCTTTGTACTGCTCTTTGCTGCTTTCCTGGTTCAGTCTAACTGAGGATGTGACCTTGATGTTACTAACAATAGCAGTTCACTCCCACAGCCCACACCACAAGCTTTCCCCGTAACAACTCATTTTATCCTCGCAGTCTTAAGAGGTACACAAGTAGCCCCGTTTTACAGATGAAGGCATAAAACACAGAGGGAGATTAAGTGACCTGCTCAAGTTCAGGTAACCACCGAGTGATGGAAATGGGAGTGGAGGCCAGAGAGTTTGGCTCCAGAATCTGGATTCCAGATCTGTGTTCTTCCTTACGACAGGATGTGCCTCCATGAAGCAAAGAGATGTGAGACTCCTGTGCCTCTGCAGATGGCCCAAACAATGAACAAGGCACTTATTGAGAGGTGAATAGAGTTTGAATATGTATGCTTTCAGAGGCCATCACGAACAGGAGTTGAACCTTTGCTGCTGTAGGTCATAGCGGCAGGAAGGGAGGGGCTGAGGTAGACTTCTGGAGTGCAGTGGGGTGTGGGTAATGGTACCAATGAGAGTGAAAATAGCCCTGAAATCCAAACCTTCCCCAGGTTGCATCCCTGAGCGGGGCCCTAGGAGCTCATTCACAGGTACCAGGAAGGTGAACTTTCTACTTCTCAGGCCCTGCATATCCTTGGCTGTCACACCTTAAATGGACCTTCCTGTGGCTGCCAACATGGCAATGGATTCTTTCCCCACCAGCATTAACAGCTATTTTTAGTAGATCTCTTGGACCACTCAGTTTCCTCATCTGTAAAGTGGAAATTTGCTCATCTACTTTATAGGGTAGAGTAACTATGTGGACTTAAGACAGGGCATAAAATCCACATATACTATTCAAACAAAAAAGAAGAAAAAAAAACAAAAAAAACCAAACAAACAAAAAAGAAGAAAACGAAACAAAATACTATTCAAGGCTCAGGGTGGGTGCTTTTTTAAAAAAAAGACTTTATTTATTCATGATAGACACAGAGAGAGGCAGAGACATAGGCACCCTGTGGGGAGCCTGTTGTGGGACTTGATCCCAGGACCCCAGGATGATGACCTGAGCCGAAGGCAGACACTCAACTACTGACCCACTCAGGTGCCCCAGGATGGGAGCTCTTAACAGGCTTCCTGAACGATGGCTTGTACCTTTTAGCATTTTTATTAGCCCACTTTATCCTCTACCTGATACTGCCCCTACTTTTAATCCTTTGTAGAAATTCTGGCACTTGGGGAGAATTCCTTGCTCATCTCAGGCATACTCTTCTCCACCTTCACCAGCCCCTGGGCCTAGGAGTAATAACCTTTGACCTTTCTCTTTGGGAGCTTAATCCAAGTGTCTGCTCCCCATCCCGTGGCAAAGTGTGTGACCTTACATAAGTCATTTCTCTTTGATAGGCTTTAGTGGACCCTATATGAGACAAGAGGGCTGGACTTAGTTCATGGCTTATAACTAAGTTATAAGGGTAAGGGTCCCTGGAGGTCAAGGGTGGGATGGACC
Organism: Canis lupus dingo; assembly: GCF_003254725.2. Lineage (NCBI taxonomy): Eukaryota > Metazoa > Chordata > Mammalia > Carnivora > Canidae > Canis > Canis lupus. Next base: position 104,456,375 of record NC_064281.1, on the reverse strand, counting down.
TGTGTACATCTGATGTCTGTGCTGAAACAGTGCACATATCTTATTGAAAAGTTATGTTTATCTTTAAACATGTTAGTTGCTGCAGCTTTTGGGCATTCTCCCATTGGTTAGTTTTTTAAATTGCTTCAAATTTCATCAGTTCTGTTCAATGAGTTGCTTCTTAATGTAAGAGTCCCTAATTTATCTGCTGATGGAACTTACCTTATTCATTCTCCAAATTCATTAACCTCTAAAAATAGAGTCAGGTATTGGAATTAGAAGACAAGATTATTTCCTTGACAGTAATTTGTGGAATTCTGTGACATAATCAAGCAATGAGGAATTCAGGTTATGTGATGAAGGCCTGGGGTTCCTCTATTTACAGGGAAAATAGAGGAGAACTGTACTCACACAGAAGTGGGATCCAGGGTCTCAGGCACTTTACTCTCCACTGTGCCTTAGTCTTTCTAAGCCCAGATCCTCAATCCTTTAGGTAAAGCGGTGGTTAGCCAACTATGGAGCACAGGTCAAGTCTAGCCCACCACCTGTGTCTGTGCATCTATTTTGCAAGCTAAGAATGATCTTTACATTTCTTTTTTTTAAAGATTTATTTATTTATTTATTTATTTATTTATTTATTTATTTATTTATTTCAGAGAGAAAGGTGGGAGAGAACAAGCAGGGGAGAGACAGAGGGAGAGGGAAAGAGTAATCCCAAGCAAACTCCCCACTGAGCGTGGAGCCCATTGAGGGACTTTATCTCACGATCTTGACATCACAACCTGAGCTGAAATCAAGAGTCAGATGCTTAACTGACTGAGCCACCTAGGCACCCCATTACCTTCCTAAAATAGTTGAAAAATCAAAAGAATACTATTTTGTGACATATGACAGTATTACTGGAACATAGCACATGCTTATTCATTCATGTGTTGTCTCTGGCTACTTTTGCATGACAACGGTGGAGTTGATCAGTTGTGAAAGAGCCAATATGGTCTGCAAACCTACTAGCTGGCCTATTCCATAGAAAGTGTATCAGCCCCTAAGCTAGATCACCAGCCCTACTGTCACAGACTTGGGAAGAAGTCTATGAAGATCCAAAGTCCCAGCTGCCCTCTGTATTACCAGAACAAGCCTAGAGGAGAACTAGCAACCTCTCACCCCCAGCCCATCCCACCTCACTCTACCGTACTCCTACTCCACCACAGATTCAAACCTCAAACAGGTACAAGGCACCAAGCACTAAACCTTTAACTCCTTCATATTCCTGGGTGGCTAGTTGTTTTGAAATGTTCTGGTTTGAGGCCCACAGGCAGATGGCAGGAACCTCTGACCTGTGGAGCTCACCTCTGCCTTTGTTCCCAGAGGCAGAAGAATCAAGGGGCCATGCTGTTCCAAGCGGAACTTTCTGAATTCATTTGTATAAGGCAGCCTCAAGGAACAGAGCTGAGTCATTCTGATAGCTTCCCGATAGCCAAAAGACTTCCACATGGAGACAATCTGCTGACCTTTTTTGCCTTCCAAAGCACATGACTAAATCCCCAGCCATCTCTCCATCCATGTGCAGGTAAAAAACCCTCATCCTTTCACGAACAAAATTAATTTTATTTTAGAAATAAACTCAGAGGTTTAGCAAAAAGGCAGAAAAGCTGTTTTCAAGAGCCAAAAAAAATGTTGTTTCTTAAAAAAGTTTAATTTATTTGAGAGAGAGAGCATGAGAGAGAGTATGAGAGAGAGAGAGAGAGAGAGAGAGAGAGCCTGCATGAGCAGGGGGAGAGGCAGAAGAAAGGGAGAAGCAAGCTTCCCACTGAGCAGAGAGCCATATGCGGGCTCGGGATCCTAGGACCCTGGGATCATGACCTGAGCCGAAGGCAGATGCTTAAACTAGTAAGCTCCCCAGGTGCCCAAAAACAGTGTTATTTCAAAGGGTAGTGACAACTTCCTTTGATGGCTGGAATTCAGGAGAACAGTAGGCAATAACGGGTCATGCCCCCAGCACCCGTGTATCCTGCAGCTCCCTGGCTGTCTTGCCCTTTCCGTCTGGACTGGTTTTATCCTTTCTCCCTGCTTCTGCCTCTGACCCTTTCCTTCTTTCTTCTTTTGCTTCCTTACCTTTCAATCTATTCTCTCTGGTCTTTCCTGGCTCCCCATCTCCCTCTCTCCTGGTCTCCTACCCCTCACATGTCCATTATAGAAAACGAAAGAAAGTCCTTTAATCATTTGTAAATAGTATTTGTGGCTTCAATTCTTCATTTTAGTTTATTTAATTTAATTTTTAATTGCCTATGCTGTACTTTTCATTTCCATGACTTATAAACTCTTAATTTTAAAAGCAACCAAGTGAAATATCTTCTGTTTCTCAAACTAAACAAAAGGGCTTTTTGCCCATTGATGTACCTTGATAACAAGGCTAACATCTTCCTCTAACTGAGCACTTACTAAGCGCTGAGCACCATGTTAGGCACTTGAGATGTAATATTTTTTAAAGATTTATTTCTTTATTTTAGAGAGAGAGCACTCAGGGTGGAGAGGGAGAGAAAGATTCTCAAGCAGACTCCGTGCTGAACATGGAACTGGACACAGGGCTCAATCTCACAACCTTGAGATCATGACCTGAGCCAAAACCAAGAGTCAGACATGTAACCAACTGAGCCACCTGGGCATCCCAGGCACTTGAGATGTTATCAACTCATTTAATACTCACAAGATGAAATAGGTACATTATTATCATTCTCATTTCAAAGGTGAGGACATGGAGACACAGATATTAATGTCTTGTCCAAGGTCCTCAGCTTGTATCTGGCAGAGAGGTTGAAACACAGGCCATCTGCTTCCCAAGTTTACATCCTTAACCATGAAACTTAATTAACCACCTTCTGGGGTTAGATGGCACTTAGTTCAAAGAAGGCACAAAGGCTCCCCCATTGATTATTCAAATCCTCTGCAGGATTTCACACTTCGGGCATGCACCTCTCCCTATGGATAGAATGGCCTATTTTTATTTTTCCAGAATGTATTGATAGAGATGAAGGGGGAAGGTCTGGAATCCCCCCACTGCCTCCTCTAACTAAAAGATGCCAATGTTTTGCTTATATTCAGCCTCATGTCCCACACTAACCCAAGTAGAAGCCTCTCTTTTCTTTACATTTAACATTTTCTATTTCATAGGAAATGAAAATGGCAGACTATTATTCTATGGCCATTGCTCATCAACCATTTTGTTTTGAAGCCTGGTGATGATGATGGTGGTAAAGAGTACCTGGAGAGGGCGAACATTAGCCCAAAGGAATGGATTTCCTTTTACTTTTTTATTTTTTGTTTTTTTTTTTTTTTGAGCGGAGTAAGAGGCAGAGGGAAAGAGACAGAATCCTAAGCAGCCTGATGCAGAGCTCGAGTGCCTGACTCAAGATCATGATCTGAGCCAAACCAAGAGTCAGATGCTTCACTGACTGAGCCACCCAGGCACCCAAGGAATGGATTCCTTATGGTATAAACATCATACTATGTTTCCACAGAATATATAGGAAATATTCTTCTTGGAAATAATAACTGTTACTGTCTACTGAGCACATACTATGTGCCAGACTCCATTCTAAAATCTTTATGTGTATTAGCTTATTAAGCCTTATTGAGATGCTTATGACAACTTTGTGAGGGAGACTGGGTTACAGACGAGGGAAACAAGGCCCAGAGGAGTAAAGGGACTTGGTCAAAGACACACAGCTGGTAAGAGGCTGTACCTTGCTTGAAATCCAGATCTGTCTGACTTTACAGCTTGTTCTTAGAAAGCAAACTGCTATATTGATGACCATCCAATTATGCCATGTAGATGAGCAACTCTCGCTTGCAGCCCCCTTTGGCATCGATTCCACCCCACCCCTCAGGGCTTCAGTAACCACTGCTTACTTAGTGGTCCATCAGGCAGACTCTGTTCCCATAGGCCATGTGACTTAGATGAACTCAGTTTGCTCTTTCTCAGTGAGAAATGAGGGGCTTACCTGGAGCCAGCATTCTCTTAAACCCCTTTCCTGTCTCTATTTCTTGTTCCCTGATGGCGACTAAAGTCACTTTTCCTCTGAGGAAGTTGTTGTTTTTGCTGTTTTTCCTTTTGAGAATTGTTAAAAAGCTTTCTTTCCTGTTCTGAAGTTCTACCTGGCAATCTTTACTTTGCTTTGAATTAATAAAGTAACCTTTCCAATCATGAAAATATAGCTATGATGAGGAAAAACTGAAAAGAAAAAAGACAATGGGGCATCCTATCACCCGGGCCCAAGAACAGTTACTGTTTGGTGGAAGAGCACAGAGGAGAAGCTTGGCTCTAGAGGCAGACTGAATGTGTTTGGCTCCCTAAGTCTGCATTTATTAGTTCTGTTAATTAGCCTTTCTCACCTTCTCTGTGGGTTCTGATCCCAATTTCCAATGTGTGGAGGCAAGGGTTTCCCCTCACACTACCCAATTCTCTGACATCAGCTGGGTATCCTACAACTCACCTCAATCCTGACTCTATTTACCCAGTGATACCATCAGATTCCACAGGTTAAGGGCTTGGTCCTACAAACCTGCCCCTCACCCTCACCCCTACTTCAGAAGGAAATTGCAAGCCCAAGTTGTCACCTGTGCTTCTGACCCCTCAGCTATAAATCAGGGGTTCCAAAGACCCGCTCCTCGGGTTTGATTAATTTGCTAGAATGGCTCACAGAACTTAGGAAAACATTTTCTTCACTAAATTACTGTTTTTTAATGAAAGGATATGACTTGGGCACAGTCAGAAGGAAGAGATGCATAGAGCAGGATATGGGGAAAGGGAGTGGAGCTTCCGTGCTTGCTCCAAGTTCCAGTCTCCCCAAATCTCCATGTGGTCATCAACCCGGAGGCTCTTTGAACCCCACCTTTCTGGGTTTTTATGGCAGCTTCATTATATAGGCGTGATTGATTAACTCGTTGGCATTGGCGATTGATTCAACCTCCAGCCCCTTTCTCCCTGGAAATCAGGGAGTGAAAAGGGTTGGCTCCTCTGGCAACCATCCCCATTCTGGGGTGTGGTCTAAAAGCCACCTCATTAATTTGACAAAAGATAAAAGACACCTTTATCTCTTTCATCACCTCAGAAACTCCAGTGGATTGAAGAGCTCTCTGCTAGAAACTGAACAGAGGAAGGACAAATACCTATTTCTTATTATAAATCACAATGTCACACCTTCATTTCCCCCATCTGTAAAATGGGAACCACATAGTGTCAGTGTGAGGATTCAACGAGAAGCTATGAAATGCATATCTCTGCATTTTGCATAGAAGAGGCACTCATTAAGCATTCATTTGGGTAGTTGATTTATTTCCAGTCTATTTTCCTAGGCAAATTCTAAATAATTGTAATAATAATGTGTTCAATTTCTTATACTGTATTTATTCACCAAACCTCTTTCTGTGGTGCTACTTTGCATGGCCATCAGTTTTAATGACTGCATGTATGTCTATCAAGTGGAAAATCATTATTTAACTACCCCCCCCCCATTTGGGGCACTTAGGTTGTTTTCAGGTGTTCAATTTTTTTTAAAGATTTTATTTATTTATTCATGAGATACACATACACACACACACAGAGGCAGAGACAGGCAGAGGGAGAAGCAGGCTCCATGCAGGGAACCTGACGTGGGACTTGATCCCAGATCTCCAGGATCACGCCCTGGGCTGAAGGCAGCGCTAAACCGCTGAGCCACCCAGGCCGTCCTCAATTTTATGATGAACATCAGTGTATGTATGTCTATGTCTGTGTGTGATTTTCTGTTGTCCTAAGGTACTGATAGATTCTTTACATTTTTTAAAGTTCAATTTTGGTGGTTCTTTTTTTTTTTTTTTTTTTTTTTTTTTTTTAGACATCTTAAGAACATTTTAAAATAACCAGAATGAAAACCCCTCTGGTTCCTGTGGGGTTTCCAGGTGGAGGCAGGGGCCGGAACCTTCCTGCGTGCAATGTATTTGGGAGCCTGCAGCAGGTGCTTTCCTAACTGTGCGCTCAGCCCCAGAAGGCACCATCAGATAAGGATGAGGGAAAGAGCTCTTCCCCACCCTAGCTCGATACTGTGTTTTCAGCTTCCCCACGTGGAAATCATTTACCTGAAAGGAAGGCAAGAGGTTCTGGATGAAATGATCTTACTCTCATTATTGTATTGGTCCTTATGTTTGGGAGAAACTTTAATTTTCCAGCTTTCGTGGAACAGGCTGCTGATTGACTTAAAAGATCTCTCACTGGGATCCCTGGGTGGCGCAGCGGTTTAGCGCCTGCCTTTGGCCCAGGGCGCGATCCTGGAGACCCAGGATCGAATCCCACGTCGGGTTCCCGGTGCATGGAGCCTGCTTCTCCCTCTGTCTCTCTCTCTCTCTCTCTCTCTCTCTCTCTGTGTGACTATCAAAAATAAATAAAAATTAAAAAAAAAGATCTCTCACTGAATGCTTCTGAAGTGAAAGAATAAGAGGCTAGAATATCACTTCCACTAGACTCCACTCTTTCTTACCCTGTGATTCTTTCCCCTTCAGCCTCAGAGCTACTGCCTTGGTGTCAGGGCTGGCTAGGGTGAAGCTAGGGAGACACTTGCTTCTGCTGCAAAATTTAAGGGGATGCCCAAGCCCTCACATTTTAATATAATATTTTAAATATTCAAATTAATGCAAAACAATCTACAAGAACAACATTTCTGAAATTTAAGTACAGAATCAGTGCTGTTCTGAGCCATGTTGGAGCCTGAGGCAAAAGAAAAAAATGTGTGTCCCTATATACATGTTTTTATGTATTTTAAAGGTGTTTTTCCCACACCCCCCAGAAGTACATTTTGGAATTACCATTGCTGTACTTGTCTTAAAGCCAAAAACTTCAATTAAATTAAATCTAGGGGAAACTGGCTGGCTCAGTTGGAGGAACATGTGACTCTTGATCTTGGGGTTGTGAGTTCGAGCCCCACATTGGGCATAGAGATGACTAAAAATAAATAGATAAATAAGATTCCAAAGAGTAAAGTTATAATGAATAAATCCTATCTGGGGTACAAATAAAATATTGAACCTGAAAAAAATGTGAGTTTGAATATACCTACTTTAAAATTTTTCAGTGTTTTTTTCCTAACTACTTTAGTTTCCATTTGGTGAGATAATTTTTCTGTTTTCCTTGTCTTCACAAATTCATCCCAGCAAACCAGCAACATTTTTTTTGAGGGAGAGTGTGAGTGTCCGGAGAGGTAGAGGGAGAAGGAAGAAGAGGGAAAATCTCAAGCACACTCCCTGCTGAGCGTGGAGCCCAATGTGAGGCTCAATCTCACAACTCTGAGATCATGACCTAAATCCAAATCAAGAGCTGGTTGCTCGGCTGACTGTGCTACCCAAGCACCCCAAACCAGCAAACATATATTAATTACCATCTGTCCAGCACTGCACTGGATTGTGGGGATAATACAAATACGAATAAGGTAGAGCAGATGCCTTGAAGGAGCTCAGTCTTCTAGAGAGTTCAGACACTGCACTTTGGGGCTCCAGAAGAGAGAAAGGCTGCAATGATTTCTCCAGCTAGAGAAGAATTCTTGGAAGAATGGCAGTTTAGCTGGAAGCAGAATGTGCCAGAGCCTGTAGTCTGCAAGAAGTAGACCCGCTGGCAGCAGCATGGGGTGTGTACAGAGCAAACTGGAAGGATATGAGACGGGAAGGGTAGATGAGCCCAGAAAGAGACAATCTAAAATAGGGGCACCTGGGTGGCTCAGTGGTTGAGTGTCTGCCTTTGGCTCAGGGTGTGATCCTGGCATCCTGGGATCGAATCCTGCATCAGGATCCCCACGGGGAGCCTGCTTCTCCCTCTCCCTGTGTCTCTCATGAATAATAACAATAACAATAACAATAATAATAATAGACACAATCTAAAAGAGTAATCGAGGAGGGACTCTCAAGTCACATAGCTCTGGGTTCAACTCTCGTGCTACCACTGCCTCCCCGAACAGTTATTTTTCCTCATTTTGCTTCCTTGTCAAATAGGGGAGTGCTGGATATTCTCTGCTTGCCCCTTCAGATCCATTCTCCCCCATCTTCTCTCTCCTGCTCTGTTACTAGGAGACATCTTAATGGATGCCTCAAGTGGGCTCCTCTCCCTTCTGGCTTCTGGGTGCATTGGGCTTAGCTAGAGACTGGGAATCAGGAGAGCAGGAATAGTGGATTTCTTCACCTGGCTTCCTCCTTGCTTCATGGTTGCAGGCTGCATACACCCCTCTCCCCACAGCCACTCTCAGCATCTTTGGGGCACAGCTGAGCCACCACTTTTGTGCTCCGCAGCCTGGGGTGGTGAGGGCGCCTGGCTAATGCTAGCATCCAAGCGCTTCCGCATCCCTTGTTAGTTTCCCTCTCTGCCCACACTCTCCTAAGTGGTCTCTTCATTAAACTCTCCTTCTTTACCTGTCTCGAAGGTACCATCTCTTTTCTGCCAGCACTTGGCACATAGTAAGGGCTCACTAATGACTCGCCATTATCCTACACCGCCTAGATGAAAGCTTCTACAGTGAAGTCTCCTGCTGAAAGTCTCCATCCTTTGCAAAGGTCTGCCTCGGGGCCCTGCATTAGCCTGTGTGTCAGCAAAATAGAACAAAGGATTCTCAATTCCAAGTCAGCAGCGGTGCCAGGGTCAACAGCATGACTGGCTTTCCCAACAGCCCTGCTCAGGGACGCCAGCCAGATAGTTATTCCAGGCAATTTCTCCTGCCATTGTTTCCTTGGACTGGGTCCATCACTTTGTCACCTGGTGCAGAGGCTTCAATGAGCAGGGTACCAACATTCATTACAAGTGGCTGTGTTTCTGTTTCAGGATTTGTTTCTGTCTCTGGATCAGGGCAGGTCAACCCCTCACTGAACTCATAGTTTATAAAATAAAGGTCTAGTTGATGCCCTCTTGCCCTCCCTCACCTTCTCTGAATGTGTGGGTACAACAAAGTTGGGATCTCAGCTGTGGCACCATCGGGATCTTCATCAGGGACCCCCCTGGGTGGACTTGCACATTGTGTTGATCAGTCATCGGAGAGGAGTTTTATTTCTGAGAACGTTGTTGCGCAAAGCCGTAATTTGTGGCCTTGGCAGAGATATTACACTGGTCTCCCTCTTTCCTCTGGAAAGCTTCCAGAAATCCCAATTCTGTTCCCCTCCCTTCATCATCGGTGTCATCACTGAAGACATGATTCTGAGAACGGTCCCTCTGATTTATCTTATAAGTTTACAAAAGCTACAAACACTGCTCTGACATGATGTATACCCATTCCTCCGGGGGGTTTTATAGTCACACATGAGGCACTGTGCTTAACACCTACTGTGCATCAATGCTGACAGACTCCTTGTTTATTATTGGTGTGTCTGTTTTAGTTGCTTCTCATTAAAGCAGAGTTCAGCAACCTTGGCATATCAGCAAAAGTGGGAAGAAAATGATGGTACAGATGATTTAAGCCCCAAACAAGGGGAAGGGTATGCAAATTTGCCACAAACTAACCCACATCACACTTAACTCTCCACTCAACTAGCAAAATCCAATCTTCAGATAAAATACTCAGAGAATCTGGCAAGTCTTGCCCTGGAGAAACACAAAGCTTACTTACTGCTACATCAACTTTCACAAACAGTCCAGGGTTCCGTGTGGCGCTGCCATTAATGTGGAACTGGGGGAGGGACAGGTGCAAGTCTGGCTAGGAAGCTGCCTTTCCTCTTCTTCCTCTTCTCTTCTGACCAAGGTGCAGGAGAGGACCAAGGCCCAGAGCTGGGGAAAGCAAGAGCGAACCAAGTGGTGCATGTGTTCGGTGCAGGCACAGCTGTAGGTCTGGCCAAGCTCTCTGGAGAGAGGCCAGATAGGTCCCAGCAGTGTGAGCAGTGACTACGTGGCTTCAGAGCCACTGCCTCTACCTGCCGGGGAAGGAGTCTGGGTAGGCTGCATTTGCACTGTGGCTGCATGGTGGCTGCTCTGTCACTGCAGTATGAGGCCCTCCAGGTCGCTTGGGGTGTCCTAGTTCTCTGGTAAGGCCACCATTTCCCTCTCCAGAGACAAAGCCAAGGCCTTGGGACTTAGATTTGATGCTTCTGTAGCAATTGCAATTCCTCCTTAGGTCCATTTGAAAACACTGTTATTGGGCACCTGGGTGACTCAGTGGTTGAGCACCTGCCTTTGGCTTGGGTCATGATCCCGGGGTCCTGGGATCAGGTCCCACATTGGGCTCCCCACAGGGAGCTTGCTTCTTCCTCTGCCTATGTCTGTGTCTCTCATGAATAAATAAATAAATACTCTTAAAAGAAAAAAAGAAAATACTGCTATTTACACATGCGACTGGAAGTTCAGGCATATGAAAAGTAAACAGTCCCCCTTGATCCTAGGAGAAGGAGTATTGTTCAAATAGAATGCACATGGCTCGAATGTGTCCACCTCATCTACACTATCATTAACATTCCACTTGAGCCCGTTGCCGGCAAAGTATTGTGTTTCTAGGCAAGTTCCTTTGTTTGCCATGTCATTATGTCATCCTTCCACTGTTTGCTCCCTTTCTGGAGTTGATGGACTTGGATTTCAAAACGTGCTTCACTACTACATGGGTTTGGAACCACGGCAGGATTATTTTTATCCCTTTTATTCATTCATCCATTCAGCTCCATGCCCAGTGTGGAGCCCAGTTTGGGCTCCCGAACTCACCATCCTGAGATCAAGAACTGAGCTGAGATCAGGACTTGGACGCTTAACCAACTGAGTCACCCAGGCACCCCTCATTTATTTTAATGGTGAGCTTAAACAGTTCATCTAAAAAAAATAAAAATAAAAAGACTCAGACATTCAATTCTGTGTCACTCCAAGTTCACTTATGACCTGGGCCAATGCCCAGACTGGGTTCCTACAGTGCTGTAGTCAATATGTACACAGGGTTTCACTTAACATTATTGTGTACACACATCTACATAGATCAACAAAATCCACGTACTTGTCATCTCTAATGGCCAGAGAGAATTCCGCTATGGAAGCTCAGTACTTTGGAAGACATTGGATTTGCATCTTTTTCCATTTGTGGGTGGCACTTCAAAATGTGCTGACTGTAAGGAGAGCTCTGCTCCACTCTGGGCACAAATCAATAACAAGACACAATATGAATTAAGTCACATCGAAAACAAAACTCGGCAAGTTGAATTTAATTAGTATATATTGTTACAGGGTCCTCTAATCTCTCCTGGATAAGGCACTGCTGTTTCTGGGTTCCAGTCATTATTTACTCAGCCAAGTGCAGAAGATGGGATTTGAAACCAATCTGAGCTATTTTGAACTGTGCTTCTAAGTGAGCTTGACTTTCATTTATCTTTGAGACACCCACATTCTGCTGGGTGCCTCTGCTTGGATCCTTTTCATTTGTACCACAGGGAACTGGATCACCACTGTTTTCCCCTCCAAGCCTTCGTGTCTTTCTGATTTCCTGGCTCCTGTGGTCTGACAAAGCTTCACTGACCTTCAGCTCCGTGAGATGGACGTGTTACAAGCTGGCAAAATACTACAGCATTTTATTTATTCATGTTGCCGCTGGTTAGTCTAAAGATTGTCTGGAATATTCTGCTACTGGCATTGTGGTTCTCTTTAGTTCTCTTTACTTTAAGGGAGCGCTTTTCATTTTTGGAATCTCTTTGTTTTGTATCCCCTGCCAGTGTGGGTAGGTGCTGGGTTCATTATCCTCCCGGTGAGCTCTAAGTATATAGTCTCTTGCTGAGGGTGGACTAGTCCCCTGGATGTGATCATTTCAGGGTATTCAATGCTTTTTGACTTGTCTCCCTGTTTCAGCCAAATTCAACCTTGGGACATCACACTTTGTATCTGTGACAGATCCTAGCTCTGCCTCTTGAAATAGCCAGGAGAAAGACTATCATTTGCACAGCAGGTCAGGTAGAGGAGGGAGGCCACTGATGGGTTTGTTCAAAAGAAACTGCTCAGTGGCTAGGGGCTGCATGATGTCCGCTGTGATTGAACACTTCACTTCAGAGCTGTAGAAGTGGCTGTGCCCCTGTGCTGACAGTGGCTCCAAAAGATGCTCACTCAGCCCCACAGTCATCTGAAGCAACTATTTTTGTTGTTGTCGTTATTTTTTTTAAGTAAGCACTATACTCAGTGTGGGGCTTAAACTCAGGACTTGAGATCAAGAGAGGTGTGCTCTACTGACTGAGGTAACCAGGCACCCTGAAGCAACTTCTTTTAATACTAGGTGCCTACAAGGATACAGGAGACCTGATGAGAAGGCTTTGGTGTCCTATTCTAGGATGAAATTCCCAACAGGCTGTCAGCAGATAATTTTATGTGTAGGCTTCACCAAGTTCTCCAGGCTCATACATGATGGCTTCTTTTTATTTAAGATTTTATTTTTAAGTAACCTCTACACCCAACCTGGGGCTCGAAATCACAACCTCGAGATCAAGAGTTGCATGCTCTTCCGATTGAGCCAGCCAGATGCCCTGTGATGGCCTCTCAGAGCAACTGGTTCACACAAGTTCCCTCGCTAGAGGTTAGAAATGTGTTCTATGGGCAGACTACAGAATTAAGTGAAGTAGTCTAATATGAAAACTAAGCCATGACCTTGGCCTCCTTTTAAATTCTGGGCTGAGCAGCTGAACTTTTATCAGTTACTGCTTATAAGCCATCCCTGCTACTGGAAAAACATTCACGCTTCTGGCTGATAATAAGATGTAATAAACCAATACAGTGGGTGGTCCATGAAATCAATCTTTGCGAGTCTGAAGAGGCAATAACTAACATGGTAGTCCTTTGCATTTTTAGGGAGCTCTGTTTAGCATATGTAGGAACCTTGCACTAGTAAGGTTTCACCCTTTATTTGCTTACTGATTCTTGAATTCATTTATTCAATGATTCATTCACTTGTTCATTCATTTACCAAATATTTATTAAGCACCTTATGTGTGCCAGGCATTGCACTAGGCTTAGAGACTATAGAGATAAATTAAGCAGTTTCTATTCTGGAGGGTCTCCAGTGTTACTTACTACTACTACTACTACTACTACTACTACTACTACTACTAATTATATTATAATTGGTTTATTACTGTTACTATTATTATTGGACTACAGTGCGATAAATGATAAACCAAGGCATATACACGTACTATGGGATCTCAGATGAAGTGACTAATCTTGCGGCAGGAGGTGGCAAGGAAGGATGTCACAGATTTGGTGTTAAAGATTGTCCAGGAGTTCAAAACATGAGAGACACCTAACTCTGGGAAAAAAACAAGGGGTAGTGGAAAGAGAGGTGGGCGGGGGGTTGGGGTGACTGGGTGATGGGCACTGAGGGGATGAGCACTGGGTGTTATGCTAAATGTTGGCAAATTGAACTCTAATAAAAAAATAAAAAATTTTAAAAAATTAAAAAAAAGATTGCCCAAGAGTTCACTAAACAAAGAAAGTCAAGGATTTATTGGGTTATTGACATCAGATAATTTTTCATTTTAAAGCAGCCAGAGAAGAAATTTTTTTCTTATAAAAAGAAAATAGGTTGATATTTTTTATTTCATTTGTTTTTTTTTAAGATTTTATTTATTTATTCATGAGAGAGAGAGAGAGAGAGAGGCAGAGACACAGGCAGAGGGAGAAGCAGGCTCCACTTAGGGATCCCAATGTGGAACTCGATCCCAGGTCTCCAGGATCACACCCTGGGCGAAAGGCAGATGCTCAACCGCTGAGCCACCTAGGTGTCCCTCTTATTTCACTTGTACTCATGTTGACTTACTGCTTCATTCATTCAATATATTTAATTTTTTTCCAGTTTTATTGAGATATGATTGACCATAACATGGTATTAGTTTAAGGTGTATGACATAATGATTTGATATATGTATATATTTGATAAGTTGGATATATTCCAAAATGATTACCACGATAATTTTAGTTATCATTCTCCTTATATAGTGACAAATTTTTTTCCTTATGATAAGAGCTTTTAAGATCTGCTCTCTTAGCAACTTTCAAATATATAATATGGTATTGCGAACTACAGTCATCATGCTGTATGTTACATCTGTAGAATTTATTTGTTGTACAACTGGAAGTTTGTGCCTATTGACCACCTCCATGCAATTTCCCCACCCTCTGCCTCCGGCTACCATCAACCTGATCTTTGTTTCTGTAAGTTTAGTTTTTTTCCCCCCAGATTCCACATATAAGTGACATCATATAGTATTTTTCTTTCTCTGTCTTATTTCACTTAGCATAATGCCTTCAAGTCTATGTTGTCACAAGTGGCAGGATTTCCTTCATTTTCATGGCTGGATAGTATTCCATTGTGTGTGTGTGTGTGTGTGTGTGTGTGTGCACATTACATTTTTCTCTATCCATTAGGTTGCTTCCATGTCTTGGCTGCTATGAATGATACTGCAATGTGCATGGGGCACTCGATATTTACTGAGTATGTACTATGTGCTATGGACTATTCTAGGCACTGAGGATACTACTCTAAAAAATCAGACAAAAGGGAATCCCTGGGTGGCTCAGCGGTTAAGCGCCTGCCTTCGGCCCAGGGTGTGATCCTGTAGACCCAGGATCAAGTCCCACGTCAGGCTCCCTGCATGGAGGCTGCTTCTCCCTCTGCCTGTGTCTTTGCGCCTCTCTCTCTCTCTGTGTGTGTGTGTGTGTGTGTGTGTGTGATGAATAAATAAATAAAATCTTAAAAAAAATCAGACAGAAATTCCTGCCCTTGTAGAGCTTACCTTCTATTAGGTAAGGAGATAGACAACAACTTCCCTTTATCCAGAGAAGTTATAGTTCTCTGGATAAAGTAGGAAAGGGTGGTAAGGGAAGGCCTTGCTTAGGAAAGAGGCAAGTCATAAGTCATGAGAATATGGGGGAAAACTGTTTCAGGTAGGCCAGTCAGTGTGACTGGAGCAGACTGGGAGAAGAGGTAGCAGGAAATGACATCAGAGAGGTAACAGGAGGTCAGTCCATATAGAAGCTTTCCAAATATAGTAAGGTATCTGCTTTTACACAGAAACAAGAAACCATTGGAAGCAATAAAATCATGGATGCTCATTGAAAATTTGGCTCTCAGACTTTTGGGAAACTTCTGCAATGAAATAAGAATTAATATTTTCCAGTGAGGGTTGCTTGAGTGGCTCAGTAGGTTGAGTGTCTGACTTTTGGTTTCAGCTCAGGTCATGATCTCAGGGTCCTGAGATCAAGCCCCACATTGGGCTCTGTGCTCAGCACAGAGTCTGCTTGTCCCTCTCCCTCTGCTCCCCCCTTAAATAAATGAAATCTTTAAAAAATATTTTCCAATATAAACAATAGAGTGTATTTTAAAAGCTTTTTTTGCAATGAGTGAGTTAAAAATTTCCTTAAACATTTTTTATGAAGTTAAAAATTGAAGTCTTCATTCAAGTCATAATTTAAAATATTTCATGCCCTAACTCAGTGTTTCTTTCGATTATGCCTCCTTGTTTTACTGCTGTATCTGCCCCCTTCACCTCACATTTAGAAAATGCTGAGATTACAGATGAGCTGATAAGTGTGAGGTGTGTCACAGGTACATTACCCCCAAGGAAGAGGCAGAGGGAGCACAAGTGGGATGACTTCGCAGGGAGTGGGTGTTTGGGGGTCTTGTTGGAGAAAACACTTGCAGAAGAATCCTTGACACTCCTTCTGACCCCTCTGGGAAATAAATACTTAGGCTGAGACTTCAAAATACATAGACTTACGGATTTGGAGTTGGACAATGAAAAGACCCTATCTTTGAACACTGTCACTACTCAATGTTGAATAACACTGTCATAGATTTCATCATGCTTTTTTTTTTCAACAAACAAAGAAAATGAAATATTGTTCAAACATTCACACTTGGCCCTCCCTAAAGACGCTAGAGAATTTCCAGAACTGGCAGCTCTCTTCTGGGTATTTCTCTGAGTGGCCACTGAGTGGCAGTCCAGGGAAAATTATTATAAAGCACAACCTTGTTGAATACATATTTATTAAATGGAAACTAACATGATGCTGTGGGTGGAAATATTTTCTGCCCCTGGACTCTTCAGCTCTCTAAGTCCTGCCGTGGACCCACTGGAGACAAAGGCAGGGTCATTTGTTAGTGGCCCACCATTAGTGAAGGCCACACATCTTTCACAGCCCCTTTAGGGATGGGGTGAAGGTATCAGAAGCAGGGATGGGGTGAGAGTTTCAGAAGCAGGGATGTGTTTATGTATATATGTGTGTAGGTCATGAACATTAATCTGCCAGTGCCATTCAAATGGCACCTAGAGAGTTACTTGTTTAGCTGCATAATGTGTTCTTTAAATAGAACTAAACCAATTTGAGAATGTAGCTCTATGCAGGAATTTCGTCAGGTGGTAGTGGGAGAGAGGGGAAAGAAATGGTGCTGGCAGCATTTATTAGTTGAGATGGAAATGGCAGGTCTTGAAATGTACTATTGCTTATTTCTAGAAGTCAAAGCTATTTCTTGTTCCATTAGCTAGCTCCCTGTGTCCTACAAAAATTGCTGTGTCGTAGGGCTCTATCTCTCAATGCCACTCAAATTGAGCATTCCATGAGGTTCGATCCTCTGCTCTTTGCTTCTCTTCTATAGGCTTTCTCTGGGAGCTCTTGTTCACTATTATAAGGAGGACTCCTATTTCCAGCCCTAGTTCACCACTAGAAGTCACCTCTACTGGACTCCCGCACAAATACCTCAACTACTATTAGCCCTTTTACGGGTGGATTTGTGTCCTCTCTTAATGCATATGTTGAAGTCCTAACTCCTAATACTCCATGTGACTGTATTTGGAGATAGGGTCTTTACAGAGGTGATTAAATTGAGGTCATTAGGGGGGGGCTCTAATCCAATATGGCTGGTGTCCTTATAGGAAAAGCAGATTAGGAAACAGACATGCACAGAGGAAAGATCATGTGAAGAAGAGGCAGAGAAGATGGCCATGGATGGGCCAAGGAGAGAGGCCTCAGAAGAAACTAATCCTGGTGACACCTCAGTCTCAGACTTTTAGCTTCCAGAACTGTGGGAAAATAAATTTCTGCTGTTTAAGCCACCCAGTCTGTGGTATTTTGTTATGGCAGCCCCAGTGAACAAATACAAGCCCCAAACACAACTCAGTTTCCCTACCTCTTAGTTGAGGACACTGTTATTTTTACTTGGCCCAGGCAGAGTCATATTAGTGTCCTTCTTCTTTTTTCCCCTCTCCCTTCAAGTCCCTTGCCTATCCCCATATAATGGAACCCAAAGCTCTATTTATTCAGTCACTGAAATGTCTCCTGAATCCATCTTCTCCATTCAGACCTCACTTCCATTGTCTTAATTCAACCCACATCATCTTCCATCTGAACTGTGCAATGGCCTCTTATTTTCTTTTAAAGATTTTATTTATTTATTCATGAGAGACACAGAGGGAGAGGCAGAGACACAGGCAGAGGGAGAAGCAGGCTCCACGCAGGGATCCTGACACGGGACTCGATCCCAGGTCTCCAGGATCACACCCTGAGCCGAGGGCAGAGCTCAACCGCTGAACTACCCGGGGATCCCTGCGGTGGCCTCTTAAAAGTATATTTTGGCTTCTCATCTCTCTCCTCCTCTACATACCCTTCACTCTATCACCATTTGGCACTTTAAATAGTAGAAACAACAGCATGATTGTCTATTGATGACAATAGTGCAGTGAAGAAGGAAAGATGATGAGTCAGGTAGTAGAAATTCTGGTGTAATGTCCTGGCATAGGTGAAATGGGAAGGGGTCTAGTATGCAAGTATGCTACGGGCGCCTTGTGGCTTAGCTGGTTGAGTGCCAGACTCTTGGTTTTGTCTCAGGTCATGATCTCACAGTCGTGGGATCAAGCCCTGCAACTGGCTCTATGCTTAGTGTGGAGTTGGCTTCAGATTCTCTCTCCCTCTCCCTCCTGCTCATTCTCTCTCTCTCTCTTAAAATAAATAAATAAAATAATCTTAAAAAAATATGCTAGCACACAGGAGCAGTCTTCCATAGGAACACAGAGAGCTCATCTATAGTAACATAAAAGCATAGTACAGGTATAGACAATGTGGTAGATTTGGTGGTGGGACTGTAGAAGGTCTCCTCTGACCACTGTTTTTTTCGCAGTGGGGGAGGAAGCATGGTCATCAGTCACCTGACAGAATACTAAGAATAAGTAGTAGGCTTGAGAAGAAGAGAGAAGTTATGAAATCTTTGAGGCACGTGGGAGAGAACTGGCCTGGGGAAAGATAGCATGATGTTGGGCAGCCCTGGAGGTTTATGGTCTTGGAGGTAAAGTGGGAGCATTCAATAGAACTTGGTTCTTTTCTCTAGCTCAAATGGGCTGCACAGAGGCAGGTCCAGTGCTATTGGAGAGTTAGATCTTACCAGGTTGGGGGTTTTGCCCCAACCTGGTGAAAAATAGGTGAAAATAACAGAGGAAGATGGAAGCAAGGGGATTGAAGAGGATGACCATAATGATGGACTGCCGAATTTAATGCCAGGAAGGAAGTGAAGATTTGAGGGGCCGAGGATAAATGAAAAGATGATAAGGTCAGCAGACTTTAGGATGCTGTGTGGTTGAGGGAGTTAGGGTTCTAAGGCAAGGGGACTACAGACTTAGGAGATAGTCCCCAGATTGGGAGGCTTGAAAATGAATTTGCAATGGGGGTCAGCAGTGACAGTGAGATCCTGGGGTGAGAGGCCAAAGCAGTGTGGAGATAAGATCATCGGTGAAGAGGAGTTCAAGGAGTGAGATGTCAGAGTGGAGGAAGGATCATCTATGTGTATATTAAAAGCACTAAGAATGATGATTAATATAGAGTTTTAGAGAGATTATGATCCCAGAGCTAAAACTGACATCAGAAATTTGTAGTTTCGGCCCTTTGGAAAAGACAAGACTCAACTGATACCAAGCAAAGATAACTACAATTTCTGACAGTGTTCCTTCCAATATCTGTCACATACCTCATCCTCACTACCTCTTGATTAAAGCCAAGACCTTTACCTTTACTATTGGCTTTACTGCTCTGATACCCAAAGCTTTGGCTAATGTGTCTCTAATTCCCAAAGCAACTTCCTCCACCAAAATGGGAATTTTTCTTCTACAATTTCCCAAAGCAGCAATCCAGCTTTCTAAAAACATTTAAGTGTTTTCAAATATAATGTGCCTTGAGCACTCAAAGACTTGACATTCGAGGTCTCTAGGTTTAGGAGAAATCTAGGATGTCCACACTATGTAGCAATTTCCTGAGGTCTGAACTTCATTCTCTACCAGGCTGAGGTACAGAATGAGACAATGATTGCCCAACATGTGTTAAGCCGAGCCAATAGCTCAGATTCCACAGTTCAGAACAGGAACTCCTATGAAGTCAAAACAATTTTGGTCCTGTCCACCACTACCCCCCACCATGTAAAATAAAGGCCCTGAAAAGAAAGCCAACTGCTGGTGCTGGCAATGAAAGTGAGCAGAAATCAAGGGAATCTAAGAAGGCGGTGATTCTCTTGCAGAACACAAAGGCTTTGTGAGGGAAATCACATATCACAGTGATATTTCAGAATTTCAAGGACCTCCTGTACAGCTGTACAGAAGAAAGACAAATCTGCATATTCTTTCTCAAACACTTCTGCTTTGGAATAGGCAAAACATGTCCTCATATCTACACCCCTCTTACACTCCCCCCACCACACTTGTACTCTTTGCAAATAAAGTACAGTAACAAACATTTGTTTCACATAGGAAAAATTAAAACCACAACCAGTTGGCTCTTCCTCTACCTGTAACAGTAGGTTTCCCTCTTATGGAGATCAGGATAAAACTAGCAATTTTAGTGTCTCATCAAGCTTGTTAAAATAGGATTCTCCCTGTACAAGCAAATCTCACAAAGGGCAGAGAAAGATTTGGGTCAAATGGACGAGGACTTTAATTATCAGCTGTGCATGTTTTCAGCTCCTAAAGCCTTCTATGAAACCCCAGGCTGCTTGCCCCAGGTAACTACTCTATTACTGAAGTGAGTTGGAGAGGACTCCTTAGGGAGAAATTATAATTGGAAGTGTCATTTATCCTAAACTTCTATCCTAAAAGACAAGATCCTGGGCACAAAGCCAAGAACCCCATATATTTAGAATATTTTAAAAACCATGAACCGGGAAGCATGCTTCAGTGCAAGTTGAATGTTCAGGGTTCTCTTGAGACAACATTTTTAAAAGGAGGACAAATAATAGATACTTAAGTTTATTTTAATGATATCTTTGTAGAAGTCCCTAAGGTCCCTTCTAGCCCTACGATCCTTGTGATTTTAGGTCTGATAAAACTATTTTAAAGGACTCACTGAAGGGACAACTACAAATGACCTGCCCTGGGGGAATTTTTAATGAGCAATTGATCTGCATTGTAAGAACTGCAAGACCACATCTTGAGCTACCTTGGTATCCACCACAGGGCCTATCAGAAACTTAGACCTATAGAATTTTCTCCACGAAATCTTCTTGTTGACAGATGGCTTAAGAATAATGAAGTTGGAAAGGGCATTGCATTATTTGTTTGTGAGAGGTCATAATGATGAATTATAGAGTCATAGATCTTCAGAGCTTGATGAGACCATTGGGATCATTTAATTCAGTGTTTTCAATTTGTAAAGCCATGGAAACTTTTCTTCCAACAGAATATGTTAGTCTGTTCGCAGTAGGGATGGGAATCCTGGAGATCCAGGCCTCTGAGAAATACAATTTAAAAAAATATTGATTTAGTCCAACACCCTCATTCAAGGGATTAGGTAACCAAAGCTATAGAGAGGAAATACAGTAGACAAGCATAGTACATTAGTACTGTAGTTCTTGACTCTCCTTTGACTTGTAGTTTTTCCTGGGTTATGTCATAAATAGTTTGGTTTTTAACAATCAGGTCCTATACCTGTGATCATTTGATCATCATACTCCTAACTCAGTTGATCATCATACCCTTAACTGAACTGAAATATTTCCATTCAATTCAAGTCAACTCAAATTTATTTCATTTAGCATACAGAAAAAATAAATCTGAATTTCATGGGATATTTGATCTGGAATTCAGTTTTGTTTTGTTTTAGTTTAAGTAATCTCCATGTTCAACATGGAGTTCAAACTCACAACTCCAAGATCAAGAGTCTCATGCTCTACTGACTGAGCCAGCCAGTTGCCCTCGGAATTCAGATTTTTAAGGAATTCTCCAAACCATGTGAAATCTAAATCCAATACAGAAGAATGGTATCAGGAAGCAATATTAATAGGTTTATCATTCCTTTTCCTGAAGTTCATAATTACTGAAATTAAAGGAAAAGAGAAGATTTTATTGTGCACATAATTAAGGGAAATTAAGACAAAAAAGACTGAGTTTTGTGGGGATAAGGATATTCCAATTAGATCACTACCATATTCCCAGCACTTAGTACAACACCTGACAGATAGTGTGATGGTTAATTGTATGTGTCAACTTGACTGGGCTAAGGGGTACCCAGATAGCTGGTAAAAACCTTATTTCTGGATGTGTCTGAGGGTGTCTCTGGGAGATATTAGTCCTTAAAATCAGTAGACTAAGTAAAGATCACTCTCACCAGTGTGGGTGGGCATTATCCAATCTATTGAGGGCCTATAGAATAAAAAGGCAGAAGAAAGGAGAATTCATCCCTTTTCTTGAGCAGAAACATCCATCTTCTCTTGCCCTCAGGCATCAATGACTCTGGTTCTTAGGCTTTTGGAACTCAGGCTGGGACTTAGACCATTGGGCCTCTAATTCTCAAGCTTTTGGATTTGGACTGAATTACACCAATGCTTTCCTGGTTCTCTAACACGCAGACAGCAGATCAGGAGACTTCTTAGTCTCCATAACCATGTGAGTCAATTTTTATAATAAATCTATCTATCTATCTATCTATCTATCTATCTATCTATCATCTATATCCTTTTGGTTCTGTTTCTCTTAAGAACCCCGACTTAGTACAGACAGTAAGTATTCAATGAATATTTATTGAATGAGTGATGGCAAACAGTCCTTATCTTGAGTTCTGAAAAACGTAGAGGACCACCTGTTCCCCAAGACGTATAGACACTGACTGTGTGCCTTGCCCTTTGTTAAGTGCTGACTGGATTAGAAGAGCTAGAGCTCCAGATACAGAAAACATGATTCTTATCTTCAAGGAACTTACCATAGGAATTGAAATAATTTTTAAAAGCCACTGGCAAGCACCCAAGAAGTAAGTACACACTGTATAGTATAGAATTCAGCCTTGAATGACTTCAGCAAAATGGTAGTATAGGAAGTTTTAAGGTCTTGTTCTCTATGGAAACACAAAAACAATAAAATCTGGCTAAATAATGTTATAGTAGTGGTAGGAAACAGCCAAAGATCTACAGCAGCCAAGACAATGCCCAATCAAGAAAAAGCTACATTCGAGACAGTAGGAAAATTTGTGGCATTTTTGTTCACCCTTGCCCATCCCCTCCCTGATGCAGCATGGTTTTAGTGGGGAAAAGGTGGCAGCCCAGTTCCCAATTCTCTGCCTAGAACCAGAAGGAGAAGTGCAGACTTTATTTGCAACATTCTAACGTGTCTGAGGGATGCCTGATGGACTGTCTCTGTTTTGTTCAACTCAGATCTCAGGTGAGGAGAAGCAGTGGGGTTTAGAAAAGTTGTAGGAGACTAAGACCCTTTGACAACGTGTTATGGGTGCAGACATACAGTATGCCAGCTAGAGATCCATAAAGAAGCTGGGGTGGGACTACTTGGGAAATTAACACATTTTAAAAAGCAGCTGTATATACAGAAGAATCAAAAAAGCCAGACACAAGCCTGCATAAGATGCATACTTAGAGAAGACTTGAGAAGATCTTAAGCTTTCTCCATGAGCTGATCCCAAGGCTCAAGGCACAGTTAGCTAAATAGCAAAAAACTTTAGCACAGAGCCAATGTGCAGGCTGGGAGGTAGCTGATTGTTTTTTCAATTTAAAAAAATCATAAAGGATACAAAGAAACAAAACAGCATGGTCCATTCAAAGGAAGAAAATAAAGTAGCAGAAACTGTCACTGAAAAAAACAGGCATCAAACTTAGAATTCAAATCAATTGAATTAAATATGGTCAAAGGACTAGAAGAAACATGGAAAAAAACCTAAAGTAAATCAGGAAAATGATATATGAATGAAATAGGAAAAGGAATGAAGAAATAGACATTATCAAAAGGAACCAAACACATCCTGGAGCTGAAAATGCAAGGATGGTTCAACATAATAAAGGCAGGGCAGCCCCGGTGGCACAGTGGTTTGGCGCCGCCTGCAGCCTGGGGTGTGATCCTGGAGACCTGGGATCGAGTCCCGCATCAGGTTCCCTGCATGGAGCCTGCTTCTCCCTCTGCCTGTGTCTCTGCCTCTCTCTCTCTGTGTGTCTATGAATAAATAAATAAAATCTTTAAAAAAAACATAATAAAGGCAATATATGAAAAACCCACAGCTAACATCATATTAAATGGTGAAAGACTGAAAGCTTTTCCTCTAAGATCAGGGACAAAAGAAGAATCTTCCCTTCTGCTACTTCTATTCAATGTAGTCTTAGAAGTTCTATCTCATACAATTAGACAAGAAAAATAAATAAACAGCATCCAAATTGTAAAGGAAGTGGAATCTTTTATTCACATGTGACATTATCTTATATATAGACAACATTAAAGATACCACAGAAACTCCTACAACTAACAAATAAATTCAGCAAAGCTGCAGGATACAAAAAAAAAAAAAAACAGTGGCATTTCTATACAATGAAAAGGAAATTGGGATGCCTGGGTGGCTCAGCAGTTGAGCCTTTGGCATGATCCCAGACTCCTGGGGTCGAGCCCCACATCAAGCTCTCTGCGAGGAGCCTGC
Source organism: Canis lupus dingo (assembly GCF_003254725.2). Classification (NCBI taxonomy): domain Eukaryota; kingdom Metazoa; phylum Chordata; class Mammalia; order Carnivora; family Canidae; genus Canis; species Canis lupus. The sequence continues at coordinate 104,432,506 of NC_064281.1, read as the reverse complement.
CTCTCCCTCTCTCTCTGCCTATGTCTCTGTGTCTCTCATGAATAAATAAATAAATAAGGAAAGGAAATTAATAAAATATTTACAATGTCATTGAGAAGAATAAAATAGGAATAAACTTAACCAAGGAGGTAAAAGACTTCTATACTGAAAACTAAAAAAAAAATATTGCTGAAAAAACTAGAGGAGACAAAAATAAATGGAAAAATATTCCATATTCATGAATTGGAAGACTTAATGTTGCTAAACTTAATGTTGTTACTACCCAAAACAATGCACAGATTGAATACAGTCTCTATCAAAATCACAATGACATATTTTGCAGAAATAGAAAAAAAAATCCATCCTAAAATTCATATGGAATCTCAAAGGACCCTGAATAGCCAAACAATCTTGAAAAAGATAAAGTTGGAGGACTTACTTTCTGAATTGAAACTTGCTATAAAGACATGGTAATCAAAATAATATGGTGCTGGCATAAGGACAGATATATAGACCAATGGAATAGAATAGAGAGCCCAGGCAGTACAGTACTCTTGATCTTGGGTCATGAGTTCGAGCCCCACGTTGGTGTAGAGATTACCAAAGAGAGAGAGAGAGCCCAGAAATAAACCCTTGCATGTATGATCAAATTACATATGACAACAATGCCAAGATCTTTCAATGGGCAAGACAGTCTTTTCCACAAGCATTATTTTTTCCACAGCATTATTTACAATAGCCAAATTATGGAAGCAACCTAAGTGTCTATCGATTGATAAATGGATAAAGAAGAAGTGGTATAGGGGTGCCTGGCTGGCTCAGTCAGTAAAGCATGCAACTCTTGATCATGGCATTGTGAGTTGAAGCCCTATGTTGGATATAGAGCTTATATATATTTAATATATATATATTTTATTCTATATATATATAGGAATACTATTTAGCCACAAAATATATAATATATATAATATATATATTTAATATATATATTATATTCCATGTATATATTGGAATACTATTTAGCCACAAAAAATGAAATCTTGCCATTTGCAATGACATGGGTGGAGCTAGAGAGTATTATGCTAAGGAAAATAAGAGAAAGACAAATACCATATGTTTTACTTATATGTAGAATTTAAGAAATAAAATAAAGGAAGAAAGAGAGAGAGAGAGAAGCCAAGAAAGACTTAACTATAGAGAACAAAGTGCTCGTTACCAAAGGGGAGGTAGGTGGGGGGATGGGGGAAACAGAGGTGGAGATGAAGAGTACACTTATCATGATGAGCACTGAGGCATGTATAGAATTGCTTAGTCACTATATTGTACACCTGAATTTAATACAGCACTATATGTTAATTATACTAGAATCAAAATTAGAAACTTAAGAAAAATTATAAAACTAAATAAAATAGGGATCCCTGGGTGGCGCAGCGGTTTGGCGCCTGCCTTTGGCCCAGGGCGCGATCCTGGAGACCCGGGATCGAATCCCACGTCGGGCTCCCAGTACATGGAGCCTGCTTCTCCCTCTGCCTTTGTCTCTGCCTCTCTCTCTCTCTGTGTGTGTGTCTCTTATGAATAAATAAATAAAATCTTAAAAAAAACTAAATAAAATAAAATATAAATGTATATGTGTGTAAGAAATATAAGTGTATAAAAATATATGTATAACAAAAAATACCCTAAGAAAACAAAACAAATAAACAACAACAACAAAAGAGTCAGCCAGCCCCAAATGTCAATGGTGTCGAAGTTGAAAAACCCTGCTGTCAAGGACAAGGCCTAGAATGAAGTGCATTAGTGGGTGTGAAGAAGGGAATTTGACATGAGCTGCCACATGGACAAACCTGGAAGACACCACACCAAATGAAATAAGCCAGTCTCAAAATGTCAAGTACTGTATGATTCTACTTATTGGAGGCACCTAGAGTAGTCAGATTCATAGAGACAGAAATTTTGTGGAATTATAGTTGCTAAAGGCCAGGGGAGCGGGAAATAAGTTATTGTTTATTGAGTACAGAGCTTCAGTTTGAGGAGATTTTAAAAAAATGTTCCAGAGAAGGATGGTGGTGATTGTCGCACAACAATGTGAATATGCTTAATGCCACTAAATTGTACACTTAAAAGTGTCTTTTAAAAATAGCTTCTGAATAGACATTTATCCGAGGAAGATATACAAATGACCAACAAACTACACGGAAAGACACTCAAAGTGATTAGTCATTATGGCAATGCCAATCCAAGCCACAATGAGATCCCACTTCACACCCAGCAGGACAACTAAAATCATAAACAGACAGAAACAAATGCTGACAAGACTGTGGAGAAAGTAGAAAGCTTATGCTTTGCTGCTGGGATTGTAAAATTGTGCAGCCCCTTTGGAAAATAGTCTGGCAGCTCCTCAAAAAGTGACATATATAGCCACCTAGCAGCTCCACTCCTCGGTATACACACAAGAGAATTGAAGACACATCCACACAACTTGTACACAAAGGTTTTATAACAGCATTATTCCTAATAGCCAAAAGAAAAAAGATAGAAGCAACCTAGATGCCCATCAGCTAATAAATGGGTCTTCAAAATGTGGTATATGCACACTGTGGATTATTTGGCCATAAAAAGGAATGAGGTGTTGATCCACGTTATTGTATGGATGAATATTGAAAACATCATTCTAAATAAAAGAAGCTAGTCAGAAAAGACCATATATCATGTGGTTCCATTTTTTAAAAATTTATTTATTTTTTGGATGATTTTTTTTTGGAGAAAGTATGCATGTGCTAGTGGAGGGAGAGGAGGGGCAGAGGGAAAGGGGGAGAGAGAATCTTAAGCAGGCTGTACACCTAGTGTGGAACCCAGCATGGGGCTTGATTTTACGACCCTGAGATCATCACCTGAGCTGAATGGTGATGGTTCCATTTATATTAAATATAACTTATATTAAATATAAAACATATTTAATATATATTAAATATTAAATGTTAGTAAATATTAAATATTATAAATATTTAATAATATATTAAATATAATATAAATATAATATAAATGGTTCCATTTATATTTCCAGTTTAGGCAAATATTAGAGCCACAAAGTAAACTAGTACTTGCTATGGCCTAGATAGAAAGGGGACTGCTTATAGGTAAAAGGTATGTTTTGAGGGTGATGGAAATATCCTACAATTAAATAGTTATGATCATTTCACAATTTGGTAATATGCTAAAAAACACTGAAATGTAGACTTTAAATGGGTGAATTCTATGGTATGCCTACTAGATGTCAATAATGCTGTTATAAATCAGTGATGGTATGGTTAAAAAAAAACTAGAAAAAAGTACAATTCGAAAAATAGATGTATGATTCAGTATCCAGAGTTAATATTGTTGCATTCCCACTTTCTATTGGAAGCAATTTAACATAGACTACAACATTGTTACAGAAAATTAGCCATTGATAGTTTGGGTCCAAATTCTAGCATAGATTATGGAATGGAAAAAAAGCAAGAATGGGCAGATTTACTACAAATATTAAAAAATGTTTAGGAAATAGCAACAGAAAGTTCAATGTCAGAAGTGCAAGTGGACAACTGACTTGTACTATCTTATTTCAAAGAACCTGTGAGTGTGTGTGTGTGTATGATAGAGATATGTAAGAGAGATGTCTACACTGTAGATCTAGTTGCAATAAGTACAGTGAAACAAAATATAATTGTCAGCACAAATGAAAGGAAATCATTTCTTGCCCAAATACTTCTAGAAAGCATGTCTCCCAAATACAAAGTCATCACATTTGTCAATTTATCCCAATGTAGACTGGACCAGGTTCCTTTCAAGAGGATCGCGACAGGGGCGACGTCAGCGAACACAAGTCTTGCAAGTATGAAGTCAGATCCTATATTCAGTTAACATTTTGACATTTTGTTCAGGATGTTCTTTTGCGTGAATATTGATATTTCAGGAACATTGCATTCAACTCATCTTTTTTTTTTTAGATTTTATTTATTTAAGAGAGAGAGTGAGCGAGTGAACACAAGCAGGGAGGAACAGCAGGCAGAGGGAGTGGGAGAAGCAGGCTCCCCGCTGAGCAGAGAGCTTGACAACGCAGGCCTCAATCCTAGGACCCCAGGGTTATGACCTGAGCATAAGGCAGATGCTTAACTGACTGAGCCACCTAGGCACCCCAAAGAGTACTCATCTTGATTGCTGAGGTTTTGGTGTTCCCTCCAATTCTGTACCCGAGGTGAATGCCTCACTTGCCCCAGGCCTAGTCTCCACCCTGTTTCAATCTTTTCTATCATCAAGCTTTGGCTACCTCTGGCTCAGTGCCACCCTATTTTAGTTTTGATTCTGCTCACTTTACTTTCTGGAGAGGTTACTCCAGAAGGGGGAAAGTGGTGGCAAGAGAAGGTTCTATTGTTCTGCAGCACTGGGCCATGTGAGGAGGGCAGGAGTCAGTGGTTAGATGGTGTCTGTTTCCAGTGCCTCCAGATGAGGGGGGTTCTGCTGTAATCATGAATTGTGTCAATGGGTCTAAGACGAGCTGAGCTGTTTCTGTTCTCCCACCGGTAAAGTAATTGTGAATTGTTTGCCTCTGAGAGCCAGGGATCTTCCCAGAGGTTGTCCCTGGCCCCTCTGTTTTGTTGAATAGCTTTCTAAAACCTACTTAGGTAATTTTTTTATTTATAAAGGAGGGGCAAGGGGTGCCTTGGAGGCTCAGTTGGTTAAGCGCCTGACTCTTGATTTCAGCTCAGGTCTTGATCTCAGAGTCATGAGATGGAGCCCCTTGTCGGGCTCCGAGTTCAGCTCAGAGTCAGCTTAGGATTCTCTCTCCCTCTCTCTTCTCCTCCCTTCTCTCTCTCTCTCTCAAATAAACAAAATCTTAAAGGGGGGGGCAATCATAGAAGTTACATTTGAATGCTTGAGAAGCAGTAGAGTGAGGTAGTCGAGATCCACTGTTCTCGGCATGAGATAAGCTTGGCTCCTCTCCTGGCTCTGGCTGTTACCAGTTGTGTGTCCTTGGAAAGCTTTCCTCAAACCCTGAGCTTCTGTTTCTACATTTTTAATGGAAAACAATAGGACTTACCTCATGGAGCAGTGATGATGATGATGATGAGGAGGAGGAGGAGGAGGAGGAGGATGAAGATGACAACAGGGTTGTTAGGAAGCAGGCTACCTCTTTCCCGGTCAGGGGTGTCTTCAAAGGACCTTGGTGTTGGGATGATGCTCAGTGGTCCATGAAGGCAAATTATCAATCCCCCTCAAAGAGCCCTGGATCTTCTTTTTCCAAGATGCACACCTTGTTCACTGCTGGCACCACCATTATAGAGCCCTACACAGTCTGTTTTCATAGAAAGAATCAAAACATTTCTCTTTCAAATTTCTCTCCCTCTCTCTCTCCCTTTCATCATGCCCTTACCCAATTGCCCCCCACCCCCACCAATATATACTACTCTATGTCCTAGACACTCTCCACCTCAGGCTTTGCTCCATGTGGAAATAATCGGGGATGTGATTTTCACTCTTGAATTTGATGTGTCACCCCCTTTCCCTTCACTTCTAATAATATGGCCTTGGACATTGACAATCAGTTTCCCTCTCTCTGTCTCTCTTTCTATCTCCATGTGTGTCTATTCTCTCATTAAAGAAGAAGGGAAAAAAAGAAATATAAAGAAGGAGTAGAAGCCAAGTATTTGAAATGCCGAACACCTGCCCTTTCTAAATATCCTCACCTCAAAGGAAAACGAAACCACTATGAGGACAAAACCCTTTTCAAGAACTTTTAAGATTCCCTGAGTGGCAGTTCCCAAAGCAAGACTTCCAGGCAGAAAGACACTTGCAGCCATAGAAGAGAACTGCCAGCTGGCAAAGGAGAGAGAACCAAAGTGGCCTTTGTCACCGCTGTCCAGGGTTACTGGAACCCAGCAAAGCTGTTGAAAATAGTGACATCTGTATGCATGAAACAAATAACTTGAAAACATGGCACACGCTTGCTCTTCAAATTTTTTCATGACACTCATTGTTTCAATTTAGTAGGGGATCATGTGACAGTGTGGTATCAGTGGAACGCGGTGTCACTTGGTTCCCAGTGGGCCTTAATGAGATTCATTGTACTCATGCCATACCTGGGCTGAAGAAGGAAGAGAAAAAAACAAAATGGAAGCGAGATGCTAATTTACCTGCTATCATTTATTCATAGAAACCAGGTCAGGGTCATTATTGTGACAAATGTCAAAGGAAAGAGGCATTGTGCATCTGTCTCCAGGCTGGAGCAGCATCCCTTTTCCTGGCACACTTAACTCCTCTGTGCCTCAGTTTTCTTATGTGTAAGTTGGGGATAACAACAGTATCCACCGCATAGGGTTCCTGGGATGGATAAATGACCTAATAAGATGAAGGACAATTCGATTTTGGTGGGCAGTGGTATTTTAATTTAAAAACCCAAATAGATTAAAAAAAAACAAAAAGATAAAGACACCATATTAGCATAGCTCAGTTTTTGATCACAAAATAATTGAAATTGCACAAGTTGACCACTGCCATATTGGGGTCCCTCAGAGTTTTAACAAGTGGGCTGGGAGTCAGGCAGAACAGAATAAAAATATGGAAAACAACGTTCTTTTGTGGTTCATCAAGTCTGATTAGCAGTTAGACTGTGCATGGCATGGATCCTGTTCCGTTAATAATGGAAACCAACATTCTCTTGCATTTGGCAATGATACATTAAGGTGTTGGGGATGAGTAGGCCCCGGTTTGATGGCAGGTCCTCAAACTTCTATTATTACCGAGCCTGGATTTGGCCTGGATTTACCTTACAGGCAGCCAAGCAGTATTAGCCAAGCCTCCTTATTCTTCTTACCTTTGGGAGAGAGGAGTGGGTTAGGGAGGGAGAAACGCTCAGACAGGATTTCTCTGCAGCTGATTGCAATTGTCCATGTGGCTTCGGCTGCCTGCCCGAAACAATGAGCCTTCAGGGCGTGATGCCCTGCAAAAACAGCAGACAGCTGGCTTCAGAGATTCCCTTCACTGTTCTCTGTGAGCTTTGGAAGCATGCAGAGAAAATACCAAAACTACGAGGCCAAACCCCTAACTGGGGATATGAAAGGGTCCAAAGCAGCAGCAGAGCTGGAGTACAGATTCTGTCAGGAATTTGTCTTTGACATCAACAGGACAGAAATACCATCAAACTAACTTTCTGGCTGGCAAGGAGTTTAGAAATGTGTACTAAAATATACCAGTGGTTTTAAGAGCAGATTTTGGTTTCTTCTTGTTCTCTATCGCATACTGAGCAATGCCAAAATGAGCATTTCTGTTGGGCAGAAGCCCTCTATAATAAGCTTTGATTAAAAGCTCTTCTTTTATGTGGCTCCTTTAATGCCCAGTGTCTAAAAACAGTAATGGTTGTATAAATACCAGGTGACCTCCTCCTTGGTATTTGGTATATTCCTGGTTTAATGAGTGAGAGTGCCTCTGCTAGCAATTGTCAACAAAGAAACTTTCTGGGGGATGTCTGGGTGGCTCAGTTGGATGGGCGTCCAACTGTTGGTTTCTGCTCAGGTCATGATCTCAGGGTCATGAGATCAAGCCCCACATCTGGGCTCTGTGCTCAGTGTGGAGCCTGCTTGAGATTCTCTCTCTACCTCTACCTCTGCACCCTGTCCCCTACACTTGTGCTCTCCCCCCCCTCTCTTTCTCAAATGAATAAATACATAGTGGTGGCCTGGGTGGCTCCGTCAGTTAAGTGTCTGCCTTTGGGTCCCGGGATCAAGCCACATCAGGCTCGCTGCTCACTGGGGAGTCTGCTTCTCTCTCTGCCTCTCCTTCTGGCTTGTGCTTTCCCATGTGCTCTCTCTCTCTTTTTCTCTCTCTCTCTCTCTCATAAATAGATAGAAAAATAAATTAATAAATAAATCTTTTTTTTTTCTTAAAGTAACTTTTTGAAGAACCCCAGCATGCTCATGGTGACTACATTTATCCCTGGCCATCTCTGCAGTTTCTTCTAGTGGTTGTTTTGGTTTAGGAGAGATGTGCTATGATCGTTGGTGTCAATGTAAAATAGTACAGCCACTATTTAAAACTGTATGAAGATTCCTCGAAAAAATAAAAAAAGAATTTCCATTTGACCCACCAATCCCATTTCTTCTTTCCAAAAGAATTGAAAGCAGGATCTCAAAGAGATATCTGCACACCCATGTCCATTGCAGAATTACTCACAATACCCAAGAGTTAAAACAACCCAAAAGTCCATTGATGGATGGATGGATAAACAAAATGTGATATGTACATACAGTGGACTATTATTCAGGCTTAAAAAGAAGGAAATCCTATCACCTGCCACAATACTGTATGATTCCACTTATATGAGGTATCTAAAGAAGTCCAACTCATAGAAACAGAAAGTAGAGTGGTGATTTCCAGGGACTGAGGGCAGGGGGAAATGGGGAGATGTTAAGTGGGTATAGAGTTTCAGTTGCAAGATGAAAACTTCTGGAGATCTGTTGCATGACAACATGAAAATACTTAACATAACTCAGCTGAACACATAAAAACGAAAAATAAATAAAAAATGAAGCTGTACTGTAAAGATCATGTTTTTGTGTGGGTCTTAGTGATAGTTTTGTTTTAAAGACTCCTCCAGTGTGCTCTCACTGTTTCAGTAAGAATATCAGAAGATGGGCTCTCTCCAAAGTGCTAATCCTGTTGATGGGGTGACCCCTTAAGACATTGTACTCTGTCCTGCTCTGTCCCTGGGTCGGGTGTGGCCTGGCAGACAGCTCCCCCACGTGCCTTATGAAGACCTGGCTTTCAGAAGATTCAGCCAGAAGATATGCATAGAAATTGCCCTACATCCGGCCAAACTGTTTTGATTTCCAACAGTGGTATACGACACCACGAACACCATTTCCCTCTCCTCTGTCTGGGTGCAATAAAGCCCCTCTGCACACTGGTCCCTCCTCCTTCTCACTGTGTTTTGTTCTGGAGGAGGGAATGGTAGTTTCTTATGTTTCTGCTTTTCAATTATTTGTCCAAAAGAGGCCTTAGTCCACATCTTGGGAAGAATGTGGTGAATCATGTCAAATGCAAGTCAAGTCTTCGTGTTTTTTCTCACCACGATGTTGGTTCTTTCAAATGATCTGAAGTATTGCTCCTTCACTGCAATGGATCCTGAACCCCAACCAAGGAATCCAGAAATCTCTTCCCTCTCTCCATGTCTTCCATATCCTCCCTTTCTCCTTTCTAAATTTTTCTCTTTTCTTTCTCTCTTCCCACATAATTGTTTCTTCTATTTTTCTTTCTTCTTTGGTTTATCTCCTTTCAGTCTCTCTTTTTCCCTTTTTGTCCTGATTCTCCTTTTCCCTCCTTCCTCTGTCCTTCCATTGTTTCCATGGTCCTCTCTCTGGCCCACCCCTCTCTCATTCTCTTCTTCTCTCTCCCATGCCCCTTCCATTCTTGACTTCTCTCCTCTCTGCTTACATTCAGTAAACTTAGTATAACCTTGGGGAGGCTTGAAAGGACCATTGAACTAGCACCCATCATACCCACTGGAGGCAGATAGGCTGCCCAGCTTTTGTGCTTCCTTCTCTGTGGCAAGAGGTACCACAAAATTGTCCTTTACTTTGGAGGAAATATCCTGGCAAGCCACAAGCCACTGGGTATCTAAAACCTTAACTAAAGTGGCATGTTCTCTGGATTTTCCTTGTGTTTTTCTCTTGCCCTCTGGATACCCCTATGTCTGACTAGGGTTTCTAATGCACTTGTTACTTCTTGCTTTTCCGGTCCAATTAACATGATGTCATCATCATGTGTGTGATGTTCTGAGGAATGTTCAGATGCCTTTGGACTATAATAAGACAGAGGGCTGGAAAGTTAATAGAGCCTGGGGGTAAGATCATAAACACATTTTATTGTCTTGTCAGTTCCATGTGAATGTGAACTGTGCCTGGTAGTCTCTTATGATAGGATGGAAAAACATTCGCTTTTCAGATCTCAAAGCCCACACACCAAGACCCTGAGGCTGTGTTAAGTTACTCTAGAAGAGATACTCTATTTGGCACAGCAGCCATAACTATGGCTACTACTTGGTTAAGTTTGCAGGCCACTGTCACTCTTTAGGATCTGTCTGGCTTTGCAGAAAGTAAGTGGGGACAGGATGGCAACAAGTCCCCCTACATCATTTAGATGTCTAAGGGCGGTACTGATTTCTGCCATTCATCCAGAGAATTGTAATTTACCATGCTTCTGGGGGCTAGAAGGCAGGTCAGGAATGTGTGTGTCTTGTAAGATAGAGGCCTTTTTGTAGCCTGTAAGCTGGGGTGGGGAGTGCAGCACACTAGCTTTTCACAGAGAGAAGTGGGGTCCTTCTGCAGGCCTAGAGGGGTTAGAGGAATCTGAGGAGTCAAGATTTTTGAGTGCATCAACCCACATTCAACCAACCCAAGTCTTAGGGTTCCTTCCTAACCAGGGTCCCAGCATCTCCATGCCAGACCTGCTGAGGATGAGGATTCAACCTTCCCTGGAGCTCTGCTACTCTTATAATGAAGTCTTGGGTCTGACATTTTTGCACTGGAAGGAACAAAACACAAAGTCTTAGGCCACTTACTGTGACTTCATTCGGTTATAGCATCTCTCTCCCTAGTAGCGTGATTCTGAAGTACAAGCAAACGCTGAATTTTAGATTGATGCAAGTGGATACTCAAAGTAGGGATGAGGATAAAGAAAGAGGGGGCAATAGAGGGGATGGTGGACAGAAAGTATGTAGGAAAAACTTCGCAAACTTGGCAACTTTTTGTTCTGTTGCAGTGTTAGACTCCATCTGCGCTGTGTGCTAATGAGCTGGGCTGTCACAAAGCTCCAGCCTTGATGGGCGAGGAAACACCAATCTGCAACCCTGTCAGGGGCCCTATGGGAGATGAAGTTTTGTTTACTGAGCAGTCTGGTGGCAAGGAGGCCTAGACCCTCTGTACCGGCATTCTTGGCCTGAAGACCTGAGGGAGTTGCAAGTATAGTACAGTGTCCCTGACTCTATGCCATCAGAACAAGTAATTAAAAAAAAAAAAAAAGAAAAAAAAGAACAAGTCATTTAGCTTGAGTAAAATTGTTTTCATTTTCATAAATGAGTAATTACCCTACAACTCTGAAGAGAGCAAAGCTGAGCACTTTTATGGGTAAATGAATACCTTCAAATACTTTATTGAAACTGCACATCAGAAGGAAAACAACCAAGGGGGTAAGTTTCTCACTGGATTACGGAGAGGGCTGGGAGACCACCATGAGTTTTACCACCAAGTGAGCAAGTGGCCTTACTGTCTGATCCCTGATAAGGGTAAAAACAGGTAGCAGAAAAGGTATGTTTATGCCATGGTTGGTTGTTGTTGTTCCAAACAAGAAGAACATAATATACCTACTTAGCCATTTATGATGACTGTGCTACCGGCTCAACTATTTCTCAGCCTTTCCCTGGGCCACCACCACAGTCTCCTAACTGGTGTCATTAGTCTTATCCCCTTTGAATCTTTTCTTCCAAGAGTGCCAGATAAACATTGCTGTACCACAAACTTGTTGACATCACTCCCATCCTTAAATCTCGATTGTCTACAGGCTAAAAGTTCCTTGACCTGTCTTACCAGGAAGTTCGTGTTTTGATCTCTACTCACAGCACAAATTTTATTGAGCACATACGACATGCTAGTAGCATACTAACTGCTTTATGGGTATCATTTCATTTTAATCTTCATTGGAGCCCTGAGAAGTGAATATGATTATCACTGCTGTTTTACACACGGAGAAACTGACCAGAGAATCCTTAATCTCCTTGCTCAATGTCACAAGTCTAGGAAATGGCCAAGTTGAAATTTGAACCCAGATCTCCCTGGTACCAAAGTCTGTAGTCATGACCCTCACACCTATACTGCCTGGCTCTCCAGTTTCATTTCCTGCTGTGTCTGTTCTCCCTTTCACCAACACCTGGTGTCAGCCCAGACCCTGTGCTTTATTTCTTTGTTCACAGCATCGCTTAAGTAGTCTTAAGTTTAAAGTTGTCTTTTATAAGTTTTAAGTTGTCTTCACCCTTGATGGAAATTCTTGAAATCAGAAATCATTGTTCACCTTTAAACCTATACTAGTTATCTATTGTCACATAATGACATTACCACAAATACAGCAGATTAAAGGCACACACACCTTATTTCCCCTTTTTTGTGGGCCAGGAGTCTGGCCACAGCTTAGCTGGGTCCTCTGCTTAAGGTCTCACAAGACTGTAATCAAGTTGTTAGCTGGGACTCCTGTTTCACCTGAGATTTTACTGGGAAAGGATTTACTTCTCAGCTGACAGGACCCCATTCTTTGTAGGCTGCCAGATTGAGGGCTTCAGTTTGTTGCTGGTTGTCAGCCAGAGGTGACCTGCAGCTCCTTCCCCATATGGCAGCTAATGACACGACAGCTTTCTTCTTCAAACCCAGTGAGAGAGAGCATCTCTCTTAGCAAGATGGACATTAAAATCTCATGTCATGTAATCACATATACATCATTACACACATTGTGCCACCTTTGCTGTATTCTATGAGTTAGAAGCAGTTACAGGTCCTGTCAACATTCAAGAAGAGTGGGTCACACAATGGCGTGAACACCAGGAGATGGGGATGATGGGGACCATAGTATCTCACCAGCCAGATTTAGAGTTACCATGTTGCACAAATTCCCAGACTTGTACCTTAGGACAATCCTTTACTAAGTGCTCAGCTGAATATTTGCTGGCTGAAAGCACAGCTAAATCAGAGCCAGACCAGTTTAGGAACAAAATTAATTGAGGTGTAGCATTATAGAAAGGGTTTTAACATGGGAATCCAGAGTGTCATGTGTCTGGATCTCATATCTGTAAAACAAGTGGCATAAACCAGCTGATCTTTAAGGTCCCTTTCATCTTCATAAGTCTGAAATTCTAGATCATCTATTTCTTTCCCACCTTTATCACCCCAAATTTCATGACATAGTGGTAGCTAATGCTTACATAGCATTTACTTGTGCCAGATATTGCTCTAAATGATTTATGTGTTTTAGACTCACAGCAACATTATGGGGTAGGTCCTTTTATTTTCTCCATTATATGGAGGAGGCAGCTGAGATTCATCAGTCCCACTCCAGAGCGCAGGTAGAAACCCCTATGCAGTTGTTAACCTTAAAAACAAAATACTCAGGGGACGCTTGGGTGGCTCAGCGGTTGAGCGTCTGCCTTTGGCTCAGGGTGTGATCCTGGAGTCCCAGGATAGAGTCCTGCGTGGGGCTCTCTGCATGGAGCCTGCTTCTCATCCCTCTTCCTATGTCTCTGCCTCTCTCTGTGTATCTCTCATGAATAAAAAAATTCTTTTTAAAAAAAATAAAGCACTCAGTTATTTTACCAGGAAAAATGGGTTAATTTGGGAATAGCAGAGAATTGCAATTTGGGACAAGGAAGGTATTGCGAAAGCACAGGTAAGACAGAACAAAGCAGAAGAAAGGGAGGAAAAAAATGAACAAAAAGACCATTGGAGTAAACTGGAAGTTGGAAGTATAGCGGCTTCTCATTGGCTGGGCTATGACTGTCCCTCATTGGCTGGGCTGTTGCCAGGGGGGCAGGAAAATTTTTCCTCTTCTAGCTGGGGTAGTAAAGCCGCAGCTAAAGTAGCAAGACTTCTCTTGCTGTTGGGTCTGCAATGGGTGACAAGTGGTGGGGCGCGAGAGCTCCCCCTTCTGGTCTCCGGACTCTATTTAAAATGAAATTTCCTTTTATTAATTTTCATGCAGTACTGCCTTTCTAAAAGAGAGGCAGGTGAGGGAGTGAAGGACAGGAAGCATTTTCAAGGCATGGCCGGTGGTATTTAGAATTTCCTGTTCATTCAAGGTTCAAATTTGAGATCTAAGCAATAAAAGAGGGAAAGGGAAAGCCGACCATTATTGTAGCTCTTTCCCCAAGCTGGCATCCCCCCAGAGCATGAAAGGCGAATTGGTAGAACCAAAGCTCAGCACAGCCATTAAAGAGCAGTGGGAGAGAGAATACTGAAAAGCTGTAACAGGGAATTAGAAGACTCAGTGTGGACTCCCTCCTCCTCTGTCCCCCAGGCAGTGACAGGCAGGCACCATCTCCCTTAGGTCCATTCTTTATCCGCCTTGGCTGGACAATGCCCCTTCCATGTTTGGAATTTCCAAGCAGAAAGACAAGTAGGTAGGGGTCACGCCGGTGTGGATTGTGGGAGGGAATTGGGTGAGAAAGGCAGTGGAGCAGAACATACCCAAGAGTGACAGTTTCTTATTCATTAAATTATCAAGTCCCTGACAGAACAGACTGAGCCAAAGCAAATCCTTATTAGGCCTGAACTGGACTGACTCAGTCTTGACACTTTGCTCTATAAGTCATTCCTTTATTTCTCTACCAGGTATAATCCTATATTAAAGAGCAAGGTGTACTCTGACTTTTTATTGCTTTCCTGTGAAGTAGTGGTTTCTGGTGTGGGGAAAGATAGGGGGCTAAATCATGCATTGTGATCTCTCAACCCCTTTCCATCTAAATTAAATAGAAACTCAGAATCATGACAAACTGCCTACTTTGTTCCCCCCTTAGAGACTACATTTTATCTTTTATGGAACAGAATCAACAATTTAATGGAGAGAAATAAAAATTTATGTCCTTAATGATCACCTTGGAGAGAATGAAAACTCTGTCAACCTCCTTGACCTAGCCTGCAGACACAAAAGGGGATGTGTAGGCTGGCAATGCTTTCAGGCAACACCCTGGGGTGTGAGGGGGATAGGAGGTGGGCTCTGGGGCCTCATTTCCATTGAGTTAGCAATGGCATCTGGGCACATTTTTTCCTGGGAGGCAAGGTAACTTGTGGCCATGTTTCCACATAACGCTGTCTACTTTTTATTTTCACATCAAAATATCTTGCAGAGGTTTAAAATAGAGTGTGATGGGACTCCTATTCAGATGAATCATTAGAAGATTTTAATGATTGACAATTCAGAAATTCCGACCTAGCAGAATGGTCAAGTAACATCATGGTTAGGAATGTGGACTTCCATGCTAGACTGTTGGGGTTCAAGTCTGCATGCTCCCATTCACTGGCTGTGTGACCTTGGGCAGGTCACTCAACCTTTCTGTGCCTCAGTTTTCTCATCTGTACTATGAAGGTAATAATAGTGCCTACAGCTATGGGCTTGTGATGAGGATTAAGTGAGTTAACATTTATAAAGTATTTGGAATAGTACCTGGCCGAGTAAGCATAAAGTATGTGAGTATAAAATAAACAAACTAATATTTATTTATTCACTGCCTGCTAGGTCTTATGATGTAGATTTTCTCTTTTGTGTCACTGGGCTACAAGGAAATGTAAGTATTGTTATTCTTCATTTATTGATAATG
Organism: Canis lupus dingo; assembly: GCF_003254725.2. Lineage (NCBI taxonomy): Eukaryota > Metazoa > Chordata > Mammalia > Carnivora > Canidae > Canis > Canis lupus. Next base: position 104,417,142 of record NC_064281.1, on the reverse strand, counting down.
AAAATTGAGCCTCTGATAGGTTATATGACTTCACATAGTTTGTATGTTTCAGACCAAGATTCAAAATCAAATTTACCTCATTCAAAAGTGAAGGCTTTCACTTTCTAGTTCCATAGGATTTTGCTGCCCTCTTTCTTTCTTTTTTTTTTTTTAAGATTTTATTTATTTATTCATGAGACACACAGAGAGAGAGGCAGAGACACAGGCAGAGGGAGAAGCAGGCTCCATGCAGGGAGCCTGATGTGGGACTCTACCCTGGGACCCAGGATCATGCCCCGGGCTGAAGGCAGGAGCCAAACCGCTGAGCCACCCAGGGATCCCTGCCCTCTTTCTTGAAGGATGTGGACCTTGAACAAAGTTCTGATACAGTTTTTCCAGCTTCCCTGGAGCAGTGGCTGTTGAGGCCTCTGGCTGCCACCTAACTCACTATAGGTATTCTCTGGTTTTACTTCTCATTTTAGGAACATGTTTCTGGAAGGCACACTTAAATGAATTGACTGTATCCTCTCTTATCCCCTGAAAGAATTTAGACAGTTGAGCCTGGCCTGACTCCTCAGAGAAACCGTATTGTCTTCCTTGAGCAGGTTACATTTTTTTCCCTAAGATTTTATTTATTTATTCATGAGAGACACAGAGAGAAGCAGAGGCATAGGCAGAGGGAAAAGCAGGCTCCCTGTGGGGAGCCTGATGTGGAACTCGATCCCAGGACTCTGGAATCACTCCCTGAGTCGAAGGCAGACGCCCAACCATTGAGCCATCCAGGCATCCCTAATTATAAGCTCATGATAGCTTTTACAAAATTTGCTACCCAGCATGGTATTCAGCAACCTGTATAATCCCAGCTGCTATTCCTCACTCCCAGTTTTCACTGTAGACTTCTGAATCCGTACTTCCCTTCAATATCAGCAACTAGGACCTCCATTCTGGGCCCTGTACTTTAGAGAACCCTTTCTGACCACCCTCAGGCTCCACCTCTCTTAATGTAATGAGGATTCTGTGAGGCCACTCTTGTTTATAAATTTTTTTTAATTTATCTTTAGAGAGAGAGAGAGTACATGCAGGGGAAGGGGCCGAGGGACAGGGAGAGAGTCCTCAAGCAGACTCCCTGCTGAGTGTGTAGCCCAATAAGGGGCTTGATTCCAGGACCCCAAGATCATGACCTGAGCCAAAATCAGGTGCCCTTAACCAACTGAGGTACCCAGGTGCCCCTGGGGCCACTCTTTGAGTAGCAAGAATATAGAAAACATAGCAAGGGTTTTAGAGTTGGACAAACCTAAATTGTAAGACCATTTCCACTGATTTAATAGCTGTAATCATTGGGCAAGTTCGCCTAACCTTTCTAGACCTATGTTTCTTCATTTGAGGAATCAAGACAATGAGATAGACCTTAAAGTGTGATGAAAATTAAATAAGGTAATGAATGTAAAATATTCAGAATGGTACCTGGCACCGAGACACTTCAGAAAACTTGAGGTCCTTTTTGCATAATAATCTTCTAGAATGCAGTTTGACAAACATCACCACAATTTCTCCCTTGATTTCCTTAAAATCCCCCAGATGGCTATTGCCTGGTCCCATTCCCCTTGACAGATCTACACTGACATAGTTTGTACATTAAGATCAGAATATCTTGTGTACTCAGCATCATCTAATCTGGTACATCTATGTGATCTGATTCAAAATCCAGTATGGGAAAAATGAGAAGGAAAACAGCAAAGGGTGTAGGGGGTGGGAGGGGGGGATACATTTCTTGACTGTGGTAGAATGTGCTTCCAAAGCTGGCTGCAACATTATTTCCATCCCACATGCTCATTTGCAATGTGGTCTTGCCATTCCTCCCATTGACAGACACATTTGGACTGGCCCTCTGACCTGGTTTGACCAATAGAATGTGGCAAGGATGACAGTTGAGCCTTGAGAGCTCTTCAGCTCCTGCCTTCCTGTATGGAACACTTCTTCTTGGAACCTGGCCATCATATGGTGAGAAAGTTCAAGAAGGCTCCTAGGGAGGCTCACACTGGGAGGAAAATCAAGGCCCCCAACCAATAGCTTCAGCTGAGCTCTTAGCCAGGAGCCAGCATCGATCACCAGCCCTATGAATAAAGCCATTTGGAGCCTTCCAGCCATCCCAGAGACTCAGCCAACACTTCATGAAGTAGGAGAACCATCCAATCAATCCACATAAGAAATAATAAATTGATGCTGTTTTACGTCATGAAGTTTTCAAGTTGTTTGTTATACAGCAATAGGTAACTGACACTGAACACTTAGTAAGCATGTGTCCATGTACACTGTTGACCTGAAAGCATCTTTCAATGATTAAAAACACAGGGAAGAAGGAAACACATCATATTACCTTGTGACAGATTTGAGAGGAGAGCCTCTTAGAAAAATTGATGGCACCTCTGTATTAGTAGCACATATACTTATTCTTCATGTCTGTAGAAGTGACCTTTTTACTACTTTAATGTTTTCAACAGTGTGCATAGTGGTCAGTGTGAAGATACAGCTAGTTCCTAATTGTGTTTTGAATTGTCAGCCATCAATGAAAAAGCTAGCCACTGGTAAGGGGTGGGAATAATTGAGTTCCCTATGTGACATTCATCTAAAGGGACAGAGATCTGCTGGAGGACACTGTCCAGACAGTGTCTTTTTTGTGCAATGGTTTTGGATGCTGTAATAGATTTTCCTTACCTTTGCATCCAAAAGTTATTTCCTGTTCTGTTTCCGTATTGCCTTCCACTGGTGCCAGGCACTGCCTTTGGATGCCAGACAGGTTCTTCTCCTTCTCTGAGGGCTCAACTACTTTTGTGGTGTGAAAACCCTGAAACTTTAATATACTATAGTAAGCCTAGATATTTCTTTCTTGTTCCACCATTATGGGAGGTTGCAGCCCACGGTTTCATGGCCTTGAATGTACGACTGTCCAAACGCAATCCAGCCTCTTGCACAATTAAGGTAAGACGTGCCACTGTCTGTCCAAGCAGAAATCATCATTTGGCCCTGAACCCTGTGATGACCTAGGTGAGGGGCTTCTCCTTAGCTATAGCACTTCTAGCCTAAATCTCTAATTCTGCATCCAGCAACTAAGATGCTCAAAAGGATGTGGAAACAATATTTTGTAGACCTGCCCTAAACAAAAACCTTCTCTTGGAAAACACAATCTTAATCACCATGTATTGTTCACGTCATTATATTTGGATGGGGTAGGTATCTGATCAGAGGTAGCCAGAACTTTCAATCACTATTAACAAATTCTGAATGAGAGTAAATTTGTTTTCAAGGCAAAGGAGCAAATACTCATTGATACAATGTTGCAAATAAATAATTAGAACATTGTGCCGAAAAGTAAAGGATTCACAATGAAAAGGCGCTTAAGTACTAACGCTACTCAGTAGAAGCCCTGGGCCCCACTGTTTGTTCACTTGGCTTGTCTTTCTGACTTACTTCTACTTCTCTGAAGGATATTTTTCCCAAACGACAGTGTTCAACAAGTAGAACAAGTAGAATCTGTGATGTAGGCCGTTGCATCCCAATTTCATTTAAATGAGAATCCATTATTTCTTCCCTACACTTATTCAAGAACTCATTGTTCATAATTTTTTCATCACTCTGTGATTAGAACAATTTGTATGTGTCCCTTGTACATTGGCCAGATAATGAAATAATCATTTGTGCATCTATGCAGTATTTTATACCTATTGCTCACAGTCTAATTCACTCTCTAAGGCCATTTTATCACTCTCTAACAAGGACGGGAGTCTTTGAGGCATCTGGTCAATGGGGAGAGTTAATTTATTCATTCAAAAAATATTTATTGGGTATCTATTATGTGCAAGGCACTCTTCTTGGCCCTGGAAAACCAAACAAGAATTCTTGTCTTCACAGAACCTACATGCTAAAGAAGAGAGACAGGCAATAACCAAATACAGAAGTAAAATACATGATGTGTAGGAGAGTAGAAAGTTTTATATAAAGATAAATGAAGAAGAGGGCAAGGAGTGTTTGGCAGGAGATGTGTATAATTTTCAACAGAGTCTTTGAGTAATGCCTACTAATAAGATAGCATTTGAATGAAGACTTGAAGGATGTGAAGGAGCCAGTAAGCTTTGTGGATACCTAGAAAGGAGCTTTCCAGGCAGGGAGAATAGCACATGCAAAGGCCCTGGGGCAGAAGTATATTTGGATGTGATGAGTAACAGTAAAGTCCTCTGTCTGTAATGGAATGAGAAAGGAGAAGAATAGGAGGCAAACCACAAAGATAATGGGCAAGGGCACATACAGGCCTATTTACGGGCTTTGTTTTCTTTTTTTTCTTAATTTAAATTTTACTTAGTGAGCATCCAGTGCACTATTGATTTCTGGAGTAGAATTCACTGATTCATCACTTACATATTACTCACAGTGCTCATCACAAGTGCCCTCTTTAATACTGAGCCCACATCAAGCCCGCCCCCACCCACCTAAGGCTTTGTTTTTTAGATGAGTGAGATGGGAAGCCTAAGAGGGATATAATAAGACGTTTTTAGCTGTTTGCCATGAGAACTGACTACAGGGCAGTAAAATCCATAGCAGGGAGGCTAATAAAGAAGTGATTAGAGGAAGGAACAAGTTGATGGTGTTTTGGACCATGGTGGTAGCAGTTGGTAAGACGGGAAGTGATGGCATCCTCTATGTATTTTACAGGTAGGAACCGCAGGATTTTCCAACGGATTGGATGGAGGGCATGAGAGAAAGAGCAGGCAAGGATGACTGCAAGGTTTTGGTCTGAACAACTGTTTAAGTATTGGGTTGACTAAGACAGGCAGACTGGTGAAGGAGCTACTTTGGTGAAAAGAGGAGGAGGTCCTTTTTGGAAATAAGAAATATGCAGCGCTTATTAGGCTTTCAGGAAGAGATGTCTAGTAGGCAGTTGAGTACTGGCACCTATTAGACTTTCAGGAAGAGACACCTAGTAGGCAGTTGGGTACCTATGGCCCAGAGAGATCTGGCCCAGGGAGATCTATTATGGAGTCATCCTTGCATAGATGGCATTTCTGCTCTTTAGAACAGATGACATCACTACAGGGGTAAAGGTGATTAGAAAGACTCACAGAGCCCTGTGCACTCCAAGTGAGAAAATCAGGAACTGGCAAGGAGTCCTTTAAAAGTATGGCTAGTTGCCGCTTTTCAGATGTTGCCCCCTGTGAATGGACAGAAGTGTTTATGACCAGAATCTCTTGGTACATCTAACTGATGTCCTAGCAAAGACCCTCTAAAAGAAGGGCAATGCAAGAAAGGGAACGAATGATTCTTTGTATTGAAAAGGCTTTGTTTATAGGATGCCTGAACTCAAAGGAAGCCTAAACATGATCTAGTTCAACTGCTTCCATGTGCAGATGGGAAAACTGAGGTCAAAGTCACAGGGCTGACAGATGCACAGAAGGAACTCAAGCTAGAGGCTTGTGGCACCCTGGCACACATGCTTCAGTACAGAGCTGATACCCCCAGAGCACCATGGACGAGAATGTTCAGAGGGAGGCAAACTTTGAGGAGGCAACATATAAAAATTTCCTCTTAGTGTCAAGAGGTGAGGTAAATAAAAGAATGATGGCATCAGAGAGGAAGATTGCCAGTTGGTGTTTCTATTTCCTCTTTAGAAAACTGTTTCTTGTCAATTAATGAAAGACAAAAGTTTTGCTCTCCAGATATCACATATTAGTATGTAAAGGCAGCCTTAGTTCTTACTTTAAAAAGGTCAGGGCCTGAATTTCAATGCTCTAGTGAGCTACTATTTCCCTCGGAAACTTTGTAATCACTAATTCATTGAAGTCTTATGATGTTAAGTGGTTTCTGGGGCATAAGATTAGATGTCAGCCTCTGCCAAGAAATTGCCCATGAGGGGTGCCTGGGTGGTTCATTCAGTGGGGTGACTGACTCTTGGTTTCAGTTCAGGTCATGATCTCAGGGTCATGAGATTGAGCCCTGTGTTGGGCTCTGTGCTCAGTGCCGAGTCCACTTGGGACATCCTCTCCCTCTGCCCCTCTCCCCCGCTCTCTCTCTCTTAAATAAATAAATCTACAAAAAAGAAATTGTCCATGAATGATGATGTCAGTTTATGCTTGTTCTTTTTTAAAGTTAATTTTTATTTTCTTTTTCCTTCTTTCTGTTTGATGTGAAAAATAAGATAAAAGTTTCACTCCTCTACTCACACCAAATGGCTAGTCTATTGTTCAAGGAAATCTATTCAATAAACCAGCTTTCTTCCTCACATTTGAAACTGTATAACAATACATTTGTGTAGGAGTGCTTGGGTGGCTCAGTTGGTTAAGTGTCTACCTTCAGCTCAGGTCATGATCCCAGGGTCCTGGGATAGAGCCCCCTTGTGGGGCTTCCTACTCAGCGGGGAGCCTGCTTCTCCCTCTCTCTCTGCCTGCCACTCCCTGTGCTTGTGGCCCCTCTCCCCCATCAAATGAGTAAATGAAATCTTTAAAAAATACATTTCTTCAATGTACATTTGGCCTATCTGAAAAAATTTTTATCATGTTCCGTTAATTTTTTAGTATACTCTTGCTAAGTAACACATAGTTTTTATTAATATATTCTTATAATGCATTTTATTTTATTTTTTTAAAGATTTTATTTATTTGACAGAAAGAGAGAGCACAAGCAGGCAGCGGGAGAAGAAGCAAGCTCCCCACTGAGGAGAGAGCCCAATGCAAGCAGGCTCCCTGCAGAGCAGAGAGTCTGATGAGGGCTCCATCCCAGAACCTTGGGATTATGATCTGAACCAATGCAGCCACTTGAACTGACTGAGCCTTGCCTGCAGGCTCCCTGCTGAGCAGAGAGTCTGATGAGGGCTCCGTCCCAGGACCTTGGGGTCATGACCTGAGCCTAAGGCAGCTGGCTAACTGACTGATAGGCAGCCCTCTTATAACGCATTTTAATATCTGTTGATGCTAGGCCCCACTTATTTCTCCTTCTGTTCAAAATGGTTCTGGCAATTTCCTCATACTTATTTTCCAGACGAATTTTGGAGTAATATACTCAAGTTCCAAAGTGAAATATTATGTTAATGTTTGTTGAGATTACGTCGAATATTTTAATTAATGTAATTGATTTTTTTAAACCATTTACATCTTCTCATAAAGAATACAGTATGTCTTTTTATCATTTACTAGAATCTTCTTTTATGGTTATCAGTGGAGTTTTACAATTTTGTTTTATTCATTTGGGCCTTGTCCATATCTTGTCAAGTTTATTTCTAGGAAATCAGTCATTATTATTATTTTACAAATAAGACATGTTCTTACATTAAATTTATGTTAATGTAGTATAAGTGTTATTGAATTTTTATTAACAATTCTAACCAATTACCTTATAAGTTATTTTCTAACTTAAGTCATTTCTCTGAGTTTTTATTTTTTTAAAGATTGTATTTATTTATTTGAGAGAAAGAGAGAGAGTGAGAAAGAGGGAGAAGGAGAGAGAAGCTGAAGCAGACTGTGCACTGAGTGTAGAGCCCTACATGGGGCTCGATCCCACAACCTTGAGATCATGACCTGAGCTGAAACCAAGAGTCGGACACTTAACTGACTGAGCCACCCTGGAAACCTATTTTCCTCTGAGTTTTTAATGATACATAGTTTTTTTCTGTGTTAATAATAATTTTTCTTCTTTCCTTTTTTATATCTTATTTTCTTCTCTCTAAATGCTATGACTAATACTTCCAGAACAATGTGAAATCATAGTCAACTCAGTGCTTTCATTGCCTTGTTCATGATTTCAATGGAAATCTTCCATTGTTTCAAAATTAGTGACATTTGACATAGGGTTAAGAAAGTATCCATCTCTTTCATATTTTATTAAGCATCCAAAAAGTCAGATATAGATAAGCTTATTTATTGATCTGTTTCCGTATTTATTGAAATAACCACATGCTGAGTCTTTCTTCCGTTGATTTATTAAGATATCAAATAATATTAATTTAATACTTAATCTTGAATAGTGTTTTCCTTCCTAAGGAAAATTCACTTGGTTATAATGTCAATGTATTAATTCCCACGAAGATGGATCTATTTGCTAAAGATTTAGGAGTTTGGGGGCACCTGGGTGTCTCAGTCAGTTAAGTGTCTGCCTTCGGCTCAGGTCATGATCCCAGGGTCCTGCGATTGAGCCCCACATCAGGCTCCTTGCTCAGCAGGGAGCCTGCTTCTCCCTCTCCTTCTGCCTGCTGCTCCCCCTGCTTGTGCTCTCTGTGTGTCAAATAAATAAAATCTTTAAAAAAAGATTTAGGGGTTTTGTATCAAATATTCAGAGATCAGCTCTATATTCAGTTTTCTATTTGATCCTTATTGTGGTTTGGGGAATCAATGTTGCCTTTTGTCAGTGGCTTCCCCCCACCTTCGCTGAACACAAACATGCATGCACTTTTTTCAAGTAGCTAGTTAATAGATAGTCTAATATTCCCCCCAAAACAACTACCCATCACTTCTTTTCCCTCTAAAATATTTGCTTAATAAACAAATAGGGAAACAGTTTATGTTTGCTCACTTGAGAAATTCAAGAACGGATTGCTGGGGGTCTGAAGGTATGACAAAGTGGTTTTCTTTTCTTTTCTTTTCTTTTTCTTTTCTTTTCTTTCCTTCTTTTCTTTTCTTTTCTTTCTTTTCTTTTCTTTCTACCTGTTGACCCCCTTCACCCATTTGTCCCACACCCCACCCCAATTTCACACTTGTTCTTTAGACAGTGGTTGAGGGAGATGGTTCAAGCTATCCGCCTTCAAGAAAATGGAATTTCCCTTGGCAAGTCCAAGCTGGCATCTTATATAACACACAGTAAAGTAACTAGGATAGAGCTCACACTGCCTACCACCTCCGCCAGAAGAGCATGTGGTTCTAAAACAGGAAGAGAGCTTTGGTGTTCAGAGATAGAGTTTCAACTTAGGTAGGTCCTAGCATTTAGAGATCTAGAGATGAACTGAGCTCAGAAAGGCTGTCATATGAGGCCAGGGGTTTCCATAGGATTTGTGCTTTCTTTCCACATAATGCTGACTTAGTCATGAGTAGTCCTGAACAGTTCTGAAATAGATTGTTGGGAAGGCACTGAATGTTCTCTTTCGGAGGTATCAGACTGAGCTGGCCATTGCCTCTTCATTCCTATCTCCCAGAGAAAGGGATACATTTGCTTGAATTCCCCGAGGGAATTATTTCTGTGCACTCCTTGTCAGAGTAAGTCAGAGCTGAGCCTCTGCTGGCCAGTGGTCATCTGTCAACTGTAACAGACACTGAAATAGGCCAGGTGAGGGCAGCAAAGGGCTGATCAAGGACCATGATTTGTGTTCAGTGTCAAATAATCAGCTTAAAAGGCAGAGGCAGAGAGGTGCATGCTTGATCAAGGGTCTTTATTAGGAAGGCCAAAGTTGCAAGGATTAGATGAGAGGAGGGAGGGAACAGAGGATGTTCCTGAGAGAAATAAAGGCAATTCAGGAGTAGCATCAGAGAAGGAAACTATAAGTGCGTGGGAGCCACACCAAAACCAGGAAAGGAGGAAAGAAACTTTCTGGCACCTATTTTGAGGATGTTTTATCTGTAATAGTAACTATCATTTAAGTAAGAATGAATACCATTTTTCAATTAGTTAGTATGCGTTAGGTATTACACTAGGTTGCTAAACGTTTATATGCATGCATGTAAATATATCTACACATATACATACTCATATGTTATGTATATATATAAATATATTCTTATGTATAGTATTGAAGCTAAGAAATCAATACATGAATAAGGGTAGATAGAGAAGAGTCTCAAGGCTGGAGCCCTGGGCACTACATTATTTAGAAATGAGAGAATGAGCAAGAAGCCCGAAAAAGGAACAGCTAGTTGCTGAAGTGTATAATGCTTCATTGTATATACTGTAATTTGTAATTTAGTATTATATATAACATTTAATTTAACAGCCAAGGAAACTGAAATTCAGAGAAGTTATTTTCCCATGTTCACAGGATATGGTTCAGGTAATACACAAACTCCTAACTTTCTGATACAAAACCAATGCTCTTTCTACAATATTATACTGTCTCTTACAATGGATATAATTAAAAGATGCAACAAAACCAAGTGAGATGAGTGTTAATAAACTCACATTTTGCCAATGAAGAAATAAAGACCTCATCTGTAATACAGAAGTAATGATACCCAAATCATTGGGGTTTTGTGTGGATCAAGTGAATTTATTTAATAGACATTAACTGTGTTTTTTTTTTTTCATGTGTATGTGCCAGAGGCTGTATAGTCTAGAGGTATGGACAGAGTTGAAAAGAACATTTATGTAGGGGTGCCTGGGTGGCTTAGTTGGTTAAGCATCTGCCTTCAGCTCAGGTCATTATCCCAAGGATCCTGGGATCAAGCCCCATGTGGGGCTCCCTGCTGAACCTCTCTGCTTCTCCCTCTCCCTCTGCCACATCCCCTGCTGGGCCTCGCTGCTTCTCCCTCTCCCTCTGCCACTCCCCCTGCTTGTGCCCTCTAGCTCGTTCTTTCTCAAATAAAGTCTTAAAAAAAAAAAAAACATTTATGTAAGTCACTAAAGACAGACTGCCCAGAATGTGTTTTTTCCCTTCTGCCTTTCAAGGAGTGTATCAACCCAAAGACACTAAGCTCATCAGTAAAAGGGTATGGATCAAACCTTCGTCTGGATAGCGCCAAAAGCCGTAGGACAAGGTCACTAGACTGACAGCAAAAATTAATGAACGTTTAGAAAGCGAGACTTGGTGAAGCATGGCCTCTGAGTTGCTTGCTTCTGGGTTTAGCCAGAACTTGGAGACCAACTGTTGCCTGTCTTCTATCAAAAGACAAGAACAAATAGGGATCTCTCATCCTGAGATCATTAAGCTTGTTTTCAGGAAAATAATGGAAAGTCTATGTGTGTATGTGCATGTGCATGCACATGCTTGTTTATATTATATTTATTTATTTATTAGGGCAAAGTTCACATAACATAAAATTCATCACATCAGCTGCATCATTTTACATTCCTACCAGCAATGTATGAGGTTTCTAATTCCTCCACGTCTTCACCAACACCTGTTAGTTTCCATGTCTTTCATTCTAGCCATCCTAGTAGGTATGAAGTGGTACTTTCATTGATTTCTGCTGTACTCTTTATTACATCTTTCTTTTTCATCTCCTTACTTTCAGTTTAGGTTTTTTGTTGTTGTTGTTTTGTTTTGTTTTGTTTACTTTTTTGAGGTGGAAATTTAGGTTATTGATATGAAATATTTCTTCTTTTTTAATGTAGGCACTTATATCTGTAAAGATCTTTCTGAACACTGCTTTTCCTGCATTACATAAGCTTTGACATGTTGCATTTTAATTTTTATTTATCTCAAGGTATTTACTAATTTTTCATGTAATTTTTTCCCATTGGCCCACTAGTTATTAAGGTGTGTGTTTGATCTTCACACATTTGTGAATTTACCAAATTTCTTTATTTTATGAATTTCTTATTTCACTGCATTGCTATTTTGTGAAGGTACTTTGTCTAATTTCGATCCCTTTAAATTTATTGAGACTTGATTATACTGTCATTTGTTCCATGTGAACTTCAGAATACTGTGTTTTCTGCTATTTCAGAGCACAGTGTTCTCTAGATTGTTAAATCTAGTTGGTTTATAATATTAAGTCTTGTATTTCCCTGTTGATCTTCTGTCTAGTTATTTAATCCATTAATGAAAGTGGAATATTAAAGTTTTGAATTATTTATTTCTCCCTTCAATTCCATCAGTCTTTGCTTCATGTATTTTGGGACTCTGCTGTCAGGTGTATGTATGATTATAAATGTTATAATTTCTGGAGTGATTTCACCTTTTCTCATTCTAAAATTGTCTTTAGTAACGGTTTTTGTCTTAAAATCTATTTTATGTGATATTAATACAGCCATTTTAGGTCTCTTTGGTTACAGTTTGCATGGTATATCTTTTTCCTTTTTTTAAAAAAAGATTTTATTTATTTATTCCTGAGAGACACAGAGAGAGAAGCAGAGGCACAGACAGAGGGAGAAGCAGGCTCCCCACAGGGAGCCCAATGAGGGACTCAATTCCTGGACCCGGGATCATGCCCTGAGTCGAAGGCAGACGCTCAACTGCTGAGCCACCCAGGCATCCCTATCTTTTCCTTTTATTTTCAATTTATTTCTGTCTGAATCTAAAGTGTGTCTGTCATAGGTAATATATAGTCGAGTCATTTCAAAGTCCATTCTGTTGGGGTGCCTGGGTGGTTCAGTCAGTTAAGCATCCAACTCTTGATTTTGGTTCAGGTCATGACCTCAGGATGGTGAGACTAAGCCCCATATGGGACTTTGTGCTCAGTAGGGAGTCTGCTTGAGATTCTCTCTCTCTCTCCCTTTGCCTGTACTCATGCTCATGCTCTATTTCTGTCAAATAAATAAATAATCAATTTTTAAAAATCCCTTCTGCTGATCTTTGCCTTTTTATTGCAGTGTTTGATCTTTTTTACAAATTTAATTATTTATAATTTAGGATATATGTTTGTCATTTTGTATTTACTTTCTTTATGTCTTTTAGACTTTTTGTTCTTCTATTCTTCCATTACTGCTTTCTTTTGTATGAAACAAACATTTTCTAGGATACACCATTTAAATCTTTTTCATTTCCTTTACTACATATTTTTTAGTTATTTTCTTAGTGGTTGCCCTGGAGATTGCAACTAACCTCTTAACTTATAACAATATAGTTCTGATTAATACCAACTAAATTTCAGTAGCATACAATGGGGAATGATTGCTTAATAGTACAGAGTTTTTGTTTGGGATGATAAAAAATGTTTGGAACTTGATAGTGGTGATAGTTGTACAACATTATGAATGTACTTAATGCCACTGAATTGAATGCTTTTAAGTGGCTAAAGTGTTAAGTTTAAGTTATGCTTACTTTACTACAATAAAAAGAAGGAAAAAAGAGGAGAAATTAAAGCATTTCCAGATAAACAAAAACAAAGAGTTTGTTGCTAGCACACCTATCCTGTAAGAAATACTAAAGGCAGTTCTTTACACCACAATTAAAAGATATTAGGCATAACTTGAATCCACATGAGAAATAAAACCATTGGTAAAAATAACTACATACATAGATATAAAAGGAAGTATGGAGACCCCTGGGTGGCTCAACGGCTTGGCGCCTGCCTTCGGCCCAGAGTGTGATCCTTGAGACCCAGGATTGAGACCCACGCCAGGCTCCTTGCATGGAGCCTGCTTCTCTCTCTCTGCCTGTGTCTCTGCTTCTCTCTCTGTATCTCTCATGAATAAATAAATAAAATCTTAAAAAAAGAAAGTACGAATGTAGTCTTTTTGTTTGGAACTTTATTTTTTTTCCTGTCTGATTTAGAAGCATAAATCAAGAATTAAGAATATGTGCTGATGGCTACAACACAGATAACTTCAAAAACAGTAGGCTAAGTCAAAGAAGCCAGAGTTATGGTGCTTTGGTGGCTCAGTGGTTGAGCATCTGCCTTTGGCTCAGTTCATGATCCCAGGGTCCTGGGATCAAGTCCTGAATCAGGCTCCTCTCTGGGAGCCTGCTTCTCCCTCTGCCTTTGTCTATGCCTCTCTCTATCTGTGTCTTTCATGAATAAATAAAAAAACTTTAAAAAACAAAAGCAAAGAAGCCAGACACAAAGCCCATGTACTGTTTGATTCCATTTATACAAAATGTCTAGCGTGGGCAAATCTACAGAGACAGAATGTAGATTGATAATTGCCAGGGGCTGGAGAGGAGGGGAAATGGGGAGCAACTGCCTAACAGGTACTGAATTTCCTTCTTGGCTGATGAAGATGTTTTAGAAGTACATAGAAATGGTGGTTGCACAACACTGTAAGTATACTAAATGCCACTGACTTGTTCAGTTTAAAATGTTAATTTTGGGACACTTGGGTAGCTCAGCATTGAGCATCTGCCTTCAGCTCAGAGTGTGATCCCACGGTCTGGGGATCGAGTCCCACATAGAGCTCCCTGCATGGAGCCTGCTTCTCCCTCTGCCTGTGTCTCTGCCTCTCTCTCTGTGTGTGTCTTCCACAAATAAATAAATAAAATATTTTTAAAAATAAAATAAAATGTTAATTTTGTGTTATCTGAATTCACCTCAATAACAACAAAAACCCTACTGATATGGATTTTGGCAATTTAGGAACCACGCTTTGGTCAACCACTCTTAATCACATGATTTGGGCCTACAAAGGATGAGGATTGTACTTCTACATTCTCTCCACTTGAAGGCCTCTGAAGATTTAAGTAGAAAGAACAAAAATTGCAGACCATACCATCCCCCCAGACCCCCTAACTGCAAGTGTACACTTGTCTAGTTTCCTTGGTTTATCTCACTCCCTTCACCTTTCAGTTTCATGTCTTGGTAGTATCTTCCTGTCCAGCCTGAAATATGGCTACCATGTAGGTTGGTTTCTTAGTTCTGACTAATCCCAGTGGCTGTTGCACATTACTTTCTTTATTGGGTTTCCTTTCAACTTGTAGTTTTCATTTAAACTACTCTGACCAATCAGGAGACAGGTATGAGTCACTTTGTTGTTTACCCTGAGCTTTCCAGAATTTCTACAACCTCAACAAAAGTTCAAACTTCTAAGTACAAGCCTTGGGACCTAACACAAGTGCAGACTTCCAAGCACAAGCCTAAGGTCCTTCCCACCGTGTCCAGCCCAGTTCTAAGTGATACCAGAGATTCCAGCACTTCTCTGCACCCTGACTCTTTTGTTTTTCCATATTCCCTACCCCATAGCAGCAGGAGAGAGCCTATTGACTTTGGGAGTGGGAAAAGAAAATCAGGGAGGCTTCATGAAGGAGGCTGCATTAGAGCTGGGCCCTGCAGGGTGAGCATTGGAGGAAAAGAACATTCCAAGAAGACGCACCACACCAGAGGTGTGATTAGTCTAGTATATAGGCTTAAAGTATGGACATTGGCACTAGAGGGCCATAGGTTCAAAGTCTAGTCTGGCCATTTCCTAGTTCTCAGTGATCCCATCCCTTAGGCCTCTCTCACCCCACACTCATCCTCCCTATTCTATGAATATTCTCCTTACCTCCCAGGGTCACCTAGTTGCCCAT
This sequence comes from Canis lupus dingo, assembly GCF_003254725.2. NCBI lineage: Eukaryota > Metazoa > Chordata > Mammalia > Carnivora > Canidae > Canis > Canis lupus. Next base: position 104,402,033 of record NC_064281.1, on the reverse strand, counting down.
TCTGTGTATCTGATCTTCAATGACTGGACAATTCCCCATTTAATGCCCCTAATTCACATGTGCAATTGTCAGGTGGGCAGTTATTTAGGTTCACTTTCCACTTCAGATAGATTCCTAGTATCACCCCTATTCCTCTTTCCCAATTGTAATATGTGAACTGTCCAAATGAGCACCCCCAAATATTGTTGCAATGGAGATTGAGTTCCCTGCTAAGATTAACCAAGTATCTGGTTTGAGTTTGATCCCAAGACCACAAATGGTGGAGAGAACTTTCTAGAAGGAGACAATGGTATGCAAATCTGAAAAAAAAATGGTTGGAGGTCTGTTTTTAATTCAAGCTGGGACCAATCAGGGAGTCTGGTTTGAGTTCTGAGTGGCTTGTTTAGCCTGGAGTTGGAGTAACCCCAACTCAAGCACAAACATTCCAAGCAAATACCTCCCCACCAATAGGGAGCGGACACCTACAATGTGGATAGATTTTCCACAGAAAGAGAAGAGTGAATAGTTTCCCTGTCAATCATTCTCATACCAACCAATCAGGATCATTGAAGGCGGAGCCATATGCTGGTTATAAAAGGAGCGCAGCGGTTTGTGACGGTGCCCATTTCGTCTTGGGTTTTGTGGTGAGTCTGTGGTAGAGCGTTCTCCTCAGTGGTGAGGGAACATGGCGGCAGCTCCCACATACAATCACAAAAGCGTAAGGTTAATTTAATTCTTAGTTGTCATTGATAGTTGGCTATTTGTAGTACACTTTTTATAAGTTGGTATGTGAAGTAATGTGTTTTAATAATATTATAATTAATAATATTCTTTAATAGTCTAGAGGGCTTTAGATTTGTGACAGTGTCGGTCTCTTAGTTGAATAGGGACACAGTGTTGTGCCCTATGCTACCACATGATAATTTTGATATTTTACTTGTTTAAATATTGGGTTTGGTCCCCTCTTATACGTGGTGTTAAGGTACTGTACTGTTTTCAACTTAAAAATGAGGAAATAGATGGCGCTATTGTCTGAGCGGGAGCAGGACAGCTTGGTGGCTGCCAGGGAGCTGATTTTGTCTTCGATTTTAAATTTCGGGATGACTATTGCCTCAGTATATTTAGTTCTTGGCCTTTGTCCCCTTGTTTCTGTTAAATTCAACCCCAAAAAGAAATTTCACATGCTGAGGGACCGTGTACGACGGCATTAGGACAGTGCTTCTTCGCTTCCTTTGGGCGTAGTTTTACAGGGCTGTTACCCCTTAAATATCATTGATGTGGTAAAATTTCAGAATCAATCCTCTCATACGCTGACTTAATTTTAAAAGAAACAAAACGTTCCCTGATATTTTCAACTTTAAAAATGAGGAAACTGACCATCTGATCAGCGTAGAACTTGGCTCATTGAACTTAAAGAGCCTTCAGAAACCTTAACAGTGCTTTGCATTTTTACATTACTGTATTTAACCACACGTGGTCCCGCCACTTCTCATGCATTTTCCTTTAAAAGTTTCGTCTCATATGCACTTGATGGTTTACAAACACCGTGAATGCTCCTAAGCTTCCCTTCAGCCAGTATTGAATACATTTCGATGTTTAATTTTAGAAAACAATGGTTTGTTCATCCTCATTGCATTCAGTTAAATTTTGGTGTCGAGGATGTCAGATTTATGATGGCAAGGTTTGTGCAATTTCAATTTCTGTGGAGGAAATGAATGGTCAAATTGAGTGCCTTTTATTTGATAATTGTGTATTTGGTATAAATTTACTTGGTTTAAATTCTGGTGGTGTTCTCACTTCATGCATTTCCTTAAAAAACATTTTGGGGTACTCTGGGCTTACACATGTAGAATTTAATCATCTGGCTCAGTCCATAATGTTTAATGGCAGTGAATGCAGTGGAGTGTCCATCATGGACTGCCGTTTATCATGGTTTAGCACTTTGTTTTATAGAGGAATTATATGTTTAGTATCGTTTTGTGACATTACAAGTAGCTCTTAGTATAAAAAAGTTCCGTGTTATCTTCAATGAACAAACAGGGTAAAGAGTTTTCTTTCTTTTTTTTTTAATTTTTATTTATTTATGTTAGTCACACAGAGAGAGCGAGAGAGGCAGAGACACAGGCAGAGGGAGAAGCAGGCTCCATGCACCGGGAGCCTGATGTGGGATTCGATTCCGGGTCTCCAGGATCGCGCCCTGGGCCAAAGGCAGGCGCTAAACAGCTGCGCCACCCAGGGATCCCGGTAAAGAGTTTTCTAATAGAAAGAAGGTGCTGTAGTATTTTTAGTGTAAAAACGCTCACACATTCACAATCTGAATGGCTAAGAACTTGTTTTAGGACATTGGATGCCCCCAAGTGCCTGTCACTGTCCACCACTGAATGCTGTTTGGGATTTTATTTTTTGCAAAAATAAAAAATAAAATAAAATAAATTGGATGTGTAATAGCATGTTACTCAACTCATTTCTGCCCCTAGTCTTTTGCATGCATTTCCTTCGACAAGTGTGGGATATAAATTAAGAAAGGCACAGTGAGATTGCTGTGCTTTCTGGCAGTGAGTGGCCACTGTAAGTCATGTTGCCTTGTTCTGAGTTTTGTTTTACAGTATAGTTGTGTATTTAACATAATAGTAACTTAAAAATTTTCCCCCCAGGTCCTCTTCCCCAGGTGTTATTTCACGGGGCGGCGGGGGGGGGGGGAGATTTGTATAGTCTCTAGTCACAAGCAGGAAACAACATTGTTCATTAGCGATTAGTCAGGATAGAAAATGGCGGGAATACGAGGCTCCTCCCTTTGCTGGCGCATGCTGGCCCCGCCCCTTTGGCGGAGCACGCCTGCCAGACTCTGGCGTGGTAAGCTGGGTTCAACGATTCAACATAAAGTGCGCGTGCCTTGGCAACCGACAGACAGCGCTTATTTATATCTATGCTTCTGTTGTGTGACCTCCAGTATTCAAAGGGAGAACCCATTGAAAGGAAGACTTGTTTCTCTCAAAAACCTGAAAACCCTACTCACTGAGAGGAACCGGATTCCTGCCTTAAGGTAAAAGGGTGCCGATTGAATCTGTCTAGTTTATTCTTGATTTTGACTTGAATTATGTATATTGTTTATTAGGTAAATGACTTATTGATACCTTGTAAGTAGGACATTGGTATTCTACAAATACTGTCTTCCTAGACTTTATTGAGAAATCAGAAAGATCAATTATTGACAGTATTGAAAGCTGCCTCGGGTTTTGTTGCTGTGATGAACCAAGGTTTTAGGAATGGGGATGTTAAAAAGCTTCACAAATTGTACTGTTTCAAACAGGGCCCTAAACTTTGAACAACTTCTAACCATGGGATTTAGGTCCAGGTGTCGAGCTTGAAGGCACATCTGTGGTATCCACTTTGCTCAGAGAATCCTAGAGGGGATGGTTTCCAAAGGCCACATCCACAAAAGCCAATATTAGTAACTGTCACACTTCTTCCATTGCTATTTCCTGTACTCAGTGTACATGCTCTGTGTTGGGCAGTAACAGTATTATTTAATGTTCTTCTCTAAGCTGCAGATGCTGCTGTTATAGAGTTTGGCATGATTAGACAGTTGTGATTTCAAAGATACTTCACTATGACTTTTTTTTTTATTGGAGTTCAGTTCGCCAACATATAGCATATCACCCAGTGCTCATCCTGTCAAGTGCCCCTCTTAGTGCCTGTCACCCAGTCACCCCAACCCCCCCGCCCACCTCCCTTTCCACCACCCCTTCTTCGTTTCCCAGAGTTAGGAGTCTCTCATGTCTGTCATCCTCACTGATATTTTCACTCCTTTCCCCTTTATTCCCTTTCATTATTTTTTATATTCCTCAAATAAATGAGACCATATAATGTTTGTCCTCCGATTGACTTATTTCACTCAGCATAATACCCTCCAGTTCCATCCATGTCAAAGCAAATGGTGGGTATTTGTCGTTTCTAATGGCTGACTACCCCAAAGATACAGATGCAGTGAAACGCTGGAACACCTGCACCCCAATATTTATAGCAGCAATGTCCACAATAGCCAAACTGTGGAAGGAGCCTCGGTGTCCATCGAAAGATGAATGGATAAGGAAGATGTGGTATATGTATACAATATAATATTACTCACTGTGACTTTTTAACACCAATGTTTTAATCTCTCTTTTTATTCATTTTGCAAAGACAGTAATGGACATCAGAAGGATGGGATGGACTAGATTGTAGAAAACAAACTTCAGAAATCAAAGAAAAGCAGGGTGCTACTTTCATCTCAACAGGTATGATGACAACATGGGTGTGAATATAACTCTATCTATGCAAAAGGGGGGGTGTGATGAGACCCATGGACCAAGTAAGGGGCAGGAAATGGTTGTCTGCCAGTCAATCTTCCCTGTATTTATTTGATAGGGGTCCTGAAGGCAGAGGACAACAATTAAAGTAATACAGAGGTCAGTTCTCCTCTAAAGCTTTACTCTTCCATACATCCTTGGTCATTTCGTTGCTTTACAGACATTGCTGGAACGACAGGCCAGTTTTACTACACGGTGAGCCTCTTGTCTGAGTCTGGGAGACACTCTGCTCATTTTCACTCTAAGGCAATAGCAGCTCAGCTGACTTCTAACATATGATTTCAACCCTTTGTGCCACTGTTAAACACTTTCAACAAGATCAGGTGCTGGAGGCTGGGGGCAAGGCATGAAGTTCATATGCAAAGGCTCCCAGACCCCTGTGTTTCCTGCTCCATTACACAGACATGTGCAGTGGGATGGATGAATTGCGGTGAATTGCTCCTGACAAGAAGTGCTAATGTTGATTGGATTATTTAATGCTCCTGTATGCTAAGTGCTCTGTCTTCTCCCTGTCCAGGTCACAGTATCAATACAGCAGCCAAACTACAAGGCTTGATCGGTAAGCATTCCCCTTCTTTGGTGCCGTTTTGCCCAGGTTCCTGTCTCCTGGGCTTCTTGAAAACATGTAGAGGTTATGAGTCTGTACTGGATTTCACCCAACTGTCGATTTTCTGGCAAGGTATGGGTCAGGATTCCTCTCTGATGAGGAATGAGATTTCATACTAATTTGGGGGCGAAGCTTTCAGAACACAGGAACACCTAATCTCAGAGCGGGGGTTTCATTTTCTCACCAGTTTACACTTTTAGAGGTATCAGTCAGTCTGGCATATGTCTGGGAATGTGGCCTTCCTCTGCAGCCATGGGACGGTAAGCCCAAGAACAGTATGTGTTCCTATCACCTGTAGAATACACACACCTGCATTATGTAGTTTGGAGGCTTGGTGCTTTCTAGCTTGCCTAGCGAGGTCAGTCAGACCTCAGTTCAAACCTGCCTCTGCCAGGAACTGTCTATCCTCTGAGACTCCATTTCCTTCTCTGCAAAACTACTCTCATGCTTTGCTATTAAGGATATTGCGAGAGTTAAGTGTGACTCTCTTTGTAATCCCCCCAGCACACAGGAGGTGCTCAAGGAACTGAGTCCCCATTTTCTAAATGTATATGTATATATCGGAACAGGTCGTTACACTGCTTGGCGTAGCCCTCTCCCTGTTCCCTTCCTCAGCTACAGCAAACTCCTCATAGGTTACACTGGTTTCTCTGGATAGCACACCTCTGTGACCTTGCTTTGAAGCAAGAGGTGGCCCCGGGGACCTGAGATGTTCCTTGTTCTGAGCCGGGTTCTATACTGGTCACAGTGGACACCTTACACTCGAGGCTGATGTGGCTTAGCACCCAGAATGACATCCTAGGATTTGTCAAGCTGAACAGGTGCCTGTTAACTGGCAGTCCTAGAAAATTCTCCTCTAAAAAAAAAAATTCTCCTCTCTTTCCCCTATAACGAGTCCCTTCTGGGCTGTGATTAGTTTATTTAAGATTAGGTGAAAACATTGGCAGTGCGAAAGATGGGACAAGATGCTTAAATATAAATGTGCCCTACCGTAAGATGATCTGCAAGAGACTGTTAACTTTTAGGCTCAAAAGATCTCTGTTTCCTCTACTTTTATATTAGCAGAAGTTATATTTTGGTAGGATCATGAAACCTAAAGTTCACCCACCCAAGGTCAAAAAATCCACATTTCTTTTTGATTAGAAATTTAAGTGTCTAGCTGTTACATAGCACATTGACATTTCAAAGCCTTTTGATTTATCCTTGTAATTGATGAAATTACTTGAAAGCCCTGGACCCTGGGGTCATTGTTATTTCTCATTAAGTGAAAAACTAAGGCCTGAGGTATTTAGAGAAAGCTTTACCCAAAACCGCTTAGTTCCTTCAACAGCTACCATGACAGTGACCTTAACTTATGTGCTAGTCCAAGAAAGGTATGAAACTTAACTCTGCCACCTCCAGTTCATTCCACACACATTTGTGCCCACTGCAGATTTTGCTCATCTTGGGTCTCTTAGTTGGGGGATGTGTGGGAAAGACCTAAATAAATGGTCTGGTGGGTAATTTCACTAAGCACTGGCATTTATCTTTTTAAAAAGATTTTATTTATTTGAGAGAGAGACACACACACAAACAGCATGAGCAGGGGGAGGAGCACAGGAAGAGGGAGAAGCAGAGCAGGGAGTTTGACATGGGTCTCAATCCGAGTACTCCAGGATCATGACCTGAGTGGAAGGCAGACTGACTGAACCACCCAGGTGCCCCAAGCATTGGCATTTAAAAATGGTCACAAGGCAGAGGAATCCAAAACAGTTAATATCTATTTGTATGGATCTCCCCAGAATTAAGGAACCTAGGAGAAGTGAAAGTGACTATATTCAAAAGTTGAGGTGGAGCCTGGCTTCTTGAATCCTAATGAATTCAGGCTTTTGCCCTTCTATTCATCTGGGGCCTGGTTGTGAATGGTTGCTAATTATTTGGAATTTTAATGGGCTATAAATTCTCAGTTTGATTTTTCTGCCTCAAACTCATGCTTAGATTAAATGTGTTTTCATACTTATTTATATGGATATTGGAGAGAGATTGGATTTTAGTGGAAACTTAAGGGCAAGCCTATGTGGATTATGGGTCTTTTATGTAGGAAAAATCAATTTTCTTAGTATTTGATGAAAAAGCACCATGTACACAAAGGTTAATATACTCACATTTTATTTTCTTTAAAAATAACTTCAGATTGTAATTATGTTCTTGCAGAGAAGGTCTAGAGACTACAAAAAGTGGTATGCTAGTAAATGTTTAACAACTGGCTCTCTATAAGAAGAGAAAGCACTCTGGTATATAGCATTTGCCAATTTCTGAGGTGAAAATACTTCCATCATGGCCAATTTTAAGCCATAGATGTGATATCACTGGATGCAGATAGGAAGAGCTGTGCACTCTCTCCTCCAAGCTCTTACACAGAACTGAAAGAATTCAAAAATCACTAGCAATCCAATTACATAGAGTTATAACCACTGCCAACATCTTCGTGTTTTGCCAACTAGTCTTGCTATGAAAACATCTGTATTGGTTCTGATGAAGAGTCTTGTCACCGGTTTTTGGTAAGTAAATCTATGTTTTCTCCCTCAGATATTTCACTTCCATTTTGTCTCCAAACTCAAATATTATGTACACACCTAGAAATCGCATAATAATTCAGTAAATTTATTTTAAATACTCTAATTTTTGTTAAACCTAATGCTCCAAAAAGCATTGTACGGCATGGCATTTAAAGAGTTGTGTGGTTGATGCAGATACATTGCTTCTCCACTTCAACAACAGCATAGGTAGGAATGGTGAGAAGGCCATGATCCTCACAAGAAGAGTTGTGGTTCATTCTCGTGGCTTGATGCAGACTGATGATAGGTCTGGCCCATGGGACTATAAACATGGGTGAGACAGAGACTTTCTCTGGCTTGTTCATATTTTTTTAAAGATTTTTTTATTTATTTGACAGAGAGAAAGAGCACAAGCAGGGGAAGGGGCAGAGGGAGAGGGATAAGCAGGCCTCCCACTGAGCAGGAGCCCGATGCAGGGCTCTGTCCCAGGACCCTGGGATCATGACCTGAGCTGAAGGCAGACACTTCACTAACAGAGCCAACAAGGTGCCCCTGGCTTGGTCATATTTGCATACCAGTGTATGGAATTGGTTCTAGGAAAAAACTGCCTCCTAGCAAAGGACCTTAGGTCCTAGGTGAAGTGTCAAGAGAGACACGAGGTAGCGCTATGTGTCTATGTGTAGATAGACAATTTTTTTTAGATTTTATTTATTTATTCATGGGAGACACAGAGTGAGGCAGAGACACAGGCAGAGGGAGAAGCAGGCTCCCTGCAGGGAGCCCGATGTGGGACTCGATCCTGGGACTCCAGGATCATGCCATGGGCCGAAGGCAGATGCTCAACCACTGAGCCACCTAGGTGTTCCATAGATAGACAATTAAAGAAGTTCTGTCCAAGGTCCAGAGGAAGCCAATGAAGTTGCCACACTGGCTGGACCAGGCAGAATCTCCAGGTCTTTCTAGTAGAATACAACCAAAGGACTCTGGATAACCATGAGTTCCTCAGGAGAGCCTTGTGACTGCTAGAGCCCCAAATAGCAGACCTGTGCACTTCTGCTGGAGCTCTTCTGCCGGAGTCTAGAGTGGAGGTTCTGCCCTCCCTAAGGGCTTGTGTCTTTGTCTAGCAGATGACACAGTGATTAATGTCTGGGAAAAGACGTCAGTAGAGGCAAGAAATGGCAAGAGATGCCAGCTGTAAGTGTGGTGGGAAGAGAGCAAAGAAAGAAAAGATTGTTCTTAGTGTACAAAGGGACATATGTAGCCTGTTGCTCAGAGAGTAATTTCTCTAAATGTGATCTCTTCTCAACAGATCTAGTCTCACTCTTTCCACCTGAGCTGATAAGTACTTGCCTCTCTTCAGATCCTTGTGGAGGTGAGGATATACAAGAGCCATAGAATAGAAGTATTTTTAATAATATATTGTTTTGAGTCACAAAACAAACAAAATGGCTACAGGTGAGGATTTTCACAGCTGGCATAAGTGTTAATTAGAACCAGATAGAAGCCTTGGCTGTGAGAGGGCTTGTTTAATTTAAATATCCATGCAGAGAAACTGGTTCTTAATTAGTTAAAGGCCTGGCTGGCACTCAGCCATCAGGAAACCCCCAAGCCTATCTGTTCCCTTGGACTTTTGACCAAAACAAAGTCACCCTCACACACCTAATTAGTATAAGCATAGATCATTTAGGTACTTCAACCCCGTGAAATTTTTCAGTCCTTTATTAAGCAAAAACACTCTCCAGCTGCCTACCATCGGCCTTTCTAATTTTTGGCTATTCTATAAACATGCCCTCCATTTGCACATGTAGTTAGGTTGAAATGTCAAGGGACCACAAGGGGATGTTTATGAAATTCCATAAAAAATATGTTTTCACAAAACTAAGGTTTATTGGTATTCCAGAGGAGCTGGTAATGACTTCTTTTCCATCTGAGTCTGCTCCTCGCCTTCTCCCCCTCACCTTGAACTTTTGCTTGAGTCTAGGAATCTATTTTGTCTAATTTCCAAATGTTTCTTGTCAGTGGTTTGCCTGGATTCATTATATATATACACCTAGGATGGAAGGTAACTTGGTGCATCTTAATAACATAGAAGCTACCCTTGTCCTGAAAAGCTTTTCCTCCCTTCCTGCTATTTTGTTTTGTCATTTCTTGGCAGGATTGAGAGATATAATGATATTTTATTAAAATTAGGGGTTCTCTTAACAGTACAGTGACCCTTCTGCCTCATTTCATGATAAACTCCACTCATTACATGCAGGCATTTGCAGGAATTCATATTGTTCATGGTGTTCTAATAAGTCAGAGGGACTATTCTTTGGTCACTGACTGTCCAACCATGGGGCCAACATGCATGCCCTGCAGCCTGTCGGTACAGGGCTCCTCCTAGTAGAGTTTAGTAGCTCCTCACTGGGTGCACAAACCAGTCAGGAAATAGAAGTTCATGTTTTATTTTTATTTTTATCAAACTTACACAACATGACAACTAAAGAATAAAATGACTTCATAAGATTTACTCATAAAAACAGTACTTCCCCCCCACCTACCACCATTCCATTTCCTGTTCACCATGTTTATTCTAAGGCAGCACCAAATGATCTTGCAATTGTAGAAATAACGGGTGCTGAAACCCACTCAGAAAACCATGACAGCTCCAAACATTTTAAGATGGGGTTCTTTGGCCACTTTGGTTGTTCGTCTAAGGAGAGGATTAGCAGAGGATAAATCTTCAGAAAGGGAACCAGGAGACAGGGAATGACAAAAAATAAATGGTCTCTTACCTTCCAGAGGCCTACAGTATGGGGAAGGGCAGAGTAGGGCTAGAATAGCAGCACCCTCCCTCTAGAGCTGCTCCCAAGGATGAGGACAAAGCAGACAGTTCAAAGGACAAGGGCTTTTAGTGGGACAGGTGTCATGGGCACTGTGTGTTCAGGTGAGTGTCTCCTGCTCCCTTCCCCCTTTCCCTCCTCCATGTGTTTCAATGTCTCCCCAGCAACCTAAGGGATATCACAGATCTGGGAGTTACATTACCATGGCCCAAAGATGTAGGCTGCAAATATGGAAGGAGATAGACACATATCTCAAGAGAAAACCATGACAGTCTGCAAACACCACTTCTCCCTACTGGGTTCAGCTTCAGAACATGGGCATTGAAAAGAAATGCATAGCACTGTTGTTCTTCAAGTTTTTAAAGCTTTCATATGTCTCCCCCCTTCCACCTTGTAGTTTATTTCGACTAATAATGAGTAATACCTAAAGATGATTTTTATTGGGCAAAGATACAAGTATAGAAGAGACTTTAAATTTTAGTATCCTTGAAGGTAATCTGAGTTTGAGAGGCATTGGTTGGTTTATTTATTTTTAAAGATTTTTTTGGCTTCTTTTTTAAAGATTTTATTTACTTATTCATGAGAAACACAGAGAGGGGCAGAGACATAGGCAGAGGGAGAAGCAGACTTTCCCACAGGGGGCCTGATCTGGGACTTGATCCCAGAACCCCGGGATCACAACCTGAGCCAAAGGCAGACACTCAACCACTGAGCCCCCCAGGTGTCCTGCATCGGTTGCTTTAAATGCTTCATTTAAATACACTTTGCAGGCAGCCCTGGTGGTGCAGCGGTTTAGCGCCGCCTGCAGCCCGGGGTGTGATTCTGGAGACCCAGGATCGAGTCCCATGTCAGGCTCCCTGCATGGAGCCTGCTTCTCCCTCTGCCTCTCTCTCTCCCTGAATAAATAAATAAATAATCTTAAAAAAATAAACGTCACATCTATGATCTCTTTTTTAAACATTCAGGCAAGGAGCTGGTGGCTCCATGCTCTTAATATTATCCTCTTTCTTGTGTTATTAAAATGATAGACTGATTGCTCTTGATACAAGAGGAAAGGCTGGTAAGTAGTGTTCATCTTCTCTTTATCATCTAAAGTCTGAGAACCATTCTTTCCAGTCCTGAGAATCTATTGTATCCACCAAAATACTGAAAGACCTTTGGGCTCCACTGTAGGTATTCTAAATACTAATTTCACTGTGGTAGTTTCTAAACCTGGCAAAATGATAGCTGAAAGTCTTAGGTGTATAAATGTGCTTCTGGAGCCCACAGAAAGGGGGAAGAAAACAGGCCAAATTCGGCAGTATGGAAAGGAGTGAAGGGAAAGTGTGTGAGCTGGGAAGTCCTCAACAGACAATTCCCAATCAGCCCATTTGTAAGGAGACCTTTATCTAAAAACCTTTCAATTCTCAGAATTCATTTATATATCTTTTTTTTTTTAAACATTTTTTTTTATTTTTTTAATTTATTTATGATAGGCACACAGTGAGAGAGAGAGAGGCAGAGACACAGGCAGAGGGAGAAGCAGGCTCCATGCACCGGGAGCCCGATGTGGGATTCGATCCCGGGTCTCCAGGATCGCGCCCTGGGTCAAAGGCAGGCGCCAAACCGCTGCGCCACCCAGGGATCCCCTTCATTTATATATCTGATTCATTTCTTTCCAAGCACCTTGAGCTCAATGGAAAATGAGTAGTTTGGAATTAGATTGTCTATTCAAATCTGCAGTCACATGGCAAGAGCATCTAAGAATTATAGAGATTTAAGGGCCCCCAATATAATGCTCCAAATACGTATCAAGAAAAAGCAGATACCAACGCTCATTCTGAGCACATGAGAGAGTACTGCCCTTTGGCAAAGCTGAGAAATTGGTGAAATATATTTACCATTTTCCCTATGAATTCTGTATTTCTAAGTTGCTGTAGGCTTAGCTGCCTCTGCCCCTTGTGGATTTTTCTTGGGTCTTTGAAAAATGGCTCTGGGATGAAAAATGGCTCTGGGATGAAAAATGGCTCTGGGGATAGGTGGCCTCTCAACTTCTCATCTGTTTAGAGAGTTGGGTTACCTGGGACAGAATTTTGCATATGAGCTGCTGTTTTGGGGTGGGGGAGTTGCTATAATATGTTTTCCTTCAGCTTTTCTGTATTTCATCTTTCTGCTGAATTGTGATCTGCAGTCATGATTGCTGCCTGTAGGATTTCTTGTGGGACCGCATTGTGATTTTCAGGAGGGTTCAGCTAAATTTCTAAGTTTTCATTCCTTACATTGGTCCATTTATTTTTCTTATTTTGGCCTAGTTCTGTGTGCAGAGTTTCAGTGCCTCTTTTTTTCTCTGATTTCTCCTTGTTTTCTGGCCCAGACCTTTGTTTCTTAACACATTCTCACTGTAATGACACTTCTGAAACTGATGTGTTTTGTGTCTGTCAGAAAGCATCCATTCTTCGACTAAATCCTGTCTCTATGAAATGAACGAGCACTGGGTATTATATGTTGGCAAATTCAATTTATTTATTTTTTGTGATTTATTTATTTATTTTCTGTATTTTTTTTTATTGGAGTTCGATTTGCCAACATATAGTATAACACCCAGTGCTCATCCCATCAAGTGAAAGGGATCATAGGGGAAAGGGGAGAAAATGCGTGGGAAAAATCAGAGAGGGTGACAAAACATGAGAGACTCCTAACTCTGGGAAACGAACAAGGGGTAGTGGAAGGGGAGTTGGGCAGGGGGATGGGGTGACTGGGTGATGGGCATTGAGAGGGGCACTTGATGGGGGAAATTGAATATAAATAAAATATTTTTAAAAAATTCTGCCTGTTTTTCATGAACACCATCAGGCTATCTGAAATCCACTCCAAGCTTTGTTTTTTTCTCTCCTTGTCCTTCTTGACTATATTTCATCATGTTTCATCTTTAGTGTGCCTTTCCTAATTCCATAAATTTCTCTGCCATGTGCCCTTAGGAAACATGTAATTCCTATAAGCCAATCCACTTACAGTAACTGTCACTGGAAAATCATCCTGTAAGTCTGTTAGTATTTTATGCTGATATTACTGGATTTTTTCTTCTAGTCCATCTAGATTTTTTGGGCTCTTGATCTTTACGAAGTAGTTTCTTAATTACTATTACTGCACCCTTTATGCTTCTTCATCATTTTCTGTCTCTTGGATTCTCTCTGATCATTGACTTGTCTTTCATTAATTCTCAGGTTCTTGGATCCTTGTCCCCCATGTGATCTGTAACAACTTAAATACCGTTCTTTATCTAGAATACACTCTTGAAGAGAATGTGGACCTAGGTGTGTACCGTTTTCTCTTTTTATCTGTCCTTTCTGGTCTTTAAGATCTCATATTCCCCTGTCTGCACAAACTGACTTTTAAAATTTTATACTTATGAATATTTAGTTTGAACTTAATCTTGTGTTTTAATTCTTCTGCTACTCATGTTCTTTGATTTGGCAGATTAGTTAACTTCTCTGAACTTTAGTATAAGATGAAGATGGTAAGATTTGCCCTAGCTTCTTTTTTTTTTTTTATACTTTATTTATTTATTTTTTTTATTGGTGTTCAATTTACTAACATACAGAATAACACCCAGTGCCCGTCACCCATTCACTCCCACCCCCCGCCCTCCTCCCCTTCTACCACCCCTAGTTCGTTTCCCAGAGTTAGCAGTCTTTACGTTCTGTCTCCCTTTCTGATATTTCCCACACATTTCTTCTCCCTTCCCTTATTTTCCCTTTCACTATTATTTATATTCCCCAAATGAATGAGAACATATAATGTTTGTCCTTCTCCAACTGACTTACTTCACTCAGCATAATACCCTCCAGTTCCATCCACGTTGAAGCAAATGGTGGGTATTTGTCATTTCTAATAGCTGAGTAATATTCCATTGTATACATAAACCACATCTTCTTTATCCATTCATCTTTCGTTGGACACCGAGGCTCCTTCCACAGTTTGGCTATAGTGGCCATTGCTGCTAGAAACATCGGGGTGCAGGTGTCCCGGCGTTTCATTGCATTTGTATCTTTGGGGTAAATCCCCAACAGTGCAATTGCTGGGTCGTAGGGCAGGTATATTTTTAACTGTTTGAGGAACCTCCACACAGTTTTCCAGAGTGGCTGCACCAGTTCACATTCCCACCAACAGTGTAAGAGGGTTCCCTTTTCTCCGCATCCTCTCCAACATTTGTTGTTTCCTGCCTTGTTAATTTTCCCCCTTCTCACTGGTGTGAGGTGGTATCTCATTGTAGTTTTGATTTGTATTTCCCTGATGGCAAGTGATGCAGAGCATTTTCTCATATGCATGTTGGCCATGTCTATGTCTTCCTCTGTGAGATTTCTGTTCATGTCTTTTGCCCATTTCATGATTGGATTGTTTGTTTCTTTGGTGTTGAGTTTAAGAAGTTCTTTATAGATCTTGGAAACTAGCCCTTTATCTGATATGTCATTTGCAAATATCTTCTCCCATTCTGTAGGTTGTCTTTGAGTTTTGTTGACTGTATCCTTTGCTGTGCAAAAGCTTCTTATCTTGATGAAGTCCCAATAGTTCATTTTTGCTTTTGTTTCTTTTGCCTTTGTGGATGTATCTTGCAAGAAGTTACTATGGCCGAGTTCAAAAAGGGTGTTGCCTGTGTTCTTCTCTAGGATTTTGATGGAATCTTGTCTCACATTTAGATCTTTCATCCATTTTGAGTTTATCTTTGTGTATGGTGAAAGAGAGTGGTCTAGTTTCATTCTTCTGCATGTGGATGTCCAATTTTCCCAGCACCATTTATTGAAGAGACTGTCTTTCTTCCAATGGATAGTCTTTCCTCCTTTATCGAATATTAGTTGCCCATAAAGTTCAGGGTCCACTTCTGGATTCTCTATTCTGTTCCACTGATCTATGTGTCTGTTTTTGTGCCAGTACCACACTGTCTTGATGACCACAGCTTTGTAGTACAACCTGAAATCTGGCATTGTGATGCCCCCAGATATGGTTTTCTTTTTTAAAATTCCCCTGGCTATTTGGGGTCTTTTCTGATTCCACACAAATCTTAAAATAATTTGTTCTAACTCTCTGAAGAAAGTCCATGGTATTTTGATAGGGATTGCATTAAACGTGTATATTGCCCTGGGTAACATTGACATTTTCACAATATTAATTCTGCCAATCCATGAGCATGGAATATTTTTCCATCTCTTTGTGTCTTCCTCAATTTCTTTCAGAAGTGTTCTATAGTTTTGAGGGTATAGATCCTTTACATCTTTGGTGAGGTTTATTCCTAGGTATCTTATGCTTTTGGGTGCAATTGTAAATGGGATTGACTCCTTAATTTCTCTTTCTTCAGTCTCATTGTTAGTGTATAGAAATGCCACTGACTTCTGGACATTGATTTTGTATCCTGCCACGCTACCGAATTGCTGTATGAGTTCTAGCAATCTTGGGGTGGAGACTTTTGGGTTTTCTATGTAGAGTATCATGTCATCGGCGAAGAGAGAGAGTTTGACTTCTTCTTTGCCAATTTGAATGCCTTTAATGTCTTTTTGTTGTCTGATTGCTGAGGCTAGGACTTCCAGTACTATGTTGAATAGCAGTGGTGAGAGTGGACATCCCTGTCTTGTTCCTGATCTTAGGGGAAAGGCTCCCAGTGCTTCCCCATTGAGAATGATATTTGCTGTGGGCTTTTCATAGATGGCTTTTAAGATGTCGAGGAATGTTCCCTCTATCCCTACACTCTGAAGAGTTTTAATCAGGAATGGATGCTGTATTTTGTCAAATGCTTTCTCTGCATCCAATGAGAGGATCATATGGTTCTTGGTTTTTCTCTTGCTGATATGATGAATCACATTGATTGTTTTACGGGTGTTGAACCAGCCTTGTGTCCCAGGGATAAATCCTACTTGGTCATGGTGAATAATTTTCTTAATGTACTGTTGGATCCTATTGGCCAGTATCTTGTTGAGAATTTTTGCATCCATGTTCATCAGGGATATTGGTCTGTAATTCTCCTTTTTGGCGGGGTCTTTGTCTGGCTTTGGAATTAAGGTGATGCTGGCTTCATAGAACGAATTTGGAAGTACTCCATCTCTTTCTATCTTTCCAAACAGCTTTAGGAGAATAGGTATGATTTCTTCTTTAAACGTTTGATAAAATTCTCCTGGGAAGCCATCTGGCCCTGGACTCTTGTGTCTTGGGAGGTTTTTGATGACTGCTTCAATTTCCTCCCTGGTTATTGGCCTGTTCAGGTTTTCTATTTCTTCCTGTTCCAGTTTTGGTAGTTTGTGGCTTTCCAGGAATGCGTCCATTTCTTCTAGATTGCCTAATTTATTGGCGTATAGCTGTTCATAATATGTTTTTAAAATCGTTTGTATTTCCTTGGTGTTGGTAGTGATCTCTCCTTTCTCATTCATGATTTTATTAATTTGAGTCTTCTCTCTCTTCTTTTTAATAAGGCTGGCTAATGGTTTATCTATCTTATTAATTCTTTCAAAGAACCAACTCCTGGTTCTGTTGATCTGTTCCACAGTTCTTCTGGTCTCGATTTCGTTGAGTTCTGCTCGAATCTTTATTAACTCCCTTCTTCTCTTGGGTGTAGGATCTATTTGCTGTTTTTTCTCTAGCTCCTCCTTTATGTGTAAGGTTAGCTTTTGTATTTGAGTTCTTTCCAGTTTTTGAATGGATGCTTGTATTGCGATGTATTTCCCCCTTAGGACTGCTTTTGCTGCATCCCAAAGATTTTGAACGGTTGTATCTTCATTCTCATTAGTTTCCATGAATCTTTTTAATTCTTCCTTAATTTCCTGGTTGACCCTTTTATCTTTTAGCAGGATGGTCCTTAACCTCCATGTGTTTGAGGTCCTTCCAAACTTCTTGTTGTGATTTAGTTCTAATTTCAAGGCATTATGGTCCGAGAATATGCAGGGGACAATCCCAATCTTTTGGTATCGGTTCAGACCCGATTTGTGACCCAATATGTGGTCTATTCTGGAGAAAGTTCCATGTGCGCTTGAGAAGAATGTGTATTCAGTTGAGTTTGGATGTAAAGTTCTGTAGATATCTGTGAAATCCATCTGGTCCAGTGTATCATTTAAAGCTCTCGTTTCTTTGGAGATGTTTTGCTTAGAAGACCTATCGAGTATAGAAAGAGCTAGATTGAAGTCACCAAGTATAAGTGTATTATTATCTAAGTATTTCTTCACTTTGGTTAATAATTGATTTATATATTTGGCAGCTCCCACATTCGGAGCATATATATTGAGGATTGTTAAGTCCTCTTGTTGAATAGATCCTTTAAGTATGATATAGTGTCCCTCTTCATCTCTCACTACAGTCTTTGGGGTAAATTTTAGTTTATCTGATATAAGGATGGCTACCCCTGCTTTCTTTTGAGGACCATTCGAATGGTAAATGGTTCTCCAACCTTTTATTTTCAGGCTGTAGGTGTCCTTCTGTCTAAAATGAGTCTCTTGTAGACAGCAAATAGATGGGTCCTGCTTTTTTATCCAGTCTGAAACCCTGCGCCTTTTGATGGGGTCATTAAGCCCGTTCACATTCAGAGTTACTATTGAGAGATATGAGTTTAGTGTCATCATGATATCTATTCAGTCTTTGTTTTTGTGGACTGTTCCACTGAACTTCTTCTTAAAGGGGAATTTTAAGAGGCCCCCTTAAAATTTCTTGCAGAGCTGGTTTGGAGGTCACATATTCTTTTAGTTGCTGCCTGTCTTGGAAGCTCTTTATCTCTCCTTCCATTTTGAATGAGAGCCTTGCTGGATAAAGTATTCTTGGTTGCATGTTCTTCTCATTTAGGACCCTGAATATATCCTGCCAGCCCTTTCTGGCCTGCCAGGTCTCTGTGGAGAGGTCTGCTGTTACCCTAATACTCCTCCCCATAAAAGTCAGGGATTTCTTGTCTCTTGCTGCTTTAAGGATCTTCTCCTTATCTTTGGAATTTGCAAGCTTCACAATTAAATGTCGAGGTGTTGAACGGTTTTTATTGATTTTAGGGGGGGATCTCTCTATTTCCTGGATCTGAATGCCTGTTTCCCTTCCCAGATTAGGAAAGTTTTCAGCTAGAATTTGTTCAAATACATATTCTGGCCTTCTGTCCCTTTCGGCGCCCTCGGGAACCCCAATTAAACGTAGGTTTTTCTTCCTCAGGCTGTCGTTTATTTCCCTTAATCTATCTTCATGGTCTTTTAATTGTTTGTCTCTTTTTTCCTCAGTTTCCCTCTTTGCTATCAACTTGTCTTCTAGGTCACTCACTTGTTCTTCCACCTCGTTAACCCTCGTCGTTAGGACTTCTAGTTTGGATTGCATCTCATTCAATTGATTTTTAATTTCTGCCTG
The DNA here is from genome assembly GCF_003254725.2 of Canis lupus dingo. Classification (NCBI taxonomy): domain Eukaryota; kingdom Metazoa; phylum Chordata; class Mammalia; order Carnivora; family Canidae; genus Canis; species Canis lupus. Next base: position 104,383,402 of record NC_064281.1, on the reverse strand, counting down.
ATTAGCTCTAAATTCTGCAGTCATGAAGTCTCTTGAGTCCTTTATACTTTTTTCTAGAGCCACCAGTAGCTGTATAATAGTGCTTCTGAATTGGCTTTCTGACATTGAATTGTAATCCAGATTTTGTAACTCTGTGGGAGAGAGGACTGTTTCTGATTCTTTCTTTTGAGGTGATGTTTTCCTTCTAGTCATTTTGCTCAGTGCAGAGTGGCCAAAAGCAAGTTGTATTGGGAAAAAGAGAAAAAGAGAGGAGAGAAAGAAGGAAAGAAAAGAGAAAGAGAAAAAAAAAGGGAAGAAAAAGAAAAAAAAAAACGAAAAAAAAAAAAAAAGAAGAAAAAGAGAAAGAAAAAGAAAGGAGAAAAAAAAGGGGGTGGGGGAAGGAAACAAATCAAAAAGCAAAACAAAACAAAAACAAAAACAAAAACAAAAACAAACAAACAAAAAAGAACCACCGGGGAGTATCTTCTGATTCTGTGTACTTTAAGTCCCTTGGCTTCCCCTGGAACTTGTCCGTCTAGTTGGTCTTCTGGGGGAGGGGCCTGTTGTGCTGATTTTCAGGTGTTAGCAGTTGGGGGAGCTGCTGTGCCCCTGCCTGGTGCAGGGCTCAGTGGGGGTTGTTTACCCCGTGAGGCCGCAGGAGGAACAGCCCCAGTGGCGGGCCAGCTCTGGAAACCTGGATTCAGCTCCGGCGGGAACTCCGTCTGCAGGGCCTGGAGGCTCCGAGGCGGGGCCGCTGATCTGCTCAGCTGGGGCAGGAGTGTCCTTGCTGTCCTGGGCCCTCCCGGCCTCTGCCTGTCCCGGGGGAGGCGGGATCCTGGGCTGTGTCCCGGCGCCCTGTGCTCCGGAGCCTGCGCTGTTGGATTCGCGCTCCCGGGCCGCGCAACCCCCTCCGCGGAGCCGCCGCCCGAGCCCCTCCGAGCTGCTCCTGGAACCGCGCAGCCCCCTCCGCACGGAGCCTCTTCCTCTGCCCGAGCCCCTCCGAGCTGCTCCCGGGGCCGCGCAGCCCCCTCCGCGGAGCCGCCGCCCGAGCCCCTCCAGCTGCTCCCGGTCCCGCCGTGCGCGCTGCAGCCCTTAGGGAGCTCGGCGCACTCTCCTGGGCGCGCAGTTGCTCTGTTACTGTCCAGGGAGCCCGAGGGCATCCTCGCCCTCCTGGGTCCTGCTCCAACTCCCTGCGAGCCCCTTTGCGCCCGGGAAGGTCGGTGCAGCTCCTGCGTCTCCGGGACGGGGCTCTCCTGTCCTGGGGACACTCGCCCCGGCCTCAGCCCGGCTCCTCGCGGGGCCCCTCCCCCTTGGAGGCCTTTGTTTCTTTACTTCTTTTTCCCCGTCTTCCTACCTTGTTAGAAGCGCGAACTCTTCTCACTGTCGCATTCCAGCTGGTCTCTCTTTAAATCTCAGGCCGAATTCATAGATTTTCAGGATAATTTGAAGGTTTTCTAGGTAGTTTGGTGGAGACAGGTGATTTGGAGACCCTACTCTTCCGCCATCTTGCTCCTCCCCCTCCTGCCCTAGCTTCTTAAAGGGGTTGCTGTGAGGGCAGAAGTAAAAAGCATTGTTGAATGCTGGGTCCTCAGAAATACCACCACAATAACTTGTTGCTAAGGCAAAGTTGAGTTTATCCTTACTGTGGTAATGAAGAGCACTACCTCGGTAGAGCCTTAGCATGTCAGGGAGGGAGAAAAGCAAAATGGGGAGGTTTTGGAATCTGATTGAAGGTGGCTATTTGAGTATGGAAGCTTGGTTAGGATTGGGTAAAGATCATGATATAATAGTTTAGGATTGATGGCTTTTGAGACAAGGGCTTTGGTTTTAATCTTACTTGCTTGAAAGCCTGTTTGCTGTTCACTTGAATTTTTTCTGGAAGTTTCTGGAATGAACAACAGAGTTATTTGCAATGTTTTTCTTCATGAGCAGGAATTACCTGGAATAGTAAAGTCATGTTGATGAATACAGAATAGTGAAATAATGTTTGATAAGACACTAAAATAGTAAAATCATGTTAATGTAGGCAGTGCATTGTGAGTGGGTAGATGCTTTTAGTTCTCAGTATACAAAAGCACTTTGTAACTGGTAAGTACTATATAAATGATGGTGGTGGTATTAATAAAGTAACTTGTTTTTTATTCTTATGCCTTTTTACCTAAATGCAATATTTTTTTCTGCTTAAACTCAGTAGGAAGGGGAATCATTATTGAAAATGACTAAGCTTCTGAAATGTCATTTAGCTCTACTTCAATGCCTGGGCCCAGCCTACTTTGAAAAAGTCAAGTGTGTAACTGCTATACAATTTTCATCTACACTCTAGAAAGTGACCAGTCATGAAAGATAATGAAGGGTAAATTTAGGAGGTTTTAATTCAGGTTAATCCTTGAAAGCTAGATAAAATATTTTGGGGGCAGATATACTCCAACATGCTGGGTGAAACAAAAGACTCACTTGGCCAACTCAAGTCAGCCTTCTGCCTTTATCTGAAAGTGAAATCTTGGTAAGTCTTTTCTTTCTAGGTTCCATTCTGGCCTTCCATTCTGGCTCACTAGTTAACTCCAGTTACATGGTATACATAGACTATTTTTAAAAAACTCATTGGCCATAAACTGGAGCATAGGTTGTTTAACCCATATACTGATATAGGTACAATATCATAGGAAGATTATATTAACATTGGACCAAAAGTTAAAATTTGGTTCTCCTGAGATGTTATTGCATTGTCCATTATCTCTAGGCTACATAAACATCAAATCATTATTATTGGACTCATCTTTTAATTGTGTGATTTTCTCCTAATGGTTCTGACATTGTAGGAAATAAATGGACACAGAGGAAAGAGTATTATCCTTTGGTATATGGTATAGCTTTTTAGTAACCTACAGCTTGGCATCCCATTACTTCTGCTGTGTTCTCCTTGTTAAAAGCTAGGCACTACGTCTAGCCCACTCTCAAGGGGAGGGGATTACACAAAGTTGTGAATACCAGGCAGTAGGGATCCTTGAGGGCCATCTTTGAAGCTGCTTACTACAAAGCCTGACTTAGTCCTGCAGTTACTTCAAAAGCCCAGCAGTCATCAATACTGTTCTTCATTATGAAATATTGTGAACTTGAGGAGGTAGCCTTTGTAAGAAACTGTCACCATTGTGTAAGAAGGAAATTAGTAAATTATAAATTCATCCTACTCTCTTGCTAGAAGGACTTACAGGTATCATCTTGTTTAATGCTTCTCTGTATCTAGAGCGCCAAGAAACTGACTGTTTTCCCCATGGGTTGCATGTTTGAGAAGGTTGTGTGAGCCAGATAAATTACATTTAATAATAGTAGTAACACTAATAGTACTAATTTGATTCCTCATCACATAGACATTTTTGGCATTGGAAAATTTTAAAACTAGTTTACTACTTTGTTATGAGAATGGCCAGATGGAAGAGATGCATGGGGCAAGGTATGTGCGAAGGGCTGAAGAGCTTCCATGTTCTCTGAGTGCCCCACTCTCCTTGAAGCCTCACCTGGGGATTATTAATTATGGCTTCTGGTAGCATATGCTAATCCACTGGATTGATAAATTCCTGCCTTTCTACCTTTCCATGTGGTTGTATTTATGTTATTGCACATATTTATCTGAAACTCTCAGACTTGGGCAATGTAAATAATCCTTGGCCTAGTCTACCTGCCTACTGATTTTACAGATAATTCAATAAATTAACACAACTCAAAAGAAAGGGATAATATAAGTAAAGGTACTCAAATAGTCTGATTGCCTATTATAAATTTTTTAATTCCCTTCTGCTATGGAATTTTCTCCTCATTTCTCTCTTGCCTCTAGGTGTGGGGCAGTAGATAAAACAACTGTGCTTAAAAGGTAACACTGTTCATTGCAGTGCTGTTTAATGCTAGTAAACTGACAATTTGTCTGACATAATTTTTTTTTATTCCCAGCCTTTTCATAACTCTGTGCCTCTTTGCAGTTTCATACACATGATAAATGTTTTATTGTCTCAGGGCTTTTGCTCTTGCTATTTCCTCTGCCTGGAATGTGGGTATTAGCCATCCCTGGTCTGCTGATCCCTAACTCTCTATAGTCTCATTGCAGTGTAGTATTTGACCATTGGAGTACCAGTGTGGACCATGATGAAATAGGAGAACTAGAAAGGTGCTCAGAGGCTTCATAGTAATTGTCCTATCTCATTTGGGAAACAAAAACATTGAAGAAAATAGATTTGCTCGGGATTCAAAGAATGTATCACATACTTGAAATAAACTCAGGACAAAGCCTTTGAAGGGAATGTAAAAACCCATGGCAAAGAAATGTTCCTTTGCCTAGTCAGAGAGGCAAAACTAACTTACATTCACTTAACCCATGTCATAGTTGAGGGGAAGGAAACATTGCAATTTAGATAGAGAAGTCTTGGAAAATCTTAATGGTGAGGTGGAACTTGTTTTAGCTTTTCAAGGATAGAGCGAACCCAAGAATCCACAAAGGAGAGAGAGTACTCAAGAGAAAGGTATGAAGTAAGGGGACAAAAGTAAGAGGGCCCAGATAGACCTCTGATCTTTAAAGCTGAATTGCTGATTGAAATCTGCTCCTGCAACCACACTTAGATCTTTCCCAGCACTGGTGTTACTTGGCCCTGAGTATACAGCTTTATTGGATTATTACGTCTGTGACACTACAGCTATTAGTCACACTCAGCTATAGGACCTGACAATATAATGATGTTCTATTTTTACTTCTGTCCTGATAGTGTCCCAGAAGTACTGAAATTATGACCATAAAATTAATTTCTTTGCATTTGGACAAGTAAAAGAACAGGGAATAGTTCTACATTCAGGCTATAAATCTCCAGAGTTGTTTAGAAACACTTTGCATTAGGAGTTCAGGCTGAATTTTGCATTAAACTTTGCACTTCTCCCGGAGGAACTGGTGAGAAAAATATCTGATTAGAGCATTTTAATCTTGCTCAAGGCTATCAAACAGTTGCTTGTGCATATATGTACACACAGTTGTAACATTGATTGTTTTGCAAGGTCAGAAATGAAAAGGCTATAAGCACCTGGCTGACTCAGTCAATGAAGCATATGACTCTTGATCTTGGGGTTGTGAGTTTGAGTTCCATGTTGAGTGTAGAGACTACTTAAGAAAATAAAATCTTAAAAAAGAAATGGAAAGGCTGTTTTATGCCACATACTAGTTGCTTTCTTGAATATGGAAATGAAACCAGCTACTTTCATTTTTTAAAAGATTTTATTTATTTGAAAGAGAGTGTGAAAATGAGATGGAGGAGAGGGAGAGAATCTTAAACAGACTCCCTACTGAGCACAGAACCTGACGCAGGGCTCAATCTCATGACCCTGATGCAATGACCTGAGCCAAAACCAAGAGTCAGACACTCAACCAACTGAGCCAAAATGAGTTCAAAATAAGTTAAACAAGCTCCTTTCTCAAAGGATATTTTCTTACAGGTGTGTGTGTGTGTGTGTGTGTGTGTGTATGTATGTGTGTGATCAGTCCCCCAACAGAGCATTCAATGAGCTATTCCAGTGCACCCTAGAAATGAAAAGTTACAGGATGCCTAAAGGTTAAGGAGTATATTCATGTAAAGAAGAGGCATTGTGTTCAATACTGGGAAATGAACACAGGACCATGTATGTTCTCATTCATATGGAACTCCTCATATGATCAATTCAGGCCACATTCAGGGGCTACTCAATACCCTTCCTTAATTTAGTCCTTAGTCTCAGACTGTCAGAGACAAGTGGGCCCTTGGAGCTCTCTCCACTATATAAGTGAAGAAATGGCAACTTAGCAATGACCACACAGATTGTGATTAAACCTGCACTGCAATCCTGTCCCTTGTTTTGTATTGTTGTGTCTTGTCTGTTCCACTGTGCACCTTTTCTCTCTGGTGAACTGAAAAGTCCCATTTCCACATAGTGGACTGTTAAACAAAGGCAGTACATTAGCCCCTTTTCCACATAGAGGAATGGAACCACAGTGACCTTAAATAATTTCTCCACAGTCACAAGGCCAGAGAGAGGACTAGGTCAAGAATCAATGTCACTATGCTGTGGCCACACCCTTGTTCAGTAACTGTATCATTAGGTGTTTTTTTATTGCATAGGCCAACTGGTATATATGTGACATTCAGCCATTAGGAAGTCTTTGCCATCCTTCCAGAACCCAGAATCCAGAGTTTTATAGCAATTTCTTATATGCTTGTGTCCACATTTAGATTAGGCTTAGGTTTGAGGTATTAAGGGTGGAAAGGGGATAGTGATGCAGTGTACATAGTTGAATCTCGTAAGAGTTTAGCTCCTTAGCATGTAATAAGCATGCTTTATAATTTACATGCTTCTAATTCCTTTATAAGCATGTAATTGGAAGTTAGAAAGTAGTAAGTGCTACGATTGAGGTCTGAATCTGGATCTAATGCTTTAAATCTGACTCAAAATTGTTACTAGAAGGCATAGACACAAGGGAGTATCTTTCTTAAGCACATGTTTTCTGTGAATTTGGGAAAACCACTGGAAGAGATAGGAAATAAATAGAACCATTAGATGCTGTTGGAGAAAAGTATATTATTTTTTTGGAATCTACAAAACAAGTTGAGACAACTATTATTCCTACTCTCATTAACTCAGCAAACAAGTATTGAATTCTATTATATTAATAGAGTATATTGGGGACATTTAATAGTTCACTAGAGTAGGTATTCAAATGAGCAATGAGAGTGAAGTACAAAGTCAGTGTTAACTCTGTGGATGGACTACAAGTTTGCTATTTAGAAAGTTTCCAATCCCGGCTTTCCCACTAAAATCTACAATTAGTTTGAATGTTGTAGTACACTGATAACCATACTGCTTGCAGTAAAATATCACACTCTCTTAGTTGCACTTTCTCTTTTTTTAAATATTTTATTTATTTATTAGAGAGAGAGACAGAGACACAGGCAGAGGGAGAAGCAGGCTCCATGCACCGGGAGCCTGATGTGGGATTCGATCCCGGGTCTCCAGGATCGTGCCCTGGGCCAAAGGCAGGCGCCAAACCGCTGCGCCACCCAGGGATCCCCTGGACTGATTTTCTAATTCAGGCCAATCTATGTTCACAAACTGTCAAGAATGCTGTAAAAGGGTCTCCTGAAGAGGGTGGGAGGTTATCCCAGAGGACCTATAAGGTCTCTTCCATCTCATGAGTATATGATTTGGTTTATGTATATGTTTTGGTAGATTGAATAGAAACCATCTGCAAATGACATTTTAAAGGCTTTGGATTTTTTTCTTAGAGCCAGTAAGGATCAGAATTCTTCTTGCCAAAAGGCACAGCTTACCTTGTTTATGGTAGTCATTATTTATTTGTCACAAGATTTGAAATAATAGAGTATTATGTTCAACTTAATGATGCTATTGCTTTAAATTATAATAAGTTTTTCTTTATGTACCATTTACAGAATGCTCTGTCATGCCTCACCCTTGTGATATTGAAAGGCAAAAGTAGACAAAGTCTTCACAGAGGTTCTATATATGTGAATGTATGTATTTAGAATGGATGTGTATGAGAGCAAAATTTGCCACCCCCAAATGTGTCTCTTTGGCATGTAGATTATTTTAGGCTGATTATTATTTTTTAATTAATTAATTAATTAATTAATTTTTTATTGGAGTTCAATTTGCCAACATATAGCATAACACCCAGTGCTCATCCCACCAAGTGTCCCCCTCAGTGCCCATCACCCAGTCACCCCAACCCCCCACCCACCTCCCCTACCACTACCCCTTGTTCATTTCCCAGAGTTAGGTGTCTCTCATGTTTTGTCACCCTCACTGATATTTCCACTCATTTTCTCTCCTTTCCTTTTATTCCCTTTCACTAATTTTTATATTCCCCAAATGAATGAGACCATATAATGTTTGTCCTTCTCTGATTGACTTATTTCACTCAGCATAATACCCTCCAGGTCCATCCACATCGAAGCAAAAAGTGAGCATTTGTCGTTTCTAATGGCTGAGTAATATTCTATTGTATACATATACCACATCTTATTTATCCATTCATCTTTCGATGGACACCAAGGCTCCTTCCACAGTTTGGCTATTGTGGACATTGCTGCTATAAACATCGGGGTACAGGTGTCCTGGCATTTTACTGCATCTGTAACTTTGGGGTAAATCCTCAGCAGTGCAATTGCTGGATCCTAGGGCAGACCTATTTTTAACTCTTTGAGGAACCTCCACACGGTTTTCCAGAGTGGTTGTACCAGTTCACATTCCCACCAACAGGGCAAGAGGGTTCCCCTTTCTCCACATCCTCTCCAACATTTGTTGTTTCCTGTCTTGTTAATTTTCACCATTCTCACTGGTGTGAGGGGGTATCTCATTGTGGTTTTGATTTGTATTTCCCTGATGGCAAGTGGTGTGGAGCATTTTCTCATGTGCTTGTTGGCCATGTCTATGTCTTCTTTGGTGAAATTTCTGTTCATGTCTTTTGCCCATTTCATGATTGGATTGTTTGTTTCTTTGCTGTTGAGTTTAATAAGTTCTTTAGATCTTGGATACTAGCCCTTTATCTGATAGGTCATTTGCAAATATCTTCTCCCATTCTGTAGGTTGTCTTTTAGTTTTGTTGACTGTTTCTTTTGCTGTGCTGAGCTGTTTATCTTGATGAAGTCCCAATAATTCATTTTTGCTTTTGTTTCTTTTGCCTTCATGGATGTATCTTTAGGCTGATTATTTTTAAGAAACAGAACACTCAAGAAGAACCTTTGACCTATACCTTAAATGCCTAAAAGAATTTATTTTTTAATTTATTTAAAAAAATTTTTAAAGATTTTATTCATTTATTCATGAGAGATACACAGAGAGAGAGGCAGAGAAGCAGGCCCCATGCAGGGAGCCCGACATGGGACTTGATCCAGGATCACAGCGTGGACCGAAGGTGGTGGTGCTAAACCGCTGAGCCACCCGGGCTGCCCACCTAAAAGAATTTATTTTTTTTTTAATTTTTTTAAATTTTTATTTATTTATGATAGTCACCAAGAGAGAGGGAGAGAGGCAGAGACACAGGCAGAGGGAGAAGCAGGCTCCATGCACCGGGAGCCCGATGTGGGATTCGATCCCGGGTCTCCAGGATCGCGCCCTGGGCCAAAGGCAGGCGCCAAACCGCTGCGCCACCCAGGGATCCCCCTAAAAGAATTTAAATAAAGGACTTGCTCCAGGAAGGGAGCTATCACCATAGACAACTATGGTATAATACGATCTAGGTGTGGTAGACAGGGAGGAACTTAGCAAAGTCTGTTAAGATTCTTCTCTATGTCCCATTGTTTTTGGATGGCCCAGAAAACATTTGTTCACCAAACATTTACTCTTTTCATCTTCCTGTGAATTGTCTTCATTTCCTTTGAAGTCCCAGACCCCTGTGCTCTTTTCCTTAGCCCTGGATGGCATATAAGCCTCTGTTGCCTGACTGCCTACCTCTGGGCTTCATATTCTTTCAGACCTAGGGGTATGTAATTGAATTTGATTTTTTTCCTATTAATCTGTCTCATGTCAATTAATTCTTAGAGCAACCAGAAAGAATCCTAAAGGGTAGTGAAAAATGTTTCCGCCTTCATGGTTGCAGGGCAAGCTAAAGGAACTTGATAGTATGCTTGTTTGTGGAGAATGCTAACCCCATCTAGTGTTTGCACCTGCACACATGCATATACACAGTAGGGTGACCGTATGGTAGATCATACCATCTGTAACGCTAAGAGTTCTATTTGTAGGGATGCATTTTATTTGTTCAAAAGCAGTGGTTTTCTTAACCGTTTTTTGGGGGAGGGTCAATTTGATAACCTGTTTGCATCTTATACCATCTCTTCAAAAAAATAGGCTTTTGTACATATCCGTAGACTTTTATAATTTTTTAGAGCTTTAAGGACCACGTCAGGAATCCAACATATTACCCAGGCTAAGAAATCTTGTTATTGTTTTCTAAGCAATTATTTCCTTATTTGATCATAAGACATTCAGTTGCCTACCATGTACTCTTGTCCCTGTGCTGGATACAAGACACCTATCTACTATCAGTTCCCTCCTAACCAGCCACGTGAACTTCAGACCGACCATCCCTTTATCTCTCCAAGTCCAAGTTTTTAATAAACTAATATTATAATGTTCTAATGAGATGATTACTGAAGCCCTTTGTAGTGCTTCATTTACTTGGTCTTGTTCTAGGTAGGCACAGAAGGCAATGCACTGTCCAAACATCCAATAAAGTAAGCCAGTGACCAGAACCAGGCAAAAGCAAGAAACAGAGGGAACAAAGGCTCCTACTAGGCCATTTGAAGCCCAGACAGGTAGGTAAAGAAACTGATTCACTCATATGAGGAAATTGCAACACCACATCTACCTCTGTATGTGGCATTTGATATTAGAATAATAATTAATTTTCATGTAATTAATCCTTTTCAGCTATTGCACAGTTGTTTTACTTTATTGTTGGGTTGCTTTTAAACTTTTTAAAAATTGAATCCTTTTCTACTAAATAATGGGTCATGTTGCTGCTTTGGACTTGTAGGAGGTCTGGGAGATGGTACCCCATGTGAAGAAGCCATGAGTGGTTTCACACAAACCTTCTCAAGTAAATTATACTTAAAATGTTTACATTATTACAGACTTTACTGAAAAACATTTCAAAAGCTTTTAGTAAACTTGTCCCTAGGCTGCTTGTGTCTGTATTTATTCAGCCTTCAAATATTCATTTGCTCATGTCGGGATGTGTGTTTGTTTTAGTTTTTATCCAATATGATTTAATTTTACATTCAAGGTTTGTATAACTGAGGCTTCAAGCTTGTATCAGGATGTCCAAACAGGTTCATTAATCCTGGGAGATTTTTTCTTAACCAGTAGAAATTCATCAACATCGAAAAATGACATATTCAACTTATTAAATTGAAAATATCTTTTTACTCACCCTGGAGCTTCAATTTGTCAGCCAATAATCATCAAATGCCACCCAAACACTCATAATTTTCTGAGAAGAGAAAATTAGCTGGTTTTAATATGTCTGGAAGATAAATCAGACTATCCACATTCTATCATTCATAACAGAAATTTATATAACACATTAAACACATCAGATCAACTGGAAAATTAGAGTAATTAAATGTTATAGGGGAAAGAATTTTATTAGAAGGGCAAAAAAGACACTCTTGACATGCCAAGAGTGCTGCCAGCACCATCTCCTAAAGACCTGTGAGAAAGTGCAAACACACTAGGCTGGTGGGTGTTATGAATGAATAAGCTCTCTAGGGTCCGTGAGTAGAAAGAGGGATGGCCCATGGTGTCCAGATTCATAACAGGTGGATGGCTAGGCCTAGAATATGCTAACACACTGGAGAAGAGGACATATACCATAAAAATTGACATTATTCCTTGTTATTTAAAATAAAAACTGTTTGGAATAAAAAATAGAAATGCTTTCAAACATACAGATGGGTTTGTGATGAACTAGAGCCTTCTCTCCCATGTTTCTCTACCAACCCTCCCTAATACCTGATTTTAGTTGTTCTGACCATTTCCCTATCTACATACAGTATCTTAATAGCCATTATTTAAAATGGCCTCTTAGGAAATTGTCTCTTGTCTTCTGCTCTAATAGCTCAGCTGCCCTACCCTCATCTTCTCTCTTGTCTTGTTCCCTGAAATTTATGAGACAATTTTTTTTTACTAGTTACCTCTGCAACTTTGGCCACTGTACTTCAACTTCTATCTCTTGTTGCATCAAGACTCTATACGTGACAAGGACATTTATTTTGTGCTTCTGTCTTTCCCTTCATTTCTTTCCCTTTTACATTCTGCACTCTGCCAGATGTACCTTTGCTTTTCCATGGTCAGGTCATTAAAAGCACTCTCTCTTTTTTTATAATCACTTTATTTTGCTGGAGTAAATCATTCAGTAAGCTCCTAAGAAAGATATGCATATGGTAGAGAGTTTCTGAACTGTTAATTGAAAATCTCTTTATTCAGACCTCATACTTGATTGATAACTTGGTATACAATTCTAGGCTCAAAATCATGGGCTTAGAGTTGGTTATTTTCCATTTCTTCCACCTTTTTGGATCTTTCATTAGTCAGATTGATATTGGATCTCCTGGACCAATCCTCTGTGACATATTTCTTTTTATATCTGTCTCCTTGACATTTTTCTGTATGTTCTGATAACACATTCTCAATACTGTGTAACTCATTCATTGGACACCCTTTTCTAGGTCACAGTGGACACTGCACCCCTCATTCCCTTGGTCTTTCCTGGGTCTTATTTTTTTAAAGGATTTTATTTATTCATTCATGAGAGGCAGGCAGAGAGAGAGGCAGAGACACAGGCAGAGGGAGAAGCAGGCTCCCCACAGGAAGCCAGATGTGGGACTCTATCCTGGGATTCCGGGATCATGCTCTGAGCCAAAGGCAGACACTCAACCGCTGAGCCACCCAGGCGTCCCTGGGTCCTATTTTTGATGGACCCTATTAAGCTTCTCACTCATAATGGTGACTCCAACTACAGTGATAGTAGACACAGATGTCATTATTTCTAATCTTCAAATGTATTCTATAATAAATAAAAAATAATCTTCCTTCCCTTACTGTCATCCCCCTTAATTTCTCATGGAAATGTAAATTCTCCTTCCCTTGGAATGTCATTATGCAGCATAAAACATCAATTATAGACTTCCCTATTTGACAAAACATCATGAAGTTTGCCTTTCACAATGCCATGCCTAAGCTTTGAATAGGATTTATTTTGTGAACTTATTCCACAGCTGTTTTCTACACCTTTTCCTTTTGAATCTGAGTAAATAAAAATAGTACAAGGTCATGCATTAAATGAGCCATTTAAAAACATCTTAAGCAACAAATGAAGGAAGGAGGGAGGTTATTTGTGTAGGAGTCTCCCTACCCAGAAAATTATAAATTTAAAAGTCAGTAGTAAGCAGTGCATTCATATGAGTTGCTAATTAGCTCATTCTTAATTGGCAGAACACCCCCAAAATATCGCCTTGATAATCCAAATAGTTTTTGCTTTAATATATATCAACAAGTCACTCATTTAAGCTCTGCAATTAACTTTATTCCTTGAAATATATGGCATCCCTTCTGTCACAGAAATTCTTGAGAATTTTCCCCCAATAATGTTATGTTTTGTGCTATGTGGAAACCTTCCAGATGATAGACTCATGCAGCCTCCCACTTGCTGCAAGATTTCTGGCCCACTTAGCTCTACCAGTTCCTGGTAATTAACCAAATTCTTCTGCTTTCAAGTAGAGGGTCCATATTGTCAGTGGGTATAGGCAGTGGGTAAATGAAAAAAAAAAGGGGGTTTTCAACCCTTAAACTATCTCAAGATGCCCAAACAACACTCTGAGATTAAAGGTGAGGCTTTTGATCTTAGAATTTGGAGCTAGAGGGCACTGTTTCTTTGAAGAAGTATTTACCTTCTTTTCCATTCATTGTTCACTTAAGCAGCTTTTATTAAGGCAGAAGTTTCACATACCATTCCTCACTTCACAACCTGTGAAAGCATACACAGATTGTAATTTTGGAAGTGACAGATGGGGTCATAGCTTTCATACTTAGAATTGACTGAGGGAAATAAGACCCTCAACACACACTGCTGTTCATTCTGCCTCATTGGAATATTCATGAAGACTCAAAGAATGTGCCTCTCTACATCTGGATTTAAGAAGCAGAGGGGGCATTCCAGAACAATATCTTAAGACTTGAAAAACCATCAACTCCAATCAATTCACAGATTCCTTCTATAGTCTCATTTTAACATTTTGTCAAGGTTATTAATAGCAAACTTTTTGTTGTACTTCATAACTAGAAAACTGCCATAATTATGTATTTTTACTGTGTTTTGAAGCTGGATATTAAACCATCCTAGCAAGGTTAAGATAAACATCTTTTACAGGATTGGGCATGGTATGCCTTTAAGATTACACCAGTACATTTAATAATGAATTTTCCATGAATTGATGCAACCTTAAAGAAATCACTAATTTTTACTCTAACCACAAGTGCAGTGTGATAAGCACTCAGAGAAACTATAAAAATAAAGATTTTTACAATCCAGGAAGAAAAAAAAGTAAATTATTAGGTCGTTAGCATTAGGAAAATATCATTTAAGTAAAATATCCCTAATGTAGTGAATAATGCTTTTTAAATTTTTGTCTGATTTCAAGGCAAGACCAATATCTGGACTGTTGTCATATTTTTGTGCCTTTACATTTATCTGCTGAGCAGATTGCATTTCAACACAGAGCAGAATAATAAAGTATTAGGAATTAGGACTTCTTCTGTAGGTCATACTCTCTCTTGCCATAGCAGAAGAGTACTTCAAGGTCTTAGAGAAATGCTTGCATAAAACTCCAAACCTCTCATGCACTAAATCTCCTTTCACTGCAAGACTGAATTCTATTTTGATTAATACCCCTTTCTGTCATACAGCATTCAACATCTTGGAACTGGGAAATGGTGGGTCACAGGGAAGGAATTGGCCAAGGCCTATTGTCTTTCTTTGGTACTCTTACACCAATCTGCTCAATAAGATGCATTTTAACAGAGCAGAATAAGAGTTTTAGGAATTATTAGGTTTAATGTACTTCTACAGGTCTCTTTCTTGTATCTTACTATCTTAGGTAATTCTTTACTTTTTCATAATATCTTAGAGATTTTTGTCAGTGTTTTTAAGGAAGAGGAGGAGTTGGGGGTCAAGGAAGCAAATGTGCCATATGCATCTGTTGAGAGAAGTCCTTAGCTAGGTCCTGGAGAATTTGTGGAGCAGTCTTGGCTCTTGGGGCTTAATGGCAGTCAAAAGAGCGGCAGTCCCAGAACTTTGCTTTAGGGGGAGAGAAGTTACAGGAACTATTTGGTGGACAGTTTCTTTACTTCAATTGTCCTGGTGATCATAGGGAGTCTCCAAATCTATAATGTTTGGAATATTATTTTTTCCATTGTCAACTTTGTTCCCAGATTTCAGTTCTGTAAATAGTACCACCCAAAACAATAACAATTGGCATTTGTTGAGTGCTTAGTATGTTTCAGCCAAAGTGTAAATAGCATTAAATTCTGAAAGCTATCTGAAAGAGGAGTGCTAAGTCTCACTACATAAAGGTGAGATAAAGATACTGAGCCTTAAAGCAGTTCAGTTTTTGCTTATCCATCAAAGCTTGGGTTCAAACCAAAGCAATTGGATTCTGGAGCAGATGCTCTTTTTTTTTTTTTTTTTTTTGGTTTTTATTTAAATTCCTGTTAGTTGGGCAGCCCCAGTAGCTCAATGGTTTAGCACCGCCTTTGGCCCAGGGCATAATCCTGGAGACCCAGGATCGAGTCCCACGTCGGGCTCCCTGCATGGAGCCTGCTTCTCACTCTGCCTGTGTCTCTGCCTCTTTCTCTGTGTCTCTCATGAATAAATAAATAAACTCTTAAAAACATAAATTCCAGTTAACATATAGAGTAACATTAGTTTCAGGTGTACAATTTAGTAATTTAACACTTCCTAGAGCAGATAGAGCTAACGCCTAGTTAACACCAGATAGAGCACCTAGAGCATAATACCTAGGTGTGTCATGGTGTCTCTTGCCACTGTTCAGTGCTTGAGAGAGATTCCACTTGTGTAAGTCTGAGGAGTTTCTGAAGTTTTTAGTCTCCTCTTGCTAGATGACCTGCCCTGCAAGGAATATTTAAAAGAATGTCTTCAGGGAGAATGAAAATGATTTAAGTAGAAAATCAGATCTACATAAAAAAGGAAGAGTATTGGAGTGGGAATAAATGAAAATAAAATCTTAAAATTTAAACATTAATTTAATTAATAAGTAACTGTTCTGGTAATAGTAATAGAATGATGGGTGATTACAGCATTTTGACAAATGAGTTATTGACTTCAGTACTGTAAATGATGGGAGTTTGGAATTAGGAATGCCTGTTATAAGGTGCCAGCACTACCTGTGAAGTGGTATGGTGTTTTTAGGATGAAATTAGATTAGTTGTAAATATAGATTGTAAACTCCAAGGGAATCACTAAATTTTCTTTTCAAGTATTGTTGATATGCTAAGAGAGTAGATTAGATGGAATTGTATAAAATGATCGATTAAAATCAGAGAAGGCAGAAATAGAGGGAAAGAAAAAATAAGAGCAGGGGATTAAATGGTTACTAACATGGTAGATATTAATCTATCTATATCAGTAACTGCTTTAAATGTAAATGGCCTAAATATATCAATTAAAAAGCAGGTTTTTGGAATGGATGGAAAAGTAAGACCCAACTCTATGCTGTCTATGAGAAACCCACTTTATTTTTTTTAAAGATTTAATTAATTAATTTATTTTAGAGAGCACAAGTGGGGTAGGGCAGAGGGAAAGGGAGAGAATCTCAATCAGACTCTGTGCTGAGTGCAGAGCCCAAAGTGAGGCTTGATCTTACAACCCTGAGATCATGATCTAAGCCAAAATTGAGAGTCAGATGTTTAATGGACTGAGCTGCCCAGGTGTTCCAAAACTCACTTTAAATATAAATATTCAGGTAGTTCCTATGGAAAGGGATGGAGAAAGATGCTATTACTGAATAAAAGAAAGCTGGAATAGCTGTGTTATTTTAGACAAAGTTGACTTCAGAACAAGGAAAATTACCAGGGATAAAAGGGAGCCTTACATAATGATAAAAAGAAGTCAGTTTTCCAAGAAGACATAACAATCCTTAATGTGTTTGCACCTAACAACAGTTTGTCAAATATGTAAGGCAAAGCTGATAGAACTTCAAGGAGAAAAAGACAAATCCACTATTACAGTTGGCGGCTTCAATGCCTGTCTTTCATTAATTGATAGATCAAGCAGGCAGAAAATCAGTAAGGGTATATATAGTTGACCTGAAAACCACCATCAGTCAATTTGATCTAATTGACATTTATAGATTAAACAACAGCAGAGTACATACTCTCAAACTCGCATAGAACATTCGCCAACATAGATCATGTTCCAGACCATGAAAACACCTAAACAAATTTAAAAGACTAGAAGTCATGTAAAGTATGTGCTTGGACCACGGTCAGATTAAACAAAAATCAATAGCAGAAGAATAGCTAGAGAGGCCCCAAATATTTCAAGATGAATCAACACATTTAAAATAACACATAGGGATCCCTGAGTGGCGCAGCGGTTTGGCGCCTGCCTTTGGCCCAGGGCGCGATCCTGGAGACCCGGGATCGAATCCCACGTCGGGCTCCCGGTGCATGGAGCCTGCTTCTCCCTCTGCCTGTGTCTCTGCCTCTCTCTCTCTCACTGTGTGCCTATCATAAATAAATAAAAAAATTTAAAAAAATAAAAAAATAAAAAATAAAATAACACATAGATCAAAGAAGTCTCAAGAGAAATTTAAAAATATCTTGAGCTAAACAAAAAGGGAAATACAGTTTATCAAATTTGTGGGAATGTAGCAAAGGCAGTGCTTGAAGGAAAATTTAGAGCATTTAATCCATATATTAGAAAAAGAGAAAGATTTAAAGGCAATTAATCTAAGCTTACACCTTAGGAAACTGAAGAAAGAAGAACAATTTGAGCCTTAAGCAAACATAAGAAATAAAGAGACAGTAAAAATTAGAGGAGAAATAAGTGAAATTAAAAACAGAAAAATAATAGAGATCAAGGAAACTCTTTGAAAAGAGCAATAAAATTGATAAATCTCTAGCCATTGTAATGAAGGTTTAAAAAAATGAAGACATAGGGTAGGCTGTCTCAGTTGGTGGAGCATGTGACTCTTGATCTCAGGCTCATGAGTTTGAGCCCCACATTGGGCTTAGAGCCTACTGCAAAAAGAAAAAAAACCACAAATCACTAATGTCTAAAATGAAAGAAGAATATCGCTATGGATCTGATGATATTACATCTAAAACTTTCTAAAATAACAAAGTCTATTCAAAATACAATTTAAAAATGAAGAATAGGGACGCCTGGGTGGCTCAGCGGTTGAACATCTGCCTACGGCTCAGGGTATGATCCTGGGGTCCAGGATCGAGTCCCACGTCTGGCTCCTTGCGGGAAGCCTGCTTTCTCCCTCTGCCTCTGTCTCTGCTTCTCTCTCTCTCTCTCTGTATCTCATGAATAAATAAATAAAATATTTAATAAAAATAAAAATGAAGAATGATTGGGGCTTTGCTGAAGGCTGTGGGCTTCTGTTCAGGTGATCAACTCACAGAAGACCTGGTTGAGTTTAGCGGTCAATTTATAGTCTGCTGTGGCTATAGTGAAGAGTGGAACAAAGATGCCAGAGTGTGGCTTAGCCAGGCCTGTGGCTGTGTTTGGGGACCACATGGAATTGTCACTCACTCATCTAGGGAACAGCGTTGATTTAATATGGGGGTTCACCTCAACCAAGGCAAAATTTCTGAAGGTTGAGACGGACTTGTCTTTTATTTTCCCTTAAGGTAAATGGGCCTTATGTGCTCAGTAAAAGGCAGAAAGATTGAATATAATGATAACAATAATTTTAGCAGCAAATAATAACAGTGCATATGTATTGTTTTCAAACTGCCTAAGCCAGGTCCCGTCAGCACATCCCAAGTGCAAAAAAGAAAATCACTTGTGAATGGCTTTTTAAATTTACATTACCAATGGTTCACCTGAGGCAAACCTTATGATTAGGTGCAATTTCAAATACTGCATTCCTGTCCCAAATCTCTACCTGTGAGTCACTGGGCTGCTAGTCTATCTCCTAACAGAGAAATCCCTTAATTGGCTCTTCCTAGGAATCTCTAGCTGTGTTTTCAGAAAATAAATTCATTTGTGTCAGAAAGGAGTAAGGGGGAGGGATATGAAAAGGTTCAGACAGGAGGGGAAAGAAGGCCCAAAACCAACTGCCACTGCAGCAACAAGGGATTGTGGGAAAGAAGAGGTAGACAACCAGAGTGCTCAGATACTTGGAAAGGAGCTTAAGCGGCCACAGTTTGATGGCACCTGAATGCTACTGCTAAGATTCATTCTAGTCATAGTCTTTTCCAAGACTGCTATCAAATGTTGCTGAGTACTTACTTTTATGTTGCACAGGGACAGTGTCTCTTTAGGACCCTGATTATATCCCCCTTTTGCTTATTAAATCCTGTGAATTATTTCCATGTAGAGATAACAGATCTCCTTGGAACAAAACAGTCATGCTCAGAGACCCCAAGATCATTATCTCTGCTGTGGACTGAATTGTGTTCCCTCAAAATTCATATGTTGAAACCCTAAATCCTAATGTAGCTATTTGGAGATAGAGCTTTTTAGGAGGTAATTAAGTGTAAGTAAAGTTGTAAGGGTAGTCATCAGATAGAACTGGTGGCCTTCTAAGGAGAGAGGGACAGAGAGAGACAGAGTTCCTTCTCTCTCCATGCACACATACTAAGAAGAGGCCATATGAGAACATAGCAGGAAGGCAGCCATCTGCAAGCCAGGAAAATTACTCTCACCAGAAGCCAAGTTCTTCTTCTGGAACTGTGAGAAAAGAAATTTCAGTTTTTTAAGCCATTCAGTCTATGGTATTTGTTATGGCAGCTCCAGCTAAGACATCTTCCATCTTTCTCTCTCTAGCCATGGAGGATCAATGGGGGCAATAGCGAGAGTATTGCCTACTTGTAAAGCACGGTTAAAGAAATTCCCTGTGTGGAAGTTTGCTGTTTACAGTTGTTTAAAGGGCAATTTGGCTTGTCTCTTTGTGTTTTAATAGCAGAAAGTCATTTCATGTAATAATTCAACTCCACAGCTGACTCTAATCTTGGTCTGTTAGGGGGTTTCATTCTTTGCTTGTGATTTACATTGCCTGACACCTAATGTAATGACTTCCACTATGAGGGCCATTGCTGCATCTGTGTAGCTCCAATCTGTCACTGGCAACGTTCTGAGAGCTGGGTTGCCCCCCCCATTCGATCAAGAAACTAGTGCTGTGTGTAATTAATTACATCCTTTTACCCCAGCCTCACTGACTGCTACACATCACTTCTCTTAAAAACTCAGTAAAAGCAATATTTTTCCTATATCACCCCTCCTTTCAGTACATGCAAAGTTGGCTGTGAAATCAATCATTGAAACTTTAAGCTTTTTATTTTTTCATTTCAAGAATTCATGAGCAGGTCTCTGTTGAAATTTTCAAATACATTCTTTTAAGGATATCATTAGTACCTGAGCTCCCTACCTAACTACTGTACTTTGGGATGATCTTAGAAACTGGGAGTATCAGCCATCTGCATGTAAGCAGCAGCTATCCCTGTGATTGTCTTCTAGGGCTATAACAGATGTTTTAGCTGATAAATAACACCTGTAATTTTATTGTCAACATTGCAGTTCAATGACAGTACCTAAGAACCAGTTATTCTGTGGGCTAAGTTGAATGGGATAATAGAATGTCGGACTAGGATTTCGAGGGTAAGGTTATTTAGGTTGTATCATTAAGCATTATTACACCAAATAATTTATCCAAATGGATGGTCTTCAATTTCCAAATCACCCAGATTTTGAATGATAAATTAAGAGAATGAGGTTCATTATGGGCAGTGAGAAGGAAAAAAAGTGCATCAGAAGCTTGGAAAGGAACAGACTCTTAAAACCAGCTAAGCCCATAATGCATTCCAGTGAATTGTTAAGATGCTATTATTATGTTAAGAAGTTCTCTGCTTTCCTATAAAGGTCTCTGAGAGTATTTTCTGTTGGCCATTAAGACAGAGCAAGGCAAACCAGACAGCAATTGTGACTTGAATGCCTAGTGCTGTAAAACTATTATGTGAATCCATTTCAGTTTAGGTATTGAAGATGATGGCGCCTCGGTGCTGTTTGCATCATTAAAACTCAGGAGGGAAAATGTAAAGTGAGTGAAAAAGAGGAAGGTGGGAAAAAATTAATTGGAGCTGTGAGACCAATGACACTCCCACCCAGTGGCTGCATCCATAGTTAAAGAATTAAATGCTGTCTAGAGGACTCTGAATGAGTCACTTCTTTTGAATCTCTAGAAGTCTGTTAACCTCTTGCCCGCACGTAGGAAGTGTAACCCCTGGAACAGACTCTAACTTTGTGCACTAGAAAAGAGAAATCAAGATAAGCAGTTCTTGGAGTTTATCCAGGGGAGTTTAGTTACTGAAATAATGAATAACCTTATTACCCCAACTCTCTCCTCGAACCTAACATGACTCTGTGCTTTGGACCTTTGTGCTGCTCCTCATTCTGACTGTGCTCCTTCATTTCACTTAATGAATAGACTGGAAAAGAAGAGGCTGTACTTAGGTAGGTACTTAGGTAGGAGCTTTGGGTTCTAGACCGGGCGCAGACACTTTAAAATCTATGTGACCTGAGTGTCTTCCTCTAATGAACTTGGCTATGAGGCTAATGATCTTTTATGTCTCATCAGCACCAAGTCCTTAAGTCTGTGCATTTACCAACCTCAGAGAGGTTCCTGTTCTGTGACCTGTTGGCAAAAGGAGCCATTTAGAAAAAAACATTGATCAGCTCCTGAATGCTCACATTAAAGGATTAAGCCTCCTTACTTTTGGCTTGTCTCAAGTATGAATCTGTTTTGTATCAGCAGTAGAAAATATTAGCTTTCTACAATTTTTCTATGCATATTTGAAAGAAGACATGAGCTCATACCATATCTATGGTTAATATCCTGTTTTCTTAACATATCCCTGTCATGGGCTTTGCATAATGACTATGTATTCTCAACCAAGTATTGTATACATAGTATGTTAGTGGAGTCACTTTCAATGGAAGGTGTCTGAAAGAAAAGCAATTCAAAGTAGCTTTTTAAAAATTTATTTAAAGGTTTTATTTATTCACTTGAGACAGAGAGCTAAAGCACAAGCCAGGGAGAGGGGCAAAGGGAGAGGGAGAGGCAGACTCCCTGCTGATCAGGGAGCTTGATCCCAGGACTCCAGGATCGTGACCGGAGCAGAAGGCAGACTCCTAACCAACTGAGCCATCCAGGTGTCCTTGCTCAAAGTAGCTTTTAAGCAAGAATAGAAATTTATGGCATGTTATTGAGAAATCCTGTGGTAATGCTTAGTTTCACATCTAGTATTCTTTTTCATTCTACTTCTCAGAGTTACTTTCTCTTGTTCACCGAGTCTGGGTTCTTTACTGACACAGAAAAGCCCTCACCATGTGACAAAAGGAGACAGTTACCAGTGCTCCCGTCCTCAC
Organism: Canis lupus dingo; assembly: GCF_003254725.2. Taxonomy (NCBI): domain Eukaryota; kingdom Metazoa; phylum Chordata; class Mammalia; order Carnivora; family Canidae; genus Canis; species Canis lupus. Next base: position 104,361,222 of record NC_064281.1, on the reverse strand, counting down.
CTGCATTCCAAGAGACTTAGACTCAGGGTCTGATTGTCCCCACATGGGTTATGTGCATCACCTGAACATATCTTGGAGGGCAGGGGGCATGGGTTATGACAGTCAACAGCAGTCCATAGCAGTCTCTTCCCAGTCTGCTCAGCACTTACACTGCCATCGAAATGTGCACACCAGTCTTCATCCTATTACTGGAGATCTTTGTACAAACAACCCCCTGGCTAGAATCACACACACATTTTTTTCCAACTGTAAATAACCAAAAGACAATCAAGTTGATGTCTCTAGTGATATCTTTGGAGGGACTTCTTTCCCCAGTTGTGGAATTCATTTTGTGAAGTCTGTAACAAGAATAAAAATCAAAATTTTACATTTTTTTCACCTTTTGGTAGTCACAGACACATTCACTCTCTTTTCTGCATTTTTAAGTCAGCTCTTCAAGGGGTTCTGAAACCTTATAAACATTTGAACCTGCTGCATTGTTGGTCACAAATATGGCATCTGAATGTCATCTTCATTCCTACCCAGGTGTGCTGTCTGAGCTGCCTAAATGTATAACCAATTATATACTTCAATCTTGCTTGAACTCACAGCCCACTGTCATAAAACACTTTTTCATGTTTCATTTCTGGGACCATACGTTGGACTCACTAAATTCCATATCCTAGTGACTCATAGCACCAAGCTCTCCAAAGGGGATACTAACTGCGTTTGCAACATGCTTCATGCTTTGCCACTGCCTTACCCTTGTTGATGCTGATCATTTATTTCTACAATTTCATCTCTCTATTTTTTATCACTCCAGTGCTGGCTGTCAAAATCCCATGTATTTCATAATAAAAGCAGACATGAATGTGAAATACTTAAACAGATTGTCAAGAAACAACTCACGGGAAGTGACCCTAGTGACTTAAATAAGTAGTAATTTAATTATTTTAATTATTTTTTTCCCTGACAACAATATCTTGGGCTGTCAAAATTTCTATTTTGGGCTTCTTCCCAACATGAGTATGGAACTAATGATTAAAACTAATTCAGGCATTGAGGCATGTTTGACTACACGTAACAAAACTACAGGTTCACATCACAGAAAGTGTGTTGGTGATAAATTCACTCCTTGTGTAGTAGCTCCAGATCATTAATGATCAATGTTCTCAGGATCTTCCATTTTATTCCACCATCCTGAACTGGTTAGCGTTCCAATTCAGCTAATCTAAAATTACTCCTCTTGGGGGCACCTGGCTGGCTCAGTCAGTAGAGTGTGTGACTCTTGATTTGGAATCATGAGTTCGAGTCCCACGTTGGGCATAGAGCTTACTTTTAGAAAAATAAAAAATAAAAATAAATAAAATTACTTTTCATCTCCCAATGTTTGGACTTAAGCCTCATGGTATTCCATATCCAGTAGTCCTGGTTTTTTAAAATATTTTATTTATTTATTAGAAACACACACACACACACACACAGAGGCAGAGGGAGAAGCAAGCTCCATGCAGGGAGCCCGATGTGGGACTCGATCCCGGGTCTCCAGGATCACGCCCCGGGCTGAAGCTGGTGCTAAACCACTGAACCACCAGGGCTGCCCAGTCCTGGGTTTTCAACTGCAAGAAACAAAACAGAACTACAATTGCTTAAATAAACATGGTAAGTATTACAGGGGCCCAATGACATCTTCAAGGAACCATGTTTTTAAGGAATCTTTTCACTCTTCAATTATGATTATATTTCATCTTCATATTTGTTGTTTTCTGGAACTAATAAGTCTTCTTTATTGTGGAGTTCATCTTCATACTATTGACCTACGAGATAGGAAGGCTTCCTTATTCTAGTTGTCATATTTGTATTCAGTTGGTGGAAAGGAAAGGAGTGAATGTTGAGTGGCAAAACTGGTCTTTCCAGCTATCTCTCTCTTTTTTTAAATCAGGTACACAAACTCAGTATAGACTTCTACTGCTCTCTATTGGCAGCTATGTCAAATGTCCTCGACTCTTTGGAAAAAGGGTCAGGAAGGGAAATGTTGTGGATGGGGCTGGGGTCAGCCAACCTATAGTGTGTGCCAAACAGTAGTAAATATCACAGTAGAATTCCCATAACTGGCAAGGTATTATGTTATGCTTCCAATCACCTTATTTCATAGATCTGTGTCCAATATGATAGCTAATTATAGCTATAGCCATTTGTAGCAATTAAGATTTAAATTAAATACAATGGAAAATCCAGGACCTCAGTTTGATTAGCGACATTCAGGTGTTCAATAGCTTCATGTGGCTGGTAGCTACCATAGTAGACCGCACAGATATAGTACCTTTCTGTCTCCACAGAAAGTTCTATTGCACAGTGCTGTGCTAAGTGAAATAGGGTCAGTGAAGGGACAGGATTAGCTCCCAGTTTTCAGAGTTGGCCAATGGTGAAACAGAGACCAAATAATTCATATTATTATTCTTTTACGTAAATAGCATGGTTTTCTGTACTTTTCTTTTTTCTTAATATTGCTTCTTATTTTCAAAAAATTATACCTATATTTTGCTGTTCTTTTATGCTCTGGTATAAATGAGTAGCTAAAAATGCCACCCTGGGTATCCTGCAGTGTTTTAATTCCTAATGCATTGAGCCACTTAACATTACAATATAGCAAGGACCTAAATGACCATAAAGAACTCAGTTGAGAAAAATAAAAATTATGAAAGATTTCATTCTGTTTTACTTTCTGTAACAGCTAAAAGGCATTGCCCCTTTAAGAAACCAGATGGCAAAATCACATGCTTCTGAGGCTTCAGTTGAGTTGAATTGAGGAATAGCTAGAGGCACAAAATGTTGCATACTCTTTAAAAAGCTTTTTAGACCCTCAGCCTGGAAAAGGGCTAGAGTGGAGGAGAAAAGTGCAGAAGCTAAGATTGTTGTAAGAGTAACAGAGGAGATAGGTCAGTATCACCTAGATTCTAGGTAATAGCTAGACAGAAATGGAAACTCCTGTTTTCAAGCATGTGTAAATAGTCTTGGGTGATAGAGGGGAACAAAAGAAAAAGCATTAGTTAGAAAAATAGAGAATATTAGAAGTAATTAAGAGTAGCCATGAATTTGATTTGGGGGTGGGGGTCATCATTTACATAGCTGGGCTATTCCAGAAATAGATGGAAAATATGAAACTGATAAAACACATATGAGCACTTTATCTGCATTATTGCTGCCATCCTTGATTTCTTAATGTAAATTAAGTTGGTTTGCCTGTACTGCCTCAATTAGCCATCATTAATCGCCTTGTGGCTATAGCCAGAGTTGAAAGTTGGCATCTCAGAAGAATACACATCTCCCTCTGGTAGCTGGCCTTCATTTCTAACTCTCTTTTTGTAATCAGAAAACCACACCACTGAAAGCCAGATACTTGGCTGCAACCCACATTAGTGCATTAGTGAGGACATACTCAGTATTCTTGAGTATTGGCCTCGTTTTTTTCATTCCAAAGTAATCCAACTTTTCCCATAACTCATTCTCCTGGTCCCTGTAGTCTCTGTGCATGTTTTTCAAGCCCTCAGCCAGTTAAGTAAGTAACCAGCTTAAGTATCTGTAGGTTGAGAAGGTAATTGGTTCCTTCTATCTGTGCTTTGTTTGTTTTCACATAAACAGACACTCCTTGTGTCTTGGAGAAATACCACCCAGGTGATCAATAAAGAATCTGCATTTAGAGCTTAGTAATGAGGTTGTGTTGTTTGACAGTGTATATACTGATATTTAAAGAACACTAGGGAAAAAAAATAATAAAGAACACTAGGGGATTTGTGTTCTTGAGCAAGTTATCCATGGGCTTAGTTTTCTCATTTGGAAATGAGGAGCTTGGACAAATATTTCATGAGACAAATTTTCTGATTCTGTATAAGAATACCCCTGCCCCTTAGTGTGTGGAAATCATTAAAGATGCCACTCCTCGGCACAGATGAAAAATGCACTGGAAATTGCTGAAAATAGCTGTAGTAGAAAATGCCCAATACTCATGGGCTCTTTCAATGAGGAAATTACAAGTTCCCAAGGAAATTCTCATGAATTTCCACCTTTGTCAGGAGACACTGAGTATTACAATGTATTACTGATTGATCTACTGTCATGAACCTATTTTTCTTTCCTTTTTGCAGTCTCTGTAACCTGTATCATGAATGACACATCTAGCAGAAGACTGCACCGTTGTCCAGCAGCTCCTTAGAGAAGTAAGCATAGGTGATTCCCCAAATTCCAAAGGTATTTAATGTATCAAGCAGAAATATATAGACTCTAAAGAAAAGAAAGCAACTGTTCCACTGAGGTCTGAGCCAAGGCACTAGGGTACATGGGCTCTGTCACATATGCTTTCACGTGTCTAGTAAAGCCATGGTAAAGTAAAACCTATAAAAGTGCAAGTATGAAAATAGGGACATAAAAACCAATCAAATGCAAATCCCTTTCAGGGACTTCAAAGTCAACCCCAAAGTAAGAACTCTTTTTACACTTGCCCTCTGCCTGCCTAAATCCAACCCATCGTTTCACCCCACGAATTAATGACTTGATTTCACATTCATCAAATGGACATGTTGAGTACTGGATCCCCAGATTTTCACCAGAATAACCTGCTGTCAGGAAAAATCCAGCTGAGTTTATCACTCACCACTATAAGGGATAACTCCATATTGACAGAGTCTAAGCGTATTTTAGGAGAGGAAGGGAAAGAGTGGGATCTTGATACTTTGAAGTCTGTCCTAATGGGAGTGGGGGACTTGATTAGGGATGGGTATAGGTGGGCATGGCAGAACAGGGATTTGGATGCAAAAGGTAAAAAAGTCTTAGGGTACAAACTGTCAGTTGATGCTTTCCATTGAAGAGTTGCTGGAATGAACACTGAAGCTATTTGCAATTTGTATCTGCCTGGGCAAGAGTCTTTTCAAATAGTATAGTCATATCCATGAAAATAGTGGAGTGGTAGGCTCATGTTAATGTAGTCAGTAGACTGTGTGGGGTACATAATTTTGATTTTCAGCATCTGCATACTGGGGGAATACACATGTCCTACAACCCTCCATGTGCTTATGTATTCTAAAGTTCACAGACATAAGAAGCAAGAATTGAGGGAAGATGGCTATGACTAGGTTGGGAGAGTGATGGGCAAATTCACAAGGGAAGGTAACATTTGAGCTAGGCCCTGATCATTGGTTATACATTTTGAGAGGTTGAATGGTAACCTGGTCTTTCATACTAAAGGCCACTGCTGCTTGGCTACTCATGACTTCCTTTCTTCTTTAAGAGTTCATTCAGGACATGTACAGGTGTTGGTGAGTATGTGGACAGAAGGGAACTCCCGTGCACTGCTGGCGGGAATGCAAACTAGTGCAGCCACTCTGACAGTATGGAGGTTCCTCAAAAAGTTAAAAATAGAACTACCCCACGACCCAGTAATCACCCTACTGGCTATTTACCCAAAGAATACAAAAACACTAATTCAAAGGGATACATGCACCTCTGTGTTTAGAGCAGCATTATCGACAATAGCCAAGATACAGAAGCAGCCCAAGTGTCTGCTGATTGATGAATGGATAAAGAAGTGGTATATATACACATGGAATATTATTCAGCCATAAAAAGAATGAAAGCTTGCCATTTGCAATGACATGGATGGAGCTAGAGAGTATAACGCTCAAGTCAATCAGAGAAAGACAAATAACATAATGATTTCTTAATGTGTGGAATTTAAGACACAAAACAAATGAGCAAAGGGCAAAAGAGAGACAAACCAAGAAACAGACTCTATAGAGAACAAACTGGTGGTTACCAGAGAGGAGGGGGGCAGGGGGATGGGGGAAACAGGTGGTGGGGAGTAAGAAGGGTACTTGTGATAAGCACCAGGTGATGTATTGATTTGTTGAATCATATATCATACACCTGAAACTAATATAATACTGGATGTTAGCTAACTGAAATTTGAATAAAAACCAAAAAAAAAAAGAGTTCATTCAGGACAAGTAAAGACTTTCCCCTTTTGCCGTAGTCCTGGGGGCGGGGGGAGCATGGAAGCAATCACTGGGTAAGGTTCAGTGCCCTATTTTTGAAGGTCCAGGGCCCTCTGAAGCAAGGTGGCATGTTTCCTTGTCTATGCTTTTTAATAAATGTACCTTGCAACTTAGAGAAAAGCTTCTTGTGTTTTCTGCTTTCTCTACTTTCAGGGTAGCCTCCACTAGCACCACATAAACATAACTAAAATATCAGTAGGAAAATGAGGGAGGAGTGAGGTGGTTTGTTGAATTGTTCGAGGATGCAAGTCCAGAGCTGCTCATTTTCTTACTTGTGCTTTGTATACTCCTTTTCTTCCAAGATGACTAAGCTGAGAGCAAACCCCTGTTTCATGTCAAACAGTAGGGTAAAGACCCTGGCAGCAGGATCTGTAAAGCTCCAGATAGCTAGAAGTACTGACTTTTTAAAATTTTGGACTCCTCTTTATCAGTCTTCCCCCCCACCCCCCAACCCCCATCTCGCTGGCTGTCATACACACACACTTTTCTTTTTTTTTTTTTTTAAAGCAACAAGGAGGAAACAGATCTGGTATGCAGGAGGAGGAAGCACTTGGTAGGGAGATGAATGAGAATCACTTTTTTAGGGGTTAGAGATATAATTTAGGTTTTGGGAAATCCATTCTTAGAGATATTTCAAAACAGGTTAAAAAAATCATAATGAACACATCAAGGCAACTTGGCATTTCTCCTGTTGAGGGACCTGATCTCTCAGGTAAGACAGACTGATGTTTGGAAGCCATTGTGAGAGATTTTCATCCTAGAACTTGTTGTATTTAATAATTTTCAAGTTCATTTTCCCCACAAAAGTGGCTATATCAGATTCCCACACAGTTTTCATTAGGCCTTACTGTGTCACACAGATCCTTTAAATAAGGTAAAGATGCTTTGAATCACTGCCCTCTTTACCTTGGAAAGGAAGATGCTGTAGCTCCCCCTTGTGTCATGTGGGGGCAAAAACATCCCTGGTGGAGCCGCTGCAGCGGAATCCACTCCATCAGCATCCTAAAAGGATTTCCTCCAAGCTTCCTGGGGGACTGGAATTTGGCTATGCTGGGAAGTATCAGGGGGATCTGGCTCATGTTTTGTGATCCTCCCCTTATTTCCTATTCTCCCACAGTGGATCCAGGAGCCTCTTTCTAGGAGGGTTGCCTTTTTGTGGCAAACACTTCTTTGAGATGATTTTCCTCCTGAGGTTATGGTGTAGTCATCCTCCACTTAGTCCATCAAACCGTGTACCATTTCATCTCCACATAGCGGGAGTGCAACTGGATTCCACTGTCTCCTCCTCTTCCCCTGTCATTGGGACCATTTCTTCCTGTGTCATGACCTTTCAGTTTGAGTCAGGCACCAGTTTCTTTGCACCCTCACTCCCACTCTCCACCCACCTCCAGGGTAAATGTGCCAAGTTTTCCCTGAGTGTCTCATGCTCTTGTACAGGAGCTTGGACTTGAACATTTTAGCTGCTCAGTAAGCGTGCAGCCAGGGTGTGAGATGCAATGACACGTTTTTCTTGGGAATACCTCCCCAGTCTAAGTCCCCACCCCCACACTTGCCTTGGGGGCAGGAGTAGGGGAAATGTCATGGTGCTCCCTATGAATGAATTTCCTTACTTCCAGTAATCTTTGATAATTATCAAAATTCTCCACATGCATGGAAATTGTTATATACTATGGTTCTTTTTTTTAATTTTTTATTTATTTGTGATAGTCACAGAGAGAGAGAGAGAGAGAGAGAGGCAGAGACACAGGCAGAGGGAGAAGCAGGCTCCATGCACCGGGAGCCCAACGTGGGATTCGATCCCGGGTCTCCAGGATCGCGCCCTGGGCCAAAGGCAGGCGCCAAACCGCTGCGCCACCCAGGGATCCCATATACTGTGGTTCTTGTTACCAATTTTGCACATTGGCCAATACTGCAAGAAGAAAATTCTCATTTTATGGATTCTTTTACAAATTATATAAGATTAAAGGGGAAAGGAGAGAACATGAGTGGGAAATATCAGTGAGGATGACAGAACATGAGAGACTCATAACTCTGAGAAACGAACAAGGGGTAGTGGAAAAGGAGGTGGGCGGGGAGTTGGGGTGACTGAGTGACGGGCACTGAGGGGGGCACTTGGTGGGATGAGCACTGGGTGATATGCTATATGTTGGCAAATTGAGCTCCAATAAAATAAATTTTTTAAATTATGTAAGTTAAAAGATCCTGATTGTTAAAAACATTTCCACAAATTTTTTGTTGTGCCTCTAGGACAAAACCTTAATAGAATTGCTTCATCAAGGTGGGTATGCATTTTGGGGTTTTGTGTGTTTTTTTTGTGTATGTGTGTACACATTTTATTTTTTTAAGTTTTTATTTAAATTCCAGTTTGTCAACATCCAGTGTAATATGAATTTCAGGTGTACAGTAGAGTGATTCAACACTTCATTCATCACTGGTGCTCCTCAGGAAAAGTGCCCTCCTTAATGTGTGTATGCATCTTATTTTGTTGTTGTTCCTTTTTTATTCTTTTTTTTTTTAAGTAACCTTTACGCCCAGCATGGAGCTTGAACTCACAACCCTGAGATCAAGAGTTCCACATTCTCCCACTGGAGCCAGCCTGGCACCCCTGTGTGCATGCATTTTAAGTGTGATTGATAGACAGATAGTGGTCTCTACCTGTGCACTCTCCTGTCTCCCTTAACCTGGTCTTCTGTCCTGGGCAGCTTGCTGTCCCGGCAACAGTACCAACCCATTTCACTTCACCCTTTCCTGCCCAGCCAGACCTTATTTTAAGACTTTGGACACTGTAGTCTCAAGGAAAGTTAGAATCCTTTGGACCCCCATCCTTAATGGACTCCTGCTTGTCAGGCTTTCTGATTTCCTTTGGCAAAGGCAAGCTTCACTCCACATGGATCGAAAACAAAGTTATTGTTTCCTGCCACCTATTGACTTTGTGGCCGGGTCATAGAAGCAGCGGTCCAAGGTAGTACAAGGTAAGTGACAAGTCTTGCAAAAAGTGACTGCTTTGTGAATTTGGAGGTAGGAAAAATCAGGCCTGGCCACCTTCTGAATGAAACAAGACTCAGCAGGATCTTAAAAGGCAGGGCAGAACCAAGACAAAAAGAAGGGCAGTTATTAGGGAATCCAGGCAGAGGAAATGCCTGCTACAAGCAGCCGAGGTAGCAGTTATACTATATGTCAGCAAACCGAATTAAAATAAAATACATATATATATATAAAGAAAACAAGGGGACTCGTAGGTACCACTAACTAAATTATTCTTCTCTTACTTAATATGTTTTCCTTTGTGCTGCCATGTTTTGTATATTTGTCTTCCACCTGATCTGTGATCAGGGACAGTTTATTGCTTCATCTTTGGGTCTTGTCCACAGCTTACTAGGTATCAATAAATATTTTGGTTAGTAAGTGAATAAACTAAGTGGACCCAATACTTCACAGAAAGGGCTGCCAAATACTAGGAGAGTTACAGTAGGGGAAAAGGAATTAATTTCCAGAAAGCCTCGTTTATCATAATTTCCATATAACAAGCATGAAGTTTCTCATGAGAGACCACTCTTTCTTAATGAAATCATATTTAACTTCTAGAAAATAATCTGCATGCTGTTTTCCTAATCAGCTATGTCTTATTAATAGCACTAACATAATCACTCAGAGAATGAAAGAAAAAAAAAATGCCCTGCCAAATGTCTCTCAGAAAAGGTTCAGAGCCTGAATAGTTCCTGGGAACAATTTGCTAGTCTGGAGAATTCTTCCCATTTTGGTCAGGGCCTCCTATGGAGAGATTTATGTGCAGTGTATGTCAAGAGGCAAAATAATGGCATTTCTCTGCTATACAATGACCTGGACATTTGCTGAGTGCAGAAATGCACCTTTAAACCAGAGAAAGGAGCAAAGTCTGCCCTGATCCAATCATTTTGAAAAGCCATGCACACTGAAGCTGGGACCAAACATAATGACAGGATTTAATTGCTAATGCTCTAGAGGCAACATGCCTCTTGATGTGCTGACCTTTAACCCAGACCTGGGAGGGTGAAAAAGAGAGGGGACAGCTCCCCTCTCCAATCCCACTCCCCAATCTGACTGTGCCTGCCTCGAACCCCGTCCTCACACCCCTAACATGCAGCTTCCCCCCCACATTCCCATTAGTTACTTCCCACTTTGGGGCCAGGGTGGGAATGAATAGAACAGAAAGGAAGGCCAGAGAATAGGAGGAAGTCTACAAGCAGTTGACAGCTGCTTAGAAGCAGGGGGCAGAATTACAGCGTCTGAAATGAGGGCTGAACTCTTGGTCTTCTGAGGCTCCCACCCCCCCCCCGCCCCACCCCCAGTAGTTCATGGGATCAGGCCTTTCCATTTGTCTCTTCTCTGTCCCCATTTCACCTGCTCTGGTCCATATTTGTAATTCCTCCCTCCTATACACCTTCAGCTGCCTTATATCTTTTATGTGGCGACTCACGAATGGCCGACTTGAGAGCCAAATTACATCCAAGGTTCTGCCTGTCGCATGTCTGCACCGTGGTAGCTGGACAAGCCGAATACAGCTGGAGAAAAACCCAAATCTGCAGACTGGCCTCGCTGTACAATTGTGACGACTGGCCTTAAGTTGGCCTTTTGTGCTGCTCTGCAAGGGTTCTAGTCCATTCATTCTGCTCTTTTATAAAACTTGCACACCACCTTTCCCTTTACATCTCTTCCCTGTTCTCCGGCCACCCTGGGTTCCTAACATGCTGAGCACACTCCCACGCGTAGGCCTTTGGACTCACTCTTCCCTCCTGCCTGGAGCATTGAGCATCCCACATCTGTCTCTTTGCTCCTTCACTTCCAATTCTGCTGCACTATGTCATTTTCCTCAGTCACACCTGCCACCACTCTTCAGAAGGCAGTGAGCATGGCCCCACTGCCACTAGCATACCTTGTGCCCCTACCTTTATGTTTTCTTTAGGAGTTACTGCCGTTATGTATTTTTGGTGTGTACATTTTCTATCTTCCTGCTAGAATGGGAGTCTTATGAGACCATGAGTTTTTTTTTTCTTCCTAGAGTTTGACACAGTGCTTGCTAGTATGTCATACATATTTATTTAAGGACTGAATGGACAGATGAATGCCTGTTGAGTTTTAAGGATCCCCTCTTCCCATTTGCCAAACCCAGCAGATTCATCTACTCACCCTCCAGTATGCTTTGTACAGTGGACATAGTTTCCAAGCCCAGATTCAATGCACATCATCTAATTGGTGGAGAGAATATTTTTTACTTGTACTTTCTTGGAAAATTCAATGTGATGATTAGGTATATCCTACTTAGCATCATAGTCTCCCATGAATCTTACAAGATCATTTTCCAGTTAGTTTAATCAGCCCCAATAGTGAAATTGGCTTATCTGTGGTCACTAATCTATGTTTAGTTTAAAATAAATGTGAGTTGGAGTTGTTTGGCTTTTTAGGGATCTTGCTTGGGACTATTAGACTACTAAGAAATGATCAGAAACCGCTGTGGTAATTGTCTGGCCTTGTCTTACTTACTACATACAGAGGCTAGCACACTACTCATGGGTCCTTCATTTCTATCTAGTGAGGCTTGCTAGGGTAACCAGGATTTCTCACCATATGCTAGATGTGTCTTTGTTCACTCATTCTACATGTTTTCTTTTTTTAAAAAAAGATTTATTTATTTATTTTAGAGAAGGAAGGGAAGGGCAAAGGGAGGGAGAATCTTAAGCAGACTCCATTTTGAGTGTGGAACCCAGTGTGGGGCTCCATTTCACAACCCTGAAATCATGACCTGAGTTGAAACCAAGAGTCGGATCCTTAGCTGACTGAGCCACCCAGGCACCTCTCACTCCACATGTTTTCAAACTTAAGAAGTTATGAAATAAAATGGTAACTAAAACCCACCACCTGTACCAAACCTTCTTTACCTCACCCCCCACCACCTATTCAGTGAAATAAACATGCACTTGAGTGTATATAGGCAATCACAAGTGTAATAAGATGTCAGTGGAAAAGATCTGACAATAAAGATGTTTCTTTCTCATAACCATGAGCCAAAAGAACCTTCTAGGGTTTATTCTTCTGCTTCCAGGTTATAAATACCTCCACATTTTCTCCTTTTGTAATGAATGCTTTGGGAATGAGAAATGCATATTAAAATTTGAAGGATGAAAAAAAAATTTGAAGGATGTATTCTCATTGGTTTTCAGGCTTTTTTGCTCTTGAAATAATGAAAGCATGAATGGTGGGAAGTAGAAATACAGGACACAGAGGGCAAATACACCAAAAACCTCATAAATCCTCCTAAAGTTATCTTAATATGCAATTATTAACTGAGCTTCTTAGACTTGCAGGCCTTTTTATCCAGGGCCAATTTCTTTGAAGGAAGGCTTGGGAAATCTCTACTCCAGAAGATCCTCTTTTTCACAAAACACTGCTCCCACCCTGACTTTGTATTAAGCTCTAGAAAATGGCAGTGAAAAGATATTTTCCCAGATCCTTTGTCCCTACCAGAAGCAAGGCCCTTTTCAATTATAATGTGTACAGGATGATGTTTACAATCTAAATTGCTTAGGTACAGTGAATACTCACATCCTTTGTGTCCCTGAGAGCCCTGGCCACAATATATGGCATAAAGCAGACACTCAAGAAGCATAATCTGCAGCATAGAGCAGATGCTCAGTAAGTTCAGTGACCAAAGAGATCAATGTAAAGTGAATTAATAAGTGAACTATGAAGCAGACATTTCTATCAGGAGTTTTTAACCTCATAGCCATCTTCTTGACACTAGAGATGATGCCTCCAATCTGACAAGAATAGTGCAGCTCTATGAGTTTTTGGCCGTGCTTTGAGATCAGCTAGCCTTGTGTGTTGTACCACTAGTAGGTAACCAATCAAATGGAATGGACTGAGTCTGTGGGCAAAATGAGAGAAAAACACTTTGGCTTTCACAGCTTTGGAATGGAGCTGGAATATCACTATTGCCAAAGCCCAGTTTCACCTGCATAGAGGAGTCACATAGCACTCTTCAGTGGAGACATGGAAAACAGATACATTTTTGTTTAAAATCTTCTAAAAATGAGCAAAGAAGCCCTAAAAGCCTTTCAGGGACAAGGCAGAATCACAAAGAGGATTTCAACTTGAGATGTGCTAGCTGGGGAAAATGAGCAGTGGTTAGACTCCTCAGCTGTCCATCAACAAGATGGCTCCTAATCTGCACTTTCCCTCGTCAGTGGGCTCAAAGAAGATGCCTTTATTTTGGAATGAAATATACGCACATTGAACTGTGAACAAAGCATGATGAGTGGAGACATCATTTTTGGAAACAGATGTCTCTTAACTGCACTCTTGAAGGCAGAGAGTAGAAATTCCATGAGGGTTTTAGATTATTTCATTAGAAAGAACAGACAACAATTATTGATAAATACAGATCAACTGGGATTGCAAAATTTTTGAATGCAGCTTGGAAGTTGTTCTGGGGTTGTAGGTTCTCTCAAGTGGTTGAAAGAGGCACAGTGAAGATATGAAGATTTTGGTTTTGTGTGTGTGTGTGTGTAGAGGAAATAGTTAAACTCTTACTTAGCATCTACAGTAGGACATTGAACTATAAATAATACAGACAACTTTGAATCTGCTGTTGTGCTTGAATGTTTTTATGGCCCCATTTCCACTATGATAAATATGATCATTCTCTCACTTGGATGCATATGCACTTTTGTGCATGGATGAGTGCAATCCCTACTTCACTGAATAGAGCTTGATAGATAAATACTTAATAAAACAAAAATCTCACTAACTTATTCTCCATCAATGTTGAGTTTTTGATAATTTGGGCAGGGACCAAGCAGAAGTTTCCTTTAGCATTATCCATAAAGATAAGGTTTGCTGAACAAGTTAATAACACAGACAAGATTTAAGAAGAGTATTTGTGTAGGAGAAAATACAGCCTCCCATCAATTTTGGCATATGCCTTCTGATACAAACATTTGTAGTGCTAAGTGCTAACCTATTTGCTTAAAGATTGGTCCCCTATTGAGTTATTCAGAAAATTTTAATTTTTAGTGATTAAGTATAACTGATCTTTCCTTGCTAGTTTTGAGTTATGGAGAGCTATTTCAGATTATGTGGACCCTGTGGCCAAAACTGGCCATAGGGGCCTCTCTAGCTTACATACAATGAACAAGAAATTCTTAGGTTTACTTTTATCAGTGAGCCCAATACTCTGGAGTTGACCATGGTGTCAGTGGGATGCTAGTCACTAATACAACTTTTTTTTTTTTTTTTTTACTAATGTAACTTCTTTGGAGTCACTGGTGCGTACTGTGGAGAACTAAGTATGGAAGAAGTAAGGTGGGGGGGGGCAACAGCACATTGATTTCTGATACCTCATAGAATAAGGTCTCGGCTTGGTCTAATGGTAAATATTTATCAGGAGGTTCACTAACCCTTGTCTTTTCTTAGACATACATGTACAGTGCTCAGTACCAATGGGCAGATACTGATGGGTATTGGGAGGATCCATTCTATTTTAGAGAGAAACATTCATTGCCAATAGATGATGTCTTGGTTGTTAGTACTATACCTAAAGTCAATTTTAATGTCATCTTAGAACATTTAGGGTTTGGGGAGTGGTTTCTTTACTTAGTACTCAAGAGTTTGTCCTTGCCTTGAACACAATCTCATAAGCTTAGTGAGTGTTCACATAGGATGTTCAAGACATTTTTGGGAAGCTGGGACGTTTGGCTGTATTTTTTGATCATGTGTAATTTGCAATTGATACAGAATGACAAGTAGAATTGCCCATGGTGGGGCTTTTTAAAAATTGATCTTTTCCTGTAATATTTTAGGGCACTTAGTGGTAGGTTAAGTTTTCAGTTCTACTTTGACTTCTTATACGTAGGTTGTGGTGATCTTAGTGCACTGTCCTGGTGCCGTTCCTCGTAACCTGATGGGGACTTCTCTTTTCCTACATCAGTGATTTGCTGTCTGACTGTTTGCTTTTACTTACCTTCTGCTAGCTAGGATGATGTCAGGGGCCCTACAGGATCCTGAGCAGCATCTCCTGAGGTATCTGGCTTGTTCCAAAGCAGGCAGTGTGTGTTTGGAAGTGTTAATATGTAAAGAATTAGGGTTATAGATTTATCACTTTTTGAAACTAATTCAAAGGTGCTAGGATGCCTTCATGAGAAATGTGTTTGCAAAGCCTCAGAGCTTGTTTGGAGAGTTCTTCGACTAAGGTTCAGAATGGATGGCTGTGAAGTTCTCAGGCCAAAAATGACCTGAGTCGGGTAAATTCGGTAACACCTAAATTATTGTAATACCTGTTTCATTCGTGGTTTTAGTAGGCAAGGCACCTGTGGAGTAGAGAGATGAGATTATTTCAAGAAATTGACCTAATTTAGCTTGAGGGAAGTGCGTGTCAGGCATTTCATGTCAGTAATAATCATAAGACATAATCAATTGGAGGAGAAAGTGGAAGCAATTCTAGCCGATCAGAAAGACTGTGTTAGACTGATTATAAAAATGGTTACTTTACAGTCTTTATTTCATGTAGTCTGGAACACAGATCTCACACTCACTGTCCAGATCCCGTAAATAACCCTCAATGAAAATGCCTTGTACTTGTCCATGGATGGCTAGACATGTTCTAAAGGTGTTCAGATAGTATTTTCTGGAAAAGAGTAATGAGACCTAAGGCCTACTAGAAGATGTTATATGTGATTTTCCCATTGCCTGGGTTGGTGATCCAATTATACCACAGAATTTCATGAAAGTTCTCCTCAGCCCAGTTGACCCAGAGATCTACTGGTGATTCTACTTTAGATAGGTGAATGTAAACATAGTTACAGGTATGACGAAGGCAGCACTAATGATCCAGGAGATGGTGTTGTCTAGTACATAACTCATCCATGTCAAGCATTACCAGTTTTCCTCTAAGCCATATGATGATGCATTAAGAAATAGAAAGTTAAAAAAGGGCAGCCCCAGGGGCTCAGCGGTTTAGCGCCGCCCTCAGCCCAGGGCCCGATCCTGGAGACCCAGGATCTAGTCCCATGTCAGGCTCCCTGCATGGAGCCTGCTTCTCTCTCTGCTTGTGTCTTTGCCTCTCTCTCTCTCTCTCTCTCTCTCTCTCTCTCTCTCTCTCTCTCTGTCTCTCTCCTCGGTCTCTCATGTATAAATAAATAAAAATCTTTTTAAAAAAGAAAGGTAGAAAAAAACGGTAATTGGGACTTAGTAAGAAATTTATGTGTGTTAATAACGACCCTTAATGCTGACTTGGTTTCACCCTTGGTATAATGGCCAAAAGGGCACAAACCATTGGTTTGCTTATTTTTTTATCCTGGGACATTCTTTACTCTGCATGGATTATTATACGAACCTTGAAACTTTGGGCATGCCTCCATAGGAACAGTGAAACCAACATTGGAGCCCATGGGAAACTTTCCACTCATCATATTCTGTTTCTTGAAAATTGTTTATACTACCTGCATTTGCTTGTCCAATAGTAAAGCATAGTAAACACAGTCTTGAACTTAGTCTCTATCATAATTTTAACCAACTTTCAAAATTGTTTTTTATGGTCTTACTTCACATGGCTTCAAATTTTCAATTACCCCACACTCATAAGAATCAGGATTGCTTAGAGCATACCAGGTCATCTTGGCTTGTTGGAGCTGGAGACAGCCAATTCTTTGATACTTGCTTTAAGCAGTGGTAGGTTAGGTATCCACATGAGGTAAGATGTGTGGACTTCACACTGTGCCACATACAAGAAAGGAACATAACTGGATTTGGAAAGAGGTAGGTTGATTTACATTTAGTGGCCTGTGTATGAAGTCCTGTATATTTCTGGACATTAAGAGCTATTTACCTGTTACTGGTTTGAGGGCTGCCTACTACTCCACTCTCTTACTCACTTATTACGATTGTTCTGTGGGGTCATTCTATGACAAGAAGATTAGCACGTTATATGCCTACACTTGAGACACTGTTCATTTTGCTCTTCAGTTATGTATTTAAAGTCTTTCAAGTGTTTAATAATTTCAGTTGAAGTGGGGAAATTAATCAGAATAGAATCTAGTATTGGAAAGGAGGTTTAGTGTATGAGTAGAATTTGAGTTCTATCCAAGCATTCTATGATAGCTTAAATAATTTTTCTTGATTTTCTTTTCCAGTAGCTGCCTTGCCTTGGAAATCAAGACTCTTCCCTCGTGTAATCATGTACAGCTTTTGAAGTATTGGTTTTATCACTAAATAACTGGACATTCAGAACCTGAAGAGGCAATAGTATAAAACCAACACTAGAAACAGGACCTTTCTTATAGAAAACTAAGGAATATCTCTAGGTGCTGTCTCCAAAAGTGAGCTTGCAAAACAAACTGGAACTTTGAGATTGTCAATAATTCAGGATACTTGCATTTTATTTGTAAAGAAAGTATGGCTACTCTAATGGTACATGGTTTTGTTCAAATATGGAGCAAGAAGAAGGGGATGTCTAGCTCCAGAGAAGCATACATTGAAACAGTGGAAGGAAAGAAGAAGATTAGACTGGTGGTCTATTTCACCAATGGAGAATATCTAACTTTTCAGCTAAGTAATAATATTAAAAATGTGGTCCTTAGATCCTATGGAAAAAAGCAAAATCACCTGCACTTAACTTTCCAAAATAATAACTTCTTGTTTATTGAAAGATTATCTTCCAAAGATGCTAAAGAGTTGAAGATGTTCCTGGATAAAGTCCATCAAAATAATACTCAGCCATCCATGAGACCTGTTAAGGATGGAGGTATCTTTGCCAGCATGACAACACCAAAGGAAATTAACAAAAACTCCTTCCACAGAGCGTGCAAGAAGCCAGGTAGTGGATCTTTTGAGACAAGAGAAGGAAGTGGAACACCTGACCTTCAGAAGATGCCTTTGTTTACATCAAAGTCATCAAGACTTAGTTGGAAAGATTTACCAGAGAGTGGAGATGGGAAGAAGAAAAAGATGCTATCATCTGGCTCAGAGATGAGTGGGAAAATACAGAGTAACTCTGTAAGAAAGAAGAAATCCCAGACAAACCCCTTGAGGTATGTAAGTCATGACGAGAAGAAAAAACTGAGGTTAAAACTTTTAAAAAAGAATCAGAAATTAGAATTTGAGCCCTTACTCAAGTCCATTTCTCCTGGAGAGCCTTACCTAGATGGCAAAAGTCTTCTTCAGATGCTCTCTGAGAAAATATATTTGACATTTCTGTTGGAACCAAGGTATAATGCAGATGACCCAGAGTGGGACAAACTCAAGATGACCTTCAACTTCTACCCAGAGAAACTATGGCAAGGCCTCCCCAATTTGGGAAACACCTGTTACATGAATGCTGTTTTACAGTCTTTATTTTCCATTCCATCATTTGCTGATGATTTATTCAGCCAGGATTTCCCGTGGGGTAAAATTCCCCTTGATGCTCTTAGGATGTGCTTGGCACAACTGTTTGTTTTGAAAAATATTTATAACATAAAAATCAAGGAGAGGTTACTTGTAAATATTAAAAAGGCCATTTCAACAGTTGCAGAGATATTCTCTGGCAATATACAAAATGATGCTCATGAGTTTTTAGGTCACTTTTTGGATCAGATGAAAGAGAACATGGGGAAAATAAACACACTTTGGAAAATGAAAATTGAATCTGAGCAGGACAATTCAGCTCAACAGGTCTTTGCTGGCAGTGCTACCACCAGAGTACTCATTTGTCCCATCATCACTAATTTTG
This sequence comes from Canis lupus dingo, assembly GCF_003254725.2. Lineage (NCBI taxonomy): Eukaryota > Metazoa > Chordata > Mammalia > Carnivora > Canidae > Canis > Canis lupus. The sequence goes on along the minus strand of NC_064281.1, from coordinate 104,342,457 downwards.
AGTTTGAGTTGCTGCGCTCTATTATTTGTCAAGCATGTGGTCAGGTAATTTTGAAGACGGAAGTGAGTAATTATCTATCCATCAATCTACCCCGGGGAATGAAAGCACTTCCTTTGTCTATTCAGTCAGCCTTTGATCTCTTCTTTGGAGCAGAAGAACTTGAGTACAGATGTGAGAAATGTCAGCACAGGAGTTCTGTTGCAGTGCACAAATTCAGTAGGCTCCCCAGGGTTCTTATTGTTCACCTGAAACGTTATATCTTCAACGAGTTTTGGTCGCTAAGGAAGGATGATCAGGAAGTTGTTATTTCCAAGTATCTAAAGTTATCATCTCATTGTAATGAAAGTACGAAACCACCTTTTCCCGTGAGCAAGAATGCGCATAATAGGGACTTCCAAATCCTAAAACTCTTTCAGAAGATGAGTGCTGGCACCATCTGTCCATCAGCAGCTTCATCAAAGTTGGCCTCGGCATCCAGTGATTCCCCAGTTCCGCATGCTGGACCAGACAAAGGGTCCGAACCACAGAAATGCCAGATTTTCTATGACGGGTCCAGCAGAGTACAACAGAAAAAGGACCTGGGCAAAAGCTCTGAACAGAATATAACAGAGTCCAAATTGCTGAACTTAGGAAATGGAGCACTCATTGAAAAAGAGCTATTTGCTGCTGGCTTAATGATGGATCTGGAAGCAGTGTCCCCTTCTCTGATCCATGACAAAGATGGTAAACCCACCAGTAGTCCAGAAATACGCCTTGCTGAAGCCTATCTTCAAGAAGCATCTGAAAATCTAAAGCAAAAGAAATACGACAAAACTGACATGTTTGTAGATTTTGAGAGTGTTGCTAAGATCCTTGAAGACTTTTTTGAAGGTAAAAAACCCAGAATTTCAAAAAAAACAGAATTCCAAAAAGCAGCTGAACGGAGACAGCAGCATGAAGCAATGAGGATCTACGAACAAGCCCTTCAGCAGGCACTGCTTCAGATCCTTTTGAAGCCAGATGCTCAGTGGTACATGCAGAACCTCAGGAGACCCACAAACCTAGGTCCCCAGCAGGCCAGAGTAAATTCCCAAGGTGCATCGTGTTCCACTAAAAACCCTGGAAACAAGAAAGTTTTAGATACGGAGAAGACAGAAATTAAAGCCAAGAAATCAAAAAGAAATGCGAAGGTGAATGATCGCTATGCCTATCGGCTCATTGGTGTTGTCAGCCATCTGGGGAAGACCCCAAATTCAGGCCATTATATCAGTGATGCCTATGACTTTGAGAGGCAAGTGTGGTTCACATACAATGATCTCCAGGTATCAAGTATCCAAGAAGCTCTGATGCAGGAGGCCAGACTTTGCACCGGGTACATCTTCTTTTACATGCACAATGAGATATTCGAAGAGCTGTTGAAAAGGGAAGAGAACTCCCAGTCTCCGAGCACAGAAACAGGGGAGATCCCTCAGGAGAAATAAGTGGGATGGACTCCTGGTTTTACACATCTGCTTGATTGCCTCATTGGCTACCACTTCCTCCATGGAAGAAAAACTCTGAACTCTAGCCAAAGATGAAGAGGTAGTTGGCATTCAGGACGAGAGTTCAAGCAGAAACACTTGGAAAAATCTCCATTCCTAACCCTAATACAGACACTTCAATACCACAGTTCCACCTGATAAACGTTCTTTTCTAGTAGACTACAATTGTGCTCTCCATATTCTAGTGCAGTGGATTTTATTTTATTTTTATTTTACTTTATTTTTAGTGTAGTGGATTTTATTTTATTTTATTTTATTTTATTTTATTATTTTATTTTATTTATTTATTTATTTATTTATTTATTTATTTATTTATTTATTTATTTTTTTAGTGTAGTGGATTTTAAATGCAGCCCTTGAACCAGCAGCATTAGGAGCATGGAGAAACCTCTTTAGAAATGCAGATTCTTGATTCTTAGGTCCCAACACATACCTAGTAATACAGAAACTCTGGTGGGGACAGGTTGGAACAGCAATTTGATAGAGATTGTCTAATGCTTGAGAAATTTGGAGAGCTACTGTAGTGTGTCAGAATATCTTGGTGGATTTTGCTGTTGTATATTGGAATGATTTATATTTCTAAAGGGGTTTCATTATGCTTTTTGTTTCTTATATTCACGAATGCCTTTCCTTCAGAAACTTATAAAAACATAACACACACACACAGAAATCACTTTTCTGATCATACCCAGTGATTTGATGAAAAAAGTTAGTTTCTGAAGTCCTGACCAAAAAACCCACAAAAACAAGAACACCAATTGCCTAGGTTCTAGCAATCAAAAAACAAAAAACAAAACAAAACAAAAAAACAGTTGCTGTGGTCCTATCAATAAATAGTAAATTAAGCGGGTAACTCAATGAATCCTTTGCAAATACGCAAATGAGACTATAACACTGGGTCAAGTCTCCAAATTGTTTCTTAAACTCTTCCTTTTCCTCAATGTCAAAGGGACATGAAAGTATATAACCTTCAAGCTCAAACCGTAAGGATGGAGAACTTATTTGCCCTTAAGAAACTGACCCATTTTTTCCTGTTTCCTAGCAAGCTGTTCTTGGTCATTCTGGTCTTCTCAGAGAGACACTTGCTTTGCCTCAAAGGTCTCATTCAGACTTTATCTGAATCCTTGAACAATCCTCTGCATTCAACATTGTAAGACTAATTCTGGATTTCTTTTATTTCTCCATATCTTTTAGCAAAGTTGGCTTTATTCCTTTAAGGAATAAATAGCGTACACTTTAAAGTGGCCTTGTAGGATTTGTAAGTCTTACTCATTACTGATTTTGTACAATGTCCTAAAACTTGCACCTATTGATACTATGTTATAAAACTTGTGCCTGTTTAATACAGTGTCATAAAATTTGTGCCTGGAGATGATCTGCTTCAGGGATTAAAGCCTCATGGATCCCGAGGTGGTCATATTCTGTCGGAACTCCATGCGATTTAGGGATTTGGAGTTCTGATAGTATGTAGGTGCCATCTCTGTCACCTAGCGTTTTCTCGCCTCTGAGGCAGTGAACCTGTAACACCTTGTACCTTTGTTAGGAATATATTACTTATAGATTACTCATGCTAAAAGGCTCTCTCACAGGACACAGAGGGACTGAATTTTTGGTTCTACCTTTACTAGCACAGGTGTGTCCCCCCTTGTGTATGGAGTATGCTTTTGTTATGGTTGTATTCATCCAACAGCTTGTTGATGCTTTTAATTCCAGAGATCCCTAAAGAGGTAAGCTGGAACACAGTAGTGTAAGAAGATTAGAAAATGCCCTCAAAAGGGAAAACCAGATTGGAAAGTTAAGGAATTCTATTGTTCACAACACGGTGTATCAAGAAGGAGGTCTGAATGAGACCTGGAGATTACTGAGGCAGATGCGAGAAGGGGCGCTTTCTAGATGGAATTAATCAGTCTCATGAAAGAAAGTGCCACAGATGCAATGATGAGAAATGTGTTCAACTTGCATAGTACTTCAGCAGTTGCAGTGGTTGAAGGATAAGGCTGGAGTTACACTTGGAGGAGAGGAATTACAGTTTGGTTTCGCAATTTTGGGATTCTCTTCTCTAGAAGAGTTCAGTTGGAGCTCAGTCACATAGGCATGAAAGCAAGAGTTTTAGTAAAGAGTGAGCGAAACTGATTTTGCTTGGAAAGGAAAATGAAGATGACAGTAGTTTTGAGATTTAGAAATGTGTGGTGTGGAGTGTAGAGTATTAGACATCCTGAATATGCTACTTGTTAGCACGTAGCACTTCCAGAATGCAGGCTAAGTCAAAAGGTGAAGAAGAGGGTCGGGATATCTGTGACAGGGAAGATCTGTCCTCCTGGACAGATGGCATGGCTGGAATCCATAATTGTCCTGTGAGAAGAAAGTCCAAGTGCTGTATACACTATTTGCCTGCTATACTGTTGTTTCAATAAAAAAATAGAATAATTCTTAAGTGACTCAGTAGCTGTTACTTATTAATGAATTTTAACTAGTTCTCTAATTTACAGATCAGGTGGTTTTTTTTTAAGATAGTATTTATTTATTTGTTGGGGGGGAGGGTCAGAGGGAAAGAGAATCTTAAGCAGGCTCCATGTCCAGTGTGAAGCCTGACATGGACTTGATCTCACAACCCTGAGATCATGACCTGGGCAGAAATCAAGAGTTGGATGCACAACCAACTGAGCCACCCAGGTGCCCCCAGGTCAGGTTTCTGTTTTTATTATATTTTTAAAGATTTTATTTGTTAGAGAGAGAGTACTTGAATGTGCACAAACAAGTAGGAGGGAGCAACAGAAGGAGAGAGCAAAGCAGACTCCCCGCTGAGCAGGACTCAATCCCAGGGCCTTGAGATCATCATCTGAGCTGAAAGCAGATGCTTAAGTGACTGAGCCACCCAGGTGCCCCCCCTGCCCAGGTCACGTTTCTAAATAATCCATGGATGTGAAAACTTTCTTTGACAGTGTATTAGTTTTCTTTTGCTTCTAAAACAAATTACCACAAACCTAATGGCTTAAAACACAACTTTCCTATCTTACAGTTCTGGAAGTCAGGAGTACAGGATGGGTATTATTGGGCTAAAATCAAGATGTTGGCAGAGCTACAGTCCTTCTGGATGCTCTGAAGGCACAATCTATTTCCTTGCCTTTCCTAGCTTCTAGGGAATTCCCCACATTCTTTGGCTCATGGCTTCGTTCCTCTACCTTCTAAACCAGCAGTATCAGGCTGAGTCCTCACACTACCATCTCTGGCTCTCCCTTTTCTGCCTCCTTCTTACACTTTTAAGAATCATGGTGGGATCCCTGGGTGGCGCAGTGGTTTAGCGCCTGCCTTTGGCCCAGGGCGCGATCCTGGAGACCTGGGATCGAATCCCACGTCGGGCTCCCGGTGCATGGAGCCTGCTTCTTCCTCTGCCTGTGTCTCTGCCTGTCTCTCTCTCTGTGTGCCTATCATAAATAAATTAAAAAATTAAAAAAAAAAAAAAGAATCATGGTGAGACTGGCCCAATCTGGTAATCCACAACAATCACTTGGCCCAAGCAGATAATCCAGGACAATCTCTCTACTTTCAAGTCAGTTGATTAGCAACCTTAATTCCCATTTGTTTTATAATAATAGATTTACAGGATCCAGGAGTTAGAATATGAACATCTTTGTGGGGCCCTTACTCTGCCTACTCATAGTAAAGTCAATGAAAAACCATTTTGTCCCAACAACAACAACAACAACAACAACAAAAAAGCAGACCGATTTAGGACTCAGACACTGGGGAAATGGTTTTGGTCTCTCCACCAGGTAAAGAACCCAAAGCACCTATGGTTTTGGCCAATGATGAGGGAAATTTGAAAGTGGTCATTGAAGAATACCTTGAGACCAGTTATAGAAACAAGGGCTCCAATAGCTTTGCAGATTTTCTCTATTCTATGTATGTGTCTGTTTGTCTATACTCACTACTCTTTTTCTCTATCCTGCTTCCTATATTTTATGCACAAGTTATTGGAGGTTAACTTTACAATTTAGCCTTTAGGTAATAATATTCAATGGGTGCCTTCCTGCAGTTGAGTAATTAATAAAGCTCATGATGGATACCAATGACTTGGGACTTTGAGTCATCTAATTTGAGAGAACTGTGAAAACATTAAAAAAAAAGGTGTATCCAGTAGTTGGAAATCGTTGTTTTGCTGTTATAAGAGTTCAAATGTATGTAGAGGGATGCAGATGGAAGCTGCGTAACCAAAGGGATAGGCTGTGCCAGTTACCAACATATTGCCTCTCAGCTCCAAATCTACCCTTCAGTACATGCTCTGCAGCAATGGACAGAACACTTTCAGGCATTCCTTCTTTACAGTGAGCACATGTTGAGCTTTTTAGTAGACGGTATAAGACGTACATTGCCGGGGAAGGGGCTTTCTTGCTGTTTCCAGTTGTTGAGGTGGGTTAACAATGTGAGCTGTGATTGTGAGTATATCTGGGGGTGCACTAACCCAGCCACAGAACCGGAATGTGTGGTCCCTCGTAACCTTACAGCTGCTACCTGGTCTAGTGATGACTTACCTGATGCCATCTCAACCTGGACACCATGAATTCCAGGGCTCTGGATACCCATACCCTGATTCCCTTTGATCTTATGGCCCTCCCAGGTTTGTATTTCTTGGCCCTTCTGATGCCCGGCCCTCTTGACAGGTATCCACATGCTATAGGCCTCCTGCCATGGCACCCTTAGTCTTCTGCGTGACTGTGTGACTTAGTCTTCTGCGTGACTGCGTGACTGGGAAGAGACAGCTAAGATAGCAAGAAAGCACCTCTTATTTTAATGTTTCATCTGCTATGTAGATAACAATAAGAACCTCTAGATGGTTTTATGGAGTGATTGCAGTTCAAACAGGTTCATGGGTGTCAGTGACAGAGTTTGCACCACACCATCACTCTTTAGTGTCTAATTCACCCTTTATCAACCTAGTTAAATTTCTGTCTATGTTGACTCCAGTCAGTAAGAATTCTTTTTTTAAAAGATTTTATTCACTTATTTGAAAGAGAGAGAGAGCGCGCACTAGCAAAGGGAGAAGGGACAGAGGGAGAGGGAGAAGCAGACTTCTCACTGAGCAGGGATCCTGATGTGGGGCTTGATCCCAAGACCCATGACCTGAGCCAAAGGCAGATGCTTAACTGACTGAGCCACCCAGGTGCTCCTTTCACAAGAGAATTCTTAGCCAAGTATTTTTCTGTAACCTAGCAGAGTGGATTATTTGCCCTACTGAAAGGTTCCATGGCTGGCAAGCAACTATGAGATAGTGAGCTCCAGGTGACCCTGGGTCGCCACTCTGACTCAGTGGTGATGCATGAGTGGTACAGGGAGACTCACATCTGGCACCACGCACTGGGTATCATGGTGCTGGGCTGCAACAGCACTATGTCCATGCAGGATGAGGCCTTTCCTGCCTGCAAGGTGGACTTCTAGCCCTGGTCCATGCCTGACACCCGCCCCCACATCCCAGAATCTACCCCTGTCCTGAGATTCACCTGCATCAGAAATAAGCCAAGTACTCTGCTCAAAAAAAATCTGAAAATTTCATACTTGAGATTACCACTAGTCAAGCTACTCTTTTAAGCTGAATGTGTTATTAATTCTGAACTCTGTACAGCAGGCTGGGCACCTAGAAATTCGGGCAGGAGTCAGTGTTGTAGTGTGGAGTCTGCAATCCACAGGGCCAGCTGGCAGGCTGGAGACTGCTGCAATCTTGAGGCAAAATTTCTTCTTTGGCAAACATATTTGCTCTTAAGGCCTTCAACTGATTGAACAAGGCCCACCCACATTATCAAGTGTCCTCTCATTTACTTAAACTAAACTGATCATAGATGTTAGCCATGTCTCCAACATACCTTCACAGCAACACCTGGATTGTTGTTTGATTAAGCAACTGGGAACTACAGCCCATGCAATGTGATAACATCAAACTAAAATGTCACGTGTTATATGTAAATCCACAAACTTAGTGTACCTGAAGAAAAGCACGAGCTATTTAAAAAGCCAGTTTGTTAAAGCACACTATGTTTTGTGTTATAATCCTATATTATCATAAGACAAACAAAAGAGTCTTAGGAATAAAAATTCAATTGGACAGTATTAAGAACAACAACAAAAACACCCAACAGGGGCACCCAGTTGGCTCAGTCCCTAGAGCATGGGACTCTTGATCTTGGGGTCATGAGTTCAGGCCCCATGTTGGGCATAGAGTTTACTTAAAAAAAAACACTGCCTAAGGAAATTGTTCCTTGGGCTACTTAATAAAACTCTCAGGCAGCTAGCTTCGGTTTCATTATTGCAAAAAGTATCATTGTTCTAAACCACTTTTGCAGCATAAAACTTCCTGCATAAAATTAAGCAGGTTTCCAAGAATAGAGTCTTTGCATCTGACAGACACTCCTAATTTCCTATCTCTAATTCTACACCTATGAGTCATCAACCCCTGGGGTCTCTGGAAGGTGCCTCGGTAGCTCTCTCTGAGACGACAGCACCTGTAACATTCATAACCAGTGTTCTCAATGGAAATGCATACTTCCTTGCTGTTTCTGCATATGACAAAATTTCCTGCTCCAGAAATGCAAGATGGGCAGGCAGGTAGGTTGGTGGGTAGATGGATAGATCAAGGAAAATGGCCATTGTTTTTGTGTTATGATTTGAGAAATATTGGGAATGTCAAAAACAAGTCTGTGCCCCAGAATTCAGCAAAGTGTGGTCAATGGGCTATATATAGCTTGCTCCATTTTTGTAAATATTACTGGAACACAGCCAAACCAATTCATTTACATATTCTCTGACTACAGCAGCCTGGTCTAGCAGTTGTGAGAAGTCCTGGAAAGCCTAAAATATTTACTGTCTTGTCCTTTATTTTTAAAGATTTTCTTTATTTATTTAAGAGAGCAAGAGAGCATGCACATGAGCAGGGGGAGGGGCAGAGGGAGAGGGAGAAGCAGACTCCCTGCTGAGAAGGGAGCCTGATGTGGGGCTTGATCCCAGGACCCCAGTGTTATGACCTGAGCCAAAGGCAGCCACTTAACCAGCTGAGCCACCCAGGCACCCCTGTCTTGCCCTTTAAAGAGAAAGTTCACTCTTCTGTAGACTATTTTTCTGCTAGTGCTTGAAATTCCCCCATTAGAAAGACATAATTTGGGAATGTTCCTACAGGTAAAGGAAAAAGCCCTGGATAGATACAATACTCCAGGCTTCATAGGGTCAGATGTTTTTCTCTCCCAAATTTTAGCCTAGGGCAGAAATGCAGTGATAGGAGAAGTCAGAGAAGAAGTTAGGGCATTGAGAGGTATTGTAGAGCAGAGAATACGAGCAAGGAAGGGGGTAGTTGTGAACACAATTTAGCCATATAGGATGCAGGTGGAGAATAGGGAGCATGGGGTGGCGGACTTATATGGATACTATTCCCTGCAACATCTGAAAAGGGCAAGCCTCAACACATGGGACTTTGGATAAATTCCAAAACAATAGAGAAAAGGTGCCAGTTGAAGTGAATACAACGAAGTTCAACAAGAATTAGCTGAGTGCTACATCTATACTAGCAGACAGCAGGTGGATGGGGGTTACCAACCTTGAAATAATAGCATTACTCTAGCTCAGCCCTCTTCCTCAACTACCACATATACAATCAATCATCTCTCTCTTTCTTTTCATTCATTCCCAGGGCTACCAGCCTAGACCAGACCGTCATCAATCAACTCAGTCAATTAACAATCCTTTGAGTCTATGATGTAGATAAGACAACATAACTCAGGAAACTATACAGTACCAAAGGGAGCAACTAGACGTGGAAAGGCATAAAATTTCTGAGAAGGGATTTGCTGTGGTCCTGGTTGATGAGAAGAAGCTTAAAGACACACTTGACAACTGAGCTGAGCCTTGAGCGTGTCACAAAACTCAGACATATGGAAAAGGGGGCATCTCAAGCAAGGGGATGGGCTTAGTGATAGCATAACATATAGACTGCCTTATCCTTATATGACAACACACAGTGGCACTAAAGCAGCATCCTAAACTACGTCCTCAAGATGAAGTGAGCCATCAAGAGTGGTGACCAAACCCATGCCCAAGCTATGTGATCACTAAAGAGCTGACTGAGCATCTTTAAATTGCTCACTTACATTCAATTAATGTGAAAGGATATACTGATTAGTGGTCTCTTGTATCCAGAGAGATTATTACTTATGCTAAAGAGAACAGAATCCTGAATGTCTGGAAAGGGGTTAAGTGACAGCCCATACATGTGCCTTGCGAAATGGCATCCTAGTGAAACAAATCCAGTGTGAAGGAGTAAAGGTGGCATCCGTGTCCATATTGAGAACATATTAAGAGATTTTACAGTTCACTCATAGCTTTGTGAAATTCTTTAAAAATTAATATAATGTTGCTCATCTCTGGTTTGTTTACAAAATCTGTACCAACTTATCTACCACAAACCACAAAATATTCTGCAGGACAAATAGGCAAACTAAGTCTTGGAATAGGGTGCCTGGGTGGCTCAGTGGTTGAGTGTCTGCCTATGGCTCAGGGCATGATCCTGGAAGCCCTGGGATTGAGTCCCATATCAGGCTCCCTGCAGGGAGTCTGCTTCTCCCTCTGCCAATATCTTTGCCTCTCTCTGTGTCTCTCATGAATAAATTTTTAAAAATTAAAAAGAATGTTTAGAAACTAATTCAGCCTAAAAGGCCACTGTTGAATATACATGTAACTCTGCATTTTCCTATTCAGATATGACCTACTCCCTCACCTGCCCCAGCATGGTCATCTTCATGGCAAGTAACTGATGTGAAGGAAATGAGCACTGATCAACTCTTTGCCCACTAGGAATTCGCTCTTTGTATTATCACCTTCCTTATCACATGTCCAGTAATATCTACAAATTGTATAATGGTCTCATTAGGTATGTCAACAGGTTCTCAGATGAAGATAGATGCATAGATGTCATGTGAAATTTTGAGATAACACATTGTGCTTATCTACGCTGATTACTTTTTCACAGCAATGCTGGATTCCACTCACAATCCATCCTCACGAGAGCCAACACCAGGTACCTGAGAAGCTGGCCAAAGTATAAATGATGCCTTTCCAGCTAAACAACATTTAGCTGGAGAATGGCTGGCAATTGGACAGTGTTGCCCAGGACAGACATGACAAAAGACATAACATTAGAGAACATGCTCCTACTGCCACATAAACACCCATCCTCCAACCATAAGACAAACACCCTTTTGCATTCCAAAGATAACAATACTGTGTCCTCACCAAAAGACACATTTTTTTTCTTCGAATGAATGAAGCTCATCCCAACCCCAAGTGTAGGCAGTGGAATACATGCCCCCCTTGAAGATGTCCCTGTGCCAACTCCCAGAACCTATGAATTATCTTATGGTACATGGCAAACTTGCTAATCAGCTGACCTTGACATGGGAGATTACCCTGGATTATCTGAGTAGGCCCAACATAATCACAATGATCCTTAAAAGTGGAAGTGGGAGAAAGAACTAGAGAGATGGTCGTTACTAAGGGCTGGTGGGTGGAAGAAATATTGGTCAAAGCATATAAGCTTCTAATTATAAGATTAAAAAAATCTGGGGGGTCTAATGAACAGCATAGTGATTACAGCTATTAAAGCTGTATTATGTGCTGGAAAGTTGTTAAGAGTGGAGATCTAAAATGTTCTCTCCACAAAAAAGAAATGGTAATTATTTGACAGGATAGAGGTTAACTAATGCTATGGTGGTAGTCATCTTGCAATATGTACATGTATAAAATCAACTCCTTGCACACCTGAAACTTATTCTTTTTTTAAGATTTTATTTATTTCTGAGAGAGAGAGAGAGAGAGAGAGAGAGAGAGAGAGAGAGGCAAAGACACAGGCAGAGGGAGAAGCAGGCTCCATGCAGGGAGCCCGACGTGGTACTCGATCCCTGGTCTCCAGGATCACACCCTGGGCTGAAGGTGGCACTAAACCGCTGAGCCACCCGGGCTGCCCGAAACTTATTCAATGTTATAGATTAATCATATCTCAGTAAAACTGAGGGGGAGAAAGAACCCCCTCCACTCTTCTATGTTCTAGTGAATGGCTTATTGCAAAGAATCTCTCCTCTGTGCATGACTTAGGCAAGACTTGTGCATGACCACCTTGTTTCCCTATGATGAGGCCAGACAGAGACCTTTCAAATTCCCATTCTTCGTCTCATCAGTTGAACTCAACTGTTTGTTCCCTTAGATCAACCTGAACAACACCAGTTATCTTTAGGCTTGACGAAATTTTAATCCAGTTTCTTCCCTCCCCCACAGGTCCCTGAACTGTGACTCACTCTAAGTCTGAGTGAGCATCAGAATGCCAAAGGCCCTTTCCTTAACAATCCCTCCCAAAAATCAGCTCACTGCAAACAGAAAGACATTCCCTGATCATTTGTCCAATTATGTACTACATGCTCTTCCCACTCTCCCACATTCACTTCTTTCTAGCCTTATTTACTCCCTCTGATAGAAGAAAACCCCTTTCCACCTGACCTTTGAGACACTCGCAGACCTTATGGTTGGAAGATTCTCTCTATGGCAATAGTCCCCTCCCCCTATTGCAATAGTCTCTTCAAATAAAATCTCTCCTTACGTAGGTCCAGACATTTCTGTTTTTTTTTTTTTTTTGTTGTTGTTGTTGATACAAAGTCTTCCTAGTGTGTAGCTGTAAGTAGATTTCTCCTTGGTAGCGGGGATCAATCGCTCCAGTTAATGGACTAACCATTCTTTATGCCAGTTTGTTCAGTGGCACAAGGAGACTGAAATGTCCAGGTGGCAATCTCAACTTCAGTTCAGTGGAAACACGTGTGTGGTGAAAGCATTCCTCCCTCAGGAACTAGTATCTCCAAATCACTAGAGCTCAAAATTCCTGGAATGGAAAGCCAGAATTCAAGAAGTGTGTTATTAGGTACAATAGTGAAAGAAGCCCCTCTGGCCCTCCCCAGCTCTCCAGATGCCTGTACAGGGTATTCTGGGCGTGGGGGACATGGCACCACATTGTGGCCTGTGGTTTAAAGCATGCACTGCATTTTATGAGACTTAATTCCATCCTAGGAAGGCATTTTCTTTCTCCAATTGGCACTGCGACAGAGTCTTTGGTATGCCATTCCATTAGGCCAGCTGCTCGTGGGGAACGGAGGATGTCATAAGCCCAGTTATTTCCAGGGGTAAAAGGCCAGTGGTGCACTTCCTTGCTGTGAGATGAGTTCCCTGATCAGAGGCAAGGCTGTGTGGACTGCCATGACGCTAGATAAGGCCTTCTGAGAGTCCATGTATGGTGGTGGTGCTGGCAGAAGCAAAGCATTACTGGCAAGGAAGACAAACACAGTCCCAGAAAACATTCTTATTTTAGTAGGTACGTATTTGCCCCCTTTATAGTGGAAGAGGTCCAATCAACCTGCCGATGGTGGCTGGCTGGGCCTACCGCGAAATGGTGCCATATCCGGGCCTAGAGTTGACGTCCGTCATCAGCCGGTTAAGGGAAAGTCGATGTCGGCTAGCCCATGCGCAGCCTCTGTGCCCGCCACCATAGCCAATTTGTTCCTAAACTCATTGAGCAAGCAGTCAGATGGCCGGAGGAAGAAGCTGATAGACATCTTCAGGTCCTGCGCTTAGTCGGAGTCGTCTATTAGCAGACCTCTTCTCCAAACTTCCTCACATCCACACCGCTGACCTACACTGCGCGATGGCCGGAAACAGCCAAGAAACCCTTTTCTCCAAGAAACCCTTTTCTCCTGCAATGTCTCTCCAGCGCCCTCTACTGGCCAAGTCCGCTTTGTGCTCGCCTTAAAGGAGAAATCCTCGCTTGTTACCTCCGAGCGTGTATTTTTTTTTTTTTTTTAAGATTCTATTCATTCATTCATGAGACACACACACACAGAGGCAGAGACAGAGAAGCAGGCTCCACGCAGGGAACCCGACGCGGGACTCGATCCCGGGTCTCCAGGATCACGCCCTGGGCTGAAGGCGGCGCTAAACCGCTGAGCCACCCGGGCTGCCCCTCCAAGGGTGTATTTATAGACAAATTTGGAGCTACGAGACAATACATTGATAACTGGCATGGATTCTTCACTTCAGTGTCACCAGGCCTCTGCTTCTCTTGATTAAAATCCTATGTGACCATTGAGCTACTACACCTTTGAGATCAGTTTTTCTGATCCTTGGGATATAGCTCAAGGGATATTATTCCCCACCCACTAAATCCATCTGTATTATCAAGGGTGTAATACTTGCATGTTTTGAGCAATATATTTAACAAATTCTTGACAGTAACTAGGTCTCTTCAGATTCCTGCCTAAAATTCTCAGTCCTTCCTATTTCTACCTGACAGAAGACTTGCTCCACTTAAAACTTTTTTTAAAGATTTATTTATTCATGAGAGAGAGAGAGAGAGAGAGAGAGGCAAAGACCCAGTCAGAGGAAGAAGTAGGTTCCCTACAGGGAGCCCAATGCGGGACTCGATCTCAGAATCCGGGATCGCAACCAGAGCCTAAGGCAGGCGCCCAACCGTTGAGCCACTCAAGCGTCCCATCCACTTAAAACTTTTTAAACAAGTTATACATTCATTCTGCAGTCTTGGAAGCTCCAGAAAAGCAATTTGGAGAGCTCATCTGCAGACTTAAGGCTTTAGGGCTCTACCAAAGAAAGAAAGGCATTGGGAGTTTTTATACTAACATGCCACTCATCTTTGCTTCCAGCCTTTTTGGTGCAGAGAAGGTTGATTTGCATTAGGAAAGAGTACCTGGTGGTAGTGAAAGTATGTGATGCAGCAATTGCTTCCTATACCTCATTTTTTACTGCTGCTACCAGGCTCTGGGCCCAGGGCATGGTGGGGACAAGCAGCTTCGGAGATGGCTCGGGCCATCAGCAGGTCCTCTGGTAATAGCGGGTATTCTGGTACATGACGTGTATTCCTTGAGCAGAGTCTACCCAGAAGACCTAGGGCAGCAACAAAATGTCCCTAGTATTGTTCTTAATTCCACAAGCCTCTGTGTGGTTTGAAGGCAGATAGCTTTCCACTCTGTTCAAACATACATGCCCATTATTCTGCAACCCCTTCACATGGAACAGCCTAGTGCATGAGCACCATTACATAATAGACCACTTTGGGTTTGGATAATTCCTCCTAACTTTCATAGTTCACCTTTATGTCTACCTTCACCTTGAGTATTTATTGGCACTCTCCATTCAGTGTTACCCCCAAGACTACCTTTCCCTATTCTGCCTCTTTCTCTCTCTTCTTTCTTTCTCCCTCCTCTTAACCTTCCCTTATGGCACCTCAGAACTTGGCTTTTCTCAAGAGACTGGTTACCCGCTCAAGTGTTGAGGTAATAGCAGTTGCACCATTGAGGTGAATTCTTATCTATGAAAGCTCCCCTCCCCTCTAACTGGGGGCATTTAGGGTCTTGTGGCAAAGAGACAGGGTTAGATTCTGAAATCACTCCAGTGTCTGGTACTTACCAGACATTTTTCACTTAGTCATATGGGCCACTTGGAATTTGCTCTAATGCCTGTAATTATTTTTTTCCCATTTGGGATGACATTATTCTGAGGGAGAGGCTGGAGTTTAGCAGGGACAAATACAAGTAGGAAATGAGAAGTTTGCTAAGCAGAGGCTCTCCTTTACTGATAATTATGACCATTATGGAAAATGATTGTCTTTTCTGTAGGATTTTCAGATTCCTCTTTTAGAAGCTTCTAATTTTCATTTGCCGTTTTCATTTTGTAAGTGGTTACCTGTAAGTGCAACTCAAGTGCAACTGAAGTGCCAGGAACCTGAGCTGTTATTCTGAAAACTCCAATCTGAGGAATAAATGTAAGAACTTATAATACTTTTCACACACCATCCCTGTGGGTATTGTTCTTGTTTGTGTTAGGGACAGGATTTCCATACAGGGAAA
This sequence comes from Canis lupus dingo, assembly GCF_003254725.2. Taxonomy (NCBI): domain Eukaryota; kingdom Metazoa; phylum Chordata; class Mammalia; order Carnivora; family Canidae; genus Canis; species Canis lupus. The sequence goes on along the minus strand of NC_064281.1, from coordinate 104,327,003 downwards.
ACAAACAAACAAACAAACAACACTGCTATATTTGTTTTTATAATGAACCACCATCTTTTCAGAGATCGGAATTCCAAGTCCACTAAGAGAAACCTTTTCTGTATCTGTGACTCTGCCCTAAACTGGTTTGGGATTGTCATGAGAAGAGGCATCACAGATTTTTATTCCCAGAAGGGGTAAATTCTGAAGCTGCCTCACCTTGAACATGCTATTTAATGTCTGTGCTTCAGTTTCCTAATCTGTAAAACCCCCACACAAAATCCTTTCTTTGTCCCTGGATGATTGTGGGGATTCTGTGAGATAACCTGTGTGAAAATAGCACATAGACTCTTAAGCGTTAAACAAGTGTTAAAGGTGGAGGTGCCTGCACTTTATTTAGGGTTCCATGTTACAAATTTAAGAGTCAAGGGCAATCACCAAGTAGCACAAAACATTTGCTTCCCAGATTGTTGACTTCCAGACCTCTTGTTCCCTGAGGAAATTTAGGAGTCAAAATTACTTGGCTTTTCCCATTTCTCTCCATCTTTCCATCCCCCTCCCCTGAGCCACAGGGCCCCTTCTGGTATCATTTCTCTACGGGCTTATAAGCAGTTTCTAAGCAATCTGCTTAAGCCTGGTTTCCTGGGAAGTTCAGAAACAACATATACCTTGGTGGGCTGGAGCAGGTTTGTCCTGGTAGGAGATGTGTATGTGCCTTTCTTCCCAACTCCACACTTAATGACACCCACTGGTAGCTTCAACTTGGCCACAGTGAGTGTGTTTACTCCACAGAAATTGGCAGATACTACACATCAGGTCTTTTCTCTTTGCCTTTGAGAGAACTGACTGATAAATATTTATCAGCATGCATATCCCTTTTGGATTCTCCTCTGCTCAGAGACACAGTGATTCTCTTCCTGACCCTGGTAAGAGGGTATGTGGCTGCACATAACTGAAAACGTAACTTAACAATGATGTAAACATATATGTTTCATAGCAGGTAATGTGAAGGATCATTCAGCTTTGTCTTCCTTGGCATATCGATCTGATGGTTCCTCCCTTAAATCTAGGTGCTGCAGCCCCAGACAATACATTTCACACATGGCCACAAATAGCTGCAAGATGCTCTGGCAATGATATGTTTAGCTTTTCAACATCTGCAGTAGAAAAAAAAAGGAAGAGAAAAGCTGGATGGGATTGGCTTTAGGGGGAGAAATCAGCTCTAAATCTGTTTGTGGTTTTTTGATTCCTGATATTAGCAAGATTCGGAGTCAGTACAAAGAGTGAGCTAAAGCATGAAATGGGTACATGCTTGCTTTTACTTTGTGACTTCCAGAACAGTTGTGGCCTCAGATGGGTTCCATGGAACATAACCTTATTTCCTCTAATGCCAGCTTCCACTGTGTGGTGTTAGTTGCACAGGATGATTCTGTTTTATGTTGGTAACTGGGGATGGATGTCTCTGGAGAGACTGTTACAGAGCCGCTAGCTTTGCTTGTGTTACTCACATCTAGGTGCTTTCATAACCCTGTATGGGATCCTTGGTCTGAGGTCTCCTGTCAGGAATAAAATGTCCTTAGCTAGCTCCTGGCCAGATGATGATGAGTCTATTGAGCCATGCCTCCAGAGCCTTTCTGACCCCTCCTGCCTGGGTCCACCTTCCAATGCTGAGCGTACAGGTTGGTTTAGCTTCCTGCTCTCTAGAGAAAACCAAGTGTGAGAAAGCACTTATTGTTCATGATGACCTGCATTTAAGGTTGCTCTACAAGGCGGATTGCAATTCATAAACTTATCATGGAAATGTTCAAATGACAAGTAGTATGAGGAAACTTCCAGCTCCCATAATCTATGTACAATAAGTATCAACCCATGGTCATTCAGGTTTGATCTCTGCCACTTTCCCCTTCCTAGCACCATGGGATTATTTTCAAGCAAATTCCAGACATTGTAACATTTCATCGGAGTATATGTGATTTCAAATGGGAGTTTGGGAAGCGAATGGTGACAGTTTCTTCCTATAAGATTTTACAGAAGGCTTTGTCCTAGAGATCCTACTTATTTGTCATCTCCTTTTGATTATAAATCTCCTTAAGACAGAGGATGCTTATTTTATTCATGTTGTAGCTTTAGCTTTTCAAGAAGGTTTGGTTGTTTTTCAGAAACTCCAGGCCTGTGTCATTTCCTGTTTATTTGTTTTTTTTCCTCTGATGTCAGCTTCATATTCATAGTTTAGTCCCCATTATCTGTTGTATCCCAGTGTTTCAAAGTGGCCTTAGTTTCTGGGCTTCAGGATTGAAAATGAATTGCAAGTAAGAGGCCTTTATTTATAATTCCAACTGCCCTGCCTCTTTATTAGACTACCCTTGGCTTGAGTATCTGGTAATAAGTTGCCTTCTTTATGAAGAAAAAAGAAATCAAGATGTTGTTAGTAGTGTTTTTCCAGAAGAAATGAATGGATTAAATCTGCTTTTACCTTACTACAAAGTTCATTTTTGAACGGTAAATGGGGGTCATGAGACCCCAAGAACTGGGTGTCCTCTAGAAAAGTTTAATGACCTGGTTTCATGTGGGATGAGACAGCTCTGACCAAAGTGAGTTTGTTTTATCTAACCTAATCCATAACTGGAGGCTGTGCTGATGACGTGTAGCATTTGCCTTTACTTCCAGGGAGCTTGGATAAAGTAGGCTAATGGTCAAGTAAAGTATCTTATAGAGCATTAGGAACATATTTTGCAAAGTACTTTTTCATTAGTTATTCCTCACAACCTACCTATGAGATCTCCTGGCTGTCTTATCTCCCATACTGTGGCTGAAACATGACTAACTTATGTTCATAAATGCTTCAGGAAGTTGAAATGAATATAGGTACATGCTGACATATAAAAACTCAGCTTTCAAAATGGTCAGCCTACCGTGCCCTTGGTGATGGGGCATACAGCTCCCCCAGAGACACTGGGCTATAATTTCATTTCTCTGTGTGTACAGTCTTCTCTGGGGCTGCAGGCGTGGGAATTAAGAGTGAGGGCAGTGGGGGGGGGGGTGATTATACTCTTTATGGCTGCTCAACAGAGGATTCCTAGTTCCAAATACACGTGCTTCCGCACTCAGGCAAGTTCACATGATGCTGTTTTCCTTGTACTTCCGTTAGATTCTATTTATGGCTTTTGGATTTGGAGTATATGATACTATTGAAAAAGCTGGAACCCTGAGTTCGCTTTTGCATTATGCATGCTTGGGATGGTTACCCACTTTGGAGTACGTTCCTTTCTCTTTGTCTTAAGCTACTTATACAGATTCTTGATCTCATTCTCCTCCAGAGGAGTTTCTAGAATAGTCTTGAGATAAGGTTTGATTCAGTGGCACAAAAAGAGATGAGGGGACTCTGTCTGCCATAAAGTGATCATGAAAAGGAAATCAAATTTTATTTAGAGCCTCTTTGTGCTTGGTATGCAGTGACATGCCATCTTGACAGGCCCAGGCTGTCATGCCTCAGACTGCTGTAGTATGTGGTATTTCCTCCCATCAACCCAGCATGTCCTGCTAGTTAGTGCTTACAGAGAAGTACAGCCAAACCCAAACGTCAAGTTAAGGCAAAGACAGGAAGATAGAAATCCATTTACATCATATGTACATTATGCATATACAAATGTGAATTCTCTGGTGATTCGGCCTGAGTTAAATGTAAGTTAGTGCTATTTAGTTTCAGGAAATAAAAGATATGCTTCCAGAAGACTCATATCTAAAAAGAGAAACCTTTGGAGGTGCCTGGATGGCTCAGTTAGTTAAGCAACTGACTCTGGATCTCAGCTCAGGTCTTGATTTCAGGGTTATGAGTTTAAGCCTTATGTTGGACTCCATGCTGAACGTGGAGCCTACTTAAAAAAAATAACGACAAAGAAAAACCTTTGAATTGGTATTGCTTTCTAATGATGCTGTGGATTATATGAACCATGTGACTTTTTTTGAGAGGCAGTCTTACCAGAGAAAGTACACTAGCTTAGATGGATGTGTTTCACACCCATGTCAAGTAAGGCTGTTGAAATAGACTGATTCTAGCATTTCTTCGAAGCATTAGGACTTTTTTCTCTATTCCAAAAGGAAATAGGTATTAACAGGCCAGCCAAGGACATGTCTGGTTTATTGCCAGAAAGCAGGTGGAGCATCTTATTTCAATTCCCCTTTGTGGACCTATCCTGTTCTCTGCTCTGGACTATATATGCCAATCTGAGACCAAGTACCCTAACAGTTGTATTCCAGGATTTTTCCTGTTTTGCAGTGATTCCCTATTTACCATCTAATAACCCAGCTCTTGTCCAGGTGCAACTGAAAGCTCTTACACTTTCTATGGAAGGCTAATTAATTGGCTGCCTGGCTGCCTGGCTTCCAGAGCAGACTGTTCACAAAAGTAGTTGATTTTTTTTTTTTACCAGAACCACTTTATTGGAGCAAGTAAAGGGTGTATGTTCACTGAAAAATGAAACCACTTGCAGGTCTTTCCTAGTGAGAACTTTTCTAGAACCATGAAGCATAGTAACTACCTTTAAAAAAATATTTTTGATTTATTTATGAGAGAGAGAGTGAGACAGAGAGAGAAAGATAGAGAGAACAAGCAAGAGGAGGGGCAGAGGGAGAGAGAGAAGCAGACCATCACTGAGCAGGAAGCACCACATAGGACTTGATCCCAGGATCCTGAGATCATGACCTGAGCCGAAGGCAGACGCTTAACTGACTGAACCACCCAGGTGCCCAGTAACTACCTTTCTCAAAGATAACTGATAAAACTGGAAAAGCCCAGTAAAGGCACAGGCTTAATGGTGTCTTTTGACCACTATTTATGATGGAGATGAAGATTATGCAGACATATCTAAGAGAATAGAGAAAATACTAAACACATACATTCTTATCTGTATTAGAGCTGTACGGACACTTTATAGTTTGATTTCACTCAACTGTGAACGCTTCAAAGTAAAGACAGATGGATTATCAGATGGCACTAAAATGGTATGTTGTATGCAATAAATGGCTTCCTAGTTATCTTTCAAACAAAGCAGGCCCTCCAGGGCAGGCTGCCCCAGGCTGGGGCCTGGAGTCTTGGTGTTATTACCTGTATTGTGGCCCCTGTGCTCTATTCATAGAGACGAGAATAAGCCCATTGCCATGGCCACGGCCTAGGCCAGAAACCTAAATCAGAAACCAGGCAGATAGCACTCCCATGATAAAAATATGAAGGAACATGTTTGAGGCACAGAACTCAGATCATTAAACTCTGGGGTTGATAGCCAGATCAGAACCACGGGACTCAGTCTGGGTTGTGGGCAGGGCAGCATGATTTATAGGGCCCCTGGCCGGCTCGGGTCACTATGAAATATTTATCGGATTGCTTTGAATAAATAAGGTGAATGACGTATTGTCTGGGCATGTTAAAATCATGCAGTTGGTGGCAGTTTTGCAATCCTAAGTACATGTGTTAAGTGCTTACCAGCCTCCTCAATTTGTAGAGAGAAGGGAGGCACTGGGAGTGGGAAGAAGTATCCTCCCTCCTAACTGTGGAGAAGGAGACTAAAGAAAAAAAAAAACAGATGATATTTTAAGAAATAAATTGGCCGTGTTTCTTTCAATTCAGGGTATCTGGTACGTACAGTAAAACACTTCAGGGTAAGAGAATAATTGAGATTTATGGGAGAAGGCGACTAGAGAAGTGGATGATAGGAACACAGTAATTTAGGTTTCAAAAATATCTGAAGAGTTGGGGCACCTGGGTGGCTCGGTTGGTTAAAGCATTGGACTTTTGGTTTCGGCTCAGGTCGTGATCTCAGAGTGGTGGGATTGAGTCCTGCATCGGGCTCTGCACTGGGCATGGAGCCTGCTTGATATTCTCTCTCTCCTCCTCCCCCTCCCTCAAAAGGAAAAATCTGAAGGCTCAGAAAGAGAAGGTGACAACTAGAGACTGAGGTGAGGTTGAAGATGTTGCCAAAGACCGGTAGAATACTTTGCCTTCAACATCAGAAATTGCTTTGGTGTTCTAAAATACCAAACTTGCTGGATTATGGTGAGCAGAGATTGGTACTTCTTGGGCTCCAGCTGCTGACAGCCATACTTTGACAGGTACAGGGCAATAAATTTCATAGGCAGCCAGACAAAGGAAAACCACATTGCAGTTAATAATGAGGCAAATCTCTATCTCCAGTTACAGAAAAATATTTAAGGAATATCAAGCAAAGACAGGAAGTTGTAGAACAGCTCGTATAGTATGATCCCATTTTAATAAAAAGCTTATATATGTGTAGAAAAGTCTGGAAAAGAACACAGAAGCATAATAGCAGTAGTCATTTTTAGGAGACTTTACTTCCCACTTTATTCATGCTGTGGTAATGTGACTTTGTATTACCACTGTGGAGTCACATTAGTGCTATTTGGAGATGAACTTAGCTAGATTGAAGATCCTTAATATTAAAAATGCTGAAAAATCCTACACTTTGAAAACATTTTAAAATACTGAAGATGAGTTCCAAAACAGTTCATGTTCTTCCCTTCTTTCTTTTGAACTCGCTGAAGATTTTGCCATCTAGTCTAAGTAAAGAATCATTTTTGGGCTCCTGACTGAATCAGTGGGTAGAGTATGTGACTCTGGATCTCAGGGTTGTAAGTTCAAGTCCCGCGTTGGGTGCATAGATGACTTAAAAATAGAATCTTTTAAAAAAAAGAATCATTTTGTGGGACAGATTATGAAATTCAAAATATCAATTGTTCAAATTAGATACGTTTCTTAACTTGTGAATATATGTCTTTGATAGTCTCACTTTATATGTGAAGAAATCTATACTGGTCATTTTGCTTTAAATTGAGGGCTTTCATTTTTTTTAAGTTCCTCATATTCTCTGTATTGAGAGTTTGTAGAGCATGAAATGTTAAATTTGGGAAGTTGGCAGACATGATTTAATTCATGCACAGAATTTGGATGCAGGCACACAATCTGCAATGAAGTTTATTGAAAGAGGCTGAAAAATTGTCATTTTGAGGATGCCTGGGTGGCTCAGTGGTTGAGCATCTGCCTTTGGCTCAGGATGTGATCCCTGAGTTCTGGTATCGAACCCCACATTGGGCTCCCTGCAGAGAACCTGCCTCCTCTCTCTGCCTACATCTCTGCCTTGTCTCTGTGTCTCTCATGAATAAATAAATAAAACAATTTTTAAATTTTCACTTTTATTTTTTCTGCATTTTTAAAATTCCCTTTTTCACTTTTTCTTTCCTTTTTTCCCTTGTTTTGCAAGGAAAAGGATATTATGCACAGTTCCTAGAATTTATGGTACTGAGGGATATAGAAATTGAGTATACTATATCTAGGTCTTGGGCTTTTAAACTGGAATTCCCTACAAAACATGCAATTGTTGGTACTTACAGATTTTTCTGGATTGAAGTTCTATTTACACATATCCAGCTATTGAGGAATATGAGACCCAAAGCACATTTACAATCACTTATCTGGGGGAAGTTTGCAGTTTCTCCAAGTAATTTCCATATTTATTGTAATCTATAGTTCATTGATATAATCTAAGGCATAATAGAAACAAAATGTGTATATTGAGCATTTGTTAACATACACCTTAGCTTCCGAACCCATGCAACAAAGGCCATCATGATAGGGAGATCAAGTAGAAGCCATGAGGACTCTCTTTGCCTCTTAAGTGCAAGCAAGGGTCTATGGAGCTGCCACTGGGAGGCACCTGGATATCTCTACATTCCTGAGCCATTTCAGGGTGCTTGTCAATTGCTAAAAGGAAAGAATTTCGGGTGGGATCCCTCATGATTCTGACATGTAATTTGTCTTTTTTTTTCCTGTACTCTTATCTACTCTTGAATTACTTCAAATTTACCTCAAGCCCTGACTCAGCTGATGGGATAATTTGGATGTAATTTGATGGGTTGTTACTGGACAGGATTCATTGTACTCATGCATTTATTGGCTTATAACTAACACAAACATCACTACAGCCCTTAGTGGGTTGTAGGATGGTTGGTGTGGGAGTCATTTAATGGCTTTTCTTGAATGCGACGTGTATATATGTATGTTACATATAATGGCAATTGGAATGATCTTCTCTAGATGCCTCAGGATTTGGGTTTGTCCCCTGAGTCCATATCATTGTGTAAGGATTAGTGACTCCTTCCAGGCAGGCTGTCTAATAGTTTGGATTTAGGTTGGATTTCTGAGCTTCTCTTGCCTCTTCCTTCACATTCATATTTACTTCTTATCAATTTGAAATGTTCATAAAACCAGTAGTGCTTCTTTTTTAAAAAATATTTATTTATTCATGAGAGACATAGAGAGAGAGAGAGAGACAGAAACACAAGCAGAGGGAGAAGCAGGCTCCATGTAAGGAGCCCAACGCGGGACTCGATCCCAGATCCCAGGATCACGCACCAAGCCGTAGGCAGACATTCAACTGTTGAGCCACCCAGGTGTCCCTGTAGTGCTTCTTATCAACTTGACCAGAGAACTGCAGTGGCTTAATGCCCATGAGATTCACTGATTTTCTCAATCCACACCATCAGTCAGACACAAGGGTCTTACAGATTCCAAGAGGGCCTGTTGTAGACACCATTCTGGTATCAGATGGATTTGGGAACCAGGAGTTAGAGGTGTGAATTGAACCTCCAGTGATTACAAATGAGTCTTCCCCTCAAATATTTTTGGATTGTAGAACCCAAGGGGAAGAATGTTGCTACAAGAGGAAATGGGAAATGCCACTTATAGCTTCTACATACTTGTTTTCCCCTGACCCTCTAGGTGATATATAATATTTTGCACTGGTGGTGTTTAAGGTTAACCTTTAGTCTATATGGTTTTTTTTAAAAAGATTTTATTTATTTATTTAAAGAGTGAGAAAGATAGTATAGCAAGGGGAGGGGCAGGGGTTGAGAAAGAAGCAGACTCTCCCACTGAGTAGGAAGCCCAACCTCAGGCTTGATCCCAGGACCCCAGGATCATGACCTGAGCCGAAGGCAGACACTTAGTCATTGGAGCCACCCAGGTGCCCCCAGAGGGTTTTTTTAAGTAATCTCTACACCCAACTTAGGGCTGAACCTCATGACCCCAAGATCAGGAGTGGCACACCCTACTGACTGAGCCAGCCAGGTACCCCTAGTCCATAGGTTTTTGAATCTCAAAGAATTATAGCAGTTCTACAGAAGCCATGAACTTTACCTAAAAGACCTCCACTCAAGGAGGCCTCATGACATCAGTATTTTGGGTGCCTTGCCTTTCAGTTTGGCCTTGGCTTGGACATGGGATTGTTTTCATTGCTTATAATACATGCGCTTGTGCTTACACAGAGAATGCTACATACGGGAACTCGTCAAAATACATCTGTAATGTGTTTGGATGCTACAGAGTGGAAGGCAGTCATCTCAGGCTGATTGGTCCCTCCAGCAGACATCTCTTTTCTGGGCCCTTCCCTTCGGTTTTCTATATCACTCAGTCCCTGGCCACAGCTACTTGGTTCGATATTTGTCACTTACCTTAGTTGAATTCATCTCAGCATATGTCATATTAATTTTGTAAGTTGGAAGTAGGTCTGAGCAATATAGCCTGCTAAGTCTCATTAATGCTCTTTTATTACAGAGAACACTATTGAGAAGACCTACTACTGAGTTCTCCTGAGTCTCTCTTGTTTCTGTTTTTGTGAAGTGTGTTTATTGCTCTTTTTTTTGTGTGTTTTATAAGATGCTCATGTCTTTCCAATGATTTCTGTTGTTATAATGTTCCTGCTTGTAGATTTTTATTATTCACATGAATACAAGCATGATCAAGGAAATCTGTGGTTCTGCCAAGTTCATCACCCAGTGTTCCAGGGCAGAGCTTGCAGTTATATCAATGGATGCATCGAGGACAGATTGTTTGTGGCAAGCTGTAGGGGTCTCCAGGCCAGGAATGAAGTTATCTCTGTTGTTAAGGTAAAAAATTTAGAAAATTTATTTCTCCCTATGAGAAGTGAAGGCCACAAATACATATTTGGAGATTGTGGGAGGTGGGAACCAGCATCTTCTGCCTCTGCTGGAGGAATAGCAGACACACATGGCACTGCAGATCAGTCCAGATCTGATGGGAACCTGGGCCGGAAGCAATCAGTGGCATACAGTGAAAACCTGGTCAAGCCTCTAGTGGACTATTGGCCCCTTAGGTCAGGTGTGTTTCTTCTTATACCACTTTACCTGGTCTTAGAAAGTCTTAGTAAGGGCAGAATCCAGAGAGGCAGGTAAGTGAAGATTATCTGTGGCATTGTCCCTTAAAAATATGAATGCATTGCCCACTTCTAATATAAAATTTCCAATTAACTACAATTGCATATCCTCTGTGCAGCTGATCGTGATTTAAACATTTGTCAAATAGCCTTATCATTGTTGTGATTAAAATCTATCCCCATAGGAAGGGAGAGAAAGACTGTGGCCATCTGTGGGACACAGGTCTCTCCCTGGGATTTCATAAGGATCTTGGGTCACGGGTATGAGCAGCTCCGTTCTTGCCGTCTAGTCAAGAGGGGCCCGGTTGCCACATCTCCCGTGCTGCGGGAGGGGTTCCTCAGCATGTGGAGGGCAAAGCACTTCCTCTCCAGTCTCCCAGGGCAGCTGGAACTGTATTTATAAATATCCCCATTATTACCTTCTCCGTGGAAAGGAATGGGTTGTCCATGGAGCTGTGAGCCACCCCTATGCTCACCCTCACTGCAAACAGTACACTGTTGCCACAGCATGTGACCCTCTCCCCAGAGAGTCTCAGAAATTTTCTTCGGGGTGGTGAGCAGTTTGTGAGGGACTTAGGGGTTATATGAACAGACGGTTGGTGACATTTAGGGGACTGCTATGAATACCTTCTCAAACTTAATGGGAGTCTGGTAATGAATTTTTGTCATGGTTCATATGAAGCTTGCAGTGTCCAGCTCCACCAGCCCCCAGGAGTGCCTTCCCTTGACCTTACTCTGAATGTGAGAGTTATGCAAGCTAAGATAAGTGCTGTTTTGGAAAGTCTAGGGCACATGGAAACAGGAATTGCTACTGCTAGTATTCCTATGTGCTGTCAACTTCCACAGGTCAGAGAGAGGTTTGTCTCTTCATTTTCCAAGACAGCGTGTAATTTGGGAACCAGAGGAATCTTTAGGAATAAGAATGACCTCAAAGAGTAGAGAAATAGGGACACCTGGGTGGCTCAGCAGTTGAGCATCTGCCTTCAGCTCAGATCATGATCCCGGGATCCTGGGATGGAGTCCTGCATCGATCTCCCCAAACAGAGCCTGCTTCTCCCTCTACCTATGTCTCTACCTCTCTCTGTGTGTCTCTCATGAATAAATAAATAAAATCTTTTAAGAAGGAAGGTAAGGCAATAATTATTCCACTTATTGAGGACTTTTTTGTGCCAAGTTCTGCACTGTTCAATATTGCTAGCATCTTACTTAATCACTGCATCACCTGTTGGTGGAAGATGTCATCTCAGGTAATATTGTTTGTGGCCCCACAGCTATAGTGTGGATTCCGTGTGGAAGTTCATATGTGACTGACCCAGACCTTGAATGATTTGTTTCCGCTGATTCTAAAACTAGGGTGATGGTCTCGACAAGGAGTGCAGGCCTGAAGCTTTGGGCTCCTTTAGAGCAGTGAAAACCAGGATGAGGGCTCTTCACCACATCCCTGGGGAGCCTCCTTGAGTCCGTTGCCTTTCCACATTTGACTCTATGCTTAGGCTTCTCTCAGTAAAGAGTCCCCAATTTTGAAATTATCCTTTATCTTCAAAATCTACTTTACAGTAGACCTTGTTCCCAGGTATCTTTTTAAAAATTTTTTAAAGATTATTTATTTATTTATTCATGAGACACGGAGAAAGGCAGATACATAGGCAGAGGGAGAAGCAGGCTCCTCGCAGGGAGCCCATTGTGGGACAGATATCACACCCTGAGCTGAAGGCAGATACTCAACCGCTGAGCCATCCAGGCATCACTGTTCCCAGGTATCTGATTCGAGGAAGTCCGTAACGAATTCATGGCATTGACATGAGATTGAATATGAGTAAATACTCCATTTTATGAGAGTGTGAAGTTGACCCAAAGGATTGAATTTAGTTACAGGTCATCAGATAGCAGGGAAGGCCAGCAGGAAGACAATGGAGTGCATCCTTGTGTGTGTCTGTGCATGTCCCTGTCCATGACCTGAGTACCCATCACTATTCCTTAAAGATGTGCTTATATAAAAGAGGGACAGGCATTGATAAAACAGTCAAACAAACACATCTTTGAGTTGAAGTTTGATAACCAGAGGTTGAGCACACTGACCAAAGTGGAAATTCTCTGGCAGGAGATCTACCACCTACAGAGATATCCAGTGTGGGTTAGATCATTAGCAGGACTGGAAGAACACATTTTCCTCCAACTTTTCCCTTTCACACTGTGGGGTGTTTTCCTTATGTGACACACAGGGTCCAGAAGACCTGCCGACTTTACCCTCACTTTTCTGAGGCCTGGTGAAGCGGAACCAAGAGTGAAGCTGAAGATACTGAAGTGAAAGCTCCAAACGCATCTTATTCCCTACCCTAAAGGCCAAGAAGCTCTTTTAGTGGTTTGGACAGTTTACATGACAGGCAACTAGCATCTGTCATCTCTCTTCCTGTTCATAATAATCTGAGGAGCTAGGAGCAATGTTATTTCTCAGAGAAGTTAAGCTGATTGCCTAAGGACACACAGCTAGTAAATTTCAGAGCCAAGATTGGAGTGCATGCATGTCTGATTACAGAACTTGCAGGCTCTTACCCACACAGTAACCTAGGTTGTCATGGGATTTCTTGGGGTGGGGTTGGGGAAGATGGAGGAATTTCCAAACATAATTTTTAATATCCTGTTAATTAATGGAATTTTTAAAATAAAAAGGGGTAGATGAAATCCACTTTATTTTTGCCCTGTAAATCAAATACTTTAACTATTTTGCTGTATTTTCATTCTGGCCCTTCCTTTGCAGTGTTACAATTATTTATGTATGCATTTTCATAAAGTCTACTTTGTGTGCGATTTTTCTGTGTTTTCACTCAACATATCATAGCATTCTCTATGTTATGTATTTATCTTTGTAATCTGACTTTTTCATTTCTTTTAAAAAATAGCACTGTATTCTTTCTGATTATGAAAGTAGTTCATTTCCCACTGAAGTGAATTCAAAATTCAGAAAGGCACAAAAAGAATCATTTGAATGCTTTTTTTCATTTTTAAGACACTTTAAACTATTTTGATATATTTCCTTTCCATCTTACGTTTCTTTACATAGGCACATATTTTTCTTTTAACAAAATTGGGATCATTATGCACACACAGTATTTTGATCAGGCTTTTTTTTCACTTACAATATTATAGTTTCCTGTGTCATTAAAACACCATTTTTAATGCTTGCATGACATGATGGCATATAAAGAACCATCATTTATTTCATTCATTATCTAATTTTGAATGTTTACAAAAAAATTTAAGTACTATTTCAATGAGTATTTCTTCAAATAAACCTATTTCCAAATTTCTCTCTTTTTAAAAGACGCTATTTATTTTATTTTTATAAAAGATTTTATTTATTTATTTGACAGAGAGAGAGAGAGCATGAGTGTGTGAGCGGCAGGTAGGAAAGGGAGAAGCAGGCTCCCTGCTGAGCAGAGAGCCTGATGCAGGGCTGCATCCCAGGAGAAAAAGAGAGACCGTGGGAGTGGGGGGAGGGAGAGAGAGAATCTCAAGCAGACTCCCCATCGAGCTTCAAGCCTGACATGGGGCTTGATCCCACAGCCCTGAGATCATGACCTGAGCTGAAATTAAGAGTCAGATGTTTAACCAACTGAGCGACCCAAGCATCCCCTTTTTCCAAATTTCTAATTATTATCCTAGAATAAGATTCTGGACAGTGAATTACCAGGCCAAAGAGTATAAACTTTGAAAAGACATTACATATATGCTAAGTTGCTTGCATGGTTGGTCATATCAATTTATTTCCCTACCTGCAGGATATAAGGATATCTGTCCATTTTCATGACTGCATACGCTGAGCATCTCTGGAGCATGACAGTGGAGGCTCCAGCCCTGGGTTGAATTCCTATTTCACCTGCTAGCTATGTGTGCATTTCAGCGCTAATTTCTTCACCTGGAAAATTTACAAACGATGGGTGCTTCAAAAAATTGTGATACGAATTGACTAATTATCAGTTCTCTCACATTGTCACACGCTGTTGCCTTTTGCTTGCATTTTGGCTTTTTTCAATCTCCTCCCATGTAATAGAATTATTTGATCTATAATCTTCTTTTTTAAAAAAAATATCTTATTTTTTAATTTAAGAGACAGCAGGGGGTGGAGGAGTGGGGAGAGGCAGACTCCTTGTTTGATCGACACAGGGCTGGCTCCCAGGGCCCTGGGATCATGACCTGAGCCAAAGTCAGATGCTTAACAGACTGAGCCACCCAGGCACCCCTATAATCTGTTTTGATTATCTGATCTCTGAGGTTATTTCAGCTCTGAGGCCTTATGAATTAAATGGAGAATGTTGCAACAATAACAGACAAGCTCAACTTATTAATATTTTCTTTTTCTAAAAAAAGATTTTATTTATTCATTCATGAGACAGAGAGAGAGAGAGAGAGAGAGAGGCAGGCAGAGACATAGGCAGAGGGAGAAGCAGGCTCCATGCAGAGAGCCCAACATGAGACTCAATCCCTGGTCCCCAGGATTACGCCCTGGGCTGAAGGCAGCGCTAAACCGCTGAGCCACCTGGGTTGCCCTATTAATATTTTCTTTTTTTTTCTTTTCTTTCTTTCTTTTAATATTTTCTTATTATGTTTTGGCTCTTGGTATATGTTTAAGAGGATTTCTTAAAAGGTAGAATTCAGGTAAAGTAAGCAGATTGAGTTACTGTATCATGTGAAATAATTTCATTTTAATTTTTCTGCACTCCCAGGTGAGGGATGAAGTGTAATCAATGCAGAAATTTCAAATATAACAGAGATAAGTTATCATTTACCAAAATCCTAATGTCTTTATTAAACTTTCATCTATATTATTTATTTTCTTTAGCTACTTTCCCCCAAATTACTTTAAATAGAATGCACAGGAAGCCAGTGCTTGGACTATGGAGAGCTACATGTGCATTTCCTCACTGCATGCCCAGGTGGAATGCAACAGAAGACTAGGACATATGGAGTTGTCCCTTAATAATATGGTCTTGGGGGCCCAAGAGGCACCAGATCTGCTTCCACAACTAGACTAATCCCTTTTCTTGGCCTCCTGTTAGAGGGCACCTTCTAGGGCACTTTTGCCTCTGAACCCAAGGAAGTGTGTGGCTAGTTTAACCCAGGTCCCAGACCCTGTTGTGCATCCACATCATCAGGGGTGTATGTGTGTGTGAAAATACAGATACCCAGGCCTAGCTGCCCAGATATTCGCAAGTGGGGTAGAACTGGCAAATCAACATAACAACAAATTGTGTTTTCATGGAAGATGAACACAATTCTTTGTGTCTTCCAGTTTCATGCAATGGGGTAGCTGTAAAATTCAACCCACAAATCCATGTGGAAGTGCCACCAGAAGCGTAGCCTCGCTGGAGAGACAAAACAAGAGAAAGTTCTGGGGGAGGAGAGGAAGAAACAAAGCATTTTAACATTTCTCTTTGACACTATGTGGAACAAATTTTCCCAATGAGATTTGCTTATTCGGCTGACTGGCCTAAAGTCTATTTTGGCCAGCTTTCCCCATCTCACTTTGAACTTCACAGGTTTTATATACTATAATGGAGCAGAGAACACTTGACAGTAATTATTTGGCATTATTCAATATCAGTGGAATATTTATTAAAATGACATGATGACTAAATGCAATATGGTATACTGGCTTGGATCCTGGAGTAGAAAAAAAAGACATTAGCAGAAAAACTAGGGAAATCTGAATAAAGTCCATGGCTTAATTAATAATAATTTACCAATGTTAACTTCCTAGTTTTGACAAACTTAATCATTGTTATGTAAGATGCTAACATTAGGGACAACTGGATGACAGGTATATGAGAACTCTCTAAATTCTCCATAGATAAACAATCACTGCAAAATAAAAAGGTTGTTTAAGAAAGAGGCTCAGGGAAGAAGAAACCAGAGCAGTCAATGAAGCAAAGAGAAATTGCTAATCAAAGTACTGATTTCTCCCACACCGGGGGTGGGGGTGGGGGTGGATCCTTTAGGGAGATGACTGCTTGATTTGGTGAGAAAGTTACTTCGCAGAAAAAGCCTGTTATATCTCAGATGATAACCTGGCTAGGCTAGGGAAGAGAGGATGCTTTGATTTCAGGAAAATCAAGTGGTGCTTTTCTTCTTTGATGGCGCATTTTGTTTGCGCAATTTTCACTGAAGGTAATTGTATTCTATTTAAGTAATCAGCAAAAATTGGAATAACCTCACGATGGGGTTTGTATACACTAAGCTACAGTGGATAAACAGCTTGAGCCGAAAGACAGCTGCTACTTGTATGCTTTCTGTAGCAGCAAATATTCTTTTTAAAAGCAATATTTTGCAAAGATTAGGCATCTTCATCGGGTTGCATTGGCTCACCTGGAGGGGTACTTGCACTCCATATTGTGGGATATGAGAGGGCTCGAAGGTCTTCAGACCTCATGTTCCCTTCTCATCATCCTGCTACGGTGCCTGAAGCATACCCATAGTTTATTCCTTCATTCAATAAATGTGCACTGAGTATGTTAACAGCTAAAGCTTAAGGAATAATTATTATGCACCAAGTGATTTACACGAATTCTTGTAATTCTCCCAATGAGCTCATGAGGCCAGGATGAGTTAATATCTTTGGTTCTATAGATGGGGAGAGTAAAGCTCAGGCTACTTAAGAAATCTGTCAGAGTTCAGACAGGAAGTCTATGGCAGAGCTGGAGGTCCAGCCTCGTTCTGTCTGACGCTCTGACGTGGACCATAGTGGTGAAATGCCTCACATTACATGAACCATGGTGTGGCATGTGGTGGAAAGGGAATTTTGTCTGTGTGCCAGCGGGAGCTAGGGGGCAAGGGACAGCACGGCAGAGAGGGCTGGAGTCCCAGATGTTAGAGTCAGCCCCAGAAGGGGAAGTCACCTAAGTCATGGGAAAAGCAGGCACCCGTGAGGAGGAGAGGAGAGGTGAGGACAATCTTGAAGATACCACATGCAGGTGGCAGGAAATGGAGAAGGGGTTGGTTAGAGAGTAAACAGAGGCCAGCCAGCCGTCAATATTGGGGATACCAACTGGGGAGAGAATTTCACAAAGTCAGCAGATGCTTCTCCAGCAGTGCCAGAGAACCTAGAAGAGGCAGTGGCATTTATGACAGGGATGACCAGTTATGTTATTTGAACACATGCCAGGAGAAGGCCAGTGGGAGGATTTGAGCACAGGCCAGTGCAGAGATCAGATCCAAACTCAGGAGGAAGGGGCCGGGGGACAGTGAGGAAAGGTGTGTTTCCCATTAGTTTTGTGGGGAATGGAAAGATAGAGGAGGGGCAGTGCCAGTTGGAAGATTTTTTGAAGTTGAGAAGCTCTGAGAAATGGGGATCTACTAGAGCTATAAGACAGTGGTGCTCTGCAAGAAGGAGGTACATCACCGAGGGGTCCAGCCCCAAAGCAAGTGGGACAGGGTCGATCAAGGATACACCCAGCAAAGGAAGGAGCAAGCAGTTACTGGAGCTAGGGCTGGGAGCATTTGTGGAAATGTATGCCACACAGAGCCACTCCTCCCTGAGAGAATGTTTATTCTCCTTCCTGTTGTGTGCTCCCTTCTTTCTCCTGGTTTCTGCATAAGACAGGAGGGCTCAGGTGTCACCGAGGTCTGGAGCAGTGTGGCCTCTCTGACTGGCGCAGCCCGAGGACACTGTCCCCGTGGGGGCTGTATCAGTGGGTGAAATAAAAGATAAACATCCTCTTGGTCATGATTCGGGGCCTATTTTGGATCAGCAGGTGCGATTTCACCAAGGGCTTCTGCTGTTAGTCTTTAGCAACACCACAAAATGACATTATTCCACTGATCATTAAATTACTTTTCCTAACATCATAATCACGAGTGCATCCCCACATGCGCTTCACTCTTCACTTACGGTAATCAGTTTTAATGACACTCGCTTCAGTTTCTTTCATAAATCTCGTATGTTTATGAGATAATGGAGGAGAAACATCTAATTTTGATCTAAGACAAATGAAAATTGAATGCACATGTCTTTCAATGTATTTTTGTTGGCTTGCTGTACCCATTAGTTAAAGAGGAAAAAAATATCTCTTGACTTCTCTTTTAGAAGTAAATAAATCGGGCACCTGGGTGGCTCAGTGATTGAGCATCTGCCTTAGGCTCAGGTCATGATCCTGGGGTCCTGGGATCCTGGGATCGAGTCCTGCAACAGGCTCCCTGCAGGGAGCCCGCTACTCTCTCAGCCTTTGTCTCTGTCTCTCCCTCTGTGTCTTTCATGAATAAATAAATAAATAAAATCTTTAAAAAATAGAAGTAAATAAGTCAAAAGTACAGTGGATTTTGAACACCAAATCACTATTTTTAATGTACTGTAAACAAATAACAAATGTAACTCTCCCTTAGTGGGTTTTGCACAAACCGTGATTGAATAGAAATTAGTGGTTGTGAGCAGCATGTGTGATATCCTCCCAATGTGTTAAGGAGGAAAATCTTAACACCACACCCTCTTTGTAGGAGCAGGATCAAACTCTGTGCCTGCAAAGTTGTCTGCAGAAAAGAGAACAGCAATTTCTTCCATTCCAAAAACCTACATCGAATCCTACTATGTGCCCGGCAATGTACAGAGATGAATAAAACACACTGAGCAGATGGCATGTTCCAGTTAAGGAAGCAGACATATATATGATTTTATTCGCTAGATTGTGCTAGGTATCAGGGTAATGACAAATACAGGTGAAATGGAGTTTTAACTGATTGTGTATGTGTGTGTGTGTGTGTATAATGATGGGATTGTGCAGAGGCTCTCATACAGATTGTATGGTGGTAGTGCTTGATCTAAGTCTGTACTGATGAATTGGAATCCCCAGGGAAAGAAGAAAAAGGACATCTTGCCAATCTTCCCCCAAGACTATTCTCACTACTCTGGGATTTATCTTTCTCCAAAATTACGTCAAACTCAGTATGGCATGAGAAGCTCTTTAAACTACGGTTCCAGATGGAAGTGCCTTGATTAAGCGGCCAACTCTTGATTTTGACTCAAGTCATAATCTCAGGGTCGTGTGATAAAGCCCCACATCGGTCTCTGCATGCTGAGTGCAGAGTCTGCTTGAGATTCTCTTTCTCCCTCTCTCTCTCTGCCCCTCTCCCTGCTCTCTCTCTCTTTCTCAATCAATCAATCAATAAAATCCTTAAAATAAAATCAAATATTGTCCCAGACTACTTATGGGACCCTTTGAGTCACATACTCTGTCTCACTGAATGAATGTCTCTTAATATTTCCAGAACACATTCTTCCACAGTTCCTTTCTTTTGCGTGGGTGATTCCCACCACCTGCAATGCTCATTGCCCTGTTTTCAACTTGGCAAGGTGACCAGAGCAAGAGAACATCCTAGCAACACCCCACAGAGCTCTCCTGGTGCAGACACAGGTTGGTGAGCTCAGTAAACACAGACCACGCTCTGTCTTCTGACCCACCTGATAGGAGGTGGTTCTGCTATCCAGGTCTTTTCCATAGAGACATGGCTTCTAAACATGTACTCACTTCCATGTGTAGACATTTTGAAGGCTTTTGCCTTCAACCTTCAAAAGCCAATAACTGTGGGGAAATGGAGGCAGAATAACCTTTTCCTCTGTTCTCATCATAGGGAGGTAGATTACAATTTTCTGTTAAGATTGCCCCGAACATAAGCCTTATATTTTCTCTTTATCAAAATTGCCTATGGGGCAGCCCTGGTGGC
Organism: Canis lupus dingo; assembly: GCF_003254725.2. Taxonomy (NCBI): domain Eukaryota; kingdom Metazoa; phylum Chordata; class Mammalia; order Carnivora; family Canidae; genus Canis; species Canis lupus. The sequence goes on along the minus strand of NC_064281.1, from coordinate 104,307,072 downwards.
GCAGTGGTTTAGTGCCGCCTGCAGCCTGGGGTGTGATCCTGGAAACCCGAGATCGAGTCCCATATCGGGCTCCTTGCATGGAGCCTGCTTCTCCCTCTGCCTGCTCCCACCCCTCTCTCTCTGTGTATGTGTGTGTCTCTCATGAATGAATAAATAAATAAAATCTTAAAAAATATATTGTTTAAAAAAAACAAAATTGCCTATGGATAATTAAGGGAAAATTTGGCCCTCATTACAAAACAAAAACAAAAATAAAAAACAAAACAAACCAAAATCCCTGAAACCTTCCAATCATCTTTTTTAACCTTTCAATCTTTAATCTTGCCCTTTTAAGCATTTCCTGAATGAATGCAAACCTTTGGACTAAGGCCTATTGCCCTATCCATTTCGGCTTTAGTTCTAAGTGCCTCATTACTTCTTCCTCAAGGTTTCTTGTAGCAGAACTACAGCAAAATAAGTTAATTATTTTAGAGTTGATATGATTGGCCTAGAAGGATACTGGAATAAAACCTTCTGAAGGCATATTATTCCTCTTTGTACTAGGTTTTACTGCTATTAAGAATTAGTACATAGAGGCTCCTACAATTGGATGAATTACATAAATGCTAATGTCAACATCAGACATCATTTAGAAGAGATATGGAGAAGCATTTTCTGCTTTTAAATGTCGAAATCATTTCTCATCTATCAGGTAATAATTTTTCAATTTTCTTTTCACAAATATAGTACATTGTCGGTGCTACTGAAGTCATAATTGATTTCACAGCTATGAAACCATGAGAAGCCAAAGAACCTTCATTATAACCTAAGGACTTTAAAATATGAATAAAATGCCACTTCTCCAAGAACCACAAGATCAATAGATGACTAGAGCAGACAGAACTGAACCATGCATTAACTACATAATCTTGGCTTCGGATGAGTGCCAGATGGCAATGAAGTGGGTCTTAAGTGACCACCAAGGGCTCAAATGAGTTGTTTAGTAAAAAACATGGGCATTCAATTAAACGTCAAAGATGATTACATGGAAAAACAGCAAAGAGATTCAGAAGTAGGGCAGAAAGACTACGTTTCACTAACCTAATGCTCCATTACCAAACTTCCTGTCTTTTGGAGTTTTGACAGAAACTTAGCAGTTCCAGGAAAGCGGGACATTCCACATTCATGAAAAGGCACAATAAAATGGCTTTGGACTAAAATGTCACTTTGCAGATAATCTGTGGGTAAGTTAAGGTTATAGAAACGTGGCAAGATTCTATTATAAATATCAAGATTCTTCTGTTTTTGATCTCTTAGCCAACATCTAGAACCATGTTGAAATCTTGAACCTTAGCATCATCATTTTGGTAAAAGTAAAATAAAAATTCCAAAAGCCATGTCTCTCAACTGTAGAACTGAAAAATCTTTCCCTTGCCATTTTCATTGGCTCTGTTTCTCTCCCTCCCCCTTGCCTTTTGGTCACTGATTCTTGGTGAGATGCCTAGCAGCTATGACAAATTCTAGGCTGCCATCTTTGGACATCATGCACATGACTGGGGTGCCCTGGTGGTTTCGAAGGCTCCAGCTGTTTGTCCTCTGAATTTGGTCCAGAAGTTGGGCTAGACTAGCCTAATTCCTGTTCACATCCAGATCTGAAGCTTGAAAAGAAGCTGTACTTATGTGAGGCACAGAGGTTTCTTCACTACCCTCAGAGAAACCCAGAGGTAGTTCTTACTATGACCAGCCCAGGGCTAGCCAAGGTAAACTTAGGAAGTAGGGCAAGTTTGTCCTTGTAGTTCCTCTGCCCAAACTTTAGGGACTCCCATCTTTTCTCTTCTGTATCCTTGGCCCAGATACCGTGGAAAGCACCTTCATTTATTGAGTCATACTTCCCAAACTCTTTCAGGGAACACTAGATCAATGAGATGTTAAAAGATGTTGGGGTGCCTGTCTGGCTTAGTGCGAAGAGCATGTGATGTGACTCTCGATCTCAGGGTTCTGAGTTTGAGCCCTATGCTGGTTGTAGAGATTACTTAAAAAAAAAAAAAAACAAATAAGCTCCTTAATAGGAGTTTTGTGAACAACACACTCCCTTACATGTATGTTTGGGAAACCCTTTGTAATGTGTTATATCCTCCTATGGGATATGTACAATGCTGATCAGCACTAAAGATTTTAAGAAGCCTAAAAAAATTTTTTTAAGAAGCCCTGCAATTGCAAGTACCTATTTCTTTTATTTAACTCAGCTTTTCCTACATTTATTTGACCATGGCACACTTCCTTTTATGTTATGGTCGATAATGTATTGTGAAATCACTATTCCATGGAGTCAGCTATAGATTAAGAGAAACTTCCCAAAAGACATGCAAGCATTTAAATGCCACTTGGAAATTTCGTGGGGATTGGCACCTTCCAGCAGATTTGTGATTTCATTTAATTCGTCTGTGCAGAAATGTAACTTTCTTTCTCTGTGATGGATCTCAACCTGCTCGTGAGCCCCCATTTCCACGGATGGAGGAAATTATGAAACCTTGCCCCTTTAAGGTGACTCAATATCTTCTGGTTGAAAACTAAATCACTTAGGGGAATTAGTTACTCATTGTTTCTCATTTCAACTCAGTTCATTCAAAGTTCAATATCAAGGCTGCTCTCAAGAATTTTCTCCCGCACCCCTCCTTCTCCTCCTCCTTTTCTACCCTTCTTCGGTCTTCCTTCTTCACTTCTTTCTTCTCTTCTCTTCCCTTTCCCTTCCCCTTCTTCAGGACTGTGCTGTTTTGCAGGAAGCAACTCCCCTAGACAGGTAGTGCTTCCTGTGTCGCATAGTAGCACAGAGAGTGTCGTTGGAAGACTACCATTTTCTTTTGAGGAATGCAGGGGAATTGTGTTAATTAAAATTTCTTTCTTTTTTTTTGCTGGAGAAAGTATATGTTAGAGCTAAAATATTAGAGTGGGTGACTGGGCACTCTCATTATTTGAGGCAGCTGTAAGAAATAAATAAGAAATAAATAAAAGACTTCGACAAATATGTTTTAATATGGGAAGTAGAGCAAACCCCAGCACTTTGAATATTTCATGGATCTCAGCCATAATGCCATGCCATTATAGGGAAGTTGAGAAACATCATTTTTAATTTTTTCCATTTTACTGTAGGACGCTTTGATCCAACTTATTTACAAAGCTAGTGAAAAGCCCGTATATATAAGATGACAGCAGATTGAACAATAGGGAAGGTAGCGGAATTTTTTGTATAAATGCAAGTTAAATTAACCCACAGGAACCTGTTATTTGTATGATAGTGTCAGACTTCATTATTATGTAAGATGCCTATTTGTGATCATATCTGTTTGTGTTCTGTGGGGTCGTTCAAAAAGCGAGTTAACAAACATAATCTTTTTAAATAATTATTTAAAGAATTTATTATTGTTTTTTAAATGGGCCAACTAATACATCAGGTATTCTTTTTTTTTAAGATTTTATTTATTTATTCATGAGAGACACAGAGAGAGAGAGGCAGAGACATAGGCAGAGGGAGAAGCAGGCTCCATGCAGGGATCCCGATGTGGGACTCGATCCCGGGACTCCAGGATCATGCCCTGAGCCAAAGGCAGATGCTTAACCTCTGAGCCACCCAGGTGTCCCTACAGCAGGTATTCGACCCATGTTTTGTTGCTATCTTTTCACACAATCTAATAAATCCAAATTTCCATCATTAAGTGAGGAAGAAGTTGTCCACACTAGGTGGGGGGGAGGGGCTCTCCTTTTTTTCTGTAAAGCGTATTCTCTTTTTTGACATGCACATCTTATCACCTAAAAATCTAAGAGAACATAACAATAAAAGGGAAGAAAGCAACTTGTCTTTACAGACTTCAACAAGTTATATAGATTTCTGGTGCAGAAATTTTTTTTATTCACAAACCTGTGCAGTTATCTGGGGGTCAGGTGTTTAAAGAAGCACCAAGTGAACTAAGGGTATAGAAAAAACAAGCCCCACATGTCCCTCTAATCCCCAGGTGGGAATGTGACCTGCCTAATCAAATATTGGATAAGGATCCCAATGATTGGGAACTTCACTACACATTAGAAAAGTGAAGACTTGGGGTCCCTGGTGGCTCGGTCAGCTAAGCGTCCAACTCAATCTCAGCTCAGGTCTTGATCTCACAGATGTGAGCTGGAGCCTTATGCTGGAAGTGGAGCCTACTTAAATTTTTTTTTTAAGAATTAAAAAAAGACTTGAAACTAACTTTTTGAACAATGTGCCTACATAGAACAATATTTAAGTGTTGTTCTAAAAGCTCTGAGGATTGAGCGGGATTGGATAATCAGCATAGGCAATGTTGATTACCCAGACTTCAGGCTCAGAGTGTGCTTGATGCCCATCCTAGCACTGTAACTGACTGGTTCTATGAACCTGGCAAGTGGTTTAACCCCAGGTTTTTTTATAAAAAGATTTTTATTTATTTATTTGAGAGAGAGAGAGAGAGAGAGAGAGAGAGAGAACATGAGTGGGGGAAGGGATACAAGGAGAGGAAAAAGCAGACTCCCTGCTGAGCAGAGAGCCCTTTTCCCTGCTTGATCCCAGGATGACTTGAGCAGATGCTTACCCAACTGAGCCACCTACGTGTCCTAACACCATTTTTGTTGTTTATAAAATGGGCTAAATAAGAGTTAACTGTTTATTGTTGTGAGACCATGTTTGGGTAAGGAATGCCAAGTCCTTAGCCATTATGAATATGTCAATATGTTAGCCAGTGCATGGAGGTAGAGAGCATTAGGGGGACTTCCAAATCTTTTATGTGGATCCTTAATGAACTCCAGAGCCCAAAGCTACTTTGGGATGGTCTAGAATGAATACAAATACCAGTCATTCTGAAGACACACCCAGTCCTCTTTCTGAATGAGAAAGGAATCCAAGGTCTGTACATTTAAGAGGACAAGAAACATGAATGACGAAATGGCTCCATTTTTACTGTCTCTGAGAATATAGATTAATTTTGGACCTGGAGCCCGTGCATAGGTTAGGAGTGAGAGCTCAAGACTGTAAAATATATGTTTGTGTTTACTTTTCTCCAGAGAAGTCCCTCGGATTTCATCAGGTTTTCAAACCTGGGCTATTTCATAACCTACAAAAGGTTGGGGAGGGCTGCTCTAGTCTCTTGAAGAATCATTTGCTTCCTGCCTAGAGACTTTATTTGGAGATCCAGACCTCTTCATCGTTCTTTGCCCCCAGCACCAAAGCTGTCTGTTCAAGCCTAGACTTATTCCTCTGGTTCTGTTTGTTCTCTTGGCATCAACCTTTCTCCCATTTCCAACCTGCCTTTTCAAAAACCTCTCTTCCAACTGCAGCATTTTTTAAAAAGATTGTATTTATTTATTCATGAAAGACACACACAGAAAGAGAGAGAGAGAGGCAGAGGGAGAAGCAGGCTCCATGCAAAAAGCCCTATGTGAGACTCGATCCGGAATCCCGGGATCACGACCTGAGCCAAAGGGAGATGCTCAATCACTGAGCCACTCAGAGTCCCCCAACTGCAGCGTTTTATCCAAACATGCTGCTGATTCTGCTCTTGCAGCTCTGGCAGACTGCTCTCTGCTGCCCCCACTTGTTCAAACTGACAGAGACCTACGAGGATTTCTTTCATGTGGGTAATACTTGGGCAATCTCCATTGGGAAAATAGTTGGCTGTGCTGTGGTTCAAGAACGCATTGTGGTGTTGGCTCACCCCCGTGGTCATGTAATTACATGCTTTATTTCCAGAACTCCAGAAAAGAGTTCCTTTGAACATTCATTTGAAATGGAGGATATTCTCCCATTGCTCAATGCCCAAGATTTTATTTTATTTTTTAATATATTTTTTATTGAAGTTCTATTTGCCAACATATAGTATACCATCCAGTGGCATACTGTCATCCTGTCACGTGCCCCCCTCAGTGCCCATCACCCAGTTACCCCAAAGCCCCGCCCACTTCCCCTTCCACTACCCCTTGTTCATTTCCCAGCGTTAGGAGTCTCTCATGGTTTGTCACCCTGTCTAATTTTTCCCACTCAGTTCCCCTCCTTTCCCTTATAATCCCTTTCACTGGGATCCCTGCGTGGCGCAGTGGTTTGGCGCCTGCCTTTGGCCCAGGGCGCGATCCTGGAGACCCAGGATCGAATCCCACATCAGGCTCCCGGTGCATGGAGCCTGCTTCTCCCTCTGCCTATGTCTCTGCCTCTCTCTCTCTCTCTCCCTCTCTGTGACTATCATAAATAAATAAAAATTAAAAAAAGTCCCTTTCACTATTTCTTATATTCCCCCTATGAGTGAAACCATATAATGACTGTCCTTCTCCGATTGACTTGCTTCACTCAGCATAATACCCTCCAGTTCCAACCAGTTAAGGCAAATGGTGGGGATTCGTCCTTTCTGATGGCTGAGTAATATTCCATTATATATATATAAACTACATCTTTTTTTAAAAAAGATTTTATTTATTTATTCATGAGACACACACACACACACACACACACTCACACAGAGGCAGAGACACAAGCAGAGGAAGAAGCAGGCTCCATGCAGGGAGCCCGACGTGGGACTCTCTCCTGGGACTCCAGGGTCATGCCCTGGGCCGAAGGCAGGCACTAAACTACTGAACCACCCAGGTGTCCCGTGGACCACATCTTCTTTATCCATTCATCCTTCGATGAACACTGAGGCTCCCTCCACAGTTTGGTTATTGTGGACATTGCTGCTATAAACATTGGGGTGCAGGTGTCCCAGCATTTCACTGCATCTGTATCTTTGAATGCCCAAGATTTTAGACTCCAAGCAATCTGTTTTAACTGAAGATTCTGATCCGTGTGGAAATGTATGTGGGGCAAGGAAGATTACCACTTAACGCTGTAGTGTAAATGAAGGGGTTGCGTGTGGACTTTAGGAGGGAACCCATGAGTAGGGGCAGTGGGGAAGTGTAGGTCCACAGGGGGTGGGGAGTGATGTGAAGCAACTAAACACAAACTTCTGACTTTTCACTTTTCACAGGTCCATTTGGACCTGGGTAATCATTGTAAATATGTTGGAATCATGAGTGCTTCTGGCTGTCCCTTCACTTTATCCCTGGCAACAAAGGGCAGGAGGAAGAGCAAGGGACTGCTGTTTAATATCCAGCTCCAGCTGCTTTGCTGAGAATAAGGGGCAGGGAGGAGTGAACTCCTGTTTTTGAGCACCTGCTATCCGCCAGTTACAAGGAATGGCCATGTAATCTCAGCAATAGTTCTAGGAGAGGGCTGAAATAACTCACTGAACAGAACCAGGACATGTTGGGAGGGAAAGGAAACTAAGTCAGGAGAAGATAGTGAGAACCAGCCAAAAGATAGAAAACAAGCTCATTTAGCCCTCCTGTCCTCTTCATTAGTATCTCCCTTGCAACAGACATGAAGCTGAGAATTAGCACCAATGACTTCTCCAACATCCCACAGCCAATTTATGATAGAACTGAGTTTGGGTTCTCTTCTATCTGAAAGAAACCACACACCCTTCTTTTTTTAAGGCACATTTTATGTTTTTTTAAAGTTTATTTATTTATTCTAGTAATTTCTACACCCGATGTGGGTCTTGAACTCACGATCCCAAGATCAAGAGTTGCATGCTCTACTGACTGAGCCAGCCAGGCCCCACAAACATCCTTCTTATACCAATGTGACATGTGAAAGAGGGAAAGGGGGTATTTCTGATTTGGCTTGGGTCTATCTGCAGACGGACATCAGGTGTTGAGCTGCAGGTACATATATTTCTAGAAGAACTCAAACATGAAGGGAAACACCATGGAATAGACTCTCTCATTCTTCCTTAGCAGTTGCAAATATAGAAAAAAAGTGAAAGGAAAAATGAAAGAAAGAAAGAAATCAAGGCATTTGGGAGGCATATATTCTGGAGTGCTCAAAAGATAAAAATGATAGTCAGGCTTGGAATTTATCTTAATGAACAAGTCTCAATCAATGGGAAGTGACAAATAGGATAATTTAAAGTTCAAGTTATCTTCTTCTGTTTCTTTGTATAAAAGAGAACGAACTTTTTGATCATTTTTTGCTCAACTGTAATATTCTGCTGCATAAAGAAGATTGAACACCGAATACCACATTAATATGTTATTGGCATCTTTCTTTTTTCATATCTTACATGTTGATTGTAAAACCGTCCAGAGAGACTGATAGCTGTAATATATTACAGTTTCTCAACTTCAAATTAATTTCATAACAGCACAGTGGAGCCACATATTCTCTGCTCCAAGAAGTAACTCAAAGTAGGGTAATATTCTTTTTTCTTTGCTCTTTTGAAAGCCTGGGTCTGGTTATTTTCTTTATTGGATAACCTATCTAGACTTTACTTCCTTATGATCCATTACCTGCTTCAGTAATTACCACCTCCTCTGAAATGTCCAATCCTCTGGCAGGTAGATTGAGTGCCTCTCTGCACGTGCCCCCAGGGTGGGCTGCACAAAGCACAGCAGAAGCAGAGAAACTGTATGTAAGCTGTGAAATCCATGTCTCCACCATTCTCATTTTACTTTTAGAGATCCAGCTTGAGTCAGTGAGCCGGTGTAGGCACAGCCCAAACCAATGACCACATGCAAGAACAAGTCAAGGTGATGTCCAATGACTGTAAGAACATTAATCTTTCTGTCCCCTAGGCCAAGCTCCCTTCCTTGAAGAGAAAGGGTAAGAGAACACTGTTCCTTTTTCATCACTTGGAGGAAGGGGTTTTGAAGAAAGAGACCAGACCTGGCTTCTTCTTCTTCCACCTATGAGTTTCAGGATTCCTCTAGCTGTCACAATCAAAGGATCCAAAATGGATTCCATCTCTTTCCTCCAGAGCTTTGCTACCCAACACGATAGCCATTAGCCACATGTGGCCATTGAAATTTAACTTAAAATTAAATTGAATAACAATAATTTTAATTAAGTTGGATTAAAAGACAATTTCTCAGTCCCACTAGCCACATTTCAGGTGGTCAGTAGCTTCAGGTTGTTAGTGGCTATGGTATCAGAGAACATTGATAAAGAACATTTCCATTGTTCCAGGAAGTTCTCTTTGACAGCTCTGCTAGAGACCCCACCTGACTCCAGTCTTGAGGGAGGAACAGCATGTTCATTAGTTGTGGTAAGAAGGGAAGATATTTCAGGACAGAATTTACAGGAACAAATGTTTATTGTTTTGATATGGTACAGTGCTCTATGAAGAGAGCATTTTGCTCATTTCTCTCAATTTTTGGAGAATTTCCTCAATTCTCGATTTTATAGGCATAGCCAGAAAGAATTTAGGGTATTCTTAAAAAGTCAAATACAACCATGTAAAGTAAAATAAAAAATGAGGTAGAGGAGTCTCAATGGATATAAATGCATAATTAAATCTTTTCCCACATTTAACTTCAGAAAACATTTTTTTGCAGTGTCCTGGTTGTTTTATTTGAAAATGATCACTATAACTGTAAAAATAATTTAATTTTATTAGTAATAATAACTATCTGAAGTTTACAACTTGGATTAGCATTTATTTGTCCATTTGGCAGATATTTTGAAGCATCTGCTACGTGGCAGACACCCTTCTAAGCCTTTGGGAACATATCAATACATGAATAAAGATCCTTGCCATGCAGAAGCTTATATCCTAGTGGGTACAGATAGAAAGGAAACAATAACCATTATAAATGTATAAAAACATGGAATATTTGAGAATGATAAGTTCCATGGGAAAATAGAGCACAGTAAGGGATATCCACATTGCTTGGTATTAATGTTAGCAGTTCAAGTAGGCAGGGGAACTAGGCATGTTCTCCTAGATTCTTAGGCAGGGTAAAATCTGTATTTTACAGGTGTCCAAAATAAATCCCAGGTGGACCAAAGTTCATATATACCCAGAAGCTTATCATAATATGTCTTGGTAAGGATGTGGCCAACAAGGTACTCTCATACAATATTCATGAGATTGCCTCAGTGGAGGGCAATATTGCTGTAGTTGTGGCCCTTGGTCATAGCAACTCTACTTCCAGATTTCTGTGGCAGTCAGGACAGGCTGGGTTATTCTGTGGTAAAAGCACTACAAAATCTTAGCTCCTTATAACTACAAAGAAAGTTTATTTCTTATATGTACATATGTTCACCAAAGACCTGTTCCTCACAATATGGATGAATTTCACAAACATAATGTTGAGTGAAAGAATCCAGACATAAAAGAGTAAACACTACATGTGGTAGACAAAATTCTAAAATAGCCCTCCAAGATTCCTGGAGCCTGGTGTACATACCTTCCCTATTTATTCAGTCAACACAAATCTAGGTAATGTTGTAAAGAAATTTTGTAGATTCCATTAAACTCCCAAATCAGCAACCCTTAAGATAGATTACGCAGGTGGGCCTAAACTCATCCAACGTGTTCTTTAAAAGCAGAGCATGTTCTTTGGCTGTTTGCGGAAGAGGAAGTCAGAGAGTAGAAGCATGAAGGAGTCTGACATAAGAGAAGTTCTCTATTGCCGGCTTTAAGGTGGAAGAGGCCTCATGGCAAGGAATGTGAATGGCCTCTAGTTCCTGAGAACGACTCCTGGTCATCCAGCCAGCAAGAAAATAGGGGCCTCAGTCCCACAGCTGCAAGAAAATGAATTCCGCCAATAATCAGTGAGCTTCGAAGACAAGCCTGAGCCCTGATGAGACCCCAAGCCTGGCTGACACCTTGATTTGAGGCTTTAGAGAGTCCAGTCACATGAACTTGCCTGGACTTTTGATCCAGGAAACTGTGAGATGATAAATTTGTGTTATTTAAACCCACAGAGCTCGTGGGAATTTGTTACACAGCAATATAAAACAAATACACTGTGTCGATTTGCACGAAGTACAAAAGCAGACACAGCTAATCTATGCTGGTATGAGCCCGAATAGTGGCCATTGTTGGGAGTTTCTTGACTGCAAAGGAGCAGAAAAGGGGCTTTTGGGGTAATGGTAATGTTTTTTGATATAAGTGCTGTTTATTTGTGTGTTCAGTTTGTGAAAATTCATCACGCTGTATACTTATCCTGTGTTCACTTTTCCATATATGCATATTTCCATAAACACTCCAATAAAATATTAAAACATACATTTTGTTTTTTCAGACCCACACACCCAACAATTTTTTGAAAGGTTTTACTTATTTACTTCTTTGAGAGAGTGTGCATGGGGGCGGGGGAGGAACAGAGTGAGAGGGAGAAAGAGAACGGGCTCAAAGATCCCAGGGATCATGACCTGAGCCAAAGGCAGATGCTTAACCAACTGAGCCATCCAGGTGCTCCAACACTGTATTTTTATAAATGCATATTCATATGTGAACTTGCTTACCAAAAAAAAGCCCTCCAAACTACAAAACAAATTGAAAAGAGTAATCACCTCAGGGGAAGGGAAAGAGATTGTATGGAGGTCAAGAGAACTTTTGTGTTTTCTATGACATTCGGAAAACTTTTATAGAGTTTTCAGTCATCAATTATTTGGGTAATTAAAAACATGAAGGTAGAAGAAATAGTAAAGCATATGTATAGACCAGTGACTTATTTGAGAAGAGTAATTCTCATCTGGATTACATGTAGACATTCACCCAGGATGTGAAGGACACTAAGCAAGACCCAACCATCTTTCTTGCCTTGTTCAATGACAATGGCTACCATTTGTGGATACCTCTTCTTTCCCAGGCCCTGTAGAAGGTGCCTGACATACATCATCTCTCCCATTTCTCACACGTTCTATGAGATAGTTGATTTTTAAAAAAAAAATTTTTTAAAGATTTATTTATTTATTTATGATAGACACAGAGAGAGAGAGAGGCAGAGACACAGGAGGAGGGAGAAGCAGGCTCCGTGCCGGGAGCCCGACGCGGGACTCGATCCCGGGACTCCAGGATCATGCCCTGGGCCAAAGGCAGGAGCTAAACCGCTGAGCCACCCAGGGATCCCCGAGATAGTTGATTAGTATCATTCCCATTGTACAGAAGAAGAAACAGGCTCTAGAAAGCTAAGTACTAGCCTAAGGCCGCACAGCCAGGAAGGAGCAGAACTGAGATCCAAATCTTGGTCTGACTCCAGGGAGGAAACTCTTTTCAAGATGGTGGCCTGCTCCTCCAATGGTCATATTGATTATTAGGCTGGTAGAAGTCATTGTATTACAGTTCATTCATTCCTTGTAAGCTGAGCGTCAGGGAGGGGAATTGTCTGCGCCCCTCACACCTTGGTGGAAATGAGCATTCCTAGGGTTACTTTCTTCCCCTGTAGGTGCCGCAAGGCACTTTTAGGCAGGGGTGGGGAGATTGGGAGAGTGGGGTCGACAGGGAAGGAAGACACTGTGTCCCAGACAGAGTCCACTTGGACAGTTCTCAAAGTTCCCCAGAGGTGGCTTAGGGTGACTCAGTCTCCTCCCAGGGGCTTGGCTCAGTCTACCTTTAAGCCACAGACTTTATTATGTGGGTTCCAGCTTGCTGTCAATATGATCTCCCTGTATAGACTATGTGAATAACCTTGATGCACACATCATGGACACAGAAAGTAGAATCCAGTCCACGCACAGGAGAGTCCAATCCTCAAGACATGAAGGGCAAGCCAGCCATCCAATTGCATAAGACTTACAATGGAAGCAGCTGACTCGAGTCTGGACTTGACTGGGAATGCACTAAATACCGGAGAGAGGGAGCCTGACACCTGACCTGTGGTCTGCTCAGCAAAGGCATTCAGGTTACAGAGATAAAAGAGCAACCCACAACCCTGACCAGGAGCCTTTGCAGCAGACTTCTGAGAAGGGGGAGGCAGGAAAAAGACCTGCTCAGAGTCCTCTTGTTGCTTTGGCTTTAGGAGGGTGGAGTTCTTACATTATTCTACATAAAAAAAAGGTCCATCAGTATTCCTAAGAGGGACCCCTGCCTTCTCATTTCAGATCTGTTGTGGAGGTATGGGGACGTGTGGTTGTGTGCACAATTCAGCCTGAATCTTCTACCTTCAGTTTTTATGTAAGTATTAGGCTGCAAACTCTAGTATAATAGAGCACAAAAGAGCTGGGGAGAATAAAAGAATGTCTTTGGAGTGAATTTTTTTACATCTTACTAATTATCCCTCATCGTTTGACCAAATCTGGCTCTATCAAGTTTTTGACGAATTTATTGTTGAATAAAGAATTTTTCAGCTGATATGCAACATGAAATGTCTCTGTTGAGGATATCATGATGTAAGCATCTAAGTGGATGAGAAATCACATCTAGCCATATTTCCAGATTGCAGCCAACAAGGAAAATAGTCTTGTCCTGCATTCCGGACTTGTGTTGTCCTGTTGTTGGCATTGTTGTTGTTTGCCACAGCATCCTAGAATCTCAGATGGCCTATGATTTGTCCTTGATAAGAAGGCCAGAAACTGTTCATTTGGTAATTCATTATCTGGCTATGTGCTAGAAGACTCTGGAACACCAAATGTCAGTTTCTGCTTCGACTTGCTACCAAACTGCTGGCAAAATCTTGGAACTAGGGATCCCTGGGTGGCGCAGTGGTTTGGCGCCTGCCTTTGGCCCAGGGCGCGATCCTGGAGACCTGGGATCGAATCCCACGTCGGGCTCCCGGTGCATGGAGCCTGCTTCTCCCTCTGCCTGTGTCTCTGCCTCTCTCTCTCTCTCTCTGTGTGTGTGTGACTATCATAAATAAATAAAAATTTTAAAAAAAATCTTGGAACTAGGGAAACATGTAGGGTGAAATGCAGAGTGTCTTTTATTTTACTTAAACAGTGTCTGTCCTGCTCTCTCTTCTCCCTGCAAAAAGCAGCTTACAGACTTGGTCTAAAAAAATCAACTATTTGTTCTCCAACGGGGATGTGGATGTGAACACAGACTGTACTGTGCTTGTAACACTACACACTGCTCTCTTGATGAAAAGACCCCACAATGTCATGCTCTTGGAGCTGCAGACTGAGGGTGGGATTTGTAGTTGGGGAGAGCAAGGACACTTTTTATACAATCTCATCGACACGTTGGGGACTGGGTGCACTGGGCACAAGGAAGAATGAAAAAAAAAAACAATTTCTGTGAGCCTAACTTCCTCTTTCTGGGATCAAGACAAAAAGGAGGGGAGAGGGGATTGATTGACTTTTCCAGGCCCTTTCAGTGTTGGCTAGGAAAACTTATCTGAAGAGTTCAGCCCGCTGTGGAGGGTCCTCTGAGCTTTTGCTGCTTTCAGTGCAGTGCCACAGACCAGTCAGCCACTCGCTGTCCTCAAGCTCGTGCATGTTAGCTGGATTTCTTTGCACTAACGACAAGTTCTCAGAGAACATGAAGATATTGGGGTACCTGGTAGGATGGGCAGAAACCCAGATCTAGTGGGCAGAAAGCAACATTTTTTTTGGTCATAAATTTTCAGGTATGGGGAAAACTAATGTCTCTTGAGCACCTACTCTGTGCCAAATCCTTCGTGAGGTGCCTTGCCATTACCTCATTTGGCATGTGTGCTTGGGGGGATGAAGGGAGTGATTAGCAGAGAACACTCCACGCAAAGCTGTGTGTCCTAGCTGAGTTCCCTCAGCCCTCAGAGACTCCGTTTCCTCATATATAAAGTGAGGGCAACAATAGCTGTCTTGCCGAGCTATTGGGAAGGTCCAGTCAGTGTCTGTGAAAGTATTTGGTAAACTGAGAAGACTTAGACCAAATATTATTGTTATTGGGCACTGTGGGGAATTTTAAAAAGTGAAGAAGCCAAGGTTCCAGCCTTCCAGAAAGTTATTGCTTAGTAAAGTAGACAAAGTGGCTTATGACATTTCTAAAAAAATAACAGTATCAGATGATGTGGGTACAGTCCCAAGGTTGTGTATGTATTGAGTTGCCCAGTCAGCAGTGTCTCCATCTCTGCTTCCCTCTTTACTAATATTCAGGTTCTGGTCCCCTACCCTCTATTGCCTTCAGTGCTCTCACAGCACTTGCGCATGTGTATATGTACCCTCTACCCCCAATCTCTCTCCACCAAACTCTCCCTCCTAGGATGAGGATTATCTAAATCTCTTGATATTCATTTTGGGACAGGGTGTCTCATACTCTCCAGCTCATGCCCAGACATCCTGGAGCTGGGCGAGGAGCATTGGGGCATCAGAATTATTTCAGGCTGTGCCCTCAAACAGATTTGTGTTCAAATCCCAGCTCTACTACCTCCTAGCTGTGTGACTATAACTCTGAACCCCAGTTCACTTATCTGTAAATTAAGATCAATAGAAATAGCTGCTTCATTGGGTTACTGGGAATGTAAATTGAGGGAGGGCATGGAAAGTGTTTAGTCAAGTGCCTGGCACACAATCACACAATAGGCATTCAATATGTGGGCTGTTATTGGTAATATTCACTAAGCATTCCAGGGTAACCTATAGGAGACATCACCAATGCCAGCCATCCCTGATCACTGTACAGAGCATCAGAGTTAGCATCCTGGACAACATGTAGCCCTCCCCTCAGCTACCCCATTACATTTCTAATGCTTCATTCGGCCCTACCAAACCACATTTTGTCTCTTTTCATTGAGTATTTGAATATTGCCTCCTGCTTTCAGTAAATCTTCTATAAGCCAAGAGCCATAAAGGTGATTTTTTGCAGTGGAGATGAGTGTACAAAGTGTATTTTAACAAGTTTAAACATCTCCCTCCACCTGCTGCTCTAATGTAGCTTTCAGCATTTTAATGCATTTTGGTGAAATGTGGATTTTGAAAATATGTGCATACAAAGTAAATCCTTTTAGTTTTTTCTATCAAGCCCAATTTAAGGGCTTTAGTAGCCTCTAGTCTGGCTCTGTCTTATGAAAAATTAATTTTCATTTAGTCCGTGACATGTATGATTTCTCTAAACTAATTTTCTCTTTTCCTGGTTTATTCCCTGTCAGAGCTGTTTGAGTGACAAAGAAATCCTTTTCCTGGGAGCAACTTTGACCTCGAGGCTAGCTTTCTTCAAATCCTTTGTGTTGATCTGAGATATAATTTTTAGCTCTTGATTTTATTATTCAAAACTAGAACTCCCATGGAGATCAGTCAGAAGATCAGCAATGGGTGTGTTCTTCTCTTGCCAAGATCCCAGAGCACAGAAACAAGTGGGAGACTGAGGGACAGGCAAGGCTATTCTTGTTTTAATTATCATTATTAAAACCTACCTATGGCTTTTGTGTCAGCTGGAAGTCAGTTTCAACACTGTCCTCCAGTCTTTCAGTTTTGACGTCACCATCCAAGGCAGGAGAAGCCCAGAAGGCTTATTTGCACATTTCTGTCTCACCCACATGATCTAAGGAAGTTTGTTCCTTACTTAAATCCTTCTGCTTTTTCGACTCAGTGAGTAGCTGGAGGGTCATCTTTGGTCGTATGTTTTTGCCAACACACAGGCTAGAGAGTGGTGTCCCTCCCCAGCTCTTCTCATTAGCTAGCACGGCTTAGATCACAGAAAGCTCCCACTGGGATGGGCCTTCAGGGTCATCAAATGCAGCCCCTCGTTTTACCAAGGTCAGCAACTAAATCCCAGAGACATCAAGCAACTAGCCCAGGGTCACACAGTGAGCTAGGGGCAGAACTGACACTCCAACATTGTTTTCTTGGCATCCAGCTTGGTGGTCTTCCTACCCTGCCCCTGTGAACTGGTACTGCAGGCCCGGGGCTCAGCAGATGGATGGGTTTGCCCAGCTCTGGTTCCTACAGGGTGAACACAAAACTGACCTTATTTTTCTATCTGACTGCTGTGGTTTGACCAGCTGATCAAATTGAAACTGCTCTGGCCAGATCAACTGTTAAGTTTTGAAGGGAATGGAGCTAAAAATTAGTGTCAATAGTGTAGAGTGGAACTGGTTCTCCACTCACCTCTCCACTTAGTTTTCCACCCACCTAAAATTTGTTTCTTTGCTCCCCTTCTGCATCCCAAGCATCTCCTCCCTGCCCTGTTCTACAGCTGGCCCCAGAACAATGTGTGTTTGAACTGTGGAGGGCCGCTTATATGCAAATTGTTTACAGTACAATAAATATATTTTCTCTTCCATATTATTCTTTCTTTTTTTCAAAGATTTTATTTATTTATTCATGAGAGATACAGAGAGAAAGGCAGTGACACAGGCAGAGGGAGAAGCAAGCTCCCCACCAAGAAGGGAGCCCAACATGGGGTTCGATCCCAGAACCCTGGGATCACGACCTGAGCAGAAGGTACACGCTTAACTGATTGAGCCAGGCACCCCCATATGATTTTTTTCATAACATTTTCTTTTCTCCAGCTTAATTTGTTGTATAAATACAGTATAATACATATAACAGGAGCACCTGGCTGGCTCAGTCAGCAGAGCAGGCAACTCTTAATCTCGGGGCTGTGAGTTTGAGCCCCACATTGTGTGTAGAGATTACTTGAAAACATAAAATCTGGGCAGCCTGGGTGGCTCAGTGGTATAGCGCCATCTTCAGCCCAGGGCGTGATCCTGGAGACCCAGGATAGTCCCATGTCGGGCTCCCTGCGTGGAGCCTGCTTCTCCCTCTGCCTGTGTCTCTGCCTCTCTCTATCTCTCTCATGAATAAATAAAATCTTTTAAAAAAACATAAAGTCTTTTTAAAAATACATACAACATACAAAATATGCGTTAATCAACTGTTTATATTATTGGTGAGGCTTCTGGTCAACAGTAGGCTCTTAGTAGTTTTGAGGGAGATATATATTATATATGGATTTATTTTAAAGATTTTGTTTATTTATTCACGAGAGATATATAGAGAAGCAGAGACATAGGCAGAGGGAGAAGCAGGATTCCTGCAGGGAGACCAATAAGGGACTCAGTCCCAGGATACCGGGATCATTCTCTGAACCCAAGACAGATGCTCAACTACTGCCACCCACATGCCCCTTATATGTGGAGTTTTGACTTTGAATGAGGTCATCACCTCTAACTCTCACGTTACTCAAGGGGCAACTGCATGTAGCATCCCATATTATGTAGTTCGTGGTATCTCATTGGAGGGATCATTCATTAGGGCTAAGCATTGCTATCCTCCTCATCCCTTGTATCTCCTGGGAGGGGTCTCAGATATGTTTCCCACTCCTCAGTGTGATTAAATGGATCAGAAGCTTTCCTCCTCCATAGGATACAGGTCAGGAGAGCACTGGAGAGGTAGAGAGAGGTAGGGTAAGATAAAGGAGCATATAAAGAAATGAGATGGGGTGGCAAAGCCAGTCTGGGTCACAATTAGACCTATCACCCTCCACTCAAGGCCTGTCATTAAATTTGTGCAGGTTAGGGCACCTGGGTGGCTCAGTTGGTTAAGTGTCTGCCTTTGGCTTGGGTCATGATCCTGGGATCCTGGGATCAAGCCTTGCATTGTCAGGCCCCCTGCTCACTGGGGAGCATGCTTTTCTCTCTCCCTCTGCTTCTCTGCCTCCACTCAAATAAATAAATTAAATCTTTAAGAGAATTAAAAAAAATACAAAACTAAATCTGTGTATGTTATTATGTGGAAAATATTACAAAGAGCTCAAATCAAAGATACTCAGAGTTAAAAAGCAAGGGAAACGAACATTTATGGAAGATCTACTCTTCTAGACACTAGACTAAGTGCTCTCAATGAATGACAACCCAGTAAGGGGGCTGTATTTAGTCCCATTTTCCTGGATGACAAAACTGAGGCCCTGATTCAATTCCAGGGCAACATCCTCTCCAAACCTCTGCTTTGTCCTTTTTAATAGAAAGCTCGCTTAAGATTGCATTCCTCTTTCCTATACCCTTAAACTAGCTTTTTTTAAAAAAAAGTTTTATTTATTTATTCATGAGAGACACACAGAAAGAGAGGCAGAGACATAGGCAGAGGAAGAAGCAGGCTCCTTGCGGGGAGTCTGATACGGGACTCAATCCCAGGATCCCGGGATCACGCCCTGAGATGAAGGCAGACGCTCAACCACTGAGCCAGCCAGGCATCCCTAAACCAGCTTTCTGAAGGTACCTAGTCAGGCTGTCTTATAAGAATGCCAAATGAGGTGCACATAAGTAAAATGGCTGAGTGGAGCCTGCGGCCTGTGGTTGCCAAGCCTTGGCTTCCCTAGTTTCCAAGGCCTAGCCGGCGTGAGTGGACTCTTCCACTTAGTGACAAGTGGGAATTCCACCTTCAGAAAAATAATGGGGGCCCCTCCTCAGAGAACAGGTGATCATTGGTTTGCATGCTCGGCGTCTGTGATGACCTCCATCCAGTGCTCATTTTGCCTCTGCAATACACATTCACGTAGCACCCCAAATGTTTACACAGCACCTCAGCATTATCCTCCTCTCTTCATTCCTTGAGCCCCATTTTCTGTAAGGCTAAACAAAGAAAAATCAGTGTTTTGTGGGTGGGTGGGGGGAGAGGTTGGCTGTTGACAGTGATGTATCCAACATACCCAACCAGTTTAT
This sequence comes from Canis lupus dingo, assembly GCF_003254725.2. NCBI lineage: Eukaryota > Metazoa > Chordata > Mammalia > Carnivora > Canidae > Canis > Canis lupus. The sequence continues at coordinate 104,287,695 of NC_064281.1, read as the reverse complement.
AATATTAGAGCTTAAATTTCTGAACGGCTTGTTCATTAAGTACTGCCGTTCACTCAGTTTGGCGAGACGCATAAAAAAAAAAAAAAAAAAATAAAAAAAAAAAAAATAAAAATAAAAAAAAAAAAACAGAAACAAACTGCCTTGATAGTTTGCATGCCTTCAGTCTTTGTGACAAGAATCGCCTATTATTGAGAGTATGAACGTTTTTGAGAAAAAAAAAAAGGGAGACAGCTGGAAAGACAGGGCGGAAGAGAATGCTCAGGATAAGGGAAAAAGCACATTTCTATTGTATTAGGCTCTCTTTGAAGAGTGCCAGCACTTTCTTCAACATGAAATTTTCACTGTTTTTGTTCTAATTTGAGCAGGAGACCCTGCTGTCGCCCCTTGTGACATAGGTCCCAGAACAAGTCCAGCTGCTGGCTGCCCTGTGGGACCTCACAAACAAATAGAAGAAATCCAGGACCAGATCACTGGCTCCCCCTCCCCACTCCGCCCCACTGTGACGGGCAAAGAGGGTTTGGCAGCACTTTGGCCCTTGAGGAAGACCAGAAATCACGTGACTTAGAAGTTAGGAGCGGAAAAGTGCCCTTTGAATCGCAACATCAACTCTGTCTTCTTACAAAATGGGGAGCTAGCTGAATCCAAGAACGAGCAAGTGGCTTCCTTGCTCATGAGTGGCAGAGCCGAGACTGGAACCCAGGTCTCTGAACTCCAGGGCCCACGTTCTGCCCACTCTCCCTACTGCCCTCTCAGACTCCAGCAACCCAACGGATGTCTGGAAGTACACTACTTAGTATGCACTAAGGCTGACCTTTATGCTCCCAGAATCCTCAAACTTTTGTGAAAACCGTGGAAGGACAGTTCTGGAAAAATAATTAAAATCAAAGCACACTGTGGAGACAACCGGAACCTGGCTCAGCCTGCAGAGTCCTCCTTACCTGTCAAGTACTGAATCCCAAATACATGCACACACGTAGAATGTCAGGCTGGTCTAAGAAATACAGAGAGGCAAAACCAAAGAGCTGGTAAGGCAGCCAGTTCTCTCCCTCGTTTTGCCACCCCCCTCAGCTACCTCTGCCCAAGTTCCCAAATAGGGCTGATTCTAATGTATTAGGATCTTTGTTATTCAGTTCCTGAGAGGACGGGGCTTCTGGGAGGTGGGCTTAGCCCAGGACTGCAAGAGGCCTTGGAACTTCCTGCCAAGGCCCAGGCCTGGCCTCAGCAGAACACAGCTCCGGACACACACACACACACACACACACACACACACAGAGGAAGATTTTTCTCTTCTTAGCAGGGAGCCTCTTTGCCCCCAAGGGGGGTTCTCTGAGACTTGTGGCACCCCCCCCCCCCCCCCCCCCCCCCCCCCCCGTCCCCTCAAAGACACTTCCTTCCACTTCAGGATCTCAGATATTGGAAGAGAGATTAATTTCTTTTTCTTACAGCCTGAGGTGGGTGGAGGAAAGGCTTGTAAATGCAAATATCCTCCAGTGAGCTATTGTGTGGAATCATACTAGATCTTTGGAAACTAGGCTTCTCGGCACCATCCCTCCTTTGGCTCTGCAACTACCAATCTGACTCCCTCTCTCCTCAGGGAGTCAGACTGTTACCTGTGTGTGCATATGTGTGCGTGCACCAATGCATGTGTGCATGTGTTCTCACGCATGTGCATGAGTAAATCCCAACTTTCCCCTCTATTGGTTACCTTTCTTCCTGGCATCTCTACCCAAAACACTTTCCCTGGGTCCAATTCCAGAAACTCCAACTAGTTGCTGGGGGACCTGAACGTGTGACCCACCCATTCCCAAATTGTTTTTCTAGGGACCCACAGAATGCCATTATAAAAGTGCGAGGCCAGAGGGTTCTTCATATGGCACCATGAGGAGAGCCACCTGCTGGCCTGAAGTGGCTGGCTGCTGTGGGTACCCAAGGAGAAGGCAGCAGATAGCTGGCAAGCTGAGCTCCCCGGCCACCTTCACAGTTTCCCGGTCCCCTGGCTCACATCGTCACCTATTCTCAGGGGGAGCAGGCATGTCCCACAAGCCTGGTGAACAGGGGAGGTCTGGAGGAAGCTGAGATGTCTACCTTACAAGTTGCTGCTGCTCCTTACACAAGTTTATTTGTTAGAGTGTCCCCCTGGAACCCTGAGACAGGTGGAATGCCTGAATGGCAGGATTCCTCCAAGTCTTCCCTGCCTGGAGCCAGACATAGGGTCCTCTGCTGTCCCCAGTAGGTTTGGGGGCACACGGAAGTCCAGCCAGGACTGGAGAAGTATGGGGGAAAGTAAGGGCAGGGGGCACAGCTGAGAGACTGCCTGAGAAGGACTCCTTCCTTAATTGGCGTATGACTGACTCAGTGGGGACCTCGGAGCTTAGAGCAGCAGGTAAATACAGCAAGTAAAATTGCTCAAGGGTCATCCTCACAATGACCCAGGTGGTGAAGGAGGAATTGGTCCTATTTTACAGAAGAGGACACTGAGGCTCAGGAGGGGCTAGTGATTATCTCAGGGCTGCCCAGCAAGGAAGTGATAGATTCTCAGATCAGTGCTTGTTGCTTCACTGCACAGAGGGATCAAATGTTCTGAGGGAAATAATGGGTGAGCCTGTCCCTGAGGAACATGCCCTCACTCCCACACTCGTCTCACTGTCCCCTCTCCCTTGGCCCTGACAGTGCTGCTTCGAAATGCTGCTGCCCCCTGTGCCCCTTCTGTAGCAGTGGGGCTGGATGGAGGGGGCATTTGATCACAGAGACGTCAGTTCCTGATAGACAGCAAGCCCCCCCGATCAATTAGAACAGTCTGAATCCTGAGTTCCCAGGGACATCGTCCTGAAGGGACAGGCCCTCTCCCCTTGCTCATTTTTATGTCTGTGGTCCCTGCAGCCACAAAGAGCCTTTTAACATCAGGACTCAAGGGTGGTCTGCCTATTTATCAGAGTAGGTGGTGTCACTGTCGGAAAATGGTGCCTGGTTTTCTGGGTCCAAAATCCAGAACTCTGCTGTGTGATCCTGAGCAAATATCTTTTCCTCTCTGGGCCTCGGTTTCCTCATTTACCACATCATCTTGGATTAGATGGCTCTACTCTGATGTAGTGTGCAGTCATGTATCTTTCCTTCAGTAAACCGTAGAGGAGTGAAGCCTTGCTGTAGGCACGGGGCTAGATGCCGAGGATTCAGCAAGGAAAGAGGAGTAAGGGTAAGTCTCTGCTCTGAAAAAGCTCAGTTTCCATTCTGTAGCGTTTTTGTTTTTTGTATTTTTTTTGTTGTTGTTTTTATTTTTCTCATGATTTTCCTTCATGCTGACTTACCTTTTCAGAAAATGCCCCCGGTTCCGCTGGAGAATGGAAATTGGCAAAGAGAGAAGGAAAAGGTCCAATTTGCGCCTTTGCTATTTTAGGGGAGGTTGAAATTACCAGCCAAAGTGGAGTGATGTGCTCACTGGAGTGACCTCCGTTCCCCAAGACAGGAGAAAACCCAGGTCCTCTGCTTGTGAAGTGGCTCGAGCTGTTAGGCGTGAGGCATTATTACATAAATTCAAGCTCGCTGCCTATCCTTAGTACCCTGAGTTGCCTGAAGGGGGGAATGGCACTGCCTGCGTGTGCAGCCCAAGCGCTCGGGCCGCCGCTGCAACCGGAGCGAGGAGCGCCCGCCCGCACCACCTGTCCCCGCCGGCATTCCAGAGTAGAGGCCGAATTGGCAGGGAGCCGGCCTGGATCAGTCGCCGCCTCAGTCCGCGCGGGCCCTCCTAGGGGTGTGTCTCGCGGCTTCAACTCCCAGCCGCTCCTGGACGAGCCCCTAAAGGCGTCTTCCTCCCCGGCGGGAGCCGCGCGCACCCCTCTCTTCGCGCTGCTGCCCCGAGGCCGCCGCAGGCGGATGCACGACCTCAGGAGACGCTGGGACCTGGGCTCCCTCTGCCGGGCCCTGCTCACTCGGGGCCTGGCCGCCCTGGGCCATTCGCTGAAGCACGTGCTCGGTGCGATCTTCTCCAAGATTTTCGGCCCCCTAGCCAGGTACGTTTTAGGCGAAAGAGGGACTCGCGCTCCCGGGCCGGGGCGCGCAGGAGCCGTGCGGGGAGGGAAGGCAGCCGCGAGGGGGAGGAAAAGGCGCAAAGTTCCAGCTGGCCGGTGGCGGCTGGGCTCGGGGGCTCCGGAGGGGCGCGGCGCGCGTTTGGCCACGCTGCGGCTCCCTTCCCCCGGTTCCGCGGGCACCGGCAGCGCAGCGTCTCCGCTCTCTAGTCCGGCTGCCGGCGGACTTGTCCCCCCGGGGGAACTCCAAACGCCCGGCTCGGAGCTCCCTCGAGGCGGCCTTCAAGGTGGGCAACTGGGCGCAGGCAAGAGCAGGGCTTCGGGGCGCAAGGGGAGGGACCCCGCGAGTCGGGCAGGCGGGGAGGCTGCGGCATGCGCGCCCAGGGGATTGGGGGCACGAGCGCCGGGGGGGGGGTCCGGTGGGCGAAGCAGGATGAGGATGGGAACCACCGAGAGTGGAGCGAGACGTGCGGGGGCTCGGACCCGGGGTGTTAGTTGGGGAGTGGGGCGACCGGGGCGGGCGGCGTCCGGTGGGTACGAAACCCCGCGACGCAGCTCTGGAGAGCTCCAGCGGGTGGAGAGGGCAGGCGGCCAGCGGGAAAAAGTCGGGGGGAGGGGGGTGTGCGGCAGGAGACACAGCGCTGAGCCTGCCGGGAAGGAAGGAAGCGGGGAAGGGCGCCGCCGCCGCGGAGTACTCGGTGTGGAGGGGAGGGAGGAAAGGGGCGCAACGGCGGCGCCGGGGGGAGGGGGGCGGTGCGGGCGCACGGCGAGCGCGGGCTGAGCTGCGGGATTGACGTAACGAGCTTGGGTTTCCCCCAGCGTCGGGAACATGGATGAGAAATCCAACAAGCTGCTGCTGGCTTTGGTGATGCTCTTCCTATTTGCGGTGATCGTCCTCCAGTACGTGTGCCCCGGCACAGAATGCCAGCTCCTCCGCCTGCAGGCGTTCAGCTCCCCGATGCCGGACCCATACCGCTCGGAGGATGAAAGCTCCTCCAGGTTCGTGCCCCGTTACAATTTCAGCCGCGGCGACCTCCTGCGCAAGGTAGACTTCGACATCAAGGGCGATGACCTGATCGTGTTCCTGCACATTCAGAAGACCGGAGGCACCACTTTCGGCCGCCACCTTGTGCGCAACATCCAGCTGGAGCAACCGTGCGAGTGCCGCGTGGGTCAGAAGAAATGCACTTGCCACCGGCCGGGTAAGCGGGAGACCTGGCTCTTCTCCAGGTTCTCCACGGGCTGGAGCTGCGGGCTGCACGCCGACTGGACCGAGCTCACCAGCTGCGTGCCCGCCGTGGTGGACGGCAAGCGCGACGCCAGACTGAGACCGTCCAGGTGAGTGCACGCCCGCGGCCGAGGGGGGCCCTGGAGCGCGGGAGCCGACCAGGGCCTGGGCGGGCGGAGGGCGGGGGCGGGGGTCCCGGCTGGCCGCTGCCGGCGCCCCGCGCGCACCTCCCGGCCAGGCGGGCGCGCCGGGACTAAGCGGGCGCCAGACTCCTTGGCGCGCGCGCTCACGGCGCCCTGGCGGCCGCGGGAAGCCTGTCCGCTGCGGCCCGGGACGGCTCGGCTGTCCGTCGGCGGGTTGGCCTGTGAGTGCCGGTGAGTGGCCTCGGCTTGAGAGTGCGTGAGGTGGGGAGCGGCCGGGAGGTCCAGAACGAGCGCCCCCCGGCCGCTGCTGGAACAGGGTACCGCACGGGGACTCCGCACTGCAGCGCCGGAAAGAACCCTGAGTCCCTCTTGTCTTCTCTCTTCTTTTCTCTGCACCCCGCTTCCGAAGCCGCCTTTCTGCCCTCTCTTCCCTATCCCGCTCCCGCATTCTCCCCCCTCCTTTTCTCACTTCCTCTATTTGCCTTCCTCTTTTTCTCTTGCTCCTAATCTTGTGGGCTCCTGGCCGCTCCCTCTTGCCTTCTTCTTTCTCTCACTTTGCCTCTCATTCTGTCTCCTTTACCCTTTCTGATTTTTCTCTTTTTTGCTTGACTTTTGCCACTGTCCTCCTTTCTCTCCTCTGGCTCTGTTCTCCCTGGGTGCTTGTAAATGCAAAGTGATGTATGGGCGAGGGGCAAGTCCCCTCTGCCCCTGTTTGGGGACACCTGGAGAGCACTTGTGGTACCCAGCTTGCGCCCTCCACTACTGGCTGCACTCCAGGCATCTGCCGCGCTTTGCGAGTGCGAGGGACACCCTGAGTGCCAAAGGGCAAGCTGGGACGCTGCCCTGACCCCATGTAGGTTTCGGTCTTGAAAAACCTCTCCAGATGTACAAAAGCTGAGCTCCAGCATGCGAGGCTGGCAGCCCACGCGCCGGGAACCCGGGGCCAATTCGGGAAATGGTGATTTATGAAGAGCCTGTAGCCGGTTGGTTTCAAAGCTAGGGCATTTCCTTCATCCAGCCGCAATGCCCAGTTGCTGGAGGTCACGGAGTGCAGTAAAAGGGGGAGGGGGAGAAGGGCGTGTTGGGCTCCCATTATGCCACTGTCCCTAAAACAAATCTGGGGGACACCTGTGTGCTCAGGGCTTGATTTCGGGGTCCTGGGATTGAGTCCCTCATTGGGGTCCCCATGGGGAGCCTGCTGCTCCCTCTGCCTATGTCTCTACCTCTCTCTGTGTCTCTAATGAATAAATAAATAAAATCTTAAAAAAATAAAACAAATCGGCCGGGGCAGGGAGTTCAGGCAATGGCCTGAATAAGTCTAATTGCCCCACGGGGCCTCTCTGGCCAGGGTCTTTGGGCAGGCAAGGACAGGGATGTGCTCCCTGCCTCCCCATCAGGTGACCATAGGGGTCCTGGAGTTTGCTGTTTACAGCAGCTACTTACTGGATGGGCTCCCAATTCCCACCCCCACCCCCAGGCAGGGTACTCTGTGCCTTGAAGGAGGAGGTGCTTTGCAGAGGCTCCTGGAATGTGAGACCCAGTGCAGTTTCTTCTTTCTAGACCAGGCAAATGGAGCCCTCTGACTCTCCCTGGTCACCACTGAAATTTGAAGAGACATCACCCCGGCTCACTCTCCTTTCTCCTGGCTTCACAGTATTTTTTCCTGAATGCTGGGATTCTGGCAGAATCTGTTGAACTTTCACTGCCTTTACAGCCCTAACAGATTTCTTTTTTCCATCTGAAGAGAACCTTCGCTCCAGGAAGGTTGCCACTTCAGTCCATTGTAAGAATTGTAGAAGTCATTGTCATCATAAGATACTGGTGTTTAGCAAGATCCCAAACAATTCAGCAATATTGAAAACAATCTCACTTGCTGATGGAGCTTGTAGGTGTAGTGAGGGATGGTTATATTTTTCTTTTTAAAAAAAAGCTCTTTAGAGCAAAAATAGAATCCCACATCCATGACTGTGCTGGTGAAATAAAAATGAGATGTTGGCCACTGTGGAAGTCATGGCCATGTCTAGAGCCCCACAGGGCACATGTTCCTTTTCAAATCCTTCGGGACATGTAGGTCAGGGTGTGACACGGTCTCTAAACAGACCTTATAAACATGGCCCAGATTATGTATTTGGTGGCCACTATTCTCTGCCAGACCCCTTCAGAAATGTTTCATAAGATAATCAAGACCCTTCAAGTGGAGGTTCATCCTCTTAGATTGTCCCAAATTGAAGCAACATTATCTGACACGAAATGGGATTTTACTTGCTCGTAAAAGGGTGATACCACAGTGCCATCTAGTCTAATCAAAGAAGAACCACTTTTTAAACAGTCAGTTAATGGATCTTACACCATTCGCACAAATTTAAAAAAATTGCTAGAGAAACATTGCTACCCCGATTGTATCTTTTTATTTCACTAATTTCTGCCCACCTCCAGAAATCTTCATCTTGAAGAATAGTGGTAGCTTGAGGGTTCCAGAATTTCCCCAGGGTGCTGATACATCCCTGCCTTCAGAAGGACCAGTTCAGTGAGTTCTGATAATCTAGAAGAGAGAAGATATACATTAAGTGTATGTGAGTTAGAATGTGTGCGAGAGCGTGTGTGGTGAGAATGTAGATGCAAGGGCAGTGGTGATACGTGGGGTGAGGAGTTGGTCTCAGGAGATGAGAGTCAGCCATGCAGAGTTCCCGTGTGGAGTGGCCTACCATGCCAGCTGGTGGTCTGTGTGTTCTGCTGAACTGGGGGGAATAGCAGGCTCTGTCTCTTTGGCCAGGGAGTTGTGACACCCGGGCCTTCACTGCAGGCCAGCCACAAACGAGCTATGTGACCTTGGACTGGAGCTATCCAAGCCTTGTATGTATGGAGAGTGCGTTCCGGTTGCTGATGAGCTTTCACATTCCCTTATCTCTGCTATTTCACCACAAACTTGCAGTATCTTTGGGGAGAGGGAGGAGTGAACAAAAGTATCCCCATTTATCAGATGAGAGCAAATCCCAAAGGTGCCGACAGACTTTGCCAAGGTCATGGATCTCTGGGGTGGCCCCATGGAAATCATATTGCAGTTCTGTCTGCTCTGTTGATGGCACCTTGAGGCACAGGGTACTGACACGAGCACCGTGAGGCATTTCATGTTAGCAATGCCCACAAAGTGAACACTGGATTAATGTGAACCGATATTGTTACCACCTGCATGGTCACTGGGTTCAGTAATGTTACACGGGTGAGTTGGGACACAGGATAGGACCAAGGTTGCCACGGCCCCGGGGAGAACAGATTTCTGGCACCCTGAGGCTTTCTGTGCTCTGGGAGTGGAGGAGTGGGTCTCCTGGCTAGGTTGCAGAAAGGCCTCTCACTGCCATGTTGGAAATCACTCTAAAGCCATACAGGATGGCAGGACACTTGGGGACCTGGTGAATAAGCAATGGGAGGAGTGCTGAGTAGCAACAGGGGCCACCTTCTGACTCACAGCCATCTATCCACGTTACAGGGGGTATGAGAGGCCATTGCGGCTGCAAGCCAAGACCCTGAATCCTGCTCCCAGTGCTACTTTTGTCATGCTTCCCTGCCTCAGAGGATGGCAGAGTGCTCGGGTGATATATAGCTGCTGAATAGAAATGACTACGAGCACGTTGCCTGGCGAGGACAAAGACAGAATGCTTGGCTGGCAAAAGGTTCAAGTTGTTTATTGAGAATAATATTTCTTAAAAAAAAAGAAAAGAAGAATAAACTAGAAATTGCATTTCATGCATCTGTCTGCCAATATGTTGTTTGGGGTCAGAGACAGGTCCTGCTCATTCTAGAATTTCTAAGACCATTTTTCAAAATGTATCAAAACATTCTTGCTTACCAGCTGTTAAAACTCCCAAATTCTGCAAGCTTTTCTAAGGCCAAATTCCTTGTTTGTAGCCAACTCCAGAGCACCACTTGGTCTGTGGGAGGAATTCCGAATTGGTCACAGGGAACGTGTGCTGGCCTCATTTTTCTTTGCCAGGTACCGTGCTGGCTGGCATGCACAGGGCAGCTGGAGGGTGCGGGGGCACAGACCAAGTTCTGTAGCTGTACTAGTCAAAGAATCTGATTGTGAGGGTCCTGTTGCATCCTAGACTTGTAGGGTCTCTACATTTTCCAGCAGCCATACGGAAGAGTAATTAATTGTCATCTAAAATCCAGTTACTAAAAGGCATTTATATGAAGAAAAGCTCTATTTTTTCTTTCCCTTTCTTTAAAAAAGGTGGCTCTATCTTGAACGAGCTGTGTCTTCACAGGAACTCTGTGGCGCCTGTGCCCACTCATGCCTCATGTGTCCATGCTCCGATTCCTTCCTTGTTTTGGATTTGGCAGTGAGGCAGCATGACAGGCCCGACTTGCAGTGATGATGCTCTGTGGCCCTCCAGGCTTTAGAACCACCCCCCTTGGCTCTCATAGGTGCAGCACCATAGCCCAGTGTGCACTTCTTCAGCTGCCTTTGAGAGGAGCTGCTGTATTCTCCCACCTGTTTCACAGGAGAAGGGGAAAACCCCCCATCACATCTGTTAAACTTGAGCAGAATTTGTTAGCATGGTTGCATGGATCCAGGGTCCTGGGATCAAGCCCTGCGATCCCTGAACAATGGGGAGTCTGCTACTCTCTTTCCCTCTGCCCCCCCATTCTCTCTCTCTTCCTCTCAAATAAATAAATATAGATTTTAAAAACCCCTCTCAGTTCTCAGGGTAGTATAAAAAGGCTCTTCAAAATTAGCATTTCTCAATAGTAATTTTAGAGCAGTGGTGTTATTTGGCAAGAAGAATGTCAGAGCTTGTCTTTTATAGATATCTGTCGTCAACTTTGGTAGTATGAAATGACATTAAAGATTAGTCATCTTTTCCATCGTTATTCATTAAACAAAATTTTGTGAAACTGCCCATTATCTTCCAGGGAAGGCACGTCATTCTTGCTCTCTCAGAGCTTACAGCAGAACAAAATAACTCGGTATTTTAGATGTTCAATAAAGGAGACGAATTTTGTTTGGAAATTACTTGAATATCAAGAATGTCTTTAAAATGTCACACCTTTGAGGGGATATAGTAAAACACAGAGAAAAGTTCATCTGTTTATGTGGAAGTTTGTGTCTAATCAGCAAACTCTGGAGTATCATGACCTCTGCACAGTGCTAGCAGTTGGGGGAGATTAGAGCCACGACAAAGCCAGAAAAGCCAATGTGTCATCATCTTCAGCCTCAAGTCCATAAAGATTAGAGGGCAAAGTGCAGAACTGTGGATCAGAGTGGGGGTGGGGGGTGCTTGTGATTTGGGGCAGGCCCATCCCCCCTCTGAAGAATGGGAGATTTAACCAAGATGTTTTCTCAGGCCTGTTCCTTCATAAGAAATGAGGGAAGGAACAGGCCAGAAAAAGGAGAGATGTATTCAGGAAGACATCTGGGAATGTGTGGGTTGTATTTTAGAAGAACAGAGGCATTGCAGGTGGGCATGGCATCCTCTTGGCATCGTTGAGGTTCAGTGTCCTCACCTAGTCAGGGCTGGCCAGAACTGAGAAGGTCATGGTTGGGGAAGGGTGAGGTAGGGAGGTAGATGGGGTGAGACCTCATGGTCAAGGTCCTGGAATGGCAATAAGGAAGGTGAACCCCAGTGAGTGGGAGAAGCATATGGATGGGAGGAATGTAAAAAATACGAAAGGAGATGAAGTCTGGAATCCAGTTGAATGCACCTCCTGATTTCTAGTGTGGAGTGGAGATGGTATCAGCGACCAAATCAGAGAGGTCGAGAAGGAGATCTAGTTTGTGTGGGGAGGGCACTGTATGAAAGAGATGTGACTGGTCTCTGTTGCCTGGACATGTAGTGGCCAGGGCTTGAAGGGAGGGGAAAAACACTCTGGGGCAGATTAGGGCTTAGATGTATATGTGGGAGTCTTTGAACCCAGTTAATCTGCTTTAACAATTGGCATTATTATTTAAATGATAGCTGCAATTCACACGTGGGACTCAGCCAAGGAGAAGGATGTTTGAATAGAGGAAAAGATAGACAGTTATGATTACATAAAAACGAGAACTGTTCATCTGTCAAAAAGTAGCCAAAATGAAAAGGCATATGTCAAACTAATGACAATAGGCACGACAAATAAAACAGACAAAATGATGACATCCTTTCTGTAGAAGGTACTCCTACAAATTGATGAGAAAAACAAAGGGTATGACCAGACAAGTTTCATCATGGGACTCACAACGACTTTATAGACAAGGAAAACCCATCTAGTCCCACTGGTACTAGAGGAATGCAACTTTAAGTCATTAAGTGTAGGAAAACCTTTTCTGCCCGTCTAGCCCTGATTTAAAAAGGAAAACCAAAAACTAAAAAACCGTCAACATACATCACCACCACCATGAAAGAAAAAAAGCTAGTAGCCAGTGCTGATGAGGGTGTGGTAAATCCCGTAATTCTCATACATTGCATACATTGTAAGTGAGTGTGTAAACTTGAACAATTCTTTTGGAAATAAATTAGACAACATAAACAGAGAACATTAGAAACATTTTTTCTTTGACCCATTGTTTCTTTTCCGAGATTTTACTGAAAGCCATAATCCTATGCATGTTTTTCATTTCCTCACTCATTTATTTCTTCACTTTTTAATTCAACAAATATTTACTGAGTGTCCCTTATCAATGTGCTATGTGCTGGGGACACTATTGTGGTCTCTGCCTTCATGGAGTGGGAAAGATAGATATGAAACAAACAGTTAATGACTTGAAATTGTGAGAAATGCCATGGGGTGGGATATAGGGTGATTTAATAGTACGAGCAGGCTAGCTGGAATTCTTTATAAGTGCAACAAATTGAAAAAATGTGGACATCCACGTAGAGGAGAATGGTTCAAGGAATCTCAGTGCATCCACTTGAAGGGCTATTACAAAATAATTTAAATGCCCTTTCAGGGTGTATGGAAAATTGCTAGTGATTTAAAGCTAAGGGAAAAAGAGAGAGACAATTATGAACACAGTGTAACTATAACTATGTTATTGAGAGAGAGTGGGGAGAGTGAGACGCAGACACACATAACATCTTCCCATTCCTCCAAATCTTAGCATGAAAGAAAAATACCAGGATATTAGTAGATCAGTTAGTGATTTATTCTTATTCTGCTTCTCCGAAGGATTTGCATTTCCTTTATGAATATGCCCTGCTTTTTAAAAAATATTTTATTTATTTATTCATGAGAGACACAGAGAGAGAGAGGCAGAGACACAGGAAGAGGGAAAAGCAGGCTCCATGCAGGGAGCCCAATGTGGGACTCGATCCCAGGACTCCAGGATCACGCCCTGGGCCGAAGGCAGGCGCCAAACCGCTGAGCCACCCAGGGATCCCCTGCACTGCTTTTATAATAAAAGTCAACACTAACAGTTTTTAAAATGATGTCGTTTCGTGGCTGTGATAAATTATACTCATGTCCACTTTTTGGTTCCTGAAGACCATGGCTGGCTATTTCCTTAGCCTCTTGATATCCAGGGAGTTCTTTTAATTTTTTAAAAATTTATTTATTTGCAAGAGAGAGAGCATGAGCACAGGGGGAGGAAGAGGAGTGGGAGAGAGGGAGGAGCAGGGACAAGCAGACTCCATGCTAAGTGGGGATCCTGAGGTGGGGCTCGATTCCAGGACCCTGAGATCATGACCTGAGCTGGTTAGCCGCTTAACCGACTGAGCCCCCAGATGCCCCAGTATCTGGGGAGTTCTTATTGAGGAAAACATAATAAACTCTCAGCTAAATAAACTCTCAGACTGAAAGGCAGAGGTGATAAGTCAGGAATTGGCTGTTGATTTTTTTTTTTTTTTTGATGAGTGCTGTTATCATACGCCAAAGAAACCATGGAACCCTTACACCACTCCATTATAGAGATATTTGAGTATATTGCTATCGTTTCTTCTCTGTTTAAAAGTTAAATGGAGCAGGAAATTAATAATGGTACGCAGTTGGAAATAATAAGACTTGTTCTGCTCAGCCAGACCCACGCAAGACAGCCTGGGCTTTGAATCTTCATGAGCCTCTATCCACGTGAATGGACACCAGAGCTAGTAGTCTGGATCAGAGTCAAGTCTTGGGGGCCTTTCTAAACAACCACAACTGAGAACTTAGGTCAGTTGGTGCTTGTGTTGCCCTCATCCAGGAAAGAAAGGGAGTCCACTTTACTGGGGCAGCCTCCTCACAGAGCAGTTTTCCTTCATAAGAGCATAAGAGCCCCTCAATTAACTATAAATTAAATTAAGTTTATTAATATATTTTCAAATTAAATTTCTAAATTATGCATTAAGTTGATTAGAACACTTCATTTCTCAACTGCTCTGGGTATCTGAGGGACTACTTATACAGTGAGGTGCATAATTTAACTGTCGAAACTCCATTCTAGGTACCAGTTATTTTGACGGTAAAAAGAACGTGCTTCACAGTGGAAAAGCTAACAGCAACATTCTATGACAAAATAAGATATTTAGTCACTGAGTTTATGGGGACAAAAGAGTATGGATGGGATTATTCTCTTTTCTAGTAAAGCATAATGAAGAATCCAACTAATGGTATATATCTCCTAATACAATGCCATTGTAAGCTTACAGAAATATTTGTCTAACTTTAGTAAAATATTTATTGGCAAAAGAGCTTTTCCTGTTTTACTGGGTATTGGACTTCACAGATTATTCTGTTGGTCTTATTGCATCCCATTTGTTATTTCTGCCGTTTTGCCTCTAAAGAACAGTGTTGAAGACTTTGACACATTTCAGAGCATTACACTAAATAAATCTGTCTTGCACATTCCACTGTGCTTTTTCTGGAATATTATAAATATTCAAATATAGGCACACTTGCAAATTCAAAATAAAATTCAATACATGCAAATTCTGCATATATTCCATATTTATAACTTAGCAGTAGTTATGAACTTGTTATCCTATGATATAAATGTATCAAATAGAAGCTTGGGAATTACCAATAAATATATTTTTCTGATTAAACTGTGGATTCTTTTTTAGTCACAATTTAAGTTTCATTCCGGGGATATAGTATAAGAGAATAATTTGCACTTCATTTACTCTGAATTGTCAAGAATCATGTTCTTCCCCCATGTAAATGTCTGCAAAAGAGACTTCTTATTCAGTTTGATTGCTTTTTAAATTTTACCAGCAAAGATGCCCTAGTGAGCCTAAGAGAATCGGTCTGTTTCTTGTGAAGAGTTTAGTTCTAATGAATCACTTCCATGCACTTTTCTGAAGGAATACAGAGCAATTGAAATGTGTAATGCATTGATTTACATCAAATGGATTAGGCCTGTGTGCACCATTCCTTGCATTAATTGACTTTTTCCCATAACTGTACTAATAAAGACAAGTCTTCAGTATAGTACCAGCTCCAGTTCACTGATGGAGATCATTGGACTTTTGCTAACTTCATACAAGAGAATGACTGCTAGCAAAGAGTGTTTACAAATTGACTAGGATGACCAGGTGATAGCCAGGAAACAAAGAGATACTTTAAAAAGGTCCTTTGATCTTGGCAGTCAGCTTCTCAGTTGTTATAATAAATAGAAGTTGACTAAACTCACTAGTTGAAAGACATAGATTATCATATTGGATAAGAAAACAAAATCCAGCTACGTGCTGTGTATAAGAGACAAAGCTAACACATAAAGATACAGGTAGGTTTGGAATAGATATACTATGCAAATACTAACTAGAATGAAGCTGAAGTACTTAAACTGAAATCAGACAAATAGACTGTCAATACCTTTATTGAGGATAAAAAAGATCACTGAATATTGGCAAAAAGTTCCACTTTTCAGATAGCAATCCTAAACTCGTATGTACTTAATATCATTTAAAAATACACAGAGCAGGGCAGCCCCGGTGGCGCAGCGGTTTAGCACTGCCTGCAGCCCGGGGTGTGATCCTGGGGACCTGGGATCGAGTCCCACGTCAGGATTCCTGCATGGAGCCTGCTTCTCCCTCTGCCTGTGTCTCTGCCTCTCTCTCGCTCTCTCTGAATGAATAAATAAATAAATCTTTAAAAAAAATACATAGAGCAAAAATTGACAGGGCTATTGACAAGGAGAAATTGTAAAATCTGCTAACCTCTTTCAGAAATTGACAGATGAAACAAACAAAAAAAATGGGTAAGGATACAGAAGATTTGGTTAACAAGCTCAGTACAGTGGACCTGCACCCAGTTAGAAGAATGCACATTGTCAAGCACATATGGAACGCTTGTAAAAATAGACCATATACTAAGCTGTGAAGTTAGTCTGGAAAAACTTCCGTGAGTAAATATCTTACAGTCCATACTATCTGACCATGCAGTGTTTAGTCATTGGATGTTGTAACCAGTCAGGCAGGAACAAGAGATCAGGCTCTGAGTGCATGAGAAGGAACATTAGTAGTCTGATATATTTGGAAGTATTGCCAGTCCTTCAACAACCACATCAGGTTTCTTAATTGACATGCAAGATTGTAGAACTCCAAGACCTTGACAAAGAGAAGTACTGGAAAGTGATGGTTTGACTCCGGAAGCTTGGCTTGACTTTCCCTGAAGACCTATTAATATTTGGGGGTATTTATTAAGCCAGGCCCTATGCCTGGGGCAAAGCATATATTTTCTCATTTAATCCTCAAAACAACCCTGTAAGACAGATGTTTTAAAAACCCATTTAAAGATGAAACAACAGAGAATTGGGCCTGAATCTTCCCAGCCAGTCAATATTGGAGCTGGCAATTAAAATCAGGGCACATGGCCTGTCTGATATGTTTTATTCTCTGCTGCATTTTCAGACAAATCTCCAAAAGCCTCTGCCTATTTTTTGGCCATGTCTACTACATAAGCTAAGTAAAATGGAGACCTGTTAGCTGATTTTTTTTTTCAAAGCATCTTTTAGAAAGTTTAGTAAAAATTACTCTTTGAGGGTGAATTCTGCAACTCCTTTTGCCCATTCTTAAATAAAGATTTAGATCTCCACCAATAAAAATAAGTAGATATCTAAGATACTGCAAATGCTTTCAACACTGATTTACACAGAAGAATGATGTTTTAGGGGAAATAAAAAAAAAGAAAGGAGTTATGTTAGAGGAAAGATTTTTTTCAGATAAGGAAAATGAAGACCTTAACTGTATTTTAATTTATGCCCTATGTGGACTTAAAATATGGTGCACACACTTGATAAGATTTGTAAGAGGCCAAAGCATCTTAGTCCTTCTGGAATGTTGGCACTTGGTTCATTAGCAATGTTAAGTTGCACTGTTCAGACCACGGCCTGTTTCTATAAATGACCATTGCTTTTTTTCACTGCATTTGGTCTGTGTAGACACAGCCTTTGGAGGGGAGTGTGAGTGAGTTCAGCCAGATCAGTTCATGTAGTCATGAAACATGAAAAGCCAGTCAAATAAGATACTTTTGCTCAAAACCAAGTGATGAATCCTGAAGCCTGCTCTCATCTCCAGGGCCCATCATGAAGAGAGGACTGACCCCTCTCTCTCTTTTGGAAGAGGTGGCTTTGGAAAAGAGAATATATATGGCATGCCTGGGTGGCTCAGTGGCTGAGCATCTGCCTTCAGCTCAGGGCGTGATCCCAAGGTCCTGGGATCGAGTTCTGCATAGGGGTCCCCTCAGGGAGCCTGCTTCTTCCTCTGCCTATGTCTCTGCCTCTCTCTCTGTGTGTCTCTCATGAATAAATAAATAAAATCTTTAAAAAAAAGAAAGAAAAGAGCATATGTAAATTGGCATGGGCCTACCAGCCTGGCAGACATTAATGTGGGTGGCCAGGAAATTCGGTTGACGGCATTGGAAGAATGGTAGAGAGACGCCTACTATTACCAGAGGCCAGTGTGACCTTGGAATGGTGGCCACCTTGGCAGATACCTCACAGCTGAGACTTTGCTAAGTAGAATGTTAACTGGCATGACATCCTGAAGGTTGGGAAATGGAGCTTATTTACTAGATACACTAGAGGCAAAAATACTTATGATTTTCATGATTGGTTTTGCTGAGGGTGGTACAGTATGTTCCAGGAGCATAATAGGTCAACTCCAACTCATAAAAGCAATGTTGAAATGAAGCATATTGGGGTGAATGATGCATAGTAGGTTGTTTATGAAAAATTGCTTCCATACAAATTTTCATGGATATGTAGAAACGATTTAATGCATAATAAACACACCATAAGATTAGCGAAAGACACTCTAGTATGTGACTATGGATCTGAAGCAAGGTATTTTTAAAAGTATTTTTGCATTATTGAACAAAATGGCCTGTGCATATTTCTCCTTTTAGGTAAGGATCCATGCTTAGCATCTCCCACTCTTAGTTTGTTCTCTGTAACTTGGAAGCAAAGCAAAAGATAAAAAAGATATCATTTTAGCATTAGTATAGCATTTTACAATCTTCTGGCAGCTTTTGTATTTATCACCATATGGGTGTATATTAAATCTGCATATCTCTCTCTCATTTATATGTTTATGAAGTTATAAAGATATACACATGTGCACACAAAGTAATTAAGCAAGTGATATGTGTTTGACAATGTTTGGTGACTTAATGCCAATTAGAGGGGGGTTAAAAAAAACCTTGCTTTTCTAATCCAATTGCTTCCATGCTTTTTGGTTTATGCACTTAAGGACAGAATCCACTTAAAGTGTGGAAATTTGCATACATGCAGCTTTGAGTGAGACTTCTATTTATTCCAGATGGCTTTGAAAAATTATTACTGAGGGCCTTAGAGACCTGGATGTCACAAGATACATTAGGAAGAGATTTAAAAAAAAAAGGAAGAGATTGAAATCACACTTGGGTTTCCAGCAGTTTCTCCTGTATGAGAGGGGATATACTTAAAAATTTTTATTATTATTATTATTTTAATTTATCAATTTGCCAACATATAGTATAACGCCCAGTGCTCATCCCATTAAGTGCCCTCCTTAGTGCCCATCACCCAGTTACCCCATCCCCCCAGAGGGGGTATACTTTTGACATGGAGGAGCTAAAGGTATATATGTGGCTTAGCTAGACTGTTCAGTGAAGCCAAATGAGCTAAGCTCATCTCAAGGAGGGAGTCTCGTGTCGCAGGCACCTCATCTATCTCTATTGTAGGAAAGTGGTTCATGATTTTCTAGAGTTCTGCTGAATGCTAAGTTAAAGGCTGCATATGGGATCTGCACGCATTGGAAGTGAGCAGTTACACTGACAGTCTCTCCCCTTTTATTTTTATTTAATTTTAATTTAATTTAATTTAATTTTAAAGACTTTTTTTATTCATGAGAGATACAGAGGGAGAGAGAGAGAGAGAGAGGCAGAAGCAGGCTCCTTGCAGGGAGCCCAACGTGGGACTCGATCCCAGGACTCCAGGATCACTCCCTGGGCAAAAGGCAGGCTCTAACCTGCTGAGCCACCCAGGGATCCCTCTCCCCCCTTTTAAATAGTATGATTGGAATGGAATGAGCAAGACTGTGACGCTCCCCATTGAATGTCATATTTTGTTTTGCTTTTCAAGCATGGTGATGTAACCATTATTCATTGTAGACAGCTTATGGTTCCAGCATCTAGGGACAGAGTATGGAGTCTCAGGTTGTGACCTATGGCTGGGTCAGATTTACATGATGACAGTAGATAAGCCAGGGGCCACGAAAATCCAGCTCTTCTGATTTGCTGGGGTCTGACTCTGAGATGCAGCTCTTTCTGGTTAATGAGAGGAGCTCTTGTATGTAGTGAGCCTGGTAAGATGCAGAGATCTGAGTTCCACAAAGCTGGAGGTCTGCACAGCTATATTATTTGGCTCTTGATCTTCAAATTTGGCTTAGTACAAGAAATACAGAGGGAAGAAGACAAACGTTCTCCCACAACTTCAAGCAGGTAGAAATATTCACAAAAATGGTAGGAGTTCCAACTAAAATGTCAGAAGCTTAAGTTGGGTCTAAGGGAGAGAAATACCATTGGGGGAAAAAAAGATAAATTATTGCCATAATTAAATGACAGGTTGCCTTTTAATGATTTAGACCTCCCTCTCCAGATATAACTTTGGGGACAATCAGTTGCACCCACATCTGCTTCAGGGCCCAAGAGGGAGGCAGTGGTGCCATGCAAATTGCCACATAGGTCTGGGGGCCACTGGTGGCTGTCAACTTGGAATTGTGGGACACCATGGTTCTGCTGGATTAAGGGTGAGAGCTGGTTTGGGGTGCCTCTCATGATTCAGCATCATTCACTCAAGATTCATCCAAGCTGTTGCTTGTACCAACAGTTCGTTCTTTTTTATTGCTGAAGAATCTTTCATGGTAAGTATGAACCCCAGTTTGTTTAACCACTCACCTGTTGGAAGACATCTGGGCTGATTCTAGATTTTGGCTATTGCAAATAAAGCTTTTATGAACATTTGTGTATAGGCTTTTGTAGAATGATCTCTGTTCATTGCTCTAGGATAAATGCTTAAGAATGCAACTGCTGGGTCCTTTGACAATTACTTGTTTAGTTTTATGAGAAACTGCCAAACTGTTTTTGCAGAAGGGCTATATATTTTTTCACATTCCCAGCAACTATGCATGGGTGATCCAATTTCTCCCCATCCTTGTCAGCATTTGGTATTGTCACTATTTTTTATTTTAGCCATTCTGATAGGTGTGTAGTAATATCTCATTGTGGCTTTAATTTACCTTTCCTTGATAGCTGATGAAGTTCAGCATTCCTTCACATGCTAACTAGCCTTCTGTGTATCCTTTTTGGTGGAATGCCTGTTCATGCCATTTGCCCATTTTCTGATGGGATTCTTTTTTCTTTAACTGCTGAGTTTTGAGTGTTATTTATATATTCTGTATATTAGTCTTTTGTCAGATGCATTGTTTGCAAATATTTTCTCTGAGTCCATTGCCTGCCTTTCATCTTCTTCACATGGCATTTGACAGAGCAAAATTTCTTTTTTTGAGAGAGAGCACACACATGCACCTGTGAGTGGGGAGGAGTGGGGCACAGGGAGAGGGCAAGAGAGAATCTTAAGCAGAATCCACACCTAGTGTGGAGCCCAATGTAGGGACAGAGCAGGAGGGCTTGATCTCAAGACCCTGAGGCCATGACCTGAACTGAAATCAAGAGTCGGATGCTTAAACGACTGAGCCACCCAGGGGCCCCGACACAGTAAAATTTCTGATTTTTTTTTTAAAGATTCCATTTATTCATGAGAGACACAGAGAAAGAGGCAGAGACATAGACAGAGGGAGAGGCAAGCTCCTCACAGGGAGCCCAATGTGGGACTCGATCCCGGGACCAGGATCACACCCTGAGCCAAAGGCAGACACTGAACTACTGAGCCACCCAGGCGTCCCAAAATTTCTGATTTTGATCAGGTCCAATCTATCAATTTTTCCTTTTATGAATCATGATTTGGTGTCAAGTTTGAGAATTCTTTGCCTAGCGCCAGATCATGAGATTTTTTCCAGTATTTTTTCTAAAGGTTTTATAGTTTTAACTTTTACTTTTAAGTCTATGATACATTTCAAAATTATTTTCTTAGTTACAGTTCATGCATCATAATATTTACCCTTTTAAGGTGCACAGTCCAGTGGCTTTTACTATATTCAGAAAGTTGTGAGACTATCACTGGTGGCAAATTCTACCCATTAGCAGTCACTGTCTGTTGTTTCCACCCCCTAGCCACCTTACGGGTGTGAAATGTAACCTTATTGTGGTTTTGATTTGCATTTTCCTCAAAGGTTATGATGTTGAGCATCTTTTCATGTGGTATTGCCCATTTGAATGTCTGTTTTGGAGAAATATCTATTCAGATCTTTGCCATTAAACAAAAAAAAATGTCTTTTAGCAGGCAGCCTGGGTGGCTCAGTGGTTTAGCGCTGCCTTCGGCCCAGGGCATAATCCTGGAGACCTGGGATCGAGTCCCGCATTGGGATCCCTGCATGGAGCCTGCTTCTCGCTCTGCCTGTGTCTCTGCCTCTCTCTCTCTCTCTCTCTCTGTGTGTGTGTGTGTCTCATGAATAAATAAATAAAATCTTAAAAAATTTTTTTTGCTCATTAGTATTGAGTTAGGTGTTCTTTATAGATTCTAGATACAGGTCTCCCATCAGATTTATTTATTGCAAATATTTTCCTCTCATTCAGTGAGTTGTCTTTTTGCTCTCTTCATCATGTTCCTTGAAGCACAAAAGTTTTAAATTTTCATGAAATCTAATTTAACTATTCTTTGTTTTGTCTCTTATGAAGGCCTTGCCTAACCTGAGACCTCAAAGATTTACCCTTATATTTTATTCGGAAAGTCTTATAGCTTTATGTCTTAAAGTAAGGTCCATGAGCTATTTTGAATTATTTTTGTGCATATTGTAAGAAGGGGGCCCAACTTCTTTCTTCTTCATGTGGATATCACTTGTCCCATTATCACTCATTGAAGACTTCTTTTTCTTTATTGAATCACCTTGGTACTTTTCTTGAAAATCATTGACCATCAGTGTATGGATTCATTTTTGGACTCTTTTTTTTTTAAAGATTTTATTTATTTATTCATGAGAGACAGAGAGAGAGAGAGAGAGAGAGAGAGAGAGAGAGAGAGAGAGACAGGTAGAGGGAGAAACAGGCTCCAAGGAAGGAGCCCGACGTGGGACTCAATCCCGGGTCTCCAGGATCACACCTTGGACTGAAGGCGGCGCTAAACCGCTGAGCCACCTGGGCTGCCCATCATTTTTGGATTCTTAATTCTATTTCATTCATCTATAGATTAGTCATTTTATTTTATTTTATTTTATTTTTTTTAAATTTTTATTGATTTTATGATAGTCACAGAGAGAGAGAGAGACAGAGAGGCAGAGACACAGGCAGAGGGAGAAGCAGGCTCCATGCACCGGGAGCCCGACGTGGGAATCGATCCTGGGTCTCCAGGATCGCGCCCTGGGCCAAAGGCAGGCGCCAAACCGCTGCGCCACCCAGGGATCCCTAGATTAGTCATTTTAAAAAAGATTTTATTTTAAATAATCTCTACACCAACATGAGGCTCGAATTTTACAACCCTGAGATCAAGAGTCTCATGCTCTACTGACTTAGCCAGCCAGACACTGCTCATTGTAGTTTTAAAGGATGGTTCTAATGTCCCCTCTTTCATTCTTGATTTTAGTAACTGAGTCTTCTATTTTCTTGGTCAGCCTAGGTTAAGGTTTGTCAATTTTGTTGTTTTTTTTTTCAAAGGACCAAGTTTTAGCTTCATTGATTTTTTCCATTCTTTTCAACTCTCAATTCCCATGGCAATCTGTAATATTTCTTTTCTTCTGCTTACTTTGGGTTTAGTGTGCTTTTTCTTTTCCAGTGTCTTGTGGTCGAAAATTAAGTTATTGATTGAGATCTTTCTCATTTTTTTTTTTACATTCACAGCTATAAAATATTCTCTAAGAACTGCTTTGGTTGCATCCTATAAGTTTTGCTATGTTTTGTCTTATTTTAATTTATCTCAAAGATTTCCTAATTTCCCTTGTGCTTCTTCTTTGGACCATTGTTTATTTAAGAGTGCATGGTCTGATTCCCACATATTTATGAATTTCCCAAATATCCTCTTTAAATGATTTGTAATTTCATTCACTGTAGTCAGAGAACATACACTACATGATTCAGTCTTTTAAAATATATTGAGAAGTGTTTTATGGTGTGTATGAGAGACAATGTACTTAGATGACTGCTATGTCTTGGTTTATTGTACTGCTCAAGACTTCTGTGTCTTTATTGATGTTTTTCTACTTATTCCAGCCATTATTGAAATTGGGGCATTGAAGTCTCCAGCTATCATTATTGAATTTTCTATTTCTCTTTCTAAATCTTTGTTTTTTTAAAGATTATATCTATATCTATATATCTATCTATCATCTATCTATCTATCTATCTATCTATCTATCTATCTATCTATCATCTCTCTATTATCTATCATCTCTAGAGAGAGAGCGCAAGCGCACAAGCAAGGGGAGAGGCAGAAAGAGAGAAAGAATCTCAAGCAGACTCTGTACTGAGCATAGAGCCTGACATGGGGGTCGATCTCACGACCCTGAGATCATGACCTGAGCTGAAATCAGGAATCAGATGCTTAACTGACTGAGCCACCCGGGCACCTCTCTCTTTCTAATTCTGTCAGTTTTTGCTTCATGTGTTTTTAGGCTCTGTTATCAATTGCATGTATATTTATGATTGTTATGTTTTCCTGATGTGTTGTTCCTTTTATCATTGTAAAAATTTTTTCTTTATCTCTAGTAACATTTATTAACATCGATTTTCTGTGATATTAGTATAGTCATTCCATATTTCTTATGGTTCCTGTTTCCATAATATATTTTTCTCCTTTTTGTTCAGATTGTTTCTATCTTTGAATGTAATGTGTGTTTTCTGTGAACTACATATAGTTGGATCTTGTTTTTTTAATTTTTTTATTATTTTTATTTTTAAAGATTTTATTTATTTATTCATGAGTGACACAGAGAGAAAGGCAGAGACATAGGCAAAGGAAGAAGCAGCCTCCTCACAGGGAGCCTGATGCGGAACTTGATCCCAGGCCTAGGATGATACCCTGAGCCAAAGGCAGATACTCAACCACTGAGCCACCCAGGCCACACAGGTGTCCTGGATCTTGTTTTTGTTTTTGTTTTTTTAAATCCATCTGACAGTCTGTGCTTTTTTTTTTTTTAAAGCAATCTCTACACCCAACATGGGGCTCGAACTCATGACCCCAAGATTGAGAGTTGCACACTCTACTGACTCTGCCAGCCAAGTACCCTGTCTATGCATTTTGATTAGTTTGTTTCATCCATTAATTTTATTGATAGCTCAATCCAAGACTGTCATTTCGTTTTTATTTTCTGTATATCTCATATCTTTTTGTTGTTGTTTCTCTTTTCCTCCTTCACTGCTTTCTGCTGTACTAGGCAACTGTTTCTTAATATATCATTTTAATTCCTTTAAATATTTTTTTACTGTAATTTGTTGTTTTTTTTTTAGTGTATGCTCTAGGGCTTAATCTATACATTGTAACTTTCAGAATCAACTTCATATTTGTAATACATTGTAGTTAGATTTAGAAGCGTTTCCCTTAATCT
This sequence comes from Canis lupus dingo, assembly GCF_003254725.2. Classification (NCBI taxonomy): domain Eukaryota; kingdom Metazoa; phylum Chordata; class Mammalia; order Carnivora; family Canidae; genus Canis; species Canis lupus. Next base: position 104,263,217 of record NC_064281.1, on the reverse strand, counting down.
ATTCCTTCTTCTTTTTTGTGCTGTTATTGTTATAAAATTTACATCTGTATTTTACAAACCAAGCAGTACATTATTGTCCTTAAACATCAATAATTTAGGAGTGCACTTGAGAATTCTGTTGTTGGGTGGAGTTCATTAGATCCTGCTCTTGGGTCAATGTTGATTAGGTCTTGTTGGTTGAAGGTGTTGTGGAGATTTTGTGTCCTTGTTGATTTTCTGTCTAGTTTTTCTCCCAGTTATTGAGAGAGAGGTGGTAGGGTCCCCAACCATAATTACAGATTTGTCTCTTTCTCCTTTCAGTTCCATCAGTTTTGGCATTATATATTTTGCAGCTCTGTTGTTTGTTACAGACAGATTTGGGATTGCTACGTGTTCTGGGTCAACTGACTTTTAGCATTATGTAATGTCCTCTCTTTGGTTTTGGTTATTTTCTTTGTTCCAAAGTCTGTTTTATCTAATGTTAACATAGCCACTTATGCTTTGTTCCCACTCATGTGTCCATGAGTGCATGGTATATCTTTCTCTCTACCTCTTAGTGCCTTCTAATGCTTATTTTAATGTATATATATACAGATCTATAATTAGTTGGAGGAATAGAGAGAAATATGTATACTCTCTCCTGCCCAGAACTGGAAGTAGATGTAGCTCACCTGTTTCTGTTTGCTCGAATGATCTGGGTTGGCTGTTTAAGGTATCGGAGCTATGTGTTGTGCTCAGCTGATTTTAGCACAGCCATTCCCAATTACTAAGTCAACTTCTCTATACATTGAGAGTTGTAGTGGCCCTGTTTTCTTTATTTCCAGGGATCAGATTCTTGAAGTCCAAATATTTTTTATTAAATATGCCCCCATCTTTTCTTATTTTGGTTGCATCCATCTCTCCTTTCCTGATGTAGGCATTTGGTTTTGAAGAGTTGGAATAATGTGGGATCTGGAAATTTCTGTCTGCTACCACAAGCTCAGCATGAACAGAATCAAAACACTGTCTCACACTAAGATGTAGAACCGATAACACAACCTATTTTGATGAGGTTGGAATCTGTTCATTAACAATTCATTCAGTATGTACTGAATGGCACTGGGTCAGGTGTTGGGATGACAAAGCTGGCAGTGCCAGAGGCACTAACTTTGGAGAGTTCTCAGACTAGTGAGGGGCAACCAGTAAGCAAATAGGGTGATTGGCCTTGTGATAAAGTTGAGCAATGCTGCTGTGAAGATGGAGAGGAGGGTTCCTCAAAAGCTCTTCTGATGGAAGTGACACCCAGGCTGGGTCCCCAAAGCCCCACAGCCAGACAAGGCACAGGGGAAAACCTTATGACACAGCCCAAGTAAAAGCACAGCTACAAGAGGGTGTAGGGATTGTACTCAGGGGCTGGGTCCAAGACTTCGGAACTAGATAGAAGCCAGGTCACGTGGAGCCTTGTAGGGCATGGAACATATCTGGGACTTTATCCTGAACGCTGTCAGAGGGCATGGGGAGTCAAGCAAAGGAGTAACGTGATCTGATTTGTGTTTTAACTAGTTGCCTTGGCTGCTGTGTGAAGAAGGGACGGGAGAGGGCTGAGAATGCAGCAGGGAACCCAGTTAGAAGGCTGCAGAAGTCTAGGGCAGATGGAGTGGTGACTGGACTTGGGGCATGTGAAAGGTGCATGGTTTCAGGATGTATTTGGGAGGAAGAATAGAAAGAAATGTGTGACTGGAAGGTGTGGATCCTGGGGAGTGAGAGAGTGTTGTTAATATCAGACTGTGTTGCTTCACTTAAAAGTAACTTTTAACCTATTTTCCCCTAATAAGAAAGACTATTGCTACATTATTGGTGTCCCTAGGTCTGAATTTTAAATCTCAGGCTCATTGAGGATTGATTCTGCCCAGATTTCCCCCCAATCTTATAGGAACACATTTGAGGGTATCTCTTGATGATTCATCCACTGTTTCAAACATGCTTATATAAAACCTAAAACGTATCAACTTCTATGATTTTGTAGCTACTTTTGCTCTTTGCTTCACCTTGAAATGTTTTAACGGTCCCCAAACATTGGTATTATTTGATTTTTGCATATATTAGTTAATGCTTGCAATTATTAGTGCTTTCTTTCATTGTGTCCCATCAATATCCTTGATTTCTAATTTGAGTTGGATATGTTGGGAAGAGATGAAGTTCAGCTAATGTGCCATATTTGAAGGATATTAGCTATTTTAGCTTGCCTCTGATGATGCGGGATAGCTGAAGAACCAGGTTTTTACCCAGTTATGAATTTTAACTGGGGAATAGTTACCATAAGGAGTCTTATCATCTTTGCAAGATATTCAAACTAATGTTGGATGCTGGAGGGGAAAATTAATTTTTTTTTGCAGAAATCCAGGCACTGCAAAAATTTTATGGAGCTCCACAGACATTTCCTGATGCCTAGAGATTTGTTATTGTACACCTGAGTAATCTATTTAGGAATGCTCTTTCATAGCGGGAGGGCCTACGGTAGATGGTACTACACCTTGGAATAAGGGTTCCATTCCCAGCTCAGCACATTGATTTTGGACAAAGCCCCTAAAGTGCTCTTTGCGTCAGGCTCCTTAATGGCAAAGTGGAAATTAACACTGTCCCTGAACTCATGAAGCTGCGGGACTAGAGGCACCTAGCTGGCTCAGTCAGTAGGTCACGCAACTCCCAACCTCTTAATTGTGAGTTTGAGCCTTACATTAGGTGTAGAGATGATTTAAAAATAAAATCTTTAAAAAAAAAATAAAAAAAAATAAATAAAATCTTTGGGGCACCTGGGTGGCTCAGTGGTTGAGCATCTGCCTTTGGCTCAGGTCATGATCCCAGGGTCCTGGGATCAAGTGCCGCATGAGGCCCCCTGTGGGAAGCCTGCCTCTCCCTCTGCCAGTGTCTCTGCCTCTCTGTGTGTCTCTCATGAATAAATAAATAAATATTAAACAAATAAAAAATGAAATCTTTTTTTAAAAGATTTTATTTAAGAGAGAGTGAGAGATAGAGTGGGAGTAGGGTGGAGGGGGAGGGGGAGAAGGAGAAACAGAGATTCCCCATGGAGCAGGGAGCCTGATGTGGGACTCGATCCCAGGACCCTGGAATCATGACCTGAGCCAAAGGCAGACGCTTAACTGCCTGTTACACCCAAACGCCCCCAAAATAAAATCTTTTTTTTTTTTTAAAGAATTGCAGGACTGATAATTAGATCATGCCTTAGAACCACTTGAAGTTCTATTGAGAAATACCTTGTTCTCAAAGAAAGTAGTCTGTAGTTTGGTAAGTATCAATATATGGTCAAGAAATGAATCACTGAGGGAGCAAAATATGTAGACCAAATAACAGGTTTATTGGCATCAGTAAACAGATGGAAAAGATGGTGTTAGAGTGAAGAGGAAAGTATTGCTCTTCCAATAGAAAGGAGCCATTGAAATACTGGTCTGATTTCAGTATTTTATGGCCCAGTGGGTTGAATGGCTTTTTCTCACTTGTTCGTAATGAAGTGAATTTGGGGGGGGGGTGTTATAAATGGAGGCCGCCAGAATTAGTGAGTACTGGTGAATGGAGAAAAGCCTTTTTAGCTGAGCCAAGGTAATACTCTCCAAATCTGCCTAATAAGTTTTTGAAAGATTGTTTAACTGTTAAAATGCTGCTGATGCTTTATGTCTATAGCTTTCTGACTTTACTCCTTTCAGAGATTTGACCTGTAAGGCAGATGATGGAAATGATTGCTCATAAGCATCTGAACCAAATTATTCATTCCATAAAATATTCTCCTGCCTCCTGCCTGCAAGTACATGATTTGAAGGAAAGAAGCCCTAGGGTCCTAAGTAATTGACATGTCTGGCTGAAGGATGATGTGGGCTTCTCATTGGCTGAGTAACTTGAAGGGAGACCTTACCCATTCAACTTGAGCCTGCCCAGGTGGGGTTCTGGCTGGCTCTTGACCTCAGGATGAATGTAGGAAGCTGAACCGTCTTTTGAATAGTGTACCAAACTTGTAGCCTGTGAATACCTCAAATGTGGTACTCATCATGCTATAATATAAGTGTCTTTTTAAAAAGTTTGTTTTACCATGTAAGAGTCTTTTAAGGCCAGGAGCTGTCTTTCATGTCTGTCTTAGAGCTGCTATTTATAGTAGTCGGTTCATGTTTGTTGAATAAGCGAAATCACTTTCAAGCATCATAATTCCAACCTTCCAGAAGCTAAACCTAGTTTTGTCTTTCACTGGGTGGCGCTGTAGCCAGCTTTCCAGGGATCTTGAATGTTCTCTAAAACAACATTTTCAAACTTTACTGTGTGCAGGTCACTTGGGGAGCTTGTGAAAATGCATATTCTGATCCGGTAGGTTTGGGGTAGACCTAAGATTCTGCATTTTTAACAAGCTTTCAGGTGATGCTAATACCATTGGTCTGTATACTGCCCTTCAGGTAGCAAGGATTTAGACTCTGGTCTCTGCCTCATCTCCAAAATTTAGTCCATCATCAAGTTTTGTTGACCCTATCTCTTCTGTCCCAGCTCTGACTACTCATCTCTGTTCTGGTTGCCAACCACTTTAGCTGAAGCCTTTCTCTTTTTGGGGGGTGGGGAGGAACTATGGCAGTAACTTTCATCTAATCTCCCTGGCTCTGTCCCCTTCACTCCATTCTCTATACACACCATAACCAGTATGATATTTCTCAAATATATTTCTGATCATGTTCATCCTTGTAGCCTTCTATGAAGATAAAGCAACAACCCCATCTGTTGCTAGGTTTGTCTTTATATTAGTTGGGAGCAGAGGCAGGGGCAAAACAAAGTCAGGTTTGAGGAGCCAAGGGCTGAGTGGTGGTGGACCAGTCTTAGGAAGGCTGCCTGCAGATCCTTCCTTGCATCCACCCATCCATCCATTCATCCATTCATCCATCCATCCATTTGTTCATCCAGTCAGTTAACTAGCTGGTCAGGCATTCAACATGCTAAGACTATTGGCTCTTGGACCAGACAGTCAGATAGGCTTCTTCACATCATTTATTGTAAAACCCCAATAACTTGATATCCATTGTTTCAGAGTATCTGGCAATGAATTGCCTCAATGTATTCTAGTCAAAATATTTGCTGTTCTGGGCCTGGTCAGTCCAAAATCCCCTGCTCACATTCTTTTTTTTTTCCTTTCATTTGAATTACTGAGGATTTTAGTGTACCTGGGATAGCAATTTGTTATAAATCCTATGCCTAAAAGATTATCTGTCATTTCCTTTTTCTGATTTCTCTTGCCTTGCTTTCAGCCAGAGTTCGGTAGATGGTTAGTGTGTGTACATTCTCAGGGAAATGTAAGCCTTGCTGAAACTGAAGCCTTCCCAGGTGGGTGTAGGTGTTACCTGGTCCTACCACAGTGCCTAGGTGGCAGTGGCACAACGTCCCACTTCCAGGATTAGTCATTTTGTTTCGGCCTTAACAAAGAAGCCCACCTGTGCTTGTTGAGACTTACTCTATCTGAGATGGCCAGACTCTAGGAGGTGGAGAGATGAGGGAGATGAGGAAGGCATCCTATGTTTTTGGTGGATGGATGCGAGGATGGGGGTGAGGATCTATGTCAGGTATTCTTAGCTCCAGTGCCACTTTACAGTCTTCAGCCAGAGCTGCCCTCCACTCTCCCACCGCACCCCCCATCCCCACCTCTGGATCATGGTTGCATTCAGGGGAGAACCCTGAGCCATGTCGACATTTGCTAGAACTTGTTCTCTACCTTTTTAATTGAGCATCTCATTGATGGGGTTGTTCTTCATTCCTCTTTCCAGGGTTTTCTGTATGCTGACTTATGCTTACTGCTGGCTTTCTCTAGGGAGCAGTGCTGGGAAGATCAATCCAAGGAGATCTTAGAGGGTCAGTTGGGTTTTCTGATGTGTTCAGGCAGCTTTGATTCTGTTCAATGAGAAGAAGTGCTTCTGGGGACCGAACTCTGCCCATGAAGTGTCTCCCAGCGGGCAGCACTACAATCACGTCCTAGCCTCTGGTTCTGCTTAGATTTCAAATGACTGTTGAAAACTCAAGAGTTAGGGGGAAGTGAAGTGCCTTTGACTTAAAGGAATTTGCTAATGGAAAATCAAAGTTGTAAAAACTGTACCTTTGCGTGCATTATGGGTGGGCTGGGGAGAGGATAGTGTGAGGGGGGACGCCTCACAAAATCCCCCTTCACAGTCGGTTCACTTTTTCTTTAGTTTGTCAGCTACTATAAGGCTTAAGAAACAACTAACCTGAGACCTCAATTGTATTTCAGAAAAAATCTTCGGAGGGTGTGGTTTAGGATTTTAGAACTCCATGCTGCTGATCTCCGGGTTCTTAGAAGCCCCTCTGTGAAAAAGTTTATCGTGGAAATTGACTCCTCTTAGACACATCTGCAAGACTCCCTGCCACTGCCAAACCAGGAAAGGCAAGTTATTTCCACGATCCCTTAAAGAAAACATAATTGAGAAAGAAATTTTATAAAACATCACCCAATGTGGCCCACCATCCCATACGAATTATCTCTTTATTATATCCTTTTCTAGATAGTTCTCTACATCGTTCCCATCTGGTAGCATAAAAATTAAGAACTGGCTGCATAAAGAAGCAGCATGGACTTAGGGCCAATCTGAGGGTGTGATAGGACTAGTTTGCAATACTTTCTTGCCTTCTGGCAAGTCATTTGTCCTGAGGCACCTTGTCATTTGCATCCAGAAGAGGGACCATGAAACTGAGGGTGAGTGTTTGGCTGGCTGTCAGCAAGGAGTGGGGCTTTTTTCAGAGTAAACAGGGCAGCCATCAGGGCTTCACTGAAGACCACCCAATAAGAGAGACCATATCTTACCCAACGGGATTCCAAGGAGGCAACTGATGGGCTTCAATTGAACTGTAGTTCTGAAGGCTTTCTTCAAGGATGTGGGGCAAAATGCCTCCTATCTGGAAAATTATGGCTGTTTGTGGCCTGTTGAAAAAAATTACTGGCTCTCAGCACCAAGTGTCCTAGCCTTTCATGCACCTCTGGCAAGTCTGCCTCCATGCCACCATCATGCCTCGGCTGAATCGAGCTGCCAGGGCTGTCTGTGTGTCTGTCATCTGGCTCTTCCAGAATGGACAGTCTGGACAATCTTCAGAGCTCCTGACGATTTCAAAGGGGAGATACAGACCTAAGAAATTAAGGCCCTCCACTCCTGGCAGAGAGAATGGCATGTAAATTACTACCACATGAAGCCCCTCTGTTAAAATGAACCTGATCCCAGGCAGAGCTGGAATTACTCTGGGACTCTATGTTGTAAGGTCTGTGAGCAGACATATATGATAGCAGATGATGTGGACTTTGAGTCCTGATGAAGCAGTTCAAATCCTAACTCTGCCATTGGCTAGCTAGGCAGCTTTGGGCAATTTAGTTCACCTGTTTGATCTTTCAGTTGCTTCTTTCTAAGATGGGGGAAGGACAGTGCCTGCCTTCTCTACCTCTTGGGCTTTGATGAGGCATCAGAGGAGGTCATGGACGTTAAAGTGCTTTGCGTACAGTAAAGGGCTTCCCCATTTGCCCATGGTCAGGCAGGCCCAGGGCTCTGCTAAACTTTTTCTCACCTTAACACTGAAAGAAGTATTCTCTCCTATAGAGACATATGACTCCATTTAATAAATGAAGGCTCAAAATAAGAGCCTTTGGAGAAGTCACCTTGGGAAGACACAGCATTTCCAACTATGTAGGGATGGCTTTAACCTTTTGGGAACCCCCAGCTGGAGAATGGCCTTCAGAACTGGTCTTTTTAGGCATAAAGGAAACATCTTCCAGCATGGTCACTTACCGGAATAGGCTTGGACTTTGCCACCATTTCTAATAGTCACATATGGTATTCAAACCATGAAATGTCATATTTCCAATGCCCTTGGAAACATTCTGGTCCAGTAGTTTTCAAACCATGTTCCCTGGATTTCAACTGTTTGGAGAAGGGACATGAGGTTTGGGGATCTCCAAAGCATCATCATCTTTGATATTAAGATGCCATTAGTTCTAACTAGCATCAATTTACTGTTGGCACTTCGGAAATATTAAAAGAAAGGACACCACCTTTCTAAGACCAATTACTATTCTAAATGCGAACTATGACTAAAAAAATGCATCTTAAAATGAAGAAGATGTACTGGCTTCTGCTAAACAGTGAAAGTTAATACCATTGGAAAGACATGGTTTCTTTGCTTCCTCTGTTGGGCTTACAGATGCGGTTTCATGTGACAGATTACTGCTCCTACAAAGTTTGAAAATTGACCTAGTCCAGCCTGCTGCTTCTGCAGAGAGGCTCAGAGAGGAGAAGGTCACATAGATAGTTCCCAGCAGGGCTGCTACTAGAACTCGGGCCTCTCAAGTGCAAAGCAAATTCTCTTCACCTTGTCCTAGTACCTCTTGTCCATGGCCATATTTCATCTTTCTGGGACATCATTTTACTGCTGAATGCAGCTCGACTACATAAGGGAGACTGAATCACCAGGATCTTAGAAATACCAGGTCGCTGGGTGATTTCACCTGCAAGTTGTTGCCATAGCTCAAGCCCTGAGGACTGTGTTATACTGAGCCTCAGCGTTTATGGTAATGGAGACTGCTGAGGGTCACCAGTGGGCTGATAGCCAATAGCAGTGCTTTCTGCATTACCAGCGGGAGCACCAGGCCAGGGAGGAGCCGGGGCTGGCCCCAAAGGGCAAGGCTGACAACGGTCCAATGGCTAATGTGAGGATTAGCTCTAGCTTTGGGTAATCTGTCCGCACCTCAGCCTAGCTACAGGAGAGCCTCAGGACTCATTACACTTGGCTGCTTCTCGGTGTGTTGCAATTTTCCCCTTTCAAATCCATCTTTCTTTCGAAAAATTGGATGAGACATTGTTATTTTTCAAAAGTTGATCATTGTTTTAAGCTGGCATATAAATGTTTATAAATGTTAACACTTAAAAAAATGTAATAGGGGCAGCCTGGGTGGCTCAGCAGTTTAGCGCCGCCTTCAGCCAAGGGCCTGATCCTGGAGACCCGGAATCGAGTCCCACATCGGGCTCCCTGCATGGAGCCTGCTTCTCCCTCTGCCTGTGTCTCTGCCTCTCTGTGTGTGTGTGTGTGTGTCTCTCATGAATAAATAAATAAAATCTTCTTAAAAAATGTAATGGGAAGGAAGAAAACCCCTGTGCACTTGTTTGGTCCCTTTTGTGAGTGGAGTTGGTGGCAGCTCTGGGTTTAGGAGAGCAGGCCCAGCTCTGCTAGCCCTTTGAATGTCCCTTGAGGTGGAGAAGACAAAGATTGGGTCACACCAAGAAATCGAACTGTCTTTAGGTGCTGGTCCCCGGCCAGGGCCAGTGTTGGTGAATTGGCTGCCTGGAAAGGATAGCTCCTATGTGTTTCTCTTTTGTGGATGAGTAGAAAGTTTCCATCTACAGAACTCTATGCTGTTAATTTCACTTAGTTTAAGTGCAGGGGCAGGGAGGGAGCCAAACACAGGATTGTAAGTAAACCACTTCACAAACATTAACCACTCTAAATAACATTTGGTGGTTAGGCTGAAATTTTACAGTGTGATTTCCCTCAGTTCTGAACACACACTGACTTCAGAGACATAAGTCTATTTCATTGATGTGATACTTGTCATATGAGGGTCCAGCTTTGCCTTGCTCAGGTATGTTTGTTAGGGTAGTAATTGTCAGTGGGTTCCATAACTCCCTGGTTAATTTAAGCATTTGTATGCAAGTTGTTAACGTGATGAGATCATGCGGAAAGCATACTGTCAGGGAGTCCATGTTAGCAATGGGAGAGCACCTTAATTGTTTTCTCCCTTTGGGAGAGCAGAAGGGGGGTAAATTTGAAGGTCTTTGAAGGTCTATTTTTACTCCTGAAGCAAAAGTTCACATTTTATCTCAGATAAGATGTTTAGTTAGTGAGTTTTATTGAATTCAGTTGAGACAATTGAATGAAAACTTAAGCCACAGTTTACAAGGGCGGGCAAAAGGACAACATTCCAGAGCAGGCAGTGTGGAGCCTGACCGAGGGGTAGAGGCAGAAGGAGAAGATGGTCCGTCAGCCATCATTTACCAGGATGGCACATAATCATGTTTGACTTGGTGGAACAGGCTTTTTACATGTAACATGTTCCTCCATCCCAAATCAGGGACCACGGGGGTAGTTTTAATTGCTGTATCTTTAGATTCTCATGCAGGGCCTGGCATAGGGTTGGAGGAGTGAGATTTGGAGGATGTCCTTGAAGGTTAGTGAGGAGTAGAGGTCCACCAGGCAAACCAGACATAGAGGCCACGGGGAAAGCCATGGGTGAGGAGTTTCCATAGTGGGTCAATGGAAGGGATGGTGTTCGTCTGATTGAGGAGCACAGGATGAACATTTGAATTTGCCAAGAAGGTCCCAAGAGAAATGTTAGTGCAATTTTAGAGGGTCATGTTTTGAGCCACACACCACAGATGACCCTGACCCCTTTTGTTGGCTGTAAACACCTTTCCAGCACCACGCACGGTGGGGCAGGGAGGAAATATGGGCACAGCTTGCATTTATTAAACTCTGCATTTTACTGAGTTGAATTGACTGGTCTGGGAGAGGGAGAGTATTAGCTCCAGTGTCAGCAGAAAGCCTAACCTGGGCCTAACAGAGGGAGAGGGAGAATCTCAAGTAGGGGCTCAATCTCATGACCCTGAGATCATGACCTGAGCCAAAATCAAGAGTCGGACACTCGGCACCCCCCATTCTTTTTTTTAAGATTTAATTTATTTATTCATGAGAGACACACAGAGGCAGAGACACAAGCCGAGGGAGAAACAGGCTTCCCGCAAGGAGCTCAATGTGGGACTTGATCCCCAGGATCACAACGGAGCTGAAGGCAAGCACTCAACCACTGAGCCACCGAGGTGCCTCCCTCCCCAATACTTAATCTAGAGTTTGTTGTCTTTTACATTTCATGGTGACTTTGCAATGGCGATCACCCAGAGGAAGGTCAGGAGACATAATTAAGGGACTTGGCTATGGTCACACTAGTGAAGGGCAGAAGCCAGGGTCTGTCTCATAGCCTGTGGACATAACTACAGGAGTATTTGAAAAGGGGTTTTGCTGTGGGAGGAGGACAGGACTTCTTAAGAAGGATGCTCAGGAAAGGCTATTCTACGGAGGTTACGTTTGAGCTGAAATCCCAGAGAATAATTCGAAGGAACTAGCCATGGACAAGCCGAAAGTATCAGGCTGAGGGAATCACAGTTGCAAAGACGATGAGGTCCATTCACTCCAAGGAATGTTGATGAGATCTTTGCTTAAGCCCTTTTTGGAGGTAATTCTTTGACAGGCCCGTTGGGCAGGTGTTACTTTGCTGACATACCTAACTCAAAAGTTTGCACCAGAGACTTGTGAAATGAAATCCCCCTTAAAACTTGTCTCTATACCTGCTGAATTTTTGGTAAGAGCAGAATGGATCATGGGAGTCTAATAGGGGTCCGGGAGCAGTGGGAAGGAAATTAGTTAGGAATGGCCTTATAAGTGCCTGTAGGACCAGGTTACTGGGAAAATACTGGCAAATATTTCCCCTGTGAGACTTTTAATACACGTCATGCTACAGGATTCCTAGAAGTATTTTTTCCTGTGTCCATCAGAAGCTTGTATTTACAGAGGCACATGGATCAAAGGCAAAGAACCACTGCTGCTGGAAACCTAAAACCATCCCTGTGTGGGCTAGGCCCCGGAACAAAGCAACACAGGGCCAGGATTTTACTTCCTGCTCTGGAACCAACTGGCCTCTGACTCTATGCATTGCACTTTTCTGCTTTACATGTGCTGTGCAGAAAATGTCCTATCCTTCTCCTTTCTGATACGACTGTACATTGATAGGATTTATGAAGGCATTAACAAAATCCACATTCTCCATAATATGTGTCATCAGGGTGTTCCTTGATAGTGATTCAAAGGAATGTGTGTGTGTGTGTGTGTGTGTGTGTGTTTCCTTGAAAGAGCTCCTATAAGTTGCCTTGCACATTGCCTGAAACAAGATAAAGGAGCCCAGATCTTGGCTTCTTATTTGCTCCTCCTTTTCTTTTTCATGGTGATGCTTTTCAAGGTGACGTTCTTTGATATAACATGTTGGCCACACAAAACTGGCGAACACGAATTAGTTCTTTTTTTTTTTTTTACGCGAATTAGTTCTGAGATGGTTAGCCCCAGCAACAAAGCAGAAGGTGTTTTACTAAAATGGATCCTTAGATTTGTCTGCATTTGTAGCTTAATCCTGACCAAAATTCCAAGAAGTGCTGGTGAAAGTCCAGATTCATAGCAACCCGCTTTCACAAGAGTTCAAAGAAGTCTACTGCTATAAGGCGTAGGTCCAAATTTGAAGGCTTTCAGGATCCCAGGATGGCAAATTGTGGAGTGAATGTGAATATATCAGGCACTCAAGATCACATCGTCATTTTCTGTCCACTTAGGAATGCTGTTTGCTGTTTGCGTGGGATGGGTGGGATGGGTGAGGGTTTCTGATGTCCTCATTTACTACCACCTCTGTAGGAGGTGGTATCACTATACAAGTGATAGGAGGTGGTATCACTATACAAGTGATGACCATTCTTGGTGGTGATGAAATTAGGCTGCGTGAAATCCTACCTCCCTGAGGATCTGTAACGACCAGAGGTGGTTACAAGAAATCATCTCTGCTGATGTAATGCTCCGTATACCAGGACTGAGCCACCAGATGAAGTAATGTACATTTCTGCCTTTGAAAAGTGCCTGGTGGGAAACCAGGATATGAGCTATTGCTGAGTGAAATATAATGCCCTAGAAAAAAAGGGAAGATACTGTAAACTTAAAATCATTACAAAAGTGACCATCTGGGTTATATATTAAACCACAGTTTTCAATTTGTTATGGTTTGAGGAATGACTTTACGACGAGTGCTCCCTCTCCCTACCTTCCTCAGCCTCAGCAAAGCATTCTCTTTTCATAAATGTAGTTAGCAAAAAATTTAACTTAACTTCAGTTGTGTTTAAAAAAGTTTAAATCAATGATTCTTAGTAAAGACACTGCATTTGCTTACCTCTTTGTGTTTAGACTTAATATATGGTCTTACATTGATAATTCCCCTTTAGCTGTGGGAAATATACCAGTGTGTCGCCACTGGGCCATGAGATAAATCAGATCTATGCAGGGTTGACAGTCGAGAACCCTCTCTGCCTGGATTCAGGAAACAAGAGCCTGTACAACTTACTTTGGAAAACCTTTAGGCATCAAAATCCTGGCATTTCCATGTTTTAAGACCACTCAGTAGTAGCCCTGTTTTCATAATCATTTAGAAGTATTTTACTTAATTAGAGCAGTATTTGCTCAGGCAGAAAATCACATTTATATGTTAACCTGGCTTAACACCTCATGGCTACTTGTTGTTTCTAATCAGAAAAGACAGCCTGGTGACTGGTTCCATGCTGGTTGGGGTCCAACACACTATAGGCTTTGCCAGGGCCTAGTCCCAAACCTGGGATTCTGGGTGGGGTTCTTCTGTGGGCCTGGCTTGAAACATTTCCATGATTTCTAATTTAGGAAAGCAGGGGCACAAACCAATCCACATATAACTCAGCTACTTTGATAGGACTATTAAGATCTCTCCTAAATTCTCCTTTTAAAAAAAACCATTGTTTGATTAATTCACATACCATGTAATTCATCCATTTAAAGGGTACAATTCGATAGTTTTTGGTGTATTCACAAAATTGTGCATCCAAAACCATGGTCAGTTTTAGAATTTTTAAAAACTGAAATATAGTTGATACAGTGTTTCATTAGTTTCAAGTGTTCAGTACAGTGATTTGACAAGTCTATTATTTTAGAATATTTTTATTACTCTCAAAAGAAACCCCACACTCCTCAGCTTTCACCTCCAGTCTTGCCTTCTTCCTAGCCTTGGCAACCACTAATCAGTCTAGTTTCTGTCTCTACAGATTTGCATATTATAGACATTTAACAGAAATGGAATAATATGATATGTGGTCCTTTGTGACTAGTTTCTTGGTTTATCTCTGTTGTAACATCAGTTAGTACTTTATATTTTACTGTTGGATAAAATAAAATAAAAATAAAATCCATTGTATGGATGTACCACATATTATTTATCTCTTTATCAGTTGATGGACATTTGGGTTGTATCTGCTTTTTGACTTTTGTGAATAGCAGTTCTATGAACAGTTGTGTACAACTCTATGTGGGCATATGCCTTCATTTCTTTTGGGTATATACATTGAAATGGAATTGCTTCGTCACATGGTAATCCTGTGTTTAATCATTTGCAGAATTGCCAGGCTATTTTCCAAATGGTGTAGCCACCATTTTATATTTCCACCAGCAATGCATGAGTGTTCCAGGTTCTCAATATCCTTGCCAACACTTGTTATTATTGGTCTTTTTCATCATAGCCATTCTAGTGGGTGTGAAGAGGTATGCCATAGTCACTTTGGCTTGCATTTCCTAATGACTAATTATATTGATCATATCTTTATCTGCTCATTGGCCATTTTATATTTTCCTTAGAGAAATATCTATTCAGAATCTTTGTTCATTTTTTTTTGGATATTTTTTTTAATTTATTTTTTTATTGGTGTTCAATTTACTAACATACAGAATAACACCCAGTGCCCGTCACCCATTCACTCCCACCCCCCGCCCTCTTCCCCTTCTACCACCCCTAGTTCGTTTCCCAGAGTTCATTTTTAATTGGATTATTTGACTTTTTAGTAGTGAGTTGTAATGGTTTTTTATAAGTTCTAGATAAAACTCTTTATGAGTTGTAGAATGTGCAAAACTTTTTTCCATTCTGTGACTTGTCTTTTCACTTTCTTGATGATATTCTTTGAAGCACAAAAGTTTTTAATTTTGATAATATATGGTTTATCTATTTTTCCTTTTGTTGTTTGTGGTTTTGATGACACATCCAAGAAGCCATTGCCTACCGAAGGCCACAAAGATTTACAATTACATTTTCTTTAAGAGTTTTATCATTTTAACTCTTTCATTTAAGTCTTTGATCCATTTTGAGTTAATTTTTGTGTATAGTGTGAGATAGGAGTCCAAGTTCATTCTTTTATATGTAGCTATTGATTTGACCCAGAACCTTTTCCTGAAAAGGCTACTGTTGGTAGTTCCCAACATTACCCTGCAGCAGCCTCACTGTAATTTAGACTTCAAGCAGAGGATATGTGGAGTCGAGGTGAGCTGGCTTTGGTGGTGGCAGCACAATAACCATACTCTAAATCTTTACTTATGGTGACCTGTTCTGCCTCAACAACATTAACTGGGACCCGGTTATAAAAACTTATGGAATTCCTTAGCCAGAGTATTTCACTGTTGCTGAGGTAGGTGGTGGAGAGTTAACAGGTCATATTACAGGTAAAATGGAAGACTCACTGTCTAGTGAGGAATAGCATGGGTATGTCACAGCTCTGCCTGTTATCCCAGAATTTTGATGACTTGGTTTGGCTGCTAAACTTGGAGTTATTACAGGAGATTTCAGAAAGTGACAAGGCAAGGCTGTCTACATTCAGCTCTTCTTTAATAATTTACTGGAAATCCTAGACAGCACACTAAAACATGAAAAATAAAAAGATATGAGAATTAAGAAGAAAGGAAAAAACCTGCTATTTTGCACAAGTACAATTGTGTAAGAGAAAATCCACAAGAATCTTCAAATAAATGTTTAGAATTTATAAAAGTCAAGCAAAGCTGTTGGATATAAAGTTAATATAAAAATCAATTCCATTTCTACATAGAAACAATAAAATTTGAAAAAGATGCCATTTGGCATGGCATCATCAATAAACAATAAATGCTTAGGAAAAGTAACAAAAGCTATGCAAGACCTCACTGAAGTTTGTAAAATTTTATGGAGAAACATTAAGATGACCTACCTAAGTGGAGGGAGACTACATACATGGATTAGAGGACTTGATATTATAAACTGGCACTTCTTTCCATATTGATCCACAGATCCAATGTAATTGCAATCAAAATCCCTTTGTTTTTGTGGGACCTGTTAAACTGATTTTTAAAGTTATAGAGTAATGGAGAGAGCCAAAAAGAGACAAGATCTTCTTGAACAACAGCAAAATGAGTGAATTTGCCCTTTTAGATGTCAAGCTATAATAAATAAGTCTGTATCATAACACTAGAGTAGTTGTCTAGAACAGTAAAACAGAATTTGAGAAATAGATACAGGAATCCATGGATTTTGACATTCCCTAGAGAAGACATGGAACATCAGTGGTGAGTGGATAGACTTTTCAGTAAAGGTAGTAGGACAACTCGAGATCCATATGGTGGAAAAAATTTCTCAGATTACTACCTTATCATACAAACAAGAACATCACTTCCAGATTTATTAGAAACCTAGAGATGAAAAACGTATCTGAAAAATCCTTTGAAGATAATATGGGAGAGTGTCTCCATGACCTCAAGGCAGAAAATCACTTACTCAACAAGCCATTTAGAAAGTGCTAACTATAAAGGAAAGGGTTTTTTTCCCCAAAGACTTTGTTTAAATTCAAGTTAGAATGTACAGAATACACAGAGAACAACATCTGGGGAGAAACAAAAAGAAAAAAGAAAAAATATGTGAAGGATGACTAAGTCCTGTACAAAAGTATAAAATGAAATGGCCAACAAACAAAAAAAAAATATTCAGCCTCATTAGTTTATGTGAGTTAGAAATTTAGGCATGACTTAGCTGGATCCTTTGGCTCAAGGTCTTTCACAAGATTACAATCAAGCTGAGGCTATAGTCCCCTCATCTGAATGTTCAACTGAGAAAGGATATTCTTCTAAGCTGACTCATGTGGTTATTAGCAAGATTCATCTCTTTGTATTATGTTTGGGCTGAGAACCTCAGATCCTCACTGACTGTTGGTCAAAAGTCACTCTCATTTCCTTGCCCTATGGACCTCCATATGGAGCACTTTACCACATGGCAACTGCTTTCATCAGAATAAGTGAGAGATAACAAGAGAGGGTGAACAAGAGAGAAGCCAGAATCTTTTTGGCACTTCAAGTTTGGAAGTGACATCTGAGCACCATTACTCTGTTCTCTTTGTTGAAAGTAAGTCACTGCTAGATCCATCCCACATTTAAAGAGAGGGAATTACCCAAAGGCACACAGAAAACAAGGCATCTTATAGGCTGCCTATTATAGCATCTCTCTAACTTTTAACATTCTACCTTGTTTTTTTTTCTACCTTGAAATAATATTATACCATTTCACATGTACTATGAAACATTACAACAGTATGTATTAATTTCCCATGTCTCAGCCTCTGCTTTTGTTTTTATTTTTAAAAGATTTTATTTATTTATTTCAGAAAGAGAGAGAGAGAAATGCAAGCACCAGTGGGGGAGGGGCAGAAGGAGAAGAAGGCTTCCCACTGAGCAGGGAGCCCGATGATGATACGAGACTTTATCCCAGAACCCTGGGATCATGACCCGAGCCAAAGCCAGATGCTTAACCAACTGAGCCACTCAGGTGCCCCAGCTTCTGCTTTTTTAAATAATTTTTTCTGCATATGTTATACAGCATATAATACAATGTTATTATTTTTGCTCTAAACAGTTATCTTTGAAAGAGTTTTTTTATTTTTTTTTAAAAAATTATTCATTTTAGAGAAAGAGAGAGCAGGGGGGAGGGCAGAGGGAGTGGGAGAATCCTGAAGCAGACTCTGCTGAGCACGGAGCCTAACATGAGGCTCAATGCGAGGACCCTAAGATCAGGACCTGTGCTAAAATCAAGAGTCAGTTGCTTAACCTACTGAGCCAGCCAGGTGCCCCTGAAAGAAATTTTTTTAAAAAAGAAACAAATATTTAATGTTTATATACATATTTATCAATTCCAGTGCTCTTTGTTCCTTTTCATATCCCCAGTATTCCATCTGGTATTATTTTACTTCCGCTGAAAGAACTTTATTATTTCTTTTAATGATGGGGTTCTGACAATGAATTATCCCTTAAGGAAAGGAAAAGTAGTCAGAGGTACATGGATTGAAAGGAAAGGAATAAAACTATTATTATTAGCAGTTGACATGATCACCAACAGAAGAAACAATATACAAAAAAGAAAACTAATTAGAAAATACAGCAGTGTTATGTGATTAAATATCAACTTACAAAAATCAATAGTATTTCTCTGTACCAATAACTGATCTGAAAACAACTTGTTTCTAAGGTTACTCCTTGATTTCACCTCATTTAAAATTTTTGAGCTCATTTCAAAAACTTTTTCTCCCCCTGGGAGTAGAATTATAAGATGTTATCTTTTTTGATAGACCACATCCTGCAGAAATCCTTCTGAAACTTGACTTATCAGTACTTGCTTTGGGTGTGGTTACACGGTCTGTCTGGCTTTCTCACATGGTACATTGACTCTCCAGTTACCTATGATGTAGCAGCCCTCTGTTTACAACTTGCTCCAAATTCCTAACATAAAATATTCATTGAGTTCCTAATATGAGCAAACATTGAATTTAACATTATCCTTCTCCTTCAAGGCAATCAGTCTTTCCATTCTTAATGTTTGTTGCTCCTCCAATTATTTACCTTTGGGATCTGCCAGGTGACAACATTAGAATGATTCTCCTATAGAAGCAAAAGAGACACCTGAGTTGTGTAAATAGTTTCCATCAAGCTCATGCACTATACACTGTAGGCATGCAGAATCACTCTCAGTTTATTGGTAAGACCTGGAGATTGGAAACAACAGTCAAGTGTCAGTAAGAAGAAGGGATCATGGATAGCAGAAGGAGGAAACAGGTGAATCTAACAAATATGACCAGATTCCAGAGTTGTTTCCATGTTGATATTACCGAGCATCACATTTTTATAACCTAGTGCAGTAATAGATATTCCTAAAGGCCCTAAGACAAAATGTGTATAAAGTCCTCCTCAAATGCCTGCCACATATAAAGGTGCTAAATAAAGTGTGTGTGTATATACATTACATACACATATATATGAATGAAAAAGCTAAATTGTTATTATTATACTTCATATATATCACTATATACATGATACATTAAAGAAGTGAGAGGACTGTATGACATTTTCGAATGATTTCCGTGGAAGTACTTAGAATTGAAAAATCATTGAGAAATACCTTTAAGTTATCACAATGGAACACTTTTTCTCCAATGAGACTAGAAAAATGAGGAGCCATTGCATTTAATAAAATAAGAATTTCTTCTCTCTACATGGTCAGATTAATGAGAACATTTAAAAAAAAATAATGCAATTGCTATCCTCTTCTTGGTGGCATGCTCTCTGTGCTAAATTTAAGTGACAGTAAAAGGTAATGGGTTGGAGGAGAAAAATTGTAACTTCCTAGTTTATTGGAGTAGTGAAACCCTTGGGATCAGAGACGGAATTTGAACTGAGAGTGACAAGAAGAAGAAGAAGGAAGAGGTGTTCTGATTTTATAGGTAAAATAAAGTTGGCTAGGGGAATCCCTGGGTGGCTCAGCGGTTTAGCTCCTGCCTCAAGCCAGGGCGTGATCCTGGAGTCCAGGGATCGAGTCCCACGTCTGGCTCCCTGCATGGAGCCTGCTTCCCCCTCTGCCTGTGTCTCTGCCTCTGTGTGTGTGTGTGTCTTTCATGAATAAATAAATAAAATCTTTAAAAAAAATAAAGTTGGCTACACTTGAAGTGAAATTTAAAAATACACATTGCCTTAGTTTGGATGGCAATATTTTGCTTCTCACATGAAACTGGACTTCTGCCCTTCAGCCTCTTCTATTATCCCTTTGGAAACTGTATCATCTTTGAAGATGAGGTATGTGGCTTTCCCAGTCATCTTTTCCATTACAAAAATAGGTCTATCTTTTCTTGTGATTTGGAAGTGACTGGGACTGTGTTGTGATGCCATAGCCTCAAAACAGACTTAATAAGTATAAACTGTGATTCCCTCAGAAGCACCTCAGTGTTGGCCTGCTGGGGGCCACAAGTGAATTTCAACAGCCCCATGTTATACAAATTCCCAGCATGTTACATAGAGGGCCTAGGTCATTGGTGAGTGCTGAATGAAACTTACGCCATGAAGTAGAAAGAGCACAGGAATTGGAGTCAAAAGGCCTGGATTCTGGCCCTGGCCCAGTCCTTTACTATTTCGAAATTAGTCTCAGGACTCTGTAGTTAGGGAACACAGCAACCTGGTTGCCTGTAATAAATGGACACCGTCTGTGACAGCATTTGATGGGCCTCAGTGCCATCTTTATTCTTCTCCATTCTTGTCTTCCTTGGCTTCATCCAACCATCTTGGTGCGATGCCCCCTCCTCTTTCTCCACTGCCACCCAGCCCCTGGGTATCTCCCAGCCTGGGAAGAACTCTGTTGGGCTTCACAGACAATGCTGTCCAGCTGGCATTTGAGCTTATAGTCTGGCCTTTGTTTGAGTCCTCCCCTCTATGCCCTGAGGCATATGTCTGAGAGATGGTCAGTAGAGCCACAGACCCCTGATTTTGCATGCATCAGCCATGGGAGCCATCTGGTGCACTCGTACCATTTAGATCAATTGCACACTGCTCCCATTCATTTCCTTTTGTTAATGTCTACAAGGGTTTTGAGTTTACTAAACACTGTCATAGGATATTTGTTAAGACATATCAAAATCTTAACTGTAAGAACATTAAGTACCATTTGTTAAGTGATGACTATGAGTTAGGCACAAAAGCCCTATGAGATATGGATAGAGTTGGGAAAGAATCCCCAGAGAAGTAGAAGGATTTGCCCAAGATCATGAGAACTTGGCCTCAGAGCTAAGGTCTTCATTCTACCACATCTCACTGCATCTTTATGCCTTGATGTCTTTGCTATGTACAAATGCCTTTCCAATGGAACATGTATATACATCACCTGAGAGTCCTATAAAATGCAGACTCGGATCCAGTACTTCTGGGATGAGACCTGGGATTCTGTGTGTCTACCAGGTTTTCAGGCAATGCCAGTGCTGCTCATCCATGGACCACATTTTGATTAGCAAGACTGTCCACTATCAGAAATACAAGGGAGGTCAAGAATATTATAACCTGATGGGGCATTTTTAACAAAAATATTTTTGAAGTGATACTGCATGACAAAATGTTATTTTGCTTTTAAAGACCATATTGAACATGATGATGCTAAGTCATATTGACAGAACACTTTGTTCTTTCAATTAACAACATTTTTGTTAAAAATTAGGTGAGGGGATGCACTAGGTTATCATGTTCCTGCCCTACTCATGGACTTCAGTCCGGGATTAGTAACCCCTAAGCAGGGGTCTCTGAATGTGCCTCAGGAAGTTTTTATACTCACCCTGCCCGAGATTATATATAAAATCATTCATGTATGTATATATGTGCATTTTCTGAGCAAAGAACTGGGAACTTTTCATCACATTCTCCTTGGACCCATGAACTAAAGTAGGTTAAGGATTACTGCTCCAGCAGAAATGTGCTCTTCTGCAAATGGTTCTGGAATTTCTCTATTACTGAAGCCTTGACTAAGAAGGGTCCATAGTAATGTATGCAATTTATTTGTATCAGATGCTGTGAGTTCCCAGGCTGCTGACTACATAATTGAAGCCCTTTGAAAATGCCAGTTGATAGCTATAATTAGGTAAAAATAAATGCACTAGACCCTTTAGATAACTTTCCTGATGACTGCTGGCCAAAACCCAGGCAGGAGTACTCCTTGATTTCTCTGGCTTTGAAAGCCAGTGACCTTCAGCTTCCCTCCCTCGCTCTTGTGATTGGCATTAGAACTGTGTAACAGCCTCACCCAGTAGCGTAGTGGAGGGGAGGCTCATCAGTACTTACCCAGGATCTCTGCACTTTCAACATCTGTAACCACAAAAATGAACTTGATCAATATTTGATTATCAGTGACCAGGAAGTAATTACAGAATTAAAAAATCAAAAGTCATAAATACATTACATGCATATGAGCTCAGGGTACTCTAAGCTCACCAAACCATTCTGATGGTTCAACTTGGAAACAGCTCTGGTCCTGATAATGGCTGTGAAAGCCTGCATTGAAACCAGCACCCTTCCATTTTTATATTTCTATATTTTTTTGTGGAGCTGAAAGTTTGATGCTATGGTCCTGGAGTCAGACTACATGGATTCAAATGTAATTCTCCCATTTAATAGCTAAGTGACTTTGGACATGGTACTCGTTCCCCCAAGGCTCAGTATCTTCTTCCTGTGTTACAAGAATAACGATAGTAATATTGATACTACTGACCATAAGGTTGTTTTGAGGATTAAATGAAATAATCTCTGTAAAGCACACAACCTAATGCCAGGTACACAGTAAGTATTCACTGAACGCTTGCTGCTATTATTACTCTCTAGGCCAAAAGTAATGTCCTCTTAACAGGTGGATGGGGTAAGAGGAGTTGTTGCCTATGCACCTGAACTCCTTATGTTAGTGGGGGAGAAATTAAAAACCTTTGTATAACTGATCATAGTCTTTCTTCCCACTCATCACCTACTTACTTGCACACTGAAGATGGCTCTAATACCTCACTGTCTCTCTACTCTGCTAGATTTGTTGATAAGCGCCTCTGCTCCATGCTCCTCCACTCACGCACCCACTAGCACAGTCATACATTTGATCTTTCTCATTTCTTATTTTTATTTTTTTCTGGCTTTACTGAGATAGAATTGACATATAACGTTGTGTGAGCGTAAGGCGTGCAACGTGATGATTTGATACAGGGATATATTGTGAAAGAAGGCCACAGTGAGATAAGTTAATACATCTGTCACCTCACAGTTACCTTTTTATTTATTTATTTTTATTTTTGGTGGTGAGAATGTTTAAGAGCTACTCTCTACAGAACTTTCAAGTATACAGTCCAGTACGGGTCACCCTTAGTCACCATGCCTAATGAACATTTGATCTTTTTTTTTTTTAATTTTTTTTTATTTATTTATGATAGTCAGAGAGAGAGAGAGAGAGAGAGAGAGAGAGAGAGAGAGGCAGAGACACAGGCAGAGGGAGAAGCAGGCTCCATGCACCGGGAGCCCGACGTGGGATTCGATCCCGGGTCTCCAGGATCGCGCCCTGGGCCAAAGGCAGGCGCTAAACCGCTGCGCCACCCAGGGATCCCTGAACATTTGATCTTATACTTTGTGTCAGTGGCTTCCACTCCAATGACCACAACCTCTGACCACATCCATCACTGACTACACCCATCTCTTCCTTTCTCCCCCGCTGAGCCTACTTTGGTACCCTCAGGACTTGGTGGGTTTCATGCCCTTTGCTTTGACTCAGCACAGAAGCTCCTCCCCACTGGAAACTGCTCCCCACACCATGGATTTGAGCACGCGAAAAGTTGATGAAACAGATTCTCTACTAAATTTACAACATGTCTTCTCAGATGAGATTCTTCTCTCTAAGCTTCTTTACCACGTTTATTTTAATTTTAGGGTAGAGGGAGGCGGAAGGATGCGGAAGGGAAAAAGAAGGTGTGAAGGTGTGCTTGAGAGAAAGAAATATATCCGTGAATAAACATTTTGTTAACATCTGTGATGTAGTGGCAAGTCCTGGAGAAATTTTGGCAAATCCTGGAGAAGTTTTGGCTCACACCTACACTGTTCTAGCAGAAGCTGGCTACCAACCGCTTGGCACTCTTTCTGAAGAAGGGTTCTTGCATTCAGGTACAAGATTGGACTAAAGTGGTCCCTGAAGTCAAGCTCAGTATAAGTTTTGAAGTATTGTGTTCTAATATGCAAGAACAGGATGTGGAGAAGTGCCAAAAGAGCAGTAGTGACCATTGTAGGTGCTCAGCTTCCAAAGGATGGAAAAAGAGTTTCATGGCCTGGTAGATCCTTTTGCTTTTTCTTAACTTGTTTCCCCGTGAGTGTGAGCTGCTATAGCAGATAGGTTTTCTTTTTAATCTTTTCTTTTTTTAAATTGAAGCATAATTGACACATAACATTATATTAGTTTCAGGTGTACACTGTAATGATTCAATATTTGTGTATATTACAGCTGGACCACCACAATATGTCTGAGTCATACGTTTGTATTTCCAGTGCCCAGAGCAGAGGCTTGTTCCAAAGTGTTCAGTTCATGTGTAATGGTTAAGAAAAAATTGAAGATTGAGCTGAACTCGAAAGCTGATCTCTCCCATTCCTTCTAGCCTGAAAATTCGAATTCCTCTGATTTCAACCATGACAGGTCTGGTTAAGTCTCCTGGAGGGAAATCCTGTGCTCCCTTTGTTTTAACCACCTCTTTGTGGTTGAATAGTACAGGTTTTCAATCAGGTCCTGAGAGGGTGTCAATTTCTTGTCATACTTACCAGAATGTGATAGAATTTCAAATAAGACCCAAACAATATGTTTCCAGGAGTTGAGAGATAACCACACTTGCTATACATACCATCTCTGAAAATGTGTTGTTCTTTATTTTATTTTTTTTTTTAATTTTTATTTATTTATGATAGTCACAGAGAGAGAGAGAGAGAGGCAGAGACACAGGCAGAGGGAGAAGCAGGCTCCATGCACTGGGAGCCTGACGTGGGATTCGATCCCGGGTCTCCAGGATCGCGCCCTGGGCCAAAGGCAGGCGCTAAACCACTGCGCCACCCAGGGATCCCTGTGTTGTTCTTTAGAACAGACATTCTTCTTTATGATACACAGGATTTCTTCAAGGGGCAATGACTGTTATGCAGAGGCCATTGCAAACCTGGGCTTGCCTTAGCAGGAGTCTAGTTACTCGGAGTCATCCCTCAAGAGGGATTGCACTATTAGCTACTTTGCATGTGGTTTAAGCCTGGACCAAAGAACACTATTCTCCTGCTTAGCGAGAAGAGGCTAAAGGCCCTTGAAACTGGGTTTTCCATTCCAATTTGCTAATTAAACATAGATGTTCATTCCTTAAATGCATATAATTAGTAATTCTCATGATTTGTGGTTTTTTTTTTTTTTTTTGTCAAGCAATCTGTTTGGGGAGCTTGAAGCAACTGGGGCATTGCTGGCTTTGGTGAAGTTTGTTTAATTTCTTTTTATGACATTCTTCATCTTGGAAATGGGGTTTTCAAATGTTGCTTTCTCAGGCATAATTACTGATTTTCTGGCTTTTATTTCAGGATTGGAACTGGTTCAGGGTGCCAGGGAAGCATTTTGTGGTGCTCTGTATTAAAGCTGTAATATCCAAGAAAATTGTCTGATTGTATGTGGTATCTAGGATGTGGTACCTTATTGAAAATGTTTCAGATTTTGACAATGTGATGGGTTGATTATCTTTGATTTATATTCCAAATGATCTTATTTTCTTTAAATTAATATTTTGTTCAATCTTTGAGATTCTATTTGGCTTTCTAGCATCATTTAGGAGCATTTCATTGGCATTTGCTGTAATTCACTGTCTTCGAGTATTCAAAAAAAGCAAATACATTCTTTGTGTAGCATAGAATGTCTCTTCATTTTAAAGTTCACATTGAATATGAGCCGAACCAATTGCTACAGTCTTGGTAGCAGCAGTAATTTTACAACTGCTTATTACTTAGAAGAATGTATCTTGCTAGAAAGGGCTTTATATCCTACTCCCTAATGGCTATTTGCCAGCTCTCCCAACTCCCCGCCCACCACCACCAAATGTCTTTCAAATATTCTTACTCCCATGATTCCCTTATCTTGGAATGTCTTGAATTCCATCTCCTACTCAATTTGAGGGCTACCTCCTCCAAGAAGCCTCTCTAACTGTCTCTCCTTCCACATATGGAATTGGTGACTTTGTCACTATTGGTACCATGGGGCTTTGTCAACGCCTCTCTTACTCTCTTGCCAAGGTGCAGCTTACTCAATGAGCTTCTAGAACACAGTTGCCATTAGACTGGCAGATACTTGAGAAAAGCAAGTATGTAGTTTGGACCTGACTCTCTCCTGGTGTCCTGCACAGTGCCCGAAGAGTGCAGGTTTGTTGCATGAACAACCTTCCTTCTATATCAAGCTGATCCTTTTAGGGAGCACTGGTTGAGCCAAATGGCCAGGATGAAAAAGGTTCTGATCCAAAGTGACCATCAGATCTGAGGAGTTAGTGTTGGAAGACGTAATTTAAGCCCCAGACCTGCTACCGGTTGATAGTACGATCTTCAGTTACTTCACATTTCTGAGCTTAACCTCCTTATTTTACATGTTACAAATGTTGCCAATACCTGGTGTATATAATATGAAAATGTGTTGTGAAGATTAAAAGGGCAAGTATTTGGGTAGACATTTTAGAAACAGTAAGTACAAACACAGGTACTGAATTGCCACACCCAGAGCCTTGTATTTCTCCCTTGGTAAAAATGGAAGTACTGAAACGCACCTTCCTCATTGGGTTTATTGCGAGGCTCCAGTAAGATAATGTATGTGGAAGTGCTTAGCAAACAGGAGGTATTTAATAAATAGTTCCTGGGTGTGAATTGTCCTCTGTGGACTGTCCTGACGCAGGGGCTTTCCCAGATCTTGGTGGATGTGTGTTGAAGACAGACTGCTTGTGTCTTGGATTACACAACTTCAAAAATTTAAAAAAAAAAATTTTTTTTAGCTTTGCTAGCTCTAGTTCCTCAGCTCTAAAAATGCAAAGTAATTACATTTGCTAGTAAATGTTTCCAGGTCCTTGAACGGCAGCCAATAAAACAGGCTAAATATTATTCTTTTAGAACTCATGTCCTTGATGTGGGGGAAATATTATATTTGCTTGCATATATTCTCGCTGCAGATTTTGAGAACAAAACTACAAAAACTGTTTCCCTCCTCGGCATTTCCCACTGCAAGGTGTTATCTGTGCTGGAACAGTTATGCTGGCCAAGAGTGTGATTTCCCTTTGCCAAGGTCAACCAAGGGTTAAAATGAAGGCCCTACCAGGCCCCCGCTGGTGGGGGTGGAGCCAGCCGATTCCTCAGCAGCCACTCACTCTTCTGTCCCTTGAGGCTGTCTCTCACCTTCCTCCCAAAGGAACAAAGGAGTAGGTATTCCTTCAGGACTGTGCTCCGGCCATCTAGCCCTCTTTTCCTCACCCATGCATTCTTCCCAGAACCTTTCTATCCCGTGACTGATTTTTCTTTTTTGGGACCAAAAGCAATCAAGCCTCAAAACGAAAACTTGCCAAGGGAGGGCACTCCTAAATGTAAACATCTTCCCCCCCACTCCAAGATGCAGATTACTTGAAAATAAGCTGTTATTCTGTCTCCAGATCACAAATAGCCTCATTGAAAGTTGTACAACTCAAAGAACTATTGAAGGAAGAAAGGAAAGTTAGGGATCCAGATGCCAAGTCATTTAGCACCTGATGCCTGTGGAACTCTGGATGGGTCTCAGCGCATCAGTAAATGGGGACTGGTATCCCAGAGGTTAATGAAGTTTGCCTAAAGTGGCAGGGGATTAAGCCTTCCATTCTCACATAAATTACCCATCCCCCAGTCCCCTTTGTGCCTTGATATTTTCACCACAAAGGGGCTGGGGGTGCTCTGGAGGATTACCTAAACAAGCCCATATTTGTCACAGGACATGATTATAGACCTGCCTTTTGGAAAAGAGGCATTTCAGGATTTTCTCATTACTGGAGCCCCTCCTTGTAGGACTGTGGTTGTTTTTATATCCCCTGAATTGAAATGACCAAGTGGCAAAACTTTCAGTGATAGCATCTTTTCCAAAGAAGCTGTTTTTTCTTTTGTTTTGTGGACTAACAGAGAACAGAATGTTGGTGTAAAACCAAGTATCTCCTCGTTCCCATCAACCCTCCCCTGCCTCCCTCCCAAAATTTGTGTGGTCTTAAAAGTGTAGTGGATTTTAAAATAAAACATCCACTTCTCATCCAAGCCTTGGACTGTAGACTTTGGCCTTAAGTGTGTCTTTCTACAGATGTGTTACATCCTCGTTTTTATCAGCTAATGAAAATGAATTCATGCAAGGTCTCCTCTGCCATTCATCAAGGGCCCCCCAGGAGGAGCTTTGCAGAAAGGTCTGTGCTAATTGCTAGCTAACCAGTTCCCTAGCCCATAACAAAATGCTCAGACATCTTGGGTGCTGCTGACACAGATGGAGGGAGAGAAAGGAAACAGCTGGCTGGTTCCTGACTTTTTTCTCACGCCAGCCTGCTAGCCTTTGCAGATGGGGGACTTTGAGACTGTGCATTTCCTCTCCAGCAGGGCTGGGCACAGTGATACCAGGGCTCCATCTTCAGAATGGAACTAAGGGTCCTCAAACCCTTTAAATGCTAAACTTGAACCTTGGACTGAAGGGAGCACAAAAGTAAACCCAACATTTAAAATCAATTTTTTTCTCCCCACCGCCCCACTCACTTCTCTCAGGGACATGTTAAGACCTCGTAGTTCTGCTATTACCATGCCACCTGCATGGACCATATTGTGCAGCCCAAACTCCTCCTACCCCAGCCACCTGCCTCCTGCCCCAGGCTTTGGCAGCCCCTGCAGTTTCATTGCTTTGCTAGTGAGTCGGGCTTCTTGGTAGAGAGTAGCCAACAGCCTTCTTGTCTCTAGGAAGTGGATCTTATTTCCTTGGACTCTTGGACTGCTCCTTTGTTATCCATGGCCCTCCCTGCGATGGCAGAAGCATAGAGAAAGAACATTCCTGACTTTCTGCTGTCCATGCTCTACCGTGAGTTTCTCTTCTGAAAGAGGGGGTGTGGGAGAGCCTCTCCCACGTGGTGGAACAGCCAGCCAAGTCCAGGGAGGCCTTTGGCAGGGTCCCTGGCCCGGATATTGTGCTGGCCCCAGATTGCGCTGGGATTTGGGTTTTCCATTCTCACATAGCCGCTTTGAGGGGGTGGAAGCACAGGTGGGGTTCCAAGGCCTCTTGAAGGGAGCCTTGTCCTGTCTTTGGTAGCACGAGGGAGAAGTGTTTGATCTGGGCCTTGAGCGAGTTCCCATCAGCGCCTCCAACTTCTGCTATCTGGCACTCTGGGCTGTTGGTGTGGAGGGTTTTACCATGACCAATCACTTTGGCTTCCCTTGCACCCTCAGGAGAGTGTTTCAACACTGAAATAAAGTTGCATTGATGGTTCTGTTTATTGACTCAAAGTATTCCTTTTTGCAGGGGCAGCTCTGAGATAAATTCTTGCCGTTTTTTATGGATCACTTGTTTGTCTCAAAGTACACACAGAGAGTTCCCAAGGCCGGTGCAAGAATGCTGGGGAAATGCCCTCTCGGATCTAGGGCAATTCTGCAGCTTCAAGGTTATTGATAAACCTGGCAGAGAGCCGTGTACAAAGCCTCTGGCTGCTTTAGGAGAAATTTGTTGTGTAGGGGCTACTCTCAGGAGGTAAGAGGGAGCTGTAGAAAGCTGTCAAATGCATAAAGACAATGTTTCATCACTTGTGTGTGCGGGGAGGATTTGTCTGATGTTAGGACAGTGAAGTTTTGAATTCATCTTGCAGGAGCCTGAACTGGGGGCTGCTCACAATTTCACCCTGGATCCAGGTCTGTTCTCTTCGAGTCCTAAACCAAATTCTTGTTCTTGATCATTAAGTAGGTGGACACTTCTGTTCTTAACCAGTTCATATGTTGGTTTAACTGATGGCTGCTTATGTCATGAAAGCCATTCATACATTCATTCTCTCCCTTTCTTGTTCATCCAAGAAATGCGTTTTGAAATTAAGTGTATGCTGGGCATATAGTTTCCATGAGTGTGAATGGATGCTTCAGTCAGATGCGGTGTAATGAAGTTTGCCACTGAGGCTTCTATTTCTAAAGTGTTTTATTTTTAAAAGATTAGATTTATTTGAGAGAGGGAGAGAGATAGAGAGAGAGAGAGAGAGAGAGAGAGAACACACAAGCAGAGGGAGTGACAGAGGGAGAAGCAGAAGCAGGCTCCTCACTGAACAGGGAGCCCCACGTGGGGCTAGATCCCAGGACCCTGGGATCATGACTTGAGCTGAAGGCAGTCGCTTAACTGACTGAACCACCCAGGCTCCCCAAAGTGTTTTAATATCTTCTTATAACCAGAGGTCTGATAGCAAGGGGAAATTGTTGGGAACAAGAAGTCTGGAATAACATATTTGGATGCATGAATGAGGACCCAGAACCTCTCATTGTCACTCACAGAGTAACTGTTTCCTGTCTTCCTTGGGAGCAATTTAAGAGGATGTGTGGAAATAGAAGAGCAGCAAACTTCTATCACAAGTACAACAGAAAGAATGATTGGGAGCATGCCACTGTGACTCTGTGGTTTTGCAATAGCAGCATACATAGACTTGTCACTGAGTACCAGTCACACCATTTCCATGCTACATGTCTCAGTGCTTGCCACTGCCAGAACTTTATCCCCTTCTTACTGATTTTTTAAATCTTCTAAACATTTAATTGGCCTTAATGCAGTTTGGAAGATTGCAGGAGCTGATGAGCTGAGTTGGAAGATGGCCTGATGTTCACATGACTTAACTGTGGGACTCGGCAGTGCATCACCTTTACTCTTGAGGACTCTGGGAAGGAATCTCTGGGCTTCTGCAGAGCTTTGTTTGATCAGCCGGTCCAGATAGCATTTTATTGATTGTTTCATGGCCATCTTTTTTTTTTATTATTGTTTAAAATATCTTGTTGTGAAGCCTCTTTGTGTAACATAATTCTGCGCCAATCTCACATTGATTTTTTTTCCTACTTTCAAAAACACAGCAATTTAGGTAGTTTCTTAGTATCCCAAAAGGACAGAGAGTCAGCCTCTGCCGAGAGCATTCGAACTACTATAACAGAACACTATAGATTGGAGGTTGGGGATGGGGAGGGGTCTTATAAACAACAGATATTTATTTCTCACAGTTCTGGAAACTGTTAAGTGTGAAATCAAGGCCCATCAGGTGCCTGGTGAGAACCTGCTTCCTGGTTCATGGCCAGCTGTCTTCTTGCTGTGCACCCACCTGGTAGAAGGGATGTGGGAGCTCTCTGGGGTCCCTTTTATAAGGATGCTAATCTCATTCATAACCAAATCACCTATCAAAAGCCCCACTGTCAAATACCATGGCATTGGAGATGAGGAGATATCTATCTATCTATCTATCTAATCTATAAACTTATGAATAAATGTTCCCTAAGTTCTTTACAATGTCATTGTGGTAATGAATATTTTGATCTAGCATTCTCTCTTCCTTTTCTTCCCCCCCAACTGCTGTTATTTGGATCTACAACATTTACACTTTGGTGAAAAACAAGTTAATAAACTTCACAGGGCCCATATGCAGTTGCCTGAAGACTTTTTGCAGGACTCTGCTTCCTTTGGAAAGGCAGGCTCTTTGGAGACTCAATATGCTACCATATTGGCATGTGAATTGGGGGGTGAGGATACAAACATTCAGTCCATAGCAGCTTCTCCACGAACATTTTGAGTTGTGAATATTAAATTTATTAAATAATAAGCACACCCACGGAGATTATGTGATCATATTGAAGGATTTT
Organism: Canis lupus dingo; assembly: GCF_003254725.2. Taxonomy (NCBI): domain Eukaryota; kingdom Metazoa; phylum Chordata; class Mammalia; order Carnivora; family Canidae; genus Canis; species Canis lupus. The sequence continues at coordinate 104,231,825 of NC_064281.1, read as the reverse complement.
GTTAAATTATAAGACTTGTTAGTATGTGTGCAAAATACTCCTGAGGCACTTAATTTGTTTCAGAAATACTCTGCTGGGAATGAGTGCACATGGGTTCTAGTGACTCTGCCACTAATTAGCTATGACTTTGGGTAAGTCACTTCCCCTCTCTTCCTACTTGCTGTCCTGATCTGGAAGCTGGGGGATCTCAGTTCCCACTAGATCTCTCATCCTGCTTTAATATCCTAAGGTTTAAAAAAGCTCATAGAAGACAGGCTATTCCTTGGCATGTTTTCCATGTAAAATGGTTTAAGCAAATGGAAATTTAGTTAAAAGCCTGACTTCCAAAATCTAGTACAAGGACCTTATCTAAATGGGATTTTGAACTGATTTCTTTTCTTTTTATTTTATTTTTTCACTATTAAAGTATAGTTGACATTGGTGTTATATTAGTTTCAGGTGTACCAACACAGTGATTTAACAATCCTATACATTACACAGTGCTCACCAGAAGTGTAGTCTCCATCTGTCACCATATAACATTTCTACAGTATTATTGACTATATTCTCTGTGCAGTACATAAAAAAAACAAGAAACTATAACAACAAAAACAAATAGACTTTTCCATAGAGTGGTTGCCCAAGGGGATGGGTGAAATAGGCAAAGGGGATTAAGAGGCACAAATTTCCAGTTATAAAGTAAGCATATCACGGAGATAAAACAATTTCTTGTGTAAGATTATAACCAATTCTCAGTCCTCTGCACCAGTGAAGGATGACTGATGTGGGTTGTTTGAAGGTCTCTCCCACTTCCGCTCAGGAGTTGCAGGTTTTGTGCCCAGAATAATAATGGCATGTGTTCACATCTTTACCATATACCAATTGATCATGGTGAGAAGTGAGCCCTAGACAGGTGTTGAGAGGCAAGAGAAGATAGTGGCTAGAGCTTAAACCCATTTGTTGGCAAATGGATAACTTAAGGAATGTTGGGTTCCACCAAGAGCTTATCAAATTTTGGAGGAATGATTTTGATAAAATGTAAAAGACACTGATCTGTAATTATAAATTTCCATTTCATTCACGTACTAATTATATTGACAACTGGCACTGATTGCTCAGACCCTCAAGATATACCCTTTAGTGGGGATTCCACTCAGGACATCAAATTCTAGACTAGTGAATGCTCCAGGAGAGCAGAGTTGACATATTTCCACATATATTACCTCTTTTCTGGTAGGGATTATTTCACTGAGGTGCCAAATCTCAATCCTGAAGAATCAGAGCACCTTTGGAATTTTCATATAGGATTGAGGCCATGTATCTCCAGCTTGATGAAACTGATCTATTTCTTCTGCTTCCTCAGCTGCTGATTTATAAGTGGTCTACTATGAGGTGCGAATATAACTTCTTTTTTTTTTTTTTAGATTTTATTTATCTATTTGAGAGAGAGAAAGAGAGAAAATAAGCAGGGGTTAGGGACCGAGGGAGAGGGAGGAATAGATTTCCTGTTGAGCAGGGAACCCGACACAGGGCTCAATCCCAGGACCTTGAGATCATGACCTGAGTCGAAGGCAGATGCCTGACCGACTGAGCCACCCAGATGCCCTGTGAATACAACTTCTTGATGAAGACAATTTCCATTTTACTAGTAGTATTTACTTTAATATTTATTTGAAAACAATTGTGTTTCACACTTTTACTACTACAAGTTACCATAAAGTGTTTACTGTGTACCAGGTTGTGTGCTAAGTGCTTTCCATGAAGTACCTTCTTTAGTCATCATGTCAACCCTATGCAGGTCTGTCCGATAGAAATTTCCAAGATGATGGAAGTGTTCTATAATACCAGCATAACTCCAGCAGCCTTTAGGCCATTTGAATATTGAGCCCTTGAAATGTTTCTAGTGCAACCAAGGAACTGATGATTTAATTCTGTATGATTGTGATGAGTTAAGATGTAAATTGCCAATATGGCCAGTAGCTACAGTATTGGATGATGTGAATATGAGGTATAAAGAAGCTATGGATCAAAGAGGCTAAATAGTTTTCTCAAGGTCACAGAGCGAGGAAATGGCAGAGCAGGGATTTGATTCTGAAGCCAATGTCCTTATCTCACTATTCTGTGACCATTTCTTAGACTGTGCTTGCTCCTGTTGTGTCAAAATTTGTGAGGAAACGCCTCCAGTACACTTGTAATTAACCATACAAAGGAAGAAAGCTGATAAATACACAATAAAGGACAATATTCATTAAAACAGCATGACTCTGGTCCCAAAATAGTATGGCTACTGGAACAGAAAAAATGGTATATAGATATGAAAAGTGATAACAGTGTATTGTAAAATTGAAATTTGCTAAGTGAATAGAATTGAAATATTCTCACCCCCCGAAAAAGAGAGATAAATCTGTGAGATGATGGATGTGTTAATTAACTAGATGGGAGGAATAGTTTCATAATGTATATGTTATATCAGATCATGATGTGCATTTTAAATATCTTGCAATTTTATTTAATTCTACCTCAATAAGGCTGAAAAAATATAGAAAAAATGAAAATAAATGTTTGTGTGTTCTATTTATATTCATATATATGAATTGAATATGTGATGAACTGGACATCACAAAAAAATAAGGAAAGGAAGTGCTATTTAACTGTTGGCTTGGGGAAAACTGGCCACCAAATAAATATACATAAGCCCTTAACCAGATATATTATATGAAAATCGATTTCAAACGGCATATGATTCAATTATTAAAGAATAAACTTATTTTAAAAATCAAATTACAGAATAAAAAACAGTGGAAAATTCATTTGAGAAACCATTTGTTACGTGATAAAGTTCTGAACTGAAGAAATAATGAAGGAAAAAATATATAGATTTTGATTACTTAACAAATAAAGACTTAAGGAAATGCCCAGATGGCTCAATCAGAAGAGCATGCGACTCTTGATCACAGGTGGTGAGTTCGAGCCCCATGTTGTGGGTACAGGTGACTAAAATAAACTTTAAAAAGAAGAAATAGGGATCCCTGGGTGGCGCAGCGGTTTGGCGCCTGCCTTTGGCCCAGGGCGCGATCCTGGAGACCCGGGATCGAATCCCACGTCGGGCTCCCGGTGCATGGAGCCTGCTTCTCCCTCTGCCTGTGTCTCTGCCTCTCTCTCTCTCTCTGTGTGTGACTATCATAAATAAATAAAAATTAAAAAAAAGAAGAAATAAAGACTCGTGAGTGTAAAAAAAATATTTAGAATAAAAAGGAAAATAGATTTGGGAAATATTTGTCTTAAGACACCCACCAAAATTAATGGAAAAGAACTTTAACAGACAATTCACATAACAGGGGATACAACTAGTGAATGAACTATGGGGAAGCAGTTGAAATGGGGCTCTTTAAAGAGGTACAGCATAGATGATGACAAGACAGCATTTCATACCTTTTGAATTATCAAACTTTAAGAAAACGAGATTTCTTCATGCTGGAGAGAGGTGGTTACCCTGGTGTTTTCATATGTTGCAGCTAAAATTATTCTGCTTTAGAAGGGAAATTTGATAAAATTTACTTCCTTCTACCATATCTTTAAAGTGGGGGGAAAAGTCTATATTGAATATGTGAATATTTAAACTTATATTAAATTCTACAAATTTAAATTTATAGCATCAACCCTAATAAGGAAGGAAAGGGAAGCAATAGAAAATATCCAGTCATTTATAGGGATACACATACTCCTTGGAATATTATACATCTGTTAAAATAATCACTATGACTACTGTGTAGCAACATGGGAAATGTTCATAATGGCAAATGGAAAACAGTGAGATGTGCTTTTATATCTGGGCTAATATTTCAACCTTGTTCAAACATAATGCATGTGGAACTCTAGCAATGGAGCTCAGGGAAATGAAAATGGTATATTAGGATCATGGGATTACGGGTGATTTATTTTTATTTTTATCTACCTATATCCTATTTTGTAATAAATAAAGAAATAGAAATGCATACAGGAACAAGCTATCACAGAAATGAATTCTATTCATTGAGCATTACTGTTTGTTGGAAGCTGCTCCTTTTTTCCCTTGGCCCTCACACACCTACTCCTCATTTAGATGAACAGAAAGTTATCAGAATTATCCAGCCTTCCATGGAACAGAGTCAGTAGAAGAAAGTACTACTGCTTTATGTGAAAAGATTTATTCTGTGATGGTTGGCAGGAGAAAGGATGTACAAAGAGTGGGCAGATTTGGCATAGTGGGAATGAAAGAGGAGGCCATCTGGTCAAATGTGCTGTGGCAAATTAAATGGCATATTATGAACATGAAATACCAGAAGAAAATCCAAATGCAGTAGACTTGGGAAAAGCCCAGCTGAAGCATTATGAAACTAATCAACTACGGACTGACAATATGCCCCTCATATACTCATATGCCCACGACCAAGAACATCATTCAAGCCAGATTTTGCAGACCATATTCTATGTGGACTTGCCTTGGGGAAAAAAATCAACAAACTACCCACCCCTTCCCCACCCCCACAGATGCCTCAGACAGAGCTACTGTTTCCATGAATATGATAAATGGAGAGTTAATAAGGTGTTAGGTTTGATGTCTCCAGAGTCACGTTCACTGGTGAAGTCTAACACCCAAACCTGACAACCAGATATGTGTATGGATATAAGCTGTGTTTCTCTCCCCTACTGCCTTCTTTCCTCCCCCGCATCTTCTTCCTCCTCACCTGCCTTTTCTTTTCCTAAGCAGTTCTAGTCCTCATCCTTGAGCCTACATCTCTGGAATGCTTTATCATTTCACTGCACTCTCTCCTTCTTTCCTTTCAGCCTTCCTTCAGTTCTCCATTTCCTTGTTTGTTTTTCAATTTGCCAACACATAGTGTAACACCCAGTGCTCATCCCATCAAGTGCCCTCCTCTTCCATTTCCTTGTTGTTCAGACTCTGGGGTTCTTTCGAGTGCATGTGTCTTGCATATTTGGCTACTTCTCCCCCCACCATTTCATGTTTTGACTGCTTCCTTTAGAGTGTTGATAAATTTGTCATGATCTTGGTATTTTCAGTCCCTTCATGATAACTCTGCTGTAAGCATGCTGTCAGTGACACTGTGGTTCGGCTGTGGCTTTGGGGCTGTTTGGGTTTCTTTCCATGGAGATAGCTATGTGCCACAGCCTGATTGAGAAGGGGCATAGAAGCAGTGTCTGTGTTTGAGGACACTTTCCCTGGGAAAGGCACTTCGATATTTCCCATCTGGCTGGAAAGAACTTGACACGTCCCAGTGGGAGGTGGATTTGGACCTTGTGAAAGGAAGTGCCTTCTAATACAGCAGGTCAAAGACAGAATGGGTGATTGCCATGGTCGGCATATTTGGGTGTGCAATTGAGCATTGTATAAAGATGCCTAGCAGAGGAAATGCATGGGAGCTGAAATGCAGCCCGTGCTTCGCGCACCAAGCTCTGTGCTTTGGAAGGGGACTATATCATCCCAGAGGAGGGTGTGCCTGGAGAGGGTATCTTTTGGTCTTCTACATAAAGGTAGCATATGTGCTAGGGGCAGTCCTAGCTATCCCCGGTGGAGGTGGGTGTAGGGTGTACTGGCTTCTCTCCAAATTGTTGTTATGGAACAAGGGAGAGAATGGCTCAGCTTGTTCACTAGAGGAAGTGCTTACCTTTTCTCCATCATCTCCTACATTTCTTGGCTGTGCTTTGGTTCTTCTGTACCACCTACCAATTTTTCTTCACTAGTCTGTGACCATCTTGCATCTTCTCATCCTACATATGCAGTAAACATCCACATTAAGACTCCCAGCTTCCCGGGGGATCCCTGGGTGGCGCAGCGGTTTAGCGCCTGCCTTTGGCCCAGGGCGCGATCCTGGAGACCCGGGATCGAATCCCACGTCAGGCTCCCGGTGCATGGAGCCTGCTTCTCCTTCTGCCTGTGTCTCTGCGCCTCTCTCTCTCTCTCTGTGTGTGTAACTATCATAAATAAATAAAAATTAAAAAAAAAAAAAAAAGACTCCCAGCTTCCCAGACATGGATAGATGCCATCACGTACAGCACTGGGTTGAATGAATTCTCATTTTTGAGAATGTCTCTTTTCTCTTCAGAGGAGATCAGCCCCCAGTTCCTGCCTACCACCTAGTGCTTTGATGGAAGTGCAGGAAACAACACAAACTGAGTGTACTTGGGAAACTGTGAAGAGATCCTGTTGCATTAGGTGGTCAGTGGGCTTGGAACTCCAGTCATATTAATGTCTTTAGTGGCGCCTAGTCCTTCTTGTTTTGCGATCAAAAATTCCCTGACCACAGCAGTTTATCAACCTACCTGCAGGGCTGACGCCCACACCACTTATTTGGCCCTCAGCATATAACATTTGTAGTTCAGTCACACCGTTCTTGGGTACATCTTATTTACCCCAAATAAACTGCAAACTTCTGGCACCAGGTACAACGCCACGTACACTCCTATAATTCTGAGCAGGACATCTTACAATACTTTTTTGAGTTCAACTGAATTCATTCTTCTTTCTTCCTTCCCTCCCCTTCTTCCTTCAACAGATATTTTTTTGAGCATGTACTCTGTTTTGGTCTTCATTCTAATGAACAAAACAATATAAAGTCCCTGCCTTCATGGGGCTTTTGTTATTCTTGTCCAGATCTGCGTTTTACTAGCTGTGTATGGCCTCCACAAAATCACTTCTTCACCTGGGACTTGAATGTGTCCCCCTGTGAAGTATTAACATTTTGGGGTAGAAATACCCAGTAGGCAAGTATGGCCTAGATCATTCTTTTTTTTTTTTTTTTTCTGTTAAGAATTTGTTTGGCCCAAAAAGAGTGGCTGTTTTATTTCTACCTTGAGTACTCAGCTCACAATCAGCTTTTATTCAGTTAAGTATTTAGATTTTCTCTCAATACACAGTATTAACCTTCTTGTGTTTATATCCTTTAGTCCTCTGTCTTGAGAGCAACTCCTGGAGTTATAGCCTTGAATTCTTGAGCTGCAGGAGATTGCCTGTTTAACCATGATAAATCCTTAGGAGAAAATTGGGTCTTTTTTCTCCTATAATTTTATTTGTTTAAATCTTGACTGCTTATAGTAAATATCCTCTCAAAGATAATTTCATTTCCAAATAATTTGGTATCTGATTTGACGCAGCTTGAGTGTTTATTTTGGGGATATCGTTTTTCTTTTATAATGAGTTTCCCACAATAGCTTTGTTTAATGTTGTTACATCTTTTTGCCTGGCTACCAGCAGGATTGTGGTTACTTTACTGGAGTAATATTAGTTTACTAATAGTAATTACCTCACAGGAAACCTCATTGTTGGCAGTAGCATTTGATTTGGTCTTTATTGGGGAAAAAATACAACTTTTCAAAAAATGTGATTAATTTTTAAAAATCTTAAGGAAATATGATAAATTTAATCCCATATGATCTGTGTAGTGTTTTCAGTCCAGTGATCATTCACACATTATGTAGGCTTCACTTTCGATCATAAGGTACGATCAATAGCAACGTAATCTCTAAATAGGACAAATAAATACATTCTTCTAGGGATGTGTACTGATTCAGGTTTAATTATTAAATGGGGTGGTCTAAGGAGGTGAAGGTTCTATTTTCTTTTTTTAAGGGTCTATTTTCGATTCATAATTTCATACATATCAAGTTTGAATTTACGTGAGAACTCTAATGGCCTGTCTTTGATGGTTGTTTCTAAGATTCTGTGAGCATTATAATTAGCAATAAGGAGAGCACTGACCAACTCAGGGCACTGCATCCTAGTTACCTGGAATGGAAAGGAAATGCTTTGTTCCAGAATATGCTTCTCTCTATAAGCAAGGAGCATTAAACATCACTTTAAGCTGTTTCAAACAAATTCTATTTGGTAACTGGTATGGGTCTCAAGATTTGGGCCATGCAGTGCCTGGGAGGAGTTGAAGCCAATCCAACTACTTCACAAATTTCTAGTTAGTAAATGACTGGGAACTCCTTATCATTTTTATTATTTTTAAAACTCAGTTGTTATACTTCAGTACATTATTTCTTCTCCAATCCTCCAGCTCTATTGGATTTTGAACATTGATATAGCCATTTGTTTATGGTGCCACCTCATCACATCAGTCAGTAATCAAAGCTTTATGGCATTCCTCCTATTTTCCAGGTACTACATTAAGCACTGGGGATATGTTGGTGAACAGAACAGACTGATTTCTCATGGAACTTACCATCTGGGCTCCTTAAGCAATTAAGAAAATGAAATACTAAGTCATTTAATTTCTCTGAGTCTCAATGTCATTAATCTTAAAATAGGCATAATGCCTACCTTGAAGGCTTGTTGTAGAAATGAAAGAAGACCAGTATCTAAAGCACCAGTGTGATGCTTCACATAGTGGACATTGTAGAACCTCAATCAATGGCAGCTCTTATAATCATTGTGAGTCCTGGAGGGCCTTAGTATAAAGTTACATAATGCCCAATATGATATTCTTGACTGTAGTCACTGTGCTGTATCTTACATCCCCATGACTTATTTATTTAATGAATGGAAGTTTGTACCTCTTGACCCCTTCTTCCCATTTCCCAACCCCCTTCCCCTCTGATAACCACCAATCTGCTTTCTGCATCTGTGAGTTTTGCTTTGCTATTCATTTGTTTAGTTTTTTAGATTCCACATAAAAGTGAAATCATATGGCATTGTTTCTCTTTGTCTTACTTACTTAGCATAATAACTTCAAAGTCCATCCATGTTGTCATGAATGGCAAGATTTCATTTTTTTGTGCCTGAATAGTATTCCATTGTGTGTGTGTCTGTGTATATATCACATCGTCTTTATTCATTCATCCATTGATGGACACTGGTTGTTTCCATATCTTGGCTATTATTGCTGCAGTGATAAGGTTGCACATTCCTTTTCAAATGAGTGGTTTTGTTTCTTTTGGATAAATACACAGAAGTGGAATTACGGGATCACATGGTAGTTCTATTTCTATTTTTTTTTTTTTAGGAACCTCCATATTATTTTCCATAATGGCTGCACCAATTAGCATTCCCATCAACAGTACACGAGGGTTCTTTTTTTTCCACATCTTCACCAACACTTGTTATTTCTTATCTTTTGATAATAGCCATTCTGACAAGTGTGAGATGATAGCTCATTATGGTTTTGATTTGCATTTCCTTGATGATTAGTGGTGCATTTTTTCATCAAAATTTTTTTTAATAAAAAGATTTATTTGAGAGAGAGAGAGAGAGAGAGGGAGAGAGAGAGAACGTGCACATACACCTGCAAGCATGAGTAAGGGGAGAGGTAGAGGGAGATGAAGAGAGAGAGAAGTAGACTCTTCAATGAGCTTGGAGCCCCATGTGGGGCTCGATCTTACGACCTTGAGATCATGTCCTGAGCAGAAGCCAAGAGTCAGCCACTTAACCAACTCAGCCATCCAGGCACCCCTGAACTTTTTTTTTTCATATGCCTGTTGGTCATCTATATGTATTCTTTGGAAAAATGTCATTCAGATCCCTTGCCCATTTTTAAAATGCATGGTTTTTTTTTTCTATTGAGTTCTATGAACTTTAAATTTTTAAAATATTAATCCCTTATTGGATATATGATTTTTCAAATATCTTCTTCCATTTAGTAGGTTGCCTTTTTGTTTCTTTGGTGGTTTCCTTCACTGTGCATAAGCTTTGTAATAGTTTGTTGTAGTCGCATTTGTGTATTTTTTGCTTTTCTTGCCATTGCCTTTGGAGTCAGATAAAATCTATCATCTGTCTATCTGTCTGTCTATTATCTATCTATCTATCTATCTATCTATCTATCTATCTCGAGTGATTTATCAAGGAGCTACTGCCTGTTTTCTCTAAGAGTTTTATGGTTTCTGGGCTCATGTTCAAGTTTTAATCCATTTTGAGTTTATTTTTGTGTGTAGTGGAAGGAAAATAGTGGTCTGGTTTCATTCTTTTGCATGTGCCATCCAGTTTTCCCAACACAACTTATTGAAGAAACTGTCCTTTTCCTATTGTACATTCTTGCCTTCTTTGTTGTAAATTAATTGACTGTATATACGTAGGTTTATATCTGGGCTCTCTATTCTATATCATTGACATATATATCTGGTTTTAGGCCAGTACCATACTGTTTTGATTAGTATAGCTTTGTATTATAGTTTGAAATCAGGAAGTGTGAGGCCTTCAGCTTTGTTCTTTCTCAAGATTGCTTTGGCTTTTCAGGATCTTTGTGGTTTTATATGAATGTGAGGATTGTTTTATCTCTGTGAAAAATGCCATTGGGATTTTGATAGGGACTGCATTGAATCTGTAGGTTGCTTTGGCTAATATGGGCATTTTAATAATATTAATTCTTCCAATCCATGAGCATGGAATGTCTTTCAATTTATTTGTGTCCTCTTCAATTTCTTTTATCAATGTCTTACAGTTTTCAGTGTACAGGTCTTTCACCTTCTTGGCTAAATTTATTCCTAGGTGTTTTATTCTTTTTGGTACAATTGTAAATGGGAATGTTTTCTTAATTTCTCTTTCCGATAGTTTGTTATGTATAAAAACTCAACCTATTTTTGCATATTGATTTTGTATCCTGCAACTTCACTGAATTGACTTACTAGTTCTAACAGTTTGTGTGTGTGTGTGTGTGTGTGTGTGTAATCTTTAAGGTTTTGCATGTATAAAATCATGTTGTTCACAAACAGTGATAGTTTTACTTCTTCCATTCCTAATTGAAAGCCCTTTATTCATTTTCCTTGCCTAATTGCTCTTGCTAGGACTTACAGTAATATGTTGAAAAGAAGTAGTGAGAGTGGATATCTTTGTCTTGTTCCTGATCTTAAAGGAAAGGCTTTCAGCTCTCAACCATTGAGTATAATAATTACCGTGGATTTGTCATATATAGTATTTATTATGTTGATGTATGTTCCCTCTATACCCACCTTGTTGAGACTTGTTATTATGAACGGATATTGAATTTTGTCAGCTGCTTTTCTGCATCTATTGAGATGATAGCATGATTTTTATCCTTCTTTTTGCTAATGTGGTGTATCATGTTGATTGATTGATCCTCCCATCTTTGGAATAAATCCCACTAAATCATGGTGTACGATCTTAATGTATTGTTGAATTCAGTTTGCTAATATTTTGTTGGTGATTTTTGTATCTATGTTGTTCTGGGATATTGGCCTGTAATTTTTTTGTGTGGTATCCTTGTCTGATTTTGGTTATCAGGGTATTTTGCAGGCCTCATAAAAAATTGGTTTGGAAGCATTCCCTATTCTTCAATTTTTTGAAGTGTTTGAGAAGGATAGATGTTAAAAATCTTTGAATGTTTGGTAGAACTCATCAGTGAAGCTGTCTGGTCCTGGACTTCTGCTTGTTTGGAGGTTTTTGATTACTGATTATCTCCTTGCTAGTAATTGATCTTTTCAGATTTTCCTTTTCCTTATGATTCAGTTTTGGAAGAGTGTGTGTCTAATTTATCCAATCTTATAGATTGTCCATTTTGTTGGTGTATAATTATTTATAGTAGAATCTTATGATTCTCTGTATTTCTTTAGTGTCAGTTATAATTTCTCGTCTTTCATTTCTGATTTCATTTATTTGAGCTCTTTTAATTTTTCTTAGTGAGTCTAGCTAACCATTGATCAATTTTGCTTATCTTTAAAAGAGCCAGCTATTAGTTTCATTGATCTTTTAATTGTCTTTTTAGTCTCTATTTTCATTTCTCTCCACTCTCATCTTTATTATTTCCTTCCTTTTACTAACTTTGGGCCTTGTTTGTTCCTTTTATTTTATTTTAAATTCCAGTATAGTTTACATACAGTGTTATATTTGTTACAGGTGTACAATATAGTGATTCAACAATTCCATACATCACCCACTGCTCCTCACAACAAAGGCATCACTTAATCCCCATTACCATTGTAACCATTCCCTCCTGCACCACCACCCCCAGTAACCATCAGTTTGTTCTCTATAGCCAAGCATCTTTTTTTTTTTTTTTTTTTGGTTTCTCTCTCCTTTTTTCCCCCCTTTGCTTGTTTTTTTTTTTTGTTTTGTTTTTTTGTTTCTTTCATTTATTAGAGTTCTTTTTTCTTTCTTATGCTCTGGGTGGGTTAGTTCCACTAATCCATTCTTCTGCTTCATCTGTTCTGTTATTGAACCCCTCTAGTGTATTTTTCAGTTCAGTTACTGTGTTCTTCAGCTCTGTGTTGTCTGTTTTCTTCTATTTTCTATCTCTTTGTTTAACTTCTTTCTGTGTACATTCATTCTGCTCTGTGAGCATCTTTATGACCATTATTTTGACCTCACTTACTTTCTGTATTTCATAAAGTTTTTTTCCTGGGGTTTTGTCTGTTTTTTCATTTTGAACACAGTCCTTTGTTTCCTCATTTTGTTTCACTCTGTGTTTGTTTCTGTGTATTAAGTGAAACAGCTATTTCTCTCAGTCTTGAAAGAGTGGTTGTAGGAAGACTAAGAGTGTGTTTCAGTCTGCTGCCTGTGCAGTGTCCTGGGGGTGGTATCCTGGGCACCAAAGCCAGGTATTCAAGGGGCATCCCCTGTGTGGACCCTGGGCCTCCACTGGCTTTGTTGGAGCCACAAAGAAGCATTGAGCCAAGGCAAACTTGCTTGCTGAATTTAGTGAGGTGGGTCTCTGGGTGAATGCCAGAACAGAGCATGTGACTCTAGCAAGGTAGAGAGAGAGTAAAGGATCACCCTCTCCAGTGCTGGTGATGGCAAGGTAGAAGAGCAGAAAAATTCAGTGCCTCCATTGCAGGAAGGAGTTCCAATAAACCCCTGCCCTTCTAGCAAAACCTTTACAATTAGCCAATGAATCTCCTTCACATATGGTTTATGTACATTTCGACCTGCTGCTTTTGTGGAGACTGAATCTGTGCGTGATTCCTTTAAGAGTGGAATCTTAGTTTCCTACAGGTCTTTGAGTCTCCTGGATGTAAGCCTTGGCTTTAAAAGTCAGATGTTTTGGGGCTGTTTTATCCAGTGTAGGTCCCAGGGTTTGGGTTTCCTGATGAGGGGCTTGAACCCTTCGTGTTTCAGGGATATGCTCTGGGTTTGTGAGATTCTTCCTGCTTATGGGTCACTGTACTGGAGGTGGGTTTTTGGTGAGACTGTGTCTCTGCCTTGCCTAGCTGTCTCAGTGCTGCCCTTTTCTCCCTTGTTGTAGAGAGATTGTTCAGCTAGTTTTCTAGTCTTTTTCAGAGAGAATTGTTCTATAATTAGCTATAGATTTGGCGTGTCTCTGGGGGAAGGTGAGTTCAATGTCTTCCAATGCTACATCTTGAACTGCCCCTTCTTCTACATGGGCACTTTTTAAAAAAAAGATTTTATTTATTCATTTATTTAGAGAGAGCAAGTGTGAGGAGGGGCAGAAGGAGAGGGAGAGAGAATCCTAAACAGACTCCATGCTGAACAGGGAGCCCAGTACGGGACTCACTCTTACAACCCTGAGATCATGACTTGAGCCAAAACCAAGGTTGGATACTCAACTGACTCTGCCACCCAGGCATCCCCACATGGACATTGAAAGACTCAGTTCAAATACATTTGAATGAGAAGGCAAAGTACATTAAGTGTGCCATTTCTTGAACTAACCATGGGAAATATAAAGATGGCTGTTTAAGCATTTTGGAAATTATCATAAGTCCAGATGGAATGAGCAATCTCCTTCTTAGTTGCCAGGAATGAGGGAGAGTATAGGTGAGGTTGACAGATTTGAAAATCTGTTCATCTGTGTTAGAACAAATCAAAATAATTCTAGCTGTTAATTTTAGTCAGTTGAGTCCAGAATGAATGTTAAAGGTTTGTAAAAGGCATGACAAAGCAAGGTTATTTTTTTCCATAATGAGCACTTTTAGGTGGATTTTTAAAAATATTTATCTATCTATTCATGGGAGACACAGAGAGAGGCAGAGACACAAGCAAGGACTCGATCCCAGATCAGACGCTGAGCCTTTGAGCCACCCAGGCATCCGTAGGTGGATATTTTTAAAGAGTTTCTGTACTATAAAAGTCTTGCTTGTTCCATTTAAAAATGGAGGTTTCCTGTGCACATTAAAATTATTTTTATTTATGTCATATCATAATAGTTTAGAAGGGATCACAAGTTCATTACGTTTTTGTGTTAGTCTGTTCAGGCAGCTATGATGCAAACACCACAGACTAGGTGGCTTACAATCAATAGACGTTTGTCCTCACAGTTCTGGAAGCTGAGAAGTCCAAGATTAAGGTCTTGGCAGATTCGGAGTCTGATGAAAACCTATTTCTTTAGATGGCTGTCTGCTCACCATCCCCTCATATGGCAGGAGAGAGGAGAGAGCTCTCTGAGGTCCCTTTTAACAGGGCACTAATCCCATTCATGAGAGCTCCACTTTCATGATTCAATCACCTCCCAAAGGTCCCACCTCTAAATACCGTCACACTGGGGGTTACGTTTCAACATATGAATTTTGGAGGGGGGACCCAAACTTGTAGAATCATGGGTCATTAAATATGTTACACACATATAATGGGTTATGCTCTTTATTTTTAAAAATATTTTATTTATTTATTTTTTTGGGGGGGGCAGAGGGAGAGGGACAAGCAAGCTCCATGCTGAGCTCAGAGCCCTACACAGGGCTCAATCTCATCACCCTGAGGTCAGGACCTGAGCTGAAACTAAGAGGCCAATGCTTAACTAACTGAGCCATTCTGGTGCCCTAGTTGATAATCTTTAAAATGTTTTTACATCTATCTCACTTTACTTTGCCTAATGGGGCTGAGATTATTACCTCAGTTTCATGGGTAAAGACATTGAAATGCAGACGCTTTCTCAAGAACTTGTGTGTCAGAGACAGAAAGTGGGACTAGAAACCCAGTTTTCTTTTGCACAGCACTCGGCCACTGCAGCTACATTTTACTCTTTCACTCACACTGACATGAATAGGTTAGTACCCAAATCCTTTCAGACAGATGAGAAGTAATTAAGTCTGAACCTCCTTAAACAAGATATCCATCTCTAAAAAGCCTGATATTGTAAGACTGTGAAGATGGCAATCTTAGAAAAAAAAAAATCTCAGCAAAGAGTAGTGTTGCGACTAGCGATGGAAAGAAAGCTGTGAGAATGGCACAGATTCCAGAATGCTGTTAAACCAGGCTGCTGGTCCCCTTCCCAAGTAGGCAGGATGGTAATGTGGTTTTATTTGTGCTTTCGATGCACCTAAGCTCCTTAGCGGTTCTTGAGCTTCTGGGTCATGCCTCCCAGAGTCCCAACACAGGCTCACAATACTTTCACGCCCAGGACACAATTCACTTACGATCACACCATAACATTTTAGAAAACGTGATGTTTCTAGAAGACTGGGTGTTTCTGGGTAACAGAAGGTCCAGCTCTTATTCAGAGTCTGATTGTTTTTATTGGGGAATATTCTGCCTCATTTTGCTTCCTATTGTCTGGATGCTTACCTTGCACCTTTCTAAGTTCCAAATACAAAGTCTGTGTAGGATTGGAGGGGGACAGATGGGTAGAGACAGATTTAATTTCTATTTACTGCTCTTGCAAATGAAAATAGTTAAAGGCGGATAGGGCCGACATTCTTGGCTATGGTGTGTTAGGAAATTGTGGATTTCGGTTATCCATGGTCATCTTGTCCCCCAGGACTACAAATTATCAGAGGCTGGCTATAAATGAAAGACTAAATAAATCTTGAGTTGAAGTTACATAGTGTTTCTGGGATTGCAGGGAAGACCTTGAACAGGCGGCAGAGCCTAGGGCTATCAGCTGTGTGTGGGCTTCCCAATTGGAACCCCTCTCCCACTTTAATCACAACTCTAACACTTAAGGGACTGAACCAGTGGTGGCATCCATTTATCCATTTTATAGAATGGCCCTAGGTAACTACAGGGCCATAATCCAAATCCTATACTGGGATGGGTCCTCAGGCTCATTAGATGATGACAAAATAGGAGAGGACTCTGACATATACAGATTCATTAGAGATAGCTGGGTGGATTTATATCTAGGAGGTCACCCCTGGAAACTTGATGAATTTCTATGGATGGATATCAATGCAAATAGGCAGGAATGACGCTTCATATGTAATCTGCATCCATTCCAAGAATGCTTTGATATAGTACTGCTTATCCAAAACCTGGCTGAAAAGGAAAGTAGTGTATTGGTACTGTCTTTCTGAAATGGATTAAAAATAGGGAAATCAGGGGATGCCTGGGTGGCTCAGCAGCTGAGTGCTGGCCTTCGGCTCAGATCATGATCCCAGGGTCCTGGGATCGAGTTCCGCATCCGGGTCCCTGTGGGAAGCCTGCTTCTCCCCTGCTTGTGTCTCTGTTTCTCTCATGAATAAATTTAAAAAATAGGGAAATCAGAAGCTGGGAAGAGGGATATGCAAAAATTTATAAAGGTAGATGCTAACAAATGGAATTTACTATTATTATGTTAAAACCAGAAAATGTTGTGTGTTTATACCATACATTATTGTACATAGTGTTAACACCCCTCTAGTTACTCCTGCCCCTTGCTGCTTACCACTGCAGTGTGAGTGGGGTGCCAGTGTAAGGAAATAGGATGACAGTGTCTAAGAGTTTATCTTTTCAACAATGCAAAGGCCACAGATCAGTGTTTCTCAACTTTTTTTCATGATCATTCCAGTGAAGAGGAAGTTAAATTTGATATAACTGATCCCTAACAATAGAAATGAAATACCAAGAATGAGATTGGGAGGGGGGGAAAGTAAGTGGGATAGGAGCAGACTATGAATACCACAAACCACTGTAAGATCTAAGATTGTCTCTCATCCTCTCTAGGAACCAGGTTTCTTCCCCTTGTGGGTGATATTGCCCTTGTTGCAAATGCATGATATAGATCTGTGAAACCAGACAATTTATGGAGTGATATTTAACTGTGTCTCGTTAGGGAAATTGTTTCCATCACCCACATTAGTAACATCCAACAGGAGGACAGTAGTGTCAGTGATGTTCTTACTATGTGTTAGATCCTTCCCGGGCATGGATTAGTTCAATTCTCAAAACAACCCTGAGGTTGAGAGGTTCAGCCACTTTCCCAAACTCACATAAGTGACTTGAACCAAACTCATGTATGTGCCTTGTTGAAGCCAGAGACCTTGATCTTTCTAACATTTACTTATTTTATTTTAATTTTTTAAACGATTTTATTTATTTATTCATGACACACACACAGAGAGAGAGAGAGAGAGAGAGAGAGAGAGAGAGAGGCAGAGACTTGGGGAGAAGGAGAAGCAGGCTCCCTGCAAGGACCCCGATGGGGGACTTGATCCCAGACCCCAGGATCATGATCTGAGCCAAAGGCAGACACTCAACTGCTAAGCCACCCAGGCATCCCTATTTTAATTTTTTTAAAAAGATTTTATTTTTATTGGAGAAAGAGAGAGAGAGCAAATGAGCTAGAGAGAGAGAATGCATGAGCCAGGAGAGGAGGAGGAAAGGGAGAGGGAGAAGCAGCCTCCCCACTGAGTGGGGATCCTAACATGGGGCTCAATCCCAGGATCCCAGGGATCATGACCTGAGCTGAAGGCAGATGCTTAACTGACTGAGCTAACCAGATGCCCCTCTAACATTTACTTTTTTTTAAAGGGCTCATTGCAAAGTGTGTCTCTGTAGAAAGGAAGGATATTTATTTCTCAAGTCAATTCTGGAGGCTCTTGATTGCATTTTGGTTACTCTTGAATAGAATAGAAAAGAGAAATTTGATTAGAACTAAATTTTGTTTCTCTCTTTCTCACCCCCTGGTTTGAAATGTGTTCCTTAGTATCATATGGAAACAACTTTAGCTTCTTGATATGTGCAGAGATCCTAGGAGCATCAGAGAATTACACGCATTGGATATGGTTAATAATATTATATTCTTTTTTTTTTCAGCATAGAAGTACATTTACACCAGCTATTAAATATATAATTTCCCTAATGTTTGGGAGAGTCTTATATTGTCTTAGATTCATTTTTGTTTTGCTTGTTAATAGAGTCCAGGTTTCTTTTTTTAAAAAGATTTTATTTATTTATTCATGAAAGGCACAGAAAGAGAGACAGAGACACAGGCAGAGAGAGACGCAGAGAGAGAGAAACAGGCTCCATGCAGGGAACTTGATGTGGGACTCAATCCTGGGTCTCCCCGATGTGGGACTCCCTGGATGGCATCATGCCCTGAGCCGAAGGCAGATGCTCAACCGCTGAGCCACCCAGGCGTCCCTAGACTCTAGGTTTCTATTGTGAAGCTGCCAAACTCATTTGTTAACTGACGAATATGAAGTCTAGGTATGTCTAATGCTGGCTAGAAATAGATTCCCTGATAAATACAATCTAATAGAAAGGCCCATGAGGTGCTCAGGGAAGGCCTTGTGTTTCTACTGCAGATGTGCTCATGGAGAAACATGCCTCTCAAGGTTATGGAATAAATCGACATCGAATGATATTGTGACATGAAGAAAATTTTATTCTATCACAGATAGCCAATTATCAATGTCTTTATGCTACCTGATTACTTTGGGTTTTAAAACCACAAGGTATATTCTCTTCCCCATCCTCATTATCCTCATCCTTTGATAAACAGGTAACTATTGACATCAATAATTGATAGGAAAGTATTTTTTTCTGCTGCCTCTTTTCAACCTATCTCTCCCTGAAAGCTATGTAGAGACACTCCATGGGTCAGTGATGTGATTTCTTTTTTTTTTAAATGATATTGTATCTTTAACACAGATTTTGTAAGTCTTCTATTTATCTCCACATAGATTAATGGCTTTTAATTTTACCAAATATTGACCTCCTATTGTGTAGTTTGAAGAGGACCATAGATGGCAGAGAGCGAGCATTAGGCAAGCAGCAGAGCAATGATCTTTTGTACAGGATTAAAGAAAGTGAAAAAACCCCACAACCCTGATTTTCAACATGCAGTGCCTGGAAGTAGCTATGTACAGAAAACCAAACCAAGCCAGGCTACTTCTGTTTATCTCTGGGGAGAGAATACATCAGGCTGTATTCCACGCTGGTGCATACCATGTGGAAGTATATAGATAGATAGATAGATAGATAGATAGATAGATAGATGTAGAAATATAGCTGTTTCTTATCTAGACTTCAGTTTTATATATTTTTTCAGTTTTATATTTAAAGTGAATTGTATCCATACATTTCTTTTTTTTTTTTTCTTTTTTTTTTTTTTTTAATTTTTTTACTTATTTATGATAGTCACACAGAGAGAGAGAGAGAGAGAGAGAGGCAGAGACACAGGCAGAGGGAGAAGCAGGCTCCATGCACCGGGAGCCCGACGTGGGATTCGATCCCGGGTCTCCAGGATCGCGCCCTGGGCCAAAGGCAGGCGCTAAACCGCAGCGCCACCCAGGGATCCCTGTATCCATACATTTCTATGTGTAGATTTCCCACCTGAGCTCTTAGAGGCTTTTCCCCTTTAACACATCACCCCCAACCCTTTCACCCCACTTGCCAGTGATGTGCATAAATCAAATTTAGGAATACTAGGTCCCAGGACAGTGAGTAACTGATTGATAGGTGTTCCCCTCATTTTAGAGATGCAGAAATTGAGGTCTCCAAAAGCCACACAAACTGGAGCTCAGATTGCCTGCCTGGAACTGGCATGTCACATTGTCTGTCTGCCATCATTGTTTCTGACTCTTTGCTTCTTAGAGAAAGAAAGAATGCAAAAATATGTTGGCAGCTGCATCTGGTGGCCAGAGAAAAGTTCTGGGCCAAAGGTAAATTTCAAGAAGAATTAAGAGTGGGGAAAGTTGGCTCCCCAGAGCTTCGCATTTTTTACATAATAATACATTGGTTAGAAAATGGATTCAAAGAAAATGAAGGTCTTTCTTGCAATATATTTTTATGATACTTTAGAGAATATTATAAAAACTGTACATCATACCCTTCCCCGAACATAAAATCCCACTGAAATGTGACAGTTTCTGAGATGCCAAAAATCAACCTGTTTTGATGTAGAAAGTAAGGAGCCATTGTGTGTGTGTCTGGAGAGAGAGCTTGCTGCTAAGAGGCAGTTGACCTAGGTTCTAACTTATTTTTCCATGGACATGCTGTGTGACCTTGGTCAAGTAGAATCACTTCCCTGGACCTTGAGATCTTTTACTGCAAAATAAGAGGGTTGAACTACAAGATTTCTATAGCACCTTGCTGTTTCATACATCTCTGCAAATGGGAAGACACATGGTTCATAGGCTTCTAAAATGTTTGTATGGTTCAACAGCACTACTTCTAGTTTCTGAATATCACTATAAAAGTTTTCTGATAGGTAGGTTTTTTAAAATTCTTTTTATTTATTCATGAGAGACACAGACAGAGACAGAGAGAGAGAGGCAGAGGGAGAAGCAGGCTCCAAGCAGGGAACCTGACATGGGACTCGATCCCAGGTCTTCAGGATCATGCCCTGGGCTGAAGGCGGCACTAAACCACTGAGCCACCCGGGCTGCCCCTGATAGGTAGGGGTTTTTTTTAAGTTTTATTTATTCATTTGAGAGAGAGAGGGAGAGAGAGAGCACGCACAAGCTGGGGGAGGAGCAGAGGGCAGAGAGAGAGAGACAAGCAGACTCCCCACTGAGCAGGGACGCCAATGCGGGGCTCAATCCCAAGACCCCGAAATCATGACCAGAGCTGAAGTCAGAGGCTTAACCGACTGAGCTACCCAGGTGCCACATAATATGTAGTTTTGTATACAAAGTTAATTTGGTGGCAGCTTGGGTGGCTCCCTGCGTAGAGCCTGCTTCTCCCTCTGCCTGTGTCTCTGCCTTGCTCTGTCTCTCTCTGTGTCTCTCATGAATAAATAAATAAAAATCTTTTTAAAAAGTTAATTTAGTAGATAATTAAGTGTCCTTGTATGACAGGAAGTAGGTACAATACACGCAATTGTATCAAACCTTATTATTTGTGTATTAGATACAGCAGATCTGCTGACATTCGTAGTGTTACCACGTAAGTGATTTATAAAGTCAGTGTTCCCCATTGCAACATCTCTGCCTTTTTCAGATATTTTACTTTATAGAATAAATGGGTTCCACTGAGGGAGAATGCTGAAAAGTATTGTCTTTTCAGTGCTAATATTGGCAGTACAGCATGGTCCCCATAGGTAGGAATGATTGTCTGATATTATTAGCATAACCCCTGTGATCTCATGGAGGCTTCTGTGATTATAATGATTTGGATTTGAAAAGACAGTTGTGTTTGACTGGCAACCTCCCCTCTTGATTTTTTCCATATACAATTCTTTGTCTTGCTCCTTGGAAGCCACACAGTATAGTATGTGTAGCTGGAATGCCTTCTCCTTGCATCCAGGTTTTTGACTGTGTCTTTGCATTTGTCAGTGGGAAAATTGGAGAGTTAGTATGCTGTGTTGCCTGAAGGAATAAAAGCACAAATTATTTCTGCAATCAAAATCACCAGAAGGAATTTATTACAAATTATAACAAAGAGAAAAGCAGATACTGAAAGGAGATTTTTATCTTTGTTTGTTTTTTGTTTCAATGCCTCACTGAGGTTTATCAATCCTTAATGAAGAAGGAGAAAGAAGGCCTCTCCAAACCAATGCATCTGAATTTTATCTGGTTACTCAGATTCCCCATACCCACGCACATTCATTTTTCCCACTTTGCCTGACTAGCTCAAGGACATGGGGATTTCTATCTTTCTCCTTTTAAGATATGCCATAAGGGAACCTAGACACCTTTAAGAGTGTGAAATGCAGTTACATTCGTTGGTGTTCTTTCAAAAGAAGAGGGGAATCTGTATGCATCTTTCTAATCACAGATGGCCTGTCTGTCCACTTGCTTGTGATTGACCCTTGTAGTTGTTGGAATATTGGTGCTGTTTCCAGAGTTGGAAACCTCCGTGTTCACACCACGTTTGGGTTACCTACCAGAATGCTGTTGGATTTCAGTTACAGGCTTCAGCCAGGATGCTCTTGGGATCTGCATAGAATTTTTCTTGATAGTGCCCGTTGAGTGATTGATTACAAGCTGTACATTGTGGACCACTTATGTTTTGGGAGTGAACAGACCTCCCAGATGCAACCCCAAGAGTCCATGGCACACATCTATGAAAATGGCCCCGTGACAGCCAGATCAATGTATGTTGAATGCCACTGAGGCCAAGTGCCAGGGAAGTAGAAGACACTACCTTGTGGAAGAGGGCTAGGAATTCTAAAGGACACTAATTCTTTGAGCAGAAAGGATCTGGAAAGCGATTTTCTTCATGTTTCCAGTTGTGTAGGTGTTGGGTATGTGCTGGTACCAAACAGTGTCCTGTGATTGACTCCCCACCATCCCAGCTTCCCTGGAGGGCCACATCTTCAGGTATGGAGGCAGTACTGAGGAAGGCTGACTGGAAGCCCTGCTTGTTGGTGCTTTGTTTTTTATTATTAGACAGACCATAGTTCTTCCAAAGGTGGTGGAGTGGGGACAGGTGATCTTTGTGATCTCATGTGAAGTATGGTACTGGTATCTTCAACATGAATGGCTTAGTGTACTGCCTTCTTAGCCTGCTCTGGGAGGAGCACAGTGTTGACAGCATTCCATTTGCATAGTTGCTGGAATCTTGGGCTGGAAGAGCTCTTAAAAGTCATCTCCTCCACCCACCCACCACCATCTGATGTTCCAGCTGCTTCTACAACCAAGTTGTCATCCTTGCCTATGCATGATGCTCTCAGAAACGAAGGTCTCAGAACCCATTTCATACATTGAGTTGAAACTTTCTTCCCAATTGTTCCCATCTATCAGTGCTGGCGGGGCTTCTTGGAACTGCACAAAAGAAGTCTCATTGTTCTGCAGAATGCCAGCCTGTCAGAGCTTTGTGTGACACCCTACTCCCACTCTCTGTAGTCTGGTTCGAGTCCTTTTCCATTGACATCCCTTCTAATGAAGTAGAGAAGAAGCAAGGAAGAATGAAAGGATGCCTTCAAGATAACAGCAGGAGGGCATTCTTTTCCTTGCCAGACAGAGTGTGGTTGGTTAACTTGAATTAGAGAAAGGCATGGGATAAGTAGTTGCACAAACATTTGCTTCAATAACATATTTTCAATTTTTCCTCTCCCTTTTGGTCCTTCTGATAGAATAAGCTCTGGTTCTTCCATATAGCTCTTAAAGATGTTCAGATAAGGTCTCACTTGTACTGATCATCTTCCTGTAAACTCTATCATGATTTAACAATGCAGCCTAAGACCTTGCTTGTTCTATTGACGATCTGGTCATACCAAAGATTCCTCTAAAGCCATATGTGTCCACATTCCTTCTAAATTCCTTTGCTTCACTCGTGAAGGTAGTTCTGTTGACCCAAGTCAAGACCTTATATTTATTCCTATTTAATTTCATCTGGTTAGAAATCCCATCACTATAGTGTGCTGAGATCTGTTTATACTGGCAAGATTGACACACTGTTAGGCAGCACAGCTTTAGTACTTCTAGCTTCACCCATGAGCCTTTCTTGCTTCTGATGGACAGTTATTACCAAAGTCAGAGACTTTCTCTGTTACCTAATACAGATTGGTTTCCTGGACTGAAATGGGCTTCTGTGGCAGGTGGGCTGGTGATCTTTAGGAAGTGCTGGGCTTAGTCTCTTTATTCCTTTATTCCTTTTATTCCTTTTTTGCTTTTTTTGTACTGTCAGATTTCCCTAGGAGCAGAGAACTGGTGTGATCTAGAATGGCATTTGCAGCCACCCTCATTCAATCAGATTAGCAAGAGAGAGTTTAACTAAGCACCACTGCTCTGCAAATGGAATCTCCAAATGCCACATCAGCAGAAGGAAAAGTATTGACCTCCGTAAATCCTGGTAAATGGGGGAGGGGGGGACCAGGATGACTTGATGGTTGCTTGACAAAATACATTCCCTTCAAGTACTATTCCTAGACAGAGATGGAGGATCAATGGTAATGGTGGCCATATCCTGCTGTCTCTGTTGTGATCTGTTTTTTTTTTTTTAAGATCTATTTATTTATGAGAGGGAGAGAGAGAGAGAGAGAGAGAAAGAAAGAGGCAGAGACATAGGAGGAGGGAGATGCAGGCTCCATGCTGGAAGCCCAACGTGGGACTTGATCCCCGGACTCCAGGATTGCGCCCTGGGCCAAAGGCAGGCGCTAAACTGCTGAGCCATCCAGGGATCCCCCTGTTGTGATCTGTTTTAAGGAAAACTTTCTTGCCTCATCCTGATTTCTGCACCAGGCTGAGCAATGCTCCAGTTGCTGACTTAATGACCAAATTGTCTACACTGCTATTCAAGATCATCAGACTCTCATTTCAGCTTTCAATTGTATTATATCCCATGAACAAATGACACGAGATAAGCTTAGTATAAGAATCCTACTAAGGCAGTTTTGTTGTCCTGTTTATTGGGTATCCCTGGAGAATGAGATCTTCCACTTGAGTGAATCTAACAGATAATGGAAATGTTTTGCTTCCAAGGGCCAAATGTGCAATTTTAGTTTCTAAGTCACAGAGCAGAGGTCAGCCATTTTGTTTCTTTTCTATGACACATAAGTTAAGAATGAGTTTTACATTTATATTTAGATGACAAAAATCAAAAGATTTCATGTCATATAAAAATTATATGAAATTTGAATTTCATTGTCCATATATAAAGGATTATTAGAACACAAACCACATCTATGTTTTTATATGTTACCTATGCTGCTTTCTTGAAATAAACGCAGATTTGAGTACTTAGAATAGAGACCATATGGCCCAGAAAGCCTAAAAATATTTACTATCTGGACTTTTACAGGAAAAGCTTGCCAAACGTAGTTTTGGCCTAGAACACAGTTTTTGTAAAAGATTCTTCATTTTGTGACTTTTAATCTGCTGGGGACTTGGAAAATAAACTTTTAAAAAATTTATTCATTTGAGAAAGAGAGAGAGAACATGAGCACGGAGGAGGGGCAGAGTAGAGGGAGAAGCAAACTCCTCACTAAGCAGGGAACCCAACCCAGGGCTCGATCCCAGGACCCTGGGATCAAGACCTGAGCCAAAGGCAGACACTTAACTTACTGAGCCACCCAAGCACCCCTGTGAAAATAAACTTTATGAATAACATCTTTAATAAGAGTCTTTTGGTATCCGAATGTGGGCCCAAGGAAGGAACTATAGAGAGTTTTGAAACTGCCAAATAAGACATCTAATTCTATATATAAAATCACAGTCTTGGAACTGGAAGGAGTATTTCAAGAAGCTCACTGAAGTTACTGCGCTGGGTGTTTCTGGATTCTTTCTATGCAGACTTAGTAACCTCTTAATCTAGGGCTGTGTAGTAACTTCTGATATCCAAGACATTTTAAAGGGTTGCCTCCTTCTTCTGAGTAGATCTTAGGGTTGTTCCATTAGTCACATTCATTCAACAGAATTCTTGTGCCCTTTCTGTGTGCCAGTCACTAAGTTTGGAAACCTTTCCTAGAGCTTTTTCTAGATGTGGAATTTTAGGGGATTTCTATCTCATTTTCTTTACAATTAATCTGATGGCAAGTTATATTTTTTTTTCTTGGCTTATGGCTAGTTGTCTGCTTCATATACAGAGAGAAATTGAAAATTTGAAATATCAGCTTCCTATTTTACATAGATACATATATGTATATTTAAAGATTTTATTTATTCATGAGACACACACACACACACACACACACACACACACGCACACAGAGGCAAAGACACAGGCAGAGGGAGAAGCAGGCTCCATGCAGGAAGCCCAATGTGGGACTTGATCCCGGGTCTCCAGGATCACGCCCCGGGCCGAAGGCAGCACTAAACCGCTGAGCCACCCGGGCTGCCCACATACACACATATATTTTTTTTATTTAAACTAAATTGACTTTAAAAATTTTTAATTTTAAGTAGGCTCCATGCCCAACATAAGGCTTGACCTTGTGATCCTGAGATTAAGAGTCGCATACTCTACTGACTGAGCCAACCAAGCACCCCTAAAATGACTTTTAATTGGGAAAATGTCCTTGAAAGTTCTTTATATAATTTTTATCCTCAGATTTAGATTAATCAGTAATTGAGACTAATCCTTTAAATCAACCTGTACATATCTGTATCTGTATTTATATCTACATCTATCAATATATATGTCTATATAGGTAAAATATTATTACATATACTTAAAATTGTATATATTATAATTATATATGCACTTTTGTATAATTTGTATTTATTTTTCTCCCAGGAACTGGGGTTTAAACCCTAGAGAAGCTATTATAGCGCCCAGAATATTCTATTTTCATAGCTCATTTACATGCAAGCCCTGTACTTTATTTTCCTTTGTATTCTCAGCATTCAAAGACAGTGTTCAGCACATAGTAGATGCCTATTAAATGCTTATTGAATTGAACTAAATTGACCTTAATTTGAAGAATATCCTTGAAATTTCTTCACATACATAATTTTTACCCTTAGGATTAGATTAATCAGTAATTGAGACTCATCCTATAAATATCTGTCTGTAGTTCCACAGTATTGTCAAGGGCATGTTTATGTTTGATCTGCATTAGGCAGGTGGGTGCTCATTCCACTTTTGGAGTCTGTGTGGTGTAGACAGGGGTCAGAAGAGTAAAGAGTGGTTGGTTGGGGAATCAGTGTCCCCCACCCCACCGGGGACAACTACCCTGGCTGAGTACCCCACCTGGAAGTGGAGAGGAAGATCGAGGCATTAGTGGTACTAAGAGAAAGGAGAGAGGAAGAGAAGGGAATAATTGGCTGAAGAAGGCAGCAATGTCCACAATAGCCAAACTGTGGAAGGAGCCTCGGTGTCCATCGAAAGATGGATATAGAGAAGAAGTGGTTTATGTATACAATGGAATATTACTCAGCCATTAGAAATGACAAATACCCACCATTTGCTTCATTGTGGATGGAACTGGAGGGTATTATGCTGAGTGAAGTAAGTCAATCAGAGAAGGACAAACATTATATGTTCTCATTCATTTGGGGAATATAAATAATAGTGAAAGAGAATATAAGGGAAGGGAGAAGAAGTGTGTGGGAAATATCAGAAAGGGAGACAGAACATAAAGACTCCTAACTCTGGGAAATGAACTAGGGGTGGTGGAAGGGGAGGAGGGCGGGGGGTAGGGGTGAATGGGTGACGGGCACTGAGGGGGGCACTTGACGGGATGAGCACTGGGTGTTATTCTGTATGTTGGCAAATTGAACACCAATAAAAAATAAATTTATTATAAAAAAAGAAGGCAGACCTTTAGTAAAATTTAGATCTAGTCCTTGGGTTCAGAATTGACATACTTGGCTAGATGAGAAATGTCATTATCATTATTGTACCTGCAGATCAAAACTCAGAGTCCCGAAGGATCATGGAATATCCAGGATGGAAGAGGCCTTGAACCCTGTTTTTCAGTCTCCTAATGCAGGGGTTCTTAACCTGCTTAATTCATGGCATCCCTGAAAAATCTAGGTGTCTGGAGAGAAAAATCAGAGCTTTCAGTATCTTCCAAGTGGAGTTGAGGACACTGCCCCCCCCTTCCAAAAATGAAAAGTACCATTTCTAGAAGATAATGTGAACTCTCCACAGGGATCCTGATAAACAGTGTTTGAACAATCTCCTTTAAACATCTTGGTAGTAGCAAATGTACAATTTCATGAGCCTGCTCAGCTGGGATTGTAAGGCAGTTATTCCTCACATTGAGTGGCAATTTATCTCTATGTAACTTTCCCCCAATTCATTTTATTGGTTTAGTTCCTGCCCTCAAAAGTAACTGGAAAGAAGTTTCCCATCTCTTCTGCTCTGTAGTCCTTTGAATATAAGAAGTTTGCGTGCCTTCCTCAGGATGACTTTCCCAAGCAAAAGAACCTGTCCAAACTTTTGTCATATATCTATGGTTTCCAGGCACTTCCTTATGTTGTTTGTTTTGTCTAGTTTTCACTGTTCCTTGTAAGATCATGGCAACTAGAACTGAGGATAGCATTCCATGGGTGTACTGATCAGTCCAAATCAGAATACCACCATCACCCCCATTGTTCTAGATAATATATTTCTATTAATGTGCAATTAAGTAGTTTTTGTGATAGCCACTTCATACTACTGATTGAGGAGCTGTTGATTTGCCAACATGTTCTTCAATCTGTTTGTGGGTTTGGCTTATGGGTCCATGTATACCCACTGTCTTAGATTAAAAAAAAAAGCATCATATTGATGCCCAAATTGGGGCAGTTGTACACATATATGTAGATGAGTAAACTTCCTTTCAGGAACTGGGGAGAAGGGAAGCCCTCATTTTACCTTTATTAATCTCGTTGCTTTGCAAAACACTAAAGAGAAAACACCAAAACCCATGTGAGGGGTATAGTGTTTAGTAAGAATATTCAGCCATGAAAATCCATAAGTGACTTATTTTTATATGATACGTTATTTGTTTTTGAAGGAATTCTTAGCATGTTTATTTGAAAGACACGGGAAAGTAGTGGTAGACATCAGTTCAGGTAGCATTCGGGGCTTTTAATGGATATAATCATTATGAAGAATGTGTTTGTGGTAGAAAAACAGTCACATGTCTTATAAAATGAGCAAGGCAATGTGAATCAAGTAGGAGGTGGAGATACCCCCCCCACACACCCGCCATCCATAGATGTCAAAAATGGCCACTGCCAGTGGGGTCTGCCTGGAATGGAATGGTGCCAAGAAGGCTGCACTGCTCAGTGTATATAGAAACAGCTGTAAGTGTAAGGCAGAGGATCCTTGTGCCAATGTGTGGTGGTTCTGCTCCTTAGATAAATAGAATAGTTTCTTTATGTTCATTCCTTGTAAGTGCATTGCTGTTAAATCATTAGCTATAGATCTACAGACTTGAAATGGAGCTGGAGATTTCCCTCCAGTGCCAAGTCTATAATGAATTGCCGGTAAGGACAGGGCAGGTTTAATCATCCCGAATGTGACAAGACCCTCGGGAATAGAGTCACCAGGATCCAAATCCTGCAGTGCCTGTCTCTGTCAGATGCACTGATTACCAATGAGGGTGTTCAGAGTTATCTGCATGTTTGTATGGGGAGGCTTCTGTCTTCATTCGCAGAGCCATCATAACTAGTGGGAAGAGGGGACAGGGGGCAGGCCAGCCTTAAAGCACTGTTTTTTCTCTGTCCTGCTCTCTTATGGTTGCTGGAAATAAAAAGGAAAATTTTTTCCTGATAGTTTGGGACACATTTAATTAGAAATGGTAATGAAAAGTCATCGCAGCTCCACAATGAGTTGGTAGTAGGAGTTAGACTTAACATATTTAAAGGTACTTGCTTGCAAGCTGTTTGGTGTTTAGGGACCAATCTGCAGAACATGGTAAGTAAATAAATAAAACCACAGTGTGAAAAATGAATGTGCTGAAGTTAGGCTTCCTATAATAGTGACAAAACCAAAACTGAGCCCATGTGGTCCCCATAGAGAGTCAGGGCCACCTTGTCGGAAAGCATTGGCCACCCTGGGCTGTTGCATGGAATGGCCAAGAACGCTGAATGGCTGCTGGTAAGTAGCAGGTTGGGTTAGTGTGTTCAGCCAAAACTGGTTGATGTAGTGACCAGATTTCTCAAGTGTTTCTGGTTTTGCCTCTTCATAAAAACAAAACCTCTAAATGCGTTGGGTCGAGTTTTCCCAGCCTTTAATCATTTGTGTTTGATCACATGTCTTCATAGCTGGTGTCTGACCCCGTGTCTTTCATCTGCAATCTTTGGAGACTCTAAGAGCTACAAGGACTTCATCCTTCCTTTCATCTTCCCCTGGTTGGGAGTGTCAGTGTGGTCAGCAGTTTCACCAACCTATTTCTATGAAAATACTAGACAAAAGGTGGAACCTATGATGGTAAGTCTATTGATTATGAGAACAGGCTGATTTCATTTTTAAAAAACTGCGTTGTGGAAAAAAAATCAGTAAAGCTGTCTTTTTTATTTTAATAAAACCTGACACATGGTTGCTTGCCTTTTTCGCTTTTCAGTTGGCTGTTTGAGTATCAAGTTAAACGTAAGCCTGCTTCTGAGAATCATCTATGTGGGTGCTCTGCATTTCATGTGGTGGATCAATCATCAAGTTGACTGTTGCAGACAATGCTCCTTTAGTTTGCTTTTTTTTAAAAAAAAAATTCCTCTTTTACCCATTTTTCCCAACCCTCTGGCACTCATCAGTTTCTTTTTTTGTATTTATGGGTCTGTTTCTACTGTTTTGTTTGTTGGTTTTGTTTTTTTTTAAGATTCCACATAGAAGTGAAATCATATATTTGCCTTTTTCTATCTGACTTAATTAACTTAGCATAATGTTCTCTAGTTCCAGCCACATGGTCATACATGGCAAGATCTTACTCTTTTTTTGTGGTGAATAGTCCATTAGATACACATATAATATTCCATTATATATACATCTTGCATCTCCTTCATCCTTTCATCTGTTGATAGGGACTTAGTTTGTTGCCCCATCTTGGCTGTGGTAAATAATGCTGCCAAACAGCATTGGTAAATGCTGGTAAAACATAGAGGTGCCGCTAGAACATAGAGGTGCATATATTTTTTGAATTGGTGTTTTTTTCTTTGGGTAAAATATTCGCTAGGAATTAGCTTCAGTTTGCTCTTAATTTTATTGAGAGCTTCATTGCCAGCAGGAAGGATCCTTGTCTAGTCCTGGTAATGAACTTCATAGCCAGCAATGCCTCTATGCCCTTGAACTCCATAATCAGTATCGTGCCTGTGGTTGCTCCCTACAGAAAGATCAAAGGTCCCTCTGCTGCCCAGTTTGATACCCATTAAGAATATCCACAAGAGGGCAGCCCAGGTGGCTCAGCGGTTTAGCACTGCCTTCAGCCCTGGCCCTGATCCTGGAGACCCGGGATCGAGTTCCACGTCAGGCTCCCTGCATGGAGCCTGCTTCTCCCTCTGTCTGTCTGTTTCTCTCTCTCTCCTCTCTGTGTCTGTCATGAATAAATAAATAAAATCTTTTTTTAAAAAAAGAATAACCACAAGATGCAAGGGTATCCCACGGAGGGGATGCTGGAGAAGTATTTGTGGGATATATGAAGGCTCAAGGATGGAACAACCAAGCAATATTTATGCTGATTATAGATACTTTCTTGATTCGGGGTAGGGGGTTACAAATTTCAGATAAGAAGAGCAGTCTCAAAAAAAAAAAAAAAAAGAGCAGTCTCATTGGAGACCTTTGGAGAAATGAGCAATAAATCTAACAGGCTTCCTTGGAACTCTCTGAAAGCTGGTAAATCACAAATTTCTATCATGGGTCTACATAAGAGTACTAGCTCATTATTTCTTGTAAAATTAACTTAGGAACTGAATTTCTTTCAAAGTATGAAATCTGGTGAGTGTGTGAGACCAGGTGATTTTATTTCCCCTGTTAGGGCTTTCACATCATTTATAACTAGTACCTAAGAGCAACTTTGTTGCACTTAAAAAAACAATGAAGCTCTGTAAGCCTATCTCCTTCCACTGACCCACTGCAGTTTTAAAATTGCTTTGGGATTTTTATGAACCATCCCTGTGAAGTCCATAAAAAACAAACACAGTTTACATTAAATACAAGAGAGAAATATAAATTGTTCAACATAAGCATTTTATTATTGAGAACAGGGGGCATACAGCTAGATTTAAGTGCATACATGCATTTCAGTGCCTACCTGTATATATTAGAATTGGCTTCAGTTCCCAGTCATGGCCAGATAAGGGCACAATGGTTATAGAAAGAGCAAAGTAGGAAGACAGGAGGGGGAATGAGAGGATGGGGATGTGGAGAGGAGGAAAAGGCAAGGGAAGGAGAAAAGGAGAGTAAAATTGATATATTTCACGAGCACCCCAAATGTGTCAGGCACTGCACTAGGCATTTTTGCACACCCAATTTCATTTAATCCTCCCAGTGCCCTTGCAATGTACACACGTTTAAAATTCCAATAATACTAATGAAAAATGTGTTGAGTACTTTTTTTAAGAGAGAGAAAGGGAGGCAGAGAGACACACGCAACCTAAAGGAGGAGGAGACGGAACAGGAAGGGAGGGAAGAGCCACAAAGTTGGTCTCGATTCAAAACATTTGGATTTTTGGGAACCTGCATTATTTTTTTAAGATTTTATTTATTCATGAGAGACACACAGAGAGAGACAGAGACATAGGCAGAGGGAGAAGCAGACTTCCTGCAGGGAGCTTGATGTGGG
Source organism: Canis lupus dingo (assembly GCF_003254725.2). Taxonomy (NCBI): domain Eukaryota; kingdom Metazoa; phylum Chordata; class Mammalia; order Carnivora; family Canidae; genus Canis; species Canis lupus. Next base: position 104,199,651 of record NC_064281.1, on the reverse strand, counting down.
ACTCAATTCCAGTACCCCAGGATCACACAGTGAGCCTAAGGCAGACAGTCAACCGCTGAGCCACCCAGGTGCCCCTGGGAACTTGCATTATTTATCTCATTATTTTGAATCCTTCCCCCACCCCACTAAATCCAACTATTAAACAGATTGGATCTTTGTGGGGTATAATGTTGATAGGAATTAAGAGACACTTGGGGCACCTGGCTGGCTCAGTTTGTGGAGCACGTGACTCTGGATCTCAGGCTTGTGAGTTAGAGCCCCACATTGGGTATAGAGATGACTTTTTAAAAAATCTTTAAAAAAACCCCCAAAGAACTAAGACATGTGTCATGGTCAGGAACAAAAGGACTAAGCCCCGTTCACAGCTCTTCAGCTGTTCTCATTAGTCCTACAGAGGCTCTCATCTAAAGATGCTATCACACTTCTGAGGGGATCTGTTTCTTTATCCTCCTATTATTTTTTGAACAATTCTTGCTTACTTTAGGCAACAGATTTAATGGTGGTAGGAGGTGGGATGCTCTTTATCCTTAAATTATCACCTACAACTACATTTTTCAGCTAATGTTTTAGAAATCCATAATCACTTTTTCCACGTCTAAGTTTGATGCAGGGAAAAAAGCCTTTCTGCATCCTTTTGAAGGTACTATCTGTGATTTTGGGATTTGTAAGTCTTTTGTTAGTGGGAAAAAATAAAATCCAAGTTAAAATGATAAGATATTAAGCTCAGTGTTGCCAAGCGGAGTCCAATTTCAGTTCACATATTATAATTTATAATTCCGGATCCTAGGAGCCAAAGCCCCCTTAGATTACCCCTTCAATCCAGGCCTATCACTTGGGGATATCATAGCTCTCTTGTCTGTAAACATCATCTGGCAAAACCAAGAATGTCGCTAATGACCTACATGCTTTTGGATAAACAGAAACCAGGGGATAGTTCTTAGGATCTCATTGGATGAGTGACATTTTTAAGAACAGAACTGATGACTCTGCCTGACAAGAAAATGGTGGAGAGAGCAGAGGGGGACACGTATTATATCGGGGGAGAGAGGAAAAGTGTATTGTGAAGCTTTGCTGTAGGCTTTACAGAATCCAGTGAAGTGGCACAAGTGTTCACAGAAGAGTAAGATGGTTAAAGAATTTTTGATCATTAAAATGATGCTTTTGTTTCAGTGTGGAAGAATACAGCCATGAAAACATAATTACTGCAAAATTTGCTGTGTTAGATCAGATAACAGCTTGATGACTATAAGTGTGCCAGTGCCATAAAGAACACAGGTTTTTTGTAGGAGAAAAATCATGGATACCACGTATATATGCATACTCATGTTAATTGTTGTCAGTAAAGCCATTAATTAAACAATAAATTCATACAAAGTAAGACTGAATCAAATACTCCACAGAGTAAGGCAAGCCATTTTTGAGATGAGAGGATGATTCTGGGAAATGGGGTCAAACCAAGAACTCTCTGTATTCCCTATGGGCCCCTGCAGTTACAGTTCTAAAATAGTGTAGACCAGTTTGAATGAGAGATTATATCTGAGTTTTTTAGTTTTTTTTCCCTTAATGTCCCTCTGTAAAGGATGGTTTGCCCAGATGTACGAGAGAAGTGTGAATGAAGGGATCAACAAAAACTTACCCAGATGAAAGTGCTGTAAAGGGTTCCCATTTGAGTTAGGGATTCAGGATACTATCTGGAACTCAATGACAGTGAAGCCAGACTTTCTGCATTCTGCCAACTTTCCTGCATTTTGTGGCCACACAGTGGCCAAGAGTCAATATTCAGTTAGGAACACCTGTCGGAGAAGTCACGGGGCCATTTTGGATTCGTCTTCCCAATTCTGGGCATAATGGAGCAGAATCAGGAAGGCGTGTGAATTGCATCTATTTACACACATGCAGGGCTTTGTTGTTTTCCAGACAATCTTTTTTTCCGGCATTTCCTGGAGGGACTACTGGAATCACAAATCACAATTTGCAGCTTGCCCTGGGTAATGAGTCATTGGATGGAATTTCATTTGGTAGATTTAAAGAGAGTTAGTGTTGATCTATGAAGCCAGATGATTTAAGAAATTGAAGCAGTAACAAGTAAATTGCTTTTCTCTTGTACTGCAAAATGCTTTCTAGGCGTTTTTGGCTTTTCTTTTTAAAATGGATTTATAATACCATTTCTCTCCACCTCAAGGCTCAAGTAAACCTCTTTGCTCTGATGAATCCTAAATGGCTCCTCATTTCACACAAACAGATTGTCCAATAGAGTTTTTAATATCTTGTTTTAGACTGTAGGAGCTAGAAATTTTAATTCTATAGGAAACACAAATGAATATACATTTCCTTTTAGAGACTTTATTTCCTCTGACTTCTCTCATGAAAAATGATGCATGACCAAGTTCAAATTCCTCAGTCTAATAATCAAGACTTGCCCCTAACCAACCCATCACCTTCCTTTATTTATTTGTTCATCTGGCAAGTAATAGGGAGGGCGTGGGATGTGCCATGCAATGTGCTAGCTGCTAGCTCAGATGCTAGCCACTTACTGTAAAGTATGTGGAATCCGTGTCGAGGTGAGGGAGGCTGGAAAGGAAAATTTCTCTGCCCAGAGGTTGAGAAGGTTGACCAGAGAAGTTCCAAAATGGGCTTTTCTTCCAGAATGATCTTCATAAATTCTCTTCCCATCCTCCCCCTCGAGGATGCATGACCCCTCCCTTAGCCACCTCCAAGTAGTTGGTGGCCAGGACCCTGGAGAGTCAGTCAGGCATGAGAGTCAGCCAGGGACAAATAGCAATTTATGCAGAAAGATCTCTGCTCTACAGAAGTGCAACCAACATGGTCTTGAGCTCATTGAGGACAAGGACTGTGCCATTCAGTATTTGTTACTATGTAGCCCAGCATCAGGCTCACAGATGGTTGATGCTCAACAAATGTTTCAAGCTCCTGAAAGAAGTCAAGTGTCATGGGAGTCTGGAGGAAGGTACAGGTAACCCAACACAGGGGACTCTGGAGCCGTGCTGAAGAATGTGTAGGGATTACCAAGATCTAGAATTGGAAAGACAGGGGCAGGTCAGGGCCCTTGCTACCAGACCGTAGGAGGCATCAGAGTGGAAGAGTCAAATGAATATAGCAGGTTTCTTATCAGTCTGGTTGGCAAAGCCACAGGGGCTACTTGGCGAACTTGGAACTTGGTGGCTACCAGGAGACACATAGATATCCAAGAATGAAATTCACACAGCTATGTTAGATGAGGACTTCAAGAAGCTAGGGAGCTGAGGCGTAATCATTGGGTGTCAGAAGCCAGCAGCTGTCCTTCCTGGGCTGCGGTCCGAGATGGGGTGGGCGCCCTCTGCAGGTTGTGTCTGATGTAAGCTGCGCCCCACCCTCTTCCTGTTCCTCTGCTCCTTTGTGCAGCTTTACATCTCATATGTATTTTCCACCACAGTGGCCTTTGTAAGACATAAGGTGAACAAACTGCTTATTAAGGTAAGACAATGGAGGCCCCATTTTAAAAAGGTTAAGATGTACTTGCAAGTGTCAGTGCATCCCGGGAATCATTAACAATGTACGGAATGCACAACCTGGTATTTTCCAAAGGCCACACTAACCTTTTCAAGCATGGAGCAGGCTAAAAGGAATGGATTTCTTCACCATTTGATGAGCAAAGAAATATTTTAAATGCTTATTTTTATTTGCCTGCTGAAAATCATCTCTGTGGAGCTCAACACGGAAGATGAATCCTGAACATTCTAGCAACTCACTTAAAATATCATTAGAAAGCACTTGGGTTATTAAAAGCAGAAAACAAAGGATGAGGAGCCCTCTGGTGCTAATAACACCTAGAGAGAGAGCAAGAGCCACCTATGCCCTCCTGTTTGCCAAAAATGTCTTCGAATTTAAGCTCTCCATTGTTAGGGAAGGAAGCTTACGTTTTGTGAAACCTTTTTTTTTTTCTTTTAAGTACACCCACTTTTCCATGTAATTGGCTCAACACTGCTATTTGCATAATTGTCATATTTTTCTGCTTCCCGAGAGGTCTGTTAAGCATAAAGGTGAACTACAAAGCTTTGATAAAGTGCACATTTATGTGTGATGTGCAATTCTCAAATTGTGAAGAAAATTATATCATTTCCATTGAGTTTATCTTACATTTGGAAACCAAGTATTCACAACTTATTGCCCCCTGAGCCAGGTGTAACCTGTTTTCCTTCAGTGTGACCAAAGAGCAATTTCCTGAGACTTGCGTCTTCAAATAATGTTGTCACCATGGGCCCTGACTTTATCGATGAAGGCGTTTTTATTTAAGCTTGGATTTAGCAGTAAGATTTTTTTTTGTTGGAATCAGGAAGTCCATCGTAGGTAGCTATAAAGTCTGAGACAAATCTGTTAATCTCTCAAAGTCTTGGTTTGTTGAACTCCGAAATGGAGATAGCTTTAAGTCACAGGGGTATTGGGTCTTCGTGTATAAGAGAATATGGTCCCTGGGTCTTGGGATATAGCAGGTGTTCTAATAAATAGGTGATAGTGCCTTTTCCCTTCTCTTTTGTAACAACTAGGTGGTATTTAAATGAATCAGAGGGCTCTAACTTTGGGATGGGGAAGGCCTGGATTTGAATTCTACCTCTGCCCCTTTTTGGGGGGTTAGGGGGAGGGACACAGTAGGCTGCATGACCTTGGGCTGGTTACTGAGCCTGGAGCCTCAAGGTCTTTCTCTGCCTGGTGGGAATAGATAATAGAAATGTGTACTTTCAAATTTGTGTTGTGAGGATTAAATGAGATAGTGCCTATAAAAGCATGTTACTGCTCAATAAGTGTTTCCTGCAGTTAGTATTATTATGTCCTTAATGGTGGTCACTGTCGGTTTTAGATTACTGCAGATGATGACCTGAAAACTCATGCCCCCTCCAGATTTGCTCTTTTTTGTTCCATTAATTTTCATATTCAGTGAGAGTGGAATGTGCAACTTCCCTTCCTGTGAATGTTCCTGGAAGCCTCTTGCCTACTTCCTTCCGGAGTGAGGACTAGATTCTTGCAGGTTTTCTGATTGCTGTGTGCTTCTGGCTGCAGCCCGAGGGCATCAGATTGCAAAGCGGAATGGAGGAATGGTATTCTGTGTGTGAGAGTGATCAGATTGGGATGATAACAGGACACCAGGCATCTGGCATCTGACAGCTTGTCACATGGAGCACTTTGGAGCTCTAGTTTCCCCTTGACAAGGTTAGCCACTTATGCCAAGGGTTCCTTGGGCAGAATTCTAGCTGAGCAGTAAACTCTGACAGAGAGGGAGAAATAGAGGCTGGTGGGAAGGCTGGTGTTGCCTTAATGTCACAGGCTGGGACTTGAATTCATATGAATGAATCTCTGACCGATTGCTTTTGTGCAAGGGCCAGTGCAACTTAAACTGATCAGAACAAAGAGAAGTGGAAAGTATCTAAATGTCCAATAACAACTAATTGAATATATTACTATAAATCCACTTGATGGACTATTAGGCAATCATGACTTTTTAAACAAAAACTTGGTAATTAACATTAGAAAATGCACATGTGGGCAACCCAGGTGGCTCAGCGGTTTAGTGCTGCCTTAGGCCCAGGGTGTGATCCTGGAGACCCGGGATCGTGTCCCATGTCGGTCTCCCTGCATGGAGCCTGCTTCTCCCTCTGCCTGTGTCTCTGCCTCTCTCTCTCTCTCTCTCTCTCTCTCTCTCTGTCTCTTATGAATAAATAAAAAAAAAGAAAATGCACATGTTATAATGTGAGCTGAAAACCCCCTATAAAAATATATAGTATCATTAGAAACTTAAACCAATACAACAACAGGCAAATCTACAGAGACAGAAATTAGATTAGTAGTTGCTTAGGATGTGTGTGTGTGTGTGTGGGGGGTTGATGTGTAAGGGGTGCAGGGTTTCTTTTAGGCATGATGTGAATGTATTAATATTGGCTGTAGTGAGGGTTGCACATATCCATGAATATACTAAAGAATGTTGAATGGTATATTTTATTTTATTTTATTTTTAAATTCATTTACTTTTTATGGAATTACAGAGGACACATTAGTTTCAGGTGTACAGCACAGTGATTTGACAAGTCTGCACATTGTGTTAGGCTCACAGGTATAGCTACCATCTGTCACTGTGCATCATTATGATGGTGCTACTAACTACATCCTCTGTACTGTCTATTTAATCTCTGCGAGTTCTGAGTGGCACATCTTATATGGGTAAGTTGTATGTTAATGGGAATTATATCTCGATAAAGCTGTTAACAAAAACCACAACAACAAACCTTATACATTGAGAAATAGAATGGAAAGATATTTCCCCGAACTAGGGGTGGTAGAAGGGGAGGAGGGCGGGAGGTGGGGGTGAATGGGACGGGCACTGAAGGGGGCACTTGACGGGATGAGCACTGGGTGTTATTCTGTATGTTGGCAAATTGAACACCAATAAAAAATAAATTTATTATTTAAAAAAAGAAAGATATTTCCCAAGAGGCTAGCAGTGGATATGATTTGGTGGTGAATTGTGGCTGTTTTTTTTTTTTTTTACTAATTTTTTCCTATATTTTATTTTCTATAGTGAACACATGTATACTTCACCATCTTATAATGAAAAAAACTACTTAAAAGGCAAAATATATAAAAGGGAATTAATGTCACCTTTTTCAGCTCACAGTGATAAAATATAAAATATAAGGGATGAAAATTATTTTTACACTAAGTAAAAATTTAGCATAAACTGTATGGCTCTGTGTACTTTGGATTAAATGTCCATACTTAGCTTATTCATTAAGATTTTAGCTTTTGATAAAATTGTCAAACATGGTGGATACAAAACACAAGATGTAAATGTCAGAAATAGTAGAAGTCAGTGATAAATATCCTAATCATACTAATTTTTTTTCAGAATTGATGTCTAGCAGGGTTTATTGTTAGAACTTTTAGAAGCTTTAGAATGTAAAATAAAAATTATCTTTGTAATTATAGGGGAGGGAAACAGGTTTTTCTTTTACCCTCTTAGGTTCTGTTCCTGGAACCTGCAAATTAGTCTGACCAGAAGATAGACTAACAGGAGCAGAGGCATGCAAATTTTATTTGATGTTAGTATTTTATTTTTTACATGCATGGGGGCCTTTGTAGAAAAGAAATAAAGACCCAATGAAGTGGTTAAACTCAGGGGCATATGTGCCATTTTAACAAAGGGTGATATATTTGTGGAGAAGTGATAAGACAAAGGAAAAGTGGGTTGGACATCTAGGGGTGGTAAATTCTGGGATGGTAAATATTTGGGGGAAACTAAGCAGGATAAAGATTATTTTGGTAAGGTGTGTTGTGCAGACCCACCTCAGTGCTGACTTTGTCTCCAGTGTTGATACTTGTCTCCTCTTCCTGGTATGGGAGTGTAGAGAGAGAACACCTTCACAGTGGGAAATTGATGCCCTGCTTTTAAGCAGAAAGGGGAAGGGCAGAGACTTCCTCCTGTGCTGCTGTGTCTCAGTTGCCTTCTGCTCAATATAATCCTTGAATCAAAGTGATGTATTTTGGGGTGGTGTATTCTGATCCCCTTCATGATCACAATGCATTCCAAATCGCCATGTCAGGAGCTTAAAATCCATTTTATCAATTTAAGCAAGAATTGTATTAGCCTTTATTTAAACATTCAAAGAAGTGATCTTCAATTGATTAGTACTGAAGTTCTGCTGGGAAGATGAACTTTTTCTGAACCATTTGATCAAATCCAGTCTTTCCATTGAAGTTTGATTCTGAAGGGCAATGATCCTCTGGCTTGCCCTCCCCTCCCCGTGGTAACACATTATTATCCTTTGTCTCCTATAATTATGTCTGCTTTGGCCTCACCATACATAAAGCTTTCAGTTGTTCTACAATTTCTTCAGTTAAATAACTCAAGTCCTAAAATGTGTGGAGAGAAGAGAATGTGCAAAGTGATCAAATTTATATGCCACCAGGCCCTTTTCAACATGACTGCCATGCTTTTTATACTCAAAGGCAAGGAACAGCTGCCTTGCTCTGCCTACTTTGGTGTCCAACTCAGCTGTTCCATATTCATCCTGTTGCTTTAAGCATCTGTTGACAGGTGGGAAAGCTCATGTGAAGAGAAGCATTGTTGCCTTGGGTGGCTTCTGCCTAAGACGGGCCTGACCCCTTTGTGTGCCCTTGGAACAGAACGTGTATGTTCCTCCCAGCCCTCAAGTACAGCTGTTGGGTACATTTTAGTGGATGAGAACCATTTCTGAAGCCTCTCCATTCTGAGAACTGAGGAGCAGCATCCAGAATATAGTTGGACAAGGCCTGTGTGCTATGGAATGTCTCAGTGGGTAGGCCTCACAAAGGAGGACCTGGCAGATTGGCTTCCTAAGGAGAGCCTTTCTCTTGAATCCCCTATCATGCTCCCCTTGTGTACCAGAGAATCTGGAAACTGAAAGGTTCTTCTGTTGGAACCCTTCATTTTACAGATGAAGAAACTGATGTCCAGGTTAGCAAAGTGTCTTGTTTCTAATGAAGTCGGTTGGTGGCATTTTGTCTGCCTCTATATAATAACATCAAGGTATTTCAGAGTTGTTTCCTGGCCTTTTTGTCAGATTCTGGAAAATGTCTTCTTCCTCGTGTTTGTGATTTGGGCCTTAATCCTGTGTACTGAAATTATTGATCGGTCACTAGGTTTAGCGCAAGGTTTCAGAGACCTAAAAGGAAGAAAAGTTCTGGAAAGATGAAAATCCTGAGACAATTTCTTGACACCTGTTCTTCAAAATCTTTAGAATAAAACAATATAACCCCCAGCATCCTCCTCTTCCCTCCACTACCTTCTACTGGTTGTATTCTGCACACGTAATCATTCCCTTGCACAGTCTGAGAAAAGTATAAGCGGATTAATGGAATTTATGTATTCACTGGAGATAAAATGCCCTGGGAATTTCTGTATTGGGTGTAAAACCATGGGCCCGGGACCTCACTAATGACTTTTTTAAAAATTGTAATTCTAGTTAGTTAACATACAGTGTTATATCAGTTTCAGGTATATAATATAGTGATTTATCACTTCTATTCATCATCCGGTGCTCATCACAAGTGCCCTCCTTCATCCTCTTCCTCTATTTCATGCCTCCCCAATCCCACCCACCTCCCTTCTGGTAACCATCAGTTTGTTCTCTAGGGTTGAGTCTGTTCCTTGATTTTTCTCTTTTCTTCCTTTGCTTGTTTGTTTTGTTTCTTAAATTCCACATATGAATGAAATCATATGGTATTTGTCTTTCTCTGACTTATTTTGCTTAGCATAATATGCTCTAGCTCCATCCACCTCATTACAACTGGCAACATTTCATTCTTTTTATGGCTGAATGATATTTTATTGTGTGTGTATACATACACATGTATGTATACCATTGTGTGTGTGTGTGTGTGTGTGTGTGTGTATGTAATAGATATCATTCATCAGTCAATGGACACTTGAGCTGTTTGCATAATTTGGCTATTGTAAATGATGCTGTTATGAATATTGGAGTGCATGTATCCCTTTGAATTAGTGTTTTTGTATGCTTTGGGTAAATTCAGGTAGTGTAATTGCTGGATTGTAGGGCAGTTTTATTTTTAACATTTTGAGGATCCTTCATACTGTTTTCCACAGTAGCTGTACCAGTTTTTGTTCCCAGCAACAGTGCAAGAAGGTTCACTTTTCTCCACATCTTTGCCAACACTTGTTTTTTGTATTTTTAATTTTAGCTATTTTGACAGGTGTGAGGTGATATCTCATTGTGGTTTTGACTTGGATTTCCTGATGGTAAATGATGATGAACATCTTTTCATGTTTCTGTTGGCCATCTGGATGTCTTCTTTGGAGAAATGTCTGTTCATGTCTGCTGCCCATGTTTTAATTGGTTTATTTGGGTTTTGGGTGTTGAGTTGTATCAGTTCTTTATGTATTTTAGATACTAACCCTTTATCATATGTCATTTGCAAAACTCCTCTTCCATTCTGCAGGTTGCCTTTTAGTTTTGTGGATTGTTTCCTTCACTGTGCAGAAGCTTTTTATTTTGATGTAGTCCCAATCGTTGATTTTTGCTTTTGTTTCCCTTGCCTCAGGGAACAAATCTTTAAAAAGTTGCTATGGACAATGTCAAAGAGGTTACTGCCTGTGTTCTATTCTAGGATTTTTGTGGTTTTAGGTCTTACGTTTAGGTCTCTAATCTATTTTGAATTTATTTTTGTGTATGGTATAAGAAAGTGGTCCGGCTTCTTTCTTTTGCATGTTGCTGTCCAATTTTCCCAACACCATTTGTTGAAGAGACTAATGACTTTTCAAGAGCAGAGTTCTTTACAGAGTCCAAGTCTTCAATCTTGTAACCGGACCATCAACCCCAGTGACAGCCCACTTTGAAGCAGGCCTCATAAAGACAGGGTTCAGGCTCTTTCTAATGGCTTTAGCTAATGAAAAACCTAGAGGGGAAACGTGAAATCATCCTCAAACTTCATGCAGGTGGAAAGGAGAAAAATCTCAAGAAGTTCTGAGAAGTGACGGGAATTTCAAAATCTTGGTTTGAAATGCAGGAAGTAGCAAGGAATGATGAGAAACACCTGAAGATGCTTGCTTTTATTATAGGCAGTGGAAAAAAATGTGAGTTTCAACTTTTTGCCTCTGAATCTCTCACCTACCAGAATAAATCAAGACCAGCTCAAAATTTCTTAGGAAATACAGGGATTTGAAGGACAAAGCTGGTCAGCCAAAGCCTTACCTTTGTGCTCATTACTGATTTTTAGTCACTGGGCTCCTGGTCTCATATCCAGCCTAGAGAGGCCTGTGTGATCTGGGAGATCCAGAGGCTTCTTTACATCTGCATTTTGATCATTGTGTCTGTCTCGAATTTTGATGTATTTATGTAAAAGTGCTGTCGAAAATATTTAAAGCATGGTACTAATATAAGAGAGTCCAGGTAGGGTATGATATTACCTTGAGAGTATCATTTTGTTAAGCTAATGTTCATCTCTCTGGCTTGATACCTGGTGCACTTGTTGAGAGTGGAGCCATCCTGAGACCCTTAGGTTCCCTATCCCCTGATTTTTTGGGGAAAATAATATAATTACATTTCATAGAAAACACAGACAGTAGATATGTTGTGCACAAAGTGATTCTAAGACAACCTTGGAACAGAGACTCATAAGAGCAATCACCTGTGATTCCATTATCATGACCTAAACATTGTTGTAATTTTAGGGTGTTTTTCCTCTTTTGTTCTCTCTGTTTCTTTTGTCAGGACAAGTTAAAATGTACAAACGAGGTGTTATAGCTTGCTTTTTAAACCTAACATTCACAACCAAAGCTTAGTTTCTCATAAGTGAGTATATCTCCTATTCGGTTATCTGCCTGACCATCAGCCTGCCCATAGTTTCTCTCGTGTTTCAGATTATTTCCTTAGGAGAGACACCGGAAATGGGATTACTGCAGCAAAGGTTCTGAATCTATTTTAAGGTTCTTGATACATGGTGGCAAATTGCTTTCTGAAAGGTCTGTGCCAGCAGACATGGCTGGCAGCAACAAGGCTGGAGTCTTCCTTTAGGCCTGCACTGGGGCTCATTTAATAATTAAAAAAAAACTTTAAATGAGATATTACTGATATACAGTAATAATTGCATAAATCTACAGTGCATTAGCGTGCTGAATTTTTACATATGTTCATTTGTGTGAATACTACCCAGATCAAGATATAGATTTAGACATATGTGATATTTCCATCTACCCGAGAAGGGTCCTCCCTGCCCCAGATAGTATCTGTATGCCCTCTCTCAGATAATCATTGTTTTTACTAAAAGTCCCTCGCTTTTTAATGATTTCTGAAAATTTATTCTTTCATCTGAAGTGATTTGACAGGTGATCTCTGAGGGAAGATCTTCATGTCCTTGTCGCCACCCAGACTCCTACCACCTCACATTGGCAGGCCCGAGCAGATCTGCATGGTTTTTATTTCATTTCTACCCAGTTGCCTATACTGAGTTTAGCTTATTCTGTGCCCAGGTTGTCTTAGTATCACTTTGTGACTGTACATAACATATCCACTACCTACCCCCCACCTCCAAGAATGAGCAGCACTGCTGCCATCTGTTCTGAACCATGTGAGGTAGCAGGTAGGGGTGATAAGAAGGTGTGTTACAGAAATAAAGCAAGAGTGATTCTGACTTTAAAAGAAACAACCCCCCCAAATGCTCCTGCCTGTCTATTTTCTATAGATGATTTAAAATAGAGGATGTGTGAAGTGCTTGCTTGCAGATCTTGCAATACTTCGCCAAGGCAGAATTGTACTTTATACTGAAATCCCTAGGAAATAAATTTAGAATGGAGTCTCCTAGGGTAAGTTGGATTGGCTGAGCAAATGGTGTATTAGTGTCGGTCAGCCCAGCCTGAAATTTGGGTTCAGAGAGAGAATACTCACTTGCTGAGACTAATTGGTCATTTTGCTATCAGTTTTGATGAAAATCATGGCTCTTCATTTTCCGTGGGAGGTTTATTCAGCTACCTTCATCTTTACTGAGTTGAACTGACTCTTCATGGGTTAACAAGCACCTGAAATCCTCTCTATTAGCAAGAGAGAGAGAGATGACATCAAGGTTAGGAACATCATAGGCTAGAATTTAGGGTTCAGCAGTGGTGGCAGGTATAAATCCAGGTGTCTGGGTCAGACCAAGAGATCTAAGCCCAATATGAAAGATGACAGAGGGAGGGAATGATGTTGGAGTGTCTCCAACAGATCAAGTATGATGTTGGGTGCTTTCATGTGCAGTAACTCATTTAAGATTCACGATAAGATAGTGTGGATATCATCCCTCTTTGTTGATAAGGAAATTGAAACACATCCAAAGTCTCGCAGCTACATTTCTTCTTTACCACTTCCTCTCTTCCCACGATATGTCCCAAGATGAACATCCTTGTTTTCCCTCTCCTCAATTTTCTTGTCCTTTGGTGTAGCATCTTGTGCCATAACGAATGGTGTCTTATCTAATGTGCTATGACCTTCAAGGTCAACTCCAGCCTTGATTCCCCCATGAAGCCTTCCCTGACACTGTGGACCACAGGAAGCTCAGAAGCATATGACCTTTGAATGTTGGAGCTCTATCTGATGTCTTTTGCAGCCACCATGGCACCTGGAGAAGTTGCATGCACACAGCATCCAATTTCTAGGCCTGAATAATGCTGTGACAAAGACGAGGTTCTGATTAGGAAGGATGCTTTTGTAGGCATGGTTGGCGTCCAAATGGTCTTTGTGAATATACCAAGAGCTCCTGAGTGATTTCTAGTTCTCCAGTTACTGCCTTAAAGTCAATATCATCATCCAACACTGATCACTCACTTTGTTCCTTTGCCACCCTCTTCACTTGCACGCATAAACTACTTGACCGTATTTTATTTTAGTATTTCACCAGGGAGCTTTCGGGCTTCTTAATTAATAACGAAAACATTCCAAGCAGGAAAAAGATGGCCTGACCATAGCATATCCCTTTACCAAGCACTCCGCAGACAGGTTCCCATCTGGCACACGCATTGGGAGCTCCCATTCTCCAAGGACCCGCGAACAGTTCACACCTACAGTGCTGGATCAGAATAGACATGAAATTCAAACACCAGCAGGTTGTGATAGGTGTTCTCTGAAAAGAACTGGATGGCTCAGTGGTAAAATAATTAGTGCACCTAATTACCAGTGTGTTCACATGCTTTATATTTTCAAAAGGCCCCAGCAGTGCTATGCAATAGAAATATAATGGGTGCCACACATATAATTTTAAATTTTCTACTAGTCACATTAAAAATTGTAAAAAGAGGGGTACCTGGCTGGCTTGGTGACTAGAGCATATGACTTGAGCCCCACATTGAGTGAAGAGTTTACTCAAAAATATATATGTAAATAAGATTTTTTAAATGTAAAAAGAAACGTGAAAAAAGAGACATGTGAAATTGATTTTGATTTTAATACTCTATTTTATTTAACCTAATATATCCAAAATATCATCATTTCAATATGTAAGTAATATAAGAGATATCTTACATCCCTTTTTTTTGTACTAAGCCTTCGATACCATTTATGCAGTTTATACTTATAGCACATCTTGTTTTGGACTGGCCACATTTCAAGTGCCCAATAGCCATCCATATGTGGCTACTAGCTATCATATTGGACAGCAGAGGCCCAAAGAAACTTCTAGTGGAACCTTTCCTGTAAAGATAGATGGAGCTAGTTTGTCCATAGACAAATAGCCCAACATATTTACTGGATCTTTCTTCTATGCTAGGCACTGAAGGAGGAGCTGGAGGACAGCAATCCAGCCTTTGCCATCATAGTAGTCACACATGAAAAGTGAAGCCATTTCCAGTTGGTAGTTTATGTGTCCAACCACAAGACAGTTTTGTGATTAATGCTTAAGTCTTAGAGGATTGTGTGTTTAAAGGAAAAAAACAGTCCTTGCTAGTTGAAGTGGTCAGGAATAATTCATGGAGGACAAATAGTTCAGGCTGTCGGTACAGCTCGAGCAAAGGTATAGGGTTGGTTAAGTATCAGAAGCTTTGGAAAGACAGTGAGTAGATTTGCTTAGTTGTATGGGGAGATGGCTAAGATGCTTTGGTCAATAACATGGTGAGAATAATAGAGCAGATAGCTCTTGAGTGTTTAGGGGTCAGTTCCTCTACTGAGTGCTTAACTATGTATTATGTCATTGAATCTTACAAATTGGAAGGCTGAATCTCTAGAGAGATAGAGGGCCTCGTCCAAGGTCACATGTGTAGTAAGTTGACAGAGCAAAATTTTGAATCTAAACCTATCTCAGCTCAGCATTCACTTTAACCATTAGCAGTCATGTTCCTGAGAATGTTGGGGGGCAGTGATGTGTGTGCTTTGTGTAATGGGAGGGCCCCACCTCTATTGACAGAGGTACTACAGGGGCGCTGAGGTGCCACCTCGACATATAGCAGAGGAGCTCTAGGCCAAAGATTCCTTGCAATGTGTTTCCTTTGAAGAGGTCTTAACCAGCCCTGTTGGTATATGATGCCTCTGTTGTGGACTGATGTCATTAAGCACAGGCCTTTATAACTCAGTGTCCTATTGGTTTCCTCCTTTCTCTCTCAGTATTTCAAGGTCATCATAGAAAACTGGGATTTCAGACACCTTTTAGTCCAATGCTCTGATCTGACAGAAAGAGGAAACAGGCCCAGAGAAGAAGATACTCGCTTTGAGTCACACAGTTTTCGAAATGGCAGAGCTGGGGGCACCTGGGTGGCTCAGTGGTTGAGCGTCTGCCTTTGGCTCAGGTTGTGATCCCAGGGGTCCTGGGATCGAGTCCCACATCGGGCTCCCTGCATGGAGCCTCCTTCTCCCTCTGCCTGTGTCTCTGCCTCTCTCTCTGTGTGTCTCTCATGAGTAAATAAAAAATCTTAAAAAACAAAACAAAACAAAACAGGGCAGCCTGGGTGGCTCAGCGGTTTAGTGCCACCTTTGGCCCAGGGTGTGACCCTGGAGACCCGGAATCAAGTCCCACATCGGGCTCCCTGCATGGAGCCTGCTTCTTCCTCTGCCTGTGTCTCTGCCTCTCTCTCTCTCTCTCTGTATCTCCCATGAATAAGTGGATAAAATCTTAAAAAAAAGAAGAAGAAGAAGAAGAAGAAGAAGAAGAAGAAGAAGAAGAAGCAGCAGAACTGGGGTCCACATCAGAATTCTTTCCACCCAGAGAGCTATGCTAACATTTTTCAAAGGTCTCAATAGAAAGCAACATATTCAGATTAGGAAGTGTATTTCAATTACTCTGAGTAATTGTTTTAGCTGTCTATGGTTCTTTAACAATTGAAAAACTTTTTTATAGGTGATAGGTATCCCTCTATTGAGAGATGGATTTCAGCAACGATTGCTATAAAATGAGTTTCTGGTAAGTGGACTCTATAGTCTTATGAATTTTGATAAAATCAGATGTCCTTCAAATGGGAAAAATGTTGACACTGCTGAATGGAATAAAATTGGACTTATGAATGCAGCAAATCTTTAAAATTCACATTTAAAAGAAAAGCATTGACTTTTTCAATGAAAACCTTACTCTGAATGCGGTTCCAGTTGGAGAACAAATCATTGAGTAAAAAAACAAAACAAAACAAAAAAAAACTTAAGAGTTAAAAAAAAAATACTCATATGACCAGACAGTGGAGGCCGGGCTTTCTGGTAGGTGTGCCAGCTGCCCACTTTACCTGACACACTGTTCATAGCACTGAGTGCTCAGGCCCTGGAAGCCTGGCCCCAAGGGTCCCACCACCTTTAATTCCTTTACCCTTTTTTCTTTTGACCCCTGCCACCATTTAACTTTATGGACTTCACCCCATGATATATTGTCTGCCTTTCAACTTTCCCTGGAAGAAATATCAGCCCAGACTGCTGAGACCTGAAATAGATGGTTGCTACTTACTGTTACTTTTTTAAAAATTTATTTATTTGACAGAGAGAGAGAAAGAGAGGGAGCACAATCAGGGGGAGCCACAGAGGAAGAGGGAGAAGCCGACTCCCCATTGAGTAAGGAGCCTGATGTGGGGCTTGATCTCAGGACCCCAGAATCATGACCTGAGCTGAAGGCAGATGCTCAACTGACTGAACCACCCAGGTGCCCCACTTCTTACTGCTACTTAATATCTGCTGCTTATTCTCACGTCTGCTGGGACTGGTGTTAGGCATGCGCTGTGAGGAGAGGACCAGAAGGGGCAAAGGCAGTAGCTGCTGTATTGAAGCATTGTCATTTTAGAGAGCAGAAGGAAGACAAAAAGCGATTAACAAACAAAAGCAATACAAGAGTATGTTGAATGTTGTGGTGCAGATCTTAGGTGTCACCACACTAGATTGCTTATGTGTTTTGTCAGTAGATTGGTCTGTGTTGACTGTTTCCATTTTGGTTTCTCCCAGAAGGACAAGATGGCAGAGTTCAGTCCCTCTTGTTTACCAAGTGGAAATTCTCTTTGAGCATGAGGAATACTTCTTCTTAAGGGAATTTTTCTTTCCTTTTTTTAAAAAAAATATTATTTGAGAGAGAGAGAGAGTTTGAGAGCGAGTGGGGGGGATGTTGGGGGGTGGGGGAAGAATCTCAAGCAGATTCCCTGCTGAGCTCAACACAGGGCTAGAACCCAGGACCTGAGATCACAACTTGAACCAAAACCAAGATTCAGACATTTAACTGACTGAGCCACCCAGGAGCCCCTAGGGGAATGTTTCTCTCTCTCTTTTTTTTTTTTTTGGTATATATATTTTTTTATTGGAGTTTGATTTGCCAACATATAGTATAATACTCAGTGCTCATCTCGTCAAATGCTCCTCTCCGTGCCCATCACCCAGTCACCCTATCCCCCCACCCACCTCCCCTCCACTACCCCTTGTTTGTTTCCCAGAGTTAGGAGTCTCTCATGTTTTGTCACCCTCTCTGATTTTTCCCACTCATTTTCTCTCCTTTCCCCTATGGTCCCTTTCACTATTTTTTAAAAATTTATTTATTTATTTATTTATTTATTTATTTATTTATTTATTTATGAGAGATACACACACACACACAGAGAGAGAGAGAGAGAGAGAGAGAGAGAGGGGCAGGGACATAGGCAGAGGGAGAATCAGGCTACATGCACGGATCCCGATGTGGGACTCGATCCTGGGTCTCCAGGGTCACGCCCTGGGCCGAAGGCGGCGCTAAACTGCTGAGCCACCTGGACTGCCCTATTTTTTATATTCTAGGGGAACGTTCCTAATGTAGATTCCAGTCCCATGAGTTTCATGCATAAAAAGGACTCTGTCATCAAATAATTCATTACATGCCCTCCTCTTGGAAATTTAAGAGACTTGTTGGTATATTAAAGGCTTTTAGAAGTCTTGCAGCTTTGAAACTTTGACTTTAACTTAGTAGTACCAAACTGATTAACCTACAGCACCTTTATTCGATAACCCACATCCACTGGGAAATGCTTTCCTCCAGTGACCATTGCTCCCCCACAATGGCTGACGGACTGACTGGTCTGGTTACAGTTCTGTCGGCCCTTGGACCTGAGCAGGAAGTAAAGACAGAGAAAGTAGCCCAAGCTATTTTAACAACAGGCCTCTAACTGAAACAACCTCTCTGTGTGTGGTTGATAAACATTTTCCCTCTCTTAAGGGAAAATCATGCACAGAAACAAGCACATATAAATAATTTACCAAGCTGTAATATGCTATAAATAACAAGCCTACTAAATAATGAATTAACCCAACTGCTGATTCATAAGTAAATGTCTCTTGTAAAGCAGCAGTTTTATGGATTTTACAGCTTAGTTAATATCCACTCATATTTCATTAAGACGGTTCAGGTGAAGTATTGGGGTAATAATCTGGATATATTTGAAAGTGATATAGCACATATCAGGAGCCCAGACAGAGCTTGAGGAGCTGCCAGGATCCCTTCCCTCTAGCTAGAGCATGAGGGGCGTTTGTACAAGATCCTCTCTAAGACCATGAGCAGGGATGGAGGTAGAGATAACTCTGGACCAGTGGGGAGAAGGGAGACAGAAGTCACTTTGGCCTACTGGACAGAGCCAGCTCTTCTGAGTTACCATGACATAAGTATATAGACTCTGGAGCTGAACTCTTGGTATTTTGATCTTTATCACTTATTAACTTTGTGACCTTGGGCAAGTCACTTAAACTCTTCCTGGCCCAGTTCCCTCATCTGTAAAATGCCCAATAATAGTACCCATCTCCTCAGCTTCTTATGAAGATTAAATGGGTTGTATTGTCAAGTGCTAGAAGATTGCTTGGCACATAGCATGTGTTTTTTACCTGTTAGCTGTTGTATTCATAAAACATGACTCTTTTAGAATCTTCATTTTGGCTTTCTCCAGCCCCAGTGCTGAACTCTGAGAACTGAGCTCCTAGAGGGTTGGAGGGTCTGGGTGAGGAGCCACTCAAGATCCCTCCTCTTGTCTCCAAAGAATGGGAATAGGAAGCAGGAACTATATAATTTCATTGGAGAAACTAGATTTCATAAAGAAAAACAAACTACTTTTGACTTTCACTTATTTTAAAAATCATTTTATTTTATTTTTATCCTCTATTTCTCCCATCTCCCACCCACCTCCTCTCTGGTGACCATCAGTTTGTTCTCTAGAGTTAAGAGTATTTCTTGGTTTGTCTCTCTTTCTCTCTTTTATGTTGCTTGTTTGTTTTGTTTCTTAAATTCCACTATGAGTGAGATCATATGGTATTTGTTTCTCTCTGACTGACTTATTTGGCTCAGCATTACCCCTTGTAGTTCTGTCCATGTGCTGCAGATGAGCACTATCATAAATCAGTGCATCGGACTACATCCATGGCGTTGTGTGAGGATGAGTGCCCACTCACTCATGAGTGCCCCCTCTCCCTTTGCCCTCACCCCTTTGGATAGCTCCGCGTGTGTGTGTGTGTGTGTGTGTGTATTTATATTTATATGTATATATATAAACATAAGGGTTCATGTATATGTATACATATATATATGTATGTATATGTTTGTATGTATATATATAAACATAAGGGTTCATGTATCTCTTTGAATTAGTGTTTTTGTATTCTTTGGGTAAATAGCAGTGTGATTGCTGGCTCATGGGGTAGTTTTACTTTTAATTTTTTGAGGAACCTCCATACTGTTTTCCAGAGTGGCCATACCAGTTCTCGTTCCCACCAACAGTTCAAGAGGGCTCCCCTTTCTCCGTATCGTCACCAACACCTGTTGTTTCTTATGGTGTCGATTTTAGCCAATCTGACAGGTGTGAGGTGATATCTCATTCTAGTTTTCATTTGCATTTCCCTGATGAGTGGACTTGTACTCATTACAAGTAAGAAATGGTCCTTTATTTAAAAGGAATTTTATATATCTTTATCAGTGAGGTTTCTTGGGGAGGGAGGTGACAAGAATTATCAGTCAAGTCACTTTGACAAGGAGGAGATCTGAATTTCATAATCAAACCCTAATTTGTTAAGGGGGACTGAGGCCAAAAAAGATGCTACTGTTCCCTGCTTGCAGTGACACCGAGTGCCCTGGGATGTGGCCCGTAGAAACAGCATACCCTTAGTGTTCCAGATCCCTGTGGGGGTGGAGTGAGAATAAGAGTCTTGCCCTCTAGGCAGTCACACCAACACTGTCCGCCCTACCTCCAGCCTAATGACCACTCTGTTCTGACTGAAGGGAAGAGCAGCTCAGGCCCTTCCTCTGACTTACGGCAGATCACAGGCCAGCGATCATGCCCTGCTACTCCAAATATTCCTCAGTGATCAGAGCAGGCACTCATCCTCACACAGCGCCATGGATGTAGTCTGATGCACTGATTTATGATAGTGCTCATCTGCAGCTCCCTTTGCCCTCACCCCCCCGGATAGCTCCGCATGCTAGGCTTGTGTTCTGATCTTCAGCCTGCTTTCTGTGCACCATTTTCCTGTGTTACATGGACTTCTCCAGATGCCCGCAAGGAAGGCCACTTTTCCATTCTTCCTTTCTTTACTAAACTCTTGGGTTCAGAGATCTATGGGGATCCTTCCCGGTCCTCTGGTTCCCCTTCCCTCCCCATGTACCCTAGCTTTAGGCTAGATCTGTGGCAGTGTTCAACTTTCTTGACCTTAAGGAAAGGGTAGTCACCTCGGTTTGGACCCTGTCTGTTGAAATCTTTCATCTGCCTGTTTTGTACAAAGACAATAGGAAGGAAGCAAGGGATCTTCAAAGTGGTGGAATTGGACTCTCTTAAATCTTTTCCTAAATGCCTGGCTCTGAGAGATGTAGCCTTCTTACTTTCAATAGACCACAAACTGGGGAGGCTCAAAGTGCCTTCTAAGACTGCCAGTGTGCAGGATGCCTTGTAAGGGAAGGGAGGAGCCACCCCCTTCTGCCTCAGAGCCTCCTCCCCTACACCACTGCAGAATGAAAGGCTTCACAGCTTACAATTACCATTTGGCCAAGGCCCCTCCTCGACCCTATCCCCCTGAAGTGGAAAGAAGTACAATGGCGTGACATTCACTTTGACAAAGCTTTTTTCCTTTTCTCTACTTCTCAAAAAAAAAAAAAAACAGTTGCTAAGCTACTGGGTGGGCTCTATCAGTGTGTTTTGTTGCGATCCCAGCATTAAGGATTGTGTTATCACATATTCAGCAGCTTAAACTAAAGAAGAGAGAAAGGGGGCAGGGGTTGGAGAAGGCTCATTTGTAAGTTCCTTTGTCAGGTCAAGTGCTTGACTTTGAGAACACAGGTGACCTGGAGCATGTCAACTATGATTCTGTCTCCAGGTGGGAAAATAGGAGGGAGGATTTCTTCCCAATTTTCAAACTGGTCTAAAAGAGAATGCTTTGGGGGCCTTGTCTTTTTTTGACATTTATTTCAGAAAGGTCAGCTCCCAGGGGACTGTGGGGCCAGCTCTGAGTCCTCTTAGCATTGTATTTTGGACACATCACATACATTGGTGCCTACTGTTGGTGCCTGGGCCCCAGCTGGCCCTGGTGAGCACCTAGCTCAGTGTTCCAGCAAGACCCGTGCAGCCAGGCCTGCTGTACTTTTTGCCAGACTGTTGCATTGTTTCGTGTCTTATTTTTTGGCTCCAGCATTGGTTTTTCAAAGCTGGGTGAATCCCAGGTGAAGCGAGTCATCGTTTACTAATATTCTGTGAACCTAAAAATCCAGGATATTAATAACTTGTTACTGGCTACAGATGCCATACTCCCACCTGGTAGTGAAGGATGCTTCCCCACTCCTAGTCCAAAAGGCATCAACACCGAGAATGGTAGAAAGAGAGGCAGTTTCCCAACACCTCTTTGCATCGTTGTCCAAATCATTCCTAATAGCCTAATCCCCTCTTTGCAAGTTGGTTCTCAGTGCGAGGACAATAGGAGCATTACTGACTTTAGGCTTGTTTTCAGCAACCACCTCATTCTGTGTAAAGTTGGGTTTAGAAAAAAAAATCTTATAAAAATTAATGCAGCCTGAGACACTCTTTGTGGAGGATACATTGAAAATACTTCTTAAATAAAAACCCAGGAAATTGTCCCTTCTGTCTTTCACCTGTCAGAATAAGCAATAGAATTCTATAGCCCATTCAGTAGCATATTTAATTAAGCAACCTATCGGCTGAATGCGCTGGGGGCTGGCTGACAGTGCTTTTCACTGCTGATTTGGGTGACAAAGGATGTGGTGAGACATACAGCAGCCTGGTGGTATGGAAAGAAACTCCCAATTGGTCACACCTACCTATTTCTCTTAGCATGTTGCATTAGCTCTGCTAATACAGAAAACAGACTGTCTTTGATTTACTGAGAAAGTCACCGGACATCAACCTCTTCGACAGTGAGCCTGGACCAAGTTTGGCCCATGTTCCCATTAGAGGTGAATGGAGATTTAGTTGTAAGTAGGAAACTTTAGCTTGTTATTTTCAAAAGAAAAGACGTCCAGGTGCTTGTTTTAATCCTAATGCAGAAGCATTACTGACCGTCATTCTTTGTTTTGGTGGGAATTATTGCCTATCCTAGTAGATATCCTTAGTATCAGTGACAATTATGGAGCGTTTACTGGGCACACGCCAAAGTGTTGCACGTATTGCCTCTCCCTACAATCTTCTAGGGGTAGATACTGGTGATATTCTGTTTTGCGGAGGAGGAGATTGGGGCTTACACAACTAGTGAGTGTCAGTGTCAGGCCTGGAGTCTGGAGCTCCCCTACTCTACAGCCCCTATTCTTAACTGGCACTCTGCTTCATCTCTTGAGAATCAAAGAGGTTTTCAATCCCAATACAACTCTTAAAACTGGGGGTTGGGGTCACATGAGTATTGGGATTATTAACTTTTGGGGGGCTTTTCCCATGAAATCAGACATTCTTCATTAAAGTCTGTGGGACCAAAAAAAAAAAAAAAAAGTCTGTGGGACCTTGAGGAATCCATAAGGTGCTAAAAATTAGATGTGTGGCTAGTTTTCATCAGTTTCTTGAAGAAGTTCATGACATAAAAATGGTTGGAAAATTCCACATATAGCTATAGTGCATGTGGCCCTTGCTGTGTGACAGGCAGTGTTTTATATACATGAACATAAGCAAACTCATTTCCTTCTCACCACACCTGTAGGAGGAAAGGATGATTATCATGCCCATTTCCCAGAGAGAAGAACTAAGACTGAGGTAGCTTGCCCAAGGTTACAAAGGCAGTAAGTGACAACAGGGATCTGATTTGAAGTCAAGCACTGTGGCTACTGGATCTTTGCAATTAACCACTTTTGACTGCATGTACCTTTTAATTCATTTGCATGTCTGCCAGCACAGTGCCTGACATAGAAAGGAATTTATTGATAATTGGTGAATTGTGTCGATTCACATACTGCTGGTTCCACGTAGATTTTGTTTTAGGACTCATGCTCAAAGTTCTGAGGCCTGTGGTAGGGACTCCATAAATCTTGACTGGATGAATGAAGAGAACCAACATGGTCAGAAGATAACTTATCAGAATTTTTCAAGCTGGGTTGCTTGGCAAAGCATATAGGCGCTTTGCCTTTTTGTTTGTCTGTTTGTTTTTGAGAGAGAGAGAGTGAGCAGGGGTAGGGGCAAGAGGAGAGAGAGAATCCAGGCAGGTTCCACATCCAGCATGGAGCCTGAAGCAGGGCTCGATACCACAACCCTGAGATCATGACCCGAACTGAAATCAACTGACTGAGCCACCTAGGTGCCCCTAGGCTCTTTGCTTTCAATCAGGGCTCCCTGGAAGACTGTTGCACTGACCCCAAGCCTATTCTTCCTCCAGTAGGCTGATTAGATTGTTCGGAGTGGTTGCAAGCTACCTCCAACTATGGGCTAGGTGACTTTTCAGGTTCTGTGAATCTACGTGGTATTTCATGTCCTGATTACTATACATGATCTCTCTTGCCTCTTACTTGCAAGTGGGCAAGCAGAAGCCACCCAGACCCTTTGTATGCTGGCATGACTCAAATCTAGGTCTCTATATGGCATATTGGCTTATTGACGGGAGGGTGGATGGAGACACAAATCCTGTTCAAATGCCCTAATACAAGTTTGACTGTAGTTGGGATTCTAGAATGAAGCATTCTTAAATATCAGAACAATTGACTGTAATGGTGGAGAATGAACAGTGAGCTGATGGGCTGACAAGTAACCAAGTGGAGCCACTCGAGTTTTTAATCATCTTGATTACATGTTCCAAGTTTTAACTTTGTGGCCTCCACTGCTCCCTTAATTTGGCCTACTGTGATCTTATTTTACTTTTCATTTTATTCTCTGATCACTGCCGATTAAAGCCCTGAATCCATGCTGCTTCTGTTGCCTGTCTCTCAGCCTGATGGACCTCTTTGTACTAAGGTACAGAACCCAGCTGGTGGCTGGCCTTCCTAGGGTCTGGAAGCTTCATAATTCTTTGTTGGCAATGAACTCCAAAGTTTTTGGCTTTGGAGTTGGGTTTTCTCAACTATAGTGGCTTACCATTTGGTCTCCAAGTTGAAGTATTTTTCCTCCAACATTAATTAGATAAGCCAGTAAATATCTTAAGAAAACTGCCATCCAGTGAAGATTCTTGCACAAACCACAGACTGTTTTCCCAGGAACTCACAGGCTTCGTTTATGTCCTTTGAGGTGGAAAACAGTGCTGACAAGGACTACCTACTCGTTTGGTTCAAATAACTAATTTTGTACCTGAAGTACTAATTACAGTAGTGACACCGTCTTTTCCCGGTAGGTCTCTCACTTGAAGAACTCAAAGCAGTCAATAACCTTTGAATCTTGGAGGCTAGTTTAATGTGCTCATGGGCAGCATAACAGTGAACACTGTGATCAGAAATATAGTTAAACCTAAAAAAAAAAAAAAAGAAATATAGTTAAACCTCTGTAATCGAGCCCCCATTAATCTAAGAGGTAATAACTGTGTGAAGAGCAAATTTGATAAGTCTATGGCAAGAAGAAAGGAAGCTGGCAAAGGGGTTATTTAAGTTGCCAAGTAGAACACGCTTTCTAAAAGGTGCCAGTTTGCATGCAAAGACCTGGTAAGTATATAACATGCCATTTTATCAGTAGACTCTTCAAATCTGAAGGTTGAAAGCCCTATAGTACAATCCTTCAATACTCAAAAAACATTTGTTGAGCAACATTATGTGCTGGACTCTAGGGATATAGCTCTTTGTTAAAAATATTTTATTTATTTATTCATGAGAGACACACAGAGAAAGAGGCAGAGACATAGGCAGAGGAAGAAGCAGGCTCCCCGTGGGGAGCCCGATGTGGGACTCAATCCCAGAACTCTGGGATCATGCCTTGAGCCGAAGGCAGATGCTCAACTGCTGAGCCATCCAGGTGTCCCTAGGGATACAGTTCTTTTTGGTAGCAGCTTTACTGAGATATATAAAAATAACATAATATGCCCATTTAAGATGTACAATTCAATGGCTTTTGGTTTATGAGCAGAGTTTTGTAGTCATCTCTTTGGTCAATTTTAGAACATCTTCATGGCTCCAGAAAGATTCCTTGTAGCCTTTATCCCATCACTCACCAATGTCCTCATCTCCCTCAGTCCTAGGCAATCACCGAGGCGATACAAATTCAACTAACACAGGACCTGCCTTTGAGGAGTTTACGAGCTATTGAAAGAGACATCAGGCAGATCAAGCATACCTATCAGTGTATCATAGAATGTTGACACTGAGATGGACCAAGCAGATCATTGGATATGATCTTCTCATTTGACATATGGGGAAACCGAGCCTCAGAGAAGTGAAGTTATTTGCCCAAAGACACATCACTAATCCTGCTAAGATTAAGATCCATGTGTTCTGCCATTTTAGCATGAGCATGCTACAAAGTTAATCACAATGTAAAAGTTTGGAGCATTGTGGCAGATTAAGAGCATGGATTCTAGAGCCAGACTCCCTGGCTTTGACTCTCAGCTCTATTTTTTATAGGCTGTGTCATATCAGGCAAGTTACTTAATCTCTCTGAACTTCCGTTTCCTCTTTTGTGGAATTGAAATAATAATTGCACCTGCCTTCCAGGCCTGCTGTGAAGATTAGGTAAGTTAATATATGTAAAATACATAAAATGGTGTTTACAACAGAATAAGCACTATACAAGTGGCTGTTATTATTATTTTATTACTTTGTTACTGAGTATGAAAACACATATTTCATTAGATTCTAAAATATGCTTTACATATTTGTCCTTTGGATTTTAAATCCTGACTGTCCTCATACATAGTTTTTCTTCATTTTGTTCCAATGTGAAAATAACAGTTTGTTCTAAGTGTTTTTGAGTGTTAAGTGCTAGGTATAAAAATATGTTTAAGGGGTGCCTGCGTGATGCAGTCCATTAAGCGTCTAACACTTGGTTTCAGCTCAGGTCATGATCTCAGGGTTTTAGGATCAAGCCCTGTGTTTGACTCTACACTCAGCAGGGAGTCTGCTTGAGATTCTTTTCCTTTCCCTCTGCTCTTCCCCTCTCTCTAAAATAAGTAAATAAATTTTCTTTAAAAAGTAAATAAGTATATGTTTAAGAAACAGTCTGTACACTTAAGTTCACAGCCAAGTGAACAGATATGGCAGGTGAACAGATAAGTAGACATAAGTCAAGGCAAGCAACAGGAACTGCCCCAAATGAAGTATACATGAAGAATTGAGGGTATTAGAAAAGCTTCATGAAGGCAGTGGCATTTGATTTGGGTTTTGAAATCAGACTGAAAGTGATGACAGAAATTGTTCCAGGCTAGGGTAATAGCATAAGCAGAGGAAAGAAAGTATTTGCCATGGCTGGGGAAAGGATGAATGTTGCATGTGTCCAGAGCATAGTTTGCTGAGACTTCCTAGGGAGTAAGCCTGTAAATATAGATTGGGAATGTACTCATTAGGAAAGGGAAAGAAAATTGTTATCTATATATACCAGGTTCTGTAAAGTATTGAGTACTAAATGTGTATAAGGTGACTCCTTGATTCTCACCATCATCCTGAGGAAGCAGGTGCAAAGAAATGAAGTAAACTGACCAGTATCACACCTAGCAAGTAGCAGATCTAGAATCAAACAGATCTCTTTCCGACCATGATGCCCAGGCTCTTTCCACATACCACATCAACCCTCGGACTTGCATGTCAGTTGGACATTATGGAAAACGGAGCTTTGAAGGTTTTTGAATATAGAGGAAACACATTTTCATTGTACCTTATTTATTCACTTACTTATTCATTTATTCTCTGGATAATGTAGAGGATTACTTAAAGGGAGGAGAGATCAAAGGCTAAGAATAATCACTTGTGAAGCTTTTGCGATGGGAAAAAGGTAGGGAGGATTTGAACTAAGGCCATTGTAATGGAGAATAGGAGGCACATGTAAGAGAGAGGCTGGCTCACCAGGACATATGACCAATCTGATGCGGTCAGGGCAAGGGTGAAGGAGAGTCGACAATGAAGACATGGTTTTCCATCTGGTAGGATATAGCGGATCCCACTGCTGCTCTTCAATGAGATAGGGAGCCTGGGCAATGGCATGGATTTAGAGAAGGAAGGAAAGTGAGTCTGGTTTTGTTATGGTTCAGCTTTCTCAGAGTCTTCTCAGTGTCAGTGTCCAGGAAGCAGATAGATACATGGGTCTGAAGCTTGAAGAAGAACAAGGACAGAACCCTGAGGAATATCTACATGCGTATTCTGGGTAGAAGAAATGCAGAAAACAACCAGAACCAAGAGGAAGCAGTTGAAGAGAACCAAGAATGATCACCAGAATCAGAATCACAGGGGAAATGAATTTCAATAAGGAAGAGGTGGTTGGCATTGTCAGGTGCTCCAGAATGGCCACATCAGATAGATCGAAAAATGTGCCTTCCATTTAGCGATTGAAGAAGCTATTGAGGAATAGGAAGCAGGTCAAATAGACTGTTAGGGGTGGAAATCATGTGGTAGTGGTTTGAAAACTGAATTGAATGGTTTTTGGGAGATGCTGAGTGTGTAGAATGATGGCAGAATCTTGAGGACAAAAACAGATCTTAGGAAATTATCTGTAGGATGGGGAAGTTTGAGCACATATTTTAGGAGAAATGAATGAATCAGTAAAGAGGCAGCTAATAAATGGGGAAAGAATGGTGGATAATTGATAAAGATTTTGGAGAAAGCAGGAGAGAATGGAAGCCAGAGAGAAGGTTAGCTGTGGACTTGAGGCCTCCCTCTAAGATGGGGTTAGGAGGAAAGAATGCATACAGCATTGATAAACTAGGGCTTTTTTAACAGAAAAAAAGTGCAAGGCATTCATGATTAGTTACCTCTTTAATTTAGAATTCTCTTCTTTTTAAAATAAAATTGTATTTATTTATTTGAGAGAGACAGAGATAGCGAGAGAGAGCATGAGTGGGGAGGAGAGGGAGAAGCAGGCTCCCTGCTCAGCGGGGAGCTCAATGTGGGGCTCAATCCCAGGACCCCTGAATCATGACCTGAGCTGAAGGCAGATGTTCAACTGACTGAGCCACCCAGATACCCCTAGATTTCTCTTCTTGTCTAAGAAACTTTGCTCCATTTATTCCATATAAAATCCTATGGAAACAACAACAAATAACTCAATTAAAAATGAGTAAAATACTCGAAGAAATCCTTCTCCTAGAAAAGATACACAGACTGCTAATAAGCACACGAAAAGATGCTCAACATGATTGATTGGGGAAATGTAAAACAAGATTACACTTCACGCCCATTAGGATGGCAAAAAAAACAAAAACAAACCAAAAAACCTTGAAAATAACAAGTGTTGGTGAGGATTGGAGAGATTGGAACCCTTAAGCGCCACTGGTGGGAAAGTTAGCTGGATGGACCTGCTTATCCAGGCCAGGCTTCTCTGATCATAGCTGAACTCAGTTGCAGTTAGCTGATGGGTCTGCTAGGGGTTGGCTTTTCTAGGATGGCCTCAGCCGGGATGACTTGTATCTACTCCATGTGGCCTCTCAATCTTGAGAGCATTAACCCAGGCTTATACTTAGGATGTGACACAGGTCTAAGCAAGCAAGTCAATCATATAAGAGAGCTAGTGGAAATGCACATGAGCTTTTCAAGTCTCTGCTTGCTTTCCATTTGCTAACATCCCATTGGCCAAAGCAAGTCATATGGCTTTGCTCACAGAGTAGGAGGGGTCTACAAAGTTACAGGGCAAAGGGCAAGGCTATAGAGAGGCCATTAACTGTGGACACTAATGGAGTTAATCTATTACAGAATGCTTAAGTAAAGCCTGGGAACATGCACATTTAAAAACTATCCCAGAGGGACGCCTGGGTGGCTCAGTGGTTGAGCATCTGCCTTTGGCTCAGGGCGTGATCCTGGGGTTCCAGGATCCCCACAGGAAGCCTGCTTCTCCTTCTGCCTATGTCTCTGCCTCTCTCTGTGTGTCTCTCATGAATAAATAAATAAAATCTTTTTTTAAAAGAAGCATCCCAGTGTAATTTTTATGTGGGTAATCCATGGACAGCACTTCCACAAATGTTGTCTGGTGTCTCTTGGCACCAGTATTGGAACTGCAATCATAAAATAGGGTTGCAAGTTGGGGGACAAATACCTCTTTCCTTAGCTCCAATTTATGATTCAGGCTGCTTGGTCTCTTGAAGGCAGAGGCTTAACTCAAACTCTATCTGTGTTTCAGACAATTTCATACAGTCATTTACTTTTTACAAAGAACAATGCATTTGTATTAAAGCTGGTAAGGTATTATTTTTCAACACAGGTCAGGAAGGCATTGTTGGTTTGTTTTGTGTTGCTCGTTATAATATGTATTTCTGTCCCAGAGAAACTCGTATAATGGAAATGAAGCATCGAGGTGGTTTATGGGGCATGTGATAGGATCATAAAGTTTAGACTGTTGCTTGGACGAGGCCTTTCTTAGAATAGTAATCCAAGCAATAAGAACATGTACAGGAAAGAAAGGAAAGGAAACTGTAAGAAGAGACTCCAATTATTTACCTATTTGTGGGAGGTTTTTGTTCCTCAGGCCCTTAGTCAAAATGTGGAATTAGAGATATACTTTAAGATGGCTGCCCTTAAGATGGCTGCCCCCATGCAGGTCACGCGCAAGCTCAGTAAGGCAGGAACCAGGATATTCCTGACACCAACCACAATGCCTGCCACATATTCAGGGTTGAAAATATATGTGTTGAATGAATGTCTACAGATTCCTGGGATCCACTCTCCGAGATTTTGATTGAGTAAGGTGAAGAGTGTTCCTTATGGGCCATGTGAATCAGAATCAGCTATAGAGTTTGTTTGAAATCGGATACCTGGGTCCCACCTTCTCCTTCCTGCATTTGATGCATGAGAAACCCTATTTGTGAAATCCGTGAGTAGCTGTAACTGCCACCAACGCAGTCTTGCCTGGAGGTGGTGGTGTGATTCTCATCTTCTACCCTTGCCCGAGCACGGTCACTACAGGGAAAGCTGTGGTCCAGTATGCTGATCTGAGGACCACCAGCAGGCCAGCTCTATTCATATGAATTCTGAGCCAGTCATTTAGCATCTCTTAGCTCTTTAGATTCAATTTTCTAGTGTTTGTATTTTGAGGATTTTTACCCTGGGCAGCCAGATTTGAATTAACACTATACTGTTAGCTTCCTTATTTTAGGGGATAGGAGTTGGCTCTTGACCCTCAAAGCAATCATGGGACCCTGGAGTTCTGAGTTGTAAAGTAGAAGTTGCTTCCAAAAGGCTTTCTTGCTTTGGTGTCTTTGACAACATAGGCTTTCCTGGTGCTAGGATTTAGGAGAAAATAGAGCAATGAGCCCTGGGAAGTAGAGTGACTGCCCTCCCAGGCACGTGGATGCTTGGACTGTGGGGAATTGTAGAGTTGCAAGATAAAAATCTCCTTTGCCCCATAATTTTCCATTACAGGCCTCACTTATATCATGGGAACATTTGAAAATATCAAAACAAATTGGATGCTTTTTTTCCCTGTCTGGAAGAAAGGCATGTTTATTTAAGTGTGGAGTGTGACATTTGGAAATTTGAAAGAGGTTTTTGGAGATTAGTTGGGGGCTTGAGTGGAATATCTCCTGTTTTGTATATTTCTCTTGTTTTTGTTCATCCTGTGTCTTATTCAGATAGTGATCTTAATTCACCTGCCTGATCTCCGGAGACAAGGATTTAGGGAAAGCCATTCTCTGCCACAAGGGTAAGGTTTCCAGAAGGGCTGTAAGGGACCCTTCTCTACTAAAAGTGATTGCACCAAGCCAGCCAAGCTTGAAGTGTCTTGTAGGCTAGGGAGCTTCAAGTGCAATTGCATAAGAGGACTCAGGAACCTTCCCTCTGGGAGCAAAATACAAACACTAGGAAATTGAATCTAAAGAGCCAAGTTTCTTCCAGCCTTCTTAAGGGAGTGCAAACAAAGATACTCTCTGCCATGACATTACCTTCCCATCAGCCTTTTAGTGCTAGTGTTGTTTTGCTCTGATGCCCAGAACCATCCATCTTGAGTCACGTTTTTAGTGTCCTTTAGCACTGCCTGGATTTCAGCCAAAATCATGCCCATGATTTTTCTATTCCCACTGTTCTTGCCCCTCACAGCAAAGGATTTATCAGCTGCTTCTTGAATCATTTCGTGTCTTTTAAGGTGTTTACATTTTCAATTTTGCCACATTTAGCAATTTTATCTGCTCTGACATGAGCTCAATCAAGAGCTATAGAAATTGAGTAAAGAGAGAAGCAAGTATCTAGAAGCATGAGCCCTGCCACTGTCCACTCATTCTTCCTTGTCCCACACCCTGTTGGAACTCGTCTCCACTCACCTGTGCCTGTCTGGCACCTTTTCTCTTTAGGCTGCCTAGATTATTTTATCTCAGTCAGATATGAAAAGAATCAAGCACTTTATTTTTTAATTTATTAAACAAAAAAATTTTTTTACAGAGGAAGGGAGGATGGGCAGAGGGAGAGAGAGAGAATCTCAAGCAGACTCCATGCCCAGTGCAGAGCCTAACATGGGGCTGGATCTCATGACCCTGAGATCATGACCTGAGC
Source organism: Canis lupus dingo (assembly GCF_003254725.2). Taxonomy (NCBI): domain Eukaryota; kingdom Metazoa; phylum Chordata; class Mammalia; order Carnivora; family Canidae; genus Canis; species Canis lupus. The sequence goes on along the minus strand of NC_064281.1, from coordinate 104,167,662 downwards.
CGAAACCAAGAATCGGATGCTTAACCAACTGAGCCACCCAGGCGCCCCAAGGATCAAGCATGTTATATGCTTGTTTGAAAACTCACTGAAAAAAAAAAAAAAGAAAAAAAAAAGAAAACTCACTGAAAATCAAATTTCTGCTTTTTAGACTTTGACTGAATCATGGCTGTCTCAGGCCCACTAGTTCATGTACTTGATAGTGTTTGCATTTAGGGTCATTGTACTTACATTTTCCTGGGACAGAAATTCATACTCTTGGGGTAGTTGAATTAGTGTGGAGCTGGCAGTCCCATGCTAGAGAACATGTGGTGGTGATAAGCAGTGTGGGCCTTGGAGTCAGTCACATATGGTTCCAGTCTGTGCTCTACTACTTGGTAGCTGTGCCGCCTTGGAGAAGTCCTTTCACTTTCTTGTGTCCATTTCCCCATTTTACACATGGGGACCACAGTAGTCACAATATCATAGGTTAGCTGTGAGGGTGTAATAAGAGACTCTATTTAAATAGTTGTACATAATCCTTGGACTCAGATGTCATCATCACGGTTGTTATTTCCTTGACTTGCTCAATTAAGAATAGTATAGAATGCTAGTACATACTGTTCCTCTAGGACAGGAGGCAGTAAACCATGGCCCAAATGTCAAATCCAGCCTGCCTGTGAGCTAACAATGATTTTCATGTTTTTAAATGGTTGAAAAAAATTAAGAATACTGTTCTTGTGGGATAGGGAAATCATATGAAATTCATATTTCTGTATCCATCAATCATTATTGGAACCCAACCATGCTCATTCAGCTGAATGTTGTCTATGGCTGCCTTTGCTCTACAATGGCAGAGTTTGGTACTTGCGACATTGTTCATATGCCCTGGAAAGCTTCAATATTTACTACTTGCCAATCTCTGCTCTAGGACATTTAGCTGCCTGTCTGGTGGAATGTCAGAGGGATGGATAGTTTGGGAATAATCTTCAGATTATCGTCACTACTCACATCCCCAAACTCTGTGTGTGTTTGCGTGTGCAGACTAATTTACAAAGGAGGAAATCATATAGGTTCCTGTAGGACAAATGAGATGAGGCTTTTGTGGCATTTTAAAGGGATCACCTTGTGTCTTTGAGGGATTGGGAAGAATTTAAAAGTAGTGGCACCACTGGTTAGAAGCATTTACATGTCCTCTTATTTTTCTTTCTTCCGTCAGAACTTTCTCTGCAAGGAGGTGAGAATGGATGATTAGTTTCTTTTTGTAAAATGTATTAAATTGCTCTTATTAGGTGTACCATAATTCTGAGATGTTGGTTCTGAATGTGGCAGTCTCATCTCAGCAAATATCACCTTAACACCCCGTTCTTCCAAAAAAGGCAATTTCTGTAGAGAAATGGAAAATCTTAGAATATCCAGGGTGGAAGGAGCCTTGGAGATCTACAGGGATGATACTCATATTAAAATTGCTTTGCTGATATAGATACAATATCCTGTTGGAAGGCAAAATACTGTATAATGAACAAGCCCCAGTCCATTCAGTCTGTTCGACCAAGATGGCCTTTAATAGGTGTTTGTGTATTGGAGCTTGATTTGAATGCATGTAAGATATTAAATTTCATCTGCTTTACAAAATGTGCAGTTATATAGACACCTAAACATAATGCCTGGTTTTGAATTGTGGTGGTGGGGATGGAAATTTATCAGTTCAGAGGCTAAAAATGCTGAGGTTCTGATCCTTGGGTCTATCCTCTGCCTGGCCTGTGGCCTTAATGAAATGCTGTTTCAGTAGGGGTGAGGTAGGCATGGGGCTGGAGACAGGGGTGGGCAAGATCTGCAGGTTTGGTCTCCTGGGATGAAAGATGTGTGTTTAGCTGAGCTATGTAGACATACCAATATGAGTGTCTGTCAGGGAGGGATCCTAGGCTGTAAAGCCACAGGTGAGTTGAGGGGTGGTGGTGGTGAGAGAATGGCCTGCCACAAGGGGAAGGAAGAAGGCAAGGAGGTCATGAGAAGAGGTATTTAACTAAGTCTTTCTGAGAGGATCTCAGAACCTCCTACTCTTACCCACCACTTGCTTTTAGACTTACAGGATTGGTGTTAGGGGAGATGTACTTCTTAACATTTGATTTTCTCCAGGTGTACCCCATGCTTCTGTGGATAGCCAACAGGTCAAGCTGAAAGGTGGCCACATGTGTATGGAACTGGCACTCCAAGTTCATTAGATACATAATCCATTGAGCCTGAGGTTACAGCCTGAGGTTTTATATCAGAATCTTCCTTATAGAATTGGGCCTGGTGCTTTTTGCCCTTTTTCCCTCTTTCTCATTCTGTTGTCCTCAGGGAGGCACACTGAACATCTTTGACAATCAGTAGTTATGTACGGTATGTATAAAGCAGCTATGTACTATGTGTATAAAGAGGGCTTCCTTTTTATACACTCTACTGGTGGACTTCCACTTCAATGAGGCTTGGATACAGAGTAGAAATCTGGCTACTTAACAAGCTGTTTTACAGAAGATTCAATTTTGGTATGGCCACTGTGGAAAACAGTATGGAGGTTCTTCTAAAAATTAGAAATAGAAATACCAGGGGGCACCTGGGTGGTTCAGTTGGTTAAGCATCTGACTGTTGATTTCAGCTCAGGTCATGATCTCTGGGTAATGAGATCAAACCCCTGCATTGGGCTCCATGTTGAGTGTGGAGCCTGTTTGAGATTCCCTCTCTCCTTCTCCCTTTGCCCCTCCTGTCCCACCCTGCACTTATGTGCTCTCTTTCTCAAAAAGAAGCTATAAAAAAAAAGAAATAGAAATGCCATATGATCCAGCAATTCCACTATTGGGTATTTACCCAAAGAAAACAAAAACACAAACTTGAAAAGATATATGTACTCCTATAATTATTGCAGAATTAGTTTCAATATCCAAGCTATGGAAGCAATATAAATATCTAATAAAAGACAAATGGATAAGGAAAATGTGTGTGTGATGGAATATTACTCAGCCATATAAAAGAATGAAATCATGCCGTTTGCAACAACATGGATGGACCTAGAGGATATGATGCTAAGTGAAATAAGTCAATCAAAGAGAGACAAATACTATATGATTTCACTCATATGTGTAACCAAAGAACAAAACAAATGAATAAATAAATAATAACATAATATAGAGAACAGAATGATGATTGCTAGAGGGAAGGGGGGATGGGCAAAATGGATGAAGGAGAGTGCGAGGTACAGGCTTCCAGTTTTGGAATGAATAAGTCACGGGGTTAAAAAGCACTGCATAGGGAATATAGCCAATGGTATTGTAATAGCTTTGTGTGCAGATACATGCAGCTACACTGTGGTGAGCACAGTATAATACATAGAGATGTTGAATCACGGTGTTGTATGCCTGAAACTAATGTAACATTGTGTCAACTATATGCAAATAAGAAGTCTTGAAAAAAATAAAGGAATCCATTTGAATAGCCATACTACCACTCCAATAGAACAACAGATGGGCAGCCTGGGTGGCTCAGCGGATTAGCACCACCTTCGGCCCAGGGCATGATCCTGAAGACCTGGGATCGAGTCCCACGTCAGGCTCCCTGCATGGAGCCTGCTTCTCCCTCTGCCTGTGTCTCTGCCTCTCTCTCTCTGTGTCTCTCATGAATGAATAAATAAAATCTTTAAAAAAGAAAAGAACAACAGAGCCTCTGACTCTGTCTTGTGAATGGCTTAGGCAGGAGAACATCAGTGGGCACAGCTAGAGATGTCAACATTATGTAGTATAATGACTCATGGGCTCTGGCCAAGAAGAGCTCTTGGGCTTCCAGCCTCTGGTTCATGTGTTTCCTTTGGACCAGGTGGTGGTCAGTTTTCAGGGATCTGTGCGCTTGCTCAGTGCAGGGTTTGAGGCAGTGGGTGGTGGGAGTCGACCTCAGGCCATTGTGATTCTGTGGCTATGCTGGAATGTTAGCAATGCCCACTGAATGATTGAGCTCAGGGAAGAAGCTTGAGTAAGAAAACCATCTGTCACTAGTCCTTTAGCCATGTTTATTCACTGAAGTCACATTTTTAACAGAGAAAAGCTCAAAGGTGTAAATAAAACCAATTATTTTAGTTTGCCATTGATTTTCATGTATAAATTCTCAATATGGTTTTGATTTAAGAATAAAAATAATGGCCTAGAGTTTTGTGATCCACTATGGCAGTAACACAGTTGGCCAGCAGGAGCCCTGTGTTCTGAGGTTGTCTCTTCTTACAGGGGAGCATGCGTTAAAGTCATGCTTGATGATGAAGGGAAGCTCCCATTTTCCGAGTACTTACTATGTGACAGGCATTGTCAAAGTGTTTACAAACCGTGACCTCATTTAATACCACTGGTAGTTCTGTGAGGTAGAGCCCTATTTTTATACCCATGTTGCAGATGGGGAAACTGAGGCTCGGGATTCACTTTTCCAAGACACCAACTAGTAATTCTAAGGAATTCTCAGAATTCTAAAGCAAAGCTGCCTGACTTCCTACCCCATTTGTATGCACCACGTTTGTGAACTTCTGTGGGGGTGCGTCCCTTGGAGGGGTGTCCATTGGGGGGTATCTTGCAGACCTGGCAGAGCTGGAGACCCAGGGCTAGAGCAGGAAGCCAGGAGAGCAGGTCAAAGGGAACAGTTTCCTGGGAGACCAGGAAGACTGAAGAAGAAGCTCTAGCTTGTAGGGCCCAGTGAAGGGGAGACTGAGGAGAAAAGCTGACTGGCCAACTAACCAAGTTGAGAGAGCCTTGGGCCTAGTAGAGCTGGACAGAATGGCCATAACTGGGCAGGGCTGACCATGGGCCTGGCCCAGCTTCCTCTAGACGTCCCTTCCACCCAGCTTTCTTCTCATGGCTCGTGTCAAGCAGCTCCGGTGTGCAGGGCCACATGGCCACGTTCCCGAGGAAGGAATGAATGGGAGTGGGGAGGTTGGGTTTATTAGTAAGGCTGTATCCTCTAGGGAGATCCCAAACTCCATATGTTGGCTAGAGAGAGAGAAGAGTGTCTGAATCCCCTTCAACTCTCTGATCTCCCCTCCCTGACTTGGTCCTCTTCAGTCCTTTGTGGTCATTGTCATGGCACTGAAGATCCTCTTCCTTCCACTTCTTCCTTCCGTCTCAGGAGCCAGGAAACGTCACAATGGCTCAGTTTAGTGTTTTTGTGTGAAGGCGAATTCTTTGTGGTGCATTCCTGCTGTCCCTATTGTTCGCTTGGCCGGGGAGCATCAGAGTGACTTTTCACTTCTTACCACCGTCTGTGGAGATGTTAATTTAGCAACAAGTCTTCTTAGAGAGGGAACAGCTGGTCTGCTCTGTTTTTCGAATCTCTGAAGTTGATTTTGGAATGAAGGTCTGTCTTCCCAGAGAGGTGTTACTACTTTCCAGGCTCGCCCTCATCTGTGTAACTAATGAGAAGGCAAGCAGCCTTGCTGTGGGAGCATAACATGTGAGCATGGAGATGAGATGCGTCTGGTTTTCCCTTCACATCAAAGACAGCTATACAGCTAGTGTGACACAAACTTACTGAGGTATGTTGCCATCATCATGCTGCCTGGTCTTTAGGCAAAAGCTGTAAGCTGATGACATAAATGACTTTCGTTCTTTTTACGTGTCTGAGGTTTTGTGTTTCTGCTCACTTAGTGAGTTTTCCATTAGCTATACAGCATCACGATTGCTTTCTGCTACCATGTATGGCTTTACTCATCATCATCACCAGCCTTCCATACACACCCCCATTAAAGAGAAGATTTCTCTAATTACGAGTTTTGCAAGTGTTTCGTATTATAAGCAATGTTTAATTGTATTCTTTCAGAACAGGTTGCAATTAAAATCTATAAACCGTTTAAGCCTCTATAAAAGCTCCACCATCTACCCTACAGCTTAGCATTAATATTTACCCTAGAGAGGAAAAACATCGCATCCTGTATTTCTCTGATGCACTATTTTTGTTATTAATAAAAACAAAAAACACATGTTTAATTGGGTCCCTTAGGTATCGATTTTAAAAAGAGTTGGATTCCTGGCTTGTCAAGGTAGTTCCATAGAGCATCCCAGAACCATACTTTGTTTCAATCCTTTGAGGATGCACACATTGAATGTTTTCCTTCCAACTACCATGCTAAGAGCTTTAACAAATGCTGTGTCCTCGAGTGCAAGCAGCAGAAGCTCTCTGGGAGAGTGGAGGTCTGTTGCATGCAAGAGACCTAAGAGAAGGCCACCTCAAGCTTTCTTCCTATGTTGGACCAAGGGAGGAAGGAAGCAGATAGAAGCCACTTGGCACTGAAATCCTGCTGACCTGGGGGTTCGAGCTGTTGGAAGTTAACCGTGTAATCCATCAGAGGACAATTCTAACAAGTCCTTTCTTTTCAAATCAAAAATGTTAATATTGCTTTCCATACTTTATCTCATAATCAATATTCAATTTTCAAGGTGGTGAAACTAATCAGAATATCAGATGAACCCAGCACAAGAGAGGGGAGGTAGAATGAATAAGTTGCAAATGGAGTAGAGCAGGAAAATAGGAGAACATTTGTAACCATTGGATGTCTTTCCGGTGGGTTCATTTCTCCGGGAGGTGTGAACCAGGCTGCAGTGGCAGGGACTTGAAACACCAGACTCAGGAGTCAGGAACAGTATTCAGAAAGCAACTGAGTTCTTGTGGCCCTTCTGTCTGTGGCATTGGGATATTTCCAGTGATGCAGCTGGCTGTGTAGTTCTTCTGGAGCCCATGATTGCATACCATGGTGGGATGGAATTCTGCACCACAGAGCAGTTTTGGGGGGTTGAGGCAGGCATGTCAGGCAGGAGTCAGTATAGGGGATGGTGGCAGTGAGATGCTCTGGAGCACTGTTATGGCATCTTCTGGACTCTTGAGAATTGGTTCTCTCTTATTCTCCACCTTACCTTTATCTTTACTACACCTTTCATTTCAACTTCTGCCAGCAGATAAGGAGATCAGCGTAACCTTTAAGGTCTTCAGAAGAGAACTAGATAGAATATTAGTGTAGATTGATTGATTTTTAGATTTTATTTATTCATTAGAGAGAGAGAGAATGAGCATAAGCCAGAGGTGGAGGCAGTGGGAGAGGGAGAAGCAGACTCTCCACTGAGCAGGGACCCGCAACTTGGGGCTCGATCCCAGGACCCTGAGATCATGACCTGAGCTGAAGGCAGATGCTTAACCATCTGAGCCAACCAGGCACCCCAATAGCATAGATTTATCAAGAACTTTTGAAATGCACTAGGCTTCCACACATATTATCTCATTTAGTCATTTCCACAGTCCTGGATGCATAGTGATATGATCCTCACATCACAAATGAAGGAAGGGAGGCTCACAAAGAGGTTATCCTGGCATACATACTGGTCCCAGAACCAGTCAGTGGCAGAAGCAGATTCTCAGCTCAAAAGTGAAAGAGGGCACCATGTTTTGCATAGAGTTTGACACTGAAAATATTTGGGATGAAATAAAGTGGCTCAGAAATCAGTGTTTAAGAGCTTCATGAGACCACACTGTCCTACTCCATAGCACCTCACCTTTCTAACAAGTGTGTAATTAGAAATATTTTCAATCAGATAAACATTTCCAGAAACACTTGTAATTATTCCAAATGCTCACCACTAGTTTCTCTGAAGGGACTTTCAAGGCATACAAATTCACCTCTTATTAAGGATGTTGATCTTCATCTTTTTACTTTTTTTATCTTCATCTTTTTTTAAAAACAAAACTAATCTGTGTCCAATGTGCAGCTTGAAATCATGATCCTGCGATCAAGAGTCACGTGACCTACAAACTGAGCCAGCTAGGTGCTCCTCATCTTCATCTTAAAGATTCTTAAAATTTCACTGTTCACTACAAAGAATCGAGGTGGTGTGTTACTTCTTGATGGGCTACTTAAAGCAACAAAAAGTCCTTCGGCTCAAGGACATAAATTGCTCATAATTCAGCACCTGGGGGGGATGGGTCCTTGAGAGATACTGCTCTAATAATTTATTCTTTTTAAAGATTTTATTTCTTTGAGAAAGAGAGAGAGCATGAGCAGAAGGAGGGGGAGATGGGGCTCGATCCCGGGACCCTGAAATCATGACCTGAGCCGAAGGCAGACCCTTAACCGCCTGAACCACCCGTGTACTCCTGCTCTAATACTTTATTTAACCAACATATACTGAATGCTTACTCTGACTTAGGCTCCTTGCTCGGGTGTGAAGGACACAAAGATGAAGGAATTCTTGCCCTTGAAAAGATCATAGTCAGCTGGGGAAGAAAAGAAGTAAGCAGATAATTACAAAATCCTTGGGCAATTGCTACCATGATGATCTGTAACTCTGTTCCCTGAATGCTTTGCGGGTGCGGGTGCTCAGGACACTGGGACTGGACAGTGGCAGCCCTGTTAGAAGATCTGGAGACCTGTCCTCCTTGGACTTGATATCAGCCTCAAGCCAAACGCTTGTCTTCCAAAACAATTTTATTTTAACAGAATCAAATTTTTATTATGCTAACTCATATGATGTATTCTGCAGAGATTTACTGAACCATTTTTCCCTTTAAAATAACTAACTATATGTTTTGACATGCTTCAGGGGATACTTTTATAAAGTAGCATGGATAGGACAATACTGGAATACATCAGTGTGCTGCGAAGCTTGAATCAGTAACACACAAACAACTACACCTTCAAAAATATAAAGAAGAGCAAAATGCTAAAAATCATTAACTACAGAGATGCAGCACGGCATGGGGAACAGTTACTTGCAAAGAGGAAAGCACCAGTCCCTGCTAGCTATTCAGCCAAGAACCCCTGGAAGTGCCAGACCTGTTTTCTGGTCGGGAGAATGGGTGATGGATGAGACTCTCAGTTCCTAAAGCCCTTGACTTCTATGATAACGCCACATCATTGGGAGATCCCAGACTGTAATCTGCATTAAGCATTGCTTTCGCTTCCTTCCTTGTATGTGCCTGGGCAGTGCCTTCCCCAGAGCATCCAGCCTTGGGGAGGAAGGGGACGAACTTGTTCCAACCTTCTGGCCCTTCCCTTCCTGGGCCTTTCCTCTAGAAGGCCAACCAGAATGCAATACTAGGATCAGCGTTTTGGAGGAATGAATGAGGACTTGCCTCTTTTTCTCCATCTCCTCCCTCTCCTAATGCATCCACACGTGTGGTCGGTCACAGGCACGTGCACGTGGAGGCACTCCACCACTGTGCTGGAGAGAAAGAAAGGACTCTTATTTTCACTCAGGAGTCTCACAAATAACAGCTGTACTTTTACACAGATATTAGATGGAATTCCATTCCTTTCCAGGTTGCAGACAGAAGAAGGAGCCCAGAATTCTAATGGTGCTGGTGTTCTTGGCAAGCACCTTTTACAGGGTGGTAGGGTAATCAGCTGCAGTTAAACCGTCTGAAGGCTTCAGCTTTCCTCTGACTTGGAAAAAAGAAGGGGTTTGGTACTATGGCTTCCATCTGGAGGACTTGGCTTTAAGGTTAGCATACTTTTTTCCATCAATTACGTAGTTCTCTGCATCCACCCAGTACCCATGGCAGTCAAGGAGAGAGGACATGACAGATTAATGAATCTTTGGACTTTATAGCATTAGTGGACCACAGACTTCTTGGAACTGGAGTTACTTTTATTCCTTTGAATTCAACCCCATACCCTCCTTCAGTTGGGATGCATTTACTTTCCCAGGATCCACTCTTTAAGGACAAGCAGGTGGGCTACTCAGGGCATGCTAAGGTTTTCTGGCTCAATGAACATAATGCAGTTCATCTACAAACCCACCCCTTCCCACCTCTGCCCTTTATTTTCCTCTTCTGTGATTTTACCACTTGGGGTTTATGGTAAGCTCTCAGTTCCTTAATGTGTCTGAAAAAGAATAAGGAGGTGTGCCAGAGGTTCACCCCCCATGGAAAACATGGGAGGTAATTGACTCCAAAGAGTCGTTGCATCTCTTGTCCCTTGTAGGAACCTGGGCTGGGCCTGCATCTGTAGCCTTTTTGCCATCCATGAAGCAAATAGTTGAAGGCAAGTTGCCAGAGTCCAGTTCTCTACTTGCCATGGGAAGCCTATTGACTTTAATTGTGACCATCTGGCTGGATGCCTCAGAAGAAGATGGCTCAGTGAAGGCTTATTTCATGAGTGGGCCTTTGTTTATTTCAAAGCCGCACTGCTGTTCAAAGTTGAGGATTGCATTTTATGCAATGGGCACTGAAAGTACAAACAAAAGCTGTGCAGAGGGCACTCTCAGTTAAATTTACCAATCTGGGGGCACCTGGGTGGCTCAGTGGTTGAGCTTCTGCCTTTGGCTCGGTCATGATCCCAGGGTCCTGGGATCGAGTCCCACATCAGGCTCCCCATAGGGGGCCTGCTTCTCCCTCTGCCTGTGTCTCTGCCTCTCTCTCTCTGTGTCTATCATGAATAAATAAATAAAACCTTTAAAAAAATTACCAATCCGTGTGTGATTGCCACTTTCAGCACAATCAGGACACAGTTGTTCCCCCTTTACTGGAAACATATGGTGGGTACTTCAAGCAGGCATTAAAAAGGGGGAAAATGGTATCCAGGTGATAGAAGGAATTCAGTAGGTGGGATAGGAAATATTCATCATTAATGAGCTTTTGTAAGAACAGAAACAAGTTAGATGTGATTTGTAGGTCCGCTGGCAGGCAGTATCTGCCTAGCATACGGGGAAGTTGGAGAAGATTCCCAGTACTGTAGCTCACACTTGACCCGAGTCTGTCCCCACCCCCCCTTCCCCCTGAACATGCTTAAGAAATATTATTGAGCTTTGTGAGTTTATTTAAGATAATATCTGCCAGTGGTCAGTAAGCACCACATTCCAGGCACTGTGTTAATGGCTTTACTTACCTGATTTCGCATCATCCTCACAAGTATCCTGTGAAGTGGAAGATATTATCCCCATGTTTGGGGTGAGAAAATAAAAACTCAGACATCAAGTTGATCGACATTGCATAGCTAGGAAGTTCTAGGACTGAGACTCAGTTCCAGGTCTCTCTGACTTCCAGGCCCTTACTCTGTACTATTTGGAAGTTTAGCAAGAAAGGAAAGGCACTTGTAAATTTGACAGAGGATCACAGCTTTTCCTGGGGCAGGGCTACTGTGGGCTGGGCTCCTCTGCAGCCAGCCGGATCTGCCTAAGTAGCCCTGGCAATGGGGACACACAGGTGTGCTTTGCAGGGAGGTTTTCAATCAGTCCATGTTGCTTCAACCCCCAGTGGTGCAGTCAAGGAGAGGTAAGAAGAATGGAAGGGATGGCTTTGACACACATATGGAAAGGCACCATCAGCATCCCCTCCCTCCCAGCCTCAGTGGGGTAGAAGGATGGGATGGTCCTAGCTAGAGAGGAGAGGAAAGGGGAGGAGAAGCTGAAGACATATTTACGTTTCTTCCAGTGTCATTTCCTTTCTCTTTGTCCCCTGTGAAGTCTACCACCTGCAGGTTTTTAGGGAATAACAAACTGAGACTTCTGTTGGGGCCAGTGGAAAGGACCCTGTGCTAAGTGTTGGAAGATGGGCCAGCTTTACCATATATGAGACGTTTGTGACTACAGGCAGGTTCTGGAATTGCAACTTTGCATCTGTACAGTGTACATCATCATCTTTTCCCATTATGTGTTACTGGATCATTGTAAAGATTAAATAAGGAGATACATGTCAAAGTATTTTGAAAGCCTAAAGCTCCACATAAATATGATTATGAGAAACTTAAGAAAGAGTAGTCACATAACTGAAATTGTCCTTTAAAGGTTTTCTTTATTTATTTGAGAGACAGGGAAAGCACACATGCACTGGCCAGGAGGGGCAGAGGGAGAAAGAGAGAATCTCAAGCAGACTCCACGTTGAGCACAGAGCCCCAGTGCGGGGCTTGATCTCATGACCCTGAGATCATGACCTGAGCCCAAATCAAGAGTCTGATGCTTAACCCACTGAGCTACCCAGATGCCCTTGACATCATTCTTGAAATGAGATGCAGTGGGTGCTGTCCTCCTCCCTTGGTGGGCAAGCTTCCTTGTCTTTAAAACACATTTCCAGAGCAGAAGGAAGCCCAAGCACCACATTTCTGATCTGAAAGCTAGTTTGAGATGTAAATGAACCCTGTCTCTCAAGACACAGCTTTGCATCTATTTTACATTCAAATTTATTTATCTAGAGACAAAATCGTGCGTTCTTTACTTCTACTCACAGCATATGCAAGCAAACCAAATGAGGTGCTGATCCAGCAAAATGGCAAGTAGCCTTTTGCTTCCTTGAAATTGCTAATTTTACAAATGGCAGAGTGTTGAAACATGGCACGGAATATCTATTTTACTAGAATCTGGCAACACAGACACATATGGTCTTGTCAAAAATGAATCAAACACAATTCCAGGATTATAATTAAGTAATTGAAATTCCAAAAGGAATAACTTAACATGACAAAGTTGGATTTAGATTGCTTTTTGCTAGCTTTCTCTCAGGCCCTTTCCTTGGCGTACTCTTGGCAACGTTGCTACTTGCTCTGAGAAATGTTTAATTGTCAAACATCAAACGTTTTCACCCTGACTCTAAAGGTGCTTGAATTAACATCTATGTTCCATGCTTTAGGGTACAATATATCATAGAATGTAAGAAGACCAAGACAGAAGTCTAGCCAGATGTCTCTATGTAAATATGTAGGATAAAGCCTTCTCCTACCAAATAGAAACCTTTCATCAATTCCCTAGCAGGCCTAGTGAGATAAAGGAAGATAGGGACCATTATAGAAGGAAATTCTCTCTCTCTCTCTCTCTGTCTCTCTGTCTCTCTGTCTCTCTCTCTCTCACACACACACACACACACACAATTTCAATCTTAAACTCTCTCTCTGAAGGCTCTTTCTGAAGGCAAGGACTATGTATGATTCTTGCATGTAAACCCAGCATCTAGCATAGGGCCTGGCATGTAGAAAGATTGCCCATGAAGTTGTTGTGGATGTGATTTGGGGTCCTAATTGAGAAGTCAGTATCTATACCTTGAAAACAAATAATCAGCCCAAAGGTGGAAACAATCCAAATGTCCTTCAGCTGATGAATGAATAAACAACATGAGCTGCGTACTTCCACACAATGGCATCATTGTTCAGCGGTAAAAAAGAATAAAGGATTGATCCATGCTACAACGTGGATGAACCTTTTTTTTTTAGCATGGATGAACCTTGAAGACATGCTAAATGAAAGAAGGCAGACACAAAAGACCACATATGCCACGATGCCATTTATATGAAATGCCTAGAATAGACAAATTCAAAGAGACAGAAGCAGATCAGCGGTTGCCAGGTGATAGGGGAAGGATGGAGACTGAGAGATGATCAGCTACAGAAGATGCAGTTTCCTTTCAGAGTGTTGAAAATGTTTCAAAATCGGTGGCAGTGGTTGCACAACTGGGTGAATACACCAAAAACACTGAATTGTTCACCTCGAAAGGGTGGATTATGTGGTGTATGGATGATATCATATCTCCATGAAGCTGTCACCAAAATAAGTTTCTCTCAAATGGTTTTGGTGTGCACTCCCCATTCATTTTTCCTGCTTCCTTCCATCTTGGGTCTCTGTGCCTTTCACGGAACTTCCAGTAGCACTATGCTGGGACAGAGCATCCAGAGGTTCACAACCTCTGTGGTCTGTAGGAGCCACAGGGTCTGTGAGGAGGGCCCAGGGAAGAATAGGGCATTTTCAGTAGGAAACAAGTGGCAGTTACTAATTATGGTGACTGTACTTTGAATCTGGATTTGCTGCACCTTTTTAAATATAAGATACCAACTGCTTGAGAAATAAGGATGTTTTAATTAATCCATTAAACAGCTGTGAAAAGGAGCATTTTAAAAAAGAGGTACAATCTCTTTGAAAAATGGCTCAAACTCTTGAATTCAACATACCCAATATGTTTGTAAATAAACTTATGGCATGAGTCCTTAAAAAAAGAACCAAGAAAAACCTCATTTTTCCTAAAGTAGTTCCCTGAATAATTACCAAAAATAATAATAAAAAATTAAATTAAATTTAAAAATTACCAAAAATACTTAGATAATGACAAGTGTTAGTCACCTTTCCATGTCTTTGGACTTGAATATATCTTAACATAAGATTTGCTTTGAAGAGTGTTTTTAAAAAATATGTAACCAAATTAAAAAGATCAATATACATTATGAAGTTTATTCTCAGCCACTCATTCAAAGCCCTCAGGTATCCAGAGCAGTGATATTTTTAGAGATATGTATCTATTTTCTTAATTAATTTGTGGTGCAAAGAATGATTATGCAAACAGCATGAAGAAAGGCCAAATACTGACTCGAAGGATTTTTAAAAATATTTATTTTTAGTATTTTATTTATTTATTCATGAGAGACAAAGAGATAGAGGCAGAGACATAGGCAAAGGGAGAAGCAGACTCCTTGTGGGGAGTCCAGTGTGGGACTCAATCCTGGGATGCCAGGATCACACCCTGAGCCAATGCCAGATACTCATCCATTAAGCCACCCAGGTGTCCCCTGACTCAAAGGATTATGCAAGATGCCCTATAATTAGTTTTACGACCAAAAAGAAGAGAATGCCTTGGAAAATCAAAAGGATGAATTGAATGAATGAATGAATGAATGAATGAATGAATGAACAGATGAATAATATCCATTCATTCAAAAATATTTCTGGGAACGTCATTTCAGTGGTGATGAGTGCTCTGACAGGGAAGAATCAAGTGCATGTTTCAGCCAGGGCTTGCAAATGAGTAGACGCTTAGGACGAGCCAAACTGGGGGGAGGGTCCAAGCAGAGGCAATATCTGATTCCAAGAAGAAAAGGCAAAATGCACAAGAAAGTATTCAAAAGAAAGACAGGAAGCAGAGAGAGTGAAGAAGAGAATGATAAGGATTAAGGCACAGCTGTGAGGATGGCAGGGTAGCAGGGAGGAGAATCAGCAAGCGGGGTGGGGGGGGTGGGTGGATGGGGGGACAGCTGGTGACTCCTGAGAAAGTCTGAAGTACTAAACCTTTGTAATCTGGAAAACTTGGTTAACCAGAATGACTCATTCCCCAATTATGCCATGAATCCAGGATTTTACTGGAAAAGCAAGCAGATGGGCCTAGGACATTCTCGTCACGCTGCCGTGTCCATTTCGACATCTGCCAGAGACACTAAATGACAGATAAACAAAACACAGTCACTGACTTAAGAGTCATTTAGTACACCTTTTGTTTTGCAGCTGGAACCAGTATGGATAGTTAAACTTTACAGAGCGATGCCCACATGCCAGTCACTGTATTGTATTAACTGCTTGTATTAACTCCCTTGATCCTCAGAACAACCTCATGAGGTAGAAACCATTGTCATTCCCATCTTACAGAGAGGGACTGACAGGCATCGAGAGGTTTGGTGACTTGTCTCTGGTCACACAGCTCATAAGTCGTGCCATAGATCTTGGGCATAATCACAGGTCTGTATCTCTCAAAATCATATAGATGTCTTCTGGCTCCCAGTGCACTGTCCTTTCCTCTGTGCTAAACAGAACTCTGTGGTACTCCCTCAGTTGGGCATTAGTGGACCAAATAACATTATAATCCCATAGTAACCACAAATAAGAAAACAAACTCTTCACTTTCCCTGTCTCTTTTTCAGTGGTTCTCCTACCTCTGGGGTGAGGGGTAAACCCAACCTACTCCCCGGGGCTGGACTGCCCAGAATGTTGCCCTCCAACATGGCATTGCTGTTTGGACAGTGAGGGATTCAGAGCTGGCAGAAAGTGTTTCTACCCTTCAGTTCAATTCAGCACTCCTGTCAGAAGCCATCTTCCAAGTGGCCATCAATGTTAATGTGGCTCTTTGTAAGTGATTTAAATGTAAGTGGGCTGCATTAGAGAGTGATATGCTGAACAGGAGACCAAGGTATGAAAAAACAATGCTACAGAGTAGATTTCAAAGGCGTTGAGTAAACCTGCTGTTAGGATTTCCAGAGATTTGATTGGGAAGAAAAACACATCCTTGTTTCATCATTTCAAAGCAATTTCATGCTTCAGTTCTTCATACTTCTGTCTTCTGAACACTTCTGAGGGCCACATTTGGGCCTCAGCATCAGCCTGAAGTCTTGGACGATGGAGTCACCCTGCAAGGGCTCTCTGGGAGTGATGTAGAGAGCCACACAGTAACATTTGATTTTGATAGAACATTTAATCATTTTCTTCTGCCTCAATTAAGTTGAAAAGACTCAAATGCAGCTTAAAATTGAAAAGCATAACTGAATGAGAAGGTTTATATCAGATGTTGAAAGGCTAAGATGTTCCCTTTTCTGAACTGAACTGGAGAGGTGGTGAATTGGAAAAGGACAGATACTGCAGAGAGCGTTCCCCAGGGGGATGTCTGGTGCCTGGTGGGTGGCAGAGTCTATTATGTAAACATTTCAAATGCCATGTGGTCATTTCTTTAGGATCTTGTTTGATAGTCTGTGTGGTTGTTGTTGTCTGTGGGTGTTGTTGTTCTTTTTTTCCCCAGATTTATTGAGATATAATTGCCATATACCCTTGTGTAAGTTTAAGTTGTTCAACGTGATGATTTAATACATATATATAGTGAAATGATTAGCGTGATAAGGTTAACACATCTATCACCTTGCATAATTATTGTGCGTATGTGTGTGTGTGTGTGTGTGTGTGTGATGAGAACATTTATGATCTACTCTCTTAGCAACTTTCCAGTATACAATACAGTGTTGCAAACTATAGCCACCTTGCTCTATATACATTACAGCCCCAGAATTCATTCATCCTGTAACTGGAAATTTGTACCCTTTGACCAGTATCTCACCATTTCCCCCACTCCCAGCCCCTGGTAAACATAATTCCAGGCTCTGTTTCTTTATGAGTTTTGCTTTTTCTGATAACACACATATGTGAGATCATATAGTGTTTGTCTTTCTCTGTCTGACTTATCTCAGTGAGCAGAATGCCCTCAAGGTCTAACAGTGTTGCAAATGGCGGGGATTTGTGGGATCGTTTCTTGGTATGATGCCAGCCCAAGCAAATGTGTTTTCCTTCAGTGGTGTGGTTGGTGCCTGCTGTGGGAAGAGAAAAAGGGCTTTCTCGTCCTCGACTCTGAGCTTGGGTGTCTTACATACATTGGGGGCAGTGTTGCCAGCTCTGAATGCATATCTGAACCACTCAGGGAGCTTTTCAAAAGTGCTGAGTCATGCCCCATCTTGTAAGATTCTGATTTGGTCTAGGGTGGGGGTCTGGGCATTTGTAATTTTAAAAGCTCCCCAGATGATTTGAATGCACAGCCAATGTGGGAAACCCCTGACTTAGAGGGTCTCATTGAATTTTGGGGACATTTTCCTGCTCTGCTTCACTCATCCTCTTGCAATTTAGGAATAGAGTCCCATTCTTCATTGTGACAAGGGTGAGAAGTGTGTCTGGTGGCCTCAATGCTCAGAATACATGTACCAAATTCCTTCAGAACTATTGATCAATGATTTGGATTGCCTCCATTTAGTGCCTTTTTTCCAGCTAATATTTCCAGCTTTCTCAAAGACCATTTTTGGTAATCCTGCCTTTTGTACATGTTAGGAGGGATTGCTTGCCTTTGTAACTTCCCAGTGTGGAAAAAGGTGAAGAGGAGGCTTTTAGGAGGCCCCAAGAAAAGAAGCTCTCATCTTCCTACCATTCAAGGCTTCATTCCCGGGACCCTTTGCAATGACCCAGACCTTCTTCTGCTCTCCCTGGCCAGCCTTCCTGGAGAGGATTTCTGAAGGCAGAGCTTGTGGGGACTGAAGGAGGTGTTCCTGGAGACCAGCAATTCCAGACTGAAATTCTCTGTCTTGGTGGCTCCATGGGAATCCCCTCGGGAGGCTCAGGTGTGCACCTAGGTGAAAGAAAGCTATTGTGGAGGGATTGTGTTCTGCCAGGAACTCCAGGGCCTGGGTTGGGTGAGTGGGGGTGGAGATGAAGGGGAAAGTGTCTCTGGCTGCTTCATATGACTGCTTCAGGTGGCCATGAATGACAGTAGCAAACAAGATCTGAGGCTTCAGAAGGAGACAGCGCAGGTTTCAGGTTCCTGACAAAAGAAAATTTCAAGAGAGATTTCCAGATGCTCTCCCTACGCATCATAGACGTCTATGTCAAGACTGAGTTTGCAAACCACTACTGGCATTATTTCATTATCCCTGTGATTTGGAAAGGGAGATGGAACCCTTTTGGTGCACTTACTACATGCTAAGCAGTGGAATACATGCATTCACCCATATGCTACTTTAGTAACTAATTTAATCCTCATGGTACCCCATGAGGTACTATGAGGTACCTCATTGTTTTTTGGATTCAGAAACCAAGGCTCAGAACACTGACATAATTTGCCCAAGGTCACACAAAATGGACAAGAACCCAGGTCAGTCTAACATGCAATTGAAGTTGGTCCCTTCTTGGGAAACACAGAATAACTCTTTTGCCTTTTTGACATCACCTGTCATGACCCTCCTCCCCCATATTTTCTTTTTAAGATAAATACCTTCTGTTTCTTCAGGGGTTTTTTTAGTGACTATTAGCTAGATCTTCCTTCTCCAGAGGCTCACCTTCCATTATTCATTGGTTCCCTGAAATCTGGCTTCTTTTCCAACGTCTCCCATGGAACTACTTTCCCCTAGGTCATTAATGACCAGACTGTCAAACTTAACCCTAATCAACACATATTCAGCCTGTCTTCATAGCATTTGGCACTAATGCTGACCACTCTCTTTCTTTAATTGGGCAATCTCATTCATTCTCATGGATGTACTATCTATATGATGACAACTCCAAAATCTACCTCTGCAGGCCTGACCTTTCTCTTGAGCTTCATGCTCATCCATCCAACTACCTGCTGGACTTGTTAAATTTCAGATATCCCATAGGTATCTCAAACTCCCACACAATCCAAAATGGAATCCAGCACCTACTATTACTCCACCCCAATTCTGCACTTCTCTATATATTCCTTATCATGGTTTAATAATGATACTGTCTTCCATATGCTCTACCAAGCTGGGAACTTGGGCACATCTTTCCCCTCACCCACTCATCTAAATCAATCCCTCAAGCTCTATGGATTCCATTTGATGACTGTTTCTCAAAGATGACCTCTCTTCTTTTCATGCCAGTGACTCCTTGACTTGAGCATGTCTTAGAGTATTTCAACAGCTTCATAATATGTCTCTCTGATTCTACTTTACTGCACAAGGCTGTTTTCATGCTGCTGACAGAGAGATCTTTCAAGACCCTTTTAAAACTGTTCAACCCACGTTTCCCAAAGTAAATTCCATTGCACCCTGGTTTTACAGGACGCTCTGTGAAAAATGGGGCTGTGGTCAAGTAGCTTTGGGAAAGCCAATATATTATGCTCTTCTCCTCTTGGAGGTTCATATTGAATGTCCAGAGAAATCGTCCAGTTAAAATCATGCTTAACTTTGTATATTTGCCATCCCAAATGGATTTCATCTTGGAATCACCCTTTCTGACCACACTTACATTTTTCAGCATAGGATGCACCAAAACCCATCTGCAGAACACCTTTGAAACCATAGTCTGCGTGTTCTACTCCTTGGCATGGTTTATAAGGCTCTTCATCTGATCTTGGTCACTTGTCCGACCACCCCTCCCCTTAAACCCTCACTGCTCTCATCATTATTGAGAATGTCTTCTTCACATACCTTTGTGGTTTTGTGCTTTTCTTTTGCCTGAAAAGTCCTCCCCAACCCGCATGCACCTCTACCTATCTTCATTTTATCACTGAAGATTCAGCTGTCTTCTATGAAGTGTTCTCTAATTCTCTCCCAGGAAGAATTGGTCACCTCTCTTTTTTACTTACATCTGTAGTAATTCTTTTTTTTGTATATTATTTTATTGGAGTTCTATTTGCCAACATATAGTATAGCACCCAGTGCTCATCCCACCTGTATACATCTTGAACGTGACATTAGAACATATGAAATTATTCCATTTCTTTGTAGCTTTGCATGTTTCAAGCCAAATGGATTACTTTCCATATTTTTTCATTTTAACCATCCTTTTAAAAAAGATTTTATTTGTTTATTCATGAGAGACACAGACATAGGCAAAGGGAGAAGCAGGCTCCATGCAGGGAGCCTGATGTCGGACTCCATCCCGGGACTCCAGGATCACACCCTGAGCCGAAGGCAGATGCTTAACCACTGAGCCACCCAGGCCTCCCACTTTAACACCATCCTTGTCTCCTGAAGGAAGCTTGGGCTCCTCAGTGACCTAATAGGAAAACAATCCCATCCTTTCTCATTTTTGGAAAAAAAAAAAACACATACGTGAGAGACTTTGTAACTAGGCATGGTCCAGAGCAGTGTCTTTGCTAATGAGTTTAGCTACATGACACGCACCTCTGTGTGTTGCCTCTTCTAGACAGTGGAGTGATTGGCTTGATTGTAGGCATAAGGTAGATACAAAACCTTGGTGCAGAAAAGAAACCCAAAGCCATCTGAGCATCTTCTCCCAAGAGAGAAGTTCAAAGCCTGCCTCTATTGCCTGGATCTCTCTCCAGTCATCTTGGGCCTGGAGGCCTGGGAGTAGCGGCCCATCCCATGAAGACTACTCCTCAACAAAGAAAGGGAAATATCCATTAAAAAGCTTCTTTTGTGCAGGTACTGTGCTGAGTCTTTGCATGTATGATCTTAGTTCATCCTTATAACAACTCTATCAGATAGCAACTCTTATTTCCTCCATTTTGTAGATGAGTACATAAAGGTTCAGTAAAGTGGAATGGCCTGTCAATGTTGGTTTTACAGTCCAGGCTATAATCCTGTCTGCAGCACATCCTTGCTGTGTTACCTTGGGCAAATTACTGAATCTAGCCAAGTCTCAATTTTCTCACTTGAATGATAGAAATAAGGCTAGTGCCTACTTGGTAGAATGGTCAAAAAGTTTTAGTGATAGGATGTATGCAAAGTGCCTGGCATGAGGAAAGTACTCTATAAATGGTAGCTATCATGGGCTGACATCAGAGACATTGTTTTTAGCCAAGATGAAGGGAAACAGGAGGAAAATTTTGTGTTAAAGGATAGTTTGGGCCCAGAGATAATTTGAACTATGTGAAAGTCACGCTTCTCAGTGAACCAAAGGGGGAATCCTTTCTCCAAATGGATAATGGTCACACTTCCCAAGGGTTTGGGAAAAGGGGATCCATTTTAAGGGCAGTGAGGGAGAAGGCAGACAGGCACAAGAACTCTTTTTGGGAAAATATGCAGCTATACAGGGAACCGCATCCACTCCTATAAGAGGTACAGCTGTCAGATATGGAGGGGCCATCTGGGGAAGGGGTACCAGTGAAATTGGGTGGCTAATGGGTAGAACTACAGCAGTGAGCTCAGTAGTCCGACTGCCTGGGTTGGCAATGTGACCTTGTCATGTGTTAGCTGTGTGACTGAGCTTTCCACTACCTCTCTGAGTCTCAGTTCCCTCATCTGTAGACGGAAGATAGAGTACCTGGATGGAATAAAGGAATTCATCCACGTAAAGCTCTTAGTGCAAACCAGGTACAAGGTAATGGCTTAAAAAATTACAGCTATTGTCATCATTGTGTGTGCTG
Organism: Canis lupus dingo; assembly: GCF_003254725.2. Classification (NCBI taxonomy): domain Eukaryota; kingdom Metazoa; phylum Chordata; class Mammalia; order Carnivora; family Canidae; genus Canis; species Canis lupus. The sequence goes on along the minus strand of NC_064281.1, from coordinate 104,146,068 downwards.
GATGTGGCAGCGGGGTGGGGGGGTAGTGGATTGGAGGGGGGTGGGGAGGGACCAGTGTGGATGATCAGAGAGCTTGTGGAAACAATCCCAAATGAATCTCCAAATCGACTTCTGCAAATATTGCATTTACCTCCATTAATTAAAAGAAGCTTTGCCTTCTTTTCTTTCAAGTTTATTTTGTGGCTCAGATCTTAATGAGCTTTTTAAAAGACTATAGAGGTTTTGATCCAATTTAAAACTATCCTCTAAGAAATCAGTGTCTGACAGTTCCACCGTATTCTTTTGGGCCTTTTCCTTGAAATGATTGTAATGTGATATTTGTATCTAGTGAAAATTATGAGTTTTCACTAATTCTTAGATTAGATGGGGTTTAACTGTGAGGATGCAGCCTGCACATTTAATCTACTTTAGAGCAGCTTCATTTACTAGATGGTCCTCATGGGTTTGGGGAAAGGATGTAAAGTATCATCAATGAGGTGTGAAGCAGGTTTCAAAGGAGTCTCTTGTTTTCAGAATGGATCGAACTGCTGCAAAATCATAGGCAGTGCCCAGCTACTCACAATGCAGATCTCCATCTGAACTCCAGCAGGTTTTTCCTATCTAATTCCCCCCATCCTCCCCTCCCCCCACTTTCCCTGCTGGCAGTTCCTGTGCTCTTTTACTTCACCCTGTGCTGCTGGGCCACTTGGCAGCTGCTGAATTCCCCACCCACACAGCAATTCTCTCTGAATTCATCTTTCGGCTCCAGGATATTATCTTACCCTTATTTCTATGATTTTTTGAAAAGTGTTTTGACGCAGGTTTTGAAAAAAAAAAAGAAAAGAAAAGTAGTGCTGATGATCCCTGCTTCATACATTGATTTTACCTTCTCTCTTTGTAAAAGCTGGGATGAAGGGGGTTACAGCTCTTCTCCTGTCCATGCTCCCTCCAGCCTATTCCACAAACAAGAGTCAGATGCATCCTCTTATTCTGCTGCCCATAAATCCAGTGATTCCCACCCATCAGCCTGGCATTCACACCAACCAGCCCACTTCATCAGCCTAATCTTCCATATGTGGAAGATTTTATATACGTTTTCTGGAAGTATGAAATATTCTGATAGCTGTCAAGTGTCAAGAAGATTCTGGAGAGCAAGTAAAGGTCACTCCAGCTTCCTTAAGATGACTTAAAAAAGATCAAGAACTTTAAATTCAACATTGCACACCACTCTTCACATCCTTCCAAGTTCATAGAAGGTAAATACATTTATTTCTCAACCCAGTATTTGTTATACATTTTTAAAAATATTTTATTCTTTTTTTTGAGAGAGAGAGAAAGAGAATGAGCAAGGGGAGCTGCAGAAGGAGAAGGAGAAGCAGACACCTTGCTGAGCAGGGAACCCAACATAGAGCTTGATCCCAGGACTCTGGGATTATGACTTGAGCCAAGGGCAGATGCTTAACCAACTGAGTCACTGAGGCACCCCCTTGGTATCTATTTTTATAGCTACTGTATTACATTCAAGTTGACTCTATAATTCAGTGGAGTTGTATTTTGTATGTTAAATACATATATCATTGAATCCAGAGGCCATTATCTATTTAAAGAACTTGGAGAACAGTATTCTATGTGAATTTGTTATAGAGAATACCTTATGATTTGGCTATGGTCACCTTTATGTTACATGCATAGTTATATCTATGGTATACTTAATGCTGAGCCTCCAGTCAAGATTACAGCATTGCTTCCATGGGAAAATGTATGCCATGACAATGACATCGCTTTTAGCAATGCATGCATCATGCTAAAGCTTGAGAACTGAGCCTAGCTCAGTGCTTGCTATATACAATAGGAGTTTACTACATGTCTGTCAAGTGGGTGAATTAATTGTCTATAATCTGCTCAGCCACAACTGAGTGGAAAATGGATGGTTGAGACTTTTGTTCTCTCTAGTTTATCATAATTGACAATTTTAGACAAGTCCTATAACTATTGCTGTACCCATTTCCTTACCAAGAGTCATTTATCTCAGCAAGCACTTAAGAAGAAAGGACACTAAACATTAGTCTAGAATGACAGTCCTTAAAAGTGATATTTAAACCCCATTAGAGAAAAAGGTAGGATAATTTCTTTTTTTTTTTAATTTTTATTTATTTATGATAGTCACACAGAGAGAGAGAGAGAGGCAGAGACATAGGCAGAGGGAGAAGCAGGCTCCATGCACCGAGAGCCCGACGTGGGATTCGATCCCGGGTCTCCAGGATCGCGCCCTGGGCCAAAGGCAGGCGCTAAACCGCTGCGCCACCCAGGGATCCCCAGAAAAAGGTAGGATAAAATCAAACCCATCATTTTATTTTATTTTATTTTTTAAATATGTGTTTATTTATTTATTTATGATAGTCACACAGAGAGAGAAAGAGAGGCAGAGACACAGGCAGAGGGAGAAGCAGGCTCCATGCACCGGGAGCCCGACGTGGGATTCGATCCCAGGTCTCCAGGATCGCGCCCTGGGCCAAAGGCAGGCGCTAAACCGCTGTGCCACCCAGGGATCCCCAAACCCATCATTTTAGATGAAATTTTCTTCTCTTTACTCAACCAAATACATGGTGGCATATGCTCAACATGTATTTATCAAAGAATGCTATCATAGGTACTCAGCATTGTGCTAGGTGCTAAATTAAAATGTTCTTGCTCAGGGAGCTTCCAGTCCAGTTGAGTAGATGACACTTCTGTGTATGTAAATTGGAGTTTCTCAACCTTGATGCTATTGACATTCTGGGTGAGATAATTCAACAAGAGGTTGTCCTGTGGACATTGTAGAGTGTCCACATTGTAAGACATTTAGCAGCATCTGGGGCCTCAAACCACTAGATGCCAGTAGCAGCCCTCTCCAGTTATGACAACTAAAAATGTCTATAGACTTTGCCATGCCCCATTTCCCCTGGGATGCAAAATCACCTCCCTTTGAAGACCACTGGTGTTAAGTGGTTTGTCATGTAAATGAGTATGTGACTGTCAAGGAAGAAAAAAGGGGGCAGGAATTTACTGGAGAGAATGGGCTAGAGTGGTCAGAGAGTTAAACTGGACCTGAGAAAATGTTGGGTGGCATTTTAATAAGCAGAGAGTTTCTTTCAGTTGGAGAAGATGGCACAAGCTGTGCACACATGGCATCACAATTGGCAGGTTTGTGGGATAGCCTAGTGAATATACTGCCTGGGTTGGATGGAAGAGTAAGAGGATCATGGAAGATTAGGCTGATGAGGTGGGATGGTTGGTGTGAATGCCAGGCTGATGGGTGGGAACCACTAGATTTCTAGGCAGCAGAGTGATAGGATGCATCTGACTCTAGCTGAAGTTTGTAGGGTAGGTAGGAGAGAGGATGGATGGGAGCGGGCCTCTAACCACTGTTATCCCTACTTCTACAAAGAGAGAGGGCAAAGCAAGTTGAAATAGACAGAATGGACTCCTAATGTGGCAGTGTCATCTCTTAGTTGTGTAAGCACCAAACAGCAGATCACTGGTAAAGGCTCTGCAAATTTGTTTTTCTTTTTCTCTTTTGCCTGAGTTCTGGAGATCAGAAGATGTAGGTGCTGCAGATTTGTCTTCAAAAGTAATTGTCTTATTTTTCACATTAATATACTTTCTGAGATCTTTTAGATTAGCTCCTGGGGCTAAAATACATAGTCTTCAGACAGTTCTCTTTTCAGCAGTATGTCTTCCAACAATGTCTCCTTTTCCAAAATTTTCTCAATTTGACCTATTCTGTCTTTCCTCCAATAATATGAACACACATTATTTGTGTTCAAATCCATTGATCATACCATTGTAAAACACACCTGAAAAAACCTTATCTTTCATATCTTATTTTTATCAAAAGTGCCTAATATTCGGGCAGCCCCGGTGGCCCAGCGGTTTAGCGCCACCTTCGGCCCAGGGCATGATCCTGGAGTCCTGGACTCAAGTCCCACGTCGGGCTCCCTGCATGCCCTGCATGGAGCCTGCTTCTCCCTCCGCCCGTGTCTCTGCCTCCCTCTCTCTCTCTCTCTCTCTCTCTCTCTCATTAATAAATAAATAAAATCTTTTTTTTAAGTGCCTAATATTCACATTGATGAGATTAACAATTTCATGGCATGTAGGGCATTCTTAAGGCGCATCATGTGTGCCTTCACATTTTAATGACTCGGAGGTTAGTCATTAGCCAATCTATATGTAATCAGTAGCTAAATGTGAGTATATGAAAGTTTAGGGCAGCAACAAAATCCCAGGACTTTTTCTTTTAGGACCTGTGACAAATGAAAATGAGAGAGCCCCATACTGTGGCTGGTATCATTGAAGCATGTGTTAGCTGACAGAAAAAGTCACTTGCTTTATTAGCCAAAGCACGATAGAGATGATTTCTATCACAACTAACCTCAAAGTTATTAAAATGGAAAAGCTAAAATAGAAAATGTCACGAGGACAGTGTGAAGCCTTGTGATTTGGTGCCGTGAATCTGAGCTCAATCGGCCTTTCATTTAAATAATGATGTGATGTGGGGCAACTGGGTGGCTCAGTTGATTAAGCATCTGACTCTTGATTTTGGCTTAAGTCATGATCTCAGGGTTGTGAGATTGAGCCCCGAGTTGGGCATGGAGCCTGCTTCAGATTCTCTCTCTCCCCCCCTCTGACCCTCGCCCCTCCCCCTCTGAAAAATAATAATGGAATGATGTGGCCTCAGCAGATGGTGTGTCAGTGAAGATATCAGTGTTATTCAAGCTCTGTTTACTTAGGAAAGAAGAAGACACTATGCTCCACTTTTTTTTTTATGTGTCCCGTAAGGAAATCTTTTTAGTAATTTCACTTCGGAAAGGAAATCCCCAATGGCCCTTTCATTTATCTGAGTTAGAATAAGCTTACAGAATCAGTGCTGGCCCTGAATCTGTTCCATGCCTTCTGCTGTGCTAAAGGAGGTAAAGGAAAGGTGCCAAATAGGTAATCCATGTCCTCAGGAAGGCCACTGTTGAGCTAGAATCCTTGAGATGTCCTACATGGCACAGACCAAGGCTAAAATGCGCTGGAGAGCTATGGAAAGTTTCCTGGAGGAGGTCAGACTTCTACTGGGCCTTAAGAAGTAACATGGAGAGAATGGGATGGATGTTTTGGATCATATAAGAAGAGAACTAGCATGGTGTCTATAGGGAATGACTGGTATATTGGAAGGCTGGATGGACAGGATGCCCCTGACTCCAAAGGTAGGGCCTTGAACGACTACTCCCTTGTGTAGTCTATGGTGCAGAAATGGGCCATGAAGATAATGCTACTTTGTGGGAGAAACTTCCTTTACACAGGAGCAGTCCTAGAGAGTTCTATAACCCATGTTTAAGTAAAATGAGTTGTGATTCCTGTAGCTACGGCTCATGCTGATCAGTTCATTGAAGGTGCTTGAAAGCGACTGCAAGTTCAATTGTCCATGCCTTTAGTGTCTCATTCTATGGCTTCCCCCAAACAGATAAGGTGTCCTTGGAATTTGGCTTCACAGCAGTTTTGAGCCACTGTCTGTAGGAGCTATTTTTCTTGAAGCAGGACTATTTGCACTTGGTGCTAAAAATAAATGAATGGGGTGAAGAACAGAAGAGAGAAAATAGCACAGTTTTGTAAGTGAACAAGGAGGCCCAGGAGCTCCTCTCCCAACCCCCAAAACCTTCTCCTTGGGAGTTCATCCAAACCTAAAGTCACACCCATCTGCCAAAATGTGTAAAGCTGGGTCATTAGAATGTCTCTTGAATCAAGACAGGGATGTTGTTATGCTCATTTCTGTATTCCCAGTACCAACAATAGGGTCTGGCACACATTAGACCATCAACATTTTCCCCTTTGAATAATGTGCTGTTGAATTAATGAATTTTCAACTTTTGACATGGGTGTTATTTGAATAATCATCTTTATTTTCAGCTTCTCAGTTTAATACTGAGTTTTAAAAAGTAACAGCTTTATTGAGATGTATTTCACATGACATATAATTCACTCTTTGAAAGGTACAATTGAGTGGTTTTTAGTATATTCACAGAGTTGTGTCATAGTCACCACCAATCCAGAACATTTTAACATCCCAAAAAGAAAGGCTGTATCCATGGCACTCCCCATTTCTTCCTCCCTAACCCCTGGCAGCCACTAATCCATTTTCTATCTCTATGAATTTGCCTAAATTGAACATTGCATATAACCAGAATCATACAATATGTGGTCTTTTGTGTCTTGCTTTTTTTCATTTAGCTAAATGTTTTCAAGGTTCATCTATGTTATAGCATGTATTGGTCCTTTATTTCTTTTTATGACTGTAATAATATTCCACCATATGAGTATACCACATTTTCTTCATCTGTTTATCCATTGATGGATATTTGAGTTATTTCCACTTTTCGGCTATTATGAATAGTGTTGCTATGAACATTCATGCACAGGTCTTTGGATGGACATGTGCTTTCATTTCTCTCGGGTATATACCTGGGGTGGAGTTGCTGGGTCATATGGTGATTTATGTGTAACTCTTTGAGGAACTGTCAGACTGTTTTCCATAGTGCATGCACATGGAAAACATATTACATTCCCACCAGCAATGCTCAAGGGCTCCAATTGCTCTACATTTTTGCCAGTACTTGTTATTGCCTTTCTTTTTTAGTATAGCCATCCTAGTGGGTTAGATTAATGTTGACTTTTGAATTATAAATGTATGGTATAAATATACGTATGGGATATAAGTGTGAAAGGCTTAAACTGTTATTTCTTTGCATCGGAAATGGCCCTGCCAGTACTATATTTTTCTTCTTGCATCTTTCTGAGGTGGTGGTGTTGTATTTCCTTATAGAGGAAATGAAAAAGAGAGTTTGGGGATCTGCTGAACCAGATTTTAGCACTTTTCTGATTCAGAAAGTGGTGGTCATAGGAGAACACACACTTGGCCTCAAGATAGCATGGTAAATTCTAGAAATATGTCATTTCACGATGTCTGTGCAGGGACTGCTTCTGTGCCAGTGTGTTACATTTGAAACCATATTTTGTATGTGCTCAACTTTTACACAGATCTTGAGAAAATGAAATTGAATTTTATGCCTCTTTAATTTGATTTGAGACCATGACCATGCCATTTCTTTATAATAATTACAAGAATGTATCCAATATATGACTTTCATCTTATAGTAATTACAACCATTTGCCATTTATAGAACACATAGTTTAGGACACCATAAGTCACATTTCATGCTAATTGCTTTTCTGAAAATAAAGGGTTCTGTTTTACAAATCCAAGAACAATGAGAGTGGAAAAGAAAATCAATTTATACATCACATCAAAGAAGAGATCAAAATGAAGATGTCAAATATATGCCAAAGGCTCACATAAATTACAAATTGTGAACCCATTCCACACTTTATTTTTAGGCAAATAAAATATCTTGAAGTCTCATTGTAAAAGCTACTTCAAAGATGATTTGGTGGCAGTATTTTCCCCAAGGCTTTTGCCAGTTTTACACGCCAAAGGCTTCCAGTGTGAGCAGGGTAACATGGGGCCCAAGTCCAAGCAACCAAATTAGACCTTGAGATCTGATCCTTCATTGAATGAGGGACAAGAGACCCATTTTTGTGATCTGCTTCTCATTTTTTTTTCTTTTGGGACTAACTGAAGAATTAAAAGTTGTCTTTCTTTTTAAAGTTATATGCAGAGTACAAAGGAGTTTCAACAGCTGCCTCTTGTCATTCTATGGAAAAAGACTTCTAATCTGAAAAATACCCCCAGGTCCTCCAGACAGTTCTTAGATTTCTCACTCCCATTTTCCCTTCACACTAACAAGTTTGGCCCCTCCCCCTCCTTTATAGATAATATCTATCTCTTCAGAAAGATATTTTTTCAGATATTAAAAGTAATACAGGAGAAAACAAATTTAAAAGCCCGGAAAATATGAAGATAATAAAAATCCCCTGCAGTCTCACAAGCCAGACAGCTCCATTTGATTTACTTTCCTACACTCTTTGTTTACTTGTGCTCATTCATTCATTCTTTATTTAACTCAACAAATATTTCATGAACACCTACTATATGCCATGCACTGTGTTAGGATATATACTATGCGTACACATGGTCCTAATTTTCTTTATAATTATTAGGTTTATAGTTGTTGGTCTAATATCTGTCTCCCCTCCTAGACTCTCAACTCCAGGACCATCTTATTCACTAAACATCACACTCTGACCACTTACCAATCATTAAATATTCTGTGTAAATAATATTTTTAATGGCTACATCATAGTTCTTCCACAATTTACTATTTCCTTATTATTGGTCTTTTAAGATATTTTCATATTTGTTGTTATTATAATTAACACAGAACAGCATGTCAAAAGGCATACATACTTTTATGGCTTTTGTTATATTAACCAAACTGCCTTTCAGAAAATCTTTACCAATTTAAGCACCTACCAGTAGTGTGTGAGTATTTCTCAAATGCAGCTAAAGGGAATTACAAAATGGCAGACTCAAAGAAGTGAAAGACTTACAGTCCATTCCTTTGCCTGCAAGGGGAGTCAGAATGACCACCACCACTTGGGAGGAAGCCAGTTGGCTTAGGAGAATTGAAGACCACTTGGAAGAGCTCTCCCAGTTTAGTGGCATTGTGATTTGGAGCCAAGAAGAGGCAAAGGTGCAGGCTGTTCATGTAAGTTTATGAATTATCTTTACAGAGGTAAGAGTGAGCTAGAGAGATGATATTGGCATAAACTCAGAGAGGCAATCCAAATAGTTATTGATTCTCTATGTGTCAGAGCCTGTTAGGTGCTGTGAGTGATGAAGAGATGAACTGAACACAGTTTTTGCCCTCAAAAAAGTTAAAATCCAGTAGCAGGGAAAGGTGTGGACATTGGAATCTGGATGACCTATGTTTCGGTTCTGATTTTGCTACTTAGATTAGCAGTGACCTTGGGGAGATTATATAATGTCTCCGATCACTAGTTTCCTCATCTGCAAAATGGGGTTAATGACAGAGTTGTAGTAAGAAGGAAATGAGATAATGTGTCGAGTGTTTGCCAGGGTGCCTGGCATAAACACGGTGGCTCTCAGGAAATGATAACTACTACTGTTTTGCAATGATTTTTCCTGTCTTCCAAAGATTTTGTGAGGATTCAATGAAATAATAAATGCAAAACACTTAGTACTACGCCGACATCAAGGTAGCAATGATATCGACAACTCTTTTGGGAAGGATCAAGAAAACATATCATACATGAGCTACACTAGTCATAGAAGAGCAATGGAAAAGGTGAGTCTCAGCACATATCGCTGAAGATAGGATTGGCTGTCTAAGTCCTAGGACACTGAGACTTAGGAAGTTTAGCTGCTCAGAGTCATTGCAAGTTCTGACCCACTCAGCTATTGATCACCTCTTTCCTCTTTGCACTCACCTTTATTTGGGGCACCTGGAGTGCATTTTGTCTCTCTGAAGTTTTGAGGATGTGCCTATCGTTTGCTAGGAATTGTCTACCAAGGCCAAAGCTTTTCAGGAGTGGATGGTATTTGTCTCTTGTGGCATCACTAAAGAATAGTTTTTGTAGTTTGAAAGTAGACAGGACATTCAAGAGCTCTAAGTGTCTGGCAGAAATCAGCGGCTGGTAAAGCTGCAGTAGATGTCTCCAGAACACAATTGATAAGCACACTTTTCCCCTTGAGCCACTTTCCTGTTACGGGTGGAAGCTGGTCTATTTCGATGATGTGTGCTGAGTTCTCCCCTCCTGAAGCTCACACATTCAATGTTCCAAGGATTAAAAAGAATGAGGACAAACTAACCATTCTAAAGTACCAAGTCTGCAGGCCTTTGTGAAATAAAACCTTTGCTGAATGGAAAATGTTATTGTCTTTCTGCTTTCAAAAGTTACTTGTTTACCTGTTGCTCATAAAGCACAGGGTAATTCGTGGTTGGGAAAAGGTATTTTTTGTCTGATGGGTTTCATTTCAGCACCGTAGACTTCCCTGAAGATTGCAAAGCTATTCTATTGCTACGCATTTATAGAGCTTACTCTGAGGAAGGTGAATTAGTGTCTGGTAATACCTTCCTGCCTGCCAATTTTACCTCACTGATTCAACCTTTCGAACTGATTTAATCAATGGATCAGCACATTATTCAAAGGGGGAATGCTATTATAGAAAAGCTTTCACAAGGCTTGATGATTCATACAGATGCTATTCAGGACTTTTAATCACATCACATAAAAGGATCAAATTTGAATGTTGCTTATTGCCTAGAATTTTGATGAAAAGTAAAATATTAAGGAGCACTTAGAAGAAGCCTGTGGCTTGGATTTATGTGTGTGCACATTTCTTCTCAGAAAGAAAACTTAGAATGTTCTAGAATAAAGGTCCACAAAAACCAGAATCACACCAAAGGACAAGCCTAATGAAAGTGAGAGAAATGGAAGGTTGAACATGATAAGGAATCTAAAGTGCTATGCCTTGTTCTGGATGGTCAGTCAACTCCCGTGGAAGAAATTCCAGTTTTGGTGACAGAATCCTGGGCATGCCTAGCTCAGTTGTTGGGCTAATGAATGTCCTGGTCCTCATATTCTACATCTGTTAAATGGGGTTAGTCATACTTGCTTCTCAGGATATTTGTGAAGATTGGGATAGTAAGGATTTTATTTGTTTCTATTTTCCTTATAGGATTGACCAGTACATGTTCTTTATATTTTTAAAATTATTTATGTCCTCGAACTGGAGTCTAAGTTTCACAGGTATGGTGGGTGTGATAAAGGATTTGGCATCTCTTATAACAAAAAGCCACATTCACCTTGAAGGTGGACCCAGTGGAGTCCACTGTAGGTGTGGATGCCTTGGGTCATTACCAAAGCCCTCTGGATAAAGAGGAAGATGTTTCATCTCCAGGAGAGCCTGTCTGGGTCTACTCATTTAAGGGGAAACACCACCACATCATGGTTTTTAAAAAAAGGCTTTGTGTTTAGGCAGGAGTACTTTTGAATACAAGCTCTCTGCTTATTAGGTGTGTTATCTTGGGCAAATTGGACAAGTTCCTTAACTCTCTATGATTGTTTCATCATCTGAAAAATGTGAATAAAAGGGGAACAGCAAGGATTAAATGAGATTAAGTATGCTAAGTGGTGCAGAACAGCACATCTGGCATGGAGGGTTATCAGAGGGCAATTGGGAGGAGTGGCAGGTGCTACCACAGTGGCAGCATTGTTCCGTGAGGACCCAAGTTCTAGGCCATCTTGAAGTCTGCTAGAGTAGTTAGCTCCATTGGCATTCTGTTTAAGGGAGGCCACCTTCCCAGTCTTGGCCTTTTCTACCTGCCTCCAACCTGCTGATTTTGCATTGACTACAGTGGAGGGCCATGGTAATCAGACTGTTGAGGTCAGACAGATTTGAGTTCCAGTCCTGGCTCTGTCATTTTCCAGTTGTGTGACACGGGCAAGTTACTTCACTTCTCAGAGCGTCATTGTTGTCAGTTATAAAATGGTAACACACAGTTATCTCCTGCATACTGTTATTGAGAGGATGAAATTGGGTAATCCACATGAAAGCACTTTACCATGTCCCTGACACATGACAAGTGCCCAACAAAGGTCTCTCCTGAGATATGGAAGCAAGACTTCACAACATGCAGGATCATGTTAGAATTGAGTGCATTCCCTGGCATGAGATTTACACAAAAGTTGGTGATGTGTACACAGCAACCACATCACCACAGAATGTTCTCTGTCTCGGAACTGCTCATTTTCCAGCCAATATGGACAAAGGGGCTCCTTATAGCCCATTAAGGTCTATGTATTCATGATAGACTGGGCTAGACCCTTGCTACTCAAAATGTAGTCCATTGACCAACCATGTGAGTATCACATGAGATCGTGGGAGAAAGGCAGAGTCCAAAGCCCCATCCCAGTTGCACTGAATCAGGTAAGACCCCTAGGTGACTGGCTGCCAGTCCTAGGCTGTCATTGCTACAGTGTTTATTGACACATTGTCTACCTCACTATTATCTGATCCCTACAGTGCTCCAAGGTAATGTTCTTTTCCAAGAGGGGAGTGAACTCTAGAAGGCTGCATTTTGCTCTGGGTCAGATGGCCTGCTTCGTGGCAGGGCCAGGATTAGACTGCTGAGGCCCCTGCATTCCACTTCCTGGCAGTGTCTGCCCTGGCCACTGCCTCTTGCAACCTGATCTGCTTTCCTTTCTAGTGGCTGCTATCCATTTATCACTCTTTCTCCCCTACTCAAGTTCCAGATGGTCTGCCTTTTAGTGCTGCCTTTCTTAGACATGACATCAAGCATATCAGGGCAAAATCTAAAGGACTTAGTAAATTAATGATGAAACAATTCATTTACCAGGAGTAGTGACTGCTGTTGATGTGTTTGGCTCTTCGATGCCGGCTCTCTTTGTCCAAACAGATGCTCTATTGCGATGGCTTTCAAACTTTAGTTGCTTTTTTTTTTTTTTTTTTTTTTACCTGGGGATCTTGCTTAAAATAGAGATTCCTGGATCTGACATACCCAGGGATTCTGGTTCTTGGGTCCAGGCTGGGGCTCAGGATCAGTGGTTTTAACAAGTGATTCTAAGCATTTCTCAGAATATGCAGAGCACGCTGTTAGGAAACTGCTTAGCTCTAGAATCAGGTGAACTCCCAGCTGTGCCACTGACTAGCTGGACATCCTGGGGCCTTTAGTTTCCTTGACTTTAACAAGAGAATAACAGTACCTGCCGGTTGACATGAGGTAGCTATGATGGTGATGTGAGACAATGTGAAATATATGTGTAGCACTCCAGAAATGTTAGCTAGCATTATTTTAAAATCTAGGATGTGGTTTGCTGCTTAATAAACAGTAACTAGTATTAAAGGAAGATCATCACTGCATTAACTCATGGGCCTCTCCAAGTCTGAGTCACCCTTTAAAGCTTAGTGATGACATTCTATTGTCCTCGAGACGTTTCCCATTGCCTCCCAACTGGAATCATCATTCCTTTAATACCTCTCTCATTTGTACCTCCCATAGAAGACATTGTGTTCTGCAGAAAATTCTAGTATGAAGTACGCATCTGTCCCTCCCCAGCCTGCAAGCTCCTTTAGGACAGAGGAGCTGTATTGCAGCCATAGCTTCCACACAGTGCTTAGTACTGGGTAGTTCTCAAGGACATGTTTGCTGAAATTCTTGAAGTGAGAGGATCTTGAACTGAAATAGGCCAGACCAGAACCTCTTTCCTCTTCTAGGCCTGAGCAAGTCAGGACTGGCAGAATGAAAATGGGAGACATTGGGTCTTCTCTGGCTTGTTTCTTCTGCATTAGGTTTGGGAGGAAATGCCCACAAGAAGTAGAATTGGCAGGAACGCCACTAAAAAGCACCCCCAACAATTACTGTTGTTTTTTATAAATCATAGGCGGACATCTCCTGAAATCGCACCTGTGGCTTTTGAAGGAAGGAAAAAGCCCGTATTCGGTGGGTAGTGGGGACTTGGGGGGTGGGGATTTCTGTACCGGCAGAATTCAACAGGTAATTAAGTAAGGAGGGATGTTTTCCTTCAGGACGTGTGAAATAGGAGGTCAATTGAGATTTCTGCTTTTCAACTGGCTGCTTTGGGGTTTATGGACAACATGTGCCTCCTCCAGATTCTGCATTTCATAGCACAGGGATTTGGTGTCTGAGAGGGAATGCCAATGTCACATCATCAATTCTTGGACTGCCATCAGTGGAGAGGGTTTAGCAATCATCTAGAATAAGAAGCACGCTGTGTTCTTTTACCGTGTCTACGAGAACATCAGTAGTTGCTTAGGTGCCTTTAGTTGTTGGTTTCTGGGGCGCCTGGAGGGCTCAGTCAGTGAAGCATCTGCCTTCAGCTCAGGTCATGATCCTGGGGTCCTGGGATGGAGCCCTGCATCAGACTCCTTGCAAGGAGTCTGTTTCTGTCTCTCCCTCTACTCTTTTCCTCCACCCCAGCTCATGTTCTCTCTGTCTCAAATAAATAAAATTTTTTTTTAAAAAAAATGCTGGTTTCCTGCATTATGTCCTATTCCACAATGGTGTTTCTTGGATTTAAACCCCAGCTCCACCATCAACAACAGGCTATGTGACCTTGGGTGGGTCACTTGCCCTCTTGTGGCCTCAGTTCCTTTTATAGAAGGAGCAAACTGGGTTGGAAGATCTTTAGGTCCCTTTTAGCTCTGAATTCAGAAGACTCTACCATAAATAGAACTGTGCCATCCCTTTTTTGGGGTAAGTCCATTCTTTCCTCATGCTGAAATGCTGGCAGTCCAGCGAGTCAGGTAACCATGCTAAAGAATTGTGTCACAGAGTCTATGAGGAGGTAGGAAGCAAGAATGTATTCAGAAGTATACCTCCTCTATGAAATCTGTTTCAGTGACAAGTTATATTGGTTCCCCCACAGCTCACATTCCACACCAACACACTATCTGGCAGAGCCTACATTGATTAAGACCTGGTCCAGGAAAACATATTCTCTCTGATTGAAATCCAAACGTATTGATTGTTTTATCTCTATCCGGAGAGATTGCTTTCTATTTGGTGATGGATGACAACCCTCTATACCACTTCATCTGCCAAGTGGACGGGGGTGACACAGGCAGCTGCCAAGTCTTGTGAGCTGAGACATTAGCTGTGACAGTCAGCTCCAAACCCTCGGTCACACTGTCATGGCCCTAGCATGGTTCACAGCAAGCGAGATTAGATGTGTCACAGCTGCAAGCTGATTCTTGAACTGATGGCTTGGTGGCAAGGACCTTTAAAAACAGAAGGTTCCTCTAAAAGTTTCTGTACAGGGTGGGACCCAGAAAGATTTCAGACCAGATCACAGCTCCTCAGAGAGGATAGCTGGGGTCGAACTGGGTTCTGCTTCCCTGCACCCCAGCATGATAGCAAAAGAGCCTCAGAAGGATTAAAATACAAGCATTTGTGAGCTAAACATGTTTCCCTCTCTCTGAGAATGCCCAGTGGGAATGCCACTTACATTTGCACAGAAAGCTTGTATTTCACCAAGTACTTCCACGTGCATTAGCTCCATTGATTCTTAGAAATTTTTTAAAAGATTTTATTTATTCATGAGAGACACACAGAGAGAGGCAGAGACATAGGCAGAGGTAGAAGCAGGCTCCCTGTGGGGAAGCCCAATGTGGGACTCGATCCCAGGACACTGGGATCACAATCTGAGCCGAAGGCAGACGGCTCAGGTGAACCACTGAACCACCCAGGTGCCCCCTGATTCTTAGAACTTTAATCATGGGAAATAGAAACTATGCTTTTACTGGGTCACAAATGAGGAATTAGCCATGCCCTGTCATTTCTGCCCCTTGGCCGCACCATCCACTTGTCAAGATTTGAACTCATGGCTCCGAGTCCACTGTTCTTTCTGCTTTTCTGGGCTGTTTGTGTGTTCAAGCCTCGAGCTAATGTCTGCAGGCCCAGTAACTTAGAGCTGCTTTTCGTAATTCTCACTGAGTCTTCCCAACAACCTCATGAGGACAGTATTACTATTGTAATCATCCTTTTATCGAGGAGTAAAAGGAGGCTCAGAGGGGTTAAGACACATGTTAGTGAGTGACAGACCTCAGACTCAAACCCAGTCACTCCGACTTCAGGTTCTTAACCATGTTGTAGCTCATAAATACTTGAGTTTGATTCCTCCTGGGGCTCTTCTGCTATCACACTGCAGGTGACTCCCTGTGCCCTGACGTTTCCGCAAAGATTAAGAATCAGAACCCTTTTTCTTTACTTCTTGGGTTCTGTTTGTGACAGGGGCCCACGGGTAAGTGCTGTTTTACACCAGTCTTCTGGAAAGAGCCACCAGGAGCTGACACGATGACAGTATAGACCAGTATGTCCACAGCCCTATTTCTTTATGGCCTCCCTCCTAGACCTCTTTCCCTCTGGATCCTCGGGAACACTGTCACCCCTCTTGGGACATGTACCACTCTACCTTTTAGGTGAGATGAGTAAGGCTGTTGTAGAAAAGTATTTCAGATTTGGCATTATTTATCCCCTTCTTACTTCTAAAAAGGACCCAGGGGGACTCCTAATAAAAACTGTCTATTAAGTAACTTGTTGGATTATGTAGAACTCGTCTGATAAATAGAGTTATGCCCATTCTTCAGAAGAGGCAAGCTTGTTTAAAATGCTGAATAATAATGACAAATTATCATTTTATATCAGTAATAGTGAATGTTCCTGGAGAGCTTACCATGTGCCAGCCAGCACTTTGCGTTCATTCTTCTGTTCAGTCTTCACCAATACCCCCATGATGTATGGATAATGACCCCCATTGTATAGACCGGGAAATGAAGGTGAGATAGAATTGCCATGTGGACTCATAAGCAATAAAAGCAGTGGTATCTTTAATGAAGACTCAGACCCGCCTTTCATTAAGTCCAGTGCACACATCGCTCTCCCATTTCTGACTTGCCTGTCATTCTGCAGGAAGTAGCTATGAATATACTGTCTCCAAAGGTGGTGATTGTAGCCATTGTGCTTTGGGATTGCCATCCGGGACCCAACAGTTCAGAAGACGCAATAACTCGCCTTGCATGGACCAATTACAGAAAAACTCCCTTTGTAAAGCAACAGCATGAGCCAGAACAGGCACTTCATTATCTGCCTCTGCGCACGGGGAGGTAGAGAGGCTGGTGGAGGATGATTGGCCTGAGAAATGGCAGAGCCTGGGATCCACGCTTTCAGGGTCAAAGAACTTCGTGCCCACTTCTAGGATTGGCTTTCCAGAATGCTCTGGTGCTGGCTCGCCCCCTGCCAGGGCCGGCTCCTGGGGCTTCTCTCGCAGTGGGATCCCATTGGCAGCCTGTCCCCTCCCACAGCAGCAGCAGGCCTATTGACTTCCGACCACTTACTTCCCAGGGTCCTTTCAGTCCCAAAGAAGCACAAGTTCTTTTCATTCTGGAAGTTTGCAGACCATACCACACCAGGGAGAACAGATGTACTTTCTCTGTGGAGGGCTTTCATTTAGTGAATTGTGCTCAGACAGGTAAAGGGTAATTTTGCTTCTTTTCCTGCATCTTTCTGAAAGTTTCTAGGGTCTGTTAGCCTGGGCTCTGCAGGGTTCCCAGCTCTAATGCAGAAGCAAAGGGGTTTTTTTCCCTTCTCTTTTTTTTTTGTATAAGATGGAATATTCTTAGCTAGAAAATGGTTTCTTTTCCCCCTCATATCTTATTTAAAGAAAACAGTGTCCTCTTTTATTTTAGTTAAGCTGAATTGAATACCAACCACATCACCCCAAATGGAATAATTGCAAGTATTGTTAGTTACCAAAGTTTTATTAGTTTATTTCTATTGGTTACATGTGGAACATTTTATTAGAAAGCCAGTGCCTTTGGCCTGGGCCTCAGATTGGCTTTTCCCCTCACACAGACACACTTAGAAGTAAAGGATGTCCAGGCTTCAAGAGTGAATGAGTTCTGTGTGTTAAAAGCAGAGTGAGAAGATGGACATTTACCAACCCTGCCCAACTCCATGGAATCAAACAGATGTCATTCCCTCTCACATTCATGCTTGTGCTCTCTCTCTCTCTCTCTCCCCACACACACACACACACGCATGCACTTTCCTTTCTAAAACTTATATTTACTTAGAGTACGTGTTCTCCTTCCTTCTTCACCCCACCCCACTGCATTTGTGGTGTGTGCCATTTCAAGGCCTTCATACTATACACCTCAGTTTTCATTTAAAGAACCTGAGTGTTATAGGGACTATAGTCAATGGCCCTGTATTAGTGCTGTATACTGACAGATGGCAGCCACACTTGGGGTGAGCCCAGCATAACCTATAGATTTGCTAAATCACTATGTTGTATGCCTGAAACTAGTGTAACATTGTGTATTAGCTATGCCTCAATTTAAAAAAAATGAGCAAACCCTCGGGTCAGATGCTCCCTTGAAGGGTGTGCCCTTAGATGGCTGATGGCCATGAGTTGGAGCCAAGTCTTTCCTTCTGAGCTGTGTGATCTTGAGCCCATCACTTAACTTCTCTGAGCCTCAGTTTTCTCACAGAATTTCCCTCAGAGGACTGGTGTGTGAAAATCCAGTAAAATATGACAGGAAACTTATAGCACAGTGCCTGGCCCACAGGAATCCATAAATGTGGGCTGTTGTTACTGAGCATTGGGATTTTGGCTTTTTCCGTTGTTGAAGATTTTGTATAGTAGTGGTTCTATTTCTATGTGGCTCAGGACTCAGAACGAGCTTCCTCTTTACCAGATCATTTGCTATTTTTATTGTGATAAAATCCACATAACATAAAATTCACCATTTTAAATTATACTGTGCTGTAGCATGTAGTATGCTCTCAATTTTGTGAAATTATCAGCACTGTCTCATTCAGAGCATTTGTATCACCCCAAAAGGGAACCCCGTACCCATTAAGCAATCACTCCCCACTTTCCATCCCACCCCAGCCAGCCAAATTACTTGCTTTTTAATCTGTTTCTTTCAGATTATGAGCTGTTCCAGAAATCTGAGGAGTTCAGGAAGGTGAATTCTGGATAGTGAGGGTTTTCCAAAAGCATCAGAAATACATTCCCAAATACGAGAAATATACTCTGATTATTGTAGGGTTGACTTCTCAGAGAACAGCGAGCAATCTGGGAAGAGCAATAGTCTCACTGTGGCCAGCGTAGAAATTGTCCTGTTGGTGCTTGTCCGTCATACTTCACGTTATTTTCTTTGTCTGGTGGCTGGAAGAGAAAGGGCCTTGAAACTCTTGAGTGAAGGGAGGGCTGGATCTTCTAAAGTCCCTGTAAACAAATTATGGGGAAAAGCCCAGGAATAGGGTTTGCAGGTCAGCTTCTTTGCATTTCCTTCCCATCCTGCCACATTCCAAGAGAGGAACTTTAGTCTTGGGAGTTATATTCCAGATAACCCTCAGGGAAAACATGACCCTTTGAAGTTTCTGGTGGTTTCTGCAGCTGGAGAGGCCCAGTTTGTCAGCACTCAGGTATAGTCTGGCCGGCTGCTTCCTTGAAGTGGGACAGTACAGAGCCCTCCCGTAGACCAGGCTGTGTGAGGAGGGGGCAGTGCTGGCGAGTCAGCTGCAGAGCAGGAAGGAGGGAGACTGGCTGGCTCAGTACTCAAGCAAGAAGCAGGAAGAAGGACAAACATTTAGGAAGACACATTGACTAAAATGCTTTTAGGATATGGCAAGTGTATGTGAAGGCCCTGTATGTTAGCCACTTTGCCTGGTGGGGCCATGAGAGCCAAGGGCGGGGGAGCCTTTCCTCAGCAAGCTTTAAAAAAAGATTTTATTTATTTATTCATGAGAGACACACAGAAAGAGGCAGAGACACAAGCAGAGGGAGAAGCAGGCTCCCTGCGGGGAGCCCAATGCAGGACTCCATCCCAGGACCCCAGGATCACACCCTGAGCCAAAGGCAGACTCTCAACCACTGAGCCACCCAGGTGTCCCCTCAGCAAGTTTTTGACATAGTCACTGTTGAGGGAGGTTTTTTTCCCCTGTGTAGGGTTCAGGATTTCTAGGTGGGTCTCTTTGGTTGCTATACTTTTTAAAATTTTTAAAAATTTTTCTCCAGTTTTATTGGAGATACAATTGACATACAACATCGTATAAATTTAAGGTGTACATAAGGATTATATATATATAGTGAAATGATCACCACAATAAGCTAACACCTAACACCTATCACTTTGCATGGTTACAGTCTTTATTTCTTGTGATAAGATCTTTTAAGATCTGTTCTCTCAGAAACTTGCAAATATACAATCCAGTTTGTGGACTATAGTCACTATGCTGTACATTATGTCCCCAGAACTTACTCAGCTTCTAACTGGAAGTTTGTACCTTTGAACCACCTTTACCCCATCCCCCTACCCCCTACAGCCCTCACCTCTGGCAACCACAGATCTGACCTCTGTTTCTATGAGTTTTTTTTTTTTTTAAGATTCTACATGTAAGTGAAGTCATATGGTATTTGTCTGTCTCTGTCTGACTCATTTCCCTTAGCTTAATGCCCTGAAGGTCCATCCATGTTGCAAATGGCAGGACTTCCTTATTTTTTATGGCTGGCTAGTATTCTAGTGTATGTGTGTGTGTGTGTGTGTGTGTGTGTGTAGATATCTATATATATCTATATCCATCTATCTATATAGATAGATGGATATAGATATCTACACACATATATATAAAAGAAAATGTGATATATATATACACATACATACATGTATCATGTTTTCTTTTTCCATTCATCATGGGAGGACACAAGGACAGTTATGTCATCTTTTATAAGAAACCTTGTCTGGGGGATCCCTGGGTGGCGCAGCGGTTTGGCGCCTGCCTTTGGCCCAGGGCGTGATCCTGGAGACCCGGGATCAAATCCCACGTCAGGCTCCCGGTGCATGGAGCCTGCTTCTCCCTCTGCCTGTGTCTCTGCCTCTCTCTCTCTCTCTCTCTCTCTGTGACTATCATAAATAAATAAAAATTAAAAAAAAAGAAACCTTGTCTGAGCACCTGGGTGGCTCAGTGGTTGAGCATCTGCCTTTGGCTCAAGGCATGATTCTGGGATCCTGGGATTGAGTCTCCCATTGGGCTCCCTGCAGAGAGCCTGCTTTTCCCTCTGCCTCTGCATCCCTCTGTGTCTCTCATGAATTAATAAATAAAATCTTAGAAAAAAGAAACCATGTCCCTGCCTCAAGCAACTTTGCCATAGCTTATAAGATCAGAAAAGGGAGGAGGGAAGACTAACGCATTTTGGCAACCTCTCATATTAATTCTAGAAGTAGATACCCAAGAGCTGTCTGTAATTCAAATGCACCTTCTCTGTCAGGTCTTGCTGTAAGTCAGTGCTCCTTACACTTTACCTTGCATTAGAATCAGATGGAGTGGGCAGCCCAGGTGGCTCAGCAGTTTAGTGCCTGCCTTCAGCCCAGGGCGTGATCCTGGAGACCCTGGATTGAGTCCCATGTCAGGCTCCTTGCATGGAGCCTACTTCTCCCTCTGCCTGCCTCTCTCTCTCTCTCTCTGTCTTTCATGAATAAATAAATAAATAAAATTAAAAAAATAGAATCAGATGGAGTGTCTGTTCAAATTCAGATTCCTGAGCCCCACTCCTCCAGAATCAGAATGATGGTGGAACCAGAGAAACAACTCTTGAACAAGCACCTCACATTATTCTGATGTGATTGGTCTTTAAACCAAACTTGGAGATACACCAATCTCGGGAGTCCTGTGGAGGAAGGAGGGATCAGAATAATCCAGTTATTCACTAAAGTTATATCAGGAAGCTACATGGAGAAGGAGTGACCCTGAAGTAGGGCTTCACACTCATTTTGGTTTATACATACATAGTTCCTGCTTTACTAAGACAGTTTTGAGTAAGTGGCCATTATTTTTTATTGAAAATATCAAGTTGTAGGACTAGTTTTAACATTTTTAGTTTTAACTGCATCCATGAGATTAAATTTGAAACGTGTTCTTGAAGACCCATTTCTGGATTTTAATAAATGGACATTTCTGAAGGTTTCATGCTCAAGGATATTTTGTTTTCTCCTGCTTGTTCATTTGGAGAAGAATGAATTTTGCCTCCTATTCACAGGGCAGGAGATTTAGTGGCTCCCACTGAATCAGTCCTTTCTGTTCCTAGAAGGAAAAGCTTACTATAAATCAGACTGCATTTTGGAAATTGAATGATTTTTTTTTATGTTGCTACAGGTAGACAGATTCCTATAAATGAACCACAAACATACTGGCTAAATCTCTCTTAAAAGATATATATTCCAAACAAAGGGGAAAGTTTCTGAGTAGCCCAAGTCTTATTTTGGCCTCTGGCATGTGTTTGTCTCAAAAAGACTTTTATAAGTATCATAAAAAATACTGGAGCATTGCCTAAATCTCCCCTTCCTAAAACTGTGTCATTAGCTAACTTTTCATTTATGGAGGGGAGAAGGGAACACACACACACACATATACGCACGCGCGCGTATGTCCCTAATAAGCCAGCCTCCATCTGGGCCTCCCTCCCCTTCCTCCCCATTTTGCTGTCCAGAGATGTCCCTCCACCCATTCTGCAGTCTCTCCACACCCATTTCCCACCTAGCATCTGCCCAAGTACCACAAACCATGCTTCTCTGCTTCCTGGCAGAGAGTGGCTGAGAGAGAAGCTTCCAGAGGTAATTAAGTGAGCCTCCTAGCCTGTCTTGGTGCCAGAAATTAAAGGCTTACCCAGTGACTCGATCCTTGAGGCTTGTTTTTGAAATCCTCTAGCAGCTCTACTTGGGGCTCTCCTCTCTGCTGGCTGCTTCTTAGAGACTCTGGCTTTCTACTGGAGGAAGTTCTTTTGCTGCTATCTCATTTAAGGTGAGTTAAACATCTTCCGCCCTTAGCCTCAGCTTCCTGCTGCTAAGGGTGAGTTTGACAATTAGTCTCACATAACCCCAGCTGTTAGGGCTTCCCAGAGAACACTCCTTGTGAAGTGGTTTTCCCCTTTGCTAATTTTGATTGCTTCTAATGAGGCCGCCTACTTTGTCTATCACAGACAATGCTAGATTGCACATCTCTGTCCTTATACCACCTTTTGCCCCAAGGATTTTAAGACTTTTCTGAGATCACTGTTGAGAGCCTGGGACCCAGTGGCATTTTCACGTTGTGGATGGAAAAAAAAAAAAACAAACAAAAAAAACCCCAAGAAACCTTTTTTGTTTTCCTCATGTAGGTGCTCTAATTCTGCTCTGGGGCACCCTATGTGTTTAGGGAAATGACTCTTTGGCTCTGAAGGAGACACACAGGTACACAAGCAAAAGGGAATGGGAGAGCAAGAGTGTAAGAGAGAGAGAGCAACATGAAAGGGAGGGGAGGAAGAAGCGAGCATAAGAGAGCGAGAAAGAAAGCAACATCACCATCGTGCATGGGAGCTAGACAGCATGAGGGAGTGTGTGGAAGAGGCAGAGAAAGAGCACTAGAGGGGTAGAGAAAGCCCAGGCAGGAGCACACCCAGGAGTGCGAGCAGCCTTGAGAAAAGAATGCCTGCAAGAGCAAAGAGAAAAAGAGGGGCAGGAGCCATAGAGTGGAGCAAGAATGAGGGGTAAAAGGAGGTGCGAGGGCAGAGTGAATGCTCAAAGGACAAATAAGTCAGCGAGAGAGTTTAGCAAAGATTTGTGGGCTGATGAAGATAAAGTCCACAGTGAGCAGCCATTGCCCCACAACTTGGTAAGTGAGAGAGGAAGGGAAGATGCTCAGGCCCCAGACTGAGCCCAACTTTTGGAAACCCAAAATGGAACTTATAAGAAGCCCAGACATATATGCTCAGGATCTGTATTGTACAACCACTTTAAAAACCTAGATCATAGGGGCACCTGGGTGGCTCAGTTGTTGAGGGTCTGCCTTTGGCTCAGGGTCCTGGGATCAAGTCCTGCATTGGGCTCCCTGTAGGGAACCTGCTTCTCCCTCTGCCTAGGTCTCTGCCTCTCTCTGTGTATCTCTCATGAATAAATAAATAAAATCTTAAAAAAAAATAAAATAAAAACCCAGATCCCAGGTGGAGGCACGCGTATACTCCCTCCCTGCTCCATTAATATTATGTGAAATTATAAAACAAATGTCATCATTAAGCACAAAGGTGAGCATCAGAATTTTAGACCATGCTTTCATCACATCAGAACTGGTATCACACTGGATGATTGTCATGAGCTCCTTGTGGAAAAGCAGGTTCCTAAACCCTCTTCCAGAAAGTATGATTTAAGAGGGCCGAAGCGAGGTCTAGAAATCTGTAATTTTAATACACAGCTCCACTGGAGAGTCTGGTGACCAGCCAGATGCAGGCATTAAGCTGTACCTTTTCTCAAGAAGCAATCACAAGTTCAGCTGGGTCACTGACCTTAAGCCAGACTGCTTGCTAGCAGGGCCCAGAGTAAGGGGAGATGAATGAGGCACATGCCTCGGTGTGAAACTGAAGGGGTTATCAAAAATCTCAATAATCAAAATGAAGTATATCTTAATGATATGTTTTAAAGACTCAAAATTAATGCAGAGAAATCCATCATGAGCAAAATGTCAAATTTTGAAATAAAGACAACCTCCAAATCTGCATTTGGACACCCCTGCCTCACTTGATCCACCTGTGTGCCATCCCTTGTTCTGGCCAACCTTTATTTACAAAAACAGACAGACGGCCTGACAGGCCAGAGTTTGCTGATTTGATTTTATTAAGTATCGCATTAAAACATTCGTGATCCAGGATCCCTGGGTGGCACAGCGGTTTAGCGCCTGCCTTTGGCCCAGGGCGTGATCCTGGAGACCCAGGATCAAATCCCACGTCGGGGTCCCGGTGCATGGAGCCTGCTTCTCCCTCTGCCTATGTCTCTGCCTCTCTCTGTGTGTGTGTGTGTGACTATCATAAATAAATAAAAATTAAAAAAAAATAAAAATAAAACATTCGTGATCCATCTAGCCCCCATATCTTAGTCGCTAATACTGTTCCCCAGTGAAAGCAATCAGGGTTCCTTGAAGACATGGTTGATTGTAGATCTGGGGCAGAAAATATACAAGAGGAGTCTGGAGCATCTTATACTGCCAAAAAGAAAAGAAGTGCTAAAAGCCAGAAAGACAAAACAAAAAGCAAATCTTTGATGGGGGCATGGCATAGGAGCCAGCTGAAGGAGCTACCAATGGCCAAAGCTGGAAAAATTTGAGAAACAAAATAAAGTAGCAGTGGAGTAAAACTCGAAGTATAATATAATTATCTGAGTCCATATTGATATAAACAAGTGAGTAAGTAAATGGATGAGAAGAGATAAACCTGCCATGCAGGAAAATTCCAATTTGTGTAGATCCCCTGCCCCAGGACACCCAGGTGGTTCAGCGGTTGAGCTTCTGCCTTTGGCTCAGGTCGGAATCCTGGGGTCCTGGGATTGAGTCCCATATCAGGCTCCCTGGAGGGAGCCTCCTTCTGTCTGTCTCTCTCTCTGTGTCTCTCATGTATGAATAAATAAAATCTTTGAAAAAAAATCCCTGCCCTTAAGGAGGTGGAGCCTAACTCTATGCTCCTTAGGTATGAATGATGAAGAGTGAGTTCCTCCCAAAGAGTACAGTGTGAAAAGAGAAAAAAGAACAACCTTACTGTAGAGGAACTTTGCAAACACTACCTCATCCAGGTGATCAAGACTAAATCCAGTAGTCATAAATCAGGTTGATAGCATGTACCCTTGCTATGATGTGATAAGAATGGCACTTGACCTCTGTGGTCTTTCCCCCATTAATCCATAGCCTCAGTCTAAGCAGGAGTAAAACATCAAGAAAAGTCAAATAGAGGAGTATCTACAAAACACCTGGCTAGTACCCTTCACAGTTGTCAAGGTCATCAAATGCAAGGAAAGTTTGAGGAACCATCACAGCCAAGAAGGAGCCTAAGGAGACTGACAACCTAGTGTAAGGTGGGATCCTGGAACAGAAAGAAGTCAACACTAAGGGAAGCCTGAATGACCTATAGGCTTCAGTTAATGCTAGCATATGAATATTAGCTCATTGACTGTGACAAAGGCATCTTACTGATCTAAGGTGTTCATAATAGGGAAACTGGGTATGCAGTGTCTGGAAGCTTTCTGTATTCACAATTTTTCTGTAAATCGGAAACTATTCTGAAATAGAAATGTTTATTTTAAAAAGTATCTTGATTACTGACTGTTTTGACGCCCCCTTGAATTGTACACCCAAGGCGAGTACCTCCCTTATCTCACCCTAGTCCTGCCTGGCTCTCCAGTGCAAAACACATTTCCTGGCGCTTAGTTTCCTGGGTCCGTGGCATGCTCACTGCCCTCTTGGCCCGTGTTCTCTTTATTTTTATACAAATAACACCATGGTACTCTTCCCTCCAGATGCTTCTCCTTAAACTGAATTATACCCCTTGATGTCTAATAAGAACTGGCCTCAGAAAAAGCTTAGTGTGCGCTTCCAAAAGTTGCAGTCATCCAGCCCTGTGAAAAAGACGGGCAGTGATTGGAAGCATAAGCCACAGGGACAGCGTGCAGTCCAAGATGGGTGGCCATTCTGTGTCCAGTTAGGCAGAGCTTTTCTCCTCTGGCTGCTTTATTTCCGCAAACGAAAGCTGTCCTCACAAAGGGCATAGCCTGGCTTTGCTGCCTGGGTCTGCCACTCAGCTAGAGCTCTGGAAGCCTAGACCTGTGTCCCAGAAGGTTTCGTGCTTCCTGTTACTATCTTTCCTCCTCTCCTTCTTTGCACATCAGTACTGATAAGAGAGGACAAATATCCATTTAAGGCATAATGTCTTAGGTATAGCCCTCTCTCCACACTGGCCTCCACTCTTAACTGGTTCCTAGGGCTGGAGAGGCTGCCAGCCAGCAGCAGGAAGCTGGGTAGAGACACTACTTTCACTTTGTTCTATCAGTAAAAGCACAGTGTTGAGCTGATTTGACTTTGGTGGAAAGATTTGTTTTGAGGGAAATTGGGATCCGGGAGTAAGGGGCTCTGACACTAATTCAGTGCACCATCTCATCTCTGAAGGGCATCTCTGTAAGAAGATCCTTCAAAGCCAGGCAGTGTGATTCCCAGGGGAATAAGTGGCTGAATCTGGTGTCTGTTCTTTAACAGCTCTGCCACTTGGGGGTTAGCGGGGGAAGTGCTGGAAAGTGGACGCCAGACGCTCCATCCGGTTTCATGTAGAACACTGGCTCTGGTTTCAGGCAGACTTGGGTTTGGATCCCAGCTCAAGAATGTCTTAACTGGGTGATCTGGGCAGGTCACCCAATCCCACGAAGCCTCAATTTCTTCATTTGTAGAATGGTGACACTAGGAGAGTTGCCAAGAGATTAAAGGAGCTCATTCAAAGGCCGAGCCAGTGCCTGGCACAGGAGAGGTGCCTAATGGAGGGTGGCCACTGTCACCCAAACTCTGTCACTTGGGGCTGAGGTAGGGGGCACTTCTGCTAACATACAGACCCATGAGTCACTCTGGAGATGTGTTGCA
Source organism: Canis lupus dingo (assembly GCF_003254725.2). Taxonomy (NCBI): domain Eukaryota; kingdom Metazoa; phylum Chordata; class Mammalia; order Carnivora; family Canidae; genus Canis; species Canis lupus. The sequence goes on along the minus strand of NC_064281.1, from coordinate 104,119,120 downwards.
GGAGGTCTGCCAGTTTCACGGGGATGTTTCCTTCTTTCTGATTAATAAATGAGAAATAGCTCAGGAACAAAATCTTGCTCTTGGGACAATCCTGGGAGAGACAGCAGGGAGAAATAATGGTATTTCAAGGTGGTATCCCACAGGAGCATGGTTTCTATCCTTCCTTTTCCAGGCCCACAAGAGGAAGGGAGGAAGGGCCCCTTGGTTAAGAAGGGGATTACATAGGAGAGCAGCCCCATTGGGGGTGGGGGGCAGCTGGTCCCCCCTCTCTCCCCTGCCCTGTCAGGCTGTATATTGCATTCTTTGCATTTGGAATGTGTGATGACCCTGGTCTGGGCTTTGCACTCAGATCCCTAGGAACCAGGGGCAGCCCTGAGAGGGGGCAACATCCTGCATCTGCCTTTCCAGGTGCAGTCCTGAGAAGGGATCAAGGGGAGTTTAGTTTTAATAACAATGGTAACTCAAGGGGCTCGCTCTTTTTTTGATGGTGCAGCTGAAAATCAGATTATCTCATTGAAAAGTGGGGGATACAAGCATCTGTTGCCACAGGAAACACCCCCCATCGATTAGTGGGGCACACTTTTCCTAACGATTCTTTGGGGATGGGATGGATCTCGAATGGCAGCTGTCCACCCAGATCTTTCTTTGTGTACTCAGAGGTTGGGCTGAGCTGTGGATGAGTAGACTGTGAATTAAGAAACCATGTAGAGTGGCACCTGGGTGGCTTAGTGGTCAGGTTGAGCATCTGTCTTTGGCTCAAGGCATGATCCTGGGGTCCAGGATTGAGTCTCGCATCAGGCTCCCCGCAGAGAGCTTGTTCTCCCTCTGCTTATGTCTCCTGCCTCTCTCTGTGTGTCTCTCGTGAATAAAAAAACCAAAAAAAGTCTTAAGAAAAAAGAAACCAAATAGAGTGGAAAGAAAGAAAAGAAAGAAAGACCAACTATGTAGAGCATTTTCAAAGCAAGTCCTTGGCCTATGATTGCTCCTTCTGACTTGCTCTACAAGGCCCTGGGTGCCTGCAATTTGTCTCCGTTACACTCAGACTACTGTCTGTGTCCTGGGCCTCATCCTCTGGTCCACCCATTGTCTCTTCCACAGCCTGCTCAGAGCTGGTTGCCATGCCCTCCGGGAACTGGGTAGCAAAAGATAGTGCAACCTGGCGTTTGTGGCTTATTAGATACTCCCTGCTGTCAGTGGATACAAATTGCAAGAGATCTATATTAAGCCTTGAAACTTATGGATGAATACTTAGAGCCAAAGGCTTGATGCATTAATGGTATGATTTTAGGTATTAGCTGCAGGTTGAAGGGTGGGGGTGGAAATTTGGGGACAGGGTTTTTTTTCCTGGGTTCTTATTAAATCATAGCCTTTTGAGAGCTCCTTTTCCTTCCACAGATTGTGGTATGCCTCTTTGGGGAACTGGGCATACACATTCAAGTGATTCTACCCAATTCTCAGACCCTCGGCCCATCACACCACAGACACCAAGCACTGGAGCCAAAGAAACCCCAAACAGATATCTGTAGATAAAAACAAAGCTTGCAGTACTACTGTGCTGCCCATATATTGTTATAGGTCTAAAAATAGATTTTGTGGCTTTTGGTTTACTTGCTTACTCCTAATTCTGTTTCCTGTTGGTTTGATACAAGGTGGCTTGCAGGCTTTCTTTGGGTCTTTTGGGTCAGTGGTATATCTCTTTCTAAGAAACAAAACACCTCCTCCAAAATTTCAAGCCAGTTAGCATCTCTTGAGAACCTTCCAGGTCCAAGGACCTGTTCCAGGCACCAGAATTGGAGGAGGGTGTTACAAGACCATAGGCCCAGGTTGGATACACATCCAGTTTGGAGATAAGGCCTGGTCCCTGCAGATTGTGGTGGGAGGCTGGCAGCGAAGAGGCTGTTGGGTCCTGGTGTTTCACAGGAAGCTTCAAGAAGGAAGCTGGGCAGTGTGGCCTCCCCAGCCCCTGCCTTGGTTAAATTGCTTTGTTTCTGAAACTCACTGACCAGGATCCCAACGGGCCTCGCTCGTGTTCAGGGCTGCATGCTAAAACGTTATTAGCTCCTCTGAAAGCCTTTTTCTTAATAGTATGGAGGGTCCCTTTAACACTGCCACTTGCCTTGAAAGGTTTCTCATATGCTTCTGATAGAATTGCTTCAAATTAAAATGCTTCCTTCCAGGGGATACTTTATTTACAGCTAAGCAACTGTAACTAGTAGCACTCCCCCCACCAGGTTACGGTGACTATAGACAGTCACCCCATCTGAAACTGTCCCCACCAGTCCATTGCTGGTAGTCAGCTGTCCACCTAGCACGAATACGCCCTAGCGGCACCCTTAGCTAACAAGTCCTTGAGCCTCTTGCCAAAACATCTGGTGAGTTGAGTGAAGAGAATAGCTCTTTCTACACCCAGTCCCCTATCTATCCAATTGTCTCACATGGCCAGAACACATCCCTCCCCAAAGTCCCAAGATCAAGTGTGCCTGTGGGTCCATGTTTAATTTTTAGAGATGTTTGCATTTTACAGCTTTTAGGACCTCGTACCCCCCTTTCGATGCAGGTTCTGAAGCTTTTGATAGGCTGAACCCAAAGTGAGGTGGCCCAATATCAGCTGTGGGCCCTGTCCTCAAGAAGCTCATGGTCTTGGGATACCTGGGTGGCTCAAGTGGTTGAGCGTCTGCCTTCGGCTCAGGTTGTGATCCTGGGGTCCTGGGATCGAGTCCTGCATCAGGCTCCCTGCAGGGACCCTGCTTCTCCCTCTACCTATGTCTGTGCCTCTCTGTGTTTCTCATGAGTAAATAAAAAAATAAAATCTTAAAAAAAAAGAAGCTCACGGTCTCTCAGGAGTGGCCCCAATGTAATAAGCACCATGATAGCAGCAAGAACAAAGTGTGCCTGGAGAACCCAAAGGAAGGACATGTTGCTTGTGCTTGGGAGTGGAGAGGGTCAGGAAAGGCTGCTCTGAGGAGGCGATATTTGAGCTGGGTCAGATGGGAATGCTATTCCAAGCAGGGAGAAATGGGTCAAGAAAAGCATGCACACGTTTGGTGTATTTGGGGAGCCTGAGGCGAGAGATGAGAGGCCTACTGTGGAGGGTGGGTTCCCAGGGAATGGACTAAATCAAGCGCAGCTAGCTGTAGGAAGGTTCATCACTGCCACTGTGATCCATCAGTACTCAGCTCCACCCTTATCCCCACTCCCCCACCCAGGGCCCATCAGCATTTTCCAAGAGTCAAGTGTGTGTCCTCCAGGATGGCTCCTCCTTGGTTCCCAAAGGTCGGTATGTAGCCACCTTCCCTTACTTGGGGGCACAGTGGTGGCAGTCAAGGACAACCGTTTTGGGGGAGAGAGGAGTTAAACCCAAGAAGACTTATTTTGGTCCCATTACCAACAATCCTTTTCTGAGTGAGGCTTAAGAGGCGAATACCTAACAGACTCCTGAGTATCACTGATGTGTTCAAGCTTGGCCTGAAAAGCCAAAGAAGTTGAAAGGAAAGAAAGAAATCAAAGGGTCTTTCCAGAGAAAAGAGGAAGGCAGTCATGGCTAGACGATTTGAAATTGCTTTTTTTCTGATTGGAGGTTGGATCCACTGCTTAGCTGTGTCATTGGGTAGTTCCCCCTTAACGCTCTTACTGACACTGGGCTCTGCTCCTACACATGGGGCTATGTTGGGGAAGGAAGAAAATATATATATAATATATATATTAAGATTTTATGTATTTATTCATGAGAGACAGAGAGAGAGACAGAGACAGAGACATAGGCAGAGGGAGAAGCAGGCTCTCTGCAAAGTGCCTACTACAAGACTCGATCCCAGGACCCCGGGACCAAGACCTGAGCCAAAGACAGACGCTCAACCACTGAGCCACCCAGGTGCTCTGGAAGAAAATATATGATGTCTGATTCATGGGCATGGTGGCAAAGAAGCAATGGCATTATTTGGAAAAATGTCAACCTGCTCTCCCCTATTTTTTCTTTTTTTTTTTAACTAGAGAAAATACTGTAGAACTTTGGTCATGAATGGCAGATCTTCCACGTGGCTTTATTTTTCAACCTTGGCAGGCCTGCTGTTTCCTTACCCTAGTGGTAAAGTCAGCAGAATGTTGGCCTCTAATTTGGAGGGTATGGAGCCCAGAGGATCAGCATCCTCTGGTGGCTGCAGCCTCCACAAAAAGAGAGGACAGAGGTGACCATGCCGAAAGGCAGGTCTTTGTTTTCATCCCGTGTCTGCTGATATCGGGCAGGCCAAGAATCCAAAGGCATGGGCACCGGGAGAGGTCTTGGAGAGCCCTGAGCCCATCTCCTCCTTGTACAAAGGCAAAAACTATTGTCCAGACAGGGGAAGAGACTGGCTCATGGTCATGCAGGCTGAGCCAGGAGGAGAAGTTGGGTTCTCTCCGTCCAGTGCTGAAGTCCCTCCCAGATGCAGGAGGAGCCTCAGATTCTTCTCCCGGAGGGGCAGGGCCAGGCTGCAATTGCTGCTGGTAGGGAAAGGTGAGGAAAAGAGGGCTTGGTCTTCTTGCTACTCCCCTCGCGCAGGTAAACCACCTCAGTTCTTTCGAGGCACATTTATTTCTCTACCAGGGAGATGGCTGCTTCTTTCCTATGCCTTCTAAGTAGAGCATTGATGAACTTCCTCAGTTACAGAGGAGAGGCAGGTGGACGAAGTCATATTACGGATCTAAGCCCTCCCAGGCCCAGGTTTTGTCCTTAAACCTCCCTAGTGGGAGGAAGGGGGCTGTTCCCTTTAGGCATCACCTCCTCCAGGAAACTTTTCCTGATCTCCGAGCTGGAGCTGGGAGACCTCCCCCCACCTTAGCCCTTATTACATGATGTGTCATCGTTTATAAAGCTGTCTCCGGGGATCCCTGGGTGGCGCAGCGGTTTGGCGCCTGCCTTTGGCCCAGGGCGCGATCCTGGAGACCCGGGATCAAATCCCACGTCAGGCTCCTGGTGCATGGAGCCTGCTTCTCCCTCTGCCTGTGTCTCTGCCTCTCTCTCTCTCACTGTGTGCCTATCATGAATAAATAAAAAAAAATTTAAAAAAAAAAAAAAATAAAGCTGTCTCCGTTGCTGGACTGTGAGCTTCTTGAAGACAGGGGCCGTGTCCTCTGCATGTCTCCAGTGCAAAGTGCAGGGTCTGGCCCAAAGCAGGCAGTCGTGTTTCTTGAATGACCAAAGACTTAGCTTCCCGTGGTTACAAAGGTTGATTCTTGTTTCCTCTGGTGAATTAGAAAACCAAACACTCCAGGAGGAGAAATAGGAAATCCAAATGAGCTCTTTGTTACTCATTAGCCATGATACCTCCCGGGACACGGCTAGCTCAAATCCTGAATAGCCTTCTCTGTGGTGGCAAGGGCACGTCTTATGGTGCATTTCTTTGGGGGTGCCTGTGCCTGTAGATTTCAGAAAATAGGGTGGGAGGTTGTTCTTCTGGCTGAATTCTACCGTCCTTCACAAAACATTCTGGGAGAGAGAGGCATCCTTCAAGGCAGAGGTGGGGCTTGGTTATGAGGAGGCCAGAGCTTTAGGTCAGAATATATTCAGTCTTTTAACTAAATGAGGTATTGGTTCTATGACCTTCTAGTGAGCTCTACAGGTTTGCATTTAATGGTATTCCTGTTCCTAAAAGTCATGTACCTGCAGGATCCTGGGTCACTGGAGGCAGTGTTTTTGGCTTAGACCCCTTTGCTTCAGGGAAATGGGCAAAACATTTTTGCACTGTAGCCAATGCTCTAGGAGGAGGGCCAGCTGATGATAGGTCACAGGAGACAGGTAGCTTGCTTTCAAATTCTTACTCATGTGTGTCATTCTTTTTTTAAAAGAAGATTTTATTTATTTATTCATGAGAGACACACAGAGAGAGGCAGAGATATAGACAGAGGGAGAAGTAGGCTCCCTGCAGGGAGCTCAATGTGGGACTCAATCCCAGTACCCCGGGGTCATGTCCTGAGCCGAAGGCAGATACTCATCCACAAAGCCATCCAGGCATCCCTGTGTCTGTCATTCTTAACACTGCACATTCAATGCCTTTTATAAAAAATTGAAAGTTAAGCTAAGATTCTATTAAGAATATTTTAGGGGCACCTGGATGGCTCAGGAAGTTAAGTGGCTGCCTTCTGCTCAGGTCATGATCCCAGGATCAAGCCCCACATCGGGCTCCCTGCTTAGTAGAGAGCCTGCTTCTCCCTCTCCCTCTGCTTGCCGCTACCTGTTTGTGCGCTTGCGCTCTCTCTCTCTCTCTCTCTCAAATAAATAAATAAAATCTTTTAAAAAGAGAATATTTTAATATTTCTACCAAGAACTATTAACACCAGAACTGATAGGAAAAAATGGTGCTCAAGCCTTACACAGAGCAATTACATTGAAATCTTGTGGGTCAGACCTGGGCGTTAGTTCTTGAAAAACTTTCTAGATGATTCTACTGTGCAACCAGATTTGAGAACCACCCGCCTGAGTAGAAGGTGATAATGTGTTCACTCCTTATTCTTTGTTACTTTCTAAAGGGTTCTAAAAAGAGGTTGTCATCCTTTAAACTAGGACCCTCAGGATTTCCCCCACCATCTCTGTGATGGTTTGAGACACTACAGATTTTGAGAGAGATGCTAACTCTGCTCTCATCTGGAGCTTTGCTTCCATCTAAGTTTTGGTTGAGTCAACATCAAGTATGTGGGTAAAGGTAAAAGCATTTGGCTGAGGCAGTTCTCTTCTCGTCATACCGTGTAAGGCCACTGAGCACTAATGATTTTTGTCTTTGACTCCACTGGTTTGTCAGAGTATCTGGTTCATCCTCACTGATTATAGAACGTCACATGTGCTTGAAAACTGTTTCCAAGGTATATTTAGAATAGGATGGCCAAAGCAGTTTTATGGCAAATTTTAAGTGATTTTAAACTGTGGATGAGTTTCTATATGTTGCTTGCTCTCCATTCACTCATTTCTTTGATCCGAATGTGTGGTGGGCACATGGTAGAAGTAGATTTTTGACTTTTGGGCTTTTGAGGTTTGGGGCTTACAGAGAGAGCTCTTGGTTGTTGTGGCAGGGTGGTGGTGGGAGTGTTTACATAACCTGGAGGCAGCCCATCAGTGTATTCTGTGTAGTCAAACAAGTCAGTGGAGTGCAAAAACAATCCAGCCATCCAAGTGTTAGACTGCTAGGTTATTTGATTGGCTGAACTGGTGGAGTCATTCAGGAAGGCGGAACCACAGCACTGTAGCCTGGGAAGCCAGATACCCAACTGACGCCGAAGCATCTGCTTAGCAATTATTGGAGCCAGGTTAGCTCAAGTCATCGAAACCAGATTGGAGTAGCAATACCAAGTGCCCTGGGGTACCATGAGAATGGATGAATCTTCTCCCTCATCATAATACAGTCCTTCAAATCTCTGGGGTTATTCAGCTCATTATCCCCAATGCTTCCTCTTGAGCAAAGGAGAAGAGCTGTGTTCAGCTCTGGAATCAGACTCTGCAGCCTCTTAGCTGGGGGAACTTGAGTGAATGGCTTGACCTATCTGAGCTTTGGTTGCTTCATATGGCTGTTTAGGAGGGTTCGATGAAATCAGGCATGGAAAATGCTTGGGAAAAACACTTGGTGCATATACATAGAAAGCATCTAATAGGTGGAAGCCCTGATGATTCTTTCTAAAAATAATGCTGCAATGAGTGCAGTGGACAGGAACCAAGCTTTGGTGTCAGGTGGCCAGGGTTTGAATTCTGGCTCTACCACTTCCTGACTAAGTGGCTTAAACAAATCAGGTTAAAATCTATTGGCGAGCCCCACTTCCTTCATCCTCTGTCACAGGTGCGAAGTGAGGTGATGTGAGCATTTCACACTGTGCCTGATATATCAGTGGACAATAAATAATGGTTACGATGATTACCATTCACCATTGTCATCTTGATAGTTGCTAAGAAATTGCCCTTGTTCTTCAGCCACTCCTCAGCATGACACATCTTCTCACTGCTCACCCTTCAAGTCCCTTCCATTCAGTCATACTTCAGCTTGTCATTTTCTCCCACAAGGAGTGTGGGATACAAAATGAGTCCTAGAACTACACTGTTCTGGAACCTGGCTTTTTTGTGACACTATGCCATGCATCCCCACACTGATGCTGAGCTTCCTGTCAGCAGTAGCTCTGAGGTCTTCCCTAGCATCTACCTAAACCTGGATCTCTATCCTCAAATAGGCATTGCTGTATATCTGGTGGCATTTACTTGAAATGTTACCATTATGTCTAGACAGAACTCTGGAGGGCTTGCCTTGTTCCCCTGAATCTTTTAAGTGGAATGTGAGAAATGTGTGTGATTTTAAGTATTGACCAAGGCTTCATAGAATTCAGAAAATTATTTAGTGTTATGGAAAACCAGATGTCCATATGTGAAGTTAGGATTAACCAAGTAATTGTTTCCTTAAATTGGCACATAAACTAATGAGAGTCAAGCTTTGAATGAATAGAAGCACAAATAAAACCCATGTTTGCACCTGCCATTGGAGCAAATTTTGGCTGCTTACTTTGAAACTAGATGAGGATATGCAACAGTGGCTCACCCAAATTTGGGAGCATCCTTGTTTGGCCTTTATGTAATAGGCTCTATAAAGGACCAGCCATATGGTGGACTGCCATGCGAAGGGCCCCTCTTGATAACCTTGGGGCCTGGAATCTATTTCCTTCAGTGCAATTCTCTGTGACTTGGGGCAAGTCATTGCGTATGTCTGGGTCTCAATTTCCAAGAGAGTTTGGCTTCACAGGTTCCCTTTCAGATTTGATCTTTGGCTATTCTAGTGACTTCAAGAGAAGCAGCTGAATCCATGAACAAATTTATGTCTCAACCTTGAACCTTTGAAAATAAAACAAAACAAAGCACATTGTAGCTAAGGGCACATGGTTGGAAATGGATTCCATCTCAGCTTTGGGTCCTGTACTAGCTCCTGCACAGGCTCACTCTTGCTCAGATCTGCCTGGTTCCATGTATTGACTGACCACACAAGACCACTCCATCTTAGCACTGAATGTGCAAGTCCTTTCTCTTGACTGTGCTCACTGAAGACAGGGAGAGAACCTTTATATTATAATGTTACTACCACTACACATTGCACCTATCAATGACTGACCATGTACTATGTGCTGTGTACCTTATGGATGTTTTCTCCTTCGATACTTCTAACATCCTGTGGAATAGGTATTACTATCCTCTTTGACAGAGAAGAGGGAGGACTTAATGAAGGTAACTCACAGCTAATAGATTGTGGGCCTGTGTTAGGATCTAGGACCGTTGGACCCAAATCTGAGGCTCTCAACCTCTATTATATGTTCTGCTTTTTGCATCCTGGGTGGAATTGGGCCATCGTCACCATCATCATCATTGTAACTATAATAATCTTTCTTGTATGCTGTGAGGGGAAGCCATGGAGGCTCAGAGAGGTGTGGTCACTGGCTCAAGAGCACACACCTATAAGCATCCAAGCTGGAATGAATCAGAGGCTGCCTGCTTCCAAACCTGGGCCATTTCTATTATACTAGGCTGCCTTTGGGATTGGAACATGACTTAAAGGGCCTTGTAAATCCACTTTCCATTCTCTGCTCCAAGGAATTTTAGTTCCCTGCTTTGGCTAACGCCCTTAACAGCCCAGCTTCAGTCCCTACTATGCAGCATCCTCCCCACTGCGGCCCCTGAGAAGCCTGCAGTACTTACAGTTACAAGCCCAAAGCAGAGAGTTTTGGCTTTTCGGGTACAAAGAAGTCAATCAAACAATACTTAAAGTAGAGCAGAAGAAGGAAGAAGCAAAGTAGCCTTGAAGAAATGCATTGCCCTCCTTTCTGATCCTCCTTAGCCAATGTCCACAAAATGTCATTGTCTATAACACAGAATCTTTATGTCTCATCTCCTTGTTCTCAGTGCTGTCTAAAGGCCACCTGTATTTAACTGTTGGCCGCCTTCATGTGCCCGTCTCTCACATTCAACAGTGGCTTCCTCAGTTTCCCTAGCCTTGGGAGTGCTTACTTTTGCACCAATGGAGGATTGCCATCAAGTGGTACATACTGGGAACTGCATGACTTAGAAAAAATCGTATTTTTTTCCCCATTTCTAAAAGGCAAACCCCATCCATTCCTCAATCCTAGTTAAGAGATTAACCATGCCCTTTCTTCTCTTCTTTCCTAGTCTTTTGTCAGTTTTGCAACTTATTAGCTCTTATACAAGAAGCAGAGCAGGAGAAACAAATGCAGGGAAACACAAATCACTGATGGATTTCAGTACACACCACCTCTTTATCCAACGCCCCCCCCCCCAACACAAACACATTTTAAGTGGTTTGCAGGCAGAGAAGCTCTAGGAGCTTCTGATGGGGTTTGGCTCATTCAAAACACCCCTGTTCTTCTTCGATATTGATGACTCAGAAATGATTACATCTGCAGAACGGTGTGAATTGTAGGTTCTAAAAGGGGCTAATAAAAAAGGCAATTCATGATGGATTATGTACAAATAATAGCTAATAAACAAAAGACAAAAAATCAACTTCACCTAGTAGTCAATTCATTGTAAATTAAATCTAACAATGGAAATTATTTTTACATAAAATTGGATGAGAAATGTTAAAATAAAACTTCCCAGGGTTGAAGAGGATGCAGTGGAATGGATTTCTTCATACACTGCTGGTAGGAGTCATAGATTACTCACAGCCTTTCTCGAGAACATGCTGGCAGTGTGATCAAGAGCATTAAAAACATTTATATGCATTGGCTCTATAGCTTTGCTACTAGGAATTTCACCAAAATAACAATCAGATACAAATATCAGGATATTTTTGAAGCATTACTTCTAATAGAAAAAAACTAAAGGATAAAGGACTTGGAATGTCTAAAAGTGTTTATTAACTGAATCATAGGCTAGAACATTATTAACTATTTATCAAAAACCCTGTTCTTAGGGAATATTTAAGTTCTTTAGGTTATAGGACAGTGTTTTTTAGGTATAATATTTTTTCAGAATCCTCTCAGAATACAAAACTAATCATACTCTCATTTTGTAAAATAGCTCAATTTTGAAAAAATGCACAGGAAAAAATGACTAGCTATAAATATCTCACATAAACAGCCATCTGTAAGACAGAAGACTAATGGTGATTTTTTTCCTACTTTATTCTTCCTATATGACCCAAGTTTTCTACAGAGAGTATGTATTAATTTTATAATTAGAAAAAACCTGGTAAAAATTTAAAAACTCCAAAGCTTGGAGAATGATCATTCAACTCAAACACCTGGTCACCGCAAGAAACTCATGAGAAGCCTGTACATCACCAACTCACAGAGTTAGAGCTTAAAAGGATCTTGGAGTGCATCCAGTGTCAACCCCACCAATGACCCCAAAATCCCTTCAGGGACTTCCTGGCACACCTATCAGGCAACCTTGCCTTAAATATGCTTAAGAAAACTCCACTGGCTCTGGCAGCTTCCTCTTCAGGATAGAACAATGGTGATAACCCCTTCTGTGCATCTAGTGACCTCTTGTTTAGGAAGCTTTCACAGTTACCTTGTTCTGTCCCAACCCAGACAGGTTGGGGGCGGCAAGTGCAATTATCCACATTTTCTGGATGAGCGTCCTGAGTTGCAGAGACTCCCCATGATAAAGTGACTTGTTGCATTGCTGGTCAGTAGCAAAGACAAGACGGAAATCCAGGTGTCCTGACTCCCAATGGGAGGCTTTTTCCACCCTCTGCAGGATCTGGTGTTGAGCTTAACGTTGGCCTTGCTAGAACTCCAACCCTTCCCCATGCTACCTCATATCAAGTCTCTTGGGCCTGGCAGGATGCACTTGGGTGCGGGCTCCCTGCTTCTCTAGGGCCCAGAGTAGGGAAAACGTGGCACAAGCTTCAGAGTGAGGTCAGGAGAACAGTGACTTGCCATTGCTGCATCTACACTTGGGAACCTGTGATCATATTCATGAAATGTTGTTTTCATAAACTGCTGGTTATTCAATAAGGCATAAGATAGTTATTTGCTCTACAAAATCATTTTTCAACACGGCTTCGATGTCATAGCAATAATGGCATTTTGTTTCGTTTCCTAAGAGATGTCACACAGTAGATTAATTGTTGAGATCCAAATGGAGAGGTCCCCTTATTGTTGTCTGCAGACTGGTTCCATTCTTTCCTCACAGCCATGCATCCTGCCCCAGGGAAGCATTTGTACCCTTCCCCTGAGGAGTCTGATCACGGACCCATCCAGATCTGACAACATCACGAGAAAAGCAAGAGGCAGGAAGACCACTTTCTTTGACCTTGGGAGGGCGTCTGTGACTCAGGCAAAAGCATGCCAATGTTTGGTCCATTTGAGGTGAACCCATATACCCACAAGGTCCCCACCCCCTCCCAGGGGCTATCTGGCAGAGTGAGCAAGACCCAGTGTGAGTGATAACTCACAAGCTCAAGTGATAACTCCAGCTGGAGAGGCAAGAGAAACATGCAAGGAAGGAAGAGCAAGCCAGAAAACACAGTATAGACCGACTCCTCTGTGTGCGATGAGGGTTCCAGGAGTGCTAACTCACTGAGGCTGCTGGTTCAGGTGGGAACAGAACTAGCTCAGTGAGTCTGAGAACAGGACAGACACTGGCCATGGGAGCCAACACTAAGGTCCTGCTCCAATGCTGCTGGCGTCTTGCCTAGGGCACCAAGGTCTACTTCCAGGAACTCTATCTCGGGGACCCAGCAGGAGGCTCCAGCAGCTATTCCGTGCCTAATCTGCTGGCCACCACAGCTGGCACTTCCCTAGCCCAGGTCTGGGGCCTTCCATCTACCCTAGGGGGACAGGGTATGTTCCAGCCAGAGAAATGCCCAAACAGCTGTGCTTGCCCCTTCTGCTGGTTTGACTCTCTTCCCAGAACTGACCTCAGAGATTTACTGAAACGATTCAGAGAAACAATTGGTTGATTCGATTAGGAAGTCGGTCAAACCGGTGTGTAGGCTGAATTGATGATGGAGGATCGACTTGGAGGGCCAAGCCCGTGTGCTGTGGTTCCTGCCCATCTGCCCACCGCCCACTTCTTGCTACAGGTGGAAGGAGCCGGGAGCCACAGGGAAGACTCCCATTGAAAAATGGAGACAAAAAGAGCTTAGCGCATGTTTGCTACCACCCAGCTGCTAGCTGTTGTTTCACTCCCCATGAACCCCAACCCTGCTCAACAAGTTGTCATGACAGCAATGCGTGTCTCCTCTTCAAAGCGCCAGCAACAGTTTTATAGCAGATGTCAGGGTATGGAAGGGGCCAAATGGCTTATGGAGAAGGAACTCTCAGGCCCAGGCATGGATAGAGAAGATTAGCTCTGGAGCCATTTTTTTTTTTCACTCTGTTTCTTGGTTTGTGCAGCTTCCTGGAGCCCAGATTAGCCTCAGTCTGATTCTTTTGCATGGCTGCCCTCAGAGACTAGCAACTTGACCTTTGTCAAGTGGCATCTCCATTCTGGGCCTCAGTGTTTCCATCTGTAAAATGAGAGAGTCAAGTCAGATGAGCTCTGTGGTGCCTTCCAGCTCAGATATCCAACTCTGTGCATTTAGGTTTGTTCTCATTTGGCCCAAATTGTATTTCAAGGGCCTTGTCTCCTTCTCATATTCTTAAACTCAACTCTTTCTGTGTTCTTTGCCCCTTACCAATTTGGACATGTGGGTCCGTTTTGTTTCCTTTACAAAGTGAGTCTTCTGCTTTTATTTTCAGGAAGGGTGAGGAGGAATCCTGTATTAATCTAAGCTACTCAGACCCGTCATCTGATACCACTCTTCCATCTTAGGTTTGTTTGGTCATTCGTTCATTTGTGTATTCATTTATTCATTCTCTCAGCTATATCAAGGGTGGGCCTACTTGGTGGCTGGGGCCAGGCTGGGCAATGTGTATGCATAAGAAGAAGAAGAACATGCAACATCATCAGTATTGTAGGATGGGAGGTGATTTTCAGTGAACGCTGCTGGAGTCTGCACTACCACACACCGTCTCTGTTGGGGGCACCCTGCAATCTACAGCATATTGTTAGGAATACAGTCAGCTACTTTAAGAGTATTGCAAATACTCTTAATATTTTATTAATTTACAGGCTAAGCAAACTAGAGTAGATATTACTCAAAGACTGTTTAACCAAAAAAATAGGAAAAGTTGTGCAAATAAGCTAATAGAAGCTGCCTGTGTGTGTTTTCATTCCCATGGTGAAATCTGATGCCATGTATCTGACTTAGGAGACTTTAAGCATCAGACCTGGTATTAATGGGGTTATTCTCCTATCTTTGGATTGAATAGATCAAATGTCAGACACCATCAATGACCTTCTCATCTAATTCCCACTTCCTTACCTGTTTCACAGAAGGGAAACTGAGACCATGTGTGACCTCTAATGTGGTGTGTGGTTGCTCAGAACATAGTTGAAGTGCTTCAAAGCCTTCTTTTTTGGGAGATGGTGAGTGGTATTCAATCCTGAATTAACAGAAAAAGCCATGGGACCCCCACTGCCCAGCTCCAGCTGCTCCTTCTCCGCTGTGTCCTTAGGCCCAATCACAGCCATACCCGAATTCCATTTGGACTTCCATAGAATGCATCAACAGAGGAAGAAGCCATGGGAAGAGGCTTCCTGTTTAAGCTCTGATGCTTGGTGTCCAGAACTCCCCTCACATACTTTTATTCCAGATTGCTTGTGTGCTTGGACCTTTTCAACCTGCCTGATCCTGAATGCATGATTAACTGCTTGAATTCCTTATCACAGCCTGGATTCTGCTACTTGATATCCTACCCTTACCTTTGGAACTTCCTGGAGTCTTTACATGTTCTTGACCTCTGTTTTGACCTCTTGCGCAGTGGGCTCTCTAGCAGATGTCTGGCTTTTGGAGCCCACCTCCTAGCCTGCTTTATTTCTGTTGCCTTGATGCCATCCCCCTTCAGTGTAACAATGACCATTCTGGGCACACACAGGCCTCCCTCCTGGGACACTGAAGCATTGAATGACAGCTGTGTATGAGGAGTGGCTCGGTTGACAACTGATTCAAGACATTGATAAGATCTCTCTCTCTTGGGGATCCCTGGGTGGCTCAGCAGTTTAGCGCCTGCCTTTGGCCCGGGGCGCGATCCTGGAGTCCCAGGATCGAGTCCCACGTCAGGCTCCCGGCATGGAGCCTGCTTCTCCCTCCTCCTGTGTCTCTGCCTCTCTCTCTCTCTCTCTCTCTCTCTCTCTCTGTCTATGATAAATAAATAAATAAATCTTTTAAAAAAAAAAGATCTCTCTCTCTTTTTTTCGGCTCTTGTATTTACATCTTTCAAGTGTGTTTGGAAAAAATCAAGAAAACACTACAATTGTGTTTCCAAAATTGAAATGATCATGAAATTGCCTTTTTATTTAGTTACTTTTTGTTGTTCTCATATTTTCTCGGGCCTCTCCTCCTTTCCCCCACCTCTCACCATCTCCCCACCAATGTTCTCTCTGGAAAAAATACACCCAGTAGAGCTAATCTCCACCTACATACTGTGTCTTTCCCGGTCTTCTGTCACTATTCTTTCTGTTCTCATTCACTGAAGACACAGCTAATGATGGTATCCAGGTTTGGTTGAAAGGACCAATGTGGCATTATTCCTTCATAAAAAGTATGCTTTGGATGGCAGCTGCTTTTCTCCTGTTGTTATGCTTTCAGGCTGCCTGTTGCCTTTGCCTGAGGAGAGGTAGTCTATAGGACTGCGGCTGCTTAAACTAGTCAGTGCAGTATGACTCAGTCCAGCAGAAGAACACTGAGTTTTTACTTACATTCAGGGCATCCGGGGAAAAGTGGAACTTCACCCTTACCTTGGGATCCCATGGCGGGAGAGAAATGTCTTCAGAGAGGGGAAAGAGCCCGAGGGTTCAAAAGAGGGAATGACTTGTCTTTCAGCTGCTTTTCACCACCTCTGTCACCTCACTCACCTCCCACTTTTCTTTTTTTTTTTTTTAATTTTTTTTTTTTTTTTTTTTTATTTATTTACTTATGATAGTCACAGAGAGAGAGAGAGGGGCAGAGACACAGGCAGAGGGAGAAGCAGGCTCCATGCACCGGGAGCCTGATATGGGATTCGATCCCGGGTCTCCAGGATCGCGCCCTGGGCCAAAGGCAGGCGCCAAACCGCTGCGCCACCCAGGGATCCCTCCTCCCACTTTTCAATCTTGCCTTCTTTTGGTTTGATTGACATTGTGCTATTTTCTCCATGTTTTCGTTTGTTTGTTTGAAGGTTTTCTTTGTCCATACATCTAACTGGGATTTCTCCTAGGCTCAGTTCTCTGCCCTTTGCCTTTCTGTCTACATTCATCTCAAGATCTCATTGAGCATCACTGCTATGAGGGAAGCTTTGGTGCCTCCAGCCCAGACCTGTGTCCCAAGTTCTGGTTCAAAGGCCGTTTGGATATTCCCATAAGCATGTGTTGCCAACCTTCCAATGTCACCTACTAATCTAAAACCAAACTCATCATCATATCCCTTCTTTCTGTTAATGAAATACTCTCTTTTTTTTCAAGATACAAACCTCCATGTCATCTTGGACTATTCCATCACCACCATCTCTCTGCCATCTGCGTATCTAACCAATTGGCAGAGTTAAAGGGTCAATAGTAAGGCTGAGACTAGAACCCAGGTTTAAAGATTCGTAGGCTTTTGCTTTTCTAACATACTACCTTAAAGCATAGATAAAAATCATGGGCTCTAAAAACAAATGACTGGGTTCAAATCTCCACTCAGCTATGCCATTCACTAGATTTGACCTTGGGTAAATAGTTTCAGCTTTCTGTGCCTTACCAGTAAAACGGAAATAATAATACTTTACCTTAAGGTTTTATTATTATTATTATTCATGAAAGACATGGAGAGAAAGAGGCAGAGACATAGAGGGAGAATCAGGCTCTTGGCAGGGATCCGGATGTGGGACTCAATCCCAGGACCAGGATCACGCCCTGAGCCAAAAGCAGACGCTCAACCACTGAGCCACCCAGGCATCCCTATCTTAAGGTTATGTTGTTAGAATTAAACAAAAAATATATCATAAAGCACTTAGTTTTGGCTTGAGTCTGTGACCTTAGTTCCAGAGCCACTGCTGACACTCTTCTAGAAGTCTCCACACTCTGATAAATCTTAGCTAGTCTTTCTAATATGGAAGGAAGATCCAACTATGGAGATAAGGAAGGCTTTGGACCCAAACATTTCTCATTCATTGTGTTTTCTGGTTAGGAATTGCCATACTGGAATGTTAGTAGTTGCAGGGATTCAGGCAAATCGAACCAGAGTTTCAATATATTTTAAAAAGGAGAGCTTCTGTAGATGCCAACGAAAGATAAAACAGAGATCCCATTAGTAAGTACCTATAGGATAACTTCTGGAATTCTCCTTAGGTAACTTTAACAGGGAAGTGAAGCAAATCCTAGTTAGTCTAGATTTCTGCCCTATCAGAAAGTGTGGGCTGATTGGTTTACTTATGGGGATCAGGGCACTAGCATCATCCTACACAGCCTATTTAACAACCTCCTCTTATTTCCAATCAATAAAATATCTTGGTTGTGTATTGACAATGAGCAGTATTCCCTTTATGAGCCCTAGTATACATGCAGATTTACTAAGGAAGCACTAAGAGACTGGTGAATGCATGGGGAGAATAAATTTCTGGAACTATAAGGGTGTCTAAAGAAGTGAGAATCATCTTGCAGCTATTGAGAAAGGGACTGGAAGAGCTGCCATCTCTCTGGATGAGGAATGAGGGAGAGGCCAGAGGGAGAAGTTTGCCTTAGGACCAATGGGTCTAATTTCCCTGCTGATTGCTTAACCTAAAGGACCCCAAGCCTTATCAACTACTTTCTAGGTCAAATCAGTGTCATTTTAAAATCACCTCTGGGGATTGCCTGTCAATATCTAAAGCTAATAGCAGACAAGAGATCCTGATACATAAGAGGAAACTGAGGCCCTGAGAGTAGAGGGAATTGTTCAGATTCCTCCTAATGGCTCAGTAACACTACTTACCTGGTTTTTGTGTGTGGAGAGGGCACAAGTGAATCATTCACATGCCTAAAGAAATGAAAACAATTTGTGTACTTAAGGCAGAGAACTGAAAGCTTTATTTTTCTATTTGAAAGAGTGGCTAAACTTGAGTTGCAAGCCCACTTTGCCTGACCTTTATAGCTTTGGTAAAGGCAACCTTGATTCATGATGCATGAGCCTGGGTCTTTGAAACCGATAAGAAATGGTTTGTTCACTGAACATACAAACAAATTACTTTCCAAGGGCTGAAATTTAAACTGACATTAAGTTCTGAGAACATCTATATTTAATTATACATAAAGGTCAGAAAACAATTTGTAATCTTAAAATAGTAAAATTAAAAGAGAAGTCCCACCTATGCAAATAATTTATTTCATCCCAATACTACCCTTCAGTTTTGCTGTCATTTGTCTAGATTAGCAGAGCTGGCTTTACTAATATTTCCAGGGCGGCCCTGAAATATGGGCTTACATTGGAAATAAGCAGTCAGAGCAGCTCCCAGGGCAGGCTGGTGCTATAGAGCCAGGGAGTGTATCGGCTTCTAACAGAATTTGTCTGTCTGTAGGAGGAATAATAATGAAATACAATCTATAATAATATATTTCTCTTTGGATGGGGCTTAAGGGTCAACATGTAGTGGAAAGAGCACAGGCCAAAAAGCACAGAGATATGGATCCTAAATTAGACCCAAGGCAAGAATCAGACGTTAATCCACTATGGCCCACAGGTTCCTCATCTATAAATATAGTGAGAGGCTTGGATCCAGTGATCAAGTTGGAAGAAGAGGGAGAGAATGTGAAATGAAAAGCGTGAATCAAATAAAAATGGCTTGGTTATTTCTAAATGTGCCTCAATATCTGCTTCCCGCCCACATGCACGCACACATGTGCAGTAGTTTGCCCCTTCAATTGAGCATAGATAGCCTGGAATTGTGGGAAAAGCACTAGATTAGGGGTCAGGATAGCTGGATGCTCCTGCCAGCTGTTTTTTGAACTCTTTGTGTACTAGGTAAAGCTTTCCCTCTCTCAGTTTCCTCATCTGCTAAGTGAGAGATTTTGGTCTTCACTGATTCCCCAGCAGTGTGTGCCCTAGCCATCCATCCGTGACCCAGTAAAGCAGGATTTCCCTTGGAGCAGGGCCCGGAGGCCCTGCCTGTTTTAAATAGCTTGCCAGGGGATTGTGCTGTGCTCCTCTAGTTTAGGACCCTGGCTAACCGGTTTCCATGGACCCTCACAGCTCTGCCACTTTTGGTGAGGAGGAAGAATCAGTGGGGGGGTAGGATCCCCTCTCAGGTACTGGGTGCCCTGCTGCTGCCCCTCTGGTGGTACAAGGGTCAGCCCAATGGTATATTCGGTGCGCCCCTTCCCTGGAGTCTTTTCAAAGAATAGGGAGCGTACATAGGGTAGGAGGGCAAGAGGCCCAAAGGCACATTCTGTGGAGTCACCACGTGGCAAAACACCAAGATGCTGCGCTTAACTTCTCGGTTGTTGCCTTGTGGGTCTTTCTCAAACCGTACAGGCACCTGATTAAATTAAATGATTCTTGGCTTTTCAAAAATCCCCCCTCTGGTGGGTTGCATGCTGCTTATCAAGATGTGCTGAGGAAATCGGTGCCAGCTCAAATCCTTTGTACTGAGGAGGCCAGCGCTGGCCAGATTCAGAGGTGAGTATGCTGGGGGAGGGAGGGCAGCCTGGTGCCTGCTTTTCTCTCCGTTGCTTTAGCAAACCTGGAGCCTGACAGGCCACAAGCGCTTGCAGTGTGGAAGTGAGGCCTGGGAGTAGTTCGACATGGATTTGATAAAGTGCCCAGCACAGAGAGCTCAGCAACTGGTAGCTGCTTATTGTTAGGTTAGTGGCAGCCCAGTGTCAGGAAAGACCCAGCTGTAATCCCGGCTGTTTTTAACGTACAGATCCCTAACCCTGACTTCCCTAGTTTCCTGGTTTCTAAAGTGAGGGGGCTGGCCTGATCAGCTGGACCCACAGTGTTCTGAGGAGGTGGCCCAAAAGTTTCCTCAGAGGAAGGGAGGTGTGGGAGCAGACTAGCAGGGACCAGGCCAACTCTGTAGTGCAGCCCTGGGGGCCTCAGGGCTTTGCACATCTCCCATTCACATTGTATTGGAGGTCAGTGGTTCCCAAACTTCACGGTATCAGGACTCCTTTATGCTCCTATAAATCCCTGGGGACTCTGAAGAGCTTTTATTTATATGGAATCTAGTTATTGCTATTTACTATATTTGATTTTAAAACAGAAAATTTCGGGACCCCTGGGTGGCTCAGCGGTTGAGCGTCTGCCTTTGGCTCAGGGCGTGATCCCAAGATCCTGGGATTGAGTCCCACATTGTTCTCCCAGCAGGGAGCCTGCATCTCCTTCTGCCTATGTCTCTGCCTCCCTCTCTCTGTGTCTCTCATGAATAAATTAATAAAATCTTTTTAAAAAATAAAAAAATAAAACTGAGAAAATTTCAAAACCAGGTGTTAACTCATTTAAAATAACAAGAAGGCACCTACCATATAGTAACATATTTTTATGAAAAATTGATTTCAAAAGCAAAAAACATTAGTGGCAATATTTTATATTTTGTGAATCTCTTTGATATCTGGCTTCACAGAAGACAGATGGATTCTCAATCAGCTTCTGCATTCCAACTGTTTTAATATATTATTTGGATTGAAGTATGTGAAGAAGATCCAACCTCCCACAAACATATATCTGGAAAAGGGAGGACCTCGGGGACCTCTGGAGATGGGTCTTGGAGACCACCAGTGTCCTCACGCCACACTTTGAGAGACTGCTGCTCTGCATGAATGGTGTTTCCTGGAATTGTACAGTGCTCATCCTGTGGAGCAGTACATGGCAGCTCTGCTCTTCTCCCCTTTGCCTTTACTCCATCTCCTCTTCAAAGAGAGCAGCTCAGTTTTTATCTGTTCTATACGGTGGAGGTATTGGAGGATCTTGTTTGAAAAGAGGGTTCTGTTTCTAAAAGTGTTTGAAACCCATCCACTTAAACCTTAGGTTACTGAAAACCCAATGATTTGGGAGGTATTTAGAATCATTAAGATCTTTTCCCTGGGCTTCCTCTTCCCTAAGAATGTGAACCCCGAGGCTTTGAGGAGGGGGCTTTGGAATCATGCCTTAGCTCTTCCCACACAGTAGTGTGTTATCTTGATACTCAGTCTCGGCTCAGGAAAATGGCATCGTATGGCTTGAAAGATTTAATGCCACTTCAGCATGGAGCTGACCTGCCCAGGGAGTGATACAGGCTGGAGGAAGAGTGGATTCACTGTTTGCCAAGCTGTCTGATCACTGGAGGAGAGAGACAGGCCCTAAGGGCAAGTTTTAGTGATATATGTTGTCATCTTTAGAGCTAGACATTCATCATCATTATTTATTTCCTAGATTTATGTCAGATCTTTATTCCAGGGGACAGGAGCCAGTGCTAAATATCACAGGATCTAAGTGCCCTCACAAGCCATTGACACTTCTTCCAATTTCTTGTCTAATAGAGAAGGCCATGCTGTTCTTTCCCTTACTGCCAGACTCGTAATTGATTTCATGTCATTTCTTTCATAAAATCATCTCCTGAGTTTTGCTGGGTTTGGCTTATAGCTGAGAATGTTCTCCCACTTCTGTGCTGAGCAAGATGCTGTGAATCTCACTGATGTGGGTCAGAGGACAGTTCCACAGTGATCCTGCCAACCTGCCCACTTTCCCTTTAGGCTGTGAGCATGTGCAGAGGCACTCCCAGAGCTGGGGGTGGGGAGGAGCTCTTCTCTCTGCCCTCATTTGCTTTGTTTCTCCCACCAGCCTAAGCATTAATTAAGAAGCCCAGCCCCAAATGGCCAGCACTAGGGTCAATCATTTGTGCTAATTGGGTGTCTCCAATTTAGTGGAACTCTTCTCTGGAGTAAGAAATAAAATGGAATCTCTGGGAGAAATTGGAACCCTTGCAATTTGCTGGTAGGAATGTAAAATGCTGCAGCTGCTGTGGAAAATAGTTTGGCAGTTCCTCAAAAAGTTAAACATAGAATTACTATATGATCCAGCAATTCCACTTTTAGGTATATACCTAAGAGAAATGAAAACATATGTCCGCACAAACACTTGTAAATGAATGTTCACGGCAACATTAATCATGATAATGAAAAAGTAGAGTCAACACAAATACTCATCAGCGGATGAATGGATAAACAAAATGTGATGTATTTGTACAATGGGCTGTGGTTCAGCCATGAAAAGTTTGAAGTGTCGATCCATGCTACGATATGGATGAACCTCAAAAACTTTATGCCAAGTGAAAGAAGCCAGACTAAAAAGGCATGTATTGTATGATTCCATTCATATGAACTATCCAAATAGGCGAATCCAGAGAGAAAAAGAGCACATTGGTGGTTGCCAGAGCTGAGGGAGGTGGGGAGAAAGGAGTGACCACTTAATGGGTACGAGTTTCCTTTTAAGGTGATGAAAGTTATTTTGGAACAGATAGCAGCAGTGGTTGTGCAACATGTGAATATACCAAGTGCCACTGACTTCTATACTTTAAAATGGTTAATTTAAAAAAAAAAAAAAAAAGGGATCCCTGGGTGGCGCAGCGGTTTGGCGCCTGCCTTTGGCCCAGGGCGCGATCCTGGAGACCCGGGATCGAGTCCCACATCGGGCTCCCAGTGCATGGAGCCTGCTTCTCCCTCTGCCTGTGTCTCTCTGCCTCTCTCTCTCTCTGTGACTATCATGAATAAATAAATAAAATCTTTAAAAAAAAATAAATAAAATGGTTAATTTTGTGTTATGTGAATTTCATGCCAATAAAAACAATGCAAAGCAAACAAAAAAACCACCTGGATCCTGGCTGCTGCTCTCTCTTAGGCTGGTTTCACTCCTGAATATTTGTGGAATCAGGAACCCAATCCTGGGCTGTGAACTCTTCCTGAGTGGAAAATGGGCTTACCAGAACTTGTAGGTCCTATGGAGCTATTGTATATAATGCATAACCTTCCGCACTGCCCCCACTGTTTGCTCATGGAAGGCAGCGGCCATGTCTTGTTCATCCTTGGGTTCCAAGTGCCTTAACATATTCTTGGCACACCAAAGACATTCAGTAGATGTTTATTGATTGAATGATTGGATGTGTCTATTGCATATTCTCATTCATCTCCATGTACCCCCGTGATGCTAGTAATAGATCCACCACAGCTGGTGCTCAGGACAGATCTGTAGACTTGCCTAGTGCATGAGGATGAAATTGTTTGGATGCATTTTTTTTATAGTGTGGATATCCATGCAATGAGATACTATTTGGCCACGAAAAGGAACACAGTACTGATCCATGTTGTAAAAAGGAGGAACCTTGAGAAATTATGCTAAGTCAAAGAAACCAGGTATATGATAAAACATATTATATGATTTCATTTACTTGAAAGATCCAAAATAGGAAAATCCGTAGAAACAAAATAGATCACTGGTGGTCGAGGCCTGAAAGTGATGGAGGATATGGCAATGATAGTCACAGAGTACTGGCTTTCTTTTTGAGGGAATGAAAATGTTCTAAAGTTGTGGTAATGACAACACAAATCTGTGAATATACTAACAACCAGTGATTTGTCCACTTTAAGTAGATTGTGTGGTATGTGAATTGCATCTCGACAAAGCTGTTAAAAATTTAGATATGTGTTGGAGGAGTGAAAAATAAAATGTGAATCAAAGATGTGCTCTTGTTTTGGGGAGAGATCTCCATCCAAGATCTAAAATAACATTCCTGGTAGATTCAGAGGGTTTCTTCCAAGAAAGATTCCTTTACATTGGGCTTCCCTTACAGCAGTAACTCATGGGGGTTTCCAGATCATTACCTAACAGATGAGGGGCTGAGGGCAGAGTAGCTTAAAACCAGAGTGTGAAGGGCAACTGCTAACTGAAGTTAGAAATTGATCAGAATGTATGTTAGTAAGAAACCAGGATTCAGTCTTCACGAACCCAGTGGCCTGGTGATTTGTCTGCTGCCTATAGGATAGACACTGCCCACCTCCTCACCCCTGTTTTGATCAGGAGGAATGAGCAAGCAGCCTAATGATGTGCCTTTGGGTGATTAACAATTCAGCAAGTCCTGCTTCAAATAAGTAGTTCCAGATTCTTCTTCTTACTCCTGGGGACTACCCCTACTACTTCAGTGCCTATCAGATTTTTGAAGGAAGAGACACCAGTCTGCTGCTACAGGGCTCCCATAGTGGGGCTGAGAGGAGTTGTGTATGGAGATGAGCGAGGCCTAGTGCTACATTCAGAGTTCACTGTCTCCCTTGCCCTTTGGCACAAGAAACTCCCAAAGCATGATCCCACTTAGCTGACAGCTTAGGTGCCATGGTCAATGGCTCCTTAGATCCCAGGCAGGGAGCCTCAGTGGCCTGAGGAGGTATCACCAGTTCTTGTGTTGGGGGAGTTGGGGGTTACAAAACTGCCAGTGTTTATGAAGAAATAGAGAGGTTATTCTGATGGCTCCCTGTGTGTCTTGGGTCCCAAGGCCAAGCCAAGGACAGTCCAGAGGTCCTCCTGGGAAGCCAAGAACCAGGCACTGGATAAAGTTTTGTTGGATGTCGGTTTGCAGATGTGAACCCACCTCACTTCACTTACGGTTGCAAAAAAAAATGAGCACATCTCAACTCACTTGGGACTTAAAGGGACCTCCTTTCTCTTTGGCATATGGCCACAGAGAAAGCAGGAAGCCAAAACATAGGGTGAAAAGCACTGAGGCGTTGGAGTCAGATCAGCCAAGTCCCATTGTCTAAATAGCTACAGGACCTTCAGCAGGTGGCTTCCTGTCTCTAAGGTTCAGTTTCCTCACCTGTACAAGGAGATAGGAAAGAGCATCTTGCAAGATTATTGTTCCCTTTAAACAAAAAGCCCAGTCCTCATGCTTGGATCTTCTGCTGCTGGTTCCCAACTGGCTTCTTTACTCCCTTCCCTCGAGCCTACCCATAGCCATCTGTTATATGTCCTAGGGGAGCAGCAGCACCGTGGCAGTATGAACTGTGTGACCTTGAATAAGTCCTTTCTCTCTCAGGGCCTATAAAATGCAGAGGTTGGGTTTGATGTTCTGTAAGAGTACCTTCCAACTTTGACAGGTTTTTCAGCTATGTCAAATTGTGAACAGCCTGGCTCACTATGCCCGAGGATGGACTCCATCATCCAGTGAGCATGATTCTTTCTCAGGGCAACAACTTTCCTCTTCCCACCATAATTACATGGGCTTTCTTGGAATGAGGCATGTAGTGTAGTCTCTTCCTGGGTTTTCCCTCCCTTGGTCACCTTGGACTTTCTGGATTCTGTCTACATCAAATTTAATCACATTTTCTTATAGATAAAAAATACAAGTATAAGGGCAAGAAATAGCACTCACTTCTGCTCTAGAGCAAGAGGCCTGATCTGCCTGCCAACTTCCTTTTCCCTGTGGGCTCCTAGCCCACCAGCACCACCTGATTTATGTCCGAGGGGAGCAGCCTAGCCACTGTGAAGACTTACACCAGGGTTTCATCTTCAAATGAGCTATGACCTCTCTTCCTCGTGGATTCAAGTACTTGGCACTTATAGCCTGCAAGTTTATCCTGGAATTCAAAATGAAAAACGGTCCCACAAGAAACTTAAAAAGAGGCACGCAAGGAATCACTTCAGGGCAGTTTACAGGCTTGTACAGGAACTGGAGTGCCACCCAGCTCGCTGTCTAGCTTATATACAGTCACCTTCCCATCATCAGCGCCTTACGGAAGGTGTAAGATGCAAAGTCAGGGCATATTGGGGATTCCCACCTCTGCACCTTCACTTACTAGCTACTGACCCCAAGCAGGTTATTCTCTGGGCCTCACCTGATTTACCTGTAAGATGAGAATAAGGATGCCTATTTCACAGGTACAGCCTATTTTAGTGGCTAATGAGCTTGAGTGCTGGCATCCTCCAACTCTGGATGTGAGTTATTAGTTGGGTGAGCACCTTGGAGGCCCCATTATCTACGCGTAAGTATAGACTTTTGTTCAGCATAAAGTGAGATACTTCTTGTCAAGTGCATGGCTTCTGGCGTATAGAAAGCACTCATTAAACACTGGCTAATAGTATGATTTTTATAGTTTGCCACTTAAATAGTTCTAGAAAAGATACCCTGTGTACTCCTCCTGACAATTGGCAAACTTCTCTATATTTTGTATTCTTTTGGGGCAGAAGCACACAGGGTCTTTTTGGTACCTGGTTTTGACACTTCAGGTAAGACCTGAAACTAAGAATCCTGCAATAAAAAGAGATCCATCTCCTCTTGAAAACAAAGGTTTTGCCCTAACAATGGTTCTGTGTCTTTGCCTTGAAAGATGTCCACAGCCCAGGAAAATGTTGAACGGCTCATGATTTTTCAAAAAGCAGCACATCCATTAATAGGTTAAGAGCTATGCTTACTTTTATTTTTATTTATTTTAAATTTTTAAATTTTTATTCTAGTGAGTTAACATACAGTGTTACATTAGTTTCGGGTGTACAATATAGTGATCCAGCACTTTCATCCAACACCCTGTGCTCACCTGGACAAGTGCCCGCCTTACCCCCATCCCTTATTTCCCCCATCCCTCACCACCCTCCCCTCTGGTGACCCTCAGTGTGTTCTCTAAAGTTAAGAGTCTGTTCCTTGCTTTGTCTCTTTATCTCTCCCTTAGCTCATTTGTTTTGTTTCTTAAATTCCATATATAAGTAAAATCATATGGTATTTGTCTTTCTCTGACTTATTTCACTTACTTAGCACTGATTTTTAACAGTGAAGTCCATTATACAGATGCTTCGTTTGCTAGACCCCACACACTTAGATCTTTGGGAATATCTGGATAACAAGAGGCAGTTTTCATCAAAACTGTTGGTTATATTACATTTAGCAGGTTGAATCGAGTACCTGATTTGTGCCCTCTATGAGGTGTTATTGGAGATCACAGTTTTTTTTGAGAAAAATGAAACTGACAGGTTGGAAGTGACCAAAGAGAAGTGGAGGAACTGGGGTATAAAGACAATTCTATTGACTCCAGAGCCTGTGCACCCCTGTACTCTAGCACATCACTCCTCTACCCTGCTACTTCACTCTCTGTTTGGGGCTGGCTTGAGGGAAGTTTCAGGCCAAATCCAGTGGTTCCTGCCATACTTTGACTTCAGCAGAGATGGAAGCTCCTTGCCAAGAGTGGGTGATATTTGGGTCCAGAATGATCCAGAATATACCATTCCACATGTCTCTACTCTCTGATCCTGTTAGTGACTTGGTTGAATATTTCTGGAGAATGACCTCGATCCTTAGTTTAGCACTTGCTAAATCATTCCTTGTTAGGGACTTTTTCATGCTGTCACAATGTGAACAAAGCAGTTATATCTCATGTTGGCAGCTTGCCATCCTTTGTCTGTGTTAGCATAAAATACATGGGGTTCAATAGAGCAGTAGCCCCTTACAGAGCTGAATGTAAAAGATATTATGGAAGTCTTCCCTGCCGATTTGAACTAGTGCTGAACTAGTATTCATTGTGGAACCTTCTAGACCCCAAAATCTGAAAAATGGAAACAAAATGAGATTAAACGAGCAACACATATATTTATATTAGAAGTGAAACTTTTTTAGGCCCTTATTAAGAGAAAGTAAGCCCCATTATACCCCCTCCCCCAGAATTTCTAAGGGTTTCTTACTGGTCTGGCCTTCCTTCAAAGAAAAAGCATATATATGATCAAATTGAGGAAATGCATTGCTGGAACCATTCATACAAAGGCAGGTGTTTGCACCTGGGGAACTCTAAAACACAATGGAAAATTGCTGTCAATTTTCAAATGATGGAGTCGGCCTGTGTCTGTACACCTTATTTTATAATTCAGACGGCATCCCCATATCATGAGTAGGAATACTTTTCAGGAGGGAGAACAAGCCAGATTTTCTTTTATGGGAGCGGGTGGGGGGATATTTTGCTTTGTTTGTTCAATGGCAAAATACTCCTTTCACTGCTTTTTGCAAGACTAAATTGTTAAGTATGTGCTTTAGAGAGTCTTTCAGGAAGAATATATCTTGACACAACCAAGGACAAATTTAGTTAAATCTATTTCCCACCCAAACAGGAATCCCTCCATCTCCAGATTCTTAATTAGATCATCACTAGAGGGCACTCTTATGATGCCAAAATGGGAGAATTTTCACTACAAACCAGTGGGTATAAGTGGGGGAGAGGGGACCATTTCAGTAACGAGCTGCAGACAAGGGACAAATCGCCTGGAGAAAGCATCCTAACCTAGGACTGACCAGCTCACCAACAGGCAAGAAAACACTCTTTTTGAAAAGCCTTGTTTTAGCAGTCTTCCTCATCAGATCCCCTTTGTCTCCCAAATGCAGTTGGCGGGTTTGTTTTTTGTTTTTTGTTTTTTGTTTTTTTTTTGGCAATACAGGATCCAGGTATTAGGCGTTATTTCTCAAATGAAAAGAACGTAAGAATCACTGATTGTCACCACGTGATGTGGTAAAAGTGCCTTTAAGCAGAAAACAGAACGTGAGAGAGCAGCTTAGGAAAATGTGTTAACAATTTAACAGCTACCTCAAGAGAAGAATTTAACATCCTTGAGGGGTTTTATGGTTGATTTCCTGGTCTTTTGCAGCCATTGCTCTTTGGGTTGTGCTGAAGGGTTGTGTGGTTGTGTTTGGAGGTACTGATGCTGGCTTGCTGGCTGCCCCCAGGCAGTAGTTCTCTGGCTGACGTAGGGTGGGTAGTGTGCTCCCAGGGAAAGGATCTCGTAGGCTTGGGGTCCTGCCCCTGGCTCTGCCACCGATGTGTTCTGTGATCTGCAGCAAGTCCCTGCCCCTGTGATACCAGTGGTCCCAAAAAGATCACCCAAAGACCTCTCTGAGTGGTATGTGGTTGAGGATCGCTGAAAGACTTGTCAATATAATTTATCAGCCACTTGAGATCTAACCGTGGGATAGAAGGTGATCCATGCTCTCAGTACAGATGGTACTCAAAGGATTTGCCAGCCCAGATGGCTCATATGCCCATGTTGGTTACTTTTTTTAGGTTTACTGCCCAGTCCAAACATAACCTCTGTTACCACATTTAAGCCATCTTCAGCGCCACTCCCCGAAACTGGCTTATTGCACCCAAGTTAGGTGACTCCTGCCTTGCACACTGGGCACTGGGAAGAATTGCTCTGGCATGCCCTTGTGTACTTTTCTGAGGAGCCAATGGGAGGTCTGATGAGGAATGGGAAGAATGGGCCACTGAAGACAAAGTTGTCCATTGCCTTTGGTCCCAGGGTTTCTTAGAACAACTCAAGAGCATTTCTCTCTGTGCCTCCTTTTTTAAGAACTCAGGCTATACTTAATAGGATTGTTCCTGAGTCAAATTCCTTAGAAAGTCTTAAAATGTTATAATAAACAGAGGCCTTTGGGAAAGCACTTAGTCCAACTCCTTCCCTGTGTAGCTAGGGAAATGGAGAGCCATCTACACCATGGGAGGATGGCCTTGCCCAGGGTCACACAGCAGAGTTGTCATGAGGACAGCCTTTTGACTTTCACTCCAGGCATCTTTGTTACCTTGTGCTGCATGTATCTTTTCCCACCCACATTGATTGCATGGAATAAGAAACCAGCAGCTACTACCCAAAGGGTTTTTGATACAGCTAAGACAGCTCTGGGCATGTATTGTATATTGTATGTATTGTACTTGGGTGGTATTAGATGGAAGGGACAAATCCTTATCAAAAATGTGTCCTCTTGGAGTGTCTGGGTGGCTCAGGTGGTTGAGCATATGGCTTTTCGTTTTGGTTTGGGTTGTGATCTTAGGGTCATGGGATCCAGCCCCGTGTCACATTCAGTGTGGAGTCAGCTTGGGGTTCTCTCTTCCTCTCCCTCTGCCCCTCCTTACTGCATTCTCTCTCTCTCTAAAGTAAGTAAATAAATTTAAAAGAAATGTATCCTTTCTAAATGTCATAGGACTGAACCATTAGGTCATTTCCGTGGGTCTGGAAGACTCTGTAGTCTTAATACTGTTGCCCAAAGGCAAGAATAGGATTGAAATCCTTGTCAACTGGCAGAGAAATTAGGAAAATGAATCTGGAAGCCAGCTTTGAAATCTTGGGGGGAGGGGACACTGTGGAAGGAGCAGTCAAGACAAACTCGGGAAACCTCATGGTTGTGCCAGAGGCTGACTTTCAGGGGTAAAACAAATACTCCTAAAATAAAAGTTGGAAAAGATGTTTGGGATTCCAGTATCCTTAGGCAGACCAGGAGAGCTCCTTCTCTTGGAATATGTATAGTTTCTGGTGCACTTAGTAGAAGCCCGCCAGAGGAAGATGTTGGGGAATACACACACTACCCCACCCCCCACCCCCCGTCAATAACTGTGGTTATTTTCCAGATGGCCTTTTATATGTAGGTGTCTTGGAGCACGGGCTTTGAATAGCAGGTTCTGTTCCCAAGGTAACAAGATGGCTCAGTGACAGGGGGCTGTGATCCCGGACACTGGCCTTCCATAGACTCACTGTACTTCTGGAAATTTCCTTACTTGTCTCTTCCCTAGATAAACATAATCATGCATAAAAGTTATTGGGTGGCTCAGTCAGTTAGGTGTCTGCCTTTGGCTCAGGTCATGATCTCAGGGTCCTGGGATGGAGACCCGTGTTGGGCTCTCTGCTCAGCAAGGAGCCTGCTTCTCTCTCTCCCTCTCTCTCCTCACTCATGCTCTATCTCTCTCTCTCTCTCTCTCTCTCTCTCTCTCTCTCTCTCTCACACACACACACACACACACACTGGCTCTCTCTCTTTCAAATAAATAAATAAAAATCTTTTTAAAAAAGTTTTTGAGTCTGGTCTCTGGATCTTGTGCTCTGCTATAGAATTTTCCATCCATGATCTCTTCTAATCCTTACATGGGCCTTTCTACACAGATATTTTCAGGTGCTTTCTGCTCTGATTGGCCAGTGCTATATTGGTTGTTCAGTAGATTGAATGTAGTTACTGGTGGGGGCACTATACTTGTCCCCATTTCGTACATGAAGGCGTCAAGGCTGAGAGCTTGAAGTACTTTAGCGTGTCATGCAGTCAGTAAATGAAAGAGCCCAGACTAGAACCCAGTCCGTGTGCTGCCTGGGCTTATTCCATGGCCCCACACCACCTCTCAGGCTTGTGTGTAAGCAAAAGGCCAAGGCCAAGCATTTTAATCCAAGGAAAGAAGATAACTAGCTTTCTTGCCTAGGGCCTTAAGAAGCATTCAGGCCTTTCCCCTGGCTTTTCTACTTCTACCCCCCCTACCCCCAAGGGTGAGCATGGGACTCCTTCCCATTTAGGTGACCCAATTTAGCATGCCAAATAAGCTTTTTTTTCACTAGGATATACTGTATTTGGCCTTCAAAGACCAAATGAGGGCGTGGCCTGAGGCACAAAAGGAGGTGGTAGGTAACTGAGCCACAGTATACTAGATCACACTGGGATGAAGGCAGAGGGTCATTCTACATTGGGAGAAGGTGGCAAATCAAGGGCACAGCAACTCGGGATGTGGGAGTTGGTGAGAGGGGGAGAAAACCAATCCAGTGTTACAAACTAGAGAGGGTGAATGGGTCATTTGCTCGGCAGCTCTGGAACAGTGATAGGTAATTGGTTCCCACAGAGTGTCTTATCTGCCACAGATTTGCAATCAGACCAAGACAATGTCAGTATGGTTGTTGTTGTTGTTTTCCAAACCACTCTTTGCAAAATCTGAGCATCTGTGTCGCCTTTATCTGAGAGAGTGTGGATCTTTCTGCTGATTGACAGCAATCACCAACAACCCAAGCTTCTGGCAGATGAGCAGAAAGGGAAATGGGGGGGGGGTCAATTGTGCATCAATTAGATTTTCAATTAAGTTTCCTTGTATAACTTTTCCATCCTAAAGAAGCAGCCATTCTATATTTCACGTAAACAAAGCTGTTTCCCTAGACAGAATGATGATCAGCTGCATTTCAGCCCGGCTATTATTGTTTTGGCCATATTCTCATTTAAGCATCAGCTCAGAATGCTGGGCTCTGGGCTGTCTGAACTCCTAATGGCACGTTATACTGAGAAAGTGACTAGAGACTGCTATACTCTTAACTAGCTTGGCACCAAAATAAAAGGCAAAAACTATTAGAGAATTACAGAAGACACTTTGCCCATGATCAAATGAGTCATTGGTAAAACCAGGATTTAGAAACCAGGGATCTTAATTTTCTGGCCTGGGCTTTCAGATTTTTGCAGTATTCCATTTTTTCCAGGTATCAATTTGGATCCTTAATATCACAGTGAATAGATAGATAGGTTTTTTTTTTTTTTTTTTTTTTTTTTTTTTTTTTTTTTTTTTTTTTTTTTTTAGATTTCTGAAGCCCTAGACACCTACCCTGAAGATATAAATCCCAGAGGGTTGGTGTTATCATTGGAGGTTTCTAGTTAGCATGAATCACCATCTGGGTTTCTGGGGCCCCTTGTCTCCCCCAGTTCCCATTTTTCCAATGATATATATTTATTCCCTCCATTTTCATCTTTTCCTTTCCCTGCTAATTGGACATTTAGGTAGTAGCTGTCACTTGAGGAATATTTACTCGAGTCTTCTCAAACCCCAGCCAAGAGGATGGTTACAGTCTATTGCTTCTTTTAAAAAATTTATTTATTTATTTATGAGAGAGAGAGAGACAGAGACACAGGCAGAGGGAGAAGCAGACTCCCTGTGGGGAGCCCGATGTGGGACTCGATTCCAGGACTCTGGGATCACGATCTGAGCCAAAGGCAGATGCTCAACCGCTGAGCCACCCAGGCTTCCCTCTATTGCTTCTTCTCTTCCCAGTGTCTGGGTCATGGGCATGATAACCACCAAAAAGCTCCTTTTGTTCACCAACTGCTGCTGCTTTCCCAGGATGTGACCTGCTGAGGCATGATGAATCCGATCTCAGAGTGTCACCCAGGCTAGCTGTGAGAGAACACTATAGCCTCCAGTGAGAAAAACTCTATGATACTGCAGTATTACAAAGCTGCCATTTAGAGACTTCTTGTTTTTACAGCCTTGCAAAGTGCAAGCACGTGGAGTTCTGTGGACAGCAAATGGCCCAGCTGAAAGGAAGTCTGTCTTACAGCCTTTAGGGGGGCTTTCCACAAGGAGAATTCGTGAATGCTAGTAACGACAGCTCTTCCAATCAAAAAGAGAATTATTTCTAATACAGTTGTTGAATCTGATGCCATTGGATATGTTCTCTGTACATAAATAAAAAATAAAATAAACTCTAAGGCTAATAACATACAGTATATTTCTGTGGAGGTCTTTTCCACAAAGACGGCTTAAAAAATCTTCCATGGGATTGTAACTTTCCTGAAGGCAGGGATTTGTGTCTGTTCTATTCACTGCTGCAACCTCGATATTTATTGTCTGGCACATAGGAAATACCAAGTGTTTTGTGGGGTGATTTTTTGGTAAATATATTTGACATATAACCTTGCATAAATTTGAGGTGTACACGTGTTAACTTAATGTATTTATATATTGTAATATGATTGCTATTGTCATGATATCTAGCATCTCTGTCACATTATACAATTACCCTTTTCTTTTTATTAAAAAGCCCTTTTAGAGGCATCTGAGTGGCTCAATTAGTTAAGCATCTGACTCTTGATTTTGACTCTCAGGTCATGCTCTCAGGTTCTTAGGATTGAAGCTCTGTGTCTTTGGCCTCTACACTCACTGGGGAGTCTGCTTAAGAGTCTCTCTTGCTGTCTCCCTCTTCCCCTTCCCCCTGCTCATACTCTCTGCTCTCTCTCTCTCTAAAATAAATCTTTTTTTAAAGAGCCTTTTTAAAATAATCCATTTAAGTACCTTCCCAAAGAGAGTGTGTGTTTGCATGATGAGTAAAATTGGTTCATAAAGTTAATTCATTTTTTTCTAATTGGTATGTCTTTCCTTTTTTTTTTTTTTAACTTTTCTTTCCATGGCCTTTGATTCACTTCTGATGAATGCCCATCCTTTTGATTGATGGATTTGATTGATGGATTTGATTCCTGGATCACCACTGAATATTCTACTTCTGGCAACCTGGATTCCCAGGTAAGGCAATGAACTCCCATAAGTTTCCTCAGTACAATCATCAGGCAGACTTCCCTAGGTTAAGAAGTTTACAAAGAAATCTTTTAAAAATCTCAAGAGATAATAGTTCCCCTGATTAGAGTTAACTTTGGTCCTGTCCACATGTAAATCAATTATGTACATTGTTCTATTATTTGAGGATTTCTATTAGTGCAGCAGAATGAAAATTTTGGTTCTGGAACATGCTACATATTTGGAATTTTCTAGTACTAATAACCAACATATAGCTTTATGTTTCCTGGTTGTTGGGCTTTTTTTAAATTTTTCACACAAAGTTGTGTTATTTTTTGTTCATGAGGCTGAGTGCATAGCCTCTCTTCACTGTGTGGGGAAACTAAGGCATGGGGTAGGTCAGAACACTCTACATTACTTCTTTCTTGTGGCTGGAATGGAAGAGGAGCACATTGGGCCCTGGTTGGTAAGTCAGCCATGAGGGTGTTTTGTCTAACAGAGCTTTTGTCAAGCTCACCAAGTACATCACTTTGTTTCTTGTAACATTAACTTATTCCACACTCTTAACAACTCATAGAACCAGGGAAGGGGGGCTTAGCCAGGAACTGATGATAAGAATCTTACACTGCTTCTTAAATGATGAGGCAAAGGTTCTGCTCCTGGTTATGCGATCAAAAGTCTCTCTTAACTCACTTCTAAAGCATCCAGACATATCCGATGTGCACAAGCACTTGTCTCAAGATAATGTACAAGCTATATAACTTGCTTTGGGCACAGATGTGTTATTACATTGTAATATCCCTTGTTCTGGCTTAATACACAATGAAAAGCTAATTTGAGTCCACTTGAACCCTCAAAATAGCAATTGACCTGTGTATAAATTTCCAGGCCCTGCTAATATCAGAAATTCATGTAATAGAATTAGTATTTTGTGACTCCTAAGACATATATTAAGAAAGCAGCTAAGCCTTTTTTTTTTATTCATGGAGAAACATTGCTTACTTTGGTGGATGTCTTGCATTTGGGTGGAAGGGACTAGAGTAATGATTTATGTATCACTTTGTGCACTTTGAGTTTTCATCTTCTTGAAGAACATTAGTCAGCAAAGTCTAATCATTCTTTTCTTTTTGCTATTGTGCTTCATATGTCACTGATAATATCATCTTTTAAGATCCTGTAAATTCCTCCTAGGTCTTTTCAATCAAGTGTTTCCATTTTAGTGAGACCATAGCATTTGGTTTGGTTTGGTTTTCGGTCTATTGACTTTTGTGTTTTGCTTAGATTGTGATCACTTTAGTGAAGGGGCAAGGAACAAGCATGACCTAGCAGTAGATCTATCATTATCAGCCCATAACCCTCCAGAGGTCTGTCTCTCACACTGCCTTGCCTACCTGAGCCCCCTGATTCAAAATCCCCCACTCCTTGAGAGGAGCGACTAGGGAGCAAAGTGGAGGAGCTGTCCATGAGTTGTTCCCTTGTAGTTTGGGATGCTGGAAAAATATACGCTAGCAAAGCAAAATGGAAAACTTTTATTATTTTAACTCCTTTCTTACCAAGCTCTTGTTAGCACCTGGTTTTACTGTTCCTTTAACAGGTGGAGGATTTTTCAGATTCTAGATGCAGCAAGGTAAGTGACAATGTATTTTTAGTTCAACTGAACCAATGTAAGTTAAAATAAACAGATTCTACAGTTGCCTATTGGTTTGATTTCAGTACAATGAATAGTTAGATTTTGGCTTGGACAACTTCTTTCCTGGGTTTTTTTTTTTTAAGTTTAAAATAGCTGAAAATACCCAGGCATGTAATCTCAGGTCTGTAATGCTGACCAAGTACAGAAGTGGGATGAATGTCCAGGGCCAGCACCCCAGACAGTTGGGCATTTGGTAATTAGCTCCTTTTTCTTTTTTGCTGAAATAGGATGACACAGTAGAGGGTTTTGTAGAGAACACCCCACCATCAGCACAATGTTTTTCACAGTGTTTCAGGCACTCCTGCCTGTTGCTAGGCTGGTTGGTGGTTTAGGGGAACAACTAGGTCAGCATTTCATTGAAGGAAAATAAATTATTTGGAAATATCAGGGCTTTTAAAGTGTGCAAATATATCAACTTGCAAGGTAGAATAATCTTATAGGTGAGGGGCCTTTATGACAGGAACTCTGTGGCAGAGCAAATCTAACCAAACACAGGAAAGTTCCTAACTGTGGGGGCAGAGGGGGTATCAAGAATGATCCAGGACAGCACCTTTGCAGTACCCTTGTATTGCTCCTAGTGCTAAAGAGCCCTAGTGAGAGGCATTAGCTATTCTGTAAATGTGTGTGCTAGTTGCTTGACACATGGTTTTCTAAGATCATGATGCTCACCAGTACTGTATTTGGATTATTATAGGCTTCTCGGCACCAGAGATATTTACCATTGTCTTTGCTTTCTCTTCCTGTCCACCTAAATCCTATTCTATACTCCCTGGCCAAATAGGTTAGGGAACAAATGTGGTAACCTCAGGATTCCTCCCACTAGGGCAGATTCTCATTCAATACAATAAACGGGCGATTTCTTCAATGCCCAGTTTGGCTTTCAGTAGCTGGGCTTCCATGTTCTCATTAGGGCCTCAGTGGATTGGACAGCTGGGAATAGCAAATTCAGTCTGTAATTCTGTAGTCAGATTACAATTCATTGGGATAAATGGTATAGACACACATAGACCCCTAATCACAAAATATTAGTATGGGAGGGCATTTAAATATTGTAAACTGGATGTATCATTGTGGCAAGAGTATTAGATTCTGCCACTACTAGTGGGGTGACTCTGTGCAAGTTCCATCTCTGCTGTGAACATTGATTCCTTCATCTGTAAAATAAAAGAGTAGATGACCCTTACGATAATGGTCAATAGCATATGGGCTAATATCCCTAGGATTGCTTTAATGGGGGAAATGTTGAGAATTTTGTTTTTGTTTTGCTTTAAAATTTACTGCACTATAGAACCATGTATCTATACTGGTTTTTCTATATAACAAAGTGAATCTTGACATGCTCTATTTTTATTATGGTGCTGATCAGTTTGATCAGAAGTTATTTGTCAGAGCAATTTATACCTGCTCTTAGTTTGTGAGAAAGGAAGAGAGGTACAGATGGGGAGATAGAGAAGAAACAGCTTTGATAAATGTCACTGGGGCCATTTTTAATGCTGGTGGGCTAAATGATGTATGAAAACTCTTTGCAAAGCTAGTATATTTTTCAACCACTAGTAAAATAATAAAGCAACAATTCATTTGGTAATCCCTGTTGCACATGCAGTTTGAGAAATATACAAGATTATGACGATCCCTGCCTCATAATTAACAATTTGCATAAATGCTTGCTATTATTTAGTTGTCTGAATGGATTCTGTAATCCAGAGAAAGAAGGGAACAATCAGTGGAAGCCATCCCAAGTGCCTTGTATTATAGCTACACACATGCACAATTAACAGTGATACTAATTGTTTCAGACCAGAACCTCATTTGTTTTTCTATAGACAACAAAAACATTAATTGCCAGAATGTCACTCTCTCTCTCTCTCTCTTTTTCCTACAGCCAGCCATATTATAAGGTCTGCAGTTGCTTATAAGCAAGTGATTTGGCTGGATTTTAAGTGTATCATTTTGTACTAGTCTCCAAGTTTCTGTTTAAGTTAGCAATCAATGGTTTGAACTACCAAAAACTATTTTTATAAAATTTTAACAGTAGGCCTCTATAAATTTAAGGAATAAAAGGGTGCTGACATACCAGCCAGTTCTGCTGCTGCATTCCCATTCTACTTCATATTCCATACCTTTAAAATTATTGTCATTAGACAAACCCATGAGAATTGCAGAAACTCAAGGATGAAGGAGGCCTTTAGACCACCTGTCAAATGCCTTCACTTTTCAAATGAGCTGGATTGTCAATAATTTGGATGTCAGGAACAACCACCAAATCAGTGATGCCACACTTTTTTTTTTTTTTTACTTTCAAACCATCAGGAGCTATTACAGTAAATACATTTGAATTATAATGGGATGTTTTAGAATCCTATGGCTTCAGCTTCTTTTCTAAAAAGCTGAATCAGATTTTTAAAAAATGTGCCTTCATAAGGTTACCCTAAACATAGCCATAGCGTTGATGGTATATGTGTGAAAAGAGATGTCCTATGCAAAGCACTTGACAATGGAAGACAGTCAACCAATATCAGCTCTTTCCTCCTCATGCAGAGGACCCAGCTAACATCAGCACAGTGGAGGTATTATTTCAGTGCTTTTCGAGTCACTCCATCCTCCAGGCCAATCCTGGTGCTACCACTTTCTTGCTCCGTGACCCTGAGTAATTTCTTTAACTTCTGTGGGCTTTCAGTTTCTTCACATGTAAAATGTAGCCACTTTATATATTTGTTGCAAAAACTAAATTGAGATCAGGCCTATCAAGTGCTCGGAACTGTTCCCAGCACTTTATAAGTCATCAGTAAGCGGTAGTGATTATTACTACCATTATCTGGCACACCCAGTACAGTCTTATTCATCGCCTAATATTTAATCTTATGGTAGTTTGGGGTACACGCACATACACTTATACACATCTGCATGTGGGCACACACAATCTGCAAGAATGACATTGGAAGGCTGCTTTCCTAAAGATTCTTTGTGACCACTGTGTTTCAAAATTCAAGGGCTTCTCTGGCCTCAGTCTTGAACTCTTTGGACATTCTGGCATTTTTGCGCATCTTCACTAGCTCAAAAGCATTCATAATTTATCTTGGATCACCTCCTCTCTTCTGGATGCTTCTTAAGTTTCCTTTATTAGGATCTCTTTTGCGCGCGCACGTGCACACACACACACACACACACACACAGAGCCTCTCCCTCCCCCTCAAGTGTTTAAATGGAGCAATTCCCAAGGTCCTATCATTGATCTGCTTCTCTTCTCTTGCTATGTTCTCATTCTGGGTAACTTCATCTCCTCATATAGCTTCACCTTTCACCTCTACAATAATGATTCCCAAATTGACCTCTCCAATCCTTAACTCATTCCGGAGCTCCAGGCTAACTCCAATTTCCAATTGCCTGCTGAGCATCTCCAGGGCAGGATATCCTAGGAGGCTGAAGTGTAGTCTGGCTTTTGTCATCCTGCCTCAGGAATAAAGATGGGAGAATCTAGCTTCAAGAAGTATTAACAGTTGAAAACAAGGAAGAAGTGCTGGACATTAGTCTAAGCAGACTTGAAAGTAGCCTTGGTTAGGAAAATGGTTCAAAATGAATTTTCCAGGGAAAGCGTGACAAGTAAACTGTGACTTTTCTGCGATTATGAACTTGGAGATATAAATTAGAGCTCAAACTTTAAAAGTATATGTTTTCTAGGGAGAAGGAAACAGCTTCCCTAATGAAGATTGAGTTCAATTTTTAGGTGCTGGAAGGTTGGCATGTTTGAGGGAAATGTTAATTAAAAGTGTCTTTCTAAGGACAATTTTTATGGTTAATCTTCAATATTTTGTCACACAGACACACATGCCAAGAGGAAGAATAATGTATTCAACCTGAAGGATGAGCATGTAGGAATTTTGAGAGTACATGCATACATAGATACATAGACACATGCTGGGTCACATGGGCCTGAGATTTTTGAATATGTGAACAAAATTCCATCAGAGGGTAGATAAATTTTTTCTTTGATTCATTCTATAGATATTTACTAAACACCTAGTAGATGCCATGCTCTCTGTGGACCAATGGGCTGTGAATATAGAACATATAAAGTACCTAATACATTTAAGTACCTAATACATTTTTCTTTAGTTGTATGCAAGTACATTGAGAATTTAATTTGGTCTAGAAATATCTGCAGCATGTGACAAACTATTCAATGACTATAACCTTGCAGACAACCTTAATGACCAAAGAGAAAGAGACTTAAGGGAAATAAGACAATGCTAAAGTGGGAAAAGAATGTGCATAAATTCGAATTAGAAACTGATTACTTCCTTTAAATTTAGTAAATATTGAATTACTTTGGGATTTTACATTTCTAGTTGGCTTTCAGTGTTTCAGGCAAGAGTAAGAATGATATGTCTAACTCTAAAATTTAATTAGAGCAAGGGGATAGACAAATCCTGGTTAATGCATATAGTATTCTTTGTAATTCTTTGTCAGAGAATGCTTTGTAAATGAGCGATTCTTATCGCAAGCTGACCCAGCTTGTCACTTTAGCATAGGGAACAGTATTCCTTTTGAAGAAGGGTGACCCCATTTTCAAAATTAAGTCCCATCCCTCCAGTTGAGTTACTGCCCTATGGAGTCTTCAGAGGCCATGTTATCCTCCAAATTGTAATGGTCTCTGACATCAGGTGAATTCTTTGCCTTCATCGGTGTATGCCAGCCTCCTCTTCCAAAATTTAGCATGGTCCTTTGTTTGCAAGTCTTAAATCCAAGCGTTCTTGGTCCCAGTTGTCAGTTTCAAAGTTCTCTCCATGATTATTCTTTTTTTTTAAGATTTTATTTATTTATTCATAGAGAGAGAGAGAGAAAGAGAGAGGCAGAGACACAGGCAGAGGGAGAAGCAGGCTTTATGCAGGGAGCCCGAAGCGGGTCTCGATTCTGGGTCCCCGGGATCACACCCTGGACTGAAGGCAGCGCCAAACCACTGAGCGACCCGGGCTGCCCTCCATGATTATTCTTAATTCCCAAAGATGCTTGTGGCATTTGTAATCCCGAAAATCTACTTTAATGTCCCAGAACTCCTGCTATGGATATGTAGATGCCACCACTGCCTTTCATTACACCAGCACCTCATGCCTTTGGGACTCATATAGCATGAGATCTCTCATAATAATGGTGTGTATATTGACCGGTGTTATTTTTTTGACCTACAGTAGTTATAGACACTGGTATACTACTCTTGTTGTGACTGGAAGTAAGAATAGTAAAACCATACATGAATTTATAGTTTTGGATGTCTGTTCTTGTGGTTTGCATCAACCATAATCTGACTTCTTTTACCTTGATCAGATTTATTCATTCAGCATGCATCTACTGAGTACTTACATGTTTTAGGCACTGGTCTAGGCACCGGGGACTATAAGACAGACAATGTCCCTGTTTTTGTGTGTCTTTTTTTTTTTAAGTAGGTTCCACACCCAGGGTGGAACCCAATGTGCTACTTGAACACACAACCCTGAGTTTGAGACCTGAGCTGAGCTGAGATGAAGAGTCGGACGCTTAACCAACACAATCACCCAGGCGCCCTACTGCTCTTGTGTTTCTTAAGGACTATATGCACATGTTGGAGGGAAACTGAAAATAAACAAGTATACAAGTAAATTAACAATCTAATCTTAGAGAGGGATAAGTGCTGTGAAGAAAAAACAAAGTGGATGGAGGATGATGGGATGGGTGGGGAGTGATCATGGTGAATTTTACTCTTTGCTTGTGTCAGTTTTGTACAGACCTCACTAATACGTTGCCTGGGGCCCTTTGGATTCCTCTATTTCATAGTGGATTTCGTACTAATTCTCATTTTGCTGCTTCTGGGTACTCTCTCATTGGGACCACCTTCCCTGAACTAGTCCTGAAATAGAACTCAATATACCCTCTTATTAGACTTCTGTTCCATACTTTTCTTATCCTTGTCAGCATTAGAATTTGGCAGGTTCGCCCTCTCCCCTGTCATAGAATGTCCGTGGGCCTCTTAGGAATATTTTATTTAATTACTCAAAGCATTTTTGTTACTCAAGACAAATTACCTATTGAAAGAAAATCACAAGCATTGAAAGTTAGTAATGGTGGTGGCATTTGGCTTTGCCCACTTCTGTAGAGGAAAGAAGCCCGGACTGGGAGCCAGAAGACCTATATGACCTTGGACAGATGACTTCCTCTCTCTGTGTCTGTTTTCTTGTCTATAAAACCAGTGTTCAAGGTAGATGATCCCTAAGGTTCTTTCTAGCTCTAAATTGGTATAATTAGTTGTTTTCAGAGACATGGACCAAGACTTCTTTCCAACATTCTGTATAATTTTATAAAGTGGATATGTAGGGAAATTTTCTAGTATAATCAGAATTGCTTAGATTAAGTATAAGTTTTCCAGCAAAAGCCAGCTTTACAATTCTTGTAAATGTCACAAGAAGTTAAAACATTGCTTCTTGTTTTTTTTTACTTATTTTATTTGATTTATTTTATTATTTTTTATAATAAATTTATTTTTTATTGGTGTTCAATTTACCAACATACAGAATAACACCCAGTGCTCATCCCGTCAAGTGCCCCCCTCAGTTCCTGTCACCCATTCACCCCCACCCCCCGCCCTCCTCCTCTTCCACCACCCCTGCTTCTTGTTTTAACCTCTGCCAGCTAGGGCAGCAATTTAACACCACAGATACCACCCTCAGCTTCTTAAATGTGAATATCTGAAAGTTCACTATCTTTTCAGCTTGCCCACAGGAAATCTTCAAAAAGACTCAAATACCACTAAAATTAAGGAAGGCATTCTAAGTTGGCTTCAGAACGACATGACACAGGTGTTGTCTACTAGTGAGTTAAGAGCCAAGAAAAGCACGTTAACTCTTAAAAGGCCACTCAGGATGGTTCTAGCCATTACTGGGCCATCTTTTGCAGCACATTGCTAAGGCTCAATTAGGAGTGCCATCTCTTAAAAATCCTGATTTTGTGGTAAGGGAGTCTGAAGGAGAAGAGGTTCCAAGATGGTTTGGAAACCTCAGGAAGTACCTATGTAATTTCCAATCACAGGATTTGGACATATAAGAAGAAAAGGAGCTTATGGAAAAAGGTGAGGAAAACAGCCCAGGTAATTCCTGTATGGCTCCAGTTTCAGAGGCCATAATGTTATGCAGGTGAAGAAATAGATGCCCTCCAATACAATGACTTACCGAAGTACGCACAGTTAGCTGCAGACTTGAGACAAGAACCCAGGTCAACTGCATCCTGTCTGTTCCC
This sequence comes from Canis lupus dingo, assembly GCF_003254725.2. Lineage (NCBI taxonomy): Eukaryota > Metazoa > Chordata > Mammalia > Carnivora > Canidae > Canis > Canis lupus. The sequence continues at coordinate 104,076,095 of NC_064281.1, read as the reverse complement.
TTGATTTGCAGTTGCCTAGGCTAACTGCTGTTTGTTGCTTACTTGTCGGCTGGCTTCTGCTGTTTAATCCTTGATGCTACTTCTGTTCACAGCACTTTAATTCATTATTCTCAAAGAACTTTGTCAATGAAGGTGAGCAAAATCCCTTAACAATAGGTAAAGCACATTTTGCTTTGGAGGGTTTGGAGCCAGCTGAGAGCAGAAGGTCCCATAGCAGAGAGAGTGGCTGGATTGCAAATGGAGCCTAAGACGCAAGGTTCACTTGAAATAAATGCAGAAAGGGAGATTGTGGATATAGGCTGGGGATCCACAGTTAAACGTATACATCCCTGCTCTAATGCTCATTCTTGATTACAGCTGGAGCTCATTCTCCATCAAAAGATTCCAAAGTCTTATTTTAGGTTCTCACTTTCTTGAATCCTTTTCTAGGTATATTTGTTGCCTCTGCCTTATCTCTCTATTTCACTATTCTAGATTTTTTTTCTGCAATATTTCTCATTAGTTTGGTCTCACTGTCTTATCCAGGGCATTTGTAGCACAGCTGTATATCACCAGAGATCTTATGCGCACCTAAAATGGAGAACACTATTTCACAAGTTAGAAATTACTAGATTATTTCTTTCCCCATCCAGAGTTGAAATATTTCCTACTTGGCAAATGGCTCTTCTTTGAAATCCTAAAATTGCAATAGGAAAAAAATGACTGTCGCAGTGGCACCACGGGGCTCCCTGTCCCTTCACTTTCATTGGCTCATTGTCCAATTTGCTCCATTGATTTTCCAGACACTCAGAATTGCCTCATCAGCCAGACACCGGAATTATAAGGGGCTTCATCAGGGCCTTATGTGGTTTGAAAACTTTTCAAACTTTCATACTTTTGGCCACAGGTATGCTAGAGACCATGTGTAAATGGCATTTGGCAGCACATTGGTGTTTCCTCGCACGGCCTCTACAATTTCTGACTTGATTTCTGCTCGCCACGGGGCACAGTTTACCTTCTCTTTTCTGGGATTTTTTGTTCATTTGTCAGGAGCCCTAAAAGAAGGCTGCATCATGTACAGCCATAGAATGTCAGATTCATCCTAAACTGGCTTAAATGGACTTTTCAATGACCATTACTGATTTTCTATATGAAAATGGAAATGCACAGAAGACTTATAAAGAGCCTGTACGTAGTCTTTCCCCCGATTTTTTTCCATAGAGTTGATCTGACAATGTCATAGATGATGCATGAGACAAAATGGAGACCCCTAAGCCCAGTGCAGCTTGTTTGCATGAAACAGAATAAAAGCTGCAGGGAAGAAATGAGCATTATGTGATGCTTTAGCCAGGGGCCATCTTTTGACTCATGGGCACCTTTCAGATGATAGCCTACTTTCTGAACCTATGCAGAGGAAAGGGGTCACTGTGATATTCTTTTGCACAAATAGCCTTTTTTGACTAATTAATGAGAGTTGCTTTCTGGTTACATAGGAAACACAGAAGATTTTCTGAAATTCATAGGGGTGAAATAAACCAAGAGAGCCTCAAAAAATTAATTACTGATAATTGTGAATGCTGTTATCTTTTACGAGAAAATGAAACAGGATGAGAGGAGGGAGCTGTATGATGAAGACCCTCTGAAAACGATATAGTGTTATGCCATTGAAGAGCCATCTGACTTCACACTCAGTGATCATAAAATCTAATGTTAAACCATCTACCAGGAAAGTTCTGCAAGCTTCATTGATTCCTTTTTATATGAGTACCTTCAATGTCTCTTTCACAATGCTAGTAAAATATTTATAAATAAAATAATACTCTTGAGTTTGATTTGAAATTCAATCCATATGAACTGCAGTTTATTGTGAGTACCTGAGCATTTGATTTCTAATCTGAATGCAGAGTGAAGGCAAAATAACTAGGGGATGGTCCTCTATCTATCTCAACCTTCTACCCTACGACAATCTATTAAAGCACAAGACCTCTGATTTCCCCTTCTCATGGAGGAGGTGTTTCATATGTTGGCAATGAGTAGTCTTGTTGACAGTTTTTCATAGCCTGCAATCTTAGGTTGGTTGGCAGTGAATCATATTGAGACTGAAGGAAAGAGGTGATGGCCTTCAATAGATTTGGGGACACCAGGAGGGAACCTCCAACTTGGGTGATTCTCTTGTACTGTAGTTGAGTATTTACTATTAATTGATTAATCCATTCAATCTTTACAGATGTATTATTTACTGAGCATCTCCCATAATCCAGTACTATTTGTAGCACCAAGGATTCAGGGAGCTCACAGTTTAGTGGTAGCTATAGACTATCCAAAACTAGCACATCACAAAAGCATGTCCAGATTGTGATAGATGTTATGAAAGAAAGAAGTAGACTGCTAGAAGGAGAATGTGTAGCCCTTCGAAAAAACTAGATGGGGACAAATTTTGTCCTTTGTGAGTGTACATGATTTTCTGAATCATCACTAAAAATACGAAGCCAGGTCTCATAAATAGAGTAGAAGATCAAATTGATTCATAATGATTTGGGTCCCAAATGAAGGTTACATGTAATTAATATAATATTTCTGAGTGCCAATAAAACATATACTATGTTGAGTAGTGATGGGCAATTGTGTTTTCAAATGCAGTGGAAGGATCAGAACAATGGATGTCGTCCTTCAATGAACATTTAGGCATCTGTAGCTATCAACAGCATTGTATCTATTTTCCTGACTCTCTTTAAATCTGGTCCATCCTTGTTATCATTGGCAAATGTACTTTATTATGTTGGTAAAAATTATAATAGGATTGGGAGTGGGGCATAAAATAAATATTTAGAGATATCCCAAACTATGTAATACAGATGTAATAGGCAAAATTTGATGATGACAATTTATAATTTAGTCCCTTCATTTTATTAGGCCATATAAAGTGAAATTTCATTTCTGCCATTTTGTATCAAATACATCTATAGAACACTAATGTAACATTTGGATGAGATACAATTTATTTGAGTATTAGGAAAAGAGAAAATGCTAATAAGCAACAATGTTAAAATGGAGGTGAATGGACAAAGGAGGCCATGGTGGGAAAACTGAAAACCCTTCATGTGCTCCTTCCTATGCTAACTTAAGTGGTTTCCACTGCTTCCCTCTAGTGATTCTGTATGTTTCAGAAATATTGATTGTGCCCCCAGTACAGGAGAGCTAGTAAAGATGGTTTTGTAAAATGGGAGGAAGCCAATGATTGCCATTTAGTTGCATGTTTAGTGTGATTTTAGTCCCTTGCTTTGAGAAGCATTGATCTTCTCCTTGGGTGTTCACTTGAGCCAGGCACTGGAGGTACAGAGGTGAATCAGAGAGAGATCTTGCCTTGGTGGTACTCACAGTTGAATTGGAGAGACCAATAAACATGATGGAATATGGTGCATGCTAATCTAAAGGTACATGATTGGTTCCTTGAAGAGTCTGCACTAGATTGAGGTTGTTGGGTCAGGGGCTAGTGGGGGAACTATTCTATGAGTTGCTATAGCATGTGATGGAACAGGTATGTTCATTTTCTTTGGCTCAAATAAATCTCTTTGCAGCCTTGGCATAATTTACATGCATATGCATTGAATCTATTTGCCAGTTTTCAAAGGAAGATCGAGTGGGGTGACCTAGCTTCAAAACAAGTAGGTTTTAGAGGGAATATTCTGGAGTTTCTCCTTGAATGTGGAATCAGACTGGATCAGAATAACTTTCAGCTGACCTGTTGTGAGGAGCTAGCCTTGATTTTTGTTTCTTTTTTTCTTTTTGCAACACCAGCTCCATTTCTAGCAGCAACTGCGGCCAAAGCCACAGATTCGTTGCCTATTTACATAAGACAGTAAATAGGCCCTGAGCAGAGGATTAAGGTAGCCCTGTCTTCTGGGAGTTTATAATCTGAAACATGCAACAAACTAGAAAGAATATCCATCACACCTGATATGCTCACTTCCCTTCTCATATAAATTCAAAGAAAACAGAAAGTGACATGTCACATTCTACAGGATTTGTAAAACCTCTGGAGAGTATTCTCTCTCTTTTTGTGACTTTTCAAGCTGAAAGCAATTTTGTATATAATATGCAGTAGATTATAGGATTATTTTTTAAATTGGGGGTGAGAAAGCAAGCAACTTTCTTTCCTTCTTTCTTTCTTCCTCTTTTTTTTTTAACCATCAACAAGTTACATTGGAAAGTATGGATCAAATTAAAAGTGGATTCTCAATTTACCTTGGGGAAATATGGGCTGTATTTCAAATACTCTAAGGTCAGGGTTAACTTGGAAGTAGAAGAGGTGTCATAAAAATTAATTTAAGAAACTAGCCTTGAGATATTTTCTAGTTATAATAATCCCACAGGTGAAAGCAACATCTGTGGAATAATAAAGGTGCTTAGTTTGACCTTTTTAGCAAAAGGAGATATTACCAAAACATGACCAAAGCTTGGAGCTGAGGCAATGCGGTAAAGTAACAGGAGCTAAGTCTTTATGTTATGAGGATGTGATCAATTGTGAGAAAACGGTGCAAAAGTAGGACACATGCCAGGGTGCCTGGATGGCATAGTCGGTTAAGCACCTGACTCTTGGTTTTGGCTCAAGTCATGATCTCATGGGTCATGAGATCCAGCCTTGCATTGGGCTCTGCACTCAGTGTAGCGTATGCTTGAATTTCTCTCTCCCTTTCCATCTGTTCCGCCCCACATTCATTCATTCTCTCTCTCTCTCTCTCTCTCTCTCTCTCTCTCTCTTCCTCTTTCTCTCAGGCTCTCTCTGAAATAAATAAATAAATTTTAAAAAGTAGGACATGTGCCAAACTAATATTCATTTACCCAAACTTATATGTAGGTGTGAGAGGCAGAGAGAAGAGTAGAAATGTGAAGATAGACTAAGAAAGACCAAGGAAGTAGCAAAAGGCTGAGCCAGAGATGGACAGAGATGGAAAACTGACAAATCAGCCAACCTGGGATCACATTTCAACTCTGCTGTTAAATTCACTGTGAGACCCTACTTAAGTTACTTCTGTATGGACCTCAGTTTCTCCATCTGTCAAATGAAGGAGGTGTGCTAGAAAATGACCCTGGAGCACTTACCAACTCTCTAGTTCTCCCCAGGAGCGCTAGGGGGATGAAAGGGCCAGCAGGCAGGCAGGCAGCAAATACACAGAGGCAGGCATGCACACAGACAGACTGGCTGCATACATGCATAGGCTAGCCTCAGAATAGGAGCAGAACAAACATGAGGGTGGGCCAGCAGGCCGTGAATCACAAAGAGCAGCGGCCAATGCCACAAAATCGTTTCATTGCTCTTTTTTAAAAATTTTTATTTATTTATTCATGAAAGACACACACACACCGAGGCAGAGACATAAGCAGAGAGAGAGAAGCAGGCTCCATGCAGGGAGCCCGATGTGGGACTCAATCCTAGGACTCCAGGATCACACCCAGGATCACACCCTGGGCCGAAGGCAGACATGCTCAACCACTGAGCCACCCAGGGGTCCCCGTTTCATCACTCTTATGATAGCCATGGCCATCTGAGGAATTGGCAGCCCTCTTCTGCATGGCATGGGCCTAGCTTTCTGGGGGCCACACACTCATTTTCTGAGTGGCTTAGCCATCTCTTTCCTCTATAGGCTCACAAGAGGAGTTTTTGAGGCTGTGTGTCTAAAGCTGGATGGATAATTTTGAGCACTGTGTTCCCCAGGTTTTTTAAACTTTTGTGAATTTTACTTGCAGCATTAGGGAAGTGATGAGAATAATTAGTACATGTCAAGTTTCCAGCCAGTGAATGACTTTAGTGAGGAGCTAACAATGTACCTCTTAGACAGACTGATTGCAGCTATAAGGTGAGGTTTCGGGCAGGTTTTAGTATCTGGTCTTTTATCCCCCCCCCCCCCACACTTTCATTAGTTTCTGCAAGAAACAAAACACTGCAATCCTCTTGCTTTCCTTACAATTTACCCTCTCCCCCTAAGATAACAGCCCAAGAATTTAGCTTGAGGGTGGGTGGCCTGACAGTAGGTACCCCTCCAGGTGAATCTGATTTGATGTTGATCTCTCAAGAAGCTTCTGTGGCATCTAGGACACTATTTTGTGTTTATCTCGATCTTCACATTCCTATCCTAGCAAATGTTAGAAGAAAAGCAACTCTGTCAGAAATGTGTTACCTCAGTGAAAGATAGCTTATCAGGATAATGGAATCTGTATCATACCCATCACTGTAGTATTTTCTTAATGAGATTTTGCCATGACTAGAATTGCCACTTTCACAGGCCAAGTGAGTCCTAAGAAAAAAGGCCAGAGTGTGCGTGATATCCGAGGACAATGGTGAAGAGGCCAGGCTGGCTGCAGACTGGTTCCCATACCATCCAGGTGACAGCATCAGTTGAACCATGTGGAACCTGTTTGGCAAGGTGCTGTGTGGCTGGGGTCAGCCTTGGTTCCCATGACCATCTCCAGCCTCACCTTTTCCCTGGGCTCAGACTCCTATGACCACTATCCTACTCCACAAACCCCACTGGGACACTTAATCGGGATCTGATACTTCACCTTGCTCCAAAGCAATCTCCTGACTTTTCCTGAAAACTTGTCCCTTTCTCAGTCTTTCCCATCTCAACAAATGGCACCTCTGTCGTTTCAGTTGCTCTGGCGAAAATCCTCAGCGTATCTTTCACATTTCTTTTTCTCTCCCAGGCCACATCTAAATCCATTAGTGAATTTTATCTACACTGCCTGCATAATACGGCTGGGATCTGACCCCCTCTGCTGTCCCTATCCAAGCCACTATGATTTCCTCCATGGGTTGCTGTAACAGGCTCCTGGTTGTTTCCCCTGCTTCCACCACTACAGGCTGTTCTCGCAACAACCAAACTGATGATCCTTTTAGAATGCTAATTCAGATCTCATCACTCCTTTGTTCAAAACCCTATTGTGTGAGGGATCCCTGGGTGGCGCAGCGGTTTGGCGCCTGCCTTTGGCCCAGGGCGCGATCCTGGAGACCCGGGATCGAATCCCACGTCGGGCTCCCGGTGCATGGAGCCTGCTTCTCCCTCTGCCTGTGTCTCTGCCTCATTCTCTCTCTCTCTCTGTGACTATCACAAATAAATAAAGATTAAAAAAAAAAAAACCCTATTGTGACGCCCATCCAAGACTGAGGCCTCCCCAGGGCCTGCAATGCCTTGCCCAGTCTGGCCCCTGTTCCCTGTCAGACCTTGTATTTTATGACTCTGCTGTGTGCCCATTCCTCTTTAATCACACCGGTCTCCTTGGTTTCCTTGACATATACCAGACCGGCTGCTACCTCAGGGCCTTTGCTCCTCTGTCTTGGCCTGGAAAACTTTTCCCCCTAGATATTGGCAGGGCTCGCTCCTTAAATTAAATCAGGTCTTTCCTCAAATGTCACAGGATGATGATTGCCAAGAAGTCTGATTCTTCAAAAGAGGTCACTGGACTTGGCCAGCAGGCAGCCACTGCTGATCTTTAAGAGAACAGCTGCGTCTGGTGCTGGAAGAGGAGAGGTTCTCTAACCCTCTGTATCTCTTTTAGACCATGTGCTTCTTGAGCTCTGTGCTGTTTTCTCATTCACCTTGGCATCTGCAGCATCAGGCACAGTGCCTGGCACTCAGTAGGTTTTCAGCCGGCATATGTGGAATAAGGGCACAAGCCTGATTTTTAAGCAATTGGTAATATGAGAACACCTTAAATTGCTAAAAGTTGTGACGGCTGCCTCAGTTTGTTTCAGGGAATATGGTTGTAAATAATACCTGCACATTCACGGCAGACCCATTCCTTGAGCACCGACATGTGATGTGTTAAGCATAGGAGGTGGAGGTTTGCAGTGCACACAGGGCTGGGGAAGTGGGGGCTGGGACCATCCTGGTCTCTTAGGAAAATAAGAAAGTTCAATCTCTGCTTGTGTATTAGCTAGCTCACTTCCCTTTGAACATTCTCCCTTTATTTTTATATATTCATTTTGGGGGAGGAGCAGGAACAGAGAGAGAATCTCAAGCAGACTCTGCACTGAAGCCTAGGGCCCAATGACATGGGGCTTGATCTCAGAACCGAGATTATGACCTGAACCGAAATCCAGAGTCAGATACTTAACCAATTGGGCTACCCAGGCATCCCTGAAAATTCTCCTTTTAGAGACACTGGAAGGATTATTTAGCTTCACAAGCTATCCTTGGGGTTAAGCAAAATCTTAATGACTTTAGGAGTATTCAAATAGTTAACACTCAGCTGGCCGTAAAAAAAAAAAAAAATATATATATATATATATATATATATATATATATATATATACATTTAATGTGGATTCTCCCAATAATTTAAACTGGGTTCAACCTTCATTTACTTTATCTTCCTTCCTTTCTTTAACAGCAGGGCTGAAGTTCAAAACGAGCATGGGAATGGCTTTTGTTCTCACATGCTGCTCTATCTTTCAGACTCTGACCTCTGAGATCTTTCCCTAAACACCAGTTAAAGAGGGTTGGCCTTTCCCGAAACACTTTGTTCCTAGAGCCTGCTTTCCTTTGCTGTCTGAAAATTGTGTATGGTCTCTCCTGCAGCATAGGCTCACAGAGCCCTCCAGATCAGTGGTTGGGAAGTCTTTTTACCTGTAAGGAGAGGAAAAACAGGACAGTGTGGCCAAGAAGAGGTAGTCACTCTACCACCCTTTGAGGTCATTCCATACTCCTATAAAAGAGGATTTTTCTGTGACTCCCTCTGCTGTAAATCAAATGCATACTAGGAATGCCTGGGTGGCTCAATCGATTAAGTGTGTCTGCCTACGGCTCAGATCATGATCTCAGGATCCTGGGAATGGGCCCTGCATTGGGCTCCCTGCTCTGTGGAGAATCTGCTTGTCTCTCTCCCTCTGTCCCTCCCTCAGCTCATGTTCTCTCTGTCTCTCTGAAATAAATCTTTTTAAAAAAGCAAACAAACAAACAAAAAAAACCAAATGCTTACTAAACAGTTGTGTGCCATCCAGATTCATTCAACATATATTTGCCGAGTACCAGTCTGCCTGGATGGAAAGGAGATGGGAAATGCAGAGATGAAACCCAGTTCACATACCCACAAGGAGCCCACGATCTGCAAAAGGTAGAAATAAAGATAAACATGTGGACAGATCTTATGATTTAACGTGATAAAATCAGATCTGAACAAAGTGGAGCCAAGAGGAAAAGATTGATTTTGCCTGGGGCTGGACAGAAGCCGACAGGACACAAAGGCAACAAGTGTAGGTTTTCAAAGAGAAGCAGGAGTTTGCTCTGAGGAGAATCTGAGGAAGCACAGCCCAGGCAGGGAGAGCAGCTTTGTAAAGACCCAGAAGCCAGGACAAGCCCAGAGGGTCTAAGAAGGGCAGTGCACTGACCTTTAGAGAATGTGTGAGACTGGGTTTCATCATGAAAGATCTTGGATGCCATGCTGAGATGCAGACCTGATTTGGTAGGCAATCAGGAGCTATCAAAGATGAGCAAGCAGGGAGGGGTAAAATGGCTGTTTTGTCCACAGATAATACGGGCGCCCAAATGGAAGGCAGGGGGCCCTGGGTCAATGCTGTGATAGTATTACACACTCCCACTGTCAGCACGCTGACCACACTGAAACAACTATTAACAGGAAAAGGGACATAGTTAGTTCTAGTCCCTGGGCATGCATTGCCTGGGCAGAAGAGCTGCCATCCCTTGTCCCACTGCCTGTTACACCGAGCATGGGATGGGAGCTCCTTGTTCCAAGGCAAAAGCCCTCAGTAGGAGGCTGTTTGTAATCATGCCGAAAATTACTTCATTATTGGAACCTGTGTTTGATCTGTGATTAGGAGCTGGATTAAGAAATCAAGTAATCAACCACTGACATTGTAACCATAAATTGTTCTATAAACAACCAGCTTCCCCTGCCTCCCCCAGCCCAAGAAACGAACCTAAAAACAGATGCTTTTCCTGTTGTTTGACCTCCCATGAGTTTCAGCACCCAAGTCTGAAAGCTGTGCCTGCCAGCCACAATGCCCCCTCCTTCTCCTCACATATGGGTCGCTCATGGTGTACCTTGTCAGCCTGAGACAAGACACCCAGGGAGACTGGAACTGTTAAAAAACACGCAACTTATTAAGATTCATTTAGTGAGGGGGAAGAGGTTTACTTTTAACGGAACTGAGGAGAAAATGCCTGGAGTTCCAGATGAAGAACAGTTAAGGAGAAAATCCTCAGAGACTGTTGCTGTTCGAATGATTTGTTGGAAGTCGTTTTTTGTCCTGAAGGCTTTTATTCTGGGCCAAAGGCATTCCAGTACTCCAGCCCATAGAGATACGTCTTTCTGTAAAACAACCTTAAGGCTTATTGACATTTTCTTGTCTGGGACTGCACTGTGCTTAACCTTGCAGACACATAATAAGTTGCTGTAAATTATAAGTAAGATCTAGATTTCGTTTTTGCAAAGACTGGCAGCAACTGGGCAGTGATGTTCTATGAAGCTGTGCCAGAGGTTGCTACTACTGCATACTCTGTTTCCATGATGCCCGGAGACAGGAGCAGCTTGAAATGTTTCTCTGATCATTTTCCTTCTATCAGAAGGTAGCAAGCTTCACTTTTCTCCTTTGTCATCATTTCCAGCTCAAAACCCTTAGAAGTCATAACATGGAAGGGTTAGAATCTCTCCAAACCCTTCCATGTTACAAAACAGGGACTCAGAAGTCAGGCGACTTGTGCTTTGTCCTCGGCTACTCTTCAGCAGAAACAGAGCTACAGTCAGGTCTCTAACCCAGAGGTTTGCTTTGTTCAATGAGAGCAGGCCTTCCTTCATCTGCCCCTGGGGAACAATTCCAGTAGCTCAGTAATTAATAACACTGGCTCTTTCCCCAAAATTCACTTTGACAAGTTGTCATAAAAAATCACTTGATGCTTGGTGTAACTATACCACCAACTAGAGCTAACACTTGGAGGGCACTTTACAGTTTGGACAGTACTTTTCACCATGACCTCTTGAGTAGGACTGCTGGTGTTATCAACGGCTTTGCTGGTAGGTAGCATTTTAAATGATAGTGTGTTAGAGACTGGGATCCTTTTTCTGCAGAGGAGTTTAAATGGCTTTAAATTTTTTTTTGAATAAAAAGAGGACCAGGGAAGGTTTTCATATATGCGCTTGTCATTTCCAACAGGATCTGTGAATAAAAATTTAAAATACTCTGTGTGAGACTGAATTATCTTAGGATTGGAATGGACTCGAGGTACAGTGAGTCGTTCTAGGAGACAAAGCAATGGAAGATTCTAGGTTAGGAATAAATGCTGCTAAGGGATTTCTAAATACTCTTAAACTCTCAGAACACTGTGAGAAGAAATCATGGTCACTGAACAAAATGGAAGAATGAAATAGAGGGCCACCTGGGTGGCTAAGTTGGGTAAGCATCCAACTCTTGATTTTGGCTCAGGCCGTGATCTCAGGGTCGTGAGATCGAGCCCCACATCGGGGCTCTGCACTCAGCAGGGAGTCTGCTTGAGGATTCTTTCTCTCCCTCTCACCCGCCCCCCTGCTCTCTCTTTCTCTCTCTTAAAGAAATAAATAAATAGCCCCTTCCCAAGACATAGAGAAAGTGAAGGCAATAGGTTGAGAAAGGGAGAAGGGAAGATGCAGAGGAGAAATCTCTGTTGGAGATTATAACTAACAAAAGTTGTATCTCTTTTTTTTTCCAATTCATGCATTCACTGGGGTAAACAGATGATATCAGAGCAATAAAGCACCTGAATCTCTCAGAGTTTGCTGCTTGGAAGTTAATGTCTTGGGAAACTGAAGACTCTTTCCATTTCTTTGGGAACTTGCTGATTTGGGGTTTTACATCAGAGTCAGCAAATTACAGCCCCTGGGATAAATCCAGTTCATTGCATGTCTTTGCATGGCCTGTGAGCTAAGTATGGTTTTTATTTCAAATGGCTGAAAAAAATTACAATATTTCGTGACATTTCAAAACTATGTGAAATTCAAATTTCAACATCTGTAAAGAAAGTTTCATTGGAACACGACCATGCATTTATTTACATGTTGCCTTTGGTGCTTTGGTGCTGCAATGGCAGAGTCTGCAAATTGAAAATGTTGACTGGCCCTTTAAATAAAAAGAGTCACCTCCTGCTTTATTTTTTTTAAGATTTATTTATTTGAGAGGGGAGAAGGGGCAGAGGGAAAGGGAGAGGGAGAATCCTCAAGCCGACTTCCCCACTGAGCATGGAGCCCAACACAGAGCTCGATCCCAGGACCCTGAGATCACTGAAATCAAGAGGCAGCTACTTAACTGACTGAGCCACCCAGGTGCCCCATGGAAGTAGCTTCATGGGCTGAAAGGGTTAAATAACTTCCTTTGGTCCCTAGCTCTTTACCAGAGGGGAGTTTAGACCAAGGGATATTCTGGTTCAATACACCTTAATTCAATGACTTGCACTCTTAATCACCATATTTTAGAAACGAATTAGAAAAATGGAATCTTAGGCTGCAATCAAATGAGAAATTGTATGCTGTGGAGGTACATCAGATGTTTAAATTTTCTGAAATGTTATATTGTTTCCTGATAATTCCAAGTGAGATAAATAGGACATTTTTTCATTTGCCCTTTGTAATGACCTGCTTCATATAACCAGCAGCGAGCAATTTGGGGTCTGCAGGCTGTTTGAGGACACATTTTGTATTGATTAGCTGTAGCTCAGGCCTGAATGGTTAACTAAGCAATTTGGGTCTTAAAAAAAGCTGTAGATTCTAATACCTCTACAACAGTTTTGTTATTGGAGAGGTGGTTAGGGACAGGCCATTATTTACTTGTACCAATTTCTGGCTAACCCCTTGCTTACTCATTGTGGCATCTTTCACCAAAATGTCATATAGGGCCAGGCTTTCCAAGCACATTTCAGAATAGTGGCATTTAAGCAGGAATTTAGATACTCACCTAGAGCTTTGTTCTGGATCTCATCACTAAGGATGGAGGGGGGGTTGATCCCGGCTTGGAACAGAGGCTCAGGAGATAAATGAAAGGCTGAGGATCAGCACTGGAAGGTCAGGAAGGCACATTTTTCATACTGGGACATTTGACCTACGCATCATTTCTCATGCTGTTTAAAGACATATTTTGCATTGACTAGCTGTCACTGAAGCCCACACAGTGAAGTCAGTTTTCTGCCTTCTGCCTCTTTCCTGAGCACCCGTATTCACTGTAGCTTAGATCTAAGAGAAATGATGTCTTCTCCCAGCTCAGAGGGTTAGAGGCCTTTCAGCTTTGCCTTTCCTCCACTGCCTCTTTAAACTAGATTTCTTTCATGAGTACTAGCATTCCCTGGTTGCCTTTTAGATTTCTAATCCGTAGCTTCATACCATTATGACCTGACATTTCCAATTACATTTTATTTTAGAGATTTTGCCATTTTGCCAGGGTTTTTATAACTATCTTGCTTTGGGCCCTCGTGAAGTCAGTGAGAAAAGTTCCCCCACCCATCCCTTGGTTTTGAGGTCCACTAAAGTCATCAGAGCCAGCTTGAATTTGTGTTTCAGGAGGCTTGTCTGAAATCCAAACAGCCATCTGCTGATGGCTTGGTAACTAGACTGAAGATTTGTATGAGGATTATCAGGAAGGCTGGCTGGTGTCTTCTGTTTGGGCACATTACACACAACGCAGCTTTCGTTGTGGTTCTTTATGTGACCACCTGTTTATTTATTTTATTTTTTATTTTTTTATTGGAGTTCAATTTGCCAACATATAGCATAACACCCAATGCTCATCCCGCCAAGTGCCCCCCTCAGTGCCCATCACCCAGTCACCCCAACCCCCCACCCACCTCCCTTTCTACTACCCCTTGTTCGTTTCCCAGAGTTAGGTGTCTCTCATGTTTTGTCACCCTCACTGATATTTTCACTCATTTTCTCTCCTTTCCCTTTATTCCCTTTCACTAATATTTATATTCCCCAAATGAATGAGACCATATAATGTTTGTCCTTCTACGATGGACTTATTTCACTCAGCATCATACCCTCCAGTTCCATCCAGGTCGAAGCAAATGGTGGGTATTTGTTGTTTTTAATGGCTGAGTAATATTCCATTGTGGAGGTTCCTCAAAGAGTTACGACCATTGCCCTACGACCACTGCCCTACGACCCAGCAAGTGACCACCAGTTTAAATTCCGAATGTTTCACCTGAACAGATACCATTGTTCAGTTGATAACCTTGAATGATTTCTAGTTGGCTGTTCCTTATCCCAAAGGAGTGTCACTTAGGATGAAATTCATTCAGAGAAGTATTGATCCCTTAGCCATCACACTGCATTGATTCCCACTTCTCTCAACAGAAGAGTGTCCTTCATGGGCTGAGAATGTTCATATTGCCTCTAGATATGATTGTTTATTCAGCAAAGGCCTTCATTAAACCAAGCAATACTATAAGGTAATGAGGCTTGCTTTAACAAACATAGCAGAACTTCTACATCCAAATGAGCCCTGGCTCCCTGGCTTTCCATCATCCTGCTTCTTTTCAGGAGAAAGTAGTCAGTCCAAGGGTTCATTCAGATCTCTCCTCCCCTCCCCTAGTGCTGAGTTCCCCAAGAGACCTGTCCTCAAATCCTATTCCAGATGACCTCCAAAGAGAGAGGACAGGTGGAGAGAAAGCATCCATGCAGCAGGGCAAAGAAGCTCAAGACTGACAGAGAAGGGGAAGCCTCGAATATAGTGGGTACAACAGACGACTTGTATTGGCATATAAAGGATGCAGAAAGCAGATTATTGTGAATTAATTATTCCTTTATTGCTCCTAAATGTACCATGACTGAGCTGCAAGGCATAAGGAAGAGGGCTCATGACTGTCCTAGAATTAAATATTACAAGTCAGAGTAGGAAGCACATAACAGATATTTTGGTATCACTTAGAGCTTTGCCCCAAGCAGGTGGTTAGTGGCTTGTTGTTGAAACAATAGTAGATTAGAGCTGTGAACTTGGACAAGAAGACCTAGACTGTTATAATGAGTAGAAGAGTAGGATCATCATTACATATCAATTATGAAATAATTGAATTATTATAATCTGTCATTTCCCATTTATCACTATCATTATTCTGTCAAGTCAGGTAGTGATACTGTCTTGTTTCTACCCCACTTTGCATTTATGGGAACCTAGGCATACAAATTAGTTGAGGTGCTGGTGTGATGGCTTGGAACAAGAATCCCAGTTCTCCAACTCTCCATGTGGCACTCCTCTCTCAACAATCTGGATGAAATCAGGGGCTAGCATCATTCACGATCACTATTTACAAAAGTCTAATTAATACCTCTTACTCCTTAATGAGATACTTCTCTTGACTCCATACACAAGCAGAGCCAAACAAGTGATGTCATAATGCCAGAGTGAATTATTGGGCTTGTGTCAATCCAGGCAGGGATGAAAAATCACCCCGGTGAACTTAATCCAGGAGCAATCAAAGGGCCAAAGTTTTAATTAGTGAGACTTGTGATTTACATTCTCATTTGGCATCCTAAAACTCTGCATTAGTCTTCAAACTCCCGCACTTCCCTGGTTGTTGTCTGACACTGGTTAAGATAGGTAATGTGCTTTTAAATAACATTATATTTAATGGACCTTTGAAGGCACTGACATGAATCTCTTTCCTTCTGCATCATTTCTAATCAAAGGAGGATGATGCCAAAGCACGATAGTGGATACATGAAAGGAACACATTTACTTTTAACAAACATAGCAGAACGAATAGATGGGAAAATGGTGCTTGTTTCTTCAACATAGTCGAGCTTTCCATGTTGCTACATCAGTCACTACATCCAATGGTTATAGCATGTTCTCTTGACTCTGCTTGATGAGGAGACATCTTTGTTCTTTGAGGGTGAATTATGTTTTTGGGAATCCATCAGAAGTCATCAGAAGGTCATTATGAGGTCCTAATTGACCAAGCTGGATCTGTGGTTGGGGCCAAAAGTGGGGTGTGACTATGCTTCTCATGTGTTTCCTCACTGTCTGTGGACAGAATTCTCAGGGGAGAGCTCTGGAAATGTGAATGCCAGCAGCATCCTTGGAATCTATACAGATTCTTCAGGTGACAACTGTAAGAGGACCAGTATGCATTGGGTATGATATAGGCCCCATTGACTTGCTAAATATCTGTTTTAAGACTTTGTCAGACTGCCTACATTGTCTCCTTATCTGCCAAGTAACTCTGATCTTCATTCTCTTTCCAACAGTCTGGGTGGAGCTACCATCTTTCATGAGTGTAATTTTACAAAAATCTAACTAATACCTTTTACTTGGTAATGAGTTACTCCTTTCGACTCCATAGACAAACAAGGCCAAATATGTGATGGCAGAATTCCCTAAGTGAATTATTGAGCTTGTGACAACCTAGGCTGGGATGAAAAATCACCTCAGTACTTTTAATCCAGGAACAATTAAAAGACTAAAGAATTAAGAAATGTGGGTTTTAATTGGTTGAAGTCTTGAAAGAGTGACCTTTCTTATTCACTCTGGTGCCTTTTTTGTATATGTTCTCTTTGATTACAAGTGAATATGCCATTAGGGAAAGATATCTATTTCCTTCCTCTGTCCCTTGGTAACTTATGGGCAAGAAAGAAAAAATTGGCTTCTGAGCCTGCAAAGAGCATCAAATCATTGGATTTGTAGTTCAAGTGAGAGCCAGTACCCTGCCCTGAGGAACTTACAGGAAGCATAGAAGGAGAATTGCCAACAGAAGGAGCAGACAGTGCTAACTGGTGATACAGTTTGACAAGAGAGCAATGCCCCAGGAATCCTGAACAAATGATTAGAAAGAGGCCCAAGGGAAATCATGAGACGTGCTTCTCTGTAGCCTTGGCCAAGTCTCCCTAGCTCCCAAAAGAATGTCAACAGCAGATACAACTGCTGATGTGGGGCAAGATCCAGGCAGACAAACCACATAGGGAAGGAAAGTCATATGGAAAGCCCCAAGCCCACTCACACAAGACCACTCAACGGAAGCAATCCTTTCTGTTGTCAAGTGACTGGGTGGTCTGGAGAACCATTGATCTAAGGCTCATGCCCAGATGGATGCCTCTAAGTTTCCCACCCTTTTCCTTACTGTCAGCCGGATCACCAGGAAGTCTGCACCTACACCACATTAACTTAGCTGCCCACAGGTTATTGCCACTGGTTTACCCTCTAATGTGGTATCTTCAGCTGCTAAACATGAGTGAACTTAACAGTAGGGAAATTATCCTCCGTTCAACTTGACTTTTAAAAAGTCTATGTAAGACACTGTCCTGTAGAAAATGCTTCTAGGTTTCCAGAAAAAAAAATTGTGCTTCTTAGAGTCAGCACCAGGAATCAGTTTGACTCTCCTGACAAAATGATACCCTTCCTTTTTGTCACAGGTTAAGAAAGCTATTACCCAGCATGTTTCCCTTATGGCCTTGGTTGCTAGGAAACTCAGAGCTAACTCTAACACTTAAATTTCAAGAACCCCACTGTTCAAGATTTTAAGAATGAGTCTTTCTCCTTTTGAAGAATTTTTTATTGATCTTGGTTTTTCCCCAGGGTCATATTATAGGTGTCCTTTAGGACAAGCTACCTTGAATTTGGGGTAGTGGTAGGTCATAAATTACAAAAACATACTGCTGTGGCCTCACCTGTGATGGTCAAATACCAATCTGCATTTTCCGTGGCCCATGCTCCTGGCTCTGACTTTGTGCTCCCCAGAATAAATTCTGTTTCTGTTAGTCACAGCCTCCATTTTCACACTAGATTTGATGCTTTCCCCCCGTATAAATCTTTAATCATTATTTCTCTATGCCTCCAAATATCAGAAAGCAGGGGGGATGCACAGAGCAGGATGCACCTTCCTGTTGTTGTGGGGTTTTTCCCCTTATCTCTGGAGCCAGTCGATAAAACTGCAAGAAGGAAATTTCCATGAAAACAAGAACCTTACAGTATGGGGACTGCTGACCTGTGGCAATTACTCATGCTAGGATTGTTTTAGTTGGTGCCTTACTTGACTTTCAGTTTATGGCCATCACTTGACAGAATTAAAAATCGACTTTGCTCTGTCTGCTCATTTTTTGAAGGGGACAGCCTGTTCCAGAGGAGGTGTTTTCCAGAAAACAAAGAGTCTGTACTGTGACCAGAAACCAAAACTGGATGGGTGACAGCACAGGCCTGCAAGCTGTTGGCTCCCTGCAGTCCATGGTATGGCATAGGCCATGGATGACCTTTCTCTAGAACCATGGGCAGTTGGACAATGTGCCTCAACAAGGCCTGGTTGAGTTTTGACATCCTGGAAAAGGATGTAAAGGACACTTCCCCTTAATTTAAACAAAACTCCCACCCAGGCCTGCAAGGGATGAGTAGAGCCAAAGCTCCCAAGAGAAAGTCAAAGAAAATAACAATGACAGAACTTTTTGAGAGTGAGAGGGTCACACTTTCTCTCTGGGGTTTCATCTCCCTTTTGAGTTTCTGGAACTTTAAAGCTGAATTGCCTTCCCATGAGCCATAGAAAAAGAACTGGTCTTCTTCCCAAGGGTGTGATGATGAACTGACATTCTCGAGCTCCAGTGAAGGTTCTAGCCCTTCCCAGCATAAGTTATCTGTTTATCTCACATAGAGTCATTCTTTACACCTCATCAGTGGGGTGTCCTTACCCATATATCCCTAATTGAGACGAATCTGGAAATGGTTTAATATGGTCTAACATTCATGGTATCCCTTCATAGACAGTGTAAATAACAGAGTGAAGGCAGCCATTTTCTTACAAAGGTTGAGGGGCATAAGGAAGAGAGCAGGCTCTTCCCATTCATAGGCTCTGCCCCCAGGCACTGATGAAGACATTTGCCACAAGTACTTTATTCCTTACTTCATTTAGGATTTCACAATGGCTGGAAGTAGATCCTATGGGAAGATTCTGCCCTCTTTCTTATGTTCTTCAATGGTTTCTCCATTTCGCCTAAGCCAAGAGGTACTCCCAGACAGTGAGACCTCGCACTGTCATTTCACTGTTTGCTGTAGAGCAATGTATGGACACCAGTTCAGATGGGTTTAAAGAATTTGTCAAATAGGAAGTTGATAGTTTAGTGGTTAGGGAGAACCAGAGGGCAATTAATTCAAAACACAGAGACTATCTGACAAAAAAGTGGCAGAGATGAGAGCGTAACTCTCAGAAAGCCTCAGCCTTCCCAAGTGCAAAACAACTGGGTTTGGCATATGGCTGACCCAAATTCTGATTATTACAGAGCCAAGATTTTCTTGAAGTTTTGAGGCTGAGGAGAATAGTCAGTCCCATTTCTGATTGTGTATATAATAGAGGAAGCAAACAACAGGAACAACAATGAAAAGTGGACTAAATGTTTCTTTGGGAAATTCTAATGAATTGTTTCTTTGGGAGATATATTTGCATAAACTTGAGTACAGTTGCTTTATCTAGCTCAGGCACTAAAACAATTTCTTATTTTGTTGATCTTTGTTGCAATAAATAAGGCTGGACTGAAAAAATATATCTAAAGCCTATAATTACAGATTTGTTTGGTATATGATGCTTCCTTCAGTATACTGCAGATCATCGTTTCTAGGACTTGATGAAATCAGGTTGCATGTGACCAAGAAGGTTTATTCTCTATCAAATACTCTTGGCATTATGAAGGATGGCATGACTGATGAAATACCGCACTCATCAGAAAAGCACACTAAGGAAAAGCAACGTGTAGCAGTTGGAAACCTATGATACACGAATGTCTTATAAACAGCAAATGAGTCTCTTATGAGTGTAACACTCACCCTAGATCCAGTTTCCTCTTTGGCTTGCAGGAACCCACTTTCTTCACTGTAGTTTGTCCTTAATCTTCTTTCCAGGCTCTGCTCTTCCCACTCTATACACTCTCCTTATGTAATCTCTTCCTCTCTAAGGTTTTCAACCACCATTAACATTCTGAATATTCCCAGATCTCTAGAGACCATTCTTCAGCGGAAATATCTATATATCCAGCTAAGCTCTACATCCATATATCCAACTGTCAAACAAATTCATAGCCTCGGGGTCTCAACAGCGCACAAAACATAACCCAGAATGAACCTATCATCTCTTTCATACTCTCCTCCCACAGAAAAAGGCTGTCCATCTTTCTTGTACTATTTATTTTGGCAAATGAAGCCACAACTCATTCATGTTACTTCATTTTTGGCCCCAAGCCTTTCTGTCTTGTTCTGTACTCTGTGGGGGCTCTGGCCCTGTTTGCTAGGTGCTAGCCAAGTTCTCTCATTAACTTCATGTTACATCCATGGGGTACTTCCCTTGGATACATCCCTTCTTTCTTAGGACCTTTCTTTACTATCTTGAGGTGCTCTTCTAACTCCCTATTTCTGAGTCTTTCCCGTGACTGAGTGGCGTACATTCAATAAAGAACCTCAGCTAAGTGTCTTAGGTTGGACTGGACTGTTACTAAACACTCCTATTCATTGAAAATAGGATATGGGTATAAATCATATAAGCCCTAGTATTTAACAGTGATTAGTGGATGATATACAAGCAATATATTTTTTTGTTTCCCTGAATTATCAGAATTTTAATCTTCCACAAACATACCCAGTAAAATAATGTTCAGCTTTCCAAATCTTAACACAACAGAAAGAAGTGATTGGATTTTATTCAGAAAAGAAATTTAATGGTCTCTACACATCATAGAATGGATAATGTTTGCAAAGGAAACCCTACTTAGAAATAGCATGCACTCAAACAAATATCCAAATGAGTGATATTTGAGCAGTTTAAAAATAAAAATATTTTCAAGTTTTTAAATGTCCTTCTAAATATAAAGGAAATGTGTAAGAACCTTCGGTTTACAGGCTCAGTACTATTAAGGAGAAGCTCATTGGAGCTCATTTGAGAGAACTTTTCTCTCTTTACTGCCCCAGAAAGCATGATCAAAACCATTGCTGCCATGGCCCTTCTACTTGCTGTCTAAGGAGACAGCCACACTTTTAAATCTTGAATATACCCACTCCTTTAGAAAGCACTTAAGATGCTAAGTTCAGCAGCAAGAATATCTTTGAATGTTCCTGCCTTTGAACACCAACATGTAGCAAGAGAATTGGAGTCCCAAAGCCCCGGTGTTAAGATCTGAGGCCTTGGTTAGGCAGGACCAGCACTGCCTCAATGACCCAACTTGTCCAAGATCCTCTAGCCATTAGAGAGACGATGACCTGGCTCTGCCTGATTCCGGTACCCATGCTTTTTGCACAACCTCAGAGTTGCCCTCCACTCATTAGGCAGCACCATTCTCCAAAATTGCTGAATCCCACTCCCTTTACCCTATTGGAGTTTCATATCTGTGGGTACTGAGGCTCAAAAATGGCACTGCAATAGACTGCCATGTTTCTAGTCATACAGTGTCGTCTGACATAAGTTATTTGAACTGTTAGTAAACCTCTAAATTAATATGTGTTAACTTAATTCAGCAAACATATATCATAAGACAGATTTACCAGGATGGTTGTTGGTCAACAGGCATTGAACACCTTCTTTTTTAAAAATATTTTCTGTGAAAGAGAGTGTGTATGGGGGGGAGAAGAAGCAGAAGGAGAGGGAGAGAGAATCCCAAGCAGGCTCCACACTAGCACGGAGCCCAGTGTGGGGCTTGATCTCACAACTGAGATCATGACCTGAGCCAAAATCAAGAGTCTGATGTTTGACTGAGCCACCCAGGTGCCTCTGTATTGATAACCTTCTATATGACAGAAGTTATAGGAAACTTCATGAATGGATATGAATACAATTTGCTTGTATCTTCAAGTAATTTAACATATAATGTGCAGGCAGAGTGGGCATTCTTGAAAATCTGTAAGAACAGATTTAGCAGGAAGTAAAAACAAAGTGATTATTCACAAGAGAAAAGGAAATGAATAAGTGATTGGCCCCACCCCTCACCAATAGCCTTGGCTCATATCATTCTGCAGTATAAAGGCAGAAGAATATCACTTCCAAATAAATGAGCTCACTGACTTTCCTTTTTTATTTGTGTATGAATTCCTACCATAGCAGTTGGCTTCTTTGGCTTTTCCTAAAAAATTCACTGAGACTTTCCTGGCCTACTCTGGGGACTCTCTAACGTATAATATTCATCAAGTAGGCTCTAGTTGTGAATTTTTAATTATGCCAGATCATTTTCAGTAAATAGAACTTCAAGCTCAATTAATGCTGTCAGATCTAATGTTTGTCTCACCTGCTATTGGGCTCCACTCTGTGGTATTTTCAGTAATTGCGACTTCCTCAGAAAGGCGGAGCTTCTCCAGAGATGGATGTCTGCAGCCCTTTGCGTCCTCTGCTTTCCTGATTCAGGAGCACTAGACTGGGGGCACTTCATTCCAGCAGTTTCTAATTGTGTTGTCTGGAAAGCAGGGACAATGGATACAGCTGACTGTTATCTCTCACTTAGTGGTGACTAAGTGTGGCTGTCTCACGCTTCCTGTGAGGCAGTGGTTCCCAAAGTGTCCTCCATAGACCAGCAACCTCACCATCATCTGGAGACTTGTTAGAAGTGTGCATTCTTAGGCTCTAGCCTACACCCACTGAATCAGGAATTCTGGGGGTGGGGTGTAGCCATCGTTTCACAAGTTTTCCAGGTGATTCTGATGTTTCAAAGTAAGGGTAGGCATAATTTCACTCTATTTTGTGAAGGTTTTTATAACCCAGAGTTTATTTTCTGATTTATGCATCTTAAAAACATACTGAAAATCATAATTGTCCTTGTGGTAACTCAGCTTTACCTTTACCTTCCTCAATTATCCCAGGCATAGGCAGTTTTACTCCTTGATTTATTTCCCTGGCACTTTTTCACGCTTCATCCGATTTGGCACATTGTGCCATATACCTATTAACATGCTCACCTTCTCTATTATATTAGCTTTGGGCCACTCAAGGGCAGGAACCCTGTCACAGTCATTGTCTGTTCAAGGCCCAGCATGATGAGGGGCACATAGAAAACACACATATAGTAAATGTGTTTTGAGTAAATAAATTGTGTAACGTTTTATAGTTTTCAAAACCATAGGATGGCTTTGAAAAGTGGGCCTGGCAGACAAGGGAACAGAGGTTCAGAGAGGTTAAATGTGATTCGGTGGATGGCTACAGACCCAGAGCTAAAGGTGAAAGCTTGCCTCAGTTTGGGAAAGGTAATGGTCATAGTTCCCTAAATATTGTCCTCATGAACTGAACTCAACTTAGGAAGCCTGGGATACTTTGGCTCTTTAAGGGCAAAGTCTGTGATTTGTTCCCAGACAGGCCGTTCCTACACCCAGCTGTGATGATGTTACTAGCTGGGCCATACTTGTACCAACTGTGATGCTATGAGAAGGTGACTGAGGGTGCCAGTTAGTGAGGCACAGTGCAGAGATCGAGCACAGGAAAGGACGTCGTGATGAAAAATAGAAATAGATTTTAGCGTTATCAGAGGTACAGTCCCTGACATTTGATTAGTCCTTGGTAAAGGGGAGCCAAAAGGAAAAGAGGTGAGCTCCAAGTGAAACCAAGGTTTCTTTTTTTAAAAAGATTTTATTTATTTATTTTTTATTTTTTATTTATTTTATTATAGTCACACACAGAGAGAGAGAGAGGCAGAGACATAGGCAGAGGGAGAAGCAGGCTCCATGCACCGGGAGCCCAACGTGGGACTCGATCCCGGGTCTCCAGGATCGCGCCCTGGGCCAAAGGCAGGTGCTAAACCACTGTGCCACCCAGGGATCCCAAGATTTTATTTATTTATGAGAGAGAGATTAAGAGAGAGAGAACACAGGGAGAGGGAAGGGAGAGGGAGAAGGAGATTCACTGCTGAGCAGGGAGCCTGATGCATGGGGACTTGATCCCAGGACCCCGGGATCATGACCTGAGCAGAAGGCAGACACTTAACCACCTGAGCCACCAAGGTGCCTTGAAACCAAGGTTGCAAGCTCAGTTTTGCTCATCTGCCAGCAGCACAGAATGTACTTTGTGAGCTGTATTTGTTATGGGAATGGGTTGTCAGCTGTTGTCACTCACCTCACCTCTTGGCACCCAGCTCACCTTATCATCCGTAAGCAATTTGACTGGGCTAGAAAATGGGGAGAAGCAAGTGACGGCCATGGGATGAGGAGAGTCACTGGCCCACACAAGGGACAAGGTCTGCATTTCCCACGTTAACCTTAGCATTGAACTCTACATAACTAAGTCAACTGGCTCAGGCTCTTTTGTTTGGACCTTGGGATACAAGACTTTGTAACACACTTTTAAATTCCCATAAACTGGGGCGGACATAAGCAGATGTGGCATAGGCTGCCCACCCCCACTGCACTCCCCCCCCCATGCCAGAAACATCTGCATGTTAATCACAATGGAGTGCTGTCCCATCAGGCCTTGCTGCCTATCCTCATATCTTTGACTTCCACTTCAGAGCAATGACTATACATCTGACCCTGTGTTTCTTCTTAAGACCTGCTGTCTCTCTAAGTGCCTGCTGGACACTGTCCATCAACACCCCAACTCAGTATGCTCCAAACTGAATCATCTTCTCTCATCCAGATTCCCTCCCAGCCAGTCTGTCTTTCACTGGCACCTTCGTTTTCCCAGCCATTCAGCTTCCACACCTTCTCAGCAGCTTTTGTGTAGACTTTATTTTCATTCTTCAGATGAAGTCAGCCCCCGAGTTCTCTCATTTCTTTTGCTATGCCGTGCCTCATTTCCTTCTTTCCACCCCAAACTACCATTCCGGTCCAGGCTCCCATCATATTTCAGGTCTCCATCACCCCAAACCTTGCAGTACCAGAACTAGATGTGAATGTGATAGCTGTAAGACACAGTTCCAGAGTGCTCTGATAGTCTATAACTCAGATCCAAGCTCTTGGGAAAGATATAGGTGAATAGCCAGTTTAAATGAAAAAATAATGTAATTTAGGAACCAATTTGTGTTCTTTCTTGATCCCAGTGAGGCATTCAGGGTTGTGACTGGCTTCACTGGACAGAAAAAGCATGCACCAAGAGGTGAAGAGAGCAAAATAGCAACAGTAATCAATAAGCATATTGCTCCAGTCTCCAATGCCCTGTGAGGAGTTGAAAGAGTGAAAAGTTAATGGAAGGGGAGAGGGCAAGATAATGTGAGTGTCCCGGCTATCTTTTCCATGAGCTCTGCAATTACAAAGTAATTGTGAACGTATGTGTGAATGGTACCTCATCAGTTTAATTCCCTTTGCTTTATAGATGAGAATCCTAAGACAGCAAGAATTTATATGCTTTGCTGGCAGCCAGGATTAGAACTTGAGATTTTTGAATAAATGCTCTGAGAGATCACAGTTAACACTGCACTTCCTAGCAATAAAGATGAGCTGTTCTCTTCCCTGAAAACCTGTCATTATCCACAGTTAAGCAAAGAAAAACTAAGGAAGGAAGCTAACTGAAAGCACAGGTTAGCAAACTGAACTTTCTTTGTTTGATAATTAACAGAAATATAGATAATAAGAGCAGGACCCTTAAAGGGGTATGAACAATAATTGAGGCACTTTAGGTAGAGGAAAATGAAAAAAGTTTGGAGCAAAGAAAGAAAACTACTCAGGACATAACCTAGCAAGATAGAAAAATGAGATAAAGAAGCCTCATCAACTCTAATGAAAGGAAATCGATATTTAAAGAGCTGTCTTGCTCAGTAACAGAACAAGGGCAAAAATACTTCAGAAATCTGAGCCTCTTCGAAAATAAGAAAGCAGGTTTTCTTGGGGAAGCAATCATGATGGGGAAACGATCATGATTTCAAAGCCTTTCGAAAAGACGACCACTTGGTGGATATGTTGTATGGGAAACTCAAGCACCTGTTGGGGAAACAGATCAGATGAGTTTCTATCCCTGGTAGAATCTATATATTTTAAGTGCATTTCCTCATCATGTGAGCTTTAAGGAACCTAGAGTCATCTCTAGGGGGCAGTTAGCTACCATTTCCCCAGATAGATTTGGAATAACCCCTTAACAATTGCTTGGGTTTCATCTCAGTTATCGCTTATGAGAACACACACTGGAAAATATGAAGAGCTATACAAATGCAGTAGGGTTCTTGTTATTCATGGGCACTAGCCAACTACTCAAGCACACTTGCTAGAGAATCCTTTCCAAGCTTACCTGTCTTTGTAATCCACATGATGATCAACCAACAAGCCAATTTTAACTAGACCAGAATCCAACTAGAATACAGTTTGCCCAGTCCATTCTTCTCTAGGAATGGAAAATGTGTGACACGTGTGTCACCACTTCCTATCTCCCACCAGTCATTGGGGGACATTGATAATTGAACAGAGCCCAAATGCAGCTCTTTTCATTTGTTTAACGAATATTTTCTGAATGCCCTCTTACGGGCTAGACAGATAAACAATAAGATATAAACAAGCACCATGCTCAGGGCCAAATAAAAGATATATAGACAATGAGTATGACAGCCTGAGTCTCTCTTCTGAAATTCAATTTCCTAAAACCCTGAAAAATCCATTTTTATTTATTTTTTTTAATTTTTATTTATTTATGATAATCAGAGAGAGAGAGAGAGGCAGAGAGAGGCAGAGACACAGGCAGAGGGAGAAGCAGGCTCCATGCACCGGGAGCCTGACGTGGGACTCGATCCCGGGTCTCCAGGATCGCGCCCTGGGCTAAAGGCAGGCGCCAAACCGCTGCGCCACCCAGGGATCCCAAAAATCCATTTTTAAAATTTCAGTGCTGTCGTAGGTAGAGCAGCGCAACTAGTTTTCATGGGTCTGAGATGAATTAATTCCAAAAAGAGCCTACGAAGTACTATAGCAAATGCAGAAGTTTATGCTGCCCATCAAGAAAGTGAGTTGAGTGTGTTTAAAGCTGCTAGGTTCTTCTCCCTCAAGTACCTCTCTGATCTAAGAGAAAAATCCAGATTGGAGTGGATCTGATTGCCATCTTGTGTTAAGAACACTGGATGCCATTTCAGCATCAAATTATTCAATCAGAAACACTTTGAAAATGCTGAAAAGTTGGGTTAGTCGGAGTTTCCCCACCTGAATACAATGTGCAGAATACTGCAGATTTTTTCCTCCAAGTTTCTGGTGTTGGAGACATCAGTGGAGCCTGTGGAAAGTGGCTTACTTGATAGATGGAGACGGACAGCCAGCCAGGCAGACAGAAGGAGCCCTGGCACTCATTAACTTTTCCTAGCAGGAGCTCACCTGGAATAGTTTTCATAGGCCTTTGATG
The DNA here is from genome assembly GCF_003254725.2 of Canis lupus dingo. Classification (NCBI taxonomy): domain Eukaryota; kingdom Metazoa; phylum Chordata; class Mammalia; order Carnivora; family Canidae; genus Canis; species Canis lupus. The sequence goes on along the minus strand of NC_064281.1, from coordinate 104,048,892 downwards.
AGGTTGGGTGTGAGGGAGGGAGGAAAGAATCATCTCAGAAGAGAATAGCTACTCAGGAGGAGTAGAGGAAGCCTGGATTTATAATCTCAGGGATTTCAGGCCACAGCCTTTAAGATTGCAACCCAAAGAGAAGATCAAAGTAGAGATCTGACAAGTGGTCAAAATAATGACAACAGGAATCTGTTTCAGATCTGTGGGTTGGAAACTAGCTCTGGGTGTTATTCTGTATGTTAGTAAATTGAACACCAATAAAAAAAAAAAAAAAAAAAAAAAAGAAACTAGCTCTGAGCCAATACAGTTCCCCTCCCATCTCATATGCCCCAAATTATCATCCATTTATCAAATCCCTGAGATTGCTAGATGATCCAGTGGCCAGTATTCTTGACAGCATCTTAATCTTTTGGTCCTTGACCTGTGTTTTTCCAGATCTCTGAGGCTCCCAGACAGTCTGTGGCTGCAGGATCTTCTCTTTCTCTATCATGGGGCACTTCCAGAAAACTCAGGGTCCTTTGGTCTCAAGGTTTCAGAATTATATATAGTGTCTTGTTCAGACTTTGCTGCTGAGGCTGGAACTTTGAGGTGGACGGATGACTGTTTTCCATCAATGTCCACCAAGCCTTTCTCTACAACAGTTCTTAGTCTAGCTACAAAATGAAACTCCTAGGATCAAGCCTGCCACAAATTCCGCTTGGTCCCTACCCCACTTTTGGATACACTTTATGTCTGCAAATGGATCTGCTATTTGCCAGAACAAACATTTTGGGTTGCTTGATTACTTTTACCCCCAATCATGGTGCCATACCTTCTGTATGTGATTTTTCTCTGATAAAGTTTTTGTTTTTCTTCTCTTCAGATCTGCACTTACAGGGTTTGGCAGTAGGTCAGAGGGGTCCTTATTCCTATCTTTTAAAGCACAACTGCTCCCAGACCACCCCTGTCTAAAGCAGCAGTTAACAATAAGAAGGCTGCCTCTGCCAGCTGCCAGCTTTCCCTGATGTCCTGCAGTGCCCTGAATTGAGCTTTAACGGGGTCACTTGTCATGCAGATTATAACGGACTCTTGTGCCCAAGGCACAGACCTGGGAATTTAGCAGTCAGAATGGGTGTTCTTGCATTGAAAAGAACAGGGATGCCTGAACTTGGTGACTCTGGGAGCATTAAATGACCACCTAGTCTGAGCCTGGTAGCTTACAAAATCAAAAGAGCCTTTGTCTCAGAATGCTTCCAGTGAAGTTTTCCACTCTACCCTCTCTGAGTGAGGGGCTAGGTGGAGGAACGTTTATTGGCCAGTGACCAGGATGTGGAAGTGAGGAAAATTGGGTCCGGCTTGAATTTTGCAATTCATAGCATATTGTGTCCTTTGCATCAGACTGCCCCAACCTGCTGAAGGAGACAGTCTTGAATTCTTTGGAGCTACAATCTTTGCCCCATTGTTTGGTATTATCTCTTAGTTTCTGAGCTTGGCTCTGGATGAGGAAGGTAGCTGGTATGGTCCCAGGCGTGGATAAGGAAGGAATTCTTTGCTAGCAAGTCATAATGGATAGATGGAGTCTTCAGAATGGAGTCTGCAGGCCCCACTCAGAATGTAACCACAGTATGGCAAGTCCGTAGCAGCACAAGGAAATGGTCCCCACACTGTGCGAGAACCCTAGCGCTTTGTCTTGACAGACTTCTGATATCTCTTCCAGAATAGAATGTGTGCTCACTCTTTCTAGAATGTCTGTCGTCGGGATCCCTGGGTGGCGCAGCGGTTTGGCGCCTGCCTTTGGCCCAGGGCGCGATCCTGGAGACCCGGGATCGAATCCCACGTCAGGCTCCTGGTGCATGGAGCCTGCTTCTCCCTCTGCCTGTGTCTCTGCTTCTCTCTCTCTCTCTCTGTATGTGACTATCATAAATAAATAAAAATTTAAAAAAAAAAAAAAAAAAAAAAAAGAATGTCTGTCGTCTCCAGCAGAAAGATTGGAGCTCACCTTGGTGTCTTATACCTCAAAGAAGTGCTTTTTGGACCTCCTAGACACGGAATCCTACCTGTTGGGGCTTTTGCTAACTGTCTGATTAGCCCTTGTCTGTGCCCACACCCTCTGTATTACCTTTGCAATCACCCAGAACCTATGATTCTCTCTTGTTCCAGTCACATCTGCGTCGCCATTTAAAGCTGATGAGTACAGGGCAGAATATCTTTTGTGACCCCCATGCCACTCCACATATAAATACAGTGACTTACAGGTACTTATTTCTGAGGCACTTAAAAGCTTCATAAGTATCCGGAAAGCTCTTTGACATTCTCTGAGACAATATTCTGTGCCTTTGGAAGGCTCTATTATCCTCATTGAAAGCCAAGATATGCATTTTTCTTTTTTACCTTCACTTTTCATAAAAGGTTATGCTGACGTAGATCTGAGTAACAACAAAAAAAATCTTTCTGATGAAATCAGGATAAATAATTCCACACATCATCTAGGAGAGAAAGCCTTTGAATTGGTTTCCATGGAAATCTGAAGATGAAGTAATAATTTCAAGGCAGAGCAGCTGAATTGAAGATAATGGTAAAAATAGTTTGATAAAGAAAATAGAATAAAGTAATCAAGAAGACTCCAATCAATTATTCCTTTTTGTTTACCTTCAAGTGATTAATTTGTCTGCGTTTATTAACCTGATGAGATTAAGCAGACCTTCCTAGTGATTTATTTCGTAATTGTTTCCAAGGTTTGACATAAGCTGTGGAGTTATTGAAGGTGGAGATTTAAATTCAATTACTCATGAAGCAGGTGGTGCTTTTCCTGAAAGAATATCTGAATTCACGGCCTTTCCATGTTAACATTATGAGTGGAATTTATTAATTCATCTGATAGTATCTCCCAAAGACTTTTAGAAGTCATTTGGCATCCACATACTTCACTAAAAGTCAGCAGCTTCAGAACTGAACTTGTAATACATACACTCTAGAGACTGAAAATAAAGGATTTTATGTTAAAGACTAGTTATTTTTACACAATATTTTTACAGGAACCTCCCTTGGGGCCTGGGCTATGGTGCTATCATTAATGGAATCCACCAGCTCAAGCTTTGAATGCCAAAAGGATAGCTTTCTTTAAACTTGACCAGTGGTTCCCACTCTCTTTACCTTTGAAGGGCACCACTGGATAAAATCATGGTCTATTTTGACAGGAGAAAGAGAGAGGCAGGGAGGGAGTGAGAGAAAGAGAGAGAGACAGAGAGAGAGAGAGGGAGATTGGAAGTATTTAAATGAAATGACTAATTGCTTTTTGTCTCTATGGTCATTGTTGTATATTTTTTTCTATTCTTTCTGTGGGTATAGTAAGGATAGACGAGGTTCTCCAAACACTAATCCAGGTGCCAATTCTCCATCATCCACAAAGGCACGGAACACATCTAAGAGTGGGAAGTAAGTGAAAAGTGTCCCTGTGCATTTAACACAGCTGTCACCAAGCCTTGTGCCGTCCTCATTTTGTCATTTATTCATACTCATTCAACGAAGATTTGTGGAATGCCTTCCACGTGCCTTGCCCTGGGCTAGTCACTGGGGAATTTAAATGAGTAAAGCATGTGTCAAGAATATGGGGTATATGAAGGACTGAAGATGTGGGAGGAGAGGAATGGGAAAGTCAGACTGAATGTGAAAGGCAAGGATCTAAAGCAATGCAAGATTTGGACTATGTGTTTCAAAAATTAAAGAAAGAAGCAGCAGCACTGCTTCATCATTTTACGAGTTGCAAAACCCATGAAAATCTGTCTTTGACCCTTACATTAAGGTTGAGGGTTGAGCCAAAAAATCTGGAAAGTCATTCCATGAATGTCCTGGTTTAAGTACATTTACATTGTAACCATATCACTGATTTATGTGATACATTTATTCTTTTCCTAGTAACCAGCATGTAACATGTCTTACATGAAACTGTCTTTGTGGTATTGCCAAAGCTTGTATTGGCTGAATATTTGTGATGTTAGATTTAACTATTTGGGTTAATTCCAGAAAATAGCATTGGCTGATCCCACCGATTGGATTCAGCAGAGCATGCGAACCCATGCAGATGACATACCTCTGATTAGATGCTTCCCCTTTGAAGTGGCTGCAGCTTCATCCCTTTGGTGAATGACTTGGGTTCTCTGTAGGCCATGTCTCTAAGTGGCATAGGGCATTGTGATAGGTAGAAATACAGCCCAGAAGGAGTACCCAGCCTGCATCTAGGAGAAGATGAAAGATGCCTTAATCATGCTAAAAGCTCTAATCTAGCAATAAGATATGTCAGTACAAGAACATGGTTTTGCAATGAGAGGTGAATTTGTAATGGTCATATATTTTATGTATTCAGTGTTGGACCATAAATGCTGCACTTTGAATATGATCTTATAGTCAATTCCCAAAATGAAAGTTCTGTTGGCTGCCTTTTTCCCCCATTTCTTTTCCTCCTGAATCCCATTTCAGGTTTGCATATAAAGTTGAATGTGGGCTATCTTAGAGAATATAAAAAGCTGTGCTGAAGACATAAGACTAAATCTCTGAGCACTTATAACTCGTTTCAGTTATTTATCACCACACACCACAATCAAAATGCTGTATAAATTATGAAGGAAGGGAATTGATGCACACAGTCCCCAGCAGATGAATGTTTCCAAATGAGTCCTGATTCACTGTCAGTGTGCACTCTCAGTTAGCAGATATGGCACTGGAAAATTGCTTCTAGCCCCATGCTTGCAGAAATGGCAGGCTGCCCCTGGGCCCCTTGCATACACCTATCATGCTGACAGCTGTAGGGCACCATCTCCATTTATTAGACCCTGATGTTTCATGAAGGATGCTTGTGGTTGCTGTTGCACTTTGAAAGGGGCACTGTTTGGTTTCTTTTGGCTTTAGAGGGACCTAGTCTCTTACCTTTTGAGTGAAGAATCTCAGTGTGAGCCACAAAGGGAGTGTTGGTCAAATTTGAGTTCAGATGACACAGAGAATGCATACCTGATACCATACTCAGGTTGTGAACAGTAGGAGGTCCACATAAATACATTCTTAAGTAAATAAACGTGATCTTATAGAGCACTTGCTGTATTTGGACACATTCCAAGCTTCTGCCACCATGATGGCCTCCCTCTTTGCACATTCTGAGCTGGGTGCCTTTTAGTTGCTGTGTATGTGACTCACAGATTAAGGTAATTCCTCATTATTCTTCATTATTTTTGTTATTAATGAAAACTAAAAAATTCTCCACTATCCTTTTCATGGATATGTGTGCCAGGTCCATTGATCTGACTTAGGTCCCATCAATTTTTGGGAAGTTTATATATAGAGTGCATGCTCTCAGCCAACTGAGCACTTGACAATTTTGTCTCATTAATCCTCAACACCAGAAGCTTATGAAATAGGCACTATTATTATTTCTGTTTTATACATGAGGAAATTGGAGAGGATAGTACGTGCCTCCACAAGGTCTCCAAATGGACATTTTTGGTAAATTATTTTTTTTGGTTTTTATTACTTTAAGATGATAACTCAAATACATTGAGTGTTTATTTTGTGCCATTGTGCTAAATCCTGGGGTTGTGCAGACAAATACAAGATATAATACATGCCTTCAAGGACTTCACAGTCTCCTTGTGGGAAAGAGAGGAGACAGGATGACAAGATAGTATTTACAATGAAGCAGTCACTGGGTTCTGTTAGAGCCCCAATAGTCACCCCTAACCAACACCAGGATTGTGGTGAAGAAGATGTCATGTGGGGATATCAATGAAGATTTCTGAGAAGAGACCCCTGAACCCTTTCATTTTCCCACTTACCCCTCAGGTAGCAAGGCTAGGTCAGAAGAGGAAAAGGAAAGGAAGTCACAAAGATAGAATCCCCTAACATTGATAAGAACAAGTTGGAGCTGTGAATTGGGTCAAAACTAAAACCAAATGGCCAATTCTGCCCTTTTTGGGAGACTCCAATCCATTGGGGGCCAAGAGAGATGCAGTGAAGCATTCAGAGTAGCTTAAAAAACCTACAGCTTGAAAGTTCTGTGACTTCTGCTTGCTGTTTTGTTGCCTGGATCTGAGCTGGGTAGCCAGCCCTGTGTTTCAGGGAAGAGCAGATGGAATGGGATATATCTGAGCAGCAGAGCCAGACTACCTTGGCAGTGACTTTCAGGGAGATACATGCAATTTCTTCTATGCCAACATTGAGCCAAATTGACAAAGCAGAAAGAAAAATCAGTGCAGAGCCATAACTCTGATATCAGGAAACATAGGTTTTATAGAGGTTGACCCATGACTAGTCAGGCCAGACCACTACATTTAACCACACATTTGGTTCCCTTTGGTAATGTTAATATGTTATTCTGTGAAACACATCATGCCAGAATCAATGCATTTGCTAACCCATTGGGTTGTTCCTAGCAAGCACTTAAACTGTCACAGCTGAGCATGCATGGCAATGACAAGAAGCCGTTATGAATTTTCATTTTGTATCAGAACACACTTTACATGAGACCAACCCTTTTGCTGGACAGATAAGGACACTGAGACTCAAGAAGGGTCATTCAGGGCAGCCTCTGTGGCCCAGTGGTTTGGCATTGCCTGCAGCCCAGGGTGTGATCCTGGAGACCCGGGATCGAGTCCCACATCAGGCTCCCTGCATGGGGCCTGCTTCTCCCTCTGCCTGTGTCTCTAACTCTCTCTCTCTCGACTGTCATGAATAAATAAATAAAATCTTAAAAAAAAAAGAAGGGTCAGTCATTTTCCCCAAGTAGCAGAGGTCAGCCTAGAATCCTGGTCTTCTAATATTTGTCACCTGCTCTTTTTACTATCATCTATTCTACAATTCTTCTCCTAGATAGCAAGGTACTTCAGCTAATCACACCAAAGGAGTCTTGGAGCCTGGTCTCAGGATGTCCACCTGAGTGCTCTTCTCTCCATATACCATGACATGTGAGTAAGCTCTGGCAGCCACTGTGAAAATGGAGACTTCGGAGGAAGTAATTTCTCTTTGGGGAGAAATTAGAATCATTCCACTTTTTAAAAAATGTAGCAATAGTGATGATGAAAGGAAATAGTGTGTACTTTCAAACACTTTCCTTTTGCTCTAAACTAACACCATTCTGGTTATGTTTGGACAGTCACCCATTCTCAACATTATTGTTGAGGGATCTTGAACCTTTAATGCCCCATCATCAAGACAACAATAAAGAGAACTCATAGATCTCCCTCAAATCAGTCAATCAAGGTTGAGGGTGTGTGTGTGTGTAACATTTAGAAGCATTAATTAAAAAACTAGATTTCAGGCAGTTGCAGACTACTATGGAAACTAGGCAGCCCCTCAGCCTGAAATGTTTTCCATAGTCTTAGGCTATGGAATGATAAGAAGTAAGTTCTATTTTCAAAGACTTGTGAAGGCGATGAATATTACAGGACCAGGGCAGAGAACCCAAGCACAGTGCCTGGTAAATGATACCATAATTGTTGAATTAAGTACCATAAATGTTGGCTTAAAGTAATTAAGCCAGAGAGGGAGGAATGCTAAAATAGAGTCAAAGGAGTACAGAAGGGGAATATGAGGACCAAGTCAACCTTGCTCACTTCACAAATCTGCCTGGAGCTGACCCTAGTAGCAGATGCCACAGGAAGATGGACTCGAACCTGTCTTTGCCAGAATTGTCTCATAATAAGCAGACTTGTTTATCTATTTAGCAGTCTCTAGATGAGAGCAGTTAGGAGCACATAGCTTCATAAATAAACTAAACACACCAACACTCCTTTGGCTTTGGTTGGCAGGAGCCAAATGAAAAACTTTCCACCTTTAAAAAGAAGTGAAGTCTTGCTTGTTCTGTATGGACTCAGCATGGTGCAGTTATATGTTCAGATTCAGCTGTTTATATGTGTATCCCTGGAGTCTGAATCCTGCACACCATGATCTCATGAGTGTGTCATGTCTTCTAACTGAGAGCCAAGCATTTCACAGTAGTCTGTGACTATTGCTAAAACCCCCAGTTTTGCCTCTCTGTATGAAACTGTGTGTGTGTGGGGGGGACATTCACTTCAAAATGTTTGTGTGCTATATGAACATAACAATCAGGTGGCCAAGTATTCAACTTGTCAAATAGTTCCTGTAGTTTTACCTGCTGATGATGTCATCGGTGCCTTAGTTTAGCTATGAGACTAAATCTAGTATCACAAAGTCTTGTGACAAACCGAACTGTTAAACTGACTGCAATCTCTATCTCTGTCTTTCTCTGTAGTTACTCCTTTGTAGAAAAAGATAAATGACAGAAGCATAAACTGATGTCAGAATGCATTCCTACCCCCCCCCCCCAAAAAAAGAATGCATTCCTAGAAGTGGCTTTTAGTCAACTGTACCTGAGAATCAGTTCACTTGTAGCTTAATTGCCTTTTCCTCCAATATTCTCCATCTGGGATAGTGTGAGACTTTCGGTCATAACAAAAAAATCAAATCTATTCCAGAAAGTGCATTCATTAATAAGGCAGGAAAGTAGCCTAAGATATTTGAAAAAGACTTCCAATAACAAGGGGTAAATAACACACAGGCTGGACATACTTTGGGGTTTAACCTAGAGCTAATGGCTACAGCACAGGGCTTTTCAAAGATCGCTTGAAATAAATTAATCGTGTAGCTTTGTGTGTATTCAAAAGGACATCAGCTTTGGAATCAGAGAGACCTGGATTTGAATCCTGGCTCCACCGCTGATTACCTTTGTACCAATCTCATTAGGCCATTGTGATGATGAAATGCCATAATCTAAGTAAGAATCTCCCAGTATCTGGCACAGGATAAGTGCTTAATAATGTCACCTAGTGATTATGCTTGCTTCAGCTGCCAACCTATTGCAGCTGGGAACACGGTGACCTGGCCAATATGATTCTGACCAAATGAGAGCTCTAGATGGTACAGCTTGCATGGTTATCTGCTTTGCCAACTTTGAAAATGGGAAAGCAGAAGCCCCAAAACCACTAGCATCACATAAATAATTCCTGCAGATTAGGTTAGATAAGAAATTAGTAGTAAATCCAGGAAGAAATACTTCAGCCATGAAACATTTTCTAGCAGTTCTGCATGTATCTCTGTGATGGTTAAGATGAAGAGTATACTTACTAACATAATAGATGCCCCCCCAAATACCTGACTGTCCATGGTTCTACAGCTTAATCAAGAAGACTGATTCTGTTAATGGAGCTTTGGAAAGCAGGAGCCATCTTTCTCCCTTCTTACCTGTCATACAAAACCATGGAGTCAACATAGCGCTCCCTAGAACAGTGGACCTTGGTAACTCTCTTTTCACCTCTGAAATATACAAAATTGAGAACTCTCAGGGACTCCTGGGTGGCTCAGCAGTTGAGCGTCTGCCTTCGACTCAGGGCATGATCCTAGGTCTGGGAATCGAGTCCCACGTCAGGCTCCCTGTGAGGAACCTGCTTCTCCTTCTGCCTATGTCTCTGCGTCTCTCTCTGTGTCTCTCATAAATAAATGAATAAAATCTTAAAAAAAAAAGATTGAGAACTGTCACTTGCATTGCTCTAGCATAGCTATGTCCAGTTCCCAGGTACTAGCTAGAATTCCACTCCTGCTCTCCTGCTCAAGAAAACCTAGGAAAGCCAGGAAGAGTGATGTTAAACAGGACTCCCATATTTGCCTACAAGTAATAAATCTCTGTCTCTGTCTCTCTTTCTTCTGCCCTCCTTCGCTTCCTCTTCCCATCTGTCTGTCTATCCATCCGTCAATGCTACATCTGATCTTTCACCTCAATATTGTTAGTTCTCAAACCAGCTCTTTCTGAGCTGAGGGAATTACAGAGGCTAAATAAGAGGCATCTTCTAGGGGAGGAGGGCGGGGGGTGGGGGTGAATAGGTGACGGGCACTGAGGGGGGCACTTGACGGGATGAGCACTGGGTGTTACTCTGTATGTTGGTAAATTGAACACCAATAAAAAATAAATTTATAAAAAAAATAAAATAAATAAAAACAAACAAAAAAAGAGGCATCTTCTAATGTCTCCAGGCCAAATATTTGTTTTTCAGAAAACTAACCTATTAAACATGGCTCACTATGGTTTCCAGTACTATGAAAGTATGGGAACATGGGGCAAAACTGATGTGCTATCTAAATTATTATTATGAACCCATTAGTGGCTAAAAATCTGGAATGTAGAAACATTTACGTGTATAGCAGAACTTTGTAATTTGATGAAATTCAGTTTATCAGTTTTTTCTCTTCTGGATTATGCTTTTGGTATCATATCTAAGAAATCTTTGCCTAACTCAAAGTTGCAAAGGTTTATACTTGTGTTTTCCTCTAGATGTTTTATACAGATTTAGGTATTACATTTAAGACAATTATTCAATTTAAGTGAAATTTTTTTATTTGGTGCAAGGTCAAGATCAAAGGTTTTTTTAGATTTTTATTTTAATTTTGTTTGCATATGGATATCCACTCATTCCAGTACCATTTCACTAGAGGAATATCTTTCTCATTGGCCTACTTTGGTATGTTTGTCAAAAAACAGTATACTTCTAGACTGAATATATATATATATATATATATATATATATATATATATATATATATGGATCTACTTCTAGATTCTTTGTTTTTTTACCTCTAGATTCTCAGTCAATGGATATACTTATCCTTATACCAATTCCACATTGCCTTGACCACCCTAGGTTTATATTAGTCTTGAAATCAGATGGTGTGAGTCCAACTTCATTCTTCCTTTTCAAAGTTGTTTTGGATATTCTAGGTCCTTTATATTTTCATGTGAATTTTAGAATCAGCCTATACATTTACAGGGAAAGAAAAAAAGCCATCTGGGATTTTGGAAGGGATTGTGTTGAATTTATATATCAAATCTTGGGAGAGGGTGGTTTAAGATGGCAGTATAGGAAAACCCTGAACTCACTTTCTCCCATGGACACACCAAATCTATAGTTATATATAGAAAAATTCTTTGAAAAAGACCTGTAAACAAGCTGAATAGCTCCTTCACAGCAAAGGGTAAAAAGGCCAGATTGAGATGAGAAGGTGAGATAGAGACATAGTCTTGCCAAAAAACCCACCCCTGTGGGCATGGCAACCCACAGATAGATGGAATCTCACAAATATAGGGCATATCCCTGAGTTTGAGCCCCACATCTGGCAACCCTAACCCTTGGGAACTGCACTAGATAGACAAGCCTCCAAAACATCTGGCTTTGAAAACCAACATGGCTTATAGTCAGGAGACCCAAAGGTCTGGAGGAAACTGAGACTGCACTTAACAGGCTCTTACAGCCTCATTTGCCCTGGGACCCATGGCAAAAGCAGCAGGTTGAAAATGCCTAGACCGTGTGTGAAGGAGATTTATTGGCTAATTGTAAAGTGTCTGCTGAAGGCGCAGGGATGTGTTGGAACTCTTTCTGCTGATGGGGTCACTTGAAGGTGCCATATCTGTACTCTCCTTCTATCTTGCTAGTGCTGCATGCCCTGGACTATTGTACCACATGACCCTGCCCAATCAAACCTGTTGGGTGAGCTTGCCACAACCATGTGCTCCCCTGTGACCCAGCCAAACCAAATAAGTGCATGCAACCCATATAGGGAATGCTCCTTGAAGACCTGACTCTGGTGGCCAGGGGGGCTTATGTTTCTATGCCCCACAGAACTGAAACAATTAAAGAAACAGTTCCTGGCAGGCTACTGCCTCCAGGGGGCTGTAGACAGCAGAATGAGACACACTCTTTGTTTTCCTATGACCACTCCTTCAAGACTGGGAGAGATTGGTGGTTTACCTAATACACAAGACAAACACAGAATGTCTGACAAAATGAGGAAACAAGGGGAATGCTCCAAATGAAAAAAGATAAAGCCGCAGAAAAAAACTTAATAAAAGGGAGATAAGGAATTTACTAAATAAAGAGTTCAGAGAAATGGTTATAAAGATGCTCACCAATCTCAGAAGAATGAATGACCACAGAGAGAACTTCAGCAGAGAGACAGAAAATATAAGAAAGCACCAAACAGAAGTCATGGAGCTAAGGAATATGATAACTGAACTTCAAAGTATGTTAGAGGGGCTCAACAACAGACTAAATGAAGTAGAAGAAAGGCTCAGTGACCTGGAAGTTAAGAGAGTAGAAACGAAAGAGAGAGAGAGAGAGAGAGAGAGAGAGAGAGAGAAGCCACCCAACAGAGCAGCAAAAAGAAAAAAGAATTTCTAAAAATGAAGATAGCTTAAGAGACCTATAGAAAGAACAACATCAAGTAGAAAAATATTCACATAATAGGGGTCCCAGAAGGAAAAGAGAGAGAAAGGGACATACAACTTATTTGAAGAAATAATGGCTGAAAACTTCCCTAGCTTAGGAAAAGAAACAGACATCCAGATAAAGGAAGCCTAGAGAGTTCCAAATAAGATGAAGTCAAAATAAGAGAGCCATAAAGTGTCAAATTAAAATGTCAAAAATTAAAGCTAAAGAGAGAATCTTAAAAGCAGCAAGAAAAAAAGAACCTGTTATATACAAGGAACACCCTCCTCTCTCCAGCCCATAAGAATGTCAGCTGATTTTTCAGCAGAAATTTTGCAGGCCAGAAATGGCATAATATATTCAAAGGAGCAAAAACAAAAAACTTCTAACTAACAATATTCTACCTGGCAAGGCTATCATTCACAATTAAAGGAGAGAGACAAGAGAAACTAAAGGAGTTCACCACCACTAAACCAGCCATACAAGAAATGTAAACAGATTTCTTTACATTGAAAAGTGCTAATTAGTAATAAGAAAACATACAAAAATAAAAATCCAACCGCCAAAGGTAAATATGCATTAAAGGTAGTAATCATTTATAATGCTAGATGAAGGCTAAAACACAAAACTAGTAAAACTAGTAAAAATAACTAAATTACAATAATTAATTAAGGGATACACAAAATAAAAGATATAAAATGTGACATCATTGTGTCACATGTGTATGGGGGAGTAAAAAATGTAAAATCTTAGAATGTGTTCAAACTTAACTTGCCATCGGTCTATGTTGATACATATATAGACTGATATATGTAAGCTTAATGGTAATGACAAAGCAAAAACCTATAGTAGATATACAAAAGATAATGGAACCTAAACATAACACTAAAGAAAGGCATCAACTACAAGGAAGGAGAGCAAGAGAAGAAGAAAGAAACAGAGAGGAACAACAAAAGAGCCAGTAAACAACAAACTGGTAATAAGTACATACCTTATCTATAATTACTTTAAATGTAAATGGACAAAATTCTGTAATCAAAAGACAAAGTGGCTGAATGAATTAAAAAAAACAAGATCCATCTACCTGCAGCCTACCTCAGATAGAAGGGGACACACAGACTGAAAGTAAAGGGATAGAGAAAGATGTTTCATGCAAATGGAAACCAAAAGAAAACTGAGATAACTACACTTTGGGGTAGATAAAATAGACTTTAAAATAAAAATTGTAATAAAAGACAGAGATGGGCATGGTATAATGATAAAGGGATCAATCCAGCAAGAAGGTATAGCAGTTATAAATCTTTATGCACTCAACATAAGAGCACTTAAATATATAAAACAAATGTTAACTGACCCAAAAGGAGAGATCAACAGCAATACAATGATAGTAGGGGAATTTAACACTTCACTTGCATCAATGGATAGATAATCGAGACAGAAAATCAATAAAGAAACTTCAACCTTAAAGGACACATAGGATATATTAGACAAGATGGAGTTAATAGATATATGTAGAACATTCTATCCAAAAGCAGCAAAATACATACTCTTCTCAAGTGCACATGAAACATTCTCCAAGATACAATATATGTTATATGATAAAATAAGCCTCAATAAATTTAGGAAGATTAAAGTTATATCAAACATCTTTTTAAACCACAATGGTATGAATCTGGAAATCAGTCACAAAAATAAAACTGGAAAAATCACAAGTATGTAGAGATTAAACATGGTATTGAACAACCAATGGATCAACAAGAAGTCAAAGGAGAAACCAAAAATACCCAGAGATAAATGAAAATGAATATAAGGGAAGGGAGAAGAAATGTGTGGGAAATATCAGAAAGGGAGACAGAACATAAAGACTCCTAACTCTGGGAAACGAACTAGGAGTGGTGGAAGGGGAGGAGGGTGGGGGGGTGGGGGTGAATGGGTGACGGGCACTGGGCGGGGGCACTTGACGGGATGAGCACTGGGTGTTATTCTGTATGTTGGTAAATTGAACACCAATAAAAAATAAATTTATTAAAAAAAAGAAAATGCAACATACCAAAATCAGTGGGATGCAATGAAAGCTATTCTAAAAGGGAAGTTCATAGAGATACAGGCCTACCTCAAGAAACATGAAAAATCTCAAATAAACAATCTAATGGAACTAAAGAAAAAGGAACAAAACACAGAGTTATTAGAAGGAAGGAAATAATAAAGTCCTGAGCAGAAATAAATGAAATGGAGACTAAAAAGACAAAAGGAAAGATCAGTGAAACTGAGAGCTGGCTCTTGAAAAGGTAAACAAAATTGATAAACCTTTAGCTGACTCACTAAGAAAAAAGAGAGAGGGCTCATATAAATAAAATCAGAAATGAAAGAGGGGAAGTTAAAACTGATACCAAAGAAATACAAAGGATCATAAAAGACTACTATGAACATTTATATGCCACCAAATTGGAAAACCTAAAAGAAATAGATAAATTCCTAGAAACACACAATTCTAGGACTGAATCATGAAGAAAGAAAATCTAAACAGATTTATTACTAGCAAGGAGACTAAAAGTGTAGAACCAGATGGCTTCAGTGGTGAATTATACCAAACATTCAAGAAGACTTAACACTTATTCTCAAATTCTTCCAAAAAATTGAAGAAGGAGGAATGCTTCCAAACATTTTAGGAGGTCAGCATTACACTGACAAGGATACCACAAAACAGAAAATTACAGACCAAGCATCCCCAGTGAACACAGATGCAAAAATCCCCAACAAAATATTAGCAAAACAAATTCAAGAATACATTAAAAACATCATATGCCATGATCAAGTAGGATTTATTCTAGGAATGAAGGAAGGTTCAACATCAACAAAGCAATCAATGAGAGTCACCACATTAACAAAATGAAAGATTAAAATCATATGATCATCTTAATAGATGCAGAAAAAAGCATCTGACAAAATTCAACATCCATTTATGGTAAAAACTCTCAACAAAGTAGGTATAAGGGCAGCCCGGGTGGCTCAGTGGTTTGGTGCCACCTTCAGCCCAGGGCATAATCCTGGGGACCCGGGATTGAGTCCCACGTCGGGCTCCATGCATGGGGCCTGCTTCTCCCTCTGCCTGTGTCTCTGCCCCTCTCTCTCTCTCTCTCTCTCTCTCTCTCTCTCAAGAATAAATAAATAAAATCTTTTAAAAAAAAGTGGGTATAAAAGAAATATACCTCAACATAATATGAACCACATATGACAAGGCCACAGCTAACATCACACTCAATGGGGAAAAGCTGAAAGCTTTCACTATAAGATCAGGAACAAGACAAGGATGCCCATTCTCACCACTTTTATTCAACATAGTATTGAAAATCCGGGCTGGAGGAATTAGTCAAGAAAAAGAAATAAAAAGCACCCAAAAGGAAGAGGTAAAACTGTCACCATTGGAGGATAACATAACTTTATATATGGAAAACCCTAAAGTCTCCACCAAGAAACTCTTAAAACTAATAAATGAATTTGGTAACATTGCAGAATACAAAATTAATATATGAAAATCTGTTGTATTTTTATACACTAACAATAAAGTATCAGAGAAATTGAGAGAACAATCCCATTTAAAATCACATTGAAAAGAATAAAATACCGAAAAATAAATATAACCAAGTAGGTGAAAGACCTCTACCCTGAAAACTGATGAAAGAATTTAAAGAATACATAGCTAAATGGAAATATATTCCATGCTAATGGATTGGAAGAATTAATATTGTTAAAGTGTCCATATTACCCAAAGCAATGTGTAGATTCAATGCAATACCTATAAAAATATCAATGGCATTTTTCACAGAGATAGAACAAATAATCCTTAAATTTGTATGAAACCACAAAAGATCCCAAATAGCCAAAACAATCTTGAGAAAGAATAATAAGCCTGGAGGCATCATACTCCCTGATCTCAAAATATACTACAGCGCTATAGTAATCAAAACAGTATGATATATTGGCCTAAAAACAGCATGTAGGTCAATAGAACAGAATAGATAGCCCATGCTATCTATATAGATAGACATATATATAGGTAGATATACACCCATGCATATATTGCCAATTAATTTACAACAAAAGAGGCAAGAATATACAATGGGAAAAGGATATTCTCGTCCATAAATGGTGCTGGGAAAACTGAACAGCTACATGCAAAAGAATGAAATTGAACAACTATCTTAACACCATACACAAAAATTAATTCAAAATGGATTAAAAGCTTGAATATGAAACTAGAAACCACAAAAACTGCTAGAAGGAAACACAAGCAGTAAGCTTATTGACATTGCTTTTGGTGATTTTTTTTTAATCTGACTGCAAAGGCAATGGAAACAAATGCAAAAATAAACAAATGGGACTACATCAAACTAAAAAGTTTCTGCACAATGAAGGAAGTCATCAACAAAGTGAAAAAGCAACCTACTGAATGAAACGGTATTTGCAAACATACATCAGATAAGAGGTTAATATTCAAAATATATAAAGAATCCATACAACTCAACTAAAAAGAAGTCAAATTAAAATATGGGAAGAAGATCTGAATATACATTTTTCCAAAGAAGACATTCAGTTGCCACCAGGCACATGAAAAGATGCTCAACACCACTAATCATTGGGGAACTGCAAGTCAAAACCATAATGAGACATCATTTCACACCTGCCAGAATCGCTATTATCAAAAAGACAAGAAATAACAAATGTTGGCAAGAATGTGGAGAAAATAAAACTCTTGTGCACTGTTGGTAGGAATGTAAATTGGTGAAGCCACCGTAGAAGACAGTATGGAGGTTCCTTTAAAGACTAAAAGTAGAACTATCACATGAACTAGCAGCTCCATCTCTGGGTCTCTATCTGAAGAAAATTAAAGCACTAATTTGAAAAGTTATATGCACCCCTATGTTCATTGCAGCATTATTCACAATAGCCATGATATGGAAACAAAGTGTTAATTAATGGATGAGTGGATAAAGAAGATGTGATATATGTCTATATAATGGAATACTACTCAGGCATCAAAAAAGAATGAATTCTTGCCATTCACAACAACATGGATGGACCTTAAAGGTATACTGCTAAGTGAAATAAGTCGGGCAGAGAAAGACCAATACCATGCAATTTTTAAAAAATTTTTATTTATTTATGATAGTCACAGAGAGAGAGAGAGAGAGAGGCAGAGACATAGGCAGAGGGAGAAGCAGGCTCCATGCACCGGGAGCCCGACGTGGGATTCGATCCCGGGTCTCCAGGATCGCGCCCTGGGCCAAAGGCAGGCGCTAAACCGCTGCGCCACCCAGGGTTCCCAATACCATACAATTTTAATTATACGTGGAATCTAAAAAACAAAACAAATGAACAAACAAAACTCATAGATGCAGAGAACATTTATTGCTAGATTGAAGGTGGTTTTGGAGGTGGGCAAAATAGGAGGAGGGGTTCAAGAGGTAGAAACTTACAGTTATAAATAAATGAGACGTGTGTATGTAATGTATAGTATGGTGACTATAGTCAATAATATTTTACTGTATATTATGTAACTTCATATGGTAATGGAACTAGGCTTACTGCGGTGATCATTTTGCAGTGTATACAAATATCAAATCATTGTGGTGTAGGTCTGAAACTAATATAATGTTATATGTCAATTATACCTCAATTAAAATAATTGGGGAAGAACTGACATCTTAACAATATTAGACCTTCCAAGCCACAAACACATGGTATTTCTCCATTTATTTAGATCTTTTATTTTACTCAGAAATGTTTCATAGTTTTCAGTGTACGTGTCACTCATATCTTTTGTCAGACATATCCCTAAATATTTCATACTTTGATACTATAGGAAATAGTATTTTTTCAATTTCTAATTGCTTACTTTTCATATATATGAGTACAATTGATTTTTTTATATCAATCTTGTGTCCTATGAACTTGCTAAAGTCACTTATTAGTTCCAGGAGCTTTTTTTGTAGATTCCTTTGAATTTCTGCATAGACAATTATGTCTTTGTAAATAAGAACAGTTTCATTCTTCTTTTCCAATATGGATGCTTTTTTTCCTTAACTTATTGCACTGGCTGGAACCTCTAGTACAGTGTTGAATAGGTATGATTTTTTTGTTGTGCAAATCATTTCCACCAATTTAACATTGTAAAAAGACACATTTAACAATGGAGTGATAGTTGAACAATGATAGTATTCTCTAAAGATGCAACTTGGGGACAAAAGATTGATTGCTGCCTTTATCACATAACCAAAGCTAGTTTCCCACAGTAATGCACAGAAATTGCATCAGAGAAAAAGTAGATCCTATTCACAGAGGTGCAGAACAAAAAGCAAAAAAACAAAATGAAGAACTCTAAAGTTTATAGAATCTCATACATTATTCCCATTGTTCTCATTTTCTTATTTGTGTTTTCTTCCTCTCTCCTCTCTCGCTTCTGCCCCCTCTCTCCCTTCATGAGTTCTTGAAAAGCAACAGTATAGTATAATGGTTAAGATGGCACACTCTGGAGCTTCTTTAAAATCCCAACACTTCCATGGGCAAGTTAATCTCTCTGTGTATCAGTTTCTTCACTTGTAAAAAGAGAATAATGCCTGCTTCATAGAATTTTCTTGAGGATTAAATTCTCCCTTCATTCAAACATTTTGTTGAGTGCTTACTAGGTACTAGGTACTGTTGTAGACTGAGGATACAGCAAATAACAAAACAGACAACATTCCCTGCCTTTATGCCTATTCTTGTGGAGGAATACTGTTATTAAACAAATAAATAATATCTACAGTATTTTAAAAAGGAATAACTCATAAGTGGGGAAAGGGACATGGTAGGGGGATGAGGAGTGGTGCAGGCAGGAAATGTGTAAATTTAAATAGTGGTTGGGGAAGACCTCACTGAAAAGTGACATTTGAGGAAAGATTTAATTTATTTAATAAGATAACATATATAAAGGAATTAGAACCATTCCTTGCATATTGCAAACATGTAATAATGTTTTTATTAGCTACAATTTATTGGGTGCTCTCTATGTTGCAGGCACTGTTCAAGATTCTTTACATAATATTATCTTGTTTAATCATTATAATAGGCCTATAAAGCAAAGGTTTTTTTTTTATAAAGCTCCTTTTATGACAAGGAATCGGAGATGACGCTGGAAAGTTCCAGGTCACATAGCTTATAGGTGATGGGGCCAAGACTCTGACCATGCCTGTGCTTGTCCCATGAGACTAAATTAATTCATCCTTTCTGGAGATGCCCTTTGTACTTAGAGACTGTAGGAGACCTAGGTTCACAAAGGTGAGATGACTGGTCCTGCTGCTGGAGGCCTTTCTCAAAGGGAATAGTATTGATCAGTATTGAGAAGATTTTGCAGGGGCTATGAAATGTGAAATCTCACCTTCTCTTTAGTATTCCAACTTGAAGATAAGGATGATTGTATCTGAGACTCCCCTACCAGCACCTGGTGCTGACACTTCCATTACTCTGCATGCTGCATCATGAGCAGGGAGGACAGAAATAAAACATCACTGGTCAGTGGCTGTTACTTCATTACACAACATGCTTTGAGTTTTCAGGATGGTTGCTTACTAAAGATTAAATAAAAAAGAAAAATGAGACAGAACTCAACTCACCGATGATGAAACTATAAATTTTGTCTGGAAAATGCTGGTGATGCTGTCAAATTCAGACCACCATCTGGTAGTGCTTGCTTGAAGTAGCATTTGTACTGAATGACTAAGGTGTCACATACGTTTGAAGCACAAATTATCTGTGCACAGTGCCTAGAATCCCTAGAAACTTTGCGGGTGGTGAAGATGGTCCTGGAACATCATGTTGCTTGGAGGATATGTGTATGTGATATCACAAGCTACTGTTGGGTCACTTGGGTGGGGTTGAATGTGGCAGGAGAAAGGGACGATTGAGAAAACAGGCTATTTGATTTGACTGGATAATTTAATCAAAGTGATCAGTTGGCTAGTCCTGTGCAGTCTGGCAGACCTGATATATGTTTGGCCATGACTGTCTGCAAAGCTCAGCTTGAACTGGCAGATACATATGAGGGAGAAGGGAAGCAAGTCTGAGTAAGCCTGAAATGCCTAATAATAAAAAATAAGTAAATAAATAAAAACAAAAAAATCATTACTTGCATAGCATTTCATAGTGCACTAAGAGTGTTCTCCTCCATTATCTCATGTAATTTTACCAACAACCATATGAAGCAGAAATTATATCTACAGCTTACAGATGGGAAAACTAAGGCTGAGAGAAATGACATATTTTGCTCAAAACCACAGAGATAGTAAGTAGCAGAGCCATGATTGAAACCAGGGCCCATTTTTCTCTAAATCCTAAATTATTTTCCCTCCTCCATAGAGCTCAAGAGCAGGCTGCTCAGAAAATCAGGCTGCTTAAATTTAGGCACCTGACCAACAAAACAAAAAAGAAAAAACTAACAAAACATTCTTGACAAGCAGGTAGAGAACTTACAGAATGCATTCCCAACAAAAGGAGTAAGCAAACACTGCCAACAGTAACAAGGGCCAGGAATTGAAAAATGAGCAGTACTCTTTATTGGGTGCTTCCTGTGTACCTATTTGAAGTGCTTTAAATGCATGAGTTTTCTCATTTAATCTTGAAACCACCCCATGACATTGGTTCAGGAACTGATCACACGCTTAGGTGGCATGGATCACATTCAATTTGGCAGATTCCCCTCACGGTGGATGTCCAGGTGCCTCAGCAGAGACAACCTCTAAGTGTGGCTGTATTGTGGAGCTGAGCCCAGGGCAGTGATTCCCCAAGTCTTGGAATCTAAAGAGTTTTGCTTTAGGAGCATCAAAGATCATAATTGACTAAAGTAGGAGTGCTAGGCTTACCTCCAGGTGGCTCGACAGCAGTGTCTTTCTCATCATTGTTGGGGAGGAAACACATGCTCCACTGGCTTTAATGGGAAGCTCTGCATGTCTACCTTCATTTCCCCTAATCATGCCTATGGAACCTTCAAGACTTCAGTTGTCATCTTTGTCAGAAAATAGTATGCTCCCCCTCCATACCCACGTGACTCCCCAGACTGCTCCTCCTCCTGTGAAGTGCAAATCATCCTTGTCATCTCTCCTAGCATTTCTAGGAGGGTATGAAAACAATTTCATATCTCTACAGGCCTCACCAAAAAATAACCAGGCACACATACACTTTCTAGTGATTTTCAGGATTCTGGGGAGAAAGTGTGAGTCCACATAAGGGAAGTCAACAGGTTCATGTCTTTGCCTGAGAAAGTCTACCATCTTTATGCCAGGTCCGCAGTGGTTGCCCCTAATATTCATTTCTCCAGTCTCCTTTATCATTCATATTTTGAGGAGTAATTAGACATAACCAGCTTTGTCCCTGTAAACATGCTAAGTTTGGCAATAGGAGGTTTCTTTACCTGAGTATCCAGGTCTCTATCACCCACCTGCTGGCAAAGAAGAAATGCATAGTATTGGGGATAGCTGTTTATTTTTTCTTCTCTCTTGTGATATGGAAGTCTGCATTACCATTCATTTCCAAATGTCTACAAGGCATTTTGTGCTGGCATAGGAGTACCAAGAGAAAAAACTATTCTCCCCCCCCGAACTCCTGCCCTGCAAAGGCTTCCTGGGCGAGAATCTACCTTCCCAGCACCATTCTCCATTTCTATTTTGGCCTTCAGCAGATAGGAAAAAAAGGCTAAAAGAGGTCTAAAGAAACTACCTGGGATCACAGAGCCATTGCAGTGTACTCATCATGCCCATCCTTTGTGTAGATCAGTGGTTTTTCCATCTAGGCTCTGAAGCAGAACCTCAGTGCCTGCTGAAACGGGATGATGGGGAGTCTAAAGTGGTAAATAATGAGACTCCAGGCCTCCTCTCCACATCTTTCTGAGTGAGTCCATTTTAATCTGTTTTTTTTTTTTAATTCATGGGAGACACATAGAGAGAGGCAGAGACACAGGCAGAGGGAGAAGCAGGCTCCATGCAGGGAGCCCAACATGGGACCCAATCCTGGGACTCCAGGAATCATGGCCTGGGCCAAAGGCAGGTTCCAAACTGCTGAGCCACCCAGGTTGCCCTTAATCTGTTATTTATATTGAGTTCTGAATAAAGTATATTTTAAATTTTTTTTTGTAGTTTTTTTAATTGAAGTTCGATTTGCCAACATAGAGTACTTTTTTAAAAGCCCTGATGGACAGCATAAATTTGATAATCCAGCCTGAGAATACTCAGAGTGCATAGCGTGGGACAGCAGTCTTTAGCCACCATGGCCTGGCTCCCCAAAGACAGGCAAAGCAGCTCTGACTCTTGGGCAGTGTGGCAGCCTCCTTTCTCAATTCTGCAAGTTCTTAAAAACAAAAAGAGAGGAGGAGAAGGAAGAAGAAGGGGACAGGGGAGAAGAAGGAGAAGAGAAATAGAAGTACATTCCCTCCTGTGGCCAAGTTGCTCTGAACAGATGAAAGGAACCAGACTGACAGGTGATTGTTCACTGAGACTACAGCCTAAACCCAGGTAGATCCTGAAATATTCAGAGGGAAAATAGTGCTCAGGTTTTGAGTGATTTTCCTCAACTAGCTTCTGCTCTGAAGACTGAATACACACTATTTCCACTCCATTTCCTTAAACTGGCCTCTGTGCTTGGCTGTAATGAAACCTGTTGAAAAAGAAAAGACCATCAGCTAGGGGAGAAGATTATTTTCATTGCCAAAGCCATCCTCTCTCCAAAAATAGTTAGGTGGGGTGTTCAGGCCAAAGTCTGTATTGTTCATTTGAATGCCATGAGAAAGCCCATGGGTTTCCTAATATTTCTTCATTGTTTTATATAATCGTATACCCAATTTTGTTTTTATTTTAAAACTCCCTATATAGGGATGCCTGGGTGGCTCAGAGGTTTAGCGTTTGCCTTCCACCCGGGGCATGACCCTGGAGTCCTAGGATCGAGTCTCACATCGAGCTCCCTGCATGGAGCCTGCTTCTCTCTCTGCCTATGTCTCTGCCTCTCTCTCTCTCTTTCTGTGTGTCTGTCATGAATAAATAAATAAAATCTTTTTTAAAAACTCCCTATATAGTGTCTTATGTTCACTGACTAATTCAACCCTATCACCAACTGTCTTGTGTCACCATCAGCCCCAGCCCTCCCCTCTCCTTGGTTATACATACCTCTTTGTCTGCCAAATGTCCTTTAGTTTATACTGTTGTGCCAATCTTCATTAACCTCCATCCTTCAATTATACCTGTCTAAATCCTAATTTATTGGAAAGAGCTCAGTCTTTTGAATTAGGTCAGTATGGGTTTATATCCAAGCTCTTGTGCCTTAGATGAGTTACTTAATTTCTTTAAGCCTCAGTTCCCTCATCTGGAAAATAGAGATAATAATCAGACCTCCCTCTCTAAGACAGATTCAGTGAAGTAACTTCTGTAAATCTTCTGGTCCATAATGATGCTCATTAAATGTTATTATTGTTACTCCTCATATTGCAAAACACCATTAATATGCCACTCCTTCTGTGTCTCTCCTGATGCAGCCTGAGAGCATCCCTTCCTTTTTTCTTTTTTTTTTTAAAGATTTTATTTATTCATTCATGAGAACACACAGAGAGGATTGAGAGAGAGAGGCAGAGACACAGGCAGAGGGAGAAGCAGGCTCAATGCAGGGAGCCCGACACGAGATTCGATCCCGGGTCTCCAGGATCACGACCTGGGCTGAAGGCGGCGCTAAACCGCTGAGCCACCCGGGCTGCCCCCTTTTCTTTTTTTAATATAAGACTTATTTTATTTATTTGGGGAGGGGGCAGACAGAGAGGGAGAATCCTCAAGCCGACTCCCAGTGAGTGGGCAGCCCAACATGGGGCTCAATCCCAGGACCCTGAGAACATGACCTGAGCCATAACCAAGAGTCGGACACTCAACTGACTGAGCCACCCAGGTCCCCAAGTACACACCTTTTCTTGAACAGAATCCATTTAGCATTTAACGAGGTACTGATATGTATTCATTAAGTCAGTCAGCAAATGTTTGTTGTGTGTCTAGTGTGTGATGGGCACAGTTCCAGATGCTGGAGTGGGGTGAGAGTAGAGAGCTATATGTCAGAGGAGGGGAGAGTAGAGAGTAGGGCTGAAACAGGCACAAAATCAGTCATTACTCTTAAACATCTTATTTCTAGTAGAGAAGCTGCTCGTGTACACAGATTAACTAGAATCCAGGGAACAAAGTGGTATGCTATTCAAAGAAGGGGCTACTGGAGATGTGGCTGGAGCACTGTGGATGCTTGGGCAAAGACAGAGAAAGTTCTGGAAATAGGGCTCTCATTCTTATTGTTACCTTTCCCCATTGGCTGATCTCTGGCTAACTTATTGCTATGGCTCCTTAAGAAAGAGTAATTCTTTTATCTTCCACAGAGCATATCAGAGTATATCATGGGCTCTCATCTCAGCATATGCACTTATATGAGACACTTTTGTAAAGTGTTCATAGTAAACAGAATAAAGTGTCTTCAACACACCTCAGGAAAGACGACCTATTCATTTGTTTCATGGAATTGCAAGAGCAGAAAGTGAATGCACTGTAACTCAAAATGTGAAAACGTTAAAATGACCTAGCCCAATTTTTGAATGAATAGATAATAAATAAATTCTTCTCCTTGAGCCTTAAAGATCACTGGGCTTATTTTAAACATAGAGCATTGTGTTGAGGATTTTAGTATTGAACAGAGCATTGCATACCTTCCACCCACCCAAATCAGCCCATGATATTACAGACAGTGCAGGAAGCACTTCCGGGATGCTCTTAACCCCACAAGCTTGTTTCTTTAATCTACCACTTGTCTCTGCCTTTCCAAACCTAGTTTCTGGGAAATTGTGCCTGATGGTACCTTTGGTGATTGTCAGAACCATCTTGTTTGTAACCATCTTGTTATAGCAGACTACTGCTAGGCCAGTGGGAAGTCAGATCCTCCTACCTCATCTCAGCACACTATCACCCTCCTCTTCATCTTCCTCTCCCCCTCACCCCACAGTAGCCCTTTACTTCATTAACTGAGTCTCATAGTCAACAGTAGACTAACTTTTTAAGACAGATTCTAGGGATGCCTGGGTAACTCAGCGGTTAAGCCTCTGCTTTTGCCTCAGGGCGTGATCCCGGGGCCCTGGGATCCAATCCCACATTGGGCTTCCCACAGGGAGCCTGCTTCTCCCTCTGCCTATATCTCTGCCTCTTTTTGTGTCTCTCATGAATAAATGAATAAAATCTTTAAAAATAATAAGGTAGATTCTAATGACTTGGAATTTGTCCTAACAGAGACTGAGCTGAACTTAACAAGCATCAATGAGGAATAAAACCCAGAGAGTCAAAAGACTGGGGGTCTAGCTTTGGATCTGATCCTCACTAACTGCCACCTTGAGAAAGTCACCCTTTGAAGCTCCATTTTCTGTGCCATTCAATGAAGGGACTGGTTTGCTGACTAAAGTAGAAACAAGTAGCTGGGCAACTCCCTATCACCACTATTGGCACAAATAATGGAGCTAGAAACATGAGATTCTTCCCAGGTAATTTACTACTGCAGCATTTTAAGGGTGGTGGGCTGGGAAGATGAGCTTTAAAGGAGCAGGGGGGAGGTAATTCACATCTCCCAAGCTAGTGTTTATAATAGTCTATTAAGAACACATTTAAAAGAAATGGCCTAATTCTGTAGTTTTCTACCCAGGACAACAGGCCAGTTCAACCAAAGTGGTTTTTGAATAGGGCCATAAGCAAACCCCTTTCAGGGAAACCCAGAGCTGCTTTGCACAAAGCAGAAAAGTGGAGTTCCCCCCTAATACATTTAAAAATGGTCACTTCACCATTGCCAAACTTCATTACCACTCCTAAGAGCTAAAGCTTCGAGATTAATGATCCTCATCCTAAAGAAAAGGCAATGAATGTTAAAAGAAAAAAACAATCGCCAACACATGCTATTTACTATTCTGCATTCTTTGAGAATTAATGTCAATAATGCTGTTACACTTTTCAAAATAAAGGATGGAGTTTTCTAATTGTCTAGTAAAAAAAAGTTCCAAGACTGAATCCCCAGAGAAAAAAACCTGAGTTTAAATCATTAACACCACAAATTTTTGATAATTGTGGAGTGTTTGCAAGTGCCTTAATCAGGATGGTATGTCTAAGTGGCCCATTTTAATTTTATCACACTGATTAAGTTTCTGTAATCTAATATATGTTGCATTTCCAATTCAATTAAATGAGAGTCTCCTGCCATTACTAGGTATTACCAAAATACTCTGATGGGTGAAAACTAGACTTGGTATTTTCAGTTGCTACTGACTTCCTGATTATATAATCCTGTATTAAATGAAATCAATAAATGCTCAAATGAAATTTGGCAAACTTTAAGGACTAAATATGCTTTCCCCATCCATGTGGTATATTTTCACCTTGAAGCGTGGAGCGCATTAGTTGGAACTCATTGATTACCTTTAGTGATAAATTTTACAGGGCTCTCTCCCCTCATACACCAGTTCCTAGAACAGTCTATCCTGTAAATGTGGGTAATGAATAGGCATTCTCTCTATTATATATGTATTTTACTTGTGCCTCTTTTGGCTGTAGATAAGGGTTATCTTATGTAAAAGCAATTGCTTTGTAAATGTAAATGTCTATTGGGTCATCGATCACCCTGGAGGTGGAAGAAACAGAACAATAAGGGGAGTTGTGAAAGAAACTATGTAGGGATCAGAATGAAGAAAATTGCTAAGTCCTTAAGGGATTGAATCTATGAAGCTAGAGACTGTGCTGGGGGATGGGATAGAAAGAACAGCCTGGAAGCTACTGGGAGAGGTGTGTTGGAGCAGCCCCCTGGCTTGCACCTAAAAGAGGCCTTGCTTTCTTAAGGTCTTGAAGACCAATGAAACAGAAATGGGCCCAGTCAGTGTAAGTTTGGAGCAGAAGAGACTGAAAAGAAAAGCCTGACTTAATTAAGTTGGATCAGGGCACTATGGATGCCTGTCTTTTGCCTGTCTTCCAAATCCTTGCCCTTCTGGACAACCCATAGGGGTTGTGAGAGTCTTATCTGAAAATGGACCCTTGGGGGTGACAGTTACTTGCCTCACCCTGGAGGAAGTGGGCACTTGAATAGCTTTGGGTGGGATCAGCAGGCCGGCAAGCCAATTGGTGAGTGCAGGAACCCTCTGGGTAAGAGTGCCCCTGCCATTTTCTCATAATATGTTAGGTCCTTTTATGGATTCTGGATTTCAAAACCTGCTGCAAGCCAAATGTGTGAGTCACAGAGTAATAGAGCCCTCTAAATCAATTTGTAAGACATCCTGAAGATAAACAAAAGAGGAAAGGCTTTCTATTTTTGCACCACTTTTTTTTTTAAATATCCTGCCTACTTCCAAAAGGATTTGAAGCGACTTCCAAAAGGCTTTCTTACTCATGCCTAGGAGTATTTAAGCACTATTTATTAAAGTTGAATGCATGTGTATATCATATAAATAGAGACGAATTATTTTATAAGGTTGTGCATATACCTGGGATCTCTTGGTTTATACAATGAGTAAACTCTGGGGGAATCGTTAGGCGAGTGAAGTGTTCTTCCCATTCTTCCCAGGGTGTCTTTTGAGTTCCCTCCCCCCAGCATCTGCAATCTCCACAGGGTGCTCTTCCTCCCATGGAAAATTTCCCTGTGTATCCCATACCTGTAAGGACATTTACTTTCTAATAAAAGCATGTGCTAATAAAAATGAACTAGTGACTGTAAGAGGCTTAATATGTCAGGTACCTCAATGCACAGAGGATTTCCTGTAATGGTGGAGAGAGATTCGGGGACAGAAATCATGCTGTACGAGTCAGCCCCAACCCCTAAGGAGTGTACAGCCTAGTTCCAGACAAAAAAAAAATCACATGTATAAAAATTCAAGGAAGAGAGGCAAGTACTGACTCCATGTGCACTTGGAGCTCAGAGAAGGGAAAGAGCAATGTCATCTGGATGGAGCCCCATGCAATGTAAGAGCCTTTTGGTGGTGCCCAAGTACTCAAGGACAGCTGTAGGAAGAGATGAGACATCACCTCTCATATCCCTGACACCTCTGATGTCACCTCTTCCTTTTTATTCTATGGTGTCCTCTCTCTCTACTCTTTTCTCCACTCTCTTTTCATCCTTTCTTTCCTTAACTGACCCCCTGACTCCCCTTTCTTCCCTTCCATCTTTTCCACCTCTCCCACTTCTACATCCCTTCATTCTGTCTTTATGATGAGTCCTCTTTGCTCCACTATCTCTCAGTTTCCCTCAGGCAGTTGCCTGATCATCTTACATAAGGCCTAGAGGGGAGCAATGGGGCACAGGAACCCTGAATATGGGTACCCCTAAACCTAAAGCCTGGTGGAGGGCAAGTGGATCCTCAACACCCCTTTGAGAAGTCACTTTTCCTTTGGATTCCCCCACTGGAGGGTCCAAATGATACTAGGTGGGCATGCCCTTTGCCAAACTATATCTTTGGAACCCATCTCTCCACCTCCCCCACCCTTGACCTTAGCCTTGCCCCTCTCACATCTATTCAACCACTATTAGGAAATGAATGAAGCTAAGCTGTTAGCTACAAGTAGCTTAAGGGGGCCAGGAGACAGAGGGGGAGAGTGCTTTGTAAATATGAAAAACAACTTTTGCCAAGAGCTTCAAGAGGATAAGAATGCCTTATTACCACAGGCATGGGACACTTGAAGAATAATCCAGGCCACAGTCTGACAAGAGAGGGCTCCCCACTGCTCCATAAAAAAAAAACACAAAAAAAAATTTAAGCAAGGCATTATATGACACAGAGGTTAAGAGCATGAGCTCTGAAGTCACCCTGTTAGGAGGTTTGAATTCCAGCTCTACCTCTTACTAGCTGTGTGACTTGGGAGAGTTGTCCAACTTTTCTATGCCTCAGTGTCTTCATCTATCAAAAGAAGATAATACTGTCACTTGCCTTGTAAGTGGTAATAATAATTAAATGAAGTACTACAGGTTAATCACTTAGATTCATGCCTGCCACATAAAGTGCCCTTACTGTAACTGATTATGGGTGCTTGATCCATGAGTCAGACTTACCCTGTTTTGTGCAGAATGCTTTTGTCAACACCTAAAGAAACTGATCCAAGGTTGGGTAGGGAACCACTCTAAGCCATTCCCAATGTCGAGGGCAATGGCACCTGTCCCTTTGCCCCCAGAACCACACAGTTTACATGTGTGCTTCTCATGGGTCTCAATGGATGAGTACCAAGTAAAAACTGCCCCTCAACCTAGCCAAACCTGACTCTGGATGGACAGCTCTCTCAATACGGTCATAAAGATCATCTGCACTCCTCAACTCAATTGATTTCAACATTTGATTTCAGAATGATAAGAGCAGTCAGTTTTTAACAGGTGGATAGCTCCAGAGACTTGGTCTTCCGAGGCCATTTAACACTGAAAAGTGCACCTAGAAAGAGACAAAGAGCATAAAATAATATAGAGAGCAAATTTAAAATGTAAGCAGATATAGAATACTGATTTCTCTATTGTAAGCCTTCAACTTGTAGCTCTACCTATCATATGCCTGTGCCTTTTGTGGCTGGCTAACAATTCCACAAAGGAGGTGGAATTTTTTATTTCATTTTTCTTGGTTCTATATCATATCTAACGTGGGACACAAAAACATAACTTCAACCTCCATCCCAAGGCCAGGTCAGAAGTGTTGGGCCATTGCTTTGTCTGAGAACCAGAGTGCTGGTTTGGTCACTGGCGGTATCCTTGTGAATGGCAGTTAGCTAACTGGCATAGTCATTGTAGTCCTGGAGTCCTGGGAGGGGTTCTCAGTGTTAACTAATGTTTCCTTAAAAGATCTCAAAATGTATGAGGGGCAACACATATTTTACCATAGTTATTCTGGCTCTGCAAGTGCAATGAAAATGTTAGCCTTGGCATATCAATCGTGTTTTACAGATGACTGTAATTTCCTGAATGTCAAAACTCCAAATTTTTCTACTAAGCAAACTTTTCAGTGGCAAAACAGATTGCTTCCATAATGTATCACTGTGGGCAGGAAAAATGAAATCTTTATGCACTGTATTATGAATCAATGAGGCATTGAGATTCTTGGAAGGGTGAGTGGACTCTGGAAAATGAAAAACTGCCGCTATTCCATCTCTACAAACCACTGCTCAGAGAACGGAGGTTTCAGTGGCATTCAGTGTGCTGGCCACAGAAATATTGGGTTCGAGTTGAAATCAGTTACTGTCTTTTCCTACATGTTGATGGGGTAGATGTCATTGTAAATATAGTAGGAGTCGGCATTTAACAAACCTCCCTAACATGATTCCTTTTGCTTCTGGGATAATGGCTTTGTGGGGTTATTGATAAAGGGAACCTGAGAGGGTTGCACATTTCAGTAAGAG
Organism: Canis lupus dingo; assembly: GCF_003254725.2. NCBI lineage: Eukaryota > Metazoa > Chordata > Mammalia > Carnivora > Canidae > Canis > Canis lupus. The sequence continues at coordinate 104,018,231 of NC_064281.1, read as the reverse complement.
AAAAAATTATATTAATAGCCACTGATTGTGGGATGCAGACCCAGGTGTCCTGCACGGTGCTAAGCACTCTCTCTATATGGGTCATCTCACTGAAAAATCACAACACTGTGAAGTGGCTGCTCACAGATGAGGAAACCAAGACTTAGAGAGCTTAAGTAATTTGTACAAGGTTACAGAAGCTGGGGCTGGCTTCCAGAACTCTCTAACTCCAGAGACGGAGCTCTTAACTACAGAGCATTTATCAAAGGCTGACTGTTTCTAGAGACCGGGCCAACGAGGCTGGTTCAGGGAGAGAGGAGAAGAGGTACAAAGAAGACGTGGTCCTGCCCTCTTTCTGAAGTGCCCACAGCCTCAGAGAGAAGAGAACATTTAGACACAGATCTCTTATGTCAGATGAACAAGGTCCCCTGAGACTCCAGATAACCCTTTTTTGGAGGTTCAGAGGAAGGCACAGCTGTGACATCAGGAGGAAGGAAGCCTTAAGAAGACAGTCCTACAGCCATATTAGGAGAGAGGAGTAGTGAGGAACAGGTGATGTTGTGCCTGGTGGGGGCAGCATAAGCAAAGACATGAGGCCCAGGGAGGTGGCGTTTAGTGTATGGGTTGGGGAGTCAGTGTGCACAGGGGCAGTGCTAGGATGGAAGATATGACTGGACCAGCAACTGAGCCATAAATCATGGACATTATTCAACTAAAGCTCAGTCTGCTAATTTTCTCTGCAAAGCCTTGTACTTTATCCTTTCTATTTTTGCTTCACATTTACTTTCAAACCAGAGACTCTTGACAGGTCCTCAGCCCCAGCAAAATTATAAGGCAGCCAAGTTTGCCTTTGCTGTCCTCAGTTTTTGTTCTCAGCTTCCTTTTCCTTCCTCAGAATTCAGTTCCTGTCTCTGTACACCCCCTTCCACCTCCCCAACGTGGGACCTGATTATTAAACCTCCCTCATCTAAATGACTGCTAAGTCTTAATGGCTTATGACCCTCTACCCCCTCTCCCCTGCTCTCTGCCACACACAGAGAGGGCAGATCCTTAAGTCAAAGGAGCAAACTTTACATTGTGGTTTCCTGGCAAACTGTGAGAGGGAGGGCTGTGCTCCTCAGCACTCCTAAAAATCTTGCCACCCCACACGGCTGGTCCTGATTGCACACCCTGCAAGACGTTGCAGAAAGCCCTGCACTGCTTCACACAAAATTCCTTTCGTTCTCAAATAAATGAGCAGAGTGGCACGGGATAACAAAACAAGTCTGAATGTCTAGACGTGAGTTTCAGACATATGTAACTCGATCACCTAGTAGCTGTGTGACCTTTCCTCTCTGCGCACTAGTATCTGCATCTATGAAATGGACTGGCACGTTGTCAGGCTCTAACGAGAGAGGGAGAAGATGTGCTTTGTTAAAAGAATCTCTACTATAGAGAACTTTTCAGAAGAAAACAAAGAGGGTGTTATGCCTTCAAAAAGGTTTGGAATAATAGCTCTTTAATCCTTGAAAATGAACTGAGAAATATAAATATTTTGCATTATTGGAGAACCTCAGAGGTGACTCACTGTCACCTGAACGGTGTTTTTTCACTGAAATGCAGCCACACCAGCCTCTCCGAAAGGACCTGCCCATATTTCAACTGTCAACACATTCTTCCCACCACACACAAGGTGAAGGGCAATTCGTTCTCCCACACCCATTTCTAGTAACACCATGACTCGTGAAATGCTAAATGGAAGGAGATGCGGTAGGGGAAAAACAGGATTGCAAAAATAGCTTTAGGGAGATCAGATCTTGTTTTAACTTAGTGTATTCATGACTGATTCATGATTCTGAAAAGGAAAAGAGGTTCCATCAAAACTGTCACCGAATGGCCTCATTTTAAATTCCCATGCTTTCTTTGAGCAGAAAGGATTAGGCATCCTGGTTGTGACTTTCCCTGGTGCCTAATGACCAGTCGCGTACCCACTAGGATTTCAGGAAGGCCACCTGCCCCTTAGTGCTGGCCCAGCTGCTGCCAGGAAATTCTCCAAGTGAAGAGGACCCAGGGCCTTGCTCCTCTGGGGACGCCTCTCTAAAATGGAAATCCGGGTGGTGCCAAGTAGAAGACATTTTGATGAAAAGGAGTTTCTCTAAGTACTTTCTTTCTAGATCTAAGATTTTGAGCAGTCCAAGCAGAGTGTAGCAGGCAGAAGCTGGAGGAAGGGAGGAGATGCAGGATGGGGCGGGGTGGGGGGGCTTGGAGGACAAAAGAAATAGTAACCGAGGGAGGGATTTGGGGCCTCACTGGGGAAGTGTTTGAGGGGAAAGGGGCTTCTTCACCCTCAGGTAGCTTCATGTGTGCACTAGTCTCTCCTGGCTGGGGAAGGCCAACACTGGGGCCTGTAGGAAAGGGCAAAAAGGAGAATCCTGGCCAATTCTAAGGCTTCACGGTAGACCTTCCAGTCTGTGTTCCCGTAAGGTGCTGGGCCCAGGGCCGAGAGAGAGGAGACATAGTTGCCAGGTAGTATTGACCTTCAAGGAATGTACAGCCTGGTTGGAAAGACAAAACATGAGAAACGGACTGTTCAGATATCTTTTGGGGGCTTAATGGGCAGCAGAGAATCATGAGGAAGACTGGATTGGGAGTTCAGAGACCCAGGTTCTGGTTGTAGACCCACTATCCACAACGTGCGTATCCTTGGGCAAGTCATTTCCTTTGTTTTAAGTTCAAGTTCCTCCTTTGTAAAATGGTAGTTCTATTTTTTGTCCTGTATACTTAAAGGGATTGTGTGAGGAACTAAAAATATAAGGACAGTGAGCCATTCGTCATGTCACATGAAACTTGCGATTGTTGTTAGCCAGCCCTCCCTCCCTCCCTCCTTTCTTCCTTCTCCCAGTGATACCAGTGCTTTTCTTTAAATGACCTTTCTGAAAAGTCACTGTGGGAAAGGGAATGCCATTTAGAGTAATCATCTGTGGCCTTAAGTCCAACTTACTGTGGGTCACTATCTCAGAGAATTAACCTCATTTCCAGGGAGAATAGCCAAGCCAGGAGGGAAAACCATGTAGGTGGCTCATGCTGCAGGTAAGTGAATCTGACTCCCCACTGACATGTCTTCAGAGTGAATGATTAACGGAAGAGTCTGAGGGTGGTGCCACCCTCAAGGATTTGCCTGAAATTGGAACATCCAAGTGAGACATCTTCGTCTGAGCATTGACTTTTTAGTCCTTTATGGCTTTCAGATCTTGTAGTGGAAAATCAGTGAGCGTCTACCAGCGGGGCTGCCTTTTCCTGAAGCTGATTCTTGTTTGTTGATCACCTTGATCATGACATTTTGAAAGCTGGGGAGGGAGTCAGAGACTTGGTTTTGGATCACAGCTCTGTCACAGACTGGCCAGGTGACCCTAGACAAGCCCATATTTATTTCTGGGCTTGGGTGTTTTCATTGGTAAAGCAATTGGACCAAGTAAGTTCTAAGTTACCTGCCAGCCCAGCTACTCTGAGCCAAATATGGGTCTGTTGCCTTCATTTATGCATGGCCTCCATCATTTCCCTTTACAAGGGCTTTGCCTTCCAGCAGGTGTGCTGGTTTACACACACAGGATATTATGGCCCTCAGACTGTGCTTGGAGGCAACTCCAAGTGAACTGCTCCCCACTGTGACCTAAAGATGGTTCTTTTCCTTCTCAGAAAAATCAGCCCCATTTTGCACAAGATGGCACTTGTGAAGTGCCATTAAAAAAAAAAGGGAGCTTCTGCTCTGTCAGAAACTGTGGGATGTTGATGCTTTCACCAGCCAAACTGGAACCATGACTTAGATTTGACAACATACATAGCTGTCTGGTTTCACATACTATGTTTTCCCACTCTGTCACATTGTGGATAGGTACAAAAATGTCTTTCTCTAGGACTCAGGACATTCTGGTGTGATACTCACTTGCAACCTGTAGGAGTTGGGAAGAGGAGGGGGAGGACACTTGACCCCCTGGCTCCTGACCATGACATCACTGATTCCAGGGTAGGTTCTTTTTTTTGCTCAAAAGGAGAAATACAGCTATCCAAAGTCTCTTATTGACGCCATAAAAACAAACAAACAAACAAACAAAAAAAAACGACCCATAACACACAGAACTTATAGAACTCTTGTAAGCTGTTAGCACCAACCTAACCTCCAAAATAATTCCTTCTGCTCAGGCAGGATCTTCACATCTTCGCCGCCCCTTCCTGTATTCATTCCAATGTGACATCAGATTCTTTTTCAGTTAGAGGGATTAGTGGTGGGGGGGGAGAAATTAGTGAGTTATTTTTCCATTCCCAATGTTATCATGATAAAGAAACAGGCTGTACCTGGTACTGTCTATAACGCTTATTCGCACACATATATAGCATGGACGTGTTATCCAATAATTGTGCCTTTTGCAGCCTGAATACCTGAAGAAAAACCTCTCCTGGGGGAAAAAGGCATGACCCTACCAGCCCGTGAAATTCTGAATGGCTCCAATTCTTTCCAGTTGAAATGGTTAACGAGATCTGCTTTTCCCCCCAAAAGCCAGGCTTTGCACTTCATCTCTCTCAGCGCCTTAAAACAATATTAGAGCTCATTAAAATCAACCCAGGGTTTAAGAAGGGCAGCTTTCATTTAGGGGGAAACTTTCCCTCTGCGCTGTTCTGGAAAATAGCACAATGCTGAGAGCAGACATTTATCTTGACTCATTTGCCTCTAATGATTTCTCCAAAGCACACTTGAGGTGCCTGCCTCCCAGACAGCACATGTATAGCAGACCCAGGTGAGTGAGTGCAACTGGTTATGGTCTGCTCAAAATTACCTTAAATGATATTTATTGACTGTCTACTATGTGAAAAAGCCCTGTTACTTGATTCCTTGTCTTCGTGGAGGTCCCTAAAGAAATGATTCCATGTGTCTCCAGATTTCTCACAATCTGGGGATGGCAAGGGAGCTGGCTATCTGGTTTCCTCATCTGCAGAATGGGAATTTGGGGCCAGAATGGTCACCAGCTGGACCCCCAGCCTTGCCCCCCATGTCTCACGTGGCCATTTCTGTCCCTATGGCTCAGTAACAGTCCTACGGAACCCACAAAATCAGCACCTCCCTTCACATCCTGGCATATTCTGCTACTTCCTGCTTTAAACATTTGTTCTGGCCCAGACAGTTGTGCCCTTGCTCTATGGTTTTGAAGGCTGAGCTCAGTGCCTATGTAAAGCTCTACAGCCCAGTGAGAGCACACAAGCCTTGTTAGTAAGGTTACAGAAACCAAATAGGGCATCGACCAGGACAGTGAGCAAGAGTTTGGGCCCAGGAGTCATACAGATCAGATAGATGGTCACTAAGTAGCTCTGTGATTTTAAGAAGGTTCAATTAACATCTTAGCTGAATACTCTTACCGGTATACTAACAGCAACAACAATAATAATATTAACATCTGCAGAGTGTTATGTTCCAAGCATGGTTCTAACAACTTTAGATATGTACATATATGTGTGTGTGTATCATTTTTTTAAAAATTTTATTTATTTATGATAGTCATCACAGAGAGAGAGAGAGGCAGAGACATAGGCAGAGGGAGAAGCAGGCTCCATGCAGGGAGCCTGATGTGGGATTCGATCCTGGGTCTCCAGGATCACGCCCTGGGCCAAAGGCAGGTGCTAAACCGCTGCGCCACCCAGGGATCCCGTGTGTATCATTTTTTATTGGAGTTTGATTTGCCAACATATAGTATAACCCCCAGTGCTCATCCCATCAAGTGCCCCCCTCAGTGCCTGTCACCCGGTCCCCCTGTGCCCCCGCCCACCTCCCCTTCCACTACCCCTTATTCGTTTCCCAGATTTAGGAGGCTTTCATGTTCTGCCACCCTCACTGATATTTCCCACTCATTTTCTCTCCTTTCCCCTTTAATCCCTTTCACTATTTTTAATATTCCCCATATGAATGAAACCATATAATGAGGGTCCTTCTCCAATTGACTTACTTCACCCAGCATAATACCCTCTGGTTCCATCCACATTGAAGCAAATTATGGGTCTTTGCCATTTCTAATGGCTGAGTAATATTCCATTGTATATATAGACCACATCTTCTTTATCCATTCATCTTTCTATGGACACCGAGGCTCCTTCCACAGTTCCGCTATTGTGGACATTGTTGCTATAAACATTGGGGTGCAGATGTCTCAGTGTTTCACTGCATCTTGTGTGTATCATTTTTATCTTGAGCCCCTATGGTTTTCCCCCAGGCTATACATGAGGAAAACAGAAGCACAGAGAGGTTGTTTGCCCAAGCCCACACAGCTAGTAACTGCCAGAGCTAGAAATCGAACCCAGGCAATCTGGCTGTAGGTAGTGTAGCACTGTCCAACAGAAATACAACGGAAGGCCCATTTATCATTTTAAATCTTCCAGTAGCGGGTTGCTTGGGTGGCTCAGCGGTTGAGCACCTGCCTTTGACCCCGGGAGTGATTCTGGAGTCCCAGGATCGAGTCCCACATCGGGCTCCCTGCGTGGAGTCTGCTTCTCTCTCTGCCTGTGTCTCTGCATCTCTCATGAATAAATAAATAAAATCTTCCAGTAGCCACATTAAAAGTGAAAAGATGCAGTGAAATTAAATTTATTAATATATTTTATTTAACCCAATGTATCAAAAATATCTCAATCCATACACATCCTAATTAATTAATGATATATTTTCTCTTCCCCCTCAGTCTTGGAAATCTAAGTCTGCTTGAAAACACTAAAGGCACTACTCTTTTGGATTAGCCACATTTCAACAGTCACATGTGGCCAGTGGCTGTGTTGATGGCCCAGCTCTAGAACAGACCCTCTTCATCATCACATACACTGGGCTTAAAATGAAGGAAGGCACTGGCACCTATGTAGTGGGATTCTGTGAGAAATCATCTAGCATAGTGCCTGGCATGTGCAGGCACCCAATGAATCAGAACACTTATTAGTATCCCCCCTGCCATGCTGTTTATGTAAGAATGCCTCCAACCTTCCATACCACACACCTGCTTAAATCCTTTCTATCCCTTAGGGCTTGGTCAGCTTTCTCTTCCTCTTGCACAAAGTCTTCCTTGATGACTTTAGCACACGATAAACTCTCTCTTCTCTGATTCATTGTGCACTTAGACTCTACATGACACAATTAATGCTTCACTGTGTTCTACCTTTAGTCCCCCGCCCCGGACTGTGCCTCTGTCTCCCTAACTAAAGCTTAAGCTCTTTGAGAGCAGATGCCCATGTACTTCTTCCTCGCTATTATGCCCACAACTTTAATTATGGCAACTTCTTAGATCAACCAGAGATGGTACACTGATTGTGGGTTGAGTAAATACATGTCTTCCAATGCAAAGCCAAGCTTCTCACCTCCAGGGCTAAAAGTACACCGCGTCCCCAACTTGTGCATGCCTGTTCCTGAATTGAATGTCATGAAGATACTATTTTTATGACTTCCTGACTGAAACCTTGAACTTGCAGTGTTTTATAGTGGATGTACTTTCCAGTAAAAGGCAGGACAGGAACAAGAGTCTCAGGATAAGAGATACTAACGATGCTCATCTGAAGAGCAAGACAGTAACCATGCTGGTCTCAGTGGTGATGCATTTAGACATTCCTCCAGCCTCTTCCTGTCCTCTGGGGGCTGAGGCTTGCCACTGCTCACCTCTGGCCACCCTTCTAAAGGAAAAAAGAGGACCAATCCCTCTCGCTGGCTGCCCCGGATGGCAACACTTACTAGATGGCAGTTGATAGAGGGATACCACATAGAAACACTGAGGGAGCTAGGAAGCACCAGGTGAAAAGGGAAGGCACGATGCCCGAGCTTGTTAATCGGTGGCAGAACTGGTCTTCCTGTGACAGGAGCAGAGTATATCCCTTCATGTGGCCCTACTACTTTATCTACACACTGAAGGAGTTTTTCCCTGAAACTTCTTTACACCTCAGAAACACACTGAGTATTAATGAACCGAGACACACAGAATAATTTTAGAATGCAAAAAAATTCAGGGGGCAGTGTAAGCCACAGAACTTTTCATGCCACCAAGCAACTGAGTGGACCCTGGGTGAAGGCGGGTGACTACGGATCATAAAGCCTGGAATTTCACATCTTGTTAAAGAACTCTGTTTTCTCACTGTTTGCAGAAGTCCTTAGATTTATGTACTTGGGAGCCGACTGGGCTTTGGGAAGGGGGAAAGCTAGATTTCTTAAAAAAAGAAGAAGAAGAAGAAGAAGAAGGAGAAGGAGAAGGAGAAGGAGAAGGAGAAGGAGAAGGAGAAGGAGAAGGAGAAGTAGATATCACCAGGACTTATTGGGTGAAGAATTTAATGTTGGGTTTGAATTTACAAGCATTAGAAATCGTTTTTTCCTTTCTAACAAAGAAGTAAACATCATTTTGCTATTTTGTGAAAGAAAGAGGAAAAGAATGGCTTAGAAAAATATCCTTCTGCTTAACAAAAGTCAATCTGGGCTGTTGAGTGTGCCCTTAGAACACAAACACACACACACACACACACACACACACACACACACACACACAGCTGCAGGCCTGGCCCTAGCCTGGGGCCACAGGACAGAAGGTTCTGCTCCGCTAGCCAGGCCCACTCTCCTCACTGGACTTACCCTTATGGAAGGCAGGAAAACTGGGGACCGAGGGAAAGCTACAGAGCAGAAAAAAAAAAAGGATTTATTTTTTAAAAAAAGAAACACAAGGGAAGATACATTTAAAAAAAAAAAAGCCTTCAGTTAGCCAAAGGAAAAAGCTCAATTAATTAAGGTATTAATTAAGGCATTACTTTATGTACATAGAACTGCTCCTTTGGGTGAGGTGTGAAGACTAGCAGGAAATTCAATGCAAGGGGAATTGAATGGCTTGTTTGGTGGTTGAGATCTTCAGTCTCTTCTGAGTTGGTTTTATGTCCAGTCCAGCAGGTGCCTTTCCTGTAATATTTCTGCCCTGCCAAGGACTGTGGTCAATCCATCCAAAGACGCAAAGTCCTGCTTGTCTTCTACATCAATGGGCTCTCATGGATTGGTCTTGCTCCCTACTTCTCATGGATTGCCCAGAACAGCCTGGCATTGTCATGAGCCCACAGCATCAATTTGAAGGGTAAAGGGAGACGTTCAGCATCCAGATCACTTAGGTTTCTCTAATGCTAGGAGGACAATCAGAGAAAATGACAGGTGCCATGCTTTAATAAGTCACTTGACACAAATATGACAGCTCCCTCTTCTCACCAGCTAATGCATGACTGCTAAGCCACAAGGGGGTCTTGAGAAACTTACCAGACACAACACAATTAAATGAGCATCCACTCAGTTCAAAGTAGTCTCCTCTTGAAATCCCACATTTCCTTATGAGGCTGCTACCACTACTGATCACAGTGTTTATGGATCTTCTCTTTGGGGACTGCCAGCATATGAGTCACCCAAGAAAAGCAGTTAAAATGGCAATTCCAGGGCTTGAAGGATTCATTCCCATCCGAGGCTTATTTGCCTTTGATTCAATTAACTCTACTTTTATTTAGTCTGTGCTCACATATTAATGTTGTTTGATTTGAATGCCATCCTCCTTGCTTTGACAGACCCATTTACGTCCAATGGGATGGTCTGTGCAGTTAGTTTAGGCATCATTAACCAAGGAAGGAGACCAGACCTTCAGCATTAATGACTCACTGTCATATATAACTCCCACTGTTAGCAGAGTTGACTTAGGACCACCAACCATGGTTCATATTTTTCCACCACTCATCATTACTCCAAGAACAAGATGTACAAAGGCTGAACTTTTAAAAAGTACAAAATTAAGCTACAAGTATAATAAAATGTTCATTCCTATTGATTCGGGCTAAGAATTTGTTTCCTTTCTTAAATTAACTTTTTATTGATCACTTGCACAGTTTTGTTGGCCTTCTTCCATAAAAGAAATGGCTTTGGGGATCTCTGGGTGGCGCAGCAGTTTGGCGCCTGCCTTTGGCCCAGGGCGCGATCCTGGAGACCCGGGATCGAATCCCACATCGGGCTCCCAGTGAATGGAGGCTGCTTCTCCCTCTGCCTGTGTCTCTGCCTCTCTCTCTCTCTCTCTCTCTCTCTCTATCATAAATAAATTAAAAAATTAAAAAAAAGAAATGGCTTTGATATTTATTTTTGCTTTTAGTAGTGCAGGAAAAACCTTATTCATGAACTGGTGGCCTAAAAGAGAAGTAAATATTTACAGCGTGATCCTTATAACTTTGCTCAGGCAAAGTTCCCTGGCTTTTCCTGGACAGAAATGGACATCCTTAGGCTTGTCTGTGGAGTGCAGCAAGGAGCTCTGCTTGTTTTGGGGGGCTCACGTGACTGGCCAGCACTCTGGACAACCCCTAGGATCCCTGACTTTCAATCTCTGAAGCCACATGCCCAGGACAGTGGCTCTTGGACTCAAGCATACCTGTGCCACAGAATTTTCTGGAAGGCTTCTTAAGATACAGATTGCCGGCTCCCAGCACCTGAGTTTCTCTTCAGTAAGTGGCCCCAAGAATGTACATTTCTATTAAGTGCCTAAGTGGTACTGCTGCTGCTGGTTCTGGAGCCAACGTGTTAATTTGTTCACAAAAGTGGTAGTCCTGGATTTGGGCCCCAGAAGGAGGATGGGAAGAGCACAGGTTCTGGAGAGAAATGTGTTCAGTCTCCGCTCCCCTGCTTAACTTGCCATGTGACACTGGGGCAAATCATCTCTCTCTTAGCTTCTTCATCCTCAAAATGAGAACAATAATAAAATCAGATCCATGGTCTAGATGGGAGTTAATGTGTAAGCACCAAGCCCAAGTGGCCTCAGCTCCTGGCTTTGCAGTTGGTAAAAGGAAGTGCCCTCTCTTTTGGCAGCAAATGTCTCCTCTTCATGTGGGTTATTTCAGGCCTGGTTTATTGTGCCATCGGAGGAAACTAACAGACACAAAGCAGGGTCTACTAAAAATATCAGCCTTCAGCCTAGGAATACTCCTTGCAGTTAGATGGATTCCCAAGGGCTGTTAGCAATTTGTGTCTTATGAGCAAATCTGTGTTTCTCTCAGCACCTTGATTTCCCCACCTCTAAAGAGAAGCATTTGACCAATATGATTTGCCATTACAAGGATTTCTTCTTGCTCTGACAAGCCTAGGATTCTGTGACTTAGAACTCAGGTCTTTACTGCAAGATAACCTGCTAAAAATGAAAAAATGGAAAAAAAAAAAAAAAAAAAAAAATGAAAAAATGGTACTCGTTTTTATCCATTCACTTAGGTCTAATATCCTTAAACTTTCCAGCCTTCTTTCACATGAGGCTACTGCACAGAAAGTCAGGGACAACTGCTAAATATAACTAGATCTCCTTAAAATGTTCCATCACAGGGATAAAGTGGTATATCTGTTATTTAATACTGACATCTAGTGGCTTTTCCTTATCAAAGAAAAAGATGCCTTTCCCATTAGCTCTGCGGCTCCTGCTGCAGACATTCATTTAACAGTCCTTTGTTAAACACTAATTGTATGTCAAAAATTGTGCCAGGCCCAGAGAAGCTTTCACTGATCAATGATACATGGTCCCTGCCCTCCCAGAGCTCAGAGTCCAACGTGGGAAGCAGACAAATCACTAGACAGTCATGGCACATAGCACTGAATGCTACAGTTGGCGGATTCCAGCACAACTAGAACAGAGAAATACCAGGGCTGTTCACTCTGCCCAGGAAGGTCGAGGAAGGTTTCACGGAGGAAGCAATCTTAGAGTGGAGCTTTGAAGGCATTTGTGTAGAGAGAGCTTGATAGAGATCAGGCTGGAGGAAAGAAAGGCGATTGGTAGGTCCTACAAGGCTGAATGTAACATGTAAAAGAGCTTGGACTTCATGTTCTAGTTGATAGGCATTAAGAGGTCTTAACTAGGGAATGACAGGTCAGATGTGTGCCATATGGGGGGTGGGGCTAGACATGAGCAGAGGCTGGGAGAGGTGGGCCAGGACAGGGCTGCAGTGACCCAGTAGAGAAATGCGGCCTGGCCCCAGGCAGTGGTACAAAGGATGAATCTGAGTTAGAATCAGGAGATAGCTCCTAGGAGTTAGAATCAGCTGGTCATGGGGAAGGTTCACGTGGTGGTGGTGAGTAAGATCGAGGAGCCTGGGGTGGCTTCTGGGTTTCATGCTTGGACAACTCTTTGTTGGTTGCTATTGTTGTTTCTACAATTGCTTAGCAATGAGAGTAAAAAGTTGGCCTGGACTCAACCTTTCATGTTGTTCTGCCTGTAAGGCACCAGGGGCATACACACTGAACAATGGTCATTAAATTCACCTAGGTAACTGATGGGGAGTCATGACTCCAATTTAAAGATGTGACACGTGTTCATCTTAATTAAGTGACACGTTTTGTCGTGAGCTATTTCTGTCCCATTACCACTAACTGAAACAAGCTGAGTGTGATTTTCCTGGGGCCGAGCCATCTTAAATGGCTCACTCATTTAAAATTAAATCAGACTGTTCAGCAGCACCCTTCAGGGTAATGTCCATCTAAAGGGAGATTTCCGGCAGCTCTCACCTGCATCTTATTCTGTTTTGATCAATGCCCAAGTACAGGCATTGCCAAACAGAATAAGGAGATGTGGTGAAGATATTGGGGGATGTAATCAGAATCCAGATGTGTTTTGACAGCTTAGACTTACTCTAACAAGGAGAAATTAAACAGGGCCACAAGTAAACTACATCCAGGTCCAAGATTAAGTAGATTGAGTTTCAAAATGGCATACGTGTAAAAGAATGAAAGAGTTTAGCTGACTGTGCATCAGTGGTATGGCATGTCTGCCAAAAAGGCCGGTGTGATATGAGGCCCCATTAAGCGAAATGTTGTCGAGAATGAGGGAGGTGATAGACTGGCCCTTCTTGTCACTTGTCAGACCGCGCCTGGTAGGCACATTTCAGTAAAGTGGGATGGGATATATTCAGGGGAAACAAGAGGACAGTGAGGGAACTTAAAGAAGTGTCCAGAATAGTTGAAAACCATATTTAGCCTTAAGAAGAGAAACTTTGGGGTACTTAAATTCAGTCTTCAAAAGAGCTGGAGCCACAAGTGTGGAAATCAAATTCAATCTGTAAATAGGCTGTCATGGTTTGAAACTATCACTTTTTGCTGGCAATGCCACAACTTTATCTTAAAGCCAATTCACCCTGTGAGTGCTGTATCTGTCCATTCAACTCTCTTTTTGGATGTTCCAGGGCACCTGAGACCTTCCACCAGAAACCCGGAGGTATCCTTAACCTTCTTCCTCCCTCTCTCCTACGTTCATTTGGACACTAAGTTCTGTTAACTCTACCTCCTGAAAATTTCTCTAGTCTGCCCTCCTTCTTTTGTCCTGTTTTCTGTAGTAACCTAGGCTAATTTCCCTAATTCCATCTCCACACACCATGCCGAGTGAGCTTTCTAAAACACCAATTTCATCATGTCCTTCCCCTGCTTAAGCCCCTTTAGAGGCCTCCCTGTCATCTACAGAAGTCCAAATCCTTTCTTGGGGGGTCCGAGGCCTTCCATAGACAGGCCTGTGGCTAGCCTTCCATCCTCATCCCCTGCCACTCCTCCTTCATTCCCAGTAAAAGGTTTTCAATGCACTTCTTACACACACACACACACACACACATACACACAACAGGCTAGTTTGTGCCCTGTGACTGTGTTCATGCTCTTTCTTTCTTTCTTTTAGAGACAGCACAAGCACAGGGAACAGCAGGGAGAGGGAGAAGCAGGCTCCCTGCTAAGCAGGGAGCTCGATGCAGGGCTTGATCCCAGAACCCAGGAATCATGACCTGAGCAGAAGGCAGACACTTAACTAACTGAGCCACCCAGGCACCCCCATGCTCATCTTTCTGCCTCATACCTCCATTCCTCTTTTCTCTTCTAAATTCTTGTTTTTCAAAATAAACCTGCAGAAACTCTTGCCTATATTATGAGGCTAGGCTAGGAAGCCTATCAAGGTGCTTTCATCACACTTTGTGCTTGCTCCAGCCATTAATAACATGTTATATTGAAATGCCATGTCTTGGCACTGCCAGCATCCCCACAGCCTGCCTCAGTGGCAGGCCCACATGGGGTGCTTGCACTGAACTGACCACAGGAAGGGGTGCCACCCATGTCTCTGCCTCCCTACTCCCACTCCCATCGGGGTTGGGCTGTCACATCCTCAGGTGTCCTGTGTGGGGAGACTGCTGCTCTGACATTTCCCTAACAACTCTCTACTCAGAATAATGAGCCTCCTGGATCCTTTGCCCAACAAAATCTCTCAGATGTTATTCTCACCTGCATCCCACCTCCAACACACGCTGGTATTCGGGAGGCTGCTGGATACTCCCGGAGACCAACCTTTAAGCAGATCTGCCTTTTCACCCTTGTGATTGTTCTTTTAAGCAGCAGCAAGTGTGTCCAGTTGAGGCAGTCTGAGAGGCCAGGCCTGTTTTCCCAGGAAGAAGTGGGCTGTGGGAAATGACTGCATCTCCAGAGCTATTGTCATTGGAGCAGAGGACAGCCACTATCACTGGAGCAGGGGGCGTGTGTGCGTGTCTGCGTGCATGTGGACTCCTCTAATTTCTCCGTAGCCATGAGAATTCCTGCAGCATAGAGACAGAGGCTTCCCACGCTGGACCACCATCAATCTCATATGGACACAAGGAGACCTTCAGGTGGAAGGAATCACACATCCATAACATGAGAGACTCCAGACGTCTGTCTCTGCCTCTCTGGGGTGCCCCCTCTCTCTTTCTATGTGAGGATGGTGCTTATAAAACATTGCTGGTGGGAATCCTTGAGTGGCTTAGCGGTTTGGCGTCTGCTTTTGGCCCAGGGCGTGATCCTGGAGTCCCGGGATCAAGTCCCACATCAGGCTCTCTGCATGGAGCCTGCTTCTCCCTCTGCCTGTGTCTTTGCTCTCTATCTCTCATGAATAAATGAAATCTTAAAAAAAGAGAAAATGACATTAAAAAAACATTGCTGGGGACATTAACCCTGCTGGTTGGGATCTATCTGTTCCAAAAGACAAGGGAGTGTTTTTAGGAAGGAGAGCCTCAGACTTGCACAGGGGTGCACTTTAGGATTTACCAGAAGATGTCACTGTAGGCTTGAACCAGTATGAAAAGTCAGGGTATGAGGACCATCAACTAAGCATGAAGGTGACTTTATTATGAGGGTTTAAAATACCTAACAGCCCCAATTATAATGCATGCCTGGTAAAGCTGGTTGAAAGATTAATCCAAATGTGCCACTGGACTTCATAAATTTCTTTTTTTTCCAAATAACCAAACTAATTGCCACTAAACTATCGCCTCTGGCCTAGCATAAAGACTCGATAAATATGTATTAAATGATGGAGTGAATGAATACCTTAACAAGGGGCCGAAGGAGGAAGCACATGGGAATAGTAGTTACCTTTGTTGGTAAAGGCTACGGGGCTATGGAAGCTGCTGGCCCCATTAAGCAGTGGGTCTTCAAAGACATGGATTTTCATGGCAGTAGCAAGTTCAGTCCTAGGAAAAGCAGTGAGGTGGGTGCTCTATCCTCTATCCTCACTCCCAGAGGCTCCTCCTATGCTCAATGGTTGTTTATTCCAGAAAAATAGATAAAGTAATAAAAAAAACTTTCTATGATATTTTCAAGGCACTTAGATTATCCAGGGTTTTTGTATGATGAGGCATGGCCTCCCTGGTCCCCAGCTCCCTCCATCCTCTTCCCCAGAAGTTCTAGGAAAATAGTACAGAGCCCCTTTCCTGAAAAACATAGTTTAAGCAGAAATACAAACAAGGAATCACAATTCAATATCAAAAGTGTTTTCCCAAAGGCTAGGTGTGGACGTGTGATGGCACCACAGAGGAAGAGGTGGGGGCTGGCAGCAAGGGGTGGAGTAAATTTTCTCAGAGGAAATATAGTACTTGGACTACAACTTAAAAGATGTTTAGAATTTTCTAATCAACGAAGGAAGGTCATGCCCAGCAGAAGAAATACCATGCACAGAATAGAGGCATACCGGATAAGCCCCAGGATGCCTGACTTGCTAAAGCCCGAGACTTGGGAGAACCGTTTTCACAGAGGACATCAGCCAACAGACCCAGCTCCCTTTGGCAGGTGTACAAAACCACCACTATCTCAGATGGGAATGAATAGGTTTCACAATAGAAGCTGCCAGCCATTCTCCAGGTTTTCTATAAGAAACTAAATGCTAATAGTCCGTGTTCGTTGTTCTTTTCCTCCTGCAATATGCCATTTCTTGACCTCAGCCTTCATCCACTGAATCTCAGTGGTGGAAAAAAAATCATTTCTTAATTAAAAGCACAACCCCAGGATCATTTCTTCCCTTGAGTATGTCTGATCACGTCTTAGGCTTTGACATTTCTGGGGTGTGGTGCGTGCATGTGCACACGCTGTGTGTGTGTTTGTACCCGCTGTGCATGCATGTATGTATGGTTTCAGTGTTCATTAGTCCACTATTTGAATAAAGAACTTTTTCAGTTCACAGCTTGAAAGTGAAGATAGCCATATGGCAGAGCCTTATGTGTCAGCAGCCACTTGCTGACACCCAGGTATCCTTTCAGTAGGTAAAAGAGGCGTTTTGGAGCTGATAGAGTTAACTTTGCTCTGCTGGAAATATGACCATGTGAACAAAGGCTGAAACCGAGGTGGTAGCTTGCATATGTGCCATTGGCAGCTACCGTGTCTATTTCAGTCAGTGACTAACCACAATGTTTATTTCTGGAGGCCCTGGGCTGCTGTGCCTATCTCTGCATGCCACTTCCATAACCAATGAGCCATGATGTTATGACAACAGCCAGAATCAAAGCATCATATCGACACTCTTCTGAAGAGGTTTTGTTTCTTAATAAAGTATCCTGATTAGGCTGGATACTGGGAATATGCTTTCGTCTATTTAGTAAGAAAGATTAGAATTTGAGCTCACTTATCAACTCCATTATCACTTCAGTAAAATCCCTTGCTTCCAGTGATGTCCATTTAGTGATTAAAATGGAGGCTTAAGGGTGGGGCACATGAAATAAAATGCTTGCCTGCTTAGCAAATGAGGTTGTCAGGAGGAATTTTGTCATCGATTGGAGAAAGAGAAACAGAGGGAGTGGTAAGGGAGTGAAGATGACAAGGATGATGTTCTGGGCCTAAACTTGTCCTATTTGCAGTAGCTGCAGTACCAGCAAATTGGGTGAAAGAATTAGCTACCTGGACAGGCTAGTGGGACTCGGACAGCAGTCTACAACACAGTTCACCAGACAAATGCCACCAGATCACCATCATTCCCGTTTTGCCTTCCTTACTGACCAATGAACATCACATACGCCATGTACCTCACTGACTCCACTTATGTCACCCAACGGCTCTGACTATTGGTCTTTGCGCTTTGTCCATAGGAACTTCCACTACATCACCATCCTCCGAGACCCAGTGTCCCGGTACTTGAGTGAGTGGAGGCATGTCCAGAGAGGGGCAACATGGAAAGCATCCCTGCATGTCTGTGATGGAAGGCCCCCAACCTCCGAGGAGCTTCCCAGCTGCTACACTGGTGATGACTGGTCTGGCTGCCCCCTCAAAGAGTTCATGGACTGTCCCTATAATCTAGCCAACAACCGCCAGGTGCGCATGCTCTCTGACCTGACCCTGGTAGGCTGCTACAACCTCTCTGTCATGCCTGAAAAGCAAAGAAACAAGGTCCTCCTGGAAAGTGCCAAATCGAATCTGAAGCACATGGCATTCTTCGGCCTCACTGAGTTTCAGCGGAAGACCCAGTATCTGTTTGAGAAAACCTTCAACATGAACTTTATTTCACCATTTACCCAATACAATACCACTAGGGCCTCTAGTGTAGAAATCAATGAGGAAATCCAAAAGCGGATTGAGGGACTGAATTTTTTGGATATGGAGTTGTATAGCTATGCAAAAGACCTCTTTTTGCAAAGGTATCAGTTTATGAGGCAGAAGGAGCATCAGGAAGCTAGGCAGAAGCGTCAGGAGCAACGCAAATTTCTGAAGGGGAGGTTCCTTCAGACCCATTTCCAGAGTCAGGGCCAGGGCCAGAGCCAGAATCCGAGTCAGAATCAGAGTCAGAACCCAAATCTGAATGTCAATCAGAATGTGACTCAGAATCTGATTCAGAATCTGACTCAGAATTTGAGCCACAAGGAGAACCGTGAAAGCCAGAAGCAGAACCCAGGCCAAGAGCAGAGTGATGGCAACACCAGCAATGGCACCAATGACTACATAGGCAGCGTAGAGAAATGGCGTTAAGTGGCTCCCAGTGGCCTTTACATACTTGTCCCAAAGCGCCAGTAGAGATATGGCAAATCTTAAAACATGAGAGTTTCCAAATACATCCTGCTTCCTTAAGTTTGGAAGTTGAAAAAAAAAGTTAAGATGTTGCCTTTACAGTTGCCTTTCAATTAAATGTTATACTGTGCGTGGGTAAAACAACTTTCAGTATGTAATAAAATTGTCTCTTTTTGGTTTGTTGGAGTATTTATAAAATCCAAAAGCCAAACCAGACTTGCCAGAAATTGCTGTTTTGGTATTTTAAAAAATGCTTAAATTAGCTATAGAGACAAAATGAAAACATAAAATGTGGCCACCCAACTTATGGCTAAGAAATGGACTCCAAATTATTCATGATACACTGTTAAAACTTGATCTTGGAAGCAAACATTTGTTCCCAGGGGTAAGCATGAATATACACATTAAAAAAACGAAAATTAACCACAAATCATTTATTTTCTTTTTATTTTAACCAGGCATCTATTTAAATGGAATAAGAACTGATGGTAAATCTTATCAAACTATAGAAACGAAGATTTTTCTCTCCTAAACATGGGCAGTTTTACGTTAAAAAAATGGCTTTTCAAGTAGAACAGGATTCATATCTTGTTATTTAAGAGATGTCTAGAATTTTCAACTTTTTCTACCTTCTACTGTTTAAAGGTTTTGAACAGGGTGTATTTCATGGTAAACAAAAACACTTTTCTCCCAAATGGAATACCGGCGTAAAGATCTAATTTTCAGACACTTTTTGGGCACTGTAATTTCAACAATTCTGGAATCTTTTTGGCGCTGCTTCTCATTCATTTTAAGGCTTCTCCGAGTTGTGCTCATTCCAAAATAACCCATTTATAGAATCTTTCTTCATCATCTAAATGGTGTGTTGCTGAGTTTCTTGTGATATATAATCCTGGATTAAAGTCAGGACTTTCTTTCTATAGAATTGTCTTATCAATGTTTGTGTAGTGAGCTCTTTATCAAGAAACTCTTGAGCAGAATAACATGTCTAAAAATATTGCTGAAGTTATTCTTGGTCAGATAGAATTGAACTTGAATGTGAATGAATTGTTACTGACTTTTTGTACATTTTTATTGTACCGTTTCCAGTTGGGCTGGCTACTTCTAGATGATTTGTTCTTTTTTGTGTTGACAGATTGTAGACAATTATGAGATGAAAAAAAATGGTAGAATGAGTATTATGATAGCCAGTTATTCAGTAACATCAAAAGCTGTACCTCAATTACTTTGAGTCAACCGTCTACTGGGTTTTGTTTTAAGAAAGAACAAAAAGAGTGTTCTGCAGTGAGGTTAAGTCTCGGGAGCATATGCACTGAGGAGAGTGATTTTATATTAAGTCTCTGAACAAATACTTGTAGGGTATCAGTATCAATCGAGCAGGGCCAGAAGAATCATGTCACCCACTGTTCTAGCAAGCATCATGATTCTGGGCATTTTCCATTTTGTGGATTTTGCTATACTTTGTAGGGACTTACACTAACCCCCTGGCTGTCGATCTAACAAGACAACTAGAAGTAGCATTGATGTTTTCAGGAGCGACAGGCTTAGAAGTGTGACAATAAAGTCACATCTTGTACAATTTGCTGCTTATCTGCATGATCTAGTTTCATCTGTAATACTATGGCCACAAGCTGGACAAGAAGCTGAGTATTTGGATTTAAAGATGAATTATCTTGACTCTGAGCTTGTATCACTATATCTGAAGTTTGTTTTGTCTGACAGTATTGCAGTACTTGGGAATTCTGAGAACTGAAGAACTGAAAGGAATTTTTTAAAAAACTCAAACACACCTTGAAGTCAATGTGTTTTACAGTGAAACTATTTTGTGTATATTGTGTTTTTAAAATAAAGATCCTGTAGATCACTGTGGTATTTCAGTTTTGTTTAGTTTTAATTGACAACGTTTGCTCTTAAAACTGATAGGTACTCTTGGAAAGCAAGATAAAGCCCGAGCCAGTGGAAAAGCCTGTTACAGAAAAAAAACCTTTTGTGTTATTGCTGTGGTGTGCATGGCTTGCAGAGATTAAGTGCATTTTCTCAGTCTATACTGATCATTGTATATAGGGGATGTTATAAATATACATTTTTGTCATCATCATATAAATCCCATGATTTCAACTGTAAACATCTGTCCAATGGTGTAGCTTTACAAACCATTCACTGATTTTGTGTAATTTAACAATAGATATGAAATAAAGTTTAAATTACAGACTCTGAGTAATTTCATGATTTCAAGTTTTGCAGCCACTAGACATCATGACAACACAGACAGAATTCCCTTTTCTCCAGGAGTTTCCTTTTTAAAACTCTTGGCCACCATGTATGGAAATAAGATGACTCATTCTAATCTACCACAATAAAATGACCTTAGCTTTGGGGGCTTCCTCCTGGGGGTCTACACTGTTTTCTTTTTTGAGTAAGACAAAGTTGTCAAGGAAAGACAAGAATTGATATGTCTTTTAGTCAGCATGGACTTCTATAGCAAAATACCATAAACTGGCTTATCAACAACAAAACGTTATTTCCCACAGCTCTGGAGGCTGAAAGTCTGAGATCCGGGTGCCAGCACAGTCAGGTTCTGGTGAGGGCCCTCTTTCTTTTTTTTTTAAGATTTTATTTATTTATTTATTCATGAGAGAGAGAGAGAGAGAGAGAGAGAGAGGCAGAGACACAGGCAGAGGGAGAAGCAGGCCCCATGCAGGGAGCCTGACATGGGACTCGATCCCGGGACTCCGGGACTCCAGGATCGCTCCCTGGGCCAAAGGCAGGCACCAAACCGCTGAGCCACCCAGAGATCCCCAAGGGCCCTCTTTCTAGTTGATGGCTGACTTCTTGCTGTGTCTTCACATGGCAAAAAGTAGCTAGGTAGTTCTCCAGCTTCTTTAAGGGCACTGATCCCATTCACGAGGGCTCCACTCTCCTGACCCAGTTACCTCCCAAAGGCCCCAACCTCCACATACCATCACATTGGGATTAAGGTTTCAACATATGGATTTGGGGGGACCCATTCAGTCCAGTACTCTGTACACATGAAATGTGTATGTTTTCATTTAAAAGTTATTAAAGTAGATATTTTTGTGTCTGAAAGCCTGTAGGAAGGGAAAATGGGGCTCTTTATTTCTTATCTATGCCCTCTGTCCACAGGATAGACATTAAAGGTAAGCGTTTAACCATTGGCTTTTAAAGTTAGGAACATAACATGATCTAATGATCAAAGTACATAGTTTTTCAAATAAACTTAGAGTTAAGACTATGGATGGGGATGACTCACCCTTTCTCTTTTCCAAAGAGAATTTAGATATTGGTTGCATGGATTAGATGGGAAGTAAGCTATAAATCTGGAAGGTTTAATTATTACTCAGTCTGGAAACTATTGATACTTAGAAGATTTTGCCCATTGACTGTTTATTGAGCAGGTTTGGGTGGCCAATGGTCCTGAATGTAGAAGTTCCTTGAGAGGAATTGTGAACAGGAATGTAGAGGCCAGGCACTTGAAATAGGAAATAAATTATTTTTCCCTTTTCCCTTGAGGAGGGTACTCTTGGAGAGCACGGCACTCTTACTGAGGTGGGGGAGATGGAGAAGCCTTGCGCTATGCTCAGGGAGCAAGATTAGGATTGGCTTCTTAGGAAATAGACTATTGAGGTTGCCCGGCAAGGAGCAGTAATGAAGAAAAAAGTACTAGTTGGCCCAGTTCTTAAGGATTTAGGATTCTCAACAGGCATTACAACCAAATAAGAATGGAGCTTTCTTTGGGGGGTGGGGCAAGGCAGTGAATAGAGGGTCTGAAATAAGCCTTCACACTTGGAGGGATGATTTCCTTTTGTAGGGAGTGGAAAGAAGCATAAAAGCATCTCACAACAGGCTTGTGATACTTACAGTCTCCCCACGCCTGAGACACAGGACTGCAGCAGAGTAGTCAGGGGTGGTGGTGTGCAACCCACAGCTTTCCTGCCCTATTCTAAGGAAGAGTTCCTTCTCTCTCTCGTCTTCACTAGGGATTCAATTAAGTAAACAAACAAAAATGGGGTGTTTGTATGAAGCAGAATAAGATTCAGTATATGCTGACTCCAAGTGTAGCCCCATGGGCCTGTGGAATAAAGCAATCTTAATATCCCAAATGGCAGGAATGAGGCAACCTGACAGTTTTATACATCAAAGCAATTACATCAACACCTGAAAATTCTAAGGTAGATTTGTAAGCCAACAATCAGACCTTTGCAAATGTGCAAAGCCTTCAGGACTGGAGAGAACTGTCCTGAGAACAAAGTAAATCAACTGTGTCCCCAAGCCACTGACCCTGTTCTGACCAGCTAGAGCCGGCATCCAAACACTGTGGACCTGCTTTTGTAAATCAAATTTTATTAGAACTCAGTCCTGACCATTTCTTTACATATTTCCTCTGGCTGCTCTCACACAACTGAAGCAGAAATTGCAACAGAGATCTTATGACCCCAAGAGCCTGAAAGACTTCTCTCCTTGCCCTTGAGAGAAGAAATTGGCCAACCTCTGAGCTAAAGAACAATCAAAATTTCCTAAATAGTGACATTTTGGCAGAGTTATAATGAGCCCAGAGTTGGAGAGAATAAAGGGGTATGATACAAACGACACAGTGCCCAATAATATACAACACTGCAAATGTTGTATATGTCTTGAATACCTACTACATAAAAGTTACTGCAGTAAGCCTGAGAACAGCAAAGACTGATCTTTCTCTCAAGATAACGGGAATGTCAACCAAGTGCTGTGTCAGAGTAGCATTAAATTAAAGGAGTTAATTAGTTCCTCGATGTGTGTGTTCTATCTAAAACAATAGATGTATGTGAAGTAAAAAGTGAAATTACCTACACAACTCTCCCTCCCTCCAAGTAACTCATATAATTATGTGATTTCTTCTAGACCCCTTTGTCTTTTTCCCATTCAAATCTAATCTCTCTGTCTTCCCACCTCTCTCTCTCTCTCTCTCTCTCTCCAACACCCACATAATGTTGATAACAAAATGAAACTACATCGTTCTCATTAATCAATTTTCCCCTTAAAAAAAAAGCTCAACAGCATATTAGGGTTTTCCCTCCACAACTGGCATATAGTGGATGGCTAACCCTATGCCCCCAAACTGATCGCCACTGGTACTGTAGGTGGACAGCATAGGCTCTGGATTAACATGGGGGGGGGGTTGGGGTTTGTATCCTAGTCCCATCACTTACCAGTTCTGTAACCTGGAGGAAGTCACTGACGTCTCCATGCCTCAGTTCCCACCCCACACCCCATAAGTGGAGGAAATAACAGCTCCTGCTTCAGAGGGTCATCATCGGCATTAAATGAGGTCATCTTTGTAAAACACAACAGTGCCTGACACAGAATAAGTCTTACATGTGTTGGAAAGTGTTAGCATGATCACGATCATTGCCATTAGTATGAAGAGCCAGGTGTCTGAGAATGCCCATGTCTTTAAGAGCTCAACACTGATTCTGAAATCAAGAATTAAAAATATTGGCAAGAAAATAAGCAAAAAGCAGTGTGATATCCCATTGTGACTGATATTTAAAAACTTTCCTAAAACTATAATAAATATATAACACTGTCACATAATTTAATACATAAAGACCTATCCTGAGGTTTGCTTTTGAGTTTTGAATGCAGCCACTGACAGAAGTATTCTGAAAGATCTAATTACTTCTGAAAGATCTAATCCACAAAATGCCAAGTGAGTCACTGATAACTCTCTCCAGCAATGAAAATGCATTATCTGATGTCCCTGGGTGATTTGGGACCTACTTTACTGCACTTAAGGGAGGATGACTCACTCACCAGCCCCCTTCTTCTCCCACCCACCTGTCCACCCAACATTGCCACAGCGTGGGCCTCTTTGCATGACATATGAGAAGGCCCCAAAAGTCTAGCTGCCTGTCTCACGGGTCTGGGTTGGGACCTGAAATTCCCACACTCCAAAGTCTCTACTCTGGGTGAAAGCAGACCTGTTCAGAAGACCCTATTAACATGCATATATGCCACTGGGGAAGGAGGAGGGAGAGGAATCCATTAAAAGTTAGCTCATGCTAGTTTATAAGATTAGCAGTCACGAAAGGCCCACGCAAGTCTTGTAACTTCAGGTAGCTTGCTTGGTTTTAAAAAAAGAAAAGCAAAAGAATACTTGGCTTCTATTCCCATTTGAATTCCTAAATTTTGATCTTGTTGCCTTAAGGGTAGGACAAGGTTCAATAATCCTCATCAATTCTCATTAAGTTTTATAAATTCTATTCTCATTATGCCTGGTTAAATCTTGTGACTTCACTAATCTGGGTAGGATTTAATGATGCCTAACTGGACCTAAGAAAAGTTTAACAGTTTTTGTGACTTGAAAATGCTCTCCTGGATTTCATGTGACTTAAGAGGACCTGAGGGGAATGGTCAAGTCTTAAAAAAGAGGGTTATATCATAACTTGTTGGAGGCCTAACCAGCCAGCTGGAGCCAACCCTAACCAGCCTTTTCGTGACTTAATTCTAACACAAGAGTGTTTTTTTTTTTTTCCTCAGGCCCACGAGAGGTCTTCTGCCCCTGAAACTAGTTTGAGCAGGATCCGTGCCTATCAAGGTCCTTGGGGGTAAAGACTCCATGAATTTGATCAAAGAGGCAGAGATAGGCTTTGCAACCCTGAACAGGCAAGAAGGAAGTTTAAGCCAGAAGCCTCAGCACTGACTAGTCAAGATGAACAGGATGTATCAAGAGTGAGCTTGACTGATAGCAGGCATCAGTAGTTTCTCAAAGCCCCCCAGAGCCCACTGCAGTGGCAAACATGCTTTCCCCCAGACTCCCAGGAACTTGGAAGGATGGCTCATTGTTTTGATTTCCAGAACTTCCACTCAAGGTCAGGTTTCCATACTGTTCTGTCCTCAGCCTCTTTCTTGACCTCCATGCTCGTCTTCCTAAAACTGCATCTCAAAATGCAATCCATGGACTTGCGGTCTCATGATGTGTTTGTTTAAAGATGCAGATTCCTTGGCTCCACTGCCAAGCTTCTAAATGAGAATCTCGGGTGCAAAGCAGGGATTTTGCCTTTTGGTGAGATTTGAAGATGATTCAAAGGTTATTCGAACATGGATAGATAAATGGGGGAGCTAGTGTCCTAAATCATTGGTCTGGCCACTATACCTCCCTTCTCAGAAAGCACTGGGGGCCCTCCATGATCTGGAGATCAAGTCCACGCTCCTCTGCTAAATGCACAACACTCTTTGTAATCTGACCTCCCCTCTTCCCAGGCTCACCAATAAATGTCACCCTACTCGAATTTGAACCTTTGCTTCAGGCTAGAGGTCTTTACTCCTTTTCCTAGGCACAGAGCCTTCCAAAATGAATTTGAATAGGAGTTCTTAAAATATCATTGACTCTAAAAATCTATATATAAAATCTTATGTAGGCTGATTGCCATCTTAATAGGGTTTTAATGAACTCTAAGAAGCCCAGGGTTAAAGCAAGTAGCAACCAATTAGAGCAAGCAAGTTGAGCAGGTGAGAGTTTCCACTCTGAATGTGTCTGTACAGAGCAGAGGGAGCCAACCCCAGACAGGCATGAGCTCAAGCCGGTAGAGCCGCTTGTTTCCTACCTGATTCCCCTACTTTGGGCCACTGTGTCCCACATTGTGGCCAGGCCAGCTCCAGGCTCTGGAAGACAGCCCATCCTGAGTCTAGAGGTGTTTGTTTAACCAGCTTCAGTTTGCTGACCCAATGTCAAGCTTCTGGCAACTTGATTTCTGTCCCATAGCCCATACATCGAGCACTTTACTGTGAGTTAGGCCCAGTATAGTAGAAAACTGGGAGGGGAAGTTCAAAGAAGGCTGGTATCAAGAGAATGATTCCCAGGGTGCCTGGCTGGCTCCATCAGTGGAACATGCGCCTCTTGATCTCAGGGTCGTGAATTCGAGCCTCACGTTGGGCATCGAGATTACTTTAAAAATTTCTTTAAAAGAAAGTGATTCCCAGCTGAGTTCCTTTCCGAGGACCAAGAACATGCTCTAAACCCCTGAATGAATGAAACCCCTGGTAGAGTTGCCTGTCTCCAGCCGCCTTTAATCTCCAACTGCCTCCTGCTCCCAGAAGCTCTGCAGACGCGGGTTCTGGCAGCTCAGCTTGAGGCTACTTAGCTGGTCCTGCTCTTCGGTGGAAATTTCTTAAGTTTTATAACAACTTCACTCTACTAAAAGGAAAACAGTTCTTATTCAGCCCAGAGACCTCAATGCCCACATCTGCCAATTTCCCCACCAGATTAGAAGCACTGCTTAACAGTGCATTCAGACCCAGTGGGAAGAGTTCAATTGAATCTTATTGCTGTTGAGGATAATTATGATGATCCCACACCATTTATTAAATACCTACTGCATGCCTACATTCTTCTTGGTCCTTCATATAATCATAATCATAATCATAGTAACACCAAAAACACCAATGGCAGAACTAGGACCTAATATCTTTGAAATTGTATTATATCTCAGATGCTATAGTAAGTCCTTTATATCTATAACTTCACTTAATCTTCATGGCTTCCCTGTGAGGCAGGAATAATTACTTCCCACATTCTACGGAGGAATAGGCTGAGGCTCAGGAGAGCTCAATTCACGTACTCAATACTTAGAGGCAGGAGCCCAAATCAAAGCTAGTTGGAACTCCACAGCTCAATCTCCCTGCCTTATTCATAATTTAAAACATTTCATTATGGGAAGATCCAAACCTCTACAAAAATAGAAAGAACAGCATCATGAAGGCCCATTTCCCTATCACTCAGCTACAGCAATGATCAACTCTCAGCCAATCTTGTTTTATCAATGTCCTCACTCACTTTCCCTACAATCTGTAATATTTTGACGCAATTCTCAGCATCATCTGTAAAAGAAGCTTCATCTCATCTTTCCAAAAACACAGACGTGTAAGTTTTATTAGTTCCTCGTCGAACAGATAAACAAATTGAGGTTCAGACAGGTAGGTCCCCAGCCACACAACTACTCTAGCAGAAGCTTCCTCCAGAACAGCAACTGGGGATGAAAACCTTGAGCTCCAGATAGAAACAAGCTAGGAAGACGTTTCTGGCTTCTTTGAAATTTAATTAACAATGGTTTCTTTTCCTGTTAGAAATACAAAGCAACTGGCTTCCTTCTGATCCTTCAGGATTGCACTCTGCTCAACACTTGTCCCTGGTACCTTTGTACCAGTACCACAATGCCTGGTACCTTTGATCTTGGAGGGACAGCCTGAAATCCCCTTACCCTTGAACCCAGTATTACTAGAACCATAAATATTCATCTAAATCTCACAGATGGAAGCAATCAAACTTGGCCCTTGGTCTCAGGTTTTTTGACCAAGAGTTCTGTGCTTTGATTTCCATGGACATAATTCCTGATTCAACTCTGAGACATTAGAAAATATTTTTAATGTCCAAAAAATAGTTTTGGTCTCCTGTCTGCTTTGAGCCCTCTATACTTCATATATTGCATTTCTTATTAAAGACCATCACTGTATACAACTGTACACATGCACTGCACTTGTGTAAGTTGAAGAGAGTATGTGGTTTCCATACTTGGTGGTTAAGATGCATCTGGAATAACAAAACTTCTTTCGAAATCATCTGAAAGCATTTTTAAAAACTTGTTCCAGCTCTAACACCACCAGGGCAAACCCATATCACATTTCCACTCCTCCTTACCCTATTTTACAGGTTTACCTTGAGGCCCAGAGAGGCCAAGTGATTTCCCAAAGGTCACACAGCTAATTTGTGGCAGAGCTGAGATTCTATCTCAGGTCTATCTGAGCCTGGCATGTAGCCACCAATACCTTAATGTTTTAATAAAAAAACTTTGAGAACTTCCACTTTCCCTTCCTATTGTGTTCTGTTTTATTTCCTATTGACCTTCAACCTAAAGCAGAATCTTTTCTGGGATTCCTACTATAATAATCAAACTCCCTGGGTTCATGATCCTGACTCAACCCCTTGTTAGCTGTGTGACCCAGGGTTGAATGACTTCAACTTTCCGCTCCTAGCTCTCCTCATTTCTACAATTGAAATTATAGCAGTACTTACTCCATAGATTTGTGGTAATGACTCAATGAGTTAAAACACACAAAGCATTTTATTTTATTTTATTTTTTTCGCAAAGCATTTTAGAACAGAGTTCTGGTGCTTTGTGATTTGATGGGATTAATACAGGTCAATATTTCCAGCACTGAAGCAATTGATTATTATTTTTGACTAATATGTTTAGTAAATTTTTATGAAATACCAGCATCATTTTTATTGGTAACGCCTTATATTCTTCCCCTCTCCCATTCATTGTATTCTGATCAGTTACTCAGTAATTGGATTCATGATCCTAAAAGGAAATATTTCCATCCCTGCAGAAAGTAGATTTCTTTTTCCTTCCTTCCTTCCTTCCTTCCTTCCTTCCTTCCTTCCTTCCTTCCTTCCTTCCTTTTTCTTTCTTTCTTTTCTTTCTTTCTTTCTTTCTTTCTTCTTTCTTTCTTTCTTTCTTTCTTTCTTTCTTTCTTTCTTTCTTCTTTCTTTCTTCTTCTTCTTTCTTTTTGTTGCTTTATACTTTTCTTCCACTCTCTCTTCATGGAGTCCAGTGTTGTATTTTACACATAGTGGGCACCTCACTGGGCATAGTAACATCTGTCTAAAGTTGGCAGATATCTTTTTTTAATAGATAGGAACAATGTCTATTTATTCTCAACAATTCTAGGAATTACTATGTAGCAGACACACAGGATGTACTCAGCTTGGTATTCAGAATTCCTTGTGTGTTGAATACAGTAAGGAAAACCATACATCAGCCAAATGCTCTGCTTTTCCATGACGATCACAATTTTTATTATTCTAGTCCATTGTCAGTCCATACATCCCAGTTTTGTGTCAGAAAACTATGGCTAGCTTCACTATTAGTACTAAATTCCAGCATAATTTCATTGTAACCCTTGGTGTATAACCAATGAAATTGTATCTTCATAAATAAAGCATGGTGAAGCTCTTGGTGAAGATCTTTGAGTGTCGTTCCAAATTCTTTAGTCTGGCATTCACAACCTTTCATGATATGGCCCCTCCCAACCCGCTTGCGTCAGCTCTCAGCACACCCCATGCACCAGCCAAGAGGAGTTATTTGAGTCCTCCCCCACTGCTCTCCTTTCACCTCTGGGCACTTGCACATGCTGTTCTCTTTGCCTTAAATGCTACTGCTTATCCCTCTCATTCTTACCTTCTTTATAAACACTGCATGCTTGCCCATTAACACACCTCCTAGCCAACTTAAACCTTGTTCTTCTTTTACATTCTGCCTCAATGTTACCACTTCCGGTGAGTCTTTCCTGACCCTCTCCAAACTGGATTTTGTTACCTCTCTTCTGTTTTCACCTCGGCTCCTATGTCAACCCCCATCCCAGTGCTCAGCCCAGAATGATAAAGAGCCATCCCTTCAGGTGACTGCTTAGGATCTTGTCCTCTTTAACTTATGCACACTTTCCAAAACTTGATATAGGGGGAGGCATATCTTTGGGAGTTAACGAGTTAGGCTGTCTGAGGTCAATGCCATCACTCATTCTTTTGGCTGCCTGTTTGCCTCCCCTGGTTTACTGTGAGCTATGAGAGCGGGAATGTGGCCTCTCCCCATCATCTTCATAGTTCTGGTGTCTTTGTCATCATTCGGCTGCCAAATATTTACTGGGTACCTAACATATTACACTCCAGGGTCTGTGCTTATGGTGGATAGCAGATACGAATAAAAGAGATAGGATGACTGCTTTTGTGGAGCTTTTAGTCTACTCCTGGAGACTGACGTGAATCAAAATATCTCACCAATCAATTAGAATGCCAAACCATGCTGAGTGCCATGAAGGGAATGTATAGAGGAAAGTGATCAAGAGGAAATATTTCAGGTCAACCACAAGGGCTACTCTGGGAGGTGACATTTTAACTACAATGTGAAGGGTGAGAAGTGGCAGAATATGGGGAGAGAGGAAGCGTATGTTAGTTACTCAATAAATTTGTCAAATGAGGGACATCTGGGTGGCTCAATGGTTGAGCGTCCGCCTTTGGTTCAGGGCATGATCCCAGAGTCCTGGGATTGAGTCCTGCATCAGGCTTCCTACAGGGAGCCTGCTTCTCACTCTGCCTATGGCTCTGCCTCTCTCTGTGTGTCTCTCATGAATAAATAAATAAAATATAAAATTAAAAAAATAAATTTGTCAAAAAAATGAATTAGTGACTGATGAATATGTAAATGAATTTCTGCTGCAAAGGCTTTTGTCACACAGGGCCACTTGTCATGGAAAGAATCACCCCATGTTCTCTATATTGGATTTTTTTCTACAGGTAGCCCTGGACTACTAGGAGTCTCACATCAGTCCTTGAGATGGTAGCCCTTGGGATAAGAGCACACGCTTACAGCTGGGAGGGCCCTGACTCAGCCCATTTACCAGGCCCCACTGTATGAGACACAGGACCCTTGCCCCCAGCCTTGGGCAGCCTCCCAACCTGGCAACCGTTCTCTAGGAACACTAGTCCAGCAATAAATAGCCTTTTGTGACTGGTTCGGATGTTGTTTTATCTGACTTATACGTACTTTGGTAAATTTGAGAGCTGCAGATGTATATGTGGAGGTGATAAACTAGGATGCTTGTGGTCATTTTTATACACAGATATTGGATCCTTGGTGGGGAAAATACTCTGATAAAACTTTGAACCTCTCTTGCAAAGCTTATCAACATATTGCCTTGAATTTTATTTTTTGCATGCCCTCTTTATCTCCCTTACTGAACTATAAAATATATTCTTTCGGGGAAAGCAGGTGTTTTAGACATTCTCTGTCTTCTGTTCTAGACTTGCTTATAATGGACACTCAAGACCTGTGTGTTTGGATTAAACTTTTCCTGTTGAGGAAATGTATTAGGGTTTTCTTTGTTGAATTATATTCTTGGAAAAACCTTATTAAAGTTCATGGTGTCGTAGTTTTCTTTGTGTGCGGCCCATCAATATGTGCCTGTAGCAGTCACAGATTCAATCAGAGAAGCAAATACATAAGCATGTATATCTATCTGTAAAGAGATTCATTTCAGGGATCTGTTATCACACAATGGTGGGAGCTGGCTAAGCTGTATCTGGAACATAGTTGTCTTTGTGCCTGATACCAAAACTTGAGCTCCACAGGGCAAATTGTCAAAAAGGGAAGATGTATGTGAAGTGGGGGAGGACAAGAACATGGTAGAACGCGTGAAGATGAACTGAAATCCCTGTCAGTACCTGTTGCCTTGACCTTGATGCCATGAGTGTCCTGCAGAAGCCAAGACGCTTTGTCACAGAGCTAAACACACACATACCGGGTCCAGAAGTTTCAAGAAGCTGAAGAAGGATACAGGGAAAGTGGAGCCATGGCAGACCCAGCCACACCCTGCTACCAATGAGGGGAACCAGCAGATAAACGACAAGACAGGTGAGCTGCACCGTGATGCCTGCTTCCCTATGCCCTCTGGATCTCCTACAAGAATCTCTCTTATGGGCCATTCTAACTGAAACATGTGAGAAAGAGAATACCTGGAAATGTAAGCAAGTGGACTCCTTATGAAGCCAACACGGGAGCATGGACCTAGCCCTCAGTGTTCAGATCCTATACACTATCAAATTCTCCTCACTCCCTTACAGCAGAAAACCTTAGCCTGTCTCCATCAAGAGTGCTGGTGCATGTCAGAGTTACCCGTTTGACTGGCTCAAACCCTGTGTAGTTTGATCCAAACATTGGTACTCCTTTAAATATGTCACATTGTCCCTTCCCTCAGACAGATGTCATTTTACTCACCTGACAAAGTCATTTCCCTCTGCAGTGTTTAAGCTGATTTTAATTTATTTCTTGCTTTGTTTTTAATGAGGGCGCTTCTTTGGGTTGTTTTTGCTGATGAAGCAAAATGTATCTGGCTACCTGTACCTTTTAATAGTTCTTCAGGGACTTAGTATTACGGGGAAATTTTTCAAAAATCAAACATGGACTTGTTATTTAGAGTAGTAGAATAGGTGATATTGGCAATTGAAGGAAACAGTACCTTCGGGGAAATTTTCATCTGGAAATCTCTTTATCTGACTTTCAGGATTTCTGATAGAATCTTTAGAGCTAGTTGCAACATTGAGGTGGTCCTTGCAGGACATGTGTGCAAGCACACATACACATACACATGAGCACACACTCAGACAAACAGAGAGCGGGAAACACAGAGGGTAAGCCATGCTTGCATAACCTTTCCTTCCCAATTTGTTGGCTGGAAAGAAGAAAATGAGAAGACAGGATGGTGATGGACCCTTTGCAAGACAGCAGAGAGGATCTTGGCAAGTTGCCTACCGGTAGGGAATGTGCAATTTACAAGCATGGCCACAAGATGGTATAGTGACTGTGCACATGGTGTAGCCTGCGGTGGGAGTGGGGGGGCTGCAGAGCAGGGAGGAGACTTGAGGCTCTACAGATATTCAGCTTTCTTGTTTTTTCACTTGGGGTCTAAGCATTGGGAAAAGAGTAAATGTGGAGGGGAGCCGGGAATTTGAATATTTTCCCAAATATTATCCTCCGTGTTTGAGAATGAAGAAAACCTATCTACAGCCATCCTTGGCTCTGAAATCCTGGTGATGGGTACCCGGTATGCAATCTGTAAATCTGTCAGCTAATCAGGGGTTCTTTGCTTTGTCAGTTCTACAGCAAGCTAATAAACGGTGGCATAAATTGGCTTTTCATAGAACAGATTCTGTTACCCTTGGACTTGCTGGGGTAGAATGGAACATAAGAGTTTTTATTCCTCTAACCATGGACTTTTCTCTTGAGGTCTGAATTATGAGATTCATTTAGTGTATGCCACTTATGTCCTATACAAGGTAGAAAAATAATAGCAGTCTGAGTTGGTTTAAGAGTCTCAATTCAAGTAAGTTTTGCTGTCTCATCTGTTTGAGGTTTAAGGAAGGTAGAAGGATTCCTAGTACCTAGTTAAGGGCTTGATTCCTAAGAACAGACATGTGACCTGGAGGGCCTGGCTAAAATTTCATAAAAGATAGGATTTCTAAGTGATTAAAAACTATCTTTAAGTGTTTTAGAAAAGAATGCACAAACCAACAGGTAAAGCCTGACTGGGCTTTAATTTACACAGTCAGAAAGATTAACTACATGTATACAACAGAAATTGCAAAATGGGGTAGATTTTATTGAATTAAAAAATAAAACTTAGGGGCGCCTGGGTGGCTCAGTCAGTTGAGCATCCAACTCTTGATTTTGACTCAGGTCACTATCTCAGGGTCGTGGGATGAACCCCGTGTGTCAGGCTCCGCACTTGTCAGGGAGTCTGCTCAGGGATTCTCCCTCTCCCTCAGCCCCTCCCCCAGTACACTCCCCCAGTGCTCTCTCTCTCTCTCAAAATAAATAAATAAATCTTAAAAAAAAACTAAAACTTAATGATATAATTTTTAAATTATTGGTAATCTTTATTTAAAAACCCTAGATAGGGATCCCTGGGTGGCGCAGCGGTTTGGCGCCTGCCTTTGGCCCGGGGCGCGATCCTGGAGACCCGGGATCAAGTCCCGCATCGGGCTCCCTGCGTGGAGCCTGC
This sequence comes from Canis lupus dingo, assembly GCF_003254725.2. Lineage (NCBI taxonomy): Eukaryota > Metazoa > Chordata > Mammalia > Carnivora > Canidae > Canis > Canis lupus. The sequence continues at coordinate 103,984,339 of NC_064281.1, read as the reverse complement.
TTCTCCCTCTGCCTGTGTCTCTGCCTCTCTCTCTCTCTGTGTGTGACTATCATGAATAAATAAATAAAATCTTAAAAAAAAAAAATAAAAAAATAAAAACCCTAGATAATGTTCGTTTTAAGCAGTTACAAAAGATAAAGGGCGTCAGTTTATTTTATTTTTTATTTAAATTTTTATTTATTTATGATAGTCACAGAGAGAGAGAGAGAGAGAGGCAGAGACACAGGCAGAGGGAGAAGCAGGCTCCATGCACCGGGAGCCCGACGTGGGATTCGATCCCGGGTCTCCAGGATCGCGCCCTGGGCCAAAGGCAGGCGCCAAACCGCTGCGCCACCCAGGGATTCCTGGGCGTCAGTTTAGAACAAAACAATTATACTCTTATAAGACAAGGGTTAATACCCATAATGTACAAAGAATTCATACACGGGCACCTGAGTGGCTCAGTTGATTAAGTGTCTGCCTTCCACTCAGGTCATGATCCCGGGATCCTGGGAATAAGCCCCACATTACCACAGGCTCCTTGCTCAGCAGGGAGTCTGCTTCTCCCTCTCCTTTTGCTGTTCCCCCCTCTTGTGCTCTCTGACTCTTTCTCTGTCAAATAAATAAATAAAATCTTAAATAAAAATAAAAAGAACTCACATAAACTAATAAGGGAAAGATAAACCAATAGCTAATTGAATAAAAGTCTTTGAAATATCAGAAAGGGAGACAGAATATGAAGACTCCTAACTCTGGGAAAGGAACTAGGGGTGGTGGAAGGGGAGGAGGGCAGAGGGTGTGGGTGAATGGGTGACGGGCACTGAGGGGGGCACTTGACGGGATGAGCACTGGGTGTTATTCTGTATGTTGGCAAATTGAACACCAATAAAAAAATTAATTTATTCTTAAAAAAAGTCTTTGAACAAGCAATTTACAGAAGAAATATAAATGGCTAATTAACATAAGAAAAGGTGCTCAATCTCACTGGGTAATGGACAACAGTCCGGAGGTACTGGTAATGGGGAGATGCAAATCCAAACCAAAAAATAACTTTTATTTTGGCTTCTCAGATAGGAGGTGGAGGAGATAGTATTCAGGGTCGCTGGTGGTGTAGGGAAAACCCACTCTCGAATACTCTAGAGAGGAAATTGTGATGGCGATTCTGGATGGCGATTAGCAGCTTCTATCAAAACTTCTAAAGTGTATCCCAAGAAATTATGCTTTTATGCCTTCTCTACTATAGAAATACTCCAAAAGTGCTCAATATAAAGACACTGTCACAATACTGTTTTTGCTAGAAAAGATGGAAAACAATCTAATTATCAATTCAGCCAGTGGTTAAGCTGACATGTCAACACCATGGGGTATGAGAAACTACATTCCAACTACCAAGAATGAGGCAAAACTACATGTTCTGCTATGAGCAAATCATTATATATTTAAGGAGTGTGTGCGTGCACGTGTGTAACGCACACACATGTGTGCACAGGTGCACAAATATACAGGAATAGATCTGGAAGGACATACTCCAACCTGACATGCTAATTAGCTCTAGCTCGGTGGAGGGGATTTGAATTGGCAATGTGAAGGAACACTACCAGATTTTGCTTTCTATGCTCCTCTCTGTATTTTTAATAATGAGCAAGTATTAACGTATTATGAAATTTAAAAATACATTTATTTTAAAAGATATTACTCGGATTAGAAAAGTTGTAATTTCTCCTCTCAAAGCTTCACAGGTGCCCAAATAATCCTCAATAACAAATCAAAAAGCTAAGGCCTACATGAGATGGGGATTAACAGCTGCGTGCTCTTAATACCCCTTAATTTTGTTCTTTGCAGGCCCACAGAATTTGCTTTCATCAAGTTTTTGCTGGCTGTCATGTGGCAGTAGCTCTCAAATGGATGATGTGACAGGTTGGGGGCTTTCTTTCCTTCGGCTTCCTTTGTTGCCTTAACTAATTGCAGAATGTTTTCCACTTTACCTTTTGTATCCTTTTTTATTTTAGGGCTTTCCAAATCACACTTATACACAATCATGCACTTTTTACTACTTGTCATTAGAGTTTCGTGATCTGGTTAGATTGGGAATTTTGTAAAAGGATTTTTTTTTTCTTTTTCTTTCTTTTTTTTTTTTTTCTTTTTTTCTTTCTTTTTTTTTTTTTTTTTTTTTTTTTTTTTTTGTCAAAAGCATTCCAATTTGCTTTTGAGGGCTTTGAGGAGTTCTTACTGCAGCCAACTATACCTCTCACTCTCCCTCCTCTCCCTTCTTCCCAGTGACTGATAATGATGTAATCCATTCCTGGACCCAGAGAATTGCCTCCCACTTCCCTTATGACCACCTGGGGCCTTCTATCGTGGTTTTGGTTTGTTAAAAACACTTTCCTTCTTATACTGCATTTTGTTTAATGTTCTTGATTTCAGAGTATCCTATATGCTCTTGCATCCATCAAGGCTCTATCTACATTCAACTCCTTAACTATTTACCCTCAGAGGAAAAAATTGCCGTGATGGATGATACCCATTTGAGCCGATTATTTCACCTTTTTTGCTGAGTGGTTGCCTTAAATACACTCCTAAGGCATATTGAGCTATTTGTGGCCTGGTGTACTTTTTTCAACAGGCATATAGATTGCTAGTCACACATCACCATCAGATTCTGACCTGCAGTTATATTTGTAAATGACTTTTTAGCCTTTTCCACTAGCTTCCCTGTTCTGTATATCTATAAATAACTCCTTCTCTGAGACCCTCCTCATTTATTTGCACTCCCACCTTAACTCTCTATGACCTCCTTTTTGTCTTATCCTCAAACATAGCATTTGTCAAAGAGCTAGTGTTTTGTCTTTCTCTGCCCATCTTTCATATACTTTTCTAGATCCGTTTTCTTTTGCTATTGTAGGTGGAGATGAAAAGTAGCCTCCCACCTACCATCTATCCTGTAACTTCTTATCTCTGGGTTAAAAAATCTTCATTACTGTGTTTTCTCATCATTAATAGACATATTTTGTCTTCTACCCACTGAAGTATTGTTTTTATTGAACTATCAAAACTAGTCTGTCGATATCTTCCTCCAGTGCCAATTGTATACGATCTGAACCATAGTTTTCAAGCTAGTTAATGAGCAGGTCATGGCTGGGAGCAGAATCAAAAGCCTCTCTAAGGTCAATACATATTATGTTGTTCACTACCCCAAATCCATTAGGCTTGTCATCTGTTACCAACAAAAATTGCATTGGGTCAGCAGGATTTTCTTCTTCATAATGTAGTGTTGACTGTTACTCATCATCCTGTGCTGTTCTTACCTTTCTTTTTATTATTGAACTATTTTTTTTAATGTTGTCTGGTGAGGAAAATTAGCTCTATTTTACCTTTCATGTCTGTGTTGATCCTGTCCCATTTCATAAAAGGTATGTGGTGGCTTATCCTTTTGTTGACCTTCAGGAACTCTGGCTTCCACAGTTTTCCCAGTGTGGCACAGTAGCTCTTCAAGGAATCAAGATGATTCCTTAAACATTTTATTATTTTTAAGGTTTTATTTATTTATTTGAGAGAGAGAGAGAGCAGACAAAGGAGCAGGGGGAGGGGCAGATGGAGAAGCAGACTCCCCGCTGAGCAGGGAGTGATTCCAGAACCCTGGGATAGTGACCTGAGATACTTAACCAACTGAGCCACCCAGGTGCCTCTCTTTAAACACCTTAGGATGAATGTCCTAAGAGACTGTTTTAATGTTTAGTATCAATTAAGATTACTCAGAATCAGTTCTATGCACTTAGAGATCTAGAGTCCATGTTGCCTGCTGTGCTTGTAAGTGCATGTGCGTGTGTGCATATGCACGCACGCATGCATGCACATTAAAGTTTCCCTTTTACTTCGGTGTCATGTTTTCAACTACCTTCCCACACGATCAAAGAACCACGCTATTTCCTCTTCCTTTCATACAATATATAATATTTTCCAATACATATGGTGCTAGCAGGATCTTATTGTTCCTTGCTTTGGGTCTCCCCATTTTATCTTTAAATGTAGCTGTTTCAAATCTTTTGTGGGCAGAAGAAAGGTATTAAGAAATAAATCTACTTCCTAAACGTTCACGCAGGTAGTTTTGTTACAATCCACTTATGCCAAGGACTGCAATTGTTAGCTCCTGGAAATAGTGCTGAGGAGGGGGATAATGCCTGTGAAGTTCCCTTCTAATCCTACAATGGGACTTGGCATTCAGAGTTTAAATGACTAATCCTCAGTTACATAAATCCCATGCTTTTTCTCTACAAGTGCAATAAGTTTTTTAACATAAAGATATAATAGGAGCCTGTTCTCTGGCCTTTGCTGTTTAGATTTCCCCTTCTTTGTATTGATTCCATTTTCATTAATGCAAATAACCTGTAAAAATTAGAGAAGTAATTTTGTGGTCACATGCATACCTTCAACTCATCTTCATATTTTGGCAGACAAAACAAACAAAAACATACACACAAAAAAAACACCCAAGCCCACAAAACCCCCATAAATACCTCTTGCTGGAAGTTTTCTCTACTCATTTTTGCTCTCCATCATAATTAGAGGGAAAAATATAATAATACTGTCACAGTCAATAATATCTAACTTTTGAGTGCTTACTGTAAACCAGGATTTGCACTAAGCTGTTTTATGCAATTAGTCCCTTTATTTATTTTTTTAAGATTTTATTCATTTATTTATTAATGAGAGAGAGAGAGAGAGAGAGAGAGAGGCAAAGGCATAGACAGAGGGAGAAGCAGGCCTTCTGCAAGGAGCCCCGTGTGGAACTTGATCCCAGATCCCAGGATCATGCCTTGAGCCCAAGGCAGACACTCAATCGCCGAGCCACCCAGGCGTCCTTGTTCCTTTTTTTAATAGTTGGGGTAAATGGAAGTTCAGAGAAGTTAAGTGACTTGCCTGAAGTCATCCAGGTAAAGAGTCACAGAGTTGGGTACTCTTTAGTAGGACGATAGTTGGGTAGTTTAAGGACCTGAGATAACTTTTGTGACACTTTATTGTCCATGAAATCAGCATCCATATTACAATTTATGGCATATGAAATTCTGTTAGAGTAGTTTAAATAAATGGTGTCATCATTTGATGACACCATTTCTATTATTTAAAAACCTATATGCTCATATTAGAAAATCAGGGGAAAAGTTCACACCTGAATCCTATCATTTTGTTATATATTCCCCTTTCTTTTGGTCATAATTTTTAATGATTTGTTTATTTTACATGGTTGTGAGAATATTCTACATGCACTTTTTAAATACTTAAAAACTTTTATCATTCTAGCATAAACACTGTCCCTGCTATATTCTTTTTAAGTAATTCAATTAATCAATCAACTCAAATGAATGGAATATACAGTTTACTTAGTCTTTTCCATATGATACAGCATTTAGGCTGTTTCTGTTTTTATTATTATAAATATCACTGCATTTAAAGTCTTTGTTCATAAAGTTCTGCTATACTTCACATGATTTCGCAAAAATGAAATTACTGGATCAAATGTTGTCACGATGGATTTCTGAGCTAGTTTTGCCAATCAACAGTCTCAGGGCATGATAAATGAGTTTCAAGCAAGAAATATTTCCATAGTTACCCGAAGGTCAACTATGTGCCTGAATTTTCACTATTTGATTCTATAAAATTATAGAAGATTAAAGCCCAAAGGGATATTGAGAACTATAGGTTACAATATGTCTTTGTATAGACAGAAACACAGAGAGGCTGTGGTTCATGAAAGTTCTCCATTGGAGTTATAAGGAGAGCCGGTAATTGAAACAGGGCACCTGACTTCCCAGTTATATGTTTTTTTCCACTACCATTCCATGTATTCCCATCCTGAATCCTGCCACCATTTTCATCTTATAAGGACCCCATGAGTATTTATTTACATGTTTAGAACGATTATGGAGGGGATCTCTGGGTGGCGCAGTGGTTTAGCACCTGCCTTTGGCCCAGGGCCCGATCCTGGAGACCCGGGATTGATTCCCACGTCGGGCTCCCGGTGCATGGAGCCTGCTTCTCCCTCTGCCTATGTCTCTGCCTCTCTCTCTCTCTCTCTCTCTCTCTGACTATCATAAATAAATAAAAATTTTAAAAAAGAACGATTATGGAAAGGGAAAAGCCTAAGACACAGACACAGATTATTGATGGTGGAGTACCTGGCCCTGGTGAGGGAAATATTTTGGACAAAAAGTCTTCTTGGTCATGACCGTTTTCTCCATGTAGACTGCCACTGCCTCGACCAACACAAAGGGCTAACTGTATTCAGAAATGGTTCTGAGAGCAGCTTTACTCTTCTGATATCAGGCAGTCATTTGGTTATTTTCATGGGCTTACTGTGGGCACTAAGAAATAGAAAACCATTCTGCCCTCAGAGATCTAACAGTGGAAGATTGAGAGAAGGCAAGAATTGTATTCACAACAAAATTACAGATATGTTAGAATGTATACCATAAATAATTATTAATAATTATAAGAAAATTTTAAGTTTGGGGTATGTAGAAGAAGTTCTGCAGAGGAGTTGAGTAGAACGAACTTTAACAGATGGACAGGGTGGGGATGGGCTGAAAGGGAGGAGGCCTTCTCACTTTAATTACATTAAGAGGGTGAGTGGCCTATCACAAGGATCTAGCCATGGTCAGGGAGAGGCTCAGGTTAGAGGGAAAGAGGACTTTAGAAACACTTGAGAACATCTGGTCCATGTGCCTCAGCAACTAAATAAAAATAACCAAGCACTGTCCTAAGTCCTTTACAGATATTCAATTGTTTCATCTCTATCACAACCCTGTGATCACTCTCCCCATTTTACAGATGGAGAAACTCAGACACAGGAGATTGGATAACTAGCCCGGGGTCACACAATTAATAAGGGCTGCTGTGGTGTTTGAACCCAAGCAGTCATGCCCACACGGTGCTCTTCGCATGCGAGTGAGAAACTCCAGATCCGGAAAAAAAGGAAATGACCAAAGTTGTTATTAACATCCATGTGAGTGAGCTTTCCCTTCTCATCGTATCTGTGCCCTTTGGTGCATTCAAGTAGCTAATGTGGAATCAAAGTGCTGGCAGGTAACCAAGCAAAACGTACATCCTTCCTATTAAAGTAAAGTGGATCACTGTGTTACCAAAGGCTTCCTCGTTACTGGGCAAGAACCTGAGTCAGATATCCAGGTGAGGCTGAGAAGCATTCCCCATCCTCTGGCTAGAAAGGCCACACGGCCTCATTGGTGGCACTGGCAGAATGGCTGCTTGCAGCCACTGCTGTCCTATCCCCATCATCTTCTAAACAGACTTTTTCCTTACTGCCACAGCACTGTGGTGGCATGCTTCCAAACATGAATGAGTAATAGCTTTCTATTCTTTTATGATCTGCTTCCTAGACAGCTTCCTGCTTTGGGAATCTGGAACCATCCCGAGGAATAGAGGCAAGGACGTAGAAGGAAGGAAAACGGAAGCAGGGAGAGACTGTGTGAAGATTCTGGAGGCAAGTGACTCAGACTTCTGAAACTTTTCTATGAAATCCATTCACCAGATCAGCAGGTATGTCAATGACTCATGGCCCCTTTTCTCAGGCTTCATCACTGAGCTGCTATGATAGCTTCCCAATTGGCACCCCAACATCCAGTCTCAATCTTCTAATTCAATGCCCCCACTTCTGCCAAAGAGATCTTTCTATAACACAGAACCAATCTTGTCACCCACTCTTAACACTCTAAGCATAGAGACACAGAAAAAAGTTTAAAAAAACAACAACCATATGACCACTGTTACAAGGCTGGGCTTTGGAGTCAGCATGCCCAGGATCTCATCTCTGGTTCCAGTTTGACCACTTGCATGACTCTGTTAAACCTCTAAAGGCTCAGTTTGCTCATCTTGAATATGCACATAATAATGTCTACTGTACAGGATTGTGTGGAGTTCTGAAATAACACATAGAAGGTACATACTACAGTGTCTTCAACCCAGCAGATACTTAAAAGATAGGTGTGACGTCGATGACAATGATAGTGATGTCATTTTTGCATCTGGGCCATTGTGCATGCAGTTCCCTCCACATGGTGTGCCCTAATCCCCTTTCTTGGTCAGTGTAAACATCACCTCTTCTACAGTGTGTTCCTAGACCCTTTCTCCTAGTCTCCTCATTCATAGAAGCTCCTTTGCACCTCCATCGCACTCTGGGCTGACCAGATTGACACTACATTTCCTGTCAAGTTCTTAATCATAGGGTTCCTCCACTAAATTTTCAAAGGCCTGAACTCTGGAGGCTACTGCTCTGAAAACTCATTCTGAACACAATCTTTCTCTTTTTTCATGTTCAAAAAAAGAATGTTTCTAAGTGCTCATATTGGAGTCCCCTCTTTCCCATGAACTGAACATGAATATTCTTACTACTTCTTTACCTTTCACTCCATGAGTGTTCTTCCTCTCTTGGGAACCTGGCATTAGGTGTCTCCCATACCTTAAGAACTCCCCAAAGGTGTATTAGTTCTCTTTACAGATGGGGAAACTGAGGCTAAGAAGAATTAATAAGTTGTCTCAAGTCACAGCTGGATACTTTAGGTGGTGTCCTGCCTGAAGACAAGTTGTATATGTACATCTTTCACACTTGCATGTGGGCTGGTGGCAGTTGATTGGGATTAGCCACTTGGAGGCAGGATCAAGAAATATCAGCAAAGGTGGGCAAATATCCTCAGTGACCACATGAGTTGGCCCACCTGACTCACCTCTGTTGCCTCATTCCCCCTCCCTCTGCAAAATATATATAATAATAGTACCAACCTCATAGAGTCATTGAGAAAATGGATTCAGTCAATACATTTAAAATATTTATTATTAGAAACGACAAAAACCCACCATTTGCTTCGACGTGGATAGACTGGAGGGTATTATGCTGAGTGAAATAAGTCAATCGGAGAAGGACAAACATTATATGGTCTCATTCATTTGGGGAATATAAAAAATAGTGAAAGGAAATAAAGGGGAAAGGAGAAAAAAATGAGTGGGAAATACCAGAAAGGGAGACAGAACATGAAAGACTCCTAACTATGGGAAACGAACAAGGGGTGGTAGAAAGGGAGGTGGGTGGGGGGTGGAGGTGACTGGGTGATGGGCACTGAGGGGGGCACTTGATGGGATGAGCACTGGGTGTTATTCTATATGTTGGCAAATTGAACACCAATAAAAAATATATATATGAAAAAAAGAAAATAAAATTCTTAAAAAATAGAATAAAATAATTTGATCCTTTCTAAAAAAATAAATAAATATAATAAAATATTTATTATAGTACCCAGCACATAGTAAGCATTCAATACATGTTAGTCACTGTTTTTAGGAAACAGAGGAAGTGGGGCAAACTTATTAATAACATTATTACTGCCGGGATCCCTGGGTGGCGCAGCGGTTTAGCGCCTGCCTTTGGCCCAGGGCTCGATCCTGGAGACCCGGGATCGAATCCCACGTCGGGCTCCCGGTGCATGGAGCCTGCTTCTCCCTCTGCCTGTGTCTCTGCCTCTCTCTCTCTCTCTCTCTCTCTCTCTGTGACTATCATAAATAAATAAAAATTTAAAAAAAATAACATTATTACTGCCAATAATTCCAATGGGGAATAATCCCACAGTAGCTTCGAGTTAAGTCAGGTAAGAGACTTGAACACTAGGAAGGCATTGGGATCTAGGCAGAGTGTTAGCAGTCCTCAATGATCCCAGCAGGTAGAGCATCATAAAGCCAAGAAGGTAGTTGAAAATGGTGACAGGTCTTGAGATAAACCACTTTGTCATTTCATCCTTTATAAGGAGGCCAATCCAGTCAGAGGTGTGCCCCAGCCTTTGGAAGATAATTCCAAAGCATTGGGGATGCCCCAGAAGTAAGACATGTTCGCTGCGGAAAAATAGCACAGAGACACAAAAAGAAGTTTAAAAACCAACTGTATAATCACTGTTAATATTTTTATGTTTGTCTCTTTCTACATTTATTCTGATGCAGTTATATTCTTTGAACAAAATGGAAATCCTGCCATAAATACAGGTTTTGTGACCTGTTTTTCTTAGATGAAAAATACACCTTGACTATCTTTTCATTGTTAGCACATATCCCTCCACAATACAGTTTCTTGTACCTGTCAGAACGTAATTCTGATCATACAGCCACAAATCGCCGTGATGAGGAAGAATAGAGAGAGGCACCCCAAGAAACGAGTGCATTCCTGTGGGGAGCTTGTCAAGATGCTCACTTTGAAAAACGATGCATTCAAAACCTTGGAAGACAGGAATCTGAGCATTGCATCTGTGTCATCTGCAAATTTGATCATTTTGCTTTGAGATATTTTTCTTGTCATTGATTGTGGCAGCCATGATAATGTGCATCGTAGACCTCCAACTACAGAGAACATAACTGATCAAGGGCTCTGGTTGCTGTGCTCTGAGATCCTTTGTCCAGTTTGCCCTCTCTCCTTCCCTTGGTGGGGTCAGGCTCACATCACCACCTGAGGCTGCTCCCTGCCTCTTTGGCTCCCTGGCCTCCACTCTGCCCATTTTCTTTCTGAGTGTTTTCTCTAATGAAATCCTGGCACATTGCATCCCACCCTGGTATCTGTTTTTTGTAGGGCCTAACAAACTGATTAACAGGGGAGCGAACGAGGGCTGGGGTAAGAGGCCTGCTCTACATGTGAGTAATGTCCCTGAAAAGTTACCACGGGGCCATCCGACCAGGATGCAGACCCGTGCCGATCCTGAACTACCTTGGGTGCTGATCCACCTATACCTGTTTGGAGTCATTTGGTCCAGCTAAACTCCTGGGGCTGCCAGGAACCAAATCTATGTCTCTGATACTGATAAATAAGGCTTTGAAGTAAAATTGTCTTTTAAATTGCTGGTGTCCTGGCACCCTTGTGGTCTATGAAGCTAACTAGCCAATTCTCCTCAAAGGGCAAGCCTAATGGAGCAGCCACAGACCTATCCAGATGATAACATCAGTCCATCCAACTCTTTGGTCAAAGCCATTGCTTTCCATATCATCACTGCCTCTGTCAATAATTGTAATAAAAGCTGACATTTATCGATGCTTACTTTGTGCCAAGTGCTGTGCCAAACACCATGCATAAGTTATCTTACTTGGTTCTCATAACTGCTCTATAATGTAGGTCCAATTTTTTTTCCACCACGGAAGTTAAGTGTTTGCTGAAAGCCACATATGTCATAAATGGGAAAACTTAAAATCAGATCAGTCTCATTTCACAATCTATGCTCTTAACTTACTAGAATGAGCACCCCTGGAGCGTGGCCGAGAAAGCTTTTCCAGCTAGGGTCATGTACACGGCAGGACATCAGGCATGAATTCATTCAATCCAATCGCTCGATTGCTCGGTAGTGACTTTCCCTAGCCCCAGACCTCGTCTAGGGTAGGAAGCAGAGCTGGATGGGATGGACTTGGCTGAAGGCTTGGAAAAGTTCATAGCTGAGAAGGCAGCAGGTGTACTCTAAACCCGCCAAGCCAGCTGGTGGAGAAGCTGGGATTAGAGCAAAGCCTGTCCATTTCACTCTTTACATTTGGGGACACCGTGCTCATGAATGATCTAATTGAGCAGTAATAGGCTACAAGCACAAAAAGTAAACAGAAATTATTTAGGCAGGGCTTCCCCCACACACACACACACACAAAAAGACCATAGTGATTTTACCCAGAGACAGAGTCTTCATTTGTTTCGTTAATACCACTTCATGGCATCGTGACTGTCTTAATCTTTGCCATTCCTCCTGTGGCAGATGAAGTATCTGTTCTTTTCTGACCCTTGGGATGCGCAAGAATTAGCATAATAGCAGTGCCTCTACCAATCCCCCGTGGCAGCAGCTCTGCCAGCACCCAGGCACACACATACCATCATTTGAGTCAATTTAGGAAACTACTGAGTACCTCCTCAGCCGCTCACCCCACACTGATGCTGGGTGCTCGTTTAGCTCAGTCTGAGCATGGTGGCTGTAATGGATGGCTGTGTCAGGGCACTGGCTGCTCTGCCTCTGCTGTTCCCTTCCCAGGCTTCCTGACCTCAGCACCATGCTGACCTAGCTGGTCAGGCTTCAGCAAGTTCCCTCCTGACACCAAACTCAAAGTGGGCTTGCACTGGGTACCCACACCAGCGATAAACAAGCAAGAGGGGTCAAGCCAGCAGCTTTCATCATCATCGTCATCATCATTACCATCATCATCACTCCTGTTTGTCAAGTACCTCCCACATGGTAGTGGCATTCAGAATCTCAGTACTCAGAGCAGCCTCATGAGGGAGGTACTACCCTCATGTTACAGATCAGGAATCTGACTCTCAGGGCAGTGAACCATTTACCCAAGTTCATATATAACTAGTAAATGGCTAAGTGAGGGGTGAAAAAAAGCGCAATGCCTATCTACAGGCAAATCATTCTCTGGGACTTAAAAAGATGTAAAGATAAAATTGTTTTAGTCAATGTTATGAAAAAACATTTGGCATATTACCAAGAGCAATAAAACCTGGGTTAAACTGCACATTGCTTAGGATGCCTGGGTGGCTCAGTGGTTGAGTGTCTGCCTTTGGTTCAGGTTGTGATCCCGGGGTCCTGGAATCGAGTCCTGCATCAGGCTCCCTATACGGAGCCTGCTTCTCCCTCTGCCTATGTCTCTGCCTTTCTGTGTCTCTCATGAATAAATAAATAAAATCTTAAAAAAAAATAAACTGTCTGAAACCTTTGTGTTGCAGATGGCAAAAAAAAATCTAACTCAAACTGGCCACAAAATTGAAATGTATAGAGGCAGATTTAGTCTTAAATAGGGCTTGATCTAGCAATTCAACAATGTCACCAAGGTTCCTTCTGTCCCTCTTTTCTAGCCTCTGCAGTGTCAGTTTTATCTTCGAATGTCCCTCTCCTGGCCATTAATGGCTATAGCAGCCACAAGCCTCAGGTCTTCAGACTCACGGAAGAGCAAATGTCCTGAGGTTTACCATGGTTGGACAAGTTGAAGCCTGGGTTATATTTCCATTTCTGAAACAATCAGAAGAACTTGGGGAGGGGGTTGCCATGCTGGTGCCGGGGATGGTCAGGAGGAAGTTGAAGAGCAACAGATATGTCATGGAGGACTCCTGAAGAAGACAGAATTGGAAAGATGTTTAGGACCTGGATACAGAGAGGAAAGAGGGTAGGTAGGTCCCAGGTAGGAAGAGCAGCAGAGACAAAAGCATGTGGCTGACAGGGGACCCAAAGAGAGCAGATCGCTGGGAGCAGCGAGGCTGTGATACAGAGCAATGATGATCATTTTGCCCTGCTTGTTATTCAGTTTGATTCAAGTCAACCAATTTTTGCTTTGGGCGCATGTATGCGAGGTGCTGGACTAGGCGGGTGAGAGATCTCAATGAGCAAAATAGGTACAAATCTCTGTTTTCTTGGAGACCACATTTATTATATTATTGTCATAGCACTCACCACTATTTTTATCCTGTTTATTTGTTTACTTATTTATTCTGATTCCCCATCCCTGCCAAGAATATGTGCTCCATGGTCCAGGGACCGTTGAGAATGATTTCAGTTGCCTTTCTAACTTCCATTTTGCTGACAACGACTTCTGATTCATGATTTGGGGAACACCGCAAATATCATTTTCAGCCATGTGCCTGGCCTTAAGATGTTGATCCCATTGCCTACTCCAAGCCCAGATGCATAATTTGCTCCCCCTCCCCCAAGTTCTTCTGATTGTTTCAGAAATGGAAATATAACCCAGGCTTCAATTTGTCCAACCATGGTAAACCTCAGGACATTTGCTCTTCCTTGAGCCTGAAGACCTGAGGCTTGTGGCTGCTATAGCCATTAATGGCCAGGAGAGGGACATCCGAAGATAAAACTGACACTGCAGAGGCTAGAAAAGAGGGACAGAAGAACCTTGGTGACATTGTTGAATTGCTAGATCAAGCCCTATTTAAGACTAAATCTGCCTCTATACGTTTCAATTATGTGGCCAGTTTGAGTTAGATTTTTTTTTTTTTTTGCTATCTGCAACACAAAGGTTTCAGACGATATTTTGTCTTCTTTACTGCCGTATCTCCACTGTTTTCTCTAGAACAACAGCTGACACATAGCCAGAACTCAATATTTGTTCAGGGAGCCCTTGATGGATGGGTGAAAAAGGAAGCTAAAGAAGTGACCGTTTCTTGATGCTTTTAAAAATTAATATATTAGTTTAGATTTAGTTTTTATGAAGTATATCACATTTGTAGAAGTTTATGTGAAGCAAGAACATATTTTATTTTATTTTTTTTAATGCTAAGGAAAACCTTTTTTTTTTTCATTCATGATAGACATAGAGAGAGAGAGAGGCAGAGACACAGGCAGAGGGAAAAGCAGGCTCCATGCTGGGAGCCCCATGCGGGACTCAATCCCGGGATCCAGGATCGCGCTCTAGGCCAAAGGCAGGCGCCAAACCGCTGAGCCACCCAGGGATTCCCAGCATGAACATATTTTAAAGAATAGTATCCTAGAGAACACCTATGCACCCAAGTTAAAATGGAATGACAAAATATATGAAGTCCATTTAAAATAATGGAGAAAGAAACACAGAACAGGTGTATTAAAAAAAAAAACAAACACGGAAGAGCTGAGACCATTGGAAAGGGCAAAACAATATAATAGACAGGAAATCCAAAAAGATCATTAATTATATCAAATGTAAGTGGGCTAAAAGCTCTAGATAATAAGAAAGATGTTCAGGTTAGATTAGTAAAACGATCGACTAAATGCTGTTTATTAAGAGCCGCATTAGAAAAATGGAGACAGAAAGGTTGAAAGTAAGATATGGAAAGATATGCCATGAATTTGCTAAAACAAAGAAATATGGTGTAGCTAGCTTAATATATGTTAAAATAGACTTTGAGGCACAAAGTTTTCTGAAGATGGAGAGGATCACTCTGTAATGACAATAATCTTAATTCGTGAGAATGAAATGACAGTTGTAGATTTGCATCTCATAACCAAACATCAGAATACTGCCAATGTTTCAGAAGTTCCCTCTGCTTCAATCACATTCCTTCCTCACAGAGGGAGCCACCATGCTGACTTTGTGCTAATTATTCCCTTGCTTATGTTTCTAGAAGTACCCTTGGTTATGCATCTCTGAAGTTTAGTGTGCCCGCTTTAAAAAAACAAAACTTCATGTAAATGGAATTATACGGTATGCATTTATGAATGGCATGGCTCCCTCTTTCTACTTGTAAAGTTGATCCACATTGCTACACGTCCGGGTAGTTCATTCTCTTTCCTTGCCGCACAGCATTCCATTTAAAAAATATTCCACAATTTTTTCATCCACATTATTATTATCAGCAGCATCACTGCCACTATTATTATTAACAATATTTGGGCTATTTCCAGATCTGAGCTATTACAAACAACATTGTGAAGCACAATCCTGTGCTCACATCCTGGGACACATGTGCATATACCCAGGAGTGGAATCATTGGGATCCAGACTCAGTCCAAGTAGGTAACCACTTCCTTTTTATGCTGATGTACTGATTTACATTTCCATCAACAGGAATAGCATAGGAGAGTTCCTACCGCTTGCCACAGGACTCACCAGCATTTGGTATCGTCAGACGACTCTCCTCTTGCCAATCTCATGCATATGTGGCTGTCTCTCATTGTGGCTTTCATTATCCTTCAGTTCAAATTAATTTCTTATTTTCATTATAATGTACTGTTTCACCCACTTAATGTGTTTCTTCATTTACAAACGTATTTTCCAATTCTCTGTTGGTTATTAATTTCTAGCTTTATTGCATTGCCATGAAATAGAGTGAATTGTGTGGTTTTGGAGATTTAAAATTTGTTGAGGTTAAAATTTTATATAAATGTTCTACATATGCTTGGGGAAAATGTGTATTTTGCAGTTTTGTGGGTGTTACAATCTCTATCCGTCTCTTGGGACAATTTGTTATGTGTGTTATTTAAATCTTCTATATTCCTTTTTTTGGTCTGCTTCTTCTATGTATTACTGAGAGAGATGTGTTTAAAAATCTTCCATTATTGTGAATTTTTCTATTTCTTTTTATAGGCCATTTATATTTTTGAGACATTAGGAGATACAAATCTACAACTGTTATATCACTCTTGCGAATTAAGCTAATAATTACAAAGTGCCCCCTCTATCTTTAGAAATACTTTGTACTTGAAAGTCTATTTTAACAGATACTAAGCTAGTTACACCATATTTCTTTGTTTTAGCATGTTTGTGGCATATCTTTCCGTATTTTACTTTCAACTTTTCTGTCTCTATGTTTCTGATGTGGCTCTTATAAACAACATTTAGTTGATCGTTTCGCTAATCTAACCTGAACATCTTTCTTATTAGCTAGAGCTTTTAGCCCACTTACATTTGATATAATCAACGATCTTTTTGGATTTCTATCTACTACATTGTTTTGTACTTTGCAATGGTCTCAGATCTTCTGTTTCTTTTATACACCTGTTCTGTTTCTTTCTTCATTATTTTATTTCTTCATTATTTTATTTTATTTATTTTTTTTTAATTTATTTTTTATTGGTGTTCAATTTACTAACATACAGAATAACACCCAGTGCCCGTCACCCATTCACTCCCACCCCCCGCCCTCCTCCCCTTCTACCACCCCTAGTTCGTTTCCCAGAGTTAGCAGTCTTTACGTTCTGTCTCCCTTTCTGATATTTCCCACACATTTCTTCTCCCTTCCCTTATTTTCCCTTTCACTATTATTTATATTCCCCAAATGAATGAGAACATATAATGTATGTCCTTCTCCGACTGACTTACTTCACTCAGCATAATACCCTCCAGTTCCATCCACGTTGAAGCAAATGGTGGGTATTTGTCATTTCTAATAGCTGAGTAATATTCCATTGTATACATAAACCACATCTTCTTTATCCATTCATCTTTCGTTGGACACCGAGGCTCCTTCCACAGTTTGGCTATCGTGGCCATTGCTGCTAGAAACATCGGGGTGCAGGTGTCCTGGCGTTTCATTGCATTTGTATCTTTGGGGTAAATCCCCAACAGTGCAATTGCTGGGTCGTAGGGCAGGTATATTTTTAACTGTTTGAGGAACCTCCACACAGTTTTCCAGAGTGGCTGCACCAGTTCACATTCCCACCAACAGTGTAAGAGGGTTCCCTTTTCTCCGCATCCTCTCCAACATTTGTTGTTTCCTGCCTTGTTAATTTTCCCCATTCTCACTGGTGTGAGGTGGTATCTCATTGTAGTTTTGATTTGTATTTCCCTGATGGCAAGTGATGCAGAGCATTTTCTCATATGCATGTTGAGTCAATCCCATTTACAATTGCACCCAAAAGCATAAGATACCTAGGAATAAACCTCACCAAAGATGTAAAGGATCTATACCCTCAAAACTATAGAACACTTCTGAAAGAAATTGAGGAAGACACAAAGAGATGGAAAAATATTCCATGCTCATGGATTGGCAGAATTAATATTGTGAAAATGTCAATGTTACCCAGGGCAATATACACGTTTAATGCAATCCCTATCAAAATACCATGGACTTTCTTCAGAGAGTTAGAACAAATTATTTTAAGATTTGTGTGGAATCAGAAAAGACCCCGAATAGCCAGGGGAATTTTAAAAAAGAAAACCATATCTGGGGGCATCACAATGCCAGATTTCAGGTTGTACTACAAAGCTGTGGTCATCAAGACAGTGTGGTACTGGCACAAAAACAGACACATAGATCAGTGGAACAGAATAGAGAATCCAGAAGTGGACCCTGAACTTTATGGGCAACTAATATTCGATAAAGGAGGAAAGACTATCCATTGGAAGAAAGACAGTCTCTTCAATAAATGGTGCTGGGAAAATTGGACATCCACATGCAGAAGAATGAAACTAGACCACTCTCTTTCACCATACACAAAGATAAACTCAAAATGGATGAAAGATCTAAATGTGAGACAAGATTCCATCAAAATCCTAGAGAAGAACACAGGCAACACCCTTTTTGAACTCGGCCATAGTAACTTCTTGCAAGATACATCCACGAAGGCAAAAGAAACAAAAGCAAAACTGAACTATTGGGACTTCATCAAGATAAGAAGCTTTTGCACAGCAAAGGATACAGTCAACAAAACTCAAAGACAACCTACAGAATGGGAGAAGATATTTGCAAATGACATATCAGATAAAGGGCTAGTTTCCAAGATCTATAAAGAACTTATTAAACTCAACACCAAAGAAACAAACAATCCAATCATGAAATGGGCAAAAGACATGAACAGAAACCTCACAGAGGAAGACATAGACATGGCCAACATGCATATGAGAAAATGCTCTTCATTATTTTAGATGCACCTAATATATTTTACCATTCCATTTTCTCTTCTAGTTATTTAGAGGTTATTGGCTCTAATTGATGCTTTTAATGGTTATCTTTGAAGTGGCTATGTGCAGGTTTAACCTACCAAACATACTTTGATCATTTTCTTACTCTCCTGGACAATTGCTAGACCTCCTAACACTAATTACATTTTTCTTCTTCTGATACAGAATGATCAAGAGACAGTTACTGTCTATATTTTTTAGTTCTATCCTGTTCTTTTCACTCCACAAGGCATTGTAATTATATAATCAGTATTAGACTCCCCATCTTGGATGGCTCTGAGCTTCATCTTCTGTCACTCATACCTCAGGAGGCCATAAAAATTCCCATTGAGATTTTCCAAGTGCAGTAAATATCCTTAGTTCAGAATTACAAAGGATGCTCCACTACTTTTCTGTGTTCCAGCCTTCATTCTTATTTTGGGATGGTAACGACTTTTTTTCCAGCTCCTTGATGCTTTTAAATGTTTAGAAAATTTAATTTAACATTTTTAGTTTAATACGTGTGTGTGTGTTTTTTAAGGCAAGAGGGTCAGTCAAGATAGTTATTCTGCTCTGCTAGATCACCAGAAATAAACTTGGTCTTGTCTTTATGTATGCAATTGCATTTCAGTCTCTTTCTTGAATTTTTGACTACCTCTGCTTCAACTACCTTTTAGTTGCTTCTTTCTTTCTCAACTCTGAGTTTATCTCAGGAATCTTTCTTTTCTTTTCTTTTTTTTTTTGTCTCCCTCTATACTCATCTCATTTGTGTGTCAAAAAGAAGAAAAGACCCTAATCAGATCTAAAATGCATGAGAGTAATGACAATGATGCCCTTGAATCAAAGAGAAATTTATAAATTATGATATGAAATTATACAAAGAACCAGTGCCTTAAGCTGCTAACGTCCTCAAAATTGTCCCAAGACCCCTTCAGAATGTCAACGGAAGTACCTGCCTACCTTTCTCATCATCCTTTAATTAAACCTGTTTTTTCTTAAGTACCACCAGCATTCAAGCAAATTAAAAATGCCTCCTTTCTATTTTATTGCAACAGTGTAATTTTATTTTTTTAAGATTTTATTCATTTATTTGAGAGAGAGCGAGTGAGCACAAGCAGTGGGGCAGGAGGAGAGGGAGAGGGAGAAGCAGGCTCCGCACTGAGCAGGGAGCCCAATGTGGGGTTCAATCCCAGGACCCTGGGATCACGATCTGAGCCAAAGGCAGACAATGCTTAATCAACTGAGCCACCCAGGAGCCCAACACTGTAGTTTTATATTATTTTTTCAACTGAAAACTCATAGTATTTGAGTTATAATTTGGTTAACTCCAGTAGGATATTTTGAAATTGTTAGAGACTCCCCACAACCACTATGAATAATATTTTGGTGTGCCAGACATCTGACTTACAAATGAATCCCAGGTTTGTAATATGTTTTTAAGATAGCATCCACTTATAATTTGGTTTTTTAAAAAAATGTGTTAAAATAATGTTATAACCTCAGTAAAGGACATTTTAAAATAAAATGTTTTTAACATCTTCCCACTAAATAGAATTCTTTTCATTTACTCTCATTTCCTTTCAAACTTTGTACTTCCATAATTTATAGTTATAATCATGGTAAATCTACAATGCCGTGTTCTCCTCTTGAAAACTTCTGATATTTTACAAATACTCCTCCCTCTTGCTACACAATTTCTTGTCCATCATTTTCAATGGCTGCCTCCTATTCTACCAAGCTGATATCTTATAATTTGCTTAATAATTTCCCTATTGTTGGACTTTTAAGCCACTGCAGTAGTTTTCCTATTATACTTTGATAAACGTGTTTGCACATATATTGCCAAACTGGGGAAAATTGTGTTTTTAACACATGAATAATCCAATAAGAAAATGGAGGGGTAGCAGCTCTCAACTGCCTTTTGGGCAAGAAGAGTGCCAGGGTACTACTCCCTTGCTCTGGCCTGCTGAACTGGTGCAGGAAACAGCAAGCCTTTCAAGTCAATCAACAATGACTTTCATGTTTCAAGTGTCTGCCTCAATAATCTCACCTCTGCATTTATAAACTGCACAGAAGCTCGGGAACATGGGACACCAGATTTGCAAGGACTGGCTCTAAGACCCTTGAGCCCAAGCCGCTCATTTTCTGGATAAGGATACAGATGTCAATCTTGTGGGAATAAAACGTACAAATTGGCAAAAAAAAAAAAAGATACAGATGTCATCGTTGACATCATCCTTCTATTAGTAGAGATTTGATTCAGAAGGGGAAAGAACTCCAACTTCCTTACTATCTGGTCCATTTCCATTACATCAATGGTCTCCAACCTTTAGAACCACAAAGAGGCTTAGAATTGGTTGGAAGCACCAAGGAGCATTTGGAAAATGGCCTAAAAGCAATTTCGGGGTGCGTTCTATAGTGGCTGTTACCAGATGAAGATGAGTCCTTTTTGTTTAGTCTCTCAAGTGTGTATGCTCTGACAAAGGCTAGCACTAAAAGGAACATACATGTGAAGAGGCCACTTAGCATCTCTCTCCTCACTGCAGTGAGACAGCCATTACTTTTCATTAAGTAAGTAATATTCTGAGCAATCCACTTACTCGTCATTAAGGGCCATTAGTAGCAACTCTTTGTCACACATAAACTCCAATGGAGCTCTATCAAGGGTTTTACTAAAGAGTTGCTAATTTTCAAAAGGAAAGATTGGTAATGCTGGAAGCAGAATTTAGATTTTCCTCTGAAGCTTTTCTAAATATCCTCCCTTTGAGCCTCTGCCTCAGAAAACACAGCAGCCACACAGTAATTATGGTGAAGCTTTAGCAGGAGGTACCACTGCTCTGGGTCTCCTCCCCATCCCAGTGGCTGCAGTTCAGTCTTTGGTCACAGGGGAGCACACTGATCTCTCAATTAAAAGCTCACAAAACACTCACTGGCTTCTCTGGTCCTTTTGGACCTCAGTCCCTCTGACTTGAGGGCCAGGTCACATAGTGAGACCAGAAGGTCACAGAAGACTTCTCCTTTAAGCCAGACACCAGCTCTCGTCTATTTCAGTATTTCTTTCTTTTTTTAAAATTTAAATTCAATGAGCCAACATATAGTACACCATTCATCTCAGATGTAGCGTTTTATCAGTTGCAGAAAGTAGCCAGTGCTCATCACATCACATGCCCTCAATGCCCATCACTCAGTTACCCCATCCCCCCCCCACCGCCCCTCCAATGACCCTCACTTTGTTCCCTAGAGTGAAGAGTCTCTCATGGTTAGTCTCCCTCTCTGATGACTTCCCATTCAATTTTCCCTCCCTTTTCCTATGATCCTCTGTGCTGTTTCCTATATTCCACACATGAGTGAAAGCATCTCAACCAAAGGGATTTTCCTAGGCTAATTCCAAAATGCAACTGTAGAACAATTGGATTTGGGTTGCCTATGACACATTGTTTTCATCTCCTGATGGCCAATCTGCAGAGTGGGGCCAGAGGGGTTATAGGAAACATGGCAGGAGGTGCGGTGGATTACCCACATGATTTCTAGGTAAGATTAGTGAGAATTCCCTCCCCTGCCCCTCTAATTTGTCCTCACTTATCTTCTCTTCTATCCATTCGACTAGTTTAATTAGTTAGTGTTCTCTTTCAAAATGGAAAGTCCCCTAGAGTTTGCAGTGTGGTGTAAATTGTTTGAGTACATCATTCTGAAAGTCATAGCGTGGGCATTGGTGTTAAATACTTGGTTAGAAATTCATAGATAGGACCAAGTAGTAAGAAACCAGAGAAAATTAGGGCTGAAACGTTTAAACATAATGCTCATTAATAAATCCATAGAAAATCATACCTGATTTCCTTGGCCATCTGGCCATTCATTAATTTAATTTTTTTTATTTTGACATGATAAGTAGCAGAACAGTGGGTGACTTTGAGTACATCTCACTTCCTTTGCTGGCTTCAGGATTAGGAGATGATCCTGAGACTGTCCATTGTATATTCTCAACACATGTAGACATTAAATCCATCAGGAGGCAGGGTGCTTTGTGTTTGCCAGAAGACAATTCCAATTGCAAATGCTTTTTAATTAGCAGAGGCTTTGTATCAGCTTTCCTAGCTACCCAGCTAGAGTTCCCATGTCTGGGCAGGTGCATCCTGTTGTGTATTACAGAACAACAAAGAGGACTACAAGGGCAGGGGCACTTCAGAAGACCAAATGAGTGCATGCTTCCCTGCTCTCTGCCTCCCGCTGGTCTCTCCAGCTGAATTCCCCACCTAAGTTTCCTTTAAGCAAGCTGTAGCTCTGACTGCTTGGTTCATTCATTCAGTCATACATTCAACAAGTATTTACTGAACCTCCACTCTGTGCCATGTGCCCATGTAGGTCCTGGGTATTCAGTGCTGAACAAGGAGGGCTCACTGTCTAAGCAGAGAGTGGTTATTCGTGAAAGCATAAAGGTAAAATGAGGTGGATATTTTAATGCCAGAAGTCTTGGGAAATTTTCCCAAATGGATTGACCATTCTTTCTCCCCAGTAGTGTCTCTTTCTCTTCCTTTAGGGCTTGTTTCTCTAATGAAAATGTGCTACCTCACCCCATGAATTCCTCTAGAGTGGATGTCACTGGCAACCCTGTCCACCTATTTGATGTAGCAAGGAGCTCCAACAAAGCCAAGAGATAGTAGGAGAACAGAATCCAGAGTCAGGACTATGAACCCACATTATATACAGCACACCACCAACTGGACTAGCATATGGAGTCAGACTAAGGCAGTCATCCTCCTAGTTCCACATTTTACTTACTCAGCCCCACCAGGAGACTCAACATTAAAACTTGATATCTGGGGCCAATACTGATGTAGAGTGGGGAGAAGGAGGGACAAGAAGATTGTGAGAAGTTAGACCTAATGCTCATAGAGTTTTAGAGCTGTATAGATCCTCTATACAATTGATACTCAGTGTGGGCCACAGACAAGCAGCCTCAACACTGCCTGAGAGCTTGTGGGAAATGCAGACCCTCAAGCTCCACCCAAGACCTACTAAATCTGGATCTGCCTTTTAACAAGATCCTCAGGTGACTTGGAAGCATATTACATTTTAAGAAACAGCACTCTAGATAAATAATTTTCAATCTTTCCCCCTGGCACCCACACATTAGATGACAGTTGTGTGTAGGACATATGACCTTCAGTGTCATGAACACTTCTGCACCACCACGAGTAAGAAATAATGAGAGAGCACTGCAATACACTAGCACCATATCGCAAACTGATCTAGCTCTGGGTGCCTGGGTGGCTCAGTCAGTTGAGCGTCTGACTCTTGGTCTCAGCTCGGATCATGATTTCAGGGTTGTCATATTTAGCCCTGTGTCAGGTTCCCCATACAGCAGGGAGTCTGCCTGAGATTCTCTCTGAAGCAAATTCTCTCTCTCTCTCAAATAAATAAATAAATAAATAAATAAATAAATAAATAAATAAATAAATAAATCTTTAAAAAATAACTGATCTAGCTTGAGCCTTTCTTTTTTTTTTATTTATTTATGATAGTCACATCACAGAGAGAGAGAGAGAGAGAGATAGAGACATAGGCAGAGGGAGAAGCAGGCTCCATGCACCGGGAGAGCCCTACGTGGGATTCGATCCCGGGTCTCCAGGATCACGCCCTGGGCCAAAGGCAGGCGCCAAACCACTGCGCCACCCAGGGATCCCTAGCTTGAGCCTTTCATTTGGTAGATATGAGTGACTTGCCTAAGTCCTGTACTGTGAGCTCATGGCAGAGCTGGGACCAAGACCCCAGGTCTTCAGCTGTCCTCTGGATGAGTCTTGAATCAGGGGTTTCCTGCTCTTCCCTTGTGACCCAACTTCCCATGAGCTATGTTTCTATCATTTGTGTCTCAGGTTTAAGGGGCAAGTTGTTGATATCCACAGGCAGCTGACTGACTACATACCAACTTATTGTTGAACAGCTTGGTAGCCTTATCTCTGATGGTCACAGTAAGGCATTTGCCTGCTTGGTCATTCTTTCATCTAGAAAGACCATTGTCTTCTGACCCTGAGCTCCCAGTTACCCTACATGGAACTCTTGGCCTATGGGCGTTACCTAGATGTCCATGAAGAGGACATAATAGGGCCTAGCAGTTTGCTTTGAACTAGCCATGTGAACTCATATCTCAATGTAAACATACCCATTAAACAAATTTCACAGTGGGGCACCCATATTTAGACTTTTCCAGACTCTAGAAACTACTTGAGCTCTGGACTCTGAGTCTAGATTTTTCTGTTGGTTCTATCCAACCTCCATCTCACATTACTAAGGTTTGATCCTGACCATCCTCTCTTTTTTCCCCCAAAGAATATACAAATCACAGTGATAAGGAGAAGAAAGCCTGTAAAGCAAAGATAAATCTTCAAATTAACAAAGGGGTGAAGTTATAGAGAATGGCTTTCCTTTTCCAAAGAGAAAAATAAGAGAGCCTCTTCTCTATGTTAAGGGCATAATTCAGTATCATCCAGACTGATTTAGTATTAAAAAACTTTAGATTCCGCAAAGGTCAACATTTTTAAAAGAGAAGATGGTAGTTGGTTAAGATCTTAATTCTAAGGCAATTTATTTTCTCTCAAATCTCAATATTTTTGCTATCAATGAGGAATGTGTCCCTGAACACAATTCTTTTTTTTAAAGATTATTTATTTATTTATTCATGAAAGACACAGAGGAGAGAGAGAGGCAGAGACACAGGCAGAGAGAGAAGCAGGCTCCATGCAGGGAGCCTGATGTGGGACTCGATCTCGGGACTCCAGGATCACACCCTGGGCCAAAGGCAGGTGCTAAACCACTGAGCCACCCAGGGATTCCCACAATTCTTTTTTTGTGTGTGTATTTTTTATTGGAGTTCGATTTTCCAACATATAGCATAACCCCAGTGCTCATCCCATCCAGTGCCCCCCTCATTGGCCATCACCTAGTTACCCCAACCCCCTGCCCACCTCTCCTTCCACTATCCCTTATTCATTTCCCAGATTAGGTGTCTCTCATGTTTTGTCACCCTCACTGATATTTTCACTCATTTTCTCTCCTTCCCTTTACTCCCTTTCACTAATTTTTATATCCCCCAAATGAATAAGACCATATAATGTTTGTCCCTTTCTGATTGACTTATTTCACTCAGCATAATACCCTCAAGGTCCATCCACGTGGAAGCAACTGGTGGGTATTTGTTGTTCCTAATTGCTGAGTAATATTCCATTGTATACATAGACCACATCTTCTTTATCCATTCATCTTTCGATTGACACCGAGGCTCCTTCCACAGTTTGGCTATTGTGGACATTGCTGCTATAAACATCGGGGTGCAGGTGTCTCGGTTTTTCACTGCATATGTATCTTTGGGGCAAATCCCCAGTAGTGCAATTGCTGAACACAATTCTAACAAAAGTGGCAAAGTCCCAAAATTGCCCCATCTGCACTTTGGTACCAAGGCCTGCTCCAGGTGACTTGAGAAATAAGTACAGCTTATCTAGAACATCCTTCTTCCTAGCCACTAGACCACCAGGGAGGTTAGAACATCCTTCTTTCATAGTCACTTCTTTTGAGGCTCTTGCCCTTTTGAGTAATAGTCCCCTTTTACTTGGTTCTCAATGCTCTTTCTCTGCCTGTTTTCTCCCCTAGCAAACAAGGGCCCACCTGCTAAAAATATCCAAAGCTGGGGATGCCTGGGTGTCTCCGTCGGTTGGGTGTCTGACTCTTGGTTTCGGCTCAGGTACTGGTCTCAGGTTTGTGAGATCAAGTCCTGGATCCAGCTCTGCACTCAGCAAGGAGGGAGTCTGCTTGGGATTCTCTCTCCCTTTCCCTCTGCCCTCCCACTCATATTCTCCCTCCCTCTCTCTCTCTCTTTCTCAAATAAATAGGTGAATCTTTAACAAGATATCCAGCCATATAACCTATTGCTAGAGTTATCTTCACGTGGAGGGGACAAACTTAGCCCAAAGGAATGATTGCTCAAGCTGGAATCTGGGGCTTCAAAGTGGAAGAAAATGATACCTACCCCATCTTGCTTCATAAGGGGATTAGTAAGGAAAAATTAGGTCACAGATGTTAAAGTGCTTTTGACACAAATCAAATTAAGGCTTTGATTTTTCCCAATCTAATACAGTCCTCCTTAGTCCCTGCTTCAAACTGTTTTTCAAGATAAGAATACTGTACTCTCATACTTCTTTGCAAGGCTGCCAGGTGCAAAGAAAACAACTGTGTTTCTTCTAATGCTACCAGATCAAAAATATTTGAGACAATTGCCTTAATAGGACCAATGGTATCACAGGAAGAATAACTAGTTGTTTTTAGTCTGCATTTCAGATAGGTCTTGGGCTAAGCAATGCTCAAGCAGGTGAAAATTTGACACCATAGAACCACTCACCAGAGAAATGAATACTCTTGGGTTTGATGGCTGGAGGACCATTGTTCCATTGTTTTAAGAATAGATCCCATGCAGGGCACCTGGGTGGCTCAGTGGTTGAGCATCTGCCTTTGGCTCAGATCGTGGTCCTGGGGTCCTGGAATAGAGTCCCACATCAGGCTCCCTGTAGGGAGCCTACTTCTCTCTCTGCCTCTCATGAATAAATAAATAGAATTCTTAAAAAAAAGAAAAGAAAAGGTACCATGCTGTTTACTTGGTGTCTATTCTCAAAGCTAACTCAGGTACCTTAAGTGGCTCTAGTACTGTTTCTGGAGGTATGGTCTTTGGACCCACTGCATCAGAATCATGTGCTTATTATAAATGCAGATTCTTGGCAGAAGCATCTTGCCAAACCCACTGATTCAGGATCTCTTTGGTAGGACCGAGAAAGCCATATATGAAACAAAAAGAGGACTCTCTAGCATGCGAACATGTGACTCACAATCACCAGTGGATTGAATTTCTGTATTACTACAGGGCAGTGCTTCTCAGACCCTGGCACACACTAGAATAATCTGGAGGACTAATAAAAAACACCTATGGCCAGCCCTGCCCCAGACTAATTAAATGAGATTTTTCTGGTGATGAGGTCCTGGCATCTGCATTTTTAAAGCTTCTTCTGGTTATCTTAGGGGTCCAGTCAGGGCTGGGAACCACTGATGTAAGGCTCGCTCCCCTACTTCCCCTTGGGATGCAAGGGAACTACTCAAGGGCACTCACAGCACAGGTACACGGACTCCTAGCCTGTCTCAAGCTTCAGTTCTGCTGATGCATTAAGGGTCAGAATAATCTAAATGACGTGGTATATACTGAGGAACTCAGCAATTAATCAAATGGTAAGAGACTGCTTTCAAAGAGCCCACAGTTCAGGGAAGAGACAGACCCAGTTACAAAAGGTGAAGCATTAATCTCTCTAGTTTTGCCTGCTAGTCCTTATTTTAAGGACCTGGCTGTGGGGCGCCTGGTCAGCTCAGTCGGTAGAACATGTGACTCTTGATCTCAGGGTTGTGAGTTTGAGCCCCATGTTGGGTGTAGAGAGTACTTAAAACCTTTGGGAGGAAAACAAAAAAGAACTTTGCTCTCCACACACACCATAAAATTACCTGCTTATAAGGATCCCTTGCTTTACTCTCCCCCTACCTCTTTGTTCAAAGTATCTTTTAAAAGACCTGACTTTGAGAGTTCCTAAAAGGCATTGTGGTTATTAAGATACTTGGGACCTATGTGAGTTTCTACTCAGATCCTGAAGATTCCCTCAGGTATGAGTTACAGGCTATGAAATCTCACCCCTTTGGTACATGCCTGTGTGTTAGCCTGTGAATGTCGTAACATAATGGTGGTAGACTGACAAGTCCTAACTCATGGGGTTAAGGAATAAGCTGCTTTTTTCCTCTGCTAAAAACATGCCTTTATCTCTGAATTCATAAAGAAAGTCTCTTTCTTAAAATAATTTCATTGGATTACCTGGAGATAACAGAGCTTTTAGGCAGCTATTCTAGTTCAGGATAAAGTATGAAATAATGTATAATCTACCCCTCTATCAAAGGACTTAATTAAAGTTAGGATTTTGCTCTTAATCATCTAATGTAGAACATAGGGTATGGCTGTTGGACAGCTCCAAGAATCTACACGTGATCTCTTTAAACTGGTAGCTTAGTTTTTTTTTAATATTAGCTTTTTGCTTCTTTCCCTTCCTGTCAAAATTTACTTTTTTATAATTTATCAGCTGATAATGATCTGCAAACTGTTAAGTCATGTCCTACATAACACCAACAGGTGTTCTTGTCATCAAAAGAGAGAAAAAAGCTTTTGGCGACCATGACTTTGTTTGACATTTAAAGGAGCCACAAGGGGGATCCCTGGGTGGCTCAGCAGTTTAGCGCCTGCCTTTGGCCCAGGGCGCCATCCTGGAGTCCCGGGATTGAGTCCCGTGTCGGGCTCCCTGCATGGAGCCTGCTTGTGCTTCTGCCTGTGTCTCTGCCTCTCTCTCTATGTCTATCATGAATAATTAATAATAATAATAATAATAATAATAATAATAATAAGGTTCACAAATGAACCTTTCCCACTTCACTTACTGTAGTCCTATGTTCTCAGTTCTACTGTCATCTGGCATCCTTTCTGAAACCTAGCTCTGGGAGAAAAAAGTTGTTTTGAACCCCAACTTGGAAATGGTGAGTGCTTGCCTGGGACTGATAACTCAGTCTCCTAGTTTCTCATTTAACACTAAAGCACGCGCCTTTTATTTCTACCCATTTAGGGAATGGTTACAATGGTAATTAGTAACAATTTTAAATTCTTCAACTACTAAATGGAGGGAAAGTGGCATTAATACTTGACTAGAGAAGTAATGGTAGGCTGTAGCAAAAGATCTGGCATAATTATAAACTGGGCAGGAAAGTAGTTGGGGTGAGCTAGCACTCAGGAATATGCAGGAAATTAACCTAGCTAAAGACAAATCATAAGGAACTTATTCTGAAAGCCCTTTGAACAGAAGGCAAAGAGATTATTTTTATTGCCTACAAGCATAACATCAAAGATTAGCCTTTCTGCCTTCATTTGCTCACTTAGTTGTTATCATACGCAGTTAGCAGCAGTGGTAGAGAAGGGAGCTGTTCAGGAACAAAATAAACATTCTAAATCCCAAGACGGTTGATTGTAAACATGAAATGTGCCAGTGAAGTTTTCTCATGGCTTTATTGAGATAGAATACAGTTCATATTACATACATACAATATAATTTGCCATCAAATTATACAATTCAGTTTGGGGTATATTCACTGAGTTGTACTATCATCACCACTATCTAATTATAGAACATTTGTATCATTCCAATAAAAAAACCACATACCTATTATGCAGTAACTTCCCTATCTCCACTCCTGTCAGCCACTAGCAACAACTAATCTACTTTTCATCTCTATAGATTTACCTATTCTGCATATTTCAGATAAATGAAAGCTTATTACGTGTGAACTTTTGTGTTTAGCTTCTTTCACCTAGCATAATATCTTCAAGGTTCATCTATGTTGTATCATCATTTTATTCCTTGTAATGGATAAATAATAGCCCATTGTATGGATATGCCACATTTTGTTTATCCATTCATTAGTTGATAGGCATTTGGGTTGTTACTACTTTTGGGCTATTGTAAATAGTGCTGCTATGAACATTTATGCACAAATTTTTGTGTGGACATATGTCTTCGTTTTTTTCTTGGGTATATACCCAGAATTGCAATTGCTGGCTCATTTGGTAACTCTATGTTTAGCATTTTGGCCAGTGAGTTCTTAAACCATGGTTTTTAGCATTCTTTTCTAAGTTTATTTGAATTCAAAGAGATTGTAGATGAATATGCTACAAAAGCTAATTTTTTCTTGATACCATTTGTGAAGTTTAATTTAAAACTCAAAGCAAGTTCATACAAAAACATGAATCCTCCAGTTTGCCTCCAAATTAAATGATTGCTCCTATATGTACATTTTAATGTCATATGCAGATATGCTGTCTATAAAACAAGACCATTATCTGTGTGATAAGGCATGAGCTAATTTGAAGATTCCCTGGATGTTCTTCCTTTAGCATGAATTTGTCTGGAAAAGAGGGAAGAAAAAAAAAAGAAGAGGGAAGAAGCTAACTCTTCCCATTTGACAACTAAGTAATCTGCTATGTTCTTGGTTGTTAGGGCCACAGGTGTGACAATACTGGAACTTGAGGGCCTCACTAAAGTGTAGTAAGTTGGGCTCAAATGGAACAAAGTTAAAGCAATAGTGGTAAGGGGGGGTTGAAAATAATCATTGGGAAAATGGGTCCAACTTTCAGGCTTATTGCTCTTTTATGCCAATTTTGGCGGCTGGTATTTAGACAATACCAATAGCATATTTATGTAATGCCTTTGTGTGTGCCTGGCACTGCACTAAGTGCTTTACATGCATCATTCATTAAACCCATTTTACCCCTGGGGAAACTAAGGTCCAGAGGTTAAGTAACTAACTCAAGGTAACACTTATAACAAGTAAAATTCAAAACCCAGGTCTGACTGAATCTAGCGCCCACACTCAACCACCTAAGCTCTACTGCAATGAGATCCTAACTTTATAGCTACATAGTCTTCTAGCCCCACTCAAGAGCCTTAGAAACGTGCTTTTTCTTCTACATACTCCAATTACCAAGTGGTAATGGTGGCTGTGGTCTTAAAATGGCTCTTCTGTTTGCCAGATGTACCATATAGATAGCCTGGAAAGGAGTAGCAATCTGGTCCTCTGGCTGCAGCTAAAGTAGCTACATGTTCTGGATTTTTCAAGAAGGGAAGAGGGAAGAAGGGGAAGAGGAAAAGAGGGCCTCCCAATGCATTCCCTGCCCACATCTCCATTCTCAACTTCAGCAACTCCTTCCCTCATATACTATGCTTTGGCAATACCCAAATGGTCACAGTACCTTTCACATACCATGCTTTTTCTCATCTTTCTCACCTATGGGTCTTTGCTCAGATTGTAACTAGTGTGGAATTCCCTTCTACTCACCTTCAACAGGAAGAGCTCCCAATCAACCATGAAGGTTCATCATCTACTTCAAGAAGGCTTCCTACATGTACAAGTTATTTCTCTTATATGTTCTCTCACAATTAGAAGTAGCTCACAATACCTCGGTCATATAGCATATCCTGATTTTTGTTTGATATTTTTGTGAGTTTGGTCACAGACATTTAGTTAGAAGTCAAGACCTGATTTTTTATGAAGCTCTATAGTTGAGTGTCTTAGACTGAGATTGATCACCTCACGGTGTGTATGTCAAAGACAAGCAGAGATGACTTTCTACTACTTCTCAGCATGGAAAACAAAGTCTAAAGAACATAGAAAAAGATAGCAATAGAGATCCAAGAGTGATTGACCCTTTGCTGTCAATGCTTTTATAAGATTTGTTTTAGTTAAAGAATTTAATATTCCTTAACTCACACAAAATCTAATTGCATCATCCAGTTGGTGATCAAGGGTTATTGGAAAGGCTCATGGGCTTTTGGATTCCTTGTTAATGCTTAGATAAAACATCTAAACATCTCTTATACTTCCTTAATGATGCCACTGAACATCTCCACATGATTCTATCAAGCAGTAATGGAACTGGTTTATGATCTCTGAAGCATCACTGGATACCATCACATTGGTTCTAAATAGTTTATGTTGATGTAATTAGTACATTGCACTCACCTAGCACAACCTCATTTCCTTCCCTATCTAAACAAGAAGTCATCTTAGGCCATGTCCATCGTTATAAACCATGAAACTATGTTCCTTTAAGTTACTATAAACCACTCTTCCATTTTCCTCCTTGGACTGTGTTCAGAGTAGAAACATAAGAGGCAGAGCCAGAATGTATTTATTTATTTATTTATTTATTTATTTATTTATTTATTTATTTATTTTCAGAGCCAGAATTTAATGCCTCATCTGACCCCTAGGGCCCATGTTCTGTCAACTGCATTAATCTGCCTCCCAAGTTCAAATCTGTTGTCCTCCCAAATCAATGGAAATGTTTCCTAAACTTTAACATTTCTATGTCTAAATCGCCTCTTCTGTGTGATTCCTTCATTTCAAGAAGCAACAGAAAATACTTTCCATATTTTTCTTTACCAGGAGGAGTTTGTTATGTCATTCAGAATAGGGTCATTCTGCCAAACACAGCAGTAGGATATTTACATTAATCACTTATTTTCTTGAGACCTCCTCTAGGATAATCACATAGGATTCTACATCTAGCTTCTCACTAATCACATAGAAGCTTTTCTGTTCAACTGTTCATGTATCTTTATGTGAGGATAGGAATGCTAATACCTTATTCCCTTCTTCAAACATTTATGACTGTTCTGTGCTATCATTCCTGATCTGGTTTTATCCAACCTTGGCTGTATTTTCTTGCACTGGAGCAGAGAGTTCATTTTCTTTTTATTTTTTTCTTTTGATTTTTAATCTGTATTTAATTCTCTACCTACTACCTAGAATCAGATTCATCTGTTTTCAAATTAAGAGCTTGGAGTTACAGGTGTAGGATGGGGATGGTTGTCAAGGAAAAGGGAGGAGAAATTTAGACATTTGAACTCCCAAATGATGGAGAAAATTATGTGACGCTTGTAAATATCACATAACTGTCAAAAGTATATGAAATCAGCTATATAACTTGTAATACATTAATTTGTTCAACAATTATTTATCGAACATCTGCCTTCTGTCAAGTTCTATTTTAGATGCTGAAAATACATCAGGGAGAAAACAACGACAGAGATCCCTGCTCCCATGGAGCCTATCTCCTAGCAGGGAAGAAGAGACAATGAGCAATATACATAAAACAACTAAGTTATGTAGTATATTAGAAGATTCTAAATGATGAGCATTAGCAAAGATGCTTGTTGGAATGAGCACTAGGTGTTCTTTGCAACTGGGGAATTACTAAACTCTACCTCTGAAACTAATAATACACTCTATGTTAATTAATTGATTTTAAATGAAATACAATTTAAAAAAGAAGATTATAAATGATCTGGAGATTTTAATAAAAGATTGGGCAGGGTTTAAAGGGATTGGTAATGCAGGGTGTGTTGGGTAGGTTGCTCTACAGAACAGGATGATAGGGGTAGATCTTACTGAGAAAATGACACTTGGACAGAGACCTGAAAGAAGGATGGGAGTTAGCCATCCAGATATCTGGGGAAAGAAGACTCTGGGCAGAAGGAAGAGCCAGGAACAGTCCAAAATATATCAAATTTCCATCAAGATAGCAAACCCGGGGATACTTGGGTGGCTCAGCTGTTGAGTGTCTGCCTTTGGCCCCGGGCGTGATCCTGGGGTCCGGGATTGAGTCCTGCATCAGGCTCCCTGCAAGGAGCCTGCTTCTCCCTCTGCCTATGTCTCTCTGCCTCTCTCTCTGTGCCTCTCATGAATAAATGAATAAAATCTTTAAAAAAGATAGCAAACCCGAAAGTGTACTACTGCATTAAAGTAATCAGTAACTTTGTCTCTATTTTTTTAAGCCAAGATTTTAATTTTTTTAATAATAAATTTATTTTTTATTGGTGTTCAATTTGCCAACATACAGAATAACACCCAGTGCTCATCCGGTCAAGTGCCTCCCCTCAGTGCCCATCACCCATTCACCCCCACCCCCCGCCCTCCTCCCCTTCCACCACCCCTAGTTCGTTTCCCAGAGTTAGGAGTCTTTATGTTCTGGGTAGGAAATATCAGAAGGGGGAGCCAAGATTTTTAAATTTAAATTCAATTATTAGCATATAATGTATTATTAGTTTCATTAGTTCAGTGATTCATCACTTGCACATAACACCCTGTGCTCATTCCATCATGTGCCTTCCTTAATGTCCATCAGCCAGTTACCTAAACCCCTCACCCACCTCTCCTCCAGCAACCCTCTGTTCCTTTGTCCCTATTTATATATATATTGAGTTGCTTTATGCCTATGTGTGTAATTACAAAAATCTCATCTAGAAGGCTAGCTCCCTTGTGGATGATGTTATCTCAAAATGACCTCTAGGCAGAAAGAAATATGTTTTTTAAGCAGAAGTGCCCGTAGCCAAAGGTTATGACAACTCAAACTCTTATTGGAACTGATGAGGCAACTAGCTTAAACTAGATGTTTCAGACACTTAGAATCTTTCCTGTGCTGCGACTGAACTTCTTACACGATCAAATACTTGATCATACTTTTATTTATTTTTTTCCCCACACTCTGAAGCAGGTATAACAAACCTCAAGATGGCTGCTAGGGATTCTGCTAGGAATTCTCAACTCAAAATTTAGAAGTCACCCTTCCGGGATCCCTGGATGACTCAGTGGTTTAGCGCTTGCCTTCAGCCTGGGGCCTGATCCTGGAGTCCCCGGATCGAGTCATGCATTGGGCTCCCTGCATGGAGCCTGCTTCTCCCTCTGCCTGTGTCTCTCTCTGTGTCTCTCATGAATTAATAAATAAAATCTTAAAAAAAAGAAGTCTCTCTTCCTAGTCCTGTGTCATGCTTTCTGTGCAGTTTCCCCTGAACTCACCTATTTGCCTCTGCAATCTCCAGCTCTATAGAGATGAAAGGCCTCAGATCAGTGATTGCTACTTGTCTTCCACTTTGCTTCTGGGAGTGTGCGCTGCCTTTCTCTCTCCTGCCTCCTGCCGAGGTTCTTATTCTACTTACCTGGCTGGTACTCTCATTCTTTCAGCCCTGGCCATGTGCCTCCTGTCAACACCTCATCTCTGCTTCCCCCCTATCCAGTCTTCCTGCCTCCTCTGAGTGCCTTCCTAAGCCAGCAGCCTCGCCTGTTCCCTCCCACTTTCTGCAAAGGAGCCTTTCTGCAAGCATAGCCCTCTGGGGTAGGATTCCTGCCCTCTAGTGTGCCAATTCCCTTTCTGTCATGACTTTTTACTCACCTCTTCCCTTCACTGGCTTATGCTAACTGAAACCACAGAGGCGTGGTTGTGTGTGTGTGTGTGTGTGTGTGTGTGTTCACAGTGGGAGGGGAGGTTGAAGTTTAGGATTACCTCTGATTCTCTTTTGAATTCAAGCTTTACTTATGCTATTTGTTTTTTTTATTGATGTATACTTTATATGCCATAAACTTCACCTGTTTGAAAGCATACAATGCAGTTTTTAGTACAATAATGTATTTTTAGAATATTTTCATTACCTCGAAAGGAAATCCCATTAAGCAGCTGTTCTTTGTCCCTCCCCCAACCCAGGCAACCACTAATCTAATTAAGATTACTTTTAAAGCTCTATAGATTTGTCTGTTCTGGACCTTTCATATTATTGGAATCATATAACAGGTTGCCTTTTGTGACTGGTTCCTTTCACCAGCATGTTTTTAAGATTCCTCCATATTATATCATTAATCAGTACTTCATTCCTTTTTAATATTGAGTAATATTCCATTCCGTGAGTATAGCACAATTAATGTATACATTCATCAGTTGATGGACATTTGGATTGTTTCTACTTTTTGATGATTTTGAGTAACACTGCCATAAATATTGATGTGCAAGCATTTGTTTCAATATCTGTTTTCAAATCTTGGATATATACCAGGAAGTGAGAATGCTGTGTTATATGGTAATTCTCTGTTTAACTTATTAAGGAGCTGCCAAACTGTTTTCCAAAATAGTTGAAATTTTGACATTCCCACCAGCAATGGTTCCAATGTTTCCACATCCTTGACAACACTTATTATTGTCTGTATTTTTTAGCCATTCAGGTGGAAGTGAACTGATATCTTATAATGGTTTTGAGTTGCATTTCCTTTTTTTTTTTTTTGAGTTGCATTTCCTTAACGACTAATCATGTTGAGCTTCTTTTCACGTGCTTTTCGGGCACTTGTTTTTCTTCTTTAGAGAAATGGCTACTCAAATCCTTTCCCCGCTTTTAATTGGGTTATTTATGATTTTATTGTTGAGTCACAAATTCTTTATGTATTCTGGATACATCTCTCTCTCTCTCTCTCTCTCTCTTTAAAGATTTTATTCATTTATTCATGAGAGATCAGAGAGAGAGGCAGAGACACAGGCAGAGGGAGAAGCAGGCTCCATGCAGGGAGCCTGATGTGAGACTCGATCCCCAGACTCCAGGATCATGCCCTGAGCTAAATGCAGACGCTCAACAGCTGAGCCACCCAGGTGTCCCTAGATACAAGTCTCTTATCAGCAATATGACTTGCATATATTTTCTGCCATTCTGAGAGCAGTCTTGTCACTGTTTTGATGGTATTTGTTCTTTGAATCACAAAAGCTTTTCATCTTGATAATATTCCATTTATCTATTTTTACTTTTGTGTTTTATGCTCTGGGTGCCACGTAGAAGAAAAAATTGCCAATTCAAGGTCTTGAACATTTGCTGTATGTTTTCCTTTACATGTCTTAGAGTTTTAGCTCTTACATTTAGGTCCTTGATCCAGTTTAATTTCTTAACATAGTGATAAGTAGGCATGTAACTTCATTCTTGTACATCTGGATATCCAGTTATCCCAGGGCAACTTTTTGAAAAGACTATTCTTTCCCCTTTGCCATCTTGTCTTACTCTTACCTCATAAATATCAGCACTTCCCAAAGTTCTGTCCTATGGCTCTCCATGTATCTCTTGTTCCACTAACTTCCTCAAATTATATATGCTTTCCCTCCATCTCAATTATCCCCTAGTTGTGGAATGTTTATAATTCTCCCTCCTTATACCTGCCCTCCTTCCTGTCCTTAGGCCTATGAAACCAGCCGTATGCTGGACATTTCCATTTAGATTCTCGATTATTGCCCAAAACATACATGTTAAAGACACAAGATAGCCTCTCTCCTTCAAAATGCGCTGCCCTCATAAATTTTCCATTTCTAGTTATGGCTACAACACGCTGTCAGTTATAGAGACACAAAACCATTCTTTGCTTTGTCCTTTCTGACCACTCAGCCACCAAGCCATGTTGATATCAATTCTTCCATCAAATTAATGGGCATCTTTTATTTCAGTTACTACCAGTACTCTTTTAATTCACATCTTTGTTGTAATATGCCAGAATTCATCAAATGGTCTCCTTATTACTTTCTTTCCTATAATTTCTCCCATATCCTTGTCGTTACTACACAGAGTTACCAGGCTTTCTTCCAAGCCCCTTTAACCATGTCACTTCCCTGCTCACAAAGTTTTAAGGACTTTCTATTGGACAGAGTACCAACCCTCTGCAATGCAGTTATGTCTCTGTACTTTCTGGCCCCAACCTACCACACTATGTTCACACATCTATTAGAGCCCTAATTACACTGTTGGGTAATTATCCATTCATGGGCTTGTCACCTACACTGAACTATGAGTTCCTAGAGGCCAAAAATGGCTGTATTCACTCTTGTTGCTCTAGGCCTAGCTCGTATTGCATGGTCAATACACAGAAGCTAAGTTGAATGAAATTGTTGTGATTTTGGATCACGGAAGTCACATATGATGGGTGGTGAGGGGTTCAGTATGGTCTTGTTTTTTTGTGTGAAGCAGCTTCATTTTCCCCCTTTCTCCCTCTCTTGTTTTCTCAGATCAAAATCAAACCATCAGATTTCAGGATTCCAGTTGGTTGTTGTGTATTTTTTTTTAGTCTGCCTTGTTTTGGCACACCCAAATGCTCTCCACTTGACCCCTTAAATGTTCAATCACCAAACAAGACTACCAAAGAGTGGTCAGGGTATTCTAACCAGTGGCTTGCAGGTGTACTGATTGACCACAACCATGAATGGCTCTCAGGAAGCTACATTCATGTTCTACCTTTGATTAAACATTAGCCAGTGTGAGTGACCATCTGCAAGTCCAAAAATACTGCAACACTGCAGGCAGGATTTCCTGTAGATGTTGGGGCTTCTAGCTAATTTTTAAGGGTTCAGTCATGGCAGGCTAAATTTGTAAATGTTTATAGAAAAGTGAGAGAGAAAGGCTCAATTATTTTATAACTAGCAAGCAGTATTTATAGTAATTAGTTTAAATATCCATTTTACCACAAATCTACCTAAAAGTGGTAATAAAAATGGCATCAGTAATACTCTGTCTTATGAGTTTTATCAGTAGCTGTGGATATAACTAGAAGTGGACCCTGATTTAAGAAAATCTGAGGTAATAAAATCTATATTTATGAAATGTGTATGAGTCAGCAGTTATTTGTATTAAAGACATATTCTTCAATTACACTAGAGGGGTGCTGACCTTATGTTTGTCTATGTTTTGCCAGTATATTTGCCTCTATGCTTTAGATAACCTGCCGTCCTTTGAAGTATTAAGTTTGATATAGGATAAAATCTCCAATTCTTGTGAGTCTTTATTGACATCTAAAAGTTTGTGTGAGCCTAAGGTCATATTAAAGATTTTTCTGTTAAAAAGCAATGTTCCATTGAACAATCTTAAAAAATACTCCAAGTCTCCTCTTTCTGTATTTCCTAGCTCTGTGAATGGGCCACCATCAACCCAGTTGCCCTAGCAAGAAACCAAGGAGTCTTTACTGGGTATCTACTTCTCCTCCTTCCTCCTGCCCACATCTCATCAATCACCAAATCTTATTGATTTTGGCTCCTAATACCATTCTCGACTCATCTCCATCTTCTACTGCATCCGTTCTTACTGAACCACTGAAGTGCCCTGGTAATTGGTCTTCCTGAATCTGGCTCTTGACATTTTTTTCACTCCTCACCAATTTCTTTGACATACAGCCAGAATGATCTCATAATTTCATTTCCCCATTTATAATCCATAAATGGAGTTTTATTGCCCTAAAACAAAAGCCTAACTCCATAGCCTGGAATGTCTTTCCTGACCCCCAGGGTCTTCGTGTGTGTGTGTGTGTGTTTGTGTG
The DNA here is from genome assembly GCF_003254725.2 of Canis lupus dingo. Lineage (NCBI taxonomy): Eukaryota > Metazoa > Chordata > Mammalia > Carnivora > Canidae > Canis > Canis lupus. The sequence goes on along the minus strand of NC_064281.1, from coordinate 103,945,207 downwards.
TGTGTGTGTGTGTGTGTGTTTTAGCACCCCGTGAGCAGTTACCTCCTAAGAACGCTTTTTTGGTTTGGATTGAAATTTGCCAGTTTACTTGTCTCTGTCCTTGACTACACTGAAAACATTTAGAGGGCAGGGACTATATTAATCTTCATGTCCAGGGCCCAGCTCAATCCCAGTGAATGTTTGTTGAGTGAAGTAACTCCTACAATTTTCTGTACTTAGGTGTTTCAGTTTGTGATACTGGTTTGGATAGAATAGTCTTTAGGTACCCATTAGTGGCAAAGTCTGAGGGGGCAAACGGTGTTTCTGAAGTGCTCAAAGTTGCTAGTGATTTGGCAAGGAAACAGAAGGAGAATGTTTTGCTTTCAAGAGATAAGGGACTAACTAGTGGGCCTCTATTGCCAGTTCAGAGGGTTTAGTTAATGTGAGGAATTTTATATTTCATGTTGGATGGAATCTTTTGAGTTCTGTATGAACACAGTATATCAATACTTTCATGTTGAATTAGCAGAACTGAGCAGTGAAAATCTCCCCTGGTCTTCTTCTTTCCAACTAAAGTATTCCAGCAACATGTCAGACAGACCAAATAAAAGGAAGAAATCATGTTGTAAAAAAACAAAAATAGAACAAAAATTGATAAACAAGTCCATATCAGAAACGTAGGCATTTCTCATTCCTCACTTCCAAAAATACAACATCCAGTTGCATAATTTAAGTTGTAGAAAGTTGAAACTTTCCCCCCTAGAGCTGTATTATGACCATGCCAATGAAATCTGATGGTGGGGATATACTAGTGTGAGGAAACTACAAGAGACAAAAGATGTCAGTTGCAGTGAGGAAGGCTGCATTAGCTTGTCACTAAATAGAAAGCTTCAAGATAGAGTATATGTGGGTGTATTTTCATACACAAAACTAAATGAAAATTAAATCAATTATCAGAATAATTCAAGCTCCAATTCCCTAAGGTTTGCTTCAATTAAATAATTGAAGCAATTAGGTGAAAGGTTTGGGGTAGATTTTTCTGGTCTGAATTATCTCAAATTACTTTAATTCTCCACTTCACTTTGATTATGTAGACCTAGCTAGCTCATGCTTGAGTGTGAGCGAATTTAAGCAACTGTTATGCTGCTGGTTCAGAGAATTCCTTACATCTTTCTTTTCCGCCCATAAAATGTGCCCCACACACTATGTTTATAAGTTAATTTTAATAACAAAACCACCACCTTATAGGATAAACATGTAGAACTTGCTATTTCATATATAATGGGAAACACTTCCTGGAAAGGAATAGCTTAATGAAACCCTTTGTTCAAGAGTGGACATTTCTGCCTCTAATAGTTTCTTCTTTTTGTTGGAGTGGCTAGGCTTGGGGACAAAGTTGAGCTAAGACAAATCATATAAACTCTGTGTAAACTTGGCCTTGACTGAAATAATTATATTGGTAAGAACTTACTGCATTGTGGTGAAAACACTTTGATAATCTTCAGGTTAGATTCTTTACCAATCTCAACTATTGTACTCAGATGTCAACCAGGAACTCAATGTCAAAGGATTCTGAGAAATGATGTGCAATGCTGAAGTGAGAGTGGCTTCAGGTCAAATTCTATTGACTTGGAATTGGATATAAGTTATTGATTACTAAATCCGATCATCTTTTCCAGTTCTTCTTGTAATATTATGTTAGATTATTGATGTAAGGAGAGGGGCAGAGGAAAGTAGGAAAGAGAGGTTGTTGTATCCCACACATGAGGATATGATAATACAAGGAAGATAGGAGAATCTGGGGCCATTTAGTGTGGGAGCAAAAGTCCAGAAAAACTCACCATGACAAAATATGAAATCACAAAATATGAACTAAACTATATTGAGCATAGTTTTTGCAAGGAATCAGGGGGATAGGAGCACCTGGATGGCTCAGTTGGCTGGGCATCTGAAAAATTGGAAACAATACCATTGTCCAATCATAGGGAATTGGTTATGAAAATTAAAACCAACCCATATAACCAATACTAAGGGGCCACCAGATGTGAGGCGTAGAAAATATTCAGTGAAACTTGAGAAAATATTTATGACATACTTTAAGTGAAAATTCTAAAAAATATTGCAGAACAACATGGAAAAGTATGATCTCACTTTTGCATACACGTATTTGTATGTGCTTAGATCTATAATGGTGTTTAGAAACAGGCCTCCAATGTGTTTAAAATATGGTGGTCTCAATTGTTGAATCAAAGTGGTAGGTGTATGAGTGTTCATGGTGTTTTCAAACTTGTATGTTTGAAAAATCTAACAATAAAAAGTTAAAAGGAAAAAAGTAGATTAGGATAAGATTTGGTATGGGGTATGTGTCACATCACAGGGTTTGCTGATTTGTGAGGATACTGATCACATCCCAACTGTGTTTAAGTATCAAGTATTATTGTGAAACTATCAATGTCAGTCTGTCCAACTGCCAGTGGGGGAAATTTCACAGTTCCATGCCAGCTCTCCACTCCTCAATGAGCATATCACTCCATAGGTATGCAGAGTACATTTCAACTGAAGCTCCTCCTACTCAGCTCTATAGGATTCAGAGGAGTTAGAGAAGTTGCTTGCCAAAATAATCACAGCCTTTAGTTTTTCAAACACCTAACAGCAGGCTTCAGTGAATATGATAACTGGCTATTTATGGAAAATAAAATGATATCTATGACAATGGAACCCAAGTAACATACTCCCTTTAAAAAAAAAAAGATACCAGTATTCTGATGTGTTTGGATGATAGCTTAGCCCTTATGTATAAGTCCAATGGTAATTTCTGTCCCAAACAAAAATCAACTTTATAATTGGAATGTATAATATTTGGCTCCTCTCCTAACACTGGTATACATATGAAAGGAAGTCTAACCTTTTGAGCAAAATAATTTCAAGTTTAGATTAGATCACACTCATATTAAAAATGTTTTGGCAAGTCACTTTAATGTTATTGAAAATTCTGTTTGTACACAGACATGTGAATATTATAGTACACTTAGAATCTGTTTTAAAATTTTTCACTATTTCAAGATTTTTCAGCAGCCCACAGGCTACCATACCATCAACTACAAAATATGACATTTAATTAAATTGACAATATATAAATCAATGATGTATAATTTTTGATGTACCTAAATACCATGAAACCTCATCCTGGGAAAATAGCCAGCAGTGTGGCTTTATCATATTTCTCAATAGAAATATAGTCATCAGGAAGTTATAAATCATTTGGCTGAATAATCTGTATTGTCTTTCAAGGTTTACTTTTTTTCTTTACTTAGTAATCAAGAAAATAAGACTAAGAACTCAATGCGCTGTGACCAACTAGAAAAATGTAGTCTAGCATGCTATATGATTCAGAAAATTCACCTGGGCCAGAGAAGTAATAATCAAACTGGTCAGCTCTTGTAAAAAAAAAAAAAAAACTATTCAGAAATGTTTCCCTTCTTTCCTCAAGTTCCTTATTGACTTTTTTGAGGTTGTTTCGTAGCAAATATGCCATAACAATGGTACTACTTTTTGTTTCCATGGAACGATGATATTTCTGTGGAATACTACTGGTTACAAAACTCTTGTCTTTTACCAGCTTTGAATATTGTGTCATAACGTGGCCCATTCAAGGAGCCTACATATAAGAATGAGCACTGGGATGCCTGGGTGGCTCAGTCAGTTAAGTGTTTGACTCTTCCATTTGGTTCAGGTAATGATCTCAGGGCTGTGGGATAGAGCCCAGCATTGGGCTCTGTGCTCAGCAAGGAGTCTACTTGTCCCTCTCTCTTCCTCTGCTTGCATGTGCATACTCTCTCTAAAATAAATAAATAAATAAATAAATAAATAAATAAATAAATAAAATCCCCCCCTTTTTTTAAGAAAGCACTGAGCTGTGAGGATGCTTTACTTCTTTCTAGAATTTTATATCCTTGGTCAAGTCAGCACCATCTTTAGTTCTCATTGTTTTTCATCTGCAAAACCAAGAGCTTGCTTATGTGACTTTAAGACTTCTCTGTTTTAAAAGTCCATATTTTAAGTTCACTGACATAGTGGCCAAAGTTTTCTTTGCAGAAACTGCCTACAGGTAGAAACGGGCAGGTTTTGCCATGCATATTAAGTGGAGCAAGCACTCACAGATAGGGATCATGTACTAGCATGCCCAAACGTGACTTTATGGGTAGTACACAATTTTCCCTATCAATGAACGAATGATTGTTTGATTGTTAGAGAGCTTGACAGCCCCACACAAAGTAAGCCAAGGAAATTCCCCAAAGGCTTGGCTTTCCTTTTGCTTTAAAAGTGCACAAAGTACAGGCTGCATCTTATGCCACCAGGCACATGTCCAACTGACTTGTGAAAAGTCATAAAGTGATTTTTAGATAGAATCTTGACAGTAATATTAAAATCAGCCAAATCAATGCTTCAAAAAAATCTTAAATTGTTTTATACCTAATTTCAAGGTATTAAATTTTCTTTGCAGGTGAACTATGCATTAATATGAGTCTGAGAATATATAGTTTTATTTAAATGAACAAAAATAAAATGAGAACATTGACTCACTTGATTACTTACTTTATATGTGAAAGAGTGTAGGTAGTAGACTTGAGGAATGACCAAGGACCAAACAGGGCTATGAAAGTGAAATTGAAAGTCTCTGTCTCCACCACATTTTCAAATTCTCCATATTGTACTTCCTGCTTTGCATAATACTTCATGATGAAATGTCCATAATTAATTCACAAAGAGCAATTCTAGGTGATTACAAATAAAACTAGATTGTTAGTTCATAAAGTGAAGATTTACATATTAAGGTCTAATTAGATCCTTCATGATAAATCAAAGTACCAGTTTTATGACTCCAGAATACGTAACCTTCAATGAAAGAATCCCTCTGAGGGGTGCCTGGGTAGCTCAGTTAAATGTCTGCCTTTGGCTCAGGTCATGATACCAGGGTCCTGGGATTGGGTGGCATTGGGCTCCCTGCTCAGCGGGGAGTCAGCTTCTCCCTTTCCCTCTGCCATTCCCCCTGTTTGTGCTCTCTCTCTTTCTCTCTCAAATAAATAAAGTCTTTAAAAAAAAGAATCCCTCTGAAAGAATTCTGGGCTGTAGAATTTGAGTCACATGTTATTTTCTTTTTTTAAAAAAAGATTTTATTTATTTACTCATGACAGACACACACACACACACACACAGAGAGAGAGAGAGAGAGAGAGGCAGAGAGAGAAGCTGGCTCCATGCAGGGAGCCTGATGCAGGACTCGATCCTGGGACTCCAGGATCACGCCCTGGGTTGAAGGCAGATATTCAACCACTGAGCCACCCAGGTGTCCCAAGTCACATGTTATTTTCACATCTGCTCTTGTCCAGCACATTGAGAACATTGCCTATTTGGTGAGGCCAAACACAGGGCAGTGAAGTTTCTAGTAAAGTCCGGGTGTCTCTGGATTTGCAGAGGAGAGAGAGAACTATTACCATTTGCCAGCGAAATCAGGCCAACATGTACCTGTCCCTAACTATGCAGAAGTGGAAAGCAAAATGGATTTGAATTAGAGAGTTTAAGAACCTCAGGAAACTGCCTTGCTTCTTGATTTCTTAGTATTGGAGAATCCACTCGGTGACAAAATAGGCCAGCACATTTAGTAGTTTTCTCTGTCAAATCAGCTTTATCCTATTTAGCCTTCACAATAGCTCTACTAGGTATGTAGTATTATTCCTATTTTATAGATTAAAAAACTCTGAGGTTCAGGGCAGCCCAGGTGGCTCAGCAGTTTAGTGCTGACTGCAGCCCAGGGCGTGATCCTGGAGACCTGGGATCGAGTCCCACGTCGGGCTCCCTGCATGGAGCCTGCTTCTCCCACTGCCTGTGTCTCTGCCTCTCTCTCTCTCTCTCTCTCTCTCTCTCTTTCTGTGTGTCTCTCATGAATAAATAAATAAAATCTTTAAAAAAAAACTCTTGAGGTTCAGCTAGGTTACATCACTTGCCCAGAATGAATCAACTAGGAAGTAAGATGACCAGAATTTATAACCAAGGTCTGTTGAGCTCCTGCCCTTTGCTTCATGATTTGACATGTAGCTATGATGTAATCTTTTAAAACAGGCCTGTTTTGTTTTCAAAGTCAACACTTTCCAAGTGCATGCATCTATTTATGTGATGGTCTAGACACTAGGGCTGTAACTGTCCTTGTCCTCAGGAAGCTCATGGTTTACTCTAGTAGCTTCCAAAATCTTCATGGTTTTCCAGTAAGAAATATATTTTACAGCACAAGCCATTATACACACATATAAACTATGCCTTTCATAAAGACTTAGAGAATCTCTTCTCCAGTGGGAAGAAAATGGATATATCCATGAAACTGCATACCATACTCAGAAGTCTGGGTTCACAGGAGGGGAAGAGCTGGCTCAGATACTTGGGAGCATTCTTCTTTATCTTAAACACAGTTCTATGAAACAACATCTTATCACTTGGATTTAGCCACCTGTGCATGATTTTTCACATGGTGAGTGCACAATTAATATCTCACCAATGAATAAAGTGCACTCCAACAGGCTTTTAAGTCTGATAAGACCTAGAACTTTCAGCCAGGGAAAATAATGGTTGACATTTTGCTTGCTATGAGCCAGGCACTATCCTAAGCATGTTTTCCTGCATTATTATATTTGATCTTCACAATCAGCACATAGAGTCAGTACTATTATTATACTCAGTTCATAGATGAGAAAACTGAGATTGGACATCTTAAGTAGCTTCTCAGATCTCTAACAGCCACAGAATGGCCCAGCTGGGATTCCTTTTTAAAAAATATTTTATTTGAATTCAATTTGCCAACATATAGTATAACACTCAGTGCTTATCCGTCATGTGCCCTCTTTAGCGTCCATCACCCAGCTACCCCATCCCCACACCCACTTCCCCTTCTGCAACACTTTGTTTCCCAGAGCCAGCTGGGATTCCAATCTAGGTCTTACTTCAAAGACTTTACTCTCACTATAACTACCTCCCAGGGAAGCCAGAAAAAGCAGAATCCATCCAGAATGTTCTCTTCAAAGAATACAGGGTAGCAGGCATTGGAAGGATTCATTTATATAATGAAGGAGCTAGTCGTTAAATAACTGTTGCTAATGTCTTAGTTTACAGATAACTCTGAGTAACCCCGATAAAGATCCTTACCCTCCCATCGACTTCCTGATAGTTACAAAACCACTCCACATCTGCAAGTCTTTCACGGTACACTTGCCTGGTGATGAAGCATGTTGGCCAAGTCCTGAGATACTTTGTGTGGTACAAAAATCACAACTCTTGCTGCCTACTGAACAAAACACGACACAGCAAGAAAATATGATGGGTTTCTCTGGCAACCAAATTAAATGCCAGTGCCTTAGCCTAGAGTTCAGGGGCCTCCACAATCTGACCTCATTTCCCTTTCAAGTTTTCTGTCCCCTGCTTCCTTTCTACCGATACTAGGCTCCTGTTATTCCCTGTCCATATTCATACAGTCCCTCCTTGCTTACAATGTTTCCTTAGCTTAGAATCCTCACACACTCCTTTCCTCCACCTGTTTCCAGTCTAATCATCTCAAGGCTCATCTCAAAGGACAGCTACTTGATGATTCCAGGCCTGGCAATCCTAGCTAGATAGGATCACTCTCTCCTTCAGAACACACAAATTACTGTGTACTTTTCTTAGTAGAATTTGCCTTTCTTTGCCTGACATTATGGTCATTTTTCAGTCTTAAAACCCTACTTAATCTTAAACTTCTTTTTTACACCTTTTTTTCCCCCAAACACAAATAACAGAAGGTGTTTGACAAGCACACATCCAACTGAAATTGATGGTTCTGAGAATCTGATGCCATTGTATTGTTTATGGTATATGTCCTACTACTGTACAATATTTGGGGCTTGGGTCAACTTGGGCAATTCTAATGATGTCAATTCTATGTCATAGTCAATTCTTTTTTTTTTTTTTCATTTTTTTTTTCATAGTCAATTCTAATGATGTCTCTGTCTTGCTTAAAATCCATCATAGATAATGTTTATTTTGTTAACAGGCATTTTCAAAGTGTTGTTGGAGGCCTGGGCATCTCTGAGATTCTTTCACAGGGCTGACTGATGAGGTTAAATCTATATTCATAATAATACTAAGGCATTATTAGACTTTTTCACTTGTTGACATTTTCACTGATGGTGCAAAAGCAATAGAAGTGTAAATCAAGAGAGTGGCATCAAGCTATACTAGTTAGGAATCATATTATTTTTTAATATTTTATTTATTTATTTGAGAGAGAGAGAGAGCATGAGTGGAGGTGGAAGGGCAGTGGGAGAGGGAGAAACAGATTCCCTGGTGAGCAGGGAGCTGGATGCAGGGCTTAATCCGAAAACCTCGAGATCATGACCTGAGCCAAAGGCAGACACTTAACAGACTGAACCACCCAGGTGCCCACGAATTGTATTCTTTACCACCATATACCAGAGTTAAAAACAGAGCCATTTCATGTAAGCATGATAAATCAGTAAACATTATTACTTCTATTAAATATTGACCCTGGGAGGGGCAGGGCAAGATGGCGGAGGAGTAGGGGTCCTCAACTCAGCTGCCCCAACAACTTACCTGGATTACTTTCAAACCATCCTGAAAACCTATGAATTCGACCTGAGATCTAAAGAGAGAACAGCTGGAACGCTACAGAGAGAAGGGTTTGCGCTTCTAACAACGTAGAAGGAAGTAGGAAGGGGGGCAGAGAATCAAGTTGGGGAGGGGCTCCGCGAGGAGCCAGGCTAAGGCTGGGCGGGGAGAGGCTCCGGGACAGGAAAGCCCACCCCGGAGAAGCAGGAACTTTAAACTTTAAAAAATGCAAACCGGATTCTTCCCAGACAGCAAGGCACTTAGCAGGGAAATCGAGCAGAATCGCAGGAGGGGCAGTGGAGCCTCCAGTCTCCCAGAGTCACTAATAGAGGAGGTGCGCCTGGGGGGAAAGCGCTGGCCACTGGCTGAGCTCGGTAAGGGCTGGAGCATGCGCCCGGGAGGCCTCGGGGAGAAGCTGGTCTGTCAGGCAGAGAGGTCTGCGCTCCCTTCCCTTTGGGAGCCGTGGCCCTGGGAGCATGATTCCAGCAGCACAGGCCCTGGATCCCAGGGCACCCAACAGACACAGCCCAGGATCCTGCACTCCCCCCGGGACAGGTGGAGGAGGGGAGGGCACAGGACAGTGAGGACGCTCCTGCCGTTGGGCACTCCCAAGCTGTGCAGATCAGCACATCTGCATCACCCCGGGAGCATCCAGGCCAGTGCGGACTGGGAGACTACGGTAGTTACTGAGGGAGCTGATTGGAGGCCTAGTCACCGCCAGTGTTGTTGTCTCTCCTTGTGTCACCCTGTGCCTGGGAGGGTCAGGGCCGCCAGGGAACAGAGGCCTCATGGGGTAAACAGCTCCCACTGAGCCCGGCAACTGGCGGGGAGGAGGGGGGCAGCTCAGCCAGGTGCACACACCTGAGAATCAGCATAGCAAGCCCTCCCCCAGAAGACAAGCTGGAAGGACAGGGGAAGAGCAAGCTCTTGACCAAGCAGCGCTGGAAAGCTCCAGGGGAAGTTGACGAATTTATAGTATATAGAACCAGAGGGTACCTCTCATTTTTTTTTCCTTTTTCCAGTACAACTCGTTTTTATATCAGACTATAAATTTCCATTTTTTTCTCTTTTCCCACCTTAACTACAATATTTTACCACCTCTTCATTTTTAAGATTCTTCCTTTTTGCCTTTCATATTTCTGCAATTACAGATCTTAGATATATTTTCCACCTCTAGATTCCCTTCAACATACTCAACTTAATTTTGGGAGATATACAAGATATATATTTTTTTGTTTTTTGTTTTTTTGTTTACTCTGCCTCATTTTGTCCTACAATGGCGGAAGTTAATACCTTCTAAAACACGACCACCAGGCACCCAGAACCAAGCGGTATACCGTGCAGGTTCATTCTGTAAGATTCCTTATTCCCATTCTGCCCCCCTCTTTTATCTCATATATGTTTTGGTGGTTAATGTTGGAACCCTCTAGAAGTATTTATGGTTTATATAAACTTAAGACTGAGCATCTTCTAACATACAGAACTTAATATACTCAAAAACAAGAGGATCAACCTCTAGAACCCCTCAGTTGGACTACATTCTCCCTCCAATACAACTTTGTCACCACCACCATCTCCCAGTCCCCCCCCTTTTTTTCTTCTTCTTTTTCTTTTTTTTTTCCTTCTTCTCTGGGATTCTTGACCTTTTATTTTTTACTACTTTATTTGAAGATTTGTTTTTCACTTTAGTGGTCCTTTAAAAGTGGTCCTGCTAAAAGATCAAAGGGTCAACCAGGAAATTAGAGAAGAATTAAAAAGATTCATGGAAACTAACGAAAATGAAGATACAACCATTCAAAATCTTTGGGATACAGCAAAAGCAGTCCTAAGAGGGAAATACATCTCAATAAAAGCGTCCCTTGAAAAATTGGAAAAAACTCAAGTACACAAGCTAACCTCACACCTAAATGAACTGGAGAAAGAACAGCAAATAAAACCTACATCAAGCAGAATAAGACAGTTAATAATGATTTGAGCAGAACTCAATGAAATAGAGACCAGAAGAATTGTAGAACACATCAACAAAACCAGGAGTTGGTTCTTTGAAAGAATTAATAAGATAGATAAACCATTAGCCAGCCTTATTAAAAAGAAAAAAAGACTCAAATTAATAAAATCATGAATGAAAAAAGAAATGCAAACGATTTTAAAAACATATTATGAGCAGCTATATGCCAATAAATTAGGCAATCTAGAAGAAATATAGATGCATTTTGGAAAACGACAAACTACCAAAACTGGAACAGGAATCAATAGAAAACCTGAACAGGCCAATAACCAGGGAGGAAATCAAAGCAGTCATCAAAAACCTCCCAAGACACAAAAGTCCAGGGCCAGATGGCTTCCCAGTGGAATTCTATCAAACATTTAAAGAAGAAACAATACCTATTCTACTAAAGCTGTTCCGAAAGATAGAAAGGGATAGAATACTTCCAAACTCATTTTATGAAGCCAGCATCACTTTAATTCCAAAAGCAAAGACCCCACCAAAAAGGAGAATTCTAGACCAATATCACTGATGAACACAGATGCAAAAATTCTCAACAATATACTAGCCAATAGGATCCAACAGTACATTAAGGGGATTATTCACCATGACCAAGTTGGATTTATCCCCGGGATGCAAGGCTGGTTTAACAGTTGTAAAGCAATCAACATGATAGATCATATCAACAAGATAAAAAACAAGAACCATAAGATCCTCTCAATAGATGCAGAGAAAGCATTTGACAGCATCCATTCCTGATCAAAACTCTTCAGAGTGTAGGGATAGAGGGAACATTTCTCAGCATCTTAGAAGCCATCTATGAAAAGCCCACAGCAAATATCATTCTCAATGGGGAAACACTGGGAGCCTTTCCCCTAAGATCAGGAACACAACAGGGATGTCCACTCTCACCACTGCTATTCAACATAGGACTATAAGTCCTAGCCTCAGCAATCAGGCAACAAAGAGAAATAAAAGGCTTCAAATTGGCAAAGAAGTCAAACTCTCCATCTTTGTAGGTGACATGATACTGTACATAGAAAACCCAAAAAACTCTACCCCAAGATTGCTAGAACTCATACAGGAATTCTGCTGTGTGGCAGGATACAAAATCAATGCCCAGAAACCATGGGCATTTCTATACACTAACAATGAGACTGAAGAAAGAGAAATTAAGGAATCAATCCCATTTCCAATTGCACCCAAAAGCATAAGATATCTAGGAATAACCCTAACCAAAGAGGTAAAGTATCTATACCCTAAAAACTACACAACACTTCTGAAAGAAATTGAGGAAGACACAAAGAGATGGAAAAATATTCCATGCTCATGGATTGGCAGAATTAATATTGTGAAAATGTCAATGCTACCCAGGGCAATTTACACATTTAATGCAATCCCTATCAAAATACCATGGACTTTCTTCAGAGAGTTGGAACAAATCATCTTAAGAGTTGTGTGGAATCAGAAAAGACCCTGAAGAGCCAGGGGAATATTGAAAAAGAAAGCCAGAGCCAGGGGCATCACAGTGCCAGATTTCAAGTTGTACTACAAAGCTGTGATCATCAAGACAGTGTGGTACTGGCACAAAAACAGACACATAGATCAATGGAACAATATAGAGATCCCAGACATGGGCCCTCAACTCAGTGGTCAACTAATATTTGACAAAGCAGGAAAGACTATCCCCTGGAAAAAGGACAGTCTCTTCAATAAATGGTGCTGGGAAAATTGGACAGCCACATGCAGAAGAATGAAACTAGACCATTCTATTACACCATACACAAAGATAAACTCAAAATGGATGAAAGATCTAAATGTGAGACGAGAATCCATCAGAATCCTAGAGGAGAACACAGGCAACACCATTTTTAAAGTTGGCCACAACAACTTCTTGCAAGATACATCTATGAAGACAAGGGGAAAAAAAGCAAAAATGAACTATTGGGACTTCATCAAGATAAAAAGCTTCTGCACAGCAAAGGAAACAGCAAAATGAAAAGACAACCTACAGAATGGGAGAAGACATTTGCAAAGGACCTATCAAATAAAGGGCTAGTATCCAAGATCTATAAAGAACTCATTAAACTCAACAGCAAAGAAACAAACAATCCAATCCTGAAATGGGAAAAGACATGAACAGAAATCTCACAGAGGAAGACGTAGACATGGCCAACAAACACATGAAAAAATGCTCCGCATCACTGGCCATCAGGGAAATACATATGAAAAACACAATGAGATACCACCTCACACCAGTGAGAATGGGGAACATTAAGAAGACAGGAAACAACAAATGTTGGAGAGGATGTGGAGAAAGGGGAACCTTCTTGCACTGTTGGTGGGAATGTGAACTGGTACAGCCACTCTGGAAATCCGTGTGGAGGTTCCTCAAAGAGTTAAAAATAGACCTATGACCCAGCAATTGCACTGCTGGGGATTTACCCCAAAGATACAGATGAAGTGAAAGACCAAGACACCTGCACCCCAATGTTTATAGCAGCAATGTCCACAATATCCAAACTGGGGAAGGAACCTCGGTGTCCATTGAATGATATATGGATAAAGAAGATGTGGTCTACGGATTCCTGGGTGGCTCAGCAGTTTAGTGCCTGCCCTTGGCCCAGGGTGTGATCCTGGAAACATGGGATGGAGTTCCACATGAGGCTCCCTGCATGGAGCCTGCTTATCCCTCTGCCTGTGTCTCTGCCTCTCTCTCTGTGTGTCTCTCATGAACAAATAAATAAAATCTTAAAAAAAGAAGATGTCGTCTATATATACAAGGGAATATTATTCAGCCATTAGCAAAGATGAATACCCACCATTTGCTTCAATGTGGATAGAACTAGAGGGTATTATGCTGAGTGAAGTCAGTCAATCAAAGAAGGACAAACATTATATGGTCTCATTCATTCAGGGAATATAAAAAATAGTGAAAGGGATTATAGGGGAAAGGAGAGAAAATGAGTGGGAAATATCAGAGAGAGTGACAGAACATGAGAGACTCCTACTCTGGGAAACGAACAAGGGGTGGTGGAAAGGGAGGTGGTTGAGGGGATGGGGTGACTGGGTGATGGGCACTGAGGGGGGCACTTGATGGGATGAGCACTGGTGTTATACTATATGTTGGCAAATAACTCCAATAAAAACAAACAAATAAATAATAAATATTGACCCTGAGTACATGTCTTTTTAATATTCAATGTCAGAAAATGAAAAGTATGCAAAATGCATTTGTGTGCTATACTCTAGTATCATTGTTGCCTTGACGAAAAGCACCTGTATAACTGTTTGAGTTGTGATCTGACCTAGCTGCTCTTGCCCATAGAACACCATTTGTACATGAAAGAAATATTGGCAGAAAGCTGGTTATTCAGGCTTGGGTATTGCAGACATTCCTTCAAAAATGAAATAAATGATCCTGTCACTTCAAGGAAAAGACAGTATTTTTTTTGCCAATGATAAAATTCCTGCTTTCTAGTGGAAATTAGAATTTTGGAAAACTAGGGGATTCTTGGGTGGCTCATTGGTTTAGCGCCTGCTTTCAGCCCAGAGTGTGATCCTGGGGTCCCAGAATCAAGTCCCACATCGAGCTCCCTGAATGGAGCCTGCTTCTCCCACTGCCTGTGTCTCTGCCTCTCTCTGTGTGTGTCTCTCATGAATAAATAAATAAAATCTTTAAAGAAAAGAATTTTGGAGAACTTAAATCTGCAACTGTGAACATGGAAGATACATAAGACTTTTCCAATGAGATTGGTAGCGATAACAATGAATGTGATTTTTTGATATTATACAATATGTCAACATTTGCAATTTCTGCATAATCACTGAACCAATAACTTTCAAATGACCAAGATAATGTGTTGTAAATCTTGCCTGGGTCAATGTCCCATTCAAAGTGCAAGATAGATTGCTTTCTTTAAAGTAAGCAAAAAATTTCATTGACATTGTTTCAGATTTCACATTATAGCTAACTTTTTAGAAACTGCCACTCACTGAATTTTGGTGTAGTATCAAAGAAGAATATCCACGATTATCTGAGGTGACTATTAAAATATGTCTCCATTTTTAAACTATATATCTATGTGAAGCACGTTTTCTTCATATACTTCGATCAAGACAACATAGCACAGGGGGATCCCTGGGTGGCACAGCGGTTTGGCGCCTGCCATTGGCCCAGGGCGCGATCCTGGAGACCCGGGATCGAATCCCACATCGGGCTCCCGGTGCATGGAGCCTGCTTCTCCCTCTGCCTGTGTCTCTGCCTCTCTCTCTCTCTGTGTGACTATCATAAATAAATTTAAAAATTAAAAAAAAAAGACAACATAGCACAAAACACTGAATGTAGGAGAGAATAGAAACCAGCTCTCTTCTATGTAGCCAGACATAAAAGAGAGGTGGAAAAGTGTGAAACAATGCCACTGTTCTATTTTTGTTTTGTTTTAGGAAATATAGCTAATCAATTATGAATGTTCCTGAGTTTACCGTTGTTTTAAAACGAATTAGTAAGTAAATATTTTTTCAAGATTACTTTTATTTTGAGAGAGAGACTAAGAAATCCTGAGTGGGGGGAGCGGCAGAGGGAGAAAGACAAGCAGACTCCCTGCTGAGCTGGGAGCCCCAGGATATGGGGCTCTATCACAGGACCACGGGATCATCACCTAAGCTTAAATCAGATGATTAACCTATGGAGCCACCCAGCCATTCCAGGAAGTAAATGTTTTTAAACATTTTCCAGCTTTCAACTCTAATAAAATAAATACTTATAGATATATAAACAAAAGTTCTGGTGGTAATGATCTGGTTCTCCATAAGTTTAAAGAGCATAAAAGGGTTTTGAGGCTGAAAATTTGAGAATCACCCCTGTTTCAGAAAATTGACCAAACTTTTTACCATGGCTCACAAGGCCCCCCATGACTTGGCTTCCTTCCACCTCTCTCCTGAACCTCATGCCCCACTGTCAACTGCCTGTCCCTCTGATCTACTCACACTGGTTTGTTTTCATGCCTAACCTTTCCATTCACCCTCCCGACCATGTTACCCAATTGGCCTGTAACAACTCCATTTCCCCCATTCCTCCATCCTCCACCCAACTGATGCTGATCTAGCCTTCAGATCTCCAGTCTGTATTAGTTTTCTGTTGCTGTACAATACATTGCCACAAACTTAGTAGCTTAAAGCCACACTTATCTACTATCTCGCTCTTATGTAAATTAGAAGTCCAGATCGGCTGAACTCATTTCTCTGCTCCAAGATTCACAAGACATAAACCAAAGCATCAGCAGATCTGTGTTTCTTTCTGGAGATTCTGGGAAGAAACCATTTCCAGACTCATTCAGGTTGTTGGCAGAATTCATTTCCAAGTGTGCCCAAGGAATTAGGTCTTCATTTCCTTGATGGCTGCTGGCCAGAAGTCAATCTCAACTTCAAGAGGCCACCCTCCATCTTTAAGCCAGTTATGCCCATGTGTAACCTCTATCCTAGCCATGATGGCCATTTTATTCAAGAGCCATTGGGCAATGACAGGGATGGCTGGGGAAGGAGGCTCGCTGGTATCCACTTGATTTTTTAAATCCTCTGCTGAAGTCAGCCTTTGGTGAGCATTGACATCGGATCTGAGTATTTTCACATGTTTTGCTCATTCAGAGAGATCAATCCATATACCTCTTCCCCAAATTTCTTTGTCACCAATTTTCCAATCACGCTCCTTTCAAATCCCTGACCATTCAGCCAAACCATTAGATACAGCCATGAATAGGTATGTAATTGCACATTGGGCCATTTCCCTTACTAAGCAAAGTGAACGAACAAGTACACTGCTCAGAGTTCTGTCCCCTAGGAGGATTTCTCTCCACACTGTCCTTCAGGGGTGTCCCAAGAGAAAGGCTGTAGTACTCCAGCTGCCCACTTTTTCATGGTGCCTGCCCATCATGAAGAACCATTTGTAAACCAGACTCAAGTTTTCTCTTCCTCTGTCAACTGATTGTAGAGAACTCCTCAGAAGACTATAGGTGCAGGCTGGGACAGGGTAAGTTGTGTAGCAGGAGTGGGGTCCATGGGCATTTAGGCCACTTCTTCATGTATTTACTTGTGCCTTCAAGGGCCTGCTCAGGTCCAATCATATATATATCACTTCCATTTGATGACAGAGTACTTCTGTGTGCAATCAACTGCTTGGCTTGGTGAGGCAGGCAACACCCAGTTCATGATGGTCATGACAATGCCTCAGGGGATGCCACTGAGGTTTCCTCAGGTAATGCAGGTGAAGGAAAGGCACACACTACTGGAGATGGGGAGGCCACTGCTGCTGGGAAATGGGGAGACCTAGTCCACCAGTAAAAAAAAAAAAAAAAAAAAAAAAGTTCACCAGAGCTTAGGAGCTCAGTGTCTCCAACTTCATCAAGGTCTTTCCACACATTCTCATCCCAACTTTTAGGAGTCCATGTTTTCCCAATCTGTGCCCTCACTTTAACAGTAGACACCCAGAGAGACTGAGAGTTCAACCTGTGCTGTCATGCAGCCAATTATGAGATGAAGTTCTGTGTTTGATTGTCAGTAATTTCAGCCCTGTAGCTATAGGAGACTAAAGGCTCCTTCAGGGCACACACTGAAGATTGGAGGTCGTTTATGAGGCACTTGAGCTGGAAATTCGAATCCCTGAGTTCATCCTTTTCTTTCACCACTTTGTCCAAGGATCTTAGGAGCAACAAACCAACATTATTATACTTTCCAGTTCTCAAAAATTGTTCAAAAGTATTATATACACAGTCACCTAGCTCTGTGCTTCTTCTGAGTGGTTGTGAAGGGGTATCCAGTGGTGATATTTTGAATGTCTCTATCTCCAGATAACATCATGGGCAGTGTTCTGCTACTGGAAAAGAGTCATTAGCATCTTTAAATCTAATCAGATTAGAGAAACCCCAGAACCAATTCAGAAAGCTCATCCTTAATATTCTGTTCCTCTAAAACCACTCTCAGTACCAAAACCCACACAAGATTAGATTGACAATATAGTTATGTGGTAGTTTCTTCACTAATTTTGAAAACTATTATTTTTATCTTTTAATATAATTTGCTTTACCATATACTTTTCATATAATATTCTTTACCAACATTTGCTTTTATTCTCTTTCTCCCTCCTTTCCTCTCTTCCTCCTTCTCTCTCTCTTTTTCTTTCTGTCCCTGTCTCAATAAAAAAAAAACATTAGTACAACAAGTGCTTGATTTTCCATTCCAAGTCAATTATTTCTTTTTTTTTTTCAAAAATAAGAGTGCCACTGTGTATGTCAAGTATCTTCCTATTAGACTCCCCTTCTACTGCATCAGATGTTTTTCTTGTTGCAAAGAATTCGGATGTTATTAGTAACAGGCATGATCTTGTCTTTTTTTTTTCCCTTAAGGTACCTAGTCCAGAGATGAATGAAATCATTAAGGGTTCCTTTTCTTTTTTTAAAGATTTTGTTTATTTATTCATGAGAGACACAGAGAGAGGCAGAGACACAGGGAGGGAGAAGCAGACTCCCTGTGGTGAACCTGATGTGGAACTCGATCCCAGGACCCCAGGATCACAACCTGAGCCAAAGGCAGACACTCAACCACTGAGCCATCCAGGTGTCCCAAAATCATTAAGAGTTCTAAGATAATAGCTATGATTTTTTAATTCTAAAGGGAATAATATTCAATAGTATTTACTAACTACTTTCACCCAATAAAATATCCTGGAAACCAGCACACCCTTCAAAAAGTCCTGGAGGATTGGAAGAACAAATATTGCTAAAATGTCCATGCTACCCAAACCAATCTACAGATGTAATGCAATCCTCATCAAAATACCAATGGTATTTTTCATAGAACTAGAACAAATAATCCTCAAATTTTGTATGGAACAACAACAAAAAAACCTGAACAGCCAAAATAATCCTGAAAAAGAAAAACAAAGATGAAGGTATCATGATTCCAGATTCCAAGTTATATTACAAAGCTACAGTAATCAAAACAGTATGACACTAGCACAAAAATACACACATAGATCAATGGGACATGACAGAAAGGACAGAAACAAACCCACAATTACATGGTCAATCTTCAACAAAGGAAGCAAGAATACAGAATGGGAACAAGATAGTCTCTTCAACAATGTTCTTGGTAAAACTGGACAGCCACATGCAAAAGAATGAAACTGGACCACTTTCTTTTTTTTTTCACTTTCTTACATCATACACAAAAAGAAATAAAAAATGGATTAACAACCTAAATATGAGAACCTGAAAACATAAAAAATTCTAGAAGAGAGCACAGGCAGTAATTTCTCTGACATCAGCTGTAGCAACATTTTTCTACATATGTCTCCTGAGGCAAGGGAAACAAAAGCAAAAATAAACTACTGGGACTACATCAAAATAAAAGTATTCTTTTTTAAATAAAAGGATTCTTCACAGAAAAGGAAAAAATCAACAAAACTAAAAGACAATCTACCGAATGGGAGAAGAAATTTGCAAATAATATATCTGATAAAGGATTAGTAACCAAAATCTATAAATAACTTATACAACCCAACACCAAAAAACAAATAACCCTGTTAAAAATGGGCAGACAACATGAACAGACATTTCTCCAAAGTAGACATCCAGATAGCTAACAGAAAAGTAAAAAGATTTTCAACATCACTCATCATCAGGGAAATGCTAATCAAAACCAAAATGAGATATCACCTCACACTTGTCAGAATGTCTAAAATCAAAAACACAAAAACCAACAAGAGTTCACAAGGATCTGGAAAAAAAGGAACCCTCTGTTGGAATATAGATTGCTTTGGGTAGTATGGACATTTTAACAATATTTGTTCTTCCAATCTTCCAGGACTGTTGGCAGGAATGCAAACTGGTGCAGCCATTGTGGAAAACAATATGGAGGTCCCTCAAAACATTAAAAATAGAACTACCCTACAAGCTAGTCATTGTACTATTGGGTATTTACCCCCCAAATAAGAAAACATTAATTCCAAAAGATATATATACCCCTATGCTTATTGCAGCATTATTTATAGTAGCCAAATTATGGAAGTAACCCAAATATCCATCTATAGATGAATGGATAAAGAAGATGTGGTATGTAGATACAATGAAATATTATTCAGCCATAAAAAGAATGAAATATTGCCATTTGCAACCACATGTATGGATCTAGAAAGTATAATGCTAAGTGAAATAAGTCAGTCAGAAAAAGCCAAATATCATGTGATTTTACTCATTTGTGGAATTTAAGAAACAAAACAAATGAGCAAAGAAAAAAAGAGACAAACCAAGAAAGACTCTTTACTATAGTGAACAAATGAATGGTTACCAGAAGGGAGGTAGGTGGGGGATGGGTGAAATAAATGAAGGACATTGAGAGTACACTTATCTTGATGAGCACTGAGCATTATATATAATAGTTGAATCCCTATATTGTACACCTAAAACTGATTTAACATTGAATGTAAATTTTACAGGAATTAAAATAAAATTTTAAAAATAAGATATTCAGACACAGGGAAAAAAGTACTAGAAGGTCTGTTTAGTTGAAAGAAAAATGAAAGAAACACAAAGAGAAAAAGGATGGAGGGAGGTGGGGGGAGGAAGGCAGGAGGGAGGGAAAAATTGAATACATAATTCGTATTACCAAAAACCTCAATACCTTCTACTTCATTTACCAGAGCAAATTGGACTACTCTTACATCGGATGCATGATTATCTATTTATTTCAATTTCTTTAGCACAATAATCTGGATTTACCTGGTGCTAGGGTAGGTTCAATTCATTCCTTCCTTCATTCATTCTACAATTATTTACTGTTGATTTCTCTGTGCATAACACTATGCATGATGCTGTGGAAGGTACAAGGAAATGTAATGCAAGGCTAATTCCTGTTAATGTTCTAAAAAAATAACTATTAAATGCCCTTGTGGAAACAAGAGACACTAAATTTAATTAAAGTTTGTCAGGCTTAGGGTGATTCATGCTTCAGAAGACCTAGTTCTCTGAAATCTAGATTATGTGATACTTTTACAAAGCATTAGTTGCTGAGATACAAAAAGAAAGAAAGAAAGAAAGAAAAAAACCCTACACGAATGTTAGATGAGTGTAAAATAGTAGTACATGTAGAATTCATTGTATCTCTGTCCAAAAAAAGCTCACTACTTTGAATTTGTGGGACATATTTTGACCACCCACCAAACATTTGAATTATTTTTGCTGAATGTTGTGCAATCTTTCAAAGAGTACACTGTATTCATTAGAACACATTTTTTTGAGTGCTTATCATGTGTCACATGCTGTCCCTGGTGTTGGGAATACAGCAGTAAACAATAATAAAAAAAATCCTGTTCTTCTAGAGCTTACCTTCTAGCAGGGGAGGATAAACAATAAATCAAATAGATAATTAAACAAGGAAAATCTCAGATAAGGACATGACATATCTGAGTTATGGGAAACTCATAGAGAAACTCATAGGAGAAAAATTGGCAAGCTTCTTTTCAGGCTGGGTGAGAAAGGTGTGAATCCCACATATCAGTTATTTTTTTGTTCCATCACCCTAAAAAAAGGAGAGTGGACTAAAAATGATTTCCCTTTCTAACTCTGCTCTATGTGTTTACTGTTAAGAGACTCTGTCCTCAATACCCAACTCTTCTAGATTCAAAAGATACGCCAAAATATAGACTATTTTCCCCCAGATTTCACCAACCAAATTGTCCTGAGATTGTATAATTAGTATCAAAAATCTTGCCAGCTCTGCCAGATCCCACGTACTTGACCATCTATCCAATATAGTCTTTGACAGATACCTCAAATTCTTCTGAGAATCCCCACGAGTGCTGACAGCTGATGACAAGTTAGTCCTGTTTGTTGTAATCACCATCAACACTATCTCCCCCCAGATTTTGGTGAGATGGAAATTTATTATGCTGGATGTCGGTGTGCTGAAATACAATATGGCAGCCTGATACTGAAAATTCATATCACTACTCTTGCAATGTGAGAACATTCTCTCCATTATTAAATTCAATCAGAGAAGCTACCCACAGCAAAGTTTCACTCCCCAAGGGCACGCAGATCCTGGCAGGGTAATATCCTTAATCGCTCCTCTTCTTAGAGAAGCAGGCATCTTTTGGGGACCTGCTCATCATTAGAGATTCATTATTTTTTCATGCTAGGATCTCTCTGGGAATCTGTTTTATTTCTCCCTGCAATGTGGCCTCAATTAGGGTCATTCTGGTCTTTCAAATAACCCAGCAGGTGGACACTGGTTCAGTTATTTTCTGTTAGTAGGCTCTTCAGCCCCTGTGATTAAAAGGTGTTGTTGGGTTTTGGCTACCCAGGGTCCTGATTTTTTTATGAAGAATTATCTCTTCCCTGTGATCTGCTACCCTGGTGTACTCTGCCCAATAGATGGGCATGTAACCCAAGATGAGCCAATTGGACTGTCCCAAGAATACTAATCTTGAGAAGAAATGCCTAATGATAGGCAAATGGCTGAAACTCAGTTATTTCTGTGTGCTTACTCTGACAAGACTATCCAGTAGTTCCTAATTCCTACCCCTGAAGCTGCTTAGTAGTTCTTTTTTTTGAAAGCTTAGTTCTCCAATGATACTACGAGCTACTTTATATCATTCCAGTAAATTCATTTTCTACTTAAATGAATTTCTTTTTTTGATTGATTGATTGATTGATTGATTGATTGATTTAAGAGAGCACAAGTGAGGGAGAGGGGCAGAGGGAGAGGCAGAAGCAGACTCCCTGCTGAACAGAGAGCCCTATACAGGACTCAATCCCAGCACCCTGAGATCGTGACATGAGCCGAAGGCAAATGCTTAACCAATTGAGCCACCGAGGCACCCCTTTAAATAAATTTCTATTCTAAATAAATATGGGGCAAAAAGTTATCTCATAATTCCACTCTCCAAAAGGATTAGGGTCCCAATGCCTTCCTAGTCAAAACATCTTTTTACTAAATGTCAGAGACTGAAGGTCCCTTAAAGGTATTGTAATCCATGCTCTTCATTTCATAGATAAATTAAGGCCTAGAGAAAGGAATAACAAGGATTGGTCATCTAATTTACAAACTTGGGCACAGGCATTGGTGTAAGTACTGAGAGCATAAGAGTAAAAAATTCAGACACATCCCATTGACAGATAAATGAATAAACAAAATGTGATATGTGTATGTATATATATTCCATATATTATATATTATATATATACATACATACAGTGGGATATTATTTAGCCTTAAAAAAGAAATGATATTCTGACACATGCTACAATATGGATAAACCTCATAGATATTATTGTAAGTGAAATAATTCAGACACAAAAAGATAATTATTGCATAGTTCCACTTATATGAGTGCTTAGAATAGTCAAATTCATAGACGGAGTAGAATGGTGATTTCCAGGGGCTAGAAGGAGGAGGAAATGGGCAATTAGTGTTTAATGAGTACAGAGTTTCAGCCTGAGTTGATGACAAAATTCTGGAGATGGATGGTGGTTGCACAACTGTGTGAATGTACTGAATGCCACTGAATCGTACACTTAAAAATGGTTAACATGGTAATCTTCATGTATGAATATTTTACCACAATAAAAAGAGAAGAAAAATCAAACACAATTATTATTTTTTTCCAAACACAATTATTATCTTTAGGGAACTCAAAGTATTCTATGGTATATAAGCCATGTATATAAATTATTGACAACTTGGATACCCGGGTGGCTCAGTGGTTGAGCATCTCCTTTGGCTCAGGTCATGATTCCGGGGTCCTGGGATTGAGTCCTGCATCAGGCTCCCTGGAGGGAGCCTGCTTCTCCCTCTGCCTATGTCTCTGCCTCTCTTTGTGTGTCTCTCGTGAATTAATAAAGTCTTTTAAAAATTTGTTGACAACTTATGGTTGAAAGTGTTAAATAGTAGAGAATAGGGATTGATCAAGTGCCCTGAATGGAGAAGTTTTCGTTGGATGTCTATGGGGCTGGCTGTGGAAGGATGACTTGGAAATGGAGGGAAGGATAATCCAAGAGAAATGTATAAAAAAAGTATCTCCTAGGGATGGGGCAAAGTTTGTGTGGGAGAAGGAGGAGTAATCACATTGGGTTGTCACTAGAGTACTAAAGCAGAGTAATAGGATGGAGTTGGAAAAGTAGATTGAAGCCAAATCAAGGAAGGTCTTGAATGCCTGCCTAGCAAGTATGGTGGATGAAGAAAATCAGTAGTCATGAAGTGTTTGAAACACGGAAATGAACTAGCACATCAAAATGGCAACTAGAGAGAAAGGAATCAAAACCAGGGATTTTTGAGAAGGTAGAATTGAGAAGATTTGAATGTGAAGGACAAGGGAGGGTGAGGGGTAACTGGAAGGGCAGTGCTATTCAAAGCAAGAGCAAACAGGATGATGGAGGTCTTCTGGGGACAAGATGCTGTATTAATTTGTGGATGTTCTGCATTTGAGGTACTGGTGGGCATCCAGAAATGAGGGCCTATAGCATGGCACAAAGGATAGCAGGAGAGATTTTGGAATCATCCTCATGCCAATAATATTTGAAGGCATGAAGTTGGCTACTTCATCCACGGACAAGAGAAAGTCTGTGGGCAAAGCATCTCAGAATTCCTTCCTCTAGGAAGGGGAGGACAGGAGAAAGACAGTGAAAGAGAAAGGACATACAGCCAGAAGTGACAAAACCCAGACTTCAGTTCCATATTATACTATCGCTACTGCTACCAGGGTGATTTTTCCAGAACCCAAATATAATCACACCCTTCCCCTGCGTATAAGACATTTTAACTTAATCTTTCTAAAGATGGGGTCTGTAAAAAACATGCATCAGAATTAACTGAGGGGTTGTTTTAATTTTACAGATTTATTTATTTATTCATGAGAGACAGCGAGAGAGAAAGAGGCAGAGACATAGGTAGAGGGAGAAGCAGGCTCCCCATAGGGAGCCCCATGGGGGACTGGATCCAGGATCTCAGGATCACACCCTGAGCCAAAGGCAGATGCTCAACTGCTGAACCACCCAGGCGTCTCTGAGGGGTTGTTTTAAAAGGCAGACTTCTAGGCCCACCATAGAGATTATATTTTCTTGAGGAATTGTTAGTTTTAAAGTGGATTAAAAAAAGGAAACGTCAGAGAGAAGACTGAGGAGGAGGAGAGAAATGAGAGTGCAGTGTCAACAGACTGGTTTCTCAAAGTGAGGTCTGGCTTTATCAGGATCACCTGAAGGATGCCAGTTTCTGAGACCCACCCACACTATGAAATCATGTCTTGAGGTGGGGCCTAGGATGCATGCATTTTTTTGTATATTTTTTATTGGAGTTTGATTTGCCAACATATAGTTTAACATTCAGTGGTCATCCCATCAAGTGCGCCCCTCAGTGCTTGTCACTGAGTCACCCTATCCCCCCACTCAATTCCCCTTCCACTACTTCCTGTTCGTTTCCCAGAGTTAGTGGTCTCTCAGGATGCATGCATTTCAAATGGTGGTACCAGGGCCTGAGACCCCAGGGCCCCTCTAGCAGCCTCAAAATCAGGAGCAGAGGACTCTGTACTGGGAAGGAATGAGCAGGATATAGGTGCAATCCGTGGTCTGAGAGCATGGGTTGGAAAGGGAACCAAGGTCCACATCAGGTTGCTGGGAGAGGTCACGGTACAAACTGAGGGGATACCCCCCAAAATCAGAGTTGAGGATGAAAAACCCAGGAGAAACAACCAAGGCATTTTTCATCCCATGGCCATATCATACAGGTTATTGGCCATCCTGTGGTTGTTGCTCTGAGATCTCAAAAACACATTGCCCAGCAACCATAATAAGGTTTCATATAACTTCAAGATTCTCTGATTATTAAAACTTGAGGTTTCCACTGATAATAATGCTCTTTCTTTTGTTCACAGCATATAATGGCAAAGTGTTAAAAGGGCAATATGGGGTGCTGGTTATCATTCTAAGTTAAGCAAGTATAAACTAAACCTAAGAATATGCATTTAAATTAAAGTAGAGAGTCAGCGTCTAGGATAAGGCCTATAGAGAAAGGAAGCCCAAGTGCCAGGGGGAGCATCAGGACAGGCACCTGTAGAAAGAAATACATAAATACAGAATTTTGTTTTTTTAACATGTTCAGTATCACCCAAGCATCTCCTGATTACAAAGCCCCCTGTGACATTTCCTTCAAAACCCAAACAAGTACACGGAGGATGGTGTTTCAGTAAATTTCAGTGTCCTGGGGCCTGTGGAATTGTTGGCAACACAGCAACAGGATGTGGGGGAGCCAGAAGATTAGGTGGAGAGACCAAGAAAACAACAGGAGTGTTAGCAACTCTCCCAGATGCTGCTGGATAGGAAATGTCACGGCCAGTCCCACCTGGCTGGCTGGCTTGCTTTTTTTTTTTTTTTTTTTTTTTTTTTACATATAAAGGTTCCATCTTGCTACATCTCCAAAGCATTAAGCAGTCAAGAGGGGCCAAGTCCCTCCCACCAAGAGAAGTAGTGACTGTGATCCATGGCAACGGCAGCAGAGCAATTGCAAGAGCATGTTCCTTCCATGGCTCAGGAAGTGTGTTGAAGGCAGGGGTTCAATAAACAACCCTCACAACAGGGAATGGAAAAGTTTTCCTGGATTCCTGCTGTTCCCTCATCCTGCTATCCTCGTCAGTGCCCAACATTGGCTTCATAAATCAAGGGTGGAGAACTTGTTCTTGTTACCCTTGACCTACAGGAGAAAAAAAAATTCAAAGTCCCATAAATAAAAAGTAATCTTTTTCTTCCCCAAGGGAAACAAATGTGGCATTTTCTCTTCATCTGGTGTTTAAAATGAAAAGGTTGAATGATGCTTGCCTATGACCTTTTTTCTAAACCTCATTCTAGGTAATAGCCATTTAATGGAAGGTGGGAAAAGGAGGAAGGAGGAAACAGAGAAGATGGTACTAGAACAAGGATTGGGTGAGAAAGACAGAAGATGGATATTTGCGTGGTAAGAAAGGCATGAGGCAAGAAAGATGGGGATGGACACCCACTGGGGATGATGGTGGGAGGATTCTTGGAGTGTCTTGTGGTGGATACTGGCCTTTGAAAAGTTGATGAGCATTTTGGCAGTTTAAAAATATCTAGTAAACCTAAACTCTCTTTTTCTGCATTATGAGATCACATTTCTGCCTTTATTTTCAAATTCCAATATTGAGTTTAAAAAGAAGGCTTTATTTTCTCACAGGATCTGTAAGGATTTGCATGTGTGAAAAAGAATGTGCTGGCTGTTTCTTTTGGAATCTTGGAGGTGTTTTAAATTTCCTAGCCAGGCCTCCAAAGCCTTGTTAGGGTGAAAAGAAATTGCCTAGTTAACTTATTAGCCACCCCTCACCTTTTTTTTTCTATTTGTATTTCTTTATTTGCTTTTTTTTGTTTTGTTTTGTTTTCTTTTCCAGTTGGATACTCATGGAGAAACGTGATACAGTGATGAACTAAAAGGCCCCGTAATTACATTGAAGATTAAGTCGGCATTTTTCAAGCCTGGATTCCACGAATTGCAAATCTTCATTCTGGTAAGACTTCGCCAGGTTGGATGATGTTTATGGAACACCCAATAGTCCAGAGACAGGTAAGCATCTCCTTGGTACCACATTTGCCATTTAGGTCATTGCCCTATTAGTGCCACCTGTCAGCAGAGCATATGTTCAGCTCTCCCCAGGATTACAGGATTGAAAAGCAAATTAAAAAGATGTAATGTAATCAAATGTTGCTCCTTCTCTTTTCTTTGTTTTCCAAAAAACCAACAAAAAATAACAAGATGGCTATTACCTTTAGAAGATAAATATAAAAATATGAACGTGAATTGTAAGATACAAGATCCATTGGTAAATATTAGACTATTTCTTCAGTCCCTAATATTGCATTAATTCTACCCTGGTTTCCCTAACTTTGAAAGCTAAGTAACAGCCTCCTTAAACTCACGTTGGTCTTAAACTCAGGACAGATTCCAAGCCCTACCACGATTAATCCAAACTCGAGGTGTTCCTATTTACACAGAGAAACAATCTTGCCTGCTTGCAAAACATGAAAATCTGGTAAATGCCTACTTTGTCCTTCTTAGGGTGCCATTCCTGAAATTGCCAGCTTACTCTAGTCTTTCCATGAGTCTACTGTGTACTCATTTAAGGCCCTCTGATATCATGCTGTTATAATAGTCCCTGCGAATTCCACTCAATATCCGAAGAGTTACAGGAATTTTGAGAGAAATTGGTTACTAATCTGGACTACATGAAAATTTTAAGACTTGTCTCTGTTAGAAGAGCTTATCCTTTCTATTTTGTCTTTCAGGCTTTTGGAATTACTTGAACACACAGAAATATTTCAAACCACAGTTTCTAGTGAATATCTTCACAATGGACCCACACAATTCTGCCTATAGAAACTTGACCCACTGGTTGGGTGGAATTAAGCGGAAGCTTGGATTTAATATTTGTCTTGCAGTTTTTGCTCATTAATTTATCTTTCAGTCCTCTACCTTTATTCTTCTGCTCATTAACAATACACGTTACTATGACACCTTTGTGGACCCATCTAAGGGGTTAGAAGAAATGTTGACGGTAATCCATCTTTGGATTCTCTCAGTGATATTTGATGAATCTGTGCCAGCAGGAGCTCTTCCTCAGTTCTAATGTCAATTTCTACTCAGAAGAGAGTCAATAATAAAAAAAAAGAAGAAGAGAGTCAATATTTGCAGAGAAAAAATATTTTGTTTAGCCTAAAATTTAACGTAAGCATCATAAATGTCTGTATTTGAAATCAAATTTTCAAATCAAAACTCAAAGGGGAACTCCTCTCTGATCTCCTAACCCAAAGCCATCCTACCCAACCTCATTTCCTTCTTCAACTGAGAATGGGACTTCAAATGAGTGTGTAAGAATACATACCTCAATGAGAGAATCATTTGCTGCCTCCTTGAATCTCCATCTTTGTGAAGAAGCAATAAGGAACAGCCCCTTTGCAATGCACTGTTGTTGTTAATAGACATATTGCTGCCTATATTCCCATGAATTTTTGAGTTCCAAGTCTTTGAGATGGAATCTGAATGTTTTGTATTTGTGTTTGCTCTTTAATCGACCTGGAAGGTCTTATACCAAGGTTGTGATCATTGTTTCTATTGAATCTTTGCAAAGCCTAGTAGAAGGACTAGGAGGGAGGAGATAAGAAGAGACAAGGTGGAACAGGAGAAGGAATCTGTATCTCTTCTCAATCTACCTATCTGAAAATCTTAAAAAAAATGGTTAGTGGTCACTTCTTTTTGTGTACAGAATTTACTGATGTTCAGCTTTTGTGTATGTGTTTTGTTTTAATTTTTGTCTTTAAATTTCTGGAAAAAACCCTACTATAATGAAAACTGGTGTTATTTGGCACTATTAACTACAGAGTTGAGAGCAGGGGGTAGGAGTTCCTATTGGCAAATTGAATTTAAATAAAAATTTAAAAGAAGATAAAATAATACATTAATATTATAAAAATAAAATAAGATTTGTTTTAAGAAAGAGATGAGAACCTGCATATAGTGAATGCAGGCTGTGTACCAGCCACTCTACCAGCCGCTTTTTACCAGACAACTTTACTGAGACACAATTGACACACAAGAAACCGTTCCTAATTAAAGCGTGCATTTTGATAAGCTTTAGCATGTGTACATGCCCATGAAACCATCAACACAATCGAGATAATATTCCCTATTAGTCACTGCCCCAAGTTTCTCCGTGTGCCTTTCTAATCCCTCCCGCCTGCCCATCCCTTCCCCTCCTGTTCTAGGCAATTACTCCTCTGCTTTCTGTCTTCATCAATTAGTTTGTATTTTTGAGAATTTTCTAGGAATGGAATCATGCAGTAAGTACTTGCATTTGTCTGGCTTCTTTCACTCAGCATAATTATTTTGGAATTATCTAACTTGGTGCCTACATCACCACCTTATTCCTTTTCACTGCTGAGAGTTTGGCTACCACACTTTAATCCACTGGTGGCCATTTGAATAGTTTCCCCATCTTGGCTGTATAAATGGAGCTGCTATGAAAATTCCCATACAGGTCTTTATGTGGAAATATGCTTTCACTTATCTTGAGGGAACTATCTAAGAGTAGAGTGGATGGAATTCTATGATAAGTTTGAGTTTGACTTTTTAATAAATGCAAAACAGGGGCATCTCGGTGGCTCAGTGGTTGAGCATCTGGCTTCAGCTTAGGCTGTGATGCCAAGGTCCTGGGATCAAGTTCTGCATTGAGCTCCCCGTGGGGAGCCTCTTTCTCCCTCTGCCTATGTCTCTGCCTCTCTCTGTATGTCTTCTATGAATATTTTTTTTAAATGTCAAAACATCTTCCAAAGTGGTGGCACATTTAAAATTCCACCAGCGTATGTAAGAGTTCCAGTTCTCTCACATCCTCACCAACAGTTGATATGGCACTTAGGGTGATTTGCATTTGCATTTGCCTCACAACCAGTGAGATTGGTCATATTTTCATGTGTTTATTTGCTATGTGTATATTTTCTCTGGTGAACTAACTGTTCAAAGATTTTGCCATTTTTATTGGGTCTTTGGTTTCACTATTTTGTTCTGAGTCTTCTTTTCCATATTCCTCTTATTCTGTGTTTCCTGCCATTCTCTGCCTTACCTTCATTCCTTTAAGTGTTAGAAAACAAGATCTAGGCTCAGCTTTTTAAAAATTTTTCGATATGCATTACCTTGCAAATCATTCTGGATTCTGGATTTGAGTCTTTCATTTGACTACAAGTCCTTCATATGGTTTGCAAAGATTTTCTCCTAGTCTATGGCTTGCCTTTTCATTCTCTTCACATTGTCTTTCCAAAGCAGAAGTTTTTATGTTTGGTGAAGTCCAATTTCCCAATATTTTTATGGGGTATGTTTTGGGGATTGTATCCAAGAAATCTTTGACTATTTAAAGTTGTTTTTTAACCTTATTTGGCAATAATTTTAAGCATACATAAATGTTGAAAAATATAGTGTAAAGTGGGGCACCTGGGTGGCTCACTTGGTTACAGTGTGCCTTCAGCTCAGGTTTGATCTCAGGGTCCTGGGATTGAGTCCTGCATCGAGTCCCACATCAGGCTCCCTGGTCAGCAGGGAGTCTGCTTCTCCCTCTGCCTCTGCCTTCTGCTCCTCCTGCTTGTGCTCTCTCGCTCTCTCCCTCTCTGTCAAAAAAGTAAATAAAATCTTTAAAAAGAAGATAGTGTAAAGTGTATGTGTATAACAACCTTTACTTGGCTTCATTCCTATTGACATTTTACCTTATTTGCTTAATCATTTACCTCTCTCTCTCTCTCTCTCGCCACCTTGTCCCCTCTTTTCCTGAGCCACTTGAAGATCAGTTACATATATCATGTTTCTTTAGCCCTAAATATGTCAGTGCATGCTTCGATAGGGAATTATCAACTTCATAAACTTACACTGATATATCAGATGTACTACTTTTATCTAATCTACCATCCATATAACCACACTGAACTTTTTCCAGTTTATCTAACAACATCCTTTATAGCATCTCCCTCCATCTAGTATAGAATTTAGTCTAAGATCAGGTATTGCATTTAGTTGTCATGTTTCTTTAACCTCCTTTATCTGGAACGTTCCACAAGGCTTCTTCATTTTTTTTTTTGACACTGACATGTTCAATGTTCCTTTTCTGGGGGTTTGCCTGATTAATGATTATCTTCAGGCTATGAATTCTAGGCTGGAATACTACATAAGCATCGTGATTTCCTTGGGGGCATCGTATGGAAGGTAGACAATGATTTTTCCATGATTAGTGATGTAAATGTTGATCACCTGGCCAAATGGTTGTCCAATCTCATTACTGTATAATTACTATTCTCCCCTTGCAACTAATAAGCAGTCTGTAGGAAGACAATTTAATTCCATGCAAATATCCTGCTCCTCACCAAAATTTCCACCTAGATATAATATCCACTGATTTTCCTTTTATCCAGTCTTTATTGTGATGCTTACATATTACTGACTTTTGAACTCCAGCGCCTCCTCCACATTTACCAGTCAGCATGCAGCATTCAACTGTTGGCAAGAGCTTTGCTTCCTCCCTAGTTCTTTATTATTGATATGACCTCATGATTTTCCAATTTCCCCACAATAGTTTATAATTATTAATTATCTTGAGGTTCAAATCATCCCAGATTTGGCCAATGGGAGCTCCTTCAAGCTAACACCTGTGTCTTTATGACAGTAACTCCCCCACCCCACCCACCAGCTTATATTTTGAGCAATTCATTGCTTTCTGACATGGCAAGATGTCCCAGGCACATCTTGTACCTTCCCTGTTCTCCGCCCTGAAATCAGACATTTCTCCATGTTTCCCTAGTGCTTTTAGGTGGACCAAGGAAATGATGTTATACACCAAGATTGTGGTTCAGATTTTTAAAAATTTCCAGTATTTATTTATTTATTTATTTATTTATTTATTTATTTATTTATTTTTAAAACAAAAAATTTAAAGATTTACTTTATTCATTTGAGAGAGAAGGAGAATACGAGTAGGTCCGGAGGGTCAGAGAATCTTAAACAGGCTCCACATCCAGCACAGAGCCGAACATGGGGCTCAATCTCACGACCCTGAGATCATGACCTGAGCTGAAACCAGGAGTCAGATGCTCAACTGATTGAGCCACCTTTGGGCACCTCCAGTATTTGTTATCTTACAAATCATTAGTTTCTAGATGCTCAGTCTAAAACATCTGTTTAGAGAGTTACTGCCTAAGATGATTGTATAGTTTCTACCACAACTATATTTTTAACACGCGTTTTCTAAAATAATGCCATTAATCTCAATTGATGACAATATGATCTACACACAGAATCTGAAAAAGCAGAGCTACAGGGGCCGTCTGTGACTAGCTACTCCATCACTTTATTTGATAGCTGCAGAAACTAAAGCTCGGACAAGCTAAGAGTGTCACCTAACATCATAAAATCAGCCAGTAGTAGATAACATCTAATTTCTGTCCAGTATTATTTTCTTTTTAAAAAAATTTTATTACTTTTTAAATTTTAATTCCGGTATAGTTAACATACAGTGTTATATTAGTTTCAGGTGTACAATATAGTGATTTAGCAATTAATACCTTACTCAATGTTCATCATGATAAATGTTCTCTTAATCCCCATCACCTCTTTCCTCCATCCCTTCACCTCCCCTCTGGGAACTATCAGTTTGTTCTCTATAGTTGAGTCTGTCCCTTCATTTTTCTCTCTCTCTTTCTCTCCCTCTCTCTTTTTCTTTTGCTCACTTGTTTTGTTTCTTAAATTCCACATATCAAATCATATGGCATTTGTCTTTCTCTGACTGACTTATTTAGCATTATAGTCTAGCTCCATCTATGTAGTTGCAAATGGCAAATTTTCATTCTTTTTAATGGCTGAATAATACTCCATTGTGTGTGTGGAGGCATGTGTATAAATATATATATACATATGTATATCACCTCTTCTT
Source organism: Canis lupus dingo (assembly GCF_003254725.2). NCBI lineage: Eukaryota > Metazoa > Chordata > Mammalia > Carnivora > Canidae > Canis > Canis lupus. Next base: position 103,912,079 of record NC_064281.1, on the reverse strand, counting down.
TATCCATTCATTTTTCAATAGACACTTGAGCTGCTTCCATAATTTGGCTATTGTAAATAATGCTGCAATAAGCATTCTCCAGGGCTATTTTCATAATCTGGTACTATTTGCTACATTTTCCTTCACACACACACACACACACACATACACACACACACACACCATAATATAATACTTTTTAAATCAAAATACTTAAATAAAGAAAATCACTGTGAATTCTAAAGTTCCTCAAAGACTGTAAGCATAGTCTTAGCATAGCTACACACTTTGGTTCTAGTCTGAGTATAAGCTATCCAAGGGCTCAGCACTGAGCATAATTTCTTTAATAACTTCATTAATGAAAAAAACCTTCATTAATGATTTTAAAGAGAAGGGCAGCTATCCATCAGCTTTGAAGCCTTGAGAAAACATAAATCTAGAGCCATTATTTTAATTAGCTAAGCTCCCAGTAGCCTGTCAACTGCTTTTGCTTCCATTTACCCAAGAAAGTTATAGAAACTCAGGCAGTTTAACCAACTTGTCCAAGATTAACATGTGAAGAGATAATTAATAGCATTCAATATGAGACCAAGTGCCCCTAAATCCATATCTTAGTCTTTAAATCCAGCTGTTCCCTCTGCTACACGAGGGTGGGACACTCAGGCCGTCCCCTGAATTGCCTGCATATATTAGCTGGGGAGAAACAGCAGACCTGGAAAAATGAAGACCTGCCACAAGTCACTGCCTTTGGCTGACACATATGTTTGAGGCTGGCAGAGAGCCTAAAACAGAGGAGTTATGAAGGGCTGCCACAGAAGCTTGTGGAATGAGACGTGCAAGCCTGTGCAGTCTCCTTGGTTAGAGGGGTTTAGGATAAGTTACATAACTCTCTGGAGTTGCTCAAGTGAATTTACCTGGAATGAGTCTACACAGCAGCTCTTCTAAACTTCAGATCTCAGAGCTTTTGGAGGATGGTGGGCAGGATGGTGTTAAGGAAGTTGCCTAGAGTTCTATGCACAGTAATTGTTGTCTGGAGACTGTGAATGAACAATACATCTCTTGCATATGTATACGCCTGTTCTTCAAATATATTGAGATGTGATTGAGACGACAGTTGTTATTGAATTTATAGGGTTTTTTTTGTCATTGTGCATTTTCTCATTTAACAAATAGCCAAAGTTCAAAATGTTATTATGGAGAGTGACAACTTTTCTTATGCTCACACTCCAAAAGGTCACTGTCCTCTGGACTATATATAATTGCCAACATTTCCTTATGCAAAAGAATATTCTCTCACTCAGAAATGCATTTTGGAATACTTTTCCAGAATCCACTCCCACTCCTGAAATAGCAAATAAATTGTTCAGGGATCTTCAGGTTCAAAAAGACAGAAGACATCAGAGAGAGTTCTGAAAAGTATAATGGCATGATTAAATAAGAGATGGATTACAGAGACTTCTTACAAAGAAAATGGAAGTGGACATGAGTTTGAATAAGTGCTGGCAGGGGGATAAACAGGGAGGGGCTGAGAGTTCCATGATTACCTAGGAGATGTAAGTGCCAAGAATACAGAAATATTACTTTGCTGCATACAGGCTAGAAGTAGCCTATCTGGGATTAAAGTAGGGAAAAGCCAGAAATTTGCATTTCCCACAGGTACTTCCTATTTCATAGCGATCACAACACAATGAAATTCGGAACAGAAAAGCAAAGAAATAAATCCATTGTGCATTCAATATTTGTAAAGGGGAGCCATGAAAAAACTGTGGATGACAAGGAAAAGGCTGAACAGAAAAGTTTGTAGAGGTTAATAACTTACAGGATGTCTGAAGACTATTTTCAAACAACTTATTGGAAGCTCAGAGTAAATGTATGCCAGAATTCAGAATTCTCACATGCTTGGAAAGAAAGCCCAGTATGGCTTGATGGGTTGCGAGAGACTGCCAGTAGTTTTTATTCTTTTAATTGTGGTTAAAAAGGTGGGGGTGCATAACATAACATTGATCACTTAACCATTTTTAAGTGTATAGTTCCATAGTGTTAAGTATATTCACATAGTTGTGAAAAAAAAACCTCCAGAACGTTCTCCTCTTGCATATCTGAAACTTTGTATCCATTAAACACTAACACCCCTTTTCCGCTTCCTCATAACCCCTGGCAACCACCATTCTACTTTCTGTTTCTATTAATTTGGCTACTTTAAATGCTTTATATAAATAAAATTACAGTTTTTATCTTTTGTGACTAATTTTATTTTGCATAAATTCCTCAAAGTTCATCCATAGTATAGTATGTGACAGGATTTCCTTCCTTTTTAAGGCTGCATACCATTCCATTGTATATGCCACATTTTGTTTATCCATTCATACATGGATGAGCATTAGGGGTGATTCCACCTCTTAGGTATTGTGTATGAGCCTGTCAATGTTTTTTACTTGTATTTTTTGTCTGGAGCTTAATCCATCTATATAAACACATATGATCTTTGCTATTCTTTCTGAACTCAAGGGGTAGAGGATTAATTGTTCAAAACTGGTCCTTTCCCCTTTTAAGTAAACAATTGATACACAGACACACACACACACACAAACACACACACGAGATCCCACCACTAACAGCCAAAAGAAACAAACAAGCAAAAACAACCTGAATATTTGACTGTTTTATCACCAAACAGCAGGAGACCTAGTGGGTACTTGTTAAACTATGGGGGTCTTAATGTTATGCTTTGCTTTGAAAAGAGAGGGGAATTTATGCCCAAACAGCACAGGTATTATTTACTTACTTATTTTTTAGTTAAAAATATCATAGATTTTTAAAAAATGAATTATCTGTAACTTCCTTATCTATTACATAACTCTTTTCAAAAGAGTGGGATAATATATTCTAGATAGAATTCAGGTCATTTTAGCGATTACTTTCTTCTAGAAACAATGGTTGCCAAGCCTGGTCAAGCATAAGAATCTCCCAAAGACCTTAAAAATCTGGATTGTTGGGATCCCTGGGTGGTGCAGTGGTTTGGCGCCTGCCTTTGGCCCAGGGCGCGATCCTGGAGACCCGGGATCGAATCCCACGTCAGGCTCCTGGTGCATGGAGCCTGCTTCTCCCTCTGCCTATGTCTCTGCCTCTCTCTCTCTCTCTGTGTGACTATCATAAATAAATAAAAAAATTAAAAAAAATCTGGATTGTTGATTCCCATCCCTAGCTGCTAAATCAAAAGCTCCAGGGTGAAAAAGCACCACTTCTGTTTGATCCACAGGCTCTGACTAGAATGGATCATGTACATCATCAAACCCTCTTTTGTTATCTTGAGGTCTAAAGCCTTTCCAAGGAGCCTTCATCCTCTTTTTTATCAGCCATAGATGTGACTTTTATTTCACTGTGGTGCTACTGCATTTCTGGGGTTTCTATGCTGTTGGCACTCTCAATCTGGGCTCCCCCTTCTGTGCCCACTGCCTAATGCTCTTCACAGCCATCTTTGACTTGTCCTGTTCCTACCCTCAGTGCAATGTCTCCTGTTCCCTTCTCTGGAGTAAAGCTTCTGTGATCTTCAAGGTAGCAATTAGAGAAACTGTCTTTGAGATGTGCCAGTATGCCCCCAAGTGCCTCTCTGCCCCCAAGTGACATGTTCCTTTGCCAAGGCTTCCAATGACCATGCCTTTTACCTTTACTCTTTTTCTTTCTCAAAACCAGCACCACTTTTGTTGCTTCATCTGGAAAATAGATCATATAATAGTTAAGGGAGGGAGGGAGAAAAAGATTTAATATCTTTCTCATTATGTTTTAAGTCATTAAATCCCTGGCCTACACTCACCCATACCCAGCTACAGATGTTCTCTAAATTGTCACATGTTTGTCATCTTTCCCCCTCCTCTAAATGTTCCCAAACTAACAGGACTTTAAGTGAGAAAATGCCTCTCCATAAAATTTGCTTATTTTACTATTTGTCTCCTTCAACATAGCATCCTTCTCATCATCTGTAATGTGCAATCAATTGCATACCCCCGGGAAGGTTGTTCATTGGTCATTTACATGATTGAAGAATTGAGAAAATGAGACACTTCAAAGAATAGAGGTGTTTTAATAACCTCCAATTTGAATTTCTTCTCACTGTCTACCTCCTACTGACATAAAATAACAAAAATCACTACTGTCACCCTTTCTCTGAAAGGAGGTTTCATATTTTCCCTTATGTGATACAGTATTTTATTTATTAAGGATGCTAGAACTATGCCAGGCCATTAAACCCTATGGGGATCCCTTTTCTGGCTGAAACAGGAAGATCACCATGGAGACATCTCTGCTCCACTGGATGATCAGCAACAGCTGTTGAGTCAAGCTTGGGAACCCTCTCAGACAGCTAATCCCACAAACTGCTTTAGGTAGAACCATAAATGCCGCATCTCACTTAGTGACATAAGAATTAAACATTTTCCAGTAGCTTTGCCTTGAAATCAGAATAGTCAACAGTTCCCAGAATCTTCCATACCTATTTGAAATTCTCTGACCTTTGGCAACTGTTATTGCTATCAATTCAATGGATGGAATTCCTCTGTAATCAATCTTTACCCAAATGTTCACCTCAAGCCCTGAACTTAGCAGGCAGAGGAAAGCAAGTAGGTGTGTGTGTGGGTGGATTATCTTCAAAGGGCAACTTGGAATCCTTGCTTTTTGATATTATATAACACAAATACATGGCTTCTGCCAAATATACATTCAGCCTTAGAAGAATATCAGACTTGCTCTATGACATGTTATGACCTGCTTGCTTCCCAAAAGTATAGGGAACCTTGCAGAACCTGAGCTAAATTGACAGCCAGCAAGGAAGCAAAAGACCTCAAGTGTGCTGTACGAGTTTGGTAAGCAATTAATTTGAGCCTCATAACATTTGCAGGGAGCTCCAATCCCTGGCTCATTTATGTGTAGATCTTACCACTTCTACTGAGCTTAGTATTCCACACTTGTGACCAGCAGCCCAAGCTCTACTATGAGCGAGTTTCTTCTGTTGGTAGGGAGAAAAGTAGTGCTGGGAAGTGAAAGTGATGGAGTTCATCTCAAAAATACCAATGAGTAAGATTTTACTTCAGAGGCATGATTAACTCTTAACTATCAACAGAAAGCAAAGGAAGTGTCTGGGTTCTTTGCTATGAAATCAAAGAAGAACAAGAAACCCAATCTTCTCATAAGTGGTATCTCCACAAAAGGACTGTTTTGAGGGCATCACTGCATAATTTAAGGATACCTTAAAAGAAATATTCACAGATGACTCTACCTGTGTAGCTTTTTACTAGGCACTTCTATAAATGAAACTTAATAAAAAAGTTTTAGGGATCTTGATATGTGCAATAAGGTAGTGTTTGTGGAGATAACAAAGGAATATAAAAGTAATAAAGTTCTAAAAGCCAATCGGTAAAAAAAATAAAGTCAATGAGGAAAACAAATTAGTAGGGAAATTAAGAACACTCCTATTTTCTCAATAAGCAATGCAATTAGAATCTTCTCCAAATGAATATACCAATGTGGACAAACCTATGAATTTCAAGAGATTCTCATGAGGGAATGAACACAACATAAAAAATACTCTCAGCTAAGCCAATATGTTATATGAAAGTTTTGTAGATCCTCAGTCCAACATTGAGTAATTGATGAAAATCAGCTCAAAGCTTTGGGCTGTAACAATTAGAGCAAATCAAGCTATGTATGGAGATAGGATTAGTATCAAAAGGAAGTTCCTAACTGGGACACCTGGCTGGCTCAGTCAGTAGAGTGTGTGATTCTTGATCTAAGGGTTGTGAGTTTGAGCCCCATGTTGGGTGTAGAGATTACTTAAAAGTATTTTTTTAAAGGAAGTTCCTAGGTTAGGGATCCCTGGGTGGCGCAGCGGTTTGGCGCCTGCCTTTGGCCCAGGGCGCGATCCTGGAGACCCGGGATCGAATCCCACATCGGGCTCCCGGTGCATGGAGCCTGCTTCTCCCTCTGCCTGTGTCTCTGCCTCTCTCTCTCTCTCTGTGACTATCATAAATAAATAAAAGTTAAAAAAAAATTAATAAAAAAGGAAGTTCCTAGGTTAAAAGTGAGAGAAGTAAGTCAAAGATTCAATTTTAAAAACCCACAATCATAAACAAAGGAAGAGTCATTAATATTTCTTGATATACAGTGGAATATTACTCAGCCATTAGAAATGACAAATACCCATCATTTGCTTCAACGTGGATGGAATTGGAGGGTATTATGCTGAGTGAAGTAAGTCAATCGGAGAAGGACAAACATTATATGGTCTCATTCATTTGGGGAATATAAATAATAGTGAAAGGGAATATAAGGGAAGGGAGAAGAAATGTGTGGGAAATATCAGAAAGGGAGACAGAACATAAAGACTCCTAACTCTGGGAAACGAACTAGGGGTGGTGGAAGGGGAGGAGGGCAGAGGGTGGGGGTGAATGGGTGACGGGCACTGAGGGGGGCACTTGACGGGATGAGCACTGGGTGCTACTCTGTATGTTGGTAAATTGAACACCAATAAAAAATAAATTTATTAAAAAATATTTCTTAATGGGTGACGGGCACTGGGGGTTATTCTGTATGTTAGTAAATTGAACACCAATAAAAAATAAATTTAAAAAATATTTCTTGATTACAAAAACAAACAGAAAAAAATATATGCACTCTAATATCAAATTGGTCACCACAAACCTTGCAACTAGGAGGAAGACCGGTCCTAATGAGAGTAAACACTGACTGGGTGCTTTATCATCAAAGTTCAATGCAAATGTCCCAAGATATATTTTAACAAGGATCAAAGACAAAATCTGAAAGGAAGTAAAGAATAGAGGATTCTTATAATACCAAAATAAGCATAAGCATATTGCTCTATTTCAAGACATAGCATGAAAGACGTAAGAAAAGGAGATGAAAGAGGTGACAAAAGTCTAGTCATTGCAAAATGTCAAAGATCATTGGACCAGTGACTTAACACAAAAGTAATATTTTACATGCAAAGTTTCCCATACTGGGATTCTATAAAGCTAAAACTGGTTTCATGGGGGTGTGATTTGTGCAGTCACACAGAGCTTCACACTTGGAAGAACCCTGCAGTTGGTTTAACACTTTCCCATTGCCATCTTGAAATTCTTAATAATTTTTGAACAAGAAGGCTCACATTTTCATTTTGCACTGTGCCCCACAAATTATATAGCTGTCCTAATTTCATACCCAAGAAATTTTCAAGAATGGGGAAAAGGAGAAGAAAAGGAGAAAAACACAGCCTAATAAATACAAAAGTAATAGAAAGTTGCTTTTATTCCTATGTTCTAGTTTCTGATACTAATGGACCATAGGTCAGAAAAGTCATCCCAGACAAAATACCTTATTCTGAGATTTTTTTCATTCCCTCACTGTTAGGAGGTTTTGTTTTGTTTGTTTTTATGAGTCACATCATAAAATCCAGTTTCTAATATTTTGGTACTGGGAATGGATTTACAATAAAAGACATATCAATTCTTTCTTTAAGTGATATTTCAGGATTTAGAATCCACACCAGGAATGAAAATGGTTGAAGCCACCCTAGCACAACTGAAGAATTTCTAAGGGGAAAACTTGATTTAGTTGTGTTACAAGAAATGCACAGCAAATTGTCCTCTCAGCCATTACTGAATTATAAATAGTTTAAACATCAATTTATTGCTTCAGGGATCTCAAAAGCAAGAGGTGCTACCATTCTAATTGCTTAAAAATTCCCATTTGATGTCCAAGGGCTTGAAACAAAGCCTGATGGGTAATGTCATCTTAGCTAAAGGCAATCTGCTAAACAAATCATTAACAAGATGCGCACTTTAAGTGCTGTGTGCCCCCAAAAGGCATTTTATAGCTCAATCCTTTGAAAAATTACATAAAATTTGGTGACAAGCAATAGATAACTAGTAGACTCTTTAAAGAACTACTGAATGCAAAGATAGATCCAAGCTCCTTTACTGTCACTAATATGGAAGCAAGGCACTAGGGATTCTTACCTTGCAATCTCAAGCTGCAGAGTGCACAGATCATCTACAGAGGAGTATTTTTGTATTCAATAATCAAAAAAATTACTCAAGGTGGCATTATAACTTTCCCAGTTTGGGCATGTCTGTATGTGCTAAGATAGGGACAGTAACAGTGGCCAACAGTGCCTAGGTTTCTATTTCCTGAAAGTGTTTAATGTAACAGAGAAAAGGATCTGCACTATTGTCATCTCCAAATGTGTAGAGCTCTAAGAGAAGAAATTATTTGTTTCTGGTTAGAGAGAGAGAACATCAGCAGGGCTTCCCATAATTCTCCATAATAACAGTAATAATGGCCAACATGTATTTTGTGTTTAACCTGTGTTGGGATCCCTGGGTGGCGCAGCGGTTTGACGCCTGCCTTTGGCCCAGAGCACGATCCTGGAGACCCGGGATCGAATCCCACGTCAGGTTTCCGGTGCATGGAGCCTGCTTCTCTCTCTGCCTCCCTCTCTCTCTCTCTCTCTGTGATTATCATAAATAAATAAAAATTTAAAAAAGATTATTTAACCTGTGTCCAATACTTTGCAAACATTTTATCTCCCTGACTACTCACAGTCTGCCTTTACAGATGAGAAAACCAAGACATAGCTACCAGGAGTAAGTGGTAGAGCCAGATTTGAAAGCAAGTCTAACTCATGCTTCTGCTCTTTTTAAATTGAATTATAATTGACATATAATATCATGTCAGTTTCACATGTACAACGTATCAATTCAGTATGTGTATACATTATGAAATGCTCGACCTCCTTAAGTCTAGTAACCATCTGTCTCTATGCAGTTATTACAAGATTATTAACCAGTCCATTCTACTGCATCTCAGCAAATGGCTGGAGATATGAACCAGAAGAGAGAGGTATAACTTCCTATCAGGCAGGTAGGTTTTAAAATAATTAAGTCTGAAACATCCACTTAAAAACCCATGAATGTTGTCATTCTCTGCTCAAAAACTTTTTTTTAAAGATTTCATTTATTTATTCATAGAGACACACACACACACACACACAGAGGCAGAGACACAGGCAGAGGGAAAAGCAGGCTCCATGCAGGGAGCCGGATGTGGGACTCAATCCCTGGTCCCCAGGATCACACCCCGGGGCTGCAGGCGGCGCTAAACCGCTGCGCCACCGGGGCTGCCCCTGCGCAAAAAAATTTTAATTGCCTCATTGGCACAACAAATTTCTTACCTGGAATTCAAAACCCTCTATGACCTGGCCCCGGCCACATTTCTAGACTCACTGCTTCCAACTCTCACATATTTTCTGACTCAGTTATTAATTGAACAAAAAAAGTCGTAGGGGCCCCACTAGTTAGCCCCTCAGCTGCTGAAAACAAAACACTTTCCTTCTTCCTTCCTCAATCACCAATAAACTTAAGTAGTTTGGGAGCATCAACCATTTGCCTCCTCAGACTTTGCCACTAGGAGTCTTTGAGGACCATTTAAATCAAAGTTATTGTGGAGAGAAACACATAAGCACATACAATTGGAGGAATTATTTCATTCAACAAACATTTAGTGGGACTGGACTAGATCCTAAGGATAGAAGAAAATGCAGACTCCACCCTCCAAGAGTCTTCAGGCTAGAATATGATCATCTCTTCCAACTGCTGCCCTAATGTAGTCACCTTTGTAGTTATGTTTCTTGAGGTCTATTGGACGTTATCTCTAATCCCATCCATAAGCCACTACCATCTACCATTTTCCTCATAGTGAAATACTTCTTACAGGCTATCTCCCCCACTTTTTAAAGTATAAATTGAATAGACCTATTTGGTTTTATTTTTGGACATCTCTGGGATAGTTGGTATTTTTTTTGCCTATTTATTTATTTATTTATTTATTTTAAATTTGTTTTTTATTGGAGTTCAATTTACCAACATACAGAATAATCCCCAGTGCCTGTCACCCATTCACTCCCACCACCCGCCCTCCTCCCCTTCTACCACCCCTAGTTCATTTCCCAGAGTTAGCAGTCTTTACGTTCTGTCTCCCTTTCTGATATTTCCCACACATTTCTTTTCCCTTCCCTTATATTCCCTTTCACTATTATTTATATTCCCCAAATGAATGAGAACATATAATGTTTGTCCTTCTCTGATTGACTTACTTCACTCAGCATAATACCCTCCAGTTCCATCCACGATGAAGCAAATGGTGGGTATTTGTCATTTCTAATAGCTGAGTAATATTCCATTGTATACATAAACCACATCTTCTTTATCCATTCATCTTTCGTTGGACACCGAGGCTCCTTCCACAGTTTGACTATTGTGGCCATTGCTGCTATAAACATCAGGGTGCAGGTGTCCCGGCGTTTCATTGCATCTGTATCTTTGGGGTAAATCCCCAACAGTGCAATTGCTGGGTCGTAGGGCAGGTCTATTTTTAACTCTTTGAGGAACCTCCACACAGTTTTCCAGAGTGGCTGCACCAGTTCACATTCCCACCAACAGTACAAGAGGGTTCCCTTTTCTCCACATCCTCTCCAACGTTTGTGGTTTCCTGCCTTGTTAATTTTCCCCATTCTCACTGGTGTGAGGTGGTATCTCATTGTGGTTTTGATTTGTATTTCCCTGATGGCAAGTGATGCAGAGCATTTTCTCATATGCATGTTGGCCATGTCTATGTCTTCCTCTGTGAGATTTCTCTTCATGTCTTTTTCCCATTTCATGATTGGATTGTTTGTTTCTTTGGTGTTGAGTTTAATAAGTTCTTTATAGATCTTGGAAACTAGCCCTTTATCTGATACGTCATTTGCAAATATCTTCTCCCATTCTGTAGGTTGTCTTTTAGTTTTGTTGACCCGAATAGCCAGGGGAATTTTAAAAAAGAAAACCATATCTGGGGGCATCACAATGCCAGATTTCAGGTTGTACTACAAAGCTGTGGTCATCAAGACAGTGTGGTACTGGCACAAAAACAGACACGTAGATCAATGGAACAGAATAGAGAACCCAGAAGTAGACCCTGAACTTTATGGTCAACTAATATTCGATAAAGGAGGAAAGACTATCCATTGGAAGAAAGACAGTCTCTTCAATAAATGGTGCTGGGAAAATTGGACATCCACATGCAGAAGAATGAAACTAGACCACTCTCTTTCACCATACACAAAGATAAACTCAAAATGGATGAAAGATCTGAATGTGAGGCAAGATTCCATCAAAATCCTAGAGAAGAACACAGGCAACACCCTTTTTGAACTCGGCCACAGTAACTTCTTGCAAGATACATCCACGAAGGCAAAAGAAACAAAAGCAAAAATGAACTATTGGGACTTCATCAAGATAAGAAGCTTTTGCACAGCAAAGGATACAGTCAACAAAACTAAGGGATAGTTGGTATTATTGATCTCACCTGCCCACTTGGTATTCCCTCTTCTCCCTCTTTTATTGTGATATAATGTTCTCCTGGGTCTCCTCTGTATCCTGTCCTTCTTGATCACCCATATGGGTTACTCTTAAGCGGTGGTATGTGCAAAGGTTCTGCTCTTAGCCCTCTTTTATTCTCACTCTACATCATCATTCTTCAAAGTGTGGTTCTGGGAACACATGTGGGTCGTGTGTCATCACCACCTAAGGTGCTCAGTAAACATGTAAATTTCATTGCCCCTTACTGTCTCAGAACCTCACAGCACCCAAGAACCTACATTTTAATTCAGCATCCTAGGTGGGCCATATATACTCTAAATATTGAAAATCAATGTTCTATATATACACTATCTACTGAACTATTAAATCTTTATTATGGCTTCAGGTACCAGCTATATATTGAATGTGGGAGACTGGTAAGTCTATAGTTGCATACAAGAAAGTTGAGAAAGTTTCTTTGAGATGGCTTCTAGTTTTTCTGTATTGTAAAGTAGAAGTTGAGGTCATATTCTGAAAATGCGAGCATAGGGTTGGAACAGAAATGAGAAAAGCAGTGGATCTGTGGAACACAGGACTGCTGAATAGTGTGGAAGCCCCAGTTGAGACTGAAAATTAGGAAAGTATCATGTAATTTTTCTGTATTTTGGAGAGGTTTTTTTAAATCAAACTTCATATACATGTGGAGATAACAGATAGATTGACCAAAACGTCGAATTTTTGCCAAGAGGTGTGAATAAAAAATTATGGTGCAAGTAATTGAAGATACTAAAAGAATATAAAGTTCTGGACAGTAGGATCTAGGCTGCATTGAAAAGGAAGTAATGAGAGGGGACTGAGAGAGGTTTTGATGCCACCAAAGTGCAGGTGTAATAAAAGCAATGGAATGAAAGAACTGGAAGAATGAATGGCCATTGATAGAGTAGGAAATCTGAATTTAGTATTTCAAAGATGAAACGGTTTTTGGTAATGACAAAGTCCAAAGTGTTGATATGAAAGTGGGTAGCCCCAGTGGAGATTTGATGAAGATTAAGGAATAGAGAGACCAGTGTATGGGAAAGGTTGCCCACTGTGGACATTTGAAGTCACCAAGAATGATGATGACAGGGCTTGGAATGGAGAAGAAGGTTGTGAGTCAAAGACACCAGTGAATAAAGAAGAGTGGCCAATGGCAGCTGAAGGGTTCAAGTATCTCACCTATCGCAAAACATCTAATTTCTTACAGTGCCAAATTCCTTACCGTGGTATTTCATATTCTGATACAAACTTAAATTTCTAGCCTGCCTGCCATCTATTCACCTTCACACAACACCCATGTCAGTCTCAATGTGCTGTTGTCATTCCCTAAACAAATGCCACATCCTGCGTTATGCATTTTCTGATCTCTTCTCTGAACTTTGGTAGTACTTCATTGGAGCCATATCTACCATTTAGGGCTTTTATTACACTTATTTGCATATATGCTTTCTCTCCTATGACTCTTTGATTCCAGGGTTGATATTTTTTTTTTCAGGGTTGATATTATATACACCTTTGTAACACCCATCTTAGCACAAAGTACAGTGCCTTTCACATAGTAAACAACTGACAAATACTAAATTGATAATTTCTTAAGTTTTATTATATATTTATAATTATTTATACTAATCTTATAAATTGAATAAAAAACGATAAGTTTGTAAAATTATAACTGGAATATGTTTGGACTAATTGTAGAACTGCTGAGTAAGTTAAGCAGAAATACATGTTTATTCATTCATCCCAAAAAAGGAATTTACTTTTTATCGTCGGAAGATTCTGTGAGCTAAACAAGGGAATAAGAAGAATATGTACAGGGGCCGCCTGGGTGACTCAGTTAAGTGTCTGCCTTCGGCTCAGGTCATGATCCCAGAGTCCTAGGATGGAGCCCTGTGTCAGGCTCCCTGCTCAGCGGGGCATCTGCTTCTCTTTCTCTCCTCTCACTCTGCTTGCCCCCTCCCCTCTTGTGCGCTCTCTCTCTTTCTCAAATAAATACCCAAAATCTATTAAAAGAAGACGGGGCAGCCCGGGTGGCTCAGCAGTTTGGCGCCGCCTTCAGCCCAGGATGTGATCCCAGAGATCCCTGCATGATCCCTGCATGGAGCCTGCTTCTCCCTCTGCCTGTGTCTCTGCCTGTGTGTGTGTGTGTGTATCTTACTAATAAATAAATAACCTTTAAAAAATAAATAAATAAAAGAAGAAGAAGAGTCTTCACAGTCCGCTTCAATAAGATATGGGAGTTTCTGATCAGTCCAGAACAGTCATAAGAGATTAAACCATTCCTGCAACTCGAAGTACAATAGTGGTTTCCTAGAACGTTGGCTTCTCTTTAGAAACTGGTATTGACAAGAGTGTTTGAAGGCAATATATATCCTATGAATACATCAAGGAACAATGTAAACAGGATGAGGTGACATCAAACAAAATGAGACATAAATATCTTCTGTATTATATTCACTGAACATCATGGTGCCTAATGCTGCTGGAATGTTATATAGCCTGGATTTTGTTTTGCTTTTTAGTAAGTTACCCCTAATCTAATATATATGTATTGTATACACATGTATACATTGTGTACACACAGATATACAATACATATATATTAGATTATACAGATAGTGTATATATGTACATATTTTAAATTATTTTAATGAATATAATAATCTGTTTTTTTAGCATGGAATTGCTCTTACTGGAAATCTTAATTTTAGAGAAAATAGTTATCTTCCCCTTTAGGATTTTTCCTCCATTCTAGAGAAATCCAGTAATTTATTCAGGAATAGTCTCCTTTCTCTCAGAGCAGTCCTGAAAACATACAGGTCAAATCCAATGATAATAAAATCAGAGGGTCTAGTCTTTTTATTGTCCATTGTTGTTTGAAATAAAGAAGCTCTAGCTGGAGCTTTTAAAAAACTTTATTGAGATATGAATGACACCGAACAAGCTGTACACATACCATGTATACAACTTGATGAGTTTGGATATAAGTAAACATCCATGAAACCATCACCACAATCTATGCCATAAACATCTCCATCCCATCCAGAAGTTTCCTTCCACCCTAATTATTTATTTATCTAGGTGATGAGGACACTTAACATAAAGGTTTATTCTCTTAGCAAAGTTTGAAGTATACAAAGCAGTATCATTAATCATCTAAAATAGTTGAGCTCCTCGAAGCAGAAAGCAAAATGGTGGTCATCAGGGGATCTCAGGGATGGAAAAAATGGGTTGCTATCCATCAAAGGGTGCAAAGTTTCAGTTGAGGAAGTCCCAGGACTGTACTTCCAGCATAGCACCAGTCGTTACTAATACATTATAGTATATACTTAAAAGCTGAGGCTTTGAAATATTTGCAATAGAGGTTTGGCTATTTGCTAGAGATGTCCTTTCACATGGAGGCTAGCATTCTCTCCCTTAAAATAGAAGTTTGAGCTCCTACCCAAGTCATTAGAGGTCCGTGGAAGAAACTATGTATTGAAACTAAGAACTCGTTTACATTTCAAGTTGAAAAGTGAAATTTCAGGGCGCCTGGGTGGCTCAGTGGTTGAACGTCTGCCTTTGGCTCAGGTCTTCATCTCAGGTCCTGGGATCTAGTCCTGCATGGGGCTCCCTGCAGGGAGCTCGCTTCTCCCTCTGCCTATGTCTATGCCTCTCTCTGTGTGTCTCTCATGAATAAATAAATAATCTTTTTTAAAAAAAGGAAAAAGTGTGTTATTCTATATGTTGGCAAATTGAACACCAATAAAAAATAAATTTATAAAAAAAAAGGAAAAACAAAATTCCACACATAGCCCATATCAGTTGCTCCTCAGGTGTACCTTCCACATCTGGAGTCAGAGATCATTTATTCATGGTTTATAGAAAATATACATAGAGTACCATCTTCCCAACAATATATTTAAAGGAGTCCTGAAACCATCCCACAACTTCCTCCTTTGCCAGTATCAGAGTTAGTATCTTCTCTGAATGTGTGTTCTTCAGAAGTGTCCACTGACCTCCCTTAATTTGGAAGAAAAAGCTACCACCAGGGGGTGACCAGGGGAGTCCTTTCTGAAAAATAAATAGGGGTGAAAATCTTCACCTTAAGAACTAGCTGAGGGCCATGGATTGTGGGAGCGAGGCACAAGGCAGGTTAGTTTTTTTTTTTAATTATTATTATTTTTTATTGGAGTTCAATTTGCCAACATATAGCATAACACCCAGTGCTCATCCCGCCAAGTACCCCCCTCAGTGCCCATCACCCAGTCACCCCAACCCCCCCTCCAACCTCACTTTCCACTACGGTTCATTTTCCAGAGTTAGGAGTATCTCATGTTCTGTCACTCTCTCTGATATTTTCACTCATTTTCTCTCCTTTCCTCTTTATTCCCTTTCACTAATTTTTATCTTCCCCAAATGATTGAGACCACATAATGTTTGCCCTTCTCTAATAGACTTACTTCACTCAGCATAATACCCTCCAGTTCTATCCACGTTGAAGCAAATGGTGGGTATTTGCCGTTTCTAATGGCTGAGTAATATTCCATTGTATACGTAGACCATATCTTCTTTATCCGTTCATCCTTCAATGGACACCAAGGCTCCTTCCACAGTTTGGCTATTGTGGACATTGCTGCTATAAACATTGGGGTGCAGGTGTTCTGGCGTTTCACTGCATGTATGTTTGGGGTAAATCCCCAGTGCAATTGCTGGGTTGCAGGGCAGTTCTATTTTTAACTCTGAGGAACCTCCACACAGTTTTCCAGAGTGGTTACACCAGTTCACATTCCCACTGACAGTGCAAGAGGGTTCCCCTTTCTCCACATCCTCTCCAACATTTGTTGTTTCCTGTCTTGTTAATTTTCACCATTCTCACTGGTGTGAGGGGGTATCTCATTGTGGTTTTCATTTGTATTTCCCTGATGGCCAGTGACGCGGAGCATTTTCTCATGTGCTTGTTGGCCATGTCTATGTCTTCCTCTGTGAAATTTCTGTTCATGTCTTTTGCCCATTTCAGGATTGGATTGTTTCTTTGCTGTTGAGTTTAATGAGTTCTTTATAGATCTTAGATAGTAGCCCTTTATCTGATAGGTCATTTGCAAATATTTTCTCCCATTCTGTAGGTTGTCTTTTAGTTTTGTGGACTGTTTCTTTTGCTGTGCAGAAGCTTTTTATCTTGATGAAGTCCCAATAGTTCATTTTTGCTTTTTTTCCCTTGCCTTCTTGGATGTATCTTGCAATAAGTTGCTGTGGCCAAGTTCAAAAGGGGTGTTGCCTGTGTTCTCCTCTAGGATTCTAATGGATTCTTGTCTCACATTAAGATCTTTCATCCATTTTGAGTTTATCTTTGTGTATGGTGTCAGAGAATGGTCTAGTTTCATTCTTCTGCATATGGCTGTCCAATTTTCCCAGCACCATTTATTAAAGAGACTGCATTTTTTCCAGTGGGTAGTCTTTCCTGGTTTGTTGAATATTAGTTGACCATAGAGTTGAGGGTCCACTTCTGGATTCTTTAAAGGCAAGTTAGTTTTGACACTGAGGCTGGTAGAGAGAAGGTTCAAGTGCTGCTCCCCAGGATAGGCTTGGGCTTGGTCAACACGATGATGGGAGTCTCACTCCGTGAGCCTTCGGCAGTAAGTACAATGGACAGATAGACATCAGAGGCCTGAAATGCAGGAAGACAGGACCTCAAACTACACCCATGTACTTGGTAGTTTTTTTTGTTTTGTTTTGTTTTGTTTGTTTGTTTTTTTACTTGGTAGGTTTTTAAAAAGATTTTATTTATTCATTCATGGGAGACACAGAGAGAGAGGCAGAGACATAGGCAGAGGGAGAAGCAGGCTCCCCTCAGGGAGCTCCATGCAGGACTCAATCCCAGGACCCCAGGATCACGACCTAAGCCAACGGCAGGCGTCCCCTGAGTTCTTTTTATTTTTTTTTTTAATTTATTTATTATAGTCACACAGAGAGAGAGAGAGAGAGAGAGAGAGAGAGAGAGAGAGAGAGAAGCAGAGACACAGACAGAGGGAGAAGCAGGCTCCATGCACTGGGAGCCCGACGTGGGATTCGATCCCGGGTCTCCAGGATCGCGCCCTGGGCCAAAGGCAGGCGCCAAACCGCTGCGCCACCCAGGGATCCCCCTGAGTTCTTTTATTCAGCAAGCTTTTGATAATTTTTTCTTTTGTCGTATTACGAGTCCATTCTTTTTTATTGCTGAGTATTCCATCACATGGCAATGCCACAAATTGTTCACTCCTTCACAATTGATGGACATTTGATTTGTCCCCAATTTTATGTTTTTATGAATAAAACTGCTAGAGACACTTGCCCACAGGTCTTTCTTTTGAAATATGTTTTCATTTCTCTTGGGTAATTACCTCAGAGTCGGATTGATACACAAGTATGTGTATGTCACAGTCATATACTTAACTTTTTAAAAAATATTTTTTATTTGAGAGAGAGAGAAAACACAAGTAGAAGGAGGAGAAGAGGGAGAGGGAGAGTCTTAATCAGGTTTCACGTACAGCGTAGAGCCCAACAAGAGGCTTGACCTCTCAACGCTGAGATTGTGACATGAGCTGAAATCAAAAGTCAGAGGCTTCCCCAACTATCACCCAGGCACCCCAGCTCTCTGCTTAAGTGCTTAAGTTAATGAGAAAATGCCAAATTGCTTTTTTGCATTGGCTTATGATTGCAGTCCCACCAACAACATATGAAAGCTCCAGTTGTTGTATATCCTCACCGGCACTGATAAGTTTGTGTCTTATTTTAGGTACTAGTCATAGCAGTAGGTGTACAGGGGGATCTCACTGATCTCACTGTGGTTTTCATTTGCACTCCCCTATTGACTAATGAAGTTGAACATCTTTTTATGTGCTTATTGATCATCCTTGTGTATCTTCTCTGGTTAAGTGTCTATTCAAATATCCTACTTATTTTTAAATCTTAAGGCTGTCTTCCGGCTCTTGATTGTAAGAGTTTTTATATGTGTTCTGGATGCAAGTGCCTTACCATACATATTTGGCAAATCTTTTCCCTTAGTCTGTGGTTAGTCCTTGCCTTTTCTTTAGTGTGGACTTTTGCAGGATGGCAGTTTTTCATTTTTTTAAAGGATCCTATTTATTCATGAGAGACACACACAGAAAGAGAGACACAGAGACATGGGCATAGGGAGAAGCAGACTCCCTGCAAGGAACCTGATGTGGGACTGAATCCCGGGGCCTGGGATCACACCCAGAGCCAAAGGCAGATGCTCAACCTCTAAGCTACCCAGGCATCCTCCGTTTTTCATTTTGATGAAGTTCAATGTGTCTCCTGATAGCCTATTATAGTTTTGGTTTTTGTGGCCTAAGAAATTATTTACCTAATTCAAAGTCACACATAAAAAAATCTCTGTTTTCTTATAGGGTTTTTATAGTCTTAGCTCCTACCATTAGGTCATGATATATTTTGTGTTAATTTTTATATGTGATGTGAAATAAGGTTTGAGCTTTTTTTTTTTTTTTTTTTTGGCATCTGTATGCCCATTTTCAGAAAAGACCATCTTGTCCGTGTTGACACATTGGTACTTTTGTGAAAAATCAATTGACCATATAAGTCTAGGTCTTTTCTAGGCTCTCTATTCTATTCCACTGATTTCCATGTCTATTCTCCTATTTCTTTATTTCCTGTAAGTCTTGAAATCAGATAGTGTGAATCTTCACATTTTGTTCTTCTCTACTGAAATTCTCTCAGCTATTCTAGATCCTTGATTTTTCTATAAATTTTAGCGTCAGTTTGTAAATTTGTACCAAAAGAAAAGAAACCCTGCTAGGATTTTCTTTTGGATTGCATGAAATTAGAGATAAATCTGGGGAGAATTGACTTTTTGAAAATAGTGAGTCTTCCCATCTGTCCATTTATTTCAATATCTTTAAATTTCTCTCAGGAATGTTTTACTGCTTTCAGCACACAGTCTTGCACATATTTTGTTAACTTTATTCCTAATTATGCTATTGTTGAAGGTATGACCAGTGGCACTTTAAAATTTATTTTAGGGATCCCTGGGTGGCGCAGCGGTTTGGCGCCTGCCTTTGGCCCAGGGCGCGATCCTGGAGACCCGGGATTGAATCCCACATTGGGCTCCCGGTGCATGGAGCCTGCTTCTCCCTCTGCCTATGTCTCTGCCTCTCTCTCTCTCTCTGTGACTATCATAAATAAATAAAAAATTTAAAAAAAATAAAAATAAAATTTATTTTAAAATTTATAGTATTTCATGGCCAGTATACAGAATTACAATTTATTTTTGTATATTGACCTTGTATGGAGACTTTGCTTACTCACTTCATAGTGTGCTCTTATAATTCTTTATGTAGATGATTTGGGATTCTTTTATGTAAATGATTATGTTCTGTATTAATAAAGATGGTTTAATTTCTTATTATCAATCATGATGCTTTAAAAAAAGATGTATTTGCTTATTTGAGAGAGAGCAAGGGGAGTGGCAAAGGGCAAATCTTCAAGCAGCCTCCCAACTGAGCACAAAGCCTGACACAAGGCTCCATCTTGCAACCCCAAAATCATGACCTGAGCCATAATCAAGAGTTTGCTACTTCACCACATGAGCCACCCAAGTGCCCCAGTTGGGATGTTGTTTAATTTTTTCTTGCTTTGTTATACTGCATAGAACTTCAAGTATAATTTTGAGAAGTGTTGAGAGTGGACATCCTTGCCTTGCTCCTAATCTTAGGAGGAAGCAGTTGGCCTTTTATCACTGAGTATGATGTTAGCTAAGGTTTGGCATAAATCTTCCACAAGCTCCAGAAGTTCCCTTCTATTCCCAGTTTGCAGAGTCGTGTTTTTTTTTTTTTAACTCATGAATGGGTTTGAATTTTGTTAAGCGATGTTGCTGTGTCTATTAAGAAGTTCATATAAATGTTTAACTCTATCAAGATGGTGAATTACAATGATTGGTTTTTAAGTGATAAACTAACTTTATATCCAGGGTATGCAAATCTCTGTATTTTCTGTGCTTTGGAAAACCTTTAATGTCATGATATTAACCTGGATTGGAAATTCCCCTTTTAAAAAATATGAGATGGGGGTCAGATAAAATGTTAATAATGGAACATTGGTTGAAATAGAATCAAACCCATGGAAGAACTAAGAGAGGGTTTTTTTAAAAAAGTAAAATAGTAAAGGCCACATGTTTTTATTCTTATACAATACTACTCTATTCTGAGTGTTTCAGGATTAAGTGAATGATAATAGGATTATCTATGCTTTGTATTTACTTATTTTCCACTGGGGTGGAGAGCATTAGAATCTCTTTTTTCACAGACTTGGCACTGTGCTCAGATCATACTAATTGGGAAGATGCTCTGAACCTCTACACAGTAGAGCTAAATGCCAGAAAATAGGCACACGATTATCTGGTGCATTTGATAACGTGTGCGTGTGTCTGGTTGTGGTTCTCAGATGCAAATGCATTTGGGGTCCTATTCTCTATCATTAACAGGTAAAGTCAAACCTATTTTTAAAATGTTTTCAGCAGTTTTGCTTGGAAATGAACAATTGGAATAATGTTATATGCCCCCAAATAAAGGATGATCAAAGAAGCATAGTGAGATAGTGACATGGAATACACTGAAGCTATTGACAATAATGGTGTAAATGTGTACTTACTGATATGCAGATATACTAATGGATCTTTGTTAAGTAATGGATCAGGTTATACAGACAGCATTTAGAAGTGACTCCAGTTCTTAAAATAGAACATATATCTAGTGGTATAAATGCATAGAAAAT
Source organism: Canis lupus dingo (assembly GCF_003254725.2). Lineage (NCBI taxonomy): Eukaryota > Metazoa > Chordata > Mammalia > Carnivora > Canidae > Canis > Canis lupus. The sequence goes on along the minus strand of NC_064281.1, from coordinate 103,890,909 downwards.
ATTTTGGATACATACATATCTCAAAAGATTAACAGTGGCTTTCTCTATGTATGGCACCACAGGAAATTTGGTTTTGCATTCATGTATCTATATTTTCTTACATGCATTTGTACAGTGCATGGTGATTAGAAAGATAAAGGGTTTTTTATTTATTATTTATTTATTTATTTATTCATTCATTCATTCATTCATTCATTAGAGACAGAGAGAGAGAGAGAGAGAGAGAGGCAGAGACACAGGGAGAGAAAGAAGCAGGCTCCAGGCAGGGAGCCCGACGTGGGACTCGATCCGGGGTCTCCAAGATCACGCCCTGGGCTGCAGGCGGCGCTAAACTGCTGAGCCACCCGGAATGCCCGAAAGATAGTTTTAAAGCATTTCTCCACATAAAATACTCTTTGGAAATGCCTAATCTCTTTAAAAATATAAATCAGTAAATAGACATTCTGCGCTCTTGGACTGGAAGACTTAGTATTGCTAACATGGCAGTATCACTCAAAGACATCTACGGATTCAATCTAATTGTTGAAAATAAAAATGCTACATATCAGAATGTGTGGGATGCCACTAAAGAAGGATTTCAGGAGAAATTTATTGCACATTGGAAAAGAAAGCAGACTTCAAATCAATGACCTTAGTTTCTAAGAAAGTAGAAAAAAAACAGAGCAAATGAAAACAAAGCTAATGGAACAAAAAGAGTGATAAGGATCAGAGTATCAATCAAACAGAAAACAAAAAAACAGGGATCCCTGGGTGGTGCAGCGGTTTGGCGCCTGCCTTTGGCCCAGAGCGCGATCCTGGAGATCTGGGATCGAATCCCACGTCGGGCTCCCAGTGCATGGAGCCTGCTTGTGTCTCTGCCTCTCTCTCTCTCTCATTGTGTGCCTATCATAAATAAATAAGAAAATTAAAAAAAAAGAAAACAGAAAAACAATAGAGAAGATAATGAATGCAACCAAAAGTTGATTCTTTGAGAAAAGAAACAAAATAGGTAGATCTCTATTCAGATTTATCAGGCAAAAAGACAAGACATAAATTATTAATATCGAGAATGAAGGAAATGACATCACTCTAGATTCTACAGATATTAAAGAGAAAACAAGGACACGCCATGAAGGGCTTCCTGTCAATAAATTTGCCAGGTGAGTTGAAATAAACAAATCCCTTGAAAGACACCAACTACCAAAGCTCCTTTGAGGCTGAACAGATTACTGTAATAGCCCTATATCTATAAAAGAAATGGAACTTGTAGTTAAAAACCTTCCCATGACAAAAACTCCAGGCCCAGATGGCTTCATTACTGAATTTTACCAAATGTTTAAAGACAAAATAATAACAATGATACATGACCTCCTCCAGAAAATGGAAGAGAGAAAATCCTTCTCAGTTAATTCTGCATGACCAGCATTACCCTGATATTGAAAGACAAAGGTACCATAATAGAAGAACAGTAGAGATGGATGTCTCTCATAAGTAGAAACTTCATTTCTAAAAGTTCAGCTGGTTGAATCCAATCATATATAAAAGGGATAGCATATTATGACCAAGTGGGATTTGCCTCGGAAGTGCGATCTTGGTTTTATCTTCGAAAATCAATCAATATAATTCACCCTCTTGAGCCAAAAATGAGTACCACATTCTCATTTTAACATATGCAGTAAAACAATTTGCCAAAAGCCAACATCCATTCTTGATAGAAACATTGAACAAACTGAGGAATAGAAGTTCCTCAACTTGATAAAAAACATATACCAAAAATCTATAGCTAACATAACTGATGGGAACAGACTACTTTCTTCTTAAGACCAGTCAAAAGCAGGATGTATATCCTCATTGTTTCTATTCAGCATTGTACTGGAAGTTCTCTGTTCAGTATGCTAAACAAGAAAGACATAAAAACATACACAGATTAGAAAAAGAGAAAGCAAAACAGTCTTTATTTGCAGATGGCATAACCATTTATGTGGAATCTACACAAGCTATTGGAACTCTAAATTAGGTTAGTAAGACTGCAAAGTATCAAATCAATATACAAAACAATGATCTTTCTATATATTAGCAACAGATAACATAAAATCAAAAATTTCAAAACTCAAAAAAGCATCAGAAATATGAAATACTCAGAAATAAATCTAATGCTGAAACTATAAAACATTTAGAACACCTAAATACACGGGGAGATATGTCATGTTCATGAGTTAGAAGATTTAATTTTGTTAAGATCTAAAATTTCTTAAAACCTATCCATGGACTTCAGGTGATCCAACTCAAACTCCCAGCAGGCTTTTCGCATAGTGTGAGCAGCTGCTTTACAATTCACATGACCCAGAATAGCCAAAATGACTTTGAAAAAGAAGAACAAAGTGGGAGACCTAACACTACCTGTTTTTAGAGTCATAAAGCTACAGCAATAAAAGCAGTGTGGTATTGGTATAAAGACAGACAAATAGATTGATAAAACAGAATAGAGAATCCAGAAATAGACCTACCTGTATAGACTGGACTGATTTTTGACACAAGTGCAAAGGCAGTTCAGTGGAGAAAAGATAGACTTTTGAACAAATAGCTCTGGAAAAATTAGATATCCACATGCAAAAAGAAAAATCAACTTTTGCCCATTCCTTATGCCATACGTAAAAATTAAGTCGAAATCATGGGATGCCTAGGTGGCTCAATGGTTGAGCATCTGCTTTGGGCTCAGGGCATGATCCTGGAGTCCCAGGATCAAGTCCCTCATTGGAGTCCCCACAGGAAGCCCGATTCCCCCTCTGCCTATGTCTCTGCCTCTCTCTCTGTATCTCTCATGAATAAATAAATAAAATCTTTTTAAAAATTAATTCAAAATCATTAACAAGAATGTGAAATGTAAAACTATAAAAACTTCTATCAGAAAATACAGGAGAAAAACACTGGGATCTTGGTTAAGCAAAGAGTTTCAGATATGACAACAAAAGGCACAAGCCATAAAATAACAAAAGGATAAATCTTGTTTCATCAGAATTTAAAACTTATGTTCTTTGAAAGAAAAATGTTAAGAAAATGAAAATGCAAAAGTGGGAGAAAATAATATTTTAAATAAAATATTTGCCAAGGAACTTATATCAAGTATAGATCTCTCTAGATAACTATATCTATCTAGATAGCTATTTATAAATTCAGATATCTATCTCTGTGGATAGATATGGAGGGAAAGAGAGAGAGAGAGAGAGAGAAAATTCTCAAACTCGACCAAAAGAAAGAAACAACTGAATTAAAAGATGGGCAAAGAAGATATAAGGATGGCAAGTAAACCATGAAATTACGTTCAACGTGGCTATCCATGAGGGAAATGCAAATTAAACTCTGTTGTGACAATGTGAGGAAACTTGAAGGAAAAGAAAAACCTGAGAAGAGAAAAGGAGACAGGTCAAGAAAGGAGAGAGGGGAGAAGAGGGGATCACTTAGGTAAAGGAAGTAAGAAAATAGAAAGCCCAATCAGCACAGGGACTGTTTGGGTCCAAAGAACACCCAGGGAGCACAAACAAGCTCTATCTCTTCCTTTTGGAGAGCAAGAGTCGAGCAGGCTCCTGTGCTCCCTCCTACGTCTCCCAACTAGGACTGCATGGTGGGCCAATGGGCCAAAATGTGTTTTGAGATTCTCAGTGACTGAGATATTCAGTCAGTGGCCTCTGGGGTATGGTATCCATCAATCTAGGTTGAGCAGTCATTTGCACTTGTTATTTTGTAAGGGGAAATCAATTTGAATATAGACAAGATATCAAATGCCTTCATTCGATTAGACAAAGAGCTAGATAAGCCCCCTTCTTGAATTAACCATTGAGAATGGCATCCTGGATGCGTGTAACTCTAGCTTATTACACATTTTTTTCCTCCTTTCCTCTTAAAGGCATAGGATATGATGCCATTTCAGGAAAGACACTCCCTAATGTGGATACAAGGGAGCAAAAGTCTCTCATAAGGTGGAAGATAAGGGTAGAAAGCCCCTCCTTGCATGTGTTTTGGTACAGTTACTGACTGTTGAATTAGGATGGGTCTTCAGAGGTGTTTTCCTCTCCAGCTCTCCCCTAGTTGGGCAAAGGGCAGACAAAAGTCTTTCACAGATAGTCAAAAAATTATTTCCATGTGCTTGTGTTGACTCCAAAGTCTGTGCTCAATGGTTTCTTTCTTTTTTTTCTTTTTTTAAATTTTTTTATTTTTTTAATAATAAATTTATTTTTTGTTGGTGTTCAATTTGCCAACATACAGATTAACACCCAGTGCTCATCCCGTCAAGTGCCCCCCTCAGTGCCCATCTTTTTTTTAAGATTCCATTAATCTACTCATGAGAGACCCAGAGACATAGGCAGAGGGAGAAGCAGGGTCCCCGCTGGTAGCCCGATGTGGGATTCTATCCCAGGACGCCGGGACCAGGACCTGAGCCAAAGGCATACGCTCAATCACTGAGCAACCCAGGAGCCCCTGTGCTTAATGGTTTCTTGAGCTGTTTTCTTTGGGGGCCGACATCATAGCAAAGAAATACTCTCTGAAGTAACAAGCAAGCCACTAGGCTCAGGAACAGAAGAGTCAACACAAATAGAATGCATACTATGCTTACAGACACCATTTAAATGGGTAAACAGCCATATCTTGTGTGTTGGAGAACACATGAGACTGTCTAATTGGTGACCTGGAGATAGGACAGCTCTTGGCACATGGACCTACCCAAGGCTCCAGCATCCCAGCTTCCCAGCTGTGCTCTTTGCCAGCCCGCTGCTCTCAGAGGGGCTGCTTTCCCTATAACATCTTCCAAGGTTCTAGTAAGAGAGACAGCTGCTCTCACACTGACCTGGCCTAACTTGATCCTGGGTGTGGGACGTGGACTGCCCTGCTCTCTCTCCCTTTCTCCCCTTCCCACAGATGTCACTTCAGCACTACTCTGGGAAACTTTTACATTATCAACCTTAACTCTGCTCCTTGCCCTGAAAAATTCACTCAAAAGCTCCCCAGAGAACTCTCAACTGTCAACTGCACCACCAGCCTCCCTCGCAGTGGCCTCTGCTCTGATCTCTGGGGCTGACAGGGTGAGGCGTGGGAGTCAAACACATGTGTTCCCCCACTAGGACTTCGAGCAGAACCCTCCTAGGATTGACCCTGTTGAGCTGGGCTATGACTAACTGCCCATGGCAAGGCTCAGGAGTACACCTTGCTGTTTGCTCACCGGGGAGCTTCTACCTAGGCTATTTGCATACAGGATATACAACTAAAATATATACAAGTTTTATTTGTCAATCATACCTAAATAAAGCTGGGGAAACATAAATTTAAAAAGGAAAGTAGTATTTTATACTACCAAACTGTACATGTCAAAATGTTAGGATGGTAAATTTTACAGTGTATTAAAAACTTTTGAAAGAAAAAGAATGTAGAAACATAGCTTTAAGAATAATGAAAAGCTGGTGGAAGGGGAGGAGGGCGGGGGGTGGGGGTGAGTGGGTGACGGGCACTGAGGGAGACACTTGACGGGATGAGCACTGGGTATTATTCTGGATGTTGGTAAATTGAACACCAATAAAAATTATTTTATTAAAAAAAAAGAATAATGAAAAGCCATCTGACTGCTTCTTAGCCCATGTCATTATACAAGAGGCAGCATAAGTAATTGACAGTATTGATTTTGAGCCTGGCCTTCTTGGTTTCTATGCCAACTTTGTTTGACCCTGGGCAAGTCACCTTGCTAGGTCTCAGTATCCTCATCTCTAAATTGGGAATAGTCCTCAAAACTTCCTCACAGAGTTGTTGGGAGCATTAAATGAATCACACTTATGAAGCACTTAGAATAGGGTCTTGGCATTATAAACACAATGTAATTTGTAATTATTATTGTGATCCAAGATGACTTTTCATGAACTCTCTATGAACCTCCAAGGTCTTATTCAGACCTCTCCTGAAGCAAACACAAACACCACACACACACCCTTGATCCACTCTCAGCAGTCTCAGACTCATATCATTTTCACAAACTCCAAAGGAAACAAAATATCCATCTAGAACCAACTACTTTGTTGATCTCTGATGGACATTAACCAGGTCTTCTTGGCTGCAGTCCAGAGATCTGCATGGAAGAGGAAGGGAAGGAGGTTAATCCTGCCCAATCATAATACACTTAGACTGGACAGATTTACTGAATTGCTTACGTTTGAAAGGATATGAATCTTTTTAAATACTTACATAAAACATTTGCCCTTTGAACTCCAAACTACTAATTTAATGCATGGCTTCACTATTTCTAGATGCTCTGATAATCAAGGTTAATGGTACAGCCATGCCAATAGGCAAGAAGCTGGATGGAAGTAGGGACCCCAAAATCAGAAAGTAGGACAAAATGACCAAGAATCCAGACTCTATCTAACTCCAAGGCAGTTCTGTCCTTTTAATAATATGTGAAGTACTGAATTTAATATTATGTAAGGTACTAAGGACGTGCATCAATTGAATAATGTAACACCCAAAAGAGACTACGGAGAACAAGAAACCAAGCAGCAACCTACAAACAAGAAGTAGTAATTGAGACCCCGATCACAAACTTCTCTTTAATAACAGCAATGACAGTGAGAATGGAAAGGAGGCGCCGCACATTGTTCCATACCAGATTCCAAATACACCTGACTACGTTTGATTCCTTACAACATTTTGTAGGGCATTATTATTCCAGTTTTCAGAGGCAGAAACTGAGCTTCAAAAAGATTGGCTAACAATCCTGATAATACCCAACCAGGATGTGATCAACCTGGGCTCTGAAACTGAGTTTTATGTCAAAGCCTGGATTGTATTTACTACATCAGCCCACCAGTTCAAAATTCATGTTGGATAAGCCAACACTCACCAGAAAGACTCAAAGCTATGTGTGCCTTCTCAGCAGCATAATTGTTCTAGAAATTTCACAACAACCCAAGAACATCTACTCAATTATGACACAAGCAGAACCATCAACCACTGGCCATTCTGCTTGAAATATCTAGAATAGTGGGAAAAAATGCTGGTTTTGGGTTCTGGTCCCAGCTTCACCACTGTGTAAGCACACCAAAATTTATGTTTCCATTTCTGCTCCAGTTTCATCCTAAAACAAGGAGCTCAGCAGACCCTCTCTCCAGCAGAACAACGGAACCGCTGAGAATTATATAAAAGAATCATTTTAAATCTCTGGGCATTGTCCTAAGGGCACACAGCTAATGGAGGAACATTCATTTAAGTAAACTTATTAAATCTCTGTTAGAACAGCAAAAGACTTGCCCACCCTTCCCAGCTCTGTTATGGAAGCTCCAGTGTGGGCATGTGCACCGAAAAGGCAAGAGATCCCTCTCTCCTCAGTTTCCAGTGTGGGGCTATGGTTTCATCCTGGGAGGGTCAAGATGTTAGTGTTTCTCATCTTCCCAGCACCTCGATGCAGAAGTCCTATCCCAGGAAGGCATGGCCAAAACGAATGAGTCCTTCTTCCCTCACCAACTACCACTGGTGGAGTAGAAGGCCCACCCCAGGCACCGCAAGCCAAGGATACAGGCCTGAATCATCCTTGCCCCACCTCACTTAAAGGGCTAAGGTTGGAAGCCTGGAGTGGCAAAGGAAGAACGTCAGAGGCTGCCACCCCCACCCAATACCAATCTCAAACAGTGGGGTATCACTCCAGGAAAAGGAGATCCCTGGTTCCAGCGCCAGGGCAGTGCCATAAGGATTCTGATCAGGGGGGGAAAGTAGGCATGAGGGTACAGAGCTCCACAGCTCTGCTCAAGGGGACTGCCTTTACTTGGACCAGAGTATGGAGAACTCTACTGAAAATAATGGAAATCTTGGTGGTAAATTAAGAGGAGACAGTTAACTCCGTGATATAAGCAAGAAGCAGAGCAGCCAGAAGTTTAAGAGAGAAAACTAGAAAAACAATTAAGAAAAGCCCTCCTCATATCATAGTCAAATCTGGTGGGTTGGGAAAGCCATGGGGTTGGGCTGGGATGCCCCTACTCAGGACCAATCCTAGCAGAACATAAGGCAGCCTTGAAAGAATTCCCAAGCCACACACAGATGCTCCAACGCAGGGCAGAAGCCTCACTGGCACAAGGGCCTTAAACACACTTCTGACCAAACACTGAATAATAAACTACTCTCGGAAGCCAGGCCTAAAAAGAATATCACAGTCATCCCTGACAGTCTGTAAGATTATTTGCATGCCCAAGGCTATGCTTTCTCAGAAGCCATCAAAGAGCGAATCTCAGGGCACCTGGGTGGCTCAGTGGTGAGCATCTGCCTTTGGCCCAGGTCATGATCCTGGAGTCCTGGGATCAAGGCCCACATCAGGCTCCCCACAGGGAGTCTGATTCTCCCTTTGCCTATGTCTCTGCCTCTATCTCTGTGTCTCTCGTGAATAAATTTTTTTTTTTTAAAAAGAGGGAATCTCCAAGCTACTAGTCCCTAGAAGACCATGGACCAAAAAATGTAAACTCCTTGAACTGTGAGAGTAGCAAGAGTAGCATCCAATCACACATATATACACATATACCCCCAATGGTAGGATAAAAAGATATAACTCAACAAGTGTGCAGAAGCACAATCTCTGACCTATAAGTGGTTTAAGTTCCATCAAGGGTGAGTACCAAGTAGCCAGGCTGAAAGGAAGAAAAAAAAAAAAAACAAGGGAAAAAATCTGAGCAGGAATATCAGAGGCCACACACTGTAGGGGAAATAGACTTTGCAGATCCAGTCCAGTCAAGTTACTAAACAAGTAATCAAGCAGTAACAATAACAAAAATCCTCCTGGGGCAGGATCAGTATCAAAAATTGCTGCAGGTTTATCCTAAATGTTCAGTTACCTATCAAAAAATTACAAGACATGCAAGGAAACAGAAAATTGTGGCCGATACACAGTAGAAAAAATAGGCCATATAAATCACCTCCAAAGGAGCCCAGATGTTGGCCTTAGCAGAAAGAGACATCAGCGCAGCTATGGTAAATATATTCAAAGAAAGGAAACCATGCTTAAAGAATTAAAGGAAGTTATGATGACAATGACTCATCAACTGGCAAATATAAAGAGAAAGAGATTATTTGAAAGAACCAAATGGAAATTCTGGTGTTGCAAATTGTAATAACTGAAATGGAAAATTCACTAGAGGGATACAACAGCAGGTTTGCGATTTAAGAAAGAGTCAATGAACTTGAATAGGGATCCTTAGAGATGGTGCTATGTCAGTCTGTCATAGACTGGGTAGCTTATAAGTAACCAAAATTGATTTTTTACAATTCTGGAGGCTGGGAAGTCCAAATACAGGTGTCAGGAGATTTGGTGTCTGGTGATGGCCCATACCCTGGTTCAGAAACAGCTATCTTTTCACTGTGTCCTCGCAATGGTGGAAGAGGCAGCAGAGCTTTCAAGGCTCTCTTTTACAAGGGCACTCATCCCATTCATGAGGGGTCCCCTTCCCTGACCAAATCCCTTCCTACCTCCTAACATAGTCACATTGGGAGTTAGAATTTCAAGATGTGAGCTTGGGGAGAACACAAACATTCAGACCACAGTATGCAATCTGAACAGAGGGAAATTAAAAATGAAGAAAATAGAACAGATCTTCAGAGGAGTGGGAAGCCTCATTTAAGACACAGAACCACTACTGTGTTGTTGCTGTTGTTGTTGTTGTTGTTGTTTGTTTGTTTCCCCATGGCTCCCATTTTATGCTGGTTATTTCTCTAAGAGAGAAGATGAAAAAACACAAACAGTCACACTTCCCAATCTACTAAAAGAGAAACAGTTCAAACACAACTTCAGGCCAAGCTTAAAAGAACAAGAGAAGATTTGTTTGTTACTTGCAGCCATGATTGCCTCATATATTTGCCAATTTGTGAACTGAAGGAGCAATCCCTTGGGAGCAAATCTAAGCTGCAGATTTCTAAAGTTAGTATTTGGAAGCTAATTTGCCAAAATTCAATTCACATTTTGGAAGTTTAGGTAAGTCAGAAATGTCACTGTCACAGTATCTCTTTAAAACTCTAGTAGCTGTTATGTATCTACTGTCACCTTTCCGGAATTTATTAATCCTGTTTAAACATATAAAACAGAGAGAGCCACTGGTCACTCAGTCGGTTGGGTGACCAACTCTTGGTTTCGGCTCAGGTCATGATCTCATGTGTCGTGGGATTGTGGGATCAAGCCCTGTGTTGGGCTTCATGCTCAGTGGGGGATCTCCTTGGGGATTCTCTCCTTCTACCCCTCCCCTCACTCATGCTCTCTCTCTCTTTCAAATGAATAAATCTTTTAAAAAATATGTAAAACAGAGAATGGTTAGAATAATAATCTAGTTCCAACCAAAGAAAGCTAAAAGTAAAACCAAAGAGAAACAAATATTTCTAGACTCCCCTCTAAACCACTTTCAGAGTCTTATTTTAATAGTTTGCCAAGAGACAGGATTGAGAGTGCCAGTTTTGTCTGACAAAACTATTAGGCCTAATAGCACAGCCTCTCAAATTACTGACCAAAGGCTGGTCATTTTCAGAAATGGGACTAGAAACAAAATGGAAAACATTATGCTCCATTTCTTGTATAAAATCATTATTATGTCACATGTGGGCCCCTATGTATGGATCTGGGGAAGAGTCAGGAAAAAACCACAAATGAAATGAAAAAGGTTCCTCACAGTTTTACATACTGGAGAGTAGAAGCATAATACACAAAAGAGAAAAGGCTCCTTCAATATGAAGAGAAAGAGAGGGTATAAGATATAAAATCCCAAATGACACTGTGTTAAGTGGTATACATAGGGCCACCATGGGATCATCACCAAGCCCTGGAAAGTTATCAGTCTAATGTCTCTTCTTAAAACCTGGAAAACAAGGTGTCAGGATATGACATTAAAGTGAAATAGAAAAAGAAGTGGCAATGCACATGGCAGAGTGGTTAAAAATACATACTCTAGAGTTACACTGCCTTGTCTCAAAGCCTAGATCTACAACTTACTAGCTCTATGACTTTGGGCCAGTTAGTTACTGTCTCTGGCCAGTTTCCTCACCTAGAACATGAACTAATAATGGTATTTACCTCAATATATTCCTAGAAGATTTCCTTTCTTTGAAGATTAAGTGGGTCAACACCACTATACAACAAACACTATGGAAGTTGTCATAACATTTTTAAATGATTTTAGTAATTACGACTTTACCTCTTCAGAGAACATTAAAGGTTCACATATCATTATTACAAACATCATCTTGGTTAATATTCTCTATGGGATGCATAAGTAATCCCATTTCAGAGGTGAAGAAACTACATTCTAATTGCCAGTAATGACACCAATCACTAAAATTTATCCAGCATCTCTAATATACTAAGCTCAGTTCTCTTTAAAGATTTTATTTTTGGGACATGTGGGTGACTCAGTGATTGACAGTCTGCCTTTGGTTCAAGTCATGATCCCGGGGTCCTGGGATTGAGTCCCACATCGGGCTCCCCACAGGAAGCTTGCTTTTCCCTCTATGTCTTTGCCTCTCTCTGTGTGGGTCTCTTGTGAATAAATAAATAAAATTTTTTTAAAAATATTTTATTTTTATTTATTTGAGAGAAAAGCAAGAGAGAGAGCAGAAGCAGGGGGAGGGTCAGAGGGAGAAGCAGGTTCCCCACTGAGCTGGGAGCCTGATGTGAGGCCTGATCCCAGGACCCTTGGATCATGACCTGAGCTGAAGACAGATGCTTAACTACTGAGCCACCCAGGTGCTACCTGCTCCCCCTTTTAAAAGATTTTAATTTTATTTATTTGGGAGAAAGAGAGAGTGCACAAGCAGGTTGAGGAGCACAGTTCTTTTTAATCCTTAAAATATCTCTGCAAGGTAGGGACCTTCCTACATATGTATATATAACATATATGTATATAATATTAGATAGCATACTACATGTATACATATAATATACACATACATACTTATTTTCATATAAATATTATTATGGCTATTTGGGGAAATCATTTGAGAGTAAGTTGTAGACATGATGGCCCTTGATTGTTTCTAAATACGTCAGTGCATATTTTCTAAAAGCAAAGGCATTCTCTGACATAACAGTACTGTGATCAAAATCAGTAAATTAATGTTGACACATTATTTATCTATATATGGATCTCATTTGGATTTTGCCAATTGTCCCAATAATGTCCTCTATAGCAATAAAATACAGAAACATGTGGTGCTTTCAATTGTCACATCCATTTAACATGGAACAGAATCTTCCCTTATGTTTCAAGACATTGATATTTTTTTATTTTTTTAATTTTTTAGAAGATTTTATTTATTTATTTGAGAGAGAGAGAGAGCGCAAGCAACAAAGAACATGAGTGGATGGGAGGGGTAGAGAGAGAAGGAGAAGCAGACTCTGCTGAGCAGGGAGCCTAATGCAGGACTTGATCCCAGGACCCTGAGATCATGGCCTAAGCTGAAGGTAGATGCTTAACCAACTGAGCTACCCAGGAACCCCATGACATTGATATATTTTTTTAAGTTTTTATTTCAACAGTACTTTTTGGATTTGGAGGTATCAGCATTACATAATGGATTTTCACATAGATATAGATAGATAAACAAATAGAGACGTGTTTGAGGTTGTCTGATGCCAAGTCCTGATTATACTTAGGTCATGCATTTTGGGATAGTGATAACCCTGAAGTGATGCTGGGTTCTTCTCTGGGCATCAGATCAGGAGACACATGATGTTGATCAAGCTCATTACTGGTGATGTTCACTTTGGTCATTGGTTAAGGTGATATCTGCCATGATTCTCTCACTATAACCTATTTTCCCCCATTTGTAATTCATCAGCTTCATGTGAGTTAATACTTTGGAATGATGTAAATAGCCTCAAAATTTTACATGCTAGATTTAGTTGATTCTTGCCTGAAAATATTATTGCTCAGGGTTGCCAAATGATCATTTTTTTCTAACTCGATGTTGCTTGTACCTTTAATAGTTGGCTTTCCACTCTAAGAAGGACCTCCTCCTTCTTTTATTTCTTCTTTCTTTATCAGATCAATATGGACTCACGGATTCTTATTTTGTTGAATGGTATCAATTTTTTTACTGTCATTTATTTAGATGCTCAAGCTATCCTCCAGTGGGTCAGTGGAATCCCCTTACAAAGTGGCTCCTGTTACCTTTTGAGTTATCCTCTCCCTTAGACTTGGAACAGTTTCTTACTTTCTAACACACCAAGATACTACAGATACAAAGATACCTTCAAATCCAATCCGATGCTGCAGGGTTCATTCTATTTTTTCCCATTTTTCAAATTTGCAGCTCCCTTCTCCAGCCATGAGAAACCTGGCTGGCTTGATCCCCAATATCTCCACATTTTTGGTCCATCCTAGAAGATACAGAAAGCAATTCAGTATGTCCAGTCCCTGCCTCTGAGAAAAACAAGGCTCACAAACCAGAGTTCAATATTTTCTTAGAGTTCTTCTTGCCTTTAACCCGAGGTCATACTGTTCAAACACAGGGTTGGAAAGTCATCAGAGGGAAGGAGGAGGGGCAGTGGCCCTGCAGCCCGGCTTCGTGAAGCTCCTCTGCACAGAGCGGCCTGCAGGCCACCAGCTCTCACCCTCCCTGCTGCCAAGACGCCCCCAAAGAAGGTCAATGCAGTCAAAGGGGCAGAGAAGAGGGAGCACCCCAGGGATTTGCGGGGTTGTCTGTGAAACCTGCTCCTGCAAAGGTAGAAGCAGAGCCCCCAAAGCCAGCTAAATCCTCCAGCAAAACAAGGCAAACAAAAGAGAAGAGGGGAGCAAAGGGCAAATAGGCCAAAGTGGCTAACCACGAAAGGAAACACTGACCCATGCAAAGTAGAGAAATGAAAATACGTAGAATCCAGTCCCCAATGAAGCAAGAGAGAAGCAACAAAGTCTTATTTAGATGTGGCCTGTGTGGGCCTCAGGAGGATCCCTGTGTGGGCCTCAGGAGGATCTTCCTCAACCACTTAGCAAATGCCCTCTGTCTTGCAGCTCGAAGATTTTTTAAGAAGGGAATGTATGTTACCTCATTTGTTAAATGTAAATGCTTTCATTCCAGAGGTGAAATCATTTTCTGCTTGGGTTTTTGGTTTGGTTTCAGTTTTGCTTTGTTTTTATATCCTGTAAGACAAAGCATGTGAAACGGTAATTTGGACTCACAGTCGTGCATTTACTATGCCTTTAACGCTTCAAATGACTTCCATTCCTGGTCGGTTTTTAGTAGGAATTGGTTTTCTTTAAGAAAGAAAGAAATCTTGGCTTTGCCTGTCAGAATTCTGTGCACTTTGTGAGTTATTTGGTTGTGGTGGCCTCATTTTCCCAATAACTTTGTAGTATGCTATAAAAGATTGAAAATTCTTGTGTGCAGCACATATGATATTAAATTGTGATTTAGCGCAACTTACAATGAAGCTGCGTATCAAAATTTGAAGGTATCAGTACTTCATAACCTCTTAAGGAAAGTCCCCTCAAAATTTTAATCTGCAAAGTCATTGAAAAACTGTTTAGAAAAGACTTATAGCTACATGGATTTTTAGATTTGGGGGACATAACATCAAATTTTGAACTAATTGCTTATAATAGTGATTCTCAAACAACCCATAGCATCTCAAGTGGGAAAGAAAAGAGTTCTTTGAATCAGTTCTTTTTCCACTCTTCAGTGCTGTTGTGTTCTGCATTTAAAAATAAAGCAGAGCTCATTTGTTTTTTGTTTTTTTTTTTATTGTTGTTTCATTTTAGGGTTTTCCCCAGTCCTTGTTGGTTTTATTGATTTTTTTCCTTTGTGTAGGTGAAACATTAACATGATTCCAAGAGTTAGAAATGTTCAAAGAGGAATTCTCAGAGAAGAATCTCACCCACTTAATTGATGTCTATCTTTTACATCAGGTTCCCACTCATACCCTATAGGAAACAGATCTCATTGGTACCTAGTGTTTCCTGTGTGTTTTATTTTTGCACAAATGAGCAGATGTGTGCACATGTTCTTATTTCCCCTTTTTTCTTAAACAAAATGAAGCCTACTACATATGCTTTTTTTCACTTTTTTTTTCACCTGATGCTATATCCTGAAAATTACCCCACATCAGTCCATAGACATCTTTCTCATTAAAAATAAATTACAAAGTTGCATAGTACTCCACTATATGGATGTACTATAGTTTATTCGACCACTACCAAATTTTGCAATTACAACTAATGCTGTGATGAAGCACCTTGTGCCTAGCTATTTTTGTATTGGTGGAGTTGAACCTTCATGGTAGAGTGGCACCGCTAAGTCAAAAAGCAAATGCATATGCAGTTTTATTAAGTCCTGCGAAATTCCCTGCCCTAAGAGTGGTGCTGATTTGCATTCTGGCTGGCAACGTATGAGAGTGCCCGTTCACTCACACTTCAACAGCAGAGTCATCTTTTATTAAGTTTTTAATTTTAATATATATATGTAACACCTCTTCTTTATCCATTCATCTGTTGTTGGACACTTGGGTTGCTTCCATAATTTGGCTATTGTAAATTATGCTGCAATAAACATAGGGCTGCATGCATCCTTTTGAATTAGTGTTTCTGTATTTTGGGAGTAAATACTCAATAGTACAATTGCTGAACTGTAGGATAGTTCTATTTTTAACTTTTTGAGGAACCTCCATACTGTTTTCCACAGTGACTGCACCAGTTTGCATTCCCACCAACAGTGCATCAGGGTTCCTTTTTCTCCACATCCTTGTCAAAACTACAGGTTTAATGCAATCCCTATCAAATGATAATACCATTCTTCACAGAAATACAATAAACAATCCTAAAATTTGTATGGAACCACAAAAGACCCTGCATAGCCAAGGCAATCGTCAGAAAGAAACAAACCTGGAGGTATCCCAATTTCAGACTTCAGGTTATGTTACAAATATGTAGTAATCAAAACGGTATGCTTTTGACCCAAAAAGAGACACATAGGTCAATGGAACAAAATAGAAAACACAGAAATTAACCCACAATTATATAGTCAATTAATATTTGACAAAGGAGGAAAGAGTCTTTAACAAATGGTGTTGGGAAAACTGGGCAGCTACATGCAAAAGAATACAATTGGACCACTTTCATACACCTTACACAAAAATAAATTCATAATGTATTAGAGACCACAATGGAAGACCTGAAACCATAAATATCCTAGAAGAGAAAATAAGCAATAATTTCTCTGACATAGCAAAATATTTCTAGATATGTCTCCTGGGTAGCATTGACATTGTCACAATATTAATTCTTCTAATCCATGAGCATGGAATATTTTTCCATCTCTTTGTGTCTTCCTCAATTTCTTTCAGAAGTGTTCTGCAGTTTTTAGGGTATGGATCCTTTACCTCTTTGGTTAGGTTTATTCCTAGGTATCTTATGCTTTTGGGTGCAATTGTCAGTGGGATTGACTCCTTAATTTCTCTTTCTTCAGTTTCATTGTTAGTGTACAGAAATGCCACTGATTTCTGGGCATTTATTTTGTACCCTGCCACACTGCAGAATTGCTGTATGAATTCTAGCCATCTTGGTGTAGAATCTTTTAGGTTTTCCATATACAGTATCATATCATCTGCAAAGAGAGAGAATTTGACTTCCATGCTAATGGGTTGGAAGAATCAATATTGTGAAAATGTCAATGCTACCCAGGGCAATTTACACATTTAATGCAATCCCTATCAAAATACCATGGACTTTCTTCAGAGAGTTGGAACAAATCATCTTAAGATTTGTGTGGAATCCGAAAAGACCCCGAATAGCCAGGGGAATATTAAAAAAGAAAACCAGAGCCAGGGGCATCACAATGCCAGATTTCAGGTTGTACTACAAAGCTGTGGTCATCAAGACAGTGTGGTACTGGCACAAAAACAGACACATAGATCCATGGAACAGAATAGAGAACCCAGACATGGGCCCTCAACTCTATGGTCAACTAACATTCAACAAAGCAGGAAAGACTATCCCCTGGAAAAAAGACAGTCTCTTCAATAAATGGTGCTGGGAAAATTGGACAGCCACATGCAGAGGAATGAAACTAGACCATTCTCTGACACCATACACAAAGATAAACTCAAAATGGATGAAAGATCTAAATGTGAGACAAGAATCCATCAAAATCCTAGAAGAGAACACAGGCAACAGCCTTTCTGAACTTGGCCACAGCAACTTCTTACAAGATACATCTATGAAGGTAAGGGAAACAAAAGCAAAAATGAACTATTGGGGCTTCATCAAGATAAAAAGCTTCTGGGCAGCCCCCCGTGGTGCAGCGGTTTAGCGCCACCTGTGGCCCAGGGTGTGATCCTGGAGACCCAGGATGGAGTCCCATGTCGAGCTCCCTGCATAGAGCCTGCTTCTCCCTCTGCCTGTGTCTCTGCCTCTCTCTCTCTCTCTGTGTGTCTCTCATGAAGAAAAAAAAGATAAAAAGCTTCTGCACAGCCAAAGAAGCAGTCCACAAAACTAAAAGACAACCTACAGAATGGGAGAAAATATTTGCAAATGACCTATCAGATAAAGGGCTACTATCTAAGATCTATAAAGAACTCATTAAACTCAACAGCAAAGAAACAAACAATCCAATCCTGAAATGGGCAAAAGACATGAACAGAAATTTCACAGAGGAAGACATAGACATGGCCAACAAGCACATGAGAAAATGCTCCGCATCACTGGCCATCAGGGAAATACAAATGAAAACCACAATGAGATACCCCCTCACACCAGTGAGAATGGTGAAAATTAACAAGACAGGAAACAACAAATGTTGGAGAGGATGTGGAAAAAGGGGAACCCCTTACACTGTCGGTGGGAATGTGAACTGGTGCAGCCACTCTGGAAATCTGTGTGGAGGTTCCTCAAAGAGTTAATAATAGAGCTACCCTATAACCCAGCAATTGCACTGCTGGGGATTTACCCCAAAGATACAGATGCAGTGAAACGGCAGGACATCTGCACCCCAATGTTTATAGCAGCAATGGCCACAATAGCCAAACTGTGGAAGGAGCCTCGGTGTCCATCGAAAGATGAATGGATAAAGAAGATGTGGTTTATGTATACAATGGAATATTCCTCAGCCATTAAAAACAACAAATACCCACCATTTGCTTCAATGTGGATAGAACTGGAGGGTATTATGCTGAGTGAAATAAGTCAATCAGAGAAGGACAAACATTATATAGTCTCATTCATTTGGGGAATAAAAAATAGTGAAAGGGACTATAGGGAAAAGGAGAGAAAACAAGTGGGAAATATCAGAGAGGGAGACAGAACATAAGAGACTCCTAATTCTGGGAAATGAACAAGGGGTAGTGGAAGGGGAGGTGGTTGCGGGGATGGGGTGACTGGGTGACAGGCACTGAGGGGGGCACTTGATGGCATGAGCACTGGGTATTATGCTATATGTTGGCAATTCGAGCTCCAATAAAAATATACCAAAAAAAGAATTTTTAATATTTTAGGGTCTTTTTTCTATGATATGTATTGTGAACATTTTCTACTGGTTTCCCTCAATTGGTTTTTGATCTTATTTGTGGTGGGGGTGGGTTACATACATAAATTGGTTTTTTTCAATGTAGTCAAATTTATCGATCTTTTCTTTTATTGCCTCTGCATCTTAAGCCAGTCAGGAAGCCTTTCCCTACACCCAGCTTAAAGAGGAATTCACCCACATTTGCATCCCTGATCCATATAGAGTTTATCCTTACACACATTTAAAAACAAAAAACAAACACAAACACAAACACACACACACGCCAAAAAACAAAAACCTATCCCTTTTACCTTCTTCCAACTGGTTAACCAGTTTTCTCAGAACTATTTATTAAAATTTCTATCTTTCTTGATAAGAACTCTCTTTAACTTCATTTCCTTGATGAGAACACTGAGATAAGAAATGTCAAGCAGCTTATCCAGTGCTACACAGTTAGTAAATGGAGTCAGAGATGGCCCTTCCTTTGGTAATGACTAAGACCTGTAAGGGCAGAGGGCTACTTCTGCGGGAATACTGGGGGAGGGGAGACCAGCCCAGCAAGGATAATAGCAGGTGCTTAGAACCTGAAGCAAGGGCTAAATTGGCATAGAGAGAAGGGGATGGTGTCTGGGAAGCAGTGAGGAAGGGGCAACTGTCTGAGATGATGATAAGGCAGGCAAGTTATACATGATGTAAAGTCTTGGCGAGGATTTTTGGTTGTACTGTGTCATGGGAAATTTCTGGAAAATTTTAAGGACTTACGAAGTAAGCTCTAGTTTATGTTTTTAAATAATCAATGTTGGCAGCTGTCTGAAGAATGGATTGAGAATGGGGAGCCCCGATATGAGCCCGTTGCAGAAGTCCAGGAGAGAACTGGTAGTAGTTTGCACCAGCATGATGACAGTAGATGTGGAAAGAGATGGACAGATTCACTGATCATTTAATGTAGTGAAATCTAGAGCAACATAGCCTGCTTTTCTTTGGAAAAAATAGTGCATCACACCCCAGTATTTCTTCTAGCTACAGTGGAATTGAGTGGAGCTCTAGAGTGAGAGACAAACTGAAGGGATCCCTGGGTGGCGCAGTGGTTTGGCGCCTGCCTTTGGCCCAGGGCGCAATCCTGAAGACCCGGGATCGAATCCCACTTCGGGCTCCCGGTGCATGGAGCCTGCTTCTCCCTCTGCCTGTGTCTCTACCTCTCTCTCTCTCTCTCTCTCTCTCTCTGTGACTATCATAATTAAAAAAAAATTAAAAAAAAAGAGAGACAAACTGAAGACATGAAATGTGAAAGGACTTTATTATTATCTTCAAGTATGAAATGGAAAACTCATGTAATCGTGTTCATCTTTGACACTTCATAGTTTCTGAAAACAAACACTGCTTGGTTTTCACTTAAGCAACATGAACATTGGTTTACAGAATACAAGCCATGTGAGGCTGTGTAAGCTCTATGATCCAACCAACAGCAAGTGTCTGTGGTAGTGACACCAAAAGACAACTTTGAAGAGAGGATACAGCTTTGAGTATGTTTTCATGATATTCATTTCAGAAGTTAAAGGCTTGCCTCTCAGACCCTCCATACTTCTCCATTTGCAATTCTAGATGAAAAATTCATGAATCTCTCTTAAGCCTAGTTTCCCTGTACTCTAAGCCCATATACCTATTTTCTTGATGTCTTCATTTATATAGCAAGCAGGAAATTCATGACTACTGTGAGCAAACTCAAGGGATGCCTCCCTTCACATTTTGCTTCCCTCAATCTTTTTCTTACCTAATCATACTTCCACCTACCCACCAACAGCTAAAGCCAGAAATGGGGTACTATCTTTGATTATTTTTTCTTTCTGTACCCATCTCCATTCTATCCTTTGGCATGCCCGTCTAGTCTCTACTTCTAAAGTAGAGGTTGAATCCTTTCACTTTTCTCTGCCACCACTGCTACAATCCTAGCTAATTCCATACTCATCTTTTGCCTAGACTCATCTTTTGCCTAGACTTCTATGAAAGTCTCTCAAGTAGTTTACCTATATCCAGTCATATCCCTCCAGTAACAGTTCTCCACACTGACATCAGACGTAAGACATCAGTCTTAAAATACACATAAGATTTGACCACTTACCTACTTAGAACTCTTCAATAGTTTCCCATTACCCTTAGAACAGGTTTATTCTCCCCCCTGCACTGTTGACATTCCAAGCCCAAAATTTCTTTGCCGTGGGGAACAATCTTGTGTGAGTAAGGGATTTAGCAGCATCCCTGACCTGTACGCCCTATATGCTAGCAGCAACCCACCCCCAGTTGTGACAGCCAAAAATTATTCCAGACATTGCAAATATCCTTTGGGGCAGAGAGGACGTGCAAAATTGCTCCCAGTTCATAACCACTACCTCAGAGTAAATCCCAATTCCTTACAATGGCCTGTAAGACCTTACATGAGCTGAACTTGGCTCATCTCTCTGATCTCAGTGTTGATCATACTTCTTATGCTCACGATATTCCAGCTATAATAACCACTTGTTGTTTGCTCCTGGGATGTGTTCTAGCCACAAGGCTCTTTCTTAGGCAAAGGCTAATCCTTCCATTTGAAAAGCTTTCCCTAAATATGTCCCTGTCTTGCACCACATTTGCTCATGTTTCAGATTTTAATGCAGTGAAGTGTTTCTTGATCCCCTAGACCAGTCAAGTTCTTCTTATGTATAATCTCAGGTCACTGGCACACTTTCTCCTCAGAACATTTCTCAGTTGGTGTCCTATGAGGGCAGGGACCATGGCAGTCTCAGCTTACAGGTGCATGTTCAATGCGGACTCTAGGGTCAACGGCCTGGGTTCCCCCCCTAGTTTTGCTGAGATATAATTGACATACAGCTCTGTATAAGCAGAGGGTGTACAGGATAATTATTTGACTTACATACATTATTAAATGTTTATCCCAGTAAGTTTTGTTAACATCCATCATCTTACATAAATACAAAAAAGGAAACAGAAATTTAAATATATACATAGTGATGAGTGATGAGAACCCTCAGGATTTGCTCTTTTAACAACTTTCATGTCTATCATATAGCAGTGGTAACCATAGTCATCATGTTGTACATCACATCCCTCCTAGTACTTATTTGTCTTATAGCTGGAAGCTTGTGTCTTTTGACCATCTTGCTCCAATTCTCCTTGCTGCCACCTCTTGCCTCTGGTAACCACGAATCTTTTATATTGGTCTTCCTTCATCTGATTTATTTCACCTAGTATAATGCCCTCAAAGTCCATCTGTGTTGTTGCAAGTGGACTGCCTGGGTTCTTGACCCAACTCTGCCACTTGTAAGTGATGTGACCTTGGATATGTCACTTGATTTATTTAAGATTTACTTTCCTACTCTGTAAAAGTGAGGCCTTCCTGAATAATTACTTCACTGGATTAATGTGAAGATTAAATAAAAACCCTTAGCAGCATGCCTACCATGACAATAATTCAATAAATGCTCATTATTCTGATCATTATTACCAATCACTATCATTATCTCTGCATCCAGAACACATGACCATAGGTAGAAACTCAGCTATAGCTTTCCAAATAATTATTTTCCCCTTGGTTCGACTAGTTCGTCTCCCTTCAAAATGTATAAAATGATTATTCCATTTTCTGATTAGATTTTTTAACCTTTAAAAAGCAATTTGAATATTTGACTGCTGAGAACAAAATATTAATAGTCAATTCAGCTTGGCCCCTGCTTGGTTAAAAAGCTGATTTCTTAAATCTGACTTCTAGAACTTAATGTCTTTCCTTAGTTCCTATCTAACAGTTCTTTTCCTCTAACAGAAGGCAGCAATTAGGTAATACTTTAATCATTTCCTAGTAGGGAACACTCCCAAATTCATTTTTCAAGGCCAGCATTACCCTAATGCCAAAGCCAGATAAAGACATTACAGGGAAAGAAAACCACAGACGAAACTAAAAACTTTCTGCATAACAAAGGAAACAATCAACAAAATGAAGGACCATCTCTGGAATGGAAAAAAAAAACATTTGCAAACCATGGATCAGAGGGGTTAAGATCCAGCACATATAAAGAAATCATACAACTCAATAACGACAACAACAACAACCAAATAAGCAATTAAGAAAATGAGCAGAGGACCTAAATAGAAGTTTTTGCCAAAGAAGATATACAAATGACCAGCAGGTACATGAAAAAAAATGCTCAACATCAGTAACTATTGGGGAAATAAAAATCAAAACCACAATGAGATATCACCTCACCCCTGCCAGAATGGTTATCATCAAAAAGACAAGAGATGACAAGTGTTGGTGAGAATGTGAAGAAAGGATCACTTGTGCACTGTTGGTGGGCATGTAAAGCAGTGCAGCTGCTATGGAAAACAGTATGGAAGTGCCTCAAATAATTAAAAATAGAACTAACCTATGATCCAGCAATTTCACTTCTGGATATATATCCAAAGGAAATGAAAACAGGATACTGAAAACATAGCTGTACTACCATATTTATTGCAGCATTTTTCACAATAGCCAAAATATGGAAATAACCTGAGTGTCCACCAGTGGAAGAATAAAAGAAATGTTTTGTATACACACACACACACACACACAGGAATATTATTGAGCCATGAGAAAGAAGGCAATCCTGGCATGTGCAACAGCATGGATGGATCTGGAGGGCCCTTTACTAATTGAAACAACTCACACAAAGAAATACAAATACTGTACTATCTCACTTATATGCAGCATCTCCAAAAGCCAAACTCATAGAAATGGAGAGTAGAATGGTAGTTACCAAGGGCTGGAGGATGACGGGAAATAAGCAGAAGTTGCTCAAACAGTAATTCCAATTTGCAGTTAGAAAATGACTAAGTTCTAGGGAATCTAACATACACCATTGTGCTTATAGCTAATACTATTGTATTATATATTTGAACATTGCTAAGAGAGTAGATCTTAAATGTTCTCACCACAAAGGAGAAACGGTAATTATGTGATGTGATGGAGGTAGTAGCCAACTCTGGCAGTAATCATATTGCAATTTATAAGTGCATCAGATCAGTATGTTGTAAACCTTAAATTCACACAATGTTACATGTCAACTATATTTCAATAAAGCTATAAAAAAAGAACTGCCTTGATACTGTGTAACCAAAATCTAAAAATCAAAAATTTGAGGTTGAAGCCAATGTAAGATTATTATTTCTAATTTTGTGTCAAGCAGAAAAACTTTATTGTTTCCATTTGTTGATTTTATAGTAAGTAAATATTATAACCTATCAAAAACCCTTATGCTAAAAAAGCTTCCTATTGTTCTGTATTAATAGTCATTAATTATTATTTTACACTCAAAAATAAGAGGTTACATAGTAGAGAAAGAAAGCACCCCACCTTCCCCCCAAATAGCTCTACATCCTAATCCCTAGAACCAGTGAATATGTTGCCTCACATGGCAACAAACTTTGAAGATGTAATTAAGTCAAGGATCTTGAGATTGGGAAATTATTCTGAATTATCTGGGTTAGGCACAACTATAGGCATCCTTATAAGAAGAAAGGCTACATGACTATGGAAGCAGGGAGACAGAGAGAGAGAGAGAGAGAGGCTACTCTGTTGGCTTTGAAGATGAAGGAAGGGTCCAAGATGCTAGGAATTAAGGTGAACTCCAGAAGCCAGAAAAAGCAGGAAAGGGATTCTCTCCATACCTTCCAGAAGGAACCAGTCCTCTAGACATAGTGATTTTAGCACAGCAAGAGGACTTCAGACTTCTGACACCCAGAATTATGAAAGAATATTGTTTTTGCCACTAAATCTATGGTAATTTATTGGAAGCAATGAATTGACTTCAACAAAACTCTGGATTAGCTGTACATTGTAACAAAGGATTAGATTCTGCCTTTCTAGGTTAAAATATCAATGTACTTGAAATTTGGGGGTTATACATTCTGATTAATAGAATTTTCAGCTTTGTTTTTTTTTCTTAGTTAATTATGAGAGGTTCTTTTTTTTTAAGATTTTATTTATTTGTTTATGAGAGACACCGAGAGAGAGAGAGGCAGAGACACAGGCAGAGGGAGAAGCAGGCTCCATGCAGGGAGCCTGACGTGGGACTCAATCTCTGGTCTCCAGGATCATGCCCTGGGCTGAAGGTGGCACTAAACCGGGGCTGCCTATGAGAGGTTCTAAATACAGAAAGTAAAGAAAATAATATAACCACCTATGTATCTCCTGTCTAGACTTAACAAGTGCTAACATTTTGCCATATTTGCTCCAGATTCTCTTGTTTTTTAAGAAATAAAATATTACTGAAAAATTACAGTTATACTCCCCAACTTTTCCCCCTCCCTTCTTCTCTTGAGTTTGGGATATGTAATTATAATGTATATTATAATGCTGTTACTATACATGTATAGATCCATAAGCACTTCATTTCTATGCTGAAGCCAACGTGTCCAGCTGTGTGCTGCACATTTATACTTAGATGCTCAACTGCTGCTCAAAACACATGTGCTGAAAATACAATATAGCCTCTCTCTGTCAAAATGTGTCCATCTTATAAGCTTTCCATTTCTGGTTATGGCTCCACCACACTGTGGGTTATAGAGACACAAAATCATTCTTTGCTTTGTCCTTCCTGACCACTCAGCCACCAAGCCATGTTGATAGCAATTCTTCCATCAAATTAATGGACATCTTTATTTTAATTACTACCAGTACTCTTTTAATTCACATCTTTGTTGTAATATGCCAGAATTCATCAAATGGTCTCCTTATTACTTTCTTTCCTATAATTTCTCCCATATCCTTGTCGTTACTACACAAAGTTACCAGACTTTCTTTCAAGCTTCTTTGACCATGTCACTTCCCTGCTCACAAAGCTTCAAGGACTTTTTATCGGTCAAAGTACCAACCCTCTGCAATGCAGTTATACCTTTGCAGTTTCTGGCCCCAACCTACTACACTATGTTCATACATCTATTAGAGCCCTAATTACACTGTTGGATAATTATCCATTCATGGGCTTGTCACCTACATTGAACTATGAATTCCCAGAGGCCAAAAATGGCTATATTCACTCTTGTGGCTCTAGGCCTAGCTTGTATTGGATGTTCAACACACAGAAGTTAACTCCAATGAAATTGCTGTGATTTGAGATCACAGAAGTCACCCGAGAATGGGGTGGATGGAGAGTGGTTTGTTGTGGTGCTGGCCCATTGTATGCAAGAGCCCCCCGCCCCCCTCCCCGCCACCACCTTTCTCCTTCTCTTGCTTTATCAAATTGGAAACCTTTTTAAAATTAACATATTTTAATTAATTCATTAACTAATGAACTAATTAATGTAGGCTCCACACCCAGCTCCAACACAGGGCTTGGACTCACAACCCGGAGGTCAGGACCTGAGTTGAGATCGAGAGTCGGATGCTTGACCGACTGAGCCACCCAGGCACCCTGAGAAAACAAAGTTTTGATATATTAGTTGGTAGTATTTTTCTCTCATGATGTCTTTGTCTGGTTTTGATATCAGGGTGATACTGGTTTCATGGAATAACTTGAGAAGAGTACACTCTTCTACAATATTCTGAAAGTGTTTGTGAAGTATTGCTGTTAGTTTTTATACCAACATTTGGGATATTGCACCAATGAAGGTATTTGGGATTGGACTTTTCTTTGTGGTATTTTTTGTTATTGCTAAGTCTATTTACCTGCTATAGATCAATTTAGATTCTCTATTTCGTCTTGAGTCAGTGTCTCTAGTTGGTGTTCTTAAGGAATTTGTGTATTTCATCTATGTTATTTATTTAATGTATTGGTCTACAATTGTCCATAGTATCCTTGTATAATCCTTTTTATTTCTGTAAGGTTGGTAGTTAATATCCTTATTTTAATCCTGAGCTTAGTAACTTTAGTCTTCTCCCTTTTTTTCTTGGTCAATCTAGCTAACAGCTTGTCAGTTTTCTCTGTCATTGCACAAACCAATTTTTGGTTTTCTTAATTTTCTCTATTCTTTTTCTAGTCACCATTTTATTAATGTTTGCTCTAATTTTTGAAATGTTATTGCACGGAGCCCAAGCAGGGCTTGAACCTATGACCCTGAGGTCATGATCTGAGCCAGAATCAAGAGTTAGACACTCAACTGACTGAGCCACCCAACGCCCCTCCTATTTTTTTAATAAAGATGTTTATAATTTTAAATTTCCTTCTAGGCTCAGCTTTTGCTGCATTCCATAAGTTGTTGCTTGTTGCGTTGTCATTTACATTCATCTCAAAAATATTTTGGTTTGTAATTTCTTCTTTGACCCATTATTTATACTGTGAATTATTTATTTTTCATATATTTGTGGTTTTCCCAAATGCTGTTCTATTATTGTTTTCTATTTTAATTCATTTTTGTTGGAGAATGTACTTTGTGTGATTTCAACCTTTTTTAATTTACTGAGACTTGTTTTATGGTGTAGCATATCATATATCCTGGAGAATGTTCCCTGTGTTCTTGAGAAGAATATATATTCTGTTGTAATTGGGTGGTATGTTCTATAGATATCTGTAGGTCCAGATGGTTTACAGTGCTGTTCCTCCCCTACTTGCTTGTTGAACATTATTGTTCTATTGATCTATCCTAGTTGTTATGTCCATGATTGCAAGAGGGGCACTGAAGTCTCCAACTATTGTTGAACTATTCTTTCAGTTCTGTCAGTTTGGCTTTATGTATCTTAGGCCTCTGTTTTTATCAGCCTATATGGTTATAATGATTATATCTTATTGAGAGATGAGCCCATATATCGTTATGAAATGTCCCTCCTTTTCTCCAGTAATAATTTTTGTGTTAAAGTTCATTTTGTCTGATATTAGGATAGCCATTCTAACTCACTTTTGGTTACCATTTGCATGGCATATCTTTTTACAGAACTCTGGAAATTAACACAAGGCTTTCAGCAATCCAGAGCTCTAAGATATTTAATTCTCAAAGTTCTTGCTAGTTTTTTCATTGCTTTTAGGAAAAACATTTCACAGATTCCCACTCTGTCGTTTTTGCTGATGTCACTTCTTGATTAATTCTGTAAGGGCATTTAAATATTTCCATATCAAGTTTTAAGAGAATTTTGTTATTAATTTCTGACATTATTGCATTATGATCTGAGTACCTACTCCATATGAATAACTTTATTCTGTTAATTGATGGAAGTTTTTTTTTTCATTTAATTTGGCATTTTTGAAATAGAAGAAACCATAGTTGACTGAAGTTTATTTATTTATTTATTTTTTAGAAAGTGGTCCAATTGCATTCTTTTGCAGTTAGCTGTCCAATTTTCCAATTTTTATTTTTTTAGCAACAAAGTATTTCTTTTTAATTTATTTATTCATGAGAGACACAGAGAAAGAGGCAGAGACACAGGCAGAGCGAGAAGCAGGGTTCAGGAGTCCGACGTAGGACTTGATCCTGGAACTCCAGGATCATGCCCTGAGCCGAAGGCAGATGCTCAACCACTGAGCCATTCAGGCATCACTTGACTGAAGTTTAAATGGAAGCCCCTTTTCATTTCTGGTTGAAAATATTTCTTATGTACATAAACTAACAACTTTTATGGGCCACTCAAGACATAAACACTAAGGCATGCAATTGAAAATCCCTATGCTGGCTGAGGATTTTGCAATGTTCTAGGGTTATCATTCAGATATGTGCTTTGGTGTCAAAAAGATCTGGATCCAAACAGTCCTAGCCCTACTAACTATGTGACCTTGGACAAGTGGCTTAACTTCATGTCTTTGGACAAGTTACTTAACATCACTAATCCTCAGTTTTCTCATCTGTAAAACTAAAACATAGGATATCTTTTATAGGGTTGTTGTCAGGATTTTAATAATATCAGATGCTTAGAATGGCTAGAACAGAAAATATGTGAAGGAATAAGTGTAAAATGTGAGCTGGGGCCAGATGACAGAGGCGAGCACATAGAAAGTGTTGCATAAACTTTTATTGCTTTCCCTGCTTCCATATGTAGCTGTCAGAGGAAAATTGTAGGAAACTGAGCTCAATGTAAAACTAAGACACCCTCCTTTCCAGGAGATTTGGTAGTATGTGTTAACTAAATAGGCTGATTTTCATTTGCTTTTTTGTTATCTGCTTCTTTCTGAGTAAAAGTTAATGACAGCCACATTCTGGTAATGTGAGAGTTCCAGTTGAGTTCCAGTTAACTGAGTTTTTACCTGCCATCAATAACTGAGTGTTAAGTTAAACTAGAGAAATATCCTCATGATCTTTTGAGCATATAATTTTGAAAGGAAAAAGAGAAGTATTAAAACTAATCATTCACTCAAAGGTCAGTGATAAATTCTGCATTTACCTTTATTTTAAGGGTCTTGAGTGGCATCAAGCATTATATTTCTGAAAAAGAAACTCATCTAGGAAAATTTTGTTCAAGTGAACTAAAATTAAGTTCTCAATTCATTCATTTAGCTTCCTTTGATTAAATGTGTTTTGTGTTGAAATTCCAGTATAAGAATAATAAGAATAAATCTTAAGTCAATTTGGGAGTAATTAGGCACCATTAGCAGTTACTGAGAATACCTCTTTCATTGTATTTAAATGTAGTCCTGTCTTCAGAGGGTTTAACCTTTTTAAAATAGCATCATTTGGCATTAAGAAAGAAAAAGTGAATCATTAGTAAAATTCAAGCCACCTTATTCTACTGTTAAATCTGCATTCACCTTTCTGTTCTTTTAATCCATCTAAGCTCAACTATTCATCTCTTTCATTTCCATCCTCTTTAGCTCTTTCTCATGTTTGCCTTATAGATAAAAGACAAGAGTACAATAGCATTAATTTTATGTAGTGTGTAGATATGCAAATACTTATGCTTACTTTTCTTTGCACACAAATGTCTTACTCTTGAATGTCCACCTTGGGGCCTATAAAACGTATCCATCTCTCTCATTTATTTATCATAACAGCCCTTTGGACTTAGTTGTTTTATCTCCATTTTTATCTTTAGAAATGAGAAAGCCTAGATTTTATATCCACTTGAAACTAAGTGTTTTTATCCTTCCGCACCATTTAAATAATATTCCATATTTTAAACATAGAAATAAGTGGTATCCCTTTTGGGCCACATACTTATTCCAGTGGGATCCAGGGGCTTCCAACATTTTGACTGTCCTCTTTGGGAACTGCCTTCAAAACCCGTTCTTCTGAGTCTCAGTGTGCAAAAGTTTGGCCTTTTGAGAGTGGATTTCAATTTTGGAAAAGGCATATAATCTCCAAGAGCCAAGTCTGATGAACAAGGGGGGGGTGGTGGATCAAACCGATTAACACTGTTTTCATTCAATGCCTAGGTGTGGATCTGAAGGAATGAGTGTGCTCTTCTTTATGACTCAGATACTGGCTAGAGAGGCATTTGCCCAGGAGGAATTCCAAAATGTGAAGTATTGGCAGCAGAGAGACTATCTTTGAAAGATAAAAGTCACTGGGATATTGTAAATGCTGAGAGTTTTGTGGAATCAAAATAGTCTCGTTGCTTTTTAGGCAGGCAGAGGTTATTACAGGGTAGAGGACCAGCCTGTTCCCTGAAGATTTAAGAATCATTTTATTTGGGATCCCTGGGTGGCGCAGCGGTTTAATGCCTGCCTTTGGCCCAGGGCGCGATCCTGGACACCCGGAATCGAGTCCCGCGTCGGGGTCCCGGTGCATGGAGCCTGCTTCTCCCTCTGCCTGTGTCTCTGCCTCTCTCTCTCTCTCTGGGTGACTATCATTAAAAAAAAAAAAAGAATCATTTTATTTTCATTGACTATATCTTGTTACAACCAAGCTTTCAGCCACTCAGCAAGAGTCCCTTATTTTGAAAACTCTAGGTCCCACCCACTTAAATAACACCTTCTGGGTCCCCTGAGGGGGCCTTTAGGATCAAAATGAAGAATGAATTGAATGTCCTGCTGATGTAGGAAGGATCTTAATGAAGACAAGTAATTAGATTGAGGAATCTTAAAAGTTAGGTGAGTTACCCTAACTCTCCCTCCCATGTAAAGAACCTGTCTGTGTGCAGCTTGTACTGTGCAGTAGAGCTCATGACTGAGTACAGGACAAGGAATCAAATGTATTTGGCAACATTCAACATCCTTTTCATTCTGAGCGGCCATGGTGTTAAAAGGGGCTTTACCCAAGGATTTAGCAACAGAACCATGCTGAAAAATACATAATGGGATTCAGGAGAAATCCTACTCAAGAGGATTAAGGAGTAGTCATGGTTCCGTGGTGTCTTTCTTCTTTGCTACTGAAATGCAGCCAACTCTTGGTGGCAAGGCACACAGCCTCCTTGCAGAAGGCACAGGCCACAGCAGGATTGGGACAAAGAGGAGGAGGAGAACTGTCAATGCCTTTCCAGAAGGCTAGCAGATTTCCATACTCTTGTGAAGAGACCCTGATGCCTCTTTCTATAATGCTTTGTTTGGCGAGAGCAAACATCTGGAAATTGACTTTGGTTAGAGTTCATGCAATCTACAAACCCAAGGCTGTCCTCTTTGGGTTTTTCTATGTCATTATGCAATAACACCATCAGGAGTTCGGTTTCTTGGACACTTATGCAGTAAAGGAACACACAGAACACAAAGGAAGTCTGCTTCTCCCTTTGCCTCTGTCTCTGCCTCTCTCTCTGTGTCTCTCATGAATAAATGAATAAAATCTTAAAAAAAAAAAAAAGAATGACTCCTTCTGATCAGATTTTGCTGCTGTGGCATATGTTTCCTGAAAAGATGAAGAGCCCTGCAGAGGGATGGTACTGGCCAGAGAGGGCCACTCTTAATGTGTGCTTTAACTTTTGACTTTTACAGCCAAATCTGAACTACACTTCCCCGTTTGGGCTTTGATCTAAGCCTTAGTTGTTCATTACACATCATTATAAACCATTGCTTTCAATTTCACTGCCTTTCTTCATCCCATTCTCCTTGGCCTGCCTTTCTAGGTTCATTAAAGGAATTATTTAAAAAAATATTTTATTTAAATTCAATTTACCAACATATAGTATATCACCCAGTGCTCATTCTATCAAGTGCTCTCCTTAGTGTGCATTACCCAGTTACCCCATGCCCTCCACCTCCCCTTCTGCAACACTTTGTTTGTTTCCCAGAGTTAGGAGTTTCTCATGGTTTGTCTTCCTTTCTAATTTTTCCCCACTCAGTTTCCCTCCTTTCCCTTTTAGTATCCTTTACTATTTCTTCTATTCTACCTATGAGTGATACCATATGATAATTGTCTTTCTCTGATTGACTTATTTCACTCAGCATAATACCCTCCAGTTCCATCCATGTCAAAGCAAAAAAACATGGAATGCTTCATGAAATTGCATGTCATCCTTGCACAGGGGCCATGCTAATCTTCTCTGTATTGTTCCAATTTTAGAATACGTGCTGCTGAAGCAAGCACCATTAAAGGAATTATTTGATAGAAACAGCATTAACAGAAACCAACAGTCCTTCTATATTTCCATATTTCCTCTTTTACACCCATTCTTCTCTCTGTCTCTGTCTCTCACTTGCACTCTCTCTCTCTTTTTAGTAAAATCACCTGCATTACTAAGTCTTTGTAATTAATTATTTGTACCTCTCAACTTTCACATAGTCCCTGACGTACCTAAGAAAAGCAACTTTGATAATGTACTACTCAAGTATACATTGTTTTCAAAGTTGCTTTTTCTTCTGCCCTTATGTAAAATGTAAAGGTCTTCACAATATTATAGTCCCACTCCCATTTAATTGTCACCAGGGCAACCAGAACCTTCAAACCACTGGCAGAAGTTGTAGTTGCAGGTGGAATGTGGGAAGGCCTACACTACCCAGAAGGCCTGCACTCCAAAAGCTGGCCTAAGTCTTCCCACATAGTGGGCAAGAGGTTGAAGTTGCTGAGAAATATGTCACTTATGCTAATGGTAGCCATAGGTGGTATTTCTAAGTGACAGGATTCTATGGCTCTGATCTGCTGGTTGTGGTACATCATTGGCTTTTGTGCATGGGGGAAAGGATGCAGGTTGCAGGTGAGTTTAAAGGAGCTGCATTTACCAAGGAAATACTGCACCACTGTACCCGAGCTGTCTTTAAGGAGCTAGAAAGGTTTTGGGAAGTTTTGTCTGTCTGTTTGCATGTTGTTGTTCAGAATAAACAGACACATGGGCTGGTGGAGAACCTGTCAATGTCAAGTTTTTCTCTCAGCTTCAGGAGGGAGAAAAGCAGATCTTAGTCCACAGGATAAAAGAGACAGAGACAGGGATAACTGGGGGGTAGGGAGGAGGCAGCATGTGAAATCTAAGAAATTTAATGCATTCATCTATAATTTCCTATGTTCTTCTGAATCATTCCTTCATCTATTCTTGAATCAATACAAAATTCAGTTTTAATTTGGATGAGGAGGTATTGATTCAGTCTATCATGGGGAGCTCTCAGAAGACATCTAGTCTAACCCTTTCCACTATTTCTTTATTCTTTAATTTGTTCTTTCCTTCATTCATTTATTTACCAACGTTTTTGAATGTTCATTACATTCAAGGTGCTAGTGATACAAACATAAGGAAGACATGGTCCCTTTTCTGAAAGAGTTCACTTCCTAGTGGGAGGCAGAGATGGAAGAGCGAGTTAGCAGACTGAGTAGAAAGTAAAGGGACTGAGTTGTGTCCAGTGTACATGGGGGCACAAAAAGGGAGGATGATCACTTTCACCAAAATGAGTTTAAATAATAATAATAATCCAAAGAGCAGGTAACAGCACTCCTAATGAAGCAAACGAGGCGTGGAGAGGGGAAGTGAGCTGCCTATGGCCTACGTGGAGGCAGAACTTGATACTGTCTTGCTATTAATCATAAAGGGATTTGGAGTCACACCACAGCACAGTCGTGACAAGTTGGCCTTGCCTCTGTAAATACTTAGAAATACCCAAACCATTTACTCAAAGAACTCCACAGAAGCAAAATCGCACTCTCTTGCGGAACGTGGAACACTAGAGAACATGATGAGAAATAAAGAATCAGTGCTCCCTCCCCTTTTCTCAGGCTGCTTCTGCTCTGCCAGAGTCACCCAAGCCAACCTGGACTTGGAGTCTTCGTGAGCCTCTTTCTAAGAAAGCTGTCACCAGGATTGATGGTCTGGGTTGGTAAAGGACTAGATTTCTAAACATCCCTAACTGAGAGCTTAGATCAGTAGTGCACCTGTCACTCTCATCTGAGAGGTAAAAAGGAATCCACTCTGCTGGAGGCATCATCAGCAAGGAACAATTTTATTGCATTTGGAGGGAAAAAAAATTTCCCTTCTCTCTGGTGAATCTGAATGCCTCATTTCCCAACCATGCCACCTTTTGGAAACGTTACTGGAATTACTCCCATGACCAACTTCAAAGGGCTCTTCTATTAAGCCATCATCAGAGGTTCTATTTCACAAGGCTTGAACATTAAGAAAAACAACAACAATAACAACAGACCTAATCGGGGAATCTGATTTTATCATTATTTGCTAATAATAAAGGCAAGGGTAAGGAATAATTAGCTCACCACTTTCCTTGAACATTAAAAGCATATTTGTGGAATAGGCCCATATCCTTTATAGAGATAAGGTATTGTATATCAGAGGAAATAAGATGGTAAATGATTTATCTAAAATATGCAATAAATGTAGTGGGTGGGGGGGCAATGATCCAGACTCTCGACTCAGGATTTAATTTCTTTGGGTCACATTATACAATTAGAAAATAAAAGTGTGTGTATAAGATATGGAAATGTGGAGCGCCTTGGGTGGTTCAGTTGGTTGAGTATTCCACTCTTGATTTTGGCTCAGGTCATGATCTCAGAGTCTGTGTAGGGCTCTGAACTCAGGAGGGAGTCTGCTTGGGATTCTTCCTTTCCTTCTGCCCCTCCCCCATGTGCATGTTCTCATTTTCTCTCTCTCCCCCTTTCTCTCAAATATAAATAAATAAATATTTTTAAAAAGATCTAGAAATGAGTATGTGCCACGAGTCTATACCATACAGCAGGCTAATGAGAGGAATACTGTACCACAAAAGTTTCTTTTCACATTCTGTCACTTGAATGGGAATGCTAGTAGTAGAAAATAAAAGGAGTTTCTGATAGTATTTATAATTTTTTCTTTTCATTTCTTAAATTTATATGGCAAACATTTTTATGGGGCTTCCTATGTACTAAGAGTTTTCTAAAACTTATAAAAGTTGTAAACTCATTGAATACTTACAGCTACCTTTTAAGCTATGTAATATTATATCCCCAATCTACAGACATTAAACAAGTTTATTTAAAATGCAAATTTGTTAATAAAGGAACAAAGCAGTTATACGTTTGTGTCTCATAATTATTCAAATGGATTAGACTCATGGTTGGATTCAAAAACATGTGAAAATTAGACAACCATTTTTGAACAACCAAGGAGTCAAAGAAGAAATCAAAAGAGAAATTAAAAAATATCATGAGACAACTGAAAGTGTAAACCAATATACGAAAACTTCTGGAATGCAGCAAAAGTAGTTCTAAAAGGAAAGTTAGGGCAGCCTGGGTGGCTCAGTAGTTTAGCGCTGCCTTCAGCCCAGGGTGTGATCCTGGAGACCCGGGATGGAGTCTTATGTCGGGCTCCCTGCATGGAGCCTGCTTCTCCCTCTGCCTGTGTGTCTACCTTCCTCTGTGTGTGTGTGTGTGTGTGTGTGTGTCTCTCATGAATAAATAAATAAAATCTTTAAAAAAATAAAAAATAAAAGGGAAGTTAATAGTAATAAACACCTACATTAAGAAAAAAGAAAGATCTCAAGACGCCTGGGTGGCTAAGCGGTTTAGCACCTGCTTTGGCTCAGGGAGTGATCCTGGAGTCCTGGGATCGAGTTCCACATCAGGCTCCCTGCATGGAGCCTGTTTCTCCCACTGCCTGTGTGTCTGCCTCTCTCTCTCTCTCTCTCTCTCTCTCTCTCTGTCTCATGAATAGTCTTCTTAAAAAAAGAGAAAAAAAGAAATGGAATATTACTCAGCCATTAGAAACGACAAATACCCACCATTTGCTTCGACGTGGATGGAACTGGAGGGTATTATGCTGAGTGAAATAAGTCAATCGGAGAAGGACAAACATTATATGGTCTCATTCATTTGGGGAATATAAAAAAATAGTGAAAGGGAATAAAGGGGAAAGGAGAAAAAATAAGTGGGAAATATCAGAAAGGGAGACAGAACATGAAAGACTCCTAACTCTGGGAAATGAACTAGGGGTGGTGGAAGGGGAGGTGGTTGGGGGGATGGGGTGACTGGGTGGCGGGCACTGAGGTGGGCACTTGACGGGATGAGCACTGTGTGTTATTCTATATGTTGGCAAATTGAACACCAATAAAAAATAAATTCACTTAAAAAAGAGAAAAAAGAAAGATCTCAAATAAGCAACCTAGCTTTATACCTCAAGAAACTAGAAAAATAAGAACAAATTAAGCCCAAAGTTAGCATTAGGAAGGCAATAATAATTTTAGAGCAGAAATAAAATGATCGAAAAGATCAATGAAACTTAGAGTTGTTTTTTTTTCAAAGATAAGCACAATTGTCAAATCTTTAGCCAAACTAAGAAAAAAGAAAGAAGACTTGAATAAAATCACAAATGTAAGAAGAGGTGCAGAAATACAAGTGGTCATAAGAGACCACTATGAACAATTACATGACACCAAAGCAGACAATCTAGAAGGAATGGATAAATTTCTAGAAACATATGACCTACCAAGACTGAATCATGAAGAAATAGAATATCTTAACAGACCAATAAAAAGTACAAAGACTAAATCAGTAATCTAAAACCTTCCAACAAAGAAAAGCCCAGGACCAGATGGCTTCACTCGTGAATTCTACCAAATATTTTTTTTAATTTTTTTTAATTTATTTTTTATTGGTGTTCAATTTACTAACATACAGAATAACCCCCAGTGCCCGTCACCCATTCACTCCCACCCCCCGCCCTCCTCCCCTTCTACCACCCCTAGTTCGTTTCCCAGAGTTAGCAGTCTTTACGTTCTGTCTCCCTTTCTGATATTTCCCACACATATTTAACGAAGATTTAATACCAATCCTTCTCAGACTTTTCCAAAAAATTGAAGAGGAAGGAACACTTACAAACTCATTTTATGAGGCCATAATTACCCTGATACCAAAGCTAGATGAAGGCACTACAAGAATATGAAATTTCAGACCAATATCCTCAATGAACATAGATGCAAAAATCCTCAACAGAAAACCAGCAAACCAATTTAACAATGTATTAAAAGGATCATACATTATGGTCAAGTTGGATTTATTCTTAGGATGCTTCAAATCCTAAGGATGGTTCAAATCTACAAATAAATCAATGTGACACACAGCATTAACAGAATAAAAGTTAAAAATCATGTGACTATCCCAAGAGATGTAGAAAAAGCATTTAACAAAATTCAACACACTTTCATGGTTAAAAAAAATCTCTCAACAATGAGAGTTAGCTATCACCTCTCTAATATTATCCTTGGTGGTGAAAAGGCAAAAGGTTTTTTTCTCTAAGATCAGGAAGAATGTAAGGATGCTCACTCTCAATACTTCTATTCAACACAGTATTAGAAGTCTTAACCAGAGCAATTAGGGGGAAAAAAAGAAATACAAGGCATCCAAATTGGAAAGGAAGAAGTAAAATTGCCTCTATTTGTAGAGATGATTTTATGTCTAGTAAAGACTAAAGACTCTACCAAAAACTATTCAAACTAATTAATGAATTCAGGAAAATTGCAGGGTACAAAGTCAGGGTACCAAAATCTGTTGCATTTCTATATATTAACAATGAACTATCTAAAAAAATAAAGAAAGCAATCCCATTTGCAATAGCACCAAAACAATAAAACATTTAGGAATAAATTTAACCAAGGAGGTTAAAGATCTGTACATTTAAAATTATAAAACACTGATGAAAGAAATTAAAATAGACACAAATAAATGGAAAGATATCCCATGTTCATGGAATGAATGAACTAATACTGTTAAAATGTCCAGGCTACCCAAAGCACTCTACAGATTCAATGCAATCCCTATCAAAATTCCAATGGCAGTTTTCATAGAAATAGAAAAAAAATCCTAAAATTTGCATGGAACCACAATAATTCCTGAGTAGCCAAAGGCAATCTTGAGCAAGAAGAATGAAACCAGAGGCATCACATATTCCTGATTTTAAATTATGTTGCAAAGATACAGTAATCAAACAATATGGCACCGGCATTAAAAAACAGACACAAAAGACCAATGGAACAAATTAGAAAGCCCAGAAATAAACCTCACAAATATGGTTAACTAATTTTCAACAAGGAACCAAAAATACAGAATGGGGAAATGATAGTTTCTCCAATAAATGTTATTGGGAAAATTAGATATCCACATGCAAAAGAATAAAATTGGAACCTTATCTAATACCATATACGAAAATCAACTCAAAATGAATTAAAAATTTAAACTTTAAACATGAAGCCATAAAAAGCGTAGAAGGAAACAAAAGGAGAAAGTTCCTTGGCATCAGTCTTGGTGCTGATTTTTGGGCTATGAAACCAAAAAAAAAAAAAAAAAAGCAAAAATAAGCAAGTGTGATTGCATCACATTCAAAAGCTTTTGCACAGCAAAGGGAATAATCAACAAAACAAAAAGCAATCTACGGAGCTAGAGAAGACATTTGCAAACCATAGATCTAATAAAAGATTAATATCCAAAGTACACAAGGAATTCATACAACTCAACAGCAAACAAACAAAAACTAAATAACATGATTGAAAAGTGGTCAGAACCTGAATAGACATTTCTCTAAAGAAGACAATAGAGATGGCCAACAGAAATATGAAAAGGCACTCAACCTCACTCATCATCAGGGTAATGAAAAATCAAAACCTCCACCTGTCAGGATGTGGTAGGATTAAAAACAACAAGAAGAAAAGATAGCAAGTATTGGCAAAGATGTGGAGAAAAGAGCATCCTTGCACACTGTTGGTAGGAATGGAAATTGATACAGGCATCAGGGAAAGCAGTATGGAGGTTCCTCAAAAAACTAAAAATAGAACTACCATATGATCCAGCAATCCTATGTCTGGATATAGATCCAGAGGAAATAAAACTCCCATCTCAAAGAGATACACGCATCTGCATGTTCATTGCAACATTATTCACATTAGGCAAGACATGGAAACAACCTACTTGTTCATCAATGGATGAATGGATGAAGAAAATATGGTGCATACATTCAATGGAATATTATTCAGCTTTTAAAAAAGGAGGAAGGAAATACTGCCATCTGCGACAAGGTGAATGAACCTAGAGGCATTATGCTTAAGTGAAATAAGCCAGACACAGAAAGACAAGCACTATGTGATACCACCTATATAAGGAGTCAAAAATAGTCAAACTTACTGAAGCAAAGAGTCGAATGGTGGTTTTTCAGGGGGAGAAGGAAGTGGGGGTTGATGGTTCAAGCACAGAAAATTTCAGTTTTGCAAAATAAGTACGTTTTGGAGAACCACTATACAGCATAGTGCCCATCACTACCAATCCTTTATACTTACTTTGCCAAGAGGGTAGATTTAATATTAAGTGTTCTTACCACTAAACAGCAACAACAGTAGTAATGATAAAGAGGAAATTAGGGGAATTGATGTATATGTGTATGGCCTTGATGGTCATAACGGTTTCACAGACATATATTTATCCCCAAACTTCTCAAGTTGTGTACATTAAGTACATACAGCTTCTTATGCCAATCATAACTCCAGAATTCTTTTAGAAAAACAAACCTATATTGCTTTCACAATAATAAGGAGTAAAAGAAACTTGATTAAGAAAAATTGCCCATTTCCATTTTTCTGGGCAATCAGTACCAATGGTCCGTGATCCTGACTTATGTATCATCATTGGCTTTTGGAAGAATTGTGGTAACTGCCACATGATTACAGACTATGACTCAGGAGCAAAGTGAACTTGGGGTCCCAATACTTCTGCTGTCTTTCTGGCTAATTTTAGTTGTCTGAAGGAGACAGACGAATGGATCCAATCGCTAAAGCAGACAGAGTATGGACGCGCAGTGCCAGGTTCATGCTGTAACTGGTGATCACACCTCAGTAGAACCTTGCAACACTTCTTGTAATCCCAGCTGGGCCTCCCCTGAGCAGAGACAGCAATTATATGTAGTGCTTTGCAGAGGTAAACAAATGTTCATGGGGGACTGACTTATAATCAGCCAAGTCATTTCATTTATGGCTTGCATCGAATTGGAATGAAGGCCTGTGATCAGGGAAATCGAGCATATTCATTTACTGTCTCAGCAAGTGTTTTGAGAACTTAGGTACATTTCTCTTTCCCTTCAGAGATATGACCGTACAGCATATTGAAGACTCAGAAAGCACTTTAGAAATAGACTGTATCTTCAAAATAACTCTACATCTCCTCTTGTACTTAGCTCAAGTACACCAGTATGCATTTGGCCATTTTCCATTGCTATTATTTCTTATGACTCAGTGCCAT
Organism: Canis lupus dingo; assembly: GCF_003254725.2. Classification (NCBI taxonomy): domain Eukaryota; kingdom Metazoa; phylum Chordata; class Mammalia; order Carnivora; family Canidae; genus Canis; species Canis lupus. Next base: position 103,850,925 of record NC_064281.1, on the reverse strand, counting down.
ATGCCTGGAAAGGCATAACATAAAAATTATATTTTTACGGGAACTTTGGTGGCACCATATTGTTTCCCTGTCTCTCTGACTCTTATTAACTAGGCTTCAGCAAATGCTTTAAAATGATGACAGCTGAGAGAATCATAAAAAAAATATAGAGAAAAGACATGATAAGACTTTATATAGAATGAATTAAAAACCATAATAACATGACTTTCAGCCATTGATTAGTGAGAAACCAAAACTGTGAATATGAATGGACAGAAGTGGAAAACTACGTCCTGAAGTTGTGACCATGCTTGTCCCGCTCAAAAGTCTCTAAGACCACCAGTCCATCTAAGAACTGTGAGCAGGGGATCCCTGGGTGGCGCAGCGGTTTGGCGCCTGCCTTTGGCCCAGGGCGCGATCCCGGAGACCGGGGATCGAATCCCATGTCGGGCTCCCGGTGCATGGAGCCTGCTTCTCCCTCTGCCTGTGTCTCTGCCTCGCTCTCTCTCTCTCTCTGTGTGTGTGTGACTATCATAAATAAATAAAAATTAAAAAAAAAAAGAACTGTGAGCAGAATTTCAGTTTCAAAGACAGAAAATGGCTAGGCAGTCTGGAGGGTGAAAACAAATTAAGTGAAGTCCCTCAGAAGAGGTGTAGAAGCTAGTTTGGGAACCAAAATAATGTGCAGGATAACAATTCAAATCATTAGGTCAGCAGTTTGTGACTGGGTATTAAGCTGTGAATTAAAATAGGGAGTGGTCAAAGAAAGGTTCCTGGAGGACTGAAGGCTTCAAGGAGTCCTTTCAGAGAAGGAAAATTGGGGGGCACCTGGGTGGCTCAGTGGTTGAGCCTTTGGCTCAGGTTGTGTTCCCAGGGTCCTGGGATTGAGTCCCGCATGGGGCTCCCAACAGGGAGCCCACTTCTCCTTCTGTCTATGTCTCTGCCTCTCTCTCTGTGTCTCTCATGAATAAATAAATTAAAAACCTTTAAAAAAAGAGAGAGAGAAGGAAAATTGGGACTCCTCCATGGAAGTTAAGAATTGTGCTAGGACTGAAGCAGTTGGCATTAGTCTCAGATTTGGGCTCTTACACTCACCTTATGACTTTGGGCAGGTTTATTTTATAAGCACTCATAAAACATTCCATATATAGCAGACACTTTCTAACTCATGTAAGCCTTATAATAATTCCATGAAGTAGTCACTATCATCCTCATTTTTACTGTAGAGGAAACAGAGGAACAGAGAGGTTAAGTCACTTGACCAAGACCACACAGCTAATATGTGGCAGAGCCAGGATTCAAACCTAGGTAGTTCTGATCCAAGTCTACACACTCAGCCACTCACTATGCTACAATCTGCCCAGCTTTTCTGATGATTGTTTTTTTCATTTATGAAAAAATTGAGACAATAATTCCTTTTGACCCTATCATGAGCAATAAATTAGAGTCAGTAAAAGTGCCTGGCACACAGGAGGCACTCAATAAAGAGCTGCTGCTTTTTGTAATTTCCTCTCTCCTTGAAGCTCAGCTTCCTCCTGGTCCTTGGAACGAATCTTGCCTCGGATCTTCTACCCCTGCTTTGATTCTCAAGTGCCCCTCACTATATTTCACTTATTTTTTTGAGTACTTTCTTTGTATATGTTATATCCCTAGCCTCAAGTGCCTGCCTCACCCTATGGAGCAGATCGATATAACCCCTCCTCATTGGCAGTCATAGAGTTGTACCTAGTTGTGTTCGAGATGGCGCATCTGTGAAACAGTTGGTGACTTCTGTCCATTCTATGCACTTAGTGATGCAGCAGACAGTTCATAAATGTCTGTTGATTATGTGCCTGGTCTGGTGTGACGTGATGTAGGATCAATGAAAAGACAGAGAAAATGAAACAGGGTAGAGAGAGCAGGAAGGACAGAAGGGGTCAAGGGGTCTTATGCTCCATCCAAGAGCCCATGCAGACCCTGGCTTTGCTCAGCTTTCATCCTCAGGAGCCATCAGGTTGCCCCTAGATGCCCCTTCTCTCCTCCTTCCCTCTCAATACCATTTACCCATCCCTCATCTATGGGCTTTTGGGCCCAGCTTCCAGAAGCTAAGTAACCTGATAAAAGTAATCTGCACTAAAGCGTTCATTCAGCTAGCAGGTTAATGTGTTATTCTTCCTGGGTAATTTGTTCATTTCGAGAGGGGTTTTTTGAAGACATTAAGCATGATGGCACAAAATTTGAGGTCTCATTGCAGCCCAAAGAGGAAAAGAGTGCTTCCCACGACCCAAGCTTTCAAGATTAGCTGCATTCTGGTGTCTATGGTCGTTTGCAAAGTCACCCTGGTGCCAAAGCCACTGTCTTATGGCTTTTAATATGTCCCACCCACTCAAGTTTGGCTCAAAGAGGAAAATGCACGATCCTCCTTACGTATCCTCCCTGGACCCGGGAAGAAAATTCTCCTGATCGCAAGAGAGGCTGAGAAATGGGCCATTTGGCCAGGGATGAAAATTGCCAACACTCATGATCTGGTGGGCGGTGCTCTTATTTAATTCAGTAGGTACTATCATCATCCCTTATCAAATGAAGAACCAGGGCACAGAGAGGGTAAGTAACTTGCTCCAGGTAACACTCGAGCTAACTGAACACATGGCTCTAGGATCTGTGCCCTTAATCACTATACTATACCCTTCAGTATCTCAAGTTCAAGTCCCCTCTTCCCACATAGCGTCAGCAGATAGACCAGACACCACCATGGGCTCATAGAGACTTACCAGCGAGGTACATGCTCTTGTCCCACATCCAGGATATTGCAGCCATGCCCCCGTTCAGCAGGGCAGAGACAGGCCACTGCTCTAGCATTCTGACCTTGCTCCTAGGAGCCTAAGTTACTCTGGGACTGATAGCACCTTCTTTCTTCTTCCAGACATCAACCTGTGTTGCACAAAGATTGACGAGGAACTGCCCTGAAAACCCTCCCTTCTCCACTCCACTCCAGAATGGGAAGGAATGCCTCAACCTGGTTGGCAGCCAAGCTGAAGGTTTGATAGGAAACACCTGAGGTGTGACTAATTATCTTTTCTAAAAGGAAAAGGAAAATTTACGAAATTAACCCTTCCGTAAGACTACCGACCAGCCAGTCTTTTCTCTGTCCCCGACGTGCCCTCGAATTGCCGCCTATAAGCCCATGTGCACCCTGTGACTTCAAATCTGCAGTGCCCTTTACCTTCTCTCACTAAAGGGGCACTCGCTATGTGCCAGGCACAGTCAGTGCTTTCCAAACCTTGTCATTTTGAATCCCACCACATCTGCTATAAGGAAGATTCTAGAATGACCTCACTTTCTATAGCAGGAAATCGAGAAAGATTAAATTAACTTATATATTATATTACCAAGGGATACTTTTGAGCTTCTTGCCCATTCTCAGCATTGGTTTGTTACCATTCAGTTTTTCCTCCGGTTCCATGATTAAGAATGCCTGTTCATTATCTGTATGACATTCACAATATCTCCAATGCAAAATGCAATGAGATAGTCATTATTGTATCCACATGTTGCATGGAGGTTAGAGCATGTTTTGGCATGACTAAAAGTCGGATACTTGAAAATGTGAAAATGGGAAGAGCAAGGGTTTCCTATACATGCGAATATGTATCTTTCACATTAACGTTCGTTGTTCTTTCTGTGATGACAAATCTAATGGAATTAGGATGTGAAGTGCTTTCCACTTGACATAGTTTAGGGCCTGGCAGAAGCGTTTGATTTGGCCTTGGCCTTGCATAAATAATTAAAACACAATCCAATCCAGGTGCCTTTTTAAAATAATGAATTCAGCTCATCCACATTTACAAGGAATAAGAGCAGTGTTTTCTTCAACAGATAAAAAAAATATATTTCTGTCTGATATTTTAACCATTCCAAGAACAGAAGCACAAAAAGCTCAGCATAAAAAGAAGAAAGGTGGAGTAAGGGAGATGATGGAAGAGAAGAAAGAGAGATGGCTGGAAGAGAGACAAAGGGCTGCAGAAATATTTGGAGAGGATAAAAGAGCAGTTGTTGAGAAATGCATGGGAAGAGAGAAATAAATAGCAGAAGGTGAGAGAAATAGAAGTAGTTTATTTGAGAGGCCTAATTCTCACATCGAAATAATTATCTCTCCAATTTAATACTGCTTTATTAGACAGATTGCCAAAATTAAAAAAAAATCCTTTAAATGTCCCCAGTATTAGCTTAAAAAAACCTAGATACAAATCTTTGGGCTCTCCAGATCATTATCCTTATGAATACTCATGGATGCAATCAGTGGAAAAATATAATTTTGCATCCTAACCTTTTATTAACGTTATTTCCTGTACAATTTTCTGTTTTTCTACCATGTTCATATAATTTCACTGCATTAATATATAATAAATACTTCAATCATTCCCCTTATTATTGGATATTTAGGTTGTTTTAAGGCTTTTGATATTAAAATGAAAGCTGCTTTTTTCTTCTTCTTTTGAATTATTATGTTAGGATAATTTCCCAGAATTGGGCTCCTCTGTTCAACGACTATGAACATTTTTATGACTCTTGACCCATTTTACAATGCCTTCAGCAACTTGAACGGGCTAGTTCTTCCAGATCCTGTGTAGTATTGGGTTTTGTAAATTACTTTTGGCAATTACCTCAAGTATCAAATGGTGCCTCCTAGTTGGAACTATATATATTTCTTCTAGTGACATGATATTCTTTGACTCTTTGTCTCTTGGGGATCTGGTAATGGTCTTGAAAATATAGCACCTCTGTATACAGTTTACATGCTATCCATGATCATTTGATCAATCATATGATCAATGGTCATATCCATGATCATTCATTTATCCATGATCTTCCTAGCATTTTCACCACTTAATCTTAGTTTTGATAATGGTTTTACATTTTTGTATTATGTTGTACTCTCTGACCAGTGTTTCCTTTGCAATGTTTTCTATCACTTCAAAACTTTAAAATTCCTATAGTTGAGTTACATACTGTAGTCGATAGCTAATTTTTTTAGTTTTATTTAGATGTTTGATTTTTTATTCATGCAGAAAGAATCATTACGTATACCCCAGTTGAATTTGCTAAATAATGAGTTTTCTCCCCATTGTTTATTATGCTTTGTTCATTAAACATTCAATTCTTGCATTTATTACAGCCTTTTTCCTGGTATCTGTAACACATTTACTCATCGATATTTCTGATTTGTGTCAGAATTCTGTTATTTTAACCATTTTAATTTATACTATTTGCTACTTCTGTTAGATATCTGTTTCTCTAGGACAATCACGTACAACCATTACAAGTTAATGTGGTATCATTTTTGAAATACGAGATGTCTTTATTTGAATAGTTTACATCTATAAATCAAGGTGTGAAGAAGTATCAGCTTCATACTATTGGTTTCCCATTAAGAAATGTAGTGTGAGAAAAAAAAAAAAAGAAAAAAAGAAATGTAGTGTGAGGGATCCCTGGGTGGCACAGCGGTTTGGCGCCTGCTTTTGGCCCAGGGCGCGATCCTGGACACCCGAATCGAGTCCCGCGTCGGGGTCCCGGTGCATGGAGCCTGCTTCTCCCTCTGCCTGTGTCTCTGCCTCTCTCTCTCTCTGTGTGTGTGACTATCATAAATAAATAAAAATTTATTTAAAAAAAAAAGAAATGTAGTGTGACTTTACATTTACTCGGGTTTTTCTTTCTTTCTTCCATGAAGGTGTTGTATTATTTCTTTTTCTCACACTATTGTGTATATGACTTTTTTCCAAATACTTTAATGTTTTTGCTTTGTTGTAAATGTGTTACTTCTCCTTTTTGTTGGCTTATTGGTAGATATTTAATTGGCTTTCCAAGACGAATCTTTTATTTTGTGAACTCTGTAGCTCCCTCTAAACATTTTAATTCTGTGGCTTTTCTAGGTATATTCTAATGTTGTCTAAAAAATTCTCTAACTTTATTTTTTTCCTCTGTAATATTCACTTTTAATTTATCTTCATACCTTATTACCAAAATAAGACTTTCTTAGAAACACTGAACTTACAGAGGAACAAAAGCTTGTTTGGGTCCTGTGTGTTTTTTTTTTTTTTTAAGATTTTGTTTATTTGGGATGTCTAGATGGCTCAGCGGTTGAGCATCTGCCTTCTGCCCAGGGCCTGATCCTGGAGACTCGGGATCGAGTCCCACATCGGGCTCCCTGCATGGAGCCTGATTCTCCCTCTGCCTGTGTCTCTTTCTCTCTCTCTCTCTCTCTCTGTGTCTCTCATGAATAAATAAATAAAATCTTTTATTCATGAGAGACACACAGAGAGGCAGAGACACAGGGAGAGGGAGAAGCAGGCTCCCTGTGGGAGCCTGATTCGGGACTCTATCCCTGGACTTGGGTTCACGCCCTGAGCCAAAGGCAGATGCTCAACTGCTGAGCTACCCAGGCAGCCCCTGATCCTGTTTTTATGGAAAATGACTTTGTTTTTCCAATTGGTAGGAGATTAGTTCTTTGGGTTTTTTTTTTTCATTCTTTATCATGTTAAAGAGGTAGTTCACTATTTCTATATTTAAAGATGTTGACCATAAAAAGGAGATGGATTTTTGTCACATGTCTTTTTTGCATTTACTAAGCTTATCATGCATTTTTCCATAATATCGATTTTTTAAGACTTATTATTTAAGAGGCAGAGGAAGAAGGAGAGAATCTCAAGCAGACTCCCCGCTGAGTGCAGAGCCTGAAGCCAGGGCTGGAACTCTGGACTCTGAGGTCATGACCTGAGCTGAAATCAAGAGTCCAATGCTCAATCACCTGAGCCACCCAGGTGCCCCCATAATATTGATTTTTGGCTGAAGTCATCTGTACATTTATGGGATAAATAATACTTGCAAGGCTTAAACTTATTTTAATGAGTTGCTGTATTGTATTGGTAGCATTTTGATTAAAATGTTCACATAAAAAAATGCCTACATCAATGAGAAGCAGTACGGTATACTAAAAGGAGCAACCATCTGAATTCAAGTTCAACTGGGCCCTATAATAGCTTTATTCAGTGCTTTGTAGTAGCAAAAAGCATGAGCCTTACCAACAGAGAAAACTTTGAATCCTGGTTCTGCCACTTAATCGCTTTGTTAACTTTATCACTTTGGATGAGCCTCACTTCTCACTTTTCTGTTCTTTTTTTTTTTAATTTTTTATTGGTGTTCAATTTACTAACATACAGAATAACCCCCAGTGCCCGTCACCCATTCACTCCCACCCCCCGCCCTCCTCCCCTTCTACCACCCCTAGTTCGTTTCCCAGAGTTAGCAGTCTTTACGTTTTGTCTCCCTTTCTGATATTTCCCACACATTTCTTCTCCCTTCCCTTATATTCTCACTTTTCTGTTCTTAACAAGGAAGCACAATAATAGTTACTTTATAAGAGTTGTTGTGAAGATCAAATGAGCTACCTTACAAAAAATGCTTAGTACAGTGCCTGGCTTGGAGTATTTCCACATTAAATTGTTGCTATTATAACTATCGTATTCCTAAGTGATAATAGGCCATGTTTTTCTTCTTCATATCATTCTTACCTTTTATATTATTCTTACATTCTTGTATCATTTTCATCTGTATCATTCTTGCCACATTTCCCTCTAAGGAGAATTATAAGAAACAAACCATACTTTTCAATACCCAGGGATAATTCATATAATAGGTTCCTTAAAGGCTTAAGGGAAAAATTGTTTTATAAATTCATCAGGCCTAGGTGTGTTTTGAAGGATGTGACTCTTCAATACTTTTCCTGTTTTCTTCTGTGTTTATTAGAACATGTCCAGAGAATTCTGAAAATTTTGCCCAAGTGAAAGAAAAATCTGAATTTCAGGAATTTTGTTTACAACCTGAGAATTGTTGATCAATTTATTATCTAAGCTTGCAATGATTTTGGCATGCAATTACTTATTGCATTGCCTTCTCTCTTCTGTAAGAAACACAGTGTGCATCATTTTACAAAGGGCTTACCTTGGAAATGAACATTTCTTTGATTGTCTAAACCTTTTTGACATCCCAATTCTGCTTTTTCCCTCCCCTATCAGTCAGAACCTTTGTGTGAATCCCAAACCCCCAATTCCCAATGAAAAAGACTCTTCAGAAATGGATGAATAATCAATGTCAACCACCCTTAAATCGCCAGAGGCTTCTGTATGGAATGACCACAACAGAGCAGCAGCAAACAGTACTTAACTATTTGCTAATAATGCTAGGCTGGTGAGAATAATTCTACAGGTTCAAAAGGAGAGGAAGATCCTTCACCTTCTGTGCATAGCACGACCCCACCCGGATGTCCACTGACAATCTCTTAAAGGGAATAATAAATGAGTTATAATGCCTTGACAGGAGTAAAAGAATAACTTTGGTGGAAAATATTGAGAGTTCAACAACCCCACCCATCCAGCATCTTTGAAAACACAGCAATGTTCATTAGGTTATGGATTATAATAAATAATAATAAACCATTACATAACTTTGAGAATTCTTTCCTGTTTCAAAGTTAATTATATACATTGGATGAATGTGTCACTTGAGAGGCTGCTACCTCGTTATCTAGAGTTTTAGCCTTACACATGTCTGCGTAAACGTCTATTAATAATGCTTAAGGGATCCCTGGGTGGCGCAGCGGTTTAGCGCCTGCCTTTGGCTCAGGGCGCGATCCTGGAGACCCGGGATCGAATCCCACGTCGGGCTCCCGGTGCATGGAGCCTGCTTCTCCTTCTGCCTGTGTCTCTGCCCCCCCCCTCTCTCTGTGACTATCATAAATAAATAAATTAATTAATTAAAAAAAATAAAGACTGCAAAAAAAAATAATGCTTAAGCATTAAGACATAGTGAGAGTACGGGAACATATTCCCTGGGTGTATTCAAATATTTGCTGTGTATACCTTTGTTTGACTGGCTGGGGCAGAGGGACAGGACTGAACATTTAAATCCAGGTGTTGTGAGGTACTTCCCTTTAAAGATCCCTCAGGAATAGTGATTCTGAGACTAGCCCAAAATGCAATTGGGGAACAAGTGTAAGAATTCAGAGACTATAATGTATATACATTAAGAACTCATCTTGTGGATGAGTCAGCGCGCAACTCGATTTTTCCTGGGTCGTGCCCCCAATCATGCCTAAGGGGGAAGAAAAGAAAAGAAAATGTTGGTTAGCTCTAACTACTAAAGTAGAAAGTAATTCCAAGGTGGGTCCACCCTACAGAGCAAATAAGCCCTTCTATAGTGCTAAGGGGAGGTAACAGCAATTTCCCACTGTCTTTGAGAACACTCCCCAATGACCTGGTGGCATGAAAATTTGTCTAGCTTCATTTGTGGAGGCCATACCACCTGGGGTAAAAGGACAATTTACTGGGCTAAAATTTGTTTATAGGGCTGTCTTCCTCTCCATTATGGACAAAAGAGAATAATAAAGCCTCATTTGCAACTTTCACTGGTCAGACATGGTGAACAAAAGAATAATATGTTGAAGCTATACTATCTTGAGAGCTAGCAAATTGACCTATTTATGACCTTACATTTATAATAAAACGATTATTTCACCAATGCAATAACAATAAAATCGAGCCAGTTTGGGGATTAGGGAAAGCTGGAGTGCCCCACAGGAGATGTGGTTTACAATGGTGGACAGAGGTAAACGCACTGGTTTTGACCTAAGTTACGTTTAGTATAAAGACTCCTTTGTTGACTCACTGTGATAACAGTTCCTCATTTGTTAGATCATGGTGTATAAAGTTATATAAGTCAGCCCTGCCCTTCTCTCCAGACTATTGCAGTAGCCAACATCTCCTCCTTTTAGCTATGGTAGTTCCTGGACTGCCAAAGCCACTTCCTACATGGCAGCCAAGTTTGACTTTTAGAGAGAGTAGTGCAGGTAATTTGGCAAGCTCCATAGGAGGTGGGCAGAAGGGGTTAGGAATTAGTCTTTCTGTTTACGTTTTTCTTCATATAACCAGAAGCTCATGCGTTGTTCCACTTACGGTAGGATTCTAGCCATGATGACAAAAGTATCAGAAGCTGTCCCAGCACATCGTCCTGATAACTTTCACAATCCTCGCCAAATGCCTTGGGGAGGGGGTGTGTCTCAATTATTTAAAGGGCAGTTTGTGCCAGTGTTCTCCTTCCAACCATTAGGATCCTGCTCCTATTATCTGGCATTTAACAAGCAGACATTGATTTCTTACCTAAAATTAGATGGGAGAATTCTATTGGGATCAGTCTGGCAGAATTAAAAAATGTAATGGGCCTGAGAATTCGCTTGGCTTCTCAACCTAACTGCAACTTAAACGTCTCCTGCGATGTTTTTTTTTTTGCACTTTCTGGAGAGCATGTAGAACTCTGCAGTGGGGTGAAGCAGTTCATGGCAGGAGAGCAGCACATGAATTGCTATGAGCTTATCACTGAGGCTCTCGCATATGCGTATGTTATCAAGTACAATTGTCCTAATAAAATTAAATAAAAGCAAGCGTTTATTATTGGGGCTCCAATTAAGGGACAGCTGGTGTTCCTATTACACTTGCATTAGATCGAAACTGGTAATTTAGCTGTCCAGATGCACGTTTTTAAATCAAAATATGAAATTGCATTTGCTTTGTCCGTTTCTCATTCACAAGTATCGGGGACCCTACCCTAGGGCTCTTGCTTCCCTTCAAAGTCCATCGAAGAAGGGAAACTATTGGCACCAGTCAAAATTTCCCGGAGGTTCTTAAGGGGAAATAAAGGATTGGGACTTTTACAGAAGTTAGCTCCCAGGAAAGCAGCTGGTGAGTATTCTTTTTCTTTTTCTTTTTTGGCCTCCAGTGAGCCAACATATTTGTTGACTAAGGCCATTTTTAGGGAATTACCTGTCTCACTTCACCCGTATCTGAAGTGACTCTAAGCGTACAGCTTTGAGCCACACCGCATTTCTCATTCGCAATTCAGTTCCTGAAGCTCTAGAAACTTTGCCGCCTCCCTCCCCCTTCTCCGGGGATGTGCGCGAGCTCTGTTTGTTTTCGCTTTTGTAAAACCTGAGCGTTATGATTTGTCCCCCGTTCCTTTAATAAAGAAACGACAGAGAGCCTTTGTAACGGAGGCTGGGCCGCTGGGTTTGGGGGGAGAGGCGCCACACCCCCTGAGAATAAAGCCCGCGCGACGCTCTCGGAGAACCACGCACGAATGAACGAAGCACACAAAGAATACATTTGGCGACCAAACAGCGCCCTGCAGAAGGAAAGTGCCCGCACTCGGAGCGGGGGCGCGACTTTTGGCGCTCTTTGGGAGCGGCGGGAAGGAGGCCGACCACAGGAACGGGTGGGCGCGGGAGCTGGGGCCGCCCGCTGCCTGACTCCCGCCCTGTCCGCAGCGGCCAGCCGAAGCCGGGAGCCGCGCGTGCCGAGCCAGGTGAGGTTAGCGGTGGCGGCGGCGGCGGCGGCTGTGGCGGTGCGGGGCGCGCCGCGCTACCTGGCCGGGCGGGGCGGGGCCGGGCGGCTGAGGGCCGGCCCAGCGTTCCCGCTGCCCGAGAGCCGCTCCACCCGCCCGAAGAGTTGCGCGCGAGTTGCCGTTTTTGGCGCCTGAAACCCCCATGAGCGCCATTCCCCCGTCGCGTCCCGCTGACCGGGCGCCGGGGGTGGGGGGTGAGGGGGACCGGCGGCGGCCGCGGGCTCTACCCTGCCGGCGGGTGCAGGGCACGCCTTTGGCGAGGCCGGGCGGGGTTGGGGCCCGGGTTGCCATGGCAGCTACTAGCCGGGGCGGGAGCCCCACGCCCGCCGCCGCGAGGGAGCCGAGAGCTCTGAGGTGTGCTCCGCGCGGACTAAACCAAGAGCTTGGGAGAAGTGGGGGGGAGGCCCGGGCTGGGCGCCCCCCACGCTCCAGGGCGCCGGCCTGCTTCGGCCGGGAGCCCCCGCGCTTGGGAGCCAAAGCGAAGCTCCTTGCCTCGGGGCCCGAAGGGAGGCTCGCGCGAGCCCGGGGGGGTCGGGGCGGAGGGGCCGGGGAAGCGCCGGGATCGTCGCCTCAGTCCGGGAGTCCCTGTGCGCGCGTCTCTCGCCTTCACATTTTACACCCCACAGCGGCGACTCGGAGCAGGGTTGCACGTCCCAGTCATGAAGTTCTGTAGGTGGGGCGGGCTTTAATTTGCTTATATCTAATGATTTCAGGAGCCTCGCTTTAAAATGGCGGCATTCAGTACGCACCCCTGCTAAATGCTCTCCCGGCACCGGGGCCACCTCGCGCAGCGCTGCTTTTGCTTCTGCTGCTAACAGATGGCATGTGCCGCTGTCGCTGCCCCCGCCGCTGCCGCTGAGAGCAAGACCCCTTAGCCCCTGGGTTTGCGCTGGCAGCATAATAAGGTAAGGCTGGAGTTGAGCCGGGGTTGTGAGAGTGGCTGCCTTCCTGGGACGCCAACGAAATCAAATGCCTTTTAAACTTTAGTTTTCAAGTGGCAAGTAAAAGGAAAAGTAATACTGCAACTTTGCTGCAATCTGAGGGCTTTAATCTTTCTTCTTCTTCCTGTTCTTCCGTCTTTCCTTTTCTCTGCCTTTTCTTTCGTGTTCTTCTTTTTATATTTCTATACGGATTTTTTTTTTCTGTGTGATTTAAAGGCATTTCTTGCGTGGCATATCATCAGCAAAGGCTTTTAACACCTAATTTCCCCGTGTTCCTGCGATATCGTGAGCAGTGCCTCAGCTTCCTTGCAGAGCCTTGTCTTTTCCCGCTCTGGATCAACACATTTGGCAGCTTGCTTTTACTACCGGCATCTGAAGGGCATGAGGATAGATTTTAGGAGGCTGTTAAAAAGGTGACTTTATTTTTAGCATTCACACAGTCAGCTTTTATGGTAACAAAACGAAATTAAATCAAGGCAAGTAACGAAACTTAACATTCAGGTGATTTATTTGTGTAGTTCTAGCATTACTGTAGTTGACCTACTGTGTACTTCTCGGACTACTGTCTATTGATTGATATGTATAGATACAACAGTGAGGTTGAATTTATTATATTGCTCTACTCGAGGTAGTGTATTTTAGAGGACTTCTTTTTTTTCCTAGATGTTCATGTTCCCAAATTGCTTAATTGGGCATGGATCCGCACATACGGGATAAAGCTTATGATTATGAGCAGGTATCCTTTCTCTACAAATGTATTAACTTCATGGGAAAGCATCAATTAAAACAATTATTACAAGATTTGATTTTGAAATGACTGCTGATTTTTCACTGCGTTGACTCCCTGGTTTAATCGATAAGTCTGGGTGATTACTGATGTGATGGTTGGAAAGTGGACACTTGAAATAGCAATCCAAGTGACTAGGCATCCTTAATATAATTCATCCGTGGTTCTCCCCAACCTCTGATAAAAGGAATATTGACAGTGAGGCTTACCAGAGACCTCGGATATTTCTGGTTATATTCATACCTTCTTTTTTGCCTATGCAGATGTTTAAATGACAATTTTTTAAAGTTGTTTTTAAATTTTTGCCCCAGCATGCAGTACCTTTGGGAGCTGCCTTCACGTTTATGGAAACTTCCCTAAACATAGTGTAAAAGGGCTTTTGCCTATAGCCGGCTGATATTCTGCCTCTGTCTACTTTTTACTTCTCCCTGAGCAATAGAAGCTACTGGCTGGCAGACTCTTCTGCTATTAAATTTAGCAAGCTTCTGGGAAGGGGTGAAAGAGATTGTTTTGCACCTATTAAAGAACAGTGCAGTTTTCCTGCCCAGGTGCTGCGGTGTGCCTAAAAAGGAAAAAATGAACTGTTTACAGTGGAATTTACTATACAATGAATTTTGCGTCAGTGTTTCCAGATCATTTTTTGAGAGAAGTGTATAGGGGATTCATTGCTTCACATCTGAAAGGAGAGTTCCTGCAGGTAGAGCAAACAGATACCTGTGTTGTTGCCCTGGGGAAGGGGGGTGGAGGATGACCCAGACCAACTTCTCCCATTTTTAGTGCTTAAAGACTTACATCTCACTTCAACACACTTGGCCCTCTGATGTGCTGCTTTGGTGCTGAATGACTTTGGACCAAAAGCATCCTTAAAAAAAACGTGAAAAGATTAAACCTTGAGGCCAGAATAGACCAGCTAAACTAGTGGCAGAGACGTTAGGGGGAAGTTTTGCCGGTTAACATGCTGCAGCTTCATATAGTGAGGAGATTGGAGACCCCATGTGAAAACATCAATGAAGGGGTTTGCCAGGAAAAAAAAAATATTTTGAGAGAGAATTGATATAGTGCAAGGCTGGAGGTGGTGACTGCATGTTTTGCTCTACTTCTAAGAGCTACTTCATTTCTCTAATTTCCTTTGCTGCTTTAAGCACTCATAATGATTCCCAGGACTATTATAAAGTACCTTTTTTTCCTCAACTGTCCACTCCAGGCATTTTACAGCAGCTGCTCTTTCAGGGGGATATAAAACCTATGATTATGAGCTGGTATCCAAAGTATCTTTGGTATTCCCTTGCACCCACCCTTTACCTAAGCAAAGCTTCATGCAAAGTAGACACTTGCAAGATGTTGAATCAGAAAAGAAAAAAATGAGTAATTTGTAAATTCACAAAGGAGCAGATTTTGTGCCCAGCTTTTAATTGCAACAGTACATTTTTGTGTACCTGCAGGAACTGAAAAATTTAAAGTAGGTGAGATGGTCCACTTTCCTAATTGTCTGCATTCTGTTTGCCTCTCACTGTACCTCTAGGCTCTCATGTAATTCATTTTTCTGACCAGTAGGTATTTTATTATTTTGCCCAGCTCTACAGTATGAAGAAGTAACCAGAGCAGCTTGGGGGAAGGAAAAAAAGGTTTTGTACTGCACGTGCTGGAACAGTGACAGTCTCTTGGCTGCTCTGCAAATGCTGACAATATAGTTTGAAGTACAATTTTGTTCTCTACCCAGCTGTCTTTAGATGTGAGAGGGGATAGGAGGAAGGGGGTGAGAAGCCATCAAGTGATGTAGATTTTCATTCCGAAAATCATACACTGCTCCTGCTTAATAACACAATACATTCAGGAAGGGGATGGTATTTTCATGTTTGGAAATAAATGATGTTGTCTGGTAGGACAACAAACAGGGATTGGGGCATAGCAGATAAGAATAAGTTACATGTTTGACAAGTAATCTGATCCTGTAATTAAAGGTAGATAATGGTCACTGCCATGTTAAAACTATCTAGTGTCAAAAAAACAAAAACAAAACCAAAAACAAACAAACAAACAAAAAAACACTAGTGTCTGAAAGAGCACGAGGCTACAGTCACCTCTACCTCAAGGTTCTTCCACACTCTTGTGTTTTCTTAAACAGGGTCTCTCAGGCTGAACAGATGGATTCCCCTCAACCCCATTCTCAGTGTATGTTATGTCAGAAAACGGAAGTCAGAAGTTGTGTTTCTTTGTGGGCTTTTTCTGCCCCTCCTGAGGTGTGATACGGTTGTCACTTCGAAAATAGAAGGAAATGTGTACCTCAGATAAAATGAGGTGGCAATTTTTCTTTTTTCCCTAGGAGAATAAACTGTGTTTGGGAGCAAGTCGTTTAATTTTAATTACCAACCAAACAACAAACAAACACAAATTATGGCCAAAAAGAAAGCAATTAGATCTGTATTCATGTGGGCTTTCAGATCTTAAGGAAACCAGATGGTTCCAAGGCATCCTGCTCTTCCTAAATGGTTATATATCGTCTCAAGACAGCCAAATGACAGTGTTGGAGGGACACCTTTGAGGATTAGGATAAATAAGGTATCTGTTACATTACCAAGTGTTAATGACATCCATGTGATCTAAAAGGGATCAGAGAGGTGTTTTTTTTCCAGCTCATTTTAGTAAAAACGCAGTATCAATCCATCATTTATTTCTACTTCATATTAAATGGAGCGACAGTGTTTTTAAAAGATTGGTCAGAGGCATAATGCAGTCTGGGAAGAGGGACCTTATTTTTGGGTGAAAAATAAAGGTATTCCCAGGTTGTCTGGGCACATCCACACAAGCACACACGTACATGCGTGCACAAAATAGTTGTCACTTTTGAACAATATATACAGCCATGCGTTGACTTCTGCCTAGAAGATTATGGGCAAATATCTATTCAATTCCAGGCAGTGAACTTTTGGGAAAAGGATACTCAAGAGAAAGGAAGAATGAAAGGAAGTTTGATTTAAATGTCTTTTTTTAAAAGGTATTATTTATTTATTCATGAGAGACACAGAGAGAGGCAGAGACATAGGCAGAGGGGGAGGTAGGCTCCATGCAGGGAGCCTGATGTGGGACTTGATCCTGGGGCTCCAGGATCACGCCCTGGGCCAAAGGCAGGTACTCAACCGCTGAGCCAACCAGGCATCCCAGAAGTTTGATTTAAATGCACATGAGCATGTGTGTGTGTAGTGCATGTATGTATGTGAGTATAACATGCATATGTATCTACGTGTATATTCACGTGCATGTATATATGATACACATATAAATTTTCCCTCTGTGTGCATACGATGCTTTTCAAGAAACTCCAGCACAGTCATCCCAGAACTCTGTAACAGCCGTGAGGACAAAGTGTTAAGGGGAAGAAAAGAGCCTGTTTGGAGATTTAAGAATCAATTACGCACGCTTGTTAAATACTATGTCCACTCTCAAGGCCCACTTCCATCAGTGCCAAATTGGCTTATGAGTAGGAGTGATTTGTTTCCCATTTCAGGCAGGAGTTTGTTTTATGCCTGCACCATGGGTGAACTCAATGGGCCCAGGAAGAAAGGGCCTCCAATTGAGAAAGGCAGTCTGGACCGAAATGTGGGGAGTTGGCACTAGAAACTTCTGACAGGCTATTTGATCTCCTGAGGCCATGGGAGCATCCTAGAGCTTGGCAGTTTGCTGGCTCTTCTTCCCCCCTCCCTTTTTTTAAAAGATTTTATTTATTTAATCATGAGAGACACACACACAGAGAGAGGCAGAGACACAGGCAGAGGGAGAAGCAGGCTCCATGCAGGGAGCCCAATGTGAGACTCGATCCCAGGACCCCAGGATCACACCCTGGGATGAAGGCAGGCACTAAACCGCTGAGCCAGCCAGGGATCCCAGCTGACTCTTCTTTTCCATTTTGAATCATTCAAACTGCTTCAAAATTATCTGCGTCGGATTCTTTGCATCCTGAGCTTCCTGGCATTTCCTGCAATTGATGTGGAAGTTTGAGAGACGTATCTTCGGGCTTGTTCAGGGGTCCCTGGGCCACTTATCAGGCAGGTGGCTGGGTTTTCTGGCCTCACATCCTCCATGCCCGGCATGTAGTAGGCGCTCCATGAAAGTTTGTTAAATAGAAGTGTAGATTAGTCTTTCTAACTGGTCCTTAGATTTTTATCAACATCTTTCCTGTGATTTCAGGTAGCAGTATCTCTATCTTTAGCGTCCCCCCTCCTCCCCGCAAAATCAGTAATAACCACAACAGCAACAATCAGACTGAAGCCCAGGGTGAGTGTCCTCTGGCAGTCACAGTAACAGCTGGAACAGGCTCAGGGCAGAGCAAGCAGCGGCAGCCTTTGGAGTGGCCTGCAAGCCAGCTGCTGTTTTTTTCTATCACGTGCAGTTACACTTACCTGTATCTGCCTCCTGTCTCAGGGAAATCAGTCTTCAACAAGAAGTTCTGTAGAAATAGTTCTTCAAACCGTTGCACCAGATTAAAAGAAAAAGAAAAAAAAATGAGAAATACGGGGACTTCGAAGCCTTGTGCCACGTGTAGTTTAGAAAGTGATGAAGTTACAGACAAAAACCAAAAGGACGCTGAGAGCTGTCTCATTTTCAGTTAAACACTGCCCATTTGGAGGTTTAATTTGCATAGGTTTTTATTTACCAAGATACAGGTATGAATAGCGCCTCTTTTTACTGGATCCAGAAAGCAAAGTCCACAGGGTACAAGAGACACAAGAGCTGCCATTTCGCATCTCCCACAATTATCTTTTGTGCCCAGAGGACCATCACTCTTTAGATACAGCCTCAAGCAATCTCCCCTTATGTGGCAGTATGAAGAGACCAAACAAGAGAGTAGGATTTGGGGGGGGGGGGGAGGGCTGTTAGCAAAAAAAAAAAAAAAAAAGCCAGTAAAAACCAGAGAGCTTGCATTTCACCTTTTGTCTGGTAGTCCTCAACCTTCACGAAAGAAAACAAAACAATGCAAAACAAAAGCACCACGTATAATACTATCTTGGGCATATAGCCCTTAGTATAATTCCTATTTTGTGCTTTACAGACCAAGAAAATGAGGTGAACACGTGCTGTTAAAGTGGCTGCTCTATTAAGATTCGATTCAGGTACTATGTAATGCTGCTTCTGCATTGTTAAAAAATGTGTAGAGACACATTCAGCAAGACCCATGGAACACTGGAGGCCACATTTCCCTGTAGTGCCCACATGGAGGTTGCATTTGTTCTCTGAAAAGTCAGGTGTTCGAGAGATGGTCCAGTTGTGGGTTCACAGTTCACAGATTCTTCTCAAAATGCTTGCTGTCTGTGATCGATGAAGATCCCAAAGTAGAGGAGTGTATTCTTTTCCAAAGTGATTTTGAGAACAATTTAAACTCCTCAGTTCATGTGAGCATTTTTCCTAATTGGATAGCATGAAGAAAGACCTTATTAGCTCACCCAGAAGTTAGGAGTGAAAAATCGTATGCGTGATAAGGGCACATTTTAGGTCTAAAGGCTTCAAAATACAGAAAACATGAGGTGGGAGACTGGAGTGCCAAATAACCTGATCTGTTTCATGATTGCCTGTGGTAGTGGCAGTGGCCTCAGGTGGATGCAGAGGCTACAGTCAGTAAGGGCGCTACCAGCTTTCTGTGAGCCAGGATCTGGGCTCTGATTGACAGGCACCCCAAGAGGGCCTTTTTGAGAAAGACTTTAGATTTGGGTGGGGGGACTTTTGCCCAGGCAACTCGCTGCCTTGCTAACATGTGTGAATCCTCTTTCTCAGACAGAGAAACCTGGTTTTGCTGGGGGACTCATTTGTACATACTGAGAGCTTTAGCGTCATGATAATAAGAGGGCAAAATGCTTTTACTTTCTGGCTAAAACTTCTCTTCCAAAGCTCCTTTGTATAGCGAAGTTGACAGGCTGGAACAATGTGCCATAGGGCTTGGCATTTCATACTGCTGGAAAAAGACAAGAATACCTCCACGTGTTGCAAAGAGTGTGATAATGATAATAGTAATAAAAGGATCTAAGATATGATTCCCTTGGAAAGTTCTCATGCACGCACGCACTTTGAAGTCGCCTTGTGGAATGGTGAGAGGGAACCAGGGCAGAGAGACCAAGTCTCAGAAGTGAGTTCCTCCTCTATGAGATGCTGCAGTCTGCAATCCTCTCCCTTACTAATATAATAGCAGCTCTCAAAATTGATCCTAAATGAACAGGAAACAATAAGGCTAGCTAATGTCCAGTTGTAAAGACTTATTTTACTAATATGGTCCATTCCTGAGTTCCTTAAAATATAGGAGTTCAAGTGACTGGTCGTGTGACCTGTGCTATGTAACCTGGGGGTGGGGGGTGTGGTAAAAGTCACATTTTTTTTTTCACTTTTAAGCCGCCTCCTGGCCTTCCATCCATCCCCAAAGAAATTTCCGTATTTTTAACCATCGAAGAAAACAGTTCAGACAGAGGCATTCAGAAATGGTGACAAGCAATGACAGGAAATGCTGGTTGCACCTCGTTCTCCTTCGTGACTCCGTGAGACCACAGCTGGCTGATTTGCTTTCAACTTCCTGTTTGGGGGCTCTTTGGGTCAAAAGTAGCGGTGTTTTCCATATAGATTTTTTTTTTTGCTTTATTCTGTAAGGCCACAATAAATCTGTCACTGGACTGCATGTTTTGTATATTTTATGGACTGTATCATGTGGTTTGAGTTTAATTTGGAAAGCAGTGCTGTTATAATCAAGAGTCCCCCCCCACACACACGTGCAGCTTTAGGGTCTGGGAATTGCATGGGGCCTTCGAAAGTTTATAGCTCTATTTACACAATAGTGATTGCCAAGGAGGGCATTTCCTGCCAGTTAATGACCGGTTGGAAAGGCCAAAAGTCCAAATCCAGGAGTAGAGGACCATTCATTAAATGCCACGAAGAGACCAGGGCTCTTTTATCAGGAGGTGGTGAGGAGAAAGTGAAACCACATTCTGCCTTTTGAAGGGCCCAGGACAGCGTGGGCAGAGCCACAGATGGATGCAGGGCCACTTTTCAAGATAGGAACCAACGAGCTGGTCCACAGGTTGTCAAATCCAGACTCGGGTAGCTAGGACATTTTCCTTTTGGTGGAAGGGACAGATAAGGATGAGGCCCCCTAACTCACCCCAG
This sequence comes from Canis lupus dingo, assembly GCF_003254725.2. Taxonomy (NCBI): domain Eukaryota; kingdom Metazoa; phylum Chordata; class Mammalia; order Carnivora; family Canidae; genus Canis; species Canis lupus. The sequence goes on along the minus strand of NC_064281.1, from coordinate 103,830,651 downwards.
TATTAACTGAGAGAAAACACTCACCTCCCAGGTGTTACAGCTACCTTAAAAACCTGTAAGACTCACATGAATGACTTTCCTAATTGGTTAGATAATTGATTGTTGCTAAAGTAGACGAGAATTTAGGAATGGAAGGCATGATACCTTTACGAGGTCAGTTTCACAGGACACCAATATTGCATTTGGATTCCCTGATATAATGACAGTACATAAGGTGTACCAGGAGCACTCTGCCTTCTGTGGAAGTTCCTTTGAGGGTGAGGGCTGTAATGTTAACCGTTTAACCTCAGACATTCCCAGGAAACAGTTTTGTCCTCAGCATAATTCTTGCCTGCTATAAAGCAGCTGAGGTGTGAAGAGTTTGGCATTGATTTAGAGCAAAAACAGAGTCAGACCGAGATTAGGTTCATATCCAGGAATTCCGGACTTCCTGGCCTGTCCTTCACTCCCTTAACTTCCTAAGCCGTCAGTTTGCCAAAATGTTAAATGCTTATGGAAGATAAACATCTGTTCCGAGTTCTAGAGTAGATACCACCATGTAAGGGAGGTTGTGTGACACTCCCACTTCTGAACATAGCTTGATCCTTTACCTTGAAAATTTTAACTTTTTTCATATCTTCCAAATTGTGGGGGGAGTGCAGGGGGTGAGCTGGACCTCTGAAATATAGGCAATCATTACAGGCCAGACACCTGGCTTTCTTCATGGGATTGAGTAATCTGTCAGATGCACAACAAACCAAATATTAAGTTTCATTTTTGGGTCTGGCAAATGTCATTATATGCTTTTTAAAATATGCAGTCATCCAAGGATTTTTGGCCATTACCAGTTCACAAAATAAAAGAGTTTTCTGAAGTTTAAAGCACTCTACGAAGGAACTGTATACCCATTACTGTTGTTGCTATTAGATGAAACCTCGAGGAGATGTAGAAACAGAGTGACTGGCAGAACTACAAAATATATTTTTTAAAGACCTGATTTTATTCTTTGAACATCACCGAGTTTGGATGTTAAGATACACTAAAATTTTCCTAGCTCAGCTTAAAGACAATATTCTGGTTTACAAAATGTTGTGGGCTAAGAACAAACAAGGTTTTTCTAAGTAGGTGTTCTATTGACCTGAAAAATTAACACTCATTTAAAATTTAATTAGCACAGCTGCATTTAAATAATGATCCAAAAAATGTTAGAAGTATCTTGTTCTGAGAGGTTACATACCCCTTCCACCTTGACATTATTTTGTTTAGCAGATTCTTTATAGGTTATTCAAAAATAAACTTCAAGCTGGCTCAGGTAACTGCCACAGTCTGTACTAGGGCCATCAAAGTTAATGAAGATTTACCCTGCTATATATGGAGCCAACATTAGCTCATGGCATGGGAAAAGTCTATTCATTCTGTCATTGTAGCTTTTAAGTGGTAGGCAACAACTCATTAGTGCATAATGAAAACCATTTAGTAGGTTGTGACTAGCACTCTTATAAACAAAATTGAATAAAATAGTAAGAAAATATCAAAATATGTTGTGTAGGAAGATTAGATATTTTTGGTGAGGCTTTTTCAGATCTAGATACATACATACTTCGAATGTGAAATATGCTTCTTACTATTTGTTGCTAGCAAAAAGGTTGAGAAGTCAGTGCTTTAGTGGGCGTTTATTTCAAACTGAATCAGAAACATAGGGCAGCCCTGGTGGCTCAGTGGTTTAGCGCCGCCTTCAGCCCAGGATGTGGTCCTGGAGACCCAGGATCAAGTCCCACATCAGGCTCCCTGCAGAGAGTCTGCTTCTCCCTCTGCCTGCCTCTCTCTGTGTCTCTCATGAATAAATGAATAAAAAAATCTTTAAAAAAAGAAACATTTTGTCCTGCTTTTGAGGAGAAAGTGGTCGAGGGATACTGGGGGCTGTGGTACTGACACACTAAGCAATGGCTACTTAAATACCTTGACAGTCACGTATCTACTTTTCAATCTGAAAAATGAGGCATATTGCTGCTGGGATGCTTGCTATAAGGTTTAATGTCTATGGTATTTTGTAATCCTGAGGAGATCCACTTCCTGTCAGTATTCTGTATTTACCAAGTGGTATTGCTAAAACACGAGACAAAGAAAAGACTGCTAGCTAGGAACAGAAGGCAAAAAAGTATATCTTAGGAAAAAAAAACACACTAAAAATCTTGGGATAGTTGGGCCTGAGTTCTTCTAGCAGGAAAAGAATTGTCAAGAAAATTTAAATGTAAGATAAAGCCCACCTTATTTTAGGATGAGTTAAATGTAAGTTAAAAGTGTTCAAAAATTGCTTTTGATTTCTTAGAAATAAAAAACAGTCCTATCTAGAGAGAAGGTATGTGCCAGAAGAAAGCTGATTTTTAAAGAATATGAATGTACACATTTACCATACATTGGGAGAAAATCTGAGCATGGTTGTTTTTTCTGCAGTGAACAAAGGCAGACATTAAATGAATTTGAAAACTGTGGATAGGAGGCAGAAGGCAAGCGTCTGTTCAATATACCTAGGATATTGATGTGAATGATTATACAAATAGAGAAGACAATAGCCACATAGCCTTTCTCATTACTATTTTATACTAATGAGAATTAAGCCCAGTAATAGAAAAGAAAAAGCTTTACTCACAGGTGGTACTGAGTGTACTGTTTTAGGAGATTGGAAACATCCTTAGAAACCTGGACAATATTTGCATATTCCCTTGACTTAAATAACCATTAGAAGGGAGGAAAACATTGCCTTCTGGGGCACTTGGCATCTCCAGTTGGATCCTAAGGATCTTGTCTTTACCCCCCACCATCCACCTCCTTACCCTGGCCCTCAGTTGCCTCCCAGTGTCATTAAATCTTACTACTGCTTTCTCAAGTCTGAGAATTTGAAATGAAATTAGGCTTTTCATCACAGACATTTAAATGCTAAACTTAAGTTACCTCTGAATATAAAATAAATAAATAAAATAAGCACAATAATAAAGTGTTACTCCATCACCCCCTAAAAAAAAAACACCCCAAAAAACCTTGTTACATACATTACCATATTGATGATGAGAAAAATGAACACACACTGATGAGTGAAACTGCGTACATTTCCAGATCCTGGGAGTGACAGCTTTTAGCTATTTCTCATTCTATTCATTAAAACTCTTTAGAAAGCATCACTATGTATGTTTCTTGGCTGGAGGATAACGTTGCTCGTAGCAGCGATTGCACCATAAACAACATTTACAGAGGAGCATAGAGTAGGTATAGTAAGGTGTGGGCATTTAGAGCACACATTAAGATTTCCAGCTGCAGCAAGCATATGGTTATGGTTGGTGGTGTGTTTTAGGCAAACAAAATTAGTCATTGGTTTGGGGTGTCAGATCCTTTTTTTTTTTTTCACTTTAGCCGTCTGTGTTTTGTTTTATGGAATACTCGGCAAATGATTAGTGATAGGAAAAGCTACATAAGAAGGTTTGCTAAGGCCAACTAAACCCCAAGCTCTTGTTCATTTCACTTAGCATTCCACTGTTTCCCGGTGTGTTTGTGAAATATGATAACTCGCATGACACATCTGCCAAGTTACATTTAAAACTTTGAGGCAGACACACACCTTCAACAGGTGAGTTCTTTTCATTTATTGTGAACAAAAATTTCCTTCAGAAGGCAACGAGACAGTGAGGGCAAACTAACTTCTAGAATGACTAAGGGAGATAGAAAGGAAGAGACCAATGCTAGATTTGCTAGTCTTTTGCTAGGATAACCTCTCATACTGTAGTCCTCATTTTTGTGGAGCCCTATTGGCCAGAAGAAAATTAAGAAGTTGATATTGCTGTTGGCTCATCAGTGAGGAAAACCCCTTGGTCTGAAGAATTGCAGCCATCAGCACTCGCAGGAAGCCTGCAGTGATGAGGCAGAAGGAAAGCAAAAAGCCTGATCATCTCAGCCCCAGGACAGGAGATCCAGCTCATATTGTTCCTCGTGGTAGGTAACAATTCAAACCAAACAAAACACAACAAAACCCTCTTGAAACGAGAGGTTGGTTTGTTTTTGAGTGAAAATAAGCTGGGTTTCCTTGGATTCCTATAAGGGGACTACCATGAAGTATGCATCCAGACTTCTGAGACATCCTACTTTTAGCTTCCTAAAGCAGAGCAGACTTAGGAAATAGGAAGTCAGAAAATAAAATCAACAACCATTGCTTTCTTTTGTGTCACTAAGGATCCCTTTCTGAATTGGTTGGTGTGAACGATGGCATAGACTTGTCACCAGGTGTGATGTCAGAGGCCTGTGACTTCCCTTGACACTTCCTCATGCTGGTAGGCCCCAATAGGGGCCTTGACATGGGCTCTTGGAGTTCTTGAGTGGCAGCTTTTGCTACCACCTTCATCTCCAGGAATGTCTTATGCTTTAAAATCAATCTTAATATCCATAGGCCGGAGTTTATATATAGGAATAAAATTTGAACCCCCATTTTCACACCCAATAAAAACGTCCTATAATAGGTATTTATTTAGAGTCAACTGACATTTATTGAACAATTACTATATGCCAGATGCTTTGATAGGTGCTTTCATTTTGTTATGACAAAATTTCCTTGAGCTATGAAATACCATGGGTTCTATCCGGGCAGCTACTCTCCTTGGCATCTAATAGTTATCAGGCTAAAAATGGCACCTTCAATTCTTTGCTCACTTTTCAAAATGAGCAAACCCCCCCACCACCACCACCCAACACATGATAATTTCTTCTTTGTTGGGTTGCGTTCTCTTCATCACTGGGGAAACAACTCATGTCTTATGGGCTGCCTCTTCCATCAGCAAAGGCATTTTTTTCCTGGTAAATCAGACTGACTTTAATCTCTCACTCATCCCAATGGAACAAAAACAACAAAAAACTAGTTTTGCTATCTGGTGGATGGTGCTACAGTTGGATAAGAAAAATCCAAGGATGTAGAGTAGGAGTCAGGAAAATGATGTTGAGTGCAACCATGTGTACTGTAGAAAATCCTAGAACAAAGTTGGATGAAACTTGTGCAGAGTGAAGAGAAAAGTAACAGAGCAAGACCATGGGAGTCTGTCTTTCACTCCTAGGAATGGCCCATGCAGTCTAAGGAGAACAGAGGAGGAGGAATCTCTCTGATTAAAGGAAGAAAGAATGTTATTTTGTGTTTAAGGTAGGAGTGACTTAGATCCTGCTCCCTGGCTGGCAGGGAGGCAGAGGCAAAGCAGAATTTGATCTTTGATCCTCCTTTCCCTCACCAAGCATAGAACATAGGAAGGGTCTGTAAATGGCCAGATACAAAGAGCATGGCTCCCCTACTTACACAGCGTCTGTGTTAATATGCCCAGTCTTACCGGTGCAGCCTGATTAAGTAAACCACGAAGAACCCTTGTGTTTATTCTTTTTGCCCTTAAGGTATAGGATTAAGCTTGTCAAAAAAGAACTGGGATAGGTTGGAACAAAACAAAGACAAAGGAATTCATCCAGAATAATAGATACGGTTGTTTTTAAATGGCTTGGGAGACCTGTCGATGCTACTGAATTGGTGCAGATGTGACTGACATCTTTCTATAGGTTGGGCTCCAGGAAAATGAAAGACGAGTGGGGAAAGCTGTAAAGAATAATGAAGCTTTGAATATAACTGCCAGGGATGGGCTCTTCCTTCGTCACTGTCCTTTAGATGAGGATCCCGTGGCAGTCCTTGATAAAGTTAAAAATTTCAACATGGGCAGCCCCTTCCCTGTTGTATTTGATCCTTCTGGTTTTGGGGGTGTCTTTTCTTTTACCATGTAATTCAAAAAATAAGCCTAAGGTCCGGATTCAGTCCTCTTCATTGCAATCACCTTCTCCATTTTCCCTTCTAGAACGTATTTTCTTCTTCTTTTCTCAGCAGCTGATGGTTATTGGTACAAAATAGCTTGAACACGAGCCTTGTACTTAATGTCTCGGTTGAAGTTGATTCTAGTCAAAGAGAAAGGGTTGGTGCCTTGAGGTTCTGAAATGCTTTTTATTTGAAAGAGGAAAATGATGCAAATTTGACAACATGTTGAAAAACTTAAATCTTTGGAGTTATTGTAAAGGTACTAATTATCTAAACCCGCATTTCCCAGTCTGTGTTTATTTTGCCACATGTTCCAGGTAAAAAAAAAGGGGGGGGAGGGGGATGCTTCTTAGGTGGGATGCCTGGGAATTGATGGTTAAAATGAATACCACATTCTGAGGATTAAATTGCATTAAAGCTATATTCCCTACCCACTCCCAGAGTATCTAGAGATATATGTGTATGTGATAGTGTATGTGTATATATGTATATATAATTTTATAATTTCAAGGGGTTTTTTATACTGCATTTTAAGTCACTGGTCAAACACTACTTGATGATAAGAATTTATGAATACTCCATCAACAGGCATCAAAATAGTTGCATGACATCTTCCTGCCAAGAGAATATACTGCACAAAATCAGCAGTATTTAGATTAAAAGATCCTCCTCCCCAGGAAAAATGTTTGTTAAATAGATTTCTAAAACAACTGTGAAATCTTTGCTTTTACGTTTCCTGTTTATGATTTCTAGTTTAAACATCTTCCTTACCATTTGACTGGAGAATAGGTATCTATAGTATCCTGAATTGAGCAGCAAGCCAAATGGTTTTACATTTAGGTTATTGAGGGTATCTCTGTATTTTTGTTCAAGTGAAAATATTCAGCAGATCCAAACTTAAAATGATAGCATGAATGGGCTTATTCAGTCTGTGATCAACAATTTTCAACTCTTTGCTTGATAATTGAAAGGATTGCACAGGAAGGCAAGTTCATATGGGTTGGTTTAAATTAAGGCTATTGTGTTGAGGGAATCAAACAGCTTGGTAATCAAGTTTGAACTCTATGCCTCTCTTAACTAATTAATTTAGTCTGATACCTCTTCAAAGGTCTTGTTCCATGTTACCAATTAACTATACCTCTTAGGCATCTCAGTTCCTCCTCCGGAGTCTGCTCTCCAGTTTATTATTACAATTACTTATTGGATCAGTAAAAAAAATTGAATTTGCAAATGGGTCATTTTTGGATTTGATTAGTATCCATGCTAATACATTCTCAGAGTCCTTTTGCACAGCAAAATTGTATTTTTAACAATGAGGTCTGCACATTGAAGTTAAAAATAATTTAACTTATTAATAAATAATGTTAAAATAATTAAAATAATATAGAAAAATATGTTTTCCAAAAACTGGCACTGTGTTCTCTTTGTGTGTATGTATGATTATCATTGTAATAAATACAGAAGAGATGACGACTTGTTTGTTGAGCTTACGGTGGGGAAAAAATCCAGCAAGGAAGACAAAAGTGAGTGATAGGAGAAACCCTTTGCCTCCACTTCTGCCCAGCTGTGTTCAGTAGAGACGAACATTTACTCTAGAATCCCAAGTATCTTGTCTTTTCAAAGCTAGGAGAGTCTGGCTTTGTCAGACTTGCTGTCTTGGAGAGGTATTCACTTCTTCAGATTCAAATTCCATTTGATTTCTCTTATGTGTGTTCATCAAAAGGTAAGCTTACATTTGACCTCAGTTCCTGGTATAATATTCATGTTCCTTAACATCCATGTGGACATTCAGAGGTTTTGTAGCCTCTTTTCTTGGCATGAATTTGATTCTTCTGGTATTGGAATTGAAAACTGTAGCCTTGTATGTATAGAACAGTTGGCAAAAGTGAGGTAGGGGGCTGGTTTATCTGACACCAGTCAACAAGCTACCTAAATGCATGTGAAAAAAAAAAAACAAATCTGCAAAAAAATAGATGGGGAGAGATCAGGTATACCAGTTGTGTGTGACTTGTGCAGTTGACTTTCTACAGGTATTAATTCTGGCATCCTTCCAAAGCAGGCTTTGACCAGGTAATCACTGTACCTCTAACCTTGGAAAATTGCTTTGGTGATAAAATATATCAGACATCATGTCTTCTTTTGGTTTATAAAGCGTATTTACAGACTACGTGTTTATTAGTTTATAATAGGCCATCCTGAATGCTAAATGCTTCCCCTCTGACATATATGCACACAGGAACAGTTTTGACATTCATTCAATTCATTCATTGTTTTGACTTATATTTAAACCTGAGTTCTGTAGTAGTTTGCAGCTGTGTTACAGATCTGTAGTAGCTGTGGACCTTTTGTAGTTATATCATCTCATGTAATATCTGACCTAGAATCAATCAATCATACCTTTTATTTAAATTTAATATGAATCATAACCAGTTTTTAGTACCAGAACAGGCCTCACAATAGAACAATCTACTAGGAAGAGAAAAACAAAAGAAAAGGAATATTAAAAAGTGATAGGAAGAGGTGATAAAATTTTGCGCTCTTTTTCAAAAGCTTATTTATTTAAGTAAGCCCTACACCCAACATGGGGCTCAAAACACATCCTTGAGAGTCACATGCTCCACTGACTGAGCCAGCCAGGTGCCCTGTACTCCTTTCTCATGGAAACAGTTCCTTACTCTGTGCTGGGCACTCTGATAAGCACTTTGCTCACATCCTCTCATCTCATACTCACTGCCACCCTGTGACATTAGTGTTATTATTTATCTCCTTTTTACAGATGGGGAACCTGATGCCTGGGGAGATTAGTAGCATGCCCAAAGACATTCTGCTAGTCAACAGCAGCATCAAAACTTGAACTTAACCCCCTGATTCCACAGTCTGTGCTTAAAATCTCCATGTTTATATTATGGAAATATTTTTTTTAAAAAGGTTTCCATTGGGAACTTGAGTGTGCTATCTCTTTTGCAATGCATTAGTGACCTAAGACAGAGGGTGCTGGCTGAAGACAGTGCTGCCTGGAATGAAGTAAACATCTGGACAGAGCAAAGGCTACAGACTGCCCAAGTTATAGAACCACAAACTCTGGGCAGCCCGGGTGGCTCAGCGGTTTAGTGCTTGCCTTCAGCCCAGGGCATGATCCTGGAGACTCGGGATCGAGTCCCACGTCGGGCTCCCTGCATGGAGCCTGCTTCTCCCTCTGCCTGTGTCTCTGCCTCTCTCTCTCTTTGTGTCTCTCACGAGTAAATGAATAAAATCTTAAAAAAAAAAGAACCACAAACTCTTAGAAGTGAAGGGGAGTAAACATCACCCAAATAACAGGCATCCTTGTGTGGGATAAGTCCTCTCTGCACGCCACTGTCAGTAATAGTAACCAGACTTTTAAAAGTTATATTATGGTGAGAAAAACTCTTATTTAATAGTGGTGGTGCCTGATATATTTTTTTAAGATTTTGTTTACTCATGAGAGACGCAGGTTGAGAGAGAGAGAGAGAGAGAGAGGCAGAGACATAGGCAGAGGGAGAAGCAGGATCCATGCAGGGAGCCCTATGTGGGACTAGATCCCTGGACTTCAGGATCGCGCCCTGAGCCGAAGGCAGATGCTTAACCGCTGAGCCACCCAGGCGTCCCTGCCTGATATTTTTATAGCAATCTTTTGTTTAGGAGATTTTACGGTAAACTGCGCTGAATGGATGCAGCCATCACAGCATATTTTAAATCCTGGATTGATTTTTCTGATATTTGATTTCCCAAGTTTCACTTTCCTTCCCATCCCACTTATAGCATTTTTCTTTCTCTCTCTCTTTCCTTTCTTCCCTTTCTTTTTTTTCCTCTCTCTCTTTTTTTCTCTCTCTCTGTGTCTCTACATTGGTTGTTCATTCAGCATACCCTCACTGAGCATAGTCCACAAGCCAGCCATGTTTCTAGGTGCTGAGGATAGAACCCTGAGCAAGTATTCAAATAAGTCTTAATGTTAAGGAACTTAGATGTTTTTCTATAAAGACTTTCAAAAACAAAGTAACAGCTAAATTGAGGGGGTTATTCATGTATTTTTAAAGAGAGGCAAATAAGAATGAAAGTCAAGGGAGGCAATGGATTGAGACAGTGTTGGACTCCCACTTATTCAGCCACCTTTAAGGATAAAGTTCATTTCTTACTTGAAGACCCATACTCAACCATCTTCTCTTATTGATCTCACCATGTACTTGGCACTTTGCCATGCCACTCTGCACATGGACCAAATCTCTGTTTTCCCATCAGCTAATGCAATGTCTTATATACAACAGGTGCTCACTACTTCCATAGCTTAGCAAGTATTTGTTGAGAGTTTAGTATATATGAGTTATTGAGTCAGTGACAGGATGAATAAGATGTGTCCCTGAAGTGTTCACAGTCAAGCAGACAGCTTAAATCAAGAGTTCCACCGTGTGACAAGTGTTGAGCTGGAGATGGACAGACATGTTTGATGGGGATGCTGAAACATTGAATAGAATTCTGCGCTGGATCTCATTCATCCACTTATCTGATATACATATCCCTTCTGGGGCATTGTTTCCTACATTTGAGCCCATCCATTAAGAAGGCACCCACTTTTTAGTAACAACACAGGGAAGTTAATCTACATTCTCCTAATCTCAAATGTCTGAGTACTTGACTTCAAATCTATGAATGCCATGTAATTACAGATTTCATTTGTAAATAAAACTTAACTAGAGCTGTTGTTGATATTGCTTGGCATCTCCTCAAATTATATCTTAATAGAACTTTGAATAATATTTACAATTATTTATTTAGTAAGCTCTACCCCACCATGGGGTTTAAACTCATAATCCCGGGATCAAGAGCCAGGCACCCCAATCTTAACAGTTTTTTTTTTTTTTAAAAAAGCACTTGGATTCATTTTGTGCCCAAATCCTTTGTAATACGCCTATACATTTTAGGTGATGTTTATACATTTTTGTGCCCACAGGAGGCAGGACAGAGTGGTGATGGAAAGTGTTCTGGAGCATGTTTGAATTTGATCTATGCTTTACTAGTCATCCAATGTGTGGCTATGGACTAAGCTACTTAATCTTTCTGTGTCTCAATTTCTTCATCTGGAAAATGGGGACAATAGGAGCACTTGGGTGGCTCAGTCAGTTAAGTATCTGATTCTTGGTTTTGGCTTAGGTCATGATCTCAGGGTCCGGAGATGGAGCCCTATGTGGGGCTCCATGCTCAGCATGGGGTCTGCTTGTCTGTCTTCCTCTGCTCCTCCCCTCACTCGTGCTTTCTCTCCCTCTGTCTCTAAAATAAATAAATAAAGTATTTAAAATAAAAAGAAGATAGGGACAGTAACAGTACCTACATCACAGGACTTTTATGAGCAATAAATGAATCAATGTATGTGAAAAAGCTAAGATTAGTGCCAGAGACATAGTAAACACTGCACTTTTGCTGTTATATTTTCAATTCAACTGAAATTACATGCTTTATTCTGTTTTTCATAAATCATACACACTCCTCTGGAAAGAACATTCAAATCATTAGAGATTGATGGGAAGGTTTCTATTACATGAAGTCTCTAGCCCTTTGATTCTTTTCACAGCAAAAGCCAAGTAAGTTCACAATTATCTATACTTGGAAATGAGAGGCCAACTTTGACATTCCTTTCTGCTCCTGTTATGTGGCCATAGAGTTCAACAAGACTCTCTCCTGTTAGCTTGGTAAAAATCTCCATAGCTCACACATTATCCCATGCTAAGGGATCAGTGCTTTTAAAACATTTGCTGTGTAGCTTAAAAGCTACAAGAAATAAAGCATACAACAGAGTTTGCTTTACATTTCTTGACTGCCATCGATGCCATGCTGCCTTTGAGCCTTCTGATTTACATGGCTATTTCTTTAGTCACCTGGTAACATCTTTGACAGTATGCTGTCTAGGGGCCAAAATTTAATGGTGAGCTTCAGTCTTCTACTTCTGATCACTGTTTTTGGCAATGCTCAGGAATTCCATGTGATCAAGACAAATTGGCAAATACAGAGTCGTTTAGAGTAACAGTGAATTAACATTGAGATGACTGTTTGCCTTTCGTCTTTCTGTATTGTTTCACATTTATTCTTTCCAGGGCAGTGATGATATAGTCATTTTCATGATTAGTCAAATGGAAAAAAAATGCTGAAAATGGCAAAGAGGAATGAGGGGGCCACTCTGGCCCAGTAAACAGGAGATCGGTGGCACTAGATGCTATACTAAGTGCAGCTCAAGCCAGAGCCAGGGAAGATCCACTTTATGGACCAAGTTTGTACAATTTCCTCAGCATTCTATTTAGATGATGATTTTATCTTTGTCATTAAGTGGCACCGTGTGGATGCTGTGCTCACCAAGCCGGCTTCCTCAGTAGCCATAAGTAAATGGGTTAATAAACTTTTACATGGACCACGGATATAAATTTTTACTCAGAAATTTCCTCACAGAAAATACGTAAGCAGTTAAGTTGGCTATAGAAATCCACCAACAACCTTTATAACCTACTGTAATTATCCCCAGAAATCATCATGTGTTCAGTGACTAACTCTCCAGAGCTTTTACTAAGATAAATAAACAGAAGCAGCACTAACCAGTTCCCTTGCATTTCCTAATCTCTGGCATGCCTTGTAGTCATATTTTAGACTTAAGGAGGGCTCTGTCTCTCCCTAGGAATCCAAACTATGCTTTCTCCTAGTTGGCTGGCTGGAAAATTTAAATCTCCCTCTTGCTGATCAACTTCAGTCCCGAGGTCTTGTATATCCTTGTACATTGTGCATATGCCAAGGGATCTGAACATGTGGTATGTGTTAGCAAGCACCTTACACAAAATAGCGGTGTGATAGTCCAACAGTATGCAGAAGCAGTATATTAAAATACTTACTGGAATACTGTCTTATTGGTTGGAACATAAACACTGACCAGAACACCCTTTCCACTGCACACTTCCTGTACGTCCCCATGATTCAGCAACAAAAATGTCACCGAGTGCCCAATATATCCTTCAAGGCATGACTGGTGTTACTTTTTTTTTTTTTTAAGAATTTGTTTATTTACTTGACAGAGAGCAAGCACAAGCAAAGGGAACAGCAGAGGGAAAGGGAGAAGCAGGCTTGCTGCTGAGCAGGGAATCTGATGTGGGGCTTAGTCCCAGGACCCTGGGATCATGACCTGAGCCAAAGGCAGATGTCCAACCAACTGAGCCACCCAGGTGCCCCGTGACTGGTGTTTTTAATCATGACCCAGAATTATCAGAAAAGGCATAATTCTGCTTTTCCTATACTATGTCTAAGGGGGCAACAAAGTTTGAAAAAGCATTTCAGAAAGATATCCATCAAGACTGATTAAAAGCAACAAATATTAATGTTTAAGAGTTTTGTTTTTTGAAATCTCATTTTTATTGATCCTCTCCTTGCTTGACAGTTCCAATCAATGAGGTGTTAATATAATAAGACCTCAATACGAATTTATGGACTTTTGTAGTATCTTTATGGGCCAGCAGTATTAACAAAAATTATTTGTCTTTGAAATTAGGGTGTTGAGAAGATTATTTGGGGATTGGTAGCTACTGGTAGCTACTTTCAGTGAAAGCACTTCCAAGCTCATAGAGTTGGGTGGGTGGTAGACTATAGAATATTAATCTTCTGTGTTCTCTTTTTTAATGAAATTTGATTGAGGAATTATTTTCTCACTTAATAATAGTCTAAGAAAGCCTGGTGTAGAAGAGTCTAAAATGAACTGTTATCACCCCTAGATTTTTTTCATGCGCACCTTTTTTTATTTCATAAATATGCATTTGTATCTGGAGGGAAAATTATTTTCTTTCATCAATATCATACATGCTTCAAAATACTTCTGCATTATTTAGAAATAGCAATGCAGACGAAAAGGATAAAGATGAAGAACACTAAAATGTTTTTTGAAGTTCAGTTCGCCAGTGGAAGTTTTTTCAAATAACAGTAACATGTTGCTTATCACGCAAGGACTTTCAAATGGGGGGTGGATGTGAATCTTCACTGCTACTTTGTGTTAGAGGTGGTATTCTCTGGAAAAGAGCACTATAGAAATGTGAATGTTGCTTGTGTGTGCTTGGGGAAAAAACTCCATCATTTCCTTCAGAAGCGTAGCTTTGAACATTAAGGTCAACTCTATCATTCAGAGCAATGAGCAACGAATATTCTAATTTATTTAAGAGTTACCACTATCATGAGAAAATAAATACAGAGTAACTTACAAATGTGCCCTAAATAGAGTTTTCTATGTGCAAATATATACACTTAGTTTACTTGAGGGAGGCTTTTTGATAGACTCCATATTAGAATCTGATATTTATGCTAACATATATTTTTGAAAACCTACTATATGCTCAGCACTAAAACTGTTTTGATCCCTTTTTTCTGCATTATTCCCTTTCCATTGGCTTAGTAATCCTCTTTTATCATTTCCACTTCCACTACCTTTAGAAAATGGCATTTCAGGTGTATCAGATGGTTTTTAAAGCATGTTCTTACCTCTGCTTAGCATAGTGAGTGTATTTGGATAGCAAATGCAATAGGATTGTGTGAATAGGATAATCACACAATCATGTGTGATTTCATGTTTAGCTGAGATAGTACTGTTCCACTTATTGCTAATGGTTTTCCTGATTTTTCTGTTGACGTGAATAACCCGGTAACGAAATGAGGTATGGAATTAGTGTTTTCCTTGGGTCTTAACTCTCATTTCTAGTTTCCACTGCATGTGAAAAGGGAGAATCCCTCCATTGGTTATCTTACCAGCCTTTGCCATTGTAAGGAGCAGGTTCTCTTGAGTTTAGCTAGTAGTACAAGGTATATTTAATTTGGATTTTATTGGAGCATCATATTGTTCCATTTGTAAGAGTTGCTGGCACATTTTCTCAAATACACTGAGATATTAATTAAGTGGAACTCAACTGTCTGAAACTCATAATCAATAATAATTTTTTTTCAATAATAATTTTTATCTGCATTCCATTGTTATGAGAAATAAAACACGAATTTCCCAGAGATTAAAGATAAAAAAAATAACCTGTATTGTAGCCTGAGGTAGATTCATTTTGAAGCCAAACCCCAGTAGCTTCTATTAACCTTAATAAGAATTGATGTCCAGGGATGCTGGCCTCAAGGCATTATAATATCTCTAGTAATGAGATAAAGATTTAATTATGTTTATTTTATGTTGTTTAGTAAGTCATAAAAAGGATTGTATTGAAAAGATTTCTAACAAAAGTGGTTCCTAGTAACCACGATTTAAGAAAAAAATTCTCCCAGTATTTTCATTAATTCATCCTGTTTTATATGATCTACTAATTTCAGACAACGTGCTTTATCTTTTCATAAAACTGATGAAGGAAAGCTATTTCTTCTCATGCATCCAGTCATTATGTTAACAATCTCACGCCACATTCGTCTTCTCTTATCCCTTAAAAAGAATTTCAGCCAACCTCTTTTAGGAACAGTGATGGCTGAAACTTTGTTAAATGTACTGTCTATACAGATTATGTTTGATTGATTATGATTATGTCCACTTATTTTCTAAACACTATCCATTGTTAGGAATTGATATGCAATTGATTCAGCTGTAATAATCTGTATAAATTTTAAATACCACCAAGGTGAGAAGAGCAGTCATTGTAAAGGCATGGTTTTAGTTATTTGGAAACATTTTATAGGGTACATATTTCTTAAATTATGCTTTAAAGGTAGCCTTAGGCAGGGAAATCCACTATGCTTGCAATTCTGGAAGTTGCCGCCAGGTGGCATAATTACCACTTTCGTTCACCATCTTTGTTGTTAACCTCAGCGCTTTCTTTGGTTTTTCCTTTAAGGAGAACTTTTCCTTTTAATCAAAATACTTTGTACTAAGAAGCTCTGGGCCATATGCCTATGAATAGCTTCCTGTAGGTTTTCTGCTTATAGATTTCCCTTCTACTGCCCCAGTTAATTGCTTTGCTGCTAGTTCTTGTTGCCCTAAATGACTGAAGTCTGATTTCTTTAGGTTTCAGGTAAAAGTATTAGTTCTTTGGCACTCTTTATGTAGGAAAGAATTGTGTCATGTTCAGTAAAATGTCTCACTAGGTTTATCTCCTTTTTAGCCAGCAGTCTTAAGATTCTGTCCCTTCCCCCTATAACACTCACACATGCACCCACAAACATACACATGTGCAGACACACAGGTTTCCAGCAGTGTAACATACATCCATAGAATCTTCCTTTGGTCTCTGACTAATCTTGTGGTGGTCTCCTTTCCACCCAGCTGACTTCTATAACTTATTCTAACTAATGCTTTCTCTTGGACTTTGACGCTTGGATTGTTTTAAAAGCTAATTTGCATCAAATAGTAAAGATTATCTATTAACTTCCCTAGCAGGTTGTGAGCAGTTTTATAGGTTGCTTTGTAAAAATAGGCCATTTACTCTATTTCTTCTGAACATTTGAAAACATTTCTTTCAATTTCCCTTTCAAATAAATATAAATAAATGGAATAGGTTTTGAGTAGAAACACAGAGGCTTCAGTTCTTTTTTTTTAATAATAAATTTATTTTTTATTGGTGTTCAATTTGCCAACATACAGAATAACACCCAGTGCTCATGCCGTCAAGTGCCTCCCTCAGTGCCCGTCACCCATTCACCCCCACCCCCTGCCCTCCTCCCCTTCCACCACCCTTAGTTCATTTCCCAGAGTTAGGAGTCTTCATGTTCTGTCTCCCTTTCTGATATTTCCCACCCATTTCTTCTCCCTTCCCTTTCATTCCCCTTCACTATTATTTATATTCCCCAAATCAGTTCTTACGATTGGATGTATTCTCATGCCATGGAAATTAAGAGTTTAAATATGAAGAGAGAGCACAGAAAGAGGGAGAAAGAATTAATCAGACACTAAAGGAAGGAGGGAGGGGAGAAGGGAGGAAGGGAGGGAGCTATTGAGAGATTGAGTTTAAATCTTCTCCAAGGTATAGAACTAAGGATTCTGGGGCACCCGGGTAGCTCAGTGGTTGAGCATCTGCCTTTGATTCAGGTCATGATCCCCAGGTCCTGGGATCAAGTCCCACATCGAACTCCCTGTGGGAAGCCTGCTTCTCTCTCTGCCTATGTCTCTGCTTCTCTCTGTGTGTTTCTCATGAATAAATAAAATCTTAAAAAAGTAACTGAGGATTCCACTCTGGTTATTAGAACTGAGCTCTCATGCTGGCTATGTCACTAACTCTTTGTAACTGTGACCGAGTCATTTATCTTTATAGTCTTGTTGTCTTGTCTGAAAAATTAGGGCATTGGCCTGTAGGTCATCATTGCTCACATTGTGAATCTGTGACTCAGGCCCATATTAAAGCAGAAATGTAGGAAATGCAGCTGTGCTTGAGGTCTTGCTCGGGTTCATGATTGAACAACTGAACTAGCAATAAAAAGTACAGATCATTTTATAATAATGAAAATGTATAAGTTCATTCTTTTCCTTTTTGTGTCCTGCATTTCCCGGACCTGCTGCTATCAACATAGCCCTCTACATTCAGGAGACATTGGTAGATAGAGCACTCTCGTTCGCACATTAAAGGAAAACTGAACCCTGAAGTGGATCTTTCTGTCTTCCACTTGCATAAACACACCAGTCACTGTGAGGAACAAGAAATACTACTTTTAGATAAGAGAAAGTATTCTCAGAGGGCATAGATTGCCATTCTGTGTTTCTAGGAGTTTGTGCTTATAAAGGAAGTGAGATTCAGAACTTCGTTGTATGCTACCTCAAAGAATTTGTGGATGTGAGATTATCTCCATAGCTAGAGTCAAACTCCATGAGAGAAGACAATATGTCTTATATGCATTCCATGTCACCCACAGACCAAATGCAATGCTATGCACACAGCACCGAAGTCCCCGATGCACTTCCTCTCTGATACCATAATAAAAAGTTACTGACTCAGGGAATCTTAGCCTGACATGGTGCTTTGGAAGTTTCTAGCCCAGTTTCCCATGCCAAGTGGTAGAAACCCAGCGAAGACAAGTGCCCCGCCTAAGGAAGCAGCCCAACATACTGTGAGCCAGCTCAAGCTGTCAGCCAGCCCCTTGCTATGTCAAGTTCAACTATGCCTCTCTCAGACTCTCTCTAGCTTTTATCTATAGATCCTTTCAGAGAAAGAGAAAAACAAGTCAATCTCTTGCTCTTATTTTTTCTTGTTCACCTCCAGAGTCCCTCGTTTTTAAAAGCATTTGTATAAGGTACTTGGTGGCTTCCGAGTAGATACATAGCAAAAACATTTAAACAATTTTTTATAATTATTTTAAAGTCAGGGGATGAGGTTTGTCAAATTCCCATTTCCATATTGAACAAGACGAGGTAATTTATTTCAGAAGCACTTAATTACTGCTTATCCTGTGCCAAGCACCGTTGTAAGTGTTTTATAAATATTAACACATTTCAATCTAGAAAACAACCCTATTAGATAGATGCTATTATTGGCACCATTTTCTGGGTGAGGAAACTGAGGTATACATCATTTAGGTAACTTATCCAAGGTCTCCCAACTAGTAGTTAAGAGGTAGGATTATGAACAAAACCTTCTGACGCAAAAATCTTGCACTCCACCACAGTACTATGGTGGGAGATTTATCCTTGGTTCATAAAAAAGGAGGGACATTTAAATGTTTCTCTTTTTGTTTGCACAAGTAAACACCCAATTATTGAAAGTTTCCCATTTTTCATGGCATTTCATTTATTAATACTATCAAATTCACTTTCCTTTTTAAAGATCTGAAAAAGGTATTGTTAAAGACCTAGAAATCATCTATTCTATTTGTTCTTGCCATCTTGAAGCACTCTACCTTTTTACTTGCATTATATAAAACTTTTTCCCATTTAATTAACTGATGTTGCTAATATCTGAGCGAGTTTTACTGTAGCCTCTAAGGATGTTGTTACATCAGCTCTGTTTTCCATCCCTGGGGCATCACTTTACTTTTTTTCCAGCCAGGTCCTTTGTCCTCTCCTAAACTGGATTTCTTTAGATGTTTACTTTGGCTAAAGTCAGGCCCAAAATGTCAAGTAATTTTCTCACTTACATATTTTCTCATTGTCTTAAAATTCCTCACAACCTACCTACCACATTTCATACCATACTATGCCATTAACTGGGAACTGGGCTTATCGTCTGCCTCCTTTACACCGGGGAGTTCACATCTGCCCTATGATTTGTTCCTGCTGGGAAACTGAGAGGCTGAGGTTAAGTATCTTTTTTTTAAGGTTTTATTTATGTATTTGAGAGAAAGAGAGAGAGAGATAGCAAGAGAGAGCACAAGCAAGAGAAGCAGATTTCCTGTGAGCAGGGAGCCCAACACAGGCCTTGATCCCAGGACTATGGGATCATGACCTGAGCCAAAGGCAGATGCTTAACTGACTGGACCCCTCAGTCACCCCTGAGTTAGTTAAGTATGTTAACCAAAGTACAAATGCAGGTCTTTGGGCCTCAGTGTTCTCATATGTGCAATGAAAACAAGTGGGCTCAGAGCCCACTAAGTGTCAGGCACCAGCCTTCTGCCCTGTAGCATTTCACAGAAATAACTGCACACCTATGATCCAGCAGGTTCAGGGTGGAGAGTTCTGTTTGAGCAGTGCTCTGAGAGCTCGATGGTCTCTTTTCCTTGGTGGAGCTGAGAAACTGGCCTTAGAAGAATGAGTGGGATTTCTCCCTTTTTATGGGAGGCACTTTCCATAATTCTATACAATCCTAAAATATATATCTTTTAAAAACAAATTTAAGTGTGTGGCACTGACATATTTGCTAGACGATTAAAGTCCATGAGAATAGAACCCATGTCCAATGCATTGTACATAGTACTTAATACATATTTGCTGGGCAAACAAGAAAAACTTTGTTGTAAATATGTGGACTTTTACCTATACATGACTAACAGTTCAAGATTTTAATGGGTGGCTACTATGTTATGCATACTGCTGCCTTTGTTATTGATGTAATATCAACTCAGTATTTATGGAGAACCTAGTTGTGTCAGGTACTGTACTAGGTGAGCTAATAGTAAATATACGTACACTTCTAGCGATGTTTAATTTGGATTAGTATTGTTCTTGAATGAAGTCGTTGATTCTCGAGTGGTTTTAATAGAATGGTGGAGATGGAAGCCATCAGACTATAGTCTGTGCAAGAGTGATTGAGAGTGAGGAAGAGAAGGTATCAGAGGGAGAATATTCCAGCAATGAAGGCTTAGGAAGCTTTCCTTGAGAAAGAGGCAGAGCTGAAGTATGAAAAAGTCACGTGGCTATTTTGGAGGAGACACAGAATTGCACCCTAAGAGATAATAGAGATAATGGGAAGATACCTGAGGATCATGGTCAAAGAATGGATGAGTTCCTAATGACATTATGGTTTGGCTTATTCATCAGAAACCCTTGTGGACTTAAACATAAGTTTTTCAAAAATGAAGAGTATATAACGTCTTGTTTCCTAAAATTATGTCATCTATCCCCTAAGGCTATCTTTTGGAAATTTGAGATTTTGAAAATAAAACATAACATGAGAGGCTGTCGGCTTGTCCATGTTTATGCCCTTGACACAGTTATGTGGCCCTACGTTTATCCTTAATAAATGTTTATCAAGGGAGACTATATTTATGAAAGAGAAATTACAGAGAACTACTACTGATATGCATTCTGTAATTGAATATGAGCCATTTACCCTGAGTAGTTTAGAGTCTTTCATATACTTGCCTGAAGGTAATGCGCTAGATTGATCTTTCAAGATTCCTTGTAATTCTAGAATTCTCAAAATCTTCATTGGTCCATAAAAGAGTTTCATTTGACTTTTGACAAACCTGATAACCCAAGTTGTGTTGTTTCAGTGCTCACTAAATGTGAAAGGTGTTCTGGTGCTTGAGACGTGAATGTTTTTGGTGGAACAGTGTTTGCCATTTCACGTGATAGATAATACCTTCCATATTTGGACCCTGGGAACTTAAGCTCCATTTTATGTCAGCGCGAATTGAAGGAGTTTCTATTATGCTGAGCATCTTTATGATCTTTTGTGGGATTATACTATTACTTTAAATAGAATCAAGGCATTTTGGTCTCCTTCATCGATATAGTAAATTATGTGACAGTCACATTTCATCATTTCAGTCATTCAGTACTTGGTGATATAGATGTTATAATGTTAACATTAGTTTCCACCTCATCCCTGTAAGGTGTACTCACATGATTTTGTATTAATGAACACAACATGGTAACTACAGTATAGAATTTTATCAGCTTGTTTTAAAGATTTTATTTGTTTGAGAGAGAGAGAACAGAGTGAGACAGCAAGAGAGAAAGAGAGAGAGAGAGAGAGAGCAGGAGCTGGGGGGAGGGGTAGAGGGAGAGGGAGAAGCAGACTCCCCGCTGAGCAAGGAGCCGTATGTGGGACTCCATCCCAGGACCCCGTGATCACAACCCAAGCCGAAGGTAGATGATCAACCGACTGAGCCACCCAGGAGCCCCTGGAATTTCTAAAGCTCTAATGGACATTCTGTTCAGTATAAGTGTAAGTGTTCCCTTTAACTCAGTATTTGGACCATTTCTCCTTTTCCTCTTTTGCTTGGCCATGTAAGCTGAGTGGATTTTTTTTTTTTAAGATTCTTACTCTATAGGTATCTTCTTACTTTCCATGTGTGTTGGTGCTTACCTCAATGCACAGACTTCCTTGCTGGTTGGACTTCAGTTTTTCCTGGAGTTTTATTTTCAAATCCCTGCTTTCTTTCCAGGCTCTTCCTCACATCTTATCCCGAAGCCCTCACGTAAAGAAATCTGTTTAATTTTCCTTCTTTTTATGATCGGCATGCCCCAGATTTTGACATAGCAAGCTTACAAATGAGCAACAGAGAGAGGAGGTTTGGAAGGTACTGGCTAGCTTGTTGTAGTATCATAGTTTAACAGTTGTTTCATAAATGTCTAAATCTTGCTTGGAAATTTTTTATTTGATTTGGAGAACTTTTCTTGTTCAGAATTGGAAATTTTTTATTTGATTTGGAGAACTTTTCTTGTTCAGAACTTTTATTAAAGGAAGGATTTAGTATGCTCAGAGGCTTTTATGCTTCCCTTCTGCCAGCTGGATGCTAGATTTCTGGACCACATATTTTCTTGAATGGGTGATTTTCAACCCAATATATCAACCATTTTTGAACTTATTTGCCAGACATGCAGGAGAAGATATATTCAAAAAATTATAAGCAATTCGGGATCCTCTGGCTTCCATGGATAGGCAGTAATGAGCTTTCGTTTTGTAATTACAGGAAGCTGGGAAGAAAATTGAGAAACTGGAGATTTTTTCATTAGTGTCCAAGACTCTATTATTATGACATCTGAGAATATTAAATATGGAAAACCTCAATACCACTATTTGGTGACAGGTGGTGACTTGAAATTTGTGAAATATTTTTTTTTGAAATTAGACTTTAACATTACTCCTTTGGGGATCCCTGGGTGGCGCAGCGGTTTGGCGCCTGCCTTTGGCCCAGGGCGCGATCCTGGAGACCCGGGATCGAGTCCCACGTCGGGCTCCCGGTGCATGGAGCCTGCTTCTCCCTCTGCCTGTGTCTGCCTCTCTCTCTCTCTCTCTCTCTCTCTCTGTGACTATCATAAATAAATAAAAATTAAAAAAAAATTTTAAGGGATCCCTGGGTGGTGCGGCGGTTTGGCGCCTGCCTTTGGCCCAGGGCGCAATCCTGGAGACCCGGGATCGAGTCCCACGTCGGGCTCCCGGTGCATGGGGCCTGCTTCTCCCTCTGCCTGTGTCTCTGCCTCTCTCTCTCTCTCTGTGTGTGTGACTATCATAAAATAAAAAAATAAAAAAAAATTAATTAAAAAAAAATTAAAACATTGCTCCTTTGTATTGTCTACTTTACAGGGCATTAGAATGGTTGAATGAGATAATGAGTATAAAACACTTAATACAGTGTCTGGCACAGAATAAGAGCTCAATAAATGTTAATGATTATTAACATCAAGGAATATCAATTGTTCAATAACCCAGATACTGCTTTCAAATACATCAGAAAATGTGCTCAGCAAAGCAAATTTATCCTCCTCATTGTGTTTTTGCTTTTTTTTTTTTTTTTGGTGAACCCTAAACTCACTGTTAGAATTTTTACTCAATAAAATTCCCCAGTGTCCCAATTGATTATAAATTGATACAGAGAATATTTTTATGGAGCATTTTGTATGTATGTTTATCCTGACCAGAGGAGAGCAGGAGAAATGGACTCTCCTCTGAGTAGAAAGAAGAAAAGTAGAAAGAAGAAAAGCAAAGCCCAAACAGTTGGTTAAAGGAGAAATATGTGAGCTCATATGTTGTGGCTAGTAGCAGATTGTGGCCAGGAGGGTTAGATGGTTATGAGCAGGTAAGTGGAGTCTGATTCTAAGACATTTTCAGAATTAGAGAGGATCAGATAGAGCATGATAGAAAAACAGAGCCCACAGTTTAGGCAACCTATGGTAGAGAGGCAGTTGGGACAAAATCATGTGTGTAAAGAACGTGGTATTCTCTGAAAGAATAATAATAGAGATAAGACTTCCTAGGCCTTCATTGCTGGTATATTCTCCCCCGATACCTCCTCTTCCTCACTCTCAATGCAGTTGCATTGAAATTAACAAAAGACACAGATTCACAGGGTCAATAAATATAAATATAAATCTTTATAATCCCAGAAGCAGGGGACTGCCTTTCCCCCACAGATGCAAAGCTATGGAAAGTACCCTTCTGGTTTTCAGTAGTGTGAAATGCCTCCATAGCCATGAATTAAAGTCCACTAGGGTTATGAGTTGCCAGTGGAAGACACTAGATGTATCGGGATGGTGGAGTTAAACTTCTGGGAACTCTGCCTACCCATTCAGATCACAGATTGCCAAAATGTAAGATATGATGAAATCGGATCACGAGCTTTTCATGTGTACACTAACAATTTTAGGCATTTCAGCCAAGTAGATGAACCTCTCTGGGCCTCTGTTCAAGGTCAAAGTGATCAATAGATTACTTTGCTCCTCACTGGCTTTGGTAACTGTCGTGAGCTCATGTAGAGTTTTTTGGAGTATTGTCATCTTGATGTGAATTTGTTTTTCCACACCCTCCTTTTTAAAACCTGAAAACTGGATTTAAGTTACACACCTTACAGGAGTAGGCACGTAAGTTATTTCTCCATTTTTTGAGGCAAACAGGAATTGAAATTGATAGATTTCACAGAATTGTTATTGAAGGCGAGTATTACATTTCAGGGTTAAGGTGTTGCTTTTCATTCTCATGGTATAATCAAACCAAGCTTCTCGGCACGCCTGGGTGGTCAGTTAAGTGTCTGCCTTAGGCCCAGGTCATGATCCCAGGGTCCTGGGATCAAGCCTCCCAGCTGGGGTCCTTGGGCTCCCAGCTCAGAGCCTGCTTCTCCCTCTGCCTCTGACTGCCACTCAGCCTACTTGTGCTCTCTCTCTCTCTCTCTCTGTTAAATAAATAAAATCTTAAAGAAAAAGTTTCTCTCTAAATCCCTTTTACCTGTTTAGGTTGAGCTTGAGAAATAGTGACACATCATTCTTTAGTGTTAGAGGCAGTCAGCACTTATACAAAATGCAATGAAAAGATGTTAAGCCATCCTAGTTTACATTTCCTCTAAATTTTTCTGTAAAGAAAGGCCCCTGACTTCCAATCCCGCAAAAATCTCTCTGAAATATCGAGAAAAATAGAATTCCTTCTTTCTTTCTTTCTCTTTCTCTCTTTCTTTCTTTCTTTCTTTCTTTCTTTCTTTCTTTCTTTTCTTTCTCTCTTTCTCTCTTTTTCTCTTTCTTTGTTTATTTATCTATGTTAAAGATTCTCTTTTTAAGTAATCTCTACGCCCAGTGTGGGGCTTGAACTTACCACCCCAAGACCAAGCCAAGAGTCTCACTCCACTGGCTGAGCCAGCCAGGCAGCCCTGGAATTCCTATTTCAGAAGCCTTCAAGGAAGGATACTCTCAGGTCCTCGTGAAGATTGGAAGAAGTTGGGCAGATTCTGTCCTGTGCTCCCAGCTCTTCACAGCTAACTCTTTACGAAAGCAGCCCGCTCCCCAATCAACTCTAGGCATTTGGTTTATAGAGATATCTTTCAGTCAGGTATATGATATGAATGGGAGAAATAATGCCTCTAGCAAACGTAACTTCAGACATGAAAGGGAAAACACTTATGTACATGTGCCTAGAAAATTCACTTTCCCAGAAAACTTCAAGTCTACTGGGAATTTTGGTATTGATGTGTTAAACTACTGGGTCCTTGTAATCAGGGTGCATTTGGTCTTCTCCCAGCATTTTCAGCCACAAACCTTTGTCCTCTATCCTTTTACTAGTTTTATAAGCACTCATAATAAGGAGCAGAGATTTTGTATTGAGATTGAGAACATTAATTTCGTGGCTATAGTACCAGTGATGAATTCAGGTAAGGCAGCCCTCACTGGATGCCTCCTAGATAGAGCCATGCATTCCTTTACACCATTAAATCACTTAGATGTGACTTAAGTTTACTTCTCTGACAAATGGTCATCCTTATGTGACTCATATGCTTGACCAATTACTTGGCTGTTTATAAGTCTTAAAGGATAAATAAACATTTAGTGATAGCTTTTTTAAAAAAATATTTTATTTATTTATTCATGAGAGACACGCACACACAGAGAGAGAGAGAGAGGCAGAGACACAGACAGAGGAGAAGCAGGCTCCATGCAGGAAGCCTGATGTGGGACTCGATCCCGGGACTCCAGGATCACACCCTAGGCCAAAGGCAGGGGCCAAACCGCTGAGCCACCCAGGGATCCCCTAGTGATAGCTTTTGATCATTGTTTTTGCAGTGTGTGTGTGTGTGTATTTGTGTGTGTGTGTGTGTGTGTTTATTGATGAACAGTGAATATTCAACCAAATCTTATCAGTGAGTAAATTGGCCCCCAAAATTCAAATGAATTCAACTCAACTCACTGTGTGTACTTTGGGAGGAGCACAAGCACTTTCAAACCACTCGGATGCTGGTTAAAGTCCTGTAGCAGGAATTTACAGGATGCCAGCAGAGCCAGAAAGTTGCTATTTCAATGCAACTCCCTGCATGAGCTTGTTCTGCAACAAAATGGAACTGCAAAAAATCCTCTTGGAGCTTTCAGTGAGCGTTTAGAAAGGAATTTCCACCACAGAGATTAAGACTGACGAGTATTTGAGTCAATTCAAAGATGGGAATACAGTTACATGTCCCTAAATGACTGGGGTCATTGATAAATGGGTAGGTAGTTAGCAAGATGCAAACAAGAGGCTCCACTTTCCATCTTGTTTCTCTGCCTACTTTTAACCTCGGCCTGACTTGAATCACTCCCTGGCCGGGTCTCATGCAGCCTGTGAGAGCTCTGCCCTTTGTCTACCTCCTGTTTACTGTTTGTTCTTCCAGATTATGTTGGATGCATAAAGTTTGCTCTGACTGGGTGTTGTGAGCTCCGCAAAGAAAACTGTTTTACCAAGGCAGATCATTGTTACCATATGACGTTTATGGCCAGTCAGGTTCTAATATCTTTGAGCGAGGCTCCTAAGATCTCCATAGCAAATATATATTCCTTGGGTCACCTTCCAGGTCCTTCGGAAACTAGCTATACATGATTTGCCTTCCCTCCTGGCCAGCCCACGTCTGCTCACCATCTGATGGAAACCTGGCCAACTAGTGT
This sequence comes from Canis lupus dingo, assembly GCF_003254725.2. Lineage (NCBI taxonomy): Eukaryota > Metazoa > Chordata > Mammalia > Carnivora > Canidae > Canis > Canis lupus. The sequence goes on along the minus strand of NC_064281.1, from coordinate 103,804,129 downwards.
TCTTTCTTACCCTCATTCACTAGGTTTCTGTTTCTTTCTTTTTTTTTTTTTTTGAAAATTTTATTTATTCATGAGAGACACAGAGAAAGAGGCAGAGACATAGGCAGAGGGAGAAGCAGGCTCCCTGCAGGGAGCCAGATGTGGGACTCAATCCCAGGACTCTATGATCACGCCCTGCGCTGAAGGCAGATGCTCAACCACTGAGCCACCCGTGTGCCCCACCCGGTTTCTGTTTCTTCATTCATTTTCTAAGGGCCGGCGCCACTTGCTCCTCTTGGAAAACTCTTATGATGACTCCAGGCCTGAGTGACATTCTTTCCTCAGAAGTCTTCGTGCATTTGTTGTTAGTGTCCCTGAAGTCAGCTCTGAAGTATCTGCATTGGGCGCTTTTCTTTCACATTATGTTGTTTTTGCCTCCCCGACTCCATAGAGGCTTCCTCAGGGCGGAGGCTGTGTCTTTCACCTCTTCTGATTCCCCCGGAAGCTTGGTCCAGAAGTCTGAGCATACAGTTTGTGTACAATAAATGTTTCTTGGTCAATTGATATTGTCACACATGAACATTTTTAAAGGCCTCATTTGCTTGAATTTTAGGGAGTGACAATAAATATTTGTTAAATGGATAAAGGGAACAAAAGGTACAGTTTTCTGGTTTATTTTTTGCCCCTCCTCCTCCCAAGCCATGGCCCAGCCAACACCTAGGTCCGTGCCTGGGTCACATGAGATGCCAGATAAAGATTTGTTGAATGGATTTTTAGGAAAATCACCCTGCATATAATTACATGCCATCAGTCTTAGGACTCATTTTGTATTTTACTCATCTTGAATGCTTGAGCATTATAGGACTCGAATTGCCAAATATGTTATATTCCCATTGACTTCAAGTTCAAGTCCAGTTTATTACTGAAGAGCTTTTAATGGCACTGAAACTTATGTCCCATCAACACAAGCAAGCAATTCACCAGTATTGTTTAATAACAACTGTGTTTAGGACCCAGGTTTTAAGGTGTATTTATATTAAATTGGATTTATTTAAACTCTTTAAATGGCATTTATTAGCAAGTTCTCGTAATTTTGTATATTATTGAAAAGAGCCATACCTTTTGTAAAAAGAAGAAAAAGAAGAAAGAAGAAGAAGAAGAAGAAGAAGAAGAAGAAGAAGAAGAAGAAGAAGAAGAAGAAGAAGAGAGAAAGAAAGAAAGAGAACGAAAGAAAGAGAAAAGAAAAAATGCACTCCTTTGACAGACAAAACCAGTCACATAAGTTGCTATGATTATGGTCAAATGAGACACTGTGGCACCTGTGGGTTTTTTTTCCTGTGATCATATGTATGAACTGAGGTGGGGGGGTCTCTTAATTGCTTTATCAAATGGAATAACTTGGCTTACCGGGTTTTTTTTGTAGAAGGTATATTAAATGTATTACTCTAGGAATATTATGGGACAAAATGCAATGAAGCTTTAAAAAAACCAACAATGCAAAAGTTCCATACATAGGCAAAATATTCTTATTTGTACAGCCTTTTCTTTCGGACAGCAAAGCCTATTTTCCATAGGATGCCTATGAAATCATCTGCAGTGCTGAGCACTTTTCCCATGCCTTAAAGAACATGTATTGGTGGACCACTAACCAAAACACGTCAGGGAAATAGGACTTGAAGCAAAATCGAAAACTTGAAAGCTTTTCAACCTTGTCAGCTTGCCAACTCAAGCAGTGTGTGGCAGGTGTGTCATATATTCGTGGAGCCAAAATAAATGGTCCCAAGAAATTCCAAGCCAATGCAGATATAAGGGAAGCTTAACATGGAAGGCAAGCAAACATTGTTTTCATTGTTTATACAGAGCTTGATGAATACATTGAAAGAAATGCCTCTTCAGATAGTGCTTTAGGGGCCAAATTGAATCTGTGTGATCTTTGGGACCAGGTGTTGGCAGCATTTCCACGTTATGTGCTGACTTGTGCAAGGAAGGTAAAAGAGAGGAGGAGACACAGAGTGTAGGAAAAATGGCCATGTAGACAGCTTTGGAACAAGTTACTATTTCCATTAGATCAGTAGAAAATATTTATTTCTTTTGTTTTACCATCAAGAAAACTTCCATAAGAAAAGGTATGAATCCTTTAAAAAGCTATAATCTAGTTTTTCAAAGGAAGCACTTAATAATGAATCTAGTGTGTATATAATTTTAAAGTAGGAACATTTATGTCTTCTCTAGAATTCTTCTAGATAAGCATTAAGGAACAGTCACAACGAACTTGTATTTTCAAGGAAGAATATGTAGGGAATGTCTCGTCCTGTGGCTCAAAGTGAAATCACCACCCCCACTCCCAGTTCAGTTTCATCACACTGATTATTGGGCAAAAACATTCCAAAGATTACCCTACTCTTTGAAGATATAGACAGAAATCACTTGGGTGTCCCACATTTTTACTCTAAACCCAGGATAAGATCTCACTGCAACGAAATGAGCAGGAATAGATCATTCCTGATGAAAACTGAATGTGCTATATATCAAGAATCCCAGGCATTAAACAGTCTTATTTGAAAGCTAGAATTGTGAGAAAATACTCAACTTTACAGGGCCAATTGGTTCAAAACCAACAGTGGTAGCCAAAGTTCAACCAGCCTAGAGGGTGTTCAACAAAACTTGCCAGCAAGGTAAACAGAAGGGTTAATGTTAAATTCTCACTTACTCTTTGACCTTTCAAAATAGGAATCCTGGGGAATGCTGCATGGTTCTAACTTCCCATTAGAACATTGAGCTGGCAAAACTAAGTAAGACGTGATCTCTACCTTCAAGGAATATATAGTCTAGTAAAGGAGAAAAGTTAAGGGTTGATAAGGAGGAAGAACGTTTACAAATGTGATCTGTGCCATAAGACAGACACAGTATTGTGATGTGGTGAAGAGGGGACTCTGGACTCAGACTGCCTGGGTTTGAACCAGCTTGGTCACCTATGAGCCACACGAAGTTGTACAAGGTTAATTGATTTTCCTCTACCTCTGTTTCCCCCATCCGTAAAATGGGACAATAGTATCCCCCTCCCCCTAGGGGAATCCAGGGAGCAGTAAGACTTGGTGTGAGTCATTTTGAGGTCTTCCTTTTGGGGCTGCATTTTGTTGCACTGGTGTTTGAGTGTTTGCTTAAGAGCATTCGTAAGTTGTAGGCCTTGCTGTCTCATTCATGGGCAATTAGCCTATGCAGAAGTCCGAAGACCTAGCATCTGCTTCCAGCCCTTCATAAACCCTCACAATCATTTCTCTTCCTGGTGCCTTAGGTTTCTTCTCCAGTTAAATGAGCATAGGAAATTCCATGACAGCAGGGACCTTATCTTGTCCAACATCTAGATCAGTGCCTGGCTCATAGTAGGTTCTGGGTAAATGTGGGTGCAGTTCAACTCAGAGAAATTAAGAAGATGTTTGTATAACAATGTGAATGTAATTTTGAGAAGGAATCATAGGTACAACACAAAAATGACTGGCTTTCCGTGGTTAAGATTCCCAAGAGAGACAAGAGATAAGAAATGATCTCTACTACATTTCTCTGCCAGGATTTAAGCACCAGATTTGGAATCAGACAATCTTGCCTCAAGTTGTGCTTCTACAACTTAAGGCTCGGTAACTGTAGATAAATCATTTAACCTCTTTGGGCTTCATTTCTTCATTGGTCTTTTTGGGCGACCACCTATGCTTTTGAGTGTTCTTTAGAGCTCCAAAGATCAAGGAAATAAAAGCACTCGAGAACTAGCAAATACTACACAAGTACAAACATACTAAGAAATGGGAGCTTTTCATGCTCTACATCAGAGGAGGGTAAATCATAAAAAGCAAAATTATATTCCTGTTACCTGAGTGTAAGGCAGTGAAGATAAACCTGTATGGTCCCTGAGACACAGTTGATCTTCTTTAAAATACAGTGGGGCGGGGGTGGGGGGTGGGGTGGGAATGGCCCATTCCCTGTCTTTTATACACAGCCAGAGGAGCAGAGTGACTCGAAGGAACTACTCTACCTCCACACAGCACACCAGCTCCCTTTAGCTGCCGCACCTTGCCTCTGTGCCAGCTCCAGAAACAGTTCCAAGTTTGAAGGAAGACATGTGCTGGCTACAGACTGTTTTGAAGAATTGGCCAGGATCCCACCAGAGGTTGCAGGCCAATTTCAAAAAGAAGAAAACTATTTCCCCCCTTTGCCCCATCTATCATAAAATGTATGGCCAGAGTCCAGTTCCTGGTTGCATTTTTCTTTTCCAAAAGTTCAGAATTCAAATTTATTATTCATTATCTGTTTCTGTACTTCATGGACCTCTATAAGGAAAATATTTCTCCAGTTCCCCTCACTGTTTATGTTCTAAGCAAATCATTTATATAATTATATATGATTATATATATATGCATACATATATATGTATTCCTTTTTGGTTATTTTTATTTCACATGTGTTCAGACAGCCTATATAATTTAGTTGTAGGATTAACTTTGAATATATTTTTAAATATAAGCTTACAAACTTGCAGAATGTTCTCTTTTAGGGTATTTTCCATACTACACTAAGTCAACTACACTATGGAAACTAACTTACTCTTGAAATTCCACTTAGGAACATTACGTAGAATTTGTGTCTAAGGAGAATTTAAAAAAGAAAGCTTAGGGTAGCCAGTTCTATCACTCATGAGGGCTTTTTTAGGGGGAAGGTTGTAATGTTTATTTAGACTCTTTTTACTATGAGTGTTATTGATATGTTATTCACATACTATCTAATTCACCCATTTAAAGTGTAAAATTTTTTTTTTAATTTTTTTTTAATTTTTATTTATTTATGATAGTCACACAGAGAGAGAGAGAGAGAGAGGCAGAGACACAGGCAGAGGGAGAAGCAGGCTCCATGCACCGAGAGCCCGATGTGGGATTTGATCCCGGGTCTCCAGGATCACGCCCTGGGCCAAAGGCAGGCGCCAAACCGCTGCGCCACCCAGGGATCCCTAAAGTGTAAAATTTAGTGAATGGGTTGTAGTGCATTAAAAAATTATGCAAGTATCACCTCTAATTCCAGAATAGTTTCATCACTCCATTTTCTCCTCTCCCCAAAGTCCTCACAACTGCTGATTTGCTTTCTGACTCTGGATTTGCCTAGTGTGGATATATCATATAAATGGAACCATATAATATGTGGCCTTGGTGACTGGCTTCTTCCACTTAGCATAATGTGTTCAAGGTCCATCCATGTTGTAGCATGTGGCAGTACTTTGTTTCTTTTCTTTTTCTTTGTTTCTTTTAATGAGGGACTAATATTCATTTTGTGGGTGTGTCATATTTTGCATATTCATTCATCTGTTAGTGGATACTTGGGTTGTTTCTACCTCTTGACTATCATGAATAGTGCTGCTATGAACGTGCATGTATAAATAGCTCTTTGAGACCCTGCTTTCAATTGCTAGGGGTATATACCTGGGTATTGTGCTGGGTCATATGGTAACTGTTTAACATTTTGAGGAACTGTCAGGCTGTTTGCCACAACAGCTGCACTATTTTACATTTCCATCAGCAATGATGTTTCCGATTTCTCCAACTTTTCTGGTTTTTACTATAGCCATCCCAGTGCATGCAAAGTGGTATCACATCGTGGTTTTCATTTACATTGCCCCATCTGGCTATTTTTTAAAAATATATATTGTAAATATTTTCCTAGAGATCATTCGCCAGACAACCTTAACTCTCTAGAACGTGATCCTGCATGGAATATATTGCAAAAGGGCCCCCAAACCAGTAAGAGCAGTCATAGACTTTCTGCACGAAAGCCTTGCACTTTGCCCCCTAGGCTCATCATTCAGTGAGTAACTAATATTCACTCTTATTCTACATTCATGATTGGCTGTTATGTTTTCCAGAAGGGAGCCGGACAATCTACTATGGCAGGTATTATGTCAGGAAGAGAAATGACAGTACAAGTGACAAATAACAATCTATCACCAAAGGAGGGAAACTATAATAATTTCTAGGATGTTTATGACACCACGTTATCAACTAGAGGTCATATTATGTTCAGTATTTTGTAAGAAAGCAAAGCTACATATAATACATTTTAGAAAGGTTTGCATGAAAAATGACTCAGAGAAACCCAGGTGTGAATGGATAAGCTTGCCTGAGTTTTCTAGATATTTAATTTCCTGGAGATATCTAAACAGATGATATTGAGTTTCATCTTGAATGTGGAAAGACAAATGGAAGATTCAGATTCTGTAAAGTTGTTAAAAATCACGTTAAAAAAATTAAGTGAAATGTTTTCAAGAGGGGATCCCTGGGTGGCTCAGCGGTTTAGCGCCTGCCTTTGGCCCAGGGCGCGATCCTGGAGTCCGGGGATCGAGTCCCATGTCGGGCTCCCAGCATGGAGCCTGCTTCTCCCTCCTTCTGTGTCTCTGCCTCTTTCTCTCTCTTTATGTCTATCATAAATAAATAAATAAATAAATCTTTAAAAAAAAAAGAAATGTTTTCAAGAACTGGAATTCTACTTTCATGATAAAGTTGACCATTGGTTAATTTGACTGATACTCTAAACTTATTTTTATCTTAGAAAGTCCTTGTTATTTCAGTATGTGTCCATGACATCATGGCATTAAATTAACCTTTTATCTATTCTCTCAGCTGCGTTGCTAAAAATTGTTGCTGGTTGACACTGGGTTAACCTGCAAATCCTAAAGCTGCAAAGTATTTAATGTATGACTGAACAGTACTTTCTGTTCCATGTTTTTGTAAATGCTGAAACCTCCTTCGGTAGACCTTTACAGAGACTAAGAACTAATAGGGCAAACACGGGGCGGGGGGGAATACCAGTATCTTTTCAGAGGATTTTTTTCTTTATCTGAAGCCCTTTTACATTTTACTTCCTCTCTCCTACCTCACTTGCAGTGGGTGTCCAGCAGGTTACATCACGACCATTTTACGTGATCATCAACAACTACATTTTAAATACACACACAGAGTGACCTCTAAGAGCAACTTAAACTTTCTTAGTGATTCCTGGTCTGGATTTTGAGAGCAGATAAGAAAGCCTTCGATCAGACCATAGTAAAGCCAGTTTAATGACAGGTCTTTGGTAGCCTCTAGAAACTGAGGGGCTGTCCTGTCCAGCTCTGGCATTTTTTGTGCAGTGAACCCCTAAATGAATTTCTGCCCCCAAAAAGAATGAAACCATCATCTCTCCTTTTTAATTGGGCTTGTATTTTTTTTAAGATTGATTTATTTATTTTAGAGAGAGAGAGAGCACAAGCAGGTGAGCAAGAGGAGAGGCAGAGGATAAGGAAGAAAGAATACTTGAGCAGACTCCCCGCTGAGTGCAGAGACCCACGTGGGACTGGACACGGGGCTGGATGCAGGGATTGATTCCAGGATCATGACCTGAGCCAAAACCAAGAGTCCACCACTTAACCAACTGAACCACCCCAATGCCCCAGTTGGGCTTGTATTTCAACAGTAAATCTATGTGGCTGCCTCCTTTTACTCTACGCTGAGAAATGCTTTTTTTATTGACAGTGGCCAACGGTACTGCATTACACTGTCAATATCTAGGTGCTTCCTGTTTTTAAATAGGATATGGTACTTCTTTTCCAAATCTAGAGTTTAAAACAGAAGTATTGTATTAGATTAGCTAATTTTATTTTATTTTTTTTTTGCAGGTTTCTGAAAAGTGCCTTTTCTGAAAACTGCTGCTTGGATTCCACTCTAGAGCTATCTCTTTATAAACCCTACCCAACCCCCAAATCTGGTGCGCTTATAGTTCAGTCTCAGCAACTTGTCCATTCTTTTTTCCCTTTGATTCCCAGTTTTCATAGTCATTTTCCCTCCTCCTATTTAGCAGTAATTTTTTTTACACTTGTAACATCCTTACCAATCTTAATCCTTAAATCCAAGAAATAGGGAGAAGGACATTTCTTCCCTTGATCTGAGACCATTCCATAAATTGAAGGGTAACCAGCAGCATATGCTTTTTGCAAGAATAATTGAAAACATCAACTGGAGAATACAGAATTCTTTTGAAAGCCTGCCAGTTATTTGAAGTAACTTCGGCAAAGGAAAAAATTAAACAAGCAATATCTTAACCTTCCTGGTTGCCTTGTTAGGAGTTGGTCTCTAATTTAATTTTCAGTTATTTTGATACAGTTTTTGGTTTGTGATTGGCTTTTTGTTTGACAAGACCAAATTTTGGCTAAAACAAAAACCTAAGTGCTAACAAAGAAGCATTTCACCAAAGCAACCTTACCGCTTCACATATAGCTTGAATTCACTCTTACCTTTTAACAGGAGTGAAACTGTCCTAGAGTGGGTGCACTTGATTCTAACTTTGCTTTCAATATGACGGCTGTCAATGTCACCCTGGTTCGTGACACCAAGTGGCTGACTTTAGAAGTCTGCAGAGAATTTCAGAGAGGAACCTGCTCTCGAGCTGATGCAGATTGCAAGTTTGCCCATCCGCCAAGAGTCTGCCACGTGGAAAATGGCCGTGTGGTGGCGTGTTTTGATTCTTTAAAGGTGAGTCTCATCTACATACACATAATATTTCATTTAAATTTGCTAATATCTATGTGTACTGAAATATGATGTGCTTTGAAATGAGGAAAGCTAATAATAGCATGGAAGTGGTAGGTTTTGTTTTTTTTTTTAAGACAGGATGTAGACTCTGTGTTTGTAGGACTACATCGGACTATAGCTCATCTCATCAAAGCCCACTGATCAAGACAGACTTGAAGGAAAAGAAATTAAAGAATTTTTGTAGGAGTGAGATGTTGCAGCCTTGCCATACTTTACTTCTTTGCATTTGATCTAAATTTTGAATACAGTGATCATAATTCTTGTAGAGCCTAAAGAAGCCCTTTACTGAATTATAACCCTATTAACTGTGTTATCAACATACACTTGGCAGGGACCAGTCAGCTTTCAGAGGACAAGTAAAATCAGACTGAAATATTATAAGGTGAAAAAATCTCATCATCCAGGAAGAAAATATCTTTTAAAGTTTATTTATTTTAGTCATCTCTACACCCAACACGGGGCTCAAACTCACAGCTGATCAAGAGTCGTCCACTCTTCCGACTGAGTTGGCCAGGTGCCCCAAATACCTGGCAGTTTTATTTTTAATTTTTATTATTTGTTTGAGTAAGCTCTCGGCCTACCATGGGTCTTGAACTCACAACCCCAAGATGAAGAGTCTCACAGTCTACAGAATGAGCTGGCCAAGGCCCCCTAGCATTTTGAACTTTCTTAGTCAAAGTATATTTTGAACTTTTAACTTAAACATTGCTGCCAAACTAGAATCACTTAATTTTCTTCCAGAACTGATGATTAATGAAGCTTAGATTTGTGAGTACATTTTATAAGCAAAGTCCTATTGCCAAGGTCATCAAACCCAAATATTATGTACTAGAGTATAACCAAAATACAAGAGCAAATGAGATATTATGTAGAATAGAACATATGTGATTGCAGAACAAGAAAATGCACTGACTTTTCATGTTTTATTCATAGTTATCTTTAAATTAAGGACAAAGATGTATAAATTAAAGCATAGAAGTAAAAAAATGATAATAGATTCCTGGTTTAATAAGATTTGCTATGATGCATTCGCAAATTTTTTTAAATATATCAAAATGAATTAAGCTTAATAAGAACCTTCTTAATTTCTTGATATTGTTTTAGCCTCATCATGACCAATTTTACATCATTAACATTTTTATTTATGGCTGCATTGGTTGACAGAGATATTCCTTTGTGTGATCATTTCTTCAGAAAACATTTTATCAAATGACACCTTACATAGTTACTTTTTTTAAAAACGATTTTATTTATCTATTCATGAGAGACACAGAGAAAGAGAGAGAGACAGAGACACAGGCAGAGGAAGAAGCAGGCTCCATGCAGGAAGCATGATGTGGGACTCGATCCCAAGACTCCAGGATCACACCCTGGGCCAAAGGCAGGCGCCTAAACTGCTGAGGCACCCAGGGATCCCACATAGTTACTTTACCTTCTTTCGTGGTTACTAGTTTTTGTTGCAGACCCTCCCAAGTCAAGAATGGAAACTTGTTATTGTAAAAACAAACAAACAAACAAAACCAAAAAAAAAAAAAAAAACAGTAATCCTTACCATTGAAAATGTCTGAATTGCTCTTATTTGCAGGAGATATTATCATTAAAGGGCTTATTCTCTACATTTCATTGTCATTCAAGTTTCATCTACAATTATTTTGTATGTTACTGAAATTTCCTGCTGTATTGCCGAGAAATGCCTTGAAGCAGAGAAGAGCACTGGTCTAGTCTCAGGGAAAACAGGAGATATCTTTCATCCAGTCTATCTAGAGGGTCTGGGACAGCACAAGGCACTGTGCTTGTTTCAGGGGACCCGGGGTACAGTCCCAGCCTTGCTACTGTGTCTGACCTTAGCTACTTACTCTGATAAGGCTTACATTACTTTATCTCAACCTAACTTCCAGGATGACTATGGAGGGTCCATGAGATTACGTAAATGAAAACTTGTGTATTGCTCTAAGAGTGAATTAAATGGAAGATTATTTTCTCACAATGTTCGTCCTAGGAGTTCTTTAAAACAGCTCTATTTAACTAGGGTTTATTGTTTAAAACTACAAACTCATGTTTCAAATGGACATGCCCAAGGGGCACCTGTGGCTCACTCAGTTAAGCATTTGCTTTCAGTTTGGGTCATGATCCTAGAGTCCAAATGGACATGCCCAAATCCAGTTGCCATGAGTGTCATATTAGTTCTTCAAGCTGGGTATCACTGTTTTTATAGTTTACTCTTTGATAGAGTTCCTTGCAGGCTTTGTAAATTCTATCTTTCCAGACATCTGGTGGAAGGAGATGTGTGATCTTCCTAATCATTGGTATACTTCAGGTCTGTTCTCCTACTTGGAGTGCCATAAAGAAAACGTTTTGAAGCAAATAAGCAAAGCAATTGTTAACAAAACACTACTGTGCTACCACTTTAAAGCTTGGAAAATGTTTGATTCAGAGATGACATGGATAATGGCCAATGAATATTAATAAGCCATTTAATTATTTAAATACCCTGTCTACTCACTATATCCAGTGGTGTTAAAATAATTTTTGCATTATGTTAATATCTTGATGACCAATCACACAGGATAAAGACGATTTCTATAATCCTCACATTTTCATATTTAATGAAAATTTTAATATTTCAAATACCCAAAGCCTTTCAAACAATTAATTAGTTTGCCATTTAGATAGCACATTTGTCACAGTTCCACGTCCACACAAAAGCTTTGTGGTTCTCTGCTTTTATATTATTCCTTATTGATGATATGAACCCTATACTGAGTCAAGAGTAATTGACCTATGTGGATTGTACAACTATCTATTTCTAATATACAAATAACATACCTCAATGTTTATTGTAGCATTTGCTACCCTCCTTGAGGTTGTATAATTGAAACACCTTTGAAATGCATCTGTGCACTATTTCTATTTCTATGAGTGGTTAAATAATTGAAGCAATCATTTGATGAGTTTTGGGCTGCTGCTTTTGGTTTTCTGTGTTTTGTTTTTGTAAGGATTCCATTAGCACTAGGTACTCTACCAGATGATGATGGTTCTTTGCCTTCATAATAGGCACATAGACAAGATGTTCTACTCACCTCACACAATTATACTCACCTCATAATGAGCGAATGTTGTAAAAATAAGGAAGGCAAGCTTGATGGCTAATTGTGCATTGTGTTGAAGTGCTGTGCCCATCACTCCATGAATGTTGAGTGTTCATTGATGAAGGTTGTACCATCTTCAGATAGACATCTAGACAGTACAGCCCATAGATTAATTTCCAGCCACATGAAAGAGTCTCATGTCATGTTAATATGCAGCTGTTTTTTACTCAATTGCCTAGCCTGCTGGGCACATTAATTTCAAAATTTCTCTCCAAAATATTGGTTAACCTGTTCTATGCCAATTTCTTGATATGACAGTTTGCCGCTGACCTATCTTGATACTTCCAGTGCATGTCCCTTATATTTAACAATATATCATCACTAAAAAGACCACACTAGAATCTTTGTGATCATTTCCGTAGCCAAGATTATTATCTTCATGTATTCTGCTTTGACGATGCCATGCTATCTCCCCTCCATGCCTGAAGCAGTGTGACGTCAACCACTTGTTATCCAGGAAGGGTATAAATGCTGTGATTATTTCATTATGACAGGTCAACACCCATTATATCTGCCCACCCTCCTCCCTACTTTGAGTAGTTTTGTAACAAAAATTTCCTGGCAAAGGCCTTGGCAGCAAGTATAGTCAGAGGACAGTCATGTCAACCCACATAACATTCCTGAAAGATGGAAACTGGGTGCCGAATGCACATAAAATAGCCCCATACCATGTCTTCAAACATTACATATGATCACAAGTGAAACCATATTTTGACAAGTGAAACCTGTTGTCTAAGCGTATGGATTTGAATCCATCCTTGGAGGTCAGATTGCCCTGAGTTACATGTATATTCTGTACTTAGTCTCACTAGTCACAGCCATGTTCACTAGTTTAATTTTTGACTGAATATTTATGTCATCCCTGTTTGCTAAGGGAAAACTTACTGGGAGCAGAAGACTCCTAGCAACATAATCCCAAGGGTTACTAGATTATGCAAGACTTAGAACCATTTCTAAGCTTGATCAGAAAGGACTGCCTGCACATAGACAGCACTTGTCATCCTGAGACTCAGAGAAAATAACATTTTTCTTCCTTGAGGATATCTATCTTTGGTAATACTGACTGTGAAAAGGAAGCATCTTTTTTTTTTTTTTTTTTTGAAAGCATCTTTGGTAAAAGTCAATGCTATTTCAGACATTTCAAAAACTTTTTTTGAAAGAAAAATGGAATTACAATTAGTACCTAAACAAATAACATATTAACAACTCAGACTGTTTAAACTTTTTATTTTGAAATAATTTCAGGGATCCAGAAAAGTTGCAGAAGTGCTGCAAGGATTGGGGTGCCCGGGTGACTCAGTCATTTAAGTGGCTGATTCTTGATTTCATGATCTCAGAGTCCTGGGATCAAATCCCATGTTGGACTCCTTGAGATGAGTGGGGAGTCTGCTTGAGGATTCTCTCTGTCTCCCTCTGCCCCCCCGCCACCATCTCTCTCTCTCTAAAATAAATTAAAATAAAATTAAAATAAATAAGATAGAACAAGGAGTTCCTGCATACCCGTCACCTGGCTTCTGGTAATGTCAACAACTTACTTACCTTAGCACAGTTATCAAAACCAGGAAATTAACTGTAGTACAATATTATTAACTAAACTAGAGGCCTTATTTGAATTTCCCCAATTTTTCCCTCATGTCCTTTCTCTGTTCCAGGATCCAATCCAGGATCCCACAGATTGCACTTACTTGTCATATCTCCTTCGTCCCCTCCACTCTGTGACAGTTCCTCAGTCTTTCCTTATCTTTCATGACCTTCGCACATTGGATGAGTACTGCTCAGTTATTTTGTGGAATGCCGCTTAATTTCAGTTTGTCAAATGCTTTCCTGTGATTTGATTAAGGTCAAGCATTGTTGGCAAGAAAACCGCCAAAAAGATGTGCATTGTATCTGAGAGTGCATGATGTTGATGTAGCTTATTACTCATTATATTAACCTTAATCACTTGATTAAGATGATGTCTGCTGGGTTTCTCTGCTGTAAAGTGGGCAGTTTTCCTTTTGTGCAAATTGATAAATATCTTCTTCATTTATTCATCATCTCTTACAATATGCCTTTGATTGTAAGGGACATCCTAATATCTAAGCTGTTAAAATGTAAACGAGTGTCTTCCTTAGAAGTGATGGGTAGTTTGTGTCTATAATTAACGGTCATTCAAGAAGGGAAGTGAGGAGAAAATAGAGTGAGGGCATAACAGAAAAAGAAGCAGTGATGGGTCACCAGAATGACAGGACACTGGAGGATGAGAAGCCCAAGAAGTTTTGTGATGTGTCCGTCCCTGTCATGTGACAATGGGTGACCCTTATGCTGAATGAAGTCCATGCCCCTGGCCACCTCTAACTTATGATCCTCCTACATCAGAAAACTTACCGGCCATTGTTTCCAAGATAAATAATATTTCCCCCAATTGTAGAAGTTATCCATCTCTATGAAGGAAAGGAAAATACAAAAGAAATCTTGAAAGTCATACACAAGGGGACGCCTGGGTGGCTTAGTGGTTGAGTGTCTGCCTTTGGTTCAGGGCATGATCCTGGTCCAAGGATCGAGTCCCGCATTGAGTCCTGCATCGGGCTCTCTGCGAGGAGCTTGCTTCTCCCTCTATGTATCTGCCTCTCTTTCTGTGTCTCTCATGAATAAATAAATATTTTTTTTAAAAAAGTCATACATAAGAAGATAAGAATAAAATGTAACAAAAGGTAGGTAAAAATGTAAACATCATCCCCACTTTGCCAATATCATCATTTTCTATTTCCATCCAGTTTCTCCATCCTTTATGTGACTATATATATGTCTCATAAAGCTTGCTTTACCTCTTGCAAATGGTAAGAGGTCTTGCAAATGGTCCTCACAGACCTCACTCCACCACTCCCTCTCCCAGCCATCCTGTGGAGCCAAACTCTCCCTCCATTTATCCCTCCTCTCAGCGTCATGTTCTTCCCAGGGTACCAAAGAAAGAAAGAGAGAAAGAGAGAGAGAAAGAGGAGGGAAGGAAGGAAGGGAGGAAGGAAGGAAAAAGAAAAGAAAGGGAAAGGAAAGGAAATCTAGATACTGCTTGATCTTTCATTCAGAGACTTTTTTAAAAAAAATATCACTTATTGGGATCCCTGGGTGGCACAGCGGTTTGGCGCCTGCCTTTGGCCCAGGGCGCGATCCTGGAGACCCGGGATCGAATCCCACATCGGGCTCCCGGTGCATGGAGCCTGCTTCTCTCTCTGCCTGTGTCTCTGCCTCTCTCTCTCTCTCTGTGTGTGTGACTATCATAAATAAATAAAAAATAAAAATAAATAAAAAAAATCACTTATTGTGGCAATTTTTCTGGTCAGAAAATGAAAACATCTTTTCTAGAAAACTGTAATATAGAGGGACACCTGGGTGGCTCGGTGGTTGAGCGTCCACTTTTGGCTTAGGGCGTGATCCTGGGGTCCTGGGATTGAGTCCCACATCAGGCTCCCTATGGAGAGCCTGCTTCTCCCTCTACCTGTGTCTCTGCCTCTCTCTGTGTGTCTCTCATGAATAAATAAAATCTTAAAAAAGAAAACTGTAATATAGAGACAAAGATTTCATAAAAAAACCCAAATTTGTAAGTCTGTTACCTGATGAATCTCTTAAATATATGTCTTTTCAAAATATATTTTAGTGACAACTGTTTCCTCAAAAAGAAAAAAAAAAGATTTCAGCCATTCCATGGAATTCCAAAAGCTTTTCATACTTGTGAAAGAATAGTATTTTAGAAACATACATCATGTAAAAGATACTATTATTCAAATAATATGCAGCCATCAGAAATTCTACTTGAGGACTATGCAATTGTTAATAATACGCTTTATCTTATACTGATGCCTACTATATTCCAGAAACTTTATACATGCTGACTCTAACCCCCACCATAACCCTGTGTTGGCTTTACTGTTGGATGGGCCAGGTTTCGCCAGCTGTGTGGTCTTGAATAAGTACCAACCTTCCTGTCCCTATGTTTCCTCACTTGCAAAAACAAAGAACCTTTCAGCACCTACCTCTGGAGTTAGCATTAAAATGATGTGATCCACATAAGGCACTGGGAACAGAGCCTGGTTCATTATCAGCCCTCAAGAAGTGTCTGTGTTCACCAAATAAATTCTGGGTGCCCTCACAATTTAAACATGAAAAATGAAATTAAACTATCACAGTAATAGAAGAAAGTGCAGGTGAACACTTTTATAACCTAGGGGGAGGGGAAGACTGAAACACACCATCAAAGGCAGAGACAATCAAAGCAAATGATTATTAGAACTGACCACACAATAAAAATCATGCTGAGTGACAGTAAACACCAAAGAATTAGAAGATAAACAATAATTTAGGGGATCCCTGGGTGGCGCAGCGGTTTAGTGCCTGCCTTTGGCCTGGGGCGCGATCCTGGAGACCCGGGATCGAATCCCACATCGGGCTCCCGGTGCATGGAGCCTGCTTCTCCCTCTGCCTGTGTCTCTGCCTCTCTCTCTCTCTCTCTCTCTCTGTGTGACTATCATAAATAAATAAAAATTAAAAAAAATAATTTGGGGAAAATTGTAACTAATTTGACAGATAAAAAGGTCTTTAATATACAGCAAGCTTTACAATTTAAAAAAATTACAAATGGTATTTTCCTAGAAAAATAGTTAAAGGACAGAAACAGTCAAGCAAGACAATCCAATGTAGCCAGTTTCAGCATGGGGACATTTGGGTGCATCCTATTGACACAACTACCCTGACACAGCCGCCTGTTTCAGCTGTTCTCATCACAGTACATTCCCCCAACCTCACTCTCTCCCCAACCTCCAGTCCAGAGAACTCTTGCTTTGTATTTTAGTTCTTTCTGCATTATTCATGTTTTCTTTCACAAAACTGTTACTCCTAATCAAAAGGAAAAAAAAAAAAGAAGGAAAGAGAAAACCTTTTAGACAGGGTTAACCTCCAAGGGGAAACTAAAATCATCTTTATTATCAAAGAAGTTTTATGATATTAAATATAATGTTTGCTTACTCACATCTGCAGAGGAAAGTTGAAAATTTCATTGAGCATTTCCTCTACCATCTGGAGCTGAGAATACGGAATCTTATGTGCCCCAAATACCTTCTCTCTTCCCCTCTGCTCAGTGTCCATTGATAGATACATAGATAGATAGATACATCGATCTATAAATACATAGATGGATACATTAGATAGATGCAGTGTATTCGTCCATTCACTGGATAGGTACTTAGCACCTGTTGGGTGCCAGGCATGGTGCTAGGCATGGGGATCTAGCAGTGAACTAGAAACAGCCCTTGCCCCCATGAAGCCAACAGTCTATTTGGGGGAGGGACAAACAAAAAGGAATTCAATATTCAGGTGAATTTCACCGTCCACTGTGAAGAATCATGAGGCAGGGAAAGGACACAGAGAATGGGGGAGGGGGGCTGCTGTTTTACATTAAATAGCCAGGCGGAGAGATTTGAGGAGAGGCATGAAGGAGGTGAGCGAGTGAGCTATGAGGATTTCTGAGAATATTCCAGGCAAAGTCCTGGAAAATGCAATGGCAAAGGCCCCGAAGCAAGAATGATCCTGGTGTGTTTTATGAATCTTGAGGTCACCAGGGTGACTGGAGCAGAGGGATGAAGGGAAGAGCGGTGGGAAATGAAGTGGGAGAGGTAACAGGAGAATGAGGAGATGAGTTGGGGCTGTGTCTATCATGTCCGAGATGAGGAAGGACACTGGAAGCCTGCGCTAGACGTCAACTGGACTCTTCTGAGGTATATCTTTTCCTTGCTGCTTTTGCTCTGTATTTTTTTTGTTGTAATAAATCTTAGCCAGTGAGTCCTATAAAGCCTCTGGCAAATTGCCAAGCAAGGCTCTTCCACACCACACATTATCCTTTATATACATTATTTACCTGATGATTTTCTTTTACTTTTGACGTTTT
Organism: Canis lupus dingo; assembly: GCF_003254725.2. Classification (NCBI taxonomy): domain Eukaryota; kingdom Metazoa; phylum Chordata; class Mammalia; order Carnivora; family Canidae; genus Canis; species Canis lupus. Next base: position 103,786,484 of record NC_064281.1, on the reverse strand, counting down.
AGAAAAAATGTTATGAGCGGGTTGTTTCTTTCCCTTTTTGTTTTTTAAAATTTAATTTTTGAATGGACAGTGTATTCTAATAGTCCAAAAAATTTTAACAACCAATGACCATGAATTGATGAGTAGACAAAATGTGTTTTCTGCATATAATGGGCTATTCTTGATCTATAAAAAGGAATGACGTAGTGATACGGATGATCCTTGAAAACATTAGGTGAAGTGCAAAAAGGCAGTTCAGAAAGACTACATATTGTACGTGTTGTATGATTTCATTTATGTGAAGTATCCAGAGTCGTCAGCAAGTCCATAGATGGAAAGCAGATCAGTGTTGACAGGGGCACTGGTGGCAAGGAGAGAATAGGTTGAGAGAGCTAATGGGTAGAAGATTTCTTTTGGGGATGATAAAAATGTTCTAGAAGTAGACAGTGGTGACGGTTGCACAACTAGGTGAATATACAGAAAACCGCTGCCATGTACACTTTAAAGGGGGGGACTTTATGATATATAAATATCTCAAAAAATAAATCAAAATTAAGTATAAGATGTATGCAGTAAAAAAACCAATAAAGGGTATGCAGTGAAGTTTCCCTCTCATTTTTTTTCATGCGGCTATGACCTTGCAACCAATGTATTGAGTTTTCTCTCTCCCATAAATATTTTATGAACATACATGCAAATATATACATACCGAGTCTCACTTTTTTACACAAATAGTAGCATACTGTTCTTCTCCTTGCTATTTTTGTTTTAGTTACAAATGTTAAACGGAGAGAAAAAGATATACCATGCTGACATTAATAAAAAAAAAAAGATTTACTAACTAGAACCCAGTATTTGTGTGCAATTCTGTTTATCTTTAATGTACACAAATACTGGGTTCTAATTAGTAAATCTGTCACTCACAGGCACATGTAAGTACTTTATATGGATGCTGGGGCTGAACAAACAGGTGAATAGAGAATTGATAACAATAGCCAGCTTCTTCACCATCACAGAAAAGAGTTCAAAGTAAGGAAAAGGGGAAAGCTAGAATGAATCATGTGGTGTGGATTAGAGTGGAAACATCAGTATGTTCATTTTCATATATTCACAGACAGATACAGAAATAGACATAGAGATGTGTGGAGGCATGGATCACCATACATGCTTATGTCTCCTAGCTCTGTCTTAGGAGGACCCACAAGCAAGGGCACCCCAATAGTAATAAACATACCTAGCACCCAGCTCTTGGTCTCCAAATACCATTCTTCAATAAGGGAACCAGGGCTCCTTGGAATAATAGCTGATGCTAGACTGAAGCAGGGAAAGTAAAAGATGAGCCTTTAATGTCTTATGGGGCCAGAAAGTAAGTAAGTGCTCAAAAATGAGTAGGGCATGACAAGAGGACATGGGAGCCAGTCTGAAGAGGCTCCCACCCGCCAAAGTGTCAAGGTCTTAAAGACAAGGAAAGATTGAGGAACGGTCAGAGATTGGAGGAGACTAAGGAGACATCTACAGGTTAATGCAATGTGACATTGTGGATCCCATCCTGGAACATAGAAAGGACATTTGGGGGCAAATTGGTAAAAATCAAAAAGTCTCTCGTTTAGTTAATAGGGCACTAGAGTTAATTTCCTGGTTTTGATAACACTGCTATGTATGGTATGTAAGTTGTCTACGTGAGTGATAGGAATCTGAGTGAAGGGTATGCACAGACTCTGTACAATTTTTGCAATTTTTCTGTAACTCTAGAGTTATTTCCAAATCAAATGTTTCTAAAAGTTAGCTTTTTTGTTCTTAAACAAGCATCTCCTGTCCTCTGATACTCAGAAATACAGTGAGGTACTGTTTCTTTTCATTTTGCTTTCTTCAGCCTCAGGTATGTTCATGAGAAAATGCTGATGTCTGTGCAATGGCTGATCCTGGGCCTGACCACAACCAGTTGGATGAGGCAGAGAGTTAAATCATTCAGAAAACTTTCAGGGGCACCTGGGTGGTTCAGTGGTTGAGCATCTGCCTTTGGCTCAGGTCTTGGTCCCAGCGTCCTGGAATTGAGTCCTGCATCAGGCTCCCCATAGGGAGCCTGCTTCCCCCTCTGCCTGTGTCTCTGCCTCTCTGTGTCTCTCATGAATAAATAAAATCTTTAAAAAAAGAAAAGAGAAAGAAAGCTTTCATACCTGTAGTAGTGCTTCGCAAACCTAGATAATCTAGAATTGGGGCTGGAGAAGGAAGACCACTGAATTCAAACTGTTAGGATTTCCAGATAAGGAAACTGGAGATCCATTGAGGGAGAGTCACCTACCCCAGGTCACATAAGCAGTTACCAGAGAGCCTGGGGACCCCAGTCTTCTAATCATTTCAGTTACCACCCCCACTACCCCCTGCCATAGAGAAGAAGGAAATGGAAAAAACATCAATTGGGCTGTCATTTTTACTAGACCAAAATCATCTGGCCCTTACCTTGGTCAGATTGTGTCATGTGATACTGGTGTGTGCTGTCTGTGAAGTTTTGTGGTTCCCCTTCACTTTTTGTACTTCAAAAGGTGGGCCAGGGGGCGGGAGGAGGAAGCCAATGTTGCCATTCCTAATCCCTCCTTCATTTATTGTTTCATGACACTGCATTTAGATTAAGACTTTTTAAAATTATTTTTATTATTTTTAAAGAGTTTATTTATTCATGAGACACACACACAGAGAGAGAGAGAGAGAGAGAGAAAGCCAGAGACACAGGCAGAGGGAGAAGCAGGCTCCATGCAGGGAGCCTGACATGGGACTCGATCCTGAATTTCCATGATCATGCCCTGGGCTGAAGGCAGTGTTAAACCGCTGAGCAACCTGGGCTGCCGAAGACTTTTTTTTTTTTTTTTTTTTTTTTGAGAGAGAGAGAACCTTGAGCTGGCGAGGGTTTTGGGGAGGGGGGGTAGAGGGAGAAAGAGAATCCTACGCAGGCTCCATGCCTGAGGCAGGGCTTGATCTCATGACCTGAGCCAAAATCAAGAATCCAGCGCTCAACCAGCTGTGCCACCGAGGCGCCCTGCATTTAGGTTGAGACTTTTTTTTTTGAGAATTTATTATTTTTTAAAGATTTTATTTATTAATTCATGAGAGACACAGACAGAGGGGCAGAGACATAGGCAGAGGGAGAAGCAGACTCCTCACAGGGAGCCCCATGCAGGACTCGATCCCAGACCCTGGGATCACTCCCTGAGCCAAAGGCAGACCTTCAACCGCTGAGCCACCCAGGCGTCCCTAGATTGGGATGTTAAATTAAGGTTCATATTTAGTTCTTTGATAGTCACTGGGGCTATTAATTTTGAGAAGAAAGAGGAAGAGAGGTCAGGTAGCTGGATGGTTTTTATTTGTAGACAAAATTAACTTCATGATTTAATTAGTTTCTTTCATTGATTTATTTAAGGGCCAAGAGTCAGAACACCAAGCTGTCTCAACATCCTTGTCTATCTTTCTCCCCCAAACCTTGTGTTGCTGAGTTAGTTAGCTAGAGTTGGGGATTTTGACTGGATGTGGATCATATACATCTTCGCTGCATGAAACTCTGACATCTGATTCTTTTATATATTCATTAGTACAATGCTCTAGTTAGTTAGAGAGGTACCTGTCACAGATCAGCTGAAACTATTGCAGTGGCAGTTCAAGTTTCATGATGGTCAAATACTATTTCATAAAATAACTCGGAATCTAACTCAACTCATTTAAAATGTTGTTTTACGGGAGCATAGCTCAAGATCATTTCTCTCCACCTCAAAGCCAAGGCTGCCATTGGCCATCAGGTGAGAAAGGAATTGCAATTTGGCCAGGGTTGTATTTTTCTACCACAATTTGATGCCATTAAGACCAACTGCTTGCCACAGGAACCTTGAATAGTGTGAAATACCTGAAAATCAGAAGTTTGAGAACTGTCCTACTGTATGTCAACTCTTTTGTTTGGAAGAAACTCTTACATGTTAGAGAAATGTATACCTGATCCTACTTGATCATTAAATAATTCTCTTCATGTTGTGGAGCTGTCTGAAGTCATTACAAATATTGTCTTTTTCCCTACTTAAAGTTTTTGTGAAATGTGGATGCCAGGCACTTCTGTGCATCTGGAAATAGCAATTAGCTTTTCGAGAAACCTGACTTTATTCATAGAACATCATTTACCTACTGTTCTTCTTTGCCCTTACAGATTAGCTTTCTGCTCTTAATGGCCCTGACCTTACCATCTTTTCCTCTGTCTCAGCCTGCTGCTTGATTATTGACCTATAGGGTTATATATTCCAGAAGAATCTTGGTCGTTTGGTCTTTCCTCACTTATCTCTAAATAATCTTTTCATTTTCTTCCATATTTTCCTCCTCTCTGTAATCAGTCTTCAGTTTCTTAAATTGATATTTTTTGTAGTCAATGCTGTAGAATCCAGATTTTCCATCCTGTGTAGGTTTTGAAACAATGCTTTTATTTCTGTGCCTTTGATTCTCCTCATAGGGTCAAGTTTTACTGCTAGATGTAATTAGGAGTTTGATTGGCTCATTTTCCTGCCTTTCTTGATATTGCTTTCTTAAAAGTCAGTAAACGATTCCATTTATTCTTCAACCTTTTATTCTCTAAATAATCTCCACTGTTTGGGCTTGGCCATCTTGTCTCCAAAGTCAGTAAATTATTTCTTTCAATATCTTGTTAATGATGAGTTTGTATGATGTTGCTTAGTTTAATCTGTGATTTAGTTAAGTACAGTAGATATATCTGTAGGTTCCATCAACTTTGGCAGATATAATTTGGTCATAGGCATTTAAATATTTGCTATAAATTGGATTTTTTTCTATCCTAAGTGGCCATATGTTTTTTGTTGAAACTCCAATTTTTATTTACCCACTGGAAATTGGTAGAGAAGAAATTTGCTCCTACCCATGTGTTCGTGGATACGCAGTGGACAAGTGAAGGTAGTTTCCACACTGTGAAAACCATCCACAAGTTGGAAAATGTACCATTCACAGTGATATAACTGTTAAATATGTGTTAAATATGACAAATTCCCTCAGCTGAGACCTATCTTATGTGTCAGCCATGATTTGCTAGCTGACTATAAAATAGTAAAGTTCTAATTTCTGTCCCTAGCATACAGCAATGCAAACAAGAAACCTTTTTCTCTGGAACTTTAAACTCTTCACCCACCTTTTATATGCACCTAGGTGCACTGAGTAGGCAGCATTGTAGTATCGATCAGCTCTTACTCAGTTCCAAACCTTTTTGGAGACTCCATTTTTAAAGGTCACACATTCTTTTTAGACCAGCCGCACTGTTTCATTGTCTTAACATTTTTGTTCATTCTATTTATGAAAGAATTAACACTGAAGTAACACTTCGAGAATGTTTATCTTCAAGAACTTGGTGTTCTTGTTTTAAACATTTGATACATACCTATCTCAGAAGTTGTTTCTCTGTTGTGTTTATGCTTATCACATGCTCCATTAAACAAACTTAAAGTTTCTGTAGTTTTTGTAGAAATATGACCTCTAGAATTTTTGCAAATTCATGGTTATTTCTCTTTATTTTATTAGCCAGGAAAGCATTCTGTGTAGAAGCAAATTAAATATTCAAATGTAAGTAACTGAAAATTTTTAAAACCTTGTCTATTATTTTGCCAGTACTCCAATGGAGGACGGATTTATATTTTTTTCTAGCTTTATTAAGACATCATTGACATATAACATTGTATAAATTTAACTTGTACAAACTGATGATTTGATACAAGTAGTGTGAAACCTTTAACACAATAAAGTTACTTAACTCTATCACTTGCATAATTACTTTTTTGCAATGAAAAAGTTTAAAATTGACTCTTTTAGCAACTTTCAAGAATATAATTCAGTTATCATTCACTCTTTTAGCAACTTTCAAGAATATAATTCAGTTATCATTCACTAAAGTGGTACATTACATCCCCAAACTTATTTGTCCTATAAGTGAAAGTTTGTACCCTTGGACCAACATCTCTCTGTTACCCCCAGCCCCTAGTTCCTGGTAATCTCCACTCTATTCTCTGTTTCTCACTTGAGATCGTATAGTATTTGTCTTTATGTGTTCGGCTTATTTCACTTAACATAATGACCTCCAGGTCCATCCATGTTGTTGCAAAGGGCAGGATTTCCTTCTTTCTAGTGGCTGAATAATATTCCATTGTACGGATACTGGAATATTGCCTTATTTTTCAAAGAAGTCTTAGAAGTCTTCTGTCTGGTTGAATGTCTGTTTCTTGAGTGAACAACAGATGTAATCATGGAAATAATCCGCAGCCAAGCGTAGTATCAGCAAATAGTACAAACAGAGAAAACACTGCCTTGTAATAACATCCCAAGCAAGGACTCCTTGTGTGGCCTTGAGCAAGACGCTCTGTTTCTCTTCATACAAGAGCAAGCAGCAGCACTCAATTTGTAGGACTATTGGTTGTGGTTTACTACAAGGATTTTATAAATGTCAGGGGTTATTTAATGCTGAAAGTCCTGTTAAATCCATTAAGAATTCTATATACATTCAATTCCCCAAAGAAATGATTCATTCAACAAACATTTATTGAAACCTATTACTTGCTGGGCACAGGGCTCAGGACTGTGCAGGATACAGTTATGGAAGACATGATCCTTGCCTGACCTCTTAGTATGAAGCCGCTTGTGTTATGTGCCATAAGCCAGGTACAAACTAACCGCTAAGAGTCCAGGGGAAGAGGCGGAGGCTGAGATTACATCCAGCTGTGGCATTGAAAAGTGCAGTCATGGGAGAAGTACTATTTGAGATATTCTTTGAAGGAAGGATAGGAGGGTATCCCAGGCAGAGAGGCATAACCTGAGCAAAGAGAGGAAAAGGTGGGATGTAGGGGGAGGGAGTGAGGTGTTAAGTCAGCTTGGCTGAAGCTAGAGCTTGTGTTGTCAGAGAAGTAACCTTAAAAGTCCATGAGGAGTTTGAACTTGATTTGGAGCTCTGAGGAGTCTGACGGTTTCTAAGTGGAGAATTGACATCATCTTAAGTGAAGGTCTGCCATACTTTTCTCGGTTTCACCTTGTTTACCACCGTATCTTCTGTGCCTCACACAAGTCTAGTACATATTGCGAGCTTGGAAAGTATTTGCTGGATGAAACATGAGCTTGCTGAATCACTTGGAGGAGGGGAGAATAAATACGGGGCTCACCTGCAAGGTGCCCTGTCACCTCTCTTTCTGTGTCTGGACTTCTACCCCCATTACTTAAATATGAATTGAAAACTGTTTATGCCCATGTGCTGACTTTTCACTCAACCATATTTTAACCTAGATATGATGGCTTACACACTGCTTGTTTTTGCAAATTTAATTTCATCCCTTAGCATTATAGAGATCTTCTTTAGTCAAATGCTGTTGGATGCTCTCTAAATGTTGCATTTTTTAGTGCTTTTACTCCATATATAGATTTTAAAAGATTTTTGCTGAGTGGCCCCTGTTAAATATTATTTTTTAAATATTATTTTAAAGTATTTATTTGTGTGATTAATTAATTGTGTGTGGTAATAAATTTATGTTGTTTATTATTGTGATTAGTGTGATCATCTTGTAACATTCAAGCATTATTTTTTTTTTTGCCTTACAATGTTTGAAATAGAACTTCACAGCAAATGGCTAGCTTGCAAATCAAAGTATTCTTGGAAACATGATTAGCACTAATAAGGTCATTCTGAGTCAAGTACAAAGTCATAATCTGCAGAAAAGGGTTCTGTGTAAAAGGTGACTGCTTAATCCAATAAAATATATATATCTGAAGTTTAACTAATAACTTACTCTGAATGTACTTACTCTGAATGTACTTACTCTGAATGTGATCTTTTAAAAGTCCAAAGAGTTTGATCATAGAAAGGCAAAGAAAAATTCCCAGAGAGAGAGCCCATGCACTGATATTTTTAAATAAACTTTTTTTAAATTTTTATTTTTATTTATTTATTTATTTTTATAATAAATTTATTTTTATTGGTGTTCAATTTGCCAACATACACAACAACACTCAGTGCTCATCCCGACAAGTGCCCCCCTCAGTGCCCGTCACCCATTCACCCCCACCCCCCGCCCTCCTCCCCTTCCTCCACCCCTAGTTCGTTTCCCAGAGTTAGGAGTCTTTATGTTCTGTCTCCCTTTCTGATATTTCCCACACACTTAACTAGAGCCCTCAATAGCTAGAACTGAGTGCAAGTAATCGGCTTTTAAAAGAAATGGGAAAAATGATTTCTTTTTTTTTTTTAATTTTTTTTTATTTATTTATGATAGTCACAGAGAGAGAGAGAGAGAGAGAGAGAGAGAGGCAGAGACATAGGCAGAGGGAGAAGCAGGCTCCATGCACCGAGAACCCGACGTGGGATTCGATCCCGGGTCTCCAAGATCGCGCCCTGGGCCAAAGGCAGGCGCCAAACCGCTGCGCCACCCAGGGATCCCCGGAAAAATGATTTCAAGATGTTGTCTAGGTTTATAAGCTATATCTTGGAGTTTGTGTAATCAAGCTCAATCTCTTGTACCTTCTCTATCTTCCTCTTCGTTTCTGTGTCATGATTATCTGTTCTTCAGAACAGAAATTGCTATGGGTATAATCCTCATTAATGGAGATACGATTCAGGTTTGGGCACCTAACTATTTTCAAACACAGTAAAGGTGCCTGGAATATTTTAGAAAAATGTCTCAGTAAAGAAGGAAACTTTAATAATTTTTAGGATTTAGCATTCAAGCCGACATCATCTAATATTTTGTAGTAATATCCATAATTGTGACTGGCATATGTTAATAGGCAATTGACAGCTAAACCAAAACTGAGACTCTCACATTTCTCCCCAGTTCTCAAGACCTCACTCTGGGGGCACAGGACGTTTACTCCATCTTTGAAGTATTATTGATAAAACATATTTAATCATATTTCACTTGTTGCTCCCGCAAATTTCCCATTCTCCCACCAGAGAAATGCATAAGAAAAAGTGACATTGCTTCCTGTCAGAGATGGAAGGAAAGAAGGAAGGAAGGAAAGAAGGGAGGAAGGGAGGAAGGGAGGAAGGGAGGAAGGGAGGGAGGGAGGGGGGGAGGGAGGAAGGAAGGAAGGAAGGAAGGAAGGAAGGAAGGAAGGGACACCTGTTGAGAAGCTTTTCATTCTGCAATACTTCAGCTCAATAATAATGTATTTGAAACAAATCAGAATGAAGGTTTAATGGATAAAATCACACACTAATGAAAAGGCAGTAAAAGAGAAAGTGAGACTCCCCCAGAGAGAATTATCTGTAACATTCTTTTTTTTAAGATTTTATTTATTTATTCATGAGAGACACAGAGAGAGGGGCAGAGACACAGGTAGATGGAGAAGCAGGCTCCATGCAGGGAGCCTGATATGGGACTTGATCCTGGGTCTCCAGGATCACGCCCTGGGCCAAAGGCAGCGCTAAACCACTGAACCACCCGGGCTACCCTGTACCATTCTTCATCACACATTCTCCACTCTAAACTTCTTGGCTTTCTCTGAAGCAACAATGAACAGCTGTGATGAATACAGGCTCCAAGAAGTCTCATCCTCCCAATCACACATGCTCCTCCTTCTCCATAGCATCACTACATGCCTCACATCAGTCACCTTTGATGTTTACCTGCCCCCTGGGTTTTCTGTGATTTCTGTCACCATTGTGTCAAGTGCTAGAGCGTCACATGTCTCTGCGGTCTGGGGAGAAAGATTTGCAAACTCCTCGTGGGCAGGTTCCGTGTCCTCTTCCTCTGTGGATCTTCCTCAGGGTCCAGCAGTCTTTTTTACAAAGAGATGCTTATCAACCAGTATACTTTCTTTTATCAGGCAGCGAGAACAATGCAGTTCAATCTATTCTCCCATGTACTGTGGTTGCCAGAAAGCGCACAGCTCCATTTAGGGCACCGCCAAAGTAATTAACCTGCGTCTAGAGTTTTAAAGTTTTTGTGTGTTCTTCCTGACGTCCCACCTTCCCCAACACATCGTCTCACTCTTTAGGCTTAGATAGTGATCTTACTGGCAAGATATCTTTCTTGTCTTTGGGGAGGAATGCAGTGAGAAAGCAAGAGGCCAAGGGAAGGAGCTAAATCTATGTTGAATTCACTATTTTCGGCTTGTGAAGCTGTCTGGTTTTCATTTAGACGCAACCACACATTGCAGTCAGTCTGGTGTTGGAAACGGGGGGCCTCTGTTGGAAACAGGCTGGCAGTGGTACTCAGAAGGAAAGTCAGTGCTGTTGAGACTACTCATTGTACAGAAGGGGAAGAATTACAAATACCGGACACTCCTTAGACCGCTGTTGAGTTTCTTCCAAGGGAAAGGATGGACAGTGTTGTCTGAGATGTACTGTTTCTTTACTGCATCGCTGCACGTACAACCAATGAACTTTGTATTCGGTGCTTGCTTTGAGGTTGGGGAATCTATCAATACCTCAGCTTTTGATTATCCATGCTGCAATACCGTCGTCAGCATTGGGTTGTTTGCCTATTTGACATGAAAAGTAGTTTCCTCCTTTTAGCTTTCTTTGCCCACGTCTTTTTTTGGGGATGGGATGTGAGGAGAAGGGGTAAAGCTTCCAAAAGAGTGTGCTTTCTGCAGTAAGTAAAGGTACTTATTTATTGGAGAGCTGAGAAGAATTTTCTAGAAAACCTTTTGTTGCTTAAACTTGGGTACATGGGAAACATTTAGAGAAACACACTCTGGTGAGGCTTGTAGAGCACATGCAAGTGACATGTAATAAATACACAGCTCGTAGTACCTTTAAAACTAATAACACTGTTTGTAAATAGAAAATGAATGTGTTTCCTAAGAGTAATAGAATAGAATTTCAAAAAGTCTAATTCTTTTTCTTCATGATCTGGACTGGACTTTTTTTTTCAATCTTTTTTTAAAATTATTTTTAATTCATCTCTACATTCACTGTGGGGCTCGAGCTCACAACCCTGAGACCCAAAAGTCACATGTTCAACTGACTGAGCCAGCCAGGTGCCCCAGGACTGGCCTTCTTTCATATGACGGTTAACATCATTACTGAGGTTAGAGATGTGGGATTCCAGTATCCAAATCCCAAAGGTCTGACCTTTTGGAAACTGGATTATCGGTAACACAAGAAAATGCTTAATAAATAGCTAAATCCATTGTCAGATAGGATAGTATTCCCACAGAGCAGAACTTCTCAAGGCTCTTGTTGGCACACTAGTAGCTCCAGCTTCACCTGGGAACTATTAGAAATGTAAGTTCTCAGGCCCCACTGCAGACCTGCTGGATCAGAAACTCCAGGGGCGGGTCTGATAGTGTTTGAAAAAGCCCTCCTGGTGATTCTGACAAATGTTAGGTTTGAGAACCATTGATTTAGAGATTTCTCAGTGCTCTGCATTGTTCCCTTCATGCTTCTGCCTTTCTTTCTGTCCACTTTTGTCCCAAAAACTTCATACTTGGGTTATTGTTTCTATTACGATCCTGGGGAAAGAAAGCCACGTCTGTTCTGGAAGGCTTCCGTATCTCTGGGAAACTTTTCTCTTTCTCCCCCGCCAGGAGCACCACAATACTCAGTAGCTAAGATAAGGCGCTGAGACCTACTGCAAGGAAGACAGTTTAGTTCTGCTGAGGCCAACATTTCTCAAAATTCTTTGGCCACAGAACCCAATTTTAAAAAGATTTTATTTCTGTATTCATGAGAGAGGCAGAGACATATGAAGCGGGAGATGCAGGCTCCCTACAGGGAGCCTGATGTGGGACTACATCTCAGGACCCTAGGATCAGGACCTGAGCCAAAGGCAGATGCTCAACCACTGAGCCAACCAAGCCCCCCCCACAGAAATGTATTTTTGTGGAGTATATAGAACCTTCCCATTCGTGTCTAAATGTATGAAACCAAGAAGAAAAAAAATGATTTCAATAATTTATCAATTCTAATCATTTGGAAAGATTAGTGACTTTTTTCATACCCCCAAAGCTCTGTTGTAGGTGTTGCTAGCTGCCACAGCGGACATTGACAGTTTTATACCCAAGCAAGTATGGGGACTTGCATATATATATATATATATGACATATATTGTAAGGGCAGGAAAGTTTTCCCTTCTTCCCTTCTAGGCTCTTTGGCTGGTGTAAGAATTAGATTGCTATCAGACAGCTTAACAGGAGGCAGCTAAACAAAGATTTAATAACATGTTTTTCTCCTATGTACACGGGAGAGACCCAGGAAAACTGAGTCATTCCCCCAGATGGCCAAAACCATCACCTTATCTACCATATTTAGCTAAAGACAAAAAGGTGATCAGGAAAAGCACAATAAACATGGGTATGATCCTTACGCAGATTTAAGATTCTGCAGACTTAGAGTCATCCTCCTCTTCTTAGTACAGCCAGGACATCCCCACAAATAGTGTAAATGTAAATGTCCCGTACAAAAGGGTAACTTCTCAGTTTTCAGGGCTTCACCTGTGTCTGCCATTTCTTAAAAATCACTGGTTTAAAATTATCAATATGCCAAAGGGGCATAATTTGGGGTGGCAAAATCTGGTCCCATTCCGTACGTGCCTTGCTATATGCTTATGTGTAATATACATGATATATTTACTACTTTTTTACAATAGAAATAGATATATCACATATTCAATCATGTTTCACACTTCTATGAGTCAATCTCAGCTTCTAAGAGGTCGACTTACCGAGATGAAAAATTAGCTCAAACATGTATAAAGAGGAGCACCTGGGTGGCTTAGTGGTTGAGCGTCTCCCTTTGGCTCAGGTCATAATCCCAGGATCCGCATGGGGCTCCCTGCAGAGAGCCTACTTCTCCCTCTGCCTATGTCTCTGCCTCTCTCTCTGTATCTCTCGTGAATAAATAAATAAAATCTTTTAAAAATGTATAAACAGTGTTTTTTTTTTTAATTTTTTTTTTTTATTTATTCATGATAGTTACAGAGAGAGAGAGAGGCAGAGACACAGGCAGAGGGAGAAGCAGGCTCCATGCACCGGGAGCCCGATGTGGGATTCGATCCCAGGTCTCCAGGATCGCGCCCTGGGCCAAAGGCAGGCGCCAAACCGCTGCGCCACCCAGGGATCCCTATAAACAGTGTTATAACAAGACTCAATTTTATTACTTATCAATTTGTGTAAGTAATATTCAAAATCCCTTTGATCAATGACTTACTAGTATTTTAGGCACTATTACCATCTTCCCTTATAGACTCTTAATTTGTTCTCCTAACTTACCTGGGGAAAAAGACTTGCCTTATTTCTTTTGATCATTTTAATATATGTTATAAATAAAATACAGCAGCAGTTGTAATGATGTAAGAATTGAAAAAGCACCAACCGAAAGGTGCAATGCTCCAAATGTTTCATATAATAGAAATCACTTTAAGTGTTTTCTTCATTAGATTCTAAAGTAAATTTGTGTTCTGTGGGATCTTTAAGTAAGGAGCCTGTGATGGTGGGAAAGTGTCTTTTGACTAGATAAACTTGTCTCCCAAGTAGGCCCTAGCTTATTGTTTCAGTTATTTTCAAGGATAAGATTAAAACCTGGATCTTTTCTTTTTCCTCTGGTATCTAGTTCTGAGAAGCAAAGTGTCCTTGGCTTTTTAACATTGTATATAAATTCCATCCCTGGGCATGTGATAATTTCTATTTCCCATGTAATCAAGGATTACCCATATAGTAATGCAAGACCTTTTTTGGAGAAGCAAAATGCTAAAGCATAGTTTGTAATCTGTAGTATTTTTTATACTTAATTCACAGTAACAATTTTAGTTCTATTGTAAGTAATAAAGAAAATAGTTGTAATATTTTTTACACTTTGTACTGATTTTATTTCCAAGGCACACTAAATTGCATTTTCTTCCTATATTCTTTCAAAGCACCTGTGAGGTATACAAGGGCAGGAATTATTCCTATCCAAACTGTTTACCATAACTGGAAAATCATTTAGCCATGCTCTAAAGATAATTAGAATCCAGGGCACTTAGATCCTAGTCGAGAACTTTTTTTGATAAAATACTGCTTTCATCTTACAATTTAGATGTATTACTGCCTTGTCTAAGAACAGATACATTTGAAGTCAAAAGTACAAATAGCCTGTGATGTGATTCCAAACAATGGATTCATGTCAACACTGGAATTATTATTATTATTATTATTATTATTATTATTATTATTTTCCCTATCACATAGTCTTTTTTTAAAAGATTTATTTTAGAGAAAGAGAGAGAATGAGATATGGGGAGAGGGGCAGAGAGAGAGGGAGAGATAGAATACTCAAGCAGACTCCCCACTGAGTGCTGAGCCTGAGGCAGGGCTCATCCCATGACCCATAAGATCGAAACCTGAGCCAAAACCAGGAGTTGGGCACCTAACCGACTGAGCCACCCAGGCACCTCTCTATCATACCATCTTTTTTTTTTATCATACCATCTTTAAAAGCATAGCTACACTTGCAATTGTCTACTCTCTAATTATAAGATCCAGATACATTAGTGTCATCAACAAATATCTGTATTATTTTGTCTTCTAAAAGCTGTGGAAAAGCCTAAATGATAAGTTATATTGAATAGAACAGATATATTTATTTTTTTTTAATATTTTATTTATTTATTTATGATAGTCATACAGAGAGAGAGAGAGGCAGAGACACAGGCAGAGGGAGAAGCAGGCTCCATGCACCGGGAGCCCGATGTGGGATTCGATCCCGGGTCTCCAGGATCGCGCCCTGGGCCAAAGGCAGGCGCCAAACCGCTGCGCCACCCAGGGATCCCCAGAACAGATATATTTATATTATTAATGTGTGTACCTGTTTCCTCTAAATATTGATTTGCCTTTTGAAATCTTTAGTATTACTTTGTGGATAATGTACTTAACCCAAAATAAATTGGCAATATAGAAAAGAAACAAACGTAGCTATTGTTCATAGGCTACAGCTGGAGTGTGGAAAAAGTCAAACCCTAATTTTCAGGACTACAAATCATCACCCCGCTTTGCACCCTCGGAGTATAGACACTCCCTAGTTGTTTAAAGCAAATCCCTACTAAAACCGAGCATTCAGTGGCATAGACTTTTGCGAGGTGGTGTGTGCAGTATATGTGAAATATCATTTGCCTGTGCTTTCAGTAGGATGAAATACTTCAGAGGAACACTTTGGTACTTCTTTTGTGATAAGGTTGATCTTTTGTCATTGTTTGAAGATTTTCTCTGCTTTGTTATAGTATGGAACCTCTAGCACTCAGGCATCTACAGTCTGAGTAAACCTGCTTCTGAATGGCAGTACTGTACTTTGCAAAGCTTCTTCTCTTAGGGCAGTAACAATAGCCACAAAATGCACACCAGCAACTTTTGCTGAGCCCACTTCCATCTGTTTCATGTCTGTGGGTTCTTGCTGGACTGTTGCTTTTGTCCAGCCCTGGTCATTTGTGCTTAAGCTCTCTTAACCCAACTCCTGATCATATGACACCGCTTTCCCCCAGACCAACTGGCCAAAATTCTATCATGCAAACATTTACTAAAAATCTGTGCTAAGAGAAGACGTGTTTGTCCTAATTGTTCTGCTTCACTGAGGATGAAAGACTTAATAGTGCATATAAAGCACCATGAATAGTGCCCAGCACGTGGCCAAATACACAGTAAAGGTAGCCGTGACTATTCAGGTGAACATTTAGGTACCTTCTCTTATTCTTTTCCAAGTCCCTCGAGATCCCTAGGCAGTTAACAAAACATCCCTGCTGTGCATTTATCTATTAAATCATTTCTGGGCATACCTAACTGTCAGTTGATGTGCAATCTCTGTTACAATCTTAGAGGGAAAATAATGGCCCAGGCAGCAGAAGTATTTGAACTAGCTCATTCCGCTGTTTAACACATGCCGAAGGATTGCAAAGCAGTACTGTACTGGGTAAGAAGGTGAGCTCCAGACCCAGCGCATCTCGGTTCAAATACTTGTTCTGGTCCATTTGTTTTGTCATTCTGTGGGTCTTTCTTCACCTTGCTGTTTCTCAGTAAAACACTGACCGGGGTTATTGTGGAAATTACATGAAGCGCTTTGAACGGTGTCCAGCACGCGGTAAATACACAGGAAAGTCAGCTGGTATTCAAGTGGAAGTGGTGTGAAAAAAATGCAAACCAGACCACAGTGTTCTATAAATCCCTCAAATGGGTTTTGTCATTATGACTGCTTTCAAGATATGAATGGAAAATATAATTTTACAAGGCCTCAACCTGTTCTCCAAATGTGTGTCAAGAGTTGTCACATGCTGAGGAGCATGTGCTAAGACTAGAGACACAATTATTCCCCAGCACCCTCATAAATGGTCACAGTTTGCCTCCGAAGGATCATTTGACCTTACATCCCAGAATCTGGTATATAAATTCGATGTAAAACATGAAATAAAGCTAATTACACGCTCTAGTTATCTTTAGTAGAAAAACAAGTGCAAAAGATTGGCAGACTGATGTTTTAGACTACCTAACTCATTTCACTGTATCACTTTCTGAAATATTTTTCTAGAATGGAATTTGATTTACCTGTTAGGAGAGACACGAACTGGCCTTTTTTTTTTTTTTTTTTTCTCTCAGAAAGCCACACTTCCTGAAGTTTTCTAATTTTCTGATTTTCAGGGAAGGCACAATGAAAGTAGAGTAGAGGGGTATTCTTTTCTTTTTCCCTCCCCCAAATAAGGATTGAGGTAATTAAAAGGCACTAGTTAGACTATAGCCATGATTCTAGAAACTTAATAGAGAGGGTACACATGGTTCAAGAACATTACACACTTACAAGTGTATTATCCCCCAATAACTCTTGTTCCAGCTGCTTCAACTGACTTGGCAGTACAAATAATAGGTTTGAAAACTAGTTAACTTTTGCTGTTCTTCACTTTGTTTTATTTTTGCCTTGTTCAGATCTGGAGATAAGCATTCTTTGACAGAGGTCATATTTCAGCTTCTCCTTCATAAGGATTATGAGACATTTATGGCTGAGAGATTGACTTATTTTAAAATATAAAATCTCCACTTATCATTCTATCTTCGTTAAAATCATGCCATTTCTAGTGACATTGTTTGTGGATGGCCTTGTTTGGTTCATTAAATACTAGGAACAGTTTCATCATCATCAAATATTAACCGCTCACAGAGAGCAGAAGGTGAGCTCCACAAGGTTGCTGTATTTACTAAGAGCGACTCATTTTGAAACATATATTTTTTAACAGTAATTTCTGTAGTTGCATCTGGAACATTCTCAATTATGTTCACATCCCTGAAACCAATTGCAGATGAAGCTTAATATACTCGGCAGATATTCAGGCCACGCAGAATAGATCTTTATTTTGAAAAGAGAAAACATTTGTAGCAATAAAATTGCTTGTTTTTATGTTCACAGAACAAAACAAACAGGAAGTTGGCCTAGTTTTCAGATACCCTTTTTAAAAAAATCACTTGGTTTCAAAACGCCACTTTAAGTACACGATGCGTTTGGAGTTTAAAGTTTTTTGGGGGGAGGAATTTGGTACTCTAAAATGCCTACAATTTTAATAACAAGGTAGGCATAGAGTTTTCATTAAGAGTTTTGGTGACAAAAATAGATTACCATTAACAAAATAAGCTTAGTCCCTGCCTCAGAGTATTTGAATGGCAGTCAATACCCCTAAGACTTCCTGCTTGGAAATTGCAATTCCACATTAGTCTGGTGGTGGGGTAAGCGTGTGAGGAAAATGCTTATTTCAAGTGGATACATTTGGCCTCTCTTTGGGGCTGGAAACTGGATTTCACATTTGTGAATTTAGCAAGACTCCACAAACAGCTGTTTGGATACCATGCTTTTAAATTTCTTTATCTGAGAGAAGCCTTAGGTTTAGCAAAAGAGGGACTGATTGTCATCTTTGTTCCTCTAATTTCAAAATGCAAAGGTAAATCAATAACTATACCTGCCCTTTGTATAACCTCTGGGTGGAGGATCCGTGCCTGGCTATAGAGATGCAATTATTTAACGTATTCTCAGTGGCATACTGAGCCCTACAAAGATAAATCTTTGCAAGCTGAACAATCATCAGTGCCTTTCCCACTTTATAGGCTCCTTAGAAGTTTGCTGAGCTGTTTGAAACTTTATTTCTTTGAAACTTTCTTTTCACTCAGAGACAGGAAACTAAGTTTTGCCAAGTGGAAACCCCAAGGTTTAAGTTGAGTGTAAAACTAAGACCCTTAGGAATCGAGGGGATTGCCAAATACCTCCTTACTTCCCAAGTTTTAGTGCAGTTTTAAGTCATGGGAAACCTAAGGTAGGTGGCATGGCTTCAAGGGACTGGAGTCACGGTGTAGGGGAAGCCTGTTTGATAAGCCCTAAAGTTGGTACTCCAGTGGTTGCCTGGCTGAAGTATTGAAAGAAGAAACCTGGGAAAATGATTGTGAGATTTTCTTTGTAGCAATCAGGGAAAAGCTCCTCCTTGTTAGCTGTCAGCAGACCCAAGCAAAGGCAAAAATGTTCAAAGTCATTTCAACGAAACATCCAGTTCTTGGAACTTCACTGTCTTTTTCTAGTTAGGAAGAGAGAACTAGAAATAAGGAATATGAAGGGAAAACTAACTTGTCCTGTCAGATGCCCTGGGGCTTGGTTTGAGCTTTAGTAGGAGGGAGTATTAGATCAGCATTTTCCAGAGGGGCAGTCTAGTGAGATACTGGTAAAAGGTATTTTATGAATAAAAGAAGGATGGCTTCTGTGATTCAGCTGTGTTGTGGTAGTAGGTTTTTTTCTTTTTAACTTTATATTTATTTATTCATAAGAGACACAGAGAGATAAGCAGAGGGAGAAGCAGGCTCCCTGCAGGGAGCCCAATGCAGGATTCGATCCCAGGATCCCTGGATCACACCCTGAGCCAAAGGCAGAAGCTCAACCACTGAGCCATCCAGGAGTCCCAGGATAGCAGGTTTCTTTACTGTAGGACATATGAGAGAGATGCCTTAATATGCTCTGATGTTGTGTCAGTTTCCAAGAGAGAATGTAGTCTGTCATTCTTATAAGAATTTCACCAAGAAACTGGGCTTTTGAGGCTCCTCTCTTGGAAACAGTGGTTTCCGGTACGCACTCTGATGAATGCTTTCCAGCTTGACTGTGTTTCCATTACGTGTTGCCTGTAAACATATAAACTTCCCCAGGGTAGTACGATTTCATTCTTTCTGACCTTATTCTAAATCTTTGATTATTCCAACAAGGGCATCTGCATCTTTTCGTTGAATGTTTTAAGACGGACGGACTTGCTCTTATTCTGTGAATTTCTGCATTTAAAAATACAGAAGTCATCAATTACATTCCTATCTCTGTTGCACTCATGGAATATAAATGCTTTGGAATGCACAGTGCAATTAAAAGCATTTTTGTTTCAAAACGGCTTGTTAATATGTCATAGGAAAAATATGAAAAAACTTAAGTGAAGTTTATGAGGTATTGAAATTTGGGGGTCAAAGATCAGGCAGATGAGCAATCAATCGCTTGCCAATCTTTGCTCCCAGCCAAGCGCTGGCTTCTCTGCTGGGACTACAACATGCATAGAACATGGCTTCTGCCCTTATAGAGTTTATGGACGAGTGAATGCTCCTTACACCAGAGATCATTGCATACTTACTAGGGACTGCAGCACTCCAAATGTGGTCTAAGGACTACAGGACTACCCTTTCTGGGGTCTGCGAGATCAAAACTGTTTTCGTGATTATATTAAGATGTCATCTCCTATTTTCACCGTCATTCTCTCAAGAATGGAGTTTTCCAGAGACTACGTGATGGGTGATGTTGCGACAATTGAATGCAAAAGCAGGAACGAGAGGAGTCTGCATGCCTAATGACTAAAAAAAATAAATTCAGGACCATGTCTAGTAATGGATTCCTAAATGTTCACAATAACCACTTTTGTGATATACATATTCTGCTGTGGGAGGGCAATTATGGATTGCCATTTTTACTGAGTATATTATTTTGTTCATTAGAATTAACCATGCCCTTTTACTTCTCCCTCTCTTTTAATATGAGTAATCAAGGTTTGACTGAAAAAGACATCTATGCAAATAATGGCTATTCATGCCATTGTTTGCATGTTTTGAATATGTTTCTGCATAGATCTTATGTGTGTCTTTGGAAACATGATGCTTAAGCCATCATTTTGCTCAGCTTTAATGGATGACTTTTGCTGAAATTTGAGTATCCCACAGACAAGGCTGAAGAAAGAAAATAGTTAACCCACCCTCCTTACCCCTCCCACACTCAAATAAAACCTTCAAAACACCAAAGCCTCATCTTCCTGTAGTAATTCCTAAGTTCCAAATATGTGTATAAATTCCAAATCAGAGGAGTTAGGCATGGTCGTCACCGGCCATGCCCTTCTTGGTCCTAAGCTAAAAGGAGGAGCCCAGGGCAGGCACAAAGTCATTTGAATATAGGATTGCGCCACTGTGGGTGGGAAAGTAGACTGGCTGACGGATAGGAGGGAGCTGTGTGAAGCTTTTGGTGGGAGGAGCCATGGATTAAAAATTGCTTGCTCCAACAGCCAACTTCCTTAAATTCCTTGCAGCTGGTCAGGTAAGAGGGGACTGAGGGTGCCTTCTACTTTGCTTGGGGCAACGGAAGGCCTAGTAGAGCCTGGGCTGATTCCATGGAGGGAAATCCTTATATCCTTAAGGTAAAGGGAGTAAAATGGGTTTTTGAGGATTGATTTTATTTAGCTCAACTCACCAGGGTAGAAGTATGGATACGGAGAGGGTTGCCAGATAATATATTAAATGGAGAGCATCCTTATACTAAAAAATTGTTCATTGTCTGATATTCAATTTGATTGTGAGTTCTATATTTCTTATCTGATAAATGTGGCAACCCGGGGCCAGGAGGGGTGGTGGTGGTTCCAGGCAGAAGCCCCAGCCAGGAAGAAAGGGTGCAAGCAGCTGGAGTCCTCTTTGTCCTGGGTCTGTATTGCTATGATACGTAACTAAGTGGGGTGTCTAAAAAAGAGTGGTGAAGGAACCCTAAGAGCCCAACATTTGACTATGGGACGAGAGAAAGACACTCCTGTTTGTTGTTCCATGACAAAGCCTATGTTGTATGATTTTATTTGTATTTTATTCCTTAGAATAACAAATTGAATGTCATGTTTTCTTTCCTGTTTTGTGTATTTTAATGACATTTAATGTTGGCAGCCATCAAACTAGTTTAAAGACAGCATCCATGAATAGGTAGCATGAGAAGTGCCTTCTGACTTTGGTAACTTGGTACCGGTGTACTTTCATTGTTTGGGGGCTTTCATTTTATTCCAGTTAGCTGTTTTGTAAACAGAGAGGGTAAGTTCTTGAGGAGCTTATTATTGAACAGATATTCAGTTAATATTTTTCTAATTCAATTGAAAGTATTCAATTAGATTGGACAGGGTTGGGAGGGGTGGGTGGCATAGAAGAAGGGGCAGGAAGCAGATTTGAGATATTGGCAAGGCAGGCTTGGTTTCACTGCAAACAGTCACTATGGTTTTTAGTGTTATCTGCTCTTCAAAAAAAATTCACGTAAAAATCTAAGCTCAGGATTATCTGAAAACAAATGTTTGATGTGAATGCAGCTGAACGGGTGAGGGAGGGGGTCTGGAGGTATAGTGGGAATATTTTTCTTGGAAGAAGTCAGCATATGCAATAGAGACCCACAAGAAGGCCTCACCTGGTGTTTGTTGTAAAGCCACATATTCTACCTTTGTCTGAGTAGCTTCGGGGATTTTGACTTGTAATTTGTTCAGAGAAATGTGGGTCAGGGTGGAGCAGCTGGTGAAGGCAATGTGTTTGAAGTTGACCCTGGAAATTCAGTGTTCCCCTTGGGTGGACTCAGGTGCTGATTACATATGAATCAGCTGCAGGTTCCTTTATTCAGCCCTGTGGGGCCCTATATCCTAGGGGTTCTTGTGGCTACAGACCCCTGGAATCAGCCCAGGATTTGTATCTCTGTGCCTCATGGATTCATGACCCTTGTGGTTCAGTTATATTGAATTACCAGGATTTTTCAGCCATTGTGTCACATACACCCCAAAGTATATATTCATAGCAGAAAAAGAAAAAGAAGAAGAAGAAGAAGAAGAAGAAGAAGAAGAAGAAAAGAAGAAGAAGAAGAAGAAGAAGAAATGAATTAGCTGTTTTTTAGACCTGAATAGAATAACCAGTCATTTGGGACAGGCAACCAGGAATGGCCTTATTCATAAGTTGGCTATTCTTGTGTTGGAAGAAGAAGAAAACTTAATGGAAGGAAACAGCCAGAGAAGCAAGTAGGCTTCTAAGGCAGACTTAGTGTTACTCCCTATAAAATCATTCTCACAAACTTTATTCATTCGCTCAACAAGCATATGGAATGACCACTCTTCACCAGGCACAGAAACATCCCTGGAGGTTCAAAGATGAAGAAGATAGAGTCCTGCCTTTGGATAAGCTCAAAGTCTAGGCATGCAAACAATTTATCGATGTGCACAGTGATAAGTGCTGGGATAAAACTGAGTGCAAGGTGCAGATGGAGGCACAAAAGAGGGAGAGGTGAAGGAGAGTGGGGGTGGGGAGATGAGTCCAGGCAAATCTTTACAGGGGAAGAATCATTTGAATGGAAAATCCATATTGGGTAATGCGAGCCTGGGAACTTGGCTTCAGTCCTTACCGTGCTGCTTGTAAAGTAGGACAAGTCCTCTCACTTCTTTAGTCTTTACTGTCTCAGGAAGATAAAGGCACACAAGATGTTCCTCAAAATCCAGTTCAGCCCTAAATGTTACAAGCTAGTAATCAAGTTATCTTAGTGGACTGTTTCAGAATAGTCATCGTTGCGCCTACTCCCTTCATCTTTTTCAAGGTCACAAATTTAAAGCTTTCTTGAGGCAGATAGGCAAGAAAATTCTTCTGCCTTCCTCCCAGCTTCTTACCTATTCAGACCTGATGTCCAGTTTGCACCAAAGTCATTGCCCTGTGTATGCATAAATGGGATGTCAAGAAAGCAGAGTTCAGCAGCATAAGGAAATGAGATGCAGAGCTGACTGCAGTTGGGATGTGTGTGTGTGTGTACTTGGCTGCTCCTCTCCATAGGGGTCTATGTTCAGCCTCATTAATCTTGCCTTTAGAATTTTCAGGAAATGGTTTGTTAAAGACTTTAAAAAAAAAAAAGATTCTCGTCTGCATCCCAAATTTAAATTACAAGTTGTATGTAAGATTTAAGGATGCTCTGTATGCATATTTATCAATGTTCATAGATTGTATAATGTTGGAGGAGAAAATGATGCAGATTATATCCATTTTTAGAAAGACAGAACCCTAAGTGGAAGAAAGTGGGAAATTAGCCATTAGTATGCTGACATCTGGCTAATACTCAGTTTATGTTGCTCTCCCCCTTGCTTTTAGCTCCTTTAGATTGTTCCTAGCCTTTAAATAGGTCTTGATGGTCGTAGGAACCAGGCAACCTCAGATGTGTGATTTGTAATTCTCAAATAACTGTTACTTCCTCTGAGAAGCCGTGTCTATGCATGTTAGTATGTGTCAGTGGGGCACTGTGATCAATAGGATTTTTCATTTAACACATGATCATTAAAACGAAAAAAACATAATTTGTTTCATAGAACAAATCATCTGTTCATTACCTTTATTTAGCATTTCACTTTAACTCTTGGTCACCTAGCAGAGCTGTGAAATGTCTTTGAAAAGGTAACCCAGTTATTGAATTTTAGGGGAGGGGTCCCCCAACCCCTTAATTCCAAATGTATTTGAAGAAGCCAGTCATTCTGCAAACAGCTGTTTCTGTGACTGACAAAGGGTAATTTTCAGCTTCCTAGGGTCCTTTTCTTATTCTGATGGATGGTAGAGCTTTCTCTTAGGAACATAAAAAAAGTACATTTCACAGGGTTTTTCTACCACCAAGTACATGGGAAATCTTGGATCTGACAGACTCACTCTCATAACTCCCAAGACTTAGGTGGGATTTGAATCTCTACAATGCTACTTTTCTCTCTCCGTCAAAGGCTTTGTACTCATTTGTCAAAAGCCTGAAGGTAGGAAAAAGGAAATAGATTGAATTGTGGAGGTTTTACAAATGCTCTGCAACTTTTTCCTTTGTCTGTCATCAACTTTTTGATGCAGATGTATTTCAGAAGTTTCATTGACCATTTTCTCCCCCTGCTGCTTTTTGGGTGCAATTTCAAAGCAAGTCGATGGGAAGGGCGAACTGGAAGATTCATGGGCGTAGTGGCTTTTATTTCAGCAGAGAACCACTTTCCTATTGAATCACTTTGCTATTTTCTTAACTCAGTAACATAGTGAAAGGCCAGAGGAGAATGATTTTGTTTTTAAGACAAAAGGAAATGGAAAAGAAGCGAAATTCAGGCAAGCATACATGAACTTGCACACTCATCTCTGCGATGCTGCTTTCATTTTCCATGTGTAGAGGAGGCAGAGAGAGACTTGTCTTTCTTTAAAAAAAAAAAGATTTATTTTATTTAGGGGGGGAGAGTGCCAGGTGCACATGGGGCGGGGGAAGGGCAGAGGGAGCAGGAGAGGAAATCCAAGCAGACTCCCTGCTTAGCATGGAGCTTGCCTTGGGACTCCACCCCAGAACCCTGAGCCGAAACCAAGAGTCCGAAGCCCAACCAACTACACCACCCAGCCACTCCATAGGAAGTTCTTTGTCTTGATAAGCCTTAGCTACTATCTTTTGGATAGAGCCAGCTCTTCCAGTGGATGGCAACTGTCACAAGTCCAAGACTCGTAGAGTCCTTTATGATGTGGTCCACTGAGCACATGGCAACTCTGGACCTGTGGGTCTAGAAGGAGGGCTTGGGACACCTTCGATGTGGCTTGGGAACCTGAGGGGTGATTTTTTTTTTTCAGACCAAGATCATTTCTGAACTGTTACAGACCCAGTGTGATAGGATATCTTGTGACCCATTCAAAGTGCTTAGCTGGTCTAAAGAAAATACTCGAACCTTTCTAGTCATTAGTTTTCCAGTGGCCAAGAACAATAGGTGATCACATACTGTGCTGGGCCATCCCTCCCCTCCCCTGGCTCCACCCCCACCCATCCCCACGGTGTTTATCAAAGCCTTAATCCCCTACAAGGACCAAAAGCAAATGTTAGCAAATGTCAAAACAAAGCTTATCCCCCCACTGTAAACTCTAATGAAAGTATTTTGGCCTATAATTAAGCTCGGGCCTCTTGAAGAATGAATACTATATGGAAAAGATTTATTATCACTGAGTCTCGTGCATGTAAATATATTACCCTGAGTTCCAAAGTCATTTTGAAAAAACTTAAGAGGCTTGGTTTTCTTTTGAAATATTATGTTCCACAGATAACATCGATATTACATTATTTGGTCTCATCATCTATTGTTTGGATAGAAAATGCAGATTTTTTTGTCTTTTATAAGCTTTCTTTGACATAAGCAGCAGTCTCTGGTAAGGTAGTATTGCTATGCATTTGCATTGTTATAGAATTAAATTTGGAGTCTGTCGTTCAAAAGAGAATGCTTTATAAATCAAGTAAAATCTCATAACTAAGATGAACAAGGTTTTTTTTGAAGTCTTATGGGGCCTCATATCCCATACTTGAGTTTTACAGCCCAACTTGATGTAATTATTAAAATGTAATTCTCTTTTCTTTTTCTATTTCTGTGTACTGTTTTTGCTTTGTACAAATGTCATTAGTTTTCCAAGACAAAGCTTAAGAAAAGTTATTATATGTAAAGGACAGTAATATAAAAGCACAAAGTCAGGCAGTAATTCTTTATCTGTAGATTGGCAGGAAATGTGCCAAATACACGACGTTCTCTCCCTCCCTGGCTTCTTCCCCCCTCTCTCTCATTGCATTCAATGTAAATGATGTTAAAACTCTAAATTGTAACAATGGTAAAATCCTAATGTATTCCTTTTCTTTTTATTGTTTAAACTGATCTATTGTTTGGAACTCCTGAATATAAGAGACAGCCCTCATTATAAAGCTTTTTTGGAAGGGGTTACAAACTGTGTTCTGTGTAAACGTCTCTGGTTGTGTTTGCCACTCGTCTGGAAAAGCTATCAAGGTGGGTTTGCAATCCTCAGGCAATCCTGCTCATCAGGTGCCTTATTTCTTTTTTCACGGCTGCTATGTAACTGTCCCAAAGCATGGGAATTGGAGCAATGATCCTAAATGGGGACGGTGCAGGAAGAGGAAAAACCGTCTACGGAGAAGGAAGGTCAGAAGTAAGTTATTTAGACCTGGTTAGGGGGCAGGATCTCCAAATGCAGCTGCAGTTAGTGATGAAAAGCACTGATGTTCCAAAGAGGGAACAGAGGTAGAGAGAAAGATTTACAATCTGAGCCAGTGCGGTGATAGATGAAACTTTATAAGAACTTCATTTCTCCAGGGAAGAGAGATTAGAGAGGAGAGCAGAGGATTTAGGACCAAGCCTTGGGGAAATCTTAATATTAGGGTACAGGAGGAGGAAGAGAAACCCCAAAGTATAAACTAGTATGCTTGGCTGTGGAGGCCACCAAACATCATTGCTTCCCCAGGGGCTGTCAAAATTCTGAACCAGAGAACCCCAATCTATTACACTGGGTGGAGGGTGGAGAATCTAGGAACTAGAACCTTTGTGACTGCCTCCCTGCAGGTTGTGGTAGGTGTAAAAATGAAGCTTCTGTTTTCTCCTAGGGGGCACATTAGTGGGGGGAGGAGGGAGGACCTCCATTATTGTGTTTTTGAACACAAATAAGGATTTCTGTACAGTCCTTTTATGTACTGAAATTATGTAGATATTCCTAAGCTGCTTTTATGAAATCAGAAATACTGGGTTAATACCATTCTCAACTCTTCCTACCAATAAATGCTTCCTTTTCCAGGATATGCAGAGAAATGTAAAGGTATGTTGAAAGTAAGATATGACTTGATGTTCTAAATCATTTAATTTGGTTAAAATAAAGTGATCTTCGGGAGAAATGAAAGGACAAACCTGACAGAAAAAAATAGTGGCTCCTTGCATTTCTCAAGCTATGTTCTAAGTTATACTCAGCTTCTCGCAGTGCATCTGAGTTTGTGTTCAGTGTAGCTCCATAAAGTTTTGAAGGATGCACCTTGGTTTGCAGTGAAATTATAGGAATGCTTTAAGATAACTCAATGTGGAGGAGTGATTGTGGGAACTGTTTAGCCATCTTAAGTAAAGAAAAATTCATAGTATGCGTTAAAAACACTTGATGAACTAACTCATTTCTCCTGTGTATTCAGGTGCTCTAGCAGCGTGCACTCCTGGGTTACCCGCCCCCTAAAAAAGCTGCCTTTATTCTCCACCCCTCTCTCCGATAAGCTCATGCACTGTAAAGAATTTTAGCATCTGTGGGAAAAAGGATTGCTTACAGTTGTGCTTGTCTGAAAACGATTATTATGGGGAGTGGGTGTCTGGTAATACAAATGGGATCATCAGCAGCCTCTTTGTATAGTGCTCATGAGTTAAACAAACAGAACACCAGGACACATTTGACATTGTGATAAATCTCTATCCAGAGACGGCCTTTTCTGCCACATAGCAGTTACCATAATTAGCAGCTATGTCAGCATTTAGGCAACACCAAAGGCATATTTGATTGCCCAGAACTAACATATTATCCTGTCTGGAAGTATGTAAACCATCAATAAGACTTCGAAAGAGCCAAGACTCCAAAATACACTTTGGTCTCAATTATCCAAGAGATCTAGGGCCATTGCCTCCAGAACCTAAAGAACAACATAACTGGCAGGTATAAACATTTATTCTCTGATGAACAGAACATCACGGGATTTCAGGATGTTTCTCACATTGTATGAATCCAGGAAAAAGTATATTAGACCCAGAATTGTCCAGAAAACTGGATCTAAAATGTATCAGGTATATTTATGTGTATATAGTTATCTAACATTGTCCCTCAATTTTCTTGATTGTTTCTATATGCAAATGCAAATCCTGAATCTTATTTAACATGCATGACACATTGGGAAATTTTTATTTACATCCATAACGCTGTGAGAGTATCATAGTATTCCTACTCTTTTATGTCTTTTTAGAAGATTGATTTATTTATGAGACAGCAAGGGTCGGGGGGCTGACAGAATTTCAAGCAGACTCCCTGCTGAGAGCGGAGCCCCACACGGGGCTTGATCCCACCACCCTGAGATTGGGACCTGAGCCAAAACCACAAGTTGGGCACTTAATCAACTGCGCCACCCAGGCACCCTCTAATATTCTGTTTTTAAACATAATTTGATGCATATCAAAGTAGGGCAGAACAGAGCAGCTAAGAAAATGGGTTCTGGGGATCCCTGGGTGGCTCAGCGGTTTGGCACCTGCCTTTGGCCCAGGGCACGATCCTGGAGTCCCGGGATCGAGCCCCGCATCGGGCTCTCGGCATGGAGCCTGCTTCTCCCTCTGCCTGTGTCTCTGCCTCTCTCTGTGTGTGTGTGTGTCTATCATAAATAAATAAATAAATCTTTAAAAAAAAAAGAAAAGAAAATGGGTTCTGGAATCAGACTAACTGGGTTTTGGTTCGGGTTTTATCACTTTGTAGCTGCGTGAATTTCTCTTAGTCTCCTTTCCTCAGGTGGAAGGTGAAGATCACAAGGGTATCACTCTTAGAGGGTTCGTCCAAAGACGAAATAAGTTTATTAATGCAAAGTTACAGCCCACCCACCCACCCACCACGTACTTGAAGCTGCATAAACTTTTGTTATTTCGTTACCAAATTTTTAGAAATATCAATGCCCATTCCTCTAAGCCCATTCCTCTAATTCTTCATTTTCAGGGCCGGTGTGCTAGAGAGAACTGCAAGTACCTTCACCCTCCTCCACACTTAAAAACACAGCTGGAAATTAATGGGCGGAACAATCTGATTCAACAAAAGACTGCCGCAGCCATGTTCGCCCAGCAAATGCAGTTTATGCTCCAAAATGCTCAAATGTCATCCCTTGTAAGTCACAGCTATGTCTTTGAAAAACTGCATATGTGTGTCTTTTCTTTTTTCCCCAAGAACATAGATCCAGACCAGAATCACCTTGTTGGGCTTTCAGGAACTTAGTTACAGAAGGATTAAGGACGACGGTGCTAATGTGTTAACTGACACTACAAAGCTGCTGTGCATAGGAGGGGGAGCATTGGAGTGTGTTAGGTTTAACACCTGGGTTGCATTTATCATGAATTCAGTTCATAGAAGGATATTAATAAAAGAGCAGGGGCATTTTAAGATGAAGAGAGGGTCTGATTGTTATTACAGGTAAGCCGTTGAATGAATTCTAGGATCTTAATTCAAACAAATTTCATTGCTCTTTCATGGTGGTTTTGTTACTTTTTAATAGGCTTTTTATATTGAAATAATTATAGGTTTAAGGAAAAGTTGCAAAGATAGTACAGAGTTCCCGCCACTGTTAATTTCTTATGTTTTCATGGCATGTTTGTCACTTTCTTCAGACTTCTGTTAGTCTTTCCTTTAGGGTCCTCTTTCTGTTCCAGTGTCGAACCCAGAGTACCACAGTGCATTTATTTGACTACTGTCTCTGCTCTCTCGTCTGCTCTGTGACCAATTCTCAGTCTTTCCCTGTTTCCCATGACCTTGACATTCTTGAGGAATCCTGGGCAGGTATTTGATGGTGGTTTAACTTACCCCAGCTATGGAGTTTCCCTTTGCAGGAATTAAAAAGATTATGTTGTCATTCTAGACCAGCGTCTGGTATTTTTGTGGATCAATGAGTTGAAATGGATCCTTTAAAAAGTAATTTTGTCCTATTGAGAATTCATCTTGTCCTGATACCTTATAATATAAAGTTATAGTTTAGTCTTAGATCTTTTGTTATTTAGATACCAATTTGAAAGCGTTACGTTGTCTTTATCTGTTATCCATTTGGTCAGTGACTATGTAATAAACTCTGTAATAAACTGAAAAACTATATAGTATTTAGATGGATACAATGAAAATGTGCTAGCAGGTTAACCTGCTCTCAGCAAAGTCTATTTCATTATAAATTTGCTTCTCAGAATTCAAGGAAATCAGTGTGGACAGGGCAACCCCTTCACCTGGTACATCTTTGTAGATAGTGCACAAAACAGGTGGTAGGGACATTGATGAGTCACTGAAATTTTGGATCATGATCCACTTTTTCCAGAAGGCCCAGACAGCTTTAAGTAAAATGAGATTTCACCTCCTATACTATTAGTTTGCCAAAAACATTTGCCTTGGAACCCAGTGCTGATTAATTACATTGATAAATTAGTTGCCAGAAGGTCATCAGTGAGCTCTTCTGAGCTCTTCTTTGACCTCGCACAATACTTCATATGGTTCGGGTAACTGGGTGATTGGCACGAAGGAGGGCACATGATGTGATGAGCACTGGGTGTTATATGCAGCTGATGAATTATTGAAGTCTACATCTGAAACTATGTTGGCTAATTGAGTTTAAATTAAAAAAAATACTTCAGGTGGTTGAAATTCTTCAAACTCTTTCGTTAGGTTTCACACACTGAAGTATTTTAGTTCTTACCTATTTCTTTTTTTTTTTTTTTAATTTTTTTTTTAAATTTATTTATTTATGATAGGCACACAGTGAGAGAGAGAGAGGCAGAGACACAGGCAGAGGGAGAAGCAGGCTCCATGCACCGGGAGCCCGATGTGGGATTCGATCCTGGGTCTCCAGGATCGCGCCCTGGGCCAAAGGCAGGCGCCAAACCGCTGCGCCACCCAGGGATCCCTAGTTCTTACCTATTTCTAAAAGGGGTGGAGAAGAGAAGGTGTTCTAGGTACTGGGAATAGTATGAAAACCACCACAGAGAAATGAATGCACGTGGTGAGTCCAGAAAATGTGAGTAGTAGGAGAATAAAGCAAGGGAGCTTTTCACCCACCACTATTACTACTCTTGGCCTCTCATGATGTCCCAATTTCAGACTGAGCAAAGAATAGGGGCCAGATTGTATAACACACCTGAGCCCAGCATGTGTTTTTTCTTAGGTCAAGGGACAGCATTGGGACATCAATCAAATGCCCTGTTTCAGGGAATCAGAGAGCAAGGCCTGAGATAAAGTAGGGGTAAGGGCAGAAGGCGACTATTCATCTTCTATTTAGCCTCCAGGAGAGTCTTTCCATTCCATGTCTCAACCATTCATGCATTATTGATCATGCTGGCTCACCCTGGAGACTAGGGAGTGGCCTTTATTTAGAGTCCAATAAGAGATCCATTGAGCTCTCCAGCCTCTTGTGCTTTCTAATTTAATTCTCCATGCTTTCTATAATAGAGTACATTTCCTTTTTTTTTTCCTCCATGAGGGTGATTTCAGATTTCAGGCTGCAGAATATGACTGATATGACTCACAGGAGTACAATTTATTTTATAGCATATCGTAAGATACAAGACATTACTTAGAAGACCCCAGGGAACAATTGAAAATTGCTTTTCTATCTTGTAGATTATTTAACAATAGCTGTTGTGATGTGATAAACTGATAAAAGATTAATTTCTGCAGTTATTATGTATACAAAAAACTAACCCCGAGATGATTGATATGATCCTATTTTGTGGTCTAGAAAGCTTTGTAGGCGTGTTGTAATTGCACTAGTGTGAGCAATTTTAAGTGACATTTACCAGTCTTATTTGAAAGAAATGTTCTTTATTATGGATCTTGATATAACCATAGAAGTAACATATGATTCTACTTGATTTTTCTGGTACCTATACTCCAAAACAACTCTGTATCCCTCTTAACACCCCACCACCCTGATAATATTATACTTCTCCCTAGAATAGTCAAGCTTTTGTTTAAATTTCCAGACCCAATATTTGTATGGTTGCATATTAAGACCCATTTGGTATCACTGGCTTGAACTTCAGGTCTTTCCACAAAGCATACTTTGATCCGTTTCTAGGATACCAAAAGAGCACATCTGCTTTCGGAAAATTGAGTATGGTTTGCTTATTATAAGTCCCAGATAAAGGGAATGTCAACCTAAATGGGATGGCAGCTAGAGAACAGATTCTGTTCGGTGTGACTGAACAGTGAATAAAAGCCATACCAAAGCATTCCATTTGGGTGGAATGCTTGCTGTGGCAGGCAAGTTTGTTCACTGTATATTGCAGGTCTTAACTGACATTTGCTAGTATGAAATTCTGCCTCTGAAAGCTTTTGTTAGCTTTATTAAGGAAGTTTAGCAAGTGAGACAAAGGGCGTGACTCCCCAATGTTTTTGATGCAGTTAAGAGATGGTTTCTGATGTTCATAGCAAAAAAAAAAAAAAAAAAAGTTTGAGAACTCCCCCTGGCAGGCATAATTAGGAGGCAAACAGGAGCCCTGTAGAAGAATTTTAGGGAAATCAGACACACTGGATTGCTCTCAGGCAAAGCTAATGTTTTAAAATTTTAATTTCACAACTAGGAATTTTTATTACAGGAGGAAGGATTCTCACTGATGGATGTAATGTATGCATATATAAAGCAGATATGGTGTCATAAGTCTATTAAAAACATTTCTGATTTAGACATTTTGCATAATCTAGACCCTACCTATCCACGTCTTGGAAACTCCTTTAGTTTCTCTCTTTGAATGTGATGATGCACATGGAAGCAGTTCTTTTTTTTTAAAGATCTTATTTATTCATGAGAGACACAGAGAGAGAGAGAGGAAGAGACATAGGTAGAGGGAGAATCAGGCTTCCTGCGGGGAGCCCAATGCGGAACTCGATCCCAGTACCCTGGGATCACAACCTGAGCCAAAGGCAGATGCTCAACCACTGAGCCACCCAGGTGCCCCTGGAAGCAGTTCTTTACATGCAAGTGCACTTGGCTGATGCAATCAAGTGTATTCACATAATGATTTATAGAGAGGTTGTTGGTTCAGCCATCAGGGTGTGCCAAATGCCCTGGTCTGCTATATGTTTTACATGGCCTACATTCCTGTGGCCAGGTTATGGCATTTCAAACCACAGAGGCTATCAACATGGGTTCCACTCCAGACTTTTCCTTCATTACATATAGCATCATCTGATGTCTGTCTGAACCCTCCCCACCTTTTTACATCATTTTTAGAATTCTGTGTACCAAATACATTTCCCATATACAAGCTCATATATAGCAAGGAACGAAGATGATACAGTACCTCAGAACCAAAAGGGTAAATAATAGGTAGTACCAGTAACTAGGAAAGGAGATACACTGACAAGAAATAATATCTAGAGACCAAAGTTTTCAATGCTTTTCTCCCTTAATTAAATAGGAGTTCTAAGGTGTTCTATAATTCCACAAAACTGGACTAGGACAGTTTTAAGTAAATAGAAGCAGAGTTGCAAAATAAGCTATTTACTTTTTAGTTTTTTAAAATGTTAAGTACTTAAATGATTCAATAGATAAAGACAAAGGATAGCATCCTTCCTCCTTCCCTAACCATGATACATTCTACACTTTGCATATGCACATCAGAGTTACACGTTTTCTAGTTCACATACTTCACAAAGTATGTTCACATACAAAACTAACTTTATTGACTGTGGAATATCTGCTATCTCCCTATTGTCATGGCTCTTTAGTAAAAGTTATCATGAGGGGCACCTGGGGGCTCAGTCAGTTAAGCATCTGCCTTCAGCTGAGGTCAGAATCCCAGGGTCTTGGGATTGAGGCCCGAGTTGTGCTCCATGATCAGCAGGGGGTCTGCTTCTCCCTCTGCCTCTGTCCTTCCCCCCTGCTTGTTTTCTCTCTCTCTCTCTCTCTCTCTCTCTCTCTCTCTCTCTCTCTCTCTCAAAAATAAGTAAATAAAATCTTTAAAAAATCAACAAACTAAAGTTATGAAAAAAGATGGGCAAGCCATGTTGTAGATATTAGAGAAAAGGAGATCATGTCCCTTTTCCAGTTTCCAGCATGTCAGATGACCAGTTTCATGATCAGTACAGAAATGATTATGTATTTTAATGAAGGTTCTTCAGGAGATTTTTCAATTTATCTACTCTCGAAATGATAAATGATGACATTTAGCTCTTTCATCTTGATGTGCTGACATTAAATATTTTGTGAAGTGATTTTTGCAAAATGTTTAAGTTGATGACAACAGGCATTATGTAGTAATTATCAGGTTGCTATGCTCTTGCTGTCATGATGACTGTCATTACCACATGAAGGTCTGCATTGATGGGGGCTAAGCCAACCATGCTGCGGGAATGTGTGGAGTGCAGCTAGCCCCAAATTCATATGGGTTTTTGCCATGTTTACTAGAAGGTTAGATAAGATTTCACTTTGAGATATAGCAACCGAAGCCTTAGATTATTTGTTCAACCAGTTTTTCCCAGGGTAGGCTCACCTTGAGGTTGGTGAAGGCTCAAGGCCCCCTCCTGTGCATGGTCTCCATCCAAGGTCCTGGAAGGAGACCTAGCCATGTGTTTACAACATGTTTGTAAAATTTGCAAGATCTATTTGTATTCTATGTTCTTAAGACTCCCCTCCTCTACCCTACTGCCTAAACTTCAGGCCCTGGGGATCCTAGATTCACTTTTTTTTTCCTAGATTCACTCTTGATGGCAGTTATTGGTCCCAAGAATTCATTATTCAGGTCCTTTCCCTAGGCTGTGCATGTCACACAGCTCAAAGCTCCTTTTTTGGTAAAACCAAAGAATTCCCACCAGCAGCAGGTTTGCCGCCTTGCCCCAACTAAAACCTTGTTTTTGCGGAGGTTAAACAGAAATGCTACAATTTTGTGGCCAGAGAGCATTTGTACAGGATATTTTTTATGGTGCCCCGGTCCTCTGATAGTAACAAATCTCAACATCCTCCCGTTAGCCTCCCTCGTATATTCCCGTGGGGTAAATTCAACGTAATCTCCTCTCAGCCCATTTTGTGTCCTCCTCCCCTGGGGCTGCTTAGCTCAGTTGGCTAGAGCCTGGAGCTAATGAGACCATGTGGGCCTGTTAGCTTCTCTGTTCTAGATCACAGTCTAAGCTACAGCCAGCTACCTCAGAATTGCTTGTTGATCACCAGTGAGTT
Organism: Canis lupus dingo; assembly: GCF_003254725.2. Taxonomy (NCBI): domain Eukaryota; kingdom Metazoa; phylum Chordata; class Mammalia; order Carnivora; family Canidae; genus Canis; species Canis lupus. The sequence continues at coordinate 103,751,527 of NC_064281.1, read as the reverse complement.
GAGGGCAGGAAGTTTGGAGGGCTCTGTGAAAATCTTTCCTAATGTAAGATAAAATAACAGCCAACAAAATCAGTACTTGACAATCTCACCTATCTGGGATGATTTTTTTTTTCTTATCAAAACCATCTCCTTGCTTAGATCAATATAGTTCAGTAAAGAGAGCCATCAGGAGACCGAGTGTAAAGTGCCTGTGGTTGTCCCCAGCAGCTGATCATAATCTTAAATTGGTCCCCCAAATGATCCTATTTTGCCTTAATATACTTTATGTATCTGCTAAATTCTTTTAAAGATTTATTTACTTACTTGAGAGGGAGAGAGAAAGAGCACACGAGAGAAGGGGAGTGGAAGAGAGGGGCAGAGGGAGAGAGAGAGAGAGAGAAAGAAAGTACAAGTAAAAATGAAGAGAGAGAAAGAGAGAGAGAGAAAGAAAGAAAAAAGAAAGAAAGAATGAATGAATATCCAGTAGACTCCCCACTGAATGTGGAGCCCAAGGCAGGGCTTAATCCCACAACACTGAGATCATGAGTTGAGCTGAAATCAAGAGTCAGGCGTTTAACCGACTGAGCCACTCAGGTGCCCCACACCTGCTAGACATTTTAAACTCTTCTTTACCTAGTCTCTGCTCTTAAACCATTCTGTGGATGCCAGTCATATTAACAATTCACAAGTCCCCTGGAACCACACATATTGTAATAAAAAGTTGCATCTTTTGATATCACTAAGCCATTTTTTTCAGAACTTTGCATTGTATCCCCTCTGATAGTGATGATTTAGTTACTCCAGTTAAAAATGCACACATACAGGTGCACCTGGGTGGCTCCATTGGTTAAGCATCTGCCTTTGGCCTAAGTCATGATCCCGGGGTCCTGGGATTGAGCCCCAAGTTGGCTCCCTGCTCAGCAGGGAGTCTGCTTCTCTCTCTCTCTCTCCCTCTGCCCCTACCCCCTGTTCATGCTCTCTTGCTTTTTCTCAAAAAAATAAAAAAATCATTTAAAAAAGTAAATAAAATGCACATACATATGCAAAGTTGTGTCTGCTTGCACAGGCACATACTGTGTATATAAAGTATCCTGTGCTTCTCATACTATTTGATTTAGCATTTCACATCTATGTGAAAAGACAGTTTGGGAGTGGCCTGCTTAAAGTCTTCCTCAGCAGATAGCAAAATTGATGGATTTATTCTATCTCTGTGCCACCACTTCTGATCCCTGAATATTTCTTTTGTACTGTGATGCTTGAATTGGATTTTTCTAACTGGTAAACCCAGAAGTCATCAATGACTTAGGAATCTCTTTTCATTACACTCAGTAAATATTTATTGAGCATTTACTCTGTGCCAGGCATCTAAGAGGGTAAGAGGTAGATAAAAAGATAAACTTCAGTCTCTACCCTCTAGGAATGTATGATCTAACAATAGTAAGATGGAAAATTAATGTTTTGGTGATCCTCTTAGTTTCTTTTTTTAAAAAGATTTTATTTATTTATTCATGAGAGACACAGAGAGAGAGGCAGTGACACAGGCAGAGGGAGAAGCAGGCTTCATGCAGGGAGCCTGATGCAGGACTCGATCCAGGACCCCGGGATCACACCCTGGGATGAAGGCAGATGCTCAACCGCTGAGCCACCCAGGGTTCCCATCCTCTTAATTTCTGATTTCTACCTGATCTTCTGTATTTTTTTATAGCCTTGGAATTTTTTTTTCTCATCTTTCCATTAGCCATGCAAAGTTTTACTCTGATTTGTGCTGTTGTATTGATGGTGGTGATGGTGGTGGAGGTTATTTGAACCATTGAAAATTATAACCCTTAGCATCCATTTATCCTGGATTCCTATTGAAATGTTTATAGTCTCCAGGCTTCTTGTAGGTTCTTTGCTTTTCTTAGCTCTTGTCATCCCCCCTTTATCTACATTTCGTTTAATACCCTTTGTTAAAATTGGGTTACCACTTGATTTTTTAATACTTTTCCTTTTCTAGTGGAAGACTAGTTCATTGTTTATCACTATAATGACATAGCACCTCACCAAGAAGTGATTTTTAGGTTGAGTCCTTGATCACTTTTCAGGAACAATTATAATTGCCTTGTGCATCTAAAAAAAGAAGCCAATTGCCCCTTGCTGAATTCTTACCTGTAGTAATCATCTGGTGTCATGCAGATCTGTGTTTAGGTGCACCTTTTACATTCAGAGTTAATCTATTGATCCTTTGCCTACCTGCCTACCTTCAGTGGAAACTTCTGTGATTAAGGTCAGAAAAGTCAGATCTAGATGAGGACAACCATTCCCTTTGGGTCCTTGAATTTATTTATTTTTTCTAGCTCTCTCTTGAGCCACAGTGACTTATTCATTAGCAAGTATGATTAGAACATAAACACCACTATCAGCTTGCATCTGTTTATAAAGTTAACTCTCTATTATTAAGGGACCAATTAACCAGTCTGAAGGTTGCAGGGGCCTCCTACAGCATGCCATTTGGCCACCTTAGTCCCCACAGAACATCACTCAGAGAGTGTGGAGGTGACCAAGCAAAAACTCTGAAACAAAGATTATTCTCTTGTGCTCCACGTGAAATCAGTAAAGTCTAAGGGAAACTAAAATTATACATTTCACTGTGCTCTAAGTACAGAAATTCACATGGTGACTGACAGTTGAGCGGGGCTTCCTTTTATACTATAAAAATGCTTGTCACTGAGCAATAAAGTTAAGGTATAATGAGTACAAGTAAAAATGAAGAGTGGTATTTTTCTGGTATTAAATTCGGGTCAACAAATTGTTACCAAATGTTTGCCATCCTATAAAAGAAAACATTTGGTCATCTGCCTCTAAACAGGAGCTCAGAGAGGGAAGGCCTCAATTATGTTGACTTCAGGCCAGGATTAACCTAAGTGACTTAAAGTATTTTTCATTCATCCAACAGTAACTGTAACTGATCTTGGATATTACTGAAGTACATATAGATGTAAGCTGTTGGGAAGTCACAAAGATTGCTCTGGAATATCATTTCACTTCTATTTCTTTATACTAGTTTGAGGGATAACCCATTTTAAATAATAAGTTGACATTCCTAAAATGTATGTGTAAACCAGAGATATTTATTTCAGGCATTTTTTTTATTGAATTGAATTATGATTCAAAGATGTTTCAGAATCCTTTAAGACCCAATATGTAGTGGCTCCTAAAATTTTACCTTTACAAGACTCCTTCTGTCTTCCCATTCTTAGTCACTGAGTGATTATTGTTGTTTAAGTAAATAGAATCCTAATTTTGTTTTATTTTATTTTTTAGAATCCTAATTTTAGTACCGATTAAAAAATATTTTAGTGAACACTATAGTATTGGTTTCTAAAGCCAAACTTTTTCAACTTGCAGAATCTTGTCACAAGCATTAGATTTATATACATATACATATAGAATTAGCGCTTTACTCCAGAAATTGATGGTGTGCTTTACTTTTTTGGAATCCTCTAGAATGAGGGTCAGCAATTGTTTCTGTAAATGACAAAATAGTAAATATTTTAGACTTCGTGGGACAAGAAGCCTATCTACGACTTTTTGTTAATACAGGTCTCCTAATGAACACAGTAGAATTTATTTAGGGATGCTGAAATATGAATTTCATATGCTTTTCATGTGTAATGAAATATTCATCTTTTACTTTTTTCCAACCACTTAAAAATGTAGAAACCATTCTCACCATCTGGCCAGGCATCTGGATCAGGCAGGCCAGATTTGGCTCAGGGGCTGGAGTTTGCCAACCCTTACCCTAGAACGTAAGCTCTTAGACAGTGGGTAATCCAGGGGCACCCAGGTGGCTCAGTCAGTTAAGAGTCTGCCTTTGGCTCAGGTGATGATCCCAGCCCTACTTGGGCTCCTTGCTCAAGGAAGAGTCTGCTTCTCCCTCTGTGCCCCACCCCCACCCCACTTGCGCTCTCTCTCTTTCTTTCAAATAAATAAATGAAATCTTTAAAAAAAAAAAAGAAAGTAAATAAGGAGATCAGGAGTTCCTGCCTATGCCTGAGGGTTGTGAACAGAAAAACTTGCTTCTTCTCAATAAACAGTGTTACAGAATGAAGTTTATAATCAAGGAGGAAATGGTTATAAAAGTTTTAATACTCATTTTAAAACCTGAAGATAGCACCATATAGTTTGTGGTGCAACCTCAAAAAAGTCCAAACATTTTCAGCAAGCCCCTTGCACTTTTTATATAGATATAGACTTCTAAGTAATTTACGACTTCTTTTCACACACTTAAAGCATATAACAAACCTAAAAAGGTTACAATATATTCCAAAGGAAGTGGAAGTTAACCAGGAAAATTTCCCTGAAAAAGGAAGGAAAAAAATACAGAAGTTCAGAGCTATCAAAAAATAGGAAACATCGCTTACTCAGATATTAGGCTTCAATATTATTAATTGATCAGTATGTATTAATGACTAATGATATTTAATATGGAAAACCCACTCACCTACAAGTCTTTCACTTAATTAAGTAGTTTTGGCGGTGCCTGGGTGGCTAAGTTGGTTAAGCATCCGATGCTTGATTTCAGCTCAGATCAAGATCTCAGGGCCCTGGGTTGAGCTTTGTGGAGGAGGCTGTGCAGGTGAAGATTTCAAATCAGACTAAGGGGTGGGTTGGTGACTAAGGGGTGGGTTGGTGAATATATATTGCCCCTCACTTCATACTCCACAGCCTCCCATTCTACCTGTATTTTAAGCTGTTCCTATTCATGTGATTTAGCAGAAAGTTCAGGCACATCTTGACAGAGCAGAAGATCCATTCTTCAGTGAAAAAAATAGAGAGTACTGGGTGTTATACTATATGTTGGCAAATCGAATTCCAATAAAAAAATACAAAAAAATATAAATTAAAAAATTAAAATAAATAAATTCACACACAAAAAAAAGAAGACAAGAATACATGCCATTCGTAACACACGGTGACACCCCACCAGGTGCACACCAGTGCGCTAACTACCTCCTAGAGTCCCTGCTAGAAATGTACTGCATTTAACCCTGGTTTGTCATTAACTCATTAAATACTTTAATTTATTTTTAAACCTTATTTTGGATTCTATCAGTCATTTGCTAAGAATGAGATACAATAGTGGAGATGAGAACTATTGAAGAAATTAGAATCACATTGAGAAGAAAAGATGATGCCCACTTAGGAACAACCTGGAAAATAGTGCATAAAGTGACCAATTACATGGCTACAGACAATGAAGGCAATACATATATCAAGCTTCTTGAGATTAGGACTTTTCACAAGACAGAAGAAACCGTGGGATCCATTTGCATTGTTAATGCTTTTCTTTACAAGTTGTGCTCTGTCTGGTTGATAGCCATTAAATAAAGTCTTGTCATCTCATTTCTTCTTGCCTAACAGAGATCCTTGGAGTACTTTTATAGGACCCCTTTTTGAACTGTGGATATCTTCTGGCCCCCTATGTAAAGACAAGGCTGGACCAGTCAGATTTGTTTGTGAAATAGAATCCCTAATTAAAAAAAAAAAAATGAGGGCAGACTAGGTGGCTCAACGGTTTAGTGCTGCCTCCAGCCCGTGGTGTGATCCTGGAGACCCGGGATCAAGTTCCGCTTCAGGCTTCCTGCATGGAGCCTGTTTCTCCCTCTGCCTATGTCTCTACCTCTCTCTCTCTGTCTGTGTCTCTCATGAATAAATAAATAAAATCTTTTAAAAAATTAAAAAAATTAAAAAATAAAATGACCATACCAATCTCATTTTAGGTGGACAGCAAGAAGTTAGAACTCTCACTTTTCTTTAATCTACCCCTTTCTTCCACACTCCTTGCTGTCTTCCATAATTGATTGTGGGCCCAGAGGAGAAGTCCGTTATCCATAGGGTTGGTGGGAACTTTGGTAGGATTGGCAGGCTTAGAGCTTGGCAGTGCTGATGCCAAAGAAGGAAGGTGGAATGAAGGGGCTTTCAGGAGAACCTGAAATTGGTCTGCAGGGCACATTGCCTCTATCGGTGGTATGGTTTTTAGGTTAAGAACGGAAGTGCGTGGGGATCCCTGGGTGGCTCAGTGGTTCAGCGCCTGCCTTTGGCCCAGGGCGTGATCCTAGAGTCCCGGGATCAAGTCCCGTGTCGGGCTCCCGGCATGGAGCCTGCTTCTCCCTCTGCCTGTCTCTCTCTCTCTCTCTCTCTCTCTCTCTCTTTCTATGACTATCATGAATAAATAAAATCTTTTAAAAAATGGAAGTGTGAGAGAAAACACATTTCAAAGAGATTTCATCAATGAGACTTCATTTGGCCAATTCATGACTTAAAATTATGTGGCTGGTTTTATCAGTTTCCCAATGAATTTGCTACTCAACAAGATTTGTTGGTTTAAAGTAACTCCTTATGTTGTAATTAATATGAGACTCAAAAAGAAATAGTGGTAAATTTGGATATGACTGACGCTTTCTGAAAGACTGTCCTTGTGTAATAGTAGAATCTATTTACCTCTAATACTTTTTTTCTCTTTTAAACATATAGACTTCTTTTCCTATGAATCCGTCACTTGCAGCTAATCCTGCCATGGCTTTCAATCCCTACTTACCTCATCCTGGGATGGGCCTGGTTCCTGCTGAACTCTTACCAAATGGACCAGTTCTGATTTCTGGAAACCCACCTCTTGCATTGCCAGGAGCTCCTGGTCCCAAGATGATGCGTTCGGATAAACTGGAGGTATTGGTGTAGAAATATATAAATATCTATAGGGTAGATATTAGTCTCATGCATAAAGCAACTTTCTCAGAGCCCAGTGTTTTGAATGCTTTAAATAAGTGCACCTGGGTTTCTAGCCTATGAAGTGTAATGTCAGGAAAATGGTAAATGGTTTACTACTGCAGCTGTACCCTACTATGAAGTGCATTGATTCAGTTGTACAACAGATCAGACAGTGTCTTACTGTGCGCAGCCACACACTATGCATCCCCTTTGCTATGGTGCAGGAAACCTGGTGGGAAGGCTCCTTTTGCCCAGGCTCCCACTTTACAGATTGCAATTAACTGTATTGCTAATGAGTCTCTACTTACTAGAATGATCAGACTGAGAGGAGAAGTAGACTAATCTAACTCTATGAATGCAGAATGTTAAATGACTATCATAGTGTCTAAGCCTTTTTCTCCATCTTAAGAATGATGGAGTAGATAATAAATATGCCCACTGCCTACAAAAAGGCAATGTAAAAGAAACTTCACACAGTGCTTTGACTCACAGAAGTTCTTCAGTCTTCCCTTGTCATTCTTCATATGTTGAAATAAATAACTAGTCCATTTCATAGAGTCAGTGCCATTGGCTGACTTACAATGCCTGGCAGTGTGTCATAATAGAATCTGATTGTACATGTAGCTCAGTCATGATCCACGATTTTGCTGGGGGAAAACTGCGTTGCTGTATGATGGGAGACTCATCTTGGACTTTAGCAAAACAACCCCCTCTTGCAAATTTGGCTAATCACACTTCAGGCTGTGAATTAACTGGAAGATGATGAAGTGGTTTGCAACAATACTTTTAAGCGCTTTAATTTCAACATAAGGACAACAGACAACTTTCCTTCAGAGACAGTGGGGAATTTTTTTCTAGGACTGGAAATGTCTATGTTTACATCTCACGGTGAATATGGCATTACATTATCCCTCAGCTTTATAGATTTTTCCTAAATAGATGACAAAATCATGTAAACTATTACTCTTGGATTTACTGGCAAAATAAGTAAAAACTAATCACCTTCCAGGCATCAATGTGATGTGTATTTTGGGGTTTTGTTTTGTTTTTGTTTTTGTTTTTTTAATATAAGGTTTGCCGAGAATTCCAGCGTGGAAACTGTACCCGTGGTGAAAATGACTGTCGCTATGCTCACCCTACGGATGTTTCTATGATTGAGGCAAGTGATAATACTGTGACGATCTGCATGGATTACATCAAAGGGCGATGCTCCCGGGAGAAATGCAAGTACTTTCATCCTCCTGCCCATTTGCAAGCCAAACTCAGGGCAGCTCATCACCAGATGAACCACTCAGCTGCCACCACAATGGTAAGAAGGGGCCTGGAGTTGTGAACTGTTTGGGTAAATAATAGTATATTCCTCAACTTGTCTAATACTTGTAACCATAATCTTAGATAGTCATGAATGAATCTTAAGATAAATAGCCAGGGTTATAAGCTGGAAAAGAGAGCACCTATTTATTCTGCTTCATTCTCTAAAATGTTCTAAAGATAATTGTTTCATTGTTTCAAAGCTTTACTAAGGCTTTTAATTGACTGTGCTTTTGCCCCCATCTTTAGAGAGAGGGTAAACTATGTCATTTAAACAGGAAACTAGGGGATTCCTGGGTTGCTTAGTGGTTTAGCGCTTGCCTTCGGCCCAGGGCATGATCCTGGAGTCCTGGGATTGAGTCCCACATCAGGCTCCCTGCATGGAGCCTGCTTCTCCCTCTGCCTGTATCTCTGCCTCTCTCTGTCTCTCTCTGAGTTTCTCATAAATAAATAAAATCTTTTTTTAAAAAAATAAATAAACAGAAAAAATAAATCAATCAATCAATCAATAAATAAATAAATAAATAAACAGGAAACTATTTTTGAGTGGTTTTGGTTTGGGTTTTTTTTTTAAGATTTTATTTATTTATTCATGAGAGACAAAGAGAGAGAGCCAGAGACATAGGCAGAGGGAGAAGGAGGTTCCCCGTGGGGAGCCCAATGCAGGACTCGATCCCAGGACCCAGGATCATGACCCGAGCCGAAGGCAGACGCTCAACCACTGAGACACCCAGGCATCCCTGTTGATGAGTTCTAAAAAGACTTCACCAAGTGGTTTTTGTCTTAAATTATACTGAATGAAGGGATTTTAAGCCATGAAAATAACAAGGTATCCAAAATGTTCAGTGCAGATTTTAGATCTTCAATTCTTTGATTTTACTGCTGTTGGTGACATATTGTTTAGAAGCAGTGTAAGCCTATAATAAAGAAGAGGAAAACAGTAGGCCCTCTAAAAGGAAAGGTTCTCATGTGTTTGGGGTGTACAAGGAATGGTTTGCTTATGCCATTGTGCACCTCTTCCATGCTCGGGCATGGGGCCTTCATATGTATGTGTCTGTTTTCATGATTCAGCTGTGTTTGGTAGGCTACATTTAAGTCAGCCCCAAATTTCCATATAGAGTTAACTATTACCTTCATTGAGTATTTATGAATATCATATAAAATTCCTTTCTGAGTAACTGATCAGAGCAGAATCTTAGGGGGAAGGCAAGATCGGTCTACCAGAATTGGTTTGAGGTAAGATCAAATAAAGAAGGCTCCCTGAAGAAATGTAAGCTTTCTGTATTTTTAAAGATTCAAGAGTTGAAATGCTTGGTAAAATATTGGGGTTTTTTTTCTGCTTTCTTCATGTTCATGTGCCTAGCTCAGGTTGACTTCATCCCTGCATTTAAAAGCAAAAGAGAAAAAAAATAAAAGCAAAAGAGGTGAAGGGTAAATATTTAGTTCCCAAAGGAATATAGAGATAGGTTTAGACTTTGTTATCCATAGGCAAAAGGAGGTCATGGCTTGCCCCCTTTTTGGCATATGGAATGCTAGTCACTCAACACAAGTGTTCCTGTCTCCTTAGGAATTTGGAGCATACCTAATTCTTGTCGCTGGGGCATGTTTTTTAAGTCACGTGTAATTTTCTGACAGAAAAATACAAGTCATGTCAAACTTCTCCAGTGAATCTGACCCAGGAGCAAATTTGACTGGGTATAATAAGCACAGTGGGATTTTGAAAGAAGTGTAGACATGAAAGAAGGATTTTAGATTCTAATGCATTTTAGAATTAAACTTGACAAGGACTTAATGAAACCAGTGGTACATCCCGAAATGCACAGCAAGCATCTACAAATGAGAATTGCACATATTTTGCTGTCTATGTTATCTGGGTGAGGCAGGTAGTGGGGAAGAAAATAATTTATTTGCTTTTCCCTTACATGGTAGTTGGGAGAAGCACAGTTCTAGGATTTAGACTTGAAGTCCTTCTATAAATTGGATTTTGTTTTATGGGGCCACAGTATCAGACTCTGACCCCTCGACATCTGTTTTATCACCTATATACCATTGACCTCCTAGATCTATGTTGGAATTTTAACTAGCAAAAATCTCTTTCTTGATGTATCTGTTGCTTCTGCTCATCTCATTGTAATAGATTCATGGGTGAACATCTCTGAGATGTGAATTTTAAGTGATTATTTGCTGTTAAGCTTCAGGTCACATCTTGGCTCAAATGATGAGGTACTTTTTTATTTGCCTAAATGAGTGAAGTTGAAAAATCATGGGTTTTTTTTCCCCTTGTGTGTTTATTTCCCGTTTTGGACTGAGTACTCACCTAGCAAATTGCTCAGTGGATAGGATACCCTTGCAGAGGTTTCTAGGGCCACACGTTATCTAACTGCTGCTTGCTTGCTTTGAGTACCTGTTTTTCCTTTCTCTGGTACTATTTATTAATCCATCCCTCCCTCACAGGCCCTGCAGCCTGGTACGCTTCAACTGATACCAAAGAGATCAGCACTTGAAAAGACCAATGGTGCCACCCCTGTCTTTAACCCCAATGTTTTCCACTGCCAGCAGGCTCTGGCTAACCTGCAGCTCCCACAGCCGGCATTTATCCCTACAGGTGAGTACAGGGCTCTGGGCACTGTCAGTTTAGCCATGTTGTGCATGTATACATAGGGCACACGAGCTGCCCAAGAGTTTTTATGGGAGAACTGTCAACAGGTGTTTGGGTGGGAAATACAACAAGGCAGTTGTACTTGATCTGCTCATCCATAGAACCAAATTTTTCTATGGTTCCTCAAAAGTAATGATTTGAAATCAAACTAGGAAAATCTGTCAACATTTTTCTTAAAAGCATTTCTCAGCTTTTGCTTCTGATGAATGTTTCACTTGGTTCAGTCTCAAACTAATTCCTTGACTCTTAGGTATCCCCTTAAAAGACACTGGTTAGGGCAGCCCGGGTGGCTCAGCGGTTTGGTGCCGCCTTCGGTCCAGGGCATGATCCTGGAGACCCGAGATCAAGTCACACGTCTGGCTCCCTGCATGGAGCCTGCTTCTCCCTCTGCCTGTGTCTCTGCCTCTCTCTTTCTCTGTGTCTCTCATGAATAAATGAGTAAAATCTTTAAAATAAATAAATAAAAGACACTGGTTACCCCTCAAAAAAATGTTTCCTAGCTTCAGCATTGTAAAAACATGTAATTTATATATCTTCAATATGCCAAAGACAGTTATAATAAAACTACCCTTGAACTTATAGTGGTTATAAGACAGTATAGTTTATGTGTTTGTGATATATATATATGTATGTATGTATATATATACGTACATATCACACACACATATATATATCACATACTTTTAGCCTTTAACTCTTAAATACCAATTAATATTTAAAATACAGCAGTTTATCATATTTTCCTGATACTATCAGGATATTTTGTTACCTTCAACATTCAAATGTAATAGCATAACAGTTTTGTACCAAATTGAATAGAAAATTCTGCTCAAATAAATATCATATATGAGGGGAAATACTTTTCTTCCTGTGGTTCAATACTTTAAGAATGAGCATAGAGTCTCTTAGGAATAAATTGAAAATACTAACCACTGAGTGAACAGATTTTTTTTTTACCAGAGTCATAAATGCCCCAGTTTGGAAGCCATTATTAAATGAAACTGACATGCTTTCAAATTAGTTTAGAAAGCCTTATTAATTACATAAACATAGCGAACACATGGTATTGTATACCTATACTTGAAAACACCCAGTGGTTAATGGATAAATTGATTAGCTAATTAATTTAGAAAGCCATAAAAAGCCAGTCTTTAGTTAACTAACCACAGTAGTTCTTTATTTAAAAAACACAATTTTAAAATTTTTAGACTTCTTTTGCTGGAGATGGCTAATTTAAAGTCTAGATTTAGGAGCCAAATGTCAGAAGCATTCGTTTCCCCTTAATTAACAGCAAAATTAAAACCTGTCAGGCTTAGCACCCCCTCTTGATGGAAAGCCTATTTGCCCTTTGTGCCTAGCAAAGTTCATGGTCGTGATGTGGAGGAGGCTGTGATAATGTGACCAAAATAAAATTGCAATTTAAGTGAGGTAATTCCTTTAAAGAAAAATTATGGTCATTTTTATACCTAAGAGTCCAAGAATTACTTTGATTACCTGGGTTGGGGAGCTTGAAACTAAGCTGTAATTGTAAGCATGGAGTTTACTGGATTTGCATGTGCTCGTTAATTAATATGCAAAGAATATCTTTCTAGTTAAAAATTATTTCTCTCCGTAAAGAATTAATAATGAAATCTCTCTCCTTTACTTTTCACGCTTTTCTGCATGGTGTACAGGGCCAATACTGTGCATGGCACCCGCTTCAAGTGTTGGTAGGTTTTGTATGAACATTCTCACCTTTTTCTAATCTGAAAAAAGTATTTCTCTGTTAAGACTGTGAAAGAGATGAGTGACTGGGTGATGTGGCTCATGGGCCACCAGCTTGGGAGGAGGGGGCATTTGGAAAGAGTCGGGGCATGATGAGGAGAGAAAACAGCAGGTAAAGAAGCTTGGAAAATGTTATTGGGGGTCTACCATTGCCAAATGGAAGGCTGAGCATATTTATGACAAAAGTTTCAAGAAGCTTTTTTTTTCCTCCGGTTTCACCACTATGGCTACCAGACCTTCCCCTCTTCCTACAATTATAATGCAAATATGTCATGATTGGAATAATTTATACATACAGATGATATAGAAAACCAGTTGCATTGTAAAGTGTGAGCAGGTTAGGGTACTTCATCCCAAATAAGAAGAAAATAAGAGAATTCTGCACTTTTCGTATTTTAAAGTATCACCAAGCTTTCCCCCCTCCAAAGTTATCTAGAAGATCTAAATCATTCAATACTCACATGTTGACAAAGGAGGAGTTATGCAAAGCTAGGGCATTCTGTAGTGTTATGTGATGAATTCTGTGGCGTTCTAGGATGCAGTGTCATGTGCGTGGAACCCAGGCACAACAGAATGATTTCAAAATGACTCTTTGGAAGTATGTAATTATTCATGATCACTTACACACAGATCCTTCAATTAGTCACCAATACAATCTGGTAGCCATCTCAAGACCATTTTTCTGTTACTACTACTGAAGAAGACAAGAAAGAGTCTTGTTTTCATTGTAGGAGTTCTTGGCTCCTACAGTCCATGGGCACAGACCAGAGGAAAGTAGCTCTGTTTGATAGATGGAGGAGTTACCCCACCATACCCACCCCTACCCGTGTCCTATCAGTCCAGTGCTTTTCATCATTTTTGGAAGTTGACCACAGCTTAGCCTCCATCCTGTTGGTTGACCAGAGTAGATGTAGATCCCAAAAGGGCCAAACAGGTTTATTGAGATAAAACAGAAGGTCAGAATAACAACCACATAGTAGTAGCGGTCAAAGACAGAGGCAGGGGGTGAACCCTGGCTATGAGGGGAGGCCTCTGCTATTGAGGGATTGGCTGTCCCCTGTAGGAAGTAAAAACATTTCCACCTGATCCTAACAGGAGCATCATATGCATATGATTAGAATAGACTTCTGCAAGTTGGTGAAATGTATCTCTGTCTTCGCATTTTGTGACTCTCCTCCCCTGTCTTTTCACCTAACAGCTCTGTGTAGGAATGCAAACTGCATGCTTCCGTGGCACTGCTTCCTGCATAGTTGCTGTGGTCTAAAGGGAAAACAAGAGTGTTTTTAGAATCGGCATGTGATCTGATAATGGATGTCTATAAGTAATGTGTAACTGGACACATAAGAGATCACTATGGGATTTCTGTTAATCACCATTTGGGGCACATTTGTGATTTCTGTAACATTGTGTATATTGATTTTTCTCTCTCCAGGCCATTTGCTTTCTCTGTAGACTTTCAGAAAATCTGAATTCAAAAAAAAAAAAAGAAAATAAAATCTGAATTCAGTGGATATAGACATAAATTATTACATATGCATGCTCACCATTCACACAGTACCATTCACACATTAATTCCTTAATTTGCTTTCCAAAATGAGCTAGAAATGAGAAAAGCATCCAAAAAGCTTTTAAAATGAGGTAGAAACTAGAAAGAGCAAAAGAAAACATCCTGAAACAGGCATTATAGCTGCTAGTCATACTGCCATCACTTTATTAATTGCAATGAAGACAAGATTTTGTCAGATTTTTAGTAGGAAGTGCTGCCATGTGTGTGTTTGATGAATAGCCTAGATTTCCAAGGGATTTGCCAGAGACATACTTAAAAACCTCCATACATACTCCACTGTATTCTTCATATCTGCTTCCCCATCATATACCCACCAATCAAACTGCCAATTTTTTTTTTGCATGTAGATCAGGTAAGTATACCTGTAGCTGTCTCTTGGTATCTGACAATATAGTGACCATGCTCAAGTCTCTTAGGTTACTGAAGCCAAACACCAATTCACACTTCCCTACCTACATTTCAAATGTGCAACCCAGTCACTTGTCTGCTCAGCAAGGTGTTCCTATAGCCAGCCTTGGTAAAATCAGATTTTGTCATATGTGCTCATCATAACCCCTTCCGAAAATTTGGCCTTTTAACTCAACTATATAATGGGATTCTGATAAACAACTAACTGTTGAGAATGATTCCATTTTCCTTAATGGTAACTATAATTGGCTTTCCCCTTTCTCTTTTTAAATTTTTCCCCCTTCCACGCTGTGTTGCTTTGCACTGACTGTGATTGCATGTTGCACCTTGGTGTGTCCATCACGATGATGTCACATGGCTTGTTGCTGTGATACCTACCACGCCCCATCCCATCGTTTATGTCATGGTTGTGTAAATTCTCCACCCTCCCATGTGTTGCTCCCATGGTTTCCTACTGAAAGTGCCCATGATGCACGGCGCAACTCCTACCACTGTGTCTGCAGCAACACCACCTGCTACCAGCGTTCCCTTCGCTGCAACAGCTACAGGCAATCAGGTTTGGCCATTTATTTTACCTGTTCAGACCTAGATAACTACCGTGTGTTGGTAAGGCACAGTATATGCTTTTGGGATTGGCAAGAGACATTGATCCCTATTCCTGTTTGTTTCCTAAGAAGTCGTTACATTTAGAATTTTTGGTCTTGTGTATACTCTAGAGGGGTGTATCTGCCACCCATCCTGAGGTGAATCAGCAGTTTTCTCATTTTTAATCAGTTACCAGAAGTTGCTCTTCATATGTCATATTCACAATTGTCACTGTCAAACCAATCCTCAAACACATATACTAAATACTCCTTAAATGCTTCCTCATTGGTCAAGAGAAGAATTTATTTTATTTTACTACCCCCTTTTTTTTTGGTTATTCCATTTTAACTTGCACTTGGTACAATCATCACCTTTTACCTTCAGATCTGCTGGAAAGAAAGCCAGATAACACACTTCTTTCCAGCACACAGATACCCTTATCATTACCCTGTGATGACATCAAAGATGTCACACTGACACTCTGACACTCGGTGACACTCATCGGTGACATCAGAGATCTCACACTGACATTAGATGTGCCTGTGTTATTGTGATTTTCATTTGCTTTAAGGTATTTACAGGCAGAGTCCAAAGACAAATTTTAAATTGGGAGAGAGTCTCAAAATTGTAATGAGATACATAAAATAATCATCATGTAATGTGAAGGCTGTTTTGCCTTATTAAGGTGGTAACCATGCTTCAAGACTACACATTCCACAGCTGCTTCAATTACCATGATAACCACACAGCACGTAGAGCATTAATCCACTGGGGGAATAAGCCACATTCTAATCTGTGCTTTGCAAAATTAACTATTAGTGGATATGGTCAATAAGTCTAAATTTTTCTGTGAAATTGATTATGATTTTTAATTACCATGTCCAAACAGTGAACAAAATAAATGGGATTCTCTCAAGAAACTATTTTAATCTAAAATCTTTTTTACTACTATAGATAACCCCATTATCAGTAGATGAACTGAATAGCAGCATGTTTGTTTCACAGATGTAGAAGTTACCAGTAGAACAGTAAGTTTCTTTAAGTATTCATATGAATAATATTTATAGGTTATATTTTTTATTTACACAATTACATTTGCTAAAGGCTTTGGTAAATATTTTTATTAATAGGTGTCCTTATAACTTAGAGCTTGAGTTAAGCATTTTAAATTTTCCAAATTGAGATGTGGGAAGCAAATATGCAACTTTTTCTATGAAAAATGACAGCTGGTACTATATTTTCCCAATGAGCTTACAAATTCTGAAATGTTTTCCTGTTATTAAAGGAGGTTGATTTGTCAGCCCACTACACAAATCACTTTTGAATATTAATTCTTTAACACTTTTCTAGCTTTGGTTTTTTTTTTGTCCTTGTTGAAGTAAAGCAAAGTAATTTTGTTGGTCTGACTATGATGAATATCTTAAAGGCACTCAGGAATATGCTACTCCCATGATGTTGTAAAAGATCGTGCTTTTTACACTCTGCCATTTTGTGTTGTTTACCATATAGGTCTATCAGAAATGCTCCAGCTGTTTTGAATTTTTGAGTGACATAATTTAGTAATGTAATCATTTTCCTTCAAATCGTGGCTTTAAAAAAAAAACCCAACAACTGTTGTTGGATTCCCCTTCCCCCACCACCCACACCTTTGAACATTTAATCTCCTGTTTGCCTAGTCCAGAGCCAGACAGAGCACACACTTAATTTGAGCAGTATTTCATTTGGAAAATGTGACTTTTCAAGCCACTTCAGACTCCTAGGTATCTTAATTAATTACCAATAGGGACTTACTAAACAGGTGTATGAATTCTGAATTGCATCTATTCATCAATGAAAGTTTGAAGCTCTCACAACTGGAGCGTTTCATTTAATTGACGGAGGTGATGGTTCTGTTCACTTGACAGACTGGTTCCCCAGAACCTGGCCCAGCATGCAAACTCTGTCCTGGACAGAGCCTATAGCTGACTGCATATTAGACAAACAAGCCTTTTCAATCATAAGGAATGTTTTAAAGAGACCCCTTTGAGTACACAGAATAACAGAAGTAGCTATAAATTGTAATTGTGTCCAGGAGTATCATTTGGGATAGCAGCAACTTGGAATTAGCATCAAACATGAGAATATGGGTTTTGCAAATACTTGCCTGATTCTCATGGGCTACTTTACATTATGGTAAACAAAAGTTGTCCTGTACAATGATAAAGTTTCCAACAGAACATATTTGAGGGGATTCCTTTTTGCTATATTCCACTAGAAAATTTAGACATATTTGGCACACCATAATCATGATCTTCCACAT
This sequence comes from Canis lupus dingo, assembly GCF_003254725.2. Classification (NCBI taxonomy): domain Eukaryota; kingdom Metazoa; phylum Chordata; class Mammalia; order Carnivora; family Canidae; genus Canis; species Canis lupus. The sequence continues at coordinate 103,734,205 of NC_064281.1, read as the reverse complement.
GTAACAGATGTTGGAAATTTCTCCAAAGTTCAGCAACATAATTTTGTAAAATACTGTATACCTAGATTTCACACCTTGGCTATTTCCTACATGGTCCGAAACGTCCAGATTAAAAAGTTTAAAGTGTGTTTAACATTTGCATATTTCACAATGGTTGGTATCAAACATGTGTTCTCAACATATGTTTGAAGGAAATTGAAGGAAGTGGGTAGATGGGTGGAGGCTTATCAATACGTTGAGGCATTGTGTGGATGATGCCTTAAGCTACTGAGCATATCTCTGTTAACTTAGGGCGATTCTGTGCACTAGCACTCAGTGAGAACCATAAACTGTCATGCTATATGACTCTTTGTGACCCTTTCCAACAGCCCCATTTTCACAAATGTAGAATATGAAACTCAGAGTGGGGAGTATATTGGCAGTTCGCATACAGAAATGGCACAAGAAGCCAGTATCCTGACTCCTTCTTCCATGACCCCTTAATATTTCTCATTCTTTCTCTCTTTTTTTTTTTCCATTTCAGTTGAAATTCTGAACAACAGAGTTACGGAGTATCAAGATCTCTCCGTGAGAACCTCCATATGGCCTTTCTATATATATTCTCATAGGTCCTCTTCTACCAACGCAACAATAAGTATGGTGCGGTCAATATATTAAACAAAGTGCACATATCAACACATTCAAAGAAAAACAATGAAGCACTAACCAGTCAACAGAGGTGTTAAAACATGAATAGAAAATTAATAACTACCATTTATCTTATTTGAATTAGTAGGTAGAACATGACCATAAAGTTTTGTAGTTTGTTACATTATTCTTTGTGATTTTCCAATAACCATTATGCTGAGTGAATCTCCACAGTGCACTGTTGGCTTACTGTGCATTCTTGGTGGGTAAATGTTCATCTGTTTTGAAGTGTTACCTTACTGTTTTGTTTACACAATAGTCTGTTGGGTTTATTTAGAATGTAACAAATGTATCCAGTAGCATTTTCCCCACTCTTGTATCTATTGTGGTGTGGCGTGGTGTGTTAGATTTTTACATACTATAGTGTTTTCCTCTAGATGTGTGGTGTTAGATTTCAACTAAAATATTATTAATGGGAAACAGAAGTATCTGTGTTTGAAAAACATGACAGATTAATGTTAATATGCTTTCTCTCTCTTTAGAAAATTTCTGTAGGTTTCTTATGGCAGACATTCAAAAGACCTCACTTTTGAGTGTGCACAAAACCTGTTCATAAATATGCGTGTAATACCTGCAGATCTGACCTTGCATAATACAATCACATGCCTAGGTTTTTTGGGGGAGAGAGAAATAATTACCCACCAAAAAACCCCCAGAGAACTTCTTAAAATATGAACCTCTAGTCTCACTCCATAAAAAGCTTGCAAAATTGCAATTTACCCTTAAATGAATTTCTCAGCATTTATGTAAAATGCCCATTACATTTTTCTGTGGTTCAAGGATCCTATCTCCTAGATTGAGTGTCTAAAGCTGAGCCACTTGTCAACTTTACCTGAAAATTGGTACTTGGAGGCTTAAAGGTATGCTAATTGTAGGTTCTAAATTAAACAGGGAGGTGGAGGCATGGAGGTAGTTTTCATGTTTTGGAGGAAAATGTGTGAAAACCATTGCAATGCAACCTTTTTCACAAGTGCCATTCTGTGAATGAAAATGGCTAGTGCTCTTTAGACTACTCTGAATAATAAGACGCAATCTTGCAAAAGTCACGGTGAAAGAGAATTGGTTCCAATGAGGCCTTTCCTCCCCAAATGGACAGTCTTCTCCACTGATCACAGTTGGAGCAGAAGTATATAGGTTTGGAGAAATGGTGAGGGTGGGGAGAAGGGGTAGGGAGGCATGTAAAAGTATTCTTTGATTTACTTAAAACTTCTAGGAAGGCTGTCCACAGTTGTCTTTAGCTTCAGTTCAACCAAATTTCCAGTTCCGTTGAACACTTTGTGAAGGAGCGAGCGCCTGTGTCAAGTGTTGCCCTTCCCAGACTTTATTAACAACAGTCATATCATAACCAAACCATTTTTTGTTTCTTCATTTAAATTTGTTTTATATGTATTTGAAAATGATAATAGAGAGGTTTTCATTAGTTACTATTGTTAGTGCTGAACCATATGATATTTCATATCAACTTAGATTTAATATTTTCTACTAAATATATATTCTCCTGCTAGAAAGCATACAATCATCAAATTTAATATGTATAGCAGGTTTGTTTCCCTTCACGAAAATAACAAGCAAAGAGAAAATCAGATTTAGAATACCTTAAGCTGGCTAGCAGTGTTTAATCACAGAACAGTGGAGTTGGCACAACCTTTTGACAATTGATGAAACTGAGGCCCGGGACATGTGACCTGCCCATAGCTACCTAATCCATTCTGTAATCGGTGGCAGTCAGACCCAGAAAAATCTCCCAACTTTCATTGCTTCCTCTGTTTCACATTGTCTGTGTTTCAGAACATTTGAGACTCCATTCCAAAGCAGATCCACTTCGCTTAGCAAAAAATTAGCTGTTTGGTAGTTGGTATCCTGTTGTTCTTAATGATCAATCCTATATCATGATCATCAGTAATTTCTAAATGGTCTTGGCTTGCATCAAGACATTGTCACCTGTTAACAGTATTGCCTGGAGTGAGAGAACAAGAAGTGTCCTGACTTTTACCTGTTGATTCCTTGAACCACTTAATTTCTGTTTCCCAAAATCTTAATGTTGTTAGAGAAGAAAGTAGAATATGCCTTTGTGAAATGACTTGTGTATAGAACTGAGTTTTGTCTAACCTGTGCCAATGCCTCTCCAGAAGGGCAGAGCTAATCACACAAATCCAGGAAGGATGCACCTGAGCTAGTTTGGTGTCTTCCTTTAAGGTGATAGAGATGTCTTCAGTGCAAAATGAACTCTTTTGCATAGCTAGATGTTTTCATACAACGTACTGTCTCATTTAACCTTTTAACCTTCTAATGAAGATGTTACATAGACAATAAGCCCAGAGTCGTACGGTGGTTTTTGTGATGCTATGAGCACTGGAAGACAGCAGTAATGACTTATTTTTTAGTAAGAGGTTTAGTGAAGGATATTCAGGATAGTTGTAGTTTCAGTGCCACGATATTTGATATTGCCGGCATTTTAACAGTTACTTTGTTAAGTGAATTTAAAGAAAGAAAATTCAAAGCACTAACATTTCGATCGGATGCTAAAGAACATCAACAAAAATGCAATTTTAAGATAGCACTCTTCAAACGAGTTGTGCAATGAATGGCTTACTCAAATTCTCTTTACTCAAGAAAAGAAAAGAAGAAAGGAGAGTCATTAGACTATAAATTTCAAGTTAAAAAGCCAAGTCACAAACTAATCAGTGACTCTAAACAACAATTTACTGGATGAATTGTATATATAAAATTCTAACCACTTGTGATTCTTAGTTAACATTTTATAAGCTTTGTATTTTACAAGGACTTCTATTCTTATTTATCCAAAATTATTGTTTTTGTCCATTTCTCTCAGCCTTTTGCAAAAATAGGCAAGAGTCCTGAAACTTGGATAAAACAGGTCAGGTATACAGAGAAAATAATCTAAAAGTATCTGTTAAGAGGGTTTTAGTAGTATCAAAATTTTTTTTTGTTAAAAAGGTACTATGTGAACAGAAGTATATTTTAAAAGAGGGATTAAGATGAAATTAAAACCAAATGGATTCATAAAATTGCTATTTGAATACAGTATTTACCTTTGCAATCAGAGCATGATTCTGTAACCAGCTATTGCATTTCATCTCATTTGTCTAGAGTAGAGTCTAATTTGTAGTTCATTGTCATGTGAAAAGCCATCTTCTCCCTTCTCCATCAACCTTCACCATCCGTTTTTGAACATACGAAAGCACTTTGATCTTGCCGTTAAGTGTTGTCCTACACCGTTAGGCTGTGTTCACTAAAGTTCCGACTTATTTTAGTCTGTAGGGTAGGATGTAATGTACAGAATGATTAGAAACTAGAATCTTCTTTCTTTTTGCTTTCTCCATTTCTACACACATTGAAATAGAAGAGGAGAAATACAATTTCCCAGTTCTGTTGAATAGATGTAGGAAGATAGTGGCCTCATTTTTAATTTCACCAGTGCCTGTCAAAGGCACCAGAATGAATAGTATCTAAAAGAGTATCACAACTTTTTTGCAAACTTAGTTGATAACATCATCAAACTGTAGATAATAATTATGAATATAGATTTGGAGCACCAAGTCACTAATTGGTGCCATGTCCTTTGTTTTTCTCTTTAGTTTTTAAGGTTTTTATTTTACTACATTTTTATATTTCTAAGTAACTAATGCAGGAGAGTTAGAGAAAAGTTTATAACTAAGTAACTTCGCAGGAGAGTTAGAGAAAAGTTTTAAGATTTTACTACATGTACTCAACCCACCTAGATAGGTTCTAAACTGACACCGGCGCATAATAAGATATAGATTATAGTTCGTGTAACTATTCGTTACACTTCACAGTTTAAGAACAAACTTAACTTTATATATGAATAATAATTTTAACTAATTATATTTAGTCGTTGCTTTAGCAACAAAACTACAACATGGCTACCTTTAGACACATTGTTTTTGTTTATTGTTGGTGTTTTTTTTTTTGCTGTTAATTTTACTTGTAAACTATACATGGTTTTTGACAGTATGACCATATAGAAGGTACAGCTCAAAACTCAGAGAATAGATATGGCTAAATTTTTCTTTAAGCCCAAATCGCGAGGTGATAGCTGAATTTGTGTCCTTATATGACTTTTTAATCAAAAAGTTTACAACACATGGATTCTAGAGTCAGGCTTTATAGCTTAATGGAATTTGTTGTGTGGATAGGGTTGTTCCACAGTATTTAGACTTCAAAACATGATCGTTGCCTTTATAACCTATTACCTGACCTTTTTTCATAACATTTTTTATTCCAAATTACTCTATGCACAAGACATAGCTATCACTACAAAAAATTGTCTCTTCTGGAATCATATACCACCGATACATCCAAATGCGGATTAAAGAATGATAGAAGTGTATTTTAAGATTAATTTCCATTTGTAAAACCATGCAGATACTGTGGAATGACCCCTTGACAGTGTTTGAGAGACATATGCTGCAGTTCATTGATGGTCTCAGTTAGGGTGCGACAGTGTGAGACACACCTTTTTTGCACTTATGTACATAGTCCATGAACGCTATGCTTGGAGCTTTTTTTTTTTAATATAAGAGATCTGTGATAATAGCGGAAATGTTAGTAAGATAGAGTTATTCCTAAAGCCTTGAGAAGGAGGGGAGTTTTGCTAGAAGACTTAATTAACTAAAGCATGGTGTCGCTTTGCTGTTGGGGAGGCTTTCTGGTTTGCTACAGTTCACCAAAAGAGAAGACTGGTAACAGGTAACACAAGTCACCTTCAGCTTACCAAGAGCAAAGGTCCTTCATCTTTTGGCAAAACCAGTAGCAAAGATTGTTTGCCTTTTAGATTCATCTCCATTGTAAACACACACACACACACACACACACACACACACACACACTCACCAGGTAGGTTTCTGGCAAAGGTTTTGTTTTTTTCAATGGTTGCAAGCAGTGAGATGCCCTGTAAGTTGCAAGATGGATAGTTCTTTGACAGAACATGACCAACTGAGATGTATCAGTTACATCAATTAATATCCACTTAAGTGGCAATCAAAGAATTAACATTCACCACTACTTCCCCTTTAAAATTCAGATCCCAAAACCCATTGGCAACCATTGAGAGACTGAATTTTACAGTTAAGTATGGCCAGCATGAGGCATTTTGTTCCCTCCAACAAAAGAAAAAAAGTGCTTCTGGCACTTTATAAATGGCTTTATTTACCTTATACCTATTGAATGGAAACTGTTTTTTGACTTGCCCCTACCAGATTAGAAAGTGCTTTACTCTGCCACTATAGCCTCCCACTGTTTTAACTCAACAGGAGAGAACCCGCCCAAATCTCACATACATAGGAGCTGGAAAAGAATGTTTCAATCAGACCGTCTCTGTGGATTCTAGCTCCCTGATCATCTACTATTCACCATTTAACTTTTTGTTGCCTCTAGGCAATGAGGTTAGAAAGGTGTAAGGATAGATCACCACTGGTAAATTGAGTCCTTCACATCCTGGGGGCGTGTCGCCCTTGCCTTGGAGAAGGAACCCATTTTGGGATTAGGGGAGTTGGTACTAGTATCAATATCCATTTTGATGGTCTCACAGAGACGGAAAAATAAGCCAGAGCCAGAAAGTAATCCAAGCCTTACAGTTGTCCAATAGCTCAGGGCCAGTTGATTAGAAATTTCTCTTCCCTGCCTGCCCCACCTTCAGCCCTTAATCAGAGTCAGCTACACAACTAACAGCCTGACCATCTGACCAGCATTTCCACCAGTACAAAATGTCAGCATTCATGCATTCTGTAGTTAGGGACTCCAATTTCAACCTCATCACCAATGTATTTGCCCAGCTTACCCCATGTCCTTGTGTTGGTATTTCCCTGTGAATCTATGAGCCACAAGGATATATTTTCATAAGGACAAGAGAAGTATAAAATTTTAAGTGAAGAAGAATCACCTATAAAATAGTAAGAATGAACTTAGAAGCATCACAAAAGATAACCAATTAGCTGATGGCATGTTGTACATGCTGACAGCCACTGGATCACCCTCTTTGGAGCTTAAACACAGTGGCTGTGTTTCAGTGAGTCAAATTAGAGAATGAAGCATAACAAAACATGAATGACTTGAGGCCAAAAAGGGACCTCTTTTATTAAACCCGGGAAAGGGCTTGGTTTGACTAATTCATACACTTTTCAGCCAGCTCCTCTACTTGATCTTGCCTAGAAAATAATCACCCATTCATACTCCAAAGCAGGATGATGCCAGAGAAATTTTATCTTTAGATAGGACATATCCTCAATTATAGCATCCTGAAAAGAAAAGAAATGTATCACTGTGAACTACATCACAACTATTTGAAGGTATTGCAGAAATTCTCACTAGTCACCTTCTACATCATATTACTTTAATCTTTAAAAAAAGTACCTCTGTAACAAGACCAAAAAGTAACCCAACTTTAGGCCATGCTCTTTTTCTCCCAAAACACACAACTGAAAGATTTATCTAACATAGAACTGCATGGATGCAAAGCTTTATTTCTGTATGCAGATGCTATCTGTTCATAATGGAAACCAAATTATTCTGTTGCTCTTTTGTGTCTAGCGGTTGAGAGAATGATATGACCATCATATCATTGGGTTCTGGGATTGCCCTTTTCAAAATAAATTTCCTTTTATTATTGTTGTTGCTTCTTTAATTATTAGCAAATGAATGAGTTTGTTATCATACCCCTAAATTACAGTCATTCAAATTTTAAGAAAAGATGTTCCTAAATGTACTCCCTTTTTAAGGGCTAACTTTGTGTGTTTATATAACAATCCAGTACAATGTAGAAAATGAAGCATGTATTTGGGACAGAAGAATGTCAGTTTAAAACTACCTGTGGATGAGAAAATTATTAGCCATGTGCAACAATTATAAATTTAATAATGACCACGATGTTTCACAGATGTAAAAACTCTTCCCATCATGTTTTGCCTGCAAGATGCAATGGCTCATTCCCTCAACTGCTATTATTAGGGTAGATGCTTTGATTTTTTTCTCCCCAAGTTATAGTGCTGTACTGCTTGTTTGTGTTTAGAAATGTGCATTATGCAACTCATTTTAGTATGCTACTTCTGTGTTTTTGTTTTTGGTTCTTTTAATAAAATGTGTAAATTTCATGGTTCTGTCTTTTTTTATGAATCCATATTCACACATTAAGAGTTTACTTAAAAGCTATTCCTGTTCTAGTATATTAATCCTCAAATTTAGTAATTCTAATATAAAATTTAAATTTGTGATTTGGTCCCAAGTTCTACTTCATACATAGAAGAAATGCATTTCCAATTATACCTGCAGTATTATGAATTATATAGATAATACATTCATTGTATTAGATGTATTATTCCTCTGATATTGAAATTACACAAGAAAGGCACATTTGTATTTTAGTAAAAGAGAACTCAACATTTTGAGATAATGCTTACTGGCTTCTATTGTGCTCCAGCAATTCTGAGGTATTTCCTAAGATACATTATTAGAAGTTTGTATTTTCCAGTTATTCATTTCTATCTTGCATCTTCAGTGGAACACATGAAACCAGTGTTGTGTGTTTTGTTTTTTTCAAGATGAGCATCAATGGTTTCATAACAATGAGATGCATGAATTTTTCTATCACAATGTTTTCTCTCGCTTAAAATTGCTTTTCGCCAAAAAATGGCACTGGAATGAAAAGATAATTTTTGTTCCTTAAGAAAGCAAAATGTAACTAGGTGATATTTTACTCTGTCAGATTTCTAAATACTTAAAAAAACACTAGTTGTGAACATCTCCACATTGGCCACTGTTTGATAGCCAGGCTGATAGAAAATGGAGGTGAAGAGGCTTTGGATAAGAGGCTAGGGCAGATTTGAGTATCCTTCACATGTCCATAACTGTGCCAAGGGCCAAGGAGGAGGTCCAGCGTCAGCTGAATCATACAGAGCTAAGAGCAACTTTGTCCCTTTCTGAGTGTGGTTCCCACCCTGGCGTTTCTCAATGAGCCAACTAAGAGCCTTTGGGTGTGTTGTATATGATTCTGTGAGTCTGGTAATCCCAGCATGAATACCAGTTCAGTATATAGACATTTGCAAAAGGTCTTTGGGCCTCTTCAATATTGAGTTTATGTCTTCCTTTTTGAAACTGCTGAATGATAAGAATTCAGGGCAGGCATTCCCAACCACCATCAAAATGGAGTCTTTGTTGGCCAGAGGGAAGTTGACCCACAGGCAAAACTGGATGTAAACTGTTTACTTTGGCATTTTTCAACCTCTTTATTCACTATCCTTCTAAGAGCCTCCTTTCCTCATCCCCCATGGTGACCTCTGGCTCTCTAGAAGCTCCATGGTAGCAACTTACCAGGCCTGCTTCCCCCAAACATATCTGGACTTTTCTCCTTCATAACTTCCCTGTTGGGGCACCTCAAGCTATGGAGAGCATCTCAGAGCTGAGAACTAAGAGAACAATCACACTATGGTGTGAGACTGGCAGTGTTTATGTGCTGCCTCCTGGGAGTGTTTGTATTTAAAAAGGCCTAACTCATGGTGCCTAGCTGACTTGGTCATAGAGCTATGCAACTCTTGATCTCGGGGTCATGAGTTCGAGCTCCACGTTGGGTGTAGCTCTTACTTAAAAAATAAATCGATAAAAAATTAAAAGGCATGACTCTCCAGTGGTCATGTGCCTAGATGAGGGATATATGTTTTACTGCAACAAACAGCATTTAGGCAGCAGATTCCTACAGATGAGTGGTATATTCATTCACCATCTCAAGAAGGCCAAAAAAGAAAGCTCCTGTATTTTTGTTATTGTCAGGAAAGTTATGATATAATAATGAACCTAAAATATTGAGTAGATAGTAAACATTCTGAAACTCCACATGTTAAAATCCACCCACATGGTCAATGTCTGTGGTAAAGAGCATGACACAGGATAGGCCTGATACATGATCACGTTCCTAGAGCAGTCTAATAATGCCTGCACTTGCTAATATTCAACAGTTGGGTACACATAGATTTTTTTTTCTTTACTCTTTCTTGCACTAGAAATTCTAATTTAACTGAGCCCACCCAGATCTTCCTCTCAGTGCCTGGACTTACACCTTTCTCTTAGGCAGGAAGACAGTGTGTATGTGGAGAATAATAGCCAAGAGCTCCAATAACAAAAAGGAAGCCACCTGGATGGAAAGGTGAGGTTTATGAGAGGAACAGAAGGTCCAATTCCTGTCCTTACAAACAGATGCCTGAAACAAAAGCAGAGCATTCCAAAATGGAAATCAGAATAAGAAGAAATCAGTCTAAGAAGGAAGTTCTGGTCAGCGTAGCCCAGCATTTTTGTGTTGTAAATGGAAAATGGAGTGCAGTGCAGAGGCAGGCAGGGTGTGCCTGGGACAAAAACAGAACAGATGCAAGAGAAATCATGTTTTCCTGATGACGATGAGGGAGGTTTCTCCCCATAAATGATTCAGTGCTTTGTATGTATGTATACGAACAAAGAGATTGGTGAAAAATCACAGGCTGACAGTGGTTGGACAGCAACAAGCAGTGGCAACAACACTGGTTAAAGTGGACAGCCTGCTCATTACCAGCAGGGCTTAAGAGAACACAGAAGGAATCTGAGGAGTCTCTGCTGTCAGCATGCTTCTGGGGATGCTATGACTACAGAAGGTGATGGTCAACTCATTGAGAATCAATGTAGGTCGTAAGAAGAGGGTGGGGAAGAATAGGATTGGGACTGAGACTTTGCCTTTAGCTTTCATGAACTGAACAGTTGAACAATTCTTTCTTGGGGAAATTGACAGTTAAGAGAGAAACATATCTGTGTTAATTATATATATATATATATACATATATATGTAATAAGTGGTTGTTGATGTCCCTTTGTCAACTATTTAATAAACATATGCGCAGTTCATTCAAAGTGCTTTGGTTCTTCTCAATTTCTATGTACAAAGTCCTATGTTAAATCCATTTGTGGGTTGTTAGCATAGGAAGAGCTGAACTCACGTGAATCCCGACATTCGAAGTCACAATCCGTGGCAACAGGTAGGCGCTGTAATCAATGAGGCATTCAGACCTCACTGAATCTCCAGCGAGTGTTCACCATAAACCGAGCACCAGCCAACGGTAGAGACCACTGTGATAAGCAATTTTCCTTCTCCTGCTGAACACTGTCAGAGATATTGTAGATCCTAAAGAAGCTAGGGGACCTCAAGAGTCATTGGGATGAGACTGGAGCCTGAGGGACACTCAGACCATTCAAGAAAAGTGGCCCAGAAGTGGCAGACATGCAGGCACAACTGCTACTTTTGTCCTCTATTCTCTGGATCCTGGGGAGATGCCCCTATGGTAAAAATAAAAATACACAGGTTCAGATATTGTTTTGGGGCTTAGGGAAAGGTCAATCCAAGAATAACCTCTGAGTGATAACAGATTAAGAAAACCCTTAAATTGTATTCTAAGATTATTACCTTGCCCACAGTTAGTGCCATGCCACTTGGCCCTTCCCTCCCCACCCCCCACCATCCACCCTCCACATTACTACTAGTGTCATTTTTCTAAGCTGGAAAATTCATGATTTCTCTTCCCTGGCTAAAAATATTCCAGATCTCGGAGCACCTGAGCAATTGAGCATCTGCCTTTGGCTCAGGGTGTGATCCCGGGGTCCTGGGATTGAGCACTGCATCAAGCTCCCCATGGGAAGCCTGCTTCTCCCTCTGCCTGTGTCTCTGCCTCTCTCTGTGTGTCTCTCATGAATAAATAAATAAAATATTTAAAAATAAATAAATAAAATAAAAATATCCCAGCTCTTTTCCCTGTCTTATGGGATAAAGCCTACACTCAAACACACCAAACTCCTGTACTCAGTCAGGCTTTAGTCTTGCCCTCAAGCTTCTCCTCTCCCCTGCCTTCTGTAACCTGCCCAACTCCAGCCCAACCAAAGCACCACTGGGGAAATACAATTAAGACCAAGACCTTCTAGCCCAATAAATCCTCCCCACAGAGGTAGCAGTGGAAGCAAACACTGTTTTTATTGAATGAACATCAAACCAAAATGGGATGCACACCATTGGCAATCCACTAAGAAATTGTGAAGGCAGAGAGGAATCATCCCCTTGTATAGCCAGCAGATAGAACCCATTACATACATGTTTACAAGATAAACAACAGCTGGTCCTTAAGTAAGAGGACTTGACAGCACCTTTTGTCATTTGTGGTTCATCTTTTTTTTTTCTTTTCATAGTTCATCTTAACTTTATCCTGTAACTGGGGAGATGACCTGTGTTGACTTTATCCATAGGAGAAACAAACTTTTCATATCTTTACCTCCAAGAGACAGTTTTGCAAATTGGAGCAAGGTTCCCTGGGGAAGCTAGGCTGTGACCCTGCTACAGGAACTGAGATGGGGGCTCCAGAACCTTGATGTTTGCATTTCAAAGAGGTGGCTTCTGGGCACCTGGGTGGCTTAGTGGTTGAGCATCTGTCTGCCTTTGGCTCAGGTCCTGATCCCAGGGTCCTGAGTTCAAGTCCTGCATCACGCTCCCTGCAGGGAGCTTGCTTCCCCCACTGCCTATGTCTCTGCCTCTCTCTGTATGTCTCTCATGATATAAATAAATAAAATCATAAAAAGAAAAAAAAAGAGGTGGCTCCCTGGTCCCTGTGGAAAGGTGGGGGAATTGTGAAGCTAGCAGACTTGTTTAGCTATTGCTTAAGATTTACATACCCAAGGACAGAGGAAGAAATTTTGTAAGAAAAGGGAGAGAGGTGGGAGGAATCTCCTCCCTTATTTCTGACAACGAAAATTAAGCCTCTTATTTTTAATTTGTATTTGCCCTTACACCACTCACGTTTCCCAGGTACATACCATTATCTCCCATACCTCTGTGCAATTTACTCTCCACTTGAAACACCTTCCATCTTCCTCCTCTTCTTAAAAACTTGTCATTCAAGGTATATATCAACTATTAAGTCTTCCTTGAGGTCTTTTCTGGCTTTACCAGGTACCACTGAGATACAGCTAATATTTATTTAGTGCTTAGCAAGTAACCTCAAAGCTCAGTAACCACGTTCCCTACCCTCCTGACATTGTCTATATTCCTCCTCCATTAAACTGGGGTTCTCAAGGGCAAGAACCAGGTCTACTTGATCTTGATACCCTTGACAGTAGCCATGCAATAAATGCATAATAGATTTTTGGAGAAATAGTCAACTAGGGAATCAGAGCACTTTTATTGTAAAAAAAAAAAAGGAAAAGAAAAGAAAACCTCAGTCAAATAAAAGAGATTTATGTAATGATAGAGGGAAATTTCACAAATTCTGATCGTAGGAAGAACAATTGGGCCTCATAGGACTGAAAAGTTATCAGGTAGCTTGTTTCTTCTCTCCCTCTCTGTATACGTCTGTGCCTGTCTCTCTCTTCTCTTCTATTCTCTCAGTCCCTCTCTTCAGTCTCTGCTTCAGTCTCCTGCTTCTCTGAAGACCAGCTTTTTCTGCCTACTTATCACACTCAGGTGATTGATCAGGGCTACTTCCAGAATGGTAATCTTATCCCAGGAGTCCATATCAGTGACAACCTGCACAAGCACCTGGAAGGCTTGTAAAACACAGGTTGCTGGGACGGACCCAAGAGTCTCTGATTCAGTAGCTGTGGGGTGAGGCATGAAAATTTACATTTCTAACAAGTTCCCAAATGATTCGGATAACCTGGGGACACTGTTTGAGAATGATTGATCTACTTGACCTTCAGCCTTGGTTCTCCCACAGTTGATTCAGTCTCTGGGGCCCAATGCCTGATTCTCAGGAGAGAGAATTTGATTTGTAAATCAAATATTAATCCCTGTAACATTCGGTTGTGTCCAAAAGGCTGGAGTCAAATGGTAAATATGAAAGGTTGCCTCTTTGAGGCTGTGGGCTGGGAAACATTTCAAAGGAGGTGGATCTCCATCACAATCACTCCCAGAGTTCCTTTCAAAGCTAGATGAATTTCCACACTGCACTAGCTCCTCGGTCTTTATGCTTCATGGCTCCATAGCCAATAGAGCCAACAAGGACATAATGACCATTTATCAGCATCTCCAGCCACTCATCTCAAAGTAAATCTTTACACCTATCTCTAGATGCATCACCTTTCTCAAACATGTGGCTCCTCCACCCAGTTGTCCAAGCAAAAAACCTGGGAATCTTACCTTGACTCCCTGCCCCCATATCTCAGCTTTCGGGACAGCTGTGTTGGGTTGGAGGCAGCAAAAGCCTGGGCCTGTCATCTCATGCAGCATACAGCTGCAGGTCTACCTACCTCAGAATGCCATACAAAATTCTCATGCTATGTATATATACTATGATGGAATAAGAAAAAAGATTGAGAAGCTCTAATCTAAAACACAAGTTTGACTATGTAACTCCTATGCTTAAAACCTTTCAATCACTGCATAGGTCTCAGCATAAAGCCTTAAACACACCTTACAATAGCCCATAACATCTAGCATAATCCAGTCCCCGTCTATCTCTCCAGCCTCATCTCTTGCCACTGCCTGCCTTGGACTTGCTTCTTCAATAGCAGATAGATGCTTGTAGTTTCCAGAATGTTTCATGCCTGCGAGCCATTGCTCATGATTTTCTTTCTGCCTGGAATGTCTGCCCTTCCCCCTTTTGCCTGCCTAGGATCCTTTGAAACCAACATAATCCCAAAGCACCATATCCCTCAGGAAAACTTCTATGTCTGCTTCCCCTCAGGAAAACTTCTATGTCTGCTTCCCACCTCCACTAGTGTGCCCCTCTTTGAAACTGACATAATACCTTCTGCATATAACTGTCATTGGATTTACCACACCGCATTAGAATATTGTCTACTTTGGGCTCCTGGAGGGCTCAGTCAGTGAAGCGTCTGCCTTTGGCTCAGATCATGATCCCAGAGTCCTGGGATGGAGTCCCACGTCGGGCTCCCTGCTCAGCAGGGTGACTGCTTCTCCCTCTCCATATGCTGCTCCCCCTGCTTGTGCTCAATCCTCTCTCTCTGTCAAATAAATAAATAAATAAAATCTTTTAAAAAATAGAATATTGTCTGCTTCTCCCACTAGCCTGCAAGTGTCTATACTTCCAGCACCTAACACAGTGATGAGTTATTTTTAATTCATTCAACTCAACAACAACAACAACAAATAAATGACTGGATTTAAAAATGGGCAAAGGATGAACTTGAACATCCTTTACATCCATATTTCTCCAAAGAAGATACACAAATGGCCAGTAAATACACAAAACGATGCTCAACATTATTAATCATTAGGGAAATGCAACTCAAAACTACAATGGGATACCAAGTCACACTCATTAAGATAGGTATCATTTTAAAAATGGCAAGTATCTAGTGTTAGTGACGACATGGAGAAATTAGAACCCATGTGCATTGCTGGTAGGCGTGTAAAATGGCAAGGCCATTATGGAAAACAGTTAGGCAATTCCTCAGAAAGTTAACATAGAATCTTATGAATCAGCAATTTCCCACCTGGGGGTAGACCCCGAAGAATTGAAAGCAGAGACTTGAACTGATACTTGTACACTAATGTTAATAGCAGCATTATTTACAATAGCCAAAATGTGGAAAGAATCCAAAATGTCCATCAACAGATGAATGGATAAATAAAATGTGGTGTATATATAATTCATAAGATTATATACTATATAAAATATATAAAATGTGATACATATACATAATATGTGTGTATATATGTGTATACATACATATATAATGGGATATATTCAGCTTTTAATAGGATTGAAATTCTGACACATGCTCCAATGTGTATGAACCTTGAGGACATGATGCTAAGTGAAATAAGCCAGACACAAAAGGGCACATACTGTATGATTCCACTTACATTAGGTGTTAGAATTGGCAAATGCATAGAGACAGAAAATGCAATAGAGGTTGCCAGGGGCTTGGGGGAACTGGGAGTTATTGTTTAATGGGTAGAGTTTCCATCTGGGATTGCAAAAAAGATCTGGAGCTTAATAGTGGTGAAAATTACACAACATTATGAATATACTTCACTGAATTGTTAAAATGGTTAGAATTGTCTCGTTTTGTGGCAAATAATAGAAATTTAGTCGAATCAGTGCAGCAGCTATGAAGATAGTCTACAAAATGGGTATATTATTTCTCCAATTTAAATTTAATTATCTCTAAGTCCCACCTGATGGACTGGTAGAGAATTTAAAGTCTTTCCCTCTGCCTCTTACCCGATGCACATTCAAGGACCTTGAGGGTTTTACACATTCATAAACAGAGAGAGGTATTCTGGTCTTATGTCCATATTAGTCAATATGCTCATTATTTGAACTTGCATGTTTCTTTAAAAGCAGATGACTCAGTTGAAAGTAGGGACTCATACGGGTATTTGTAGACCCATGTTCATAGCAGTATTATTCACAATAGCCAAAAGGTGGGAGCAACCCAACTGCCCCTCAATGGATAAATGGATAAATAAAACGTGATATATCCATACGATCAAATACTATTCAACCTTAAAAATTCTGACATGTGCTACAACATGGATGAATTTTGAGGACACTATGCTAAGTGAAATAAGTCATTCACAAAAGGAAAAATACTATGTGATTTTACAAATATGAGGTACCTAGAGTTGTCATATTTATAGACACAGAAAGTAGATGGTGGGGGCACCTGGCTGGTGCAGTCAGTTAAGCGTCAAACTCTTGGTTTCAGCTCAGGTCATGATCTCAGGATCATGAGATTGAGCCCCATGTTGGGCTCCATGCTCAGTACAGTCTGCTTGAAATTCTCTCTCCCTCTCCCTCTGCCCTACCACCTGCCACTTGTCTTCTTTCTCTCTGTGTCTCTCAAATAGATAAATCTTAAAAAGAAAAGAAAGTAAATGGTGGCTTCCAAGGGCTGGGGGCTTGGGGGTAGGGGGAATGGGGTGTTAGTGTTTAATGGGAACAGAGTTTCGGTTTTGAAAGATGAAAAGAGTTCTGGGGATGGATGGTGGTAACAGCTGCAGCATGTGAATGTACTTAATGCCACAAAACTGTACTGTACAATTAAAAGTGATTAAGATGGTAAATTTTTTTCTGGCCTTATTGAAGCATAATTGGCATGTAACGTGTAAGTTTAAGGTGTACAATTTGACAATTTGATGCACATATATTGCTAAATGTTTACCACAATAAGCTTAGTTAATGTGTCCTTCCTTTTACATAATTGCCATTTTGTTGTCATTATTGTTACGGTGAGAACATTAAAGCACAACTATCACGGCAACTTTCAAGAATACGATATAGTATTGCTAACTATAGTCACCATGCTGTACATTATCTCCCCAGAACTTATTCATCCTGTAACTGAAAGTTTGTACCCTTTGACCAACATCTCCCCATTTCCCCTACCCCATATGCCCCTGGCAACCAATACACACACGTGGCATTAAGAAGCCCCAATTCCATTTGTGTTTGTCATTGGAAGTTTCACACTTTCATCTAACTAGATTAGCATTCTAAAAGAAGAGAGCACAGTACTATTTTGGATTTTTTAAGGAACCTCCATACTGTATTTCACAGTGAATGCACCAATTGACACTCCTACCCACAGGGCACAAGTTTCCCTTTTCTCCATATCCTTGCTAGCATTTGCTATCTCTTGTGGGTTTTTTGTTTTTTGTTTGTTTGGTTGTTGGGGGTTTTTTGGTAATAGCCATTCTAACCAGCTTGAGGTGATACCCCATAGTGGATTTTTAAATTTTTGAGTATAGTTAACACACAGTGTTACATTCATTTCAGATGTACAACATAGTGATTCAATTTCTCTATATGTTATGCTGTGCTCACCACAAGTGTAGCTACCACCTGTCACCATACAATCCTATGGCAATATCATTGACTATATTCCCTATGCTGTGTCTTTTATCCTCGTGATGTATTCATTCCATAAATGGAAGCCTATATCTCCCACTCTCCATCACCTGTTTTGTTCATCCCCCCACCTCCTTCTCTCTAGCAACCATTTGTTCTCCGTATCTGATTCTGCTTTTTGTTTGTTTATTCACTTGTTTTGTTTTTAGATTCCACATATGAGTGAAATCGTATGGTATTTGTCTTTCTCTGACTGACTTATTTCACTTAGCATGATACCCTCTAGGTCCATCCATGTTGTCACAAATGAATGGCAAGATCTCATCCATTTTTATGGCTGAGTAACATTCCATTATGTCTATATATGTGTATGTGTAAGTGATATATAATTATATATAATATATTAATAATATATTAATAATATATATAATCACATCTTCTTTATCCATTTATCTACAATGGATATTTATGTTGTTTCAATATCTTGGTTATCATAAATAATGCTGCAATATACATAGGGGTGCATATATCTTTAGAACTAGTGCTTTCATTTTCTTTGGGTAAATACCACTAGTGAAATTATTGGATCATGTGTTATTAATATATTATTCACACTGTCTAGGACATGAAAAAAAACCTAAGTGTCCATTGGTGGATGAATGGATAAAGAAGATGGTGTGTGTGTAATGGAATATTAATTATATTAATTTGCAACAGTATGGATGGACCTTGATGGCACTATGCTAAGTGAAATAAGTCACAGAGAAAGACAAATGCTGGATGATCTTAGTTATATATAAAATCTAAAAACATTGAACTCATGGAAACAGAAAGTAGAATGGTGGTTGCCAAGGGCTGAGGGGTGAGGGGAATGAGGAGATGTTGGTCAAAAGGTACAAATGTTAGTTACAAGATAAATACATTCTGAAGATCTAATGTACAACATGATGACTATAGTTAATAATACCTGTGTACTTCAAAGTTGCTATGAGAGTAGAGCTTTAATGTTCTCACCATAACAACAAAAAAAAATGGTAATTATGTCAGGGAAGGATGTGCTAACTAACCTATTGTGGTAAGCAATTTACAACATATACATTATCAAATCACTATATTGTACCAGTTAAAATTACACAATGTTTTGTGTCAATTACACTTCAGTAAATTTAGGGGAAAATAAAAGAAGAGAATGCATTGTTCTTAGTAATGTTCCATTGGCTGATTTGTTGACCTAGTTTTGGGCACATAATTATACCTGTTTAGATCGCATGCCCATTCCTGAAGCCAGGGGATAGAACATTCTAATTAGTCAAGTTAGAGTTTATGCACCTACTCTTTGAACCAGGGAATGGGACATCTCTGCTTAGAAGTTGTGGATTGAAAGAGAAAGAAATTGAAAGAGAGAGAGAGAGAGCTCATCACTCAAAGGGAAGCCAAAGTGCTGTTCCCAGAACAATTGGTGATGTATACTGGATGGAGAAAACCAACATATGAAATTGATAGCCACCTGATCTACAAAAGGTCTTCAACTAATATGCTACCAAACCATACACAAATGAAAATATGCTCATGCTTTCTGTATAGAAAGACAGTCCAAATTCACATAGCCCAAGTGCACCCAACATTAAGCCCAAAATCCTTCAGTAGTTCATGATCATCTTGGGCAGGTCTTCTTGTAGTTCCCCATGGTTTCACATCTATAGGTAAATGGTACATTAGACCATATCTCAAACACTTAGTCTCTGATACTAGAAGGAAAACAGGATGAATTAAATAAAACATCCCATTTGGAAATGGAAAAAAAAATGGATATGACACATGAAGATTGTCAATCAATATAGTATCAATTTGTGTATCATATACATAAATAGCAAGAACTACATAGCAGTGGAGTGAGTTCTTGGTCAGCCCAACTGAATGTCTTAGATTCTCTTCTCTCAGATCATCTCCCTTGTGTGTTGTCCTACTTGGCTACTACTGAAAGGGGCATTAGGGAGGTTTACCCTTCTGGAATGGTTTGCATCATTTCAGCAACCCTCTTCCTCCAAATGGGGATTGCTTTAGGGGTTGAAAATCATAAGCCTTTGTGGTTTTGTCCATGCTTGGCTTTTCTCTAGCAATGCATTTCCTAGGGTATGGATGTCATCCTTATGGTCCAAGATGGCTGACAAAACTCATTATCATATCCACATTCCAGTCAGCAGGATGGTGAAAGGTGAAGAAGAGCATGCCTCCTTCTTTTCTAAGGAAACTCCTCAGAAGACCCATGAAACACTGTTGCCTATGTCTCATTGACCAGAACGTAAAGGTATGGCCATGCCTAATGGTACGGGAGGTTGGGAAATGTAGTCTAGTCTTTTATTCCAAATAGTAATGTGCCCAGATAAAAATTGGAAACTGATTACTCTTTTTCTCCCCGGCTGCTTGAAGCTCGGCCGCCATCATGAACGACACAGTAACTATCCGGACCAGGAAGTTCATGACCAACCAACTGCTTCAGCGGAAACAGATGGTCATTGATGTTCTTTTTTTTTTTTTTTTTTTTCATTGATGTTCTTCACCCCGGGAAGGCAACAGTGCCTAAGACAGAAATTCGGGAAAAATTAGCCAAAATGTACAAGACCACACCAGATGTCATATTTGTATTTGGATTCAGAACCCATTTTGGTGGTGGTAAGACAACGGGCTTTGGCATGATTTATGATTCCTTGGATTATGCAAAGAAAAATGAACCCAAACATAGACTTGCAAGACATGGCCTGTATGAGAAGAAAAAGTCTTCTTTCTTGAAGACTTTCTGTTTTCTTACAGAGCAAAGAACGCAAAAGCAGAATGAAGAGAGTCAGGGGGACTGCAAAAGCCAACGTTGGTGCTGGCAAAAAGTGAGCTGGAGATTGGACAACAGAAGGAGTAAAGATTCTGCAGTGGCTTTATCTGTGGTGATTGTGCAGATTTTTCATGAGAGGATTAATAAACTAAGAACGTTAATGTGAGAAAAAAAGAAATTGATTACTAAGGCAGAGAAAAGAGATAGTGGGGTAGGCAACTAGTATTCTACATTCTACTATGATAGGTTTGATTTAAACTGTTTCATGGGGGTGGTAGTCAAAGGAAAAGATATGAACTCATGTCCTTGAATCTACACACTAGCCTAGAAAATTCTACGTTAATGTGAGAAAAAAAGAAATTGATTACTAAGGCAGAGAAAAGAGATAGTGGGGTAGGCAACTAGTATTCTACATTCTACTATGATAGGTTTGATTTAAACTGTTTCATGGGGGTGGTAGTCAAAGGAAAAGATATGAACTCATGTCCTTGAATCTACACACTAGCCTAGAAAATTCTATCCTTTTAGCAATAGGCTTTAGGACTCTGCTCAGGCCCTCTAGTCCCTCAGTTAAATGGCTTCTATCTTGGCTTTTGTATTGGGGTCACAAAAAGTCACCTGAGGTAGAGGAGACACGCAGCTAATCTTCTTTCTTTTAAGATGCATCTGAAGTATTGGACTTCCTTTTAATAGGAGTAGGCCCTTGGGGGATACTTTGGGGATCTGGATTTTCCCAGGCTCTATTCTTATGTTCCACTGTATTTCTTTTTTTATGTTTTTAAAAAGTTTTCTTATCCTCTTTTTTTTTATGTACTCATCTCTACACTCTACCCATTTCCCTAGCCCTAAAATAACCTTAGTTAATGTGACATCACTTATAAGTAGATCATTGTCAGTGGGTTTTTCCCTTGGTCTGACAGAGAATCATTAACAGAACCTACTTGAGAAAGACATAGACCACTAATTGTGTCTTCGGCTGTAGCTGCCAATTCTTTGCCACTGATTGTACCAGCTTTGGTTTTGAGATACAAACGCTATTGGTTTTTTTCGATCCTGGAAGTCACCAAATTATGGAACAGTCAGTTTAGACTACAGTCCATAGGTGGAAAGCACTTACCTTAGAAATGTTTTCTTTTTATGTTTACTCGCAGACTTCCGCAGTTTTAGTTTAAGCTAATTCCTCTCTTGCAGAACTTTGGCAAATCAACAACAAGTAAGTAGTAAACGTCAACATCCTAATCTCTCCTAACACTACAGTCATTGCCTCTTACACATCTGCTTCATTTTTTTCTTTGGTC
This sequence comes from Canis lupus dingo, assembly GCF_003254725.2. NCBI lineage: Eukaryota > Metazoa > Chordata > Mammalia > Carnivora > Canidae > Canis > Canis lupus. The sequence continues at coordinate 103,712,540 of NC_064281.1, read as the reverse complement.
AGAACAACTGTCTTTGTTCCTCTGTGCTTTCTGCTGGCCCTATCAATTCTTGGATTAATGTATCCTCAGTTTTGGGCAGCCCCCGTGGCTCAGCGGTTCAGCACTGCCTTCAGCCGGGATGTGATCCTGGAGACCCGGGATCGAGTCCCAGGTCGGGCTCCCTGTGTGGAGCCTGTTTCTCCCTCGGCTTGTGTCTTGGCCTCTCTCTCTCTCTCTCTCTCTCTCTCTCTCTCTGTCATGAATAAATAAATAAATAAATAAATCTTAAAAGAAAACATATCCTCAGTTTTGTCAAAAGCACTGGGACTCAGCAGAATCTTTGAGTTCCAAGTTCAGATGTCCTAGACAGAGAATCTTATTGGTTCCATTTGGTCAGTTACACAGCCATCATTAAATCAGCCTATGAAAGGGGGCAACGATTGGGTACTAAGAATATGGCAAATAGAATTCTTTTTTTAATTTGTTTTAATTGGAGTTCAATTTGCCAACATATACCATATCACCAAGTGCTCACTCCGCCACGTGCCTCCCTCAGTGCCCGTCACCTAGTCACCCCAAACCCTCGCTCACCTCCCTTTCCCCTACCCCTTGTTCATTTCCCAGAGTTAGGTGTCTCTCATGTTTTTCACCCTCACTGATATTTTCACTCATTTTCTCTCCTTTCGCCTTTATTCCCTTTCACTATTTTCTATATTCCCCAAATGAATGAGACAATATAATGTTTGTCCTTTTCCTCTTGACTTATTTCACTCAGCATAATACCCTCCAGGTCCATCCAGGTCAAAGCAAATGGTGGGTATTTGTCGTTTCTAATGGCTGAGTAATATTCCATTGTATACATAGACCACATCTTCTTTATCCATTCATCTTTCAATGGACACCGAGACTCCTTCCACAGTTTGGCTATTGTAGACATTGCTGCTATAAACATCGGGGTGCAGGTGTCCCAGCGTTTCATTGCATCTGTATCTTTGGGGTAAATCCCCAGCAGTGCAATTGCTGGGTCGTAGTGCAGGTCTATTGTTAACTCTTTGAGGAACCTCCACACAGTTTTCCAGAGTGGCTGCACCAGTTCACATTCCCACCAACAGTGCAAGAGGATGTCCCTTTCTCCACATCCTCTCCAACATTTGTTGTTTCCTGTCTTGTTAATTTTCACCATTCTCACTGGTGTGAGGAGGTATCTCATTGTGGTTTTGATTTGTATTTCCCTGATGGCCAGTGATGCGGAGCATTTTCTCATGTGCTTGTTGGCCATGTCTATGTCTTCCTCTGTGAAATTTCTGTTCATATCTTTTGCCCATTTCATGATTGGATTGTTTGTTTCTTTGCTGTTGAGTTTAAAAGTCTTTTATAGATCTTGTATAATAGCCCTTTATCTGATAGGTCATTTGCAAATATCTTCTCCCATTCTGTAGGTTGTCTTTTAGTTTTGTGGACTGTTTCTTTGGCTGTGCAGAAGCTTTTTATCTTGATGAAGTCTCAATAATTCATTTTTGCTTTTGTTTCCCTTGCCTTCATGGATGTATCCTGCAAGAATTTGCTGTGGCCAAGTTCAAAAAGGGTGTTGCCTGTGTTCTCCTCTAGGATTTTGATGGAGTCTTGTCTCACATTTAGATCTTTCATCCATTTTGAGTTAATCTTTGTGTATGGTGTCAGACAATGGTCTAGTTTCATTCTTCTGCATGTGGCTGTCCAATTTTCCCAGCACCTTTTATTGAAGAGACTGTCTTTTTTCCACTGGATATTCTTTCCTACTTTGTCGAATATTAGTTGACCATAGAGTTCAGGGTCCACTTCTGGATTCTCTATTCTGTTCCATTGATCTATGTGTCTGTTTTTGTGCCAGTACCACACTGTCTTGATGATCACAGCACTGTAGTACAACCTGAAATCTGGCATTGTGATGCCCCCAGCTCTGGTTTTCTTTTTTAAAATTCCCCTGGCTATTCGGGGTCTTTTCTGATTCCACACAAATCTTAAGATGATTTGTTCCAACTCTCTGAAGTAAGTCCATGGTATTTTGATGGGATTGCATTAAGTGTGTAAATTGCCCTAGGTAACATTGACATTTTCAAAATATTAATTCTTCCAATCCATGAGCATGGAATATTTTTCCATCTCTTTGTGTCTTCCTCAATTTCTTTCTGAAGTGTTCTGTAGTTTTTAGGCAAATAGATCTCTTCTCTGCTGTTTTGGACTGTTATTACCAAGGTATAGGTTTAATTGTCTGGGCAGACAACTGAAAAGTCATCTTCTACAGATGTAATCATAAATAACTATGATGCAAGATAAATACCACAAGGAAGATAAGAATTAGATGCCATACCAACATAAAGGAAGAAAAGATTTCTTACTGTAAAGAAGCTTCATAGAAGTGAAGATGGAGGCAGAGATTGGAGTGATGTATCTACAAGGCAAGGAATGCCCAGAATTCCAAGCAAACACCAGAATCTAGAGGAGGGGAAAAAATAATTCTCTCTAGAGTTTTCAGAGGGAACATGGCCCTTCTGAAAACCTTGATTTTAGATTTCCAGCTTCCAGAACCATGAGGGAATAATTTTTTTTTTGTTTTAAACTACTCAGTTTGCAGTACTTTGTTACTGCAGCCCTAGGAAACTAACATACACTGTAACGTGGCAGGTGCCATGTGCCCCAAAGCCTCACCTTACCTCTGAAGGACATCTTAATTAATAACTTCACCATTACAAACAGTGACTTCACATGGGGAAATCCTCACTGACATCTTAATTAATAACTTCACCATTACAAACAGTGACTTCACATGGGGAAATCCTCACTGCTACCCACTCCACCCCTCTGACCTTTCATTCCCTTTAAGGATCTTTTCCTTGTGACCTATTTCTTAGCACAAAATCATATATAATTTAATCTTTCTGATATTATAAAGGAAAGATCCTACCAAAAATGTAAATTACTTTTGGTAATGATGGTTTATGTGTAACTGGTGTGAATGGTATTCCACAAACTGAAGTATGTGAGGACTATCACATTTCTTCATTTCCTTTAAGTCAAATTGATTTCGGGGCACCTAGGTGGCTCAGTGGTTGAGTATCTGCCCTTGGCTCAGGTCGTGATCCTGGGGTCCTGGGATCAAGTCCCACATCAGGCTCCCCATGGGGAGCCTGCTTTTCCCTCTGCCTATGTCTCTGCCTCTCTGTGTCTCTCATGAATAAATAAATAAAATCTTAAAAAAATAAGTCAAATTTATTTCAACTCTACATATCTGTACTGCCAGACTGGCAAAAAAATTAAATTCCAATCACTTTCTGGAGTTTTATACACTCCCTACAATCACACAAACACTCGGGAGCTTTGTGGGGCAAGTGTCGAATAAGGAGAGTAGCTCTAATTGTCAAGCCATTGTGCTTTCTAGCCCAAGCCCACACGGTGCTGTAAAAGCAATCACTTGCCTCATGCCTAGGGGAAAGCTATGGCACCAGAATCTAGCTCCTAAAATTGACTGTGGATATGTTATCCTCAGGAGTTTTGCCTGGAAGTGGCCCCAGATCTTACTATTCTCAAACTGGCAGCTCTCAGTGCTTCCAAAGGCTTGGAGAAATCTCACTGACTCTTGTTTCTGAAGTCAGCTACTCCCTTCCCTTTCTTTGAGCATAATCCTTACAATATGCTCAGGATTCCAGGTAAACAAAAGCTAGGAAGACAGACTTTGGGCCCTGCAAAAAACCCCACTCTTTCTCCAGGAAAGAAAGCACAAAGGGCTTCCATTTCTCTTTGGAATGCAAGAAAAAGAGGTAGAGGGAGAAGAAACACAGTATTTCAATAGATTACTCTGCCTCACTTAAGTAGCAGGATAAAATAACATTAAAAGCTTATATTTTTGAGTGCTAACTATGTGCCAGCCATTATTCTAAGTGCTTGACATGTATTAACTCATTTCAGACTCACAATCTATCTTGTAGGTGTCATTATTATTCCTGTTTTCCAGATGGAGACCCAAGGCACAGAGAGTTGATGTCACTGGTATAAGGTCACAGAGCTACTAAGTGGAGGGCTAGTATCCAAACACAATTAATTTAGCTCCAGAGACTGTACTCATCTTTATGCTTCACTGCCTCTCAATGGAACATATCATCTTCTTATCCACATAGATATTTTCAATCCCAGTAATTCCTAGATTTGGATGATTATCAGGTTTCATTCAGATCCTAGAGATATCTCTTTCTTCCCTATCTCATCTACATCTATAGGGCCTCTAAGAGCTGGATTTCTCAATAAGCCACCACAAGTACACATAACTTTCTTCATGTTAGCCCTTGGCACCAGTACCTTTAAATATAGAGCTCTATTATAAGTCATTGTTTCAAGCCAAACAGTCTTAGATAATAGTTAACTATGATCATGTGCAGATCTCTGATCTCTGGTTCAACCTATCACTGCTGGACTTAACTATATTACTCGTGTTAGTTGCTCTCAATGCATATGGCATAGGCTCTAACAACTTTATTCAGAAAGAATCCTGCAGCTAATTTCTTCATGAAGGGACTATGGGAGTGGTGGTCACCAAGACTATCAAAGATTACAGGCCAGGGTCATGCTAAATAATGAAGACGTAATAACTTTGGAACTTAGCAAGTATTCTAGTGTCACAAGTCAGGCTCTTAGTAAGTCAGGCCCTATTTTCCATGTACCTTATCCTGGTGAACTGCTGGTTTTTTGTTTTTGTTTTTGTTTTTTTTTTTTGTTTTTTTTTTTTTTTCAGAAAGATCCCTGAGCTCAATAATAGGATCCAATGGTGAATAAATGCCTTCTTGCCACTCTTACCCCTTCAAATGGTAACTAACTATGGCTGCATGTAAGAGTTCCTTATAATCAGTAAATCAGTAATAAAAACACTAAAGGGGCACCTGGGTGGCTCAGGGGTTGAACATCTGCCTTTGGCTCAGGTCATAATCCTGGAGTCCCGGGATTGAGTCCTGTATCAGGCTCCCTGCAGGGAGCCTGCTTTTCCCTCTGCCTTTGTCTCTGTCTCTGTCTCTCTCTTTCTGCCTCATGAATAAATAAATAAAATCTTTTTTAAAAGCTAAGGATGAATGTAAAAAATGTCTCTGAGTATATATTTGGACAACCCTTCTGGATTTTAGGTTAAGAAGTCAGAGCTTTTGCCCGAAAATATGAAGACATGATGAGGCATGATCAACACATTCAGAGCTTTTCCAGTGCATGAGTGTGATCTGCCCAGATGGGTCCCTCAGAGCTGTTAGTTGCAGGACTTGAGTAAATAAGAAAGAAATATAGGCTGAAGTTATACATATACATATATTTTATATATAAAATATATTTTATTCTGCTTTTTTTCATTGTCAGTGATAATCATAACATGTTAGATCTGAAGTCAGAATCAAAGATAGTACAAGGTCAGAGAAGCCAGATATAATCAATGATAAACTCATGAAATGGAGCCTAAGAAAAAAAAGCAGCTGTGTTCATTGGATAAGGAGTCCAGTCAAGAAAAGTCATCATAAGTGGTTAGTCCATAGCCCCAACCCTTTCCTATTCTTTAAGATAGGAATTATAGAGATTTAAATATATAGATAGATAGATAGATAGATAGATAGATAGATAGATATAGATAGATAGATATATTTAGTGATTTTTTTCATCTTCCTGCCTAGAACCTTTATTAAGATTGGACCATCTCATAAGATCAGTAGAAGATTTTTCAAGTCATGCATCAGTGAAACTCCTCCTATCATCTGTGATTATGTCAAATCCTCTATATCCTTTTATGTGCATAAACTTAAATGGTTGTCAAGGTGAATCAGCCTGCAAATGCCTGGGCTGGAAAATTGCCCTACCTCTTTCTGTTCTTCATATTTACCAGCTAACTCTTCTTTTGATGCTTTCATCCCTGCGAGCCTCTCCCTAACTTTTCCCTTCTTTCTCTTTAAAAATCTGAATCAGGTATTTCCTTCAAGGATCAGTCCACTGCCCAATGATAATCATGACATGTTGGATCTGGAAATATCTTTAGGGCTTTCCAAAGCCCCACTCACTTGTTTTGTAAGTGAGAAAATTGAATCCCAGAGTAAGGAACTGACATACCTACTACTCCTGAAACCTAGGTAATCTTATTTCCAACTTGCTGCACTTCTTACCCCTGCACACCAACTCAGGAGGCATTAGTCATATCTCTTTGCACAGCTACATCTAGAAACATTTGAAAAAATAGATATAGCATCAGAGACAAAAATATCGGCTTTACTGCCGATAAGGCTTAGAGAAAGTGGCCTGGATCTGTGGCCACAAATGGGCTTCTAATACATGTCACTTCAATTGTCCTCCACATCAAACTGGACTAATTTGGCACCAAGACAAAGAGTCAAGGAGCCTAGACTCAGGGCACTTAACACATAGCAACATCATGGTGGGGAAAGGCAGGTCTGAGCCCCACATACTCAAACTTTCTTCCCAATTTCATCAAATATAAAAGTCATTCCTCCTCTTGGATAAAAGAAGTAAGAGGTAGGGGAAAAAAGCAGAAGTTCTATTCAATATTCATGAAGGGGTGAAAGTCCCCCTTTTGTAGATCAAGTTTGGAAGGAATACATGAGGAGGAAAATTACCCCCTCCCATAAGCTTCAATTCCCAACAAGTTTGTAAGAGACTCAAATCTGGGCCTATATTTTATCAGTAGATACTACAAATGAAAACTTCTATTTAAAAACACCCAACATCTTTTTTCCCTTCTTGATTTCCCTTAGGGAAACCATACCTCCTCTGAAGTTGTTAATGACATTGTAGTAGAGAGCTGGTAGCCCTACCCCATCCTTCACCCAGTTCTAGGAGTGAATATATGACCTGGGCCAGAGACTAAACAGGCACATTAGTGGATTTAGAAATGGGCAGGTAAGACAAACTGTGCCAATAAGAATTTAATTGAGACTTTGCTGGAATTATTAGGAAAGAAATGGCACTGTCTTTCTGCTGGGCTTGTTAAGCCTAGATAATGTAAGCTTAGGGTTGACAGTTACCAGCTTTGTCATCATGTGGGAAGAGTCTGCCTAATAATGATGCAAACATTGGGAAAAGTGAGCTGACACATAGGCAATGACAGAGGGAGAAACATAGGGAGATCCTGATGTCATCAAGCCCCAGTACCCAGTTGTTCCTTAAGCCAGATTGACCGCCAGACTTTTTAACTATGTGAGCAAATGACTTTTTCTACATAATATTTTAGCAATATGGAGTAGGGTTTCTATCATAACTGAAAGGCTACTGATGAAAACACCTCTTTTGACAAGGCTAAAATGATTCCTCTCACTTTTGTGCTTTTCTGATCCACAGTCTTTGACTATTTCAAAATCCATTAATTAGCATTGGGATGACACAAATGAGTTGTTTCTTTTTACTCTCTTTCTTTATGATTATTTTTTAAAATATTTTATTTATTTGATTGAAAAAGAGAGTGCATGAGCATGGGTAAGAGAAGGAGACTCACCACTGAGCAAGGAGCCTGATGCAGGGCTTAATCCCAGGACCCTGGGATAGAGTAACACTTAACCAACTGAGCCACCCAGATGCCCCTCTTTATAATTATGTTTAATGCATGTGTTTCCCCCTTCCCAGTTACTTTGTAGATATTTGCATGCCAGAAATGAGGTTTTACTCTTATTTTTTTCATTCCCCAATTTTACTGAGACATATTTGACATGTAACATTATGTAAGTTTAAGGTGTAAAACTTGATATATGTGCGTGTTGTGAAATGATCACCATAGTAAGGTTAATTAACACATTTGTCTTTGTTTCTCTGAGTTCAATTTCTTTTAGATTCTATATATAAGTTAGATCATGCAGTATTTGTCTAGACAAAATGACAAAGCAACCTACAGAATGGCAGAACATATTTTCAAATCATATATCTGATGAGGGATTAATATCCAAAACATATAACAAACTCATACGACTCAGCCAAAAACAAAAATGTGATTACTCTTCTTCAATCTTCACACTGCTGGTAACGCAATAGATTCATTGAGTCAACCTACTAAGAGCCTTGTAAAGGCCTGACTATGCAATAGGCATCTCAAATTTTACTTTGACAAGCACAACATACATGAATCTAGTAGCTCTTAATAATTGTGATCAAATATTTAGGTTTTATTGCTTATTTTATTATGAACATGAGTGCATTAGTCTTAATAATTGTGATCAAATATTTAGGTTTTATTTGCTTATTTTATTATGAACATGAGTTTGTCAGTTTTGGTGCATTTTATTTTTTTGTAGATTCAACATCTATTGACCTTGATGAAGGCTTGAGAGGAGAACATAGTTTTTGTGACAGAATACAGGCTGATTTTAATCTTGGTATCCTCTGGTAAAGGATTAGTATACAAAATATATAAAGAACTTATATAACTCAACACCAAAAAAAGCCCCAAATAATCCAATTTAAAAATGGGCAGAAGACATGAGCAGACATTTCTCCAAAGAAGACATACAAATGGCCAACAGACACATGAAAAGATGCTCCACATCACTCATCATCAGGGAAATGCAAATCAAAACCACAATGAGATATCACTCATACCTGTCAACATGGCTAAAATGAAAAACACAGGAAACAACAAATGTTGGCCACAAGTGAATGTGGAGAAAAATGAACCCTTGTGCACTGTTGTTAGGAATACAAACTGGTACAGCCTCTCTGGAAAACAGTATGGAGGTTCTTTTAAAAATTAAAATTAGAAAAAAAATAAAAATAAAATAAAATTAGAACTACCATATGATCCAGTAATTCTGCTTCTGAGTCTTTACCCAAAGGATACAAAAACACTAATTTGACAAAATATATGTACCCCTATCTTTATTGCAGCATTATTTACAATAACCAAATTATGGAAGAGACCTGAATGTCCATTGATAGATGAATTGATAAAGAATATATGGTACATATATACAATGGAATATTACTCAGCCATGAAAAAGAATGAAATCTTGCCTTTTGCAACAACATGGATTGATCTAGAAGGTATAAATGCTAAGTGAAATTAGTGGGCAGAAAAAAAAAAGAAAGAAATTAGTGGGCAGCCGCGGTGGCTCAGCGGTTTAGCGCCACCTTCAGCCCAGGGCGTGACCCTGGAGATCCGGGATCAAGTCCCACATCGGGCTCCCTGCATGGAGCCTGCTTCTCCCTCTGCCTAGTGTCTCTGCCACTCTTTCTCTGTGTCTCTCATGAATAAATAAATAAAATCTTAAAAAAAGAAATAAGTCAAAGAAGGAAAAGTACCATATGATTTCACTCATATGTGGAATCTCAGAAACAAAACAAAGAGAAAAAGAGACAAACCAAAAAACCAGACTCTTAACTATAGAGAACAAAGTGATAGTTACCAGAAGGAAGAGGGTTGAAGGGTGGGGGGACGAGATAATGGAGAGTAAAGAGTGCCCTTGTCGTGATAAGCACTGAGTGATGTATGGAACTGTTGAGTCACTATATTGTACGCCTGAAACTAATATAACACTGCATGTTAATTACACTGGAATTAAAATTTTTAAACCAACTAAAAGAATAAACAAGGAAAAAATAAAGAGTCAAAAAGAACAAAACAACCTAGAATTCTAGACACAACGTAAAGCTGAAAAAAAGTTTTTTTACAGCAAACATAGTAAAACAAAACAGAACAAAAACAAAAATATTTTTTAAAGTTCTTGAAAGCTGAAAGGAAATTATTCCAGATATAAATAGAGAAGTGAAAGAAAGCATGAACAGGACTGAAAGGGGTCAATATTTTGGTAATTATAAAAGACGATTGACTAAAACAACAACAATAATAGAGTTTTGTGGAGTTAAATGTTAATATGGTATGTAATAACTAAAAAGGTGGGAGGGATAAATAGATCTGAACTGCTAGGAAGTTCCTGCATTGCTCTGAATGTGGCAAAAGTACTAGTTTAAGGTAGACTGTAAAAAGCTACAGGTGCATTTGAAATTTCTAGGATGACTTCTAAAAGAATAATACAGAAGGCATAACAAAGAGGTAAATGGAAGAGATAGAACAATAAAGGATCACACTTCATTAAAACAAGAAAAAAAAACAAGGGTTGTTCAGTGGTTGAGTGTCTGCCTTTGACTCAGGTCATGAGTCAAAATCTTTTAAAAAAAAACAAGAAAGAAAAGGGAAGAATAAAGAAATAAATGAGACATAGTGCAAGTAGCAAAATGGTAGGCTTAAGGTCAACTATATCGGTAATTTTTTTTATTTTATTTATTTATGATAGGCACACAGTGAGAGAGAGAGAGAGAGAGGCAGAGACATAGGCAGAGGGAGAAGCAGGCTCCATGCACTGGGAGCCCGACGTGGGATTCGATCCCGGGTCTCCAGGATCGCGCCCTGGGCCAAAGGCAGGCGCTAAACCGCTGCGCCACCCAGGGATCCCTATATCGGTAATTATATTAAATATAAATACACTAAACACTCTAACCAAAATAAACTAAATTACCAGACTAGATTTTTAAAAGTAGACCTCCCCCAACTATGTATGTTTACAAGAAACAAGAAACACACTTTTTAATTTTTTTTAAAGATTTTATTTATTCATTCATGAAAGACACAGAGAGAGAGGCAGAGACATAGACAGAGGGAGAAGCAGGCTCCATGCAGGAATCCCAATGTGAGACTCAATCCCGGGACTCCAGGATCACACCCTGAGCCAAAAGCAGATGCTCAACCACTGAGCCACCCAGACGTCCCAAGAAACACACTTTAAATGTAAAGACAGAAATAGATTGGAAGCAATAGAAAGAGAAAGATACACCATGCAAACACCAACCAAAAGAAGTGTCTGTTTTAACATGAGACAAAATATATTTTTAAAAAAGAAGTATTATGCAAGATCAGAAGTAATATTTCATAATTGTAAAAGCCTCAATTCAATGGGATGATATAATAATTCTAAATATATATGAACCTAATAACATAGCATTTATATACATGTGCATGAATATCTTGAGACCGCTGTTGGAAAACATGTGATTCAAATCGACTGGCTAGTAACCAAACCAAGAGATAATACTGAATCATGATTCTTCACTCTGGACCAGCTCCCATTTAAGGATTCCTTCTGTCTTTTTGAAACAAGAGTCTCCATCTCTGACAAATGGGCTAGATTGGAGATAGGGTTAATTTATTCCTTGTTCTTAAGCTGTATTCCAATGAATGGTTCTTTGCAATCAATGTCATTATTAAACTGTTGTGGGAAGGGACTGTCAGTGGTTGGGATGGAGCTAAGGAATCAAGCACATCTCAATTCTCAGGCCTGCCTGCTCCCAGTCTGATTTGCTGATATTTTCAGACTCTCTGGTTTTGTCTTCTGTCTCTCTAACTTCAACATAGGAAATCCTTATACATTCACCATGGCTCTCAACCATCTAAAATTTTTTGGCAGCGGGACGACATGGCCTTGTTTAAGAAAACTTTGTGCCCTTTTTTTCCACTTACATATGGGCCAGTGTGGATCACAGCTGCTTTCCACGCAGATACTTGCTGAGAGCTACAAAATGTGGCAATCATCTCAGCATCTTGATCTTTTCCAAGATTAGGACCAACAGTTACACGGACTGATCTACAGGATGCAATAAAACCAGCTTAACCAGATGGTTTGCAAATTTATAATAAAGTTAACCATCTTCCCAGTTGGAGATGAAGGGATCCTCCTGCCCACCTTCCTGTTTCAAAGCAGCAAATTCCATACTGTAGGTCTGTCACTCTCTACATGCCAGTTCTGTTTCCAATTTTGATTTAGACAGGCCTCTTTCAGATAAAGGCAACAGGAACTGATTTCAAAGTAATTTAAGCAACAAAGAGATGTATTGGCTCACAGAACTGGAAAGTCCAAGGGCAGATCTGGCAGAGCTGGATCCAGGAGCTCAACAATGCTGTCTGGGTTCTTTTCTTGTCTCTGAGTTCTCTGTGCCTCATTTCTGTGCCTCTCTTCATGCTGCTTATTTATTTGTTGAGCTCTCTCAATTTGGCAGGGGAGATGGCTGCTGGCAGTTCTCAGGCTGTATTTTCACAACCCCAAATTACAAAGGTAAAGAGACCTTTCCCCCCACCCCCACTCCAGTATACTCCTAGAAAAATCTCACAAAAGGATTCTTATTGGCCGCCTTGGTTCATGAGATGTTCTCTGTACAAATCACTGTGTCTGGGGAAGATCTAGTATGAGGATTGGCCTGGTCTGGGTATCATACTCATCTCTCCTCCCAGTCATAGATATACTTCTCTAAAAATGCCTATAAATTTATTCTATTCATTTCCTTATTCTTTAGTGAACTCTGGACTGTCCTTCACCAATCCAACAAAACAGCCCTTAGGAAAGGTCGTCATTGACCTCCATGTCACCAACTCCAATGGACACACTACCGTCCTCCTAGTTTATCTCTCGGAGTCATTTGACACAATTAATCTTTTCTCCTTCTTAAAGAACACCCCTTTGGCTTCCATATTACCACATTCTACTGCTTTTCCTTCTATCACTCTGCTCCATGCTCCCCAGTCTGCTCTGCAGGTCCATGCTCCTCTTTCTAGGTATTCAATGTTGGAGTTCCTTAAGGCTCTGTCCCAGTATTTCTGTCCCTATCCTTTCCATACTCACTCCCTAAGTTACCTCATCCACATCCATAGCTTAAATTACATGTAAGTATCAGTGACTCCCAAATTAAATTTCTAGCCTACATCTTGCTTCTAAGATCCACTTGATATATCCAATTTGATATACTGAAGACCATTTAACTAAACACCTCCAGATCTAATCCTCCTTCGGTGTTAACTATCATCCACCCAGTACCTAGAACCAAAAAGCTAAGTGTCATCCTTAACTCTCCCATCCTTCACCCCTCCCACATTGAATACATGATAAACCCCAGTTAATTTTACCACCTAAATATTACTAAAATCCATCAAATTCTCTCCATGCCATCTACCACCAGCCTACTTTATCTGAAGGATTACAAAAAACCTCCTATCTAGTCTTCCTGAATCTTCTCTGGCTTCTTCTTCTGTAATACATACTCTGAATTGTAGCCAGATTCCTCTTTTCAAACAGCGAATCTGATCATATCACTCATTTCTAAAATAAGACTTTAGTGGTTTTACATTGCTCCTAAGATAAAATCAAAGTCTGTGATGTGGTTGCATAGCTTCTCATGGTTTGTCCTCCCCAGGCTCACCTCTTGTCATTTTCTATCTTATTATCAGAGGCTATTCCACCTCATGGGCTCCTCCTACAATAGGGTGTGGGATGATGCCCAGTGTTCTTCCCTGCTAGTCTTTTTTTAACTCTTTCTCAACACTCAGACCACAGAATAGGTGCCCATTATCTAGCCCACTCTACTCTCCTCTAGGCTATGTAAGGGTGTTTTTCTGTTATATGTTCTTATGGAACCTTTATGATCTTTTTAGTTGAATCGTTCTGCTATTGAGCATCTAGTTGAATCAATTCTTATAGTTCACTGCCTTTTGCTTTTTGGTATTGGTTTTGGGGGGATTTGTGTGTGTGTGTGTGTGTGTGGGGGGGGGGGGGGGCGCTTTTTGTTTCTTTGTTTTGGTCCACCTACATTCTTTGGTTTTGCATATCTGATTCAAGATGTTTTTTGCATATATCTCAAAGCTTTCTTGAGGATGTATCTAATTCAGTTTGGAGAATTGCTTTGAATTTTATTTGACTTTGTGGCTTGTGGGGGGAGATCATTTTCACCACTTATTTTCTGATTCGTTTTACAGTAGTTTGTATGCATGTGGTCTGCTTGTTTGATCTTCTATTAATTCCCTGGATGGGATTCCTAGTTAGAGAATGCTCTCCTGTCTGTTCTAGTGTCTTCTGTGAAGATTTCTTTCTGGATGGTGTTATTGGTGCAAGGGAGAGACAGAGGGGCTGACGTGTCTTGTTCTCCTTTCTTTCCTAAAGGATCCTTAATTTCCCCTCTGATTTTCCTCTCGTCCCACACAGCCTTATCTCTAGAATCTACTGAAGCCTCTCTCTCTCTCTCTCTCTCTCTTTCTCTCTCTCTCTCCTTTCCCCCACAGGAGGGTAAGGCTGCCCCGGCTGGTCTCCCACACTTGCAAGCAAGCTACTTTGCAGTTGGTGTTTTGAACTGCCAGTTCCCAACCCGTGTTCAACATTTTGACATTTATTGTTCAATGTTCACATTCAAGGGTGATTTTATCTGTGCCTCATCTAACTCCTCCGGTCACACCAACTCTTTTCAATGAACTTGTTAAACTTCTCCTCTCTAGTTTCTTGCACCCACAGGCTTTTGTAGCACGTGGGCAGAGAGCTCTGCTGGAATGATTTTTTTCTCCTTAAGGGTAATTTTACAGTTACAGTGTTCCCTGTCTCCTAGATATGCTGAAGGCCTGGCTTATGTATGCTTTCATATGTTTTCCTTGTGCACTTTATGGGTTTTTGAGAGGACAGTATGGAGATTTAAACACGGCAGCCATCATCATTCTCTATATCAATTTCCCTTTCTTTTAAAGAATAGTTTAATCAAAATAATAGTTTAATCACAGATGTATGCTTCCCTACAGATTATTTTGCCATGTTTTGCTTATATTGAGCTTTATAAAAATATATTCATACTGTATATTCTTTTAAGAGTTGGAACTTTACTCATCATTGCTAATAGTCATCCATGTTTTTGTATAGACATTCATTTTTACTGCCATCTGCCATCTAGTACTCCACTATATGACTATCATTCATACTGTTATTCATTGGTTTTGGGGGGATTTGTGTGTGTGTGTGTGTGTGTGAGAGAGAGAGAGAGATTTATATCTATATATAGTATAGATTTATATCTTACTTTTGTTACTCCAATCAGTGCTACTATAAACATTCCTGTATATATCTCTTGATGTACATGTACAAGAGTTTCTCTAGGGTTGCACTGTCCAATATGATAGGCACTAACTATATTTCACTACTGAGCATATGAAATGGGAGGGTAAAAATTGTAATTTGCAGGGCACCTGGGTGGCTCAGTCAGTTAAGTGTCTGACTCTTGATTTTGGCTCAGATCATAATCTCAGGGTCATGAGATTGAGTGCCATGTCAGATACCACACTCAGCATGGAGTCTGCTTAAGATGCTCTCCCTCTCCCTCTGCCCTTCTTTCCTCACTCTCTATCAAAACAAAAACAAAAATAAATAATAATAATTAAAATAAAATAAAAATGCTTAAAAACAGAATTTTAATATGTTGTGTAAAATATGCCCTGAATTTCAAAGAATCACTGCAAAAAAAAGACATAAAATATTTCACTGATAATTTTTATATTGATTACATATTGAAAGGTACTGGCTGTACTGTGCAAGTTAAATATATTATTAAATTATTATATTAATTTTTACTTTTTAATGTAGCTCCAAGAACATTAAAAATCACATTTTGGCCTGAATTTGTCTATCATGTTCGATTTCTATTGCAATGTGCTGACTTAAGGTAAAAACTAAGGAATAGAATTTCTGGGTAGAAGATTACGTGAATCTTTACCTTCACTGATAAAGCCAAATTATTTTGCAGTGAGATTGTATCAATTTATAGCATCAGCAGTACTGCACAAGAATTCCCATTGCTCTACATCCTCTCTAATACTTGGGACTCTCAGACAATTTAATCACTGCCAATCAGATAATTGTGAAACTGCACATTACTGAGGTCTTGATTTTCATTTTTCAGATTACTGAGGTAGGAGAAATTTTCATATTTTTAAATTGCCATTCATGTTTCTGCTAATATGAAATCCCTATTTTGTCTTTCTCCTCTCTCCTTTCCTGATTTTGTCTACTACCTTCTTCGTGTTTTTCTTCCTGATTTATAGAAATCTTCTTCCTATGTAAGACACCAAAACTTTGTCTATTACACATGTTGCAAATATCCTCTCCCTATTTATGGCTTGTCTTTTCACTTGCTTTATGGTATATTTCTATAATCAAAAAGTCTCGGTTTAGTGTCATTGAATTTATCAAACTTCGTTTTTAGAATTAGTAGTCTATTTGGATCTTGAGTCTAGCCTAGCCAGGATCATAAGGGTAATTGCCTATAGTTTCTTCTACAAGTGTTAGAACATAAACATGAAATTCATAGACTTGTCACATATCCCCATTTCTTTAAGCCTTCCTTAGTATCTCTAAATGTAGGTTCAGAAATTTCACCACGGATATCTTGCACATCTTTTGTTATACATATTCCTAAGGAGATTTTTTTAGCTATTATACATGGTGTCTTAAAAATTATGCTTTCTGTTTATTGCTAGACTATATAAATACAGTTAAATTTATATGTTGATCATATTGTGAGCCATCTAGCCTAACTCTTATTATTATTTGTAATAATTTGCACATAAATTCATTCTGGTTTTCTATGTAAAAAATTTGGATTGTAAATAAGAACAGTTTTGTTTTATCCTTTTTACTTTGTTTCACATCTCAGTCCTTAATCCATATGGAATTTATCTACCTGTAGGGTGCAAAGTAATGGCTTTATTTCATTCTCCATATGGATAACCAATTCATTTACTGAACAATAAAATCTTCCTTATCCAGTGATTCCAATGCCTCAGTCAGATACCAAGATCCCAGTTATACATGATTCTGTGGGCTCTCTATTATTTTATATCAACCATATTATTTCCCTTCTCTAAAGAACTTTCAGCATTTCTTGCAAGGTAGGTCTACTGACAACAGATTCTCTCAATTTTTGTTTGTTCAAGAAAGTATTTATTTCTCTTTTTTTTTGAAAGTATTTATTTCTCCTTCACTTTTGAAGTTTAATATCACAGGGCACAGAATTCTAGGTTGATGGGATTTTTCTTCCAACACTAAATGTTGTCCTCCCCTCTTCAAGCTTGTGTGCTTTCTGAGAAGTCAGATGTAATTTGTATCCTTGCTCTTCGATAAGTGAGGTGTTTTTTCCCTCTGGATTCTTTCAGAATTTTTTCTTTATCTTTGACTTTCTAGAGTTTGAAAATAAGATGCCCAGGTGTCTTTTCTCAGGCATCTATCCTGCTTAGTGTTCTCTAAGCTTCTGTGATCTACAGTTTGGTGTGACATTAATTTGAAGAAATATGTAGCCATTATATTTAAAGTATTTCTTCTATTCCTTCCTGTCTTTCTTTTCCTTCTGGTATTGCCATTCTGCATATTCCACCTTTTTTAAAAAAGATTTATTTATTTATTTATTTATTTATTTATTTATTTATTTATTTATTTGGGAGAGAGCGATAAAGCACAGGGAGAGGGGAAGATGAAGAGAGAGAATCCCAAGCAGACTCCATGCTTGACATGGGGCTCTATCTCACGCCCCTGAGATCATGACCTGAGTCAAAAGAGTCAGCTGCTTAACCAACTGAGCCACTCAGGCGCCCCTGCATGTTACACCTTTTATAGCTGTCCCTTAGTCCTGAGATATTTTGTTCCTTTTTTTTTTTTTTTGTCTTTGTTCTCTTTGAGATTTTCAGTTTTGGAAGTTTCTTTTGAGATACCCTCAAGCTCAAAGATTCTTTCCTCAGCTGTGTCCAGTCTACTAAAAAACCCATCAAAGGCATTCTTGATTTCTGTTACCATTTTTTTTTAATCTCTAGCATTTCTTTTTGGCTCTTGCTTAGAATTTCTATCTCTTTGTTTACATTGCCCATCTGCTCTTGTATGCTGCCCATGTTATCTATTAGAGCCTTTAGTATAGTATTCACTGTTGTTTTAAATTCCTCATCTGGGAATGCCTGGGTGGCTCAGAGTTTGAGCATCTGCCTTTGGCTCAGGGTGTGATCCTGCGGTCTCAGGGTAGAGTCCCACATCAGACTCTCTGCATGAAGCCTGCTTCTCCCTCTGCCTATGTCTCTACCTCTCTCTTGTGTGTCTCTCATGAATAAATAAATAAAATCTTAAAATTTTTTTTAATTCCTCATCTGATAATTCCAACATTGCTGCAATGCTTGGTTCTTTTTTTTTTTTTTAAGGATTGTATTTATTCATGAGAG
Organism: Canis lupus dingo; assembly: GCF_003254725.2. NCBI lineage: Eukaryota > Metazoa > Chordata > Mammalia > Carnivora > Canidae > Canis > Canis lupus. Next base: position 103,694,512 of record NC_064281.1, on the reverse strand, counting down.
ACACAGAGAGAGAGGCAGAGATATAGGCAGAGGGAGAAGCAGACTCCCTGCAGGGAGCCCGATTCATGACTTGATCCCAGAACCCCGGGATCAGGACTGGAGCCAAAGGCAGACGCTCAATCACTGAGCCACGCAGGCATCCCTGCCATGTTTACTCTGTCACTTCAAATTGTGTATTTTGCCTTTTGTTATGTCTTGTAATTCTTTTTTCTATTGAGACATGAGGTACCAAGTAAAAAGAACTGTGGTAAATAAGCCTTATAATAATACTGTGAAGGAGTGTGAGGGGAGGGGAAGCATTCTATAGTCCTATGATTAATTCTCAGTCTTTCAGGGAGCGCATACCTCATGACTGTGAACTCCACAAGTGCTTCCTCGTACTTCGCCCCACTTAGGTGGAACAGGTTCCCTAGATGGGGCTGTGGCTGGGTATTTCCATCCACCCAAATCAGTTAGGCTCTGATAATATGCCAGCAGGTTAGGCTCTTGCTAACTAGTTCCCCTGAGGGCAGGCCTTGTTAAGAAAAACAGAATGTCTAGCATTTTTCAAAATGGTTGTTTTTCCTCTGCCCCCATCAGAAACACATAGCACTTCTTCTCCATTTTCTGTGAAAATCTGCTTGAACTCCTGGGTGTAAAACTCACAAAAGTATGGAGCCCCCTCTATGACTGGATTCTGCTGGACTTTTTAACTCTCAGACTCCTCTACACTGAGCCTCCAACAATTCGTCCATTACAGTTCAGATTTTCAAACCCTGGCACTGCTTCCTACAGCAGTGTCACTCTTGAGTCTGCTCTAGGAAGTTGTGATTTCTAATTTTTGCCTTTTTGTCTCTTCAATCGTGGGGGCAGCAGTTTGCCCCTTGTCCTTACCTCTCTTCCATACATAAGAAGAGTTGACTTTTTCATGGGCCTCGGTGGTGCAGTCGGTTGGACATCCAACTCTAAAAAAATTTTTTTAAAGGTTTTACTTATTTATTCATGAGAGACACAGAGAGAGAGAGAGGCAGGGACAGGCAGAGGGAGAATCAGGCTCCATTCAGGGAGCCCAATGTGGGACTTGATCCTGGGTCTCCAGGATCACGCCCCGGGCCGAAGGCAGGTGCTAAACCGCTGGGCCATCGGGGTTGCCCAGACATCCAACTTTTGGTTTTGTCTCAGGTCCTGTCCTGAGGGTCATAGGAGTGGGACTCCAGGTTCAGCAGAGTCGGCTTGGGATTCTCTCTCTCCTTCTGCCCCTCTCTCCACTCCTGTGTGCGTGCTCTCTCTCTCTCTCTTTCTAAAATAAATAAGTAAATCTTTAAAATATTTTTTTATAAAAAAAAAAAGAAAAGTTAACTTTTTCACCTGGTTAGCTTTTTATCTGTTGCTAAGATGGAGTAGTGACTTTCAGGATTCCTACACAGGGAACCAGAAACCAAAAGTTTATTATTGATTTATTTGTTTTTTTTTAAAGATTTTATTTTTTTAATTTTTTTATTTATTTATGATAGAGAGAGAGAGAGAGAGAGAGAGGCAGAGACACAGGCAGAGGGAGAAGCAGGCTCCATGCACCGGGAGCCTGATGTGGGATTCGATCCCGGGTCTCCAGGATCGCGCCCTGGGCCAAAGGCAGGCGCCAAACCGCTGCGCCACCCAGGGATCCCTATTTGTTTTTAACACTGAGTTGTGAGAATTGTTTATATATTCAGGATACAAGTATTACAAGAAATAAAATTTGCAAATATTTTCTCTTATTCTCATTCTGTGGATTTACTTTCACTTTATTGATAGTGTCATTTGAAGCAGAAAGGTTTTTAATTTTGATGAAGTCCAATTTAGATACTCCTTTTTCTCAGCATTGTGCTTTTGGTGTCATCTCCAAGAAACTATTACCTACCTCAAAGTCACAAAGATTTATTTCTATATCTCATTGAAGGGTTTTATAATTTGCGCTCTTACATTTAGGTTATTGATGTATCCTATTTTTGACCTATTTGTGTCTTTGAGTTTAGTGTTTGTTTTTTTATAGACAGCATATCATTGAATTGTATATTTTTAACCCATTCTGCTAACTTCTACTTTTTGTTGGGCATGCTTACTCACTTACATTTAATATAATTACTGATAAGGTAGGCATTATGTCTGCCATTTTGTTATTTGTTTTCTATGGATTTTTCTTTCTCTGGCTTTCCATTACTGCCTTTTCAAGTCCATATACTTGTGAAAACAAGCTAAGAATTGCTATATATTTTGAGTCAAGTTAGCTTTTTATTTTGCAGTTACCCTTTCTATCTATAATAATGCTTTTGGGGGCACCTGGGTGGCTCAGTGGCTGAGCATCTGCCTTTGGCTTAGGTTGTGATCCTGAAGTCCTGGAGTCAAGTCCCACATCAGGAGCCTGATTCACCTAACTATATCTCTGCCTCTCTCTCTTTCATGAATAAATAAATAAAATATTTAAAAAATATTAATAATGCTTTTTGTCTTAGTTGTCTTTTATTTTTTAGTAATATTGCTATCCAAGCTTTCTTTTTGTTTACAGTTTTGCCTGCATCTTTGTTTCTCCTGGTGTATTTTTTGATAATATATTATTTCAATCCTTCCTGGAGGTGTTTACTTATTGAGATTATTGGTATATTTAGACTTGTCTCTATCATCTTACTGGTTTTATCACTGTTCAACTATTTTTTATATACCTTCCTCTAATTCTCTCCCCGACCCTGATTAAGTTACAACAAAATTCTTGTATTTCCATATTCCATTTTCTTTTCCTGTAACACTTTGTAATTTATACATCACACAGTATTCTCTGAACAGTTATCATTAAAGTTTTGTTTCAGGGGATCCCTGGGTGGCTCAGCGGTTTGGCGCCTGCCTTCGGCCCGGGGCGTGATCCTGGAGATGCGGGTTCGAGTCCCATGTCAGGCTCCCAGAATGGAGCCTGCTTCTCCCTCTGCCTGTGTCTCTGCCTCTCTCTCCCTCTCTCTGTGTATCTCATGAATAAATAAATAAAATCTTTTTAAAAATAAAGTTTTGTTTCATAACACAGCTTAAAGTTAAAAATAATACTTTATGGGGTGCCTGGCTGGCTCTTGATCTCTGGGTTGTGAGTTCGAGCCCAAAACTGAGTAGAGATTACTTTTAAAAAATAAAATCTTAAAAAAATAATACTTTACTCTTTCTCCCAAACAAAACATGGATATTAGTACATTCTAACACCAAGCAACCCTCTTCCCATCCCTTCCAATCACAATAACAATTTACCTACCATTTGATCCGATATTTATTTTATTTTTGTCCTTTTTATGGGCCAATAAATTAGACATGATTAACATTTGATACATCAAATGTTTACTAAGATGGACAGGCATGCTTGCCATCTATGCTGTTCAACATTCTGTCCTTTTCCAAAACAACTTTTTAAAGTATAACTTAAAGACAATAAAATGTAGTCACTGAAAATATATAGTTCAGTAAGTTTTGACAAACCTATATACCCCATGTTGAAGATGCAGCCATGTGCACACCACCCCTCATCCCCACCCCCCTCACCACCACCACCACCACCCACCCCACCACCACCACCACCCCATCACCCACCCACCCCCCTGCGCAGCTCAGCCCCTGCCACCAGCCACAGGGAAGTCAGTCAGCAGCCAGGGCGCCATGTTGAAGAGGGCTGGGGACGGAGCTCATCTGCAAAGCACATGCTCCCTTCTAAATGGAGACGTTGCTGCTTTAGTCAACTGTAACCATGAGGGCCCAGGGCTGTCAGTTTTTTTGATTTTTCAGGAGATGCTGGAAATTCAGATATTATGAAAAATGTTCTGATGTTTCGTTGTTGGCCATGGATTCAAATGTCTTAAAACCCTGAGCACGCCAACACAAACTTTTTCTACAGGCAGTACCTTCTCTTTTGAATCACTATTTTTTCACCTTGCCCAAGATCATGGAAGTCCGCCCCTATCAGGTTTGGGTTAGCTGCCCCTCAACATCAGAGTGGGCTCCATCTGTGGGATGAAAACATGTGCCTCTCAATCTCCTTCAGTTAAGATCCAAACTACGTGTTAAAGAAGGAGAATGAAAAGAGGGACAAACTAACTGAGACAGTCATGGAAACACCTGATGGGGCCTTCTCTACTGGAAAGAAAAGATGAGAACTTCACATAGTACAGATGGACCCTGATAAGGGCCCTTTGGCTCCTAGAGTGAAAGACACAGTTCCCACTTATGGGTGTTTGGCTGCAAGTAATGGTTTTTTCTCCTTCTCCCCTCACAAGGAGTTTGGTGGTTGGCCTGGGATTGGTTTCATTGCTCAAGATCAGTCCAGACTCCAATTTTCTTTTTCTGCCATTCATGCTATTTGGCTTATTTTCCCTCCAGGTTTAAGATAGCTGCTGTAGCTCTAGGCGCTGCATTCATTTTCCCCAACAAGGAAAAGGGGAAAAGAGCAAAGGCAAAAATGTGTATGATAGCAGAGTTTCTATCTTCATAGAAGGAAAACAGCTTTCTCAGTAGCCTTATCTCTTAGACATCTGTTTCCATTTAACAATCTAGAACTTTGAAAGGTGACCCTTTAAGTTGCAGGGGAGGCTGAATAAAGAGTACTGAATAAAGAGTTCTGTTAAGAAAAAAGTAAGAGGGCACATGGTGGCCCAGTAGTTGAGGTTTTGCGTTTGGCCTATTTCTCTGCCTCTCTCTGTGTGTCTGTCATGAATACATAAATAAAATCTTTTAAAAATATTTTTAATCTGGAAAACTGTGTGGAAGTTCCTCAAAGAGTTAAAAATAGAGCTACCCTACCACCCAACCATTGCACTACTGGGGATTTACACCAAAGATACAGATGCAGTGGGCAGCCCGGGTGGCTCAGCAGTTTAGCACCTGCCTTTGGCCCAGGGTGTGATCCTGGAGTCCCGGGATCGAGTCCCACGTCGGGCTCCCTGCATGGAGCCTGCTCCTCCCTCTGCCTGTGTCTCTGCCTCTCTCTCTATGTCTCTCTCTCTCTGTGTCTCTCTCTCTCTCTGTGTCTCTCTCTCTGTCTCTCAAGAATAAATAAATAAATTTTTTTAAAAAAAAGATACAGATGCAATGAAAAGCTGAGATGCCTGCACCCCAATGTTTATAGCAGCATTGTCCACAATAGTTAAACTGTGGAAGGAAACTCAGTGTCCATCAAAAGATGAATGGCTAAAGATGTGGTCTATATATACAATGGAATATTACTCAGCCATTAGAAATGACAAATACCCACCATTTGCTTCGATGTGGATGGAATTGGAGGGTATTATGCTGAGTAAAATAAGTCAATCGGAGAAGGACAATCATCATATGGTTTCACTCATACGGGGAATATAAAAAATAGTGAAAGGGATCATAGGGGAAAAGAGAGAAAATGAATGGGAAAAATCAGAGAGGGTGACAAAACATGAGACTCCTAACTCTGGGAAACGAACAATGGGTAGTGGAAGGGGAGGTGGGCAGGGGGATGGGGTGATTGGGTGACAGGCACTGAGGGGGCACTTGATGGGATGAGCACTAGGTGTTATACTATATGTTGGCAGGTCAAACTTCAAAAAAAAAAACCATATATATATATATATATATATATATATACACAAAAATTTCTTTTTTAAAGGAGGAAGTGAATATTGACGTTACCCAAATATACAGGGTAATTCTTGGGCAAACATGCTATTATATTCTTATGTTAAGGTTTGTTTTCTATTTGCTGACTTCATCAACAATCTGAATTTATCCCTGGTGCTTCAGAAGCTATGATACGTCTGGAAGAAGTCAAAATAGCAGAAAAGCATGAGGTCCACATCTCTCTGGTCCTCAGGAAATTAGGCTGAGATGATAAATATCCCCTTGCTACTCTTCAGCCTGAACTCAGTGGCCTTTATAAAGAGATGGTAGAATAATCAGGGTATGGGATCAGTACATAGAGTGAAATTGACCTTGTCATAATTGTCTTTCGCCATATTTCTAATCTAGTATTCTAGTCCTTTAGGCTTGGCACTGTAAATCAGCGGTAAAACATGTGAGTCACAGTCTGTGGCTATCTTGAATTCAAGGAGTGATTATGGTCTCCAATTCAAGATTGACAGAGTGGCTGATGATTTGGATCAAGAAAACTTTTAATTTGCCAGCAACACTGTCAACTTTGAAACAGCAACTGCCTCTTAGGCAGTGTAGAGCATACCTCTTAACTAGGAGTTTGATCAGGGCTATCTGTACCATGGTTTAAAAAAAAAAAAACAGACAAAAACAGAAGGATAGGGAAGGATGAACCCCAAAGTGAGCCATTGTCCTGGTTCACTTCTAGGCCTGCTCAGTACTGTTTGGCATTTAGAAATCTGTTTCAATCATTCCCTTCTTCCATTATTTTATCATTGACTGATTCATTTAGCAAACATTTGAGTAGCTACTCATGCCAAAGAGCTGGGTTCACAGTGGGTGTCAAGACTAAAAGAATGCTCTCAAGGTCATAATGTAAGTGGAAGAAGTTGGGTAAATGTGAAAACTTTATAGGGATTGTAAAAGTGGCACAATGGGGAATCTACAGCAAGGCCCTTGTGTTGGCCTGATTTAAAAACTAACATTAGTAATGTGAGGATATTAGGGACAGCCAAGTGGATACTGAATTATAATCTATTCCCTGGAACAGATAGGGAAGGGGATATAAACACTGAAGAGTAATTCACAAAAAGACTTTTCAACAAGATCACTGGAAGGAAGATGGAATGGTATCCGTAGAAGTCAGATCACTTGCTATGAGGTCAGAAAGTCCAAAAGTGGGCAGCCCTGGTGGCTCAGCAGTTTAGCACTGCCTTCAGCCCAGGGCATGATCCTGGAGACCCGGGATCGAGTTCCGTGTCAGGCTCCCTGCCTGGAGCCTGTTTCTCCCTCTGCCTGTGTCTCTGCCTCTCTCTCTCTCTCTCTCTGTGTGTGTGTGTGTGTGTGTGTCATGAATAAATAAATAAAATCATTTTTTAAGTCCAAAAAAAGTCCAAACATATTATGGTTCCAGATCAAACAGGATGGAAGGAATATTCCCAGACTAGCATGGCTAGGTGCCACCAAAGTGTTCCCAGTTCAGGGTGAACTGATCCAATATTCCTCAAAGAAGACCACGATGTTGAGAAGTAAGTACCCTTGGAGGTGAAGGGTGGACTGAAGGAGCTTAAATTTGTAGTCTCTCAAATGCTAGACAATCCATTCTGACCAAGGAATCTGAAATCACTGAGGGACAATAATTGTCCTCTGACATTGAGAGTGGTGAAATAGAACCTTGGAAGTAGTACTGCAAAGTAGTGACAGCAAAGCAAGAGTAAAACTACAGAGAGTAACTGTTTCACCAAGGAGCCGAGAGGGGAAAACGAGAGGCTTATGATGGTTATAGTTTATGTGGGGCTCAAAGCCAAATATCACCAAATTTTTCTTAAAGCCTTTGACTACTCCTAAATCTAGACTGCCATGCAGAAGCATATCTTTCTTATACTGATTAACTTATCCTGCGTCTATATTTAAAGCTTATATATTCACCTCTCTACACAAAGTCACATCATTCACACATATACGATTATTTTCTTGGCATACATTTGAAAATTGTTTAATGCTCTAATACATTCCCCGCCTTTTGGGTTTCAGTATTTGTGAGCCAGGTCTAATAAAAACTTTACCTAGAATCAACTCTATGAAAGTTCTGTGACAAGGTTTCTAAATCCATTTCTCAGGGGCCTCAACAGGATAGGAGGAAAATGGGTTTTCATTTTTCTTGGCTTTATGACTGCTTAGCTCTTTTTGATCCATTTTCTTTTCTCTGAAAAGAATATGAAGTAGAAATAAATATTTTATAAGCCTGTAAGTGTTTAAATGTAAGAGAGCCTTTCAAAATAAAGGGCCATTCCACCAAAAAAAGGTTATTGATTTAGTTATCGAACCTGAAACAAGTTTGGGGATGGAGAGAAAAATGGGCAGGTTGAGAACTAAGGTATTGATTCATAGGTTTTACTCTTGAGAAAAAAAAAAAAAACAGTGAAAAGGACTTCATTCAAAATGAGCCTCTTTTTTTCCTTCCTGAAGTCCTGGTGTTATGTCTAGTGAGTGGACACTTGCCAGGCAGTAGATACACCGAATTGAAATAAGAAGGCTTTTGGATGCTCAGGGACGATGGCCAACCCAATGAACCCACACACCATCCACCTACTACCTGTAATGTTATGACTGAAGACCCAATAGGACCCACTGACTTGTTTTCCACTGGCTGTCTCCCACTGATACTACAACCCTCATGTTGCCACTAGCCTTCTGGACTTTTGCATTAGTATTTACTGACTTTCTTGTCTGTGTGGAATAGCCCAATTCTTGTTGGTTTACCCAAAAATCAATTCCCCAAACTAGCCATCTCCATACACATGATCACTGCTCCACTGCAGGTGTACAGGAAGGAGTACCAGATGATGTCCAGACACTCAGCTGCTCAGGAATCATGGGAACTAAGACTAACAAGTAAATGTAACAGGGATAAAAACTTGAGTCAATTCACTATCCCATTAAACTTCCAGCCCAAAGGATTATTTTGTAAAATGAAAGATTAAGAGTGGGCAAGATTCCATCACCCACTTGTTCTTGTCATAGCTAATTGTTGTCTGGGGCACTAGGTCTTGGGAAGCTAAGAGAAGTCAGGCCACTGTTCATGCTCACATGTCTACAGGGTGCTGGTGTAGAGTGCACAAAGGAAGGCCTTTTCATCCTTTCCTACCATCTTTGTCATCAATTATCCTATCAAGGAACCTAGGTTTCACCATGATGGAAACAAAAGCCCACATTTTCCGAGAAGGGCTTTTATGTGTTTACAGGCAATCTGTTGTCATATGTATCACTGGTGGCAGGTTTTAAGGATAGAAAAAATTGCAGTAATGTTGATGGCAATAATTTTATTTACTTCTTTGCTTCCTTGGCTCTACAACATGAACCAAATATAACCTCTAAATAAGTGAAGATTATAATAATGCTGTTGAGTGCAATTTTTACTGTTATAGTAACTGTAAGAGCACTCTGATAACAGTTTAAAAAATAGTGGTATATTGGGATTGGATTTTAGTGCAATGGCTAAAACCCCAGAAAACAAATTTAATGAAAATATAGTTGTCAGGAGTTTTGTATGTCATGATATAGGATCTAGTGAACAGAACAGGTCAAAGGATTTTGACTTTAACTAATGGTGGAACACAAAACTTAAGCAATGACATTTCCAGATGGCTGGGAGCTTGGAGAGAGGGCAAAGATACAGTGGATAATATTTTACAGGTACGGCACGAAGGTTCCCCCATTGCTGAGTGATGTTGCTTTATTGTCTGCTTCATGTGTTGTGTTTTTTTTATTGCTGCTGTTGGTGCCACTTCCAATGCTTCTCGTCACCATCAAAATTTCCAATAGTCATTCCTTCTGAGAAATGTGATTTCCGGGAATGCTGTCACAGGGACTGACTCTAGCTTGCCCTCTCCATGTTCCTCACAACAGTGTCACTAGATTATTCACATCTGTGTGGAGAAGCCTCCAGTAAACTTTGACCATTATTTTGGTGATGGCCTTAACATAATTCCCTTGCTTGTGTGCGGCAAGTTTGGACATAAGCATTCCAGTCTTCCATCTTGGATACTGTGCCCTACATCTCCAGATAAAGAAAATAGAGCTTCCAAACCTAACTTTCAGAATCACCCCTTTCTCCTTCCTAGACAGGTCTACCTTGTCATTCTTAGCTGGATCTTTGGGCTTTTGGATCAATAGATTTAGTCATATGTGCCTCAACCTACCACTTTCCATCCTCCTTTTTGGAGCTTTAGGTGATCATGTAAAAGGCTAAAAGGTTGGACCTCAACAGCTAAACAGCATCCTGACATCTGAAAAGGTTGCACTTCATATCCTAACAGCAAGCAGTATCTATGCCACAGGACAATAGTGGACAATAGTATTTCAGTTAAGATAATCAAAAATGGCCCAATGTAGAGATGAAGAAACTAAGGTTCAAAGGAAAAAAATGACTTGCTGAAGGGTACAAAGCTAATTTCTATAAAGTCACAACCAGAAGGCAACTAATTTTTCTACCACACTATGGTGTTTCTACTAATGCCTATATATAAATATATATTATTTTCATTATTAGAATATTATATCATTATGTTATTAATATTACTACATACTATTGTTATATATAATTACATGTTATATATACTATATTATATATTACATGTGTTATATTATAATCATCATTTTATATAGTTTGTAATTAATATATAATTACTGATACATAATTAGTTAACATATAATAATTATATAATATGTAATATAATTAATTATATATGATAATATTTATAATAACATAGTTGTATATCATATTTAATGCTTAATGATATATAATGATTTATATATAAGATAATATATAATATTAACAATTTTACAACCATATATTAAACTATATCATTACACACTATATATTTTATATTATATATATTTTGTGTATATTATAAAAATATATATTATACATATTATATTATTATATACTAAATATAATTATACATATTTATATTTATAAATTAAATATAATTTATATTAACGTTTTTTTAAAATTTTTATTTATTTATGATAGTCACACAGAGAGAGAGAGAGGCAGAAACATAGGCAGAGGGAGAAGCAGGCTCCATGCACTGGGAGCCCGACGTGGGATTCGATCCCGGGTCTCCAGGATCGTGCCCTGGGCCAAAGGCAGGCGCTAAACCGCTGCACCACCCAGGGATCCCAAATATAATTTATATTAATATATAATATATAAATATGATATTTAAATTATATTTAATTCATAAATATATAATACATTTATATGTATTATATGTATATTATATATGTATGTACATACAAATATATAAATATGTATATATAATATATGTAAGATATATAAAAATAATGTAATATATATTATATACTATATACTAGAATTATATACTGTATTATATACAGTATATCATATAATATGATATAATTATATATTAAATTATAATGTGTAATATATGCATAAAGATATAATAATTGTGGTATTTATAATATACATTAATATACATAATCATTCCTCAAACATCTTGAAGCTCTTTATATGATTTTTTTTAAGATTTTTTATTTATTTGAAAGAAAGAGATGGGGAGGAGGGGAGGAGAGAAAGAAGCGGGCTCCATCTAGGATCCTGGGATCATGACCTGTGTTGACACTTAACCAACTGAGCCACCCTGGTCCCCCAGCACTTTATATGATTTAAAGACACTTTCACATCAAATGTGAGGTATGAACGGAAGTAATGAGCTTTGAAGTATTATCATCACTTTGAAAGAGACTCAGAGAGGTGATGTGACTTGCAGAGCTGAAACCAGAACCCAGGTATAGAGCCCCCTTTCTAGTGCGACACACTAATCAGAATGTGGGTTGCCACTGGGGTGCCAACAAGCATGAATATTACACATACACTGAAGTCATGTCAGAAACCAAGCTAAGGATTTAGGCAATCAGGTAGAAAATTAGGACAGAAATGGAGAAATTGATCTGCGTAGTCAGATTATCAGTCCTGTTCAACAGATTCATTTTGACCTAGGACACTATGCCTGTTTGAGAGCTTCCTGAAGACATGTTTTACAGATCTCTCCAGGGAATTTCTAAAGCCATTGCAAATTCTGCAGTAGCCAAAGTGTGGATACCATTTCTCTGCTGAGTATAGGAGATGTTTCTTTCTTTATGCTCAAGAAAGGATGCTTTATGTCTTCGGGAACAGAGAGGCTCAGGGGAGCAGTGAATCTCTCCCTGGAACCTAGTGGTGTACCCTATGTGAGAGCATTTGGCATTTCCAAGTCATTTTCTGACAATAGCTCAGTCATGATAAAATAAGCTATTCCTGTTTTGTACCTCAGATAGTTACTAAATAGTTACTATATGCTGCACACCATGAACAGTGTATACTGAGGAAGGGGATGTGATAAATAAAACACGATCCCTGGGCTCCAAGAGCTTATCAGGCAATGGAGACTGGAAGTAACGGTGTGGGTCAGATTTGCACAGACACTGAGAATACAGAGTAAAAAGTGCTAAGAGTACATGCTATTCCTTCTATCTGAAACATTCTTCCCTTCTGCCTCTCCCAGCTATTATCCATTCTATGGAGAAACCCTCTGTATCTCGATTCTTCCAGTGGACTTGGTGTCCTTCCACAATATTATCACAATATGGTCTTCCATTCTTGATGAAATGTGATTTTTTAAAGAAGAGCAACTTTGTATTTCTGTATCCTCAGAGTTTATCACTGTGTCCAGAATACAGAAAGTACTTATTACATGACTGTTTAGTTTTGTGCTGAGTAAATGAAGGAATGCCTAAATGCACTCTGGTGAACAAGGGAGAGACAGATTGCTTCTGTCTGAAAGGTATATGAAAGGTTGCATCAAGGAGATAGCATTCCTTGATTTTTGAGGAGTAGATATGATTCGAACATAAGAAAATCATAGAGGCCAGAAAAAGGGGTTAGGAATGTGCTCTAAAACTAATATTTTGAGGGGCACCTGGGGGGCTCAGTCAGTTAACCATCGGACTCTTGATTTCAGCTCAAGTCATGATCTGAGGGTCCTGAGATTGAGCCTCACATTAGACTTCATGCTCTGTGGGGAATCTGCTTCAAGATTCTCTCCTTCTGCCCCTCCCCACTGCTTACTCGTCTCTCTTTCTCTCTCTCTCTCTCAAATAAATAAATAAATATTTTGGAAAAAAAGAAAAAAGAAAGTTAAGACTTTGAAAAATAATAATACTTGGAGAGGGTTTCTACTACTTCTACCATGGTGAAGTAATTGGTACCAAACTTGCTGCCCCACCACAAGCAACCAGAAAACTGGACAAAATATGTGAAACAGATGTTTTTAGGCACAAGAATGGGAGCCCTAAAAGAATCTAACAATAAAGCAGAGTCCTATTTTCTTGTCTATACCACAAGCAGAGGGAACTCAAATTTTATTGAGATATAATCCATAAACCATATAGTTCACCCACTTAAAGTGTACAATTCAATGGTTTTCAGTATATCCACAGATTTTGGTAACCTTCACCACAATAGATTTTAGAACATTTTCATTACCTTGAAAAGAAACCCTGAAAACTTTTGCTATCACCCCCATATTTCCCCCTGCCCTGGCCCTAAGCAACCACTTAATCTACTTGCAGTCTCTATAGATTTCTCTACTCTGGACATTTCATCTAATTGGTGTCATACAGTATGTGAACTTTTGTGTCTGACTTTTTTCACTTAGCATCATGTTTTCAAAGTGGCTGTTATCAGCACTTCGTTCCTCTATATATATGTTGCTTATCCATTCATCAGTGGTTGGACATTTCAGTTCTTTCTACCTTTTAGCTATCATTAATAATGCCTATACAAAAATACTTAGAATAAAACCCAAACTTCTTATACTCTTCTCCTACAACCACTACTGCTCACTGCCCTTCAGTCACATGGACTTTTTTTGTGTTCCACAAACATGCCAAGACATGTTCCCACCTCAAGACTGTGACATTTGTTATTTCCTCCATGAGGACTGCTCTTCCTCGGGTCACCCCACAGCTGCCTGCTTTTTGATAATTCTGATCTCTGCTTAAATATTTTCTCACCAGAAACGTCTTTTCTAACCACCCTTATTACAACATCCCCCTCCTCCAGTCACCCTCCGTTCTGGAAGTGGGGCTTATTCTCTGCATGGCAATCATTATGATTACTATTATTGGTTGATTCGTGTTCTTAGTTATTACCTGCTTTTAACCATTAGAAGGGCAAATTCCATCAAAGTACCAACTTTATGGGTCTTAATTCCCATTGCATACCCAAGAATGGTGACTCTTAACTCTAGAGAACACACTGGTGGTTACCAGAGGGGAGGGCAGTGGGGGGATGGGTGAAATAGGTGATAGGGACTAAGGGGGGCACTTGTGATGAGCACCAGGTAATATATAGAATTATAGAATCACTATATTGTACACCTGAAACTAATATAACACTGTGATAACTGGCATTGAAATAAAAACTTTTTTAAAAGTAGGGCTGGGGCACCTGGGTGGCTCAGTGGTTGAGCATCTGCCTTCTGCTCAGGGCATGATCCCAGGGTCCTGGGATCTAGTTCCACATCGGGATCCCCATGGGGAGCTTGCTTCCCCCTCTCCCTACATCTGTGTGTGTGTGTGTGTGTGTGTGTGTGTGTGTGTTTCTCATGAATAAATATATAAAACCTTAAAAAAAAAACGTTCAGGGCTATCAGCAGAAGGGTGAAACTGATGTGGGAAACAAAGGCAGAAGAGAGATTATTGAATTTCTTTACTCCCTACAGCCCATTGACAAGTCGTTGAAACAAGCAGAGTGACATTCCTCTAGGGACTCAACTGCCTCGATGTTGACACTTTGCTAAGGGCAAAAGGCAACCTTAGCCCAACACCCCTCCAGGCCCCTGTGAGTCTACTTTAACATATAGAAATTCCTTTGGAAACTTCCTTTACCTCTACCACCCAAGATACATGTTGGCAATCATCCCCCAAGTATATGACCTACCAATATTCATCTGAAGGGTCTCATGACTTAGTTTTTAGTAAACACTAATAAATGAGGTTTCCTAAGAATAGCTGGCCCCCTCAGGAGCCTGGAAACCTTGTTTCCAAAATACCTGGGAGGCTTACACTATCCCTAACCCCCTCCCAACTTGAAAGTATATAATGGATGACTCCTGACCCCAGTGCTGCTCTTTCTGCCCGCCCTCCCCTCTGGTAACCACCAGTGTGTTCTCTAGAGCTAAGAGTCTGTTTTTTGGTCCTGTCCTGGCACTGTAATAAAACCACCTTTTTGCACCAAAGATGTCTCAAGAATTCCTTCTTGGATGTCAGCTTCAAAACCTAGCATCTTTCCTACATCAGTACCATATCTTCTTTGCATTAAAGGAACATTTTTCTCTTTTAGTATTTCTGAAATGAAAATGCATCTTGCAATGAAGTTTAGTAAAGCTATTATTGAAACGATATGTTACCATCCACGATGTCTTAGAATCATGGAAGGATAGTACATGAGGCACAAAGGGTGACAAGAAAGGGTGGCCAGAGGTGGAATCCTAATGAATATACATACGGGGATTGGATGAAAGTTTACCTTAGCGGGGTGCCTGGGTGGCTCAATGGTTGAGCATCTGCCTTTGGCCCCAGTCCTGCATCAGGCTCACCACAGTGAATCTTCTTCCTCTGTCTATGTCTCTGCCACTCTCTCTGTGTCTCTCATGAATAAATAAGTAAAATCTTAAAAAAAAAAGGAAAGTTTACCTGAAGAGTTGAACTCTGCTCTTGAAGATCTCAAACTTTTCCCTGTCATTGAAACCAGCTCAATGAGAATTTATGGAAAGTATTGCACAGTTTTCTGCCTTCCTGAAACATCACTGAATGTTTTCCAGATGAACAAACAGGCTGGAGAGTGAAATTTGGAAGGATCACAGCAGGGCTAGAAGATAGAGAAGGGTGCCAATCCTTCAGGACAAACTTTCTAGCTGTTCCTCTAGGCCTGCTGTGCTGGGGAATAGCAGTGCTTGGCCTTATCCAGGCAAGAGACTAGAAAATACTGAGGGAATGGAGTAGTCAGGGACTGCACAGAGGTCATGAAGTTTGAGATTCGGATGCCATTGCCAAGTTCCCTGCTAGCGGCTCCAGGCTCACTTCTCCCCATCCCCTATGGACCTGCCTCTCAAAAGCAGGAGTTGAGCTGGGGAAGCAGGACAAGCTGCATAACAGACTACTGATCTGCAGTCAAGTCTCTCCAGGCTGACTTGGAGGGAACTTGGAGGTGGAGAGCTGGAAAAACAGGTTCAGCAGTTCAGGGAGCCTAAAGACAACTTTTTGCACGTGACCTAAAAGGGTTCTCTTCACTTCAAGGAAAATCTGACCTATGTCCACAAGGCATTTCCAGAGACTTCTTTCTAAGCTCTGAGAAATTAAATAGAAGTTCAAGTGATACTGAACATGGAAGAATCTTTCAACGTCCTTTTTCATCTTCCTCTCTCTGGGGCCAAAGGCCAGTCCTGGGAAACGCTTCTGTAGCCAGAGGCCACAGGCAGTTGTTTGTTTCTCTAGCCAGGACTGGATTTGGGAGAAGCTGTTCGAGCCTCCGACTGGAGCTAGCAGTTACCCACAATGGGGAGCAACATGTCCAGTCCCCGAGGGGTAGAGATTCAAACCCTCGGGATGGGCTAAAGTAGGGTAAACAGGTTAATCTCGATATAAAAATCCTCCTTGGAACTTAGGAAGGCATTGGAACGTATCAGGTGTCTTTAAACCTCTCAGCTCCTACCTGTACCCCATTTCTAGGCTCAACTTTCCAAGTAACTAACTCCCAACTGAGGAAGAGCTACAAAGTGAGGAGCAGAAACCTGGATATGCATAAATTGCCCGCATTAAGCTATCCTGGGGGCACAGTTAAGCAGTGTTCTGTAATACAAAAGGGAATGGTGAAGACTATGGCTCACAAGTGAGACATTTCTCTGCTTAAAAGTATTCAAACTTGTATATTCCTTAAAGCTGTGCTAGCCACATATGCTCTGTTGGGACCACCAACAGGATAGTTGTGCTATCCCTGTGCCTATGGATAGCACAGGGGGGCATTTAGGCATCTGTCAAGACCACCAACCTCTTTGCAACCTGGGAGAAATCTGCAAATAATGAATGAATGTATTTTAAATGGGAGCATTAAAAAAATAAAAATAAATAAATAAATAAATGGAAGCATTAGAGGGAGGCATGGTGACAAGCACTGCAACCCCCCCCCCCCCCCCGCGCCACCTCGCCTGTTACTCCTCAGGGCACACCTGAGGAGGCAGTCACCTGATCACAGGGCTGATTCCCCTGCCAGGCAGTCATCAGCTCCTGAGAGGTATCCCTGGGGACCTTGCTCCCAATGAAAATGTATTTCCTTCTTGGGAGAGAACTAGAATCTCTAGAATCTCTAGCTGCTTGTTTAATTACATTCACAGAATAGATTGCACACTTGTCCCGACAAGAAATCAAACAAGCAAAAATGCAACTGTTAGAAAATTGGACCCACCTAATGAGTTATGCCAGACACGTGAGCACATGCACTAGAAAGCAAGAGACAGCTTTCTGCTCCCAAAATGCCTACTGAGGATTCTTCCTTGTCACAGATAGTCAGCACCTGCTCTGGCCCCGGGAAATGTTGCATTGAATGTCAGGGTTGGCACGGCTCTAAGTTACAGGTAAGTCCAGCCTCTCCTGTTATAGATGGAGAAACTAAGTTCAAAGAGGATAAGTGACTTGCCCAAGGTCAAATACAAATAGTAGAGCAAAGGTGTGCGCTTTATTTTGACTCTTGGAATGTCAGTTATTTTTTTAAGATTTTATTTATTTATTCATAAGAGACACAGAGAAAGAGGCAGAGACATAGGCAGAGGGAGAAGCAGGCTCCCTGTGGGGAGCCCAATGTGGGACTCAATCTTGGGACCCCAGGATCATGTCCTGAGCTGAAGGCAGGCACTCAACTGCTGAGCCACCCAGGCATCCCTGAATGCCAGAGTTTTTAAGGTGCTTAGCAATGTAGCCTATGCTTCCTCTCATTTTATAGAAGGAGAAACTGAAGCCCAGGAAGTGAAAGGGGTTTGTTCGAAGTCATACAACTATGTAATGTTTCAACCAGACATTAGAATCCAGTGTTCTGGACCCCAGACAAATGCTCTTTTCTCTGTACTGTGCCACTTCTTGGGCTCTGTTTGGAAATAAAGGAGCTTCAAAGCAAGGGAATGAAGTTTTGGGATCACTGATGCCCAATCTCTTAAGCTATCCTGAGGCTGTCCTCAAGTCCCTGCGAGCTGGAGTCAGCAAGGCTAAAGCCATGGGCCTCTGAAGGCGTTTCTCTATCTTTATTTGTCCCTCTGGTTCCCTTATTCTGCTATTGGTTACCTTCTGCCTGGTTGCTATCACTTAGTAACTTTGACAGTAACTTATCATTAGTAACTTTAGACAGTCTGGTCTAATAATGTAACTCCAGCCCTGGGTCCCTTACATTGAGATTGATGTGACTGAGGGTGGAAAGAGGAAGAAACTTGTGTCTTGGGGTCACTTGCTGGTTCCTTGTGAGCTGCTCCCTACACTCTGCTGTGCCTCCTTTGCCCATAGGTAGCACAGGGGGGCGTTTAGGCATAGAGCACCCCCGAGGAGCCACTGAAGGGAGGGAGAAAAGAGACTTGCATGTGGGACTGGATGTGCATTAATGAAAGTCTGATGGGGAAATCTGAATAAATCTCATTCTAGAAACACCAAAAGCAGCCTCCACTGCCAGTATCCAACCTACTATTCCTGCAGACCCTGAATGCTACTCTGGCTGTGTCAGCCTCTCATGCATGTCACAGCCACACTTTTTATGAGTAGCTGGCTTTATTCAGGGACCTGTTCCTTTAAGCAAAAGGAACAAAATGAAAATCTTGTGCCAGTTAAAATAACAGGATCTATCACCCAAGGAATGAGATTTACTTTCAACTGAGCCAAAGCCTCAGCAGCAATCTCCTTTGTCCAGAATCTAGCACAGAGCAATTCAGTTGCATTCTACTTCCACATGAATTCTACTGCATATTCAGGGAAATCTGAAGAGCAAAGACCACAGCAGAAGCAGTAAATAGCGAGATCTCTATAAATGATGAAAAGCAGAGCCTTTTCAAATGAGAACAAAGAGACACATCTTCCATCTTGCAACTTGTCCCATCCGTTATTCCATCAACATTTTAGGACTAAGGAGACTTGCTCTCTCAAATAGATAATGTGGAAAGAAAGCAATATATAAGACAAATGTTTTAGGTGTCAATGGTAGAATTTCAGGTTCTGACCTCTTAGTTGAGAGATATTTGTGGGACTGGAAATTATGCTTCTTACTTCTCTGACCACACCAATGTAGAACCTCCATGTCACTTGGCCACTCTTGTAACACTTGACATATTTTGCTTTAGGCAATATCTTGGCATGATTTGCAAGGAGGGCCCATTTCTTTTTTTTTAAGATTTTATTTATTTATTCATGAGTGACACAGAGAGAGAGAGAGGCAGAGACACAGGCAGAGGGAGAAGCAGGCTCCATGCAGGGAGCCTGACGCGGGACTCAATCCTGGGTCTCCAGGATCATGTCCAGGGCCGAAGGCAGGCACTAAACCGCTGAGCCACCCGGGCTGAGGAGGGCCCATTTCTAAGTAGTAGCCCACCATAAACACACTCAGAGGTACCCATGGGTTTTCCTTTTGGTGCAATCAAAACCTATCTTTGATGACAGCCCATGGTCTCCCTCTTTTCCCCCCAACTTGTCCCAGCTCTTCAAATGATCTGGAGCTTTCAGTTTGGTCAAGGCCCCCCTCTTCATTAAGAGGGGAGGAGTGATGGTGGACCCTTCTATCCAATGGCTCCTTATAGTCTCTTTTGGGAGCAAGCATGTGTCTTTCAAAGCCTTTAGCATAGGGCAGTCAAACGACCTTTTTTTCTTGCTAATATTGAAGTGTCCTTAATGGCAAGACTTTGATGCATCATTATACTAAAAGCTCTCTCCCCACTAGAAATAAGGAGGAGAAGAAATGAAGAGATCTAAAAAGAACCCTGTCCCACTATGCTTACATTAAAGTTATCTGTCTTTCCCCCTAGACACAGTCTTCTAGAGGGTAGGGACCGTGTCTACAGTAGTGAAAACATTAGTAGCTCAACAATATTGTTCAGGGAGTAAACAAGTACATAAACAAATATTCCATGAGTCCACTTCTTTGTGAAGACTGGCTGCAAGAAAATTCATCTTTGTAAATGGATTGAGAAAATTCCCCCAAAGAAAGAGTGAAGTAAAGTAGTTATTCTTGCCCTCAGTGAAATCTCTGGACATAGAAATGCTGGTCTCCATGCCTGCATTTTAGGTCTGTCAAAGCCATGACAGTGTAAATGGCAGCAGATTTGACCTTTCACATTAATAATTATAAAACTGGACAAAGTATATGAAACACCAGGTGTGTCGAACACTGAGCAACAAAAAGTACAGGGCTGTGATTCCCTAGATATAGGAAATAAATAAGGTTGGCCCTATGATTGCCTCAGCTTCTGACTGCACATACTTGCCAGACCATTGGCTCAGGGAGGAGAAACTCAAGTGCCGTAGTCTCACTGAGTCAAGAAGACACAGATTAAAGTTCATGGAAACTGAAACATGTGGAAATCATGGGACAAAATAACACAGAAGAGGGAGCTATGCAGAGAAAAAGCCCCAGAAAACTCCCTGGCATCCTCTTGCATCTTTGGCTGAATACAAAGCTGCAGGTACATATGGTGAAAATTCATAAGGCCAATGCAAGGAAAAACTACTGGGAAGCTATAATCTGGGTAGAAGACATCTCAGTTCTAAGCAGTCAAAGTGGAGAGACCACATTGAACACTTGGAGCATTCCGTAAAGAATGGAATAGTCTTGAGTTTCTGGTGGGTTAAATTAGCACATCTAGAGGTTCTATTAGAACCATCTAAACAAAACTTAAAAACAGACCTTGAAAGGATCAAGATGATCCACAAGTAACTTAACTTCCTGCTGGGGTCAATTTCAACACTCTGAAGGAACACAACAAAATCCAGGACCTCAGGAAGGTAATACTTGTGATTTAGTAAAAAATTAATAGCATTTAGTAAAAAATTACTAACAGAAAAGGCAGGAAAATGTGACCTGTAGCCAGGAGAAAAAAAAACAGTCCAAATACACAGACTCAGAAATTACAGGGATGATAGAATTAGAAGACAATGACTTTTTAGAAAATATTATAAATACTGAAATGCTGAAAGGAAAACATGAACATAAACAAGAGAGAAATGGATGGGAAAAAAAACAAATGGGACTATTTCCACAATGGAAAATTAAAATATCTAAAAGTGAAAAATTCATTGAATGAATTTAACATCCTACTAGTAGTACAAAAGAAAAGATCAGTGAACTTGAAGAAGGTGACAACAGCTGAGCATAGAATGGGTCCCACTCCCTTTTGAGCCCCTGAGCTCTGGTGGGGAAATTCTGGTTTAAGTCATCCCATTCTCCCTCCTATTATTTAAATCAACTTTAGCTTTCTTCTTCTCAAGAGGCAGAGGCAACATTTTTAGGTTAGATTCTTGACAGAGTGTTAAACACTGCCAGCAACATTGCCTTGATGTGATTCACAAAGCAATGTCCTGCACTTTCAAGGTTTTCCATTTATCCAGAAAATCATTTATTCAGAAACCATCTATTAAGAATGTATGAAGTTCCAGGCATAGTGCTAGACATTGGGGGTGGAAAAATAAATAAGAAGGGTCCTGGTCTAGTGGAAAGACAAGAGTACACAGATCAGTATAATACAGAGTAATAAATTTGACTCAACGTGTATTCACTAAACTTTAACTCTGTGCTAGTCATTGCTAGCTGCTGATGAAATAAGTTTCTGCTTAAAGTTCAGGATTTCAGGGATCCCTGGGTGGCGCAGTGGTTTGGCGCCTGCCTTTGGCCTAGGGCGCGATCCTGGAGACCCGGGATCGAATCCCACGTCGGGCTCCCGGTGCATGGAGCCTGCTTCTCCCTCTGCCTATGTCTCTGTCTGTCTCTCTCTCTCTCTCTGTGTGTGACTATCATAAATAAATAAAAAAAATTAAAAAAAAAGGAGAAAAAGTTCAGGATTTCATAAATGTACTTAAAAGCTAGAGCCAAAGAGCACTAATGCTCAACTGTTGGGGAGAGGAAGAGATTTGGGATATTTGGGATTCTGTTTATATGAATTGACTAATTCTTGATATTTGTGAGTTTACCTCATGAGGTTACCACACATCCATTGGTCAATAAAAATGGACTATGGGGGCACCTGGATGGCTCAGTGGTTGAGCATCTATCTGCCTTTGGGCTAGGGTTGTGATCCTGGAGTTCTGGGATTGAATCCCACATTGGGCTCCCAACAAGGAGCCTACTTCTCCCTCCGCCTATGTCTCTGCCTTTCTCTCTCTGTCTCTCATGAGTAAATAGAATATTTTTTATAAAATATTTTTAAATGAACTATGAACACCCATTGGTGTCCAAGAAAGTTTGCTTGTTCTCAACAGGCTTCTACTGAGATTCAGTTTCTTTCTGGTCCCTGACTCTGGCCTCTAGCTTTTGTTTATCACCCTTGTCATGCAGTTCACACTTGGTCTATCCTGCTTTTTACTCTTGTATTCATTTCCAAGACTTTTTGCCTGAATATATCCTAATATACCCCAAAGAGCCAAGCTCCATGCTTGTCCACCATATTTATTTTAAGGATAGGTGGTTAAGGAAAACATTTCCATAAAATGGAAATTATCTTAGGTCATCTTGAATTTATATATGTTGCATTTCAGATATTCACAAAGTTGAGTAGAGACATAAAAGATATTTTAAAAAGCCAAACTGAACTTCTAGAGATAAAACTACAATGTCTAAAATGAAAAAAATATACTGAATTGGAACTAATGGCAGAGTACACATTGCAGAAGAGAATATTAGTGAATGTGAATACATATCAAGAGAAACTATATAAAATGAAATGCAAGGAAAAAGGGTTTTAATGAACACAGCATTTGTGAGCTTGGGGTTACAACAAGTGGTCTAATACACATATACTCAGAGCCTCAGGGGAGCATGGGCAGAAAAATATTTGAAAAAGTAATGGCTGGAAATTTTCCAAATTTAAAGAAAACTATAAACCCACAGATCTAAGAAGCTCAGTGAACTCTACACACATGAAATGTGAAGAAAACGAGACCAAGGCACATCATAATTGAATTGCTCGAAGCCAGTGAGAGAAAGAAAATCTTAAAAGTAACCAGAGAAAAAAGACATGCTATATTTAGAGGAACAAAGGTATAGATGATAACAGATTGCAAATTAGTAACAGGGCAGGCAAAGGAGCAACATCTTATTAGAAGGTGGGAAATAAATCCAACAAAAATTCAGGGATCTTCTATCTCAGGGAAATTTCTAGGCTTTCAGTGATTTGGGGCATGTCAAGATGTCTCTTCTAAAGTAAAGGATAAGTTGTTGCATCTGGTCCCTCTCACAACCAAAAGAGAGGCATAACACCTGGTGGGCTTCCTTCTTTGGATATTGGAGACAACATATTCCTTATTTGGGTGTTTACTCTGGTCAACTTACTTAGGGACCTGAAAAGCTGCTAGTTTTGAGTGGAGAACAGAACAAGAGAAGGATCTGCAAAAGGTCCAGGCTGAAATGCAAGGTCCACCACTTAAGCCATATGATCTAGCACATCCAGTGGTTCTTGAAGTGTCAGTGCATATAAGGATGCTATTCAGAGCCTCTGACAAGCCTCTGTAGGTTAATTACAGTACAGACCCTTAGTATTTTGGAGCAAAGCCCTGCTATCCTCTGCAAATAACCACTCTCCCTTTGAGACACAGCTTTTGACCTGCTACTGGACCTTAGTAGAGACTAAACACTTGAGAATGGGCCACCAAATTACCATACGAACTGAGCTGCCCATCATGAACTGAGTGTTATCTGACCTATCAAGCCATAAAATCAGACATGCACAGAAGCACTCCATCACCAAACAGAAATGGTATATACATGGTTGAGCCCAAGCAAGCCCTAAAAGGACAAGTAACCTATTTAAAGAAGTGGCCCAAATGCCCGTGATTCCCACTCCTGTGACATTACCTTCTCTCTCCCAGTCTGCACCTATGACCTTATGGGGGGGGGGGCGGTTCCCTATGATCACTTGACAAAGGAGGAAAAGATATGTGCCTGGTTTACAGATGATTCCACACAACATGCAGGCACTACCCAGCAGTGTGCAATTATAGCACCATAGCCACTTTGGACTCTTCATACCTCTGAGTCAATAACCAAAGAGAGTTACTGTACTGATGGGGGCACTGGATCCTAAGCACCAAAGGAAAATTGGACTATGATGACAATCATACTTGGTGAATGCAAAGATAATATGGAATAAATAGAAGATCATTATAAATACCAGGTATGGCTACATGATCAGTTTCTGTCCTCCTTATTTTGTTATCTAGGTTTGTATATATGTTTGTACACACATACACATAGAGAGCAAGGACCTTTGTTTGAGAGAGGGAGAGAGAGAGAAAGAGAGAGAGAGAGAGAGAGAGAAATTGGAAATTGGTGATTCTGTTCCTGATGCCAGCTCTTGAGCATTCCCCAGGCAGGGCACCTCTCTGGGCAGCATCCTCTTCTCTCACTGCTGAGCCAGCTCCCAAGTGCCCAGCTAGATGATAAGCTCATTCATGATACAGTGTTGATGGCTGATGGAGGACATAATTAGGGATTTAAGACTAGGGGACCTGATGGGTCAGAAGCTAGTTTAAGACCACCACACCTGTTTCTTTGGCTGCCCCATTTCTTGTTTTATTTTTTTTTGTATATATTTTTTATTGGAGTTCGATTTGCCAACATAGAGCATAACACCCAGTACTCATCCCGTCAAGTGCCCCCCTCAGTGCCCATCATCCAGTCACCCCAACCCCCCGCCCACCTCCCTTTCCACCACCTCTTGTTTGTTTCCCAGAGTTAGGATTCTCTCACGTTCCGTCACCCTCTCTGATATTTCCCACTCATTTTCTCTCCTTTCCCCTTTATTCTCTTTCACTATGTTTTATATTCCCCAAATGAATGAGACCATATAATGTTTGTCCTTCTCCGATTGACTTACTTCACTCAGTTCCATCCACGTTGAAGCAAATAGTGGGTATTTGTCCTTTCTAATGACTGAGTAATATTCCATTGTATACATATACCATATCTTCTTTCTACTGCACCCTATTTGACTCACTGGCAAAGCCATGGCACCAATCCAACATCTTTATTTGTAGGTGCTTTACTTTTTCCCTACTATCACAAATGCATCTGGCTGGTTCATCAGTCTCGAAAATCATCTCTGAGGTGGACTCTTGCAACCTGCTCCCTAATTTAGAACTTTCCTTTCCATTTTGATGTGTAGATATTTGTCTTTCTGCTAATTAGGGCTAAGCTGATCCACGATGAGAGGCAATCCACCCTTAGAGGTGGAACCCTTTGTTTAAAGGAACTCGAGTTCCTTTAGAGTTGTAAAATTTTTTACAAAGTAAAAGGGGAGCTTCTCGGATAAGGGGGCTGGGGGAGAGAGGATAGAACTGAGGCATTTCCACTGAGTTCTGGGGCTTACAAGACCTGTGGTTTAAAAGCCAGTAGTGAACAGAGATAAAGATTCCCCAGAATTCTGTTTCTGTTTCAGCCTTATTGAGGCATCATGGGCAAATAAGAATTGTATACATTTAAGGTGTACAGATTGCATTTTGATATGTGTGTATATTATTAAACGACCACCACAATCAAACTAACATATCTGTGACTTCACAAAATCACCATTTTCTTTTTTTTTAAGATTTTATTTATTTATTCATGAGAGACACACAGAGAGAAGCAGAGACATAGGCAGAGAGAGAAGTGGGTTCCTCACAGGGAGCCAGATGCAGAAGTCAATCACCAGACCTGGGATCACGCCCTGAGCGGAAGGCAGATGTTCAACTGCTGAGCCACCCAGGTGTCCCCACCATCTTCTTTCTTTTTGTGGTGAGAACACTGAAGATCTGCCCTATCAGTAAATTTCAATTTACAATCCAGTATTGTTAACTATATCTATATTGCTTTACATGAGATCTCCAGAAATTATTCATCTGGAATAACTGAAATGTTATACCCGTTAACTAACGTCACACCGTTTCTTCCTCCCCTGGCAACTGTACCACTCAGCTTCTATGAGTTTGACTATTTTTTTTAAGATTCTTATTTATTCATGAGAGACACCGAGAGAGGCAGAGACATAGGCAGAGGGAGAAGCAGGCTCCCCACAGGGAGCCTGATGCAGAACTCAAACCCAGGACCCCAGGATAATGACCTGAGCCAAAGGCAGATGCTTAACCACTGAATCACCCAGGTGCTCCAAGTTTGACTATTTTAGATTCCACATATAAATGAGATGCTGAAGTTTTTCTCTTTCCATGTCTGGTTTATTTGACTTAGCATTCAAGTTGTCACAAATGACAGAATTTCCCTTGTTTTGTGGCTGAATAATTTTTTGAATAATTTTTTATTGTATAGTTATATCAAATTTTTTAGCCATTCATTCACTGACAAATTAGGTTGTTCCCACATCTTGACTACGATGAATAGCGCTTCAGTGAACATGGAGTGCAGATAATCTCTTCAAGACACAGATTTTATTTCCTTTCGGTATATACACAAAAGTGGGCTTGCTAGGTTGTGTGGTAGTCTTGTTTTTCCTTTTTTGAGTAACCTCCATTTTGTCATCCATAATGGGTGTCATTCCCACCAACGATATACAAGGGTTCACTTTTCTCCACATTCTTGCTAACACCTTGTACTTTTTGTCTTTTTGATAGTAGCCATTCTGACAGGTGTGAGGTGATAGCTCATTGTGGTTTTGATTTGCATTTCCCTGATGATCGGTGATGTTGAGCACCTTTTCCTATGCTTGTTGACCATTTCTATGTCTTCTTTTTTTGTTTTCTGTTTCTTGGGTTTTTTTTTCTTTTTAAAAAATATTTAATTTATTTATTCATGAGAGACACACAGAGAGAGGCAGAGACATAGGTAGAGGGAGAGGCAGGCTCCCCACAGAGAGCCCGATGTGGGACTTGATCCCAGGACCCCGGGATCATGTCCTGAACCAAAAGCAGACATTCAACCAGTGAGCCACCCAGGTGTCCCTGTATGTCTTCTTTGGAGAGACGTCTATTCAATTCCTTTACCCATTATTTAATTATATATATATATATATATATATATATATATATATATATATATTTGCTATTGAGTTGTAGGAGTTTCTTATATATTTTGGATATGAACTCCTTATCAGCTAGATGGTTAGTAAATATTTTCTCCCTTTCCATAGGTTGCCTTTTCACTCTGTTAATTGTTTACTTCGTTGTGCAGAAGCTTTTGGTTTGATTTGGCACCACTTAGCTTATGTTGCTTGTGCTTTTGGCGTCATATCCAAGAAATCATTGCCAAGACCAACATCATGAAGCTTTTATTCTTTGTTATCTTCTATGAGTTTTACATTTTCAGGTCTTATAGTTAAATCTTTAATCCATTTTATTGTTATGTACGATGTAAGACAAAGTTCCAATTTCATTTTTTAAGGATTTTATTTATTTATTTGAGAGAGAGAGAATGACAGAGAAAGGGGCAGAGGGAGAGGAAGGAAGCAGACTCCCCGCTAAGCAGGGAGCCTGACACAGGGCTCAATCCCAGGATCCTGAGATCATGATCTGAGCCAAAGGCAGACTCTTAACCAACTGAGTCACCCAGGTGCCTCTCCAATTTCATTTTTTTGCATGTGGATCTCTAGTTTTCCTAATACCATTTATTGAAGTGACTCTCCTTTCCCCATTGTGTATTCTTGGCATCTTTGTTGAAGATCAGTTGACCACAAATGTGTGAATGTATTTCTGGAGTCTCTATTCTCTTGATCTATGTGTCTGTTTTTATGCCAGGACCATAGTGTTTTGATTATTGTAGTTTCATAATATATTTTGAAATAAAAACGTGTAATGCCCCAGCTTTGTTCTCTTTGCTCAAGATGCTTTGGTTATTAAGAGTCTTTTCTGTTTTCTTTCTTTTTTTTCCTTTTGTTTTTATATGAATTTTATGATTTTTCCATAATTGTGTAAAAAATGCTACTGAAATTTTTTAAAGATTTTTTAAATTTATTAATGAGACACACACACACAGAGGCAGAGACATAGACAGAGGGAGAAGCAGGCTCCATGCAGGAAGCCTGATGCAAGACTCGATCCCGGGACTCCTAGATCACGCCCTGAGCCCAAGGCACACGCTCAACCACTAAGCCACCCTGGCATCCCTGCCACTGAAATTTTGATAAGGGTTGCATTGAATTCATAGTTCAGTTAAGGTAGTATGTACATTTCAACAGTATAATATCCTCTAATCCATGCACACATGGGATGTCTTTCCACTTATATATATATCTTCTTTAATTCTTTTCTCAGTATTTTATAATTCTGGTGTACACTTCTTTCACTTCCTTGGCTAAATTTATTCCTAAGTATTTTTTATTTGTATTGCTATTGTAAGTGGGATTGTTTCCCTGAATCTACTTAAAGTGGCTCTGAGCCTCACTGATCCCATCTAGAAAATGAAGACATTGGATCAGTGAGAACATTCTTTTTTCCCTCCAAAACAAAATCAGATCCAGAAGTCCAAACTATAAATTAACATATACAAATATACTTCCTTTTGTTGAATCAAGCACCAAGGCCTACAGCCTTCCTGCTCCCCAGTGACTTGTTGCCTCTGAAGTGACTCCATGGAGTCTAATGCTTAGATAATCCCTAAGGCTCTTCTAAAGGAAAAAAATGTCATTTATGGAGCATCTACTATGTACCAGGCCCTGGACTAAGCAGAAGTCAAGATCTAAGGCAAAGCATTCTCAGGGAAAAGAGGGGCAGGAATGGGGGGCATACAGCAAATGGCAAGAGTAAAACTGGCTGAAATGTTCCTGGTAGAGAAACACACCTCAAGCCATTTGGGGATATGAAGCAGGAGTTCAGAAGGGGAAAGAGCAGACTAATCTAGCTTTGAAATGTTGCTGTTCAGACTGTGTGGGCACTGATGTGCCCATGACAATCTGAAAGAGCCCTCCGATTTTCCCATGTTCCAGGTGCTTTTAAAGAGCCCTACTTTTGGAGTTTGTATGAAGTCATGCTTACCTCCTGTAGATGCTGCTCAGCTGTCAAGAGCTCTCCAATCCCCCTGGAAGTCCTCTTGAGACAAAGGAAGCTGTGGGATGCAGAGGGGCCCAAGTTCCTATGAGTGGGTGAGAGATGGAAGCAAAGCAAATGGGATTTAGAGCGGGAGAATGTTCAGTTCCTTCTTGGTGATGTCGCTAAGGAAACAGGAGCAGAGGAGATAAGCTCCCAGCCTAATTTCATAGTTCAATTTCATCTCCGAGTGGCTGAGACTAATGGGGAAAAAAGGGCAAAGTGAAGAGACAACTTCTTGGGGAATCGAACTTAGTGGAAAGTTTCCACTGAAAATAGAAAATCTGAAGTGCAAATGTATTTGAAAGTTCCTCTTCAGTATTAGTAGGAAAGGAGCCTGACATTTAAGGATTAAAGAGTCCAGTGTTAGACCACCAGTCCAGCCTGATCTCTACTTCCCTTTGACCATCACTCTTTATCAAGCCATAGGCCTGGACTCCTAAATAATCGTAACTGGTGCATTTTCCATCTCCAAGCTTCACCTAACTCTCTACCCCTCCACCCCACCCATGGCTTTCTTTCTCCTTAGAGCTCTCTCCTCTCTGCATTCGTGAGCCACTCACACACATCAGCATTGTTCTTGCACCACCTAATCTCAGAAAACATTACGTCTTTTTTACTGTGCTTAAGTCTCTCACGACAGGACAAGTTACGTTCCTTGCCTCTTTGCCCTTCCCCAGGCATCTAGCCATGCTAGCACAGTTAGTGGACCAAAACGATCTTCAGGTTATTTTGTTGATTATTACAAATATATCAGGAGCCTCTGACCCATATACTCTGCCCTGAATTCCTTATAGGTCCTTGATCAAGCTTCTGCTCCTTTAGGCGCCTCAGTTGCCTCATCTGCAAATGATGGGGTTAGACCCGAAGTATAAGAGCCCTTTAGGCTTTAACACGAGATTCTTTGAGCGCGTGCTCAAAGCAAGGAAAGAGGATCAACCCACCTTGCTAAGGTGGGGGAGGCGGCGGGGAGGAAGAAATGAATCTAGGAACTCATGTGAGAGTTGAGGTGCGGGGCGGGGGTTGGGGGGAAGCATCTGCTCAGAGGACGGGCTGTTAGAGCTGTACGTGTTTTAGAAACACAAGTTGTCTTTGGTGGTGGGCAAAGGAAGGTCTCGTAACTGGTTGCAACGCAGTAAAGGCAGAATAACCAAGTTGAAACTCCCCACAGCTGAGACCTCAGGTCCTACTGAATGGCTGGGACAGGTTAGCAAAATTCCCAGACACTGCCATCTAGTGGCAGGTCAGAGTTATTTGGGGCAAATCGCTCTTGTGTTCTCAGATGGGAGCTATCAGGCTTTTGGAAAACCATGGGTCTGCCCAAAGGTGAAATATTGAGCTGATGAAGAATGAAAAAAGGGGCACGGGCGTGGCTCAGTGGTTGAGCGTCTGCCTTTGGCTCAGGTCATGATCCCAGAGTCTTCAGAGCCTGCTTCTCCCTCTGCCTATGTCTCTGCCTCTCTCTATCTCTCATGAATAAATGGATAAAAATCTTAAAGAAAAAAAAAATGAAAAATTCCCTGAGAGAAAGACTGATGAAGAAACTAAGAGAGACCAAGACAGAGAATGACAAAGACAAGGCCAAAGCAAGTGAGACACAAAGACAGGTATTTATGAAGCTAACTGAACCTTTCACTGAATATTGGAGAGTGGTGGATGGGGAGAATTAATGCAGTCACTTACTCTGGCCCAGCACCCCCATCACAGCTTTAGGAGGCTGGTGATGGAAGAAGCTTCTGGTAGGCCTTCTGTGCTTTTTTTTCCCTTGTGATCTGAATTTCTTCCTTATCTCTCACTCTTTTACTTAGCCTTTGTATGTCCCTCCCCTCGTGACCATTCTTTACCCACCCACCCCCAAACAAAAACAAAAAAATTCCAAACAACAAAAACTCCCCTTGGGGTTGCAGATAAGTATTAGAGACTACAGAGGACCACTCTTTTTGAAAATGGTTAACACCGAAGATGTCTCCAGAGTTCTGAACACACTTAAACTCAAATAATAATGTAGAAAGTCTTTTGTCTTGTTACACTGTAGCCCTTCCTTGCTCCTGAGCTGCAGATCTACTGCTTAGTGGGCATTTTTTTTTTTTTTTTTTTATTGGTGTTCAATTTACTAACATACAGAATAACACCCAGTGCCCGTCACCCATTCACTCCCACCCCCCGCCCTCCTCCCCTTCTACCACCCCTAGTTCGTTTCCCAGAGTTAGCAGTCTTTATGTTCTGTCTCCCTTTCTGATATTTCCCACACATTTCTTCTCCCTTCCCTTATTTTCCCTTTCACTATTATTTATATTCCCCAAATGAATGAGAACATATAATGTTTGTCCTTCTCCGACTGACTTACTTCACTCAGCATAATACCCTCCAGTTCCATCCACGTTGAAGCAAATGGTGGGTATTTGTCATTTCTAATAGCTGAGTAATATTCCATTGTATACATAAACCACATCTTCTTTATCCATTCATCTTTCGTTGGACACCGAGGCTCCTTCCACAGTTTGGCTATCGTGGCCATTGCTGCTAGAAACATCGGGGTGCAGGTGTCCCGGCGTTTCATTGCATTTGTATCTTTGGGGTAAATCCCCAACAGTGCAATTGCTGGGTCGTAGGGCAGGTCTATTTTTAACTGTTTGAGGAACCTCCACACAGTTTTCCAGAGTGGCTGCACCAGTTCACATTCCCACCAACAGTGTAAGAGGGTTCCCTTTTCTCCACATCCTCTCCAACATTTGTTGTTTCCTGCCTTGTTAATTTTTCCCATTCTCACTGGTGTGAGGTGGTATCTCATTGTGGTTTTGATTTGTATTTCCCTGATGGCAAGTGATGCAGAGCATTTTCTCATGTGCATGTTGGCCATGTCTATGTCTTCTTCTGTGAGATTTCTGTTCATGTCTTTTGCCCATTTCATGATTGGATTGTTTGTTTCTTTGGTGTTGAGTTTAATAAGTTCTTTATAGATCTTGGAAACTAGCCCTTTATCTGATATGTCATTTGCAAATATCTTTAGTGGGCATTTTTATTTGAATGTCTTTATAGCTTTTCAAAACTTCATTTTTCCAAAGTGTGCTTCCTTCTTCTATATCCCAACAACCTGTCATCGTTTTCTGGTCCTTCTGTGTCAGGCGCTTTTGTTCTACCAGTAATCCAGAGCCAAACTCTCCTCTTCCTCCCTCTCCACACATTCCAATTCTCCCATTAGGCACCAAGTCTTTGCAGCTCCCCCAAAGCAATATCCCTTTAAAATTCTATTTTCCCTTTCTACTTATACTGTCCTAGATATGGTTAAAACCTCTCAACTGGACCATAGAAATGGCCTTGATACAGAGGTCGAATTCATCCACCTTTCTTCATTTTTCACTGGCAACAACCCATTCATAGTTTCATCATCTTTCACTTGTGTTACTTCAATAGCCTTTTAACTAATC
The DNA here is from genome assembly GCF_003254725.2 of Canis lupus dingo. NCBI lineage: Eukaryota > Metazoa > Chordata > Mammalia > Carnivora > Canidae > Canis > Canis lupus. The sequence goes on along the minus strand of NC_064281.1, from coordinate 103,662,173 downwards.
TGTCTACCTTCAGACTTGTCCTACAAAGGCCTTCCTCCATACAACAGCTAGATTGATCTTTTTACCCTGCAAAATCTCACATTTCTCTTCCCTGTTTTAAACTCTTCAACAGAGCTACAGCTGAATGACCTCAGGTTGAGTAGAGTTCTTAGATATAATACCCAAAGCACTCTCTACAAAATGTAAAAGTGATTAGCCTTCACCCAAATAAAAACTTTTATGCTTCAAAGGATTCCATCATGAAAGTGAAAAGATAAACTAGAGTGGGAGATAATTTTTGGAAGCCATATATCTCATGAGGATTTGTATCAGAACAAAAAAATCTTAGAATTTGATAATAAAAAGGTAATCCAATGAAAATTGGCACAAGGATCTGAATAAATAATTCTCAAAAAAATATATCCAAATGGATACTAAGTACGTGAAAAATGTTCAACATCATTAGTCATAAGGAAGATGCAAAGGAAAATGACAAGATACCATGTCACATTCACTAGGATGGCTATAACTTAAAAAAAAATAATATGTGTTGGCAAAAATGTAAAGAAATTGGACCCCTCCTACATTGCTGGTGGGAATGTAAAAAGGGTGTAACCACTTTGGAAACAGTCTGGCAGTTCCTCAAAGGTTAAACATAGAGTTACCATATCATCCAGAAATCCTACCCAGAGATATAGACCCAAAGGATCTGAAAACATATATCCATACAAAAATTTGCACACAAATATTCACAGGAGCATTATGCATAAGAGCCAAAAAATATAAACAACTCAGATGTCCATCAATTGATGAATGGATAAGTAAAATGTGGTACACCCATACAATGGAATGTTCTTTGGTCGTGAAAAGAAATGGAGTACTGAGAGCTGCTACAACATAGATGAACCTCAAAAATACAATGCTAAGTGAAAAGAGCCTGTCACAAAAGACCACATATTGTATGGTGCCATTTATATGAAATATCCAGAATCGGCAAATACATAGATACAAAAAGTAGATTAGTGGTCACCAGTGGCTAGAGAATTGGGGAGGTGGAATGGGGAGTTTCTCCTAATGAGTATGGGATTTCTTATTAGGGTAATGAAAATGTTCTGGAATTAGTGGTGATGGTTGCACTTGTAAATATGCTAAAAACCACAAATTGTATTCTAAAAATATGCAAATTGTATGGTATACAAATTATATTTTAATAAAGCTATCACTAGAAAACAAAAATGTCCATAGCTCCCTGTTGTTCCTAGCATGAAGTCCTGAAACATCAGAGCCTTCACTCCTGCACACATGTCCGATCCCCGGCATGCACTACATCACATCTAGCCTCTCTAGATCCACTTATTTCTAGGCTCCCAGCAAGCTGCGTATGACTGCTCAACTATGTCTTTGCTCCTGCCATTCCTTCTTTTTGGAAAGTCTCCTCTGCCTTGTTTACTCAGTGAACTGCTACTTATTTTTGCGGAAGCAACTCAATCATCTTCTCTCTCTCCAATCTCCATCCCCCTAGGCCAAGAAGGGCTAACTCCCTGTCTGTGCCACAACTGTTCATAGTACATACCCTATCACTGCATGTCTGACACTGTGTGGCAGTTATCTGTATTGACCTCTTGTCTCCTTAGCTAGATGATGAGTTCATTGCAGGTGGAAACTGTGTCAGATCTACCTCTCTAAACCCAGCTCCTAGAGCAGGGCCTGGTACATAGTAGGCTCTAAGTATGTATTTGTTGGTTAAATGAATGAATTTAAATAGGCTACCAGTTATTCATACCAGGTTGTCACTCCACTTTTTCAGAGTGATAGCAGATGACCTGTGAGCTGGCACCAAGTTCTGAACACATGGAAGAGTAGGGCAGACCTATTTTGGGAGCAAGGAGAAGGCAAGCCTCGCCAGAACAGTGCAGAGCACAACCCTGGGAAACCAGAATGCCAACAAAGGCCTGTGGCTGGGAGGAAGGAAGTAAGGGTCACTGGATTTGAAGGAAAAAGATAGAAAGGGGAGGGATCATCACCACGCAGGCAGAAATGCAGGCCTCCTCTTCATCCCCTTGTCTGAAATCATTGACCAATTGGGTAGTGAGCTCCTCAAGGGCACGGATCACATCTGATTCTCTTCTGAAGCACCGTGCCTGGCACAGAGTGACACAAATTAGCTGTGATACGAATGGAGGAGTTTTGATGGCCTCTCAGGATCATGGCAAGGGGGAAACCAGGCCCAATCAGATCTTCCCTTGGGCTTCCTAGGGCTGTGAGCAGCAGGAAGAGACCAGGGAGTACTCTTCCAATTCAGAGGAGTTGGCCAGTCTTGCAGGCCAGGGCAGTAAAGAACAGAAAGGGCCAAACTCTAGGGGCTTTCAAGGCAAAGGAAGACCTTAGAATAGCTCTTGAGACACACTGCCTACCACCATGGGCCTTTCCTGAGAGATGGGACAACCTTGATACTGCCCCCAGAGATTTCCACCATGCACAGACAAACAGCAGACAGCAGACAAACACCCCTGTCTGTACTTCCTGGCTTCCTAATTCTACAGGGAACCTTACCATATTTCCAGACCAATGACCTTGAATAACCAGAAAGGCCAGCTGCCCCTAGCCCAGAGTAGCGGTTTGCTTGATTTTGGGAGGTGAGGTGGGAGTGGGGAGATGAAACCTGGACCAGAAAGTGGTCTATACTAAAGGAAGTTAAAATGCCAAAAGTGCCTGAGTGTACTAGAGAAGGAAATCTGCCTCAAATCTGTAACATAGAAATCCTGCCTGAGTTTCTAGCCAGCTGGCCTGTCCTACATACTTCGAACATGCCAGCCCCCACAAGCACATGAGCCAATTCCCTAAAATATCTCCCAAGACATTTTTATATAAAAAATATAAAATACCTCGAGAGAGAGGGATTAAGAGAGATCATATATAAATATATATATATATTTTTTTTTTTCTGTTTGTCTCTAGAATGTTGACTGATACTCCCAGCAAAAGAAGAAACAGTTGAAGAGGAAAATGTGAAATGTGTCTATTTCACAATTTTGTCCCCTGGCAACTCTCTCATATGGAGGACAGCTTCCATCAATGGCCTGTTTGTCATTGTCCAGTTTCTGATTCAAAACAGTTGTCTCTTTGCTGAGCCAAGCCCTATTTGACAACAGACACTTCTGATTAAGTGCACGCGGTCGGTGGCCTGAGACCGCACAGGTGCCAGCAAACCCTCCTCTTTCTGTCATCTGAGTGGCAGAAGGGACGGGTTTAACTTTCTTACCCAGAGTCAGACAGAAGCCGGTCTGGAGCCACTCCCGGCTCCGGCTGGGTGTGGTTCCGATCTGAAGCCCCGGGGCTCAAATGAGAGTGAGGAGGTTTGAAGGACAGTCATTCATCAGCAAACACAGGCCCCAGGCAGAAACGGCAGGTTTTGCCACTTCCCGGTTAAAGCGGCCTTGCCCGGACTTGACGGCCTTACCAATTACCAGGTCTTTCCACAGCGCGCAGTGGAGAAGTGAGACAGTGTGCTCCGTAGGACCCGTGGGCATCTGTAGACAAGGTGGGTGCTGAATGTAACACCTGAGCCATGGTGATAATTAAGGAAGGCCCAGGGAAGGAGAAGAGGCTATTCTTGTTCAATCAGGGGGAGGAGAAAGTTCAGGAAACAAAGTTCTTTTAATGGAGTCATGACCTCTTTTCTAAAACTGAGGAAGCTGAAGCACCGCTGAGTCGTTGGCCCCTTTAGATTAAATACAAATGCACTTTGTACGAGATATTTAAAACCACGATGAATTCAAATAATTCAATTGTTCCCCTCATCCGTATTCACAGTCATGATCCTCTGCCAGCTCCAGATGTTTCTAGGAGTGGTTTGCTCTAAAGCTTGTAACATAGACTTGACATCATTCTGTGGCATTCCTTTCACCGATGATGAACAGAGGACACGAGGCCCTGACTCACAGTTTGGCCGGAGTCTGCCCTGATGAAGGCAAGCTGCACAGAGTCGCAGCTTACCTCCCCGATCAGGGCCAGCTTTGTGCATTCGTGGCCCTCTTATTAGGACAACGGTTTCCCTTATTTACAATGGGGTTCCTAACCATCCTGTTGAGGGGGGGAGGGTGCCCAACTCAGAGCCAGGCAACATCACGCTGGTAACGCTGAAGCAGAGATACGTACCGTGTGTCTGATCTGTGAATTGGTAGCCGGCAGGAAGGCGTGGAATTACAAGGTGTGCTGTTAGTCTTTGAGGATGCATGTTCCCTTGTGTAATAAAGCAGTGCATTGCTTCTTAAATTTTAATGGGCACGTCGATCACCTGGGGATCTTGTTAAAATGCAGATTCTCATTTGGTAGCCTGGTAGGTACCGAGATTGTGAATTACAGACAAGTTCCTGATGACACCTTACGCAGCTAGTCCTCTTCAAATCCAAGGTTATAAAACCAGCGTAGACGTGCAAATAGGCCCCACACCTCTAGTGTCACCAGAGTACTGTTAGCCACACACAGAAATGGCCTAGACCTTCTCTCCTGTGGTTTGCAGTCCAGCAGAGAAGGAGCCTGTCTGCACATAATGGGATTAGAGGCACGAGGGTGGAGATGTTCCCAGGAACAAGTGGTCACTTCCAGCTGAGAGGGGGAACTGCAAAAGCTTCAGAGAGGACACAGCTCTTAAGCAGCGGTATGAAGGAGAGATAGGACTCAGGCAGAAGTGCAAGAGGGGCTTGCCAGATGGACAGATCTCTGAAAGCAAAGTCACAGAGGCTATAAACCAGAAGGCATGGGCAGGGAAGAGCACACGATTTCATTTGACTGGAATGTAGACTCTACTAAGCAGAAACTAAGGTAGACAAATAAGACTGGCCAGGGAGTTTAGGACCAAACCATGGAAGATCTTGATGTCATATCATACAAAAGCATTTGGACTTCATTCTGTAAGTGAGGGGGAAAACTGATTTTTGTTTTGTTTTGTTTTGTTGTAGCTCAAATGTGACTTCAACATAGCTATGCCTTAGATCCCAGGCTTGGGAAATCACTCTGGGGGTGGTAGAAAGGACAGGATGAAAGGGGAGTGTGGGTGGGGACTGTTATTTTGTCCACCATCCAGAAGGTGTTTATTGAGCTGCTATTGTGTTCCAACCACTGTGCTAACAACTTGAGCCAAGAACAAGAACATACATGTCCTATCCCCTTGTGGCACCCACAGTCTGAGGAGAGCTACCAAGAAGTGCAGGGGGTTGGGAAAGAATAAAGCCTGCTGAGAGAAAGACCCCAACAAAGGCCCAGAGACTAGATAGTTTGGCATGTCAAGAGATTGAGAAAAATAGAGCACAAGGTGCAGGGCCTTTGTAAAGGAGGCAAGGAGTTTAAAGCTTGCCCTAAGGGCAATGGAAAACCATTAAGCACAGGATTGACTTGATGAGATATATATATTAGAACGACTCTTCTGCGTCTTTGCTATGTGGAGGATGGATGGGGACAGGAAGCAAGATTCCATGCAAGGAAGCCAGTTCTGAGAATGTTTGAGTAGACCAGATGTGAGGTGATAGAGCCTTGGTCTGAGCGGAAGAGAGGGTGGAGAGAGGAAGGTAGACAGAAGTGATAACTGGAGAAGGGGGGGGAGAGGACAAAGAAGAGTGGAGAGTGGTACCCACTACTGATTAAAGAACAGAGGAAGAGTTGATTTGGAAGGAGGTGAGGAAGAGATATTCAGGTGAGGGTCCTGTGGGACATTCAGGGAGAAATAATTAGGCTGATCCACACAGCACAAGATTTTGAGAAAGAAGTCTGATCCAGGGAGGGAAATTTAGGAGTAATCAGGATAAAGATGGTGGCTAAATCCGTGAAATATCATGGCTGACGCCAATGCATTCTTCCCGGCCTCCCTAGCAAGGCTCCCAACTGGCGCCCCAAATCCATCAGGGACAGACATTGTGATGGATGGGTTAATGCAGCAGTCCAGATCCTCCCATGACTGAAGAAAAGGAGAACAGTTTGGAGGTGAATCGCAGAGAGATTTTGAGAATGTCAGAAATGATGGCATCCTTGGAGATGGTATGCAGCCTCTAAAAGGGAATAACAGCTCTCATTTCATATGGGAAGTCTAGTAGATAAGTTGCAAAAAGAGGATTCAAGACTTGGCAGGCAAATTTTACATCAGACAGTTTCTTGAGAGTCTTTGGTCAGCTCTCCCTGCTCAGCTACCCAACGTGTTCTTGACATGTATATGCTCAGAGCATGCATGCTAATTCTAGTATTTAGCCTAAGCAAATTCATAATTAGGAACACCTGCTATTGAGAAAAATCTATAATACATTCCCAAAATAAATATAAACAACCTTTTCTCCTCTGTTTCAGATACTTTACACCCCTTCACCCTTTCAGAAGCCTGGATAATTGAGTTGGCTAGATTTATAACATAAAGATGTGCATTCGAAATAAAACAATGCAAGGTAGATTGCTTTATACAAGTGGTCATCTTGGATGATATGCCTATCACCTACATCCACAATGTACTTTGAAATTATTACGGCAGCAAATTAATGTTTTCACAGGACTTGTTGAAGTGGAACTCTTCACAAAATGAAAATGAGTAAATAAAGCCAGTGGCAATATGTCTTCTCAGTTAGCAGCAGAATGATGCCTGGGGCGGCAGGGAATGGACTTTGAACTCAATCTGATGCAAAGCTTGGGATGACATCACATATTCATACGGAAGAATTTTTGAGTGAAACCAGGACTTGTAAAGGTATGTGGTGGTGGTGGTGGTGGGTGGATATGGTTCCCTAGAAAGGCAATACCATTGAACAATTATTAGCCTCCGAACAGGCAAGCGCGTAGAGGGAGGAGACCCCCTCCCTGAGTGACTGATTATGAGTCAGCCAGAGTTTCTCCACCTGCCCATTGATGCTAGAATTGCCAAGATCTGGGACTGAAGTCTTTATTGCACAACTCAAGAGGAGACTTGCATACTACCTTCTGGGATGATATCTTACTAAAGTTCAACTCACACAGAAGTGTGGATCATACAGGAAGAAAGCTTTTTCATGGAGGTTTGAATAGGTTTCCAACAAGGAAAGCTCAGGAATGGTCAGATATCAGATCTCCCTTGCCCTACCTCATTTGTGGGCTATGGAGCAGTTATGAAAGGAGTGTTTCTATTATCTATTGTCACCTAACAAATGTACCCCAAAACACAATGACTAAAATATCAATCTATTTTCTCTCACTGTTCTGTGAATTGGCAGGCTCCACTGGGCAGTTCTTCTGCTGGTCTTACTCAGGATCTGTCACATAGTTGTATTCAGATGGCAGCTAGAGTCATCCAGAGGTTCAACTGGTTCTCTAAGATGACTGGTCTTCTCTTCCTGTATGTAAAATCTCAGGGCCTCTCCTCTCCACATAATCTGCCCAGCAGGGATGCTGAACTTCTTACAGAGCTGCCCAAAATGAGCTCTAACAGGGAGTAAGAACTGCCAGTGCTCTTAAAGAATATGCCCAGAAAGGCAAAACTTCACTTCTGCTGCATTCTATTGATATTGCCAATCATGGGCCAAATGTCCATTTGATTCTTTATAGATTCTAATGACTGGATTGAATTTTTCTTTTCTTATATTTTTCCATCTTTTCCTTTATTTTTTTAATATATAGTTATTTGAAATTCCTTGTCTGCTAAGTTATATATACGGATCACCTGTGGGTTTGTATCTATTGTCTGGTTCGGATTTTTTTTTTTTAGGTTTTCCATCATATGGTCTTGTCTTTTATAATTCCTAAAAAGTTTTGAATGAATGGCAACCAGTTGTGCATAATTATTTATAGGCTCCAGATGATGTTATCTTGCCACAGAAAGAATTCACTCTTTTCTCTTAAGTAGATCAAGTAAGGGCAGATCACTTTTACTGAATCAGTGACTAAGTTGAATCAACTCCAGGTTCAATGTTGGTGAAGCCCTTCTACTTTTCTTTTTCCCCTTCTTCGAAGACATTATTGTGCAGAACTTTCAGCTGATAATCTTGTGTGTTCAATGAAGATATTACCATGGGCAAATCTTAAACTCTGATTCTTATATACTCAGCACAGTGAGACTGCCCAAAACACTACTTTGTTTTTTGAGCCTTTCTTTTTTTAAAAAAAAAAAAAGATTTTATTTATTTATTCATGAGAAACACAGATGGAGAGAGGCAGAGAGAGAAGCAGGCTCCATGCAGGAAGCCAGATGTGGGACTCAATCCCCGGACTCCGGAATCACGCCCTGAGCCAAAGGCAGACGCTCAACTGCTGAGCCACCCAAGCATCCCTTTTTTAAGCCTTTCTACTTAGCTTCTCAATCATTAGATTCAAGGATGGTTCAACACATACAAATCAATAAACATGATACATCACATTAACAGAATGGAGGATAAACATTGTATGATCATCTTGATAGTGGCAAAATTCAACATCCTTTCACGAAAAAAAAAAACCTCTTGACTAACTAGGCAAAGGAGAAATTTACTTTAATGTGATAAATTTCATATATGACAAGCCCACAATGAGCATGATACTCAATGGTGAAAAATTAAAAGCTTTCCCCTAAGATCAGAACAAGGGAAGGATGCCCAATCTTGTCACTGCTATTCAACATGGTACCAGAAGTCCTGACCAGAGCAATTAGACAAGAAAAAGAAATAAAAGGCATTTAAATCAGAAAGGATGAAATTAAAATCTCTGTTTTTATTATTTTTTATTTTTTTTATTTTTTTTAAATCTCTGTTTTTAGATGACGTGTACTTTTACATAGAAAACTCTAAAGACTCACCAAAAAAACCCCACTTAGAACTAATAAATTATTTCAGTAAAGTTGCAGGGTACAAAGTCAGTACATGAAAATAAGTTGCATTTCTATATGATAACAAGGAACTATCCAAAAAGGAGATTAGGAAAACAATTTCATTTACAACAGACCAAAAGGAATAAAATACTTAGGAATAAGGTTAACCAAGGAAATGAAAAACATGTACACCGAAAACTATAAAACATTTATGAAAGAAAGTAAAGAAGACATAAATGGAAATACATCCCATGTTCATGGATCACATGACTTAATATTACTGAAATGTTTACACTGCCCAAAGTGATTTATAGATTCAATACAATTCCTATCAAAATCCTAATGACTTTTTTACAGAAATAGAAAAAAACAATCCTAAAATTCATATGAAAACAGAAACCCTGAATAGCCAAAGCAATCTTGAGCAAGAAGAATAAAGCTAGAGGCATCACATTTCCTAATTTCAAAACATATAACCCACATGTATGCAGTCAACTGATCTTCAACAAAGGTGCCAAGAATACACAATGGTGAAAGGAGAGACTCTTCAATAAATGGTGTTGGGAAAATGAGATATTGACATGCAAAAAATAAAATCAGAGCCTTGTATCATACATAACAATGAACTCAAAATAGATTCGACACTTAAATGTGAGACCTGAAAATGTAAAATTTCTAGAAGATAACATAGAGGAAAAGCATGTTGACATTGGTCATAGCAATGATTTCTTGGATATGATACTGAAAGCATAAGAAACAAAAGCCAAAATAGACAATTGGGACTACATCAAACCAAAAAGCCTTTACACAGCAAAGGAAACAACAGAGTGAAAAGCCAACCTGCAGAATAGGAGAAAATATTTGCAAGCTATATATCTGATAAGGTGTTAATATCCCAAATATATAAGGAATTCCTAAAGCTAATTACCTTAAGAAAACAAAACCAAATAACTTGATTAAAAATGGGCAGAGGGCCTAAATAGATGTTTCTCTGAAGAAGACATGCAAATGGTCAACAGACATATGAAAAGATGCTCAGCATTACCAATCATCAGGGAAATGCTAATCAAAGCCTCAACGAGACATCACCTCACAACTGTTAAAATGGTTATTATAAAAAAGAAATAACAATGTTGGTGAGGTGTAGAAAATTTGGAACCCCTGTACACTGTTGGTGGGAATGTAAATTGGTGCACCTGCTATTGCAGACTGTGTACAGTCTCAATAAAAATAAAAAACTAAAAATAGAACTATGATATGGCCATATGACCCAGCAATCCCACTTCTGGACATTTATCCAAAAGAATTGAAATCAAGATCTCAAAGTGATATCTGCACTCCCATATTTATTGCAGTATCATTCACAATGGCCACAATTTGGAACAACCTAAATATCTATCTACAGATGAATGGATAAAGAAAATATAGTAAGTGCATACAATGGAATATTATTTCCACCCTAAACAAAGAAGGAAATCCTGACATATGATACTAACCAGTTAAACCTAGAGGACATCATGCTAACTGACAGGTACAGTTTCAAAATTAATCAAAGTTCTGGAGGAAAATACTGGATATGTGTCAGGTTCATTTCTTTTCCTTTTTTCACTGGGTCTTGGCCCCTCAAATCTGCCCCTAATGACTGCAAAAGCTCTTTGTCTTATGTCCTTTAGCAGTGGCCCTCTGTCTAGCCAAAGCCCAGATTCTGTCTCTTACTCTGCACCCAGAATTTGCAATTGTCCCCCAGGAAAAATAACTCTTTCAGTGGTTCAGCCCCCTTTGAAATCTTGGCCCCTCTTACAAAGATTGTTTTAGCAGCTTCCAATGCTTTTACACACATCTATATCCAGATTTTTTAGTTTTTCTTGGTGAGAATGAAAGCAGGAGCTCACTGAGAGATTTAAACAGAGAACTAACATGACTAACTTTGCCCTTAATAAAGGTCACTCTGGAGGCAGTGTGGAGGATAGTGTGTTAGTTTGGTAAGACTGCCATAAAGTAGCCGTCTGCCTGGGTGGCTGAAACAACAGAAATTAATTTTCTCATAGTCTGGAGGATAAAAGTCCAAGATCAAAATGTGCTTTCTTCTGAAGCCTCACTCCTTGGTTTGTAGATGGCCATCTTCTCCCTGGGCCCTCCCTTGTCTTCCCTCCATATCTACCTGTGTCCAAATCTCCTCTTATTATAAGGACACCAGTTACAAATTGGATTAGAGGTCACCCTAATGACCTTACTTTAACTCAATTACCTCTTTAAAGAACCTGTATCTAAATATAGTCACATTCTGAGTTTACTGGAGTTTAGGAATTCAACATATGAATTTTCTTTGGTGAGGAGTTACAATTCCATGCATAACAGCTTGTAGGACAATAAAAGTGGAGTCAAGGAGGCCAGAGAGAAAGCTATTGGAATAATCCAGGAGAGAGACAGAGAGAGAGAGAGATTGATTTTGTTACATTGAACTAGGTTATGGCAGAGAGGCCAGAGATCATTGGATTGCTTTAAGAGAACATCAGAAGATAGAATTGATAGTATTTGGTAATTATGAATAGGATATGTTAAGATACTGAGGAAAGAGTCAAGGATGATACTCAATTTTCTAATTTGAGTATCGAGTAGAGGATATAGACATAACACAGATTGGGAAGAACTGTCTTCCAAGATACAGGCATAATCTCATTTCTCTCCTGCATTCTTTGTGAGATACTGCTCCCTGAGTGACCTTCCCTCTGTCCTTATCTGCACACCATAGCTAATAATACTCTGGGTCCATTCTGGTCCCCATCCTGACTTCTTATTCCCTGAATTCCTGAAATGCTCAGGCCTGTCCCACTGTAAGGAGGCTAGAGAGCTAGCGTCAGTCAGAAGTTTAGGCTCTGCTCCCCATGGAGCAGATGGTTGCCGGCTTCTTTATTCCATGGCAAGATCTGCTACTTGGGCTCCTCTATTCCAAGGACTTCCCTATAGGGACAGGTTTCCCCTTCATTTTCGACCTCTTGGTGCTGATTAATTGCCTGAACATGTACCTGTCTTTGCTTTACACTTCATCTTGATGGAATTATCCAGCTCGACTATCTGCCTCTGTCTGGTTACGAATCTACTGCAATGCCTCATTCCTGATTCCCAGCAGGTGGCAATGCCAACCTCAGAGAATGACAGCAGTGACCTGAACTAGTTCAGAAATATTCAGGTCTCCCCTTCTCAGACTTCCCTGTCCATCTGGAGAAGATGCCCTTCTCAAAAACAAAATGTGAGACTGGGAGACTAACCTAACATCTCAAGTCGGGCAAAGTGCAACTGGCTAATAAGGCCCGAGTGAGTGACACAGCTTAAAGACAGAAGTGACTCTACTGGGAACATTCTGGCCAGGATTGTATCTCTTCTCATCCTGCTGAATTTTTTTGGTAGCCAACCGAGAATGCATAAACATAATTTTGGCTTATGCATCACCCAAACCGGCAACCTTCAGACAGTGTTACTCTTTAGTTGGCTTTGTCTCAGACTCTCCCTAGTCTAGCATCAAACCATTACACCACTAAAACTGCCTTTACCCTACATGGGAAATCAAATTAGCATGTGTTAGAAACTGCCACTTTCCTACCACTGCTCATTCTGTTCCTTTATTTCTTTTAGTAACATAAATCCCTGAAAAAAAAATTTAAGATTTTATTTTTAAGTAATCTCTACACCCAATGTGGGGCTGGAACTCACAACCCCAAGATCAAGAGTCACATGCTCTATGACATAGCCAGCCAAGCACCCCTTTAGATCCCTGAGATTTAGCAATGAACCTGGATCCTTATGATGAAGACTACATTTTCCCATGTCCCTTGCAGCAACATGTGGTCATATGCATATGGAAGTAATGCCTGCAACCTCTGAGTCATTTTCTGAAAAGGAAATGGCTTACCAGCAACCCAAGTGCTTATTCATAGGTGAATGAATAAAGAGGTTGAGTTATATGTGTATACATATACATATATATATACATATATATACACAATGAAATACTACTCAGCCATGAAAAAGAATGAAATCTTGCAATTTGCAACAACATTCTAAGTGAAATAAGTCAGTCACAGAAGGACAAATACCATATGATTTCACTCATGTGTATAATTTAAGAAATGAAACAAAGAAAAAAGATAAAAGAGAGGAAAAAACAGCCTTTTCAATATAGAGAACACACCAATGGTTACCTGAGGGGATGGGTGAAATAGGTGAGGGGTTTTAAAGTATACTTATCGGGATCCCTGGGTGGCGCAGTGGTTTGGCACCTGCCTTTGGCCCAGGGCGCAATCCAGGAGACCCAGGATCGAATCCCACGTCGGGCTCCCGGTGCATGGAGCCTGCTTCTCCCTCTGCCTGTGTCTCTGCCTCTCTCTCTCTCTCTCTCTGTGACTATCATAAATAAAAATTTAAAAAAAATCTAAAGTATACTTATCATGAGGATCCCTGAGTCATGTATATATATGACTGTTCAATCACTATTATCATACACTTGAAACTAATATGATACTGTACTTTAATTATGCTTGAATTAAAAAAAAAGAAAGAAAATGGCTCACCCTGTGCTTTCTCTTCCTCCTTTCCTAGCAGCTAAAACACAGTCATAGTGGTGACAAACCAATTTTGGCTATGCAGAGAAGCAAAGTATTCTAGGGGATGATGGAACCCTAAGACTTGAGTTCTCTGTTACTAACTCTTGAAGCACCACAAGCAAGTCTCTTCCTCCGCCTCAATTTCCTCTTCTGTGAAGCAAGGGTGATTTCAGGGATTCTGCTAGCTCTAAACTTCTTCATGTCTTTGAATGCAGCCATAGTCGATGTGTGAGCACCTGAAGTTCTACGTAAAGATCTGCTCTTATGTCTCCTCTGTTACAATGCCCTGCAGAGGATGCAGGGCAAGTCCCATTAGACCTCAAATATTTCAACATGAATGTGTTTCTGTTGATCCCATTGTTTTTGGTGGCCAGGCACAAGTGATCATGTGGAACCAGCAGCCTCCTAGACATGTCAAAAAGTAGAACGGAGAGAAGGGAGAACCATCAGGAGAAGGAAGGAAGGCGGTGAAGGCACCCTCACAGCCTAGGCTCTGTCTGTATCCACACGAGCTTCACAGAAAGGCCTGCCTCAGGAAATGCAACCGTTAGTGGGGCGAAGGTTAACTCACCCAGATTCCCCAAACTGGGCCGAATAGTGGTGGCCCTGGCATTCCCAGAGGCTGCCACTCACAGAGCATCAGGGCTAAGTCCTCATCCCTCATCAACTGCACCTCCCAAGTGTGGCCCCTCCCAGTATTCCCACAGCAGGGACCTTCCCAGGCTCTAGGCTTTTCTTGAGGGGCTGACTGGGACACTGCTCTGGACAGCATCCAGCTTGCCAGGTGTCTGGCTGGAGGCAATCAGAGAAGACCTGACAGGGCGGACCCGGCCTATGGTTTTTGGTTCCTTGCTGGGAAGGCTGCTCAATTTGCTATGAAGACTGCTGCCTTTGCAATTTGGGTTGCTTATGGATCAATGGGCAGGGAGTATGCCTCTCCTCAGGTATTTCTGTCAGCACACATGACCCTAAACACCTGTCTTCTGCCTTGGGTGTTAGTCACAGCTCTGTGACTCTGGTGAGACAAGCACTGAGAGCATGGAGCTGCCACATTTGTCATTCAGGTCACCAAACAGAAAGGACACTGGGGCCTTGTTTTCCTCCTGGCTGCTTCTCTGCCCGACCTCTCTTGGCTCCCCTTTCTCTGCTAATGTCCCTGCCTTTCCTTTGTTTGCCTTGGTTTAGTGCTTAGAAAGAAAAGAATCAGGGTTCAGGAACACCTGGGTGGCTCAGTGGTTAAGCATCTGCCTTTGGCTCAGGTCATGTGAGATCAAGTCCTGCATCAGGCTCCCTGCAGGGAGCCTGCTTCTCCCTCTGCCTATGCCTCTGCTTCTTTGTCTCTCATGAATAAATAAATAAAATCTTAAAAAAAAAAAAAGAATCAGGCCTCAGAACAGGTTGGTAAAGAAATCCTGGAAGAGCCCAGGCATGTGTAGCGGCCAGGGGAGTCTTTTAAGGGCAGTGGGGAGGGGCCACAGAAAATTTACATGGAAGCCCCTTGGTGGAGCAGTACAGAGGCCGTGGTCTCTGGCAGCCAATGCTGAATCTTTGTGTATCTCCATCCTTACTCGTGCGTTAGTTGGATAACCTTGACCTCATGAAAATACTTTACAAAATGCAATACAAATGTTTGGTTTGATTACATGACTCTGAAAACATAGTAAAAGTTTCCATGCTACAAAGTCTGTCACCCACATAACCGGCCCCCATCCTGGCCAGGACTTGTGCGAATGCCTGTTGATCCATATTGAGAAATTATTCCTTGCTTAGCATTGTCCTGCTTGAAACCTCCTCTTTTAAAATGCACACCCCAGCCCCCAGGACACTCCTTCTCAGGGATGTCCCCTTAAGTGCCTTGGATCTCAGTGTGAAAGAGTATTTTGGATCTTCTCTCTCTGATTATAGCCAGGATGAAACCACAGATCTGTGGGCAGAGCATTCAGAAAAGGGAGGTGAAAATAACCTGTTGTCCTTATGTTTAACCCCCACTGATTCTTTTTCAAATAAATCATTATTTGTATCTAAGTATTCTTTTTTTTTTGTATCTAAGTATTCTATGCTGATTTACAATGGTACATTACTGTGTCTAAAAGGCTTCTATGACCAAAAAAAAAAAAAAAAAAAAGCAAGACCTCTGTCTCCTTGTCCTTCCTCTACACCACCTGGCCTATTTCAAGTTTTTAACTTTTTAAAAAGATTTTATTTATTTATTCATGAGAGACACACAGAGAGAGGCAGAGACATAGGCAGAGGGAGAAGCAGGCTCCACACTGAGCCCGGAGCCCAATGCAAGACTTGATCCCAGGACCTCGGGATCACGCCCTGAGCCAAAGGCATACACTCAACCCCTGAGCCACCCAGGCACCCCAATTTATCAACTCCTTTTTCTGGGATTTACTTCCATATCATTAAATAACATGGGTTCATTGTCTTTTGATTCATCATCATTAATCCATTGGAGTCTTATTATGGTAGATGAAGATTCAATTTCCTTACAAACCCCCTCCCCTCCTCTATTCCCCCAATAACTATATCATAATCTAAAGTTTGCATCGTTATGGTTACACAAATGGCATTCACTGATGAACCAAAATATATATTATGATCACATTTCTTTTCTTGTACAGTTTCTGCTCTTTCAATAGTTAATGATTACCCTATTCAGTTTCCCTTTGCATAGTTTATCTGAACCTGTAGCCAAGTCTTTCCATACCTTCCAACAGTCTTGTAAAATGCCTCCTGGTCCAGTCATCCACCCAGTCACGTGAGCAAAGCTTTCAGATTCTCTCTCAGGTTTGTTACTGTTGTTTTGTTTTGTTTGGGTTTTGAGGCCTTTTCTTGGTACAAATGTCCCTCCTGGAGCCTTCTGGCCTGCTCCAATCTGAGCTGTTGTGCTCTGAGCTTGCTGAATAGCTGTCATCCTGTAAATTCCTGGTTACCTCTGCCCTAGATAGAATCCCTTTCTTGGTTTACATCCTTTTTTCGTTTGAGTATCACCTTCTGAGTAAGGGTGCATTATAGGTAACATTTTTGAGACTTTGCTGAGGGAAGCAATCCTGCTTGAAAATAATCATTTGCTCAGAATACTGAAGGCATTACTCCATTGTGTATAATCTTGCTGTTGAGAAGCCCGCTACTTCGTATGGGACTTATTTTATTTTTCTCTCAGGAAGTTTTCAGGTTCTTCTCTTTATTCCCAGTGTTCTAGAATCTCATGATGTTCTTGTGTCAGGCTCTAGGTAAGCCCTTTATATCTGAAGACTCGTGTCCTTTGGAGCTTGGAAAACAATTTTGCATTATGTCATTGATAATTTTCTCCTATAATTTTCTGTTTTCTTTCTGGAAATTACTTAAGTTTTCTTTTAAAAAACACTTATTTTTGAGAGAGAGAGAGCACATGCACATCCACGTGCGTGCTTCTGCTCACAGGTGGACGGGAGTGGCAGAGGAAGAGGGAGACAGAATCTTAAGCAGGCTCCACACTTGGGGAGGAATCTGACACAATGTGCGATCTCATGACCCTAAGAGCATGACTTGAGCTGAAATCAAGAGTCAGAAGCTCAGCAGCCTGAGCAACCTAGGTGCTTCCCTTTCTGGAAACTCTTATTAGTTGAATGATGGATAGGTTGGATGGTCCTCCTTTTCCTTATTTTCATATTGTCCACCCAAATGTAAGCTACATAAATATAGGGTTTTTGTCAGTTTGTTATTGTTGATGATGATGATGATGTAATGATATATTCCAAGAGCCTAAAACAATACCTGGCACACAGTAAACACTTAAGCAATTTTGATGAATGAAATGAAATCTTTTTGTTCAACTTTCTGCGTGAGTTCCTCAACTTTATCTTCAAACCTGTTCACTAAACTTTTTTTATGTCATGTTTTTAATTTTCAAAGACTAATTCTTCAATTAATCTTTCTTTTTATATATAATCATTTTCCTATTTTAGTGATAAAATGTCTCTTATTTCTTTGATTACTGTTTCACAGATATTTTCTCCCACTCTCTAAACTATAGTTTCATAGACATTTTCTTCCACCCTCTAAAATGTTTCAATCCCTTTTCTCTTTCAAGTTGAAGCTTTCTGCCCAATGACTGGTGACCTTTAGCTAGTCATTCCCATTTAAGAGCAAAGAACTGAAAAACACAGTGGAAGTTGTGCTGCATAAGTGGGGCTTAGTAGCGTGTGGCTAGAACTTAATGCCTGCAATATCTAAGTGTTTCTAGAGTCCCCTAAGCTTGTTGATATTCCTTCCTAACCTTTAAGTCTCCTTGTAGCAATTATTTGTATCTCCAGCCACTGTTGCCACCACACTGTTCCTAAGCTCTGAGTCCCTAATTATCAGCTGCCATTCCATTTTCCTTTTTAAAAAAATAATCCTTGTGGCTGGATTGCCTGGGTGGCTCAGTCGGTTGAGCGTCTTGCTCTCGATTTCAGCTCAGGTCATGATCTCAGGGTCATGGAATCAAGACCCGTGTCAAACTCCATGCTCAGCGGAGAGTCTGCTTGAGATTCTTTCTTTCTCAAAATAAGTAAATAAATCTTTAAAATAAGTAAATTAATAAAAATGCTTGTGACCGTTTTCGGAGTATAGTTAACATACAATATCATGTTAAGTTCAGGTGTACAAATAGCGATTCCACTTTTCTATATGCTATGCTGTCCTCACCACAAGTGCAACTATACCATCTGTCCCCATGGAACATGATTATAATATCATTGACTATATTCCCTAACCTCTGCCTTTTATTCCATGTATTCATTCACAACTGCCATTCCATTTTCTTTTACCCTTTCTGTCTCTCAGCCTTCAGCCACCTTTTCTTACGTCTTCCCTCTCTTCCCATCTCAGTGTTTATGGAACACCTGCTGTCAGGCACTGTGCTAAGTGCACAGTACTATGATACAAAAATGACTAAGACATAGTGCCTTCCTTCAAGGCCCTCCTGATCTAGGGAAGGAGGCAGCCGTGCACTCAGATGACATCGATATCATGCCTTCCCTGCCCTTATAAAGATACATATAGGGTGCTGTGTGAGCGCAGAAAAGGGGCTCAGGAAAGCCTTCCCGGAAGTAGAGTGTTTGAGCTGAGCATCAAAGGGTGCTGTTAGTCTTCTATGGCCACTGTAACAAATTACAACAAATGTATTGGCTTAACACAACATCCACTTGTTATCACCCAGCTTTGTAGGTTAGAAATCTGGGTACAGTGTAGCATGGCTGCTTCCTAGGCTTTAAGTCTCATAAGGTCAACACCAAGGCGTCAGCAACCACATTCCTTTCTGGGGCTCTGGACATGAATCCACTTCCAAGCTTATTCAGGTTGATGGCTAAATTCTGTTTCTTGTAGTTGTGGGACTGAGGGTCTCATTTCCTTGCTGGCTAGCAGCCAGAGGCAGTCTTTGCTTCTAGAAGCCACCCTCATTCCTTCTCATGGTTTCTGTGTGGCCACCCTCTGGCAACACTGAGTTGAATTTGTCTCATACTCCAAATCTGACTTCTTTTTGCCACACCTCTCTGACTGCAGCTAGAGAAAGTTCTCTGCTTTCAAGGGCTTATGTGATGTGATTGGGCCCACCCGGATAATCCAGGACCATCTTCCATATCTTGGGGAGTGTAACCTTAGTGACGTCTGTTTAGTCCCTTTTACTGCAATAGTCACAGGTTCCAGGGATCAGAACTTGGATATCTTGGTGGGGAGCCATTCTGCCTACAATAATTCCATTCCAGAAAAAAATGAGGGAAAAATGCCCAAATGCTCTGGGCAAAGGCCTGGAGAGGTGAGAAAACAATTGATTTCAGGAAGTCATAGGCAGTTCAATATGACGGCACACGCATCATAATGAGATTGGAGAAAGAGGCAGGAGCCAGATAATAACCCGACCTCAGGAATCCAACTCTTCCTGTTCTCCTTTGAGTCTTTGCCCCCAGTAAGTCTTTTGGAAACACTATATCAGAATGGCCTGAATGTTTCATTTCAACTCTTCCATATTGCCCTTTGAAACTCTCTCTCCTCCCCATCTGAATTCATCTTGGCTGATCCTCGGCTCCATCTTTCCTTCTACAGTCATCTTGCTGCTCACTGTACTGGCAAGAATCTTTGCAACTGGTGCATGTACCATCTGGATGGCCATATGTAATCCTATAAATCTTGGTCTAATTTTCCCACAACACTACTTTCATCATGTCACTACACTACTCAGTGGATCCTGATGGCATTTCTTTGCCTGTAGAACCCAAACCAAATTCTTCAGCCGGATTGCCAAGTCTGAGTGTACCCTGTCATGCCAACATTCTCAGGTCTTCTGCCCTAGGCAGCCTGGCCCCTGCTTTGTACCTGCCTACCATATTCACTCCTTCATTCCTTTGCTTTTTCCCTCTTCTTTTCCGATCAGAATGTCTCATTCCCTTTCCCTTCTGTGTATCCAAAACATGCCTAGCCTTTGAGACACAGCATAAATTGCACATTCTTCATGAAACTTTCTCCAAGATGTGAGCTACTATTAATGCTTTGTTTCTCTTCCCAACTTCCAGGGCCCCTGGGTGGCTAAGTGGTTGAGCATCTGCCTTCAGCTCAGGACGTGATCCTGGGGTCCTGGGATCGAGCCCTATATCAGGTTCCCCGCAGGGAGCCTGCTTCTCCCTCTGCTTATGTCTTTGCCTCTCTTTGTGTGTCTCTCATGAATAAATAAATAAAATCTTTAAAAACAACAACAACAAAACAAAATCTCTTCCCAACTTCCCATAGCTCCCGAGGTGTGTCGGTACCATGCAGCTTTATACTAAGTTAAGCACATGTCATTCTTTATCACAAACCTTCTTTGACTTTCATGATGCCATGTGTGGAAGCCTCATCTTTCCAACTGCTCTATAAGGTACTTGTGGACAGGCCCCAGGCCCCATTCAATTTGGGATAGAATCCTTCTTCTCAGATTTTATCCAAATATCAGACATGTTGTATACAAATTTAAGAAATGTGAAAATGCACATGTACCTCTGTTCTGTCTCTAAATTAAGTAGTCACCTAAACTGAAACTCGAGGGGAGAAAGTTTCCCATAACATCATCTTTCAGATAGGATTATGAAATCTTTATCTCTGGAATCAGAAATTTTTACCAAGTTTCTCTTTATATTTAAAGAGGTCCATGTCAATGAGTGTGTGTCTTTATTCTTGCTTTCTCTAGCTTTCCCCCCACAGGCCAGTATTTTGTCAGTTGGCCAAACATGTGGATGATTTATTGCTGCTTAATCTAATTCTTGCATAGTTTTTCACCAGGCAATGATGGGAGAAGAGAACTACTCTTTGGAGAAGCTGCCAGACTTTGCCCTAAGACATTTTGCAAATAAGATACTGGATTGATAGCCAAAGTCATTCCAACAAACAAAAGTGTACAGTAAATTCAGTTCCAAATCATGAAGTCCATAAGGTTCTCACTAGAGGGCTTCGGGGACTCAAAAACCCAAATCTTTCTTTTGATTCTAAGCAGAAAACTATTACTGGAAGTGCCGACAGTTGATAACTTGGAGATATATGGTCCTATTCTCTTTCTCCAAAATGAGAATGGTGGGCTTAGCAGTAAACTGATAGTGTAAGTAAATCTAGCACTTGAAAGAATGTAATTAAATTTCCTCCATCTTCAGTGTAAACACCAGACAGAATCTATCCTTCTGGTAAGGAGAGGAAATGGAATTCCCCTATGGCAAATGGCTATTGCACTAGACTAGCTCCTGTTGAAAAGGCAGGAATGATGCTCATGCAAGATAGCCTATAGTCAACAGCAGATAAAGACTCTACAATTTTGAGAGGGAAATATATCACAAAAGAACACTAACATGTCAGCTCCTTAGGAGCACCAAGCACTCATTCCTGTGAGCTCAAATACAATAGCTAATAGATTCCACAGCAAAATGAAAAGGAACCATTTTCACCAGACTAGTAACCAATGTTGCAAGTGTAGCCACAGAGTGGGGGGTGGGGGAAGGGATGGAAACATGGGAGGTGTAGACTTTAGTTGAAAAATATTCCAGAATAATACTAATATTTAGGAATCTAACAACTGCTTTAGAGTTCTAGAAGCCTGGGTGGCTAACTGAATTTTTATGGCTACTGTCTTTTTTTTTTTTTTTTTCAAAAAAGAACAGGAGTTCACACAGAGAGTTTTTAACCAATTCAGATGAATATGCAGTAGCTGGTAAAGCGCCACTCAAATCCAGTTGTGCCACTCAGCACCATGTTTACACGGAAAATACCCGTAAAACAAATTTGGAAACAAAACTTTCTTGCAAATGCAGACACTTCCAACTTGATGCACGTATTCCAACTTGATGCTATTTTATGAAACAGAGGGAATATAGATTAAAGAGTGGTTACAGGCCTGAATCTGGGCAACCTTGGGACGAAAACAAAAGTTGTCTCATCTTTTTGTCTGTACCCCAGCCTTTCCCACAGCTCCTCTCAGTAGTGATGCTCAGAACCAGTTAGAGTCACCCTCACTCCCCTGGCTCTATGCACCTCTGCTTTTGTGTTCATGCCTCCCCTCTGTCAGGAATGTCCTTGCCTCCTTGCCTCCTTTCTGCTTGGAGTTCTCTTCCTTTGAGACTCAAGGGGCACCTTCTCTGTGAAGTTTCCCAGATTCTGCCTGTACTCCTAATAGCTAACCACTGCTTTCTTTGTGCTACCCCTATCAGGATCTATCTAGGTGTCCAATATTACATCTGAAACTTTTTATCATGTTTTTGCATGTCTGTTTCTCTTCTCTAAAGTATAGGTTCATTGAAAGCAGGCACATGCATTTGTAACTCCCAGTGTATTTGTAGCCTTAAGCATGGGAACCAGCACATACTAGTTGCTTGGTATGTTTGCCAGACAAAAAAATGCTTTAAGTACAAGGAATAAAGCAACTGTGATGCCAAAGCAGTGTGCCTAAAAATCATCATTTCATTATTTTATTCATCTTATTGATTGATCCCAACCACCACCTAGTTGATTTATTTGCATAAACATTAAGATTGGTGTTTACCTCTATTTTGGTCCTTGCAATTGTCTTCCTCGTATTCCTTATTTTTAAACACTATTCTTTCTCTAGTAGACTGCCAATTTCTTGAGGGCAGGTGGGTGTTTCTTTTGTGCATTGTATACAACAGGCGCTCAATAAACATTTGTTAATTCCTTACTTTGTGTATAGCTCTTTTCAGTTGGCAGGGCTCTTCACAGTAACCCAGTGCGATAAGCAAAGCATTATTCTCTTCATCCCTTCACTTGTTTTAATTAAAGAAACTGATGATCAGAATGCACCAGAGCCTTGCCCACCTTCCAATAGTGGGCAAGAATCAGGGCTAAAAGGCATCCTGCTTCTTGGACTGAGATCTTTTGCTCCTTCCTCTTGTTCTCCCTGTTTGGACCAACCAGCTTCTCTCTGCAGGTGTTGTCTTTTTTTATTTTTAATTTTTATTTTTTTATTTTAGAGAGAGCAAGCTAGTGCGCATGAGCAGGAGGGGCAGAGGGGGAGTGGGGAGAAAGAGAAGGAATCTAAAGCAGACTCTACACTCAGTGCAGAGCCAGTGCAGGGCTCAATCCCACAACACAGAGATCATGGCCTGGGCAGAAACCAAGAGTCTGAACTTAACAGACTGAGGTCCCCAGGCTGTTGCCTTTTTGGAGCATTGTCCTCATTTGGTTCATTGATGTAAAGCACCTCCTTGAATAGGTTTGGGAGTTTGGAGGGACTTTTGGTGTTTTGTTGTACTAATTTCAACTTCTATTAGCTTGCAATATAACACAAAGGAACCCTCACACAGTGTTCTGTATCTTTTTGGTGAAGCAGCTAGATTTTAAGAAAGCTTCTCAACTTGAAACTGTACTCTGCATTTTTTTTTTAGTCTTTTTAAGTGAGATATAATTGACATGTAACATATTCATTTCAGGTGTACAACATAATGATTCAATATTTTTATATGTCACAAAATATAATCAAATGGTTTTTTTTTAGATTTTATTTATTCATTCATGAGAGACACAGAGATACAGGCAGAGAGAGAAGCAGGCTCCATGCAGGGAGACCAATATGGGACTCGACTCCAAGACTCCAGGATCATGCCCTGGGTGGAAGGTAGACGCTTAACCACCCAGGTGTCCCTAATTAAATGTTTTTGACAGTGAGTAGTAGCAGCTGCCATGCTTAATTGTCAAAAGGAGATCTTTCAGGGCCCAGCCTTTAGTAATATATGACTCTCTTCTGTTTTCTGGACCTAGGACAAAGAACATAATCTTTCTCTAGAGCCAGCCCAGAACCTAGATCAAATTATGTCAAAATCCACATTGGCTTAGTGCTTAGCCAATCACATAATCGACATGAAAAAAAATGATACTGTGCATTTTATACCATGCATCATATTTCTTCAACATCTACTCAAATACAGTACTGCATTCAGACGGTCTGTCAATCCCGAGAGGGGAGGTAAGGTAAACATTTTTATCCCCAGGTGAAAGATAAGAAAGCAGTCCAAGATGACTAATTACCTAGGGTTGGATAGTTATTATTTCCTGGGCTGCAAAAAAATTTGAGAAGCCTGGAGACTATTTAGAAGAACTTTTAGGGGTGCCTGGGTGGCTCTCAGTTAAGTGTCTGACTTGATTTTGGCTCAGGTCATGATCTCGGGGTCATGACATCGAGTTCTGCCATGGGCTCCAAGCTTCTTAAGAAAGAGCCTCCCGGGCAGCCCCGGTAGCTCAGCGGTTTTGTGCCGCCTTCAGCCCAGGGCCTGATCCTGGAGACCCGGGATTGAGTCCCACGTCGGGCTCCCTGCATGGAGCCTGCTTCTCCTCTGCCTGTGTCTCTGCCTCTCTCTCTCTCTCTCTCTCTCTCTCTCATGAATAAATAAATAAAATCTTAAAAAAAAAGAAAGAGCCTCCCTCTCTTTCTGCCCCTCTCCCTCCTGCTTGTGCTTCTCTTCCTCTCTCTCTCTCTCTCTCTCTCTCTCTCAAATAAATAAAAGAAATTTGATCAGCAACCAAGGTGGATATGCACTGTGAGTCAAAAAACCTGAAGCTCAATTAAACCAACCAACCACACAAGAAAAGAGGAGAAACCCTTTTGTAGCTTACTGGCACATTTGAACGGCTTTTTGTTGAGAGACAAATACTAAATAAATGAAACTTTATTTTTACTACATTAGTCTCTGGCAGGCAAGTATGGAAGCAATGATGTGCTCTGGTTGGCTGGGTCAAATGGTGCTGCAACACCAAAAAAGAGAAAGTAAATTGTACTAATGTTTCAGACATTGCTCACTGTGCAAGAACTTCTCAAAACACACTACAGAAAAGATTTCTTTTATGATCCTTGGCAAACTTGAAGGAAGATTCCGATTTGTATTGATATGCCACTTAACTTTTCTGAACCTCTGTTTTTTCATCTATAAACTGAGGGAAATGACTCCTGCTCCACAGAGGGTTGCTATGGGAGCTATCCAGCTCAGCATCTAGCATATCATGCCTTGCAAAGTGGAGGGGCAATTCAGTAAATGAATTGAAAGATGTTACTTGTCCAAAACATGTAGTGACAAGGATCAATAGGTTAAGTATCTGACTCTTAATCTCAGCTCAGGTCTTGATCTCAGGGTCGTGAGTTCAAGCCCCACAGTGCGCCCCATGCTGGGTATGAAACCTACTGTATATATACATATATATAAAATAGCAGGTATTTCTAACTAAACAAACAGTGAAATCATAAGTATGCCAGATAAGTGCTATTGTCTTTCAAAGCATGTCCCTTAGGAGAACATCTACTTATTCTTGTGATGCCCAAACTATCTCTAGGAATAAGAATTGCCTTCTGAGTCAATTACAGGCCCTCAAGAAAGTCAATCTCATTTCTTAATTGTCACACTTTACTCTTTTTAAAGATTTATTTATTTATTTATTTATTTATTTATTTATTTATTTATTATATTTGAGAGAGCACACATTGGAGGGGGGAGGAGCAGAGGGAGAGAATCTCCAAGAAGACTCCCCACCAAGCATGTAACCGGACATGGGGTGCTCACTCCCTCGACCCATGAGATCATGACCCCAGCCAAAATCAAGAGTCATGCTCAACTGACTGAGCCACCCAGGCACCCCACACTTCATTTTTAACTCAACATGTATGGCCTAACTGTATCCCTTATTTTATTCGTGTGACTTGCCTTTAAGTGGCATGTGGCTATTCACAAGCCCATTGTTTATCTCCAGTGACCAAGGTCTATCCCAACGGGCTAAATGTGAACATGTGCCACAGGCTATGAAGGCATTTATCAAGTATCTTCACATAATCTTTTAAGGATATTATTTCAAAGAGACTACACACATGCCTAAGTTCTGGCATATTTGTTTTTCAATTAATGTTATCACTTCATATTAACAGTGTATGGGTAGATATCTGGAGCAGAATAATTGGAGTCGAAGCTAAGGCAAACATCATAGCCTGGTTTTGTTGTTGGAATTGTGTCACTGTCCCTTAAATGCTCTGTCTCCACCTCAGTACTTGGGGCCTTCTTGAGTCCTGGTGGCAAATGTTTTCCAAATGTTCATGGGACCATTCAATTCCCTACTTTGATTTTTAATAATGTGTACAGTGTCCTACACAACCTTATCCCCCCACAAAGAACCTGGCATAGTACCTCATACTGAGTAGAATCCTAAATTCATAGTCTACTAGAGCTAAAGAGAGCTTTAGAGATTGAAACTCTTGAAAGCGATGAATACAGGATTCATTCTTCTCAGTCTTCTGCTGTAGCCAGCACATCACATTTGAATGAATAAACTAAGTCCTCCTATTTGCTTATTATTTGAATGAACTTGGACATCTCATACTGATTGGCAGTCTTGTTTCTGTAATCTCCTCTTACCATGATTTACTGCCACAAATATGTTATATTTTGGCATAAGGGTCCCAAGTATAAGCCTCTGCCACTCATTTCCTAACATGATACTACAAATGTACTTATCTTGATGTGTAGGCAAAAATTGGCAGAATCTCTGTCATAATCCCTGGTAGTCAGTCTCAAATACTTAGCCAAAAAACTATTATTTATAATAATATAAAACCTGATTTCATTTCATTCAACGAATAACATCAGCAGTTATTAATGACATAGTTGGATCAATATAAGCAGATCTAAAACTATGTAGTTAGTTTGCCTTCAGATCATTATGGAATAAGTAAGTAAATATTGTCCAGTTAGCAGTAACACCCAAAATATGAGATTGTGTTCAACCACAATGTTGGTTTTAGTGATGTGATTATATGATGTGATTATACTCTGATTATATTAGGCAAAAGTCCAACCGGATGAACTAAATGTTAATATTCAATAAAATGCTGCAGTAAGATACAAATTAGCTAGTTCTTTGGGGTCACTTTCCAATCCATAAAAATACAATTTCTAAATGACACAACTATCTACTGCCACAGATCTTCCACACCCCTTGTCTCTTATTTCATGGAAATATGCTGTGGTTTTGTAAGAAAGAGCCTTTGGAGACTGTCAGTTCACAAACAGTGACTCTGAATTGGATTCCTTCCCCTTCTTTAGGTAAAAGTCTAAGTCTCCTGGTTCTCTTCATTCTCTACCTACTCCATTCTCTATAGTGTTCTCTTACCAGCTCTCATCTTGCTGACCCAAAGGAAAATTCAATGAGTGCATGAAAAAAGCTCACAAAGTCCAACCAAGAGCCCTCAATGTGTAATGCCAGGATACAGGAAACAAACTCTTCAGTTAGAACCCCTTTTATAGTGTAAAAAAATCACTGGAGGAATTGGATCTAGGGATTCCATCTTTTGAAAGAAAGACATGAACACAAAATGCTCCTCTGGAAGTCATTACAATTTTTTTTAAGATTTTATTTATTTATTCATGAGAGAGAGAGAGAGAGAGAGGCAGAGACACAGGCGGAGGGAGAAGCAGGCTCCATGCAGGGAGCCCGACATGGGACTCAATCCCAAGTCTCCAGGATCAGGCCCTGGGCTGAAGGCGGCGCTAAATCGCTGAGCCACCAGGGCTGCTCTCATTACTATTTTAAAATGAACTTGTAGATATTCATACCCTGACATTAAGGACATAGAGGAGTCTTACGATGGGCATTTAAATGAAAAACACAGAGTACAAAATAGGGTGTGTAGTGTAATAATATATACAGGTATGCCCTGCTTTTCCAAAGTTCCCATACACCACTTCACTTTTATGAAAGACATACATTGATACCTGTTTTTGCTAACTGCAAGAAATCTGAAGAGTATTTTCACTTGTAGAGAAAAAGAGGAAAAGCAAAGGGAGGGTTGCATTTGGGATTTGCAGTGAGCTCTTAGAGAGGCAGCTTGTGCCCCGAGCAGTGAGAGTGGTGCTTCCCAGCCCCTTCTCTGGCAGCTACCGTCACCATCTCAGCATCCAGCCGCCAGAGCTTCGAACTGTGTCTGCAAGCATCTGTGCTTTTTCTTGGTTTATTTTGTCCTCCATTAGCAAGACGTGTACTAAGGTACCAAAAAAGAGAGGTGATTTTTTTGGATCTGGGAATGCTCAAAATGTTTTCCATATCATGAATGGCAATTGCTTCTTAGCTTAGAGCCATTTCAGCTTATGAAAAGCTTCATAGGGATGCTCTACTTTTAGATAGTGGGGGGAAACATCTTAAATGTGGTACAGCTGATATGGTGTGATAAGAATGGTACTTTAGGGATCCCTGGGTGGCGCAGCGGTTTGGCGCCTGCCTTTGGCCCAGGGCGCGATCCTGGAGACCCGGGATCGAATCCCATGTCGGGCTCCCGGTGCACGGAGCCTGCTTCTCCCTCTGCCTGTGTCTCTGCCCCTCTCTCTCTCTCTCTCTCTGTGACTATCATAAATAAATAAAAATTTAAAAAAATTAAAAAAAAAAAGAATGGTACTTTACCTCTGTGGTCTTCTTCTCCAAATACCATAACCCCAGTCTAATCATGAGAAAAACATCAGTCAAACCCCACTGAGGGACATTCTACAAATAACTGACCAGCATTCCTCAAAACTGTCGATGCCAACAAAAACAAAGAAAATGGGGCAGCCTGGGTGGTTCAGCGGTTTAGTGCCGCCTTCAGCCCAGGGCCTGATCCTGGAGTCCCAGGATCTAGTCCCACGTCGGGCTCCATGCATGGAGTCTGCCTGTGTCTCTGTCTGTCTGTCTGTCTCTCTCTCTCTCCCTCTCTCTCTGTGTGTGTCTCTCATGAATAAATAAATAAAATCTTAAAAAAAAGAAAGTGTGAGAAAATGTCATAGCTAAGAGAAGTCTAAGAAAATATGACAACTAAATGCAATGTAGTAACTAATAGATAGGATTTTTGGACAGCAAAAGGGCATTAGGTAAAAACTAAGGAAATTTGAATGGGTTGCCATTAATGATAATGAAGCAATATGGACTCATTAATTATACCAAATGTACCATAATAATGTAAGATGTTAATCATGGGGGAAACTGAGTGTGGGTAATATGGGAACTCTGTACTGTCTTCACAATTTTTCTGTAAACCTCAATCTACTGAAAAATAAAAGTTTTTTTTTGAAAAATAAAAGTTTATTGAAAAAGGCATAACTGTCATTACCTCTGGGTAGTAGGATTTTAGGTAAACTTTATGTTCTTCCTTTTCACAGATTATAGTTTTCTATGATTTACATGTATTGCTTTAGTAATGAGGAAAAACAAACATTTATTTGTAAAAGTATGTGAATTTCTTTTTATTCATCACAATAGCATCTGCATATATTTAAAACATCGTATATATGTACTAGATCTGTTTATTGCACACCATGTTTGCCGTTTACATGGATTTGCAAGTCCCTAAAGGATACACAGCCTCTAGTTTGGAAATTTTGACCTTAACCTTAGATGAATCTGGAATCCTGTTCCTAGTCCAGTCTTTCCTGATCACTGTGGAAGGAGGCTGAACTGCCAGGCTGTCTGAAAACTTTTTGGAATCTCTGTTTTTACTCTCTGCTACCTTTTCCTAAGTCAGATGTACCCCCAAATTATGTCATTAATTAATTAGAGAATAGGATAAGAGGTGGGGAAAACTAGTCATAATGTCCCTGTAAATTATAAATAGTGTCAACTCAGTTCACACTCAAAAGACATTTTCCTAAACTTAATGTAAAATGTTCATTTTTTTCTGACACTCAAATCTGTGCTTAAAAGATTTACTTTTCAAGCTAAATCCTACTTATTTGCACATGTTTAATTTTAGTTTGCAAATTTACATAAAAGATGGAGGAGAAAAAAGGCTTTATTTCCTATTAGGTATCTGGCACACTGTCGCTGATGAGTGCAAATTTCCTTCCTTCCCTCCTTCTTTGTCATTATGTCCATAGCTCTTGAATTTTTTACACCACTTACTTGCCCTCAGGTGTCATCTCAAGTGTCCTAAAATTCATCTCCCCAAAACATGGTTTACAGTGTCATAAGTGACTGAAGGGATAAGCAAAAACAAAGGATAAACCTCATTTTAATCCATTAGAAATTTTTTTATGAAATACTTCCTAGGTGCTTGGGATATAGAGCCTGGCACGTAGTACCAGTCAACAAACATTTGTTGAGCTAACAAACAGGGTTCCTGTCATCAGGGAGTTTACACACCAGTGGAAAAGACAGACAAACAGAAAATCAAAATACGGTGTGTAAGAACGATGTTCTATGAAAGCATAGAGGAGGGGTGCCTTACCTTCCCTGAAGCACCCAACCATGGCAGCCAGAAAGGGAAGATATTCAAGCTAAAATCCAGGGGATAGAGTAGGAGTGAAATGGGAGAGGTGGTACATGTGGGCTGCAAGAATATGGAAAAGGAAAAGGTGCAGAGGCAAAAATGTTCATGGTATATGTAATAAATATATCTTTAAAAAAATAAAGTCACTTTTGAATCAAATTAAGGAGATCATTGAATGCCCAATTGAAGAATCTGTATGTACTTCATCTTGGAGGCAACAATGCATCATCACTGTTATGTTTGAGTGGGGCGCTGACTGATGTCTACAAAGTAGTTTTTCAGAACAGTATTCTAGGAATTTTGGGTTGACCCAGAAGAGACAATATTAGAGGAGGAGAGGTAGTTGTAGTGTGAAGTGATTAAGACCTGAACTAAGATGATGAGACTGAGAATGGGAAGAAGTAGTGACAAATGGATACAGGAAATATTCACGAAGAAGAATCAACAGAATCTGGTGGCCTGACCAGGTGGAAGGAGGAAAGGGAGATAATCCATACAACAGATGCCCACAAAGTACATGTGCTTCATCAGTTGATTTGACTTGCCTTGGTCCTCAAACCAGATCTTGCTTCGGAGTCCCCCAGTGGGCTTATTCAATCACAGATGGCTGGGCCCAACCACTGAATTTCTGGCTTGGTAGGTCTTTGATGGGACCTGAGACTGCATTTCTTTTTTATTTTATTTTATTTTATTTTATTTTATTTTATTTTATTTTATTTTATTATTTTATTTTTAATTTATTTTTTATTGGTGTTCAATTTACTAACATACAGAATAACCCCCAGTGCCCGTCACCCATTCACTCCCACCCCCCGCCCTCCTCCCCTTCTACCACCCCTAGTTCGTTTCCCAGAGTTAGCAGTCTTTACGTTCTGTCTCCCTTTCTGATATTCCTTCTACCACCCCTAGTTCGTTTCCCAGAGTTAGCAGTCTTTACGTTCTGTCTCCCTTTCTGATATTTTATTTTTATTTATTTTATTTTATTTTATTTTATTTTATTTATTTATTCATGAGAGAGAGAGAGAGAGAGGCACAGACACAGGCAGAGGGAGAAGCAGAGGGAGAAGCAGGCTCCCTGCAGGGACTGGATCCCTGGACCCCAGGATCATGCCCTGAGCCGAAGGCAGATGCTCAATCACTGAGCCACCCAGGTGCCCCTGAGACTGCATTTCTAACAAGTTCCCAGGTGATATCAATGCTAGTGCTCTGGGGACCATAATCTGGAACCACTGGAGTATGGACTGTGTCATACCTCTTCCAGCAAACAGACCATTAGAATCATGTCTTAGGCTTTTCAACATAAGGTGCTGGAACAACCAGCCAGCTGTGGGAGAGCAAGACCTCAGCGGGTAAAAGAAACAATAAGAACAGGGCCACGCATAAATGGCAACAGCTTTATCCATGTGTCAAAAGCCAATTACTCCTGCAGTCGGTCCGTCCTGAAGACAGCAATGGTGATGAACAGACAGCCAGGCCTGTGGAGATCAGCTCTCCCATCCCCCACAACCCCCTAGTTAAGGCTCCTCTGAGTCCTGTTCAGCAAGTTACGTCCACAGTCCCCTCTTGCCCCTCACGTGATTGGTTTCTTGAGTTGTTTTTCCTCCCTTGTTTCCACGTACTTTACATTCTAGGTAATAAAACTGAGAGCCAACCTGAACTCTCTCAGGGCTTCACCTCGGCACCTGCACTTCTCGGTGACGCCTGCCGGTGGAGGCCCTTTCAGGCCTCTCTTTGTTCCAAGATTTCAGACTCTGAATAATCATTTCTCTCATCTGAAGGTGCCATGTGGCAGTTAGCCACATGCAAAAGAATGAAATTGGACCCTTACCTCATACTATATCTACAAATTAACTCAAAATGGATCAAAGACCTCAATCTAAGACCTAAACATAAAGAAAAACTCTTAGGAGGAAATGTAGGGTAAATCTTCATGACAGTGGATTTGGCAAAGAACTCTAGATACAACACCAAAAGCACAAGCCACTAAAAAAGAAGTAGATAAATTGAACTTAGTCAAACTTAAAAACTTTTGTGCTTCAGAAGACACTATCAAGAAACTGAAAGACAACCCAGAGAATGAGAGATTGTATTTGCCAATCATATGTCTGTTAAGACACTTGTGTCTAGAATATATAAAGAACTCTTACAACTCAACAAGAAAAAGACCAATAACCCAATTTTGAAATGGGAAAAGGATCAAAATAGGCATTTCTCCAAAGAAGATATACAAATGGCCAATATGCACATACATGGAAACATGTTCAACATCATTAGTCATCAGGGAAATGCAACCATGGCAGGGACAAGATTATAGAAGACCTTATCTTCTCTGCATGTGAGTTTGTACTTTGTCTTGATAGGGAGTCACTGCAATCAGCAGAAAGATGTTGTCAGCATTGCTTCAAACAGACTTGCTTCGGGATGCCTGGGTGGCTCAGCGGTTAAGCGTCTGCCTTCGGCTCAGCACGTGATCCTGGAGTCCCTGGATGGAATCCCACATCGGGCTCCCTGCATGGAGACTGCTTCTCCCTCTGCCTGTGTCTCTGCCTCTCTCTGAGTCTCTTATGAATAAATAAATAAAATCTTTAATAAAAAACAAACAGACTTGCTTCATGACACTGGTAGAAGAGTGAATGAGGGATTACAAGCTTATAAATCATTTTGGAGGCTATTACAAAGTTTAGGAATGAGATGTCACACAAGTGTTTCTCCAACCTCTCCACACACTAAAGCAAACATAAAATGGGACAAACGTAAGAAATAATTAAGGAAGTAGAATTGGTAGGACGGTAATTGTTTGGTTAGGGGAAGCTAAGATAAAGAAAGAGTTGAGAATATCCAAAGTTCCATTTTTAATAACTGGTGGGTCGTGGTACCATTTACTGTGCTAGAAAACACAAGAAGGGGATTTCTGTGGAATCAGAAAAGACCCCAAATAGCCAAGGGAATATTAAAAAAGAAAACCATAGCTGGGGGCATCACAATGCCAGATTTCAGGTTGTACTACAAAGCTGTGGTCATCAAGACAGTGTGGTACTAGCACAAAAAACAGACACATAGATCAATGGAACAGAATAGAGAATCCAGAAGTGGACCCTCAACTTTATGGTCAACTAATATTCGACAAAGGAGGAAAGACTATCCACTGGAAGAAAGACAGTCTCTTCAATAAATGGTGCTGGGAAAAAAAAATAAATGGTGCTGGGAAAATTGGACATCCACATGCAGAAGAATGAAACTAGACCACTCTCTTTCACCATACACAAAGATAAACTCAAAATGGATGAAAGATCTAAATGTGAGACAAGATTCCATCAAAATCCTAGAGGAGAACACAGGCAACACCCTTTTTGAACTCGGCCACAGTAACTTCTTGCAAGATACATCCATGAAGGCAAAAGAAACAAAAGCAAAAACGAACTATTGGGACTTCATCAGGATAAGAAGCTTTTGCACAGCAAAGGATACAGTCAACAAAACTAAAAGGCAACCTACAGAATGGGAGAAGATATTTGCAAATGACATATCAGATAAAGGGCTAGTTTCCAAGATCTATAAAGAACTTCTTAAACTCAACACCAAAGAAACAAAGAATCCAATCATGAAATGGGCAAAAGACATGAACAGAAATCTCACAGAGGAAGACATAGACATGGCCAACAGCACATGAGAAAATGCTCTGCATCACTTGCCATCAGGGAAATACAAATCAAAACCACAATGAGATACCACCTCACATCAGTGAGAATGGGGAAAATTAACAAGGCAGGAAACTACAAATGTTGGAGAGGATGCGGAGAAAAGGGAACCCTCTTGTACTGTTGGTGGGAATGTGAAATGGTGCAGCCACTCTGGAAAACTGTGTGGAGGTTCCTCAAAGAATTAAAAATAGACCTGCCCTATGACCCAGCAATTGCACTGCTGGGGATTTACCCCAAAGATACAGATGCAATGAAACGCCGGGACACCTGCACCCTGATGTTTCTAGCAGCAATGTCCACAATAGCCAAACTGTGGAAGGAGCCTCGGTGTCCATCAAAAGATGAATGGATAAAGAAAATGTGGTCTATGTATACAATG
Organism: Canis lupus dingo; assembly: GCF_003254725.2. Classification (NCBI taxonomy): domain Eukaryota; kingdom Metazoa; phylum Chordata; class Mammalia; order Carnivora; family Canidae; genus Canis; species Canis lupus. Next base: position 103,627,957 of record NC_064281.1, on the reverse strand, counting down.
GAATATTACTCAGCCATTAGAAATGACAAATACCCACCATTTGCTTCGACATGGATGGAACTGGAGGGTATTATGCTGAGTGAAATAAGTCAATCAGAGAAGGACAAACATTATATGGTCTCATTCATTTGGGGAATATAAATAATAGTGAAAAGGAATAGAGGGGAAGGGAGAAGAAATGGGTAGGAAATATCAGTAAGGGAGACAGAACATGGAAGACTCCTAACTCTGGGAAAGGAACTAGGGGTGGTGGAAGGGGAGGAGGGCGGGGTGGGGGGGGTGACTGGTGGCGGGCACTGAGGGGAGCACTTGGCGGGATGAGCACTGGGTGTTATTCTATATGTTGGCAAATTGAACACCAATAAAAAATAAATTTATTATTACAAAAAAAATTTTTTTAAAGTAAAAAAAATAGAAAATACAAGAAGGGAAGTTCACTTTTTTTTAAGATTTTATTTACTTATTCATGAAAGACATAGAGAGATACAGAGACATAGGCAGAGGGAGAAGCAGCTCCTCACAGGGAGCCCAACGTGGGACTCAATCCCCAGACCCAGGATCTTGCCCTGAGCTGAAGGCAGATGCTCAACCCCTGAGCTACACGGGCGTCCCAAGAAGGGAAGTTCTAGAGATTAAAAGAAACAACAAGGATGGGTGCCTGGCTGGCTCATGAGTCAGAGCCCCACGTTGGGTATAGACATTGCACTAAAAAACACACAAGCATATGCTGAATATCAAACATGGTAATTTTGAGATGCCCTTATGATCAGCCAACTCCCTCGGCTCTCTAAGTGATCCTTTGAGTTAATTTTGTTTATCTTGTCCATGTGGGAAGAGCATTCACTGAGTTAATTAGCCCAAGTGCTGTCATCCACTTGAAAATTAGATTTCTCTCTGTAAAATGATTATTCAGACTTTCAGGAAATGGTTCACAGGAGGGGGTTCACCTCTCAAACCTCACCTTCAAACTTCTAATCCCTCAGCATTCCAGGTGACACATACCAGAATTCCAGACCATTCAAAGCTGGAGGTCAGTCTACCACTCAAAATTGAGCGTTGGTGATCTCCCTAAGGTGCCCATTTTGAGCAGCAGCAACCTGGCCTCTCACCCACTGGCACTGTCCCAGCAACAAGGAAGTGTGTTGTGTCTTCTTCGTTTTAGTCCAGGAAGCAGATTTTATTTTTATTATTATAAAAACTTTGAAAATAAAGAAAAAGAACAAAAAAGGGGATGTTTCTAGCTTAATCTCTTGCTGCCACCTAGTGTCAGTACTCAGCATATTCAGCTAGCTACTCCAGATAAGAAAATTAACAGAGTTTATGCATTGCCACAAATTCGAAGCAGACAATAACAATGATCTGTTTTAGAAAACAATATCTACATTTACATTAATTTTTCATATTATTTCTCACATTTTTTAAGATTTTATTCTTACATAATCTCTATACCGACCTGGGGCTTGAACTCAAAACCCTGAGATCAAGAGACATGCTCCACCAACTGAGCCAGCCAGGTGCCCTTGTACTTCTCATATTTATATATCAGCCTTTTCAAGGATTAAAACACCAGTCCTTTTAAATGACTGAGAATTCAATTTTAAGGCAATCTATTTCTAGCCTCAATTTTGGTTACCTGCTGGGGGAATTCCTGAGAACACATGGAAGCCCAAGTAGCTCAGAATATCACTTTCTTTAAGTTGTGAAGCACTTAGGATAAATTACCCTTGGAAGCTGAATCAGATGGGACTGGAGTCTATAATGTTCTCATAATCATACTTTACAACTTTGGAAGAATCTTCAATTTCACATTAAGCCTCTATATGAAATATCTAAAATTTAGCCTGGCTTATAATTATTTTATAATTATTTTAAATTATTTATAAAGAAGAACAAATTAGTAAATGGAGGAGAATGACTTTTTTCCTAGCTTTTTTGAGATGCAATTGACATATAACATTGTGTAAGTGTAAAGTGTACAATGTGACGATTTCATACATATGTCTTTTGTGAAATGATTACCATGATAAGGCAATGCATCCCTCACCTCATATATTTACCTTATTTGTGCATGTGTGTGCATGTGCATGTGTATGTGTGTGGTGAGAACTTTTTTTTTTTTTTTTTTTTTTTTTGAATGGTGAGAACTTTTAAGACCTACTCTCTTAGCAACTTCCGTGGATACAATACAGTATTGTTAACTATAGTCATTATGTTGTACATCACATCCCCAGAATTTATTCATCTTCTACCTGGAAGTTTGTACTCTCTGACCACCTCTGCCCATTTTCCCCTACCCCCTGCCCCTGCCAACTACCAATCTATTCTCTATAATCTATTTCTATCGGTTTGGGTTCTTGTTTCTTCAGGTTCCACATCGAAGTGAGACCATACCATATTGGTCTTTCTCTGATTTATTTCACTTAGCATAACGTCCTCTAGTTTCAGCCATGTTGTCATAAATGGCAGGATTAGGGGCACCTGGGTGGCTCAGCAGTTGAGCATTTGTCTTTGGCTCAGGGCATGTTCCCGGAGTCCCGGGATCGAGTTCTGCATCTGGCTCCCCACAGGAAGCCTGCTTCTCCCTCTGCCTATGTCTCTGCCTCTCTCTGTGTCTCTCATGAATAAATAAATAAAACCTTTAAAAATGGCAGGATTTCCTTTTTTTAACGGCTGAATGATATTTTATTTCTGTGTCTTGGCTATTGTAAATAATGTTGCAGTGACCATGGGGGTGCAGATATGTCTTCAGTACAGTGACTTAATTTCCTTTGGATATAAATCCAGAAGTGGGATTGCTGAATCAATTGGTACTTCTATTTTAAATTTTTTGAGGTACCTCCATACTATGTTCCACAGTGGCTGCACCAGTTTGCATTCCCACCAGCAGTGCACTAGGGTTCCCTTTTCTCCACATCCATGGCAACACGTGTCACTTTTTATCTTTTTGATAATGGCCAAAGAATGATCTCCAATGGCCTGCAATAATTTTGAGAAAGCAGGAATATTTGCATACACATCATTAAAAATAGAGTTTGAAGTATTGTGTGGTAATAAATCATGTAGGCAGTGGAAGCATTCAAGAGGATTACATTTGTATGTGGAAGTACTAGAGCTACAGAGGCCAAGTAAGAAATTAAAAATGTAATGTTTGTTAAGATGAACATACCAGTTCTCTGCTTGAATCTGCATCTGCTAGCCTTAGGTAAGTTACTTACCTTTCTGAGCCTAGTTTCCTCACCCTTCACTAGAGATGATGATAACAATACTTGCTGTGGGTTGCTGTGAGGATTGAAGTATTCCACTAACTTCCTGACATATAACAAGCACTCAATAAGTAATAACTGCTATTTGTAATAACAGTATTAAAAAATAATTCAGCTTACCCCTTACTTCCTCCCATGGAGTTAAATATGGTCCCAGTTGCAAGAGAAGGAGGTTCCCTGTTGTAAATGCTCCAAGGCATTTTGGAAAGTGATTGTGACCACCTCAGTTTCAACAGCAAGTACCACAGACCCAAGGTCAAACGATCCCTGGTGGGTCACGGAGGCATGTTCTCAGAGAGGATATGAAATAGGTAGGAACAACCAGACTTGCTCAAGATTAGAGAATGTGAGAATAAAGCCCAAAATCTTTGACATTGTCTTACAGCCCATCACTGCTTTACACTCCAGAAAAACAGAACTGCTTGCTGTGAAAAAATTTGGTGAATATACCGCAGGTTCTGGGGTCAGACTGACCTGCGTCTGACTTCAAACTCTGCCCCTGATAAGCTGTGCGACTTTGTATAAGTTACCTAACTGCTCTGAGCCTTACTCCCTTCACTGTAAAATTGGGGATGATAACAGTACTTAACTCTTATGGTTATTGCAAGAATTAAAATGATGTGTGTAAATCACGATGCCTCTCAAACAGTCTGTCATCCATAAATCATTATCAGTACACCATGAAATCATCCCACTTGCCACTACATCAAATATGGCCTTGATATTTGAACTAGCCTGGTAGTTTCAAACGAACAGTAATAATCTGAGAAGCAGGTCTTTCATGTCTTTAGCTTTCTAAAGTTCAATTCTGACCATAATCACCCATTATTAAATACTTACCATATGCCAGGAATTAAGATACTTTTTCTTGATCTTTGCAACACCTAAATAAGACAGATGCTATTTCCCCCTTTACATGTGACCAAAAGGAGGCTGAGAGAAGACTGAGTAACTTTTCCCAGGTCATACAGGAGGTGCGGCCAATATTCGAACCTGGGCCTGGGTGCCAAATCCCCTACTTCTGCCCATTGTAGTATTGCCTGACCTCTGTGAAATCACCCTCCATGACTTCCCACAGCCTTCAGGGGAAAGGTCAAGCCCCTCAGCTTACTGCATAAGGCTTTTCTTCATCTGGCTCTGGCCCCTACTGACCCCTCTGACGTCTTCACCTACAGCCCAACCACCTCCTCAAAAAGACATTTCCTGACACCCTTTCTGGGTCTCCCAGAGCACTATGGCCATATCTCTATCATGACACTTGTCACATTGTAGTGTAAATATTGAATTAATTGTATGTGTTCTTCAAAAGGTCATGAACTCCTATGGGCACTGTGTCTTATCCATCTTTCTATTCCCACTATCTGGCAAAGTGTTTGGCACAGAGTAGGAATTTAATCATTGTGCATTGACTGAATGAATACTTGAATGAGTGGATTAATATTGAGCATGGAAGGCCCAAATATAACATCCTACCACTTTTTAGAACAGTGGTGCTTAAGGTAGGGTTCTTGGAGCAGCAGCAGCAGCATCTGGGAACTTAGAAATGCAAATTATGGGCCCTGCTCCAGAAACAGAAACTCTGGGGGCGGGGAGCTGGTTAGGGCCCCAGCCACCTGCACGGTACCAACACTTCCAGGTTACCTTCAAATGCATATAAATTAAGAATAGGTTTATACAATGGATTTAAATTGCCCATAAACATGCACATATAAACAAGAAAAATATTATGGTTATTATTTATACTAATTCCTTAAATTTATTTGGTTCTTAATAGATTACAAAATGCTTTCCTAATGACTATATTTGAAAGGAAAGATGAAATAGGGAGAATGATAAAGGGGTTCAGATTGGTATGTTACACTCTTACTTAATAGGCCCCTGAGCTCCTAGAGAGAGAACTTTCTCAGCTGCCACATCAGGAAAATAAGAATTTTGTGCCCCTAAAAGAGCATTTGCCAGGTCAGGCTGGGGAAGTGGGTTCTGTGGTAAGCAGCCCTTCCCACAAAATCCCATTGGTTGGATGAAGGATTCCAGGTGGACAAGGTTGAATGTGATTAAATCTTAGTTGGGGTTGTAGGAAAGCTAGAGCTATGGGGAAGAAGGTCTACTGAAGCTGAGAGGTACCTGAGTATTTTTAATACTTTATGCAGGCATGAAGTTTCATTACACAAAATTATATCACCACGTTCTCAGTTAAAAAAAATTTTTCACTCTCAGAGAAAAACACAGTGAAAGGAACTAAAATTTTATGGCAATTTCCTTTGGGTAGTAGTATTTCACCTTTTTTTTAAAGACTTTTTTTGCGAAAAACTTTTTTTATAATGAGAAAAGGATAATAAAGTCATAAAATTTGTTCTGTGTACCTGGGGAGACTGATTTGCAGAACCAGCAGCTGGTGCAGCTGGAGGCAGAATCTGACAAGGGAAATTGGGATCTCAGAGGTTAGAAGGAGCTGGGAAGGACCCAGAGCAGTGTTTATTGAGAGGCCCATCTAAAGCAATGAAGTAAGAGGAAATGCCCTGACGAAGACTTTTGTAGGCAAAGACCTAGGACACTACTAACTCAGGCTCTGTTAATCCAAAGGCAAGTTCAAGCCAAGGAGTGGGAAGCGCCTGGGACACCAATATCATGGGGCTTGGGTTTCTTCCCAGGACCTGGAAGGTGAGAGGGCTCCCTTGGGAGGGTGGAAGTGAGGGAAAATGATCCAGAACAGTTTATGGCTCCAGGGCTTGCAACTGAAGGAGGTAGCAACTGGAAAGGGACAACTAGTGCCTTAAGCAAACTTTCACACTTACCACTTGTGCTGAGCCATTTGCACAAAACAGGATTAGGTACCTGTAACTTACATATTCTGCGTATAGTTTATACCCTAAGATTTCTTCACTATGGTAGAAAGTCAGCTGTGTTCTTAAAACTGATTGCCTGAGCTGCAGTTATTTTCTAGTGGAGGCTGATACAGAATTACAACAGAAGTTCTGAATCTCAAGGGCATACTATCTGGAGAAGTGACCCTCCCCCATCCTTGAGCCTTGGGAGTGGAAAGTTGTTATGTGAGCATTTTACATTTATGAAGCAGTTAGTGTTTGGAAGGCTAAGTGCTTTGAATGGGCTGTCTCATTTATTCTTCCAAGGAGCCTTATGAGCTAGTTACCGCCATCGTGTCCAACTTTACTAAACGAGGGAATGAAGATCTAGCTTGCAAAGGAGAATGTTAAGACTGATTCTGAAGCCCAAATTCCTTCTATCATACTACCCTGCATTTGTTAGTCCTGAAAATACCCTAAAGTGAGTAACAGTATCTCTAAAAGACTAAAACTAGTAATACCTAGGGTGAGGTTACAAAAAAACCACATGCAGTGTTGGTAGGAATGTGAATTGGTATGATGTTTCTGAAGGACAATTTCACAATATTGACCAGAGAATTTTAAATGCAAGTACCCTTTTGTTTCAATGATTTCCATCACCAAGATATAGTAAGTGAAAAAAAAAAAAGCAAGGTGCAGAATGATGTGTATAGTAAGATGTCTTTTAAAATAACTTTTAGGGAAAAAAAATAAAAAATAAAAAAAAATAAAAAAAATAAAAAAAAAATAAAATAAAATAACTTTTAGGGGATCCCTGGGTGGCTCAGTGGTCTAGTGCCTGCCTTTGCCCCAGGGCATGATCCTGAAGTCCCGGGATCCAGTCCCACATCGAGTCCCACATCCGGTTCCCTGCATATAGCCTGCTTCTCCCTCTGTCTGTGTCTCTGCCTCTCTCTCTCTCTGTCTTTTATGAATAAATAAAATCTTTTAAAAAACAAAAAATAAAATAATTTTTAAAAATACATATAGAAGATGGGTTGATAAAAATGCTAGCACATGAATACTGTTTTCCCCCTGAAATACAAGAAGGTTTTAACAATAAATATCTTTGGAAAGAGTAACTCGGTTATTATTTTTGTGCCATTGGGAGATATTTGGGCTTTTAAAGTTTTGTTTTCCTCTCTATGTCCACTGATATTTTTTAAGTAACACTTTACCAAGTCTTTTAAATAAAAACCAAAGAGACAGCATTTATTGAGGATTGGTCATGACCAAGGAACTGAACTAAGCATCTTACATATACTACTTCATTGTATTTTCACATGAAATGGTTAGCTTCATTTTACAGATGAGAAGCTAGAGCCTTGGACTGGTGAAATCACTTGCTCATGGTGCCACAGCTGAGGAGGTAGGCAAGTGGCCGCATAAATGCCTGCCTTGGTTCAGAGACCTTGGCACTCAACTGCCTGGCTGTGCTCTTCTAATTGGGTTTTTAACTCTCATTGGCTAATAAAAGTAAACTGGTGAACAACTGGAGTCTAATGAGATAATGTATGTGAAAATACTTTTCTAAGTATAGAGATGTTTGGGGAGGATAGAACAGGCAGCAGGAGGGAGTTTAAATTGGGCAGACTTGTCCACTGATCCCCAGACAGTCAGGACATTGTTTTTTGAGGAAGTGGTGATTAACAAATTTCTTCTTTTTCCTTTAAAAATATCATGAAATGGTATTTATTCCCTCTTCCCCCCAATAACACCTGATCATTGTTGAAAAATGAAAAAGTTGTGGAGAAATGAAAATCCTTTCATAATACCTCTCATGGATACTTCATGACTTGTTTCAGGTGTTAATGGACACGCAACTATATATTGCACTTTCCCACATATTTTACCTTGATGGAAGCAACTATGTATTTGTTCAGTATCTTGCTCTCTTTCAGCCTTATCACATGTCCTGACCATCTTTTCATATCAGCACTTACAGATCTTTCTTCTTTTAAATAAATAGCTGCATTGTATCCATTTTGCAAATGTACACACACACACAATTATTTTAGAATTGTCTACTGAAGGGCATTTTAAGCTACTTCCAATTGTTTGCTTTCCTAACTGCTGCTGGAATGAAGCTCGTTCCCAAGAAAGTTTAGAGGGAGCTTCAGATTGAGTGTGACACATGTCAACTCTGTAGCTGATGAGTGACCCTGTAGGACTCTGTACTGAGGGGAGGAGCACGTTTCACTGTGTGGAGAAACAAAGAACTGTGTCCAAAACAGTTTGGCCAACACAATCAGAGATATGAGACTTGCCAACAGTTGGGACAACCTCAAAAAGAGGAGCTCCCTGTTGTGACAGTTTAGTAATAAGGCAGAGGTTGGGTACTATTTCTCAACAGTGATTGCTGGATCAGAAGAGGATTTCCAGACTCAGGTTCAAGCAGAGTTGGTGCAGGGTATAGATCCCACCAGACAGTCTGGAGACAGCTAGACAGGGAGATGGGCAGCAGAGCTCCAAATCAGGCAAAAGCACGTGTGGAAGGAGCAGTGACCTATGGGGAGACTCAAAACTCATAGACCAACCTCTTCCAGCAGAGGGCAGTGCCTCAGATATCAGGCGGGACTCAGGCCAGCTGGAGCCAGAGCTGGGGACTCCGCTGGACAGATTGCAGCAGCCCGGAGCCGAGGAGAAATTGAAGTAAACTGTCCTCTGGACACTGTAAGTGACATTGGGGAGTGCTCAGGGAAAGACACAGTGGGACTTCAAACTACCGGGATTTGCCTGTTTTCTAATGTCTACCAGTTTGGGTTTGGTAATAAATCTCTTTTCATCCAGCCTGGCTGTGAGGGCTTGCAAGTAAGAGAATTTGGAATCAATTTAAGGCGACCGGTCTCTCAGGTTCCTGGGTACATGCTTGAATCAAAAAGGGGGTGACATGCCTAAAATATAATCGAGCATTGGGGCTCTGTGGATCTGACACAAAGTTTACAAATAGAAAGTTAGCAGAGGGAAAGATATTTAAGAAGTAATAAATTTATCTAAAAATAGAAACTTAGTGTTTAACAGCAGTCCTTTCCTCTTGCATTTCAAGGACTATGAAGGATGACCATTGAAACAGACTTTATCGGGGAAGAGCCAGCTGCGGGAACTGCTCTGCGGGCAGATAATGAAAGATTAAAAGCAATTAGTCTCGTAGGCCTAAACAATTTCCAATCAACTCTCCCCTGAGTATTGCTTACCTTTCCCGCCGTGTAGTGGTTACAATCAAAAATGGCAAAGCTGAGTTATTGTCAGATAAAGTGTTTCTATTCCTGTTGTTTTTGAGTCTTGTGATAAGAAGGGAAGGAGTGACTTTGTCATTTGCTGGTGGAGTCGAGCCAATTTGCTAGATGATAAAAGTACTGTATTTAATTATTTGTCAGGCATGGCCAACCAAGTAAGACACATCACAAATGGATTAAGAGCGGTAGTGCAGTCGAAGGGTAGTTTGCACGCGTTTCTAGAGAAACATCAAGTGTTCGAAACACGAGCTATGAGAATGAACTTTCTTGGCTGCTTTATTTTCCTTGCGCCTTCTCGAGCCGGGATGTTGGGCGCTCTCCCGGGGGCCGGATGGTAACCCGCCGTCCAAGCACTCGCCAGCCGGCGGTGCAAGTCCTCTGGCTGCGAGCCGCGGAGACGCCAAGGGGTTTGGCGCCTTTGGGATGCGACTGTCAGCAGCTGGGGTTGCGGGCAGGAAAGGGAAGGCCGCCGGAGGTTCTCTGAGAGGCCCTTTGCCAAGGCCGCGGCCGCGAACCGAGACCGTCCCCTGCCGCCTCACTCGGCAGGGCGCGGCCCCAGAGCCACCCGGCTCGCCCCGGAGAGGTGGGACTTTCCCCACCGGAAGTGATCCCGGCCAGTCTCGGGGAACTGGGGCACCTCAGCCAGTGTGTCAGGGAAACCCTTCCGGGTGTGTGCTGGGGGGGGGGGGGGGTGAGGAAAAAAAAAGAGGTGGCTTCGCCCAGAGTGGCCGCCGCCGCCACCGGACAGCCCCCGCCCCTTTCCCCTCCGCGAGCAGCGGCGCTGGGGCGGCGGTGAGACCGAGGAGCCGGCCGCTGGCCATGGCCTTGGCGTGACGGAGCCTCCCGGGCGGCCGGGCGGGTGCGGACGGCGGGGTAAGTGGCGGCGCTGGCGGAGGCAGCCGGGTCCGGGTCCGGGCAGGAGCTGGCGGGGAGGAGGGGGGTGCGGAGCGAGGAAGGCGGGCGGCGGTCGGGGGCCCGGCGGTAACGCGCCCCCTCACCCCCTTCCCCACAGGCCGGACGACGCCCGCGGGAGCCGCGGCCCAGAGACCCGCCCGGGCGGCAGTGACTGGAGCCGAGCCCACAGGCCTGGGCTGGCTCGGCGGCGCGAGCAGGAAGCGGGGTCCCTGGGCCCCTTTGTGTGAAGGGCGGGGGGAGGGGTGCCGGGCCAACCCTGGCCGCGGGGGCCCCGGTTGCGCGGCCCCCACCGCTTCCCTCAGGGGCGCGGCGCGTCTCCCCACCCCGCCTCTCGGTGCTTGCCCTCCTCCCCACGCCCCCTGCCTGGGCTTCAGTTCCTATAGGAAGGGCATCACCATCCCATCCCCACCCACCCGACACTTGGCTCTTTCCCCTCCCCCTCCTTTAACTTCCTCTTCTTCCCCCGTTGGGCCCTCGGCCGCTCCGCACTCTCCTCCCCAGTTCGCAGATTTCCGCCCACCTTCCGCCTCCCCGAGCCGCCGTGGCTAGCGGGGTGTTCTTTTCCCTCCCTGTGGTAGAAGTTGCTGAAGGTGAGACTCATGAGGGAATACAAGGTAGTGGTGTTAGGGAGCGGAGGGGTTGGCAAATCTGCCCTTACTGTGCAGTTTGTCACCGGGACTTTCATTGAGAAATATGACCCCACCATTGAAGATTTCTACCGCAAAGAGATCGAAGTGGACTCTTCCCCCTCCGTGCTGGAAATTCTGGACACCGCAGGAACTGAGCAGTTTGCCTCCATGAGAGATCTCTACATCAAAAACGGCCAAGGTTTCATCCTGGTTTATAGCCTGGTTAATCAACAGTCCTTCCAGGTAACCAAACCGAGTCTTGTAATTTGTTAGAAGGGGGTGTGGTGATCCCACATTTACTTCTGGTGAGCTTGAACTGTGTGTTAATCACTATGTTTTGCTTCAGAAAGTTAGACATGGCGCATTTTTGAGGTTACTTCTGGCAGGGAAAAGTATCGGGTTTTTTCTATAGAGAGTCTGCAGTAACAACCGTCAACAAATATTTCAAAGTTATTTTTGCGTCAAATTGAGAAAGAAATAGGGCAGCCTGTGTATGTTTAGCCTGGAATAGAACCTTCTGAAATTGCTTGTTCGATTCAACAAGTATTGATCAAGGTACTTAACCAGACAACATTTAACAGATAACCTCAGGTAAATAGAAAACTTTGGAGAGAAAATTATTTGGAGCCCGGTATCTGTAACTCCTCTGGGTCTGCTTTCCCCACCTCTTCCTCTGTTCTCTCATCCAGATTCATAAATCTTAGCGTTACAAGATGAAGAACTCAACACCTGCCTTCTAGGCATTTTACTCACCTTGGGGTGTGTGAAGGAAAGTTACTAACTGAAAAGATTATTACCTAGAATTAATAGCCTATAGAAAGCTACCGTGACTCTCCTCTTCTGCAGTTGATCCAAGTTGTTTCTGATAACACTGACTATATTTAAACAAAATATGTGGATCAGAGAACACCGGACAAGTGCAAATTTCTAACCCTGGCTGGGTGGCCAAGCTGGAGGTGGTCCAATTTCTTCTGAAAAATCTGTCCTGTCCTTCACTGGGAGGCAGACCGAAGGTTTAACATTATTTTAAGAGATGCAGTAAATGTTGCTATTTATTCCTTGAAAATAAATAACCTCATATTGACCCATTGTATTGACCTCCATTGATTTAGGAAATGGATAGTTTTTCTGCATTTAAAGGTATGAGCTTAATGTTGCTTAAGAGACATTAAGTGCTTTACCAAATACAATGTGCCAATTCCACTTCGTATTCAAATTACAGTACTCTAGTGAAGTTTTCCAGTAACCACATATAGCTACTTCACGATTTTTTTTTCCTTTAAAGAAATGAGTATAGTGACCAAACCAAAGTACAGTTTGTGTGGGTTTGAATTCCAAAGCAATAGTAGTATCATAACAGCATTTCCCCCCCAGAAAGTACCAAAGTATCAAAGGTGCTATTTGACAGGCATTTTCTTTCTAAAGGATCCTCAAGAGATTTGTTATTCTATTAGCTGACTCTCTTGAGGCTAGAAGTCTTTTGAAGGATTTTTTATATGATTTCCATTATATATGCTGCTGTTTTAGGCATAAATACGAAGTGAAAAACTGACATTATTTCAACAGAGACAAACTCTTTCAAGCCCGACTATCATAAATTTGGTTTCTCATTTGAACTTGTGTTTCAGTAAGGACACGGGGAAAAAAGCTTAACCTAGAAGATCAAATTGATAACATGAGCAGACAAAATCGTTGCGAACATCAAATGGTGTTTTCATACATATTCACAGTCCTCTGCTTTTCCTCCTTCCCACAAGTGAATATTCCATTTACTGTTAACTATTCAAATTAAACACGTTTGATATTTAAGTCAAACCTTTTAAGTCATAGAAAATTAAAAATATTGTGAAGTTAGTATTAAATCTATAAAACTGCCTTAAATCAATACTCCCCACCCCACCCCACCCCCCGCCACTAAAGTTGATGCTACCTGAGAATCAGCAAGGCTCTTTTTATCAGTTGTAATTAGAAAAAATAATACACTTGGGGAGAAAATTCAAGTTGTAAAACCTAACTAGGCAAAAAGAAGTATGACTTTCTCCCTGCCCAGACTCCTCCTAGGTGTATTTGTCCCTCCCAGGAGCTGCTCACCGTTAATTTGGTTTCTAGTGTATTAAAATACACTAAAATACCTTAAAAGGTGTTTGATTTTACTGGGATGAAGGCCTACCATTATATTTAAAATGAAATGTTTAAGTGTATAAATCTGTTTTGAATTGGCCTTCTAGGCATGACCCGGTGTTTTTGTTGCCACCTGAAACACTTTCTCTCAGGCACTCTTGCTAAATGGCTAGGAATGCCTAGATGCCACAAGCCTGTGGCAGGATAACAGGTGTTTTCAGGAGTGCTGACAAGCTGGCAGGTTTAAGGCAATACCTAAACATCCTTATGTACAAATGAATTCATATTTGGGAACTTTTAAAATCAGGACAGACTAGGGGAAAGAAGTATGAGTCCTAAGGTTGGTGTGTGCAGCCTACATTTTATATTCTTGACAGAAACCCAGCAGGTGGGATCTGTGGAAATTATCAAGCTCCTACTTCAGTGGAGAAAAATGTTTATTTTCTCCATTTAGGTATATGGTTTTATTTTGGAGTCAGCTTTCTGTAATCCCTGAGGGATGACTTTTTGTGATATTATAATACTTCTGTTATGGTCATACAGACAGCATAATTTTATTTTCTCTTTGTGATTGTTTGAATAGGATATCAAGCCCATGAGAGATCAGATTGTCAGAGTGAAGAGATATGAAAAAGTCCCACTGATCCTAGTGGGAAATAAAGTGGATCTGGAACCAGAAAGAGAGGTTATGTCTTCAGAAGGCAGAGCTCTGGCTCAAGAATGGGGCTGCCCTTTCATGGAAACATCGGCAAAAAGTAAATCAATGGTGGATGAACTTTTTGCTGAGATCGTCAGGCAAATGAACTATTCATCCCTACCCGAGAAGCAAGATCAGTGTTGTACAACTTGCGTTGTCCAGTAAAAAAAAAAAAAAGAAACCTCAATCATGGCCATACCGAGCAGGTTAGTTGTCAGTGGAAACTTATGAGTCCAAGAGTGTTTTGATTTTGATCGAATATGACAAAAAGCTGGTTAATATTAATACACATTGTGCTACCTTCAATTTCCTTATTTGTTTTTAAAATAACATTTCCCTTAGCACAAAATAGTCACCATGCAATGAAGAAAATAGAGATAAGCAAAATGAAGGTAAGAGATTTCCTGTATTCCTATCACTAAGATATATTTTTAAAAGTGAATTAACTGTTCTCTTTCTGCTTCATTGGTAACATTCCTTTGGGTGGGGTGAGTTAAAGGATAATACACCTTTTCCCTGTTCTAGTGATTTCACACATCCAATAATAATTTCAGAAGATGATTGGTTTTATGTTTTCGGCACTTTTCTGTCCCAGGCTAGAGAGCTGCTATAATTGAAATCATCAATTTACTAATCACCCAAGTGCTTGATTTAATAGGATGATTATTTAATCAAGTTCATCTGTACCTTGCACTTAAGAGATTTAAGTGACCTCTGATAATAACAAATTGTAGTGCCACAGCTTACCTTGACTTCATTATGAATATATGGTCCAATTGAGAATCTGGTAAAATCATCTGTGTTGTGTTAGAAGAGACACACCCAAGCCCAGGCAACGTTTTATTCAGTTTAATAAATAATGGAGTTATTAAGAACATTAACAAGACCTTCACACCTTTCATTGAGTTGAATGATAACTTCATAAAAGTTTTTTCAGATGAATGAGTTTTTGAAAAAGCAAGGTTACATAAGACTTACTGAGCATTTTAAATGGGATTCTTTTATTCATATCATGATCTTTTAATCTAGATTATAATTGGACAGATAGTCTCACTTAGATAGTAACCCTTACATAACAAGATAAAACAACCAATATCCTGGATGACTGTGAAACCACAGCAAATGGCTGACTAGCCTGACAATCTCAGGACTGGAATTGATTGTTTTGAGCCAGGACTGACCTCAAGTCTAGGAGGCAGTGTTGCAAATGGCAACAGGCATTTCAGATTGCAGTGATGATTCCTAATCAAAGGTCTGGCTTTATATGTGCTCCCTGAAGAAAAGAGTAACCATCCCTAATTTATCTTTTCAGACAGATACTGTCAGGTACTGTTACCTTTGAAAATGAAGGATGACAACAGTGCTTTATTCAAAATGCTTTCACACATCAGCTATTTAGCATACTGGAATATGATGAAAACACATTTATTTTCTAATACCTGGCTACATCTGTTATGGCATCACTGTTCAGATCACACTCCAGCATCTGTTCATTTGATAGCATCACACTTGCAGTATAGTTTTTTGAAGCAGGAACAGGCATATGTAGGTGATCCTGTCCTGTGTTCATGTTTCCATAATCTCTTAGATTGTAAGCCAACTTCAAGTTTGAACAAGTTGTGTGTGGTGATTGCATCTTTACCGTTGCACTCTCTTTCCTTATCTGACACTTTTAACTGGGCAAATGACAGAAATCTATATGTTTTAGTGTTGTCATCTTTATAAATAACCAGCTCCCGCAAAATGTTCCCAGTTTTCTTTCCATCACTAATGTAGACAGCTACAGGAAGTAAGCTGAATAAAATTCAGATTAGCAGATGGAGAGTTTCTAAAGTGATTTTTAAGTCTCTTACTCTGAGTTCTCTCTAGGTTTATTTCATTTTATAGCTTATGTGATCTAAATTAATTTTCATCCATTTGGTTAACTGGAAATGATTAAATAGAATTGCTTTATATCTCAAGCCAACTATGTTTTTTGTTAACATACTAAAAATCAGAAAATATTAATGCCAACAACTGCTCATTTTTTTATGATAATAGATCAAGTTGCCTGTGTAAGCTTTTGTTTGGTTTTCATTGTTGTAAGCAGAATACATACTGAAGGTGTGAGCATTGGACTAAAATAAGCAGCCAAATATCTGAAAATATTAAAGGAAATTTCCTGACGGAGATCTTTTAGAACAAAGCACACTATACTTTTTCTTTTCTGGCATCACATAAGATGGAATTGATGCGTATGGGAATCTGTAACCTGAGGCCTATAAAGTTTGTACCTGTGCTTGCTTACTATTTATCTAAAAAAAAAAAAAATAGGTGATGGATTCTGAATCCTGTAGCTTGAGTCACGGAGATCCAAGGTCTGTCGGTCCCAGATCTAGACTGAAGATCAAACTCTGACAAGTAAAGGTGATTTGAGAAATATTTGTCCTTAATAGAAGAGTACCTTTGTCCAAGTGAGAAATCATAACATTCAGATAAGTCAGAAGAACAGTTGGGATTGTTATAAGTTGGTTTCTCTTAATCAAAAGGAGAAATTTAAATACTCTAAGAATTGCTTCTGATCGCTGACATTTCTTACCACCCTTCAATGTGGGTCACAGGTCTCTTGCCCAACACCTGTTTATCTGCATGGCTCCCCAGATTGTTTCCCTACCTTTTACCTTTCCACTGGCTATAGTCTTAGTGTAAGTTTTGAAGCCCAGATTCTTTACATGCTGTTTTCGTGGGCAGGTTTCCTTACTGACCAGAGGAGCCTGCCATCAAGGGCCTTGAAAGACTTTACTGTGAAGCAGCAGTATAATAGAAACCCAGGTCAGCGCTGCAGGCCTGGTTTGCTTTTATTAACTACATCATAGTCCTCTGTATATTGGTGTAAATAATTGACAATTGGCTCTTTTGGTACACTGTTGTTGAGAATGATGGGTGTTTTGTTAACCATCTCATAATACTACAAAAGAAGTAAATCACAGTGCTGTGGGCATTCAGGGAAAGGAGAGACTACCATCCAGTTAGAGCAGATTTCTTAATACTCTGGGCTCTTTGTTATGGGGACTGCCCTGTGCATTGTAGGATGTTTAGCAGTGTCCTTGGCCCCTACTCACTAGATAGATGCCAGGCAGCATTCTCCCCACCCCATAGTTGTGACAAACAAGAATATCTCCAGACTTTGCCTAATGGCTCCTAGGGGGCAAAATCACCCCTGGCTAAGAACTACTGATTTAGAGGAATTGGGGAATGGTAACACTTGAGAATGGGTAGGATTTGAACGGGTGGGGGAGGGGTAGAGATGATTTCCAAAGAGAGGGAATGCCAAAAAATAATATGCCTTAATTAGTAGTCTATTGGTTCCCTGAAAGGAAGATGGGAATTGCAGTGAAGTTATCCTTCAAACGTGACCATTTGATAAATACCCTTTTGGCAAATAGAATTTTTAAAGAGATGATTTCTCAAGGATTTCTGTATCTCAGTCCAGTATTGATGAAAGTTATTTAAAAAAAAAAAAAAAAGAAAACCAGAAAAAAGGTGTTCTTCACTACGGTTTGAAGGTCTCCTGCAGGATTTTATCCTATTTTTTTTCCATGTATTATGGAATGGGTTCTCCCAGTGAGAGTAAATGGTGCATAAGAGTACCAAACACCAGCAATCAAATTGAAAGAACAAAGATCATTATTTATGTCAGCCTCAGTTCATTATATATGTCAGCCTGAAGAAAAAGCGAGATTCTTGATTCAAAACCAGCACATCATTTCACGTGGCAGCAGAATGCCTGGGATGTTAACAAAGGCTCCTGAAAGGCTGAACCATCTATGAATGTCATTTTAGTCTAGCTGGCCTTACCATTTCTAAACACAGTGGAATTGATTAGCATTTTCGGGGTTTTTTAAATAAATACGTGGAATCAGAATTGTTCTTAATCTTTTGTCTCCCTGCTTTTAATTAGATATGATGTGCTGAGGATTTAGCAAGCAGAAGAGGGAAAATCATGAAAATTAAATCACATTGTGTACTTTAAAATGCTGGCATTTTCATGTCCAAAGTTAAATATTAATCCTATTAGTGAAACACTGGGGTGGAATTCTGTTGCAGAAGTTAGTTTAGATACTTTTTTTTTCCTGCCCTATTTTGCATATCACCTTGAGTAGGGAAAATAGCTTCTTTTAAATGCTCATTTGTCATCCAGTTCACATGGTGTGAGCCAAAATAGAGCCTGTGGCATGACAGCCCTGGAAGGAGCGGGCAGCATGCTTTGGGGGTAGTATAAAGACCTGCAGTGGATCTGGGGTATAAGAGGGTCCTTTCTGCCACCCTAATTTTCCAAGACCTTCACTGACACCACCCTCCCCTGCCAAAAGGTTCATGTTCTGGGACTGTTCAGAGTGAATAGGTGCCTAGTTAGACCTGCTCTGGGTGTGGAGGTGTGTGGTGATTAGAATGACTCTTAGTATATCTGTTGCCTCTTTAATTGCTTCCTTTTAACCTCGAGATTAGGCTTTTATTGCAGAATGAAATGCATATGAGCCATTCAGTTTTACTCCATTACTTCTCTGGCTTAGAATGAACCATCAGTAGAATTAACAAAAATTGCATCATAGAGTTGGAGAGTTGCCACCGAGGAAGTATTCTAGCCATACTACAGGAAAGATTCTCCTCGTGGGATTACTTCTCTATGGCATTCAAAAATCCAGAAGATAATATCACTAAGAAAAATTTAGGTCCTGTCAGCTGTTGGAAAAACTTACCCTACCAAAAACATACTCCCAAATTCTTTTGATTAGCTACAGTTTTAGGAACATCGGATTCAGAAAAAGCGATTTCGAGTGGAGGGGCGCAGTACCCTACCTCATCTCATTCAAAGCTAGTGGCTGGAATCCGATCATTGGGCTCATACTCCGCTTATTATCAGTGGACATGCTCATACTACCTGAGATCTCAGAATTCATTATTTTAAGTTTATGGAGATTTTAGGTTATAGGGCAGAAGAAAATAGCTTATCCCTTCTTTTCTACCCGGGGTTTGCCATAAACTTTTAGGGTACATAGTCTCCTTAAAGCATGGTTCTACTTTTTTTTTTTTTTTTTTTGGTTCTACTTTTATTCAAAGATTTGGTGCCATAGTTTCAGTATTTAACTTGGATACAAAATTTCCAAGTAAAAGAATGTGAATGGAAATTCATTTTTTTAAAAATTCCTTTGGGGGACGCCTGGGTGGCTCAGTGGTTGAGTGTCTGCCTTTGGCTCAGGCCGTGATCCTGGGACTCAGGATCGAGTCCCACATTGGGCTCCCTCCATGGAGCCTGCTTCTCCCTCTGCCTGTGTCTCTGCCTCTCTCTCTCCATGTCTCTCACGAATAAATAAATAAATCTTTTTTAAAAATTCCTTTGGTTAAATCCCCAGAATATTATATGTCTAAAACTAGAAAAAAATTAAAATTGATTATGGTTACACATTTATATTTGCTAAAAGGAATGCTAGTAAATACCATTGTATTTAGAAATGGTAGATTCAGCTAAGCTAAAAAGACATTCATAAACTGCTAAGCGTTTCAGGAGCCTTTGTTAATATCCCAGGCATTCTTTTGCCACGTGAAATAATGTGCTAGTCTGGAATCAAGAATCTCCCTTTTCTTCATGCTAACAGAAATAATGATCTTTGTTGTTTCAGTTCTGTGTTTGGTACTCTCGGGTACCAATTGACCCTACTTGGGAGACCCTATTTCATCATTTCCTGGGTAGAAGGTTTGGACTGTTGTCGGGGAGGGGGGAGATGTATGTACACGTACTCTCTCTTAACAAAATCAAAATAGAGAAAAAGTGAAACCACTTAAGCAAGAGTTTGAGCAGAAGCTTCCAGAGTTGAGATTTGTTGGGTGTCTTACTGGAAGCTTGATTGTTGAGGACAAGGATCACTTGTGTTCTGTCTTAAAAGCAGCAAGTTATACTTCTGCAGTCTGTCTGGATGTGCTGTCCTGGGAGTTAAAAAGTCGGAGTTTGACCAGCTGCCTTTAAAGCTTCTGGAATGTTTTTTTAAATAAATGAGAGTTGTCAGTACATAGAGAATGTTGCTGTCACAGTGTGGAACAAAAACGTTTATATTTTACGTTCTATGAAATTCTAATCTTGAGAGAGACTGTCCTTTTTGCTTAATGACAGCTTTTGCTTCAGGATTTGTTACTGCAGAGAATCAAAATTTATTACTCTTCTGAAAAAGAGCTGGTATTAATACTTTGCTTAATGGTATGCCTCATATTAATATTGTTGAGTCAGACCCAGGATTTATCTATGTCTCTTGATTTCACCGGAGGATTGTCATCCTGTGAAATGTGGATGGACCAAATGTTAACCAGATTTTTAGAGGGTCAGAAATAATGCATCTGTCACCTTTTATTTAGTGTAGATTATGGTTCATAAGCTGGTTTGTATTCTTAGTGCTTATTTTGGCTCAAAACAAACAATTACTGCTTCCTCAATTTGATTTCAGAGAATGCCTGAACTAAAACATCATCTATTACAAGTCTTCACTATTTAAGAGAGGCATATTTGAAAATCCCAAACTCTATAATCAATTTTTTTAATGTGGATTAAAATTTACAGCAAACTTACTAATTCAAATCAATTGAGAGAAGTCTAATCTGAATTACTGAGAAGTCGTCACACTGAATTGCACATATATTGAATACTGTTGTGTTCAAATGGGTATAAAAATTCAAATGAGGCTAAAAAATATAAAGGACCTCAGTCTGGATATCAAAGACATAATTCTGGTCTTCTAGAATTTATAGCATAGTTGAGAAATGAAAATAAGAAATATCCAACGTTTGCGTACTTTGGAAGGTACTTTCACACATTACCTTATGTGATATTTACCACAATCCTTGAGGAAAGAATTTTTATCTTTATTTTAATGATGAGGAAACTGGACTTGCTTGAGCTTAAATAACCAGTGTCTTAGTTAACAATTTTATGCAAAAAAGATTTAGTTTTAATTGGAAAAAATGTTTTATAATCATTTCTAAGGAGGCAAATTCTCCTATTTTTCCTAACATTTTTAGGTGGCAGAATTTCAATAATGAGCAGAGATGTTCTTTAAAAGTAATCATTTTTATGATATAGCTGCTAATAAAGAGTTCTCTCAGGCTCTTTGGACACTAATAGAAGTGTAGCTGTCAAATGAAATTAAAATTATGCATGTATAAATATTGGTAGAACCTTTAGATCTTAAATTGGTTTCACTTGGCATTCTTTCATAGTTGCTGTTTTAGTCTGTTTCTGGCTTCATTCAACAACTTTTGTCTTTTACATTAAAAAAAAAAAACAAATGTAATTCCACTCCCCTAGAAGCTATAGTGATCCAGCACAGTTAAAGGATTTTGTGTCTGAATGAGAGATTTTTTTTCCTTAGTATTGATTAGAAGGGCAGAAGTCTGTCAACTCTGAGAGTGGAGACTGAGAAATCCCAGTCATAGGAGAGGTATCTGGTGGGGAAGATGTCCAAAAGAAAACAGACCAGGATGGGATCTGTGAGCTACTGCCAATCACTTAGCATCCAGCCCAGGTCTGGGTACTTACTGGGTGCTCAGTAGCTAGAACCTGATTGGATTACATTTTCGTATTTAAAAATTTCCCCCAAACGCTACATTTTGAAGACGTTTTCTATACTGCCAAGTTTGCTCATAATTAAGATGCATTTAATTCTAATGCCATTTCCAATCAAAAATATGAAGACATTATTTTTTTTTCACTCAGCATAATACCCTCCAGTTCCATCCATGTCGAAGCAAATGGTGGGTATTTGTCGTTTCTAATGGCTGAGTAATATTCCATTGTATACATAAACCACATCTTCTTTATCCATCCACCATTTGCTTCAACGTGGATGGAACTGGAGGGTATTATGCTGAGTGAAATAAGTCAATCAGAGAAGGACAAACATTATATGGTCTCATTCATTTGGGGAATATAAAAAATAGTGAAAGGGAATAAAGGGGAAAGGAGAAAAAATGAGTGGGAAATATCAGAAAGGGAGACAGAACATGGAAGACTCCTAACTCTGGGAAATGAACTAGGGGTGGTGGAAGGGGAGGAGGGTGGGGAGTGGGGGTGACTGGGTGGCAGGCACGGAGGTGGGCACTTGATGGGATGAGCACTGGGTGTTATTCTGTATGTTGACAAAGTGAACACCAATAAAAATACGTTTATTTTAAAAAATAATAAAAAATAAATAAAAATAAAATATGAAGACATCAGATTCAAAGTACAAGTAATATTCTGCCACTTTTATACTGTGAAATCTTAGAAACTGGTAAGAACATTTTCAGTATTATACCAAGTATAAAACAAGTATAAAGTATAATTATTTAAAAACAAATCAGAGTAGTTACATACATACAGTATGTTATATTCAGTGCATCATTAGTGTTTCTGATTTTCAGTGACTCTTTGTGACCACATAAAATTACCTTTTAATTCAAACTGATGGGGAACACAGTGAAATTCTACCTGAAGATAGTGATTCTGGTGCCAGTTCAGGGTGTGTTTAGATCTGTTGTCAGTATTCTCATTTGAAATTGTAATCTATATTTCTATTTTTTATGACATTTTAATCTTAATTGCAGATAAAACTCAGAGGAAATTTGCACAGATGCTGCTTTGGAGAACTTTACAACCTGGGTTGCAGAACTGAGCCTTGGTAAACCTGTCTCTATTACAGCATGTTGCCATACATCTAATTCAGCGCATAAGGTCTTTGGCCTTCAAGATCCATCGACCTTAAACAGGAATGCTTAGCACGTTTACCATATGTTTAAAATCTTTTCTTTATCAATCAGTCCTTTTGTAGCTTTCTAAGTTCTTATTGATGGCTAATATGCAAGAATTAATTTTTAATATTTTAATTGATTTTCTTTAATCAGTTTCTCAACTTGTATTTATTACTCAAACTCAGTATTACCTACTCAATGCCTTTTAAAAGAAAGTTATAATGGAGAAAAAAATTGAGCCTTAAACAAATGGTTACTTCTGTATATTACCTCGCACCAGTGCTTCATTCTATTTGTAAAATCTTTCTCCTTTAAATGGTTGGTTAATACTTTGAGACTTTGTTTACGTGTGGCAGTGTTGTAAAAAGAAACTAAAGATCATGTTTTACCCTTATGGATGGAATATCCCTTTTCCTCAAGTGCGGTTTGTGATGTGTTTTTGGAATTAACATGTTCTGAAAGTTCCAACTGATATTTGAAATTGATGGTAGAGCATTTAGCTGAAGAGTTAAGCGTTTGATTCCATTAGGTTTTCACATGTGTTAATCTCATTTACAGCATCAAATTGCAGCAGTAACATTTTCCTTTCTGTGAAGTTCTAAATTTAGTTATGACCTACTTAGCAATGCCTTTGAAAAGGGATACTGTATCCATGGTAAATTAATTGTATACCTAAACAGAGATCGCTCAGCTTTGCCTGTCAGGCTTGTAATTGACATCTAGTAGACTCCTGCACATGTAAAATTGAATTCAAATAAAATCGTATACACTTTCTAGTTCTTAATACTTGTCTTTCTGGATAATAGTTTAAAGCAATATTTGTTAAAGTTTTCTTGCACTATCACAATTGCTTTTTAGTTTTTTCTCAAGAAGCATGTTCATAGTAGAGACAAAAATCTGTGTAACAGGAGAGGATAGCGCCAAGTCTCTGGGCTTTTTTGTTTGTTTTTTGAAACTTTTTTTTTTTTTTCCAAATGTGCTTCTAATAGCCATTGCCTTCCATGTTGTTTACCTAATCAGCACATTTTGTCTGAATACTTGAACATTTTAACAGTAACACAGGTATAGAAACAGAAAGGAAACTCATAGAGTAATCTTTTGGTTCAGTTTTAACGTCTTGACAACAAGCGCTTTTTCTAGCAATGACTTTAAAATTTTGTAAGTTTGACAGTATTTTCTTGTTGGGTTTTTATTTGGTTTTAGTTGTGTGCTTTTAATTTGCAGAAGTTATTAACTGCAGCTCACCTACTGCACCAAAGTTCTCAACTCTAAGAGCCCAGCTTTAGTCATTTGAATATGCTTCTAAATAAAACAGAATAAACCAAAACTATACTTTTGATCTATAATAATAGCTCAATAACTTTGTCAAGGAAAGCTCTAATATATGCAGTGATGGTTTATGGAAGGGTGTGGCAATTTTAAATTTATATTGTGTGTGATGTTCAAATAAAGTGATATCTACATTCATGTGGTTTATTGGTCAGCATGACCATTAATTATTACGTAATTAATTAAACTTTGATTTCCTTTTTTAAAATCGTGTTGCATTTGATTCCTGATCAGATTCCCTCAAAGTGAACTCTTGATCTGATATTTTGGATTTTATGGTGAGATTTTAAGGGTGGAAGCCATTAAAACATTGTTCCTTATTTATAAACCACTTGAAGTAAATACCTAATTTTAAGTTTGCACTTTAATATCAAACTTAAAAACGAAACAGTTCAGAGTAGGTTAAGTGATCGTGGTTCATCGTTATTAGATGTGTGAAATTCTAAAGGAATCAAATAATTCATGATGATTTAAAATTTTTCTGCAGATTTTTTTAATATACAGCGTTTGTTTCCTATGGATAGCGCCCCCCCCGCCCCCACAGCATTGACCTCAGCAGCAAATTTAACTTGAATTCACTTAAGATCACAGGAATCAGGGGAAAGTGATTTAAAGGTGGTTTCTCCAGCACATTTTAAGAAAAGGGACCAAAAGTTATTTTAGCTTCCTGAATAGATTGCATGTCAAGTTGCTTATTAGGATAATAAATTAATATTAAATGCAATATATGTCTTGTCTTTACTATGGCATCTGTTTTTAGGAGTTGTTCAAATCACTGCAGTAGGGCTCTGCAAATAAAATCATGTAACCTGTTAATGGATCTAATGTACTGTAACTATCAACGAAAGGTAAAAATCTCAACAAGTACAAACATTGAACAATGACCTATAAAGATTTGTAAAAGTAAAATTTTTCCAATAGATTTCATTCTTGTCATTTTGTAAGATGACCCTGCAGTCCACCTGTTTGTAACTTTTTTAATAAAATAGACATCTGTATTACCCGGGTTGGTTTCTTGAATTTTTTGATGTTACTAATTTGAGACTCGCTAACTTGTAAATCTTTCTCATAACTGAGAGCCATTACTTTTTATCAAGATGATTGTTGTATTATAGTACCTATTTAAACAAGGTAAATGTTCACTTGTGAACTTAGTCACCATTCTAGCATATGTGGAGGAAAACTAACCCATATCCTAAAATGTAATATTTAATCAATTGAATCACTTCCAAATAAATTAGAAATGAGAAATAATGGGTGAAAAAGATTAATATATGTGGCTTGGCACATTTGGAGAAAGTGGTTCAACGACAAATCTGTTGGCTGGGAATTACCCATGTATAGGAGATTTCAGGCAGTACTAAGCAATATAATCAAATTTTAAACTACCAGATGAATTAAGAACATTCAACACAATTGAATTACCACTGTTTTATCCAGTGAAAGGCTTTACCAGTCACTTTAATTCACTGCTTCATTCAATATTTTTTCTAAGCAGATTTTTAACTTCCATGTTTTTTTGGACATGTCTTTGTATCCAAATATACATGGACTGGATTTTTTTTTATTTGTTAAAATGGGCAGGTTTATGTGTCATAGCACATAGATAATATCTTACTGTTTATTACCATTGGTTATTGGTCTGGAGTCAGATTCCACACAGCTCATTATGCTGTCCTAGATGCAGTCCTTGAAGTCCAAAAACCCTTGTCTACAACGAAGGTACTCGTGATTTCAAGGTCCTTCCCTTTTTCTCCCCACTGAAGTGATATCCCTTCATCTGGCAAGGTCAACGTTTTTAACCAAACGAATAACATGATGAGAGGATGGACTAGCACAAGAGCTAAGGAGTTCTAGCCCAATGAGCCCAAACCGTGCTGGATATCAATCAGTGAGCTACTCCAATATAGCCAGGTGACTTTTCTTTCTTATCCCGCCCTGTCTTCTTTGTGGTGTTCTCATGCACAGAGACGATTTATCTGGTCTTCACACTCCAGGACCTAGCAGCTTTGGATCAAGGTCCAAAGCTGGGAGAGACATCTTGTTTAGATCCAAGGCAGGGGTGGTTTTTCAGATAAGGTCCAGCTTTCCACCTATAATTATCTCATTTGAGCCGTACGTCTATCTGATATTTTGAATCTCATCATCCCCATTTTGTTGTCGATGAAACCAAGGCTCGGGGAAGTTGTGCCTTAAGGCCATAAAGGCAAAGTCAAATGATTAAAATGTTGAGAAAGTCTCTGGGGCAAGTTTTATTTTTTATTTTTTTTAAAGATTTTATTTATTTATTCACGAGAGACACACAGAGAGAGGCAGACACGGGCAGAGGGAGAAACAGGCTCCACGCAGGGAACCTGATGTGGGACTCCACCCGGGTCTCCAGGATCACGCCCCAGGCTGAAGGCGGCGCTAAACTGCTGGGCCACCAGGGCTGCCCTGGGGCAAGTTTTAAAATCAGTTTGTCATTGGGTAGAGTCTGATGGGTGCTATTAAAATTATAGAGCTCACGGAAATAAGATTAAGACACACAGCAAGAAATAACTGTTTGAAGTCAGTGTGACAGTACATATGTAACAAAATACTGTGGGTCCTATTTAAAGGTAATGTGTTTGTTAGACTGCTAAAGAGTTTATGTAAGACATAAGCTATTTTCATTATGGCTATTTTTCTTTGGAAAGGCAATGTCTTAAATCAGGATTTGGCAGCTTTGGCTGCCAGGCAGAATCCAGCCCAGTTAGCAATGCCAAAAGAACTGTAGTTGGATTTAGCAGCCATATCCTAGATCCATTGCAGAGCTCAGCTGCACCCTTTCTCTATCTAAACTTGTAGTGTGAATGGAGGACCAGAAATCCAGTGATCCCAGACACGTCCTTTACCAGTAGGGACCTGCTGCTGTGCTTGCAGGCATTACTCTATGGTCCAGGCCGTCCTACTCCCAAACTCAATGCCCCTGCCATTGTATTCTGATTCATGAGTCTTCTACCGACTGTGAGCTCCCTGAAGATAGGGCTTTGCCTAGGTCACCTCTTCATCCTCAGTGCTTGTCTCTAATGCATTATCGGTGCTCGGTAAGTGTTTCATGAAATTATAGTCTTAGAATCCGTATGGCAGACGGCTACTAACTCTTGAGAAAACCCAAAACTTACCATCTCCTGCTGGTCTTTTCATTTATAGCAGTCAGGTAGCATAAGAAAATG
The DNA here is from genome assembly GCF_003254725.2 of Canis lupus dingo. Classification (NCBI taxonomy): domain Eukaryota; kingdom Metazoa; phylum Chordata; class Mammalia; order Carnivora; family Canidae; genus Canis; species Canis lupus. The sequence continues at coordinate 103,600,973 of NC_064281.1, read as the reverse complement.
TGTTTTTTCCCCTACTTTCCTTCATCCTTTGCAGCACTAAGGTTTTTTGTTTGCTTGGTTTGCTTTCTGTTTTTGTTTACAATTGTAGTAGTTGTCTCTCTAAACTCACTTCCAAGAGAAATGTATACCGTGGAGAGATAGATGGTCCATACAGGCATTCCGGAAATATGGACCAAAGGGCCTTGAATCTAAGATTAAGTTCTACAAGACTCTAGGGAGAAGAATATAATCAAAAGTATTTGCTGCCCCCAAAAATTAAAAATTAAAAAGTATTTGCTGCCTGTGCCTGGATTTCTTCTCCAGTAGATTCCGAAGCTGACCCAGACCTGCCCCAGCCAAGTTCTTAGGCACAGGGAAATACTCATAGCGAGTCCCAAAAACCTCCCCAGTGCTTCCCCTTTGATAAGGCCACAATTTCTCCTCTGACTGCAAAATCTCAGGTACTTCCCCACCTCTACTCCTACCATCATGCCCTCTGCCTTTCCCCTCTCCTGGCCCCCATCCCCTCAGTGTACCTAAGCGCCAGCTTCTACCTAACCTGCCCCCTCCCTCTTCTCTCTGAATCTTGATAGTGTTGTGAGCAAACTAATGGAAGTAAGATTTTTTTTACTCTGGTTCCCCCAACTCCAACACTCAGTCTCCAAATCCTTTGATGCCCCTGGCTGGAGACATTTTCAGGTTGGCCTTAAACCAATGTAAGGTTATCTTCAAAATATCTGCTCCCTGTATGTGCTTCAATGTCAGCGACCTGTGCAGTCTACCATGTAACCGGAGACTCCCAGATGGCCCAGGAAGCCCTCCAGGAATTGGCTCCTGAGGCTCTGGATACTTTTACTTCATGCTGTAAGCCTCAGGGAATGCCCTGGACTTAGTAGTTTGAAGCTTCTACCAGCTGCTGTAAGCTTTAAACTTTTGGGGCAGGGAGGGGGTAGAGTGCAGGGGGAAAGGACTTAAGCCCCCATGCAACTTTCGTTGGAGCTTTGAAGCAAACAGGTATTTTTTTTAGAATTATTTTTTTTAATTTTTATTTATTTTTTCATGAGAGACAGAGAGAGAAGCAGGCTCCCCACAAGGAGCCTGATGCAGGACTCCATCCTGGTACTCCAGGATCACACACTGGGCCAAAGGCTGTCGCTCAACCACTGAGCCACCCAGGTGTCCCAGTAGACAGGTATTAAATTTACGTGGAGAAATATAAGGATCCCTGAGGGTTCTGACCCTTCAGCAAATCTGAGTTTGGAGGCTCATTGTTCCTGTTTAAGAGGGAGCCCCAAGAAGCCCTGACACCAGTGGACATAGATTTCTCTAGTTTCTTGCCATTTCTCTTTGGGACACCTATATGGCTATTCTTAGGAAAATTCCAGCTAAAGTATAAACATTTATGCCATGCTCCCAAGATATCTCTACAAGTATTTTTGGCCTTTTCCTTGGGCCGCAAGATATACAGAAGCAAATAGGAGGGGAAGACATTTAAATGGCAGGTGTGAGGCTTCATCACTGCTTCACTGCAAGCTGAAAACATGGCAGGTGCATGGGATCAAAGCCTTGCTCTCTAACCTAGAAGGAGTCTGCACTACAGGCCTTTGGCAATTCCACTGGCTAAAAAGTAGTTGCAATGACCTAGGAATGGAAATCTGGCCCCAAACAGAGTGATTTCCCTTTGACAGTAAATAGTTGCTTGGTGAGAATAACTATTCCAGGCAAAAAAGGGACACGATGATCAGTGCCTTTTCACTTCATTTAACTGAGCTTCTGTGTACATCCCAGGCACCGCCCTGCAAGCTGAGTTTCCAAGAGGAACAGGCTGTGGCCTTGGCCTCTGGTGCAGCTGGTATTCTGGCCTAGGAGACGAGGCAGACTTGCAAGCAATAATCACGACACAATGTGATGTACACTGTAATATCAGCACAGACCATATGCCAAGGATCCCAGAAGAGTAAAAGGATTTGTTCTCCCCATAAGGGCCAAGGGAAGGTCAGAGGAACTCACCTTGTGAATTAATTCTTGAAGCCGAGGAGAAATTTGCAGAAAGGGCATTTCAGGTAGACTCTGAAGGAGGAGAGTGAACAGAAGCCTGCAGCCCCTAGAGTGCCTGGCAGGCCCAGGGACCTTGTGACAGCAAGGAGAGCTAAAGGGGCTGCTGGACTCAGAGTAGGAAGGAGGGCTGGGGGATGAGGCTGGACAGCAGCGCAAGCTGGAATGCAAGGGTTTAGCCTGTTACACCGACGGTCAGAGGATTTCTCCTGGCAGTGAGGGGCAGGATGCAGGGGATGGATGGCAGGAACACATAGGTGTTTTTTCTTTTTTTAAGATTTTATTAGAGAGAAAGAGCACAAGCAGTGGGGGAGACGGGGGTAAGGGGGCAAAGAGGAAGAAGCAGAGTCCCCACTGAGCAGGGATCCTAACTCGGGGCTCAATCCCAGGACTCCGGGATCAAGACCTGAGCTCCCCAGACACCCCTGAGAGATCTCCAAGTGGAAGATAAGTTGGAGGGAATTTGCCTGGGGCAGGAAGACCTGTCAGCAGACCACTGCAGTCCTAGAAATGAGAAAAAGCAAGAGCCTTAATAGGGCAAAACCAGAGAGAATAAAGTGATGGTGATAAAGTGGCCCAATACAAGGGCCCAAGTTGCAAAACTGATAGGATCATATTCTGTGGCTTAAACTCTCTCAACTCTCCAGGCGCCAGTGCATTAAACAATGGCTTCCACATTCCAATTTGGCCTACCTCTCCAACCTCCTCTTCTGTGCCTCCTCCCTTCATAACCTACACCCCCATCCCAGGGCCCCCAAGCCTCCTGGTGGTTCCTATTCTGGTTACATTTCCACCCTTTGCGGGACCTATTTCTACCACATGCAATACCTTCCTCCCAACCCCTTTCCTCCAGGGAATTCTTACTCATCCTTCAAGACATAACTCAGACCTCATCTCCATGGATCCCTGATTCTCTCTCACTCCCCAAAGGCAAAGATTCATGTTCTCTCTCTCTCTCTCCCTCTCCCTCTCTCTGATAGTACCCGGTGAATACTTAGGAATTACCAAGATAATTATTTCAAAATTATCTATTTACATATCTGTCTCCCCAGCAAGGCAATCAGCTTCTGCTAGGAGAGAAATGGATTCTTTTTCCCCAAGCACAGCATTAGATGGATACAGGGGTTCAATAAATGCTGAGTGATTGAGTTTTGGCAGCAGAACTGATAGGACTTAATATGATTATTGGTTTTGATGAAGAGGGGGAAATAAAAACTAAGTCGTTTCTAGCTTGGGTAATTGGACAGTCCTAAAGAATCTAGTTTGCTCATAGGTTCCCCTGCTCCTCTCCTGACCCCAACCTAATCATTCCTTGATAAAGCAGCCAGAGCCGTCTTTTACAAATGCAGACAAGATCCCGATTCTCTCCCAGCCTTGAACTCCGCATGTAGCTCCTTATCACCATCACATCGAGTCCCAACTTGTTAGTTTGAGCTGGTCCCCCACCTGCTCGCTTGACTCCCACTTGCCTCTCCCGTGGATAGTGGATACCTAATGGCTTTGCAGTTTCTTGCAGACATTCTCACACTTTTGCTCATTCTTTCTTCCATCTGAAACTCCTTTCCTCTTCTCCACTTATCTCCTTCTCATGCATGGAAATTGCTTCTTTGTCTCCCTTTTCTAGGAGATAAACTCTAAACAGGGAGGGATTATGGCTCATTTACTAATTACCTTGGTACCTCTCACAAAGCAGATGGTCATCAGTCAAGATGTGTTGAACTGATGTGATACTAACAGAATTGTCAGAGGGCAGGGGAAGGTTGCTGGGGTAGTTGGGAATGTGCGGGGCTGTGATTTCAGCTTGAGGTAGGAGGAATGGCACGTGCTAAGGACATATACATGAGGAGGTCCAGGGAGCAGTTTTCATGATGCGCTCCAAGGACAGGCCTCCACCGTGTGCCCATTCCTGGAGTAACACTCTCAAAGCAGATCCAGCCACTGTTTCTATTTAAGCAGGGTGATGTCAGACTCCAACTCACATCAATACCAAATCCACACCCAATGCAGAAAAGTCAGCCAAGTCAGGACAAGGACCTGTTTTCTTCCATTGGCTTTAAATGGGATTTTAGCCAGAGTCAAGCGAAGCTTGCGAGCGAAGCTTGAAAGTCAAATCAGGCTTTGCGATCCCTGCAACTCTTGCAAATTGATGGGTAAACCACCCCCCTCTTTCCCCCAAATCAAGATGCTTCTTAGTCTGCTATGGAGCGAATGGGTATTTTCCCATCTTTTATGTGGGTGTGCACATCAGCACCTCTGTATCTTTCATTGATATAAGCCAGGTTATGGACTTCAGTTTCCTAATAAGGTTTCCATGGAGGCATTAGAAACAAATATCCATTGCCTTTGGCAAATAATTCAGGTTCTGATATGTTTGTTATTTGCTATTCAAAAATAATACAAAATGTTACCAAATCCAAAGTAGAGCTTACTCACCCCGTGGAAGACAGTCATTCTATAGAAGGCATCTGTACTGTGTAACACAGGAATTCATCCTATTGTGTATTGTTCTCCAAATGTGTCTAATTAGGAGACCCAATGATTTACATTGTAGAAATATACCATAGACAAGACAAGGCAACTACTCCTAAAACGCTGTCTTTGACTCACAGAACAGGACTTCTCTACACGTGCAGTTCTGCAACCTGTCTTCCCCTGTCACACAGTATGCCTGTGTTGTTGAATCTGTCCCAGGGAAAGGGGATAGATGCCTATTTTGAATACACTTGCTAAGAGAGGGCAAGCTTTAGGGCTGCCTAGAGTAGGTGCCATTTTCTAATTCAGACAAAGACACAACATAGACTAGCTGCAACTCCACCTATAATTGTCCGAGTATATGCTGGTTGGCATGATTTGGTAGCAAACGTCGCTCTCTCCTTTCCAGACTATGCCTTTATATAAGTTCTGTCTGCTTTATTCATTGCTGTCGCCCCAAAACCTAGCACACTATCTGTCATGAGGCAGGTGTTAGGTAAATACTTGTTGACTGAATACATAAGTGAATTACTGAAGTCCCTAAGCAGTCATACTTGTGCCCTAATAACAAAATGTCATTGTAAAATAGCACTTTGCATTCTTACCGACTACACCTTCTTGTGTTCCCTTAAAGCTCAGACGTCGAGTCCCTGGAGGTAGGCCTGGAGACAAATTCAAGTGACAATCACTATGCCTTACTCAGAATTGTCCCTCCCCTCTGGAAACTCAAGCTTTCTTACTGGGGCAATTTGGTATACCTGATCCTTTCTTTCCCTAGAATAAATTCTCTCCCTTGAGGCTCCTTGGTCCTTCAGTACAAATACATTTCTGACAGGCTCCCCCACCAGTTTTGCAGTCATGCCCAGGCATGTGTCAACACAGCCTAGGCTCAAGCTAAGACCCTCCCTATCCCCCCAACCATACACACACATATAAACATGTTTAATATATTCACAATCATACCCAGGTGCATAGATGTCTATTTATGCAGAGCTACACATTCACACACTTAAACTCACATCAGTGTGATCACTCGTACCTATAGAAAATAAGCACTTGTGCCCATAGTTATACATGTGCACATACATACATACCCAGCACACCTTTCGAATACATGTCTTGTCAGAGCTGATCCCCCACCAAGAATCTTGATCCCATTCTTCAAGCCTATAACAGATCCCTTCCTTGTGACTTCACTCCTCCCGTCAAAATTCACACCCAGGCCCACTTAGCAGGGACAACACTAATCATTTCAGTAACCCATGGAGCTTTGAAGTCTAAGCTCATTACACCACACACAGGCATAGCCATCCTATCCAAGCATGTTCGGGGATTTGCTGAAGTCCTCTTCCTCTCTCGTTTGTGCCTCAGTTAGCAACTTATGGGTAAGCCTTAACAATCTGACAGCTGAGGTAGGGAGATGCCTCCTAGACATGACAATACATTAAAGAAGAAACTGGCCAGACACGGACAGAAATTATGTAGAATGATGGTTCTAAAAAGCCAGAGAGCACTGTCCTTGGGTGGATGGGGAGAAGAGGTCCCAAATGAGGTATCATTTCAACGGCCTTGAAGCTTCCAGGGGATTTGGACATACGAGGACAGAGGCAGGAACTTCCAGGAGAAGGCAGGAACGTTCACAGAAGTCTGGGGCTAGGACAAAGTGATGCATATAGAAAACTGCAGTAGTCCGGGCATCTACAGGAAGGAGATGTGAAGTTCTTGTCGCTCTGCTAGGAAGCTTCATCTTTATCTTTAGGAAACTTGGAAGTCATGAAACGGTCTTAGGCAAAGGAGTCATACTAGCTGCCCTGTGGAAGGTAGATTGAAAGAGGGTGTGATTGAAGCCAAAACCCATTAGCAGGCTATGTGCAAGTCCAGACTAAATATAGTGGCTGGATTTGGTGAGAAATGGACAATTAAAAAAGAGATTTATGGCTGGGTGGGTACCGGGGTGGTTCAGTCAGTTAAGTATCCAACTCTTTCTTTCAGTCTTTTTTTTAAAAAAGATTTTATTTATCTATTTATTTATGAGAGAGAGAGAGAGAGAGAGAGAGAGAGAGAGAACAAGTACAGGCAGGGGGACAGCCAGAGGGAGAAACAGACTCCTCGCTGAGCAGGGAGCCCGACAGGCTCAGCCATAGGACCCCAGGATCATGACCTGGGCCGAAGGCAGATGTTTAACTGACTGAGCCAACCAGGTGCCCCAAGCACCTGACTCGTAACTTTGGCCAGGTCATGATAGAGTCATAGGATCGAGCCCTGAATCAGGCTCCACACTCAGCATGGAGTCTGCTTAGGATTCTCTTTCCCTCCCCTCTGTCCCTTCCTCTGTGTGTGCTCTCTCTGTGTAAATAAATAAATAAAATTGTTTAAAAAGGGGGATTTAGAAGGCAGGGGGTAGCAAGAGATAAGGCTGAACAGTTAGGCAGAAGTTAGATTGTAGAGTGATAGGGGACTATTGAAAGATTTTAAACCATTGAAAGTTCTTCAAACAAACCAGATTCCATTAGAAGGTCACGTGACAAAGATCACTGTGGCTGTGGTGGAGGAGCTGGAGGTCAAAGGGGGTAGAGATGGTTAAGGAGGATGTTGCAATCATTAAGCAAGAGGTATTCTGAGGCCTGGCCTAGGGGAGTGGCAACAATGATAGAGTTGAGTGGATTGGAGAGGCATCTTACAGCTGGAGGTTTGACAAAATTTGATAGCAAATATATTATGAAAGGCAAGGGAATACCAGTAGACCCCACTGCAGGCCTGTGTTTGGTCTTCTATGAGCTTCAAAGCCAAAAAAAAAAAAAAAAAAGCAACACATTTTAGTGAACAATGACACTGCAGTCTTACTCAGGGGAAGAATGTGGGCTTTGTGACAGGGCCAAGAAAATGATTACCAGCACAGAGGACATTTATTGAGTCTACATTCAGATAATGCATTTGGCTTTGTCCCCTCCACTCTTCAAATCACCCTCACCCAGCCTGCACCCTGAGAGCTGAGACTTCTCAGCCTTCAGGCAGGAGAGAGAAACAATGCTAGCAATAGCTTCCTCTCGTGGAGTGCCGGCTTGCCCAGCGTCAGGGTCTACACATATTTTCATTCATTTTCCACATTTTTTATAATAAATTTATTTTTTATTGGTGTTCAATTTGCCAACATACAGAATAACACCCAGTGCTCGTCCTGTCTCGTTTTCCACATTAAGTCCTCTTTTCAAGCCTATGGAAATGATTATCTCATGACACAGTCATTTTGTCCCAGTCTAACTCTAAGGGCTCGTTTCTTCAAGCACATTAGTGCATCTCCACCTCAGCTGCACGTTAAGATCACCTGGGGACGATCTTTTCTCTCGTTCTCTCTTTTAAACATCTTTACTGTGAGGCACCTGGGTGGCTCTGTCAATTGAGCATCTGACTTTTGGTTTCAGCTCAGGTCGTGATCTCAGGGTTGTGAGATCGAGCCCTGGGTCGGGCTCCATGTTCAGCGCAGAGTCAGCTTGGGATTCTTTCTCCCTCTCCCTACCCCTCTCCCTGCTTCCACACTCTCTCTCTAAAATGAATGAAGAAAATCTTTAAAAAAGGAAAATAAACAGCTTTATTGAGTTGTGATTCACACATACAGTTCACCCATTGCATTGATGTTAATCTAGTCATAGATATGTGCAACCATCACCACGGTCGATTTTAGAACATTTTCATTGCCTCAAAAAGAAATCCTATACCCAGAAATAAACTCACACGTGTATGATCAATTAACCTACAACAAAGGAAGCATGAATATACAATGGGGAAAACATCATTTCTTCAGTAATTGGTGCTGGGAAACTAGACAGCTGCACACAAAAAAATACAAGTTGACTGCTTTCTTACACCATACATAAAACAAACTAAAATGGATTAAAGGCCTCAGTGTGACACCTGAAGCCATAAAACTCCTGAAAGAAAATCTAGGAAGTCACCTCTTGGTCATTGTCCTTAGCAACATATTTATGGATATGCCTCCTTGGAGTAAGGGAAACAAAATGTTGGGATCACACCAAAATAAAAGCTTTGGCACAGCAAAGGAAACCAGCAACAAAACAAAAACACAATCAACTGAATGGGAAAAATATTTGCAAATGATATATCTAATAAAAGGCTAAAATCCAAAATATATGAAGAACTTATATAACTCAACACCAAAGAGCCCCCAATTTGATTAAGAAAATAGGCCAAGGGGATCCCTGGGTGGCGCAGCGGTTTGGCGCCTGCCTTTGGCCCAGGGCGCGAGCCTGGAGACCCGGGATCAAATCCCACATCAGGCTCCCGGTGCATGGAGCCTGCTTCTCCCTCTGCCTGTGTCTCTGCCTCTCTCTCTCTCTCTGTGACTATCATAAATAAATAAAAATTTTAAAAAAAAAGAAAGAAAAGAAAATAGGCCAAGGAGTTGAATAGGCATTTTTCCAAAGAAAACATTCAGATGGCCAACAGACACATGAAAAGATGCTCAATATCACTCACCATCAGAGAAATGCAAATCAAAACCATGAGACATCACCTCACATCAGTCAGAATGGCTAGTATCAAATATACAAGGATTAGCAAGGATTGGTGAGAATGTGGAGAAAAGGGAACTCTCATGCACTGTTGCTGGGAATGCAAATGGGTGCAACTACTATAAAAAACAGTATGGAGGGATGCCTGGGTGGCTCAACTGTTGAGCATCTGCCTTCAGCTCAGGGCATGATTCTGGGGTTCTAGGGGTGTTTCTCCCTCTGCCTATGTCTCTGCCTCTCTTTCTGTGTCTCTCATGAATAAATAAAATCTTTTTAAAAACAGTATGGAGGTTCCTCAAAAAATTAAATTCCACATGATACAGTAATTCTACTACTGGATATTTATCGAAAGAAAATGAAAACACTAATTTAAAAAGATATGTTGGACGCCTGGGTGGCTCAGCAGTTGAGCATCTGCCTTTGGCTCGGGGCGTGATCCCCATCCCAGGATCAAGTCCCACATCCTCCCAAGTCGGGCTCCTTGCAGGGAGCCTGCTTCTCCCTCTGTCTGTCTCTGCCTTTCTCTGTGTCTCTCATGAATAAATAAATAAAATCTTTTAAAAAAAGATATGTTTATAGCAGCATTATTTACAATAGTCAAACTATGGAAGCTGCCCAAATACCCATCAGTACCTGAATGCATAAAAATATGTGGTATACACTCAACACGCACACACACGCACACACACACACACACACACACACACTGGAATGTTACTCAGCCATGAAAAAGAATGAGCTCTTGCTTTTTGCAGTGACATGGAGGGATTTTGAGAGCATTATGCTAAGTGAAAAAAATCAGGTAAAGACAAATACTATATAGTTTCACTTATATGTGGAATCTAAAAAACAAAGCGAGTGAACAAATACACACAAAAAAACATAGATTCATGAATACAGAGAGCATACTGGTTGTTGCCAGAGAGGCAGCAGTTGGGAGGATGGGTGAGATAGATGAACGGGATTAAGAGGCACAAACTTCCAGTTAGAAAATAAGTCACAGAGATGGAAAATACAACATAGGGAATATAGTCAATAATATTGTAACAACGTTGTACTGTGACCTATGGTGACTTACACTTATTGTGGGGAGCATCTGGCAATGTACAGAATTGTCAAACCTCTATACTGTCCACTTGAAACTAACATAACATTGTATATTAATTATACTTCAATAATAAAAAACATTTCAAAAAAATAAAAAATAAAAAACATTTCAAGGAAATCCCATATACATTAGCTGTCAGCCTCTTATCCCCCCATCTTTCACCCGTAGCCCTAAGCAACCACTAATCTATCTGCTGTCTTTACAGATTTCCCTATTCTAATCTTTCATACAAAAGGAATCATAATATTTGAACTTTTGGGGCTAGCTTCTTTCACTTAGCCTAATGTTTTCAAGGTTCATCCCAATTGTAGTTGTCTGTCCCTCATTCCATTTTTTTATGGCCAAATAATCTTTCCATTTGCATGTCTCTTCACCCATTGATAAACATTTGGGTTGTTTCCACCTTTTGGCTATTATGAATAATGCTGCCATAAACCATTCATGTACAAGTGTTTGTCTGGATACATGTTTTCCCTTCTCTTGGGTATGTGTCTAAGATTGGAATTGCTGGGTCATATGGTAATTCTATATGTGATCCTTTAAGGAACTGCTAGACTGTTTGACCTGGGGAGTTTTTAGAATCTATTAATGCCCTGCCACCCCGCCCATCCCTCACCCTCTGACCAAATGAATCATACTCTCTGGTGTTGAGTCTTAGTGGATTCCCATAATCACCTCCCTCAGTAGATTCCAGTGTGCATCCTGCATTGAATGCCACTATACATCACAATCTTAATGATATTTGATAGATGGACTACTTAGGATTATCTTTTTTTTTTAACTTTTTTTTTTTTAGGATTATCTATTTTTAAAGAAATATTAACTACAAGGATTCAACAAGAAGCCGATGCTTCAACATTTATTCTTTAGCTAAGCCAACCACCCCAGTGACTCATAATTCTGAGAAAAGGGTTGCCTAGAACTTTCAATACTTGTAGCTTTCATTTCTGTCACCAAGGCTTATCTTCAGAGCAGGAAGACTGGAGAGCAAATATCGGGCTGGCTTCTCAATGTGCTGAGACAGTATTGCTTCCACTGCTTATTGGGGTGCCTAGAATGACACCGTGAAAAATTACGGGTTTTCAAGGGTTTTTAAGATACAGTAAAGCTCCCTGGTAGAAAAAAAGGAAGTTGACAGGGAGAGAGAGAGCCAGGTGGAAACATGACTTCTTTTTGGCAAGAGGCAAAGGAAGGGGAAATTGGCAGGAATGATTGTTTGTCTTCTTTCAGCCCCTTTCTGCCCTCAGGCTGTTCCACGTTCCCACATTTCTGCAGAGTAAGGTACTTTCTGACTGCCAGCAGGGGACCCTGAGGTGGGGAGGGTGTGTGTGTGGGGGGGTGAAAATGGGTGAGGGGCGCCAAAAAGACACATCCTGGATTTCATCATTCCACCCAAGGAGAACCCCTCCCTGTTTGGCTCGGCTCAATGCCCAGAGATTTACAGCCGAAGATTTTCAAAATATTTCCAGGAGTATGTTTACAGCAAGACATACTGAATCAATTGCTAATTATGAATTCTCTGTCCACTTCATATTGCTTCCAGGCATTTGCCCTGGTGATCCTTCGTCTCAATTTGTTTCAGAGGAAGAAAGGGGATATTTTAGAAAACTCAGCCATTTCTCATTTTCAGCATGTGGTTTGGAGTTTAGATATGTACAAAACACATATACATCTGTTGGTTTTCATCTTGAGCCTTAAAGAACTTTGAGATATTATTAACTCTATTTACAGATGGATAAACTGAGGCTTAGAGACTGTTAGGTGATTTACCCAAAGACACACTACTCATTTTTAGGCAGAGATGGAACTAGAGCTTGTTGTGCCTCCCGGTTCCATGCTCCTTCTGTTCTAACCCTGCCTCAGTGAGTATCCATTATGCCTCGAGGAGCGTCTGTAAATGAAAGAATCAACCTCCAATATAATTTTGTGAGTTTTTTAAAAATATTTTATTTATTTATTTATTCATTCATTCATTCATTCATTCATGAGAGACACACACACACACAGAGAGAGAGAGAGAGAGAGAGAGAGAGAGAGAGAGAGGCTGAGACATAGGCAGAGGGAGAAGCAGGCTCCACGCAGGGAGCCCGATGTGGGGCCCTATCCCAGGACCCCAGGATCACACCCTGGTCAGAAGGCAGGCACTAAACCCCTGAGCCACCCAGAGATCCCCCGATTTTGTGAGTATTTTTACATGCAAACTTCTACCACTGAACTTTTAACAGGGCTAAAGAGTAAAAAGCATCACCAAGTGACATTAAGAGGCCAGAATTCCCATAACATGAATTATTATTAGACAGATTACTGTTGTTTGTTCTTGATATTTGCCAGTATCATCTAATGCAATTATTCCCAAACTTTTTGAGGTCCCAAATCCTTTTGGAAATGTAAACACAATGGGCTGCGGATCCAGATAAATGCACATACATGCATATATGGAATCCTAGATCAAAGGATTCGTGGAGCCAAACTTTGGCCCCCAGATTATGAAGCCATAAACAGAATGGGAACAGAAAGAGAAAACCAACATGATCATGTTTATCCAGGACTGAGGATTAGCAAGACAGACATGAGAGCAAATACAAAGTAGAGCAAATTTCAACTAGGATGTTTGACACAGTAGATGGTTAGGTTTGCACCAGAGAGAAAAGTCAGTAAGTTGGCAGGACAAGAATTGAGGTCTTGATAAAACTGAAAAACAAGTTGATTCAGACACAAGTGAACAGATGGGAGAGTGTGATTAGGAAGGAGTGGAGTCTCTCAATGAGAAATTTCAGAGCTGTAGGTCTCTCGTCTGAGCTCCCAAGACGTATGTCCAGTTGCCTCCTCACCATCTCCACATGAATATCTAACAGAACTCACTCCAAACGTATCCTTGCTAGAACACAAGTCTCCATTCCTTCTCCCCCAACCTGTGTCTCTGCTAATCTCTATCGGCTCAATTATTGGCACCACCCAGTTGCTGAAGGCAAAAGCCTGGGGCATTATTGATACTTTTCTTTCCCTCTCACATCCAATCCATTAGCTAATGCCATCAATTTCCCCTCCAGTCATGTGTTCTATACCCTCCTGTTTCTCGTCATCTCCCTGCTATCATTCTAGACCAGGACAGGATCATTGCCCAGATGGCTGGAAGAGCCCCCTATTGACCTGCCTGCCTTTAAAACTGACCTTGCCCACTCTATCTTCCACCCAATGGCTATAGGGATAGTTTAAAATGTAAAGTACAGATCACTTTCCAGTTTAAATTTCTTTGGTGCATCCTCCTTATCCTCTTTATGGTGAAGTCCTAGCTCCCTAACATGACTTAGAGACATCTCTGAACTCCCTCTTGCCCTATCCCACACCTGACACCCCCACACAATCTATCAGTAAGCCTTCTGGCTTTTTCTCCAAACCACCTTCTCTCTGACCTCCAGAGCAGAAAGCTACCATCACCTCCTACCCGGATCACTGCAATAGGCTTCTAACCAGTTTCCCTGCTTCAGCTCTTACCCTCCACGTCCACGCTCAATTCTCAACACAGCTGTTCTTCTGGTCCTCCTTAAACATAAGCCAGACCTTGCCACTCTTCTCACAACTCTCCAATGACTTGCTATTCAATTCAGAATAAAGTAAAATCCAAAGCCATTATGTTTGTTTGCCTGCAAAGCCTTAAGGGTATGGACTCCTGGGATGCCTTAGTGGCTCAGTGGTTGAACATCTGCCTCCATCTCAGGTCGTGATCCCAGAATCCGAGATCAAGTCTCCCATTGGGCTCCCTGCAGGGAGCCTGCTTCTCTCTGTGCCTATGTCTCTGCCTCTGTCTCTGTGTCGCTAATGAATAAATAAATAAAATCTTTAAAAAAAAAGGTGAGGGCTCCTTCTGGGCTTCTGCCCTAGTCTTCCACTGCCCCCCACCCTTTCTCTCTCCCAGCATGGTAGCCTGGTTCTGACTCACTTCTGTCTCATGGCTTCTATGCTTGTTCTGTCTGGTCAAAATGTCTGTATCCCATATGGATATGGCTTATTCCTGCACTTACTCCAACAAAGGAAACCAAATACCATCTTATCAGTGAGGCCTTTTCTGCTCACCCTACTTAGATTATAACCACCACCCCACCTGCTAATTTCCCTGGCCCCACACTTGGACTGTCTAATCCCCTCTTCTGCTTTTTTTCTCTCCATAGGACTTAAAACCAAGGGACGCCCTACACAATTCACCTATTTAGTTTGTTCTTCAGCTGTCTCCCCTCTCCAGCATATAAACTACACAAGGGCAGAGTTTTATGGTTCATATAACTGTATTCCCAGCATCCAGAACCATGGCTGCACATAGGAAACTCTACATTAGTGTACATTGGATGAGTAGCAGAGAAAGCCCTGTGTGATCTGGCCTCACCTAACTCTTTATCCTCATTCCCTGCCCCACCTTGTGTTCTACAGACTGCTTTTCTGTCCTAAGAGCACTTAACACTTATTCCCTGTTCACTTGCCTGTATTCCTAACTACACTGTGAGCTCCACGGAGTGGGGGTCCCACTTGTATCTTTAGCATCCAGCATAGTGCCTGGCAACAGGGTTAGGGTTCAATGAACTCTTTTTGAATAAATGAAAGTGTTATAGGAGCTCAGGAGGTTCTAAGTAAAGGGAAAGATCACTTGTGGTTGGATGAATTGATAAGAAAATGCTTCATGAAGAGATGGCATGTCAATGAACCATTTAAAAAGTTGGAGGCTGATCAGAAAGGACGAATATCTACCATTTGCTTCGACGTAGATGGAACTGGAGGACATTATGCTGAGTGAAATAATTCAATTGGAGAAGGACAATTATCATATGGTTTCACTCATACATAGAATATAAGAAATAGTGAAAGGGACCATAAAGGAAAGGAGGGAAACTCAGTGGGGAAAAATAAGAGAGGGAGACAAACATGAGAGACTCCTAACTCTGAGAAGTAAAGGGTTGTGGAAGAGGAGGAGTGGGGGATAGGGTGACTGGGTGACAGGCACTAAGGAGGGCACTTAATGGGATGAGCGCTGGGTGTTATACTATATGTTGGCAAATTGAATTTAAATTTTTTAAAAAAGAGAAAAAAAGGTGGAGGCTTTTGAAGTAATGTAGGTAATCCTGGGGAGAGGTGATGGTGGCTTTAGGCTCTGGAGCTAACAGAGCGGGAAGAGTTTTTGCATGGGTAGAACTCTACTTCTCTTTCCTTCCTTTTACATCACTTCCTGAGCAGCTCAGTGCCCATGACATTAAAAGGGATGGAGCAAGGTACGCAGAGAGGCAGCTTGCAGTGAGAAGTCAGAGCCAGAGCGCAGTGAGAAGGTGCCCCTTCTCTGCCTCTGCAGAGCCCCAGCATTTATGCAGTCAGACGCCAAGCAC
Source organism: Canis lupus dingo (assembly GCF_003254725.2). NCBI lineage: Eukaryota > Metazoa > Chordata > Mammalia > Carnivora > Canidae > Canis > Canis lupus. The sequence goes on along the minus strand of NC_064281.1, from coordinate 103,585,461 downwards.
GTGCAGAGGGTTGGTCTGAGCAATGTGGGCAGGGTGTCCAGGCAGGGCAAAGACCTAGCATGAGGTGTCCCAGCCCAAACAGAGGGTGACCATCTGTGAGGTGGGCACCTGCTGTAGGATGTAGGAAGCAAGTGGGTGACAAGGACTGCCATGAAAGGGGAAAACTCAGTATCAGGGCCAGAGCAGGGTAAGAGCAGGCATCCGCATACAGGGAAGGCTGGACATGGGATGTTGGAGTACATGCAGGGTGAGGGAGATGTCTACCAGATAGTAATACAAAGGGAAAATGAGTAACTTCACAGTGGAAAACACTGGCAGAAACCACCTTAACCAAATGATCAAAGTGAACATGACCAGAAAGAGAATACATTGAAATCATGCGTCCCCTTCTATGATAATTGTGCCCAGTATTCATAAACAGAGGCTAATAATGAGAAAACATTAGACAAACTCAAATGGGGGACATCTACATAACTGGCCTATAATATGGGGCGCCTGGGCAGCTCAGTCGTTTAAGTGTCTGCCTTGGGCTGGCGTCATGATACCCAGGTCCTGGAATGGAGCCTCACGTCAGGCTCCCTGGGAGCCTGCTTCTCTCTCTCCCTCTGCCCATCCCCTTGCTTGTGCTCTCTGTCTCTCTGTCTCTCTCTCTCTGATAAATAAATAAATAAAATCTTAAAAAAATAACTGGCTGTAATAATCAAATGTATCAGGTTTTCAGTTTTAATTAGATTTGAGGAAGTTGGAAAATGATTGGAACAAACATGATACACAGAGGATTGATAGCTTTTATGTGTCCAAATCTATAAATAGAGGATAAAAACTTAAAACTTCAAGAGAAAAGCAATTACTTTGTGTCATTTGAGGAATTTTATTTCTTTTCACAACAAAGCAGACTGACAAAAGTCCAGTTTCTTCACAGAACCTATACTTCAGCATACTCTTTCCTTCGCAATTGGTAGTAAGGAAATCTTTGTGTGTCTTTGTATTTAATGTCTGTCTCCCACACTGACTGTAAGCTCAAAGCAGTGATTGTGTGTGTGTGTGTGTGTGTGTGTGTGTGTGTGTGTGTTTTGTGCATTGCTGTGTCCTTGGTATTTAGTAGAGTGCCTGGTGTATAGTTCTCAGACAATAAATATTGGTTGGTTGAATAAATGTTGAGAGAGAGAGAGACAGGAGACAGACATGGACCATCTTGTAAGTCATTGAGAGAAAGAAGCCCTTGCAGATTAGGTGCTGTGGGCAACCAACATAGCAGCCCGGCAACCAATGGGCCTAACAGTCCAATTCCCACATCTGCTTTTGAGCCAGGCCCTAAGACAAAGGTACGCCTAACTGTGTGTGGAACTGTGGAGAACTGGAAGCCCCTGGCAGAAACCTATACAATGCTGGCACATAGGGCATAAAGAAACTGTCAGTCTGCCAACAGGAGATCCAGCCTGAGAAGTTGGCAGCCTCAAGACCTCACCCAGAACAGACACACATCCGGAAGAGTCCACTACAGAAGTTGTCTATGCTCTGCAGCTGCTGGCAGAGCTCCATGTCACTGCACTGTAAGGCTCCAGGGCCCCGATGCAAAGGGAGCAATTGCCCAACAGAGTGGCTGCTAGAACTTCCTGCGGGGCTCAGTTGTCACAAAGGTCACCTTTCTTATCTCCTGTTCAGACAGCAGGTCTGGCCCTGAGCTTTTCTAAGTAGTCAGGGATGGAAAAGGGGGCGCCTTCCAGGCAGAGAGAGAGAGAAGTTTAAGTAAAGGCATAAAAAGTAATACACATTGGGATTCTGTAAGTAAGTAGTTGAGATTCTATAAGTGATATGACTGGGGAAGGAGGTGTAGAAACCAAAAGATGAGGTTCAAAGGGCAAAAGGCCACCTCTTGAATGCTTCATGAAGAAAACTGAACTTTATCCTGCAGGTAATGAAGAACATCTGCAGAGGTTCAGGCTGCGACATTTTCACTCTGAATGTCAGGTGGAGATTGGTTCACAGTGAGAGACAAACTGCACAAGAGGCTGTTAAAATAGTCCAGACAAAGTATAATACAGGCTGAAACTAGGATAAAGGTACCACGTCCAAAGAGAAAAGGTCAATTAAGAAAAACATAACTTATAGATTCGCTGCGAGTTAGTACCTTCATTGAGGTGGGCAGAAGTGAGATTTGTGTGGACCTGTTGATCTGGGGTGTGTGGAGATTATCCTCATAGAGGTGTCCGGTCAGTAATTAGAAACACAGGTCTGAAGCTCAGAAGAGAAGCTGAGGCAGGAGATATAGATTTGGTAATCATTAACATACACCTGGAGCCATGATAGAAAATGGGATCACCCACAGAGAGCATAGCAGGAGGACGAAGCCAAGGAGAGAGCCCGGTCAGAGGAAGAGGAGAGAGCAGAGGGGACTGGGAAGCAGTGACCATTAAAGTTAGAGATAATAGCAGAGGTTACATCTTTTAAGAGAGCAGATTCTGGAGAAATGGGGAGGTGGGGGGTGGTGTCAATGGTGTCAAAAGGCACTGTGCATTCAAGAGAGGTGAATGTTAAAGGAATCTATTGAATGCAGTTATTAGGAGGCTACTGGGGATCTTTCCTGGGTTGTCCCAGGACAGGCATGAGGGCAGGAAACTGCTTCTGAAGGACATTTCTACCTCCTGAAACATTCCTTCATAACTAGGAAAAACTTTCAGAATTCCATGGGCAAATATGTCTTTGTTTCAAAAGTATACTTTCAGTTTTAACAATAAGTGCAAAAATGTGTTCCTCATGGGAAAACAATAGCCCTGCCTGGGTCAAAAAAAAAAGGTCAAGTTTTTCATGACAGCACGAGGGATGGCCTAGAACCTTAGAGGTCATGGCTTGATGTTTGGATCTGATTCACAAAGGTGGTATGGTCCAATGGGAAGGAGTACTGCCAGGGGATGACTGTGCCCACGTATGGATGGACATTGTAGAGTATTGACCCACAATGCATGGTGACTGTATGGTCTTTGATAAATTCAAATTGGGGCCCAAGGCGGGTTAATATTGGTCAAAGCCAGAGAAATGGTGCTGAGCATCAGATCCAAAGGACAAGTATGACCATAATCAGTAAGAGGAACCATGAGATCAAAAGCTGAAAGAATCAGAAAGAAGTAGGGAAGAATGGCTAGGGTAGGAAGTTCCAAACTAAGGCTGTAAATAATTTAGAAGCTTGAAAGCCTGATTTTTTTATTTTATTATTATTTTTTTATTTATGATAGGCACACAGTGAGAGTGAGAGAGAGGCAGAGACACAGGCAGAGGGAGAAGCAGGCTCCATGCACCGGGAGCCCTACGTGGGATTCGATCCCGGGTCTCCAGGATCGCGCCCTGGGCCAAAGGCAGGCGCCAAACCGCTGCGCCACCCAGGGATCCCCCTGAAAGCCTGTTTTTAGATGGTGCTTCCTACGTGGTCTGAGCTGGCAGTCTCATGACTTCAAGGAGATGCACAGTCCTGCCCAGTGAGACTGGAAAGAAGAGCCTCTTCAGAGCTCCTGGCATAGGTGAAACCTCTGAATGTATGTCCAGCCTGATGCCTGGAGAAGCATGACTGGACATGATAATTAGAGTTTGTACTTTTGGTCTATCTAGAGTCCCAAGGCTATTCTAAGTAATAGGTGTCATTTCTGAGAGGGCCTTGCTTCAGGCCAAAGGCCAAAACCTGCTCACAACTTGACCTTATTATTCTGTTAGTGTTACGAGTTAAACTGTGTTTCCCGTACAGACACGTCGAAGTCCTAACCCCCAGTATCTCTGAATGTGATCTTATTTAGAAATAAGGTTGTTGATTATGTAATCAAGTTAGGATGAGGTCATAGAGGAGTAGGGTAGGCCCTTAATCCAATATGACTAGTGTCCTTTTAAGAGGAGAGTGCCACGTGGTGACAGAGGCAGAGATCTGATGATGCAGCTTTAATTCAAGCAATGCTGAGGATTGGTGGCCACCACCAGAAGCTAGGGAGAGTCAAAGACGGATTTTACCCAGAGTCTGGGGGAGTGTGGCCATGCTGACACGTTAATTTCAGACTACTAGCCTCCAGAACTGAGAATCAATTTCTGTTGTTTTAAGCCACCCAGTTAGTGATAATTTGTTAGAGCAGTGCTCAGAAACAAATACAGTTAGCGAGTATGAAAGAAAACCATGGCTCTAGGGACAAGCTTCCAGTTAAGGGAATAAACCCTCACAAGAGGGGTTGCTGTAAAGAACCCATTCAGACCCAAATCTCCAACTACTTGATAGGAGAATTGAAAAGCCATGAAGAGAGGTGAAAGTCTGGGTACCATTCCAAGAATTTTAGATGGTCTTTGCTCTTGGAGAGGTTGAAGCTACTGTGTAATTCCTTAAGTTTGAACTAGAACTTGAATTGTATGTCTTTGTTTTGGGTAGTTTCTCACAAGTCAAATCCAGATTTTTAGTGGAGGTGGTATCCTTCCAAAGACAACAAATAGCAACAATCACAAAATATCTGAAGGAGAAACAAACTTTGGGAGGGGTGAATGGCCTTTTTATTTGTCTGTCTTTTTTCATTAGTAGACTTTATTTTTAGAGCAGTTTCAAGTTTGCAGAAAAATTGAGCAGAAAGCACAGAGAGTTCCCACATACCCACTCCCTCTGCCATCATCACCACCAGCACCTCCCCACAGTTTTCCCTATTGTCAACTACATTAGTGGTAGTACATTTGTTACAAATGATGAACAAATAACAATACATTAGTAAACAAAGTCTGCAGTTTACATGAGGAGTCACCACGTGTTGTACAATTCTATGGGTTTTAACAAATGGATGTCATATATGTCCACCATTATGGTATCATAAGAAATAATTACACTGCCCTAAAAATCTCCTGTGTTCCACCTATTTGTCCCTTTCTCCCCTAGAAGCCCTGCTAACCCATGATACTTTTACTGTGTCTATAGTTTTTTCTTTTCCAGAATTCATACAATTTTACAGAAAATAATACAGTATGTAGATTTTTCAGATTGGCTTCTTTCACCCAGCAATATGTGTTTAAGATTTCATAAACACATGTCTTTTTGAAGCTTGATAACTCATCTTATTCGTGCTGAATAACATTCCGCTGTTTGGATGTGCCACAGCTTGTTTATCCATTCACCTATTTTGGTTACTTCCAAGTTTTGGCAGTTATAAATAAAGCTGCTGTAAACATTTATGTGTAGATTTTTGTGTGGATGTAACTTTTCATCTTATTGGGGTAAATATTGAAGAGTGCAATTGCTGGGGAGGATGGTAAAAGTATGTTTAGTTTGTGAGAAGTTGCAGACTATCTTCCAAAGTGGCTTGCAGCATTTTGCATTCCCAGAAGCAATGAATGAGAGTTCCTGTTGCTCCACATCCTCATAAGCATTTGATGCTATTATTGTTTTGAATTTTAGCCATTCCCTCACACCAGTGAGAATGGGGAAAATTAACAAGGCAGGAAACCACAAATGTTGGAGAGGATGCGGAGAAAAGGGAACACTCTTACACTGTTGGTGGGAATATGAACTGGTGCAGCCACTCTGGAAAACTGTGTGGAGGTTCCTCAAAGAGTTAAAAATAGACCTGCCCTACGACCCAGCAATTGCACTGCTGGGGATTTACCCCAAAGATACAGATGCAATGAAACGCCGGGACACCTGCACCCCAATGTTTATAGCAGCAATGGCCACAATAGCCAAACTGTGGAATGAGCCTCGGTGTCCATCGAAAGATGATGGATAAAGAAGATGTGGTTTATGTATACAATGGAATATTACTCAGCCATTAGAAACGACAAATACCCACCATTTGCTTCAACATGGATGGAACTGGAGGGTATTATGCTGAGTGAAATAAGTCAATCCGAGAAGGACAAACATTATATGGTCTCATTCATTTGGGGAATATAAATAATAGTGAAAGGGAATAGAAGGGAAGGGAGAAGAAATGGGTAGGAAATATCAGAAAGGGAGACAGAACATGGAAGACTCCTAACTCTGGGAAATGAACTAGAGGTGGTGGAAGGGGAGGAGGGCAGGGGGTAGGGGTGACTGGGTGACAGGCACTGAGGGGGGCACTTGACGGGATGAGCACTGGGTGTTATTCTATATGTTGGCAAATTGAACACCAATAAAAAATAAATTTATTATTTAAAAAAATTTTAGCCATTCCAATAGGTGTGTTGTGGTGTCTCATTGTTGTTCCAGGAAATAAACTTTCCAGGAATACATATTTTGAGTTTAAAGCTAGAAAATGGACACCTCTAAGAGTCTAAAGGAGACTTCTGGTCATTCTTGCATAAATATGGAAAGCCTTCAAAATTCCATGGGGAGATGAAGCTTTATTTCAAAAACAAACCTTCAGGTGGTATAGTCTCTTAAGCCCCTGACTCTTGGTTTCAACTTTGGTCATGATCTCAGGGTCATGAAGTCGAGCCCCAAGTTGGGCTCCACACTCAGCACAGAGTCTGTTTAAGTTTCTCACTACTTCTGCTCCACTCTCTGCACTCTCTCTCTCTGTCGCATAAATAAATAAATAAATAAATAAATAAATAAATAAATAAATAAATAAATAATCTTTTTAAAAAAACCTTTAGTTTGAAAATAAATTCAGAAGTCTGTTCCCAGTGGGAAAAGGATGGTTCCTGAAACACTGTAGAGCCTGTGGGCATTCCAAAGGTCCTGTGATAACTCTGATACATCTTTACAATCTTGGACTGGCATTTATCTTTAGCCACCATCTCCAAAGACCTACACCCTCCCACGCCTCCAAGATGGGATTCTCCTGTCTCCTCTTTGCCTCTCTCTGTTTTGTAAAACCTGTCTCCGTTTCTCTCCTTCCATCTCCCTTAGGGTCTTGAATGTCCTTTCTCTCATTGTGTGACCCCTTTCTCCCTACCACATTTCACTCTCTTCCCCTCATCTGAACCTTGAAAACATGATGCTAAATGAAATAACCCAAACACAAAAGGCCATATATTATGTGATGCCATTTATATGAAATATCTAGTATGGGCAAATTGACAGAGATGGAAAGTAGATTAGAGATCACCAGGGCTGAGATGAGGGAAGTTGTTGCTTCATGGGTACAGAGCTTCTGTTGGGGTCACCTAAGGTATGGTTTTAATTGTTTTTTAATTTACTGGATAGAGGTTTTATGTTTACTCTTCTAAGATATTTTTAAAAATCAGATTAGTGGAGAACTTCTGAATTAAAAAAAATTATGTTACTCTTTCCTTGTGTGTGGCCTTTCTTTCACCCTGTAAGCATGTGTGGGTCTACTGGGACCTTGATGTCCGATTTTTTTCTTTTGTGATATCTCATAAAGAAATATACGTAAGGTACAAAGCTCTTGTCTGTTTTCTATGTCCTACCTCCATTCACGATCTAGATGGAAGTGTTTTCTAGAAACCCACAGAGGTTTCCATCCTCGACTACCTCTCTGATATCCAAGGACTGATCAGAGTGAGTCTTGTGGTAACTTGTGGTAAGTGAACTGCACCCTCTTTCTATTTTTCAAGGCCACTAAGGTTCCAAAATTTTGTCTGCCTTAGCATACTGTTTTCTGCTCCCAAATTAGTAATTGGAACATTTCTCTCTATAGGTGTCCCCACAGGGGATATCATATCTCTATAGAGAAGACTGACAATTCATCCCCTGGTGTGTGCCTCTGAATCTTTGGAAACATTCCCTATCTTACTAAATAGGATTGGGGAATGTATTTGAAGTCCTGTTCACATGGGTTCCCATGGGGTCAAGGAAAGGCTAGTCTCTTGGTAAGTAAAAGCCCAGGGCAGAAGCAGTTAGGTTTTCCTCTATAGACATAGATTTTGTTCTTAATATCATTCATTTGGGGATTAGATGAAGTTTCTAAGGGTGCTTCCAGTTCTGACATCCCATGGTTTTCTTAATAATGAGCAAATCTGCCGCCCATACTCACTCATGTATCAAAGATTTAATATGTGGTCTACAGCCTGCACCCCAACTTCCTGACCATTCACCCACATTTGGTACCTTGCATTCTGGGTCATTCTCCTTCTTTATCACTGTGTGTGGCCTCCCCACCCACATTTCCCCATCCCTTTTCATAGCTTCTCACCACACAAGAGCAACCAGTGCAATGTCAGCTGGTTGCCCCTGGTGTTCCTTTCTTGGTCTTCATCCTCTCAGCTCTCTACAGCAACTGACATTATTGATCTTCATTCTACTTCTCGAAACTCTCTCTTATTTTGGAAATCTCATAATATTGGCCTGTCTTCTTCTCTCTTTACACATTCAAATTCTGAAATCTTATCCTTCCAGAGGCTTCTGTTACTGCTTTTATGACGAATACTTTGAAATATGTATCTGTAGGCCAGCCTCTATTTTGGGCTATAGATGCTTACAGCTTACTTCCTGATACACATCTTCATCCAAGTATCCCAAAGGTGCTTCAAACTCAACATGCCTCAAACTGACCTCACCGTCTCCCCTCAATGCCCCATCCCAACCTCTTCTTCTTTTATATGCTCTAATTGATGAGTGGTTCTATTTTTTTCCAGCCATTTAGATTTAAAATCTTGGGATGATCTTTCACTCATCTTCCATTCCACAATCACTGGTAAATTTCAGTATAGTCCTTCTCTCCATTGTGCCTCTTATTTGTCTCCTTCTCTGCACCCCCACAATGCCTGCTTGATTCAGGCTCATGTTACCATTTCATTTGACTATTACAATAGCTTCACTGTGTTTCTGCTTTTTCTATTTCAAATTACATATTTTTGCTGCTATAGTCTTCAGATCCCATCCCTCCTCTGCTCAAAAGTTGCAACACTGTTGCTGTGGTGGCATTCAGAATACATTGCTTCTCTGCACAAAAGCCTTTGGTTACTCCTCTTTGACCAGCAAATTAAATACAGACTCTTTGTTCCAACATGCTAAGCCTTCCCCAAATGATTCCATCTTTCCTGACAGCTTCACCTTCCACTGCTCCTCAACATGGACCTTAATCTGCAGTCAAACAAAACAACTCATTCTGCTCATTCCATCCTCTCTGTGCCTTTGCTCTTACTCTTCTCTCTACTCAAAATGCACTTCTTACAACACATCTGCCTCAACAAAATTCTTCCCATGCTTCAAACCCATTTCAATCATCGACTTGTCCATTGAGTTTTTCCTCGATCCCTTAACCACGTATGTCTTTTGCTCCTTTAGACTCCTTGGGTCTTTGTGTAGAATTTATTGTATTTACAGTTGAGACCTTTACTTGTTGCACAGTATCAGGTCTCCTCTTATTCCTTAGCAGTGAAACTGCAACTTTAAGCTGGGCACATCGTTGTCTGAAATAAAGACTGCATTTCTTAGCTTCCCTTGCAGATAGATTTGGCCCATTTGACCAATGGGATTACAAGCAAAAGTGACACACGCAACTTCTGGGAGGTGTCCTTAGAGGTAAAAAGGTTACACAGCATGCCGTTATTCTTTCCTTCTCTTCCCACTGGTCAAAACAGGAAATAGTGGCTGGACTCTGTCCTCTTGAACCATAAGATAACTGAGAATGGAATCTACACATGTCAGAGTGATGGGAAGAAATTTGGGTTCCAGCTCCTAAGGATTTTGGTTAATCTCTATGATGATGACTTTCCAGTTGGTATAACTAGCCCAGATCTCTGACCTAAACACCAGTCTTTTATTTCTTACTCTCTGATTGACATCTCTGTCCACAGCCCCTGTCACCACAAAGCACCATGCCCCAGTCATGGGCTGATGACCTTGGGATTTATTGACCATGAAGGAGAAATGAACTTTTGTTATTTGGGGATTTTCTACTGCTCATCATAACCTAATCCCAATAATATGGTATTATTCAGCCTTTCTCTTCCTTGTCTCAAAGACCGAGTCTTCCTAAGTCTCTGTTGTACTTTTAAATATGTACTTTTCAATATGTGATACAAAGCGAGTTGAGCCCAAAGGATTCTCTTGCTAGCCTGGCAGAGAACAATTCTACTTGGATGGACCCCTCTAAGCAGAGATTGCCGACAAATGTGTGCTTACTTCCATATGGCTTCCAGTGCCAAATCCCAAAAGCCTATTTCTGAGGCCCATGAAGGCCAGTGCTTTTGATCATAACTGGGGAATATGTAGAGATGGATCTTTTCATTTCATTCATTTCCATTCATGTATAAGTCTCAGGGACTGACACCAGGGCATAACAGTTAACAAGGTGGACTCTGAAGCCCTATCACTTGAGTTCAAATCCCAGCCCTATAACTTCTCAGCCACCCAACCTTAGGCAAGCTACTTAACCTCCCCAAGCTTCAATTTCTTCACTTCTCAAACAATGGTAATAATAACGACCACCTTATAGGATTGTTGTGAGGATTAATTGAATTAATATACACACAGCACACACATGAGCTCATAGACCAATGTCTTGTGTATATGAGGGCTGGTTATTTGTGAATATAATGATTATTAACTTTATTACCTACTAGGGATATAGTAGTGAACAAAACAGATACTTCCCCTCTCCTTGTGGATTGCACAGCCCAGTACAGAGGATCGACATTATGCCATATTTTAAAAATTTTTTATTGAGAGTTATGATTAGCACTATGAAGGCGCTTATGAGCATGTTTAGGAGGGGAATCTGTTCTAGTCCAGATAATCAGGCAAGACATCTCTGTGGTAGCAGTGACATTTAAACAATGGCATGGAGAATGAGTACACTGGTCTGGGAAGAGGACTGAGAGAAAGTGGAAGAGGGTGAGCTAACCCATGGTGTTGTGGTAGTCTCTGGGAGGTCTGGAGGGCTCAGCCTGTTAGACAACATGCCTAGCAGAAGCCAAGGCCACCTACAGGAAAGGACTGCGTGTGGTCCTCAATGGAGAGAGAAGGGCCTGGAGGACCAGGGAAAAGAGAATACCAGTGGCTTGACCTCTGGAAACAAATCCCTCTACTCCCTGGGGGAAATGGCAAGGGGGAAAGTGACTGCTGAGAGCTCTGTTTTGTCAAGGTAGACTAAAGCATCCAAGAAGGTGTTCTGCAAGGAAAAGTCAAGGCAGGGAAGTGCACAGAAGTGGCCAAATGGCCTTTGCAGCTAAATTTTAAAAGAAGGCCCTTGAACACTTAAGAAATCATATTTATTGTACATATGTGAAGGGTTGAGTCAAGAGACCTCAAATGTTCAAATGTATTCCTGGCATGCACAGCCTTCAATTAGAGGGGCTAAATAAAGCTGTGGCCTGCCCTTCCTGAAAGTTCGCCAACCACTGATATAGATCATGGGGGACATGGGGCCTCATCTGGGCTGATCTTAGAACAGACATTAGAACTTGCTTTCTCACTGAAATGTCTGACATCAGCCCTAATTTTTAGTCATGTATCTATCTCGTCCTCCAAAACATAAAGTACCAGGAAGGGCCCTCTGGGGGTAGAGCCGTAGACTAAGTCAGTCCCTGGTAGGCTAAAAGTTTCCTTGTCTAGAGGAGGAATGATTGATTCTGGTCCCAAGCAAGCTGCCCCAAGTTGGTTTTTCTCCCCTGCATGGACCTAACACCTTCATGGTTATTAGAGATGCCCTTTGACTTTTAAGCAACATGTGAAGCCTTCTTGTAGTTTGGCATTGGTAAACACTTCAGACCTCCCAGGCTGCTCCAAGTCACGCTCCACATCACCTTGTTTGGAAACATCACCATCTGCTGGATTTCGCTGTATCTGCTCTCAAAGACCCGGCTGTTTTCTGCCAATGGAGGGCATCCATCACTTGCTGAATATTTCAGCTGTGCACTGACTCTGGGATTGGTATTTGAGGAAGCCAGAGCTGAGGGGCAAATAAGGAAGAACTACTATGCTTCGTGCTTCTAGGCTGAAACCTTGGCACACAGTCAGCAGAATACATACTGTTTTCTTGGCTTTTCTCAGCAATGCAATATACCTCCATGTCCCTTCTTTTCAAGGGTTTTATTGCACCTCCATGAACCTGGATTGCCCTTGCAGGGACCACAGGAAATTTTCAAGGAGTGGAAAGGAACTAATTAATGGCCGTCTTTTCCTTTATAGCTGATTAAAATTCAATCCCTGGAATCTGACAGGAGGCAAGACTGCCTTCCTTCACCTCCAGGCCCTCTCTGGCATGGTCAATCCTAGTGGCCCTGAGTCAAAGGACCCCCCAAGGGAAGTCCACCCGAGACACATACTGCTCTTCTTTTCTTTGCCAAAGCTTTAAGGGAAGTCTCTCAAACACTGTCTTTCATTAGTGTCAGTATAAGGAGCCTAAACACGGGCACATTTGCGTTTAAAGGAGAGGATCTACTCAAGTGAAAAACATCTGGGCTTGGCAGGTAAACACAATTAGATTCAAATTCCAGCTCTTCCACATACAGGCTGTGTGGATGAAACACAGACACATCTCCACGCAAGCCCTGTTACTTCTGCTTTCTAGCAGCGAGTAACTCAATCTCACCGAGCTTTAGTTTTCTTATCTGCTAAATGTGGTAATCATAGCAGCTACTTTATTCTGTTGGGATGAAAATTAAATGACAGAGCAGTGTTGCTATAATTAACCCTAACTCGGTAATTTTAAAATACAATATTGTAATTTATTTGGGGTTGTGTTGCAGTTTTGACAATAAAAGAGCTCAAATCTTTTTCTTGCTGTCTAAGACAAAAGACTTTACTCAGAACTGATTCATACTTGGAATGTTGTTCTCTGAAAAGAACATCCATTTTCTTTCCAACAAAAGGAATTTCTAAAGATCTAAAGGGTTGTGTTTAAATTGTGGATCTACTTTAGCTTTAACTATCTGATTTGTTCAGAATGGTCTTTCTCAAACTTCATTTTGATCTAGGCAGCAAGGTCCCTATTCCAAATGAATTCTTACCAGCAACCCAAATATATTAAATCAATAAAAGCAAAGATGCAAGGACTGGAGCTGAGGCTGGAGTAGGGGAAAGAAAAGCAAGATTCTGTCTGGTTTCCACTAGAATGTGAGCTCTAGAACAGCAGATATTTTGCTGGACTTGTTCACAGATGCATTTCCAGTGTCTACAATACTTTACATTTACAGGGCTTAACAGATATTTTGAATGAATGATAGATGAATAGCATATGAAGAGGGCTCACACATAATAGCCAGCTGAGAAAATCTTAGTGCCTCTACTTAAGTAATACACTGAAAGAAACTGAGTGACATGTTGGTGTGACAATAAGAACTTCCAACTGGGATAAGAAACATGTCCTCCTTGTCACCCACCTACCTCGTCAGTCCTCTTGTTATTCTTCTCCTAGCACAGTTAGGTGTGTAGTGGGAGTTCACAGTGCAGGGAGCAGAAAGACACCAAACTGCATGACGTTGGCCTCACACTTCTTTCTACCCTTCTCAAAAACCTATGGGCAAGTGACACCGCTTGCAAAAGTCAGACTGAGCTCCTAGTGAAACACGTGCCCCAAATACATACCACCCTCTTCAGTGATGGTGCATCAGTAAGAACAGAGGCAACATGTTTAATGGAGCCAACAAGTTCAATTTAAGATTAGGACAAATAAAGTTAACAGGCAGCTTGATGGAAAACAAATTCAAACTTTGGAGTCAACAGGTTTCAAGTTTTAGGCTTGTTAATTATTGCTTGGGTGATCTTTGGGTAAGACCTCCCTGGTCTTCATTTTTTTCATTTGCAAAATAATCTTTATTTCTTATCTGATAAAAATAGTACCCTCATGATAGGTTTGTGTGGGAATTAAATGAGCTGATCAGTTGATTAGCAAAGTATCTAACTTACAATGAACACTCAGCAAAATCTCATTTTCCCAGGAGTCTCAGAACAATCATTTAAAGATAAACTGTTTTATACAGAAGTCTCAAAGCAAAGATCAAGGATGGATACTACAGAAATTCAGATACTTGATCAGGAAAGAATGTCAGGATCTAATGGAGACATATTTAAGTGATGAGATTCTGGGGAGAAACACTGGGATTCCTGAGTTCCCTGAGTGAAAGGTAGGTGAAAAGTGAGAGACAGTATGTGTATCGATCAAGAGTTGGGCACTGAAGTCATGAATATATGACCTGAGTTAACACCCCAGTATTGGTATTTTCTGACACTTATTTATTCATTTGAGAGAGAGAGAGGGGCATAGAGAGAGGGAGAGGGAGACAATCTCAAGCAGATTCCTCACTGAGCATGGACCCTCAACACTGGACTCTATCTCATGACCTTGAAATCATGACCTGAGCTGAAGCCAAGAGTCAGAAGCTCAATGGGCCACTCAGGTGTCCCTCTTTCCAGGCATTTTAATCCCAAGAATACTAATGGTTATAATTTGCACATGTCGAGCTCTTACCATATTCAGAAGGTTTGAATATGTGATCCCATTTTATCCCACAACAGCTCTAAAATAGGAATTTTTCTCATTATTTCTATGTTATTGATGAGAAAATGGAAGTTCAGAAAAAAATGTCTTTAAAAATAAATTTATTAATAAAATACCTTTAAAGAAAAAGAATGGGCTAGAAAAGGTGGTAGTTTCTTCAACTCAAAGCGGTGGCAAAGACTCATTTCTAGAGAGGTAGTTCTGCAATGGATCCTGAGAATCAGTCCTATGTAGAATTCATCCTTGAAGAGGAAAGCAGAAAGAATGGTTACAGGAGCACCCATGACCTAGCAAGGGTAGTCATTTCATTTTCTTGAATTATTTTGACAATGATCTGTAAGGTAAGTAACGGGAATGTTTTAGACTGGGTTCACCACAAGAAGACAATGAAAGGAAGTTTCTCATACACATAGTTTATTAAGCAATTGCTCCTATAAGAACCAGAAAGAATATGAAAAATGGGATACAGAAGAAGCCAAAAAATGGTGCAATTTTGGACTAAGTCCCAGCCTTTGCTTTATCCTTCAGGGGAGCTCTGGCATGTAAGTTACCCATCGGAGGTAGACTTTTTTACTTCTGCACTAGCCATAGGCTAAGGGCTGCCCTGGGCGGATGTAAACTCCTAGGCTTTTCTCATTTCCTGCATTTTTAGGGAAAGTGGTTCTAGGCACCCAAGGGCCATCCTCTTAAAAAGAGTTGCAAGCCCTGGCCTTTAAAAGCAAAATACAGGGACACCTGGATGGCTCAGTGGTTGAGCATCTGCCTTTGGCTCAGGTCGTGATCCTGGGGTCCTGGGATAGAGTCCCATATCAGGCTTCCTATGGGGAGCCTACTTCTCCCTCTACCTATGCCTCTGCCTCTCTCCGTGTACATAGAGGCTAAGAGGATAGGTACACAAAAGTAGTGAAATGTATGTGAGGGAATCTGCACAAAGCACTGACACACTGACAATGTTTGCTACCCAGCCTGTGTTATTCCTATTTTATAGATGAGGAAACAGGTTCAGAGAATTTGTCACCCAGTTGGCAAATTATCATACCAGGAATACTACTGTAATTTTTTTAAAAAAAGATGCTTACTAAAATGTTAATAGTGATTATCTCAGGTTTGTTTAATTAAATTCAGGTGACTCTAATTCCTTCTTTGTTTATGTTGCTTAACTTTGAAAAAAGATGAACATTTATTTTTTATACGTCTATAAAAAACTATTTTCTTGGGAGATACAGGAAATGAATAAATCAATACATCTAAGAAAGTTCTTTTCAGCTCTGACATGCTATTAAATCCATTGTAATAAAGTTGATTAGCATCAAAGACTACTGGCACTTTTATAAGGAACACTTAAACAAGGAAAATACAAAATAGCCAGAAAACAATAAGATGGCTTTAGTAAGTTCTTACCTATCAATAATTGCTCTAAATGTAAATTGGTTAAATTCTCCATTCAAAAATCATACACCGGCTGAATGGATTAAAAAAATAAAACCCAAAAACATGTTGTCTAGAAGAGTTTCATTTAAGCTATAAGGACACATAGGCTCAGGGTGAAATGTTGGAAAAAGATATTCCAGGGATCCCTGGGTGGCACAGTGGTTTGGCGCCTGCCTTTGGCCCAGGGCGTGATCCTGGAGACCCGGGATCGAATCCCACATCGGGCTCCCAGTGCATGGAGCCTGCTTCTCCCTCTGCCTGTGTCTCTGCCTCTCTCTCTCTCTCTCTCTCTCTGTGTGACTATCATAAACAAATGAAGAAAAAAATAATTAAAAAAAAAAGATATTCCATTCAGGGATGCCTGGGTGGCTCAGCGGTTAAGCATCTGCCTTTGGCTCAGGTCATGATCCTGGAATCCCCGGATTGAGTTCCACATTGGGATCCCTGCATGGAGCCTGCTGCCTATGTCTCTGCCTCTCTCTCTCTGTGTCTCTCATGAATACATAAATAAAATATCTATTATTTATTATTTTAAAAGATTTTTAAAATTTATTTATTCATGAGAGGGACACACAGAGAGGCAGAGACCCAGGAAGAGGAAGAATCAGGCTCCATGCAGGGAGTCCGATGTGGGACTCGATCTCAGGTCCCCTGAGCTGAAAGCGGCGCTAAACCGCTGAGACCCAGGCTGCCCTATTTTTTAAAAAAGATATTCCATTCAAATGGAAATCAAAAGAAAGCAGGGATAGCTATACTTACATCAGATAAAAAAGACTTCAAGCAAAAAAAAACTATAAGAGGAGACAAAGAAGGTCACTATATAATGATAAAAAGGTAAATTCATGAAAAGATTATAAGGATTATAAGTACATATGCATTCAATCTCAGAGTATGTAATATATTAAGCAAATACTAACTGATCAGAAGGAAGAAATTGACAACAATGCAATAATACTGAAGGATTTCGATACCCCACTTTCAACAATTGATAGATAACTCAGATAGCAAATCAATAAGGAAATGCTGGACATAAACTAAACTCTAAACCAAATGGACTTGAAAGACATACACGGGACAGTTGATCCCACAGCTCCATTACATTCCTTTTTTTTTAAATAAATTAATTTTTTATTGGTGTTCAACTTACCAACATACAGAATAAACCCAGTGCTCATCCCGTCAAGTACCCCCCTCAGTACCCGTCACCCATTCACCCCCACCCCCCGCCCTCCTCCCCTTCCACCACCCCTAGTTCATTTCCCAGAGTTAGGAGTCTTTATGTTCTGTCTCCCTTTCTGATATTTCCCACACAGTTTTTCTCCCTTCCCTTATTCCCTTTCACTATTATTTATATTCCCCAAATGAAGGAGACCATATAATGTTTGTCCTTCTCTGATTGACTTACTTCACTCAGCATAATACCTCCAGTTCCATCTACATTGAAGCAAATGGTGGGTATTTGTCGTTTCTAATGGCTGAGTAATATTCCATTGTATACATAAACCACATCTTCTTTATCCATTCATCTTTCGTTGGACACCGAGGCTCCTTCTACAGTTTGGCTATTGTGGCCATTGCTGCTATAAACATCGAGGTGCAGGTGTCCGGCGTTTCACTGCATCTGTATCTTTGGGGTAAATCCCCAACAGTGCAATTGCTGGGTCGTAGGGCAGGTCTATTTTTAACTCTTGAGGAACCTCCACACAGTTTTCCAGAGTGGCTGCACCAGTTCACATTCCCACCAACAGTGTAAGAGGGTTCCCTTTTCTCCACATCCTCTCCAACATTTGTGGTTTCCTGCGTTGTTAATTTTCCCCATTCTCACTGGTGTGAGGTGGTATCTCATAGTGGTTTTGATATGTATTTCCCTGATGGCAAGTGATGCAGAGCATTTTCTCATGTGCATGTTGGCCATGTCGATGTCTTCCTCTGTGAGATTTCTCTACATGTCTTTTGCCCATTTCATGATTGGATTGTTTGTTTCTTTTGTGTTGAGTTTAATAAGTTCTTTATAGATCTTGGAAACTAGCCCTTTATCTGATAGGTCATTTGCAAATACCTTCTCCCATTCTGTGGGTTGTCTTTTAGTTTTGTTGACTGTATCCTTTGCTGTGCAAAAGCTTCTTATCTTGATGAAGTCCCAATAGTTCATTTTTGCTTTGGTTCTTTTGCCTTCGTGGATGTATCTTGCAAGAAGTTACTGTGGCCGAGTTCAAAAAGGGTGTTGCCTGTGTTCTCCTCTAGGATTTTGATGGAATCTTGTCTCACATTTAGATCTTTCATCCATTTTGAGTTTATCTTTGTGTTTGGTGAAAGAGAGTGGCCTAGTTTCATTCTTCTTCATGTGGATGCCCAATTTTCCCAGCACCATTTATTGAAGAGACTGTCTTTCTTCCAATAGATAGTCTTTCCTCCTTTATCGAATATTAGTTGACCATAAAGTTCAGGGTCCACTTCTGGGTTCTCTATTCTGTTCCTTTGATCTATGAGTCTATTTTCGTGCCAGTACCACACTGTCTTGATGACCACAGCTTTGTAGTACAACCTGAAATCTGGCATTGTGATGCCCCCAGGTATGGTTTTCTTTTTTAAAATTCCCCTGGCTATTCGGAGTCTTTTCTGATTCCACACAAATCTTAAAATAATTTGTTCTAACTTTCTGAAGAAAGTCCATGGTATTTTAATAGGGATTGCAATAAACGTGTAAATTGCCCTGGGTAACATTGACATTTTCACAATATTAATTCTGCCAATCCATGAGCATGGAATATTTTTCCATCTCTTTGTGTCTTCCTCAATTTCTTTCAGAAGTGTTCTATAGTTTTTAGGGTATAGATCCTTTACCTCTTTGGTTAGGTTTATTCCTAGGTATCTTATGCTTTTGGTTGCAATTGTAAATGGGATTGACTCCTTAATTTCTCTTTCTTCAGTCTCATTGTTAGTGTATAGAAATGCCACTGACTTCTGGGCATTGATTTTGTATCCTGCCATGCTACCAAATTGCTGTATGAGTTCTAGCAATCTTGGGGTGGAGGCTTTTGGGGTTTCTATGTAGAGTATCGTGTCATCGGCGAAGAGGGAGAGTTTGACTTCTTCTTTGCCAATTTGAATACCTTTAATGTCTTTTTGTTGTCTGATTGCTGAGACTAGGACTTCCAGTACTATGTTGAATAGCAGTGGTGAGAGGGGACATCCCTGTCTTGTTCCTGATCTTAGGGGAAAGGCTCCCAGTGCTTCCCCATTGAGAATGATATTTGCTGTGGGCTTTTGGTACATGGCTTTTAAGATGTTGAGGAATGTTCCCTCTCTCTCTACACTCTGAAGAGTTTTGATCAGGAATGGATGCTGTATTTTGTCAAATGCTTTCTCTGCATCTAATGAGAAGATCATATGGTTCTTGTTTCTTCTCTTGCTGATATGATGAATCACATTGATTGTTTTATGAGTGTTGAACCAGCCTTGTGTCCCGAGGATAAATCCTACTTGGTCATGGTGAATAATCTTCTTAATGTATTGTTGGATCCTATTGGCTAGTATCTTGTTGAGAATTTTTGCATCCATGTTCATCAGGGATATTGGTCTGTAATTCTCCTTTTTGGTGGGGTCTTTGTATGGTTTTGGAATGAAGGTGATGCTGGCCTCATAGAACGAATTTGGAAGTACTCCATCTCTTTCTATCTTTCCAAACAGCTTTAGGAGAATAGGTATGGTTTCTTCTTTAAACGTTTGATAGAATTCCCCTGGGAAGCCATCTGGCCCTGGACTTTTGTGTCTTGGGAGGTTTTTGATGACTGCTTCAATTTCCTCCCTGGTTATTGGCCTGTTCAGGTTTTCTCTTTCTTCCTGTTCCAGTTCTGGTAGTTTGTGGCTTTCCAGGAATGCGTCCATTTCTTCTAGATTGCCTAATTTATTGGCGTATAGCTATTTGTAATATGTTCTTAAAATCGTTTGTATTTCCTTGGTGTTGGTAGTGATCTCTCCTTTCTCATTCATGATTTTATTAATTTGAGTCTTCTCTCTCTCTTTTTTTTAATAAGGCTGGCTAATGGTTTATCTATCTTATTAATTCTTTCAAAGAACCAACTCCTGTTTCTGTTGATCTGTTCCACAGTTCTTCTGGTCTCGATTTCGTTGAGTTCTGCTCGAATCTTTAGTAACTCTCTTCTTCTGCTGGGTGTAGGATCTATTTGCTGTTTTTTCTCTAGCTCCTTTATGTGTAAGGTTAGCTTCTGTATTTGAGTTCTTTCCAGTTTTTGAATGGATGCTTGTATTGCGATGTATCTTCCCCTTAGGACTGCTTTTGCTGTATCCCAAAGATTTTGAAGAGTTGTATCTTCATTCTCATTAGTTTCCATGAATCTTTTTAATTCTTCCTTAATTTCCTGGTTGACCCTTTCATCTTTTAGCAGGATGGTCCTTAACCTCCACGTGTTTGAGGTCCTTCCAAACTTCTTGTTGTGATTTAGTTCTAATTTCAAGGCATTATGGTCTGAGAATATGCAGGGGACGATCCCAATCTTTTGGTATCGGTTCAGACCCGATTTGTGACCCAGTATATGCTCTATTCTGGAGAAAGTTCCCTGTGCACTTGAGAAGAATGTGTATTTAGTTGAGTTTGGATGTAAAGTTCTGTAGATATCTGTGAAATCCATCTGGTCCAGTGTATCATTTAAAGCTCTCGTTTCTTTGGAGATGTTGTGCTTAGAAGACCTATCGAGTATAGAAAGAGCTAGATTGAAGTCACCAAGTATAAGTGTATTATTATCTAAGTATTTCTTCACTTTGGTTATTAATTGATTGATATATTTGGCAGCTCCCATATTTGGGGCATATATATTGAGGATTGTTAAGTCTTCTTGTTGGATAGATCCTTTAAGTATGATATAGTGTCCTCTTCATCTCTCACTATAGTCTTCGGGGTAAATTTTAGTTTATCTGATACAAGGATAGCTACCCCTGCTTTCTTTTGAGGACCATATGAATGGTAAATGGTTCTCCAACCTTTTATTTTCAGGCTATAGGTGTCCTTCTGTCTAAAATGCGTCTCTTGTAGACAGCAAATAGATGGGTCCTGCTTTTTCATCCAGTCTGAAACCCTGTGCCTTTTGATGGGGTCATTAAGTCCGTTCACGTTCAGAGTTACTATTGAAAGTTATGAGTTTAGTGTCATCATGATATCTATTCAGTCCTTGTTTTTGTGGATTGTTCCACAGAACTTCTTCTTAAAGGGGAATTTTTAAGAGTCCCCCTTAAAATTTCGTGCAGAGCTGGTTTGGAGGTCACATATTCTTTCAGCTCCTGCCTGTCCTGGAAGCTCTCTATCTCTCCTTCCATTTTGAATGTGAGCCTTGCTGGATAAAGCATTCTTGGTTGCATGTTCTTCTCATTTATGACCCTTAATATATCCTGACAGCCCTTTCTGGCCTGCCAGGTCTCTGTGGAGAGGTCTGCCGTTACCCTAATACTCCTCCCCATAAAAGTCAGGGATTTCTTGTCTCTTGCTGCTTTAAGGATCTTCTCTTTATCTTTGGAATTTGCAAGCTTCACTATTAAATGTCGAGGTGTTGAATGGTTTTATTGATTTTAAGGGGGGGGAATCTCTCTATTTCCTGGATCTGAATGCCTGTTTGCCTTCCCAGATTGGGAAAGTTTTCAGCTATGATTTGTTCAAATACATATTCCGGCCCTCTGTCCCTTTCAGCACCCTCTGGAACCCCAATTAAACATAGGTTTTTCTTTCTCAGGCTGTCATTTATTTCCCTTAATCTCTCTTCATGTTTTTTTAATTGTTTGTCTCTTTTTTCCTCAGTTTCCCTCTTTGCTATCAACTTGTCTTCTATGTCACTCACTCGTTCTTCCACCTCGTTAACCCTCGTCATTAGGACTTCTAGTTTGGATTGCATCTCATTCAATTGATTTTTAATTTCTGCCTGATTAGCTCTGAATTCTGCAGTCATGAAGTCTCTTGAGTCCTTTATGCTTTTTTCTAGAGCCACCAGTAGCTGTATAATAGTGCTTCTGAATTGGCTTTCTGACATTGAATTGTAATCCAGATTTTGTAACTCTGTGGGAGAGAGGACTGTTTCTGATTCTTTCTTTTGAGGTGAGGTTTTCCTTCTAGTCATTTTGCTCAGTGTAGAGTGGCCAAAAACAAGTTATATTGGGAAAAAGAGAAAAAGAGAGGAGAGAAAGAAGGAAAGAAAAGAGAAAAAGAAAAAAAGGAGGAAACAAAGGAAAAAAAGTAGAAAAAGAGAAAGAAAAAGAAAGAAAGGAAAAAAAGGGTGGGGGAAGCAAACAAATCGAAAAGCAAAAAACAAAAACAAAAACAAAAACAAAAAAACACAAAAAACACGGGGAGTATCTTCTGATTCTGTATACTTTAAGTCCCTTGACTTCCCCTGGAACTTGTCCGTCTAGTTGGTCTTCTGGGGGAGGGGCCTGTTGTGCTGATTTTCAGGTGTTAGCACTTGGGGGAGCTGCTCTGCCCCTGCCTGGTGCAGGGCTCAGTGGGGGTTGTTTACCCCGTGAGGCCCCAGGAGGAACAACCCCAGTGGCGGGGCCAGCTCTGGAGCCCTGGATTCAGCTCCCGCAGGAACTACTCCGTCTGCAGGGCCTGGAGGCTCCGGGGCGGGGCCGCTGATCTGCTCAGCTCGGGGTAGGAGCGTCCTCGCTGTCCTGGGCCCTCCTGGCCTCTGCCATCCCGGTGGAGGCCAGATCCTGGGCTCTGTCCAGCCCCCTCTCCGCGGAGCGGCCGCCGGAGCCCCTCCGAGCTGCCCCGGGTCCCGCCGGGTCCCGCCGTGCGCGCTGCAGCCCTTAGGGAGCTCAGTGCACTCTCCTCGGCGCGCAGGTGTCTGTTACTGTCCCCGGGAGCCCGAGGGCATCCCCGCCCTCCTGGGGTCCTGCTCCAACTCCCTGCGAGCCCCTTTCTGCCCGGGAAGGTTGGTGCAGCTCCTGCTTCTCCGGGACGGGGCTCTCCTGTCCTGGATACACTCGCCCCGGCCTTAGCCCGGCTCCTCGTGGGGCCCCTCCCCTTTGGATGCCTTTTGTTTCTTTATTTATTTTTCCCCCGTCTTCCTACGGTGATAGAAGCGCGAACTCTTCTCACTGTAGCATTCCAGCTGGTCTCTCTTTAAATCTCAGGCCGAATTTGTAGATTTTCAGGATGATTTGAAGGTTATCTAGGTAATTTGGTGGGGACAGGTGATTTGGGGACCCTACTCTTCCACCATCTTGCCCCTCCTCGCTCCATTACATTCTTCTCAAGTTCATGTGGAATATTCTCCAGTATAGATTATATCATAGGTCACAAAACAAGTCTTAGCAATTTCAAAAAGACTGAAATCATCAACTGTCTTTTCTAATCACAATGCTAGGAAATGAAAAGTCAAGAACAGGAGAAAAACTGGAAAATCCATAAATATGTAGAAATTCAACATACCTCTGAACAACCAATGGGTCAAAGAAGAAATCAAAAGAAAATAATATTTTGAGGGGTGCCTGGGTGGCTCAGTCAGTTGAGCATCTGACTTTGGCTCAGGTCGTGATCCCCAGATCCTGGGATGGAACCCCGTATCAGGTTCCCTGCTCAGTGGAGAGCTTGCTTCTCCCTCTCCCTCTGCTCCCCCACTCATGCATGCTCTCTCTCTCACTCATTCTATCTCTAATAAATAAATATGATCTTTTTTTAAAAAAAGAAAAATATTTTGACACAAAAGTGAAAACATTATATACCAAAATTTATGAGATGCTACAAAAACATTTCTTTTTTTTTTTTTAATTTTTATTTATTTATGATAGTCACAGAGAGAGAGAGAGAGGCAGAGACACAGGCAGAGGGAGAAGCAGACTCCATGCACCGGGAGCCTGACGTGGGATTCGATCCCGGGTCTCCAGGATCGCGCCCTGGGCCAAAGGCAGGCGCTAAACCGCTGCGCCACCCAGGGATCCCCTACAAAAACATTTCTAAGAGAGAATTCATAGCAAGAAATACTTACATTAAGAAAAAAGGAAAATCTGGGACACCTGGGTGGCTCAGCGGTTGGGTGCCTGCCTTGGGCTCAGGTCATGATCCTAGGATCCAGGATCGAGTCCGGCATCAGGCTCCCTGCAAGGAGCCTGCTTCTCCCTCTGCTTATGTCTCTGCTTCTCTCTCTGTATCTCTCTCAGTCTGTGTCTCTCATGAATAAATAAATAAATCTTTTTTAAAAAGATGAAAATGTTAAATGTTTTTAAATGTAAAAGATGAAAATCTTAAAACAACTTAACTTTACACCTCAAGGAACTAGGAAAAGAACAAACTAAGCCCAAATGTAGTAGAATGAAGGAAATAACAGGTAACAGAAATAAATGAAACAGAAACCAGAAAAACAATAGAAAAGACCAATGAAACTAATAGTTCTTTTAAAAAAATAAGCAGGGATCCCTGGGTGGCGGAGCAGTTTAGCGCCTGCCTTTGGCCCAGGGCGAAATCCTGGAGACCCGGGATTGAATCCCACTTTGGGCTCCCGGTGCATGGAGCCTGCTTCTGCCTCTGCCTATGTCTCTGCCGTTCTTTCTCTCTCTCTCTCTGTGACTATCATAAATAAATAAAAATTTTAAAAAAATAATAAAAAAATAAGCAAAATTGACAAACTTTAGTGAGACTAAATAATAAAAACAGAGAAGACTCAAAAAACCAAAATCAGAAATAAAAATGGAGATATTATACAGAAATACAAAGGATTATAGGAGACTACTGGGAATAACTATACAGCAACAAAAACGACAAGCTTGAAGAAATAGATAATTCTTAGAAACATACAACTTCCCAAGACAAAATCATGAAGAAATTGAAAATCTGAATAGGCCAATAACAACTAACAAGATTCAATCCATAATCAAAAATCTCCCAACAAAAACTCAGGACCAGATGGTTTCCCAGGAAATTTTACCAAACTTTTAAAGAAAAACTAATGTCAGTCATTCTAAACATTTCTTAAAAATTGCAGAGGAGAGGGGTAGCTTCAGTCAGTTGAGCACCTGGCTCTTGATTTTGGATCAGGTCATGATCTGGGGGTCCTGGGATTAAGCCCTGCATCTGCCTCCATGCTCAGTAGGGAATCTGCTTGGGGATTTCTCTCACTCTTCCTCTGTCCCTCCCCTTGCTCTTACTCTCTTACTCACTTTCATTCTCTTTCTTTCAAATAAATAAATAATTCTTACAAAAATTGAAGAGGAGAGAACACTCCCAAACTCATTTTACAAAGCTATCCTTAAGAAAGGGGAAACCTCTTACACTGTTGGTGGGAATGTGAACTTACAGTCACTCTGGAAAACTGTGTGGAGGTTCCCCAAAGAGTTAAAAATAGAACTGCCCTACAACCCAGCAATTGCACTGCTGGGGATTTACCCCAAAGATACAGATGCAGTGAAACGGTGGGACACCTGCACCCCAATGTTTATAGCAGCAATGTCCACAATAGCCAAACTGTGGAAGGAGCCTTGGTGTCCATCGAAAGATGAATGGATAAAGAAGATGTGGTCTATGTATACAATGGAATATTACTCAGCCATTAGAAACGACAAATACCCACCATTTGCTTCGACATGGGTGGAACTGGAGGGTATTATGCTGAGTGAAATAAGTCAATCGGAGAAGGACAAACATTATATGGTCTCATTTGGGGAATATAAAAATTAGTGAAATGGAATAAAGTGAAAGGAGAGAAAATGAGTGAAAATATCAGTGTTGGTGACAAAACATGAGAGACACCTAACTCTGGGAAATGAACGAGGGGTAGTGGAAGGGGAGGTGGGGGGGGTGACTGGGTGATGGGCACTGAGGGGGGCACTGGGTGTTATGCTATATGTTGGCAAATTAAACTCCAATTAAAATTTTTTTAAAAAAAGCTATCCTCACCCTGATACAAAAACCGGATAAGGACATCACAAAAAACTACAGGCTAATATCCTTGAAGAATATAGGTGCAAAAAGTCTCAGGAAAATGTTAGGAAAATGAGTTCAACAGCACAATAAAAGTATCATACTCCATGCATAAGTGGAATTTATTTATTTATTTATTTATTTATTTATTTATTTATTTATTTATTTATTTTTGCAGGCATAAGTGGAATTTATCCTCAGGATGCAAACATGATTCAACATCTATAAATCAATAAATGTTATACACCACATTAATAGAATGAAAGATAGTAATTATCTGATCATCTCAATAGATGCAGAAAAAGCATTTGACAAAAGAGATAATCTTTTCATGATAAAAACTCTCAACAAATTGGGTATAGAAGGACCATAACAGCATATTAAAGGCCAAATATGACAAGCCCACAGCTAGCATTATGCTCAATAGTGAATGTTTGAAAGCTTTTCCTCTAAGATCACAAACAAGACAAGTGATCCACTCTCATACTACTAGTCAACATCATACTGGAAATCCCAGCCAGAGCAATAAGGGATGAAAAAGGAATAAAGTAACCAAATCAGATTGGAAAAAGTAAAATTGTCACTATTTGCAGATGTTATGATCTTATATAGGGAAATCCCAAAGACTCTATCAAAAAACTATTAGAACTAATCAACAAATTCAGTAAAGGTGCAGAATATGAGCCCGATATACAAAGAACAGTTACATTTTAATACGCTAACAATAAAATATCTAAAAAAGGAATAAACAACACAGTCACATTCACAATAACATCTAAAACAATACAATACTTAGGAATAAACTTAACTAATGAAGTGAATGCTCTGTAAACTTAAAACTATAAGATATTTAATAAAGAAATTGAAGTGGACACTAATAAATAGAACCATATCCCAGGATGCCTGAGTGGCTCAGCAGTTGAGTGTCTGCCTTTGGTTCAGGTCATGATCCCAGGGTTCTAGGATTGAGTCCTGCATCAGGCTCCGGAGCCTGTTTCTCCCTCTGCCTGTCTCTGCCTTTCTGTGTCTCTCATGAATAAATAAATAAATCTTAAAAAAGAAACATATCTTATGTTCATAGATTAGAATTGATATTGTTTTTTTTTAATTTATTTTTTTATTGGTGTTCAATTTACTAACATACAGAATAACACCCAGTGCCCGTCACCCATTCACTCCCACCCCCCCGCCCTCCTCCCCTTCTACCACCCCTAGTTCGTTTCCCAGAGTTAGCAGTCTTTACGTTCTGTCTCCCTTTCTGATATTTCCCACACATTTCTTCTCCCTTCCCTTATTTTCCCTTTCACTATTATTTATATTCCCCAAATGAATGAGAACATATAATGTTTGTCCTTCTCCGACTGACTTACTTCACTCAGCATAATACCCTCCAGTTCCATCCACGTTGAAGCAAATGGTGGGTATTTGTCATTTCTAATAGCTGAGTAATATTCCATTGTATACATAAACCACATCTTCTTTATCCATTCATCTTTCGTTGGACACCGAGGCTCCTTCCACAGTTTGGCTATCGTGGCCATTGCTGCTAGAAACATCGGGGTGCAGGTGTCCCGGCGTTTCATTGCATTTGTATCTTTGGGGTAAATCCCCAACAGTGCAATTGCTGGGTCGTAGGGCAGGTCTATTTTTAACTCTTTGAGGAACCTCCACACAGTTTTCCAGAGTGGCTGCACCAGTTCACATTCCCACCAACAGTGTAAGAGGGTTCCCTTTTCTCCGCATCCTCTCCAACATTTGTTGTTTCCTGCCTTGTTAATTTTCCCCATTCTCACTGGTGTGAGGTGGTATCTCATTGTAGTTTTCATTTGTATTTCCCTGATGGCAAGTGATGCAGAGCATTTTCTCATATGCATGTTGGCCATGTCTATGTCTTCCTCTGTGAGATTTCTGTTCATGTCTTTTGCCCATTTCATGATTGGATTGTTTGTTTCTTTGGTGTTGAGTTTAATAAGTTCTTTATAGATCTTGGAAACTAGCCCTTTATCTGATATGTCATTTGCAAATATCTTCTCCCATTCTGTAGGTTGTCTTTGAGTTTTGTTGACTGTATCCTTTGCTGTGCAAAAGCTTCTTATCTTGATGAAGTCCCAATAGTTCATTTTTGCTTTTGTTTCTTTTGCCTTCGTGGATGTATCTTGCAAGAAGTTACTACGGCCGAGTTCAAAAAGGGTGTTGCCTGTGTTCTTCTCTAAGATTTTGATGGAATCTTGTCTCACATTTAGATCTTTCATCCATTTTGAGTTTATCTTTGTGTATGGTGAAAGAGAGTGGTCTAGTTTCATTCTTCTGCATGTGGATGTCCAATTTTCCCAGCACCATTTATTGAAGAGACTGTCTTTCTTCCAATGGATAGTCTTTCCTCCTTTATCGAATATTAGTTGCCCATAAAGTTCAGGGTCCACTTCTGGATTCTCTATTCTGTTCCACTGATCTATGTGTCTGTTTTTGTGCCAGTACCACACTGTCTTGATGACCACAGCTTTGTAGTACAACCTGAAATCTGGCATTGTGATGCCCCCAGATATGGTTTTCTTTTTTAAAATTCCCCTGGCTATTCGGGGTCTTTTCTGATTCCACACAAATCTTAAAATAATTTGTTCTAACTCTCTGAAGAAAGTCCATGGTATTTTGATGGGGATTGCATTAAACGTGTATATTGCCCTGGGTAACATTGACATTTTCACAATATTAATTCTGCCAATCCATGAGCATGGAATATTTTTCCATCTCTTTGTGTCTTCCTCAATTTCTTTCAGAAGTGTTCTATAGTTTTGAGGGTATAGACCCTTTACCTCTTTGGTTAGGTTTATTCCTAGGTATCTTATGCTTTTGGGTGCAATTGTAAATGGGATTGACTCCTTAATTTCTCTTTCTTCAGTCTCATTGTTAGTGTATAGAAATGCCACTGACTTCTGGGCATTGATTTTGTATCCTGCCACGCTACCGAATTGCTGTATGAGTTCTAGCAATCTTGGGGTGGAGACTTTTGGGTTTTCTCTGTAGAGTATCATGTCATCGGCGAAGAGGGAGAGTTTGACTTCTTCTTTGCCAATTTGAATGCCTTTAATGTCTTTTTGTTGTCTGATTGCTGAGGCTAGGACTTCCAGTACTATGTTGAACAGCAGTGGTGAGAGTGGACATCCCTGTCTTGTTCCTGATCTTAGGGGAAAGGCTCCTAGTGCTTCCCCATTGAGAATGATATTTGCTGTGGGCTTTTCATAGATGGCTTTTAAGATGTCGAGGAATGTTCCCTCTATCCCTACACTCTGAAGAGTTTTGATCAGGAATGGATGCTGTATTTTGTCAAATGCTTTCTCTGCATCCAATGAGAGGATCATATGGTTCTTGGTTTTTCTCTTGCTGATATGATGAATCACATTGATTGTTTTACGGGTGTTGAACCAGCCTTGTGTCCCAGGGATAAATCCTACTTGGTCATGGTGAATAATTTTCTTAATGTACTGTTGGATCCTATTGGCCAGTATCTTGTTGAGAATTTTTGCATCCATGTTCATCAGGGATATTGGTCTGTAATTCTCCTTTTTGGCGGGGTCTTTGTCTGGCTTTGGAATTAAGGTGATGCTGGCTTCATAGAACGAATTTGGAAGTACTCCATCTCTTTCTATCTTTCCAAACAGCTTTAGGAGAATAGGTATGGTTTCTTCTTTAAACGTTTGATAAAATTCCCCAGAATTGATATTGTTAAAAATGTCCATACTACCTAAAGCCATCTATAGATTTCATGCAATCCCTATCAAAGTTCCAGGAGCATTTTTCCCAGAAAGAGAAAAAGCAATCCAAAAATTTCTATGGAAGTACAAAAGACTTCGAATAACACAAAGCAAAAGGTATCACACTTCTTGACTTCAAACTATAATACAAAGCTATAGTAATGAAAACAATGTGACACATAAGCCAATTAAACAGAATCAAAAGCCCAGAAATAATCCCTAGCCTGTACAGTCAACTAATATTTGACAACGGAGTTAAGAATACTCAATAGGGAAAGGATAGCTTCTTCAACGGTCTTGGGAAAAGTAAAAAATCACATGCACAAGAATTAAATAGATCTTTATCTTATGCCACTTATGAAAATTAACTTTAAATGGGTTAAGGAATTAGAGGTGTCTGGGTAGCTCAATCGGTTGAGCATCCAGCTCTTCATTTCTGCTCAGGTCCCAGGTCATGATCTCAGGGTCCCAGGATCGAGCCCTGAGTTGGGCTCCATGCTCATCAGGGAGTCTGTTTGGGATTCTCTCTCTCCCTCTCCTTCTGCCCCTCCTCCAGCTCATGCTCTCTCCCTATCTCTAAGATAAATGAAATATTTAAATAAATAAAAATAAATGCACTCAAGAATTAAAGATGAGACTGAAACCATAAAACTCCTAGGAGAAAACATAGGGAAAAAGCTATTTGACATTGGTCTTAGCAATGATGTTTTGCACATAATACCAAAGGCAAAAACAACAAAACAAAAATAAATAAAACTACATCAAACTAAAAATCTTATGCACAGCAAGAGAAACAATGAACAAAACAAACAGGCAACCTATGTAATGGAAGAAAATATTTACAAATCATATATCTGATAAGGAGTTAATATACAGATTATATAAGGAATTCATACAACTCAAAAGCAAAACCCCAGGGCAGCCTGGGTGGCTCAGAGGTTTAGCACCACCTTCTGCCCAGAGTATGATTTTGGAGACCCGGGATAGAGTCCCATGTCTGGCTCCCTGCATGGAGCCTTTGTCTCCCTCTGCCTGTGTCTCTGCCTCTCTCTCTCTCTGTGTCTCTCATGAATAAATAAAATCTTTTAAAAAAAAGCAATACCCCTTCTCCACACACACATACAGACACACACCCCAATACAATTCAATTTAAAAATGGGCAGAGGAATTGAGTAGGCATATTTCCAAATAAGATTAACAAATGGTCAAGAGATATATGAAAATATGTTTGATATCACTAGTCATCAGGGAAATGCACATTGAAACCACCGTGAGATATTATCTCACACCTATTAGAACAGCTATTATAAAAAATACGAGAGATAACAAATGTAAGCAGAAATGTGGAAAAAGGAGAATCCTGGTGCATTACTGGTAGAAATGTAAATTGGTACAGGCACTATGGAAAACAGTATGGTGGTTCCTCAAAAAATGAAAAGTAGAATTACCATATATGGTACAGCAATCCCATTTCTGGGTATAGAGCCAAAGGAAATGGAATCAAGATCTCCAAGAGACATCTCACCCCCATGTTCATTGCAGCAATATTCATAATAACCAAGTTATGGCTGTACCAGTCTACAGATGGATTGGTAAGGAAGATGTGGTGTATGTATATACTAAAATATTAAAAAAAATAGAGTATTATTCAGCCACAGGAAAGAAGGAAATCCTGCCATTTGAGACAACTTGGATGGATGTTGAGGGCATTAAGCTAAGTGAAATAAGCCAGAGAATGGTGAATACTGTATAACATTGCTTATATGTAGAATCTAAAAAAGCCAAATTCACAAAAACAGAACAGAATGGTAGTTGTGAGAGGCTTGGAGGCAGGTGGAATGGAGGGATGTTGGTCAAAGGGTACAAACTTCCAAATAGAAAATGAGTATGTTCTGGAAATCCAACGTATACCATGGTGATTATACCTAACAATACTCTATTGTATGCTTGAAAGTTACTAAGAGAGTGGATCTTAAGTATTCTCATTACAAAAAATGAATGGTTATTAAGTGAGGTAATGCAAGTGTTAACTAGCCCTGCTGAGGTAATCATTTCACAATATATAAATATAGCAAATCGTCATACACCTTAAACTTACATAATGTTATATGTCAATTATATCTCAATAAACCTGAGGGAAAAATAAGGGACTCCTAAAAAGAATAACATGACCCCGAAGAAATAAGGCACAAATGATGAAATGACAGGAGCTGGGGCAATCATTTTGGTCAAAATTCTTCTATTCAAGTCATGCCACAGATCACTCTTTGGGTATTAGGAAAAAACAGTTGTGTGGCTTTTTTTTTTTTTGGTTTGGTTTATTCTATTTATTTCTACACGATAATGGTAAAGGCTAGCTAGAATAGTCTTCTATTTCCATCCTAGCTCACAAACCCTGGAATTCATTCCTCAATCTCCGTCCACTCCTATTCTGGTCCCCTGCCCAGCTCTCCCTCTCTACTGTGCTATGTGTGGAGGAACTAAGTGAAGACAGACTGGCCAGTCTAATTTTTCCAAGGGTGAGCTCAACTTTGGATTTTTACTTTAAAGTAGAATCTGAAAATTTCCTTTAGGACAGTTTCCTGTTTTGGATCACAGTCTATTAGTAGCATGTTGCCAGTAATAACTGAAGGAATCAAGTCTAGGTAGAAAAAGAGAGAACTCCTTTTTCATTTACCATTTGAAACTTTAGCAAAGAGTGATTTATTCATATTTATTTCCTTAATATTCACCCACTCAGCAAATATTTGCTGAGTGCCAACTGTGTGCCAGGCGCTTTCTCACAACCCTATGGATTAGAATTGTCACTTTATTTTATAGGTTAGGAAACTGAGGCCCAGGTTGCTGAAGTGACCTGCCTCAGGTCATATTGCTGGTAAGATTTAAAATAGATTCTTTGGTTACCGGAGCTACTGCTTTTTCCACCAGCCTTGCAGCTGCCTCCTCTCTTGGAGTTGTGGAGACTGGTCTGTGAGCTGTCAAAATATTAGCAAAAGTATATACGCTTGCCCATCAGATGATAGCATTTCATTGGTCAAATTTTGCCAGCCTATTTATTTAGCGATAGAGAAAAAGTTAGTTCAATATATACAAAGGGTGGTGTTTTGGGCTTCTTGCCCAATTAGGTTTAAATGTACTTTTTTAAATGTCTCCTTCAAAAGCCAGTGTTTTACCTAATGAGGAAACACTGAGAGCATTCCCACTAAAGTCAGGACTAAGAAGAGGATGTCCACCATTGCCAACACAATTTCACATTTCATTGGAGCTATTAGCCAATCCAGTTAGAGAAAAGAAAGAACCTAATGTTGTAAGAATTGGAAAGGAAAAGATAAACCATTTCTGTTCACATATTGTATAACTGTCTTATACTTGAAAACTCAAGAATCAAATGAAAATGACTACAAACGTTTAAGAAAGTTCAGTATGTTTGCAAGATAGAAAATTAATATAGAGGGGTCACTGGGTAGCTCAGTCAAACGTCTGCCTTTGGCTCAGGTCATGATCGTGGGATCCTGGGATCAAGTCCCACGTTGGGCTCCCTGCGAAGCGGGAGCCTGCTTCTACTTCTGCCTGCCACTCCCCCTGCTTGTGCTCTCCGTCTCTGTCAAATAAGTAAGTAAAATCTATTTTAAAAAAAGACAATTAAAGGCAGCCCGGGTGGCTCGGCGGTTTAGCGCCGCCTTCAGCCCAGGGCCTGATCCCGGAGTCCCGGGATCGAGTCCCACATCGGGCTCCCGGCATGGAGCCTTCTTCTCCCTCTGCCTGTGTCTCTGCCTCTCTCTCTGTGTGTGTATCTATCAAAATAAATAAAATCTTTAAAAAATAAAATAAAAAGACAATTAATATATAAAAATACCTTTGTTATGTGCAAAAAGCTTCCAGTTAGTGGAAGAGAAGAGCCCCGTTTTAAAAAGCAACCACAGGGCAGCCTCAGTGGCGCAGCGGTTTGGCGCCACCTGTAGCCTGGGGTGTGATCCTGGAGACTTGGGATCGAGTCCCACGTCAGGCTCCTTGCATGGAACCTGCTTCTCCCTCTGCCTGTGTCTCTACCTCTCTCTGTCTCTCATGAATAAATAAATAAAATTAAAAAAATAAAAAGCAACCACAAAGTTTAAGTATCTAGGAGTGAATATATAAGAAATGCACAAAACCTATATGAGGAATGCTTTCAAACACTTTGATGTTCATTACTTAAACCCATCAATCAACCAGACAAAAAAAAAGATTAAAAAAATAACCAGACATATGACTCTTGATATGATGGAGTCTCCTTACCAAAAAAGTTGGATGTGAATCTCATCAAGCACTTATAGCTACCTTGCATTTATAAGGAATATGAGGAGTAGGGTAACAAATACAATGAAGCAAGCAAACAAATCCAGTGGGTGGAACATTCCACAGGACAATTAGCTAAGTTTCTTTAATCAAAGGCATTAAATGGGAGCAAGGGTACTGCTATGGATTAAAAGAACATTGATAGATATAGCAACCAAATGCAATGTATGGAACTTGTTTGGATTCTGATTGAAACCAACCAAATTAAAAAAAATTGAAACAGTTAGGGAAATTTGAATATGAATTGGGTATGATAATGACAACAAGAACATTTTCCTAGTTGTGATAATGGTCTTGGGGTTATATGAGAAAATGCTTATATTTTTAAGAGATGAAGAGTAAGCTTATGAGGGGAGTGAAATGACATGATGTCTGCAATTTGCTTTAAAATAGCCCCTGGCTGGCTCAGTGGGTAGAGCATGTGATTCTTGATCTCAGGGTTGTGAGTTTAAGCCCTAGGTTGGGTCTAGAGACTACTTAAAAATAAAATCTTTTTTAAAAGATTGTTAAAAAATAGTAATAATTCCTGGGATATATATAGAGAGAGAGAGAAAAAGAAGAAAATGGCAAAATCTTAGAACTATTAGTAGTAGTTTTCTAGGGCCACCATAAAAAAAAAATCACAGACTAGGTGGCATAAACAATAGAAATTTCTTTCTTTTTTTTTTTTTTTAGAAATTTATTTCTTATACTTTTGGAGGCTAGAAATCCAAGATCGAGGTGTCAACAAGTTTGGTTTCTCCTGAGGCCTCTCTCCTTGACTTGCAGATTGCTGCCCTCTTGTTATATCCTTGTACCGTCTTTCTTCTGTGCGTGCACATTTCTGGTACACATGTGTACAAATTTCCTTTTTTATAAGGACACCAACCAGACTGGATTAGGGCCCACTCTAAAGGCCCCATTTTAACTTCACTATCTCCTTAAAGGCCCTATCTCCAAATATAGTCACATTCTGAGGGACCAGGGGTTATGACTTCAATATAGGAATTATGGAAGAATATAATTCATCTCATAATGCTATATAATCTGGATGATGAGTGTATAGGAGTTTATTGTACTAAACTCTTTGGTTTTGCAAATATTTGAAAATGTTTATTAAGTACAACATTCCAGAAAAAAGGACATAAAAGTACAACTGAGCAAATTGACCTACATGGCTCCTGAATACGAAGAGTCACTATCTGAGAGATATCAACTTTCCATAAGTAAATTGATGGTTTTAACACATTTTTAAGAATTTTGTATAGAAAAATAAGTAAACAAGAAAAGCCAGGAAAATGCTAAATGAAGATCAATGTGGTGCAGAGCAGCCTTACTAGATATTAAAGCATACTCTAGAGGGGCACCTGTCTGGCTCAGTCACTAGAGTGTGTGACTCTTGGTTGTCAGGGTTGGGAGTTTGAGCCCCAAGTTGGGTATAGAGATTACTTAAAAAAAAATAAATTAATTTTAAAAACTTAAAAATAAAATTAAAATAATGCACTCTAGAGCCTCAAAAATTAAGACAGTGTGAAAAAAATTAAAACAGAGTGAAACTGGTGCATGAATGGAAGAGAATAAAAATCCCAAGCAGACCCAAAAGCATGTGGAAATTTAATATATAATAAAGGCATGGGGCGCCTGGGTGGTACAGTCAGTTAAGCTTCTGACACGTGATTTCAGCTCAGGTCATGAGGTCGAGCTCCATGTTGGGCTCTGTGTTGGGCTCCACTCAGCACTGAGTCTGCTCCAGATTCTCTCTCTCCCTTTCCCTCTGCCCCTCCCCCTGCTCTCTCTTGCTCTCTCTCAAATTAATAAATAAATCTTTTTTTTTAACGATCTCATCTATTTATTCATGAGAGACAGAGAGAGAGAGGCAGAGACACAGGCAGAGGGACAAGCAGGCTCTCTGCAAGTAGCCGGATATGGGACTTGATCCCTAGATCGAGGGATCACGCCCTGAGCCGAAGGCAGATGCTCAACCATTGAGCCACCCAGGTGTCCCTAAATAAATAAATCTCTAGAAAATACATGATAAAGGTAGCTTCTTGAATCAATGGGGGTAGAAATGAACTTTCTAATCAACATTAGCACTAGGAGTCCATTTGGAAAAAGATGATATTTGATCCATACTTCACATCATATATCAAGATAAAATGAAACCATAAATGTACTGAAGAAAATCTTGAAGTAAAGAAGGCCTTTCTAAATATGACTCAAAGTCTAGAGGCTATTTAGAAAATGACAGACAAATTTCATGACACAAAAATCAAAAGCTTCTCATGGCAAACAACAGCACACATTCGCCATAAGCAAAGTAGAAAGAAAAAGGACAAATAGAGGACAATATTTGTAACTCATATCACAGACAAAGGGTTAGTGTTAAAATAGTTCCTTGAAGTGGAAGAGAAAAGGGCAATAGTCAATATTTTAAAGACAGGCTATAGAAATATGTGAACAGATAGTTCACACAAAAAGAAATCTAAATGGCCCTCAAGCAACTGAAAAGATGCTCGAATTCTATCATAAAATGAAAAATTAAAATTCAGATTTAGAACTGCACTGAGAGGGGCACCTGTGTGACTCAGTCAGTTGAGCATCCAACTCATGATCTCAGCTCAGGTCTTGATTGCAACATCATGAGTTCAAGCCCCATGTTGGGCTCCACACGGGGCATGGATCCTACTTAGAAAAACAAAACAAAACAAAACAAAAGAACTGGGCTGAAGTTCTTTTTCTAACTTATCAATTTGGCAGAAACCCCAAAGTTTAATACTACACTCTGTCAGTGAGCCTGGATAAAATAGGCCCTGTCCTACATTGTTGGTGGGACGACACACTGGTACAACCCTCATACTAGTTTGGTAGGTCTCCTGTGACAAAGTACCAGAGATAGGGTGGCTTATAAGAACGGTAATTTATTTTCTCACAATTCCTGCAGGCTTGAAGTCTGAGATCAAGGTGCTGGCAGGATTGGTTCCTTCTGAGACCTCTTTCTTCGGCTTATAGGTGGCCATCTTCTCTTGCTTGTGTCTTTACATAGTCTCCCCGCCCACCACCCCCCCGTGTGTCTCTGTGTCTTTATCTTCTCTACCTATAAGGACCTCAGTCATACTGGATTAGGACCCACCCTAATGGCCTCATTTCAGTTCAATTATCTCTTTTTAGACCCTCTCTTCAAATATAGCCATTCTGAGAAACTAGGGGTTAGGACTTAAACACATGAACTCTGGGAGACACAATTCACCCATAACACTTTTATGGAGGAAAACTTTGAGATGGCTATCAACATTACCAACACATAACTCTTGACCAGCAATCCTACATCCAGAAATCTATCCGACAGCTATACCTGCACACATATGAGATGACATGCAGATGAGGATATTCACTTCAACCGTGTTTATAATAGCTAAAGTTGGAAACTACGCTTTCCCTACATGGTACAAAATCACTCAGCTGTCAAAAGAAATGAAGAAGCTCTCCATGTACCACTAAAGTGATATATGAAGAAAAGGAAGGCATGAAACAGTGTAATGGTATCTTGCCTACATATGAGAAATATGTTTGTATGTGCTTGTACAGTATTTGCTTAAAGAAACACCAAAGACTAAATAATAACAACAATAAATAAATAAATACAACAAAACCCTAATAAAATTGGTTACTGATAGGCATGCATAGGGAGCCCAGAAGACAGGGGGGAGAGGGGGAAGTGAAGCCCTTCCATATATTCCTTTTTACATAGTTTTTGTTTCTAGATCATGTCAATCCAAAACAATTAGAATCATTCTGTATAAAGCTTCCTAGTTCGGCCATGAGATTTCTAGCACAATATGATACTAACTCTAATCCCTTTACTTGGGAGAAGGGCTATTCTCAGTTGATCCCAGCTTCATCTCAGGTTTTCAAACCATGCTCTTGGGAAATAAAGAAAATCTCTAGGGGTTGAGAATGCTTTCTCTTGTTTGCTTTTCCTTTGAAGAAAGGAACTAGTTTAAGAGGGCTAGGGAGAGTCCAGTTGAATTTGACGTTGACCAAATAGCAGATTGCCTAGATGCTATTGATCACCAGCGCTACGCAGCACAAACGCCCTTGGGTGTGCATCATTTCGAGCAAACTGAAGTGTGCCCTGCTGAGGGTGGGGGGGCCTGGGTGGAGGTGGGGGCCCCCAAGCGCACGGCATCCAGCTGGAGAAAGCCCCTCTTCCTGTCACAGCTCCCACGGCACTCTGAGCCTGCTTGCAGCCCAACGGCCTCTCCGAGAATGCTACATTTAAAAGTGCAGTTTTTGGATGATTCCCAGAAGATTTTTGTGGTTGATGTAAGTGGAAATCACATTGCTATTATTCCTTTATTATTCATTCAATAGTGGTCATTTGTGGACGGCTCATTAGCCGGCGATGTTATGTCTTCTTTAGGACTGAATGAAGACTGTGGTGTTTAGATTTGGAAAAAGAAATCTGCATTTAACATCGCAGCATAGCTCATGGTTTCCCACTAACCTTTTCTTCTAGAACAGGTTCTTTTTCCTCAAGGGACAGCAAAAGCGAGTTTGGAAGAGATGCTAAATATTTGTAAAAAGACAAAGCAGCAATAACCTATTCGTCCTACCCAGGAAGGTATTAGCGGTCATTGAAGTAATTTGTGAGTCTCACTCCATGAACATTTGTGGGGAGAAAAGTACGGTTGTGAGGGAAAGGAGAAAGGGAAGGCTGCCTTCCTTTTCTGAAGGAAACCTAGGGGGTTTGGGAAAGGGGTAGAATTATGCAGTTGTAATGAGAACTTCAGGAAGTAATGACAAGTATGAAGAGAAAAATAGGATAAGAGACTATTTAGTTTGATTTAGTACTTATAGTTCAGAGTTCTTAATATAATTCCTAGCTATGAGATGATTGCGTACAATTATACCTCATCTCTTCAAGGAAGAACAAATGTGTTAAGCACATCATTTGGGGCTCATCTTCCAGAATCTTAAGATATGTACATTTTGATGTAAGGATTGATTTAGGAGCATTTTGAAATGTTCTACAAT
Organism: Canis lupus dingo; assembly: GCF_003254725.2. Lineage (NCBI taxonomy): Eukaryota > Metazoa > Chordata > Mammalia > Carnivora > Canidae > Canis > Canis lupus. The sequence continues at coordinate 103,546,666 of NC_064281.1, read as the reverse complement.
TTTATTGGAATGAAAGATGCTATTTGCTCTGATATTTATATTAGCTACTAACAAGGAACAAGTAGTTCACTTTCTTTGAAATGTGTACAAAATGCTGGTTGTTTTCTTTTATACATGAACTAACAACGACTATTAGGTGTGTGGGTAACCCGTTTTTCAAACGAGTTTTTCATTTTTATTTGAATCATGTGCTTTGTGGGTGATGACTTCATGGCTTCAGTGGCCGTTTTGCTGTCTCTTCCTTTCACTTTTATTTGCAAAAAGCATTTCTAGGTCCACGGACCTGAATGATTTGTTTTTGCAGCAAATAGCTTCCATTAGAGGTATGAGGCATTTCCTATTCTTTCTTGGAACTCTATTTAAAGGGTGGAAAATATCTTCTGAGTAGTTTATCCATTTGCAGGCTGGTGGTGTAAGCTCACAGTGCTCCAGTACCTGAATTAGTGAGCTGGGTATTCAAAAGACACTGCTGTAGGCTACATTTTTAATAGATATTTCAAGCAACTCAAAGAGAAATCTTTGACAAAAAGTGACAGAAGGGCTTTCTGAATATGTAGCTTAAATTCAGATCCAATTAAATGGGCAGGGGGTGGGGTTGGGGGGCAGAGTACCAGAGCTTTATAAACTTCATCTTCTGAAGAGCCTGTAGCAGCAACTTGAAGCTAGCATGATTTTGCTTCAAGTCAGTCTGTCGCTTCCAGCTGCAGCACATTGTGTTCCTTGGGAAGATAATGGGAGAGATTTGATACCCAGCAATTCGAGTGTCACAGCATCTGATGTCTTTTGCCCTGGGAAGGCTGCTCTGTAAGTAGCAATCGTGGTGTCACCCAGAGTGGCAAGAGCATTGACTGCAGTGCCATGAGCAGCTTCATCCTGAGGGGATTGAAACTTAAGTTAGCATCCATTGGTCCAACAGTATCTTTTCTCCTTAACAACGGTAGACTGATGATGAGGAGGAGTAATGATGATGAAGATGATGATGATAGCAATAGTATCGAGTCACCAATGGATCACATTTTAAAATTTACAGAGCCATCTCACAACCATTTGTTCCTTTGACCCTGCATTCCAGCCTGTGAGTGCAAGTAGGGGAAAGGTTAATCTTTTCCCATTTTGCAAATTAAGAGGTAAAGGCTCAGGGAGGTTAAGGGACTTGTTGGAGAGTACGCAGCAGAGAAATGTGGGTCTTCCAATCCAGGAGTCTCTCCCACTCCTCCATGTACAATTGCATCTGGAAGACTCATTTGTCAATAGCCTTCTAGTCCTGTATTATTGCTCATGCACATAATTTATTTTCTGTTGCCCTCAAAGGGCAGAGAATTTGGCATACGGTGAGCCTTTGATGACTATTTTAAACCAATTAGTAGATCTTCCCTTCCTTCCCCATATGTGAGGAGCTTTGTGAGAGAGTGGTTTCTAGAGGTCAGGGAGACCATGGTGTGCATTTTTTCATTGATTCAGAAGCTTGAAAACGTCCCTCGGGGGCGCCTGGTCAGTGGAGAGTGTGACTCTTGATCTCGGGGTGATGAGTTTGAGCCCCAGGTTGGATGTAGAGATTACTTAAAAATAAAATCTTAAAAAAAAGTTCCCTCAGCCTTGTAATTCCTTAAAATGCACTCCTGAGCCATATTTTGGAGGACTCTGAATGTACTAAGGGAAAAAAAGCAACCTAAACATCCTCTTCCATTAGTACTAGTATCTTTTAAAAAATATTTTATTTATTTATTTGACAGCACATGCAAGCAAGGGCAGTGGCAGAAGGAGAGGTAGAAGCAGGCTCTCTGCTAAGCAGGGAACCAGATGCGGAGCTCAATCCCAGGACCTCAGGATCATGACCTGAGCCGAAGGCAGATGCTTAACTGACTGGGCCACCCAGGTGCCCCTTAATATCTTTTTTAAAAAGATTTTATTTATTAATGAGAGAGAGAGAGAGAGAATGTGAGTGGGGAGAGGAGCAGAAGGGGAGAAGCAGACTCCCCCACTGAGTGTAGACCCCCCCCCATCATGACCTAAGCTGAAATCAAGAGTCAGAGGCTTACCAGCTGAGCCAACCAGGCACCCCCAGTAGTACTAATATCTCAAATAGGATGAAGAAATGCTTGCAAACATAGTGAAGAGAACCATTTGCAGTGACAGAGAGCCACACGGAAGGAGCTTTTGATACCAAAGCTGACTGGAGTCTCAAGAGGCATGGATCAGTCCCAGGGAGAATTGTTTTTTAAGATAAAATTTAGGAAAAGAATTGGCTGCACTGGGAAAGATAATGGAGTCTTGGGCATTGGTGTTGATTTCTACAGAAAGTACAGTAGTATAAATACAAAAAGCATCTGACACATGCTCAGATAGAAAAGTGTCTCCTGGGTGAGACTAATTGACATCCAGAACCCTCTGTTTTTACTCCACCCCTAGTAACATTATCTTGATGAATTTGCTGGTGTCCAAGATCTGACTCAGGACTCCAGACTCTTCCAGAAGCCTGATTTGTCAGCACTTCCCAAGAACTGGAGTCAGAGATGGATATTTACAATCAGGATGCCAATGGCACCATTTACAGTGGGACTGGGGACACTAGGGTCCTCTCATCAGTTACATCAGATGTCAAGTGTTGGAAGAGTCTGATTGAAAGGAATTAGACCCATGATGCTAATATTCGATGAGCTGATAATGCAGCCATTTCCACAAATGCCCTGTCACTGAGACCTTCCAGTCACCCATTCATTCATTTAGTCTCTGTTCTGGGCACAGTAGACTCTATCATATGGGGAGGTAAAGTTCTTGAACAAAGGCACATTCTCCCCTGGGCAGTACTGGCTAGGAGCTACCAACTTTGGCTTCATTGATTCCTTTCACTCCCCTACCATGATTGACAAACTCCCTCTGTTATTGACCTTTGACTGGTTAATGCCTTTAGTTAGCTTGCTGGGAAAAGTGGCTGGCCGTGGAGACATCTTGGCTCTTTGAAGTTTCTTTGCGAACCTCTACTTAGAGGTTCTGTATGTTGATTTTATAGATGAACTCTCTTAGAATATTAGTCAGCCTTTTCCTTTATGCATTTCCAAGAGTACTTGGGGGATGCAAGATAGATATGGGACTTCAGAACCGCTGGGATGTGCCTCCTAAAGTGTAATCCAATGAGGAGAACATGTTCAGTGAAAACCTCATCTTACTCTTCAAGCTGTCATATTTATTTAATAAAATTGATCACTGTTGAATAGCAACACCATCCCTAGTATTGCACTGATCATGGACTACAATCCTTAAATAATAAAAAAGGACTCTACCTACAGAATGATGATGGGAGTGGACAGGCAGGAGGAGAAATGAAATAAAGTAATTACTTTAAAAAAAAATTGCAGGGACACCTGGGTGGCTCGGTGGTTAAGCGCCTGCCTTTGGTTCAGGACGTGATCCTGGAGTCCTGGGATCGAGTCCCATATCAGGCTCCCTGTATGGGGCCTGCTTCTCCCTCTGCCTGTGTCTCTGCCTCTCTCTCTCTCTCTGTGTCTGTCATGAATAAATAAATAAAATTTAAAAAAATAAATAAAAATAAAAATAATTGCAGATTTTGGTGTAAATTTAGCTTTGCCTCTTCAACATCAGGACCAGGACTCTTATTGAGAGAAAAAGGGAGGATGAGACCACAACTAAGGCCTTCTGAGATATCAGACATGTATTGGAGGTCAGGTGTCTAGATCAAGGCTGAATCCACCCAACACCTACAGGTGCCAGGAGCAGTTGTGTCATTGGGAGGATGACTTCCCTTCAAGCCTAAACTGTTTATCTCTGGGTTAGATGAAGAGCTGCAAGGCCATAATCCCTTCACTATATCTGACACCATTCTGGGGATCCCTGGGTGGCGCAGCGGTTTGGCGCCTGCCTTTGGCCCAGGGCGTGATCCTGGAGACCCGGGATCGAATCCCATGTCGGGCTCCCGGTGCATGGAGCCTGCTTCTCCCTCTGCCTGTGTCTCTGCCTCTCTCTCTCTCTCTCTCTCTCTGTGACTATCATAAATAAATAAAAATTAAAAAAAAATAAAAAAAAAATGACACCATTCTGTTTGATATCCTCCCCCTGCCTGATGCAGTTCTGCCTCTGTAGAAGCATGGTGGAGGAGAAGAAAAGCTGGTGTTTGTGAATTCCCAAAAGCATAGTTTGCTTCAATGGTTTCTAGAGCCCAAAGTCAAAAGAAGAGGTTTGCAGCATCTCAAATCTTCCATTTACCTGACTGCTAAGTGACAGTATTGGTCACTGCACTGGGTCCCTAGTGGCTTACCCAGTGAGAGAATGCAATGAGGCAGCTTACCTCATTCCCTTGGGAACCCCTTCATAAAGGCCACCAGGCCTCATTCTCTGGAAGAGGCAGAGGGAAGGCAGTACCTGAACTGAGGGCTCTTCAAGCTAAATAAAAAAACAGAGAACTGTCCAGAGATTTTTTTTTTGATAGTGATATTTACCCTTGGGATGTTTGTCCAGGAGCTAGTTTTTCAACTTATAATAGTGAGGGATCTTTTGTATCTCTGTCAACAGTGCAATAGATATATCACCCCTTCATAAGGCAAAGCTTTGCAAACTCCAATAAGATGGAATTGCTCCGGTATGAGTAGAATGTACCTGGATTTAGGGCTACAAAAACTGCATCGTTTTAGGTGTACAATCTTGGGCCAGTCACTTACCCCTTAGCTCTCTGAGTTGTGAGGAGTCATATAAATGATACAATGTGCATTTCAAATCTTGTAAAGCAAGGTAAATTGGACTCTGTCACAAGCTGTGTGGCCTTGGGCAGGCCACTTGGTCTATCTGAGACTGAGTTCTGTCAACTTTAAAAACTTGGACTGGGGGTATCAGGGAAAACCTTCCAAAGAATAAACCATTTCAGTTGCTGAGCGTGAGCTAAGGAGGTGAAGAGTGGGATGTAGGGCGTAGGGGTGTGTGTGGTGGTCTGCACAAAGGAAAGACTGTGGGCCAATATGCAGAAGAGAACGTGGTCCTTTCACAGAAAAAAAAAAAAGTCAGACTGAAGATAGAGCTGAAGCAGTGATAGTCAGCAGCTAGATCACTTGGGCCAAGTAGTCTATATATCAGGGTTTGGCTCTATTCTTTTTTTTTCTTTTTAAAGATTTTATTTATTTGTTTGTTTGTTTATTGGAGGGAGGGAGGGAGGGAGAGAGAGAGAGAGAGAGAGAGAGAGAGAGAGAATGAGCAGGGGAGGACCAGAGAGAGAAGCAGACTCTCCGCTGAGTAGGGAGCCCAACTCAGGGCTCAATCCCTGGACCCTGAGACCATGACTCATGGGCTCTATCTTGAAGGTGATGGAGAATCACTGAGGACTTTAAGAAGCTCAAAGTGGGGACGTTAGCATCTCCTTGCTCATGAATGCATGCATTCATTCACTCACTCAGCCAACAGTTCAGGAATTATGTATTCTATGTGCTAGGGATGCCAGGCAGAGTCTGGAGGATAGTTTCAAGTTCAGTAGTGCCAACGTTTGACAGTCAACTTCCTTCCTAACACAGACTCCCTAATATCAGTATTTTTACGATAGGGAACAGCGGAGACAGGAAAGGATGGATACAGAGATGCTAATGAGGAAGAATTTCTAGAATTAACTGATGCTGGTCTGGATATGGGAGATGAGTGACAAGACTTCTAGATGACCTTCAAATTTCTGTCTCAGGTGACCAGTTGGATGGTGGCCACCATTCACCAACCCAGAGAACAGAATGAAAGGAGCCTGTTTAGGGTGGGCAATAATGAGTTCTATTTGGATTTATAGATGGGGTTATGGGAAGAGTTCTGGTCCCAGCCCTGGCAACCTCAGGTGGCTCCCCTCTATTCTCTGAGCCTATGCCCTTATCACTAAATCAGGATAACTATAGCACCTACCTCATGAAGTCACTGTGAAGATAAATGAATGACCAGATTCCTGACCCAAAGTAGGGAGTCTGAGCATGTGCATTCCCCTCTTCCTTGCTCTCAGACTTCTTCTATACTTGGCAAACCGACAGGGAATGGTCTTTTCTCTATCAGCTTGGAGTCTCTGGGTCAGCCTTGATTTTGTAGCCCGCCTCAGGGCAATAGAGCTGTTTTCCAGATCTGTGCTTCCTCCAGGGCTTCCCGGGGTTAATTTATCCTGCCTTGCAGTTTGCCCTTTGCTTAGTCAGCAGCCCCGGGGGGATTTGCTCTTCCCCCTGGAGTCATTAATCCTGGTAGGGTCCATAATAACTGTCTAGAGTTACCAAAAATAATGTTGGGCTTCCTTTAAGGAAGCAGATGGAAAGGGTCAAACTCTTTGTGTTTACCTACACTTTAGTCTGTGGTAACTACTCGTAGTAATGCTAAGGTAGATAATAATAATAATAATAATAATAATAATAAAAAAGTCAGTTCCACTGACTAATAACCAAAGATCGGATTTATCAACAGCCTATGTTGTAGATGTATTTTGCTTGGATTATGTCATGCAATTCTTCCATAAATTGAAGAAGTGGCTTTGTCTAGGATACTTACATAACCTCTTTGTGTGGTGGGTTTTCTCATCTGTAAAATGGGGGTGACGTTAGTACACACTCCATAGGATGGCTACAAAGGCTGAATGACACAAATCAATTCACTTAGAAGAGCACCACTAAATGTTATAAAAGTGTTTGCCACCCTGATGTCTTATGGAATCTGGCTCCAAATTTCGATGGTCAACACACGTCCTGATATTTATGTCCGAGGAGCAATAAGGCCTGAGATGAGGATGAGGCCTGAAACATTACTTTTTATCTCTAATTGAGAAGTACGTAAACTAAGATGCAGAGAGGTCAACTCTTTCAAGGTCACAGTGCTATTTAAGTTAATGAGTGAGCCGAGGTTCAAGCCCCAGTCTGTGTAGCTTTAAAATCGTGGCTGGTCATTCTTTATGTGGCATGTTTTCGGCTCAAGTGTGGTTGCTATGTGTGCTGCTTCCTGGTTTTCCAGAACCTCGTGATGTATCTTCTAGTTCCAAGCAGCCCGCCCCACACTAGGTGTTCCATCAGTGTTGGATGACAGACCCCTCGGATCATCTCATACCACCCCTCAGCCCATGCAAGAACTCTGAGAAGGAGCTTCTAAATCCTGTCCCAGAATCGTAGTGTCCCAGCCAACCAATGGTGTCCATTTCTTGGTCAGGGATTTATTTGTCATTGCAGGGGTCTCCAGCTGCCTGATGAATGCCTTTGTTTAAACTACCGAGTTTGCTTTGCCCCTCATAGCCTAAGGTTTGTTGATTCAGAGAATTAATCTAACTGAAAAAGAAAGAAAGCGCTTGTGCTTTGTCTGGCCCAGAGCCAGGCTGAGCAGCAGGCCAAGTGAGGTTTAGGTGCTGCCTGTCCCGCCCCTTTTGGGGCCAGGACCTTCTGCTGTCACCCCGCTGCCAGGCTGTCCTCCGGATGCCCGATCTCAGAGGAGAGGTCTGGACTTGAAACCCACTGCTCCCCTGCCCCTTCTCTCCCCATCCCTGCAGCTGAAAGGAGGAGGGAATCTGAATCAGGAGCATTGGAGGCTCTGGGGGTGGGAACTGGGAACCATCTTTGGAGCTGGGTGGGTGGTGGTTGAGTGTTTGTTCAAGTCTGCACTCGTGGGAATCTCTGCAAAGAGCTTCAGTTAGTTGGTGTTTTGCCACCCTTTTACCTTTCATCACCGTGTTCGCCTGGAGTGGGTAGGACTTGCTGAGGCTTCCTGCCCCCCACCTCCGCCCCCTCCCCCCCCCCCCCCCCCCCCCCCCCCGCAGCTCAGGCCCTCTGCAGGGCTTCTCAGGGTGGAACAGCTAGAGGGCAAGCATCTGAATTCTATAGGCTTTTCATTCTTTCTTTCAAATGCCCTTTACCCTGTATTTGGTTTTTTTTATAAATTATTTTTTATTGGTGTTCAATTTGCCAACATATAGAATAACACCCAGTGCTCATCCCATCATGTGTCCCCCTCAGTGCCCATCACCCAGTCACCCCCACTCCCCACCCACCTCCCCTTCCACCACCCCTAGTTCATTTCCCAGAGGTAGGAGTCTCTCATGTTCTGTCTCCCTCCCTGATATTTCCCACTCATTTTTTCTCCTTTCACCTTTATTCCCTTTCACTATTTTTTATATTCCCCAAATGAAGGAGACCATATAATGTTTGTCCTTCTCCGATTGACTTTCACTCATCATAATACCCTCCAGTTCCATTACCCTGTATTTGCATCATTATCCTGTCACAAATATGGCCGTGATTCACCAATAAGAACTTTGTCCCCACGTCCCCACGTGGGCTGTGAGACAATGCAGTTGTCAATTGCCATTCCAGTCAGAGCAATTCTTCCAATGACTGAGCTGAGTGTCCTCTGGGGAATCCAAAGGGGAGGGCCTGGGGGGCAGAAGCACCTGGAGGTGGCCCGACTCACCCAACTGTTTCCTTAGAGGACCTGGGGCCTGCCATCCCGGCTGCTGAGAGGCAGCACTGGCCTGGCTATGGTGACACCAGGTGCCACTAAGGCAGTTTTGTGCCAGACTGTCAGAACCAGAAGAACATTTGGTTAGACCAATTCTGCTGCTGAGAGATCCACCCTCAATAGATCATCTGCACCTCAGGAGGTAGTAGGGAATCAGCCAATGAAGGGCCTAGGTAAGGCACCTCAGGAAGAGCTGCCGAAGGCAGCAAAACTCAGGACAAATGGAAGGTGACAGGCATTCACGGGGGGCACTTCTCCGGGGACTGTGGAAATCTCTGACGTATAACTTGTCTGGTCTAAACACAGCTGCTCTGCAAAGGCTGCAATTATTTACCCTCACAGAATCTTCTTCCAGCCCCCTCCTCTTTATTTCCTCTATCCATTGCTACCCATTTCCTCCTTCTCTTCTGGGACCAAGGTGTGGGGCCAGAGATGGGAGGTCTGTCTGGGTGAGCTGACCCCAGGCCCTGGAAGCATTTAGGCATGGCGCCTCACCACTAATCGCTGAGCTTAGCTGTCTGAAACAAAAAGTCCTTTGTCCTCTGAGATTCCTTCTATGATGATGAAATTCACCTTTCAACAGACTTAAAGGCAAAAGTTCTCCAGAATTTTACACCAGAACATTTGAAGGGATGGCAAGACATCCGTAGCAAAAGTTTTTTTTTAATAATAAATTTATTTTTTATTGGTGTTCAATTTGCCAACATACAGAATAACACCCAGTGCTCATCCCGTCAAGTGCCCCCCTCAGTGCCGGCCAACCAGTCACCCCCACCCCCCGCCCTCCTCCCCTTCCACCTCCCCTACTTCGTTTCCCAGAGTTAGGAGTCTTCCATGTTCTGTCTCCCTTAAAAGTTAACTGATAATTGCCTTGAGTGCTCAGAAGTACCATTTTCTGACCTATGTTCCAGGAATTTCCATTTACATTATCGCATGCAATTGTTTGTTCGTAAGTTTGGTAAATAGATAGGATCATGCTACTTCATTCATTCGTCAGTCAGTTGACAAGTCCTTAGGAGCCTTCAGTGCTTCCATGCACTGTGTTCTCCATTGAGGATGCATCGAAAAATAAGAAATCGTACCTTACCTCAGAGACTCGTGGAAGAGCCAGAAATGTGAATAGGAATGCACACCACACTGTGACATATACAAATAACAGCAGCAAGGATAGTCTTGTTTGGTTTTAAGATTTTATTTATTTATTTATTTATTTGTGAGAGATACTGAGATAGGAAGGCAGAGACATAGGCAGAGGGAAAAGCAGGCTCCCTGTGGGGATCCCGATGTGAGACTCAATCCTGGGACCCCAGGATCAGGACCCGAGCCAAAGGCAGACACTCAACCACTGAGCCACCCAGATGCCCCATGGATAGTTTTGCAATGGCCCAAAAGAAGATAGGCAGCTAACCCAGACTGAAGTGTGCATGTGGACGAGTTGGCCAGAAAGGTTTCCTGGAGGGAGATGATGTCTATCTTCAGCCCTAATGATCAGTCCTCGTTACTGAGATACAGAGGAGTTGGCCTAGAGTCGAAGGTTGGTCCAGACAAAGGGAGGCACGCAGGGAAAAGCCCGGGGAATAGTTCAATCTGACTGGATCTTGCTGTTGAAGGCAGAGGATTCTATGAGAGCAGTGAGAGACAGAGATGAGATAGGAGAGACAAGCACGGGCCAAGTCAGAAAAAGGGTGTTTCATATGAAGAAACAACAGTTCAAGAGGTTATAAATGAGCCTAAGGTTATTCAACTGCAAGTAAGTACTTGAGCCGGGAGGGAATTGAAGTAGGATGGGTTGATTCAGAAGCCCACCCCACCCTGCCTTTCCCCTACAGCCTGCTGCCTCCAGACTTCCCAGACCCAGCAGGAAGTCTGGGTTCCCCAGGTGCTCTAACTGCTTTGCCAAGCAAGGGCAATCACTGCCGTGAATCTTTTTTCACCATCTGTGTTTATTATTTTAGTATTTAATTAAAATTCGATGCAAAAGTTAAACTTTTTAGTATTTCATTGAAGCCTCAGACAAAAATAAGACAAACAGCCAACATTGCAACCCAAAGAAGCTAAGGAATTCAACTTCTGGAGAAACATATCCTAAGGCAATGATTAAGGTTGTGTGCCAAGATGGATGTACATCTCAGTGTGCTAAGAAGATGTCTTAGTGTTGTTTGCAATAGTGTTGTTTCTCCTTTTAGGAGAAAACAATCTATGTGTCCAACATGTAAGTGGTTCCCTATACAGTAACTAATAATGATATTTATTTTAAAAAATATTTTTAAATTACTTAATTTATTTTAAAGAATTTATTGGGCAGCCCCAGTGGCTCAGCGGTTTAGCGCCGCCTGCAGCCCGGGGTGTGATCCTGGAGACCCGGGATCGAGTCCCATGTCGGGCTCCCTGCATGGAACCTGCTTCTCCCTCTGCCTGTGTCTCTGCCTCTCTCTCTCTCTCTCTCTCTCTCTCTCTCTCTCTCTGTCTCTCATGAATAAATAAAATATTAAAAAAAAATAAATAAATAATAAATAAATAAAATAAATTAAGAATTTATTTATTTGTCAGAGAGAGAGAGAGGCCGCAGAAGTTGGGGGGGAGCAGAAGGAGAGGGAAAAGCAGACTCCTTGCTGATCAGGGAGCCTGATGTGAGGCTTGATCCCAGGACCCGAGGATCATGACCTGAGCCGAAGGCAGACGCTTAGCTGACTGAGCCACCCAGGTGCCTCTAAAAGATTTTATTTTTAAAGAATCTCAACACCCAATATGGGGCCTGAATTTACAACACAGAGAAAGCTGGCCAGGCGCCCCTACTAATGATGACATTTATAATATAATACAAAGTTTTTAAAAAGTTGGTCACTGGGACCCCTGGGTTCAGTGGTAGGGCGCCTGCCTTGGGCTCAGGTCGTGATCCCGGGATCCATGATCGAGTCCCAGGGAGCCTGCTTCTCCCTCTGCCTGTGTCTCTGCCTGTCTCTCTCTGTGTGTCTCTCATGAATAAATGAATAAAATCTTAAAAAAAAAACAATGAAAGAGGGACACCTGAGGGGCTTAGTCAGTTAAGTGTCCAACTCTTGATTTCAGCTCGGATCTTGATCTCAGGGTCATGAGTTCAAGCCCCACGCTGGGCATGGAGTCTACTTAAAAAAAAAAGTGGAAGAAACTTCATTTGAATAACGGTTGCTGTATAAGTTCCATTTCCCACATAAGCAATCAAATTAGGGGACTCCTCTCAAAATGGCAGGGACACGTGTTCCAATCTGCTCACATTCACATCATCTGATATGTGGAGATTCCAGATGTCTGTCTCAAAATATCAACCCCATTGCCACTAGCCCACAGTCACTACTCAATTCCTTTCTGATCTAAAAGGTAATGACGATAGCTAATATATATCACAAGAATGTTTATTATGCACTAGGAACTAGTATATTACGTGTATTAGCTCATTGAAATACTCAGTGAAGTAGGTACTACTTACTAATATCCCCATTTGACAGATGAGCAATCTGGGCAGAGAAGTATAGTAAACAATCAAAACAGGATTTGAACGGGGCTCTCTACTAGCAATTTGAATGGGGGTTAAGAACTCATTCAAGTGACCACTATATCCCATCTTTACAGCTTGTCTTTCAAGAGTCCCTTGTGTTGGAGTTATCTTGGTATTTATATCCTCAGCAGTTAAGGCTTGTGTGTGTGTTTAGAGTGATGGAAAACCATGTCAGCAGTTTCAGAGGAAACTGACTTGGGGTAAGCAGGACCTAACATAGCTTTCGAGGGGCTTTCGTGGGACAGATGGACAATGGAAATGGTTCAGACAAATGGACAGGGTTAGAAAGATAAGGTTTAGGGTGTTTGAGAATTGCATGAGGCCAACAAGAATAGGTCATTCTTTGGGGCCCAGTGGTGTGTGTGTGTGGGGGGGTTTGCATCCAAAAAGACACAGTGAGTTCTCTTAATTTGGTGAAGTCCAAGGGTGTTCATAGTATATAGTCAGCACTTATCTTGAAACATAGTAGATGCTCAATAGCTATCTGTTGAAGCAACAAAAGAATAAATTCTCTTTTTGGTCTCAGCTGCCAGGCAGCTAATCCCTGCTCCAACAAGCTCATTTAGAAAATGTCAGTTAGCTAATAAAACATTCTAGGAAGTCAAGTCTTAAATCAGGAGGGATGTGGCACAAACATTTCATGTATTACAGTAACAGAATTTCCTGCACCAGACCTGCACCCATGTCAAACAGTGTGGTCACAGGAAACCCTCACTGACCATTTGCCAGAGATGAGAAATGCTGTGATTCAGGCTACCCCAAAGTTCAACAAATGAGAGCTTATTAAAGGCTCCCCAAGTGTGTTTGGAGATGTCATCATGAACACGTTCACTCGTTCCTGCCTTTGTAGGAATGTGGAGTGGAGCCTCCTCACCTGAGACAAGCAAATGTCAAACTCAACATTCAGAAGGCAGGAATATTTTTGGTTTTAATTTATAAACATCAGTGAGTCAGCTTAACCAGATCCTTCTCCATAAATAACTCCACCTAAGAAATTAGGAGCGAGATATGGGAGTGTGCAACTAATTCTAAGACCCAAGGGTTAGTATCCCTTGGGACCTCACTTTCCCACTAAAGATTGCTAGTAAGTAACAATTTCTACTACCATTCCCTTCCCAGGTTCTCCCAAGACTACATTTTGCTAGTGAGCCCATGCTTTGTCTTGCTTTCTTGAATTTTAGAATTTTAGAGGGACGGTATTTAAGAATATGCATGAATACAGATTTTTTTGGGCTTGGCAGTGCTTGTTCTGGATTACAGTTCGAGAATCCTCGACAACTGTTCTGATTATGAGGCGCATCCTACGATGGACCTGCCATATTAAAATAGCCTGCGGGGGGAGGACAGTAGAGGCCTGCAAACCTGGTCTCAACAGCAGACTAAAGCCAGACTGAGAAGAAGACGTAATCCCCAGGCCCATATGTAGGAGTCGGCACTCGGGGCCTGGATGGCCAGATGCAGAGTAGACTAGGAGGAGAGAGGTAGGATGCTCTAAGCAGGCCCAGGAGTTCAGTATCCTGCTAAGGCACGGGTTCAACAAATCTCTGCTGTGTGCCAGTGAAGATCAATCAAAAGGAGAGCAGAGATTAGTGGCATTGAGCCAGCACCAAACAGCAGAAGCCTAAGTAAAAGACTAGTTGCATAAGGGTCAGGAACTCAGACAGATATCTATGTACGGGACGAGGAACGAAATGACAGGTCCTAAGTGCCTTCTCTAAGGGTGGAGCTTGGCAAGAAGCCAAGTTAGGACTGAGTCAGGAGTCCCTTATAGGCTTCTTGCTGCGGGGCAGAGCTGGTCCCTTAGTGGAGTCCACAGGTGTCGACAAGCAAGCACACCTGGCTAATGTAAGGGTGTTGACAGGGTGCAAGAACGAGACACTTTGAGACAGGGAGATTAGCCTGAGAGCAAACTCACATGACCTTGCATCTTGCTAATCACTTAGAAGCCCTTAAAAGCTCATTATTATTTTTTGATTTGTAAATCCAGCATTAATACGTGGTAGGACATAAATTCATTATAGAAAGATTAGAAAGTTCTGGCAACAAAAAATAAATAGAATTCAAATAAAATCCCATCACCTAGATTTTGACATTTTGGTGTATATTTTATACTACTTTATTTATACATTTAGTATTATATTTATACTACTTTCTTTTTTTTTTTTAATTTTTATTTATTTATGATAGTCACAGAGAGAGAGAGAGAGAGAGGCAGAGACACAGGCAGAGGGAGAAGCAGGCTCCATGCACCGGGAGCCCGATGTGGGATTCGATCCTGGGTCTCCAGGATCACGCCCTAAGCCAAAGGCAGGCGCCAAACCGCTGCGCCACCTAGGGATCCCTATACTACTTTCTTATGGGTCCCCAAACCTCACATATGCCTCCCCTATTCCATTTAGTTTGGCAAAGTTTCCTAAATATATTTTCAAAAGATTTTTCTGTTCAGTCTGTTCACAGCTTCTCTACGGTAACCCTAATACATTGTGTTTCATGGCCTCTTATTAAGTAAATGTTTTAAAAGGCATTATTCTTTAATGGCTTCTTTATAGAGTTTCTGTGAAATTCACAACCTGTCAGAACAGAGTGGCTTCCAACCAGCTCAGAGCCCTGCTGGGCGACATACTGAGCACTCCTAAAGGCAATAAAATTAATACTAGTAAGGAAGATACAGGAATGGAAAGACATTGGAGTTGTAAGCAGGAAAGAAATAGGAGTCAACAGGACAGTCAAAAGGTGAGAAAAGATGAAGTTACGAAAAAACAGAGTGACCAAAAAAGGGAAGAGTGAATAAAAAAAATGAGTTGTAGGTATTTACCTCTTTTTGTCCTTCAAATACCTGGACATCAGCCTTTTCTTTACATTCAAGGACAGCTTGGTGTAATGAAATGGGCTTAGTCCTGGCTCTGCTTTTCTTTTCTTTCTTTTCTTTTTTTTAAGATTTTATTTATTCATTTTAGAGAGAGAAAGAGAGAGAGCATGAGAGAGCGTGTTCGTGCACAAGTAGGCAGAGCTGCAGGCAGAGGGAGAGGGAGAAGCAGGCTCCCTGCTGAGCAGAGAGAGTCCTGATGTTAGACTCCATCCCAGGACCCCGGGATTATGACCTGAGCCAAAGGCAGACCCTCAACTGACTGAGTCACCCAGGCACCCCCTAGCTCTGCTTTTATCCTGTTGAAAGCCGTTGGGTGGGTTAGTCTCTTCCTTGCTCTGGATCCAAATCTCCTCACTTATAAAATGAAAGGGCTGGACTACATAACATCTCATGGTCTCTCTTGTGTCCTGTCTCATATTGCTAGATATATACAGAATGTTTTATCGACTTCAGGTTTAAGGGAGAACTAACTCTATCATTTGGAATCTGCTTATGCATCATGCATACCACATGGATTTAGTGCTAAAGCATTACATGGAAACAAACAATTATCATTGTTTTAATTACCCAGGGAAGCTAGCAATTTCGACAAGACTTGGGAGCACTGTCTTGAGAATGCTATTATTACCCTGTCACTTTTCAACAGCCTTTCCAATATAGGCATGGTAATTTCAGTGTCCCAGGAGTGTGGGCAAGATTGCTATTAGGGTGGTACTCTTGAGATTTTCTTTTTTTCCTTTAGTATGAAGGGTAACTCTGAGCAGTGAGACACCATCTAGCAAAGAGTGTAAATCAGATGCAACCTGTCTAGATCATTGCCTGCATGAGGCCTCAGGCAATGACACCATCATTCCCTTGTAGTTTCAAAAAGGTGCCTGCCAGAAAATAACATCTCTCAGCTGCTAGGCTAGTTCTCTGATTCTCTTCCAAACTTTGGTCAGGATAAGTAAGGCTGCAGGTAAAGGCGGTGGCAGTCTGGCGGCTGCTCAGTTGGATTCTCCTGGACCCACCCCCTTGCCAGGATAGCCACATGGGCTGGAAATCATTCTGAGCAGTTGATCTTAAGCAACTTGAAGCCTCCCATCTATTGCACGCACAGTACTTTGAACTGCTTTGTGTCTTGAGAAATATAATAAAAACCAGTTGTGACTTGGTGGGAATTGCACACATGCACAAGCAAATAGAAGTGCTGTTCTCTCTGCTTAGTCTCACCAGGAAACCCAGTTAAACTGTGCTTCCCTCCAGGGTTTATTGCTAAGCCTATGGACTCCTTGGAAAGAGCCTTGCTTGACTTCCTACTTATTCTTTGTTCTTTGATATGTCTAACTGCACCTTGCTCTCCACAAGACCAGACTGCCTGCAGAGAGGGCTCCATTTGAGAATGAACTGCTGCTACCTGGTAATTAGCCTCTTACCACTCTGGGTGGTTCTTGCTTTTTACCAGGAGTTCAGCCCCTCAATAGGGCTACAACTTGGCCAATAATTTCTTCTGCCCTGCCCCGAAGGAGTTCCATTTCCTAGGTTCCTGGGTGGTTTACCCAGTGCATACTCTGAAATCATGCTCCACTTCTTTCTTAGAAAACTGGTTGTGTCTGACTATATTGGTAAATGTGTGAGACATAGGCCTTATTTATTTACTTATTTATTGCAATGTCAGGATATTTGTATTTTTAATGAAAAGTAAAACAGCCCTTTAAAAGGGGCAGTCCCAGGGTTTAATCCCTAAGAGGTTCTTCTTTTTTTAATAAATATTTAATTTATTTATTCATGAGAGAAACAGAGAGAGGCAGAGGCATAGGCAGAGGGAGAAGCAGGATCCCTGCGGGGAACTTGATGCGGGACTCCATCCCAGGACCCGGGATCATGACCTGAGCCAAAGGCAGATGCTCAACCACTGAGCCACCCAGGTACCCCCCTAAGGGGTTCTGAGATATCTGGATGTAGCATGTGGATGACAGAGAAGCAAAACGACTTACCTCCAGAGGGGTCCAAACTCTGTAAATGAGGTGTGTGCCGGTTGCTGTTTATAAACAAAGAACTGGACTGAGGTCAGGATGCAGAACAAGATTTTCCTACATGGTTGAAATTAAATCAGTGTCACTGAAAACATTTTAACCCCAGAACTGTACCAAATGGTACCAAAATGCAGAAATGTCTCCAGACTTTATTCTACTCATTACACATCAGATACTCTCACTAGAGTGCCCTGCGTGGTTCTGGGTTCTGAAATGCCATTCAGAGTTCGGTATATGAAAAGGAAAAGAAGATATGGAAATTAGCCATCAGGCCAGAAGGGACTAGCTCACAATCGTCTTTAAAGATGCTGAGTGCCAAAGTGCTTATGCTATCCTGGATGGAACTGATTCTCAGCCAGTTCTGGAGTGGGTGATTGGGATAAGTTGCAAATGGGATAAAACACAGGAAAGCTCTCAGATGCACCATAAAAGACCAGAAAGAAAATTCCAAGTGGGTGACTTTAGAAGGAATCAGTGAGCACTCAGAGACAGAGCATCAAGAAGATATTTTGTAAGTGTACGTCGGCAGAAGGCTTTTGATATGACAAACCATGATTTTCTTTCCAGACTGGCGCAAAAGGTAGGGAGTGTAAAAGAGGGGCTCAAGTATGTGTAGACATTGGTGAGGAATGTTCCAAACCTCCCCGCTCTCAGGTGGGTATGGGAAGAATTCGTTAGCAAGGAAGTGTGGGAAGTGAGGGAGGCAAGCTGCCAGGGTACCCCCTTGCTGTACATGTGGTCCGTGGGCCAACTGGTAAAGAGACAAATGTCAGGGATGAGCAGGGTGATGCAGAAGGGTGAATAAAAGACAGCAGAATGTAGCCTAAGCTTGGCCATGTTGGATGCAGACCCTGGCCCTGGCAGGAAGCAAAAGGAGGACAAGTGAAGACAGCACCAGGACTGTACTGTTACCTCCCCCAGCCAGACTGCACGGGCCATGGAGATGTATCTCACACCTCACCTCCTTGCATGCCCAAGTCTACACCACCATCTATCTTCCCTTCCCCAAACTGCCGAAGCAGCACCCCCTGATCCGCCTGCCGCCTTTTGACCATCCACCCCCATCTTTTCCTTACACTCTTATCCGGCAAGGTGTAGTTGGCAGACCAGGCAGCTTGAGAGAAATGCAGATTCTCAGGCCTCACCTCACACCTACCAAATCTGAACCTGTATTTTAACAAGATCCCCAGGTGATTCATATGCACTTCATTGTTTGGGAGCCTCTGCCCTACCCCCTGCCAGGATGGCATTCCTGAAACCCAGCTCTGACCAGGTCAGTCTCTACTTAAATTATTCAGTGAGGGGCACCTGGGTAGCTCAGTGGTTGAGCATCTGCCTTTGGCTCAGGTCGTGATCCTGGGGTCCTAGGATTGAGTTCCACATCAGACTCCCTGTGGTGAGCCTGCTTCTTCCTCCGCTTATATCTCTGCCTCTCTCTGTGTGTCTCTCATGAATAAATAAATAAAATCTTAAAAAAAATAATTTAGCAATTCCCTACCTCAAACCCTGCTTAATGGCCTCCCCTAGCACAAAAGGCCCGTCTCCATAAGGCTCCTGCCCGCTGTGCCCATCCCTATATCTCATTTGCTCCCTTAGGAACAGCTCACTGCTGACAGTTTCATTCACACCAGGCTTTCTAATCTCTACCTCTGACATCCTTCTATCCTCCTCTTCACCTGACTGACTCCAACTCTTGCTTCCTGTCTCAGATTAGGTGTCCCCTCCAGTGGGAATCCATGGCACTATGCCATTTCCCATCTTTCTGGATTAGGTGCCCATTGGATGAGATCTCATATTACCCCCTGCTTCCATGTTTCCAGAAGGGCACTTAGCTCCAACTACTATGATTACCTGTTGATGTGCCTGCCTGGCCTGTCAGCCCATTATGTATTCCTTCATGGTAGTGCCTGTGTTCAGTTCACCCCAGCATCCCTGGAGCCCAGGAAAGTATCTGGCACAGAACAGGTGCTCAGTAATGTGTATTGCATCGAAGAGACAGGAGAAAGGTCACAAAAGAGTAAAGGCATACATAGAAGGACAAAAGCAAGGGCATCGAAAGTAAACCCGGAGGGGAGAGGGAATTACAATAGAAAAACAAGAAGATTTGTGTAAAGAGAATAAAGAATGAAGAAAAACAAGCAGAACTTGGATATTCAAATAGATGCTGTCCTTGTCAAAACAGATCCCTCGGGCAATCCAGATGCTAACAGCTAGATGACCATACATCAGGATTTGTCCAGGGGTGATGCTGGTTTACAGTTGTTGTGGCAATATAATGATTACTAGTACTCCTGTCAACCCTCAAAACTGTGCCAGTTTGTATGATAAATTATATATGGTTATTCTACAAACAGTCACCACTTCTTTTTGAGCTCTTCCTATGGACCTGACACTGTGTAAAGCACTCAACATCAATATTGTCATTAGATGTTCTCTCTGGATTTTTAAAAATTGAGATGCGATTCACATACGATAAGATTCATCTTTTTAAAGTGTACAATTCGGGGATTTTTAGTACACTCACTGTGTCACGCATATATCACAACTATCTAATTCCAGAATATTTCCATCCTTCCCAAAATAAACCCTGCCCCCAGTCTCTATGGATTTGCCTGTTCTGGACATTGCCTATAAATGGAATCATATAACATATGGCCTTTTGTGTTTGGCTTCTGACAATCCTACTTTATGATTAAGGAAACTGAAACTCAGAGAGATTAAACAGTCTGCCCAAGATCACCCCTCTAGCAGGGAGAGGGCAGAACTAGAGCCAGGTGTGTCCAGCTCCAAGGCCCACATTCTTAGCCATCATGATGTGCTGTCTCCTCATATTTATTTACAGGTACTCAGCACAGTCTTGGAACTCTATTCTGGCCTTCTGTAACAGGGCACATTCTTTCCAAAATGCCTCACAAATCTTCATTATTTCAGAGTGGGTTTAATGTTTGGAAAGAGCCAAAATCATAAAGAGCAGATATGGTAACTAAAGTGAGCCATCTAGCTGGGTCAGCGCTGTAGACCGAATCAAGCCCCACCCAGATTTGTCGGTCAAGTCTCTAACCTCCAATGTGACTACTGCGATTGTGTTTGGAGATAGGGCTTTGAGGAAGTAATTAAGGTTCAATTGGCTCATTATGGTGGAGCCTGGATCCAATAGGTCTGGTGGCCTTAAGAAGAAGAGAGAGTTATTTTTCCTCTAGGTGAGGACACAGCAAGAAGGGAGCCAGGAAGAGGGGGTCTCACAGAACCCAAATATGCTGGTACCCTGATCTTAAACTTCCAGCTTTCAGAACTAAATGAGAAAGAAATGTTTGTTGTTTAAGGCACCCAGTTCATGGCTGGGTTTTGTTTTGTAATGGCAGCCAGAGCTACTCCAGTCATATTTGAGGATAAAAAAATAAGATATAACCATAAAGTCTGGAGAATGAGTGATAACCATCTCTGATTTCAAGAACAATTTCTTGCGGGGAGCATGAGAAATATTTTCAATGTGGGAATCAGCACTGAAAACAGGAAAAGCATCTATAAGATTTTTTGTATGGCCTCTTTGCTTTTAGATTTTATAGTATCTATTGCATTTCTCTGAAAAATATAACAAGTATAAGGAAAAAGAGAAAATAATCAATTATGCTATTGTTAATAATATTCTGTATTTGGTTCCAGTTCATCCTTTTCCAAAACCTTAATGACATGGTCTATACTTTTTTAAAGTACACAAAAGACGTAAATACATTAAAATCTCCTTCATCTAATATGGTCAAAGGTGGTTGTTGGTCAGTTAATTGATAACATTTGTTAAAAGAGAAAATCATAATAAGTACACACACAGACATCTTATCTTAAACTTCTATTTTTTTGAGATTTAATTTTTTTAAGTAATCTCTACATCTAATGTGCGGCTCGAACCCACAACCCTGAGATGAAAAGTTGCATGCTGTACCAAGTGAGCCAGCTAGGTGCCCCTTAAACTTTTAATTTTGACATAAAACATATACATTGTTATTCATATGCCAATCTTTTGCTATAGGATCAAAGATTTTTTGAGTAAAGACTTCTGATTCCTTTTATCTTTCTTCTATAAACCATATCCATAATGTATCCTCTATGATTTTCAGCATTTGCTTACTTAATGTGGATAAAGAATGTGGGTGATTGCAAACAATTTGAGTATAGAATCCTTCCGGATTTTTCTCCCCCTGTGTTTTGCTGCTGTCATATTCAAAACTAATTTGACAGCCCATTTTTGGGGATTCCCCTCCTACTGAGTTTTTGCAAAGTGATGAACTTAGTTTTCATGGAAACAATTCTTGCTTTTAGTGTTCATGATTCTTTGGGGTACATACAATTTAATTGCGTAATTACAATAACAAGTAGAATTATCAAAAAAATGTTCAGGAAAATTATTATTATTGAGCATGGAACTTAATTTATGGATGTAGAAGGATACAACCATTAGAGTAGCCTACTAGTCATGAGCTTTCATCATGACATAGGCCCCTGCCAATATTTTAAAGAGGGAATGTAGGGACATCTGGCTGGCTCAGTTGGTGAAGCATGTGACTCTTGATCTCAGGATTGTGGGTTCAAGCCCCATGTTGGGTGTAGAGATTACTTAAAAACAAACTTTAAACAATAAAGAGGGAATGTAAAACATTGTCTCTGCATTATTGAGTAGAATTTGGTTAAGAGAGTTTCTACTGTCTTAATTTTCACAAAGTTAAAAGTTAAAGTTCCCTTTATTCTATCCTCCCTCCAGGGAGAATGCTATTAACATTTGCTGTGTATCTTTCCAGACTCTTCTACACATTTATCTATATAAGTGCATTACTTAAGTCATATGATGTGCTAGGCACTGTACAAAGCTTTGATGTGAATTATCTTGTTTCATTCTCACAACAACTCTGTGAGATAATACTATAATATTATCTTCATTTTACAGATGAGTAAACCTAGGCTCAGAAAGACTCAGTAATTTGCCCTTAGGTCACATAGTGACTAATTTGTTCTTCCTCCTGAGAGAACTGTCTTAACTAATGCACAGGAATCAAGTTAATTGGCTCCATCCATCTATTTATTCAGCAAACATTTATTGAATGTCCACTCTATCAGGCACTGTACATACTGCCAGGTATTCAAACACATGGTCTCTATCTTCAGGTACCTGGTAAAGGCAGGTCAATCTGTGAGCTAAAAGATTTTCCCCAATTCATCTAGTTAGTAAGTGGGTAGAGCAGGATTACAACTCAGGTTTGATTTAACAAATTATTACATGAAAGCTCTACCTGCCTAGAATCTGTGGTAGATTGTTTTGTATAGGTAACCACCTTGAATATTTGTTGGTCCCATGAGAAGAGGAGTTTGGAGCCTCCAGAAATCAATGTCATGATTAAAATACAGTTTGTAAATTAAAGATTATAAATATGGGATACTTGGGTGGCGCAGCGGTTT
Source organism: Canis lupus dingo (assembly GCF_003254725.2). NCBI lineage: Eukaryota > Metazoa > Chordata > Mammalia > Carnivora > Canidae > Canis > Canis lupus. The sequence continues at coordinate 103,524,345 of NC_064281.1, read as the reverse complement.
GACGCCTGCCTTTGGCCCAGGCGTGATCCTGGAGATCTGGGATCGAATCCCACGTCGGGCTACCGGTGCATGGAGCCTGCTTCTCCCTCTGCCTATGTCTCTGCCTCTCTCTTTCTCTCTCTCTCTCTCTGTGTGACTATCATAAATATATAAAAATTTTAAAAAAACTTAGTACAGATTATAAATAAAAGTTCTGAAAAAGTTCTGAATTAAACTCAGTAAGAGGGGAAGCCCCAAAATGTGCTGTCAAACCCATGTTGCTCAGGGTCAACTGTGTGTGTGTGTGTGTGTGTGTGTGTGTATTTTAAGGCGCTGTTCTACTGTAATACAAGGCAGAAGGTAAAACAAGATTCAGGATTGTATGGAGTTCCAATTCCTTGAGTGGAAGAACTGGTAGTAAAGAATTTAGATCCACTAAAAAGCTTGATTAGAATGTTGATAGTGTTAGCTTAAACAAGAACTTGCAATGGAAAAGAGACTCAAAATTCCAGAAAGGAAAAAAAAAAGAACTTTAGAAAGTTGTTTGTAGGACGTCTGGGTGGCTCAGCGGTTGAGCGTCTGCCTTTGGCTCAGGGCGTGATCCCAGTCCAAGGGTAGAGTCCTGCATTGGGCCCCCTGTGAGGAGCCAGCTTCTCCCTCTGCCTGTGTCTCTGCCTCTCTCTGTGTGTCTCTCATGAATAAATAAATAAAATCTTAAAAAAAGAAAAATTGTTTGTAAAGAAATAGTATAAGAAAAATACTCATAACCGAAAAATTTTGAAATTGGATTATAATGGTTAAAAACCATGAAAGCCTGCACACTGAGACAGAACCAAGACCTTACCTATTATGCAACACGTTCCACAAGCCTGGCCAATTTCAAAGTACATTATGGAGGGCTGAAGGGAAATACCTCTCCACAGATGGGGGTGGAGAGCCCCAGCCACGTGAGTGCCTGACCTCCAAATGCATAAATGCCAAGGGCTTTTCAGAGCCAGGTGGCAATGTGTGCAGGGATAGAAGAATCAGAGATTATTCTTATAAACATGGTATGGGATCTTACAGAAGGGAGCAAAAAGGAAGCCTTGATTGGAATCCTTACAAGAATGGCTATATATTCTTTATGACTGCAGAAACCTTTAAAATACACAAACACATGGAATGTGGTAGCGTTGGGGGAGATTAAATACTCTGATGGAAAAAAATAATCAAAAAAATGAGGAGGGGAAAGGAAAATCTTGAGTTTCTTAAATTATTTGCAAAGAAACTGGAGTCTATGACGGAATTTGGTCCTCATGACTGAAATGTTTCTCTGGTGTCGGAAAAAGTATTGCTGTCGTATCTCTCTTTAGAAATTCTTTTTTTTTTTTCTCATAATAAAAATCCCATGGCAGCTCCTTGTCTGGAGGACTTTAAAAATAGGAGCTATTTCATCTGTCTGGAATGGTCTGTGTCAGCACTTGCCCTAGGCTAGTTTGCCACATAGGCAAAAACTCCCCCTTCCCTTCTCCTTCCCAGACGCCCCCTCCTCCACTGCCCCCCAATGCCCTTCACACCCTTGCACCCCCCAACTCTGTGTGAGATGAATCTCTTCTCCAGGGCCACAGCTCCAATGTGATCTCCCACATAATATCCAACCCCCTCCTCCCCAGCTGTCTCCAGGTGCTGGGGATGCAGTAGGTATCACCGCTGGCAGCCTCTTTGCATTTTAAAATAGGACTCTGGTCACCTCAGCTGCATCTCCAGTCAGTGGAGCTTTGGACTATGTAGCCAAGTGGAGAGAAGTGCAGGGAAGAGGGGAGGATTTTTGGTCACTGGGGGAAGGGGGTGGGGCAGGCCACCTTCCTGGAAGCTATTAAATACCAGATGTGCCCCCCCCTTCCACGTGGCTTTGCCTTGAGGGAGAGGGTAGAGGGTGGGAGGAGGGTGGCTGGGCTCTCTGACCTATCAAGGTTGTTGCCTTAGACTATGGGTCGGTGATTTCCAACTACATTTCCCCTCGCCCGGCTTCCTGTGCCACACCATAGGGACCTCGTGACCTGGTGTTAACTAGGGGTTTTCGGTGGCAGTGTGTCTTTGTGCCTATCAGCCAGGGCTCAATTTTCCCATCACCGTCCTCCCTGCCACAGCCACCCTCGGGTTCAGCCATGGTGGCGGCTGCAGATCAGCCCCAGCCGCGCGGCTCAAAGAGATGTTCCTGAAAGATCTGCAAAGCTCCAGTTCTCCGACGAGCCTGGTAGGGGGCCTGCTTTGTGTTCACTATGTAGGTGGGCTTTAGGAAGAAAAAAAAATTATGTGTGGCCTTCTGTGAAGGAATGATGCTGTGCACAGATTTGGTGGGAAAAGCTGCCAGGCGAAGGCTACACCAGGAGCTCATCGGAGTAATTTGGTCAATTTCATGTCAGAGCAACAGACATGCAAGAGTCCCTCCAAGGGGACCTCCAAGGTGCCAGGCTCTGAGTTAGACGTGGTGAGTGACAAGGAAAATGAAGCAAGACTCCTGCTCTGAAGGGACTCAGTCTAATGGGGAAGGCAGACATCCCAGGTTAGGCGTGCCTTGTTGGAGGTAAGTGAGGGTGCTTGGGAGCATGGAGGTTGCCCTTGGCTTCACCTGTTGCTGATTGGGACGGGGGAGTGCTCTCCAGGGCAGACTGGGTCTGAGCTGAGCAGGAGTAAGCCAAACCAAAGAAAGGTGGGAAGGGCTGCCTGTGGAGAAGGAATGACAGGAGCAGAAGCATGAGGTATGACGCTCCTTGACCTGTGTGGGGAACTGCAAGTGGGCTGCGATTATTAGAAAGGAAACTGCCGGGATCCCTGGGTGGCGCAGTGGTTTGGCGCCTGCCTTTGGCCCAGGGCGCGATCCTAGAGACCTGGGATCGAAACCCACATCAGGCTCCTGGTGCATGGAGCCTGCTTATCCCTCTGCCTGTGTCTCTGCCTCTCTCTCTCTCTCTCTCTCTCTCTGTGACTATCATAAATAAAAAAAAAAAAAAATAGAAAGGAAACTGCCAGCAAGGGGGAAGCACAAGAGAAGAGGCTGGAGGCAGGCAGGAAGAGAGCCCAGGAAGATAGCCCAGCGTCGAGATTGCCATTGTGAGTATAGACTTTATCTTGAGCGAGCCACAGAAGGATTTTTAAGCAGGTCAGATTTGCATCTTGATTAAACTAGTCAATTTGGGGGAAATCATTCAAATTGCCCATGGGATGACTTGATTAAAGAATTCCATTGAAAAGGTAGATTTGCCGATCTCCCCATAGTTTAAGTGCAAGGCTGTCTTTTTTTCCAAGAGGGTTTGTCATGAGTGTGAGGCTTTTTGGTGAGGGAAGGGCCCTAAGACAATCTACAGGTACATGTATGTATTTATCTGTAAAACATCATCCTTTGAGAGGATGCGGGACCTCTAAACGGTGCTGACCTCGGAAGCTGTGTTTTCAGAGTTGGGTCGCTCCTACCCTTTCTTCTGCACCACAGTAACTGTATCAGGGTTGGGAACGCAAACTGCTGTGATCTCTCTGTTTCATTTAGCAAAAATCATCCGGGAAGGCGCTGTTTAACCTGAGTTGTGGCCACCTAAATCTTGCTGAAAAGGAGTATTTCGGATTAGAGTTCTGTAGCCATTCTGGAAACAATGTAAGTTGGTTTCATTATAGGGTTCTTTGTGTCTAGAATTGCTTCTCAAGTGCAGTTTGTGGCTAGGTATGTAGGGCTCAAACTTGACTGAAAAGTGAAAAAGCACTTAAACCCTTGCAACATACTTGGATTTAATAACGATTTTCTCTCCCCCCTCCTTGCCTATTTTAAAGTCACCTCAGTTTACCAAACAGACTCTCCTACCCTGTGCTTCTCTTTTGTCACCCCGTGAAATAGCAACCTAAGCTTTATCTATTCCGGCTTTCCAGAGACTGGACCTCAGCCTCCACAATGAAGATTCCTGACCTCACCAGTGTGAGGGGACTCTTATTGCCCCTCTCTCAGGTCCCAACATTCTCTATGTTCTTCCTGCTATGTCCTGCCTTGGCATCTTGGCATATCTGTTATCCCAGCTCCTTCCCTGAAAGGCTCCTTATATCTATTAAGCTGGCATTTGGGGGCTGTAGGATTCAAATGCAGAGCCAAATGCCTTCATTAATCTTCGTAGCAACTAATGAGTCTTGTATGTGACACCTTTGTCACCCTGCTTAGGCAAGGGAGCAGCAATTCAAATGTCAACAACAAAGAGTTTATAGATCAACAACATTCACTGTCAGCAGGCAAATACAAGGGGGCTGATTGAGTGTGGTGAGGTACATCGTTTCTTTGACACGGCTGTTACTATCTTTAGAAGGAGTGTAAGCTGTCTTGGTGTTTATTTTATGTTGACTTTTATCTGTTACCAAAAAAAATAAGCTTCATTCAATGTCACATTTCATCAATTTTTTTCATTAATGTTATCACAGGTCTGGTTGGAACTACTGAAACCCATTACAAAGCAAGTAAAAAGTAAGTATGGAAAAACACTTCAGGGATCTCATTCTCAGTTACAACTTGAAAAGATTTCGGTGCCACATGATTCTTTACCAAATATAAGGAGAGAGAAGGGCTTCGATGCATTATTTTAATCCTTAATATGTCCAGTGAGTCTAGCAATTAAAAAATCATTTTAATTTTGTCCGAGATGAAAAAAAGTCATGCTGCTGGATCTTCAGGTAGATTTGAAGAATACAGATATTGACAGCACTCTGCGGATTGGCTCACACTGGAAAACTGCAAATCTTTGAGCATCCTCGCTGTTCTTGGAGAAGGAAGAATTTCCTCTGCTCTTCAAGGCCCTTCTAGCCAGACAAGAATCAAAATGACATGAGACAGATGAACAGGGGATATTCAGATTTAATCTCATACGTGTGGGGAGGCCACACAGACATGGAAATTACAAAGACAGTCGGTCAAAATGGGCTATGTGTGTCATCCTGAATGAAGGAGAAGGGAATAAGGGTCTGGGGCTTCAAAGGGAAAGAATGCAATTCACAGGAAGAAGAAAAAGTAAATGTTTGGTAAACAAATGTTTGCTGGGCCATTGAGAAACAATGGGACATAGAGGACTTTGATCAAACAGGCCTTGGGAGGTTCCTCCATGTCTACCACACCTTGTTCATATTATAATGTAGTTATCTAAAGTGATAGCCTTCTTCCTGGTACAGGCTCTCCTTTCCAATGTAAATTTAGCCAGTTAAAGCAGAGGTAAAGAGCATTTCCTGAATTGACTGGGTTTCGATGGCTTTTAATGCAACATAATCGTTTTAAAAAGATGTTATTTATTTATTTGAGAGAGAGTGAGCTTACAAGCAGAGAGAGCTGCAGAGGAAGAGGGACAAGCAGACTTCCCACTGAACAGGGAACTGGAACCCTGGGATCATGACCTAAGCTGAAGGCAGACGCTGAACCAACTGAGCCACCCAGGTGTTCCTTAACTGGAAATGATCTTAATACCTAACTGGCTTATTTTAGGCAGCCTGACTCTGTCACTTACAATGTCAATATTCAATGCCATTCCCTTCTGCCTGAAGATGTTTTCTTTTTAACATGGCACAGACATTGTCCATTTGTTTCATTTCACATTTGAGTGCCTACTACGTACCAAATCTACCCCCCCCCCACACACACCCTGTATTCCACCACCTTGTGCGGTAGTTTCAAAATTTCAGTGGGTATTAGGATCACTTGTTCAAATGCAGATTCCTGGGCTTCCTTGGGTTGGGGAGTGCCCAGCAGCTTGCATTTTTAACTAATTCCACAGGTGTTTCTGAGGCAGGGGGATTTCACTGTCTTGTGATGTCTCTTCACTCACCTGCCCTCTCCGTGGCAGGTTCTGTCTGCTCCCACTGCATTATAATCATCTGTCACATTATTCCAAAGGCTTCCTAACTGATACCGCCCCCCCCATCCATCATCTACCCAACTTCCAAAGGGAACTATTGAAAATGGAAAGGCAACCACATCACGCTCTGGCTTAAAATGCTTCCATGGCTCCTTATGGCCCTTAGAATGAAATCTGAACTCAGTTAGCATGATTGGCAAAAGCACACCTGCCTCTCTAGCTTTACTTCTGCCACTGACCCCTTGGTATTCCTACCTCTCCCGACTATGGCAAAACTAACCTCAGGTGTGGTGTTCTCTGCGAAAAGAAGAGAAGTCCACCTAAATTGGAATTTCAGATAGAGAATCATTTCTTTGTGTAAGTATGTCCTGCGTTATTATTGTTTACCTGACATCTCAATCTAACTGGAGCCCTCTCTCCTCCCTCTTGTACTTTGCTGGTACTTAGTGCTTGCAACCGCCCGTGGTGCTGCCTCGTCTACCAGGCTAAGGGTGCTTAATTTTCTTTTCATTCCTGGTACCTGCCTAGTACAATGCTTGGCCACTAATAGACACTTGACAAATATTTGCTGAACAAATGGTACTAATGGTGTATGTAGGTGTTTGCTTTTGATGCAAAGACTTTCTTTTCAAATGCAACTAGGAGTGAAGGCAAGTAGATGTAGTTTCTTAACTCAGATTTTAAGCAACAAAGCAGCGGCAGTGCATACACTTCTATACACTTGTAGTTTCTCTTATGAGATACTTGATGCCAGATGATAGTCACCTGTTTCTAAAGCAGGCCCTTCTCTCAGCCAGGAATGAAGAATCCCAAGTGGCAAGTGATATATATTTTTTTTAATGGGACACTTCTTAGAGGACACAGAAGGGCCCAGAAATAGGCACATCTTTACAAGAAGAAACTCAAAGAAAGAGAGGGTAGAAAGAGGAGCAGGAGAACTTTCCTGATTGCTATCCACATAAAGACTCAATCAGAAATACCACCATGTTAGAAATGTGAAAAATTGAAACTTAAAAGTCTGAGGGAGGGAGAGATGGGGAGTGGAGGGAGGAGGAGAGGTGAAGTGTGTGTGTGTGTGTGTGTGTGTGTGTGCGTGTTTGTGTGTGTGTGTGAAAGACCTATAACTGTTGTGATGGACATTTAAATAAAACTTATGGAGATACTGTGTTTTAAGATCCTAAGGACGTTGTTTTCGAATTTATGGTGAAATTTTTCCCAGTGGACCCTGGACATCTTCGAGAAGAGCTTACAAGGTAGAGTACGTCCCTTTGTGTCTGCTGCATGATATTACATAAGAATCATTATTTTCAATTTATCAGAGAATGGGCTTCTAGTCTTCTCTGGAAAGCTTGGCTCTCAATCACTCTCCGGCAGATGATAAGGAGCTGGAGAGAAGGTGGTCCTGGCTGGTCCCCAAAGTGTTAATCTTCCAAAGGGTGGGGACCTCTGGGAGAAGGAAGGGTGGCATTCTAGCAGGGCAGCCAGCCTGGGTGCCCACTTGGGGGTTCTGCCATTAATTGCGGCAACAGTAAGAGTGCTTGGCTTCATCACATCTGTGTTCCAATCGGAGGGCAGCATGATGGCACAAGTGTGATACCAGCTAATTTCCGTGGATATTGAAAACTTGTGTGTGTGCGTGTGCCCGTGCACATGTGTGTGCGGACATGTGCACACACACCTCCAATAGGTAGAGAGTAATGATGACATATACTTATAAAAAATTTTAAAAAGTACAAAATAGTCTAAAAATTATTTAAATAAATTATTTAACATGTATAATATAAATAATTGATAATTTTATTATGATTCTTTAATAATCATAAATTATTCATGATTTTAACAACCATTTATAATGATACATTATTCATGATTTTAGATAAGTAAAATATTTTACACTTATAAAAATTAAAAAGTTAAAAAGTCATGTTTTCTTAATAAAACATTCAAAAAAGTATATTTATACTTATATATAATGCCCATCAAAATTACAACGTAAACCTGCTTCTCTAAAAATGCATTGTCAACTTAACACTCCTTCAAACCCAACTGTGCTTGCTAGACCCTAGAATCTTACCCTAGAAGAGATATATGCAATCATCTAGCCCAGCCCTCCTGGTTCACAGGGGAGGAAACAGGTCCTGGGAGCTGGGAGCTAAAGTGACTTGGCCAGGACTTCTCCCACCTCCCCTCCCCACCCTCACTCCCCTCCCACTCCCTGACACTATGGCTCATGGCCAGTTCTTCGCCCCTTTGGTACAGGAGGACTTGTTTGCTGAGGGGTCTTGGCAGACATCACTTCTCACAAGTCTGTCACCAGCTCACCCCGTCTCTCTACATTTATGAGTTGTAGGCCACTTTCCCAGATAACCTGATACCTTGGTATCTGTACCATTTTGCACTTGCTAAGTTGACTCTCAAATTGTGACCAGTTTTAATGGAGATAAACTTTCTCCCCCACCCCCCGCAGCCAAAAAAAAAAAAAAGAAAAAGAAAAGAAAAGAAAAATCAATGCGATGATAAATGATTCATCAGCTGTTCAGAGTGAGGATTTGGTATTTGTAGCAGGCAGCTGCCCTCTTAATAGCAAGAAAAGTGTCAAATGACAAGAAGTTTCCTTTCTTGCTGGCTAGGAGCAAAATGAGATTCTTTTTCCCTTTAGCAATTGAGGCTTATTATTCTCATTTACATCTATATTTGAAAGCAGGCAATGGCAAAGGTTAGACCTCAATTTTTCCTCAATGGTCTGTCAAAGATACTTAACCATAGTTGACTTCGCAAGGATGCCTTGTTTGGGGCCAATCCATGAGTTTCTGAGAGTGACATGCAAATATAAATTTTCTAATTGAGTCATTTTTAACCCATTAGGGGAGCTCATAATTTGAAGGATTATAATGATGAATGAGTTTATAAATTGAATGATCACCTACTAATTTTACCTGTTTTTTCTAATTTAGATTTGTATCTATCACCTGTAATTAATTTTGATTTACCACATTGCCTTCAAGGCTTAATTGATTTAAATTAAAAAGTCCAGATAAAACTTTATTTAGAAAGTCACATCTTATGTTAGGAAATGCCCATGGTAGATACTCAATAAGTGTTTTAAAGTATAAAATAAAATATTGGCACCAATTTTGGACCATGGAAGAAAGCAGTCAGTGATAGAATCTTACTTTTATGCATCTTTTCAAAGTTGATGCTCCTTTGATAAGGGCTTGAAAGTGTAGAACAAATGCTATCTCTTTGGCCAAGCTCTGGATACCAACCTGCACTTTCTGGGTCCCTGATGAGCCCTTGGTGGGCAAAAGGGCAGTCTGGCTTCGTTCCATTCAAAATACAGGCATTTTCTACCTTCTCTGTGCCAAGTGATGGGCCGGCTTCTGATGATACAGAGAAGGTGGTCAGGGTGAAGCATGGCCTCAACTCTTTGATTTCTGCAGCACCATCTCTGGATAGGAAGAGGCCTAAATTCAGCAGGTGACCTGACTTCTGGCCATGGTTTCACTATCTTTGGGCAAATGACCTTGCCAAAATCATCCAACTTCTGCCTTTCCGTAATTATAAAATGGGGGTGATCGCTCCTGTCCCACCAACCTAAGTTGTTTTGATAGTGAGTGCTTGGTAGCAGTTGGTAAACAGAGCATCTTCAGCGGGCTCATTTTTGCTGAATCTCCCTTTCTCTTGGGCTGGGTATGTGGCTTAGCTATGTGGCAGAAGCCACCAGAGGATGATTGGCCAACTCCCTCAAGTTGGCAGGAGGATTTAGCCGGGGTGATGCCTAATGGCTGTGAAGCCTGCCAAATGCTGTATCAGCCGAGCTGTGGTCTGGTGCTAGTTTGGGGCTGAAGCAAAGCCTATGCATTAGTCACCATCCCAAAAAAGCATCTCATTGGGGGTGCCGTTTCTTTCTTGAAACATCTTGGATCTGGGAGAAGGGAAATGCTTCTTGCTTGCTCCTGTTTCTTTCTCAAGATTTTTTTCCCCAACTTTTTTGCAGGTATCTTTTTACTCTTCAAATAAAGAAGGATTTGGCTCTAGGAAGGCTTCCATGCAGTGAGAACTGTACAGCATTGATGGTATCTCACATTCTACAATGTAAGTAGCAAATATTAACTTTGGGGCCTGTCAGCCAGATAGAGAACCATGCAAAGGAGCAGGATGTGTTAGGACTTCCAGAGGAGAGAAAGCCTGCGTAAGGTGTGTGGAATTGGCATGGTCCAGTAGAAAGGGGTTGTTCATTATGGTTATGTGGCTTTGGATTCCAATCCAGTCCCTGCTATGTTCTAGCTGTTTGTAGGCTTGTATGAAGTCCCCTCTACCAGTGTGCCTCAGTTTCCTAGTCTTTTTGTTAAGGATTCTATTTATTTATTCATGAGAGACACACAGATAGAGGCAGAGACATAGGCAGAGGGAGAAGCAGGCTTCCTGCAGGGAGCCTGATGTGAGACTCATCCTAGGACCCTGGGATCACAACCTGAGCCAAAGGCAGATGCTCAACCACTGAGCCACCCAGGCATTCCAGTTTCCTAGTCTTTACAATAGTAACAAGAGTACCTTTTTACTGAGTGGTTATATAGATTAAAAGTAAATGCTGATGTTCTTCTATCATGGTGTAACCTCTCCCCCCCACATCCCTCCTGCCACTCTGCCTGGGGCTTGCTGTCCAGGAGTTGGGTTGGACTAATCTGTCCGAGCATGGATTTTGCCAGGCAAGCTCCACTCTCTCTGTCTGCCCCAGGATGCATTTCTGGTACATGCTTTCTGCAGCACATTGTCATGTTTGATGGGATTTTTGTGTTGCTCTTTATCATGAGTCCAGAGAACAAAACACAGAGTACAGCAGGTGGAAAGAGGCTGAAAGGGAAAAAGGCTCTAGGCATCTATTAGAGTTCCCCACTTGCCGGCAGCCAAGTAGTTAGACGCTGAATAATGAAGGCAGGGAAAAGGAGACCTGGGGGAACAGTGGGGGCCTGCCTGGGAGGGGGTGAAGCCGGGCAGGCCAGGCTTCTCCTGTACCCCGAAGGCCAGGGTCGAGGCAGCTGGAGGTAGTATTTCATCTTTTATGGCCAATGGATTCACTCTCTCTTCTAGGGAGGCCTTCTAAGAATAGGCTATTCTTTACCACTTTTGCAGGATTATAACGTCGTTTTTTGGCTTGTTTTACAAGTTTGGTTTTGACCTCTGTCTCTGACCTTCCCAGCAGGCCAGAGCTGGTAGATTTCTGACTTCATGGAGAACTCCCGAATGAAGTGCTTGGATAGGGACAGCATCTAACTGAGTGTTTACCGAGGGACTCCCGACTGGGACAGGTGATGACAGCCCCAGGATATCAGGAATGCAGTGGGCAGTGAGAGCAGTAGTAATCAGGAAAGGCTTCTGGAGGAGGTGTCTTTTGTGCTAGACCTCAAAAGGGCACATAGAAATGGGACAGGTAGTGATAGGCAGAGACACAGCTCGAGGACAGTTCAAGCATAGTGTCTGTTCAGGAGAGGTGGCAGAAAACTAAGAGTCGAATTGATGGGCTTTCAGTGCTTGGCTTGGTGGGGGGCACGGAGTAAGGTGGATAGACAATGTTGGAAGACTTATCTTTTTTCATTATCAGCTTGTTAATGACTGGGGCTCCCCAACATTCTTTCCTGGCTGTTGGGGAGGCCATTTCATTCTTAATAGTTCAGCATTATGGATTTGGGCATTCCCTAGTGGCCATTTCAGGCATAGCACAGAGAACTTTCATTTTTTTTCTTTTTTTTTACTTACAAATTTATTTTTTATTGGTGTTCAATTTGCCAACATATAGAATAACACCCAGTGCTCATCCCGTCAAGTGCCCACCTCGGTGCCCGTCTTCCGCTTTTCTAAAGGCTATTTTGTCAATCCAAGTTTTTTCCATAGGGAAAAATTAAAAGTTTCAGTGAGCCCAGCTCCTCACAATCCATTTCACTGGATGCTAAGGCAGTGTGTAGAACATCACCAGGCTGCTCGTTCATTTTTTCACTTATTTATTCATCCCATGTTTATGTCCTAGGCACTCAAGACTCTCCACATTCTGACCTCATCTGCCTAAGTCTCCCTTACATGTCTTTTTTTATGAATGCTCTTAGTAACTTCTTTGTCATTCATTCAACAAAAACTATCGGGTACCTACCTCATGGCAGGTGCTCTTATAGGCACGGCAAACCATGCAGCAAACTAAACAGACACAGAGTCTTGCTCTCATGGAGCTCACGTTTTGGCAGTGGAAGACAATCAGACAATAACCCAAATAAGGAAACATATAATGTATGTTAGAAGGTGATAAGTTCACCAGAGAAAATCTCATATGGAAGTGAGATGGGGAATCCTGGGGATGGGTACTGAATTTTTCAATGAGGTAATCAGAGTAGGCTTCACTGTGAACATGACAGTTGAACAAAGACTTGAAGGAGGTGAGACAGCAAGCCTTGCAGAAATCTGGTGGAAGTTTGTTCCAGGCAGAGAGAACATCCTGTGCAAAGGCCCTGAGATAGGAGTGTGCCAGGAGTGTTCAAGAAACATTTAAGCAGGCCCTGTAGCTGGCTGGAGCTGAGGGTGGGGGGAGAGTAATTGTGGAAGGCCTTAGAAGCATCTTAAAGACTTAGAACATTACCTGAGGTGGGAAGCCACTGACACATTTTAAGCGAAGGAGTGAGATGATCTGAATTAGGTTTTATTTAGCTATTTTTTTCCCAGAGCTTTTATTTGAAATAGAGAGACTGAGAGAGCACAAGCTGGGGGAAGGGTAGAGGGAGAGGAAGAAGCAGGCTCCCCACTGAGCAGGGAGCCCAATACAGGGCTCTATCTCAGGACCCCGGGATCATGACCTGAGCCAAAGGCAGTTGCTTAACTGACTGAGCCACCCAGGTGCCCCTGAATTAGGTTTTAACGGGATCATGTTGGCTACCTAGGGTGAAAACTTTATAATGGAATGATGGAAGTAGGGAGAACAGAGAAGAAGCTATTGCAGAAGAAAGATGATGGTACTTTGGGGCCAACATGGTAATAGTGAAGATGCTTGTAAAATTTGCTACCTTCTTTTACTGCTGATATTTACTCATTTACATTTCGTAGGTCTCTTCCTAGATTGTCATAGTCTTGCATGGTGTGAAAAACCAGCACAGTCTTATGTGTTCTTGTGTTGTCCTAGGGTCAACATCGAGTCAGGATTGTGTGCTTAATAAATTGAAGAGTTGGTGGGTGTGTGCGTGTGCATCTAGTTTTTTTTAAGATTCTTTTTATTTATTTGAGAGAGAGAGAGAGATAGAGCACAAATTCAGGGAGGGGAAGAGGGAGAGGGACAAGCAGACTCCCCATTGAGCAGGGAACCTGACGTGGGACTCAATCCCATGACCCCTGAGATCATGACCTGAGCCGAAATCAAGAGTTGGACGCTCAACTGACTGTGCCACCTAGGGGCCCCACTAATTTATTTTTGAAAACAGCTGTATTGAGGTATAATATACTTATAAAATTCACCCTTTTAAAGACTATAAGTCAACTGTTTTTAGTAAATTTACAAAGTTGTGCAACCATTACCACAGTCCAGTTTTAGAACATTCTCATCATGCCAAGAGACCTCTCATGCACATTTGCAGTCACTCCGTGTTCCCATACTCAGCCCCAGCAACTACCAAATTATTCTGTTTCTATAGATTTGCCCTTTCCAAACATTTTATCCAGAATGATAGAATATGTAGTCTTTTGCATTTCTGTGGCCTTGTTTCAGTCAGCATAGTATTTTTGAAATTCATGAATGTTCCAGCATGAATGGCAGCAGTTTATTCCTTTCTTTTGCTGAGTAGTATTCCATTTTATGGACATACCACATTTGTTTATCTATGTACTTGATTGTGGACATTTGGATTGTTTCAAGCTTAGCAAATATGAATAATGTTATGAACATACATGTATGAGTCTTTGGACATGTTCTCGTATCTCTTGAATAGATTACTAGGAGAGTAATTGCCTCATCTTAAGGTGAATTTACATTGAAAATGTTAAGAAGCTGCCAAACTGTTTTCTTAATTACAACAATAAAACCAGAAATGTGTCACATTCCCAATTTCTCCACATCTTCACCAATAGTTGGTATTCTCCATTTTTTTGGTTGTGGACATTCTAGTGGGTATGAAGAGCTAACTTACTGCAGTTATTATTACCATTTTCCTAGTGACTAATAATGTGGATTACCTTCTCATCTGCTTATTAACAGTTGGTACATTTTTGTTGGTAACATGCCTTTCAGATCTTTTGCCCATTTTAAAATGGATTGCTGTCTTCTTATTGACAGTTGAGAGATTTTTATATATTCTTTTTTAACTTTATTTATTTATTTAAAGATTTTATTTATTTATTCATTAGAGACATAGAGAGAGAGAGGCGCAGAGACACAGGCAAAGGGAGAAGCAGGCTCCATGCAGGGAGCCCGACGTGGGACTCGATCCTGGGTCTCCAGGATCACACCCTGGGCTGAAGGTGGTGCTAAACTGCTGAGCCACCCGGGCTACCCAACTTCATTTATTTATTTTTTAAAGTAACCTCTACATGGGGCTCAAACTCATGACCCCAAGATCAAGAGTCACAGGCTCTTCTGACTGAGCCAGCTGAAAACAGCTGTATTGAGGTATACAGCTGTATTGAGCCAGCCAGGCACCCCAGATTTTTATATATTCTGATTAAAAATCATTTATGAGATATGTAACTTGAAAACTATCCCCCAGTTTGGTGGCTTGACTTTCTGTTTCTTAATCCTGGCTTTTGGAGTGGAAAAGTTTTTAATTTTGGCAGAATTCCCCTTTTTCAATATGTTTTAGTGGATCATGCTTTTGGTGTTGTATTGAAGAACTCTTTGCCTAACCTTAAGGTCACAAAGATTTTCTCCTAAGTTTTCTTCTAGATCTTTAACAGATTTACCTCTTAGATTTAGTTATATGACCTGTTTGGAGTTTTTGTTTTTGTTTTTGTTTTTTTGCCTGCCTGTGTGGTGTATGTTGTGAAGTAGGGATCCAACTTCATTTTTTTTTTGTCCATGATTGTCCTTTTTTCCTATTTTTTTTTTGAAAAGACTATCATTTCCCCCATTGACTTGTCTTGGCATCTTTTTGAAAAACCAATTGACCATTAATTTGAGGGTTTATTTCTTGATTCTTAACTATGTTCCATTGATCTATACATCCTTATGCCATTATTACACTATATCCTTATGCCATTATTACACTATCATTTATTATAGCATTGTATTAAATTTTGAAATATGGAAGTGTATATCCTCCAACTTTGTTCTTTTTCAAAAGTGTTTTGGTTATTTTGGATCCTGTGCATTTCCATGTAAGGTTTAAGGTCACCTATCAATTTCTATTAAAAATACAATGGGAATTGCATGGAATTTATAGATCCATTTTGGCAGAATTACCATCTTAACGGTATTGAGTCTTACAATGCATGAACCCAATGTCTCTCCATTTATATAGATCTGTTAAAAATTTCTCTCAGCAATGTTTTGGATCAGGCCCTGGGCTGAAGGCGGTGCTAAACCACTGAGCCACCGGGGATGCCCTTGGTTTGGTCTTTAAAAAAAAAAAAAAAAAACTTGTTATATGAGGATTTTCATTATGACACGACTTTTAAAATATATATATATATATATATAGGGCAGCCCCGGTGGCTCAGCAGTTTAGCGTTGCCTGCCTGGGGTGTGATCCTGGAGACCCGGGATTGAGTCCCGCTTCGGGCTCCCTGCGTGGAGCCTGCTTCTCCCTCTGTCTGTGTCTCTGCCTCTCTCTCTGAATAAATAAAAAAAATAAAATCTTAAAAAAAATATATATACACATATATTATCTGTCATGAATGTGTCACCTGTCTAAAATGTAATAAAAAATCAAGAGTAAAAAGGAAGTAAGTTTCCAGCACTCAACATCAGTGTCCCTTGTCTATGTATTTTAGTCACAGGATTCCATGGAGAATGTATTTACTCTTACAATTCATAAAATGCTAACAGTTTTGGATATCTAGGTCGTCAGTTAGAAGTCATAATTAGAACCAAGGGCAGAGGGATCCCTGGGTGGCGCAGCGGTTTGGCGCCTGCCTTTGGCCCAGGGCGTGATCCTGGAGACCCGGGATCGAATCCCACATCGGGCTCCCGGTGCATGGAGCCTGCTTCTCCCTCTGCCTGTGTCTCTGCCGCGCTCTCTCTCTGTGACTATCATAAATAAATAAAAAATTAAAAAAAAAAAAAAAAGAACCAAGGGCAGAGAACTTTTCAGGGCAAGTCAGTAACCAGGAAGTGATTCATATCAATCTGACAGAGAGGAGAGGGAAAAGGCATAAAAATTATAAAGAAGACACAGTAATTAAGAAATTGAAACATTTTGAATCCATTAACCGTAGGGGCAGATAAGTCCTGTATACATCGATCACCTTTATAGGCATTGTGTTATGACAGACGTATATAACAATAAACTAGAGACATCAAGAAAAGAGTAGATTATGATCAAGGATAGCTGCCAGTAATTTGGAAAAGCCAGAATGATTTCCAGAATGATTCATTTACTAGGGATTCTGGATAGCTGGGGTTTTACTCATTTCCCAGTGTACAGAATTGTATTTTCTCACAGTTCTGGAGGCTAGAAATCCGAGACTGGAGTGTTGGCAGCTTTGCTTTCTTCTTAGGCCTCTCTGTTTGGCTTGCAGATTGTCACCCTCTGGATGCATCCTCACCTGCTCTTTCTGCTGTGTACCTGCACTCCTGGTGTTTCTTCACAGGATCAAATTTCCTTTTCTTATGAGGACACTAGTCTGATTGGATTAGGGCTCACCTTACTGACTCATTTTAACTTAACCTCTTCTTTACAGGGCTACCTCTAAACACAGTCACATTCTGGGGTATGGGGTTTAGGACTTCTACGTTTGAATCTGAGGGGAGAGGGACACCCATTTCAATCCATAATGGGGATTGGTGAGAAGAAAAAGATCATAACCAGGCTGAGGAAGAAAGAACTAATGAAACATTCATCTGTGATCCTGGAGCCTTTAAGACCTACAGTGTGTCTGTGATTGACTATACTGAGACTTCATAGCAACCCACTGCTTCTTTTTTTTTTTGTCTTTAAAAAAATATTTTATTTAAATTCAGTTTGCCAACATATAGTATAACACCCTGTGCTCATCCCATCAAGTGCCTCCTTAGTGCCCATCACCCAGTTACTCCTTCCACAACCTACTGCTTCTGGTTTTAAAAAGATCCAGTTAGTTCCCCCATATCCTAAAATATAAATCCACATAAAGCATGGAGTGGAGGGCCTAGGGCCACATTGGCTGCAAAGAAAGGACTATTTGGGGGAGGTCAGAGGGTCTGCTGGGCACTCCATTACTAAAATGTTCAGTGCTAATGTGGATGTCACTTCTCTCTCATGCAGCAGAACTGGGAGACTTTCATGAAGAAACAGCTAAGAAACATCTGGCACAGACCCGGTACTTACCAAACCAAGACTGTTTAGAGAGCAAGATCATGCAATTTCATCAGAAGCACACGTAAGTACTTCAGCTGGCACCTGCTTCCACCAGCAGGAACACGAAAGCTAGGGACAGACTCTTAGAAGCAAGTCCTGAAGTCAGAGAAGCTTTGGCCTCAGGAACACACTGAGACCTTTGGGTGCAGGTGTCATTCTTGCAACATTTATTAGGCTCATTAATTCTTTCCCTTGGCAGTGGCAGGAGCCCAGCTGAATCTGACATTCTGCTACTGGATATAGCGAGGAAGCTTGATATGTATGGCATCAGGCCCCACCCCGCCAGTGACGGCGAAGGGATGCAGATCCACCTGGCTGTTGCTCACATGGGAGTACTGGTGTTACGGGTAAAAACTCTTTCCTTTAAAGTCCTGTAGCTTTGGGGGTGACCTTAGCTCAGACTCAGGTGTCCATTCCTGCGGTGACTTCAGCCCTTGGTCTTACCATCAACCAAAAGGTGGAGGGGATGCTCATGAATGTCTTGGGTTAGTCTTCTCCCCTCAATGTGCTTTGTTTCCGTTTGTGGTCTGTAACTGGCTGTTTTGATTCTGAGGAGCTCACACATTAGATCAGGCCAGTGTGGTGGTGAGACAAAATCAAGAGGCTCTTTGGAACTTTTAGACTCTAAATATGAATACAGATTTGGGCACCCTAAAAGTTTAGGTTGTGACACAGAATGCACTCACCCTGTCCTAATCCAGAAAAAACCCACAGGGACCCAATGAGAGCACTGAAGTAAGTCACAAACAGGTCAGGTGCAGACTTGGCTAGAAGAATGTAGGCCTTCTTATGTTTCTGGTTGTTAAGTTTTGCGGCATGAGAGCCACACAAGTGGGCAAAAGACCCAATGGGTCACAGGCATATCTGTTCACCTAGGAGGAAATTTGACCCATTCCACTCTAACCTGGGATGGATCCTTGGCATTTCCTACTACGTGGGAGCAAATGGGGAAGGAAAGGGGAGGGGAATGAGGCCATTGTGTTAGTTGTGATCTCTTCCAGTGTGTAAGTACTTCTGCGGACAGCGTGGAATGGTGTAGCTGGTCTGATTTGTCCCAGCCCAAATCCAGTAAAAGAATACTTGTGTGGGCGGGCAGCCCGGTGGCTCAGTGGTTTAGTGCCGCCTTTGGCCCAGAGCCTGGTCCAGGAGACCCGGGATCAAGTCCCCCACATCGGGCACCCTGCATGGAGCCTGCTTCTCTCTGCCTGTGTCTCTGCTCCTCTCTCTCTCTCTCTCCTTGTGTATGATTCTCATGAATAAATAAAATCTTAAAAAAAAGGAATATTTGTGTACTGAGTACTTTGTATGTGTTTTGTATTGCATTTATCTTTTTTTAAAAAATGACATCAGGTTTACTGAGATATAATTTGCACACTATAAAATCCATTGGGTTTAACTGTTCAATTCATGGGGTTTGAGTATATTTACAGAGTTGGGCAGTAATCTATTCATTCATCCTCCCGTCAGTATGGTTATTGTACAGCCATTTTGTGCCAGACACTAGAGCTGCAGAGGGAAACGGGAGTGATCCTGACTTCATGGACCTTGTATTCTACAAAGTCTTTCTTTTTTTAAAGATTTATTCATTTATTTGTGTGTATGTGAGAGAGAGAGAGAATGAGAGAGAGAAAACGAACACAAGCAGGGGATAGGCAGATGGAGAGGGAGAGGAGAGAATCCTCGAGCAGACTCCCTGCTGAGTGTAGAGCCCAACGTGGTGCTCAATCTTAGCACCCTGAGATCATAACCTAAGCCAAAATCAAGAGTCAGTTGCTCAACTGGCAGAGTCACCCAGGTGCCTCATGGACCTTGCATTCTAATAGGGGGAAGACAGCCAATTAAACAAGTCATTTTAAACAAATGAAATATATATGGGGTACTAAGGTAACACATGAGAAAAGAGCTTTAATATTTAAGCTAAGGAGATGCCTGGCTGGCTCAGTTGGAAGAGCTTGCTACTCTTGATCTCAGGGTCATGAGTTTGAGACCCATGTTGGGTGTAGAGATTACTAAAAATAAATAAATAAATAAATAAACGTAAAAAAAATTTAAGCCAAGACCTGCAGAAGTTGTCCAGATCAAAGAGATAGGGTTGGGGACATCTGGGTGGCTCAGTAGTTGAGCATTTGCCTTTGGCTCAGGTCATGATCCTGTGGTACTGGGGTTGAGTCCCACATTGGGCTCTCTGTGGGGAGCCTGCTTCTCCCTCCACCTATGTTTCTGCCTCTCTCTCTGCATCTCTCATGAATAAATAAATAAAATCTTAAAAAAAAAAAACAAAGAGAGAGGGTTGGCAGGTGAGGGAGGGGATTCTAGACAAACGGCACACAAAGACCCTGAGAAGGGTAAAGGATGGCACAATGAGAAACTAACATTAAGCGTGACCTATGGCTCCTGTCATTAAGATACTAACAATTTATTTGGAGAGACCAGAGAAATAATGATCAATATCACTCAGTAAGTAATCAAAAGCTAATCCGTCATACTTACCTGAAGTTGCACTACAAGAATACATAACAAACTAATAAATGCAGCTTCCTATAGAGAATGGATATGTGGGTACAGAGGGACAGAGGTGTGACAGTGGTGGGAGTGAGACTTCTCGATGTATATATTTTTTATATACTTTTGATTTTTGGGCCATGTGATAAACAAAGGTTTGGGCAGTCCAGGAGAGCCAAAGGAGTTAAGAGGAGTTAGAAATGGATAGTTATACAGAATATTTTAGAAGGGGTGCTACCAGACTGGCAGGACAGCTTGACTATGGGGAAGGTGATTCTGGCTAAGGAAAATGAGGAGCCCTCTGGGAGGGAAGATACAGGATTGGATGGAAGAGTGTTTTCTAGAATCAGTGGGATAGAAGGCCAGATGGATATTCAATACAGCTGAAGCAAAGATACCCCAGCCAAAAGTGTCTAGACTTGATGATGTATGCAGTGAGGGGCCCTGGAAGATGTTTAAGTAAATGGAGTGGCAGTTGAATCTGGAAACATAGAAAGGGAGTGCAATTAGAGAAGCTACTATAGTCATCGCTTCCTCCGTTGGTCTCCGTATCCTGGCTAGAAACCTTTCCTAGCCCTACCCCTTCTTGCTTGCATTTCAGAGCAGCCCTATGCCCCACCTGGAATGCCTTCTTGGCATTCTACCTTCTACCTAGTATGACAGGATCAGTCTGTACGAGAGGTAGGATGGTCCCAGGCATGAAGCATGTTTTCTAATGGGTTCTCATTGTATTCCAAACCAACTTGTGCTGTCATTCACCTTGAAATCTGCCATGCATATCATTACAGGGAAATACAAAGATCAATACTTTCAACTGGGCTAAAATCCGCAAGTTGAGTTTTAAGAGAAAGCATTTTCTCATCAAACTTCATGCCAACATCTTGGTAAGTAGCTTTCTAATAAATTATTTTACTTTCCGTTCACTTGGGATTTCTTGGTTGTTTCAGCAAATGGCTTGAATGTGAGTGGTGAAAGCTGAGGGGTGATGGACTCCCTCTTTTGCCTCTACATAAATAAACCAGAGCGTTAGTCATATTTTTACTGAGGCAAAACACCAAGAAATCCTATTGGCAATTCAGAATGAATAAACTAGTAGGAAAATGGGGTGGCTGAAATGAAAGACAAGTCTCCTTAAAAACCACCCCCCACCACAGGGATTTGATAAGTCAAATGGAAGTGACCAGATCTAGGACTATGGACATATTTATTTGATGCGATCTGCCCCATTTTATATTTTCATCTCCTTTCCTTAAACAAAAATAACTGAACATGGAGTACATACCAAATAATTGAACACCTATTTGCCAAAGCAGGATGTGGGGGGAGTGTGGGTGTAGATCAAGCAAAAGTATCTATTACTGGTCAAGGCTGCATTGTACAGAGTAAGACAAAGGTGCTAGAAAAGATGTTTTTTGTGACTATTAAGGAAGTAAAAAATGTGTATCAACTCATTTTTCGACCTATGGGATATTCAGTAGATTGGGCTTCATTCTCTGGATCCTAGTCTTACATAAAGACATTCATTTGATTGGACACTCGGGTGGCTCAGTGGTTGAGCATCTGCCTTTGGCTCAGGTCATGATCCCGGGGTCCTGGGACTGAGTCCCACATTGGGCTCCCTGCAGGGAGCCTGTTTCTCCCTCTGCCTATGTCTCTGCCTCTCTCTGTGTCTCTCATGAGTAAATAAAAAATAAATAAATAAATATTAAAAGTGGTAAGAGGCTGATTACCAGGTAGCAGCAGTTCATTCTCAAATGGAGCCCTCTCTGCAGGCAGTCTGGTCTTTTAGCATCTGGTGGAGTGCAAGGTGCAGTTAGACACATCAAAGAACAAAGAATAAGTAGGAAGTCAAGCAAGGCCCTTTCCAAGGAGTCCATAGGCTCAGCAATAAACCCAGGAGGGAAGCACAGTTTAACTGGGTTTCCTGGTGGGACTAAGCAGAGAGAACAGCACTTCTATTTGCTTGTGCATGTGTGCAATTCCCACCAAGTCACAACTGGTTTTTATTATATTTCTTATATTTTTAAACATTCATTTATATTTATAATTTATTATATTTATTAATTTATATATTTTTAACATTTAATTTATATTTATATTTATTATATATTTATTATATTTATTAATGAGAGACAGAGAGACAGAGACATGATGTGGGACTCGATCCTAGGACCCTGGGATACGACCTGAGCTGAAGGCAGACACTCAACTGCTGAGCCACCCAGGCATCCCAAATAAAATATTTTTAAAAAAATGTGTTCATTTGAGCAGTCCAGGAGACTGTATCTAGTGTGAAGCTCATGGAGTGGCCCAGGGCTGCATGCAGGAACCTGGAATGAGGGAAGGGGGTGGCGCTCAGCAGAAAACAGGGCTGCATGCATGCATGGGCAAATGGGGGTAATGTAGTGGGTAGGGGGATGGAAAAACTTGAACTTTAGGTCTGGAAGGGTAAGCTCCCCTAGAGCAGATTAGAATATGCTAAATGAGCAATGCAGAGCGTCATGGGACAAGGCAGGATAGGGAGGATGAAGTGTTTCTAGCTGGTATGTTAAAAAAGACTCCTATATAGGTAATTATCCTATAAAGCCTACCATCTGTAAGGAAATCGTCTCCTGCCCCTCCCCCCATTTCCTGTTGGTCATTTATAACTTCTCACTTTGAAAGGATGCCCTTTGATGTTCATTTTAACCTAATTTACAACTTCATAAAAATGTTCCTGGCAGAGAAGAGGGGGTAAAAAAGCATTTGAGGTGCAGGAGCTACAGAGCAAGACTGGCTTCTCAGAGAATGCTCCGTTTTTGAGCAGTGGCCCTGTCTGTTCCTCGAGAGGTTGCCAATGATTTGATTTTAGTAGGTGTGAAGACTGTAGGGAGCCAAGTGGAAAATCAGAAGCTGCATGGGCCTCTGGACCTAGTTTGGAAAGTATTGGGATTCGAAGTTCTTTGGTATTCTCTAAGGATGTTTGGCTTGATGGAAATTGGTTTACACAGGTGTTGTGCAAGGACACCTTGGAGTTCACCATGGCCAGCCGAGATGCCTGCAAGGCTTTCTGGAAGACCTGTGTGGAGTACCATGCTTTCTTCAGACTTTCTGAAGAGCCCAAATCAAAGCCCAAAACACTACTGTGCAGCAAGGGTTCCAGTTTCCGCTATAGGTAATGAAGTATCGCACATATGCAGACTATACACACAACTTCTTTTCAGCAATGTGGAAGGCAATAGGGAAGAGTTGAGTTCTAGAAGCAATAATCCAATAATCCTTTAAGGGTAGTCCCTTTTATTACTCCTCTGTGTGACACTTTAGGTCAATAGTTCCTTACTGGGATACGGGAGGAGGGAAGCACCCTCTAGTTAAGGGGCTAGATTAGAATATTGGCAAGGATGAGGGGGACTTGCGCTATTTGAGAAGATGTATTTTAATGAACCTATTCTTTTCCTTATATCACAACTTACATGCAAGCCACGGAAAGGAAAGTTCAACAACATCCATTTGGTGGTGGGTGGGTGAAAGACAGGTGGGGAGAAAGCTCTGGAGGAGCTAAGGGAGACAGAACACTGAGCAATATGGCGGCAGAGGCTCCTCACGGCAGCCAACACTTTAGAGGAATGGAAGCAAGGTCAAAACAAGATCTCGTTTTTACTTGAACACACCAGCCTAGGAATTCTTTGGAATAAACATTCAAAACTCTTAGCTAAGATTAAAAAACAAAACAAAAAACTAAAACCTTCTAATAGAATGTTTCCCACAGGGGATTTTCAAATAGTGGAAGCCTGCTTCAGTAAGACCTGAGATCTTAAAAACATACATATTTTTGATGGAATCTTTCCAAAATGGATTTTACAAATCCCCGCCTTCTTGAACAGATGATATTGAGCAAACTTTGCCCTTTTCTCAATGATCTGAGTTATTATAAACATCACTTATTATCCTCTGCAGGCAGCTGTAGTACAGGGATGGCCTCAGGGTGTGGGGGGGTGTCAGTCCCTGCACCCCAGTGATAAATGGCTCACACTTTGGGGGTTTTATTATTTTTTTGTGTGATTTCTTTTTTGGCTCCTGTGTTTCTATCAGTCATCAGCTGGTTTTTTGTCTGCTGGCATATGTCTGGCTGGAGCAAACCTCTTCTACTGTTTCATTAACTGTTTTTCTTCTGATAGGAACTGGGAAACCAGATAAATAGCCTTATTAGAAATTGTGTATAAAGTTGCAGGTAGGGAAGAGGCCTTTATAGGGAAGTTGATTCGTTTTCAAGGCCAGAATTTTTTTTTAAAGATTTTATTTACTTATCCATGAGAGATGCAAAGAGAGGCAGAGACATAGGCAGAGGGAGAAGTAGGTTCCATGCAGGGAGCCTGATGTGGGACTCAATCCAGGGACTCCGGGATTAGGCCCTGAGCCAAAGGCAGACGCTCAACCACTGAGCCACCCAGGCATCCCTCAAGGCCAGAATTTTAACTGTGATGAGTTCTGTTTCGAAGCTTTTAAAAATCATCTGAGTTCTGAGTATTTGAGATTGCTCTAGGCCTGATACTTCAAAGAGCAGGTGGTATGGTTCCCGTGATGGCCAAAGATTCATGGCCTATGTCATTCACCCAGACTCTTGACTTCAACAGTAGATTGGGCAGCCTGTGTGGCTTGGCGGTTTAGAGCCTGCCCTCGGTCCAGGGAGTGATCCTGGGGTCCTAGGATCGAGTCTCACCTCGGGCTCCCTGTGTGGGGCTCCCTGCTTCTCTCTCTGCCTGTGTCTCTGCCTCTCTCTCTGTGTGTCTCTCATGAATAAATAAATAAATTCTTAAAAAAACAGTAGATGATGCTTTGGAGGTTGAGTAGCCTACTGGATTATGAGTGATGTTAATAAGATGTTGAACTCATTCTTTTTCATAGCGGAAGAACCCAACGGCAGCTTTTGGAATATGGAAAGAAAGGGAGGTTGAGGAGCTTACCATTTGAAAGGTATATGCTTTTCTCTCTCTCTCTCTCTGTCATGTTGATTTTAAGCGGAATTAGAGATTCTATGTATTCTGTATGTGCCTGAAGACCATTTCAATTCCTTCTCTCTTTGGGGATTTCAGGAAACATTACCCATCTCAGTACCATGAACGACAGTGCAGGTCCTCACCGGACCTCCTCTCTGATGTGTCAAAACAAGTAAGGTTTCTGAAAATCCCTTCTTCTTTAGATAAATGTAATGCATCTACATGTCAAATGCTTTTAGGAATTGATTCTGCCAGAATCTCCCCGGTGTGCAAAAAGGCAGCTCTGTTCGAGTAGGCTAGCCTCCTCAGGAGGTCAGCTATCAGCTAGTCTACCCAGCCAATAGAAGACCATTTAATAAATTACCACTGGTGTGTACCTTATGGATTGAAAGGATCTGGCATATCTTTAAACTGCAATTTGGATTGCTAACATTGTGCAAAAATGCGGATCCCAATGAATTTCTGTGGCTTTGTATTTTTGAAACTAAAAGCTCTTCTTTTTTACCTAATTAAAAATGCTAAGGCTCTGAGGAAGCTCTGAGGTCTTGGGTTAACGTTTTAAAGTACTCTTGCTGTGTAATTTTGTCACTTAATTTAAGAACAAAAGGATGTTCTCCTGGAACTGAGATGATGGCTTCATTTAAGTTTTATAGCATTAACCATGTAAATTATTTTTCTTTTGTTCTTTCTAAAAAAAATAATTATAGGTCTCACAAACTCTCATGTCTTCAAATCATAGGCAGTTTTAATCTCAAAGGCATTACGGAAATATAATGCTGGAAGTTACCATCTAACATATGATCCTTCCATGCCACTCTTAGCCCACCATTTTATGCAGGGAGGTTAGGTCACATGACAGAGCCAGAACCAGAAGGGAGACCACCTGGCTTATTTATAAATGAGCTACTAAACCACACTGCTTGAGATACCATGCTGGCCAAAGTACCTGGAGAACTCAGAGGCAGGGAGTGGAATGGCAGTGAGAAAGGAGACTGTCACGTGCATTTTTTTAGCACATGGATTGAGATATGGTACAAGTTATTTCCTCCTCTGTATATATTCATCAATAGAACAGGGGTGGAAATGACCTTGTGAAAAATACCCTTGTGAATTTGAAGGCTAGTTTAGATCCCTGCTCCCACCCCAACCAAATGGCTTTTCTTTTCTTTCACTAACATGTCCTCTCTCCCAAGGTGGAAGATTTGAGGCTAGCATATGGCGGTGGGTACTACCGAAATGTGAATGGAGTGCACGCATCAGAGCCAGTGCTAGACAGCAGGAGGAGAAACTCAGCGGTGGAGGTGACATTTGCCGCCGAGCTGGAGTGTTCCAAACCAGAGGTGGATCCGACACTGCTACATCAGTCCCAGAGCAGTTCCTCTTTCCCTTTTATTTATACAGACCCTGTCTTTAGTACTGACCCAGATCCCAGAGACTACTTTGGGGAAAGGAGTCCTCTGAGCTCCTTCCAACCAAGCTCTAAGTTTGCTGACAATCTCATGAGCACATCTTCTGGCCTTGCAAGCAAAGTGAGTCCAGCAAGGCAGCTAACGTACACAGATGTGCCCTATATCCCTTGTACTGGTCAGCAGGTCGACATTATGCCTCCTCAAGTCTTTTTTTATGTGGACAGACCACCCCAGGTGCCCAGACGGTCTCCAATCATGGCAGAGGAAAATGACAGGCCAGACAGCTGTTTGGAGTCCACTATAATGAAGCCAGCCAAAAGAAGCCCAAGGAATGTCAGAATGAAGAGCTTCCAGCAAGACTTTCAAGAACTCCAAGAAGCCATGGCCAGGACTACTGGTAGGAGCAACATCAACGTAGATCTGGAGGTGGAAGAGCCAAATTCAGAAGGTGCATTTGCATATAGCATTCAAGAGCAAACCCCGAAACGATCCCAGAGCCAATCAGACATGAAAACTATCCGTTTTCCTTTTGGGTCTGAGTATAGACCTTTAGGGCCTTGTCCTACTCTGAGTCGTAAAGCTGACCTTTTTACATATATGTTTGCAGAGCAGGGGTTTCCAACAGTTTTAACGGATCAGGGAGCAGCAGAAAGGTACATAGGTAGTGAATCCAGTGATTCAGAATCGGAAATTCTTAAACCAGACTACTACTCTTTGTATGGCAAAGGAACACGGTCGCCCATGGCCAGAATCCGCTTATCTTCTGGCAGTCTACAGCTCGATGAGGAGGATGAAGGTGTTTCTTTCAATACACCAACTGCTGAAGACAGGACTTTGCTAAAACCATGTAATTACTTTGTAGCTTAAAAATGTGAACTCGGAACATTTCTGGGCCAGTATCATGTTGCTAACTTGGGTAAAAAAGAAGGAATCTTGGGCACAAATAATTTTCTTAGTTACTATTCATTGGTATTAAGGAGATCTCCTACGTTTGGGCACCTAGCTTATGAAAGATCCAGCTGCTGCCTTGTTCCTCAAACTCCCCTCTTCAGTTTCCTCTGAAGAGACTCTGGAACATACCCTCTTCTCAAAAGCACTGTGGTGGGGCAAGGTGGCTATTTGTCATCTCCATTATACTTTTCCTACAGAGACATTATCTATGAACTTCAGGCTCTGGAACACTGAATAATGGTAACAGTATGAATTGGCATGACACTGGCCTCTGATGTCCTTTAGTGATTTAGATTGTGACTCTGTTGGTCATTTTGTTTTTAAATCATACTGTGACTAAAGGTTCCAGTAAAAATGGCCCTGTTATGTGTTAAAGACTTCAATTTTTATAACATATATTAGGGGAAGCATGGCCCTCCTGTACCTCAGGAAGGAGATGGTGGCATAGATCCTCTCATCAGAATACAAGTTTATAATGCATCTAGGACTTGGAAGAATTCTGAACCCTGGAAATTCGTGAATTAATCAATGTCTTATGCTAGGATATATGCCTGATGAAGATATGATGTTGACTTCTCTACTCTTAACTATGTATGTTTGACAGAAGTTAACTTATTAGTTTATCTACTTTCTCCTGTAAGACTTTTTCCTCCATATCTTGTTGCATGTATGTAGGAAAGGAGATGAGATGAATAGTATTTTTATAAAGAGTTATTGAGGGACACCTGGGTGGCTCAGTGGTTGAGTGCATCTGCCTTTGGCTCAGGGCATGATCCCGGGGTCCTGGGACTAAGTCTCACATTGGGTTCCCCGCAGGGAGCCTGCTTCTCCCTCTGCCCGTGTCTCTGCCTCTCTGTCTCTCATGAATAAATAAATTCTTTTTTAAAAAATGTGATGGAAATCCATTTTTTTAAGAAAAGTTGCAAATATGATCTTCATTTTGTTTTAGTCAATTTCAAAAATGATTGGTTCTGGTCTATTACTAAGGGAAGGGACAGTTAGTAAGAAAAAAGAAGGAGGGGGACGCCTGGGTGGCTCAGTGGTTGAGTGCCTGCCTTCGGCTCAGGGCGTGATCCTGGGGTTCTGGGATTGATTCCCGTATCAGGCTCGCTTCAGGAAGCCTGCTTCTCCCTCTGCCTGTGTCTCTGCCTCTCATGAATAAATAATAAAATCTTACTGAAAAAAAAGAAAGAAAAAGGAAGGAGGCAGATGAAAATGGAGAGTCAGGGAGGGAGAAGTGGTAGAATTGTGGGGTAGCTAATGAGCAAAAGGATAGTGCTAAAACCAGACTGAGTTCATGAAGTATGATTCTATTCTTGACCCATTCAGATTCAGAATTTTCCTACTATTCCCCCCAGAAGGTATAATATTCCACTTGAGCACTTTATTGATTTCAATGTTAAGTACAACATTTTTACAAGATAATGTTAGGTACTAACTTCAAAGAAATGATGCAATAAGAAAGCTAGTTTTTAAATGCTTTATTTATATTAGAGTGAGAGAGTACCAGCAGAGAGAGAGAGGGGGAGGGAGAAGCAGACTCCTCATTGAGCAGGGAGCCCCATGAAGGGCTTGATCCTAGGACTCTGGGATCATGACCTGAGCAGAAGGCAGATGCTTAACTGACTGAGCCACCCAGGCGCCCCATAAGCAAAATATATATATATGTTTGTGTCATGTTCTTACTCTCCTAGTCCTAACAGAAAAATTCCTTTTAATATACCTCTCCCTAGCCCTTTCCCACATACTAGCACCTTCTTCACTGCTCCAGGAATCTTATCCAGTCACACAAATGTAGAAAAGCAATTTAATAATAAGAATATATTGAAGCCCAGTAACCTGTATGTTAATCCTATAGATCCTCAGAGCTATACTAAGTTCATCTTCAGTCTTTTTTTAAGGAAGAACTCAAATTCATTTGGGCTTTTTAAAAAGATTTTATTTATTTATGAGAGAGAGAGAGAGAGAGGCAGAGGAGAAGCAGGCTCCATGCGGGGAGGCTGATGTGAGACTCTATACTGGGACTCCAGGATCACGCCCTGGGTTGAAGGCAAGCGCTAAACTGCTGAGCCACCCAGGCATCTCCGTTTGGGCTTATATGCTATTTCTCAACTTCTGGAAGTCTTTGTGAAATTTGTTCTCCCCAAAGAACTATAGGGTTCAGATCTGTATACAATTTCCCAACAAAACTATAGTTAGGGTGACCACACAACATATTGTCCAACCTAGGGCATTTCTGAGTGAAAGGGAATTCTATCAAATAATTTTGTCAGGACAGGGGGACATATATGCACTGTAGGTACAATCAATGTTTAAATCTGAAGAACATCTTTTACTTTCCAATGGAGACATTGGTATTAAAGTTCCAACAACAAATTAGAGGGCAGAGGAGACAAAATTTGAAACAATTAAAACCCCGCACCATACCCCTGGCTCAAGAAAACGAACACATGAAATTTAAATATTTATTTTTAAACCCCTCACAACACTGGAGTATGCTTCACCTAGAAACAGTTTACAGGACTATAACTCTAATGAATAAGCAATATTAATTCCATTTCACGACGCAGCTGTGTTGTAAAGTTTCAAATAATCCATTTATAAACTTGTTGCTTTTGCTTTTACAAAAATATTCATCCAACCCATGATATGAGTTGCAAAATTATTTCTAGGCCTCTATAGATTATAAAGTGGAATTGCGTTTCAGTCACATGGCAGGTGAAAATTTCAACTGAACCATTCCTTCAAAATACAATGCATTAAAAGTAATTGTTACAGTATAGGCACCGATGAAAAGAACTTTCTTGGCATATATGACATGACCATGACTTATTCAAGTGTCTGTATTATTACAGAAGAAGAGGAGGTAATGGCCACTTTGACAAAAAACTGTATTCTTAACTCGAAGAACACCTTTTTTCTAATATTTGGCAATTATTCAGACTTTTAAGAAATTACTTCTGTGCAAAAACCAAACTGTGTAGATCCAAACAACAAACATTAACTACCAAAACAAATTAATATTAATAATTCTAGAACTACAGAAATATAGCCCCAGTTCAAAACTTAGGCAGGCATAATATATATACTGGGCTTAAAAGAAAAAAGATATTACCCATGTAACAGTACCATAAATATGACTGAAAA
This sequence comes from Canis lupus dingo, assembly GCF_003254725.2. Taxonomy (NCBI): domain Eukaryota; kingdom Metazoa; phylum Chordata; class Mammalia; order Carnivora; family Canidae; genus Canis; species Canis lupus. Next base: position 103,494,004 of record NC_064281.1, on the reverse strand, counting down.
TTAACTGTACAGTCTACCTTAACTTTGTATGGACACAGATCATCCTGTACTATGGTTATTTTCATATGAACTAGAAAATTCTTATTTAAATACCCTTTCAAAAATGAACAAATGATGTTTATGTACTGGATAATTATGAAGAACCAAAATGTATAAATAGTTTATAGGACATCTCACTACCATGAGGAAAATATGCTGGTGCAAGTTATATTCATACCTGTTGATCAGGTATTTAATCACATGGTTATCAGTTTTTACTTAAGCTCCCCAAATCCAAGCTATAATGTGCAATATGAGTTGAAGATCTTAAAAACGAAGCCTGTCAAATTCCTCCAGTATTGCAAAAAACCCATCCTTGGCTAATTAGTATTGCTTTAAATTTCCAACCATATTAAATAAGGGTTAACTGCCTCTTCTGCAAGAGAAGGTAAATACTGCACACCAAGAGGTAACTGTTGCTACATGTTGCCTATAAATGCTTCAAACACAGGGCTCTCAAATGGGATTGTCCTTGAGCTGCCTGGAAGATCATCCCAACTTGGTAGAAGGAGTCAATACTTTTCAGGTTTCATTTCCAAGAGCTTATTAAAAACTTCTGTTTAAGATGGTATGACTTGTTTCCACCTCCCCACCAATAGTCATTTTTAGGATATGCTTGTGTTTTCTTTAAAAAAAAAAAGTTTGAGGCTTGATGATTTACAAACGTTGACTATTTAGGATGCCTTTGAAAAACCTGTATGTTTCATGAGTGTACAGTTAACTAGAGATCAAAATATGAAAGGTATTCATCCCAGTAACTTAAGTAATAATGATACCTAAAAGCAAAACTGTATCTCGACATTTAGTAGAATACAGGTGAAACTATAGTATTTAAAAGTTATTCCTTACAAAATAATCTCTTTAAAATATAAAATGATAAACACCATCACAAAATAGTTGAAGAGCTTCTTCCAAATCTTCAATGTTGCAAATATCCAAAAGGCACATGGAGCTCATGAGTTACGCATTGTTAAGCTTGGAGTAGCTTTGGTGGGTTTCTCTGGGTCCGTATGAAATAGAAGCCAATAATAGGAAGTTCCTTAGGGGGATTCATCTGCTGAACACCTATAAAATGAAGAAAAACTGATATATAACTATGCATGTTTATATTTCTTACCTGTATGAATTCTGCAATGAAGGTACTGATTTAGCAAACTAAATTCTTTTACTGAATCTCATCAGGTAGACACTAAAATATAAAAAAGTTCAAAAATCTCTTCTGTAGGGGTGCCTGGGTAGCTCAGTCAGTTAGGCACCTGACTCCTGATGTCAGCTCAGGTCTTTTTTTTTAAGATTCTATTTATTCATGAGATAAAGAGAGAGAGAGAGGCAGAGACACAGGCAGAGGGAGAAGCAGGTTCCTTGCAGGAAGATTGATGTGGGACTTGATCCCGGACCCTGGGATCATGCCCTGAGCCAAAGGCAGATGCTCAGCCACCCAGGTGTCCCTCAGCTCAGGTCTTGATCTCAGGCCCCAAGTGGAGCCCCCTAAAAAACAAAATCCCGGGGATCCCTGGGTGGTACAGCGGTTTAGCACCTGCCTTTGGCCCAGGGCGTGATCCTGGAGACCCGGGATCGAATCCCATGTCGGGCTCCCAGTGCATGGGGCCTGCTTCTCCCTCTGCCTATGTCTCTGCCTCTCTCTCTCTCTGTGTGTGACTACCATAAAAAAAAAAAATCCCGAGAAGAAGGGGGCAAGATGGCAGAAGAGTAGGGTCCCCAAATCACCTGACCCTACCAAATTACCTAGATAACCTTCAAATCATCCTGAAAATCTGCAAATTCGGCCTGAGATTTAAAGAGAGAACAGCTGGAATGCGACAGTGAGAAGAGTTCCCGCTTCTATCAAGGTAGGAAGACGGGAAAAAAGAACTAAAGAAACAAAAGGCCTCCAAGGGGGAGGGGCCCCGCGAGGAACCGGGCTAAGGCCGTGGCGAGTGTCCCCAGGACAAGAGAGCCCCCTCCGGGAGAAGCAGGAGCTGCACCAACCTTCCCTGGCGGAAAGGGGCCCGCAGGGAGTTAGAGCAGGACCCGAGGAGGGCGGGGATGCCCTCAGGCTCCCTGGGACACTAATTGACACCTGCGCCCCGGGGAGAGTGCGCCGAACTCCCTAAGGGCTGCAGTGCGTGGATGGCTTGACCCAGGAGCAGTTTGGAAGGGGCTCGGGCGGAGGCTCCGCGGAGGGGGTGCTGCGCGGCTCTGGGAGCAGCTCGGAGGGGCTGGGTGGGGGCTCTGCACGGCTCTGGGAGCAGCTCGGAGGGGCTGGGTGGGGGCTCTGCACGGAGGGGGCTGCGCAGCCGTGAGCGCAAATCCAACAGCGCAGGCCCTGGAGCACTGGGCACTGCCGGGACAGGCAGACGCCAGGAGGGCCCAGGACAGCAAGGACGCTCCTGGCCCCGAGCTGAGCAGATGAGCGGCCCTGCCCCCAGAGCTACCAGGCTCCTGCAGACGGAGAGCTCCGGAGTTACTGTGGGAGCTGAATCCAGGGCTCCAGAGCTGGCCGCCGCCACTGTGGTTGTTCCTCCTGCGGCCTCATAGGATAAACAACCCCACGGAGCCCTGCACCAGGCAGGGGGCAGAGCAGCTCCCCCAAGTGCTAACACCTGAAAATCAGCACAACAGGCCCTTCCCCCAGAAGACCAACTAGACAGACAAGTTCCAGGGGAAGTCAAGGGACTTAAAGTATACAGAATCAGAAGATACTCCCCGTGTTTTTTGTGTTTTTTTTTTTTTTTTTTTTTTGCGTTTTGATTTGTTTGCTTCCCCCACCCATTTTTTCCCTTTCTTTCTTTTTTTTTTTTTTTTAAATTTTTAGTTATTTATGATAGTCACAGAGAGAGAGAGGCAGAGACACAGGCAGAGGGAGAAGCAGGCTCCATGCACCGGGAGCCCGACGTGGGATTCGATCCCGGGTCTCCAGGATCGCGCCCTGGGCCAAAGGCAGGCACCAAACCGCTGCGCCACCCAGGGATCCCCCTTTCTTTCTTTTTCTTTCTCATTTTCTTCTTTTTTTCCTTTGTTTCTTCCTTTTTTTCTTTTTCTCTTTTCTTTCCTTCTTTCTCTCCTCTCTTTTTCTTTTTCCCAATATAACTTGTTTTTGGCCACTCTACACTGAGCAAAATGACTAGAAGGGAAACCTCACCTCAAAAGAAAGAATCAGAAACAGTCCTCTCTCCCACATAGTTACAAAATCTGGATTACAATTCAATGTCAGAAAGCCAATTCAGAAGCACTATTATACAGCTACTGGTGGCTCTAGAAAAAAGCATAAAGGACTCAAGAGACCTCATGACTGCAGAATTTAGATCTAATCAGGCAGAAATTTAAAATCAATTGAATGAGATGCAATCCAAACTAGAAGTCCTAATGACGAGGGTTAACAAGATGGAAGAACGAGTGAGTGACATAGAAGACAAGTTGATGGCAAAGAGGGAAACTGAGGAAAAAAGAGACAGACAATTAAAAGACCATGAAGACAGATTAAGGGAAATAAACGACAGCCCGAGGAAGAAAAACCTACGTTTAATTGGGGTTCCCACGGGCGCCAAAAGGGCCAGAGGGCCAGAATATGTATTTGAACAAATCATAGCTGAAAACTTTCCCAATCTGGGAAGGCAAACAGGCATTCAGATCCAGGAAATAGAGAGATTTCCCCCCCCCCCTAAAATCAATAAAAACCGTTCAACACCTCGACATTTAATAGTTAAGCTTGCAAATTCCAAAGATAAAGAGAAGATCCTTAAAGCAGCAAGAGACAAGAAATCCCTGACTTTTATGGGGAGGAGTATTAGGGTAACAGCAGACCTCTCCACAGAGACCTGGCAGGCCAGAAAGGGCTGGCAGGATATATTCAGGGTCCTAAATGAGAAGAACATGCAACCAAGAATGCTTTATCCAGCAAGGCTCTCATTCAAAGTGGAAGGAGAGATAAAGAGCTTCCAGGACAGGCAGGAACTGAAAGAATATGTGACCTCCAAACCAGCTCTGCAAGAAATTTTAAGGGAGACTCTTAAAATTCCCCTTTAAGAAGAAGTTCTGTGGAACAATCCACAAAAACAAGGACTGAATAGATATCATGATGACACTAAACTCATATCTTTCAATAGTAACTCTGAACGTGAACGGGCTTAATGACCCCATCAAAAGGCGCAGGGTTTCAGACTGGGTAAAAAAAACAGGACCCATCTATTTGCTGTCTACAAGAGACTCATTTTAGACAGAAGGACACTTACAGTCTGAAAATAAAAGGTTGGAGAACCATTTACCATTCGAATGGTCCTCAAAAGAAAGCAGGGGTAGCCATCCTTGTATCAGATAAACTAAAATTTACCCTGAAGACTGTAGTGAGAGATGAAGAGGGACACTATATCATACTTAAGGATCTATCCAACAAGAAGACTTAACAATCCTCAATATATATGCCCCGAATGTGGGAGCTGCCAAATATTTAAATCAATTAATAACCAAAGTGAAGAAATACTTAGATAATAATACACTTATACTTGGTGACTTCAATCTAGCTCTTTCTATACTCGAAGGACTTCTAAGCACAACGTCTCCAAAAAAACGAGAGCTTTAAATGATACACTGAAAAAATAAATAAATAAATGATACACTGGACCAGATGGATATGACAGATATCTACAGAACTTTACATCCAAACTCAACTGAATACACATTCTTCTCAAGTGCACAGGGAACTTTCTCCAGAATAGACCATATACTGGGTCACAAATCGGGTCTGAACTGATACCAAAAATTAGGATCGTCCCCTGCATATTCTCAGACCATAATGCCTTGAAATTAGAACTAAATCACAACAAGAAGTTTGGAAGGACCTCAAACACGTGGAGGTTAAGGACCATCCTGCTAAAAGATGAAAGGGTCAACCAGGAAATTAAGGAAGAATTAAAAAGATTCATGGAAACTAATGAGAATGAAGATACAACTGTTCAAAATCTTTGGGATGCAGCAAAAGCAGTCCTAAGGGGGAAATACATCGCAATACAAGCACCCATTCAAAAACTGGAAAGAACTCAAATACAAAAGCTAACCTTACACATAAAGGAGCTAGAGAAAAAACAGCAAATAGATCCTACACCCAGCAGAAGAAGAGAGTTACTAAAGATTCGAGCAGAACTCAACGAAATCGAGACCAGAAGAACTGTGGAACAGATCAATAGAACCAGGAGTTGGTTCTTTGAAAGAATTAATAAAATAGATAAACCATTAGGCAGCCTTATTAAAAAGAAGAGAGAGAAGACCCAAATTAATAAAATCATGAACGAGAAAGGAGAGATCATTACCAACACCAAGGAAATACAAACGATTTTAAAAACATATTATGAACAGCTATACGCCAATAAATTAGGCAATCTAGAAGAAATGGACGCATTCCTGGAAAGCCACGAACTACCAGAAGTGGAACAGAAGAAAGAGAAAACCTGAACAGGCCAATAACCAGGGAGGAAATTGAAGCAGTCATCAAAAACCTCCCAAGACACAAAAGTCCAGGGCCAGATGGCTTCCCAGGGGAATTCTATCAAACGTTTAAAGAAGAAACCATACCTATTCTCCTAAAGCTGTTTGGAAAGATAGAAAGAGATGGAGTACTTCCAAATTCGTTCTATGAGGCCAGCATCACCTTAATTCCAAAACCAGACAAAGACCCCACCAAAAAGGAGAATTACAGACCAATATCCCTGATGAACACAGATGCAAAAATTCTCAACAAGATACTAGCCAATAGGATCCAACAATACATTAAGAAAATTATTCACCATGACCAAGTAGGATTTATCCCCGGGACACAAGGCTGGTTGAACACTCATAAAACAATCAATGTGATTCATCATATCAGCAAGAGAAAAAACAAGAACCATATGATCCTCTCATTAGATGCAGAGAAAGCATTTGACAAAATACAAGATCCATTCCTGATCAAAACTCTTCAGAGTGTAGGGATAGAAGGAACATTCCTCAACATCTTAAAAGCCATCTACCAAAAGCCCACAGCAAATATCATTCTCAATGGGGAAGCACTGGGAGCCTTTCCCCTAAGATCAGGAACAACACAGGGATGTCCACTCTCACCACTGCTATTCAACATAGTACTGGAAGTCCTAGTCTCAGCAATCAGACAACAAAAAGACATTAAAGGCATTCAAATTGGCAAAGAAGAAGTCAAACTCTCCCTCTTCGCCGATGACATAATACTCTACATAGAAAACCCAAAAGTCTCCACCCCAAGATTGCTAGAACTCACACAGCAATTCGGTAGCATGGCAGGATACAAAATCAATGCCCGGAAATCAGTGGCATTTCTATACACTAACAATGAGACTGAAGAAAGAGAAATTAAGGAGTCAATCCCATTTACAATTGCACCCAAAAGCATAAGATACCTAGGAATAAACGTAACTAAAGAGGTAAAGGATCTATACCCTAAAAACTATAGAACACTTCTAAAAGAAATTTAGGAAGACACAAAGAGATGGAAAAATATTCCATGCTCATGGATTGGCAGAATTAATATTGTGAAAATGTCAATGTTACCCAGGGCAATTTACACGTTTAATGCAATTCCTATCAGAATACCATGGACTTTCTTCAGAGAGTTAGAACAAATTATTTAAGATTTGTGTGGAATCAGAAAAGACCCCGAATACCCAGGGGAATTTTAAAAAAGAAAACCATATCTGGGGGCATCACAATGCCAGATTTCAGGTTGTACTACAAAGCTGTGCTCATCAAGACAGTGTGGTACTGGCACAAAAACAGACACATAGATCAATGGAACAGAATAGAGAATCCAGAAGTGGACCCTCAACTTTATGGTCAACTAATATTCGATAAAGGAGGAAAGACTATCCATTGGAAGAAAGACAGTCTCTTTAATAAATGGTGCTGGGAAAATTGGACAGCCACATGCAGAAGAATGAAACTAGACCACTCTCTTGTACCATACACAAAGATAAACTCAAAATGGATGAAAGATCTAAATGTGAGACAAGATTCCATCAAAATCCTAGAGGAGAACACAGGCAACACCCTTTTTGAACTCGGCCACAGTAACTTCTTGCAAGATACATCCACCAAGGCAAAAGAAACAAAAGCAAAAATGAACTATTGGGACTTCATCAAGATAAGAAGCTTTTGCACAGCAAAGGATACAGTCAACAAAACTAAAAGACAACCAAAGAATGGGAGAAGATATTTGCAAATGATGTATCAGATAAAGGGCTAGTTTCCAGTATCTATAAAGAACTTATTAAACTCAACACCAAAGAAACAAAGAATCCAGTCATGAAATGGGCAAAAGACATGAAGAGAGGAAGACATCGACATGGCCTCACAGAGGCCTCTCAGAGGAAGGCCTCTGAGACATCCTCACAGAGGAAGACATCGACATGGCCAACATGCACATGAGAAAATGCTCTGCATCACTTGCCATCAGGGAAATACAAATCAAAACCACAATGAGATACCACCTCACACCAGTGAGAATGGGGAAAATTAACAAGGCAGGAAACCAGAAATGTTGGAGAGGATGTGGAGAAAAGGGAACCCTCTTACACTGTTGGTGGGAATGTGAACTGCTGCAGCCACTCTGGACAACTGTGTGGAGGTTCCTCAAAGAGTTAAAAATAGACCTGCCCTACGACCCAGCAATTTCACTGCTGTGGATTTACCCCAAAGGTACAGATGTATTGAAACGCTGGGACACCTGCACCCCAATGTTTATAGCAGCAATGGCCACAATAGCCAAACTGTGGAAGGGGCCTCGGTGTCCATCGAAAGATGAATGGGTAAAGAAGATGTGGTTTATGTATACAATGGAATATTCCTCAGCCATTAGAAATGACAAATACCCACCCTTTGCTTCAACGTGGATGGAACTGGAGGGTATTATGCTGAGTGAAGTAAGTCAATCGGAGAAGGACAAACATATGTTCTCATTCATTTGGGGAATATAAATAATAGTGAAAGGGAATATAAGGGAAGGGAGAAGAAATGTGTGGGAAATGTCAGAAAGGGAGACAGAACATAAAGACTCCTAACTCTGGGAAACGAACTAGGGGTGGTGGAAGGGGAGAAGGGTGGGGGGTGGGGGTGAATGGGTGACGGGCACTGGCGGTTATTCTGTATGTTGGTAAATTGAACACCACTAAAAAATAAATTTATTATATAAAAAAACAAAAAACAACATCCCTTTCGTATCTGATTTTACAAACCTCTAATTAGTTTGTTTGTAAATTGGAAAAAAAGCGGGACATTGCCTATGAACATCTAAGGGGTTTTGAAGAGGAGCTTTAGTGTGCGAGTACAAATTGGCTTCATCAGATAGAATGTCTATGAGAATGTGTGATTTTACAGGCTATATAATTTGCTTCAAGTTAATCCCAGTGGCATCACAAATACAAACAAAGCGAAAGATGTGCCGATAAGCAACATGATTGGTATGGAGACTAGAATTAGTATTGCTTTATAAACTGTTGGAGCCAGGTGCATGCATATGAAAGTCTTATTTAAAAAGAGAACTAAAAAATTAAATGCATGAACTTTATTGAATGGGAACAAAGGTAAACCACCAAGTCAAGACACTATGGAAACTAAAGTCAATCCTAAGGACCATTTGTGGTTTTCACTGACCTCCTCTGTCTAAAATCCTTCCCAGGCAGGCTGGTTGGCTCAGCGGTTTAGCGCCGCCTTCAGCCCAGGGCGTGATCCTGGAGACCTGGGATCGAGTCCCATGTCAGGCTCCCTGCATGGAGCCTGCTTCTCCCTCTGCCTGTGTCTCTGCCTCTCTTTCTCTCTCTCTGTGTTTCTCATGAATAAATAAATAAAATCTTTTAAAAAAAGTAAAATCCTTCCCTTAGCTTTTTTTACGGGGGCTAAATGTAAGAACTTTAGCACTGGAAATGATGTGAATGGTAGTGTAATGAGGGTAGTGGCAAGAACAAAAGCATTCCTAAATGGTATTTACAAGGGCCCAAAATCAAAATATGCTCCATGACCTTTTGTCTGTACTCTACCACCAGGTGAAGGAGAAAAATACCCAACACAGGCCATAGGCCATTTCTTTCAGTGGAAAAGTATCTTTTCATGCCAGAAGATAACAATTCCAAAAGCTCATGTTTAAGATGGGCAACAAACAACACAGTTTTAAAACATGCAACTATTGAGAAGTGACTGAATAATTAGGAATAGTTGAAATGACCAAATCAAGGTCATGATACTACACCATAAACTTACATCCAGCAGAAAATGTCAAAATTATTTCTTAAATGACATGTCAAGCTTACTTTTGAAATTTTTCAATTAATTTCTTCACCATTTTATCAGTGATGCCAGGACAGGCGGCTTCAGCCACAGCAATGCTTTTCTCAAGTTCTTCAATGGCTTGATTCCTGCTAGCGTTATTCTCATCCTGCTGTTTAAGCTGAGAAAGATCAATAGTGACAACATTGAAAATACTATACTTCTTAACATAGATATCCAAAGCTAATGAATCCATACTTACTTCAGCAAATGCAGGTGTGATTATCATAGACAAACAGCTCAGGGTTTGCACAAGATCTTGCTCCTTCGAACAAATAATATAGATTACGTATGTGAAATTAACAGTCATGTTTTTCTTATTCTATAACAAGTGAGCACTAATTTGAATCCTCCCTCCCAAAAAACCCAACATAAGTCATGCCTCTATGCTTTATTCCCACCCACCCACTATCGATTATGATAGATATCCACGATTCCACTGGGTTCATGAATGTTTAGGTAAAATGCATTTTAAAACATACCAATGAGAAAAAAATAAAAATAAAACATACCAATGACCATCTAAATGACTTCCATGACCTTTACTTAATTAGCTTAAAACTAATGGCAAATGAAGCATACTAAGGACACAGTGAGGTACACGGGCATTTAGAGGTATTAAATTCTAATAATTTTTGGCTATCATAATCTCACTACATTAGTCCAACAGAGTCTATCTATCAAGAGGAAATGACTATTGCCATGCACATACTGCCCCATTCTGTAGCTTCTTTGGATCAGGCTTCTTTCGCACGGTGGTAAAGCTCCATTCGGGATGAGTATTATTTTCTCTGCTGGTGGATTCCCTAAAGAGATGGCCCAAAATACTAATATAAGTTCCTAAATAATTCTGCTTGGTGAAAATGCCAAATCAATGCAGCTAGACTCTGAAGAGTTGTTCTAATATATAAAAAAAATTATACTGTAAAAAAGCATTTGATCTCAGTTTCAGGTAGATACTATAATTTATTGAAGAAGAGCTGTGGTCCTCAACTCGTAAGTATGCATCAAAATCACACATGGAGACCTCTTCCCACATAGAAAAAGCCCTGCCTCCACCAATCCCCACTGACTGGATCAGGATCTTCTGTAATGTGGTTTTTGATTCTCCTTTAAAGTTCCATGGGCTACTTGCACAGGCAGCCACAGCCAACAAACCATTACAACAGGGTACAAAAATCATCCTGGTAGTTCTTATTCTTTTCAAAGATAGGGTAATTCAAATAAATGCAGGACACTGAGAGTATTAGCTAAAGAAACTTGGTGTTGCCTTTGTGCCAATTTGACCAGTGGAATGGTAAATTCTGGTGTAACCTACAGACTTCCCTAGTCTAAATTAAGTTATGGGCTTAGAATCTAAGATGTCAATGTAAATGCTGCAGTTAGAAAAACAGTGTAACTTTTTTAGGGGGGCTACAAAACATACATAAACGAATATTTAAATATATTAGTCTGATCACAGTTTAGCATGTGGGCAAGGGGTGGGAAAGGCCTGGAGGTCAGTCCTCCAGATGAATTTTGCAGGTTCCCCCCAAAGTATGAGAAGACATAGCCCCTTATCACTTTGGGCAAACTAATAAATCACTTTTACTCAAATCATATTCCAAAATTTTGTAATATACTTAAGTATCCACTAGGGGTTAGACCGAGACCATTTAAAACTAGAGCAATGCACTTCAAAGAAAAAAACCTGCTTCCAAATTCATTGTACTCCACAGACTGTGATTTTAAAAGATTTTCACGGTTTCTACAGTAAAACTTTAAAATAAGGTTTATATTTTATGCTAGAGAAAGCAGAACAGATACTAGTTAAAAGGCAATATTAGAATGGGCTACCTACATAAAAATTAAATGATTTGTACATACGAATCAGAGCCCTCTGAATCAGATTCATCATCACTGTGCCCTTCTGCCTTCCATCTCTTAAATCGATCTATCAGTTCGGTCAGATAAGAAGTCTTCTTTGAATTTTTTACAATGAATTTGTGTTTCAGAAGTTCTTTGGCTGTAGGACGCTAAGGAAAAATATGAAGGATGCATGAATATTTCTAGGCTCTTTTATGGTTGCAAGGGATGGTGAAAAATCATTTCAATTAAGCTGAAAAGGTAGATCTGAAAACTAGGTCTACAAACATGAAGACAACTAAAATGTTGTAGGGGTAATAAATAGCTAATTCTACCTTTTTTTAAAAAAGGATTTTATTTATTTATTCATGAGACACACACACAACACACACAGAGAGAGAGAGAGAGGCAGAGACACTGGCAGAGGGAGGAGCAGGCTCCATGCAGGGAGCCCGATATGGGACTCAATCCTGGGTCTCCGGGATCACGCTCTGGACTGAAGGCAGGGCTGTAAACCACTGAGCCACTGGGGCTGCTCTAATTCTACTTTTTGAAGTGCCTCAAGACAACCGAATTCAATACACTACCTTGGTACCAATTTGTTCAAGCCCAGGGTCAAAAAGGTGGCCTACCTACCAGCAAATGGACAGGCAGGGCCCTCTCAAAAGCAGAGAAACACATGGCAGGATTTTGAAAATAAGTAAAAATTTAAAAACATTTCAAATACTTTTATTATATTTAAGTTGAAAAAATGGATGACAGCTAGAGGGCTATAATTTATTATCATCTGCACACATCATATGATGCTCAGATTAAGCCTTTCTCCATCATGCATTAATTCATAGCACATCTAAATGCAAATACCAGGTGCTATGGGGGACATTTCTCCCCTAGTGTTTTATTAATATCAGCATAATCATTCTCAATTTAAAAACAGTTCCATCGAAACCTAGTTCTTGTACATTTCTAGCCCCTAGAAGTCACCAGGCAGCTTTATTTTAGAAACAGTAAAGAAAAAAAAAAGAATCAGTAAAGCAACTGTGATCAAATCTGCCAGGTAAATGAGTGGAGTTCACTGGACTTCAGAAAAAGCATATAACTTCATATGTTGGAAATTCAAAAAAAATGTGAAATGCACATATCACTTTTCATGAAAAATAAAAATACAGTTGAATAAAAATCACTGGATAGTTACACATGTACTTTAATGACTTCCTGTAACAGGAACTTTGTATCTCAAATTTCCTTCCTCCTGAAATAAGAAATGATCAATAGAATAAGGAAGAAGCTAGGAACCATGAGAAAGAGAAAAAAAAATACAATGGAAGGAGAAGATAAAGTAAGGGTCTTGTTAAGAACTGAAGAGAATTAGCAAGACAGAGCGAAGAATCAGGTTCCTAGAAGGATCTTAGACAATACACAGGCACTGTATTCCTCACTGTAGAAAAATCACATTTGCTTTATATAGATTTAATAATAGAAAACAAATAGTAGTAATAGCAATATATACTCACAAATGATGGATCTTTGTTCAGGCAAGCATCAATAAATTCCTTAAAGGACTTAGTAAAGTCTCCAACAAGAGTTGGAGGATTGTTTTTTGGAATAAGAAACAGAACTCTCATTGGATGCATATCAGAATTAGGTGGCTCTCCTTTGGCTAGCTCAATGGCAGTGATTCCCAATGACCAAATGTCAGCCTGAGGGAAGAGAGAGAAAAAAATAATACCTCGAAATTCCATTCCAACAGCCATGAAATAGCCTGTGGGTCATATGATATTAAAGTGTCTCAAGAGGGGTGCCTGTCTGGCTCAATAAGAAGAGTGTGCAACTCTTGATCTTGGGTTCAGGAGTTCGAGCCCCACGTTGAGGGTAGAGAGGACTTAAACAATGAAATAGGTAAAACTTTACAAAAATAGTATCTCAAGAAATGTAAATGTAATACATTTTTTAACAGAATTCATTTATTTAAAAAATTATCAAATTCCCTAATGTTTTGCCAGGTACCATATTCTAGGCACTGAGGATTCAGGTGGTGAGTAAAGTAGACAAAAATCCCTGCTCTCATAGGGCTTGAGTTCCAATAAAGACACAGATAAATAAATAATATGATGTCAGGTGGTACTCGGTTCTGTGAAGAAAAGAATAAAATCAGGATAAAGGGATAATGAGTTATGGGGTCCTGGGGCTACACATTTACACGGGATGGCTAGGGAAGACTACTCTGTGATGTAATGTGTTTTTTAAAATGATTTATTGATTTATTTTAAGGGGGAAGGGCAGAGGGAGAGGGAGAGAATCTCAAGCAGACTCCAAGAGCGCAGAGCCTGGCATGGGGCTGATCCCAAAACCCTGAGATCATAACCTGAGCCGAAGCTAAGAGTTGGATGCCCAATTGACTGTGCCACTCACCCAGGAGCCCCTACGCTGTAAAGTAATGTTGAAGCAGAGACCCGATTGGTAGGAAGGTTATTCCAGATAGAGGGAAGGCTGAGTACAAAGGTTCTGAGGCCAGAGTGGTACTTGATATGTTTGAGGGATAGCAATGAGTCCCCTGTGGTCAAAGGAGACAGAATATAGAAGAGAGTAATAGGAGATGAGGCTGGAGAGGCAAAGGCCAGATCATAGATGGCCATGTATGTGATAGTAATGATCTCAGATTTTATTCTAAGTTGGACAAAAGGTTACTAAAGGGAATAGGGTCCAAATACTATCAGCATCCTGGGATCTTATGACTTAGCAGGAACACTTGACATAACTCTAGCTTTTGAAATACTCTTAAAAGAAAGAAGATTAGGGCAGTTTATTACATAGAATAGCATGCTATATAGAACCTACTATTAAAAACAAAATATTTTTTACAGGTACACTTTACTTTTGAGTCATAAGCTGACTGTTGAATAACTTCAGGAGCCATCCAAAATGGTGTTCCCACAAAGGTATTTCTTTTAATTTGTGTATCTGTCAGCTGGCCAGCAACTCCAAAGTCAGCAAGCTTAACATCTCCTTGTTCTGACAGCAAGACGTTGGCAGCTGGGAGGAAAAAAGAAATGAAATCTGCTCAGCATCCTCAGGACACAGCTACATTTCTCAGGTTCATATATGATTTTTGTATACCTTTTATGTCTCGGTGAATTTTCTTTTCTGAATGCAGATAGTCCAGACCTTTCAAAATTTCCTTTAGCATGGTAGCAATCTGGAACTCATCAAATGGACCAGCTCGAAGCTTAGGGGGGGAAAACACACACACTTTTATACATGTCTGAACAACCAAGTTCAAACCGGATATTATCTTTGAAATAAAGGAATCACTGAGATATACAAAGCAATTCTGCCTTTATTAAGCCAATATTGAAACAAAGGGGAAAACAATTTAAAAGGGAAGAGAGTCAACAAGTTAAGTCAAAGGGCTGAAAAGGTTTTTACATGATTAGATTTAATCTCGAAATATAATACAAGTAGTATGACCCCTGTACCAGCTCCAAATCCTGAGGTTCTCAAATATTTACATCTAAGAGTTAAGAAATATGCTAACAATGACAGAACTAGCTTTCTTCTCTCAATCTCTCTCTTTTTCTTTTTTGGCTAGGAAAAAAGAAATCAACTACTTAACAATTTTGGTGTTGGCTATTTAAATGATCAACTATTTACACTAAACTATTTTGAGATCATACAGTCACTAAGATTTCCACAGCAACTTGACTAGATCATATAGGTCAGCTCACAGCACAGTTCTTAGCATTCGTGTATCTCAATCACTTTGGAAAGCCGAGAGCCTTTTTGAGACCAAAATTTAAAAGTTAGTTAGGAATATATAATTAATCTATTCAGACTTCCATTGTAAAACAGAACCCAAACAAGCAAAAAAAAACAAAAACCAAAAACCAAAACAAACAAAAAAAAACAATGATCAAATCGTGAAAGTATACAGTTTTTTCAAATAACCATAACACATTTCCCTTTCTTTCCCCATCCCTGTACCAAAGCCAGTAGTTCCAACTGGAATACAAGGAAAGCAATGATTAGGTTTCAGGAGAAATTGTAATGGAATATCTGAAAATCTCTCTTTAAAATAAATGGTTATTTTAAAATTCTGGTACCTCATAAAGCACAAACAGTAGACTGTACAATATTATTACAGGAAAGGGTGGGAATCTAAAGTCAGGGCTGAGGTAGAGTTCTGTTTGCTGGAAGGAGGGAAGAGGTGGTGGAAATCAAACATCGCCCACTCTGCTTCACACTGGGAGGGATTCACAGCTCTTTGGCACCTTGTGTATTTCATCTTTCATGAATGCCATATTTATTCTGAATAAAGGGCACTTTCATGTTGAAATTTAACAGCTTAAAATAGAACCCATACTTCAGTCTTGCCATTGAATATTAACTGTGGTCTGGATATATGTTGTACTCCGGGGATGGCCATAGTTCAATAGGTGCCTTTCCTAGGTAACATTATCTATTTACTTATAAATCTATCAACTTCCACCCCAAAATATTCTATTTAAACAGGAGTGATTGAAGTTGTTCTCAAAGGTGAAAATGGCACTTTAAAAAAGATTTTATTTATTTATTCATGAGAGACACACGGAGAGAGGCAGAGACAGAGGTAGAGGGAGAAGCAGGCTCCCTGCAGGGAGTCTGATGTGGGGCTTGATCCCAGACACTTAACCACTGAGCAAACCAGGTGTCCCTGAAAATGTCATTTTATTGATGCTGGCAATGAAATTTTGAGGGACTACCAAATAACTGAGATAAAGGTCGTACTAAAGATTTGTAATTGGTATCACTGATCATAACATGTAGATAGGGCCCTTTCTTAAGTCAGTTACTTAAGAAATTGGGCAAGGTCTGTAAGGGATATTACATGTCATTCTGAAGGACTTCTAAAAAAATATATTTCAGTAAAAACAAAACAGAGGTTCTAAAGACCCATTGGCTTATTGGGTATATTTAGGTCCAGTTTAAAATTCAGGAAAAGTACAATCTCAACTCACTTGGTACTGGAGGAGGATGGGAGGGGGAAACCCCATGGCAGGGAAATGCGAATGGGGTGGTACAGCTGGGTTTTTCTGGTTTGTTATCAGACAGAAAACTACTTCAAGCCTGTGGTTAAAATGTTTCTTTAGCCATGTTGACAATGATGAGAAAAGGAGAAAAAAAGGGATTTGGAAAGAGAAGGAAGGTAAAGTCGATGCAACAGAGACTTTTTTATTGGCAGTACAGCCTTGGGAGAGATAATGCTGAAATCTTGGTACACTGGCCTTGGAGTACATTAATGAACTTCTCCTCGATGACTGAAGACCGTGCCAGGTTTCTTAACAGCTAATACCTCCACCTCTGGGGCAGCGTACTGGCCTTGGGTAATTTGCCTCTATTGTCCACAAAAGGCATGCAAGAGAGGGACTCTTTCACCAACTGTATACTTGTGGGCTTGAGGCTTTCCCTATTCCTTTGACTTTCCGCCTGTCCTAATGCAGCACATGATATTTATGCCTTCTCTTATAGTTAGCACATTGTTTCCAACTTTTTTTTTTTTTGGTGCTCATATTTCATTCAATTCGCCTTATCATATGAGCTTTTGTTGTAAGCCACTGCAACTCTTCCTGGAAAGAAGTCAGGTATGAAAATTCCATAAAATGACTTCTAATATCCTCAAGGTCTGCTCATATACAACTAAGTTTTTTTCAAGAATGGGAGAGAATTTTGAGGTATACACTCTAAAATGCTGATGCCAATGACAAGTCATAATCACACTCCGTTAGTTGGGCACCAGAGAGAAATAATCTCTGCCCAGCATCCCTCTTGTTTTCTCTTGTCCTTCGTAGCAGCGCCCTCCTTCTAATCTAATCCTTTCTTAAGAGTCCCTAAATGCTAGCATTCATTTGTACGGCACATTTTCTCATCATTTGCCCTCCATACGAAGGCCAGTTACATGAATTTTATCATTCAATCACAGTGTTATTGAATCTGTGAGGTAGAGAAACGTCAAGTGATTATTAATCGAATTTCTTCATTCAGCATTTGAGGAAATCATGGCACAGAGGTGCAATGGCTTGTCCAATATTAGCCAGTCAATGGCAGAACTAGGACTAGAACCTAGGTTTCTTGATTTTTTTTAGCTACTACATACAGGGCTAGGAACATCTTAAGTTTTTTGAATTATGCTCCTTGGTATTTGTACTATTAAGCAGGATGAAATTAAGATCTCACAAACATTTCATTCAGAGATCTTATAAAACTGACCAAACTACTCCTGGGGATACAGCTTGAATTAGTTAGAACTGGGCCAGTGTCCAATGCTTAACATTGCTATCACTGATCCTGATGACAACAGTGCATTCGCTTTGCCAATGCCTACAGAACAGGGAAGGGACATGGTGAGCCCCTTGGGGGAACAGATAAGGTAACTGTGATAAATTTGGAAAGGGCTCTTAATATTTAAAAAGTAGAAGAAGGAGGATTGTGGAGCAATTGGCAGGATTCTTGTGGAGCTAATGAAAACGCTATTGTGTAATAAAACTATGTGACAAGACAAATGGAAATGGGGTCATTTAAACTTCAAGACAAGAATGAGATCTGACTCCATAAGCATGAAGGATTATTATACAAAGAAACACCAGTTGTGTTCTATCATTAGAGAGGAAAGAGAAAGAAAAAATGAACTCAAGCTTTAGGATATAAGAATTAGATTAGACACAAGGAAGGATTACCTAACTCAGTAACTGATTAAAATGAGATGAATTCCTAGAAAGATATGAGACTATCTAGTTTAATTACCATTTCTTTAGAATGTTTCCAATATGGTTCTTTTTAAAGGAAAGACAATCTCGTACAGTCATTTCTGTTCATAGGATTATTTGAAACTTTGGAGTCACTGGCAGGGAGTATTAAACCCTTTTACAAATATTTAATTACTTTCTGTTGGGAAAACTCATCTCCACTTGAGAATACGAGTTAAACTATTACGTGATCTTAATCATCAAAACACTTTATTTTTAGAAACAGCAGACTCTAATTTCAAAAGCAGAAGGATGCTAAGAAAATAAAAATCATAGAGTAAAGATGTAAGGGAACTTAGAAATAACTTCTTTGTTTTATAGGATATCCTAGTCTGAGGAATTTATGTGTCTGGTTCACAGCCACAGATTTAGTTATGAAGACAGCTAGTCCCACAACCTCAAACTCCTATAGGCCCACCCAGTGGCCATCCTGCTACACAGAGTTGCCTCTAGTAATTCATATTGAATTTTATTTTATTATTATTTTTAAAATTTTATTTATTTATTCATGAGACACACAGAGAAAGAGGCAGAGACACAGGCAGAGGGAGAAGCAGGCTCCTCTACACAGGGAGCCCGATGTGGAACTCGATCCCGGGACCCTGGGGTCACACCCTGAACCCAAGGCAGACGTCCAACCGCTGAGTCACCCAAGCGTCCCTCATATTGAATTTTAAATACAAGGTCATATTAATAAAGATTTAAAAGGGGGAAAACAGCAATGATAGAATCACAGCAACTTGGGGAAAACAACCAGTGTTTCTCAAATGGATTCTGTGTGTGATCACAGCATTTTGGGTGAACTTTTCCTGCTCATCGCAGGATTTTAGCATCCAGATCTTTGCCCACTAAAATTGCCCTAGCGCTTCTAAGTCATTATGACAACCAAAAATACCATCACATTTCCAAATGGCCTAGAGAGGGGCAGAGAGAATTCTGTAGGGAACTGGGTCTGTAGGCCTATTTGGTGAGAACCCAAGAACCAGTTTTAGTGACAATTACCTGAATTACTTATTTTTTTAAAAATCCAAGAACATGGTCTTTTCAGGGAAATGCCTGTAAAGTAAGACTCTAAACTTACAATTGTCACGTAGTCCTAATTTGCAGAGCTTTATTTCATTGAGCTATTCATATTTCATACACTCTAAGAATGTCAGCAATATGCCCATCCTGCAATCCAGCTCAATCTACATAAGAGTAGTGGTCCCGAGTAAAGAGTTTAATTTGAATATATTAAACCACTCAGCTTGCCCAAAAGCCATTGCTTACTCCAGTTAAAAGAAAAAAGTCAAAGTACAGACGCGTATATGTGTAATCATTCAAAAATACTTACAAGATCCAGTGCTGAACCACCACCCAGGTATTCCATTATTATCCATAATTTTGAACCCTGTAAAAGCCATGAAACAATTGAATAATTATAAATCTGAGCCAAATAACATACTAACACTAAATGTTAAATCTGACATACTGATGTACTGGTTCTAAAATATGAGTTTAAAATTAGTTGTTTGAAACTCAGAATATATTTTTCCACAGAATGCTACAAATAGGGGATCCCTGGGTGGCGCAGTGGTTTGGCGCCTGCCTTTGGCCCAGGGCGCGATCCTGGAGACCCGGGATCGAATCCCACGTCGGGCTCCCGGTTCATGGAGCCTGCTTCTCCCTCTGCCTGTGTCTCTGCCCCTCTCTCTCTCTCTCTGTGACTATCATAAATAAATAAAAATTAAAAAAAATGCTACAAATAAAAGTCAAGTTCTGAGTCTTGACCTTCCTCCGAGGCCATTTAGACTGTGATATAACTAAATGAAGAATTTTTTTTTAATGGTTGAACTATTAGCAATTTTTATAAAACCCAGAAAAAATAAACCAGAGCCTTTGTTATTTTGGATGATTCTGAAAGGAAAAGATAGTTACATTAAAGAATGTGGAGGTATATGAAGACTTGTAGAAATTTTAAATGGGGCTTCTGGGTACTTCCCATGTAATTTTAGTTTGAGTACACTGGATATTTTGCCTTACTAGTTTTTGACTTTTGTTTTCATATGTCTTACGACTTTTATCAGCCATGATTAGGGGCCATTTTTGGTACACATGTGGAGCCTAGAAAGGATATTGTCCCTTCTTGCCCTCAACCCCTGCTGCCGAGGTAAATGTCTAAGAGATAGGGAGTATGTAGCTTGAAAAGCATATGATTACTTGATTTCTAGGTAGAATTAACTTCACTATAAGTTGTAAAAGAAGAAATGGGGCAAGTATATGTGTATCAGCTCTATCAGATAAAAATAGGAATAAACCATTAAATCTTTCCTTCTTTCAGTTGTAGCTTGAAATACTAGGGACACTTTTCTCCCCGTATCATTTTTTATTTAATCTTTTTAGAAAGATTTTATTTATTTGACAGAGAGGGAGACCATGCACACAAGTAGGGGGAGAAGGAGAAGCAGGTTCTCTGCCAAACAGGGAGTCCAATGTGGGGCTTGATCCCAGGATCCCAGGATCATGACCTGAGCAGAAGGCAGAAGCCTAACCAACTGAGCCACCCAGGTGCCCCTCTCCCCGTATCATTTCATGCATGCTATTCTCTGAATTCTTGTGAGACCACAGATTTGATGGAAGTGGGGCAGTTGATTTTACTATACTGGCAAGTAGTCAAGTGGTGAATGGCTTGTGTTCTGAAAGTCCATTTTTAAGGAAGGTGTTTCAAATTTGGAAAGCAAGCATTTTCCCATAAAAATAATGTCTAGCTTCCTGAGGTAGTCCCCAACAAAAGAAGGTATCCACGGTGTAGCAGGAAGAATGCCAGAGAAACGGACTACTATTGATACCATAACAATGTTTCCAGGGGAAAAACATAGTGTTATGCTTCAACTTGGGATGCCAGGGACACATTTCTTACCTTTACAGCCCCAGCTGTGGGATGAAGATTCTCGAACTACTGCCAGGAGCCATCAAACTCTAAACTCCCTGGGAAGTACTCAGGAGCTCCATTCAAAATGTACACACGTCTCCATGAAGCTGGGGCTTTAGAATGGCCAAGAATGGACCCCGGTAACATGATGATGGGTGACACTCTAGGGACTGGGATGTGGCCTAGTATTAGGGCCTAGGGAGGAAGGGCTCAGTTAAATGAAGATGAAAGGATTCCTCCTTTCTTTCTGGATGCTGACACCATATAGGATATGCATAAGAGATGGGGGGGGGGCAAACAATGTACCTTTTCCCCTAGTCTTGATGTTCAGTCCCCTATCATAGCCTGAACTGAAGAAAGAGCTGTCTCTGGCAGTGGAGGTGTCTACAATAGGAAGGAGAAAAAATACATCCCTGTAACAACAGGGAACGGAAAGAGTTCCAGGAATGCTTCAGGTAACTTGTTTTTACGTAAAGAAATTAGGCTCTCAGAATCTGAGAATTGTAAACTTGATGTGTCTTTATACTTTTTTCAAGAGATGAAGAAAGTGTTTCTCACCATGCTGCATGGCCTGAGAATTTATTTCTTTCACTACAAGTTTGTTTCTAATAAGCACTATGTTCTACCTTATAAATTCAGAATGTTTCTCATTCACCTGATATTTAAAAGGCAAATGAAAAGATCTTATGAAACATGTTTACCTGTTTTCTAGTTCTGCATGAATGAAAGCATCTGTTTTCCAAGTTTGAAACAATGTGTGTCCCTTTTCCAGCTTATGGATTCAAAACAGAAACTTACCTACTGTCTCTCTTCCACTAAAGCATGTTCATAGAAAACAAAATGTTATTAAGGTTATGACTACGCAACTTCCAGATCTGAAATGAAGGCTTCCTCCTCGCAAGCAAGCCATTGGGTGGAAGCAGGACTCTCCTGAACAGGGCAGGGAAGGAACCAGAGCTGCCGGACAGATTTTTCTGCCTGCTTCCTCCTGATCACTGCTTCTGGAGACAAGCCTCCTTGGAAGAGGGCCATGACCTTCAAAAGATTGCTATGCAGGTGTAGGGGCTGACAGAAGGCTGGTCGGGCTCTTCCTGGTTAAAGGAAGCTTCACTCAGAGAGGTTCTTATGGGTTCCTTGTCCACAGCAGATCTCTGTGAAAACACCACTTGCAAAACAAACAAAACTGAAAAACCTAGACTCTGTGTTCTTTTGGAGGACTACACAACTTCTACCTTTGATTTCCATGAAAAGATGTTTGTGTTGGAGAATGCAAATAAGTATGTTTGGCTGGCTTTTAAATCATTTAAAAGTCTACCTTAAAAACTACCGAACGCGTCTGAAAGAAATTAAGGAAGACACAAAGAGATGGAAAAATATTCCATGCTCATGGATTGGCAGAATTAATATTGTGAAAATGTCAATGCTACCCAGGGCAATTTACACATTAATGCAATTCCTATCAAAATACCATGGACTTTCTTCAGAGAGTTGGAACAAATCATCTTAATATTTGTGTGGAATCAGAAAAGACCCCAAATAGCCAGGGGAATTTTAAAAAAGAAAACCATAACTGGGGGCATCACAATGCCAGATTTCAGGTTGTACTACAAAGCTGTGGTCATCAAGACAATGTGGTACTGGCACAAAAACAGACACATAGATCAATGGAACAGAATAGATAATCCAGAAGTGGACCCTCAACTTTATGGTCAATTAATATTCGACAGGCAGGAAAGACTATCCACTGGAAAAAAAGTCTCTTCAATAAATGGTGCTGGGAAAATTGGACAGCCACATGCAGAAGAATGAAACTAGACCATTCTCTTACATCATACACAAAGATAAACTCAAAATGGATGAAAGATCTAAATGTGAGACAAGACTCCAGCAAAATTCTAGAGAACACAGGCAACAACACCCTTTTTGAACTTGGCCACAGCAACTTCTTACAAGATACATCCATGAAGGCAAGAGAAACAAAAGCAAAAATAAATTATTGGGACTTCATCAAGATAAAAAGCTTCTGCACAGCCAAAGAAACAGTCAAGAAACTAAAAGACAACCTACAGAATGGCAGAAGATATTTGCAAATGACGTATCAGATAAAGGGCTAGTATCCAAGATCTATAAAGAACTTATTAAACTCAACAGCAAAGAAACAAACAATCCAATCATGAAATGGGCAAAAGACATGAACAGAAATTTCACAGAGGAAGACATAGACGTGGCCCACAAGCACATGAGAAAATGCTCCGCATCCCTGGCCATGAGGGAAATACAAATCAAAACCACAATGAGATACCACCTCACACCAGTGAGAATGGGGAAAATTAACAAGACAAGAAACAACAAATGTTGGACAGGATGTGGAGAAAGGGGAACCACCTTGCACTGTTGGTGGGAATGTGAACTGGTGCAGCCACTCTGGAAAACTGTGTGGAGGTTCCTCAAAGAGTTAAAAATAGATCTGCCCTACGACCCAGCAATTGCACTGCTGGAGATTTACCCCAAAGATACAGATGCAGTGAAACGCCAGGACACCTGTACCCCAATGTTTATTGCAGCAATGTCCACAATAGCCAAACCATGGAAGGAGCCTTGGTGTCCATCAAAAGATGAACAGATAAAGAAGATGTGGTCTATGTATACAATGGAATATTACTCAGCCATTAGAAACGACAAATAGCATCCTTTTGCTTCGACGTGGATGGACCTGGAGGGTATTATGCTGAGTGAAATAAGTCAATCGGAAAAGGACAAACATTATATGGTCTCATTCATTTGGGGAATATAAAAATTAGTGAAAGGGAATAAAGGGAAAGGAGAGGAAATGAGTGAAAGTATCATTGAGGGAGACAAAACATGAGAGACACCTAACTCTGGGAAATGAACAAGGGGTAGTGGTAGGGGAGGTGGGCGGGGGGTTGGGGTGACTGGGTGATGGGCACTGAGGGGGGCACTTGGCGGGATGAGCACTGGGTGTTATGCTATATGTTGGCAAATTGAACTCCAAAAAAATAAATAAATAAATAAAAACCTCAAATCATTTAAAAGTCTGAGATGGTATCTACATACCGGTTTAAAATTCCAAAAGTGATTGTAAATCATAACCGTATATCTGGCACACTGAAGCAGAAGAAGTCCCTGAAGGAAAAACTCTACTTCCCCACTAACAGAATGATCCACACATCCTAACAATGGGCTGGAGGAATAAGTTTAAAGTCCTGCATCAAGGGGCACTTGGGTGGCTCAGCGGGTAAGTGTCTGCCTTTGGCTTAAGGCATGATCCCAGGGTCTTAGGAAGAGTCCTGCATCATTTGTTCATAGAAAAAAGATGATGAGAATACCATTACGCATGTTTCAGGGATGATTATTGTACTATATGCTAAATACATGTTGAATTAAATGGGCTGCTCTGTGAATCTCCTAGTCAGTTATAACACCAACCACATAATCCAAAATGTACAACGCAAGTCAGTCAGTCACCAAATTCATAGGGACAAAAAGTAGAAAGGAAGTGACAAGGGACTATGGAGAGGAGACAATGGGGAATTAGAGTTTAATGCAGATAGAGCTTCCTTTGAGGAAGATGAAAAAGCTCTGGAAATGCAGGGTGGTGATGGTTACACAATAACATGAAGGCACTTGCTGCCACAGAACTGTCCACTTAAAATGGTTAATTTTATGCTGTATTACCACAATAAAAAAGAAAACAGTATATAAAATTTTATAGAACTGCAGGGGGACAGGAGAGATCATCTTGCCACACACTTTACTGTCCCTGTATCGTTTTCTTCCAAACTAGAATAGCTTCTCTAGACTCTACCCTCACCCAAATCATGCTCAAATTCTTGTTCCAATGCTCCTGTCCATTGCTGGGGTTATTGTATTTGATGTACCCACAGATAAATGGGTAATATGAAGCAAGTTAGATACATCTATCTGGGGCTAAAGAGAGAGACTAGCGCCAGAGACATGAATTTAGAAGTTAGTTGTGATAGAGGGCACCTGGCTGGCTCAGTTGGTTAGGTGTCCGACTCGTGATTCTGGCTGAGGTTATGATCTCAGGTTTGTGGGACCGAGCCCCGCACCGGGCTCACACTCAGCATTGAGTCTGCTGGAGATTCTCTCCCTCTGCCCTGCCCTGCCTTTCAAATAAATAAATATATCTTAAAAAAAGGAAGAAGAAGAAGTTGTTGTGGTAAAGTGAATGAGACTGACCAGAGCAACATGCAGAATGAGAGGAATATACATAGTAGGGCACTCAATAACGAAATATCTGCTACACTGAATCTAATATGGGGCTCCTTCGTGATGTGTTATTTCAAGTTTAAGCCATATTTATTTTGAAGAAAAAACATTGTATGAAGAAGAAAATTTTTCTCTCTTCAATTTCCTTCAAGTTTTATAAGAAAACTCTGAAAAACCATTTTTAACTAAGGAACATTCCAGAAACATTCACCATACACTGGGAGTAAACACACACAAAAATCTCAGGAAAAACAGTGAGAAGGTCACAAAACTTTACAGACTCTATTCTAGAATATTTTAGTTCAATCATTCAATTTTTAAAAATAAATATCAAGGTGGTGGTATGTGGAGGGGGCATATTTCCTTAATATAAACAGAAATCTAAAGGTGATTTTAAGCAGCAAATAAAGGCATGATTCAAATTTTATTCAATGCCTGAGTGAGCTTCATTTTAAGATTTACATTGAACTAGAAAAATATTTAAAGATTATAAAAATTTTTCCAATATTATGAGATCAGAAGGGAAGGGTTTGCTTATTTTAGCACTCTTCATAAAGACTAACTTTGTCTCTCGAGAAAATCGGCAGTGAACTAAAATTAAAGGAAAATACTGTGGTCATACTGATGTTTGTCTGGCTTTTACTCTTGGTTTTAAAAATGAAGTTATACAGTGAGCTCAGTCAAAATGAATACCTTGTACATTTTTGCATGTTTCAAGGAAATCACTACAACTGCATACAGTTTCAGAGAGCATATAATTTTCTTTCAAATTCAGTAACTTTTCCTCCAGCCTACAGTGAGGTCTTGCTTTTATGTATGATATCCTATGTAAAGACAACCTGAGAAAAACCCATATCCTACAATACTGAATTAACTCAACTCACAAAATCCCCCATGTCATCTGAAATGGAAGGATGGGCCACAATAAAAACATAAGTCGATTGATAATGCAGGTCCCTGATGGTACTCAGAGGATGTAGCCTGGAGTTATATTGACTGCACTAAACAGAACTCTGTTATATTTGATGTGATTTTAGTTTTCTTAAAAAGAAAGCAAGCTCACAGAGTCCCACTCTGTTTTAATATAAATGGAAAATAAACAAGTTGGTCAGTTTAAGTTGGTAATTTAAATAATTAATAATAATTTAATTATTTAATATTAAAAGGTTATAAAATCATAATCTACTTCTGTGTGTATATATGCACATGTATCTAGAGATAATACACACACATTTATTTACTTCAATGTAAACAGATTCTGGATAAAAATAATCAGTATCAGCCAGCTGTGAATTTCTACAATTTTATCAAGAAATGACATGTTCTTCAAAGTAGTCTTTCATATCACGGACTTTAATTAATGATGGTTAAAGAGGATAAAAATAATTCTGTTTGATCCTTTAAGAAGACATCATAGATAGTGGCCCTGGTTCACAGATTAGTCTGAGAACATTCTATAATCAAGGCTTGAACAGGACAATCTTTTATTTATTTAAATATTAAGTATTTATTGGGTGAGTGGTACATGTACAGTATGAGGGGAATTTTTAAAAACATGAACTCTTAAGAATAAATAATACAAACAGCTATAATCCATTTTCCATGAGAGTCCTGAATCTGAGTCAATGGAGGCTATAAAGAACCAATGAAACAGTCAACACCACATTGGTACCCATTTTCAAGGTAATAAGAATAGGCCATTTGAAATAGGACTTATTGAATATTTTAAGTTGATTACCAAAAAAAAGCTTACCTGTTACAGATGCCTAAGAATAGCAAAGGTTGAGGTTTGCAATAGAGAAGGTCTGGAATTACCAGGATTCAATCCAGAAAGAGTAAACAGAATGAGTAAACAGCACACACAACAACAACAACAACGACAAGTTCCTGAGGCTGCCTCAAACCAAGCCTGCTATGGCAATCAGGAGGGAGACCTAAATGTATCGCTACTGAGTGATCACTCAGGATTCCTAAAGTAGTCTGACGTGCTAAATAAGTTTTGTAGGAGAATTCAGAAGCAAAATATGCCACAAAGGATTAAACAATTGTGTGTACAATAAAAGAGACTAATGGCTAACACTGAGAAGTAAATTGGCTAGGAATTAACATTTCCTCTTGGAAGCCTATCTTTCACACTACCGCCTTCCCCACAAAATGCTAGAAGTGACTACTTGCTTGTTTGTGTACCCATCTGGACCTTGTACATATCTTTAATCACAAAATCTGCACCCTCTTAGTGCAATGTGGGACTGTGAGCTCCCTCATGGCAGGGTGAGTTCTTCATTTTTTTAAAACTTATGGGGGAGGGAGGGATGGGGCAGAGGGAGAGAATCACGAAGCAGACTCTGTGCTGAGTGTGGAGCCTGATACGGGGCTCAATCCCACGACTTATGAGATCATGACTTGAGTCATGATCAAGAGCCAGAGGCTCACCCTACTGAGCCACCCAGGTGTCCTAGGCTATTCATTTTTTTTTTAAATTTTTTATGATAGTCACAGAGAGAGAGAGAGAGAGAGGCAGAGACACAGGCAGAGGGAGAAGCAGGCTCCATGCACCAGGAGCCCGATGTGGGATTCGACCCCGGGTCTCCAGGATCGCGCCCTGGGCCAAAGGCAGGCGCCAAACCGCTGCGCCACCCAGGGATCCCATAGGCTATTCATTTTTATATTTCCAGCACCTAATACAGTGTATGATACATAGTGACAGGTTGCATAAGGATTTATTCTGCTATGCATTTACACCACATTTCTAATTTGTGTAATAACAGAATAAATGGGCTTTGTAAAAAGGCAGCAAAATTTATGATTTCTAAATCAGTAATAACTGATAACTATATTATAATAACTGATAACTGATAACTATATTAGTAATAGGTTATTATCCTAGGGTTATCCTTAATTACGTATTAATTATCCTTTGGTCAGCAGAATACAAAAAGGTAGCATTAATTCTTATGCAGGCCAATAACTTGATGAGTTATAAACATACCCTTTTTGTCCCAGAGATAGATGAAAAAAAAAAACCAACTGACCAAACAAACAAAAAAACTCTTCCTCTCATTTGTAAACTCTGAAAAGTGAAGATCGAACATCGCCCTTCTTTGAAAGTTTTCAACATAGGGATAAAAAATTTTAATTTTAACATATTTTTTAACTCACACGTAAGCTAGATTTTTCTTTTTGTTTTTCACATTTCAATAGACACAGATCCTGACTTCTGACTCTGGAACCCAAGGACTCCTGGGTTTTACTAACCAGAGGGTTGTATTATGCAGTCATACCTCCATCTGCTGCAACCTCAGGTGTCTGCTAATCCTCTGATCCTGGAAACTAAAATTCCAACTTCTGTGGGGAAAAGGGGAAGGATAGACAGTATTCCACCTGCCTCCACTTCAACAGATATTTATCATGTGCTTAAGATGTGCCATGTCCTATGCTAAGTGATGGAAAAACCAAGACTGGAAGAGCTGAACTCCCTGCCATCAAGGAGCTCATAATATGGAGGGAGAGAAAGATGTGTAAATAACCACTGTAACTCCATGGAATAAATGACATACTTACATGTTCCATCAATTCTGAGGTTGAGACAGACTGGACCATTGAGAATAATGTGTGAAAGCCCAGGGGAAAAGCTCTTTCCTGACAAAGGATGTGTCTCAAGGACCAGCTGCATTTCTGCTCCTCTGTCAACCCAATGTTCAGGTGTGGAATAACGGTGCAGCTGAGTGCTGGGATGCATTCAGGATACAGCTGCTAAATCTAAAAACAGTCTATTTGGCACTATAAATGGAGCTGGATTCTGCCTGGAGGCCAAAGACTGCCAAATCTTAATTTAAGACATCGCCTTTCAAAAAGTAGAATTAAAAAAAAGAGAAAAACTTATAATGAAAATCCCTTATGACTTAAATAATACAGCACACACGTTACCTTTAAATATGATCCGTAGTATTTTGTTACATATGAGCTGTCACACTGACTCAAAACAGTTATTTCTTGCTGAATGTCTTCAATTTCATCTTCGGCTTCCTCAAGGTCTATGATTTTAATAGCAACCACTTGCTGGGTACGGTTATCAATTCCTTTGAAAACTTCTCCAAAGGAGCCTTTCCCAATGCGTTCTAATTTTGTGAACAGTTCTTCTGGATCTGCTATGTTATTCTAAGGGGGGGGGCAGGAAGAAAGAAAGAAAGAAAGAAAGAAAGAAAGAAAAGAACACAAATGTTTTGCATCAAATTTTTTTAAATGAAAGGAAAATAAATCACGAAGGCAATACCACATTTTAAAAAGCATACAAACTCCCTTGACTCTCCTCCACATGTGCTTTGTTAGAGCAATTATAATCCCAAACAGCCAGCTAGTCCATATTCTCCTGGATCACCCACACTAACTGGGCTTAGCTGATCCTGTTACCACAAACAATCCCATACAGCAAATGTTATCTCTGATGCCTGCCAAAGGGTCAGGTACTTCTAACTGTGACATTGGCCTTAGCAACATTTTCTTCTAGATATATTTCCTTAGGCAAAGGCAACAAAAACAAAAATAAACTTTTGGAACTACATCAACATAGAAAGCTTTTGCACAGTGAAATAAACCGCCAACAAAACGAAAAGGCAACCTATTTGAAAAGCAGAAAATATTTGCAAATAATATGCCTGATAAAGGGTTAATACCTAAATTATATATAAAACTTGCACAATTCAACACCAAAAAAAAAAACAAATAAAATACTCTGATTTAAAAATGGGCAAAAGACCTGAATAGACATTTTTATTTTTTTAAAGATTTAATTTATTTATTAGAGAGGGAGAGTGTGCATGCACACACGTAAGCAGGTAGGAAGGACAGAGGGAGAGGTAGAGAATCTCAAGCAGACTCCTGGCTGAGCATGGAGCCTGAGGTGGGCCTCAATCCCAGGACCCTGAGATGTTGACTTGAGCTGAAATCAAGAGTCTGATATTTAAACCGACTGAGCTGCCCAGGCAACCCCAGAATAGACATTTTTCTAAAGGCATCCAGATGGCTAACAGATACATGAAAAGATGTTCAACATCACTAATCAGGGAATTGCAAATCAAAACCATAATGAGCTATTTACCTTACACCTGTCAGAATGACTGACAAGAAAAATAACAAGTGTTGGTAAGGATGTGGAGAAAAAGGAACCCTTGTGCACTATTAGTGGGAATGTAAATAGGTATAGCCACTGTGGAAAACAGTATGGAGGTTCCTTAAAAAATTAAAAATAGAAATATATGATCCAGTAACTCCACTACTAGGTATCTACGCAAAGAAATTGAAAACATTAATTCTAAAAGATATGTATACCCCTATGTTTATTGCAGCCTTACCTATGATAGCCAAAATATGGAAGCAGCCCAAGTGTTCATCCATAGATGAATGGATAAAGAAGATGTGGTACATATATGATACAGTATTACTCAGCCATAAAAAAGAGCAAGATCTTGCCATTTGTGATGACATGGATGAAACTAGAGAGTATTATGCTAAGTGATATAAGCCAGACAAAGACAAATACCATGTGATTTCATTTATATGTGGAATCTAAACAAAATAAAACAAAAAACAGACCACATACAGAGAACAAACTGATGGTTGCCAGAGAATAAGGGGTTGGGGGGTGGCCAGGCAAAATAGATAAAGGGGATTAAGAGTACAACTTCAGTTATAAAATAAGTAAGTCATAGAGATGAAAAAGTACAGCATAGGGGATATAGTCAACAATATCACAGTAACATTGTTTGGTGACAGATGGTGACTACACTTATCTTGGTGAACACTAAGTATGTATGAATCATTATATTGTAAGCCTGAAACTAATATAACATTGTATGTGAATTATACTTCAAAAAAAGGGGGTGGACACTTTTTCAAATAAAGCAGCTGACTAGACAGAGTTTGCATATTAACACAACAGTAG
Source organism: Canis lupus dingo (assembly GCF_003254725.2). Taxonomy (NCBI): domain Eukaryota; kingdom Metazoa; phylum Chordata; class Mammalia; order Carnivora; family Canidae; genus Canis; species Canis lupus. The sequence goes on along the minus strand of NC_064281.1, from coordinate 103,462,917 downwards.
CCATGGTGAGAGAACACCTAACCTAAGCTATAAGTAGGTGAATTGTTTAAAATTCTAAAATTCTGCCAGCAGAATATTACCTTTTCACACTCCTTCTCTTTCCAGCTCTGATATTCCAATACCCCACCTATACTACTAAACTACCATGTAAACAATACAGAATGAAAAAGACTCACGAATCTATAAGTCTATTTTTCTCTTTACTTGGGATCCTATCTGTATGTAATGTTTTCATCAATGGCTGAAATAAGATCCTCTGCCTTGATCATAATTGCTAGTGCTCATTTGGAAATGGTAATATGTTGAGCCTCTACAACTCATCTCCCAGTAGGAATCTAGAGTAAGTCAGTATTTTGCTACAATAAAATCTAGGATGAAGCATAGATTTTTAAGTTAGCAAATGCTTCGGATATTCATAAATTCACTGTCCTTTCCTGATTCAGAAATATCCTTTATCTTCTACAATTCTGAATTCAAACTTTCTCCCATGAGATAATGTTTATATCCTTACTTAAAATTCATATTGCTGAATAGTACCACTAATCAAGTAGAAACACAAGATTTCTAAACCTCCCCCAAAAGACACATTATTAATTTATACTTAAATGCTTCAAAATATAGAAGGATGCTATCTAGTTCTGGTGAGCTGTATATATTTAATGTCAACTGGACCTGCATTATCTGTTCATTTACTACAATTTTACCTTATCAACAATTTCAGGAGACAATTAGAGAGTTAGCCTGTTCCCTTACATCTTCTGTTATTAGACAAAGAGATCATTAAAGTTTATTTTTGTTTCTCATCAAGTTGTTTGCATCAACAGCATCAAATAGATCCACTAATGATTCCATTAAACTGCCTGTCTTCGAGTAACTAAAAGCTTACGACTGATTTTGAAAAATTTCACCTTTTTTTCAACCTGCCCAAATTCAGTTTGTACATGACCTTCTTACTTTATAAGCTTCCCCATTCTCCTTGATTGATTTTTCCCATTTCTAGAAGATGCACTTCCCATGTAGTAGTCTCTTTGATACTGCAAGCTACTTGTTATTCCCAACCATCTCCAGTACCTACATTGAACAAATAGCTTGAGCTGCCCACAGGGGCTTTTAAAAATAATTTAGATTTCTAGTAGGCTGCAAATGTGTCTTTAATGCTTACATTTTATTATACACCTTCCCTAAAATTTGAGTACCATCGTGATTAATTTCCTTGGTGTTCCCTTAGCAAGAAATTGTACCTTGTTACAATTAATATCACATGGTAGCTAACCCACCAGTTGCCTCTTCCTACTTTTGGTGATGGTTCTTCTGTTTTGTTTTCGTTTGGTTTGGGTTTTTTTTTGGTGGTGGTTCTTGTCTTTCTAGCACTTTGTGGCAAGACTACTCACCAAAGTTCTATAAGTTGCCAAATTCAGTGGATTTGGAAAAATAAAAGAAACAAATCTTTCCATTTTTCTGATAAAACCACAAAACAAATCTGAAAGTTGTGAGTATACCATCGGATTAAAAAATACATAGTACGCACTCTCTGATAACACATTCTGGACTAGGAAGCGTATTCGTTAACTTTCTAACAAGATTTTTCGTTGTTGTAAGCAACAAAGATTAAACCCTAATCTCCTTAATTCATGTTTTAAAAGGATTTCGCTGAAACAATCAACCCCGGGAGAACACAGCTGTTCTGTAATAAAATGGGTTCCTGACAGCATGTAAACAAAGATTTAAACATCGAATCACATTTTGCATCTTAAACTAGCTCTGAAGTGAATCCTAACTCATTGTAGTTTCCGATTTTAAATCAAGGAGTACCAATTTGGAGAAAGGAAAAGAGAATGCTTTTACACAATGTTTGTACTTTCCACTCCTTTATTTTGGGATGAAAAACCTGTCATGCAAAACCTCAATGTCTAGAATGAGGGGAATCATGAAAACAGCTTCTTAGGAGTAGAACCTCACCTCTTTGACTTCTGAAGGATAGAGCTCCCTGCTCTGTTTACCAAGTCCTGAATATTGGATAGATAATCCCGAAGTTCTATCTTTCCCTTCACCGTCTCACAAGCTTCTTAAACCAAAGTATGCCAAATCTTAATCAGGACAGGTTTTCTTCCTTTTTCTTTTTGTGCAAGGGCAAAATCAAGCAAATACGTGGTAAACATCTCAAGCAATTTCATAAATAGAAAACAACCTATATGGGGCAGCCTGGGTGGCTTGGCGGTTTAGCGCTGCTTTCAGCCCAGGGCTTGATCCTGGAGACCTGGGATTGAATCCCACGTCTGGTTCCCTGCATGGAGCCTGCTTCTCCCTCTGCCTGTGTCTCTGCCCACCCCCCATCCCGTGTCTCGTGAATAAATAAATAAAATCTTTTTTTTAAAAAAAAGAAAGAAAACAACCTGTATGAAGAAACTGATTTGCTTACTTGTTCACATCACTCTTCTTCAGAGTCTCTAAGAAAATCAAGTTCAGTCAGCAACCTCTTCATCCAAATCAAATTTTAATATTAAAATATTAGAGAATATTAAGAATTTCCAAAGAATATTAAAATCTCCTGATCTTCCTATCTCTACTGCAAGATCTCAGTTTACTACTAGATCTGTGTTTGCACTGACTTCTCAAAGCCATGGCACAGGATGGAGCTCTAAGTTCTGTAGCAGAAGCCAATGGGAGCAATGGTTACGTTAACTTCACATGGATTTATAACTAACGGTAGATGATTTATACATGCTTCATAAAAACAGGTCTGTGCACATGGGAACCTCACAGGTCTACCTCAGGACATTCACATTACTCCTTGACCTCCTGTACTTGTTGGGCTGTGCTTGGATTTGAACTCTCCAGCTCTAAGCACATTGTAACAAATCTGAATCTTAGACAGAAGTTATCATTACTATTTAAACAGTAAGGGTAGTAACTAGCTTTCAGTGTGAAAATACTCTTAGGATGCCCTAAAGGGACATTTGAATGTGGAAAGTCAGTGGCAGATGGAAGAAGCCTTCTTTCATACTGAAATCACAGAATCAGAGAGTTGGAAGGATTCTTAAGGGTTCTCTAGGGACTCTCCAGTCCTGGCTACACATTAGAATCACCAGGACAACTTTTAAAATGCAGATATCTAGGCGTCATCCCCAAAGTACTGATTTGGGATCTCTGAAATTAGTGCCTAGCAATAAGTTTTTGTTTTAAAGTGCTCCAAACTACTTCCTATGTAGTCATTTTGGCACCAGACTTGACATCAGCATTGGGAACCACCGAGAAAACATCTGAAATTTGTATCCTTGATTATAGGGAACTCATCACCCCTATTTTTCCCAGGCAAGCCCATGGCTCACTTCTAACTGTGCACACTCAAAGTGGACAACTTGGATATTAAAATTAAACCAAAGGGACTTCGGTATTTATATATATATATAGCTGTATTTTAAATATTTAGTCTGAAATACTTCTAAGGACAAATTTATAAAATTAGGGCCTACCCTCAAATAAGACAAGAAAAGTAATATTTACCAAAACACACACAACGTATCCCATATTTTTTTTTTGGTAATTCAGTTTATTCCTTCACCACCCAAAGGCCCAGACCCCAGGAAGCACCACAAAACTGAGGCAGGATAGCCCAGAGTGCAATCTCCCATACTCTTTGTGCGTGTATCTTTGAACATTTTTAAAAACACAATAGTGCTCAATGTAATAATAGGTTCAGATCTGATTGATGACAGTTTTGAGATAACAGTCAACATTGGCAAAGAATAAAAGTTTAGCTAGTAGATAATGCGTACAAATTGTGGATGGGGGTGGAGGGAAGGAAAAAGGTTTCCTTGACCCTCTTAAGGTCCCTGGCTGGTTCTGAAATAAAACTCACAAAGATAAGTTAACAGAAAAAAATCACATAAATTTATTTAATATAAGTTTTACATGATACTGGAGCCTCCATAAGGAAATGAAGACTCAGAAATGGTTAAACTGGTGAGGTTTTAAAAAATATTTTATTTATTTATTTATTTATTTATTTATTTATTTATTTATTTATTTGAGAGAGAGAGAGAGAGAGATACCATGACCTGAGCCAAAACCAAGAGTCAGTTGCTCAACTGGCAGAGCTGTCCAGGGACCCCTAAACTGGTGTGTTTTCATGCTGGGTTTGACAAAGGGCAAAAAACTGTGAACAAGGGCAAAGAGTATGAGCTAAATGTAGTAAACTGGGGGAAACATAGCAAGGTCTGTTTGTTCAGATTCTTCTTGGCACCCTTTTGTCTTTGGAGACAGAGATGACAGAGATGCTCCTTTCTCTCTCTATGAGTACTATGTACTATGAGAACACCTCTCACGTGAGGGTCTTATAACCTGCTTCAGGGGACAAGGGCAGGGAGGAGGGGAAGAGGGAGAGTCAGTTAGAGTGACCTTCCTGCTTCTGCTATTTCCTCAAACCCCTTTAGCTTAAAATATTCAACATGCCAAGGTGTTATATTTTGGGGTAGTCCCATCAGGGGTAGTAGGAATGACTGAGTCAGGAGAAACAAGAAAACTGTAGACAAAATTAGAATTAGCTTTGAGGTTTTAACAGAATGGAGACCTGGAAAGCCAAAGGTGGTAAAGAACCAAAGGTACAAAATCTAATAGTTCCTTGACTCTGAGGCAGTCAAAGTAAAACCTCTAGTATGGAGCGGAGTGTAAAAACATAATAGATTTAGGGAAGAAAAGGTAGATTTCTTGGAGAATTTGGCCAGGAAGGGTTGAGATCAAGTGAGAGAACTTTCAAGAACCAAGAACCCAGCTGAGCAAAGATGACCTCAAAATATGTTTTGCACTTGCCTCCCTACCTAAATAAAATCTGTACCATGAATGCTCTTGGCTACACAATACTTTTTGCACTTAACGAAGACTGATCTGTGTACAAGCCTGCCAGTGACTCACTGATGAAGAGGACTATACAGGAAATGATGAGCAAAGAATTTGCTAACAATATGAGGCTTAGAAGGGAAGACCTCTTACTCTCTTCAAAGTCTCAAGTGGTAACACTGTGAGTGACCTGCAGTGAACTCAGGATGTCCGGACAGTCAGAGAGTAATTAAAAACTATAGCCTAACAATATACTGAAGACTAGAGATATATCTGCTTAGTTACCTATTGAAATTGCCCAGATTAGTTCTCCCAAGCTAGAGAGGAAACACTTTTCTGGATTACTTCCATGTCCGTATTACCGGTCGTCTAACAAGTAGAATGCATAGAAATCATTTTCTAGGGGCTCCAAGAGCCTCAAATGCCATTACTTCTATTATGACTGCCTATATTAAGATTTGTCAATTGCCCCTGTCAACATTGCCTCAAAAGTTTGTTGAGTGCTTCCTAATCAAGTTATTGCCAGAAAAAATATAAAAATTTAAAATCAACAGCCATATACCTCTTAGTACTGCTTATGTTCACGACCACAGGACACTATCTTTTTAAAGATATATATGATCCAAGCACAACTGACTTCTCCCTGGATAGAACTATAACAGTCAGAGGCGTTTATAGCTGGAAGGAAGTGTGTAGGTCATTTAGACCAACTCCTTCTCTCCACCATTCTCTCCAAATGTTTGTTGTTGGGCAACAAACATTTCTTGTATGCCCACTGTGTCCCAGGCTAATACCACCAAATGAAAGCTATGAAATTTAAAACCTTTTATGTCAAAATGATGTCAGAGTTAGGGAAAGGTTAAGAAGGGAAATAGAAATCCTGAAATTAAAAGAATTATAGGATCTTTGAGATAGACAGTAAGTTAGCATACATCTGATCCAAGATCTATTTTTATAGGGGAAAAAAACCTCCTGGCTTGTAGAGGTTCTAAACTGTTCAAGGATATAAGGTAGTTAACTAGTAGCAAAGCTCAAACTTGAACCCAGGTCTCCTGACTCTTAAATGTAAGGTTCTTTCACTGTAGCTTGGATCAATTTGTAACTTAAATTATACTCTTTTGCTATAAAACCAAAATTATTTTCCATCATGAACAGAGCACATAACTGTTCAATGTCTACCTAGTAATATCCCTACATTTAAAGAATCTGAAAACTTTTAAATTTGAAAGAATTTGAAAAACTTAAAATAAATTTTCCTCTTCTCCAAATGATATGATTTCTTACAATTTTGGAATCACTACACAATTGGCAATCCCTGCAGATATGCAGGATTACCAAATATTTTATATTACAATTCCACAGAGAGGCGACCTGTATGTACTCTTGACTTTCTGGCCAGGTTAGTGTATTTGGCCCATTTTTTCCATGTCAATAACTACACTGGAATGGGCCAGCCTCTGGAGTGTGGGAGGCAAGGTAGTGATGGTAATTTTTTTTTTTTTTTTGTGATGGTATTCCATACCATGATTCCCCTAGGATCCAACCTCTGGAAACCAACAGCTCCAATTCCAACTTTATCAGTGATTTATCGTAACCCTTAACACTTCCATAACTCAACACTGAGGCTTTCAGTTCTGTTCATTTAAAAAGGCCCTCAAGTTGATGACGTGGTCCATGAATAAAAATAATATTTTTGTTCTAAATTTTATATGAGCATAGAGTTGTTCAAATGACCATGTAAATACTCAGATTACTTTAGTAATGCGAAGAATAAAACAAACTCATATTTTTTTTCTAAACTTTTGAAGAATGTGATGTTAGCAGAGCATTTTTCCACTTTGTACAATCTCAGGTTCATTTTACAAGAATCTTTTTTTTTTCTCATTCAACTTTTGTTTTAATGGGTCTCAAAATTCTGTGACAGATTTTTGGTCAAGTTGTTTCCATTAAAAAGTATTGATTTTAAAAACTAATAACTTAAAACTGCCACACATGCACAAACACACACACAAAAACAAATGGTCCACAAAACATTCTCCTTTCCTTCTGAAGGTTTTACGATGCATTGTTATCATTAACCAGTCTTTTACTATTAAACTTAAATGGCCAATTGACACAAACAGTTCTGAGACCGTTCTTCCACCACTGATTAAGACTAGGGTGGCAGGTATTGGGGATAATATTCATTTAGCCTTCTGAGCTTTCTGGGCAGACTTGGTGAATTTGCCAGCTCCAGCTGCCTTCTTGTCCACTGCTTTGATGACACCCGCAGCAACCGTCTGTCTCATGTCACGAACAGCAAAACAGCCTGAAGGAGGATAGTCAGAGAAGCTATCAGCATACATAGGTTTGCCAGGAACCATATCAACAATGGCAGCATCCCCAGATTTCAAGAACTTGGGACCATGTTCCAGCGTTTTTCCAGAATGACGATCTATCTTCTCCTTCAGCTCAGCAAACTTGCAAGCAATGTGAGCTGTATGACAATCCAGCACAGGTGCATATCCAGCACTGATTTGGCCTGGATGGTTCAAGATAATCACCTGAGCCGTGAAGCCAGCTGCTTCCATTGGTGGGTCATTTTTGCTGTCACCACCCACATTGCCACAACAAACATCTTTGACAGATACGTTCTTGACATTGAAGCCCACACTGTCCCCAGGAAGAGCCTCACTCAAAGCTTCAGGTGCATTTCAACACACTAGACTTCAGTTGTAACACTGACTGGAGCAAAGGTGACTACCATGCCAGGCTTAAGAACACTAGTCTCCACTCAACCCACTGGGACAGTACCAATACCACCAATTTTGTAGACGTCCTGGAGAGGCAGACGCAAGGGCTTATCAGTTGGACGAGTTGGTGGCAGAATGCAATCCAGAGCTTCAAGCAGTGTGGTTCCACTGGCATTCCCATCTTTACAGGTGACTTTCCATCCCTTGAACCAAGGCATGTTAGCACTTGGTTCCAGCATGTTGTCACCATTCCAACCAGAAATTGGCACAAATGCTACTCTGTCGGGGTTGTAGCCAATTTTCTTAATGTAGGTGCTGACTTCCTTAACGATTTCCTCGTATCTCTTCTGGCTGTAAGGTGGTTCAGTGGAACCCATTTTGTTAACACCAACAATTAGTTGTTTTACACCCAGTGTGTAAGCCAGAAGGGCATGCTCACAGGTCTGCCCATTCTTGAAGATACCTGCTTCAAATTCACCAACACCAGCAGCAACAATCAGGACAGCACAGTCAGCCTGAGATGTTCCTGTAATCATGTTTTTGATAAAGTCTCTGTGTCCTGGGGCATCAATGATGGTCACATAATACTTGCTGGTCTCGAATTTCCACAGGGAGATATCAATGGTGATACCACGTTCACGTTCAGCTTTCAGTTTATCCAAGACTCAGGCATGCTTGAAGGAGCCTTTTTCCATCTCAGCAGCCTCCTTCTCAAATTTTTCGATAGTTCTTTTGTTGATCCCACCACATTTGTAGATCAGATGGCCAGGAGTGGTAGACTTGCCCGAATCTATGTGTCCAATGACGATGATGTTGATGTGAGTCTCTTTCTTTCCCATTTTGGTTTAGGTTTAGTGGTGGTTTTCACAACACCTGTGTTCTGGCGGCAAACCCGTTGCGAAAAAAGGTATTACAAGAATCTGATAAAAGTTTACGAAATTCTTAAAAGAGACCTGTGTGATTTAGATTTCTGAAGTAAAACATTTAGCTTCACTATATTTTGTATATGACAGAATAAGAACTAAGGTAAAAACTGGTATGTCTGTATATGTTTCAAATTAAACATGGGTAGTTGGGCTTGAGGTCAATTTTATTCAGGTGGTCAGTCATCTGAGTTTGTATTTCCAAAAAAGTTTGCCTGTTTTTATGCCACATTCACATTTCTGTATCTCTCACAAAGGTTATTATAATTTGCTTTTGCAACATACAGATGTCCAATTGCCCGGTTTTATGTATTCGCAGTAAAATAAATGAACTGTAGTCAAAAACATGGTTACAACCACCCAGGTCTCCCTTCTGGTCATCACAGAGTATTTTATCATCTCACAGTGGAGTCCCTGTCTTTACTTACCACTTAAAAGGCAGTTTTGAGATGGATGAGGCAGCCCTGGTCTTACTGGCAAAGCATAAAGTCAAAGGTCTCATACAGTATGATTTGGAACTCTTAAGCAACAATTTAAACTTCCAGCAATTTCGTGCACGGCAACAAGAAAAATGTGTTCATAAGGCAGAAATAAAATTAAGTTATCTTTCCTTTTGTTTATTATTCCTATTTTTAAATGTACCTCATTAGCAAAAACACTTAGAAAATATTGTAGCCAAGGATAACTTCATTGAATTTATCACAAAAGGTTTTGACAGAGCGGCATGAATAACATAGCAGTTTGAGGAGTTTCTCCTGATTAATAATTTTGAGTCTACTTCACCTTTAAGAACAAAAGACTAATTGAAAATATTCCTTCATCTGAATTCCTCCTACTCAAGGGAGGATAAGAGAAGAGCTTCCTTTGCCCTCCTAAAGAGCTTACTTCTCTGTACCTAAGCTCAGAACAGCGGGAAAGAACAATGGAGTGAGCAGGACACATTCTGAGATGTGAAGAATGCAGTTCTTTACACGTTTGTAAAGTTCAATTTACAATCCGGTAAAGAAGAATGAAACATCCCTTTGATTCTATTGTCACTTTTCCACGTACCATATTTTTCTAAGGAAAAACGAAATCCAGAAAGTATGAGAAGAAATTTAACCATAACCTCCTCCCTCTTAGAAATCCTTAAGAAACAGAATCCTAGCTGGCGGTGCTTTTATTAGCTCTATTTCCTAGATAGATCTTGAAATTCCTGTCATTTTAATTGAAAGTAGAAACGTCAGATTATTTTGTTTAGCCAGGTAAATCATCTTTGGATCTAAGGATTCTTAAATGAAAGGAAATAACTAATTTTGTCTTTTTGACTAAATTTCTGGGATTTGAAGTTCCCTTAAATCTTTAATTATAGCCATGGGTAAGGGGAAGGAGACATCCTGCAAACAATCACATTCTTCTCTCAATAAACCAAAAGTCTAAGGCTATCATCACAATAAATGCTGGATGCAAATACCATTGCATCATTTAGCTCATTTCTCTCTGACCTTACAGCTATTCCAAAGGAAAAAGGGGGTCTGGTTTCTTATAAGTATTACAGAGGTAAAGAAGGCAGAGAGGTCAGGCAAAATTGCCTTAATTTTGCTTATCCCAAAATTACAAGAACTCAGCGATTAGATGTTGGCTTCACCATCTGTAAAATGAGGGAAAGAGATAGGCTCAGTAATATCTAAATCCTTTCCTGTTTTGACACTGTGAATTTGTGAGGTATTAGGAGCCAAGGCACTCTGTTTCCCTCCTTGTATCACTGGCAGTTGCCAACTCTAGTTTTGAAGCAATCATTAAGGTAGGGGATGAATTGGTACCAGCCACATGGCTAATTCTATAGTGGTACACAATGGCTCCAATGAAAAGTTTATACTATCCCATTGTTGCAGCAAGCAATTCCGAATGTCTAGTAGACTGCAGTCAAGTCCCAACTCTCTGACACTATAATGAAGCATGCTCAAAAGCCAAGGATGGATAAAGAGCAACAGGGTGAGTTATTCTCTGGACTGCCCTCTTGACCCTCATGCTGACCACGTCCCATTATATATGAGTGACTGCTCCAAGGAAGTCCTGGGGAGCCAGAAGTTCAGCTCATACAGGACTTAAGGTTCTGTTGGTCTTCCTCTCCTTTCTTTGTAACTTCATTCATAAAGTCATATTCAGAAAGTTATGTAATTATATTTGCTTATCATACAGAATATCAACCAACAAAACTAAGTGCTCCAAGGAAAAACTTCAGGGATATCTTACCATATCTCAAATATTCAGTGAGTAGTAGCTTAGACTTCAGTGAGTAGTAGCTTAAACTTACAAACTTAAATGCAGTGCTCCACTGGGGAACAATTTTACTTTCTTTTTTAAAGATTTTATTTATTTATTCATGATAGACACACAGAGAGAGGCAGAGACACAGGCAGAGGGAGAAACAGGCTTCCTGCAGGGAGCCTGATGTGGGACTTGATCCCAGAGCCCCAGGATCATGACCTGAGCCAAAGGCAGATGCTCAAACACTGAGCCACCCAGGTGTCCCACAATTTTACTTCCTTATTTTTGAGCCTTTGAGTCATGCTGTTTCCCCTGTCCACAATACCCTCACTCTCTCCCATCTCTAATACCACATGTCTTAAAAACAAAGAAACAAACAAGCAAACAAAACACCTTCCCAACTCCCCAGAGTAACCTGATCACCTAACAGAATCAATTGCTTCATCCCCTGCCCTCCCACAGCTCTTTGCTGGAGCCTCCAACGCAGCACACATTTTATTATCTTTGCATTCTCTTTCATTGCCATGATCTTTCTTTTTTTTTCTAGCGAGTAAGGTCATGAAGGATGGGGCTCTGTCTATGTAAGCTCCAGGTACCCTCACAGTGCCCAGTGCGGTGCCTCATATATTGTCCATAGCCCTTGGACGTTTGCAGGTTGTTGACAAATTGACCTGCGGTCTTTGGCACGGGCTTATCTTTTCATTTGTAGTTTGATTTCTGACTTTTGGTGCAAGGGAGTTTACATTAAAAATGGAAGGATGCAAAAACAAAACAAAACAAAACAAAAAATAACAACCAAACAAACAAACAAAAAAATGGAAGGATGCTAAAATAGGTATGAAATTCTAAGTCAATCCCTATTCTCGCATGTGATTAAGGTAATAAAAACTTTCCAAAGTGACAACTTTGAGAGTTTTTTTCTTTCTACTGGAGAGCTCTTTAGGTTGCAGAATGGCAGTTCTTAAGGTAATATGGAGCTATACCTAAAGAAGACTTGGTAGTAGCCATACCCACAAGGGTGCATATCACTAACATATGCAAATATGATTCTGGAAGCATATCCACAATCACTACTAACCAAAGCCACATGACTACTGCGGATCCTGGAGAGTCTAGGACAATTTCATACTCTAATGCAAAGACTAAAGGTCTCAAAAGAACAGCAGTCTGTATATTATCTTGCTGTACATTTCTTTTAACTTACTTGGGCTAAATACATACAGAAATGCAAAATTCAATCAGGGATTGGGTTTAATGGTAAGCGTTAATGATAAAATAAAGGAGTTATTACTGACGAGACAGGAGGTTACATAAATATGGCCTGGGATTGATAACAAGCTCTACCTATAAAATATTCATTTTGAAAAGGGAGATGAGGCCATACAGTGAAAGAAAGACAAAGATTCTATTAATATAGAAACAATCAAACAGATATCCTAATTTATTCAAGCCATTATTTAATCAAACCCATACACAGGGCACTTTAACGTGATGGACGTTGAGAGCCTCATTTTATGCTATCCATCCTGGAGGTAAAATGAAAGGATACCACTCAAGTACTTTCAGAAATAAACATCTTTGGAAAGAACCTAAGGCAAAGACACCTTATGGCAAATATCGAGCTATTGCAGATAATGTTACCGTGAATCTTTAGCACACTTATTAAAATGCATCAGATTAAAACAAAATTGATTTGCTCACTGCCTATCTTCCTTCTAGATGGGGAACTCCAATTAAAATCAATAGGTTTGAGGCTTGTAAGCACAGCACTAAATTATTAACACCATGAGTTCTTTTAGAAAATTAACACTGATTGAAAAAGTGGAGTTTTACATAGACCTACCTTTTCATTCTTAATGAGAAAGTGGCGGCAGTATAATTTCCTTCCAATGTTTTTCTCTATAATCAAATCTATACTTTGAACGGATTTAATCAAATTGTATTTGTAAAGAGTTACCCAATGGAATTTCAGGACTAAGGAAAATTATCTCTTAGGTCCTGCTGGCTTTAATATTCTATGATCCCAAGAAAATGATACTGATAGCATGATGGCGTCAACAGGAAAGAATTTTAATCTTGACAAATACAAAGACTAGAGAGGAGATTCTAGAATACTCTAAAAGAATGGTCTCAAACATTTCAACCACCCATTCTGTAGTTCCCCAAAGTGAAAAATATAATCAGAGTGTCTGTTTATGCACGTGTACGGGTGCACAGCTAAAAGAATACCGCTTATTGTTTTTTTTATGCCCTATCTACTTAAAAAGATTTGAAGCAGTGCATTCCTAAATAAGAATGCACTCAGAAATCAAGTAAAATGGGATGTTGGTGTGGATAATAGTTGTACCTGAATACCTAAGGCAAGAAGAACGGCTACAAATGAACATAAAAGTTAGCTCTGCTCTTAGCACCATGGTGCACCCAACATAAGTGAGAAATTCATTTACAGGAACAAATTTGTTACACTAACAAAACAGGGGCTAGATTTCAACATCTTCACTGATGATTTTATTATCTTTGTTCCTTTCCCCCTGCACAGGAAGTACCACTTCATTTGCCAAAAAGGAAAAAAGGGCCCTTAATACTGTCATATTTCCATTTCCCCAAAGAATTCCAGATTGGAGACCTCTTCTGCTTTTTGTTGTATATTAACCTCCTCTTGAAGTTTACCAACTTTTCCCGAACTGAAATCTCTCAAACCTATCTCCATCCTATTCTATGCCCACTGTCAATAGCATGTGTGAGTATCCTAATCCCTACCCCTAAAAGGTACAGATTCACCAATTTGAACCCACATTAATTTGTGCTAACATTGCTGAAATCTGTTCATGTTACCAAAGCACAACATCTGACAAATTCAGTATTCAAATAAAGGGGGGAAATGCTGCTGACATGAGATATCTACTAATAAGAGTTGGATCTTTTAAGTTTTAACAAATGCCATTATAAACATAAGGCTGGGGGCACCAGGGTGGCTCAGCGGTTGCACATCTGCCTTTGGCTCAGGTTGTGATCCCGGGGTCCTGGGATCAAGTCCCACGTCAGGCGTCCTGCATGGGGCTCCCCGAAGGGAGCCTGCTTCTCCTCCTGCTTATGTCTTTGCCCCTCCCTCTGTGTCTCTCATGAATAAATAAATAAATCTTAAAAAAATAAACATAAGGTAGTTTACATGGTCTCTACACAACTGTGGCTAGGATATTTTATTTTATTAATTTAATTTATTTTTTAAAAAGATTTTGTTTATTCATGAGAGAGAGTGAGAGAGAGAGAGAGAGAGCGAGACAGGGGGGGCAGAGATATATGCAGAAGGAGAAGCTCTCTATGAGGAGTCCTATGCAGGACTTGTTTCCAGGACCCGGAGATCACAACCTAGGCATTCCATGTGGCTAGGATATGTTATTAGTTACATTTTATAGTCTTTGTTCATTTAACAATCAACAAAAGTGCAATTCTCCAATAAGGGTAATCAATACGCAATACAAAATTTTAATACATGTACAAATTCTAAGTTTTTTTCCTCCAAAAAATATGCTATATAGTCTCTTTAGGAATGTTAAAGGGTCATTTTATTTTAGAACTGGGAGGACCCCCTTATAAAATATTTGGCTTTTTAAATTTTGTAACAAGTGATTTCTAGCTGGGGTGGGGTGAGGATTGGCAATGACAAACATATAACCTCAGGATGGAGACAAATGACAAAGTTCTTTAATTAGTTCTTGAATTGCCATAGCCAAAATAAGCTTGATGAGCAATTCAAAGTAATTAAAATGCTTTGAACAGTGTGTTATCCAAAAAGATCTGTGATCTACAACTTGAGCTGTCTTGTACCCTATCATTTTACAGCTCTAGCCAGAGAGAAAGTACCACTCACCAAACAAATCCTCACTGCCCACCCCAAAAGGACTCAAAACATTCTGAAAAACACAACCTTAGAAACCCCTTTGTCCTTTCTTGCCTTGGCAAATTTCATTTCCTTCCTTTCTTTCCCTTCTTCCCACCGAGGCCTAAAAGCCAGCTCAGCTACCCAGTGATGCCTTTCCTGACCATCCCAGCAGGCTGGCTTGATTCATCTTTCCTAGGAATTTCTGGACAGGCTAGAAGGGAGCCACTGAAAGCCTTCAGCAGATGAATGGAAAAATCAAGTCTGTGTTTCAGGTAGCTCCATCATGTCTGCCCCTAGCCCTAAGCCTACTTAGGGACAAAGGCCAGAATGCCATGATAAAAGAGATGATGTCTGACATTTTCCAGGAAAAAAAAATCCACTCATAGATCTTCATGATTAACTGAATACGGAGATAAAAGAAATCAGCAGCAAATTACAAATAATGCCTGCTAGTCTTTTTCTCCCTTGATAATTTTGTGATTTACCAATATATATTTTATGGCTTATAGCACATCCCCCACTAAATCAAGTAGTTAATCGGCATTTGGTAGAGCCTGATTATTTCATATGCTATGATCTAATAATTTTAATACATTTTTGATTAAGTACTATTCTCCTTACTGCTGACAAGGTACCTGAGACGTTAATTGTAGGGTAAAGACACTCATTCAGTACAAGGAGGAAACAAATGTGATTATGTCTGACACTTAGTACTCTATTCACTTTCCTTCTCTAATAGATATCACCCTTTAATTTAAAATAGTGATAAAAGCAATCAGTGCCTTCCACTGTGTTCCTCTATAAAATTCGCCCACTTTTATCTTCTTGCTTTAGAAACTAAGAAAAATATTAAAATCTATCTGCATACACACATAATTTATCATATTATCATTGCCAATACAACTTTCCATATAATTCAACCACTAAAATTTGTGTCTAGAAAACAAAAATGTCCACCTAGTTAGTGTCATGGTAATGAGACCAATAGATAAAGTCAGTTATTTTCATAAAGATCAACTTTTCTATTACCTTACTGTATCCCTAACCCCAGAGCAAATACTACAAAATGTTTCTTTTATTTAGATCAGCAATTCTCAATGTAGTCCCATACCCTAAGACGCGATCAGCAAACTATTCTAAAAAGGGCCACATAGTCTTAAGCTTTGTGGGCCAGGTACATTTTGTGGTCTCTGTCACATATTCCTCTTCCTGTTTAATGACTCTTTAAATCATAAAAAATATTTTTTAGCTTGTAGTCCTGCAGGCAGGACTTGGCCCTTGGCTATAGTTTGCTGACTGCTGCTTTACAGAATCCATTGTATGTAATAAATAAACTCTGCTCTAATATATCTAGAATGATCTTAGTTTAAGAAAACATTAACTTGAATTATTTTCTGTTTTGTGGTTCAGATGGCAACTATGGTTGAAAAAAAGCTGCGTTAGATTAACAAAGGTCCAAAAACATTACTAGAAGAAGGTGATCATTATTTTTTTATGAAGGTGATTATTATTATTTACAAATAACACAGGCATTCAAAAGTATTTACTACGGAGAAGTTAAAATCCAAAATTTCCAGAAGCTTTTGTACAAAGCATAAGCTAAACATTGCAGCTTCACTATAATTACACACAGTAGAGAATTATACATTAATTGCCACAGCAGAAAATTAATTATATCTGATTCAAAATTTGTTTGCAACAGGTACCTGATCCATATATATATATATATATTCATTCATGTGTGCCTTATCTTTTGTAAATAACTTAGTCCAGACTCCTGAGCAGAATGCCCCACAAGCACAGTTTCAGAGTTTAAGGATTACCTATACAATCTCCTCATTTTACATTTGAGGAGATGCATGCAGGCACGATTTCGGAGTATAGAGGAACAGAATACACCACATTTTTCCTTCTAGTACCTAGGAGGAAATGATTTAGTTTTCTACAAGGAAAAAATTAATTTAATTCTCAAGCTCTGGAACCATTTGTCCATATTAAATAAACATTCTTTCATAACAAAGAGATCCTCTCTCCAGTTAGAGGAGTTTTTAAAAATCGTCTAAAACTGTGCCTTACTTTTCAATCAGGATCATACATAGACTAACACTGCATGACACACTATGCTCAAAAAACACACACAAGAGAAATTAAAATGCTTCTACTTATACAGATTGACTCTCCCAAAGAACCTGACATGTGGGTGAACATTGGAACATAGGGCGGAGGCTGTAATCCCCCAGCAGAAAACAATCTTCATTTGTTTTTCAGGTATGAAGACATTTATACCTTTTAAACCAGTGAAAAATTAAAAGCCAACAATAGAATACAGTATTTAGTACCGACACGTGTTCTTACAAAAAAAGCAATTGTACTACATGCTATGTAGAACTCTTCTGTCAGCCAAGAAATAAATCAAGTGGTGCTAAAAAGTCATTAAGCAAACTTATTTTAAAGTAAATCTGAATGCTACTCAGCCTTGCAATGCTGCAAATAACTGTTTTAATCATTCCCCGGAGGAGACTTTTAAGGCCAGCACCTACTGAAAAAGTAATAATAATATTAAGTCCAGTCATTTGAAAGAAAGATTCCTTGTCTCTAGCATCCTTTCCTCCCCCCTACCCAAGTAACAGTCCAAATCAGCCAAATATAATCCAGTGATAATCTAGCACTTTTTCTTGTTAATTAAAAGTATTCATTTTGCCTCCAGAAAGAAAAAAATAAATAAAAGGCCATGCAAAATGACTCCAAATGTCTAGAAACAATTTATTGGCCCAGTACACATGTCATCTGTCATCAAAATTGCACATCTTAAACAGAAAAGCAGCTGAAATCACCATCCCTATGATGTCAGCTCTTCCCCCTTGATCTTTCACAAGCTTTCCCTGACCCAAAAGACTCTTTACAGATGTTCCCTTGCCATAGCAAATCAATTATGTAAATGTAACTTTTATCACAGAAGTCATAACAAGAAAGAAATGAATGACTATTACCTCCCCAATTTCCTTTTCTGTTAGCTTTTTCTCCTCTCTGCAGAAAGTAGAGAAATTTCCCATTCTAAAAAATAGAGAGAATTCTTAATCTTTAAAGCAAAAGGCTACTTTTTCCCTTTCTTGGAAATACTGTCTTTCTCTTCTTCCAGACTCCAACACCTTTTCCTTCACCTACATTTTCTGTTTGCTCATGAGGCAGCAGTAATCCTCTGGTATTATGAAATTCTACCTTCTCTAAGCAGGGTTTACACTGCAGCCTCCAAAACGATGCCCAAAGCTCAGCAGATAGAAGATCCATAGCAACAGCGGTAATAGTTTTTTTTTTTTTCCACTTGCTATTACCAGAAATCACAGTCCAAAAAGACGACCATGGAGGTGTCACCTATGCTAAAACTCAAAATTGATTCATTATTTAACTAGTCAAATCCCACGTTTTCATTTTATGTGCTCCTTGGAAAGCTTGTGACAGGGGAAAAAGATCTTTCAGTGACAGTCACATTTTTCATGAAGAGATAAATAGTTAAAAAAAAAAAGCAGCTCTTTGGGTACAAGATTTTATTTGTCACTGAAAGAGTCCAATGTCCATCTCCTTCATTCCCTATCATCTAAGCATCTATAGTGTAAAGCACCTATAGCAATTTTAGCTTCAAAATGAGAGCTTTGACACAAATTATCACAAGTTTCTGTTAACCAGAAGTTGTTTGTGTACTAGCTACATGCCTCTTATTTTACTCACAGGTAAACCAATTTATATTTATTCAGAGCAATTTCTTTGATGCAATGATGCTCTGTAAAACTATTCCATGGGAGAAATTAAGCAGAGAATTGAGAATCTTGTTAAATAGAATCCTGTGTAATGTTCAATTCAATTCTAATTCACTAAAACAGCTTAACACTGGTATTGGATTTCATTAAGAGTCATTTCCCATGATTTGCATCCTGTATAGAATAGTCTTCTGGGAGCCCAATTTCTTTAGGAATAATAATAGTTTAAGTAGTAAAGGCAAAAAGAAGAACTAGCCAGGATAAAAATACAACACATGTTAAATCCTGATAACTCTGTTATGTATTGAGACACAAGTATATATACACATATGTATTTACCTTAGAGTAAATATTTTTAAAGATGGTAAAGAATTCCATATATTTTCTAATGAAAATATTTAACAAATCCATGGATATCATAATGTTTATTGAGCATATAATTTGTACATCTATTTTACTGAATTCCTTTTAATAACAGACTTTTTAAAAAAAAATATTTAAGTAATCTCTACACCGAACATGGGGCTCGAACTCAACCCTCAGGTCAGGAGTCACACACTCTACCAATAGTGCCAGCCAGGTGCCCCATACACAAACCTAGACCTTCTTTAATGATATTGCTACGTAATAATTTCCTGCTTCTTGAACTTAGTGACCATCCTGTCATTTACCCATTTTTATTTCAACAGTGCACTTTTCTACTTTTTGCTTTTTTATCATTTATTTTTTTAAAGATCTTATTTATTTATATGAAAGACAGAGTACAAGCAGGGGAGGGGCAGGGAGAGGGGGATAAGCATATTCCCCTCCCTGAGTGGGCAGGCAGTCCGATGTGAGGCTCAACCCCAGGACCCTGAAATCATGACCTGAGCCAAAGTCAGATGCTTAAATGATTGAGCCACTCAGGTGCCTCACCTATCTTCTAAAAATAGTTGTCTAAAATTGATACCACTGATTAAAACCTCTGGCAAATGCTGAGTCTTATTTTCCTGAATAGAGTAAGAGTGTTCTCAAACACAAATATACTTTGTGCACAATACATATTGTGAGCACATATATATACCCTCTATTGATTTTCTTCAACAAAAAGTTAATCACCACCCAGAATAATGGAAAAATGGGTCAACTACCACATAGAAGTATGACATTTAAGGTAAAAACAACAAATTTTTATACCCAAACGGATTCCCTCAAGTGGGAGCAGGTTACCTCAGAGACCCAAGCAATTTATCCTCATGATAATCATTGTTTTAAACGTGTTCAGAGATACACTTCTGCACATGCTTTTGAACATGCTCATTGGGGGCAAATCTTTGATTCTGAAGGATAACTTTGGTGCTGTTGGTTTTGTGTTCATTTTAGAAATTGAAAAGTGATTTAGATCCAAGGCTGGTGAATGGGATGAGCAATCAAGTTTGCTCACATTGTTTGGTGTTAGCAAACTCATTAAATAGGCCCTATTTGCTTCTCTTATTTTCAGTCCTAATCCTTTGTTTGAACTAAGCTCTGAGCTTTTCTACATGGTGCCTGTTGGCAAATGAGAATACATTAATCTGACAGGTACTGAGAGTATTGTAGAGAGCAAAGAAAGGCCATTTAGGAAATGATTTGATATTTCCTTAAGGATTCAGAAGTAACTTCCTCTCCCCTCCAGGAATTTACATATGTAAACACAAGTTGGCTTTGGACTGTCATGACCACAATGGGCATTTTTTGACATAATAGCAGCCCAGAGTTTTTAAGTCCAGCAGTTTTGGCAGAGGGCAGTAATAGGATGAAAAAAAAGGGGGGGATTCTGAACAATAAGCATTGATAGGATGCATCAAAATTCTTTAAAATGTCAATCTTTGAGGGGAAATATGGCCACTTACTGGCATTTAGGATACAGGCATTTTATTTCACGTCAGCCAAGTTGCATTTTCACAAATATAGGCAGAAAGTGATTTTATGTTCTTGATAAACGTATTTGCGTTTGAAGGTAAGACATTTACTGAGTTGTCAAATCTACCTGGATCAAAGGAAAACAGAAGTGATTGGTGATGGTGAGATTTTGGAAGTTATAGAACTTCCAACACAAAGTTGCATTCAGCTTCTCCCATGATGTTGCTCTCCTTTCCATATCAAATTACTCACCAAGGTCTGTTAGTCTTTCTTGAGTGGTGCTCAGAGTGGTCCCCAGATCAGCAGGGCAACTAGGAACTCATTAGAAATACAAGTACACAGGCCCCAGTGCAGACCTACTGAATCAGAAATTCTGGAGACGGGGCCTGGCAGTCTAATAAACCCTCCAGGTGGTTCAAGTTGGACCATCACTGTCCTAAATCAAACCCTTGTAAACGAAAGCCTGGGCTATTGCAATATCTGCTTATTATATGCAGCCTTCTCCTTCTTCCACCCATCCTTTTGGGTTGGAAACTTAATGCAACTTTCCAAAAATGAAAAACCAAACAGAATAAGCACTGCTTTCATCAGTTCAGTTTCTTGCTGAAAAGTCCTTGTTGTAGATTGAGTTAAAAAACAAAACAAGGGCAGCCCGGGTGGCTCAGTGGTTTAGCGTCGCCTTCAGTCCAGGGCGTGATCCTGGAGACCCGGGATCGAGTCCCATGTTGGGCTCCTTGCATGGGGCCTGCTTCTCCCTCTGCCTGTGTCTCTGCCTTTCTCTCTCTCTCTGTCTCTCATGAATAAATAAATAAAAAATATTTAAAAAAACAATAACTGTCTCAGCCTGGCATTCAAGGCCTTTCATAATTTGCCCCTAAGAGTTCATGACAGTGAGCACCTACCGCAAACCTCTATTGCAGAGGGAAGCTCGTGCATATCCCTCTGCACCTTTTTTCCCTTGCATGTCTCCCGTTTTTCCTTTGACCGTATCCTCTAAATGACTGTTCCCTTCCTTTGTCTGGTCTTCCGTAGAATGCTCCTATGCCGGTTTCTATCTCATTGGGGATTCCTTGCCCCTGCTCTGCATTGTTAGATTTCTAAATGTGTAGGTGTCTTCATACTGCAGGTACAGCAAAAACTTCCTGAGGTCATAGACTTTTTCCTTACACGTTTTGTACCCAGAGAGGCTTCAAGCACCACGTCCTATACAAAGTCGGCCTTCCAAACTTCTCTGCTGCTCAATTTTTGAGCTTCAATCACACCCAGTTGTTTCATGACAACTCAGGGCGTAAAAACATCATATCTGGATTGCCAGTGTCCAACTTGGAAGAGGCCACTCTGCTCCCATTTACTGGCGAGCATGTGGGGACGCTCGGAGTTAAGTTCAAACAAAGGATTTGAACAGAAACTAGAGAAGCAAATAGGACACTAATTAATGAGTTTGCTAACTGTTCTTCCGGTGGGGTCCATGGCACTTTAAAAGCATACATTTGAAAAATGCTTCTTTCCCTGAGGCTGCCAGACACACTGACTGTAGTCTCCTTAACCACAAGAGGTCAAAGTTCTACTTTCTGTCACCATCCTTAGTAACACGTGTGCATGCTTTGCTGATTGGTTTCTTTTGTGTTTCCGCTTAGAGGGAAGGCAGGCAGCAGGAAATTGAGACCAGGGAGTCAAGAAACTTTCCCAGGTCTAGTGGGGAGCAATACTGACGAGGTACAGGCTTTGTGAAGAAATAATGACTTTATGTTTTCTGTCGGCTCGGCTTCCCCCAATTTTCTTGCATTTATAAAGACAACTTAGGCCCCACCTGATGATCTATGTCATCTATCCCTTCCCTGTCACCACTGCTGTGTTATTTATACTGTACTGCATCAAGCAGTGAAGTCCTAGCTTAATTTAATGCACTGTAAGGTGATATGTTGAAAAGCCAAAGGTTTAATGGAAAGCTGGGGGGAGGGGGTAAAAAGGCACTAACAGAGCAACTCAAAAATGCATTTTCAAAGAAAAATCTGGATGCTCCTTGATGTCCTTCAAGAATTTCCTCCACCTGCCAAAAATTCACGCCTAGGATTGTGTTACCAGGCACTTCTGAAACCTGGTAGAGTAATTCACTAGAATGCTTAGAAATTTCCTAACATATCTAGTGTGGTATGGATTTTAAATCCAGTAAAACTTTAAGTTGATACTGGTAAACTGTTTCTATAATTCAAAGCACTGTTACTCTTCAACTAGACACTCTACTGTTCTGTAAGGAACAACCTGAAAAATCCAATGGTGGTTGACTTGAACCCTACTTTTCTCTGTCTGTTGCATTTCTAATTGATAGGGGTTTACAGATTTCTTTTCTCTCCTTATTTCTTAAACAACAGGTGAAAGGAGGAGCGGGTAGAAAAATACCACAAAGAATACACAATCTGTTACCAGGATCACAAAGAATAATTGAAAAGTTTTTCTGTAAAACGTTTTTGGTGAGAAAAAGACAAAAACATAATGCCTTCCATTTCCTTAGCAGCACATTTTCGAAGTGACTTGACCAAAGAGGAGAAAAGTAGCCACTGAAAAAAAAAAAAAAAAACAGTATTTTCAACTCTTTCACCTAAAGCTGTCTACAATTTTGCTTACTCTCATTCTCAGGAAGTATGAACCATAATTCTATTCCAACTTTGTTATAAGAGCTGAAGCTATGCCATACCAATGACTAATCTGATATTTTAGGACACGGATCATTCTAATCCATGATGGTGTGATAAATGAAGGAAAAGAAAGGCCAGCAGGGTGCAGTCAGGGAAATGCTGGAACAAGTCCAGAACAGGCTCCATCCTCAGGTAAATGCTGGTGACAGATGGTGGGAAGAGATAGGCAAGAATAGAGAAGGATGGCATCAGCTGTGCACTAGGTTTCTTGGCTTCTCTAAATGGGCATGTCAGGTGAACCACCTGAATCCCATGGGATTTCGGGGGGAGTGACATCAAAGAGGATGATGGGTAGAGTTGGCTAGCAAGGTGTTTTAAAATTCTGTGTCTCGGGATCCCTGGGTGGCGCAGTGCTTTGGCGCCTGCCTTTGGCCCAGGGCGCGATCCTGGAGACCCAGGATCGAATCCCACGTCGGGCTCCTGGTGCATGGAGCCTGCTTCTCCCTCTGCCTGTATCTCTGCCTCGGTCTCTCTCTCTGTGACTATCATAAATAAATAAAAATTAAAAAAAAATAAAATAAAATTCTGTGTCTCTCATGAATGAATAAATAAATATTTAAAAGAAATAAAATCCAAATGCAAAGGCATTTTCCTATTGGATAGTTTTTCCTAGTTCATAGGACTGTTGAGAGGAATTAGTCAATATCTTTCAAAATTGTTTGATTTCACAAGTATTAATTCAAAGATGTGGTCCGTCCCTACCATGTAACACCTTAGTCTAAAATGGCAGATGACAGGGATCCCTGGGTGGCGCAGCGGTTTGGCGCCTGCCTTTGGCCCAGGGCGCGATCCTGGAGACCCGGGATCGAATCCCACATCGGGCTCCCGGTGCTTGGAGCCTGCTTCTCCCTCTGCCTGTGTCTCTGCCTCTCTCTTTCTCTCCGTGTGACTATCATGAATAAATAAATTTAAAAAGAAAAAAAATTAAAAAAAAAAAATAAAAAATAAAATGGCAGATGACAAAATGAGAAATGTACATAAAATGGAATAAAAATTTTAGTTGTGCCTATTTTATTGATTTTTGTTCTCTTATTTTTTTAAAAAATATTTTATTTATTCATTTGACAGAAAGAGAGAACACACGAGAGTGCACAAGCAAGTAGACAGAGGGAGAGGGAGAAGCAGACTCCCTGTCGACTAGGGAGCCTGACATAGGATCCTGGGATCACAATCCAAGCCAAAGGCAGATGCTTAACCAACTGAGCTACCCAGGCACCCCTACTGTTTTTCTCTTAAAAATGAGTTACCTCATGGCATTCTTCCAGAGACATTGTTTTATATGTTCCTGTGTTGGAAATTATTTGGGTCTTAATGACAAGAAATGTGAAGGAGTTTGTTGTTAATTTTGTTCTCTTAATTCCATTTTCTAGCAACAAATAGAATGAGTAAAGCCACCACTTGTTCAGAAGACACAATTCAGTCAAAAACAATTATCAAGATGTCTAAAGTTCCACTACTGGATTTCCTTTTTTAATTTTCTAAGCATTATTTATTCCCTGTAAAATGTGAACATCTATGGGAGAGGTCACTCACTGAGCCATTAATCAAAAACACCTTAATATGAATGAAACATATCAGATTCTTTCTAATGTAACAGCTGGGACAGAGAAGTAAAAATTTGTTTGGATTTTTGGTGGGTGGGGTAGGGATGGGAACAGAGGGAAGGGAAGGGACAAGAGGTTATTTCTCACAAAGACACAAATTTGTCTGAAATAAGCCCTAGTGAAATGCTAATCAAAACCACAATGAGATACCACCTCACACCAGTGAGAATGGAAAAAATTAACAAGACAGGAAACAACAAATGTTGGAGACGATGTGGAGAAAGGGGAACCCTCTTGCACTGTTGGTGGGAATGTGAACTGGTACAGCCACTCTGGAAAACAGTGTGGAGGTTCCTCAAAAAGCTTAAAATAGAGCTACCCTGCGACCCAGCAATTGCACTGCTGGGGATTTACCCCAAAGATACAGATGCAGTGAAAAGCTGGGACATCTGTACCCCAATGTTCATAGCAGCAATGTCCACAATAGCCAAACCGTGGAAGGAGCCACGATATCCTTCAACAGATGAATGGATAAAGAAGATGTGGTCTATATATACAATGGAATATTACTCAGCCATCAGAAAGGCCGAATACCCACCATTTGCTTCGATGTGGATTGAACTAGAGGGTATTATTATGAGTGAAATAAGTCAATTGGAGAAGGACAATTATATGGTTTCACTCATATGGGGAATATAAGAAATAGCGAAAGGGATTATAAGAGAAAGGAGGGGAACTGAGTGGGAAAAATTAGAGAGGGAGACAAACCATGAGAGACTCCTAACTCTGGGAAACAAACAAAGGGTTGTGGAAGGGGAGGTGGGCAGGGGGTTGGGGTAACTGGGTGATGGGCACTGAGGAGGGCACTTGATGGGATGAGCGCTGGGTGTTATACTATATGTTGGCAAAGCAAACGTAAATAAAAACAAATGGAAAAAATGAAATAAGCCCTACTTAATAGGAAAGAAATGAATCTCCTTTATCTCTCAAATGCCCTGGAAGGTAAGAAAAGAAGAGCTTCCTTGTGTGAACAGCTGAGTAGTTATAAGTATATATTGTTAGACATGTTACATATAATGCATTAAAATAATTTTAGTATAAAGAGTCTACATTGTGCACACATAAATCAGTTTTCATGATCTGTAAGAATTCAAGCATTACACAATGTATTTAAAGAAACAGAATGGGAAAAAAGTTAGAAGTCTAGTCAATATGGGACTCATTAGCCAACACTTTTACATATAATTCATGTCTAATGGTATAAAGAAAAGTAAAATACATGGTCCCTGCCTTCAAGAAATTTACAATCTAGTTTGGAAGACAAGTATGTTAGAGAAAATCTAAGGCAGTGAATGAATCAAGGACTGGACTGTCTACTACTGACAAAAGATATAATAGATGCTTGGAAATATGAGAGATTTCTATAGCCTGGAACACACAGGGAAAGTTCACGAAGAAAGTAAGTTTGCAGACCTTGAAAATCAGGTAGGATCTGGTCAGTCAGTGATTGCTAAATTGAAACTGGCATGGTAGAACGAAAGGGATTTCTTGCCAGGAAATAGTGATAATGAAAAGTTTGCATCTGTAGACCAGAACCAGATAACAGAAAAGTCTGGAAAGCTGAGCAGAGGACTTTGGGTATGGTACTAGTGGTGTGGGGAAGAGGAGAGGAAGACAGGATTTTAATAGAAAAATGTGGGTTATCAAGTAAGAAAGAGATGAGATAATGAGAATGTTTTCATGGGAGTAGCTTAGCATTGTTTTGCAGGATGAACTGCCCATACATATCATAACACCTTTTATAAAGGGGCTCGAAATATACTCCACAGATGATGGTAAATTCATCCTAATAACATCTCATTGAAGCAAAGGAAATGCAGCTTTTATTACTCCCCATTTTGTAGATTATTTGCTCAAGGTCACTGAATAAATGAAAGGCAGAATAAAAAAACCACAGTATCATGATGTTCATCGGTTCCTAAGTACTGGCTAAATTATGTTCTCTCATTTTCTATGACTTAAGCAAGGGAGGCACATGATGGACCTTTGTCCTCAAGTGCCAATTCCAGACCCTCATTAATGTTCAAGGCACACGTCCTACCATGCCCAATTCCTGTTTACTCTCCCTATAGCCCCTAGTCCTTTCACCCCATACCTTTCAACTACCTCCAACTCTCCCAGCTAACAATTGTTTTTGATTATTCTGTTCCATTTGTTCTTCTGCCATTAGCATATTAGCATATTCAACATCTCTGTATCAACCACTCACCAATAAGGACGATTATTTTTCAGGTTTATCAATGCAAGGCAATGCTTTCAAACCTCTCTCCACCTCAAACTGCAAAGCTCAAATTACACCTCCTGAAGGTGTAAGAGAGGTAAGAACTCTCTACATGATAGATTGTGGCACCAAACTGAATTTCCTCTCCAATTTTTTTTCATGGTCAGAGTTAGTTAAAGGACTCCCCCCAGTTAACTTGTTCTTGGTGCTGACACATTTTCTCATCCTCCCGTGCACCTTGAAGTCTCCTTTCTTTTTCTTACTAGCTAATTCTCCACTTATACTCCCTGTCTCATGAGGGCCCACACCTCCACATGGTCTCTCTTGGCATTAGGAACTTCTCCTTTCTTGGTGGCTTCTCCAGTTTCAAGTAAAGAGACTGGCATATAGTAAATGCTCAGTTAACGTCTGATGAACGACTCAAGCTCCGGATCTCTATCTTCAAATATTTTTTTGGACATTTTTTAAAAAGATTTATTTATTTATTTTAGATAGAGCTCAAGGCGGGGCTCAATCCCAGGACCCTGAGATTATAACCTGAGCTGAAATTAAGAGTTGGCCGCTTAACTAACTGAACTACCAAGGTGCCCCCCTGGACATTTTTTAAAACAGCCTTACTGAGGCATATTGATATACCAAAAAAATTGCACATTTTTCATGCATATAATTTGATGTGTTTGGACATACATGTGCACCTATGAAATCATCATCACAATCAAGTTAATAGACTACTTTTCCACATTTTTGCTTCATCATTTCATTGTTACCTCACACTTCACAATTCTAGAACAGAAATTATTAGCTTCCTACCAGATCTGGCTCTTCCCCCCAATTTTCCAATTTCTTTCATATGTACCACAAATGTCTAGTTCCCCATATTCAACATCACAAAACCTCTGATTCCTCTTTCTGTAATTAGCTAATTATTAAGTGTGGTGGTCATATTTTTTTCTTCACAGTACTGGGCATATGGAAAGCAATCAGTCAATGCAAGGTCCACTGCCTCTGTCCAGATATGATTATCCCATTGAAATAGTCTTCTTAGATCCACCTGCCTCAAGACTCTTAATCTTCCTGGTCGTCTGTTCATCCAATCTTGAGATTTCTCTTCATATATATAACTTTGTTCATTGAGCCTCCTTTACTCAGAAATGTTTTATGGCTAGTCCAAAGGCCAAAGTCCTTCCTTAGCATTCAAGAACCACCATAATCAGGACCAATCATGTTTTCTAATCTTACCCCTTATTATTTTTCCAGAGGAATTCATCATAATCCAAATGATTTTCATCTCACTCTCAAAGACTGTGGGTGCATGCACACTTGTGGGGGGGTGTATCTTTCCCTGTCTACATGCCTTTGCTCAGGGTACATTCCTGCTTGGAAATGCCCTTCCCAATATGGACCCCAATAATCCTTAGCAGTTTACCTTCTGTAAGCCTTCAACTCCTCCAGTCAAAAATTTCTATTCTAGAACAAGTCTTACAGATTTTTTGCATTATTTTATATTTCATGTACTAGATTTAACTTCCCAACATTTTAAGACCTCCAAGGGCTAGAGATCATTTAGTATACTTCTGTATCTTTCCCAGAATCCAATAACTAGGATCACCAATGTAAGACAATGTTTTCCATCTCTTTAGATAAAAATCTTCAATGAAATGTTCATTAATTCTTGAACTTCATTTCCATTTCACATCTCAAACAACAACCACTTAAAAACTGTACCACCTAGGGGTGCCTGGGTGGCTCAGTGGTTGAGCATCTGACTCATGATCTCAGCTGAGGTCTTGAACTCATTGACCTTGAGATCAAGACCAACATTGGGCTCCATGCTGGGCGTGGAGAATACTTAAAACAAAAAACCAACTCCCCCAAACTAAAACCAAAACCCAAAACTGTAGCACCTTTATCATACTTAAGGATATATGAAAGCTACTTTTCAAATTCTTTAATAGAAACCTAAAAAAAAACTTTCACAAAAGAGATAACAAAGCATTACATAATACCATAATATCACATTAGTACTCCAATTCAACATTTAACTTTCTTCTCTCATCTTCATTTTATGAAAGATTAAACCAGTTTAGAATACTTGTCTTAATAAATTCTAATGAAGGTTCTAAGGGAAAATATTTTAAGCTTAAGCATAACTTATAACTAAACACTTCAAAGAAAACAGTATGTTTTAAATCATTAAAGTGTAAATATTTGAGTAGAAAGAAACAGGTTTATTGGTTTATTTTTTTTAAGTTGTGCTTTAAATATTTTTCAAGAGTGTAGCTACTTGTGTGGAAAATTCCTTTAGGTATACACTAACAAAGTAAACACAAAGTACAAAACAAATTCATACCCTCAACATTTGATGTACTAGTGCAAAAAATGTTTATTACCACAATATTAAGAAATATCAACACGAGTTGGAATAACTAATTCATAAGGAAGAGTTTGAACTGGACCAAATCCTGGGTTTTCTTTCGTCACTCCAAGTTTCTTTTCTATTTTAAACTAGTGGCAACAGAAATTTCTTTGTTCGAAAGTCAGGAATGCTTGAAGTCTTAAGTGATAGAACAGGTAGCTCGACTTCTACTTCATGTCTCTCCTCAGGGGGAGAAAAACACTGTGGATAAAGTAATTTTGTTTTTATTTCTGGAAAAATCATTTTTTCCATCAATCTTCATAATTCTCTAAAATAAACTGTTAAAAAGTTATAGGCCAGTCAACCACTTCACCCTGATTTGTGGAAATACTATACATTAATTTCAAGAACACATGGCTAACTTGAGTTTTCTTACTACTCTCGGTTTAAAAGTTGCTCCTAACTCTTGAACAAAAGTTGAGAATTTTACAAGTGCATATATTTCTGCATCTCATTTGCAATATTTTTGAACAAAAGAATAGTAAAAGTAGTCTAGTCTCAAGAGTCACACTGCATGTATCAAATTTATTTTTAAGGTACTGTGCAATTTTTACTGTGGAAAGCTTTTGTGATGCATCAAATGCTTAAGAATCACACCTACAAATAAAATGGAAATAAACAGTTAAGAATTTATCATTTCATTAAGATGGAGAAAGTGACAAGTATCCCTCTCTTCTTTGCTAATATGGAGAGGACTGTCCTCCCCAAATTATGTGGGACTAAGTAACCACAATTTTGGGAAGGCATACAGTAAGAGGCAGAAGTTGTAAATTAAGATGTGATTCACATACTAAACCACCTTAATGAAGATTTTAAAATTCAAGAGATAGGGAACTCCAATAATTAAAGCAGGGAGCAATAAGAAACACTGAATGGCAAGGGGGTCCTAAACCCTATAAATCAAATAAAGACAAATGAAATAAAGACCAGAAACCATTTTCTTCCCAGCACACAGAGTTCCCCAGAGTCACAAACTTGATGAACAGGAGGCACGCTCTCTGCTGACGCACGCGCACACAATGGAGACAGAAGCATGGAGACCCTCAGGGACAAACTTTCCATCTGTACCGTTCTACTCCCCGCAGAATGGAAAGAAGAGCACGGTGAGAAGTATTTCGCACTTCTTCCACATCAGACAGAGCAAAATCGGAGTTAGTACTGCAAACTACTAATCTCTTGCTACACAATCAAAGGCAGACTGAATGAATGGGTTGTGGGGCTGGGTGGATGGGGGAATGAGTGAGGGAGGGAAGGGGTTGGTCTGAGAAAAAAGTTTGAGGCATTTTGTAAAGGCTGAATGGATTAATCTTTTAAAAAGCCCGAATATTTCTCATTTCCCTTTTTCTTTCTTTCTCCTTTTTATTAAATACAAACCGACTTCCTGGGACTCAACACAGACTTGCCCTATATTCAGCTAAAAGGCCTGGTGCTTAGGCCTGGTGCTTAGTACACACAGGAGTCCTAGGATTGATATATGTCCCACACAAATGGTCCTTTTGTGGGAAAGTATTTTTAAAATTACTTTTTGTGACCATGCATAAAACATGACCAGTCGGTAAAAAAAAAAAAAAAAAAAGGATGAATTCCATGCATCAATTAGTATATTGAGGCCCCAATCCACAGCGTTTTACTAGAAACATAAGCTATTTACAACTCTAAACGTTTTTTTCTGAACTTGAAAAAAATCTGCTTTACATTTTTAGAAGCTAATGAGGGACTGAGTGAGTCTTTAGTGTTTCTAGTCTTTCATCTGCTCATAAATGGGTTGTTTAGGCTATCTAGGAAAGGAAAAAAGTGAACGCTTAAATGTTAGTAGACCTGGATAACATTTAGTAGATAGCTTGAAATGCACCACTTTAAATACGTAACCGCGTAAAAAGTGTAGGAACATCGCTTCTTTCTTCCTGAATAAAATGAAAATGTAATGGGGGGCGGGGGCTGGGTAAATCTCAAGATAGAAGATGGGTCTTAAGCAGTAGTCCCTTGTCCAGGACAAAAAGCTTCCTTTAACCACATGAACAGTTGTCTTATGGGAAAGGCAGGGGGAGGGGGCTGGGGAGTCATCACCTCAGCCATTCAGACGAAGGACGCAGCATTTCTCAAGCCACACTATGGGATGGGCCAGGTGGGGGAGCGAGATAGAACTTCGCCCTTAAGAAGCAACACCGAAGAGAAGCCACCTCGCTCTTCGCACTACGCACACAGGAAGAGCCCAATTCAACACCGCCACCACCGACACCCCCTTGTCTTGCTCCACCCCAACTTGTGTGTGTGCGGGGGGTGGCGCACGACTTGCTTTTTACCCCACAAATTCGAGACACCTCCATCTCTCTCAAGTTAAGACCTTCCACCTCCAGTCCCCAGGCGGACCACGCTCCGCAGGCGCAGGTGTCTGGATCTGGCCTATTTTTATGCTCCCCCGCCGCCCGCGCCCCCCCCCCCCCCCCCGCACCTCGGCGCGCGCCGGGTCCCTCCCCGCCCCTCCCCGCGCAATGCACCAGCTGGTCTAAACGCCGCCGGAAAACGCTTCGAGCCCGACTCCCGGGTCACCTGGCCCCAGCGCCCGGCCCTGCCTTCAAGGGAGCCCCGGGGCCGCCTCTGGTCACCGGGGACCGCGCACCGGGCTCTGGGGCAGTCACGTGGTCGGCGGAGGCGGCCTGGGCTTCCTCACCTGCATCCCGGGAACTTGGACAGCCACCGGTGAGTGGGCCATGAAGGCGAAGACTGCTCTGCACTGCTCCTGTGGCGGTGGCGCCTTGGGCTCGGACTGGCTCCTCCTCCGGGGGTAGCTCGGCGGCCCTCCCAGGCTTTTCGACCGGGGCCTGGAAGGACACACAGAAGTGGGGTGACTGAGCTGGTGGCGCGTCGCCCCGGGCTGGGGGTTCTGGGCGGTTGGCGGCGCAGCTGCCTGGGGCTCAGTCTACCTTTCTGGCGCCCGCCCGCCGCTGTTGCCGCCGCCTCCGCCGCCGCTCCTCCTCCCGAACGCTGGGCGCACCGTGTGGCGGTAGCCGGGACCTGGGCTCGAGTGATGCCGCTCCTCGGCGCCTCGCCGCTTTAGGAAGAGGAGGTGGAGGCGCCCCAGCAACCCGCCCGCCCGCTGGGCCCGGGAGGCGGTTGGGGGCGGTTCCGCCGTTGGCCCTGCCTCCGCCCTGCCGCCGGGCGGTGTCAGGAGCGCCGGAGCCCCTCGCGGCGCTGGGCTGCGGCTGGGTCGGCGAGGGGGCGGACTCCCTCCGCACGCGGAGAGGAGAAGCCGCGGGCTGGGGGGCCCGGCACTGGGCCCGGCCAGGGGAGGGAATGGAGGCGTCTCGGTGACCCTGGGGGTTAGAGTGCGTCCCCGACGCGGCCACGTCGCCGACAGGCGGACAGACGTTCGAAGCTGGGGCACACGCAGCTTCAGAGACCACTTGAGTTGAAACTTGGGGAGTGTTGGAAATCCCTATCGGCTCCGCGATCTAGTCAAGGGTGCGGCCACAGAGAGCCGCCGAGTTGGTGGACCCTCTATTCATTCCCGGGGTCTGGGTCTCCAGGCTGGGGCCGAGCCTCTGGGCAGACGCGTAGCCGCTCGCCTGCTTTCTGGATTCACCGTCCCCCAGACGTACTTCAGGTGACTTGAACCTGAGGCTACCCCTACCTCTTGGGTTGTCGGTTGGAGGGCTGCCAAACTGGGGCTTCTCGTCGCAAGTTTGCACGTGGAAGGGGGGGGGGGAGAAATTGGAAAACAGATATTACATCAGCAGAAAAATTAATGAGGATGATAGAGGCATAAAAAATGAGACCAGATCTTTAGTAGTACGCCTTAATGAACTTGGTATACGGCATACGCAATAGTGGTTTTAGCAATTCCCTACCTTTGTTCCCTCTTAAGTTCTGCTCCAACAGGGAGGCAGTTCCTTTTGAGAATACCCTAAAGATAACAAGTCACAATGATAATAGTAACAATTACAGAAATCTCATCATGAAGGCACCTGGGGGGACCAACAGGGGTTAAGTACATTTAAAAATGTCATATCCAAGTACCAGTTTAAGATGAGGATGAAGTTCCTTACATTGCAAATTGTTATAGGTCTGGACCTAACACAAGGTTGGGACTCTAGTAGACACTCATTAAAGTTTCTTCTGTTTCTTTTGTTGCCTTTGAATCTTTCTCGAAAGACAGCATTTTAGTGTTATAAACATAATTATTCTTTTTTTTAAAATTTTATTTATTTATGATAGTCACAGAGAGAGAGAGAGAGAGAGGCAGAGACATAGGCAGAGGGAGAAGCAGGCTCCATGCACCGGGAGCCCGATGTGGGATTCGATCCCGGGTCTCCAGGATCGCGCCCTGGGCCAAAGGCAGGCGCCAAACCGCTGCGCCACCCAGGGATCCCTAAACATAATTATTCTTAATGGGTGCCATTTTCTTTGTGCCAGGGACGGCAAAGTGCTAGATATGCGTTACATGATTGACTCTTTACAAAGGCCCTCTGAAGTCGCCCATATTACCCCTCCATCTTACAAGTGATGAAAAAGGCTCTATGGGGTTAAACAATTTGACCCAAATATCACACAATTAAGAAGTGGTAGAGCTGGGAATCCAAACTCAAGTCCCTCTAACTCCTAAGATCTACTCTCTTAGCAACTGTCAATTATACAATATAGTATTGTTAAATATTGTCACTATGTTATACATTACATCCCCAGAACTTACACATCTTATAACTGAAAGTTTATGATCTTTGACCACCTTCACCTATGTCCCGCCTCACTTGCCCTGGCAACCACCAGTTCTACTCTCTGTTTCTATAAGTTTGGTATTTTTTAGATCATACAGTATTTAGTCTCTCTCTGACTGCTTTCCCTTAAAATAATGCCCTCAGCATCCATCCACATGGTCACAAATGGCAGGATTTCCTTTTTCATGGTTGAATAATATTCCATCACATTTCATTATCCATTCAGATAACAAAGGATATAATTGCATCTCCTTACTCCTACTTCCCATATCCAGGCCCTCACAACTTCTAACCTGATGATAGGTCCCAATCCAATCTCAATTTCCCACCAGCGCAGCTGACACTTAATAATACCAGCCTGGCCAGAAACCTGCAGTGCCACCTAAACTTTAATGCCCTTAGAAGTTCCCTAGGAATCTTGGGACACCTAGCTGGTTCAGTTGGTTAAGCATCTGCCTTCGGCTCACGTCAGAATCTCAGGGTCCTGAGATCCAGCCCCTGCATCCGTCATCCTGCTCCATGTTCAGCAGGGAGTGTGTTTTCCCCTTCCCTCCACCCCTCCCCCTTGCTTGTGCACTCTCTCTCTCAAATAAATAAATAAATAAATAAATAAATAAATAAATAAATAATTAGTTAAATAAAATCTTAACAACAACAACAACAAAAAAAAAAACGTTCCCTAGGATTCTTTTTAAAGTGCAGAGTTTGATTTAGCAAGTCTGGAATGGGCCCAAGATTTTGCACTGTTAAGTTCCCCAGATGGTGGCAATACTGGTGATTCTCAGACTTTGAGTAGCAAGGGATTTAGAAATCTCAAGTCCCAGCCGCAATGAACCTTCCTCATTGCTCCCAGTCCTCCTTCGATACTCCTCCTCTTGCATGTTGGTGGAAGTAGTGCTCAACATTGTAGTTCTTTCTTCTTATTTCATGGGTTTCATTTGTTTGGTCTGCCTAACAAGATGATTAATTCCTTGAGGCCAGAGATCCAGCTTCTCTTCCCTAGAATTATTCAGGTAGAATGTCACCTTTCTGGGGGCAAGATCAGGTTTGATCACTGCTGTATCCTCAGAGCCTAGAATAGCATGTGGCACATAGTAAGCCTTCAAGAGGTATTTGTTGACTGACTGACTGAATGAATGAATGAATGATGAATTTCCTTTGAATTGTTCACTGAGGTTAGTAATAGGTGTACTGTGTATTTTATTGATGTCTGGCTAAACTCCTAGGCACTGCTCTTGTTGAATCTTTAAATTGTTCACTTTACTATATGTGACACTCTTGATTTTTCTGTGTCCTAAGTTCTTTCCAATTACTGTAATTTCCCAACTACCTAAGAGTGAGCTGTATCATTTTAATAAATACATAGATTAAGCCTATCTGAGAAGTGACTTGCCCTGACACCATTCTGAGCCAGAGTTACAGAAGAATGTGGAAGACTGAATGCTAAATTTTGAGACGTGAACTATTGAGACAGTTCCTTAAAAACACCACTTTTGAGATCTTAGTAAACTTTCTGACCCTTATTCACGTCTGCTGCTAATAAATAACCTATCTGTTATAATTATACTTGACAGAGATCACTTGAGTTGTGACATGGAATTCCTTGTGGTTTGTTATGCTTTTCCACATATGTATATGTGTGTGTGTGTGTGTATATATATATATATATTTCCTAATTTAAATAAAGTGACAAGAAATTCATGTGTGCTTTTGTTACTCCCCACCAAAAAAGGACACTGGAATATTTTACCTCAAAATGTCAACCCAGAGTCCAATAATATATTTCCATGTATTCCCACAACTTGATGGAAATAAGTTCCTTAAGGGGAGACACCACATCTTATGCTCTTTGGTAGCCCCATAGAATGTAACATTGTGCCTCAGATTGGATTGGGTACCCACTTGATTGATATGACCTGAGTGGCTATGAATATTTAATAACCACTTAAATAAAGTAACATCGTCTACAGATTAAACAAAGTCAGTGAATTCCAAGTTAGACATTGTCTTTGAGCCAAACAAAACTTAATAATTTGATTTTACAATCTGTGGTTTTAGTTTCCTGACAGGTGTCATACCCTCAATATTAAATATTTAACTTTACCCATGTTTGTAAATATTTATGGAGTGTACTAGTTCATAGCTAAGGTGTAGGTAGATAGCAATGGCTAGACAAACTTTGATGTAGGCGTTAGTGAGGTAATGATGTATTAGGGCCCTGGTTCTCAACTAGGGGCAATTTTGCTTCCCAGAGATATTTTTGGCTGTCACAAATGGGGAAGAAAGGATGCTACTGGCAATGAGTAGAGGCCAGGGATGCTGCTAACCGTACTCCAGTGCACAAGACAGCCCTCACAAGAAAGGACTGCCCAGCCCAAAATGTCAATGGTGTCAAGGTTTGAGAAACTGTGCTCTATGCTCTTTGCATTATAGGTTACTAACCAAGAAAGACTGGGAAATACTGCTCCCTGAGGATATCAGTTCAATGTGGTGGCTGGGGCAAAAAACAAAAACAAAAAAACCAACCCAAAAAGTCAACACCAACAAAAAACACTCCAAAAGATATTGGGCCACATCAAGGGGGTACTGGAAATGAAGCAGTATTTGTATGTTACTTTTGTATGAAGCCATAGATCATCCTCCCCCAAAGAGTGAATACTACCTAATGAAAAATAATATTGAACAGAAAATAACTAAGAAATATTTAATGATTGGGTTAAAAATATTTAATCATGGTGCAGGTTGTAATGTACTAGGCATTACCTAGGAGCCTTCAAACATGTGACCTTGTTGTGGTAAATTTGACCTCTTACTCCACTTGACAAAATTTAGAGGTAGGGTTTCACATTTTGGACTTTTAACATTTTGAGCCTTATTTAATAACTACATTGAAATGTATGATGTGTATAAATGTATAATGTGCAAGGGCAAATTGATCCAGATACTTGAATTTCCTTCAACTATCTGAATATTTGAAACAAAAGGAAATTATTGGGGATCCCTGGGTGGCGCAGCGGTTTGGCGCCTGCCTTTGGCCCAGGGCGCGATCCTGGAGACCCGGGATCGAGTCCCACGTCGGGCTCCCGGTGCATGGAGCCTGCTTCTCCCTCTGCCTGTGTCTCTGCGCCTCTCTCTCTCTCTGTGACTATCATAAATAAATAAAAATTAAAAAAAAAAATTAAAAAAACAAAACAAAACCAAAAAAAAAAACAAAAGGAAATTATTTTGGTAATTCCAGAAGCTCACCATCCAGTGATAGCAAGATTTTGATACAAGCTGCTAGGTGCTGTACTGATATTTGGAAGGATGATGTTCAAGGGCCCTTTTGTTTTTTTTAAATATGTGAAAGCATATGCGAGACCTCAAATCTCCTTTTTATTCTCTGTGGGTATCAGATTGGAAACCATGATATAATAGTTCTTGCATATGTTGCATCCTTGCTATTGTTCCAGCAAAGTATCCTGAGAAAAACCTAAAGACTTAGTTCTTGGTCAAGGAGCATTAAGCCTTTTGGGGCTTGCACAGGACTCTACCGTAGTATCATGTATAACAAAAACTAGTATTGAAGACTCAGCCTGGCCGAATTTTCTTGCTAGCTTTACTTCCTGATGCTACTGAGGGGAATAGAGCTACAGAGGAGGTGGGTAGAAGCTGCTTAAGTGGTTTCCTGCTTATAATATTTCTTTACATGTATGCTTACTCACTTCAAAATATTTGCATTTAGGTACGAAAAGAATTGAGCTCATTAATTCTTGCCCTCACCAATGAGTTAGTGAACTGAGAGAAGTAAATGTGGCGCAGACAATTTCATTCCCATGCTCAGGTAGGAGTCAAAAGATGGAATTGGGGCACCTGGGGGGGCTCAGTTGGTGGGGTGTCTGCCTTCAGCTCAGATCATGACCACAGAGTCTTGGGATCGAGCCCCACGTCAGGCTCCCTGCTCAGTAGGGAGCCTGCTTCTCTCTCTCCCTCTGCCTCTTCCTGTAGCTCGTTCTTTCTCTCTCTTTCTCTCTCTCTCTCTCTCTCATTCTCTCTCTCTCTCTCTCTCTCAAATAAATACAATCTTTTGTTGTTGTTGTTTTTAAAGATGAAATGCTAATTCTGGAACCAGTTGTGCTGCCTGCCAAAAGTCTCACACAATTCCACTGTGGATCTTTATAGGCCTTGGGCCTCAGGTGAAGGCCCTCAGAACCCGCATGCCCTCACTCCTGGTCTTCTCAGAGGTGACAGACCTACTGCTTTCTACACCAGGCATCCTATAATGATAGTTTTGTGTTGCCATCTGGAACATAAAGACTGGTAAATTTCTCAAGAGAGATTCTTTGGGAGACTGGGCTCTTTGTAATGAAGTCGGGTAACTTCCAAAGTGTAGGTTTTAGCCACAGGAGAACCCTTCATGTGTTACCATGAAATGTTGCTGAACAACCAATTTGGGTGATACTTTCCCCCTCCAAATTAACTTTTAAAAATGGATTGAATTGACCACTTGTTCTTTAATTTGTAGGCTTCTCAAGAAAATAGTTCTAGTCAAAAGTGGCAGTTAAAAACAGGAAAAAAACTGGCAGTTGAGACCAAATAGGAAGTGACTATGCCATCAGCTCACACTGAGGAAAAGGAAGTTGTTGCCAGGACCTCTAAGAAAGGCAGTTGTGTAAAATTACCACCCTTCAACTTGCTTGCTGAGGTTCTGTCACCCTGTGGTAAAAGCTCCCATGGTTTTGTTACTGCTGTTCTCAAGAGAACATGAACAGAGCAGAGGAATAACAGGCAGCCCTTACAGAACTATTATCAGGGACTACCAGAAGTTTCTGGGGGCAGAAACTCAACATTGTAGACAAGCAAAGCTTCCACCCTACTCATTTTTTTCCTGTGCCAAACTGAGAGTTTAAGATTAGTGAAAAGTCAGTATGTTTCCTGTGAGGCCCACCACAAGGGTCCAACTATGAACTGTAACAGGGGTTTTTGCTGAGATATAGAAGACAGAATGTCTTTTTATACTTGCACCTGGGCTCCAGAGACAGCTGAAGCCACACCATCTTTCCCTTTTTCCTTTTATTTCTCCTCCATTCTTTTCTGTCTTACATATTTCTTGAGCACAGTGCTAGGACCTGTGCTAAGTGCTGGGAATACAAAGAAATGCAAGGACTTTGCTTTCATGCAGGAGAACATCATAAAAAACAAGAAGCACTCAAAGTGATATATGATTATAATAGCACTACATTTAAATATGCTACAGCAACAGCCACCAGAGAATAATATATTTTACCTGTGTAGATCCTGGGAAGCTTCACAAAAGAGGTGACGTTTGAACTAAGCCTTGAAAAATGGATAGTAGGTAGCCAGGAAAAGTCTTGGGGAAAGGGAATAGAGAGAGCATTCTAGATAGAAGGGACAGCATAAAAAAATGCCTAAGCCAGGCAGGCTTATCCCCCTATTGGGTATACCCCAATACCTGATGACCTAGTTAAAATCTAGACACTGTGCTCCATTTGTATAGATTCTGATTTTGTAGATCTGAGATGGAGAAAGGGCATGTATATTTTATTAAGGAAAAAAAAAACAGTGCGCCTGGGTGGCTCAGTTGGTTGAGCGTACAATTCTTGGTTTCTGTTCAGGTCATGATCTCATGGGTTGTATAATTGAGCCCTGCAACAAATTTGCTTGAATATTCTTTTACTCTGCCCCCCCCAATAAATAAATAAATCTTAACAAAACAAAACAAAACAACTGCTTGGGGTGATTATGGTGTGTTCTCTTGATTATGAACCACTAGCTTAGAGAAATGACAAGCTTTCTTTGAAGATTAGCTGGTAGTTTGGTTTAACAGGCAAAAATACAGAGTACACGAAGCATCCTAGTAATGAGGTTGGAAGGGAAAGGGAGGGGCACACTGTGAGCCTTGTGTGCCATGCTAAAGACTTTGGATTTGATCCTGTAAGCTCCTAGGAGTACTGAGTGGTTTTAAGGAAGAGAGGAATTTGCTCCAGATTTGTACATTTGAAAAACAAAAACAAAACACCCCTCTGGTTAGTACATAAAGGATAGATTCGATATGGGAGAGACTGGAAGCAGAGGACCTATTAAGAGGCCATTAGGAGGCCACCATAAAAGTACAGGAGAAGGACTGAGTTAAATTTATGGCTATGAGAATGAAGAGGAGGGGGATAGATTCCAGAAACAATTTGGGAGTGGAATCAACAGCATTCAATTGATTGAAAGGGGCCAGGACAAGATGGAGAGGTTTAAAATGCCAGAGACATCTAGCTTGGGGAAATGGGGAAATGTTGATACCTGGAACTGAGCCAGGGCCAATACAGAAGGAGGAACAGGTTTGGGGAAAAGATAAGGAGTTCAGTTTGGATGCACCAAGTTTGTAGTGTCTGTATGATATCCAAGCGCGGATGTCCAGAAGGTAGTTAAAAATAACAAGACTGCAAATATAGATTGAGAATTGCATAGAGAAATCCTTTGTAACCTGATGGCAAATTGTCAATAAAGAACATAAAAAATAGAAACCAAGTTGAAACCATTCACTTCCTATTTAGAGAGTCTCTTCTTGAATAATTGTTGCATGGTTTGGTCCAGTGAGATGCTGCCTGTGTCTACTGCCATTGTATCTTTCTGCAGAAAGCATACCATTTTCTTCAAAGTAATGATCAATCTTGTCTCTATAGGATTATGTTACTAAATATTTCTCTGTGTCCCTGCATACATAGATTGGCTTTTGAATGTGTGATAACGACAGCCAAGAAAAGAATGGAGTAAAGGACAGGAGTGACATAAAGAGATCTGAATGCTTTGTTGCCAGGTTTTCTGGGATAATTTTGTTGCATGCAACTGTAAAATAGATTATTGTGCACCAGAGCAGTTTGTATTATATTTCCCCTCCTACACTCAAAAGAAAATGAGGTGGGAGATGACATGCATGCCTGGTTTCATGAAGCCAAGTTAGTGTCTTCTACAGTGGAAAGAAAAACAGGAACAATTTATTGCAATCTAAAGCACAGATTACTGGCAAAGCCATGTTATTTGTCTGCTGTGAAAGTGCACAGCAACTTTAGTTAATATTTCTTCAATTTTTCATGATCATTCATACTATTCTGGTTCTTCCATTCTTTCTCTGCTATTGACCTTTTATGAAACTTCACACATCCCTATAGTTTACCATATGTGCAGGTGAGCATTCCAGTGGCTAAATGCCAACTTGAAATTAACATGGATAAATCATGCTTTTCATATAAATTGGGAAAATCGCAGTAGACATTTACAATTTAAAATCATGAAAGCAGATACAAATAGATTATATTCTAAATGTTTTGTACAATGCACTTTATTATGTGTTTGGGTTTTTCTCAGGTGTTACAAGAAACTAAAACATACCAGCTCTTAAATTTTCATGTTACTTTAGCATCTGACAATATACAGATTCCTGCTATGCAAATATAGAGAAATGAGTGCTTACTACATTGTGAAGAATGGATTTAGTTCATGAAATATATACTACAAAAAAGATATTTTCTTATTTTTTCCCCAGATTTTCAAAGTATAAAGAAGCTATTGCTGTATGGAAAGGTCATTTATAAGAACAATAACAGAAGAAACGGTGTCTGGGTTGTAAAATGCTGAGTTATTGAATATGTTTCCTAGTAAAAAAAAAAAAGTAAGGTATTGGATGTGAATATGCATAACAACACACTTCAGTATTGCTCTTCCACTTTGGTTCTGCATCTAGTAAATGAGATAGAAAGTAATTCTTTCATTGTCCTTTTTTTAAAAAAATTGTTTTATTTATTCATGAGAGAAGCAGAGACATAGGCAGAGGGAAAAGCAGGTTCCCAGTGGAGGGCCCAATGCGGAACTTGATTCCAGGACCCCGGGATCACCACCTGAGCCAAAGGCAGACGCTCAACCACTAAGTCACCCAGGCATCCCTTTCATTGTCCTTTTTAATGCAGGAGCTGAAGCCCAATTTGTATTAATGTAACTAGAAAATTATGTAATTGTGAGAGCTATCGTTTATGTAGTAGTGCTTGCTCTGTGTCAGACATGGTTGCAAACTACATATCATTCTCACCACAACTCCATGGGCTTGGATGGATCATAATATCATTCCCATTCTACAGGTGACAAAACTGAGGCACAGAGAGACACAGAAACTTATCCCAAGTAGCATTGCTAGATAACATACAGGATGCCCAGTTAACCTTGAATTTTAGATAAGTGGTGAATAATACTGCATGAGACATACTTATACTAAAAAACATCATTATTTATCTAAAATTCAAATTTAACTGGCCGTCCTGTATTTTTGCTTGCTCAATCTGACCACTCTTCAAGCCAAGGTCATATAGTTCTTAAGGGTAGAGCTGGAATTTGAACCAAGGGAGTGTGACATCAGAATTTATGCTTTTAACTGCTATGCTTCTACTGATTATAAGAAATGGAAGGTAGAGAGCTTCATTTTCTCTATGTGGAATATTGAAAAAAATTATGTCTAATGAATACCTCATGGGCAAGATCACAGGTCTACATGTTTGAATTTCTTTTAATTTATTCTGATTGTTAATATCATTTGGTTGCAGCATTTTTAGTGAGAATTTTGTTGTAAAAGTGATAAGATCTATAACATTTTGAACTAATTTTTCCTTCCATGGTCTCCAATGGGAGAAGTTAAAGGAAAAGTGTGCTTCTCTTTAACAAATGGAATTAACTGATCAGTACTGTTGTTCAAAACACATTTTTCTTCCTTCATAAAGCAACTTTGTGTTGTTTATAAAGAGTAAGGGCTTTCTTTCAGCAAGAACTTTCTAAAATAAAACTATAGGAGATATTTACTCACACCATTTTCTTCTTTGAAATTTTTATGCTGCAACAGGCAAAGGGGCATCTACTTTTTGAAAGGTGATACAATTTAGTGGGGAAAAAAAAAACAAATAAACATGGGATTTGGAGCCAGACAGACCTTATTAGTTTCGTGAACTTGATGTCTGAGCCTCCTTTACTTCATCTGCAAAATGGGTGTTATTAATGTCCCCTTTGAATGGTGATGGTGAGGATTAAATGAGATGATAAACATAAACTGGGGATCCCTGGGTGGCGCAGCGGTTTGGCGCCTGCCTTTGGCCCAGGGCGCGATCCTGGAGACCCGGGATCGAATCCCACGTCGGGCTCCCGGTGCATGGAGCCTGCTTCTCCCTCTGCCTGTGTCTCTGCGCCTCTCTCTCTCTCTCTGTGACTATCATAAATAAATAAAAATTAAAAAAAAATAAACATAAACTGTTCTATTGTGATACCTGGTACAGAATTGACCACGAATAGTGGTACTTGCTGTTCCCCTGTCCATTCGCCTCTTCCCCAGAGCCTCCACTGCTCAGCAACCCCCATGAATCTTTAAGAATCTAGTGCTTATTTACAAAAGCATCTTCACATGCTCAGAAGTTACATAGATAGCAGTCAGGGGTCGAGTCAGTTGGAACCCAGAGTGCCTAAGATGTTTTCCTTCATTCTGTGTTTTTTTTTTTTTTTGAATCGCTAAAATGTTTAGGTGACAACAAAAAATTACAGTGTGATTTTTAAAAAATATTTTACAAATTTATTTAGAGAGACACAGAACGAGCAGGTGGAGGGGCAGAGGGAGGTGGAGAGAATTTCAAGCAGACTCCAGTCCTCAACTCGAGGCTCCTTCTCAGGGCCCTGAGATCATGACCTGAGCCGAAATCAAGAGTTTGACACCAACCAACTGAGCCACCCAGGTGCCCCTATATGATTTCTGTCCTTAGAGATTAATTGCAAATATATATATTTTTAACAATGAAAAATTTCTTAGAGTTTGAGGTTAGGGTTTATATATTTTAGTCTCAAGGGGAAACTCACCATGGACATCTCTGAGGGACACAGAGGGGAATAAAAAGAAATAGCAAGGGCAGGGAAATTATGTCATCAAAGCATTTTCCTGTGTATAGGTGCGTGGATGTGCATATGCAGGGGAACAAGGAGTGGTGATATATAATGAGGGGAAAATACAAAAATAAGTGAAGTTAGGGTCAAATACAAAGTCGCCATCAGATTAGGAAACAGCTAACATTGCTATTGAAAACAATCAATTCTGAGAGGCAGTATACCATATGCTCATTAGGAACACAGACTGGAGGGGCACCTGGGTGGCACAGTCAGTGAAGCAGGGGACTCTTGGCTTTGGCTCCAGTCGTGATCTCAGGCTCAGGAGCCCTGCACATGATCGAGCCGCAAACATATTAGCATGAACCAAAACACG
Source organism: Canis lupus dingo (assembly GCF_003254725.2). Taxonomy (NCBI): domain Eukaryota; kingdom Metazoa; phylum Chordata; class Mammalia; order Carnivora; family Canidae; genus Canis; species Canis lupus. The sequence goes on along the minus strand of NC_064281.1, from coordinate 103,418,732 downwards.
AATTTTGCTCAAATTGTGAAGAAACCAAGAAAAGGAAAATGCATTGGGCAGAAGCTTTTTTAGGCCTTAGTTTCCTCATTATAAAACAAAGAGAATTGAGCCAGCTATAAAGTTCTTTCCAGCACTGACATTTAATGATTATATTAAAAAATTCTTAAAAAGAAAATCTGGAACTCTCTGAACAATTGTTGTATAGCCAAATAATAAATCTAAAGTCATAGTCAAACATGACCTTTCAGAAGGAAGGCACCAGGGTTTTTATAAGTGAAAATCACATCTGACTCATCTATTAGCATGCCTCAAGGGGGTAAATAACATACGGACAAGGAGGAACCAGGGGATAAGAATTTACATAGACTTTTTTTCTTTTAAGATTTTATTTATTCATGAGAGACACACACACAGAGAGAGGCAGAGGCATAGACAGAGGGAGAAGCATGTTCCCTGCGAGGAGTCTGATGTGGGACTCACCCAGGACCCCAGAATTACGACCTGAGCCAAAGGCTGACACTCAACCACTGAGCCACCCAGGTGCCCCAAATTTACATAGACTTAAAAAAAAACTTTAACAAGCTTCCGTGCTGTTGACATTTTTGTTGTTGTTAAATGAGTCCCTGTGGGATGCGGGGAAACATTTTGTCATGGAAGAAAAGTGAACTTATAGAATGAAATGGAGGGTAAGATAAAGTGGGTGCTTCTGTGGATGGAGAAGTGTCAGCATCAGACTCTGATGGTCCCAGATTTACATGTTACAAGTGGTGTAAAATAAGGTACACACAGTGGTATCTCTGTTTGTAGCTGGCACTAAGCTCTTCTCAGTAGTGAAATACCAAGCTGACATAGCATAAATGGCAAGAAACTCTCTCAAATTTGGAAGAATGGGAAAAAATGAATAGTAGGTTATCTCAGCAAGGTAAAGTATCTGTAAAAAAACAAAAAACAAAACCCTAACTGTATCATACAAATAATAAGATTGTTGTCATTTATGGCTCGGGAAAGTGATCTAGGAGTTGCAGATATTTCTGGAACAACTTCATCTGTGCCATTTTGGCCAGAAAGGTCAACAAAATTCTGTGTGTCAATAGAAAACAGACTAGAAACACTGATACATTATCCTGTTTTTGAAAAAAATAATAAAAACCTGGTGCAGGAACACAATATTTAATTCAAGGGGCCATCAAACAAGAAAGGCAAAATGGGGATCCCTGGGTGGCTCAGCGGTTTAGCACCTGCCTTCAGCCCAGGGCATGATCCTGGAGTCCCAGCATCGAATCCCACATCAGGCTCCCTGCATGGAGCCTGCTTCTTCCTCTGCCTGTGTCTCTGCTTCTCTCTCTTTCAGTGTCTCTCATGAATAAATAAATGAAATCTTAAAAAACAACAACAACAACAACAAAGGCAAAAATGGAGTTCAAGGTGGTATAGAGATGGGCAGCCAGAACAAAGGAATGAGAAGACTGAAAGTATGATGAGTTTTCAACCCAAACAGATAAAGATTGAGGCACGGCCAAAGTCCATACTAAGATCAGCGCTAGTAAGAATAACTGATTATTTAGTTCCTCCTCTGTGACTTGCCAAGTCTGGAACCATTCAGTACCTATTACCCCTATGAGGTGGGTCCCCCTATTAGCCATTCTGTAAAAGCATCACAAAGGGTATGTACAGAGCAAATAATAATGATCAAAACTGTTTACTGGCTCAAACTCAGCACAGACCTTAAAACTCAAAAGAATCAAGTTCAAGACAAAAGTGACTTTTTGCAGTGGACAGTAAAACCTAGGGAACTCACCACCTCAAGCAACAAGTTGAGGTGAAAAGAGATTCAGAAAGAATGTAGGCCATATTTGTAGAAGATAAAGCCAGGATAGTTTACTAAGAAAATCTTGTGAAATGTCTTTAACCTTTGAGGTTGTCATTAGGTAGGCCAACCACACCTTCTTCACTCCTACTGCCAACATGTCTGTGAGTCCTCCTATAAAATTCAGGGCTGGATGGACCAGAAATTTGGTCAAGTGTGGCATTTCCTTTTTAATTATGACATAAGTAGGGGAATGGCATGTGAATTCCTCATGGGTATTTCAAGATGGATGTACTTTATCCTATGCTTGAGCCTATTTTCATTAATAGCCTAACATGCACAGAATATTATTGAAAGCAAAGCTTTGCCATGCAGAAATGGAATCTTAAAAAAAAATTACTTGCAGAAAAATAATTTGCCCCAAAGAGAGTAGGTGGAGATTTTTCCTTTAACATCCATTTTCCAGGCCAGCATTAGTTTGGGGTTATCTTATGCCCATATTTCTTAAGAAATTACACTTTTGAGAAAATATTTTTCATGCAAGGAAAAATGGGAAATGGCTTAAAAGAATATCCCTGTATAAACCACCCCTCGCTGTAGGTGTGCCTGGCTGGCTTAGTTGGAGGAACATGTGACTCTTAATCTCAGGGTTGTGAGTTCGAGCCCCATGTTGGGTGTAGAGATGACTTAAAACAAATGAACAAAGAAACAAACAAACAAACAAACCCTGCCGTGAAAACTTGCATAGTATCTTGTCTGTCACATCGGTGTTCACAAAACCCAAGGACAGAGCCATCCAGGGCTGCTTGGGCTGCTTCTGTCTTCGTGGTATAACATGGTTAGTTTTCATAAAATGCACCCATGTCCCTCCTTGCTTGGTGACCTCTACCTTATTGAAACACTGTCTGTGCTAAAGGCATACCATGAAAAAGAAATGGGGAAGAGAAGAAAGGCTAAGAATGAATGTCCAGTTCACAGAGAACTAACCTTATCTGTGGGAAAGAAGGATGAAAAGAAAAACAAAAACAACTGGGAAGCTGAGAAACAGAAAGGGAGGAGGACAAGTGAGAAGATGGGATTGTTCTGAAGTCAATGCAGATCCCTTAAAAAGTGAGAGAGGTGGGATGCCTGGGTGGCTCAGTGGTTGAGCTTTGCTTTTTGTCTATTCCCTTGACCCTGACCCTGTGTCTCTGGGCTGCCCAAAGCCCATTTCACCAGCTAGTGGCTGAGCCAGTATGCTCCCTGATCCTAGGCTTTTCTCACCTCTCTGGATCCAAATGTATCTGTGTTTTGCTCATTTTATTATCCTGGCCTGACAATGTCTTCATCTTAATAGAAAATTCTTATAAAATACGGCTGTCTTCTTGAAAGTGCAAGTAGAGAGAGAGATTTGGGGAGCAAAGGCCTCCTCACACACTGAAATAACAGGTGGAAAGCCAACAGCCTTTGTCTCCTGGGTAACCACACTGACCATAGGTTTCCTCATCTGTAGAGAAGAGATAATAAGGCCTTTTGTTTCTGTTACAATGGACAACATTTCACATACATTTACCTACTTGAGACTCACGACCACCTCCTGAGGTGAGGATTATTTCTCAATTTGACAGACAAGGGAACTTAAGCTCAGTGAGGTTAAGTAACTTGTCCTGGGATAATATGTGAAAGGGCCAGTGCATAAGGAGAAGACTCATCTGGCCAAGGGAGTGAGTTGATACACCGTTACAGAAGTGGCCCAGACAGTGGTACCTGGCACACGAGCCACATGGCCGTGTGGAGGCTATGTGATATCAAGGTTATGCATATGGGCTTTGGAGTCACAGATATCTAGGTATGAATCCTGGTCCTGTCCTTTATGATCTGGCATCCCTTTGGCAACTCCCTTCTCTGACTCTTTGTTTCCCTATTTGGAAGATGTAGATAAGAGTGCCTACCTTATGGAACTATTACAAGGATTAAATGTAATACTGAGTGTAATGTACTTAGGGCAGAGCACATGAGCAACAGGCAAAAGATGTGGAAGCTCCTGGAATGAGCTGGAATGTGTCCTGGGCACACGTTGGTCCAGAACATGGAATCCACTAGCCCAAATGTAGAGTTAGCCGCTAGAGACCAAGCCATAGGCAAACAGAACCAAACATGGATGATGCCAGGAGAGAGAAAGGAGGCTGTGTGCTCTGCAGGTGGGACTGATCAAGGCTACCCAGGACTAGGTTGCAGTTTCTTTAGAACAGTAGTTCTCAGACTTGAGCCTGGGTTAGAATCACCTAAAGGATTTCTTAAATGACAGATGGCTGGGCCTCATTACCAGAGTTGCTGATTCAGGAGGTCTGGGATGGGGCCTGGGAATTAGCATTTCTTTTTTTTTTAATTTTTTATTTATTTATTATAGTCACAGAGAGAGAGAGAGGCAGAGACACAGGCAGAGGGAGAAGCAGGCTCCATGCACTGGGAGCCCGACGTGGGATTCGATCCCGGGTCTCCAGGATCGCGCCCTGGGCCAAAGGCAGGCGCTAAACCGCTGCGCCACCCAGGGATCCCGGGAATTAGCATTTCTAATGAGTTCCTTGGTGTTGCTCATATTGCTGACCTCAGGAGCCCACTTTGGGCATCACTGTCTTAAAGAATCCTGTCCAGTGCTAGGTGTCAGAGTTTCCTTGCTTTTGTCTCCTCTTTTCTCCTTAGTAAAAATCCACTTGAAAAGTGCCTACCCTATTCTGGTAGGAGAAAAGGAATTGCCCATAACTGGTCCAGGAGAGCTAGGGTAATGAGGACCCCTGGAAACCAGGGATGATGGTGTCAGTGGAGGCCCTGGCTAGAAGGCTGGGAGAAGCCTCAGTGGAACAAAGGTCAAAACTCAGATGGGAAAGAGTCAGAGACAGCTGTGATTACAGAGCCTTTCCCAGCTTGGATTTTCCCTCACAAGCTTTTTCTTACTTAAGCTTTTTATCGCTTTTATAACTACTGCTATATTTGGGGTGGGGGTGGGGGTGGGGCAGGAGAAGGATTCACTATATTTTCTTCTTGCACTTTTCCTACTTCCTTGTTTTACTCTTTGTCAACCACAAGGCCTGTATGTACTTCTTGCAGAGCCTAAAGCAGCATGCACAGATTATGGCAGCCTGAGCAACAAGTTTAACAAAATTAGACATCTCTCTTAAAGTAAAATATGTGCTCTGTGCTCTGTATCATGTTACAGCCAATTCGAAAACAAGGGCTGGATTCCAAGTCACCGCCTGGCAGTTGTCAGTAACTAAGCCTCCGCTACCTGTTAAACACAGTTAATGAAGCAGTCTGTGTTTATAGATTAGAGGATTTGTCTTTGAAAATAGTAACCCAATAGAATAAAAAGATGGATAGCCTTGTATTTAAATTTTGGGATTAGAAATCATCTGTCCCATGAGAAATCATCTGTCCCATAGAATTCCAAGGGGGCAAAAGAACTTGTGGCCTCACAGAGTCTGTTTCTAGTACGAGTCTTAGGAAACTGAAACACAAATAGGAAACTCTGTTATAGTTATAAGAACATAAGTTTCTTTAGCTCTTGAAACAGAGATACTTTAGATTAGGGATTCCAAGTAAGGTGTCCGGGCCTGTTCAGTGCCTTTAAGCTATCGGGTATTTGCCTGTACCAACCTGCCCACATTACATGAAAACAGGTCTCCCTCATTCTTTCAGAATTCATGGCTTCTGTCCTGAACCATTCACCCCAGCTTATCTCACACTCATTCCTAACCCTTCCTCAGCCTGTTCTCATTTCTGACCTTGTGACTCATTTTTCCTCTTACCGCCTTGCCTCACCCTAGGACCTGGCACTTGCTAATTCTTCTTCCACTAGAGCTTTTTGCAGTCCTCTTTGGCCAATAATCAGATTCTCCACTTGGCTTGACTGCAGGTGGCATCTATGGTTGAGTGCCCTAAACTGGACCAACTCATTTCCTGGGACTTTTACACAGGATCCCGTGGAAGGTGCCCCTGCCTGATACAGTGAGTGCTAGGAGCAGAATTCAGACTTGAGAGATTTGTGGCTCCTTGATAATGCTCTCAGGAGGAACAGAAAACAAATGGAAAGGAAGGAATTTGATTGCCCAACCACTATCTACCAATGAGCCAACTGAATTTCTATATTGCTTAAAGTAAATGAGGAAAAAGTGATGGTTTATAGCATCTACTGTTTAGTAGTTCTTGCTTCTCAAGTGAAGAATTATTATTTATTTTTTCGTCTTCTTCATATCCACCTGCCCCCAACAGCCCACCCATCCATTGATTGCCAAGACTCATTAATTCTACTCTCCATAGTGGCTCTTGAATTTATCATCTCTTGCCTGAGCCGTTTGCAATAGTGTCTTAATAAATGGTCTCCCTATGACCAGTGTCTCTTTCTCCTCATCCCACTTTTCCAACACTTCTCATCCTCTGCCCATCCATTCTTCACACTTCAAAAGTAATCTTTCGAAAACACAGATTTGATCATGTTACTCCTCCTCTTAACATTTTTCATTCCCATGTATATATCAGACTGTTATTATATGATTCTGGTCACAGCTATGTTATGATTATAAAACATAAATCCTGTGACTCAGCTATTATTTTATCTCTATATTTGCAGAAAGAGTTTAACTTTTATATATAGTAAATGGTACATAGTATGTGTCAGATATTCACAAATTATGTATTGGATCTATTTGGTTGAGTAGATTAGGTACTCCTGAAAAGAGTCAAAACTTTCAGTTCCAGAGAATGAGTTTGTTAAATCTTATTCGCATGCTGGCAAATCTCAAGTTGTTTAGAGTATGTAATTACTGAGGTCAAAGTTGGTGGTTCAATTCCCATTTGTTTGGGTTAGCTTCATTTGGTTTCATGGACATAGTTTGTAACCCTAACCTCAGCCAGCTATTTCACAATTGCAGGTCCCAATGGAACATGGGTAACAGAATATGGATAAATCTACACCATAACTCCATTCCTGTTACTTGAAAATTTGAATATAATGCTAACTCCTTAGTGTTATATAGAGTTTTGTGTATTCAGTAACACATAGAATTTTTAGTAATAATCATCTAGACAAAGAGACAATATGATTCTCCAAAATGGTACTTTGAGGAACCCAAAGACTGCTTAGTAAATATCTCATTCCAATAGTAGTTTCCTAATTATGCAATTCCTGTCCAATAATGCTAATGCCATCTCTAATGATGACTTAGCTAAGAATCTTTAACATAGCTTCAGATAAATCCTGTAGTAATCCCATATATGACTTTCTACATTTTCTCTTGAATGAATAACAAAATATTGAATAGCCAATACTAGCTTTCTCCTTCAGAGATGTGATGAGCAGCATGCTTAGCCTATGTGCAGATGGCATGACAAATATGGTAGCACTGAGAAGAGCCTGAATTGAAATTTTCAGATTCTCTCTTATTTATTCTGGGTTAAGGCAAGATCCCATTGTTAAAATGCAGGAGTAATAAATCGTTGCCATCATAAGCATCCAGGTATAAATTTACTCTGCCAGATCCTTTCCATTGGACACTTAACTGAAAAAGGTGCCTTAAGAAAGATACCTGATTGGTATATATCAATGAGAATATAGTGGAGGCTAAGGTTCATATTTGCAAAGACAAGATTTAGGTCACTATAAAGACACAGGATGGGACATGTGGGGTGAAGTAAGGAAGTTCCTAAAAGAGAGAAGCAGAACAGTACCAGAAGATGGGCTTCTCCTGCATCCCCATTTGGTTTATAGCCAGCAGTATTAAGAATACATGAAATGGCATTTTATTAACAACATTCTATGATGGTTAAGAAAACAAGTTATAGCATTGGACAGACTTGGGTTCAAATTATAGATCTGCCACTTCCTGCTATGTGGACTTAGGCAAATTTCTAATTGTTCTGAGCCTTGATTTGCTGGTCTTTAAAGGTAATAATAGTACATACCATGCAGGGTTTTCTTGAGAATTAAATGAGATAGTTCATGTAGAGCACTTAGCAGTATGTCTGGGACACCATAAGTGATCAAAAAAATGTTAGCTATTACTGTATAAATAAAAATTCAAGTTTATATTTTATTCTTGAATATATATAATATATTCTTAGTGGACTACTATTTTAATGGATTCAGATTTATGCCACCTCAACATAAAAACTCTAGCAAAGTTCTTTGATGCTGGAGGGATACCTAAGGTGGCTTAGAGGTTGAGTATCTGCCTTTGGCTCAGGTTGTGATCCCAAGGTCCTGGGATAGAGTCCCACATCAGGTTCCCTTGTAGGGAGCCTGCTTCTCCTTCTGTCTGTGTCTCTGCCTCTCTCTTGGTGTCTCTCACGAATAAATAAATAAAGTCTTTAAAAAAATTTCTTTGATGCTGGAAAGATATAAACCTCAAATAATATAAGAAATAAGCCCAACAAATACATGAGGATGGAAGGGACCCTGTGTTCCAACAGTGACTCAAAAGCCATACTTTGGAAAAATGAGTTCTAATCAAATATGTGTATTTGACAACTGAATTAGTATCATGAGAACTCAGAGCAGTGTCAACAGATGAAACAGAGCTAGAGGCAGAAGCACACATTACCTATTCACATCGAAAAAGTGCATGTGATCTCTGGTCAACCTGTACAAACAAGATGTAGTTTCATTCACCAAAATCATTTAGAGGAAGACAATGAAAGTAAGACCCCTTTTCAAGATAGGAGTTTAGGGGCAAGCTATCACTGGTGACCAACTCAGAGGTCATGTTAATTATTATTCATGTAGACTTTTAATTGACTGTTCAGAGAAAATAACATTTGTATTTGGGTCTTCCTTGGGCCTGAGGACATTCTTAATCAGAATCCACTGATTAGCTGGTATAAACAAATATCAAATCACCAAGTTACAACTATTGCTTTTTTTTAGGACATAAACAATGAGTTCTTACCTATGTAACTAAAAGCAGGCCAGAGCACTAGGTTGGATGGAATGTTAAAAGTATGGCTGTGAACTGTCACCTGTACAACAACCTCTGACAGCCATTTCCTGCTTGGCAGCATAGGGGAAAGTGCTGGGGAGTGTGGATGATTGACTTGTCATCTTGACTTGTCATTATGACTTGTATAAGCCCTTCTGCCTACCTGTCATGCACAAGCAATGTTTTCCTTAATTATGAGAGACAATTTGAATGCCTTTTATTTCTTTTTGTTGCCTAATTGCTGAGGCTAGGACTTCTAGTACTATGTTGAATAGCAGTGGTAAGAGTGGACATCCCTGTCGTGTTCCTGATCTTAGGGGAAAGGCTCCCAGTGCTTCCCCATTGAGAATGTTATTTGCTGTGGGCTTTTTGTAGATGGCTTTTAAGATGCTGAGGAATGTTCCCTCTATCCCTACACTCTGAAGAGTTTTGATCAGGAATGGATGCTGTATTTTGTCAAATGCTTTCTCTTCATCTATTGAGAGGATCATATGGTTCTTGTTTTTTCTCTTGCTAATATGATCAATCACATTGATTGCTTTACAAGTGTTGAACCAGCCTTGCATCCCGGGGATAAATCCCACTTGGTCATGGTGAATAATCTTCTTAATGTATTGTTGGATCCTATTGGCTAGTATCTTGTTGAGAATTTTTGCATCTGTGTTCATCAGGGATATTGGTCTATAATTCTTTTTTGTGGAGTCTTTGTCTGGTTTTGGAATTAAGGTGATGCTGGCCTCATAGAACGAGTTTGGAAGTATTCCATCTCTTTCTATCTTTCCGAACAGCTTTAGTAGAATAGGTATGGTTTCTTCTTTAAAAGTTTGATAGAATTCCCCTGGGAAGATACCACCTCACACCAGTGAGAATGGGGAAAATTAACAAGGCAGGAAACAACAAATGTTGGAGAGGATGTGGAGAAAGGGGAACCCTCTTGTACTCTTGGTGGGAATGTGAACTGGTGCAGCCACTCTGGAAAACTGTGTGGAGGTTCCTCAAAGAGTTAAAAATAGATCTGCCAGCAATTGCACTGCTGGGGATTTACCCCAAAGATACAGATGCAGTGAAACGCCAGGACACCTGCACCCCGATGTTTATAGCAGCAATGTCCACAATAGCTAAACTGTGGAAGGAGCTTCAGTGTCCATCGAAAGATGAATGGATAAAGAAGATGTGGTTTATGTATACAATGGAATATTACTCAGCCATTAGAAACAACAAATATCCACCATTTGCTTCGACGTGGATGGACCTGGAGGGTATTATGCTGAGTGAAATAAGTCAATCGGAGAAGGACAAACATTATATGGTCTCATTCATTTGGGGAATATAAAAAATAGTGAAAGAGATTAAAGGGGAAAGGAGAGAAAATGAGTGGGAAATATCAGAGAGGGAGACAGAACATTAGAGACTCCTAACTCTGGGAAACGAAAAAGGGGTGGTGGAAAGGGAGGTGGGCAGGGGGTGGGGGTGATTGGGTGATGGGCACTGAGGGGGGCACTTGATGAGATGAGCACTAGGTGTTATGCTATACGTTGGCAAATTGAACCCCAATAAAAAAATAATTATGAGAGACATAGTGCCAGTAAATGGTTCTAAGGAAAAAGGTCAGGGTTTGGTTCTGCTAGATTCAGGAAGTGAGTTTTCAAGTCAATGGGATAACAACATTTGTATGTAGTCCCTTCGAGCATGTAAAGCACATTTTCATGCATGATTTTGTTTAACTCCTACAACAGATCTGTGAGGTAAGTCATAGCTATTTTTGCTTCTCCTGTGAGGAAGTCAAGTTTCCAGAGTGAGAAGCCTTGCTGCAGACCTCACAGCTAAGTGATGAACATTCCAGCATTGACTCCAAATTCTGGGCTCTTGACTTCACGACTAATCTCTATGAACACTATTAATATCTACCAGGGTTCCCTGTCTGACCTATCCTCCAAACTCTTCTACTAGTCATGAGATGCTCTTCATTTTACCCCCGTAATACTTCTCAAATCTATCCACTGTGGCACTTCCTGTTCCCACTTCCATGACCCTAGCCTGAGGCATCATTGTTACTCACCTGGATAATTGTAGTAGTCTCCTAAGTGGTATGCTCATGATCATCTGATCTGTCCTACCTGTTGCTGCTAAAGCCGGCTACTTAATAGTGCAGATCTGTATACCACAGTCACTTGATTATAAACCCATCAGTGGCTCCTCAACACCTTCAGAATGAGATCCAAATTCTTTGCATGGCCCTGCCTCATCTCTTTCTTCTTCTTCTTATACACTGTATGCTCTGGCTAAGACTAGCTCTCTTCTCCTCCTGGACCCTCTCAAGACCCATCTTGTTTCTGTGCTTTTCATTCTATTGCATAAATTTCTTTCTCTTGTTGTCCACCTTATTATTTAGGAGCAGCCTTTAATGAATGTGTTCAGGATATCTTCTAACCCTGACGTAGTGCTACTATTCATCTTCATTTAAACTCTTGTTATGGCATTTAACGAGTTGGGCCGTAATTATTGATTTATATGTTCGTCTGATCCACTAGCCTCTGTGATAAGAAACAAAGACTTGTCTGATGAAATGTATACCCAGCCTTTTTGCCTACTAAAGCATTTGGAACATAGTAGGGAGTAACAACTGTTTATTATATGAAACTCATGAGCAGTGATTCATTGTCTGCCATATGCCCAATTCTGTGACACATAGGGAGGTACTAGGTCCAGGCCTTACTGAAAAGAGAATGATGCGACTCATTTTGCTAAGGAGCAACATATGACATTTTAGAATTGAAACATTGTGTGGTACCGAGTAAAAGTCTATAGAGGTTCAGGAGAAGATTTGTAACTAGGGAGGCACCTTTTTACTTTAGAAACTATGATTACTTATGAGGGGCCAACAGCAATTGAATATTTGCCATCTGGCAACTGTCACAGTACTCATTGTAAATCAGATTTAATAAACCCAAGTCCTTTTAAAGGTGAAGGTGTTTTGTGTTATTTAGGGAGAAATATCATCCCCCAGGAGACTGATTCAAGGAAAGCACTTAGAAACTGAAACTAAATTCCTTCAAGTGTTAGGACGCAGCATTCTACCTGGCTGGGATGTCACATGGTTAGAATACCTTCTGAAAGGGAATTCATATCCATTATTTTCATTGAGGAGAAGAAAGCACACTTGCTTTTCATTTAACCCGTGAAAGTTTGAATAAATCAAGGTGGACATTTGGTGCTGCCCATGGCGCTGCCTTTCCCAGGTCAGCATTGCCAAGTCTCCCCTTACACTTAAACAGAATGGGATGCCAGTGATTTTCCTGCTTATAGCTTATACTCTCTGTGATAATATAGCACAACCTATAGAGATGTTCCCCACCACTCTTAGCTAGTTAACTGGGAAGCTACACGTCTTTCCTCAAAAGTGATTTTGAACTGCCACCCAAGTACCACTACAGAAAGCTGGAAGTAGTTGTTTTCATTTATAAATGTGGGGCCTTAAGTATTTTCCCAGTAAAGTTGAAGTTAATCCAAAATGTCCTTAAAACACGGATGTGCTGTGGGGGATGTTAAATGGGGGATGTCATTTAAGAAAACTGAATCAACACATCTTTATTTAATATTGGCTGTGTGCAAAGCCCTGTGCTTATTGTTGTGTGGCGCATGTGGAAACATAAGCCATGGTCCTTGCCTTTAAGTTGTTTAATTAGGTGGCAGAGGGATCCCTTCCCTGAATCAGGATGGGAAGAGAAAGTGAAGTTGACCCTCAGTTGGCGAGCAATGAAGAATTAACTGAGGCATTTTATGAAAACTAGAAGAGCAGACAAGCTATGATAGGAAAATGTAGCCTGGGGACAGAGATTGGCTGAAGAGTTAAGGAAAAAAGAAAGATCCAAGGCAAAGGATTCTAGATGCATGGTAGTAGGTAATGCCAGGCAGAACCTTCTAAGATAGAGAAGTACATAAGGAAGTTCATAGAGAGAGCAAGGCCTATGCCATGGGCTGGGGAAGGTAGTTAAAAAGAAGCATAATTCATAGAACAGAGTAGCCAGAATGCACCAGTTATGTTGGTAATGAGGATGTAGACCGCATACATGCATGCATGCATGCATGCTGGGTTCTACCAGCACCAAATGGGTTCCATTTAGGCTTCAAACGAAAAAAAAAAAAAAAAAAAAAAGAACCTTATTCCTCCAGAAACCAGAATAAGAACCAAAGATAATAGATCCACTCTGAACAGGAGAGTAGAAGTAAAGTGAACCAATCAGAATCCCATCACTCTGAGAAAAGACCTGTGGATTAAAAAAGAGCAGCAGCTGGATCCTGAGTGGAATCCACATGTGGCTTACATCTATGCAAAATGAGTCATGTGAACGGTACCTGGAGAAACTTTACTGGTATATAGTACATAGCTTGGAATGTCTTTACATTAGAAAGATACCTAGTTCTAAACTTAAATTCCATGTTGTGTTGGGCCTCATTGGATAAAGTAGAAGGAGAAGAATGCTGCTGGACAGTCTGGTGAAAATGGGGAAACTGTAACTCTATTTTTTTTTTCTTTTTTCTTTTTATAAATTTATTTTTTATTGGTGTTCAATTTGCCAATATATAGAATAACACCCAGTGCTTATCCCGTCAAGTGCCCACCTCAGTGCCCGTCACCCAGTTACCCCAACCCCCGCCCACCTCCCCAATCTCTAGCCTCATCATGCATAGTGTCTTAAGAACCTGAGATATATGTCAAAATGGGGTAACCGTACTTCAGAGTCTAAAAGTCCTGCCATGACATTCTATCTTTCATGGCCTGGGGAAAACATAGGTTTTAATTGAAATAAAATATTATTACCTGGGAGGAATAACACTGTATCTGATTTGTTGCTTTTGTCTCCATTTATTAAACCAATATCTAGGGTCTGGAGCTCTGTAGAGGATGACAACCTAAACCCCTGAGGAGATGGGAAGAGGCTGATAGCAAGAGACTAGGGCCAGCATGGGAGGATAGCCAGTTCTGTAGATTGGAAGATAGATAACAAAGCCTGTAAGGAAGAGAGAGGAAGAAGCCCAAACTAGAGGAAACTGAGTTTTCTGAGTCTAAGTTGATGGAGAGAATGTCTGTTGTTTCAGTGTCTTGAGGGTGTGTGTGTGTGTGTGTGTGTGTGAGAGAGAGAGAGAGAGACAGAGAGACAGAGTGAAACAGAGGTGAAGAGTGACAGAGAGGGAGAGAAAGAGAGCAAAGCAAGTGAGAGAGAACTTGAGATTCTGTCACTCCTTTTAACCATTGGTAACAGGGTGGAGACTGTAACCGCTAAAACAAAAGCAACTAGATCAGTGAGTCTAAATTGGACTTTAAAAAAGAGGAAGTGAGGAAAGTTTGTTTGTGAGCTCTGGTGGCAGGAAATCCTGTGACTAACCTTATTTCACACATCTCAGATTATTCAAAAGGACCTAACTTTCTTAAGAACAGTAACTTAAAATGGAAGGGGTTGTCTCAGAGGCACTGATGAGCTGACACCCTTGCTAAATAAACTAATCCAATTTGAGTTGCCCTTTACTGTGTGAAGGGGCGCTTTAGGGAGTGTGACCCCCTGGTATTTCCAATCAATAGAGGAAATAGCATTAACAAATGGGTTCGACTCTATTGGGGGGAAAATGCTAACACGTTGGAAACAAAATCAACAGGCAATCTTCTTTTTTCCTGGTAGAAATGTTTTCAGAGAGCTGAAAGCAACCATTATATAAGCTCTAATAATCTTAAATAGCACAGGTGGAGGTATGGGGATGATGAGGATTTGCAGGGGGGGCTGAAGAGTTGGTGAAGAGGGGAAGGATGGTGGTCAAGGTGGGGCAATTACAAAGCAGCACATGTCCAGGCAAGTGGGGACAAGTGCTCCTTCATGGGCACAGTAATGGTAAGGAGGCCCTGTCTGTGCTGGACTAGGCTGGCCCATTAGCAGGGACAGTTAGGGTCCAGCCATCTGGAGCCTTCATTTCCAGCTGAAGGTGCAAGTGTGGCAAGAAAGGGAGGGAGGTATCTCAGACTTATCTTTCATAACCGTGTGTGAGAACGTATCTCAGGCAAACACAGGAATGCTTCACTTTTCTGTTATTCCAGAAATGTAGCTAAAGCATGCTCCATTTTCTAAAGGCAATAAAGGAAGAAAGTGGGAAGATTGTTTACGACGTATGCTGAAGGCTGGCATGGTTCAGGCCAAGTGACTGGATTTCCTAAATGGCCAGGGAGATCCTTGTTACCAATACATCACATCACTGCTCTCCTTGATGGAGTCAACGGACTCTGAGCCTAGTCTCCCTTTCAAATAAAATCCTTTATCTGAAGGTTCACGAACCATATCAATACTCATCTTACCACCTCCTATCTGAGCCTTGCATCTCTCTGGGGGTGTGCTGCGGGTCTGCATGTCTCTACAGGCAGCTGAGCCATTGAAAAGGCCAGAATCCTATTTGCAGGCCTGACTTGCCATTTCACTCCTGAACTGATGAGGGCAGGTTTCTTTCTGTGGTGTCTGAAATCATTTGGGGGAACCTGCTGTGTTCAAAGAACTCAAACAAAAGGGAGGACGAGTAAATAAGTCAGATATTTGCAGGCGCAGGCTGGAAACCAGGCCTCCAGCTGACACATACATCCTGGTGGTAACTTTTCAGGTCTCTGATCAGGCACATGCTGGCCAACCACCAGATCTGAGGGGCCAGGTCAAGGTTGGAGACCCTAGTAGGCTGAAGTAAGTACTCCCATCTGGTCTGGAAAGCAGGGACTGGAGGAGGAGGGGGGCTGGAATTACATCTGTACCTGGTTCAGGCGAAGTTCAGGAATCTGAGACAAGGGCCAGGCAGAAGCCAAGACATGGGGGAGGGGGCATCTCATACCAAGGGAATACTGCAAAGGCAAAGAGGCAGGAAGGCACAGAGCACGTCTGAGGATGAAAGGAGTGATGTATTGGTAGTGCCCAGGAACATAGGAGGACACAGAAACCTGAGGACCTGGGAATCAAGCCTCAAGACCTGGAAGAAAACTAAAAACTGTCCAGTGCTAGGGAGGTGGGGTCAAGGAAGGAGCATCTCATCCTTGACTTCAGAAAGGGGAAAGCAGTCACCTTAGCTCCTGGAGATCAGATTGATTATAGTGTCAATCTTATTCAAAGTCTTTGGGCCTAGAAACTAGTCCAAAGGAGACTTGGGACTTAATTAAATTCATTTATTAAAAGCCTACTATGTGCAAGCACTATGCAAGCATATCATATGTCCAATCAGGCCTGTAGATTCCATATACTTGGCTCTTCGACAGAACCAAATCTGGCACAGTTTACACTCTTGATATGGCTTTCGTGTTCCCAGTCATCACATTCCTGATTCAGAGTGTATGGAATCTACAGGCCTGATTGGACATATGATGTGCTGTAGACTCATTATGAATATGGCAACTGTGATTTATGAATCCCAGGTTAGATAGATGATCCAACTAAGGCTTTTTTTTTCTCATGACTGAATTTATTTACAGTTATTATAAATTATTATAAGATTTGAACACTGAATCACATTCAGGTCTACATTTTATATCTGATCTTTATTGGAAATAATAAGCACAGATGAAGAGAAATGCAGTAATAAAAATGTATGAGTGAGAAGCAGAGAAGTAAATTAGAATATGCATATGCTTTGGAGTAGAAAAACCTGATTTCAAGTCCTATCTATACCCTTTCACTAGCTGTGTGACCTTGGAAGAGCCACTCAACCTTTCTGTGCCTTAGTTTTTTCATGTGTAAAATGAGGATAAAAAATAATATATTTGAGAGTTTATCGTGAGGATAAAGTCAGATACTATACCTAAAACTTAGCAAACTGTATATAAGTAAGTGCTCAAAGAATGAGTTTGTGTTTTTATTGCTGATTTTGACATTCATCTATTGTTGAAGCTGATAGCATATTGTTCCATTTATACTTTCTTTTAAAATGGATTCAGCTTGTCCCAGAAATCTCTATCCTTAATTTTTTTCAAACAAATTTTTCAAACAAATCTTGGCAAGCGCTTGTGTATCATTTGGATTATTCAGAGAAAGTTTACATTTTTTTAGTGATCAGGAGTGGCTTTTCCTAATCCCCTTAATTTGCCAATTTGTGAAAATGACCCTTGATCCCAACATTCCTACCTCATTAATTAATTAAAGGATAATTTTCCACATCCCTTACATTTGGAAGATTGATATTCTCAAGAGGAAATTAAGTATATTATACTATATCTGATCTATAGTTACTCTCTATCCCATTTGGCTAGTAAGCCCTCATTAGGCTATGATTTAAGATCCAAAGGTTTGAAAAAAAATAAAAAATAAATAAAAAAGAACCAAAGGTTTGTTATACAGATCACTGTAAGACACAATAGCAAAAATACTTTTTGGTAAAGACTCTGTCTCTTTCAGGGTTCTTTATCGACTAACTCAAGGATAATCATGGAATCTTAGCTTGGGTTCTCCAGGAATCAGACTCAGACAAAGATTTGAATGAAAGTGGTTTGCTTGGGAATTGTGGGTAACATCTGTAAAGGAATGGGATCCTTATAAAGGAAATGAAGGCAGTTAATAATTAAGCCAGCTACCACAGTGGTGGACTTACACTTCATCAGATCGGAAATTCTGGAATATAGTGCAGCACACACCATACCTCAGAATTATCCCACTCAAGAGGCCAGGCAGCTGAAGTATTTATAAACCAACTTATGAGTCGCATCTCACTGCTCCCGGGGGGTGCTCCAAGGAGGTAAATTCACTGGCATTTTTTGGATTGCTGCACATAGAGACAGCATGGAGATCTGCAGTTCTCAGAAAGAGGTCTCAAGCAGTCGTGCGGATACTGGCAGTTGGAACTCGGGCTGAGTATGTGGAAAGGTCCAGAGGACACTGATGGAGCTCTGTTATATCAGGAGAAGCTCAAATGGGCTTTTATTCTACTAGATGTCAGGCTACTGGGCTAACGTTTGGGCTAAGCTCTGACTCTGGTTCTGGCTCACTTACTCTGTTGCCTTAATCTTTTAATCTACTTGCCCCTGAGTGACATGCACTTTCTTGCTACCAGAGTAGTAGTATCTACAATGGAGGATGATCTTGAGGGCAAAAACTGGAGAGAGAAATTCAGAGGATCAAAGCAAATGCCTTTTCCTGTCTACCTAGAAACACTGGCCCATCTTTCTGCACCCCTGACCTCCTCTTATTGCCTTACCTCACACAAGGAATCAAGCCAAAAGACCTAGAGTGAGAAGACAGAGACAAAGAGAACAGAGCTGATATCTGCCTAATGTCACAGAAGGGAGAGATTGCCTAGAGAGGAGATCCCAAGGAAAAGGCATGCTCAAAATCCTAGGACAATGGATCAGTGTCCTGGAATGTGATGACTCTTACTGCTATGCTACTCTTCTTCACTGTGGATGGGTGGGTGTTAGGAAAAGAAAGAAGTTGGCTAACATTTATTAAACTTTGTCTTCAGAAGGTCTGGGTCAGAAGTTTGCACATCACAGTCCCAGGTACAGTAGACACTTGCCATGGTTTGACTCTCTCCATTGAACCCCTTAATAGTTCTCTAGTCTCCCTCTGAGGATTTTATATCGTGTATGATCCTATTCAGGGAGGGGCAGTGCTTACCTTTCATTATGGTAGCCCAATGGCCAGGATCTTGCACTCCACAACTCTTTACAACCATGGGGCAGGTATGTAACTGTCAGAAAAATCCGGAAATGAATTTGCATAGCTATGACTTGGGTCATAAGGTAGCAACTGAAATGAAATCAGAGGATGAAAGGAAGACATTTCTTTATTTCCAAGGGTTTTATAAGTGGAATATTTCAGAGCTAAGCAGAAGGAGCTTTCTGTGTAAGGGTCATGTGGACAGTTTCATCACACTGGGAGTGGGACTGATGAAGATGATGATGACAATGATGATGGTGATGATGATGATGATGGTGAGGACGACAGAGAAAATGGCTAACACTTACCAAATGCCTGCTCTGGGCCAGACACTTCACAATGGTGATATCACTTATTCTTACAATAATCCTGTGATCTCAGTGCTATCATGCACTGAGATTTTTCAGAAAATGAAGCTGAGGCTTGGAGAAGTTCCGTGCTTTGCTAAAGATTATACCACTAGCAAGTAGTTTCAAATCTAGTTCCATTAGATTCTGGAGCCTGAACTCTCTACCATCATACTGCGCTGCAGCTTCTCATAGACAGGAAGTCAAATAGTTGGAACAAGCTCAGATAAAACTCATGAACAGACAGAAGACCAGGGTGGTGAGGAGGGCACCATTAAACTAGCTAACCAGAGAGTGTGACCTGGGAAGGGAGGCTGTTGGGACCAGATCATGTGGTCAGGGATCAAATGGAATGGAAGGTATTGAGTGATGAGGTGCTGTGGGGAAGGTGGAGATTTGGTGACTACAAGGATGATGGACAGGGTATGGGGGAATGATGCCATTCGAGACGGAGATGCTGTGTGCAGAGTGGCATGTTCTGTCTGGTCTGTGGCTTCTCTGAGTGTAAAGGGGCTAGATGCTCTATCTCCTGCTGTCATCTTCTTCAATACTGTGTTGATGTCCTGAGTTTTACAAAACCCATCAAAGTCTCGACTTCCCAGTTTTGTTCTCCTTGTCATGCAAGTCCAATTTACATGAAATTTAAATCTCGGTTTTTAAATATTCTCCCAAGCAGTTCTGGGTCCCATTGGGACAAAATTCAGGTAATGATTTGGCGGCTTGTGCGTATTTGTGCCCACACAGGTCTCTGCTTATTTCTCCTTGATTTCATATATCTCTATTGATAGGGAAATTGTATTCAAGAATGTTCAAAGATGTGTGATATTGCATGCTTGAGGGGTTTTAATAATGATAATGATGATTCGCATATTTCAAACATTAAAAAGTGACTTTAAGGTTTTTTTTTTCTTTTGAGAGTTTCTAAGGGTGTAGAGAAGCTGCTTCTGAGTATGGAATGAGAACTATGGCTTTATGCCAAGTTGTGCATGCATGCGTGCATGCCTATGTATGCACGTGCATGCCTCCATGTGTATATGCATGTGCTCTTGCATGCACACATGTGTGCCTGCCTGCTTCTACCCATCCCTGTGCTTTGCTGTGATTGAAACATCACAGAGGAGCCCCCACCAGGAAGCGAGCAGGTACCCTGAAGGCTACTGGTAGTGTGATATTCTCAGAGTTGTGAAAAAGAAACTTGAGAAACCATGTCGAAGAAATTTTTTTTCATCTACATGGTCCTTAGGGATATAATAATATAGATAGATATAAAATTCATGCAGGTGGGAAACCTGAGTGGCTCAGCGGTTGAGCATCTGCCTTTAGCTCAGGGCGTGGTCCCGGGGTCCTGGGATTGAGTCCCCATCAGGCTCCTTGCGGGGAGCCTGATTCTCCCTCTGCCTATGTCTCTGCCTCTCTCTCTCTCTCTCTCTCTCTCCCTCTGTCTCTGTCTCTTTCATGAATAAATAAATAAAATCTTTTTTTTAAAATCATGCAAGTATCTCTAGCCAACGTAATTAGAAAGGATGAGATATGGCACCCTTCCTTCACACATACTCCTTCCAAACACTTCTCAAGACCCCTTGTTTACATTAGTTGTTGGAGAAATGTGCTTTCATGTGAGGGGCAGAGAGGGTTGTAGGAGAAGGAGTGTGTGTTCAGGTGTCTCAACAGCTGTGTGAAGAACATACTTGCCTGTGGAAGTCACTTGTTTGCCAAGGTCTAAGACCTCTACATGTATCTAACTGTGCCTCCTCCTCCTCTGCTGCTGTGAGACTCCAGACCCCAAGAGAGTGAGCCTGGCAGCCTTACAGGTTGTCTAAGCCCCAAGTCAGAGGTTCATTATTGTTGAAAGGAACCATAGGGTTTATCCAAATTACTGAGACAAGGTCACAATGGAGACCAAATCCAATTTTCTATTTTGAGAACTCTGTGATAAGAAGGATAAGCTACCAAGAGTCTTATTTGTATAAGGACACAGGCCTCCTGGGATAAATGTGAAGGCTTTCAGCATAGCAGGATTGAAAATGTGAACAAAGAAGGGGATACAAAGACAGTCCCAACATTAAGGGTTGACAGGAACTCACTTGAAAGTAGGAAAGAAAGTGCAGTCCTTGGGCTCTTTTCTGTGACACTTATCTGGGAGCATTGAGAAATGCATTCAATGGGACACTGGAGGGTGACCCTCATATGCCCTCTGGCCTGATCTTTTGGACCTTATTCTATAGCAAAGGAAAGAACAAAACCAAAATAGTAAGGATACCTTTTCTAATACAAGGTAGTATGCATACAAGAATAGGTAACATTAGACTGGCTAAAAGAGTGTTAGTGAAAAGAAGAGATGCTCTCCATTCGGGATCCCAGTAGCAGTGGTGGTGGCAGCAACAGTGGTAATGAAGAGGTGACAATTGTATGAACAGAGCACAGGAAGCAGCAGTGTGCCCCCAAATATTAATAGTGATAGCTACCACTTACTGAAGCTTATTAGGTGTCAGGCCTCGTTCATATGTTATGTTGACCCTATAGAGTAGGTAATGGCTTATCTCCAATTTACATATGAGAAAACAGAATCAGAGAGGTGACTATCTGGCACAGGCTTATCTCCAATTTACATATGAGAAAACAGAATCAGGTGACTATCTGGCACATAATTGCTAAGTGGCAGCCAAAATTCAAATATTTTAACTCCAAACCATACACTTCTATCCACTCCTGCTACCATATAGCCCAGTGACTAAAAGGATCACTCTAGTGGACCCCACTGAAAGGCTGCAGTGACCCAGCAAAAGAAAGGCCTCAGGGCCTGATGCTCTCTTTCTCTGGGTTCCAGTTTGTCCATGTGGGAACTGAAGACAGGGCAGAACAGTGGTCCTCAGTAGGGCTAGTACTGCCTGTCAGAAGAGTTTTTGGAAATTTCTTGGGGCATGTTTGTCTTCTCATGTATTTCTGCCCAAGCCTTTACATGTAGAAATATTGTTTTATAATGAATCACTTTCCCCTCCTTTAAATCACAGGACATTATTTTTTATTTTTTAATTACATGGGTAGGCAGGTTGAATCATCAATGTTTTTCATTTCGGCATAATGAGAGGAGTTAACTTTTATTGAAAGGAAGCATTAGGTTAAAAAGCATGGTTCTACAAGGTTTATAACAACCCCTCCAGCTGTGAGAGTCTATGGTTCAAAATTTGTCTTGGGGCTAGTGACATAATATCCAGTATCTGAAGTGTTGGGATGACCTGACAGCCAAGGCCTGCTTCCCTGCCTCCCTGAGATAGATGTATCTGGATGGCCTATACTCAGGGCACCCTGCAGCTAAGGTTCTCTTACCACCATGTAAGGTCATGGGTTCCTCCACAAAAGACCACATAGCTTTGGACTTTGGCCTCTTTCTTTTCTCTCTAGTACTCGCCTGTGTATCATGAACTACAGGGAGGACACTCTTCCTTGCTACTCTGGGCCAGAGGGATGAGGTAACAGAGGAAATCCATTAAGACAAGTTAGATGAGTGTCTCCTGACTTTCCTCACTTTGGCTCAGGTCATGTTAATGAGGTTTGAACCATAGATTTTTCTGTTCTACTGACTCAGCTCCTCTCCTCTCCTTCACACTGGTGGACTGTTCCTTACACCTGACCTAGGACACTCTCCATCCTTTCTCCTTAGGCCAGTCCCAGCCGTAACCCTTGAGTTTCAGTCTGAGACCGCTCATTAGGCAGGCAGCTAAACTCAATTCCATGGCTGTGTCCTTCCAGAGCTTCTGCTAGCATCTCTTAACAAGTCTTTCTAACAAGTTGCCTCCAGAAGCTACTTCCTCTTCTAAGGCCTTTCTAACCTACCCTTAGCACACCGCTTCCTCCAGTCATTCCAGCCTGAATGAAATCCTTGATGGTGACACGTGACTTCAGTTTCTTTGTGCAGCATGCTTTCTCTCTGGAATGCTGTCCAGTGAGTTCATCCTTACCTCCATCATTTTATCTCCATCATCCTCCCAAGAAGGGGTCTTCTCAGTTGTCTTAGTGGTGATAAACATGTTATCCAGGAAGTTCGTGAGGATAGGGACACATTGGTAATATTTGCTGTCGCATAACCTGATCCTACAAGCATAGATCCTGGCATTGAATGGGCACTCAGTAAATGTATTCTAAGTCCCTGACTATGAAGTCCACTGTTCCACTTCCGTTAAATGTAATGGGCATCATGATATCTCCTTGGTCCCTAAATAACTATTAAATCTCAGGATTTTCTATAAGGAGTCATGGATACTGATCAGCACTAAGACCCAACCTGGTCCATACCAGGGTCCAAAAAAATCTCATAGCCCAAATTCATGAAATCTTTGCTCTAGATCCATTTCTAGAAAGTTCTACAAATCCCAAGGTATAGTCCAGCAAGGCCCATGCCAAGCATGTGCAAAAAACGACTTGACTTGGAGTGGGGTAAAAAATGAGAAGGAGGACTCCTCCATTTTTATTCTTGTCTTAGTGAAGGCTGGCTTAGACCCTCATTGTCCTGGTCCTTTCAGAGCTGTCCATAGCTTGGGATTCAGTTTAAATAGGACTCTCTAGTTAAAATTTGATTCAAGCCACACAGTGTCTTTTACTCCTCAGAAAATGGGAAAATAATGCTGGCCTGTGAGTCATACATGGAAAGTGTTTATCATGATGCTGAGAAAAACTATTTCCAAAGGGCATCCAGATATTACTGTTGTATCCACTATGCCCTAGGGGCCAAGGAGGATGATGTGTGCCCTCTGACAGGTACAGCAAAATTTCCTACTACTTAGGGCTCTGCGGGAATTGGGAAGGTCCTCACTCTGCTTCCTTAAAATGTATACCCACAGGAAAGTTAATGAAACCTATGACCTTGGGCAAAGTGATGCATGCCCTTGGCCTCAATTTCTGCATTTTTTGAAATAAAGGAACTGGACATGTTGAGGACTCAGGCTCCTTCAAAGAGATGATAATGAAAGCATACAGGCTTTGAAACAGATAAATGCAGATTTCATTCACATCTGTGCCACTTGGTGGCTGTGTGACTCTGAGGAAAATCAATTCACTGCTCCTGCCTCAGTTTCCTTATCTGTAAATTGTAGATAAAACCTACTTCATTAAATGGGAGAGCATACAAGAAAGCACCTAGTACAGTGTTATAGCTTAACAATTACTAGTTTCTTTATCATCTCCTTTCTTTCTTCCCTGCTCTGTACGTCCATAAAATACTGTCAGTGGAGTGCTAAATATAAGTGTGGTGATGTCACTGCTCTGTGCAGTGTCTGGAGATGTAGAGTAAGGCTGCTTCCATCACTGCTGAAAGGGCAAAGAATAGTGCATGCTCCAGATCACAAGGGGATTGCCTTCTGAGAGCATCTGGCCATGGACCCAGCAGCATTAGCTGCTTCTGTCCATTTCACCAGATACAGTATAGTATACCCCTACTTTCTGCTGATTCAAACTGTAAGATTAGGATTTGCCCCCTCAACCACTGATGTTTTATCAATATGGGAGATTAGGACTCACTTTTTTGACTAAAGGTGAGAGGTCAGATTCTCCCTTAAATCCACTTAAGAATCTCTATTTCTGGACCTATTCAACTAGGAAATATGGAGTGTCAGCAAATAGGCTCACATAGTCTCATTATCCATGGAATGTCCATTCTCATTGCATAGAGTAGATTATGAATGCCATCAAAAACTAGGGCTCATTTCTGTGGATTTCAGTAATTCCCTGTGGTATGTGCTTTGATGCTCTTGCTAGGAAGCATACATTGCCTGCTCAATTATGGACTATTGGGGCAGTATAATTTAATGGTTAAGAAGGTAGCTCTGGAATCAGACTTCCTGATTTTGAATTCCTGTTCTTCCATCTCACTATACCTGTCTCACCTTAGCCAAGTTAATTTAGTTTGAAGCAGAGATAATAATAGTACTTGCCTTGTGTAGTTGTTGTGCTAATTAAATGAGATAATGCATATGAATCATTGAAAACAGTGCTTGGCATAAAGTGAGCATTCAAGAAATGTTAGATCTTACCAGGATCAGTATTAGCATTAGCTTCACTCTTATTATTAGGGCCCTTTGTGAAGGTATACCTAATTTTCTATTAGATACCATCCTATTGTATAAAGGGGAGTTGTGGGGAAATGCTTTATATTTTATATTTGCAATAAAAATTTTAGCAATGAGATAAAAAAACACCAAAGTTTTTGTTCTAGCCAAAATGAGGCTTGTAGTCAATCTTGGGCTGGTTGGACTACTATCCCTCCCTCTGTCCAAAATCCATTCAATATATGTTTAATGAGCACTCACTGTGTTTCAGGCAGATCTGTAATTTCCTATTTTATCATAGAGTTATATACTTTCCCAGTATATGGTTCTATTTCCCATCCTCTTAAATAATCAGTTTTATTTTGAACAATGCAAACACTTGTATTGGGGTTTGAGGGAACTAATAAATACCCCCATACTCCTATTTGAGGTTAGAACCAATGTAGAGGTAGAACCAGGGCTCAGGCAAATGGAAATGAAATTAATCAGCTTAACTACTCATACAGCTGATGGGAGAACACAGCTGAATTTTGAGGATCTTACCCATGCTTAATTGAAACTATCAGGCAGCCCAGGTAGTCCAGCTGTTTAGCGCCGCCTTCAGCCCAGGGCCTGACCCTGGAGATCCGGGATCGAATCCCATGTCGGGCTCCCTGCATGGGGCCTGCTTCTCCCTGTGTCTCTGCCTCCCTCTCGGTGTCTCTCATGAATAAATAAAATCTTTAAAAAAAAGAAATTGGGATCCCTGGGTGGCGCAGCGGTTTGGCGCCTGCCTTTGGCCCAGGGCGTGATCCTGGAGACCCGGGATCGAATCCCACATCGGGCTCCCGGTGCATGGAGCCTGCTTCTCCCTCTGCCTGTGTCTCTGCCTCTCTCTCTCTCTGTGTGGGACTATCATAAATAAATTTAAAAAAATAAAATAAAAAAAAAAGAAACTATCCCCTGTGACATTTCAGGTCTACTCCACAGGGGCAATGCCCACCCCACTAAGCCTATGGGAAAGTAGAGCAAACAGACCAGAAAGCACCAGGCTGTGCAGGCAGGTGGATTCCAAGAGAGAAGAAAAGAGAAGGCCAAGGCTAAGATGCCCAGGTTATTGATGCAAGCTCACCAATTAATTCTTTTCTGCAATGGGGAGAAAAAAGCAAGGCGGGGGAGGGGGCGGGTGAGGAAAGAAGTCAGGAGTGTTTAAGAAATCTCTCCACATGAATGGTGGGAGATTAAGTGTCCCTCCAACTTTCCGTAGCTTTTTGTTCTCTTAACTATTAAACAGATGGCCTACCGGGAATACCGCTTTTGCCTTTGGGAAAGGAGATCCGTGCCTGTTTGAGATTCCTTCCTGGAGCTATTTTCCCAATATACTTCCCACTGGGGGTATCCTACTAGGATTAATGGTGGACGATGTCCATTGTTTTGCTTCCGGAAACAGTTAAGAATCATACGTTAATTATAGGTAGCCTGAAACCTGGATCAACATGGCTGGAGAAAAATGTAGAACCCTGGGGAATTATCTTACTTTATATTCATGACAGTGAACCTCAAGTGGGTTCTTACTGCTGCTGCCAGTTACAATACATTTCCCTAGTCCATTCGTTCTCCCACTCTTCTAGACAACTGTTTCATACTGTTTCCTCTCTCCTCAAACTCCAACATCTCCTTTCCCATCCTCACTCTCAGCTGATGGTCTTGCTTGCAATTTCACTGAGAAAATAGAAGCACTCGTCAGAGGTTTGTCATAGGCTCATGTCATTATATGTACCCACCTACTGATATCTGTGCTCATTATACCGAGCCTTGTTTCCTGTTACTATGGGTGCATTGTCCCTGCTTCTAGCAGAGGCTCTCTCCCTGCATGCTAGAGCCAGTGACCTCTTCCCTTCTTAAGGACATTACTCCAACAATCCTTCATGCTCCTACATCATTAATTTTTCTGTCTTTACTGGAACTTTTCCATACTGAAACATTCTCATATCCTGAAGACATGACAGAGCAAAACTCTCTCTTCACTTCCTCCGTGTACTGCCCGTCTCTCTCTCCTGCTTACAGCAAAGCTCCTTGGAAGAGTTATCCATATTCCCTCTCTCCAGTTCCCCTGCTCCTGTATTCTCATGAGCCCATTCTAATTAGTCTTTTTCCCTTATTCCTCCATCAGAATTGCACTTATTTTTTTTAATATTTTATTTATTTATGACAGATACAGAGAGAGAGAGAGGCAGAGACACAGGCAGAGGGAGAAGCAGGCTCCATGCACCGGGAGCCCGATGTGGGATTCGATCCCGGGTCTCCAGGATCACGCCCTGGGGCAAAGGCAGGCGCCAAACCGCTGCGCCACCCAGGGATCCCAGAATTGCACTTATTAAAGCCATCATGACTTCCTCATTGCCAAATCCAGTCACTGATTATCAATTCTTATTTGTCCTATGAGCAACATTGACAAAATGTACTACTTTCTCTTCCTTGACTGCTCTCTTCACTTGGCTTACAGCACACCACACTCTACCTCTCTGGTTCTTCGTTTCCAAACACCTTTGCTATTCTCACCTTATTTTCCTGACACCTAAGCATTGGAGATTCATAGGGCTCAATCTTAGGACCACTTCTCTTTTGTAAGTGCCACACTCTTTTGTAAGTGCTGATAACTCTTACATTTATATCTCCAGCCTGAACCTCTCTATAACTCCACACTCATATCCAGCCACTTGCCAGGTATCTCCACTTGGATGTCTGAGTGACAGCTCAGACTTACCATGTCCAGAACTCCTGACCTAATCTCCTAAAGGCTGCTTTTCTTAGTCTTCTCTATCTACCTTAATAATAGCAGTTCCATTCTTTCATTTGCTCAGGCCTTCCTTTTATACTTTGATGTCACCTTTGATTCCCGTCTTTATCTTACAGTCTTAAAAAAAAAGTTCATCAGCAACCCGATTGGCTCTACCTTCAAAAGATATCCATAATCCAATCACTGCTTACTACTTCTATTGCTACTACTCTAGTGAAAGGTGCCATTATTTCTTTCCTGCATTATTGCAGCTTATTAGCTGCTCGTTGGCTTTCTCTCTTGCCCTTCATCTTGCCTCCAAAGTTTATTTTCCACATAGTAGCCAAAGTGATTTTCTTTTCTTTTTTTTAAAGATTTATATATTAATTTTAGTGAGAGAGAGCGTGCGTGTGCATGCACACCAAGAGGAAGGGGCAGAGAGAGAGGGAGAGAGAATCCAAGCAAACTCCACACTGAGTGCAGAGCCTGATGCAGGACTCAATCCCAAGACCCTGAGATCACCATCGGAGCCCAAACCAAAAGTTGGCTGCTTAACTAACTGTGCCACCCAGGCACCCCCTCTCACTTTTTTTAAAGTAGGCTGTGTACCCAGTTTGGGGCTTGAACTCATGACCCCACAATCAAGAGTCACATTCTCTACTGACTGAGCCATCCAGGTGGCCTGAAAATAATTTTCATATAACTTAGGCGATGTCATGTCACTGCTCTGCTCAAACCCTCCATTACCCTCAGAGTAAAAGACAAAGCCATCTCTCCACTTCAAGGCCTTCATAAACTGGTTCTCTGCTACCTCCTTGCCCTCATCTCTTACACTCCTCCCCTTGTTCATGCCTCTCCTACAACTGTTCTTCAGACTCCCTAGGCCTTACCTCAGCGCCTTTGCACTTATTGTTCCCTCTGCCTGGGCCACTCTTACCCCAGATATCTTCATGGTTTGCTTTCTCATCTTCAGAGCTTTGCTCAGGTGTCACCTACTCAGTGAGGTCTTGCCTGACTGCCCTATCCAAGATGCAACCCCATCCCTCCACCCCTACCCCGGGCATTCCTTATTTCTGCTTAGCACATCATACAGTCAGACTCTCTATCTATCTATCTATCTATCTATCTATCTATCTATCTATCATCTATCTATCATCACTGATTGGAGTTCAATTTGCCAACATATATCATAACACCCAGTGCTCATCCCAAATGCGCCCCTCAGCGCCCATCACCCAGTCACCCCAACCCCCCGCCCACCTCCCCTTCCACAACCCTTTGTTCATTTCCCAGAGTTAGGTGTCTCTCATGTTTTGTCACCCTCACTGATATTTTCACTCATTTTCTCTCCTTTCCCTTTATTCCCCTTCATTAATTTTTATATTCCTCAAATGAATGAGACCATATAATGTTTGTCCTTCTCCGATTGACTTATTTCACTCAGCATAATACCCTCCAGTTCCATCCACGTCAAAGCAAATGGTGGGTATTTGTCGTTTCTAATGGCTGAGTAATATTCCATTGTATACATAAACCACATCTTCTTTATCCATTCATCTTTCGATGGACACTGAGGCTCCTTCCACAGTTTGGCTATTGTGGACATTGCTGTTATAAACATTGGGGTGCAGGTGTTCCGGCATTTCACTGCATCTGTATCTTTGGGGTAAATCCCCAGCAGTGAAATTGCTGGGTCGTAGGGCAGGTCTATTTTTAACTCTTTGAGGAACCTCCACACAGTTTTCCAGAGTGGCTGCACAATTTCACATTCCCACCAACAGTGTAAGAGGGTTCCCTTTTCTCCACATCCTCTCCAACATTTGTTGTTTCCTGTCTTGTTAATTTTCCCCATTCTCACTGGTGTGAGGTAGGTTTCCCATTGTTGTTTTGATTTGTATTTCCCTGATGGCAAGTGATGCAGAGCATTTTCTCATGTGCTTGTTGGCCATGTCTATGTCTTCCTCTGTGAGATTTCTCTTCATGTCTTTTGCCCATTTCATGATTGGATTGTTTGTTTCTTTGCTGTTGAGTTTAATAAGTTCTTTATAGATCTTGGAAACCAGCCCTTTATCTGATACGTCATTTGCAAATATCTTCTCCCATTCTGTAGGTTGCCTTTTAGTTTTGTGACTGTATCCTTTGCTGTGCAAAAGCTTCTTATCTTGATGAAGTCCCAATAGTTCATTTTTGTTTTTGTTTCTTTTGCCTTCGTGGATGTATCTTGCAAGAAGTTACTGTGGCCGAGTTCAAAAAGGGTGTTGCCTGTGTTCTCCTCTAGGATTTTGATGGAATCTTGTCTCACATTTAGATCTTTCATCCATTTTGAGTTTATCTTTGTGTTTGGTGCAAGAGAGTGGTCTAGTTTCATTCTTCTGCATGTGGATGTCCAATTTTCCCAGCACCATTTATTGAAGAGACTGTCTTTTTTCCAGTGGATAGTCTTTCCTGCTTTGTCGAATATTAATTGACCATAAAGTTGAGGGTCCACTTCTGGATTCTCTATTCTGTTCCATGGATCTATGTGTCTGTTTTTGTGCCAGTACCACACTGTCTTGATGAGCACAGCTTTGTAGTACAACCTGAAATCTGGCATTGTGATGCCCCCAGCTATGGTTTTCTTTTTCAATATTCCCTTGGCTATTCATGGTCTTTTCTGATTCCACACAAATCTTTTTTTTTTAATTTTTTTTTAATTTTTATTTATTTATGATAGTTACAGAGAGAGAGAGAGAGAGGCAGAGACACAGGCAGAGGGAGAAGCAGGCTCCACGCACCGGGAGCCCGATGTGGGATTCGATCCCGGGTCTCCAGGATCGCGCCCTGGGCCAAAGGCAGGCGCCAAACCGCTGCGCCACCCAGGGATCCCTGATTCCACACAAATCTTAAGATAATTTGTTCCAACTCTCTGAAGAAAGTCCATGGTATTTTAATAGGGATTGCATTAAATGTGTAAATTGCCCTGGGTAACATTGACATTTTCACAATATTAATTCTTCCAATCCACGAGCATGGAATATTTTTCCAACTCTTTGTGTCTTCCTCAATTTCTTTCAGAAGTGTTGTGTAGTTTTTAGGGTGTAGATTCTTTACTACTTTGGTTAGGTTTATTCCTAGGTATCTTATGCTTTTGGGTGCAATTGTAAATGGGATTGACTCCTTAATTTCTCTTTCTTCAGTTTCATTGTTAGTGTACAGAAATGCCACTGATTTCTGGGCATTGATTTTGTATCCTGCCACACTGCCGAATTGCTGTACTCACTTTATATTTAATTCATTGTTTTATTAACATTCTCTGTCTCCTCCTCTCACAATTGAAGTTACTTGAGGGCAGGGATTTTTGTCTGTTTCTTCACTACTCTATGCTTAATATATGGCCTATAGTAGAAACGTAATAAATAATGAATTTTTTGAATGAACTCAAGGCTTAAAGCCCTAAGACATTAAAAAAAATCTTTTTTCCCCTCAAAATTTATGTTTAGCCAGTTTAAGGAATATAGTTCACTGGAGTTTCTGCAATGAGATTAAACATCAAAATAAAAAGTACAGGAGCACCTGGGTGGCTCAGTGGGCTAAGCATCTGCCTTCAGCTCAGGTCATGATCTCAGGGTCTTGAGGTTGAGCCCCGTGTTGGGTTCCCTGCTCAATGGGGAGTCTGCTTCTCTGTCTCCCTCTGCGTCTCCCCCAACTTATGCTCTCTCAAATAAATAAATAAATAAATAAATAAATAAATAAATAAATGAAATATTTTGAAAAACAAAAAATTGCCAGCGTAGAGATGATCTGAGCTGGAATACAAATCTTCTTCCATTTTGAAGTTTCTAGGAAAATTCAAGTCTAAAAAATAAACCTGCTTGCTAAAGCACAAGGAAATGAAACTCCAGAACAATTAGAATTAGACATCAAATTCTCTTGCTTTTTGTGAGTTGAAGTCCAAAGAAATTAGAGTTCCATGACTTATGAACTTGAACTCCATTGGGAATTCAGCTTCTGGCCAAGAGGGAATAAAAGGGTTCAAATTTACCCTCCTGCTTGAAATAACTAAGAGACCATACAAAACATATGAAACAATACTTTTCATGACACCTAATTTCAGGCAACAAAGGACAGGATCCCTGAGATATGGGAAACAAGTAAGGTTAGCCATGCGATAGCCCCAACTCACTGCCTTGGGAGAGATTCCAGGTGGTTGCCAGGATGTAGAACTCAGCCAGAGCTTGGCAGACTCCCTGAATTGTGGGAATGGAGCTTAGAGTTCTGGGAGACCAAGGTGGCAGGGCAGAGTACTGGCAAGGAGAAGGCTGGAGAGAGAGAGAAAAAAAAAGAGAAATGAGAGAGAGCATGAACATAAACACAAACTATGGAGATCTTCAGAGGCTCTCCCTCATGTATTCAGGAGAATACCTAACAGTACATGCATATGCAGAAAATATCAAGGCCTGGACACCTGGGAGGCTCCAGTAGTTGAGCATCTGCCTTTGGCTCAGGTTGGGATCCTGGGATCGAGTCTCACATTAGGCTCCTCACAGGGAGTCTGCTTCTCTCTCTGCCTGTATCTCTGCCTCTCTCTCTCTCTCTCATGAATAAATAAATAAAATATTTAAAAAATAAAAAAAGGGGGACACCTGGGTGGCTCAGTGGTGGAGCGTCTGCCTTCGGCCCAGAGCGTGATCCTGGAGACCCAGGATTGAGTTCCACATCAGGCTTCCGGCATGGAGCCTGCTTCTCTCTCTGCCTATGTCTCTGCCTCTTTCTCTCTCTGTGTCTCTCATGAATAAATAAATAAAAATTTTAAAAAATAATAATAAAAAAGGGAAAATAACAAGGCCAAGGAAAGAACCACCCAAAAGGATTGGAAATAATGGTGCTTGCCTCTCATACAGGGCCAGGATAGTGCCTGCTCCCAATCAGTGAGATTGGAAAACTGCATAATTCACAAGGCATTGTGAGTAGAGTACTCAGAAGGGTCTTGCCTCAATAGTGGGGGAAGAATTAGCTCTAGACTAAACACTGCTCTGGACCTGCCCAGCAAATCAAAAAGGAAAACCCAAAAGGATGAAACTGTTTCCAAGTAACTGTGTCCCAGAACAAAGTTCAAGAATATTTATAGGAACACAAAAATATACAGCTCCCAAAAAGGTAAAACTCACAATGTCTGGCATCCAATCAAATATTACCAGGTGTGCAAAGAAGCAGGAAAATACAACCCATAATGAGAGGAAAAAAATCCATCCATCAAAATCAACCCAGAACTGACACTGTGCGAAATGTTAAAAAATTTCCTTCAGGCAGAAGGGAAAATGATACCTGATGGAAATATGAGTCTACACAAAGACATGAAGAGCACCCAAAAAGTAACTCAATGGATAAATGGACAAGATTTTTTTCTTAGTATTTAAACTCTTTAAAAGATATTTAGTGGTTTTAAAGGAATAATAAGAATGAGATGAATGACAGTGTAGAAGTGAAGTATATGACAATAGTAGCACAGAGGTCAGGAGGGGATAAATGAAACTACAAATTAAAGACTTTCCCATCATGATGTTAATGACGGTACTATTTTTACCTAAGACTTGGAAGGTTCCAGGCTTTGAATTGCTATGTTTTTCAAGCATCACCCTCCCAGTCTTTTCCCAAAAGGCTTGGTTAAGTTTCTAATGGTTGAATTTTCTCCTCACGTTTTTCCTCCTTTTCTCCTTCTCTGTGTGCTGGATCTGAGTGCTTTCTTCCCTTTTACTTGCTCTTTGCCTTTTGGCTTTGACATCTTAAAAAATCATGTTCTTCTAGGTTCTGTCTTGCGGGGGTCTTCCATAGTGAGTTATATGGAACATAAATTGTGATTCTTCCTAAAGCATCCACCATGCAGAGAAATCTTGTCCACTTTTGCCTCCTTAAAATGCATGGTCCCACTCGAGATATTTTCCCATCAAAACCAGACTGTATTGCTGCCATGGCTGCATGTCCTTTCATATGGTTCATCTTTGCTATGCCTCTCCTTTGAGCCATAATCCCATAAATTTGGCTAGCATATTTCTTTGGGTACAGACAATTACATCTTATTGTCTCTAAAACCTGTCATCCTGAAACTTACTGAGTAATTCTTTAGATATTAAAGATATCTAGATATTCTAGACAGAAGGAGAAGCAGGCTCCTTGTGGGGAGCCCAATGTAGGACTCCATTCCAGGACTGGGATCATGCCCTGAGCTGAAGGCAGACACTCAGCCCTTGAGCACCCAGGCATCCCTATTGAGAATATTATCTTATACTCAAAGGAATAGCAGAAGTCACAGGGCCCTTTGAGACCCCATAACCGTGGAAGAGCTATTCCACTGAAGGATGTGTACGAGCACACAGGAAAGTCCACTGTCATGGATGTGTTATTTTAACATGTATATAGGCTAGGATAAAAGGGAATCTTATTTTTTTAATGTAACAATGAGGCTTCCTGGCCCAGGAAATATTTTTGAGGAATGTCTGAGGCTCAACTAACGTGTTTGCCTACCAACCTTGTGGGTATTGTTCTCCGGGTTTTTCTTTTTCCTTTTTTTTTTTTTCCCTCCGGGATTTTCTTTAAGCTAACTCAGTGCTTTAGAAATCATCTTTGCTGGGTAAAGATGATGGAAGGTAGCCACCATGACTTTGATAAACAAAGATTTGTCTCTCCTCAGCAGTGGTCTCAGTTGTTAGACCTGGGTACATATATCCTTTTCCCTTTTTAAAAGCCTCATTTCAATTTCCTACATATATACATATATATTATACATATATATATGTATATATAGCCTATCTCCTAAGACCTCAGACTTTTAAAAGTTTTTATTTTTAATGATTTATTTAAAAATAATTTTAAACATAATTTTATAATTTATAAAATAATTTAATAATTTTTGATAATATATACATCGAACATGGGGCTTGAACTCGGAACCCTGAGATCAAGAGTCACATGCTGTTCTGACTGAGCCAGCCAGGCACCCTCAGCCTCTTTTAAAAAACATTTTTCTTAAAAAAAAAAAATAAATAAATAAAATAAAAATAAAAAACATTTTTCTTGTCCCCGAGCTTAGATCGGTCCATCTTTTATTTGCCTTCCATTTTTTTTTTGACTAATTTTAAGACTGAGGCATATATTTCAGACCATGCTGGGTCCGCATTAATTTCCTGAGCAAAACTGATTTGATTCTAGGAGTAGGCTTTCTTTTTTCCTTTTTGTTTTTTGAATCGAATTAATTTTATTTTTGAATTATCAACAGCAAAACTGACCTTTTTGGCATACAGTTCTGTGAGTTTTAGCAGAGGTAATTCTCATAGCTATCACTACATTCAGGATATGGAACAATTTCACCATCCCCTCAAACTGCCTTTTGTTTAGCTCCTTATAATTACATCATCCCCTCACCCCTAACAGCTACAAACTACTAATCTGTTTTCTATCCCTGTAGTTTTATCTTTTCCAGAGTCCAGAATGTCATATAAATGGAATCATAATGTGTATAACCTTTCAAGATTGCCTTCCACTCAACATAACAACTTTGCAATTTGTTCAAGTAGTATGTGTCAATTGCTTGGTCCTTTTTTGGCAGAGTATTTCGTGGCGTAGTTGTACTTGCCACAGTTTGTCTGTCCCTCCATTCACCCACTTAAGGATGTTTGAAGTATTTCCAATTTTTGACTATTATGAATAAAGCTGCTATAAACATTCAGGTACAGGGTTGTTTGTGAACATAGGGACCACTAAGACACACATTGGTGTGTGTTTAACTTTAAGAAACTGCCAGTTTGTTTCCCAGAGTGGCTAGACCATATGTATTAAAACATGCTCACCAACAACATATGAGAATTTCACTGGCTCAGCATCCTTGCCAGTATTTGGTATTAGTAATTTTCATTGAGCCATTCTAATAGGAGTATAGTAGTACCTCTTTGTTATTATTCTTAAAGATTTTATTTACTTGAGAGAGAGTGAGCACATAGGGGGAGAGGGAGAGGCAGCCTCCCTGCTGAGCAGGGAACCCTAAATGGGGCTCGATCCCAGGACCCCGAGACCATGACTTGAGTTGAAGGCAGACGCTTAACCAACTGAGCCACCCAGGCACCCCATCTCTTTGTTGATTTAATTTCCATGTATTTTATGGTTAATCATGTTGGACATGTTTTCATGTCATTATTTGCCATCCTTGTAACCACAATCTGGTTTTTGGTTGGTTTGTTTGCTTCCTTATACATTGTGGATATTAACCCCTTATCAGATACATGCTTTGCAATTTTTTCTCCCATTCTGCATGTTGTCCTTTCATTTTCCTGATTGTTTGTTTTGCTGTGCAGAAGTTTTTCAGTTTGATGTGTTCCCTTTTATTTTTGCTTGTATTGATTGTGCATTTGGTATCACATTAAAAAAACTCACAGCCAAGAGCATGTCAAGAAGCTTTTTTCCTGTTTTCTTCTACGAGTTTTACAGTTTTATGTCTTACATTTAAGCCTTTAATCCATTTTGAGTTTATTTTTGAGTATGGTGTAAGATAAGAAACCAATTTCATTGAACTGAATATTCAGTTTTCCCAATACCACTTATTGAAGAGATTATCCATTCCCTATTGTGCATTCATGGTACCCTTGTCAAAGATCAGTTGACCACATATGAGTGGGTTTATTTTTGGGCTCTCTTCCATGCCTTGGTCTGTGCGTGTATTTTTATGCCAGTACCACAACTATACTGATTACTATAGCTTTGTAGTATAGCTTGAAAACGGAAGCATAATGCTTCCAGCTCTGTTTTTCTTTCTCAAGGTTCCTTTGACTATTTAGGGTGTTTTTTGTAGTTCCATATGAATTTTAGGATTGTTTATTCTGTTTCTATGAAAAATTCCATTGAACTTTTGATAAAGATTGCATCAAATCCGCAGATTTCTTGGAATAGTATGGACATTGAATAATCTTAATTCTTCTAATCCATGAACAAGAGATATATTTTCATTTATTTGTGTTTTCTTTTATTTCTTTCATCCATGTCTTATGTTTTTCAAGGTACACATCGTTCATTTCCTTGGTTAAGTTTATCCCAAAGCATTTTATTCTGATGCTACTGTAAATGGGATTGTTTTTTAAATTTCTATTTCATGTAGTTCATTGTTAGTGTATGGAAACTCAACTGAATTTTGTGCATTTATTTTGTATTCTTCAACTATGCTGAATTTGTTTATTGTTCTCAGAATTTTTTGATAGGGTCTTTATGCATATCTATATATACAATCATGTCATCTGCAAACACACGCAATTTTACTTCTTTTCTGATTTGGATGCTTTTTCTTCCTTTTTCTTGCCTAATTGCTTTAACTGGGACTTCCAGTATTATGTTGACTAAAAGTAGTGAGAGGGGGTGTTCTTGTCTTGTTCCTGATCTTAGAGGAAAAACTTCAGCTGCTCACCATTGAGTATGATGTTGGCCATGGGCATATCATATGTGACTTTTATTATGTTGATGTTCATTCCTTTTTTTTAAATGTTCATTCCTTTTATATCTAACTTGCTGAGTTTTATCATGAAAGGATGTTGAATTTTGTCAAATGTTTTTCTGAAGCATCTTTTGAGAGGATCATGTGGCTTTGTCTCTCATACTGTCAACGTGGTGTATCACATTGATTTTCATATGCTGAACTATTCTTGCACCTCAGGAATAAATCCCATTTGATCATGGTGTGTGATCATTTTAATGTGCTGTTGAAGTAGGTTTGTTAGTATTTTGTTGAGGAGTTTTGCAGAGGTGTGGACAAACTCCTTTTGGGGAAGATCTGGACTTGGTTTTATCACTGGGGCAAAGTAGGGGCAGAAGATTCAGGGAATTCCCACACATTCATTCAGGCTCTCAGACGACTATTAATTATGTGCCTCTTATACTCCCAGGCGCAGGCTAATGAGACGCTTGACCATGAAGCAATAGCTATGAAAGTATGCAGTCAGACCTCTTCCAGGGAGAAGTTGGAGTTACCCTTCTGCCCGTTCCCTCTGTGCTAAGCCCTAGAAGATAGCCATGGCAAGTGCACACACTTCTGTATAAAATAATCTCTTCGTTTAATGTGGTCCAAGAGGACTCACAAGTGCCAAGCCCCATCAACGCTCAGAGCTGGGTGATTTGGGGGCCCACCCCTCAGGTGGCAGCCATAAAAGTTAGAGTGCTCTATGAATGGACAAGGGAGAAGCTGAAGGCTTGGTTTTCTTGTTGGAGTCAGCCAGAGGAAGAAGGCAGGAGAAGTGCCTTCCATCACTTTCAGGCTCCTAGAAGGATCCCAGTCAGCACTCAGATGCAGGATGATTAGAAGTTGGACCCTTGGTTGCAGCTGAGAATGTATGTAGTCAGACTCCTTCCAGGAAGAAACTAGAGATTGGTGTTTTTACCTGTTCCCTCTACAATGAGGCCAGGGGCCATTGCTCACGTGCACAGTTAGAAACTGCATCTTTGGGAGTGCTTGGGTAGCTCAGTCGGTTGAGTGTCCTACTCTTGATTTTAGCTCAGGTCATGATCTCAGGGTCCTGGGATTGAGCTCAGCAGGGAGTCTGCTTGGAGATTCTCTCTCCCTCTCCCTATGTCCTCCCACCTGCTCATGTTCTCTCTCTCTCTTCTCTCAAATAAATGGATCTGTAAAAAATATTGCATCTTTCTTTCTTTCTTTTTTTTTTTTAATTTTTATTTATTTATGATAGTCACACAGAGAGAGAGAGAGAGGCGCAGAGACACAGGCAGAGGGAGAAGCAGGCTCCATGCACCGGGAGCCCGACGTGGGATTCGATCCCGGGTCTCCAGGATCGCGCCCTGGGCCAAAGGCAGGCGCCAAACCGCTGCGCCACCCAGGGATCCCTCTTTCTTTCTTTCTTTCTTTCTTTCTTTCTTTCTTTCTTTCTTTCTTTCTTTTCTTTCTTTCTTTCTTTTCTTTTCTTTCTTTCTTTTACTGCATCTTTATTTAATGTGGTCCTGGGTAACTCACAAATTTCAAGTGCCATTGGCTCTCAGAGCTAGATAATTTGGAAGCCTGTCCCTGCATAGCAACTGTAAATGCTGGGGCACTAGATGTATGGACAAGCTCTTTACAGGGACAAGCTCTTTATAGGGAGAACCTGAAGTTTTCTTGTTGGAGCAAGCCAGAAGTAGAAGGCAGGGAAAGTCCCTACAGGCTCTTTGGGGATCCTTAGAAGATCCCAATTAATACCTAGATACAGGCTGATTAGAAGCTAGACCCACGAAAAAAAAAAAAAAAAGAAGCTAGACCCACGGTCCACACCTAGAAATGTGTACAAGTCAAACTCTTTCCAGAGAGAAATGGAGATTGGTGTTTCTCCCTTATAATGGGTTTAGGAGATAGTTGTGGGTAGTGCTTGTGTGCCTATTTAAAAATTGTATCTTTGTTTAATGTCTGATTTGTGAATGCCAAGCACCATTGACTCTCTGAACCAGGTGATTTGGGAGCCAGTCCTTCAGGTGGCAACCTTAATAGTTGTGCTAGATATGTGGTTTAAAATCTTTGTTTTTCATAGAGAAACTTGCAGTTGAGGGCTCACTCTTCTTTTGTAAGGTGCTGTGCCTAGGGTGGATTTTATAGCAATAGTGTGTCTCAGCTTTTTCTACATGTCTCAATGTGGATATTTTCTCAGTTGCCTGAGGTGTAGGAGTCATTCAACTAGTTTCCAGATTTCTCTGAGAGGGAACTGATCCATGTATATTTGAATATTTGCTGCATCATTGGGAGGAGGGAAAGTCAGGAGCTTCCTGTCTTACCATCTTCCTGATGTCCAAAAACCTACTTAGATTATTGGTTCATTATAATAAGATATAACTCAGAAACAGCCATATGGAAGAGGTGCATAGGGCAGGGTATGTGGGAAGGGAGTATGCCTCTTCCAGTGTGCCACTCTCCCAGGATCACCAAATATTGACTTTGTTGGAGAATATGAAAAAGATCTGACCTCATGCAGAGATGTAGTTGGGAAGAGGAGTATTTTAATAAGCTCTTCAGAAAACCATGGATAGTCTCCTCAGATACTACACCAAAATTCAACAAATGGTATTTTTAAAGTTTAGTGACAATGTGGAATCTGAAACCATATCATTGAGCATTGCATATTCTGTCGCATTGACATCTCTTGGTTTATCTTGCACTTAAAAAAGATTTTATTTATTTATTTGACAGAGAGAGAGAGAGCAAGAGAATGAAAGCAGAGGAGTGATGGAGGGAGAGGGAGAAGCAGGCTCCCCACTGAGCAGGAAGCCTGATGTGGGGCTCAATCCCAGGACCCTGGGGTCATGACCTGAATGGAAGGCTGACACTTAACTGAGTCACCCAGTGCCCTATCTTGACATTTTAATGAATTTTTTTTTACCCATGCATGATTTCATAAACATCCTGCATTAGTTTGATCACTTGAAAAAATATTGGTTCCTGGGGCTATACAGATCTTCCAGATGACACATTTTAGTATACAATATCAAAGGGTCTAGATTAGTTTATAGCACCACCAATTTCATTACAAGCCTTTAAGTATTGGGCAGCTCTCATGCTCACTGTGGTGGATATCTAGTTTTACAAATTCCAATTTTTGCTTGAAACCTTGAATTTGATTAATGACAATAAATGCTGTCAAATGTTTCCTTTGAAAGGATAAGCTCTATTTGTTAATTTCTGAAGAAGTATCTGCAAAATACTCAAGTCTGAATAAATCATAGTTTTTCTCTCATTCTTTCTTTCTTTCTTTCTTTTTAAGATTTTATTTATTTATTCATGAGAGACAGAGAGTGACAGAGAGAGAGAGAGGCAGAGACACAGGCAGAGGGAGAGAGGGAGAAGCAGGCTCTCCAGGATCACACCCTGGGGCTGAAGGCGGCGCCACCTGGGCTGCCCCCTTTCTTTTTTTTTTTATGTGGGCTCCACGCCCAGCATGGGGTTCCAATTCACGACCCCTAGATCAAGAGTCACATGCTTTACTGACTGAGCCAGCCAGGCACCCTTCTCTTGTTATTTCTATTGAAAAATACATTTTATGAAAAACAAGGCTAGTTTGACTTGCAATGTAAACAAATGCACAATGCCTTTCTTTCATTCCACCATCATACCTTAATATGCATCAGAAGTACTTTATGTGTGTTTCCCATTTTGTCACAGAATATTAAGATGTGCATTCAAGAGTAGATACTTAATGAAATTAGCTGCTTCAAAGGACATTCTTAAGTGAAACTGACTTCTCCCCCCTTCTAGTACATGGCGGTAAAGAATACAATTAACTAGCTGGTACAGTTTGGTGCTACTGCTTTGATGTGTGCCTAGGCCGCAGCAGTTTTACCCACCATTGCTTCTGCACCATCAGTGTTAATGTCAACACAGTGAAAAAGAAAACTGACTTTTTACTATTATTATAAAAAGAGTCTTGACCTTGTGGACCCCTGAAAGAGTCGAGAACTGTCAGTGATCCCTAGACCACACTTTGAGTACCATTACTCTAGCATTACTATTAAAAGAAAAATACAAGAATTTGTAACAAACAAACCAGTTACAGAGTAAATAGAAATAATTTTTAAAATGCTTAAGGCAAGAAAAGAGAGAGAAATGGTAGGGATTTACCCCAAAGATGCAGATGCAATGAAACGCAGGGACACCTGCACCCCGATGTTTATAGCAGCAATGTCCACAATAGCCAAGCTGTGGAAGGAGCCTCGGTGTCCATCGAAAGATGAGTGGATAAAGAAGATGTGGTTTATGTATACAACGGAATATTACTCAGCTATTAGAAATGACAAATACCCACCATTTGCTTCAACGTGGATGGAACTGGAGGGTATTATGATGAGTGAAGTAAGTCAATCGGAGAAGGACAAACATTATATGTTCTCATTCATTTGGGGAATATAAATAATAGTGAAAGGGAATATATAAGGGAAGGGAGAAGAAATGTGTGGGAAATATCAGAAAGGGAGACAGAACGCAAAGACTGCTAACTCTGGGAAACGAACTAGGGGTGGTAGAAGGGGAGGAGGGCGGGGGGTGGGAGTGAATGGGTGACGGGCACTGGGGGTTATTCTGTATGTTAGTAAATTGAACACCAATAAAAAATAAATTAAAAAAAAGAGAGAGAAATGGATGTGCATAGGTAGAACACATAGTATAATGATAGATTTAAAGCCTTAAGATTAGTTTTTTCTTTGGTCTTCTATACAAGTAGAACCCTACAGGTACTCCAAATCATTCTGCCAATGTTTCCAGACCAAATTTCATCTCAGGGTGAGTGCAGTTTAGCTTTAATCTGAGACTTGTGTTTCAAATGAGCAGAATGGTAAGACCTAAGGTCACTATTTAAAGTCATATGTGCAACAGGATTAGAGAGAAATATGATAGAAAATAAACCACCTCTACTTTAGTAATGAAGACACCAACTCAAACCAATTTACTTTTTTAAAATTTTAATTATTTTATGATAGTCACACACACAGAGAGAGAGAGAGGCAGAGACACAGGCAGAGGGAGAAGCAGGCCCCATGCACCGGGAGCCCGACGTGGGATTCGATCCCGGGTCTCCAAGATCGCGCCCTGGGCCAAAGACAGGCGCTAAACCACTGCGCCACCCAGGGATCCCTCAAACCAATTTACTTAAGAATCTAAGTTCAACCCTATAGATTAATTACTAAGATATACACGGAGTGTGTCTAAGAAAGGAAAATCGTAGTACATAGTGCCTCAAGCTTCAGGAGAGTTTTGTGATTGGCATATTCATTTGTCTTCTATTTAAAAGCAAATCCCAGGACAGACAGGAAGAGGTAAGGAAGCATCCTCTAAATTCCCCTTCCCTGGGCAGCCCCGGTGGCCGAGAGGTTTAGTGCCGCCTTTGGCCCTGGGTGTGATCCTGGTGACCCGGGATCAAGTCCCATGTCGGGCTCCCTGCATGGAGTCTGCTTCTCCCTCTGCCTGTGTCTCTGCCTCTCTCTCTCTCTCTCTCTCTCTGTGTGTGTGTGTGTCTGTCATGAATAAATAAATAAAATCTTTAAAAAAATAAACTCCCCTTCCCAAAAGATAAACTGTCAAGTTCATTAGACTGGACATTGCTATTCATCAATAGTATCTTCACTGGCTTTCTCCATTGCACAGGTGTGTCTATCTCATTGATTGGTTGTCCATCAAATTTGAATCTAATCTGTCTCATTGTCTTTAAAAAAAAAAAAAAAGGGATCCCTGGGTGGCGCAGCGGTTTAGCGCCTGCCTTTGACCCAGGGCGCGATCCTGGAGACCCGGGATCGAATCCCACGTCAGGCTCCCGGTGCATGGAGCCTGCTTCTCTCTCTGCCTGTGTCTCTGCCTCTCTCTCTCTGTGTCTATCATGAATAAATAAATAAAATCTTTAAAAAAAAAATAATCTGTCTCATTGACAGGTTTTGTCTCTCACGATATGCCTTCATCAGTTTGTTGAGAGGTGTTTGTCATTTATTTTGAGCTGAATCACAGTTCTATTATATTATAGAATTATAACACAAAAATGTTAATTGGAAGTGACCTTTTAGTCATTTTTTCTAACCTCCTACCTGGTAGAGAATTCTCCTCTACAGTATCCACATCTAGAGGTAGTAGATCCTTAGATACTTCTGATAACAGAGAGCTCCCTAACTTGTGAAACAGGCTATTTCAATTATATTCAGCTCTATTTCTTAGTAAATTCTTCTTTATATTGAACCAGGACTCCTTGAAATTTTCATTTCAGCCTAGGTGCCTATTCTGATGTTCCCAGAATACGAATAGGCTTACTGTTTTTTCCAGATGGCCTGCTGCTTTGAAATTAATATAGCAATTCTTTGTCTTCTGATCCTATATCCAGATTTCCCTTGGAAAAGTAAGTACTGATGCTTCTGGCAGGTGCCTTTGAAGAGTCCATACTGAGCAAGAGAGAAATACTTAAGTCTATTAAACATCAATATAGTGGACATAGTTGGATGGCTACATAGTACACATTCTTCCTTTTCCTGTTTTATAACAGACCCTGGATTCCATTCAGATGTCCATGATCCACCCCCCAATCACTAACCCAAGCAACTCAGCTTGGTGATCTTGTCCCCAGCTTTAGGAATAGGCCTTGTCTGTTTTAATCAATCAATGTAATCCAAACCTCCTTGCAGGTGATTGGTTTAGAAATAAAAATTAAGCAATAGAAATTAAGTTGAAGGTAAAAGAAATGGGGCCTTTGTTTACAGAGCAGGACCAATTATAAATTTCCACTTTGGCTATAACCCTAGATAGTTTTCTTTGGCCGAAAGTTAAGGAAGGAAACTAGCATTTGTTGAATGGCTGTTATGTACCAGGCACTTTCCTATATGCCAAGTAATTTAATCCTCACTGTGAAGCAGGTACAAGTTTCCAGTTTGGAAAGTGAGGCTCACTGAGGTTATATAAATTGCCCAGGATCACACAGAGATCCAATCTTGATCTGGTTGTCTCCAAGTCCATTGCTCTTTCCATTACATTCTTGGCAGATAATTCTTTCCAGACAATTCTAGTCCCTATGTCAGAGAAAGCTATTCAAAGTCTCAGTCAAAGACTCTTCTTCTACAGTGTTAGTAATTTGTAGTAGTTAAAAGTATGGACTATGGACTTACATAAACATTTCCTCAAATTCTGGTGTCAATTATTCAACTTTTTTAAAATATAAGATTCTTACTCACAGTGAAGCAAGCCTCCACCATTCACTATCTTTCTGACCTTGCATGAATTACCCTCTCTGAGCTTCAGTGTTTCTCCTTTGTAAAACAAAGATAATTGCCTCCCAGTGTTGTTGTGAAGATTAATGAGGTAACACTTGTACAATTCCTGAAATATAGTAAGTGCAGCGGCGAATCAAGAGCGAGGTGGTAAAAGTGATCTGCCACAGAGCAGAGGAATATTTATCACTAATTTTGTTTAGGATTTTTAGGTCATGGTGATAATAAAAGGCATACCAAGTTTTAGTCATTATTATTTATTTAAATCCTCTACAGACAAGTCACTCCTTTTCTTCCTGCACTGGGAGCATACCACCCTCAAAGCCCTGCTCTAGGTAGCCTTTCAGTGAGTATGTGCCATTTATCATTTTTTAAAGGCCAAAATAGGAAGAATCTTACAATGAGAATAGGAACTTCAAACAAACTTGGTCTTTGGAGTTTAGATTAAAAGATACTCATTCCACTGGGTATATAGCCTTTGGCTTAGATTATTGGTGGGATTTCTAAGTTAAAAATAATTTAAGTAGCACACTAGAAAGAAAGTACTATGTATCAAATGAGTATTATCTTCCCTCTTAACCATGGGATTTTGAAGATGAGATTTGTTGAACATTCTTCAATGTTTAGGGAATGTCCTTTTACGCTGTTTACAATGACAGTCCCATTGCAT
Source organism: Canis lupus dingo (assembly GCF_003254725.2). Taxonomy (NCBI): domain Eukaryota; kingdom Metazoa; phylum Chordata; class Mammalia; order Carnivora; family Canidae; genus Canis; species Canis lupus. The sequence continues at coordinate 103,373,781 of NC_064281.1, read as the reverse complement.
GGAGTACAAGAATAGTCAAGTGGCTTGATGCTGGGAAAGGTGGCAGGGAGGGCTTTACATAAATAATGTCATTGAATCTTCTTGACAACCCTGTGAAGTAATTGTTGAGGTAAAGCTATTCTCTCATTTTTGCTGAGGAACAAACTGAGATTTGTGGATCAAGTTTAGGAGAGAGGAATTCATTTCTCCTCTCACTTTCCAAAGTAGTTGAGAGCCAAAAGTTTGCTTGAAACTTAGAAATGGCTTTAAATTAGATACTGCTTAGAACCTGGATGTGATTTAGATTGGCTGGCCTAACAAAGCTTGCGAGTCAAGAGTAGACACTCATGGTTTGAATAATTTCCTTGTCCTAGTCCTTGGCTATATTATCAGTTGCCTCTACTATGCAGTAGTGAGGTCCTTCAAAGCCAGGGACTATACTGTTTATCCCTGTATTCAACTTTATTGATATGGTTTTATATGGTCTCCTTAGAAACATTAATCTTTAAGTAGAGGGGGTACTACACAGGAGAGCAGAAATCCTCAGGTCATACTTTTTGCCTGCACGCCTTTTGTCTCTTAAGTCCGAGAGCCTTTCTAGGCATCAGGGAGAGCACCATACAGCTTGAAATATAGATATATATATATATTATATATATTTTAAAAATGATAAATGATAAATGGCACATGTTCACTATCTATATAGGGAAAAATGGATGGGGATATAAATAAATAAATAAATAAATAAATAAATAAATAAATAAATAAATTTCCCTATCTACTTTTGTCAGGACGGGAGTTCATGAAGAATTAGATAAGAAGGAAGCAACTCTCCTAGACCCAGAGGAGACACTGGAAGAACATTGGGTAGGTACACTTTCATGAAAGGCTGGATCTACAGGTAGAAGGTCACATAGTCAAATGCTTAGGCTTTCAACTGTAAGTCATCTGGCCTTTCCCTATACCACACCATGGGCTTCATGTAAAGATAGACCTCTGATGATGACACTTTTTAGCTGTATTCTGAACTACATGCCCCATCCTGCCTGTCTCTGCTTGCCAACTAATTCCTGATTTGCCCAGTTTCTGACCTTGTATCCTATCTTCCCCAATAGAATTTAATCAACACCTAATTTCAGCACCACTTCCTCAACTCTGAACTTTATATTACAAGTTCGGCCATGATTTGAATTCTCCCTCTGGTTACTCCATCACTGCATTTTGATCACAAGAGAAGAAGCTACTAAGGCCATCTTAGAAATGTGAAGGTGAGACCTCATGGGATCATGAAATGAAGATTATTTGAGGTCTCTGGAAACCTAGAGATGTCTTGGGATATGTTTTTCTAAAGTTTGATTTAAAAATCACATATATAAGATTATATCATCTGCAAAAGATATAGTTTTACTTCTTCCTTTCCAATCTGTATGCCTTTTCTCCTCTTTTTCTTGCCTAGTTGAACTGACTAGAATCTCCAACATAATGCTGAACAGAAGTGGCAAGATCGGACATTGTTTTTGTCTTGTTCCTGATCCCCTAGGGAAAGCTTTTACTCTTTAAATCTTTAAGTATGATGATAGATATGCCTTTTTTGTGGATGCCCTTTTTAGGTTGAAAACTTCCCTAGTTTGTTGATTTTTTTTTAAATCATGAATATATGCTGAATTTTGACAGAGCATTTTCCTACATCCATTGATGTGATCATGGAGTTTTTATCCATTGTTCAGTTAATATGATCTAATAGATAGATTGGTTTCTGCATATTGAAATGACTTTGCTTTCCTGGGTTAAATCCCATATGGTCATAGTGCATAATCCATTTATATGTTGCTGTATTCTGTTTGCTAGTATTTCATTAAGGATTTTTGCATCTATATTCATAAAGGATATTGATCTATAATTTTCTTGTGATGTCTTTGGTTTGGGTATCAGATTAATACTGGCCTCATAGAATTCCTTAGGAAGTGCTCTTTGCTATTCTATAGGTTTGGAAGACTTTGTGAAGTATTGGTGTTAATTCTCTTTTAAATATTTGGTATAATTCACTAATTAAGCCATCTGGGCCTGGAGTTCTCTTTATGATAATTTTTGATTACCAATTCAATCTTCTTTACTTGTTATACGTCTATTCAGCTTTTCTATTTCATCTTGAGTCAGTTTCAGTAGTTTGTGTCTTTCTAGAAACTTATCTATTTCATCTAAATCATGTAACTGCCATGTAGTCGTTCATTATATTCCCTATAATCATTTGTATTTCTCTAGGTTGTTTAGTAATGTCCCTTCTTTTATTTCTGGTATTAGTAATCTGAGTCTTCTCTCTCTTTTTCTTGGTCAATTAAACTAAAGTTTTATTGATTTCATCAATATTTTCAAAAAAGCCAACTTTGGTTTTGTTGATTTTCTTTTTTTCTGTGCATTTATGTCTGTTCTAATGTTTATTATGTTATTCTTTTTTGAATTATTTGGATCTAGTTTGTTCTTTTTCTACTGTCTCAAGTTGGAAGTTTGGTTATTGATTTAAGACCTTTCTTCTTTTATAATGTAGGCAATCAAAGTTATACATTTCCCTCTTACTACTGCATTAGCTTCATTCCATAGATTTTGGTATGTTGTGTCTTCATTTTCATTCATCTGAAAATATTTTTTCAAGTTCTCATGACTTCTTCTTTGACCCATTGATTATTTAGTAATGTGTTTTTTAACTTTTAACACACTTATGAACTTCCCAAAATTGATGTCTGATTTAATTCTATACTTTGGAATTAAAGTGGGTAAGAGAACATACTTTGTATGATTTCAAACCCAGAGTGACACTCCCCATCTGTAAGCTGTACATTGGAGGAAGGTCATAGCTCCTGGTCTTCTCAGCTTGCCCCTTCCTGCATGAAATCTCTGCGTTTTGAGCAAACTGAGGCATAGGTAATGAGGGCCAGTATTATTGGCTTCCTACACCTAGAATAGAGCTTACACTCTACTGGTGAAGGTGGGGTAGGTAAAGACCCAGTTCTCTCTGCTATGCCTGGATGAACTGCAACATGGTGTTGTGAGAAATGAGAAACAACATAAACCTGATGATTCTGGGTGTAACTGTATCTCCAAGACTAGAAACTGGGGGAGAAGGATCCCCTGTCTTTTAGGATGCACATAACCAGGGTAGACCTTACATAACTTGAACTGGTGGAAGAGAGTAATAGACTAAATTGTGGCTCAAATGCTACAGACTGTGACCGTTCCTCCTGAGATTTAGTAGATTTTCTTGATTAAATGTTTTCCCACTTTTTGTATGCCCTTAGGAAAATCTCCAGAAACTTTGAATGATTTTTTTAAAAATAATTTCCCTTACTTAAACTGTTGTTTGACTGCGGAGAGGGTAAGCTGGAATCTTTATTGCATTATTCCAGAAGCCCTGCTTCTCAAATAGTATTTTTATACAGAGAAACTTCTCTAGAAAATCATCTTGCACCTGTCACCTTTCCTTATTTAGGCAAAATTGAATGTGTCTGAAGACTCAGCCTCCCTAGAAGTGGTCTAGAAGTTTAGAGATCTGATAACATGGATAACAACCTCAGAAAGTGGTTGTGTTGAGTAAGTGATAGTCCTGAAACATTCCATTGTATTTTTTTGTCTTGCCAAAGATCACCAATTCACTTCTTTTGTCAGGCTAGATAACTTCTAGTGTTAATTGCTATGTATACGATCATGAAAGACCTGGAGGGTGAGTGTATCTGTTTGGCAGGAAGGAACACCCTGCATACCTGGTCTACTTTTGAGTTATGTCTATCAAACACATTTTAGCAATCACTACAATTACTGCCAAGTTTTGCCTTTCATCACTCTGTATATAGGAGCCCAGAAAAATCTGTGTTGATTTCGAAATATTTTTAGACATGATGAAGAGAAAAAGTCTCCTGCATTATGAATCGGGCTGAGTTATTGATTTGGTGCCCAATGTCTGTTTTATTGAAAAATTTATATATATATATTTGCCTTCAGCGATCAAAGCATTCTGCTAGTTTATTGACCCTAGCTCATCAAGCACTTCTCTTCCTTTCTAAAGAAAATGAGGTGCTTTGCTTTTGATAAAGGACCACTTAACTGTGGTCTCTGCATGATATTTGAGAATTTTACTTGTTTCTATTAATCTATATGGATAAACTTCATGGAACAAGGATCTTTGAAATTTTAAGTGTTTAAGGCCTTTGTGATATTGCCTTTATGTTGTGATGATAAGCCCATGCTAACACAGATAAAGTAATGATTGAGTATGCTTCAGTGAAATTTCTTGGCTCTCTTATCCCCAGCCAAGATGTCTTATGATGACAAAGTGTTGCAGGGGATCTACAGTGAGAAACTCCCACATACAATATAGTGATTCAGTAATTCCATATATCACCTAGTGTTCATCACAAGTGCACTCCTTAATTCCTATCACCTATTTCACCGATTTCCCCACCCCCTCTATTGTACACCTGAAGCTGATATAACATTGTATGTTAACTATACTGGAATCAAAATTAAAAAAAGAAACTCCTATATAAGTCAGAAATGTCATCACTTCCTGGGATCCATTCAATAGGGAAAACACTTCCTCCCCATTCCCTAGGCCATAGAAGACAGAATTTATATCACTCTTCTATCTTTAAAAGATAGTTTAAGGAAGGAAATTCTGCCCCTCTGTCCATTCTTCTATTTGCTTCTATCTAATGAAGGAAGGTTATACTAATATGATCGGTGATTGCCTGATATCCATTGAGCCACACTTAACAAATGGGTAAAGTGACAGTGATTCCAAAACAGGATTAGCATTACTGATTCTCTCTTTCTCCCTTTGACAGCTTACTCATGGCTTGGTATATAAGTGTGAGCAGTTACCTGCTCCCATATGTAAGCACTCATACATGTAAGCATACCTGGGACAAGGCCTACAATGTGTCCTCTGTATGGAAACTTGATCTTATCTCACTCTCACTCTTGCTCTCACTCACTCACGTTCCTTCTTTCTCTCTCTCTTTCTCTCTCTCTCTCTCTCTCTCTCTCTCTCTCTCTCTCTCACACACACACACACACACACTTGTTTGCACTCTTGCTGGTAACTATACAGGTAAGGCAGACCTGGGGTCCTTAGAAATGGCTTTATAAGCCAGGATCTACACTATAGAGACAACTTTCTGCATAGACAAGTCCCAAAGTCTACTTTCAGCAATGTAATAGGAAGATGCTCTTTTGATCTCAAGATTCAGCTACATTCTCTAACCTAGCTTTAGCAAAAAAGCTATATGTCTTAGGGGTTATTGAGCACTTGCCTTGATTGCTAATAAAGCTGACACTCGGATCCCCATTTAACTAGCAGTCATCAGAAGAATTTTTTTTTTTGCATTAGGCAGAACCCAAAATGGAGAGGTGGTGAGACTTAGTTTTTTCCTCCAATTTATAATGGTTAGTAACAATCTATTCCATAATTCTCTGTTTTGATAGCCCTAGTAAACAACTTACTAAAAAGAGGGAAAAACTCTATGGGTCTTTGAAATGACAAGTCTTCAAGTTCCTTGACATCTTTACCTCTGCCCAGATCACCCACAATCTATTGTGGCTTTGTACCCACAAAATAAATTGAATCTAACACATGTTGGGGGCTGTTTTTATCCCACCAAGACTCCGACTCCAGCAACCTCCATCCTAGAGCTGGATTCAACCAAACCTTATATATCTGGTAAACAAACCTGGCATAAGATATGATCTCATCTGGAAAATGATGAATAATGATAAGGATTATTGTACACAGCTGTACTCCTGGCAGAGAAGACCTATACCCATGAGCCTATGGCACAATATAATCACTATGGTCCTTTCAAAATAGTGACTAAGGTCACCAAGATTTTTAACAACTTTATGTTTTAAATGATCCCTTCAAGTGACATCTTCACCAGGATTAGGAAAGGATGGGATGGCCGAAGGGATCCTTGTACCCCTTTCCTACCATTCTTAGAGGTCATTCTTGTTTTTATCTCCAACATTGCCTTATTCACACAGTCTTGGCATTTTTCCAGCAGTGATGGATATTCTTCTCCTAACACATTTAATATCTTGCATCTGTCTTCCATAGCATCTGCATTACGAGATGCTGTAACAAATTACCACAAAATTGGAGGCTTAGCAAAACAGAAATTTACTCTGTCATAGTTCTGGTTTAGCTAGAAGTCTGAAATCAAAGTGTCAGCAAAGCCACATTCCCTCCCAAGACTCTAGGGGAGAATCCTTCCTTGTCTCTTCCAACTTCTGGTGGCTATAGGAATTCCTTAGCTTATCACAGCATAGCTCCAGTTTCTGCCTCCCTCTTCACATGGGCTTCTTCCCTGTGTCTCCTTCTGTCTTCTTTTCTATCATAAGGACACTTATTAGATTTAGGACTCACCCTAATTCAGGATGATCTCATCTCAAAATTCTTACTTTAATTACATCTACAAAGACCCTTATTTCAAGTAAGGTCACATTCTGAGGTTCCAGGTGGACATATCTCTTTTTGGGGGGGGGGAGGAACTTCATTAAACCCCCCACAGCAACCAAGCATCTTTTTGTATTTCCAGAAATATGCTTTATGCATGGAGCCCCTGGATTATACTCTTGAGATTTGAGGGTATTCTTTCCCATTTGTAGCTACACTCAACCCTGAGATCTGCCACTTCATACTATTTTTCTAGCTTTGATCTTTGGCTTCTATATCAAGATTCTTTTGGCTATAAACATAGGTGGCTTAAAGAAGAAAGGGGGTACTTACTAGTTCATGTTAATGAAAGTCAAAGGATAATAATAGCTTCAGTTGTAGCTTGATACAGAGGCTTAAGTGATAATGTTAGGGCCACTTCCTGTGAATATCTTGGCACTGTTTTTGTCTCTGCTAGCTTTTCCAGATTGGCTCCTTTTTTGGTAACAAGATGGCTGAAGCAGCCCCAAGTTTCATATTCTCATACTACCAAAGTCACTGGAAAAGAAAAGTAGCTCTACTCTCAGAAGTCTCAGTAAAGAACTCATGGCTTCTTATTGTTTTGGATTAGGTCACATGCCAATCCATGAGATAATCACTATGGCCAGATATGCTGATTTGCTTGGGCCAAACAAGTTCTACTCCTTGAACTGAGAGTGGAGGTCAATTCCAACCAAACAATATAGACTGCGAGTTGGGCAAAGAGGATCATCAAGCAAAAGATGAAATTATATTCCTGTAAGACGGGAATGAATGTTGTGGGGATATCCATGTCTACTACAGCTTCCCTCTTAATAGTGACTTGGGTTCTGTCTTTGGCTAAGCTATCATTTGCAGCCCTGGATAAATATATCATTTCAATCCATGACTTCATGGTATCTTAAAGAAGCTGAGTCCTGAGATTTACCTAGGCTTTCTGCCAGAAGCACTGCCAATGGGCTACATAGTCAGTATATCCTGCTCAGTGCCCTAAATATCAGACAAGTATGAGGAGGATATCTGGTAGAACTTTCCTGTTTTCCTACATTCAATAGATACCCAAAACACGGTCTGGCTTTCCTAAAAGTGAGAATTGAATAGATTTTCAGAGCTAGCGCGCTCTCTCTCTAGCAGTATGTCATTTGGTTTTCTTTGTGGATGTGATTCTGAGATGAGTGTTAAAGAACTTTCTATGTGGGCTAGCATGGAACCATAAAAAACCCAAAAGATGAACCAAGTTGAAATTTTATGACAGAGCTAATACTCAAAAATCAAGTACCAGAATCATTCATTAGACAAGCTGGTTCCTCCAGGCTTTTAATATTGCCTTGTATTATTTGAGCAATTCCTGCCTGCATCTGTTTTAGCCACAAACAGCTTCTATAATAAACATTCATCCAGGCCCAGGAACTCTTTTGCACAAAAGGATAGCTCATTGTGTTGGAAGTATGTGTCTGTATTAAGTAAGGACAAATCCAATTAGAGTAAGCTAAGAGGGGGAAGATTTGAAGAGCATCTAAAGATACTAAAATGTGTCAATTGCTGCTGGTGTCCAAAAGAGCAACATCTTCTTACTTATTTGGTTAAGTGGGTGAGGGGTGACATAAATTAGTACGATTAAATAATTACTATTTATTAGTTAATGACTATATGATAGGCATTATACTAAATACTTTATGTACAATGCCCCCATCTACTTATTTAGCAATCCTAAGAGGTGGTTATGATTACTCTTTATTAGCCTGGACTGAAAGAGACAAAGATGGGACAAAATAAGGAAGAATGACTTGAAGCAGAGCATGTATGCCAAGACCAGAAAGGATAAGCCCACCCCCACCCCCAAAGGGCTCAGTGGCCAGAGCATTGACCACAGAGGATTACTCTCAGGCCTTGACACCTAATGGAATTTGCCCTACTCTGTTGTGTACTTGCTTTAGATTAGTAATCCCTTTGTTCCTTTTTACTTTCTCCCTTTCAGAATGAGGATATTTATCCTATGCCTGTCCCACCATTGTATTTTAAGTGCAAGAGGATTCCCCTTTCTCCAATCCTCTCCAACATTTGTTGTTTCCTGTCTTGTTAATTTTCCCAATTCTCACTGGTGTGAGGGGGTATCTCATTGTGGTTTTGATTTGTATTTCCCTGATGGCAAGTGATGCAGAGCATTTTCTCATGTGCTTGTTGGCCATGTGTATGTCTTTTTTGATGAAATTTCTGTTCATGTCTTTTGCCCATTTCATGGTTGGATTGTTTGTTTCTTTACTGTTGAGTTTAATAAGTTCTTTATAGGTCTTGGATACTAGCCCTTTATTTGATGTGTCATTTGCAAATATCTTCTCCCATTCTGTGGGTTGTCTTTTATTTTTGTAGACTGTTTCTTTGGCTGTGCAGAGCTTTTTATCTTGGTTAAGTCCTACTGGTTCAATTTTGCTTTTGTTTTCCTTGCCTTCATAGATGTATCTTGCAAAAAGTTGCTGTGGCCAAGTTCAAAAAGGGTGATGCCTGTGTTCTCCTCTAGGATTTTGATGGATTCTTGTCTCACATTTAGACCTTTCATCTATTTTGAGATTATCTTTGTGTATGGTGTCAGAGAATGGTCTAGTTTCATTCATGCATGTGGCTGTCCACTTTTCTCAGCACCATTTATTGAAGAGACTGTCCTTTTTCCAGGGATAGTCTTTCCTGCTTTGTTGAATATTAGTTACCATAGAGTTGAGGGCCCATGTCTGGGTTCTCTATTCTGTTCCATGGATCTGTGTGTCTGTTTTTCTGCCAGTACCACACTGTCTTGATGACCACAGCTTTGTAATACAACTTGAAATCCGCATTGTGATTCCCCCGGCTCTGGTTCTCTTTTTCAATATTCCCCTGGCTATTCGGGGTCCTTTCTGATTCCACACAAATCTTAAGATGATTCGTTCCAACTCTCTGAAGTATTTTCATAGGGATTGCATTAAATGTGTAAATTGCCCTGGGTAGCACTGACATTTTCAGAATATTAATTCTGCCAATCCATGAGCATGGAATATTTTTCCATCTCTTTGTGTCTTCCTCAATTTCTTTCAGAAATGTTGTGTAGTATTTAGGGTATAGATCCTTTACCTCTTTGGTTAGGGCTATACCTAGGTGTCTTATGCTTTTGGGTACAATTGGAAATGGGATTGATTCCTTAATTTCTCTTTCTTCAGTCTCATTGTTAGTGTATAGAAATTTCACTGATTTCTGGGCATTGATTTTGTATCCTGCCACACAGCAGAATTCCTGTATGAGTTCTAGCAATCTTGGGGTAGAGTCTTTTGGGTTTTCTATGTACAGTATCATGTCACCTACAAAGATGGAGAGTTTGACTTCTTTGCCAATTTGAATGCCTTTTATTTCTCTTTGTTGCCTGATTGCTGAAGCTAGGACTTCTAGTACTATGTTGAATAGTAGTGGTGAGAGTCGACATCCCTGTCGTGCTCCTGATCTTAGGGGAAAGGCTCCCAGTGTTTCCCCATTGAGAATGATATTTACTGTGGGCTTTTCATAGATGGCTATTAAGATGCTGAAGAATGTTCCCTCTATCCCTGCTCTCTGAAGAGTTTTGATCAGGAATGGATGCTGTATTTTGTCCAATGCTTTCTCTGCATCTATGGAGAGGATCCTATGGTTCTTGGTTTTTCTCTTGTTGTTATGATCTATCACATTGATTGCTTTACGAGTGTTGAACCAACCTTGCATCCTGGGGATAAATCCCACTTGGTCATGGTGTATAATCTTTTTTCTTTTCTTTTCTTTTTTTTTTTTTTGTATAATCTTAATGTACTGTTGGATCCTATTGGCTAGTATCTTGTTGAGAATTTTTTGCATCTGTGTTCCTCAGGGATATTGGTCTATAATTCTCCTTTTTGGTGGGGTCTTTGTCTGGTTTTGGAATTAAGGTGATGCTGGCCTCATAGAACGAGTTTGGAAGTATTTCATCCATTTCTATCTTTCGGAACAGCTTTAGTAGAATAGGTATTGTCTCTTCTTTAAACTTCTGATAGAATTCCCCTGGGAATTCCCCTGAGAAGCCATCTGGCCCTGGACTTTTGAGTTTTTGGAGGTTTTTGATGACTGCTTCAATGTCTTCCCTGGTTATTGGCCTGTTCAGGTTTTCTATTTCTTCCAGTTCCAGTTTTGGTAGTTTGTGGTTTTCCAGAAATGCGTCTATTTCTTCTAGATTGCCTAATTTATTGGCGTATAGCTACTCATAATATGTTTTTAAAATTGTTTGTATTGCCATGGTATTGGTGGTGATCTCTCCTTTTTCATTTATGATTTTATTAATTAGAGTCTTTTCTCTTTTGTTTTTAATGAGGCTGGCTAATGTTTATTAATATTATTAATTCTTTCAACGAACCAACTCCTGTTGGTTGATCTGTTCTACAGTTCTTCTGGTCTCTATTTCATTGAGTTCTGCTCGAATTTTTATGAGCTCTCTTCTTCTGCTGGGTGTAGGAATTATTTTCTGTTCTTTCTCCAGTTCCTTTAGGTGGAAGGTTTGCTTGTGTATTTGAGGTTTTTTCAATTTTTTGAGGGATGCTTGTATTGCCATGTATTTCCTTCTTAGGACTGCTTTTGCTGTATCCCAAAGATTTTGAACGATGTATCTTCATTTTCATTAGTTTCCATGAATCTTTTTAATTCTTCTCTAATTTCCTGGTTGACCTTTTCATCTTTTAGCAGGATGCTCTTTAACCTCCACGTGTTTGAATTTCTTCCGTATTTCTTCTTGTGATTGAGTTCAAGTTTCAAAGCATTATGGTCTGTAAATATGCAGGGGACAACCCCAGTCTTTTGGTATGAGTTGAGACCTGATTTGTGACCCAGTATGTGGTCTATTCTGGAGAAGGTTCCATGTGCACTTGAGAAGAATGTGTATTCAGTTGTGTTCAGATGTAAAGTTCTGTAAATATCTGTGTAATCCATCTGGTCCAGTGTATCATTTAAAGCTCTTGTTTCTTTGGAGAGGTTGTGCTTAGTAATCTGTCATTTGCAGAATGTGCTGTGTTGAAGTCTCCCAGTATTAGTGTATTATTATCTAAGTATGTCTTTACTTTGGTTATTAATTGGTTGATATACTTGGCAGCTCTCACATTAGGAACATAAATATTCATGATTGTTAGGTCCTCTTGTTGGATAGATCCTTTTAGTATGATATAGTGTCCCTCTTCATCTCTTACTACATTCTTTGGGATAAAGTTTAATTTATCTGATATAAGGATTGCTACCCCTGCTTTCTTTTGAGGACCATTTGAATGGTAAATTGTTCTCCAACCTTTCATTTTCAGGCTGTAGGTGTCCTTATGTTTAAAATGAGTCTCTTGTAGACAGCAAATAGATGGGTCTTGCTTTTTTATCCAGTCTGAAACCCTGCAACTTTTGATGGGATTATTAACCCATTCACATTCAGAGTTACTATTGAAAGATAGGAATTTAGTGTCATTATAGTACCTATTCAGTCCCTGTTTTTGTGGATTATTTCTTTGAGCGTCCTCTTCTTTTACAGAGTCCCCCTTAAAATTTTTGCATAGCTTGTTTGGTGGTCACATATTCTTTCAGTTTCTGCCTGTATTGGAAGCTCTTTATCTCTCCTTCTGAATGACAGCCTTGCTGGATAAAGTTTTTTGGCTGCATGTTCTTCTTATTTAGGACCCTGAATATATCCTGCCAGCCCTTTCTGGCCTGCCAGGTCTCTGTGGAGAGGTCTGCTGTTAATCTAATAGTTCTCCCCATACAAGTTAGGGATCTCTTGTCTCTTGCTGCTTTAAGGATTTTCTCTTTATCTTTGGAATTGGAAGTTTCACTATTAAATGTCGAGGTGTTGAACAGTTTTTATTGATTTTAGGGGGGGACCTCTCTATCTCCTGGGTTGAATGCCTGTTTCCCTTCCCATGTTAGGGAAGTTCTCAGGTATGATTTGTTGAAACATACTTTCTGGTCCTCTGTCCCTCTCAGCACCCTCTGGAACCCCAATTAAACGTAGATTTTTTTCTGAGGCTGTCATTTATTTCCCCTAACCTTTCTTCATGGTCTTTTAATTGTTTTTTTCCCTTTTTCCTCAGCTTCCTTCCTTGCCATCAACTTGTATTTTATGTCACTCACTCTTTCTTTTACCTCATTAACCCTCATCGTTAGGACCTCCAGTTTGGATTGCATCTCATTTAATGGATTTTTAATTTTGGCCTGATTAGATCTAAATCCTGCATTGATGAAGTCTCTTGATTCCCCTATGTTTTTTTCCAGAGCCACCAGTAGCTTTATAATTGTGCTTCTGAATTGGCTTTCTGACATCGAACTGTAATCCTAATTCTGTAACTCTGTGGCAGAGAGTACTGTTTCTGATCTTTCTTTTGTGGTGAGTTCTTCTTTCTAGTCATTTTGCTCAGCGCAGAGTGGCTAAAAACGAGTTGTACTTGTTAGAAGTGCAAACTCTTGTCTCTGTAGTGTTCCAGCTGTTCTCTCTTTAAATCTCAGGTCGAATTTGTAGGTTTTCAGGATGATTTGAAAGGTATCTAGGTAAGTTGATGGGGACAGGTGACTTGGGGACACTACTCCTCCGCCATCTTGCCCCGCCCCCCCAACCAATGCATATTGTAAGCAATGTGATATTGCTTGAAAATCATTGTGTAAGGGGATCCCTGGGTGGCGCAGCGGTTTGGCGCCTGCCTTTGGCCCCGGGCGCAATCCTGGAGACCCGGGATTGAATCCCACATCGGGCTCCCAGTGCATGGAGCCTGCTTCTCCCTCTGCCTGTGTCTCTGCCTCTCTCTCTCTCTCTCTCTCTCTGTGACTATCATAAATAAATTTTAAAAAAATTAAAAAAAAATAAAATCATTGTGTAAGAAACGAACTCTCATATATTGTATTCTAATATCTAGTATGATTGACTTATACATTTTCAAATATTTTTGTGGCTCTCTGGATGTATATAAGTTATTCAATATTGGTTATCAATGAATAATATAACACCTCAAAATTAACATTTATTAAAAATACTTAAGGCTCAGAGGCACCTGAGGATGCTTCAGTCAGTTAAGTATCTGCCTTCAGCTCAGGTCATGATCCCATGGTTCTGGAATCGAGCCCTGCATCAGGCTCCCTGCTCAGTTGGGAGTCTGTTTCTCCTTCTGCCCTTCTCCCTATTTATACTTGTGTTCTCTCTCTGAAATAAATAAATAAAATATTTTTAAAAAATTAATTAAGGCTGTCAGAACATGTGACTCTTGATCTCAGGGTAATGAGTTCAAACCCCATGCTGTGCATAAAGATTACCAAAAAACTTATTTAAGAAATACAATATTATATGAAAGAATATAAAATCTATTGACCTCTATTGAAAACAAGATGTTGGAAGCACACTTGAGTGTGCAGTTGACTGTCTGACTCTTGATTTTGGCTCAGGTTGTGATCTCATGGTGGTGAGATGAGCACCGAGTCAGGCTCCACATTAAGCGCAGAATTTGCATGAGACTCTCCCTCTCCCTCTGCCCCTTTCCCCTGCTCTCTCTCTCTCTCTAAAATAAATAAATAAATCTTAAAAAAGCAAATAAGATATTGGAACAAATAAGCTTTCAAATTCTCAGATGCTATTTAATTTCATGAAAGCATAAAGAATTTGCTTTTCTAATAGCTATAATTAAAACTTCAAAAACTTCAGTGACACCTGGGTGGCCCAGCGGTTGAGCATCTGCCTTTGGCTCAGGGCATGATCCTGCAGTCCTGGGATCAAGTCCCACATCAGGTTCCCTGCATGGAGCCTGCTTCTGTCTCTGCCTCTCTCTGTCTCTCATGAATAAATAAATAAAATCTTAAAAAAACTTTCAAAAATTTAGGATTTTCTAATTTTTATTTAGTATTTGATATAATCTTATTTATATAACTTGTAGTGAACACAGTCATGATTTTATTTTTGTAAGTAAATAATATGCTAACTCAAAAATATACCTAGCGAATGAGGATCTTTTTTTCTAATTCACATAAAAGTTCTAGTGCTTGGGTTAGCAGTGGCCCTGAGTGGGTTTGGCGATACAGATAAGAAGATTGGCTAAGGGGAAAAAACACAGATAAATATAAATTACTGTTAATATTCCAGTTCTCATTTGGGGTGGTAGGTTTGCTGGTATTCAATTATAAGTAGATAGATAGATAGATAGATAGATGATAGATAGATAGATAGATAGATAGATGAAAATACATGGGTGAACTAGTGATGATAAATTATCATGAAGAGAAAATCATCATGAATTCAGTTTTATGCACTAGAGGTCTATCAGAAATGTGTTTGTGGAGTAAGATTAAAAGAAAATGTATTCCATGCACAGCAAGAGAAATGATATGGTGCACGGGGACTTGTATCAATCCTAAAAGTTTAGACTTTACCTTTCCCCTCCCTTTGACCCAATAAAGAAAGATCTAAGCCCATCAAGCAGCCTGGGTGTGATATTTATGGGATGTGGATAGCTAATGTGCCTGTTTCTGGCAGGCTGGAGAAGTGTGTCAAAGGAGCATCACACTGGAGAGATTAACCATGAAAGGAGCCAAAGAGAGTAAGAAGGTTTGGTGGATTGGTACCAGGACAACTAACCAAGGAACTAATTAATTTCTTTCAGTGATGGCAATCTATGGCAAATATTTCTAATTTCCATTGCACATATCATTAACCAATCACTGCATTTTATCCCACTGCACTTGAAATGTGGCTTCTCAGTTATTTTCAACATGACACTCTAAGTGGCTAATAGCAATTGAGCAGAGTTAACAGATGAAGTGTAACCTATTTGCCATCTGCAGTCTGTACAAACTATATATCATCAGGTTATTACTCTGAAGAGATGGTAAACCAATAAGCAGAATGCTAGCTGAATGTGGGATGTTGGAAAGTCAGGAAAGTTCCATAGGGCATCATACTGGAGTAGTTTAGCAGAATAGGGGCCAGAGAACAAGGAAAAATCAGTTTCAAGTTAGTTAAAAATAAAGACTTGAAGAGAAGAGACCTAAAGATGGTAGCCCTTCTTTCAGTGTGATTACATTGGGAACTTTTTTTTTTAGATTTTATTAAGTAATCTCTGCCCAATGATGTAGGGCTTGAACCCACCACCCTGAGATCAAGAGTTGCACACTCTACTGACTGAGCCAGCCAGGCACCCCTACATTAGGAACTTGTAAATGAGCCCAGTAATCCCCACTTGAGTAGTATCTTATTTTGTGAAGCATACATAAAATTCATGGCCACAATGAGGAGGAAGTATATCTTAATATGAACATGGTTTTCTTCCTCCTTCAAAAGAAGATGACCATAAGTTACTACTCTTCAGAGTTACATTGTTATCCAGGACTAGCCTTATAACTACACTACACTACACTACAGGTGCAGTTACAGGAATTCTCCAGAACCATCTACAGGCTGACTTCTGGAAGAAGGTAACTTTGGTCAGGTGGTGTTAGAGGGTATGTCCTTGGTGAAAGTGAACAGGTGGGCCAAGACTACATATTTATGGCCTCTTCTCTATATGTAGTCTTTGTAGTCTTTTTGGCTTTCTAGCTCTGTATGTGTGTCCCTCTATATATATTTGTATATAATATATATAAAAATATAATATATGAAATATATTGTATATACCATATATTTGATATATATGACAAATACATTATATATGAAATATGCAAATGTGCATTATATATATATGTGTGTGTGTGTATACACACACTCATAAAATAGGGAAGCTCAAACTTTAGAGCAGTGCTCTTTAATAGAATTTTGAGATGAGAAAAAAGTTCCGTATCTGTGCTGTCCAGTATGATACCCAGTAGCCAGAGGTGGCTATTGAGAACTTGAATTGTTGCTAATGTGACTGAGAATCTGGAGCTTTAATTTTATTTCATATTAATTTAAATATAAATCACCAACTGTGGCTAATAGCTGCCATATGAAACAGCACAGCATTATAGAGAGTCATATGTAGTATCTTGAGTCCTCCTCACGTTGATTCCGTCTATCGCCTTTTCCTAAGAAGACCCTAATGGACTCTCTGAGATCACTAGGGTTCTAGTAACTGGGTTAGAAAAACACTTTGTAACTATTTTGATGATTTATTTTCCTTGTTTTATCCCATGTTTTCAAAATGGTAACCACTCTCCTAAGCACTCCTCCCCCTCAAGAACATTCACAAATTCATATTTAATTTATCCATCCTGACCTTTCCCCCGACAAGTATCCCTAAGAATGGTAGAGCCTTTGCTGTGGCTGAGGCATCCAGGCAACTCAAGATTTGGCTTAACTTTTCAAACCTATCCACAGCAACCTGTCACGACAGGGGAGCATGGACAGTCTTATTGTAAGAGGATATCTGGAGACCTGGGCCCATGTATGTATGTCTTGAAGAAGCCTTTTCCAGCTGTAATCAACTGCCCTGCATATGAATGTGAATTGTTGGTTTTAAAGATTGGAGGAACCATTTCTAGGAGGCCCAGCCCTGGTGACCATGAAATCACAAGACAGCAGCCTGGGAAACTTCCAGGTGATGTGAAAGTCCAGCCAGTGCCAGATGTGGTAGACTCCCATGTTTGGGAACCCCACAGCTGCTTTTATTCTGTTGAGCATGTTTTCCCTTCCTTTTGGTAGACCACCAGCTGTCTTATGTGCCTCATCTCAAGTTACAAGAGCAGAATTCACTTCAGCTCTGGAAAAATGATCCCCCTTAGCAATTCCATAGCAAATTCCTGAGGAGATGACCTCGATTACAAACTGTCTCAGTGAAAGTGGCCTTATTGGGCTTACTTAGAATAAAACTGTAATAGCTTCCATTGCATCTGTAAATGGTGTAATTTGAGGAGGGGCATTTCATAGTGTGAGTTCTGGGACTCTGGTTCAGAGTGTAATTAGAGGCATAACCACCTACCCAGGGTTATTTGGAGGGCAGTCCATGCGGGCACTAAGTGGCAGGTGTGATCCTGGTGACAGCTGTCCCAAAAATACACAGTGCCCATAAGACTATATGCACGCTATTTAGAAATTAACTGAATGATCTTCTTTGTCTCCACAGAAATCTTAAATTTTCCCCAATGTTGTCCTGGACCTCTTCTTAAGTTAATAATTGGAAGTTGTTAAAGTAGTCCTTCAGAGATGTCCTTAGGCCTTCAGTTGTTGTTAGCACATAATCTCACACATGGAGATGTTGTAAAGAGCCACTGTGCACATAAAGAAGCATGTGAGGCCCTGACTACTAAGATTTTGCTTGTGAGAGGCACTTAGTGACAGAATTTGAGGGGCTTTTGTGGATAGAATGAATCCTGAAAGAGATTGGTTGGGGGAGGGCAAGAGTGGTTTTGTCTTTCAATTGAAAGGAAATAGCCAGGCCTCTGTGCATGAAATGTAATTCGTGCTCAGTCTAGCAGGACCTATGTTACAATTGAGACACTACAGAGAAGACTAGCATGTCCCCTGTCCACTGAACAATGTGGTTTGGGGAGCAGGTGCTGCCATGAGCTGAGTCCAAGCTAACATAGAGAATATAACATATTCTTATTTGAGAATGTCATGTATCTTCTTATGTAAAAAGATATGAAGTGCGTCTACACATACAACATGGTGACAGCTAAACACATGATCTGATAAGTGCTCTCTATCTGGTGGTGGTTCTATTGGCTATTCAAATATGGTCTGGCTTGTGGGATAGCCTCTACCATTGGCTTGTATTTAGGGAGAGCTGACTCAATAGTGGGAGGAAAGCAGGGAGAATCCCCTATACTGCAGGACTTTAGTGTTTACAGGTGAGACAGAATTCCTGCATTTGGCAACATAAGAATAAAATGTGTACGTCATTTAACCACAAGGCAACAACCTTTCGTTGACATTAGACAGGGACAGTTAATGGTGGGAATGTGAACTGGTGCAGCCACTCTGGAAAACTGTGTGGAGGTTCCTCAAAGACTTAAAAATAGATCTGCCCTATGACCCAGCAATTGCACTGCTGGGGATTTACCCCAAAGATACAGATGCAGTGAAACGCCGGGACACCTGCACTCCGATGTTTATAGCAGCAATGTCCACAACAGCTAAACTGTGGAAGGAGCCTCAGTGTCCATCGAAAGATGAATGGATAAAGAAGATGTGGTCTGTGTATACAATGGAGTATTACTCAGCCATTAGAAATGACAAATACCCACCATTTGCTTCGACGTGGAGGGAACTGGAGGGTATTATGCTGAGTGAAATAAGTCAATTGGAGAAGGACAAACATTATATATTCTCATTCATTTGGGGAATATAAAAAATAGTGAAAGGGAATAAAAGGGAAAGGAGAGAAAATGAGTGGGAAATATCAGAGAGGGAGACAGAACATTAGAGACTCCTAACTCTGGGAAACGAACAAGGGGTGGTGGAAAGGGAGGGGGCGGAGGGTGGGGGTGACTGGGTGATGGGCACTGAGGGGGGAACTTGATGGGATGAGCACTGGGTGTTATGCTATATGTTGGCAAATTGAACTCCAATAAAAAAAAAAAGACAGGTACAGTTAGGAGGCTGGGGGCGTTCAGAAGGCTTATCTACTTAGTTTACAGTTATCTACTTAGTTTAATATGGAAGCTTTTATGCATTGGTGGGGTAAAATGAAATACAGCAATTTATATGGCAATATTTGGGGAGTCATCTTTCTACAAGGAGAACTGAGGGCTTGCCTAGTATGACTTCAGTGAAAAAAAAAAAGACAGGAGCAGGCTGTGTTAATATGAAGCCAGTCCCAGAGGGGGCAGCAGAGTCTGAAAAAAGCATTGCATGGGCATGGGGATGCGGCATCTATCTATCTATCTATCTATCTATCTATCTATCTATCTATCATCTATCTATCTATCTATTTAATTTTCCAGCTTTACTGAGGTATAATTAACAGATAACATTGTATAAGTTTAAAGTGTACAATGACTTCGCTTGCTACACTTAAAACTTGCAATCTGATTACCACTGTAGCGTAAACTAACACCTCCATCATATCATATAATTACCATTTCTTCTTTGTGGTAAAAACATCTACCCTTTTAGCAACTTTCAAGTACATTGTACAATGTTGTTAACTATAATCACAGTGCTGCACATTACATCCCCAGAACATTCATCTTCTAACTGGAAGTTTGTACCCTTTGACCAACATCTCCCCATTTCTCCCACCAGCCCCAGCCCCTGGCAACCATGGTTCGACTCTCTGTTTCTATAACTTTTGCTTTCTCAGATTCCTCATATAAGACCACACAGTATTTTGTCTTGGTATGACTTATTTCACTTAGTGTAATGCCCTCAAGATTCATCCTTGCTGTTGCAAATGGCAGGATTTCCTTCTTTCTTGTGGCTCAATAATATTCCATTGTATATCTATGTATCTATCTATCTAACCTATCATTCATTTATTCTTTTTAATATTCTAGATTTACTGAGATCCAATTGGCTCATAACATTATGTAAGTTTAAGGTATACAACGTATTGATTTGATAGACTTATATATTGCAATGTGATTGCATCTTTCTTCATTGCATGTCAGTTGTTGGACAATTAGGTTGTTTCCATATCTTGGCTATTGTGAATAATGCTGCAATAAATATGGGAGTCCAGCTATCTCTTCCATATGCTATCTTCATTTCCTTTGGCTATATACCCAGAAGTGAGATTGCATGATCATATGGTAGTTCTATTTTTACGTTTCTGAGGTACCTCCATACTGTTTTCCCAGTGGCTGCACTGGTTTGCATCCTACCAACAGTGCAGAAGGGTTCCCCTTTCTCCACATCCTCACCAGCATTTGTTATCTCTTGTCATTTTGGTGATGCAGCTACCATTTATTGAGTACCAACTAGGTTCTGGCATTTCACTTAATCTCCTGTCATTTGCATTCCATTAATTTGCTTGCCCTTCATATTTGCAGCTCAACATACTTCCAGCAAATCAATTCATTATTTCTCTAAGTCTCCACATCTGGCCTGCTAAAAGCTACTTGAGAAAAAATTTAAAAACCTGTGGACTGGTGTTCAACCTGTGTTGAGCTCTCTTTACATTTTATGGCGAGTGCTCTCTGTATCCCTAAGTCAGTGCATCTCAAGATGTAGTTCTGTGGCCAGCAGCATCAGTATTACCTGGAAACCTGCTAGAAATGCTCATTCTTGGGGTGCCTGGGTGGCTCAGTCAGTTAAGCATCTGACTCTTGGGTTCAGCTCAGGTCATGAGATCGAGACCTGCAGGCAGGGTCCATGCTCAGCAAGGAGTCTGCTTGAGATTCGCTCTCACCCTTTCCCTCTGCCCTTCCCTCCCAACAAAATAAACAAATCTTTTAAAAAAATGAAATGCTCATTCTTGGGGCCCACCTCATACCTGCTGAATCAAAAATTCTGGGGGTGGAGCTTCATGGTCTGTGTTTTAAAAAGCCCTCCAGGTGATTATGATGCCTGCTCAAGTTTGAAACCCTCCGTGGGCCCAGCCTAATTAATTCCTAGCCCCCCTTTTCTCAAAACCTCTTTCAAACTTTTGTCAGTCTTCTCACAATGCTTATCCTCAAAACCTCTTTATTTTAATAAAAAACAGACCTTTAGGCAGAGGTCCCCACACTTTCTGTACTCATAATCACATTTTCTGTTTCGGCAAATATCCTTTTCTTCTCTACACTTCCCTTGGTGAAAGAGAACACCTTTCAGCTACCCACCACCCCCAAGAAATAGATAGAGAGATAGAGTGATAGGTAGATAGTCTGAGTTCAATTCCTTTCATTGCTTAAATGATCTTCTTTCATCAATTAACCATATTCTTTTTGAAAAAAATTTTTATTTATTTGAAAGAGAGAGAACACAATCCCCATTAAGCAGAGAGCCTAATGCAGGATTCGATCTATCCCAGGACCCTGAGATCATGACCTGAGCTGAAGGCAGATGCTTAACTGAATGAGCCATCCAGGTACCACCACCATATTCTGGCAAACTTTAAATCTATTGACTTTTGTTCCTCAGATCATAAATATTCTCCAGTCTCTTCTATCTTAAAATTTTCCCCTATTGGGAATCTGGGTGGCTCAGTCAGTTGGGGAATCAACTCTTGGTTTTTGTTCGAGTACATCCCCCTCCCTCTCTGTTTCTCCCCCTACTTACATGTGTGCATGCACTCTCTCTCTCTCAAATAAATAATATCTTTAAAAAATTTCCCCTATATTTCCCTGTAACAAAATCCTATAACTTCTCCCCCCCCTTTTAAAAAGATTTTATTTATTTATTCATGAGAAGCACAGAAAGAGAGAGAGAGAGACAAGCAGGCTCCATGCAGGGAGCCCGACGTGGGACTTGATCCCGGGTCTCCAGGATCACGCCCTGGGCCAAAGGTGGGCGCCAAACCGCTGGGCCACCGGGGCTGCCCACTTCTTCCCCTTTATAGCCAGGAGAAGTACATTAGCTGTTTCCACTCCCTCACCTGCCTTAGATCCAAACTTCACAGCAATCTGACATTTCACTTCTTTATCTCTTTGAAACTTTCTCTCCCAATCACCAATGACAAGAATGCCGAGGAGGGAGTTGCAAACTTTAAATAAATTTTCAGGGAAAGCTTCATTGAAAAGGTGAAAACTTTCCTCCTGTCTCAAGCCATTTTTACTCATTCTGCTTTCTGAAGCAGTTTCTCTGCCTAACCCATAAATGTCGATGTTTGCCAAAATTCTGTGGTTGAATCCTCTTCTCTTCTCATTCCTTCCAAATTTTTATCAGTAGTTTGTCTCTCTCCAGAACTCCAAGCAAACATGTTGACTCAATCAAAAACCATTTGAGACCCTATTCCCTTCCCCAGTATGACATCACTAACCTTAGCCCTAATACGTAAAAGTCATTCTTGACATTTCTCCCTCTTTTTAAAAGATTTTATTTATTTATTCATGAGAGATACAGAGAGAGAAGCAGAGACATAGACAGAGGGAGAAGCAGGCTCCTCTCAGGGAGTCTGATGTGGGACTCGATCCCGGGACTCCAGGATCACACCCTGAGCCGAAGCCCGATGCTCAACCACTGAGTCACCCAGGTGCCCCAATATTCCTCCCTCTTTATACCCAACACTTTTTGGAGTGGAGATTTCGCACAAAAATTTGGGAAAGATGAACAAAAGGGAATCAGGATAAAGGTTGAGAAGGTTTGGTCCAGAAAGATAGCATTCACTCAAGAATGGATTAGTGTTGAGGGAACAGGAATGGGATAAAGTAAGAAGGAAAAGACCTAGTTTTAGGTACCCTATGAGTGTGGCATGTCGGAAGTCATGGGGGCCTATCTGGCTAAGATAACAATGAACAAGAATAGGGAAGTTATATAATGTGTATAAGATCTCATGGGAAGAAGGATGAAAGGAATCACAATCTTGTCTATGACTCTCTGGGAGAATAAAAATGTTAAGCTCATAAATGTGTATGAGGATTGGGAACAAAAGTGACCAGAAGGATTGCTAAAGCACACCATGGAAGAAAAGGCAAAGAAACAGGAGAAGGGAAAGAATAATTTCAGTTTATTCCTTTTATGAAAAATTAATGTGATGGAAATTTAATATTTGTAAGAATGATGATTGAGAAAACATTTTATTAATATTTATTATATGTAAAATACTTTAAGAAGTTGTAAGCACAAACAAGAATAATTGATGCAGTAGTGCTTCTAAAATGATTAGTCATTTTCATTACAAAAGATAATTCTTATCATGAGACAGAATCACCTTAGCATGGGGTTTGCAAGTCTGTTACACATTAGTTCAAAATGGTGGCTGTGTATAAAATGAGATCTGAGGAATAATCCATAGATTATGGTTGCAGAAGCCCTATCTTGCATATTAATTCCATTCATCTTGTGTGACAAGTTCCAAAAGATTGTAGGTCACAGAAAATTGCACTTCATACCCCAAAGAGGAACTTCTAGCAATGGGCTGCTAATGGTGGTTCTCCTCAGTACTACTTTTTCTCTGTGAACTATTTTGGGCACATTTGTGGCTCTAGGGCTTAAAGTGGTTTCCCAAAGTGCATATATTCAACCATCAAGATAAATACAAAAGAGTTCCTTGTTCCATTCTAGCCATAACTTTGTAGGGTTCGTACCAATGCGTTAGACTCTACTGTACATTTGTACACCTGCTGGAGTAAGGGCTTTCCTTCTCTTTTCATCTTAGAACCTAAGAAGGCAAGAGAAACTGATAAAGCTGTTTAGACTAGTGGATCCTGAAGAAAGATATTTAAACTGGGTACATTATGTCAATATTTCTGGTCAATTCAGCCACGATGTACCATTAAATAGTTCTGTTCTTAAAATGTCATAACTAGGTAATTGACTAAAACTTTGGCAGAAAGAACAAGCAGTTTTATCTTTGCATATATGCTGTATCTCCCCACAAAATAATTTTGCCAGATTTTAAACAAATTGGCTGGCCAAACCATACTTTTTTTTGTAAATGTAATTCAGACAACCAGTTATGATACCAAGTGAATGCCTTGCTTGACTTTTGCTTTTTAACAAATTTTTCCAGCTGTCATTTTAGACACATCCTGCTATGTTACTTAAACTATCTATATTCTGCTACAACACCAGCCAATGCAGTGAAAGCCAAACTAGTGACAGTGGCACGAAATAAACCAGACATCTTATAGATTCGCTTGAAATCTCACCTTGCTCACTTGTTCTGTCACCTGCTTTCAGTCGACAAAAACTTAATATGTATAGATCCTCCATTTCCATATAGGTTTATGCAAAATCTAATTAATTGAAATGACTTCACAAAGGCAATGCTTACCAGAAATTAGGAGGTGAGCCTAGGCACGTTGAGGTATGCATGTTCCCAGAAGCCTCTAGAAAAAAGTAGGATAGACCCAATCAGTTTTGCACGATTCAGATAGGTCATATAACAGATGAACCATCTATGACCCTTTCGGCTTTAGAATTGTCTTATTTAAACGTAACGTAACTCTCTGTAACTTGCAGATAAATAAAATGTGGTATATGCATACAAAGGAATATTATTTAGCCATAGAGTGGAATGAAGTGCTGATACGTGCTACAATACGGATGAACCTTGAAAACATTATCTTAAGTGAATGTAGCCCATCACAAATGAACTGATAATATAGGATTCCATTGATAGGAAATGCCCATAATTGGCAAATCTATAGAGGAAGAAAGTAGATTAGTAGTATAGAACTGGAGGGGGGATTGGTGATGTGGGAATGCTACTTGAACTGTGCAGGGTTTTTTAAAATTCTTTTTGAGGTGATGAAAATATTGTAAAATTGACTGTGGCGATAGCTGCATAAATCTGTGAAAATACTAAAAATCATTGAATGGTACAATATAAAAAGGTGGATTATATGGTATATGAATTGTTTCTCAATAAACCTGTGATTTTTTAAAATCCCCAGAAGTCATATAGTTGTAACAAAGCTTTGTCCAACTATACTCTTGTAGGGCTTTACAGGCTACACAGTCAAGTGGAAAGAAAACAGGAGATTTGGAGAATTAGTAGCTAGCTGGTTTCTCATCCCTGCTCAGTAAGTTACTAGTAAGCTGCACAATCTGGAAAAAGTCAATTTCTTCATATATGAAATGGGAATATCACCTAACCCCTTGCAGGATTGCTTCAAAAATGAAATGAGATAGTTTCAATAACAAGCCTAACACAGTGCTTGGCACATTTATAGCCACCCAAGAAATGTTAGTTCCCCTTCCACTCCCACTCCTGTGTGGAATTTCTCATCTGCTTAGATTTCATACTTGTGAATGTGTGCCAAAATGTCATTTCATCCCATCCTTCCTTGTGTGGTTACCTCAAACCAGCACACAAAACAACCTGAAGTGTGAGGTTTGAATAACACCTAAAGAAAACTTGACCGTGTAAGTCATTGAAATTTGTCTGTATATGAGTGGAAAAGACACAAAGAGAAATGGAAATCAGAACTGGAAGACACCAGCAGAGGAGTGCCCCTCATTCGTAACAAGCATTTTGCAGTTGGCGACACCCCCACAAATGACTAATCTCCAAGAAGAAATCTGATTCCTTCAACTGCAGGAAAAGAAGTTTAACACAGGCAGCTGTGGCAATAAATCTTCCTATCAGTTGTGGTTATAACGCTGGAAAATCTTGAGTTAACTGTGCTAGTGAATCATGCACACTTATTTCTACTGGTTTAAATATATTTTTTCCTTTATGTACACAGAGATAGCTTGTAATAAAGCTACCATTAAACACTGGTGTCAGAAAACCACCAAAAATAATTCATTCTCTAGCATTGATGATAATAATATGCATGCCGGTTCATGACATACAGTTTTCCTTTCTCTGTACAAACATTAAAATTCTATTTCTGCTTGCAGTGTTCAAGATATCATCTCCTTGATCCCAGCCGCAGAGAAATAAACTAAGGAGAGGTCTTTTTGGTTATATTTACAATAGTTAAAAGTTAAGTAATTGTTAAAATATTCCTATTTGCCAAAAATGTATAGTCTGCTGAGAGGTTAAACAGAAGCCAGAGTTCAAGTCCAATCACGGAACATCTCGTGGTGATTTAAAAATTGGTGTCCTCAGTTTCAAAGTAATGTTTCCACTTCAGGAACATAAAGGAGCGCAACTTTGCTTTGCAGTTAGAGTTGCTTAAATACAAACATGGGTTGGGTGGTGGAGGAGAGGAGAATACAAAGGTGGCAGAAGACGAGACAGTTGTCTAACTAAACTGAAACTAACTAAAACTAGTTTACCTAACTAAAATGAATGTTCGCTTTCATCCAAATGTGTTTATTGAGAATTTGTAAGAATGGTTACTTTGGCTATGATTCTGGGTAAACAAGATCTGCTCTTCTACTAAGAGAAACTTTTTTTCTCTCTGAGCAGGTTTTGATTCATGAGGAGGTTTGGAGGTTTCTCTCTCTCTCTCTCTCTCTCTCTCTCTCTCTCGTACTTCCAGCTTAACTGAGATATAATAGATAACGTGAGCATTTAAGGGGTGCAGTGTTGTTATTTGATACATGTATAAGTTACAAAATGATTAATACAGAAGGGTTAGTTTACACCTCCATGACTTCACATAATCACTATTTCTATTTTTATGGTGAAAACATTTAAGATTTGCTCTTTCAGCAATTTTCAAGTATATAATACAGCATGGTTAACTCTAGTCACCATACTGATCACCAGAATTTATTCATCTTCTAACTGGAACTTTGCACCCCTTGACCAACACCTCCCTATTTCTCCCAGCCCCCAGCCCCTCACAACCACCATTCTACTCTCTGAGCTCAGCTTTTTAGATTCCACATGTAAGCATATTACATTATTCCACAAATAATATCATACATTATTTGTCTTTTTTCTGTCTGACATACTTCACTTACTATAATGCCCTTAAGATCGATCCATTTTGTTGCAAATGACAGGATTTCCTTCTTTCCCATGGATGAATGATATTTCTGTATATCTTTTATCCATTCATCTGTAGATAGACACGTTGCTTGCATGTCTCGGCTATTGTGAATAATACCGCAATAAACACAGGAGTGCAGGTATCTCTTTGAGATTTTGATTTCATTTCTTTTGGACATATACCTAGAAGTAGGATTGCTAGATTGCATGGTAAGTCTGGTCTTCATCTTTGAGGAATCTCCATGTTGTTTTCCATATTGGCAGCACCAGTTTATATTCTCACCAACAGTGCACAAGGCTTTTATTATTCACAACCTTGCCAACACTTGTTACCTCTTGTCTTTTTTCCCTTTTATTTATTTTGAAATCCCAGTATAATTATCATACAGTGTTATATTAGTTTCAGGTGCACAGTATAGTAATTCAATAAGTCTATACATTACTCATCACAATAAGTGTACTCTTAATCCCCTTCACCTATTTCACCCATCCCCTCACCCATCTTCCCACTGGTTAGTCTGTTTTTTTGTTTTCCTCTTTTTGTTGTTCTTTTGTTTCTTAAATTCTACATGTGAGTAAAATCATATGGTACTTGTCTTTCTCTAACTGACTCTCTTAACATTATACTCTCTAGATCCAACCATGTTGTTGCAAATGGCAAGGTTTCGTTCTTTTTTGTGGTTGAGTAATATTCCATCTCTCTCTCTCTCCCCCACCGCTTCTTTATCCTTTCGATGGAAACTTTGAGTTACTCCCATGAACATAAATATAGCCAACTTATCTTTGAGAAATGAGCAAAGATGATTCAATGGAGAAAGGATAGTCTTTTTAATAAATGGTGCTCAAACACCTGGATATCCATATGTGAAAAACACAATCTAGATATAGTCCTATACCTTTACAAAAATTAACCAAAATGAACCAGAGATCTAAATTTAAACATGCAAAACATAACATTTCTAAAAGAAAATATAGAGAAAATCTATGTTATGTTTGGTTTGATGATGACCTTTTAGATACAACAGCAAAAGCACGATCCATGAGAGAAAAAAATTGGTAAATTGCAGTTCATCAATAGTAAAATTTGTGCTCTGTGAAAGACACCACTTAGGGCAGCCCCGGTGGCTCAGCGATTTAGCGCCGCCTACAGCCAGGGACATGATCCTGGAGACCCGGGATCGAGTCCCATGTCGGGCTCCCTGCATGGAGCCTGCTTCTCCCTCTGCCTGTGTCTCTACCTCTCTCTCTCTCTCTCCTCTCTGTGTATTCTCATGAATAAATAAATAAAATCTTTTAAAAAAAAAGAAAGACACCACTTAGAGAATGAGATAATCCACAGACTAGGAGTAAATCTTTGCAAAATACATATGTGATATAAGACTTGAATCTCAAATATATAAAGAATGCTTAACACGCATTGAGAAGGAAATACACAACTAAAAAGTGGCCAAAAGACCTTAAAGGACACCTCATCGAAGAATATATACAGATGACAAGTGAATATATGAAAGATGCTCAAATTACATATCTTTGGGGAATTGTAAATTAAAATGACAATGATATACCACTACATATGTATTAGAATGGCTACATCCTAAACACTGACAATACCAAATCCTGGGAGGACGGAGAGCAACAGGAACTCTCCCTCATTGCTGGTGGGTGGTAAAACTATTCTGTATGATAGATACTCTAATGGTCGATACATGGCACTACATATTTGTCAAAAACTATAGAACTGTATAATACAAAGAATAAACCTGATATGAACTATGGTCTTAGTTAATAATAATATATCAATATTTATTCACCATTTTTAACAAATGTACCACAATAATGCAAGATTTAGTTAATAGAGGAAACTGTGGGCCAGAGCAAAAAGAGACTATGGGAACTCTCTGTATTTTTCTGTTCAAATTTTCTGTAAACCTAACCCTGCTCTAAAAAAAATCTATTAAGGGGATTCCTGGGTGGCTCAGTGTTTTAGCGCCTGCCTTGGGCCCAGGGTGTGGTCCTGGGGTCCCGGGATTGAGTCCCACATCGGGCTCCCTGCGTGGAGCCTGCTTCTTCCTCTGCCTGTGTCTCTGCCTCTCTCCCTCTCTCTCTCTCTCTGTCTCTCATGAATAAATAAATAAATAAAATCTTTTAAAAAATCTATTAAAATAACAACTATAGACACATGACAGACCAGGTTTGACCTGCAGGCCAGTTTGTCAACACCAGATTCAGAATCACCTTTATAGATATACCCTCATCCATGTATATTTTAATTCAGGAATACAGTTTCCACTCACTACCCTGCATTTCTTCCACTTTCTCTTTTATGATCTGGAACAGACACTAGCTACCTTTTTCTGAAATCATTCATGTAGGAGATATTTTAGATTTTGCATACCATAGGTCTCTGTTGCAACTACTTAGCTCTGCCATTGTAGCACTAAAGTAGCCTTAGACATCATGTAAACAAATAGGCACAGCTGTACTCTAATAAAACTATGAAAACAGGGAGTGGTCTCTTTTGACCCATATGCTATACTTTTCCAACTGCTGATCTAGATGGGATGCTGATTATTCTTGAAAACATATCCTCTAGCCTGCACACCACCTTGCATTTGCTTTCTGCATTATCGTCATTGGGAACTACCCCTACAGATCATGGCAAATGGTGATTCCTTAAGCATCCACTGGTCTTGTATCCTGTTTCTAACAGCACTCCTTTATGCAACTCTGTGTCCTCTGAATCCGTCCATCATACAACTACGGTCTAGAAACAACTTGTTGATCTCATACTCCTCAATCTGAGTCCTCTGAGATGGTGGTTTTTAAGCCTGCCAGGTTTCATATTCCCTGCTTCTGGAGTGCAATTTCTGTCAATTTAATCATGAGGTGATGGCAGTAGTTAGGAATTAGCACCCATCATGCGTAAAAATTCAGGTTCTTTTCAGTGAACCCAACTCATACCTGGATGCATTGATAATCATTTACCAAAACAGTCTAATCTTTTGCACCAGAGGTTATGAGCCTCCCTGGACGACTGAAGGCACTGCTGGCAGTGGGCACTTGGTAAGAGGAGATGATTGGGAGGAGAAATGAGAGAATAGCGTAAGGGGGATCTCTGCAGGTTGATGAGTACAAATGACTTCTCTAGCTAAAAGAAGATGTCAACCTAGCAGGCTTATTCATTGTTCATGTCCCCACTTGACTTTTGAATGACTGCTGCATTTTAAATAATGCACAGAATTCTTATTTCACCCAAATTTTAGATTAAGTAAAATATGAAATTCTACAGAAAATGATGCATACTGTATGATCTCGCTTATATGTGGAGCCAGGAAAGGCTGAACTCATAGAAACCGAGAGTAGGGGTGGTTACCAAGAGATGAGGGTAGAGGAATTGAGGAGATGTTGGTAAAAGGATACAGCGTGGTGATTATAGTTAATAATAGCATGGATATGTTTGAAAGTTGCTAATTAAAATCGTAAATGTTCCCACCACAAAAAAAGGTAATTAAGTGATGTTAGGGAGATGTCAGCTAATGTTATAGTGATAATCATTTTGTAATATGGAAATTTATCAAATCATCAAGTTGCACACCTTAAATTTAGACCATGTTATATGTCGGTTAAATCTCAGTAAAGCAGGGAAAATATAAATAAATCCACATCTTCTTTAAATCTGAATTCAAAGAATTCAGTCTAAAAGTTCTGAGGCCAGATTTCTTGTCCTAGTTGTGCCAGAACATGCTGGACTTTAGTTTTTTCTTCTATAAAGCAAATGGATCTCACTAGACTATTGTTTCTAATCAAAATTTTCTTCAATCAATAGAGAAAACATGGAAGCCACAGAAAACCAGGTAATTGAAAAAAAATCACAGACAATTCCACTGTTTAGTTGTGACTATTAACAACATTTGGGATCTTTTCCTGTTCCTATGTTACTTTCATAGTCATGATGTCACACTATACAAAATGTTGCGACCTGCTTTCTTACTCACACATTTTGCAAGGTACTAGACATTCATTCAGTTTCTCATGGTTAATATAAAGACCATCAAAAATCATGGTGAATAATACTTGATTTCTTTTAACGAATAGATAAGTCAATATAAAGTTTTCATGAGCACTAAATGGAACCACTGTAGAAATAAAGTATTCATATACATAGAAGGAATTATTACAATCTTTTATGTACACTTGTAGACCCTTGATTGGGTTGTGGCTTAAAGAACAGTCCAGCATGGTGAACTGAAGAAAGATTGTACCATTCCTTTCTCCCCATGGAGGAGCATGTGATCCAGAAGACTAGAAGTTAGCTTTTATGGAGATTACTGGAGATGAACAAGTAGGATGTTTAGAAAAACTACAAAACTCCTCTGCCTTAAGAAGTTCCGTTCAGCTGAGACGTGAAGTCAATTCCAAATGTAACTCAAGAGCAGAAGTACCTTTAGTAAAATGGGAAGAACACTCCCAAAGTCCAATTATTTTTTAAAATATAATCTTTTTAAAAAATATTTTTATTTATTTATTCATGGCGGGGGGGCAGAGGCACAGGCAGAGGGAGAAGCAGGCTCCACGCAGGAAGCCCAATGTGGGACTTGATCCTGGGACTCCGGGATCACGCCGTGAGCCAAAGGCAGACACTCAACCACTGAGCTACCCAGGCATCCCCCAAAGTCCAGTTATTAAAAAGGCCAAGGAAGGAGGTAGAATCACACCTGCCAGGGGACACAGTATCAAAGGTTTCAAAGTTGCAAAGGGAAACCATTTCAAAGCCTCTAGGATTAGGTCTCAGAGAGGCAATTAGAAGGCCCTTCAAAGGGATCCCTGGGTGGCGTCCTGGTTTAGCGCCTGCCTTTGGCCCAGGGTGCGATCCTGGAGACCCGGGATCGAATCCCACGTCGGGCTCCCAGGTGCATGGAACCTGCTTCTCCCTCTGCCTATGTCTCTGCCTCTCTCTCTCTCTCTGTGTGTGTGTGTGTGTGTGAGTATCATTAAAAAAAAAAAAGAAGGCCCTTCACATGAAAGTGTTCAGAAGTATTTATAA
The DNA here is from genome assembly GCF_003254725.2 of Canis lupus dingo. Lineage (NCBI taxonomy): Eukaryota > Metazoa > Chordata > Mammalia > Carnivora > Canidae > Canis > Canis lupus. The sequence continues at coordinate 103,341,881 of NC_064281.1, read as the reverse complement.
GAACATGTCCAAGAGAAGGAGTTTATTTCTGGACTACTGATAGTAAGGTTGTGTTCCTCCTTAATTAAGTCTCTAGATCTTTGGAAACATAAAGGATTTCATTACCTTCCTGTAAACTTTGGTTCTAAATAGTGTGGGAATACATTTTCACCTAAGTGGTACCAAGTGCCAGGATAATAGACCAAACAAGTCTGCAACAGTCACCTGGGTGATTCTAAATATCTGGATGGTTGACAAAAAATTGATTTAGTTTGATGTCAACATCATTACCTCAGGGTAACATACCTTGACTCCTCAGATGGAACTCTACTTCTCTTTTCTTATGCTCACACTTATCCCTCTGTGTTTTACTTAATTTGTTTGCTTGTGTATCTCCCCCACTGGGCCTAATTTTAGGAGGAGAAACACTGTATCCTTGCTCACTGTCATTTCCACAGTATCTAGCACAGTGCCTGGAGCATTACTACACACTCAGTAAATATTAGTCAAATGAAAGAATGCTAGGACAGCCTGTGGTGGGCTATCACTGAGTGGGTAAGACATACTATGATATGATAAGATAATGTCATATTAAGGTAGTCGATAGAGAGCTCTGCCCAGGGTCAGCTCATTCCTTGGAGACTTCCTAAGTAGGTGGCACCATGATGGGAACTGCACCTCTGTACAAGCACTTTTTCCTTATTGCAGTTGAAAATGATCAGGAATGATGGGGCTGGGGAAGCCAACTTCATTGATATTCTGATGCCATTTTCATACCCAGATGAGGACCTTGGGTTCCATATAGTACAACTTCCACATTTTTAAGTTGGAGAAACTGTGGCACAGAAGGCTACTGTCCCTGAGGCATTAGCAAGCAGAGAAGCCTTTCAGATATCCTAGTCAGTGATCTTCCTACTGCAATTGGCTACCTCTCCTAAGGAAGGCCTAAAACTCAACAGGCCAGCATTTCAAGGGCAGCTCCACAAAGGAAGTAGCCATGTGGCTCTGGGAGATCTCTTCTGCTTTCCCACCTCAATGTCCCTATTGGGAAAATTGGCCTTATAACCTATGCTTCCTGGGGTCATGGTGAGCTAGCCTGAGAGGAAGCAGCACTTGCAGTGTTCCTAGCAGAGTGCCTGTTACATAACTGGATCCCAGTTCAACTCCCTTATCTTTCATCTGGGCACATGGTACCTTTCAGGACACACAGAGATAAGAGTGTTTTTAGTGGTTGGGAAGAGTCAGCTATGCCAAGGGTCTTGGCTTCTTAGACTCAACTCATCCTTTAGGAGACAAATGTGGAGCTCAATCCCGCATCCATGTATTCTTGTTCTGAAGACTCTCCTCCCTCCTTACTCCTGACATCCCCCAAGGAAACACAGCCTTCAAAACATAGATTTTCCAATTTTCTGAGTAAAATAAATGAAAGAACGTTTTGGGGAATAAAGTGATTTCTTTTTAGCTCCACTTGTTTACTTTTACATAAGCTCCCAAGGTGGCTTACATGTTAGCTGTGAATCACACCATCTGTTCAAATAGTACTTCAGTGAATGATTCAATTCATACTTTTCTTCTAAAAGAATCTTTTTAAGGAGGTGTTTATGTCTCTTTTATCCTTCATTTGGCAATGTAGTATGAGCTATTTTAACTTTGCTCTCATTATAAACACATATTGAATCCCCACTTAACTGTGTAGGAAACAAGACAACTCCTCTGCCTTTGTTCCACTTGACTCTCCCCTTAGAGGGGAGAGGGTGCTATTTATTAGACAGAGATTCTGTGTTTTCTTTTTGTTAAGAATTTATTTTTTTATTCATGAGAAACACACAGAGAGAGGCAGAGATATAGGCAGAGGGAGAAGCAGGCTCCCTGATGTGGGACTCGATCCCCGACCTAGGGATCACGACCCGAGCCAAAGGCAGACGCACAACTGCTAAGAAATCGAGGCGTCCCGATTCTGTGTTTTCTAAAAAGAAAAAAAGTGAAGATAAGAAGTTCCAGCCAATAGTTTCTCTGATATCTTGAATTTAATAACAATGACTAGGTTCTAGCTACATGAGACTGTTCAGGCCAAGCCCAAATGAATAGAGCATCCTTAGCTGTTCGGTAGCATCAGCTCTGCTGAGGAGCCTAGCTGCTCAGATGCATCTCATCTTTCAGGAGGCTGCGTTGCCCCTGGTTTAGAGAGGTACCTGGGAAGAAGGGTCTGGATCTCCCCAGCAAGTCCAGGGCCAAAACCTAGGTGATACCAGGCCTGGGAAGGAAGTAGAAGGGCTGGTGGGGCAAAGAGAGGCTTTGGAGTTAGTAGGAGAGCAGGGGTGGACTTCTTATTGGTACACAATCTTCTATGGATTTGTGAAGGCTCTGTATCGATGGGAGTGTCTGGGGAAGTACACACAGCAGCATGAGTTTGTCCTGGTGCTGGCCCATATAGATGCCATTCTCTCCCACTTTCTAAGATCCATAACTACATGGAAGGAGTACTTTACAAAGTGTAGGGCATGTACACAAGAGGCCTAAGTAAATTAGTGTGTGGGGACCTTGGTGTAGGAGGAACTAATTCTAGGCTTTCTTATTTTATTTTTATTTTTATTTTTTTAATTTTTATTTATTTATGATAGTCACAGAGAGAGAGAGAGAGGCAGAGACACAGGCAGAGGGAGAAGCAGGCTCCATGCACCGGGAGCCCTACGTGGGATTCGATCCCGGGTCTCCAGGATCGCGCCCTGGGCCAAAGGCAGGCGCCAAACCGCTGCGCCACCCAGGGATCACTCTAGGCTTTCTTAAAGCCTTCCAAGAACTGGACCCAGCCCATGTACATGATTAAACTCTGGCTGATACAAACATACTACTGTTTCCATAAACAATTCATTTATTTCCCAATCTCTGCACAGAATTGATATGGTGTCTACAAAATGCACATAGTTCTCAAATAGTGGAACTCCTCTCCATCCCTGGAAACTCAGCAAAAATGTATCTTCTAATATGAGCCTTCCTCAGGCATATTTATCTGGGTCAGAAGAATCAATGCCTCCTTCATCAGTATGTGGATATTAACCTATTGGATGCATTTACCACCCTCCTATCCTCATCAATAGGTACCATAAAGTCTACCTTGGAGAACAGGAGAAACTGCTTCAGTTTCTTTACTTTCTATGTCAACTCTCCTGCTTTCTGTTATGAGATGGTCTAGAGGGGTCATCATTTTTTAAAGATTTTTTTTATTTATTCATGAGAGACAGAGAGAGAGGCAGAGACATAGGCAGAGGGAGAAGCAGGCTCCCTGGAGGGAGCCTGATGTGGGACTCGATCCCAGGACCCCAAGATCATGACCTGAGCCAAAGGTAGATGCTCAACTACTGAGCCACCCAGGTGCCCCTCATCATTATGAACATTGCACAGGACTCTTACAGTAATAGCATCATGCTAACTGGAGCTGATGAACAGAAAGTAGAAGGTACTCTAGATACCTTAATATGACACACCCATGCTAGAGAATGAGAACTTGTTCCTCTGAAACTCCGGAGCCTGCCTTATTAGTAAAGTTATTAGGGATCCAGTGGCCTAAAACAACTAGCTGTGCCTTTTTGCAACACACACCCAAGCAAAGAGCATGGTACTTTGTAGGCTTCTTTGAATTTTGTAGAGAACAGAGACCACATTCAGGTGTGCTACTCCAACCCATTTACCAGGAAATCTATGAAAGTGCCATTTTTGAGTGGGGCCAAAGGGAGTAAATGCTCTGCAGCAGAGCCAGACTATCCTAAAAACTGTCCTACTGATTGGTTGTTAGGATTCAGCAGACCCAAAAATATTAGAGTTGTTACATTGTCTGTGGCAGACAGAAATTTTCTGTGTAGTGTCTGGCAAGCTCCATGTGGAGAATTACTGCACAACACCCCTAGAATTTTTGAGTAAGGTATGCCCTTTTTTGTCAACAACTCTCTATTAGAAAAGCAAATCCTGGTTTGCTACTGTACCCTTGTAGAGGCCGAACATTGGATTATGGAAAACCAAATAACTAACCTGAATTTCCCATTATGAAATGTGTCGTTAACCCATCAGATCATAAAATTGGATATATTTAGCAGTATTCCATTGTAAAATGAAAATGGTATATAAGAACAGAGCTGAGTAAGTATGGAAGGCATTAGTAAACTGAGGAACAGATGGTAAACTTCTACTGTACATGCTTCACTGCTTTTCCTGCAGCCCTCATAGAATTTCCTATGACCAATTAACAGGGAAAGTAAAGAATGGAACTGGTTTGTATATGGGTCCGCATGGTTTGCTGGAACCAAGCCAAAGTGAATAGATGGTACAATGCAACCTTACCTCATGGTTAGCCTAGAAGGACAATAGTGATATAGTACTACTGGTCGAAACTCCCAAGTGTCTACTTGAAGGAGAAATGGCCTAGAATATGAATCTATTTGTGGATAGGAATTAAAAGCTTGGTCCACTGCTCAGGGACTTGGAAAGGTCAATATTAGAATACTGGCACCTAGGGAGTGTGGAGATGAAATATACAGATGGGCCTCTCAGAGTGGGCACAGAGTATTAGGTATTTAGGTTCTTTGTAAGTGCCCTAGTGATTAGGTTCACTTTATTTTTTTTTAAAGATTTATTTATTTATTTATGATAGTCACAGAGAGAGAGAGAGAGGCAGAGACACAGGCAGAGGGAGAAGCAGGCTCCATGCACCGGGAGCCCGACGTGGGACTCGATCCTGGGTCTCCAGGATCGCGCCCTGGGCCAAAGGCAGGCGCCAAACCGCTGCGCCACCCAGGGATCCCTTAGGTTCACTTTAGAGAAGGCTATCAATACTCAACCAGACAGGGTGTGATAGATTGTAAAATGACCACAAACTCTCCCCATTCCTAAATGCATGTCTTATAGCAATGTGATTTTGCCACTCTCCCCATCAAGAGGTAAAACCTATTACTCCAGTCTTTGTGTTAAGGCTCAACCATATGACTTGCTTTGTTTAGTGGTGCTTTAACAAATGTGATGCATTCAGAATACTATGAATTGGTGCCTTCTCTCTCTTGCTGAGTTTGGAACTCTGAGACCATCTTCACCTGAATGATCCTGAGATAATTTACTGAAGAGGCCATATGGAGAACTCAGATGGTTTAGTCAACCGTCTGCCAGTCACCGTATATATGTGAATAAAAGCCTTCCAAAATCATTCGGCTTCATTGCCAATTGACCTCACAAATCATGTAAGGTAGCCCAAGCCAGAAAGATCACCCAAACAATCCACAAAGTCATGAGAAATAAATATCTATTGTTTTCAGCCAGAAAACAGTAGAGAAGGAAAGTCTAGTAGGCCAATTGCGAAAAAAGGTAAATAAATTTAGATAAGTATCTCCTTCCCTCCAATAAATGCCACCAGATTAAGAAGGCTTCATGGGAAATTTCTACAAAACCTTCATAAATACTATTATCTCAATACTACTTAAGCAACCTCAGAGCATAGATAAAGAATCAATGCTTTCAGATTAATTTTGTAAACGTTTTCTTTTAAAATTATTTAGCCCAGACATTTTGCAAAAATAATACACAAAATTATTGTATACCATTTGCTTGGACTTTCCAATTTATTTTTTAAATTATTTTTTAAAAGATTCATTTATTTGGGGGATCCCTGGGTGGCTCAGCGGTTTAGCATCCGCATTCGGCTCAGGGTGTGGTTCTGGAATCCCAGAATCGAGTCCCACATTGGGCTCCCTGCATGGAACCTGCTTCTCTCTCTCTACCTGTGTCTCTGCCTCTCTCTCTCTCTCTCTCTCTCTGTCTCTCTGTCTCTGTCTCTCGTGAAAAAAAATGAATAAAATCTTAAAAAAATAAAGATTCATTTATTTATTTCAGAGAGGGGGGGAGGAGCAGAAGGTGGGGGAGAGTCCTAAGCAGACTCTACACTGAATGCCAAGCCTCATGTGGGGCTCAATCTCATGACCCCAAGACCACGACCCAAGCTGAAACCAACAGTCAGATGCTCAACCAACTGCACTTCCCAGGCACCCCAGACTTTCCAATTTATTTTACAGGAAGATGTCTTACATTTATTTAGTTGTCATGTCTCTTTATTATCCTTTAATCTGAAACAGTTCCTCAGTCTGTCTTCTATGACTCAAAATTTTGAAGAATACAGTTCAGTTGTGTTTAATAATTCAATTCTCTCAATTTGGAGTCATGTGACATTGCGTCAGAATTAGATTCAGGTTTTCCTATGAACTTAGTTTCCTTCACATTGCATACTATCAGGAGACACAAGATATTGTTTATTTCAACATTAATGATGTTAACATCGAATACTTGCTGATGGTGATGTATGTTAGTGTTCTTCACTGGGAAATTACTATTTTCTATTTTGGGACTGTGTAAATATCTTGTTTCTTATACAATTTCTACCTAATAGTTTTAACAAACCTTTCTCATTGTATTAAGCATGATGGATTTTTAAAAACCTTTTAAACCTAATTTCAGACCTACAGAGAAATTAAATATAGTACTTATCATTCAGATTACCAAAAGATTTTATATATATATTTACATATATATATATATTTTAGAGAGTTTATTTATTTATTCATGAGAGACACAGAGGGAGGCAGAGACACAGGCAGAGTGAGAAGAAGCAGACTCCATGGAGGAGCCTGATGCGGGACTCAATCCCAGGACCCCAGGATCACGTCCTGAGCCGAAGGCAGACACTCAACTGCTGAGCCACCCAGGCGTCCCAGATTATATATTTTTAAAAGATTTTTATTCATTTATTCATGAAATACAGAGAGAAGCAGAGACATAGGCAGAGGGTTCAAGCAGGTTCCCTGAGGCGAGTCTGATGTGGGACTTGATCCCAGCACCCTGGGATTATGACCTGAGCTGAAGGCAGGTGCTCAACCACTGAGCCACCCAGGCATCCCACCAACAGATTATATTATTACATTTGCTTTATCATTCTCTGTGTGTGTTTACATATATGTGTGTGTGTGTGGTTTTTTTTCTGAACCATTAAAATAAATTGGAGACACAGTACTTCAGTTTATATTCATTAAGAATAAGGTCATTCTCGGGATCCCTGGGTGGCGCAGCAGTTTAGTGCCTGCCTTTGGCCCAGGGCGCGATCCTGGAGACTCGGGATCGAATCCCACGTCGGGCTCCCGGTGCATGGAGCCTGCTTCTCCCTCTGCCTGTGTCTCTGCCTCTCTCTCTCTGTGCGACTATCATAAAAAAAAAGAATAAGGTCATTCTCTTTTAAAACCACAGTACAATTACAAAAACCAAGAAATTAACATGAACAGCACTGTTAGTCTAGCAACAGAACTTATTCAAATGTTACCAATTATCTCAACAAAGTCCTTTATAGGAAAAGAAACTTGTGGATTGTGAGTTGCATTCAATTGTCATGTCTCTTTACATAGTCTCTTTAATCTGAAGCGATTCATCCGTTTGCCTTTGTCATAACCTTGAAATTTTTGAGGATTACATAGGAGTTATTTTGTAAATATCCCTCAATTTGGGTTTGTCTGATGTTTCCTCGTGATTTAGATTCTCGTTATGCATTTTTGGCAGAAGTATCACAGAAGTGATATGTTCTCCGTGCATCATAACAAGATGCAAAGAAATGTCAATTTGTTCCATCACTGATGTTGTTAATGTTGTGATCGTTTTGATAATTTCGTTAAAGCGGTGTCTGCCAGGTTTCTCCACTGTAAAGTTATACTATTCCCCTTTGTAAATAATAAATATTTTCTGGGAGATATTTTGAGACTATGGGATTAATTTATTATACATCAAATGTTTACGGCTAGTGTTAGTATCCATTGTTGGTTCTTGCCTGAATCAGTTATTATTATGATGGCTGACAAATGGTGATTTTCTAATTCCATCATTTCTTCTGTACTTACTAGTTCATATTCCATGGTAAGAAAAAGTTTTTCCTTCCTTGGCATTTATTTACTTACTTATTTATTTCAGAAGATAGAATTCTTCTATTTTTCAGTGGATCAAAATCTATTTTTGCCATTATTTAACACTGATGCTCAGATTGTCCCTGATTTGGCCAGTGGTACACACTTTACGCTGGCTCTTCTGTCCTTTTGACATGTACCCACCACTCTTTGACCACCTTCTTTTCTCATCAGCATGTTGTGCAAAGGTTGTCATGTACTGTTCCAGTCCCAGCCCTGGGATCACCAGTTCTCCAAAGAACTTTGTTTCCTTGGGGTAGAGAATGTTATTTCTGAAATAAGATCTGAACACTAAGTTTGCTAATTGCTAGTGTGGTGTCATATTTCTTCATGCTTTCTCCATAGACAGATGTAGGAAATACATGTATGTATATACAGTATGCACTTTAATGCATGTATATGTAAATGTAATATATAAATATATATAAAGAGACGTACATATATATCTCTTTCTATATCAATGTGTCTATCATCCTATCTATATTTACCTCAAAAATGAATTTTGCGGGATCCCTGGGTGGCGCAGCGGTTTGGCGCCTGCCTTTGGCCCAGGGCGCGATCCTGGAGACCCGGGATCGAATCCCATATCGGGCTCCCGGTGCATGGAGCCTGCTTCTCCCTCTGCCTATGTCTCTGCCTCTCTCTCTCTCTATCTCTGTGTGACTATCATAAATAAATAAAAATTAAAAAAAAAAGTTTAAAAAAAAAAAAAAAAAAAAAAAAAAAAAAAAGAATTTTGCATAGGTTTCAAGATAAGTTTGTTCTTTATAGTTACACATGATCAATTCTGAACAACTTTTAGTGAATTCTGGTATTAAGCATAAAAGTAAATATATTTGGGTAATAAAGGCCAAGTTTCTCATTGTCAGAGAAGGTAGTTACAAATATGAAAAGGAGGACACTAAATGGAAACATATTTTGTTAGATTGCTAGAAGTATGAGCTCAATATTTGATAGAACATAGATAGATGATGATGATAGATAGATGATAGATAGATAGATAGATAGATAGATAGATAGATAGATAGACATTTGATTGCTATGTCTTCAAGTTCATTACTTGCCATGGCTAAGGTGATGTTGATCTCATCCAGTATAGTCTTCAGCTTAAATATTATAATTTTTATCTATAGAATTTTGACTTGGGCTTTTTTTATATCTTCCATGTCTTCTTTTTGTTGTTTTGAACACAGACATATAGTTATAACACTTGTTTTAATTTCCTTTTCTGCCAGTATTACCAATTATGTCAGATTCAGGTCAATTTCATTGGTTTCTCCTTCATTTTGCATTGTATTTCTCTGATTCTTTGCCTGCCCATAATGTTTTGGTGGATACCAGACATTGTGACATTTTACTTTCTTGGATACCGGGTATCTTTGTATTTCTGGAAATATTTTTTACCTTTTTCCTAGAATGTGGTTTAGCTACTTGGAAAGAGGTAGGTTCTTTGGATCTGTTAGCACAAGAACCATGTTTAGGGGAGGAGTAATCATGCCACACTACTGAGGCAAGACCTTTATGAGTACTGCACCCAATGACATGAATTGTGATATTTTCAATGTTCTGATTTGTAAGACTAGGTTCTATTCTAGGTCTCACACAAGTGCTGGGTATTGTTCCTTCTAGTCCTTTTGGATAGCTCTTCTCCAGTCTTGGGTAGTTTCACACATCACACATGTATCCCTGTAGATCTGCTAAGTTTCCTCCCTGTGCAGTCCCCTCCCTGGTAGTCTGTCTAGCAAACTTCAGCCACTTCTTTCTTTCCAACACTCCTTCCCATCTCCTCAATTCAGGAAGTCCAGCAGGCTCTGGTGAGGAGACCTGGAAACTTTTAAGGCAGAAAAGCTAAGACAGATGTGGGGAATACATTTTCAGTTAACTGTCTTTATGGGTCACTGTCCCTGGTAACCTAATGTCCAGTGTCTTGATAATCATCATTTCATTTATTTGTAGTTTTTGTTTGTTCAGGCATGAGAGTAAATTGGTCTCTGTTATTTTACACAGATCAGAAGTGGGATTTCCTTTTTCATAATTTTAAACATGACACCCATAGTTGTTTTAGGATCTGTGTCTCATAATTCCATTAACTGAAATTTCCTGTGTTTCCTTTTGGTCTATTTTTTTTTTTGCTTGCTCCTGCCCATATGCCTTGTGTGTTTATTTGCCTGGTTATTCTGATCTTCATACTTTAACAATTATTTATAGTAAGAACTTTAGCTACAATGAAGTCACATTCTTCCAGAGAGTATTTCCATTTGCCTCTGTCAGATGGAGTACTGGGGGGATAATTGGGCATACTCTTAGTGGAGGCCACCCTTAAATTTTTATGTTTGGAATTGTCTACATATCAAGGAAGTAGAACCTAAGATGAACTTCTGTGTGAGGGCTGGGCCACATCCTGTACCCTCAGGATGGAGTCTTTTGGGTGCCACCTAATTGAAGGAAGATAGTCATGTTAGACTCTCTAGTTTGTATACATCTCAACCTTTGGTTTATGCTCTTCTTATCCTAAGAGGTTATGTAAATAATGTTCTGATTTGGAAAATATCTAGGTCTCTATTTTCTCTTTATTTTGTTCAGGTAACACCTTATTTCCCTTTCAGCTTTTCAATTCTTTATTTTTCTAAGATTTTATTTATTTATTCATGAGAGACACACAGAGAGAGAGGCAGAGACACAGCAGAGGGAGAAGCAGGCTCCATGCAGGGAGCTGGATGGGGACTCGATCCCGGGACTCCAGGATCATTCCCTGGGCCGAAGGGAGGCTCCCAACTGCTGAGCCACCCAGGTGTCCCAGCTTTTCAAGTCTTTAAAGAAGGTATTCTTCACATTTCATCCAGGTTGCTAAAAGTTTCTTTCAGGGGCCCCTGGCTGGCCCAATTGGTGGAGAGTGTGACTCTTGATCTCGAGGTTGTGAATTCGAGCCCCACATTGGGTGGAGAGATGACTTAAAAAATAAAAATTAAAAAATAGCACTGAATATAAATTAAAATATAGAAGTTTTTTTTTTCCCAAAGGGCAGGCTGATATGAATGACCTAGCCTATCTTAACAAAAATCTGGAAGTTTGCCGTGAATTTTTAGAGGATGGCTTAAGACATTGGTACAGAAGGAATTGCTAATGAAACTACCCAGCCCAACCATGCACTATCTGGTCAGTCTTAGCTTTGCAAGCACCTTCTTCATGCTGAGCCTTGTTTTTCTACTCACTGAAATTATTCTTGAAATATATTCATTAGGAACACTTGGTTCTATTCCATGACTTTATCTGTAATGTATTAGCACAAGTCATTGTGTGGACACATCTGGTTGATTATGCAATGCAGTTGACAAATTCTAGTTTGGTGTGCTCTCTAAATAGCCTGCAGGCTGGTTTTTGGAGGAAGGTGCCTAATTCTGTACTGAGGCTCTGCCCAAAGTGAGACTGTCTGCATTTCCAGTTCTCTTAGCTCTGGTTCAGTTAGCATGGTGAACAACCCAACATGGTTAACATATGAAGCATTTAAGACATTCCTCAGCTTTCGATTAGCAAAGTAGTTGAATATGGGAACCTGGGAGCCACGTAAATTCTTGGTCAAACAAAACCATGTACTTGATTAGGCAAAGCACAGTACCTGCCGGCTAGAAGTTTAACTAGCATCCTAAGAGCATGGGATCTGAAGCTGTGCTTCGAGGGTCAAATATTTACACCAAAAGGAAAGGTTTCTATCTGCAGATCAAGGGATTTTCTACTTTCCCTAATATTCTTTCTCTGGTGTTCTCAAAGAATACTGGGACGCAGATAAAACACTATCAGGCCTGCCTCAACCCAGAGCCCAACAACGGCAACAGCAACACCAGGGCTTTGTAGAAAACGGGGACCAAAAAGAACTTAGCAACTGCCAGACACAGTTGGTGAAGTCAGGGGCAAAGTCCATAGTCAGAAAGTAGGAGCCCTAAAGGGGAAATGCCAGTAATGATGATGATGATGATGATGATGATGATGATGATGATGAAGAAAATAGAAAAAGCTAATTACTGAGGCCTTATTATAAGGACCCAAGAGGACAAATTAGAATAGCTAACATATACTACCTACTACGTGCCAGGTGTTGTTCAAAGTGTTTTAGAAATATCAAATCAGGGACACCTAGGTGGCTCAGTGGTCGAGCGTCTGCCTTTGACTCAGGTTGTGATCCCGAGGTCCTAGGATTGAGTTTCGCATCAGACTCCCTGCATGGAGCCTGCTTCTCCCTCTGTCTGTGTCTCTCATGAATGAATAAATAAAATCTTTAAAAAAAAAAAGAAATATCGAATCATTTCATTCCCATAATCATCCCATGAGGTCGGCTCAGAGAGGCTAAGTAAAGAGCTCAAAGTCACAGAGCTGTTAAATGTGGCCCATGTCCTTCACCTTGCCCACAGTACTCCTAGATAGTGAGTTATGCTGAGATCAAGAGAGAAGCTAGCTCTCCATCCACTCCCACCTGGAGAAGGGAGGCTGTAGGTTTGGGGAACACAGGGACAGCAAAGGCAGCTACATTGGCAGCATCTGTCCTACAGGCTCCGAAGGGTGGAAATCAACCAACACACTGTGTGATCAGGGCAGGGAGAGGATTGCAAAAGGAGGATGTACCAGGTACCAGCAGAGAGCGAGTTTTAGTCTTTATTCTCTCTAAGTTGCCTGTGAATGGTGAAGGACAGATCTGAGGCCACTCTTGTCCTGAGCCCTAATTTCACTCCTGGGCAAGGACAAACCGGCCCCATGAAAAGGTTGTCCTTAGCCCTAGAAGGGAAGGTGAGGCGTCCTGCCAGGTCTCTGTCGACATCTAGCGGTCATTGTGGCATAGGACACCCAACGCAGGATGGGCGCGTTTGAGCTGGCTAGTGGAAGAACAGGAGGGCAGAGCAGGGGTTCTTTACTTGGGGATGGAAGGGAAGGGCGAGAGGCTCTGTGAAAGTTACCTCCTCCCCCCTTGAGTCATATGTGAAAGCTATACTGGTGCATTTCCCCGTAGCTGTCATCCGTTCCACCGTGGCTTTTGTGACACTCATAATTTAAGAACCACAGCTGGAGGGTCAGGAAGTGGTGTCCCAGAGAGAAGCTGGCTCTGGCCTGTGGGCCTTCCCACTGGGTCCTCACCCTGATGGGCAGAGAGGCCCCAGCTGGGCCCCAGCATGGCTCTCTCTGTGCACAAAGCGCGGAGCTGGGGGGGAAGTGCGTCGATGGTAATTTTTTTGGTGGCAGTTAGGCCCTCAGAGGACAGGGACAGGCCCTCCCTGACAAAGGCCTCTTAGGGCTGCTCACCTTTCTTTGGCCCTCCAGGCTTGGCCTGGAAACACTTGGAGCTTTTCCTCTGCTCAGCAGCTGGATTCCCTCTCAGCCTCACCTGGTCCCACCCTGTTCTTCTTCCCCAGCTTTGATGTAAGACCTGGGACCCTGCCTTCTCCCTTCTCTGTAGCTGCCACCTCCCACTCTACCCTTTGGATTCCCTTCCACACCCCCAAGCACAACTGCAAAGGGGATCGACTGCAAAGGGGATCGCTGCCACCCCAGCTCCTCCCTCCCTGGGCCCAGATGGCCGGCACATGAGCAACCTGTTGGGAGGGCTTCCCTCAGCACCAGGCAGAGACACATTCAGGACACACACAGCAAGGCTAACCTGCACAGGAGCCACAAGGAGCAAAGAACAGTCCAGAAGTCTCGAAGTTACCATGGCCAGTCTGCACGTTCTGTCTCCCTCTGGATCAGTGAGGACACATGCAGGCCCACTTGAGCTCCTGCCCTCTGCTCTCTTCCTTGAGGGATGGCTCACCATACCTTCCCTGCTTCAGTTTGCTAACTTGAAGGGGAGTTGGGGCCTGGCCAGGATATCCAGACAGGAAGCTAACTGTGTGCCCCGTGTCCAGTGTTCAGTAGTTGTCTCCAGTTTGGATGGAGGAAGACTCAACAGCCCACAAGAATAGACAACCATGACCTTAAAGGCAAGTGTTGATGAAACTGGGAAAGTAATCAGAAGAAGGGAACAGAAAACAGGCATTAGCTTGATGGTTGTCACCTGGAGAAAATTTTTTTAATATTGATGTCAGGGTTTCATACCAAACAGAAAATTAGAATTTTCAGTATGGAGTATAGGCTTTGGTGTTTTGTTTTTGTTTTTTTCAAAAGCTCCCTATGTGATTTGAAGGATCTTCTAGGGGTAAATATATGGCACTAGGTTATAAGATGAACTCAATTCAAAGTGCAAGAAGAGGTCTGATCAGGAAGTTGGTGAGGCCCTGAAGACATTGACCTAGATCCTGAAATACCATGACAGTACAATAGTTGGTGATACAGTTCTGCTGAACTGAAACTTTCATAATACCTGTCCCCTGGTCACCCTAATATAAAACTTTAAGAGGGTCAATGATGAGTGTGATCATTGGGGATGAGAAACCTCCTTGATGTGTGGCATCCTCCAGGGCCATCCTGTTGGCCCACACACCATCCAGTCTCCTGCGTTGTAACTTTACACACAAGGATATCTCTCAGTGTAATGAAGACACAGAAAGTTTTAAATACTAGCAGGACTTTGGGAGTAATTAAAATGGCTGTACATAGACTACCACAGAATAGGACTAAATCACTGTGTTCTTTCCCATCTTATTGCCAAATAATATAAGAATCAATTGTTCACATCTTCCTCATCACATCTGTTTCCAATACCTAAAGTTTAGCCTTTCCTCTATAGCTTCTTCCTGCAGCTTCTACTTTATTCCATCCCAAGCCTACTCTGAGGTGCCTACATCATCCTACTTCCTTTGTAAACAAACACACACACTATTTTACTACCAATCGATGTGCAAAACAATCTTCCTAACACCTCTTCTCAAATCCTCAAGCCACACATGGGCCTCACCATGCTTTGCTCTCACTTTATCAAATACCTACCCCTCACTTCATCTCTGAAACCCACCCCATTCCTCATCCTATATAAAATCATTTTTTAAAGACATAATACCAAGTAAGGTGTAAACTAGATATCCCTACACCTGACATTCAAGCCACTTATAATTTTCAGCATATCTCTCAGCCTTACCCACCGAGCCCCTCAGCTTTTATGATGTCATTTATTTTTAAAACAAACTTTTAATTTCAGAATAGATTTGTATTTACAGGAAAGTTGCAAAGATCATACAGAGAGTTCACATACCCCACACCCAATTTCCTCTATTGTTAGCATCTTATATTAGTGCAGTGCATTTGTCACAATTAAGGAACCACTACTGATATGTCATATTCACTAATGTCCATACTCTCTTTAGATCTCCTTAGTTTTTACCTAATGTCCTTGTTTTAGGGGGTCCAGGATCCCATCCAGGATACAGTTATATTTACTCGTCATGTCTCTTGGGCTCCTCTGAGCTGTGAGCTTCTCAGACTTTGCTTGTTTTTGATGACCTTGATAGTCTTGAAAAATACAGGTCAGATATTTAGTATAATGTCCCTATATTGGAGTTTGTGTGTTTTTATTCTCACGATTAAACTGGCATTATAGGTTTTTGAGGAAGAAGATCACAGAGGTCAAGTGCCATTTTCATCACATCATGTCGAAAGTATATACTGTTAACAAAACTTAGTGTTGAAGTTAACCTTGATTACCTGGGTGACATAGTGTTTTTCAGGCTCCTCTATGATACAGCTACTTTTTTTTCTTTCTTTTATGCTGTACTGTTAGGAAGTAAGTCACCACAATCAGCCCATTTTTACGGAGCGGAGAATTATGCTCTCCCTTCTTGAAAGCTGAGTAGCTACATACATTATTTGGGATTCTTTGCATGGGAGATTTGTCTCTTTTCCTTCACTTAATTATCCAATCATTTATTTATAACAGTGTGGACTCTTGGATATATTTATTTTACATGTTGAATTACAATCAAATACTAGTTTATTTTGTTGGCAAAATTGTTCCCACTTTAGTCATTGGGAGCTCGATCTATTGGCCCCTATGTCCCTTTGACAACTCCCATTGGTGCAATTTTTGGGGAGAACTTTTTTACTTTCTGGCACTGGAAGATGCTCCAGGTTCATCTTGTATATTTCCTGTCCCAGTCTTAGAATCAGGCATTTCTCCAAGGAGTCCTGGTTCCCTTTATTGGAGAATGACATTAAAAACCAAGATTGGGGTCCTAGGTGTATTCATTGCTACAGGACTGCCACTTTATTTTTGAACAAGTAATGTGCAATGTAGGTATCTCTGAACCTGGCCTCAATCCATCCCTGCTACTTCATCTATTCTGTAATCTCATTCCAACATAGACCCCTAAACCTATCCCTTATGTAAAAGCAGTGCTTTCTACTACCAAGTAATATAGCAAACAAACATTCTGATAGTTATAAGAGAATACTCTTTGATTATATGTAAAAATCACTATATTTCACTTTAGTGAACTATAGTCAACTATAGCCAACAAGATGTCTATCCCCATCACTCCTTCTGTGACCGCACCCTATTTGTACTATGTACTGTTTTCTTGATGAAGTAATATGTAAAGTATCCATCCTTAGCATATTCCTTATCCTGACACTTTTTTCAGTGTATCAGCCACTGCTGACTTGACCTCTATCCCTGACCCCCATCCAAAAACTTCTCTTATGTAAAATCAGTATTTTCAATGTTTAATTATATAGAAAACAGACATCCTCCAACCTTCACAAATTTCCAGATCTATCCCATTCCTAACTCTTACCCTGACATTCATATAATAATCATGATAATAGGGGTGCCTGGGTGGCTCAGTCAGGTTAAGCATCTGCCTTCTGCACAGGTCATGATCTCCTGGTCCTGGGATCTAGGCCTGCATTGGGCTCCCTGTTCATTGGGGAGTCTGCTTCTCTTTCTCCCCCTGCCCCTCCCCCACTGCTTGTTCTCTCTCTCTCAAATAGATAGTCTTAAAAATCATGATAATAAAGATGCTGTTTTATGAGCAGCTAGTCTGAAAAATAGACACATATGATACTCAACCTGTCACTGACACTCATGTGATCCCTTACTGCTACTAAGCATTTCAATTATAAATTATTCTTTTTCAATGTCCAAGTAATGTTCAAACAGCCACCCCAATTTCATCCTATCACTGACCCTGATACCATATTTAACTATCCCCAACTATTAGGCACATCCCTGCTCCTTTGTCCCCTGTAGTGCCTGTGATTGTGAGATAAGAAAGTTATATGAGAAAGAGCTATCCTTCATTTTGCATCCCTCCCTAACCATCATCTTGCTTTACATCACCCTTTTTACTACTGGTGATATTATGAACAGAAATCTCTGATCCTTATTCACACCATCGACAGCTGCTGTGTAATTCTTCCATTTTCAGTAAATCCACTACTTTATCTTATCATGTATTCCACCCCTGCCAAAAAAAGAACTTCTGCTATGCTCACCATACACGTGACCATCATTCGTCACTGAGCCTTACATCATACCTGCCAGTCTTCCTAATCTTCACATCCCCCCGAGAACCATGCTGTTCTATGTGTTCTATGAATTCCCCACTTTCCAAAATTACCTAGTAACACAACAGACAGAACTGATTCTTGTGTCCCGGGTGCTGGCTTTACCCTAGCCCCCCACATCATCTGTTAATATAAATAAAATCATAGTTTTAAAAATTAAGTGATGTTTGAAACAAGCATGCCTAACCCTTACCACATATCTGAAACAAAATGATCTACTGTCTGCAAAAATCACTTTTAAAACATTTGCAAGGAAAATGCAAAATAGTCTTCTTCAACCCTGACCTAGTCCCCTTTTCTGACACTCTTCATAGCTATTCATTATCACATCACTGCACTGACAAAAACCCTCAACCTCACCTTATCTCCACTCATAAGCTCATAATGAAATCCTCTATGCTGTACCATATCCTACTTAAAAATTACTATTCTTAATTACTGAGCAATTTGGGAAGTCAGTCTTAATACACAACTAATCCCAGACCTTCACTCTAACTCGGACCCTCTTACCTTGGAATATTATTTGTTTTTAAAAATAAAAATAAATGTGAGAAAGAGAAATCTCTTATTCTGTGAAAAACCCTGGTGTTGTTACCAAGTAATATACATTATAATTCAGAGACTAAATGGGGGATTGTAACACTGGGCCTGTTAAATGAATGGACATGAATAGACAGCTTCACTTATAAAATGGCCACTGGAGTCATTTATCTGTTTCCTGTTATCTGTTGGCACTGGTGATCATCAGTGGATATAATTTAGCTTCATAAATGTGAATCGGGGGAAAAAAGAAAACAGATCATTCTGGGAGAATGAGGTTGGAGGTATTAATGAATGTGGTTCTGTGCGTGTGTGCATATGTGCATGCAAGGGGGGGACAGTGTGTGGGGGAGTTCGCTTTCTTTTTTTATTCTTTTGTGAGATTTTTTTTGCTGTTTTTCATTGTTTTCTTTTAAATTGGAGAAGAGTTGACACAAGATGTTATAGGGGTTTCAAGTGTATGCCTCTTTCTTCCGTCCTCCTTTCTCTTTCTGCCCTCTCCACTCTTGCCTTCCCTGTAATTGCCATTTGTGGTCCTTCCCCCACATCTTCCAAAACCTGGATGCAGAAAGATGTGTGATAGCCACTCCCCACTCCTCCCTTCCCTAGTACCCCAGATGGCCAACACCCAGACAACTCTTATTTTATTTTAAAAGATTTTATTTGTTTATTTGAGAGAGAGAAAGAGATTGAGAGCAGAGAGAGAGGGACGAGCAGACTCCGTGCTGAGCATGGAGCCCTCAACATCAACACCCTGGTTCTGTAGCTCCCAGCTGCACTTTGACTCCATGATAGTCCCTGAACCAAGATCCCAGTGGTCTTTTGCATTCTCCTTTGTTTTCTGGTCTGCTCAGCTTGTTGAGAGATGAAGACCTGAAGATAGAAAGTGCTCCCTTGATTCTGTGTGCCAGTGATCTGAGAGGCTCTCCAGAAAGTGTGACCACCTACCCTCAATTCACTAGGCCTCTGTCTTTCACTCAGGAATGAATTCTGTTGGTTTCATATAAAATTATATCATAAATAAAGTTATAACTTATGTCCAGAGGTCATTCTAGTATACTCCTGGGTCCTGGCCTAACATGAATACTAGTCTGGACCATCATATTCCTTCAGTGATGCCATCCTCATGAAGAAAAGGTAGGTTTGACCACAGTGAGGTTTCCAGAAAATGCCCTTTCTCTAAGTAGGAAACAATGTGGGTGAAAATATATTCAGTCCTAGATGCAGGGAACAGCAAACTCTTTCTGTAAAGGGCCAGATAGTAAATAACTTAAGCTTTGCAGGTCATATATAGTCTCTGTTATAGATTCTTTGTTTTTTTAAAAAACCATTTAAAAAATTTAAAACTATTCTTAGCTTTCAGACCTTATAGATACAGGTCACTGGTCAGATTAATTGGGTAGGCCATGGTTTTCCAACTCCTGTTGAGACAGTCAGTCTTATCTCATAAATCCATAAAGACCACTTTATTTCATGGCCTTTCCATAGTACCAGTATGAGTTTATGATGAATTTACCTTCTCTGACTACCTGAAAAGGGACTATGGAATTGAGTTTTTTATATAGTGTGAGGGAGGAAAAAAGTTTCATTTGTGCACATGGATCCTCAATGGCTCTGAGACCCCTTATCAAAAAGGCAGTCATTTCCCCATAGACTTGAAATGCTACCGCTGTCATATATTACATGCCTTATCCAGATAGCTATGGATTTCTCATCAGTAAGTACAGAAGCTGGAAGACAATGGAAGACCTTCTGGAAAGTGTTGATGGGGGAAAAAAATCAACTCAGAATTCTGTTATCTGTTGAAAATATCCTCCACAAATAAAGGTGAAATAAATGTTTTCAGACAAAATGAAACCAGGATTATTTGTCACCAGTAGACATGTGCTAAGATAAATGCTCTAGGATATTCTACAGGCTGAGGAAGATACCAGATAGGTTACACGGATCTTCAGGAGCTAATAAAGGACATTAGAAATTTTGGGGGCACCTGGGTGACTCAGTTGGTTAAGCATCTGCCTTCAGCTCAGGTCATGATCGTAGGGTCCTGGAATCGAGCCCCACCTAGGGCTCCCTGCTCAGCGGGGAGTCTGCTTCTCCCTCTCCCTCTTCCTCTGCCCCTTCCTCCACTCATACTCTCCTTCTCTGAAATAAATAAATATAATATTTTTTAAAAAAGAAATTTCAATAATTGGGTAAATACCAAAACTGTATTTCTACTTAGTTTCCTTAAAATACATGTGAATGATTAAAGCAAAAATTGCAACATTTCATGGGATTTATAATGCATATAGAGGAATTACATGTGACAACTACAGCATAAAGGACATCAGAAAATGGTAAATGGACAATTATTGTTGTAGAGCTTCTCTATTCTGCATGAAGTGGTAAACTTTGGACTCTAGGTACATTATGAAAAGTTAAGGATACATATAATATCATTAATTTTTTATTGTTTGTCCATTTTCTAATTTATTTTTACCCTTTTATTTGTTATCTCTTTTCTTTTACTTTTATTAAGGTTAATTTGCTTTTTTGAGCTCCTTAAGGTGGAAGCTTCAATCGCTGGTTTTAAAACATCCATTTTATAGCTATATATTATAGCTCAATATAGCTCATATTATTTTCATCATTTGCAATTCAAAAATATTTAAAAATTCCATTGTATTTCTTCTTTTTTAACCCATGAGTTACTTGGAAATGGGTTGTCTAATTTGAAAATATTTGGAGATTTTTCATATATCTTTAGTTTTTTAGTTCAATTTATTTTTGTTGTAGTCAAAAAACATATTCTGAATAATTTCAGTCCTTTCAAAATTTGACACTTGTTTTTATTCCTGAGAAATTGGTCTTTACTGGTGATTGTTCCATGTGCATTTAAAGAGAACATGTATTTTTCCATTGCTGTGCAGAGTGTTTATGTAAGTCATTACATTAATTTGGTTGATACTATAACTCAAGCCTCCTCTATTCTTACTGATTTTCTGTCTACTTGCTTATCTAATTACTGGGAGAGGAGTATGAAATTGCCAACTATAATTGTTGATTGGTATGTATCTTCCTTTAGTTCTCTCAATATTTGCTTAATAATTTTGGAAACTCTGTTTTAGTCTAATATGTTTAACAATGCCCTATTTCCTTGATGAATTAATCTTTCATTATTATGAAATATCCTTCTTCCCCTCTGATAATATGTTTTGTCCTGAAATCTACTTCCATGACATTTATATAGCTACTTTAGCTTTATTATGATTAGTGTTTGTATGATAGAACTTTTTCACTTAATTTTAGTCTATGTTCTGCAGATTTAACGTCTATTAAACATCAATCATATGAATGGGTTTTCCTTACTTATCCATATTGGCAGTTTCTGCCTTTTAAATATGATTGGAGTTTAGTCCATTTATATTTATATTCATATGGTTGGGCTCACACTTACCATTTTGCAATCTTGTCTATTAGTCTCATCTGGTCTTTCTTCTGTCTTCTAATTATTTAGGTGCCATTTATTTTTTTTCATTTTTATTTTTTAAAAGATTTTATTTATTTACTCATGAGAGACACAGAGGGAGAGAGAGAGAGGCAGAGACACAGACAGAGGGAGAAGCAGGCTCCATGCAGGGAGCTCCACGTAGGACTCGATCCCAGGTCTCCAGGATCAGGCTCTGGTCCAAAGGTGGCACTAAACCATTGAGCCACCTGGGCTGCGCTTTAGGTGCTTAAAAAAAAAAAAAAAAAAAAAAAAGATTTTATTTATCATGAGAGACACAGAGTGAGAGGCAGAGACATAGGCAGAGTGAGACACAGGCTCCCTGCTGGGAGCCTGATGGACTCCATCCAAGGACCCCAGGATCATGACCTAAGCCAAAGGCAGACACTCAACCACTGAGCCACCCAGACATCCATAGGTCCCTTTTAACGTACCATCTTACTCCCTCTCTTGACTTACTAGATATACCACTATCTGTGGTAAATGCTAGAGATTAAAATACAAAACCTTTATGATATTCTACTGTCAAATATTTTACTAGTTTATGCAATAAAGCTATAAGAGGATGTTTCTCTACTCAAATATTCTGGTTTTATTTCCAAACATTTTACTACTACGTGTTTTATGTATGTATGTATTTATATATTTAAAATACTTTATTTATTTGAGAGAGAGAGCACAAGTAGAGGAAGGGGCTGAGGGAGAGGAAGAAGCCGACTCTCTACTGAGTGGGAAGCCACTGGCTCAATCCCAGGACGGGGAGATCATGACCTGAGCTGGAGGCAGACACTTAACTATCTGAGTCCCCCGGGTACCCCATTGTTATTTTTATTTATGTAGTCAATTTCCTTTAAAGAAATTGAGAATATATAAAGCCTGTTTCATAATTTATCTGCATATTTATTTTTTTCCAGAATTCTTCATCTCTTCTTTGTAGTCCAGAGTTTCCATATGTTATCATTAAACTTCAGTGTGAAGCATTTCCTTTAGCATTTATTCTAGAGCAGGTGTGCTGGTGACTAATTCCATCAGCTTCTGTTTGACGTTTTTATTTTGCCTTAACTTTAGAAGGCATTCAGAAATGTAACTGTGTTTTTCCTTATTTCAGTCTTCTTTGTGTTGTTTGGGTTATTTGACCTTCCTCAATCAGAACATTTACCATTTTTACTGAATCTGAAAAATGACTTTTATTTTTGCAAAATTTTTTCTGCCTTCTACTCTTGCCATTTCTCTCTTTTCCTTCATGAACTCAAGGTACATGAATGTTGGTTTGATATTATCTCAAAAGTCATGGAGACTCTTTCCATGGAGACTCATTTATCTTTATGCTTAAGATCAGATGATTATAGTTATGTTTCATCTTCACTGATATTTTTTATGCACTGTTGAACATGGTATTCAGCATCCAGTGAATTTTTCATTTCATATAATCTTTTAATTTTATAATTTCCATTTAGTACTGGTTTTAAGTTTCTATTTGTTAATTTACTTTTGTTTTGCTTCCTTTTTGTTGTCAGACTTTCCTTTAAATCTGCAAATGTATTTGTAATGGCTCTTTTTAAAAAAATATTTTATTTATTTATTCATGAGACACACACACACACACACACACACACACACACATACACACACAGAGGCAGAGACACAGGCAGGGGGAGAAGCAGGCTCCATGCAGGGAGCCCAATGTGGGACTTGATCCAGAGACTCCAGGATCATACCTTGAGCCAAAGGCAGACACTTAACTGCTGAGCCACCCAGGTGTCTCTAAGAGCTCTTTTCATGTCTGTATTTGTTCATTCAATGTCTTTGGCGATATCTGGGCCAGGTTCTATTGACTAATTTTTCTCTTGGTTATGGGTCACATATTCATGCTTCTATGTACATCTAAAGTTTCAGATTGCATACACACACATATTCCTATAAGCATATAAGGGAATCTTCTTCAGACTTCATAAAGACTAAATTGTAATCTCTGTATCTCATACCATTGATTTGGATGAGTATATCAAGTTTTTGGACTTTTGAGATCAAACCTCTCAGTTTGCTAAGAAAAAGAAAGAGAAAATCAAAGACTGTTTTCTCTACTTTATGATTGCCTACAACCATAAACACATTTGAATTCTAAGAGTGAATATGCACAAAACAAAGGATCTGGAGGTCTTCTAAGCAAACTACTGCTACGATCTACCTCTCAAGAATGAAAGGTAGATTATGTGGTAATTATATCTCAGCAAAGCTGGGAGGAAAAAAGAATATAAAGTAGAACCTACAGATTTTAATTAGACCTGTGTCAAGGATTGAAATTTTGAACACAATAAGAGATGCTTTTGAAATGTACAGAACATAAGAAAAAATGGTCCCAATATAAATTTAATGAAACTGCAATTTATAAAGGATCATTATTGCAAAATGCTGTTTTTCTATAAAAATATACACAGTTCTGTGTGCATGCTGGAATGATTATATGTCCTACCTTTAATAGTCATGTGTCCAAAGTCTTTGAGCAAATTATTATTTAACATAAAATCCAGTTTTCTTGGATTTAATAATATTTCAAATGTCCTTTGCCATAAAAGGCTTGAGAAAAGCATGAAAAAAGGAAAAATTTCAAACCACAAGAAAATACCATATATAGATCATGTCGGTTGAAAGTTATAGGAAAAGAGGGATGCCTGGGTGGCTCAGTGGTTGAGCATCTGCCTTCAGCCCAGGGGGTGATCCTGGGGTCCTGAGATTGAATCCCACATCGGGCTCCCTGCAGGAAGCCTGCTTCTCCCTCTGCCTGTGTCTCTGCCTCTCTCTCTCTGTGTCTTATCTGTGGGTGAGTGTTTGTGTGTTTTAAGCACCTTGTGAGCAAATAAGGAGAGTTTATTAATGAACAGTAGGCTACATTTATTTAATTAAATAATATCAGCTTTCCTGCATAGTTGTACATCTTGTTTACAACATTTAAACAAAGGTACCCATTAAGCTGTCCATAGTGGTTCCCTTGGGATAGCTCAATTGGGACAAGGTGTTTCCATATATCTTCCAGAGATTTGTGTATTCTTTAAGGTTCTTCACAATGTTTATATTATAATTCAATAGCAAATCTGGAACAAATATGTACAGAAAAAATTATTGGTGACAACTTGCTACATTGACCTCCTAAGACCTAAGGAATGTATATGAGCATATACAATAGGATTGAGGATACACCATATTTTACAAGTCTTTCTCTGTTTGAGAGGGCATTACCTGTGAATTCCTGCACTTCTTTATAAATGGCTACTGTACCTGGGCTTATTGTTAAGAAGCATGTCTAATTTTGAGGGGCGTCTGGGTGGCTCAGTCCATTAGGTGGCATGGCTGACTCTTAATTTTGGCTCAGGTCATGATCTCAGAGCCCTGGGATAGAGTTCTATGTCAGGCTCTGCACTCAGCGAAGAGTCTGCTTGTCTCCCTCTCCCTCTGCTTGCTCATGCTCTCTCTGTCTCTCTAAAATAAACAAATAAATCTTTTTTAAAAAAGAAGCATGTCTGGGATCCCTGGGTGGCGCAGCGGTTTGGCGCCTGCCTTTGGCCCAGGGCGCGATCCTGGAGACCCAGGATCGAATCCCACGTCGGGCTCCCGGTGCATGGAGCCTGCTTCTCCCTCTGCCTGTGTCTCTGCCTCTCTCTCTCTCTGTGACTATCATAAGTAAATAAATAAAAAAAAAAAAAAAAAAAGAAGCATGTCTAATTTTGAGAAATTCTAAACGTAAGAGCCTACTCTTTTAAAACTACCAGTATTTCAAAGAACATTTATTTATTTATTTATTTTTATTTATTTATGACAGTCACAGAGAGAGAGAGAGAGTCAGAGACACAGGCAGAGGGAGAAGCAGGCTCCATGCACCGGGAGCCCGATGTGGGATTCGATCCCGGGCCTCCAGGATCGCACCCTGGGCCAAAGGCAGGCGCCAAACCGCTGCGCCACCCAGGGATCCCTCAAAGAACATTTAATGATGTCCGGAAAGTACTCCAGTTACAATAAGTGCAGAAAATATATTTGAATACCAGAAGTATGAAGGAATTTCAATTTTGTTTTTTAAAAGTTATATAAATAATAGTGAAAAGGAATAGAAGGGAAGGGAGAAGAAATGGATAGGAAATATCAGAAAGGGAGACAGAACATAAAGACTCCTAACTCTGGGAAACGAACTAGGGGAGGAGGGCAGGGGATGGGGGTGAATGGGTGACGGGCACTGAGGGGGGCACTTGACGGGATGAGCACTGGGTGTTATTCTGTATTTTGGCAAATTGAACACCAATAAAAATAAATTTATTATTAAAAAATAAAAGTTATTAGTATATTATATAAGCTTGAGGTGAGAATGACTTTTTAACAGTCTTTATTCTTGTTGGGAATGCACTACCTTTATTTTTGACCTTCTGATTTCTCAAAATTTCAACAGTTTGCCTGAAGCAGGTATTCCTTTTGTAAATCTCTTGGATAATAAGGCTCTTCCAACAAGAGAATAAAGAAATTCCAAGTTCTCTAAATATATATGTATATGAATATATGAAAATTGTATCAAATAATGATGAAGATTTTGTTCAAAACTACCTTCAGCATGTGTTCAATTATGTTTAAAGAGAAACAAACACACATTTGAGTATATTTGTATATATCTGTCTATATGTGTACACATGCATAAAAATTATGTATTTTTAATAATGGTAATTGTTACAATAAGAATGCAATTCAACTTCACCCAAACTTCACCCTCTGTGTCCATATGGACATATAACTTGGGCATTTATTATCCAATAAATATATCCAATAACTTGGGCGTATGTTTGTGTATATATGTGTATGCGATGCATATAGAGGTATATCTGATTTTATTGTGCGGCACTCTATTGAGCTTCACACATACTGCATTATTTGTGAATTGAAGGTTTGTGGCAACCCTGCATTGAGCAAATCAGTAGGCACCATTTTTTCCAATAACATTGGCTTACTTCATGTCTCTGTGTCACATTTTAGTAATTCTTGTAATATTTCAAAATTTTTTATTATTATTATCTTTGTTATGGTCGTCTGTGATCAGTGATTCCAATTCATTCAGATGATAGTTAGCATTTTTAGCAATACAGTATTTGTAAATTAAGTTATACACTTGTTTTAGACATAATGCTATTGTACCTATAACAGACTACACTATAATGTAAATATAATTTTTATATGCAGTAGGAAACCAAAAATATTATTTGACTCACTTCATTGTGATATTTGCTTTACTGTGGTGGTCTGGAACTGAACCCACAATATCTCTGAGGTATGCCTGTGTGTGTATACGTATACAAACTGATATTTTGCTTCATAAACAACAATGCATTTACATTAAAATGGAATTATTCATACATCATGTTTTGAATCATATTTTCATTTCTGTTTCCTAGACAGTTTGTCATTATCATGAACAATTTGTGAGACCTAAGTTTTAGTAAATAAACAAATACAAAGGGAAACATTGATGAAAGATTATTGATAACTATAAAAAATGCAAATACTTTCACCTTGAAGCTTTGATAGAATACAAAGACTTGTACTTGATAGAATACACCTGGATCACAGTGTTAAAATGATGTGCACACAGACTTTATTTATTTATTCAGCAATGTAGTCTATTTTTTAAAAGATTTTATTTATTCGTGAGAGACACAGAGATAGGCAGAGAGACAGGCGGAGGGAGAAGAAGGCTCCATGCAAGGAACTTGATGTGGGACTGGCTCCCAGAACTCGAGGATCATGCCTTGAGCCAAAGGCAGATGCTCAACTGCTGAGCCACCCGCTGAGCCACCCAGCCATCCCAGCAATGTAGTCTATTTTTAATAAATAAAATATTAAGATTAAATTTTATTTTATTTTATTTTATTTTAGTTGTTTAGTTTATTCCAGGGTGGGAGAAGGAGAAAGAGAGGGAGAGAGAGAACCTTAAGCAGGCTCCATGCCCAGCACAGAGCTGATTGGGTGCTCAATACTACGACCCTGAGATCATGACCTAAGCCAAAATCAAGAGTTGGATGCCCAACTGAGCCACTCAGGCTCCCCAAGATAACATTTTAAATAAAAATGTAGGTTAAATTTTTTGAGAAGGGGAAAAATCCTATATTTTCTGAGGCACACTTGTGTCGTTGTGATTCAATATTTATTTAAGAACGTATATATAAAGGTGCCTGGGTGGCTCAGTCAGTTAAGTGTCTGCCCTCAGCTCAGGTCATGATCCCAGAGTCCTGGGATGAGCCATGCTGGGCTCCCTGCTCAGTGGTAAGTCTTCTCCCTCCTCCTCCCTCTGCTCCTTCTCTCTTTCTCACTCACTCACTCACTCTCTTTCTCTCTCAAATAGGTAAAATCTTTAAATATATATATATATATATATATATACATATATTACATATATGTTAGCATAGTAGAGATTAGAAAATGTAATCTTCAAATCATAACTGAGAGGTGGCATCATAGACATTAAATTTCCAGTTGTTAAATAAGTGTCTTATGATCTAAACATTTCTTCATTGAGATCCTAATATTTTTAGTGAATGTGGCAATCCACAAACACTTTGCTGATGTTTTATTTACAAAAACTCAGGTCTTGAAAATTTTTCATGAAAATATGATCCAAACTAGGACATACACAGATATCTCATTTTAATGTAAGCTTATTGTTGTGTATGAAGCTAAGTATACCTGTTCCTGGGTGTATATTGAAATTAATGCATGACTTCATGGAAACAGAGTTTTTATGTGTATGCTGAGACAAAATCCAAGTGTTTATCAATGGTAATAACAGGTAGTGTTTATGGCAGCACTTTACTCTTGATGGGCATGCAGTTATTTTTTGAATTCTTTGCAAGCATCATGTCTTAGTTACTTTGGAGAAAATGCTATATAACTGATCCCGAAGACATAATCACTGACATGCACTTACACAATAAAGTCATAGGGAAAATACTGAATATACCTGTGTTCCAATGTTAAATGATGAAACCATGAGGCTAAATCATGTCCCCTCTGACTGGTATTTAAACATATTTGAGGATATGGACAATTTTAGGAGTAGCATGCAATCTTGAGAGCCATCCAGATATTTTTCTTGGGGTTCCAGACAACGAATTGCTTCTCCCTAGATACATCAAGGACTAATGCCCTTGCCAGAAAATGGAGGAGGATTCCTAGGGTATTTGGGAAGTGAGCCAGGTCAAAACTTCTATTGGTGCTGAGATTTGCTCTTTTCCAAGCCCTTAGGTGCAACCATTACCCCCTTAGGCCTGGATCCCTGAGGTTTGTTCCCTGATATCCCAAGATAATTTGGTACCAAGAGAAAACACTGGAGATAGAGTGCTGAGTGAAGAAAAAGTAGAAGGGCAGAGACTAGGTAAGTGGAAATTGAGTTCTTGAATGGAAAAGATGCCTGATGAGAGTGCAGATTCAGGCTCCAGTGTGATTGCCAATGGAAATCAAAAGCAAAATCACGAGAGTGTGAGCAGGTTTCTTCAAACTGGGCAAGAAGCAAGGAAGCCATATTTCCTGCCGCCTTTGTCTCTGGTCATATTTTTTTCACACCGGTCGGGCGGGAGAAGAGGGCATGTGGGTAGTCTTAGATAGAATTTCTGGAGCAACACTGCCATCGTGAGGAAATCTCTGGAAAAAGCCCCAAGGCTTCTCTGAAATGACTTTTACTTTGGAAAGGTCCATTCAGTGGGGAGGTTAACTGGCTGGGCCCGGAACTTGGGCTCAGTGCCTCCACCAGAGGCCTCCTTGATCTCTGAATAAAGGTGGGGTTCAGGTGTCAGAGGTGGCTGGTGCGGAGGCAGGGCTGCCAGCAGCAGCCAGGAAGTCAGAGCACAGGAAGTTGTGGGATGGGTTCTTGGTATTCGCCCTGTGTGGGCGGGACCAGAGGAAGCCACTAACAAAGTACTGAGCCTGTGGGTCTTTTCTCCCAGCCTCTCTGAGCACGTGGTGTTCGCTTACTCTGGGATGCTGGACCTTTTTGGTAGCAGAATCTGAGCGGACAGGACAATTCCTGGTGGCTTATAGCACCGCCCAGTGTGCTTGCTGGAGATCTCAGATGCACCCAAATTGGAGCTGGGAGAGTCTGGAGACATATGGAACCACCTAGCCAAGCCAAGAACAGTTAGTACTTCTGCTACAAGGTCAGGCTTTGCACAAACTGATGGGAACCAAAAACAAGTGAAGAAGAATGAAGATGAACCCACATTTCAAAAGTCCTTTTCTGCTGGAGGTGGCATTACCTGTGACCTCGCCTCACTTCATACATGGCTGTTGGAGCAGGTACATTGTAAAGAAGCATAATTGTTTCTAGAAATGTAAAAACAGGTGGCAAAATTTTAAGACATGTTGAAATTCCAAAGAGTATTTGATGATGTTTCTAAAAGCATTCAAGATGCATGGTAGGAAAACTTGTTTTCATGCTTAAAGTAGAAGGGAATTTGACCATTATTTTTAAAAAGTACATATATGTGCAAAGTGAAGAGATAAGAATGCATGGCAATTTTTTAAGTGGTTATTTCTTCTGATCGAGGTACCATTTGTTTTCTACTTTATAATTTCTTAAAATTTGGGGATCCCTGGGTGGCTCAGCGGTTTCGCGCGCCTGCCTTTGGCCCAGGGCGCGATCCTGGAGATCCGGGATCGAGTCCCGCGTGGGGCTCCCAGCATGGAGCCTGCTTTTCCCTCTGCCTGTGTCTCTGCCTCTCTCTCTCTCTGTGTCTCTCATGAATAAATAAATAAAATCTTTTTAAAAAAATTGAATGCTCTGCCAGCAGCAAGAATAACTTTTGTAATTTCTTGGAGTAGAAAGGTTTTCTATGGTAAACATAAAAATATTCTCAAGCACTCAAAAATACATACTGATAGGCAAGTATGCAAATTGCTTAGAGTAGTGCTCAAGACTGTGCAAATCTGTACCCAGTATGCATCTACTATATTTAAAGAGAAGCGTACCTGTGTAACATTTATATATGCATATATATGTATTTTTTTAAAGATTCTATGTATCCATTCATGAGAGACACAGAGAGAGAAAGGCGGAGACACAGGCAGAGGGAGAAGCAGGCTCCATGCAGGGAGCCCGACGTGGGACTCAATCATGGGACTCCAGGATCACGCCTTGGGCCAAAGGCAGACGCTCAACTGCTGAGCCACCCAGGCATCCCTATATATGTATTTTTATATAAAATGCGCATATATGCGAACATTTTAAAAAGCAATATATTCACAACGATGTTCAGTGTTATAGTATACATGCTTTTCAATGTGAAATTCTGTCAGCATATTTATATCCGTATTTACATTTATATGAAAGAAAGCATTAATGAAAAATTAGAGCTGCATGTAAAGGATGTGCATGTATCTATCTAAAAGTTTTCTTAGAGTACACATCTGGGTGACTGAATTTTAGAGACCACAGTTTTAACCTTCATTTATTGAATTGTGTTTTTCTTAGCAGTTTTTAAAAATAATTTTAAGATAAAAAATTTGGTGTAAATTTTGCGAAGTGTAAAAGAAACCCTAATGTTCTGAGAAATGGGTATTTAGTGTCTGTTCCAATATTAGTTTTAGAACATATACATGGCATTATATTAATGATCAGGTAAGGCAAGTCTCAAGATAAGATTATTGAGTGGTGGCATTATAGGCATTTGATGTCCTGTGTATGAATGAAACTAGATTAAGTGCGAACCTAATTAATATTCTTAAGTAATGAGTCAATCAAGTAGTTCTTTGCAAATATTTATTGTCTAAAATCCAGGTCTTGCAAATGTTTCACAATAATTTCAAACTACCAAAGAATTAGAAGTGAAAATTTTGAATCTAAAACGTGAGGACTTCATAAATCCAATTTAAATGAAAATTTATTATAGTTTATTACATGAATACAAAACTGTGTATGTGTGTTGAAAGATTGGAGGTAAATGTGTGAAAGGTTATCAGTGCTCAATACAATATTTTATGACAAGTACTTTTACTTATGGTTTTTTTCTGAATCCTTTGCGCAAGCACTATGTTTTGGTTACATATGAGAAAACACAACAAAACTGATCCCTAACAATTAATGGCATGCACATACGTAATAATAATAATTTAAAAATCACAGGAAGCCTTTGAAAGTCCTAATCACATGCATTGGAATATGGTTGTGTTCCATTGTTAAATGATGAAACTATGAGCAAAATAATGCCCCTTCTGACTGGAATTTATATATGTTCCAGTATATTTGTCACTCCAAGTGGAACATTGTATGGAAATCAGTATGGAAATCAGATTTGCGAGTGCTCTGGACCCTGCTCTTGGGGTTCTAGCCAAATGGTTCCCTCCCACCACACAGGCAAGGCCAGGTGCTCTTGCAGAAAATGGAGGAGGACTTTCAGGGAACCTGGCACTGAGATAAGTCAGGAGCCACGTGGCCTGGTGCGGGAGATTTGCTCTTCTCCAGGCCCTTATTCCCATCATTTTCTTTACTCCCTTAGCCCTGGATCCCTAGGAATTAACCAACTGAAGCAAATAACATGGGAAAATGTTGGGGATCAAAGCTGAGTGAAGAGCAGACCTACAAAGCCTTGGTAGAATGGAAATGAAATTCTTGAAAACATGGTTGATGAGGGTAGGTGGTTTAGGTCTCTGATTTTTGAGGTAAACTAGGAGCTAAAGTTTATCTTTTCTAGTAGCTTTCCCCCAAACTGGGCAAATGGCTAGACAACTTTGTTTCCTGACTCCTTTGTTGCTTGGTGGGTTTTTTTTTTTTTAATGGGGGGGAGGGGGTGGTTCCCAGGGAGGTGGGTTAATTGGCTTTTCCAGGGCAATACCGCCCCCAAGAGGAAGTAGTTTGACAAAACCCAGTGGTGTTAGAACTGTGGGGACTAGCAGTTAAGAAAGGTTTGGCCTTTTAAGAGGTTGAGTGGACTCTGGCCTTGAGCTGGGCCCCCTCCTTGTCAAATCTGAAGCCACTGGATTCTAGTTGTCCTTGAGGCTGTTCTTGGTGAAGGGCAGCCAAGGGGGATTTGGAGACATTTGCGAAAACATGCCTCAATAGTCAGGAACCCAATGAAGGTGTAAGGTGCCCTCTGACCTTATTGCTGTGCTTGAGCTAAGCAGATAGCTGACAAATCCTGCAGACAAATCCTGCATCGGATAAGTAAACTACCTGTTTGGAGTTAATAGTTTGGCTTGCTCGTATGTTAGACTGGGGAAGCTAGATGTGGGAAGACAACACTCCCTATCTGAAGTTAGAATTGTGGGTGACGTGAGGTAGCCCTAAGCCCTGGAATTCCCCAAACTCAAGAATTCCGTGTTTACGTATTTTGGTTTACATAAAGAGAATATTTGGCCAGGGGATAGAAGCCTAAAGCACCTTTCTGAGTCCCAGGAATTCAAACATGACACCATGACCAGTAACAGGAGATTATAACTATTGCCAAGCCAAAGTACAGCTCCCTATTGATACTCATTTCAGATCAAAAGCTGTTTCCACATGAAAAGTTAAAAAAAAAAGCAAACCCAGTAAGAAAGGTTGCAAAGAAAAAAGCAGGCACTTCCTAGAAAATAAAGGCATGCAACGCAGAAGTCTTTTAGCAGAGATTTTCAAACTCACCAGCACCACATTAAATTGCAGTTCGACATGATCTCCCATAATACCTTTCATTCTTCATCATAACCCTGAGCAAGCCACTGAAAATGAAGCCATTATCACCCAGTTTGTGTAATGATTTATAGAATTGGACAGGTTCCTACCAGGTGAGAAGGATTGTCAATTGGATCAACTCTTTGGAAGTCATTTGGCTGACATCAGTTAATCTTTCAGATGGGAATATCCTTTGTCCAGAGACTTGTCTCTTAAAAGTGACCACATAACCACATTTCCACAGGAAAGCAGATAGCTGGGGCCAAGGAAGATCACTGAGGTTTCCTTTGCAAGAGTGGATAGCAGGGAGAGGCAAAAAGTCCATTTACTGTGTGCAGTTAGTCTTTGTAAGCCCTTGGAATGTTTGAAATCCATTCTCTGAGTCTTTATCAGGAGAGATGTCCATAACTTTGATTCCAGGAAGGTAAAGCAGTGTTGGCACTTTGAGATCAAATCATCCAAGGTTTCTAATACAAGGTAAATGAAATGGAAAAATAAAGTCTGTCTTTCTCTGCTTATTACATACATGATTAATTCAAGTTGAAAACAAACACATAAGGATTCAAAAAAGTGATTAAGCACAAGGGAAGTATCTGGAAAGCATACAAACAGCTAACACTTTCTAACTTTCTAGAGTGATGTTTCCATTGGCTTGATTCAAGTTTTAATTTTATACTTGCCTACAATCTCAAAATGTCAAAAGTGGGAAAAGCTTGCATTTGAAAATTAAAAAAAAATCAAGCAACCAACTTTATACCAATATGCAGTTAAGAAAAGAGGATATCAAAAGATCTATTTTTCTTTTTTTTAAGATTTTATTTATTTATTCATGAGAGACAAAGAGAGAGTGAGAGGCAGAGACGCAGAGGGAGGAGCAGGCTCCATGCAGGGAGCCCGATGTGGGACTGGATCCTGAGATTCCAGGAACACGCTCTGGGCCAAAGGCAGGCGCTAAACCACTGAGCCACCCGGGCATCCCTATTTTTCTTTTAAAAACATGCAGGGTCTGTGTCCCTGCAAGATTTAAAGGCCTCAGACTTAATTGTTATACAGATGGAATGGTATTTACAAAATCTGCTTAACAAAAGATACAAATTTATTTTTTTAAAGATTTTATTTATTTATTCATGAGAGACACAGAGAGGCAGAGACATAGACAGAAGGAGAAGCAGGTTCCCTCTGGGGAGCCTGATGTAGGACTTGATACCAGGATGCCAGGATCACGACCTGAGCCAAAGGCCACCCAGGGTCCCCGAAAATACCAATTTCTGAAGCATTTTGATCCATATGCAGAGGCTTATGTGATATAATACTTGAGAAAACAATAATAGAAGGAAGCAACTTAAACTGCAAGGGTATTCCATATGTATCATGAAGTCCAGCAAATCCTGACAGCCTGCACACATGTGCCCACACATACTAATTATGTACTAAATATAACATAAAGTAGCAGAATGGGATAGATCCAATATCAGTGGCATATTTACTGAGTTTCTGTGATTTAGAGTATCATTTTTTTACTGTTTTCTATTTGCTCAATTTACTGATTATTTTCCAGATGCACATTATTCCCATAATTTGATCAACAATGAAGGAAT
Source organism: Canis lupus dingo (assembly GCF_003254725.2). Classification (NCBI taxonomy): domain Eukaryota; kingdom Metazoa; phylum Chordata; class Mammalia; order Carnivora; family Canidae; genus Canis; species Canis lupus. The sequence goes on along the minus strand of NC_064281.1, from coordinate 103,307,144 downwards.
ACTATGTGACTTAAGCATAAAATCAGGTTGTTCATGAATAGTAAATGCTCTTGGCAAGTACCCACTGTCCAATGTTGAGTTAAAAATTCATGCCACCAAATTCCATGTACATACAGTGTGAAGAGGATGGTTTTGAAGACATAGAAACATTTAGAGTTTGTGTGTGTATATGCATGCGTGTGTGCATAGCATCGTGCTGAGGAATATGGGGATATAATGATGTAGACTAAATCTATTTAGCTCTCATGAATAATTGTATATCACTTATAATATTTAAACCAACATATTCATCAAGCTGCTTATTAATAGTGGTTTCCTAGGGAGAGAGGGATCCGGGATAAAGTGTTTCCATTTGTTCTTGACCCTCTGTGTTCTAAGAGATTTTTCAAGAAGCCGATAATATATTTGTAATTTGAGAACCAATCTAGAACAAATATGTACAGAGGTTACTGATGTAAACTTACTTTGTTGGCTATTTGAGACTTAATGTGTTTATATCTCTAACTGTTCACAGAAAACAAGATTCAGGACACCCTGTTTTGAAAACCCTTGTCTGCTTGAGTGAGCATTACTTGTGACTTCACTGTACTTTACACATGGCTAATGTAGCTGGCAATTTTGTAAGCAGGAATGCTTAATTCTAAAGAAATGAAAAAAGATGAGAGGTGATATTAGAAATGGGAAGTATTCTAAGGAATATTTAATGATATTTGCGAAGAACTCAAACTATAGTTGGTGAAAAAAGTATGTTTGAACACTTGAAGTGCAAGGGAACTGGGATTTTAGATTAAAAAAAATAACACAGGAAGGATGTGAGAGTTTGGCAAAAACAGTTTATAGGTGCCATTTATTTTTTTTAAAGATTTTATTTATTCATGAGAGACACACACAGAGAGAGGCAGAGACACAAGCAGAGAGAGAGGCAGGCTCCATGCAGGGAGCCTGATGTGGGACTCCATCCTGGGACTCCATAGATCCCGGGACTCCACAACCATGCCCTGGGCCGAAGGCAGGCACTCACTAAACTGCTGAGCTATCCAGGGATCCCCTATAGATGCCATTTATTTTGGCTGTATAATTTCTCAAAATCTTGACAGATTGCCAACAGCAGGTGTCACTCATTTAATTCCTTGAGAGACCTCTTTCTAGAATAAAATGTAAGGAAATTTGAAAATAGGGAAAATATATATTGATATGGGGTCATGCAATTCATATAGGCTATGCAGGAGATTTTGTGCAAAACTACCCTATTATAAGTCAAATTATAATTAAGGAGAAATGTGTGTTTATGTGTCTATGCAAATGGGGCAATAAAAAGCAATTTTCATAATTTATTTCCTAAAGTCTTGCAAATTTTATATAATATTCTCAAAATGCCCAGGAATCAGGAAGAAAAATTTCTTATGCAAACCATAATGTATTAACATCCAAAATTTAATATCAATTTATTGTTGTGTGTGAATATAAATATAGAACTCTGTGTATTGAGAGGAGTGGAAAGACATCATCCAAAAGGTTATCAGTGGTCATAGAAAGTTTTATGGCAGTGCTTTACTCTTGATCAGCATTTCCTTGTTTTTGAATCCTTGGCAAGCATGTCTTAGTTACTGATGAAAATGATTTTCAGATTGATCTCTAAGAGATAAATGGTAACACACATGCACCCTCAATAAAGTCATAGAAGTGCAACTGAAGGCCACTTAGTGACATGGGCAGGTGCTTGTGTTTCAATGTCATATGGGGGCATGAGACAAAATTCTGAGTAACCAAAATTCTGAGTAATATATATATATATATATATATATTATATATATATTCTGCCATGTGGGACAGTAGATGGCAGGTAGTGATGAAAGCTATGTGGGCCCCTTCTCTGAAGGCCCCAGTCAAATGGCTGCCAACCATTTAATGCATGCCTATATCTTTACCTAGAAAATGTAGAATTCCTTAAGAGCAGAATTGAGCCAGGCAAGGAAACATGGATTGATACCTAGAGATGCACTCCTGGTTGAATTTCCAGCATTTTCTTTTTCTGTTTAGGCCTGGATCCTTGAAAATTGCCCCCAGAACTAGACAACTAGACAACGAAAAAATGATGTAGATGTGATGTTGAGTGAACAGGAACAAAATTTTGAAAACTAAGCCTGGTAGAATCCGAATTCTTTAAAAGAGAAGAGGCTTGATAAGAGTGGGTAGTTTTGGGCGTCAGTTTGATTTCAGGTGAAAACCAAAGCAGTGATTCCTTCGATAGCTCAGTTGGTAGAGCGGAGGACTGTAGTGAAAACCAAAGAAAAGGTGCCTCATTGAGAGCAGGTTTGCTTAAACTGGGCAAGATACTAAGGCAGCTATTTTCTGGTGCCTTTGCTGCTTAGGAGTGTTTTTTCAGACAGAATGTGTGGGTGAAGAGGGCCTGGAGGAAGGCAGCAGAATATTTGGTGGCAAAGCTGGTGCACTACTGCCGTCCTGAGGAAATTGTTATACTATATGTTGGCAAATAGAACTCCAATAAAAAAAAATACAAAAAAAGAATAAATAAAGTAAAAAAGAAACCTAGGAGTATTTAAATTCTTTTTTTTTTTTTAAAGATTTTATTTATTTGTTCATGAGAGACACAGAGAGGCAGAGGGAGAAGCAGGCTCCATACAGGGAGCCCGACATGGGACTCGATCCCAGGTCTCCAGGATCACACCCCAGGCTGCAGGCGGCACTAAACCGCTGCGCCACCGGGGATGCCCGAGTATTTAAATTCTTAAAAACAAAACAAAACACCTATGCCATTATTGCTTTGTTTTCGTGAGGACTTTCGGTTTCTAGAGGTTAGTTCAGTGGAGAGGCTGAGCAGGCCCTGGCACCAAATTGGACCTCTGTAGTTTCTCTGAGTTCTTCCAGGGGCTCTTGCCAAAGGCCTATAACCGTATGATAAAGGTGAGGTCCAGGAATAGGAGCTGGTCATTGGGAAGGCCGACCTGAACCGTGGTTGCCAGGAAGTCTCAGCAGTGGAAGTCGTGGGGCGGGGCTTTGCTTTCCTCTGAGTGTCAGTGAGATTAGACGTGCCTGGGAGCTTCCTGCACGTCACCTTGACGTTTGTCTCTTCTCCCTGCCCTTCAGATGGTGAGGCAAGCCTGTTCATGGTGTTCTGGAGCCTTAGAATTGGAGCTCCCTGTACTAGCGGCATCACAATGTACAAAACAGTGTTATTTGAAGTAGATGTGTTTGCTGGGGTATCTCAGATAGAAGAGTCTGGAATCTACTACTTGGGCAAGGGGGACAAATGGAGAAGCATTAGAAGCCATCCGGCCAAGCCATAGAAGACCCCAAACATCTGCTAGGGGATCAGAGGCATGCATATAGGAGGAAAAAACACAAGGAAGGCTAGAAGGAATTCTCTGAGCCCAGAGGCAGCAAAGGCAAATGCTTGCATCTGGTTTCTCAAATCTCAAAGGCCTGACAGCAGCACTCTGCAGTCATCTCAGTTGTCTTGCTGGGCTTGCATCTGGTTTCTCAAATCTCAAAGGCCTGACAGCAGCACTCTGCACTCATCTCAGTTGTCTTGCTGGGCTTGGGGAGAGGGAGGACTTACAGCCTTGGTCGTTTCAGAGGATGCTGATGTCGTTGAAGCCTCACTATTCTCCTCATACTTAACACTTGTTCTTCTCTGTTATTGTTTCCTAAGTTCCAGACGAAGATGGCCTAATAAACTTGACAAGAGTGTTTGGGTGTTGAATACTGTCAGACCCATACTTCTTGCTCCCAACATAGTGATGGATGTCTAGAATTTCTTGGGATTCTGCCCTAATTGAAGACCACATTGGTGTTCTCCTTTCCTTACTCTGCATTTGACCTTTTAGAGTAGTTGAAGGTGATTTTGTCTTGGGCTTAGCTTAGGTGGCAGCTTCCTGTGACTGAAATTAATAATTTCTATTCCTGCTGCGTTTAAACCAATGGCAAATGGGTAAAGAAATAAAGAGACAATTTACCAAAGAAGAAATCCAACTGTTCATAAGAGAAAAGACACTCAGATTTACTAGTGTTCAGGAAGCTGCAAGAGTCAGCAAAAAAAAAAAAGAGCAAACATTGTATATCATTTATTTATAAACATACGTAACAGGTTGGTATATATTTATTTAGCTGTGCATACATATCTATGTTACACACATATTATGTGTATATGAATACTAAGTTATATATAATTTCTTACTATATACAGGTATGTATATATACATGTATATATGTATGTAAGTACACAATTAAATAAATTCTGTTAAGTCTCTTCCCCGAGACCTAGAGCAAAGTCTGGAACTTGGCAGGAACTAGATATGTATTTTCTGAATTGGATATATGATTGCCTACACATATTGAGAGATCTAGAAAGAAAAACATCAGTGTGCAAATAGTAGTTACCATACTATCATATACTGCTTAGGAATGGGTGATCATGACCCTTTTTAATTTTTATTATTTTGGTTACATTTTTTAGAAATGTACTTTTAAAAAAATTAAGTAACATTTATTTCAATATATTTGAGAATAAAATCCCAGGTTATTAAATATCATCAGTAATAAGAGTCATTTTTAAAAATGCCTATCTACTTTATCTATTTCTCTTATAGGTGTTTTAATAGTCTTAAAAATTAAATTTTGCATTAAAAATTGTCTTCTGAAGACTAATGACACTGTGAGAAGTTATTGATGTCAAGAGAGTGTGAAATTGAAATTCAAGCTTGTTCCACATAAAATAATACACATCTAACCTACCTATACAGATAATATGTAAGAAAAGAACAAAGCAAAACAAAAGCTATCAATGCCTATATTGAGATGATAGGATGGTACATGTTCTTTAAGTGCTTCCTGGTAATAACTTATTTTTATGGTGCCTATATTACATATGCAATTTAGGCCAAATGTAAAGCAATTTCCAAAATAAAGGGACAAAAGTATTATTAAGCTTACAAAGGGTATTACATTACATGAGAAAGTACTCATGATATAATAGACACAACCAAGTTAAGATTTCTAGGTGATGTGGCAAGTCAAACACGGGCATCTAAGTTTTTTTCCTGATTCCCCTCCGAAGTGGAGGCAAAGAGATTTTTCTAAAAGGTATTAAACTCAGTACAGAAAAAGTAAGAGACAACATCAGAAATATTTAGAAGCTGAAAGCAGATGGAAAATGATAAATGATTAGTAGACAAGAGATAAATTAATCCTGATACAGTAGAAACAAAAGTAGAGAACTAACCAGATTTAAACCAAGCCAGACTTTCCCTGTGTTTAAATCATACCTCAACAAACCTGACAGTGCCTCTTCCAAAGAAGGAGGAGGAGGAAAAGGAAGAAGATGAAGAAGAGTAAGAGTAAGAAGGAGGATAGAGGCCAATTGTGACATAAAATGAGAAGATCAGAGTGCCTGCCTACCTAAAGAAAATACAAGTGCTAAAAAAGCTAAAATAAGGATTCTTTGGACTGAGGACCAGCAGACATAGTGGCATGCTAGGTCACTTTACTGGACACAGGATAAGTAAGTAAAGTTGTGCATACTAGATACTAATAAACACAGTCCTCTTCTCCATTTGGTTTCTTTATTTTTTTTAAAGGTTTACTATATTTTTTAAACTTTTTTTTAATTTTTATTTACTTATGATAGTCACAGAGAGAGAGAGAGAGAGAGAGGCAGAGACACAAGCAGAGGGAGAAGCAGGCTCCATGCACCGGGAGCCCGACGTGGGATTCGATCCAGGTCTCCAGGATCGCACCCTGGGCCAAAGGCAGGCGCTAAACCACTGCGCCACCCAGGGATCCCTCCATTTGGTTTCTAGAACACAAGCAACAAAGATTTCCCCACCAGAGGGAAGAATTGTCAAAGCCTTCTCTGGGGAATTAAAGTTCCAAGCTAGATCACTCTACAGTGAAATCCAGAAGCACTGTATAATCAATTTCTAAACAGCATTTAAATCAATCCAGGATTAAGTAGAAAACTGAAGACTCTCCGGTATCCAAAAGGAGCCATAACAAGAAAGATACAGACCAAAACATAGAACTATGTTGGAGAAGACCAACTTAAAGAGAGAAGAGAACTTCAAAAATTAATTATTATCCATATGATCAGACAGGCCAGAGATAATACTGCAACTGTGATAGCAGAAAAGGAAACAATGAGAAAGATAAAGTTAAAATGGAAAGGAACACTACAAGTAAAAATGACATTGGAGAAATACAAAACTCACCAAAGATGTTGGAAAAAGACTTGTAAATACCAAAAATGAGAAAGAAAAAAATACCTAAGAAAATTAGAGTATATCTGTAAATGTCATTGATTCTCTCAGTAATAGAAGTTCCCAGAAATTTCACAGGAATGTGGAATATGGTATCCCACATTGAAAGGGGCCACCAGGTTGACAGCACCCTGGATGAAAAGAGGAAGACATTTTGGGCAATTTCAGAACCTTGGTAACAGAAGGAAGATCATAGAACTAGCATACAAATATGAAGAATCAGAATGACTTTGAAATTCTGAACATTAACATTGGAATCTAGAAAGTAGTGGAACAATGCCTTAAATTCTGAAAAAATATTATTTCCAACTTAGAATTTTATACACAGAAAAGCTTGCACTGAAATGTAAGGGTAAAGATACTCTCAAATATGCAAGGTCTTTAAAGTATACTTGCCACGTAGTTTTTTTTTTTTTTTAATGCTGTAGCTTGTGCCTAAAAAAGAGTTTACAGATATTAGAAGAAAATGATAGGTTTTATGAAACCAGAGATCCAGTAGAGGAGAAATGAGAAGGGAATCGTCAGAATATTGATGAAAGAAGTATCAAAATGACAATTAAGCAAGCATCAGACAAAGGGGAAACTAGAACACATTGGAGGTGATCAGAAAATTGAGGTAAATTTTGCCAAGAAAATCAAATTGATAGAAATCTTAATATTTAAGACAGCTTGTATACTTTCATATAATACATAACAAATTTGTTATGATCATTATGAATGAGTAAAATAGGATTTTGAATGACATCTGTTTTCATCAGAATAAATATGAAGTAAATGGATATTTATATTTTAAATTTTTAAGTAGGCTTCACACCCAACATGGGGCTCAAACTCACAAACATGACATCAAGAGCCACAGACTCTACCATCTGAGCCAGCCAAGTACCCCATAGATATTTCTTAAATAACCATGATAAATTGATGAAACTAATTAATGGAGTTATTTGTTCAAGGTTTGAAATACAAACCCTGAAAATAGGAAAAGATTTTGGCAAGATGTTAAACAATATGTAAACAAAAAATTATATAAAAATATATATTAAATAGAAACCCATTTTATGAATAAAAGCTTCAGGTCATATTTACAAGGAAAAGAGCCATGGGATTTTTAAAATTCAGGTTATTATGTATGAAAAGTAGAATTGTGACAAATTTATTAATTCCTTATTCATAATATCTTAGTTTTAATTTTTTTTTAGATTTTATTTATTTATTCATGACACACACACACACACACAGACAGGGACACAGACAGGGAGAATCAGGCTCCTTGCAGGAACGCTGATGTGGGACTTGATCCCGGGACCAGGATCACACTCTGAGTCAAAGGCAGATGTTTAACTGCTGATGAGCCACCCAGGCATCCCAGTTTTGAATATTTTAGAGTAGCCTGTATCTTCTGTATATATGTGGGGAAATAAAGCTATTCTTATAGTAAAACATTAAGAAATTGGAAATTATATAAGGATATGGATTCATGTAAAATAATGTGTTAAAGATATAGGACAAAATTAGATTCAGTATGATACAACACATATTTTTTAAAAAGTCACACATAGACAAACAAACATATCCACCAAAAGAGTGCATTTCTGTTGACAGAATTAATTGCTGAATTAAAAAATATGCCAATGTGTAAAAACACATTACTAAACAAATATGTATGAAAAAAATTTAAATGTATATAAAATCTAGTAGTTCCACTTGAAAAGTAGACATTGGAAACAACATGAAAATTCAAAATATAGACATGAATGCAGCTGAAATCTTACAGTCTACTATTATGTTCTGAAAATAAATTAGAAACAGGAATAATCTTTTATCTATTCTAAGATGGAGAAACAGAAATTAGCTCCTGCTTGGGGCGCCTGGGTGGCTCCATTGGTTAAGCATCCAATTCTTGATTTCAGCTCAGGTCATGATACCAGAGGTCCTGAGATTGAGCCCTGTGTCAGAGTCTGCTTGAGATTCTTTTCTCCCTTTCTCTCTGCCCCTCCCTTGGCTCAAGCTTATACTCTCCCTTCCTCAATAAATAAGTAAATAAAATCTTAAAAAAAAAAAGAAATTAGTTCCTGCTATAGAAGTGATAGAAACATGGGAAAAATAATCAGTACACACATTTTTTTTCAGTAAAAAAATAAATGTAAAGGTACATTTGGTACCCCATGTAGGATGTGTCACAAATCAATTAAAAGTTACATAGGCCTGAGCACCTGGGTGGCTCAGGGGTTGAGTGTCTGTCTTTGGCTCAAGTCGTGATCCCAGAGTCCTGGGATTGAGTCCTACATTGGGCTGCCTGTGGGGAGCCTGCTTCTCCCTCTGCCTATGTCTCTACCTCTCTTTCTATGTCTCTAATGAATAGATAAATAAAATCTTAAAAAAAAAAAGAGTTACATAGGACTTAAGAACAGAATCTCTAACTGAGCCAAACAATAGCCCTCCACTAAGCTTAAAAGACCTAAGATTCCTTGGGCAGTTAAGAAATCATATAAAAGACCTGAAGAACAAGTGACTGGAGATGGCCTCCTCTATGCATGGAATTCCAGCATTTTCTTCCATTTAATCCTGATACCCCGAGAATTCTCCCTAGAGGACAATTTGATAATTGGGAAAATGCTAGAGAACTAATGTTGTTGAGTAAAGAAGAGCAGAATCCAAGATCTGGTGGAAAGGTAACACCTGGTAAAAGAAGATATCTGATGATAATGAGTGGTTTAGGCTTCAGTTTGATTGTAGATGGATATTGAAAGCTAATTCCAGTTGTGCGAGCAGGTATCCTCAAACTGGGCAATGTATAAGGCAGGTCTGCTTTATAGTACCTTTGTCTTTTGTTAGCGTTTTTTGAGACTGGATGGGAGGGAGAAGAGGGCGGGCTGGTTGAGGTTTCTGGAGCTCTACTGCCATCGTGAGGAAATTGTTTGTTGAATTCCCAAGTCATGAGTTTTTCCTCTCAGGAAGACCCAGAAATTGAAGGATGTTGGGCCCTTGGGGTGGTTGAGCATCCCGTGGCGCCAAGCATTGCATCCTCGCCTTCATTTCTGAGGCCTTTCAGGATACTGGCCAAAGGTGTGATATAAGACCTGGCTAGTGAGGCGCCAGGACTGAACAGACAGCTACCAGGAAGTCCAGGCACAAGAAGTTGTGGGGAGGAGCTTTGGTGTCTATCCAGTGTAGGCAGGATTATAGGAAGTGACTTACAGCTAAGTGCAGGGCTTATGATCATTTGCCTCCTTTCCCTGTCCCTAGGACATGAGGCAGACAGTCTGGGATAAAGCACTCCAGCACACTGAGGCCTTGGCCCCATTTGGCACTCATTTCAGCTCAGAGGGGAAATAATCTCACTTACATGTCATCAACTGTTACAAAATCAAAAGCCAAAGGAAAAGCATCTAGCAGGAAAGGGGAAAAGAATGGAGCATGACTTCCCAGGAAAAAAATGCCATGAAACAGAAGTCTATTGGCATAGATTCTCAAATTCACCAGTACCCAAGTAATTTTTCCAATTTTAGAAGTTCTCAAGTACCTCCTTCCCACTGATATATCCTGAGCAAACTGCTGAAAATGAAGCCATTAATGTTACCCAGTTTATGTGATCATTTGTAGAAACAGACAAGCTCATTTGTGTGGGAAGCACTGTACGTTGGTTTAACTTGTTGAGGGATTATTTCTATGCCCAGTTAACCTTTCACATGAACATACCCGTTGTCCAGAGACTGCCTTTCAAAAATGATCATACAGACACATTCCCATAGGAGACATGCAAACATTCAAATGAAATAGATTTGGAAAACAGAGTGGAAGAAAGATCAAAATATCAATGCTTGTTTCTATGGTTTGCTCAGCCTTTCTCCAAGGGTTGTATATTGGGATCATCTCAGATACAGAAGAGCAAGTGGTGCTAAAAGAAGCAAGGGTTCAGGGATCCTGATGTGCTCAACTCCCCAGAGGAGGATATCTTGTCAAGTCTATAAGGAATCTTCATCAGTTAAAGGCTAAGAAGAAGACACAATGATACTTGCCGACCTGAATAAATGGTTAAGCCCCAAGTTGCAAGGGTCTCATTGTCCTTAGGGGAAAAGCAGTGGTGAAAGGAACCATGTCTGTCCTCTGTGAGAAATGAGGTGAGGAGGACCCTCTAAGTGGGTAGGCCCTCACACTGAGCCCTAGGAAAAAGCTGCAAAGCCATACATCCTGGGTGCAGAAAATACCTTAAGGCTTTCTTCTCCATTTGTAGTTTGCATGTTGTGTATTGACACTAACATGAATTGGAGGGTAACCAGTTCATTCCTATTGATGTTCTGGAGTTTATTGGCTTGGCATGGCAGAGTGGCATGCACTCCTGCTCAGAGTATCCTTGCTTCAGACAATGGGGGCACTAGACTTCTGTGTGTCCCCAAGAATTCCAAATTGCAGACTGGCTGTTGTTACATATCACATAGAATGAGATTACTATCCCCCATCCCAAATCTGACTGTGTTGATACAGAGAGGGCCCAGGCCTCCAAGTACAGGCACACCTTGTGCCAGCCCAACTGCCTCATTTTCTAGGGGGCAGGGACAGGAGACAAATGCCCAAAGACAAATGCTCTATGCAGTTTCTTTTAGTCCTGCACACAGTGGGAGGAAACTAAGGCCCTGCCACAGTCCTTGCCCCTCACTCAGCACCTTTTCTACTAACATTCTTCCTTTTTCCAGAGCTTCTAGAAAGCCTCAGTGTCAAGTAAAAGATGCCCACATTGATCACAATCAGTTCAGCCTTTGGATTAGACAGACCTTTCTTAACTGGCAGATCTCAACAAAAATTCACACTAACAGCTTTGGCTTTTGTAAAAGTACTTCCTTGTGATGGCAGTATGGCTCCAGAAGAGCCAACCAGCCCTGCCCCCAGGTCCTCTTCTCCCGCCCATCCAGTCTGAAAAAAATGCCACCTAGCGACAAAGGCAGCAGCAAATATGGCTGCCTTGTATCAAAGCCAATTTGAGGAAACTGCTCTGTGTTGCACTTTTGCTTTTGGTTTCTATTTGAAATAAAAATGCACCAAGCTCCAGCTGTCCTGTCAGGATGGTCCTGGCACTTAACACCCTGGGATTCTGAGCCTGTGCCATCGCCAGTTCCAGCTATCCCACCAGGGTGGCCTGGTACAGAGTGCCTGGGGCCCCCATCCCACACCTGCCACAGCTTCAGCCAGATAGTTTAATTGCCAGCCCATGCAGTATACATGGACATTATTAAATAAGGCCATTCCTTCAAGACTGAGAGATAGTTGGTTCATTAGTTTATAGAAACTCAGAAGGTGAAACAAAGTGAGCCAAGAATATGCTCCAAACAAGACAATAAGACAAAACTTCTGAAAAAGAACTAAATGAAACAGAGATAAGCAATCTACTTGATAAAGAGTTCAAAGTAATGGTCATAAAGATGCTCACCAGAAATGACAAGAATGGATGAACTCAGTGAAAACTTCAACAAAGAGATACAAAAAGAACTAATCAGAGTTGAAATAAAATAATTGAAGTAAAAAAAATGCTAGAGGAAATCAAAAGCAGATTAGAGGATGCAGAACAGCAGTCTGGGATTCTGAGTGATGGAAAACACTCAAGCTGAACAGTAAATAATTAATGAGTAAAAAAGATGAGGATAGGCTAGGTTAAGGGACCTCTGGGACAATATCGAGTATACTAACAATAGCATTATATGGGGTCCCAGAAAGGGTAGAGAGACAACATGGTGGTAGAAGACTTATTTGAATAAATAATAGCTGAAAATACCTTAACTAGAAGAAAGTAACAGACATCCAGATCTAGAAAGCACAAAGAGCCCCAAATAAGAGGAACCCAAGGAGACCAACAAGACACATACCAAGTAAAATGTCCACAGTTGATGATAGAGAATCTGAAAAGCAGCAAGAGAAATGCAGCTAGTTACATACAAGGGACCCCCACCCTCCATAAGGCTATCAGATTATTTTTCAGCAGAAATCTTGCAGACTCAAAGGAACTATTCAAAGTACTTAAAGGAAAAGTCCTACAACCAAGGATATCCTATCCTGCAATGATATCATTCAGATTTGAAGAAGATATAGATAGAGTGTTCCAGACAAACAACAGTAAAAAATGATTGTTAACCATGAAACTGGCTTTACAGGAAATGTTAAAGGGTATTTAAGGATAAAAGTAAAGGCCATAATGAAGAGGCAATTCTGGAAGGAAAAAATTTCCCTGGTACAAATAGATACGTAGTAAAGGTAGTAAGTAGGTCAATCATTTATAAATTAATATGAAGGATTTAAAAAATAGTAGAATCATTTATATTTTTTAAAAGATTGATTTATTTGCATTAGAGAGTGAGAAAAGAGAGCCTGAGTAGAGGAAGAAGGAGAGGGAGAGGAGAGAGAATCTCAAGCAGATTCCTTGCTAAGTGGGGAGTCTGAAGTGTGGCTTGATCCCCCGACCATGAGATCATGTCCTGAGTCAAAATCAAGAGTCAGATGCTTAAGCAACTGAGCAACCTAGGCACCCCAAATCAATTATATCGTAAAATTAGTTAAGGTATTCACAAAATAAGATGTAAAATAAAATGAAAGGGGGAGTAAAATGATAATGCTTTTAAAATATGTTCAAACTTAAATGAACATAAACTTAATATAGACCGCTATATACATAGAATGTTATATATATGGACTTCATGGTAACCACAAACCAAAATCCTATGATGGATACACAAAAAATAGAGAGAAGGTAATCCAAGCATAGCCCTAAAAGTCATCAATCACAAGGGAAGAGAGCCAGAGAAGAAAGGAACAGAGAAGAACTACAAAACAATGAAAAGCAATTAAAACGTCAGCAAGTACATACCAATCAATTACTTTAAATGTAAATGGCCTACATGATCCAATCAAAAGACATGGAGTGAGGGCATGGGTAGAAAAAAACAGACCCATCTAAATGTTGCCTACAAGAAACTCACTTTAGACATACAAGAATACAGACTGAAGATGAAAAGGTGGAAGAGGTTGTGAGAATTGATGCAAAGAAAAAAAAAGCTGGAGTAGCAATACATATAATTATGCAAAATAGACTTTAAGACAAAGACTGTAACAAGACAAAGGCGTTACATAATGATATAGGGATCAATTCAACCAGAGGACATGATGTAAATACCTATACACCCAAAATAGGAGCACCTAAATATATAAAGCAAATCTTTACAGACCTAAAGGGAGAAATTGGGAGTAATACAATAATAGAAGAGGACTTTAGCACCACAGTTACATCAATGGATAGATCATCTAGATAGAAAATCAATAAGGAAAGAATGGCTTTGCATTACACATTAAACCACATGGTCTTTTTTTTTAATTTTTTTAATTTATTTATGATAGTCACACAGAGAGAGAGAGAGAGGCAGAGACACAGGCAGAGGAAGAAGCAGGCTCCATGTACTGGGAGCCCGATGCGGGATTCGATCCCGGGTCTCCAGGATCGCGCCCCGGGCCAAAGGCAGGCACTAAACCACTGCGCCACCCAGGGATCCCAAACCACATGGTCTTAACAAAAATATACTTAACATTCCATTCCAAAACAGCAGAACACACACTTTTCAAGTGCACACAGAACATTTTCCAGGATCACTTCTTAGGCCACAAAACAAGTCTCAATAAGTTTAAGAAGAATGAAATAATATCAAGTATCTTTTCCAACCACAATGGTATGAATCTAGAAGTCAATTGCAAGAAAAAAAGAAACAAACACATGGAGGCTAAACAGCATAGTGATAAACAACCAAAGGGTCAATGAAGAAATCAAAGACAAAACCAGAAAATGCCTAGAGACAAATGAAAAATGAAACACAATGGTTAAAAATCATGGGGATGCAGCAAAGCAGTTCTAAGAGGGAAGTTTATACAATGTAGTCCTACCTTATAAAACAAGAACAATCTAAAATACACAATCTAAACTTATACCTAAAGGAACTAGAGAAAGAAAACATAACGCCCAAAATTAGTAGGAAGAATAATAATAAAGATCAGAGTGGAAATAAATGAAATGGAGGTAAAAAAAAAAACTTTAGAGGTGGTTCTTTGAAAGGATAAACAAAATTGAAACTGAAAAGCTTTTAGCCAGACTCAAGTAAAGGAGAGGACTCAGGGATCCCTGGGTGGCGCAGCGGTTTGGCGCCTGCCTTTGGCCCAGGGCGCGATCCTGGAGACCCGGGATCGAATCCCACGTCGGGCTCCCGGTGCATGGAGCCTGCTTCTCCCTCTGCCTGTGTCTCTGCCTCTCTCTCTCTCTCTGTGACTATCATAAATAAATAAAAATTAAAAAAAAAATTTAAAAAAAGGAGAGGACTCAAATAAGTAAAATCAGAAATGAAAGAGTAGAAACTAAAACCAACAGTACAGAAATTCAAGGATTATAATGAAAACTTATACTACAGAAAATGAACTGGACATCCTGGAAGAAATGGATAGATTCATATTAATTTATACTCTTACAAGACTGAGTCAGAAAGATATAGAATATCTGAACACACCAATTACCAGTAATAAAATAGAGTCAGTAGTTTGAAAAATCCCAACAAACAAAAGACCAGAACCAGATGGCTTTACACAATCCAGATGGCTTGACCAAAAATTTAAAGAAAAGTTAACACCTATCCTTCTCAAACTATTCCAAAAAATAGAACAGGGATGAATTGTTCAATTTTTTTTTTATGAGGCCAACATTACCATAAGAAAACCAGATAAAAACACTATGAAAAAAGAACATTACAGGCCAATTTCCTTGATGAGCATAGATTTTAAAATGTTAAACAAAAATAAATAAATAAATAAAATAAAATAAAATGTTAAACAAAATATTATCCAACAGATTTCAACAGTACATTAAAAGGATCATTTACCATAATCAAGGGGGATTCATTCCAGGGATTCAATGATCTGTTGAACCAGTTCAATATCTGCAAATCAAAAAATGTAATACAACAAATTAACAAAGTGAAGGATAAAAGTTAAATGATCATCTCAATTGAAGAAAAAATATTTAAGAAAATTCATCTGTTCACAGCAAAAACTCAACAAGTGGATTTGGAAGGAACATATTTAAAAATAATAAGGGAGGTAGATGACAGGCTCACAGCCAACATCATACTCCTTGGTGAAAAGGTGAGAGAATTTCCTCTAAGATCAGGAACAAGATGTGGTTGTCTACTCTTATTTTATTCAACATAGTACTGGAAGTTCTAGCTGCAGCATTCGACAAGAAAAAGAAATAAAAGGCACCTAGATTGGTTAGGAAAAAGTAAAATTGTTATGATCTGCAGATGAGATGATACTGTACATAGAACAACCTAAAGACTACCAAAAAACTATTCAAACTCGTAAATGAATTCAGTCAAGTTCCAGGATGCAAAATTAATATATGGAAATCTGTTGTGTTTCTATAAACAATAACAAGATTGCAGAGAAAGAAATTAAGAAAACAATTGCAAAAAAGAAGAAAAAGAAAGCAATTGCATATATAATTGCATCAAAAAGAATAAAATGACTAAAAATGAACTTAATCAAAGAGGTAAAAGACCTGTACTCTGAAAAAATAGAAGACAATGATGAAGAAATTGAAGATGACACAAATTAATGGAAACATATACCATGTTCATGGATTGAAGAATTAATACTGCTAAAATGTCCATACTACTCATAGTAATCTACAGATTCAGTGCAATCTCTCTGAAATACCAAGTAGTGTTTATCATGGAACTAGAACAAATAATCTTAAAATCCATATGGAGCCACAAAGACCCTGAAAAAGCCAAAGCTATTTTTAAAGAAGAATAAAGCTGGAAATGTCACAATCCTAGATAGATAGATAGATAGATAGATAGATAGATAGATAGATAGATAGAAATAGAGATATATATCATAGTATATGTCAGCAATAAAAAACAACAAAATTTTGCCATTTATGACAAAATCGATTGACTTAAAGTTTATTATGCTAAGTGAAATAAGTGACAGAAAAAGACAAATACCATGTTTTCACTTATAAGTGGAATCTAAAAAACAAAACAAATGAACAAAAGAAAATTGAAATAGACTCATTCATACATAGAGCAAACTGGTGGTTGCCAGTTGGGAGAAAGGTGGGGGTTTGGGTGAAATTCGTGAAGGGGATTAACTTCCAGTTATTTTTTAATAGAAACATTGACCACATCTGTAAAAGTTCCTAATCATGTTTTTATATATACCTAAATACATTGATACGTTTAAATTTAAATATATGCATACCTGTTTATAATAATTGTTTATTTTTTTGCAAATATTTTTCATTTATAGCTTTTTTGTATTTTATGAGCATTTCGTAGTATACTTCTATATCACAAAGTATGATTTAAAAATATGACCAAAACTTTTTTCTATTTAGTAAATATAACTATTTTTTTGTATGGAATATTTAGTTAATATGAAATTCTGATAAGTGCACACAGAGTGATCTAAAATATTACAGTAATCTGTATTTTTTCTTTGTAACTTTATAATAATGTATGTTGTAATTATTTTTCTTGCTCACTTCTTAATTTTTCTACACTTCTTCTCTATGCTTCACATGGTTGACCTATACTGATTCCATAATCTGACTGCATTATTATAGTCTGCCTTAGAGGTTTCTGGTAGGATTTCAAGGATAGGTTGAAGTATTTATTTAATCAGATAGGTGGGTTTGGCTTCATGAGTTTATCAAGTATCACCACTGATTTTTGCAGTATCCAGTAGGAGTAATGGAAATATTTGGTAAATAGCCAAAATGAATACCATAATAGTATAAGGGAGGAAAAAATGTTTTCCCTCTTGTTTCTGGCTGCGACACCCTTGTCATAAAAAAGAAAGAGTAACAGGAGAGAAACAAAAGTTTTAATAATGTATATACCACCTACATGTATGGGAGAGAACCAGAAAAATTGACTTAACTCCTGGAAAAGGCCAAAGCCATTAAATACACTTTCAACTAATTATAAAAGGTGTTGGGGGTGGGGAGTCTGTTATGGTTACCAGGAAAAGCACAGTAAACAGGGACATGGTTGTTATGTAGATTTAAGCCTTTGTCTTGTCCATTAAGAAGAGTTTTTAGAGGTTGAGTCAGACTCCTCTTACTGGTATAGCAATAAAGACACCCTTGCAAGTGGTGATTTTCCTTTTAAATATAAATGTGTCTGAAAAATCAGAGAGACTGACAAAACATGAGACTCCTAGCTCTGGGAAAGGAACAAGGGGTAGTGGAAGGGGAGGTGGATGGAGGGATGGGGTGACTGGGAGATGGGCACTGAAGGGGGCACTTGACAGGATGAGCACTAGGTGTTATATTACATGTTGGCAGGTCGAACTCCAATCAACAAAATATTCAAAAAATAAATTTAGACAATCTTTATCTACTATTTAAAAAATGTAAATGTGTCTTACAAAAGGATAACTTCAACTTGTTTTTTTTTAAAGATTTTATTTATTCATGTGAGACACAGAGAGAGAGGCAGAGACACAGGCAGAAGGAGAAGCAGGCTCCATGCAGGGAGCCCAATGTGGGACTCGATCCCAGGACTCCAGGATCAGGCCCTGGGCTGAAGGCAGCGCTAAACCACTGAGCTACCCAGGATCCCGCCACCCAGGGATCCCTCAACTTGGTTTTTAGAATTTCTCTTCCTGTCTGCTTTTAAGAAAGATAAAAAATTATCCTTATGCCATGGCATATTTTGGGGTGTCAAGTTATGCTCATTTTCAATAGTTACTGAAAAATTCAGAAATAATATCAATTCACATGCAACCATATATGCAATTAAGCAATGTCAGTGTTTTTCTGACTCTTGAAAAATTGGGATGTATGAATGTGACTCCATTCCTCCCACTCCCGATTCCAATTTCTTGGTTTTTCTTTGAGCACTTGAGGCTGAGAGAACACAAGAAAACCAGGAAAAGTTGGGAGGATTCCTCAGAATGCCTCAGAAGTGGGCTTACAGCTTGCCTACCTAGTGCTTAATAGTGTGAGGTCTGAAGTCAGGCTAATGTGATTTTAAAATTTGTCTCTAACTATTATTAGTTTTGTGACCTTGGATAATGTATTTAAACTTTCCCTGCTACCTTTCCTCATTTATCAACTTGTAAGAATCATACTTTTTATGTAGAGGCATGTTGTAAAGAATCAATATAAGAATCTTTATCAAGATCCTTGGAATATTCATTGGCACATTATAAGTGCTCAATAATTGTTAGCAATTGTTCTCATTGCCTAAAAAGGTGCTAATCCTGCCCTTGGTTTTTCAGAATTTTCTTATTCCTTTTAAGCTTGGCTCCTTGAAACTTGTCCTTGACTACTTGATAATTGGGGAAATGCATGAAGTGTAAAGCTGTTATGAAGAGAGCAAAACTAGGTCAATCTGAAATTGCAAAAGAAGATGCCTGATGAGGGTAGGTCCTTGAAGCCTCTGTTTTAATTTCCATTGGCAACCAAAAGCAAAGAACAACAGTGCTAGTGTCTTAAAATTGGGCAAACTTTAAGACAGCTATGTTTCCTGGTGACTGTCTCTTACTGGCATTTTTTTCAGACTGGTGAGTGTGAGATGAGAGCTCAAAGGAAAGGCCTTTTTTCATATCTTGCAATACTGCCATCATTAGGAAATAGTTTTAAAACACCATAAACCATTACAACTTCCTTTCTGCCCAAAAGTTGAAGGTCAGGCCTATGCAGAGTTGGAACACGTTTGGACCTAAGCTAGGCCTCCCTCATATTTTCTTAGTATTTACAATAGAGTTCAACATCTCTGGGATATTGGTATACAGCTTGAAAATGGAAATGCTAGAACTGAACTAGTAGCTGCCAGGAGGTCCTGCATAGGAAGTCACTGGTAAAGCCTGGTTTTCCACCCAATATGGACAAGATCAGAGAAATCCACATGATATGACTCAGATAATGTCAGGAGAGATGAAGGGGAAGAAAGAATAATTGAAGAAATATTGACCAATGTACACATCCAGAAGGTCAACATCTGTAAGATAAAAACAAAGGTGACCCACATTATAATCAAAGTGGCAAAAGCAAGAAACTTGAAAGCATCAAGACAATCTCATTATATACAAGGTATCCTTAATGAGATTAACAGTTGGCTTTTCTTCAGAAATCATGGAGCCAAGACATTGAGAGAACATGTTTAAAATTCTAAAAGGAAAAGAAACCCAACTGTGTCAAGCAAGGATTCCATACCCAGCAAGCAAACTTTCAATAACTCCAGGAAAACTAAGACATTCCTATAAAAGAAAAACAGATGGAGTTTGTTAGTAGAAGACTTCCCATACCAGAAATGCAGGAGAGTCTTCCAAGGTTAAATGAAGACTCTAGACAGTAACTCAAAGCCGTATGAAAAAAATGAAGAGAAAAGATAAAGGTAGCTGCATAGATATATATAAAAGCCAGAGGTATATATTTTGTTTTCTCTATGATTTAAAAGACAAGTACACAAACAATAATTAATTGTGCACACAATGTTTGAAGATATAATTTGTGAAAATAACAAAAGATGTTGAAGCTGTGTAAATGAACAGCTTATGTAGTATAAAAACTAATTGTTAATTGGGCAAAATGATGGTTATACTGTTAAGATAGTAATTCAATTCCTCAGAGTAACCATTAAAGAAAATATTTTAAATATACAGAAAAGGAAATGAGAAAGGAATAGAAATGCTACACTGGAAACAATCACAAAAGAAGGTACAAACTGAGGAACTCAGAAAAAATATTTTTAAGACATATAGAAAAAAAAATAGCAAAATGGAAACAGCCTTTTCCTTACCAGTATTTACTTTAAATGTAAATAGATTAAAATCTGGAATTCAAAGGCAGCTATTGGGAGAATAGATTTAAGAAAATATGATCCAACTATATGCTGTCTAAAAAAAGATTCCTTTTACATCCACTTTGCACATAGGTTAAGAATAAAATTATAAAAACCATTCTATGCAAATAGTAATCAAAAGAGAGATAATACCTGACATAATACACTTTATTTTTTTAAGATTGTATTTATTTATTTATTAATTCATTTACATATTTATTTAAGAGAGAGAGAGAGCCTGTGCTAGTAGGAGGAAGAGCAGAGGGAGAAGGAAGAGCAGAGGGAGAGGGACAAGAAGGCTCCCCCCACTCAGCAGGGCTCAATCCCACAACCCTGAGATCATGACTGAGCTGAGATCAAGAGTCAGAGGCTCAACCTACTGAGTCACCCTGGCGCCCCAGAAATAATACAGTTTGAAACCATGATTTCAACAGAAAAAGGAAAACCTTATATATTGACAAAAAGGCTTAGTGTATCATGAAGACGTAAGAATTATAAACACTTGCACTTCACTAGCATCCCAAAATTGATGAAGCAAAAACTGTACCAAACCATAGGGAAAAATAAGAGTTATACAAAGCTATATGGAGACTTTAATACCCACTTTATGAGATAAAACAGCTAGGCTGAAGATAAATATGGAAATTGAAAATGTGAACATTTCTCAAGTATGCATGGATTATTGTCCAGGATAGATGGAGTGTAATACAAATCCCTCTCAATATTTTTAAATCCCCCTAAATTTAAAAAGATTGAAATCATACAAAGATACTTGTATCCTTTCCGACT
This sequence comes from Canis lupus dingo, assembly GCF_003254725.2. Classification (NCBI taxonomy): domain Eukaryota; kingdom Metazoa; phylum Chordata; class Mammalia; order Carnivora; family Canidae; genus Canis; species Canis lupus. Next base: position 103,286,206 of record NC_064281.1, on the reverse strand, counting down.
ACAATGGAATGAAACTATAAATCAATAAAATAAATACTGGAAAAGTTACTGTATTTTAGTTCTTCAGAGAAACAAAACCTATATATGTGTGTGTATATATATTTATAAAATATACATAATTATGATATGTCAATATATCATTGTACATCATATATGATATATATCATATATTCACATTAATATATGTGATAATCATATATTACAAATAGTATATAATATGTTAATATATATTTGACAATCCTGTATTATCTATTAAATACATGTATTATGCCTTATAAATTATATATATTATTGTATAAATTTGTTCAAGTCAAAACTGAAATCTGGAAAAGAGAGGATGCCCAATGAGGATAGGAACTCAGCTTGATATCTAATGGAAACCAAAAGCAAAATGGTAAGAGTCTGAGCAAACTGAGCAAGATACAAGGCAGCCATATTTTCTGGCGTCTTTAATCACTCCTTGGCGTTTTGTTTTTTCAGACTCAAAGGGCGGGAGCAGAATACTCGGAAGCAAGATTACTTGGCTTTTCTGGGGCAATACTGCCATCGTGCGGAAATAGTTTGATCGACCCCAAGTCCCCAGTGGTTCTTCCCTGGAAGGCTTTGAGTTTGAGGGATTTCAGGTCTCAGGTTCTGGACCCAAGCCTGTCCTCTCTGCCTTTTTCTCTGTGGCCTGGCAGGGTAAGTGGACAAAGAAAGTCAGGGTCATGGTGTAGCATCTGCTAGCTTAGAAGCCAGCACCCAGCCAGCTGCTGCCAGAAGTCCAAGCACAGGAAATAGGGAGGTGGGACCTGGGTTGCCTAACTGTGTGGACCAAGACTTTCAGCCAAGTGCAGGCCTTGGGGGCATTTGTCTTGAGAATATGCACTTTGGGGATTTAGACAGATGGGGCTCTCCCTGTGATGGTGGTCCTGGGCTCATTGTGACAGCAGTAACAGAGCACAGTGGCCAGGCCACTGCCAGGTACCATATGTAGCCAATGTCATTGATGGAGTTGAGGCACACCAGAAGTCTAGAGTAAGACTTAGAAAGCATGGACAGTAGTGTGTATGTGTTGAGAGGGAGTCGTGATGGATCCATTATTCTGGTTATTTATAGATCCATTCAACTGAGGTACACCAGGTATTCCCTTCAGCGTTCACAAAGTCTGAATTCCATTGTCTTTGTCCTGATAGGAAGAGATGTTCCCTTCCTGTGATTTAGGGAGTAAGGCAAACTTTTGGACTTTGAGGATTAAACCATGAAAGTTTATTCATAACAGGTAAGAGAAATGGCAAAGTAAACTGTTTTACTCTACATCTAACATACATGATAACATTGAGCCAAACACATAAACCTTTGGTTCTAGAGAACCAAAATCACTTTAGACTATATATATAAAAATTCAAATAAAACATCTAATGTTCTTAGATCGAACATCTGACTTTGGAAATCAATCTTTTGAGGGGGTTTTCACATCTTTGCATCATAGATAGATTAGATAGATAGATGATTGATAGATAATTTGTGTCATGTATATAATAATGCAGGCTTGAAATATTGAAAAATGAGGTTTTTAATTGATAATATGTGAATTCATTCCCCTCTGATAAACACCTAGTCTGATCCAAACTACAGTGTAATATAGAAATCCAATTTTGTTTTGTTTTGTTTTAAACATTTTATTTATTTATTCATAGAGACACAGCGAGAGAGAGAGATGCAGAAACACAGGCAGAGGGAGAAGCAGGCTCCATGCAGGGAGCCTGATGTGGGACTTGATCCCGGGTCTCCGGGATCACGCCCTGGATTGAAGGTGGTGCTAAACCCGCTGAGCCACCAGGGCAGCCCAGAAATCCAATTTTGATAGATTTTATGTATGTGTGTGAAACTAAATCTGGAAATATGTATGTATTGATACATGATATAAATAATGCAATGTATTATCAGTTGTCTTAACAGGTTTTGAGATGGGTTTTTAAAATTTTTTTAAGTTCTGAATCATCACATTGGTTATTATCTGGATCTTTGGATGCATTATTGTTTAATTTACTAAGGAAAAAATATTATAATCCTAGATGTAAGAGATGAAATGTAACACATACAAACATACACAAAACACCATAAAGTCACAGGAACTAATTGAATTTTGTTAAAAAGCATGGGAAAGACCGTGCTAATATTAAATGATGAAATCATGAGATAAAACTCTGAGTGACCTCTATTTGGGATTTATACATTTGTAAGTGTATGAATGTGCCATACTGTGTATGGCATGCAGTAATGACAACTGTTTGGTCCTTCCTTTTATGAGTTATGCCAAATGGTTGCCAACAGTTCAACACACTCACAAAAAAATGACAAAATAAAGAAGTACTCCAGGTTGTCTGGGAGGTGATCCAGGTTAAAGACCACTGGAATTTGTGAATTGCTAGATTGAGATCTCCAGCCTTCACGCAGTTTCTTTTCCTTTTTAAGTCTGAGTGTACCCAATTCATCCCTTTTTTAAAAAAGGTTTTATTTTACTTTTTAAAAAGATGTTACTTATTTATTTTAGAGAGAAACAGTGCTTGAGCATGAGCAAGTGCCCAGGAGAAGGGTAGGGGCAGAGTGAGAGGGAAAAGCAGACTCCTGGCTGAGCTGAGAGCCCTAGGTGGGCCTTGATCCCAGGATCTTGAGATCATGACCTGAGCCAAAGCTTAGCTGGCTGAGCCACCCAGGCACCCCGCCCCCCAATTTATCTCTTGAAGAAGAAAATTTCATGCCACTAGAGAATACTGGATATGTAAACTTCAGTGAAATAACGCAAGCCAGCATAGGCAAGGTCAGGTGGCAATTTAATTTCTGCTAGAACAAAGTAATTGATTATGGTAGGTGGTTTTCAGTCTCAGTTTTATTTCAGATAGAAAATAAAAGCAAAAGTATGGCCGTATGAGCAAGTTTCCTCAAATTGGACAACTTGCTTGTAGCCATGTTCCCTGGTTCTTTTGTCCCCTTGGAGGTGTTTTTTCAGACCAGAAGGGCTGAGAATAGTTCTTTGAGGACAGGGCATGTTGGCATATTTGGAGCACTACTGCCATCGTGAGGAAATAGTTTCAAAACATCCTAAGTCATTACAACTTCTTTCCCATGAGGCCAACCAACCAGTAAAGGAAGGTATGACTTATGAGGAAGTAGAACAGGCTTGAATTCTAAGCTGAACCTCCTTGCCTACCCCCCTGAGGCCGAACAAGTAACCTGGACATTGAAAGTATCTGGATTATAGAACCTAGAGACCTAGAGAATGAGGGGGCTGCAGTGAGTTAGTGGCTTCCAGGAGTTCCAGGTATAGTAAGTCATGGGACACGGCATAGTTTTCAAGGGCAAGACTAGAAGAATCCATCCAAAGACAAAAGTAGGCTCTTGTGGGCATTTATCTCCTATTTTTTGCTTCTTGCAGCAAGAGTTGGCAGGCTTTCACATGGTATCCCTAAGCTATGGTGCTTAGGTCCCTTGTGTCTGCAGTGTCAGAGTAAGACGGACAACATTGTTCCAAGGGAAGTTTAGCAGCATTTGGTATGATTGCTATGGATCTCAGATTGCACAAAATTTGGAACGCCATTGCCTGATTAAGAATAGAGGCTATGCCATTCAATCTAATTTTGGCTAGCTGAAGAAAAAAAAAGACCTACTCCAGGTGGAATCTTGATTTTTCAAGTTTCACAGGAGGGGAGGGCATAAAACTCTTTATTGATTTTTTCCAGAGGAGATCAAAGTCCATCATACGGGCTCCATCAGCCCCCTCTGCCCTTCCCCCCACAATGTTCCACTTTGGCATAGCACATCTTCTTTATCCATTCATCTTTCAATGGACACCGAGGCTCCTTCCACAGTTAGGCGATTGTGGACATTGCTGCTATAAACATTGCAGTGAGGGTGTCCGGCCGTTTCACTGCATCTGTATCTTTGGGGTAAATCCCTAGCAGTGCAATTGCTGGGTCGTAGGACAGTTCTATTTTTAACTCTTCGAGGAACCTCCACACAGCTTTCCAGAGTGGCTGTACCAGTTCACATTCCCAATGGGGCAGGCGGGTTCCCCTTTCTCCACATCCTCCAACATTTGTCGTTTCCTGTCTTGTTAATTATCACCATTCTTACTGGTGTGAGGGGGTATCTCATTGTGCTTTTGATGTCTATGTCTTCCTCTGTGAGATTTCTCTTCATGTCTTGCCCATTTCATGATTGGATTGTTTGTTTCTTTGCTGTTGAGTTTCATAAGTTCTTTATAGATCCTCGATACTAGCCCTTTATCTGATAGGTCATTTGCAGATATCTTCTCCCATTCTATAGGTTGTCTTTTAGTTTTGTTGACTGTTTCTTTTGCTGTGCAGAAGCTTTTTATCTTGATGAAGTCCCAATAATTCATTTTTGCTTTTGTTTCCCTTGCCTTTAAGATGTATCTTGAAAGAAGTTGTTGTGGCCAAGTTCAAAAAGGGTGTTGCCTGTGTTCTCCTCTAGGATTTTGATGGATTCTTGTCTCATATTTAGATCTTTCATCCATTTTGAGTTTATCTTTGTGTATGGTGTAAGAGAATGGTCTAGTTTCATTCTTCTGCATGTGGATATCCACTTTTCCCAGCACCATTTATTGAAGAGACTATCCTTTTTCCAGTGGAGAGTCTTTCCTACTTTGTCGAATATTAGTTGAGCATAGAGTTGAGGGCCCATTTCCGGGATTTCGATTCTGTTCCATGGATCTATGTGTCTGCTTTTGTGCCAGTACCACACTGTCTTGATGATCACAGCTTTGTAGTACAACTTGAAATCTGGCATTTTGATGCCCCCGGGCCTGGTTTTTTTTTTCAGTATTGCCCTGGCTATTTGGGGTCTTTTCTGATTCCACACAATCTTTTTTTATTTAAAAAAAAAACGATTTTTATTTATTTATTCATGAGAGACACACAGAGAGGGAGAGAAAGAGGCAGAGACACAGTCAGAGGGGAAGAAGGCTTCATGTAGGGAGCCCAAACTGGGACTCGATTGCGGGTCTCCAGGATCCGGCCGTGGGGTGAAGGTGGCGCTAAACCACTGAGCCTCCCAGGCTGCCCTGATTCCACACAAATCTTAAAATGATTTGTTCCAACTCTCTGAAGAAAGTCCATGGTATTTTGATAGGAATTGCATTAATGTGTAAATTGCCCTGGGTAATATTGACATTTTCACAATATTAATTCTTCCAATCCATGAGCATGGAATATTTTTCCATCTCTTTGTGTCTTCCTCAATTTCTTTCAGAAGTGTTCTATAGTTTTTAGGGTATAGATCCTTTACTTCTTTGGTTAGGTTTACTCCTAGGTATCTCATGATTCTGGGTGCAATTGTAAATGAGATTGACTCCTTAATTTCTCTTTCTTTAGTTTCATTGTTAATGTATAAAAATGCCACTGATTTCTGGGCATTGATTTTGTATCCTGCCGCACTGCCGAATTGCTGTATGAGTTCTAGCAATCTTGGAGTGGAGTCTTTTGGGTTTTCTATGTACGATATCATGTCATCTGCAAAGAGGGAGAGTTTGACTTCTTTGCCAATTTGAATGTGTTTTATTTCTTTTTGTTGTCTGATTGCTGAAGCTAGGACTTCTAGTCCTATGTTGAATAGCAGTGGTGAGTGGACATTCCTGATCTTAGGAGAAAGGCTCCCAGTGTTTCCCCATTGAGAATGATATTTGCTGTGGGCTTTTCATAGATGGCTTTTAAGATGCTGAGGAATGTTCCCTCTATCCCTACACTCTGAAGAGTTTTGATCAGGAATGGGTACTGTGTTTTGTCCAATGCTTTCTCTGCATCTATGCAGAGGATCCTATGGTTCTTGTTTTTTTCTCTTGTTATATGATCTATCACTTTGATTGCTTTACGAGTGTTTAACCAGCCTTGCAACCCGGGGATAAATCCCTCTTGGTCATGGTGAATAATCTTCTTAATGTACTGTTGGATCCTATTGGCTAGTATCTTGTTGAGAATTTTTGCATCCATGTTCATCAGGGATATTGGTCTGTAATTCTCCTTTTTGGTGGGGTCTTTGTCTGGTTTTGGAATTAAGGTGATGCTGGCCTCATAGAACGAATTTGGAAGTACTCCATCTCTTTCTATCTTTCCAAACAGCTTTAGTAGAGTAGGTATGGTTTCTTCTTTAAACGTTTGATAGAATTCCCCTGGGAAGCCATCTGGCCCTGGACTTTTGTGTCTTGGGAGGTTTTTGATGACTGCCTCAATTTCCTCCCTGGTTATTGGCCTGTTCAGGTTTTCTATTTCTTCCTGTTCCAGTTTTGGTAACTTGTGGTTTTCCAGAAATGCTTCCATTTCTTCTAGATTGCCTAATTTATTGGCGTATAGCTGCTCATAATATGTTTTAAAAATCATTTGTATTTCCTTGGTATTGGTGGTGATCTCTCCTTTTTTTATTTTTTTTAATTTTTTTTATTTTTTTTGATCTCTCCTTTTTCATTCGTGATTTTATTAGAGTCTTTTCTCTTTTGTTTTTAATAAGGATGGCTGATGGTTTATCTGTCTTATTAATCCTGGTTTTGTTGATATGTTCTACAGTTCTTCTGGTCTCTATTCATTGAGTTCTTCTCGAATCTTTATTCTCTTCTGCTTGGTGTAGGTTTTATTTTCTGTTCTTTCTCCAGTTCCTTTAGGTGCAGGGTTAGTTTGTGTATATGAGACTTTTCAGATTTTTGGAGGGAGGCTTGTAATGCCACGTATTTCTGTCTTAGGACTGTCTTTTCTGTATCCCAAAGATATTGAACTGTTGTGCTTTAATTTTCATTAGTTTCCATGAATCTTTTTAATTCTTCTCTAATTTCCTGGTTGACCTATTCATCTTTCTGTAGGATGCTCGTTAACCTCCAAGTGTTTGAGTTCCTTCGAAATTTCTTCATGTGATTGAGTTCTAGTTTCAAAGCAGTGTGGTTTGGAAATATGCAGGGACAATTCGAATCTTTTGCTATTGGTTGAAACCTAATTTGTTACCTAGGATATCGTCTATTCTGGAGAAAGTTCCATGTGCACTTGAGAAGAATGTATTCATTTGCATTAGAATGGAATGTTCTGGATCCCTGGGTGGCGCAGCGTTTGGCGCTGCCTTTGGCCCAGGGCGCGATCCGGGAGACCCGGGATCGAATCCCACGTCGGGCTCCCGGTGCATGGAGCCTGCTTCTCCCTCTTCCTGTGTCTCTGCCTCTCTCTCTCTCTGTGTATGACTATCATAAAAAAAAATAGAATGGAATGTTCTGTATATATCTGTGAAAACCATTTGTTCCAGTGTGTCATTCAAGGCCCTTGTTTCTTTGGTCTTACTCTGCTTAGATCTGTCCTTCTTTGAGTGCCATGTTGAAGTCTCCTACTGTTAATGTATTATCTATGTATCTCTTTACTTTGGTTATTAGTTGATTGATATACTTGGCCGCTCCCACATTAGGGTATTAATATTCATAATTATTCGGTGGTCTTGTTGGATAGATCCTTTAAGTATGATATAGTGTCCCTCTTCATCTTTTACCACAGTCTTTGGTTTAAAATCTAATTTATGTGATATGAGGATTGCTACCCCAGCTTTCTTTTAAGGACCATTTGAATGATAAATGGTTCTCCACCCCCTCATTTTCAGTCTGGAGGTGTTGTTAGGTCTAAAATGAGTCTCTTATAGATAGCATATAGATGGGTGTTGTTTTTTTATCGAGGTAGATACCCTGCTTCTTTTGATGAGATCATTTAGCCCATTCATGTTCAGAGTAGCTATAGAAAGATATGAATTTAGTGGCATAGTATTACCTATACTGTCCCTGTTTCTGTGGTTTGTTTCTTTGGGCTCCCTTCTTCACTTACCGGGTCCCCCTTTATGTTTCTTGCAGAACTGGTTTGGTGGTCACATATTCTTTCAGTTTCTGTCTATCCTGGAAACTCTTTATCTCTTCTTCTATTCTGAATGACAGCCTTGCTGGATAAAGTATTCTTGGCTGCATGTTTTTCTTGTTTAGTACCTTGAATATATCATGTCATCCCTTTTTGCCCTGTCAGGTCTCTGGATAAATCTGCGGTTAATCTGATATTTCTCCCCATATAAGTTAGGAATCCCTTGTCTCGAGCTACTTTAGTATTTTATGTTTATCTTTGAAATTTGCAAGCTTCAGTATTATATTTTGGGGTGTTGATCGGTTTTTGTTGGTTTTGCGGGGCCTGTCTATCTCTTGGTTTTGAATGCCTGTTTCCTTACCCAGATTAGGGATGTTCTCAGCTATGATTTGTTTAAATATACTTTGTGGTCTTCTCTCTCTCTCTCTCTCTCTCCCCCTCCCTCCCTCTCCATCTTCTGGAATCACAATAAGATGAATATTATTCCTTATCAAACTATCATTTATTTCCCTAAGCCTCTCCTCATGGGTTCTTAATTGTTTTTCTTTTTTCCTGGCTTCCTTACTTTCCATCAACTTGTCTTCTAGGTCACTCACTCTTTCTTCCACCTCATTAACCCTAGAAGTTAGAGCATCCAATTTAAACCATATTTCAATTAAAGTATTTTTACTTTCAGCCTGATTAGATTTCACTTCTGCAGTAAAAGAACCTCTAGAGTCCTTTATGCTTTTTTCAAGAGCCACGAGTAATTTTATAATTATACCTCTGAATTGTTTCTCTCACATGCTACTTAAATCCATATCCTTTAGATCTGTGCCTCACAATATTACTTCTGGTTCTTTCTTTGTGGTGAATTCTTCCTTCTAGTCATTTTGTTCAGTACAGAATACCCGTATGAGCAAGCAGAGTCAAACATATCAACCACAACCTAAGTAAAATATACCCTACACAATTCCAAGGAGGTCAGGGACCAGAAAATAAAAGAAAAAGGAAAGAGAAAAGACCATGAAAGTTAAAAAGAAATTTTAAAAATAGTTAAAATATAATTTTAAAAAGGGGGTGGGAGGAAGTGGTGGTGGACAGAGAATATAGCCTTACAGAGTGGACCTAGAGGGTGATCTCTTGGCTTTGAGTGTATTGTGTTTGTATATTAGAAGGTGCTAAATCACGAATTTTTATTTATTTATTTATTTTTTAAATTACAAATTTATATAAACCAGCAATACTTATATAGAGACACAACAGCAACCTCAAAGACAAAAAGATGATAAAAGATGGGGGCAGAATGTAAAGGAAGAGAGGATATAATCTCACTGAATGGACCAACACGGTGTTCCACTTGGTTCTGAGTGTATTTTGTTCCATATGTTAGAAGGTACTAAATTCCACAATTATAAAACAAAACTAGGAGAAAACCCCCATAACTTATATATCTACAAAAATCAAATTGAATACATTGAAAGGAATCTGAAAATGAAGAACATATCTAAGATACGTAATTGTAAAAATATGAAAGTCAAATAGGCAAAAACTTGAAAACAAAGAGTTGATAAAAATATTGTAGTTAAGGCAGGAAGAAAGAAAACATATTGGAAATTTTTACCCTGAAAGACGAACAAATTATAAGGACAAAACTTCAAGTTCTATATACTATTTTCCTTAGTCCTGGGGCTTTCCAGTGCTGCTTGGTCAGTAAACTTGTTGTTCCTCTGTTCTTCCAGCTGTTCTTCTGGGGGAGAGACCTGCTGTGCTGATTCTCAGGTCTTTGTGCCTGGTCGGAGATGCCCCACCCCTTGCCACATGGCAGGCTTCCTGTAAGCTGTTTTCCTTGTAATGCCTTTATTCCCTAGAGGTCACACCTCTCCCAGGTGAAAGGAGAAAAAAAAATGGCAGTGGCCAGATCTCAAGCCCTGGAGCCAAGAGCTCCTTGTGTGTATGGAACTGCAGTCTCTCAGAGCACACTGGCCTCCATCCTCCTGGGGGTAGGCGTGGAGGCACTGATTTGTACAAATTGAAGGGCACCTAGCGACAGGAGAGCTTTTGCCATCTTTAGTTCTCCCTGGTTCCGACTGTCCCGGAGGGAATGGAGGATAGCTAGCTTTGTCAGCTGTGGTGCCCTGGGATGAGTGCTGCCCCAGGTTTTGTGCTCTGGGGGTCTGCTTCTTCCACAGGGAATGGCGGATAGCCTGCTTCTATCTGCTGCCAGGCTGTGGGGCAGAAAGAGCTCAGCTGCTGGCCTGCAGACCTGGCCCACCTCTTCCAGATGCCCCTGGAGACTTGCTGCACAGTTTCCGATGAGCTTTCTCCTGGGTACCCCTATTCTTACTGTGTCTCTGGGAATATTGAGACTTCACTGCCCCTCCTGCGATTCTGCCCTATTGTCCCACTGAGCACTTTTTAGTCAGGGAAGACTTTCAGGAGCAGATTTCTAAAGTTCCTGATTGTGTGTTGCACCTCTTTCCTGCAGCAGCTTTCCAACGATCCCTTCCTTGCCACTTGCCATTTATCTTCTGATATATCCCCTCCATCCCTCTTCTTTGCCATCCTACCTTGTAAGAAGCGATCACTGTTCTCTGTAGCATTCCAGCTCTTCTCTCTTTACATCTCAGGTTAAATTCATAGGTTTTCAGGATGGTTTGAAATTTATCTAGGTAAGTTTGGGGGACCAGATGAAATGAGGACCCCCTATTCTTCCACCATCTTGCCTCCAGCCCCCCGTTTAGCCTTCTTTTTTTAAATTTTTATTTATTTATGATAGTCACAGAGAGAGAGAGAGAGAGAGAGAGAGAGAGAGAGAGAGAGAGAGAGGCAGAGACATAGGCAGAGGGAGAAGCAAGCTCCATGCACCGGGAGCCCGATGTGGGATTCGATCCCCGGTCTCCAGGATCGCGCCCTGGGCCAAAGGCAGGCGCTAAACCGCTGCGCCACCCAGAGATCCCTAGCCTTCTTTTTTTAAATTAAGATTTTATATGTTTATTTATGAGAGACAGAGAGAGAGAGGCAGAGACAGGCAGAGAGAGAAGCAGGCTCACAGCAGGGAGCCTGATGTAGGACTCGATCCTTGAAGTCCAGGATCACGTCCCCAGCTGAAGGCAGATGCTCAACTGCTGAGCCACCCAGGTGTCCTTTTGGCTTCTTTTTTTAAACCTTTTTTCCACTTGAAATCAAACAGACCTTAAATCATCCACACTCATCAGACATCTTTGTCTTTCAGAAATTAAATTTCTACTCTACCTAGCCTATGCATTTCTGCTTTTTTTCATTTAGCATTTATATCCAGTATTTTCCTTGGTGTCATGTTTTCTGCCGCAGGGGATAAGTCTGAGGCATCCACTTTTAAGAGAGGAGAAAATTTTGGAAGCTACCGTAGAAGAGGGTATTTCTAGACATCCCCCTTCTGATGCTTTTGGAGGTTGTGATTCCATTTTGATATCAAACCCTGATACTTTTTTTTAATGGGAAGTAACCTTTTAGTAAGTGCAACAATATGGCCTAGTTAGTGGTCTTCACTATATTCAAAACAATATTTCACATGGAGTGACACATTTCTGTATGTTCTTTTAATAATAGGTATGTTTTCACTGATGGGGGCACTTGACAGGATGACCACTGGGTGTTATGCTATATGTTGGCAAATTGAACTCCAATAAAAAAATATACAAAAATAAAAAAATAATAATAGGTATGTTTTTTAATGTAGTGTATACTTGTGCATCTTACTTAAGATTGCAACAGAAGTACTTTCTAATTTCATTACATAGCTATCCCTTCCGTATCTTAGAATTTTTGCTTTTTTATTTATCGATCTGTGTTGCCATTTTTTTTCAGTAGAGAATACCTTTTATATGTAAATGGACTTAGGAAGTAAAGGAATGTTCTGAAGAAAAGAAAATCACTGATATAAATGGACCATGTTAAAATAAATACTGTTTACATTCATGGATCTTCACTTCTGATTCTTTTCCTTTACATATACGTCAATCTTTAGGTTCTTGTAGAAGACAGAGAATTGAATTATTTGATCAATAAACATAAATTACTTATTAAATATAACATACTCCCATAATTAGAGAATGAGAATTTTTTTTTTTTTTTTTTTGAGAATGAGAATTTTTAACAAGTTCTTAAAATATCTATATAACTTAATCATTTGTTTGGCACAAAGATCATTTAATACATTAAAATAGGTATTTGGTAGTCCACATTGCCCATTGGCCAATAACTTTAGAAATAAGTAGTGGAAAGTTACCCAATCTTACCTAATACGGAATTAAGTAACATGGTTTAGATTTCCTTTGACTCAAATAGAAAATAGAAAAAGAACTTACATAACATCCTGGGAGGAATTAAAGAAAAAGACATCAAGTCAAATTTTACTATTTACATGCTTTACTCAAAGGAAAGCTTTACAGGCATTTGCCTGACTCATTTGGTAGAGCATGGGACTCTGGATCGGGGTTGTGAATATGACTACCATGTTGGGTGTTGAGCCTACTTTTAAAAAAATTTAAAAATAAGAATGAAGGAAAGTTTTCATCTATATACCATTGTAATTTTTTAAATTAAATCAATAAGACAAAATAATGAACTTATTTTACTAAATGTTAACGAATAAAGAACCCCTCCCAAAAATGGAAGAGTCGATCATTATAAAAATTCAGTCAAAAAGACAGAAAGCCAAAAAATGCATGATATAATAAATGAATTCCAAACTGATTCTTTGAAGACAGCAGTAAAATATAACAACCTATTGTAAGTATGATTTAGAAATAAAATGATTAATATTCATAAAATATTATTCAAGGTTAGGCTTCCTTAAACATACAATGCTAACTTTGGAAAAGGCACTTCTAGCCCTGGCCAAGTGCAGATATTTGAAAATCCTCTCTCTCGAAGGAGCAACTAAAAAGCTGGGTGAAATTGACAAAAAGAACCATTTCTGTGTTCTGGAAATCAGAGAAAAGCATTCAAGAATGTTAGTCTTTGGTAAAAAATATTGGAATCTGTGTTACTCTGGCCTGGGTCTTACCCACTTCCTGCTTAGCTCCATCCACGAGAAGATTCTACCAAAATGAAATAAAGATCTTCCTGGATAAAGACTTGGACAATTCCATGCTAAAAGACCTGTATTATTATAATAAATACTAAAGGAAGTCCTTCAGACTGAAGGGAAATGACTCTACAGGGTGACCTGAATCCAGGAGGAGAAATGAAGAACACAGAAAATGGTAAATAGACGGGTTAATGGAACAGACTCTATTTTTTCTCTGCAATAATTTAAGACACAAGACTATATAAAGCAATAATTATTACACTGTATTGTTGGGTATATATCATATACTTATGTAATATATATACCAAGAATACAAAGGTTTGGGGGTATGGAACTGTATAGAAAGAATGTTTCTCCATTTTACTGGAAGTATTAATCTGATGATTATTTTTATACGATCAAATACATACTGTAGCCATTAGAACAAACACTAAGAAACTAACGAAAATATGTAGTTCAAAATTAAAAGAGAAATTAAGGGGTACCCGGATGGCTCAGTCAATAGAGTGTATGACTCTTAGGGTTGTGAGTTTGGTCCCCACATTGGATGTAGAGATTACTTTTAAAAATTCCTAAAAAACATTTAAAAGAGAAATTAAAATGGTACATGAAAAATTAGTGAACATAAATGAAGGCAATGAAGGTAGAACAGAGGAACCAAGAAAAAGGCAGTAGACAGAAAATGAATAGCAAAGTGACAAATTGAAATCCAGCTATATAATAACTATGTTAAATTTTAATTGCTTAAGCACCCAAATTAAAAAGCAGATATTATTATTATTATTATTTTAAAAAGCAGATATTATACTGGATAAAAAAAGTAAGATCTAAGTATATGCTCTCTGCAGGAGATATTAAATTCAAAGACACAAATAGGTTCAACAGGAAAGGATATAAAAATATACATCATGTCGATGATAACTGTAATAGGGTTGATGTGTCTATAGTAATGCTTGAAGAAAGAAACTTAGACTTCAGGGGCGCCTGGGTGGCTCAGTGGGTTTAGGTCTGCCTTTGGCTCAGGTCATGATCCTGGGATCAAGCCCCATGTCAGGCTCCCTGCTCAGTGGGGAGTCTGCTTCTCCCTCTCCCTCTCCTCTTCCCAACTCCTGCTCATGCTCTATCTCTCAAATAATATAAAATAAAATCTTTTTTTTAAAGACAAGACATAAAGATAATATTATGAACCACAAAGAGGGGAGTTACATAATCAGAATAAAGTCAATACGAAAGGAATATATAACAATTATATATATATATGTATATATATATATATATACACACATATAATATATGCAGAGAAAAAAGTGGCAGAAGTAAAAGGAATAGAATAAGGAATAATAGTGGGGTATTTTGATACTCATTTTAACTAACTGGAAGAACTAGACAAAATCAAGAAGAATATAGCATACATGAACATTAACTTAACTTTAAAAAATATTTTATTTATTCATGAGAAACAGAGAGAGAGAGGCAGAGACACAGGCAAAGGGAGAAGTAGGCTCCTCATAGGGAGCCCAATGCAGGACTCCATCCCTACACTTGGGATCATGCCCTGAGCCAAAGGCAGATGCTCAACCACTGAGCCACCCAGGCATCCCAAGCCTCAGTATTCTTAAAGATTGAAATCATACAACATATATTCTATGATCACAATGGAAATAAATTTAAAATTAAAAGAGAATGATAGGATATCCTTAAATATTTGGGAATTATACAACACATTACTAAATAACTGATAGGTCAAGGAAGAAATCATAAAGGAAATGAGAAAGTATTTTGAAACTAAGGCAAATTTTAGAAATTTATAGCTTTAATGACCTATATTAGAAAAGAAGAAAGATTATAAGTCAAAAATTGTACTTGTCCTTTAAGCCTAGAAAAAGAAGAGCAAAATAAGTCCAAAGCAAGCAAAGAAAAATAAATAATAAAAATTACAGTCAAAATCAATTAAATATAGAAGTAAAGCAGGGATGCCTGGGTGGCTTGGTGGTTTAGCGCCAGCCTTCGGCCTAGGGCATGATCCTGGAGTCCCGGGAGGGAGTCTCACATTGGGCTCCCTGCATGGAGCCTGCTCCTTCTGCCTGTGTCTCTGCATCTCTCTGTGTCTCTCATGAATAAATAAATAAAGTCTTTTTAAAAAAGAAGTAAAGCAGGAGGGGAAATCAATAATCAAAATTGGTTCTAACAGGAAAATATCTACAATGTTGACAAGTCTTTAGATACACAGATCAAGAAAAACGACTATTCTTGTACAGAGTATCAAAATTAGCAATAGAATTTGGACATCACTACTAATCCTGCATAATTTAAGAGGATTGTGAAGGAATATTCTGAATAATAGTATGCCAGAAAATTAGACAACTTACCTGAAATGGACAATTCCTAGAAAGATAAAAATCAAAACGTATTTAAGAAGAAATAAAAAATATGAATAGAAAAAAAATATGAATAGACCCATGACACAAGTAAATAGTTTAAATCAGTAATCCAAAATATTTTCACAAAGTAAAACCCACTCAGGTGGCTTAACTGCTAAATTCTATTAAGTATTTAAAAGAAATAATAGCAATACTTCACTAATTGTTTCAGAAAATAGAGTGTAAGGAAAAATTTCTCTACCCATCCTATGAATTCAGTATTCATCTGACACCAATGCCAAAGATCTCAGAAGAAAAGACAACAGACCAATATATTCCTTATGAACATGACACAATGATACTTAAAATATTCACACACTTAGTGCAATAACATAAACAGGATGACATACCTTGACCACGTAGGATTTATCCTGTGAATGTAAGGTTGGTTTAATAATCAAAGTTTATGTAGTGTACAATATTAATAGAATAAAGGATTAAAATTACATGATTTTTTCAGTAGATGTAGAATAGTATTTGATGAAATCCAACACAAATTTATAATAAAAAGGTTTAAGAACCTGGGAATAGAGGGGAACTTTGTCAATCTGATAAAAGGCATATATGAGAAACCTAGAGGTAACATACTTTTTTTTAAAAAAGATTTATTTATTTATTCATGAGAGACAGAGAGAGAAAGAGAGAGAGAGGCAGAGACACAGGCAGAGGGAGAAGCAGGCTCCATGTAGGGAGCCCGACGTGGGACTCAATCCCGGGTCTCCAGGATCAGGCCCTGGGCTGAAGTCAGCACTAAACCAGCTGAGCCACTTGGGCTGCCCCCAGAGGTAACATACTTAATGTTGAAGAAATGTATTACATGCTCCTACGGGTGTTAACAAGGCACAGATACTAAGTTTTTACACATCTGCTTCAACTTCTAGCCACTGCAAGAAAGAAAAAAAAAGGACATTAAATATACCTAGATTGGAAAGGAAGAAATAAAACTGCCTTTGATCTAGAAAAAATCTAATAACTAAAATTACTAGATGTAACAATTGAGTTTAATAAATTCACATGATACAATAAGAGTATATAAAATTGATATTTTTACATACTAGCAATTAACAGCTGGAAAATGGAATTAAGAATAGAATTCCAGGGATCCCTGGGTGGCGCAGCGGTTTGGCGCCTGCCTTTGGCCCAGGGCGCGATCCTGGAGACCCGGGATCGAATCCCACATCGGGCTCCCAGTGCATGGAGCCTGCTTCTCCCTCTGCCTGTGTCTCTGCCCCTCTCTCTCTGTGTGTGATTATTATAAATAAATAAAAAAAATTAAAAAAAAAGAATAGAATTCCATTCACTTAGTATCAAACAATACAATACTTAGGGTTAAATTTGACACAAGAGTTGTACACTTAAAACTACAAAACAGGTCTGATAGAAATCAGAGAATATCTGAATATATGGAGACATTCCATGTTCATGGAGTGAAATACTTATTGTCAAGGTGGCAATCATATCCAAATGATCTGTAAATTCAAGTCAATCTCTATTTAAATCCCAAAAGATGTTGATAAGTTGGTCCTAAAATTTAGAGGGAGATGCAAATGACCTAGAATAGCCAAAACAAATTCTAAAAAGTACAAAGTTGGAAGACTTACACTAACTGCAAAACTTACTACTAGATCACAGTAATCAAGACAGTGCCATATTGGCAAAATTACAGGCATATGGATCAATGTAATCGAACTGAGATTCTAGAAATAAATCCTTACATCTACATTCAACTGATTTTGGCAAAGATACCAACAGAAATCAGTGGGGGAAAAGATGCTCTTTCAATGGTTCATGCTGGGAGGTTTGGCTATCCATATGTAAAAAAACAAATTTAAACTCTTACCTCACATGACAACTACAGAGAAAAGTTAAATATATAAACAAAATAGATACAATTCTAGAATGAAACAGGAGGAAATCTTTGTCTTCGAGTTAAACAAAGATTGACAAATTGGACTCCCATTTCATCAAAATTAAGAAATGCTTTTGAAAATCACTGTTAATAGAATGAAAGGGCAAGCCACAGTCTGAGAGAAAATATTTGTAAAACATATTTGGTAGAGGACTTGTATGCAAAATATAGAAGGACCTCTCAAAACTCATTAAGAAAATTTAAAAAATGAGTATCTTAGTTTGGGCTACTATATCAAAAATACCATAGGTTGGATGGCTTAAGGCAACAAACATTTATTTCTAATGGTTCTGGAGACTGGCAAGTCTAAGATAAAGACTGCAAATCTGGCATCTGATGAGAGCCCTCTTCCTGGCTTTTGAGGACCACCTTGTCACTATATTCTCACATTGCCAAGAGAGAGATCATCTCTTGTGTTTTTCTTTTTAACATTTTATTTATTTATTTGAGAGAGAAAGAGACAGTGCACACAAGTGGGGAGAGGGGCAGAGGGAGCTGGGAAAGTAGACTCTGCACTGAGCAGAGAGCCCAATGCGGGTTTCAATCCCAGGACCCTGAGATCATGACCTGAGCCAAAGGCAGACAGATGCTTAACCAACTGAGCCAGCCAGCGCCCCCTTGTGTGTGCTATGAAGGCATGAATCCTTTCATGAGGGTTCCACCTTCATGATCTCTTTACCTCCCAAATGCCCCACCTCCAGATACCAATCAACTGGAGATTCTACTTCAACATATAAGTTTGGGGGAACAAAAATATTCAGTCCATAGTAATGGGAAAATAATTTAAATATTTTAGTAAAGAAGATATATTTATAGCTAATAAATACAGGAAAATATGCTCAAACTTTACTAGTTATTAGGAAAATATAAATTGGAACCAAAATATTATGCCACCACAGATCCATTAGAATGACTATAATTTTATTTTTTAATTTTTATTTTTAATGATTTATTTATTTATTTATTTTGAGAGAGACAGAGAACACACAAGTAAGGGGAGGGCAGAGGGAGAGAACCTTCAGGCAGACTCCCTGCTGACCATGGAGCCCAACATAGGGCTGAATCTCACAGCCCATGAGACCATAACCTGAGCTGAATGTTAAATGACTGAGCCACCTAGGTGCACTTAGAATGGCCATAATTTTAAAATAGATAATTTCACATGTTGCAGAGTGTGTGGATTAACTGGAATTCATACATGCAAGTTGGAATGTCAAATTATATTGCCACTTTGGAAAATGGCTTGACTATTTCTTTAGAGAGAAAATGTAAGCCACAAAAACTAAAACAAGTGAGACTACATTAAATTAGAGGTTTTTTAAAAAAAATATTTTATTTATTCATGAGAGACAGGGAGAGAGGCAGAGACACAGGCAGAGGGAGAAGCAGGCTCCATGCAGGGAGCTCCATGTGGGACTCGATACCAGGTCTCCAGGATCATGCCCTGGACTGAAGGCGGCGCTAAACCGCTGAGTGACCCGGGCTGCCCAAATTAGAGGTTTTGAACAGCAAAGGAAACAATCCATTAAAAAGGAAACCTACAGAATGGGAGAAAGTATTCACAAACCATTTATTTGCTTAAGGGTTAATATCCAAAATATATAAACAACTCCTACAACTCTATAGAAAGAAAAAAAAAGGAGGAAAGAAAGAATCTGTTTAGAAAATTGACAAAGGATCTGAATGTTTTTCTAAAGACACAATGGCTAATAGATGTATGAAAAAATGCTTAACGCTACTAGTCCTCATGGAAATGCAAATCAAAACCACAATGAGATATTGTCTTATACCTGTTAGGATGACTGTTATTATGAAGACAAGGGAAATCTATAACTCTTCTATACTGTTGGTGGGAATGTAAAATGGTATAGCCACTATTGAAAACAGTATGTCAGTTCCTCAAAAAATGAAGAATTGACCATATTCTTTGGCAGTCTCCTTCCTGGGTATATCACTATCAATAGGCTGATTTCAATTTCTTTAGAAGATATTTCTTCTTCAGAGATATCTACACATTCATGTTCATTGTGGCATTATTCATGATAGAGAATATATGGAAACCATTTAAAGGTCCCTCAGAGGATAAATGGACAAAGATATACATTTATTAAGCCATGAGAAAGAAGATCGACATCCTGCTAATTGTGAGAACATGGATGGACCTTGAAGGCATGCCAAGTGAGGTTAGACAGAGAAAGACAAATTCTGTATGATGTAACTTGTATGTGGCCAAATTTATGAAAACAGTAGAATGGTGGTTACTATAGATTGTTTGGTTGGGGAATTGGGCAGATGTTATTTAAGGGTACAAGCTTGCAACTAGTAGATAAATAAGTTCTGGAAATTGAATTCACAGCCTAGTCTCTTGTACTGGTCTCAACCTATTGCTAGTGATCCTATTATTTAGAAATGCCTGGGGGCACTCACCTGGGACAAGGCCCCACACATATCTCCCCATGTTGTGGCTGGACAGGCCCTTTTGCTTCTTAGCAGGATGGCAAGATGCAATGCAGCAATAACCATCAGGAAACTTTGGGAAAAAAAACAGGTTTATTTTTCACAACTCCTAAAGGATATTATAGTGTGCCTGAGGCCACACGGTGAGGTCTTGATCAGAGACAGAGAGAGGGAAAGAGAGTGAGTGAGCACAGGCTTGGGGTTCTGTTTTTTTTTTTAATTAAAAAAAAAACACTATTTATTTATTCATGAGAGGCACCAGAGACAGGCAGAGACATAGGCAGAGGCAGAAGCAGGCTCCCTACTGGGAGCCAATTGTGAGACTTGATCCTGGAACTCTGGGATCACGCTCTGGGCAGAAGGCAGGTGCCTTCTGCTTAAGTTCAACCACTGAGCCAACCAGGCGTCCCTGGAGTTCTGCTTTTATTGAGGTCCAGGGTGGGTCTCCAGGCTTTCTCTCAGGTTCACTATTTGTGAATTTTAAAGAACAGGAATGAAAGTTTGGGAAGGGAAACACAAGTAACCAATCTCAATTATCTGAGTCAATCAAAGATTTCCAATACAAAAGAATTTCAGGAGTGCAGTGGCCTGGCTCTTTTTCTGGTCTTGCAGCTGGCAATGTGTTTGAGATAGCTGTCATTGAAGTAGATGCTTCAGCAATTACGAGCTCAATATTCGCACTTGCATTACAACAAACAAACAAATAAACAAAACCTGTCCTGGGCTTACACTACACATCTACACATCATTACTATAGTCACCAATATTGTATTATAAACTTCCAAGTTGCTAAGAGGGTAGATCTTAATTGTTCTCACCAGGAAAAAAGAAATGATGATGTTTCTTTTTTTTTTTTTTTTTTGATGATGTTTCATGACAAAGGTATTAGCTAATGCTGTAGTGGCAATCCTATTACAATATATACATGTATGAAACCAATACATTGTACATATTAACTTACACAATATTATATGTGAACTATATCTCAATATAAAAAAAATAATAAAAAACCTAATAATAAAAAGTTCAGGATATGTCCCTGCTATTCCCCTTGAAGGTGTCTACCCAGGAAAAATGAAAATACATGTCCACACAGGGATATACATGAATTTTCAGAGCAGCATTATTTAGAGCTGCAACAAACTAAACAATCTAATGTCTATCACCAGGTATATGGATAATCAAATTGTGGTATATGTCTCTAATGGAATGTTAGTCAACAATTAAGAGGGATGAACTACTAATAAATATTACAACATGGATGAACCTCAGAAATGTTACACTAAGTGAAAGAAGCCCTATTCAAAAGCATATTGTAGGATTCCATTTTATGAAATGTCCAAACAAGTCAAAGTTGTAGAGACATAAAGCAGATAAGTGTTTGTGAATGGATTTGAGAGAGAAATTAATCACAAATTTTGCAAATTAAGTTCAAATTAACTTTCAAACTAATTAATTTTGCAAGTTGCAATTTAATTGCAAGCATACGGAAACTTTCAGATGATTGAAATGATCTAAGTAGTTTGTGGTAGGTGTATAAGTATAAAATTAGTAGAAGTCATTTGAGTTTTATTCTTGTAATGAGTGAATTTTATGGTATGTAAATTATCCTCTGATTAAGCTGTTAAAAGTTTTAAAAATGGGGAAATAGAATAACTACAGATACAGGAAAGGTCAAAGGGACAAGTGATTTCCTCTAGAAATTTTTTTCTCATTGTATTTGAAAAATGAGAAGAAATGGATTTTTTTAATAATCATTTGTTTAGTCAGTAAATCTTTATTGAGCACCTATTCCATTATCGTTATATTCTGTTTTTGCTGTTAACAGAATAAACACAGTCTCTCCCTTAAGGAGTTTCTGTTTTATTGGGAGGAAACAGACAATAAAAAAATAACCTTTGTTTATTATTATATGCCATCTGGTTATGTGTAATAAAAATGCACCATGGCATATAGATAAAACGATGTGATATTTTTAGATGGAGTGGTTAAAACTTGTAGCAAAAATCAGGCAATAAACAAGAACCATATGATCCTCTCAATAGATGCAGAGAAAGCACTGGACAAAACACAACATCCATTCCTGATCAAAACTCTTCAGAGTGTAGGGATAGAGGGAACATTCCTTAGCATCTTAAAAGCCTTCTACGAAAAGCCCACAGCAAATATCATTCTCAATGGGGAAACACTGGGAGCCTTTCCCTAAGATCAGGAGCACGACAGATCTCACAACTGCTATTCAACATAGGACTAGAAGTCCTAGCCCCAGCAATCAGACAATATGAAATAAAAGGCACTCAAATTGGCAAAGAAGTTAAACTCTCCCTCTTTGCAGATGACATGATACTGTACATAGAAAACCCAAATGACTCCACCCCAAGATTTCTGGAACTCATACAGCAATTTGACAGTGTGGCAGGATACAAACTCAACGCCCAGAAGTCAGTGGCATTTCTATACACTAACAATGAGACTGAAGAAAGAGAAATTAAGGAGTCAATCCCATTTACAATTGCACCCAAAAGCATAAAATACCTAGGAATAAACCAAACCAAAGAGGTAAAGGATCTATACCCTAAAAACTACACAACACTTCTGAAAGAAATTGAGGAAGACACAAAGAGATGGAAAAATATTCCATGCTCATGGATTGGAAGAATTAATATTGTGAAAATGTCAGTGCTACCCAGGGCAATTTACACATTTAATGCAATTCCTACCAAAATACCATGGACTTTCTTCAGAGATTTGGAACAAATCATCTTAAGATTTGTGTGGAATCAGAAAAGACCCCAAATAGCCAGGGGAATATTAAAAAAGAAAACCAGAGCTGGGGGCATCACAATGCCAGATTTCAGGTTGTACTACAAAGCTGTGGTCATCAAGACAGTGTGGTACTGGCACAAAAACAGACACATAGATCAGTGGAACAGAATAGAGAATCCAGAAGTGGACCCTTAACTCTATGATCAACTAATAATCGACAAAGTAGGAAAGACTATCCGCTGGAAAAAAGACAGTCTCTTCAATAAATGGTGCTGGGAAAATTGGACAGCCACATGCAGAACAATGAAACTAGACCATTCTCTTACACCATACACAAAGATAAACTCAAAATGGATGAAAGATCTAAATGTGAGACAAGACTCCATCAAAATCCTAGAGGAGAACACAGGCAACTTCCTTTTTGAACTCGGCCACAGTAACTTCTTGCAAGATACATCCATGAGGGCAAGAGAAACAAAAGCAAAAATGAATTATTGGACTTCATCAAGATAAGAAGCTTTTGCACAGCAAAAGAAATAGTCAACAAAACTAAAAGACAACCTACAGAATGGGAGAAGATATTTGCAAATGATGTATCAGATAAAGGGCTAGTTTCCAAGATCTATAAAGAACTTCTTAAACTCAACACCAAAGAAACAAAGAATCCACTCATGAAATGGGCAAAAGACATAAACAGAAATCTCACAGAGGCACACATAGACATGGCCAACAGGCACATGAGAAAATGCTCTGCATCACTTGCCATCAGGGAAATACAAATCAAAACCACAAGGAGATACCACCTCACATCAGTGAGAATGGGGAAAATTAACAAGGCAGGAAACTTACGAATGTTGGAGAGGATGCAGAGAAAGGAGAACCCTCTTAAACTGTTGGTGGGAATGTGAACTGGTGCAGCCACTCTGGAAAACTGTGTGGAGGTTCCTCAAAGAGTTAAAAATATACCTGCCCTACGACCCAGCAATTGCACTGTTGGGGATTTACCCCAAAGGTACAGATGTAATGAAACGCCAGAACACCTGCACCCCGATGTTTATAGCAGCGATGTCCACAATAGCCAAACTGTGGAAGGAGCCTCAGTGTCCATCGAAAGATGAATGGATAAAGAAGATGTGGTTTATGTGTACAATGGAATATTACTCAGCCATTAGAAATGACAAATACCCACCATTTGCTTAAATGTGGATGGAACTGGAGGGTATTATGCTGAGTGAAATAAGTCAATCTGAGAAGGACAAACATTATATGGTCTCATTCATTTGGGGAATATAAATAATAGTGAAAGGGAATAGAAGGGAAGGGAGAAGAAATGGGTAGGAAATATCAGAAAGGGAGACAGAACATAAAGACTCCTAACTCTGGGATACAAACTAGGGGTGGTGGAAGGGGAGGAGGGTGGAGGGTGGGGGTGAATGGGTGACGGGTACTGAGGGGGGCACTTGACTGGATGAGCACTGGGTGTTATTCTGTAAGTTGGCAAATTGAACACCAATAAAAAATAAATTTATTATAAAAAATAAAAAATAAAAATAAAAAAACACATTGAGATACCACCTCACACCAGTGAGAGTGGGGAAAATTAACAAGGCAGGAAACAACAAATGTTGGAGAGGATGTGGAGAAAGGGGAACTCTCTTGCACTGTTGGTGGGAATGTGAACTGGTACACCCACTCTGGAAAACTGTGTGGAGGTTCCTCAAAGAGTTAAAAATAGATCTGCCCTATGACCCAGCAATTGCACTGTTGGGGATTTACCCCAAAGATACAGATGCAGTGAAACGCCGGGACATCTGCACCCCGATGTTTATAGCAGCAATGTCCACAATAGCCAAACTGTGGAAGGAGCCTCAGTGTCCATCGAAAGGTGAATGGATAAAGAAGATGTGGTCCGTTTAATGTAATCCCTATCAAAATACCATGGACTTTCTTCAGAGAGTTAGAACAAATTATTTTAAGATTTGTGTGGAATCAGAAAAGACCCTGAATAGCCAGGGGAATTTTAAAAAAGAAAACCATATCTGGGGGCATCACAATGCCAGATATCAGGTTGTACTACAAAGCTGTGGTCATCAAGACAGTGTGGTACTGGCACAAAAACAGACACATAGATCAGTGGAACAGAATAGAGAACCCAGAAGTGGACCCTGAACTTTATGGTCAACTAATATTCGATAAAGGAGGAAAGACTATCCATTGGAAGAAAGACAGTCTCTTCAATAAATGGTGCTGGGAAAATTGGACATCCACATGCAGAAGAATGAAACTAGACCACTCTCTTTCACCATACACAAAGATAAACTCAAAATGGATGAAAGATCTAAATGTGAGACAAGATTCCATCAAAATCCTAGAGAAGAACACAGGCAACACCCTTTTTGAACTCGGCCACAGTAACTTCTTGCAAGATACATCCACGAAGGCAAAAGAAACAAAGCAAAAATGAACTATTGGGACTTCATCAAGATAAGAAGCTTTTGCACAGCAAAGGATACAGTCAACAAAACTAAAAGACAACCTACAGAATGGGAGAATATATTTGCAAATGACGTGTCAGATAAAGGGCTAGTTTCCAAGATCTATAAAGAATTTCTTAAACTCAACACCAAAGAAACAAACAATCCAATCATGAAATGGGTAAAAGACATGAAGAGAAATCTCACAGAGGAAGACATAGACATGGCCAACATGCGCATGAGAAAATGCTCTGCATCACTTGCCATCAGGGAAATACAAATCAAAACCACAAGGAGATACCACCTCACACCAGTGAGAATGGGGAAAATTAACAAGGCAGGAAACAACAAATGTTGGAGAGGATGCAGAGAAAAGGGAACCCTCATACACTGTTGGTGGGAATGTGAACTGGTGCAGCTACTCTGGAAAACTGTGTGGAGGTTCCTCAAAGAGTTAAAAACAGATCTGCCCTACGACCCAGCAATTGCACTGTTGGGGATTTACCCCAAAGATACAAATGCAATGAAACGCCGGGACACCTGCACCCCGATGTTTATAGCAGCAATGGCCACGATAGCCAAACTGTGGAAGGAGCCTCGGTGTCCAACGAAAGATGAATGGATAAAGAAGATGTGGTTTATGTATACAATGGAATATTACTCAGCTATTAGAAATGACAAATACCCACCATTTCTTCAACGTGGATGGAACTGGAGGGTATTATGCTGAGTGAAGTAAGTCAGTCGGAGAAGGACAAACATTATATGTTCTCATTCTTTGGGGAATATAAATAATAGTGAAAGGGAATATAAGGGAAGGGAGAAGAAATGTGTGGGAAGTATCAGAAAGGGAGACAGAACGTAAAGACTGCTAACTCTGGGAAACGAACTAGGGGTGGTAGAAGGGGAGGAGGGCGGGGGGTGGGAGAGAATGGGTGACGGCACTGGGGGTTATTCTGTATGTTAGTAAATTGAACACCAATAAAAAATAAATTAAAAAAAAAGAAAAAAAAAGAAGATGTGGTCTATGTACACAATGGAATATACTCAGCCATTAGAAACAACAAATACGCACCATTTGCTTTGACGTGGATGGAACTGGAGGGTATTATGCTGAGTGAAATAAGTCAATCAGAGAAGGATAGACATATGGTCTCATTCATTTGGGGAATATAAAACATAGTGAAAGGGAATAAAAGGGAGAGGAGAGAAAATGAGTGGCATACATCAGAAAGGGAGACAGAACATTAGAGACTCCTAACTCTGGGAAACGAACAAGGGGTGGTGGAAAGGGAGGTGGGCGGGGGGTGGGGGTGACTAGGTGTCGGGCACTGAGGGGGGCAGTTGATGGGATGAGCACTGGGTGTTATGCTATATGTTGGCCATTTGAACTCCAATAATAATAAAAGAACTGTTGGTACTGGCATGATGAATGGAATAGAATAAAGAACTCAGAAATAAACCTTTGTGTATATGATCATGTGATTTCTGACAAAGGTATCAAGAGCATTCAACGTGAAAAGTACAGTTTTTAGGGGATCCCTGGGTAGCTCAGCAGTTTGGCACCTGCCTTCGGCCCAGGGTATGATCCTGGAATCCTGGGATCGAGTTCCCCATTTGGCTCCCCACATGGAGCCTGCTTCTCCCTCTGCCTGTTTCTGTGCCTCTCTCTCTCTCTGTGTCTTATGAATATTTTTTTTTAAAGACAGTTTTTCTACACATGGTGCTGGGAAAAATGGATATCCACATGCAAAAAATAGTGATTCATATCTTATGCCATATACAAAAATTAACTGAAAATGGTTCAGTCTTATATTAAAGATTTCAAATTGTAAAACTCGTAGGAGAAAACAGTGGAAAAATCTTCACGACATTGGATTTGGGAAAGATTTCTCGGATATGAAACCAAAGGTATAGGCAACAAAAGTACAAATAGAGAAAGTAGACTACATCAAAATTTAAAACTGATGTGCAGTGAAGGGTATAATCAACAGAGTGCAAAGGCAATGTACAAAATGGGAGAAAACTTTTGCGAATCATATCTCAAAAGGGGTTAATATTCAGAATGTATATGATAGTTCTAAAACTGTAGTTCTAAAAATGTGGACATTTATGCTAAGTGAAATAAGTCTGTCACCAGAACAACTACTGTATAATTCTAATTATATGAGTTATCCATAGTAGTCAAAATCATAGAAACAGAAAATTAAATGATGGTTGCCAGGAGCTGCGGGGAGGGACAAATGGGGAGTTGATTAATGGATATTAAAAGGTTCTGTAGGTGGATGGACCTGGAGGGTATTATGCTGAGTGAAATAAGTCAGTCGGTAAAGGACAAACATTATATGGTCTCACTCATTTGGGGAATATAAAAATTAGTGAAAGGGAATAAAGGGAAAGGAGTGCAAATATCAGTAAGGGTGACAAAACATGAGAGACACCTAACTCGGGGAAACGAATAAGAGGTAGTGGAAGGGAAGGTGGGCAGGGGCGTTGGGGTGACTGGGTGATGGGCACTGAGGGGGGCACTTGGCGGGATGAGCACTGGGTGTTATGCTATATGTTGGCAAATTGAACTCCAATAAAAAGAATTTAAAAAAAGTTCTGAAGATTGGTTGCATATCAATGAGAATATACTTACTACTGAACTGTGCACTTAAAGTGGCTAAGTTGGTAACTTTTATACTATGTTTATTTTACCACACTTTTGAAAAAGTTACTCTTGCACATCAAGACTGGTGAATTTGGGATCCCCGGGTGGCGCAGCGGTTTGGCGCCTGCCTTTGGCCCAGGGCGCGATCCTGGAGACCCGGGATCGAATCCCACGTTGGGCTCCCGGTGCATGGAGCCTGCTTCTCCTTCTGCCTGTGTCTCTGCCTCTCTCTCTCTCTCTGACTATCATAAATAAATTAAAACACACACACACAAAAGACTGGTGAATTTAAATCATGTTCTGCAGATAACAATAAGTTGCTAGCCTAACAAGATAATAAAATTGTTTGACCACTCACTTTGTATTGCTCACTCTAACTATAGATACTTTGATTTTTGTCTTACACATTATTTTGTAGAATCAAATTCTTATTCAAACCTAAGATTTAAACAATTAGAATTATGAAGTCATCTGATCTGAAGTTAGAGACCATTGGACGTCCTATTCTTCCAGGGAATACCCACTCTCTGAAAGTAATTATGGTTCTTCATATACTGCTCCAGCTCTTGCTGACTCATTGAATGGAACAATAACAAAAATAGTCAAGTAGATTAGTGGGAACAAATAGAAATTATAGATATGGATGCCAATGTATATGAATTAATACATGAAAAAGATGTGTTTTGTGCCTGCTAGGAAAGGGTGGTTTCTTTATAAATGATGATAAGATAATTGAATATTTATGGAATAATACTAAGCCAGCCTTTTTTCTTATAACTTTAGAAAAATTAGCATACATAAATAAATTGATAAAATATTATAAGAAAATTGGGGATGCTATGTCATAATCTTTGTATAGGAAAGAATTTCATAAGACAGTGACCTAGAGATTACTAGTCATAAAAACATTGGCACGTTAAAATCCACTAAAGTTAACAAACTATAATAAAAACAAAAAAGAAAAAACCAAAAGAGAAACAATAATCTGAAATACATGGCATGACATACTTACAGAAAGACTAATGTATCTTGATCAGAGTAAAGCAAACGAATCAGTGAAAAAATGGTTAATGAACAAGATATTCTCAGAAGAGAAAATACAGATGTCTGATAAACACATGACAAGAGAGGGCGCCTGGGTGGCTCAGTCAGTTAAACATCTGACTCTTGATTTGGTCTTAGGTCATGATCTTGGGGTCCTGAGATTGAACTTCGCATCAGGCTCTGTGTTCAGCTGGTGATTTTTTCTCTTCATCTCCCCCTGCCCTCCTACCCCTGTCAGATGCTCTCTCCTGCCTCTCAAATAAATACATAAATCTTAAAAAAAAGAAAACATATGAAAAGATGCTTCATTATTGGTAAGGGAGATGCAAAATGGAGCAATAACTAAAGGAAACAAACCATCCCCTGCTGGTGCAAATGGAGAGGAAGAAAGCCATTCACATGCTGTTGGAGTGTGCATTTGGGGTTGGGGGTAAATTACTGAAAGCTTTTTATAAAATAGTTATGGTAATGTCTGGTAATAGTAAGAATACACATGTTCTTTTATGCAGCACACTTACTTTGGGGAAGCAATCTTTTGGGAATAAAAGCACTAATGCACAATAATATATGTAGAAAATGTTTATTTCATCTTTATTTGTACTGTCAAAACCTGAAACCAAACTGAAGGTTTGTCTGAGAAGGGAAAGGAATGGTTGAATAAGATATGGTACAATCTGCTATCAATTATTATGCAACTGTTAAAAACATTTATGCATATAATAATATATAGAATCAGTTGACTTGGATAGGTGTCGATCATATATTAAGAAAAATGATTCACAGAGTAAATGATTGCAGTTTTGTAAAAACAAGCAGTAACTCCCTATTTCTGTGTATATAGCATTATGTTCACTTTGAAGAAATGGAGAAATGACTTGTTCATGAATCTTTTATAGCATATATACTTTTGTAATCATGTTTTAAAATAAATACAATTTTAAATTTAAGTAAGTGTTAGATACTTGTCTTTATGTTCCTTTTTTGTTTCTTGGGCTTTTGTTTTTTGCAAGACAGAATTATAATTTACCAAACTTTTTTTTAAAGATTTTATTTATTTATTCGAGAGAGAGAGAGAGAGAGAGAGAGAGAGAGAGAGAGAGGCAGAGAGAGAAGCTGGCTCCATGCAGGGAGCCCGACATGGGACTCGATCCCTCGTCTCCAGGATCAGGCCCTGGACTGAAGGTGGCGCTAAACTGCTGAGCCACCTGGGCTGCCCCCCCCCCCTTTTTTTTTAACCAAACTTTTTAACTTAACTTTTAGCTACTCATCAGAGTTCAGCATTTCTCCAGTGGAAAGATGTGTTTGTGGGTATGTGTTAAATCACCTGGGATGGGTTTTGTTTTTGTTTTTGTTTTTTAAAGTGTAACTGCCCCTGTCCTTTCCTCCCTCCCATCCTTCCAGGGATGATGGGTGCAAGTGGGCAAGGCATTTGTATTTTGTAAGTTTCACAAGTGTTTCTGCCCTGTCCCCTGTACCATGGTGCCTGGTTGACAGCTACTGAGTCTAATGCTGCAGATACTGATTGAAGCTAGAAATTGTGGCTGGGTTTTAATCAAATAATGTATTTTCCTAAGTAGGAAAAGTCATGTCTTACTTTTCTTGAAAGCGTAGTCGATCTCTGGAGGAAAAGAATGCCTTACAATTTCCACAGTTTGTTTTGTAATTTTGTTCTCTGTGAGAGAGACCTTATGGCATATTTAAAAGCACTATAGGAGAAATGCTTTTAAAGCATTAACCAAATTGAATCATAAGAAACAGATTTCTGACTTTTATTTTTATTTTTAAGATTTTTGAAAGATTTATTTAGAGGGAGAGGGTGGAAGGGTGAAGAGAAGGAGAGAGAGAGAGAATCCCAGACTCCTGCTGAGTTCGGAGCATGGAGCCCTTAGGGCTCCATCTTAGGACCCAAGATCATAACCTGACTGGAATCAAGAGTCCGTGGCTTAACGGACTGAGCTACCCAGGCAGTGAACAGTTGGTTACCTTTAGCAGCAATTCTCAACACACTGGGTCGTTGGCACTACATGAAAACAGCCCTCTGACTCTCTGGTGGGGTAGTCTCATTCATTCTGACCAGTCCCCTTGTTCTCTGCTTACTTTGGAATCTTTCTGCTTTCTGACCTGAACATTGCATTTCCTCGATTTATAGCACCTTCCTTTTGTTCAACTGAGCTAATGTCAGACCTGATGTTTCATATAGCTTTTCAAGTTCTAATCTTTGCTTTTGCTTTTTAATTATGGTTCATACTTAGCTGCTTGGTTACATCGGTTCTAGGAGAGCTATGGACATACCTTGTCCATTCAAACATGCTCCTAAGTCCCTCACTCAGCACAGCATTTTGTGAGTAGAGAGCCATGCTGGGGCCCCGGCTGCAGCCTCTTTGCCCACTAGAGTGAGAGCCCAGTGAGAGGGCCCGCAGTCCAGAGCCAGCTTCTCTCTGGGACACCACTTCCTGACCCTCCAGCTGTGGTTCTTAAATTATGAGTGTCACAAAAGCCACGGTGGAACGGATGACAGCTACGGGGAAATGCACCAGTATAGCTTTCACATATGACTCAAGGGGGGAGGAGGTAACATTCACAGAGCCTCTCGCCCTTCCCTTCCATCCCCAAGTAAAGAACCCCTGCTCTGCCCTCCTGTTCTTCCACTAGCCAGCTCAAACGCGCCCATCCTGCGTTGGGTGTCCTATGCCGCAATGACCGCTAGATGCCGACAGAGACCTGGCAGGACGCCTCACGTCCTCTAGAGCTGAGGACCACCTTTTCTTGGGGCCAGTTTGTCCTTGCCCAGGGGATGAAATTAGGGCTCAGGACATAAGAGTGGCTTCAAATCTGTCCCTCACAGCTCATAGGCATCTTAGAAGGAATAAAGACTAAAACTCGCCCTCTGCTCGTACCTGGTACATCCTCTTTTTGCAGTCCTCTCCCTGCCCTGATCACACGGTGTGTCGGTTGATTTCCACCCTTCGGAGCCTGTAGGACAGATGCTGCCAATGTAGCTGCCTTTGCTGTCCCTGTGTTCTCCAAACCTACAGCCTCCCTTCTCCAGGTGGGAGTGGATGGAGAGCTAGCTTCCCTCTTGATCTCAGCATAACCCACCATCTAGGAGTACTGTGGGCAAGGCGAAGGACATGGGCCACATTTTAGTAGCCCTGTGACTTTGAGCTCTTTACTTAGCCTCTCTGAGCCGACCTCATGGGGGTAATTATGGGAAAGAAATTATTTCTAAAATACTTATTACAACACCTGGCAAGTAGTAAGTAATCAGTTTATGTCAGCTATTCTAATTTGTCCTCTTGGATCCTTGTAGTAAGGCCTCAGTAATTATCTATTTTACTTGGAATCCTGCATTTATAGCTCTTAGTTTTTTTTTTTTTTAATTACAGATTGTAACGTTTCTTTAAATTAGATAGCTTGCTTCATCTTATTATCTATTAGAATGGATCTACTCCTATAAAGTATGACTGGGTCTATAAAATTCTACCCATGCTCCTAGCTTCTTCAACTGTGTCTAACATTTTTTGACACTTTTTGATTCTGATTATCTATACAGCCTTGGTTTTAACGGTGGTATTGCTGTACTCTGGGTTGTGACAGCTCTGATAGTATATAACTGGAGTCAGTATTTTCTGGGAACACACAAGAGAAACTAGAAGCTTATCCCTTCACCTGGAGGTAGAAAAATTTCCCCTCTGGTATAAATATTTGATCCTGGAAGCACAGGTTCAGATATCAGGCAGAAAATGCTGCCCTAAGCTTTCTGCAGAAGATCCTGTGCCTATTCAAGTGCACAATACTGCTTGATAATGAGCAGTTGTGAGCCTCAGGGTTCCCCAAAGCTGACCTGCCATGCAGAATTGTGCACAAAGTTCAGGGTGGTTCAAAATTTCCTTCTTGTATTAGTCTTGCATTTTCTTATTAATCTTTTAAAAAATTGAGATATAATTCATATACTATAAAGTACATCATTTTAGAGTGCACAATTCAGTCGTTTTTATTATATTCGCAAAACTTTACAACAGTCACCACTATCTAATTCTGGAACTTTTAATCAACCCAAAAAGAAACCCCATGCCGATAAAACACTCATTCCTAATTCCCCACACCTACCTCCAATTCCTGACAACCACCAATCTACTTTTTGTCTCCATGGATTTGCCTGTTCTTGACATTTCATATAATTGAAATCATACATGGGACACCTTGGTGGCACAGCTACTGAGCATCTGCCTTGGCTCAGGTCGTGATTCTGGGATCCGGGATTGAGTCCTGTATCGGGCTCCCAGCGAGGAGCCTGCTTCTCCCTCTGCCTATGCCTCTGCCTCTCTGTGTCTTTCATGAATAAATAAATTTAAAATTTTTGAAAAAATGAAATCATACAGTATGTGGCATTTTGTGTCTGACTTCTTAGACTTAGCATCATGTTTTCAACGTTCATCACCGTAGCCACAGGTATCAACTCTTCATTCCTTTTTCACGGCTGGTAAATGGATAAACAAAATGTGGAAAGCCTCCTTATCTTTTTTGAGGTGTATGAGTAGGTAGAACCAATCTAACATTCTAGGATTGATGGAACAAGGCCCCTTACAACCTATGCCTTCTGTTTCAAGACCAGATCCCCATCTTCTTTCAGTCTTGCCATTTTGAGATCCAAGTTCTTTTGCTTGCACAGAGTTGTGATATGGCAGCTCAATTCCTTACCTCTACCCCAATTGTCTATCATTGCTATTGGAAAGATATGGTGGGAACTTATGTGGATCCTGTTCTCTGAACTCTGAGATGGCCTAAACACTTCAAAAGAAGTAACTTTCTCAGTCCAGCTTCAGCTCAGAGATGTGCCTTTGTAAGCAGAGGGTGGCTACTGAGGCTCCTGCCTATGGGTCATGTACCCTCAGAGTCCTGGGACACAGCCACCAAGGTGAGAGTCAGTCCTGCACTTAGAGAATGCTTTCTGTCCTGCCTCCACCTGCCACTCACCACCAAACTTCTTTTTTTCTCTCACTATCTGTAAAAGTGAATTGCTTGTCTTCGGTCCTATTTCTGGGGTTGAGTGTCATGTGTAATTATGACCACAAGATGCCAATAGAGAGCTTGACTAGAAGTCTTCCTCTGTCTCGTGGGGTTGAGAGCACCCATTTCATTTGACTGAATTATATTCATTCCACAATACATAGGAAGCACCTACTATGTCATGGCTCTGTATGAGGCTGGGTCACAGAGTTCACAGAATGACTCAAGCTACAGTAAGTGGGATCTGAACTCTATAATCAAGATGCTTCCACATTCCACAATCTCATTCTTTTTTCCAAAGGGATAAACTAGAGAAATGGAACTTCCTATAGTGAGCATTTTTAAGACCTCTAGGCACACTTAGGTCACTCTTATTTTCCACAGCCTTTTTCCTTCCCTACAAAGCCGCATGTCACAATGCTCTCCATATCACATCATACCTAATTATTTCTCTGTGTCATTTCTGTGGTCCTGGAGATGCTCATCTATTATTGTGGAACATGAGTTTATCCAATGGGCTCAAAATAACTTCTCATGAGGTCCAAAT
Source organism: Canis lupus dingo (assembly GCF_003254725.2). Classification (NCBI taxonomy): domain Eukaryota; kingdom Metazoa; phylum Chordata; class Mammalia; order Carnivora; family Canidae; genus Canis; species Canis lupus. The sequence goes on along the minus strand of NC_064281.1, from coordinate 103,252,002 downwards.
ATTGTATATTGCAATATTTTCAAGGGCAGGGGCCAAGCATTGGTCATATTTTATTTATATATTATGTTAATATTTGTGAATACCCACTACTTGCCAAGCACTCTGTTAAACTATGTATATAAAATAGTGAGTTAAAACAGAATCCTCACACTCGTGGAGCTTATTGCATTACTACTGTGCCAGGTACAATGCTTAGTACATATTTAGAAGTTTAGTCAGTGTTTGCACCATCGTTTCTTTAAGCTTTCATTGTAATTATATTCAAGATGTGACAATGATTTTAAGTCTGGCCCATTCTAGTAAAATGTATGAATAGCAAAACACATTATTAACACTTTCAATGAGCTTCAAAGATTTGACTGAAGAACATATACTTACTTAATAGATTTAAATGTTGGTGAATCTTACTAAGAGGATTACCATGGGCAATTTCAAAAAATTATGATTTTGGGTGACTAAGGGAGGTGAACGATCCTTAACATCAAAGGTAAAGACTTTTGCAGTGCTTGATACTACTGTCTTGAACATACTGGAGATCTAATATTTTGGCCAGTACAGATTATAACTTTTCTTTAAGTTAGGTGAGTTGTTTAATCTTATTTTATTTTTTTAAAAAAGATATTATTCATTTATTTATGAGACACACTCACAGGCAGAGAAGCAGAGACATAGGCAGAGGGAGAAGTAGGCTCTCTGCAAGGAGCCCAGTGTAGGACTCGATCCCGGATCCCACAATCATGACCTGAGCCAAAGGCAGACGCTCAACCGCTGAGCCACCCAGTGGTTATTTTCTATTAGAATGGATTTAGTCTGATAAAGTATAACTTCGGGTATATAATATGCTGCCCAAGCCTGGCCATCTTCCTAAGGAGTTTTATGGATGTAGGTGTTTTTTTTTTTTTTTTTTTTACCTAGCCCCTGAAAGAATGAGAAAATTCAAAAATTTTCTTTTTTTAAAAAATTTTCCAAGTATTTCAACATTGTCACCCAGAAATGACCAGGTAAGCCAATATATACAGTGAGGCAAAGCACAGAGTTTTGTATAAAAACATTTGAGTTCAAGCCTTGCCTATTCCATTTATTAAATGTGTAACCCTGTCAAGAATAAATATTTTACAGAAATATTGGAAGTAACAAATGAGGTGATTCATAGGAAAAATGCTTTGTAAAATGGCAAACTTAGTTCTAGATCTGTAATTCTGAAGAATCATAACAGATTAATTAATAAATTCAGTAAATATTTATTGGGTACCTACTTTGCACCAGGTTCTTTGTTCTGTGCTAGACACATTGTAACAATTTTAATATCTTAAACTCTAGCAACTAACTGTCTGTTTGGGAGGTACTCCTATGAACAAAAAACGTATATAGCATGAACACAAAGTATATAGCATGCCTGGCCAGGCAGATTTGTGTAATGGCAAGGTAGGAGAACATGATTGTTAAGAGCATGCTCATTTAAATACTGGACTACATATGTGACCTAAGTTCTCTGTGACTTAGTTTCCTTACCTGTGAAAAAGAGGATAATAATGGTACTTAATTTATAGGATTGATGTGAGAACCAAGTGAGTGTATCACATGCAAATCACCTAGGACAGTACCTGGTATGGAGTAAGGACTATATAAATATTAGCTGTGTTTTTTTCTTATTGTATCTCTCTGGCAGCAGTGGCAGGTAGAGCTTCATAGAGGCTATGATCCATACACTTCATCTTGAGTGATGAGCAGTTTCTTACCAGGTGAACATTGGGAATAAGGAGGATGCTCTGAACACAGAATGGTGAACCTAGGAGACTCATGAGAAGAAATATAGAAGAGGCATACCATATCCTGCAAGTAGATCACAGTTCCTGAGGGGAGCCTCACAAAAAGAAAAGCCCTAAATGGAGTTGTAGAGATGGCAGGAGCTGCAGCATGGAAGTCATTCATTGTTCATCATGTTTCAGTGTTCAGACTTTGCCAGGTAGATGACTGGAAGAGATATGGACATTGAATAAAAGCAAAATGTCTAGGAAGAACCTTCAGGTTTGTGACCTGTGGAACTGGGATTATGGTGCCCATGACCAAGAAATAGAAGAGATGTGTCTTAGCCCAAGTTTACTACAAAACAGAGACTAAAGTAAAGCTGGTGGCCTAAGGGTTTATTGAAGTCTGCAATTACAGAGCAGCTAGAATGAGCAGAGAAAGGAAATGAGGCAAGGAAGGAGAGAAAGAAAATACAAAGGAACATGTTACAGAGATTTATACAGTTTCTTGAGAAAACACAACTGGGTTGCTTGTTCACATTGTATATGTCTGGGTAAGCACTATGAAACCACCTTGGTTCAGCTGACTGACTCTCTTGAACTTCTAGGTTGTGTCATCTCACTCCTTCAAGTAATCATCAGAAAGTTGGAACCCATAGCCCATGTTATGGCACTACATTTAAGGCTAAAAACGGGAAAGCCAGAGTTTCCAGGAGTCTGATTGGGTCAGATCTTTGATGAAGCTGTTGTCATTTGTTTTTCTTTTTTAATTTTTAAATTTTATACTAGTAAACATTTTTAAATGTCATACTAGTTTCAGATGTACAACTTGGTGATTCAACAAGTTTATACATTATGCTATGCTCGCTGCAAGCGTACCTACCATCTGTCACCATAGAACGCTATTACAATATCATTGACTGTATTTCTTATGCTGTGCCTTTTATCCCTGTGACTTATTCATTTAGTAACTGGAAGCCTGTACCTCCCACTCCCCTCCACTCATGTTGCCCATCCTCCTCCCTCCTCCCCTCTGACAGGCATCAATTTATTCTCTGTATTTATAGGTCTGATTCTGCCTTTTGCTTGCTTATTTATTCATTTGTTTGTTTTTTAGATCCCATACATGAGTGAAACCGTAAGATATTTGTTGTTCTCAGTCTGACTTATTGCACTTAGCATAATACCCTCTAGGTTCATCCATGTTGTTGCAAATGGCATGATCTCATCCTTTTTTTATGGCTGTGCAATTGTCATTTTCATTGAAACAGTCATAAAGGATGATCTACTGGAGCTTGGATCTCAGTCTGAAGGATTCCATGAGAGCTGGTGCTATTAGCAGACAAGGTGACAGTGGTGACAGCCAGGGATCTCTTTTGAGCAAGGAGCCAAGGACCCGACAGGACAAGGACTCCTCTTGTGTAAACTTTCAGTTTTCAAGGGCATAAATTCAAGATGCTACAATCTACTCCTTAACACTATAATTTGGAGCCTCCATTTTTGTGAGAACAACATATTCTCATTTCTTTTCTGGATGAAAAAGTACCCTTCATATTGGTGGCCAGTTCTAGTCTCCTGAAAAGGAGGATTATTCTTATGACGGTACACTGAGATACAGTTCCTGCTACTATATCTGGTCCCAGAACCATAATTTATATTAATCATCTCCCACTACAACTACCATGTTTATACTTTCTTCACAATAAACTAGTATCTTGGCTAAATTAGGTTGCTTGTTTTGTTGAGTGACCTAGACCTTCATCCCAGAAGGGTTTGATCACTTAGTTGCTTTTCCCTTTTTGGATCCTGGTTGCTGTAATTGGATATTTACAGTTATCATTGGGATAGATGCATTAAAAGATGCGAGTTTCAAACAGAATTCTCCCTATCGCTGTGCATAGAACAATGCTAATAAAATTTAGGGTAATTACCTCAGTAAATACAAAAATTTCTTTCATTCCCATTGTTCCACTGGCATTACGCTCCCAAAGTTGCAAGATGGGAGTTGCATCTTCTGGTTCACTGAAACATTTACTGTGTCATCAAGTAGAAGTGGCTCCCAACCTTGCAACCACTATTTCAAATCCAGAATAGCTTAGGTTTGCAGGAATGGGGAAGCAAAAGTCCCACAAATGGGTCACTGGAATGATAGTCAATGGAGCCACTCCTACTACTGCCCTTCTTCAGTTCCTGAACTTAAGCTTTTAAGCTATTCAAGAAAATAATATATTGGCTACCATTTCAGTGGTTATTCTATATTTCAAGATGTTGTGACTGAGCTGGTGTCTTAGCTTATCCTTTGACATGTCTAGGTTCCATTGTCTTAGGCTTGGGTGATAAAGTACATGATAAAGTACATGGCAACTCCAGGGACTCTCATGTCCATGAGCCCATTGTTGTGCCTCCTTTGTGTAAAGTGGTCCCTTTGGTATTGACTATTATTGTGCACAGTTCAATGTTAGTGGATCAAGAATTTTCTCAGACTCTGCATGGTGGGGATGCTGAAAGTTCTGCTTGTAGTGAAGGCAAAAACATACCTGCCTTATATATCTATTCAGGTTGAGATGAATTGCTGCTTTCCCTAAATTTGAAGGGGTCTAATGTAATTGATCATCAACCAGTTGTCTGGCTGACCTATCTGAGTACTGGTGCCATTCTGGGGACTGATACTGTCCATTTCTATTACTGAAGGTTTGGCATATTCAGCAGTTGCAGTTGGTTGGGTTCATGCATAACTGGAATATCCCTTTTTCCATAAGCACATTGTACGAGTACTGGGGTAGCTGAAGAGTGACATAGGCTGAGATCCACTGAATGAATCTCTTGTCCATATGGTTGTTTTTTTTTTTGGGGGGGGGGACACATTCTATGAAGCAAACTTTACCCTAATACCTGTTTATTTTATTTTATTTTTTAACATATGGTTGTTAAGAGATTTCTCTGTGATGTATATTATTTGGTGGGTATTAACTTGAGACAAATATCTGTATGTTTTGTGTCCATTTCCATAGAGCCATCCATATACCTCTTCTGTATACTCAATCTTCTGGTTTGGGCCACTTGAATGAAGTTATAACATGGCAGCAGCAGTCCATTTCTGGCTAGTGCCAACATACTATGCTAACCTTTCTGTAAATCAGACCCTAGGGGTTTCCTCCTCTATCAGTTGGTTACAGAGATCTCATGAGGTGTGGGTTGAAGCATAGGAGTTAATGCAACAAAGTTAGGTGACATGGGCATCTTGACCACCTATTTATGTAGTTGATTCATACCTTCTGGACCTACTTGAACCTAGTCCCAAATGTATTGCTTCATGTATAAGGGGTTAAGTGGATAGCTGTTATAACTACCCAAACTTATGACATTGTGGACTTGTTAATGCCATGATTTTATTTTGGAGATCTCTCTTTGTAAAGTCTCTTGGTACCCTGTGTTCAGGTGCCCCGTGTTGACTGGACATAGTAACATAACAGATGTTTTGCAAATAGAGAGGATTTCTCTACCACAGGGGGCTTGTTATTTCTTTAGAGTTCTAAGTGTCTATTTCTATATGATTCTTCTATTGGGGACAAATAAATGCTGTGCCTCTCTTGGTGATGAGTTACAAGGCGTGAGAACTTGTTCTTTAGAAAAATACTAGTGTCTTTGAAGACACACCCTGCCTCTACTAAAACTTCACCAATATCGCAGGTCCTGAAACTTTATGTGGTTTATTTACCTCTTTTTGAGATATAAGTGAACTTCTAAAAATTTCAACAATATGGTAGGTCCACAAATCTTATAGAACTTATTTCTTGTCTCTTAGTATAGAAGTGTTTTATACAGGCATCTAGGATATCTGTCATTTCCAGCTCAGCAGGTCCAATTAAAATGAAGTGGACCAGAATGATTTTCTAAAAGAATTTCAAGATATTCAAGATCCCCGTGGCAATATTATGTCAAAGAGCCAGAGAGGGAAATGTCTAGGAAGCACTCAAGAAAGAGGATGTATGTACTCTGCTATTTTTGACATGCAAAAGTAAATTGCTTTCAATCCTCCCTACTGATGTGTGTCACAAAGAAAGTATTCTGCCAAATCAATAGCTTTGTACTAAGTGCCTGCAATGATGCTGATCTGCTTTTGTAAAGAAAGTACATCAAAAAATTAAAAAGTACATCCAGCATAGCAACTGCAGTCAGGGCTCCTATTTTGTTAAGTTTATAGTAGTCCACTGTCACCAGGCATGAACCACCTGATTTTGCAAAGGCCAAACTGAAGAATTGAGAGAAATATAAGTGGATCTGTCTATTCTATCTTTTAAATCTTTTATGGTTACACTAGTTTCTGTAGTGCCTTTACAACGTAATATTTCGGGATCCCTGGGTGGCGCAGTGGTTTAGCGCCTGCCTTTGGCCCAGGGCGCGATCCTGGAGACCCGGGATCGAATCCCACGTCGGGCTCCCGGTGCATGGAGCCTGCTTCTCCCTCTGCCTATGTCTCTGCCTCTCTCCGTCTCTCTCTGACTATCATAAATAAATAAAAAAAAAAAAAAAAAAAAAAAAAAAAACAACGTAATATTTCTTTTTATATAGATTTCTGAGATGGTAAGTTTTGAGGACTTTCACTTGGCCTTTTCTATTAAAATGGTCCTTTATCCACAGGTCAAAGATGCAACCGCAGAGATCTTGCAGAATCTAGGAACATGCATCCCAATTATACATTCATTCAGAGATCAGAGAAAGAGGAATGTGTGGTTGTGTGTACCCATTGACCCACTATGAGATGGGTATTACTTTCTGGACCAAGTTTTCATTAGACTGAATCATATGAAATTTTCCTAGCTTGAAGACTTAGAAGGACTTTAAGTCCTACAAATTTGTACCTAAATATCCATGACCTCAAACCATCAAACCAATGCCCAGAGAAAGCATGAGAATTAAACATAGTACTTGAAGAGTATATGCATTTTTATGCACTTGTCCACAAAGGTTGTCCTCTTTGAAAGCCATTAGGAGTGTCATGCTTCCATTTTGCATCTTTCACCCAGCACTACTTTGACATCAAGCAGGTCTATATCAAGAGGGACTATGTGATCTACAGGATGACCTTGAGTTGGATTGAGGAACTTTCTATTGTTTTTATCTACAAGCACTGATAAATGGTGTAAACCATTGAGTAAGAGATTCAAGCTGCTTTTTCTGTCACATTCACTGAGCCTGACCCTGTTGCAAATTCTAGGGCCAGTCATAGGTTCATTCTAAGTTAGATAGGTTACAAAACCTTTCACATTCCACTTCTAGCTCCTCATTTTTTTACACATAGTCCCCCAACTTCTTATAACCACCATTCGTAGAGTTCACTCATTTCTCACACATTTATTTTCCATCTGAATAATCAGAGACAATAAACTAGGATATTTATGGAAAGGTATCTGTTTATTTCCACCTTTAACACCCACTGGAAAAAGGAATGAAACTGATATGAATAATGATGTTGATTCTCATGAACATTCTTCTAAGGTGTACAGGTGCACCATATGACAACTTTCCATGTCAGTATGAATCTCAATCCACACCTTACCAAAAATATAACTATTTTTTTATTTTTATTTTTTTAAATATAACTATTTTTTAAAGAAATAATTCAACTTATTTCTACTTTGACAGAGGGGCAGACATGCAATTTTGTCACTTTGGGTTTCCCAAGATTGCATCTATGTTTAGAGGAGAGGTTTCAATGCATTGGATAGGAAACTAGTCTCAGTAATTTTCTGGTCTTGGATGTTTGTCACTCAAGTTTTTGCTGAGTAAACCTCATTACTGTTTTAAAGACCCCTCCATATCTGGCAACTCTTCATACTTCCTTCTTTCCCCCGTGTATGCATTTAATTGTGACAGTAAGAATACAATAATTAATACTGAGGTCAATAGCTCATGAATAATAGTGATACTGTTTGTAAATACATTCTTCTGTATTATCTTAAAAAGAATGAATTTGAAGTTCAGTGTCTTATACTGGAAGAATATGATCCTCAACAATAAATTGATGCAAATAAAATCTTCAAAATGTCCATGTAGTTTAAAATTTTTAAATTGTGGCAAACCACATAATGTGTAACTTATTATCTTAGCCATTTTAAAGTGTATAGTTCAGTATGTTTAAGTATATGCCCATTGTTGGGCAACAGATTTCCAGAACTCTTTTCATCTTGTAAAATTGAAACTCCATACCCATTAAATAACAACTATTTCCTCCACTCTCCAGGCTCTGGTAATCATTCTTATACTTTCTGTTTCCATGAATTTGACTACCCTAGGCACCTCATATAGGTGGAATCAAACAATATTTGTCTTTTCATGACTGGATTATTTAACAGCATAATGTTCTCAAGGTTCATCCATGCTGTAGCATATGAGTTTTCTTCCTTTTTAAGGTTCAATAATATTCCATTGTTTGTATATATTGCATTTTATTTATCCATTTATCTGTTGCTGAACACTTGTGTTGTTTTCACCTCCTGACTATTATAAATAATGCTTCTATGAGCTTGGAGGTGCATATATTTCTTCAAGGCCTTTATTTCAATTCTTTTGGGCATATACCCAGAAGTGGGAATCCTGGATCATATGGTAGTTCTGTTTTTAATTTTTCTAAGAAACACCATCCAGTTTTCCATAGCAGCTGCACCATTTTACATTCTCACCAATGGTGCACAAGTGTTCCAATTTCTCCACATTTTTGCAAGCATTTGTTATTGTTATTTTTCATAGTAGCCATTCTAATGGATATGGGTACTATTTTTCATAGTAGCCATTCTAATGGGTAGCCATTCTAAGGTGTTCATGCTACATTTGTTTCTCCTTTCTAGTGCATGGGAATAAACCTCAATTGCAGAGTCTGTTATGGGAAACTTAGAGTTATGGTTAAGCCTTCAGCTACATACTTACATTATCTGCATCCTAGTAAACTATGCAGAACTGGCTTCATGGTTCATATACTCCATATTTCCCCAATGTCAAAGACATGTCAGGGGGATAGCAGCCCAGGCACTTGCATTGCCATCTTGATCTAGGTTCACATTTATGCCCATGATTAGGATGAGCAATATTTGACTAGAGTATAAAATGGGGATTTCGCGTTCAGTTATAGATACTTTTAAAAGAGGGAGGAATGAAGAAATGGGGAGAGAGAGGAAGAAAAGAAGGAAGGAAGGAAGGAATGGGGAGAGAGAGGAAAGAAGGAAGGAAGGAAGGAAGGAAGGAAGGAAGGAAGGAAGGAAGGAAGGAAGGAAGGAAGGAAGGAAGGAAAATAAGTCTGTTTGTTATAATTTTCAGGTATGAAGTCTGGTTAATTTTTTTAAATGTTGCACAGGTGAATTTCAAGTGAAGTCACTTAAGAATAACTGGTATAATCTAAGGAAATAAGAAGTCCTGGGAAGTGCAAGTCCCCGAGAAATGCCAGCATTTAAGTAATGGAGAGAGAAAGACTCCAGTAAAGAGAAGGAGAAGCAGTGGATAAGGAAATAAGAGTAAAGCCATGAGATCATCGTGTAATGGAGCCCAGGGAAGATAAAACTTCTAGAAAGTCATATTTAACACCATCTAAGGTTGTGAGAAGTCAAAAGGTTAGACTGAGGCATGTTTGATCACAACGGCAAAGTAGAAGACATTTCTGAACTTTTCCAGAGCTATTATTGTGGAAGCATGGGTGTTTAAGTTGTACATTTGGAGTAAATGGGAATTGAGGAACTTTAGCAAATGTAGACTTCTTATTGAAGAAGCTAGTACAGAGTAACAGGTTGAAATTATAGGAAATAAAGCAAGTAATTAAAGAATAGAAATCCCAGAAAAGAAAGGAGGTGGTGTGACCAAGAAGACAAGTAAGTCTATTAATGTGAAAGAAAAGAAGATACAGGTGTTGCAGGTGGCCTGAATTTATAGTTAAATAGGTGGAGGAAAGTTAAAGGGGTTTATATTTAATTGCCTTAATTGTATTAATGACATAATATTCACAGTTACGGGGTGAATAATGTAGGAGGTAGAAATTGAGTTGGGGGCTTGAGAGAAGTCACAAACATTTGGAATATTGGTTATTAGAATGCTAGAATGGAATGGAAACTGACCTGAAACAAGTCAAAGGAGAGGATCAATGAGACCCAGCTGAGTTTCGAGGCTCTGAATCAGAATCAGACTTTTTGTCCAGCAGTGTCCAGAAACTCAGACATAAGAGAAATATGGATATGAGACTAACACTGGGGTTTGCTTTTGCAAGGGAGGTGTCATTTAGCCTGTTGAAGTAAAAAAGAAGTTGCAGGTGTCAGCGAATATAGTGCAGGTGAACTGCAGGCTCCAGTATCAGGAAGGAAGGGCTGGCAAATGGGGAAAATGGAGGGCGAGTAGGGGACTGCAAGGGTCTAATGTGGTGAAAGAGCTGTGTGCTAGGATATTAATGAATGTTGACAAGGTCTAAGGCATGACCACGAAGATGGGTGACTAAAGTGATAGTGAACTGCTGATAAGTCCTACAGTTGATATGGAAGGATGGAGAGCTTAGACTGATGAATTGTATAGTAGCAGAACTTAGAACCTAAAGAAGCTCAGACGCCAAGGTCACTGGTTAATGTAGTCAGTAAATAACATGTAATGAAACTGGAAAAGTTGAGAAGGGATAACATGGTATCAAAACTCTCCTAGGAAGAAAGTTTTACATAATATAAGGGAAGCAGCCATGGTGAATTAGAAAGCCAGCCTCACTTTCAGGCTCCTGTGTCACATATGGCAGAAGAGATTGATTTTCTTTATAAGTGTGAGTTCTGAGGACAGAGTCTTGGTTCAAAACCTTACTAAGCTACCATTTCTTGTGCATATCATATTGCCTCTCTAATATTCTTTTAATTTGCACAATTTATAATTATTTATTTATTTATTTATTTATTTATTATCAATCATGATTTTCTTTCGTTTTTTTTTTTAATAAATTTATTTTTTATTGGTGGTCAATTTGCCAACTTACAGAATAACACCCAGTGCTCATCTGGTCAAGTGCCCCCCTCAGAGCCCGTCACCCATTCACCCCCACCCCCCACCCTCCTCTGCTTCCACCACCCCTAGTTCGTTTCCCAGATTTAGGAGTCTTTATATTCTGTCTCCCTTTCTGATATTTCCCACACACTTCTTCTCCCTTCCCTTATATTCCCTTTCACTACTATTTATATTCCCCAAATGAATGAGACCATATAATGCTTGTCCTTCTCCGATTGACTTACTTCACTCAGCATAATACCCTCCAGTTCCATCCACGTTGAAGCAAATGCTGGGTATTTGTCATTTCTAATGGCTGAGTAATATTCCATTGTATACATAAACCACATCTTCTTTATCCATTCATCTTTCGATGGACACCGAGGCTCCTTCTGCAGTTTGGCTATTGTGGACATTGCTGCTAAAAACTTCGGGGTGCAGATGTCCCGGCGTTTCATTGCATCTGTATCTTTGGGGTAAATCCCCAACAGTGCAATTGCTGCTAGAAACATCGGGGTGCAGGTGTCCTGGCGCTTCATTGCATCTGTATCTTTGGGGTAAATCCCCAACAGTGCAATTGCTGGGTCGTAGGGCAGGTCTATTTTTAACTCTTTGAGGAACCTCCACACAGTTTTCCAGAGTGGCTGCACCAGTTCACATTCCCACCAACAGTGTAAGAGGGTTCCCCTATCTCCACATCCTCTCCAACATTTGTGGTTTTCTGACTTATTAATTTGCCCCATTCTCACTGGTGTGAGGTGGTATTTCATTGTGGTTTTGATTTGTATTTCCCCGATGGCAAGTGATGCAGAGCATTTTCTCATGTGCATGTTGGCTATGTCTATGTCTTCCTCTGTGAAATTTCTGTTCATGTCTTTTGCCCATTTCATGAGTGGATTCTTTGTTTCTTTGGTGTTGAGTTTAATAAGTTCTTTATAGATCTTGGAAGCTAGCCCTTTATCTGATACGTCATTTGCAAATATCTTCTCCCATTCTGTAGGTTGTCTTTTAGTTTTGTCGACTGTATCCTTTGCTGTGCAAAAGCTTCTTATCTTGATGAAGTCCCAATAGTTCATTTTTGCTTTGTTTCTTTTGCCTTCGTGGATGTATCTTGCAAGAAGTTACTGTGGCCGAGTTCAAAAAGGGTGTTGCCTGTGTTCTCCTCTAGGAGTTTGATGGAATCTTGTCTCACATTTAGGTCTTTCATCCATTTTGAGTTTATCTTTGTGTTTGGTGAAAGAGAGTGGTCTAGTTTCATTCTTCTGCATGTGGATGTCCAATTTTCCCAGCACCATTTATTGAAGAGACTGTCTTTCTTTCAGTGGATAGTCTTTCCTCCTTTATCAAATATTAGTTGACCATAAAGTTCAGGGTCCACTTCTGGGTTCCCTATTCTGTTCCATTGATCTATGTGTCTGTTTTTGTGCCAGTACCACACTGTCTTGATGACCACAGCTTTGTAGTACAACCTGAAATCTGGCATTGTGATGCCCCCAGATATGGTTTTCTTTTTTAAAATTCCCCTGGCTATTCGGGGTCTTTTCTGATTCCAGACAAATCTTAAAATAATTTGTTCTAACTCTCTGAAGAAAGTCCATGGTATTTTTTTTCTTTTAGTCCATGGTATTTTGATAGGGATTGCATTAAATGTGTAAATTTCCCTGGGTAGCATTGACATTTTCACATTATTAATTCTTCCAATCCATGAGCATGGAATATTTTTCCATCTCTTTGTGTCTTCCTCAATTTCTTTCAGTAGTGTTGTGTAGTTTTTAGGGTATAGATCCTTTACCTCTCTGGTTAGGTTTATTCCTAGGTATCTTATGCTTTTGGGTGCAATTGTAAATGGGATTGACTCCTTAATTTCTCTTTCTTCAGTCTCATTGTTAGTGTATAGAAATGCCACTGATTTCTGGGCATTGATTTTGTATCCCGCCACGCTACCAAATTGCTGTATGAGTTCTAGCAATCTTGGGGTGGAGGCTTTTGGGGTTTCTATGTAGAGTATCATGTCATCGGCGAAGAGGGAGTGTTTGACTTCTTGTTTCCCGATTTGAATGCCTTTAATGTCTTTTTGTTGTCTGATTGCTGAGGCTAGGACTTCCAGTACTATGTTGAATAACAGTGGTGAGAGGGGACATCCCTGTCTTGTTCCTGATCTTAGGGGAAAGGCTCCCAGTGCTTCCCCATTGAGAATTATATTTGCTGTGGGCTTTTCGAAGATGGCCTTTAAGATGCTGAGGAATGTTCCCTCTATCCCTACACTCTGAAGAGTTTTGATCAGGAATGGATGCTGTATTTTGTCAAATGCTTTCTCTGCATCTAATGAGAGGATCATATGGTTCTTGGTTTTTCTCTTGTTGATATGATGAATCACATTGTTTTACGAGTTTTGAACCAGCCTTGTGTCCCGGGGATAAATCCTATTTGGTCATGGTGAATAATTTTCTTAATGTATTGTTGGATCCTATTGGCTAGTATCTTGTTGAGAATTTTTGCATGCATGTTCATCAGGGATATTGGTCTGTAATTCTCCTTTTTGGTGCGGTCTTTGTCTGGTTCTGGAATTAAGGTGATGCTGGCCTCATAGAACGAATTTGGAAGTACTCCATCTCTTTCTATCTTTCCAAACAGCTTTAGTAGAGTAGGTATGGTTTCTTCTTTAAACGTTTGATAGAATTCCCCTGGGAAGCCATCTGGCTCTGGACTTTTGTGTCTTGGGAGGTTTTTGATGACTGCTTCAATTTCCTCCCTGGTTATTGGCCTGTTCAGGTTTTCTATTTCTTCCTGTTCCAGTTTTGGTAACTTGTGGTTTTCCAGAAATGCGTCCATTTCTTCTAGATTGCCTAATTTATTGGCGTATAGCTGCTCATAATAAGTTTCAAAAATCGTTTGTGTATCCTTGGTGTTGGTGGTGATCTCTCCTTTCTCATTCATGATTTTATTAATTTGAGTCTTTTCTCTCTTCTTTTTAATAAGGCAGGCTAATGGTTTATCTATCTTATTAATTCTTTCAAAGAACCAACTCCTGGTTCTGTTGATCTGTTTCACAGTTCTTCTGGTCTCGATTTCGTTGAGTTCTGCTCGAATCTTTATTACCTCTCTTCTTCTGCTGGGTGTAGGATCTATTTGCTGTTTTTTCTCTAGCTCCTTTAGGTGCAAGGTTAGCTTTTGTCTTTGAGTTCTTTCCAGTTTTTGGATGGCTGCTTATATTGTGATGTATTTCCCCCTCAGGACTGCTTTTGCTGTGTCCCAAAGATTTTGAACGGTTGTATCTTCATTCTCATTAGTTTCCATGAATCTTTTTAATTCTTCCCTAATTTCCTGGTTGACCCTTTCATCTTTTAGCAGGATGGTCCTTAACCTCCACATGTTTGAAATCCTTCCAAACTTCTTCTTGTGATTTAGTTCTTTTTGTTTTTTTCTTATGATTTAGTTCTAGTTTCAAAGCATTATGGTCTGAACATACACAGGGTATGATCCCAATCTTTGGTATTGGTTAAGGCCTGATTGGTGACCCAGTATGTGTTCTATTCTGGAGAAAGTTCCATGTGCACTTGAGAAGAATGTGTATTCAGTTGCGTTTGGATGTAAAGTTCTGTAAATATCTGTGCAATCCATCTGGTCCAACGTATCATTTAAAGCTCTTGTTTCTTTGGAGATGTAGTGCTTAGAAAATCTGTCGATTATAGAAAGCACTGTGTTCAAGTCACCAAGTATAAGTTTATTATTATCTAAGTATGTCTTAACTTTGGTTATTAATTGATATAATTGGCCGCTCCCACATTTGGGGCATAAATATTCATGATTTTTAGGTGCTCTTGTTGGATAGATCCTTTTAGTATGATATAGTGTCCCTCTTGATCTCTTACTACAGTCTTTGGAATAAACTTTAATTTATCTGATATAATAATGGCTACCCCTGCTTTCTTTTGATGACCATTGAATGGTCAATGGTTCCCCAACCTTTTATTTTCAGGCTGTAGGTGTCCTTACGTCTAAAATGAGTCTCTTGTAGACAGCAAATAGATGGGTCTTGCTTTTTTAACCAGTCTGAAACCCTGCGTCTTTTGATGGGGTCATTAAGCCCATTCATGTTCAGAGTTACTATTGTAAGATATGAATTTAGTGTCATCGTAATATCTATTCAGTCTCTGTTTTTGTGGATTATTTCTTTGGGCGTTCTCCTTCTTTTACAGAGTCCTCCTTAATATTTCTTGCAGAGCTTGTTTGGTGGTCACATATTCTTTCAATTTCTGCCTATCTTGGAAGCTCTTTACCTCTCCTATTCTGAATGAGAGCCTTACTGGATAAAGTATTCTTGGCTGCATGTCCTTCTCATTTAGGACCCTGAATATATCCTGCCAGCCCTTTCTGGCCTGCCAGGTCTCTGTGGAGAGGTCTGCTGTTAACCTAATTCTTCTCCCCATGAAGGTTAGAGATCTCTTGTCTCTTGCTCCTTTAAGGATTTTCTGTTTATCTTTGGAATTTGCAAGCTTCACTATTAAATGTGAGGTGTTGAACGTTTTTTATAGATTTTAGGGGGGGGATCTCTCTATCTCCTGGATCTGAATGCCTGTTTCCCTTCCCAAGTTGGGGAAGTTCTCAGCTATGATTTGTTCAAATACACTTTCTGGTCCTCTGTCTCTTTTGGCGCCCTCGGGATCCCCAATTAAACGTAGATTTTTCCTTCTGAGGCTGTCATTTATTTCCCTTAACCTATCCTCATGATCTTTTCATTGTTTTTGTCTTTTTTCCTCAGCTTCCTTCCTTGCCATCAACTTGTTTCTATGTCACTCACTCATTCTTCTACCTCGTTAACCCTTGTTGTTAGGACCTCCAGTTTGGATTGCATCTCATTTAATTGATTTTTAAATTCGGCCTGATTAGATCTAAATTCTGCAGTCATGAAGTCTCTTGAATCCTTTATGCTTTTTTCTAGAGCCACCAGTAGATTTATAATTGTACTTCTGAATTGGCTTTGTGACATTGAACTGTAATCCAAATTTTGTAATTCTGTGGGAGAGAGTACTATTTCTGATTCTTTCTTTTGTGGTGAGTTTTTCCTTCTAGTCATTTTGCTCAGTGCAGAGTGGCCAAAAACAAGTTGTACTGGAAAAAGCAGAAAAAGAGAGAGGGAAAAAAAGGGGAGGGGGGAACAAACCGAAAACAAAAAACAAGGTGGAGTATCCTCCTATTCTATATACTGTAAATCCCTCGACTTCTCCTGGAACTTTCCAGTGCTGCTTGGTCAATAACTTGTTTTTCCTCTGTCCTTCCAGCTTGTCTTCTGGGGGATGGGCCTGCTGTGCTGATTCTCAGTTGTGTGCACCTCGGGGAGCTGCCCAGTCCCCTGCCAGGTGCACGGATCAGTGTGAGCTCTTCATCCTGTGAGGCCCC
Organism: Canis lupus dingo; assembly: GCF_003254725.2. Taxonomy (NCBI): domain Eukaryota; kingdom Metazoa; phylum Chordata; class Mammalia; order Carnivora; family Canidae; genus Canis; species Canis lupus. Next base: position 103,235,854 of record NC_064281.1, on the reverse strand, counting down.
TGCTCATTCCCAGGTACAAGGTGACACCAGGAGGAGAAATAACAGTGGCGGCGGCCAGCTCTCCAGCCCTAGAGTCAGCTCCCACAGTAGCTACCACAGCTCCCATTCTGCAGGGGCCTGGATGCTCCGGGGGCGGGGGCCCTGATCTGCACTGTTTGGGGCCACCCGGCAGTAGGAGCGTCCTTGCTTCCCTGTGTCCTCCCGGCCTCTGCCTGTCCCGGAGGGAGCGCCCAATCCTGGGCTGTGTCCCTCAGCGCCCTGGGCTCCGGGGCCTGCACAGCTGGGATCGTGCTCCTGGGCCGTGCAGCCCCCTCGGTTCGGAGCCGCCACCAGAGCCACTGCCGGAGGTGCTCCTGATGTCCCGCCAGACGCGCGTTGCAGCACTTTAGGGACCTCAGCCGCAGGGTGTGGCTCACTCTCCCCGGGGCGCAGTTCCTCTGGAGAATGAGGGCTCCACTGCCCCTCCTGAGGTCCTGTCCGAGCTCTCTGTGAGTGCCTTTCCGTCGGGAAGATTGGTGCAGCTTTGCTTCTTTGGGACTGGGGTCTCCTGTCCTGGGGGCGCTTGCCACGCGGCCTTAGCCCAGCTCCTCGCGGGGCCCCTCCCCCTTGGATGATTTTTTATTTCTTTTTTTTTTCCGACTTCCTACCTTGATAGAAGCGCAAACTCTTCTCACTGTAGCATTCCAGCTGTTCTCTCTTTAAATCTCAGGCGGAATTCGTAGGTTTTCAGGATGATTTGAAAGTTATCTAGGTAAGTTGGTGGGGACAGGTGACTTGGGTACCCTACTGTTCCACCATCTTGCCCCACCTCCTCCCATTTGTATATCTTCTTTGGAAAAATCTCTATTTAGGACCTTTGACCAATTTTAAAATCTAATTATTTGTTTCTTTGCTATTGAGTTGTATGAGCTAAGTGTTGCTTGCTGTAACACTGCCCCCTTTCTCAGTCTATCTGATCTCTAGTGGTTGAGCCCCACAGGTTCTCCCAGTGATCCCCATGAGGCAAGATTTGAGTGGGCCTCCCTGGAAATGTTGTTTACACTCGGGGAGCTGGATGTCCACCTTGGGCTCTCATTCCCACTGGAGAAACCATAGGACCAGGGGTGGGGGGCTCTCTCAGCATACCACCGTGTTGGTCTGTGGGAGAGGTGATGTGGTCAAAGTGAAACTGCCCCTCCTACCCTGCCAATGTGGTATTTCTCAATCTCTGCAGCCAGGGAGGTACTTTAGCTTCACCTTTGGATAGCTGCTAGTCAGTCTTCTTGTAAGGGAGACTGAAATCATGAACAACCTATGTCATCATCTTGATAACGTCACCTCGACAGTGGATCTTTCTAAAGCACTGGGTAGCTCAGTCCCAAGGATAGAAACAAGGCAAGCACAATACAACAGTGCACCATCCTACAGATTCTTTTGGCACAAAATTGTTTCAATTATGAATGGATTAATGGGTCCATGAGTCAGGGCTTTTCATGCTTGGATGATGGGGATAAAAAACCCATCAGTTCTCAAAACTTCTTCCTCTTTGAGAGTTAGCTAGTTGAATTGCAAGGAAGTTTGTGATAATACTGCCGGTAGTAGTATGGCAAATTGAGAAACCTCAGGGTGACCTTTGATGGTTGACTGGGGAAAAGCAGGTCCATCTAGGACTTAGCCTGTATCACTGTTACTTGATTCACTTTCACCTGCATCATTCACTGTGGAAAATATATATGCCACAGGGACTTGACCCCAGCCTGCTCAAAATGCATACTTTTTCTGGTTTCCATGGAGATGGTTGCAGTGAGGCTAGCTCAGGTCATGTACAAGGCTTTGTCTGGGGAGTATATTAGAATTGTGTGCTAGAATAGTTGGGGGCATGGAAAAGGCCAAAAGGCATGCCTTGGTTTTTGAAATGGCTAAGCCTCCTCTGAATTGTAGGAGAACACTAGTCAGAATACAGATATAAAGCAGGAAAATTGAGAGCTGGAAAGCAGGGTAAATTTAGTCATAAACTGGGAAAGCTAAGCTAGAGAGGATCCATAGACTGTGTAGAGGAGTGTGAACAATAAAATACCTAGAGGCTTAGTGATCAAGGGGTTACCCTGTCTGGATTGCCTCAGAGACACCTGCTGCCCACTGGAGAAAGGGACATTCAAGGCACTGAATGAGTGCCATCTTCAAGATGAGAACAGGAGCTTTTGAGGGGCATAAGATATACCCAGAGGTGGCAATCAAGAATTTGGGGATGGGAGGGATGGAGGTAGCTCCACCTATTGGGGGTAAAGACCCAACTCAGAAGGGAGTTTTGAATGATAGAAAGTGGGGATGGTGAAAACTCTGTGTTCTATAACACATTGGTACTCCTCTATTACGGTTCATATATTCTATTTTCCAGTGTAATCTCCAGTAAAACCCTTAAGCAGGGAGGATTCTGTTTCTGCCGTATTCTCTTGCCATGCTTAAATGGAGAAATAGAAGACATGGGAGAGAGAGAGAGAGAGAGAGAGAGAGAGAGAGAGAGAGAGACTAAAAGCTCCAAGGTCTTAAGCCAAGAAAGGAAATGTAGCCAGAAGCAGTTGGTCAACAAAATGACCTCATTGGACTACCCTGACAGCTGGGTAATAGAAGAACCATGAGACCAAGCTACTAGAAAAGATATAGATGAGCCAATCAGAAAGTAATTTTTATGAACACAAACCAAAAATTTATCTCTTTCATGAATGGCCTATGGTGCTTTGGTGTTCTGAAAAGTAACTTTTTGTAGATCTGTGTGAAAGTATATACTAATGTAAAGCCAAATAGCTTCATATTTGCTAATTCATTGAATTTCAGCAACAGTTCCAGCAAATAGGTACTATATTTATATTATCACTTTAGATATGAAGAAAACATCATCAGTTAGGTCAAAGTCCCCGACAGGCGAAGTGATTTACCATATGTTATATAATTAATAAGTGACAGAGCTGAGGTTCCCTGAACATTTTTCTCTGAATTCCTGGTTAAATACTCTGTCCTTTAAATGCTTCCTCATGCACTTCCCTGTAGAAATCCCAAATAAAAGACACATTTTATGAAAAGAAGTTCCAACTGGCATAAGTGGGCAGGTTGGCTACCTAAAACAGGTTACTATAGGAAACCATTGCCTTGTTTTTTGTTTTTTTTTTTTCCATGTTTAAGACCTTGACTTACTCCTTAGACTTAATGATGGGTGCTGCTTTTCTGGCTTTGACTTCCAGTTTTCCTCATTGATCATAGTTTAGACTCTTCTTCACTGCTTTGCTTTAGGCTGCTCTGGGTAAACACCTTATTGGATCCAGACAAGTCTCTGAGCTCTACAACCTAAACATACTGGCTCCTTTGGCCATGAGCTCTGTTGGATTCACTCCAAATCCATATGTAACACTTGTGGAGGTACAGCCTTGGTAGACATGCATCTTGGATGACACAGGTAAGCCTGAGTTGCTCCTGACTATGCTATTAATATTTCTTTGAATAATAAGGTAGATACCTTCTCTATAGTTCCTAATTAATCAGGGATATTTGAGATCTAATGTGGAAGCAGTCAGAGCTAGCTCATAAACAAGAAATTAAAGTAAGATATGATTCTTTCTAAAAATTTTTCATTTAAAAAATTTTTAAACATAAGATATGATTCTAGTAGGATGGACATGAGTGGAAATTGGAGGAAAGGGTGTTTTAGAAGGAATGGAACTCATCCCCCACTCACCTCCCCTCTGGTAACCATTAGTTGGTTCTCTATAGTTAATTTACCTCTCTCTTTCTCTCTTTTTCCCTTTGCTTATTGGTTTTGTTTCTTAAATTCCACATATGAATGAAATCATATGGTATTTGTCTTTCTCTGACTGACTTATTTCACTTAGTATAATGCTCTCTAGCTCTATCTGTGTCATTGTAAATGTCAAGATTTCATTCTTTTTGATGGCTGGATAATATTCCATTGTATATATACCACCTTTTCTTTATCCATTCATTTGTCAATGGACACTTAAGCTGTTTCTATAATTTGGCTATTGTACGTAATGCTGCTATAAATATTGGAATGCATGTATCCTTTCAAATTAGTGTTTTTGTATTCTTTGGGTAAATACCTAGTAGTATGATTACTGGATTATGGGGTGGTTCTATTTTAAGTTTTTGAGGAAACTCCATAGTATTTTCCACAGTGACTGCACCAGCTTGCATCCCCACAAACTGCAAGAGAGTTCTTTTCTCTCCACATCCTCACCAACACTTGTTATTTCTTGTGTTTTTGAATTTAGCTATTCTGACAGGTGTGAGGTGATATATCTCTTTGTAGTTTTGATTTGCATTTTCCTGGTGATAAGTGATGTTGAGAATCTTTTCATGTGTCTGTTTACCATCTGTATGGCTTCTTTGGGAAAATGTTTATTCATGTCTTCTGCCCATTTTTCATTGGGTTATTTGTTTTTTGGATGTTGGTTTTAAAAATTCTTTATGTATTTTGGATACTAACTCCTTATCAGACATGTCATTTGCAAATATCTTCTACCATTCTGTATGTTGCCTTTTAGTTTTGTTGATTGTTTGCTGTGCAGAAGCTTTCTATTTTGATGTAGTCCCAATAGTTTGTTTTTGCTTTTGTTTCCCTTGTCTCAAGAGACATATCTAGTAAAAAGTTACTATGGCCAATGTCAAAGAGGTTACTGCCTATATTCACCTCTACGATTTTTATGGTTTTAGTTCTCACATTTAGGTCTTTAATCCATTTTGAATTTATTTTTGTGTATAGTGTAGGAAAGTGGTCTAGTTTTATTCTTTTGCATGTTGCTGTTTAGTTTTCCCAATGCCATTTGTTGAAAAGACTTTTTCCCATTGGATATTCTTTCCAAGTAGGTTTTATGTTAATGCATGAATTCCATAGTGAATTCTGTGTGTGCTGTCCATATACCCCATTTCCCCTCTCAGGACAAGGTGCTTATTACCCTAGGTGCCATTTGTCTTTTATATTGACAGCTCAAATCTGAATCCTTCCTCACAAATTGCTTTCAGACAAATGGAGCGACTTGTTCTAATATTGTGGCTTCCTCTCCAGGGGTAGCTTGCATCCACTGATTGGTTGGAGTAGGAGTGTATAGGCCCAGTCCCCTTCCCTTAATGTGTGCCAACTTTCCAAGTCCATCTCAGCTCTAGAACGCCCCATAAAATTGACTGAGTCCTCATTGTGACTGTATCACAGTTCAGCTTTCTCTCTGCTCACTCCTTTGTGTTAAGCACACACCCCAATAACGGTCCTATGTACAAGTCACCATTTCAGAATCTGAACTCTGGGGAACCCATCTTGTGGGAGTTAGTCTCAATTGTGGTCCTGGGAAACAGCACTACAATAGCATTTTAATGTAATGGCTTAATGGCTATCTGACAAATAAGAACCCATCACTGATGGTAAGTGAAACACTGATAGTCTCTGTCATGCATTTGTTAAAACTTTTAGCTATGGTGAATGGGAGTGGGATATCCATGCAAGGCACTTACTAGTAGGCACAGTGATTTCAATATTTGAGAGATACGGGGGAAATAGTAAATGTGAGGACTAACATTGGTTAACTATGATTGGAATTATTGATTTTTGGAGAAAGATACTGAAAATCTGAAAATGATTAAGCACTAATCATTATTTTTAAAATATTTTATTTATGTATTCATGAGAGACACACAGAGAGAGGCAGAGACATAGGCAGAGGGAGAAGCAGACTCCCTAAAGGGAGCATTATGTGGGACTTGATCCCAGGACCCTGGGATCATGACCTGAGCCAAAGGCAGACACTCAACCACTGAGCCACCCAGGTGTCCTAATTAAGCACTAATTAAAGGCTGGGGCACCTGGGTGGCACAGCTGGTTAAGCTTCTGACTCTTGATTTTGGCTTAGGTCATGGTCTCGGGGTTGTGAGATAGAGCCCCACATGGGGTTTTATGCTCAGGGTGGAGTCTGCTTGAGATTCTCTCTCCCTCTCCCCCGCCCCCCTCAAAAAATAATTTTTAAAAATCTCAAAGGCTAAGTGTGCAAGCCAGAGATACTCCTTAGCAGCATATAAAGCAACTCTTATCTCATTCAGCCTGAGGACAGACAAAAACTGAAGATCAGCCCCCACACCAAATTATAAAGAAGCAGGGCAGAGAATGTTGAATTATCAACCCTGGGAATTTGCTCTGACATGCTCAGGGCTGTGACTCAGAGAGAAACTCAGAGGATGATAACAGGGTCAATATAAACAAAAATTTTGAATCTAAAGGCTCCCCTGCACATTCTGAGTCTGCAAAAGTGACTTGATTCTCCGTGTTCAGGATTGATGCTTGTGGACAATCACAGAAAGGCAAATCGTGCCCACTCCCCCTGCTCCTAGAATCTCTACTCACCTCCTTTCCTTACCACTAGACCCATAACTAACTTTAAAGTCACAACATAACCCAGCCAGGGAATTGCTAGTCCTGCTAGGATAAAGAAGGAATTATATCACAAAATAGTTATAGTACCTAGTCAATATTTATTGATAGTAGCTAAGAGAGTATGTATGGGGCTGGATTCTGATGGTGCTGGATAAAGTGTAGGATGGAACATAAAATTGGAGAAGAGATTTTTTTAAAAATATGGGAGTACTCTAATGATAATATCTTGGTAAAGTTCCCAAAGCCTGGTGCTAAAATGCTGCTAGGTTAGCTGTTAGTAACTTGAGTAAAGTGATGTAAAGTAAAAAGGCCTGAAATTTTGTGGCAGATGGTGAAAAAAGGAATCAAAGCTCAAAAAAAATGAGCATGCTAGAGTACAGTCTATGAATACTCAAGAATATACGTGTTATGTAGCCTGGAAAACTTATCACATAATTATGTTTCTTAGGAGAGCCCTGATAATATTCCATCAACCAAAGTATAAACAGTTGTACTGACAGCCACTGTGAAAAAACAGTATGGATGTTCTTTAAAAAATTAAAAATAGAAACACCATATGATTCAGTTAATTCCACTATTGAGTATTTACCCAAAGAATACAAAAACACCAATTTGAAAAGATATATGCACCCCTATGTTTTCTGCAGCATTATTTACAATAGTCAAACTATAGAAGCTGCCCAAGTGTTGTCCATCCATAGGTAAATGGATGAAGAGGTGGTATACACACACACACGCACAATGGAATATTGCACAGCAATAGAAGGAACATCTTGCCACAACATGGATGAATCTAGAGAGTATAGGCTAAGTGAAGTAAGTCAGAGAAAAAAAATACTGTACGATTTCACTCATATGTGGAATTTAAGAAACAAAGCAAATGAGCAAAAGGAAAAAAAAAAGAGAGAGAGAGACAAACCAAGAACTGGACTTTTAACTATACAGAGCACACTGATGGTTACCAGAGGGGAGGTGGGTGGGGAAAATGGGTGGAATAGGTGATGGGAATTAAGAAGGGCACCTGGGATGAGCACTGGGTGATGAATGGAATTATCGAATCACCTAAAACTAATATAACACTGTATATTAATTATACCAGAATTTTAAAAATTAATTAAATATAGAAAAGAATTTTTTTGCAATCATTGTATGTGGTGTCTTATAAAAATCAAGGCTACTTCATTGACAGTATTAATCAAGTCTTCTATATGTTAATGAATTCGTGTCTTGTTCTATAAATACTGAGATGAGAATGTTGACATCTCCAAATATATTTGGGCATTTCCTTGATCTCCTTTCAGTTTTGCTAGTTTTCACTAAATGTATTTAGAAGCTTTGTTTTCTGGGTATATACACATACAGCATTTCTATATCTTCTTGATAAATTTACACTTTTATCAGTATGAAATTTCCTCCTTATCTCTGGTAATAATTCTCTTGAACTCCATTTTGTCTGATATAAATACAGGTGCTTCTTTGTTTGATTTTTTTAGTGGTACCTCTGTGGTTTAAAATATGCATTTTTAACTTATCACAACCTACTTTCAAATACCATAATACTATGCCACTTCATGTATAATGTAAGAAACTTGAACAGTATAGTACCAATTCTTCCTTCACATCTTTTAGTGTAATTTTTGTCTTATAGTTACACATGGTATAAATTCAACAATAAATAGTTTTCAGTTTTGATGTAAACAGCCAATGAAATGAAAAACAAAACCACCTTTTTTTAACAGTTACTCATGACCCCTAATTTCTGATGGTATGACTTAGGATTTTTTGACATTACCATAGTGTGAAATTGATATGTATTAAATAGAATCTATACTTCAAATTTTGAACTTTGACTTTTTCTTGAGCTAGTGATATGTTGTACAATACTGTCTTGTGGTATTGGGCAGAGGTAGCTAGCCACAGCTGCAACTCAGCCTCGTGATCACAGAGGTAAACAATGAATACACAGACAACCATTCTGCTTTTCACCTTCAGTACAATATTTAATAAATGACATGAGCTATTTAACACTTTATTATAAAGTGGGCTTTATGTTAGATGATTTTTGCCCAACTGTAGGCTAACGTAAATGTTCTGAGCACATTTCAGGTAGGCTAGAATAAGCTATGATATTCTGTAGGGTAGGTGTATTAACTGCATTTTTGACTTAAAATATTTTCAACTTACGTATTTGTCAAGACATAACCCAGCCAAAAGTTGGGGAAAATCTGCACACTATTTCTGTTGCTGTTCATTCCTTTGTATATATCTGAGATTTTTAATCTTCTATAATTTCCTTCAGACTAAAGGCTTTCGTTTTATCATTCTTATAGCTCAGATCTTATGGTATCAAACTGATTCAACTTTTGTTCATCCGAAAAATTTCTTTCTTTTTGTCTTCGCTTTAAAAAGTCAATTGTATTGACATATAATTTACATACCATAAAATACATTCAAAGAGTTCAAAGAGTTTTTTTTTAAAGATTTTATTTATTTATTCATGAGAGACACAGAGAGAGGGGCAGAAACATAAAAAGAGGGAGAAGCAGACTCCCTGTGGTGAGCTTGATGTGGGGACTTGATCCCAGGACCCTGGGATCATGACCTGAGCCAGAGGCAGATGCTCAATCACTGGGCCACCCAGGCACCTCAAATTCAAAGAGTTTTAATGAATGTATGTGACTGTGTAACCAATACTGCAATCAATATACAGTAAATTTCCATAACCTCAAAAGTGCTTTTGTGCCCATTTGCAGTCAGTAGTTCTTCTCAACCCCAGCAATGCATATCCATTGATCTACTTTCTATCACCATAAATTATCCTTGTTTTTTTCTAGAATTTTACATAAGTTAAGTCATTCAGTATGTGAATTCTTTTCACTAGCTTCTTCTATTCAGCATGTTTTTGGATCTATCCAATTGTCAAGTATATCAATACTTGTCGTAGATAGAATTCTAAGCTGGGCCCCAAGATTCTTGACCCCTAATGTATGTACAGATTTTCCAAGTTATGCGATCAATCCCTCACCTAGGTGCCATTTTCAAGGGATTTTGCAAATGTAATTAAAGTTCCAAATCAATTCACTTTAAGACAGGGAGGTAATACTAGGTGAGCCTAGTATAAAATATTCCATTTATTTTTGTATATTCAACTTGTACCTTCTGTCCTTACTAAATTCACTTACTAATTCCAAGAAGTATTTTTGGTGTTGTTAGATTCTTTAGGATTTTCGGCATCCATAATTATAGCATTTGCAAATAAAGACATTTTACTTCTTCCTTTCTAATCACAATGACTTATATTTCTTTCTCTTGTCTTATTACACTGTTTAGCATGTCCTATTGAGTACTGAAAGGAAGCAGTGAGAGTGAACATCTTTAGCTTTCCTGATTAGGTGGACAGTGTAAAGTCTTATCATTAGGTATGATGTTAGCAGTACAGTTTTTATAGGTATTCTTTATAAAGTTGAAGAAGCTTCCTTATATTCTTAGTTCAGTGAGGGTTTTTGTCAATAATAGGTGTTGAATTTTGTTAAATGGCCTTTTTTTTAATCTTTAGAGATGATATTTTTTCTCTGCTAATGTGCTTGTCATATTCGGTTTGAGCTGCTATGACAAAAATACCACAGACTCCATGGCTTATAAACAACATAAATTTATTTCTTATAGTTCTGAAGGCTGGGAAGTATAAGACCAAGGTGCTGGAAGATTCTGTGTCTGGTGAGGACTCACTTCCAGGTTCATAGATGACTGTCTTTTTGCTGTGTTCTCACATGGCAGAAGGGGTAAGGGAGCTCTCTGGGGTCTATTACATAAGGGCACTAATCTCATTCCTGAGGGCTCCACCCTTATGACCTAATCCCTTCCCAAAGATCTCACATCCTAATATCATCACAATGAGGATTAGTTTTCAACAAATGAATTTTGGCAAAGCACAGACTTTCAGTCTGTAGCAATGGTGAATTACACAGATTGATTTTTTGTTGAGATATAAGTCACACCACAAATTAACCATTTTAAAGTGTACAATTCAGTGCATTTAGTATATTCACAATGTTGTGCAACTATTACAACTAATACCTAAACATTTCATTAACCCTAAAAGAAATTACGTACCCATTAGCAGTCACTCCCCATTCCTCCCATCTCCCACTCCCTGACAACCACTAATTTACTTTTTGTCCTCTGGATTTGCCTATTCATAACATATCATATAAAAGGAATCATAGAATATGTGGTCTTTTAAATTTGAAATTTCAATTTACTTTTTAAATTATATTTTGATTTATAAAATATGCACATAATTAATATATAAACAGATTCATGAGTTTAGAGATAAGTATACTGTGAAGCCATCACAACAATCTATCTCGCTCATCCTTATCCATTTATCTGTTGATGGACACATTGTTTCCATAGCTTGGCTGTCATGAACAATGCTGCAATGAACGTGGGAGTGCAGATCTCTTTGAGATACAGATGGAATTTTCTTTGTATAAATACTCAGAAGTGGGATTTTAGGATTTTATGGTAGTTTGTTTTATTTTTTACAAGCTGTTTAATTTTTTTTCAGTTTAGTTGGTATATAGGAGTTAATGAAACATTTTGCATGTATGTAATAAAAATATAGGTTGATAAATAAATGAATATTTTCCACTCTTGTTTCTCTGTGATTTAAAAATTTGTGTTTGTTTTTGCTGTATACTAATGCTGATTCTATAGTCTTGGTAGAAGAATGTTCCCAGTACAATTTATTCTATAAGTATCAGCCCAAACTATTAACTAGACCCATCCACCACTGACTTGGGAAATAAGAGACCCTTGTTCTATTTTCAGTTCTGCCACGAAAAAGCCATGTGATTTTGAGAAAGTTATTCCTTTTCACTTGCTGGTTTGCTAAGTGAAATGATTTAACTTGATTGTTTATATAGCCTCATTCAAAGTTCTGTATTTCATATCTATATTTATTCTTTTCTATTGGAATTTTGATTTATTGAAATAGCATTGATGATAAAATAATAGCAGGAATATTGGCATCCTCATTAACATTTCACATGCTAGGACTAGAAAATATCTCCATATTTGTACATTCATATGTCTGCAAGGAGAGCTTCATACTTTTTAAAAAATTTTTTTGAGGAACCTCTATACTGTTTTTGATAATGGCTGTAAGCAGTTCACATTCCTACCAACAGTGTGCAAGGATTACCTTTACTCATGTCCTTGCCAACACTTATTATCTTGTGACTTTTGGTAAAAGCTACCCTATGATGGGCACTGAGGGGGGAGCTTGATGGGATGAGCACTGAGTGTTACACTATATGTTGGCAAATCAAACTCCAATAAAAAAATATACAAAAAATAAAAATGCAGATGCTTAACTGACTGAGCCACCCACGGGTCCCTATGGTTTTGTTTTAAATAAACATTTTCCTATGTCCCATTTTCAGTCCCTTGCCATTTCTTTACTGTATTTAGAGGGATCATTTTCTCGGTGCTTATCCAGAGTATTAAAATTAATGAACATAAAAAAGAGCCACCCTAACATATGTGAGGTGATATCTCATTAGGGTTTGATTTACACTTCCCTGATGATGAATGATGTTGAGTATCTTTTCATAAAGTTGTTGGCCATTTCTATATATAATTTTTGTAAAAAATGTCTATCCAGGTCTTTTCCCCATTTTTTTGGTGGGGAACAATTTTTCCTCTTACATATTTTTCTTGCATATGGATGATTAACCATTACAATCATTACATTAGTATTTAATAACCAATGTAATCTGGTTACAAATGTGGAAAAAATATGCAAAACAATGTGCTGGGTAGATAGTAAGCTCAGTATATCATTATACTACAGATTTCATTATGGATTTTTTCATTTTTTGTATTTTTTTTATTGGAGTTCGATTTGCCAACCTATAGCATAACACCCAGTGCTCATCCCATCAAGTGCCCCCCTCAGTGCCCCCAGTCACCCCATCCCCAGCCCACCACCCCTTCCACTACCGCTTGTTCGTTTCCCAAAGTTAGGAGTCTCTCATGTTCTGTCACCCTCTGATATTTCCCACTCATTTTCTCTCCTTTACCCTATAATCCCTTTCACTAATTTTTATATTCCCCGAATGAATAAGACCATATAATGTTTGCCCTTCTCCAATTGACTTACTTCACTCAGCATAATATCCTCCAATTAAATCCACATTGAAGAAAATGGTGGGTATTTGTCGTTTCTAATGGCTGAGTAATATTCCATTATATACATATACCACAGCTTCTTTATCCATTCATATTTCGATGGACACCGAGGCTGCTCCCACAGTTTGGCTATTGCGGACATTGCTGCTATAAACATCGGGGTGCAGGTGTTCTGGCGTTTCACTGCATCTGTATCTGTTGGTAAATCCCCAACAGTGCAATTGCTGGGTCGTAGGGCAGGTCTATTTTTAAGTCTTTGAGGAACCTCCACACAGTTTTCCAGAGTGGTTGCACTAGTTCACATTCCCACCAAACGGGCAAGAGGGTTTCCCTTTCTCCACATCCTCTCCAACATTTGTTGTTGCTTGCCTTGTTAATTTTCCGCATTCTCACTGGTGTGAGGTGGTATCTCATTGTGGTTTTGATTTGTATTTCCCTGATAGCCAGTGATGTGTAACATTTTCTCATGTGCTTGTTGGCCATGTCTATGTCTTCCTCTGTGAAATTTCTGTTCATGTCTTTTGCCCATTTAATGATTGGATTGTTTGTTTCTTTGCTGTTGAGTTTAATAAGTTCTTTATAGATCTTGCATACTAGCCCTTTATCTGATACGTCATTTGCAAATATCTTCTGCCATTCTGTAGGTTGTCTTTTAGTTTTGTTAACGGTTTCTTTTGCTGTGCAGAAGATTTTATCTTGATGAAGTCTCAATAGTTCATTTTTGCTTTTGTTTCCCTTGCCTTCATGGATGTATCTTGCAAAAAGTTGCAGTGGCCAAGTACAAAAAGGGTGTTGCCTGTGTTCTCCTCTAGGATTTTGATGGATTCTTGTTTCACTTTAGATCTTTCATCCATTTTGAGTTTATCTTTGTGTATGGTGTAACAGAATGGTTTAGTCTCATTTTTCTGCACATAGCTGTCCAATTTTCCCAGCACCATTTATTGAAGAGACTGTCCTTTTTCCAGTGGATAGTCTTTCCTGCTTTGTCCAATATTAATTGACCATAAGGTTGAAGGCCCATTTCTGAATTCTTTATTGTTCCATGGATCTGTGTGTGTGTTTTTGTGCCAGTACCACACTGTCTTGATGATTCCAGCTTTGTAGAACAACTTGAAATCCGGCATTGTGATGCCCCTGGCTCTGGCTTTCTTTTTCAATATTCCCCTGGCTATTCGGGGTCTTTTCTGATTCCACACAAATCTTAAGATGATTTGTTCCAACTCTCTGAAGAAAGTCCATGGTATTTTGATAGGGATTGCATTGAATGTGTAAATTGCCCTGGGTAACATTGACATTTTCACATTATTAATTCTTCCAATCCATGAGCATGGAATATTTTTCCATCTCTTTGTGTCTTCTTCATTTTCTTTCAGAAGTGTTTTGTAGTTTTTAGGGTATAGATCCTTTACCTCTCTGGTTAGGTTTATTCCTAGGTATCTTATGCTTTTGGGTGCAATTGTAAATGGGATTGAGTCCTTAATTTCTCTTTCTTCAGTCTCATTGTTAGTGTATAGAAATGCCACTGACTTCTGGGCATTGATTTTGTATCCTGCCACACTGCAGATTTCTTGTATGAGTTCTAGAAATTTTGGGGTGGAGTCTTTTGGGTTTTCTACATACGATATGTCATCTGCAAAGAGGGAGAGTTTGACTTCTTCTTTGCCAATTTGAATGCGTTTTATTTATTTTTTTGTTGTCCGATTGCTGAGGCTAGGACTTCTAGTAGTATGTTGAATAGCAGTGGTGAGAGTGGACATTCCTGTCGTGTTCCTGATCTTTGGGGAAAGGCTCCCAGTGTTTTCCTATTGAGAATGATATTTGCCGTGGGCTTTTCATAGATGGTTATTAAGATGCTGACTAATGTTGCCTCTATCCCTACACTCTGAAGAGTTTTGATCAGGAAAGGATGCTGTATTTTGTCCAATGCTTTCTCTGCATCTATTGAGAGGATCCTATGGTTCTTGTTTTTTCTCTTGTTGATATGATCTATCATGTTAATTGCTTTATGAGTGTTGAACCAGCCTTGCAACCCGGGGATAAATCCCCCTTGGTCATAGTGAATAATCTTAATGTACTGTTGGATCCTATTGGCTAGTATCTTGTTGAGAATTTTTACATCTGTATTCATCAGGGGTATTGATCTATAATTATCCTTTGTGGTAGGGTCGTTGTCTGGTTTTGGAATTAAGGTGATGCTGACTTCATAGAGCAAGTTTGGAAGCATTCCATTCCTTTTTATCCTTTGGAACAACTTTAATAAAATAGGTATTATTTCTTCTTTGAACGTTTGATAGAATTCCCCTGGGAAGCCATCTCGCCCTGGCCTTTTGTGTCTTGGGAGGTTTTTGATGACTGCTTCAATTTCTTCCCAGTTATTGGCCTGTTCAGGTTTTCTATTTCTTCCTGTTCCAGTTTTGGTAACTTGTGGTTTTCCAGAAATGAGTCCATTTCTTCTAGATTGCCTAATTTATTGGTGTATAGCTGCTCATAATACGCTTTTAAAATCGTTTGTATTTCCTTGGTATTGGTTGTGATCTCCATTTTCATTCGTGATTTTATTAATTAGAGTTTTTTCTCTTTTGTTTTCAATAAAGCTGGCTAATGGTTAATCTGTCTTATTAATTCTTTCAAAGAACCAACTCCTGGTTTTGTTGATCTGTTCTACAGTTCTTCTGGTCTCTATTTCATTGAGTTCTGCTTGAATATTTATGAACTCTCTTCTTCTGCTCAGTGTTGGTTTTATTTGCTGTTCTTTCTCCAGTTCCTTTCGGTGTGAGACTAGTGTGTGTATTTGAGTTTTTCTCTTTTTTTGAGGGATGCTTGTATTGCGATGTATTTCCCTCTCAGGACTGCTTTTGCTGTATCCCAAAGATTTTGAATGGTTGTATGTTCATTTTCATTAGTTTCCATGAATCTTTTTAGTTCTCCTCTAATTTCCTGGTTGACCCATTCATCTTTTAGCAGGAGCTGCTCTTTAACCTCCACGTGTTTGAAGTTCTTCCAAATTTCTTCTTGTGATTGAGTTCAAGTTTCAAAGCATTTTGGTGTGAAAATATGCAGGGGAAAATCTCAATCTTTTGTTATCAGTTGAGGCCTGATTTGTGACCCAGTATGTGGTCTATTTTGGAGAAAGTTCCATGTGTACTTGAGAAGAATGTGTATTCAGTTGTGTTCAGATGTAAAGTTCTGTAAATATCTGTGAAACCCATCTGGTCCAGTGTATCATTTAAATCTCTTGTTTCTTTGGAGATGTTATGTTTAAAACATCTGTCATTTGCAGAAAGTGCTGTGTTGAACTCTCCCAGTATTAGTGTATTATTATCTAAGTATGCCTTATCTTCAGTTATTAATTGATTGATATACTTGGCAGCTCCCACATTCGGGGCATAAATATTCATGATTGTTAGGTCCTCTTGTTGGATAGACCATTTAATTATGATATAGTGTCCCTCTTCATCTCTTACTACAGTCTTTGGGATAAACTTTAATTTATCTGATATAAGAATGGCTACCCCAGCTTTCTTTTGAGGACCATTTGCATGGTAAATGGCTCTCCAACCTTTCATTTTCAGGCTGGAGGTGTAAAATGAGTCTAAAATGGGTCTAAAATGAGTCTCTTGTAGACAGCAAATAGATGAGTCTTGTTTTTTATCCAATCCCAAACCTTGCGTCTTTTGATGGGATCATTAAGCCCATTCACATTCAGAGTTACTATTCAAAAATATGAATTTAGTGTCATCATAATACCTATTCAGTCCCTGTTTTTGTGGATTATTTTTTGGGATTCCTCTTTCTTTTCCAGAGTTCCCCTTAATATTTCTTGCAGAGCTGGTTTGGTGGTCACATATTCTTTCAGTTTCTGTCTATCTTGGAAGTTCTTTATCTCTCCTTCTATTCTGAATGAGCCTTGCTGGATAAAGTATTTTTGGCTGCATATTCTTCTCATTTAGTACACTGAATATAACCTGCCAGCCCTTTCTGGCCTGCCAGGCCTCTGTGGAGAGGTCTACTGTTAATCTAATAGCTCTCCCCATATACGTTAGAGATCTCTTGTCTCTTGCTTTAAGGATCTTCTCTTTATCTTTGGAATTTGCAAGTTTCACTATTAAATGTCGAGGTGTTGAATGGCTTTTATTGATTTTGGGGGGGTACTCTCTATCTCCTGGATTTGAATGCCTCTTTTCCTCTTCAAATTAGGATGTTCTCAACTATGATTTGTTCAAATATGCTTTCTGGCCCTCTGTCCCTCTCTGCACCCTCTGGAACCCCAATTATACATAGGTTTTTTTTTTCCTTCTGAAGCTATCATTTATTTCCCTCAACCTTTCGTCATGGTCTTTTAATCGTTTTTCTCTTTTTTCCTTAGCTTCCTTCCTTGCCATCAACTTGTCTTCTATGTCCCTCACTCTCTCTTCTACCTCATTAACCCTCATCGTTAGGACCTCCAGTTTGGATTTCATCTCATTTAATGGATTTTTAATTTTGGCCTGATTAGATCTAAATTCTGCAGTCATGAAGTCTCTTGATTCCCCTATGTTTTTTTCCAGAGCCACCAGTAGCTTTATAATTGTGCTTCTGAATTTGCTTTCTGACATCGAATTGTAATCCAAATTCTGTAACTCTGTGGCAGAGTACTGTTTCTGATTCTTTCTTTTGTGGTGGGTTCTTCTTTCTAGTCATTTTGCTCAGTGCAGAGTGGCTGTTTGAGCGGCCTTGGTCAAGAATATCAACCACGACCTAAGTAAATTTCTACCTAGATGATTCTGCCTAGGTCAGAGACCAGAAATTGGAAACAAAGATCAGAAAGAGATAAAACAAAAGGACCATTAAATTGAAAAAGAAATTTTAAAACAAAGTACTAAAATGTAAAAGGCCAGGATCCTAAAGAAGAAAATGAAAAAAAAAAAAGAAAAGACAAAAAGGACAAAAAAAGGAGAAGAAGAAAAAGAGGGGACTGGCAGTCTATCTGAGGGGTTCTAGAGGGTGATCCTCTTGTTTGAGTATATTAAGTGTGTATGTTAGAAGATGCTCAGTCCCAAACTTATGTTAACCAGAAGTACTTGTGGAAGACCCCAGCATTGACCACCAAAACATAAATGAGATAAAAGAGGGGGGCAGAATGGGAATGAGGAATCTCACAGAATGAACCAGCACAGTATACCAGTTGGTTCTCGGTGTATACTGGCCATGTTTTAGAAGGTATTAAGTCCTGCAATTGTAGAACAAAAGAGGCAGAGAAAACCAAAACCAAAAACAAAAAAAAAACCTTATCTTGTATATCTCCCAAAATTAAGTTGAGTAGGTTGAAGGTAATCTAGAGGTGGAAAATATATCTAGGGCCTGTATCTGTAGAAATATCAAAGTCAAAATGGGAGAAAAATTTAAAAATGAAGAGGTGGTAAAATATTGTAGTTAAGGTGGGAAAAGAGAAAAAATAGAAATTTACAGTCTGATATAAAAACAAGTTGTACTAGGAAATAGAAGGGAAAAAAAAGGAGGAGTACCCTCTGGTTCCATATACTGTAAATCCCACTGACTTCTCCTGGAGCTTTCCAGCGCTGCTTGTTCAATAACTTGCTCTTCTTCCTGTTCTTCCAGCTGGTCTTCTGGGGGAGGGGCCTTCTGTGCTGATTCTCAGGTGTGTGCACCTGAGGGAGCTGCCCCGTCCCCTGCCCAGTGCCGGGCTCAATGGGATCTGTTGACCCCATGAGGCCTCTGTTCTCTGGCGGTCCCACCTCTCCCAGGCATAGGGTGAAACAAGGAGGAACAACAACACTGGCTCTGGCCAGCTCTCCAGCTCTGGAGTCAGCTCCCCCAGTAACTATAGCAGTCTTCCAGTCCACACTGGCCTGGATGCTCCCGGGTCAGGTGTGCTGAACTGCACAGCGTGGGCGTGCCCGGTGGCAGGAGAGTCCTTGCTGTCCTGTGCCCTCCCTGTCTCCGCCTGTCCCGGGGGGAGCACAGGATCGCTGGCTGTTTCCACCCAGTGCCCTGGCATCCGGGGCCTGTGCTGCTGGAATCATGCTCTGGGCCGTGGCTCTTGAAGGCAGCAGAGCACAGACCCATCAGCCTAGAGCACCCACCTGACCAACCGGCTTCTCTTCGATTTCCCGCCGGGCGTGCGCTGTAGCCCTTTACTGAGATCCGCCCACAGTCTGTGGCGCGCTTTTCCCTGGGCGCACTTCCTCCATTAGTGACTCCGGGAAACTGGAGGCTCCACTGCTCCTCCTGCAATTCTGCTAGATTTTCCTGCTAAGTGGCTTTCCGTCCGGGAAGAGTCCAGTGTGAATTTTTTAAAGTTCCTGCTTCTCCAGGGCTGAGCTTTCCTGTCTCCAAGGCTTTTGCTGCCTGGCCTTAGCTGGTTCCCCGTGGGGCACCTCCCCCACTTGATTCTTTTTTATTTTTTTCTGCCTTCCTACCTTGTTAGAAGTGAAAACCCTTCTCTGTAGCGTTACAGCTGTTCTCTCTTTAAATCTCAGGTCGAATTTGTAGTTTTTCAGGATGATTTGAAAGTAATCTAGGTAAGTTGGTGGGGCCAGCTGAGTTGAGGACCCCTACTCCTCCTCCATCTTGCCCTCCCCCTCATTATGGATGATTAAATGAAAATGCATACTTCAGAAAATCTTAGTTAACTTTAGCCTTCTTACTAGAGTACAAGTGACCTTATTACCCCCCCCAGCTTTATTGAAATATAACTGACATATAGCATTGTGTATGTTAAAAAACAAACAAAAAACATTGTGTATGTTTAGGGTGTATGATGTGATGATTTAATATGTGTTGTATTGCAAAATTGTTACCACAGTAAGGTTAGTTAATGCATCCATCACCTCCTATAGTTACTTTTTCCCAGTGTTTGGTAAAAACTTTTAATATTTACTCTCTTAGCAACATTTAAGTGTGCAATACAGTCTTGTTAACTAACGTCACTATACAGTATATTACATTCCCAGAACTTACTTATCTAATAACTGGAAGTTTGTACCCTTCGACCAGATCACCCATTTTTTTCTATCTCCTTGCCCCAGCAATCCCCAATCTACTCTCCCTGATTCTATGAGTTTGATTTTTTTATATTCCATTTATAAATAAGATCATACCTTATCTATCTTTCTACATCTGACTTATTTTACTTGGATTAATGGCCTCAAAGTCCATCCATGTTGCAGCAAATGTCATGATTTCCTTTTTTAAATGGTTGACTATTTCACACACACACACACGCATAATCGTATAATCACACTTTTATCTGTTCATCTCTCAGTGAACACATAGGTTGTTTTTATGTCTTGGCTCTTGTAAATAATGCTGCAGTGAACATGGAGGTGCAGATACCTCCTTGAGATAGTGATTTCATTTCTTTTGGATATATATTCAGAAGTGAAATTGTTGGATCATATGGTTAATTCTACTGTTAATTTCTTGAGGGACTCCATCACGTTTTCCATAGTGGCTATATCAGTTTACATTCCCAGTAACAGTGTACAAGGGTTTTTGGGGGCTATTTATTGATTTTTTTGTTGTTATTGAGTTGTAAGAGTTGCTTATATATTCTGGTATTAAATGCTAATCAAATATATGGTTTGCAAATATTTTCTCCCATTCTATAGGTTGCCTTTTCATTTTGTTGATTGTTTTCTTTGCCATCCAGAAACTTTAAGTTGGTGTAGTCCCATTTCATTTATTTTTACTCTTGTTGTTTATTTTTTTGGATTCAGATAGAAAATTAAGTAAATGTTTTTAGAGTGATAACAAGCATTTATTAGCTCAAAGAATCAATTAACTTTTGTATAAAGTGAGTCTTTGGCTGAGGCTCACTTTTTTCCCTTTGGATTTCCAATTTTCCAATACTTTTTATTTTTGAAAATGCTATCTTTACTCCAATGAATTGTTTTCGCACCTTTGCCAAAATTAGTTGGGCATATTTGTGTATATCTATTTCTGGGTTCTCTATTTTGCTTCATTGATCTATGTGTCTATCATTCTGCCAATACCACACAGTCTTTATTACTGTAGTTATGTAATAAATCTTGAGGTTGCATAGATTTATTCCTCCCACTTTGTGCTTTTTCAAAACTGTCTTGATACCTCTTCTAGGGTTTTTGACTTTTCATGTAAGTTTTACAATAATTCCTACCAAAAATCCAGGCAAGATATTTTTGTAGGTATATTCTTTATATATCTATACATAGTAGATATATATAGTCTACAAAAGATCTTGCTTGGGTTTTGGTAAGAATTATGTTACATATGGATATCAGTGTGGGGAGGATTGACACCTTTATTCTTCTGAGTCTTTTAATTCATAAACATGCTATATCTTTCTATGTATTTAGATTGGTTTTTAAAATTTCCTTTCTTGTGTAGTTTTCAGCATACAATTTTTTTTTACATGTTAGGTTTACAGCTAAGGCTTTTCCGTTTTTCACAATCATAAATGATATTATATTTTTAAACTTAAATTTTGATATCCACTTTTTCACTAGCTATTTGATGGCAAGTTGATCATGAAAAGAACAGTGTTTTGTCCTTACTGGAATAGACACTCTGGAATAGACACTCTGGATAGGGTTTGCCTTCTCTGTATGCCATGCTTCTGCCAAAACTACCATTCCTGGACTTACAGAATTCCTTACGTAACATAATGGTATTCCACACATCATTGTTTCTGATCAAGGAACTCACTTCGCAGCAAAAGAAATGTGGCAATGGCATCTGCTCATGGATTTCACTAGACTTATCATGTTTCTCACCATCATGAAGCAGCTGGCTTGATAGAATGATCAAATGGCTCTTTAATGCCTCAATTGCTGTGCCAACTTGGTGGCAATATCTTTCAGTAAGGGGCAAGGCTCTCCAGAAAACTGAAGGTGCTATGAATCAATGTCCAATATATGGTGGTATTTCACTGATAGTCACGATTCATGAGTCCAGGAATCAAAAGGTGGAAATAGTAGTTGCACCACTTATTATTACTCCTGGTGACCCACTATCAAATTTTTTGCTTCTTGTTCCTGTGTGCTGAGCCAGGAGGGAAAGCTATGGCATTTACCAACCTAAGCAGCTGTCTATGTTCTCCCCTAGCCTACTAGACTGTGATGGACCCATCCAAACTCCAAGACTGGTAGGTCATAAGTCAATCCTCTGGGAAGGCCTCTCAGGAAAGTTAGGATGCTAGATGTGCAAACCATCTTTTTCCCTTGCCCCAGAAAAGCCAGGGGCCTGATGGTCTCTTTTGGATCATATGGCATCGTACGCAGGGCAGGGACTTGGGTAAGGTGTCTGAAAACTCCCTACCAGCTTTGATGAGTCTGGTTTCACAATCACTCAGAGTACAGGAACCTTTCACTTCATTTTTGGATTCTTCACAAATTGAATTTATCCATGAATTGTTGCTAAATTGATATGTTTGTGAGGGGAAGAATGGTCCAGGGCTTCCTACTCTGCCATTTTGCTGATGTCACTCTTAGGCTCTTTTAAAGCTTTGTTAGGTTGGATCAACTATAAGCCTTACTCTAGGTTTATTTTAGTCTTACTACTAGGGTAACATAGGCTGAAAAATGCTCTCTCCTCCAAAGATATATTCACTTCTAAGTCCTCAGAATCCATTATTATTACTTTTTACGGTAAAAGAGTGAATATTACTGTAATGTAAAATACGTGATTGAGTTTGGGATCTTGAAAGGATGAGCTTATCTTGACTTAACTGGGAAGATTTTTTAAAAAGATTTTATTTATTCATGAGAGACACAGAGAGAGAAAGAGAGAGAGGCAGCGACATAGGCAGAGGGAGAAACAGGCTCCATGCAGTGAACCCGATGTGGGACTCCATCCAGGCATTCTGGGATTACGACCTGACCCTAAGGCAGACGCTCAACCACTGAGTCCCCCAGGCATTCCTATCAGGGAAGATTCTAAATGCAATCACATGTAGCCTTATAAGTGTGAGACAAAGGAAGTTTACACACATGCACACACACAGACAGACACATGCACGGAGGAGAAGGTGATGTGAAGTGCAAGCAGAGATTTGAGTGATGCAACCACAAGCTAAGGAAAGCTAAGTCATCCATTAATCACCAGAAGCTAGAAAAGACAAGGACATATTCTATGGAACCTCTGGGGAGAGTGCAGCCCTGATGGCACATTGATTTTGTGCTACTGGCCTCCAGAACTATAAAAGAGTAGATTTCTATTGTTTTAAGCCATCAAGTTTGTGGTAATTTGTTACTACAGCCATAGGAAACTAATTCTTCTGAAACATACTGAGTGCTCCAGATTTCAGTAAAATGTTTCCACTTTAGCTGGATGGAAGTCAAATGTGTCCCATCACTGTGTATGAGCACTAGACATTATTCACCTGAAACCTCTCTATTAACTGTTACTTGCCTAGCCTTTTTGGCATTTCACCTTATGCATGTATGTCTTAGTATTCAACAGAATAGTCCCAGGGAAACTTTACAGATTCTGGTGTGATTTCTTTGCAGTTTCTCCTCTCTCATACTCTGCTTTGAAAATTCCAGTTGCCTTTGTTTCTGTAAAATGCAGTCTCTGTCTTTTCAACTTATTCATATCATTCACTCTACTTGGCTTCCCTCTACATGTGACATGCTTTAGAAAATGCCTGCAGGCAAAAAATAATGGTGTGATTATAGGGCTCATCTCAGGGTCAGCTGGGGAACTGACCTTGATAATTATAGGGTTAGGGTTAAGGTTAGGCTTGAAAATCAGCCTATGGAATTATAGCAGACATGCAAAGCCATCTTAAAGAACAAATATAGGCAGAAAACTTACTGAAGGCATTAATAAGGAAAAAAATGTGTCAACCCAGAGTTGGTTTGATCCTGTTGAAAGCACTCAAAAGAAGATAAATTAAAAAGGAAAATATTGGCAGGGAAAATTCTAAATTCATTTAGGAAAGAATATGTCCTAGAGTTATATATCTTAACTTCTGGTAGTTGTAACCAAAGTGAAAAACTAAGCTTCAGGGACCAAAAATAGCTAATGCAAGAAGAGGTTATTTGAACTAGAATTCAGATACTTGCTGTCTTCTTTTATTAAGAGCTCTTTTACGCAGTCACAGACTTGATAGGTATGTAGCACTGAAATATTTTGACATTATCACACTACTTCATTATCTTTTTCTTTGGTAGAGGCAGATCAGAAATTTGACCTGTGGGAAAGCAGTGCCTTCTGAATGATTTTTCTGAAAGTATGTTTCTATGGCTGCTTCTGTGGACCATAGCTTCTTTATTGGTTTGGTAGTTTTCCTGCCAAAAGTCTAGCCCTTTCTCTGTGGTGTACTCTGGTTCTCCTTGCTAGTTTGTTGGGTATGTTTGGGGGTGGGTAGTGAGCCTCAGTTCCCAGTGAACAGACATTCTAGAGAATGGTAGAGAGTAAAATGTATGCAAATGAAGAGGGCGGTTGGCATCAGAAGAGCATGGCAGTTGACTATCACCCCAAAAAGTCCCAAGTATTCATCCTTCAGCATAGATTGTAGGTACTTGCCTATATACAGTTATATAGAGTTTCTCATGAATATCCTCCCTCAATATATATCAGTCCTTGGCTTCAAGCCCTTGTGAAGCTCTTGCAGTTCTCATAGTACTGACCAGTTAGCAGGTATTAGTTGTTTTGGGGGTAGAAAACATGGTTGGTCTGTAGGAGTTGTTTCATGTAAAATAATGTTTTACATTGTAGTCAAACCTTCTGAGTTGTCAGTAGATAGAACAACAGAAGTTATTACTCAAACATTTGTCATGCTCCATTTAGTCATTAATAGTAGATGCCATTATGAAGGGCCTTCAATACTACTCTTCAAACTTGATCCTAGATTTGGAAACTTCAAAGATCCTGGAAACTAAATAGATAAATAATTTGAATTATTATGGTTGCAAAAAGATTGAGAACCAGAATAGGGATAAAATGTGTCATCTCTAGTGAGGAAATTCCGTAATCATCAGATTGAAGTTATGGCAGTGGAAAGGGAGCAAGGTATAGATAAATTCTAATGTTGTGTAATCCCAGAGACACATATAGGGGCTGTGGGTGGTATATTATATCCTTGACTTACCAAAGGTATTGGCCTCCAAGATGCTATTATATTGGAGGATGTTATAGTAGTCTATGTAAAAGTCTATATTGGGCACCTGGGTGGCTCAGTGGTTGAGCATCTGCTTTCCGCTCAGATTGTGATCCTGGAGTCCTGGGATCAAGTCCCATATCAGGCTCCCTGCGATGAGCCTGCTTCTCCTTCTGCCTATGTCTCTGCCTATTTTTGTGTGTCTCTCATAAATAAATAAATCTAAAAGTCTATGTAAACTTTAATCAATATTTTGAGTGATCACTAGGCATAAAAGTGTCTTTGCATAGCCACAGTATTTGAGGACAGGCTTGCTCCCTTTCTTTTTTTTTTTTTTTTTGTTTCTTCCCCATCCCGCAGCTTTATTGAGGTACAATGGACAAATAAAAAATTGTATATATCTAGGTTGTACAATGAGATTTATTTTAAAGGTATATACAAATGACAATTTCCCACCAGTGGCTAAAGACTATAGAAGTGGCTATCAACCAGCAGTGATTTTGTGTTCCCATTCCCCCCAGAGAAGATTTGACAATGTCTGGAGACATTTTTTGGTTGCCACATAATGTTAGGAGTGTTGCTACTGGTTTCTAGTGGGTTGAGACAAGGGATGCTGCTAAACATCCTACAATGTACAGGATAGCACCTCCAGTTCTACCTGACAAAGAATCACCCAGCCTGAACTGTCACTCGTGTCCAGGCTGAAAAACTATGCTGTATACAAGTGATCTACTTAGAAATTTTTTTTGTGCCAGTCATTTATTTTTTCTTCCAAGATTTTATTTAAATTCAAGTTATTTAACATACAGTATAGTATGAGTTTCAGGAGTAGAATTTAGGGATTCATCACTTGCATATAACAAACACCCAGTGCTCACCACAACAAGTGCTCTCAATACTCATCACCATTGTAGCCCATCACTCACCTACTTCCCTCCATCAACCCTCAGTTTGTTCTGTATAGTTAAGGGACAAACTATAAGAGACTCTTAATTATAGAGGACGGACTTCTAAATAGAGGGAACTATTAGTCTGTTCTATCCTTTTTTTGTTTTGGGGTATACCAGACTTTTACTCCAGTACCAGCATGAACTTCCTCTGCCAGATCATTTTGTTTGATTATAGCTGGAGATGGATGCCCCCTAAAGTTATCAGCTTGGATAATAGGTCAGGGCATACTTATTAGGGCAGATTTTGAGGTGATCTGAGTTGTCTGGTAAAATCAAAGAATTCCAGGAATGTGATCTACTTAGCATTGTACCAGTGCCTGATACATAGTAAGCACTCTAATAAATGTATAGCTGGCTGAAGTTCTGGGTCTGCCTAGTACAGGGGCCTGATGTTCTTCTGCCACAAGCTGTTATCTATATATTATCAAAAGGACTTGGCCTCAGGCTTAGGGAAACAATTCAAGTGCTTAACCTAACCATAGGCCCCAGATCCCAGATTAATCATATTCCCATGTAGTTTACCTTAAATTATGGAAATGCCTCTGGCAAGGTGCATATTTGTCTGAAATCTCAGGTAAGGAAGTGACAGATGGTGTAGGGCCATAGTGGGCATTATTAGAACTTATGACAAAAGTCCAGTATAAGATGAACATAGATTTCCTTAGGATATAGTGAGGCACTTGGAACTTACTCTGTAAAGGCAATAGACCAGGAAGTGGATATGAACAGTAACATACTGATAATACTGTTTTTTTCATGTTATCTCATGAGCATATCGATTCAATTATCTCTATCCCTCCCAAAATGGAATATCTAAGAGAGTGTCCATTTAAACTAGGATGACCTTAGTATCTGGTTACCAGTGTAAAGGGCAGAGCACACCACCTAGATGCCCTCCTCACTGCATTTCGAAGGTAAAGGTAAAAGATGAATCTTCCACTCTTACCTGGGGACCACGGTTTGTATATCAACAAGTTTCCAGTGGTGGAGGTGGTACCCACAAACAAAGTGATTAGCCTTGCTTTGGTACTTATTCAGATGCTAGTGTGTCCAGGAGGCCTATGGCACAAGTTCCTTTATTTCTCTAGTTTTGCAAAAACATCTGTATTCATGCTCCGAGGCTTGTTATTTTTGAAAAAATAATAGGACTCTGACTGATCCATCTTGTAGTTCCTCCCGAGACTTGCTGAGAACCCAGACCTGCAGGGATTATTCTTACTACTCAACAAATGGCATTATAGGTTATCTCCTACCTGCTGGGGCTAACTGAAAAAGTATATTGCAAGCTCAACTCTCCTCATTCCCTTCCAGAATAAGAAGTACCTACAGTCCTTCCTAATCTGAGGTTCCATGTTGTTTATGTCTCCCCATAGTGAGAGTGACAGGGCAATGGCGCTTCTCAAGAGCAAAGGTCCCTAATTCTGTTCTCTTTACCCCTGAATGCTTCATGCTGAACACTGGAGGGCACCCTTGTGTCATTAGAAGTTCAGAGCTCTGGGGATCTGTAGAACCTGCAATAACTGTGGGAGGAAGAGAATTTTTCCCAGTCTCTTGAGGGATTTATCAAATGATCCCATTGAGGCCTGGGCTGGATTAGGGGACATGAGGAAGAAGATTAACTTCTGCTTAGGAATTCAGGTAATGGCGGCCCAACTTTTTAGGTAGAGCTCCTTGGGCCACAGGCATTATTAGAGGAGACATTAAAAGAGTCAATAAACAGGGACATATATATTTTCAACTACCATCTGCATGGAGATTTCAAAGTATATATTTCCAGATTTTTATTCTGAGCTTCATGTATATATGCAACCAGCTCCTGGATATATAGTCACTTGAATG
Organism: Canis lupus dingo; assembly: GCF_003254725.2. Taxonomy (NCBI): domain Eukaryota; kingdom Metazoa; phylum Chordata; class Mammalia; order Carnivora; family Canidae; genus Canis; species Canis lupus. The sequence goes on along the minus strand of NC_064281.1, from coordinate 103,208,379 downwards.
TCCATCAGACATCTTAAGCTCAAAGTTTCCAAAATGAAACCAGTGTTTTCCTTACTCTCCTCACCACTCACTCTCCTCACACTTACACCCCTTGCCAAAACCTTACCTACATACCTCTTCTTTGCCTCACAGACTTGTTCATTTTCCAGTATTCTCCATCTTAGTAAATAGTACCACCTTGTTCAAGTCATCAAACTTGTGGTACCATCTTTGACACATTCTTTCCATCTTTCTTATTCAATTGCCCCATTCATTTCGTTCTGTTTCCTAAATATCTCTTGAATTAACACAATTTTCCAAATTCCTTATCACTGGCCAGCATCTTCTCTCACCTGGATTGCTGCAATGGCTTTATAGACATTCTCCCCACATGCAGTGTTGACTTATCTCATTTTTTCTCCACCCAGCAACCAGAGCCTATCTCAAATGGAAATCTGACCATGTTACTTCTCTGCTTGAAATCATTTAATGGACATTCTTAGCCTTTAGGATAATGTTTAAATCCCTTAGCATGAGATTCATTCATGTTTCTTTGGGAGCATCTATTCTGTGCTGTGTACTATGTTAGAGACCTTGAGGATGAATTAATGAACAAAACATACAATCTCCGTTTTCACAAACTTCATTATTACAATCATAACATGTGTGGAGCATAAAGGACAGTGCCACTGAAGGCCATGTGTGATCTGGTTCCTGCTAGCTGCTCCAGTCCCTTATCTTGCCATTCTCTCTTCTGTCCTATCTTGCTGTCTCCTCACTACTCCTTCAAACACTGTAGTCCAGCCAAGCAGAGCTACTTTGAGATGGTACATTCTTCTCCTCTTTCATGCCTTCACTCCTTTGGACGGGCTGTTTTCTCTCTATGTGGAATACCTGCCACAACTTCTCCATTAGATAAAATCTTATTCATCCTTCAAAGCTCATTTCAGATGTCATATCTTACAGGAAGCCCTCCTTGGTTACCCTAATCCTTCAAGCCTCTGTTAGATGTCACTGTAATCCCATAGATTCTTGTGTTTACCTTTGTCATAGCGTTTTCCATACTGCATACTGCATACTTCTTTTTCTTTCTCCTTTTTGTGAGAACCTATTTCACACAGACCTTACCTCAGAGTATACATACAGGGCTACATTAAGTTTCTCATGTGCTGTCTCTTACTTTCTTTGTTGTCATCTAGCACTTGGCTTTATCTAACTCAAGGTCTTTAACCCAGTTGTAACTTGTGGCCCTTTGTTCAGTGTCTTTCATTTTAAGTTACTTCACCCAGCACTATTCTTTAGAAGTGCAAAGCATAGACCAATAAGAGGCTATGGAAGAGATTCATTAGCCTGCTTTTCAACATTGCAGGCTGGGGACACTTTTCCCAACAACTAGAAATTGAACAATGTTGATGTAGGACTGAAAATGGTATTCTTTTATCTCTGACTTTCTGAACAAGCTTTGGGAGACCCAGTTATTCTTCAATTTGGAATTTTAGTTAGACATACAATGACTTCCTGTATTAAAAAGACTAAAGATTAAAGCAGGATTTTCTATTTCAATTACAGTGTCATATTCTTTGGCCTATGCAAGGTTCCAATCATATTTTAGTATTTCTTGAATGATATTCTGTATGACCTCCTAGATTTGGGACAAAAGTTATGTTTGTGACATGCTTATTCAAATTTCCACATATAGTCTTATACCACCTTCTATTTCAGTTGTTTTCATCTAGTTCACCATTAGAACAATCAATTTTATGTCTGCCATCAGAAGTAAATCTTTCAGTGTCTCAATAGTTGAATTTCTGGGGTCCAACTACTGAAATCAATGTATTCAGGAAATTCTGGCAAGTGTTTGATTACTCTGGAGTGGAAGTGCTATGTAATTTCATAGATATTAGTGGTTATTTAACTTTGGTGCACAGGAGGGGCACATGATTCATCCTGGAGTGAGTCATACTCAGTAGAAACTCACTGCTCTAGTTCTTATAGGATGCTGCCTTGTTTTTACTTGTTAGTTACTATGTACACACATGCATGTATACATAAACATATACAAGCACACATGCAGACACCAGAAAAGCCTGAAGGGCCCATTTTATAGTGAGACATAGCCACCAGGTTGTGTCAGAGATGTCCACTAGTGAGCATAAATGCTTTCAATTCATTATTATGCTCAGGTGCTTTACACTGTACACTAGCAGGAAATAAAATGAAATGACCTATACTGGGAAATTGTTAGGTGGTGACAAACTAGGCCTGATGTGCCTAAGGGCCAAGGTAACACTGGGGGCTGAAGGAAAGCAGCACAAACCTTCTTAGGGCTAGAGTGGAGAACTTTCTTTTTTCTTCTTCTTCTTCTTTTTTTTTTTTTTTTGGTGGAGAACTTTCTTTTTTATATATATAAATTTATTTTTTATTGGTGTTCAATTTGCCAACATATAGAATAACACCCAGTGCTCATCCCATCAAGTGCCCCCCTCAGTGCTCATCACCCAGTCACCCCCACCCCCCGCCCACCTCCATTTCCACTACCCCTTGTTCATTTCCCAGAGTTAGGAGTCTCTCATGTTCTGTCTCCCTTTCTGATATTTCCCACTCATTTTTTTCTCCTTTCCCCTTTATTCCCTTTCACTATTTTTTATGTTCCCCAAATGAATGAGACCATATAATGTTTGTCCTTTTCTAATTGACTTATTTCACTCAGCATAATACCCTCCAGTTCCATCCACATCAAAGCAAATGGTGGATATTTGTCGTTTCTAATGGCTGAGTAATATTCCATTGTATACATAGACCACATCTTCTTTATCCATTCATCTTTTGATGGACACCGAGGCTCTTTCCACAGTTTGGCTATTGTGGACATTGCTGCTATAAACATCGGGGTGCAGATGTCCCGGCATTTCACTGCATCTGTATCTTTGGGGTAAATTCCCAGCAGTGCAATTGCTGGGTCGTAGGGCAGATCTATTTTTAACTCTTTGAGGAACCTCCACACAGTTTTCCAGAGTGGCTGCACCATTTCACATTCCCACCAACAGTACAGGAGGGTTCCCCTTAGTGGAGAACTTTCTTGCTGGAGCCTACATGTCCTTGCTTCTGAGAATAGCCTTGTGGATTGTTTTTTGGTTGTTGTTTATAAAAATGTATTAAGATTAATAAAAGTTTCTTTGAATCTTATATTCTATAAGCATTTATTCAATATTTCTTCAAAGAGTAAAATGACTGGGCATGGCTGTCATAAATGTCCTTGAAATCTCTAGGCTCACAGAAGGCCTATTTTCCTTTACCTGAACACATATTCCTAATTTGTTGCTTAAAACTACTTGCTCCTCCTATCATAGCCAAACTCCTCACATTTTATAAAGGTTTCCATCACATGGACTTTTTTTCCTCTGAGGTTGGCCTTAAGAATATTTGAGAGTGAGATGAGGGTAGGACCAATAATTAATAGACCACTTTTATCCCCTCCTCTCACATCCCCATTTTGCCCCAATTTGGGGAAATTGCAAGTGGTTTCACAGTATAATAAAGAAAATATGAGCATGGAGAATGCCATTGAGCCCACTTACAGCTTGAGCAAAGGAATATTCTAGAATATTTGCCTAACAGGAACATTGTTAAGAGCACCTAATAAGGTCTTATCAGAGGTCTTCTTAATTGAAGGCCTTAGGGATGATACTGAAGGAAAATTTTGGAAAATCCCTAACATTTTTATTTCCATTCATGCATAAACTGTTTTGTACCTCTAACTCAGGTTATCATTTAAAGTTGAACCTTAGTTTTGGAAAATAAATCATCCTCTAGAGCAACATCTCGGTGGATTCCTTAGGAAAGAACTCCAAACACGCTACTTCTGTTAAAGGAACCATAGCAGACTTATTTAGAAGAAAACAGTAAGCTATTTTGATTATGTCTGTATGTGTATAACCTGAGGAGAGCCACTATGTGGCAAGATTTCTGTCATTCACAGGGTGTAATTAGAGGTACATATCAAAGGTTATGTGAAGGGCAGTCTCTGAAGGCACCCACCTATTAGGTAGATATTATTTCAGTGATAGATGACCATGCAGTTTGAGGGGTCTTGGCTACTAAGATTTTGCTTTTGGAGGAGCTCCTTACATGATGGTATTGGAGAGGCTTCTTCTATTGGTACTTTTTAAGATGGTTGTATGTGAAGCATGTCTGGAAAAATATGCATATAACACACTCATGTATGACATGGGATGATATAAGGTTTATTTGTACATACAGTATGATAACCATTAAATACATGATTTGAGAAGCCATTTATGTATGGAATGATTTTATTTGCCAGGCAAATGCAATCTGATTTGAAGGACAGCCTCTGCCATTGGTATAAATCTAGTACCAGTTGGCTTAGTGGATAAGAAGCAAGGAAGGTCCTCCACACCATGTGACCTAAAGCACATAGTGTACTTAAAGCACAGTGGCTTATTTATCAATATTTGGGGAGTCATCTGCCTACAGTATGGCTTGGTATGACTTCAGTGCAAAGACAGAAGCAGGCTGTGACACTATAAAACAAGACCTGGAGGAGGGTAGCAGAACCTGGCAAAAGAGCTACATGAACACTGAGATAATAGCAAAGATGCTGTTAGCAACAAAACAATGGAAATAGAACTAGCTACCACTTATTGAGCATTTACTACATACCCAGGAAGTGTTCAAACTACCTATCTCCTATACATGTTTTCAATATTGCACTTAAACCCAACAGATATTAAGTGGTGGACATGGGTTTAGAACCCAGAACTCTCTTATTCCAAAGCCTATACTCTTTCTGTTAGACTATTCAAGTTTTAAGAATAGTCTATGAGTTTTAGATGCATTTACTTCTAATCTTTTTTTCTCTTGGCTTTTACTAGAAGAAGGATCATTTATCAGCTATAGGGTAGAGTAATAAGGATCTGTAGGAAGAAATACAGCAATTCAAATAAACTAAAATCCCATTTGGTTACCAAAGTTTCTCAAACTCATCCTCAACCAAACATTTCTGTAGGTCTCTCTAATTCATTTCCTTTTCTCTGTGCCCACCTCTGTGTGTGTCCTCTCATCTCTCATCTATACTATTGTAATAACTTAAGTAGCCTCTCTGCCTCCAATATCTCCTCTTATTCTACCTTCCACAAATATTCCCTAGTGATATTTTCAAAAGAAGTCATTCTCATGCTCAAAACCCTTCAATGAATACCCATTGCCAAAGGGATTGAGAACACCAATAATTAGGTTCCTGATAAACTTTTCCAACCTCATATACTATGCTTTCAGCCATAACAAACTCCTATAGTTTTTCAGGCAGAATGTACTCTTTTGAGACATTAGAATACATCACTGTCTTAATTTCACCTGAATTAATTTAACTCTTTCTACACTTAGGCCTTATTCAGGCCATTGTTTCCTACAAATAGGCGGCTAAGTATGGTAAGATGAGATATTACAACTATATGGATTTTGTGCTTCTAAATTTTTATGGCTATCAAGCTGTCATTGACCCTCTATGTTATGTGATAATCTGATGTTTTCCTAGAGTACTCTCTTCTCGTTTCCCACAATAACTTGTTGGAACTTCCATGAGACCCCCTCCCATCTTTTACTATATAACTTCTACCTTCACTTTCAGTAATTGACCTCCTCACTATTCCAGAGAATAAAAGTCTTTCCCTTCTTCCTACAAACATGTACGTATTTGACCCATCACTGACTCCTTCCCTTTGCCTCAGGGGAAAAATATCCTCATTATGCCTAAGAAAAATCCTTCTACCTGTGCTTTGAGTTTCATTTTCTTCCATTTGCTCTAGAATCAAACCATTTGCTTTGTTTTGTTTTTAATACCTCACTTCATTTTCTACTGACTCTTATTCTATAAATATGTTTAAGGTTTTTTTCTACTATGCTATCCTTTCTCTGGCATTCACTTTCTATCACAGTTCAGCCTTTTGAAAATGTAGCAACCACTAGCTATAATCTTCACTAATCAGGAAAGGTCTATGAAAGGGAATTAGAGATTCAGAAACTAATATGTGTGGATCATGTGTTTTATGTTGAGGGCCAGAATAAAAATGGATGTTAGGTAAGGATAGAGAAAGGAGTAAAGGAAAGTAGTAAAAGTGGAAGGGCCACAAAAAATAGTAAGAGTAAACTAGTAGTTAATGAAAGAAAAAGACAATGTTGGTTTGCTACATAAAACATCCGCAGAGCAGGAGAGGAGGGACACACGCTTAAGAAAATAAATACTACAGGTTTCCTGTAGATGGAGTCCAAGACACAGAAGTAGGAGACTACTGGGTAACAGAAATTCAGATTGATTAGAGGAATGCTTATTTGTTTCTTTTTCTCCCTTAACTTTAACTCTTTCCTATATCTGAGCCTATCCATTTTTCCTGCCTCTGAGGAAGAAGCTCCCACCTGCCTTCCTGTCAGAGCTAATTACTGCATGTACATGGTTAGCTGATTCCAACTCTTCTTGATTTTTCAGGATCTTGCTTCAGTAGTTTTTTTTTTTTTTTGCTTCAGTAGTTATCCTTACTTAACATGCTACAATCTTTACCTTATATTTTTATCCCCCTTCCTCCTTCTATTTCCTTCCCTTCCCTCTTGGCCTCCCACTCTCTTTGCCTTTCTCTCTCTCTCTCTCTCTCTCTCTCTAAATACACACACACACATACAAATGTGCACTTATGTATACATATACACAGGTATGTATATGTGTGTTATGTATGCATATGTGTGTCTGCATGTGTATATTCTACTTTGTACCAAACTCCTTTCCTTATGCCTACCAGCATACAGAGGATTCAGCAGTTCTAAGAACATTCATCCCTTATTCCTGATAAATTCACGAGCTCATTTCTTACTTTTCCTTTATCACCAGAATTAACTAAAGAGTAGTCTACAATTGCTGCTTCTACTTTCTCACACTTACCTTCTAGCTTCTGTACCTTGTAGTCTACTGAAACATCTTATTTGAAGATTTGTAATGACTTTCTAATTGTCAAACTTAATGCTCCTTAGAACCCATCCTCTTCTATATCTTGGAAACACTCAGCATTGGTAAACATCCTCTTCCTTTAAATCCTTTATTTCTTTGGCTTCAATAATATTTCAAACTCTGGATTCTTCTTCTAATTCTCACATGATACCTTTTCTCTTTAACTTACTTCTTTCTCTCCCTATTCCACATGGATACTTGTTCTGATTTTTTCTCTGATTTTGGGCTTAGTGATTTCACTCACTTTTTACAAGTTTAGCTATCCTTTCTATGTGGTAGACTTTCAATTTTTATCTGTATGTCCAACTCTCAGCCCTGCATCTCCATGTATTTGATGAATAGCTAGATACAGATGGCTTTCAAGCACCTTATGTTCAATTATATAAAAAACTGAGCCCTTTGACCAAAGCCAACAGATCCCCTTCTATCTTTCCCTTTTTAAGAGTTTTGCTGTTTTCCCAGTCACCCAAATAAAACATTTCGATTTATCTTTGATTCGTTCATTCACCCTTTCAATAAAGATTTGAGGGTCTGTTATGTTACCACTATTTTAAAAACTTCCAATGGTTTACTCTTTTTAATAAAACTGAACTTCTTAGATTAACAGTATGCTCTACAACATGCCCCAACCTTATCTTTCTTTATTTACAACACTTGCAGACTATCTTTCAGCCAATGGTAGTTAGCCATTCTGAAAATGCACCCTATGACAAGCATTTACACTTTGGTGCATTTTTTCTTGCCATTTGGAATATGATCATTTCCCACACCATATTTTGCTTAATAAAATCTTATTTATGCTTCCAAAACTACCTTAAATTCATGTATCATATAAATAATCCATGTTTTTCTTACCCACAAATAATATATCTGATTTCTCATTCATGATTTTATTAATTTGAGTCTTCTCTCTCTTCTTTTTAATAAGGCTGGCTAATGGTTTATCTATCTTATTAATTCTTTCAAAGAACCAACTCCTGGTTCTGTTGATCTGTTCCACAGTTCTTCTGGTCTCAATTTCGTTGAGTTCTGCTCGAATCTTTATTAACTCCCTTCTTCTCTTGGGTGTAGGATCTATTTGCTGTTTTTTCTCTAGCTCCTTTATGTGTAAGGTTAGCTTTTGTATTTGAGTTCTTTCCAGTTTTTGAATGGATGCTTGTATTGCGATGTATTTCCCCCTTAGGACTGCTTTTGCTGCATCCCAAAGATTTTGAACGGTTGTATCTTCATTCTCATTAGTTTCCATGAATCTTTTTAATTCTTCCTTAATTTCCCGGTTGACCCTTTCATCTTTTAGCAGGATGGTCCTTAACCTCCACGTGTTTGAGGTCCTTCCAAACTTCTTGTTGTGATTTAGTTCTAATTTCAAGGCATTATGGTCTGAGATTATGCAGGGGACAATCCCAATCTTTTGGTATCGGTTCAGACCCGATTTATGACCCAATATGTGGTCTATTCTGGAGAAAGTTCCCTGTGCACTTGAGAAGAATGTGTATTCAGTTGAGTTTGGATGTAAAGTTCTGTAGATATCTGTGAAATCCATCTGGTCCAGTGTATCATTTAAAGCTCTCGTTTCTTTGGAGATGTTGTGCTTAGAAGACCTATCGAGTATAGAAAGAGCTAGATTGAAGTCACCAAGTATAAGTGTATTATTATCTAAGTATTTCTTCACTTTGGTTAATAATTGATTTATATATTTGGCAGCTCCCACATTCGGGGCATATATATTGAGGATTGTTAAGTCCTCTTGTTGGATAGATCCTTTAAGTATGATAGTGTCCCTCTTCATCTCTCACTACAGTCTTTGGGGTAAATTTTAGTTTATCTGATATAAGGATGGCTACTCCTGCTTTCTTTTGAGGACCATTCGAATGGTAAATGGTTCTCCAACCTTTTATTTTCAGGCTGTAGGTGTCCTTCTGTCTAAAATGAGTCTCTTGTAGACAGCAAATAGATGGGTCCTGCTTTTTTATCCAGTCTGAAACCCTGTGCCTTTTGATGGGGTCATTAAGCCCGTTCACATTCAGAGTTACTATTGAGAGATATGAATTTAGTGTCATCATGATAACTATTCAGTCCTTGTTTTTGTGGATTGTTCCACTGGACTTCTTAAAGGGGAATTTTAAGAGTCCCCCTTAAAATTTCTTGCAGAGCTGGTTTGGAGGTCACATATTCTTTTAGTTGCTGCCTGTCTTGGAAGCTCTTTATCTCTCCTTCCATTTTGAATGAGAGCTTTGCTGGATAAAGTATTCTTGGTTGCATGTTCTTCTCATTTAGGACCCTGAATATATCCTCCCAGCCCTTTCTGGCCTGCCAGGTCTCTGTGGAGAGGTCTGCTGTTACCCTAATACTCCTCCCCATAAAAGTCAGGGATTTCTTGTTTCTTGCTGCTTTAAGGATCTTTTCTTTATCTTTGGAATTTGCAAGCTTCACTATTAAATGTCGAGGTGTTGAACGGTTTTTATTGATTTTAGGGGGGGATCTCTCTATTTCCTGGATCTGAATGCCTGTTTCCCTTCCCAGATTAGGAAAGTTTTCAGCTAGAATTTGTTCAAATACATATTCTGGCCCTCTGTCCCTTTTGGCACCCTCGGGAACACCAATTAAACGTAGGTTTTTCTTCCTCAGGCTGTCGTTTATTTCCCTTATTCTATCTTCATGGTCTTTTAATTGTTTGTCTCTTTTTTCCTCAGTTTCCCTCTTTGCTATCAACTTGTCTTCTATGTCACTCACTCGTTCTTCCACCTCGTTAACCCTCGTCGTTAGGACTTCTAGTTTGGATTGCATCTCATTCAATTGATTTTTAATTTCTGCCTGATTAGCTCTAAATTCTGCAGTCATGAAGTCTCTTGAGTCCTTTATGCTTTTTTCTAGAGCCACCAGTAGCTGTATAATAGTGCTTCTGAATTGGCTTTCTGACATTGAATTGTAATCCAGATTTTGTAACTCTGTGGGAGAGAGGACTGTTTCTGATTCTTTCTTTTGAGGTAAGGTTTTCCTTCTAGTCATTTTGCTCAGTGCAGAGTGGCCAAAAGCAAGTTGTACTGGGAAAAGGAGAAAAAGAGGAGAGAAAGAAGGAAAGAAAAGAGAAAGAGAAAAAAAAGGAAGAAAAAAAAACGAAAAAAAAAAAGAAGAAAAAGAGAAAGAGAAAGAAAGGAGAAAAAAGGGGGGTGGGGGAAGGAAACAAATCAAAAAGCAAAACAAAAAAAAAAAAAAAGAAAGAAAAAAAAAGAACCACGGGGGAGTATCTTCTGATTCTGTGTACTTTAAGTCCCTTGGCTCCCCCTGGAAGTTGTCAATCTAGCTGGTCTTCTGGGGGAGGGGCCTGCTGTGCTGATTTTCAGGTGTTAGCAGTTGGGGGAGTTGCTCTGCCCCTGCCTGGTGCAGGGCTCAGTGGGGGTTGTTTACCCCGTGAGGCCGCAGGAGGAACAGCCCCAGTGGCGGGGTCAGCTCTGGAGCCCTGGATTCAGCCCCCGCAGGAACTCTGGAGCTCTCCGTCTGCAGGGCCTGGAGGCTCCGGGCGGGGCCGCTGATCTGCTCAGCTCGGGGCAGGAGCATCCTTGCTGTCCTGGGCCCTCCCGGCCTCTGCCTGTCCCGGGGGGAGGCCGGATCCTGGGCTGTGTCCCCGGCGCCCTGTGCTCTGGCACCTGCGCTGTTGGATTTGCGCTCCCGGGCCGCACAACCCCCTCCGCGGAGCCGCCGCCCGAGCCCCTCCGAGCTGCTCCGGGTCCCGCCGTGCGCGCTGCAGCCCTTAGGGAGCTCGGCGCACTCTCCTGGGCACGCAGTTGCTGTTACTGTCCCGGGGAGCCCGAGGGCATCCCCGCCCTCTTGGGTCCTGCTCCAACTCCCTGCGAGCCCCTTTGCGCCCGGGAAGGTCGGTGCAGCTCCTGCGTCTCCGGGACGGGGCTCTCCTGTCCTGGGGACACTCGCCCCGGCCTCAGCCCGGCTCCTCGCGGGGCCCCTCCCCCTTGGAGGCCTTTGTTTCTTTATTTCTTTTTCCCCGTCTTCCTACCTTGATAGAAGCGCGAACTCTTCTCACTGTTGCATTCCAGGTGTTCTCTCTTTAATTCTCAGGCCGAATTCATAGATTTTAAGGATAATTTGAAGGTTTTCTAGGTAATTTGGTGGAGACAGGTGATTTGGAGACCCTACTCTTCCGCCATCTTGCCCCTCCCTTATATCTGATTTCTCTATATCTCTACAGCATACTGTTGCTTGCTTACAGTATTTGTCCATTATTCATATGACATGGCTTTTTTTGAGTTTTCCTATTGTTGAAGGGGAGAAAGAGACTACAATGGAGGATTTTTGGTAAAATGTCATCATGTAAATGTTTAAAAGATAGGATATCTGTATTGGAAGACATGATGAAGGATGTCAATTAGGGAGAAGGACAACTTGGATTTGTAAATTAAGGATGCAGCGTCCTTTCTTCATTCTTCATAAAGTAGAGTGGTTTTGGAGTATAGGGACATTTCAATTACATCTCAGAAAAGGGAATAAGGCCAGAGATAAATGGAAATTGACCAATGAAGCTGAATACTTAGAAAATTGTGTGCAAAAATGTAGACTTGAAAGATTATTTGGAAGTGTATGCTAACACTTTGCAGTATGCTTACATAAAAGGGAAGTGATCCAGTAGGGTTGACAGGATTTATATTGCAAGAGAGAGTAGTGGTCCGTCATATAAAATGAAAGATAGCACTTTTTCTGATCATGCGATGGTAATAGCTGAAATTAATTTTTTAAAAGCTTGGAAATTTGGCAGAGGTAAATGGGAGATGAGCAAATTCCTAAAAGTAAGGAAAAGGATTGAAAATGATGAGGAATGGTCAAGGGGAGAGAAGCCCAGCTTTCATTTCAAGCTGTCAGAGAGGATTGGTACATATGAAAAAATAATTTGAAGAAAGCTCTCAAGGAAAGAAATGAAACCAAATGCTTTGAAGAGAAAAATAGATATTTTCAATTTTAGAACAAACTAATGGAGATCAGAGAAAACGAATAAAGAGATTAGAACAGAAATAGAGAAAACCAAAGAGCAAATGACAAATGTCTGCAATAGATGGAGAGTCTGGGTGATATAGGGAAGAAGCAAAAACAAGAAGGACTACTGACATTTCCTCATGTGCAGGGAAGGAAGACAGTTGTCATGTGCTTGAGAGATTATAGACAGATAGGTTAAGGTGACTTGATATCAGTTATGAGAGTCCTTTATGGAGCTGTAATGCAGGAATGGATATGGGCTAACACAAGGGCACACAAAAGCAAGCAGAAAATGAAAGAGTGACTCAGCAACAGACTTCACAGCTCAAGTGTGAGTGGCCATCATTAAAAAGATGTCGAGAAAATCTAAATTTGCTTCTGGTATGCATGTGGCATAGTGGAAGATCTATACTCTTTCAGATCAGAGATGGTTTTAGCTCCACTTCTACCACTTGTCAGCTGTGCAAACTTGGGAAAATCAGCTTCCAGATCCTTGAATTTCTCATCTGTAAAGTGACTTCACATTGTTGTGAAGCTTAAATGAGATAATATTTGTGAAAATAGCTTGAACGAAATTTAGATACTATTATTCTAGGACTTTTTTTGCATGAACTGAGCAAACATTTATTTGTAGGTTTCCTTTTCCCCCCAGCTTTATTGAAATATAATTGACATGTAACCTTGTCTACATTTAAGGTTTATAACATACTGATTTTATATATTGATATATTATAGAATGATTATATCTGTGGGTTTCTTTTTTTTAATTTTTTTTATTTATTTATGATAGTCACAGAGAGAGAGAGAGGTAGAGACATAGGCAGAGGGAGAAGCAGGCTCCATGCACCGGGAGCCCGATGTGGGATTCGATCCTGGGTCTCCAGGATCGCGCCCTGGGCCAAAGGCAGGCGCCAAACCGCTGCGCCACACAGGGATCCCTGTGGGTTTCTATAGTAGATAGAATAAGAAGGACATCAGCAATATGATAAAAAAAAAACAGAGAATGAATGATATATGAGAAAAGAAAACCCCAATGTTTATAGCAGCAATGTCCACAATAGCCAAACTGTGGAAGGAGCCTCGGTGTCCATCGAAAGATGAATGGATAAAGAAGATGTGGTTTATGTATACAATGGAATATTACTCAGCCATTAGAAACGACAAATACCCACCCTTTGCTTCAACGTGGATGGAACTGGAGGGTATTATGCTGAGTGAAGTAAGTCAATCGGAGAAGGACAAACAGTGTATGCATTCTCATTCATTTGGGGAATACAAATAATAGTGAAAGGGAATATAAGGGAAGGGAGAAGAAATGTGTGGGAAATATCAGAAAGGGAGACAGAACATAAAGACTCCTAACTCTGGGAAATGAACTAGGGGTGGTGGAAGGGGAGGAGGACGGGGGGTGGGGGTGAATAGGTGATGGGCACTGAGGGGGGCACTTGACGGGATGAGCACTGGGTGTTATTCTGTATGTTGGTAAATTGAACACCAATAAAAAATAAATTTATTAAAAAAAACTAAAAAAAACAAACAAGAAAAGAAAAATAAAAAAAAAGAAAAGAAAAAAAAGAAAAACTTAGAAACTGGAAGTCCCTGACATTACATATATAGATACATAAGTATTTTATCACAAGTTGCCAATGGCACTTTATTTTTCTTCTCAACATCCTATTCTGCAGCTTCTTTGGCTCTTTGTGCCGATGTCAAAGAGCTGGGCATTGGAATAGGCCATGTGAATACTGGCAAATGCCTTGAAGTTCCTCTCCTCCTCTGTAATGACTCTCTCCTTCTTATAGACATTCCATATGGGCATGACTGGTCATCAACTGGGGAACCAGTTTTAGTTCTTCAGCAGAGCTGCCTGCCTTCTTGAGGGCCAAGGGCTTCCTTGGGAATAGAATGGGCTTGGAGTTGTACTCCTTCAGCCACTTCACATTGGCCTGCAGGAACTTTGTGGACTTGTTCTGACTTCTTGGATTCACTGAAATTCCAATAGTCCATGCCACCTTCTTGTGGAGTCCAGCCACCCATAACTTCCATACTGAAGCCCTTGCCAGCTTGCACTTTGGTGTGATACCTTGCTGTGGGGCACTTCAGGATGGGATGGATGGATCTGGATGTGAGCGCTCCAGGCCATGTGGTGTGCCTTGGCTTGCAGGCCTTGAGTCTGTGGATCTTCTCTGCTGGCGGGTTGAACCATGTGGGCATGCCTCTGCTAGTCCTTGTGGAAGTGGGGCTTCAATATTGTGCCATTTAGGCTGAGTGCCATGGCTACTGCCTACAGGCCTCATCGGAGTGAGAAAGGCCAGCAGGAAAGCAATAATACATATTTTTTTAAGTTTTAATTTTAATTGCCCAGTACTCATCAGGACAAATATACTCCTTAGTCCCCATTACCTATTTCACCCATCCCCTCCCACCTTCCCTGTGATAACCATCAGTTTATTCTCCATAGTTAAGTCTGTTCTTGGTTTGTCTCTCTCTCTCTCTCTTATTTCCCCTTTGCTTATTTGTTTGGTTTCTTAAATTCCACATGAGTGAAATCATATGGGATTTGTCTTTTCTATGACTAACTTATTTTGCTTAGCACACCCTAGACCCATCCTCATTGTAGCAAAAGGCAAAATTTCACTTTTTATGGCTAAATAATATTCCTGTGTGTGTGTGTGTGTGTGTGCGTGTGTGTGTATCACATCCTCTTTGTCCATTCATCTATCAGTGGACACGTGGGCTGCTTCCATATCTTAGCTATTGTAAATAATGCTGCTATAAACATAGGGGTGCATGTATCCCTTTAATTGGTATTTTTGTATTCTTTGGGTAAATACCTAGTAGTGCAATTGCTGGATCATAGCATAGTTCTATCTTTAACTTTTTGAGGAAACTCCATACTGTTTTCCACAGTGGCTGCACCAGTTCGCATTCCTACCAACAGTGCAAGAGGATTCCCTTTTCGCCACAGCCTCTCCAACACCTGTTGTTTCTTGTGTTTTTGATTTTAGCCCTTCTGGCATGTGTGAGGTGATATCTCATTGTAGTTTTTTTAATATAAATTTATTTTTTATTGGTGTTCAATTTGCCAACATATAGAATAACATCCAGTGCTCATCCCATCAAGTGCCCACTTCAGTGCCCGTCACCCAGTCACCCCCACCCCCTGCCCACCTCCCTTTCCACTACCCCTTGTTCATTTCCCAGAGTTAGGAGTCTTTCATGTTCTGTCTCCCTTTCTGATATTTCCCACTCATTTTTTCTCCTTTCCCCTTTATTCCCTTTCACTATTTTTTATATTCCCCAAATGAATGAGACCATATAATGTTTGTCCTTCTCTGATTGACTTACTTCACTCAGCATAATACCCTCCAGTTCCATCCACGTCAAAGCAAATGGGTATTTGTCGTTTCTAATGGCTGAGTAATATTCCATTGTATACATAAACCACATCTCCATTGTATACATAAACCACATCTCATTGTAGTTTTAATTTGCATTTCCCTGATGATGAGTAATGCTGAGCATCTTTTGTGTATCTGCTACCTGTATGGCTTTTTTGGAATAATGTCTATTCATGTCTTCAGCCCTTTTTTAATTTGATTACTCATTTTTAGGGTGTTGAGTTTGATAAGTTCTTTATATATTTTGGATACTAACTCTTTATTGAATATGTCATTTTCAAATACCTTTTCCTGTTCAGTAGGTTGCCTTTTAGTTTTGTTGTTTCCTTCTCTGCAGAAACATTTTATTTTGATGTAATCTCAATAGTTTATTTTTGGTTTTGTTTCCCTTTCCTCAGGAACTTATCTAGAAAAAAACTTAGAGAAATGTCAGAGAAATTACTGCCTGTTCTCTAGTCTAGGATTTTTTTATGGTTTCAGGTCTCATATTTAGATCTTTAATCCATTTTCAATTTATTTTTGTGTACAGTGTAAGTCAAGCGGTCCAGATTCATTCTTTTGCATGTAGTTGTCCAGTTTTCCTAACACCATTTGTTGAAAAGACTGTCTTTCTCCCATTGGATATTCTTTCCTGCTTTGTCAAAGATTAATTGGCCATATAATTGTGGGTTTATTTGTGTATTTTCTTTACTGTTATATTGAGTCATGTGTCTATTTTTGTTCTAGTACCATGCTATTTTGATTACTACAGCTTTGTATTATAATTTGAAGTCCATAATTGTGATGCTTCCAGTTTTGGTTTTCTCTTTCAACATTCTTTTGGCTCTTCAGGGTTTTCTCTGGTTCCATACAAATTTTAGGGTTGTTTATTCTAGCTCTGTGCAAAATGCCATTAGTATTTTGATTGGATTGCAATAAATATGTAGATTGCTTTGGGTAGACAGTTTAACAATATTTGTTATTCCAATCCATGAGCATGGAATATCTTGCCATTGTGTCATCTTCAATTTCTTTTATCAGTTTTATAGTTTTTAGAGTACATGTCTTTTACCTCTTTGGTTAGGCTTATTCCTACCTATCTTATTATTTTTGGTGCAATTGTAAATGAGATTGTTTTCTTAATTTCTCTTTCTACTGCTTCATTATTACTGTATAGAAATACAACAGGTTTCTGTAGGTTGATTTTATATCCTGTGACATTGCTGAATTTGTTTATCAGTTCTAGCAGTTTTTGGTGGAGTCTTTCAGATTTTCTATATAGAGTATTATGTCATCTGCAAATAGTGAAACTTTACTTCTTCCTTACTGATTTGGATGTCTTTTATTTCTTTTCTTTTCTTTTTTCTTTCTTTTTTGTTTTTTTTTTTTTTAGGGAGAGAGAGAGAGCATGTGTGTGAGTGGGGCAGAGGAGGGGCAGAGGGAGAGGGAGAGAGTATCTTAAGCAGGCTCCACATCCAGCACAGAGCCCAACATGGAGTTCAATCTTACAACCCCAAGACCATGACCTGAACCAAAATCAAGAGTCAGTGCTCAAGTGACTGAGTCACCTAGTCGCCCCTACCTTTTATTTCCTCTTGTTGTCTGATTGCTGTGGCTAGGACTTCCAGTACTATGTTGAATAACAACATTTTTTAGAAAAAATTTTCTAAGGTTCATAGCGGTACTATTCATGATGCATGTAATGCAACAGTATGTCTAAAGGAATAACAGGTGATGAGTGAACTTCAGAAATCATGAAAGGAGCTAGAGGACATTTATTATCTTAAAATATGTTTTGTTTGAACAAAGTGCAATTTCATATGCCATGCAAAGTTATACTGGTTGGAGAAGGGAGAGGTCATATATGAATAAAACATAACTATGACTCTGGATCCTCCTCTCTCCATATCTCTATGTGCTCATTGAATGTTGAAAAGACGTGAATGATGTTCAGGATGAGCTCATCCAACCCTTGAGGCCCTTTATTATATCTGTGCTAAAGATCTTACTTCCGAGAAAATACACATTGAATGTAAATTAAATTGTATGTAAAAATGAAAAAGGGGTATTCTAATGACACAAGTTTCTTCCAAATCTTTATTGCTAAATCCTTAGTTCAGTTCTGCATTAGGTCTTAGATTATTAACACCTCCCAATTGATCCTACATTCAATCTTATACCTCTTCAATCAATCTTATACATTTGTTGTAAACGTGAGCTTTTAAAAACAATTCTGAACATGTTACTGATCTGCTCAAAAATCTTTAATGGTTGCCCACCATCTATAGCAGAGCTCAGCAAAATATTTTACTCTAAAGGGCCAGATAGTAAATATTTTAGGCTTTGCAGGCTACATAACAGTCTTTGTAGAGTAGGCTTCTCAGTTGTTATTTTTCTTACATCACTTAACAACTTAAAAACCAACCTTAACTCATGGGCCGTATAAGCCAAGAGCTGGATTTGGCCCTTCAGGCCATAGTTTGTCGACCTGTAGAGTAAATAAAGTGCTGGCTCCTTAATATATCATAGCAGTCTCATAATCTGGCCTACTGCTTTCTTCTCAAGTTTTATATATTGCCAAAACACTTCCCACACTTTCTGCTGTGGGAATTAAATTGTTGGCAGTATCTGAAAGTACACCAAGCTGGGTTTTGTACCTCTGTACTTGTTCATATTGTGTCCACTAAAACTGTCCTTCTTTATCCAACTGGCAAGCTACTCCTCTCTCAAGATTTTACTAAAGGTGTCATCTCTTCTATTAAATATTTCCTGACTGCCCATTTAGAATTGGTGTCTGTAACTGTACAAATGTGGATCACAGTATCTATAGCACTTCACGGTGCTTATTTACTCCCCATCTCTAATGTGAGTCTCTCAAAGGCAGAAAACTACTTACTTTGATTTGTATCTCTAACATACAATAGCCATTTAGTAAATGTTTGTGAAATGAATGGCCCCAGGTATTGTGTTAGCAAGTCATCCAACACCAGCAACAACATAAAGAGAAATGAAGAGAGATTGGTAGCCCTCTAAATTGCGTATGACCCCCACAAAGAAGCAAGTTATTACTTTTGTTGTCTGTAGAGAAGCTCCCCAATTCCCACTCTTACATCTTGTGGAGATTTCCCCATACACTCATGAGGGCATGAGGGTGATTACACAAATCCTCATGGCAGACTTTTTCTTGAAGCAGTAATGCCATCTAACAGTGCCTGTGTTTTTAGAATCCAAATGTGGACTCAAAACCTATCTTCCAATAAACGTCCTTTTAAAAATGTTCCTAGGGATTTTAGTATTATTAGTGATAGAATGGTGACCTAAATAGGTGTTGGTGAGCTGCCTTTGGAATGTAGCTACTCTGTCTCAGTGGGGAAAACGTGCTCTGAGTTCCAAGCTGATGACATATGAGTTAACTTTTGGACATAACTCATTCCTAAGTTTGGGGCTGTCTCTACTTAAAATATATCAAGCATAGGTCAGAGGAACTGGATAAGAGTCAACCAGATTAAAAGCAAAGCCATAAAAGTGAAAGCCAAAGAGAAATATGATATGTTTCTAAAACTAGAGAATGGGATGATGAGGCTCCTTGTTGTACGCTCTGGAGAGGACAATGCAGAAAGGAAATTGACTTTGAGAAAGAAATAATAATGAGAGTATTTGGGAACTTTCAGAAAATTGCAATAATATCTTAGCAATTTATAAAAAAATACTATTCAATAAATAGCAATTTATTGAATGCTTGCTATGTTCCAGAAACCACTCTAAGATTTTATATCGATTATCAATTACACACTCATACACACACACATACATACAGAATGATTTCTTCACCACTACCAGGGGCAAATGGAGTGTGAAGCTTACTCTCTGATTATTATAGTTTTCTGCTGAAAGATTTTACACACACACACACACACACACACACACACACTGATTAACCTTCAGAAAGTAAACAAAGGGGCCAAGAATAGAAAATAGTGTGACCAGTGGGTAGCTCAGTTGGTTAGACGTCTGCCTTTGGCTCAGGTCATCATCCCAGGGTCTTGGAATCGAGCCCCACATCAGGCCCCCTGCTCAGAGGGGAATCTGCTTGTCCCTCTCCCTCTCCCTCTGGAATCTCTCTCTCAAATAAATAAATAAATAAATAAAGTCTCAAAAAAAAAAGAAACTATCTTCTCCCATTCTGAAGGTTGTCTTTTAGTTTTGTGGACTGTTTCTTTTGCTGTGCAAAAGCTTCTTATCTTGATGAAGTCCCAATAGTTCATTTTTGCTTTTGTTTCTCTTGCCTTCGTGGATGTATCTTGCAAGAAGTTACTGTGGCCAAGTTCAAAAAGGGTGTTGCCTGTGTTCTTCTCTAGGATTTTGATGGAATCTTGTCTCACTTTTAGACCTTTCATCCATTTTGAGTTTATCTTTGTGTATGGTGTAAGAGAATGGTCTAGTTTCATTCTTCTGCATGTGGATGTCCAATTTTCCCAGCACCATTTATTGAAGAGACTTTTTTCCAGCAGATAGTCTTTCCTCCTTTGTCGAATATTAGTTGACCATAAAGTTGAGGGTCCACTTCTGGATTCTCTATTCTGTTCCATTGATCTATGTGTCTGTTTTTGTGCCAGTACCACACTGTCTTGATGAAGGGTTAGCAAAGGACTAGTATCCAAGATCTATAAAGAACTTCTTAAACTCAGCAGCAAAGAAACAAACAATCCAATCATGAAATGGGCAAAAGACATGAACAGAAAACTCACAGAGGAAGACATAGACATGGCCAACAAGCACATGAGAAAATGCTCTGCATCACTTGCCATCAGGGAAATACAAATCAAAACAACAATGAGATACCCACCTCACACCAGTGAGAATGGGGAAAATTAACAAGGCAGGAAACAACAAATGTTGGAGAGGTTGTGGAGAAAGGGGAACCCTCTTGCACTGTTGGTGGGAATGTGAACTGGTGCAGCCACTCTGGGAAACTGTGTGGAGGTTCCTCAAAGACTTGAAAATAGATCGGCCCTACGACCCAGCAATTGCACTGTTGGGGATTTACCCCAAAGATACAGATGCAGTGAAATGCCGGGACACCTGCACCCCGATGTTTATAGCAGCAATGTCCACAATCGCCAAACTGTGGGAGGACCCTCGGTGTCCATCGAGAGATGAATGGATAAAGAAGACGTGGTCTATGTATCCAATGGAATATTACTCAGCCATTAGAAACGACAAATATCCACCATTTGCTTTGACGTGGATGGAACTGGAGGGTATTATGCTGAGTGAAATAAGTCAGTGGGAGAAGGACAAACATTATATGGTCTCATTCATTTGGGGAATATAAAAAATAATCAAAGGGAATAAAGAGGAAAGGAGAAAAAAATGAGTGGGAAATATCAGAAAGGGAGACAGAACAGGAGAGACTCCTAACTCTGGGAAATGAACAAGAGGTAGTGGAAATGGAGGTAGGCGGGGGGTGGGGGTGACTGGGTGAGGAGCGCTGAGAGGGGCACTTGATGGGATGAGATCTGGATGTTATGCTATATGTTGGCAAACTGAACTCCAATTAAAAAAAATGTAAAAAAAAAAAAAGAAAGGAAATAGTGTGACCAGATATCCATCAATCTAAAAGAAGAGTGTGGGAGGAAAGAAAATTTTAGAAGCAAGATATATAGCCTTCTCAATGTGCTTTGACAGAAAAATTCCAGAGTCAGTCAAAGTTAAGATGAGAAAAAGAATCAACAAATTACCATAATACAAAGTGTACATGTTGGCTGCCAACAATAGAAAGTGCATATGGCATCTTATTAAATGAGGAAGAAGGAGAAAAATAATCACAATCTTGGCCATGAAGACTCTTGGGTAGAGCAGAAATGCTAAAGCTCATGAATGTGTATGAGAAGTGGGAGTAGAAATGGCCAGAGGGTCGCTAAGGCACATCATGGAAGAGAAGGCATAGAAATTGGAGAAGGCAAAAGAATAACAATTTTAGTTTAAACATTTTTGTAAGAAATTGATATGATGGAAATTTAATATTTGTAGAAGCAATGTTGGTTGAGAAAAGATTTATTAATATGTATAATATGCAAATGATTTTAAAATAAGAAATTGTAAGTATAAACTAGAATATTTATTTAAAATGCTTTTTAAAAGATAAAGTGCTTTATACATACAAAGATACTTCTTGCCATGAGATGCTATCATATAAATGTGAAAATTAAGAGGTTATTTGTCCCTTAGGTTCAAATTGGGGCAGACACCTATAAAATGTGATATGAGGAGCAAATACTATATATATAACTAGTGTGCTATATTTGAATTTTATCCACCTTGTGTGGAAAGAAAGATGTTTGATCACAAAAAACCTTGCTCTCTATATCTCAGAAAAGAACCTGTCCCTGATGGACTACTATAGCTGTAGCATTCGCCTTTGCCTATCTCCTACTATTATTCTTTCTCTAAACTATTTTGGACACATTCATGACTTTAGGTCGTAATATGACTTGACAAAATGTTAACATTTAAGGTTAATTTGTTACTGAGTGTCTAGTAGTGACCTTGTAGAATTTTCACTAAGATTTTTGATGCTGTTTGTTTTAAAAAACATAAATTGGAATTTTATGAACCAAGTTTTCATTGTTTTTCTTGCACATTGAAGAGGTTTAAAGAGAGCCATTAGGATTTTTCGTTTTCTTTGGCTAACTTCCTAAGTGTAGATTTTACGTCCTTGTTTCTCAGAGTGTAAATGAGGGGAATTAATGTGGGAATAACTGCTCCATAAAATATCTAGAATAATTTGTATTCTTCCTGAGATTCCTTTGACTGTAGTTTCAGGTACATGTAGATGGCTTTGCCATTAAATATGGTGACTACAGTTAGATGGGTGACACAGGTGGAGAAAGGTTTGAGCCTGGCCGGAACAGAATGGATCCTCAGCATGATAACTACAATGTAGAAGTAGGAAATAAGGACAAAAGGGAAGGTCAGGGACAGTGTGAATATACGGATAACCAGACCTAGACTCAGACTGACAGGAGTGTCTGAGCAGATGAACTTCAGCAGGGCCTGAATCTCACAGGTAAAATGGTTGATGATATTCTGTCCATAATAATAAGCAGGAATTGCAATGATTGGCAAGACTGCTACTAAAAAGGCACTGGCCCAGGTTCCCAATGCCAACTGTATGCAAACCTGATTATTCATAAAGGTGGTGTGATGCAGGGGATTGGAGTTAGCAACAAACCTGTCATAAACCATGACAGCAAGGAAGAGGCATTCTGTCATCCCTGGAAAGAGGGATGTGGTCATCTGGGCCTAACAGCTGGTGTAGAAAATGATGGGGAAGTCCCTGAAACATTGGGCCAAGACATATGTTTCCCAGCTGATAGAGTAACAGATACCAAGGAAGGATAAATTACTGAGGAAAAAAATACATGAGGATATGAAGTTGAGAATCCCATCTCACTACAATAAAGCTGGTCCCAAACATGGTGACCAGGTAAAAATACAGTAGTCCCAAGAAGGCAGCCTAGATTTGAGGCTGTTGGAAAAATTCCGTGAGGATGAATTCAGCCATCTCAGAGACATTGTCTTTAGACTGCCCATTTAGTCATCTCAAGTACTAGGAAAGATGACAAAACATAATGTCATCTATGTTACTAATTAAGAAAAATAGCATCTTAGTAGCTTGTTAGAGTTCATGTTCTAGACTTCTGATTAATTATTGTGTGTCATTTGTTTTACTGGGTTAGACTCAGCTGCTCAAGTATCGAATGATGAAAATACAGGTTTTCTTTGCTTTTCTATCTTGCAGAAATTTATAAGGTTAAGTTGTTCAGACTATGTTAGATCCCCATTAGAGGTACTTATACCTAATCAAGTAAGATAGTCATTAACATTGAGTTAAAATTATTTCTCTCATAAAGGGACATTGCTAGATGATTGACTTTATTCTTGACCAAAAAAGGGGCACATATGCTATATCTTCTTACCAAACATATGAGTTTATAGACAGCTTTATTGAAGTTGTTTCACTGATTAACAAACAATAATTTTTAACTTTAAGCTCAATGATACAATTGTGAATGCTTGAAATACTTATTTGCTTTTCAGCTCTTTTTTTTTGCTTCCTCTATGTCATATTAAAACCACATATGGATGGCAAATTGGGAAGTGTATATGTAGCTATAGCAATCAGTCAATTCAATGGAAAAACAACACCAGCCAAAATGACATGAAATAAATGAAGCGACTCATGGATTTACTAAAATCTCACTCTTTGTTCAATTGTTCTGACATCTGTCTTCAATGACAGAAGCTTACTATGTGCAGATCCTACTGTCTCCAAACAAAAGCTTAAAGGGTGATGGGAAAATTTTATTAGATAAAGGATTTTATGAAGACAATGTATTTTTTTTTGTTTTTGTTTTTTAAATTTTTTTTTTAAATTTTTATTTATTTATGATAGTCACAGAGAGAGAGAGAGAGAGGCAGAGACATAGGCAGAGGGAGAAGCAGGCTCCATGCACCGGGAGCCTGACGTGGGATTCGATCCCAGGTCTCCAGGATCGCGCCCTGGGCCAAAGGCAGGCGCCAAACCGCTGCGCCACCCAGGGATCCCTATGAAGACAATGTTTACCAGAAATTTTGAAGAGAGACAAGTCAAATTTTGGAATACATGTTTCCAGGTATGTAGAAAGAAAGAAAAAAAGGAAGAAAGAAGGAAAGACAGAGTCCTGTCAGTTTTGTGTAATTTTGGTAGGGAGTAAAACAGATGACCCATTGAAATCTATTTTGGCTTTAAGAGTTTCTTATTTAGACACAGAATCAAATCTCTCCATACTGTATTGTTGTATTAGTGCTGCATATAATTGGGTAATTCTTCATACCCAAAAAAGCAGAATGTTAAAATACAGAAAGAAAGTGAAGGAGTCAGTGGGATCTAAGCCTAAATTCTGAGTCAGCCACCAGTAACCTCACAATCCTAAGAAAGTCAGTTTCCTCATATATGAAATGGGAATATCACTTAGTCTCTTGCATGATTGTTGCAAGAATTAGAAAAGGTTATGTCTATAAAGAACCTAGTGCAGTGCCTGGCACAATTGTGACCCACACAAGCTATGTTAACTCTGTTCTCATTTTCATATCCCATATGGACCCTTCCTTTGGCTTGAATTTCATCCTTGTAAACATGTGTCAAAATGTCATTTCATCCTACCTTTCCTTGTGAAATTATGTTATCAGAAACAATACCATCTGAAGTTTCAGGTTTGAGTAACAACCAAAGAAAGTTTGACTGTGTAAGTCATTAAAATCTGTTCCTGATTGTAGGCGGGAGAAGACACATAAAAGGATGAAAATTACTCACTGACTTAGGGCTGGAGGACAGTAACAGAGAAGTGCACCTCATTCATAACAGAAGCATTTTGCAGTTGGCAACACCCCCACAAATGACTAATCTCCAAGAAGAAATTTGATTCCTTCAACTGCAAGGAAAAGAAGTTTAATACAAGCAGCTGTGGTAATAAATCTTCCTATCAGTTGTGGTTATAAGGCTGGAAAATCTTGAGTTAACTGTGCTGGTGAATCATGCACATTTATTTCTACTTGTTAAATTTATTTTTCTTTTATTTACACAGAGATGGCTTGTAATAAGGCTACCATGAAAGGTTGGTGTTTAAAAACAATAAAGAAATTCATTGTCTAGCATACATAATGATAATATAGTTCATGCCACTTCATGACATGTGATTTTTCTTTGCCCGTACAAATATGAAAATGAAATTTCTTCTTGAGGTGTCCAAAGTTCTGTTACTTAGTTCCCAGCCACAGAAAAATAAATTGAGGAGATGTCCTTGCTGAATACATCTAGATATTTTAAAAATATTGGTCTTTGCCAAAAATGTATAGTGTACTTACAGACCAAAAATATTTAAGTAACATTAAAAGAAAACACAATTCAAATGTAAGAAGGACCTTTGGAAATTAGGATAATGGAGTAATGTTGAAGAATTCATGACCTCAGTCTTGAAGAATAGTTTCCATTTTTGAGATTTAGGAGATATCCCTGTTTTGTAATTTAGTTGTCTAATACAAACATAGAGAAAACAAAGAAGGAGGAGGAAGCTTCTGTTATATTTTGCTTATCAAAATAATGTTCCTTTTCCTCTTAACCTGGTTAATGAGAATTTCAGTGAATGTTCCATATAGCAATGATTCTGGTAGGTTAATATGGTGGTGTTGGGTAACCACACACAGTCTTCTTCAAAGAGAAACTTTCTTCTGTTTGAGTAGTTCTTCATGAATTTACTTTCTTTTCTGCTAGAATATTAAATGCTCAGGTAGTGCTATGAAGAATCTATATTGAGGAATTTTGGAGAACAAGATGCATATCATAGGATGATTGCATAACTTTTGTGTTTCCTGGGTTCTGCAAAGGATATGTTGTGTTGCTCAATTCAGTTCTCTTCCAAGTATGATTGTGGGTTTAACAGAGATTAGATAAAGTTTTTTATTTCTTTTTAACTGAAGGGACTTTGGACCCCATATAATGGAAGTAAGGCTGAGTGTACACTTTGGAGGCTGTAAGTCCTTGGATTTAACAGCCATATCTAAGTCGCTTTGCTTTCTCTGGCACTCTACTTTGCACAGAAGAAAGTCTTGAAAAATGCTGAAATAAAAGCTCCCAATGTCACTTTGACTGAATGGATTCTTCCATTAAGGTATTTTTATGTTGCATTTAATGATACTGTTTGGGGCCATGTGACCCTGAATAACTTTTTTCCCTAAAATTTGTAGTCTTTGATTTTTGGTACCAAAAAATGTGTTGACTGATAGAGCAGTGTTCTGTAGAATGACAACAGAAAAGGAGGACTTTCAGACAGATAGTCACTTCTTATTGGGTGTTAGTGGTTCACTCCTTCCATAGAGGGTTGACGGTAAGGGTCTGCCTATGTGAAATACTCATTCCTTAAGAATTTTCTTTGTGATTCTTAGAGACCTTTTCACCCCCAAATATTAAAAATATATTAAGCATGTGTGGAAATCCACAAAATATGAAGGAAGATAAGATGGAGAACATTTGCATGAGCATACAAATTGGGAGAAATTGGAGTGTCATCCAGGAAATATTTCACAGAGGACATGGTTGATGCTTCCCTAATGAAGATTACAGAACTGGCATAGAGGCAAGCTACAGTGGGAATGGAGGGCTTCAGCTGTCCAGGCATCTGATGGAAGTCTCATTCTGCTAAAAGCAGAGCATCTGATAAATTTGGGATTTGCCTTACTGACAATTCCATTTCTCAGAAGGTTAAAGAAGCATTGAGAGGAATTGATGCTATGGACTTAATTATGATAGAATGGGCTAGAATCTTGGGAGAAAAAAACCATATCATCTGGGAATTCATAAAAGAAAGAAATTCTGCGGCTCATATTTCTAAAAGGGAAGTTGGTTGTGAGGACATAGATCTCCTTTATCTAAATCTTTTAATTTTGAATTTCTTAAAGTCTCTGATGATAATTTCATCAGAGAGAATCACAAGAGATTTAGATGAAAATAGACCTTTTTCACTTTAAGTACACAGCACAGAGCATGCAAACAGCACAGACTCAACTCTCTTGGGTGTAGACAATACTTATCTAGCAATCTCATAAGGCCTAACTGACAGCAACTTTTTTATTAAATATTTTATTTACTTATTCATGAGAGACATAGAGAGAGAGCAGAGGCATAGACAGAGGGAGAAGTAGGCCCCTCACAAGGAGCCCTGTGTGAGACTGGATCCCAGGAGCCCTGGACCATGATCTGAACTGAAGGCAGATGCTCAACTGCTGAGCCACCCAGGTGCCCTGACAGCAACTTTCTTGCCTTATAATCAGAGTCTACTAAACCTATCCTTATTTCATACTGATCTGTGTGGCCTACTCTGAAAGTTTACTAGGTAACTGAATTTTACTTATCTTGTAGATATTTTTTCCTCAGAGCCTTTTGGTGTGTATATGAAAGGATTCAATCTAAGCTTCATGGTCATGCAGAATAATTCATTCATTTATCCATTCAGCAAATAATTATTGATTTCTTACCGTGTGTCATTTCTGTTCTACTTGCTGAGAATATAGCAAAGAACAAAAGAGACAAGACTTCCCTTTTATTTAATTTGTATTCTGTGGGGATGAGACAGAAAATAAGTAACAAATAAAGTAATTCAGATAGTAATAACTGTTAAGTTGAAAATAAAACAGGGTGGTATGAAAGAGCAGTGGAACAAGATTGTTATTATAGGTGTTTGCTTTCAAGGAAGGTGATGTTTGAGTGGAGACCAAAATGACACAAAGTAAATATGTGAAAATTTCAGGGAAGAGAGTTTGAGTGAGATGGAACAGTCGCTCTGCTTTCTCTGGCACTCTACTTTGCACAGAAGAAAGTCTTGAAAAATGCTGAAATAAAAGCTCCCAATGTCACTTTGACTGAATGGATTCTTCCATTAAGGTATTTTTATGTTGCATTTAATGATGCTGTTTGGGGCCATGTGACCCTGAATAACTTTTTTCCCTAAAATTTGTAGTCATTGATTTTTGGTACCAAAAAATGTGTTGACTGATAGAGCAGTGTTCTGTAGAATGACAACAGAAAAGAAGGACTTTCAGACAGTCACTTCTTATTGGGTGTTAGTGGTTACTACACTACACCCAAAACAGCAGCAAAACTACAGCAAAACAAGTTTAAATGTTTGCTGAATAAGAGATAAGTGTAGCTGAAGCACAGTGTAGGGTGACCAATCTTCCTGGTTTGTCCTGGACTTTCTTGATTTTACCACTGAAAGTTTCATGTCCCAGAAACTCTTCAATTCCTGTGTTAGGCTTAGAATTACCACAGAAACTCATTAATGACACCAATGTCACAGAATATTTTTCTCCAAGCTAATCATGCTGTGGTCCTTCTATCTCAATTCAGATGACACGTTCATTCCAAGACCTCTCAATTACCCAGATCTATTCCTGAAAATACCTAGGTCTACTCCTGTTTTTTTTCCAGTGTTCTCTTAAAGAGTGGTCTTGTGAACCAGACACCCTTCTGAAAGCATTGAATGACTAGTGTCCATCATGGAGAAACTACAGATAGTGGCAGCATTCTTACATATCCTAGAATAGCTGGTTATTTTTAATAGTATGCTTAGCAAGGATGTAAAGCCCCTAACCTTGATTTTCTTCCACAGAAACTCCTATAAAACCAGTTATCTCACTTCCTCTGTGACTGTATAACTGATTTTCTTTAACCTTAAGGCTCAGCTTTATGATTTGCTAAGCAATGCTTCATCTTATTCAGCTTGGCTTGGGGTTCCCCTCCATTGAGGGGATGGGATCATTGAGGGGATCATTTGGATGCTAATTCTGGTATCTGAAATTTTACTTAAGCACTTCTTACTTTCTTTGTGTCACTCAAAATTTGGTAAATTTGTCTTCTGGGTTTTTATCTAAGTCATTTGATAAAAGTGTTGAACAGAGCAGGGCCCTGGGCATGTCACTGGATACATTCTTCCAACATAGTATTAATCATTAATCAATATATTAGGGGAAATTTGTTTAAGCAGGTATTAAATCTTAAAATTTCAAGCCCACTATGTTACCCATGATTTGGGTTATGGCATGTAATCATGAGGCCAAAATATTGCCTGAAGATAAAGTTCTCTCATTTGCTTTTGCAGATTACTGGCAATAAAAGATAATAAGACTGGAAATGTGACTGGAAACAGGTGAAGGACAGTAGATACACCTAGGAAGGAGAAAAAGAACTCTCAAAGCTGATTCACATGGGCTTACAATTTGAGAAAGACCAGAAGAGGAGGGGGTTTGAAGAGAAGTGAATAATTAAATGTCTTAGCCTGTTATTAAAGTTTTTTGCAATAATGCTACAGCCATAGAAAATATAAAAATTAATGGGTGTGATTATCTTCCAATAAAACTTCAGTTAAAAAAAAACACACAGTGCTCCAGTTTTTTTGGCCAGGCTGTGGTTTGCCAATTTCAGCTATAATTGATTCAGAATCACCTTTATAGAAATACCTTCATTCATGTATATTTTAACATAGGAACACAACTTCTACCCACTACCCTTTTTTCTCCTCTCTTAAGTTATCCCATTTCTAATCTTCCACACATAGAGTGGGATCCTCTTAACCTCTCTTTTGTTCTGGCTTCCTTTCAGGATTATTTCTTTCAATCTATCCCTTTTATGATTTGGAACAGGGACTAGCTACCTGTTTCTGAAATCATTCATGTAAGAGTTATTTTAGATTTTGCATGCCATAGGTCTCTGTTGCAACTACTTAGCTCTGCCATTGTAGCACTAAAGCAGCCTTAGACATCATGTAAACAAATAGGCACAGCCGTACACTAATAAAACCATGAAAACAAGGAGTGGGCTGTTTTTGATCCACATGCTATACTTTTCCAACTGCTAATCTAGATGGTATGTTGATTATTCTTGAAATCATATCCTCTAGCCTGCACACCACCTTGCATTTGCTTTCTGCATTATAGTCATTGGGAACTACCCATCCTCTACAGGTCACAGCAAATGGTGGTTCCTTAGGCATCCACGTATCTCTTATCCTGTTTCTAACAACACTCCTTTGTGCCACTCTGTGTCCTCTGAATCCCTCATACAACTAAGGCCTAGAAACAACCTGTTGATTTCACACTTTCCAATCTCAGAGTCCTCTGAGGTGGTGGTTTTTAAGCCTGCCAGGTTTCATATCCCCTGCTCGTGGAGTGAAATTTCTGCCAATTTAATTATGAGGTGATGGCAATTAGCAGGAATTAGCACCCATCATGTAAAAGTTTAGTTTTCCTTTAGTGAACCCAACTCATAACAACAAATTGACAACCATTTGCCAAAACAGTCAAATCTCCTTTTGCACCAGAGGTTATGAGCCTCCCTGAAGACACTGCTGGCAATGGGTACTTGTAAGAAGAGGTGACTGGGAGGAAAAATGAGGGAATAGGGCAAAGGGGATCTGTACAAGATGGTGAGTGCAAATGACTCCTCTCGCTAAAAGAAGGAGTCAACTTAGCATGCATATTCATTGTTCATGTCCCCACTTGACCTTAGAATGACGGCTGCATTTAAAAAAATGCACAGAATTATGTCACCCAAATTTTAATTACTAAAATATGGAATTCTACAGAAAAAGACACATACTGTATGATCTCACTTATATGTGGAGCCTGAAAAGGCTGAACTCGTAGAAACCGAGAGTAGGAGTGGTTACTAGTTTCTGGGAGTGGAGGAATTGGGGAGATGTGGTCAAAGGATACAAACTCCCACTTATGAGTATGTTCTGGGGACCTGATGTACAGCGTGGTGATTATAGTTAATAATAGCATGGATATATTTGAAAGTTGCTAATAGAGTAGAATCTTAAATGTTCCTACCACAGAAAAGAAATGATAATTAGGTGATGTGAGAGAGATGTCAGCTAATGTTATAGTGGTAATCATTTTGCAATATAAAAGTGTATCAAATCATCAAATTGCACACCTTAAATTTATTTATTTATTTTTTAAATAAGTTTATTTTTTATTGATGTTCAATTTGCCAACATCTAGAATAACATGCAGTGCTCATCCCATCAAGTGCCCCCCTCGGTGCCTGTCACCCAGTCACCCCCACCCCCCGCCCACCTCCCCTTCCACCACCCCTAGTTCGTTTCCCAGAGTTAGGAGTCTCTCATGTTCTGTCTCCCTTTCTGATATTTCCCACTCATTTTTTCTCCTTTCTCCTTTATTCCCTTACAGTATTTTTTATATTCCCCAAATGAATGAGACCATATAATGTTTGTCCTTCTCCAATTGACTTACTTCACTCAGCATAATACCCTCCAGTTCCATCCACGTTGAAGCAAATTGTGGGTGTTTGTCATTTCTAATGGCTGAGTAATATTCCATTGTATACATAGACCACATCTTCTTTATCCATTCATCTCTTGATGGACACCGATGCTCCTTCCACACTTTGGCTATTGTGGACATTGCTGCTATAAACATCGGGGTGCAGATGCCCCAGCGTTTCATTGCATCTGTATCTTTGGGGTAAATCCCCAACAGTGCAATTGCTGGGTCGTAGGGCCGATCTCTTTTTAAGTCTATTTTAACCATAAGTAACTAAACAAAAATCACAGAGAATTCCACTGCTTAGTTGTGACCATTAATGACATTTGGGCTCCTTTCCTGTTTCTCTGCTATTTTCACAGTCATGATGTCACACTATACAAAATGTGAACTGCTTTCCCACTTAAGCATTTTCCCATGGTACTAGAAAATAATTTAGGACTCTTCTAGTTTTATGATTTCAGGTATGTTTGGTTTCTTAATGGTCAATATAAAGACCATCAAAAATCATGGTGAATAATATTTGTTTTTTCCCAATAAGCAAGACAATATGAAGCTTTTCATGGAAACTAAATGGACACAACTATAAAAATAAATTATTTGTAAACTTAAAAGAAATTATTAAAATTCTTTATTTATACTTGTTAGTCCTTGATTGTGTTGTATCCTAAATAACAGTTTAGCATGGTGAATTGAAGAACAGATTGTACCATTCCTTTCTCTTCAGGGAGAAGTATATAATACATAAGGCTAGAAGTTAGCTTTTATGAAAATTACTGGCGATGAACAAATACAATGTTTAGAAAAACTAGAAAACTCCTCTGATTTAAGAAGTTTAGAGTATAATTTTAGCACCTGGTAAAATAATGAAACAATGTTGCTATGTGGGTTAGAATGAAGATGGCTGACTTTGAGAATGATTTACAGTAGGCTTTATGTGACAATGAAATGGTATTGAGAAATCAATAAAGCAACATTGAAACTTTGGACTTTGGCCAAATATTGAACAAGCACCTCCTACATACAAGGCATTAGCCCTAGGCATGTAGCATCTAAGGGAAACCAAAGCACTATTATTGCCTGTAAGGAACTCACAGTTGAGTAATGAGATGAAGGGTAACATCTGGACACAACTGGCTATAAGGTGAGGTACAGAGTAGTAAGTGTCCTGGCAGATAGGCACTTGAGGTATCACAGGAATTTCTTTCTTCCTGTGACCTGGAACAGTGTTCCAGTGGATCATTCCAGCCCAGGAAAGAAACCTTGGTCTGACCAGTGTCAAATAGTATAAACACAGTAAACATAGAACACATTGTAAGCTTTCCTTCCATTCAGCAGAGACTTGAAGTTCCTGAAGTTCCAAATGTAACTGAAGAGCAGCAGCACTTCACTAAATGGGGAAAAGAACACTTCCAAAGTCCAATTATTACAAAGGCCAGGGAGGGAGGTAGAATCATACCTGCCAGGGGATACAGTACCAAAGGTTTCAAAGTTGCAAAGGGAAACCATTTCAAAGCCTCCAGGATTAGGTTCCAGAGAGGCAATTAGAAGGCTCTTCACATGAAAGAGTTCAAAAGTATTTATAAGAACATGCCCAAGAGAAGGAGTTTATTTCTGGACTACTAACACTGAAGTCGCTTTCCTCCTTAATTAAGTCTCTAGGTTTTTGAAAATAAAATATTTCATTACTTTCTTGGCAACTTTGGCCCTAAATGGCCTAGGAATCTAACATTTTCATCTAAGTGGTACCAAGCGCCAGGATATTAGGCAAGCAAATCTGCAACAGTCACCTGGGTGATTCTAAATATCTGGACGGTTAACAAAAAATTGATTTAGTTTGATGTCTAACATCATTACCTCAGGGTAACATACCTTGACTTCTCAGGTAGAACTCTACTTCCCTTCCCTTTTCTTATATGCTCACTTATCCTTTTATGTTTTACTTATTTGTTTGTTTATGTATCTCCCCCACTGGGCCTAATTTTAGGAGGAGAGTCACTGTCCTTGCTCACTGTCATTTCCACAGTATCTAGCACAGTTCCTGAAGCATTACTACACACCCAATAAATATTAGTCAAATGAAAGAATGCTAGGACAGCCAGTGGTGGGCCATCACTAAGTGGGCAAGACGTGCCATGATATGATAAGATAATGTCATGTTAAGGTAGTCGAGAGAGAGAGCTCTGCCCAGGGTCAGCTCATTCCTTGGAGATTTGCCTAAGTAGGTGGTGCCATGGTGAGAGCTGCACCTCTTTGCAAGGACTTTTTCCTTATTTCAGTTGAAAATGATCAGGAATGATGGGGCTGGGGAAGCCAACTTCATTGATATTCTGATGCCAATTTCTTTTCTTTTTTTTTATAAATAAATCTTTTTTTAATGTTTATTTATTTATGATAGTCACACACACACACACACACACAGAGAGAGAGAGAGAGAGAGAGAGAGGCAGAGACATAGGCAGAGGGAGAAACAGGCTCCATGCACCAGGAGCCCGACGTGGGATTCGATCCCAGGTCTCCAGGATCGCGCCCTGGGCCAAAGGCAGGCACTAAACCACCGCGCCACCCAGGGATCCCTGATGCCATTTTCAAACCCAGATGAAGACCTTGGATTCCATGTAGTACAACTTCCAAATTTTTAAGTTGGAGAAACTGTGGCACAGAAGGCTACTGTCTCTGAGGCATTAGCAAGCAGAGGAGCCTTTCATACCCATGTCTCCAGATCCTGGTCAGTGGTCTTCCCTCTGCAATTGACTGCCTCTCCTAAGGCCTGAAACTCAACAGGCCAGTGTTTCAAGGGCAGCTTCATAAAAGAAGTAACCATATGGCTCTGGGAGATCTCTTCTGCCATTTCCCACCTCAATGTTCCCGTTAGGAAAATGTATGATTCCTGGGGCCATGGTGAGCTAGCTTTAGAGGAAGCATCACTTGCAATGTTCCTAGCAAAGATCCTGTTACATAACTGATTCCTAACTCTTAACTCCCTTCTCTTCCATCTGGGCACATGGGACCTTTCACGACACACAAAGATACGAGTGTCTTTAGTGGTTGGGAAGAGTCAGTATGCAGAGGGTCTCACTTCTTAGACTCATGTCATCCTTTAGGAGACAAATGTGGAGCTCAACCCTGCATCCATGTACTCTTGCTCTGAAGAGATTCTCCTCCCTGCTCACTCCTGACATTCCCCAAGGAAACGCAGCCTTCAAAACATAAACTTTTCAATTTTCTAGTAAAATGAATGAAAGAGCCTTTTGGGGAATAAAGTGATTTCTTTTTAGCTCCACTTGTTTACTTTTCCATAAGCTCCCAAGATGGCTTACATGTTAGCTGTGAATCACACCATCTGTTCAAACAGTACTTCAGTAAATGATTCAATTCATACTTTTCTTATAAAAGAATCTTTTTAAGGGCAGTGTTTATGTCTCTGTTATCCTTCATTTGGCAATGTAGTATGAGCTATTTTATTTTTTTTGTATGAGCTATTTTAACTTTGCTCTCATTGTAAACACATATTGAATCCCCCACTTCTTAACTGCAGAAAACAAAACTCCCCCACCTTTGTTCCACTTGACTCTTGGCTTAGAGGGGAGAGGGTGCTATTTATTAGAGAGTCTGTATTTTCTAAAAAGAAAAAAGTAAAGATAAGAGGTTCCAGACAATATTTTCTGATATCTTGAATTTAGTAACAATGACTAGGTTCTAGCTACATGAGATTGTTCAGGCCAAGCCCAAATGAACAGAGCATCCTTAGCTGTTGAGAAGCATCAGCTCTGCTAAGGGGCCTCGTTGTTCAGATGCATCTCATTTTTCAGGAGGCCAAGTTGCCCCTGGTTTAGAGAGGTACCTGGGAAGAATGGTCTGGATCTAGCCAGCAAGTCCAGGCCCAAAACAGGTGATACCAGGCCTGGGCAGGAAGTAGAAGGGCTGATGGGGCTTGTGGGGAAAACGGAGGTCCTGGAGTTATTAGGGTGAGAAGTATAGGAGAGTAGAGGTGAACTTCTTAATGTTGGAAAATGTTCTATGGACTGTTGAAGGCTCTGTATCCATGGGAGTATCTGGGGAAGTTCACACAGCAGCATGGGTTTGTCCTAGTGCTGGCCCATATAGATGACATCCTCTCCCACTTCCTAAGATCCATAGATACATGGAAGGGGTGCTACATTGTGCAATCATGTACACAATATAGAGTTGTACAATGTCGGCACATGTAAATTTGTGTGTGGGGACCCCAATGAAGAAAGGATTTGTTCTTTATGCTGAAGATAAAAGGTAGTTGAAGAAGGCTCAAATTAGAAGAGATAATCTTGCTGGGTTTCTAAGATTGGCTAGTTCAACTAGTTCTAAATGCACACATTTAATGAAGTCTACATCAATATTATACATAGAGTTGGAAATGAATGAAGTGCTTATGAGAATAATAATATGTTTGTATGGTTGGATCAGCAACAGGCAGGACACCTGTGTGGGCTGGGTTCAGATCTTTGAAGGTCTTAAATGTCACAATGAAAAGTTTATTTTCTTGCCTTCACATAACTGGACATCACTGAGGATTCTGACACAAACTCAGAAAGATGGGTGACACCATAGTGTGGAACCTGTATTGGAGTGACTTGCCCATGAGACCATATCTCAAGTTGTTGCAATAGTCAAAGCAATAAATGATGAGGGCAAGAGTTAAGTGAGAGGTAGTAGGATGAATGACTAGGGATGGATTTGAGATTTATCACAGGAGTAGAATAAGCAGAGCTTCAGGGATGATTAGAGTTTGTAATGAGAGAGGAAGAGGATTAGAAGATGCCTTTCAGGTGGATTGTGACACCATTCAGTGAGATCCAGAAAACAGGAGGAAGGGGAGATTTAAAGGGAGAGGTGACGTTCTGTGGTTTTGAATGGTATAATTTGAGTTGTCTTAAAACTTGTGGTAGATATGGGTCCATTTTCTATGAATGCATGTGGCTGAAGCTCAGAGGAGATGTCTGAGCAGTAGATAGAACTTTAGTGGTTATTACTTTAATGATTGGACAGTGTTCATGAGTTTGAAATTGCTCCAATCAATATCTGCTCAGCTTGCCTTGGAAAAGCCACATTTAACACATGACGTGATATCTCCTGTCCTCATGGTTTGGGGTGGAAAATTAAATTAATTATAAAGCAATAACCACCAAGTATGCAGTGAATAGTAATAAATCAGTATGTAGGCAATAAAGGAATTAACAGTATGGATAGGGTTGAAAATTCCATAAATATCTATATTCCTTACATATGTAGGGAGATGCCCTTAGTCGGACATGTTGAATATTGAAACATTGTGAGATTTAAGAAACAAAACATGAGCAAAGGGAAAAATAGAGACAGAGAGGAAAACTAAGAAATAGACTCTTAACTATAGAGAACAAACAGGGTTACTGGAGGGGTGGTGGGCAGGGGAATGGGTCAAATGTGTAACAGGGATTAAGACAGGCACTTGTCATGATGCACAGTTGGTGTTGTATGGAAGTGTTGAATCACTATATTGTACACCTGAAACTAATATTAATTGTATATTAACTAGCTGGAATTTAAATAAAAACTTCAAAAAAATAAAAAATAATAAAAAAAGAAACATTATGGGGCAAGGCATAGTTACCTTTAAAGGGACATGGCAAACTGGTAGGAACAATGTATCAATTGGAATCAGTTCAGCTTCAAGGGATAGAAAACTTAATATTAGTGGTTTAAACAAGATGGATGATTCTTTTGTCTCGCATAAAAGATAACTGAAGATGATAGGTCCAGAATAGTTATGGTAGTTAGTTCTACAATATTCATAGATTCATACACCTTTCAGCTAAGCATTCTGCCCTCATTCTCACAGAGTAAGAAGGTTGGTAGAGTTCTAGATATCACATTTATATTCTACACATCAGGATGGAGGAAAGGGAAAAGGGAAACTGAAAAGATGGCGGCTGGTTTGCTTCTATTTAGGACTTTCTAGAAATCCCCCAGAACATTTTTATTTCTATTTCATTGATAAGAAATTGGTTACTCAGATACACTTAGCTTCAAGAGAAGCTGGGAGCTATAGGTTTTTTTTAAATATTTAAATTCAAGTTTTAGCTGGCATACAGTGCAATATTGGTTTCAGGAGCAGAATTCAATAATTCATCAACAGTAGCCAAATTGTGGAGAAAGCCTAAATGTTCATCAACTGATGAATAGATAAAGAAGATAAGGCATATATATATTTATTTATAAATATATAAAACTTAGTATTTATAAAACTTAGCCATCAAAAAGAATGAAATCTTGCCATTTGCAATGATGTGGATGGAGATAGAGAGTATTATGCTAAGTGAAATAAGTCAGTCTGGGACTATAGTTTTTTAGCTAGATATGTTGCCACTTAAATACAATTCCATAATCTATACCAAAGAAGATTGCGAGAATAGATAATGGTAAAGATAGCTAGCAATCTCTACCACAGGACATAATACCAATTTGGCCACATTTGTTGTAAAGAAATACTGAACGGAAAGAATCAACTAGAAGTGCCATGGGAGGACTTCCAGTCTGATAAGCAGAACATAATATTTTAGGAAGGATTGTCCAGGCAAACACTTGACATCAGAAAGATCTAACATGAGTTGCCAGGAATGGTCTCACAGGCATTTAGAGAATAGTAAAGAAAAATATGGGAACAAGTAATGTATAGAAAGCAATCCAATCAAGTTGTGTATACCAGAAAGGTCAATCAGTAGGTAGAAGGGCCCCAGTCACAGTATCCCATTGCAAGATATGATACTAAGCCATGGATGGTGGTGGTGATCATAGAGGACATTGACTGACAAAAAACACAGCAAAGTCTAAATCCTAAAAAGAGTGAGGTACTAAGCGGATGTCTAAGGCAGAAGCATAGGTCCAGAACTGAGACACAAGTTAAGGGTGGAATAGCAAAATGACAGACTGGTTGTTGAGTCCCCATGAGGGACCTTAGAAGAGTGGTTTTCCAAAATTTTGTGTTTCACATACAAAGTATATTTTTTTCAAAGTGAACTTTGCCATAATGTTGGCAACTTTTTATTTGCTAAGTAAGGATGTGTTAATAACAGAACAAACAACCGTCCACAATTTATAAACCGTATTATTTCACTGTGACTATTTTCAGGTAAAAAATTAGAAAACAAATTCAAAACAAAGAAAAATTCTTGTCCACAATTCAAAGTGTACAGAAGAATGGGCAATAAAAAGGTCCCCCCCCCACCCCTCTTCCTTCATCACTCAGTTTCCTTCTCTGGAGGCAGCCACTGTTATCTGTTCTTTGGACATCCTCCCGGAGATATTCTATGTATAAGTAAACAAATACATGTTTGTGTATAACATTCTATACCTACTGTTTTTGCTAAAAAGGGCATGTTGAAAAGCATTGTATGTCGGTACGTAGAGAATTTTCTAATTCTTGTTCTATCTGCATAGTGGTCCATTGTATGGATTTACAAATTTAACAGTCATTTATTAATGGGCTTTTTAGTATTTCCAACTATTTGCTATTCTAAATAGTGCTTCAGTGAATTGGCTTTGAATGAAACTGAATCTGAAGAGCTCATTACTTTCATTTCTTTTCCTTGCCACACAGACTGGTAAAAACTTTACCAGTACCAGCACCTTTTTGTGTGCTGGGGAAACACTTTTCTGCAGTTCCCTACATCCTTGAAGTCATTCAGGCTTGTGAAATGGGCCATTTGTTTTTGGCTGTCAGTCACCTCCTTTATGAAAATGTGGAATCTATCCAAAAAGGTGGTCTATCTAACCAAGCAGGGCCTTAGTTTCTGTTTCCAACTGCCTGTTATACTGTTTTTCCCATGTTGAAATATTTTTCCTATTTGGTTTTTCCTATTGTCAT
Source organism: Canis lupus dingo (assembly GCF_003254725.2). NCBI lineage: Eukaryota > Metazoa > Chordata > Mammalia > Carnivora > Canidae > Canis > Canis lupus. Next base: position 103,169,258 of record NC_064281.1, on the reverse strand, counting down.
CTGCAACCAGTCTCTCCCATGACACAAAGAGGTTTGATATAGCTAGACATGGGATAATTGAAGATGTGAGATGTAGTAACAAAAGGACAAGACTTTGAATACTATTCAGGCATTTGGGTGGATCTGGCACAGGGAGAGAAGGCCTTCATCCCCTAGTGTTAGGATATATTAGGCATCCTTTTTGTACATCCTGGCTTCGCTTATACATTATTCTAGCTGTCATTGTGATGATCAGCTATGTGGGTTCCAACATACTTCATGCAGGTGCAACCAGACAATACCTCACCTCATGCCTTCATTGTATGCCTCTTAACTCCTCAAGTTGGGATCTACTAGTAGATACTACTGTGAGACCATTGCTTGTGTGTGTGTGTGTGTGTACAACCTATAAGCATGAAGGACTGGGTGAATGGGTGAATCTTTATCCATTGGGAGATAGGAGTGGTGGCTAAATTCACTCCCCTGGAAGCAGTGCCAAATAGTGGTTAAGGGTCCTGGAATCATGAAATTTGACCTCAAATCCTGGTTCCACCATTTATATGCTTTGTGACCATGGGAAAGTTGCTTAACCTCCCTGGGCCTTAGTTTCTTCATCTGCTAGTATGGATAAGATTAATATATACCCGAGGGTTGGTGTGTGGATTCGATGAGATCACGTATATAAGGCATATAGCACACAGTAGGACATGAAGTACTTAGGGAAAGTTGGTTAATAATGATCTATTTACCACATCATTGGCTTCCAATTGGCCTTCCAAAATTTGGAAAAAACTCATCCCTCTGTTTCCATCCATGAGTGGGATGGAGTTTATACAACTTCTTAAAAAAATTCAACTGGATTAAGCAAAGAGTTTCACTTAGCTGAGATCAGCTCAATAGCACATCCTTGAATTGGTCTTCCCTGCTTTCTTGATTCATTATCCATGCCCTTCTTCTTTATTCTCTGAAGTTGTACTCCCAATATAATATCTACCCTTAAGTATTCTGCCTCTAACCTTGGTAGTGATATGAGACAAGACCTTATAGGCAGGTGGTCATCACTCAGGAATTTTGACAGCAGAAAGGTGCACTCCAGGTCAAATAGGGTCCTAGTCTCTGGAAGAAGGAGGGAATATCGCTTGTAAGAGTGAGGCTTCTAATGAGTCCTAGAAGGCCTAGACTAGTAGGCAGCTGACCATGACCCAAAGAACTAATTGGGAAAAGGTAATGGAAGTTAACTGGGACAAAGGGTCAAATATGGAATAGAAGTTGATTATTCTGATATTAAATCAAAAAAGTTTTTAGAGTTTCCTATATACTCCTTGCCTAAGTTCAAGATTGAAATTAGGGTGGGGATCACTATGTAGACAGGTAGGCAAAGTAATCCCTGCTATGTGGAAAGAAGTATTTCACAAACCAAAGACTGGTAATAACATAGAAATTGACAAGAAAGGCAGCATTCCTATATTTAGATGATCCCCTGGTAGATGAGAAGAAACAAGTAATATACTCCTCATGTAGATCCCATGTTCCTTGGCTTAGCATTTCATTTTATGACCCATATGAATTTCTTCACCTGTTTGATTAGAATTCTTGAACATGCCACCAAAATGTGTGGCAATCATTTTGCATTACAATTTACTTTAAGGCACAATCTTAGATGTACCATGGAAACTACACTGGATTTGTAGTCAAGACATCTGAGTGTTTAAGTTGTGTCCTTTAGTAAATCATTTGACTCTCTAACTTTCTTTTCTATTCTGAAAATGGGCCTAATATTTGCTTTACCTATCTCATAGGTTTGCTGTAAGAAATATAACATGTGAAAATAATGCATAAATTGCTAAACGTTGTGTAAATGCTAGCTACAATTACAAGAAAATATCTTTAGTACTGACGGGAATAGAGCTCCTTATATGATTTGTCTTAAGTTTTGCATATGATACAAATGCAATAGTGTTGATTTCAGGGTGCACAAATTTCATGTATTTATGATATTAGGTTACTGGGCCACTGCTTTATCCTTTCCAGCCTAATGCCAAAAATATTGTTCTCATGCCTCTCTCTATGCAGCAAATGCTTCATTATCCTCTGGGGAAGTCCCAGTTTAGATATAATTTTGTAAACAACATCATTAAGGGTAAAGAAAAGCATCACTGAGTCATTGACATGTAAGCTATAGAGTCCTGAATGATCCAAGGCAGAAATCTGTTCTCTATGGAAAACTTTATTCTTTATTTTTAGTGTTAGAGCAAAGCTTAAGAATTATAAAATAAAATGTCTAAATGTTTAAAGACTTCTGTGTGATTTTATGAACTTAAATTTTTCTCTCCTCTCATCCTCATTAAACTGTTACTTGATATCCACACTACTGTATCAGTGTCTTCTAGATGGGATTGCCCATACTTCTGACACTCAAAGGTGAGGTCTACATACTGGTAGCATTGGAACCACCTGGAAGCTTGCCAGTAATCTAGAAATCCAGAATTTCAGATTATGACCCTGACCTATTGAATCAGAATTTGCATTTCATCAAGATTCTCCACGTGATTCATAAAGCTTGAACACCAGGGGTCTACGCTAACTTGCCTTCTTAAGTCAGCCTACTTCAATCTTCTTAACCCCTTAGGTTTTACTCCTGTGCTTCAGTCTGCTTTTATCTGAGATCCTTATGTCAATCCCTGACTCTAGCCCTCTGGACTAGTCTTTCCTTGTAGTATATATGTGCCCCCCCCACATGTCTGAAATTCCACTTTTCCTAATGCATGTTTATTTACTAACCAACTTGGTATCCTTGTTGCTTTCAACATATAAATATGCACTGTGCATATTTCAGGTCTACCTCTGTAGAACACAATCTCACATCCCTACCCATTCAACTCAGTCAGTACTGGGTAAGCCAGACCAACTCCATAGGAAGGAAGGGAATAGGAAAAAGCCAATTTGGCAGTACCATGGAGGTTACCTAGAATAGATGGGGTATGCACATCTGAATCTTGTTAAATTTCTTATTCCTCTAGGCTTAGATTTTCAGCAGTCATCTGATCCTTTTCAGAGTATAAGCTCCTGGAAGAGGGGCGCCTGGGTGCCTCAGTGGTTGAGTGTCTGGCTTTGGCTCAGGTCATGATTCCGGGATCCCAGGATTGAGTCCTGCATTGGGCTCCCTGGAGTGGGCCTGCTTCTCCCTCTGCCTGTGTCTCATGAATAAGTAAGTAGAATCTTTAAAAAAAAAAGCCCCTGGAAAATACAGAGATTAGAGATCTCCCTTTACTTTCTGCACTCCCATTTCTGTTTGTGGGCAGAGAAGTGCCCACAAAACAAAACAGTAGCTGATCCAAAAATCATTCTTATCTGGCTCTGTAAATTACAAACTTGTTGCAGCAAACATACCAAAATAAATGGAATACTAGGCAGAATGTGGAGTGTGCCTCCCTGCCATATTTTTTCATCAGGTGAACACCATGACTACGTAGGTGCTTCAGAGCTAGTATGTGAAATTCGTTGCTCTTAGTGGGTTAGCATCACAAGTGTTTGTAGCTTTCCCTTCTCTGGGAAGGGGCAGTTTATAAGCAAGGGCATACTGTTTCATTTGTATATAAAAGAACAGTTTCCCTCCTTAAGTGGTACCTATCTCTATCCAAGTGGACTTCTCTATCCAATGTTCTAGCACCTGCTTTTCCTTGGTTATGATTAACATCAGTGAAAAATAAACTCATGCACTAGAGAACCATCTTAGGGATCCATGTTCTTAAACATGAAACTGTCATGGAAAAAATTGTTTGATGACAACTGACCTCCATTTAATTTGGCCTGAGATTGGTTGGTTCATCTTTTATTCAATTCTGTTTTGTAGACAATTGTGAAAGAGCAAAGAACTGGTGACTCTTTAAAAGGATGCTGGACAAGGTACCTACAGCCATCAGACCATTATCTTTCCTTTGATCACCTTCATTAGGGCATCTTTGAACATCCTTGTTTTTCAGAGTGTAAGTGAGTGGGTTCCAAATGGGTGTTATAGCCCCATACAACACTGAGATGATCTTATCCTTGGACAATTGAGAGTGTGGGCACATGTACATGAAGACTGTTTTCCCATCATAAATGATGACCACAGTCAAGTGGAAGCCACAGGTAGAAAAAGCCTTGAGTCTGGCCTCTGCAAAATGGATCTTCAGGATAACTACAGCAATATGGAGATTGCTTCTTATGAAATTGCATGCAATCCTTGCCTGGCATAACTATACTATCCTGTAGCTAAATTAGAACTCAAAGAACCAATGTGAATCATAAGAATACTGAAGTAGGGGCATTTTAGTTTTGGTTTGACCATGTACTTGCTGTGTGACCTAAGTGAGCTGTGGTCTCATTATCTGTAGACTGAGGAAAACATACATATCTTTCCTACCTCACATAACTGTAAAGTCCTAACAAGATAATGGGTTGGGAAATGCTGTGAAAATTATAAAGATATGCAGACATAAAAGTGATGATTGTTTCTGAATGAAGAAATATGACTAAGATTTCTCCTAATTTAACCTTATCATTGTGTTTCAAGGTATAAGGGAATCTAGGAAGTCAGTGGTTGCATTTATAAGCACCTTTCCTTTCCCTTCAATGCTAGAAACAATATTCAGCCAGAGAAGAGCTTTATAAACAGTTTAAGTATTGGAACAGATCTCCCACCATCTTCGAATTCCTGTCAGTAAGCCCTTATAAGAGCAATATAATAGGCCATTCAAGCTAAGGCTTCAGCATTTGAGAAGAACAGGGAGGAGAGTTTAAAGAAGTGCAATGTTGAATGATGTCCTCCAAGATTCTTCACTCCTTTAATTGAACCTACTGAGGATAATTGATTCAGTCAGGGGCCATACATAAGTAAAAACTAACTTTAAAAACGTTAATGGTTTTGTTTGTCAACCCCCCAAAAAGTGATTTTAAAGTGTTCAACCTAACTTTTTCTTTGTGAACTTAAAAAGACTTCTTTTTTAAAGAAGCCTAACACTTCTTTATATAAGACTTGCTGCACAAAAGCTAGCTTAAATATACATTATTCTAAGTTGTTTTCATTGCTAGGAATATGTTCTGAATATAGATCTCCTGAATACTGATGCCTATATATATATATTTTTATAATTATATATATATATATATATATATATATATATATATATATAGCAAGGGAATACTGTTTCATTTCTATATATATATTACATTTACATATATTTTAAAAAATAAGGTCAATTTATTCAGCCACTTGGTGTAACTAAGGATATCAAGCATGAAATTTATGTTTAGTTTCTAGTTCAGGGCCATCACTGAGAGACAATAGAAAGTGAGAGCTAAGAATGAAGAATGGAGAGAAAAGACAGTGTCAGTATCAAGAATGAGAGGGGGATCCCTGGGCGTCTCAGTGGTTTAGTGTCTGCCTTCCGCCCAGGGCGTGATCCTGGAGTCCCAGGATCGAGTCCCTCATTGGGCTTCCTGCGTGGAGCCTGTTTCTCCCTCTGCCTGCATCTCTGCCTCTCTCTCTCTCTGTCTCTCATGAATAGATAAATACAAATCTTTAAAAAATAAAAGAATGAGATATAGCAGAGAATAGTTGTGTTGTGTCACATAAAAGTAGAATGAGGACTGGGAGAAAGTGAAAGGGAGGGCATATTTAAGCTGAGTAGGAGGACAGGTTTTCTCTCTAGATAACTACAGTTATCTAATATGACGGAAGAAGCAGTTTTGTAAATTAGTGAGCTCACCCCCACATCGATGCAACATTCAATTTTAGTCTGGTCAGCAGTAGAGTAGACAGATTCTCTGTATTAGACCACAGACTGAACTGGGCCTAGTCAGTACAACTGGAGAATCTATGACATCATAATTATGAGGAAGAAGACATGGCAGAGACAAACAGAAGTACAGACAAAGCAGAGGGAGAGAAGAGACATCTAGGAGAAAGAGAGGTCTAGGGAGTGAAGCTAGGGGAATATGGAGAAAGAAAATAAGCAAAGAGATGGAAAGAGAGAAGTAACCATGCTTATCAAAGGGGAGGCAGGGCACTGATTAAGCAACGTCCCTTTCCCACCACGTTTTTAATTCAGGGTTATCGTCATAAGTTTTCTCCACTTTCACACTCCCTATTAGCTCTTCAATTCAATGCATCTTTTAAGAGAATTCACTTTATTGCAGCATGATTGACTACAAAAAGCTGTACATATTTAATATATACAACTTGATGAGTTTGGAGGTAAGTATATACATGTGAAACCATTACCACAATCTAAGCCATAAATGTATCACCTCCAAAATTTCCTTCCTGCCCTCTTTATCATTATGGTTATTATTAGTGATATTATACAACATAAGATCTACTCTCTTACTAATTTTTAAAGCATACTATATACTATTGTAAACTATAGTCTCTATGTGGTATGGTAGATCTCTCAGACTGATGATCCAGAAATCCCACTTCTACTTCCAAGGGAATTTAAATCAGGATCTCAAAGAGATATCTGCATCTCCATGTTCATTATGGCATTGTTCACAATAGCCAAAACATGAGAGCAACCTAAATGCCCATTAGTGAATGATGGATAAAGAAAATATGCTATATATGAGGAAGTCAGGATCCATGGGAACAAGCCTCAAGTAAAAAACATTGTATATCTGGGGTGCTTTCTGCCTGTGGCTGTGGTTAAACTACTCTTGCACAGCAGAACCAGGATGACTGAATGCATCCCTGGTTACAAGCCGGACTTAAAATAGAGGACACTCAGGCTCTGAAAAACACCAATGAGCTGCCTGGGTTGCCTTCCAACCAATCAGGAGGGAGCTTTCTTCTGTTTGGGGAGACCAGCCTGACTATTCTCTGTTGTTGTTCTGTCTTCCTTCTACTCAAAGGTAGCCCCAGTAAAGCCTTACATGTGCCTTTGCTCTTGGGGTCCAGCCTCATTTTTATGGTTGTCAGGCCCAAGAACCCAAATCCAGTAACATACACATACAATGTAATACTAGTCAGCTTAAAAAAGAAGGAATTCCTGCTATTTGTGACAACACAGATAAATCTGGAAGGTGTTAATGCTAAATGAAATAAACCAGGCACAGAAAGACAAATACTACATGATACTACTTACACGAGAAACCTAAAATAGTCAAACTCCTACAAGCAGAGAGTAGAATGATGGTTGCCAGAGACTGGGAAGAAGGAGAAATAGAGCAGCACCAGTCAAAGAGTACAAAGTTTCAGTTGTACAGGATGAGTAGGTCAACTCCCAGTTTTTGTTTCCATCACACAACTGAACCTATTAAAAGTGACCAAATGTACTACAAATGGCTGAATCTAATGTTCTTTCTCTGTCTTTAATTTTATCTAGTATTTCTTACCATTTTCACTTCTTGAAAGTTTTTCTTCCCTGTCTTCTAAGATTCATTTTCTCTCAATTCACTCCTTACCTTTTTGTTTATTCTTTTACTATGTCAGCTCCCTCTTCTTTCTGACTTCTAAATATACACATTTCTAAAATTTACATAGCATTCAAGATAAGTTAGCTTACTGTATAGCAACAAACAACTCCCGAATTTTGAATGGACTGAAACAACAAAAGTTTATTTCTTGCTCATGCTATAAATCTATCAGCAGTGTGTCTCTGCTCACTGAAGTTACCTAGGGACCCAGACTGATTAAAATTCTTGATGCATGCTTTAATGATTGTTAAGGCAGGAGAAAAGAGGCATGTTGAACCATGTATTACCTCTTTAAGTTTCTGCTTACAAGTGATATCTTTTATCCATGTTTAGTTGGCTAAAGCTATCATATGGCAGTGATGTTATGTGTCTGGTAAATGGCAATGATGTCATATATCCAATAAAATGTGAGAATAGAGTGCTTTTGAAAGACTCTAATGATCATCATATATTCCTCTCTAATTCCTATAACTTTATTCTTTCCATAGGTGGTCAAATCTGGCTTTATGACTATGTATGGTTCTTTGTATTTATGGCTTCCAAATCTTAAAGCTACGGCCAATATCTTTCTTTAGCCAAAAAGTCTTATGTCTGTTTGGCGCCCCAAGCCCCAGACTGTTGGAAACTAAAATAAAAAAATTGAAATATACTTGAAATAAAACTATTGTTTTTATTTCCTACATCTAATGGCACCTGAATTTTCCCAATAAATCAGGTTGGGAACCTTAGTCATCATCCTTCTTTCCTTAAATTTCTTATATCAGTCACTATGGATTGGTGGTTTTTACCACTTCATTATGTCTTGTGGCTCCTCTTCTTCCCTGCTACAGATTCCTTTGTTGAAGTCTTCTTTGTATCTCTCACATGGACTCTTGCAATAGGTTGCAAATTAGATTTTACCTTTTTCCATATATGCATCCTAATGTTTATAGCAGCATTATCAAAAATAGCCAAAATATGGAAAAAGCCCAAGTTCATTCATATTCATTGATGAATGAATAAAGAAGATGTGGTACACACACACACACACAATGGAAATGGAATATTACTCAGTCATCAATAAGAATGAAATCTTATCATTTGCAATGACATGGATGGAGCCAGAGTATTATGCTAAGTGAAATAAGTCAGAGGAAGACAAATACCATATGATTACACTCATATGTGGAATTTAAGAAACAAAATGAACTAGCAAAGGGGAAAAGAGAGAGGGGCAAACTAAGAACAAACTGATGGTTACCAGAGGATGGGTGAAACAGGTGATGGAGATTAAGGAGTGCATTTGTGAAGAGCATCTGGTGTTGTATGGAAGTGCTGAATCACTAAATTGTACACCTGAAACTAATGTTACACTGCGCATTAACAAACTGGATTTTACAAGACCAGAAGAACTGTGGAACAGATCAACAAAACCAGGAAAGAATTGGAAAGACTTAATAAGATAGATAAACCATTATCCAGCCTTATTAAAAAGAAGAGAGAGAAGACTCAAATTAATAAAATCATGAATGAGAAAGGAGAGATCACTACCAACACCAAGGAAATACAAACGATTTTAAAAACATATTATGAACAGCTATACAGCAATAAATTAGGCAATCTAGAAGAAATGGACGCATTCCTGGAAAGCCACAAACTACCAAAACTGGAACAGGAAGAAATAGAAAACCTGAACAGGCCAATAACCAGGGAGGAAATTGAAGCAGTCATCAAAAACCTCCCAAGACACAAAAGTCCAGGGCCAGATGGCTTCCCAGGGGAATTCTATCAAACGTTTAAAGAAGAAACCATACCTACTCTACTAAAGCTGTTTGGAAAGATAGAAAGAGATGGAGTACTTCCAAATTCGTTCTATGAGGCCAGCATCACCTTAATTCCAAACCAGACAAAGACCCCACCAAAAAGGAGAATTATAGACCAATATCCCTGATGAACATGGATGCAAACATTCTCAACAAGATACTAGCCAATAGGATCCAACAGTACATTAACATTAAGAAATTATTCACCATGACTAAGTAGGATTTATTCCCAGGACACAAGGCTGGTTCAAGACTCGTAAAACAATCAATGTGATTCATCATATCAGCAAGAGAAAAACCAAGAACCATATGATCCTCTCATTAGATGCAGAGGAAGCATTTGACAAAATACAGCATCCATTCCTGATCAAAACTCTTCAGAGTGTAGGGATAGGGGGAGCATTCCTCAACATCTTAAAAGCCATCTACGAAAAGACCACAGCAAATATAATTCTCAATGGGGAAGCACTGGGAGCCTTTCCCCTAAGATCAGGAACAAGACAGGGATGTCCCCTCTCACCACTGCTGTTCAACATAGTACTGGAAGTCCTAGCCTCAGCAATCAGACAACAAAAATACATTAAAGGCATTCAAATTGGTAAAGAAGAAGTCTTCAATAAATGGTGCTGGGAAAATTGGACATCCACATGCAGAAGAATGAAACTAGACCACTGTCTTTCACCATACACAAAGATAAACTCAAAATAGATGAAAGATCTAAATGTGAGACAAGATTCCATCAAAATCCTAGAGGAGAACACAGGCAACACCCTTTTTGAACTCGGCCACAGTAACTTCTTGCAAGATACATCTACGAAGGCAAAAGAAACAAAAGCAAAACTGAACTATTGGGACTTCATCAAGATAAGAAGCTTTTGCACAGCAAAAGAAACAGTCAACAAAACTAAAAGACAACCTACAGAATGGGAGAAGATATTTGCAAATGACGTATCAGATAAAGGGCTAGTTTCCAAGATCTATAAAGAACTTATTAAACTCAAGAGCAAAGAAACAAACAACCCAATCATGAAATGGGCAAAAGACATGAGCAGAAATCTCACAGAGGAAGACATAGACATGGCCAATATGCACATGAGAAAATGCTCTGCATCACTTGCCATCAGGGAAATACAAATCAAAACCACAATGAGATACCACCTCACACCAGTGAGAATGGGGAAAATTAACAAGGCAGGAAACACAAAAGTTGGAAAGGATGCGGAGAAAAGGGAACCCTCTTACACTGTTGGTGGGAATGTGAACTGGTGCAGCCACTCTGGAAAACTGTGTGGAGGTTCCTCAAAGAGTTAAAAATAGAACTGCCCTACGACCCAGCAATTGCACTGTTGGGGATTTACCCCAAAGATACAGATGCAATGAAACGCCGGGACACCTGCACCCCAATGTTTATAGCAGCAATGTCCACAATAGTCAAACTGTGGAAGGAGCCTCGGTGTCCAACGAAAGATGAATGGATAAAGAAGATGTGGTTTATGTATACAATGGAATATTACTCAGCCATTAGAAATGACAAATACCCACCATTTGCTTCGACGTGGATGGAACTGGAGGGTATCATGCTGAGTGAAATAAGTCAATCGGAGAAGGACAAACATATATTCTCATTCATTTGGGGAATATAAGTAATAGTGAAAGGGAATAGAAGGGAAGGGAGAAGAAGTGGGTAGGAAATATCAGAAAGGGAGACAGAACATAAAGACTCCTGACTCTGGGAAACAAACTAGGGGTGATGGAAGGGGAGGAGGGTGCGGGTGGGGGTGAATGGGTGACGGGCACTGAGGGGGGCACTTGTTGGGATGAGCACTGGGTGTTATTCCGTATGTTGGCAAATTGAACACCAATAAAAAATAAATTTATTATTTAAAAAAACTGGATTTTAAATAAAAGCTAAAAACAAGATTTTACCTTTTTCATCTTCCCTGGATACTTTTTTTCCAGAATAATCTTATATTTTGATTATATCGCTCCGTTTCCAAAACCCTTTGATTCTCACCACCTCCAAAATGAAGTCGTAACTTCTTAGCCTGACATTCAGTACCCTTCATTATCATTTATTACCTGTCCTACCTAATCTTCCTGGAATGCAGAATTTTCAGTGCAAAAATCTGGAAAATCACAGGCAAACTAGGATGAGTTGCCTCCCTAGTTTTGACATACTCAGCATTCTCCAGACATGCCACTTTCTATGACTTTGCTTACATCCCTCTGACCAGAATGGCTATCCATCCATTTCTCTCCATCAAAATTCTAGCCATTTATTTCTCAATGTCTTCCAAGTATTCTTTCTCCTAAGTCAGAATTAATATTTTCCTTTAGAGGTCTCACAGTAGTTTGGTTTTTTCCTCATCTGTTATAACACATACCACTTTCTTCAATAAATTGCAATTAATGGAGTATATACAGTACGTATTCATCTCCTTCTCTAGGTTGTAAACTCTTTGAGGGCAGAACCACATATCATTTATCTCCATACCTGGCATAATGCTTTATCTACAATAGGGAATACATAAATACTTGTTTGATGAAAGTTGGAGATCAAAGAGAAGGTTGAGGGCAAGGAAATAAACAAATGTGGGCGTAGAGGGGTTATAGAGTTTGGAAGGTACAGGAAATGGGAGAATCTCAAGCATGTCCAGCTCTTTACTCCTGCAGTAATATCACACCCATTTTTCCTAATAACCATCCAAAATAACCAGTAATTTACTTTAGTAATTGGTTTTCATAAAAAGTAATTGGTTTTCATCAACTTCTTACTAATTACCTGGTCTTGTTTACTGTTTACCTCTGCTAGAAACACTATGTACCTACTGCTCTCTACCAGCCAACATTATACAACTGTCTAGTCTCTATTTTCAGAAGCTCTTACCCCCATATCACTTTTAGCTTGTCACTTTTTATCCATCCATAGTAAGCATCCTCTACCCCCACCCACTCTACCCCTAAAACTTTTACCAGTACTGATACAGGAAAATTTGTGCTTCCTCACTTCTGCTAATAATCTTGAGTCCTAACCCACTAATAACTTATTTCTGGGCCATATAATAATAGGATATTCTATAATATTACACTTGCAGAATGAAGTGTTGGGGTAAAAAAACACCTAAACATTAGAAATTTGTTCCTCCATTTTAATATCTTTTGTCTCTGTGTGCTGGTCTTAATTTGGAGAAGTGGGAGTTATGGGGGAGCTTGCATTATTGTGGCCTTGATCTACCTCATAGGTCATGGCCCCCCTTTACTAAACTAAGCTGTTCTTCTCTTTAAGTAAATTAAACAAATGGATATTGAACATCTGTAATGTGTGTGACACTGTGCTACCTACTGCGTTCTTGACAATACTCTAAAAAAACCAAACAAACAATACTCTGCACATACTTCTATTAGAGCATTCTGTGTATTAAATTACAGCTGTTGGTTTAGATTTTGTTTTTTTCACTAAACTGAGAGTGAGAATATGTTTTTTTCAAGTGTATCCAGTGCTCAATACAGTGTCAAGGACAAAAAGGGTGCTCAATAAATGTTGGAAGAATAAATGTATAGGTACTTAAAAACAAAAGCAGAAGAAATCAATGAGAGACATGATCCCTGCTCTGGATGAGGTCACCAACAAGCAGGTAGAAAGGGAGAAGAGCTCTGAATATAAATAATTTTAAATAAACCAGACAAACAAGTCTGTTTTGTTTTGTAGAACCCAGTGAAAAACTGAGAGACTCATTTTGCCCAGGGTATCTTGAGTCTTTTTACATTTGAACTCAATGAAACTTTGGAGGATGACTTAATTAAGTCATAATGGCTTATGAAAGGTTTATCTTTGGTCCTGATTTTCCCATATTGTCATCCAACTTAGGCTTTTATTTTGTTCTAGAAATTCAAGATTTAATGGCCAGTTTCATTTTTATGCTAACCAATATTTTTTTGTCACCATGGATAGAGGGACTAATATTAAAAATCAAAGTAGGTTTGTTGTTTTTGTTGGGAGAGGAAGAGGAAAAATGAGAAAGAAGAGGTATGGTACTTAAATATTTTGAGTCTAACACTGATGCAGATATACTGACAAGTATGAGTGAGTTTTTAGGAACACCATGATGGAACATTAGAGCTGGGAATATCTTGGATAACTGAATTATGAAGGCCAATGTGATGTTTAAGGGTATGGGCTGTGTAGACAGACATGGTTTTGAATCTTGGCCCTGCTACTTCTATGTAACCTTGGCCAAACCATCTAACTTCTCCGAATTTTATTTTTGTCATCTGTAAAATAATTTGTATGTTAGAATGATGTTATAAATATTAAATGAAATAATACATAAAAATTATCCTTAGCATACAGTAAGCACTCAGTAAATTTATTTCTATTCTTCTATTATTGCAGGAGCCTGAATATAATTCTCAGGTGACACAGGCATTGACTACAAGTTCAACAAAATGGCATTTTAGTTTATTCCAGGCCTGAGACTCTGAGTTTATACTTCTTTGTCTGGGGGAAAGTAAACTTTACTCACCAATGCCTGTGCTGATCAGATAACCTCACACAGCCCAGACACACTGCATAATTCTCCGACAGCAATAACTCAGCTCGCAGTTCCCAGGCAGAGATTTGGGAGAAAGTCCAATATCCGGGAAGCACTAGGATCTACAACTTCCTGTGGCCTGCCTAGTGAAATTTGACCAGATAAGAAGAGTTAATAAGAAGCTCCCGAGATAGAAAATCTTTTATCTCTGAATGTGGATATATTGATGTTAAATACCTGAATGGATGAGGTTAATTTGAATAATCTTCTACTGTTGCAAGAAATATGGAAAAGTGCTCAGGAAAACTTGAAAAACTCTTCACACTTACAGCATGAACTGAAAGAAGTCTTTTATTATTCTGAAAAATGACAACTCCACTGTTTTGCGTAAGGGTAGAAACTTTTAAGGGCTGGACCCTTAGGCACCCCATTGTGGTGCCTAGAAAGAAATCAAGACTCATATTTTGGACCTGCCTTCTGTAACACTTTGCAAATCATGCCAGATTCTCATCAAGGCTGAACATTTTACCTTGAGGTCCCTAAATATTTCCAACTACAATTAATGACTTGAAATAAACATTGCAATGAAAGTATTTAATGGCTATAAATTCAATCACCAAGAAGTTCTTCTCTTTTGAATACTCAAAGAATAGGATCCCTGGGCAATGACTTATTATTTCCCTTGCCTGCACTGCAATGATTACAGAGACTGTCCAGGTAAATATTTTGATAACTAGATTCTCCTAGTGATCCCTCCTTCCTTTCTTATCTTGAAACAATTTTGTAACTGTGATCATATGTCCCCTTTTCTCCTGTCATCGTGCGGGGGTGAGGGGGGGAATTTACTATAAAATGTCAGAAGCTGTATTCATGGTTCAAACTCCCTTTGTAAGCAAACCCAAGTTACAGGCCTGATAAAGATTTAGCAAGAGAGCAGCATAGCTTAGTATTTGAGTAAGATCTCTGATGTCAGGCAATCCTGAGTTGAATTCCCAGCTCTGCCACTTAGTAATTGTGTCACTTCTGTACATTTAAGTTTCTTCATCCGGAAAATGGATATGATTATAGTTATACTTATCTACTAGGGTTGTTTTGAGATTAAATAAAAACAATTCACAGCAGTGTTTGATTAAAATGTTCAGTAAATAGTAGCTACTGTTATTATTGAAAGCAGATTTCCCCAAGTTCACAAGATGAGAGGATGTAGTGGAAGTAGTAACTGTGAATATAAGTACTTTATGAAGTATGAGGTAGTTCTGAGAGTATACCATTGATTATTCAGTTGAGTTGGGCTGCAACTGAGTCCCATAGGACCTCTGCAACTCCTAGGGCTACAGCTATATTAAAGGATGCTTGGGCTTTTTTTGCAATGGGTTTGCCACCAGAACACAGGTGTCGTGAAAACCACCGCTAAATCTAAACCAAAATGGGAAAGGAAGAGACTCACATCAATATCGTCGTCATTGGACACGTAGATTCGGGCAAGTCTACCACTACTGGCCATCTGATCTACAAATGTGGTGGGATCAACAAAAGAACTATCGAAATATTTGAGAAGGAGGCTGCTGAGATGAGAAAAGGCTCCTTCAAGTATGCCTGGGTCTTGGATAAACTGAAAGCTGAATGTGAATGTGGTATCACCATTGATATCTTCCTGTGGAAATTCAAGACCAGCAAGCATTCTGTGACCATCATTGATGCCCCAGGACATAGAGACTTTATCAAAAACATGATTACAGGCACATCTCAGGCTGACTGTGCTGTCCTGATTGTTGCTGCTGGTGTTGGTGAATTTGAAGCAGGTATCTCTAAAAATGGGCAGACCTGTGAGCATGCCCTTCTGGCTTACACACTGGGTGTAAAACAACTAATTGTTGGTGTTAACAAAATGGATTCCTGAACCACCCTACAGCCAGAAGAGATACGAGGAAATTGTTAAGGAAGTCAGCACCTACATTAAGAAAATTGGCTACAACTCTGACACAGTAGCATTTGTGCCAATTTCTGGTTGGAATGGTGACAACATGCTGGAACCAAGTACTAACATGCCTTGGTTTAAGGGATGGAAAGTCACCCGTAAAGATGGGAATGCCAGTGGAACCACACTGCTTGAAGCTCTGGATTGCATTCTGCCACCAACTCGTCCAACTGATAAGCCCTTGCGTCTGCCTCTCCAGGACGTCTACAAAATTGGTGGTATTGGTACTGTCCCAGTGGGTCGAGTGGAGACTAGTGTTCTTAAGCCTGGCATGGTGGTCACCTTTGCTCCAGTCAGTGTTACAACTGAAGTCTAGTGTGTTGAAATGCACCTGAAGCTTTGAGTGAGGCTCTTCCTGGGGACAGTGTGGGCTTCAATGTCAAGAACGTATCTGTCGGAGTTCGGAGCAAGATGGCGGAGGAGTAGGGTCTCCAAATCACCTGTCTCCACCAAATTACCTAGAAAACCTTCCAATCATCCTGAAAATCTATGAATTCGGCCTGAGAATTAAAGAGAGAACACCTGGAATGCAACAGTGAGAAGAGTTCGCGCTTCTATCAAGGTAGGAAGACGGGGAAAAAGAAATAAAGAAACAAAGGCCTCCAAGGGGGAGGGGCCCCGCGAGGAGCCGGGCTGAGGCCGGGGCGAGTGTCCCCAGGACAGGAGAGCCCCGTCCCGGAGACGCAGGAGCTGCACCGACCTTCCCGGGCGCAAAGGGGCTCGCAGGGAGTTGGAGCAGGACCCAAGAGGGCGGGGATGCCCTCGGGCTCCCCGGGACAGTAACAGCAACTGCGCGCCCAGGAGAGTGCGCCGAGCTCCCTAAGGGCTGCAGCGCGCACGGCGGGACCCGGAGCAGCTCGGAGGGGCTCGGGCGGCGGCTCCGCGGAGGGGGTTGTGCGGCCCGGGAGCGCGAATCCAACAGCGCAGGTGCCAGAGCACAGGGCGCCGGGGACACAGCCCAGGATCCGGCCTCCCCCCGGGACAGGCAGAGGCCGGGAGGGCCCAGGACAGCAAGGACGCTCCTGCCCCGAGCTGAGCAGATCAGCGGCCCCGCCCGGAGCATCCAGGCCCTGCAGACGGAGAGCTCCAGAGTTCCTGCGGGGGCTGAATCCAGGGCTCCAGAGCTGACCCCGCCACTGGGGCTGTTCCTCCTGCGGCCTCACGGGGTAAACAACCCCCACTGAGCCCTGCACCAGGCAGGGGCAGAGCAACTCCCCCAACTGCTAACACCTGAAAATCAGCACAGCAGGCCCCTCCCCCAGAAGACCAGCTAGATTGACAACTTCCAGGGGGAGCCAAGGGACTTAAAGTACACAGAATCAGAAGATACTCCCCCGTGGTTCTTTTTTTTTCTTTCTTTTTTTTTTTTTTTGTTTTGCTTTTTGATTTGTTTCCTTCCCCCACCCCCCTTTTTTCTCCTTTCTTTCTCTTTCTCTTTTTCTTCTTTTTTTTTTTCGTTTTTTTTTCTTCCTTTTTTTTCTCTTTCTCTTTTCTTTCCTTCTTTCTCTCCTCTTTTTCTCCTTTTCCAAGTACAACTTGCTTTTGGCCACTCTGCACTGAGCAAAATGACTAGAAGGAAAACCTTACCTCAAAAGAAAGAATCAGAAACAGTCCTCTCTCCCACAGAGTTACAAAATCTGGATTACAATTCAATGTCAGAAAGCCAATTCAGAAGCACTATTATACAGCTACTGGTGGCTCTAGAAAAAAGCATAAAGGACTCAAGAGACTTCATGACTGCAGAATTTAGAGCTAATCAGGCAGAAATTAAAAATCAATTGAATGAGATGCAATCCAAACTAGAAGTCCTAACGACGAGGGTTAACGAGGTGGAAGAACGAGTGAGTGACATAGAAGACAAGTTGATAGCAAAGAGGGAAACTGAGGAAAAAAGAGACAAACAATTAAAAGACCATGAAGATAGAATAAGGGAAATAAACGACAGCCTGAGGAAGAAAAACCTACGTTTAATTGGTGTTCCCGAGGGTGCCGAAAGGGACAGAGGGCCAGAATATGTATTTGAACAAATTCTAGCTGAAAACTTTCCTAATCTGGGAAGGGAAACAGGCATTCAGATCCAGGAAATAGAGAGATCCCCCCCTAAAATCAATAAAAACCGTTCAACACCTCGACATTTAATAGTGAAGCTTGCAAATTCCAAAGATAAAGAAAAGATCCTTAAAGCAGCAAGAAACAAGAAATCCCTGACTTTTATGGGGAGGAGTATTAGGGTAACAGCAGACCTCTCCACAGAGACCTGGCAGGCCAGAAAGGGCTGGCAGGATATATTCAGGGTCCTAAATGAGAAGAACATGCAACCAAGAATACTTTATCCAGCAAAGCTCTCATTCAAAATGGAAGGAGAGATAAAGAGCTTCCAAGACAGGCAGCAACTAAAAGAATATGTGACCTCCAAACCAGCTCTGCAAGAAATTTTAAGGGGGACTCTTAAAATTCCCCTTTAAGAAGTCCAGTGGAACAATCCACAAAAACAAGGACTGAATAGTTATCATGATGACACTAAATTCATATCTCTCAATAGTAACTCTGAATGTGAACGGGCTTAATGACCCCATCAAAAGGCACAGGGTTTCAGACTGGATAAAAAAGCAGGACCCATCTATTTGCTGTCTACAAGAGACTCATTTTAGACAGAAGGACACCTACAGCCTGAAAATAAAAGGTTGGAGAACCATTTACCATTCGAATGGTCCTCAAAAGAAAGCAGGGGTAGCCATCCTTATATCAGATAAACTAAAATTTACCCCAAAGACTGTAGTGAGAGATGAAGAGGGACACTATATCATACTTAAAGGATCTATCCAACAAGAGGACTTAACAATCCTCAATATATATGCCCCGAATGTGGGAGCTGCCAAATATATCAATCAATTATTAACCAAAGTGAAGAAATACTTAGATAATAATACACTTATACTTGGTGACTTCAATCTAGCTCTTTCTATACTCGATAGGTCTTCTAAGCACAACATCTCCAAAGAAACGAGAGCTTTAAATGATACACTGGACCAGATGGATTTCACAGATATCTACAGAACTTTACATCCAAACTCAACTGAATACACATTCTTCTCAAGCGCACATGGAACTTTCTCCAGAATAGACCACATATTGGGTCACAAATCGGGTCTGAACCGATACCAAAAGATTGGGATTGTCCCCTGCATATTCTCGGACCATAATGCCTTGAAATTAGAACTAAATCACAACAAGAAGTTTGGAAGGACCTCAAACACGTGGAGGTTAAGGACCATCCCGCTAAAAGATAAAAGGGTCAACCAGGAAATTAAGGAAGAATTAAAAAGATTCATGGAAACTAATGAGAATGAAGATACAACCGTTCAAAATCTTTGGGATGCTGCAAAAGCAGTCCTAAGGGGGAAATACATCGCAACACAAGCATCCATTCAAAAACTGGAAAGAACTCAAATACAAAAGCTAACCTTACACATAAAGGAGCTAGAGAAAAAACAGCAAATAGATCCTACACCCAAGAGAAGAAGGGAGTTAATAAAGATTCGAGCAGAACTCAACGAAATCGAGACCAGAAGAACTGTGGAACAGATCAACAAAACCAGGAGTTGGTTCTTTGAAAGAATTAATAAGATAGATAAACCATTAGCTAGCCTTATTAAAAAGAAGAGAGAGAAGACTCAAATTAATAAAATCATGAATGAGAAAGGAGAGATCACTACCAAAACCAAGGAAATACAAACGATTTTAAAAACATATTATGAACAGCTATACGCCAATAAATTAGGCAATCTAGAAGAAATGGACGCATTCCTGGAAAGCCACAAACTACCAAAACTGGAACAGGAAGAAATAGAAAACCTGAACAGGCCAATAACCAGGGAGGAAATTGAAGCAGTCATCAAAAACCTCCCAAGACACAAGAGTCCAGGGCCAGATGGCTTCCCAGGGGAATTTTATCAAACGTTTAAAGAAGAAACCATACCTATTCTCCTAAAGCTGTTTGGAAAGATAGAAAGAGATGGAGTACTTCCAAATTCGTTCTATGAGGCCAGCATCACCTTAATTCCAAAACCAGACAAAGACCCCACCAAAAAGGAGAATTACAGACCAATATCCCTGATGAACATGGATGCAAAAATTCTCAACAAGATACTGGCCAATAGGATCCAATAGTACATTAAGAAAATTATTCACCATGACCAAGTAGGATTTATCCCTGGGACACAAGGCTGGTTCAACACCCGTAAAACAATCAATGTGATTCATCATATCAGCAAGAGAAAAACCAAGAACCATATGATCCTCTCATTGGATGCAGAGAAAGCATTTGACAAAATACAGCATCCATTCCTGATCAAAACTCTTCAGAGTGTAGGGATAGAGGGAACATTCCTCGACATCTTAAAAGCCATCTATGAAAAGCCCACAGCAAATATCATTCTCAATGGGGAAGCACTGGGAGCCTTTCCCCTAAGATCAGGAACAAGACAGGGATGTCCACTCTCACCACTGCTGTTCAACATAGTACTGGAAGTCCTAGCCTCAGCAATCAGACAACAAAAAGACATTAAAGGCATTCAAATTGGCAAAGAAGAAGTCAAACTCTCCCTCTTGGCCGATGACATGATACTCTACATAGAAAACCCAAAAGTCTCCACCCCAAGATTGCTAGAACTCATACAGCAATTCGGTAGCGTGGCAGGATACAAAATGAATGCCCAGAAGTCAGTGGCATTTCTATACACTAACAATGAGACTGAAGAAAGAGAAATTAAGGAGTCAATCCCATTTACAATTGCACCCAAAAGCATAAGATACCTAGGAATAAACCTAACCAAAGAGGTAAAGGATCTATACCCTCAAAACTATAGAACACTTCTGAAAGAAATTGAGGAAGACACAAAGAGATGGAAAAATATTCCATGCTCATGGATTGGCAGAATTAATATTGTGAAAATGTCAATGTTACCCAGGGCAATATACACGTTTAATGCAATCCCTATCAAAATACCATGGACTTTCTTCAGAGAGTTAGAACAAATTATTTTAAGATTTGTGTGGAATCAGAAAAGACCCCGAATAGCCAGGGGAATTTTAAAAAAGAAAACCATATCTGGGGGCATCACAATGCCAGATTTCAGGTTGTACTACAAAGCTGTGGTCATCAAGACAGTGTGGTACTGGCACAAAAACAGACACATAGATCAGTGGAACAGAATAGAGAATCCAGAAGTGGACCCTGAACTTTATGGGCAACTAATATTCGATAAAGGAGGAAAGACTATCCATTGGAAGAAAGACAGTCTCTTCAATAAATGGTGCTGGGAAAATTGGACATCCACATGCAGGAGAATGAAACTAGACCACTCTCTTTCACCATACACAAAGATAAACTCAAAATGGATGAAAGATCCTAATGTGAGACAAGATTCCATCAAAATCCTAGAGAAGAACACAGGCAACACCCTTTTTGAACTCGGCCATAGTAACTTCTTGCAAGATACATCTACGAAGGCAAAAGAAACAAAAGCAAAAATGAACTATTGGGACTTCATCAAGATAAGAAGCTTTTGCACAGCAAAGGATACAGTCAACAAAACTAAAAGACAACCTACAGAATGGGAGAAGATATTTGCAAATGACGTATCAGATAAAGGGCTAGTTTCCAAGATCTATAAAGAACTTATCAAACTCAACACCAAAGAAACAAACAATCCAATCATGAAATGGGCAAAAGACATGAACAGAAATCTCACAGAGGAAGACATCGACATGGCCAACATGCACATGAGAAAATGCTCTGCATCACTTGCCATCAGGGAAATACAAATCAAAACCACAATGAGATACCACCTCACACCAGTGAGAATGGGGAAAATTAACAAGACAGGAAACAACAAATGTTGGAGAGGATGCGGAGAAAAGGGAACCCTCATACACTGTTGGTGGGAATGTGAACTGGTGCAGCCACTCTGGAAAACTGTGTGGAGGTTCCTCAAACAGTTAAAAATAGACCTGCCCTACGACCCAGCAATTGCACTGTTGGGGATTTACCCCAAAGATACAAATGCAATGAAGCGCCGGGACACCTGCACCCCGATGTTTCTAGCAGCAATGGCCACGATAGCCAAACTGTGGAAGGAGCCTCGGTGTCCAACGAAAGATGAATGGATAAAGAAGATGTGGTTTATGTATACAATGGAATATTACTCAGCTATTAGAAATGACAAATACCCACCATTTGCTTCAACGTGGATGGAACTGGAGGGTATTATGCTGAGTGAAGTAAGTCAGTCGGAGAAGGACAAACATTATATGTTCTCATTCATTTGGGGAATATAAATAATAGTGAAAGGGAATATAAGGGAAGGGGGAAGAAATGTGTGGGAAATATCAGAAAGGGAGACAGAACGTAAAGACTGCTAACTCTGGGAAACGAACTAGGGGTGGTGGAAGGGGAGGAGGGCGGGGTGTGGGAGTGAATGGGTGACGAGCACTGGGGGTTATTCTGTATGTTAGTAAATTGAACACCAATAAAAAATAAATTAAAAAAAAAAAAAGAACGTATCTGTCAAAGATGTTCGTCGTGGCAACGTGGGTGGTGACAGCAAAAATGACCCACCAATGGAAGCAGCTGGCTTCACGGCTCAGGTGATTATCTTGAACCATCCAGGCCAAATCAGTGCTGGATATGCACCTGTGCTGGATTGTCATACAGCTCACATTGCTTGCAAGTTTGCTGAGCTGAAGGAGAAGATAGATCGTCGTTCTGGAAAAACGCTGGAAGATGGTCCCTAGTTCTTGAAATCTGGGGATGCTGCCATTGTTGATATGGTTCCTGGCAAACCTATGTATGCTGATAGCTTCTCTGACTATCCTCCTTCAGGCTGTTTTGCTGTTCGTGACATGAGACTGATGGTTGCTGTGGATGTCATCAAAGCAGTGGACAAGAAGGCAGCTGGAGCTGGCAAATTCACCAAGTCTGCCCAGAAAGCTCAGAAGGCTAAATGAGTATTATCCCCAATACCTGCCACCCTAGTCTTAATCAGTGGTGGAAGAACGGTCTCAGAACTGTTTGTGTCAATTGGCCATTTAAGTTTAATAGTAAAAGACTGGTTAATGATAACAATGCATCGTAAAACCTTCAGAAGGAAAGGAGAATGTTTTGTGGACCATTTTTTGTGTGTGCATGTGTGGCAGTTTTAAGTTATTAGTTTTTAAAATCAGTACTTTTTAATAGAAACAACTTGACCAAAAATCTGTCACAGAATTTTGAGACCCATTAAAACAAAAGTTTAAAAAAAATAAAGGATGCTTAGAAAGTAGCAATTTTGAACACCAAAATCCTTGGTCATTAAAACAAAGTAGATTTAAAAAATAACCTTTAGTTATTAGACGGGATAAACATTGGGGTATAATACTTGTGTCTGTCTTAATGTTTTAATTCTCCAGCAAGAGGTTGACAGTTCCCTATTTGGCTTTTGCATTAAACACAAACCCAACAAAGTGGTGGAAATGCATTTATAATTCTTGCTTTTGGGTATATCGCTTTGATTAGTTGAAAAGCAAAGTTGAGGCATTCTATGAAGAACTCCCATTCTTTTAGGAGTTGGAAACACATCTGAGATCTACACCTGAAAAGAGAAGGGAAGCTGGAAGACACAGTGGATTGGCTTTTCATACACCTGAGATTGGACTGAAGTGGCATTGGATTGATTGGACTGAGGTGCTAAGAGTATGGAATTGTTCATTTTTGTTGTTGGAGTACCAGTTGCCTAGTATAAAGGTGTTTGCTGAGTAAACGAGATCTAGATATTAAGACACCCACATTAACTTGACACAAAGCTGGGGAATCCCCCCTTCCTTCTGCATCTCTAAGACTTAGGTTTTCTTTTTTTTTCTTCTCAAAGATTTGTTGATTATTTTTATAGAAAGAGAGAAAGAGTACACATGAGTGAGGGTGGGTGCAAAGGGAGAAGGAGAGGGAGTGATAGCCTTAAGCAGATTCCATGCTGAGCAACACACAACACTGAGATAATGACCTGGCTGAAACCAAGAGTTGGGTGCCTTAACTGACTTACCACTCAAAGGCCCCCCTTTTTTTCTTTTTTAAAGATTAAAGTGAAATTTACATATAGCAAAATACACGTATTTTAAGTGTAAAACTGATGAATTATGAAAAATGTATATACCTAGTAACCACAACCTCAGTAAAGATATGGAATATTTCTACAATCCCCCAAAATTCTCTTGTAGTTCCTTCTAGTCGATCTCTACTGCAACCGGCGACCACTGTCCTATTTTCCATTTCCTCGGATTAGCAATGCCAGCTCTTAAACTTCATATACATAAAAGTATACAGTATGCATATGTTTTGTATCTAGCTTCTTGTACTTAACATTTTTAAGATTTCTCAGTGTTGTATGTATGTGTTAGTTGTTTGTTGTTTCTTATTAGTGAGGAATGTCCGTGGTATGAATATACCACAGTTGGTTTACCTATTCTTCTACTGAGAGAATTTGTGTTGTTTCTGACTTGGGGCTAAGTTGAATAACACTACTATAAACATTTGTGTTCAGGTCATTTTGTGGACATATGTTTTCAGTTCTCTTTGGCAAATATCTAGGTGTCTAGTGGCTGTGTCAGAGTAGATAAAGGTTTAACTTTTTTTAAGTTGTCAGATGTTTTTTGAAATTGTGAAATTTTACCTGCTCACCAGGAATAGGAGTTCCATAGCTTCACATTCTTGCCAAAAATTGGTTTTGTTTTTATTTTTTATTTTAGTCATTCTGGTGGGCATGTGGTAGTATCTCATTAGTTTTATTTAAATTTATTCATTAGTTTGAGAGAGAGAGAATGACCAGTGAGGAGGGGCAGAAGGAGAGAGAGACAGAGAAGCAGACTCGCTGCTGACCAGGAAGCCCAATGTGTGACTCCATCGGGGACCCAGAGATCATGACCTGAGCTGATAGCAGATGCGTAACAGACTGAGCCACCCAGGCACTCCTTTTATTGTTTTTTTTTAACTATTTTGAAATTACTGGATCATATGGTTTCTGTTTTTAACTTTTTGAGGAATATCCATACTGTTTTCCACAGTGACCATACTAATTTATGTTCCCACCCACAGCTTACAAGGGTATTACCTCCCAAAAATGAACACACTAATTCGAAAAGATATATACACTCCAATGTTTATTGCATTATTATTTACAATAGGCAAGATATGGAAGCAACCCAAGTATCAACTGATAGACAATTGGATAAGGAATATGCGGTAGTTACACAATATTACACGGCCATTTAAAAAAAAAAAGCATAAGGGGGGCGGAGCAAGATGGCGGAAAAGTAGGGTCCCCAAGTCACCTGTCCCCACCAACTTACCTAGATAACTTTCAAATCATCCTGAAAACCTACGATTCAGCCTGAGATTTAAAGACAGAACAGCTAGAACACTACAGAGAGAAGAGTTTTTGCTTCTAACAGGGTAGGAAGGTGGGGAAAAAAATAAAAAAGAATCAAGTGGGGAGTGGCCCCTCGAAGAGCCAGGCTAAAGCCGGGCAGTGAAAGCCTCCAGGAGAGGAAAGCCCAGCCCTGGAGAAGCAGGAACTTTAAAAATCCGCACTGGATTCTTCCTGGAGGGAAAGGTGCTTAGCAGGGAAACCGAGCAGAACCGCAGGAGGGGCAGTGGAGCCTCCAGGTTCCCGGGGACACAAACAAGGGAGGTGTGCCCCAAGGGAGAGTGCCATAGACTGTGGGCCGAGCTCGGTAAAGGGCTGGAGCTGCGCCAGGCAGGGCCTCAGGAGAAGCTCAGGCGGCAGCTCCAGGTGGAGGAGGTTATGCTCTGCTGCCTTCAGGGGCCACGGCCAGGAGTGCGAATCCAGCAGCATAGGCCCCAGATCCTAGGTCGCTGAGAGGACACAGCCCAGGATCCTGTGCTCCCCCAGGACAGGCAGAGGTGGGGAGGGCACAGGACATCAAGGACTCTCCTGCTGCTGGGTACCCCCAAGTTGTGCAGACCAGCACCACCCTCCCCCCCCCCCAGGAGCATCCAGGCCAGTGTGGACTGGAGACTGTGGTAGTTACTGTGGGAGCTGACTCCAGAGCTGGAAGGCTGGCCACTGCCAGTGTTGTTGTTCCTCCTGGTGTCACCCTGTGCCTGGGACAGAGCAGGGCCGCCAGGGAACAGGGGCCTCAGAGGATAAACAGCTCCCACTGAGTGGTGCACACACCTGAGAATCAGCACAGCAGGCCCCTCCTCCAGAAAACCAGCTGGAAGCACAGGAGAAGAGCAAGTTCTTGGCAGAGCAGCGCTGGAAAACTCCAGGGGAGGTCGAGGATTTACAGTATATAGAACCCCACTTGTTTTTTTGTTTTGTTTTGTTTTTTTCTTTTTTTCTTCCTTTTCCCAGTACAACTTGTTTTTACCACTCTGCACTGAGCAAAATGACTAGAAAGAACCCACCACAAAGGAAAGAATCAGAAACGGTACTCTCTGCCACAGATTTACAGAATTTGGATTAGAATTCAATGTCAGAAAGCCAATTCAGAAGCATAATTATAAAGCTACTCATGGTTCTGGAAAAAAGCATAAAAGATTCAAGAGACTTCATGACTGCAGAATTTAGATCCAATCAGGCCAAAATTAAAAATCAATTAAATGAGATGCAATCCAAACTGGAGGTCCTAACGATGAGGGTTAATGAGGTAGAAGAAAGAGTGAGTGACATAGAAGAGAAGTTGATGGCAAGGAAGGAAGCTGAGGAAAAAAGAGAAAAAACAATTAAAAGACCATGAGGAAAGGTTAAGGGAAATAAAGGACAGCCTCAGAAGGAAAAAAATCTAAGTTTTTAAAATTATTTATTTATTTCTTTATTTTTATTTTCTTAAATCTATGTTTAATCGGGGTTCCAGAGGGAGCTGAAAGGGACAGAGGACCAGAAAGCATATTTGAACAAATCATAGCTGAGAACTTCCCAATTTGGGGAGGGAAACAGGCATTCAGATTCAGTAGATAGAGAGATCTTCCCCTGAAATCAATAAAAACCGTTCAACACCTCGACATTTAATAATGAAACTTGCAAATTCCAAAGATAATTAGAAAATCGTTAAAGCAGCAAGAGACAAGAGATCCCTAACTTATATGGGGAGAACTATTAGATTAACAGCAGACCTCTCCACAGAGACCTGGCAGGCCAGAAAGGGCTGGCAGGATATATTCAGTGTACTAAATGAGAACATGCAGCCAAGAATACTTTATTGAGCAAGGCTCATTTAGAATAGAAGGAGAGATAAAGTGCTTCCAAGATAGGCAGAAACTGAAAGAATATGTGACCACCAAGCCAGCTCTGCAAGAAATATTAAGGGGGATCCTGTAAAAGAAAGAGGATGCCCAAAGAAATCATACACAAAAACAAGGACTGAATGGGTATTATGATGACACTAAATTCATATCTTTCAATAGTAACTCTGAACATGAATTGGATTAATAATCCCATCAAAAGACACAGGGATTCACACTGGATAAAAAAGCAGGACCCATCTATTTGCTGTCTACTAGAGACTCATTTTAGACATAAGGACACCTACAGCCTGAAAATGAAAGATTGGAGAACCATTTACCATTTCAATGGTCCTCAAAAGAGAGCAGGGGTCGCAATCCTCATGTCAGATAAATTAAAATTTATCCCAAACACTGTACTAAGAGATGAAGAGGGACACTATATCATACTTAAAGGATCTATCCAACAAGATACGTAACAATCATGAATACTTATGCCCTAATGTGGGAGCTGCCAAATAGGTCAGTCAATTAACAACCATAGTAAAGGGACACCTGGGTGGCTCAGTGGTTGAGCTTCTGCCTTTGGCCCAGGGCCTGATCCTAGAGACCCGGTATTGAGTCCCACATCTGGCTCCCTGCATGGAGACTGCTTCTCCCTCTGCCTGTGTCTCTACCTCACTCTCTCTCTCTGTGTCTCATGAATAAAGAAAAACTTAAAAGAAAATAACCAAGGTAAAGACATACTTAATACAATAATACTGGGAGATTTCACACAGTGCTTTATGCAAATGACAGATCTTCCCAGCACAACCTCTCCAAAGAAACAAGAGCTTCCCAGCACAACCTCTCCAAAGAAACAAGAGCTTCCAATGATACACTGGACCAGATGTATTTCACAGATATTTACAGAGCTTTACATCTGAACACGACTGAATACACATTCTTCCCAAGTGCACATGGAACTTTCTCCAGAGTAGACCACATACTGGGTCACAAATCAGGTCTCAACCAATACCAAAAGATTGGGATTGTCCTCTGCATATTTTCAGACCAAAATGCTTTGAAATTTGAAGTCAATCACAAGAAGATATTTGGAAGAAATTAAAACATGTGGAGGTTAAATAGCATTCTGCTATAAGATGAAAAGGTCAACCAGGAAATTAAAGAAGAATTAAAAAGATTCATGGAAACTAATGAGAATGAAGATACGACCGTTCAAAATCTTTGAGATACAGCAAAAGCAGACCTGAGAGGGAAATACATTGCAATACAATCATCCCCCCCAAAAAATGGAAAAAACTCAAATACACAAACTAACCTTGCACCTAAAGGAACTAGAGCAAGAACAGAAAATGAAACCTACACCAAGCAGAAGAGAGTTCATAAAGACTTGAGCAGAACTCAATGAAATAGAGACCAGAAGAACTGTAGAACGGATCAACAAAACCAGGAGTTGGTTCTTTCAAAGAATTAGTAAGACAAATAAACCATCAGCCAGCCTTATTAAAAACAAAAGAGAAAAGACTCATATTAATAAAATCACGAATGAGAAAGGAGAGATCACCACCAATACCAAGGAAATACAAACGATTTTAAAAACTTATTATGAGCAGCTATATGCCAATAAATTAGGCAATCTAGAAGAAATGGACACATTTCTGGAAAACCACAAACTACCAAAACTGGAACTGAAACAAATAGAAAACCTGAACAGGCCAATAACCAGGGAGGAAATTGAAGCAGTCATCAAAAACCTCCCAAGACACAAAAGTCCAGGGCCAGATGGCTTCCCAGGGAAATTCTATCAAACGTTTAAGAAAGAAACCATACCTATTCTACTAAAGCTGTTCAGAAAGATAGAAAGAGATGGAATACTTCCAAACTCGTTCTATGAGGTCAGCATCACCTTAATTCCAAAACCAGACAAAGACCCCACCAAAAAGGAGAATTATGGCCCAATACCCCTGAGGAACACAGGTGCAAAATTCTCAACAAGATACTAGCCAATAGGATCCACAGTACATTAAGAAGATTATTCACCATGACCAAGGGGGATTTATCCCCCAGATGCAAGACTGGTTCAACACTCATAAAGCAATCAACATGATAGATCACATCAACAAGAGAAAAAATAAGAATGATAGGATCCTCTCAATAGATGCAGAGAAAATATTTGATAAAATACAGCATCGATTCCTGATCAAAAGTCTTCAGAGTGTAGGGATAGAGGGAACATCCCTCAGCATCTTAAAAGCCATCTACGAAAAGACCATAGAAAATATTCTCAATAGGAAACACTGGGATCCTTTCCGCTAAGATCAGGAACACGACAGGGATGTCCACTCTCACCACTGCTATTCAACATAGTACTAGAAGTCCTAGCCTCAGCAATCAGACAACAAAAAGAAGTAAAAGGCATTCAAATTGACAAAGAAGAAGTCAAACTCTCCCTCTTCGCTGATGACATGATATCGTACATAGAAAACCCAAAAGACTCCACCCCAAGATTGCTAGAACTCATACAGCAATTCGGCAGTGTGGCAGAATACAAAATCAATGCCCAGAAGTCAGTGGCATTTCTATACAGTAACAATGAAACTGAAGAAAGAGAAATTAAGGAGTCAATCTCATTTACAATTACACCAAAAAGCTTAAGATACTTAGGAATGAACCTAACCAAAGAGGTAAAGGATCTATACCCTAAAAACTACAGAACATTTCTGAAAGAAATTGAGGAAGACACAAAGAGATGGAAAAATATTCCATGCTCATGGATTGGAAGAATTAATAAAGTGAAAATGTCAATGTTACCCCGGGCAATTTACACATTGAATGAAATCCCTATCAAAATACCATGGACTTTCTTCAGAGAGTTGTAACAAATCATCTTAAGATTTGTGTGGAATCAGAAAAGACTCTGAATAGCCAGGGGGAATATTGAAAAAGAAAACCAGGATCCCAGGATCACACCCTGAGCCAAAGGCAGATGCTCAACTGCTGAGCCACCCAAGGCATCTCTGGATTCTCATTTCAAATAGCATATTTTTCAGTTCTAGAATTTCCATTTGATTTTTTTTCATAGTTTCAAATTCCATGTTGGGATACCCATTTGGCTACTTATTTTGGCCACTTTTCCTTTTAAGTGCTTAAACATATTTGTAATAGCTTTTAAAAATTATCCTTCCCAGCTAATTCAACATCTGGATGATTATGGTCTGTATTTCTACTCACTTTTAAATTATAAATTCATGTTGCAATTTTCTCTTTATTCACATGTCTAGCAATATTTGATTGCATAGTGGATACTACTGATGATATTTTATAGAGATTTTTGATTCATCTTCCTTCTAAGACTGTTTTGATTTTTGTTCTAATTGACAAATTATAGGCTAATCATCTTGAACTTTTGGAGCCTTCATTTTCACTGGAGTCTGATTTTGTGTTACTCTTAGTCTTAGGGTGAATCTTTAATCCTTGGACACAGTCTTTACTCCTAAGGCATGGTCCTTTGAGAGTTTTAATAGAAAACTCAAAATATTTATAAATGTTTTTTAACTTGGTGAAATTCAGCCTCTAGACTCTGTCTCCCTTATGTAAGCAACTGCTAACATCTATGTTCCAATTTTTCAGCTTTATTTCTGCTGCCTTCTGTCAGTTTTCTTACTAATTTTTCTGTAAATGCACAGTTCAGGGGTCATTTAAGTATTCGATGGTAGTTTGTGCATAAAAATTGGGATTTACCTCTCCATGACACTCTTTTTTTAAAAAAGATTTTATTTGTTTATTCATGAGACACACACACACACACACACACACACACACACACAGATGCAGAGACAAAGGCAAAGGAAGAAGCATGCTCCATGCACGGAGTCCGACGTGGGACTCGATCCCAGGTCTCCAGGATCAGGCTCTGGGCTGAAGGCGGCACTAAACAGCTGAGCCACCTGGGCTGCCCTCTCCATGACACTCTTATTTTAGTTTTTTTTCCTTCAATTTCTAGCCACCTTGGCAAGCCCCAGCTTGATCCTCTGATGCCTCAAGCCAGATCCCAATTTGTTCTTTTTAAAAAAAAACATTCAAAAGAAAAAAAATCCTTGTTTGACATATCTTACAGGATAAAATGTGCAGAAACATTTATAATCAAAAGGGAGAATTTAGTTATCTGTGTTTTTTAAATAAAATACATATCTCAGTTTCTGGGGATAGGTCTATGTAACCTTGGGAACAATGACTTATTCTCTCAGTAATCTATTTATAAAATGGAAAGTAATATCTATCTGGATTTTACCTGATAGAAAATGCCAGTTTTCTGGTCAGTCCTCTGTTCTCATCTTACTTGGCCTATCAGCAGCATTTGGCAGAGCTGATCATTCTCTTTTTTCATATCCTTTGCTTTTTTTGTTTTCTAGGATGATGCACTCCCCTGTTTTTCTTTATAACTCACTGGCCACTCTATTTCAATATTTTTTCAGGTTCCTTCCTTCTTTTCTTTTTTTTTTTAAAAAGATTTATTTATTTGAGAGAGAGAAAGACAGCGCATGAGTGAGGGAGAGAAGCAGACTCCCTGCTGAGTGTGGAGGCCAATACAAGGCTCAATCCCAGGACTCTGAGGTTATGACCTGAGCCAAAATCAAGAGCTGGCCACTTACCAAACTGAGCCGCCCAAGCACCCCTTTGCAGGTTATTTTCCCCATGGTCTTTCTAAGTTGGAGTTTCCTAGGTCTCAGTTCTTGGACTTTTTTGTATTCTGTAGCTACTTATTTCTTGGTGATCTCATTGAGTCCTATGGCTTTAAATGTATTCTATATGTTGACAGTTTCCATATTTACATTTCTAGTTCACATCTCTCCCCAAATTCTAGACTTATATGTTTAAATTAAACTGTCTCTTTTCTGTTTAATAAGCATTTCAAAATTAAGATGCGAAAAACTGAAATTTTGCTCTCTACATTTCCTTCCTCTCTTCAAAAGATTCCCTAATATCCCCTATTTCCCTTTTCCCCCATCTTCAGTTGTTTAGAGCATAAACATTTGAGTCACCCTTAACTCTTTGTTCACATACTTGATCCAATTCATCACTGAATTCTGATGATCCTTCTTCTCCAAATATTTAAAAACCTCTGTCACTTCTTACCACTTTGATTTCCACCATGTTTAAGCCACCATCATTTTTTACCTGGTTTTTTGCAATATTCTTCTAAGTAGTCTCTATGCTTTTACCCTTGCCTCATTAAAAGAAATTTTTCCTACAACAGAGTAACCCTTTTAAGATGTAAGTCAGATCATTCCACTAAAATTCTTTTAACGAGTTAGGAATATTTCTAAGAATATGTTTATTGGCTTATAAGGTAGAAAGGTAAACTTTGTATGATAACAATATTATAAATGAAGTGGGAAGCAACTGAGTTTTATATAAGAGCAACATTTATTTATGCTGCTGAAACTTAAGTGTGACTAACCCAAACTAGATTGTTATACATTAAGATGTTAATTGTAACCCCTAAAGTCAACATTAAGTACATTACTCAAAAAATGTATTAAAAGAAACAATTGAATTAAAAATGAAATATAAGAACGTTTATATTTAACACAAAAGGAAACACAAAAGTTTATATTTATTTAATGCAGGAATAAAGGAACAAATAAGATATAAGTCATACAGAAAAGAAATAGCAAATGACAGATTTAAGTCTTACCTTATCAATATCAAAACATTAAATGTGAGTGTCCCAAACTCATCAATCAAAAGTCAGAAATTGGCCAAAGGGATTTAGAAGAAAAAATCAAAACATAATCCAACCATATGCTGTCTACAAGAGACTCACTTTAGATTAAAAAACACAAATATATTGAAAATAAATGTTTGGAAAATATATACACCATGCCAATGGTACCCAAAATAGAGCTGATAGACCTAAACTAATATTGGACAAAGTAGACTTTAAGACAAACATTGTTGCTATAGGTACGCCTGGGTGGCTTAGCGGTTGAGCGCCTGCCTTTGGCTCAGGGCATGATCCTGGGTCCCGGGATTGAGTCCAACATCAGGCTTCCTGCATGGAGCCTGCTTCTCCCTTTGCCTATGTCTCTGCCTCTCTTTCTCTGTGTCTTTCATGATTAAATAAATGAAATATTTTTATATTTTTATATATATATTATATTTTAAAAACACAAACATTGTTGCTATAGACAAAGAATAACATCTTGTAGTATTGAAAGTCAATCCTTCAAGGAGAAATAACAATTATATGTACATGTAATAAGAAAGTAAAAAATATACATAAAGTAAATACTGAAAAATTCGAGGGAGGAGTAAACAGTTCAACAATAATAGTCGGAGACTTCCAAACTCCATCTTCAATCATTGATAGAACAGGTAGACAGAATATAAACAAGAAAATAAAAGGCTTAAACAGCATTATAAACTAATTGGATCTCTCAAGATCTTACTGAGCACTGTACTTAACAATAGAGTAAACATTTCTCTCAAGTGCACATAAAACATTTCCCAGACAGATCATATACTAGGGAATGCAATAATTGTCATTAAATGTCAAATAATTGAAACCATATGATGTATTTTCATGATCATGATGGAACAAGATTAGAAATTAATAATGAACTAAAGTAATTCCCAAATATATGGAAATTAAATACTCTAAATATTGGTAGGTCAATAAAGAAATGACAAGCTAACTTACAAAGTACTTTCAAATGAGTGAAAACGCAAAAAACACAAAAAATTCATGAGATATATCTAAATCAGTGCTTTACTATGATCATCAAGACAGTGTGGTACTGGCACAAAAACAGACACAAAGATCAGTGGAACAGAATAGAGAACCCAGAAATGGGCCCTCAACCCTATGGTCAACTAATATTCAACAAAGCAGGAAAGACTATCCACTGGAAAAAAGACAGTCTCTTCAATAAGTGGTGCTGGGAAAATTGGACATCCACATGCAGAAGAATGAAACTAGACCATTCTCTTACACCAGACACAAAGATAAACTCAAAATGGATGAAAGATCTAAATGTGAGACAAGATTCATCAAAATCCTAGAGGAGAACACAGGCAACACCCTTTTTGAACTTGGCCACAGCAACTTCTTGCAAGATACATCCATGATATCAAGGATGAAGGCAAGGGAAACAAAAGCAAAAATGAATTATTGGGACTTCATCAAGATAAGAAGCTTCTGAACTGCAAAAGAAACAGTCAACAAAACTAAAAGACAACCTGCAGAATGGGAGAAGATATTTGCAAATGACCTATCAGGTAAAAGTCTAGTATGCAAGATCTATAAAGAACTTATGAAACTCAACAGCAAAGAAACAAACAATCCAATCATGAAATGGGCAAAAGACATGAACAGAAATTTCACAGAGGAAGACATAGACATGGCCGACAGCACATGAGAATATGCTCCTCATCACTTGCCATCAGGGAAATACAAATCAAAACCACAATGAGATACCACCTCACACTAGTTAGAATGAGGAAAATTAACAAGACGGGAAACAAATGTTGGAGAGGATGTGGAGAAAGGGGAACCCTCTTGCACTGTTGGTGGGAATGCGAACTGGTACAGCCACTCTGGAAAGCTGTGTGGAGGTTCCTCAAAGAGTTAAAAATAGACCTGCCCTATGACCGAGCAATTGCAGTGCTGGGGGTTTACCCCAAAGATACAGATACAGTGAAAAGGCAGGACACCTGCACCCCGATGTTTATAGCAGCTATGTCCACCATAGCCAAACTGTGGAAGGAGCCTTGGTGTCCATCAAAAGATGAATGGATAAAGAAGATGTGGTATATGTACACAATGGAATATTCCTTAGCCATTAGAAATGACAAACACCCACGATTTGCTTCAACGTGGATGGAACTGGAGGGTATTATGCTGAGTGAAGTAAGTCAATCGGAGAAGGACAAACATTATACGGTCTCATTCATTTGGGGAATATAAAAAATAGTGAAAGGGGATAAAGGAGAAAGGAGAGAAAATGAGTGGGAAATATCCGAGAGGGTGACAGAACATGAGAGACACCTAACTCTGGGAAATGAACAAGGGGTGGTGGAAAGGGAGGTGGGCAAAGGGTTGGGGTGACTGGGTCTCGGGCACTGAGGGGGGCACTTGACGGGATGAGCACTGGGTAATATGCTATATGTTGGCAAATTGAACTCCAATAAAAAATTTAAAATAAATAAATAAATAAATCAGTGCTTTAAAAAGGTAATTAGATGTACAGAGCTATACTAGAAAAAGAAATATTTAAAGTCAGTAACCTAAGTCTTTGCATTATGAGCTACAAAGTGAAGATAAAACTAAACACAAACAATCATTAAGAAACAAACAATAAATGCTAGAATGAAAATAAATGAAATAGAGAAGGGAAAAATAACAGGAAAATTGACTAAAACCAAATATTTATTCTTTGGAAAGATCCAAAAATCTATAAACTCTTACCTTGATTGAGCAGAGAGAGAGAGAGAGAACTCAAATTTTTAAAATCAGAAATGTAATTTGGGATGTCACTACCAATCTCAGAAACATAAGAATAATTCTAAGAGAATACAATTAATAATTGTATGCGAAAAAATTAATAAACTAAATGAAATGAAGAGATTTCAAAAAACACACAAACTACTTCAAGAAGAAATAGAAAATCGGAATAAACCTGTGAAGTGATTGAGTTAATAATCAAACATCTTTCCACAAAGTAAAAGCTATATGTATATGGATTCACTGCATAATTCTTCCAAACATTTGAAGACAAATCAACACCAATCCTTATAAACTGTTTCAAGAGAAGGCAATATTTCCCATCATTCAATAGGGCTAATATTACCCTCCAATCAAAATCAGATAGACATCACAGGAAAACTACAAACTGATATTCTTTTTGAATGTAGCTCCAAAATCCTTACAATATGCTAACAAGGGCAGGCTGGGTGG
Source organism: Canis lupus dingo (assembly GCF_003254725.2). Classification (NCBI taxonomy): domain Eukaryota; kingdom Metazoa; phylum Chordata; class Mammalia; order Carnivora; family Canidae; genus Canis; species Canis lupus. Next base: position 103,133,272 of record NC_064281.1, on the reverse strand, counting down.
CTCAGTGGTTTAGCGCCACCTTCAGTCCAGGGCGGGATCCTGGAGACCCGGGATCGAGTCTCATGTCGGGCTCCCTGCATGGAGCCTGCTTCTCCCTCTGCCTGTGTCTGTGCCTTTCTCTGTGTGTCTCTATGAATCAATAAATAAAATCTTAAAAAAATAAATACACACACAAAAATAAACAAAATCATTAAAAGAATTAAAAAAATATTCTAACAAGCCAAATTCAACATTATATAAATAGAATTATTTACCATCATTAAGTGATATTTATCCCAGGAATGCAAGGTTGGCTTAATATCTGAAAATCACGGTAATGTGCTATGTTAATTCATTAAAAGACAAAAAGCACATGATTATCTAAATGGATATAGTTAAATAATTTGACAAAATCTAATACCTTTTCATGATTATAAAATCATTAGGCAACTAGGAACAAAAGTGTTGCTCCTCAGCCTGATAAAGTCCATCAATGAAAACCATGCAGCTAACATTGTAATTAATGGGGAAACACTGAAACCTTTCCCCCTAAGATCCTGGAAGATGACCAGGATTTCTACTTTTACCATTTCTATTCTATAACGTACTGCAATATTTCCCAGGAAAATTAGGCAAGAAAAAGAAATAAAAGCATCCAGATCAGAAAAGAAGTACAGCTTTTTCTATTCATAGAGTCATGATTTTGTATATAGGAAATTCTAGGGAATCCACAGAAAAAAACTACTAGAACTAATAAGCTCTTTCAACAAGTTTTCAGGATATAAGATTACTATGCAAAACCAATGCTATTTCTATATACTAGCAATGAACAATTAAAAATGAAATTAAGAAAACATTTCCAATTACATAGCATAAAAAAGATAAAATAAAATACTTAGGAATAAATTTAACAAATAATTGCAAGGCTTGTTCAATGAAAACTACAAAAAATTTTGAAATAATGTAAAGAAGACTTATTAACATGATACCACATCAACAAAACAACAGATTTAAAAGTCTTATGATCATCTCAATAAATACAAGAAAGCATATGACAAAATTCATATGAATATGAATATCTGTTCATGATAAAAACTCTCAGCAAATCGTATTATAGACAAGTTACCTCAGCATAATAAAGGCCATATATGAAAACCCCACAACTAACATTGCATGCAATGGTGAAAAGCTGAGAGCTTTCCCTCTAAGATGAAGAACAAGCTAAAGACATCCAGTCTCACTACTTTTTTTCAACCTAGTACTGGAATTCTTGGCCCCAGCATTCAGACAAGAAAAAGAAATAAAAAGTATCCAAATTGGTAAGGAAGAAGTAAAAATTTCATTATTTGCTGATTACATGATACTATACCTAGAAACCCCTAAAAACTCCACCCAAACAACTATTAGAAGTAATAAATGAGTTTACAAAATTAATTGTGATTACAAATTTAATGCACAGTTTTAGTGCAGTTTACAACATTTAGTTTTGTAAATTTACAAAATTAATCCAAAGAAATTGGTTTACAAAATTAATGCACAAAAATTGGTTGTGAGTCTATACACTAATTTATGTTTACAAAATAAAATACAGTTTACAAATTAATGCACAGAAATCGGTTGTGAGTCTATATACTAATAACACAGTAGCAGAAAGAGAAATTCACAAAACAATTCAATTTATGACTGCACCAAAAAGAATATAATACCTAGGAATATCCAAGGAGATGAAAGAAATGTACTCTGAAAACCATAAAACATTGATGAAGGAAATTGAGGACAGCACAGTAAAGATATCCCATGCTCACTCATTGGAAGAATTAATATTGTTAAAATTTCCATACTACACAAAGGAATCTACAGATTCAATGCAATTTCTATTAAAATACCAAAAGCATTTTTTCACAGAACTGAAACAAATAATCCTAAAATTTTTATGGAACTACAAGGACCCCAAATAGCCAAAACAATCTTAAGAAAGAATGAAACGGAAGGTATCACAACCCCAGATTTCAAGATATAATGCAAAGCCATAGCAGTGAAAACAGTATGCTACTGGCACAAAAATAGACACATAGGTCAATGAAACAGAAGAGAGAGCCCAGAAATAAATCTCTATTTATATGTTCAATTAATCTATGACAAAAGAGGTAGGAATACACAATGGAGAAAAGACAGTCTCTTCAACAAACAAATGGTGCTGGGAAAATTGGAGAGCTACATTCAAAAGAATGGAACTGGACCACTTTCTTACACTATACAAAAGAATGAACTCAAAATGAATTAAAGACCTAAATGTGAGACCTGAAACTAAAATTCCTAGAAGAAAACATAAACAGTAATTTCCTCAATGTTGGCAAGATTTTTCTAGATATGTCTACTTAGACAAGGGAAACAAAAGAAAAATTAACTTTTGGGACTACACCAAAATAAAAAGCTTTGCATAACAAAGGAAACCAACAAAACTAAAAGGCAAACTACTGAATGGTAGAAGATATTTGGAAATGATTTGTCTGATAAGGGGTTAATATTCAAAGTATATAAAGAGCTTGTATCCTCAACATCAAAAATTGGGATCCCTGGGTGGCTCAGTGATTTGGCACCTGCCTTCGGCCCAGGGCATGATCCTGGAGTCCCGGGATCGAGTCCTGTGTCAGGCTCCCTGCATGGAGCCTGCTTCTCCTTTTGCCTGTGTCTCTGCCTCTCTCTCTCTCTCTCTCTCTCTCTCTCTCTATCTCTCTCTGTCTCTCATGAGTAAATAAATGAAATCTTAAAAAAAAACCCAAAACCCCAAATAATCTGATTAAAATGTCAGAAAACCTGAAAAAAATTTTCCCAAAGAAGATATACACATGCCAATAAACACATAAAAAAATGCTCAACATCATTAATCTTAAGGGCAAATCAAAGCCACAATGAGATATCACCGTACACCTGTCAGAACAGCTAGAATAAAAAAGGTAAGAAATAACAAGTGTTGGCAAGGAAGTAGAGAAGAAGGAACCCTTGTGCACTGTTGGTGGGAATGTAAACTGGTGCAGACACTATAGGAAACAGTATTACAAATAGAAATACTGCATTATCCAGTAATTCCACTAGTGGGTATTTACCATAGGAAATGAAGACACTAATTCAAAGAGACATATGCACCTTATGTTTATTGCAGCATTATTTACAATAGCCAAGATAATAGAAGCAACCCAAGTGTCTATGGGTAGATGAATGGATAAAGATGTGGTGTACATATATATAATGGAGTATTACTCACCATAGAAACGAGTGAGATCTTGCCACTTGAGACAACGTGGATGGACCTGCAGGGTATTATGCTAAGTGAAATAAGCATACCGAGAAAGACAACTACCATATGATCTAACTCCTAGGTGGAATCTAAAAAAATTAAATGAATAAACAAACTAACAAAAAGCAGAATCAGACCTGTAAATACAGAGGACTGACTGATGGTTGCCAGAGGGGAGAGGGGTGGGAGGATGGGCAAAATGGATGAAGGTAAGTGGGAGATACAGGCTTCCAGTTATGGAATGAGTAAGTCATGGGAATAAAAGAAACAGCATAAGGAATATAGTTAACGATATTGCAATAACATTGTATGGCAACAGGCGGTGGATACATTTGTGGTGAGCATAGCATAACATATACAGCAGTTGAATCCCTGTGTGGTACACCTGAAACTAATGCAACATTGTGTGTCAACTATACTTAAAAAAAAAAAAAAGACTGTGTGGTACTGTATAAGGGCAGACTTATTGATCAGTGGAGTAGAATCAAACATCTAGTAATAAACCCATATATTTAAGGTCAGTTTATTTTTGACAGGTGCCAAGACAATTCAGTGGAGGACACTGTAGACAATAATCTTTTCTACAAATCGTGTTTGGACAAGTGAATAAGCACATGCAAAAAAGAAGAAATTGACCTCCCCTCCACCACCATATACAAAAGTTAACTCACAATAGACCAAAGTCCTTGTACACCTGGGTGGCTCAGTTGTTTAAACATCTGACTCTTGGCAGCCCGGGTGGCTCAGTGGTTTAGCGCCGCCTTCGGCCCAGGGCCTGATCCTGGACCCAGGTTCAAGTCCCACGTCGGGCTCCCTGCATGGAGCCTGTTTCTCCCTCTGCCTTTGTTTCTGCCTCTCTCTCTCTCTCTCTCTCTCTGTCTCTCAACAATACAAAAACAAACAAACACAAACAAAAAACATCTGACTCTTAGCTTAGCTCAGGTCTTGATCTGAGTCTTGAGTTGGAGCCCTGCATTGGGTGTGGAGCCAACTTAAAAAAAAAAAACAAAAAAAGAACCAGTCTTAATTGTCAGAGTTAAGATTTTGCAACTCTTAGAACAAACATAGACATAAATATTTGGGTATAAATATTTGTGACATAGGCCTAAATATTAGGTAGTGATTTCTTAGATATGGTAGCAAAATCACAAGCCACACACACAGAAAACCAACAAACTTGACATCAAAATAAAAAGCTTTTGTGCTTCAAAGGATACTACTAGGAAACAAAGACAACCCACAGAATGGGAAAAATATTTTCAAATTAGATATTGAATAGGGATTTATATAACGATGTGAAAAGCTCTTACAAGTCAATAATAAACAACCCCGTTAAACATGGGCAAATGATCTGAAAATACATTTCTCCAAAGAAGATAAACAAATGAAAAATAAGCACATAAAAAGATGCACAACATCATTAGTTATTAGGAAAATACAAGTCAAAATCACAATGAGACACCAATTTTGGTCCACTAAGATGGTGTAATAAATTAGGTGAATAGCTTATTGCATTGGCTAAGATGTGGAGGAATTAGAAACTTCATATATTGCTGTGGTATGGGTACCCATATTTCTGTAGTGTTGCAGATAATGTGTATCCTAAAGCTTATTATTTCTGAAAATATAGCGAGAAGGACTGGATGAATAGATAAAATTTGGTATACAACGTACTAAATGCCATTGAATTGTGCAATTTAAAATGGTGAAATTCTGGCATGTGAATTATATCTCAATAAAGCTTTTACAAAATGCTGAAGTCCTTACATCAAAAAGGACTTTCTGAGTTTGTTCCTTTCTGAGCTCATCTGCTGCTTTTCTCCTTTTGGTTCACTCCTGTACAGCCACATAGCTTCCTTGGTGTTCTTCAAATATATTATGCATTTTCCTGCTTTAGCGCCTTTGCCTGGAATGTTATTTTCCTACATATTCACATACTTCTCCCCTCTTTGTTCAAGTTCCAAATTCTTAGTTAGGACTTTTATGATCACCCTATTTAAATTTGAAGTGCCTATCCTGTCTTTCCTCATCCCTGTTACCATGCTTTTATTTTTTAAAAACATACCACATGATTTTTGTTTATGGTTTATGTTCCTGCACTATACCATAAGCTTCATGAGTATGGAGACATTTTTACTCATTGATGTATCCCAAAAACCTAGAACAATGCTTGGTACATACAATATGTTCCCTATTTCTTTAACTTTCTCTGTGTGTCTTTATTAAACATACATTCATGTGTTTGTGTTTACCTGCTGTTTGGGAGGAAGGAAGGAATGGGTGTTATACCACTTACCCATTCCCTTGCTCACTTAGCTGTAGCTACACTTGTCTTATTTTTTTTAATTTAAATCCAATTTAGGTAACATATAGTGTATTTATTAGTTTAGGGGTAGAATTTAGTGATTTCATCAGTTGCGTATAACACTCAGTGCTCATTACATAAAGTACCCTCCTTAATGTCCATCACCCAGTTACCTAATCCCCCCACCCACCTCCCCTCCAGCAACCCTCAGTTTGTTTCCTAGAGTTAAGAGTCTCCTTTCTGTTCCTTAAACATGCCCGGCTCTTTCTTTAGGGCCTTTGTATTTTTTCCCTCATTCTAGTACGTTCATTTCCTCAACTCTTCAAACTTCACAATAGCATTTAATGGATCTTCAGTTTTAGTTTAAATATTACTCCTTCTGAGATATCTTAATCTTACTGATTCAAAATAGATTTCACACATCACCCCAGCTTCCAGTTTGTTTCCTTCAGAGTACTTACCATGCTTCTTAAAGTCTTTTATTTTTATATGTGATAATCTGTTTAATAACTGTTTTTCTATTAAAATGTTTAGTACCTAAGATCAGGAACTTTGTCTTTTTCACTGCAGATTCCCAGTACTAGAAAATTACCTAACACATACAAGATACTCAATATGTTTTGTTTTGAATAAGTAAAGTAAGGAATAAAAAGAGGCAAAGTGTTAAATAACTTCCAACACTTACAGCCAGGGATACATACCTGTGTATGCTTTCCATAATTCCATGTATGGGCTTCAGCCAAGTAGAGCATGATAACTTTGCTGCACACAGAATAAACTGGGCAATTCAATGTACAGGCATCTTTGTGCTAGAGTTATATAATATTAATGATGGTAAGAATAGTAAAAAAAAAAAATAGTAAAAATAGGGCACCTGGGTGGCTCAGTGGTTGAGTCGTGATCCCAGAGTCCTGGGATTGAGTCAGAGCCTGCTTCTCCTTCTGCCTATGTCTTTGCCTCTCTCTCTGTGTCTCTTGTGAATAAATAAATAAAATCTTTTTAAAAAAGAATAGTAAAAATAGCTAACATTTTCATTTGCTTCCTATTGACAATACTGTGCTAGGTGTTTTATATGGGTTTTATATGGTTTATTATTTGATCCTCATAGCAATCCTATGAAGTAGAGACTATTATTACTATTACGACTATTGCTATTATTATCAATTGCATAAATAAGGACAGGGCTATCAGAGAGGTTAAAATAATATACCCATGGGTTGCATAGCTAAAGTCTTTCATTTTATTTTTAATTTTAAGTAGGCCTTATGCTCAACATGGGACTTGAACTCACACCTCCAAGATCAAGAGTCACATGCTCGGGATCCCTGGGTGGCGCAGCGGTTTGGCGCCTGCCTTTGGCCCAGGGCGCGATCCTGGAGACCCAGGATCGAATCCCACATCAGGCTCCCGGTGCATGGAGCCTGCTTCTCCCTCTGCCTGTGTCTCTGCCTCTCTCTCTCTCTCTCTCTGTGACTATCATAAATAAGTAAAAATTAAAAAAAAAAAAATTAAAAAAAAAAAAAAAAAAAAAGAGTCACATGCTCTACTGACTGAGCCAGGCAGGTACAGTAAGAAGTGGTCTTTTAAATCTCAAAAGCCTGAATTCAAATGAGGTCTTTGTAACAATAAAATCTGTGTATGCAAGTCTTTATGTATATGTGAAATGGCAAATACTGGTATACAGGGTCATTGACTCAAATATATTTTTATATATTTTTTTTAATTTTTATTTATTTATGATAGTCACAGAGAGAGAGAGAGAGAGGCGCAGAGACACAGGCAGAGGGAGAAGCAGGCTCCATGCACCGGGAGCCTGACGTGGGATTCGATCCCGGGTCTCCAGGATCGCGCCCTGGGCCAAAGGCAGGCGCCAAACCGCTGCGCCACCCAGGGATCCCTTGACTCAAATATATTAATGAAAAACTATCTGGCGAATAGTTTAATCAAAACAATGACAACAAAAATATTGTAGGAATAAGTGAACAATTTTCTGTGTGCTCCTTTCCATATGATGAACAGAGAAGATTTAATATCTGCTTTCGTGACTTGTAGAAACTCAAGGAGCCTTCTGCAGCTAATTAACTTCATTTTCTTATTACATAGTACTGGTGTTGACAAACTCACTCAAAACTCAATGATATATTCTTAGCTCTTGAAAAATTTAAATTTCTTTCCTTTGAACACTTCCAGGTGGGTCTCAAGTGCATTCTCTTCACTCTGCTGCTGCCAGTACACAGCATGAAGCTCTTTTCTCAGTTACGTTGATTTTTAAGAGGTCAGTTCAACCTTCTAAGATGTCGCCTTGTGATTTTGGCACACCTCATGAGAAGATGGTGTGCAAGGAGGCAGAGTTGCCCATTATCAGCTGCAAGTCATAAGTGCTGCTTGGCAGAGATAAGAAATCGAAACATTTCCTAAGGCATTCATAGTTCCAAAGTATTTCCTGCTTATTATAACTCAAACTTGTTTATTTAGTAATACAAGGGAGATTTGAAGAAGACAATGTTCACAATATACATTTAATAGAAAAGCACCTTATGCATGCATCTCTGATTACTTGTTCTTATAATCTCTTACACTTTCTATTCATCCAGTCTTGATTTTGTGTCAGAAATCTTCCTGCAGCTTGTTCTCCACTTCCAGATGTAAAATTTTTCTTTCTCTAGAGAGAACCCTGTCTAACATCTTCCTGAGGTAATCAAAAGGGAAGACATTAGTTCACCTGTCTAATTTTCTCTTGCAGCTAAAAAGGTCCCTGCCTCTCCCCAATAAATTTCTCTCTGTCAGCAAAAGTCACATCTCATTGCTTGTTCTTCTCTACCTCTTCTTAGTCCCTAATGAAAATGATCAAACTCCAATAATTAGGTTTGCAGTTTTGCTCCTTTTTTTCCATCCTTCTGAGGAATCATGTTTCTTTCGCCCCTCTAGTGTTTGACTTTATCTGCTCACCATTTCTTGTTAGTTGCCTCCCTTTTGTTTTAGGAGTGTTTTAGGTTAAATGAAAATTATTATAAATGCCAGAAATAAAACTTACAGAATAATTTGTTCAAGATTAAATCAGTAATGTTACAACAAAATTTGCATTTTGCATTAGATTCCCTTTCTAAAACGTTCTCTGTTGGGGTTCCCACATTTTTATTATTTTCATTTTCATTTACAATAGCCTTCTGTCAGCTTGTGTTGTTGACTGATTAGGTATTAATCGCTTGCTTACAGAGTGAAATAGAACTTAACAAACTGGAGATCTATCTACCTGTCAGGATGCATCTGGAAACAGTGGTGGAGACAGTCAGTGTTGAAATGATTTGGGGGCTTTTTATTAGCCATAAGTAACTGACTGCCGCATTTTCTGTTTCCAAAATTGTACTGGTTCATTGTCATTTTGACCCTGAATTTGTCTTAAAATACAAATGACCAGTGAACTTGGGAAACTTTCAACCTCATCTCTAGTAAGATAAATTCACATTAAGAAAACAGTGAGAACTTATTTTTTTCAGTCTATCATATTACCATGGATCATTTTTAAATGATACAGTCATTATTGGTACAGACCTACACAAATGAACACTCAAACAATTGGTTTGGATGTTAGAGAGTGGATTGACAGTTTTTTTTCTTTTTTGGATGACATGTATTCAGTGTTCACCACATGCTAAACATGATAGAAACTTAAACTGCATCATCTCATTTCATTCTCAAAACAACTTTTTGGGGTAGGTACTCTTATAATCCCCATTTCACAGATGAGAATATTGAAGCTGAGAGATGACAAGGAACTAACTAAATCCCATACAACCGTGAGTGGCAGACTTAAATATGTCTACTGGATTATATAACCCATGCAAGCCCCATTGAATGTGGGGATAATAGGTGGTTTTTCCTTTCTCTGCCTGCTCTTTGTGTTAAAAACAACGAACACTATAATTTTTATAATTCAAAAATACAGTACAAATTTGCTTGTTTTTAGGGAGTTTTAAAGGACCTAAATTTGCTGTTTGTGAGGCCCACTTTGGAAGCTGCATGAAATTATTCAGGAGTAGGAGATGCTGTCAGAGAAAATGAGGCCCTGTCTACATATTAAGATATGTAATTGTAGGTTCCATAGGGTCATCATTTCTGGTCCTCAGTATCTACACATGTGCTCACTTGGGCAGCACATATACTAAAAAAGTATCTACACAGTCTTTAAGGGTTTCTTGTTTCATCAGAAGACCTTCTATTTGGAAGTTCAGTAATTTTCCTCTCTACCCACTCACATTCATCACTCTGAAGCCTGGGTAATGGTATACCTCCTACAAAAAGCGTTGAGTGAAGAACTGTCCATTTTGTAACTCGTTCTAGAGGATAGAACTCTTGTTATAGAAGATAACTCTATAAAAGAGAATCTTAGAATATTGAAATATTTCTCATTCAGTAATACAACATAAAACTACATAGGACTAAAACATAATTATTATTTTGTTTTATAAACTCTCTTACAAGATTGTCCTGTATAATTTATTACTTAAATGGATAGTATTGTAGATGTTTAACATGCCTTTTTCAGTGGCAAGATGTTCTTTATCACATGCTTGTTGGAAATAGGAAAAAAATACATTTGAAACAAATGACCTTACTAAAATATTGTTTCATTTTTACACCTTGTAATTTATACAAGTCCATGTCAAGCTGTTGGTTAGATGAACCTCCATGGGATATTCATGTTCTTTTTAGGGTTCTTTCTTCCTTGTCATTTCTCTTAGAGCATTTTTCACATCTTTGTTTCTGAAGGTGTAAATGAGGGGGTTCAACATAGGGGTTACAATGCCATAAAATCCCAGAGATGACTTCACCCTGGCCCTGAGATTCTCTTGACTGAGGTTTCAGGTACATGTAGATAGCTGTTCCATAAAATATGGTGACCACAGTCAGGTGGGACCCACAGGTGGAGAAAGTTTTGAGCCTGGCTTCTGCACAGTGGATCCTTAGCATAGCAACCACAATGTGAGTATAGGAGATGAGAATGAAGGTGAAAGGCAGAGGCAGTGTGAAGATGCCAATGACTAGACCCAGAATAAGTCTGACTGGGCTGTCTGAGCAAGTGAACCTTGACAGAGCCTGGACCTCACAGGTAAAATGATTGATGACATTGTGTCCACAAAAATGGGCAGGAATTGCAATGATTGGTATTATTACTAAAAGGAAGGCAGTGGCCCAGGTCACCATGGCCAAATGTATGCAGACCTGGTTGTTCATAATGATGGTGTAACGCAGGGGATTAGAAATTGTAATGAATCTATCATAAGCCATGACAACAAGGAGCAGACACTGTCATCCCCAGAAAGAGAGCAATGATCATCTGAGCATAACAGTTAGTATAGGAAATGGTGGGGTAGTCTTTTAAACCATTGAACAACAAAAAAGGCACCAAATTGCTAGAGTAGCAGATAATCGAGGAAGGACAGGTGGGCTAGGAAAAAATACATAGCGGTGTGAAGCTGGCCATCAACTCTAACCACGGCAATGATGACTGTTAACTCACTAATGTAATCAGGTAGACTGCTACCATGGTGCAATCTGGGATTTTGGATGATTGGACAAACCCACCAGGATGAATTCTGTTGCATCACTGCCATTACCAGTAACCAAAATATTGGTTTTTCTTCTATCTGCTGAGAAAGAATAAATTTAATTTATTTTAATCTGAGGAACATTTATTGGGGGTCTGCTGTGTACTCAGTCTTATGTCAGGTGATATTAGAGAAAGATGTCTACAAAAGAAATGATACTGCTTGGAAGTTTATGTTCGAATTTGGGAGATAAAACACTCATACACATCACAGGATTAATTTGCAAAGTAGTGATGCCCATTGTAAGCCTTAATTCCCTCATCTATAGAATGAGGGGGGTTGGACTCCACATGAAACATGGTTTGTACCTCCTCCCTTAAAAAAAGTGCCAATTTACTGCTCATATATAATTAAACTTGAATCATAAAATTACTAATTGTTTTTTCCCTGCTATGGATATTAGCCTGAAATTTGTTTTTAGCTGGCTCATATCCATGACATAAAATTGTTCCCAGTTCACTCTCATTTCTTCCCCACCCTGCACATGCAATCAATCACTGAGTCCTATTGGCTCCTCCTCCTGAGTATATTTTAAGTCTACCTATAAATCTCCACAGCCAACATTTATCTAGTCAGAGCCACCATCTTCTAACAGGCCTCCCTACTTCTATTCTTGCCTCTCTCTAGTCTTTTCTCCACACAGCAGCCAGAGAAACCTTTCACAAACATACATGATTATCACCATATCTTTCCCATGCTTAAAACCACTGTAGGAGTTCTAATTAGCCTTGGAATAAAATCTAACCTTTTTACCATGTCCTACCAGACTCTAAATGATTTGACCCTTATCTCACACTGTCTCTTGTGTTCACCCTGTTCCGGCCATACTATCTTTATGAAGCACTATAAGCTCATTATGACTTCAGAGCTTTTGCACATTGTGTTCTGTCTGCTGGAAATATTCTTCCTATCCTCTTTGACTGGTGAACTCCTAGTCATCTTTAATATTTCAGCCTAAAAGAAATTTCATTAGAAAAAACTTCCCTAACCGCTCTAAAACAAAATCAGATCTCTTTGTTGCAGTTGTTTATGGCACTCTAAGTTTCTCCTGTGTGGCTTTTATTATAGTTTGTATTTATGTATTTGTGTAATTATTCAATTTCTGCTCCCTTACTAAATTCTCAGCTTTCACGGGGAAGAGACTCTGAATATCCTGTGTACGGCCTTATTTTTACCACCCACAGTATGTGGGTTCAATATGGGTTTGTTGAATGAATCAAGGCCAGTTATTTGGCTCTTCTGTCTTGTTTACACTAATGTCATGACTGAGACTACATTGAATTGGCTGAAGGAAATAAATGTTTGAAGGTAAAAAGCCCATGACAAGAAACTGTATCTCACAGTATTCAGTGTTACTAATGGTCTGTTATTCAGAAGTGAACTTCGATGTCTTGTATTTTTTTAGCCCTACAGTTCACTCTTTGCATGAAGGGAAGGTATTATAGTAAAGAGAGAAAATAGGTATTATACTGGAATCTGAAAATAAAAGATTTTTCACACTCCTTTGTCCATTCAAATTTTTTATTTACTTTGGTCTAATTCTATCAAGTATGAATACTATCACAGATCAGCTCATTATTAAGGTCAAGATCCTTTTTTGGATTGCCTGTAAGATTCCCATCATGTTCTAGCCGCAAATCAGTTTGGGGCATTTATAGAAGATCTAGTTTCAGTCTCATGAGGCAAGTTTCAAGCCTTGGTAAGTGCAGGCTGTGGATAGGAAGGTTTGTCTCAGGAGCTGCTCAGCAAGAGGGGCTGTTCAGGCTCATGATGTAGGTATTCTTTTCAGATTCTTTTCTAGAACAGACTCCATATCTCAGAAGGTTCAAGACCTTTATGGACAAGCAATTCAGGAAGCAGAGTAAGACTTTGTAACAGGACCCTCAGTATTACCTAGTACAGAATGAGGGGGCTCTGAATAGAAATCAGAACCGAGGGCAGATAAACTGAAAAAATACTTAGCAGCTGCTAACCTTTTAACTATAGCTGTTCACTTATTACAGGCAGTGATCCTAAGAAGCCCTGACTACCTCTAATGAGAATTAGAAGGCCCTTTTTTGCTCTATATTCTAGAATTGGGATCAGAAAACAGAGTGAATCTGAAAGGACAAGTCTTCTTGGAATAGAGTTATGAGGCTGAGGCAGGAGTCAGGTGACCTTGTGTTTATGCAATAGTGACACCACAACCATAATTTCCTAATAGTGTTACAAGAATCGGATTTTCAGGGCACCAACTTTTTCAAGGGGCACTAAATCTTCACACCAGAATGATAGTATGTTTAATCATGAAGCCTTATTTTGATTTATAATCCTCACCGTCTTACAGTCCTAACTACCTTGGAACAAATGCCAGTACAAATAGCTGGAAAACAAAGAACACATTTTTGTGTTTACGTGATTTGAGTAAATCTCACCAGACTGACCATATATATATTTTTTTTATTCAATAATTCAGTGTAGGCTAAAATCTTCCTAAATTATCTAGACATATGTGGAAATACACATATATTCACTAGTATCTGATCTTTCAGAGATATTTGGGGCACACTTGAAGGCCTTCCTTCACATGAATTTCCCACAGAAGTCCTTGGTTTCACTTACCATGCAAGAGCATGCTTCCCAGGAAGACTCATTCTATTTTTAATACTAAAATTAAGGAATGTTTAGAGCATCCTCCTTTTTCTCTGGGTTTTTCAGAAAACTCCCAGAAGCTCAGAATACACTTAATGACATTAAGTATCCATACCAGGCAGTGTGGAGTGGTGGTTAATAGCATGAATTCTGGATCTAAGTTTGAATGCTGGATCCATCATCAATTCACTGTATGACATTGGCAATTTGCTTAATTTGTTTACACCTTAGTTTCCTCATTTGTAAGATTGGAGCAATTACAGTATCTATCTCAAAGAGTTTTTGTGATATATACATATTAGCTATTATTATTTTTATATAAGGCTTCACTTGGGAAGTAGCACCCATGGCAATGTCACCACTTTGGTTGTTTTTTTTTTTTTTTATGGAGGGCGGAATAATTCAGTGAATGAGGAAAGAAATAAGACAATATGGCTAGATTATAGTGTGAGCCCTCTGGAGACAGAATTTGCATTTTATTTCTTTAAATCCAGTAGTTGGCTTAGTTTCTGACACATGGGAGGAACTTTCAATATATTTGAAATTGAAATTATTTTACTCACCTGAATAGAAAAAAAAAAGACCCACAAAAACAAAAACAAAACCACTAAGGTCTCTAAGAGTTGTGCTGATATAGCCCCTTATGTGTTACACGATTATCAGCTCACTGATGTGCTGAGTCTGTCAAGGGGAATGAGTTACAGGGGCATCCTGAGATCCATGTCAAGACTTACTATTCAACATGTATATGTTGGTTTGTTTCAAGATAAAAATATGGCTTACTTCCTTCTTGCCAGAGTATATATTCTTTACTTGCTCTTACAATGGATTGTGTCTCGATTCTGCTCAGCATTTTAGAATCCAGGACTCCAAAGGGTTCAAAATATGAACAAGAGGAGTGAAGAATATTAAATATTATCTGCTGCACCTTCTCAGTTTATTCATTATGGTTCCAAAGAAGTGATTTCACTGAAGAGACTTTAGGGACCAAGTCCCTAAAAAGCAATTTAATATCACTATTGAATTGAAGTTGTATATTCATTTTGGAGTGTTATTTCCATGTTATTAAAATACAAGTATCTTTTGTCAACTAATTCTAATAGTTCATTAGTGACACTGTATAACTTTTTTTGGACACTGTATAACTTTTGACTAACAGCATCAACTTCACTTCTGCTCCTAAGTTACCTAAGAGTATATCCACCTCTAGGGTAATTACTCAGAGTCCTGTGTTTCTTGAGAGGATTCCCAGCACAGTGACAATAGAAGATAGTGAATGAATGGGGAAGGAGGAGTAGCTACAATCTATTTGGACTCTATAAAATTCTGTAAACAGTGTTTCCTGGAGGTGTCCTCTTTCCTCTTTATGTTTCCCTGATGTCTCCCAGCCCATCCCAGACATCTTTATTTTGAATAGTTTCTGTAAATCCTGCTTTTTCCTAAAATTTTCCTACATTAGTTTTGAATTGCCATAGAAATTGTGCAGTCTAAATATAATATTGCATCCTCTTATTCACTGCTCTGTGGATTTATTTTATATCCGCATGTACCTAATTAAAATAGCTTTATTTTATTGATTTCTTACTTAGTAGTACTCCGAATATATGATGACTTATTATTTTTATATGTATCCTTGTTAAATTTTTCAACTTAGGTATTAAGATTTTAGGACCTGGGAATGAAGCATCTTTGTAAATAGTCCATCATCTGAGTGCTACTCAAAATGTTTGCAATGAGGTAAGGACAAAATTGAGAGTAAACATTGGTAACTTTTAAAGTAACTACCTTGCTGTGACATTTTAATTATATTTTATAAAATATCAGTCATAGCAAATGGGAAATTTTAAAGACAATTGTTATTTACCACAGATAGTCTAAGAAGTATTAATTTAGCATGCATTCATTTAACCAATTCTTATTGTGCATATACTCTGTGCCAGAAACTATGCTAGGGAGACAGAGATGAATAAAACAAATTTCCTGTTCTATGATCTAATTGGGAATAAACACTCCAAAACAACTAATTATAAAATAACATGAAAGATGTTAAATTTGGAGTTGAAAAAATGTTATTAAGTGAAAAAATGGAATTAAGTCATCATCTAGGGTTAAACAGAATGGGATAAGCTCTGGGGAGGGCTTCCCTGAGGCAACGACCGTAGATCTAGCCCTTGGAAACTGACCAAGATTTTGCCAAGCACCACAGGCAGGAAGAACAGCATGTACAGTAATATAGATGCATAAAAAGTTTAGAGAAGGAAAGTATTGTTTCCCTGGAGTATGGGGTCTATGGAAATGAAATAAACAATATCCTAGGATAGCAGGGGCTTCAAATAATGTTGCATATTTTATAAGCAACAGGGAGCCTATTGGAAGTTTCTAATCAAGGAGTGGGATTATAAAGAGAGGATTAACATAATGAGTTTTTTTCCCTTTAGATAAGTCACTCTGGAGACATTGATTGGATGGCTAGTTTAGAGAGAGGTAAGATTAAATTAGAGAAAAATAGTTAGGAGCTTGTTACAGTCATTCTTGTAAAGGTTGATGAGTCCATGAACTAAGACATAAGCATTAAAGACAAAGAAAAGGGGATGGATTTGAAAGACATTTCAGAGGAAAAATCAATGAAATTCAGTGAGTGAGTGGTTGTCAAGGGTAAGCAAGAAGAATATGTAAAGTCTAACTGAGGATAATGAAAATCCCATCATGTAGCATTTGTAATGTGCTTTTAACTTTGTAACATCTATGATCTCATTTGCTCTTTCAACCATTCTGAGGTAGGTTAAGGAACATATTTTTTCCCCCGTTTGACACATGCGGTCCAGAGAGGTTAAGTGATTCACCCAGAGTTTCATAGCTCATTAATGGCAGAACCCAGACTAGAATCCAGACTTCCTGACGCCTAATCATGTGCTTTTCCCACCCCATCATGATGTACCAAAAGGGCTTGTTGACTGCTGTGCACGTTTAACCAGAAACAATTACTATGTGTGTTCCTGGTGGGGAAAAAAAAGAGGAGAGAGAGAAGGCACCCAGTGAGACGAGCACCAACTACTTTTGAGTGAGTTGAGAATTCAATAATGTTACTACTAACTCTATAATAACAATAATAAAAAATAGGTAATGTTTATTGAGGACTTACATCCGACCACAGTTCTCAGAATTTTATAGAAATCAGCTGATTTACTCCTCTTAACAACCCTATGAGGTCAGTCCTATGATTGTCTTCCTGTTATAGATGAGGAAATTGAGGCAGGGAATTGCCCAGGGTCATATAGCTAGTACGTGTTAGGGTCAGATTTTTAACCTAGGCAGTCCGAAAACAGTGTTTTTTCTCTGCTCAGCAATAGTCTTGCCTTCTTTCTACTACTCTTTTCCAAGGACTCCTTGAACCCATCAGGCACTCATCAGAGAACATCTAGGCATCAGAAGAATTGTATTCTTTTTCAAAAAATTAAGTTAAATTAAGTTTTTTACTGAAGTATAATTGACATATAGCATCATATTGGTTTCAAGTGACAACATAACAATTCAATATTGCATATACTGTGAAATTTTCACCATGATAAATCTAGAATTGTATTCTGGTCCTAGTCTTGTCGCTAACTGCTGACCCTTGATAGTATCCCAAACACTCTAAATCTTTTCATCTGTAAATGTCAGTCTCAAAATATTAATTATAATACCTATTTACTTGTGTCATGAAATTTAGAAGATGATATGAGGATCACCTAGGTGGTTCAGTTGATTAAGCATCTGGCTTTTGATTTAGGCTCAGGTCATGATCTCATGGGTCATGATCTCACCAGTTGTGAGATTGGGCCCCATAAGGGGCTCTGTGCTTGATAGGGAGTCTGCTTGAGATTCTCTCTCCTCCTTTCTCTCACTGTTTCTAAAACAAATGAGTAAATCTTTTCTAAAAAAACTTAGAAGATGTTATGAACATTCAAGGATACATAAGGATTCTTATACATTCAAGGATAAGATAAATTATAAAGTGTATAAACTGTTTTATAAACTTAAGAACTAAAAAGATAGAAATTCACACAGTAATTTTGGTTGTATACATGTCTTTATCCCCACCTAGAGAGTGAATTCATTGAAAGGAGGGAATAAATATGCTTTCCCCACCACTGCATCCACGGCAACTAACACAGTACCTGCTGCATAGTAGGTGATTCATAAATATGTATCGAATTAATGGTGTATGGATGGATGCTAGCATGCACGTGTGGAGTAGTCTTGGAATGCACTATTCAAAAGGCAAGCGGGCTCTCTAATTCCTGGCATTTTAAGCTTACGTGATCCAGATATCATAATGACAGCTAATATTTATTGTTCTTCTGTAATATAGGCCAGGCAATTCTCTAAGTGCTTTACATGAATTGAGTCATACAATTCTTTAAAAAAAAGATTTATTTTTTTTTATTTGAAAGAGAGAGGGAGAGGTGAAGGAGGGGCAGAGGGACAGGGAGAGAATCTTAAGCAGACTCCCCACTGAGCACAAGCCCAACTTGGGGCTCAATCCCAGGACCTTGAGATAATGACCTGAGCTGAAATCAAGAGCTGGACACTCAACCAACTAAATCACCCAGGCACCCCAGAGTCATACAATTCTTATAGCTGGGCTATGAAGTCTTATTCAAAACCAACCCCATTTTTTTGACGATTTTATTTATTTGTTTATTTATTTGAGAGGGACACACACAGAGAGAGAGAGCGAGAGCAAGAGAGAACACAAGCAGGTGGGGGGGGAGTGGGCACGGTAGAAGGAGAAGCAGATTCCCCACTGAGCAGAAAGCCTGACTCAGAGCTTGATCCCAGGACCCCGAGATCATAACCTGAGCAGAAGGCAGATGCTTAACCAACTGAGCCACCTAGGAGTCTCAAAAACCATCCCCACCTTACTTATATTGTAAAACGTAGGAACTACATTTCCCACACTCTCTTGACAGTAACATTTAGTCTTGTTACAGGAAGCATAAGAGAAGTGGATACCACCATTGGTCCTCTTGGCATTATATTTAGCTTTCAAACAAAGATTTAGGTGGCTTTTGAGCATTCTTCTGTGAAACAGTAACTTTGGTGTGGTCATTAGTAGCAGTTTGCTTGTGTCCCTAAAGCTTCCCAAGATTTTTGCAATTCCTGCAACTATCTGAGGTGGTTGGCAACATTCCCTTGCCAACATTCTCTCTCACAGCCCTTCCAAAGGCTTTATAGGTCTCTCATTCTCTTTATTAAATCCTGCCTGAAATAACTAGAGTGGTTTCTGCTTACATGATCAAACGCTACAAGTAGGCCCTACTATTAGCCCACTTAGGTAAAGGAATTATTGAGCAGAAAGTGACTTGAACAAGGAAGTGGCAGAATGTAGGTCTGAATCCAGAAAGTTTGGCTCCAGGGCCTGTGCTCTAAATAGTTATACTCTATTATCTTTCCTCAACTGAAATCCCAAATCCTATGAGTGGGTATCGTTTTCTTAGATCCTCATTGGAAAATATTATTTGGGACCTGTTTTTCAGTTTGTGAATTTCTCCTTAATTTCTGGCAGAATTACCTTAATTTCAAACCAATATTTATGCGCTTTCCAGGCTGAAACAAGGTAAGCTTCACTACCCAGCTGCCTGGGATGTGGGATGCACAGTGGAGTGTTTCTCACAGTGCCTGCGATTGATCAAGTGAAGAAGTGATATTCAACCTTAGGAGTTTTTAACAATCCAAAATTGATTTAATTTCACAACATCCTTGTGGAGTTCATTTTATATTTAAAATGAATTAATAGTGTTGAATTAGATAGCCCTTGGAGTTTAGATGCCTAGAAACAGAATGTTAGTGCTGGAAGGGCCATAATCATGTTAACTAGCTGCTATGGATACCTACTTTTTCATCCAAACTAACATTTAAAGTCAGACAGCTCTATATATATATTGATCTGGAAGAATGTCTATGATATATTGCCAAGTGGAAAAAGCAAGTTGCAGAATAAATTGATAATATGATTCCATTTTTTAAGACAAGAAAATCTATATAAAATAACACCTAGATGCAGAATGTTAGAACTGGAAAGGTCTTTGGGTAACAAAACACAACCTTCCTATTATATTGATGAGCAAGTTTGAGGGCCAGAGACTGATATAACTAAGGTTACATAGCTAGTTAGTAGCAGAATCAATTCCACAGCCCTCATCTTCAGATTCCACTATTCCACTCTGTCTGTAGGCTGTGCCCTACCAGCAAGTCAATAAAGAGACAAAGAACCTAGTGACAGGGCTACCATTTTGTGGTAGGGGCAACATTTGTGAAGGTATGATTCTTATTTTAAGCTATAAACCAACTTGTGGTAGAGATTGGAGCATTTCTCCCTGCCAAAGGCAGTCATTAAAATTAGTATAGTTTTTTTTTTCTTTTTTCTGGTAGGAAAGTGTCCATTTTATTCTTTATTTAAAAAACTTTTTAAAATTTGAGTACAGTTGACATGCAATGTTACGTTAATTTCAGATGTACAACATAGTGATTCATCATCTATAATGCTATACTTACTACAAGTGTAGCTACCATCTATCACCAAGCATCACTATTATATCTTTGACCATATTCCCTATGCTGTGCCTTTTATTCCTGTGACTTATTCATTCCATAACTGGAAGCCTGTATCTCCTACCCCTCTTCATGCATTTTGAGCATTGTCTCATCCCCCTTCCCTTTGGAAATCATCACTTTTTAAAATTAATTAATTGTTCTTTATAGGTCTGATTCTGCTTTTGTTGGATTGTTCATAAAGTGAATACTCTTAACATATCTCCTAGTTTCTGAATTTCTCCCTGAAAGCTTTATTATCTGTCTAAAATTTTGTTGATTTCACCAATTTACTTATTTCATAATATTAATTCAAAATGTTTATTTCAATAGTAAGAAACATTTTTGCATAAAGTATGAAACTTGCCCTAGTATGTAGCACAGTATCTGGCTGAAAGTAGAAAGTTAATATTTGTTGAATGAATAAATTAAAGATTGAGATCACTTGGCTTTTTCCTAAATATATTTTCTTGATATTAAAACATGATTTCAGTGGTTAAGAATATGGTAAACTTTTAAAAATGTGTAACGGATATAATTTGAATAAATGTTACATTTATTTGAAAATTAAGCTATTTTGATAAGTGGTTTATTTATTTTATTTTCCTCTTCATTTAGTGAGTATACGTATTAGACAGGTCCTGTGTATGTGTGGTACTCTCTTTGTAGCATCACACAGAGTTACATCAACTTCCAGCAGTCAGGATCTGAGGGGTGCATTGAACATCTTTTTGCTCAGTGGTGCCTTGCTTCACATCTAGGTGTACTATGCATTGAATTTTTCTCCTACTGATTTGTCTCTTGTTCTCTATCAGGTCAACTGGGAGATGGCTTCTTCAGGTTTGGTGGAATGGCCTAAAGTAAAGTGAGACCAGGAAACAGGGTATTTGGGTCTTAGGCCTAAATATGTTTCCAGAAAGTTACATGATCCTGGGAAATTTATATACTGTTTACTGAGCCTCTGAAGTCATCTAAAACTGAGAGGTCAGTAGTAGATCATTGTTTGCTACAACTTTTTCCTTTATTTTTAGAATTCCATTTTCAAATGAAATTGTACACAGAAAACTTCACTTCCATTGATGGGTTCCAGGCACACAACTGAACCCATAGGACTGTGAGAACTAAAGTTTAAAGCCACTGCATTACATCTGATAATGAGGAATGGATTTTTTTAAACGTGGTAAATTAGTGCAATGAGATATTATTCAGCAATAAAAAGGAACAAGCTACTGATACAAGCAGCAATGTGAATGATTTCAAAAGCATGCTCAGTAAGAAAAGGCATACACAAAAGAATATGTACATATATGATTCCAGTAACAGTCAATTCTAGAAAATCAAAAGTAACATATAGTGAAAGAAATCAGATTGGTGGTTGCCAAGGTTTGGGGTAGGGGGAAGGGTATCCCACAAAAGGGGACAAGGAAACTTTTGGAGAAAATCTAATTGTGCTGATTCAGTGTGCACTGACATTTTCAAAATTCATAAAATTGCACACTGTAATTGGATAAAGTCTATTCTACATAAACTAACACCATAAAATGGATTACAACCACTGCATTAACTAATCTCTAAGGTCTCTAGTGTGAGTACAGTGAATAGGATCTGAAATTAGCCAGACCTATATTTAAGTATTGACTCTGCTCTTTGCTAGCTTTGTGGCCATGGGCAAATCACTTAACCTCTAAAAGTCTCGGTTTCCTCATCTCTAATATGGGTTGATAATAGCACTATTTCATTGAATTGTTGTGATAATTATGTGACAATGGATGTAGAGAAATTATTTTTTATTTATTTATTTTTAAAGATTTTATTTATTTATTCATGAAAGACACAGAGAGAAAGTGAGAAAGAGAGAGAGGCAGAGACACAAGCAGAGGGAGAAGCAGGCTCCATGCAGGGAGCCTGATGTGGGACTTGATCCTGGGACTCCAGGATCATGCCCTGGGCTGAAGGCAGGCGCTAAACCACTGAGCCACTCAGGGATTCCCCGGATGTAGAGAATTTATTTCAATGTGTTGTATATAGTAAGTGCCCAATAAACGTTAGTTACATTTATAATTCTATAATTCCAAATTATTTTCTAGACAATATTGACAAAGTTCAGAGGTGGTAGATATGTGATCTAAGTTCTAATTTTGATTGCACTACCAATTACGTGTGGCTTTATACGAGTCTCAACCCCTTCTCTGGGTCTCTGTCTTCTCATCATTAACATAGGGAGATTATGGTGAGTTTCTTACCAATTTCATAGAATTACATTGGGAATATAAAATAAAATAATAGATTTGAATGAAGTCCAGAAAAAGCAAGAAAAGGGGAAAAACCACTCCACACAAATGTAGGAAATAACTATGATATAGTTTTCTCATGAGTCTGAGGTTAAATAGAGCAAATCAATTATGCTTTTACAACAGGGCTTGCCTACAGTAAAGTTGCTTTACAGTAAAGTTGTAAGTTTCTATAAATATATATATATATATATATATATATATATATATATATATACTGGAGTTTTAAGTTTCCGATGTTTGTCTTCTGGTCTTTTATTACATCAATTCTTTGTCCTATTTTTTCAATTCAGTTATACCTTGCCTTCTGCTGTCATAGGAGATTCTTTTGCTGCCCTAGGTCTTTTCTGTTAGTGAGGAAATGATTCTGATAAGCTGATCTACATAAAGTTAAGTGACCTAATGGGTGACAACTAATGTGTTCTATGTAAGGACAGAGTAAATATGCCTCTAGTGGAAATTCAAATCTTAGTAGGGGTAATATTTTGGGGTAGGAGGACTTCCTGAAGTTTCTCAAATGATAACCATCTGTTCTACCAAGGGTAAAATCAGACTCTAAACAATTTTCACCATCAGTGAGGATGTAGCTGATCCTCAATGATGTAACTTATTTCAGAATGTAAACTTATTTCAGAAGTTTAGAAACAAAGAAGGCTCATGTCCTTTTTGCAATAACTTTCCTCATTGCCCCTCTAACATCCTTGTTCCTCAGGCTATATATTAAGGGGTTCAACATGGGTGTCAAAGCCCCATAAAACACTGAAATAAACTTGTTCTGCTCAGCAGATGACTTGGACTGAGGTTTCATATACATGGAAATGGTTGCCCCTTAGAAGACTGTCACCACAGTCAAATGAGAGCCACAGGTGGAAAAGGCCTTGAGCCTACCCTGGGCTGAGAGAATCTCTAAGACAGTAGTGGCAATTTGGGCATAGGAAAGAAGAACAAATCCAAAGGGTAGGAGCAGAGTGAAGATACCTGTGGTGGAGATCATAAGCTCATTGAGATTAGTATCAGAACAGGCCAGCTTAAGGAGGGAAAGAATTTCACAGACAAAATGGTTGATGATATTAACTCCATAGAAGTGAAGCTGCAGGGATAAGACGAGCATGGCAGTGAGCACAAGTGATTCCCCCCACAAAGTAGTAGCCAGCCAGACACACACTGGGGCATTCATGATCACAGAATAGCGCAGGGGATTGCTGATAGCAGCCATATGGTCATAGG
Organism: Canis lupus dingo; assembly: GCF_003254725.2. NCBI lineage: Eukaryota > Metazoa > Chordata > Mammalia > Carnivora > Canidae > Canis > Canis lupus. The sequence continues at coordinate 103,109,356 of NC_064281.1, read as the reverse complement.
CCATGACAGCCAGTAGGAGGCACTCTGCTGTGGCCAAGACCAAGGAGACACTCATTTGGGTCAAACATCCTGGGTAAGAGAGGTAGGGATGGGTAGAGAAACAATGCACTAAGGCCTGGGGCATGGAAGTGCTTCCATAGCAAAGATCTAAGAAAGACAGATTAGTAAGGAAGAAGTACATTGGAGTGTGGAGGTGGAGGTCAAAGTAGATAAGAAAGATGATTAAGTCCATTCCCCAGCAATGTGCTCAGGTAAGTTATCAGCACCAATGTGAAAAATGTGATTCTTCACTCAGGATAGTTAGAGATTCCAATAAACAGAAACTCAAACACTGTTGTAGCATTATCTATGGCCATTCTTCCTATTTGCCACTATTCACTGGATGGGTGCCAATTTAGTTGCTTAAGTTTATCTGTAAGAATGAGAATAAAGAGGGAGGATTGGTGTGAGAAAGGTGGAAATAGTGTACAAAGTCATTCCCCTTTTTATTTTGTTTTTAAAATTTTTATTTTTTAAAAGATTTTATTTATTCATGAGAGACACAGAGAGAGGCAGAGGCGTAGGCAAAGGGAGAAGCAGGCTCCCTGCAGGAAGCCTGATGAGGGACTCAATCCCAGGACCCTGGGATCACAACCTGAGCCAAAGGCAGACACTCAACTACTGAGTCACCCAGGCATCCCTCTCTGTCTTTTTTTTTTTTAGATAGGGAATACAAATGGGATATCTATAATGAGAACAGAGGCAAAGCTAGAAATTTCATCCTTCCCTTAGAAAAAAGCAAATATCCTGTCCTTTCAAAAATGGTTATATAAAAAGCTCTCCATCCCTCTTCCACCAGATAATCTTCTTGGGTTATTTTTTTTTTCAAGTAAGAAGAAAGGGAAGGGAGGCTATTTTCCTGCTTCTTTTACTTGTTCACCATTTTCCAAAACTGAAGTTCCGTCAGCTTAAAGTTACTAATCTCCACCAAGAGGGTACCTTCTGACACCTTTAGCTAAGATATTGCTTATTCTTGTGTCTGTTCATCACTCCTAACTTGTTCATGCCTCCATTTTCCCATTGCACTAGTATCTACCATGGTGCTTGGCATAGAGTGCTGCAAAGTACTTCTTTGATCCGAACTGATATTACATAAATGGAGTATTTCATGGAATCCTTCAGGTCTGTAAAAACCTTTTGCTAATATCACTAGTTGGATTTACATTGCCAGCTTCTCCTAAGTTTTTTGTGCTGTTGTTGCTGAGCACCAGTTAATAGTGTGAAAATCTAATGTGATGTTTCTAAAAGTGTGGGTGGTAAGGAGAGGGCTTGAATGGCCAGCCTATTTGAAAATGTTTTCTCTTTCCACCCTCTTTCCCTTCGGTTTATATTTTTCTTGTAGCACATTCCAATATCTGAAATTATATTAATAATTTTATTACTTGTTTATTATTTGTCTCCCACTTAACTGTAAATTTATTGAGGACAGGGATCTCATCTGCTTTTGTTTACTGGTATACCTAGTATGGTGCCTGAGGCATCATAGGTACCTGATAAATATTGAATGAATAAATAAATATATGCAATCCCAGGCAGTAACAGATATTATCCAGAATATAACTACTCCTCTTGCCACCTGCACTGCCGTTCTTTATTGCAAATTATCACCATTACTCACTTGAATTTTGTCAGTAACTTCCTTATTGGTTTCCCTGTTTCTGGCCTTGCCCCCATTCAGTTCAAATGATTCAGTTAAACTGTAAGTCAGATCAGGTCACTTTTCTATTAAAAAATTTCAGCAACCTTTCATTTTAACCTAATTGAACACCAATCTCCTTGTTGTGACCTATCAGACCCTACATGGTTTGCCTCCCAATTACCTCTCTGACTCAAGATCCTATTCCTCTTTTCCTTGTTCACTTTGCTCTAGTCACACTGGCCTCCTCATTGTTCCTTAAACACTCACAGCAAATCCTTTTCTTAGAGCCTTTGCTCTCTTTGATCTTGTTGCTGCGTATATATGAAGCCCAGATCTTTGCATGGCTTATCATCTTTCTTCCATCAGGTCTTTACTCACAAGGAAACTTGAGGAAAGAAGATTCCATAGCTCCCCCACTTCCTTATTCTGACCTCCAAGAACCTATCCCTGTGTCTTTTTCTCTACTTTGTTCAGCCTCTCAGACAGGTTAAGTACACAAGAACAGTAAATCTATGAATGTAAAAGTGTATGCCACTTAGGAATTGGCAAATACAGGCAAAGGATGGGGAAGATGATGACCTGCCTTCACAAGAATGTCCTCAGAGCTTGAGAGACCTAACACTGGTTCTGTCTTCATTTATCACAGGACCCTGAGAAAGACATTTTCCCTTGGATTCCCTTTACCTTGCAATTAAAAATTGAGATAATCATCTTCATAGTGGAAAAATGAAGAAAAATCAAGAGTTACAATGAAGACTGTTGCATTTTAAGTTACTATAGCCAGGCTCCAAAATTCTTTGAATGGTCTATATTAAATTCCCAATTATCTATACATGCACCATCCACAGTAGAAGATCTAGAAAGATAATGGGCAGGCTACCAATGGGAGGATGAACTAGTTTTGCATAGAAGTAGACAGTTGATTCTTTTGCCATTTAAATGTCTCTGTTGCTCCTAGAACTGTTTAAAACACAATACTTTTGCTGTTAAACACTAAATATTTATAAACACATGTTTACTCTCTTTTTATGAATATATCATTCCTAATGAGCTGCAGGATGTATTGTGTTTCTCCAATATTGAGGGAAGATTTCTAAAGCATTTATCCCTCAGTCTTCCATGAGCCCAGTAGAATAAATTGAAGAGCCATTTGGCTAAAAATTGGTTATCAGTCTATGTTCTTGGGAAGACTTCTTTTTAGATCGTGTTAAGCTAACTGATAGATATTGGGATCGAACCCATGACCTTACTTCCATTAGTACTGTGTTTAGACCCATAGGACTGAAAATTGATGACACTTTCCCTCTCACAGTTAAAGGCTACTCAGCTTCTTCTTTTTTTTTTTTTTTGCTACTCAGCTTCTTAATTGAGGGGGCTATTTTTCATTAGTCTGGGCCTTGCCCTCTGAAGACAATGTTGATTGTCTCATCTTAGAATTATCATTAAAAGATTCCTGGCAAACTGGGCCAGCCTATTTCCCATCTGAGCCTTGTCACCTGCAATTATTTATACAGCCTAGCTTTCCTTTCAACTAATGGCTTCCCCTTGACTTCCTGGAGTTTGCCGATGTCTAATAAATGGTTAAGGGGAAAAAAAGTGGGAGAGGAAGGAAGATATTGGAGCCTTTTCTTGTTACTGACTCACCATTGGAGGTCCTTTTCGAGTACCAGTAGATGTAGTAGAATGAGATTGTCCAAAAGAATAATTTTCAAGTAGTCAGGTTTGGAACAGTGATGATCTTTTTGCAAACTTTCATGGTGGGATTTCAAAATCTTTCCCAGCTTCTCAAACTCCCAAATGCCTGGAAACCTCTGAAGAGAAAAGATTCTTTTGGATTTGGTCAAATCACAACCTCCAAACACTTTGATATGCAGCCCCTGGCAGTGGTATCTAATTACATTATTTAATTTCTTAGGCAAACATTTCTTTTACTGACATTTGACCCACAAACATCCTTGGTCAGTCTCCCTTACAAAAGTTGTAACATGAGGAGAATTGAGGTCATCTAAGTGTTTTGCATCAAGACTCTTGGGTTATTTCAATTTTCAATCTACTAGATTAGACATCTTTTGCCTTTTAGCAATACTTATCTATTACTTATCCTGACGAACTAGAACACAATTAAACCAAATTACCACTTTCTTTAAAAAGAAGAAAATGATAGCAAAACATGCTGCACCTTGGGGTTTAAACTAAATTGGGTGACTTCCAGGAGATGTCCTGGGCTCTGTACATGCCCTAACCGGTTTCCTGTTCTTTCCCCACCACCCATTTTCAGTGCCAAGGAGTGAAAATATGCAACCTGAAGACTCCAAGAACCTGTGCATCTTTACATCAGAAAAAAAGATCTAATGACAATCACTTTACCCACTAAAAGTGGAAAACAGACCCAGCCCATTTCCAAAGCATCATACTGGAGTTGAAGCCCAAAAGCTTTTTGGTTACCCCTTACTTATTTGGAAAATATAACTACAAGAACCTGTCTTTCCTTGAGCAGTTTGGTTTAGAGATTGTGCTGTTTCTCCTCTTCATCTAGGTTCAAAATTCATCAATCTGTCTATCTGAAAACTGTCATCAGAACTCTATCTCTGGGAGCATACTTTGCTCTTAACTAAATCTATAAATCCTACATCCTCAGCCTACTCCTGATATCTGGGGTCCAATTCTCTTCTAGATTCAATTCTAAATGCAGGGAGCAAGTTGATGAGCTGGTCAGTAACTTAAATAAGTTGAGGTTCCAAAGTGCTATCAGATCATTTATCTCACGCAAAGAGTTCAAAGTTTCTGATCTTCACCAGAAAGAAATAATTAACTTCTAAGAGCTTCAGGGACCTCATCCCAAACAGGCAATTAAATTTTGCCAAACCGGAGCTGTTTGAAAAAAATGTGGCATTTTGTATAGGGAAAACAAACAAAAGCGAAAGGAGACTTTTGAGACCATGAGACTTTTTTATACCACTGCTGGGCTTTCCACAGAACTAAAAAATAATTCTTTTTTATTTTGGTCCATAGTCTCTTCACATTCTTTCTGTATTAAATTGGTGTCGTGACAGAGCCTGAAGCTGGTGGAGAAATGTCTACCAGGGGACAGCTGGGATAGAGAGTGCACAGCAGAGAGTGCATGTGTTATTGATTCCCACATTGAAATAGCCCTTATGTTTGCCTTTTCATTCCCACTTCCACCACCTCAGCCTGCTCAAGCAGCCTCCATGGGCTCCTTTTTGCAACCGAATCAAGTCTGAATTCCTTCATATGACACTCAAGGTCAGCTATGGCAGTCCCTCATCTATCACGTAACATTTACTTATTTATTTGCCCATTGATACATTTATTCAACAAATATTTAACGAGCACCCACCATGTGTCAGGCAATGTGCTTGGCATTGAGGAGATATGGTACAAAAAATTTCCAGATACGGTTCTCACTTTCATGGAACTTACAGTCTGGTGGGGGAAACTGATATGACCCAAATAAGAATGTGTTTATGCACTGGTTGTAAGTGCTATGCAAATTATACAGTGATATATGTTATTGATTCCCACATCCATTTCTATCTCCCAAGAGTCTTCTCCAAGTTGTCTCCACTTAAATCAGGTTAGTTCCTTTGTTGCTCTATGAATTCCCTCATGCTCACTTCCACTTCTTCTGCACTGATGTTCTACCAACTTGGAAAGCAAGGTTCTATCTATTCATCTTTTGACATTCAGCTTAGTTCTTCTGCTATCTATTTTGTTATCTGGTCCCCTCTGTTATCTGACTCTTCAACTATAGCATAGGTAACCTAAGGACAGATCATTGTTTTTTTACCTCTGTAACACTTTTTATGGCAGTAGATACAATATAGGGTAGTAGGAAGCAATCTGAGGTAGTGGTTTAGGCAGTGTACTCAGAAGCTTACTAGTTCTGTGAACTTGTTCAAGTAATCCAAAGAATCTGAGCTGAATTTCTCATCTGTGGGAAGTGATTAAATACATGTAAAATACTTATAATAGTGCCTGGCACATGGTAAGTCTCAATAAATACTAGCACGTTGGCTATTTTTACTTTTCCAAATGTGTTCACATAAATTGGTACTTATATTTCATAGGTGGGAAATTTGTGGTCTGAAACAATGAAGTGAATTGACTAAAGGTCACAAAATTAATTAGAGACAGAGATGGATAGAAAATTCACGGTTACTTCCAGATCACTGACTTTTGAGAAATTATGCCTATGGTATTTTTCTTGATGCTTGCTTTGAGGGCAAAGGTCTCAGATATGGTACTCAGCAAGATTTTGTCCAGGTCCTTGGGTAACTCAGTGTGACATGATGTTGGTACCACATTAAGACACCTGTCTTTAGCTGAGGCTTCTGTCACTTCCAGTTAGAAAACAGTAATGACTAGGATATGGAATCAGTTCCCATGATGGTACTTAACTTCTGTCAGTCTCCTGACCTCTGAATATATCCCTAATATGACATTTCTCAAATTGGTCAGAAGAGATGATCTAAGGAGAGAGCAGATACCTTACAAGTTGTCTGATTTCAGGCAGCTTACTTTAACTTTCTGGGTCTCAATTTCTTTTGTTAACCAGGCCATTTCTGGGGCTTGTTCCAGTTATGACACCATTAATTTTAGAGAAACTGTTCCTATTCAAAGCATTTTTTGATAGTAGGTCATAAATATCTTTCTTGTATATGGAAGAAAATTAAGGAAGTTATCCTAAGGCCTAGTAAAAGGGTTGCAAGAAAGATCTGGGTTAAGACAAAAAGGAAAACATTTGTGGATTCTGTTGCTTAGTGTAGGGATGTTTCCTGACAGTCAAATGAAGGCTTTAGAATGCTGAATAGCAGTAATTATTGCAGGCAAAGGGAAAGAGACAGGTGTTGGAGACTGAGCAGGTGGAAATACATTACTCTGCTTTGGAAGACTGTGACTAGTAGGTCTCTTTAGTAACTGCTTCCAGTGTACTCTTCGAAAATCCTTAATCAGAGGATGAGCAAAACAGTGTGTAGTAGATTAAAAAAGAGATGACTGTAGTATAAGCAAGTCCCCATCATAGTCCTTGGGTGCCTGTCTGGAGTTATGCACAAATCTATAATTCTAATTTAGCAAGTGACAACTCTGCCTTCTTCCTTTTCCTTGTGTTACAAGGTAGGCCTGAGCCATGTATTAGGAACCATGAATCATCAGGAAAAAAGGGAAATGAGGTTCTAGAGAGAACTGACCAGCCAAACATCTCATAACAGTCTTTAAGCAGATGTCTAAGGAAATTTTTCTCAAGGTTGATTGATAATGAAGCCATCTTAAACTGTAAGAGTGTTCTTTCCACCTGTGATGCTTTGGGTTGGTCCCAGACAAACAGAACATTTCTAATAGCTTTGTGTCTTAGAGATTCTCCCAGGCCCTTGGGGCATGATTAGCCTTAGTGCACTCCTCAAAGTTGGGCAATTAAAAACTACTCCTTGCAAACACCCAAAGATGCCACATTGGGCATTGTTAAGAAGTTGGCAAACTTGGCAGTTAACTTTACCTAAAACTTCTGACTGCATAATGACATACTAATTGTAAGCAGTGGGGAAGATGTACAATGCTTTCTCAAGATTAGAGTGGAGAAACTTGGAAGGCTTAAAAACAAGTTATGTACAAATAGAAACCACACAATGGGATTTAATTTCAAAAACTTTCTGTGACTTTGACACAAAAGAGTTATACTGAATGTGTTCATCTAAACACCCACTTTAGAATATAAGACTTTACCGTGAATAACCCCAATATAAAAATTCAAGTCACCTGTGGGGAAACCTGGGTGCTTGTCTTGGCTCTGTCACAAACTTGCCTTTCTATTGTAATAAGTCTATTAACCTCTTCCCATTGATGAAATTGTGAACCGTAATCCCTGCCTTAGGTATTGCATATGGGTGTTCTGAGGACCAAATTACATAATGAATGCAAAAGACACTTGAAGATAAATAAATATACAAGTTCATAGAATTATTTTAAACCTATGGTCTGAATGAAATTAAAGCAGGCCTATGGATCTCAGGATTAGATCTAAATTTCAGGTAGGACACAGGCCTTATTCAATTTGATGGAGGGAAACATGCATATCTGTAGATATACAGATCAGCTCATTTATATTCACACCTTAATTTTATGGATTAAGAAAGAAGCTTAAGGAGATGAAATAACTTATATGAAAAGTGATAAGCATTGTGCCCAGAACATAATAAACAATCAATAAGTGGCAGTTGGTATTATGAACATTCTTTATCATATAGTCATTTGACGTATTCAGGTCAGAAACATCATAGGCTCCTCAGGTGGAACATGATGATGAAAGTATTGGCTTAGCATACTTGGTAGAGGATGGGGCAGTATGCTCTATGTAGAAATCAAGTTTCTAGAAAATTCAGATTACTTGATCTATTGATTGATTCATTCATTCATGAATTCACATATTAAACATATATAGACTATGTACCATGGTTTCAGACAATATGTCAGAAGCTCAATGTACAGAAATAAATAAGTCTAGGTCCTTAACTTCAATAATATTATCATTTAGTAAGGAGATACAGGTAACTAAAATAGTTCACCAAAAAAGTGTTACCGGTGCTTTGAAAGGAACACCAGCTATAATGGAAAAGAGAAGAGGAGCTGGTCAATTCTACTCAGGATGATAGGATGTCAGGAAAGTTTAATTGAGAAGGGAAAGTTTGAGCTGAGTCTTTAAGTAATAGGAGCTAGTCAGGAAACATATTGGAGAGTAGAGAGGAAAATCAGAGAGAAAATGAAGCATGTACCAAGGCCCAGAGATGTGAAACTTACTTCCTAGTTTGGAATACCAAAAGCAGCTCAGCATGGCTGGAGCAGACCATGAAAGAGAAAATAGGACTAGGAATTAGATTGCAGAGGTAGGCAGGGGTTAAGTAATGAAGGGCGTTGTTCACCAAGCTGAGGGTTTGTACTTTGTTCTGAAGGTAGTGGAAAGCCACTAACGAGTTTAAATGATCACCCTTCCCAGCATTGTGGAAGATGGAATGGGGAGAAGTTTGAAAGCAGTAAGATCCACTGGTAGGTTGCTGAGATAGTCCAGACGAGGCTTGAATCAAGGCGTCAGTTGTAGCTTCATCTGTGAAATGTAATGATAATAATTAATAGGGTTTTGAGAGGATTAAAAGAATTAATATTTGTTCTTAGAACAGTGTCTGGTACTTAGGAAGCAGTGTCTATTTTTGCTAAACAACAACAAAAAGAATACAAGCTTCTGGAAGGCAGAATTTTGACTATCCTATGTACTAATTTTCTGCCTGGTATACATCCTTCTATGCATTTTTATGAAATAAATGAATGAATAAATAAATAAATAAATAAATGTTATTTGTTCTTTCTGCCTCTAATTTCTATATTCTATATTTTTGCTCCAAAGAAAGTGATATTCTTGGAGAGTCTGTGTAGAATTTCACCCTTTCATTCAACAGAGTTCCAAGAATGAGTTTTATTTCTTTTATTTTTTAACAAGTTTTTTGAGATATAACTGTCTTCCATATTAGAGATTGAGATAAATGATTCTAATGTTTGGCAACAACATTTTTAGATTTCTATAGTAGCCCTTAAGCATTTTCTAGTTGGGAAGTATGCTTAACGTCCAGACACTTGTTATTGTTGTTGTTTTAATATCTACATAAAGGTTTTACTAACTCCCAACAAAAGATTCAGACTCTGCCACTTAGGGAAGCCATAGATTTGCCTTCTGTCTGAGGTTGTAGACCTTGGCCTCTGCCAGGCATCTTGGTGAAAGTTGAAAAGACTAATAGTCCTTCTTATTTTGATTCCCTCTCAAGTCTACCCTGGGTTTATGACTTTTGATGGGAAGAGACCATGTATAAAACAGTGACAACTTCCTTGAATGGCTGTAACATTGGGTAAAAGCCAGCAGGGTTTGGCTTCACATGTGAACCAAACAGATTCAAGGGCTCAGACCAAAGGCGTGAACAAGTTACCAGTTTTTACTTTTTCTGATAATGGTTTTGTCTGGAAAAGCTATTTTTCTGAACATGAGTTGGCCAGATTTGACAATATATTGTATAGACTGTAGTCACAAATTAGTATTTTCAAACTGAGATTACATAGTTCCTTCAGGAAGTGTGCTTTTCTGATCATTTACAGATTTAGACTCTGGAGTTTGCAGGCTTTTCATTCACTCTCTCACACATTCATTCATTTCAGTTACTCATTCACAGAAGCATTTATCGAGTGCCTGCTGTTTTCTCAGCCTGCTTCCAATTATTTCTTTGAGAGGTGGCTCATTTGGAAGGCTCCTAAAAAGACTGGTGAGTTGATTGGTATTTCTAAGTGCAGTCTGGATGTGTGAAATCTGAAGGTTGTTGGAAAGGGCTTTAAAAATAGGCTCATAACTCCTGCCATTTCATCTGCTGAGAACTTGCAGGGAGCATCCTGAAAACTAGGGGTCAGGGCAAATGCCACCTGTGAGGCTCTGCATGTCCTCTTACATATTCACAATATATCCCTGGGATGGGCTTCCCACTGCCCCTGTTTGCTTATGCACATGGAGCCTCTTCTTGCCCTTTGGTTTCAGCTTTTGTATCACGCAGGTCCTTGGCAGTTAACATCACAGCTTCCCAGGGGACTGAGGATGGAAGGTTTTAGACTCTGTATGAAAGTCAGCACAGAATAGAACTTATTAAACTCAACAGCAAAGAAACAAACAATCCAAACATGAAATGGGCAAAAGACATGAACAGAAATTTCAGAGGAAGACATAGACATGGCCAACAAACACATGAGAAAAAGCTCTGGCCATCAGGGAAATACAAATCAAAACCACAATGAGATACCACCTCACACCAGTAAGAATGGGGAAAATTAACAAGGCAGGAAACCACAAATGTTGGAGAGGATGTGGAGAAAGGGGAACACTCTTACACTGTTGGTGTGAGTGTGAACTGGTGCAACCACTCTGGAAAACTGTGTGGAGGTTCCTCAAAGAGTTAAAAATAGGTCTGCCCTACGACCCAGCAATTGTACTGCTAGAGATTTACCCCAAAGGTACAGATTCAGTGAAACACCAGGACACCTGCACCCCGATGTTTATAGCAGCAATGTCCACAATAGTCAAAATGTGGAAGGAGCCTCAGTGTCCATCGAAAAATGAATGGATAAAGAGGATGTGGTCTATGTATACAAAGGAATATTAATCAGCCATTAGAAACGACAAATACCCACCATTTGCTTCAACATGGATGGAACTGGAGGGTATTATGCTGAGTGAAATAAGTCAATCGGAGAAGGACAAACAGTATATGGTCTCATTCATTTGGGGAATATAAAAAAAATAGTGAAAGGGAATAAAGGGGAAAGGAGAAAAAATGAGTGGGAAATATCAGGGAGGGAGACAGAACATGAGAGACTCCTAACTCTAGGAAACGAACTAGGGGTGGTGGAAGGGGAGGTGGGCGGGGGGTGAGGGTGATGGGTACTGAGGGGGGCACTTGATGGGATGAGCACTGAGTGTTGTTCTATATGTTGGCAAATTGAACACCAATAAAAAATAAATTTATAAAAAAAAAGAATAGCAATTTCAGAGACTAGTGAGGTATTTCCACAGCAGGTATTTTGGCTGTTCTGATGTTCTTTCATTTTATAGTGGCAGAGAAGCCAACTTCTTGGTTAAAAAAGAAATCCATGATTTCTCTGAGAAGCTTTACATAGCCGAGAGTTCATGTTATATCAGTGTATCTTCCCTATTAAGCAGGACTTATCTGTGTCTCCCCATATAAGTCAGGTTAACCAAGTTTTTAAAGAAAACATTTAAATGCATTGGACAATCTTTTAATTCATGATGGATAATTGCATCCTTGATGTTGCCTCGCCATATCTTCCAAATATCATTAAAATGTCAGGATAACTATTACTGAGAATAAACCTACAGTAGCAATGGAGAATAGAGAATAAAGCTGTAAAGGTCAAGACTATTAGAAGACCAAGTGAATTTAAGATAATTTGGGAAAATAAAAAGCACTTAGGCTGATGTTCAGGATCCAAGTAGACAGAATCAAGGATCTGGCAGCCTAAGTTAGAGAATGGACAGGGCAATGGACAAAACAATTATTTTTTTTCCTCCAAAACCCTGGAGAAAACCTAATGCCGAGAACTAACAGAGACCTGTTTCTGAAATGGCCCTGGGACAGAACTTCAACTTTATCAATTTGTTTGCAATACACTCCATGGCTTTTATCTTGGCCAATGAAAGAAAAGTAAATATGAAATTATCATATGTAAGATGTGCGACCTATGGGGATTTGCTGCTTCTTCCAGAACAGAATGTTGGAGAGAAACCTTCAAAAAAAAAAATAAAGTTTCTGGTTTTCCAAGTTCACTAGCCCAGCACCTCTGTTCAAGTGTTTGCTTTCTTTCTTTCTTTCTTTCTTTCTTTCTTTCTTTCTTTCTTTCTTTCTTTTCTTCTTTCTTTCTTCTTCTTCTTTCTTTCTTTCTTTCTTTCTTCTTTCTTTCTTCTTTCTTCTTTCTTTCTTTCTTTCTTTCTTTCTTTCTTTCTTTCTCTTTCTTTCCTTTCTTTGCCATAAGTTCCCTTTCTTTCTCTTTCTTTCTTTCTTTCTTTCCTTCTTTCTTTCTTTCTTTCTTTCTTTCTTTCTTCTTTCTTTCTTTCTTTCTTCTTTCTTTCTTTCTTTCTTTCTTTCTTTCTTTCTTTCTTTCTTTCTTTTCTTTCTCTTTCTTCCTTTCTTCTTTTTTTTTTTTAGAGAGGGATCAGTGGGGAGGGAGAGAGACAATCTTAAGCAGGTTCCACATCCACCACAGGGCCCAATGCAGGGCTCAATCTCACAACCTTGAGTTTATCACTTGAGCTGAAATCAAGAGTCAGACACTTAACTGACTGAGCCATCCAGGTGCCCCTGTTCACAGTGTATTTTTAACCAAAGATAGATCCTTATTAAAAGATGAATAACAATCCAAAAGAAATCAATAGGGCATGTATGCTAAACTATTATAATAGAGTTGTGGAAAAAACTCATAACAAGTGAGAAGCAGTTGAAGCACACATAACAAGAAATATGCCACATAGTAGAAGAAAAATATTGAACCAAGTTTTCTCTTTCAAATCAAACAAATTAAAGAAAATATGGAGTTTCTGAAACAGGACCTCAAATACGAGCTTTACAAATTCAGAGAAAAGATAATAATCAGACAACAGGAAATGACAAGTGAACTGGTAGAGCTCCAGAAAGATATATAGTATGAAAGAATTAGAAAATTAGAGAAATGAAAAGCACAATAAGTGCAACGAAAATGAGAAACTAGATAGTGCTGAACATGCAATTAGAATCGCCATATACCCACCGACATCAGTGGCTTGAAATAGATCAAATTTAAATGGAAAAGGGAGCTGAGAAGATCTGGAAAGAAAATTATAAATATGGAAAATGGTAGGGATCCAACAGATGCATAATTGATAATTACAAAATAGAGAACAGAAAAACAAAGTAAAAAGTAGTAATAAAATAAAATTATAGCCATAACTAAATTGCATAACTAAAATGCATAGCCTGTCTCTGCTGAGAATTTGCAGAGAGATGCCTGAAAAATGATAACCAGGAGAAATGCTTTTTGAGAGGTTCTACATTTCCTCTCTTAAATTTGCAATGTATAACTACAATTGGCTACACACTGCCTATATTTGCTTATCTCCATGAAGCCCTTTGGTTTCAGCTTTTGTGTCATAAAAATATCAATACTAAGGCATAGCCACTAAACTTACTGTACTTCAAATGTAAGGAAATAATGCCATAAGTTCCCAGGTTACCTTCCATTACCAGTCAAATCAACTGTAAGTGCAAAAGAATCAGGCTGGCATCAGACTTCTACACAATAATAATCGATGCTAGAAGACAGTAAAGGAATGTCCAAGATGTCTTAATGGGAGGAAAATGAGACAAAAATTCATACACAGTTACTATTACTGAACATTATGATCACAGACAGATTTTCTGTTTTTATCTATTTTAATGTTTTTATTTATTTGAGAGAAAGAAAGAGAGAGAGAGATAGCAACAGATAGCAAGAAAGCTGGGGAGGAGAGGGAGAAGCAGGCTCCCTGCTGAGCAGGGAGCTTGATGTAGGGTTCTATCTCAGGACCCTGAGATCATGACCTGAGCTGAAGGCAGACACTTAACTGACTGAGCCACGTAGGCACCCCTTATTTTTTATTTTAATTCTATTTAGTTACCATTCAGTGTAATATTAGTTTAAGGTGTACAATACAGTGATTTAACACTTCCATTCAACACCCAATGTTCATCATGACAAGTGCACTCCTTTGTCCCCATCACCTATTTTGCCCATCCCTCCCCCCCCCCCACTCATCTTCTCTCTGGTAACCATCAATTTGTTCTCTATAGTTAAGAATGTGTTTCTTGGTTTGTCTCTCTTTTCTCCCCCCTTTATTCATCTGCTTTGTTTCTTAAATTCCACATATGAATGAAATCATATGGTATTTGTTTTTCTCTGACTTATTTCTCATAGCATCGTACTCTCTAGCTCCATCCATGTCATGCAAATGGCAAAATTTCATTCGTTTTATGGCTGAGGAATATTCCATTGTATATATAAACCATTTCTTCTTTATCCACTCATCAGTTGTGTTGGACTGTTTTCATAATTTGATTATTGTAGATAATGCTACTATAAGGATCAAGATACATGTATACCTTTGAATTAGTATTTTTGTATTATTTGGGTGAATACCTAGCAGTGTAATTGCTATACTGTAGAGTAGTTCTATTTTTATCTTTTCGAAGAACCTCTATACTTAGATTTTCCAAAGTGGCTGCACCAGTTTACATTCCCACCAACAGGGCATGAGTGTTCCTTTTTGTCCACATCCTCTCCAATACCTGTTGTTTCTTTCTTGTGTTGATGATTTTAGCCATTCTGACAGGTAGGAGGTGATATCTCATTGTGGTTTTTTTTTTTTTTTTTTTTTTTTTTTAAATTTTTATTTATTTATGATAGTCACAGAGAGAGAGAGAGAGGCGCAGAGACACAGGCAGAGGGAGAAGCAGGCTCCATGCACCGGGAGCCCGACGTGGGATTCGATCCCGGGTCTCCAGGATCGCGCCCTGGGCCAAAGGCAGGCGCCAAACCGCTGCGCCACCCAGGGATCCCTCATTGTGGTTTTGATTTGCATTTCCCTGATGATCAGTGATGTTGACCATCTTTTCATGGGACAGACATGGAAGAATGTAGGTGTAATAGTTTTCTATTGCAGCTATAACAAATCACTACAAACTCCAAGGCTTAAAACAATATAAATTTATTATCTCATACTTTCTGTATTTTGGAAGTCTAGTTGCAGCATAACTTACCTGGTTTCTCTGTTTAGAGTCTCACAGGACTCATGTGATTACATTGAGCGCACGTGGATAATCTAGGCTAATCTCTCCATCTTAATGTTGGTTGATTAGTAACCTTATATCCATCAGCAAAGCCTCTCTTGCAATTTGACATAACAACGTCTTAGGATCCCAGGATTGGGGCAAACAACCTTGGGGGTGGTGGTGGTAGTAATTAGTAATCGTATCAGAATAGGTAATACCCATAAATCCTCTTTATGAAAAAATCAACCACTTAGGATAAATGTGGAAAAACTCTTATGAAAGGATTGGTGATGAAAATGGAATACATTTAAAAAATATAATGTGGCATATATATGGTGACAGCCTAGAATATAAAAATAACTATATTGTGGGGCACTGGATGGCTCGGTCAGTTAAGTGACTAACTCTTGGTTTCAGCTCAGGTCATGATCTCAAGGTCATGAGATCAAGCCCCTCATGGGGCTCCGTGCTTAGTTTAGAGTCTGCTTGGGACTCTCCCTCTCTCTCTCCCTTCACCACTCCCCCCTGCTTTCTCTCTCTCTCTCTCTCTCTCTCTCTTTCTCAAATAAATAAATAAATCTTTAAAAAATTAACTATATTTCTTAGGAAAAAGATTGGTAGGTACTATAATAAGCACTACCAAAATATCAGAGGTATAACTCACTACAGGGTTATTTCTTGTTCACATCACTATCTGTTGCCTGTTAAGAAACAGTCCTAAGTGACTTTTCTCCACAAAGTGACTCAGGAATTCAAGGCTCTTCTAATGTAGTTCTGTTGTCTTGGAGTTGTTCACTTTTAAGTAAATGTATGGGAGGGGGAGAGGAGCAGGGAAGCGAGAGAACGAGAAGACTCTCAAAGGACACTCTAGAGGCCACACTTGGAAGTTGTATAAATCACTCCTGTTTCTTTGGTATAATTGGTCACAATTGCTCCGGTTCCCTGCTCCACAGGGAGTCTGCTTCTCCCTCTGCCCCTCCCCCCACTCATTCTCTCTGTCTCTTTCCTCAGATAAATAAGTAAATAAAATCTTTTTAAAAAGAAAGCTTTTGTGTATGGTGGATATGTACATTACCTTGATTGTAGTGATGGTTTCACAGGTGTATGTATATTTCAAAATTATTAAATTATAGATTTTAAATATGTTCAGTTTGTGTAGATTAATTATATCTCAATGAAACTCATAAATGACAATAAAAAATTGAAACTGAAAAGAAGGATAATGATATATTAGTCAAATGCATATTAAAAAGGAGGGGCCATGATTTTAGTATCACAGAACTTTGAATTCAAGACAAAAAGCTCTAAACAAGACAAGGTGTGTTTACTTCTCATAAATCCTTATGCACAAAATAAAATATAATTAGCATGTAAAGCTAAAGTTATAAGGCATACAGGGTCAAATAGAAATGCAGTAAACACTAGGAATCTTTAACACAGATCTCTCAGTCTATAATTGATCACATAGACAAAGATGTAAGAATAAAGAGGACCTATATAATAGTCTCAAATTTTAAAAGGCACAGCAAATAATCACATTGAACTATACACCCTATAAACAAAGACTATAACTTCCTTTCAGGTGGCCATGGTAAATTAGCAATAACCAAATTTCAAAAAAAACTCTTCAATAACGGGCATCTGGGTGGCTCAGTGGTTCATCCACTGCCTTTGGCTTAGGTCCTGATCCCGGGGTCCTGGGATTGATTCCCACATCAGGCTCCTGGTGGGAAGCCTGCTTCTCCTTCTGCCTATGTCTCTGCCTCTCTCTCTGTGTCTCTCATGAATAAATAAATAAAATATTTTTTTAAAAGAAAAGCTCAAAAAACTCAGAACAGTAAAATAATACAGATCATATTCTCTGATAAGGGAATGATAAAACTAAAAATTAACAAAACAAGAATGTCAAAGTCCTCTGGCCCATCTTTAAATTGTATTATTCTTACTATTGGGTTGTAGGAGTTCCTTATATATTATTACTTTTTATAAGATAGAGGACTTGCAACAAGTTGCAATAATCGTATTGCAACGACTTGCAACCACTTGCAATAATCATATTGCAAAACATAAATGTACCAAATGAATAAATTGTATGCCTTAAACTTACACCACGTATGTCAATTATATCTCAATAAAAAAGAAAATGTAGTTATATATATATACACACACACACACGGGATGAGATCTTGCCATTTGTGACAACATAGGTGGACTTAAAGGCTATAATGTTAAGTGAAGTATGTCAGACAAAGACAAATACCATATGATTTCACTAACATGTGGAATAGAAAAAACAAAACAAATGAATAAGCAAATAAACAAAAAACAGGAATATTACTTGTTTTCAAAAGAAGCCAATCCTGTTAAATGCAACAAGTATGGAGATAAGGACATTATGCTAAGGAAAATAAGACAAACACAGGACTAACATCGCATGATTCCACTTATACGAGGTATCTAAAATAGTCAAACTTCTAGAAGTGGAGGATGGAATGATGGTTTCCAGGGGCTTGGGGGGGATGGGGAGTTATTTAATGGGTATAAAGTTTCAGTTATGCAAGATGAGTGAGTTCTAGAGATCTGCTATACAACATAGTACCTATAGTTAACAATACTATTTTGTATACTTAAAAATTTGTTAATAGATCTTATGTTAAGTGTTCTTATAAGAATAAAAAATAAAAATCAATAAAACACAGAGAATATTCAGTTAGATATCAGAAATATATTTCATACAGCATAATATTATAAAGCAGTGGAAACACTGCTATATACGAGGATATGGATGGATCTCAAAAGCATAATGTTGACTAAAAGAAACCAGAGAGAGAAGAGTAAACACATATATAGTGTTAGGGCTCAGGATAGTAGTTACCATTGGGGAAGAAATATAGTGACCAGGAAAGAACACCTCTAGGGACTTGTGGGATATGGGTAATGTTGCATTTCTTGACCTGATATTGGTTAATGAACGCATTCACTTTGTGAAAATTCATCAAAATGTATGAGTCTTAAATTTTTATGTATATGTTAAGTTTTTTATAAAGATTTATTGAAATTAGGGGCAGCCCGGGTGGCTCAGTGGTTTAGTGCCACCTTCGGTACAGGGCCTGATCCTGGAGACCCAGGATCAAGTTCCACGTTGGGCTTCCTGCATGGAGCCTGCTTCTCCCTCTGCCTGTGTCTCTGCCTCTGTCTCTCTCTCTCTCTGTCTCTCATGAATGAATAAATGAAATCTTTAAAAAAGATTTATTGAAATTAAAAAGACTTCTTAAACATCTTGGATGAAAGGGGAAACAGCATATTATAGTATGTAGAAACTAACACTAATAACACTACTCATAAAATTAGGAACTAAAATGAGGAAACAGCTATACATTTTCATGAAAACAAATAATAATACTTAGGTCAAATCTTAGAAAACAAAATTGAAAACCTGAATGCAATGGATAATTTTCTTGGAAAATATACATTAATAAATTTAAATCCAGAAGACATAGACAAGCTAAACAGAAGAAAATATCACAGAAAAAAAAGTTGTGCTAGAACTCACCTAAAAAGCCTAAGAGCTTTTTATCTTGATTAAATCTCAATAATTCATTTTTGCTTTTGTTTCCCTTGCCTTCATAGATGTATCTTGCAAGAAGTTGCTGTGGCCAAGTTCAAAAGGGTGTTGCCAGTGATACCTCTAGGATTTTGATGGACTCTTGTCTCACATTTAGATTTTTCATCCATTTTGAGTTTATCTTTCTGTATGGTACAAGAGAGTGGTCTAGTTTCATTCTTCTGCACCTGGATGTCCAATTTTCCCAGCACCATTTATTGAAGACACTGTCTTTTTTCCAGTGGATAGTCTTTCCTGCTTTGTCGAATATTAGTTGACCATAAAGTTTAGGCCCATTTCTGGGTTCTCTATTCTGTTCCATTGATCTATGAAAAATGTACAAAACATCTATGTACAAAAACATCTGTTTTGTGCCAGTACCACACTGTCTTGATGACCACAGTACTGTAGTACAACCTGAAATCTAGCATTGTGTGCCCCCAGCTCTGGTTTTCTTTTTCAATATTCCCCTGGCTATTCGGGGTCTTTTCAGATTCCACACAAATCTTAAGATTAATTGTTCCAACTCTTTGAAGAAAGTTCATGGTATTTTAATAGGGGCTGCATTAAATGTGTAAATTGCCCTGGGTAATATTGACATTTTCACAATATTAATTCTTCCAAACCATGAGCATGGAATATTTTTCCATCTCTTTGTGTCTTCCTCAATTTCTTTCAGAAGTGTTCTGAAGTTTTTAGGGTATAGATAAAAAGTTTCTGCACAGCAAAAGAAACAGTCAAGAAAACGAAAAGACAACCTATAGAGTGGGAGAGGATATTCACAAATGACATATCATATAAAGGGCTAGTATTCAAGATCTACAAAGAACTTATTAAACTCAACAGCAAAGAAACAAATAATCCAATCATGAAATGGACAAAAGACATGAACAGAAATTTCACAGAGGAAGACATAGACATGGCCAACAAGCCCATGAGAAAATGTTCCTCATTGTTTGCCATCAGGGAAATACAAATCAAAACCACAATGAGATACCACCTCACAATCATGATGGCACTAAATCCATATCTTTCAATAGTAACTCTGAACATGAATGGGCTTAATGACCCGATCAAAAGGCGCAGGGTTTCAGACTGGATAAAAAAGCAAGACCCATCTATTTGCTGTCTACAAGAGACTCATTTTAGGCATAAGGACACCTACAGCCTGAAAATAAAAGGTTGGAGAACCATTTACCATTCAAATGGTCCTCAAAAGAAAGCAGGGGTAGCCATCCTTATATCAGATAAATCAAAGTTTATCCCGAAGACTGTAGTAAGAGATGAAGAGGATACTTAAAGGATCTATCCGACAAGAGCAACTAACAATCATGAATATTTATGCCCTGAATGTGGAGCTGCCAAGTATATCAATCAATTAATAACCAAAGATAAGACATACTTAGATAATAATACATGTATACTTGGTGACTTGAATGTAGCACTTTCTACAATTGACAGTTCTTCTAAGCACAACATCTCCAAACAAACAAGAGCTTTATTTTTTATTTATTTATTTATTTATTTATTTACTTATTTATTTATTTATGATAGAGAGAGAGAGAGAGAGAGAGGGAGGCAGAGACACAGGCAGAGGGAGAAGCAGGCTCCATGCAGGGAGCCCGATGTGGGATTCGATCCCGGGTCTCCAGGATCGCGCCCTGGGCCAAAGGCAGACGCTAAACCGCTGCGCCACCCAGGGATCCCCAAACAAGAGCTTTAAATGATACACTGGACAAGATGGATTTCACAGATATTTACATAACTATACATTCAAATGCAACTGAATACATATTCTACTCAAGTGTACATGGAACTTTCCCCAGAATAGACCACATACTGGGTCACAAATCAGGTCTTAATCGGTACCAAAAGATTGGGATTTTACCCTGCATATGTTTAGACCATAATGCTTTGAAACTAGAACTAAATCACAAGAAGAAGTTTGGAAGGATTTCAAACACATGGAGGTTAAGGACCATCCTGCTAAAAGATGAAAGGGTCAATCAGGAAATTAGGGAAGAATTAAAAATATTCATGGAAACTAATGAGAATGAAGATACAACCATTCAAAATCTTTGGGATGCAACAAAAGCAGTCCTGGGGGGAAATAAATCGCAATACAAGCAGCCATCCAAAAACTGGAAAGAACTCAAATACAAAAGCTAACCTTGCACCTAAAGGAGCTAGAGAAAAAACAGCAAATAGATCCTACACCCAGCAGAAGAAGAGAGTTAATAAAGATTTGATCAGAACTCAATGAAATAGAGACCAGAAGAACTGTGGAGCAGGTCAACAAAACCAGGAGTTGGTTCTTTGAAAGAATTGATAAGATAGATAAACCATTAGCCAGCCTTATTAAAAAGAAGAGAGAAAAGACTCAAATTAATACAATCTTGAATGAGAAAGGAGAGATCACCACTAATACCAAGGAAATACAAACGATTTTAAAAACTTATTATGAGCAGCTATACGCACATAAATTAGGCAATCTAGAAGAAATGGACATATTTCTGGAAAACCACAAACTACCAAAACTGGAACTGGAAGAAATTGAAAACCTGAACAGGCCGATAACCAGGGAGGAAATTGAAGCAGTCATCAACAACCTCCCAAGACACAAAGGTCCAGGGCCAGATGGCTTCCCAGGGGAATTCTATCAAACGTCTAAAGAAGAAACCATACCTATTCTACTAAAGCTGTTTGGAAAGATAGAAAGAGATGGAGTACTTCCAAACTCGTTCTATGAGGCCAGCATCACCTTAGATCCAAAACCGGACAAAGACCCCACCAAAAAGGAGAATTATAGACCAATATTCCTGATGAACACAGATGCAAAAATTCTCAACAAGATACTATCCAATAGGATACAATATACATTAAGAAGATTATTCACCATAACCACGTGAGATCTCCGGGATGCAAGGCTGGTTCAACACTCGGAAAGCAATCAATGGGATTGATCATATTGGCAAGAGAAAAAACAAGAACAACAGGATCCTCTCAATAGATGCAGAGAAAGCATTTAACAAAATACTGCATCCATTCCTGATCAAAACTCTTCAGAGTGTAGGGATAGAGGGAGCATTCCTCAGCATCATAAAAGCTACCTATGAAAAGCCCACAGCAGATATCATTCTCACTGGGGAAACACAGGGAGCCTTTCCCCTAAGATCAGGAACAAGACAGGGATGTCCACTCTCACCAGTTATTCAATATAGTACTAGAAGTCCTACCTTAAGCAATCAGGCAACAAAAAGAAATAAAAGGCATTCAAATTGGCAAAGAAGAAGTCAAACTCTCCCTCTTCACAGATGACATGATACTGTACAAAGAAAACCCAAAAGAAAACCCAAAACCCACCGCAAGATTGCTAGAACTCATACAGCAATTCAGCAGTTTGGCAGGATACAAAATCGATGCCTAGAAGTCAGTGGCATTTCTATACACTAACAATGAGACTGAAGAAAGAGAAATTAAGGAGTCAATCCCATTTACAACTGCACCCAAAAGCATAAGATACCTAGGAATAAAACTAACCAAAGAGAGAAAGTATCTATACCCTAAAAACTACACAACACTCCTGAAAGAAATTGAGGAAGACACAAAGAGAAGGAAAAATATTCCATGCTCATGGATTGGAAGAATTAATAATGTGAAAATGTCAACACTACCCAGGGCAATTTACACATTGAATGCAATCCCTATCAAAATACCATGGACTTTCTTCAGAGAGTTGGAACAAATCATCTTAAGATTTGTGTGGAATCAGAAAAGACCCCGAATAGCCAGGGGAATTTAAAAAAAACAGAGCTGGGGGCATCACGATGCCAGATTTCAGGTTGTACTACAGTGCTATGGTCATCAAGACAGTGTGGTACTGGCACAAAAACAGACACATAAATCAATGGAACAGAATAGAGAATCCAGAAGTGGACCCTCAAAGAAAGTACTTTTTAAACTCAACAGCAAAGAAACAAACAATCCAATCATGAAATGGGCAAAAGACATGAACAGAAATTTCACAGAGGAAGACATAGACATGGCCCATAAGCACATGAGAAAATGCTCCTCATCACTGGCCATCAGGGAAATACAAATCAAAACCACAATGAGATACCTCCTCACACCAGTAAGAATGGGGAAAATTAGCAAGGCAGGAAACCACAAATGTTGGAGAGGATGTGGAGAAAGGGGAACCCTCTTGCACTGTTGGTGGGAATGTGAACTGGTACAGCCACTCTGGAAAACTGTGTGAAGGTTCCTCAAAGAGTTAAAAATAGATCTGCCCTACGACCCAGCAATTGCACTGCTGGGGATTTACCCCAAAGATACAGATGTAGTGAAATGACAGGACACCTGCACCCTAATATTTATAGCAGCAGTGTCCACAATAGCCAAACTGTGGAAGGAGCCTTAGTGTCCATCGAAAGATGAAGGGATAAAGAATATGTGCTTTATGTATACAATGGAATATTACTCAGCCATTAGAACTGACAAATACCCACCATTTGCTTTGATGTAGATGGAACTGGAGGGTATTTTGCTGAGTGAAATAAGTCAGTGGGAGAAGGACAAACATTATATGGTCTCATTCATTTGGGGAATATAAAAAATAGTGAAAGGGGATAAAGGGGAAAGGAGAAAAAATGAGTGGTAAATATCAGAAAGGGTAACAGAGCATGCGAGACACCTAACTCTGGGAAACAAATAAAGGGTGGTGGATAGGGAGGTGGCCAGGGGGTTGGGGTGACTGGTGATGGGCACTAAGGGGACACTTGGTGGGATGAGCACTGGGTGGTATGCTATATGTTGGAATTTCAAACTCCAATGAAAAGAATGCCTAAGACCTTTCACAATGAATTCCATCAAACCCTTTTTTAAAATTTATTTTAACGTTTTTTATTTTTAAGTAATCTCTACAGTCAGTGTGGGGCTCAAACTTACAACCCTGAAATTAAGAGTCCCATGCTTACCCAACCGAGCCAGTCAGATTCCCCTTCATGAAACCTCTAAGAGTTAACTCCAGTTATTCACACTGGTCCAGAGCATACAACGTTATTTTTTTTTAAAGTCTGACCACTAAATATCTGATTCAAGAGCACCCTAGAGGTTCAAAATCACTTTTCTTTTTTTAATATAAATTTGTTTTTTATTAGTGTTCAATTTGCCAACATATAGAGTAACACCCAGTGCTCATCCCCTCAAGTGCCCCCGTCAGTGCCCGTCACCCAGTCACCCCCACCCCTGGCCCACCTCCCCTTCCACCACCCCTAGTTCGTTTCCCAGAGTTAGGAGTCTTTCATGTTCTGTCTCCCTTTCTGATATTTCCCACTCATTTTTTCTCCTTTCCCCTTTATTCCCTTTCACTATTTTTTATATATTCCCTTTCACTATTTTTATATATTCCTTTTTATATCAAAATCACTTTTCTAACTCAGACATGTTGAATTATAGCCTCTGAAAGTGTGGTCTGGTAATCTGTATTCTTATCAAGCTTCTAAAATGATTCATATGCACATAAAAGTCTGAGAACCACTGGCATAGACTGAGAAGGAAAGTTTTCAATGTCTTACTAAGCCAGAACATAACCAATTCCAAAATCTGACAAAAACGTTATGAGGTAAAAAATCCCACATATCAATCGTATTTATGAGTATTGATGCCAATATCCTAAATAAAAATTTAGCAAATAGAATAAAGCAAGTAGAAGTGGAGATCATTCCCAGAATGCAATGATAATTTAGTATTAGAGAATCTATTGATATAATTCATAATATAAGCAGAATGAAGTCCAAATTCTTTGATATTACTAACCATGTCCTTCATGATATACTTCTGATTATTTCTGCAAACCCAACTTTTACCATTCAGGGTGTCATACTTTGAGCTCCAACAATAATAAATGGCTTTATCACTTCTACATCACACACATCATATGGTTTCTCACTACAATCTATTCTCTCACATTGTTTCTCCCTCTTCCCATCCACATACATTTTTTATAAATTGTTATTTCATTTTTTGACTGACATAAAAAACTGTACATAATTAATTACTTAATTTTTATTTTTTTACATTTATTTTTTTTTTTTTTTTTTTTTTTTTTTTTTTTTTTTTTTTTTTTTTTTTTATTGGTGTTCAATTTACTAACATACAGAATAACACCCAGTGCCCGTCACCCATTCACTCCCACCCCCCGCCCTCCTCCCCTTCCACCACCCCTAGTTCGTTTCCCAGAGTTAGCAGTCTTTATGTTCTGTCTCCCTTTCTGATATTTCCCACTCTCTTTCACCATACACAAAGATAAACTCAAAATGGATGAAAGATCTAAATGTGAGACAAGATTCCATCAAAATCCTAGAGAAGAACACAGGCAACACCCTTTTTGAACTCGGCCATAGTAACTTCTTGCAAGATACATCCACGAAGGCAAAAGAAACAAAAGCAAAAATGAACTATTGGGACTTCATCAAGATAAGAAGCTTTTGCACAGCAAAGGATACAGTCAACAAAACTCAAAGACAACCTACAGAATGGGAGAAGATATTTGCAAATGACATATCAGATAAAGGGCTAGTTTCCAAGATCTATAAAGAACTTATTAAACTCAACACCAAAGAAACAAACAATCCAATCATGAAATGGGCAAAAGACATGAACAGAAATCTCACAGAAGAAGACATAGACATGGCCAACATGCACATGAGAAAATGCTCTGCATCACTTGCCATCAGGGAAATACAAATCAAAACCACAATGAGATACCACCTCACACCAGTGAGAATGGGAAAAATTAACAAGGCAGGAAACAACAAATTTTTTTACATTTAAATTCAATTTGCCAACATATAGTATAACACCCATTGCTCATCCCACCAAGTGCTCTCCTTAGTGCCTGTCTCCCAATCACCCCATCCCTCTACTCTCCTCTCCTTCTGCAACCTTTTGTTTGTTTCCCAGAGTTAGGAGTCTCTCATGGTTTGTGTTCCTCTCTAACTTTTCCCCAGTTCTCCTCCTTTCCCTTATAGTTCCTTTCACTATTTACATATTTAATTTATGCAACTTGATGAGTTGGGGAATAAGTATATAATCATAAAACTATCACTACTATTAAGGCTTATAGATATATCCATCACATCCTGAATTTTTCTTTTATTGGATTATTCTTATTCTTATTTGTGTGTGTGTTAAAAACGATTAACATGAGATCCACTCTCAGCAAATTTTAACTATGCAATATAGTATTGTTAGCTAAAATATTATGCTGTATGGTAGATCTCTGAAATTTATTTAGCTTGTATAAGTGAAATGCCATTTACTTATTACCACTCCATCCCTCACCTCCACTCCCGCCCCCAACTAGCTTCTGGCAACTACCATTCTACTCTGTGCTTCTATGAGTTTGGCTATTTTAAATTTCTTATGTAAGTGAAATAATACAATATTTGTCTTTTTTGTGTCTAGCCTATCTCACTTAGCGTAGTGTCCTCAAGATTCACCTGTGTTGTTGTCACAAATGGCAGGATTTCTTTCCTTTTTAAAGCTGAATAATATTTCGCTATATGATACACATTTTTTATTCATTCATCTGCAGATGGATATTTAGGTTGTTTTCATATCTTTACTTTCTTTTTTTAAAAAAAATTATTTTATTTTATTTTTAAAGTAGGCTCCACACCCAACATGGGGCTTGAACTAACAACTCTGAAATCAAGAATTGCTCACATACACTGCCAACCAGGTTATTGACATCTAACTTCATTGTGTTTTAGTCAAGTAGCAATTTTCTGCAAATTGACTTTCTTTACTCCTTAGCATAATTAATATTTGTAAATGTTTCATGTAGGTATGAGCATAATGGATATTTTCTCATTATTAGGTGCAGAACTAAATGTATACCTGTTAAATTAAGCTCATTCATTGCATTTTGCTAATCATTAATGATTATTTTTTATCTGAATTATCTGTCAATAATCAAAAAAAGTGATGCTGAAATCTCACAAGTATGATGTCAGGATCATTCATTTGTCCTGTAGAGCAATTGGTTTTTGCTTTATACATTCAAAGTTAATTTATTAGTTTTATAAAAACAGCATTGTTTACTGTACTGGTAGAGTAAATATATATCACAGAGTAGACTTCTCTTTCACTAGTGATTTTTTTGGTTAAATGTTTAGTTGCTTAAGAGTTGTAGATACTTTTCTAGGTTAGTATTTGCCTATAGGTATATCTTTTTCTGCCATTTTTCTTTCAAAGTATCCATGCCCTTATGCTTAACTTATATGATTTGTAGCAGCACAGATATGGGGTTCCTTGTCTGTATATCTCACGTGAAAATTCTTTCACTGACAATTTGTTCCATGTACAGTTTTTTTGTTCTTGTTGATATATTTGAAAATGTTTAAACAACCACAATTTTTGGCTTCAATTTGTTTAACTGTTCAAATTTTCTTTTTTATACTGCAATGTTTGTGTTTATGGAACATTTCTCTGAGTTTATTTTTTTCCCTTATCTTATTTCTATTTTTTCCAGTTTTTTGGAGGTTATAAGTTTATTCCCATCATTTTAGTCATTGCTTTTATATTTTCCCACTCGTGTTCACCTTAAAATCTGGTATTAAAAAATCTTAATTCTTCCCTTGAACAATACATTTTAACTTTGATTATCTAGTCTCCAACTTACTCTTGTTGAACAGTATTTTATTTCTGACCTTTTTGTAACTCCATAGAATAATACTACTACTATCATTTATGAAGACAATGACAATGATTGTATGCATTTGCATGTATGGTCACTATTTTATTTGTTTACTATTATTCTTGTACCACAAATGTTACTTATAAAATAATCCTTATTCTTCCTGAAATATATCCTTTAGAAGCTTCTTTGCATCCTCTTAGTGGTGACTTTCTTAAAAATTTATCAATATATACATTAAAAACAGTAACTATTACATACAAAAAGTGACATTAGAAATATAAATCAGAGGGCACTGAGTGGCTCAGTAGTTGGGCATCTGCTTTTGGCTCAGGTCCTGATCCTGGGATCTTGGAATCAGGCCCTGAGATGGGTTCCCTGTTCACCAGGGAGTCTGCTTTTGCATCTCTCTCTGCCCTCTCTCTTGCTATCTTTTTCTCAAATAAATAAATAAAATATTATATATATGTGTGTGTGTGTGTGTGTGTGTGTGTGTATACACTTGCACACATAAATCAGGATACATCACTGCTATGCTTATATCTTGACAGTGGATCCTCACTGAACTTTGGAAAAAATGCTGAAGTAAAATCATGGCAAGAGGGTATGTGTGTAAGGAGAGAAGGACCCCTGACTCATATGTTCTGGATGTACATCATCTTTGGTGGTGATATGACTGTTCAGGATGCCAGATGGTGTCAACGAGTCACATACAGAATGTTGATCCTGAATTTATGAGGACTAGATTGCACAGAGATATCCACACTGCCTCACTGGGTTCTTCTTTGGAACAGAGAATCAGGGGCTGATGTCGTGCCCAGCTCAGGGGCCAGAACAAAACCTAGTTGAACCTTGCAGGAAGTCAAATGTGCCACCTGGGCCAATTTCACTCAGCAGCCCAGTTGGCTGAGAGATGAGCCTTTAGCCAATGAGCTCCGATTTGTGTAGGTGGAGCTACAGGTGTCCTCTTTCTCCATGGTGGAGGCAAGTGGAGAAATAGCTGTGGCTAAGCAGGTCAAAACTGCGAGACTTCAAAACTCCTTCCTAGACCTCTCCAGGAGTAGAGCACTGATGAGGCCTGTGGCAAGCTGGCCTGAGTAGGTTCTGGCCATTGGCAAAATGGGTGGGCTCTGCCTGCATTGTTCATTTTTCTCTCTGAAAAGGTTTGTCTTCCTGTCACTGGCATGTGAGTGGCAGTGACTCAGTGCTGTCTAATTACCTCTGCCCTGGGTGAACCACATCCCAGGGGGCGAGGACTCAGACCCACCCTCCACCCCCAGGTCAGGGAAGGTCATTTGTTGGCACCATTCAAAGGAAGATGAGGCCATCTTAATAGGGTACTCACATCTCTAGGTGAGTGTGGAAACTTTGTGACAGGAAGGAAAATAATTGCATTTTCTTCTAAGGCCGCCGGAAATAATTTCTACTTTAATGGTGAAAACAGGACTCTTTGCATCTCTGGACATTTTACATTGCAGGCTGTAATGAGCGAGAAAATGTCTTTTAATAGCTAATCCTCTGATGCTTCGTGCCTGGCAAGGTAAGTTGATGTGGCAAATTATCACTGTCGAAGAGAGATTGAGCCAGGGACAGCATCCGTGCTTTGTCCACTGCGTCACTTAGCTCTCGTTAGTGTAGCGGGAACATTGGCCCTTGTTTGTAACAGGACAGTTTTTGAAAGAGAGGTGGTCACCAGGCACAGCCCCAGCCAGATGCAGGAAGAGAGGGGAGACATCCTGCTCCCACATCTCCCAGTTGCACCAGATTCCTTCAGCTGAATCCATCAGTGTCACCTCTATTAGCAGTCATACTATCCTCCTCCCTTCTTTTCTGTCTGCTCACTTCTCTCCTTCCTGCCCCCAGCAACTCTCAGGACTCCCAGGGAGCTGGAATTAGTCTTTGTACTGTAGTGAGCATGATCCTAGAGGGTTTCTCTCATGAGCGGGATTTGCCAAGGAGAGGACCCGAACATGAGTGGGCAGGGAGAGATGACGGAGGTAAATGGGTACTCAGTCCACTTGCCCAGAGTCATGATGTTCCCTGGGATTGGTTCTTGGTACTTCCATCCTCTTACCTGTGCCCCTTCTTTCAGCTCTTTCTCCCTTGGGGGCTTGTTTTCCCTTTGTGGGTATATTTTTCCAACACGGCTGGGTAAAGTTGGGGTGCCCTTTGAGCCAAAATGCCTGCCTGATTCTTCTTTCTTTTATGAGTGGAAGCTTCCCTTAACCTTGTCTTCAGCTCACGTTCCACACATGTGAGGAGGTATCCATATTTATGATGAACGTTCTGTGACTTTTTGGATGTCTCTTTACTTGGGAAGTCCTATTATACAAGTAACTCTGAACCTCCTGCATTCCAGATACTTAGCTCTTTTATAAGTTTAGATTCATACATATGCTACCATATTTCCAACAGATTTTAATAAAATCATGTATTCTTTTTCCCCACTAATGTCTTCTTATGGTATTAGTTGCATTATAGTGTCCTCAGTAGTTAACATGAACTATTTTTAACTAAGACATATTTGAGCTCATGTTTTTAATTTTCTTCCAAAGTTATGAATGAAAATGAATCTTATTATCATTGTTTTAGTCCTAAAATAATCTATCAAAGTCATTTAAAATGATTCTTAAGAAGGATTCCCAAGGTCATCTCATGAAGCTTTTATTTACTTTTATAGGAATTAAAGCTTATAATTTACGTATTTCACACCTCATGATAATTTATTGAAGGAGCATACCCATTGCTTAGTGAAGACAAGCAATTGACTTTGTATAAAATCATATTAGCCATGGAAAAGAAGTTTGCATGGCAGCACAAGAGCATGTATTATCTTTCCTATTTTGGGTCCCTCTCAAATTCACCTGGGGTTTATGACGTTTGATGCAGATGGACCAAGTCTAATGTAGCTAAGATGTCATTGAGTGGCTGCAACATTGGACAAAAGCCAGAGGACCAAGTTTCTTATTGGAATCAATCAGATTCAAGGGCTCAGGCAGAGAATATGAAAAAGGTAACAGGTTTTTTTTCTTTTTCTTATGATAGATTTTGTCTGGAAAAGCTAGTTTTATAAACGTGAATTGACGTGAAAATACATTACATGCACTCTCTGACGCCAGAAATTAGTATTTTCAAACTGAGATGAAATGGTTCCCTCAGGAAATGTACTTTTCTGATCATTTACAGATTTAGACTCTGGAGTTTGCAGGCTTTCCATTCACTCTCTCACACATTCATTCATTTCAGTTACTCATTCACAGAAGCATTTATCGAGTGCCTGCTGTTTTCTCAGCCGGCTTCCAATTATTTCTTTGAGAGGTGGCTCATTTGGAAGGCTCCTAAAAAGACTGGTGAGTTGATTGGTATTTCTAAGTGCAGTCTGGATGTGTGAAATCTGAAAGCTATTGGAAAGGGCTTTAGAAATAGGCTCATCACTCCTGCCATTTCATCTGCTGAGAACTTGCAAGGAGCATCCTGAAAACTAGGGGTCAGGGGAAATACCACCTGTGAGGCTCTGCATGTCCTCTTACATATTCACAATATATCCCTGGGATGGGCTTCCCACTGCCCCTGTTTGCTTATCCACATGGAGCTTCTTCTTGCCCTTTGGTTTCAGCTTTTGTATCATGCAGGTCCTTGGCAGTTAACATCACAGCTTCCCAGGAGACTGAGGATGGAAGGTTTTAGACTTTGTATGAAAGTCAGTATAGAATAGAGATTTCAGAGGCTAGTGAGGTATTTACACAGCAGGTATTTTCTTTCTTTTGTTTTGATTGTTGTTGTTTGGAGTTTTTTGGTTTTTGTTTTTGATTCACTACATTGTATTTATTAAAAATAAACAGGTGAAAACAATGAATCAATAGTGACGCTGCTGTTTCCATGTCCATCTCTGATCTTTCTCCAACCTTTCACTACCACCAGAATATCCCTGTATTTCAACTTATTTGCTAATCCAAAGCATTTGTCCTCAGCAAGTTCCCGAAGACAGTTCATAGGGGTGTGGATGGTGGGTTAGATGCAGATTTTAAAGATAGCTTCACATCTCTAATCTTGGGCAAGCAACTTCACCTTGAGCTAAGTAAATGACCTCTAAATTTGTACCCGTTTTTAAAGATTTATCATTCTATGGTTATTCAGTGGTGACCTTATAGCTGTCAAGTTCATTTATTTTTTTATTGGCCTTTTAACTTAAATTCAATTAGCCAACATATAGTACATTATTAGTGTCAGATGTAGAGTTTAGTAATTCATCAGTTTGGTATAACACCCAGTGCTCATCTCATCACGTACCCTCCTTAATGCCCATCACTCAATTACTCCATCCCCGACCTGCCTCCCCTCCAGCAACCCTTAGTTTGTTGCTTAGAATTAAGAGTCTCTCATAGTTTTTCTCCCTCTCTTATGACTTCTCATTCAGTTTTCTCTCCCTTCTCCTATGATCCTCCATGCTGTTTCCTATATTCCACATATGAGTGAAATCATAAGATAATTGTCTTTCTCTGATTGACTTATTGCACTCAGCATAATACCCTCCAGTTCCATCCATGTTGATGCAAATTGTCCTTTCTTTTGTATGGCAGAGAAGCCAACTTCTTTGTTGAAAGAAAATCCATGATTTTTCTGAGAAGTTGTACACAGCCAAGAGTTCATGTTATATATCAATGTACCTTCTCTGTCCATTAAGTAGGATTTATCTGTGACTCCTCACATAAGTCAGGCTAACCAAATTTTTTAAAAATATTATTTATTTATTTATTCATGAGAAACACAGAGAGAGAGGCAGACACAAAAGCAGAGAGGGAAGCAGGCTTCCTGCAGGGAGCCTGATGCGGAACTCGATCCTAGGACCCCAGGATCATGACCTGAGCAACAGGCAGACCTCAACCACTGAACTACTCAGGTGCCCCTAACCAAATTCTGTAGAGACAATATAAATCTAGTGAAATAATTAATTTGTATTACATCATGCTAAATAGTATACCTGACAGAAATGTTCAGTTATTCACTAGTGAAGAGGTGCCACGTAGAGGCAATTCACTTATCCAACTGAGCGTTGACAAGAATAAAGTGATTTGTTCTATGGTTAAAGTTACCATGAAATTGAAAGTGGGAGTTGGGGGAAAAAGAGCAAGTTAGAGTCAATTGTGTATGAATATGATATTCCTGAGGGAGTGTTAATTTCTTTATCTGTTAATATAGATACTGGCTTATATAGGACGCATAGGGTTTATGGGGGACTTCTGTTTGGAAATAAAGGTAATGAGTAAAAAAGTTGCATGTGGTTGTGTTTGTATGTGTGTATGTCTGTGAATGTGAGTATGCATATGTATATATGGATACTCCGGGTAGGTAGCAAGAAAAATTGAAAGCACTTAAAAACAATTAGGTTTAATTTTTAAAATTATATTTGTCCTACATTATGTTGTTTTTCCTTTTATATGGATTTTTATTAATGTTTTCCTCAAAGTGATTTCTTGGCACAGCTCATAGGCAGGCCTGCCTTATTCTCCCCAAGTTCTCCCTGTCTTCTGGGCTAGCCATCCTCTGCAGCCTTGCTACTTTTTTAAAAAAGATTTTATTTATTTATTCATGAGAGACAGAGAGAGAGAGACAGAGACACAGGCAGAGGGAGAAGCAGGCTCCATGCAGGGAGCCCGATGTGGGACTCAATCCCGGGTCTCCAAGATCATGCCCTGAGCCGAAGGCGGCGCTAAACTGCTGAGCCAACCGGGCTGCCTCAGCCTTGCCACTTTAAACTGATTGGTGGGACAGTGACTGTGACATTCTTTACTTGCTTGTTAGAAATGTAGAATCTCAATTCTCACTCCTCACTTAATGGATTAATCTTCAGTTTTGCAAAAGTCTTGGGTGATTCACAAATATCTTTGTTTGAGAAGTGCTCCTCTGAAGCGCCATGTTCAAAATAAAAAACTTCATCAACACCTCCCATATTTTTTCATCTTTTTTGTGTTTCTTATTTCCATTATTGATAATCCAATCTTTTCATTTGGCCAGGCTGAAAGCATCAGTCTTATTTGTCACTCTCATCTGTCATGTTCCCCACATCCCATCCATTGCCAAAGACTGGCAATTATATATCTTCAACATCTCTTGACTTTGTCATTTTCTTTCTATTCCCACTTTTAATCTCCTTGTTCACAGTCTAGTAAGCTTTCACCAGGCTATTGAAGTAGCAGGTAATGTGTGCATCCATATTTTGTCTCAAGACTTACTGGCTTCTAATCCATTCTACTTGTTGCTATGTTAGCTTTCCTAAAGCATACTTCTGTGTCATTTTGTGCTCAGAAATCTTCACAGCTTGTTTCCTACCAAAACCTGTTTCAATCCTTTAACATGACATTCAAGACTCTTCAGTCTTTCTAAATTCAACCTTTGGTATATTGTCATTCAGGCTGAATTTCAGCCTTATCTGATTATTTCCTTCCTCCCCCCACAACATGTCCCATAATTTTCTGCTGCTGTATTTTTGTTTATGACTGAAATGACCCTCTTAAACAATCACACGTGCAAGTATTAACTTCCTTCAAGGCCTTCTAAGCCCATTCTTTATCTTTTCTCACGGTTCATCATGTGCTTCCTTAGTATTGTTAGAACATCCCCACCTCTATTCTCTCTTAGTAAGCTTTGTATTCATGTCTTACCTCCTCTGATTAATTTTCAGGTCCTTGAAGGCAGGAACAGTATCTTGTTCTTCCTCTAGCCTGCCACAATGCCTAGCCAAGTACTTTATAAAAATAGATATTCAACCAATGCACTGTGAATGCAAATGAATAGAAGCAGGGAAGATGGAATGCTATCCTCCCACAAAGAGGCACTCCAGATATCAGCAGACATTTATCAAAGTATTTATTAAATCAGCTAGTGATATTAACAACCAGTAGCATGGGATAAACACAGAGAAGTTGACTGCTAGGATTAGTCCTATTTCTTATTAGTCCTACAATCAACTGTTCCCCTAATTGTCTCCTAATTTCTAAATGTGTTTTTATAGGTCCTCCAATTGCACCTGGCTGCAGTACAAGTGCACTTTGGCCACTCACACAGATAGCTATGTCTAGTAGAGCTTAAAAGTCTCATAACAAAAGTAGTTAACCCTACCAGTGGCACTGGATAAAGGCATTGCAGAGGTCATTGTGTTGTATTCTGGATCCTTGGGAAAATTATGCTTGATGGTGAGCTCTGATGTCAGACCTGTATTAGGTTCTTTACGTCATTGTGTATGGGTTTGTAACTCTTGGGAGCTCCCGGGGTGTAATCTGAAACTCACCTCTGCACTTTGAGCGCAGGGAGAGACTGAAGAAAGAGATAGACTACTCCAGGTTGGTGTGGCAATTTTAATAAGCAAAGGGTACTTACAGGTGAGGCTTCTCTTGGAGGTTAGCAAGATTAATATCCCTGCACCCACCCACCAAATCTTAAAAGTTTATTTACAGAGAGGCCTTAGCTGGGTTCAGCCAAGTGTACTGTGTACATATTCTCAACACCACATCACTATCTCAAAGCTATGTCCCTGAAGCAGCCTCTAGGAGTGGGAAAGGCAAGTGGAACCACATTCTAAGGACAGAAGATGGAGTGAGAAGCCTCTGATTTCCCAAGCCCAGCTCACAGATCAGCTGGTGGTCACATCTTGTCAGCCACCTTCCCCAACATTGTGAGAGTGTCTTAAGCTAGAATGTGTTTGAAGGCAAGACAGTTTTGCATCCTTTTTCACATGGTCTAGCCTAGCTCAGAGTGCTTCTGTGATTTTTGCGTGTGTATATGTAATTTTTTGTGCTTTCTTAATTAAGGAGACTGTGCTAATAAAATGATAGTGATATCATTTTTTATAACAACCATTTATTGGGAACCTACTATGTGTCAAGCAATATTCAAACATTACATATACCATATTATTTCATTTAATATTTATCAAAACCTGTTCACCTCATTCTGTAGATGAGATAGCTATGGCTTACAGTAATTATTTAACTTAGTCACATACAGACTTGAAGGTCAGGAAACTAGGAATTAGATCTTCACTTCGTTGATTTAAGTGCCTATATTCTAATTTCATTAGTATTGATGAGGAAGATAACCAGATTATTTTTATCTGACAGTGAATCTTAATTTGATAGGAAGGAGTAACAGAAATTTGATGATTTCATACTTTCAGACATTTCTGACATATTTAAACAGTAAAAATCAATGTTTTTTTTTTTTTAAATCAATGTTTATCTCTTTCCACGTTAGTTTTCTGAGCCCAGTTTTTTCACGGGTATCACTCCTAAACACCACACTACCACATACTCATTTCCTGCCTACTTATTCTTGTCAGACTCCTTTAATCCTTACTAATTTTCCTAAAGAGGACATTAGATATTCTGGTTTTTTTGTTTTTTTAAATTTCTTTTTATTGGAGTTCAATTTGCCAACATATAGCATAACACCCAGTGCTCATCCCATCAAGTGCCCCCCTCAGTACCCATCACCCAGTCACCCCAACCCCCACCCACTTCCCTTTCCACCACCCCTTGTTCGTTTGCCAGAGTTAGGAGTCTCTCATGTTCTGTCACCCTATTGGATATTACCACTCATTTTTTTTCTCCTTTCCCCTTTATTCCCTTTCACTATTTTTTATATTCCCCAAATGAATGAGACCATATAACGTTTGTCCTGCACTGATTGACTTATTTCACTCAGCATAATCCCTCCAGGTCCATCACATAGAAGCAAATGGTGGGTACTTGTCATTTCTAATGGCTGAGTAATATTCCATTGTATGCATAAACCACATCCTCTTTATCCATTCATTTTTCGATGGACACCGAGGCTCCTTCCACAGTTTGGCTATTGTGGACATTGCTGCTATAAACATCGGGGTGCAGGTGTTCCGGCGTTTCACTGCATCTGTATCTTTGGGATAAATCCCCAGCAGTGAAATTGCTGGCTCGTAAGGCAGGTCTATTTTTAACTCTTTGAGGAACCTCCACACAGTTTTCCAGAGTGGCTGCACCATTTCACATTCCCACCAACAGTGCAAGAGGGCTCCCCTTTCTCCACATCCGCTCCAACATTTGTTGTTTCCTGCCTTGTTAATTTTCCCCATTCTCACTGGTGTGAGGTGGTATCTCATTGTGGTTTTGATTTGTATTTCCCTGATGGTAAGTGATGCAGAGCATTTTCTCATGTGCTTGTTGGCCATGTCTATGTCTTCTTTGGTGAAATTTCTGTTCATATCTTTTGCCCATTTCATGATTGGATTGCTTGTTGCTTTGCTGTTGAGTTTAGGAAGTTCTTCCCAGATCTTGGATACTAGCCCCTTATCTGATAGGACATTTGCAAATATCTTCTGCCATTCTGTAGGTTGTCTTTTAGTTTTGTTGACTGTATCCTTTGCTGTGCAAAAGCTTCTTATCTTGATGAAGTCCCAATAGTTCAGTTTTGCTTTTTTTTGTCTTGCCTTCATGGATGTATCCTACAAGAAGTTGCTATGGCCGAGTTCAAAAAGGGTGTTGCCTGTGTTCTCCTGTAGGAGTTTGATGGAATCCTGTCTCACATTTAGATCTTTCATCCATTTTGAGTTTATCTTTGTGTATGGTGTAAGAGAATGGTCTAGTTTCATTCTTCTGCATGTGGATGTCTAATTTTCCCAGCACCATTTATTGAAGAGACTGTCTTTTTTCCAGTGGATAGTCTTTCCTGCTTTGTCGAATATTAGTTGACCATAAAGTTGAGGGTCCACTTCTGGATTCTGTATTCTGTTCCATTGATCTATATGTCTGTTTTTGTGCCACTACCACACTGTCTTGATGACCACAGCTTTGTAGTACAACCTAAAATCTGGCATTGTGATGCCCCCAGCTCTGGTTTTCTTTTTTAATATTCCCCTGGCTATGTGGGGTCTTTTCTGATTCCACACAAATCTTAAGATGATTTGATCCAACTCTCTGAAGAAAGTCCATGGTATTTTGATAGGGATTGAATTAAATGTGTAAATTGCCCTGGGTGGCATTGATATTTTCAATTATTAATTCTTCCAATCCATGAGCATGGAATATTTTTCCATCTCTTTGTGTCTTCCTCAATTTCTTTCAGAAGTGTTGTGTAGTTTTTAGGGTATATATCCTTTCCCTCTTTGGTTAGGTTTATTCCTAGGTATCTTATGCTTATGGGTGCAATTGTAAATGGGGTTGACTCCTTTATTTCTCTTTCTTCAGTCTCATTGTTAGTGTATAGAAATACCACTGACTTCTGGGCATTGACTTTGTATCCTACCACACTGTCGAATTGCTGTATGAGTTCTAGCAATCTTGGGGTGAAGTCTTTTGGGTTTTCTATATAGAGTATCATGTCATGGGCGAAGAGGGAGAGTTTGACTTCTTTGCCAATTTGAATGCCTTTTATTTCTTTTTGTTGTCTGATTGCTGAGGCTAGGACTTCTAGTACTATGTGGAATAGCAGTGGTGAGGGTGGACATCCCTGTTGGAAAGCCTCCCAGTGCTTCCCCATTGAGAATGATATTTGCTGTGGGCTTTTCATAGATGGCTTTTAAGATGCTGAGGAATGTGCCCTCTACCCTACACTCTGAAGATTTTTGATCAGGAATGGATCCTGTATTTTGTCAAATGCTTTCTCTGCATCTTTTGAGAGGATCCTATGTTCCTGTTTTTTTATCTTGCCGATATGATGAATCACATTGATTGTTTTACGAGTCTTGAACGAGCCTTGCATCCCGAGGATAAAACCCACTTGGTCATGGTGAATAATCTTCTAAATGTATTGTTGTATTCTATTGGCTAGTATCTTGTTGAGAATTTCTGAATCCATGTTCATCAGGGATATTGGTCTATAATTCTCCTTTTTGGTGGGGTCTTTGTCCTGTTTTGGATTTAAGGTGATGCTGGCCTCATAGAACGAGTTTGGAAGTACTCCATCTCTTTCTATCTTTCCAAACAGCTTTAGTAGAATAGGTATGGTTTCTTCTTTAAACGTTTGATAGAATTCCCCTGGGAAGCCATCTGGCCCTGGACTTTTGTGTCTTGGGAGGTTGTTGATGACTGTTTCAATTTACTCACTGGTTATTGGCCTGTTCAGGTTTTCAATTTCTTCCAGTTCCAGTTTTGGTAGTTTGTGGTTTTCCAGAAATGTGTCCATTTCTTCTAGATTGCCTAATTTATGTGCGTATAGCTGCTCATAATAAGTTTTTAAAATCGTTTGTATTTCCTTGGTATTGGTGGTGATCTCTCCTTTCTCATTCATGATTTTGTTAATTGGAGTCTTCTCTCTGTTCTTTTTAATAAGGCTGGCTAATGGTTTATCTATCTTATTAATTCTTTCAAAGAACCAACTGTTGGTTTTGTTGATCTGTTCCACAGTTCTTCTGGTCTCGATTTCATTGAGTTCTGCTCGAATCTTTATTAACTCTCTTCTGCTGGGTGTAGGATCTATTTGCTGTTTTTTCTCTAGCTCCTTTAGGTGCAAGGTTAGCTTTTGTCTTTGAGTTCTTTCCAGTTTTGGATGGCTGCTTTTATTGTGATGTATTTCCCCTTCAGTACTGCTTTTGCTGTATCCCAAAGATTTGAAAGGTTCTATCTTCATTCTCATTAGTTTCCATGAATCTTTTTAATTCTTCCCTAATTTCCTGATTGACCCTTTCATCATTTTTTTATTTTTTATTTTTTTAAAGATTTTTTATTTATTTATGAGAATGCACAGAGAGGAGAGAGAGAGAGGCAGAGACGCAGGCAGAGGAAGAAGCAGGCTCCATGCACCGGGAGCCCGATGTAGGATTCGATCCCAGGTCTCCAGGATCGTGCCCTGGGCCAAAGGCAGGCGCCAAACCGCTGCGCCACCCAGGGATCCCATGACCCTTTCATCTTTTAGCAGGATGGTCCTTAACCTCCACATTTTTGAAATCCTTCCAAACTTCTTGTGATTTAGTTCTAGTTTCAAAGCATTATGGTCTGAACATATGCAGGGTAAGATCCCAATCTTTTGGTATCGGTTAAGACCTGATTTGTGACCCAGTATGTGGTCTATTCTGGGGAAACTTCCAGGTGCACTTGAGTAGTATGTGTATTTAGTTGCGTTTGAAAGTACAGTTCTGTAAATATCTGTGAAATCCATCTTGTCCAGTGTATCATTTAAAGCTCTTGTTTGTTTGGAGATGTAGTGCTTAGAAAAACTGTTGATTGTAGAAAGTGCTACATTCAAGTCACCAGTATACGTGTATAATTATCTAAGTTTGTCTTATCTTTGGTTATTAATTGATTGTTATGCTTGGCAGCTCCCACATTCGGGGAATAAATATTCATGATTTTTAGTTGCTCTTGTCGGATAGATCCTTTTAGTATGATGTAGTCTCCCTCTTCATCTCTTACTACAGTCTTTGGGATAAACTTTAATTTATCTGATATAATAATGGCTACCCCTGCTTTCTTTTGAGGACCATTTGAATGGTAAATTGTTCTCTAACCTTTTATTTTCAGGCTGTAGATGTCCTTATGCCTAAAATGAGTCTCTTGTAGAAAGCAAATAGATCCAGTCTAAAACCCTGCACCTTTTGATGGGGTCATTATGCCCATTCATGTTCAGAGTTACTATTGAAAGATATGAATTTAGTGTCATCATGATACCATTCAGTCCCTGTTTTTGTGGATTGTTTCCTTGGATTTCCTGTTTCTATTACAGAGTTCCCCTTAGTATTTCTTGGAGTGCTGGTTTGAGGATCACATATTCTTTCAGTTTCTGCCTATCTCACAAGCTCTTTATCTGTCCTATTCTGAATGAGAGTCTTGCTGGATAAAGTATTCCTGGCTGCATGTTCTTCTCATTTAGGACCCTGAATATATCCTGCCAGCTCTTTCTGGCCTGCCAGATCTCTGTGAAGAGGTCTGCTGTTATCCTAATGCTTCTCCCCATGAAAGTTAGAGATTTCTTTTCTCTTGCTGCTTTAAGGATCTTCTCTTTATCTTTGGAATTTGCAAGTTCACTATTAAATGTCGAGGTGTTGAGCGTTTTTTTATTGATTTTGGGGGGGATCTATCTCCTGGATCTGAATGCCTGTTTCTCTTCCCATGATAGGGAAGTTTTCAGCTATGGTTTGTTCAAATACATATTCTGGACCTCTGTGCCTTTTGGAGCCCTTGGGAACCCCAATTAAACATAGATTTTTACTTCTTAGGCTGTCATTTATTTCCCTTAACATGTCCTCATGATCTTTTAATTGTTTTTTCTCTTTTTTCCTCAGTTTCCTTCATTGCCATCAACTTGTCTTCTATGTCACTCACTTGTTCTTCTACCTCATTAACCCTCGTCATTAGAACCTCCAATTTGGATTGCATCTTACTTAATTGATTCTTAATTTCGGCCTGATTAGTTCTAAATTCTGCAGTCATGAAGTCTCTTGAGTCCTTTGTGCTTTTTTCTAGAGCCACCAGTTGCTTTATAATTGTGCTTCTGAATTGGCTTTCTGACACTGAATTGTAATTCAAATTTTGTAACTCTGTGGGAGAGAGGATTGTTTCTCATTTTTTCTTTTGAGGTGGGTTTTTTCTTCTAGTCATTTTGCTCAGTGCAGAGTGGCCAAAAACAAGTTGTACTGTAAAAAGCAGAAAAAGAGAGAGAAAAAAGGGGGCGAACAAACCGAAAACAAAAAACAAGGGGGAGTATCCTCCTATTCTATATACTGTAAATTCCTCCACTTCCCCTGGAACTTTCCAGTGCTGATTGGTCAAGAACTTGCTCTTTCCCTGTCCGTCTAGCTGGTCTTCTGGGGAAGGGGCCTGCTGTGCTGATTCTCAGGTGTGTGCACCTGGGGGAGGTGCCTTGCCCCCTGCCAGGTGCACGGATCAGTGTGAGCTGTTTATCCTGTGAGGCCCCTGCTCAGTCCCAGGTGACACTAGGAGGAGGAATAACAGTGGCGGCGGCCAGCTCTCCAACTCTGGAGTCAGCTTCTGCAGTAACTACCGCAGCTCTAAGTCCGCAGGGACCTGGGTGCTCCGAGGGCGGGTGGCGCCCATCTGCACAGCTCGGGGTAGCCAACGGCAGGAACGTCCTTGCTGTCCTGGGCCCTCCCGGCCTCTGCCTGTCCCGGGGGGAGCGTCAGATCTTGTGCTGTGTCCCCCAGTGCCCTGGGCTCCAGGGCCTGCGCCTCTGGAAACGTGCTCCAAGGCCGCGCAGCATCCTCCGTGCAGAGTGGCTGCCTGTGCCACCGCCTGAGCTGCTCCCGAGGCCCCGCGGGGCGCGTGCTCCAGCCCTTTCTGGTGCTTGGCTGTCGGTGTCTGGCGAGCTCTCCCCCGGGTCACAGGTCCTCTGTTAGTGCCCCTGGGAGCCTGAGGGCATCCCTGCCCCTCCTGGGATCCTGCTCGAGCTAACTGTGAATGCCTTTCCATCTGGGAAGATTGGTAAAACTCCTGCTTCTCCGGGACTTGGCTTTCCTGTCATGGGGGCACTTGCTGCGGGGCCTTAGCCTGGCTCCTTGCGGGGCCCCTCCCCCTTGGATGCTTTTTTATTTCTTTATTATTTTTTTTTCTGTCTTCCTACCTTGATAGAAGCGCAAACTCTTCTCACTGTAGCATTCCAGCTGTTCTCTCTTTAAATCTCAGACCAAATTCATAGGTTTCCAGGATGATTTGAAAGTTATCTAGGTAAGTTGGTGGGGACAGGTGACTTGGGAACCCTATTCCTCGGGCATCTTGCCCTGCCCTCTCAGATATTCTGTTTCAGGTTAAGGTGACCACATTGCTTTGATGTGTCAAAACTCATTTTGTTGGGATCCCTGGGTGGTGAAGCAGTTTAGCGCCTGCCTTTGGCCCAGGGCACTATCCTGGAGACCCGGGATCAAATCCCATGTTGGGCTCCCGGTGCATGGAGCCTGCTTCTCTCTCTGCCTGTGTCTCTGCC
This sequence comes from Canis lupus dingo, assembly GCF_003254725.2. Lineage (NCBI taxonomy): Eukaryota > Metazoa > Chordata > Mammalia > Carnivora > Canidae > Canis > Canis lupus. The sequence continues at coordinate 103,067,072 of NC_064281.1, read as the reverse complement.
TCTCTCTCTCTCTCTCTCTGTGTGTGTGTGTGTGACTATCATAAATAAATAAAAATTAAAAAAAAACTCATTTTGTTCATTGTCTTTTTTAGCTCTTGATCTCCAAGAACTGCCATTGTTATACTGTCATTTGCAACTCATTCTCTACTCAGTGGTCACATTTACTAATTAAAAAAAATTCACTGGTGACTGCTTTTTAACAATGAGAGAATATTTATTTCAATACCAACATCAATTGCAATATGTTGGCTTATATTCCATAGGTCAAATGTGGTGAACAGCATCTTCTGTTAGATTCTCCTACTTTTAGTTTTATTTTGCACATTTGTGAGCTTCCAATTTGCAGTTCAAGTTCTTGAACATAGTCCTGGTTTCCATAATTTTCATTATTATAGTCAACCTTAGGATTTACTGAATGGAGAGAAAACACAGAGGCTTTGCACCCTATTATGATTTGTGTCTTTCAACCACTTTTATTGGAAAGCTTACAAATTTAAGAATAGTTAGAATCTGTCATTTTACAGCATGATCAGACCCATGATGAACTTCTATTATATATAGTTGAAGAAACCAGGAGGTGCAGTGGCCACTGGACAGGGTCTTATATAAGTTCTCATTACCTTAAGGTATAGAGGTGTGTGGATGGTGAAGTCAGTTAAGCGCCTGACTCTTGGTTTTGGCTCAGGTAATGACCTCAGAGTTTTGAGATCAAGCCCTGCACTGGGCTCTGCACTCAGTTCACAGTTGCATGAGATGCTCTCTCTTCCTCTCTCGTTGCCCTTCCCCTGAGAGTCCCCTCCCTCTCTCTCAACTAAATAAACATTTTTTTAAATGAATGTTTATATATAGCTAGTTGTTGACTCATCTACTTTCAGCCATGTTAGTTCAAAAAGTAAGGACAGGGCTTCCACACAGCTCATTTAATTCCCTCTGGTCTACAACCACATACTTTTGCTTGATTTTATTTCTTTAGTCATCTTAATTTATACTGTATAAGTAAATACTTTACCATTATGTACAAGTAATTTCATAGCTCCAATTAAATAAAGCACCTAATAAAGATTCTGAACTCCAAACTGTTTAAAAATTTCTCTGAGTAATGGGCAAATACTAGCAATTTATTTACTTTTATAATTGTACCACTAGAATCTCATTTTCGGGGGGCTCAGAATGTAGACTATTATATTATTTTCAGAGGGCAGCTTCATTATAAACCCAAATGATAGACCTTATTAGCAATCCATTAACAATGTATGACAATCTTCTTGACAAAATTGAAATCTGGGATTTTGGGAATGTTTATTTTTTAAAAAGGTTTATTTTAAACAGAGAGAGAGACAGAGAATGAGAGGAGGGTCAGGGGCAGAGGGAAACGAAGGGAGAGAGAATCCCAAGCAGACCCCTACTGAGCACACAGCCTGACTTGGGGCTGGGTCCTATGACCCATGAGATCATGACTTGAGCTGAAACCAAGAGTCAGACTCTTAACTGACTGAGCCACCCAGGTGCTTCTCAGGCAAATGCTTCATGTGATGAGCAAGCAAGGTCTCAGTATGGCTATACATTGGTGACAAATTTTATATTCCTTTTCACCTTGTGAGATTATCCACTCTCTTATTGATCATAATTTAGCATTTGACACATGGAAAGAAATTATATATGACTTAAAGTATATGAAAACCATATAAAATCCTGGCCAGTGATTCTTCTACAGAACCTTTACTATAGAGCATGATGGCAGAAGAGTAGGGGTCCTCAACTCACCTAGCCCCACAAACTTACCTAGATAACTTTTGAAACATCCTGAACACTTACGAATTCAACCTGAGATTTAAAGAGACAACAGCTGGAATGCTACAGAGAGAAAAATTTTTGCTTCTAACCAGGTAGGAAGGTTTAAAAAAAGGTTAAAAAGAATAAAGTGGGGGAGGAGAATTGTGAGTAGCCATGAAAGCCTCTGGGGCAGGAAAGCCCAGCCCTGGAGAAGTGGGAACTTTAAAAATCGACACCTGAGTTTTCCCTGACAGAAAAGTGCTTAGCAGGGAAATCAGGCAGAATCGCAGGAGGGGCAGTGAAACCTCAGTATTCCTGCAGTCACTATAAGAGGAGAGGTGCCTGGGTGAAATCTCACCACAAACCACAGTCTGATATTGGTAAAGAGCTGCAGTGCTGCAGCCCTCTGGGGCATTTGGGAGAAGCCAGTTGGTTAGGCAGGCCAGCTCCAGACAGAGGTGGCTGTACCCAGTTCCCTTTGGGAGAGGCAGTCCTCAGGAGTACAGGTCCAATGACACAGGGCCCCAGATCCCAGGGCGCACAAACAGGGAAAGCTGGTGATTCTGTGTTCCCCTTGGGACAGGCAGAAGTGGGGAGGGCATAGGAAAGTGAGAACTCTCCTGCTGCTTGGCACCATGTAAGCTGTGCAGATCAGAGCAACCATGCCTGTCCCCAGGAGCATCTAGGCCAGTGTGGACTGGGAGACTGCAGTTAGTTTACTCGAGGGGAGCTTGACTCCAGAGCTGGAAATCTGGCCGCTGCCATTGTTGTTTTTCCTTTATTTCACCTTGTGCCTGAGAGAGGCAGGCCTCTAGGGAACAAAGGCCTCACAGGATAAGCAGCTTACACAGAGCCTGCACTTGGCAGGAGTGGGGCATCTCCTCCCAGGCACAGACACATAAGAATCAGCACAGCAGACTCCTCCCCCAGAAGAACTGCTGAAAGAACAAGGGAAGAGCAAGTTTATTGACCAAGCAGCACTGGAAACCTCCAGGATGGGGGGAAAATAGTATATAGAACTAGAGGGTCCTTTTTTCCCCCATCAAGACTCATTTTTGTATCAGATTAAAAATTTCCAATATTTTTTCTCTTTTCCCACCTTATTTTTTTTAATTTATTTTTTATTGGTGTTCAATTTACTAACATACAGAATAACCCCCAGTGCCCGTCACCCATTCACTCCCACCCCCCGCCCTCCTCCCCTTCCACCACCCCTAGTTCGTTTCCCAGAGTTAGCAGTCTTTACCTTCTGTCTCCCTTTCTGATATTTCTCACACATTTCTTCCCCCTTCCCTTATATTCCCTTTCACTATTATTTATATTCCCCAAATGAATGAGAACATATAATGTTTGTCCTTCTCCGACTGGCTTACTTCACTCAGCATAATACCCTCCAGTTCCATCCACGTTGAAGCAAATGGTGGGTATTTGTCATTTCTAATAGCTGAGTAATATTCCATTGTATACATAAACCACATCTTCTTTATCCATTCATCTTTCGTTGGACACCGAGGCTCCTTCCACAGTTTGGCTATCGTGGCCATTGCTGCTATAAACATCGGGGTGCAGGTGTCCCGGCGTTTCATTGCATTTGTATCTTTGGGGTAAATCCCCAACAGTGCAATTGCTGGGTCGTAGGGCAGGTCTATTTTTAACTGTTTGAGGAACCTCCACACAGTTTTCCAGAGTGGCTGCACCAGTTCACATTCCCACCAACAGTGTATGAGGGTTCCCTTTTCTCCGCATCCTCTCCAACATTTGTTGTTTCCTGCCTTGTTAATTTTCCCCATTCTCACTGGTGTGAGGTGGTATCTCATTGTGGTTTTGATTTGTATTTCCCTGATGGCAAGTGATGCAGAGCATTTTCTCATGTGCATGTTGGCCATGTCTATGTCTTCCTCTGTGAGATTTCTGTTCATGTCTTTTGCCCATTTCATGATTGGATTGTTTGTTTCTTTGGTGTTGAGTTTGATAAGTTCTTTATAGATCTTGGAAACTAGCCCTTTATCTGATATGTCATTTGCAAATATCTTCTCCCATTCTGTAGGTTGTCTTTGAGTTTTGTTGACTGTATCCTTTGCTGTGCAAAAGCTTCTTATCTTGATGAAGTCCCAATAGTTCAGTTTTGCTTTTGTTTCTTTTGCCTTCGTGGATGTATCTTGCAAGAAGTTACTATGGCCGAGTTCAAAAAGGGTGTTGCCTGTGTTCTTCTCTAGGATTTTGATGGAATCTTGTCTCACATTTAGATCTTTCATCCATTTTGAGTTTATCTTTGTGTATGGTGAAAGAGAGTGGTCTAGTTTCATTCTTCTGCATGTGGATGTCCAATTTTCCCAGCACCATTTATTGAAGAGACTGTCTTTTTTCCAGCGGATAGTCTTTCCTACTTTGTCGATTATTAGTTGATCATAGAGTTAAGGGTCCACTTCTGGATTCTCTATTCTGTTCCATTGATTTATGTGTGTTTTTGTGCCAGTACCACACTGTCTTGATGACCACAGCTTTGTAGTACAACCTGAAATCTGGCATTGTGATGCCCCCAGATATGGTTTTCTTTTTTAAAATTCCCCTGGCTATTCGGGGTCTTTTCTGATTCCACACAAATCTTAAAATAATTTGTTCTAACTCTCTGAAGAAAGTCCATGGTATTTTGATAGGGATTGCATTAAACGTGTATATTGCCCTGGGTAACATTGACATTTTCACAATATTAATTCTGCCAATCCATGAGCATGGAATATTTTTCCATCTCTTTGTGTCTTCCTCAATTTCTTTCAGAAGTGTTCTATAGTTTTGAGGGTATAGATCCTTTACCTCTTTGGTTAGGTTTATTCCTAGGTATCTTATGCTTTTGGGTGCAATTGTAAATGGGATTGACTCCTTAATTTCTCTTTCTTCAGTCTCATTGTTAGTGTATAGAAATGCCACTGACTTCTGGGCATTCATTTTGTATCCTGCCACGCTACCGAATTGCTGTATGAGTTCTAGCAATCTTGGGGTGGAGACTTTTGGGTTTTCTATGTAGAGTATCATGTCATCGGCGAAGAGGGAGAGTTTGACTTCTTCTTTGCCAATTTGAATGCCTTTAATGTCTTTTTGTTGTCTGATTGCTGAGGCTAGGACTTCCAGTACTATGTTGAACAGTAGTGGTGAGAGTGGACATCCCTGTCTTGTTCCTGATCTTAGGGGAAAGGCTCCCAGTGCTTCCCCATTGAGAATGATATTTGCTGTGGGCTTTTCATAGATGGCTTTTAAGATGTCGAGGAATGTTCCCTCTATCCCTACACTCTGAAGAGTTTTGATCAGGAATGGATGCTGTATTTTGTCAAATGCTTTCTCTGCATCCAATGAGAGGATCATATGGTTCTTGGTTTTTCTCTTGCTGATATGATGAATCACATTGATTGTTTTATGGGTGTTGAACCAGCCTTGTGTCCCAGGGATAAATCCTACTTAGTCAAGGTGAATAATTTTTTTAATGTACTGTTGGATCCTATTGGCCAGTATCTTGTTGAGAATTTTTGCATCCATGTTCATCAGGGATATTGGTCTGTAATTCTCCTTTTTGGTGGGGTCTTTGTCTGGTTTTGGAATTAAGGTGATGCTGGCCTCATAGAACGAATTTGGAAGTACTCCATCTCTTTCTATCTTTCCAAACAGCTTTAGGAGAATAGGTATGGTTTCTTCTTTAAACATTTGATAAAATTCCCCTGGGAAGCCATCTGGCCCTGGACTCTTGTGTCTTGGGAGGTTTTTGATGACTGCTTCTATTTCCTCCCTGGTTATTGGCCTGTTCAGGTTTTCTATTTCTTCCTGTTCCAGTTTTGGTAGTTTGTGGTTTTCCAGGAATGCGTCCATTTCTTCTAGATTGCCTAATTTATTGGCGTATAGCTGTTCATAATATGTTTTTAAAATCGTTTGTATTTCCTTGGTGTTGGTAGTGATCTCTCCTTTCTCATTCATGATTTTATTAATTTGAGTCTTCTCTCTCTTCTTTTTAATAAGGCTGGCTAATGGTTTATCTATCTTATTAATTCTTTCCAAGAACCAACTCCTGGTTTTGTTGATCTGTTCCACAGTTCTTCTGGTCTCGATTTTGTTGAGTTCTGCTCGAATCTTTATTAACTCCCTTCTTCCCTTGGGTGTAGGATCTATTTGCTGTTTTTTCTCTAGCTCCTTTATGTGTAAGGTTAGCTTTTGTATTTGAGTTCTTTCCAGTTTTTGAATGGATGCTTGTATTGCGATGTATTTCCCCCTTAGGACTGCTTTTGCAGCATCCCAAAGATTTTGAACGGTTGTATCTTCATTCTCATTAGTTTCCATGAATCTTTTTAATTCTTCCTTAATTTCCTGGTTGACCCTTTTATCTTTTAGCGGGATGGTCCTTAACCTCCACGTGTTTGAGGTCCTTCCAAACTTCTTGTTGTGATTTAGTTCTAATTTCAAGGCATTATGGTCTGAGAATATGCAGGGGACAATCCCAATCTTTTGGTATCGGTTCAGACCCGATTTGTGACCCAATATGTGGTCTATTCTGGAGAAAGTTCCATGTGCGCTTGAGAAGAATGTGTATTCAGTTGTGTTTAGATGTAAAGTTCTGTAGATATCTGTGAAATCCATCTGGTCCAGTGTATCATTTAAAGCTCTCGTTTCTTTGGAGATGTTGTGCTTAGAAGACCTATCGAGTATAGAAAGAGCTAGATTGAAGTCACCAAGTATAAGTGTATTATTATCTAAGTATTTCTTCACTTTGGTTAATAATTGATTGATATATTTGGCAGCTCCCATATTCGGGGCATATATATTGAGGATTGTTAAGTCCTCTTGTTGAATAGATCCTTTAAGTATGAGATAGTGTCCCTCTTCATCTCTCACTACAGTCTTTGGGGTAAATCTTAGTTCATCTGATATAAGGATGGCTACCCCTGCTTTCTTTTGAGGACCATTCGAATGGTAAATGGTTCTCCAACCTTTTATTTTCAGGCTGTAGGTGTCCTTCTGTCTAAAATGAGTCTCTTGTAGACCAGCAAATAGATGGGTCCTGCTTTTTTATCCAGTCTGAAACCCTGCGCCTTTTGATGGGGTCATTAAGCCCGTTCACATTCAGAGTTACTATTGAGAGATATGAGTTTAGTGTCATCATGATATCTATTCAGTCCTTGTTGTTGTGGACTGTTCCACTGAACTTCTTCTTAAAGGGGAATTTTAAGAGTCCCCCTTAAAATTTCTTGCAGAGCTGGTTTGGAGGTCACATATTCTTTTAGTTGCTGCCTGTCTTGGAAGCTCTTTATCTCTCCTTCCATTTTGAATGAGAGCCTTGCTGGATAAAGTATTCTTGGTTGCATGTTCTTCTCATTTAGGACCCTGAATATATCCTGCCAGCCCTTTCTGGCCTGCCAGGTCTCTGTGGAGAGGTCTGCCGTTACCCTAATACTCCTCCCCATAAAAGTCAGGGATTTCTTGTCTCTTGCTGCTTTAAGGATCTTCTCTTTATCTTTGGAATTTGCAAGCTTCACTATTAAATGTCGAGGTGTTGAACGGTTTTTATTGATTTTAGGGGGGGGATCTCTCTATTTCCTGGATCTGAATACCTGTTTCCCTTCTCAGATTAGGAAAGTTTTCAGCTAGAATTTGTTCAAATACATATTCTGGCCCTCTGTCCCTTTCGGCGCCCTCGGGAACCCCAATTAAACATAGGTTTTTCTTTCTCAGGCTGTCGTTTATTTCCCTTAATCTATCCTCATGGTCTTTTAATTGTTTGTCTCTTTTTTCCTCAGTTTCCCTCTTTGCTATCAACTTGTCTTCTATGTCACTCACTCGTTCTTCCACCTCGTTAACCCTCGTCGTTAGGACTTCTAGTTTGGATTGCATCTCATTCAATTGATTTTTAATTTCTGCCTGATTAGCTCTAAATTCTGCAGTCATGAAGTCTCTTGAGTCCTTTATACTTTTTTCTAGAGCCACCAGTAGCTGTATAATAGTGCTTCTGAATTGGCTTTCTGACATTGAATTGTAATCCAGATTTTGTAACTCTGTGGGAGAGAGGACTGTTTCTGATTCTTTCTTTTGAGGTGAGGTTTTCCTTCTAGTCATTTTGCTCAGTGCAGAGTGGCCAAAAGCAAGTTGTATTGGGAAAAAGAGAAAAAGAGAGGAGAGAAAGAAGGAAAGAAAAGAGAAAGAGAAAAAAAAAGGGAAGAAAAAGAAAACGGAAAAAAAAGAAGAAAAAGAGAAAGAAAAAGAAAGGAGAAAAAAAGGGGGTGGGGGAAGGAAACAAATCAAAAAGCAAAACAAAACAAAACAAAAAAAAAAAAAAAAAAAGAACCACCGGGGAGTATCTTCTGATTCTGTGTACTTTAAGTCCCTTGGCTTCTCCTGGAAGTTGTCAGTCTAGCTGGTGTTTTGGGGGAGGGGCCTGTTGTGCTGATTTTCAGGTGTTAGCAGTTGGGGGAGCTGCTGTGCCCCTGCCTGGTGCAGGGCTCAGTGGGGGTTGTTTACTCCGTGAGGCCGCAGGAGGAGCAGCCCCAGTGGCGGGGCCAGGTCTGGAAACCTGGATTCAGCTCCGGCAGGAACTCCGTCTGCAGGGCCTGGAGGCTCTGGGGCGGGGCCTGATCTGCTCAGCTCGGGGGCAGGAGCGTCCTTGCTGTCCTGAGCCCTCCCGGCCTCTGCCTGTCCCGGGGGAGGCCGGATCCTGGGCTGTGTCCCGGCGCCCTGTGCTCCGGAGCCTGCGCTGTTGGATTCGCGCTCCCGGACCAAGCAGCCCCCTCCGCGGAGCCGCCGCCCTCCCCCCTCCGAGCTGCTCCGGTCCCGCCGCGTGCGCTGCAGCCCTTAGGGAGCTCGGCGCACTCTCCTGGGCGCGCAGTTGCTCTGTTACTGTCCCGGGGAGCCCGAGGGCATCCCCGCCCTCCTGGGTCCTGCTCCAACTCCCTGGAGCCCCTTTCCGCCCGGGAAGGTTGGTGCAGCTCCTGCTTCTCCCGGAGGGGGCTCTCCTGTCCTGGGGACACTCGCCCCGGCCTCAGCCCGGCTCCTCGCGGGGCCCCTCCCCCTTGGAGGCCTTTGTTTCTTTACTTCTTTTTCCCCGTCTTCTTACCTTGATAGAAGCGCGAACTCTTCTCACTGTTGCATTCCAGCTGGTCTCTCTTTAATTCTCAGGCTGAATTCATAGATTTTCAGGATGATTGGAAGGTTTTCTAGGTAATTTGGTGGAGACAGGTGATTTGGGGACCCTACTCTTCTGCCATCTTGCTCCTCCTCTTTTCCCACCTTAACTACTATACCTTACCAGCTCTTCACTTTTAAGTTTTTTCCTTTTTGACTTTCATATATTTACAATTACATATCTTAGATCTATTTTTCACTTCCGGATTCCCTTCAACATATTCAATTTAATTTTGGTAGATATATGAGATATGGGTTTTTGTTTTGTGTTTTTTGTTTTGTCTTCCTCATTTTGTTTTATAATGGTGGAAGTTACTACCTTCTAAAACATGACCAACATACACCCAGCACCAAGGGGAACACCGTGTTGGTTCATTCTGTGAGATTGATTTCTTCTCTTCCTTCCCATTTGACCTCACTCTTTTATCTCATTTATATTATTGTGGTCAATGTTGGGGCTTTCTACAAGTATTGCTGGTTTATATAAATTTGGGATTGAGCATCTTCCAACATACAGAACAAAATACACTCAGAACCAAGAGGATCACCTTCTAGGACCCTTTAGGTAGACTACCTTCTTTCTCCAGTACCAATTTTTTACCACCACCATCCCCTTGCCCCCCCTTTTTTCTTTTTTCTATTTCTCCTATTTTCTTTACTTTTTTCTTTTTTTTCTTCTTTGTGGTTTTTGGCCCTTTATTTTTACTGCTTTTTTTACCTTTTTTTTTTTTCACTTCAGTGGTCCTTTTGCTTTATTTTCTTCTGCTCTTTTTTCTTTTATTTTCTGGTCTCTGACCTCTTCAGAATCATCTAGAGTGTATCTTACTTAGTTCGTGGTTCATATTTTTTTAAAAAAAGTTTTTAAAATTTATTTATGATAGTCACACACAGAGAGAGAGAGACAGAGACATAGGAAGAGGGAGAAGCAGGCTCCATGCACCGGGAGCCCCACGTGGGATTCGATCCCAGGTCTCCAGGATCGCGCCTTGGGCCAAAGGTAGGTGCCAAACCGCTGTGCCACTCAGGGATCCCGCGTGGTTCATATTTTTGACTCAGCCTGTTCATACAGCTCGTTACTCTGCATTAGACAAAAATGACTAGACAGAAGAATTCCCTACAAAAGAAAGAACTGGAAACAGTACTCTCTGCCACAGAGTTGCAGAATTTGGATTTCAACACACTGTCAGAAATTCAACTTAGAAGTAGAATTATAAAGCTACTGGTGGCTCTGAAAAAAAGCATAAAGGACTCTAGAGACTTTGTTAGTGCAGAATTGAGATTTAATCAGGCCGAAATTAAAAATAGATTAAATGAGATGCAATCCAAACTGGATGTTCTAACTGCTAAGTTAATGAGGTGGAAAAGAGAGTGAGTGACAAAGAAGACAAGTTGATGGTAAGGAAGGAAGCTGAGGAACAGAGAAAAACAATTATGAGACCATGAGGAAAGGCTAAGAGAAATAAATGATAGTTTGAGAAGGAAGAATATATATCTAACTGGGATTCCAGAAGAGGCTGAGAGAGAGTGAGACAGAGAGGACCACAAAGTATATTTGAACAAATCACAGCTAAGAACTTCCCTAATCTGAAGAAGGACACAGGCATTCATATATAAGAGATAGAGAGGATCCCCAAAAAAATCAATAAAAAGCATTCAACACCTCAACATTTAATAATGAAATGTGCAAAGTTCAAAGATAAAGAGAAAATTCTTAAAGCAGCTCGAGACAAGAGATTCTTAACTTATATGGGGAAAAATACCAGATTAACAGCAGACCTCATCACAGAGACCTGGCAGGCCAGAAGGGATGGCATGATATATACAGGGTATGAAATGAGAAGACCATGCAGCCAAGAATACTTTATTAAGCAAGTCTCTCATTCAGGATAGGAGAGATAAAGAGCTTCCAAGATAGGCAGAAACTGAAAGAATTTGTGATCACCAAACCACCTCTGCAAGAAATATTAAGGGGCACCCTGTAAAAGAAAGAGGGAGCCCAAAGAAACAATCCAAAAAAACAGAGACTGAATAGGTAATACGATGACATTCGATTCATATCTTTCAATAGTAAATCTGAACATGAATGGGCTAAATGATCTCACCAAAAAATGCAGGGTGTCAGACCAGATAAAAAAACAACACCCATTATATGTTGTCTACAAGAAACGAATTTTATTTTATTTTTAAAAATATTTTATTTATTTATTCATGAGACAGAGAGAGAGAGAGAGAGAGGCAGAGACACAGGCAGAGGGAGAAGCTGGTTCGACACGGGGAACCCGAGGGGGGCCTAATCCTGGGACCCCGGGATCGCTCCCTGGGCCGAAGGCAGGCACTAAACCACTAAGCCACCCAGGGATCCCCAAGAAACTCATTTTAGACCTATGGACATCTCCAGCCTGAAAATGAAGGGGTGAAGAACCATTTACCATTCAAATGGTCCTCAAAAGAAAGCTGGGGTAGCAATCCTCACACCAGATAAATTAAAGTTTATCCCAAAGACTGTGGTAAGAGATGAAGAGGGACACTATATCATAATTAAATGGTCTATCCAACAAGAGGACCTAACAATCATGAATACTTATGCCCCTAGTGTGGGAGCTGCCAAGTATATCAATCAATTAATAACCAAGTAAGGATATACTTAGATACTAATACACTAATAGTAGAAGACCTCAACACGGCACTTTCAGAAAATGACAGATATTCTAAGCATAACATCACTAAAGAAACAATGGCTTTAAATGATACACTGGACCAGATGGATTTCACAGATATATACAGAACTTTCCATCCGAACACAACTGAATACACATTCTTCTCAAGTGCACATGGAACCTTCTCCAGAATAGACCACACACTGGGTGACAAATCAGGTCTCAATCAATACCAAAAGATGAGAATTGTCCTCTGCATATTTTCAGACCACAATGCTTTGAAACTAGGACTCAATCACAAGAAAGCATTTGGAAAAAACTCAAATACGTGGAGGTTAAAGAGCATCCTACTAAAAGATGAATGGGTCAACCAGGAAATTAGAGAAGAATTAAAAAGATTCGTGGAAACTAACAAAAATGAAGATACAACCGTTCAAAATCTTTGGGATACAGCAAAGTTGGTCCTAAGAGGGAAATATATCACAATACAAGCATCCCACCAAAAAAAAAAAAAAAAAAATGGAAAAAAAACTCAAACACACAAGCTAACCTCGCGCCTAAAGGAAATGGAGAAAAAAAAGCAAGTAAAACCTACACCAAGCAGAATAAGAGACATAATAAAGATTTGAGAAGAACTCCATGAAATAGAGACCAGAAGAAATGTAGAACAGATCAACAAAACCAGGAGTTGGTTCTTTGAAAGAATTAATAAGATAGATAAACTCCTAGTTAGCCTTATTAGAAAGAAAGAAGAAAAGACTCAAATTAAAAAAAAAAATCACGAATGAAAGAGGAGAAATCACAACCAATACCAAGAAAATACAATTTAAAAACTGTATTATAAGCAGCTATATGCCAACAAATTAGGCAGTCTAGAAGAAATGGATGCATTTCTGGAAAACCACAAATTACCAAAACTGGAGCAGGAAGAAATAGAAAACCTGAACAAGCCAATAACCAGTGAGGAAATTGAAACAGTAATCAAAAACCTCCCAAGACACAAAAGTCCAGGGCTGGATGTCTTCCTAGGGTAATTCTATCAAATGATTAAAGAAGAAAGTATACCTATTCATCTAAAGCTGTTTCGAAGGATAGAAAGGGATGGAATACTTCCAAACACATTTTATGAGGCCACCATTACCTTGAAACCAAAACCAGACAAATACTCCACCAAAAAGGAGAATTATAGACCAGTATGCCTGATGAACATGGATGCAAAAATTCTTAACAAGATACTAGCCAATAGTATCCAACAGTACATTAAGAATATTATTCACCATAACCAAGTAAAGTTTAGCCCCGGGATGCAATGTTGGTTCAACACTAGTAAAACAATCAATGTGATAGATCACATCAGCAAGAGAAAAAACAAGAACCATATGATCATCTCAATTGATGCAGAGACAGCATTTGACAAAATACAGCACACATTCCTCATCAAAACTCTTCAGCGTGGGATGCCTGAATGGCTCAGTGGCTAAGCAGCTGCCTTCAGCTCAGCACATGATCCTGGAATCCCGGGATCGAGTCCCACATTGGGTTCCCTGCATAGAGCCTGCTTCTCCCCCTGCCTGTGTCTGTCTGTCTCTCTCTCTCTCTGCATTCTCTCATGAATAAATAAAAAAAATCTTAAAAAAATCTTCAGAGTGTAGGGATAGAAGGAACAGTTCTCAATACCTTAAAAGCCATCTGTAAAAAGCCCACGGAAAATATCATTCTCAATGGGAGAAAAGTGAGAGCTTTCCCCTAAGATCAGGAACACGACACGGATGACCACTCTCACCACTGCTATTCAACATAGTACTAGAATTCTTAGCCTCAGCAATCAGACAACATAAAGAAATGAAAAGCATTCAAATTGGCAAAGAAGAAGTCAAACTCTCCCTCTTCACAGATGACATGATACTGTACATAGAAAATCCAAAAGACTCCATCCCAAGATTGCTAGAACTCAAAGAGCAATTCGGTAATGTGGCAGGATGCAAAATCAATGCACAGAAATCAGTGGCCTTCCTATACACTAACAATGAGACTGAAGAAAGAGAAATTAAGGAGTCAATCCCATTTACAATTGCACCCAAAAGCATAAGATACCTGGGAATAAACCTAACCAAAGATGTAAGGAATCTATACCTTAAAAACTACAGAACACTTCTGAAAGAAAATGAGGAAGACACAAAGATATGGAAAAATATTGCATGCTCATGATTGGAAGAATTAATATTGTGAAAATGTCTATGCTACCCAGGGCAATTTATATGTTCAATGCAATCCCTATCAAAATACCATGGACTTTCTTCACAGACTTGGAACAATTAATGTTAAGATTTGTGTGGAATCAGAAAAGACCCCGAATAGCCAGGGGGATATTGAAAAAGAAAACCAGACCTGGGGGCATCACAATGCCAGATTTAAAGTTGTACTACAAAGCTGTGATCATCAAAACAGTGTGGTACTGGTGCAAAAACAGACACATAGATCAATGGAACAGAATAGAGAATCCCGAAGTGGACCCTCAACTCTGTGGTCAACTAATATTTGACAAAGCACGAAAGACTATCCACTGGAAAAAGGACAGTCTCTTCAATAAATGGTGCTGGGAAAATTAGACAGCCACATGCAGAAGAATGAAACTAGACCATTCTCTTACACCATACACAAAGATAAACTCAAAATGGTTGAAAGATCTAAATGTGAGACAATAATCCATCAAAATCCCAGAAGAGAACACAGGCAACACCCATTTGAACTTGGCCACAGCAACTTCTTGCAAGATACACTTATGAAGGCAAGTGAAAGAAAAGCGAAAATAACTATTGGGACTTAATCAGGATAAAAAGCTTCTGGGACACCTGGGTGGCTCAGCAGTTGAGCATTTGCCTTTGGCTCAGTGCATGATCCTGGGATCCTAGGATTGAGTCCCACATCAGGCTCCCTGCGTGGATCTTGCTTCTCCCTCTGCCTATGTCTCTGCCTCCCTCTGTGTGTCTCTTATGAATAAATAAATAAAATCTTTTTTAAAAAGGATAAAAATGGGGATCTCTGGGTGGCTCAGTGGTTAAGCGCCTGCCTTCGGCCCAGGGCGTGATCATGGAGTCCCAGGATCGAATCCCATATCAGGCTTCCTGCATGGAGCCTGCTTCTCCCTTTGCCTGTGTCTCTGCCTCTCTCTCTCTCTCTCTCTCTCTCTCTCTCTCTGTCTCTCATGAATAAATAAAATCTTTTTAAAAAAAGGATAGAAAGCTTCTGCACAGCAAAATAAACAGTCAACAAAACTAAAAGACAACCTACAGAATGGGAGAAGACATTTCCAATGACATATCAGAAAAAAGGCTAGTATCCAAGATCTATAAAGAACTTATTAAACTTAACACCCAAGAAACAAAAAATACAATTATGAAATGGGCAGAAGACAACAGAAATTTCACCAAAGAAGAGATACACATGGCCAAAAAATGGATGAAAAATGCTCTGCATCACTTGCCATCAGGGAAATACACAGCAAAGCCACAATGAGATACCACCTCACATCAGTTAGAACAGAAAAAAATTAACAAAACAGGAAACAACAAATGTTGGAGAGCATGTGAAGGGGGAACCCTCTTGCACTGTTGGTGGCATGTGAACTGGTACAGCCACTCTGGAAAACAGTGTGGAGGTTCCTCAAAATGTTTAAAATAGAGCTACTCTGCAACCCAGCAATTGCACATGGGATATTTACCTCAAAGATACAGATGTAGTGAAATGCCATGACACCTGCACCCCAATGTTTATAGCAGCAATGTACACAATATCCAAACTGTGGAAGGAGCCACGATGTCCTTCTACAGATGGATGGATAAAGAAA
Source organism: Canis lupus dingo (assembly GCF_003254725.2). Classification (NCBI taxonomy): domain Eukaryota; kingdom Metazoa; phylum Chordata; class Mammalia; order Carnivora; family Canidae; genus Canis; species Canis lupus. The sequence goes on along the minus strand of NC_064281.1, from coordinate 103,051,640 downwards.
ATGTGTTATATATATAAGTAGAATATTACTTCAGCCATCAAAAAGGACAAATACTCACCATTTGCTTAGACGTGGATGTTAACTGGAGGGTATTATGCTGAGTGAAGTTAGTCAATAGGAGAAGGAAATCATCATATATTTTCACTCATACAGTGAATATAAGAAATACTGAAAGGGATTATAAGGGAACTGACTGGGCAAAATTAGATAGGGAGACAAACCATGAGAGACTTCTAACTCTTCGAAATGAACAAAGGGTTGCAGAAGGGGAGGTGGGCAGGGGATTGGGGTAACTGGGTGATGTGCACTGAGGAGGGCACTTGCCAGGATGAGCACTGGATGGTATACTATATGTTCGCAAATAGAACTTCAATAAAAACAAATGAAAGAAATAAAAAAGAACCTCTAGTACCATTAAGAAAGTCAGAAGTCAGTAAAAAATAGTTTTTTGACAGATATATAACAGCTTTGAACAGAATTAGGTGGCATGTGTTTTGACTATCCTTTGTTTTAAAATTTTCTTAATAACTGGATGCCACTTTGAATAATTTGGATTCATGAACCCTATCATAAAAAAGAGAAGGATAAATATCCATCTACCTGCAGATGATTTAGTTTTATTGCAGAAAATTGAGAGTGGTTTCAATAGACATTGGTCCTGCTAATTACTCTCAGTCATAATGGCTTTATCTCAAACGATTATTTTTAATAGTAGTCTTCTAGAATTTAATTTTCTTATGTATAACAGCACAACAATGTATCATTGGAGGGCATTTAGAAATATATGCAGATAGAAGTAGAAATAACTATAAAATGGGACATTCACCAAAAAGTTACATTGTCTTGCCTTTGCTTTGAACTGGTTGTTCTATAGTACTTTTTGAGGATTTTCTGACTGTAGTGGGTAATTAGTAACACTTGTTTTGTAAATTTTACATGCTAAAATAACTGATATGCTTTATTACTGTAGTGTTCAAATCGCATTACATTTTTAAATAAATACACTATTTTAATAAGAAGTTTTAAGTTTACAAAAAATTGAGCAGAATATGCAATTATTGTATACCCATCACCCTTCCATACAGTTTCCCATATTATTAGCATATTGCATTTAATATGGCACATTGGCTACAATTGATGAGCAAATATTCATACATTATTATTAACTAAAGTCCATAATTTACATTAGGGTTTGCTCTTAGTGTTGTACATTCTATGGTCTTTTTTTTTTAAAGATTTTATTTATTTATTTATTCATGAGACAGAGACAGAGAGAGAGAGAGAGAGAGAGAGAGGCAGAGACACGGGCAGAGGGAGAAGCAGGCTCCATGCAGGGAGCCTGACGTGGGACTCGATCCCGGGACTCCAGGGTCATGCCCTGGGCCAAAGGCAGGCACCCAACCGGTGAGGCACCCAGGCGTCCCCTTAGTATTTATTCAAAAGAGACAAAAGCTTATGTTCACACAAAAACATGTATACAAATCTTTATAGCATCTTAGTCAAAATCACCAAAACTTGGAAGCAATCAAAATGTCTTTTAATAGGTAAAAGAATAAACTGTGGTATATCCATACAATGGAAAATTATTTAACAATAAAAATAAGTGAGCTATCAAGCCACTAAAGGACAGGGAAGAAAAATCAGTCTGAAAGGGCTACTATTGATTTCAACTATACAGCGTCCTGGGAATGAGAAAATGATGGAGACAGAAAAAAAATCAGTGTTTTCCAAGGTCTACAGGGAGGAGGGAGGTGTAAATAGATGGAGTACAGGAGATTTTTTTTGTGCAATGAAACTACTATGTATTATACTGCAATTGCGCATTTATGTCACTTTACATTTGTCAAGACCATAGAATGGGATCCCTGGGTGGCTCAGGGGTTTAGTGCCTGCTTCTTTCTCTGCCTGTGTCTCTCATGAATAAATAAATAAAATCTTTTTTTAAAATGAATAAACACTAAGAAGTATAACTTCTGGATTGTATTTTAAGAGTACGGTTGGGTTTATAAGAAACTGTCTAACTCTTCCAAATGGCTATGCTATCTTTGTTTGTTTTGTTTTTTCTCTCAATGTTTTATTTAAATCCATGTTAGCCAAAATATAGTGTAGTATTAGTTTTGGGTGTAGAGTTTAGTGATTCATCACTTACATATAACACCCAGTGCACATGCCCTCCTTAATACCCATCACCCATTTGGCCCATTCTGCACACCCCCCTCACCTCCCCTCCAGCAACCCTTGGTTTGTTCTCTATAGTTGAATCTCTTATTGTTTGCCTCCCTCTCTATCTTTATCTTATTTTATTTTTCTTTCCCTTCCTCAATGTTCATCTGTTTTGCTTCTTAAATTCCACGTAGGAGTGAAATCACATGGTATTTGTCTTTTTCTGATTGACTTATTTCACTTAGCATAATACCCTCTAGTTCCATTCATGTTGTTGCAAATGACAAGATTTCATTCTTTTTGATGGCTGAGTAATATTCCATACTTAGACATACTGCATCTTCTTTATGCATTCATCAGTCAATGGACATTTGGGTTCTTTCCATAATTTGGTTATTGTTGATAGTGCTGCTATAAACATTGGGATGCATTTCCCCTTTGAATCAGTATTTTTTTATCCTTTGGATAAATACCTATTACTGCACTTCTGAATCATAGGGTAGTTCCATTTTTAACTTTTTGAGGAATCTCCATACTGTTTTCCAGAGTGGCTGCACCACTTTGCATTCCCACCAAAAATGTAAGAGGGTTCCCTTTCTCCACATCTTCTCCAACACCTGTTGTTTCTTGTGTTATTAATTTTAGACATTCTGACAAGTATGAGGTGTTATCTCATTGTGATTTTGATTTGTATTTCCCTGATTATGAATGATGTTGAGCATTTTTTCATGTCTGTTAGCCACTTGTATGTCTTCTTTGGAGAAATGTCTATTCATGTCTTCTGCCCATTTGTTAACTGGATTGTTTATTTTTGGGGGATTGAGTTTGATAAGTTCTTTATAGACTCTGGATACTAGTTCTTTGCCCTATGTCATTTGCACTCCCATTCTATAGGTTGCCTTTTAGTTTTGTTTATAGTTTCCTTCACTGTGCAGAAGCTTTTTATCTTAATGAAGTCCCAGTAGTTTATTTTTACTTTTGTTTCCCTTGTCAAGCAACTATGTCATTTTGCATTTTCATCAGCAACAAATAAGTGTTCCTATTGCTCTATATCTTCATTAGTATTTGGTGTTATCAGTCTTCCAGATTTTGACCATTCTAATACAAGTGTAGTGGTATGTCATGGTTGTTTTATTTTGCATTTTCCTGATGACATATGATGTGGCGCATCTTTCAAATACTTATTTTCCATCTGTATATCGCCTATTAAAATCTTTGGCCCATTTTTTAACCACATTGTTTTCTTATTGTTGAGTTTTGAGAGTTCTTTGTGTATTTTGGAAACACTCCTTTATCAGTTCTGCATTTTTCAAAAAATTTCTTCCAGCTGATAGTTTATCTTCTCATTCTCTTGCATTGTCTTTCACAGAGAAAAAGGTTTTAATTTTAATGAAGTAGAGCTTATCAATGATTTCTTTCATGGATCATGCTTCTGGTATTATATTTAAAAAGTCATTGCTAAACCCAATATCACCTAGACTTACTCCTGTTACCTTTTAGGAGTTTTATAGTTTTGTGTTTTACATTTTGCTTCATTTTGAGTTGATTTTTTTGTGAAAAAATTTAAAGTCTATGTCTAGATTCTCTTTTTTTCTTTACTATTCTTTTACCAATATTGCACTGACTTGATTATTGTAGCTAGGTAAGTAAGTCTTGGACTTGGGTAGTATCAGTCTTCCAACTTTGCTCTTTTCTTTCAATATTGTGTTGGCTGGTCTGAGGTTTTTGCCTTGCTATGCAAACTTTAGACTCACTTTATCCACAAAATGACTTTCTGCAATTTTGATTGAGATTGCATTGAATTTATAGATCATTTAAGAAATAACTGACATATTGACAATATTGAGTCTTCTTATCCATAAACATGGCATAGTTCTTCATTTATTTAGTTCTTCTTTGATTTCCTTCATCAGAGTTATATAGTTTTTCTCAGATATTAAACATAATGGTAAATTTATACTCAAGGCTTAATTTGGGGGAATACTGTTGTAAATAGTATTGTGTTTTCAATTTCAAATTCCACTTGTTTGTAGGAAAACATATCAATATTAGTTAGCAAATAAAATTTCACCATATATAAAAAGGATCATACAACATAACTACCTGAGATTTGTCCCATGAATGCAAGAGTGGATCATCATACAAAAATATACCAAAGTAGTACACAATGTTAAAAGAAAAAGGACAAAAATCACAATATCATCTCAATAGATACCGAGAATGTATTTGATAATAACAACCAACTCTCTTTTAAAATAATTTTATCTTTCAATAATTTGAACTTTTATTATAGGTTGTTCCTTTTCTTTTTCCTTTTTAAAATTTAAATTCAATTTCCAACCCTCTTTTATAATAAAAACCACCCAATAAAATATTAATAGAAGGAAAATTTCTTTTTTTAAAGATTTTATTTATTTATTCATGAGAGACCGAGAGAGAGAGAGAGAGAGAAAGGCAGAGACACAGGCAGAGGGCTAAGCAGGCTCTGTGCAAGGAGCCCGATGTGGGACTTGATCCCGGGACTACAGGATAACCGTCTGGGCCGAAGGCAGGCACTAAACTGCTGAGTCACCCAGGGATCCCCTAGAAGGAAAATTTCTTATCTCAATAAAGGGCATTACAAAAAAAAAAGATAACATCATACTTAATAGTGGAAAAATGAAAGCTATCTCTATAAGATTAGGAACAAGACAAGAATGTTTCCTCTCTGCATCTATTCAACATTGTATTGAGGTTTCTAAGCCAGGGCATTTAGGGAAGAAAGTGAAATAAAATAGCATCCATATTAGAAAGTAAGAAGTAAAGCTAACTCTATTCATGGATAATCTGACCTTGTATATAACAAATACTAAGGAATGCACAAAAACTATTAGATGTAGTAAATATGTTCAGCAAGGTTACAGTATCAGGATTAATACACAAATTCAGTTATATTTTGATACACTAGCAAAATATTTTGAAAGTTAAATAAGAAAATAATTTCATTTACAGTAGTATCAGAATGAATAAGATTCTTAGGAATAACATTTAGAATATGTGCACTGATATATGAAAATTACAAAATATCACTGAAAGTAATTTTAAAAGGTTTAAATAAATGGTTCATGGATAAGAAGACTAATATTAAGATGGCAGTAATCCACAAATTGATCTACTGATTCAATGCAATCTTCCTCAAAATCTCACCTTTCACTTTTGCAGAAATTGAGAAGTTGATCCTAAAATTTTTATGGAAGTCCAAGAAACCCACAACAACCAATGCTATCTGAAAAATAATGAAAAAGTTGGAGGACCCAAACTTCTAGATTTCAAAACTTATTATAAAGCTATGGTAACAGTAAGACAGTACGGTACTTGTGTAAATACAGACATATAGATCAATAGTATGGAATTGAGAGTCCAGAAATAAACCCATACTGTTATAATTTATTTTTTTTGCAAGTGTGCCAAGAGAATTCAAGGGGGAAAGAGTAATATTTCAGCAGACAGTACTGGGACAACTGGATGGATATCCAACATGCAAAAAAAAAATGAAATTGGACTGTTATTTCACATCATCTACAAAAATTGATTCAAAAGTTTAAAATTGATTAAAAGTTTTATTGTAATAGCTAAACTATAAAACTTTTAGATAGAAACTCATATGTATATCTTAGAGACCTTGAATTATGCTTATTAGATGGCACTGAAAGCAAAATCAACATCAACAACAAATAGGTAAATTCTACTTAGTCAAAATTTAAAATATGTATGCATTAAAGAATACCATCAACAAAGTGAAAAAAATGGACAGAATTAAAGAAAATATTAGCAAATAACATGTCTTTTAAGAGACTTGTATCAAGAATATATAAAGAATTTTTATAGGTTAATAATAAAAATATAAATAATTCAATTACAAATGGGCCAAGTATTTGAGTAGATATTTTTGTGAAGAAGATACACAAATGGCCGGCAAGCACATGAAAGGATGCTTAACATGATTGGTCATCAAGAAAGAACCATCACAATCACAATCAGATACCAATTTGCACCCATTAGAATGGCTATAATAAAAAGAAAATTATGTATTGGCAAAGGTGGAGACATTTGAATTCTAAGCACTGAGGGGGGCACTTGACAGGATGAGCACTGGGTGTTATTCTGTATGTTGGCAAATTGAACACCAATAAAAAATAAATTTATTATTTAAAAAATGAATTCTAAACATATTTAGTAAGAATGTAAAATATCTCATTCACTTTTGAAAATAGTTTGACAGTTGTTCAAAATTTTACATACAGTTATCATATGACCCAGTAGTTTCACTTCTAGGTATAGACTCAAGATAATTGAAAACATATGTTCAGGTGAAAGCTAGTATATAAACGTTCACAGTAGTTTTAATCATAATAGTACAGAAATGGGAAAATCCAATGTTCATCAATTAATGAATGAATCAACACAATTTGATATATTCACACAATGGAAGAGCATTTGCCATTAAAAGGAATAAAGTACTGATACACCATACAATATGCATCAATATTGAAAACATGCTATGTAAACAAAGTCAGTCACGAAATTCCACATATTATGTTACTCAATTTATATGAAATGTCTAGAATAGGCAACTCTATACAGACAAAAAGTAGATTAATGGCAGGAGGGATGAGAAAATAGGGAGTGAAAATTAAAAATTTTAAAAAATAAAATGAGGGACATCTGGGTGATGTAGTGGATCAGCGTCTGCCTTCAGCTAAGGGAGTGATCTTGGGGTCCTGGGATCAAGTCCCACATCGAGTCCCACATAGGGCTCCCCATGGGGAATCTGCTTCTCCCTTTGCCTATGTCTCTGCCTCTCTCTCTGTGTCTCTCATGAATAAATAAATAAAATCTTTTAAAAATAATAAAACAAATACATTGGGTCATATCATAGAACTTGGGGACCTTTTCAGCCCATTTGTTCATATTTTTAAGAATATCCTATATGTGGCCATCCATTCAGAAATGAGTATTACATTGTGTAATATTCATGATGTGGTATCTATCTTAAAGCCATTTAGGTAATTATTAAAACTTATGAGTTTGTCTTTAACTGATAACCTGGAAAGCCTGTACCCCAATTGGTAATTAGAAAGTATAGTCTTAATTTGTGTTGCCTATATCCTATGTAAAGCTGAGTTGTGAGGGAAAAAAAGGAGAGATATGGGAGCTTAAGGGAAGTATGTTACATTCCCTTCTCTTCTCCAGATTTTTGTTTGGTAATTAAGCCAAATCATCAGTGAGATGTATATTTAGACCACATGATTTTGTCTTTTTTGCGGAATTATTTAATGAAATTGCTTTTTGACGTAATGATATCACCCTGTATTGAGGTATATCATCAAGAATTCTATGAAACTAGCTATTTACTGTACTTTACTGCCAGGATGCTTTTGAGGACATTGTTCTCTATAATATATTTTCCAATTTTATAAAGATGCACAGCACAAATTTTTCTCTGAATTTGATACCAAGAAAAATGTTTTTCATTATAATTTTGTTTTATAACATCCTTGTAAATACTCTTGTCACTGATTGTATTTCTCCCTTTGCTTCTGGTACTGTGTAGGTCTGAGCTAAATTTGTGGGTCATTTCTTACCACAGTACAGAAATTATTGCATACATTTTGAACATTAACCATACTCATAACTTTATATTTATCTTGTATTAAATTGTTTAGTTTTGCAATATGCCTCAAGATCATTCTTTTCCAATCATAGAATAATAGATTGCTGGACAGATATAGATAGACAAATAGATCCTGGTCCTGGCCACAGACAGATTGAACATGTCAACCATAAACTTACTCCGCATAGATAAAAATTGTTCACAACTGTATACCATTGCCCAAAAGGAGTAAGAATAAGAGATCATGAATGGCTCAATGCAACATAATTAGCTGACAGGAGCTACAATTCACATATATGTCCTACAATCATCATTCTCATATCGTATCCTGTTAGTCAGGGATGGGAAATTGGGTTCTCATGTGCTAAAAGTTAATCTCTGTTGTTGCAGGTCTGATTTCCATTACTATTATGAGCTTGAAATATGAAGGTGATTTATATTGCCCAGAGGTGGATAGTGATGTGGAGATTTGAGAACATTTATCAATTCATTTCAGCAGCATTAACATTTTTATTTGAAATATACATTTAAGTAGGAAACTTGAAAGACAATTATTTGTATCATCATACTGAAAGTTACTGTAAAAATTCTGGTTGTCCCTTCAAGATATTAAAAGAATAGGTCACATTATGCCCAGCAAGTTGTTTGATCCTTCTGGAAATGAAAGAATTGACTGATTGACTGATTGATCGAATTTTCTACTTTTTATTAAGTTTTTTGGTGTCATGGCAACCTAGACCTTGTCTCTTGCTTAAGAAGGAAATAGATCATGACATTTTTATTACATGTCTTAAAGAATGACAGCTTTGAAAAATCCTCTCTTGACATGGAAAAGAGTAATACACCGAGATGTCTGAGGTTGTGGTACTCGCAACATTGGTGAAGCAGGTGGTCAAATAATAGCAGTCCTTTGCTATATGACAATTCCAAAAAGAAAAATTTTTCCACTAAGTGGTCTTTAGAATGACCACATAATGCTTATCTTCTCTTGGCATGCTCATACTCAAAATATGGTCCACAAATGAAATATCTAGATCAGAAGAGAAAAATCTCAAATATCTTTCTCTTTATATATGATTTACACATTTGTGTTTTTAAATAAAAATTGTATATATTAAAGGTGATGTTTTAAGATTATACACACACATACACACAGTGAAATGATTACTACAGTTAAGCTAATTAACATATCTATCTCTTCACAGTTACCATTGTTTGTGTGTGGTGAGAGCCCCTGGAATCTGCTCTCAGCAAATTTCTAGTATTCAATGCAGTGTTATTTTTAACTATAGCCATTATGTTGTACATTAGCTCTCTAGACTTAGTCACCTAATTGAAACTTTAAACACTTTGATCAACATCTCCCCCATTTTGCCCACCTCTCCATCCCTGGTAACCATTCTATTCTCTGCACCTATGAATTTGACTTTTTAGGAATCTACATATAATAAGGCCATGAAGCATTTTTCTCTCTGTGTCTGGTATATTTCACTTAGCATAACATCTTTCAGTTTCATTCATATTGTCACAAATGGCAGAATCCCTCTCCTTTTTAAAGGCTGAATAATATTCCATTGTTTTATTAACTGGAAACTAATGAAAGGTGGATCAAATTATGCACCAAAATATCTGTCATTGTGCAAGTACTGTCAGTAAAGTACTTATTCCCTTCACAATCTATGCTGAAGCCACGCAAAAATGAAAATATAGGACTACACGTTGTGAGCACTGGATCATGCTTAGCTGGTCTTAACAAGATGGGTTTTCCTGGTTGCCTTGATATATGATTGGAGGAAAATGGTCAGGATAGTTGCTTGATGAAACTCTTGGTTTTCCACCTAAAAATCTGTTTGCAATCATAGTCTTCCTTTTCTCCACAAATGGAACTTGCATACAGTTGGTTATTTAAGCTGGAAAACAGGAAGTCATATTTTTACTGTCCTTTCCCTTTGAACTTTTTTGAAATTCATTGGCAAATGCTGTGTATTCCATACCTCAAATCTGTCTTGTATACAGACCTATCTCTCCATGTTCCTTTATGTTAGTATCATATATTGCTCCACCTCTGTGCAGCTCTATTTTTCCTCTTGCTTTATCTGTGAAACTATTTTCCACTCTGAACAAGCATGGCCTTTTAAAACAACATATAAATCAGGATACATCACTACTATGCTTATATCTTGACAGTGGATCCTCACTGAACTTTGGAAAAAATGCTGAAGTAAAATCATGGCAAGAGGGTATGTGTGTAAGGAGAGAAGGACCCCTGACTCATATGTTCTGGATGTACATCATCTTTGGTGGTGATATGACTGTTCAGGATGCCAGATGGTGTCAACGAGTCACATACAGAATGTTGATCCTGAATTTATGAGGACTAGATTGCACAGAGATATCCACACTGCCTCACTGGGTTCTTCTTTGGAACAGAGAATCAGGGGCTGATGTCGTGCCCAGCTCAGGGGCCAGAACAAAACCTAGTTGAACCTTGCAGGAAGTCAAATGTGCCACCTGGGCCAATTTCACTCAGCAGCCCAGTTGGCTGAGAGATGAGCCTTTAGCCAATGAGCTCCGATTTGTGTAGGTGGAGCTACAGGTGTCCTCTTTCTCCATGGTGGAGGCAAGTGGAGAAATAGCTGTGGCTAAGCAGGTCAAAACTGCGAGACTTCAAAACTCCTTCCTAGACCTCTCCAGGAGTAGAGCACTGATGAGGCCTGTGGCAAGCTGGCCTGAGTAGGTTCTGGCCATTGGCAAAATGGGTGGGCTCTGCCTGCATTGTTCATTTTTCTCTCTGAAAAGGTTTGTCTTCCTGTCACTGGCATGTGAGTGGCAGTGACTCAGTGCTGTCTAATTACCTCTGCCCTGGGTGAACCCACATCCCAGGGGGCGAGGACTCAGACCCACCCTCCACCCCCAGGTCAGGGAAGGTCATTTGTTGGCACCATTCAAAGGAAGATGAGGCCATCTTAATAGGGTACTCACATCTCTAGGTGAGTGTGGAAACTTTGTGACAGGAAGGAAAATAATTGCATTTTCTTCTAAGGCCGCCGGAAATAATTTCTACTTTAATGGTGAAAACAGGACTCTTTGCATCTCTGGACGTTTTACATTGCAGGCTGTAATGAGCGAGAAAATGTCTTTTTTTTAATAGCTAATCCTCTGATGCTTCGTGCCTGGCAAGGTAAGTTGATGTGGCAAATTATCACTGTCGAAGAGAGATTGAGCCAGGGACAGCATCCGTGCTTTGTCCACTGCGTCACTTAGCTCTCGTTAGTGTAGCGGGAACATTGGCCCTTGTTTGTAACAGGACAGTTTTTGAAAGAGAGGTGGTCACCAGGCACAGCCCCAGCCAGATGCAGGAAGAGAGGGGAGACATCCTGCTCCCACATCTCCCAGTTGCACCAGATTCCTTCAGCTGAATCCATCAGTGTCACCTCTATTAGCAGTCATACTATCCTCCTCCCTTCTTTTCTGTCTGCTCACTTCTCTCCTTCCTGCCCCCAGCAACTCTCAGGACTCCCAGGGAGCTGGAATTAGTCTTTGTACTGTAGTGAGCATGATCCTAGAGGGTTTCTCTCATGAGCGGGATTTGCCAAGGAGAGGACCTGAACATGAGTGGGCAGGGAGAGATGACGGAGGTAAATGGGTACTCAGTCCACTTGCCCAGAGTCATGATGTTCCCTGGGATTGGTTCTTGGTACTTCCATCCTCTTACCTGTGCCCCTTCTTTCAGCTCTTTCTCCCTAGGGGGCTTGTTTTCCCTTTGTGGGTATATTTTTCCAACACGGCTGGGTAAAGTTGGGGTGCCCTTTGAGCCAAAATGCCTGCCTGATTCTTCTTTCTTTTATGAGTGGAAGCTTCCCTTAACCTTGTCTTCAGCTCACGTTCCACACATGTGAGGAGGTATCCATATTTATGATGAACGTTCTGTGACTTTTTGGATGTCTCTTTACTTGGGAAGTCCTATTACACAAGTAACTCTGAACCTCCTGCATTCCAGATACTTAGCTCTTTTATAAGTTTAGATTCATACATATGCTACCACATTTCCAAAAGTTTTCAATGGAATGGTATTTTATTTTTTTAAAATATTTTTATTGAGTAGAGTTGACAGACACTGTTATATTAGTTTCAGTTGTACAACATGGTGATTCAACTTCTCTACACATTAAGCTACGCTTACCACAAATGTAGCTCCCATATGTTATGCTAACTATTATAATAATATCACTGACTATATTCCTTATGATATACTTCTCATCTCCATGAATTATTCATTCTATAATTGGAAGCCTGTATCTCTCACTCCTCTTCACCCATTTTGTTCACTTCCTCTGGCCCCGCCTTCCCTCTGACAATGATCAGTTTGTTCTCTGTATTTACAGGTCCAATTTTGCTTTTTTGTTCATTTTGTGGAATCATATTTTCTTGATATTCCACAAAACTTTCTTTTGGAATATATTCCACCAAGCCTTCCTTTTATAATTTTTAATGGAAACATAGTTAACATACAATATTATATTAGTTGCAGGTATACAACATAGTGATTCGACAATTACATACATTATGAAATGCTCACCATGATAATAAGTGTAGTCACTATCTTTTGCCATACACAGTTATTAAAATCTTATTGACTATATTCCCTATGCTGTACTTTTTGGTTTTAATAGAATTGGAGTGAATCTCATCAGTATGGTATAGGTAATTATTTTAATACCATCATCACTAACATATAGTTTTTACATTGTGACTTAAGCATATGCAGACTTTTTTTTTAAGCTTGAGCTTGCACATTCTCTAGATTGGCTGCTTATCTTGCTCTGAACACACATCTTTGAGATGACTGTCTAAACAGAGGTACAGTTTTGTGGGTTACAGAACTTTCTCTTGTATGGTAGTTTCATGCCCCAGTGAATTTTACAGATACTCTAGGAAGACCTGTATTAAATTATCCTGGATTCAGATTTTAAATGTTTGTCCTTTGAGTGGTTCATAAAGGGTGAAGAGATAAAAGTACTTTTGCCTATACACGTTCAAAACTTTGAACTAATTCTTTTTTTTAAGGTTTTATTTATTTATTCATGAGAAACACAGTGAGAGTGAGGCAGAGACACAGGCAGAGGGAGAAGCAGGCTCCATGCAGGGAGCCTGACTTATTTTGCATAGCCTAAGTACACTTTAGATCCATCCGCATCATTTCAAAAGGCAATATTTCATTCTGTTTGATGACTGTGTAATATTCCATAGTCCTGGACTATTGGTTCACCCCATTGTTTTTGTGTATACACTGTTTCTGTCATACAAATGCTCAAGGGGCACCTTCTTTGTGTGTGCCAGAACTGCCTAATATTTTTTTTTTTTTTTTTTTTTTTTTTTATTTATGATAGTCACAGAGAGAGAGAGAGAGGCACAGAGACACAGGCAGAGGGAGAAGCAGGCTCCATGCACCGGGAGCCTGATGTGGGATTCGATCCTGGGTCTCCAGGATCGCGCCCTGGGCCAAAGGCAGACGCCAAACCGCTGCACCACCCAGGGATCCCAGAACTGCCTAATATTAAACAAACATACATGTTTGAAAAGTACAAATTTTCTGCACAAGTAAGTAGGGTACCGTGTATGAAAGCCATGTGTGACCAGATCTTAGAGGACATAAAGGATTACAGTTCCATGGTCATATTTAATTAGCAGATCATTTGCATCAGAATAATACCATTCCAAAACAATGTGAAGCCTAGTTTGGGCTTATGGGGAATCTTAAGCCTCTGTATCCCAAAGTCACACACAGGCAGTAGATGTAGTGACTACATACCTGGACTTAGTGCTCATATGGTTTCCTACATTACTTTTTTAACCTGTATTGTGATTATCTCCACCTCTGTGAGCTGCTTTTGGGCAGAAACCATACATTTTATATCTGTTGCCAGAATGTAAAACACTGTCTAGCCTAGGCAATGTCCTCAGCAAATGTACATGAAATGAGTTAATGAACTTCAGAAACCAAGCACTTGTAACTAACTGCATATTGGAGTATAAAAAATAGAAGTGAGTTAGAAAAATGTAGTAGTGACTTTCAGAATTAATAACTTTGTACTAACATGGTTTCCCTCTTTTGGTTTATTTTGGGTTTCCTTTCCCTAAAATTGGATTACATGGCCAAGGAGGATAAAAATTTCTCGAAGTGTCTGCTGCATACACAGCATTAGGCTATGTGATATGTAAAAGATATGAGAGGCTATGGAGCTAATATATTTGGACAATGTATTGATCTACTTGCCATCACATGCCAACTTAATCACTCTTTTCTGGGTGAGATCTAAAGGAGGATCGCTGCTTCAGGCTCCTAGCACTTTCATTGAATCTGTAGATTACTTAGGTATTCTGGAAATGTTAGAAATATCAAATGTTTCAATCCATGAGCATGGAATATCTTTCCATTTATTTGTATCCTCTTAAATTTCTTGCATTAATATCTTGCAGTTTTCAGTACAGGTCTTTCACCTTCTTGATTAATTTTATTCCTAGATATTTTGATTTTTTGATAAAATTGCAAATGGGATTGCTTTTTTTCTTTCTCTTTCTGATAGTTCATCATGGTATATAGAAATGCAACAAATTTTTGTTCATTGATTTTGTATCCTGCAACTTTGCTGAATCAGTTTATTAGCTTGGACATTTTTTTAAATTTTATTTATGATAGTCACAGAGAGAGAGAGAGAGAGAGGCAGAGACACAGGCAGAGGGAGAAGCAGGCTCCATGCACCGGGAGCCTGATGTGGGATTCGATCCCGGGTCTCCAGGATCGCGCCCTGGGCCAAAGGCAGGCGCCAAACTGCTGCGCCACCCAGGGATCCCGCTTGGACATTTTTTGATGGTGTCTTTAGGGTGATCTATAAATATCATGTCATCTGTAAATAGTGTCAGTTTTGCTTCTTTTCCTCTCAATTTGATAAGCTTTTATTTCTTTTATTTGCTTAATTGCTGTGGCTAGGACTTGTAATACTATGTTGAATAAAAATGGCAAGTGTGGAGATCCTTGTCTTGTTCCTGATCTTAGAGGAAAAGTTTTCAGATTTTCACTGCTGAGTATGTTTTTTTAATTTTTATTTTTAAAAATATTTTTTAAATTGGAGTTCAATTTGCCAACAGAACACTGTTGAGTATGTTAACTGGGTTTATCATATACGGCCTTTATTATGTTGAGGTACAATCCCTCTCTATCCATTTTGTTGAGAATTTTTCTCATGAATGGATTTTGAATTTTGTCAACGTGCTCTTGTGCATCTATTTGAAATGGTCATAAGATTTTTATTCTTCATTTTATTACTGTGATGTATCACATTGACTGATTTGCAGATTTGAACCATCCTTGCATCTGTAGAATAGATCCCACTTTATCCTGGTTTATGATCCTTTTAATGTATTGTTCAATTCAGCTTGCTAATATTTTGTTGAGGATTTTTTTTTATCTTTCCTTTGATTCTTCATACCACTCTTCTCTTTCTTTCACATCTATTTTTATTTTTAAGTTACTTCTTTTGGAAAGATTTTTAAATCCCTATCATCTTTGAGGTAAACTTTCAGATGACTTGGAACAGAATTCCTGTTCTTTTGGGCCTTCAGGATCTAAATATGGAAGGAAAGAAGAGAGGGTATTCAGATTTGCTAAGCATGTATCATGTGCCAGGCACTTTATATGCAACATTTTATTTAATCTCTGAAAGAAATCACTGCGATAGGTATTACCAACCTCATTTTTCATGTGAAGATATTCAAAGACTAAATAAGTGAGGTGACTTATCCAAAGTCATATAGCTAAGAACTGGAGGAACTAAGACTCAAAGCCAGGTCTGTTTGATTCTGTGACAACTGATGTACTCCCAAAGAAAAAAGCTCTCCACCATAATTTCTAATAGGCATTTCTTTCTTTGCTGACTCAGAGTGTAAAGGTATAATTCATTTATCAGTGTATTAAATGAACGTGTTTTTTCTTTTGTTGAGTGATCTGCATCAAGATAGTTTGTTCCAGACTACTATAAGCTTCTAGTATTAAAGGAAATTTTTTCCCAATCTGGCATTGAAAGCATCATGATCAGATATATATGTAACAAAAATGGTGGATTTTCTCATTTCTTTATACACAATTCCTTAAGTATGTCACATATGCCTTTTCTTTTTTGTATTTTTGAAGCATCTCAAATTATACCCCATCAGCCACTATTGATCTTATCTACAAATACATTTTTTTCTGGCCATTGATTTTGCAGTCAGATCTGCTGAAGCTCCAGATGTTTTAGGATCAGATGATTGGTTTATCTCAAATCCCTTAGGCAAAATTCTGCCCCAAATCTTGGGGCTATATGCAAATTTTCACTCATTTATTTCGGAGGTAGTTTTAGCTACTATTCTGTGAAAGGCATCAAAGTGGAGAGTAGTGCTTCGGAAATGAATAAGATGCAGCTTCTACCTTATGGAGGTCACATGCTCCAAAGAGCTCCTTTTCCTCCAAAGTAGTAAAGTCAGCTGCATAGTCAGGGCCTTCTCTTAGATAGTCTCACTTACAATTCAGCAACTACAGAAGAAAATGTTCTGTCATCTCACCAACACCTTAGACTAAACACTATCTGCTTTGGCTCCTTCTGGCCTCAAGATATGACCTGGGAACTGACATCTAATTTTGTTTGTGTGTCAATTGTTCCATCCCAGTACTTCCTTTTCTGTATACTGTTTTTGCTTATCCCTAATCAGCTTGATGAGTGTGTTTATAGGGTGTGGAGAAATTATATATATAATTATGTATACTTTATATATATTATTAATACATAATATATTAATATAATTATATAAATTATATATAATTATATAAATTATATATTAATTATAACTTATATGGTTCTATATGTTATATATAATTATATATAATATAAATATGTAAATTATATATTAATATATATATATATCCTGCAACAACAATCTTTGGTAGTTTAAAAAGGGCAAAGGAGAGGAAATATTTTTCAGAGCATGGGCAACCTGTAATCAGCTGCCAGTGTACAATCTTGTTTCCTATTGGAGACCAAGTTTCTGTAAATAAGTCAAGATAGGTGAAGAGTAGGCCTTCAGGTCCCCTGCCTGAAAGAGCAGGCCCTCAGATTCTCTGCCTCAACTTTAACCATAGCAGCTTTTATCTTTTGAATACACAAAGACCTCTCTCTTAATTGATCTTGATGTAAATAACTCTAGATTAAAGACATTCCTCATTCTTTGCACAAAGCAATCTGGCTAATGGCCATGCCCTGATGAATACCTGCATCTAGTCAGCTACTCTCTATATGTATGTCCACACAGTTATGGTTTTGTCCCACTAATTCTGTGTTACCTTACCAAGATTCATCTGTATTTTTCCAAAACCTGTTTGTGTTTGTTGCACTTGTTTTTGTGAGTCTTATTTTAGTAAACTTTAATAAAATTATATGAACCAAAACAATATGAAGGAAAAAGAAAATTGTTTCTACCAAAACTAAGTTACATGCATTAAGAAAGCTAAATAAAGATAGGTCACTAAAGATACTGTTATTGAATTAGATGTAAAAGATTGGGAACAAAATTAAAAACTATCCAAGGAGATTATGTACTTAGCTTGCTTTGCAAGTGTGTTTAAGTTCTTGCTTCATTTTAAAGAGACTGAAACTGGAAATCAAAAATGATGCATTAAGGGTAAGGTTTATGCAAGAATGATTAAACAGAACTCAATCACTCAACCTACAGTCAAAGAAATGATCAAAACGAAAAAGAAAAAAGGGTCTTGGCCCTAAATAAAAAGACTAGCTTAAGAATTTATCTTTCATGGGGCACCTGGGTGACTCAGAGGTTGAACATCTGCCTTTGGCTCAGGTTGTCCCAGGGTCCTGGGATCGAGTCCTGTATCAGGCTCCCCACAGGGAGACTGCTTCTCCCTCTGCCTGTGGCCTGTGTCTCTCATGAATAAATAAATAAAAATGTTAAAAAAAGAATAGATCTTTCATGGAATAAGTCAAAATAGAGTATCTTATAAAAAAGTGTTAAGGGTGTATCTGTGTGTGTGTTATGACTCTGCTTTATTTGACTCTTTAAATTAACAAATATCAGATCCTGATTACATTGGCTAAAAAGTTACTCATTATACAGAGCCTTGCTTAAGATTTTATGTTGAAGAAGAAGACAAAGGAGAAGGAGGAGAAGGAGGAAAATAAAGAGGAAGAGGAGGAGGAGAATGAGAAGAAGAATCTAATGCTTCTAGTATTTTTTTTAATTTCCAAATTTTTGTAGACTGATAATTTGTAAAATAAAATTAAAAATTCATGACAATGTGAAATTGCTCTACATTTCTAAATGTTATCTCAATTCCTGAATTTAGCTCAATCTTTCTGCTGACCAGTAACAAATAGTGGTGTGATTAGCATAAGTCTGCAAACTACACTTTGAGGAGCACTGACTAGACTATGGTGGTTGTGTAACCACAAAACCACAAGCCCAGCCCTGAAAATGTCATAAAACAAAGAGCTAGTTTCACTCAACCCACATGGTATAATGCAATGGGATACATTTTAGCAGTACTAGGTGCATGAAAAGCTTGAAGTCTCTTCTGTGATCAAGTGTTAAGATACTACTCAGATACAGTATAAAAGGGACCAGGTATTTTATCTTAGCTTCTATACCCACACAAAAATCCTTATGTATCTCAAGCACTCATATTCATAGATATGTTTAATACTTGATTTTCTTTATATTTCTCTGGGTTTATTTTGGACTCCTGGCACCTATCCAGAATGGCATTTTCACAGCCTTCTGTCTCAATATTTTAACCTCAAACAGGTTCTGTATGATCAATATGAGTAGCTAGTATGCAGAAATTAATATACTGTTTTTACAGACTGTATCAGTGGGGCACTAAAGCCCAGAGAGATTAATGGACTCATTTAATATTATTCAACAAGTCAGCAAGATAAACTAAAACTAAATTTTCTCTTTTGAAGGACAATTTTTTGGGTCAATTTTACTTACTGACCACCTACCTTGTTCCAGGCATTATGCCAGGCTAGGGCTACAAATGTTAATAAAATATAGTCCCTGAACCCCACAATGAGCTCAGATCATCTTGGATAGCATCAACAAATATCCTGATAATTATGATTCATTGGAATAAATGATGCAATAACAAAATAAATTGCTATAGGAGCCTAGAGGAGAAAAGGGAATAATTTTACCTAGAGAGATGGGAGAATTATGAAAGAATTCAAAGAGAATGTAAGACTTGAGGTGGAGCCTTTGAAAAATGTAGAATACCTGTTGTGAGCCTTAACATGATAATAATGGTATTATCTATAAGTTACATGAGCTATTATCAATTCTTTCCTCTCTCCCTTTCTTCCATCTTTCCTTCCTTTCTTCCTGTCAATGACCTAAGATGTAGTCTAGTAGACATGAAAGGGAAACACAAACCAAAAATTAGAGAAAAATTAGTACTGATTATACAACCATGAACTTATTCAGAGAAAACTGTAGGTAAGTGGTAAAAGACTGTGGAATAAAGTAACATTTTTGTTTTGTTTTGTTATTGTTGTGGTTGTTTTTAATGGAAAGATGAGTCTCATCTAGAGTCCTGGACCTGGTTTGGGGGCAGGAGATGGACGAGAAAGAAACTATCATAGTAGCACAGTAGCCTGAGGCTTTGGACCCAAGTGTCCAAAGTCTAAAAAGTTGATAGAGGTACCTCTTATGTCAGGGTTCACCATCTCCGGAAAAATGTTTTCTTGCTGAATAGCCTCCCCAGTGCTCCTTTTTATATCCTTGTTCCTTAGACTATAGATGAAAGAGTTCATCGTGGGAGTTACAATTGTATGTATACACAACAGCAGCTACCTTATCCCTTTCTGCTGAGTAGGCAGAAAATGGGGATAAAGTAGACCCCAACGATGGATCCATAGAAAAGTGCTACAGCTAAAAGATGAGAGCCACAAGTGGAGAATGTTTTCCACTTCCCCTTAGCTGAAGGAACCCCAAGTACAGTGCAACAAATAAAGGCATAAGAGACAATAATAAAGGTGAAAGGGATAACGATAACTGCTCCCCCAATGACTAGGATTGTCAATGCATTGATTTGAGTGTCTGTGCAAGCAAGACTTAAAATGAGTTTTAGGTTACAGAAAAAGTGGGATATTTTTTTATCGCAGGTGGTCAAGAGACCCAGCAGAGTGAGATGCAGCATTGAGACAAAGTTGGAGATGACCCATTGAATCATTGCCAATAAGGCACAATGCTTGGGTTTCAGTAATACAGCATAGTGTAATGGGGGACAAATGGCAATATACTGGTCATATGCCATGGTTGCCAAGAGGAAATTGTCCAGGTTTAACAGCAACATCAAAAAGTACATTTGTATAAGGCATTATGCAAAAGAGAGGGCTGGGTTCTGACTTTGGATGTCTGCCAACATTTTGGGGATTGTAGTGGTTGTGAAGCAGATGTCAGTGAAAGATAGGTTGGCAAGAAAAAAGTACATGGGGCTGTGAAGGTAAGCATCATTGATAATAGCCAGGATAATAAGTAAGTTTCCTACCATGGTGACCAGATACATGCATATAAATAGCATAAAAATGAGTTTCTGATGTTCAGGCCCCACAGTGAGTCCCAGGAGGAAGAATTTAGAAATAGTTCTGTTTCTTTGGTGCATGGTTCTGCTGTGTCTAAAAAGGGAAAAATTCAACCTCACTGTAAAATAGTAACATGGCACAAAAACTGGTCTGAGAACATTATACTAGATTATAGAACTGAATCAAGGTCTTGGAACCAGACAGTAATGGGTCATATTCCCTTCCTACTAAAATACATGTTCAACAAGGGCATGAATTTTATCTACTATGTTCAATACTGTAGAGCAGTGTTAAAGATGGTTCTTGGCACGTGGTAGGTGCCCAATAAATATTGGTTGGATTTATATAAGTAAGTGTGAATAAATGAAAAATTAATATTCTGAATTTACCACTCAATATTTTCATGATCTTGTTATTTGTGCTTTTCTAAGCCAATTTCATCAATTTTAAAATGTGGAGAATACCCACCTTACAAAGTTTTTTGTGAGAATTGCAGGGCACATGCAAAATGACATGTCTATATTTTAGCTGTTGCTGCACAAATAGTACCTGTTATCATTCACTAATTTGGAAAAATCATAGACTCTAAAGGCAAAAAAGAAATCTTCAGAGAACATCAACCCAGCTTCAATCTTTGGGCAGTTGAGTATTCAATACACATATGATGGTATAGTTGATCACATTTTAAGATTCCAGAGACAGAGATGCCACAATACCCTTCCAGTACCTGATCCAATATTTTATCCTTTAGGAAAATAGCTCTTCCTCACATCTTCCTGAAATCTTCTCAGTTTTTACATTTCAAAAAAGAGAAATTAATCATCTGAATTAAGTGCTGCTGAAGTAATGTAGGGATGTCCACTGAATTAAGCAACACAGAGGTAATGTTTAGTGTTCTTAACAAGGCCATTTATAGTGGAGTTGATTGGGCATAAGCCAAAATGAAGAAGATTTATGGGTAACACTTTAAGACATAGTGTTTATTTAGGGCTTAGTATGTTGCAGACACTCTACTAAGTGCTTTCTGTGGATTATCTTATTAAATATTCACCACAACTCTGAGTTAAGTAGGGCTACTAAGATGTTCAATTTACAGATAAAGAAAAAAAGGATAAAGAGGTTAAATAACTTGATGATAATGATACATGGCTAGTGTAGTGGTCAGGATTCTGAGCTCAGTTCTGACTTCAGAGCCCTCTTGTTTAATCACTATTCAATATTGTCACTACACTGCTTATGTCTTCACGTTTGTGAAGAGCAAAACCTATGTCCTAGGCACATAAGAGCTAAAGTCAAAAGCTAGTAAGTGATGGAGCTAGACTTTAAATCTTGATACCAAAGTGTTTTTCTATATCTGTGTAAGTTTAAATGAGAGCAAGTGGGTTTACAAATGGGAAGATTTGTCCTTGCTTATTCCAATTTGCACCTTATCTATGCTGCTGTGAGATCTGTTTTACACACTTGCTACTTACTTAAAGATCTACAATGCATTCATACCACCTTCTCAGTCTAATGTAACTGGACCACCATAGCATAAGTTCACATACTTCTGCTGGTTTGCTGTTTAATGTACTCTCAAAAAAAAAAAAAAAAGAGTTTGGCAGCACTAATGGATAGTAGGAGCAAAACAGCAGGAAGAATGCTGCATTTACTTAACATAATTTTTTCCCAAGTACTATAGCAGTACTCATTTGCATACTAACAAATAAATGTGCTAATTATAAATCAGGCAGGATCATGTCTGGTGGGACCTCTGCTAGGCAACATTTAGCCATTTCATATGTACAGAATGTACTGAAAATAATCAAGTGGCATATTATCATGTACATGTAATCTAGGCTTTTCACTAATGCAAATTTTATTAGCAAAGTTTGACAGTCCACATTTCTGAGTTGACCTTCTAGGAACCATA
This sequence comes from Canis lupus dingo, assembly GCF_003254725.2. Taxonomy (NCBI): domain Eukaryota; kingdom Metazoa; phylum Chordata; class Mammalia; order Carnivora; family Canidae; genus Canis; species Canis lupus. The sequence continues at coordinate 103,029,283 of NC_064281.1, read as the reverse complement.
GAAGCTAGTTCCATTTAACTGTTTGTTCTCTGTTCTCCTCAAGCTGGCACCCTATTTTACAACCAAACACATAAGTATCTTCAGTCTTTCAACTTTTATATTCAAGTCACTAATTTAGCACAATACTCTTGTAGTAAATGTGGGGAGCAAATGTTTATGTATTTAGGTTGGGGTTTTTCCCACAACTTACCCAGATATTTTGTGGCTATTTCCAAAGCTATTCCAGTAAGAAATAGTTCCACTGTCTCTACATAAAAAAAAATCAGTGATTTTTTTCAAAAACTGTTGTGAACCTTTCCTGCTAAAATAGAAAAAGTGAAGAGGGCTGGAATAGAACGGAAAACCTCAACCACCGGTAGTGGTGTTTCTGCTGTTGTATTTAAAAAAAGATCACCCTAGGGCTCAGGGCAATCCTCTAGGCTTCTTATTAGAAACCACTCTCAATTCCATCCTCTATGGACCAAGTCCTCCCTACTGTGATATATATGGGACACCTGGGTGGCTCAGGGCGTGATTCCAGAGTCCCAGAATCGAGTCCCACACTGGGCTCCTTGCATAGAGCCTGCTTCTCCTTCTTCCTATGTCTCTGCCTCTATCTCTCTCTGTGTCTCTCATGAATAAATAAAATATTTAAAAATCCATACATATACATATGTAATGTGTATATATATCATGTGTGTATATATGTAATGTTTGTGTGTGTATATATATATATGTATTTGCATGCTTTATGTCCCTGTTATATTTCTACTCTAGTTAGAAAACAAAAATATCAACTACTTTTGAAGAAAAACTTTTCTTTCCATCATACCTTTTGCATCTGTATGTAATACAATAACAAACTGACCCAGGTGATATTTGGAGAGGAGTAATAATGAAAGCAACACTAGAGTGTTTATTATTTGTCAGGCACTGTTCTAAGCCCCTCATATATATTACCTCAATTGATTTGTGAAAAGATTTTATTTATTTATTTATTTATTTATTTATTTATTTATTTATGAGAGAGAGAGTGAGCGAGCATGAGTTAGGGGATGGGGCAGAAGGAAAAGAAGAGAAAGAATCTCAAGCAGACTCCACGCTAAGCACTGAGCCCCACATGGGGCCTGAACTCATGACTCTGAGATCATAATCTCTCCTGAAACCAAGAGTTGGATGCTTAACTGACAGAGCCACCCAGGTGCCCCTTAACTCAATTTTTATAATAAAATTGAAGGAGGTAAAAATATGATCCCCTTTTTCACAGATGAGGAAACTGAAAAAAATGATTTACATAAGGTCATACAACTAGTTGATGGTAGAGCCATGATTCTTACCAGAAACTCTTGCTCTTGCTCTCATTTTCTGAACTACTGCACTACTCTATCTCCTAGTAATCATGGGAGATCTCTAGAAAAAGAAGGCATTTTGGGAAATTGGCCAAAAATGATCTTCTCAAACTTTTCTCCTGTCATATTCCCTCTCCTGAATCCCAGCAGAATTCTCACTGCCTAGGCAAGTCTACCTTCAAACCTAGAGACTATGTACATTTCAACTACTCTTTTTCTTAATGTTATCATGAAGGGCTATCCTTCCTTTAAATAGAAGTCAATCTCTTCATCTATATTCCAGATCCCTTCCCTTTTGCCTTCCCAGAAGATTTATGCCATTGGTTGATTTCTTTCATATATCTTCAACCAGTCCTTCTCTACTGGATTCTTTTTTCAGCTTTTTAACATATTGTAGTCTCCTAAGTTCAAACAAGTGAACCCCTCTCCCCCCCCATCGGATCTCTCAGCTTTCTCAGTTACAGAACAATATTGCTACTACCATTAAACACACATTTCTTGAATTGTCTACATTTTTGTCTTCATCTCTTCACCTTGACCCACTCCAATCTGTCTTCTGCCCCACACAACTCCACTAAAATAGCTCTTGATAAGGTTACAATGACACTTGTGCTGCTAAATTCATGCTTTTTGGCAACTCAACAGCATTCACCTCAGATGATTGCCTTCTTTCTTGATGTACTTTCTTTCCTTTGATTTTTGAGAACCTTATTCCTCTGGTTTTCCTTTTATTTCTCTGGCCATTCTTTCTCCATCTCCTTTTGTGGCTTCTCCATATAACATTTAAATGTTTGTTGTGATTTCATAGAATTTTTCTTTGCTCATTCTACTCTCTCCCTAAAATAAAATTGCCACTTTCATGACTTCAATTACCATCTTTATGCTGATGATTCTGATTCTTATCTTCAACTCTCTCTTCTGAGTTCTAGAACCATGCACCTATTTGTTATATTCACTTATATATCTCATAAGCACCTTAAATACAGTGTTTTCAAAACCAAACTCATTGTCTACCCACCCCACTATCTGAAACCATTTTTGACCCTCCTCTATTATTCCTTACTTAAATAAAATGTAGCATTATTAATTTTATTAATTTTTGTCATTTTGAAACCTCCCATCTTTTTCTTCCTTAAGATACCATTATTTAAGTCCTATAGATTACTGATCTTAAATATCACTCAAATGTATCTCCTTCTCTTCACCACCCTATTCTAGGCCATTAACATGTGTCTGTATCTAATTTGTTCCCTCCAAACAGTCCCAGGCTAATATTTTTTAGTGACTTCTTATTCCTCTTACCTTAAGACCCAGAATTTGTTTTTTTCTCAGAGAGCCACTTTATTCAGTTCTGTACAAATGTTAACATTAGCATAAGCCCAACCCATCTTAGCATGTATCCCCCTGTGGAGAATAAAGCATAAGGTCCAGAATTATTAATGTATCATACAATGCTTGGCCTTCTTCTGAATTTCCATGTTGTGCTCTTCTTTCAATTCCTTGAAAACTCCAAGTTCTTTCTTGTCTCATTTTTTATATGCTCATATTCCTTGTCTGGAAGGTAATACCCTTTACATGTGGTTAACTCATATTACTAACTCAAGTCTCAATTTAAATGCTTTTTATTCAGACTTTCTCTGATCTCTCAAGTCCATGTCAGTTCCTTGCAGTGACATTCCATATCCACCCATACTTCCCCTATAAAAAGTATTTATTGGAACTACTTGTCCCTCCTATTATACTCTAAATTCTATGAGGATAGGGACCATGTCTATCTTCTATATTTCCAATGCTTAGTGAAGTGCCTGACAAGTAGTTGGTACTCAAACATTTATGAATGATTGAATTCATAGAATAGAAATTATTTATAGAACAATTAATTTGGGTTGGCAATAGTTGTCATGGAAGACTTAAAAGAGAAAATTACTTTTTAAATGAGTCTTGGAGAATAAAAAGCAATTTGAAGCACTATTGTAAAGATATAGAGAAGAAAAGTGTGAGTCCTCAAAGTACATGATGTGTGTAGTAACTTGGAATTGTATGGTGTAGCTGTAGTACAGGAAAAGGTTGTAGAAGGTAGCAGATTGGGTATAACTATGAAGATCTTTGTGTGTACCACCTGATTAATGATGTTCAGCAGCAGCATCTAGGGGAAGCAGCAAGCATGATTTTGTGTTGTGGAAAATTCAGAGTTCAGAGCAGACTGACAATTACCAGGGAAGGATTAATATCAAAAATACTAGGCAAAATGAATATCATTGAGTATCCCTTTCCCTTTTGGCTCCACTTCTTTGTTTGGAGGATCCCTAGAGACCTGTATTCCTATTTCTAGTGACCAAGAGTATGTGTGGGGTCTGCCTGACTAGAGAAATGGCTGAGAATACTGGGGAATGAGGAGTTGTGTAATCCTCTTGCAGATAGAATCCCGGGCCAGTAGTAAAATAGTGTCTCTTTATTCCCATTTTGTGATTCTTCATCAAATTTAGTAAATTACATGAGAACTTGCATTGGATTTTACATTTTTTCAGGAGCCTTGGACTTTTCTAGAGGAGCTTGTAAGTCTTTAAGCAATTGGTATTTAGTATTGTAATGTCTGTTCTGTTTTGTTTTTTTAAGGGGCATATTTGGAAACAGTACACTGACACTGACCTTTTCTCTGAGGGGCTGCTTTTGCAAACGTCATAGCAAATGCATTCAGGAATCATTCATTCATGGGGGCTGTTCAGAGGCAGGGGAAGGGAAGTGCCCTGGGAATTGACAATAGCACCAAAGCAGCACAGAAAAGAGCAGAGAGGTTCAGACATGATGAATAGGGTCATCTTTGCTATGAAAAGATTGATGGATCCGAGCTGAGGCTGCGGCCACCACAGCCGGTCTAGACAGCCCTCAGCGTCAGTTGGCCGCAATATGGCAGAACGTGCAGCATTGGAAGAGCTCGACTTCAGGGAGAGTGCGTGCAGGGCCTCAAGCAGCAGAAGGCCAGCACTGAGCAGATCGAGGAGGAGGTAGCAAAACTACTGAAATTGAAGGCGCAGCTGGGCCCTGATGAAAGGAAACAGAAGTTTGTGCTCAAAACCCCCAAGGGTACAAGAGACTACAGTCCCCAGCAGATGGCCGTTCGAGAGAAGGTGTTTGATGTAATCATCAGCTGCTTCAAGCGTCATGGTGCAGAAATAACTGATACACCTGTGTTCGAACTAAAGGAAACACTGACTGGAAAGTATGGAGAAGACTCTAAGCTTATCTATGATCTGAAGGACCAGGGTGGAGAGCTATTGTCCCTTTGCTATGACCTCACTGTTCCTTTTGCTCGATATTTGGCAATGAATAAACTGACCAACATTAAACCCTACCACATAGCCAAAGTATATTGGTGCGATAACCCAGCCATGACCCGAGGCCAGTATCGGGAATTCTATCAGTGTTACTTTGACATTGCCGGACAATTTGACCCCATGATCACTGATGCAGAGTGCCTGGAGATCATGAGTGAGATCCTGAGATCCCTTCAGATAGGCGACTTCCTGGTCAAGGTAAATGATAGGCACATCCTAGATGGGATGTTTGCCATCTGTTGTGTTCCTGATAGCAAGTTCCGTACCATCTGCTCCTCAGTGGACAAGTTGGACAAGTGTCCTGGGAGGAAGTAAAGAATGAGATGGTGGGAGAGAAGGGCCTCGCAACCAAAGTGCCCGACCACATTGGGGACTACATCCAGCAGCATGGTGGGATATCCCTAGTGGAACAGCTGCTCCAGGATCCTGAACTGTCCCAAAACAAACAGGCCTTGGAGGGCCTGGGAGACCTAAAACTACTGTTTGAATACTTGACCCTGTTTAGCATTGCTGACAAGATCTCCTTTGACCTAAGCCTCGTTTGAGGGCTAGACTAGTATACTGGGGTGATCTATGAGGCGGTGCTGCTACAAACCCCAGGGTAGGCAGGGGAAGAGCCCCTGGGTGTGGGCAATGTGGCTGCTGAAGGACGCTATGATGGGCTGGTGGGCATGTTCGACCCTAAAGGATGCAAGGTGCCATGCGTGGGGCTCAGCATTGGGGTGGAGCGGATCTTTTCCATTGTGGAGCAGAGGCTAGAGGCTACGGAGGAGAAAGTACGGACCACAGAGACACAAGTGCTTGCGGCATCTGCACAGAAAAAGCTGCTGGAGGAGAGACTAAAGCTTGTCTCAGAGCTCTGGAATGCTGGGATCAAGGCAGAGCTGCTCTATAAGAAGAACGCAAAGTTGCAGAACCAGTTGCAATACTGTGAGGAGGCAGGCATCCCACTGGTGGCCATCATTGGTGAGCAGGAGCTCAAAGATGGGGTCATCAAGCTCCGATCAGTGGCCAGCAGGGAAGAGGTGGACGTCCCAAGAGAAGACCTTGTGGAAGAAATCAAAAGGAGAACAAGCCAGCCCCTTTGCATCTGCTCAGTTGAGCAAACTATCAGGGGAAAGTGGGCCTGGCACTATTTGTGGCTAAAACAAGACTCTGCATATGTACTTCCAACAGCTTTGTACACTTCTTTTCCAGCAGGAAGACCTCCACAGTAGTCAGAACAGAGACTTTTTATTATGAATACTTTACTGGTAATCACAGGCAAAAATGGCTAGGTATTACACCATTTTTCCATAGGAGATCCTGGGGGCTGAGTCTGTGCTCCAGGGATAGAGCCTAAGTTGGTCTCCACTGTAGGACCCCCTATGCAGGACCCTAACCAGATGGAGGGAATGCTCCCCACAACCAATCCTTAAAAGTCCAATAAAATGACTCAACCACTGGAAAAAAAAAAAGATTGATGCTTCCTCATCTGGAGGATGGATCCATATACTCTTAAATTCTTGTTTGCATATTTTTTTGGTTTTGACACAGAAGATCACAAACATTACCATTGTTTTGGTCTCGCTTCAATTCTCAACTACCTGAGTGACCTTTGGAAAGCCTTCTATCTGGATAGTAGTTTTATCCTCTAAAAATGAAGGGGTTAGACTAAATTATCTGTATATTCAATTTCCAGGCTGAAATTTCACAATTCTGTGATTTCTAATTGAGTGCATTTATATGTATTGTGGTGGAAATTTGATTGTATATGACTAGAAGGTAGGTAGTAGGAATAGTACAATTTCTTCTCCATGAACACAGTGGGTTTTGTATATGTGTTTTGATGTATAATTCATGAAGTTTCCAAATTTCCCACTTAGATTTCGTGACAGTAGAATTACATTCTGCTTAATAATTTCACCTATGTTATATATGTGGGTAGGAAGTTTATTACAAAAGAGTGTCTTAGGGTCATCTGGAGGTGGTTGTAGAAATAGGCTTCTGTTTGAGATGAGGAAACAGGAGAAAGGGAAGAAAAAGATCAAGTATAGCTTTAAGTAATCTGCTTGATAAAAGTTTTTGAAAAACACTAGAAACAATTATCAGCTTGTCAACTAAATCAGAACCAATCTCTGTTTATACCTTCATTGGTCATTGGAAATCTCTTAAAAGAAGATGGACAACCAGACTATCCATTTATTCATTGTTTCACTAATGGGAGAAGGAGGCAGTATGAAAATTTTTCTTCAGGATTAGGGAAGAGGGAATGAAGTGAGAGAAGCAGCCCATATATCTCTTCCCACTCATCCAGTTGGCAGAGAATGCTCGAGGATTCAGTAAATCCCCTTTTGCCTTTTTCTCTCCATCCCCCACAAACATCTCTAGCAGCAAGGAAAAAAAGGAAACACTAAGAGGAGTGGAAGAGCAAGGGCTAGATTACGAATAGCATTCCTGCTCCATCCAATTATCAGCTTTATTAAGGTTTTGTTGGCAATTACATAACAGAGACTTTAAGACATATGATTGCTAAAGGGAGGTCAGGAGGGATATATGGGAGCATCAAAGTTTAACCACTTAGCTACTATCATTACAGAGAATCATAGCAGATGGTGTCACATTTACTATTCAGCATGCTATATTTGGTGCATGAGCCATATTTGGCCAATTTTTAGCTTTTATGCTTCTTCATAATATTAGATTGTTGTGTCTGTGAAAGGAAATGTAATAAAGTAAAATTTAGAACACATAAAGCCCAGGTATTCTAGACAATACTTAGATACAGCTATATGGAACCCACAAATCTGTTAGGGAGACCTCACGCTTGCACAATGACAACTCTGAATACCAAAGTAGTGTTTACAAGGCAACAACTTAACAAAGGCAAATAATAGAATGCAAAGTAGAGTAATTCAGTAGGCGGAGTTAGGTGGGTTTTTATCATAAAAGATTCCTTGGAGAGGAGGCGGACCAAGATGGCAGAAGAGTAGGGTCCCCAAGTCACCTGTCCCCACCAACTTACCTAGATAGCTTTCAAATCATCCTGAAGACCTACGAATTTGGCCTGAGATTTAAAGAGAGAACAGCTGGAATGCTACAGTGAGAAGAGTTCCAGCTTCTATCAAGGTAGGAAGATGGAAAAAAATAAATAAAAAAGCATCCAAGGGGGAGGGGCCCTGAGATGAGCTGGGTTACGGCTGGGCAGCGAGAGCCCCCAGGACAGGAAAGCCCAGTCCCGGAGGAGCAGGAACTTTACCAATCTTCCCAATGGAAAGGCGCTCACAGGGAACTCGGGCAGGACCCCAGGAGGGGCAGTGGAGTCCCCAAGTTCCCAGGGGGCACTAACAGAGGAACTGTGCCCTAGGGGAGAGCACCCACACCACCAGCCGAGCACTGGAAAGGGCTGGAGCACTCGCCCAGTGGGGCCTCTGGAGCAGCTCAGGTGGCGGCTCCGCTCAGAGGGGCCTGCCTGCCCCGGGACTGGGATTCCGTCAGTGCAAGCCCCAGAGCCAAGGGCTCTGGAGGACACACCCCAATACCCTGCGCTGCCCCCAGGACAGGCGGAGGCCGGGAGGACACAGGGCAGCAAGGACGCTCCTACCTTTGGTGGCCCCGATGCTGGACAGATCGGCACCTCCCACCTCCAGGGCATCCAGGGCCCTGCAGACTGGGAGCTGCAGTAGTTACTGCGGGAGCTGACTCCAGAGCTGGAGAGCTGGCCACCGCCACTGTTGTTGTTCCTCTTGGTGCCACCTTGTACCTGGGACTTAGCAGGAGCCTCACAGGATAAACAGATCACACTGAGCCATGCACCTGGCAGGGAGCTGGCCAGCTCCCCCAGGTGCACACACCTGAGAATCAGCACAGCAGGCTCCTCCCCCAGAAGACCAGCTAGAATCAGCACAGCAGGCCCCTCCCCCAGAAGACCAGCTAGACGGACAGGAAAAGAGCAAGTTCTTGACCAATCAGCACTGGAAAGTTCCAGGGGAAGTCAAGGGACTTACATTATATAGAATAGGAGGATACTCACCCTTGTTTTTTGTGTTCTGTTTGTCCCGCCCCCCCTTTTCTTTCACTCTTTTTCTCCTTTTTCCAGTACAACTTGTTTTTGGTCACTCTGCACTGAGCAAAATGACTAGAAGAAAAAACTCACCACAAAAGAAAGAATCAGAAACAGTCCTCTCTCCCACAGAGTTACAAAATCTGGATTACAGTTCAATGTCAGAAAGCCAATTCAGAAGCACAATTATAAAGCTACTGGTGGCTCTAGAAAAAAGCATAAAGGATTCAAGAGACTTCATGACTGTAGAATTTAGATCTAATCAGACAGAAATTAAAAATCAATTAAATGAGATGCAATCCAAACTGGAGCTCCTAATGACGAGGGTTAACGAGGTAGAAGAATGAGTGAGTGACATAGAAGACAGGTTGATGGCAAGGAGGTAAACTGAGGAGAAAAAGAGAAAAACAATTAAAAGATCATGAGGATAGGTTAAAGGAAATAAGTGACAGCCTCAGAAGGAAAATATCTACGTTTTTGGGGTTCCTGAGGGCGCCAAAAGGGACAGAGGACCAGAAAGTGTATTTGAACAAATCATAGCTGAGAACTTCCCTATCATGGGAAGGGAAACAGGCATTCAGATCCAGGAGATAGAGAGATCCCCCGTAAAACCAATAAAAACCACTCAACACCTTGACATTTAATAGTGAAACTTGCAAATTCCAAAGATAAAGAGAAGATCCTTAAAGTAGCAAGAGACAAGAGATCCCTAAACTTTATGGGGAGAAGTATTAGGTTAACAGCAGACCTCTCCACAGAGATCTGGCAGGCCAGAAAGGGCTGGCAGGATATGTTCAGGGTCCTAAATGAGAAGAACATGCAGCCAAGAGTACTTTATCCAGCAAGGCTCTCATTCAGAATAGAAGGACAATAAAGAGCTTCCAAGATAGGCAGAAACTGAGAGAATATGTGACCACCAAACCAGCTCTGCAAGAAATATTAAGGGGGACTCTGTTAAAGAAAGAGAAAGTCTAAGGAAACAATCCACATAAACAGGAACTGAATAGGTATCATGGTGACACTAAATTCATATTTTTCAATAGTAACTCTGAATGTGAATGGGCTTAATGACCCCATCAAAAGGTGCAGGGTTTCAGACTGGATAAAAAAGGAAGACCCATCTATTTGCTGTCATCAAGAGACTCATTTTAAATGTAAGAACACCTATAGTCTGAAAATAAAAGGTTGAAGAACCATTTACCATTCAAATGGTCCTCAAAAGAAAGCAGGGGTAAACATCCTCATATCAGAAAAATTAAAGTTTATCCCAAAGACTGTATTAAGAGATGAAGAGGGACACTAAATCATACTAAAAGGATCTATCCACCAAGAGCACCTAACAATCATGAATAGGTATGCCTCAAATATGAGAGCTGCCAAGTATATCAATCAATTAATAACCAAAGTTAAGACATACTTAGATAATAATACTATTATACCTGGTGACTTGAGCACAGTGCTTTCTACAATCAACAGATATTCTAAACATAACATTCCAAAGAAACAAGAGCTTAAAATGATACACTGGACAAGATGGATTTCACAGATATATACAGAATTTTACATTAAAATGCAACTGAATACACATTCTTCTCAAGTGCACATGGAACTTTCTCCAGAATAGACCACATACTGGGTCACAAATCAGGTCTTAACTGATACCAAAAGATTGGGATCGTCCCCTGCATATTTTCAGACCATAATGCTTTGAAACTAGAACTAAATCATAAGAAGAAGTTTGGAGGGATTTCAAACACATGGAGATTAAGGACCATCCTCCTAAAAGATGAAAGGGTCAATCAGGAAATTAGGGAAGAGGGATCCCTGGGTGGCGCAGCGGTTTGGCGCCTGCCTTTGGCCCAGGGCGCGATCCTGGAGATCCGGGATCGAATCCCACGTCAGGCTCCCGGTGCATGGAGCCTGCTTCTCCCTCTGCCTGTGTCTCTGCCTCTCTCTCTCTCACTGTGTGCCTATCATGAATAAATAAAAATTTAAAGAAAAAAAGGAAATTAGGGAAGAATTAAAAAGATTCATGGAAACTAATGAGAATGAAGACAACCGTTCAAAATCTTTGGGACACAGCAAAAGCAGTCCTGAGGGGGAAATACATCACAATACAAGCATCCATCCAAAAACTGGAAAGAACTCAAATACAAAAGCTAACCTTTCACCTAATGGAGCTAGAGAAACAGCAGCAAATAGATCCTACACCCAGCAGAAGAAAAGAATTAATAAAGTTTCGAGACGAACTTAATGAAATAGAGACCAGAAGAACTGTGGAGCAGGTCAACAAAACCAGGAGTTTGTTCTTTGAAAAAAATTAATAAGATAGATAAACCATTAGCCAGCCTTATTAAAAGGAAGAGAGAAAAGACTCAAATTAATAAAATCATGAATAAGAAAGGAGAGATCACCACCAATACCAAGGAAATACAAACGATTTTAAAAACTTATTATGAGCAGGTATACGCCAATAAATTAGGCAATCTAGAAGTAATTGGTGCATTCCTGGAAAACCACAAACTAGCAAAACTGGAACAGGAAGAAATAGAAAACATGAACAGGCCAATAACCAGGGAGGAAATTGAAGCAGTCATCAAAAACCTCCCAAGACACAAAAGTCCAGGGCCAGATGGCTTCCCAGGGGAATTCTATCAAACATTTAAAGAAGAAACCATACCTATTCTACTAAAGCTGTTCAAGAAGATAGAAAGAGATGGAGTACTTCCAGACTCGTTCTATGAGACCAGCATAATCTTAATTCCAACACTAGACAAAGACCCCACAAAAAAGGAGAATTATAGACCAATATCTCTGATGAACACAGATGCAAAAATTCTCAACAAGACTCTAGCTAATAGGATCCAACAATAATTAAGAAGATTATTCACCATGACCAAGTGGGATTTATCCCCGGGATGCAAGGCTGGTTCAACACTCGGAAAGCAATCAGTGTGATCGATCATATCAGCAAGAGAAAAAACAAAAACCATATGATCCTCTCAATAGATGCAGAGAAAGCATTTAACAAAATACAGCATCCATTCCTGATCAAAACTCTTGAGAGTATAGGGATAGAGGGAACATTCCTCAGCATCTTAAAAGCCATCTACGAAAAGCCCACAGCAAATATCATTCTCAATGGGGAAGCACTGGGAGACTTTCGCCTAAGATCAGGAACAAGACAGAGATGTCCACTCTCACCACTGCTGTTCAACATAGTACTAGAAGTCCTAGCCTCAGCAATCATGCAACAAAAAGAAATAAAAGGTATTCAAATTGGCAAAGAAGAAGTCAAACTCTCCCTCTTCGCAGATGACATGATACTGTACGTAGAAAATCCAAAAGACCACCCCAAGATTGCTAGAACTCATACAGCAATTCAGCAGTGTGGCAGGATTCAGAATCAATGCAAGGGAATCGGTGGCATTTCTATACACTAACAATGAGACTGAGGAAAGAGAAATTAAGGAGTCAATCCCATTTACAATTGTACTCAAAAGCATAAGATACCTAGGAATAAACCTAATCAAAGAGGTAAAGGATCTATACCCTAAAAACTACAAAACACTTCTGAAAGAAATTGAGGAAGACACAAAGAGATGGAAAAATATTCCATGCTCATGGATTGGCAGAATTAATATTGTGAAAATGTCAATGTTACCCAGGGCAATTTACACATTGAATGCAATCCCTATCAAAATACCATAATAAACTTTCTTCAGAGAGTTGAAACAAATCATCTTAAGATTTGTGTGGATTCAGAAAAGACCCCAAGTAGCCAGGGGAGTATTAAAAAAGAAAACCATAGCTGGGGACATCACAATGCCAGATTTCATTTTTTATTTTTATTTTTTTAATTTAAGATTTTATTTATTTACTCAGAGAGAGAGAGAGAGAGAGAGGCAGAGACACAGACAGAGGGAGAAGCAGGCTCCATGCAGGGAGCCTGACGCGGGACTTGATCCCAAGTCTCCAGGATCACAACCCAGGCTGCAGGCGGCGCCAAACCGCTGCGCCACTGGGGCTGCCCCCAATGCCAGATTTCAGTTTGTACTACTGTGCTGTGGTCATTAAGACAGTGTGGTACTGGCACAAAAACAGACACATAGATTAATAGAACAGAATAGAGAATCCAGAAGTGGACCCTCAACTCAATGGTCGACTAATATTCGACAAAGCAGGAAAGACTATGCGCTGGAAAAAAAGGAGTCTTTTTAATTAATGGTGCTGGGAAAATTGGACATCCACATGCAGACGAATGAAACTAGACCATTCTCTTACACCATACACAAAAATAAATTCAAAATGGATGAAAGATGTAAATGTGAAACAAGATTCCATCAAAATCCTAGAAGAGAACGCAGGCAACACCCTTTTTGAACTTGGCCACAGCAACTTCTTGCAAGATACATCCACGAAGGCAAGGGAAACAAAAGCAAAAAATGAATTATTGGGACTTCATCAAGATAAGTGCTTCTGCACCGCAAAAGAAAAAGTCCACAAAACTAAAAGACAACCTACAGAATGGGAGAAGATAGTTGCAAATGACCTATCAGATAAAGGGCTAGTATCCACGATCTAGAAAGAACTTATTAACTCAACAGCAAAGAAACAAACAATCCAATCATGAAATGGGCAAAAGACATGAACAGAAATCTCACAGAGGAAGACATAGACATGGCCAACAAGCACATGAGAAAATTCTCCGCATCACTTGCCATCAGGGAAATACAAATCAAAACCACAATGAGATACCATCTCACACCAGTGAGAATCGGGAAAATTAACAAGACAGGAAAAAACAAATGTTGGAGAGGTTGTGGAGAAAGGGGACCCCTCTTGCACTGTTGGTGGGAATGTGAACTGGTGCAGCCACTCTGGAAAACTGCATGGAGGTTCCTCAAAGAGTTAAAAATAGACCTGCCCTACAATGCAGCAATTGCACTGCTGGGGATTTATCCCAAAGATACAGATGCAGTGAAACGCCGGAACATCTGCACCCCGAAGTTTCTAGCAGCAATGTCCACAATAGCCAAACTGTGGACGGAGCCTCGGTGTCCACTCAAAGATGAACGGATAAAGAGGATGTGGTCTATGTATACAATGGAATATTACTCAGCCATTAGAAATGACAAATACCCACCATTTGCTTCAACGTGGATGGAATCGGAGGGTATTATGCTGAATGAAATAAGTCAATCGGAGAAGGCCAAACATTATATGGTCTCATTCATTTGAGAAGTACAAAAATTAGTGAAAGGGAATAAAGGGAAAGGAGAGAAATTGAATGAAAACATCAGTGAGAGTGACAAAACATGGGAGACACCAATCTCTGGGAAATGAACAAGGGGTAGTGGAAGGGGAAGTGGGCAGAGTGTTGGGGTGACTGGGTGATGGGCACTGAAGGGCGCACTTGGTGGGATGAGCACTGGGTGTTATGCTATATGTTGGCAAATTGAACTCCAATAAAATTTTTAATTAAAAATAAATATATTAATTAATTAAATAAACATCACAATAAAAATAAAGATTCTTTGGAGAACATGAGTTCTGGGAAAGTGATACCCATAGCTGCTTAATAATCAGTAGATCACTGGGACCGTTTTCTAGTTAATGCCTCAATCTCAGTAGTAATCTTGATATTTTTCAGCTGTGGTATAGAATTACTGGTCTATGTTAGGTAATATTTATTGTCATGTGGATCTCAGAGAGCACACTGTCCTTGAAGACATCTGGCAGGGGAACAGGATTCTTGCAAGTTTCTAATTGGCCTGGGAGAGGATAAAATTTGCCACCTGAAGTGCCAGGGGAACAAGTACATAGTATACTTCTTCCTTAATGAGATTCAAGGTTGGTGGAGGAGGGGGATCTTTAGTTCCTTGGATAGAATGTCCAGAAAGACAGAATTCAACAGTGAAATACAAAGGGTCACAGTGACCCAGCATTTTAGCAGCTTAGATATGTGTTGAATTCTCTCAGAACCAAACTGAGACATGGGTCTCTTATGATAATAGCTAAGTCTGTAGAGGGAAAAGATTTTTGCTGGGATAGAAGAGCTCTGTGCCTCAATTCTGGCTTGAAATCTTATTTTCAGAGTGACTTTGAACATATTACTCTCCTAATACAGATATTGGATTTGTTACCTATTAAACACAAAGGAATTTCTTTTCTGGCTATGAAACGATCCCATCAGATGACTTTAGAGTATAATGATCTTTATATTTATCACATGTTGTTTTGGAAAGGTGGTAGGATGGAGAGGCTAGTGCTGGGAGTTGGATAATTGTAAATGTACAAGTGCTTCAGTGAGCTCCACTGATAGATAAATCTGGAAGGGAATATGATTGTAGACTATTTACTACTCAACTGTATATCATCTAGCAGGCCTGCCTGACCCTTTGCCTCTCTTCTATGCAAATTCCTGCAAATTCCTATATTGAAGCTTTGACTTTCAGTGTGATGGTATTTGGAGACATGACCTTTGGGAGGTAAGTAGGTCTAAATAATTAGGTTGGGGCCCTCATGATAGGATTAGTACCCTCAAAAGAAGAGATACCAGAGAGTGCTCTCTCTATGTGAGGGCACAGGAAGAAAGTGGTTGTTTGCAAGCCAGGAAGAGCTCTCATTAGAAATCAACCATACTGGCACCTCGATCTTGCACTTCCAGTTTCTAGAACTGTGAGAAAATAAATTTCTGTTGTTTAATTTAGCCAATGGTATTTTGTTATGGAAGCCTGAGCAGACTAGGGCAATTACCATCTTCTAAGCAGGACCTGCCATGTGGTCTGTAAAGAAAAGAAATATAATACCATCAACTTGAGTTCATATTCCTAAGAATCCATTAGAGTCATACAAGTAATTTGATGCATCGTTATAGTGAGAAACTGGGCTTGATTACCTTCCTTTGTATCAAAACGACTCCCCCTTTCTTGCACATATACACTTCATTTCACAGCATTTGTGTATTTCTTCCAGTAGTGTGTTTTTTTCTGCATGTTTGCTACTCCTCAAGTCATGGACAGGAAAACTGGAGGACATTACAGCAGAGTTCAAAACTATTGGTTTTTCTTCAGATGTGACCTTGATGAGCCTGTTTATTTTTTCCTCATCCACGGGTTACCTTTTGGATTCCTTGATATATGGCCATTATGTCACTAAGTGTATCTGAAACTATATTCTGTTACCGTGTTAAGGACTATGAACTCTTGGTGGTTAATTTATTGATAAATCCAGGCAATATTTATTGAGCACCTATGGCATACTTCTGTTCTAGATGCTGAAATACAGTGGCAAATAAGAAAGGCAAAAGTATTTTTTGCCTGCATAGAGCTTACATTCTAGTGGGGGAAGATGGATAATAAATATATAGAGAAATGAATTTTAAAACAATTTCAGCTGGGAATAGCTGCTGTGAATAAAACGGACTGGAGAATTGTTGAATCAGTGACCACCTTACATAAGGTGACTAGGGAATTTTTCTCTGAAAAAAATGATAAATGAGCTGAGAACTAAGTGGTGAGTGATGAGAAAGACCTAGAGAATTGCAGGTAGACTAGTGCAAAAGATCTAAGTTGGAAATGTATGGGGTGTATATGTAGACCACGAAGAAAATCAGTGTTGCTGAAAGTAGTGAGAGACACAGATGACGATGTCAAAAGATATTTAGGGGAAACACTATGAGGAATCCAGAATGGTATGGTGAAAAGTTTGCATTTAATTTTAGACGCAGTGGAGAGCCATTGAAGGGGTTAAGAAGGGAAGAAAGGGGTCTGATTTACACTTTGCAAAGATGCTTCTGGGTGCTGTCTGGAAGATGGGATATAGGGAGCCAGAGTGAAGGCAGAAAGCCCAATTATAGGCTATTGTAGTACTCCAAGAGAAAGATAATAGTGGATTGAGCTAAGATGGTACAGCGGAGATAGGGCAAAGTTTTTGGATACTGGATATCCTTTTAGAGTAGAACAGGCAGCATTCGATGGATTGGATATAGTGGTTTATGCAATGGCATGATTGTGGCTATCTCTGGGGGCCCTTACTCCTGTTTGCCTTCATTCAGATATAATCTCTTGGTCTCCAGTGTTCTTATATTTCAATATTGCATGCCTTAGTATGCATCTATTTTCATCAGTTTTGCTGGACTTTCAATTACTCCTTTTAATCTGGATATTATTTCTTCAGTAACGGGAATTTTCCTCAAAATGATTTCTTTGATAATTTCTTCCTTGTTTTCTGTTGTTGTTGTTGTTGTTGTTGTTTTTTAATCCACCATTGCTCTGTTGGACCTCCTGGTTTGATCTTCTAAATTATTTTTTTCTTATTTTTGATCTGTCTTTGGTCTAGTTTTTGTGAGAATTCCTCAACTTCATTTTCCACTACTACTATTGAAGTTTTATTTCTGTTGTCTCTTAAAATATCAAAGAACTGTTTTTATTCAATGTTTACTTTATAGCATACTATTTTCATTTAATGACTACAATATCTTCTTTCATATTTCTGATGATCTTTTTTTTAATTTAAAAAAATTTATTGTCGGTGATAATTTATTGAGAAGCAGAAGTTTGAGTTATGCATGCTGTGCTTTATATTTGGTAAACAAACAAACACCCCCCCCAAAAAAACATCAAAACATATTTCTGGAGTTCTCAGAGTGTAGTCTTGGGACCATGAGCCAGACAGCATCAGCAACAACTGGGAATTTGTTAGAAATGCAAATTCAGCAAATTATAGGCTGCAAGCTCTCCAGGTGATTTCTATACCCACTCAAGTTTGGGAACCATGGGCACAAACACAAAAAACATTGAGGAAAATATTTTGATCCATGCCCATCCAATGATTTAATTCCAAAAGAAGAATTCGCAATGGCCCAAAACAGATGGGTATTATTATTCCTACTTTCAGGTGAAAAATTAAGAAACAGGAATTAAGAGATTTGATCAACCCAGCAGAATCAGGAAGTCAGAGTTACTGTGCTAAATATTTAGACTGAGGATTATCTCTTTTTTTTAAATTGGTGTTCGATTTGCCAACATATATTACAACACCCAGTGCTCATCCCATCAAGTGCCCCCCTCAGTGCCCATCACCCAGTCACCCCAACCCCCTGGCCACCTCCCTATCCACTACCCCTTGTTCGTTCCCCAGAGTTAGGAGTCTCTCATGTTCTGTCACCCTCACTGATATTTTCACTCATTTTCTCTCCTTTCCCTTTATTCCCTTTCACTATTTTTTTATATTCCCCAAATGAATGAGACCATGTAATGTCTGTCCTTCTCCAATCGACTTATTTCACTCAGCATAATACCCTCCAGTTCCAATCACGTTGAAGCAAATGGTGGGTATTTGTCATTTCTAATGGCTGAGTGATATTCCATTTTATACATAAACCACATCTTCTTTATCCATTCATCTTTCAATGGACAATGAGGCTCCTTCCACAGTTTGGCTATTGTGGACATTCTGCTATAAACATTGGGGTGCAGGTGTCCTGCCGTTTCACTGCATCTGTATTTTTGGGGTAAATCCCCAGAAGTGCAATTGCTGGGTCATAGGGTAGCTCTATTTTTTTGGGGGGGTAGCTCTATTTTTAACTCTTTGAGGAACCTCTACATATTTGTGACGATCTTAATGATTTTGAAATTTCTCCTGTCCCTGAGATATGTTTTCCCTAAGTTATTTTTTCTTAACTTTTTTTTATCTCCTTTTATGATAGACTTAAAAGAGTTATGTATTAGGGTTCTTAGATGTTTGGTTATGTTTGAGTGGGACACAAAAAACTGATTAAAAGTTTTGTCATGGTGGGCCCTGCTATAGGATGATTTGATTGGACCCCTTCTGTTGGTGAACTACTAATTTTTTTAAGATAATTTTCTATAAGGCTGATCAGGTTCTTTCAGAAAACAATCTTCCAATCTTCTACCCGAGGCAAGTCTTGGCTGCAGGTTTCTCTGGAAACTAAACAGGAGAAGAAGGCTGGTGGTCTCAACATACAATAGATAGTTAGATTGCACGGTGAGTTCTAGCTGAGACATCCAGTCCAAATATCTTGTATTTTAATGATCAGAATAAGTTTCTACTCTTCGGTAAGAGGGAAGTATGCAGAAGAGTTACTCCACTGTGAAGGGTCTTCTATAAGAGGGAAGTATATAGGGGAATTACCCAGCTGTGAAGAAAAGGGGAGGAGATTTGGGGGCTTAATTGCTTCATAAACCATTTTTCAACCAATTCTCATGTTTTCAGCTCCACTTTCACCCTCACTTATAGAAGCTCCCAATGATGACTGGGTGCTGCCAATTTTTGAGCCTTTTGAGAAATCATTGGTACAAATTGTGCTGTTCATTTTCTCACTGTTGGTTTAGATTCAGGTATCTTGGGTTTCCCAATCAGTTAATTGTTGCTCTTTTGCTTTCCTTTTCCTAAAATACTTTTCATACTGTTTCCTGTTTGTTTTTCATCATGGGTTTATACCTCTAAAATAGTTTATTTAATGTCATTTATACATAAATGTGAATATCTAATCCACCACATTTAAATAGAAAACTTTTATTTCTCATCACTACATTTAACATATTTATTTTGTAGCACTTATATTATATTATATTATATATCTCCATCCACAAGTATGCTTGCTTCATGAAAATAGGGATATGGTCCATCTTGTTCACTATGGATTCCTAGTGCCTAGGACATAATAGATAGTATTTGCTGCATAAATTATCTGACATATTTTATTAATTAAGAATGGTATTTGTAGTCATAGCATCTGTTAGTGGTTATGGGAGAAAAGTGAAGATAACTATATAGCAAATTAATTGAATCAAAATGAGAGAATTAGAGACTCAAGAAAAATGATATATAAGATAAGACACATAATAGCACATTCATTTTCACTTTTCCAACACATACCCCAATTTTCATTTAAAAGATTAACTGGTTGTACATCATAAATGTATTTTAGAGGAATGGTCAAAACCAAATGGAGATCAGTTAGCAGATAGTTACTGTAGTCCAGGTGAGAAAAATTATGACCTAGTAGAGGGTGTAGAAAGAATTGAACAGAGGTAAGAGGAATTTAGAAGGGCATGGTTACCCTTGGGTAAGGGAGGAGTGGAGAAAGAAGGATTATGGTATTAAGGGTGACTCCTAGGTTTTTGGCTACATGAACAGTAGCACCATCCACACAGATAGAGTAACTGGAGGAGGACAAGAGTAGATTTGGGGAAATAAGCATTGACATTCAATTGCATTGCTTCTACAACTGCCCAAGTGTTTTAATTTGGTTATTTTGTCTCAAAATGTAGGAAAAAAAGTTTAGCCTGAGTTACTCAGACTTCCAGTATTTGCTCTTCTTGCATAGACTTAACTAAGCAACAGAATGAATCAAAGTTACTATTATTATTTTTGCCCAATACCACAAACTATTAAGAGCAGTAAAGGCTAATGTGAAGAATATCAGTTGGGTGCTTAAAATCTACTGACCTGAGAATGAAATAAACTGGGTTCTAGACTCAATTCTGTTATTAACTCACCATGTGACTTTCGACTAGGCATATAACTTTGGGTTCCTTATATGCAAAACCAGGTTGCTAATACAACAATTACACTCTTGCTAATGTATTCTTTGGGAAAGTAGAGAAGATTCATGTTTATTCTGGGAGCTAGAAATATTTGTAAATAAGTAACATATAAATATGTTCTGAAGAGAAAGTTAAGAGTGTGTTAAGAGTGGGTTAGCCTATATAGCAGCTACCATTTATTGCAAAGCTATCATGTGCCATGTAATTTACGTATATTTCTTATTTAATCATCACAATAATATGAGGTTAGTATTACTATCTCCTTTTTACAAACAAGAAAGGTGAGGCTCAGAGAGGGCAACAGGCCAAAGTAACACTGCTGGTTAGTGGTAAATCCAAGATTCAGACTCAATTGTATCTTACCAAAAAACCAATATATTTTCAACTTTACAATGATACATTTTGTTTATAGTGGGCTACCTATAAAACACGTCTATGCACTTAAACTCACTGAATCTTAGAAGTAGGGAAGAAAATGTAAATTATTCAGTTTAATATCTTGTTTTACAGATAAGGAAGCTGAGGACCAGAAAGGGGGCATTATTAGCCAAAAATCAGAGAGCTAATTAGTGGCAGAGCTGAGGCCAGGGCCCATCTCTTCAGACCACCTGCCCATTGCTCTTTCTAATTTGGGACCTGAAGATATGGCCTGATTCAAACAGCCCAATTGTCTAAGTGTGTACCATCACTGGCCAACTAATCTCACAGGGGTGTTAGAACAGTAAAAGTATAGTGATAGATTTGGGTGGGATTTAGATTTAAAAAATAACAACATGAGTTTTTTTAACACACAAACATAAGATACAGTTAAGGAAAGAGATTATTTATACAGTAGCCTTTCAATTAGCCTCAGATTCCCTCAGGGGAGAATGATTCTGTATTGTATGACGTATATTGCTTGTATTAAATACCACACAGTTGGTCCATGAGTGGCTATTTATATGGATAGAAATCCAAGAAGCTAAAATCCTCAGTTATTCCAGCAAAAACCACTGAGAGAGACCAGTGCTAAATGCTAGAGGTAACCTTGGTAAAAATCACAAGACATTGCAGGTGAGTTTGTGGCATTTTGCGTGCGTTTCATCAAAATTCTTTCATTTGGAGTGAACGGGACCAAACAATGGGTCAGGCCCTTTCACAGAGAGCCACTGATTTTGGCTACACAGTGAAAACTGATCTATTTTGGTGTGTCTGTCTGGGGCCTAGAACTTGAAAAACTTCAGCCAGAGAGACAAGTTTTTCTTTAAGTAACTAAATTACTTTTCACATTTCTATTTTATGTCTGCAGAGGGAACACACAATAAATTTTGATAAGAATGTAGCAGGCAGAAATCAGAGCTGATGAATTCCAAGCTTACATAAACTAAGTTTCCCAATCCCAGGTGCTTTTGTTTTTTCCTATCTGTAGACTTAGTAAAACAAGACAAATGTTCTGAGTCCTAACTCCTGTCCCATTACTCAGGGATTTTGGAGACTGGGCATTGCAATTGCTTTGTTGAAACAGGATTGGATTTAGTGGGCTAGGATGTGAGGGGGAGAGAAGGTGAAGAGTGTGGGGAGCAGCAGGTTAAGCTGCTCATTTATAGGAGATTATTTGTGTTCATTCATAGGTGATGTGAAAGTGGAAGAAGCACAGAATCCAGCCCCCTACAGTAACCACAAGCAACTGCCACTCTTACTTTCCTGAGGACACTGCAGAAACCCAAAGTTCACAGACCTTTTGACTCTGAGAGTTTAATCTTAGAGAAGGATCAGAGCAAATGCATGTAGGTTTGCTTTATCCCTCATGTTTATGTAGTGCTGTTGACTTTTTAAAATTATGAAACTTGAGCAACTTTACTGAATCAAACATGGATATCCACTTTGAGTGCCTGTCTGACTTTTTTTCAGGTCCAGTCATGGTTTTATGTGGCTTGAGGTTATTTCACAAATAAATTTCTTTTGGTTGATTTTAGTTATTGTATAGTAATCCAGCCTGTTAATATCCAATAGTGTGTTTAGTCATCCTCCAGTTATTGAGCATTTGTAATATTTCATGCAATGTCTTTTAACCACTTCCATTTTGCACCAAAGTCTCCTCACCTTTCAAGGTTCTGGTTCAATGCTACCTCCTCCACGATACCTTTCTTTTCCCTACCCCCATCCTGCTTCAGCCCCATGGAATGAAATCAGTTTCTTTCTTTTTTTTTTCTCCTGTGGCTCTTTGTTTTTATTTCCATGACAGAATGTATTACATGTCCAGTTGACTTCCCTATTATATTATAGGCTTTTTGAGGGCAGGCGTTGGTGTTACACATAATTGAATCCCCTAAGCATATGACACAGTGATTTACAGATATACATATACAGTAGATGAGTACTTAAACAGTAATATAATGAACTTTTTTGCATGAATTATTTTCATTTATTTTGGATTAAATCCTTGGAGTATTTCTGCAAGTGGAATTACTGGGGCAAAGAGCAGTTACACATTGTCATAGTGTGTTTCAGAAAATTCACCAGCAATGTATGTGGTGACCTGGTTCCTGACAGTGGTCTTTATTGCATACATACTACCAAGCTGGGGAATATCATATTTTAATTTGTATTATGCTGAGGTCACATGTTTTGTTGTGTGATTATATACTGAATAAGTTCCCTATTGTGCTTATTGCCCCACCATTTTTTTTACCACTCATTTAGTGAGCTTTATACATTGATCTCATATGTTTCATGATTTTATTTATATGTTCTGACTGGTGTGTTTTGAAAGTTTTCAATCATATATATCTTCCCTTTTGGTTGTTTCCTTTTTGATCTTCATCTTTTTATAGTACAATGTGCACAAGATTTTCTGCCATATATTTGAACACATCATCCTGGCTTTGATGATACCATCTATTTTTTTTAATTGCTACAATCGCTAGATAAACAAGGTAGTCTGGGATTTTTTTTTCTAGTTTCATGGTTTAGATTTGTATGTTTAACTTTTTGATCCATCTGGAATTTATTGAAGCATATCATGTGAGAGACATATAACCAAGTTCACTTCTTTTCCTATGGATACACAGTTTACTCACCAATATTTATTTGTTAGTGATTTGTTAGTGTTCCCTTTAGTGTGTGTGTATGCTATTTGTAGTGAACTGGAGATATTTTTAAAAATTTGACTCTGTTTCTTTAATCTTTATTTTTAATTCAGTGCCAAAAGGTCTTTTTTATATGTATAGCTTTGTAATAGGATTGAAAATCTGAGAAGCTATATACCATCATTATTTAAAATAGTATTTTTTGGCATTTTTGTCTTCTTATTCTTCCAGGTTAATTTCACTATAAATGTGTCATGGTCTATAAAACACCCTGCATAATTTTTAATTGATATTGCATTAAATCTATATATTAACTTAAAGAGTCTTATCTTTCTTGTATTTTAGCCTTGCCAGTTGGGAGCAAAGTGTGTCTTTCCATTTATTCAAGTCGTTTTTTATTTCTTCAATTTTGATTTTATTATTTCCTTTTAGTACATTTCTTTTGTCATTGTTAAATTTTTCAAAGTACTTTTAAATTGATGATCTCATTCAGTGACTCTGCTGTAGGTCAGTGGAAGGATTTAGATGCAGCCAGGAATGATTGACTTTTTTTTCAAAGATTTTATTTATTTATTCATGAGAGAAACAGAGAGAGTGAGAGGCAGCGACACAGGCAGAGGGAGAAGCAGGCTCCACGCAGGGGGCCCATTGAGGGACTCAATCTCAGGACCCCAGGATCATGCCCTGGGCTGAAGGCAGGCACTAAACCACTGAGCCACCCAGGCGTCCTGAATGATTGACTTTTAATGGATATTTTCTTCTTTATATTCATCAGGATTACTTTTTTTTTTGGTAACAGCATTATTGGGATATAATTCACATACCATACAATTTACACATATACATATAGATGTGTGTACATTCAATAGTTTTTAGTATGTTCAGAATTGTGCAATCTTCACCACAATCAATTTTAGAATATTTTTACAACTAAAAATAATGAGTGAGAAATGTAAACAAACATATGGGAATATCAAATCATGGTGGACATTGAACTAAAGGAATGATAGAGTTTTGGGCAGCATAAGAGTTAAAAATTTTAGACATCTTGAATGTATAAGTCCATAAATTTTAATTAAATAACATATCTAAAAAAAAATAAAATAAATAAATAAATAACATATCTAATAAAATATAAACAACCTATACCTATCATTCCTGCACCACTTCTCAAGACATTGACAACCACTAATCTGTTTTTATATGCTAAGTTCATTATAAATTTGCCTAATCTGGACATTTCCTATGTATGAAATTGTGAAATTAAAAATGAACTTTGAAGTAGAAGCAAAGCAACATTTATTAAGGACCTACATCTCTGTTAAGCACTTTCTATATTTTTTCTTATTTAATCTTCAAACAGCCATTTAAGTTAGGTAATATTTCCATTTTATTTTTTATTTATTTTTAATTTTTATTTATTTATTATAGTCACAGAAAGAGAGAGAGAGAGAGGCAGAGACACAGGCAGAGGGAGAAGCAGGCTCCATGCACCTGGAGCCCGATGTGGGATTTGATCCCGGGTCTCCAGGATCGCGCCCTGGGCCAAAGGCAGGCGCCAAACCGCTGCGCCACCCAGGGATCCCAATATTTCCATTTTAGATAAGGGAATTAAAGGTAGAAAAGTTGAGCAATTTGTTCAAGATCACAGGATTAGGATTTAACATAATCTGGATGCTTTGATCAGATCTCTATCCAAGCTCTTTCTGTCTTAAGGTAGTTAGGAAGTTTGGAAAACATCTCTCCAATACTCTCGCCTCAATGGTCCTCAGTGCCTTCCACAGAGACAAAACATAAATATGATATTTCTGACACTGTGAGGGCTGCAAGAGTAGAGTAGAATAGAATATTTTGTATAGCATAGACTCATGGATCTACAGAAATTTGCTTTTTCAACTTTCCTCAATCAGATGTTGAGAATGACCAATGACCTGTGCAGTTTGACTCACAGAGCCATGGGAAATTAGAGCTCAAAGCTGAAAAGATCCTCAGGGGCCACCTGGTCTAGCTGTTTTATTTTATTGATGATGAAACTAGAACCCAGAAAGAGCAAGCTACTTGTTCAAGATCATATAGCTCAAATATGGTGACAGAGGATGACCTTTCATCTGTTCCTGGAAAAAGAAATGCACCAAAAGTGAAAGTTCCATCCAGAATAACTGCAAATAACAAATTAAAGGGAAAACAAGACAGTGATGTTGAAAGGTCACTGAATTAGGTCAGAAGGTCAGGATTCCAACACCAGCTCTTCCACTAATTCACTGTGAAACCTTAGACAAGTCATTTAACCTCTTTGGACTTCTGTTTCCTCATCTGGAAATGGTTAAGGTGGAATACATGATCTTTTGGAAGATTGCATTTATTATACATTCCCACAATTATATTGAATGAGTAAATAAGTGAACCTTTGTATAAATGCTAAATGCTATACTATTTTTGGAAGGTATCCAGTGAACTACATAACTGAAAAACTAAAAAGAGAGGTAACCAAAAAAGTTTTTAAAGAACCAGTACTGTAAATTTACCTGTCTGTAGGGATACATGCATTAATGCACCTTTTTTAAACATGAAAGATATTTTCTTAAAATAAATAAAAGGAGTGCCTGATTATTTCTAATAAGTATACATATAAGACACATTTTCCAAGTTAATAGTACACCAATTCTGGCTGCAATTTTGACATATGCAGTGGCATGTGCAGATGGGTTATATTAAATCATTTCCTTAATGAGGTCTTAATTTTGTATGTTTATTTCCTTTGGAAAGAAAAAGCAATTCAATCTTATTTTAAGGAAAAAAGATTTTGCCATGTTCTAAAGACTAATAGTCATTTATTCATTCAGCTAATATTTATTGAATGCCTACAGTACATGCACATGTCACGGAACAGAATTATCCTAAAATGGGAAATTTAAAAAATGATACAAGAACATGAAATTAACATTAAAAACCTGTCTTTTTTATGATTCAAGATACGTACGTGAAAAGCCAAGAGCTATTTGTTTAAAGCTTCACAGGCTGAAACTTTCACAGTAGAGAGGCAGAGCAGATGATCTGTGTGTAGGGGGTGAGTGGGAGGGCAAAGAGTGCAGCTCTGTAAGCAGGAGCTGAAGCACGTAGCGGAAAACGATCATATTGACGCATTCCTCCTCCCTCTCCCACCTTCCGTGATGGAGTAATAATAGGGATCCGTTCCATGTGTATTGTATCACCCTTCAGAGTTTACAGAGTGCTTTCACATTCATTATCTTATTTTATCCTCATGCCAACCCTGAAAGAAAGGCATAGCGGGTATTGTTTTTTTTTTTTCCGATTTCAAGATGAGAAAATATGGGGTTCCAAGAGGTTAAGTGGCTATCCCATGGGAAAGAAATACCAATTAGTGCCAGGACTAGAACTCATGTCTTTCTGTCTATGAAAGCAGTGTTCTTTCTATTACCTTCATTCATCCCAGTATTTTCTAATCTCACTAGTTAGAGGCATAAGTTGTCAAATGTTCTCCTGGGCTGGCTGCTGTGTTGAGCTGCAGCAGCAGCAGCAGCAGCAGTTAACGCCAACAGTTAGGGTACAGCAATAAGGAATGAATTATTACCACAAGTAAAAAATGCTTCTTTCATCTGCTCTGATCAAACTGTGTGTGAGACTGTGTGTGTACATGTGCGTATGTGTGTGTATGGGGGGGGGGTCTGAGGGATGGTTAGAGTGGAGCATCGAAGATTATACTTCAGCCAGTCTCTCTAGAGTTCATTTCTGTTTTTTTTTAAGGTTTTATTTATTTATTCATGAGAGACACAGAGAGAGGCAGAGACACAGGCAGAAGGAGAAGCAGGCTCCATGCAGGGAGCCTGATGTGGGACTCGGTCCCGGGACCCCAGGATCACGCCCTGGGCTGAAGGGAGGCACTCAACCACTGAGCCACCAGGCATCCCAAGAGTTCACTTCTGTTGATCTAAAATGGTAATAGTGTACACACCAATACCTCCACTTCCATTTGATAAAATGGAGAGAAAAAATAATGAATACATAGACCGGAATGTCATGAAGGAATGAAGAAAGTAGAATTCAGTGAGCCCCTAATATGTACTGAGTGCTTTCCTTAAAATATTTCATTTAATCTTTACTACTGCCCCATGACATGGGTTATATAGAGTCCTTCTTTCACAGACTAGTAAACTAAGATACTTAAATACTAAGTATAGCATCTAAGTATCTCTTAGATACTAAGATACTTAGGTTAAGTCCTAAGTCACAGAACCAGCGATCTCCTACGCTAGGGTTCAAGTATGTCCATATGGCTACAGGATTGGACATCTTAACTACTACACCAAATAAAGGAAGACATTGAATCACACATGTCTTTCTTTTTCTTTTGGATTTATTTATTTGTTTGTTTGTTTATTTGAGAAAGGAGGGAGAGAGGGGCCAGGGAGAAAGAAAATCCTCAAGTAGACTATTCATTGACTGTGGAACCCAGTGCAGGGCTCAGTCTCAGGACCCTGAGATCATGACCTGAGCCAAAATCAGGTCTGCTTGTCCAGCCACTCACCAAATACAGAAATCTCTTTAGAACACCCCTCACTGATAACCATCCAGTGAACCACAGGGACTCCAACTTAGTTTAGATTCCATAAATGGAAATGGATTTGCATGGATGTACTCCTTCTCTTGTCTGGTGATTCACTCAAGGCAAAATCCAGGCATTTGTGTGAAGCACCAAGCCAGCATTAGAGATTTCCTATGACTATAATAGAGAGAGATCGAGTCCATGCACGCAGTCTCAGTGCTATCTGATTCCAACCATTTTGTGACCTGGTCCTTTGCTCAGATGGATCTGACCAACAAATCTTTGTGGAATTCATAGTTTGTCTTGCATATCTGCATTACTTTTGCCTCTAAGCATGGTTAAAGGAATCAGTAAGGTGATGATTAGGCAGGAGCTACATGAATCCCTTGATTGCTCTTTCACAGGATCCAAGTGATACCTTCAGACTTGAGGTAGGTTTCTGATGGCCATTAAGGGACATTCTGATTCTGCAACAATCTACTGGTGAAGAATTGTTCAGAGTCCTGGAAAAACCTCTACTGATTAAGCAGAATAGTAAGTATTGATGACTTCTATTATTTCAGAAATAATGTCACAAAAGGGGGATATGTATATGTAGTCCTGTATCAGTCAGAACATGTCTTGATGACACCTGTTTTCTTTCTTCCTCCCTCATTCATTTCTTCAACAAATATTAAGAGCATTTTGCATCCTAGACCTTTACCCTCTTCCTTATCTGTATTCCTTTTACTCTCTGAATTTACTTACTTTTCTCCTTCCTTTTTTTCCCTTCCACCTTCACTGTCTCAATGTTAGGTTTGGGAAATGGCAGTACTATTTGGGAAGGCATTTAAAGTGAAAATACAGATGAGGGGAAGGGTTGGAGAGTGTTGTGGATTTATATGTTTTGAGTAGGACTATTTTACCCATGTCATCCAGTTTCCCATTGTTTCCTCACTTAAAGCATGCCTAAAAAGCTCTTAACTAGTCAAGAATAATACCCAGCTTGTGTCGATGGAGAATTCATCTATGGTGACTGACTTCATCCTTCTTGGCATGACAGACAACCCTCAGCTTGGAGTCCTACTATTTGCAGTCTTCCTTATTGTTTATATTGTCACTGTTTTGGGGAATCTGGGCCTGGTAATCCTGATCAGAGTCAGTCCCTGCCTCCACACTCCCATGTACTTTTTTCTTTCTAATCTGTCCCTACTTGATGTCTGTTTCTCTTCCATCACAATCCCAAAGACTTTAGCAAATTTGTTATCTAAGTTGCAAGCTGTTTCTTTTCTTGGATGCATGACTCAAATGGGCTTATTCATAATATTTGCTTCTGCTGAGTGCAACCTTTTGGCTTCCATGGCCTATGACCGCTATACTGCCATCTGTCACCCATTGCTCTACTATGTCACCATGTCTAGAGTCCGTTGTTTCCTCTTGGTAGCAGGATGCTACTTTGGGGGGTTAGTTAACATGGTTTCTGTGACAACTTCCATCATACGACTATCATTCTGTCAACCACATGTCCTTCCCCACTTCTTCTGTGACATCCCTCCACTGTTGGCATTGGCTTGCTCAGACCCCTGGGTCACCCAGGTACTAGTTATTGGCTGTGGGGGATTCACCCTGGTCACCTCCATTGTGGTGATCCTTGTCTCCTACATGTCTGTCCTCATGACGATTCTGGGAATTCCTTCAGCTTCCGGAAAACAAAAAGCTTTCTCTACATGTGCTTCCCACATCACCGCTGTTGGCCTGTATTATGGAACAACTATGTACACTTACTTGCAGCCCTCTCAACATGGATCCCAGGCAGGAAATCAGATGGTTTCAGTGTTTTATACAATGGTGATCCCCATGATAAATCCTCTTATCTACAGTTTGAGAAACCAGGAAGTGAAAGTTGCTTTATGGAAAGTATTGAAGCAGAGTCCCTAATCTTCCATTCTGTGTCTCAAGAATGTAATATGTTCTATGAAGACTTGCTTACAGTTCTCTTCACAGAGTTTTCCTTGCCTGCAAATGAAGCCTTGTTAAGAACAATTGAATTGCTCTGGCTAAGTGTTTAAAATAGTTGTTTAGATAAACAACAACACAATAGGAAATTATATGGACAAACTAACATGTATTTTCTGAAGCAACTGTCTGTTAAGAAATGGTTTAAAAGAGGGAAATGTGTATGTGAGTATGAATATGTCAATTTGAGTTGTGAACTGGTATAATGCTAGTCATAAGTTTAAATAATTCCATAATAACATTAGAAAATAGCATAATTTGACTATAAAATGTAGAAGAGAGCATGAATGGCAACTGAGATTCATATACATTTGCTTTACCACTCATGTGCTTACATGGAGGATTTACTTGGTATATCTCAGCTGAATTAAGTTCAGTCCGTATCTTTCATAAGGATTCATAAGATTCCTGGATGTGTGTTTTCCAAAAGCTGTGCCATCACTGCCACTGTGAGGCTATAAAATGTGAACTTATATATGAATTCACATGTGTGATTATTGAGATTTATAAGGATAAATCTTAAAGATAGTAATATTCAGCCAAACAATAGATTGAGTTTGATAATTAGAGTAGATTTGAAAGATTCTTTGTAAGGGACAATGGACCATTGATTAGTGGGAACTCTAGGACTGAATTACACCAACAATTTCTTTTATATGTAAATACTAAATGGACTATTTGTATGCAAATTATAAAGGAGCCAAGCCCATTGGTATCTTGAATATACTTCCAACAGGAAACACAAGGATGAGTAAAACTCCAATTAATTAATTAGTCCATGGCTAGCCCTCAGAATTTGACAAGACACATGAAATTTGTGGATATTACTATCTTGTCTAAATATATTGAACAACAAGCTATCTATAAAAGCATATCATTCTATACCTGAAGACAATAAAACTTAATATCTTACTCTTATAGTTGAGGAAACCAAAGCCTTGAGAAGAGAAAGAGACCAATATCAAACAACTAGTTAGGGGAATCAAATTGGCTAAAGCTGCAAGGAGAAACAGAAAGTAGTATTTATCTACATCTAGGTCAGACACAATCTTTGGGCCCTAAGGTAGCTTTGTTTCTGCCTCTATTCTCCAAAAATTTTTAGCCTTACTAGCCATTTGCCAAAGATTCAGCCCCAGTTGCGAGGCAGTGTGGTTTACTACCAGGTAAAACTAAAGCCCCTAGAGCTCCAGATCCTTATATCCAACTACCAGCTGGAAACTACACTTGAAAGTTCCTCAGGCACTTTAAACTTAATGTTCAAAAACCGAACTCTTCTAAACCTGCTCTTCCTTTCCCCCTGTTCCCTATGTAAGTGAATGGCACAACCTAGTTTTAAACCCCAAACTAAAGTTAATCTCTGACAATTTCCTCTCCTTCAACTCCCTACATTCAATCAATTGCCAAATCCTGCCAATTCTACCTCCCAAATGCCTTTTAAAGTAGTTTCTTCTTCACTGCCATTGTCCTAGTTCATGATACACTCCTTTTTTGCCTAGATTAGCATAATAATCTTTTATCCTTTCTCCCTTAATCTACCTGGATTCAATTAAATCTGCTTTTCACATAACAACCACAGTAGGTTAAATGTAAATTCAACCAGATCAGCCCTCCACTCTCCATACTGCTTAAAAATTTTCCATATTTCTCTTTGTCTATAAGATAAATTTCAAACTGTTATAATTTGGCATACAAAGCTCTCCCTATCTTGTCTGTCTTAGTCCTATCCATTTTTTAAAGTCCAAACTTAAATCCCGTCTTCTTTTCTGGATAACTTTTCCTGATGTTTCAGATGGAAGTGAGGATTCAATTTTTTTTTTTTTTTTTTTAATTTTTATTTATTTACGATAGTCACAGAGAGAGAGAGAGGGAGGCAGAGACACAGGCAGAGGGAGAAGCAGGCTCCATGCACCGGGAGCCCGACGTGGGATTCGATCCCGGGTCTCCGGGATCACGCCCTGGGCCAAAGGCAGGCGCCAAACCGCTGCGCCACCCAGGGATCCCGGAAGTGAGGATTCATAGTCTGTTTTCCCACTGTGTATTGCAACTCTTTGTAACATTATGACACTTGGCCTTATGATAAAAATCCTCTGCATTTTTCAGAATTTCTGTTTTGCTCACATACACTTAAATCTTCCAGAAGGATGGAACCATATTTGGTTAACATTTCATCTCCCACCCTAGATCTATCATAGAGTCTAGTACCCAGTAAAGGCTTAAAAAATGTTGATAGAGCTAAGATTTCTTCACAACTAACATTTTTACTTATTCAGTTCATTTTTTCCAAGTATTGCTATATCCTTTGTGGAATGGAGGAAAGGTAGAAAATCTTACCTCCTAGGGCATGGCCACCTACCTGAATCTCCTGCTTTTGCAGATGTTTCTTGTTAACATTCAATCCACAGCCCGAATCTATTCTTTATTGTCCTTATCTTTCAGCTCTCTACACCCAGGTACTTGCCCTTCAACCCCTTGTTCTCCCTTGATTCCTGTCCTTCTCTGGTAATGGGTCCAACCGAGCACATGGCAGATGCTTCCTGGAAGAAAGATGATCCCTTTTGTAGGATTTGAGGTTTAAAGAGTCTCAGAATCAGAAATCAGAGGAAGAAAGGCTCATAGTGATCTTTGAGAATGATGAGTTTTAATTTTTAAACATTGAAATTATTTCTTTAAGTAAATTTCAATGTAGGACAAAAATATATAAAACACCAAAGTAGGACATTCTTAGCTGGAATCTGTGTGAGCCACCTATAATTCTGTTGCCGAGCTCTCACTTCTCCCTCTGTGAAGCACCTCTCTAGAACCTCAACAACAATCTGCAAACACTAAGTTAATCAAAACTTCTTTTCACATATGAGGATACAGTATTCCCAAGGGAGAGCAATATTCTGGAAATCATTCCACTAGTCAGTGGCAGAGGCAGATTTAGAATTCAGGTCTCCTGATTCAAACCCCAGAATATAATCTCTTATCACATTTTTTAAGCCTCTCTAATGATATGAGATACTTAACACAGTTGAGACGGTGGGATGAAATGGGCCTCATTAGACTAAATAGTACACATTGACCTAACATCTATCTCCTTGGGAAGTTGCAATGTCTCCTATCCTCTAAATAGCTCAAGTAAGACTAGAGAGAGCAACAACCTCATCATATTTCATAATTTCCACATAAGATATGGTGGAGCTTAGGGGATACCAAAACACTTTAATAATAGCCAGTTCTTACAGTCAGGACTGTAATAATAATTTGTGGCCAAATAATTCGTGAGTCCAGTGCAAAATGTAAATGTGAAGTCCTGTATTTAAAAACAGAGAAGAGTGCCATTTAGGATACTCAAATATAAAGTTTTTTTTTTATTTTCTACTGCAGTCTTTCTCTCAATCTGTCATGATGCTTTATTTTTTTGTATATTTTTAAATTGGAGTTCGATTTGTCAACATATAGTATAGCACCCAGTGCTCATCCTGTCACATGCCCCCCTCAGTGCCCATCACCCAGTCACCTCATCCCCCCGCCCACCTCCCCTTCCACTACCCCTTGTTTGTTTCCCAGAGTTAGGAGCCTTTCATGTTCTGTCATCCTGTCTGATATTTCCCACTCATTTTCTCTCCTTTCCCCTTTAATCCCTTTCACTATTTTTCATATTCCTCGAAGAATGAAACCATATAAAGTTTGTCCTTCTCCGATTGACTTACTTCACGCAGCATAACATCCTCCAGTTCTTTCCACGTTGAAGCAAATGGTGGGTATTCATCGTTTCTAGTGGCTGAGTAATATTCCATTGCTTTAAATTTTTTATTTAATATCACACCCTCTCAAGCGCAGGGATACCTGTGGGGCAAGTACAGCCCCACATAGGTGCCCAGTGACTCCGCCCTTTGACTCAATGCACATGTGTATGGTCACCTGGCAAGTTTCCCTCTCCCACAAACTGCTGGACAGATGCATTGTACCTTGGTCAAGAGTAAATTGAGCCAAGCATATCCCTTTCCCAAGGGTTAGTTGTTTCAACCCATGGAGGACAGGTGGCCACCATGGTTATGGCAACCTCTGCATGAGGATGCACTAGGTACCTAGATCAGGGTGGGCAAGGAGTACTGCTGAGTCATATGCCAAACGCACCATGGCACTACCCTAGGGTCAGGATGGCTATTACTGCAACCAACCCAAAGATATTGCAGGGCACATGTGCCTAACTCCAATCCTCCCAAGGCTCTTGCTCAAGCCCCTGAGAGTGAAGGCTTGCAACAGTCACTGGGTGAGACAGAAAGAGGCTGGATGGGGTTCCTTGGTACTAAGGGGCAAGGGAAAGAGTAGCCAGGAATCTGTCCCAGGGGAGTGAAGAGGCAGTGAAAGATGTGACTCTGTGCTAGCAGACTTCAAGCTCCCGGTGCATAGTCAATTATTTTATCACATTTTTGGATTTCACTTAACAAAGCACAAATTCAAATTATTAAAAATTTAATACAGTGACAATAAACCCCAAGTACAAGGGCATTCTGAGCTCAGGCCCTGTACTATTGCACTGATCATATGTCTATGAAGCCAGTTCTACTTAGAGGGATTTCCTTTCTCTTTATCTGGCAGTATAGTGTAGTGGTTAAGAGTACAAGCTCTGAATCAGACTGTCATACTTTGAGACTCACCTCTCTCACTTCCTCTTTGACCTTAGACAAGTTACTTACTTACCTTTTCTGCATCTCAGTTTCTTCACCTATACAATAGGGATAACATGATTATCTATCTCCTAAGATTGCTGTGAGGTTTATATGAGGTGATGTATGCACTTGGTCAGAATGGTGTTCAGGCATAGTATATACTCAATAACTTTTTTATTATCATTTTTTGATTCTAGGATTCTACATTTTTCAGATATCCAATACAGGAATTAGGTTTTGTTTGCCCTAGATCTTCTGCAGGCCAAATTGTATTTGCCCAGTTTACACAGCATATAAGAAGATTTGAGTCTCCAGTGACTTCTCTGGCTTAAGAGGAACTCCACTAGATTTGTACCAACTGAGAGAGCCCAGTCAGTTGTCATTGGTAAAATTTAGAGTTTTTACTTCTACAGATTCAGGACCCATTGAAGTTGGCATTAGGCCTTACCATACAGCCACAGGACTATCAAATTGAGCACTGGGGACCTCACATCTAGTTCTGCTGCTTTCAAGAGGATATCCTCAATATCTTATAGTCATTTTTGGCTAATGAGAAAGACTATCCAAAGCAAACTCTGGTGCCCCCATCTCAATACTGCTGCCCCAGCACTAGGAGTTAGAGTCGTGGACGTTCACAAGGACTTGAAGTCAGAACAAGACTTGAAAGCAGTGGAGCCTAGGCCAGCCCTTCCAGAGGGATCAAGGCCTCTCCAAGTGAGGGGATGAGAGATGGTGAGTAGAGGACAGCATCTACGAATTAAGGCAGCAACACTGTCTCCTCCAGTGTTACAAGAGACTAATCATTGACCTTTTTCTGCATCTGCTAGAGAAACTGAGCCCTGCTATTCAGGGAGCTCTCAGCACATCTCCACATCCTCCATCCTCATCACACTTAGGATGGGTTGCAGTCAGTTTTACTTGGGGAGTGGGCTTCTTCAGCTACTCTGGGCTGGGTATGCCTCCTGGGTACTGCTCTAGGTGGTGGTGCTCAAAGCAGCATCTGATCTTGGGCTCTCTGACCGAAGGATCCTGCTGAGATAGTCCTCAGCCTCATTGAACTTGGCCAGAGCAGGTCATTGGGCTGCGTCTGGGGGCTTGGTCAAATGTAGACACTGGAGGGCAGCTAGTTCTCAGGGCAGGGGAACAGGGGGAGGGCAGTGACAATATCTTACAAACCCAAAGGCTGAGCAGAAGAATCCAGCTGTCTGTCTGGTTCCTGGGTATTGTCCACGACAGGGATATCTTGGGACTCCTTTGGCTCAGAACTGTCAATTTTGTCAGCCACTTGGGCTTCATGCAGAGACCTGGTCAGGGGTATCTTATTCAAGGACTGTCCCAGTCCGGCCTCCTGGATATTGAATCACCTGCTGGTCAAACCTCTGTAAGAGACTGGCTGGAATAAACATGCAATCCCTACAAGGGGAGGCATTCCATAAGTTGGAACTAACTGAGGCCCATCTCACGTTGCATGAATGGAATTCAGGGACCCAGAGCATTAAGCAGTGGCAGTAGAAAAGGCTGAATCTATTTTGTACAATTCTGAGAACATGGCTAGGCTGGGATTATTGGAGAATAGAAATAAGCAAGTCCATCAACAAATATTTTATGAGTGCATATGGTGTGTACAAACTGATTCTAGTCAGGCAGTATAGCAGTATAGAGAAGAGAATGGGGAGAGAGGTGGGAGATGCCAAAGGAATTGAAAGCCCTTTCTCTTGGGGAGCATAAAATATAGGCCTCAGAGAAGAAAATGTTTAAGCACTTAAAGAAAAAGTCAAATAGAAATGGATTTCCCTCTATATTTTCCCGAAAAGTGATATGTAAAATGATTCTTTCAAACTCAGTAACGTCTCACTGACTTATGTTTTAACTTTAGAAATAAGTACTTTAAAAAAATGTAACCTCAATTCAAAACAATAAAGGTGTTGATTTCAGTAAGAATTGCCATCTTTTCCATGCATGCTAGTTGACCCTGATAACTAATTGACCCTGATATTTCTTTTATACTGATTATAAAAGAATTGCATACTCATTATTAATAAATTGAAAAGTTAGAAGAATATATAAATCAGCACCTGGAGATAACCACTAACCCTTTGGTATATAACCTTTTAGTCTTATGCTTTTAGTCTTATGCTTATACATGCATGTGTCTCTGTGTATGTGTGTATAACTCTATTTGTAGTAGAATAATAATTTAATACTATTTTCTACCATGTTCTTTTCACTTAAAACTATATTAGAAAAATATGTATGTCAATAAGCATTCTTACTCGAGTCTAATGGTTCCATAATACCACAGTGTATGGATGAACTCTCACGACTATTTTTTTAAGTTTTTATTTAAATTAGTTAACATACAGTGTAATATTAGTTTCAGGTATACAATATAATGATTCAACACTTCCATATATCACCTAATGCTCATCACAAGTGCCCTCCTTAATCCCCATCACCTATTTCACCAATTCCCCCACTCACATCCCCTCTGGTAACAGTCAGTTTGTTCTCTATGGTTAAGAGTCTGTTTCTTGGTTTACCTCCCTCTTATTTTCCCTATTCTCACTTGCTTTGTTTCTTAAATTCCACATATGAGTGAAATCATATGGTATTTGTCTTTCTCTGACTTATTTCATTTAGCATTATACTCTCTAGCTCCATCCATATCATTACAAATGGCAAGATTTCAAGATTCACCTCTTTTTTATCCACTCATCAGTTAATGGACAGTTTCCATAACTTGGCTATTGCAGATAATGTTGCTATAAATGTAGGGGTGGGATCCCTGGGTGGCGCAGCGGTTTGGCGCCTGCCTTTGGCCCAGGGCGCGATCCTGGAGACCCGGGATCGAATCCCATATCAGGCTCCCGGTGCATGGAGCCTGCTTCTCCCTCTGCCTGTGTCTTTGCCTCTCTCTCTCTGTGACTATCATAAGTAAATAAATAAAAAAATAAAAAAAATATAAATGTAGGGGTGCATATATCCCTTTGAATTGGTATTTTTGTATGCTTTGGGTAAATACCTACTAGTAGAATTGCTGGATTGTAGAGTAGTTGTATTTTTAAGTTTTTGAGGAACCTCTATACTGTTTTCCATAATGGCTGCACTAGTTTGTACTCCCACCAACAATGCAAGAGGGTTCCCCATATCCCCACATCCTCACCAACACTTCTTGTGTCTTGTGTTTTAGATTTTAGCCAATCTGACAGATGTGAGGTGGTATCTCATTGTAATTTTGATTTGCATTTCCCTGAGGATAAGTAATGTTGAAAACCTTTTTATGTCTGTTTGCCATCTGGATGTCTTCTTTGGAAAAATGTCTATTCATGTTTTCTGCCTATTTTTAAATTGGACTGTTCTTTTTTTGGGTGTTTTTATAAGTTCTTTATAGATTTTGGATACCAACACTTTATCAGCTATACCATTTGCAAATATCTTCTTCCTTTCCATAGGTTACCTTTTAGTTTTGTTGATTATTTCCTTCACTGTGCAGAAGCTTTTTAGTTTGATGTAGTCTCAATAGATTATTTTTGCTTTTGTTTCCCTTCCCTCAGAAGACATTCCTAGGAATAAGTTGCTATGGCCGATGTTAAAGAGGTTATTGACTGTGTTCTCCTCTAGGGCTTTTATGGTTTCAAGTTAACAAAGAACTTTGAAAGGACTGATGGAAAGAACATACAGCTAACAATAGTTTCTATCGATGTGCTCAAAGCAAGAAATAAAATACACAGTTTGGAATCTGACTGCATTTTGTTAAATGCATAAATAAAAGCCTAGACTAAATGAAGTTATTAGGAAGAATTATCTTCTATGATCAAATCTCATGTGAACACAAAGGCTTTAAATGAAACTTTCATTTGAACAGGTAGAAAAAAGAAAGGGCTGATATTCTGAAAGAATTTACCAGAAATTTTCTCTCAGATTTTGGAGTTTAATGTGCATAATATCTTGGTGTAGATCAGTGAAACAGCCTGTGTCAACTCAGTGAGCGTGCATCTGATGGATGCAAATGGGAAAGCAGGTAAGAGTCCTAGTTCTATAACTTAGGCTGAGAGCAATAAAGTGCGAGGCCAGCGTAAGAAAGACTTGTGCTTGCCCTGGAGCCTTCTAAGGATGGTAAGGATGATGAATGTTTATGGATGCAGTGCAGAGGGAATTAAAGGCATCCAAGTCACAGAAGGAAGAAAGCCTACCAGCTTGACCAAAGGAGGAATATCACAGAAATGGTCAGTAGTGGAAATTGCAGAAGAGAAGGTAGAATGTACAGGTTGGTAACTTCACTACTAACTTCACTAGTACTTGACTAGTTGATGGCCCCCCTCATGCTGGGAAAACAGGTTGGACTGGACGAGACCCTGGCCATGCACACGGTGAATGGAGAAATATAAGCAGGACAGAGAGATAAATGGGAACTGTCCCCAGCGAAGATGACTAGCCAGTTTCCCTACTATAGCAATAGCACTGAGGAGTAGGAATAGTCCAAAGAAAAGGGTTAAAATAAAGGCAAATCTGAGGAGTATCAGCTATGCTTAGAAGGAACTGTGCCAGCACACTGGAATTTCTTTCCATTGTTCCCAAAATACATCTGGCACAGACTTCCAAAGATACAAACTCAGGGATCTGATACATATTCTGGTTCAGCCCTCTAGTTTCAGTTCTTAATAATACTCTGAGTTGTCATAAAATGAGGATAGACAATTTACAGTTATCCCAAGGGGTAAAACCAATTCACATAATTTAAAATTCATTTAAAGCAATGTTTAATTAGCATAATATTTAATTCTACTTTAATTACTTTTAAGAACCCACATATTGCTTTGGGGAATTAGTAAAATTAGAAAATATTAGTATGTCATAACATGGAACATGCTGGGAATCATTAGTCTCAACCATCTGGATAAGTGGCTGTTTCCTTTCTACTTGATAATTGCCAGCATCTAACACCATACACCTACACACCCATCCTTCCACGCACCTCCAATATGTATTCTCTTGAGAGGTGAGAGTTCTTTGGTTTGTCCAACAATATATATTTATCTTTAACTTAATCTTCTGATCCAGCCAAAGACAATATAGCCTCAGTTTCCTCATATTTAACCCAGAGGTAATCACAGGTTCTTTCTTTCTGGATAATTGTGGGAACTCAGTAAGATAATGTTACACAAAAGGTATTTCATGAAAAAATAACAACTACTAGCAAAACATACACCTAAGGAAAAATGCCAAGCAGTAGGTCTTTATTTACACAGTGAGAAAACAAGAAGCAATAACATTGACTACTAACAGGAGAAAACTTTGGGAAACTTTGCAACTCAGTTCTATGAAAAAGATCCAGTGGGTCATGGAATTAAAATACTTCTTAACTGACGGGTATAACCTCCACTTCCTTACTTATAAGACACAAATACCATGTGTACTATCTATCAACATTAAGCTTGTGATGTTCTAGTCTCAGGATCCAGGAATAGAAGCAAGGCATTTTCCAAAATATAGAGCTCATATGAGTGGGAAATTCCAGGCAGGGAGAAATGGGATCTTGGATGACATGTTGCTACTCCTTTGTACCTTGATGGGGGTGATAGTGGCAAGGTAGTAGCAGGTGGGAGAACATAGCTTTAAACCAGGATAAAGGATGAATCATCCTTTTTTCAAGGGTCATATATAATTTCCCATGTCCAGTGCCTAATGGGGGCTTTGTTATGTCTGTATCAATAGAGAAAGGATAATCTTATTAGTAATTTTCTTATCTTTATTCTCTAACCTCACTTTTCCCTCATTTCTATCTTCTGTTTCTCATATAGAAATAATACAGTGGAAAGAGCAGGGATTTTGAATCTAGACAGACTTAATATCTAAACTTCTTGAGGTCTTGGTTTCTTTGAAACCACCAGCCTTCCTATCTTTTTTGTCTGCTTCCTGATCCCCTCACCACTTCTTTTTCTCATGACTTTCCTTTGTCAAAGCCTTGTTACTTCCTTTAACAATCAGTTTATTGGCAAGGATGTGGAGAAATTGGAAGCTTCATAAACTGCTGGTGGGAATGTAAAAATTGTGTAGTCACTGTGAAAAAACAGTTTCTTGGGCAGCCCGGGTGGCTCAGCAAACCGGTTTAGCGCCACCTTTGGCCAGCTGTGATCCTGGAGACCAAGGAAGGAGTCCCATGTGGGGCTCCCTGCATGGAGCCTGCTTCTCTCTCTGCCTGTGTCTCTGCCTCTCTCTCTGTGTGTCTCATCAATAATAAATAATATCTTAAAAAAATAGTTTCTCAATGGGTTAAACATAGAGTTACCATATAATCCAGCATTTCTAAGTCATACAGAAAAATGAAAATATATGTCCACACAAAAACTTGAACATTATGTTTCTTTTTTTTTTTTTTTTTTTTTTTATTTTTTATTTTTTTTTTATTGGTGTTCAATTTACTAACATACAGAATAACACCCAGTGCCCGTCACCCATTCACTCCCACCCCCCGCCCTCCTCCCCTTCTACCACCCCTAGTTCGTTTCCCAGAGTTAGCAGTCTTTACGTTCTGTCTCCCTTTCTGATATTTCCCACACATTTCTTCTCCCTTCCCTTATTTTCCCTTTCACTATTGTAAGTCAGTCGGAGAAGAACATTATGTTTCATAGAAATATTATCTATAATGGCCAAAAATACAAAACTATCCAAGTGTCTATCAATGCATAATGAATAATCAAAATGTAGTATATACATACAATGCAATAATATTAAATTTTTAAAAATATTTTATTTATTTATTCATGAGAGACACACAGAGAGAGGCAGAGACACAGGTAGAGGGAGAAGCAGGCTCCATGCAGGGAATCCAATCCAGAACTCCAGGATCACGCCCTGGGCCGAAGGCAGACACTAAACCACTGAGCCACCGGGGCTGCCCCAATAATATTCAGTTTTAAGAAGAATGGAAGTAGTAATACATGCTACACCACAGCTGAATCTTGAAAGCATCACACTAAATGAAAGGAACCAGATAGAAAAAACTGCGTATTGTACAATTTCAGTTATATGAAATGTCCACAATAAGTAAATCTATAGAGACAGAAAGTAAATTCATTGTTGCTAAAGACTGAGAAGTGAAGGAGACAGAACTGGGATTGACAAATGCATACAGGATTTCTTTTTGAAGTGGTGAGAATGTACTAAAAGTATATTGTGGTGATAGTCGCACAACTGTGAATATATTAAAAATCAATAAATTGTACAATTTAAATGAGTACATTTTACGGCATGTTAAAATAATAAAAACTGCCACATCCTTACTTTCAGCAGTCAATGACAATATGTATCAAGCCACTATGACTGGCTTAGAATAATAAAGATTTCCCTTAAGACTATGGACGGATGAACATTTATGAAGGATAGATATATAAGCAAGATTACTTTCCAGATTTTTGTTAGGAAAGAATCTATTATTATCATGAACCAAATTCAGGTATATATGAGTTCAGAGTCTGCACTCTTAATCTCTTATACTCTTTACTCTTTTATAAAGCACAATTAGCAAATTAATCATTAAAATTAATTTAAGAGCAATCAGTATAATTTACTACATTAGCAGAAAAAAAATCTACTACATTAACAGAAAGTAAAAAGGCATTTGTTGTGATGAGCACTGGGTGTTGTATGTGATGAATCACTAAATTCTACACATGAAACTAATATTACACTTTATGTTAACTAACTGGAATTTAAATAAAAACTTGAAACAAAAGAAGAAAAAAAGAAAAAAGCAATCCATAGAATGAGAGAAAAAATTGCAAATTATCTGTCTGATAAGAGTCTCATCTAAATGTCCAGAATATATAAAGATATATGAAATATATCAGTCTACAACCACTAGGTTGGTTAAAATCAAATAGATATATAATATCAGAAAGGGAGACAGAACATGAAGACTCCTAACTCTGGGAAACGAACTAGGGGTGGTGGAAGGGGAGGAGGGCGGGGGGTGGGGGTGAATGGGTGACGGGCACTGAGGGGGGCACTTGACGGGATGAGCACTGGGTGTTATTCTGTATGTTGGCAAATTGAACACCAATAAAAAATAAATTTATTATTAAAAAAAAGATATATAATAACAAATAATGCCAAGAATGTAGAGACATTGGAATTCTCATATCTTGCTAGTGGGATGTAAAATGGTTCTATAACTTTGAAAGACAGTCTGGCAGTCTCTCAAAAGGTTCAACAGAATTATGATATAAATCAGGAATTCTACTCCTAGGTATATATCTAAGATAATTCAAAACATATGTCTGCACATAAACTTATACATGAATGTTCATAGCAATGCTATTCATAGGCATAATAGCCAAAATGCAGAAATGCCCCAATGTCTATCAAGTGGTGGATGGATAAACAAAATGTGGTATATCCATATAATAGAATATTATTTGGCAGTAAAAAATGAAGTACTGATATATGCTACAACATGGATGAATCTCTAAATCCTTATACTAAGCAAAAGAAGCCAGTCACAGAAGACCATGTATTCTATGATTCCATTAAATGAAATGTTCAGAATGGGTAAATCTACAGAGACAAAAAGTATATTAGTGGTTGTCAGGGGCTAGGGGAGAGTAGAATCAGGAGTAACTGTTAATGGCTACAAGGATTTCAGGGAAGAATGATGAAAATATTCTAAAAACCATTTGTGATGATGATTGCATAACTCTGATAATAT
Organism: Canis lupus dingo; assembly: GCF_003254725.2. Lineage (NCBI taxonomy): Eukaryota > Metazoa > Chordata > Mammalia > Carnivora > Canidae > Canis > Canis lupus. The sequence continues at coordinate 102,986,010 of NC_064281.1, read as the reverse complement.
AGTAAAAATCACTGAATTGTACTATTTAAATAGCTGAGTTGTATCTAATATGTGAATTTTATCTATATAAGGTTGTTTGGGGGCGCCTGAGTGGTTCACTGGGTTAAGCATCTGTCTTCAGCTCAGGTCATGATCACAGGGTCCTGGAATCAAGCCCAGCATTGGGCTCCCTGCTAAGTGTGGAGTCTGTTTCTCCCTCTCCCTCTGACCCTCCCCCCACTTGTGCTTGCTCTCTCGCTTTTTCCCCAAAATAAATAAATAAAATCTTAAAAAATAAGGTTGCTATTTTTAAAAATGATCAGTCTATCTAGTTCTGACTAGGTGTTATAGTGTCATTTTAGAAACCATGGAAAGACTCCCTGACATTTCTAACCAGAAAGAAATAATGGAATGTTCGCTTCGTAAAAGCAAGTTCTACTTCTAAACAAATTCTATCTCTGCTTCATAAATGATACAAAGTAAATTTAAAAATTATTTTTAAATACCACATGCATAAGATAAAGAACTTTAACATGGTAGTATTATACAGTTAACCATTTATCTCTTATCCACCTGTCTCCAGTCCTCCATTTTTCCTCCAGGGAGGCAACCATTCTTAGGCATTTTTCTTCAGCCTTCTATGTTATAAATACATAAAAACATGCCTTTGGAAAAACATAAAAAGTCATTCACTGTACATATGTTCTGTACCTTAATTTTTTCACTTAAAATGATCCTTTGGGGGATGTTCCATATCAGCTGTTCTAGTTATCTATTCAGGCAAAAGAGAAAACCTCAAAAGAGTGACATAAAACAATAACAATAATTTATAATGATCATGGATCTGGTGCTGACTGGACTCCAATAGGCAGTTCACACTCAGGATCCCTGATATGGTTGCAATCAGATGGAGATTTAAGTGGAATAGTTTTCTATCTCAAAGGCTTCATCACTTCTATGTCTCTCATCACTTCTATGTCTGGCCCCAGGGGACAAGGACCGATTCCTCCTCTGGAATATGTTCTTCCCTGTCTGTGTTTGTCTCTGTCTCTCTTTCTCCATTCTTCTCTTCCCTCTTTCTTCCTCTCCCCATTATGTTGGCTTCATGGTAGCCAGACTTCATGCGTGGTTACTAAATGCTCCTAGAGGAATCGTTTTAAGAGAAACCAGCAGAAGTTATGTGATCTTTTCTAACCTAGCTTCTGAAGTCATGCACCATCATTTCTGCTGTATTCTATTCATTAAAGCAGTCCCAAAACCCCAGCTAGGTTAAAGTGGTGTTGGCACACATTTTGAGCCTCTTGTCTGGAGGGACAAGAGTTTTTGAACATGTATTCAATCCACCACATCAAATGATATAGAGATATCTTATTCTTTGATTAATGAATGCATGGTATTTTGTAGTATGAATGCATGAAAGTAGAATCAGTCCCCTATTAATAGATAGTTTCCATTGTTTGTTACTGCAACAAAGTGCAATAAATATCTGCAAATGAACTTTTGAAAATATGTGTAGTATATTTTCAAGATAAATTCATCAAACCAGAGTTGCTGGGCAAAAAAAAAAAAATGTGATTTCATTTGTTTTTTAACACTGGAAAGCAGTTTATTTTTTATTTTTTAGTCATGTTTTTTTAATAATAAATTTATTTTTTATTGGTGTTCAATTTGCCAACATACAGAATAACACCCAGTGCTCACCCCGTCAACTGCCCCCCTCAGTGCCAGTCACCCATTCACATAAAGAACTTATTAAACTCAACACCAAAGAAACAAACAATCCAATCATGAAATGGGCAAAAGACATGAAGAGAAATCTCACAGAGGAAGACAGACATGGCCAACACGCACATGAGAAAATGCTCTGCATCACTTGCCATCAGGGAAATACAAATCAAAACCACAATGAGATAGCACCTCACACCAGTGAGAATGGGGAAAATTAACAAGGCAGGAAACCACAAATGTTGGAGAGGATGCGGAGAAAAGGGAACCCTCTTACACTGTTGGTGGGAATGTGAACTGGTACAGCCACTCTGGAAAACTGCGTGGAGGTTCCTCAAAGAGTTAAAAATAGACCTGCCCTACGACCTAGCAATTGCACTGCTGGGGATTTACCCCAAAGATGCAGATGCAATGAAACGCTGGGACACCTGCACCCCGAGGTTTATAGCAGCAATGTCCACAATAGCCAAACTGTGGAAGGAGCCTCGGTGTCCAACGAAAGATGAATGGATAAAGAAGATGTGGTTTATGTATACAATGGAATATTACTCAGCCATTAGAAATGACAAATACCCACCATTTGCTTCAACGTGGATGGAACTGGAGGGTATTATGCTGAGTGAAATAAGTCAATGGGAGAAGGACAAACATTATATGGTCTCATTCATTTGGGGAATATAAATAATAGTGAAAGGGAATAGAAGGGAAGGGAGAAGAAATGGGTGGGAAATATCAGAAAGGGAGACAGAACATGAAGACTCCTGACTCTGGGAAACAAACTAGGGGTGATGGAAGGGGAGGAGGGTGGGGGGTGGGGGTGAATGGGTGACTGGCACTGAGGGGGGCAGTTGACGGGGTGAGCACTGGGTGTTATTCTGTACATTGGCAAATTGAACACCAATAAAAAATAAATTTATTATTAAAAAAATGATTTTCTGCCTACTTGCTCTATCAATTACTGACAGATGTGTTGAAGTATCTAGCTATACTCATGGATGTGTCTTTTTCTCCTTTCTATTCTATGGCTTTTACTTTGCATATTTTGCACCTCTTTAGTGTGTATATATGTAGGGTTACTATGCATATTTTGCACCTCTTTATTTACTGTGTTTATGGGGTTACTATGTTTTGTGAATTGCCTTTTTATCATTATGTAATGTCACTCTCTGTCACTGGTAGCCTTCTTAGCTCTGACGTTATATTTACATAGCATCTCTACTTTCTTTTGATTCATCTTATCATAGTATAACTTTTTCCATGTTTTTACATGCAACCTACCTATACTGTTATATTTGAAGGAAGTTTCTTATAGATACCACATAATTGGGTCATTTAAAAATTTTTTATCGGAGTTCAATTTGCCAACATATAGCATAACACCCAGTGCTGATCCCGCCAAGTGCCCCCCTCAGTGCCCGTCACCCAGTCACTCCAACCCCCCGCCCACCTCCCCTTCCACTACCCCTTGTTCATTTCCCAGAGTTAGGTGTCTCTCATGTTTTGTCACCCTCACTGATATTTTCACTCATTTTCCCTCCTTTCCCTTTATTCCCTTTCACTTTTTTTTTATATTCCCCAAATGAATGAGACCATATAATGTTTGTTCTTTTCCGATTGACTGATTTCACTCAGCGTAATACCCTCCAGGTCCCTCCACGTAGAAGCAAATAGTGAGTATTTGTCGTTTCTAATGGCTGAGTAATATTCCATTGTATACATAAACCACATCTTCTTTATCCATTCATCTTTCCATGGACACTGAGGCTCCTTCCACAGTTTGGCTATTGTGGACATTGCTGCTATAAACATTGAGGTGCAGGTATCCTGGCGTTTCACTGCATCTATATCTTTGGGGTAAATCTAATTGGGTCATTTTTTTGGTTCGATCTGCAAATTTGTCTTTTAATCTGTGTACTATACCATTTACATTTAATGTAATTATCATGTTAGTGATTAATTTTGCTGTTATATTCTACTTTTATTTATGTTCTTTTTCTTGACTTCCTTTGTGTTACTTGAACAATGTTTAGAATTCTATTTTGATTTATTATGTTTTTTTTCATCTAACTAAATCTTTATACACATTAAACAGCAACTCGCCATTTCTCCTATTCCCAGACCCTGGCAACCACCATCCTATTTTATGCCTCTATTATTTTAACTACTTTAGATGCCTCATGTAAGTGGAATCACACAACATTTGTGCTGGCTTATTTTATTTTATCTTTTTAAAGATTGTATTTATTTAGGTGACACACATACAGAGAGAGAAGATAAGCAGGGGAAGCAGCAAAGGGGGAGAGAGAAGCAGGCTTCACACTGAGCAGGAAGCCTGACATGGGGCTTGATCCCAGGACCCAGGATCATGACCTGAGCTGAAGACAGACACTTAACCAATTGAGCCACTGAGATGCCCCCTGACTAGCTTATTTTTTTTTAAAGATTTTATTTATTTATTCACGAGAGAAGCACAGAGAGAGGCAGAGATACAGGCAGAGAGAGAAGCAGGCTCCATGCCGGGAGCCCGATGTGGGACTCGATCCCAGGACCCCGGGATCACGACCTGGGCTGAAGGCAGGTGCTCAACCGCTGAGCCACCCAGGCGTCCCGTGACTAGCTTATTTTAATTAGCATAAGATGCTCAAATTTCATCCATGTTGTCACATATGACAGGATTTCTTTCCCTTTTAAGGCAGAATAGTATTCCATTGTATATATACACATTTCCATTATCCATTCATCTGTCTATAGACATTTGGGTTTCTTCTATATCTTGGCTATTGTGAATAATACTGTAACAAACATAGGAGTACAAATATCTCTTCAAGGTTCTGATTTCAATTCATTTGGATAAATACCTAGTAAGTGAGGTTGCTGAATTACATAGTAGCTCTATTTTAATTTATTGAGGAATTGCCATATTATTTTCCATAGTGGATCCACCATTTTATATTCCAACCGTGCACAAGGGTTACAAGTTCCCCCAAATCCTCAACACATTATGATGATGATGATGGTGATGATGATAGCCATTTTAATAATATCTTACTCCTAAGGTATGAGGTGATAGCTTATGTGGTTCTTTTTTTTTAAAGGTTGGTTTGTTTGTTTGTTTGTTTGTTTGTTTATGAAAGACACAGAGGCAGAGCCATAGGCAGAAGCAAGGTCCCTGCGGGGAGGCTGATGCAGAATTTGATCCCAGGACCCCAGGATCATGCCCTGAGCTGAAGGTAGATGCTCAAGCACTGAGACACTCAGGTGTCCCAGCTATGTGGTTCTGATGTACATTTCTTTGATGATGTTAAGCATCTTTTTATACATCCATTGGCTATTTATATGTCTTCTTCAGACAAATACCTATTTGAGTGCTTTTAAAAATATTGTTTTTTTTTGCTATCACATTATATGAGTTCCTTATATATTATGGATATTAACCTCTAATCAGGTATATGGCTTGCAAATATTTTCTCCTATTCTGTAGGTTGCCTTTTTCTTTATTTTTTTAAAAATTTTTAAACAATTTTTTAAGATTTTATTTATTCATGAGAGACACACACACAGAGAGGCAGAGACACAGGCAGAGGGAGAAGTAGGCTCCATGCAGGGAGCCCGATGTGGGACTCGATCCTGGGTCTCCAGGCTCACGCCCTGGGCCGAAGGCAGGCACTAAACCTCTGAGCCACCCAAGGATCCCTAAGTTTTTTTTTATTGGAGTTCAATTTGCCAACATATAGCATAACACCCAGTGCTCATCCCGCCAAGTGCCCCCCTCAGTGCCCATCACTCAGTCATCCCAACCCCCTGCACGCCTCCCTTTCCACTATCCCTTGTTTGTTTCCCAGAGTTAGGTGTATTTTTCCTATTGATTGCCTCCTTTGATATAAAGAAGCTTCTTAATTTGATATAGTCTCACTTTTCTACTTTTGTTGGTCTGTGCTTTTGGCATCATATCCAAAAAAATATTTGCCAAAACGGGTGTTATGTTTCTTCCCCTGTGTTTTCTTCTCAGTTTTATACTTTCAAGTCTTATGTTTAAGATTTTAATCCATTTTGAGTTGTTTTTGTATATGGTGTATGATAAGGGTTCAATGTCATTCTTTTGCATGTGAATATCCAGTTTTCCCAACATCATTTATCAAAGAGACTTATTCTTTCTCCACTGTGTACTCTTGACACCTTCATTAAAGATCAATTGACGATGTATATGTGATTTTATTCTGTTAATTCTAGGCTCTTTATTTTGCTCCATTGGTCTATGTCTGTCTTTATGCCAGTACCGTACTGTTTTGATTACTGAAGGTTTGTAATATGTTTTGAAATTAGGAAGTGTGTGGTCTCCAGCTTTGTTCTTCTTTTTAAAGATTGCTTTGAATATCCTTTGTCCTTCCATATGGATTTTAGGATTATTTTTTCTATATCTGTAAAAAATGTCATTGATTTTAATAGGAATTTCATTGAATCTGTAGATAATTTTGAGTGGTATGGATATTAATATTTTAACAATATTAAGTCTTCTAATCCAGCAACTTCCACTCTATAATGTCTTTCAATTTATTTGCGTCTTCTTCAGTTTCTTTCAGCAATGTTTTGTAGTTTTCAGTGTACAAGTCTTTTGTCTCATTAAGTTTTTTCTGAAATATTTTATTTTTTTATGCTATTGTAAATGGGATTTTTTCTTTCGAAATAGTAATTTTTTATATGTATATTTTTCACTGGAGCTCAATTTGCCAATATATAGTACAACACCCAGTGCTCGTCCTGCCAAGTGCCCCTTCCAGTGCCTGTGACCTAGTCATCCCATCCCCCTACCAACCTCCCCCTCCACCACCCCTTGTTTCTTTCACAGAGTCAGGAGTCTCTCATGTTTTATCATCCTCTCTGATCTCTCCCACCCATCTTCTCTCCCTTCCCCCAAAATCCCTCACACCATTTTTTTTATTCCCCGTATGAGTGAAACCATATAATGGTTGTCCTCCCATTGACTTACTTGGCTCAGCATAATACCCTCCAGTTCCATCCACATCGAAACAAATGATAGGTATTCGTCATTTCTAATGCCTAAATAATATTCCATTGTATATATACATACCACTTCTTCTTTATCCATCTTTCCATGGACACTGAGGCTCCTTCCACGGTTTGGCTATTGAGGACATTGCTGCTATAAACATTGGGGTGCAGTTGTCCTGCCATTTCACTGCATCTGTATCTTGGGGGTAAATCCACAGTAGTGCAATAGCTGGGTCATAGGGTAGTGCTATTTTTAACTCCTTGCAAACCTACACACAGTTTTCCAGAATGGCTGTACCAGTTCACATTCTCACCAACAGTGCAAGAGGGTTCCCCTTTCTCTACATCCTCTCCAATATTTGTTATTTCCTGTCTAGTTAATTTTCACCATTCACACTGGTGTGAGGGAGGTTTTGATTTGTTTTACCCTGATGGCAACTGATGAAGAGCATTTTCTCATGTGCATGTTGGCTATGTCTATGTCTTCCTCTGTGAAATTTCTGTTCATGTCTTTTGCCCATTTCAGGATTGGATTGTTTTTTCTGTTTTTTGCTGTTGAGTTTAATAAGTTCTTTATAGATCTTGGATACTAGCCCTTTATCTGATAGGTCATTTGCAAATATCTTCCCCCATTCTGTAGGTTGTCTTTTAGTTTTGTGGACTGTTTCTTTTGCTGTGCAGAAGCTTTTTATCTTTTTTTGTATATATTTTATTGGAGTTGAATTTGCCAACATATAGCATAACACCCGGTGCTCATCCCATCAAATTCCCCCCTAAGTGCCCATCACCCAGTCACACCAACACCCTGCCCACCTTCCTTTACACCACCCTTGTTTGTTTCCCAGAGTTAGGTGTCTCTCATGTTCTGTTACCCTCACTGATATTTCCCACTCATTTTCTCTCCTTTCTCCTTTATTCCCCTTCATTACTTTTTATATTACCCAAATGAATGAGACCATATAATGTTTCCACCCATTTTCAGTTTATCTTTGTGTATGGTGTAAGAGAATGGTCCAGTTTCATTTTTCTGCATGTAGCTGTCCACTTTTCCCAGCATCATTATTGAAGACACTGGCCTTTTTCCAGTGGATAGTCTTTCCTGTATGGTCGAATATTAGTTGACCATAGAGTTGAGGATACATTTCTGAGTTCTCTATTCTGTTCCATTGATTTATGTGTCTGTTTTATGCCAGTACCACACTGTCTCGATGATCATAGCTTTGTAGTACAACTTGAAATCCGGCATTGTGTTGCCCCCAGCTCTGGTTTTCCTTTTCAATATTCCCCGGGCTATTTGGGGTCTTTTCTGATTCCACACAAATCTTAAGATGATTTGTTCCAACTCTCTGAAGAAAGTCTGCGGTATTTTGATAGGGATTGCATTGAACATATAAATCGTCCTGGGTAGCATAGACATTTTCACAATATTAGTTCTTCCAATCCATGAGCATGGAATATTTTTCCATCTCTTTGTGTCTTCCTCAATTTCTTTCAGAAGTGTTCTGTAGTTTTGAGGGTATAGATCCTTTACCTCTTTGGTTAGGTTTATTCCTAGGTATCATATGCTTTTGGGTGAAATTTTGAATGGGATTGACTCCTTAATTTCTCTTTCTTCAGTCTCATTGTTAGTGTATAGAAATGCCACTGATTCTTGTGCATTGATTTTGTATCCTGCCACATTGCCGAATTGCTGTATGAGTTTTAGCAATCTTGAGGTGGAGTCTTTTGGGTTTTCTATGTACAGTATCATGTCATCTGCAAAGAGGCTGAGTTTGACTTCTTCTTTGCCAATTTGAATGCATTTTATTTATTTTTGTTGTGTGATTGCTGAGACTAGTATTTCTAGTACTATGCTGAATAACAATGGACATCCCTGTCATGTTCCTGATCTTTGGGGAAAGGCTCTCAGTTTTTCACCATTGAGAATGATATTTGCTGTGGGATTTTCATAGATGGATTTTAAGACATTGAAGAACATTCCCTCTATCCCTACACTCTGAAGAGTTTCAATCAGGAATCGATGCTGTATTTTGTCCAATGCTTTCTCTGCATCTATTGAGAGGGTCATATGGTTCTTGCTTTTTCTCTTGTTGATGTGATCCATCATGTTGATTGTTTTACAAGTGTTGAACCAACCTTGCATTCTAGGCATAAATCACACTTATGATTTATAGGGAATAATCATAGGGAATAATCTTTTTTTTATTTTATTTTTTTTATTTTTTTTTATTGGTGTTCAATTTACTAACATACAGAATAACACCCAGTGCCCGTCACCCATTCACTCCCACCCCCCGCCCTCCTCCCCTTCTACCACCCCTAGTTCGTTTCCCAGAGTTAGCAGTCTTTACGTTCTGTCTCCCTTTCTGATATTTCCCACACATTTCTTCTCCCTTCCCTTATTTTCCCTTTCACTATTATTTATATTCCCCAAATGAATGAGAACATATAATGTTTGTCCTTCTCCGACTGACTTACTTCACTCAGCATAATACCCTCCAGTTCCATCCACGTTGAAGCAAATGGTGGGTATTTGTCATTTCTAATAGCTGAGTAATATTCCATTGTATACATAAACCACATCTTCTTTATCCATTCATCTTTCGTTGGACACCGAGGCTCCTTCCACAGTTTGGCTATCGTGGCCATTGCTGCTAGAAACATCGGGGTGCAGGTGTCCCGGCGTTTCATTGCATTTGTATCTTTGGGGTAAATCCCCAACAGTGCAATTGCTGGGTCGTAGGGCAGGTCTATTTTTAACTGTTTGAGGAACCTCCACACAGTTTTCCAGAGTGGCTGCACCAGTTCACATTCCCACCAACAGTGTATGAGGGTTCCCTTTTCTCCTCATCCTCTCCAACATTTGTTGTTTCCTGCCTTGTTAATTTTCCCCATTCTCACTGGTGTGAGGTGGTATCTCATTGTGGTTTTGATTTGTATTTCCCTGATGGCAAGTGATGCAGAGCATTTTCTCATATGCATGTTGGCCATGTCTATGTCTTCCTCTGTGAGATTTCTGTTCATGTCTTTTGCCCATTTCATGATTGGATTGTTTGTTTCTTTGGTGTTGAGTTTAATAAGTTCTTTATAGATCTTGGAAACTAGCCCTTTGTCTGATATGTCATTTGCAAATATCTTCTCCCATTCTGTAGGTTGTCTTTGAGTTTTGTTGACTGTATCCTTTGCTGTGCAAAAGCTTCTTCTCTTGATGAAGTCCCAATAGTTCATTTTTGCTTTTGTTTCTTTTGCCTTCGTGGATGTATCTTGCAAGAAGTTACTATGGCCGAGTTCAAAAAGGGTGTTGCCTGTGTTCTTCTCTAGGATTTTGATGGAATCTTGTCTCACATTTAGATCTTTCATCCATTTTGAGTTTATCTTTGTGTATGGTGAAAGAGAGTGGTCTAGTTTCATTCTTCTGCATGTGGATGTCCAATTTTCCCAGCACCATTTATTGAAGAGACTGTCTTTCTTCCAATGGATAGTCTTTCCTCCTTTATCGAATATTAGTTGCCCATAAAGTTCAGGGTCCACTTCTGGATTCTCTATTCTGTTCCACTGATCTATGTGTCTGTTTTTGTGCCAGTACCACACTGTCTTGATGACCACAGCTTTGTAGTACAACCTGAAATCTGGCATTGTGATGCCCCCAGATATGGTTTTCTTTTTTAAAATTCCCCTGGCTATTCGGGGTCTTTTCTGATTCCACACAAATCTTAAAATAATTTGTTCTAACTCTCTGAAGAAAGTCCATGGTATTTTGATAGGGATTGCATTAAACGTGTATATTGCCCTGGGTAACATTGACATTTTCACAATATTAATTCTGCCAATCCATGAGCATGGAATATTTTTCCATCTCTTTGTGTCTTCCTCAATTTCTTTCAGAAGTGTTCTATAGTTTTGAGGGTATAGATCCTTTACATCTTTGGTGAGGTTTATTCCTAGGTATCTTATGCTTTTGGGTGCAATTGTAAATGGGATTGACTCCTTAATTTCTCTTTCTTCAGTCTCATTGTTAGTGTATAGAAATGCCACTGACTTCTGGGCATTGATTTTGTATCCTGCCACGCTACCGAATTGCTGTATGAGTTCTAGCAATCTTGGGGTGGAGACTTTTGGGTTTTCTATGTAGAGTATCATGTCATCGGCGAAGAGGGAGAGTTTGACCTTCTTTGCCAATTTGAATGCCTTTAATGTCTTTTTGTTGTCTGATTGCTGAGGCTAGGACTTCCAGTACTATGTTGAACAGCAGTGGTGAGAGTGGACATCCCTGTCTTGTTCCTGATCTTAGGGGAAAGGCTCCCAGTGCTTCCCCATTGAGAATGATATTTGCTGTGGGCTTTTCATAGATGGCTTTTAAGATGTCGAGGAATGTTCCCTCTATCCCTACACTCTGAAGAGTTTTGATCAGGAATGGATGCTGTATTTTGTCAAATGCTTTCTCTGCATCCAATGAGAGGATCATATGGTTCTTGGTTTTTCTCTTGCTGATATGATGAATCACATTGATTGTTTTACGGGTGTTGAACCAGCCTTGTGTCCCAGGGATAAATCCTACTTGGTCATGGTGAATAATTTTCTTAATGTACTGTTGGATCCTATTGGCCAGTATCTTGTTGAGAATTTTTGCATCCATGTTCATCAGGGATATTGGTCTGTAATTCTCCTTTTTGGCGGGGTCTTTGTCTGGCTTTCGAATTAAGGTGATGCTGGCTTCATAGAACGAATTTGGAAGCACTCCATCTCTTTCTATCTTTCCAAACAGCTTTAGGAGAATAGGTATGATTTCTTCTTTAAACGTTTGATAAAATTCTCCTGGGAAGCCATCTGGCCCTGGACTCTTGTGTCTTGGGAGGTTTTTGATGACTGCTTCAATTTCCTCCCTGGTTATTGGCCTGTTCAGGTTTTCTATTTCTTCCTGTTCCAGTTTTGGTAGTTTGTGGCTTTCCAGGAATGCGTCCATTTCTTCTAGATTGCCTAATTTATTGGCGTATAGCTGTTCATAATATGTTTTTAAAATCGTTTGTATTTCCTTGGTGTTGGTAGTGATCTCTCCTTTCTCATTCATGATTTTATTAATTTGAGTCTTTCTCTCTTCTTTTTAATAAGGTTGGCTAATGGTTTATCTATCTTATTAATTCTTTCAAAGAACCAACTCCTGGTTCTGTTGATCTGTTCCACAGTTCTTCTGGTCTCGATTTCGTTGAGTTCTGCTCGAATCTTTATTAACTCCCTTCTTCTCTTGGGTGTAGGATCTATTTGCTGTTTTTTCTCTAGCTCCTTTATGTGTAAGGTTAGCTTTTGTATTTGAGTTCTTTCCAGTTTTTGAATGGATGCTTGTATTGCGATGTATTTCCCCCTTAGGACTGCTTTTGCTGCATCCCAAAGATTTTGAACGGTTGTATCTTCATTCTCATTAGTTTCCATGAATCTTTTTAATTCTTCCTTAATTTCCTGGTTGACCCTTTTATCTTTTAGCAGGATGGTCCTTAACCTCCATGTGTTTGAGGTCCTTCCAAACTTCTTGTTGTGATTTAGTTCTAATTTCAAGGCATTATGGTCCGAGAATATGCAGGGGACAATCCCAATCTTTTGGTATCGGTTCAGACCCGATTTGTGACCCAATATGTGGTCTATTCTGGAGAAAGTTCCATGTGCGCTTGAGAAGAATGTGTATTCAGTTGAGTTTGGATGTAAAGTTCTGTAGATATCTGTGAAATCCATCTGGTCCAGTGTATCATTTAAAGCTCTCGTTTCTTTGGAGATGTTGTGCTTAGAAGACCTATCGAGTATAGAAAGAGCTAGATTGAAGTCACCAAGTATAAGTGTATTATTATCTAAGTATTTCTTCACTTTGGTTAATAATTGATTTATATATTTGGCAGCTCCCACATTCGGAGCATATATATTGAGGATTGTTAAGTCCTCTTGTTGAATAGATCCTTTAAGTATGATATAGTGTCCCTCTTCATCTCTCACTACAGTCTTTGGGGTAAATTTTAGTTTATCTGATATAAGGATGGCTACCCCTGCTTTCTTTTGAGGACCATTCGAATGGTAAATGGTTCTCCAACCTTTTATTTTCAGGCTGTAGGTGTCCTTCTGTCTAAAATGAGTCTCTTGTAGACAGCAAATAGATGGGTCCTGCTTTTTTATCCAGTCTGAAACCCTGCGCCTTTTGATGGGGTCATTAAGCCCGTTCACATTCAGAGTTACTATTGAGAGATATGAGTTTAGTGTCATCATGATATCTATTCAGTCTTTGTTTTTGTGGACTGTTCCACTGAACTTCTTCTTAAAGGGGAATTTTAAGAGGCCCCCTTAAAATTTCTTGCAGAGCTGGTTTGGAGGTCACATATTCTTTTAGTTGCTGCCTGTCTTGGAAGCTCTTTATCTCTCCTTCCATTTTGAATGAGAGCCTTGCTGGATAAAGTATTCTTGGTTGCATGTTCTTCTCATTTAGGACCCTGAATATATCCTGCCAGCCCTTTCTGGCCTGCCAGGTCTCTGTGGAGAGGTCTGCTGTTACCCTAATACTCCTCCCCATAAAAGTCAGGGATTTCTTGTCTCTTGCTGCTTTAAGGATCTTCTCTTTATCTTTGGAATTTGCAAGCTTCACAATTAAATGTCGAGGTGTTGAACGGTTTTTATTGATTTTAGGGGGGGGATCTCTCTATTTCCTGGATCTGAATGCCTGTTTCCCTTCCCAGATTAGGAAAGTTTTCAGCTAGAATTTGTTCAAATACATATTCTGGCCCTCTGTCCCTTTTGGCGCCCTCGGGAACCCCAATTAAACGTAGGTTTTTCTTCCTCAGGCTGTCGTTTATTTCCCTTAATCTATCTTCATGGTCTTTTAATTGTTTGTCTCTTTTTTCCTCAGTTTCCCTCTTTGCTATCAACTTGTCTTCTAGGTCACTCACTCGTTCTTCCACCTCGTTAACCCTCGTCGTTAGGACTTCTAGTTTGGATTGCATCTCATTCAATTGATTTTTAATTTCTGCCTGATTAGCTCTAAATTCTGCAGTCATGAAGTCTCTTGAGTCCTTTATACTTTTTTCTAGAGCCACCAGTAGCTGTATAATAGTGCTTCTGAATTGGCTTTCTGACATTGAATTGTAATCCAGATTTTGTAACTCTGTGGGAGAGAGGACTGTTTCTGATTCTTTCTTTTGAGGTGAGGTTTTCCTTCTAGTCATTTTGCTCAGTGCAGAGTGGCCAAAAGCAAGTTGTATTGGGAAAAAGAGAAAAAGAGAGGAGAGAAAGAAGGAAAGAAAAGAGAAAGAGAAAAAAAAAAGGGAAGAAAAAGAAAAAAACGAAAAAAAAAAGAAGAAAAAGAGAAAGAAAAAGAAAGGAGAAAAAAGGGGGTGGGGGAAGGAAACAAATCAAAAAGCAAAACAAAACAAAAACAAAAACAAAAACCAAAACAAACAAACAAAAAAGAACCACCGGGGAGTATCTTCTGATTCTGTGTTCTTTAAGTCCCTTGGCTTCTCCTGGAAGTTGTCAGTCTAGCTGGTGTTCTGGGGGAGGGGCCTGTTGTGCTGATTCTCAGGTATTAGCAGTTGGGGGAGCTGCTGTGCCCCTGCCTGGTGCAGGGCTCAGTGGGGGTTGTTTACCCCCTGAGGCCGCAGGAGGAACAGCCCCAGTGGCAGGGCCAGCTCTGGAAACCTGGATTCAGCTCCGGCAGGAACTCCGTCTGCAGGGCCTGGAGGCTCCGGGGCGGGGCCGCTGATCTGCTCAGCTGGGGCAGGAGCGTCCTTGCTGTCCTGGGCCCTCCCGGCCTCTGCCTGTCCCGGGGGAGGCCGGATCCTGGGCTGTGTCCCGGCGCCCTGTGCTCCGGAGCCTGCGCTGGTGGATTCACGCTCCCGGGCCGCGCAGCCCCCTCCGCGGAGCTGCCGCCCAAGCCCCTCCGAGCTGCTCCTGGAACCGCGCAGGCCCCTCTGCACGGAGCCTCTTCCTCTGCCCGAGCCCCTCCGAGCTGCTCCCGGGGCCGCGCAGCCCCCTCCGCGGAGCCACCGCCCGAGCCCCCCGAGCTGCTCCGGGTCCCGCCGTGCGCGCTGCAGCCCTTAGGGAGCTCGGCGCACTCTCCTGGGCGCGCAGTTGCTGTTACTGTCCCCGGGAGCCCGAGGGCATCCTCGCCCTCCCGGGTCCTGCTCCACCTCCCTGGAGCCTCTTTCCGCCCGGGAAGGTCGGTGCAGCTCCTGCTCCTCCGGGACGGGGCTCTCCTGTCCTGGGGACACTCGCCCCGGCCTCAGCCCGGCTCCTCGCGGGGCCCCTCCCCCTTGGAGGCCTTTGTTTCTTTATTTCTTTTTCCCCGTCTTCCTACCTTGATAGATGCGCGAACTCTTCTCACTGTAGCATTCCAGCTGGTCTCTCTTTAAATCTCAGGCCGAATTCATAGATTTTCAGGATAATTTGAAGGTTTTCTAGGTAGTTTGGTGGAGACAGGTGATTTGGAGACCCTACTCTTCCGCCATCTTGCCCCTCCCTCCCATAGGGAATAATCTTAATGTACTGTTGGATCCTATTGGTTAGTATCTTGTTGAGAATTTTTGCATCTGTGTTCATCAAGGATATTGATCTGTAATTCTCCTTTTTGGTGGGTCTCTGTCTGGTGTTGGAATTAAGGTGATGCCTCATAGAAAGAGTTTGGAAGTATTCCATTCCTTTCTATCCTTCAGAACAGCTTTTGTAGAATAGGTATTATTTCTTCTTTAAACTTTTGATAGAATTCCACTGGGAAGCCATATGGCCCTAGAGTTTGGTGTCTTGGGAGGTTTTTGATGACTGCTTCAGTTTCCTTGTTATTGGCCTGTTAAGGTTTTCTATTTCTTCCTGTTTCAGTTTTGGTAACTTGTGGTTTTCCAGAAATGCATCCATTTCTTCTAGATTGCCTAATTTATTGGCGTATTGCTGCTTATAATAGGTTTTTAAAATCGTTTGTATTTCCTTGGTATTGGTGGTAATATATCCTCTTTCATTTGTGATTTTATTAATTTGAGTCTTTTCTCTTTTGTTTTTAATAAGGATGGCTAATAGTTTATCTCTTATTAATTCTTTCAAAGAACCAACTCCTGGTTGTTTTTAATCTGTACTTCAGTTCTTCTGGTCTCTAGTTCATTAAGTTCTGCTCAAATCTGTGTTATCTCTCTTCTTTTGCTTGGTGTAGATTTTATTTGATGTTCTTTCTCCAGTTCCTTCAGGTGCGAGGTTACCTAATGTATTCGAGTTTTTTCCAACTTTTTGAGAGATGCTTGTATTGCAATGTATTTCCCTCTTACGCCTGCTTTTGCTGTATCCCAAAGATTTTGAACAGTTGTATCTTCATTTTCATTAGTTTCCATAAATCTTTTAATCCTTCTCTAATTTCTTGCTTGACCCATTCATCTCTTAGTAGGATGCTCTTTAACCTCCACGTGTTTGAGTTTCTTCCAAATTTCTTCTTGTGATTGAGTTCAAGTTTCAAAGCATATGGTCTGAAAATATGCAGGGGACAATCCCAATTTTTTGATATTGTTTGAGACATGATTTGTGACCCAGTATGTCGTGTATTCTGGAGAAAGTTCCATGGGCACTTGAGAAGAATGTGTATTCAGTTGTGTTTGGATGGAAAGTTCTGTATATATCTGTGAAATCCATGTGGTCCAGTGTTATCATTTAAAGTCCTGTTTCTTTAGTCATGTTATGCTTATATCCGTCATTTGCAGAAAGTGCCATGAAGTCTCCTACTATTAGTGTATTACTATCTAAGTATGCCTTTTACTTTGGTTATTAATTGATTGATATACTTGGCAGCTCCCACATTAGGGGCATAAGTATTCATGATTGTTAGGTCCTCTTGTTGGATAGAACATTTAATTATGATATAGTGTCCCTCTTCATCTCTTACTACAGTCTTTGGGATAAACTTTAATTTATCTGATATGAGGATTGCTACCCCACTTCCTTTTGAGGACCATTGGAATGGTAAATGGTTCTCCAACCTTTCATTTTCAGGATGGAGGTGTCCTTAGGCCTAAAATGAGTCTCTTGTAGACAACAAATAGATGGGTCTTGCTTTTTTATCCAGATTGAAACCCTGCGGCTTTTGATGGGATAATTTAGGCCATTCATGTTCAGAGTTACTATTGAAAGATATGAATTTAGTGTCATCATAATACCTATTCAGTCCCTGTTTTTGTGGATTATTTCTTTGGGCCTCCTCTTTCTTTTACATGGTCCCCCTTAATATTTCTTGCAGAGCTGGTTTGGTAGTCACATATTTTTTCAGTTTATACCTATCTTGGAAGCTCTTTATCTCTCCTTCTATTCTGAATGACAGCCTTGCTTGATAAAGTATTCTTGGCTGTATGTTCTTCTCATTTAGGACCCTGAATATATCATGCCAGCCCTTTCTGGCCTGCCAGGTCTCTGTGGAGATGTATGCTGTTAACCTAATATTTCTTCCCATATAATTTAGGGATTTCTTGTCTCTTGCTCCTTTAAGGATTTTCTCATTATCTTTGGAATTTGCAAGCTTCGCTATTAAATGTTGAGGTGTTGAACGGTTTTTATTGATTTTGTGGAGGGACCTCTCTATCTCCTGGATCTGAATGCCTGTTTCCCTCCCCAAATTAGGGAAGTTCTCAGCTATGATTTTTCAAATATGCTTTCTGGCTCTCTGTCCCTCTCGGCGTTTTTTGGATCCCCAGTTATACATAGATTTTCCTTCTGAGGCTATCATGTATTTCCCTTAACCTTTCCTCATGGTCTTTTGTTTTTCTGGTTTTTTCCTCAGCTTCCTTCATTGCCATCAACTTGTCTTCCATGTCACTCACTCTTTCTTCTACCTCATTAACCCTCATCATTAGGACTTCCAATATGGATTGCATCTCATTTAATTGATTTTTAATTTTGGCCTGATTAGATCTAAATTCTGCAGTCATGAAGTCTCTTGAATCCTTTATGCTTTTTCCAGAGCCACCAGTAGCTTTATAATTGTTCTTAATTGGCTTGTGACATTGAATTGTAATTCAAATTCTGTAACTCTGTGGCAGAGAGTACTGTTTCTGATTCTTTTTTTGTGGTGAGTTCTTACTTCTAGTCATTTTGCTCAGTGCAGAGTGGCCCTATGAGTTGGCTGAGTCAAGAATATCAACCATGACCTAAGTAAATATCACCCTAGATGATTCTGCCAAGGTCAGAGACCAGAAACTGAAAACAAAGATCAGAATGAAATAAAACAAAAGGACCACTAAAGTGAAAAACAAATTTTAAAACAATGTAGTAAAAAATAAAAGGCCAAGAATCCCAAAGAAGAAGAAAAAAAGGAGAAAAAAAGAAGAGAAAAAAGCAAAAGTAAAGAGAAAAAAATGAAGAAAAAAGGGTGGGACTGGGTGATGGTGGTGGTGAGGATGTTGTAATGAAGGGAGAATATAGTCTACCTGAGGGGTCCTAGGGAGTTATCCTCTTGGTTCTGAGTATATTAAGTTCTGTAGGTTAGAAGATGCTCAGTGCCAAATTTATATAAACCAGAAATACTTGTAGAGGGCCCCAACATTGACCACCAAAACATAAATGAGATAAAAGAGGGGGTTAGAATGGGATTGAAGAGAGAATATAATCTCACAGAATGAGCCAGCACAGTATTCCATTTGGTTCTGGGTGCATGCTGGTCATGTTTTAGAAGGTATTAACTAATGCCATTGTAGAAGAAAATGAGACAGAGAAAACAAAAAACACAAAACAAAAAACATAACTCATATATCTTCCAAGTTTAAATTGAGTATGTTAAAGGGAATCTAGAAGTGGAAAATATATCGAAGACATATAATTGTAGAAATATGAAAGTCAAAAAGGAAGAAAAATTAAAAAATGGAGAGGTGTTAAAATATTGTAGTTAAGGTGGGAAAAGAGAAAAAATATTGTAAATTTTTAGTCTGATATAAAAAGTTGTACTGGGAAAAGGGGAGTACCCTCTAGTTCTATATACTGTAAATCTCTCGACTTCCCCTGGAGCTTTCCAGTGCTGCTTGGTCAAGAACTTGCTCTTCCCCTTTTCTTCCAGCTGGTCTCCTGGGGGAGGGGTCTGCTGTGCTGATTCTCAGGTGTGTGCACCTGGGGGAGCTGCCCCACCCCCTGCCAGGTGCTGGGCTCAGTGTGAGCTGTTTACCCCATGAGGCCTCTGTTCCCTGGCGGCCCTGACCCTCCCAGGCACAGGGTGACACAAGGAGGAACAACAACAATGGTGGAGGCCAGCTCTCCAGCTCTGGAGTCAGCTTCCCACTAGTAACTAACCGCAGTCTCCCAGTTCACAGCGTCCTAGATGCTCCCCGGGCCAGCGTGGATGCACTGCTCTGCACAGCTTGCAGGGCACCCCGTGGCAGGAGAGTCCTCGCTGTCCTGTGCCCTCCCCGCTTCCTCCTGTCTCAGGGGGAGTGCAGGATCGTGGCCTGTGTCCACTCGGTGCCCTGGGATCTGGGGCCTGCGCTACTGGAATCAGGCTCCTGGGACGTGTGGCTCCTGAAGGCAGCAAGGCACAGACCCCTCCGCCCAGAGCCACTCGCCTGACCTACCAGCTTCTCCCCGAGGCCCCTTCAGGTGTGCGCTCCAGCCCTTTACCGAGGTCCACCCACAGTCTGTGGTGCGCTTTCCCCTGGGCGCACTTCCTCTATTAGTGACTCCGGGAAGCAAGAGGTTCCACTGCTCCTCCTGTGATTCCCTGCTAAGTGCCTTTCAGTCCGGGAAGAATCCGGTGCAGATTTTTAAAGTTCCCACTTCTCCAGGGCTGGGCTTTCGTGCCCTGGAGGCTTTTGCTGCCAGGCTACAGCGTGGCTTCTTGTGGTGCCCCTCCCCCACTTGATTCTTTTTTATTTTATTTTATTTTCTGCCTTCCTACCTTGCTAGAAGCAAAAACTGTAGTGTTCTGGCTGTTCTCTCTTTAAATATCAGGTTGAATTCGTAGGTGATCAGGATGTTTTGAAAGTTATCTAGGTAAGTTGGTGGGACGAGTTGAGAAGACCCCTACACTTCCACCATCTTGCACCCAGAAAATGGGATTGGTTTTTTTTAACTTCTTTTTTTTTTTTAATAATAATTTTTTTTATTGGTGTTCAATTTGCCAACATACAGAATAATACCCAGTGCTCATCCCGTCAAGTGCCCCCCTCAGGGCCCGTCATCCATTCACCCCCACCCCCACCCCCGCCCTCCTCCCCTTCCACCACCCCTAGTTTGTTTCCCAGAGTTAGGAGTCTTCATGTTCTGTCTCCCTTTCTGATATTTCCTACCCATTTCTTCTCCCTTCCCTTCTATTCCCTTTCACTATTATTTATATTCCCCAAATGAATGAGACCATATACTTTAACTTCTTTTTTGGATTGTTCATTGTTAGTGTATAGAAAGACAACTGATTTTGTATCTAGATTTTATATTCTGCAACTTTACTGAATTCATTAAATTCATTCACCCATTCATTAATTCTAACATTTGTGTGTATGTGTGTATAGTCTTAGAGTTTTTTTTATTGTTGTTGTTTTGTTTGTTTGTTTAACTATAAGATCACATCATTTGCAAACAGAAGTAGTTTCACTTCTTTTCAATCTGAATAATTTTATTTCTTTTTCTTGTCAGATTATTCTGCTAGAACTTCTAGTACTATGTTGGCAAGAGTGGGCATCCTTGCCTTGTTCCTGATCTTAAAGGAAAAGCTTTCGGTTTTTCATTATTACATAGCTAAGGGATTTTCTTTTTTTATTATTTTTTTATTTTTTATTTATTTATGATAGTCACAGAGAGAGAGAGAGAGGCAGAGACACAGGCAGAGGGAGAAAGCAGGCTCCATGCACCAGGAGCCCGACGTGGCATTCAATCCCGGGTCTCCAGGATCGTGCCCTGGGCCAAAGGCAGGCACCAAACCGCTGCGCCACCCAGGGATCCCGGGATTTTCATATATGACCTTTATTGTTTGATGATTATTTATTTATTTATTTATTTATTTATTTATTTATTTATTTTTGAGAGACACACACACAGAGGCAGAGACATAGGCAGAGGGAGAAGCAGGCTCCACGCAGGGACCCCAATGTAGGACTAGATCCCAGAATTCCCGGATCACACCCTGAGCTGAAGGCAGACACTCAACCACTGAGCAACCCAGGCATCCTATATATGACCTTTATTAAGTTGAGATAATTTTCTTGTATTCCTAGTTTGTTGAGTGTTTTTGTAATGAGACTGTTAAATTTTGTGAAATACTTTGTCCTCATCTCATGAATTTATCATGTGATTTTTATCCTTCAGTCTGTTATGTGGTATATCTTATTGATTGATTTTCATATGTTGAACCATCCTTGCATCCCAGGGATAAAACCCACTTGGTCATGGTGTACGATGTACTTTTCATGTGTTATTGGATTAGATTCACTGAAATTTTGTTGAAGATATTTGCAGCTGTGTTAATTAGGGTCACTGGCCTGTAATTGTCTTTTCTTATAGTGTCTTTTTCTGGCTTTGGTATAATAATAGTGCTGGCCTCATTAAATGAGTTTGGAAGTGTTTTATCCAGTTCAATTTTATGAAAGAATTTGAAAAGTGGCATTAATTTTTCTTTAAATATTTTATAGAATCAACTAGTGAAGCTATCTTTCCTTGGCTTCTCTTTTTTCGAATGTTTTTGATTACTGATCCAACCTCCTTATTTGATACAGTTATCCTCAGATTTTCTATTTCTTCATGATTCAGTTTTGGTCGGTTGTATGTTTCTAGGAATTCCTCCTTTTCTTCTAGATTACTCAAATTGTCACATAATTGTTTATAGTAATCTTTTATAATCCTTTTTGTTTCTGTGGCATCAGTTGTAATGTCTTTTATTTCTGATTTTATTTGAGTCATTTCTCTTTTTTCCCTTAGTCTAGCTAAAGATTTGTTAATTTTGTTAATTATTTTTTTAAAGCAACTCTTAGTGTCATTAATTTATCTATTGTTTTTCTATTTTTTATTTCACTTATTGATATTGTCTTATTTCCTTCCTTATGTTAAATTTGGGCAAGATTTTTTCCTAGTTCCTTGAGGAGTAAAGTTAGGTTGTTTATTTGGGATATTTCTCTTTTTTAATGTATACATTTATGTCTGTAAACTCCCCTCCTCGTACTGCTTTTGCTGGATCCCATTAGTTTCAGTATGTTATCTTGTGCTCTGTTTTCATCGGTCTCAAGATATTCTCTAATTTCCCTTTTGATTTCTTCTATTCTGTAACTTATTGGTTGTTCAAGAGTGTGCTGTTTAGTTTCCACATATTTGTGAATTTTTAAGTTCTCTTTCTGCTATTGATTTCTAGTTTCATTTCATCGTGGTCAGAAAAGATACTTGTCATGATTTCAATTTTCTCGAATTTGTTAAGTCTTGTTTTGTGACCTAACATGTGACTTATTCTGGACAATGTTCCATATGTGCTTGAGAAGAATATATATTCTGCTACTATTAGATGCAATATTCTATATATGTATGTTAAATATATAATGTCTTTGAGTATCTCTTTATATAGTTTTCTTACTACTGGCAATAGGTATTAAATTATATATATGTAACTTACATAAACCCACTGGTGTCAACATTTTACCTATTCATGGGAAACCTAGAAAGGTTAACTCCCTTTACCCTTATTTACCTTTCTTCATTTATTATATAATTGCCTTAAATATTTTCTCCCTATATTTTGAGAACCACATTAGGCAGTGCTAAATTATATTTTCTCTTTCCATTGTTGTTTCTTACTTTCTGAATTCCAAAATTCTTTTATCATTTCTATTCTGTTTAAAGAACCAATAACCCTTCTTTAGGGTAGATGTACTGGTGAAAAATTATATTGATTTTCCTTCATTTGAGAGCATCTTTTTTTCTTTCTTTCTTTCTTTCTTTCTTTCTTTCTTTCTTTCTTTCTCTTTCTTTCTTTCTTTCTTCTTTCTTTCTTTCTTTCTTTCTTTTTCTTTCTTTCTTTCTTTCTTTCTTTCTTTCTTTCTTTCTTTCTTCCTTCCTTCCTTCCTTCCTTCCTTCCTTCCTTCTTTCTTTTCTTTCTTTCTTTCTTTCTTTCTTTCTTTCTTTCTTTCTTTCTTTCTTTCTTTCTTCTTTTCTTTCTTTCTTCTTTCTTTCCTGGAGGATGTTTTTACTGGATGTACAATTCTGAGTTGATGATTCTTTTCTTTCACCATTTGAAAAATATCATGCCACTTTCTTCTGCTCTATCTCATTTCTGATAAGGAATACCCTATCATTCTAATTGCTTCCCCTCTATTAATAAGATGTTTATCTCTGGACGCTTACAAAACTTTTTTCTTTGTGTTTAGTTTTCAGAATTTTAATCATGAAATGTCTTGCCATGGATAGTTTTAGTTTCTCTTGTTTAATGTTTGTTCTCCTTCATGAATCTATTGGTTTATGTCTTCTGCCAAATTTGGAAATTCTTAGCCATTATATCTTCAAGCTTTATATTTTTTTACTTTAAACTTCACGATGTTTAAGCCCCATCCTCTTTTTCCACTTTTCTGAGACTATAATGACAGGAAAGCCCATTCTTTAGTTAGGGTCCCACATACTCTTGAAGATCTGTTCATTTTTTAGCTCCTTTTTCTCTTTTTTGTTTAAATTGGGTAATTTTTATTGTGCTATCTTCAAGTTCACTGATTTCTACATCATGTCTATCCTTCTTCTGAGCCTTTTATATGTCTTTAGTCTTTCATATATTTTTCAGTCCTATTATTTCCATTTGATTCTTTTTTTATACGTTCAATTTCTATGCTGAGAGTTTCTATTTCTTTGCTAAGACTGGTCTAATTTTTCATTGGTTTCAAGGGTGTTTATAATTTTCTGATGAAGCATTATTACAATGAGTGCTTTTAAATCTTTATAAGATAATTCTCAGATCTCTGTCATCTTAAGGTTGGCATCTGTTGATTGTCTTGTTTCATTCAAGTTGAGATTTTTATGGTCCTTGGTATGATTTTTAATTAAAAACCAAATATTTTGGTTATTATGTTATGATATTTTTTTGATATTTTTTATTGTATTTAAATCTTGTTCCTCTAATATTGCTCTGATAGGAGAATGAGATCCTGTCTTGTTACTGCTAGGTAGGGGTGGGAGTTCATGTTTTCACTGGGCCTCTATTGACACAGGGCAGGGTGCAGATAAGTTCCTCATTATCACTGATCACTGGTAGAATGTGGGAGTTTAAGTTCTCTATTAGGCATCCAATGATATCACACTGACTGTATGAGAGAGGGACATTTTCTTACTGCTCCCTATATGACTTCCATAGTCACTGTGAATGAAGAGGACATCTCAGTACTGTCAAGTAGGGATGAAAATCCTGACTATTCATTTACCTTATCTGATATCACCCTGACAGATGTATCAGGACACCTTTTTATAACCTGGAGAAGTTCTAAGTCTATACTTTTCATTTGGCCTCTACTGGTGGGAATGGGGATGGGGCCAATGATTTTCTGCAGTGTGTGGCCAGAATAGAGCACTTATTATCTAAAAGTTTCTGTTCCTTTAGGTAAGGAGAGCAGGCTTTTTCTTATTACTCTCTTTTCTTTTTCTGTCAGTGTCCATTGGTATTTCCAGATTTCCAGGTTCTTCATTACCTAGTTTGAGAATATGAAAGATAAATAATACCTAGGGAACTCTCTGCCATGCCATTCCTTCAGTCCTGAGGTACCAAGCTTGTTGTTTTTTCTCCATCTTTCAATATTTTTATGTGATGCGTGTGTGTGTGTGTGTGTGTGTTTGTGTGTGTATAGTAGGATAAATTGTGAAAATTCAATCTGTTCTATTTTTCCAGAAGCAGAAAGTCATGTTTGAATAGCTAATTTTTCTTTTCTTTTATAGTTTCTGTGTCTGTATCATACTTAGAAATGTTTTCTTTACTCTGAAATTAAAGCCAAGATCTCCCATACTTTCTTCTAGTACTTTGTTTTCATTTTTTAACTTGCATCTTTGATCCACCTGAAGTTTTTTTGATATAAGGAGTGAGATTAGAAACCAACTTTATTTTTCCTAGTGGAAAATCAGTTTGTCTCAGCATCATTTATTAATTAAACCACATTTTCTTTTTCCTACTGATTTGAAGTGCCATGTTTTCCATATACCAAATTCCAATATGATTTAGGTTTCTTTTTGGCTCTTTATTTTGTTTCACTGCATTGATCACATGAACAATTGCTACATGTTTTAATTGCTTTACCTTTACTTTATGATACATAAAATGTTGTATGCTGGCTCCATTTTATTGGAAAAACCATTACATTTTTTTGGGGGGGGGAAACCTGTTATTCTTCAATTATTTTTGTCCAGAGAAACTATAAAAACAAACTTGATTAATTTAAAATTCCTTTAACAGTGGATATATGTCATTATATACTCATCTAAGCCCAGAGAATGTACAGCATCAAGAGTGAACCCTAAAATAAACTATGGACTTTGGATGATTATGATGTGTCAATGTAGGTTCATTCTTGGTGAGAAGAAAAGTATACCATTCTGGTGAGAGATGTTGATAAAGGGAGAAGCCATGCATGTTTGGGGACAGGGAGTATATGGGAAATCTCTGTGGCTCTCTCTCAATGTTGCTGTAAAACTTAGACTGCTTAAAAAAAAGTTGAAAAAACTTCTTGTTACTGTTTCAATAGAATCATGTTAATATTATAGATAAATTTAAGGAGGAAAATATGTTATCTCATTCTTTTAAATATACTTTTATGACCCAACACAACACAGTGTTTTAAGTTTTCTTTATATACTCCCTATATGCTTCTAGTTAGGTCTATTCCTAGAGTCTATTTTTGTTTGTTTGTTTGGTCTTATAGTTGCAATTGTAAATGTTATGTCTTTCACATTTAAAAAATGTGTTTATACATGAATCTTGCATTTTTAAAATTTTTATTTTTGTGTCATTCATCCTATTTATTTCTGCTGTATTTTAAAGACTAAAATCTGTTTATTCTTAGGTAAATAAACTATAAGTTTGGATTAATTTTGAATTATATTATAAATCTTAATATGGAATACTTGATAGCACTTTTCTGACTATTATAGAAAAGATGATTTCACAATATTTATAGTTATTACTCTTTTCTATCTTACAGTATATTTATTCTAATGATTTTCTTAGGTTTAAATTAGAAAGTTGTGTAGCAGTTTTATTTTTTCATAATTCATTTAAAAATACTTCAACTTTACTAAAAAGTTGAAAGAATAAAGAATTCCTGTATCCCCTTCACCCATATTACCCAGTCATTATTAACATTTTAGTATATTTACTCCATCTCTCTCTCTCTCTCTCTCTCTGTAGACACACACAGATGCACACACAACATACACAATCATTAATTTTTTATGAGTTAATTGATTTGATAGCATGGTTCAGACATTGTGCCTAATCATCTCCAAATACTGCTGCGTGTACTTCCCAAAACCAAGGATGTTCTCTTTCATAGTCACAAATAGAACCATCCAAATCAGTAAATCAACATTGATACACCACTACCATCCAACTCACAGATTCTACTAAAAATTGTCCAAGTGTCCAACAATATCTCTTAATTTTCTGGTCAAAGATCACATATTACATTTAGTCTTCATTTATTTTTATTCTTCCTCAGTCTAGAACATTTTCTCAATCTTTTCCTATTTTTTATGACCTTGACAGTTTAAGAAGTGCATATCTTCCATTTTGTATGATGTCCTTCAACCTGGTCTATTTGGTAATTACTCCTTTTTTTTTATTTTTTTTTAATTTATTTATGATAGTCACACAGAGAGAGAGGGAGAGGCAGAGACACAGGCAGAGGGAGAAGCAGGCTCCATGCACCGGAAGCCCGACGTGGGATTCGATCCCGGTCTCCAGGATCGTGCCCTGGGCCAAAGGCAGGCGCTAAACCGCTGCGCCACCCAGGGATCCCTGGTAATTACTCCTGTCCAAACTCAAGCCATGAACTCTTGGGAGGAAGACCGCCAAAAATGATGTTTTGCTTTAGGCAGAGCATGAGGAAACATGATGGCAATCCTATTCCACCAGTGGTGTTCATAATCTTCATTACTTGTGTGAGGTGGAGTCTGCCAGGTTTCTCCAACATGGAGTCATCATTTTTCCCTTTATAATCATTAAATATTTTGTGAGGAGATTTCACTGTCTTGTTCTTCAATTAAACACCTACTCACTTGCCTTAATGATTCCTGCCTAAATCAAATGGTGATTTTTATCTGTACATCATTCATTCTACATTCATTAGTTTATTCTACTCTAAGGAAGAGCTTTTGGTTCTCCTCCATTTCATTTTTTATTAATTCATTTTTTGTATCAGTATAGACTTATGTATAGATTCCTGTATTCTTCAATTGGTTGTAATCTTTTACTATCTTTATTTATTTTGATTCTCAAATCTTCCTATATTTGTCCAGTGGGAGCCCTTTCAGGCTCCCTCCAGTGTCCGTTTGATGCAACTCCTTCATTCTTTGATCACCTCCTTGCTTGTCAAACACAATTAGATGTTCCAGGATAATCTTGTACTTTTTCTGCTCCAGTCCTAGAATGAGTCATTTTTCCAAGGACCCCTGATCCCTTTTAGAAGAGGATGATATTTGGGCAGCCCAGGTGGCTCAGCGGTTTAGCGCTGCCTTCAGCCCAGGGCGTGATCCTGGAGACCCGGGATGGCGATCGAGTCCCACATCCGGCACCTTGCATGGAGCCTGCTTCTCCCTCTGCCTCTCTCTCTCTCTCCCTCTCTCTTCTCTCTCTCTCTCTCTCCTTCTCCCTCTGCCTCTCTCTCTCTCTTTCATGAATTAAAAAATTAAAAAAAAATAGAAGAGGATGGGATCCCTGAGTGGCGCAGCGGTTTGGCGCCTGCCTTTGGCCCAGGGCGCGATCCTGGAGACCCGGGATCGAATCCCACATCGGGCTCCCGGTGCATGGAGCCTGCTTCTCCCACTGCCTATGTCTCTGCCTCTCTCTCTCTTTCTCTCTCTCTCTGTGACTATCATAAATAAATTTTTTAAAAAATTTAAAAAAAAATAGAAGAGGATGATATTTGGAAACTAAGATCTGTGCACTCAGTGCCCTCTAGTAAAGAAAACTAGGAAATATTTGTATGTGTGTGTGTGCACACAACATACTTACACACCACATACATGTATATCTATTTTTATTTCTGTGTGTTCGTCTGATGAATACACAACATTTCCAATTTAAATCCAACTTCCCAGGATTCTTTCCAGCCTTCCCCCTTTCCATATTTGTAAATCTCTTCTCTGGTAGTAAAAAGAAAAAAAAAACTAGCTCCCATTATTTTCAATATATTTACTGATATGCTCAATATTCTTGTATGTAATAATCTCCTGATTATGCTGGTGGTTTCTGTAGCCAATGGCCCCATTGCCATTTCCTCAGCCCACTGATTCCTCAGAGCTTAGAAGTCATCTCTTTTGTCCTAACAATAAGAAATACCTGAATAAAGTGAAAATCAATGACTTTTTGTGGACTCATCAGAAAACTGACATTTCTGGGAAAATTATTACCCCCAAATCTTGAGAAACAGGTGAATTCAAAGAGTCAAAGCCCAGATATACTTACCTGGAACAGAAGCTGCTGGAGGTATAAACTGGTAGGAACACTTAAATAGTAATTTTGACAAATTGCTTGAGGCTCTGTATGGACTAGTGTGAGAGTAAGAAACTCCTGGGGGCCATACTTTTATGGATTTTACTTCCAGGAACCTTAATAGGTTTTTATGGAGAAGAACTAACAAAGATCCCTTTGTGGCTCTTACTGAGAATACTAATCCTTATGAACTATGTTCTGAGTATTCTCTGTAACAAGTGCTTATTATTCAGGGCATACAACTTTACCAGAGCCTTATACCAGCTGGGTGAAGGGCATTTTTGTCACTCCAGTCCTCTGTAGCCTTCCTGTCTCACCAAAAAGAGGAAAACTATACCATTGAAGAAAGTCACAACCTAGAAAATGGACCCAGAAGACTAAAATTTAATAGTAAGATTATAAAACACTATCATTCCCCTACACCTTACCACCACACCAACAAGGTGCCAGTATATTAACTGGATTGCTTACATCTAAAAGAACTGCAAAACAGACTCTATCTGAATAGGAGTACTTAAGGAAACCCAAAATCTAGAGAGGAGACAAAAACGATGATGCCAAAGGAAGTTGAGGTCTCTGGCACCTCCACCTATAGCAAACATAAAATTCAGCCCACCTTCTAGCTGGATTAACATAAATTACTTCACTAAAGTCTCATCCTCAGTTCTTAGTACCTGCTATATGTCTGGCTTTCAACAACAACAAAAAATTGCATGGCATGCTGAAACACAAGGAAATACATAGTCCAAAGAGATGAATCAAGCATTAGAACCAGACTCAGATATTGTACAGGTGTTGAAATTACCAGGCAGGGAATTAATCTTTTTAATAATTATTTTAGTTTCAAGTTTCTATTTAAATTCCATTTAGTTAACCCAACATTAGTTTCAGGTATAGAATTTAGTGATTCATCACTTACATACAGCACCCAATTCTCATCACAACCAATGCTCTCCTTAATACCCATCACTGGGCAGCCCTGGTGGCAGAGCGGTTTAGCGCCTCCTGCAGCCGGGGATGTGATCCTGGAGACCCGGGATCGAGTCCCACGTCGGGCTCCCTGCATGGAGCCTGCTTCTCCCTCTGCCTGTGTCTCTGCCTCTCTCTCTCTCTGTGCCTCTCATGAATAAATAAAATTTAAAAAAAAATACCCATCACCCATTTAATTTTTCCCCCTGCTCACCTCCTCTCCAGCAATGCTGAGTTCTCTATAGTTAGAGTCTGTTTTATAGTTTGCTTCTCTCTTTTTCCCCCTCCATGTTCATTTGTTTTGTTTCTTTTTTTCTGCTAATTTTAGTATTTTTTAAAATTTTATTTAAATTCAATTAATTAACATATAATATATTATTAGTTTCAGAGGTAGAGTTCAGTTATTCTTCAGTTGCATATAACACCCAGTGTTCATTACATCATGTGCCCTCCTTAATGTCCATCAGCCACTTACCCCATCCCCCAACTCACCTCCCATCCAGCAACTCTCAATTTGTTTCCTATGGTTAAGAGTCTCTTATGGTTTGTCTCCGTTTCTGATTTCATCTTATTTTATTTTTCCTCTCTTTACCTGTGATTCTCTGTTTTGTTTCTTAAATTCCACATACGACTGAAATCATATGGTATTTGTCTTTCTCTGACTGACTTATTTCATTTAGAATAAGTCTCTAGCTCCATCCATGACATTGCAAATGGCAAGATTTCAGTCTTTTTTATGGCTATATAATAGCCCATTATATATGCATACCACATCTTCTTTATCCATTCATCACTCAATGGACATTTGGGCTCTTTCCATAGTTTGGCTATTGTTGATAATGTTGCAATAAACATTGGGGTGCATGTATCCCCTTTGAATATATATTTTTGCATCCTTTGAGTAAATACCTAGTAGTGCAATTGATGGATCATGGGGTAGTTCTATTGTTAACATTTTAAGGAACCTCCATACCATTTTCCACAGTGACTGAACCATTTTGCATCCCCACCAAAGGTGTAAGAGGGTTCCCCTTTCTCTACATCCTTGTCAACATCTGTTATTTGCTATACTGTTAATTTTAGTCAATCTGACAGGTGTGAGGTTGTATCTCATTGTAGTTTTGATTTGCATTTCCCTGAGGATAAGTGATGTTGAACATCTTTCTATATGTCTGTTTGCCATCTGGATGTCTTTGGAAAAAATGTCTAGTCTTGTCTTCTGCCCATTTAACTGGGTTATTTGGGATTTTGGAGGTAGTGAGTTCTATAAGTTCTTTATAGATTTTAGATACTACCCCTTTATTAGATATGTTATTTGCAAATATCTTCTCCCATTCTGGAGGTTGTCTTTTAGCTTTGTTGATTGTTTCCTTCACTGTGTAGAAGCTTTTTATCTTGATGTAGTCCCAATAGTTCATTTTTGTTTTTGTTTCCCTTGTACCAGGTAGGGAGTTTAAAATAACTATAAATTAATAAGCTAAGGATTCAAATGGAAAAAGTAAACAACACGCAAAAACAAATGGATAAAATAAACAGAAAGGTGGAAATTCTATTAAAAATAAATGGGAAATTTTAGAAATGAAAAATATTGTAGCAGAAATAGTAACTTTTATGGTCTTATTAGTAGACTGGACAGACTGAGTAAAAAACAGCTTGAAGACAGGTCACTAGAAACTTCCTAAATTAAAATGAAAGAAAGAATTTAATAAAACAGAACAGAACATTCAAGAACTATGGAACAATTTCAAAGGATATAACATTGGCACAATTGGGATACCAGAAGGAGAAGAAAGAGAATAGAAGAGAAGAAATATTTGAAGTGATAAAAGCAGAGGCCTTTTCAAAATATAGGACAGACACAGGGAATCCCTGGGTGGCTCAGCGGTTTAGTGCCTGCCATCAGCCCAGAGTGTAATCCTGGAGACCCGGGATTGAGTCCCACATCAGGCTCCCTGCACGGAGCCTGCTTCTCACTCTGCCTGAGTCTCTGCCTCTCTCTCTCTCTCTATCTCATGAATAAATAAATAAATAAATAAATAAATAAATAAATAAATAAATAAATAAAATCTTTTAAAAAATAAAGATTCAAGATATAGGACAGACACAAACTACAGATCTAAAAATTCAGAAAATATCAAGCAGGTGAAATATCACCCCCTCCCCAAAAAACTCCTCAATTATACTTAGACATATCATATTAAAACTTTAGAAAACTAAAGACAAAAAAAATTCTGAAAGAAATCAGATTATTTCCAAGTTCTAAAAGCTAGAAAACACCTACAAGTCCTTCAATAACTGCATGGATAAACAGTGGTATATTCATACAATAGGATATTATTCAGCAATTGAAAACATCAAACCATAAAACACATGAATGAATCTGAAAAATGCATGTTTGCTAAGTGAAAGAAGCCAGTATGGAAAGTCTACGCATTATATGATTCCAGTTACATAATATTCTGGAAAAGGCAAAAAAAAGATGTTTGAAAGATCAGTATTTGGCAGGGCTTCTGGGGAGGGGAGGACAGGAAGGTGGAAAGTGTTGAGTAAGTGAAGCACAGATTTGTTTGAATGGTGAAAGCATTCTATGTGATACTGTAATGGTGGATACATGACATGATGCATTTATTTAAACCTATAAAATTTTAAGGCACAGAGTGAATCTTAATGTATGCAGATAAAAAAATCATTTAGGTCAGAGGATCACAAAAAAGAATGCAGACTGTGACAAGAAAATCTAACTGTAGGCAGCCCGGTTGGCTCAGCGGTTTAGCGCCGCCTTAAGCGCCCAGGGAGTGATCCTGGAGACCCGGGATTGAGTCCCATGTCAGGCTCCCTGCATAGAGCCTGCTTCTCCCTCTGCCTGTGTCTCTGCCTCTCTCTCTCTCTCTGTGTGTGTGTGTCTCTCATGAATAAATAAATAAAATCTTTTTTTAAAAAAAGAAAATCTAACTGTATTATCAATATATGAACTTCACTGAAGGGAGTGTGGGAAAAAGAGGCTGACATAAGTAACTTTGGCAATGAGTAGAGTCTGTAACACTAAGGCAAAATGAAATGTACATAAGCACTGTGTTGTAGTTAGTAAAGTTGTCCCATGGGTGTACAGGTTAACCATTCTGATACTGCTATACATGTATACTGGCATTGAACAACAAATTAACTAAATGGATAGTAAGTACATAGTGGGAGCCACATTTCTCACCATTGAAGTGGGAATTCACAGATAAGCAAGGAAAAGAGACCGAAATGATCCATGTACACATGAATTATAGTTAGAGACAAGGGTATAAACTCATGTTTATTTTTTAAATTTTTTAAAAGATTTTTATTTATTTATGAGAGACACAGAGAGATAGAGAGGCAGAGACATAGGCAGAGGGGAAAACAGGCTCCATGCTGGGAGCCGGATGTGGGACTTGATCCTGAAGTCTACAGGATCACACCCTGAGCCGAAGGCAGACACCCAACTGCTGAACCACCCAGGCGTCCCCTCATGTTTAATTTAGATACAGAAGTTTATCTATAGAAATATTTGTAGATATGTGTATATACACTTAGTATAAATACATAAATTTACCTTCTATTTTAGGCGAGAGGGCCTAAAATCAATGACACTCTAGTAGCAACAAGTACACCTAGCCCCCAGACATTGGTTTCTAATACTGTTTTCTAATAAAAAGAATCAGGGCTCCCTGGGAAAATTGCTGATTTTAGGACTGGGGTAGAAATTATACAAAATGAGCTAAAAGAATCTTGTAGTGCCAGAAAATAGGAAAATACTAAAAACAATCCTTAAAATGATGGAGGTATGTCAAAGGGACATAGGAGGCAACCAAAAGAGCTCCCTATGTCGAAAGCTGGAATGATTTAGCAACAAAGTAAAGTAGTATTAGATTATATTACAACCCGAAATATAAAATAAATATCCATGAGTCGGTACTCATATAAATGATTAAATGAATCATGATATGAGAATGACGTGACAGATCTGCACAGAATTTCAAATTTATATAGATGCTTCACTCTCAAATTACTTCTCATTAAGCATGAGCTGCACATAGTGACTTCCTTCAAGAGAGTACACCATGAAAAGATGGGAGTGGGGAGAGTAATTTTGCAGCAGAAAAACCTGACAAAAACTACCTCAGCCAGGTAATCAAGGTTAGTATCTAGTGATAAGTTACGGTGACAGCATGTACACTTGATGTGATGTGTTGTGAATGGTACTCCCAAAAGCCTATAATCTCTGTTTAATCATGAGAAAAGCTGTGTAGAAATCCCAATTCAGAGATATTCTACAAAAGACCTGACATTCTACAAAAGACCTGATATTCTACAAAAGACCCCTTAAAACTGCAGAGATCATCTAAAACAAGTAAAGTCTGAGAAACCATTTCAGCTAGGAGGAGCCTAAGGAGATGTGATGACCATATGCAATATGATATCCTTGCTGGGATATCATGAAACAGGAAAAGGACATTAAGTTAAAATTAGAAAATTTGAATACAATATGGACTTTAATGATATGTCATTATTAGTTCTTTAACAAATATACAATAATAATGTAAGATGTTAAAAATAGGAGAAGCCTGGTGTGGACTGTTTGAGAACTCTCTGTACTATCTGCAGTTTTTATAAGTTTAAAAGTATCCTAACATTTAAAGAAAAAATATTTTTAAAAATCCCATAGAATTTACCATGAAACAATTTGGGCCTAGTGCTTCTGGGGGAGACTTGCTCTTTAACAATTTTCTTACTGTGTTCTGTGGTAATTAGTTTGGTTATATATTCTATCTATGTGTTCTGGTAGTCAGCTTTGGTAACTTTTATTGTTGTAGAAAATAAAATTTAAAATTCTACGCTTTGATGTTTATTGGTATGGAGCACAAAAGGATTATGAGGAATGCTGTCAGGGTCAGCCCCTATAAGTTCCCAACTCATTTTCTGGACTGTTTATACCTCCTCCAGAAGAGGCAACTAAATCCCTCACCTGCAAGCTCTGTTTCACTCTTTTCTGAACTGTTGCTACTTCCAACAGAAATCCTAGTGGCAATTTCAGTTCTTCCGATCTAGATTCGCTTTCTTCTCCAGTCTCCCCTGTTATAAACTTAGTCTTATAACCTGGTGGCCTAAGTTCCCATGTCGACTCCCTAGCACTACTTCTACCTTCCCTGGCAATGTACCTTGGACTGTACTGGCTTTTTCTGGCCTCTGGTAGATTCCTTTGCCTAGACTATTGCAGAGCTGGAGCCCTATACAGATGCCAACCTCAATGCTCACTGATTTTATTATCCTGAGCCACTCTGCCCTACTTTGGTATCAAGCTGTTTCCTAGACCTCCTCTGTGCCACCTGTTTTCATTTGCTACCAGGGGACCATTCTTTAGAGTCTTCTCCACATCCCTCAAATTGTTAAGTGATGCCCCTTGGAGTTATGAAACATGACAGTAACCATCCGTTCCTCTCCCCAAGGAACCCTTTCTGGATCTCAAGAGGTTTCAATTCAATCCTGATAGGTGAATCATTATTTTATACCATCTTAAACGAAGGTCCTGCATGATGATTTTTGCAAGGTAAAAGGAGAATTCTTTCCATCCACAAATTTCTCTTTTTTTCTGTTTTCGTCTTTGGTGTGAATTTATGATTTCAAGGGTCTGTACTAGACAGGTGTTTTTTGGGGGGTCATGCACAAATTTCCTTTTCAACAGAAGGTGCCTTACAGCAACTAGCAACACAGAAGAGCAATTTAAGAAAATGCTGCCAAAGCACAGAGGCTAAAGCAGATTGATTTCAGTTTCCAAGCTGCCCTCTGCAGCTGACCACCAATATATCTGCCTGTCCAGGGATGCTTGAGGGAATTTAGAATTTTGTTTGGGCTTTTGTAGCAAGGATTCTGAGATCATTGCCTTAATAGAAGACACACGCCCAGGGGAATGACTACAAACTCCATTAGCAAAAGAATTTCTACAAGATGTTTTCTGTAAGAGACAGCATCACTTTCAAAGCAAAATACTTTTTAAACTGAAAACTTTGCAAATATTTTAAAAAGTTCTTGTTTAAATGTTACCAATTCCCCCATTGAGTTCAGATTGTAACATGGAAACATTTGAGATCAGTGGGATAGTGGAGATCTTTTGGCTACTAGAGTTATTAATGGAGGTGATGGGTTCCATGTTATATGGTGATTGAAGAGGAGCATGTATTGAGGTCCTGTGGAGGGGATTTCTGTGCCAGGTAATTGTTTACTGATTAGTTTCTGGAGTCTTTTAGAAGACACAAATCAGGGTACCTGGGTGGCTCAATGGCTGAGCGTCTGCCTTTGGCTCAGGGAGTGATCCCGTGGTCCTGGGATCGAGTCCTGCATGGAGCTCCCTGCAGGGAGCCTGCTTTTCCCTTTGCCTATGTTTCTGCCTCTCTCTGTGCTTCTCTCTCAGTGCTCTGTGTCTCTCATGAATAAGTAAATTAAATCTTAAAAAAAGAAGCTCACAAATCTTGATTTTGTATTTCAAGAGTTCAAAAGGAGTAGAACATCAATGAAGGCTGATAAAACTGGGAAAAATTCTTAGATGAGGTAGAACTGGAAGTGCTGCAGGATAACCCAGTCCAGAGTCTTGTCTGAATTAGAACAAACTGGAAAAATTTTGTTAAGATACAGATTTGCGAGTCTTACTCCTCCACAATCTACTCATCACCCCTCCTCCCACCAGGTAACCAGAGGGGAACCTAAATTAAGAAACACTTTTAAATATGTGTATTCATTAGAAGCTTGGGTTTTAAAATTGACTGAATGCCTGGGTCACAGCAGGAGGACCATAAGTGCTCACTGGCTGTCCCAGAGGTGGGTTAGAGGTAGATTCCAGGCATGAACAGAAGGAATCTGTGGCTCTAGGGAGAATGATGTGGAAGTGGGAAATACTGTGTGGGTAAAAATCTGTGCTTCTAGTGGAGCTACATCCATCCATGGGAAAGGAAAAGGTCTGTGATCCCTGGAGAGCATTTTAGGATCTAGCTCCCCAAATGTGGTACAGCAGCCCAAAGCCTACACCTGCAGGTCAGTGAGCTTGCTAAAACCTGTCTACAGGATGAGCTTTCAAACTCTCCTCTATCTGAAGTATAGAAGGCCTTGTCTACCCCGGACATTTTGGGCTCAGTACTTATTCCCCGTCTCTGGCATTGAAGGGTATGGTTGCTCTAATTCCTAGCTCAGATAGCTCTGGCTGGGGACTGCCAGACATGTACCTTGGCTCACCTGATGCTTTTTTTTAGCTTTGGATGCTTAGAGTTGAAGGTGCTTAATCCTGTAGGCATTTGAATATGTGAATCTAGAGCTAAGAAGATCTTTGTGTCACCCTGGTGAACTTAGACAATTACCTTCTCAAATTATTTCATTAAATGAGAGGAGTGCCATGGTGCTGCTAGATTTCATTGTGTTTTCCTATCCTTCTGTTCAGGATTCTCCCTGGAATTTTCTTCTTTATCTTCTCATGGCTCTCTGTCATGTAGCAGGGCTCTTTGTAGAGACCTTTCAACAGCATGAGTCCGTAGGGAGAGAGTTAATCCCACTTGCTATGGTCTCTAAATATTATTTTATATGCTTCCTGTAGGCCTGGTGCTCTCACCTCCTGCTGTTAATCAAAAGTTTTATTATTGTCTCACTTAGCCAATATGCAAAACACTCACTCTCCTGTCTCCAGACATGGGTAGCTGTCCCTAGCTCAGTGCATCTCATGAAGCCAGTGCTCAGCTGTTGAATAATTTCATGACTTCAGTGCTGCAGTATCCACTTCTAAAGGCCACGTTTTCATTTTCTCAGAAAAACAAACTGCAATTTAGGTACACTATCACTAGGTGGAACTAGTCTGTTAGAGCAACTTGAGGCCAAGTCCAAAAATTTGAGCTCTGGGTATGTTACAGATAAATAAGTACACTGTTCAGACTTTTTCTGGAATCATGAATAAATCTCTTTCTTAAAACCATTGAACTCCAATTTAGACAGCAGAGTAGATAATTCTTTTAAATGCAATAGGCGCCCCAGGTAGAGTCTGTTACTTTCTTTATTGATCTCTTCCTTTCCCTTCATCAGCTGAACTGGAATCTTAAAGTCTCTTCCAACAAGTACTTTCCATTCAGACTTTGAGCTGCTTTGTCATCAAAGCCCCCCACATGCTTATCCCTCAATGGCTAGCAAAGACCAAACTGTTGACCTCAGCCACAGGCTGCCTATTCACCTTACCTCCACTGTTTGAGCTAATTATAGGGAAAACTCTTTGCCCACTAAGGAAGAGAAATAAGCTTCACAGAGGTGTGATGGTGTTGAAAGTGTACAAACCACCCTCTCCCCTAATCTCTTTTCCTTAAATCAGAAAAGATACTTTCTTACTTGACACCTTCTAGATTCCCTCCTCCCATCAGCTCTTTGAACCCACTGGGGGCTGCTGGCTTAATTTCCACAATAACTGCAGTTAATTAGTATCCCAGGGTAACTGACTTCCCTTAGCAACAGAGGTAACAATGGCTTCAGCTCACAAATTACCCTAGCTACAATTTTCTTCTAATGATAAAAACATATTCAATAATACTCAAACATAGGTTTTATTTTTTAAAAATTTTATTTATTCATGAGAGACATGGGGGGGGGGCGGGGGCAGAGATCCAGGCAGTGGGAGAAGCAGGCTCCTTGCAGGGAGCCCGACATGGGACTGGATCCCGGGACTCCAGGATCATGCCCTGGGCCAAAGGCAGGCACTAAACCACTGAGCTATCCAGGGATCCCTAAACACAGATTTTAAACAAAAAATTAATCTGATGTCCACTCATCAACAAATATTTATTAAGCTCCTTTTGTGTACAAATCACAGAGCTGGCCATCACTGGCTATATAGGATTGAATCAGCCATGGTCCTTTCTCTTGGACAACTCAAAAAGAGATTGAAAAGATATGTCTACTAAAAGATAGTATTAAATGTGTGGCTTGGTTTGAAGACCTGGAGGGTATCTGAGGAAGGTGAAGGTCTCTGGAGCTGGGAAAGGTGGGTCCTGAACTTGAAAACCTAACTATGGAGGCTGATAGACTTGAAATCAAACCCTAACTTTGCCACTAGCTGTGTGATGTCTAGCAAGTTACTTAAACTTTCTGAGCTTCCGTTTCCTTTCCTGTAAATGGTGAAGACTGTAGTCCACTTCAAAATGCTTACATAAAGGTTAGAAATTACTCAGATAAAGTACCTAGTACACTGCCTGGCCAATAGTCCCAATTTTCACTGGTAACTCAGTCTCAAAGGCTCAATAGGTTTTAGGTAGGTGAAGAGTAAAAAGATTGAATTTTCATTTGTAAGGAAGTACATCAAAATACCTAGGGCAACTGGGACAGACTGGGAAGGGAAGGCAAGGGAAATTAGCTTACAATGAGAGGCTAGGAGTAGGGGGAGACTGGATTTGAAAGGTAGCTGAGATTTTGTCACAAGGACTCTCAATTAAAATGTCAGAGCTGGAAGAGACCTTTAGAAATAAACTGATGGTCCAGGCTCTTCATTTGATTGATGACATAACTTTCCTTTCATTGGTTCTAAGTCAGAGAACTTTTTTCATTGTGAAATAACATTTTATTTTCAAATTAAATGAAAAAGTGAATGGTTTCAAGCTTTCAGGAAGTTCCCTCTCAGGAGAGCTTTAGCATACATCTAGCTATTGGTATGAGGACAACTATACATTTCTCAGAGACACTGGCAGATAAAGACTCCTTGACCTGGACTGGGCCATGATCCTGAGAAGAGAAAAAGGGATGAAGAAGAGGTATTGAAAGAATATGTTGCTGCTCCTTCAGTTTCCCAAGAAATCCCGGGTTTGCATGCCACCTAATGCAATGCATGCATTTGAACTTACATAATACTTTTTGCCTTTTCAAAGAACACTAAAGTCTGTTTTCTCATTTTCTTCTCATACCAGACATGTAGTTAGTTAAGCAATCCCCATCCCCATTCCCACCTGCACATACCACCTCCATCCTATAGATGAAGAAAAATGAGGCTTATCATTGTCTGTAATTGGAAGTAGAGCCTATATAGAAGAAAGTGACTAAGGATCATCTATGGTATGCTTAAATTTCTGCCACTGTGAAAACTTGTTCTTCACCACTCTCCCTTGGACATCTCTTGGATATCATACATTCTCACCAGCAGCCTTCCTACTCCTACAGATCATCAACAGTCATCCAAAAGGCCTGGGGCCAGGCACAGTGTTTCAGGTTTTTTCCCACATCTAATCATTCCACAGCATCTAACAAGTCCTTGACAAATTTCCAATGAGAAAAAAAACTAGCAGAAACCAAATGCTCTCTATCTGTGACTTGATGTGGTCAAGCATAGGTTCATTTCAAAGGATGGACCTTAGAAGAATCATGAGGCTCAACCCACCAACTCCCACCCCAAGTCTAGCTAGTGGTTTTTTTTCTCGCAAAGTTAAGACAATCTTCTTAGAATCTTATTATTTTACAAACAAAGGCAAACATCATTATTACAATTCAGTAAATTTACAGAAGGAACCCCATTGATACATGTTATATATTTGAGGTTTTTTGGTTTGTTTTATACTGAGCATACCAACATTAGATCATTATATTTAGCTGGTTTCCCCCCGTATTTGTGAGACTGAAGAACTCATCAGCCTTTAAAGAGAAATCGAATGCCAAACAAAATTCTACCTTCTAGGGGTGCCTGTGTGGCTTAATCCTTGAAGTGTCTTATTCTTCATTTTGGCTCAGGTCAAGATCTCAGTTATCAGATCTGTGCTGGGCATAGAGCCTGCTTGGGATTCTCTCTCTCTCCCTCTTCCTCTGTCTCTCCCCGCTCCCTCTCTGAAAAAAAAATTCCACCTTCTAGAAAAGTATCAATGGAAACAATTTTCAAAATATATGTAATTTTAAATATGAGTATCTATATAAAAATTGACATTTATTGATTATCTACAAAGTGCCATGCATATGGCCTGTATATATCATTTAATTTCCAATCCCTATAAAGGAGAGATTATTATGCCCTTTTCTTTTTTTTAAAGATCTTATTTATTTATTTATTCACGAGAGACACAGAAAGAAAGAGAGAGAGAGGCAGAGACACAGGCAGAGGGAGAAGCAGGCTCCCTGCAAAGGGCCCATTGAGAGACTCCATCCTGGACCCAGGGATCACGCCCTGAGGCGAAGGCAGACACTCAACTGCTGAGCCACCCAGGCTTCCCTATGATGCCCATTTCATCGATGAGGAGACTAGGGTCAAAGTTGGTAAGCCATTTACCACACAGTTATAGTACAGAGCTACTAAGAGGCAGATGTGGGGCTTTAATCCAGGTCTTCTCACCCCAGAGCCAATGCTTTTCTCAATATACAACAATATACAACAGTAAGTACAGGAGTTTGATCCAAAAGTGAAGTTCATTTTTAGAAAATAACTAAGAAATATTCATGAATTAGAGAATATCCAAATTTCGGTTCCAAATCACTTGGCCACTTAAAAAATAAAGGGCTTAATCAATCATAAATAATTCTACTTAAATTTATTATCTAGGGGATCCCTGGATGGCTCAGAGGTTTAGCACCTGCCTTTGACCCAGGGTGTGATTCTGGAGTCCTGGGATCGAGTCCCATATCAGGCTCCCTACATGGATCCTGCTTCTCCTTCTGCTTGTGTCTCTGCCTCTGTGTGTGTGTGTGTCTCTCACGAATAAATAAATAAAATCTTTTAAAAACTTATTATCTAAAGTGATTAATAAGAATGACATTTCCCCACCAACTCTAAATGATAAAATCAATTTGGGAACTTACCCAATAATTTGAACTTAAAACACTAATCTTAAGAGAAAGCCTATACATCAAAAGTCTTTATAGTATGACACATATAACAGAATCTTAATTTTCAATTTCTATTAAACTGATTTTTCTTTTAAAGCAGAGTTGGAAAGCCAAAAAACCCTTCAAATCCATTGAGACCCTTGCATTTTATTTAAGAAGTTTCATTTTTCAAGCCAAAGCCCAAAAGACAAAACAAGCTCATTTAATTCACACCCTAGAATTGTAATTGCTCTGCTCAAGCCAATGTCTAAGTGCCTGTATTAAGGACTTCCAAAAAAAAAAAAGGGCTTCCCACTGACCAGAAAGTGTTAATTCAGCAATCTATGCAACTTTCCTTTGCACTTTTTAGATACTGGTCATTTTCCTCTTGATTAAGTTTGCCTATAAAACAGAACATACCCTGTAAAATTTAAATTTCAGATAAGCCACAAATAACCTTTAGGTAAATATATATCCTGTGCAATGATTAGAACAAATTTCACTGTTTATTTGAAATTAAAATTTAGTAGAACATCCTATATTTTTATTCACTGAATCTGGTAAGCTTACTCTTTATTTATTATAAGTATCCTCAGGATTTCATGTTTAAACCATTATATTTTTTAAATGCATTATTTGTTTTTGTGGAGTGATGTGTGTGTGTGAATGCCTCTCAAAATAAGGATTTTGGAGCACACTCTCAATCTTGAAACAACAGGGAACAATCACTTTAACAACATATCTTTTAACTATTAAAATATATATGTTTATATATAATTTATAATTATATATATAATTTAGTGTGAGACAAGCCAAGATAATTCAAAAGGGAAAAGTAAGTGGCTGGAGGTAGAGGGAGTATGAGGAAAAACTCTCATATACCATATATTAAAAGGCATAAATCTATACTGATTTTAAAAGTTTGGCTCTGGTATGTGAGTAATAAATTAATGCCATGGAAAAGAAATTGCCCAACTTATTACAAAATAAGTCCTAGAAATATCAAGGAATCAAATGGAAGAGGTGATTGTAAAGATAACAGGAGAAAACATGGAGAAATTATATGCAATCTGGAAGTGATAAACAAAACAAAAAAGTTTGATAAATCTGACTACATACAAAATGAAAATAAAGTGCATGGAAATACAATGAACACAGTTGAAAAGCAATTTAGAAAAACATCTTCAGTACATCTGGTTCACAATGGATTGTTACTTGATATGTAAAGATCTCTCACAAATCAATAGATAAAAAAAGAAATACATAGAAAAAGATGTTTAACTTCATAAATAATTAAGGCAACATAAATGAAAAGAGTAGTGAACTATTGCTTTCCTCCATCAGGTTAGAAAAGATCAAAAGTTAAATAATGCCTGGTGTTGGTGAGAATAAAGAGATGGGCATTATACACAGGGTTATAAATTGGTGCAACATCTTTGGAGAGCATAATTTTGCAACATATGTGATTATGAAAATAGCATTTATTCTTGACTCAAAAAGTCCCATTTTAGAACTTTATTTTATGAAAATACTTGCACAAGCATGCGAAGGGATACATATACAACAGTGTTGACTACCACATTGTTTATATCAATGAAAAATTGAGACTGAACTAAATAATCCTCTTGAATAATAAATAAATAAATAAGATGTATGTATGTACATATGTTTGTATGTGCAGAGGTAGACTGTCTTCCATTGTTATACCCTTTTGCACACTTTGAAACTTTTTGTGTGAAGTGCATGTATTACTTTTTCAATAAAAACCCAAATCTATCAAAGATGCCTATTTTGGATCTTTTTCTTTTTTTAAGATTGCTTATCTCATCTCTCATTTCTTCTCTTTTTCTTATCTCAGGGTCTATTTGCCAGTTATCACTGTTGTCCCAGTGGGGCCCTGCAGGGAGCTGATGGTAATCAGTGGCTTCCTCTCTTTCATAACACAGTCCAGCAATCAGCAATTCAATTTCCTTGTACCAGAAAGGCCCTCAGTTGATGTTAGCATCCAGGAAAATAACTTTCCCCAAACCCAAAAATCCCAAGGGGCAGAATATACTCTCAAACTGTGAAGTTTATACTGCATTTCTTAGATGATAGCAATCAATTACACCCACAACTCTTGGGCTTTTTACTACTCTCCAGCAGGTGCTGCTCTCCTCAGTACCTTCATTAAGGTTGTTACCCCTTCCTGAAATGTTCTCCCTGGTATAGCTGATGCTCCAAATTTTACTCATCCCTCAAGACTCAAGTCTCACTTTTCTTATGATTGAAAAAGGTTGATTTTCATGATTACTTTAGTCCTGCTCAGAACACTGTTCTCTTCTTTCTCTTTGTGTTTTACTTTCATAAAAAGATAATGGACAGTCCAAACAATACTTTCATAGAACATTTTCCTTAAATATAACTGGTATATAGGAATTAATTATATGATTGGCATCTAAGTGGTGGTTTTAGAGTTAAACAGAACAAGGTTCATATTTTCCCCCCAACTTTTGTAGATCTTTAGGAAAATTATTCAAACGTTCTATGTCTCAATTTCTCCATTTTAAAACTGTGGATAAAGATGCTCAACATCACTAATCATCAATGAAATGCAAATCAAAACCACAATGAGATAT
This sequence comes from Canis lupus dingo, assembly GCF_003254725.2. Lineage (NCBI taxonomy): Eukaryota > Metazoa > Chordata > Mammalia > Carnivora > Canidae > Canis > Canis lupus. Next base: position 102,942,252 of record NC_064281.1, on the reverse strand, counting down.
CATCTCACACCTGCCGGAATGGTTAGAATCAAAGACAAGAAATAACAAGTGTTGATAAAGACAGGGCAAAAAAGGAATACTCAGGCACTGTTGATGGGAATGTAAATTGGAATAGCCACTCTGAAAAACGTATGGAAAGTCCTTAAAAACTTAAAAATAGAAAAACCATATGATCCAGTAATTCCACTATTGGATATTTACCCAAAGGAAATGGAAATACTAATTTGAAAAGATAGAGGCATCCCTATGTTTATTGCAGTATTATTTACAATGGCCAAGATATGGAAGCAACCCAAGTGTCTCTCAATAGATGAATAGATAGAGAAGATATATATATAGTAATTTTCATACACATATATGTATGTATGAATATTACTCATATATGTATGAATATTACTCAGCTATAAAAAGGAAGAGACATTGCCATTTGCAAAGACATAGATGAACCTAGTGAGTACTATGCTATGTGGAATAAGTCAGACAAATATCATATGATTTATCTTATATGTGGATTCTAGAAAACAAACAAAAAAGCAGAACAGAAGCATACTTGTTAATATAGACAAGAAACTGATGGTTGTCAGAGGGGATGAGGTGGGGATTGGGCAAGATGGGTGAAGGGGAGTGAGAGCTATAGGTTTCCAGTTATATAATGAATAAGTCACAGGAATGAAAGGTACAGTGTAAGAAATATAGTCAATGGTATTGTAATAGCATTATATGGTGATAGGTGGTAGCTACACTTGTGCTGAGCATAGCATAATGTATAGACTTGTCAAATAATTATGAAACTAATGTAACATTGTTTGCCAACTATATACTTCAGTAAACATTTCTTAATTAAGAAGTTGTGGATAATAATATCCACCATAGAGGGACGTCATTGGTATGAAATATAAAGTGACTTTGCACTATAACTGATACATCATAGAGAATCAATCAATTACTCTTAGCCTAGAAGCATCCCCTTCTCTGACACATTCATTTAAGTATCATTGAGAAAAGACCAACAAACTTGGTGTTAATAAACCCCAGAATGAAATTTAAAGTGCATGCTGTGGATTTCTTTACTTTCCTTGGTTTTTTTTGTTTGTTTGTTTGTTTTGTTTTGTTTTCTTATTTCTTCTCTTTTTATTATCTCAAGGTCTATTTGTGTTCTGACTGTACCACTCAACATCTGTGTGATCTTGGGCTAGTTGTTGAATTTTGTATAGCTTCAGTTTCCCATCATAAAACAGGGTCATAATGTTGTCCTTATTTGGGTTGTTGGGAAATTTAAATGAGATTATATATGTGAATGTGTGAAGTATAAAGTGGTAAAATGTTATAACAATTTTAAGTGTTCTTATTAAATGTTCATGTAGAGTGAGATTTTAAAGTGAACAAATCCTTTGGAGTCCCAGTGATTTATTTTGCACCTCAGATTGATGTGTCATTTCTAGTTGGTTCACAAGCCATATTTCCAGCTGTCATCCATCAACACTTTGGCCACAGACTGTTTTTGGCTGCCTGTCTGTATGGAATTAGTTATCCTTCCTAGCACAGTCTAGTTTACTCCAGACAAAAGCCTTTCTTCCCGAGGACAGAAATCCCCTCACTGAGTATTTTCAACTAACAAACCCTCCTTTTTAAAAAATCTGTCTCATTCTTTCTTCCTCACTTTTCTGTCTTAGAAGTGTGGAAACATTTTTAAAATTCATTCATTCATTCACCAACTTAGTCTACAAATATGATTGGGTACCTACTGTATGTATGACAGATCTAGTGGTTAAGTTTTGAGGATACAAAAGTAAATAAGGCACATTCCCAACTATCAATGATTGCACATTTGAGTAAGGGAGAAATGTGTAAACAAATTATTACAATTCATTTTTTTTCATAAGTGACAGTAAAAATTTTTATCAGCTACAGAGACAATAGGTTCAGGAAAAGTTTCCTAAAAGAGGTGTCATATACATTTTGAAGAATGAAAAATATCTTAACAGATAAGGAAAAGAAGGATATTCCATGCAGAGGATACAGTGCATGAAGAGGTACAAAGTTATGAAACAGTGCTGCCCATTTAGAGGATATATTACAAGATTATGAAGAGTGACATGAAAAGTGTTAGGAGATGAATCCCAGGCTAGATCATGGATGTCATTGCAGCCATACAAACAGATTTGGGTAGAGGGGACCACAAGAGGGTAGAGTTTCAAATAGAGGAGAGGCATAATCACTCTACAGCAGTGGTTGTCAACTCTCATCATGCATAAGACTCATCTGGGGTTCTTCAAAAATGCATAAAGACTGGGATCACATTTCATAATTTTGCAGTGTAGGCATGTAACGGCTGAAGTAATTGCTATAAATACATACACATATACATATAATATGTATTTCTGTCTTAGTCAATTCTAGATGCTATAACAAGATACCATAAACTGGGTGGCTTAAACAATGGAAATTTATTTCTTATAGTACTAGACACTTGAAAGTCCAAGATTAGGGTGTCAGCATAGCTAGGTTTGGTGAAAGCCCTCTTCCTGGCTTGTACACCCACATTGTGGAAAGCAAACAGAAAGAGAGCAAGCTCTCCTGTTTCTTCCTATAAAGTTCACTAACCTCATCTGTGATAACTCTGCATTCATAACCTAATGGCCTCCCAAAGACTCCACCTCCTAATACCATCACATTGGTCGTTAGGTTTCAAGATATGAATTGGGGAGGGGCACAGGCATTCATTATATCTTTATATATTTATATCTATATCTATATATCTATCTATATCAAGAGGGATGGAGGGAGGGATGGTGGGAGAGAGGGAGGAATAAAATGTGGTAAAATATTAGCAAAGAGTGACTCTAGATGAAGAGTGTATGGGCATTTATTGTACTTTTTTATTTTTTTATTTTTATTTTTTTTCATTTATTGTACTTCTGTATAGGTTTGAAATTTTTCAACATAAAGAGTTGGTAATCACACTGAATTCTATACATAAAAATGGTAAAATTGGTTAAATATTAAGTTATGTATATTTTCCACAATAAAAAATTAAACAAAAAATATACAGATTATACAGATTACAAGGATGAGGACAAAGAGAAATAATCAAATAGACAGATAGCTCAAGGTTGGGTATAAGAAGACAGGAGTACATAGATAGGAGCTGAAAAGGTGGTGGATAATAAAATCATGATTGTAACAATTATCAAGAGAATGGAATGATGAGTGGAAATTAATAATTTCATAGTTGTTCTTGGAACCTCAGAATACCAACAGTACATATACAAGATAATTTGTCATGACAGAAATTAGTGTGAAATGCCCTTGGGTTCTTCACTTGCTCATAGGCTTATATGAGGCAAGGATGGGACACAGTTGCTAAATAAAATCATACAAGTTGAGCTGTCAAGAACAGAATATGAATGTCTAAAAGAATAGAGGTTTGTGTCCAACATTTTTTATATGTGCCAAGCCAAATATTGTGTTAACTGAAAACAAGAAACATGTCTGCAGAGAGCCACCAATATGGGGAAAGCTTAAAACTCATTCATCTGAGACATGGGTATGTTGTGTTTAATCAGTGGTCTACTTAAGAAGGGTTGCCCAAAAAGATGAAAGAGGTTGGCAGGTGATAATCTGTGCTGTTTACCCAGAAACCAAGAAGATAAGAGTTAGAGGCTGAATAATCCATAGGATTCTCAAGAACCAGGCCCAAAGGGTTAACAGTGCAAAGTTCTCAAGAGCCTGGGTAGCAGCTGTGAGGCAGGCCCACTGCAGCTGCTGCTCAGGTTTTGGCCCTATAGCCCTCTCCCTGTTGGTTCTGCCACTGTCTGCCAAAGCCTGGGTAGGATCATGAGAATCTAGAGATTAAAAGATGTAAAAGGGACATGAGAACTCCTCTCAAAAATCTATGGGGCTGAATGGCAATTATTACTATGTTTAGTTTACAGATGAGGAAACTAGAGCTTGAAAAGTTTAGGTAACTGGCCAGTAGTTGCCTTGTTGAGGAATGGCAGAAATAGAATTCAAACCCAGGTTATCATTCATTCATGACTTTATGTAATATTTTTTGAGATCTGTTTATGGCAAACACTAGGGCTACAAAGGTAAGTAATACATAGTACTTGCACTCAAAATGTTTGAATAGAATATTTCACATTATGTTATATATTCATGTGCTGGAGAATTGTAGATTAAGTGGAGCTGGAATGTAGGGTACATGGAGGGAATGATGGGAAGTACATCTGGAAAATTGATTTAGATCTAGATTGTATTGACTTGAAAATGTTGTGCCCAACTGAGTGGAATTCATACTATATAAAGTGGATAATTCTAAGCATTTCCAAGCCAGAGAAATGACATGGTCAAATCCATTTAGCAAGATAAATCTAAGAGCAGGTGGAGAATGGATTTGGGGGAGCTAGAAAGAAAGATGATTAAACTCACCATTATAATAGCCCACATAAGAGAAGATGAAGTATAGAACTAAGGCAATAATAGTAGAGACATACAAAGATGCGGGTAAAGAGAATTGAGAACTTTTTGGAGGTTTGAATCTGTAAAATTTTGTGACTGATTACACATAAGGGGTAAACACAAGGAAACCAATAATGATACTGAATTGGTAAAATTAATGAGGGACTTAGGAAGAAGGCCAGGTTGAAGGAGGTAGAGGATATTTGGTTTGGAACACATTGGTCTTATGATGACTGTATGATGTCCAGGAAAGAATATCCAGTAAATAGCTATAAACAGGACTGAAATTGAAGTGAAACTTTTGGGTTAATGTTAAGAATTTGGGATCATCAGCTCTTTTGAGTTGGTTGAAGCTATAAAAGACTGAGACTGAATCTGTTTTGGAAAGCATAGAAGAGAGAAGACGACAGGAGTGTAGGGCAACAGAAAGGGGAGGGAGGAGGAAAGGGCAAAGGGAAGGGAAGGCAAAGGAAAGGGAAGAAGGGGAGTCATAAACAATATGCACAGACTGTGTCATGATACATGGTAGGTGCATAATAAGTGTAATTGTAAATTAAATTAAATTAAATTAAATTAAATTAAATTAAATGTATAAATGAGTGAATGAAAGTACCCCCAAAATTAAAATTTGAGTAGAAGAAGAGGAGCCAGCAAAAGACAAAAATAATGGTGAGAGAAGTAGAACCTCCTAGAGGGAATGGAATTGTGCGTGCAAAGAGAGAATAAAATTTTGAGACTGGAACTAGATGGAGAGAGGACTAAAAAGCCATGGGAGATTGCCTTGAGGGGCTTAGATGTAGTCAGAGGCTTGAATTCAGTTACTCCTGTGAGAAATATATGCATGATTGTTAATAAATTACAGAAACAGCAAAGAAAGGAAAGTAGGTATATAGAGAAAGCAACAGAGACACTTTTTCTTTTCTTATTTTAAAAGATTTTATTATTTATTTATTTATTTATTTACTTATTATTTATTTATTTATTCATTCGTGAGGAACAGAGACATAGAGAGAGAGAGAGAAGCAGGCTCCATCCAGGGAGCCTGACACGGGACTTGATCCTGGGCCTTGAGGATCACACCCTGGGCTGAAGGCAGAGCTAAACTCCTGAGCCACCCAGGCTTCCCTGAGACACTTTTTCTGAAGAATATTTTGAGGTGAAAAAGGAAGAGAATTTTGGACTGCTGAGAGGAGAGGAAAGGGAGATGCACATAAGCATATTGGTCAGCATTGAAGGCACAGAGGGTAGAATGAACTCAAAGAGATTAAGAAGTTGGAATATCCCTAATAGTTGGGTTAAGAAGATGCACATACATCCAGGCATACTCCTTGTGGCAACATTGTTGGCCTGATAACCAAGAGATTGCATTAATGGCCAATATCCTGGTCTTCTATTTCCTCTAAGGCTTTGCTCCCCAACATTTACCCTACGGACTGTGTAATAGGGTCATGATGGTGGTATCTCTTATCTCTCTTGTCTTATTTTTTATACCTCAGCCAGAGAAATAATGTGATTCTTACTGGTTGAAATCCCCACTGTAGGTTTGTAAATGTGGACAGCAAAAACCAAGGATGTCAACCCAAAAGATCTAGAGAACAAAGTTTTGGGAAAAAAAGCTTTTTTCCCCCAAATTCAATCTATCCTTCTTTTCCACCTGTACAGATGAAACTTTCATTAAAAGTTTAGAGGTAACACTAGACTACTTCATTAAAAGTCAACAACGGCTTGCACATATTCCCTTACTGCAGACTATTTATAGATTTTATAAAGTTCGGTGAAGTAACACATTTCATATCAGAGGGATTGCTTTTAATACACTACCATTAATTAAAGATTTGCTTAAAGGTAAGAGATGTGTTCAAATATTTGTTATTAAAATATTAATGTGCAGATAAGGGCCTGGTTTGTCATCTCTGCTGAGTCTCAGAAATTTTTGCATGATTTGTAAAAGTACAAACTTGTACTATGTACTTCAATAGCATACCTAGTTCCTCATATATCATGATTTCATGGGACAAAGTCCATTATACAAGAAACCAAGGCTCAAATAGGTCAAATACCGAGGTCACACAGATGGTATAATGGTAGCACTAGGATTGTAATCTTCTTATGTCTGTCTTCAGAGTTTGTGCTCTTTGCACTACTATTTCTGACTTGATATCAGGGAGAATGCCTATCAAATGGGGATTAGCTTGGAGATATAGCATTCATAGGGTGCTTTAAAAGATTTTGAAATTTTAAGTGGCTTGATTGACCATTTGGAACTTGCTTCTGACAGAGATTGTAAGAGATTTAAACCTCACATATAGTGACAAAGTCAGCATGCTTTTTGAATCAACCATTTGGAGACTGAAATGTGATGTTTATTTTAGCTGAGGTGAAATAAAAGTCCTACATCTCTCCGGTCATAATGTAAGTCAGCAACAAAATATGACTTTATATATGGCAGGCTATTCACTTTATGTTCAACTTATTATGAATGCACTTAGTCTATAAGCTCTGTGTAGCTGATACCTGATTTCCTCCTGCAATTACACGTTAAAATCTTTTTATTAATTTATTTGACAGAGAGAGAGAGAGAAAGAGAGAGAGAGAGAGAGAGATTGAGAACCAGCAGGGGCAGTGGCAGAGGGAGAGGGAGTAGCAGACTCCCCACTGAGCAGGAAGCCTGATGTGGGGCTTCATTCCAGGACCCTGGTATCATGACCTGAGCTGAAAGCAGAGGTTTAACCAACTGAGCCACCTAGGAGCCCCTATCACTTACACATTTCCTTGTTGTACAATACATTTTAGGTTCACCAATCCCCGTTGCTAGGACAGTGCACTGCCTGAGCTCAGAAGGCATGCCATAAATATCCGGTGACTGTTTCCCTGGTTCATGTTTCTCTATTTCCCATGTCCTTCCATTCTGCCACTAGAAAGTCTCATTCATAACATGGTAATCAGAATCATCTTGACCTCCATATGCATTTGTCTGAAACTATAAAAGCCTCCAGGACAGAAACTTTCCCTTCCTTCCTACCTACTTTCCTTTTTTCTTCCTTCCTTCATTTTTTTTCTGAGTAGTATTCCATTGTATGACTGTACCAAAGTTTGTTGTTTCACCACTCATCCATTGAAGGACATTGTTTCCAGGTTTTCATTATTATGAATAAAACTGCTATAAACAATCATATACAGTTTTTTCTCTGAATATAAGTTTTCATTTTTAGAACGGATTTTATTTATTTATTTGATAGAGAGGGAAAGAGAGAGAGAGAGAGCTGCAGAGGGAAAAGGAGAAGCAGACTCCCCAGTGATCAGAAAGCCTGATGTTGGGCTTGATTCAAGGACCTAGGATCAAGACCTGAGCCAAAGGCAGATGCTTAATGGACTTAGCCACTTGGGCACCTCTAAGTTTTCATTTTTTAAAGAAAAATTACCAAGAGCCAATTGGTTGTATGGTAAGTGCATTTTTAACATGATAAAAGAAACTTACCATCTGTTTTCTAGAGTGGTTGTACTATTTTGCATTCCCAAGAGCAATGTAGAAGAATTCCAGTTGCTCCATATCCTCACCAGAACTTGTATTTCAGTATTTTTAAAGACATTCTAATAGGTATGGAGTGTTATTTTATCTTGATTTTAATTTGCATCTGCCTAATGGCTAATGATGTTAAATATCTTTTCTTGTACTTATTTGCCATCTGTATATGGTCTTCAGTGAAATTTCTGCTCATGCCTTTTTGTTGTTTTCTAATTGGATTGTTTTTTACTATCGAGTTTTCAGAATTATTTCTTTTTTTTTTTTTTTACTTTATTTATTTATTTTTTTTTATTGGTGTTCAATTTACTAACATACAGAATAACACCCAGTGCCCGTCACCCATTCACTCCCACCCCCCGCCCTCCTCCCCTTCTACCACCCCTAGTTCGTTTCCCAGAGTTAGCAGTCTTTACGTTCTGTCTCCCTTTCTGATATTTCCCACACATTTCTTCTCCCTTCCCTTATTTTCCCTTTCACTATTATTTATATTCCCCAAATGAATGAGAACATATAATGTTTGTCCTTCTCCAACTGACTTACTTCACTCAGCATAATACCATATCCTGGATACAAGTCTTTCGCTGAATATATGAATTGCAAATATTTTCTCCCACTCTTCAGTTTGTCGTTTCATCTTCAGAACAGGGCCTTTGACAGAGAAAGTGTTCTTAATTTTAATAAGAACTAACATCTTTTTTATACATGATTCTTTTTGTTTCCTTTCTAAAACTTTTTGCCTAAACTCAGATTATATATAGGTTTTCTCCTAAGTTTCCTAAAAGTTTTAAAGCTTTATGTTTTATATTTACATCTTACACAATTTTGAATTTATCTTTGCATAATGTGTGAGGTTGAGGTCAGGATTCATTTCTATTTTTCATTTTCTTTACATATTAATGAGCATTTATTCCATTTGTTGAAAACACTGCAATTTATTTCTCCAAGGAATTATTTTTATACCTTTGTCAAAGATCAAACAGCCACATTTGTGTGTGTCTACTTCTGAACTCTCCATTCTTGTCCATTGATCCAAGTGTTTATTCCTTTGCCATGCACACCATATTCATTATTGTAGCTTTATAGTAAGTCTTAAAATTTACTAGTGCAAGTCCTTCAACTTTTTTCTTTTTCTCAAAATTGTTTCATCTCTTTTTCTCTGTCCTCTCATATAAATTTTAGAACGTAGAGTTTTAGAAATTCCTATTGTCTATAGTGATGATAACCACAAAAACCTTCTGGGATTTTCATTCATCGCTATTGCACTTTGGGAAGAATTGGCATCTTTATTACATTGAATCCTCCAATCCATGCTCACGGTGTGTCTCATCATTTATTTTTTCTTTGATATATTTCCTTAGGTTTTTGTAGTTTTCAGCATATAAATCTTGTGCAAGTTTGCTATAGTAATACATAACTATTTCACTTTTTGAGGTCTTTAAGTTGGTATACATATATATATTTTTTATTTGAATTCAATTTAGTTAACATATAGTGTCCTATTAGTTTCAGAGGTAATTTGGTGATTCATCACTTGCATATAACACCCAGTGCCCATCACATCAAGTGCCCTCCTTAACGCCTATCACCCAGTTACTCCATTGCCCCACCACCTCCCCTTAAGCAACCGTTTGTTCTCTGGAGTTCAGCAGCTCTTATGGTTAGTCTTCCTCTCCATTTTCATCTTATTATACATATATACTTTTATAATTTTGAATTCCAATTGTTCGTTGCTTAAATTTATTTTTTAAAATTTATTTATTTATTTTAGAGAGAGAGTGAGGGGAAGAGAGAGTGTGTGAGCTGGAGGGGCAGAGAGAGAAGGAGAATCTCCAGCAGATTCCATGCTATGTGAGGAAGTCTACACAGGGCTTGATCTCACCACCCTGAGATCATGAACTGAGCCGAAACCAAGAGTTGGAGATCAACCAACTGCACCACCCAGGTGGCTTGTATTTAGAAATAAAGTAAATGTTGTGTACTGACCCTATATCCTGTGACTTTGCTAAACTCATTTATTAGTTCTAGGAAGGTTTCATTTTACATTTCTGAGATATTGCACATAGATAATCATATTGTATACAAATAGGGATTGTTTCTTCCTTTCCAATCTGTACATTCTTTATTTTTCTTACCTTATGTTATCAGGTAGAACTTTTCTATGATATTGAATAATAGTTGTGAAACTAGGTATCCTTGCCTTGTTTCTCATCTTAAAAGGAAAGCATTTGTCCTTCACATTATGATGTTAGCCATAGATTTTTCATAGATGCTTCTTCTCAGGTTTTTATCCTTCAGTTTATTTCTAAATATTTTATTCTTGTTGTGCTACTGTGAATGATATTGGTATTTTTTAAATTTATTTTTTCAGATCTTTTGTTTTTATTTTTTATTTATTTATTTTTTGGTATATTTTTTATTGGAGTTCAATTTGCCAACATATCGTATAATACCCAGTGCTCATCCCATCAAGTGCCCCCCTTTGTGCCCATCACCCAGTCACGCCATCCCCCCACACAGCTCCCTTCTACCACCCCTTGTTTGTTTCCCAGAGTTTGGTGTCTCCCATGTTCTGTAACCCTCATTGATATTTCCCACTCATTTTCTCTCTTTTCCCCTTTATTCTCTTTCACTATATTTTATATTCCCCAAATGAATGAGACCATATAATGTTTGTCCTTCTCTGATTGACTTACTTCACTGAGCATAATACCTTCTGGTTCCATGCACATTGAAGCAAATGGTGGGTATTTGTCATTTTTTTTAAGTTAATGGTCTTTTATTGGGAAAAAAAAGACTAGCATTTACAACTTGGAATGGACGTAAATTGTAATTTCTTGATCAGCAATGTTGATGGTTGAAATAAGTCAATAAGAGAAGGACAAACATTATATGGTCTCATTCATTTGGGGAATATTTGTCATTTCTAATGGCTGAGTAATATTCCATTGTATACATATACCACTTCTTCTTTATCCATTCATCTTTCAATGGACACCAAGGCTCATTCCACAGTTTGGCTATTGTGGACATTGCTGCTATAAACATCGGGGTGGAAGGTGTCCTGCCATTTCACTGCATCTGTGTCTTTGGGGTAAATCTCCAGCAGTGCAATTGCTGGGTCGTAGGGCAGGTCTATTTTTAACTCTTTGAGGAACCTCCACACAGTTGTCCAGAGTGGCTGCACCAGTTCACATTCCCACCAACAGTGCAAGAGGGTTCCCCTTTCTCCACATCCTCTCCAACATTTGTTGTTTCCTGTCTTGTTAATTTTCACCATTCTCACTGGTGTGAGGTGGTATCTCATTGTGGTTTTGATTTGTATTTCCCTGATGGCAAGTGATGCAGAGCATTTTCTCATGTGCGTGTTGACCATGTCTAGGTCTTCCTCTGTGAAATTTCTGTTCATGTCTTTTGCCCATTTCATGATTGGATTGTTTCTTTGCTGTTGAGTTAATAAGTTCTTTCTAGATCTTGGATACTAGCCCTTTATCTGATAGGTCATTTGCAAATATCTTCTGCCATTCTGTAGATTGTCTTTTAGTTTTGTTGACTGTTTCTTTGCTGTGCAGAAGCTTTTTATCTTGATGAAGTCCCAATAGTTCATTTTTGCTTTTGTTTCCCTTGCCTTCATAGATGTATCTTGCAAGAAGTTGCTGTGGCCAAGCTCAAAAAGAGTGTTGCCTGTGTTCTCCTCTAGGATTTTGATGGATTCTTGTCTCACATTTAGATCTTTCATCCATTTTGAGTTTATCTTTGTGTCTGGTGTAAGAGAATGGTCTATTTTCATTCTTCTGCATGTGGATGTCCAATTTTCCCAGCACGATTTATTGAAGAGACTGTCCTTTCTCCAGTGGATAGTCTTTCCTGATTTGTCAAATATTAGTTGACCACAGAGTTGATGGGTTCATTTCTGGGTTCTCTATTTTGTTCCATAAATCTATGTGTCTGTTTTTGTGCCAGTACCACACTGTCTTGATGACCACAGCTTTGTAGTACAACTTGAAATCTGGCACTGTGATGCCCCCAGATCTGGTTTTCTTTTTCAATATTGCCCTGGCTATTTGGGGTCTTTTCTGACTCCACACAAATTTTAAGATGATTTGTTCCAACTCTCTGATGAAAGTCCATGGTATTTTGATAGGAATTGCATTAAATGTGTAAATTGCTCTGGGTAGCATAGACATTTTCACAATATTAATTCTTCCAATCCATGAGCATGGTACATTTTTCCATCTCTTTGTGTCTTCCTCAATTTCTTTCAGAAGTGTTCTGTAGTTTTTAGGGTATATGTCCTTTACCTCTTTGGTTAGGTTTATTCCTAGGTATCTTATGCTTTTGGGTGCAATTATGAATGGGATTGACTCCTTAATTTCTCTTTCTTCAGTCTCATTGTTATTGTATAGAAATGCCACTGATTCCTGTGCATTGATTTTGTATCCTGCCACACTGCTGAATTGCTGTATGAGTTCTAGCAATCTTGCGGTGGAATCTTTTGGGTTTTCTTTTCTTTTAGACAGCAAATAGATGGGTCTTGCTTTTTTATCCAGTCTGAAACCCTGTGTCTTTTGATGGTATCATTAAGCCCATTCACATTCAGAGTTACTATTGAAAGATATGAATTTAGTGCCATCATAATACCCATTCAGTCCTTGTTTTGTGGATTATTTCTTTGGGCATCCTCTTTCTTTTACAGGATCCCCCTTAATATTTCTTGCAGATCTGGTTGAGTGGTCACATATTCTTTCAGTTTCTACCTATCTTGGAAACTCTTTATCTCTTCTTCTATTCTGAATGACACCCTTGCTGGATAAAGTATTCTTGGCTGCATGTTCTTCTCATTTAGGACCCTGAATATATCCTGCCAGCCCTTTCTGGCCTGCCAGGTCTCTGTGGAGAGGTCTACTGTTAATCTAATATTTTCTCCCCATAATTTAGGGATCTCTTGTCTCTTGCTCCTTTAAGGATTTTCTCATTATTTAGGAATTTGAATGTTTCACTATTAAATGTCGAGGTTTTGAATGTATTGTATTGTTTTTTTTTTGTTTGTTTTGTTTTTTTTGGTGGGGGGCAAATCTCTCTATCTCCTGGATCGGAATGCCTGTGTCCTTCCCCAAATTAGGGAAGTTCTCAGCTATGATTTGTTCAAATACACTTTCTGGCCCTCTGGCCCTTTCAGTGCCCTCTGGAACCCCAATCAAATGTAGATTTTTTTCTTCTGAGGCTGTCATTTCTTTCCCTTAACCTTTCCTCATGGTCTTTTAATTGTTTGTCTCTTTTTTCCTTAGCTTCCTTCCTTGCCATCAACTTGTCTTCTATGTCCCTCACTCTCTCTTCTACCTCATTAACCCTCATCGTTAGGACCTCCAGTTTGGATTGCATCTCATTTAATTGATTTTTAATTTTGGCTTGATTAGATCTAAATTCTGCAGTCATGAAGTCTCTTGAATCCTTTATGCTTTTTCCCAGAACCACCAGTAGCTTTATAGTTTGCTTCTGAATTGGCTTTTTGACATCAAATTGTAATCCAAATTTTGTAACTCTGTGGGAGAGAGTACTGTTTCTGATTCTTTCTTTTGTGGTGAGTTCTTCTTTCTAGTCATTTTGCTCAGTGAAGAGTGGCTAAAAACAAGTTGTCCTGGAAAAAGGAAGAAAAAAAAGAAAAACAAAAAGAAAAAACAAGGAAGGGTATCCTCTGGTTCTATATACTGTAAATCCCTCGACTTCCCCTGGAGCTTTCAAGTGCTGCTCAGCCAAGAACTTGCTCTTCCCCTTTCTTTCCAGGTGGTCTTCTCTAGATGCCTCTTCTCAGGTTAAGGAAATTTCCCTTTACTCCTAGTTTGCTTAGAGTTTTTCTTTTTTAAAAATCATGAATGGATGTTGTATTTTGTCAAGTATTTTCTATATCTATTGATATAACCATGTGGATTTTTTCTTCTTTAGATGGTTAAAATGGTTCATTATATTGATTGATTTGATCGATTTTTGAATATTGAACTGGTTTAGCATTCCTGGATTAATCTTAATTGGTTGTGATGCTTTACTCATATTGCTGGTTTCAATTTTTAAATATTCTGTTAAGGTTTTTTGCCTCTATGTTCATGAGGGATATTGGTTTGCAGTTTTTATTTTATTTTATTTTTTTGCAGTATCTTTGGTTTTGGTATCAGGGTAATGCTGGCTTCATAAAGTAAGTCAGAAGTCTTTACTGCTATATTCTGAAATAGATTGGTATTGTGTCTTCTTCAGTTATTTGGTAAATTTTATCAATGGAACTATCTGTGCCTGCAGGCGTATTTTTCGGGAGATTTTTAACTACAAAATCAATTTCTGTAATAGTTAAAGAACTATTCGACCTATCTATTTAATCTTTAGTGAATTTTGTTAATTTGGGTTTTGAGGTGTTGGTGACTTCATCTGAGTTGTGGAATTTCTTTTTTTTAAAATTTTTTTAAATTTTTATTTATTTATGATAGTCACAGAGAGAGAGAGAGAGGCAGAGACACAGGCAGAGGGAGAAGCAGGCTCCATGCACCGGGAGCCCGACGTGGGATTCGATCCCGGGTCTCCAGGATCGTGCCCCGGGCCAAAGGCAGGCGCCAAACCGCTGCGCCACCCAGGGATCCCTGAGTTGTGGAATTTCTATGTGTAGAATTGTTTATTGTATTTACTTATTTTCTTTTTTAATATATTCAGGGTCTGTAATAACATCCTCTTATTCCTGATATTGGCAATTTGTGTTTTTTTTTTCTTTTCAATATTGTTAGGCAATCAATTTTATTACTTATTTTCAAAGAACTAGATTTGGTTTAATTAATTTTCTTTCTCTCTTTAAAAACAAATCATTGACTTGTGCTTTTTTATTATTTCCCTCTTTTGGCTTGATTTTGTCTTAATTTGCTATTCTTTTAGTAATTTCTTAAATTATCAAATAATTGATTTGAGACCTTTCTTATTTTCTAATACGTGCTTTTAATTCTAAAAATTCTCTCTCTATCCACTACTTTAAAATGAAATCCACAAATTTTATGTTGCATCTTCATTTTAATTCCATTCCAAATAATTTCTAATTTCCTTTGAGATTTCTTCTATGATCCATGAATTATTTAGGTGGTTTAATTTCCAAGTGATTGGTTTTTTTTTTTCTCTGTTTCAATTGTTTTCTAGTTTAAATCAGGTATGGTCAGAGACTATACTTTATAAGAATTCAATTCTTTTCAAGTATTTTATGGTTTACTGTATGACCTAAGGTTTGGTCTGTCTTGCTACATGTATTCTGCTATTGTTGAGTGGAGTGTTCTATTAACATCAATTAGTTCCAGTTGATTGATGATGTTGTTCAGTTTAATACTGTTTATTGTATAATGTTTTTGATGATAGAGAATGCTGTTTACTGAGCATTTTCTGTGTTACAGGTGCTGTATGGATAATTATTTGTAATAATGATTTAAACACTGCAAGGTAAAATCTCATTTTACAGATTAGAAAACTGACAGAGATGTTGAACTTCATGTCCGAGATCACACAGAAATAAGACTTTGAGAAAAGAATTTGAAGCAAATTCTGTCTGACTCTGAAGATCATATTCTTTTCATTATGCTGTACTACTTTTGGCTTGATATATTTACTGGTTAGCATGTTGTTTGGAGGAATGTTCTTAAATCTTATTCATAAGTATATATTTATCTCCCCAACTAGATTATGAGCTTTCTGATGTTAAAGATTGTCTTCTTTTCCTTTTACATAGTGCCTGGTAAAGCTTCAGTGTACACTAAGGGCTTGATAGTTGCTGACTGACAAGTTGACTGGCTGAAAAGTCCTTTAAAAAGTCTCAACACAGAACATGAGAGACTCCTAACTCTGGGAAACGAACAAGGGGTGGTAGAAAGGGAGGTGGGTGGAGGGTGGGGGTGACTGGGTGATGAGCACTGGGGGGGCACTTGATGGGATGAGCACTGGCTGTTATTCTATATGTTGGCAAATTGAACACCAATAAAAAATAAAAAATAAAATAAATAAAAAATAAAGTAAAAATAAAAAGTCTCAACACAGGAACCTGGGTGACTCAGTGGTTGAGAGTCTGTCTTTGGCTCAGGTCATGATCTCGGATCCATATCAGGCTCCCCACTGGGAGATCATAGCCACTGTCATTGAAGGGGCAAAAGTCAGATCTCAGACCTGGATTATATATTATTTCTTCATAAAGGTGCTATTGGTATTTGGAGTTTGAAGATTCTTGTCATGAGAATTGCATAAAAGTCTTTTAACCATTATAGAGCATTTGGCCACCTATGACTTAATATCAGTATTCATGATTATTTTCACAATCAAAAAAATTTTAAAAAAATCTTCCACAAAATTCCAAGTGCTCTTTATAAGGGAATTATTCTAATTAAGAGCCATGAACAGTCCCTGCAACACACAGAGTTCAGTAAAAGTTTGTTGTATGAAAGAGAGAGATAGAGTACCCCTCAGTAAAAGTACTTCATAGCTTTGAGAATTATGATCAAGAATGTGTCTCTCCAGATCTCCTGGTGGGAGAGGGATGCAAATGGTATCTACAGTCATTCCTGAAATGCCTTCATAAGATTCACTGGGTTTGTCTAAGATTGCAGTTCACTGTTTCAATGATGGTCAAAATTCTATAGAGTAGGAAGCAATTGTGAAGATCTGAAGGCAATGGTCCCAGACCGTTGTGCAAAGAGCTCTCCCCGATTGTTATACTGAGTAAAATCTCTGAAGTCTTTCTCAGACCCTGTGAAGAATTAGGTAACTAAAGTTAAGTATGCTCCTTATAACCAGGAAACAGGAAAAGGAACACAGCACAAAGTTCTAACTTTGTAGTTTTCAACTCTGGCAATACATTACAGTCATGTGGGAAGTTTCTTTTTTTTGAGGGGGGGGGAAGTTTCTTAAAAATATGATTGTGGGGCGTCTGCCTCCAGCTCAGGTCATGTTCCCACAGTTCTGGGATCAAGCCCTGCATTGGGCTCCCTACTCAATGGAGAGCCTGCTTCTCTCTCTCTCTCTCCTCCTCCCCTCTTTCATGTTCTCTCTCTCAAATAAAATAAATAAAAATATTTTTTAAAATGGAATATTACTCAGCGATCAGAAAAAAATGAATACCCACCTTTTGCTTTGATGTGGGTGGAATGGGAGAGTGATATGTTGAGTGAAATAAGTCAATCAGAGGACAATCATCATATGGTTTCACTCATACGTGGAATATAATAAATAGTGAAAGGAATTGTAAGGGAAAGGAGGGAAATTGAGTGGGGAAAAATTATAGAGGGAGACAAACCACGAGAGACTCCTAACTCTGGAAAACAAAGGGTTGTGGAAGGGGAGCTGAATGGGGGGATGGGGTAACTGGGTGATGGGCCTAAGAATGGCACTTGATAGGATGAACACGGGGTGTTATACTATATGTTGGCAAATTGAATTTATTTATTTTTAAAAAAGATTTTATTTATTTATTCATGAGACACACACACACACACACACACACACACACACAGAGGCAGAGACACAGGCAGAGGGAGAAGCAGGCTCCATGCAGGGAGCTTGATGTGGGACTCGATCCCAGGACTCCAGGTTCATGCCCTGGGCCGAAGGCAGGCACTAAACCACTGAGCCACCCAGGGATCCCCGGCAAATTGAATTTAAATAAAAAATTAAAAACAAAATAAAAATAAATAAAAATATGATTGCCCATGCCCCACCTCAGACCAGTTAAATCAGAATCTGAGAATGGCATCTGTGTATGATATATTTTTAAGCACCCAGGTGATTTTAATGTGCAACTAATGTTGAGAACCATTAGATTTAAAGTAAAAGGATGAATAGATTAGCAAATAGGGTTTTTAAAAGATGATTTCAATGTGCTGTAGCAGAAAAAGCATAGATTAATAGACTGTAGAGTCGTAAGGACTTGGGTAACAGTTACATATCATCCATGTGATTCTGAGAAAAGTATTTACTTCCTCTGAGCTTCACTTTCTTCAACTGTAAAATAGAAATAAATATAGTACCTATGTCATAGGCTTGTTGTAAGAATAACATAAACTTTTGTGATTAAATTTAGCACATTTCGTTATACTGACTGATTCAATAACTTTTAAAAATATGTTGCATGAACCTGTAACTTTTGAGCTACACAATACACATTCAGAAGCCAGGGAAAAGTTAGAAAAAATTTCATTTGGAATGGCAAATGACCAGGATGGCATCTTAACTATGGTGGTGCTGGGAGGGGGGACATTCATTTCAGGAAGAATAGTAAAACTCATCATATTCCAGGTTCCATGAAGATGGATCTTCTGCCCTCATTCACTGCAGACTGGTGAAAGAACATCCTCCAGGATCTGTCGCCAGGATAGGTGACTCCTCCATCAAGCCATCAACACAGTAATACAAAAGAGGGAAACACATTTGTATCATCAAGCCTGTTCCTCATGTCCTCTGGAAATATATAGCACAGATGGAGATACAAATTAATGTCAGAAAGGTCACTTGCTTCGATATTATGAGGGTGAGAATACTTTCAGTAGGCATAAATCCACAGGCCTTACAATTTGGAGGACTAATTTACTCCATTGCCTTCATCAAATAGTTTGAGAGGACTCAGTGCTCACTAGTAAACACCTGTGAGAATAAAAGCAGAGGCTGCACTGATGCCATCATTTAAATATTTATAAATTAGACAGTTTATGGCACCACCACAATTTTTCTCTAGTCACTGAGAGATCTTTAGAGTTTGAGAAATTGAAGTGCACAGGGCTCAATGCCCAGCAGGCATTGTATCTACATTATTCAAATGTCTACAGGAAGTGACAATGGATAAAGATATCCCCATTAATATATCACAACATGGGAAAGAGATACAGGTCTCTAGATGAAAACATTTTGGCACCAGTTTGGTCTGCTGGCACAAAACCTCATCTATCCCTGAGCATTAATGAGTTAGCCTTTAAGTTGTTATCCTGTAACCTCCATTTCGGCAAAGGCTGCAGTCATGTTGAACAAAATGGCTCATTTTATCCTAAGCAGTACTGATGCCCCAAGACAATTAAATTTGGGCATAGTGTTCTTCAATATGTAGAGTCAGCCCATCATGCCATAGCAGAAGCTCATAAACTGGTTCAAATATCACCTAAAGTACCACAATTTAACTTGGGAAAAAAAGAGAATAATTTCTCTATTTCTTTTTTCTTTTTTGTATATTCTTTTATTGGAGTTTGACTTGCCAGCATATAGTATAACACCCAGTGCTCATCCTGTCAAATGCCCATCACCCAGTCACCCCATCCCCTCGCCCACCTCCCCTTCCACTACCCCTTGTTCATTTCCCAGAGTTAGGAGTCTCTCATATTTTGTCACCCTCTCTGATTTTTCCCACTCATTTTCTCTCCTTTCCCCTATGATCCCTTTCACTATTTTAATTTCTCTATTTAAAAGACTACAAAATTCCACACAGCCAAGCAACAGAATTATATGTATCTGCCCACAAAAGACTTTAGAAAGTATACTTTTAAACAATGTTCTTGTTTTAAAATCAATAGCTTTAACCCTTAAAATGCATAATAAGTTAGTATTTTCTATAAAATGAGAGACTATGTATGTGAGCATACTCATGTATGTATGTATGTATGTGAGCATACTCATATGTGTGATGTATTGGGGGTGGGAATGGAGTGTATCTAGGGATATTATTAATTTGCTATTGATTTTGTATTTCTAGCTCCCAGCACAATGACAGGCACATGACAGATGTTTGATTACCATTTATCGAACAGGAAAAATAAAACAAATGCACAGAAACAAGTCTTTCACAACTCAAGCCTGGTTTATTTTTTTTTAATTTTTATTTATTTATGATAGTCACACACAGAGAGAGAGAGAGGCAGAGACATAGGCAGAAGGAGAAGCAGGCTCCATGCACCAGGAGCCCAATGTGGGATTCAATCCCGGGTCTCCAGGATCACGCCCTGGGCCAAAGGCAGGCGCTAAACTGCTGCGCCACCCAGGGATCCCTCAAGCCTGGTTTAATAAAAAATGAAGAAGTATGGTATGAGGCAACTGGCCACCACATACATCTCAGATACAAGAGTATTTTATTAGAACACTGAATGGTAATCAGAGACTTTATTAGCCACATAAAAACTAATTAAATAATTCTCTAATGTTTAAAAGTGATTTATAGTTTATAATCAGGTTGAGGTGTTGAGTAAACAAGATGATATGACAGATCATAAAATGAGAAATTCATTCTTATTACCATCTTCTGTATTGACCATTTATCCATGAATCCTTGAATCCTTATGTTGGGGAAACAAATTGTATTTTAATTGTGGCCAAGACTTTTTAATATGACTAAGAATGTATTTTGCAGTAAAAGTTTATAACACAATCTACCTCATAGTCAATTTGATTCTTCCAATTGTTCCCAAAAGATCTCAGTGGTGACTACAGGTCCCCAAACTCTCAGTATGAATCAGTGAAAATACCCCATTGGGAATGGCCACTTTGGACATCACAGCTGCTTGGCTCCTGGGCTTACTTTTCTTAGCATCTCAAGAGAATAGTCAAGAAGGCAGAAACTTTGCTATACTAATGATTCTGCCAATTATACTGAAATGGCCAAGCTTGGGGGGTGGTGTTGGGAAAGGGAGTATAACTTGAAGCTTAGTTTCAGAGGCTTTATTGTTGTGGACACATGAGCTTTACTGTGCCTGTTAAGGGAAAATCTGGATAGAGCCCAACAACTGATCCTGGCTTGAAGCATTCTGGATGAGTACAGAAACAAAAAAGTGATTGGTGAAAACTTGTGACTTCTAAAGACATTCAAAGAAGAAAGATGGTTGATAAAGGACAGGGATACTTGTAGATAAAAATCTGAATGTTCCACATATCTAGTCACTCCTAGTCAGCTTCTATTTGGGCCTTATTTCCAATTAGAGACAGCAGCCCTGGGTAGAATTTAAGGGAACTGGGTTCTATTCCTGACAATGTTACTAAGTGTCTGTGTGTGTACTCTGGATCTTTGTATGGCTAGCTCCACTCTATTCAGATTCTGGGTTTTAATGTCAACTCCTTAGATAGGCTTTCCCTTCCACTCTACCTTATGTTGCCCCTCCAAACTCTGAGCTCTTTTAATTTTTAGCTTGTTATGTTTTCTTCATAATTTTATTAAAAATTTTAATTAATTACTTAGTTTGTTTGCTATTCATCTCTTCCTTTAGATTGTAAAGTCCATGAGAGTACCTCTAGGGCCCATCACATTGCCTGGAACACACCAATCACTCTAATGAGTATTACTTGAATGAATAAATGCATGCATGCCCAAGAACAATGTACCTACCTTCTTTGTAGTTTGGATTCATCATCTGTGAAATTAAGAGAAATCATTTTGATTATTTCCAATATTAGCATGATAACAGAGAACGAATATGTTTATAAATCCCTTGGAAAAACTTTAGTAATCTTTAATTGTATGACTCTGCATTTAGAAAAGATAGGATGGGTACAACTGTAGCATTAGTATATTGCAGACCTATGTTTAAATGTAGATTCTGCCATTTAACCAGCTATGAGATTTGAGTTAAACATTGGGGTGCTCCCAGCCTCAGTTGCCTGGTTTGTAAGATGGGAATGATAATAGTAGTTATTTCCTAGGGTTGTTAAGAAGATTAAGTAAAATGGCTCATATTAATCACCTAGCATAATGTGTGGCGCTTATTAGGTACTTCATTATTGGTAACTATTAATATAGTCGGTATAATATTTAAAAATTTAACAACTTGTACTATATATGTGGAAACTTCAGCTCCCAAAGACAGTCATAAAGGTGAGTCTAATGGAAACAAGTTATAAACAGGCAGCCATAGTCAGCCTGAGAATGGCCAAAGGGCATCAGACATTTACTAACAAGTTGTCAGAGGTTAATCTAGTTTTCTTTTTCAGGGTCTGACTTGGAGCCCACTAGAAGATGGAGGCCAGTGTTGTGAAAACCAAGGAGGACTGGCAGGTTCCAGGGCAACTTTTAGGGAGGAGTAGGCTCCAGAGGAGCAATTTAACAATCGTCATAGAAGTTTTTAAAAGTTAATTTGATTTTCCCAGTGCATGCTTTCTGAGTATTGACCCTGACTATATTCACAATTTACAAGTATTTTCCTACATGCCCTCATTGGATCTTTGCAGCAATCCTGTGAGATCAGAAAAGCAAGTGTTATTATTCCCATTTCACAGATAAAGATCTTGTGACTCAGAAAGGATTTGTTGAAGCCTATAGAGCTAAAATAGTATGGAATCAGAATTCCAACACAAATGTTCTGACTCTAAATCCAGTGATTTAAATCCTCTGTGCAATGCTATATATTGTACTTCACTATCCCAGCTCTTAACGGGAAAAGCAATGTTAAAATAAAATACTGCTAGACATTGGCAATCTCCCTGATTAAGACAAAAGATAGAAATGCCCCTAAGAAGAATTCAACATTGTGATTTCTCAAAGAGCTATGGGTGAAGCAGCCCCCTATATTCTAAAGATATGGATGCCATGTTACTTAAAGAGGAGGAGTCAGAGTCTGTTACCTCTCCCAAGTGGGAGGAATACTGTAGACAGGATATCTGGGTCCGAGTTCTAGCACTTACACCATGTCTCTGGGAAACTATGGGCAATTTACTTTCCCTTTTGAGGCCCTGGTTTCTGGGTTTCTCCATCTTTAAATCATTAGATAAAAGTAGTAGCTCTTTCCATTTTTACTGGTGCAATATATACACTGGAGAATTACAACACAAAAATTACAAGAGGTCAGTTAGGAAGGGATAAGTGGGGCAATGTAAAAGAGGCTTGTGTGTGATTTGAGCAGAACTACCAGGACATCCCCTGATCATAATGATAGTTAACATTTACCACATGCTTATTGTATGTTAGGTGATTTATATGAATTATATTGTTTAATCTTCATAGTAAATTAATGAAGTAAGAAATATTTGATACTCTTGTCTTAAAGATAAGGAAACTGAATCTCAGATAGGTTAAGGTCACACAGCTAGACCGTCGTAGAATCCATAGATTGGATTCTAACTCACATATAATTGACTCTGAAGCCCTCTTACCTCTATATCAAATTGTTTGACACTCCGCCTCTAGTCATTCCCTACTGTTCCTCAAACACACAACTAATAATGAAAAAAACTAAGTTTTTAGAGCTGCTCCCATGTCTAAGATTTTTGTCTTGGACTTTATGCTCAGGTTAAGCTTTGGTTGAAAATAAAATTTAAAAAAAAAAAAGATTTTAAAAATTCCGGGATCCCTGGGTGGCACAGCGGTTTGGCACCTGCCTTTGGCCCAGGGCGCGATCCTGGAGACCCAGGATCGAATCCCACGTCGGGCTCCCGGTACATGGAGCCTGCTTCTCCCTCTGCCTGTGTCTCTGCCTCTCTCTCTCTCTCTCTGTGACTATCATAAATAAATAAAATTAAAAAAAAAAAAGATTTTAAGCTTTGGTTGAGAACAGGTTCAGTTAGAAGGTGTGATGTAGAAGGAGGAAGGAAATTAGAATTCATTAAGTACCTACTCTTCTCATGCCTTGCCAGACATGGTACATACATCCACCATCACCTTTAGTTTTTTTGTCCAGTCTTAAAGATTGGTGTTTTATTCCCATTTACAGAGAAGACTCAGGATAAGACACTAGCCCAAGGTCACAGAGACAACAGGTGGCAACATTGAGATTCAGACCCATTCTTCAGGCTCCAGACTCCATATTCATGACTTTACACCTTATATCCAATAAGTTGGGAATTGGCAAGAGATGAGTAAACCAGGATGAAACCATAGTCTATACACCCACCCAGTATCTTACCTCCTAGGTAGTCAGGGACAGACCCTGCTGGTCTTTGTTTGAGGACTTGAGCCATATATGTCTCACTATTGTCATGCATATTCCTTTTGAGACCTGTAGTCTGGGTGCAGGCAATGCCAGCAAGTTGAGTGACTTCTTCCTCATGGGCCTCACTGATGATCCTCAGCTTCAGCCTATGTTCTTTGCCCTCTTCTTCTTGATCTATGCAATCACAATGGTGGGAAACCTGGGCCTCCTTGCCCTCATTGTGGTCAGTCCTCGACTCCACAATCCTATGTATTTCTATCTATCCTTTATTGACTTTTGTTATTCTTCAGACACAGTTCCAAAAATGTTAATGGGTTTTTTTCTCTGGTTGCCAAACAATCTCCTTCTCTGGTTGTGTGGTACAGACAAGCTGCTTTGTGATCTTTGCTGTCACTGAGTTCTTCCTCCTGGCTTCCATGGCCTATGACCACTATGTTTCCATCTGCAACCCTCTGCTCTATCATATCATCATGTCCCCAAGATTCTGTTTGCAGTTAGTGGCTGCCAGCTATGCAGTGGGCCTGATGAATATGGTGCTCTTCACAAGTACAACGTTTTATCTGACCTTCTGTAAATAACATTCATCTCTCACTATTTCTGTGATATCCCTCCCCTTTTAAAACTCTCTTGCTCTGACATGCAGATTCTCCAACTTCTCCTCTTTGCCTGTGGTGGTTTTAATGTGTCTGTATCCCTGATAATCATCCTTGTCTCCTATGCATGTGTCTTCTTGGCTATCATCAGAATCCCTTCAGCCCAGAGAAAACACAAAACATTCTCCACTTGTGCTTCCCATCTGATTGCTGTCAGCCTATACTATGGAACCACAGCATTCATTTACTGTGCCCATCCGCTGAGTACTTACTAGGCAGAGACAGGCTGGTCTCTGTATTCTACACAGTGGTCATCCCCATGCTTAACCCCATGATCTACAGTCTGAGGAATAAAGATGTGAAGGAAACATTTGGGAATATTCTGAAGAAGGCCTCAATTCTCCCTCCCCACATCCAGATTTCCATGATGTCAAATGCAGTAAACAAAAGGTAGTAAAGGGAAGGAGAGGGAGGTGAATATATTTGGCCATTCACCATGTCTCAGGCATTATTCTAGTAGTTTTAAATAGATAATTCCTTGAATCCTTTTCATAACTCTAGAAGCCAAGTATTATCTTCATTTTGTAGACAAGGAATCTGAGACTCTGAGAGCTTTGGTTATTTGCTCAAAGTCACATAGCTTGTATGCAGTGGAACTTGAATTTCAATTTAGCACTGTCTGACTCTGAAATCCCCTTTCTATTACATTACGCTGTTTCATTATAAGGGAGGATGCCACCCTCTCTCTCTTTTTTAAATATTTATTTATTTGAGAGAGAGCATGTGCATAAGCGAGTAGGGGGAGGGGCAGAGGGAGAAAATCTTCAAGCAGACTCCCCAATGAGCCGAAGCCAGACTCAGGATTATAACCCATGAGATCATTCCCTGAGCGAAACCAAGAGTCATATGGTTAACCTACCGAGCCACCCAGGCACCCAATGATGCCATCCTCTCTTTATCCTGAGTCCAGGGTTTCCTTTTTTTTTCTTTCTGGTAAATCTGGTCCCTAAGATTTGTAATAGATTCAGCCCTCTAAGACATATTTCCTTTCCCATAGCCAATTCTCTGCTTGTAGCTTTGGATCATGTCTAATCGGGTCACTAAATTAATTGAATGCCTCTTGCATAGAAAGCCCTACACCAGATGCAGGTGGAGACAAATCACAGGGAAGAAAGCTCTGGCCATTTATCTTTTGGCAACTTTCAACTCATTTAGGGAAGATAGAAGATTTCATCCAAAAAAATAAAAGAACTGAATTATGACTTTTTATTTAAATTGACATTTATTGAGTTTTTTCTATATGCTAAATGCTAAATCAGTTATTTCATCATTCTCCCAAGAACTCTGTAATATAGGTACAATTGTTGCTCCTATTTTATGGATAAGAATATTGTAATTAAAAATGGTTAAGTAACCCACTCAAAGTTACACAGCTAATGGATGGCGAATACAGGATTTGAATCAGGCCTGCTTGTCCAAAAAGTTTAGGTTCTTTCCACTTTGCTATATCACCTCTTGGATTACTAGGATGCCTATCAACAAGCACCAGGAAATAAAGCTGTGAGGCTAAGACACAAGTCAATGGATGCAGGATGGATTGGATTCATAAGAGAGCATATAGGGCGAGGTGGGTAATTTGAATAAAGTCTATCAAGAGTGAGGGGTGGTAGGAATGCTGAGTCATGAAGGGAATGATGGGAACTTAGAATCAAAGATGAAGAAGGAATGGGCTAAGTTAGAAGCAAAAGATATTGATGAAGTGGGGAGATAGTTGGGTAAACACAAAAATATTTTAAAAATGGGGAGATGGCTGGATAGAGCTTATATATCTTCTTTGAAGGTCTCACTAATATCTAATCAATCTCTTGCCCCGATAGGTGGGGAAGTTTCAAACAGAGCTTTGATTTCCCTAATTTGACCCAAGATGGCTTTGAGCATATGGTTGCTTAGAGTTGTGGTAAAAGTCATATTTCATAGAGGTTAAGACCTCTATAAAACTTTACTCTGTTCCTTTGTCTGCAGATCACATTCTTCAAATTGGCTAGACAACTAACAAATTTTGAGTACTTGGTCACAAGGGGCCATCCTGACTGAAAACTTATGTTCAAGTTAGTTTGGGCAAAGTCTAAACAAGTATGACCTAGTAAAGTCACTTTAAGCCTAAAGGCAGCCAGACAGGAGGATTTTGCATGTTGACATCTTATCGGGAATTCTTCTATCTTAGAGCAGACTTTTCTCTATTTTAACATTTACCTGGACTATTGCAGTATCCTCCTAACTGGTCTTACTACTTCCAGGCTTGTCCCTAACTGATTTATTCTCCACACTGCTGCCTTATGATCATTCTAAACAGAAATCTGACCACATCACTGTTCTACTTTAAACTCTTCAATAGCTCTTAATTGTCCTAAGAATAAAGTCAAACCCCTTAACTTACAAGGCTTCCACAGTTAGAATCTTACCTCTCAAACCTTGTCTTTTACAGCTCCTCTTCACTTCTCTGCATGTCATATCTTCCCCTTTGCACTTAGAACTGTCCTCATTTATTAATACCTTACTTTTTTTAAAAAAAGATTTTATTTATTTATTCATCACACACACACACACACACATAGAGGCAGAGACACAGGCAGAGGGAGAAGCAGGCTCCATGCAGGGAGCCTGACATGGGACTCGATCCAGGGATTCCAGGACCATGCCCTGGGCCAAAAGCAGGCACTAAACTGCTGAGCCACTCAGGAATCCCCAAATCCCTTACTTTTAATCAGTGAAGAACCTCCTTATATTTCTTTTTTTTTAATTTTTATTTATTTATGATAGTCACAGAGAGAGAGAGAGGCAGAGACACAGGCAGAGGGAGAAGCAGGCTCCATGCACCGGGAGCCTGACGTGGGATTCGATCCCAGGTCTCCAGGATCGTGCCCTGGGCCAAAGGCAGGCGCCAAACCACTGCGCCACCCAGGGATCCCCCTCCTTATATTTCTAATCAAGAGTGTTTACTCCTTCTTTGGCACTTTAGGGCCAATGATTGCAACATGCACTCATCCTATACTCCTATATTGACTTATTCTATTCCACTTTTCTTATGATCGTATCTTGTCTCCTCTACTAGATTGTATGCCTTGGAGGGGAAAACCAAGATGTCTCAGAACTATGTAACTTGATGCTAGGGACCAAACTGGCATTCAATATAAGTTGTTTATGGAAAGAATAACACATTTGTGTGTATTGTATCATTGGGTTTTGCCATGGGCATATATGTCTACTTTTGAACCCTCTGAAAAGTCCAGAGGTGTGTTTGTAATCCATCCCCTTTCCTTTATCAATATTCTACCTCCTCTCTAATATTTACTTCCAGTCTGACCTGTTCCTATGCCTCTGCCCCCAGCATTAAAATTTGCATATGCAAATCCATTGCTTTCTATGGATTTGATGTACATGTATGTGTGTTGTATTCCTAACTAAACTAAAATTCCTTCAGGTAATGGGTCACATCTATTTTTGTCTTTCTTAGTAATGGTCATGAACAATAAGTGTACATTAAGTGAGCAAATATGTGCCTGTAGTACATAGTTGATGCAGAATTGAAGAGGAGCTTCAATTTTGGAACTCAAAGCAAGGCAGAGTTAACTAGATATGACTTTAAGAAAGAAATAGGGAGCTAGCATATATTGTGCGCCTCCTAAATGCCAGACACTATGCTAGATCCTCAAATTATCTTATCTAGCCATCACAACAACCTGATCTAATTTTTAAAAAATAACACCATCTTTAGAGGAGTTTTAGGTTTACAGTAAAACTGAGGGGAAGGTACAGACAATCTTCATATTCTCTTTGCCCCTATATACACATTCCACATTACCAACATCCCCTTGCAGAGTGATACATTCAATACAATTGTAGAACCTACATCGACACATCATAATCCAAAAGCCATAGTTTACATGAAGGTTCACTTTCAATGTTGCACATTCTATGAACTCAACAACCTAATTTTATCCTGGTTTTACACATGAGGAAAAGGGTATCAGAGAAGTGGTGATGTGCTCAATCACACATACATAGCCAATATGGGGTAGTCAGAATTTCAAACTCAAGACTGAATCCAGAGCTTGTGTGTTTAACTCCTTTATCAGCCTGCATCTGGGTGATCATTTCATTTTCCTTAAATCCTAGATTTGTGACATGCACTATGACATCAAAACACCGTGAGATGAACACTGGACTGAGTGAATAACAACACATTTTGTTTAGATTGAGCTCTCACATAACTTATCTGAGGTGCAACAGAAAGCAAAATAAGTCAGGCAGACAGGAAAGAAAAGAGTAAGGGAGGGAAAGAGAGAAGGAGGTAAGAAAAGGATTAAAGGAGGAAGGAAAGAAAGAAAGAAAAAGAAAGAAAGAAAGAAAGAAAGAAAGAAAGAAAGAAAGAAAGAAAGAAAGAGAAGAAAGAAAGAAAGAAGAAAGAAGAAAGGAAAGAAAGAAAGAAAGAAAGAAAGAAAGAAAGAAAGAAAGAAAGAAAGAAAAAGAAAGAAAATATACTGAAAAGTCTTGCCATCTCATTCTTTCAGAAAATGTACAGGTGGGATTGGAAGGTTACCACATCATCTGGTTTCTTCTTAGGACTCTTTCCTGAAACTGTACCGAGGAAGGAGAAAGAGAACAGTCTCTTGCTCAGATACTTCAGAAAATATCATTTCTCATGGGAAAAGTGCCAAAACCTCTATAAACATATTTTAAGAAAATGTCCCTTGGTAGTAACTAGAATTTTTAAATATTTCACCAGTAGCCATGTGTTTTTCAACTTCATAAGGCTCCAGGGCCTTAGAGCCACACATAGCTAAAGCAAGGATTCTGAGTTCTGGCCCCTGCCTGTTCTATCATTGCTCACTCTACCCCTAAACCACTCTCCCTTAGATGACTTGAAGAAAGCTCCTAAGACATGCTCATTCTAGGAGCAACTGTTTTCCCTGATGAATTATCACTGGTCCTGCCTATGTAATATGACCTAATCAACTTGAAGTAGTATTTCTTGCCTGGCTTATTTTGGCTAATTTGCCTCACCCTCCAAAACTAAGCCATCTTGAGGGCAGGGCTTGGATTTACTAAACATATGAATAATAGTAATAATGACCAAGGAAAGCACCTTTGGCCAATTAAGTGCCTACCATCCCAGTATCTGTTGTTTTACCCACAATTTTTCATTTCATTTTATAGATGAAGAAAATGAGGCTCTGAAAGATGAAGCAATTTAACAGAAATTTGAAAATATTTAGTACTAGAGAGGAAATTTTAACACATCCCTCTCAGAAACTGATAAAGCAGATGTGTAAGAAAATATAATATTAAACAGCACAATTATGAAGTGTCAGTTAATACACATACCCAATACATATCTAATTCTGGGCCCAAAAATATAGTATATACATTATTTTCAATCACATTTACAAAACTAGAACACAAGTCAAGTATCCAAAGAAGCCTCAATAAATTCCAAATAAGCAACATCATGTTAATAACATTCTCATAAAGATACAATAAAATAGAAGTTAATAAAATATATCCAAAAAGTGGGTGTAGAGAAAAAGGAACTCTCGTGCATTGTTGGTGGGAATGTAAACAGGTACAGCCACTGAAAAACAGTATGAAGTTTCCCCCCAAAGTTAGAAATGGAAATATCAAATGATCCAGGTTTGCCTGGGTGGCTCAATTGGTTAAGTGTCTGATTATTTTTTGCTCAGGTCATGATCTTGGGGTCGTGAGATCAAGCCCTGTGCTGGGCATGGAGCATGCTTAAGATTCTCTCTCCCTCTCTCCTTCTGCTCATCCTCTCTCTCTTTCTAAAAACAAGAGGGAAACAAAGAAAAAAATGTTATATGAGCCAGTAATTCCACCACTGATTATTTACCCAAAGAAAATTAAAACACTAATTTGAAAAGATATATGGACCTCCATGTCTACTGCAGCATTATTTTTTAAAAACTCCCTATATTTGAATAGAAAATTCTTCTGAGTGGAGTAAGGAAAAAATTAATTACAGACAATTATTGCTGAATGACATATATCAAATTGTAGAGTGTAACTGAAGTGATACTTCAACTGTTGTGACACAATGTGTGCAATATGAAACGCCGGGACACCCGCACCCCGATTTTTATAGCAGCAATGTCCACAATCCCAAACTGTGGAAGGAGCCTCGGTGTCCATCGAAAGATGAATGGATAAAGAAGATGTGGTCTATGTATACAATGGAATATTACTCAGACATTAGAAATGACAAATACCCACCATTTGCTTCAACATGGATGGAACTGGAGGGTATTATGAAATAAGTCAATCGGAGAAGGACAAACATTATATGGTCTCATTCATTTGGGGAATATAAATAATAGTATATGGTCTCATTCATTTGGGGAATATAAATAATAGTTAAAGGTAATAGAGGGGAAGGGAGAAGAAATGGGTAGGAAATATCAGAAAGGGAGACAGAACATGAAGACTCCTAACTCTGGGAAACGAACTAGGGGTGGTGGAAGGGGAGGAGGGCCGGGGGTGGGGGTGAATGGGTGACGGGCACTGAGGGGGGCACTTGACGGGATGAGCATTGGGTGTTATTCTGTATGTTGGCAAATTGAACACCAATAAAAATAAGTTTATTATTAAAAAAAGAAAATAACTGAATATTAATGTATTATTAATTCAATTCAAGAAGTTAGAAAAGAATAATGAATCAGACCAGAAGAAAGTACATGAAAGGAAATAAATATAAAAACAGATATTAATAAAATACAAAACAATGAAAATGGGGGTAGTAATAAATAAATATTTATATTTTTAAAATAATAAGAGTATGCTAAAACTATTTTATGCCAATCAATGTGAAAGCTCTGATGAGATGGACAATTCTGTAGAAAAATATAAATCAACACAATTTTATTCAAGAAGAAATTGAAAACATGAGTAGGCTATTAGACATTGAAGAATTTAAATCAGTAACCAAAATCTTTACCATCAAAGGCATCAATTCCATATTCTTTAGGCAAGTTTTATCAAACTGCTAAAGAACAGACAATCTCTACATTATATAAAATATTCCAGAGAACAGAAAAAGAAAAGTTGCCCAATTTACTTTAAGAATTTAGTAAAACCTTGATACCGAATCCAGACAAGCTTGTTCGAAACATGAAAAATTATATTCCATTGTCATTTTTGATAAGTTTGAAAAGCCCTAATTAAGTTATTAGTTAATTGACCTCAACAAATATATAAAAAAGTACAATATGATCAAACGGGCTTAATTTTAGGAATTAAGGGATAGACTAATTTTAGAAAATCCATTACTACAAGTTACTACTTAAGCTGATCAAAGAAAAACAATACGTACTCGTCTCAGTGGATTTTAAAAAACTAAATGAAATTCAGCATCTCTCTACGGACAAAAAAACCTCTCTAAACAAATCAAAAATAGAGGGAAAGGTTTAATCTGACAAAAGACATCTACCAAAACCCTACAATAAACAGTATATTTAATGTAAAAACTTTAGATACATTTTCATTAGAGCATGAACAGGATGAGAATACCCACTCTCCAAATTACCATTTAACATTGCATTGAAGAGATCATTGTCAATTCATTTAGGCAAGGAATAGAAATAAATTTAAGCATTGGAAAGGAAAAAAGTGTCATTGTTCATGGGCTGACTGGCTACACAGAAAACAAAAGAGAATTTTCAGACACGGTATTTTAGCTATTTAGGGAGGTAATCAATGTGTTGCATAAAAGATGTTTTTTAAAAATTGAGAATAGTCCTATAGAATAGTTGGGGTGCCTGGGTGGCTCAGTCAGTTTAGTGTCTAACTCTTGGTTTTGGCTCAGGTCATGATCTCAGGGTTGTGAGGTTGAGCCTTGAGCTCTGTGCTTAGCAGAGAGTCTGGTTGAGATTCTCTTCCTCTCCCTCTGACTTTCCCATTCCCTCCCTCCCTCTCTCTCACAAATAAATATTTTTTATAATAAATTTATTTTTTATTGGTGTTCAATTTGCCAACATACAGAATAACACCCAGTGCTCATCCCGTCAAGTGCCCCCCTCAGTGCCCGTCACCCATTCACCCCCACCCCCTGCCCTACTCCCCTTCCACCACCCCTAGTTTGTTTCCCAGAGTTAGGAGTCTTCATGTTCTGTCTCCCTTTCTGATATTTCCTACCCATTTCTTCTCCCTTCCCTTCTATTCCCTTTCACTATTATTTATATTCCCCAAATGAATGAGAACCTATGTTTGTCCTTCTCTGATTGACTTACTTCACTCAGCATAATACCCTCCAGTTCCATCCATGTTGAAGCAAATGGTGGGTATTTGTCATTTCTAATGGCTGAGTAATATTCCATTGTATACATATACCACTTCTTTACCATTCATCTTTCGATGGACACTGAGGCTCCTTCCACAGTTTGGCTATTGTGGACATTGCTGCTATAAACATCGGGGTGCAGGTGTTCCGGCGTTTCATTGCATCTGTATCTTTGGGGTAAATCCCCAAGAGTGCAATTGCTGGGTCGTAGGGCAGGTATATTTTTAACTGTTTGAGGAACCTCCACACAGTTTTCCAGAGTGGCTGCACCAGTTCACATTCCCACCAACAGTGTAAGAGGGTTCCCTTTTCTCCGCATCCTCTCCAACATTTGTGGTTTCCTGTCTCATTAATTTTCCCCATTCTCACTGGTGTGAGGTGGTATCTCATTGTGGTTTTGATTTGTATTTCCCTGATGGCAAGTGATGCGGAGCATTTTCTCATGTGCTTGTTGGCCATGTCTATGTCTTCCTCTGTGAGATTTCTGTTCATGTCTTTTGCCCATTTCAGGATTGGATTGTTTGTTTCTTTGGTGTTGAGTTTAATAACTTCTTTATAGATCTTGGAAACTAGCCCTTTATCTGATACGTCATTTGCCAATATCTTCTGCCATTCTGTAGGTTGTCTTTGAGTTTTGTTGACTGTATCCTTTGCTGTGCAAAAGCTTCTTATCTTGATGAAGTCCCCAATAGTTCATTTTTGCTTTTGTTTCTTTTGCCTTCGTGGATGTATCTTGCAAGAAGTTACTGTGGCCGAGTTCAAAAAGGGTGTTGCCTGTGTTCTCCTCTAGGATTTTGATGGAATCTTATCTCACATTTAGATCTTTCATCTATTTTGAGTTTATCTTTGTGTATGGTGCAAGAGAGTGGTCTAGTTTCATTCTTCTGCATGTGGATGTCCAATTTTCCCAGCACCATTTATTGAAGAGACTGTCTTTCTTCCAATGGATAGTCTTTCCTCCTTTATCAAATATTAGTTGACCATAAAGTTGAGGGTACACTTCTGGATTCTCTATTCTGTTCCATTGATCTATGTGTCTGTTTTTGTGCCAGTATCACACTGTCTTGATGACCACAGCTTTGTAGTACAACCTGAAATCTGGCATTGTGATGGCCCCAGCTATGGTTTTCTTTTTTAAAATTCTCCTGGCTATTTGGGGTCTTTTCTGATTCCACACAAATCTTAAGATGATTTGATCCAACTCTCTGAAGAAAGTCCATGGTATTTTGATAGGGATTGCATTAAATGTGTAAATTGCCTTGGGTAACATTGACATTTTCACAATATTCATTCTGCCAATCCATGAGCATGGAATATTTTTCCATCTCTTTATGTCTTCCTCAATTTCTTTCAGAAGTGTTCTATAGTTTTGAGGGTATAGATCCTTTACCTCTTTGGTTAGGTTTATTCCTAGGTATCATATGCTTTTGGGTGCAATTGTAAATGGGATTGACTCCTTAATTTCTCTTTCTTCAGTTCCATTGTTAGTGTATAGAAATGCCACTGATTTCTGGGCATAGATTTTGTATCCTGCCACACTGCCAAATTGCTATATGAGTTCTAGCAATCTTGGGGTGGAGGTTTTTGGGTTTTCTATGTAGAGTATCGTGTCATCGGCGAAGAGGGAGAGTTTGACATCTTCTTTGCCAATTCGAATGCCTTTAATGTCTTTTTGTTGTCTGATTGCTGAGGCTAGGACTTCCAGTACTATGTTGAGTAGCAGTGGTGTGAGCGGACATCCCTGTCTTGTTCCTGATCTTAGGGGAAAGGCTCCCAGTGCTTCCCCATTGAGAATGATATTTGCTGTGGTCTTTTGTAGATGGCTTTTAAGATGTTGAGGAATGTTCCCTCTATCCCTACACTCTGAAGAGTTTTGATCAGGAATGGATGCTGTATTTTGTCAAATGCTTTCTCTGCATCTAATGAAAGGATCATAATTCTTGGTTTTTCTCTTGCTGATATGATGAATCACATTGATTGTTTTATGAGTGTTCAACCAGCCTTGTGTCCCGGGGATAAATCCTACTTGGTCATGGTGAATAATTTTCTTAATGTATTGTTGGATCCTATTGGCTAGTATCTTGTTGAGAATTTTTGCATCCATGTTCATCAGGGATATTGGTCTGTAATTCTCCTTTTTGGTGGGGTCATTGTCTGGTTTTGGAATTAAGGTGATGCTGGCCTCATAGAACGAATTTGGAAGTACTCCATCTCTTTCTATCTTTCCAAACAGCTTTAGTAGAGTAGGTATGGTTTCTTCTTTAAACGTTTGATAGAATTCCCCTGGGAAGCCATCTAGCCCTGGACTTTTGTGTCTTGGGAGGTTTTTGATGACTGCTTCAATTTCCTCCCTGGTTATTGGCCTGTTCAGGTTTTCTATTTCTTCCTGTTCCAGTTTTGGTAGTTTGTGGCTTTCCAGGAATGCGTCCATTTCTTCTAGATTGCCTAATTTATTGGCGTATAGCTGTTCATAATATGTTTTTAAAATCGTTTGTACTTCCTTGGTGTTGTTAGTGATCTCTCCTTTCTCATTCATGATTTTATTAATTGGTGTCTTCTCTCTCTTCTTTTTAATAAGGCTGGCTAATGGTTTATCTATCTTATTAATTCTTTCAAAGAACCAACTCTTGGTTTTGTTGATCTGTTCCACAGTTTTTCTGGTCTTGATTTCGTTGAGTTCTGCTCAAATCTTTATTAACTCTCTTCTTCTAGTGGGTGTAGGATCTATTTGCTGTTTTTTCTCTAGCTCCTTTAGGTGGAAGGTTAGCTTTTGTGTTTGAGTTCTTTCCAGTTTTTGAATGGATGCTTGTATTGTGATGTATTTCCCCGTCAGGACTGCTTTTGCTGCATCCCAAAGATTTTGAATGGTTGTATCTTCATTCTCATTAGTTTCCATGAATCTTTTTAATTCTTCCTTAATTTCCTGGTTGACCCTTTCATCTTTTAGCAGGATGGTCCTTGACCTCCACGTGTTTGAATTACTTCCAAACTTCTTGTTGTGATTTAGTTCTAATTTCAAGGCATTATGGTCTGAGAATATGCAGGGGACGATCCCATACTTTTGCTATCAGTTAAGACCTGATTTGTGACCCAGTATGTGGTCTATTCTGGAGAAAGTTCCATGTGCACTTGGGAAGAATGTGTATTCAGTTGAGTTTGGATGTAAAGTTCTGTAGATATCTGTGAAATCCATCTGGTCCAGTGTATCATTTAAAGCTCTTGTTTCTTTGGAGATGTTGTTTTTAGAAGACCTATCGAGTGTAGAAAGCGCTAGATGGAAGTCACCAAGTATAAGTGTATTATTATCTAAGTATGTCTTAAAACTTCCGTTATTAATTGATTGATATATTTGGCAGCTCCCACATTCGGGGCATATATATTGAAGATTGTTAAGTCCTCTTGTTGGATAGATCCTTTAAGTATGCTATAGTGTCCCTCTTCATCTTTCACGACAGTCTTCGGGATAAATTTTAGTTTATCTGATATAAGGATGGCTACCCCTGCTTTCTTTTGAGGACCATTTGAATGGTAAATGGTTCTCCAACCTTTTATTTTCACACTGTAGGTGTCCTTCTGTCTAAAATGAGTCTCTTGTAGACAGCAAATAGATGGGTCCTGCATTTTATCCAGTCTGACACCCTGCGCCTTTTGATGGGGTCATTAAGCCCGTTCACGTTCAGAGTTTCTATTGAAAGATATGAGTTTAGTGTCATCATGATATCTATTCAGTCCTTGTTGTTGTGGATTGTTCCACTGGACTTCTTCTTAAAGGGGAATTTGAAGAGTTCCCCTTAAAATTTCTTGCAGAGCTGGTTTGGAGGTCACATATTCTTTCAGTTCCTGCCTGTCTTGAAAGCTCTTTATCCCTCCTTCCATTTTGAATGAGAGCCTTGCTGGATAAAGTATTCTTGGTTGCATGTTTTTCTCATTTAGGACCTTGAATATATCCTGCCAGCCCTTTCTGGCCTGCCAGGTCTCTGTGGAGAGGTCTGATGTTACCCTAATACTCCTCCCCATAAAAGTCAGGGATTTCTTGTCTCTTGCTGCTTTAAGGATCTTCTCTTTATCTTTGGAATTTGCAAGCTTAACTATTAAATGTCTAGGTGTTGAACAGTTTTTATTGATTTTAGGGGGGATCTCTCGATTTCCTGGATCTGAATGCCTGTTTGCCTTCCCAGGTTGGGAAAGTTTTCAGCTATGATTTGTTCAAATACATATCCCGGCCCTCTGTCCCTTTCGGCGCCCTCGGAAACCCCAATTAAAAGTAGTTTTTTCTTCCTCAGGCTGTCATTTATTTCCCTTAATCTATCCTCATGGTCTTTTAATTGTTTGTCTCTTTTTTCCTCAGTTTCCCTCTTTGCCATCAACTTGTCTTCTATGTCACTCACTCGTTCTTCCACCTCGTTAACCCTCGTCATTATGACTTCTGGTTTGGATTGCATCTCATTCAATTGATTTTTTAATTTCTGCCTGATTAGATCTAAATTTTCAGTCATGAAGTCTCTTGAGTTCTTTATGCTTTTTCCTAGAGCCACCAGTAGCTTTATAATAGTGCTTCTGAATTGGCTTTCTGACATTGAATTGTAATCCAGATTTTGTAACTCCGTGGGAGAGTGGACTGTTTATGATTCTTTCTTTTCGGTGAGGTTTTCCTTCTAGTCATTTTGCTCAGTGCAGAGTGCCCAAAAGCAAGTTGTATTGGGAAAAGGAGAAAAAGAGTGGAGAGAAAGAAGGAAAGAAAAGAGGAAAAGAAAAAAGGAAGAAAAAAGAAAAAAGAGAAGAAAAAGAGAAAGAAAAAGAAAGAAAGGAAAAAAAGGGTGGGGGAAGCAAACAAAAATCAAAAAGTAAAACAAAACCAAACCAAACACGGGGTAGTATCTTCTGATTCAGTACACTTTAAGTCCCTTGACTTCCCCTGGAACTTGTCCATCTACCTGGTCTTCTGGGGAGGGGCCTGTTGTGCTGATTTTCAGGTGTTAGCACTTGGCGGAGCTGCTCTGCCCCCTGCCTGGTGCAGGGCTCAGTGGGGGTTGTTTACCCCGTGAGGCCGCAGGAGGAACAACCACAGTGGCGGGGCCAGCTCTGGAGCCCTGGCGTCAGCTCCCGCAGTAACTACGGAGCTCTCCGTCTGCAGGGCCTGGAGGCTCCGGGGCGGAGCGCTGATCTGATCAGCTTGGGGCAGGTGCGTCCTTGCTGTCCTGGGCCCTCCCGGCCTCTGCCTGTCCCGGGAGGAGGCCCAATCTTGGGCTGTGTCCCGGCGCCCTGTGCTCTGGGGCCTGCGCTGTTGGATTCGCGCTCCCGGCCGCGCAGCCTCCTCTCCGCGGAGCCGCCATCCGATCCCCTCTGAGCTGTTCTCCGAGCCACGCAGCCCCCTCCGCGCGGAGCGTCTTCCTCTGCAGGAGCCGCCTCCGAGCTGCTCCCAGCCCCGCAGCCCCCTCCGCGGAGCCGCCGCCCGAGCCCCTCCGAGCTGCTCTGGGTCCCGCCTGCGCGCTGCAGCCCTTAGGGAGCTCGGTGCACTCTCCCGGGGGCGCAGGTGTCTGTTAGTGTCCCAGGGAGCCCGAGGGCATCCCCGCCCTCCTGGGTCCTGCTCTAAATCCCTGCGAGGCCTTTCCGCCCGGGAAGATTGGTGAAGCTCCTGCTTCTCCGGGACGGGGCTCTCCTGTCCTGGGGACACTCGCCCCGGCCTCAGCCCGGCTCCTCGCGGGGCCCCTCCCCCTTGGAGGCCTTTTGTTTCATTTCTTTTTTCCCTGTCTTCCTACCTTGAGAGAAGCACGAACTCTTCTCACTGTAGCATTCCTGCTGTTCTGTCTTTAAATCTCAGGCCGAATTCGTAGATTTTCAGGATGATTTGAAGGTTATCTAGGTAATTTGGTGGGGACAGGTGATTTGGGGACCCTACTCTTCCGCCATCTTGCCCCTCCTCCCACAAATAAATAAATCTTTAAAAAATAGTCCTATATAGTAGCAAAAACAATTAGAGGCTATGATTTTTAAAAAGCTACCACTCACTGGCAAAATAAAAATAAAAATAAAAAAAAATAAAAAAAAACTTACAATGTCAAATATCGTTGAGGATGTGTGAGAACTACTAAAACTTGCATACATTACTGGTGGGAATGCAAAATGGTATAGCCACTTAATACAACAAATGGGCAATATTTTGTAAAGTTAAATGTACACTTACAATATGACCTAGCAATTCCACCCTTGGAATTTACCCAAGAGAAATTAAAACATGGAAACAATGTACTGGTGAATGGATCAACAAATTGGTATATCCATACAAAAGAACACTACTCAGCAATAAAAAGGAAACTACGGAAACAAAAACATGGATAATTTCAAAAACATTATGCTGAGTAAAAGGCATTAAAGGCTATTAGTATATAATTCCACCTATATGAAATTCTAGAAATTATATTATTGTGACAGGAAACCTATCAGTGGTTGCCAAGGACCCAGTGTGATTGGAAGAGACTTACTTCAAAGGGCATGAGGAAACTTTCTGGAGTGATGGAAGTGCTCTGTATCTTGAATGTAGTGATGATTACACAATTGTATACATTTGTCCAGACTCATCACATCATAATTGATTAATTTTATTTTCTGTAAATTATACCTCAATAAAGCTAGTTAAAATAAAGCTACGATTTGCAACAAGCAACACTATTAAGAAACTAAGTATAAATCTAACAAAAGATGCCCATGATACTTATAAAAATATCGTAAGCACTGTAGACTTTAATAAAGGGAGATAAATATCATTTTACATATAGGAAAACTCATTAACTTAAAGATGTCTGCAGTCTCCAAAATTAATCTATAAATTCCATGAAGTTTATGTATACAATGGAATATTACTCAGCTATTAGAAATGACAAATACCCACCATTTGCTTCAACGTGGATGGAACTGGAGGGTATTATGCTGAGTGAAGTAAGTCAGTCGGAGAAGGACAAACATTATATGTTCTCATTCATTTGGGGAATATAAATAATAGTGAAAGGGAATATAAGGGAAGGGAGAAGAAATGTGTGGGAAATATCAGAAAGGGAGACAGAACGTAAAGACTGCTAACTCTGGGAAACGAACTAGGGGTGGTAGAAGGGGAGGAGGGCGGGGGGTGGGAGTGAATGGGTGACGGGCACTGGGGGTTATTCTGTATGTTAGTAAATTGAACACCAATAAAAAATAAATTAAAAAAAATAAACACACACACACAAAAAAAACAAAGTTGAAAAAGGATTTTTTTAAAGGATTTTATTTATTTATTCATGAGAGACACAGAGAGAGGCAGAGACATAGGCAGGAGAAGCAGACTTCCTGCAGGGAGCCTGATGCAGAACTCGATCCCAGCATGCCAGGATCACAACCTGAGCTGAAGGCAGACGTTCAACCACTGAGCCACCCAGGTGCCCCAAAAAAGGATTTTCCATGGAACTTAAAAAGCTCATTCTAAAATTCATATGAAAAATAAAATAAAATAAAATTCATATGAAAAATTAAAAGACCAAGAATGTTCAAGACAATTATAAAGAAGTACAAATAGTAAAGACTTACCCTATAGATATCAAGACTTAGACAACTAGAGTAATTAAGAGAGTGTGTAGTATTTGTGTAGAGAGAGGCAAACAAATCAGTTGGAAAAATGAGACTCAGACACAAATCTGAGACTGTAAGTAACCTTGATATATGACAGAAATGGCATTGTAGATCATGAGAGGAAAGGATAGATTACTCAATAAATGGTATAAGAATAATTGCTTGTTTACACTGGAACAAATAAAATAGTTTCCTACATTGCATCATATACATAAATAAATTCCAGATGGATTTAATAACTGTTTTTTAAAAATTCTACATTTAAAAAGAAATTTAGAATAATATATTGTATAGAGGTAGGAAAGGATTTCTTGAATAAGACACAAAGAACACAAATAGTAAATGATTGATGAATTTGATCAATCAAAAAAACTCTCTACCCTTTTATGTTATAATAAACAAAGTTAATAGGCAACTGTTAGACTTGGAGAAGACATCTGCAACAAATATATACCAGACAGATATAGTCTACATAAATGACTACCTTTAGTAAAAAACAATCCAAGCTAACAATGGACAAAATACTGGACAATGCACAGAAGAGAATACATGCTTTTATCCTTGCTAATAATTAGGGAAATGAAAATTAAATTAGAGATACTATTGCATAGACACCAGATTGCCCCAAATAAAAACATCTGCTAATACCAAGAATGTGAGGAAATAGATACTGTTATATGCTGCTTGTGGGAATGTGTGTTTTTACATCTACTTTAGAGAGCAATTTGTTAGTACCTAGTGAATATGAAAATATGAGTATACTCTGACCAACAATTCAATTCATAGGTACCTTAAAGAAATCTGAGAAGCACATTCAAGGATATTCAGCGCAGCATTGTTTGTAATGACTGAATTTTGTTAACAGAAATGTCTGACCTTTTCTAGACCATAATATTTTTAGGTTTTCAGTTTATAAGAATCTTTCATCCTCTCATTAAACTATCCAGTACAAACTCAAAGAAAGAAAGTGAGAAAAACAATTCCAGTTGCAGGACTCTTCTTTTTAGCAAGTAACCTATAAGGTATAACAAACCCACAGTATTCAGTATAACAAAGAGCAAGGTAAATGAGAGACAAACAAAACAATGAGTAAATGAGAACTACACATATCAACAGGGATAGATCTGAAAGAAACAAATGTAAAGTTGTGCAGAAGAAAGCAAGTTGCAAAAAGTTATGATGCCATTTGTGCAAAATTTGAAACATACAACATATTACCACGTATTATTTATGGATACATTCATGTGTAATAGAAGGATAGAAACATAAACATGGAAGATACACATCAACTGTAGGATAACAGATGCCTCTGGGGCTCAAGAGAAATGGGGCTGGAGACAAAAGGAATTTTCACTGTACTAATAGTGTTTCATTTCTTAGAAAAACAAGCTCTGTAACAAAAATAAATAAAAAATGGCTTATCCATATGCCAGAGCACTATGCAAATATTACAATGAATAAGACTGATTTATATATGCAGATACAGAAAGATCTCTAAGGTAAATTAAAAATCTCTGTAGAATTATTATGTACTGTGCAACAACTTTTGAGTAAATATGAAAAATGTAAATAAATGCTGGTATAAACATACAAAATGTCTTGAAGCACCCACAACAAATTGTTTACAGTAGTTGCCCCTGGGAAGACTAGTGGTCTGGAGTTGAAGGAAAGATTAGTTATACTATTTTAATTGTTCACTATGCACAAATTATGTATTGTTCATTAAACTTAGTTTTCAAAAAATTCACAAACTTAAAATCAAAGACCTGATGCCTTGTGTGATCTTTACCTTAGTATTCTTTGTGTATTGGAGATTACGTAACATTTATTGGATTTTCTTCTAATAAAACTTCCTGCTGGGTCTTTGTGATGAGCAAGCTGGCAATTAAGAAAGAGGTGTCACTTTAGTGAGCTGCCCAGCTGAAAGATTTTTCTTATTTCCTTCAAGGCCAAGAGCTGTATCTGAGACATCTTTGCATCTCCTGCCATAACTAGCACAGCCCCCTGCTTATGTTAGTAAATTATACCCATACATTTATTCCTTTTTGTGTTCATTCATTTATTCATGCAACGAATGTTATTAGACAACAAATATATTTCACTGCAAACAAAGTTTTTCAAGAACTTTGTACTTTAAACAGCTTTCTCTGGGGTGGCCAGGTATTTGGACTGCTGTTGTTTCTATGGGAAATATGAGTTGACATTAAATAAGCAAGTTACACATGAATTTAAAGTTTATGATCCATTTGTATGTTTGCAAATATTCAGAATTATTTTCTCGGTGGCTTAATTGGTTGAGTGACCAACTCTTGACGTCAGCTCAGGTCATGATCTCAAGGTCGTGAGATTGAGCCCCACATCACGTTCTGTGCTGGGCATGGAGTTTGCTTAATATTCTCTATCTCTCTCCCCCCCTCCCTTTTCCTCCCTTGCCCCCCCAATCATGCATGTGTGTGTTCACTCTCTCTTTCTCTCTCTCAAAAAACAGTATTATTTTCTCATACAAATTACTTTTGATA
The DNA here is from genome assembly GCF_003254725.2 of Canis lupus dingo. Lineage (NCBI taxonomy): Eukaryota > Metazoa > Chordata > Mammalia > Carnivora > Canidae > Canis > Canis lupus. Next base: position 102,899,308 of record NC_064281.1, on the reverse strand, counting down.
AATTTGAATGATGATGAAGCGAGGATATGACCTTAGTAAAAATGACAATGTCGTTACTTACTGTCTGAAGCCATTGCCTCTCCTTTTCCAATGACCACCATCTTCTCCTGAATTCCCCTCCTCCTCCCTGGACTTCCTACCTTGAGTCTTTTCCTTTACCTCTAATTTATTATTTGCATAGCCACCCAAAGTATATAGCTTTCTAAAATATAAACACAACTATGCTGCTTCCCTATTTAAAAACTCTTTGATGAATGTGTGGGAAATATCAGAAAGGGAGACAGAACATAAAGACTCCTAACTCTGGGAAACGAACTAGGGGTGGTGGAAGGGGAGGAGGCAGGGGGGTGGGGGTGAGTGGGTGACGGGCACTGAGGGGGATACTTGACGGGATGAGCACTAGGTGTTATTCTGTATGTTGGTAAATTGAACACCAATAAAAATTATTCTATAAAAAAATAAATAAAAAATAAAAACTCTTTAATGGCTTCTTATTGACTTCAGGATAAAGTCCACACTCTTTAAATTGGTATACAGGGACTTCTGTACCTACCTATTTCTCTGTCTCCTCTGCCATCACTCCTTAGTGGTGCATGCTAGTCTTTTTGACTGGAACACTTTCTGTCCCTTATTGAAATACTTCTATTCATTCTTCAAAACCCAATGCATTGTAAAGATTAATGAAGTAAAAGATGAAAATATGCTTTGAAGATGTTTGCTATATGTTGGCAAATTGAACTCCAATAAAAAATAAATTAAAAAAAAAGAAAATGTGCTTTGAAAAAATAAACTAAAAAATCCCAATCCAGATGGCAAGCCCTACAATAGACCTTCATTGTTAATAGTTCTTCTGCTAACTGATCCCTAAACTCCTTTCTCTGTGCTACATCTACGCATTATAGAGTACTATTCTTGCATTCATTATGTTGCAATTCCATCACTTTCTTTACACATCTGTCACTTCCACTACTCATTGAACTCCAAAGTCATGAGTTCAGCTTCGCAGTCTTTCTTCACCTTGACATCCTCAGCATTTAGAGTACTGCTTAACATAGAAGGACCCAATATTTCTTGTGAACTTCAAAACAAAAAGGTAACAATGATGGTGGCCTGAGAAAATAGACAGTGGTCATATCTCTGCAAGTGCTCTGTCTTATATGATGTTTACATAGCATTATAGGATGCTCACACAGCGATCAAAGAAACTGGAGAAAGGACTCACTAAGTGCTATACAAAGAGGTTTTACTACCCACAACCAGCACTTTTCTGTATAGCCTGGAAAGCAGAAAAAAAAAAAACAGCACTAAAGGAGGCCAGATGCAATCTGTTCACCAAGGATGGAAAAATGACAAGGTAACTGGTTTCAAAAACTACCTTCAACAGCTTGTGTAAGAAGACTTTTAATTTGATTATAAAAACCAAACTATAACAGTTTTACTTTTAATTAGAATACAGAATCACTTAAAGTTGACTGAAGGCTTTGGGGAAAGGGGATTTAGATATTTTCAGATTAAATTTAAGGATGTAAAAAAGTAAGAGTTTTACTTCCAGCTTTAGAATCTTTGAGCTTAAAGATAAAACTATCCTCAACTTCTATGATCAGCAAATGCTTATCAAATATATTATCATAGAGCATGTAGATTTCTAGTTAATAAAAGATTTCCCACATAATCATCTCATTTAAGACTCACAACAGCCATGTTGGTTCAGCAAGGCAGGGATTATTGCTTTCATTCAAAGGAGAAAAAACTGGAATCCAGTAAAGGTGAGATACCAGATTGCACATGCAGTAGGAAATCCAGGTCTAGAACCTAGATTTTCTATCACTAGTTCCAGTGCTCTTCACATTTACCTTCCCCAAGCTATTGCTTAATGCTTTCAGTAGCCTCTGGAGGCTGGCCTAGATGGATTGCAGCTCTGACCCATGTGACATGTCAGATACTCCAATATCCAATTTCACACCATTTAGTCAGCAGTCACTGAATGGAAGTTCAAGATGTCATGAGAATCAAACATTGATCTTTCAATTAAAAAGCAAAACTCCCTCAGGAGCCAAATCTAAAAATAATTGGTTTCCGTATTTGAACTGTATCTTACCGGTCCCTGCTTGCAGAAAGTTAGGAGTGTTTAAAAGATAGATACATTGGCAAGCATTATGCTCTTTCTAAACCTAAAGGAGCTAAAAATGTTTTGGCCACAACTATCTGAAATAAAGGTGCTTTTATGTGATGAACTTTGGAAGAAGTATAGTGTAGAGTTGAAGGGTTGGAAAGCTGTGTTTTTCAGGTCCTATTGAATCTGTTTAAAGGATATCTAATAACATATCTGTCATGCTGTTGCTGTAACTACTCCTAGTCAAACAACATAGTAGTGGTACAGCACACAGCTACCTGTCTTAGCAACCCACTTTGGTTTCTACTAAGTATTCCACATATACAGATGAAACCAGAAGACAGGCTCTGAGGAAACAAAGAGAATATCTCTACTGTGGCCTGTCATAGCCATCTAGGGATGGCTTAAGTTTCCAAACTCAAGTGGAAGGACAACAATGAGGTAATTATCTTGATGATCACTATCAACAACCATCTTTACCCCCTCTTCTCTTCTGAAAGGCAATCTTTTTTTCTTGTTTGAAGATAGTGCCTCCACTTGTATATTCCCCATGCCATCCCCTCTAACCTCCTCTGAGACTCTCCTTGCTCCATCACTTATCCCTTTGCATGTCATTCATATTTCCTTCTCTCTGGACTTAGATTCTTTGCCTAGAATCTTGGTCAAGTTTTTCATTTACTAAAAAACTAAAGTAATAATAAACATGAATATCTTCTATCAATCCTCTTTCACCTATAGTTTTTTTTTTTGGCTCTCTCTCCCTCTCTTTACTTCACCAACAGTCTTTTTGAAATAATAGGCTGCATTTGTGGTTTTTACTGTTCACCTCCCCACCTCAGTGCAGTCAGGATTCTTGACCCAGTGCCTTGTTTACTAACAATTCTGATGGTGCCTTTCCTCCCTTGAACTCTGTGATATCACCCTCTTGGGTTCTCCCACTTCTCTGATCCATTTAAAAATCTTTTTCTGGTCTTCTTTTCTCCAAAAATATGCATGCTCCTCTATCCTCTGTCCTCAGTCCCCTACTCAAACAATTTTGCTCAAACAATGTTTCTGAAATCAATGGTCAACATGGTCCTCAGGTTACTGGTCCTTTACTCACATTATTCCCTCTTCCTGGAATGTCTTCTCTTTCTCATTCTAAAAAGGTACTACTTTTGCAAGACCCCATAGCTTTGAAACAGTTTCCTTAATCCTGTTCTCCAAAACCCTTTTTTTCTAAAGCAGATTTTTTGTTACATCTCCATCATGGAAGTCTGCCTCAATTTCTTAATTTGTTGTTTAGCTCAAATGATGGCAATCTCCATATGGCTCTTATTATCCAGTTACCTGACAAAAATCCTGGCTCATAATATAATTAGCACCTTGTAAATTTACATTCACATCAACATGCATAAGATTAACTTTATCTCCAGGAGAAAGAGTTACAATTGAAATACAAGTACAATGTAGTAGTGAAGTAATCATTATTCTCAGTTTTTTTTCATCTGAAAAATCAGTTGAGACAAATCAAAGACCTACTCCCAAATACCTGACAAGATAGTTGGGTTAGATTAAAAATGATGATGGATCTAAAAATTCTTTGAAAGGTATTAAGCTCCCGACATGTAAATTACTAAATTGAAGGTAAGTCTTTCTTCAGGTACTTATATATTACACATTAAGGGCAAGACACTAAAGGGGAAAAAAAAGACACTAAAGGGAAATGAAAAGAGAGCAAAAAGTATAAGAGCATGCTATAATGGAAGGAGCAAGAACTGAAAAATGAGATCTGGGTGTCTGTTACTGACAAGATCTGAGATGCTAAAAAAGACACTTTACCTGCCTAGATCTTCTTTTTCAATTACAAAATTAAAGCGTTGGTCAGATGATATTTTGAAGGTCCTTTCTGTTTTTAATAATCCATGGAAGGAAATGGAAGAGACTTTTAACACTTATCATATGGTTCATCCTTAAAACTGTTTCTTCAAATATCCTCCAGACCTCCTCTTTTCTTCCATTGTTTTCATCTGGCCAAATTCCAAACCTGATTTGACTCCACCCTGGCAGCTAAACATTGCCAGAGAATATCACTCAAGAAAGCAGGTTGGTTTCACTTTCTTAAATTATGATCTCAAAGATCAAATTGCCAGTCAATACTGCCTGACAATCATAGTATTTATTCTAATAAGATAGCCTTTTCATTTCTAGATACGACTATTTTACAACTTTTCCTACCTCAGACCTCCTGTATGTCCTTCTCTACCCTCACTTTTACAGTCCTACTTCTTTGAGGAAACAGAAACCATTAGAAGCAAACTCCATCATCTTCCTGAGATTAAATGTAGCAAATTAACTATAAATCTGTCCATTTTATCTAGCCCTCTTCTTGTTAAAAAGATGTCCTTACCAAAGATTAACCCCTCCTCTTGTGCTCTGTATACCATACCTTCTCACTTTCTAAAAGATTTCACTCCCAAAATTTGCTCCTTATTTACTTGTACATTATCAATATCCCTTCTATGCTGAATCACTTTCGTTAGCATACAAAAGGTAGGGTCAATGCTCATTTCTCTATAGTTACCACTCAATTCCACTGTTCTCCTTCAATCTCCATCACTCCACTGACTCTATTAGTCATGTAACCAAATATAAGAGACTATTCGATGTCTTCTTTTAATCTCACAACAGCTGTTATCACAATCAACAATTCTCTTGGAATATGGCTTCTGTTATTCTATTTACCCTTGGTTTTCCTTCTACCTCATTGACTCCTTCAGTCACTTTTCTTGTCCTATGTCAGGTCTAAGACAAAAAAATGTTTTAAAGCTCAGTGTAAGGCATTCTTATATATCCATAATTTCTCTGTAGGTCAGCTTGTCCATTATCATGGATTTGAATATTATCTATATTCTGATATTTCCTAAATTTATATTCCATTCTAGTCCTCTTCTCTGAGCTACATAGTCTCAAATCCAGCTGTCAGCTTCTCCTCTCCACTCAGAATTCTCATAAACATCTCAAATTTATTATCTCCAAATTGATCTTGTGCTTCCACCAAATTTTTCCTCCACATTATCACTGTTTAAATGAGTGGAACTAGTTACTCAAGCCAGAAAATTAGGAGTTATCTTTCATAGTTCGCTATTACTCTTCACATCTATTTTTTTTTAAGATTCCATCCATTCACTCATGAGACACACACACACACACACACACACACACACACAGAGACAGAGACAGAGAGAGAAGCAGGTGCCACGCAAGGAGCCAGATGTGGGACTCAATCCCAGGACCTCGGGATCACACCCTGAGCCAATTGTAGATGCTCAAATGCTGAGCCACCCAGGCATCCCACTTCACATCTAATTTATTAGTAAGTCTTGATATTTTTGCCTCCAAAATGTATCTTGAGCCTGTCTTCTGTCCATCTTTTTTGCAACCACCATATTCAGGATTATTATCATCTTGTTGAAATAGTCTCTTACCTGTCTCATTCTAGTTCATTAAAATTTCCCTCTAATTCCTTTATTAAACAGAATCAAAAGTGATTTTAAGCTCTAAAATGGATTACAATTCTGCTTAACACCCTCTAACAAATTCCTACAGTATTTAAGTTTATTATTTATTTATTTGTTTTTAAGTAATCTCCACATCAAGGTGGGGCTCAAACTCATAATCCTGTGATCAAGAGTTGCACACTCTTCCAGCTGAGCCAGCCAAGGGCCCTCCTGTAGTATTTAAAAATCTATGTGTCATAGCATGCCCTACAGGAACCTGAATGATCTGGGCCTTTCCTATTTTTTTCTTCATTTCCCTGTCTCTTTGCTTTTCTGTTTATTTTTTTCTCTCTCCAACTCCCCTTCTACCATATGTTGGGTTTCATTTTTCATTTTACTTCAGTTTTTCTAATACTTTAAATAATTCCTTCAAGTCCTGTTCCCTCTGCCTAGAATACTATACTGCCTCCCAACTCTTATGTGACTATCTCTTTCCCCTTGTTTAGGTCTCAATTTTTTTAATGATTTTCTTGACCACAGTAACAAAAATATCCTTCTCCCAAACACCCATATATATATTTCCTATCTGGGTCCTTGTTTTTTACATTCATAGTAGACAACTTAAAATTATTTTATGGGTCTCTTTCCTTGTTTTTAGTCTTTCTTTTCCACTAAAATGTTAAATCCATGAGACATAGAGAGTATTCCTGACTTGTTAAAAAATTCTTGACCTTTCCCTTATTTTATCCTAAGTACCTTTCAAAGAGTTTTGCACATAGTAGGCACCTAATAAATATAGTTGGATGGATAAATTAATGTATTAAATACTTAACATTGGCCAGTGATTGTAAAAAACATGTACTAGAATCAATATGCTATTCTACAGATGAGGAAATAGACTATCAGATGAGTGATGTGACTTGTTCAAAGGCACACAGCCATTAAGTAGCAGAGCTGGAATCTGAATTCAGGTATGATTCTTTTTACTATAACTAACCATCATCCTACCATCAGTAGTTCACCTTCACTCCACTATACTTCCTCTACTAATGTTTAGAGAACTTGTTATCAAAAAGTTTTAAGGGTTAGACATCCTTCAACATAATGAATTTCAATTCATGGAATTTAATTGGTATGGAATTTCTAAAACAAAAAAAACAGATTTTATCATTGACTTTATACAATTTACACATAAGTGATTCAGAATCCCCACTGCTGATGAAAACACCACTAGCATCTGTAGAAGCAACCAGAATAAGATTTCCAAGGATAGAACATTTTCCTTCTGTCTTTTTAAAATAAATATCGGGAAAAATGTGCATATTTATGTGTCACAGTCACAGTTTCGAGGGCTTATACATTATATATATGATGAGGTAATTGAAGTAATGGATGAACCTTCCAAATGGCTCCTGGGGGCCTATGGTCAAATTTATTAAGAATCCTGAGCTTCCTGAAAAAAGCCAGTTATACTTGATATGTATGATGCCTCTAAGCAGTTTGGTTTTTTCTAAAAATAGCATTTGATCAATGGTCATTCTTTATATTTTTACTTTTAGATCTGAGTCATGGCTAGCACTGAAGAAGAAAATATAACTCAAATTACAGAATTTATCCTTTTGGGTTTTGGGGATCTCCATGGCCTTCAGTTTCTTCTTTTTGGGGTATTTCTGGTCATCTATGTGGTGACTCTCATGAGCAACATTGTAATCCTAACTGTGTGTCAGCTGACCACTCCCTTCACACCCCCCATGTATTTCTTTCTTGGCCACTTCTCCTTCCTAGACATTGGGTACACCACTACCATTGAGCCCTTGATGCTGAGGACATTCTTATCAGCTCATGTGCCTATTTCCTTCCCAGGCTGTGCTTGCCAGTTCTTTGCATGGATTATTGTGCTAAATCCTCACAGCAACACTGTGAGGTAGCTACCGTTATTATCCCCATTTTACAAATATTACAACTGAGTCCCAGAAATTAATTCACTTGTTCAAAACCATCCAGCCAAGCCGTAGCGATACCAGAATATGAATTTGAACCCAAGGTCTGCTTGGCACCAAATCTATGATTTTTCCACTAATTCAGGGAGCCCTGAATGGACTGCCAAAAATGGTTATCTCGTACCATAGAAGACATTACTTCATATGACATTTCTCAGGAAAACATGAGTTAGGGCAGCCTGGGTGGCTCAGCAGTTTAGCACCACTTTCAGCCCAGGGCCTGATCCTGGAGACCCGGGATTGAGTTCCACGTCAGGCTCCCTGCATGGAACCTGCTTCTCCTTCTGCCTGTGTCTCTGCCTCTCTCTCTCTCTCTCTCTCTCTCTCTCTCTCTCTCTGTGTGTGTGTGTTTCTCATGAATAAATAAATAAAATATTTAAAAAAAGAAAACATGAGTTAGATGTGAAGTGAGAAGTAGAAATGTGAACTGGTGCAGCCACTCTGGAAAACTGTGTGGAGGTTCCTCAAAGAGTTAAAAATAGATCTGCCCTACAACCCAGCAATTTCACTGCTGGGGATTTACCCCAAAGATACACATGCAGTGAAACGCCGGGACACCTGCACCCCGATGTTTATAGCAGCAACGTCCACAATAGCCAAACTGTGGAATGAGCCTCGGTGTCCATCGAAAGATGAATGGATAAAGAAGATGTGGTTTATGTATACAATGGAATATTACTCAGCCATTAGAAATGACAAATACCCACCATTTGCTTCCACGTGGATAGAACTGGAGGGTATCATGCTGAGTGAAGTAAGTCAATCAGAGAAGGACAAACATTATATGGTCTCATTCATCTGGGGAATATAAAAAATAATGAAAGGGAATAAAGGGGAAAGGAGAAAAAATGAGTGGGAAATATCAGAAAGGGAGACAGAACATGAGAGACTCCTAACTCTGGGAAACGAACTAGGGGTGGTGGAAGGGGAGGTGGGCGGGGGTTGGGTTGACTGGGTGACAGGCACTGAGGGGGGCCCTTGATGGGATGAGCACTGGGTGTTATTCTATATGTTGGCAAATTGAACAATAAAAAACAAATTTATTTAAAAAAAAAATAAGTAGAAAAGTAATGTAATGCAATTGAAATGCATATCTGCCTCCTTTTCCCACCAAAATTTTGATAAAAATGCATGAGATAAAAATGTCATGGGATTAAAATTTATTTTAGTTTTTCATCTCAGGATTATTTATTAAAATAAAAGATTAAAACCAACCTAATTGGTTCCATAAATTAAATCACATCTACACAATGGAACACAGTACATCCATAAACAAACAAAAACAGTATAAAAGAATGTGTCAGCTCTGCAGGTGCTAATATGGAAAGCTCTCCATGATATACTCTAAGTACAAAAAGCAAGGTGTAGTGCAGTGTGTATGGTATGACACCATTTGTGTAACAATAAGTAAAATAAATTATATTTAATTGTAGATGTGCAGACTATTCTAGGGAAGTGCATATGAATTCAGTGATATCAATTGCTTCTTGGAAGAGAAATTAAATGGAGTGGAAGTATACTTTTTGAGGTGAGAATCATGTGACTATATTACTGACAAGTCATCAAGTTTAGAAAATCATTATAGATCATAAAAGTAGCATTGCTAAACAGCTCACTTTTATGTATCAGCATGGAAGCACCTCTAAGACATTTAGAAGGCTTCTCTTTTCTCACAGATATGTTGTACACTCTCCAAGGGCAAGGACCTTATCATTACTTCCATATTCCCCTACAGTGCCCTAAAGACCAAAAAAGTGTGAATAGCATAGATGGGTTTTTTTTGTATATTTTTTTATTGGAGTTCGATTTGCCTACAGCATAGGTGTTTAACTTAACATTTGGTACTATCATCCAAGACGGGGGGGGCGGCTCAACATCCATTGAGCATAACAGTTCCTAACACCTTAATGTATTTCCATCTCTATAATAGAAAGCCAAAGAGGTGGAGTACAAGCTGTGTATCCAAAATTCTTCTCATTCTCCTATAGCTGTGCTACCATAAAGGCTGGCAAGGGGTTGAGCATGAAGTGAGAATGCTTTCCTAGGCTCTTACACTGTCACCAGAATGATCTTCCTGCACTGAAAATTTATTCACATCCCTCCTGTGTTTAATCAGCCTCTGCCACAAGGATCTCCATTTAAGAACAGAATAAAGGTCTCATATTCTTTGTGACTCCATGACTTTGCACATGATGCTTCTCCTTTTACCTCTGCCTCACCTCTTCTGTGTTTCTTCTCTCATTTTCACCCTTCAAGCCCAAGTCAAATATCAAACTTCAAATGTTACAAATTCTATGAAGCATTTCCTGATCCTTCACCACCTCTCTAAAGATAGGCCTTCTTTTTCCCTATGCTACTAAAGCACTTTGCATATGTTTCTATTTTAGCATTGATTATATGATATAGTAGTTTTTTGCATATGTGTCATTCTTTCCATTTAATAAGTTCCTTAAAGACAAAGAATATGTCCTATTCATATCTGTCTCTACTCCACTTTCATCTCCAACTCTTCTCAGCACCTAGAATGGGACCTGACATAGAATAAGTATTCAAATATACATTTAAAAATAAATATACTTATTAAATGACTCAACTAAACCCACACAATTGATTAGGGGATGGTCAACCTTTGGCTTCTAGTAAATTGTTCTTCTATTATATAATGCTGATATTTATCCTACAGGGTTGTTGTTCACCTTCCTAAAGTAGAGTCCTAAGGATATTTATAGTTCTTGCAATTGGATATTTGTTTTGCGGCCAATTTGACAGTAGAACTTGTGCTAAGGAGTGGAGAATCTTGAGCATCTCCTCCAGGATCAGAGACCAGCATTGCCTTGAATCTTTGAAAAGGAAGCCTAAATTATTCATTTTTTCATATTTTAACACATTTGTTCAATATAAATATGTTAAATATAAATTTAAGTATAAACTTCACATATCGATATGTTATAGCCTGCACCAAGTAGATATTTGTTCGACTAACCCAGGCTGAGGGAAGATTGAATGGCCTGAATTTCTGGGAATGGGACTGGCCTCTGTTGAGAAGATCATCAATTTCTAATATTCATGTTCCTAAATCTGGAGTCATAGGTCTTGGAGATTTGTAAGTTGTACAATACATTGAGGGAAAAAAATGTGAAGAGGAGGGGATAGCTCCACCTGGAAAATTTAAGAATCATTGCCTCTTCCACAATACCAGCTGCCATCTGCCAATGAGAAGGCAACACATCCATGGAGAGTGGCAATTAGAGCTAATTGGGTTTCCTCTTTTTAATACCTGAAACAGGGCTTCACTGAGATCAGGTAAGGAGATCTATTAAAGGCAAGCTGTTCTCTGCATATCAGTTAATTCAAAGTACTTAAGAAGGCTGATTATATGTCATGCTCTCCAAGGATAACTGAAGCTCAAAATGGTGGTTTGTGTAAGTTTAAGGACTTGATTCTTAAACCAAATGCAAATAAATCCTTTGAGAAAAACCTAAATTAGAGTATGAAGGCAATGCCTTTAGAGAGAATAGACACTTTTGTATAAGCACAGTTCAATTTAGCCTATATAAAGACAGGCATCTGGATAAAAGTGGAGAAATTCAGGTAAATATTCAGCTTTAGGGGCACTGAATATGCAAAATTTTCAGGTACCTCTTTGTATTTTTCACTATCTGAAAAAATTCCAATATTCAGTTATGCTTAAAGAGTAGGCTTACCACTCAGACACACTAGCTTGTGTGTCCTGGCTCTGTGACCATAGATAAGTAAATTAGCCTTGCTGATCTTTAAATCCATCCTGTGTAAAATGGAAATTCTAGTATCTATCTTACCTCACTAGGCTATTATGAGGATTAAAAGAGATAATGCATGTAAAACCCTTGTGCATAAGACATAATCTATGTTAATTATTTTGTTAGTAGTTATGATGATCATGATAATTATGATGTTGTCATTGGGCCCTTTCCTGCTTTGATATAGTAAAGAAATATCAACTAAAAAGGTACCTAATTACTATATAGTAGTCTGACTGCTGAAAGGAGAAACTAGAGGCCAAGCTTCTGAAGCTTCTCAGTTTTACCAGAGCCTCAGTTTACTATCATGTCTGGCAAGTCAAATACAAGCTATTTCATATATTAGTTGACTGAGCATCTTTTGGAAGTTTTGAATTCTGCTGTCCAACATCTGACTTTTAATGGCAGCCCAAGCAATAAGACCAGACTGGCTCCACCTTAATCTTTTTGCAAGAATCTTTCTTTCTTTCTTTCTTTCTTTCTTTTTCTTTCTTTCTTTCTTTCTTTCTTTCTTTCTTTCTTTCTTTCTTTCTTTCTTTCTTTCTCTTTCTTTCTTTCTTTTTCTTTCTTTCTTTCTTTCTTTCTTTCTTTCTTTCTTTCTTCTTTCTTTCTTTCTTTCTTTCTTCTTTCTTTTCTTTCTCTTCCTTTCTTTCTCTTTCTTTCTTTCTTTTTTCTTTCTTCTTTCTTTCTTCCTTCCTTTCTTCTTTTCTTTCTTTCTTCTTTCTTTCTTTCTCTTTCTTCTTTTCTTTCCTTATTGCCATGTTTCTTTTACTAAAATCCTTCTGACAACAAGTAAAGTGCAGAGAAACAAAGGGGGTGCTAGTAAAAGTTATAGCATAGAAAATACAGTCAATGATATTCTGATAGTGTTGCATGGTGACAGATGGTACCTATACTTGTGGTGAGTACAGCATAATGTAATAGAGTTGTCTAATCACTATGTTGCACATTTGAAACTAATGTAATACTGTGTGTCAACTCTACTCAGAAAAGAGTGCCTGATGGGAGAGGAAGGCATGCTAAGGGGGAATAGATCTGTTAAACTGCTAATAGTTTGATCCCAATTTCATCATATATTGTTATTCTATGTTCTCTGGCTACATATGGGATCCTCTTTCAGCTTCTTGAATCTGTAAATTATTTTCTGCTTCAGAATGTTTATGTATGCTATCTCCTCTACCTAAAATGTTCTCCCTCCAAACTTAATGTAGTTAACTCTTTCTTATCCTCTGTACTCTCCTTAAATTTTATATAAAAGAGAAAATATTTGGGCACTCCATCTAAATTAACTTCCCTGCCAATAATCATCACCTCCATCTGGTTAGGCTCCGTTTCAATGTATCATCATTTTTCTTAGCAACTAGGAAAGTGGTAATGATGTAATCATTTATATACTTTTTTTTTATGTCTGTGTCCCAGAACCTCTGTGCCTGCCTCTTAGTAAGCACTCAATACATATTTGATGAATAAATGAACAAATGCTTTTAGAATTCTCACCACTTGGTTAGTCAATGGGTAGGTATTCAATGGTCATGACTTTGATAGATGGATAACTAAGGAGGGTTTGAAACATATCCAAAAATTATTTTGTGTTCCTCCTATCAAAAGTCAAATTGGTGTCATCTCCCTAATATCAAAGTGATTGTGATAGGTTGGACCAATGGAGCATGACTAGGGCATGTGGGCACAACAGTAGCACCCAGAATCTAAGGAGTGGTTTTCAAGGCTGGGTCATAAAAAGTGATGTGGATTTTGCCTTTTTTCTGTAAATTTGCTTTTGGGGCACTTAGATAACATGTGTGGAATTCAACAATCCTGAGGCCACCATTCTGTGAAGAAGACCGAGTCACATGGAGAGGCCATGTAAAAGTGTTCTGGTTGTCAGTTCCTGGGAGACAGATGTGATGTCTACACAAAATCTGTAGGGTCTATTTCATGTCTTTATTCTTCAATAGTCTGCCCATTGAGAAGTAAGATCTATGTATTCTCCCTTTGAATATGGAATAGCTATGACATCTTGGACCAATAGAGCATGACCAGAGCACTGAAAAGAGGGTAACAATTACAACCAGCATCGCCAGATATGTAAGTGAAGAGGCTTCTAGATGATCCCACTTTCTAGCTATCTGGTCATAAAGTTTTCCAAGCCAAAGACCCAGACATCATAAGGCAGAGATATGCTATTCCTGCTGGGACCTGTCCAAATTCTCAACCCAGAGAATTCATAAGTATAATCCAATTGTTTTATTTCACTAATTCTTTGGGTAGTTTGTTATAGAGGAATGGTAACTAGACTAGTCGCCATGGCATCCATGTCATTTTAGGATGCAAAAAGTAAGTTCAGAGAATTCAGCTATATGGCAAAATGCCTCTTGACTGATACTGGAGTTTTAAAATACATATTATACCATTTAATACATTCCTACACTTGCTTGAAGACCTGTTTCTCTGAAGAGAAGCATCCCTGAGCCTTCTGAGCAGAAAGGAATACTTCATCCATCCTAGATGCTACCACTGTGTTGAGGATACCCCTCTATTAGTGCCCTTGTTGGTCTCATTGGACATTTTCTCTCTCCCTTCCTAAAATATATTGTCTATATCACTTCCGTCTGCAAGGCACTGGTGGTTCAGTTAATACATTTTTAGTGATTAAACAAGTGTTTCTGATGATCATTTTAATCTGGTCTGGCTTCGATCTCTTCTACATGCCAGGTTTCACCATGTACTAGGTCGGCACCAAGCTCCCTCTAACAAAATTGGAATATAGATGAGGGTCTGAGCCATCTGTGCTGTTCTCTTTGATTTAAGGTCATCTGGGGTTTCAACATCCAGATTTCACCACTATATTTCATACATTCATTTCCCACAGTTCTGCTTCCTACAGAAGTAAATACATGGAGAGATGGTCATGGTAGTGAGGAAGCCAAGGCTACAGCTAAAAGCAACAATAATCATGGTAATAATAAATGCAACTAATGATTAATGAAATTTTACTATGCTCCCATCAGTGTACTAATGTTTTATGTACATGAAATCTTCACATGAAATCAAAACAGCCATACAAGACAGACACAATTATTATCGCCATTTTACAGATGAGAAAATTGAAGTTCAGAGAGTAAACACCAAAATTTCACTGCTAGCATGTTGTAGCATCCAATCTGACTCGAAACTTAGTCTACTGACAAGTATTCCCATCAGTATGTCAGCTTCCTTGGAATTTTTAAAGCCATTTATCTTTAATGGCAAAAGAAAAGAAATCCGAGTCTGGAATTTAAAGACATTTCAGACAATAGCTTCATTGAATGAAGGGAAGGATGTGTTGAGGGTTAATCTGAAGCAGGGTTTTCTTTTTGGTATGAATCTATCCCCTTAAAGACAGCTGTGCAGATGACTGTATTAGACATTTAATAGAATCAGGGGCAGGAAGGATGATGTCTGTGTGTTGAATTCAGTCATTTTCCCTTACCTTGTGATCCACTTGCCCCTGGAGCTCCAGATAGTAAGATTCAGAACCCATTTCCTCCCCTATGTTGCCAATATTGGCCAAGCTTTTCTCTTTTTTTCCCACCTGAAATCCCTTTGGAGGTGGCAGGGAGCACCCACTGAGGTTGGCAGAAGGCGGCATAAGAAAGGGCTGGCTCTTGATGGGCACTTCCAGATGAAAGAACACTGTGAATGGCAACCGGAAATAGTTATTAGGTGAAAAGACCCCAGATTTTATCTTCTAAGGATAACAAGTGTTTGATGAAGGTGATGATTAATGTCAACTCCATATCCGCACTATTGATGTGGATACAGATGAGGGATATACAAGAGCTGAGAAACTCAGGAAAGAAACTAAGAATGTAGTTTAACTGTGTGGAAGTAATTCTAATTACAGGCATTTATGTGAACTGTTTACAATTTATGCTTAATTGCCACCCAGCCCAATAACAATTATGCATATCATTAAATATGTGTCAGATTAATTTTGTTGTAAATTTTTATTATAACAGCAAACTCTATATGTGTGTACTTTGTCTTCATAATTTGTTGCTCAGATTGCTCACAATTTAGGAAAAAATGAGACAGAACATTGGCTAGGAGACCAAAAGTAGGGAAGTTGCAGAGGTGGCTGCCTGGGGTTGAATATTTACTATGGGTAGCACACAAAGTGGATAATCAACAAATGCATAAATCCCTGCAGCTTAACTTCACCAGAGCCCTGCAGGCAGCTCAACAATCTTTTATTCATTTATTGTTGATTCTTTGGCTTTATTTATGCCTACAGCATGTCCCAAGCCTTTTCTGGACTTTTTGGCCTCTCAACTTGCCCCTCCTCTCTTGACTCTTACTCAAAGGGTAAGGATGACCTCATCCTGGCCTTCACAGAGCAGGGCTGGCTGGTGCTTCCCTACTCTGCCTCCTAAATTTCTTTCATGCTGCAATCCCCTTCTCCGGTGGGCCTCTGGCCTCTGACAAATAAGTGTGCCCTTGTGCTTGTGCTCTGGTCCCTTCCCTTCCCATCTCTTCAAAGACTGGCCCCATCATTTCATTAGGTCTTCAATCTGTTGTTGTTGTTTGTTTGTTTGTTTTTTTACCATGAATGTAATAGGTACTCAGTAAATCTTTGTTAATCTCCTTTAGACACACATGGGACATCTTCTCTCTCCCTCTTTCTTTCATACACACACACACACACACACACACACACAAACTGTCCTTTGTATTTCTCCAGCTACCACCATTTTCTCTCCTTCCTAATTTAACTTTGTACTTATTGTACATTTTCTGTATCCAATTAAGTTAGAAAGTCATTAAGAGAAAGGGTTTTCTATGTTATTATTTTCTGATTTTTTTAGCACATCTTAAAGCACTCAAAAATGCTGAAAGATCTTCATTCATGAATCTTTTACAGACTGATTATTCTGTAGAGGGATGAGGATGTCTAGCACTTTCTTCTCCAGCTTGCTCTTAGAAAGCCTGAGTAAGATAATAGAAAGCATGTGTCTTTGGCATCAGACAGACTTGAGTTCCACTCTAGGCTCTGCCACTCAGTGATTAAGAGAACTTAGGCAACTTACTTCATCTTTCTCAGGTCCAATTACCTCATCCAAAAAATGGGGATAACAATAGTACCTATCATACAGGATTGTTGTAAGGATGAAATGACAAGCTGATGAAAAAATTCTGACACACACTAGTAATGATTCTTCTCAGGCAGAAACTTTCTGCTCCAGTGGTTCACTCACACTGATGATTGTTCCTTCTACTTTGGTAATAATGAGCCAGGGTTTCAACGACCTCAAGCCTTACTTACTATCCATATTCATCTTGCCTTCTTAGTGCTAGATCAGTAGTTCTCATTCCAATGAGACCTAATACTCCCTCTTGATAACAAATAATTTGTGACTCCTCCTTCACTATCCTGAAATGAAGTTCAGAGATAATATAACCTACCTACATGTATAACTTCAAAAAATCAATTATAGTGACCTAACTGAAATATGAATGAGAAACAAAAGGAAAGTAATTTACAATGAATGATATTTATTTCAATATATAAATGCAAGGGCATGACTACATCAGACAACATAATGAAATACATGATTGCACCAATTTAAAATGAATAAGTTTATATTTAAGAAAAGCAAGAGGATTGAGAGTCATTGCATATAAGAAAGGAAAAGATAGGGATCCCTGGGTGGCGCAGCGGTTTGGCACCTGCCTTTGGCCCAGGGCGCGATCCTGGAGACCCGGGATCGAATCCCACATCGGGCTCCCGGTGCATGGAGCCTGCTTCTCCCTCTGCCTGTGTCTCTGCCAATCTCTCTCTCTCTCTCTGTGACTATCATAAATAAATTTAAAAAAATTTAAAAAAAAAAAAAAAAGAAAGGAAAAGATAAATAATAGGAAAACAGTAGGATAAAAGCTACTGTTGAGATAAGACAAAATTCAGATAATTAAAAACAGTTTTCTCACCTATATGATTAAGACTCACTGCAATATTTCTAAAACCGTGTGGGATACAAAATAACTGTTTATATAGCATTATCCCATGCATTTCAGAACAACTAGCATCACTGGCTTCTATCCACTAAATGTTAGCACCTCCCAAATATTGTGACAACCGAAATGTCCCCACAATTTTCCAAACACATACTGATAGATGGAACTCCCTTAGTTAAGAACATGCCAAGTAAGGAAAAAGCAAATCTGGCAAGGGCCATGGAACTTGCTTTCCTAAGATGTAGGAATCTCCATGAGTTGGAGTTCCTTGTCTTTTTAATGTGACCTTCAGATTCTGAGACTCAATGTCAAGATCCTGATAGTGATATTGAACAACCATAGTCTTTGCTCCCCTGTGTGTTACTCTAATCCTACTTTATTTATCCTGTTGAATATCTGTTACCAATTCAGCACTGTCTCACTGATTCAGCCTATTTTTTTTTTTTTTTTTTTTTTGTCTCATGAAGTAATTTGTTTCTCAAGATAGGTCAGCTGGCCCACACATAGCAGTAGCTTGGTAACAAATGAATGTTGTCAATGGCCATAATGTCTTTGGCTACCACTTAAGTTTCTACCAACTTCAAATACTCTCACCTCCAGTCATTTTAACATCAAGCCTTTGACATCCTACTAGTAAACGTTTCATAGTTTATGTGTTTTCTTAACTCCAGCTTGACCTTTTTTTAGGTGCCAAATATTTATTTTAATTTATTTTAATAATATGTCCAAAATGTATTCTGTTTTATTAAAGTGATGGTACTGAGCATTATTATTTCTTTGATGTTTTGTAGATACTGTTCAATTGAAATATTCTTTTAATAACTATGTATTTTCCCAAAATTTTATTATTAAAACCTTCATAACTTTCAGAACACAGATGTTATTTTTAAATAACACCTAAAATTTCACAACCTAAATTCTACCATTAACATTTTAGTATACTTGCTTTATCAGATAGGCATCAGACTCCCTCTCCATCCAGCAATCCATCTTATTGCTTGACATATTTCAGAGTAAATTGCAAACATCAATACACTCATCTCTAAGTCCTTCAGAATGTATGCCATTAGAGTTAAATATTTGCTTATAGATTTTCTTTTGATGTAAATTTTATATACAATGAAGTACAAAAGCCTTATATCCACAATTGAAGAGTTTTTACAGTAAAATGCATATATGTGCTCAACTTGAATACCTTTCAAAATATAAAACATTACCATTATCCCAGAATTCTCTCATTCCCTAACCCAGTCAATCTTTGCCTGATCCCTCCAGAGGCAAACATTGTTCTGACTTTTGCCTGCAATAGGTTAATCTTGTCAGCTCTAGAACTTCATATGCATGTAGTAAGGCAGAAAGTAATTTTATATCTGAAGTTTTCTTCATACAAAATAATGTTTTTAATTTTTTGTAATTTTTAAAAGATTTTATTTATTTATGCATGAGAGACACAGAGAGAGAGGCACAGACACAGGCAGAGGGAGAAGCAGGCTCCACGCAGGGAGCCTGACGCGGGACTCGATCTCAGGTCTCCAGGGTCATGCCCTGGGCTGAAGGCGGCACTAAACTGCTGAGCCACCCGGGCTCCCAATTTTTTATAATTTTTAAAAATGATTTATTTATTTTCGTGCAAGAGAGACATACGGACCATGTGCAAGTGAAGGGGGAGGGGCAGACGGAGAGGGAGAGAGAATCTCTGGCAGACTCCCCACTGAGTGCAGAACCTGACAAAGGGCTCCATCCCATAACCTTGATATCATGAGCCACCCAGAAATCCCTAAAATAATGTTTTTTTAGATTCATCTGTATTATCCCATGTACTCTGTAGTTTGTTTCTGATTATTGTGATGTTTAATTCTACGAATATAGCAAAGTCTATCCATTATTATATTGATAAACTCCTGGGCTGTTTCCAGTTTTTGGCTATTATGGTTAAATCTTTTTTTTTTTTTATTAAGTTTTTAATTTTAATTCCAGTATAGTTACCATACAGTGTTACATTAGTTCCAGGTATACAATGTAATGATTCAGTAATTATATACATTACTCAGTGCTCATCACAATAAGTGTACTCTTAATTCCCATCACCTATTTCAACCATCTCCTCTCCCACCTCCCCTCTGGTAACCATCAGTTTATTCTCTATAGTTAAGAATCTGTTACTTAAAAAAAAGAATCTGTTATTTGGTTTGTCTCTCTCTCTCTCTCTTTTTATTTGTTCATTTGTTTTGTTTCTTAAGTTCCACTAAGTGAGATCATATGGTATTTGTCTTTCTCTGATTGACTTATTTCACATAGCATTATACACTCTAGCTCCATCCATGCTATTGCAAATGGCAAGACTTCATTCTTTTTACGGCTGAATAATATTCCATTGTATACATATATACATATAATCTCCATTATATTATATAACATATATTCCATAAATATAATTACATATAGATAATTTCCATTTTATATACCACATCTTCCATTTTATATATATAAAATGTATACATATATACCTGTCATATATACTATATATAATCACATCTTCATCCATTCCATTATATATACCACATCTTCCATTTTATATATATATATAATGTATATATATACATGCCATAAATAATATATATACATATTATATATATATGTGTGTGTGTGTGTATATATATATATATATATATATATATATATATCTCCATTCATCTATCAGTGGGCAATACTTGGACTGCTTCCATAATTTGGCTATTGTCAATAATGTGGCAATAAACATAGGGATGCATATACCCTTTCAAAGTAGTGTTTTTGTATTCTTTGGGTAAATATCCAGTTAGATCATTACTGGATCATAGGGTAGTTCTACTTTTAATTTTTTGAGGAAATGTCATACTGTTTTCCACAGTGGCTGCCTCAGTTTGCATTCCCACCAACAGTGCAAGAGGGTTCCTTTTTCTCCAGATCCTCACCAACACTTCTTGTTTCTTTTCTTCTTGATTTTAGCTGTTCTGACAGGCATGAGGTGATGTCTCATTAAAGTTTTGATTTGCATTTCCCTGATGATCAGTGACGATCATCTTTTCATGTGTCTATCTTCCATCTATATGTCTTCTCTGGAGAAATAATCTGTTCATGTCTTTGGCCCATTTTTAATTGGATTATTTTTTGGCATTAAGTTCTATCAACTCACTATACATTTGGGATATTAACCCTTGATCAGATATGTCATATGCAAATATCTTCTCCCATTCAGTGGGTTGAATTTTAGTTTTATTGTTTCCTTCCTTTGCTGTGCAGAAGCTTTTTATTTTGATATAGTCTCAAATAGTTAATTTTTACTTTTGTTTCCCTTGCCTCAGAAGACATATTTGGGAAAATGTTGCTATGGCCGATATCAGAGAAATTATTGTCTATGCTTTCTTCTAGGATTTTTATGGTTTCAGGCTCACATTTAGACCTTTAATCCGTAATGAGTTTATTTTTGTGTATGGTGTAAGAATGTGGTCTATTTTCCTCCTTTTGTATGTAGCTATACAGTTTTCTCAACACCATTTATTGAAAAGACTTTTTCCCAATGTATATTATTGCCTCTTTTGTCAAACATTTACTATATAAACATGTGATTGTTTCTGGGCTTTCTACCCTGTTACATTGATCTATGTGTATACTTTTGTGCCAGTACCATACTGTTTTGATTACTACAACATTGTAGCATATTTTGAAATCTGGAATTATGATATATTATTGTGGTTAAATCTTCTATTAATGTTCATGTAAAGTTTTTATGTGAACATTTATTTTTTCTTTATGTTGAGTAAATATGTAGGAGTGCAATTGCTTGGTCATAGAATAGTTTGGTTTAATAAAAAATTGCAAGACCATTTTCTAAAGTTGTATCATTTTATACTTTCACCCAAATGTAACAAAGTTATGATTTGTCCACATCATTGCCCACATTTGGTGTTGATAGTTTTCTTAATTTTAGATTTTCAGGTGGGTGTGTATTGATTACCTCATTGTAGTTTTATTTTGCCTTTCTCAAATGACTGATGATACTGAGTACTTTTTCATTGTGTACTGGACTTTAGTACATTTTTTCCTTGTTGAATATCTGTTCAAAACTTTTACCTCCTTAAAAATTATTTAAAATAAGTTTAGATTTATGGAAGACTTGCAAGAATACTATGGAGAGTTTCTATGTAATCTTCATTCAGCATCCTCTAATGTTAACATATTCCATAACCATGATACATTTACCAAAATTAACACTGGCACATTAAATTTATTTATTTATTTATTTATTTATTTATTTATTTATTTATTTATTTATTTGACACAGAGAGAGCAAGAGAGCACAGCAGGCCGAGGGGGAGGGAGAGAGAGAAGCAGGCTCCCAGCTGAGCAAGGAGCCCAATATGGCTCTATCCCAGGACTTCGAGATCATGAACTGAGCTCAAGGCAGACACTTAATGGACTGAGCCACCCAGGTGCCCCTGCACATTACTATTACCTAAACTACAGACTTTATTAGGATTTCACAGTTTTAGCTCAGATGTCCTTTTTCTGTCCACAGACCAAATGCAGAATGCCGCATTGTATTTGCTTGTCATAGCTCCTTGGTCTCCTCCAATCTGTGTCAGGTTCTTTATCTTTCCTTGTTCATAATTCCAGCACTTTTGAGAAATGTTAGTTATTTTGTGCAATGTCCCTTAATTTCACATTTTCTGATGTTTTCTCAAGATTAGACTTGGGTTATATGTTAAGGAGAACCACAGAGGCAAAGTGCCCTTCTCAGCACATGATATCAGAGGGTACATGATATATCACTGGTGATGTTAGCTTTGGCCATTTGATCAAGGTGTTGTCTTCTTGGTTTTTTACTGTGAAGTTAACACACATACTCCATATATACATACTCAGTTATAGTTCATGGTCTTTCTGATATAAGCAAGTCACTAAGTCCCCATATTTAAATGGAGAAGGATTAGAGAGCCTAGGTGGCTTGTCAGTTAAGCATATGCCCTCAGCTTCTGTCATACTCCCAGGACCTGGATTGAGCCCTGCGTTGGGCTCTTTGCTCAGCTGAGAGTCTGCTTCTCCATCTCCCTCTGCTGCTCCCCCTGCCTGTGCATTCTATCAAATAAATAAATAAATAAATAAATAAATAAATAAATAAAATATTTTTTAAAAAATGGAAGAGAATTAAACTCTACCTCCTAGAGGGAGGAGTACCAAAAAATTGGAAACATATCTTAGCTATAGAAATTCATGATATTTGAGGGAAATGCAAATACCTCATTTCTCCTTAAAGTTTCTACACATTAGTCTTGGCATTTATCAGTGGATCTTGCCTACAGGAATTATTTTATTATTCCATTGTGATTTTCTATTTCCTTCATTCCTTCTACTTTTATTAGAATTCTTCTGTAATAAGAATTGTTCATTTATTTATATCAGTATGGACTTACTTATTCTATGAGTTAAAATACAATAATACCATTATTTAGCTTGCTGCTCTAATTTGTCCAGCTTTAGCCATTGGGAACTATTTCAGGTTGAGTTCTATATTCTTTTGGCATTAGCCTTATTCTTTTGGAGGGTTTTATAGCACTTTCTGGCACTACAAGATATTCCAGTTTCATCTTGTATTTTCCCTGCCTCAGCCCCAGAATCATCCATTTCAAGAAGCCCTGGTTGTTTTTATTGGAGAACGATGTTTAGAAAATAAGATCTGTGCCTAGGTGTGTTTGTTCCTACTGGGGTGTTATTACTTCTAGGCTCTCTTGGTGGACAGAGCTATAAATTTATGCATATATACATATTTACATTATATTCTATATCAATCTACAAACATGTTAAAATAAACATGAATTTATACTGATATCTCTGATTCTATTCCAACACCATGAAGTGGTGGTTTTATTATTCCTCCTGTGGTAGGCAGAATAATGTCCCCCTCCAAAGATGCCCACTCCTAATCTCTGAAACTTGTGAATATGTTACCTCACATGGCACAGGATAATTAAGGTTGCAGATAGAGTTAAAGTTTTTAATCAGGTGACCTTAAATATGGATATTATCTTGAGTTATCTAGGTAGGCCCAATTCAGTCAAACAAGTCCTTAAATTTCAAAGAGGTAGGCTAAAGAGGGAATCAGAGGGAGATGTGAGTATGCAAGAGAGATGCAGAGAGATGCAACATTGCTGGATTTGAAGACTGAGGAAGAGTACCATGAGCCAAGGAATATGAGTGGCCTCAGGAAGTGGGAAAAGGCAAGGAAGCAGATTATTCTCTATAGTCACCAGAAAAGAATGAAGCCTGTTAACAGCTTCGTTTTAGCTCATTGACACTCATGTTAGAATTTTAGTTTATAAAACTGTAGTATAATAAATTTGCATTATTTCAAGCCACTAAGGTTGTGATCATTTATTGTGGCAATAATAGAAAACTAATACATACTCAGTGCTTATTTGTAACTTCTCTCTCTGGTAGAGAAATCTGGCTCTTACTATTCATAATATGCTGGCTTATTTTTTTCTACTCTAGTATAGTTAGTCATAATGTAGTTTCAGAATTGCTGAACCATACTGCTGTAAGAAATATATTTACTAACTAGAGTACATTGTTTGTGTACAAGTCCTTTTTTCTTTATCTTTAAAACAGTATCTAGACAAACCAGTTTTCCAAAATTATTAAGTCAGCTCCTTTCTTCTCTACCTCCTCCAACGAAGTTATATCATATCTGTAATAGAGTTAGATTCATTTGCCATAAACTTCATTCTATCCTGGGTTTCCCAGACATGCTGGTTAAGTTTTTAAAATCTGCATACAGTAAGTCACTTTCATGGGGTACAATTATATAGGTTTTGACAAATGCATAGTCATACACTCACAACTACAATACCATATAGAACATTTTTATCACCCTGAAAATTCTGTGTGACCGCTTTGTAGTCAACTCCTGGCACCCCTCCCAACTTGTAGAAACCACAGATCTATTTTACATCCCTATATTTTTTATATACCTTTTTCAGAGTACATACAAATGGATTTATACACTATATAACCATTGTAGTCATGTTGCTTTCACGTAGCAAAATGCATTTAAGATTCATCCATGTAGTTGCATGAATCAATCCTTTGTTGCTTTCGATTACTGAGTAAAGTTCCATGGTACTCCATTCACCCACTGAAAGACATCTAGCTTATTTCCAGTTTGGGGAGGTAATGAATAAAGCACTTCACACTTTCATGCTCAAGAGTGTGATTGCTGGGTCATATCATAACATTATGTTTAACTTTATAATAAACTACAAGTTTTCCAAGTAGATGAACAATTTTTGTCTATTTTTAAATTGCTTTTTGTCCCCTTATAATTGAATTGTAGTTATATTTTGGTAATTTGTGTTCTGGATAGTAACATTTGAGATATATTGTATTTTCTTCCCATATGTAACTTTTCTATTTGTAACAGTGTACTTTGATTAGCACCAGTTTTTAATTTTGATGGAATCTATCTTATCAATTTTATATTATTACTCTCTGTGACCATATAAGAAACTCTTGCCTACATACTTAGTAACAAAGATACCTTCTCATATTTTCTTCTAAAAGAGTTATGGTTTTAACTTTATCATTAGGCCTATGATTAATCTAGAATTAATTTTTATGTATGCTATGACAAAGTTTGAGATTTATTGTTTTTACACATGGAATTTTTGTATATGCTTTCAAAAAAGGTTTGAAATTTGTTTTTCATTTTTCCCCATATGGATATCTAGTTATTCTAGTACCACTTGTTAAACAGTGAATCAAAGCAAAACAAAGCAAAAACAATTATTTTTTTCTCACCAGATTGCTTGGGCACTTTTGTTAAAAATCACATGACCACAGTTTGGGTTTGTTTCTGCATTCTCTGTTCTATTCAAATAATGTATCTGTCATTACTAAGTTGAGTTCCATGTTATCTTAATCATTGCACCTTAATATTAAGTTTTTAAAACAAATGATGTATATTGTTCAGCTATGTTCTTTTTCTTTTCTTTTTTTGTATATTTTTTATTGGGGTTCGATTTGCCAACATATAGTGTAATACCCAGTACTCATCCCGTCAAGTGCCCCCCTCAGTGCCTGTCACCCAGTCACCCCATCCCCCCACCCACCTAAAAAAATCTTGACCTAAACCTCACACCTTTTACAAAAATTAAATAAAAAAGAATTATGGATATAAATTATAAATATTGTATATAAAACTATAAAACTTTTAGGAATAAATCATAGGAGAAAGTCTTCAGAATCTAAGGCTAGGCAAATCATTCTTAGACTTGACAACAAAAATATGACCAATAAAAGGAAAATTTGATAAATTGGATAGTATCAAAATTTTAAATATGTTCTGCAAGTCATTGTTAAATGGATGAAAAACATGGTACAGATCAGGAGTAACCATTTGCAAATCATATATTAAAGAACTCGTATCTAGAATTTAAAAAGAATTCCTCAAATACAATAGTAAAAAAAAATCTAATTAGAAAATTTGCAAAAGACACAGATAGATATTTCACCAAAGAGGATATAGAGATGACAAAAAAACACACACAAGATGTTGGATGTCATTAAACATTGGGGAATCCCCAAATTAAAACCATGAGTTACCATTACACAGCTATCAGAATGGCCAGGATAAAATATAGCGACAACATCAACTGCTGATAAGAATGCAGGGGAACTTAACCACTCATACATTGGTAAGAGGAATGTAAAAGGGCCTAACTACTCTGACAAGCAGTTTCTTATAAAACTAAGCATGCACCTACCATGTAAGCTAGCAACTGCATTTTGGGTCATTTATAACAGAGAAGCAAGAAGTTCAGTTTACACATAAAGCTAAACATAGCTATTTTTACTAGCCTTTTTTTTTTATAATAACCAACAATTGGAAGCAATCAAGATGTTTATTAATGTGTGTATGGATAAACAAACTGTGGTGTCTCCGTACCATGGTATACTTCTCAGCAATAAAAAGAGCAAATTATAGAAACATGAAACAACTTGGGCAAATATTCAGGGAATTATGCTGAATAAAATAAGCCAACCATGGAACGCCTGGGTGGCCCAGCGTTTGAGTGTCTGCCTTTGGCTCAGGGTGTGATCTCAGGGTCCGGGATCGAGTCCCGCATTGGGCTCCCTGCAGGAAGTCTACTTCTCCCTCTGCCTATGTTTATACCTCTTTTTCTCTCTGTGTCTCTTGTGAATAAATAAATAAAATTCAAAAAAAAAAGAAAGAAGCCAACCATGAGAAGTCACATACTGTATGATTTTATCTATGTAACATTTTTTAAATGACAGAATTCTAGAAATGGAGGACAGAGCAGTGGTTACCAGAGGTCAAAGATGGGGAAAGGAATGCAGAAGTGAGTATGGCATCAGGATGGATCCTATGGAGATAGAATGTTTTGTTTCAATGTCAATATCCTGGTTCTGATATTGTTCTATGAGTTTGGAACATATATTCATGGGGAATATTTATCTGTACTTCTCATTTATTTATACTATGTTTGTGGGTTTGGGTAATAGAGTTAAGTTGGCCTCATAAAATGAGTTTAGATGTGTGCCTTCTTTTGTTATGTGGAAGTGTTTGTATAAATATCATTTTTAATCTTTTTAAAAAACTTTTTTATCGGAGTTCAATTTGCCAACATATAGCATAACACCCAGTGCTCATCCCGTCAAGTGCCCCCCTCAGTGCCTGTCACCCAGTCACATTTTTTAATCTTTTGATAAGAATCACAATGAAACCAAGTGGCCCTGGGGTTTCACTGTAGAAACGTTTTTGATATTTCAAGTTTTAAAATAGATTTAGGAATATACAAATATTCTTCTATCAGGTTCAACTTCAGTCAGTTTTGGTAAATTCCATTTTGAAATTTATTGGCATAAAGTTATTGATAACTTTTATTATCTTTCTTTTCACAATTTTATTGAGGTTCAATTGACCTACCATAAAATTCACTCAATGTACGGGACACCTGGGTGGCTCAGTGGTTGAGCACCTGCCCCTGGCCCAGGGTGTGATCTTGGAGTCCTGGCATCAAGTCCCACATTGGACTCCCTGCATGGAGCCTGCTTCTCTCTCTGCCTATGTGCCTCTCACTCTCTGTGTCTCTCATGAATAAATAAATAAGAATCTTTAAAACAAATTCACTGAATGTATGTGGAACAATTCAATTATTTCATTAGATTTATACAGTTGTGCTGCCATTATGACAATCCAGTTTTAGAATATTTTTATCCCCCTAAAAATTGAGTTCCCTTGTGTTCATTTATAGTTAATCCTAGCTGTCCTATATAATCCTAGGATTATAGTTAATCCTAACCTTAGACAACCACTTATCAGCTTTCTGCCTCTAAAAATTTACCTTTTTACTAGGTTTTTCATATGAACAGAATCATACATATGTAGCTTTTGTGTATTGCTTCTTTCATTTAACATAATATTATTGAAGTTCATCCAGGTTATAATACGTATCAGTAGCTCATTGTTTAAACTGACAAAAAGCATTCCACTGTATGTATAAACTACATTATTTTTACCCATTCACCAAATGCCATATACTTGTAATTTTGCCAGTTTGGGCCTATTGTAAACAATGTTGTAATGAACTTGCCATACATGATTTGTCTGAGTATATATATTTTCTTATTTCTCTTGGGTGGATGCCTATGAGTAGAATTGCCCAGTCACATTATAAGTTTAAGCTAAGTGTATAAAGAAACTGCTATACTGGTTTCCAAAATGATTGTACCATTCTGCATTCTCATCAGGAATGCATGAGTATTCTAATTTCTCCACATCCAGATTAACCCTTGGAATAGCCTATCCTTTATTTAATATACATTCTAGAGAATGTGTATCAATATTTTATCAGGGTTCCATTTCATTTTGTATATTCATAATGACTAATGATATTCAGCATGTTTGCATGAGCTTATTAGCCATTAATTTTTTTCTTTAGGGAAATGTCTATTTTTTAAAGGTTTTATTTATTTTTTTGAGAGAGAGAGAGAGTATGAATGGAGGGGAGGGGCATAGGAAGAGGGAGAAGCAGGCTCCCTGAGATCATGACCTGAGCCAAAGGCAGCTGCTTAACCAACTGAGCTGCCAGGTACCCCAGGAAATGTCTGTTTAAATCATTATCCAATCCCCAATACTCTCTCTCTCTCCCTCTCTCACTCTCACTCTCTGAATCTTTAAAAAAAGAAGATGTGGTATACATACAATGGAATATTAGTACACTTTAAAAAAGAAGGAAATCTTGCCATTTGTGACAACATAAATGAAACTGGAGGTCATATGTCGGGTGAAATAAGATAGACAAAGAAAGACCAATATTGTGTGGTATCACTGTATGCGGAGCTAAAAAAAAAAAAAATCAAAGTCATAGAAGCAGAGAGTAGAATGGTGGTTGCCAGAGGAAGAAATGGGGAGAAGTTTGTAAAAGGGTACAAACTTTCAGTTATAGGATAAATAAATTCTGAGGATTTAATAGATAGCATGAGAACTATAGTTAATAATACTATATTGTGTATTTGAAATTCACTAAGATAGTAGATCTTAAGCATTCTGACCAAAATAAACAAAACAAAAAAGTAGCTGTGAGGTGATGATATGTTAATTAACTTGGTAATGAGAATTCTTTCACAACCTATACATATGTCAAACCATCACGTGGTACACGTTAAATAAATTATAATTTTCTTTGTCAAATGTATTTCAATAAACATGAGGAAAAATAATAGCCCAAAAATCATTATCCAGGTCTTTGTGTTGCTTATCTTCTTATTATTGAATTATAACAGTTCTTCATATATACTGGATCAAAGTGCTTTAGTGGATATATGACTTTCAAACATTTTCCTCTAACCCAGATTGGTCTTTTCATTTTCTTAGTGTGTTTTGAATCTGAAATGTTAATTTTGATGAAATAACTTTATAAATTGGTTTCTCAATTATGGATCATACCTTTGGCATTGTGTCTAAGAAATCATAGCCTAACCCCTAACTATGAAGATTTTCTCATAATTTTTTCTATAAATTTTGCAATTTGGGGCTTTAAATTTAGGTCTCAGATGTACTAAACAATTCAGTGTTTTTTATTATGAAAGCATGATTGATTTTGTCAAATGCTTTGTGTCTACTGAAATGGACATGTAGCTTTTGTTCTTTAATTGATGGTTTATTCCATTGATTTTTGCGTGTTAAACCAACCATTCATTTCTGGGATAATAAATTATCCTTGATCATGATCTATAATCCTTTTTCTGTGCTGCTGGATTCAGTTTGCTACTATTTTGTTGTGGATTTCTACATCTAGAGTATTTAGAAATATTTGCCTGTAGGTTTGTTTCTTTATGATATCTTTGCTTGGCTTGGTATCAGGTTAATATTGACCTCACAGAATGAATTGGAAACTGTTCCTTTGTCTTCTATTTTTTGGAAGAGTTGTGAAGGATTTGATGTTAATTTTTAGAAAATATTTCATAGAATTCACCAGTAAAGCCATCTGTTTCTGAGCTTTCTTTCATTTGGAATTTTTCATTACTAATTCAATCTCTTTACTTGTTATATGTCTGTTCAGATCTTCTATTCCTTCATAAGTCAGTTTTAATAATCTGTTTCTGGGAATTTGTACATTTCATTCTATTAATTTATTTATACACACATTTCATAGTATTCACTTATAATCTTTTTTTATTTCTGTAAGGTTTTTGTCTTCTGCTTCTGGCTTCATTCAAGATTCCCTCTTTGTATTTGCTTTCTGCAGTCAGAATATGATATGCCTCTGTGTGTGTGTGTGTGTGTGTGCATGCTTGGTATTCATCTTGCTTGGTGTTCTCCAAGCTTCCTGGGTCTGTGGTTTGCTATCTTCAATTTTTGGAAAGTTTGTAGTCATTACAGCTTCAAATGTTTCTTCTGCCTTGTGTTCTCTTTCTTTTCTTTCTGGTAATCTAGTCACATATATATATTACTCCTTTTGATATTGTCCCACAATTTTTCCATATATATTTTTTCTTCCTTCCTCTTTCTCTGACAGAATCACTAGAGGATTTTCCTGATCTTCACTCTGAGAATATTATGGGGTTCCTGGAGGAAAAAGCTACAAAAGTGTGGGGAGATCCCTATGATTTTAGCTCCCTTAACATCCAACAACTTTTCATAATATTAGTGACTTAAGCAGTCCTACTGCTGATAGCTTCTAGCAGGTCTCCTCCAGGTAAGCGGATTTGATGTATATGTCACTCCAGATTTTAAGATGTTTGGTTGCCCTGCTACCTCAATCTTCTGAGTCCAAGAAAAGTAATTCATTTCCTATTTGTGCAGCATTTTCTTGTTGTAAGGATGGGAAGACAACTGCCAAGCTTGTTACATATTAAGGCTGCAATTAGGAATTTCCTGTATTTTGATTAAGAGAAAAAAGTTTCATATTTACTAAGATCTCTATCGTTTTCAATAATCTTTATTTCATACAGAGTATCTGAATTTCCAACTTAGTATTATTTCCATTTTGTTTATAGAAATTCCTTCAGCAGTTCTTGTAGTGTAGGTCTGTTGATGACTAAGTTCCTTAGTTTTCTTATGTGTGGAAGCATTTTTATTTTTGCCTTCATTTCTGAGGAATATTTTTACTTGATATAGAATTCTTGGTTGATTGTTTGATTTTGTGTTTTATTTTTTATTTATTTTAAAATTTTATTTATTTATTCATGAGAGATGCAGAGAGAGAGAGAGAGGCAGAGACATAGGCAGAGGGAGAAGCAGGCTGCATGCAGGGAGCCCGATGTGGGACTCAATCCCGGGACTCCAGGGTCCCGTCCTGAGCCGAAGGCAGATGCTTAACTGTTGAGCCACCCAGGCATCCCTGTGTTTTAGTATTTAAACTTGCTATTATAATATTCTCTGGTCTCCACAGATTCTGATTAGAAATCTGTGGTTATTTGAATTATTCATCTTTATGTAATGTGTCATTTTTCACTGGTGGCTTTCAAGGTGGTTTTTTTTTTTTTTCCTATCTTTGGTTTTCAGAAGTCTGTGATATACCTTGAAGTGGTTTTCTTTACATGTATTCTGCTTTTGGCTCATTGAACTTTTTAAACCTGTAAATTTATGCCTTTTGCCAAATTGTGTGACTTTGAGGGAATTATTTCCTCAAATATACTGCATCTTCACCTGGCACTCCATATAATTAAGACTCTTTTCACTTTTCCTGAATTTTTCTCTCTTCTTCATATTGGATACTGTCTATTGATCTACCAACAAGTTTATTCTTTTCTATGTTATTGGGCTTCAATGAATTTTTATATTTCAAATGTTGTTTTAAGTTCTGGAAGTTTCATTTAGTTCTTTTTAATACTTTTTTATAATGCATAATTATAATGAGATTTTTTTCATTCTTTGTAAGTATATTTTCCTTTTTGTCATGGAACATGAATATAATAGCTTTTAAAAATATAAATCTGATAATCTAACATCTGCATCATCTTAAACTTGGCTCACTTTATTATTTTTTCCCTTATTCTTAGGTTATATTTTTTTGGTTGTGTGTCAGGCAATTTTAGATTGTATTATGGACACATATTATGTTGTGGAGATTCTACATTATTTCATATTACTCTGAAGAGGATCAATATATTTTAGCAGATATTAATTTATTTGGATTCAAACTTTGAACTCTGTCTTTTTGATGACAGATTAAATTTTGGTTAAATTATTTTACCCTTAACTGTTCTTCTTGAAGTCTTTTCTACACAGAGTTCATTCAGAGATTTTAGCAGAGATTACATACAGACATTGAGCCTTATCCTCCGTGGCTTTCTCCCTTTATAGGATTTTCCTTTCATTTTACAATGTCAGTATTTGCCCCAAACTTTGTGCTGTGATTCTTCAGGTCAGAAGGACCATGGGTTCTCTACTGGAATTCTGGTTTTTCCACTTGGCACTGACTGCATCTGGTTCTAAGGCTAAAAATCATGAAAATAGGTAACTTATCTTATGTCATCTTTTTTCAAGTGTTAGCTCCTAGAATCTGCTTGCTTTTGTCCACTCTACAGAACTTTTAAGGCATTGTTTCTTGTATTTTATCGAAAATTTATAGTTGTTATCTATGTGAGGGTAAGAACTTCCTTGGCTATAGAAAGGTAGAGCTCTTTGATCATTTTTTTGAATGTCTAGTTTTCCTTTGGTATTATAATAAGACATAAAATTCATCATGAAACCACTTGCCTTTTATCAATCTGATATTCTTGGCTAGTATAGGATTTCCACCTGCCTCTTTTAACTGACAGTTAAAATCTCTACCCTGTCACACTGTGATTTGTCTTAGTATATCAACCAGGTTAATTTACCATGATGTTATTTTTCTTATCTGTGCTCTTGTCTTCCCAATTATGAAGCCAATCATTTTCATATGGACAAACAAGGGTGTAGAAAGGGTTTGTGAGAAAAGTACTCAGTAAGGTCTTTTGAGTGTGATTTAGGATTCCAAACTGGCTTCAGTATGGCCATTAAGAGGCCCCATATTACTGCAGAATAGTTATGGTGAAACAACTACGAGTAAAATAATTTTAACTTTTTTTTGCTGTTTCTAGACAATGTCCATATTTTATTCAAATAACCAGACTTCCATTAAGCTCTGATAATGTGCCAAACACTATGTTAGGCTGGTGCTTTGTATTCATCTACAAATTACCACAGACTGACTGGCTTAAAGAGCAGAAATTTATTTTCTTACATTTCTGGAGGCTGGAAGTCCATGTAAGGTGCCAGCATGTTTGGTGTCTGATGATAGCTCTTTCTGGCTTGCAGATGGCTGTCTTTTCTTTGTCTTCACATGGGGAAGAGAGAAAGAGTAAGTTCTCCAATATCTCTCTTATAAAGACAATAATCCTATTGTATTAGGGCCCTACCCTTATGACCTAATTTAACCGTAATTACTTCCATAAAGGCCCTACAATTCTGATGGATTTTTTTCTGAAATTCAACTTTTCAATTGGGTAAACTGAGACACAAATTAAAACACAAATGAACTTCTTTTCCACTATATATGTTTGTTATTGGTACTGGTACTATTTTTTATTACTAAATATCTTTAGTAATGGATATGACACAAGCCCACTTATACATCATAGAGTCACATTGGGAGTTCAGGCTTCAATATTTGAATTTTGTTGGGACACAAACATTCAGTCCATATCAGGCTCCAGGATGAATCTGACAGAAGGAGCACAGTTATGTACAATCTGCATGTACCTAACATAAATGGGCAAATGAGCTCCAGTGAAGAGGGATGTAATATATTAACCTTAATTTTAAAATTTTATGAAATAGGGACGCCTGGGTGGCTCAGCAGTTGAGCATCTGCCTTTGGCTCAGGTCATGATTCTGGAGTGCCGGGATGGAATCCCACATTGGGCTCCCTCCATGGAGCCTGCTTCTCTCTCTACCTATGTCTCTGCCTCTCTCTGTATGTTTCTCATGAATAAATAAATAAAATCTTTTTTAAAAAATTGATAAAATAAATGGTAAGAGAGAGAACTTGAATTGCACGTTGAAATTTTCACTTTGGGGACGCCTGGGTGGCTCAGTGGTTGAGCGTCTGCCTTAGGCTCAGGGAGTGATCCCGGGGTCCTGGGATCTAGTCCCACATCAGGCTCCCCGTAGAGAGCCTACTTCTCCCTCTGCCTATGTCTCTGTCTCTCTCTCTCTCATGAATAAACAAAATCTTAATTAACAAAGAATTTTTCACTACATTCCCACAGATCATAGCTTAGCAGCAGAGCATGTAAAAAAAAATGAAGAGTAAGAAATTAACAGTCACTTAGTGTATATCCACATTAGCCACAAATTAAATAGCTGCTATCAGTTTAGATTATAAGAGTAGAATATCTAAAATGAGAGAGATAATAATCTTGCTGTTATCTGTGCTTGCAAGATGACACCTGGAATATTTTACTCAGTTCTGGATGCCAGAATTCATGAAGATTATAAATAAACCAGCATTCACCTAGATGACTGACCAGGGTAAGGATAGATAAGGAAAGCAAAACTATATCATATAAGGGGCACCTGAGTAGCTCAGTCAGTTGAGCGTCTAACTCTTAATTTCAGTTTAGGCTATGATCTCAGGTTGTGAGATCAAGTCCTGCGTCAGGCTCCATGCCTTAGATTCTCTCTTTCTCTCTGCCCCTTTCTCTCTCACATACACATTTTCTCTGTCTTAAAAAAAAAAATTAAAAACTGTATCATATGAGGAGTGGTTGAGGAAACTGGAAATAGTGGCTCAAAGAATAGAAAACTAAAAGGGCTATGATCTCCATTTTTAAACATGTAAGTGAATAATACAAAAATTAAGCATGTTACTTTGCAGAAACACAATCGATTGTAAAGAAGAACACTCATGTAGAATCAGCTGAAGATGGAATGGGTTGAACTGATGCATAGTGAACTCCCCGTCATTAATGGAATGTAAGTACCAACTAGATGACCACCAGCAGGGATGTTATAGAAGGAATTCTAGCATCAGTTGAAGATTGGACTAAAATGCCTTTCAGGGCTCTTCCAACTTGAAGATTCCTAAAGACTATGACTGTAAAGATCACCAAGGAATTATTTTTTCTGGAAAATAATCGATCAGGGGCTTTCATTTAAATATTTAACAAGGGCAGCCCAGATGGCTCAGCGGTTTAGTGCCGCCTTCAGCCCAGGGCCTGATCCTGGAGACCTGGGATTGAGTCCCACATCGGGCTCCCTGCATGGAGCCTGCTTCTCTCTCTGCCTGTGTCTCTGCCTCTCTATCTCTCTGTGTCTCTCATGAATAAATAAATAAAATCTTTTAAAAAATAAATATTAAACAATTCTGATGGATTTTTTTCTGAAATTCAACTTTCCAATTGGGTAAACTGAGACACAAATGCACTTCTTTTCCACTATATTTGTTTGTTATTTGTACTGGTGCTATTTTTTTATTACTAAATATCTTCAGTAATGGATATGACACAAGCCCACTTATATATCATATTTGATTGCCCCATGATAGTATTCAATTGATTGGCAAGTATTTTTGAGAATTCATTCTATGCTTAGCATTGGATAGGGCTCATAAAGTAATCGAAATCTCACACAGAGCCCTAAGGATTTCCACTGTCCTCAGGGGGTCTGTAGGCACACAAAAGCCCAAGGAAATGGACCAGGCTCTCTAGGATTTCACACAGGTTGATGTGGGTGAGAGTGGTCAAGGGTACAAAACATAAGCTAATATGTACAAGACTGAACTTGTATTTATCACTCCCTGGAAACCTGTTCCTCTTTCTTGTGTCCCTATCTCAGAAATGGAATCACCTTGCAGCAAGTTTTCCAAGCAGAAATTTTAGATATCTTTAATGTCATCCTACCCCTCTATGGATATCATCAAATTTATTGGTAGCTAATGTCAATTTTACCTTTATCTCCTACATATTTTTTCTGTTATGCCTGTCATGACCATAATCAGGAATTCTTGGAAAATTTCAACTTCTATTAACTGGTTTCCCTGCCTCTCCTTACCCTATTCATTCTCCACACTATAGATGGAATGATCTTTCCCAACTCCAGTCTGAACATGCCACTCTTCTACTCAAATTTCTTCATTGGTACCTCACTGCTATAAAGATAAATTGCATGCACCATTGATAGGGTACTGAAAGTCTGGCCATAGTCTCTTTGTCCAGCATCATTTCTTCCTTCTTTTATCCCCCTATGTTCCTGCCATACTTAAATGACTTAAAAATCTTAAATTTCCTTCCCATGCTCTTGTGTGCCTCCAGACTTTTCAGCATTCTAACTTTCTGAATGGTGTACTTTCTCCCTTGTGCCTGGAGAACCCAAAATTACTTTCTTGTCTCCTTGTAGATGTTATTTCTTTTGAGAAACCATTCCTGACAACTCTCTTCCCAAATCTAGGTTTGATTTCTTTCCTCTGTGGTAACCAGGACCCTGTGTTTTCCACGATCATTTGACCCTTTCCATACTACAATGTAATAGCCTGCCTACTTATCTCTATATTCCATTATACTTTGAGCTGTGTGAAGGCAGCAACTTTAGCAGTCTTGTTAGTGTATATTTAATTATTAATGCCTGTTACATAGTAGACACTGAATAAATAGTTGAGTAAATGTGGGTGAGGCATACCAGGACATGGAGGGAGATTAGTATCAGCAAAGGCAAATAGATTGAAACAAAACATGGTACATGTACACTGGGGAGTAAGTAGGAAGGACATGTTGTATGAAGTGAGCAGAACTGCCTTATAGTAGTCAAGTGTGTGCATGCATGTGTGCGTCTGTGTACAGGCAGTCAAAATTGGAGAGACAGAGTGGGGTCAGATTGTGGAGGACCTTGAATAATGGAGTAAAGAATTTCAACTTGATGAAAAATAAAAGAAATTCTGTGAACAAACATTTTTAAATATCTGCTTCAGACCCCCAAGTACCTGCTTTCTATATACTACTCCTCCTGAAATATCAGGGGAGAAAAGCAAGGGCAGCACCACTTAGTAGGTTGACCTTGAACAAATTTTTTTCAAAAGTTTTGTTTTCATCAGCCATTACTGAGAACTCACCAATGGTAAGCATACAGTTCTACAAGTTGTAACAAATGTATACAGACATGCAAGCATCACCTCAGTCAAGATCTAGAACATTTTTTTCACACCCAAATGTTCCCTCATCCACTTTTGCAGGAATCCTGTACTCCCAACGGTGGAGCATAGCAACCACTGATCTATTCTTCATAGCTATAGCTCACCTTTTCTAGAATACCGTATAAATGGAATGATGCAATATACAGCCCTTTAAGCCTGGCTTCTTTCATGTAACGTAATATATCCTTAAGATTCTTTTATGTTTTTTACCTGTATCAATAGTCTGTTATTCACCAGTTGATGGGCACTTGAAATGTTTACATGTTAGAGCTATTACTGAATAAAGTTCCTGTTGGACATTCAAGTAGCAGTGGTGCTGTGCTTGCCTAGCCCCTCAACTCAGAGCAACAGTGCCTAGCAAGAGACAAATGGGCCCTGGGAGAGACTTTTGGACCAAGAACCCATGAGGACTTAACACTCCTCTCTCCCTTCACTTAGTCTAATCCATCACCAGCACCATTATAAGGGTATTGTCATTGGTGACCACAATTTTATTTTATTTTTTTAAATTTTTTATTGGAGTTCAATTTGCCAACATATAGCATCATAGCAGTATTCATCCCGCCAAGTGCCCCCCTCACTGCCCATCACCCAGTCACCCCAACCCCCCGCCCACTTCCCTTTCCATTACCCCTTCTTCATTTCCCAGAGTTAGGTGTCTCATGCTTTGGGTGACCACAATTTTAACAAATAGTGATTTTTCATTTCTCATTCAAAGACTTTTGTGACTACAGATACATTGTAGTCACTCAAATATTTGCATCTTCTCTCTTTCCCTCCTGTTTTCTGTATTTTCCCATTTACATTTATTTCTCCTCCATTTCTGTATCTCTTTTCTCCTCTTTCCCTCCCTTCTTTCTTATCTTCTCTCCCTATCTTTTCGATCTGTCCTTCCCCTTTCCCATTAACTCCTCATTTCTTTTCCCTTTTATTTCCTCCTTCCTTCCCTGTCATCTTCTAGTGTAGAAGTTTGTATTTCCAAAATGTTTAAATCAAGGATGTAGCCAATTTACGTGAACTGTTACACACCATAAGCATTTTGTGCACTGCCAACTCATTTTATTTACTTGTTTTAACTGGGAAGATAGTGAGCACTCAGTCCCATTTCTATTACATTAGATCACATCAGTCAATTACACTTAATTTCCTATAGTGATTCTGAGAATTTCAGCCGGATAGAGCTTTTATGTTTTGCTTTAAAACACGTAATTGTTGATTCCTGTGCTCTATACCACTGGCAACCCTTCCTGCCCCCCATTAAAACTCCTATGTTTTGACAAATTGGAGTCATTAGTATTTCAGCCCTTTGAAATAGGTTTAATCATTCAGGCAGTGATGTTCTATGTTCAAACTTTGTATGAACAGACTCCCCCTTCTCTTTTCCTATTAAATAGTAACCTGATATTAAGCATCCTAGATTAGTGTTACAGGTTCACTTTCAGCCCACCCATGAGGATCCATGCCCAGATTCCCATGTTTAATGCCAGTGAGCATTAGGGGTACTAAAGGAGTTCATTTTATGGCTTTATTAGAATTGCTCCTTTTGCACTAGGCCTTTTTTCACAAGGGTTTGGCTTAAGAGTCTGTGCTAGTTAATTCATATTCTGTTTCCTTTCCCAGGATCGTGAAGCCCTTCCTTAAATGAAATGTGGAGGTGGGGGACTTACTGTGATCCAGTCCTTCTAGTTGTATGTGGGGAAGCCCAAGAACAGGGGGAAGAGAAAGGGACCACAGGGAAGTATAGTGTTTACTGTATGTAGGGAAATAGTACCAGCATCAAAGCACCAAATGGGAACATCACTATCTCGGGAAATAGCTTTAGGGAAGAAGGACAGGAGAAAGAAGGGGGGAGGAAAGAAGGGGCAAAAAAAAAAAAAAAAGGAAAAAGTCTAAGGGACACCTGGCTTCTGGGCAGTCCCTCGTCTGCATGGTTTCTAGACTATTCCGCATTCAACTCTCTCCCTCCTAAATAAGTGCATTTTAGCTTGTGGCTGCTACCAAATGTTCCCCCCATCCAGCTATTTTCATTGAACACTTCAAATACAGGTCTGCCAAGCACAGGGCTGGGCTGCACTATCACTCCCTTGTTTCCCACTCTATCTTTCTATTAATGCAGATGAAGATGGATTTAGTTTTCTGTGCAGCCACAAGACACAACTGAATAGTATTGAGCTTACAGTCCCTGAAAACCCGTAAATCTTTTTTACGTGTGCTGCTACTTAGTCATGTCTCATCCTTTGCTTGTGCATCTGGTTGTTTTTTGACCCAAATGCAGGATTTCACATTTATGTTCCATAGTTTGTGAACATTTAAAAATTATTTTTGATGCATGTGCTATTAAGCTTATTTCAGACGTTTTTGAAAATAATGTTTTGAAAATAACTCTCAATTTTGCAGTCAAGTAAATGTCCTGTTTTGTTTTGTTTTCAGATAATTAAGCTTTCAAGGGCATTTAGATTTTCAAAATTAATCTTTAAAATGTAAATTTTTTTTAAAAAAAGAATAAAATGTAAATGTTTTCAAATGTAACCTGTTGATAAATAATAACAGATTTAAATTAATTTTGCTGTTGATTTCAGCTTAAGGTGGAAAAAAAGTAGCATATCTCTAGACTGTCTCCATCCTCCTAAAATGGACAAATGCTGCAAAAACAAACAGTCGCTTGTTGCTGGGCAATGGAAGCATCAGGAATCAAACTCCCTTTATTTTTGCATTTACTTATCTTTAGCTTAATGTTGAGATGGGCCAAAACAAAACAAAAAAAGTTATTTGTTATATAAGTGAAATGGTTGATGTATTTCAGGAAATTTTTAGAGCTTACTTAGTGTTTATGTGTGGTTTCTGTGTTTTCAACCTTGGAAGAGATGCAAGTTGTTTAGAGCCAAAATTAAAATTACATTAAAATAACTCAATCTAACCTTATTACTTTGTGATAAACATGAGCCTTAGAAAAACCTCTTTGTTGATGTTTTCCATTTGAATGATTTCCAGCAGATGTCATTAAGTTATAAGGTGATGGATTTGTAAAATTACAGAATGGTCCTCTCATTTTAAGGGAAAATACAGGTTGTTGTTACTTCTGTTTTTCTCCCTAAACTGAGGGAGCACAAATTCAAAGAAAACTTTCTCAATCTATAATGCATAATTAGTATGTTTCCAGCTCTGCTCAATTTATGTCCAGTCCTTTATAACTGCTAAGAATACAATTCAAGAACATCTTTCAAAAGTATCATAAGTTGTTATGTTCATTATCAGTTTTAATAGCTATATTATTTATGTATGGCATTTCAGAATTCACTTCAAAGATACCATTGCCTCTGAACAGATTTTTTTCTTCTGCAACTAGGTGCTGTATACTAAGCTAGCTAAGAAAATAAGAATTAGCCTCATGTACCTAGGCTCTATTTAACAGCATTGTTCTGAAAGTAAATGAACAAAATGGATTTATGGGCATTTGGAGAGGAAGTAACAATGGTGCTATACATAGATAAAGAATTATAATAAAAATAATAACAGTCATCAGATCTGACCTAATGGAAATTGGACAGCAGAACTAAAAGCAATTTCAAAAACCTTTCAAAGCTGTCTTCTTTTTTTGTTTGTTTGTTTCCATGGCAATCCTTATTTATGTAAAAGGCTCACCATTGGGATTAATTGCTCTATTAGACCAAACTTTCTCTCCACCTAGTTCTCCAAAAGCCCCCTACAGGCTGTCCATTTAGTCAAATATCCAAGTAAATTCAGCTAAACAACTAGTTAGTTCAGTAAAAATGGTCAAAAAACTTTAGGACTTGACTATCTCAAGATGATTTTGAAGACAATGAACAGAAGCTAGCTAGCCTTTGAGAGGACATTGTAGGTAACAAGGCCAACTGTGCAAACTGTGAACGAGTTTCTTCCACTACAGTTGACAACAGGAAGGAGAAGTTGGTAGTGCCAAAGGAAGGAAAATCAACAGAAATAAGTGTGACAAGAAGAGTAGAAAATTTTATGATTCTGATGATTAGTTTTCTTTATTATATCTAAAATTGTAATATCTATTTATGAATTATAAATTATATATATGAACTCTAAATTTTCCACACACACAATATATATATATATATTTACAAACACATTTCTTCTCAGCCTTTTTGTTTTACCTATTCAAACTAGTGTGTTTGCTGTATTTTGAACATAAATTTATATTTAGAGAAATTTACAAGAACAGTATAAGAAATTCCCAGATAACACCTTGCTCTCAGATTCTCTAAATCTCAACATTTTAGTATATTTGCTTTCTCTATCTATATTTTATTTTTATGTTATATATATGTATTCCTATTACTCTCTATATAATATATAATTCTCTCTCTATATATATAATAACATATAATACATATATACTTGTTTCCTGAATCAGTTAAGAATAAGTTGAAAATATAATACTTGCATCACCCCTAAAATAATATTTCCTAACAACAAGGAATTCTGATTATTTTTTAAATCTGCCCTAAAATGTTCCACAACTTCTTAAAAATTCTCTTTTTAATGATAAATTATTTGTTGTCTCAGTAGATGAAGGGCATGAAGAAAAAAGAGCAATAATTCTCTACCACATAAAAAATGAGCAGGATGAACATGCTATTTTCTTTTAAATGTTCTCTACATAAACTTTATGAGATATCACCATATACTTGTAAAACACGTAACAGTTCTCAAAAGCTTCATCAATATATGTTTTAAAAATCCAGTACGTGGAAGCTCATTTTTTATAGGGGAAAATATTTGCATTTCCTAGCTTTGGCTGTAAAAACAGTGATAGTTTTGCCTCTCACTCTTTCTCCCCCTCTAACAGTTTCTAGATTCAGTGGTTTCTATCCTCACAATAACTCACAATAACTCCCTTCCTCTTTCAGTTTTCAGTCACTTATTTACTCAAAATTCCTAACTCGTTTCTAGGTGACAGATACTGGACTATGGCAACACAGGTTTTGGAATCAGAGAACCCAGATTTGAATTATAGCTCCCTTGCTGACTAACTTGTGTGATCCTGGGCAATCTGCTTAACTTCTCTGGGCCTCAGTTTTCTCATGTATAAGAAAGGAATACTAACAGTGATGCATCACTATGAAAGCAGAGCCTGCCACTCAGTTACCCTCAGTTTGTTTCCCATAGTTTGTCTCCCTCTCTGACTTTTGTTTTCCCTCCCTTCTTCTATGATCCTCTGCATTGTTTCTTATATTCCTCATATGAGTGAAACCATATAATTGTCTTTCTCCGATTGACTTATTTCAATCAGCATAATACCCTCCAGTTCCATCTATGTCCATGTATATGGTAAGATCTGATCCTTTCAGAAGGTTGAGTAATATTCCATTGAATATATATACCACATCTTCTTTATCCATTCATCTGTTGATGGACATTTCAGCTCTTTCCACAATTTGGCTATTATGGACATTGCTGCTATGAACATTGGGGTGCAGGTACCCCTCCGGATCACTACTGTTGTACCTTTGGAGTAAATACCTAGTAGTGCAATTGCTAGATTGTAGGATAGCTCTATTTTTAACTTCTTGAGGAAACTCCATACTGTTTTCCAGAGTGGCTGTACCAGTTTGCACTCCTACCAACACTGGGTGATGGGCATTAAGAAGGGCATGTGATGTGATGAGCACTGGGTTTTATATACAACCAATGAATAGTACTGAAATCTGCATCTGAAACTAAGGATGTACTATATGTTGGCTAATTTAATTTAAATAAAAAAAAAGAAAGGAAGCAGAGCCTGGCTCACAGTCAGCTTTCAACAAATGTCATTGCCGTTGTGAGAAGCCCCCTACAGGAGTGTTGTGAAGGGAAATGTGACAATGTATGGAGGATGCTTAACATGGTGCCTGAAAAATAAGAATCACATGATAAATAGTAGATAGTATTAGTGTTATTTCTGTATTGGACATAGGAGATACACAGATGAGTAAGTCACCCTCTCTACTTTTGGAGAACTAACCATCTAATTATTTAAAGCTGTCAGATTAATCTGACCATATTTCAGAGTTCAGTTCAAATGTGACCTTATCCACAAGGCCTTCACTGATCCACTCAGCTAAAAAGAATATTAATATTGTCCTTTACTAAACTTCCATAACCATTTTTCTGCACTCTTCTTATCAGATTTTAGAACATGGTACTTTTAATTTTGTTTATACATCTTTGCTCCACTTCTAGACTTTTAGTTACTAGAGGGGCAGTGAATGTGTTGCATTAATCTCTTAGCTGCCAACACATGCACAGAGCATTTTGTGTTCTTTGGTTCCTCCTTCCTTCCATCTTTCACTCATCATATTTCACCAAATAGCTGAAGGCTCCTTATTTATAGTGGGCATTTAATAAAAATTGGTTAAATGAATAAGCATTGGAGTTAACCAGATGAAGTTCAAGAAAACGTATGTTATCAAGTCTGTCTCATGTATTTTCAAAAAGTATAAAATTTAACCTACTTCTTAAGGTCATAAGAACAAACTTCCACTTCATGTTGAATCTGTGCTGAGTTCCACTTGGTAACTTTTTGGCGCCATCTTACAGCTATTTCAAGTGGGATTCTTTCATGGTGTACATATTTTTTAAATATTGTCATGCTGTGCCCAGGATAGTCACAGAACTTCCACAGCAAGTGCTCCTTGTTGAAGTACAGAGTTATTAATAATGACAAGTTATTTGGATACTTTAATTAGTGTCCAGCACTATTTCCATTAGTTAATATATATTTTTAACATCACAGTGCCTAATGGCAATCGTAGTGTGTAGGTTTCCTTGGCACTGCAATTTCCCCCACTGGATTATGCTATCCTAAGTTTCTGGAGATCTTGTTAAAAATACTAAGAGAAAATCTTCTGTAAGTAAAGGTCACATAGTTAATCAAAAAGACATTTAATGCCAAATGGTCAAACCTTTTCCTCTACTCCTTTTTAGACATATAGAAGACTTTCCATATTTTTTGTCTATATTCCTATCCTTCCTCCTCCACTTGCTTACAGGGGTTCAGGGAAAGGAGATTTGATAGGGCCATCCACCAACCTCTTCAGAGTCATCTACACTCCAGTCAATCTCAGACACTACTAAATGACATCCAGAAATTCAGTGGCCACAGTTTGCAGCAAATCAGTTCTGTATCCTTAGTACTGACCAAGTTGTGAAAATAGTTTCTCATATTCAAGCATTGGAAAATATATTTGCCCAGATACTTGGTAAAAATTATTCATTGATTAATACACAGGGCTTTTTCTGTTTTGCTTACTTATGTATCCTCAGAATTATAAAGCAAAGTAGATATGCAATGAATATTTTTAATACATGCACAAA
The DNA here is from genome assembly GCF_003254725.2 of Canis lupus dingo. Lineage (NCBI taxonomy): Eukaryota > Metazoa > Chordata > Mammalia > Carnivora > Canidae > Canis > Canis lupus. The sequence continues at coordinate 102,854,884 of NC_064281.1, read as the reverse complement.
TAAATAAATCCCATTTGCCTAAGATATCCTAGTACCTAAGCACCCTAAGAACTGAAAACAGTTTTTGGTTGTTTTGAAGGTAGATGTACCAAACAGCTGCTTTAATTTTTATTAGGTGAATCCCATCAAGTGCTTATACTAATTTCCTACAGGAATTTTGAGTATTTCTGAGAATTCAGATGAGAATCATATGAAATAACCTTTTGCATTTGAATTTATTGCACCTTATTTTGATTTTCTTTTCTCCATACACCATCTCCTCCTCTAAACCCCATAATTAACTGATGTGTTGATTGGATGGTTGTCTGATTGCACACATTGGAGTCTAACACAGTCTCTGATCTGAAAATTACTAGACTTCTGAAAAGGGCTGATCTTTTCATATGTGGGTATTTAATATGTGTAACTCTAATTGTAATCTACTCCATCTTCAGTTTTTGTTTTCTTTTGAAACAGAAACCTGAACTACTAGGAGCCTGAATTAGAGGGACAGGTGGACTGCCAGCTCGAGAAGTGGCCTCTGAGCCCTGTCCCTGAGGATCTGTGCCCAGGATAGCATAACTAACAGCAGGCAGAGAAGGTCATTTTCTTCTTGGTTGGAAGCCCTTCCTTTGGACTTAGATCATGACCTGGCTTTTCAATTTGGCACAAATAAGAAATTTTACCAAAAAGTACTAGAGGGCACACATGGCCCTGAATGATCTGGCTTCTATCCAGGTCTCTAGCCTCATTTCCAGCCATACTCCACACATCTTGTGCTGCCATACTTTGCATTCTGTGCCCTATATCCTCCCCAAAAAGTGAATCACAAAGCAGAACATCAGGGAGACATCAGATGGGTGAGGCAGGCAGATATTTTGCAGTAGGAAGTTTCATAGGCCCTCACCACAGCAAGTGCTCCTAATGATAGGGACATTTGAGTCTGGGGAACTTAGGTGGACAGCCTCTTAAGTGCTGCCAATCAGAATTCACTGTTTGTACACTATGATCCTACAATGCTTTGACAGTGGGTCTTTCAAAGCTTACCATGCTCTGCATTATATAGTACTTAGCTGTGAATGGGAATACATTTCCCACTAGATCACAATCTCAAAAACGGTGTTTATCTTTATTTCCTCATCACTTTTTATAATGCTTTGGGTGTAATCTGACTGAATACATGTTTTTTAATTGTCCAAAAAGAAGAATGATGCTATGAGACCCAAGAAAGTATCCATTTGAGACCTATCCAGATTCCCCCCTCCTCATCACTGTCCTGTCTCCACCTCCACCATCATCACCAACCTAAACCTGAGATACCATTGTGAAGAAATTTTATTTTATTTTATTTTTAATAAATTTATTTTTTATTGGTGTTCAATTTACCAACATACAGAATAACACCCAGTGCTCATCCAGTCAAGTGCCCCCCCCAGTGCCCGTCACCCATTCACCCCCACCCTCCGTCCTCCTCCCTTTCCACCACCCCTAGTTCATTTCCCAGAGTTAGGAGTCTTTATGTTCTGTCTCCCTTTCTGATATATCCCACACATTTCTTCTCCCTTCCCTTATATTCCCTTTCACTATTATTTATATTCCCCAAATGAATGAGAACATATAATGTTTGTCCTTCTCTGATTGACCATTGTAAAGAAATTTTAAAAAAGCATGAGTAGGCTGAAGCTAACCGAGAGTTCTATATTCAGATTTAACTCACAGTTATTGAATACTCATTGGACTGATGAGGAGATGGAGACTCAAATAACTTTCAGCAGCTTGCCAAATGTCACACGATTACCCAGCTAGTAAGTGGCTCTGCCAGGACTGAAATTCAAGCCCCCTGATACAAAGTCAGAATCTCTTTCCACAAACACTGGAACATTTAGATGAACTCCTCTCAACTCTCTATAGTTTGAATGCATCTAGTTGCTTAACCAGAAAGATATTCTATTCACCATCAGTCAGGAAGAAGCTAAATATTCTGAATACATGAAGTTCATTTTACATACATCCTTATTTCTGTGTTCGAGTATTTGCACCTTTATTTTATATTATGTTTTCCTATGTTTCTATATTTATGTATTCAGGTGTCTTATGCATTTATTCTTTATTTATGCATTTATGTATTTACCTTACCTATAGAGCTATGAAGCCCTTACTCCCAATGCTATTAGAAGAAAGCATATCAGTTAATTATACCTCGATTTCCTACAGTATTTCTGAGGATTTCAGCCTCAACCTAGAAGCTCTTAAGCTTCTAGGGGAGAGGACAGAGAAAGCAGCTGTATGCAGAACCAAATTGCTGAGCTCTGGAAACACCTCGAAGCTAGCAGAAACTTCAGCTACAAGAGCAGGAAAATAGGAAACAAAACCTACCTAAGCTTAAAAGAGAATGAGAAAAATGAAAACAAGCTTGGGAGTACACAAGAAGTATTGCAATGCTGTAGGGGAACCAGGGAATCTCAGAAAACTCAAGACATACAGCTGGCCTGGAGGAGTGAGCAGCAGGCAGAACTCAGAGAAAAGGCCAACAGGAGGGGGCTGATGTTTACCACTGGGAAAGCGACACAGGTACGTGTAGGCATTTTTTTTTTCGTGTAGGCATTTTAAAAAGCACACAGGTAAAGCTCACCAAAGACTATGGGACACTGCTGAATAAAGTCACAGAACTAAAAGAAACCCCCTAGGGAGTAAAATTACCAAATAAATATCATGGGAGAGAGAATCGGTCCAAACGAGGACCAAATTGAGCTTCAGTCTCAAAAAGTTTATGCAAACAGCTCTTCACAGTATAAGAAAAGGTAATGGATCTCAAAAACACATAAAGGGTTATAATATTTGTGTATCTGTGATCCCTGAAGGTACAGGAAATGCGAGCAACCTTCAAACCATTATTAAGGAAATTACTGAAAAAAATTGTCCAGAGCTAAGCATAGAGCTCATCTTACATATAAAGAGAATTTACAGGTCCCTACTTAAATGCAACTCTTAAAGTAACAGTCCGAGGCACAGAATTGTACAGTTCCTAAGCCTGAAAGAAAAAAGAAATCTCGGAAGCTGCTAAGAAAAAGAGATGAAGTTGGAGCATGCTATTAGCTAAAGTTCCGAGGCCTAAAGCCCCAAGTAAACTATCCAGCCAAGTTATCTTTCCTATTTGATGGTGAAAGAAGAATCTTTGACAATCAGGATGACTTCAAGTCATTTGTCAGAACTCTTCAACTACTGGCTTTATTGGAAACAGCTGCAGCCCAGGGACAGGGTGCTCCTGGAGATAAGTGGACTAAAATGATTTACAAATCCAAGTTCCTTAACAGAATGTAGATCTGAGTTTTATGATTAATTGCATTTTTCCCAGGGTAATTAGTGAAAAATGAATGTAATGTTGACCAAGTCAAGTGTACCCATGGATCCATCGATCATATATCTGTCTATCCTGCATGAGAAAAGTGAAAATGAAAAAGGAGTGGGATGAGGGAGGGATAAGTGGGAGAGAGCAGGTGAATACAGGAAGATAATAATTTGGTGGGATAGGGAGACACTGGGATATGATAGCTAAAATAGGAAAAATAGGGCAGCCCGGGTGGCTCAGCGGTTTGGCAATGCCTTCAGCCCAGGGCGTGATCCTGGAGACCCGGTATCGAGTCCCACGTCGGGCTCCCTGCATGGAGCCTGCTTCTCCTTCTGCCTGTGTCTCTGCCTCTCTCTCTATCTCTCTGTGTCTCTCATGAGTGAATAAATAAAATCTTAAAAAAATAAAATAGAAAAAATAAATTATTGCGAATATGAAAACAATAAATCTATTAAATTAACAGACTTGTTTACAGAAAGAAAGTCTTCTCCCACCCTCTGTTAAGGGTACTTGGACCTTTTAGAAAACTTGACAGTATCCTTGACAGCACAAAACAAGAAGAACTGGAAAAGATGCATGCACATTGAAAAGATGCATGCCTGTAAACCAGTATTTTTAGAAACAGATTGTAAACAGTGGGTGATGTTGCTGTGATGTGTTTTTAAATTGCTAATTTGTGTTGTTCTTGCTGTTTACACATCTCCATTTAACTTTAATTATGTAATTGGTTAATCATACAATAAATGGAAATAAAAGAATCCAGTTGTTGTCTTCTATTCTTTCCTTTGGACAAGTGATTAAAAGTTGCCAAACAGCATTCCCTCCCCTCTTCTTCCTCCTCTCTGACCCATGAAAATGCCTACAATTTGGACACACTTGGAGGCAACAAAAAGCTTTCCTGGCACTGGCACTTTGAAGCATCCTGTCTATGTCAAATCTAAACTGCTCATAGGACCCACTCGGCCTGCCCACACCATCCAGTGGGGCTGAGCCCACCTCTTTCCTTCTGGGGCCATCAATTTCATCCAATACCAGAAAAGGGGACAGTGAAATACTTTGCAGCCCACCCTCACCTGCCTTTGTTTTATCCACCTATCCCTGAACCCCTGCTCCCATGTACCGAGATGCACACAATATATAAGCTCACATGTATCTTCTCACTGCTCCTCATATAAATAAAAGGCATCTTGTGATACTAGGAAGACTATTGTGGGGGATGGTTGGACAGTAGTTTACCTTTCTGGTGAGTGTTACATGGACCAAACAGAACCTTGTGGTCCTGCTATATTGGAACATGACAAAATCTCATTTTCTCTGTCCACCCATTAACCTTAAGTTAAATTCAACTGGGTAATCACATTGTTGGTTTGCCTGATCGTCCAGGCCTCTTGGCCTTACAGCTTACTATGCCTTGTGGCTCACAATGCATGTTCCAATTAAATGTTTCAGTTCTGGTTCATCACTTACATTTGATTTATGCTAGGAATCTTCCTTCAAGGTCCTGAAAATACCCTGTTATAGCTTCTGGAAGTGACTTAGTGCCCCCAAACTATGCCCTTAATGATTGAAATGCTTGACAAAGGTTAAGTTGAAACCCAAGCTGTGTGGGCAGGCCCCAGCTTTCATTTCCACCTCCAGAAAGAGGTACTTCCCACTTCCAGAGTTCAAACCCCAATGAGGTCTTTCTTTTGGAAACTAACCTGTCTTCTTGGGTCTCCCCACTGTCCCAGACCACCACTTGTCTAGTTCCCCCTTAATTCCTTACTTATCTACTCCACATACCCTCTCCATTGCAGAAGAAGATGATGGCTAAGAGTCACTAGGGAGTAGAAAGGAGTGATAAAACAGTCGCAACCCTCCAAATGCACCAAATACTCTAGAGATCTGACACAATCCTTAGGTGGTTTGCCACAGCAGTGAAGTTGGGGGAGTACAATGGTCACTGCTCTCTTGAGGGTGTAAGACAATTGTCAGGATTCTTGGTAATTCCCATTTGCCAGTGAGAATCACTGTCCTCAAACACACAACTGAAAGAAAGTGGTTTGTTAGTAAATGTTTAACAAACAGCTCTCTGGAGGAAAAAAAAAAAACTTATGTGTAGCATTTGCTTATTCAGTGGTGTAAATTCTCTGGCCATGACCAGCTTTAAGCTGCCAACTTGATATAACTGAATGCTGAGTTGAGATAAGGTGCACACATTCAGCTCGCCTAAGTCCATGCTAACCAGCTCCAGCACATTACTGGGAAGAGGTCAGCTTTGCCCGGTGCCTCTCCTGCCTGGACTACTATAAGTCAGATTTAGCTTTAAAAAGATTTCCTCATCCTACACTGGACTCAATCATGGAGAAACACTCCCCAGACCATCCTGTGTGCAGTACATGGCCCTTGATGTCTCACCTCCTTTGAGCTCAACCTTCTTGAGGTTTCTCTAAAACTCCTCTGATTCCCAGTACAGCTTTCATAAGAGCATTGTTCTTTTCCTCTAAGCTGAGTGTTTTTGGAGCTTAAAAAACTCTTTCTACAAATCACACCTGTCCTGCCTCTATACTCTACCACACAACTTACTTCAATGTCTATATGTACTCAATAAAATATTGTGTATAACAATTGTCTCATAATCCATAAGAGGTGATTCTGAAGCTTTTGCAGGAGAAACTGTATCCTGGCACCCATGTTCAAAATGTGAAAATGAAAAGGGGTATGGCTTAGGAATGTTTTCTGGCATCACCCCTGTCCCAGGATGGTGAGGCCAATAGCCCCCATACAAGCCCTCTCCTGTCCATCTGGCCAGTTTAAGGGGATGGAGAGTCAGGGGGCCCTTGGCCATTAGGAATGGCCTAAATGGGGCAGCCATGGTGGCTCAGTGGTTTGGTGTCACCTTCAGCCCAGGGTGTGATCCTGGGGACCCAGGATCGAGTCCCATGTCGGGCTCCCTGCATGGAGCCTGCTTCTCCCTCTGCCTGTGTCTCTGCCTTGCTCTCCCTCTCTCTGTATCTGTCACGAATAAATAAATAAAATCTTTTTTTTTTTAAAAAAAGGAATGGCCTAAACATTCCCTGTCAGAAGAGAGTTGTTTAATACCAGACTCTACAGTAATCAACCAGAAGAATCCCAGATTTCTTGGGTATGTGTGTGTGTATGTGTGTGTATGTGTGTGAAAGATTCACAGTCACAGAGCCACAGGCCCAATGGATTCCTGATGGGAGAAGGCTAGCAGAGCCTGAGTCAAGAGCTCCATCCTAGCTAAGTTTCAGCCCCAGAATTTGTTGACCTCTATCACCAGCTTTATAATATTGGGCCATTCAAGTTTTCTCTAGAAATGTTGTCCAGAGACTGTTTCTCTTTCTAGAGGCAGGTGACAAGATTCAAGACCCACCAAAGGAGCCTAGAGATGAAGCTTCTCGTATCTCAGTTGCCAGCTGTAGTTTGAATGAGTTCGCTTCTATGAAACTTGAATAATAAGTCCCTTCAATATTTCATAGCATCCTAGAGCAAAAGGTAAGAGTGAATCATGTTCTTACCTACATAGTCCCAGGACCTTTTGCAGGCTTCCACAGCTAATTAGTGGGGAATCTGAGATCTAGATTCAGATTGCTGGTCCAAAGCACAAGCTTCAGCCCAAGGACTTGCAGAAAGCAGGTGGACACCACCATTGCCTTTTTTTCTACATTATTAACAGTGTATTTGATTGGTGCTTTTTCTATTTTACTAAGTAAAATCTGTTTTTTTAGATTTTTAATTAATTAACTATTTCTAGTTTTATCATTCCAAGCATCCAATGCAGAGGCAGGGTAGTGGTTAAGAACTTGGGATGCCTGGGTAGCTCAGAGGTTTAGCGCCTGCCTTCGGCTCAGGGTGTGATCCTGGAGTCCTGGAATCGAGTCCCACATCAGGCTCCTATGGAGCCTACTTCTCCCTCTGCCTGTGTCTCTGCCTCTGTGTCTCTCATGAATAAATAAATAAAATCTTTTTTTTAAAAAAAGAACATGGAATTGCAGGATGCCTGGGTGGCTCATTTGGTTGCCCATCTGCCTTCAGTCAGGATATGATCTCAGGGTCCTGGGATGGAGCGTGGAGCATCCTAGGGCTTCCTGCTCCCTGCTCTGTTGGGAGACTCTCCTTCTCTATCTCCTTCTGCCCCTCCCCCTCATGCTTTCTCTCTCTCTCAAATAAACAAATACAATCTTTTTAAAGAAGAACATGGGACTGCATTTCACAAACATATACAAATATTGAATCATTGTGTTATACCCTCTGAAACTAATATAATGCTGATGTTAATTATAATTCATTAAAAAGAAAGAATGAAAGCACTTAGAGGTTCAGTTACTTTGCCTAAAAAGTTTTAGAAATCCTTTCTATATAAAACTCACTTATAGATATGTTAAAATCAAGACAAATAAAAAGAACATGGAATTGTATATACAAACTGGCTGGATGTAAATCCTAGCTCTGCCACTTGCTGGCTCTTTTGGCCTGGGGTAATTTGCTCATTTGGCTCTGTGTTTCAGTTTCTCCATCTGTAAAATGGGGCCCGATAATGATAGCTATCCCACAGTATTGTTATAGGGGAGAAAATGAGTCAATTTTAGTGCCTGGTACTATCATAGTGATGTCTGTATACATGTTTTGAAAACTATCACAAATATTTTCATCCTGACAGATAGTAACTATCACTACCATGTTCCAAACAACCGTTACATTGAGTCAGTTTTACATGCCAGATGTTTCAGGAACCTTTTCTCTCCCTTCCTTCACTGGTTCCACTGCCCTAGTTTAGGCACATAGTCAAAGAAAACTGCTTGCAGCTTTCTGTGCCTTGTTTGCTGGCTTTTCCTATTGCAATTCTCTGACTCTCACAGCACCTCCTCTCTGGCCATCTCTTACATGTATTCCTCTACTGTTTATCCTTATACCAGAAATGGCTTAAGAGCAGAAACTAAAGAATAATAAGAAGAAATAAAAGAACAGGGCAACCTGGGTGGCTCAGTGGTTTAGCGCCACCTTCAGCCCAGGGCGTGATCCTGGAGACCCGGATTGAGTCCCACATCAGGTTCCCTGTGTGGAGCCTGCTTCTCCCTCTGCCTGTGTCTCTGTCTCTCTCTCTCTGTGTGTCATAAATAAATAAATAAATAAATAAATAAATAAATAAATAAATATTTTTTAAAAAGAAATAAAAGAGCAGAAACTGCTATTCTTTCTAAATCATCAGCACTTAGGACAACGCCTGGCACAAAGAAAATATAAACATTCATTGAATTAATGGAGGCTTGCCATGGCCCAGGCACTCTGTAGTGGTTTGCAAGGGTTTTTTTATTCAATCCTACCCAAACTCTGTGTGATAGTAAATGCAATTATTATCCCCATTTTACAAATAAGAAAGCTGAGTCTTGGAAAGGTTAAATAACCTGCCCCCCAAAACATATATCTTTATTTCTATGGTTATGCTATTTCTTGGGGGATAATCTGCAGTTTATAATGGTATGTAGGAACAGAGGATTCCAGGAAGCTACAACTCTTATAACCTAATGCATAAAGAGATGATATTCAATTTGCCTGTCACTTTACTTTTGTGTGGTTTGTTCTTAAATTGCAGTATTTTTCTTTAGATAATTTGTAATATTTTATGATTAATTTGGCTATTTCTTACAACAATCGATCTGCTGATTTATTGGATGCTGCATTTTAATCTCATCATACGATATATGTCAGGAGCTTTGGTTAGTGTCTTATCCATACATTTCTCACTTTAAAAAGTCTTTCATGATCAACTACACTTGTGGAAGGTTGTCTACATAATTGAAAGCATGTTACTCTAGGGCATTTGCAGAAGACTTTACAGATTAATAACAGTAGTGGCTGCAGCAGCTCCCATGTATTAAGCACCTAACAGGGACCAGGCAAACTGTGCTAGAAGTTTGACTCGCATGATCCCAACAAAGCCCCATTCTACCGCTTCTGCTGTTTTGTTTTACAGATCGGGAAACTGGGACTCAGACAGTTTAACTCACTTACTTCAGGTCACTCAGCTATTGAATAGTGGAACCTGGACTGACATCCAGATTGGTATGTCTCTAAAGCCTGGGCTTTTATCCTAGGCTGGACTCTGGAGGTTGTCCAAGTCACTTAACCCTCTCTGAGATTCAGTTTCCTCATCTGTAAAATTGAGGGAAGTTAACACATCTTGTAGAGTTGCTAGTAAGATTGGAACTAATAGCTGCCAGAGGCCCAGAGGCACATAGTGAGCTTTTAAACCATGGTGGCAATGTTTATGCATAAGTGGGGCATTAAATGGGCAGAGGAAGATCTGAGTTCCCTTTAAAGGCATTGGGGAGCTGAAGAGGAAGGATCTACAGCTTTGGCAGTCTGAAGAGCTGGCCCTCTCCCCTCCAGGATACAGTGACCCAATGAAACCCAGAGCGACAGGAGAGGGGGCAGGGGCCTGAATTTGGCTCAAGTAACCTCTGCAGGGAGTCGAGAGAGGCGGGGAGCTGGGAGAGGCTTAGAAATCCTGGTCGTCAGAGGACTGCAGGTGTCAGGCAGAGTTGGTGTAGGTGGGCTCCTAGAGCCTAGCGGAGGGAGGGGAGGAGGTTGGAGCAGACTGGCTGCAGGCGGGGGAGAGAGGGAGGCGGGGCGCGGAGCCGGAGAGGCTGTCCTTAGACAGCTCTCCTCATGCCGGGCAGTTTGCTGCATCTGGAGGAGCTCACTGGAGAATCTCCAACAGCGGAGCGGGCCTTCAACTACCGTAAGTACCTGCAAATGAGCGCAACACCCAGTGGCTGAAGATTAAATACTGGCCATGAGATCCTAAACAAAACCCCGAAATAGTCTGCCTGCTGTAACTAATTGCCTCAAATCAAACTGCTCCCCAGTCCATTCCCCCTACTCCCCTTCATCTCTCCCTTTCTCCGTCCCTCCACGGATCCCAGCTTTGCCTCGCTGAGAATTTCTGGGCACTGTAAATACCTTCCCTTTTCTTTCTCAGTCTTCCCTCCAAACCCTTAGCGAAGTGTGTACCCGGTGCCCCGCTGAGCCCAACCCCTTTGATTCCTGGAGCCCTCAAAGCTATGCAGGGGGCGAGCCATTAGACATTTCGGGTATGTCACCCTCAAAAGCACTGCGGCGCTGCCTAAGGGTGGGGAAAGTGCTTGGGGTGGAGTAGAAAGGGAGGGTAAAAGGGCTAGACTGTGGAAGTTGGGGGTGGGAGTGGGGGTGTGAAAGGCCAAAAATGGGCGTGGCCAATTAACCTGAAGCTTGCGGCAGTTTCCCACATTCCCTGGGCATAAGATTCATCTTTTGGGTTGAATGTAAATGGTACAGTTTCCTTAGTGATTGGGGAGGGATCAGCTATGCTGAGAAGCCCCCCTTCTTTCATTCCACTCAGGAGGCAAAATCCTGGTTTAGGGGTCTAAGTGGCAAGCCTGGAATCTCAGCTGGCATTTCTGGGCAGAGTCCCAGGTTGAACCTTTCCCTTGGCAGTAGAACCTGGCTTCCCCAATAAATCCTGGCCCAAAGCCTTGGGGGAACAAAGCAACAGAGTGGCACTCAAGCCTGGGCCTGGGCCTGGCCCTGAGAGGAGTGGGGAACAAGGGGCTCTGGGAGCTGAGATGAAAGAGCATCTTTAAGGTTCTACACCAGGTTAATACCCACTTTGGGAAGAAGAAAAATAGCCACCTTGTAATGATATGTTTACCATGTGCCCTGTACATATATTATATTTGATCCAACACAACAACAATGTTAGGTAGGTATTACTCCCCAACTTTACAGATAAGAAAAGTTCAGAGAAGTAATTTGAGCATTCTTCAATGCAAAGCGAGAAATGCAAAAGGCAACTGTCTCTTTGGATCTCTGACCGTCCACCTGTTCCCTACAGCCCAGATGTTTGAAAATGAATCTTCTTGTTTTCCTGCTCCTCCATCCCACCCAGTGTTAGCATTAGAGCAAATTCGAGGCTGCAGTGCTAGGATCCATTCTGGGAAGCGAAATCAGCCTTTTCCATTCCGGGAGTTGACTTTACCCCCACTCTACTGAGATAGGATTAAACAGCCAGGACCTCAGACTCTGACTAGAGAGTTGGTGGAGGAGAGTTAACTTGAGTTTGTATGATGGGGATACACCCTCCTTTGGCAAAAGGATACTTTGGATATGGTGGTAGAGAAGAGGCAGGAAAGCAGAAAGGGTCTCTCTTATGTACATGTGGTCAATAGTGGGGTTTTTTTGGAAAATGAAAAGGCCTCCCTGAATTCAAATATCTTTACCATATTTCCGAAGGGCAACGAACAAAAAGGCTTACACATTATAGGCAGCCAATACATCAATTACACCTTATATTAATTAGCTCAAGTAGCTTGATTCTCCAGCACTTACTTGAGATGAGGGTTTTGAGCTTTGGGGGGTAAGCGATAAGAATGAGAGTAATATTTCATCTGAAGCTATCTACAGAGGGGAAGGCCTGGGTGGTATGAGATCAGAAGAGTGAGGAAAGATAAGAAAGGGGAGGTTTATTTTTTTTTGTATTTTTTTAATTGGAGTTTGATTTGCCAACATAAAGCATAACACTCAGTGCTCATCCCATCAAGTGAAAATGGGGGTTTTAAATACTGGTTTTAAAGCATAGGCGTTGGAGTTATTATATAAATATCTGATATTTAATCTTTCGGCTTTGAGCAAATTAAGTATATCTCATCTGAGCCTCCGTTTCCTTGCCAGCAAAATAGGGATGGCAGGAAAGCCTCCTTTGCTAGGTTGTTGGAGGACTCAGACAAGATGATAGATAGATGATAGATAGATAGATAGATAGATAGATAGATAGATAGATATAGATAGATGATAGATAGATAGATAGATAGATAGATAGATAGATAGATAGATGATAGAAGATCTTAAAAGGATGAATCTCTACACCTCCCATCTCTCTCCTCCTAAAAGCTCCCCTCTGGCCTGAATTAAGTTACCTTCTGGGCCTCTGAGATTCCAGGGATGCACAGACATTTCAACAAATCTGACATTTTAGATGTCAGCAAAGACCTTAGGTGTGAAGAGAAGTGAGTGGAGAAAATGGGCAGGTGACTGTGTCATACATTTCATGCCTCTGAGAGAGTGGAAGGTAGGGTGTCGAGTGCAGTTTAGTGATCCAAACTAAACTTTGAGGAGCAGAACAAGTTACCTGAGTATAGACACTTCTGCTTTTAGATCTCACCACCTGCTGAGCGGCAAAGCCCTTCCAGACTTGAAGCACACATTGACCACCAGAGGCCCCATGACCCTGAACAGGCTGGGGGAGCGGGCTGCCATGCTGTGGACATTCACAGTCTTGCTCTTTTGCATTCGTGAGTACAAGGAAGGTGTGAGGGGAAGTCACCCTGTCATAGATCCTCCTATGGTTGGGCACCTTGGGGAGGGAGAAGAGAGGATTGAGGGTTGGTGAGGTCAATGTGGGGGCTCTTCTTTACCATTCTTATCTCTCTTTTCAGGGCTGAGTCTGGGTATGACATCAATAGGTAAGTGAGTCCTGCCGCCCCTGGTACCTTCTTTCCTGGAGGTTCCAAGACATCAGCTGCCTCTGTGGCCCCAGACACAACTACCTTGAGACCACAAAGATAATTCCCAGATTGAGCTGGTTGGAGACCAGAACCTCTCACTTCATGACCTGGTTTCCCACAGAATAGTAAAAAGCTTTATTTCAGGTGGAATGGAAGCCAGACTTGCTCTGTGTTCCCTAACTCACTTGAATCCCTTGAACAAATATCCCAGGGTCCCTAACCCATCCTCTACACGAGCAGACACTCTTGTCCCCAAGGAAAGATAAAAAGCAATCTGGGTAAGGGCTAATTGTAAGGGACATTGCAGGGCACATTATGGGTTGGAGAGGGTTGGACTGCTCACATCTTTGTGATCTTTGGGAATGACAGTGATGCAATCTCAACCGGAGCTGTGGATAGAGACCAATTACCCCCAGACCCCTTGGGAGAACATCACACTTTGGTGCAAAAGCCCCTCTCGGATTTCAAGCAAGTTTCTGCTGCTGAAGGATAAGACACAGATGACCTGGATCCGCCCTTCCTCCAAGACCTTCCAAGTTTCATTCCCTATAGGTGCCCTTACTAAGTCCAATGCAGGTCTTTACAGGTGCTGCTACTGGAAGGAAACAGGCTGGTCAGAGCCCAGTAAAGTTTTAGAGTTGGAGGCACCAGGTAAGAAGAAACTAATAGATAATCAGAAATAAACTCCAGCTCCTGGAATTCAGAGCACAATTTGTTTAATTCATTCATTCATTTATTTACCTCAAATGCATGAATGCATACATGCAGGCATTCCACAGTTAGTAAGTGCCTACTTTCTATGGGCAATGCAGATGAGGATGCAGTCTCTGGAACAGATCTAGAGAGCAAGGTCTCAACATAGGGGAGACCCCAGATCGGGGAAGGAAGGGTGGCAAATAAGGATCATACAGGGAAGGCTCATTTAAGTAGCACTTTCCTCTCCTGCTCACTGAGCATCACTATCCTTGCTCTACCTGAATTCCAGTTCGTTCTCTCCTTCAGGCCAGCTGCCCAAGCCCATCTTCTGGATCCAGGCTGAGACCTACCCTCTTACTGGATGTAATGTTAACATACTCTGCCATGGCTGGCTGCAGGATTTGGTATTCATGCTGTTCAAAGAGGGATATGCAGAGCCTGTGGATTACCAAATCCCAACTGGGACAGTGGCCATATTCTCCATCGCCAACATGACACCTGAGAGTGAAGGGGTTTACATCTGCCGCACTCATATCCAGATGCTCCCCACTCTGTGGTCAGAGCCCAGCAACCCCCTGAAGCTGATTGTGGCAGGTGGGTGTAGCTATGGCTGTTGGGGTCTGATGATCGTTGTCCCTGGGATCATGGCTGGATGAACCAGAGTTTCTGATTTTCCTTTCCTTAGCCAGGTCCTAGGCCCTGCAAGGCCTATGAGCTAGAGTCATTTGACATTTTACTGAGATGCAAATTAGAATCACACATGCTACCAGGCAGACACGTGGAAGCCAATCACTTGGCTAGTGAGTGAGCTCAGCCAAATGTCTTGCAGGTTCAGCTCATCACAGCTTTGTTGTTCTCTACTTGTTAAATATCATGCTTTCATTCATTCATTTGACTAATATGTATTGAGCACTTATCATGTGCCAGGCACTGCCACTGCAGTCTTATAAACTGGTTTTTACATTTTAAATACATTTTTGTTGTATTTGTGATTATTATTTTAAGTAAAGAAAATAGAATGAATTGTGCTAGCATCGGTGATGAAAATAAAAATGACAAAAAGTGATAGCTCGTACTTTAGATATGGCTTTATGTAAATTACTTGAGTCCTGTATATGTAGATCTAGTAAGGCAGTATCACGTTCTAAACACAGTATAAGTCTCCCCAAAATGTTCAAATGCTAGACACACCCTGTAGCCCTAGTTTGTCCACCCCATGGTCTGGATGCTTTTAGACAGAATTGGCCACATTTGTTCTAGTTCCTCCATCAGTCTAGATAGGCTTGGGGAAAGCTGTGGTGCCACAGAAGGTACCCTGGACTTAGAAGCAGTAATCTTGGTTTCTAGGTCCACCACTGACACTGCCTCCCTGTGTGGTCTTAAGCAAGTCACTTCACCACTCTGCGCTTTGGTTTCCCCCATTCTAAAATGGGATAACAGTATCTATATGACCTAATGTGTAATGCCTCTCTGTACCTCAGTTTCCTGATTTGCAAAATTGGTATAGTAATAATGCCTACCTCACAGGGTTGTTGTGAGGATTTGCCTAAATATATGTACAGTGCCTGGCACATAAGTTCTCAATAAATGGTAGATATTAATTTTATTAGTATAGCTTTTTATTGAGGATTGAATAACAAAGACTGTTTGAACTGTGTGTATGGATGTGTGTTGTATGAATGCCCTTCCAGGGTAGATTCCACTAACATACACTTTTGCAGTTACCTCTTCACTGGTATCCCTCACTAGGCCATGAACTTTTTGTTGACAGGGACTGTGTCTTCTTTATTTGTACATCCTTAGACCTACATGATGCCTGACACATCCTAAATGCTCAATGAGCATATGACAGAGTTGATCTTTCCAATAATGGATGGGTGGATCTACCTGGGATTGCTGTGGGTAAGAAGGAATGATATGAGAGTAAGGTTTGCCCTCTATTTTGTAGTATGATCCCCTTGGGGGAACAATACATGGAAAAGAGGGTGTGGCCCCATTAGCAGAGATTTCTTTGGGTCGAAGACTTATTGGCCAATCTTTCCTTACTGGTTTCTTCCAATCTTGTATTGGAAGTAGGGTCTTATGTGGGCTTAAAGTGTTCAAAAGGCATGTTTATTTCTGCAGTAGTATTCATGCTTTACAAAGATGAAATCAAAATCATTTTCAGAAACTTGGATTCTTGGGTGGTTGGAAGAGTACATTCGGCATTTCAGGAACCTAAAGATACAGGCAATTACAGATGTAGATGTTCCACTGAGACATAGCCTTATACATAGTTAGAGCTCAGTGGAACTGATGAAGTCTGGTGAGAGAGGAGGTACCTAACTGGACATGCCCTCGATTATCTCCTAAAGGAGGCTGATGTTCAAGGAAGGGAGAAGGAATAGAGGCTAAACTTCAACTACCACTCCTTGTCGTTAGAAAAAAACTAGAAAAATAAAATTAGGAGATAATAGGGAAGAATTATCTTATCTCTAATTCAGAGTCTCTTCCCTTTCTAGGACTCTATCCCAAACCAACTCTGACAGCATATCCTGGGCCCATTATGGCACCTGGAGAAAGCCTGAACCTCAGGTGTCAGGCACCAATCTACGGAATGACCTTTGCTCTAATAAGGCTTGAAGATTTGAAGAAATCCTTTTACCGCAAAAGGCCAATAAAAAATGAGGCATATTTCTTCTTCCGGGCTTTGAAAATCCATGATGCTGGACATTACCTCTGTTTTTACTATGATGAGTCATACAGGGGTTCACTCCTTAGTGATATCCTGAAAATCTGGGTGACCGGTAAGAGAGGGGAATGCCATGGGACCTATGTTAGAGGCTGTGGATATACAACTCCTTCTGTGCCCCCCACCCCCGCCCCAGAAAACCTGATCATGCAACCAGAGCTAATAGTGGGGAAGGGAGCATAATTTGTACAACTGGGCTTAGGGTGGGATTTGCCAAGGGTGGACTGGAGGAAGAGAACCCTTCGTGGTGAGAGGGGAGTCAGAATACTAGCCCTTTATATTTTGGGTCTCATCCTAGACACTTTCCCCAAGACCTGGCTACTTGCTCAGCCCAGTCCTGTGGTCCAGATGGGTCAGAACGTGAGCCTGTGGTGTCGAGGGCCAGTGGATGGAGTGGGGCTTGCACTCTATAAGAAAGGAGAAGACAAACCACTTCAGCTTTTGGATACCACCAGCATTGATGACGAGTCATTCTTCCTCAACAATGTGACCTACAGTGATGCTGGCATCTATAGTTGCCACTATCTCCTCTCCTGGAAGACCTCCATCAGGATGACATCACACAACACTGTGGAACTTGTGGTTGTAGGCAAGTGTTAACAAATGTCATTCGTTTTTATCATCATTACAGTATTCTAAGAAGGAGCTAGCAGCCCGGTACCCTCTTGGAGTTATGAGCCAAGGAAAAATACACTAGGAAGATGGTGTAGAATTTTCTCCAAAAACTTTATGTACTTTCTCTCCTAGGACTGTTACTCAGGCCATGCCTTTCAGCATGGCCTAGCCTCATTGTGACCCCTGGAAATGTTATTTTCCTTCTGGCCAGCGGAAACTTATAGATATGAGGTCATCCTGACAGAAGGTAGAAACCCAAGAGTCTTTAGAGCACTGAGGAGTGGGCCAAGAGGTTCTAAAGCATGGTCAAATTTTGAGACCACTGATCTAGTGGAAGTGGAAAGATAGGAAAGATCAAATAGGAAGCTGAGAAACATTTTTGGGGCCAGGGGTACTGAATTCCAGGTCACTTATTCAAATTCTTGTTTCTGTATTGGTTGCAGATAAGCCCCCCAAACCCTCCCTTTCAGCCTGGCCCAGCACCATGTTCAAGCTAAGAAAGGCCATTACCCTTCAGCACCGAGTACCCCATCCAGTACTTGAATTTTCTCTGGAATGGGAAGAAAGAGCAACATTCCAAAAATTCTTGGTAGATGGAGATTTCATCATCAGTAATGCTGAAGGAAAAGGCACAGAAACTTACAGTTGCAGCTATCGCATAGAGGCACACCCCAACATCTGGTCAGATCGCAGTGAGCCTCTGAAGCTGATGGGGCCAGCAGGTGAGAGGACAACTCTTCCTAGGGTTGCCCCTCCATGGCTTTGGTCATGCTACCCCTGGGATCCTGAAGCAGTGCCCAGAAAGCTATGGAAAGGGGAGTCAGGGATTGTAAATCAGGGCCCTCGGGTTTGGGCACACTTCCCCTGGGGTGATCTCATAATCACTCAAAGACAATGAGCAGCATACTTTCAAAGCTCCCATTCTTCATGAAAAAGAAGGCCCCTTCTGTCACTCCTTCCTTTCACCTTCAGTAACCAGCTCCTCCTCCCTCCTCCCCGCAACCCCAAATGTGTTCACCTCCCCCCTTCTCTATCAAGGCTCCTGCTTCTCATCTTCTCTGGTCACAGGCTTTCTTACCTGGAATTACATTCTGAATGAAGCTATCAGATTGTCCCTAATCATGCAGCTTGTTGCCTTGCTGTTGGTAGTGCTGTGGATAAGGTGGAAGTGTCGGAGACTCAGAATCAGGTAACCATCTTATTCCAGCCCCTTGTCCTTCAATCTAGCTGAGTCCAGGCTCTCCAGATACTCAGAAATGAGTTTTACCCCCATTGACATAAGCCACAGGGCCACACTGTTTGTATTCTCCACCTTCTGGGCTTAAGAAACAAGACTTTCCCATCCCAGCTGTTTTTCTTTCACCTCACAGAGAGGTCAGTACCCAAGCCAGAGGGTAGAGAAACATAATTCTTGGAGGGAGAAGCAATCCAAACCTCATTCTCTGATTTGCCTCCCCCCTCCTGCCCAGGAGAGTGCCCAAATCTCCCTCCCAAGCCACCCTGCCCCTCGGAGATGATTGATGTCTCTCACTGAATTTAGTTTGAATTTTTTTCTCTTGTAAGAAGACAAGCTGTCCTGTCTCCCTGGGTGTTATCCAACTCCTGTCTCAACTTTTCACCCTTACCCCTAGCTTTCAAGAGCTAGAGAGGCTTGTGGTCCCTCTTAGTCTCCATAGGAACCAGTGTCTCTACTGCTCTGGTCTCCAACCATCTGTGCAGAGCATTCTGAGAATATAATCTTAACCTGGATGGGCATCTGATGAAGCAGTGGATTAGGCCAGAGAATCAAACTGCTTCCTCTGAACCGCAAAATGGCAAACCAAACAGGTTATCCAGTCCTTTCCTTTGATCCTTTGGTGTCCCTTGGGCCATCCTGATCCCCTGGCCTATGCTCAGGTGATTCTGCCTGAAAACAGGAAGATAAATGACAGGTCCTAGGTTGGTGGGGGTCTCAGCCCCTGAAGGTCTTACCTACTCCCCCAACCCTCTGCTTCTGGCTGTAGCCCCCTCATCATGATCATAGGTCTTTGTGTGTCTGAGAGTATTCAATACACAATGGATGATGACTGTGATTGCATGTGTCTGTTTTCCACCAGGATCTGAGGGACAGAGTGCTTGGGTAATTAGAAGGGAGCCTCCTAAATCATCTGTAAAAACCACCATCCTTTGAGTTTTCAAAAAGTCTCAGTGGGGTGCCAGCCCTACTTGTCCTCAGAATCCATCCTGAGTCCCACACGTTAGGGTAACCTCCAAGCCAGGGATTAGAAAAAAAATGTAGCTTCAAGTGCCCCGCCTCAGCCCAGGACCACTACATCAAAAGATGAGCTCAGAAAGCAGATTTCAGAGAAAGCAGCTTGAAAAGCATGTTTTCCTGACCCAGAAGGAGGGTCATTGTTTTCTAAGTACGAATTGCCAAATGGATTTTGGCTTAATATCATCTAATTCTACAGGACCCATAACCCAAAGCTGCTGCACATTGCTAGTCATAATCTGGGTGGGGGTAGAAAGATCCCACTCTCTGACAAGCTTAGCTCAGCACTGACAATCTTCGGGTAATTCACTGCGGCTGCCTAGGCAACCCTTCCATAACAAAGGCAGGTGAGGCAGGTCGGTCTGAGGACCAATACTGCCATAATACAAACTGCTTCCAAACTTAAACTTGATGACGGAGAAACACCCAAGATTTTTCTCTCCACCCCCACACCCACCACCCAGAGCTGCCGATCACTCTGAGCTCCGGGGGTTCTGAGAGCTGAAATTACAAAAGCATTTTCACATCTGACAACTCAATTCCAGCAACAGCCTAATCAGGGGCCATGGGGAGCTGACATCTGATATAGGCTGGGAAGGGGGGAGGGGGCAGGGGGCACGTGGGTCATGAAAGAGCAAGAGGTTTGTAGGTGGTGAGGCCCTCAAAAAGAAAAGTCATCGATGTCAGAAAAGATTATATCCCATTATCCTGCCCAAATCCAATCCCTATTGGGTGGTGAGTAAGCCAATGACATAAATTGCCGCCCCCTTCTCTCCGCCCTCCCCCTAACCCCAGCAGCTCCTCTCATCTCTTTTCTGGTCTCACTAGAGAAGCCTGGTTGCTGGGAACAGCTCAAGGGGTCACCATGCTCTTCATAGTCACGGCCCTTCTCTGCTGTGGTGAGTACAAAGGGGTGGGGAAGGGGCCTGGGCAGAAGGCCGGGTGAAGTCCCGTGGGGGAGGGGGCAGAGCCTTGGCAGCAATTTCTTTTGCAGGACTGTGCAATGGGGTATTGACAGAAGAGACTGGTGAGTTTTTCCTGCTCCAGACTGGGACATTCCTTCCTGGAGATCCGAAATAACTACAGAGTGTCAGTGTCAGTGGCCAGGGAGTGACTGGTTGGGAGGGAAGGACAGCCAGGAAGGGGCACTTGCTAAAACTGCTGGCAAAATTCAGCCTCCAACTCTGATTTCTGCTTGCAAAATTTCCCCTAAGCTTCTGCACTTTCCTGAGGCTCAGCTAAGACATAAGCTTCCCCTTTCCCCAGCACCTGCAGAAGGAAGGAAACAGTTTGGATTTGGGTTGAAAGGGGAGGTGGACATTGTGATCTGGGTAGGGGGTTCAAGGGCAAAGAAACAGGGAGGGGAGAGAGGAGGGAAGATGGCTTTATTAACTCTGCTGTTTCTAGAAATAATCATGCCAACCCCTAAGCCTGAGCTGTGGGCAGAGACCAACTTCCCTCTTGCCCCGTGGAAGAACTTAACCCTCTGGTGCAGAAGCCCTTCTGGCTCAACTAAGGAGTTTGTGTTGCTGAAGGACGGGACTGGGTGGATTGCAACTCGCCCGGCCTCCGAGCAGGTCCGGGCTGCCTTTCCCCTTGGCGCCCTAACCCAGAGCCATACCGGGAGTTACCACTGCCATTCATGGGAGGAGATGGCTGTGTCGGAGCCCAGTGAGGCACTTGAGCTGGTGGGGACAGGTAAGAAAAGGCAGAGGTTCCTCCCGGGGTGACCTTCAGTGCCCTGTGATTCCAACACTGTTCCTAAGGGTAGGGAATGCACAGAGCCCAGAGTTCAAGGGGCTTTGCAGCAAGGAGAGGAGGAGCCCTGAAATGGAGGAGGGGGTTGGGAAGAGAGTGAAAATGGCCAGTCCAGGATGGATTTCTTTTTTGCTGACAAAGTGACTCCAAGTGTTCCATCTGGGCACCTCCAAACTTCGACCTCCTTTTTCACCCCATTTGTTTTCCAGACATCCTCCCCAAACCTGTCATTTCTGCTTCCCCCCCAATTCGGGGCCAGAAACTGCAAATCCGGTGCAAAGGATGGCTGGCAGGCATGGAGTTCGTTCTGTATAAGGAGGGAGTGCAGGAACCTGTCCAGCAACTTCATGCCGTTGGGAGAGAAGCCTTCTTTACAATCCAAAGAATGGAGGATAAAGACGAAGGCAATTATAGCTGCCGTACTCATACTGAAAAGCGCCCCTTCAAGTGGTCTGAGCCCAGTGATCCCATGGAGCTTGTCATAAAAGGTAGAGTTGAAAAGGGTGTATGAGGGAGGAGGGGGAAGGCAAAGCTCTGGGTCAGACACTCCTCTCCCCACAGCAAATTTTGCTGCTGGTCCTAGGAGCCTGTGTCCAATCTTAGAGCCAGGCAGGCGTGGCACTGGGTGTGCCAGGGCCTCTGGCTGCACGATATTAATAGCCATAATCGTTATTAATAGCTGGGGTTTGTGGAGGGTGATTTAATTTTTCTAATTATTTTCATATCAATTATCTCATTTAGATATAGGCCAAATATTCCAGGGAGGCAGAGCAGGTACCATTTCCCCTTCTTGCCCAAATGGGCAAACTGAGCTGCAGGGGACCAGCAGAGCCCTAATGACAGTTCACTCTTTTAGCTAGCCTCCATTGCCTGCCCTGATGGCTATAGAAAACAAAGCAGCTTCCAGGAACCATTATTTGCTATATTAGCTATCTTTCTTTTTTCTCTTAATTTGGTTTTGTGTTGTGTTTTGTTTTTTGCCTTCTAGAAATGTACCCCAAGCCCTTTTTCAAGACATGGGCCAGCCCTGTGGTCACTCCTGGTGCCCGAGTGACTTTCAATTGCTCCACTCCCCAGCAGCACATGAGCTTTATTCTTTACAAAGATGGAAGTGAAATAGCATCCAGTGACAGGTCTTGGGCAAGTCCAGGGGCCAGTGCGGCTCACTTTCTGATCATTTCAGTGGGCACTGGTGATGGAGGGAATTATAGCTGCCGCTATTATGACTTCGCTATCTGGTCTGAGCCCAGCGACCCTGTGGAGCTCGTGGTGACAGGTCAGGAGTGGGGAAACACAGATGGAGGCAAGACTGACCCTGGAATGGTGGGTGGAAGGGCTGTCAAAGGGAGAGGAAACATGCTCCTTCTAAAAGTCACCAGAATAGAGCACAGGACTCTTGATCTCAGGGTCATGAGTTCAAGCCCCATGTTGGGTATGGAGCCTATTCAAACAAACAAACAAATAAAACTAAGTCACCAAGAAAGTGCTTAGGAATGTCACTGGTACATGTAAACAGTTCATGAAAGGCAGAAGACTCTATTATTATTAATACATGGAGAAGAGACAAAGGAGAGGGGAGAGGCAAGTAATTCACTTCTAGGGGAAGAAATGAGGCAGACGAGGGTGTCCAATCTCCAGTGCCAAGCTCACATTGCCCTATTTCTGAAATCTTTTTGTGACTTGGCCTTGAGCTTTAGGCTCAATGTTCACTTTTTCTTTAGCTGGGCTGTCAGAGATTGGCAGGCTGGATGGCCCTCAGAGAAAGGGCAAAGACCTTGAAATGACAGCTGCATATTATGCAGCCATTACAAATGATAGTTTTCAAAGGCTGATTAACGTCATAGGAAAATGTTTACTATATAAAGTTAAGTGAAAAATATTAAATTACACAATTGTACATACAGTAGGACCCGAGTTATGCAAATAGTTACAGTTACAATAACATGGAAACATAGAGAAAAAATGAGAAAGAAATATAGAAGCGTGTATAAAGAGTGGTTATCTTTGAATGGTAGAATTGTATTTTCTTAGGTTTTTTTTCTATATTTTCTAACTTGTTACAATAAACACATATTGTTTCTTACAATAACACTAAAAGAAAACGATCTGCATAAAGTGAGGGGCAGGCATCTCTCAGGTTGTGGTCTGTTGAATTTCAGAATTCTACCCCAAACCTACTCTTCTGGCACACCCGGGTCCTGTGGTGCTTCCTGGAAAGAATGTGACCCTGCGCTGCCAAGGGGCTTTCCAAGGCATGAGATTTGCCCTCTTGCAGGAGGGAACCCAGGTTCCCTTACAGTTCCAGAGCACCTCCGGGAATTCAGCTGACTTCCTCCTCCACACTGTTAGAGCAGAGGACTCTGGGAACTACAGTTGTGTTTACTACGAGACAACCATGTCAAATAGGGGATCACATCTCAGCAAGCCCATTATGATCTGGGTGACTGGTAAGAACAGACAAGATATATTTAAGAAACAAAACAGATGAACATATGGGGGAAAAAAAGAGGAGGGAAGCAAACCATAAGAGATCTTAATGATAAAGAGCAAACTGAGGGTTGATGGAGAGAGGTGGATGGAGGTGGGCTAAATGGGTGATGGGTATTAAAGAAGGCACTTCTTATGATAAGCACTTATGATGTAAGTGATGAATCATAAATTCTGACCCTCAAACCAATATTACACTATGTTAACTAACTACAATTTATTTTTTTAATTTATTTATGATAGAGAGAGAGAGAGAGGCAGAGACACAGGCAGAGGGAGAAGCAGGCTCCATGCACCTGGAGCCTGACGTGGGATTCGATCCCGGGTCTCCAGGATCCTGCCCTGGGCCAAAGGCAGGTGCCAAACTGCTGCTCCACCCAGGGATCCCAACTAACTACAATTTAAATTAAAAAATTGAGAAAGAAAAAAATAATGAGATTTAAAAAAAGAACAGACAAGATATGAGACTGAGATAGAGACAACTCGAGTAGGGGTATGGAGGGTAGAAGGCTAGGCCAGACCATGGAAGGGAACTACTGTATCCAGAAGGAGAAAGATGAAGGGTTAACACAGCAAGTGGTAAGTTTCCATACTCTCTACATCTTTGGTCTCTTTCTAGACACATTTCCCAAGCCATGGTTGTTTGCTGAGCCCAGTTCTGTGGTTCCTATGGGGCAGAATGTTACTCTCTGGTGCCAAGGGCCAGTCCATGGAGTAGGATACATTCTGCACAAAGAAAGAGAAACCACTTCAGTGCAGCTCTGGGGATCCACCAGTAATGATGGGGCATTCCCTATCACCAATATATCTGGTGCTAACATAGGGCGTTACAGCTGCTGCTACCACCCTGACTGGACCAGCCCTATCAAGATACAGCCTAGCAACACTCTGGAACTCATAGTCACAGGTAAGGGGAAGGTGCTCTGGGGCAAGCATGGGAACTTAGAGAGGAGAGAATGGACTGCAAGAGGATTCATTGAAATAGTTTTTGAAGAGCTCAAGGAGAGGTAAGCAGTAGTCTTTCCTCTTTATTGAACAGACTCCAGGGGTGGCACACTGGAACATGGCCTCCTCTCTCTGACCAGGAGTTAATTTCTTCTAGGTTTGCTCCCCAAACCCAGCCTCTTAGCCCAGCCAGGTCCTATTGTGGCCCCTGGAGAAAATATGACTTTTCAATGCCAAGGGGAACTACCAGACTCAACATTTGTCCTGTTGAAGGAAGGCACTCAACAGCCTTTGGAACAACAGAGCCCAAGTGGGTACAGGGCTGACTTCTGGATGCCAGCAGTGAGAGGTGATGATTCTGGGGTCTATAGCTGTGTTTATTATTTGGACTCTGCTCCCTTTGCGGCTTCTAATCACAGTGACTTCCTGGAGATCTGGGTGACTGGTAAGGGCCTGCAGACCTCAGTAATAGTCTAGTGAAGTAATTAGTCCCAAGAGGGTTCAGGGCCACTTCTTCTAACACTGGTTGGTTGTCCTGGTTGGTTGCAGATAAGCCCCCTAAGCCCTCGCTGTCAGCCTGGCCCAGCACCATGTTCAAGCTAGGCAAGGACATCACCCTTCAGTGCCGTGGCCCCCTGCCAGGTGTTGAATTTGTCCTGGAACATGATGGAGAAGAAGCACCTCAGCAGTTCTCAGAGGATGGGGACTTTGTCATCAACAATGTAGAAGGAAAAGGCATTGGCAACTACAGCTGCAGCTACCGCCTCCAGGCCTATCCTGATATCTGGTCAGAGCCTAGTGATGCCCTGGAACTGGTGGGGGCAGCAGGTAAGAGGATAATCCCTCCACAGTCCTGGCATAACCTGCCTGGGGTATCAAAGACAGTCCAGGTAGAGACCACTCAAAGATGGAGGTGGGAGAGTTTGGAGTCAGAGACTTCAAGTGTGGTCATCTTTCTCCTAGGGATGGTGAGGAGGTGGACCTCAGATCCACCTACAAATAGTAAGCAGGATACTTTCAAGGCCTCTTCCACCCTCAAAAGGAGGGCAGGTTCTGCCTTAGCATAAGTGCTGGCTCTAACCAACCCCTCTGCATTCTCAACATGGCTCCCAAGTGAACGCTGGAGGAGGCCAGATGAGGGGGCAACAAGAGATCAGGGGGAATGTACATGTGCTAACCTCCATGGCTTTGGTTTCTGCTCTTTTGTCATTACAGGGCCTGCTGCCCAGGAGTGCACTGTGGGGAACATTGTCCGAAGTAGTCTGATTGTGGTGGTAGTTGTAGCTTTGGGGGTAGTGCTAGCCATAGAATGGAAGAAGTGGCCTCGACTCCGAACCAGGTAAATGCCTCATGTCAGTCTCCTTCTATAAACCCAGGGCTGGTAGAAAAACAATAGTCTTCATGTTCCTCGAGTATCTGAGCCCCATAACAAACCTGTTTTCAGGTTGATACTTTTAGATTCTCCCTTAGTCATATCTTTTTTCTCCACACAGGGACTCAGAGACAGATGGAAGAGACCAGACCATAGCCCTTGAAGAGTGTAACCAAGAAGGAGAACCAGCCACCAACACCAGCTCTCCCTCCTCCGTCTCTCAGGGAACCTCAGTGGAACTGCCAGTCCCAGTATAATAATCTCCTCCTTTACAAGAGCTTTCTTCTCTCTTTTATCCTCAGAGATCTGCAAATCGGACTGGTTATACTGGGAGTCAACCTCATCTACTGTTCATTGGCCACTAATCACCTGAGCTGGGTCAAGGGGATTCTGGGATTTGAGAGCTCTACCAGGGTGAGATGTTTCCTGAAGAGAGATTCCCCACTCCTGTAACTCCTCACTGTACTGATTTACTGGTGCATGAAATTCTATTAAATATGTATTCTTCTGAATAAAAAGAGTATTCACTATTTAACTGCAAAAAAACTATGGCAGTGGTTTTTCCATGGGTTTCTTGTCCACTTATAGCTTAGAAATGGTATACTGGAGCTGACCATCATAGCAGAATAAGAGCATGGGGCTGCTAGCACAAAGGAAGGTGCTTAAAGATGGGGTAGGGAAGGCTCCAAAAGAGTACTTCCCAATTTGGTTTGAGACATGGTCACTAAGTAGGATGTCCTTTTGTCCTTCCATTTTACTATTGAGTGGATGGATGGATAAATGGCAATGTTCTCTTCAAGTTCAGCCCAAAGAAGCTAAACATTGAAAGTATATCCCTTTCACCATGTTACTTCCACAGCATATCTGCTTTTAAACACTAGGATTAGCCCTCTGCAGAACTTTGAAATTGTTGAAGTGTGTTTATGGCCCTTACCTAACAATCTTAGTATATGTGCTGCTAAAGCGAGCACCTTACCTAACAATCATGGAGTGTACATTAATTCACCCATACGTGTAAGTGATTGATAAATTCTGAATACTTTGCCATTCCCTGAAGAGAGTTTTGTTTTCCCAAAGGAATGGGTCTCTGGTAGTGGGATCTCAGAGAGTGAGTAAGCAAGTGAAGCTGGGAGCAGGTGATTCCTGCTGTCTCCTCCCAGAACTCTAAATAGAGACCAGCTTGCATGCTGAACCCATGATCTTCCTTGGATCAGCATGCCATTTGCTCTATGGGTGGGAATTCAGTACATATTAGGGGCGTTGGATTAGGGAAGGGGGCTTACCTAGTTCCTTGAACCTGTTCAAGACCTCAGAAGAATTGACCTACAGGTCCTAGAGGAGGTCATGATTCCTCAAACCTGGCCCTGAAGTTCCTTACCTCCCAACACTGTTTAATTCTAAGCTAACACTGTTCAGTAGAGCAATGCATGAGGGTGCTGCACACAGTAAGTTGTTTATCCCAGACCACAATAAAGTTTAGAATTTTATTGTAAGATAAAATTTTACATTAAGGAGCTTATTTACCCAGCAACTTAATGGAAAAAAATGCATCCCATTTCCCTTAATCCTTATAGAATGAAACACTGAATACTATAAACTAATTTGTATTAAGCTCTTTGGAATGTAGAAGTACAAAGTCTCACTCTGATTTCCATTTGATGAGATGCTATTAGTGGCTTATACTAATTTCTTATAGTGTTTCTAAAAATTGCATTTCAAAAATGCTTTTACATTTGAATTTAGCAAAACCTAATTGTTGCTTTCTGCTGATCACTACTCTCTGCCTTCAAACTCTTAATCCCTAACCCTCAATCAAGCTGTACATTTTGAACATTAAAGGGTGGCTTGTTGTTGGTCCTTGGTTTTAGGATAGAAGTTCTTTGCTCAGGTCTGATTTTGTTTTGCAAATCATCAGGTGTTCCAAAGTGTATTGTCAAGGCTAGTGGCAGGGCTATGCAAGTTAGCAAGTGATTACTTGATTACTTTAGCTGTTAACCAAGTGAAAGAGAAATAAAAGAAGAGCAGAGGGCCAAGGTCTGAAATCTAGAGAAGCCTCTGAGTTAGAAGAGCAGGAAGAAGATGAGGCAAAAATGACAGAATAAAAGACTTGTGAAATCCAGACATTGAATCTGAGATCTCCTATATCATAAAGATTTAAACACAGGTAGGTGCTCATGGAATCAGATAAAATTTTGATAAACCTTTCAATGAGAAACAAATAGTGAGAAATATTGTGACACTGGACTGTTAGTTGGTTTTCTAAAAACACTCACATATACCATTCTTTCACTTAGAGAACCAAGTTCTACATGTTTTAGAAGGGAAAAAATAGTTGTCAATTAACTGTGAAATACTTAAAGACAAAGAGTGGCGTTGGGATTTAACTTTCCTACTTGCTGTCAGAGCTATCTCAATGAATTAAATATCTATTTATAATGCAGAAGTCGTCACAAACTATCTCAATGAATTAAATACCTATTTATAAGGCAGCCTTAGCTTGTTGCTGACAATGCTCCACATGGCACTTTTTTCAACCTGGTTGCCATGGGAATCAGTCCCTTTACCCCTGGCTGGCCTCTAATCATCAGGCTAGCATTGAGTAATTTATGGGAAATGGAATTTCAGTTAGGGTGGAATGGACGTTTAGGAGCAGAATTTGTCTCTGGGACTCTAGTAACACAGGCCAAATATTCTCTACCCATGTTTTTAAAAAATGTAAATTACTCCTGATCCTTGAGCTCACACACCTTTGGCCCTAGCATCTCACAGCTACAAATATTGTCAAGGTGGTGTGGTCCAATCCCCAACCCAGTACACAATCTCCTTCACAATAGAGCATACAGGTAGGTACACAGCCTCTTTCTGTACACCTCCAGGGATGGGGAATCCACTTCATGACACAACCTGAGAATTTCAAATTGTTTGATTGATCCCATGTCTGCCTGTATATATTCCATTTGTATTCACTGGCTCTAGTTCTGTCTCAAGTAGCAACCCAGATGGAGTCTACGTCTTACACATAATAGTTTTACAACATCAAGAAGATACTGTTGTCTTCCCTGAGTCCAGAATATCTCACTAGTGGTGCTTCCAGGGTTAGGCCAACATTCATTTGCAAATGTATCTCTATGTAGTTAACTCAGTTACTGAGACTTCAGAGAGGGCAGTATTCACGGACACCCAACTCCTGCCATGTTCATAGTATACTTTATAGGTTTTTAAAATATATTTTTACATATTTTATATATCTACTATTGTATAGAATAATATACTATAGAATATTAAACAATGATAAATGATGTCATGAAAAATAAAGCAAAGAAAGGAAATACAAAAGTGTGTGTCCAGTGGGGAAATTGTTGCAATTTAAAAGGGGTAACTTAAATTGCACTACTGGGAATTTACCCCAAAGATACAGATGCAGTGAAACAGCAGGACACCTGCACCCCAATGTTTATAGCGGCAATGTCCACAATAACCAAACTGTGAAAGGAGACTTGGTGTCCATCGAAAGATGAATGGATAAAGAAGGTGTGGTCTATGTATACAATGGAATATTACTCAGCCATTAGAAATGACAAATACCCACCATTTGCTTCAATGTGGATGGAACTGGAGGGTATTATGCTGAGTGAAGTAAGTCAATTGGAGAAGGACAATCATTATGTAGTTTCACTCATATGGGGAATATAAAAAGTAGTGAAAGGGATTATAGTGGAAAGGAGAGAAAATGAGTGGGAAAAATCAGAGAGAGTGACAAAACATGAGAAACTTCTAATGCTGGGAAACAAACAAGGGGTAGTGGAAGGGGAGGTAGACTGGGGGGATGGGGTGACTGGGTGATGGGCACTAAGGGGGGCACTTGACGGGATGAGCACTGGGTGTGGTAATATATGTTGGCAAATCGAACTCCAATAAAAAAATATACAAAAAAAATTAAAAAACAAAAAATTAAAAAAATTAAAAGGGTAGCTGAGAATATCACACCAAGAAGATAACATTTGACTTACGGTTTGAAGGGCATGTGGAATAAGGCACACAGATATCTAGGTAAAGCGGGTTCTTGTCAGGAAGAGAAGTAAATGCAACAGCCCTGATATAGGAGAATCCCTGGCTGGCTGGAGGAACTGTGACTAGATTCTAGTGGCTGAAGCCGAGCAAGGGGGAAAGCAGGAGATAAGGTCAGAAAGGTGGTGGGAGCTGGGCCAAGCAAGACATTTGTAGGTCTCTGTAAGGACTTTGACTCACACTCACACCATGAATAAAAAAGGAAGTTACTGGAGTGACATTAGACTTAATTTGCAAAGGACTGTCTAGTTTTCTGCATGAAAAGTAGACTGAGGGGAGAAGGTGGAAGCAGAGAGATCTGCTAGAGGCTATTGCAATAATTAGGCAAGAGAGGCTGGGTTAGGTCAGCACAGTAGCAGAGAGGTGATGAGAAATGATTGGATTATTGATATAATCTAAGAAAAGAGCCAACAGAATTTGCTGACAGATTGGATGTGGGGTGTGTTCTGTAAACATTTTCATTAGAAGAAAGAACTGTTTCAAATATTGCCTTAGTGTTTCCCTCCCTGTGTTATTTTAATCTCATCCTCAAGAAAGAGTTTTCCAATGCCTCCCAAACTGGGTTGCCACTTGTGGACAGTTTGTCAATGAATTTATCATTGTCTATCCAGAAACGTTGTGAACAAAATGCAGTCCTGTACATCTGAGGTGACCTGACTGGCACAGAGCACACAGGACAGTGAAAAGATCATTTTCTGGGATCTCAACTTACCATTTCTATTAATACCATCTAAAATTACATTAGTCCTAGGGTGGTCAGATCACTCTGGTGGCTCATAAGAAACCTATGGTCAACTAAAACCCACAACTCTTTTTCATACAAACTTGTCAGTTCAATCCTTTCTTATTCTTCACATGTGCAAGTGATATGTTATTTTGCAGCTGAGTTTTGAACTCAGATACAAGACTTGACATTTATTCCTGTTACATTTCATCATACAGGCCTCAGCTTACAGATGTCATATATTACCACTTAGTGAGCCTCCTTCAATATGTCACGCATATACCCACTACCTACCTCATTTACTCCTAACAACAATTCTGTGTAGCCCCATGTTATTATCATCCCCATTTTACACATGAGGAAACAGAGACTTGAACAGGTTATTTTTTTAATATTTTATTTATTTATGAGAGAGAGAGACAGAGAGACAGAGACACAGGCAGAGGGAGAAGCAGGCAGAGGGAGAAGCAGGCTCTATGCAGTGAGCCTGACGTGTGACTCGATCCTGGGTCTCCAGGATCAGGCCCTGGGCCAAAGGCGGCGCTAAACCACTGAGCTACCCGGGCTGCCCTTGAACAGGTTATATAACATACCCAAGGCCACCCAGCTCATAGCCAAGGGAAGAGCTGGAATTAGAATCCAATTTTGCCTGTTTCCAAAGCCAGATTCTCCTATGCTAAATCTTGGATAGCACAGTATCTGGAACATAGTAGGTACACAATAAATATTTACTTGAATTGTCCACCTTCACTCCATACTTTTTATTTATGTTATTGAACTGGCACTCATATTCACTTGGTATTTGTTGAGCTCTGTTCTAGAGCTTTATATTTAATAATCACCTTAATCTTTACATAAATCTATGATATAGGTACTATCATTATTCACATTTTCCACAAAGAAGGAAACAGAGCCACACAGAGATTAAGCGACCTGTCTAGGTGACACAGCCAACAAGTGTTGGGAATGGGTTTTGGACCCAGGCAGTCTGGCTCCAGGGATGACTTTGGTGAGAAAATCCCTTGTTATTTCAGAAAGCCATCTTTGGCACATGTTAAAGGCCTGAGGATGATTCATATGACATCATAGCCTAGCAAAATGTATCTCAGAGGCTAGAGTTCATTTTGAGCTTGAGACAAATCCTATAAATGGTGGCATGTCATAAGAAACTTTTCAAAATTAGTCAAAGTTTTCTTATTTTGCAGGATCGTTACTCATGCAGTTGTCCCATTTTAACCCAGCAGTCAATCCTGGGGAGTCCATCAATTGCTGTCCCAGAGACACCTGGGTGGCTCAGCCGTTTAGTGCCTGCCTTCGGCCCAGAGCATGATCCTGGAGCCCCAGAATCAAGTCCTACATTGGGCTCCCTGCATGGAGCCTGCTTCCCCCTGTGCCTATGTCTCTGTCCCTCTCTCTCTGTGTCTCTCATGAATAGATAAAATCTTTTAAAAAATTGCTGTCACAAAGTTAGACCTCATGATATATATCTGGGCATAGTGAAAGAATCCTAGACTTGAAGAATATTTGAATTGGCAAGGCCATCAGAGATGATATAATGTACAAACTTTCTACAACATAACAAACAAGTGGCTGACCAACCTCTGTTTGAACCTTTCTAGAAGAGTGGTGTGGGAGTGGGTGGACTAGACTTACTGCCTATAAGCAGCGGTTGTCCCTTCAATTATCAGGTAACTGTAATGGTGAGAAAATTATTTTAATGATCTGAAAGCTGCCTTCTTTCAGCTTTTGTACCGGTTGGCCCACAGAAAATGTTTAACACAAAATTCATCATTCAGTCTTTGCTTTTCCAAGCAAAACATCCTTATTTTCTTCTAACACTGCAACCAGAGTAAAACAATGTCTTAGAGATGCTCTGACCAAGTTTAAATACAAAGAGGTCACCTTCAATGTGATGGACACTCTACATCCATTAGTATAGCTCTGAAATCTCAATAGCATATATAGCACATATAGCAACCACATAACAGTATGGGCTTATATGAAGCTTGAAGCAACTGAAACTCCTATTTGTTATTTATCTATTTATTTATTTATTTATTTATTTATTTATTTATTTATTTATTTTTAATCTCTGCACCCAACGTGGGGCTCAAACTCACAACCCTGGATCAAGAATCACATGTTGTACTGACTGAGTCAGCTAGGCACTCTTCCCATGCCTTTTAGAGAAGTATTTCACTAAAAGAAGTATTTCACTTGCCTTCACTCTGAGTTTATGTAGTTAATTTTAGAGCTGTAACATACAATTTCATATTTGTCTCAACCACATTTAGAGTAAGAGGGTTGTTTTGTTTTGTTTTTTGGTTGTTTGGCTTCATAGCTATTTGTCCCCTTGGCAAATCACTGAATCTGTCAACCTCAGTTTTCATATCTGTAAAATGGAGATAATCACTATTCTAATTTTGCAGGGTTTATGGTGAGGATGAAACAAGCAACATATGTGAAAGTGCTCTGTAATTAGAAAAGTATCATGCCGCTATAAGGCCTAATGATGATAATGAGGATTCTTATTTTCTATTGTACAATGTACACAGATATCCCCCCCAAACTTGGCCTTAACCTCAGATTTGGTCAATGTCTTAGTTTTATCTTTATTAAAATTGAAAGCACATGTCTTTCTGGGTTTGCAGAATTTATTAGTGTACATTTTGTATATGATCATTTAACGAGTTAAATGTTCAACTGTCCATACTATCAGCCTACCACATTTTTCTACCCTGTCTGAAAGAACATCAGAGAAGTGTTTGTCAAGATCCTTGCTGAAGCCCAGGTAAATGATTTTTGCAGCTTCCTCTTGTAAGCCCATCCAAAAGGAAATGAGCTTAGTCTGGCATGACTTGCTCTTAATGAACCCATGCTGGTTCTTCATGATTAGTAAGTCCCATTTCCAAGGGCTCAGAAATCATCTTCTTAATAATCCATTCTAGAAGTTTGCTGGAGATCGACGTCAAACTCACCAGGCTAGCATTTGTAGATTCTCCTTACTTTGTAGAGGGGAAAAAATTATTCTTTATTTAGTCTTTTGGCACCTCTCTCCTTATCCACAAGTCTTTGGAGACTAGCAACAGAGATATTCAAACTTATAAGACAGATAAAAAAGAAACAATGCTAAATCCTAAGCTGTCGTTCACTTTTCCTCATTTTTTTGAAGTGAGAGAATTCAATTTAGTTAGATGATATAGACACACCCTCTACAATTGAGGTTATAGAGTTTATATGCCTTATTTTAGAAAGCCCAGAATGTCAATGGCAGATTGGTTAACAATGCAAAAGTGTCCTTTCCAGGGGATGCTTTACAAGAGCTCACACTTCTAGAGCAGTGCTTCTTAAACTTTAATGGGTGCATGAATCACCAGTGGATCCTGTTAAAAAGAAGATTTTTGATTCAGTAGATCTGGAGCAGAGTTTGAATTTAGGCATAACTCCCAGGTGAGGTCCATGTTGTGGGGACACAGATTATACTTTGAATAGCAAGGCTCTAGATTAATCACTCTAGGCCTTGGCTATACACTAGAATCACCTTAAGCGCTTTTAAAAACTTCCATGACCAAACTGCTCCCCACATTAACTAAAGCAGAATCTCTGGGGTTGGAACCTAGGAATGGGTATTCCTGAAGCTCTTCGGGTTATTCCAATGCACAGCCAAAGCTGAGAGCACTCTTCTAATACTAGTTATCTTTAATCTTTCGGCCAGTAGTCTTCAGGAGGACTCAAACTTTATCCCTTGATTCAGGCAACTGCAGGACCTACCTATTATAAGCCTATGCATAAAGACACTCCTTTTTAGTAAAATGTTGTTAACCAAGAGTATTGGAAGTGTTGTAAGAGACTATATTCCAATGTTGGTAATTTTAGGGTTACTTTGCTTTCCTTGCTGCCTACTACCATAATTGAGGGGTCAGTAGGGTGACGTGAGGGAGGAAGGTTAAGTTAGAAATAGTTTTGTAGCAATAAAAACTCATGTTTCCCCAGTGGGTTGCTTTATATAACACTACCACTTGGACAACAATTTAGAAAGTACTATAGAAATGAACAGGTTTTGGT
Organism: Canis lupus dingo; assembly: GCF_003254725.2. NCBI lineage: Eukaryota > Metazoa > Chordata > Mammalia > Carnivora > Canidae > Canis > Canis lupus. The sequence goes on along the minus strand of NC_064281.1, from coordinate 102,820,299 downwards.
TTGGCTTGGACCTCCACAGAAAACTCCACTTACAGTAAACAACTCTCTTTTGATCAGAGTGAATACACACATAAAACAGAATATACTTATTTGTTAAACAATCTCTGTCTTTATTGATAGCTAGTTAATGACAGCAGAGGCAGGCTAGCCCAGGCAACTAAAAGAATTTGAGATACATTATATTAAACCATAGAACTCAAAGACAAGTCATTTAAAGGTATAGTATCTTCCATGAAGATTCTTCAACATAAAGGTTAAGGATCAACACCAAAGAAAAAAAATGTAACAAAGAGCAGGCATTGAAATTTTACAGATCTGGACATTTCTTAGTTGAGCAATACTGATATAAATCCTCTCCCTGGCCGCTAAGCACAGGGAGAAAGCATATCGGTCTGTGGGTGGGGTGTGTGAAGGGCAATGGCTTGGCTGGCACTCCAGCTAGGGGCATACCAGAGAGAGAACGGCCAAATGAGGCCAGGCTCAAAGGGGGAACAAAGCAGGCTGGATGGTGGCAGGTCTCAAAAAAGTTCTAGGCAAGAATCCTCCTTCGGCAGCAATTGTTGCTGGCGCCAGACCTGACAATCCTTTGGGATATCATGGAAAAGGACCACTTTGAGGCCTGCTAATAAGATCACCATTATTACACTGTTGATCATTTTATAACATTTAGAGAGTCAACTTTCAGCAAATTCCTTCTCTTTATGCCCTGGGAATACGTTAGAGAACCTAAAAAGGGAAGACCTGGGAGGGAGAATCTGTGGCTCCTGCAAGGAAAGAACGGCACTGGCAGAAGCTTTTCCAGTGACTTATTTCCTCCTGGAGAACCTCCCAAGGACAAAGAAGGACAAAGAAGAGATGGGACTGCACTTATTGCCCCCTCCTTCAGAACTGAGTTCATCCCTACTTCTCACCCCTTTCACACCTCCACACTTCTTCCAACATTTCATTCTAAACCTTCCAACAGCCTGGTAAGCCAAAGAGAATTAAAAAATTTCTCCTTTGTAGCACATCTTATTTCCAGATGCCGCTCAGTGTGGCATCAGCAGTTCAAGGATCATTGTTCTGAAAGAGACAACTCTAGTCTCTGAGAGGTTTTTCTTCCATTGGCCCTAGGCATTGTTCCACACTCTCTATTAGACTGCGCCCACTCATCCTCCCAAGGCTAGCGCACAATGATACTCCTAATTCTCCTTGTCTGTCCAAAAGCAAGCCACGTACCCTTCTGAGGTGGTACAGTACACAAACAGTTCATTTTATGATGTGGTGAAGAATACAAGCTTTGGAGTGAGGGAGCAAGCCCAGAGTTTGCATTCCCCATTGCCACTTACCAGTTGCACACCCTTGCATGCCCACTAGAACTCTTGGTACCTTAGTCCTTCCTTATGTCAAACAAAAATGAATACTAATAGTACCCAATTCAAGGGTTGTTATGGGGATTAGCTATGATGTACATCCATTGCCTACCATGCAGTAGGTAAATGGTCAATAAATAGTAGCTTTCATTATTTTTTCTAGACTTCTCTCTTGGCAACTATAAAGAAAACAACTAGTGAGGTTTAAAAGATACTAACTGCAAACAAAAGTTGAAGGCTACAAAGTCACAACAATTTGAAAGTAACATACAAGAAAAAACCATAAAAATCACTGAGGTAATCACTGAAATATGAATAGAAATAACCTTGAGCTGTCTCTGCCCAAAGCTTGCTGAATTTCAAGATTTTTGCTTTTTCTTTAAACTGCAGTCTTGGGTAGAGATGAAGGTTCCTGGACTTAGAGTCAAACAAGCCTGAGATCAAATGCCAGCACTGTCCCTTACCAGCTCTGTGCCCTTGGACAGGTCCCTTAATTCCCTCAGCCTCAGTTCCCACATCTGCATAAGGAGAATAGAGTATCCAATTCCTATGGCTGCAGTAAGGATGTAATGGACTTGTTATAGCGTAAGAGCTCAGTAAAAGGAAGTTGCTCTCATAAGCTTGTGTTCCTACCTCCCGGGCCTGCGAATTTTTAGGGCTGTGTTCATGGATCCCATCCACATCTGAGTTCTTTCACATTCTCTTTCCTCCTAGGCCCTCTTTTGCATTCCGGGAAAATCAAGCTGACACATTTCCACCCAACGGTTGAGCTTACTTAATCACTCCAAGGAGGAAAGGAACAGAGGAAACACACCCCAAAACTGTAGGAGACCCTGCAACCCTGCCGAGCAGGAATGGGAGGGGCAGAATGGGAGGGAGAGAGAGGAAATCCTTCTCCCTCTGCCTTTTTGGCCCCTCTTTTACATCGGCTGAAAGCTTGCTGGGCAGCTCTGTAAAGGCGAACAAGGATAGGTGTGTCAGCTCTGCAGCTCCCTCCAGTGGTGGGGCCTGGAGAATCCACGAGGTGGAGACGGGGTGAGGAGTGTAGTCCTAGGACTCATGGAGAATAGCAATAACCCCAGTGACAACCATAGCAACAACAGTTTATACAACAGTAGCAATAATCCATAAAAACAACAATAATGATAATATTTGGTGGCCTTGCAGAGGAAGAGGACTAAAGTTCTGGGAAGATTCATGGTTAAGAATGGATTTACAAGTAATATGACAAAGATTACAGTAATATTTAGTGGCCTCATGTAGAAGAATAATCATGATTATAAAAGCAACATTTAGCAATTACTCCCTACACATCATTGCTAAGCGCTTTGTATGTATTATTTTACACAGCCCTTCAAGGAACTTCGGCCTCAGAAAAATTAAATAACTTGTCCATGGTCACATGGCAAACAAGTGGCAAAGCTGGTAGGAAAATCCAGGTATGTCTGACTCCAAACCTGTGCACTTCCCCCTGTACCATGCATGTAGTGGCAATGGAAGAAAACCAGCTGGCCGAGCTAGTTAGGACACCTATTTGCCTTCCAGTTCTTAGCCATGGACGTCTGCAGAAATCTGCAGGATTCTGAGCACGACTGACTGGTTACCATGGGAGCCACCCTCTCTCCCCTAGGCTTTTATTACCAGTCTTGGACAAGGGGGCTTCAGAAAAATAGAATTCTCTCCCACCTCCAGTAGGGTGGCAGGTTCCCCACTGAGTAGAACAATCTGGTACCCAGACATCCAGGTGTGTAGTCTTCTCATAAATGTGTGAATTGAGGGACATGAGGGAGATTCCTCCTTCCTAATTGCGAATGTTTGAAATTGGACCTTTGGAACATTCTGTACTTTATTAAAATGCAAATACCTGTTTTGATTCATTTACACCACAGTGTGAATCTTTTAGTTCATCATTTCCAAGAAAACTAGTCTCTGAGACTTTCATCCTAACATAGTTAGGACTACAGGCAAAGCCCTTCACAACATCTCCATCTCTGGCTTCAACTGCCCCCACTCTCTGTGCCAATACTTCCTACCACACTCCACCTCAAACCAATGAGTTCAAATATGTTACTGTTCCTGTACCTGGAATAACCCCTACCTCCCTTTTACCTAATTTTTAATTGTCAGTCAACATTAAGTACAGATGCCAACCTCCTTCCTGTCAGCCTCTCCCTTGCACCCATGTACCACCACACACAGGGTTATACCCTCTGGTTTAGGTTACTGTCCCTTGTACTATTAGAGCAGCCTCTGTTTTTATCTGACTCTCTATCCATATAGGTAATTATATATATATATATATATATATATATATATATTATATATAATATATATGTGTGTGTATATATATATAGTTATGGCATCTATTATTATGTTAGTTCCATATGAAATAGTATGTATTAGAATAATAATAGTAACAATAATAAACGCACATGATTAAAATACACAAGCAGTGCAGATTATGAAGTGAAAAATAGAATATTTCTATATCTCTCCACCACAGTCTCAATCTCCAGAGGTAATCTCTGTTAACAGCTTTTCCAGAAATGTTGGATGCCTATACAAGAATATCTGTATATGTTTCATTTTCACACAGGAACTACATCTTTCTTTTCTCATTCTGTAGATCTTGGGGAACTTCCCATATTGAAATATATAGCTGTCCTTAATCTGTTGTAAAATATTCAAAGGACAGAAGTATCATGATTTCCTTACCTATCCAGGAGTCTATCTTTTTTTTTTTTTTTAAAGATTCTATTTATCTATTCATGAGTGACACAGAGAGAGACAGAGACAGAGGGAGAAGCAGGCTCCATGCAGGGAACCCAATGTGGGACTCGACCCCCATGTGGGACTAGATCCTGGGACTCTGGGATCATGCCCCGAGCCAAAGGCAGATGCTCAACCCCTGAGCCACTCAGGCATCCTCGAACAGAAGTCTATCTTTGTTATTGGTTTGGTTCATTGCTGTTATGCTTGCTTTGATTTTGTTTGCTGTTAGAAACAGTGTTGTAATGAACATCTTCTTACAAATATATAATTGTCTGTTTGTATGCATATACACTTAGGATAAACTCTTTGGAAGTAGAACCACTGGGTTGAAGGGTATGGCCTTTTACAATCTTGATAAATATGTCAAATTGCTCTCCAAAAGCATACCTTCAAGTTAAATTCCAGCTGATTGCAAACAAGAATTATTGTATCCCCACATCCTCAAAAGCATTAGGTTTTTATCATGTTTCAAGTGTAGTAGGGGAAATTATATCTCATTGTTTTGATTTATCTTTAATCGTCAATACATTTGAGTTGAATTTTTATATTCCTTGGACATTTGTATTTCTTTTCCTGTTAAAAAATTTTTAAAGATTTTTATTTTTTCATGAGAGAGAGAGAGAGAGAGAGGCAGAGACACTGGCAGAGGGAGAAGCAGGCTGACATGGGACTCGATCCCAGGTCTTTAGGATCACACCCTGGGCTGAAGGCAGCACTAAACCACTGAACCACCCGGGCTGCCCACCTGTTAAAACTTTTGAACCACTCTATTGTGAGGTCTTTTTGCCTTCATGCACTAAAAGTTTTTGACACATACACTTTTAATTATTGTTTTTAAATTTTAAAAAAAGGGCTTAAAAATCTTTATTAAATGTATAACCCATTTTTTCTTTGTTATTGCTTTTTGACTTGCTTATTTATTTGCTATTGCCATATATAAATGATAATATTTATGTAATTGAATGTATTAATCTTTTCCTTTAGAGTATCTGGTTTTTATATCACACTTAGATAAAAATATCTCTTTCATTGCAAGATTATAAAAACAATCACCTTTGCTTTCATCTAGTACCTTATGGCTTTTCCTTTTTTAAGTGTTTAAGACGAGTGATCCAGAATTTGTTTTGGTGTAAGGGGTCAGATACAGATTCAGGCATTTTATTTGAATGGCTAGCTAGTAGTACAATCACTTTGTATTTTTTTTTATTTATTTTTTTACACTTTGTATTTTTTAATATTTATTTGTCCCTTCCCCTAGAATCTGAGCTCTTCCAAGAAAAGAGCACTATTTTACTATTGATTGTAACCCAACATCTAACACTGCCTGGAATATAATAGTATTTACTCTATACATGTTGAATGAATGCCAGATATGGTTTCAGTTTCCTCTGTTGGTAAACAAAGCCTGCTGGAAGACAATTAGTAGCCTATATGTGCCACATTTTATTAACTCTACTGCTAAACCAGTAGGAGCCTCTCTTCTTATCAGCTACTGCTTGGTACCTATAACCTCTTACCCAAGCTAGCTGATTTAAAAGGCTAGATAGGGCAGCCCGGGTGGCTCAGCGGCTCAGTGGTTTAGCGCCGCCTTCGGCCCAGGGCCTGATCCTGGGGACCTGGGATCGAGTTCCGCGTCAGGCTCCTTGCATGGGGCCTGCTTCTCCCTCTGCCTGTGTCTCTGCCTCTCTCTCTCTCTCTCTCTCATGAATAAATAAATAAAATCTTAAAAAAATAAAAGGCTAGATAGACAAGACCTGAGCCTAATTAAATATTGGAGGCTCATGGTAAAAAGAAACATAATAAAACTCCATTGGGCCAAGAAGCCCCCTACTCCATAATTACTACTGACTGAAATTCTATCTTTAGGACTTGATATCCTTTATTAAAATGCAAATATCTCGAGATACCTGGTTGGCTCAGCGGTTGAGCATCTGCCTTCAGCTCAGGGAGTGATCCTACCATCCCGGCATCAAGTCCCACATCGGATCCCTGCATGGAGCCTGCTTCTCCCTCTGCCTCTGTCTTTGCCTCTCTCTCTGTTTTCTCTCACGAATAAATAAATAAAATATTTAAAATAAAATAAAATGCAAATATCTCGTTGAGCTGGATTTCTTTATTCATTTACACCACAGTGTGAATTTTTGTTGCCTAATCCAATGCAAAGAAGAAAGTCTATGACAACAAGTTTTGAGGGGATGGTTGGAAAAAAGTAAAGGGCAAGAAAGGGATCGCTGAGCAAGGGATTGCATGGGGGAAAGCACTTAATTCTAACATTCCAACATGGCACTTTAATGTACCAAGCCACTTAATCACAAAATACATCATCCTACACACCCTTCCCTGAATTTCAGCAATCTAGACTCTTCAGACTCATTGGACATATTTGTAGGGAACTATTTAAATTAGAGAAGATTACATCAGTCTGCTAAAGGCTAATTTCTTTGGAGTGTTTTTGAGAATTTTATCTAGAAAGAACATATGGGTATTATGTTTTCATTTAAAGAATCTAATAGTTGATTCCAGTGCCCAAAATGCCTTCTTATCCTCTGTTGACTCCAAACTTAACATCTACCTGATTAAAAGTACTTTGGGGAAGGAAATGGCAAAAAGCAGAAGGTCAAGATGTACCTCTGCACTCTTCTAATTCAGGGCTTTTAAATACATATTGTTAAACTCTCTCTTCCCCATTTTGTCTGGCTGAAAAGAAATCCCAATTTTAAGAATCTTAAATTGGTGTGACTTGCAAGCCTGCTCAGCACCTGGGCTTGTGCTTTGGGGGTTGACGTCAATGAGCAATGGGGGTTAAGAAAGTCATTTTCCTGGTTTATTAGAATCTGTCTCTTTGGACCCAGGTCATTCTTCACATGCCCTGGTCATGTTGGTCTAAGCTACTTCCATCACAAGCTGTTTTTCATTTCCTAGTTTGTATGAAAAATTGACCATAAAAGTCTGTACATGAGCCACTTGTTTATTGCTAATCCATCCCTGGAGTCTGAAGGGAATGAAATAACTAATGGACTCTGAAATTAAGCCCTTATTAAAAGTGTATATTCAATGGAAAATGCAGCATTTGAGTTAATACTCATTCATATCCTACTTAGCATGAATTAGTGTTGGAGGCTTTCCTACAGAAACTCTAAGGATACAGTTTAGGAAAGAGTAAAGAATAGAAAGGGAAACAGGGCATTGGACCCTAGGGGAGAAAGTACCACTAGGCCTAAAAAGATCCTGAAACAAGAAGTAGAATAACACCAGAAATAATCTTCTGTTTTCTCCCAATTCATCTGAAATCCAGTCCCAGAAAAGAAAGCTCTGGAAATTCCCACGAATTTATTAACCCTCGGCAATAATAATAATAGTAATAATAATAATAATAAATGTTAGGTAATATTCTGTGATGAACCAGAAGACTTCAGAAATTGAATTGAATTTAAATATTTTAAAGGTCCTGTAAAATAAATATATGCACATATATATTAAAAATAATCACTATAATAGAGAAGCTGATGATATTAGTGGCAAGTTATATTTACTGAGCACTTTGTGCCAACCACTGTGTGCATAATAACTCATTTAAGCTTAACAATTTTTAGGAAGGCACTATTATACTCTCAGTCTTACAGAAGAGGAAATCCGGGCTCAATGAGATTAGTAACTTGCCCAATATCATACAACTAAGAAGCAGAATCTTCCTCCACTGGCTGAGAACCAAGACTGAGCCCAGAAGCCCTATTCTGCACCATTGTGCTACTTCAGGCTTGTGCTGCTGCTGCTGTTTGTTATCTCTAGGCCTCAGGTCCACAGCAATTCCTGCTCTGGATAGGATTCTGAGTCAGAGTTGGCCTTTCTGTATCTTATTTTCTCCGGCTGGGGGCCCACTCCTCTAAATACTTTGAAGGCCATTTTTGTATTCCACCTTGGCACCTCCCTCCTAAATTGACTGATCCAAATGAAGCAAGGACACGTCTCTTGCATGTCAAGCATTTTCCTAGGTGCTTTCACACTTAGTCTTCTTATTTAATATATCAGCCTTTGAGGTAGATATTATCATCCCCATTTGGCAGAAGGGCAAACTGTGACTAAAATGAGAATATACCTAAGACAAGTGGCAATTTGGATATGGGTCTGTCTGATTCCAGAGTTTGAAAGGACTGGTGAGATATAAATAATTTATACTTCTCTAGACTTCTTAAAGAAGGATTGGATGCGTAATTAATGTTGGAATCTCTGGTAAAAGGGACAGGTAAATGAGGCATATGTTTTGGGACAAGAGGCTTCTATCCTAGGGTCTTCTCCACATCAACCCAAGCAGGAGTTTACTCCTTAACTCACCCCACACACACATAGCACTGGCTAGGCTGATCTTGCCTGGTCTGTTCATCCTTTCCCTTGCTAGAATTGCCCTGAAAATCATTACAGTAATACAAAGGTCACCCTCTAGCCTAGCTCCCTTTTTCCTGGCTCAGTCTGGTTCTTACATAAAGGCAAAAAGCTCAACATACATTAGAAAAGTTAGATGGGAGTACGGGGAGCTTTTCTTAGTCCTTTCCAACTGGGGCAAAAGTATCTGGAAAGAATCAGTGGGTCCTGAAATAGTCGTGTTGGCTCAAGCCCATTTGGAACTCAAACTGTCCCTCTTAATCCAGTTACGGGAACTACAATAAAATGATGCCCCCTCCTCAGTCTCCCCAACATTGATGAGTTATTAAATACATATTTTTATTTCAAATTTAAATAAATTAGAATAAGGACTTAGACTTTCTAGCATAGACAATTATATTTATCCAGTTGCTTAATGAAAAATGCATTATTGAAGCCTTGCAGTGCTTAAGCACATGGAGCACTGTAGATTAATTTTATTAAGTTGTTTTGCCTTTAGGATACCAAGCACTCACTTTCAGTTTGATTAGATGAGAACCCATCAGGTGTGTATGCTAATTTTATAGTGAATCTAAAATTTTCAGCTGCAAATCACCTGTCCTTATTCTTTACTGAAGCCTCTTTGGCACTGTAAAACACTCTTTATCCAACTCCACCAAATTGCCTGACTGGTACCACTTCCAGTATGACTTGACTCCATTAAAGGTTTTTGCCTTAACACACTAAACACCTGGATTCATGTCTTATCTTCAATTGAAGATCTCATATCTGTGGAAAGAGTTGAATTTTTAAGACCTGGATGTTTACAAATTTGAATTCTGAAACTACTCCTTTCTTTATTCATTTTAAATAGAAGCTCTAAAATCTAAAAATAACTTAACACTCAAAACCCAAAAAACAAATAATGCAGTTAAGAAATGGGCAGAAGACATGAATACACACTTTTCAAAGAAGACATCCACATGGCTAACAGATGCAAGAAAAGATGCTCAACATCACTCAATTTCAGAGAAATACAAACAAAAACCATAATGAGCTATCACATCTGTCAAAATGGCTAAAATTAACAATGCAAGAAACAACAGGTATTGGTGAGAAAGGGGAACCCTCTTACACTGTCAGTGGGAATGCAAATTGGTGCAGCCACTATAGAGTACAGTATGGAGTAAACAGGAGTTAAAGAATAACAAACAAAATTGAAGGGAAAATTGATCTAACAAACAAGAAAAGTATGAAATCTATCAAAGTTAAGGAGAGACAAAAATCTTCAAATAAAAAGTACACACCAATTACCAGGAAAGCTAGCTTAATAGAAAGGTATCCAACTGAAGACACATGATGGTGAAATTTCAGAACTCCAAGGAGAGAGAAAATAAAAATGTGTGAACATTTCCAAAGCAGTAAATAGGCAACCTACACAGGAATGAGGATCAAGCTAGGATCAGATTGCTCATCAGCAATACTCAATGTTAAAAAAAAGTAGTAATAGAATAGCCTCCAATTAATGAGAAAAAACAACTTGGAATTAAAGATATTATACTCAGAAAAAAACAGTATTTCAGTTGGAGGGTTGGAGTCTGAGTGAAATGAAGATATTTTTCATTGGGCATGCAGAGATTCAGGTATTTCCCCACCTGCAATTTATCTTTGAATGAATTACTGAGGATGTTCTCTAGCAAAATGAAAAATGAACCCAAGGAAATGATGTGAAGTAAAAGAAGTAATGGGATCCAAAAGTCTGTAAAAATTATAATAAAGTCTAAGTAATCATTGACTGAAAAAAATAACAATATGGAACTAAATCCCAGATGATCTCTACATGGGAAATTAAGGGGATTAGGAGGAAAAAAGAGGTAAACTATTGCTATGGTTGTTGTCTTTTTCAAGATCAGGATATAGATAATTATACATTCTAGAAATGTATGGAAAATATGTGTTTAAATACTTTTTAAGAAATTAAGGGTAACAACTGGAATATGAGATATAATATAAAACTTCCCCCCCCCAAAAAAATACTAGAGAACACAAAATAAAACACAGGAAAATGTTATCTCCTAAAGTTGCTGGAAAGGAAAAAACAAAACAAGAAGTCATGGTAATTAGAAAAAGTAAAACAAGACAGGATAATCATAAATATCAAGAATCATTTGAGTTTACATAGATAAATATTGTTAAAAGACAGATCATCTCAGGTTGGACAAATAAAATCTAGCCATATCTGGTTTAAGAGACACATTTTAAACCAAATGGCACATGAAACTTGAAAACAGATTTAGAAAGACACATGAAAAAAATGCTAACAAAACTCAAGTCAGGGGGATCCCTGGGTGGCTCAGCAGTTTAGCGCCTGACTTTGGCCCAGGGCGTGATCCTGGAGTCCTGGGATCGAGTCCCGGGATCGAGTCCCATGTCGGGCTCCCTGCATAGAGCCTCCTTCTCCCTCTGTCTGGGTCTCTGCCTCTCTCTCTCTCTTTCTCTCTCTCTCTCTCATGAATAAATAAATAAAAATCTAAAAAGAAAACCTGAAGTCAGGTGTAACAATAGTAATACCAAGCAAAAGAAAAAAAGATAAAAATTAAAAGGGACAAGAGACATATTTCATATTGGTATAATCCACCAGGAGGATAAATCATTTATTAGACTATTGTGCCAATTGTTAGAATAATTATACCAATTATTAGATTAATAAAAAATGTAACTCTGAAATAAATGAAATAAGCATGGAAAACAAAGAAGAAACTGGAAATCCACAAAATTAATGGGAAACTTTGACACAACTCTTGCTCAGAAACCCAGCAACAGATCAAGTGGGAACATAAATACAAAGGAAGAGAATTTGTAGAACCCATGAGTTTGATACAACATACACGTACATGCATGTATCCAACAAGCAGAGAATTGGCATTCTTTAGACATATATGAGACATGCACAAAATTTGACCGTGTGAGTTTACAAAAATCTCAACCAATTAGGAAAAGCTAAGAACGTTAAGGTTATATACTCTGAACACATCAATACAATTGGAAATTAGTAATACTGGCAAAAGAAAAGAAGTTTTGAGAATTTCTCCATAAAATATTTTAAAGTTTCTTCCAATGACTCTTTGTTAAAGAAAAAAAAAATTAAAATTGCAAACTATTTAGGAATAAACTAGAATAAAAGTACTATTTAGTGGGGTGCCTGGCTGGTTCAGTTGGAAGAGCATGAGACTTGATCTCAGGGTTGTAAGTTTGAGCCCCATGTTGGGTATAGAGACTACTAAAAATTAAGTAGACTTTTAAAAAAACATTACATAGCAAAACCGATAGAACATGGTCAAAATGGCACTGAAAGAAAACATCATAGTCTAAATAAATGTATTAGAAAACTCAAGATGTTAGGGAAAGAAGAACAAGGTTAACTAAGGGAAAATACAAAGGAATATAAATGTAAAAGCATAATTTAAAGAAATTTTGATAAGAACAAAAACAAACACAAGGGTAATGTGGATCCATAAAACCTAACATAATTTATTTGAAAAGGTTACTAAAATAGATAAACCTTTGAGGTAGTCTGAGCAAGAAAAACAGATGGGAGATATAAATGTTTGAAACAATAGCTATAATAAATACATATATTGAGGTTATTTAATTTTGTATTAAACACAGTTATGCATAATTTTATGAGAGTAGAATTTTGAAAATCAATACTTAATGAACTATTTTTTAGGAAAACACGTATTGCTAAAATTGATGCAAGAAAATGTAGAAAACCTGAATAGACTAATAATCTGGAAGATAGTCATAGATCTACCCTGTAAAAAAGAAACAGGGCTCAAAAATTAAATAGCCAAGTTCTATTAAATCCTCAAAGGACAAGTCACTCTCGTGCACTATCAAATCTTCTGGAGCATGAAGAAAAAAGGAAATATTCTGCATTCATTTTGCAAGTCTAGCATAACTACCATGACAAAAGTTGGGCAAAGATTCCAGAAAACAGAAAACTATGGAGCCAACCTTGCTTCTGAGCCTAGATGCAGAATACTAAACAGAACATGAGCACTTCAAGTCCAGGAGTGTGTTCAAAGAAAAAGTAGTATGAATCATGACCAATAAGACTTTTCTGTGAAATGAATATGGCTTAATATTAGGTACTTTATTAATGCGATTCACTACATTAACAGATTGTGATATAAAAATTATATGATCAAAAAAAATTAAAAAATAAAAATTATATGATCGCCAATAATTTGATGCCCCAAATTATTTCATGAAACAAGCTATTCCCATTATGACACACATCATAGTAGCATATCATATTTTAGTACCTATAAAACATTACTGTTTTTATTTGGTGCACTGAGATTCCAGATTTATCACATACTTTCAAAGTTCTGCTCATGTTTATTACACCTCATTGACTATTTGAATGTGATCCTTTGGGTTAATTCATCTTAAGACTTCACTCTTTTAATTTCTCTTTATCCAAGGTTCTGTTTTTGTTGATTTTAAGTTTAGTTTCTATCTTATCATTTATTTGATTTCTCCACTAAAGTTTATTGGCATATCTTCCATGGTTCCTCAGAGTTCTTGTATATAATACAACCAGGTTCACACTCTAAATTTTTTAAAAAGATTTATTTTTATTTATTTATGATAGACATGGAGAGAGAGAGAGAGAGGCAGAGACACAGGCAGAGGGAGAAGCAGGCTCCACCCTGGGATCCTGACGCGGGACTCGATCCCAGGACTCCAGGATTGCGCCCTGGGCCAAAGGCAGGCATGAAACCGCTGAGCCACCCAGGGATCCCCTCTAAATTTTTTTTGATTAACACCTAAATGCATAAAATAATGAATAAGTAGAGTTGTGCTAAAAAAAAAATCACTTCTTAAAAATAGTCCCTGTGTCAATAGAATCACTGAATGATTAGAATAAATGAAATGAAAAAGTTTTGATAAAGTTGCAATGAAACTGCTTGTATGCATATATATTGGTTTCAAGGGCAATTTGACAGTGTTTAATAAAACTGAAATATTCAGACCCAGCAATTCCACATCAGAGAAATATACCCTAAGGAAATGCTTTCACTTGTGTACAAAGAGATATCTAAAGTTGTTCATTGCAGAATCATAACTGTGATCATTTGTAAACAACCTATGTATTTATCAGTGGGAAAAATAGCTAAGCCAATGATAGTATAGGCATACTATGCAGCCCTTTATTAAAAATGAGACAGTTTTATACATACCTACATGAAAATATCCCCAAGACATGCTGTTGAATGAAAAAATCAATTTGTAGAACAACACATACAGTTTTATACCATTTATTTTAAAACTAACCCCTACACAACAATACATATCTATATGTCTGTAGATACATGACAATTGTTTGGAAAATTGTACTACAAATGTAATTTCTATCTTGAAAGAGGTATGAAATAGAGGGCTGAGGGGGGCCTTTGGTATTTTTTTTTAACATTTTTACAATGATAAAAGACCCACATATTACTTGTGAAATTTTAAAATTAAACACACAAAAAGATGGTAACAAAGACAATTAGGGGCTTTCCTGCAACTTCCACATTTTATAAATGAAAAAACTGAGCTCAAAAGAAACTGAGTTACTGTCTCAAGGTCATGAAGTTCATTAGTGGCAGAACTGGACTTGGAATCCAGACCCCTAGTCTCCCAGGCCAGGGAGCATCACATAAGTAGGTAGTCATCTCCATTATTACCTAGAATCTCTCTTGTTCCACCAACAATAGAAGTCATTTTGTGATGTTACCAGGATTGTCATTTGGGGATCAGTAGACCAGTACCTTGTCTATAAATGCTATATAAGCCAAACAGAACCTTTTGGCCCTTGTAGAATGGAACACAACAAAACATAATTTTCTCCTACCACCTATTAACCTTAAGATAAATTACCTTGGTAATCACAATACTGGATGTTTTTTTCTGTGATGCGCAAAGGGAAAAAATTCACAATAGACCTCATCTAATGCCTCATGGTGCTGAATGATTACTTTTATTAAATATGTTTCTGTTTGGGCTTTAGTGTTTGATCTATCTGTAAAATCCTCTGTACAATTCTGAAAATATTTTCATTTATACATTCTGAAAACTTCTTTAGCTCCTGGAGCTGGATCTTTAATAGTTGAAGCAAGCATAAAGAATACATTATTTGGATAAATATTTTGGACCCTCCACAACATGGCTTCAGACAACCATTATAGGAATTCTTCCCTTTACAACCCTATGAGAATTCTTGCCCCTAATCACAGTGTACTGGGATACTTAGTGCCCGTGGAGCACTCCTTGGCCATTCTTACCCCTAGAACATTGTTCAGACTTGTATCTCCCTCCACTTTGTAATAGTCAACCTCATCTATCTACCCACACCCATGGAAGGGCAGTACAGTACAGTGGTCAAAAGCATATCTCTGGATTGAGACTGAAGTTCATATCCCACCTCTTACACTTACTGTGTGATCTTAAAAAATTTATTTAACAGATCTGATTTTCAGTTTCTTCATTTTTAAAATGGCAATAACACAGGCATCTGGCAACTCTTGATGCTGGGGTCATGAGATTGAGCCCCATGTTGGGCAGAGAGATTTTGTTACCAACAAAATATATACAGCATTAATAAATGGCAATAATGACCCTACCTCATGTGTATGTTCTGAAAATATATAACTCCCTTGCCATAGTGTCTACTGCATAGTAAGCCATTATTATCATTATCTATCTTTCATTGATACCTCCAAACCCTTTTATTTTCAAATACATGCAAGAGCATATGTGGTCACATGTATATATGACCTGACGTATGAGTTTACTTGCCACTGAGCTCATGTGTAGAAGAGGCTGATTCTCATCTTAACAACCAATCAGAATCAGGTCAATTGTACAACAGCATTTTAATATCTTCCCTATCTTTATACCTTAAAAAAAACAGAGGCACACCTTCAGTTCACCACTCCACTCTGCATGGACTAGAAGTATTCAATGGCTGACTGTGAAGACATAAGAGATTTGCTGAGCCAAAAGTGCTTCTGGAAAGGGGGAGAAATTAGAGATGTCATCCCAAGGAGCCATGTCAGAGTTGGGACCTGATAGGAAAGAGTAAGAGCCACGTCTACTCTAAAATGTTTCTCCATGAGTCAAACTTACAAGTGCCTGAAATTTTCCCATTAGAATTTTAAGTCTGAAAGACCTGGAATTTGGAGCCTTGTGCATGAATTTCTAAAAAATAAATTGATTGTGAAATCAATCACAATCATGAAAACTTTAAAAGAAATACTTATTATCTCCAAATTAAGTGATTGGCCTTTATTAAAATGCAAATATCTTATGAAAAGATACAGAATTAAGTTGTTTTCATCCATTCACACCACAGTGTAAATTTCTATATCACATCAATTCCAGAAAAACAACTAGAGAAAACAAGCTTTCAAAGAAGGAGATTAGAGGGGAGAAAAGGTCACTGCTATGCACATGGGCCCCCATCCCTAGGGAGAAGAACAGGAAAATGATTTCATAGAAGACAGCACTTAAAAATCATGTTCTAGGGATCCCTGGGTGGCGCAGCGGTTTGGCGCCTGCCTTTGGCCCAGGGCGCGATCCTGGAGACCCAGGATCGAATCCCACATCAGGCTCCCGGTGCATGGAGCCTGCTTCTCCCTCTGCCTATGTCTCTGCCTCTCTCTCTCTCTCTCTCTCTCTGTGACTATCATAAATAAATAAAAATTTAAAAATTAAAAAAAAAAAATTTAAAAATCATGTTCTAATGCAGGGACATTTATTTACAAATCAGGTAAATTAAAAAATGCATCCCACTTACTTCTTTATGAACCTAGGCAAACCACATTCTCTAGACTGATTGGATATGTTTGTACAGGATGATTTCTCTTAGAGGGGATTGCATTAGTCAGTTGTGGGCTAATTTCCTGGTATATTTCCCAGAATTTCAATGGGAAAGAGTATTTGGGCATTTTATTTTTCTGTTTTCTTTAAAGACACTGACTGATGATTCATATGATGAGCATACCCTCCCCACCCTACAAAAATAACCTTATTTTTAAAATATTTACTTTGAGTATTTGCTACTCATAGGAACCTGGGTAAGGGAAAGGGAGGGAGCAATTGAGAGCCAGGTTATTTCCTACAAAGACAAACTCTCAAAACTGGCATTTCTCCCTGTTCTGGTCAAAGTTTTCATTCTACAAATCAGTCCATAGTTGTATCACTGTTCTTACTATATCACATTGCCATTATCTACTGAAGTCTCTAATCTTCCAGAAAACCACAAGCTACAGAAAAGCAGAGATCATGGGTTTATCATCAAAGGACCCTTAAATCTTTGCATAGTATCTGGAACCTAAGAGATACTCGATAGAGTTGAATGAATGAATGTGCAAATGAAGGAATGAATGACTAAATGGAAATCAAAAAGCCAGAGTGGTGAGAACTCCTGACTCAGGTCATCTGAAGCCTATGGTGGGAATAGGATATTCTCCTGTGGGAGAATGAGAATGAATTACTTGCCACCCTGAGTGAAAACAGATTAGAGGCCTCAAGGTTAGGCATAACTGCAAGGCCCCTAGAGTTGTAACAGTCAAATGGAATGAGCCTTTGAAGCTTTCTCTCCCACACTCCAATGGCCTTCAGGAGCCAACAACAACATCTCCTGAGAACATGTGGCCCTCAAGACCCCACACTCTCCTAAGGGAGTGGGAGAAGAACCAGATTTGGAGCTAGAAGGCTAGGATGCAAATCCTGATTTTGTGCTTACAAACTCTAAAATCCCTCGGGGAAGTCACTTGCATTTTGAGAGTCTCAGTTTCATCATCTGCAGAATGGGAATGATTAATAAAGTCCACGCTACTGAGCTGTTCTGCAGATACAGTGAGTCAGCATATGTGAATGCACATAGTAGGAATTTAGAAAATGTTACATTCTAGGGCCTATCTTTGTTTTTCAGCAATACTGTTGGCCTAGATTAGGAACCCCTTAAAGTCCCTGAGATTCCAGGGGGCAGAAAAACAGACTTTGTTTTAATTGAATTTGACATCTCAGATGTCAACAAAGGGCTTGGGAGTATGTGTGGGAAGAAGAGGGGAATGGGTAGGAGCAAGAGTAGAACCATGGGGAAGTGGAAGTTGCTAGGGAAATAAAAGAATGGAAAACCTTGTTATACCTTTTATGGAAAGTGGGAGGAGAAAGGCAGGAGAGAGAGGTTGATAGGGCAGAAGTTGTAGTTTAGGAGTGATCAAGGGAAGTTAGAAAAATCCCCAGAGTAAGAAGAGCAATGCTCCTTGGGTATATCCCCCACCCCTGGTAGCTACCATGAGGTAGGACCTTAACTGACTAAAGGGAGCCAGCAGGGAGCTCTCAGCCACACATCTTCACAAAAAGAATTGTCATGTCTTGCCATACCTCCCTTAGCACAAGTACTGCCACCCCAGAGATTCTCCCAATCCCATTCTGGGCTAGAATGGCTGGTTATGAGTTCAAGGATAAGAGGGCAGATCTGTGGGGAGAAAGGAAGGGTCTGAGCATGATGAATTCACCTGACACTCACATCCACCATGGCCCTGAGCAGACATTGGCTCCCCTCAAAGGAGGGTAGAGTGAGAGAAATAACCATATGAAGGAGTGATTCTCAGGCATCAAGAGAGTGAAACAGTAAAATCTTTCCCTGGCACTCACAGAACAACTCTAGAGGTACCTCCACATCACCTTCTCTAACCATGTGCCTAAAAGACAAAGGTTTACTCTCTTTTCCCTTTGAAAATCCACATTCCTTCTCAAAGCTTCCTCTTTGGAGACTTCCTTTGGGTCTGAGATAGCCAAATGGTTGCCATGGGAACCTGCCCCTCATTTGCCTCTAATCACCTGTTCTGGAGGGATAAAGCTTCAACTCCCATTTCTATTAGATGAGATCACATCAATCAGTTATACCAATTTCCTATAGTGTTTCTGAGAATTTCGTCTGGAAATAGCTTTTATGTTTTGTTAAAAGAAGCCAGTTGTTGATCTGCACATAGTGATGCATACTGCCATCACTCCTGCCTGTTCCTGTGAAAACCCCTGTTTTTAATACACTTGAGTCCAGTCGGATAGTTATGAAATTTCAGCCTTCTAGAGTGGGTTTAATCTATCAGATGTCAAAGTTGAAACTTTATCTTGTCAAACTTCCTGTAGCCTCTTAAAATAGAAGCTAGAGAAATAAACATCTTGAATTAGTATGACAGGTGAACTATTAGCACACAAAGTTGTCAGAATCCCACTCGTGTGGAACTAGCCTCAGGTCCCTCTGTGTAACATAACATAGCATTGTATCAGAGGAAAAGTACATTCTCCAGATTCTTGGATTTGGTCTGGAGGAAAGATGGGAAATCCACAACCTTTCTCCTTTGTTCCCCTCTTCTGTGCTTTTCTCCCATTGCTGGTAGCTGAAGTTCTATGTCAGTAGAATTATGAATAGTTTTGTGCCTAGAGATGGAGTAAGATGGAAATTTCAGTTTCATCCCCCTTAGATGGCTTTCAAATTTCTAGTTCAGCTCCCTCCAGTTTCATGACGGAGACCACGGTACCTCTCCCTGCTTCTGTCCCCTTCCACCTTCTCTACTCTTCTCACCTCAATCAATGCCTGAATAGTGCAAAGCACTCCAGCTGCTGACCCACAGCGGTTCAGAGGCCACTCTGCTCCCTCCACCCCCACCTTCTTGTACTGCCCCATACAGAGCATTGTGCCTAGCACAAAGCCTTTTGTAGAAGCTTAATACATACAGACAATAAAGCAGGCACATTTGCATTTTCAATTCGGGGAGAAATTAGGTTAAGGGGAACTTCAATGCCTGAATCTTGGATAGGGAGTGGGAAAAAAGTAAAGGACAGGGTCTTCAGGGAGATGCCAGAATCAGTGGCCCAAGGAGGCTGAACTCTGGAGACTGGGAGAAGCTAACGGGGAAGCCAGGACAGAAGAGGGAGACTGCGAGGAGGTGGTGCAGTTTGCTTTAAGCTGGCTCTTACTTGTGACTTATTTGTGATTCAGATGAAGTCCAGTTCCCTGGCACTGAAAGAGCTATGCCCCCTCCCCATCTTCTAAGGACATAAGAAAGATGAATACCAGAGGCAGACCCAAGAGAGCTATGGAACACTTTGTAGGGAAGAAACTTAGAGCTACCCGCAGTGCGGTGAATTTTATTAGTGAGCATTATCTCTCTTGCTTTTCAGAAAATAACAAATGGCCTTAATAGCTTAAGGCATAGTTACCAACAAAATATATACTGCAACTTCCTTATAACATTTTTCACTATAGAACAAAACAAGGCAGGTCCATCATGGACCCCATTAAAGGAGCTTTAGTTACCAAAGTATCAAAAACATCTTGCCATTAGGTGTTCCCAAGGCAAGAAACCTGAATAAAGTGTTACTGTGATGCCACGGGTAATAAAAGCATCTAACGAAATGAGATACTTTCTTTCCTTTGCAGCAATGACTGTACCCATTGCTAACAGAACATACACTGGATACACTGGCCCAGACCCCCTCATGGCCGATAGCAACAAATCTGCAGAACAAAGGTAAGCATAGACTAAGTCAAGGTCAATATCCCTACCACATTAAATCCACATAAGGGCATGTGAGGAATTTGATGAGCCCACAAAGAAATTATCATATATCTAGATGCTTATTTATTTTCTATCTACTTTTAAAAAGGAACTTAAAAAACAATTGGTAAATTCTTGGTACAATTAGACAGAAATTTGTTAACAAAGAATAAAAGCAGTGCAATGGGAAGAAGATGGAGACAAAGTATACTAACCGCCTCCCTCATATTTCTGGAATGCTGAAACAATTGAGTATACAATGTAGAACTGAGTTTCCTAGCAACCAAGGTGAAAATCAAAATACTATGTTAACACTCAGATTGTGATAGTACCATTTATGCTAGTTTCCACATGGACTTTTGCAACATGCAACCCATTTGTCTCATGGTCAATTAACAAGGGTAGTAAGAAATCATGATTGAACTAGTCTAGGGAGGTAGTAGGATTTAGAAAATAAAATATTTCCTATATCCTATTAGAGCCAGGTCAGTGTACTTCTATAAAGCTATCAGATCAGCAGATCTTTCCATACATACCATGGACAATTAGGCCTTTTCTTCTGCCTGAGCACTACCAGTTTCCAGAGCCTCTTGGTCCTTCAAATCAGTGATTCTCAAGGGGAAGACTCGTCTGAAACCTGTTTCCCACACATTCTTACTTCTTTCTAACTCTAGAGGCCAGGCACAGCTCCTAATTTTCTGCTAGAGAATCCCCAGCATGATTCAGCTTAGAAGCTGATGGTGCCATCATTGTTGCCTGGGAATTCTCTGGATTCCCTGTTAGGTTTGTTTGTCTTCCAATTTTTAATTTAAATTCTATTTGGTTAACATATAGTGTAGTATTGGTTTCGAGAGTAGAATTTAGTGGTTCATGACTTACATATAACACCTAGTGCTCATCAATAACAATCTGTCAGGCTTTTGAATATGACTTTTCATATTCAAAGAGGACTCTTTGAATAGTCCTCTTCAGAAGTTGTGGCTTACCCTGTTTCCCCAATTTTAAGTGAACTTTATGAGCTGTCCTTTGCTTCTTCCTCAACTCCAATACTCTTCCTCTTAGTAGATCCAAAATATTTCATACAGCTGGAGAGTTTTTGTCAACCCTCTGGCTAGGGTGTGGGGGAGAATTATTTCCATATGATGGGTTTCATTGCTTTCATTGTCTGGTGGAGGAAAGCAGACACATTCACTAGGAGAAACAAACTTTTTTTCCTGGCCCTGATTTTGGAGAAGAATTTGTCATGAGGTTTTATATAAGGAGGAGCACTGAGCAATATAATATGTGATGTCCTGGAACAGGAACGAAATATGGGGAGCCAGCTGCGAACTCTACAAAAAACATCAATTCACAACTCTGCATCTGGTGCTCATAAATCAGAGCCTCACTGGGCTTATGATGCTGTTGCTGACACTCCAAGACCATGAAAATTTAGTCTGGGGCCAGGCACACCCCTATATTCCCATTCCAACCAGTCTTTTCATGGTTTGCAGAATCCGAGTGCCCCAAATGCTTACTTCCCACTCTCTTCACTAGGCTTTAGCTCAGACCTGCCAGATGTGATTGAAACTTGCCCTTGTGATAAGCATCACGTAGAGAGCCTTGTGGAAAGGGGTTTTTGAAGGCCTGTACATCCTAGATAGCAATATTCATTGCCAAGGAAAATAAGTTAATTGTTATCAAGGAATGACCCTGTAATTCCTGGTTACTCTGCTTGGCAGCCATCCCCAATTCCTCTCCTCCCTTGATGGAGGAGGCTTCTCTGTCCTGGGGTCTGCCAACATGAGGGCTTTTCCTACAGAAGCCTCCTTTTCTCTGCTCTCTATTTATTACCCTGGAGTTTGTTTGCCAACAAACAGGAGGTGACTGATTGGCCACAAATATAGGAAAAAGTAGATTAAATATGGAGAGGGAGAATAGAACTCAACTAGAGAGGGGTTCTATCTGTTCCCCCTTTGTCTCTGGAGCCAGCGCCTCACCCTTTCTTCCACCTTTGTCTGTCAGGAAAACACCCAGTCAGACAGAACAATAAGACAACCATTTTGGAAAAGAGAATCAGAGAAGCCTTCACCCCTAAGTCCTACCTTCCTTTCTACCTCTCTAAAGCAGTAGTGAGCAAATAAAGAGACCTCTCCTCAGAGAGCAAGAGTCATCTGCTCCATTTTTTACCTCAATTCAAAACAATTCAAGTTTATATATCTCTCCTAACTTCATTCATGTTTATGCCTTCTACTCTGTCTGTAATTCCTGAGATCTCAGTTCATCTACTTGAGATGAAGGACAACCAGTTCCTGCTATAAAGATATAATTGTTTGTCATGGGTGCTGTAGTCAGTTGATTAATGACCCCCAATGATATTCAGCTCCTAATCCCTATAAACTCTGAATGTTACCTTACATAGAGCCAAGGAGATTATGCAGGTATGATTAGGTTAAGAATCTGGAGATGGGGAGATTACCTTGGATTATTCAGGTGGGCCATAAATGTGATTATAATTCTTGAAAGTGGGAAGAAGAGGAGACAATATGACAGAAGTACAGAAGGATTTGAAGATGCTTGGCTGCTAGCTTTGAAAATGGAAGAAGTGGGCATGAACCAAGGAATACAAAAAAATGCATCTCTTGAAGCTGGAAATGGCATGGAAACAGATTCTCCTCTGGAGCCTCTAGAAGGAGCACAAACAAAGAGTTGCAGAAGGGGAGTTGGGTGGGCCGATGGGGTAACTGGGTGACGGGCACTGAAGAAAGCACTTGATGGGATGAGCATGGGGTGTTATACTATATGTTGGCAAATTGAATTTAAATTTTAAAAATGTAAAAAAAAAAGAAGGCATGTGGCTCTACTGACACCTTGATTTTAGCTCAATGCATAGATTTGTACTGCTTTAAGCCACTAAATTTGTGGTAATTTGTTATAGCAATAGAAAACTAACACAAGTGTCCTCTGCTTTGCTGTGTCAGGAAAATCAGCCCATCCCACTCTCCTTCCCATGCCACAGAAGAAGCCCCATGTCAAGGATCTTCCTGAGAATGTGAGAAAAGTGGCCAGAAATTGTGGAGAGCCTCAGGAAGGTAGAAATAGGGTGATGAAGAGGGAAAGAGGAGCTAAAGGTGATGTCTGAAAAGAGCCACATTTGAAGGAGGGAGCTGTTCCCAGGGAAAGGCTGTGGGAGATTCATAGGCACATGGATTGAGGCAAGACTTCTTTGCAGCTCTTATTTTCCTTGCAAAAAATGAAGAACCATAAATCAGTGTCATCCAGCAAGACTGTATTTTAGTTAGGCGAGTCACTTTGCCTCTCTCAGTTTCCATTTCCCTCATCCCTGCATTGTATCAGGACAGTGATTCTTATTTCATAAAGTTGTTTGAGGGAATTAAGTGAAAGAAGGGAATAGGACATTACCATGGCTGGCAGGTAGTAAGCACTTAGTTAATTTAAATTAGTGTCCCTTGCCTCCTTGTCCCCAGAAAGCAACTTTTAAACACTCTGCTTTCCTGTTACTCTGTTTCCTCTTTCTTTGTATTACTTTGGATGCAGGTGAGGGCCTCTCCATCACCTACACACAGATACTGTGGAATTTGGCATATAGTATTGGACTTAGTTTGGGGAATATTAGAAGAAGTGAACTGAGAACAGATATCCAGGGCCTAGAATTGGCTGATACAAGAACTGTCAGGCACAGCCACAGGTTGCCATGGCAATGAATTCACGTCTTCCATTCAGAGGACGGAGGGTGAGATAGGGGACAGAAAAAGAAGTAGAGCTTGTTCTGCAAGGTTCTGGTTTAGGAGTAAAGGAAGACCTGGCAGAGGTCAGAGCCTCTATGCCCACCTGGTGTT
This sequence comes from Canis lupus dingo, assembly GCF_003254725.2. Taxonomy (NCBI): domain Eukaryota; kingdom Metazoa; phylum Chordata; class Mammalia; order Carnivora; family Canidae; genus Canis; species Canis lupus. The sequence goes on along the minus strand of NC_064281.1, from coordinate 102,796,353 downwards.
TTCAAAACTTGCTTTGTCCTTTGGGGCTCAGCCCACCTTAGTTAGGATCTCCCCTTCCAGAATTGCTTTTATTAAAGCAATGATTCAAGGTCAGGGAAGGACCTTTATAGGGAAAAGATAATAGGATATGGGAATCAGGGTTACACTTGGAGTGTTCTGGTGTTCTTGACATGGGGAAGAACTACAGTCTGAGATACTTATCAGAAAACTCTGAACACCTCTTCTAAGAAGGGAGTTCAAACTGAATTATAGGCAAGTGAGGATATTTCTTGATCTGTATCCCTAAACTGGATGGCTAAAACCACTAAGTCATCTCAGGCCTGAACACTTCTTTGAGTATTTAATAAATTCTCTGCAGTGAAGAATTTATTGATAAGGAGATAGTTTTAGAGGACTGCACATGCATGCATCCATGTGTGTGTATGTGTGTGTCTGTCTGTCAAATATATGAGAGGGTTGCCTAAATTAAGTAAAAGGATTGAAAAAAGAGGTGAGTAGTTACTGCTAAAACAATAGTTGTCTACTTCACTAGTATATCTAGAGCCATCATTGGCTCTCAGAAACTTATAATAAAATGCATAGATCACAGATAGAAAAATGGAGGAGGACATTACTTGACTGTGGTGTTGGTCTTTGCCTTTTGGGCAGTGAAGACCAGCCTAGCCAAGATTTTTTTCACTGAACCTCAGAACTCAGCTCTCTCCAGAGGGCACTGGGCATCTCAGGCTGCTTCCCCCTTCTTCCCCATACACAGGCTCAACTGGCTGCATTCCTAATAGCAGTCACTCCAGACCCAGGAGACGTTAGCCAAACTGGCTACCCTAAGAAACTAAGTCACTTGGTACATTGAAAGCCGCCCCCCCGTCCATGCCCAGCAGCCATTTGTGCCAATGCCTGTGCCCTAAGGATTGTGGGGAGAGATGGAGGGGCCAGTCAGCTGTCTACTCAGAGTGCCTCCAGGAAGGCAAGCTCAGTCTCCCCACTCAAGCCCCCAGCACTCATTTTGGAAGCCTGGGATGAGGCTACGACCCCCAACCCCGTCCTCATACTTCTCGGTCAATCCCAGAACCCCAAAAGCATGCTCATTGTGACCAGCTAGCTCCACACAGGTGTGTGAGGCAAGCAGAGTGAGAAATGAGCCATGTGTGTAATCATATCCTACACTAGACACCACCAGAGAGGTCCATTGGTTTAAAGGGACAGAGAAGGTGGAGGGATGAGACCATCACCCTCCTCCCCAAAATAAAGCTATACTTTTGAGATTTCCTTTTTACCCTTGAAGTCAAACTAATAACTGTGTCTAGTACGGAGGTGTTTGCTGGTTTTCTTTGGTGTTTTTTCTAATGCAATAAACTCATTCTGCCTGCAAAAAAAAAAAAAGTAGAGGCAAGGTTGCGAGTAGGTGGGCCGAGCCCAAGATGCTGTGGCAGGGTTTTGAATAGTATAAGGTTGGTCAGAATCCAAGTTCCAACCATAGGCCAAGGTGGCCAGACAGTGACCCACCCCTCTCTTAACCCTAGAAGCCCCCGAGTCCTCTGTGATGAGTGCTTTCCGTTAGAATCCACTTTCCATCCTTCTCTCCAAGCACCTCTGGGCCTGGCAGCCTCAGCCCTTGTGGGCCACCCTGGCCGCTCCCAGGGTGTGGCCTCAGGTGCCAGAGGTGGAAGAGACCTGGATCTCTTGAGGTGGCGTAGGGTATTTTGCCCTTGGAAAGTCCGCTCCGCCCCACCTGCCCCAGAGCATGTCCAGGGCCAGATAAGATAATGTTTTCAACTATATCAGCCCACCATACTTCCTTCTTAAAACTTCTCAAAACTTGAGAAAAGACTCCATCTCTTGATGGAAGAGAAAGATCATGGATTTTGAAGCTTGCACATTTTAGCTCTTGAGCAGAAAAATTTACCCACCATTTATAAGCTGTGTGAATTTGTGCAAGCAGATTCTGGTCCTCAGTTTATTAATCTGTAAAACGTAGGTAATACTCTACATATTGCGAGATTGTAAGTATTAGTGACAATAAGTGTAAAGCAATGGGCATAATAAATGACATCCAGTAGCAATGTGGTGTAGAGGCAAATACATAGGCTTTACAGCAAGAAAGTTCTGAGTTCAAATCCTAGCTCTTCCACTTATGACCTAAGCAACTTCAGGCAAGTGTATGCATTTTCTACATTTTTCTGTGGACATTCTTGTTCATGTCTTTTGGTAAGCTAATGTGCTCATTTATCTTGGGTATGTATACTTGGAAGTAGCATTGCTGGATCATGGAGCATGCATATGTACAGCTTCAATAGATATTGCTTATCAAAGGTTTTCAAAGTGGTTTTACCAGTTTACACTTCCTCTAGTAGTATATGAACAATCCAGTTGTTCTGTGTCCTCACCAACTCTGGTGTCATTTATCTTTATCATCTTCTACCATTCTGATGGCTATTGTTACTTTTATTCACTCTCTATGACATGACTCATGTTTCATAGTGGTTGTTCTTTAAATCTTGTCACTTACTTAAGTATTCAAAAACTACTTATTGAGTGCTTTGTGTGCCAGTTGCTGGGGACACACTCCTGAAGCCCTCAGTCCTATGCCCACTCTCCTTCCCTTCTACAGATAATCTATTGGCAACATCAAGACCAGCCAGCACATGGTGTACAAACTTCCTTGAAAATTCAGAATGGAGGTGCCTGGGTGGCTCAGTCTGTTAAGTGTCTGCCTTCAGCTCAGGTCATGATCCTGGAATCAAGCCCACACCCACCTCCCTTCTCAGCAGGGAGCCTGTTTCTCCCTCCCCCTCTGCAGCTCCCCAAACTTCTGCTCGCTTGCTCTCTTTCATTCTCCCACTCTCTGTCAAATAAATAAATAAAATCTATTTAAAAAAAAGAAAATTCAGAACGTTTCCAGTTTAATGTCATCTCTCCATCTCTAAATATTTATGTAACTTTTGTTGGCCTCTTTTCTTTTTTATTTTTTTCATTTTCCAAAGAAGGTATCAGCCCCATATTTGCCAAAGCAAACATTCCATCTAGCTCTTGGTCCTACTGTTTTGTACACTCATCAGGATCTTGTTCCAACCACATTACTCCTGATCTGACCCCAAGTCTTTAATCTCTACTAGCAAATGTTAATTAACATTTTCCTTCAGCTAATAAATGTGCTAGGATCATGCTTACCCTAAGAAAGTCTTTCAATAATCCTACTATCCCTTAAGTATCTCTTTTGTCCCTTTAATTTCAACACAAAAATTCTTCTGAGCATTCTCTATAGCCACTGTCTCTGATGTGTGACCCCTACTCTCTTTCTCTTCTTCATCCCCTTAAAATCTGGCTCTACTGTGGAACTGCTCCTTGTCAATCACTAAAGATCATCTAATCACCCAAATCAATAATATTTTCTCATCCTCCTTTTTCTCTGACCAGCTCTACAATGTTGATCACTCCATCTTCCCCAAATCCTTATTCCACTATTTCCTGTTTCCTCCCTTCCCCATGTCATTTCTTGTCAATCTCCATTATAACTGTCCCTCTTTGCTATATCTACTCAAAGGAGGCATTCCCCCAAGCTTTTGCCCTTGGGTCTTGTCTCTCCCCACATTAACTTCAGCCATTTCCATAGTTGCAAGGGTCATTTTTTAGAGATTTCTCCCAGCTTCAATCTCCAAAGAAGAGAGAAGAGAGAAGTCTAAACTTCTCCAAGGTAGCAGTCCCACAATTCCGTGATAGCATTACCATTCTAGTTAGAAAGCCTCCACACCTCAGTGTCAACTATTTAAGTTCTACTTCTCTGTCTCCCTCAACCCCCATATCCAGTTAGTCATGATTTCTTTTTTTTTCCTTCACAATGTCTCTCCTTTGTCCATTCCCCTCTTTGGCTTTCTTAGCTCAAGTGCTTAATACACTACCTTCCATTCAGACTATTATACTGCAATAGTCTCTTAACTGCCTCCAGTGTCTCCCCTTTCCCATCCATCCTCTGTACTGCTGACAGACTAATCTTCTTAAAGCGCCACTTTGACTGTCACTCCACTACTTTAAAACTTCTCATGGTTTCCCATTGTTTACAGGATCCAACCCCCACTCCTTAGGCTGCCAATAGGACGCTCCACAGTTCGACTGCAGTTGCCAGTCCTCCTTTTCACATGCTCTGTGCTCCAGCCACACTCTGATTTTTTTAAAATTTTTTTATTTATTTATGATAGTCACACAGAGAGAGAGAGAGGCAGAGACATAGGCAGAGGAAGAAGCAGACTCCATGCACCGGGAGCCCAATGTGGGATTCGATCCCGGGTCTCCAGGATCGTGCCCTGGGCCAAAGGCAGGCGCCAAACCACTGTGCCACCCAGGGATCCCACACTCTGATTTTGTTGCTTTTCATACCCTGACTTGCAACTATTGGTTAGTTGCATGCATGGGCTCTGGACTCAGACAAGCCCAAGTTAGAAACCTGGCTCTGCCATTTCATAGTTGTGTGACATTGGACAATTTATATAGCCTCTCTGATCTCAATTTTCTTTTTTTCAGTTTTTTAAGTTTAAATTTAATTTGCCAACATATAGTATAACACCGAGTGCTCATCCCATCAAGTGCCCTCCTCAAAGCCCGGCACTCAGCTACCCCATCCCCCCACCCACCTCCCCTTCTGCAACCCTTTGTTTCTCAGAGTTAGGAATCTCTCATGGTTGGTGTCCCTCTCTAATTTTTCCCAATCAGTTGCCCTCCTTTTTCTAATCTATACAACAGAGACAATAGAGGAAACCTGCCTCATAGGATTATTATAAGGATTAAATGAAGCAATGTATCCAGAGTGCTTAGCAGAGTGCCTGGTGCATTGAAAACAACAACAAAAAGGGCAAGAGTTGGGACACCTGGGTGGCTCAGCGTTTGAGCATCTATCTTTGGCTCAGGGCTTGGGGTCCAGGATCGAGTTCCACATCAGGCTCCTTGCAGGAAGCCTGCTTCTTCCTCTGCCTATGTCTCTCTCTCTCTCTGTGACTCTCATAAATAAATAAAATCTATTTAAAAAGGGCAAGAGTTTGCTATAATTGTACCCATATTATACCCATCTCCTCTCTTTGCTCAATCCATTTCTTCTTCCCTGAATGTCTTTTCCCAATCTCATCCACTGAAGTCCTTTGCACTCTTCAAGAAATACCTCAAATACTATCCCCTCCAGGAAGTCTTCTCTGCTTCCTCCAACCTGAGCACTTTGCTCGAACCCCTCTCTTGGCATTTTTCATCCCACCTTGGAATAAAGCTATCAGCATTCTGTGCCAGACAATGCAAAGCTCTTTTCCCCCCAACCATATTCTAATTCTGTCTATATCACCCACAGCAACTCCCACAATAGGTGGTACAGAACAGGTACTGAGTAACTATCTGTTGCCTGACTATAGCTTGAGAATACAAGCTCAAATGGCAAAAAAAAAAAAAAAAAAAAAAAAAAAAAAAGATAATGGAGGAGGCTCAGAGTTAGTTGTGGTAAACCATAACTATGGAGTGATTAGAGTTGCTAGTGGTGGCACTAGCACCCTCCCTCCTTTTCTTTCTCTTTTCCCCTGTCTCCTACTCCTACTTATTTTCTTTTCCATCTTGTTCTTTTCCTGTGTGGTCCTTACTATTGCAATGTGCACCATGGCCATTATTTAATCCTGCCGATGGCCCTTGAGCAGAAAGAGGTTCCTATAATAACCTCAGATCTTGTCCCTTTGTCCTTACCACTTAAGCTTTGATGAAAACCATCCTCCTATCTACTACAAATTCTTACAAGAAGAGTTCATTAAACTTATGATCCAATTCTCCATCTGGAACTTCTGATAAAAATACAGGAAATTAGACTCCTTTATGTAACAGCCACTTACTAGCCTTCCCAGATACCAACCACCACTCTGTATCAATAACATTCTTCAGCTCTTGAAGATTGTCTAGCTCAAACTTTTCTTTTAGTCTACAACTAAACTTTGAACACTAGTCATCCAATTTCCAGTCTTTCCTTCCTTGTCATCTCCTAAGTAAGTCTTGCTAAGTAAAAAGTTGTGACCATGTGAGATCACCTGTAAGCTTGATTGGTGTCCTCTGAATTTTCAACTATTCACCAAAAGCCATATGATTAGAGAGACAAATAAAATATGATCAGCTCTTTGCCCCCAAGGAATTTACAGTCTTTTAAATTAAGCTTTTATGATCTTTACATTTTATATTCTGCTTGTTGAGAAACATTGGCTCCCTCAGCTCCTGACTCCTAATTATAGCATTACTCTGTTGTTTCAGCTGCTTTTCTTTCTTTTTTAAAAATATTTGTTTATTTACTTACTATCTACTTACTTATGTACTTAATTACTTATTTATTTTAGTAACACAGAGAGCACAAGCAGAGGGAGGGGCAGAGGGAGAGGGAGAGAAAATCTCAAGCAGACTCCTGCTGAGCACGGAGCCCAACATGGGGCTCAATATAGGACCCCAAGATCATGACCTGAGCTGAAACCAAGAATCAGACACTTAACTGACTGAACCACCAAGCCCCCACCCCAGCCACCTTTCTTTGCAGTGAATTAACTCTATCATCTTTGTTTGCTTTTTTCATTAACGAAACTAAAAAGGAAAGAAGAAACTAATATTTGTTGAACACTTATTTTAGTAGCTGCTTTGCATACAAGGCACTTGCATTTAAATCACACAACAACCTATTGATGTGGTTGTTGTCCCCATTTTACAGATGAGGTAGCTGAATTTCACTTAAATAATTTGTTCGAGATCACCCAGCTAGCAAGAGTCGAAGTTGGGATTTCATGGGATCTTTCTGGTTTCAAGCATGTGCTCTCTTCACTCCACAGCACTACTACCCCTTTATAAATCAATACTTGCACTCCAGAGTAAATCCCTTTTTCTTGGATGTAGGCCCTTTCCAATAAACTCTGGTATCAAATTTCTACACTGCCAGTCCCATTCTGTGATTCTTATCATTAGTAAAAGTCAGAACACTTTCTTCAACTGTTCCATCTACTCTGAAGTGAGTTCTCTGTGTGGACATAATCTCTGAGAACATGATAATCTATTCTTTACCATGTGATCACACCTCAGAATGAATCCCCTCATTTTGACCATAGGAAACAAAGGTATGGAAAAGGTCCTACTAATGCACCTAGTGAACCCTTCATGGATGCATTCTAGAAAGAATGAAGCAAGTATTTGCTCTCAATGTCTTCCTTAGAGAAAGAGGTAGCACTGTTCTGGAAAAAAAGGAAGTGTGCTTCTTGAATTTGTCTTACCAGAAAGACTTTAAGGGTGTAGTGGTAGATGTTTCCCTGATGCTATCTGAAGCCCAGAGAAATCTATAATCCCATGACTCTATAATATTATAGATTATATTAATTTGGAATAAAGGCCAGCTTAAATTACAGGGCTAATTCTTTTTTTAACAAGATATACTACTTTAAAAATCTAAATTTATAAAACAAGCACAGCCACCAGACAAGTAATTATACTACAAAATATTCCTCACTCTTCCAAAATTTGCTTTAGGACTTCTGTTATTAGAAAGCTCCCCTAGGGCACTTAATGGGATGAGAACTGGGTGTTATTCTATATGTTGGCAAATTGAACACCAATAAAAAATAAATTTATAAAAATAAATAAGTAAATAAATTTATAAAGTTAAAAAAAGAAAGGTCCCCTAATGCATCTGAAATTGGAGTAATTTTTCAGAAGCTAAAAGATACACACTTTAAAAAAAAAGATATATTTATTTATTGAAGGGGGAGGGGCAGAGGGAGAGAATCTTCAAGCAGATTCCCTGCTGAGTATGGAACCCGATGTGGGGCTTGATCTCATGACTTATGAAATCATGACCTGAGCTGAAACCAAGAGTCAGACACTTAACTGACTGAGCCACCCAGGTGCCCCTAAGATACACACTTTTTAAAGGAGTACATCTATTATATAATTTGAGATATATCTGTAGTGGGACTCTGCATGTATCAGGCATTCAGTAAATATTTTCTGACCAAAGAATAGAATGGAAATCTAAAATGCAGCCATTTCCCTCTTGAGTATATTCAGTAACTTGGATCAACAGCTTTAAAAGGTTGTCAGATGTCTGAGGTATCTACTTTAATGAATAGACATAAATCATTTGTAATCAGCAATATTGATTTATACTAGGTGTGCTCAGTTCTCTTGAGGAGGTTAAGCACGACCCCTGCAACCTTGTTTACAGTGCTAATTTTCTCAGTAAATACTTCCTTCATAGTTAGTGCAGTAGTGAGGCTCTGTAGCTTGTCATTCATAGAATCCCAAATTCATACTGAGTTCAAGAAATGGAACTGCAGGGACACCAGGGTGGCTCAGCGGTTTAGCACCTGCCTTCAGCCCAGGGCGTGATCCTGGAGACACAGGACCGAGTCCCATGTCGGGCTCCCTGCATGGAGCCTGCTTCTCCCTCTGCCGGTGTCTCTGCTTCTCTCTCTCTCTCTCTCTCTCTCTCTCTCTCTGTCTCTCATGAATAAATAAATAAAATCTTTAAATAAATAAATAAAAGTAAAATAAATCTTTAAAAAAAAAGAAAAGAAATGGAACTGCAGATCAGAGCTTGAAAAGAAGGACTGATATTTTCAAAAAGTCTCCTAGCAATATTGAACCAAGAGGTTGTGGGGGTGGGGGCAAAAGTTTGAAAATACTTTTGGTCAGCTGTTGATTCATTACTGAACATACTCAAAAGGAAATAATTGTATTTTCAGATCTTTATTTAGTCAGCAAATATTGAAAGATTTCCATCATAGGTATATATTCAGTTTTATATTAGATGAACTCCTCAAAAACCAGTGTGTATTTAACTACAAATTAAAGTGAAAATAGTAGTTTGAAAGGAACTTCTATAAGTAGTGAACTAGAGTTGAAGAGAGAGGAAAAGTGTTCAGAGACAAGATGAAAATAGAGTCAATCAATATAGATGAACAAGAGAAAGAAAGATAAAATGTAGTAGCTGCAGATCAACCTTTCCCAATATCTCAGTGTTGCCAAGAGTTGGCCCTGTTCATCACAACAGAGAAATTTGGCTTTCAGAGTAGTAATTGGCTCCTCTGAACCCACAGACTTCAGAGGTCAGGGTTTGGTGAGAAATTTGTTGGCATGAGACATTCTGGATGTTCTTTGTATACTCTACCATTTAATTTAACTTTCCCAGTAGAGGGAGAAAAACTTACCCTTGGGAAACAGGCTTATAGGTAATTGATTTTCATGAAAACAAGACACTGAACAATCAGGTAGGATCTGTCTCCCAAATGGGAGGAAGTTATGGTAGGACATTAAGTTGGGCAATTAGAGCAGCACCTCAACTGAGAATGTTCTTGCATGTGGATCCTAATCCTCCATCAAGATAAGCAAAACATCCAGAACCATAAGGTCATGGTGGCCATCCTTCTTTGGAGGACAAGGACAATGAGAGGTAAGAAAAAAATCTATTTAGGTTTCTGTCAGCCGTGACCAAAATAGAACTTGTAGATTTGAGCTGGGATGGGGAAAAATGTTATACCAATAAATATTTACTAAGATCTTACTGGGCACTCACTTCTTGTGCTAGATCAGTGAAGGAAATTAGATGACAGCAATTGAAAAACTCCAAGATTGCACCTACTTTTCAAGGACTTAAAACTTTGTGAGGGAGATGACACATGAAATGAGATATATAGATATATATATAACCATAACCATATTTATACATACACAATATAAAATGTGAATGAAATTGAGCACTTATAGAGTGCTGGGTACCTCACCAATACTTCATATGGATTATTTCATTCAACCCTAAGGAAAACACTATGAGGTATTTTTATTATTATAATTATTGTTTATTTTCCAGTTGAGAAAATCAAAACACCAAGAGGTTACTTGTCCAGAGTCACACAGAGTATGCAGTAAAACCAGAAATCAAACTCAGGTCTGTTGGACACAAAAGACCATGCTGTTCTTTACTCCAAACTAATACTTACTTGTGATATGATAAATCTTCTAGTACAAACCAAAGAAACCATGAGACTGTAACTATTGCAGCTTCCTCACTGCTGTAAATTTGTCACGATCCATGAAGAAGAGGAGTCTGAAAGCTTCAAAAAGAAAATGTGAGTGGTGACAGATACAGTTTTTGAATGCTACAGGGTGGAGATTAGAGAGCAGCAAGTAGGAGTGGTACTGAGATTTTTCCCATTGTCACAGTCAAACACCAGGATGGTGAGTGAAAGATGCAAGAAAATAAATGTCACTGCTATTCAGATGCCTGGCACTGTGAGCAGATGAGCGGAGAAGTATTAAAATGATGGATCAGGATATTTCAGTTCTCCTGGATATAAAGAAATGGAGCAGGCATAGAAAGTGTGGCAAATGCTCTTTCCTGACTCAGAGGACAAGATAAACATAATAAGCCAATTAGAAAAATATAACTTGTTCAAAGGTAAACTTCTCACTCAAGCTGAGTATTAGCATTGTGGAGACTATTTTTTTCTAGAATGGTTTATTGACGAAATGTTTTCTGAATTCCTTCAATTTCAGATTGTGGCTATAAATTAATAGCCATAATTAGAGTCTGTATTGATGGGGTAATTGAGAAACTGCATTTAAATAGATTATTTAGAACCCTAAATTTTTATATGAAATATCTTGACAGTTGAGACTAAAAGTATGAGCTCATTATTCTTTGCACAATTTACCAGGATAATTGTTGCTATTCTTCACATTTAGGCTAGGTATGTCTCATAATGACACATCACATATCATTTGGCCCAAGATATTTCTTGGCCCGTTTCATTGTCTGTCATGTTGACAAATGGAATAGAACAGGGGGAAAAAGGTATTTGGCACCAAAGAATATAGTTGAATTAGAAATATCTGTCACCAGGTCTCAATAATGTCTATCTTCCCAGTCTGTTTCTGGGTCTCAATAATGTTTGTTTCAGGCATTTTAGTAATGCCTGTCTCCAGGTCTCAAGGTGCACAAACACAAATAACAAAATCATTCCCTTGGACACCAAGGGGTTTCTCAAATTAATGTGCAGTTCCTTAAAAAGTGAGCTGTCTATAATGTTCCACAAGTTGTATTCAAAGGAAAAAGAAACTTTTACCAAAATTTCCTGCTGCATGGCACAAACAGGAATTACTCAAGAAAAACACCACGTGGGGCACCTGGGTAGCTTAGTGTTTGAGCATCTTGCCTTTGGCTCAGGTTGTGATCCTGGGGTCCTGGGATTGAGTCTCATATCAGGCTCCCAAAGGGAGCCTGCTTCTCCCTCTGCCTATGTCTCTGCATCTCTGTCTCTCATGAATAAATAAATAAAATCTTTTTAAAAAATTACTTATCTAAGAATTGACCCAAAAAAATCAACTTTCTTTACTGGTAGAAGAGCTAGTATATAGTACCAGTTAAGGATTTCTTCTCTGCCCTTTCAAAGAGTCTATCTCTGGGTAGTTTTCCTGCTCACCAGCCTTTTCTCTCTCAGAAATTACTTTCAGGAACAGGTTTATACGTATTTGGACCAAGGGATGACTTAATTATGATGCTTCGGTTATCCAGATGATCTTCTGCACTACCAATTAACCTTGACATCTATCATTAAATGATTGTCCCAGATGTCAGCCTAGAATAACTTTGGGGAAAATAAAGATCTAAGAGAACATTTGAGTATTATGTGTTTGTTGCTTGCATATTTATTTATTTATTTATTTATGGATAGAGTTAGGAGTTTGGAGGGAGGGAGAGCGCTGGATATCTGATGTTTTAAGGATGCATGGTATGATGATTGAATATACATGTATCATGAAGTGATTACCACAATCAAGTTAATTATCACATTTTTCATTCACACAGTAACTGCTTTTTTGTGGTGAACATTCTTAAAATCTACTCTCCTAACAAATTTAAAGTGTACAGTGACTATAATACAACAGAGCAGTATTAGTAACTATAGTCATCATGCTGGGCATTAGATTCCAGGATTTATTCATCTTATTACTGGAACCTTTGACAAACATCTCCCCACTCCCAGCCCCTGATAACCATAGTTCCATTCTCTGGTTATCTGAACTCATCTTTTTTTAGATTTCATATATAAGTGAGATCATACAGCATTTGTTTTTCAGTATCTTAACTTATTTCACTTAATACAATGCCCTCTGGGTTCATCCATGTTGTTGCAAATGGCAGGATTTCCTTCCCTTTTTAAGGCTGAATAATATTCCACTGCATATATACACATTTTCTTCATCCATTCATGTATCAGTGGACATTTAGGTTGTTTCTATATCTTGGCTATTATGAATAATACTGCAATGAACATGGGAGAGCAAATATCTCTTTGAAATAGTGACTTCTTTTCCTTGGATGTATATCCAGAAGTGGGGTTGCTGGATCATATGGTATCTGTTTGATATAGCCAGATCATTGCTCTCCTTATCAAATTATAATACTTCTCCCTTCCAGAAGTTGTAATCTTCAGCTGCTTTCTGCTTCCTCTTCACGATCTCCTTTTCCAAGAGGTTTCCCTGGATTGACTCTAGAAGAGGTAACAAGTTTGGGCTTCCATAGTTAGTTTCTTACTTCCCTAACTATACTGGTACGCTTTTGATTTTATGATTGTACTTTTGCAACTATTAATATCTCAGAGGTGATGGGAGGAGGTAAATTTGGGGGTTTTATTTTATATTGGGCACCAAATAATATTTTTCATGCTAATAAATACTTTTTGGTGATTATAAGGATATAGGAGAATTAAAACCAGAGAAAAATCTGATTAAGGATATGCCAGGAGAAAGAGTATATGTTTAATTAGATTTCTGGGTAAAGGAGAGTTCAGAACAAGCTGTTTTCCACTGTGTTTGAAAAAAAAATCCACTAATACATCTGAGTCTACTGTCCCAACCTAGTAAATCAAGTATAATGATATACTTGAATCATTCTTTACTGATTGAGGATCTCTCAGAGCCTACAACCATTATTTTGAGCATTAATTCTGACTGGCCAGAACTACAAAAGGAGATGGAGAAGAGAGAGTAGGACTGAATGTATTCTGACCCTAGGACATCTCCTGAAAATTGTTTTCCTGTCTAAGCTCATTCCATTATCTGTCTCTCTCATGTAAAATCAAAGTGAAACAAAACAGAATTTTTAAAAAAATCTCAGATACTTGATAGCTCCGGGTAGTTGGGTGGCCATTAAAAAAGGTTTTGTGGAGACTCATGATGAAGGAAGTCTAACAGTCCCCATAGAATTATACTTTCCTGTGCTCCATCAGCAGGGGATGCTCCTGATAAGCTGTTGCTAACCCTGAGCTTTGAGCAATTTTTACAGAGTGAGTTAAGAGTTACACTGACCCGTTCACTATCTTCTCTGACCCTTCCGAGACCAAGGGCAAGAATTTGTTAGGCTTTAGCTTAAGAGCTCATTGTGTGACCGCAGTGAGAGCTCTGTCTCTTGGGGCTGGGGCTCTGTCTGTTACCAGATTGTTGACCCATATGAGGATTGCAACTGTCATCTCAGCCATGGATCATACTCCAATAGACCTTTTGAAAGGCAGGAAGGAAGAAAGGGAGGAATGAAGGAATAAAGATAAAGGAAAATTCCCCCAAGCTAAATTACCTACTTGGTCTATCTCAGAAAAAGACATGATCATCCAGGTAGTTGCTTAATCCATGTCATTTTGTTAGAATAAACTTTTTTAAATTAAAGTATAATATGTATACATAAAAGCACAAAAAGATGTATCAGTTATATGTAAAAAGCCCTAAAATTTTAAAAAGTATAGTAGGCATACAATTTTATATTAGTTTCAGGTATATAACACAGTAATTTGACAACTCTATACCTTATGCTGTGCTCACTATGGTAAGTGTAGTCACCATAGAATATTGTGACAATATTATTGACTATGTTCCCTATGCTGGGCTTTTCATCTCCATGACTTATTTATTTTTTTTTTAAAAAGATTTTATTTATTTATTCATGAGAGACACACACAAAGAAAGAGAGAGGCAGAGACACAGGCAGAGGGAGAAGCAGGCTCCATGCAGAGAGCCTGACGTGGGACTTGATCCCAGGTCTCCAGGATCACGCCCTGGGCTGAAGGCGGCGCTAAACTGCTGAGCCAACTGGGCTGCCCTCCATGACTTATTTATTTCATAACTGGGAGTTTGTACCTCTTGATCGTATTTCACCCATTCTTTCACCCACCTCCCACCAGTTTGTTTTCTGTGTTTGAGTCTGTTTGGGTTTTTTGTCTGTTTTATTCTTTAGATTCCACATATAAGTGAAATCATATGGTATTTGTCTTTCTGTGTCTGACTTATTTCACTTAGCATGATACCCTCTAGGTCCATCCACATTGTCACAAATCACAGGCTTCTAATCTTTTATATTAAAAAGCCCCCAAATTAACTCACCTTGCTCCATCCCAGCCTGGTCCTAGAAACCATCTCTTACTTGGATTACTGTATTAGCTTACTCACCAGTTTTCTCACTATCCTTGTTAGCCCCTTATAGTCTGTTCTTTGCATAGAAGCCTAAGGGATCTTTTCAAAATGTAAATCAGACCACACCTTCTACAAACTCATCTCCTATCACTCTTCCCTGAGCCTGCCTCACCTGTTGCCCTCCAGCCACAGTGGTTGATTTTGTTCTTTGCTTGTTTGTTTTATTTCTTCCAGTGTTCAGGTGCTCGTTCCACTCAGGGCCTTTGCACATGACACCTTTCTACCCATAATACCTCCCCTCTGATTGTTCTCATAGTTGGCTACTCCATATACAACATATTTCAGTTGAAATACAACCTCCTCCTCAGAGCCATCTTCCCTGACAATCTCATCTCCAGGCATATTATTCTTTGTATTAGGATTCCATATTTCTCCCTCATAGCATTTATCACAGTAGTAATTTTACAGTTACTTTTAAGATCACCTCCACTACTAGGATGCAAGCTCTGGGAACATTAAGACCATGGCTTTCTTGCTCCTAATTTTATCCCCAATGCCTATCTCACCCAATATATGGCACATAGCAGGTGTCCAAAAATATCTGGTAAGTGACTGAATGAAAGAATGAATAGAATTCTCAGCTGAAGCCTCTCTTTTGCACCAGCATGAATCTGTCTTCACTGCAAGGAAAAAAGAGGATGGGAGAGGATTAAGCGAGGCTGGTGTGCCTTTGAATTTGGAGGCACTAAGGAGCACGCCTATAAATTAAAGGGGAAATTAAGTTTATTTCATTATTAATTAATGAGAGTTGGGATTGAATAATAAAAATCTAATGATGTTAATGTCAGTTCTGAATGCTGAATGCAGTGTCTGAAGACAAGGTAAAATGGTAATAGGACACTGCAGTTTAATCCCCCAATTAGGAAACAGCTGTTACCCCTAGGGACAACTCTAGTTACTGATTGATTTTCCTTATACACTGTAATTATATTCAGTACCACCTTAGGCACCCTAAATGTCCTGGATACCCCATTATATGTGGACCTCCCTTTACACAAGCCCAGTGTATTAATAATCCAGATTAGTACAAAGGGTAAATTACGGAGAATTTTTTTTTTCATGTCACAGGAGCATTCTTAATAAGATTCCTTTGAATAGCAAGTTCCCTGAGTGGATTTAAAATAGGATTTCATTTACAAAAAATATGATTTAACTGTAACCTGTTAGGGACACATTGTCTTTTTCAAAGCAAAGCAGCAGCTTTATTCCCTGGCCACACTGAGGCTTCATTTTAGAACACCAACTAAACCAAGCCCCTAACCCTGGCTTCACACTTACCCCTAATTTAGGCTACAACACAGTCTGATTTTCAATTCAATCACAGCCCAGGAGCTAAGACCACACAGCCATTTCAAAAATATGAGTCTTTGAGCTCTGGGGAGGGGAGGAGGGCTTGTAAGGAAGGGAGAGCTGCAGCCATGACTCACTGCAAACCCATCCCTGCTGCTGAAAAAAAAATAACTCTAAATGCACATCCTACTGCTTGTGAGTCAGGAATGTCATTTTCATTTATGAAGGATGGAACATTATTTTTCTCTAACATTTCAAGTGAATAATTTTACATACATTTACCCCGATTTCCATAGGAATTTGATGCCATGGAAGCAATCAGCTACATGTCCCCAGAGCCTGGCAGAGAGTCTTATTTTTCTTACAGGTACATTAAGATCAATATCTCTGAATTTTCGTCCTCCCTCTAATTATGTTTCTGGTGAAATCCACCTTGATTTAGGGGTTCAGTGGGAGATAGGGTGGTCTGAAATTCCTGATGTTATTTTAGGATCTTGGACTCATGCTTTTATTAACTCTCAAAAGCTGAGTTTCAGAAGTTCAGAGAAGCTTCTACATGATGTCCCTATTAAGAAGTGTTTGCCTCCCACTGTGAGACTCCCAAAGGTAGACTTGTCACATGTTATGTCAAGGAAAAGAGCCAAAAAGAGCAGAGGAGATGCCCTCTATGTTCACTCTCCAGGGCATAGTTTCTGATTCTGCTACAAGTATTAGATAAATATACCTGGTAGAACAAAACCGAAAAATTTGTTCCGGAGGAAAAAAAAGACAAAACCTTTGAGCACTATAGTACACAATGTTTCTGGTGCCATCACTTCCTTCCAAGAGCACAGCACTTTCTCAAATTGGTGAGATTTCTTTTGTTTTGTTTTCTTTCCTGTTTTGTTTTGTTTTGTCTAATCTTTGAATCTCACAGGCACAAGTAATCTGACCATGATCAAAGAATTTCTCTTCCTGGGACCTGGGAATCTCCAGAGGCTACAGTCTTTTCATGTGGGATATTTCTGGGCATCTATGTAGTGACCATGCTGGGGAGCATTTTCATCCTCCCAATCATTGCTTTGAACTCAGCCTCCAAACCCTCATGCACTTCTTTTGGTCCAATCTTTCCTTCCTTGAGATCTGATATACTACTTCCATTGCCCCTAAGATGCTGCAGACCCTCTCTCAGATTTTGGGGCAATTTCTTTTGCAGGTTGTGTGGTCCAGTTTTACTTCTTCAGTTCATTACTTTAGTCGAGTAGTCGAGTGCTTTGTGCTACCAGCCATGTCTTCTGACTATCACCTTGCTATCTGCAGCCCCCTCCAGTACCCATCCCTTATGAACTTCTACACATGTAGTCTGTTTGCAGGTGGGCCTTGGCTGGATGGGTTCCTAACCCTTGTAGTCACTGTTTCCATGACTTTCTAGCTGCCATTCCATGCAGCCTATGAGATTGACCACTTCATCCGTGACCTGGCTCCTGTATTGAATCTGCCCTGTTCTGATCCTGAGATGGTGGAGAAGGCCACTTTCCTCCTGGCTTCCTTTGTCTTGGTGCCAGGCATGAGACTGAATACTTGGGGATTCAGGCCACTGCTGCTCCCTCCTTCTAGGGCACTGGCCAGCAGAGCAGGGACCTTCCTTCTGATCCTACAGCCTAAAGCCCTTGGGACCTCCAGGTTAGTCTTTGCCTGGTAAAATTGAGTTTTCCAGACAAATGCAACTCTATCAGGCTATACCACCATATATAAATGCTTTTTAGGGGAAAATATGAAAGACCCAATTTACATGCTACAAAAATCTCCTCTCCCTTTCTGTCTCTTTCTCTCTCTCTCCTTCTCTTCCTCTTTCTTTCTCTCTTATAGAAATATCTGTTGTTGCTAAGAGTTTTGGCTGCATTATGTACATGTACCCAGGTATACATACACACATTTATATACACGTATAGTCAGCATCCAACTTATTGTCTAGTACTTACTATTATACCCTATTAGCTTCTGCCTAGCAACGCCCTTTACTGTGCCTCTCCTCAGAGTTCATGCACATTCACTTCCCCCTTCTGTTATTTCTTACATCATCTGGCCCTCCACTGAGCAGAACTGTCTCTAAAATCCTCGAACAGCTATTGACTGTTCCACTCACTTGAACAGTTAGTTATGCAACCCCCTTGAAGATTGGAATAACATCATTCTTATTCCTCTTAATGTCCCCTAGCATGGTGCTCTGCACAGAACAGATACAAAATAATTATTTGTTGATTGAATGAATCAAAGCAATCAATGTTTGGTGTATGAAGAGAATGAAGTAAGTTACTTTTCTCTGCCTACAGTGGCTTTTCCTCCCCAGCTTCTTCCTCATGGTCATAGATACCCCCAACTTTCTCCATAGCTCTGACTGAGCCCTCCTCTCAACCTTGCTCCTTGCCATACCCTCCCATCCACTTTCTCCAGAGTGGCAGGTGTATCTTTCTAAAATCCAAGCCTGGCCCTGTCCTTTCTCTGTTTCCACAAACTCTCCATGGTTTCCCTATACCCCTGTGATGGAGTCAGAGCTCCTGAGCCTGGCTTCTGGGCACCTCTTGAGCTCACCCTTCACCATTCCCCTCTTCCCCTTTGTGCTCCAGTCACACCAAATCTCTCAAATAGACTTGGAAGCCCCAAAAGACAGGATCACATACTTGCCATGTCTCTCTCACAGTATCTAGTTCCAGAGTGAGACAAATAAGTAGTTGCTCAAACAAAACATCTTCAGTCAAATTGTAATGCAATTTTCACTTTCCTCTTTATTTCCTCTTTCCTCTTTCCTATTTCCTCTTTCCTTTCCTCTTTATTTCCATTTATTGGCTTATGAAGCTCTTTGGCTTGAGGAAAAGGTAATTGTGATTGGCTGTTAGTGGTGTGTGCGTATGTGTGTGTGTACCTCATTTCACCTGCCCACCCTCCTGGTGGGCACCACCAGGAGCACAGATACACCCCCCAAGAACTTCTACCTACAATATGAGTCAAAGAATGGCAAACAGTTTGGGAAATACTTTCCCAGCTGGTTCTTCCTACTCCCTTCCCAACCACCCACAGAGCTCCCTCTTGTATAGGGTCTAATTGTCACTAATCTAGTTTTAACTTCTTGTAATTACCCTCAATTAGGAAATAGAGCCTGCAGAACACGCTCCTTGTGGTTAAGACATGGATCCAGAGTAGAAGTGTAATTACTTTTCAGCCTCTCAGGGGTTCTGTCTAGCCTTCTGTGCAGATGCCAAATGGAAATGCTTCATCTATTCCATGCATACATCTCTTTCTTTTTTTCTTTTTCTTGCATCCAGTTTTCTGAGATACATTGAGGAGTTTATTGAGCATGTTGGCCATTGGGATTTAAAAAAAAAACCTACTAGTCTAAGATCAACTAAATTTAAAAACTTTCAATGACTTCCCATTGCTCTTGGGATGACGTTCAAATGCCCCATGGAAGTGACCATCATTACCTATCATGATAGCCAAGGACATGGAGCCAACCTAGAGCCCATTTAATTGCCAAAAAGCAAATAACTCTTGCCACAGTCTCCAGTCTCATCTGCTTTCTTGCTCTCAGAGCTTCTTTCCTCTCAGAATTTAATTTCCCCAAACATGTCTTCAAAACTTTCACACATATTGTGCTTTCTCCCCTTCCTCACTCCACTTTTCACCTGGCTCATTCTTTGGGTGCCACCCAGTCTCTTTATGGTATGCTCTTAGAGTACATTGACTTTCTCATTGCCTCATTATAAATTTCTCTTCAACTGAATTATCTGAGTGATCATGGATATAGATGTACAGGCACATAAATATATATTCTCTACCTGCATGATAAACTTCACAAAGCAGGAACTGTGTTTGTCTTGTTTGAGCGTTACATCCCCAGTACCCAGCACATGCTTAACACAGAATCATTGTTCGATAAATACTCATTAATAAAAGAATACAAAAGAGGCATCTAAAGTCATTTCATTTATTTGATAAACCATTATCTTGCTCTCAATCAAGATGTGGTTATTTAATCTTCTTGTGGTCCAATTAGTTTCACTCTGTTCCCAAAACCACAGTATACCTCTGTATTCCCTGCAAATCTCTCACAAATGTATGTAATTCCCTGAGGGAGCTGGAGGAGAGTGTATAACTCAGAATAGCCCACCCCTACTGGTGAGAAATGTGTCAAAGTGCATGTCTTGCTCACATTGGTTGTACAGCTTCCCTGACAAATATAAAAGGTAACATTCTTCTATTATTGTGCTTTGGTTGATATATTGCCTCTGTAACATGAATAGATTTTCTCTATTTAGTGAAACATTATGTTAATGATTGGACAGAGTAATTAATAGCAAATCAGATTGAATTTTCATGTCTCTGTACAAGCCAAAGAGAAATTATCCCCATTAACCTGATCAGCACAAACTGTCATAGTAGATTAAAAGAGCTCCAGCTTCAATTTATACTTTAACCTCCACTGTTTTGGCCAGATGGCTCGCTGGTACCTCAGCTACTGCTCAGGAGAGTGGAAGAGGAAACCAGGAATGGGTAATTCAGGGGCAAGAAGAAGCAAAATGGGCTTCAGCCTTGGCCTGAAAGAAGCTTGCCAATAGTACTTGTCTCAACATTGGAAACCCATTCACATTAGCATTTCCATACAAAGGACCCAGGCTAGGAAGTGGGAATGGCTGGATGGTTCTTAGGGCAATGATGCTAATTGAGAGAGGTTATAATTATGTTCCAGAACAGTACATCTGTAAGTAGAATTCCAGAGAAAGGGCCTGGAGACTTAAGATTTCAGGACCTTAGAAAAAGAGGACTGCCAAGAATTAGACAGGTATCAGGAACCCAGCCAAATGATTGGGGGTTCAGACGGCATTCTGGCAGGAGCTCCAAGATTTCTATACTTTAACATCTTCTTTCTTCCTATTCTCCAGCTCTATAGGCTCCTCAACTTTGCCTTCTAAACCGCTACACCACCGGGGCTGCCCTCAACTTTGCCTTCTATGTCCAGCTTGAGCTATAGTGCAAGATTGCTGGCATAAAAATGAATGAAGACACAAAGTGTGGGTATGTGGTGTCTGGTCTCACTACCCTTCCAATTGATTAAGATTGGAGTTTAATAAAGCCGATATTAAACTGTGTTTCACACTGCTACTAAAGTAATAGAAGGAATTGTGTGACAAACCCATCGGAATTCATATATACAAATGAGACTTATCCCCTTCAAAGAAGTCTACTGGGAAACTATATATGTATTCCATTGATGCTAAAAACAAAATCTCTGGAACTTCCTTTTTGAGTATTTTCTTTATATCCTTAGATGCATGTTTTTTGATATCTTCAGCTGAAGTTAACTCTTTCATCTTTTGAGGATATATTCTACAAAGAGTCAAAAGTCTTTTTGAGCTTGGTCTGATAAATGACTCTGGAGACTAAGTTGAGTGGTACCATTCAAATAACTTAAATCCAGACAAACTGGTAGAGTTTACATAAGCTCTAAGAAGGGCCTAAGCATTATGGAGTATGTCAAGCAGGTGATCAAAGTGTCAGGGAGACCTAATAGTGATAATAGTGTCAAGGCAAGAAATAGGTAGAAAGTATCCAGGAGTACCAACAACAGATAAAAGTATAGTATTAAAGTAAAGATTAGAAGGGTCTGAAGAGGCAAATTAGAACACTACTTTCAGAGGGAATGGATTACCAGTTGGGAAACCAAATATGAGATTTGGATTCTAGAAGAGAGTTACAGGAAATTAAGTAGGATCTCAAGTAAGTTTATGGGATAACAAAGTCAGAGTAAACCTGAGTTTCTGATTTCCCTTGCACAAAACTAGGATTGTTCCAAGATCCAAGTATGGAGTTGAGCCCACAGGAATTTTTTTAATGCCCTCAGCACAACTAAAATTGCAAAAGTGATTTACCAACCATGGCCCTTTGTGGTGAAAAACCCAATCACAGAACTCCTCTAGTGCCTTAGAATTTTTATCCTATTAGCCTAACTGCTTTTTCTACATGAACAGTATCATGCTAGCAGAACAACACAAGCCCATTGTCCTCATCCATAGTCAGATTCTGCACCCATTTTAGGGTCTCTTGCATGCTACAGTTTGCCTCTGGCAATTCTATCACTTGTTTCTTGGTCACATTAGAAAACCCATTTCCCAACCTGGTTACTATTCTGCTTGAGAATACCTTGTTTTGTCAAGTTTCCCTTGAAAGTTCAAAACAAATGTCAAGCCCTTCCTGTTTTCATTCATCACTCAAAATGCATTGACTTCTTTTCAGAAACTTTGTGTTTAGGGTTTCTTCCAGAACAAGTTAGCTTCTTCCTCCAAATTGGATTCTTCAGCCATCATTCTCACAATTGCAAGGCATTAAAACATTTAATGAAGCAGATCTCTGACCTTTTCAATATTTCCATTGGTCCTGTGGATGACGGGATGACCAAGTCATGCATCATCAAGGACACTGTTCCTAATCCTTTTGTGTCAGTCCCAATTCTCGTTCTTGATATTATTCAGCCCCTCATACGTATCTCTTAACACATAAAGTATCTCACTTGCAAATTAATTTCACACAATACTTGATATTGATCCTTTGCTCTAAACAATGGCCACTCATTTTTTTCAATGACACAAAAGTAGTATGCATTTCACCACTGATGCTAGCTAGTACAAGACTGATTGGCAGATGTTGCCAACTTTGCTCCTGAAAGTTAAAACATGCTGCCAACTGACCTTGGTCACAGTTCCAAACTTTGAGTAACAGCTTCCCTTTAGGTTATATAGATGTGGCTTCAAGGATGATTGGTTTAGAAATTAGGACACTTTTATAGTTCTTTCTCTTTCATTTATTTTGTAATCATCATCCTAGCCCGGATTAGCTGAAGGTCATTGCCTCGTGGGTTTGGAGGAAGATATGTGGGTTTTGAAAGGGCCCCTTGACAGGAGTCCAAACTTAGCTACTGACATATCTGTTATAGTACCTTAGAGTATTTGTCTTATCCCCTCTCTTAAGGAACTACAGCATATGGTAGTGTGTAAGACAGCAGGCTGGGAGTTAGAACTGGGTTTGAAACTCAATTTGACTACTCACTAACTTGGTCAAATGAATCACTTTCACAAAACTGATGTTTCCTTACTTACACAATGGAAATGACATCCACCTACAAAGTTCATGAGGCCTAGATGAAATAATACATGCAAAAAACTTAGCATGATACCTGGCACATGTTAAGCTACCTGCTATTAATTGGGAAGACCAGTCTGACTTAATAAAAACTCAGAATATCTTTCAAAACTATAAAGTAATACCTCCACTAATATTGACTCTTCTTGTTTAGAAATTTCCTTCGCAGGAGCACCTGGGTGGCTCAATTAATTAAGTGGCCAACTCTTGACCAACTGTTGATTTTGGCTTAGGTCATGATCTCAGGGTGGTGTGATCGAGACCTAGGTCAGGCTCTGCACTGGGCGTGGAGATTCTCTCTCTCCCTTTCCCTCTGCTCTTCTAGCTCTGCTCTTTCTCTATCATCTATCTATCTATCTACCTATCCCTTTCTCTCTCTCTCTCTCTCTCTCTCTCTCTCTCAAAAAAAAAAAAAAGGAAATCTCCTTCACAGAGTAATTTCAGAAACATATTCCATTCCAGTCACATTACAAGAGAAGGCTGTGATTGAGGCTTGTGGGACATATATTTCTGTGTTCCAGAGATATGACCCCACATCAGTTATTCTTGAGCTAAAGATACTCCAGACTTTTAGCTTCCCCTGCTAACATAGCCTTGGTTCTCTCTTTTTTTCAGCTGCCACTACCACTACCCAAGGACTGAGAGCTTCCATTAATTCTTTATGTTTCTATGTACCAGGCTGATATTATGCAAATGAACTTTATTGTCAATTGATTGAGGTATTATTCTTTGTTATTGTTCTTTCCAAATATGTACAGTGAATTGTATCACTGAGTAGATTGCTTAATGGGATCCATATTAATAGATAGAAAAGTATAGTCAATTTCACATGTATTGTCAAGTTTCACATATAAATGAAACTTGCATTAATTACCTTTATGATTCTGTTTGAAGTATTAATTTACCAAATACATCCTTCCTTTTTGTGAGGTTTACTTTATGTGTATTAACCCCAACTATAAGTGATATATCACTTATCTGAAAGTTATCTTCCTGGAAACCATAATTGTCTAGTGCTCTCAGAGCTAAAAACTAAGACTTAACCTTTAAAAATCTTAGAGCAAACAGAAGAGAGATGATATAAAACCTATACACCAAAACTCATGCAGAGTACTTACAGAAAAACTCCTAAGGCTCTCAATCTTACTTTATACACAATTGTAACACAGCTTGGTTTCTGAGTCCAGAGTAGAATAGAAAATGTCAAAGGGCTACTGGAGGCATAAACAACATTGTCAGCAAGCAAGGACTTTCAAAAGAAGACTGGATAGTTCTAAAAAAAATGGACAGCCCGGGGCTATTATTAGATGATTAAACAGTCTGATCCACCTCAGCATAGTTCCTAAGGACACCCCTTACCTCCTAACCCAACTCAATGATTAGTGTCTGTAAAGATGGCTGAAATCAACTTGAAAAGGGCAAATTATGTCAGATTCACTTGGCATGAAAAGACAGAGACCTATCTATTTAAAACAATTACAATGAAAAGGACTTGGCTATTGCAAGGACGCTTCCATTATTTGGGACATGCGCTTGCAAACATTTCCTTCCTGGTCAATGCCAAACAGATCAGATGTTAAGGTATCTGCCAACCAAGGCATGTCACACTTGGTTCTGCCAGGCTGGTTTCAATAAACAGATAGGTTTTGTGGTAACCACATTGTTTGTATGTAAGTAAAACAGATGCTAGTGAAACAGTATAAACAGTTTCTCTCTCCTCCCTGAAGTGGCACACTTGTGAACACCACCAGCCTAGGCAGTGTCTGAGTTATTTACAACTGTGAGCTAATGAGGTGGCTGTTTTGCTGCAGGTATGTGGGAGGTGAAGGGCGG
This sequence comes from Canis lupus dingo, assembly GCF_003254725.2. Lineage (NCBI taxonomy): Eukaryota > Metazoa > Chordata > Mammalia > Carnivora > Canidae > Canis > Canis lupus. The sequence goes on along the minus strand of NC_064281.1, from coordinate 102,771,552 downwards.
GGAAGATGGGATTGTTCTCCAGGGATGAGCCCTGAAACTCCAGAGAGTTTATTAACACCACCCTTTAGACAAAAATGATATTTGGGCCTGGCCATTTTGCCACACCACATTCCAGAAGAAATGAGCCTTAGCAAGAAAAGAAGGTATTGATAAGGAAAAATAATTTTTCCAGGTTTCTAATGAAGTCAGGGAATTTCCTCTCACCTTGCAACCAACAATAAACATGTAGGGGTGGGGGCAGGAGGGAAGTGCAAAATAATAGCCTCTCAAGGAGCTGTTTTGCACTTGCTTTTAATAACTCCCCCTGAGCATATCTCCATGCTCCATCTCCCAGTGAAGTTCTTTATAGTTAAAAATGCCTTCTATAACTAAGTCAGGTATGACCAATTAAAACCACCAACTCTACAGTGAATGAGGTGCTAACTCCTTAATCCCAACAATTAGTGTGCAAAAAAGAAAGGAAAATGACGAAAGAAGCAAGCTATTGGCTATAAGAAAAGGAGCCACTTACAAACCTTGCCATAAGGAGGGAATAGGTTGCTTGTAAGTAACTGCACTGTGTGTATAAGTAAAATTTATATGTACATCTTATACAGACACTTATATGAAATATGGTGTGTGTGTATATATTCATATATATATGTATGGGTAATATGAGTATCTGTATAAATAGGGTATTTAATACTGGGGCCATTTTTTTAAAGATTTTATTTATTTATTCATGAGAGACATAGAGATAGAGAGAGAAGCAGAGACACAGGCAGAAGGAGAAGCAGGCTCCATGCAGGGAGCCTGACATGGGACTCAATCCCCAGTCTTGAGGATCCCACTCTGGGCTGAAGGTGGCGCTATATCGCTGAGCCACCGGGGCTGCCCACTGGGGCCATTTAGTGGAGGGATAGAGTCCAAGACATCTCAACATAATTCCTAATAACACCCTATGTCTCAGCCTAGCCCCCAATAATGAATGTCCATAAGGATGGCTTGGAATCATCCAGAAAAAGTTAAATTGCTTCAGATTCAATGGGTATAAGAAGACAGAAAGCTAGCTGTTTGAAATGATTATGATGAAAAAACTATGTTCCCTTCAAGGAATACTTCTATTTTTGGGGACATGCAATTGTAAAGAGCACCTCTTTCCCTGCCAATTGCAAACACATCAGGTGTTACAATATCTGCCAACCAAAGCATGTCACACTAGGTTCTTCCAGCATGTGTACGGGACTGTGTGTCAGCATTTTGTGTCTATGGGATGTGTGTGTGTGTGTGTGTGTGTGTGTGTGTGTGTGCTGGCTCAAGTTGGGGTGTGTTTGTGCATATAGGAATAGGTAGTTATAAGGGGATGCACTTTTTTGAGGGGACATACTTTTAAAGTGAGTTCCATCTAGTGTACATAGTTTCTGCTCAGCATCTTGCCTTGACTATCATTCTTCCTAATTTCCTGTTCTGATGCCTTAGTTTGCCTTTTTCAATGGAGATCCCCTGGGTCAAATTTGGCCCAGTTGGAGATTGCTCAGATTATTTGACCCTGCCCACCTGTTGAGCCAGCAACCCCATTGCTGCATCCTGTAGCCTCAACTGCATCCTCTTGCCAAAGCTGCCACCTGTTCTTTGGTCCATTCTGGCCAGAGCTACTTCCTTGAAACTGACCTGATGACCCTGCTTAGGCTAAGTTAAGCACCAGTCCTGGCAGAATCAGGGGCAGAAGCAACATGACAAGGTTGGACTGCAGGATTTTGCACAGTGCAAACCAGGCTTCCTTGGAGACAGTAGGTACTTGAAGGCATGAGAGGCTGCCCAATGTGGGGACTGCCAATTTTGGGTGGGAGGAAGCATACTGGGAGCTCCTAGAGTCCTTGATCAAAAAGACAAACCAAGTGGAGAAGTGAAATGAGAGCCAAGGGTGGAGGGTGCTGGGTCATCCATAATAGCAAGGAAGAAGAGGGAAGAGCAAAAGCAAAGTATTGAGTGTGCTGAATATCACTCCAAAGAGAACCACAGAGTCCCAGTGTTTCCCTAGGAACATACCAAGCAGCCGTTTATTGAAAGACTACTATATAACAAGCACTTGCCAGGCACTGGGCATATGTCTTACTAAACAGGATATAGCCCCTTCTCTCAAGGAACTCACTGCATATTTGAGGAAATAAAAAGAAAGTTATTTTTCATATTTGTTTGTGTAAAGTTGCACAGTACATGTAAGAGAAGGCTTCCTGGAAAAAAATCAAGTTAGGCAGGTGAATAGTAGGGAAGGAAATGAATATTTAAAGGCCGATTACTTGGCTTCAGGATAAAATCCAAGTTCCGTGGCCTGGAATAGAGGCCCTTCATGAACTGGCTCCAGCTTCTTGGGTCTCAGTTGTCACCATCATGCCCACACAGTCTACATCCAGCCACACTGGATTGCTTGCAGTAGTTTGGATGTGTGCACTCTCACTTCCAAACCACTATAGAGATGATCATTTTATATTAAATGGTCTCCCCAGGCCCCACCAATGCAATCCTACTTATTTATCTTGATTCTGCTCAAACAACACCTCCACTGGGAAGTCTTCCCTTAACCTGACAAAATCCCTTCCCTCAGACTGGTTTTGGTGTCTGTATTCGTTTTCTAGTTCTGCCATAACAAAGTACCATGAACTGAGTGATCCATACAACAAAAGTTTACTTCCTCACAGTTCTGAAGGCCAGAAGTCCAGGGTCAAGTCAGCATTGATTTCTTCAGAGAGCAGTGAGGAAGCATCTGTCACATGTCTCCTGGATTATGGTGGTTTGCTGGCAATCTTTGGTGTTTCTTGGCTTGCAGACAGCATTCCAACTCTGCCTCCATCTTCACATGGCATTGTTCCTGTGTGTTGTTGAGTCTAAATTTCCCCTTTTTATAAGGACACCAGTCATATTAAATTGGAGCCCACCTTCATGACCTAATTTTAACTTGATTACCTCTGTAAAGACCCTGTACAAATAAGGTCACATGATGGGGTACTGGGCATTAGGATTCCAAAATATATCTTTCTTTGGGAAACAAAATTCTACCCATAACAATAACTCTCCACAGGACTGACACAGGACACTGTAATTTTCAGAACATTAATAAACCTGATTATAACTGTTCACTTGTCTGTCTCTTCCACCAAACTGTGAATTTTGTGAAGACAGAGATAATGCTTTCTTCATTGTTGTAACTCTAGTGCTTGAAACAAAATCAAGTACACAGTAGGCATTCAGTACATATTTGTCACAGTTTAAGTGTCATTCCTTTGGTCAGAGGCCAGTCCCTTCACATGTGCTCTGGACCTTCAACTTCTTAACCTTTGCAGGGGCCATAAAACATTGTATCCTCCTGGCCTCCTGCATCTTCAACTTCTCCTGTTCTAATCAATTCTTCTTCCTAATGGTATTCAAACATTTTCTATTCTTTCCCATTGTAAGAACAAACATCTTCCCTTAGGTTCTCTGTTCTAGCTCTCATCAAATCTATCTTTTCAGAGCCAGGCTTCTCCAAAGAATTATCTACCCATCGTGTTATCTACACTTTTTATTCATTCCTGTATCTCGCTCCAGTGTGGCTTCTGCACCCATCACTCTACCAAAAGTTCTGTTAGTGAGGCCATCAGTGTTATCAGATACAATGAACTCTTCTCTGTCCTCATCTTGCTCCTCCTCTCAGCAGCCTTTAATATAGTTTACCAGCCTTTCTTCCCTAAAAAATTCTCTCCTCAAAAAAAAAAAAAAGACTTTTCTTCCCTCTACTTGCATGTATGGATTTCCTCCTATCTCTCTATTCTTCCTCAGTCTTATTTACTGGTTATTCTTCCTCTACATGACCTCTAAATGGTGGAATTCCCAGGGCTCCATTCTTAATTCTCTTCTCCTTCTACACTGTTTCTCTACATGACTTCATCCATGTCCAGGCTTTTAAATGCTATCTACGTTCTGATGGCTTCTAAATTCATATTTCTAGCCCAGATATCTCTTCTGAGTTTCAGATCAGTATATTTAACCACCTAGTTAACATCCACGGCTATCTCAAAATACTCTCATACAAAACTGAGCTCATCATTTCTCTTCTTCCCCAAATGTGGAGCTACTCCAGGGCTCTCCCATCCCAGTGAGTGGCCCAAGCACATATTCAACTCACAAACCAGTAGCCTGAAAGTTATTACTGATGCCTTCCTCTATAACCCATCACCAAACCCTATCATTTCTACCTCTGAAGATATAGAGCTCAATTCATTTCTCCCCATCTCTGCCACTACTCTCCTAGTCCACACTACCAGCATCTCTCACTGGTAAAATTGTAATAGTGCCCTAACTGGCTTCTCAATGTCTATTAGCCTCCACCCTTATTAAAAGTCATTCTTTATATATCAGCCACAGTGATTTTAAAACATAACATGAATCATGTCACTCTCCTAAAAATACTTCAAAGGGTTCTAATCTTACAATGAAATCCAGTGAGACCTTGTATTATCTCGCTCCTGCCTACCTTCTCAGCCCCATCTACCATATTCTTCCCCTTGGTAACCATCTACCACATTCTTCCCCTTGGTCACTACATTGTAACCAAACTAGCCTTTTCTCTGACCCCAAACACTTCAAGGTCCTTACCATTGCAGGACCCTGATGTGGGCTAATCTCTCTTTTGAAATCTTTCCCTCCCCTACCTGACCTTGTAATCTATCTTTGTCTGGCTTATTCCTACTCATCTTTCTGGCCTCTGTTCAAATGCCATATCTTCAGAGAAGTATTTTTTGATATTTCCAACCCAATCCAAATTAGTTATCCTTCTTATATGCCTTCCCAGCAGACTGATTTTCCTTCTTGGCATTTGCCATAGCATCAAATTATGGAGGGGTCATCAGTATATAGGTGGTACTTGAGGCTAACAAAATAAAAATAATCTACTAGGGAAGGAAGATATACAACCATTCAGCTAGTTACTCAGCAAGTGTTACTTAGGTGTCTCCTATGCCAAGCATTCTTCTAGGTACTGAAGATACAGAGGCAAACCACCAGATAATGTAATTCCTGCTTAAACATAGGTCCACAATGAATCCATGGAGATGCAGGAGAGTATCCCTTTACTCAATGTGCTGGATGGAAGAAAACAATCAGGTAAGTCTTTCTAGTTAGGATGGTAATGCATGCAAAAGACAAAGGGGAATTAGCCAGATGAAAAACAAATATGGGCAGAATCTTCCTGGCAAAGGGCATGAGTAAAGATGCACAGGTGTGATATGGTAAACCGAGATGGAGCCTGGTGGGAAATGAGAGCGAGGAAGGAGGCAGAAGCATGACCATGGAAGACCTTGATTTCCATGCTGAAGAGCTCAGATTTTTATCCTTTGAAGATAGGTCTCCTGTGTGTAATGCACTATTATGGGTACTTGAGTGTACAGCTAGAAAGAACTTTCTGTCTCTGTCCTTGAAGGATTTATAATCTCACTAGAAAGATAGGGCATATACATAAAACATAAAGAGCAGAGAATGCTACTTGTCAAATGAAGGGAAATATACAATTTCTCAGGGGAAGAAATGACCTGAACAGGACAGTCAGGAAGAGTTCCAAGAGAAGGTAGAACTTGAGTTGGTACTTAAAGGAAAAAATGGGGTGAATTTAGCTAACTAAGCAAGGGACATTCTGAGCATTTGTGTTTGTTCATATGTCCTACTAAATGCCTTGTTAGATCTTTGCATTAGGTTGTTTCATATTAATTATACAATTACATGGGACGACTGGGTGGCTCAGTGGTTGAGTATCTGCCTTCAGCCCAGGTCATGATCCCGGGGTCCTGGGATGGAGTCCCAGGTCGGGGTCCCTGCAGGCGGCCTGCTTCTACCTCTGCCTATGTCTCTGCCTCTCTCTCTGTGTCTCTCATGAATGAATAAATAAAATATTTTTAAAATTATACAATTACTCTTAAAATTAAGGTAAATAAGAATATTGGGATTTTTACATGCAGATTCTCTTTATAGGCAGTGCTTTCAAGAACTATGTAGTCTATAATGTAAAAAACATAAATTCTTTTTTTTAATTTTTTAAATTTATTTTATGATAGTCATCACAGAGAGAGAGAGAGAGGCAGAGACACAGGCAGAGGGAGAAGCAGGCTCCATGCCCCGGGAGCCCAACGTGGGATTCGATCCCGGGTCTCCAGGATCGCGCCCTGGGCCGAAGGCAGGCGCTAAACCGCTGCGCCACCCAGGGGTCCCTAAAAAACATAAATTCTGAACAATTTGAACACCAAGGCCACCAAGGCTGTAATATCTTTGAGGTCAGAATCTGTATCTACATTGTTCACTATTGTATTCCTAGTATGTACCACAGTCAATGCCTGAATAATATTAAGCTCTCAATAAATATTTTAATAAATATTATTCATTCAATAAATATATTTTTAAAGATTTTATTTATTTACTCATGAGAGACATAGAAAGAGAGAGACAGAGACACAGGCAGAGGGAGAAGCGGGCTCCACGCCGGAAACCCGATGTGGGACTCAGTGATCCCATCCTGATCCAAAGGCAGAAGCTCAACTGCTGAGCCACCCAGGCATCCCTCAATAAGTATTTTTGTTTTTTTTTTAATATTTATTTTTTTTAATTTTTATTTATCTATGATAGTCACAGAGAGAGAAAGAGAGAGAGGCAGAGACATAGGCAGAGGGAGAAGCAGGCTCCATGCACTGGGAGCCCGACGTGGGATTCGATCCGGGTCTCCAGGATCGCACCCTGGGCCAAAGGCAGGCGCCAAACCGCTGCGCCACCCAGGGATGCCAGTATTTTTGATTCAATAAACAAATACATGTATTCTGTCCCTTATCACAGCAGAATCTGTTTGCTTTCCCTCTCTCTTTTTTTTAAGATTTTATTTATTTATTCATGAGAGACACAGAGAGAGAGGCAGAGACATGGGCAGAGAGAGAAGCAGGCTCCATTCAGGGAGCCCAATGTGGGACTCGATCCTGGGACTCTAGGATCATGCCCTGGGCTGAAGGCAGGCGCTTAACCGCTGAGCCACCCAGGTGTTCCAACCTTCCCTCTCTCTTGAAGTGTAGCTTGAATATGCCAGTTGATAATGCTAAGTTGCTAAGTAATTGGTAACAGATACAAAAATAAGAAACAAAAGCACAAGTGAGGCCAGCAAGGCAAACTCAGGTATATAGCAGAAGGAGGATCTGGGGGGAGAATGGAAAGAACAAAATGAAAACATAGTGGGTAGCTGTAAATGCTAGAGAAAATTCAACTTGGAAAAGAGTGCCTAGAGGCAATCCACATGTATAACAAATTGTGCTTAATGCACATTTCTCTAAAACTAGTCTTCTAGGAGGTTTCCATATATTTTATTAGATCCTACCTTTATCTTTTTTTAATCTTATGTGGATGGCACAGTTACACTCCTCCTCCAACCCCAAATCTCCCAGTCTCATTTATAACACACACAAACACATACATGAAATTGAAGACAACTAAAGCACACTTGCCAATACCTACCTTCAGGATTGAGCTTTTGGGGGGGATGATATGCAGCAACTATTTATTTTCTATCCCAGAATAATTTCTCTCCTAGGAGGTGCTCCTCCCTTCTCACCGTATAAATATGCTCAAGGGTCAAGGACGCCAAGACAAAGCTGCAAACCTTTCCCTCAAATCAGTTAAATAGATGATATTGGTATTAACCAATATTTCACCTTATAAATATTATAATCTATCCTATGCTTTCCTTATAAGGCTGAGAGTTCTCTGAGGGTAAGGACAAACAGTGCTTTGAACTTCACTGCCATCATTTTTTGTTGTTGTTGTTGATTAAATGGAACTCATCATTGTATGATCAAATCCTCAGCTTCCTCAAGGCCTCCTTGACATCTTTGTTTTTGAGGCTGTAGTTAGAGAGTTTACACATGGGAGTGACAAGGGCACAGCATAGACCAGGATCAGGGTCCCATAAAACAAGGTCACAGCCACTAGATGAGAAAAACATGTAGAGGGAATCCCTGGATGGCTCAGCAGTGTAGCGCCACCTTCAACCCAGGGTGTGATCCTGGAGTCCCTGATCGAGTCTTATACGTCAGGCTCCCTGTATGGAGCCTGCTTCTCCCTCTGCCTGTGTCTCTGCTTCTCTCTCTCTCTCTCTCTCTCTCTCTCTCTCTCATAAATAAATAGAAAAAAGAGAAGAACATGTAGAGAAAGCCTTCTGCCTACCAGTCATGGAAGGTATATGCAAGACCAGGGAAAGAATCTTCCAGTAGGAAGTTAGGGTTAGTCCAAAAGGGGCCAAAGTCACCAGCACTGTTAAACTCATGTAGACCAGGTTGACCAGATGGGGATCTGAGCAGAAGAGCTTCTGCAGAGGTTTCAAATCACAGAAAAAATGGTCAATCTCATTGCCACCACAGAAGGTCAAACTGGTTACCACAGCAGCCTGGAATGCAGCTGTTACTGTGAAGCCACTAACCCACGAGCCAATTACTAGCCCCACACATATGGCTCCATGCATGCATTAGTGTTGGATAGTGCAAGGGCCGGCAGACAGCCAGGTAACGGTCATATGACATCGCTGCCAGAAGATAGCATTCAGTGCTGCCCAGAGCCCCAAAGAAGTAGAGATGCATAACACAACATGTCATGGAGATAACTGTTCTTTCTCAGCAAGTTCACCAGCATCCTGGGCACAATGTTGGATGTATAACAGACCTCTAGGCATGAGAGGTTTTCCAGAAAGAAGTACATTAGTGTCTGGAGTCCCCACTGAGTGCTCACCAAGGCCACAAGGAGAAGATTCCCAGATATGGTGGCTAGGTAGACAATGCCAAACACCAAGAAGAGCAAGGGGCCCAATTCCTTGAGGTCTCCAAACCCTAGTATGATAAATTCAGTAACTGTCATAGTAGTATTTCCTGGCCCCACAGAAGTCAGAAGTTCAGGAGGAAGTGTCAGTTTCTCCATCCTGTTATATCAGATCCTTCAGCCATTAAGATTTCGTATGTAGTCCAATTCTATCAGTGGTTAGAGTTCTGTACTAATAAGGGCATCTCCTAGGGATTGGTTCTCATGGTAGCCAGTTAAATTTCCCTCAGAAAAGCTATTTTATAGAAATCAGCTGAACTTGTCATTTGGTCAGGGGTGGAATAGGATGAGGAAACTAAATGATAGAAGGAATGGCTCAGTGAAAATCTATCCCTACCTGTTAGGGAATAATTCAGAGCACAACTATACTGGTAGCAGGTCAAGACCCCCAAATTCACATTCAAAGAAGATGTATAGAGCCCATGCTTGGCATCCTTAGTGCCATTTTGGACAGAAGAAATTCCCAAGGAAAATCTTTACTAAATGTTGACAATTCAAAGAAATGACAGGCCAGACAGCAAACCATATTTATGACCTTCTTTACCAGAGCATGAAATGGGAGCTGAAATGCCAGGACTGAAGCAGAGAATCATTCCATTGATGGTACTGGGTCATCCATGCTTGTTTGGTAGCGACATCCATGGAATTTCAGAATGGTTGTTCCTGGAGAGAACAGATTCTAGAAAAACAAGTTTATATTCTAAAACAGAATAAAAATTTCTTACTTTTTAATCTTGCCATAAAAATACTGGATTTTAGGCTACTGGGAAGAAAGCCCAGCAGCTGCCACCTGAAACTGCTGATTATACTCATGTGCATGCATCTGAATACACACACACATCCAACTGGAGCTACACAGTCAGGAAAAGATAGTCACACATGCTATCATATTTGCCATCACTTTTAAAATTTGGTTTTCCCAGAGCTATCTTCTAGAAGTGAAATATTCATACCATTGGTCTTTGCCTGCAATTCAGATATGCTGGCATTAGGGAGGTAGCAGTGGCCATGGGTTAGATCACAAGGTCCAAATAACCAAGCTTTCCATATACATCATGAGCAGTGGAAGATAAATTAGCACATTTTTCTCATTCAGTTGTTTTATTGGTCTTTTTTGTAAGGCAGTGTAGTATAATGATTAAACACGGAAATGCCGTGCCAGACTCCCAGGATCAACTCCTAGCCTCTCCATTTATTGGCTGTGTGACCTTAGGCAAGTTACTTAGGCTCTCTGGGCCTAAGTTTCTCATCTGAAAAGTGAAGATAATAGTAACTCCTCACAGTATTATTTTGAAGAGTAAATACATATAAAGTAAAACAGTGTCTGACATATAGTTAGCACTAAATAAACATTAATATTTTTCTTTACAAAATGAAATTCTTTGTGAAAACAGCCCCACAAAAGCATTAACCAACATTACTCATCACTATACTTAAATAAGATAAAGCAATATAAATGCATGGGAGGAAATTGTACAGCTCTCATTACTTCTCAACTGTTACCTATCACCACCTAATTTCACCACTTAATTTAACTTAAAGATAATTAAAGGTAACACTCATATCTATTTATAGAGTTATGTAAGGATTAGAAGAGATTATGAATATAAAGTGCCTGCTACATAGAAAATGGTTAGAAATCATGCCTAATAGTAGTAAAAATAACAATTTGCCTGAAGTCATCAAGCATGAGCTGAGATTCACAGTTTTGTGTGCCTCCAATATTCATGGTCTTTCCACCATACGAACATGCTCACTGCCTGCTATTATTTACACATACATATGTATATATTCTTTTTGTCTCTATGCAAAAGGTTTTTGGCATTCTGCCTAAAAGGATTAAAGGCAAATGCTCCACCATATTCTAATACCTTTAAACCAGACTTCTTCTGATCCATCTACTTTGCACCAGGTACCCACCATGCCTAAGCCATGGACATCCATATTTTCTTGGTTCCTTCAGCTCCAGTTACTGCCCAGTTTCTTTTTTTTTTTTAAATATGGAACGCTTCACGAATTTGTGTGTCATCCTTGTGCAGGGGCCATGCTAATCTTCTCTGTATCGTTCCAATTTTAGTATATGTGCTGCTGAAGCGAGCACAGTTTCTTTTGAGGGAAAACTCAGGGCCTTTCCTGGGTGTCTTCAGCCCAGCTTCCCACCTGTTCCTCAAGAGCTATGGCCCAAACTCATTCTCCTTGGTTTCCCCAATATTGCAACCATCTTTAAACATTTCTTTTAAAAATGAATCCTTACTTCAACTCTATCATTGCCTTCCCTTCTTTCCTGATTTACTTTTTACTTATATCTTCTATTGCCTCTAACACAGGATATATTTTGTTTAACTCCTTCCTAATAGTCTGTTTCATTTAATGTAGGCTTCACAAGAGTATTGATTTCCTATCTTTTAGTCATCGTTGAATCCCAAACATCTAAAACATTGCCTGATGCCAAGTAGACACAATAAATATTTGCTGAATTAATTCATAAGGCAGTATGATACAATAAATAGTGCTTTTGCTTTTGAGGCCAAACAGAGCCACATTCAGATCTCAGCTCTACCACATATTAGTATGTCACCTTGGGCCATTCTCTTAACCTCTATGTGCTTCCATCTCCTCATCTGTTAAGTGAGAATTGTGGCAAAGCCTACTAGAAGACTCAAAATATCCATTTCCTCCTTCTTCTACAGCAGAAGTTGACAAACTTTTTCTTAAAGGCCAGAGATTCTAGGCTTTGCAGGCTGTCTGGTTTTTGCCACAACTGTTGAAAAATGTCATTGTCATGAGAAAGCAGCATAGATAATACATAAATGAATGAGAATGACTGTATGCAATAAAATTTTATTTACCAAGAAAAAAGCCACTGGGCCTCAAGCTATAGTTCTCCAATGCCTATAGCTGGATACATGGCTGCTCAGCTAAAGCTCACATTTTATTTGCAGCTTGGTCAAGTCAATAGGGTGTGAATTGAATGATGTATATAACTTTTAGATTGTGCCCTTGAAAGAAAAGTACATTTCCTCACCTTTCCCTTTATACCCTTCACACTGGCTGGAATACAGATCTGATAGAAGAATTAGCAGCTGGCATCCAGGTCCATGAGATGGAAGCTAGATATTGAAGAGAACAGTATAGAAGCAGGCTGGATCCTCAACATGGTATAACAGGGTAACCCTAAACAGCCTACCTGGTCTTTTCACAGAGATAGACATTTCTATTTTGTCTAAATTGCTGAAGATTTTTGTTACAGCAGCTTAACCTGTACCCTAACACATGATTATAACTGTCTCCTAGGTTATTGTGATTATTCCACAAGATAATCCATATGAAGTACATAGCACAATGGCTGACAAACTATAAATGGCAGCTGTCATAATTTCTGTTGTTAGTGACTTCATTCCTCATTCCTCACCTTCATTCTTCCCCTTCTCTGGCATCTTCAAATATTTTCTAACCTAATCTTGCTTCCCTAGCGACCCAATGCTCTCTTAAGCCCAAGAACATTTTTTTAATGTTCTTTTTAAAAAAAAGAAATTAAATTCAATTTAGTTAACATGTAATGTATTATTAGGTTCAGAGGTAGAGTTTAGTGATTCATCAGTTTCATATAATACTCAGTGTTTTTTATATCAAGTGCCCTCCTTAATGCCCATCACCCAGTTACCCCATCCCCCCACCTACCTCCCCTCCAGCAACCCTCAGTTTGTTCTCGAGTTAAGAGTCTCTTATGGTTTGCCTCCCTCTCTGTTTTTATCTCATTTTATTTTTCCTTCCCTTCTCCCATGTTCATCTGTTTTGTTTCTTAATTTCCTTATATGAGTGAATCATATATTATTTGTTGTTCTCTGACTTACTTCGCTTAGCATAATACCCTCTGTCCCACCTACATCAGTGCAAATGGCAAGATTTCATTCTTTTTGGTGGCCAAGTAATATTCTATTGTGTATATATACCACATCTTCTTTATCCATTAATCTCTCAATGGACATCTAAACCCAACAACTTTGATATGGATTCGACAACTCTTTGTCTCCATGGGTTCAACAACTCCCCACACATTCAGGAAGGGAATTTAAATGCAAACAACTAGACTCTGCCTTTTTGCTGAAAAAAAGCACAAATCACACATTTAGCTGAGTTGGGCCTTGTTCACATTCCTAACAAGCTGGATAAAAGCAATCTTCAGATGGAGGTATGCATAGCAGAAGAACAGTGATGCTCAATTAGGGGTGCTTACATGGCCCCCTCAACATTTGGCAACATCTGCAGTCATTTAAGGTTGTCACAACTAAAGAAGGGGGCTACTACTGGCATCCAGTGGGCAGAGCTCAGGGATATTGCTAAATACCCTACAATGCACAGAACAGCACCCTACAACAAAGCACAGATGTTAATGATGCTGCCCTTGAGGAACCTTCCTCTAGAAGTCCACAATGACTTCCCAAGGAGGTATGCAGACAGGAAAAGTTTTAAGAGAATTAATTTCTAACTCATATATGGACTGTTCTCTAAAACTGATGTGCCATGATTGTACCTGAGGTGGAAGAGTTCCTGTTGGTTCCCCATTCTCACTTCTACTTTCACAATTACCCTTCTCCTACTTTACAAGAGAAAGGTCTAACTATTAGGCATCTTGAATCTTATCTTGACTGTAGGCACTTTCTTCTCTAAGGTCCCAGAGTACAGCAGAGCAGAGTGAAGATCTTGAAGCTGGAGCATAGTCCTTGGTTCTAATTAATTCACTGTCTCTTACTGTATAGTATTTATTTACTTGCTTACTTTGCTTACTTATTTTAACAGGTGGGATGCTTGTGGTCACAGGGATTTTTTTCAGTTTAAAATTTCATTTTATATACATCATTCCACAGAGATGTATGTTATTATGATCAAGATAAGAGTTTCAAGTAGAAAAATATGTATGACACTAGGATAAAATTCAGTGAGCAAAGAGTGGAGATGTGGATTCAAAAAGAAAAGGTAATGGGGTAAGATGCTTGACTATTAGAAAACTTGTCCATTTCTATTTTAATGGATGACAGTGGATATAAAAATACTCCAGGATTTAGAATTTATCCAGGAGCAGAGGGTATTATGCTAAGTGAAATAAGTCAGCCAGAGAAAGACAAATACCATATGATTTCAGTCATATGTGGAATCTAAGAAACAAAACAGATGAACATAGGGGAAATGAAGGAAAAATAAAATAAAATTGAAGAAATGAAAATACTGAGGCATGAGTTTGTGTTGTAATTTTAACCTGTTAATATTTGTAAGTTGTGTTTGCATCTATTAGAACTTGCAATGAAAAATTTCTAGATGTCAGTTTGAAAACGTTCAAGGGGCAGAGTACATTGCAAAGTTAAAAAGCCTAGGTTACTGCTGAATCCCCTCTGTGTTCCTTCTTGCTCGATGAAAAAAACAGAAAGGGGGGGGGAACCCAGTCACACAGAGATGTCATTAAAATGCAGCAGCAAGTCCTACCGCACAAGACTGGTTTTCTCCGGTCCCCACTCACCCTGCCAGCTAGCTTCCAAGTGTTTTTTCCCCCTGTTCAAGAAGTTCTTCATGCTCCTTCAGCCTTCCTTTTTTCAAGCCAATACCTAGTTTTTTCCTTTTTATCAAATAATGACTCTCTTAGTCACCGCTGCAGGTCTCCTGGACTCTTACAGCCTGCCTATGACTCAACGTGCTTTTAGCAAGTGGGCCTCCAGATACAATCCACAATTATCAGGCAGAACTTTGAAAAACATAATAAAAGCAAAGAGGAAGTTTTTAAACAGCGCTATAGGGTGGTCCTCACACACACAGATACACACACTCATACACACATACAGGCTGTGCTCACAGAGAAGTTCTCGTCCCTATGCCAAGAAAACTACTGGGAAAATGGGCAAGTTGATCAAATGAATGAACTCAGCTGTTTGTTTTCATGCAGGAAATGGCAAAAACCTGGCTCTTTTTTTTTCTTTGATTGCAACCTTTATTGTTTCAAGGAAATTGTGAAACTGCTGTGTGTCCACAGGCTCAGGAAAGTAGTTTTCATATGCGCACACAAACATGCATTTGTGCACACAAAACACAGTGTGATCATAGCTGTAAAGAACAAGGAAGGGTGTACTTTTTGCTATCCACCAGCCCGGACCTACATTTTCACATTGAAATCAGAGAACAAAACCTTAAAATAGAAATGGCAATAAACAAAATAGTTCACTTTTATCCAGATTGGTTCGCAGAGCATAGTTCTACACTGGATTCTGGCTTGATAAATGTCTCTTGCCTCACTGTAAGTCAGAGATGCTGTTTGATTCCTTCCTGTTTAAAGACAGCTTCTTTACACTCTGAGAGAAGCCAAGGAAGAGAATCCTTCCTTAAGCACTCCCTCAAGGCCAATTAACAAGTATTGATTTGATTCCCAACTTAGCTCATTTTAGCTGTGTGACCTTGAGTAATAGTCTTAACCTTTCTGAGCCTCAGTTTCTTCATATGTAAAATAAGGATAATGATATGTACCCCGACTGATACACACAATTAGTAATAAGGACTAAATGAGGCACATCTATTTAAAAATTAAAGTATGATATACAAAATATATTAAAATAACAATTATTAATACAATAGTTATGGTTATTATTAGCTCCCAAGACCACGTATTTTACAGTTCATAAGCTCTGTTAGAAGAGCCAAAATCCAAAATCAGAATGCCTTTAAATTCTATCTATTCATCCCTGGAATGCACACTGATTCTATACAACATAGACCTAACTATTTTTCTATATGTAATAGATATCATTTTAATCTATATTATCTTCAGATAATTGAATAGAGATATTGTGATCCCATTCTCCCCCCACACCAAGATTTTCTCTTTTCTGAGCTAAAAGAAAACTAATCAACTCAAAAGCCCTTAAAGAAGAGAAGTACAACATTAGCACACTCACACCTCTGTTCTCAGCATTATTGTTTACTTGACTGATGGATACTGTCCCCTTTGGAGGTTGTTAACACATGGAAATGTTTGTTGAGTCTAGAAGAGTGAAAGAAGATGTTTCAGTTTGCTCTTTTATTCGCAATACTAGTCAGTGCTTAATACCCTTTTGATGTACTCATGAATAAGTGGATGAAAATCTGTCATAGGTTTTATTTTTCCTCAGCATAATTGCCTGAAACTCCCAAGTCCTGCCCCACAGCTCCAGTATGATGAGCCCCAAGATTCTGAGCCCTGATTCTAGCCCACATTCACAGAACACCTGGCTTTGCCCCTCTTTTATTTCAAGAGGGTATTTCACAAACTTTTGGAGACTGATGGTACCCTGGGGCCATCTGGGCCAGTGTTAGTAACTGATGCCAAGATGAATAATTTTTTTCTTTTGCAAGGGAGAGGGGTTTTGGTGGGGTTTTGGTGGGAATCAGTAGCCTGGCCCTAACTTCTCTTTTAGACAAAGCAAGTGTATTGACTATCTTATTCGTTTACTAGGTATTAATGCTGCAGCTCAACCCTAGATCAGATGACTAAGGAAAAATGACTGAGCCCTTCAAAGCCAAAGGAAGACACCTTTTATAGGGCCAACTAGAAAGATGGGTTTTGTCTGTTTATTTTTTGTTTTGTTTTGTTTGGTTTTTTGTTCTTCTTTGTGATTCTGTTTGCTTAGTTCATTTTAATTAGACACAGCTTGTCTCCTCTATAATTTGGGGGAGTATAGCAAGTAGGAGATGCCTTGAGCTGGTAATGAAGTTATGTCAGAAGAAGTCATTACCTCTGATCCTACCTTAGTGCTACTTCTCTGCCACCTTAACCTTATTAGCTCCTGTCGAAAAAATCATCTTTTTGTCTAAGGTCTTATATCCTACAAGTTGAATAAAAGGGAGAAAACTCACATATAAGGAATTATATACAACACAGAGCTTGAAGCACACTAAGGAGCTATCTTTCTCCAAACATCAGATCAAGTACTTCCTAGAACATCATAAATTGTCAACTCCATGAGAATAGGAGCAAGTGTCTGTGTTGACTATGCTATACCCTAATGCCTAACATGGTTCCTAGGCACAGTAAATATTTCAAGGAGGAAGGATATAAAAGGAAGAAGGGAGGAAGATTCTAAGAAATATTTCTAAAGATGAACTAGTGCTGGAATAAGGTATTCTAGAACTAGAAGGCCTGGAGGTAGAAGGGACCATAGGAGACCATTGGTATCCAGCTCTCTGCACTCACACAAGAGATATTCTGAATGATTCATCATTCCATTTTTGAGAATTCATTGGACAAGAGTCTCTATGGCTCTCTTTGCCTCCCATTTTTATTGCTGCAAAGTCATACTCCTACACTGGTCTGTAACTTATTGAAAATTTCCAGATTACACATCCAGGTTCACTATTCCCACCTGAGCTATCAGTGTGCTACTTAGAAAATTTACCTGTATTAATTTAGTCTCCAGAGCAACCATACAACTGGTCAATTTTCAAAAGAAAAAGAATTCAATCAACCTAGTTCTATTCCCTTCTCCTTACTTGCTTGAACATGCATGGCACCTAGATAAATCTCTCTATATAACAGTCTGGTTTATTTAGAGACAAGGAAAGGTTCTTGTAAAATTCTGACTAGTTGAGACAGAGAAAGTTTAACATACTCTGCTTTTAGGGGAAAAAATTAAAATAGAAGCCACCACAATTAAAATCACAAAGATTTTCAAGGGCTCTCTTGCATTCAAATGCTACTCAGCTCAGTTTCCTATATTTTGTATATTTTTTAAAAGATTTTTTATTTATTCATGAGAGAGACAGAGAGAGAGGCAGAGACACAGGAAGAGGGAGAAGCAGGCTCCACGCAGGGAGTCCGACGCAGGACTCCATCCCGGATCTCCAGGATCAGTCCCTGGGCCGAAGGAAGCACTAAACTGCTGAGCCACCCGGGCTGCCCTATTTTGTATATTTTTATTACCATTTGGATAAAAGTTTTTTTAAAAAGGGTATGAATGATCCTTGCATCCATGCATCAGAATTCAATGATGACCCCAGATTTTTCATAGTAGTTAAAGCAATGTGGACACAGACATCTTAGAAAGATTTTAAAAATGGGATTTGAAATCAAGAAAGTTCTCAGCTCACCCTTCAGAGATATGGAATACTTTATAAGACAGGATACCAAATTCTTTTTTTTTTTTTTTTAAAGGTATAATTTTTTTTTATTTTTTTATTTATGATAGTCACAGAGAGAGAGAGAGAGGCAGAGACACAGGCAGAGGGAGAAGCGGGCTCCACGCACCGGGAGCCCGACGTGGGATTCGATCCCGGGTCTCCAGGATCGTGCCCCGGGCCAAAGGCAGGCGCCAAACCGCTGCGCCACCCAGGGATCCCAGGATACCAAATTCTTTAACCATTCTGCAATGGTTTTGTCACATAATTATTATTGTAGAGGTAAAGGTGGTGGTGGTAGTGGCTGTGGTGGTGCCAGCTGTTAACATTTACTGAGCCCTCCCTACATGGTGAATGCTGTGCTAAAGCTTATAGATGTATTAATTAATTTATTCATAAATTATCTTATTTAATCCTCAAAACAGCCTTATCAGTTAAGTACTAATACTATATTTACTTCGAAGATGATGAAACTAAGAAAAAAAGATGTTAAGTAACTTGTTAACATCTTTTTTTGCCCTGGTTTTTTGCCCCGGTTACTAGCAGGGCAATTCAAAGTAAATTGAGCTGACCTGAGACCACAGATCAGATTTTATTTTGGCATGAAGCTCACTACCCCAATCACAATTGTAGCCCTTTCCAAATCATATGCTAACACACAAATTAGTAGAGATTAGATGGTACGCTGGAAACCAAGTAAGAGACCAGGTTAAAAATAGAGGAACTCAACCCCAACCAATCCTCAGTTCTATAAACAGAGATCAAATACTTTCTCCTTATGGTGAGTAAAAACAGCATTTTTAGATGCTAAGGAAAGAATGACATTAATATGTAAAACTATAATTTATATAAAACACTTTTCTAATGATTGTTACATTTTGAAATATCAAATTAATCTATTCATAACTCACTATAATAAGGAAGAATTAGGCAAGCACTTTACATCTATCAATGCTGTGATTTTTTGTCATCTTATTAAAATCAACATAATTCTGATTATAGTCCAGGTGTCCAGGCTGCCTTCTTAATTGATAATATTATAAGATTAACACCTCGGTCTTTAAAATATTCACATTGTCCATGCAAAAGCACGATTGTTGGCAGGATAATAATTGGCTTAATTAAGGAAAAGGAGGGGAAGGAAACAAACATTTATTGACCACCTGCATCATATTATACTAGGTGCTGCCACATACATTATCTCATTATGATGATAATACATACCTCACATGGTTATTCTGAGGATTAAGCCCACATCCTTGGAGGGGAGGCAGAGAAAGGGACCTAGTGTTGTAGATCATGTACTATGTTCCAAGTCCTATGCAGCATCCTGTCACATACATTATTTCCTTTAATCTTCACAGCAGACCTGCACACCTGGCCTTGCCATCCAGATTTTATGCATAAAGATACTAACACTTAGACTAATTTTTAATTACTAAGATCACATAGCTAGTAGATAGTTGAGAGTACAGACCCTGAGTTGACTGAATTATAGCTCCATGTTCTTGCCACTTAATTAAAAGATAGCAAAAGCCTCTTTAACAGCACTTCATCATAGGGAGGGAGGGAGGGAAAGACACCAATATCCACTCATTTATTTATTCATTCAACAAATATACCTTCAGCAATACTCTGTGCCAGGTGCTGAGCTAAATTCTTTTCATAAATTATCTAGTAAATCTTTATGACATGTCTAGGAGACAGGTACAAGGATTATCCTAATTCTAGAGATGAGAAAAAAGGGCTCAAGGAAGTTAAATTGACTTGCTCAGCATTGTAGATAGAGTTAAAATGGCTGATTCTGGATCCAAAATTAAGTTGCTTATCTTCAAAGCCTGTACTCTTTTCAGCATATCATACATACTACTTCTAGGAGGCAAATCATGCTCCCCCATATGCAAAGCAAAATATTTTTAATCATTTTTGGATGCCACTAGGAAGCTCATATTGCTGGTTTCCAGCACTAGCTCTATTACATGGACTGCCTCTGGATCCTAGAAGAAAAAGAGACAGAGACAAAGAAAAAAACAGAGAAAGAGAAGGAGAGACAAATAAAGAAGTGCTCAATCATGCTGGTCACCCTGGAAGTGGAAGAAAGAAACCGTTAAGGCTAGCCATCTGCTTTGTGCAACATCACATCTTAACCACCTGCCTATTCTCATACTAAAGATATATTGAGCCATCCTAAACCCAAGATTATTCTATGCATACTGTGGGTACCAGACTAGAGTGTGATGCAACCCACATAAAACCATCTCCATCACTAGAGGTAGAACTCTATAGTCCCTCCTGCTAAATAAAGAACAACACAGGAAAAGCTGCTATAGAATGAATGGACTTGATGAGTCTCACAGGAAGACTATTTTCAAGTCATAAAGTCACCTCCAAGTTTAGTTTTCTGTCATTCATCTCAGCAACCTCCTGTTTAACCCCACTAATATATGGACCAATGACCATACCTCTGGGTAGGCAAGCCTCAGCCTACCTTCTTCCTTCCCTAGGATTAGTGGTCATTCTTGTCTCTAGTTGTAGCTACTCCCATATACTCAACTCTTATAACAGTTCTCAATATTCTGCCAGTCAAGGTTATGATTTTCTGGATTAAATCCTGAGCAAACATGCCTTTCCTTTTCCTTAAAAGTGGCCCCCTCAGCTCTTCCCCACAAGGCCATCTTCATATACCTGCATCAGGGGAGCAGGATTGGAAAGTCAGAGTTTCCAGGGAATCCTTGCCTAGGTGACCTGAGGAGTGCCCTAAGGGATGGTTGGCCCAGAATGAGAATCTGATATTAACAAGGCCTAGATGGAGGGTTCAGGCTCCATGGGACCAGTTATAACCCTGCTTAGGGAAATATGTGCTGTGCCTGAAACCTCTGGACAGTCCATTACCAAATGCAGGCCCTGGATCACAATGAAGAACTGGGCCAGAGTAGGAAGCCTCCCAGCAAACTCTTCAAACTGCAAGTGCTAATGGAGCAGGTCCACAGGGGAAAAAACTACAGACTTCACACTCCAGAGGCAGTGTAGTATTAACAGGATACACATGGCCTTTGGAGCTGAAAACTTGGGTGACTTGGGGCAGCCACTTAATCCCTTTGAGTTTCTGTTTCTTCATCTTTTTAAATGGCACCGAGCAAGGTAGAGAGAAAATGAAGCATAAGCCAAGACATCACATTTATTGGGTGCATACTTTATGCCAGGCATTGTACCCAGTACTTCACACACACAATCACTTCACCTGCCCCAAATCTCTTCAAGTTATGAATTATTATTGAAATAATAATTTAGAATATGAGACTGCCTGGCTCATAGCACACTTAATAAATCTCAGCTCCCTTCCTTTTCAAATCAGTAGGGAAATGACAAGGATTCCAATTCTCAGAGAAGACTGAATAGTGTTCTCCCTAGTGCTTTCAAAGTTTTCAGTTTTCAGTTTAAAGAGACTTTAAAGCAATCATTTTCAGAAGTAATCACAGAATGTCAGAGTGGAAGGGACTTTAAAGATTGTTACTGTCCTACTCCTCAGTGGGTAAAATGGGGAGATACTTGTTATTGGTTCAGACGCAAAGACTATACCAGAACCAAGGTGTTCTTTCTCCCTAGAGTATGTGCTCTGGTGGCTCACAAAAAGCCACTTTTGGGGCACTTGGATGGCTCAGTTGATTAAGTGTTCGACTCTTGATTTCAGCTCAGGTCCTGATTTCAGATTTTTTGAGTTAAAGCCCCACACTGGGCTCCATGCTGGATGTGAAGCCTACTCAGAAAAAAAAAGGTTAGGGGAGAGAAAAAGCCATTATCAACCCTGCATTAGCAGAAGTAAAAGGCAGCTTTAGACTCAGGTTGGCTGCAGGTCATAGAAGTACCTTGGGCTTCAAGCACTGCTGCTGTCTAGGAGTTCCAGGAAATGGCTCTGGGGCATGGCTCCTCCCTAAGGAAAGAGTAGGGGAGAGAAGAGAAGCTACAGTCCATAGGATTCACCATGATTTCATAGCCAATTTGGAAACAAAGGCAGAAACAAGAGCAGAACCATGACCAGTGAACGGTCCCATCTTTGGAGATTAGGGAACTGCACAGGGTTCCACTTTCCCTGTGGGATCTTGAAATCCACTGCTCTCTCTGATAGGGTGGTTTCCAATTACCACCACAAGTCATTTCCAGCCATTGTCTCCCACAGACCCCTATTAAAAGGAACATATATACATATATAAACTGAAATGTTCACAGGATACCCATGCAGATTCAAACATATACAGATTGTAACAAAAAGAAATAATTCTGCTTCTGGAGCTGAACCTATGTATAGCAAGTACCCCCAGAAATATTTGCTGAATAAACAAATCAATAAATCAATACTTTCCTAGAGAGATCCTTCTGCTGTCTCTCTGGAACACAGGAGTAGGGCTGAGTTTCTAAAGCAGTCCATAGGCATTGTTGGTTAGTTTTGTTTCTCATCTCCTAGTCTAGAGCTAGAGAATGGACATTCTTTGGAGGAGGCAAAGACTTTCTCCCAAAGTGGAAAAGTCTAGTCCTTATGCCTCACTCTGAAAAATTTCAGAAGAATTGTAAACAGACCTCCAGCCAGGCAAACAAAAGAGCTGTGTCCAGAACTATCTAAGAGGAGTAGAGATGGGAGAACAAACCCTCCTGTTCTGGTGACATCTCATATGTCATTCACTCAAAAGAAAGGTGTGGAATGGTTCCAACCACCCTTCATCAGAACCCCATGTCTTGTATAGAAATGGCCTGAGTGGGAGTGGGAGCAGTCAGAGAGCCACAAGTCTTGTGAAAGTGGAGATGAGAAGGAGACATGGATCAAAGGAATCATCTTGAAGTATTAGAGCAAATCCCAGTCTAGTCTGTAACTTTCTCAGAATGATCAAGACCCCCTTATTGCTTACAAGCTTACCCTATGAAAAAGAGTTCATAGATTACTAAAGCCTTAAGAGAATCTCAGAACTCTGATATGTACATATAAACATATATAAACTTAAAAGTTCACACGATACACATGCAGATTCGAACATATACAGATTTTAACAAAACCAACAAGGCTGGTGCATACCATTACACAGATACAAATTCATAAAAGTGCACTTATGAAAATATACAAATGAAACCATGCACATGCACACATAGTTTCAGACACAGACTAGTTACAGTTCCCGGGCTAGGTGGAAGAACTGAATGATCCCCACAATGGTAGGGCACTACTACTACTACCAGATCTTTATCTGTCCCAATACAAGGTTTTCCCTGACTTGCTCAATTAAAAAAAAAGTCACAACAACTCCCAATACAATTTATCACCTAACCTTAACAGTTGGTGTTTGAGAACTTAGAGAACACTCCTCTCTGGAATAAAGTAAAATTCAGAGCTAGAAATAGAAATATACCTGCAAAAACCAGATTGTTCTCCTTCATTATACTATTAATTGGCTAACCATCCTCTCTACACCATACCGCGTTGTCCACAGGATGTCTTGACAGATCCAGTTTTTTAAAAGATTTTATTTATTTATTCGTGAGAGACACAGGGAGAGGCAGAGACATAGGCAGAGGGAAAAACAGGCTCCCTGTGGAGAGCCTGATGCAGGACTCGATCCCAGGACCCCAAGATCACTACCTGAGGCAAAAGCAGATGCTCAACCACTGAGGCACCAAGTACTCTGAGATCCAATTTTTTCTAAACCATGTTTCACTTTTCAGTAGACATTTTAAAAATCCTGGCCCCAGCCCTGCTCCTATTGAGGCAACTTCACATGCAATTTCCCAACACTAGATCTAAGACAAACATTAAGGAAAAAACAAAAAAATTGAGATTCTACATTATATGTCTGTTACCACTGTCCCAACTCTCATTCTGGACAGGAATCAAGTTGGTAACAACTTGACTCATTATGACTTTGCCAAGAGTTAGAGGGTGGGCAGGGAACTTATTTGCTTCACCATCTGGATCAATATAATTACAATCCCCACCCCTTTTCGTGGAGCTCCTTATAGTTTACAACATGTTGCTTTTCCTTTGTTCCCGTTTTTTCTGCTGTTCCTTTTTTTGGTCCTTGAAATAGCTCTCTGAAGTTGTTCAATCATATTTAACAACTGTCTCCATTTTACTGATGAAGAAATTGAAATCCAAGAAGATGTAATGACATGTCACTAGGCTTCAATGCTTATGCTCCTCCTGCATCATTGCATGGCCTTTCAGAGCTAATTTGTTAAACTAATCTGTTAATGGTCTAGTAGTATATCAACACTAATCAAAAGGAAGTTGAAATAGCTGTATTTGTTTTGTTATTGCAGTCAGTGTGACACAAGAGCAATTTAAAACATTTTTTCTGACTAAATTCTAGTGTCAGGACATTGGACATATACTGTATACCTGGCTAGACCCTGTGACACAATTAGGGGACAATTTGACACAATGTAATAAAACACTAAATGGTACATGTTTAAATGCCCTCTTGTAAATTGGAGGCAGTAATATATTAAAAAATAAGTTGTAAGGGAGGTCAACAAGGAAGAAATTAAAACTGGCTGGAATTATCAAGAATAAAATAAAAGTTGAGCCTGGTAGTGAAAGATTTGAAAACATAGAGAAGAAACAAGGGCTTTCCATACAAGAGGAACAGTATGGGCAAAGCCATAAAGATAAAGGCAGGTTTGAATAATCCATATGTGGGAACATTGAAAAGGCAAGTTTCATTTCAATATAAGACATAGGTTGAAGAGTTCAAAGTACTGTGTTAGTTTGGAATAGCAGATTGTCCCCAACACAAGGGAAGTTTGCATTCACACACATGCTGTTTTCCATACACCTACATTTGGATGTTTATAAAAAGAATTGGAAGAAGGGCTTCCCTGCAAGCGTCCTCAGACTCTTTTCTGAAGCAAAAGCCTAAAGATGCATGAGGTGAGGCAGAGACTTTTCTCACTTCCTTTGGCATAGGCAAAGATCTATTACTACTAGGTGGAGGAGTAGAAACAAAACTTATTGCCTCTAAGGGAATGATATGGGATATTTTACCCAAAAATCAGGAAAATTCCTTTGGTCCTCAGAGAAGAATATAAACAAAACCCTTTACTTCTGGAGCAGGGGGTAGGGAACTTAAGCCTAGGATCCTACACACATACCAAGCATAGGTCTCCTACTACCAGGAGAGAACAGGAAACTCCTGCCCAAGACAAGGACAGAATATAAGGCAGAGTTTCAGTCCACTGTGAGGATGGCTAGGAATACTAGGAAGCTCCATTCCTGAAGTCCAAGTGCACAGGGACAGCCAGAGAATAATACTGGACCGAGACAACAGAGAACATTCTATGCCCCCATGAGAACCTAGCACCAAATAACAAGCAGCATCATTTTCCTACTGGAGGAAGGGCAGGAGCATAGAAAGAACTCCCCTCTGTGGCCTAGACATGCAAGGGTGACAGAAAGCTGAGGGAGAAGCAGAAAGATTGAGAAAAATCCTCTGGCACCACTACTCACACTCTAAAGACTTGATAACAGTGGCTTACTACTGCAGGAATTCAAAGCTGGTGGTGTAATGATGGTAATGATAGCACATATCACAAAGCCTGCTCAACTACTGAGTGAACTAACTCAATTTAAAAATCAAAAGACCTGGGCAGCCCCGGTGGCAGCGGTTTGGCACCGCCTGCAGCCCGGGGCATGATCCTGGAGACCCGGGATAGAGTCCCACGTCGAGATCCCTGCATGGAGCCTGCTTCTCCCTCTGCCTGTGTCTCTGCCTCTCTCTCGGTCTCTCTCTCTCTCTCTGTGTTGCTCATGAATAAATAAATAAAATCTTTTAAAAAAATCAAAAGACTGTATTGAAGAAGAGATATGGTCATTTCCAGGCATAGTAGTTTATCTTGGTTTCTATTATTCTAAATACATTGCCTGACATTGAATACACTATTAAGACACAAACACAAAAGCAAGAAAAAAATAAACCCTTGTAAAGAAATAAACAATCAGGGGATCCCTGAGTGGCTCAGTGGTTTGGCACCCACCTTCAGCCCAGGGCGTGATCCTGGAGACCTGGGATCGAGTCCAATGCCGGGCTTCCTGCATGGGGCCTGCTTCTCCCTCTGCCTGTGTCTCTGCCTCTCTCTCTCTCTCTCTCTCTCTCTCTCTCTCTCTCTCATAAATAAATGAATAAAATATTTAAAAAAAGAAATAAACAATCAACCAAACCTGATTTAGAGATGTTGCAAATATTAGAATGGTTAGATGGAGACTTTCTAGTAACTGACTAATATGATAAATGACCTACTAGAAAAGATGAACATATGCATGAACATATGGAGAATTTCAGCACAGCAATGAAGCTATATGGAAGAGTAAAATGGAAATACCATAAAGTTTTTAAATTTATTTTTAAAAAATATTTATTTATTCATGAGAGACACACAGACACAGAGGCAGAGACATAGGCAGCGGGAGAAGCAGGCTCCATACAGGGAACCTGATGTAGGACTCAATCCCAGGACTCCAGGATCACACCCCCAGCTGAAGGCAGGCACTTAACCACTGAGCCATCCAGGCATCACTATAAAGTTTAAAAAATAAAACACAGTAACAGGGCACCTGGGTGGCTCAGTTAGTTAAGGGTCTTGATTTCAGCTCAGGTCATGACCTCAGGATTGTGAGAGCCAGCCCCACATCAGGCTCTGTGCTGGGTGTGGAGCCTGCTCAAGATTCTCTCTCTCCTTTCTCTCTCTCTGGCCCTCCCACATCCCTCTCTAAAAACAAACAAACAAACAAACAAACAAAAACACAGTAAGACAGTAATGAGGTAACACAAATGAAGAATGCCTTTGACAGGTTTATTAATCGGTGTATACAGCCAAGGAAGTAATTAGTGAACTTGAGAATGAGTCATTATAAGTTATCCAAACTATAATGCAAAGAGAAAAAAGTGAAAAAAAAGAACAAAGCATCCAAAAGATGTGGTATAATATATAGTTGATTAACATGCAGTAATTTGAGGAGGCTAGGCTTCTCAGAAAAGAAGGCAGGAAAACAAATATGGACAAAAGAATCATTTAAAAACATAATATCTGAGAAGTTTTCAAAAATAATGAAAGACTATAAAACATATATCCCAGAAACTCAGAGAAAAAAAGTAGATAAATATAAATACACACACTTCAAGTAAATCATAGTCAAACTACTGAAAACCAACTACAAAACAAAAATATTGATGGCAAAAAGGTGCAGTACAAAGGAACAAAAATTAGAAACACAGTAGACTTGTCATCAGAAACTATGAAAGCCAGAAGATAATTGGGTAACATCTTTTAGGTATTGAAATAAAAATATGTCAACCCAGAAACTGTTATCTATTAAAATATTTTTCAACAATGAGACAAAATACAAACTTTCTCACACAAACAAAAGCTTAGAGAATTTATTTTTCTAAATATGGGCTACAAGAAATTTTAAAGGAAGTTATTTAGGCAGAAAAAGTATGATGCCAGATAGAAACTTGTATATATAGCAAGCAATGAAGAGTGCCAGGAATGAAAAAAATAAAAGTAAATATGAAAGGTATTTGAATATTTTAGTCTCTTTAAAAGGAAACAGGGACTTCCAAGAAAGCCATAGTAACAATGTATTTTGGAATTTATAGCATATGTATAAGTAAAATATATGGTGACAATCACACAACAGATATTAGGGAGGAATTGAAAACATATTGGTGTAAAGTTCTTATACTACATGAGACTGTATAATATTATTTGAAGTTGGACTCTGCTTAAGTAAAGATGTATATCATAAACCATGGTGAAACCGATAAAGATAATTCTGAAAAGAGGCATAAATAAGGCAATAGAGGAGATAAAATTACATCACAAATATCACTCAACTTAAAAGAGGAAAAATGGATAAAGAACAGATGAGATGAACCAAAAGCAACTAGCAAGATATAGTTTTAATGTAACCATGCCAATAATTCCATTAAATGTAAATGGTCTTAATACCCACCAAAAAGGTAGATATTGTCAGATTGACTATAAAAGTAAGACCTATTAAATATATGCTTTTTACAAGAAGCTTACTATAATTACAAAAACATTGAAATATTAAAAACAAAATGAAGGAAAGTAAGATATACCATGAAAGTCTTAACCAAAAGAAAGCTACAATGGCTCTATGAATTATTATCAGACCAAGAACACTCTAGAACAAGATAAAGAGGGACATGATATAATGATAAAGAATTTAATTCATTAAGAAGACATCATAATCCTAAATATGTGTATACTTATTAACAGAATTTCAGAATACACAGAGCAAAAACTGTCAAAACTAAAAGGAAAAAAAGACAAATACACTATTACAGCTGAGTACTTCCCACTTCTTCCTCATTTAGCAATAGAACATGTAAGGAGATGATAAATGAGGATATAGATGGTTTGTATAATATTAGCAACAAACTTGACCTGATACTTAAATAGAACACTTCACCCAACAACAGAATATGCATTGATTTCATATGCACAGGATACATTCACAAAAAAGGCTTATTTTCTGGTTCATTAAAGAAGCACAGTTAACTTATATTTATTTTTTAAATTTAACATACTAAATAAATCTAATTTGTTTAATTCCTCACAAAATCTTTAAAATATTCCAGGAGCTCTATGGAACACCTTAGATTGTGGACAAAATATTTCATTTTAGATTTTGATTTTGGGGGCAAAAATTATATGGTTTCATTCATTCGGGGAATATAAAAAATAGTGAAAGGGATTAAAGGAGAAAGGAGAGAAAGTGGGAAATATCAGAGAGGGTGATAGAACATGAGAGACTCTTAACTCTAGGAAACGAGCAAGGGATAGTGGAAGGGAAGGTGGGCGGGGGGGGATGGAGTGACGGACACTGAGGGGGGCACTTGACGGAGTGAGCACTGGGTGTTATACTATTTGTTGGCAAATCGAGCTCCAATAAAAAATATACCAAAAAAAAAGAATTTGATTTGGGGAAGCATGTCAAAAATTATCAAAGTTTTGAAGAATTTATTAAATAGGATAACAGATCATTGTGAACCAATATTTAATTACCCGTTTAACCAAAGTGACAATGAAAGATATTGAAGACAAATACATAAGCTCATATAGCCATCAGCAAAACTTAACTTTTTAAAAATATTAAATCTTTGGTTTTTGGAGAGTAAATCAAAGACCTGAATAAATAGGTAATCATTTTGGTAAAACACAGGATCCTTGCTTTCTAGGCAGATAACTTTAAAGATAAAAATATTTACAATGTTTTATTGAGAGGATACATAGTTTAAGAAAACTTATTTTAACAAAGAGAAAACAAAAATTTTAACTTTGCATGAGTATACTTTTGATATTAAAACTCATTTACTTAAATTCATTTCCAGTCTTCACCAGTACTGACCACACACAATTCCCTTCTAAAGAGTCTCTCACCATGAACCTTGTACAACTTTACGTATTCAGATTTTAGTTCCAGTTTTCCTTCTTTAAATAACCATTCTCACTTCAGGAAAAAATTACTTTCTTTACCCTCAACAAAAATGTATTCCCACTCCTCATATTTTTTTCAAAAACACCCATTTTACTTTTCTTGCATGTAGAGTTGTTTCCTTTATTTCTAGTTACATTTATTAGAATTCTTAACTCTTAGAATCTTTAGTTTCTATTAAAAACAAAGTAATAAGCAATTGTGAACTTTTGTTGTATCAGTATTCTTTAACAAATGAAATGAATACATTTCATGATTTCTAAAAACATGTGTTTTCCATAGTACAATTTTTTTAATAAAGCGTGAACCAAGTTTACTAATAGAACCATACTTACTTTCTCTGTAATGAGAGAAAAAATCTCTTAAGGGCCTGATATACAAGCGAAGCCATTTTAGTTTTCTTTCCGACTCAACATGACTGTATATAAACTTTGTTTAAAAAAATGAACTTTGTTCAAACCAAAAACTTGATTTATGGCCCACTAGGCATACATTGTACATCTGCTTTGTGATTGGGTAACGTAAAGGAAAACTATCTTGTCCTTGAGATATCCATTAATACTCCTTCTACCTGCATCCCTTTATGATAAATCTCGTGATTCTAGCCTATATGCTAATCTATAATCTTTTGAGCTTTTACAAGATATAAAAAAGTATAAAATCCTGTAAAAACTGTTCATTCTCTGGAACACTTTCTTCCTTGTGAAGAGCATGTTTCCCAGTCAGCTGTCCTAATTTGGGCTCAAATAAAACTCTCTTACCTTCAGAGATTCTAAAACATTTATTCAATTTGTGTGGACATTTATTGGCAATGTTCGCAGGATATCAGAATACCTTACCTGAGAACACCTGGGGGTCTTGAACTGAGCACTTGCTACCAGCAACGGCCCTTTTTTTGTGCCCCTCTAACTTTTCACCACCTCACCAGTCTATCTAGTGAGAAGGAACACAATAATTTAAAATAATTAAAGCAGGGCATCTGGTGGCTCAGTGATTAAGTGTCTGCCTTTGGCTCAGGTTGTGATCCCAGAGTCCTGGGATTGAGCCCTGTGTTAGGTTCCCCGCAGGGATCCTGCTTCTCCCTCTGCCTATGTCTCTGCCTCTCTCTGTGTGTCTCTTATGAATAAATAAATAAAATAAAATAATTAAAGCTACAATATTTTCTGACCACAACAGAATGAAACTAGAATTCAGTATTCTGGAAAATACCTGATTATTTGGAAAATAAACAGCACCATTCTAAAAAAAATCCATGGATCAAACAAGAAGTCACAAAGGAAATTATAAAATATTTTGAATTTAATGAAAATGAAAATGCATCATATCAAAATATATGAGGCAGACATATAACATGCTTAGGGGAAAATTTATAGCAGTAAAAGCTTATATTAGAAAATACAAAAGCTTTCAAATCAATAATCTAAGATTCTAGCTTAAGAAACTAGAAAAAAAAAAGCAAATTGAATCCCAAAGTCAAAAGAAGATAAGAAACTATAAAGAGCACAAATCAGTGGCAGATGAAACAGAAAAATAAAAATCAATGAAACCAAAGCCTGACTCTGTGACAAGAACAGTATTTATAAACCTCAAGACAGATGGATCAAGAAGAAAAAAAGACATAAATCACCAATGTAACAAGGAAAGAGAGACATTACTACAGTTCTTTCAGA
This sequence comes from Canis lupus dingo, assembly GCF_003254725.2. Classification (NCBI taxonomy): domain Eukaryota; kingdom Metazoa; phylum Chordata; class Mammalia; order Carnivora; family Canidae; genus Canis; species Canis lupus. Next base: position 102,740,397 of record NC_064281.1, on the reverse strand, counting down.
AATTAAAAAGGATAATAAAGGGCTATTCTGAAAAATTTTTGCCAACAAATTTGATCAGTTAGATAAAAGGAAAAATTCTTTGAAAGATACTATCACTGCTCACTCAAGAAAAAACAAGCAACCTAAATAGTCCTATACCTACTATAGAAATTAAATTCATGGGATCCCTGGGTGGCTCAGTGGTTTGGCGCCTGCCTTTGGCGCAGGGCGCGATCCTGGAGACCTGGGATTGAATCCCAACGTCGGGCTCCCGGTGCATGGAGCCTGCTTCTCCCTCTGCCTGTGTACACTCTGCCTCTCTCTCTCCCTCTCTCTCTATGACTATCATAAATAAATAAAAATTTTTAAAAAAGAAAAAAAATAAAAAAAAGAAATTAAATTCATGGTTAGAAACCTCCAAACAAGCAGAAACAACATCAATTATAAATAAACCCTTCCAGAAAATATAAGAAACACCATCCAATACATATTGTTATACTACCATTAAATCTGACATTACTGGACAAGGGCAACACAAGTAAAATATAGACAAATAACCTTCAGAAACATAAATGCAGAAAGGCTTAACAGAATGTCAATAAACTAAATTCAGCAAGTATGTAAACAAAGATACATCAGGATCATGGTAGGCAGAATAATGGCCCCAAGAGTATAAGCCCTAGAACCTGTGACTGTATTATGTTATATGGCAAAAGAGAATGAAGGTTTTAGATGGAGTTAAGTTCCTAATCAGGTGACCTTAAAATAGGGAGATTATTCTGGATTTTTAGTGGGTCTAAATGGGAACACAAGGATTCTTAACAGTAGAAGAGGGAGGCAGAAGAGTCAGTGTCAGAGTGATGTGACACAAGAAACACTTGACTGGCCATTGCTAGCTTTGAAGATGGAAGGATTTCATGGTCCAAGTAATGTGGGAAGCCCCTAGATGCTGGAAAACAGCAAGAAAACAAATTTTACCCCATGAGCTGCCAGAAAGGAACACAAGCCTGCCAACACCTTCATTTTAGCCCAGAGGGACCTGAATCAAACTTCTCATATACAGAGCTGTAACAAAATAAAATTGGGTTGTTTTAAGCCGCTACATTTGTGGTGATTTGTTATAGCAGCAATATGAAATTAACAGGGGATTTCATGGGTGGAACCAGGCATTAAGGTTGAAATAATCCATCATGAAGTACCATTCACTCTTTCCAAATGAAGAACAAGCCAAATTGGGCTGCTAAATGAAGAAGCAGTGGGTGTAATCACCCCTTCTCTAAATAGGTCTTGTATAATGAGTTTCAATCCTTAAGAGCTCTGTTTTATATTGGGCCAAATTGACTAGAATAGCCAAAATAATTTTGGAAAAGAACAACATTGGAAGACTTATACTACCTGCTTTCAAGACTTACTATAAAGCTACAGTAATCAGGGAAGTCTGATATTGCCAAAAGGATAAACATACAAATCAACTGAACAAAATAGAAGAAAGTCTAGAAAAAGACCCAAAATACATAAGATCAATTGATTTTTAACAAAGATGACAAGTATATAATGGAGAAAGGATAGTATTTTTGACAAATAATGATGGAACAATTGGACCACCATATACATAAAAATTACCTTTAGCCCATATTATGCACCATATTAAAAAATTAACTCCAAATATATCACAGTTCTAGATGTAAAACCAAAACCTATAACACTTCTAAAGAAATTTAGTGTGATCTAGGTTAGACAAAGATTTCTTAGAAAGGACACAAAGATACAGACAACAAAAGAAAAGCTTGATAAATTTGACTTCATCATAATTCAAAAGTTCTGCTATTTGATTGATACTATTAAGGAAACACAAAGGCCAGGAAAAAATATTTCAGAACTCATGCTTGATAAAAGACTTGTATCTCTAATACATATAAACAACTCTCATAACTCAATAATGCTAAAACAAATAACACAGTAAAAATTTGAGCAGTTTTAAATGGACACTTCAAGGAAGATGTTCATTATAATTTTTCTTTAGGGAAATCCAAATTAAAACCACAATAGATGTTTCTAGCAGCAATGGCCACTATAGCCAAACTGTGGAAGGAGCCTCGGTGTCCAACGAAAGATGAATGGATAAAGAAGATGTGGTTTATGTATACAATGGAATATTACTCAGCTATTAGAAATGACAAATACCCACCATTTGCTTCAACGTGGATGGAACTGGAGGGTATTATGCTGAGTGAAGTAAGTCAGTCGGAGAAGGACAAACATTATATGTTCTCATTCATTTGGGGAATATAAATAATAGTGAAAGGGAAAATAAGGGAAGGGAGAAGAAATGGGTGGGAAATATCAGAAAGGGAGACAGAACGTAAAGACTGCTAACTCTGGGAAACGAACTAGGGGTGGTAGAAGGGGAGGAGGGCGGGGGGTGGGAGTGAATGGGTGACGGGCACTGGGTGTTATTCTGTATGTTAGTAAATTGAACACCAATAAAAAAAAAAAATAAGAAATTTGGAAGGCAAAAAAAAAAAAAAAAAAACCACAATAAATGGCAATACATATCTCCTACATGACAAAAACAAAACAAAACTACCCTGACAATACCTAATGAGGATATAGAACAATCAGAACTTAATATAAATTGCGATTGGGAAGGCAAAGTAGCATAGCCCCTTTGGAAAACAGTTTGGTAGTTTCTTATAAATTTAAATATGTAACTTAACTTATGACCCAGTCACCTCACTCCCATATATTTATTCAAAAGAAATGAATGTATGTCCCAAAGACCTACAACAAAATGCTTTTAACAGTTTTACTCAAAAGAGCTAACAAAACAGAACAAACCCAAATCTCCACCAACTAATGAATGATCAAACTGTGGTACATTTATCCAATGGAACACTATTTGGCAGTGAAAGTAACAGACTATTGATACAATGCCACAACATGGATGAATCTCAAAAGCATTGTACTATGTGAAGAGGATAGACACAAAAGGCTGTATAATTCTATGATTCCAGTTATATAACTTTCTGGAAAAGACATATCTATAAGGGAGAGAAATCAAATTAATGGTTGCAGGGATGGGTGGAGGGCATTGACAGTAAAGGAACACATGGAGAATTTGGGGGATGATGAGAACATTCCATATAACAAAGTAGTGGTTAAATTACTACACATTTGTCAAAACTCAGAACTGTGCACTTAAAAGGGTAAACTTTACTGTATATAATATTCCAATAGACCTGCATTTTTAAGAAAGGAAGCAAAAATAAACAGTGGGAATAGATTTTAGGTTCTTGTTCAGCAAAGTGATAGGACAAAACAAGTCTTTTTATCTAATCTCTTTTTATAGATTAAATTTTTGCAGAATAAATTAGAAAGAAGGGTAGAGATTTGGTAGACCAGTCTCAGGATACTGAACAATCCAGATATTAGATAATAAGAGATATCCTGAAATATTTGAAAACTTATCATTTCAAAAACATTTAAACTTATTCTGTGTGGATTCAGAGGGTAATTAAAAATAACAGAGCTTTTCTGATATATCACATGTCTGTACGTTAATGAGCTCTCCATTATGAGAAATAAATAAACTGGATATCTACAAAGTTGAGAGACTATAGGCTGCATGGGTTTAAATGGCAGAGGAAGAGGATTGGAGAAGAATTTTTAACCTTTGCTTTCACTGATTCTAGTGACACCAAACATTTTCCTTTATTTATGTTCCAAATTTCTCCTTTGGAAGCCAGACACCCAGATAACCTAGCCTCAAATAGTCCAGAGAATTTGAAGAGATTAGTCTCTGTTCAACAATCTTTGCTTTTCAGAACCTGACATAAACTCAGGCAGCAGTTATTTCTCTCCATCAAGATATAGGAATCTGCTAGACAACAGCACAAGGTGGGCCCTAGGCAGTTGATCTAACTTGCTTCAAAGGATAGACTGTAGCAGGCACGATTTAGAGTACCAGAGTATAATCAAAGTGCCATTTTACATTGGTTCCATGCAGGGGTAGCTTTTCCCCTACATTCTGCATCCTGCATTCAGATACGATTGCAATTTCTCAAGTCTAGCTTAGATTAGTGCAAAGTTTTCAGGGGCAAACATGAAGTACTTATCCTTTTTTTAAGAAAGCACCTAGTTTTCTAAACCAACAGTTTTCTCTTTCTCTGAAGCCTTAGGAGGAAAGTTTCTCACCTCACACTTGGATTTTAAAAACCAACTACTAACAAGCTTTTCCTCCAGTGCTCAAAAGTGATGATGGCCTACCTTTTACCTACCAAAATTTTGCAAACACACCAGGATATGTATCCTGACTCATCCCAGCCCTGTTAGAGAATTTCAGGTGTTGTTTTTTATTTGACATCCAGACAATTATGAAATGACAAAGGCATTAGGTCTCCCCCAGCATAAACATCCCTTCTTCCCCTGGAAGTATTATGGGGCTCTTCCAGAAATACTGACATCATGGGATTTCAAGTAAGATAACTGCCTTAAGTTATCTGCTTTTATTCCCCAGGCCCCTTCACAATCTATTAAGTAAGTTTGGGGCTGCCCTGAAGTTATACTTTAGGTTTGGGGTCTTTCAGGAAATGGCTACTAAGTCCTGGAATAATTAGGGATATGAGTCGTTGGCAATATTCCCTAGGTGATGGTACCCTCTTCATGCAACAGGGCTATCTCCCCTCTAGTCCTGAGAAGTAATACATAGATAGTTTAATTTTTACAAACCAGATCTTTTGAGAATACACCAAGAGAATGAAGCTTAATAATAGAAAGACTTGATGAGCATTTGTTTTATATATCTAGTTTTTCACCTACCATGCTGGCTTCCAGCAGAGTGCAATTCAACTGTAATTATGCCAGTCAGCCAAGCTGAAAGCCAAAATCTTCAGTTCTGTCTACCACCACTACAACTGGTTCAGTGGCATTTTTTATCACTGAATCAACTAGTTACTTAGGTGACTACAAACTCAGCCATAAGTATGACTTAGTTTCAAGCCTTTGCTTTTGATTCTTTGGCTATGTCTTACGCATCAACAATGGATAGTTGAATTATAAAGCGTTCTGTCTCCGTGACCCTACAATCCTAAATAATCAAATTAACTTCCAGTCACTTCACACAACTATTTGAACAAAGCTGATTGAATTGATCAGTTTGGTCAGTTAATCTTTTTGTTTTCTTTATTTCATTTTCCCCACCTCTGCAGTGGCCTCCTTAGAAACTTTAAGTTTCCCAAATACAAGGCAGAAATTACCAAATTAAAAAATAGCACCATGAGGATAGGTGGGCTTTAGAAAGGGGATGGAATGTGTGGGAAATATCAGAAAGGGAGACAGAACGTAAAGACTGCTAACTCTGGGAAACGAACTAGGGGTGGTGGAAGGGGAGGAGGGCGGGGGGTGGGAGTGAATGGGTGACGGGCACTGGGGGTTATTCTGTATGTTAGTAAATTGAACACCAATAAAAAATAAATTAAAAAAAAAAAGAAAGGGGATGGAAATCGCACAATGGACTGTACTCAAAATTTATCTGACCACAGAAAAGACCTAAAAAACTCAGAGGCCTCTACATTCTTAATTCATGCATTCATTCATCAGTTACTATTCCCCTCTTGTGCACTTGGATGGACTGATAAAAAAGAAGTTGTAGGAGGAAACACACTCCCTGTGAGTTCCTTCAATAGTATCCAGATGTGTACAGAGGAGGACAAAATTAAAGAAGCCTTGGAAATATGTGAGCAAAGGCATTTCAAATTCTGATTAGATGCAACTCCTTCAGGGACTTAGCCTGTGTTCAGGGTACTCAGTTTGTGACCATTTTCATAGGCTCAGTATATGGCCAGGGTCTAGGGGACCATTGAATCAGACAACCCCCATGTTATTCTATAATCACTTATCCCAGAAAGCCAACCTTGAGAAGGCAAGAGACAGATAAATCTACAGTTGTGACTGTTCCTTGGCCTATCCAATTATCCACAAGTACAAGTACTCTTCAGTGTCACACTGCTAGTCTATCTTATCTCTCTGGTTATCAGTGTCTTCCTCATCCTCCTCATCTGCCTTAATCAGCTGCACAGTCTTCTGCATCTTTTCCTTAGCAATCTCTCCTTCCTGGTCACTTGCTACTGCAATAGCAGCAGCTCACACATACTAGTCAATGGCCTGACTTTTATGCTGACTCCCTTGTGACCCACTACTTTCCCCAGATAATAAATTCCCCTTCCTTCAGCATCATGGAGAGCTCCTACCTGGATGTCATAACCTATATCTGGGCTATAACCATCTTTTATGCTCTATGTTACCCACTTATGTAGACAGTTTCTGCATGGGCTACCAGATGACAGCAAACACTTTCATATCCATCATGACTCTACTGTGCCTCCAATGTCTCCAACTATTTCATCTATAAGATCCACACTGTACTAAATCTGGCATTCTCTTATGCCAGCTTCAGTGGACTGGTGCTGGTAGGCAGCAGTACCATGAGACTGCTTTGGCCCTTTAGCTTCATCTTCACCTCTTGACTGCCTCCTTGTCCTCCACTGTGCACCTTGCCATTTCAAAGTCCTTTCCATCTATGGCTCCCATTTTGTTCTGGTGGCCATCGTCTTGGGCACAGCCATATCTATATACTGAAAATTTCATTCACAGGTGTTCCAAGATGAAAGCAAGCTCATTGCTATCTTCTTTGGCATCATTATGTATATGCTCTACACCATCATCTACAGCCTCCAGAAAGTAAGTAGGGGAAAGTAACTTAGACTCATGGACCAAGACTTACTGCATGACATACATGTACATCTGGGGAACCAAGCATCAAATAATTCATTTCTATACAAATAGATACCTATAACTTCTAAGTATCATGCCAAATGACTCCAGACATGGTCCTAGCTCTTAAGGGAGTTGCAACCTGGTTGGGGTAGTGGAGAAAAGATAAGTGTACCAGGAACAAAAATATAAGAGCAAAAATATAAGCAAGACATAGTAATGCTGCAAAAGGTCTAAGTCAAGACCATGGCATCCTGAAAAGGATGAGAAAGAGTTCACTTCACATTGTTTAGATGGGTTCATATTAAGCTTTGTGATGGAGGTGGCAACATCTGAACTTCCATTTTGCGTATGAAGAGAGTTTAGATGTGGGAAGATAAAGCAATGGGGAGAGCATCCCAGGCAAATGTAACAGGAGAATGAAGATGGTAAAGAGAATGATACAGAAAGGGGGAGAGATCCTGTATGATTGGAGGGAAAGTAATGTGAAGATGAGTGAGAGAAGAGGATGGAGAATTTGGCGCTTAATCCCAGAAAGGAATTATCATTTTGGGGACTCTAGAGTCAGGCTTCCTGGATTCCAATCCTAGTTCTGCCTTACAGCTGTGCAACCTTAAGCAAATTGTGTGATCTCCTTGCACCTCTGTTCATTAACCATAAAATGGGGGAAATAATAGCACTTACACTTCATAGGGTTATTTTGAGGATTAAAAAAAGGTTAAACCATGGGAAGTTGCTAGAACAATGTAAGTACTCACCAAATGTTAGTTATTATCATTGTTATCCTTGGTTTACCCATTACCCAGTGGAGTAAGAAGTTCTCCAAGTACTTCCCATTTCTGATTTACTTCTATTTACACTTACAAATTGTTTTGGACACATTGTATGAGATCAACCCATGTTTGAAGCATCGTTGTATATATAAGTGATGGAATGAGTGAATGAGGAATGAATGAATTAATTGCACTGTGAATCTTTTATATTAGAGTCCCCAATGTATGATTTGTTATAAAGTTAAGATTCCTCCATGCAGCACATACTTCTAGATATCTATATGTCATCTTATGCTGCCTTTGGACGTCTGCATTTTCATTTGTCCAGCCTTTGGAGGGTGGTATGAGGGCTAAATATGTCAAGTTTGATCTATAGTAGGGACAGAGACACTAAGCACACTAAAGCAGGCAGAGTAAGGATATTCTGGGAGATATGCACACACTTTTGACAGTTGATAACAGGGACCACTTTCCGATGATTCTCTCTAACGGAGCCACCGGCATGCTAGAGCTCAGAGCTATTTGTGTCAGTACTGTGCCTGCTATGCCTCCAGCCTCTAATTTTCTCAGTACTTGGCAGGCAATAGGGGATCAATAAATGTTTGTTGAATTGATTTCAGTTACAGATCCACTCCTCCACCACTCATACCATTCTCTGTTGCAGTCTCTATCTCCTCTCAGCCTGCCCCCTGCCCCATTTATATATTCATTCATTCAACAAATACTCACTCACTACCTATCTACTGAGAGCCAGGCCCTCTGCTAGGTTTTGACAAACATTACTGTAGTGGAAATTACCTTTTCATTCTGATTCCAGTCTCATTCTGTCTGTCTTACTTTCTCTCTCATTCTCTTGATTTCTAATATTATTGCTCTGATTTTACATCTGCTTTTATCCTCTCCCAGTTTCTTTATCTCCCTCTACCCCAGTCAGTAACTGACTAACCCACCTCAGTGCTGCTCTGCCCTCACATCTGGAGATCCAAACCCCTTAATCCCTCTCTGAGATCCACCTAGTTCCCAGAGACAACTCTATTCCTGGAAAACTTGGCATAGACATCCCAACATCAGGTCTGCCCAATGAGAGTTATCCCCTGTACCACCAGTGAGGGTCCTAGCTGGTTTTGTGCTCTGTATGTGAAAGCCAGACTAGGCATGTTCGAGATGAGACCTCCCTAAAGCCCTTCCTCAAGATAATCACTTAAAATTCTAGGATCTCTAAGAAGTTGTGAGAAAATTCCAAAAAGGTTCTTCCTACTCCCATTCTTCCCTCATGCCTCAGACATGGCCTATCTGACTTGCAGCCTCCTATTTTGTGTTCCCTTGTGCTCCGGGGAGGTGCTCAAATTAATCCATTCACAGTCCTACTCAACCCAAATTTTGTAAGCACTTACTTATCTCAATGTTTTTTTTCCTATGCAATAAATAATTTAATCCTTAACCCAATGAGGTATTTATATTGTCCCCCATAGATGAGGAAATCTAGTTTCAGGGAGATGGCACAACTAGCCTAAGGTCCTACAGTTAATAAGTGGCAGAGCAGATTCAGAAATGTGAATCTTCTCCTTACTAAGTTTCTATCCTTTCCAACCCCTACCCATCAGTGGGCAGTACATTATGAAAGTAACAGGCACACAGTGATTAGTGGCTGAAGAAACAATGTCAGCTTTTATATAGACCTAAGTCTTTGCATTTACAAATACCAATCTGACATCTATTGAATGTCTCACAAAAATCTCAAATTCAGAGGCACCTGGGTGGCTCAGTGGTTGAGCATCTGCCTTTGGCTTGGTCATGGTCCTGGGGTCCTGGGATTGAGTCCTGCATCAGGCTCTCCCCAGGAAGCCTGCTTCTCCCTCTGCCTATGTCTCTGCCTCTCTGTGTCTCTCATGAATAAATAAATAAAATAATATCAAACTCATATGTCCCAAACTGATTTCAACATCTTCCTGACTACTCCTACTTCCCTATGCTCAAACCAGTTCTCCTCTCCCCTGTTACTGTCCCTGGTATTAGTTAATGGCACCACCATCTACCAAGTTGTCTGAGCCGGAATCATGCCAAGGAGGTCTCCTGTGCCCTTCTCTTTCCCTGTTCACTTCCACTCCACCCCCATGCCTAATCCTGATGATTTCATTTCCATAATGCCTTGCTAAATGATGACCCTATTTCTACCTCCTGTCAGGACTGTAATTCAAAGCCTCATTACTTTTTGCCTTTACTTTTGCAAAAACCACGACTTGTTATTTCTTTCAAGTCTCTTATTGGTTTCTTCTCATTAATCCAAATGTTTAATATTGGAGCACCTCAGAGCTCAGTCCATAAACCATGTCTCTATCTACAGTTACTCCCTTGGGATCTCATCCAGTCTCATCATGTTAAATGTCCTCTATGTGTCACCAACTCCCTAATTATTAGCACTAGAATGGATATCTCCTCTAAATTACAGATCCATGTATCCAACTGTCCATTGGATACTTGGTTGGCTAAAAACATCTTAAACTTAGCATTCCCTAAACCAAACTCCAGATCTTCCATAAAGATTAAGCTTATTCCAATCTTAGGCTTCCTCATTTTGGCAAATGGTGACTCCATTCTTCCTGTTGCTTAGGCCTTTCTGATCCAAGGACATAGCAAGCATATTCTTGCCACAGAGCCTTGCTATCTTCTCCATCTGAAACATTTTTCCACTGAATACATATTTGACTCTAGGTCTTTGCTTGAATGACATCTTAGGATAGATGACTTCCCTGACCACTCTATGTAAGATAGCAGAACCTCTTCTCCATCACTCTTTATCCGCTTATTCTGCTTTTCTCTTCTAACACATTTATTATTACTTAACAAATAACATGTTTATTTACTTTTTTGGTTTATAATCTATCTTAGCTCTCTAGAATGCAAGCTCTACAAGGGCAGAGAACTTGTCCTGTTCACTGCTATATCCAAAGCACTTGGTAGGGTTCCTGAACATTGTAGGTGCTCAATGAAAATTTTCTAAATTAATGGATAAATGATATAAATAAAGTAATGCTTGTATTAATAACTATATGTATACCCTGCATTGCATTTTTGGCCTCCAATCAGTTGCTTATGTTGTTCCATCTGCCTAGAATACCCATGGAAATCTTACTTACTATCTTATGTTCCAGCTCCCATATTGCTTCTTCTATAAAGCTCTATCCAATTCCCCTCTTCATAAGGGAGAATCAATCTTCCCCTTAAGTACCCTAGCATATAGCTCTCTACAGCACTCATCACTTTCTGCCTTGAATTTGCGTTATCTATGTATAAGACTGATCCCACAACAAAACATTGAGCTTCTTAAGGTATGGTATTCCCTGAAGTGTCTAGGATAGTGCTTGGAATATTGTTAAATTGAATGGAAAGGAACTAAATGCTTATTATCAAAGTAGACAACTCCAATTAAGGATAATTAGCCTTGATAATGGCAGGGTTACCAACAACTCAATTAATGAACTCTAATTGCTCTTCCCAGACATGGACACTAAGCACTATTCAGCTTTGGGCTGCAACATTTTGGATCTCTTCATTGTTAACTTTCAGTCTGGGAGTTGATGCTGCTGCTTAGGCAGTGCTTTCTATGCTCTCTCCTCAGAGCTATGGGTATAAGCAATAGGAAGCCCAGGGAGGCATATCTTTCCTATTATACTGGGGGAGGCTCCCTGATGCAGACTGATGCCCTTCTCTTCAGCTGAGGGCTACTTAAAATGGATGGACAACGTTTCCCTAGTCAGACTGGGAGCTGTCTAGAGTAATGAGACCATTGCTTCCATTGCCATGAGAATACACCAGGGTAACAACAGTTTCTTCCAACAGATGATCCTCCTCAGAGTGAATATCATCTGCTGAAAGTTGAAGACCTCGGGATCCCTGGGTGGTGCAGCGGTTTAGCGCCTGCCTTTGGCCCAGGGCACTATCCTGGAGACCCAGGATCGAATCCCACGTTAGGCTCCCGGTGCATGAAGCCTGCTTCTCCCTCTGCCTGTGTCTCTGCCTCTGCCTCTCTCTCTCTCTCTCTCTCTCTCTCTCTGTGCGACTATCATAAAAAAAAGGTTAAAAAAATCTTTAAAAAATAAAAATAAAAAAATTAAAGTTGAAGACCTCTTAAAATAAAGATATTTTGTCTCCCCTATTTAATTGGAGCTCTATCATGCAAGGGACTGAATGGTTTATATGGGGAGAAACATATTTTGATTATCTCAGCCAGTCTCATGGCTTTAAATACCAGTCTCATGGCTCTAAATATTATCTATATGCTGAACACTTCTTTTTTTTATGCTGAAGATTTCTAATTAGCATCTCCTTTCCAATATCTCTCTTCCAAGCTCCAGACTCCTATACCCACCCATCTAATCTCTCTATTGGATTATTAAAAAGAGCTTCTAATTGATCTCCTTGCTTCCATTCTTGCCACCAACCTAACTGTCCCTTCTCAACAAAGCAGACAGAATGATCTAAAAATATAAATCAGATCATGACATTCTTTTGTTCAAAGCACTTCTTTGGATCTAAATAGTTTTGCATTGTGGTAGAATACAAAATAACATAAAATTTATCATTAGACATATTTAGCACATTAACATTAATCATTACCACTATCTAGTTATAGAACATTTTCATCATTCTCAAAGAAAACCCCATATCCATTAAATATTCACTTATATGCTCTAACCACCCCCTTGGCAATCACTAATCTGCTCTCTGTGCCTATGGATTTACCTAGTCTAAATATTTCATACAAATGGAACCATATAATACGTAGCCTCTTGTGTTGGCCTTCTTTCACCTACCATGATGCTTTCAAAGTTCATCCATACTGTAGCATGGATCAATACTTCATTCCTTTTTTATAGCTGAATAACATTCCATTGACTGGCTACACCATATTTGTTTATCCAGTCATCTGTTTAAGTTGTTTCTACTTTTTATTTTTTTATTTTTGTTTAATTTTTATTTATTTATGATAGTCACAGAGAGAGAGAGAGAGAGAGAGAGAGAGAGGCAGAGACATAGGCAGAGGGAGAAGCAGGCTCCATGCACCGGGAGCCCGATGTGGGATTCGATCCCGGGTCTCCAGGATCACACCCTGGGCCAAAGGCAGGCGCTAAACCGCTGCGCCACCCAGGGATCCCCTTTTTAGCCTTTAAAAAAAAAACGATTTTATTTATTTATTCATGAGAGACAGAGGTGGGGAAGGGAGAGAGAAGCAGGCGCTATGCAGGGAGCCTGATGTGGGACTCAATCCCGGGACTCCAGGATCACTCCCTGGGCCAAAGGCAGGCTCTAAACCACTGAGCCACCCAGGGATCCCCACTTTGTGTTTTTTTTTGGCCTTTTAAATAATGCTTCCATGAGTATTCATATATAAACATCTGTTTGAGTCTCTGTTTCCAATTATTTTGAGTATATACTTAGGAATAGAATTGTTAAGTCATATGGCAATTCTATATTTAACTTGTTGAGGAAATGACAAACTGTTTCCTACAGTGGCTGGATCTAAATTCCTCTCAGAGAAAATTCTATACAAAAAACTAAAAGGTCCTATATGATTTACTCTACTATATATTAACTATCTGACCTTACTCACACACATCCCCACCTCAGGGTTTTTGCACTTACTATCTCCTCTGCCTAGAACACACTTTCCCAGATATGTCTGTGTGATGCTCCCTACTTCTAGATTTTTTGCTTACATATCATCTTACTTCTCTAGGTAAAATTGTAACCCTAGTCCTACCACAGCACTCCTTATCCCCTCTTTCCTGTTATATGTGTCCCTGCAGTCTGCTAAGGCTACCATAGACTGAGTAGATTAAACAACCAAAATTTCTGGAGGGTAGAAGTCTGAGATCACACAAGATTTATTTCTTTTTTTTTAAGATTTATTTCTTCTGGAGCCTCTCCCCTTGGTTTATAGATGATCATCTTCCTCCTGTGTTTTCACATCACCTTCCCTTTGTATGTGTCTGTGTCCAAATTTCTTCCTATAAAGACACCTACTATATTGAATTAGGGAGGGCCTAGCCCAATGGCCTGAGTTTAATTACCTCTTTGAAGACCCTGTCTCCAAATAAAGCCATATTCTGAGGCACTTGTGGTTGGAACTTCAACATATGAATTGAGTAGGGAGACACAATTCTGTTCATAACAACAGCTTTATATTTTCCTTAGCACTTATTCCTGTCAGACATACTATATATTTTACTTGTATATTAAATGTATTCTTTATTGTCTTTCTCCTACACTCATATGTAAGCTCAGTTATATCAACCACATCTATTTTCCTGACAACATATCCTTAGTGCCTTGAACAATGCCTGGAACACAGTAGGTTCCTAATAGGTATTCTGGGATGAAGGAATATTACCTTCATCAGATTGGAGGCTCCTGAAGACTGGAACTCATTAGAAATGAAAACTATCTCTCTCTCATCATCCAGGCTTTCCTCATGGTCAGGAACCATATCTTCTCCTGACTAAGCTGTGATTCTTCTCTCATTAAATACCAAAAGTAGTGTTTTGCTTTATATGAAATCATTCATTGCAAGTCCAATGCTAAAAGAAAAAAATCAATGCCTAGTGAATAAATTCTCTTTAATGTGAGTCATGTTAACAAAACTATAGATTTATGACCCAGCCATCTACCCTCCCTACTTTGATATTGGGCTTTTGATGTTAATTTGATTCATTTATCTCTTACCAAAGTACAAAACTGCTGAGCAAAGGAACTTTTTGGTGCCATGGAAAATGTATTAAATAAAAACTAAATAAAAAAATGAGTCCTGGCTCCCCATTTGTCCCTAATTTTTTTGTTCAACCTTGGCCACACCTCTTCCCCTTCAAGGGACTCCATTTCCTCATATTAAAAATGAGACGACAGGAAAAAAATTATTCTATGTTCCCAATCTTACCAAATGCCACCATCATTTACTCAATTGCTTAAACCAAAATTCTTATTATAATCCTGGATTTGTCTCTTCCTCATCCTTTATATCCAATCTATCTACAAGCTCTGTCTTGTCCTATCCATTCTGTCTCCTAAATATATCTTCTATCAGATATATACTCTTCATTTCCACTACTACTACCCTGAGATAAGCCAGCATCATCTCCAACTTGGACTACTGCAATAATCTCATCTTGGTGTACCTATTTGAGTCTTTTTAAATAGTGTATATGGGTTTTTTTAAGTTTCTATTTAAATTCCAGTTAGTTAACATACAGTGTAATATCAGTTTCAGGTGTACAATATAGTTATTCAACACTTCCATACATCACCCTGGTGCTCATCACAAGTACACTCCTTAATCCCCATCACTTATTTCACCCATCCCCCACCTACCTCCCTTCTGGTAACTGTCAGTTTGTTTTCTATAGTTAAGAGTCTGTTTCGTGGTTTGCCTATCTCTCTCTCTTTTTTTCCCCTTTGCTCGTTTTTTTTGTTTGTTTGTTTGTTTCTTAAATTCCACATATGAGTGAAATCATATGGTATTTGTCTTTCTCTGACTGACTTATTTTGCTCAGCATAATACACTCTAGCCCATCCACATTGTTGCAAATGGCAAGATTTCATTCATCTAACTATGTTATTCTCCTGTTTAAAACCAATAGACTCCCCTCATTATTATCAGGATAAAGTTCTATAACCTGGTGTCTAAAACTTTTATAACCTGGTCTCTGCCGAACTCGTTCACTTCATCTCCAGCCTCATTCCTCATTTTCAGTCTTTAAGTATTCTTCACATTGGGATATTACTTGCTCCAGAATCTTAACCTAGATGTGAACCTTGTCTACAATCCCCACCAGCTATACACTCAGATTCTTCCCCTTCATCAGACCACTATCACTCATCTGACAAGACACACCTCAGGTGATTTCTCAGGCAGGAATTTTCCCCTTTATCCCCACTTTGAACAAATTGTCTCTCATTTGTGCTTCCACAAAGTTTTGCCTCCACTTATAACAACATTATATCCTTGTGTGTAATTATCTATTTAGCCACCATTCTCCTCCATGAGACAATGAACTCCTTGATAGCAAGAGTAATATTTTATTCATCTTGATATCTCCAGTGCTAAGACCCAGTTTCTCACAACTAATAAATACTCAGAAGCTGAGTTGAAAATGAAGCAAAAGTTCCTTTCTAGGATAAGTTGGAAAGAGTCATGAGCCAAGTCATAAAACATTTGTTCAGGGGTGCCCGGGTAGCTCAGTTGGTTAAGCAACTGCCTTCAGCTCAAGTCATGATCACAGGGTCCTGAGATTGATCCCTGCATCATCAGGCTCCCTGATGAGCAGAGATTCTGCTTCTCCCTCTCCTTCTGCCCCTCCCCACCCAACTCGTGCTCTCTCTCACGCTCTCTCTCTCTCTCTCTCAAATGAATAAATAAATAAAATCTTAAAAAAACAACACTTGTTCAAGTCCCTACTCAGTCTCCTACTAACTGTATGACTGAAGTGTATCTGTGTGAAATAGATGCTAACCAATAACATTTAGTGAGCTTGTACTATGTGCTAGGCACTGTGCTAAGTGCTTTACCTAGAAAAATCTCACTTAATTCTTGCGAACAACCCTCAAAAATAGATATTATTATTATGACTGTTTTAGAGATGAATAAAGAGACTTCATGATGGTAAGTGAACTGATTAAGGTCATAGAAGTTGAGATATGGAGTACTGTGGACTCTACAAAGGAGCAAGAAGGCACAAAGTCTTCTTGCCTCTACGTTGAGGACAGTGGTGAAGAGAGACAATAATAAATCATGACCTTCTCTGGGGAAGAGGGTGGCAGTGGGTACAACAGGCTTGAGGCCAGCAGCCCCTATACTGCAAGGAGAAACCTTGTTATCACTTCAAGGAAAGTGGTAGGGTGGGCAAAGGAAAGCAGGAATGAAGCTTTATATTTCCATTGGAGCTTATTTTGTGACCAACAGCTGTAGATATTGAGAGACAAGTAATCAGCTTCTAGCTTTGCCTCCTTTCCTTTTTTTTCCCTTAAAAAGGTGTGTGTGTGTGTGTGTGTGTGTGTGTGTGTACACGTACTTGGGGGGTGGTTGAGTCTAATTAAGTATGAAATACATACATGGAGCATGGTGGCATTATTTTTCTTTTATTAGCTACTGACTACCTCTCTCCCTACCCCTTCTTTGGCTCCCTTAAGTGACTGCATTTCTCAGGCACCCTGTTCTCCAAAGCCATAGGGTCCCCCAAAGATAACATCTCCAGTTTGTCCTTCCTCTGAATGTCTCGGAGTTTCTAGGAAAAAAAACAAGAGCCATTAACTCTAGGTCTTGGCATAGAGTCACAGGAAAAGTGTTCAACTGGCATCTGATTTGGATCTGAAACTATCTTGGAGGGTCATTCCTCATTGTACTCTAAGATGGTGCTCTCAGACAGAGGGAAAATAATGGAGGGACTGGGTCATCTGATAATTAGAACTTATAGAATAAAACGCATTCTCTATAAAGCTGGAAAATTTATTTTTAAAATGGGCAGAGGAACATAATAGGCATTTTTCCAAAGAAGTCATGTAAAGAGCCAATAGGTACATGAAAGCATGTTCAACATTACTATTCATCAGAAAAGTACAAATCAAAACCACGTTGAAATATCACCTCACATCTATTAAAATGATCATTACCAAAGGACAAGAAATAACATGCATTGGCAAGGACGTGAAGAAAAAAGAACTCTTGTGCACTGTTGCTGGGAATGTAAATTGGTGCAGCCACTTTGGAAAACAGCATGGAGTTTCCTCAAAAAAATAAAAACTAGACATAGAAGTGCATATATCTTTTCAAATTAGCACTAGTGTTTTCTTTGGGTAAATACCCAATAGTGGAATATATAAGCAACTCAAGCATCCATCAACAGATGATTGGATAAAAAAGATGTGGTGTGTTTATAAATACAGTGGAATATTGCTCAGCCACAAAAAAGGATGAGATCTTGCCATTTGTGACAATATGGGTGGACCTAGAGGGTATTATGCTAAATGAAATAAGTCAAAAAAAGACACATACCATATTATTTCACTTTTATGTGGAATCTAAAAAACAAAACAAAACATGAATAAATAAACAAAAAGCAACAACATATCCATAAATACAGAGAATGAGCTGATGGTTGCTAGAGGAGAAAGGCATGGAGGGATGGGCAAAGAGGGTAAAGGGGAGTGAGAAATATAGGCTTACAATTATGAAATAAAAAATTCATGGGGATAAAAGGTACAGCATAGGGGATAAAGTTAATGGTATTGTGATGGTGTTGTATGGTGACAGTAGCTACACTTATGTAAGCAAACTGTAACATATAGACTTATTGAATCAATAGGTTGTAGACCTGAAACTAACGTAACATTATGTGTAACTATACTTCAATAATATATTATTTTATATATAGTATATAATAAAAATAGTAAGTAGAACTGACGATAATCTAGTAATTCCACTTCTGAGTATTTATCTCAAGAAGATGAAAATACTAACTCAAAAAGATAAGTCAGAAAGAGAAAGGCAAATACTGTTTGATAAGACATGTATGTGGAATCTAAAAAGCCAAATTTGTGAAAAAAGAGGGTAGGATGGTAGTTACCATGAGCCAGGAGGTGGGGGAATTGAGATGTTGGTCAAAGGGCACAAACTTGCATTTAGAAGATGAATAAGTTCTGGGGATCCAAGGCACAGCATTGTGGTTATAATTTACAATACCATATTATATATTTGAAAGTTGCTAAGAGACTAGATTTTAAATGTTATCATTGCAAAAAAGAAATGATAATTATATAACCTGATGGATGTGTTAGCTAATTCTACAGTGGTAATCATATTGCAGTATGTAAGTGTACCAAATCAACATACTGTATATCTGAAACTTACACAATGTTGCATGTCAATTATATCTCAATAAAATGAGATATTTACGGATATATGTATACACAGTGATTATTTCTTTTTAGTCAGTGAGATGAGAACCCCTAGAAGCAATGTAACAATCAACAAGTATACCTAGCACCCAGATCTGGTTTCTATCACCATTCTCTGATAAAAGAAACCAGGGCTTCTTGAAAAAATGGCTGATTCTAGCACTGGAGCAGGAATTGTACATGACTACTTTGGAATATTTTATAATATCAGAAATAAAAATGATAGTAAATAAAATGGGACTATGTGAAAGGAATACAGGAGCCAATTGAAATGGCTTCTAATGACCAAAGCTGGAACAATTTGAATAACAAAACAAATAAAACAATACAAGTTTGTAACCCAGAAACACAAAATAAATATCCATGAGTCCTTCCTGATATAAATAAATTACTAAATAAATAAATAAGGAAAAAAGGCAAATCTTGGGTGCAGAAAAATCCCAAATAATTTATACAGATTCTGAACCCTTAAGGAGGTAAAGGATGACTCCCCACTCCCTAAGTGCGGGCTACACATAATGACTTTCTTAGAAAGAGTACAGTATGGAAAGAGAAAAAATAATAGTGAAAGGGAATATAAGGGAAGGGAGAAGAAATGTGTGAGAAATATCAGGAAGGGAGACAGAACATAAAGACTCCTAACTCTGGGAAACGAACTAGGGGTGGTGGAAGGGGAGGAGGGCGGGGGGGTGGGGGTGAATGGGTGACGGGCACTGAGGGGGGCCCTTGACGGGATGAGCACTGGGTGTTATTCTGTATGTTGGTAAATTGAACACCAATAAAAAATAAATTTATTAAAAAATAAAACTGTTCTAACATTAAGAAGTTTATTTAAAACAAATCGACTACATATACATAGTCAAAGGGAGATAGTGTAAATATCTTACAATGTGATAAGGATATAACTGAGTTATATCCTTGGAGCATAAAATAAGAGCAATCGAATTTGCAGTGGAACAGAAGAACCAGAGACAGTTCCATAGAAGTGGCTTTCGAGCTGGATTCATTTCATTCTTCCTTGTCCTTATTGCTAGAGATACAACAATGAGCAGTACAAACATGACCCCTGATCTCTTGGGTTTTATATTCTAGTTAGGTGTGACTCAAATAAACATAAGCAAAAAATTAAAATTGTCTTTAATTATGAAAAAAGAGGGATGGTGAAAACAAAAGAAACATTGCAAAGGCACAGAGGTGTAAAGGTACCTCGTGTGTTTAGGGACACAGAGTCTATCATGAGTGGTTCCTGCTATATAAGCAGGATTGGGACTAGGGTAAGCTGAATGAAACACCCAGGGCACAAAAATCCAAGGAGACATTCACTCTTAGATTTATGCCCTAGGTATCTCACCCTATTCCCACCTTTGAACACAAGGTTTGCAATGGGGTGTTGGGAGAAATTAGATCAAGAGACCAGACTGGAACTATATTGTGTAAGGTCTTGTATGCATTAATAAAAAGTTGAGGCTTTAGTTTGTAGTTGGTGGGAAATCATAGGAGATTTTTAAGCTAAAATGAAAATGAGCCAAATCTGTGCTTTAGAAAGGTTGTCTTACAAACTGTGGAAAAAAGGAGTGAAGGCAGTGGAAAACAGGAGACTAGATGGACATTAAGAGGACAACTGGTTTTCTCTTTATAGGACACTTATGTCTATTTTTGAGGGCCAAGAGAAAAAAGAGAGTAGGGAAGAAAGGATCCAAGAATTGAACCGAGTGAGCTCCATGAGGATAAGAACATTACTGTTTTATTCTCAATTGTAAACCCCAAAACCTTGGACAGTACATGGAAAGTAGGAATTGGAATTTTTTAATAACTCTTTGTGAATAGATACATGAACAAGTAGAAAATATAGAAGCAAGGTCCTTCAGGACCTAGAAGAGAAGAGATTTTAGGGTAGGAATTTGTCTTGTAAAGGAGAAGTACTTCTCCTTTTCTTGGGAGGAGAAGCTAACATGCAAGTGATAAATCTTCCAGGAAAGCTCCACTCTGAAGACGGTTGTGATGCCTGTGGTCTTCTTAGGGATTGTAGAGGACAGTAATAAGATTGAGGATTGCAAGACAGTAAGGCAAGGTATGCATGGTCATTGGTCTGTTGCAGGATGACTTGTAAGTAATGACCACTAAAAGACATTCATGGCCTACAAGGGTTTTCCATGGGCCAGGATAGCTTCCAAGTTGTTGAACTGTGATTTTCACAGAAGCTAAAACAACTATATCTATAAATCTCCAATATCACCCTCCTCATACACAGGAACCAGAACCTTCCTATGATGGTAAGGAATACATTTCCCTTAGGATTGTTAATGCCAAGTTTGAATAAAAGCAATTCAATAGTGCAACTCAAAAAGTTACATATTCAGGGATGCCTGGGTGGCTTAGCGGTTGAGCATCTGCCTTTGGCTCAGGGCATGATCCCGGGTTTTGGGGATAGAGTCCCACATCAGGCTCCCTGCAAGGATCCTGCTTCTCCCTCTGTTTCTGCCTCTCTCTGTGTGTCTGATGAATAAATAAATATTTTTTAATTTTTTTTGAAAAACCTTTAAAAAAAGTTACCTATTCTATCCAGGGAAAATAACCAAACAGAACTAAAGAGCTACAGTGGGACTAACAATTTAAAAAAAATAACTTCATTCTTACAGGAAAAAATAGGCCGGATAACCTGGTATTCCCAAAGGATATATTGTTCTGTAAAGTCATCAAGGGTACTCAGATACTCTGGGATGAAACAACACTGGACAGACCAAAGGTTAGACTGAGGAGTTGGTTCTTGGATGGCATAGTCATGCCAAGCTATTAACCCAAACCCCTCTTGCCCTTTATAACTGTCCTGCACTGGAAAGTTGATGTCTGAAGCTGGTTATGAGTCATTTTGTAGATAGTGTCCAAAATACACCCTTCAGCAGGATGTTAATAGATGTGCCATGAAAAATAGGTTCTATAGTCAAATGAATGTGGAAAATTCTGGGCTATATACAGTTAAACTCATGCTTTATTGCGGTGTGTTTTGAAACCTTTAACATAGTAAATGGGTACTATAATTACCCAAGAAGGGATAAAGTTTGCAGTGTTCCCAGTTACTTAACCTGGAATACCTGACTAGTGTTTCACAGACCACCATTTGGGATACATTGTTCTAAAGCATTATTTCTGTAATTCCATTTTTAAAATGCAAATAGAATACTTGGAAAAAGTAATTTACTATTAGCACCCACTTACATATTTGATGGCAACATGTTCCTGGAGAGATAAATTATCAGAAATATACATTGATCTTAGGAAGTTCAGAGTCTACAAGTGGGACACAAGAAATAATAAAACATGTAATAAATATTATGTAAGAAATTACATATGCTGTAAAATGGTGTGGTGTTTTGGATGAGAATGGTGGCGGTGCAAATGGAAAGAAATAGGCAGATATGGGATATATTTTAGAGGCAAGATCAATAGGACTTAATAAAGGTTGGAGGATATAGCATGAAGGAAAAGAGAAAGTTAAAAAAATGACCTGAAGGTGTTTGATTTTGCATCTCATGGATGGTGATGCCACTCATTGTGACGCAGAATGGAAAAAGAGTAGGTTGTGGGAAGAGGAGTTTAACCTATGGGATTTCTAAAGACAAATATTCTCAAGATCATTTTACATGGCTATTATTACTCTCTCCACTCTGCTACATGGTAAGGTGAAGAACCGGTTCTCATGAGAGGTGTCACGTTCAAGATTCTGTCTAAATCATTTATCCTTTCACTTAATCCTATGGTAGCTTAATTGATTAACTGAAATACCAGACATAGCCTACAGCAGTTAGGATTTCATAGACAGAACAGGGCTATTTCACAGAATAAGATTGTTTCTGATCAAATATAGAAGATAACCAGATTATTAGATTAAGATTGTTAAAATTTATAAAATTTCAACATTAAAGGAGTTAAAACATAGCAACTTGTATATAGTTTTAAACTTTTTTCATTTACTCAATCAAACAGTATTTATTTTCTGTCTAGTAATTGCCAAGTTCAATATTGAATTATTCAAAGATGAACCAGTCAATGCTCTTTATAGTAAATTGTTTGGTTTTGGGGTACGTGAGTGTCACAAAAATGTAAAATTAAGTCAAATAGTTTCAGAAATTTTGTGATGGAAGGGCCATAATGCACTTAGTAAGAAAACAATGCTGGAAGTATTCCATATTAGTGGAGGGTGGGCAAAGAACTTGACACTTGAACTCATTCTTGCAGAATAGAAATTTTCCAAGTAGACAAAAGGGTGAAATAGAATACAGATATGATGTTCCAGTAAAAAAGAACATATTGCAAAGACTTAGATATTTGAAATGTATCTTTCAGGTAGTATGAAGCAATTTAAGGATTTTAAGAAGTAATAAATCACATTTATGATTTATAAGGATAACCTTGGCAGTTACATGGAGGGCAAATTGGGAGAGCAAGATTCTTCCTGAGGGCAAGAAAGTCAGTTAAAATTTTCCAAAAGAGTTCAAACAGAAGATAATGGAGCAGAATCTGTGGGTTTGAGGAGGAAACTGATCAGAGACATGTCAAAAAGGTAGAATATAAGAAGCTATTGACTTTCTGTATGTGCAATGGATATCAAGAATGGAGTCTAGGGGTGCCTGAGTGGCTCAGTCTTTTAAGCATCTGGCTCTTGATTTTGGCTCAGGTCATGATCCAGGCCTGAATCAGGCTCCACGCTGGATATAGACTGCTTAAAATTTTCTCTCCCTCTCCCTCTGCCCCTCCTCACCACCTCTGACTATCTCTCTCTCTATCTCCCCCTCCCTCTCTCTCTCTCTAAAAAAAGAATGGAATCTAAAGATAATGCTCTTATTTTTTTCTACACAAACAACTTAATGGTACTATTTTACTTATTTTTATCAACAAACATTTAAATTGAAAAAGAAATTTAGTAACATTATGATATAGTTCTATGTCCACCTAGCTAGCTATAGTCCCCAATTATTCAAATACTTATCTAGATGTTGCTGTGAATGTATTTTGTAGATGTGATAAGCATGTATAATCAGTTGACTTAAAGTAAAGAAGAGTATCCTAAATATGAGTGGGCATAACTGAGTCCACTAAATGGCCTTAAGAGCAGAAATTAGGTTTCTCTGAAGAAGATATTATACCTTTGGTTGCAAATTCAGCTTGTGCTGAAGAGTTCCAGACTGCTTGTCAGTCTGCCTTATAGATTGCAGACTTCCTAGCCCCCACATTCATACATATATGGTTCCTCTTCTCTAGTGGAACCCTGACTGATAAATATATTTCTTGAAATAGATCTGATGACAGATGCAAAAGACCTTTATACTGAAACTTAAAATCATGTTTTGAAAAAAATTCTAAAGACATAAATAAATGGAGAGATAGACTATATTATGGGTCAAAAGACTAAATATTGTTAGGATGCAAAAATCTCTCTAATGAATAGAGAGATTCAACACAATCTTAATGAAAATCCAATGTTTTTGGAGAATTTACTAGGTGATCCTAAAATTCATAAGGAAAAACAAAAGGCAAGAACAATGGAGATTTTGTAGAAGAGGAGCAAAGAAGATAAATTCACTACCAGAGAAGAATACCTATTATAAAGAGATAGTAATTAAGAAAGTGTAAGTTTGGCAAAAGGATAAGAAAATTAATTAATGGAACAAAACCTAGAATCCAGAATCAGACACACACACATATATGCTGATTGTATTTATGAAAAGGAAACTGTAATACTTTGGAGAAAGAATGGTCTGTTTAGTAAATACTTCTAAGTCAAGTGAATATTCATATGAAAAAATCAATTTTGGATAGAATTCCAGAATGATAATTTGAGAAGTACAGAGTATACTACCTCCAGGAAGGCAACCATTTAACTACTATAAATTATTTTTGGAAAAAAATTTTTTAATCTCTGTAAATTTCATAAGTGCCTAAAGCAAATGGTGAAACATCTAATCAAGAAAATCATCTAAATCTCAACAAGAACAATGGGAGTTTGTGGCATGTGAGCCTTGACATGTTTGTATCTCCATCACTATCAGCTCAGTGGGATGGAAACTTTACTCTAGGCATCTGCAGTCAAGAATATAGGCTCCCTCTCCATCTAGCTGCCAGTCTATGACCAGTTTCATCTTGACAGGGGCTGACAACCAGCATCACTTAACAGCCCAAACTCCATATTGCAGAAATTCTATTCTAGGTAGTTGCAGTGAACCAGTCTTCATTCCCTTCACCAGGCTCTACTCATAGAATTGAAACTGTTTCAAACATGGCAGACAGAGTATGTTTGACTCTGAACAAACCTGACCCAACTTTCTAGAAGGTCAGAGGTTATACTTTAAAAGGGTCAAGCAGAGAGCATCAGGGCCCTCTCTGTTTCATGCTCAGAACTTCAAACTTTGTTCCTTGATCCCTTGCATTGGCACATAAGTTCTTCCCAGGAGAAAAGACAGGCAGAAAAACAAAAAGATACACAGATCAGACTAAGGGGACTAACTATCTTGAAGAATATAGGGAAGTTCAAGCACAAGGAGATTGTTGAAAACAACTCAAACTTTACCAATGACCAATTAAGAGAAAACTGGTAGCTCTGTGATACCTACAACAACAAGCTAAAAGATAGACCAACTAGAAATTTATTAAAGATAACCAGGAAAAGATATAAGAAGAGTCCCCATCAGGTCCTACAGCAAATAGCTTAGCTGTGGATTTTAGTAGACGCCCTTTATCAGATTGAAAAACTTGCCTTCTATTCACTGCTTGTCAAATGTTTTTCTTATGAATAGGTATTGGATTTGCAAATGTTTTTTCAGCAACTATGGAAATGGTCATGTGATTTTATCTTTTATTCAATTAATATGCTGTATTATTTTGATTGATTTTTGCATGTTAAACAAAGCTAGAATTCCTGGAATAAATTCCACTTGGTCAAAATGTATAATACTTTTTATATGTTACTGGATGCACTGCTACTATTTTGTTGAGGATTGTTTGTCTATATTCACAAGGAATATTGATCCATAGTTTTATTTTCTTATACTTTCTTTTTTTAATTTAATTTTTATTTTTTTATAAACTCAATTTACCAACATATAGTATAAGACCCAGTGCTTATCCCACCAAGTGTTCTCCTCAGTGCCCTTCACCCAGTTACCCCATTATTTTCTTATACTTTCTTTTTCTGGTTTTGGTATCAAGGTAATATTGGTCTCAAATAATTAGTTGGGAGTGTCCTCTTCTATTTTTTGAAAGAGTTTATAAAGGATAATATTTAAAATGTCCAGTTTTCAATAAAAAATTCCAAGACATATAAAGAAACAAGAAATTACAGCTTACTTAAAAGAAAAAATTAAGAGAAGCTGTCCTTGAGAAAGCACAGACATGAAACTTCCTAGACAAATATTTTAAATCAAATGTATTAAATGTCACATTTTTTAAAATTTTTATTTATTTGTGATAGTCACAGAGAGAGAGAGAGAATGAGGCAGAGACACAGGCAGAGGGAGAAGCAGGCTCCATGCACCGGGAGTCCGATGTGGGATTCGATCCCGGGTCTCCAGGATCGCGCCCTGGGCCAAAGGCAGGCGCCAAACCGCTGCGCCACCCAGGGATCCCTAAATGTCACATTTAAAAATGGATAAACACTTAGAAAGAAGATCAATAAGGAAGTAGTGTATTTGCACAACATTATAAACTAACTAGATACGTATAGAACACTGCATCCATCAAAAACATAAAACACATTCTTTTCAAGTGCACGCAGAACATTTTATATGATAGGTCATATGTTAGGCCATAAAACCAGGCTCAAAAATTTTTGAAGTTTGAAATCTTACAATGTGTCTTCTCTGGAAACAAGTTAATAAAGCTAGAAATCAATAACAGATGAATGACTAGAAAATTCACAAATTCATGGAAATGAAATAAAACACTCTTAGCCAGTTGGTCAAAGGACTAATCAAAACAGGAATTAGAAAACATTTTGAGATATATGAATATAGCATACCATATACCGTACAAAACATACCAAAACTTCTAGTAAGCAATCTTAGAAGAGAATGTTTAACTGCAAATGCCATTTAAAAGAAGTAGCTTATCGAAAGATAAATGGATAAAGAAGATGTGGTCTATGTATACAATGGAATATTACTCAGCCATTAGAAACGACAAATATCCACCATTTGCTTCGACGTGGATGGAACTGGAGGGTATCATGCTGAGTGAAATAAATCAATCAGAGAAGGACAAACATTATATGGTCTTGTTCATTTGGGGAATATAAAAAATAGTGAAAGGGAATAAAAGGGAAAGGAGAGAAAATGAGTGGGAAATATCAGAGAAGGAGACAGAACATGAGAGACTCCTAACTCTGGGAAACGAACAAGGGGTGGTGGAAAGGGAGGTAGGCGGGGGGTGAGGGTGACTGGGTGATGGGCACTGAGGGGGGCACTTGATGGGATGGCACTGGGTGTTATGCTATATGTTGGAAAATTGAACTCCAATAAAAAAATAAAAAATAAATAAAAGAAGTAGCTTAAATAATTTAACTTTTCACTTTAAGGGACTAGAAAAATAAGTGAAAATTAAAAAGTTGGTAGGAGATAATAAACATTAAAGAAGAGATAAGTTAAATATAGAATATAAAAAGCAATATGTAACTCAACCAACACCTGGTATTTTGAAAAGATCAACAAAATTAACAAAACTTTAGCTTGACTGAGAAAAAAAGATACAGATGCAATCAGAAATGAAAGTGGGACATTACTAATCATATTATAGAAATAAAAGATTATAAGAAAATATTATGAACAACAGTAAACTAACAAATTAAATAACCTAGATAAAATGAGAAAATTTCTAGGAACACACAAACTACCAAGAGTGATTCAAGAAGATATAGAAAATCTGACCAAAGGAAACAATCAACAAAACTAAAAGGTAACCTTCGGAATGGGAAGAAGATATTTGCAAATTATATGCCTGGTAAAGTATCCAAAGTCTATAAAGAACTTATCAAACTCAACACCCAAAAAAACAAATAATCCAGTTAATAAATGGGCAGAAGACTTAAATAGACATTTTCCAAAGATATCCAGAGGACTAACAGACCATGAAAGGATGCTCAGCATTACTCATCATCAGGGAAATACAAATCAAATATCAAATCAAACGTGTGAGGTATCACCTCACATCTTTCAGAATGGCTAAATTTAACAACACAAGAAATAGGTATTGGTGAGGATGTAGAGAAAGAGGAACATTCTGGCAGTATTGGTGGGAATGCAAACTCATGCAGCCAATGTGGAAAGCAGTATGAAGTTTCCTAGAAAAGTTAAAAATAGAACTACCTTACAATACAGCAATTGCACTACTGGTATTTATCCAAAGGATACAAAAATACAGATTCAAAGGGCTGCATGAACCCTGATGTCTACAGCAGAATTATCAACAATAGCCAAAATATGAAGAGAGCCCAAATGTCCATTGACTGATGAATAGATAAAGAAGATGTTATATATGTTATTGATGTTAATGGAATATTATTTGGCCAACAAAAGAATGAAATCTTGCCATTTGCAATGACATGGGTGGAGCTAGGGTGTATTATGTTGAGCAAACTAAGTCAGATAGAAAAAGACAATTGCCATGTGATTTCAGTCATATGTGGTATTTAACAAACAAAATAGATGAACAGAAGGAAGGGGAATGGGGAAAAGAGAGAGGAAAACAAACCATAAGAGACTCTTAAAGATAGAGAACAAACTGAGGGTTGATAGAAGGAGGTGGGTAGGTGATGGGCTAGATGAATGATGGGTATAAAGGAGGGCACTTGTTGTGATGAGCACTGGGTCCTGTATGTAAGTGATGAATCACTGAATTCTACCCCAGAAACCAATATTGCTTTGTATGTTAACTAACTAGAATTTAAAGAAAACTTTAAAAAGAAAAAAAGTGGGGCACCTGGGTGGCCCAATTGATTAAATGTCTGCCTTCTTTTTTTTTTAATTTTTATTTATTTATGATAGTCACAGAGAGAGAGAGAGAGAGAGAGGCAGAGACACAGGCAGAGGGAGAAGCAGGCTCCATGCACTGGAAGCTTGACGTGGGATTCCATCCCGGATCTCCAGGATCGCGCCCTGGGCCAAAGGCAGGCGCTAAACCGCTGTGCCACCCAGGGATCCCAAATGTCTGCCTTCTGTTCAAGCAATGATCCCAGGGTCCTGGGATCAGACTCCCTCATCGTGCACCCTGCTCAGTGGGGAGTCTGTTTCTCCCTCTGCCTTTCTCCCCACTCATGCACTTTCTCTCTCTCTCCCTCTCTCTCTCCCTCTCTCACTTTCTCTCTCACAAATAAATAAAACCTTTTTGAAAAAGGAAATCTGGGGATCCCTGGGTGGCGCAGCGGTTTGGCGCCTGCCTTTGGCCCAGGGCACGATCCTGGAGACCCGGGATCGATTCCCACGTCGGGCTCCCGGTGCATGGAGCCTGCTTCTCCCTCTGCCTGTGTCTCTGCCTCTCTCTCTCTCTGTGACTATCATAAATGAATAAAAAAATTAAAAAAAAAAAAAGAAAAAGGAAATCTGAACAGACCTACAACAAGTAAAGAGATTGAGTCAATAATCAAATATTTCTCTAAAAAAAGAAAACCCAGGACCAGATGGCTTTACTGATGAACAGTATGGGGGTTCTGCAAATAAAAATAAAAAAATAAAAATATCACCCAGTAATTCCACTACTGAATATTTACCCAAAGGAAACAAAAACACCAATTCAAAAAGACATATGAACCCTTATGTTTATTGCAGCATTATTTATAATAGCCAAGATACAGAAGGAACGTAAGTGTTCACTGATAGATGAATGGATTTAAAAATATGATATATACACACAATGAGATATTACAAAGTTATATTATTTTTATTTATATTTTATTTATATTATAAAAATGCGATCTTGCCATTTGCAACAACATAGATGGATCTAGAGGGCATTATGCTAAGAAAATAAATCAGGCAAAGACAAACACTATATAATTTCACTTATATGTGGAATCTAAAAAACAAACCAAGTGAACAAACAAACTAATAGAGACAGAATCATAAATACAGAGAACAAATTGGTGGTTGCCAGAGGGGAAGGGACTGGGGAATGATCAAAACAGGTGAAGAGGATTAAGAGGTACCAATGTCCAGTTATAAGATAAATAAGTCACGGGGATTAAAAGTACAGCATAGAGAATATGGTCAATGATATTGTAATAACATTGTATGATGATAGATGGTAACAACACTTACTGTGATGAGCACAGCATAATGTATAAAATTGTCAAATCACTGTGTCACACACCTGAAACTAATATAACATTGTACATCAAGTACATTTCAATTAGAAAATAATTCATTTGAAAAAATAAAGGAGAATCATTACCAATTTTTCTCAAACTATTCCAAAATATAGAATAATAAGACACCCTCCTAACTTATTTTGTAAGACCAGCATTAGCCTGCTACCAAATGCAGACAAAGACATCACAATAAAATAAAACCACACACCAATACTCCTGATGAATAAATTTAGATGTAAAACTCCCTCAACAAAACACTGGTAAATTGAATCAGCCACATATTACAAAGATTAACACCATGACAAAGCGGGATATATCTGTAATGCAAGGGTGGTTTAACATATGAAAAACAGCCAATGTAATACACTACATTAATAGAATAAAGGAAGAAAATATATTATTTCAATTGATGCAGAAAAGCAGTTGGCAAAATCCAACATAAAGGTCAGTAGACCCTACACTTAGGATTACAATGTAAAAAAATCACAAAAGACCATTGCTCCCACTCTAAGAATGAGACCAAGCTACATGACATTAAAAAGTATGGTGTTTTCTCAATACCATCAGAAAGTTGAGGCTACAAAATAACAAAAATGAACTATTTTCCAGAAAAAGATAAGCCATTCCTGAGAGACCCATGGCCATTTCATCCCTAGAAGAATGTCATGGATAGAAGTAAGATGAAATCTGCTGAACTTCTTAAGGAAACATTAAATATCTTATATTGATTGATGTGACGTTTCAGATTCCCAAGGAGTTTCATTCAATAAGTTAATTTGTACCCATTCACCAACTACTTCCCAAAGTCTTCCTAAGTGCATGGAGGTAATAGAACAAAATCTGATAACAGGGTTAAAGCTGACAGATATCCCACCCCAAGTTGTGTTGTGCAGGAGAACTGAGCAAAACTGTTACGAGAACTGCAGGTCTTCTATGAGTACAAGTCAGAGGCTGATGAACGCTAATAATAGTTGAAAGACAACTCTCCACAACACTCCAAATCTTGAGCTAGTTAGTACAAGATAGCAGCTAAAGTAGTCCTCTAAAGACTGGGGGCAGAGCATTAATGTGATGTAACATCTTTTGAAGCACAAAGAACTAGAGGCAGGACTGGAGAGCTAAGAAGACATATCAAAGAACTGAGACGTTCTCCAAGCTCTGAAATAAAAAGAAATTCTCCATAGTTTTTAAAGTGGGCAGCACGTTGTAATGCACATAAAAAATATCTTCACAGTTCCATCTGTGCTCAGATCCTCTGCTCTGATATAGGGAAAGCCTGCACACAAATGTTTATAGCAGCTTTGTTCTTAATTGTCAAAACTTGAAAGCAACCAAAATGCCCTTCATGAGGCAAATGAATAAACACACTGTAGTATATCCTTACTATGGAATAATGTTAAACAGTGCTAAAAAGAAATGAGCTGTCAAGCCACAAAAAGACATGGAGGAAACTTAAATGCACATAACTAAGTGAAAGAAGCCAATCTAAAAAAGCTATATACGGTATGATTCCAAGTATGTGATATTCTGAAAGGCAAATTTATGGAGACAATGAAAAGACCAATAGTTGACAGGAGTTCTGTAGGAGGTAGGAAGGGATGAATAAGTGAAGCATTATAATGGGATTTTTAGGGCAATAAAACAATTATGTATGATACTATAATGATGAATACATGTCATTATATATTTGTCAAAATGCACATAATTTATAACAAAGAATAAACTATCATGAATTATGGACTTTATTTAATAATAATGTATCAATATTGGATCATCAATTGTAACAAATGTATCACAGTAATGCAAAATATTAAATATAGGGCAGTGGTGCCTGGGTGGCCCAGTCATTTGGGCCTCCCATTCTTGGTTTCAGCTGGGGTCATGATCTCGAGGTGGTGAGTTCAAGCCCTGAGTCAGGCTCCAAACTCAGCATGGAATTTGCTGAGGTTTCTCTCTCTCTCTCCCTCTGCCCCCCCACCTCATCCTGTGCACTCTCTCTCTCTCTCTCTCTCTCTCATCTATCTCTATCTCTATCTCTATCTCTATCTCCATCTCTCTCTCTCTTTCACGAATAAATAAATCTTAAAAAAAACAAATATAGAGGAAATGGGGAGTGGTTTGTGAGGTAAATGGAATGTCTATTTTTTCCTATTTTTTTTTCTTGTAAACTTAAACTGCTAAAAAGAAGTCATAAAGACTATCAATTAAAAACATTTAAAATGCACTGAAAGTAGTTCTTAGAGGGAAAATTGAGAGGTATAAAATGTACAACGAAAAGAAGAAAAATATCAAATGAACAACCTAAGCTTCCACCTTCAGACACTGAAAAAAGAGGCAAATAAAAGGAAAAGATAAAGATTGGGGCAGAAAGTAATTATTAATAGAAAAACAAAACCAAAGGGTTATATTTTTTGTAAAGATCAACAAAATTGACACACATTTAGGTAGAATGACCAAGATAAAAAGCTAGAAGACTCAAATTACTAAAGAATAAGAGATGGGATTTACTACCTACCTTACAGAAATAAAAGGGTTTATAAGAGAATACCATGAACAGTGGTATGCTAACAAACTAGATAAATAAGATGAACAAATATCTGGAAAAATACAAACTATTGAAAATGACACAATAAGAAATAGAAAATATATATAGACACATAAGAGAAAAGAGATTGAATTAGTGATCAATAACTTCTTATAAATAAAAGCCCAAGACCAAATGGTATCACTGGTGAATGCCATCCAACTACTTTAAAGTTAAAAAATATATATATTTTTAAAGAGTCAACAGCAGTCCTTTTCAAACTCTTCCAAAAAATTGAGAAGCATTTCTTTACAACTAATATTAAGACCAGTAGTATTATCATACCAAAATGATAAAAACAGAGCATAAGAAAAGAAACTACAGACCAATATCCTCTATGAATATGGGTAAAAATTCTTCAACAAAGTGCTAGCAAACTGAATCCAGAAACACATAAAAAAAACACACAACATTCGGTATAAGTTGGATTTATCCTAGAAATGCAAGCTTAGTTCAGATTCCAAAATTGAATCTCTGCAATATACCATATTTACAGAATAAAAGACAAAAACCACACAGTCACCTCAATAGATGAGCAAAAAGCATTTGACAAAATTCCACATTCATTCAATGCTAACAGCATTAAGAAAAAACTAGGAACAGAAAGGAACTTCCTCAGCCTGATAAAGGACATCAACGAAAAACGCCAACTAAAACCTCACTTAATGGTAAAAGACTCTAAGTTTCATCCTAAGATCAGGAACAACACAGAATGTCCATTCTTACACATCTATACAACATTGTACTGAGATACAATCTAGGACAATTAGATAAGGAAATGAAATCAAACTCATCCAGATTAGAAAGTAAGAAGTAAAGCTATATATACTTGTAGATGACATAATATTATACATATGAAGTCCTACAAAATACACAAAAAAACTCTTGAAATGAATAAATTAGTTGTCAGATCACAAGCAAAAGATAAAAAAAATCTATTTCAATTGCTTTTCAATTGTATTGCACACAAATAATGAAAAATCTAATAATTAAGAAATAAGTTCCATCCACAGTAGTGCCAAAAGTAAGAAAATATATAGGAATAAATTTTAACAAAATACATGCAAGACATAAGCTTTTTAAACTAGAAAACATTGCTGAAAAAAAGTAAAAGAAATCTAAATAAATGGAAAGATGCTCCATGTTCACAGATACGAATGCATAATTGTTATCAATATACAAATTCAACACAATCCCCATCAAAATTCAACTGGCTACTTTTTACAATTTTACAATCTCATCATAAAATTTAAATAGAAACGCAAGGAGTCCAATACAGCCAAAACAATTTTGACAGAATAGAATTAAGTTGGACAACCCACAATTCCCACTTTCAAAGCATACTACAAAATTACACTAATTAAAAGAATATGGTTCTTATATAAAGATAGACATATAGATCAATGGAAAAAATTAAAAGTCCAGAAATAAACTCTACACATATGGTCAATTGATTTTGATGAGGATTCCAAGACAAAGTAACAGACCTAGATAGTCTCTTCAACAAATGCTACTGAAACAACCAAATATCCATGTGTAAAAGAATGAAATTAGGGGATCCCTGGGTGGCTCAGCGGTTTAGCGCCTGCCTTCAGCCCAGGGCATGATCCTGGAGTCCCAGGATTGAGTCCCACATCAGGCTCCCTGAGTGGAGCCTGCTTCTCCCTCTGACTGGGTCTCTGCCTCTCTCTCTCTCTCTCTCTCTCTCTCTCTCTCTCTCTCTCTGTATCTAATGAATAAATAAATAAAATATTTAGAAAAAAAGAATGAAATTAGACCACTACCTTACACCATACACAAAAATTAACTCAAATAGATCACATACATAAACATAAGTTAAAACTATGAAATTATTAGAAGAAAATTTAAGATTTAATTTTTATGGTTTTGGTGTTGACAAATGGGTTTTTTTCCTGCTCTCTCATTTTATTATTTTTTCATTTTCATTCCAGTACAGTTAACATACAGTGTTATATTAGTTTCAGGTGTACAATATAGTGGTTCAACAATTCTATACATTACTCAGTGCTCATCATGATAAATGTACTCTTAATCCCCATCAACAAGTGGTTTCTTTAATATGAAAATAAAGTGCAAGTGACAGAAGATAAAACAGACTTCATCAAAAACTAAAACCTTTTGTAGTGTGAAGTACATTATCATAGAAGTGAGAAGATAATTCACAGGTTGGGAAAAGCATATGAAAATTATATTTTTGATAAATTACCTACATCTAGTATTTATAAAGAATAGTTATATGTCAATAATAAAAAGAGAAATAAAATATAAAAATATTCCATTGTATATATACAACATCTTCTTTATCCATTTACGAGTCAATGAACATTTGGGCTCTTTCTATAATTTAGTTATTGTAGATAATGCCATTATAAACATAGGGGTGCATGTATCCTTTTGAATCTCTATTTTTGTATCCTTTGGGTAAATATCTAGTAGTGCAATTGCTGGATTGTAGTGTAGTTCTAGTTTTAACTTTATGAGGAACCTTCATACTGTTTTCCACAGTGGCTGCATTAGCTTGCATTCCCACTAATAGTGCAAGAGGGTTCCCCTTTCTCTGCATCTTAGCCAACATCTGTTGTTTCTTGTGTTGTTAAATTTAGCCATTCTGACAGGTGTGAGGTAACTTACTGTAGTTTTGATTTGTATTTCCCTGATGATAGCTATGTTGAGCATCTTTTCATGGTCTGTTAGCCACATGGATGTCTTCTTTGGATTAATGTCTATTATGTCTTCTGCCCATTTCTTAACTGAACAATTGATTTTTTGAGTGTTTGGTAAGTTTTTTTAATAGATTTTGGATACTAACCCTTTATCAGGCATGTCATTTGCAAATATCTTCTCCCATTCTGAAGGTTGCTTTTTAGTTTTGTTGATTGTTTCTTTTTCTGTGCAAAAGCTTTTTACTATAACGAGGTCTCAATTGTTCATTTTTACTTTTGTTTCCCTTGCCTCTGGCAATTTGTTTAGTAAGAAGTTGCTATAGCCCCATCAAAGAGGTTGCTGCCTGTGTTCTCTAGGATTTTGACATTTTCCTGTCTCATATTTAGGTTTTTCATCCACTTTGTATTCATTTTTGTGTATGGTGGAAGGTGGTCCAGCTTCATTCTTCTACATGTAACTGTCCAGTTTTCCAACACCATTTGAAAGAAACCTTACTATTTGCAACAATGTGGATGGAGCTAGAGTGTATATTACGCTAAATGAAATAAGTCAATCAAAGAAAGACAAATATCATATGATTTCACTCATTTGTGGAATTTAAGAAACAAAACAGATGAACATAGGGAAAAAGGGAAAGAAGAAAGACAAACCATAAAATAGACTCTTAGCTATAGAGAACAAACTCAGGGTTGCCAGGGAGATAGAGAAGAAGTTGGATGGGAAGGTGGACTAAATGGGTGATGGGAATTAAAGAGGGACTTGTGATGAGCACTGGGTATTGTATGTGATGAATCCATAAATTCTACTCTTGAAACTAATATTGCACTGTATGTTGACTGGTTAGAATTTAAATAAAAACTTGAAATAAAAAATATATTTATATATAAATAGGCAGACTTTAAATAGACATTTCTTTAAAGATTATACATAAATAGCAAATGAACACATGAAAAGATGCTCAGTATTGTGAGTCATTAAGGAATCATAAGTCAAAAGCACAATCAAATGTCATTTTGTACCTACCACGATGGTTGTAATTTAAAAAGACGAAAAACTAACAATATTGGCAAAAATATGAAGAAATTGGAAACTTCATACATTGCAGGTGGAATGGGAAAATGATGCAGCTACTTTGGAAAACAGTGTGACATTTCCTCAAAGGATTAAACATAGAGTTTCTATTTGTTTTTTGTTTTTTGTTTTTTTGTTTTTTTTTTTTTTTAGATTTTCTATTTGAATCCCAAATTCCTCTCCTATGTATTTATCCCAGAGAAATAAAAACATATGTGCACGCAAAAATTTGTACTTAAATGTTCATAGTATCATTATTCATAGCAGTCAAAAGTGGAAACAACCCAAATACCTGTTGAAGGGATAGATAAAGTGTGGTATGTTCATGATATAGAATACTTTACTGCCAATAAAAATGAATCTAGTACTTACATATAATCCAATATGGGTCAACCTTGAAAACATTATGTGAAGTAAAAGAATACAGTCACCAAACGACACATATTATGTGGTTCCCTTTATAGAAAATTTTTGCAATATGTAACTTTATAGAGACAGACCTTAAGTTAGTAATTAATTGCCAAGAGCTGAAGGCTAAAGAGAATGGGGAGTGACTGCAAATGTGTATAAGTTTTCTTTGAGCAGGGAGATAAATGTTGCAAATGTGAAGTGCTTACAGATAACTCTGACAGAAAGGCAAGACTATTGAAAACTAAAAATATATCTATAATACATATAAAACTAAAAATATATATAATGCACATAAAACTATAAAATATATTATATGTATATATATATACATAATTCAGCCATAAAAAAGAAGGAAATCCTGCCATTTGCAACAACACGGTTGCACCTTGAAGGCATTAAGCTAAGTGAAATAACTCAGAGAAAGACAAAATACTGTATGATCTCACTTAGACATGGAATCTAAAAACATCAAACTCATAGAAACAGAGAGTAGAATTGTGGTTGCCAGAGCTGAGGGGTGGGAAATAGAGAAGTATTGGTCAAAGGATACAAACTTTCAATTATAAAATGAGTAATTTCCAGGGATCTAATTCACAGCATGATGATGACAGTTTATAATACTGTATTATGTACTTGAAAGTTGCTATGAGAGTAGAGCTTTAATGTTCTCACCACCACCGCCACATAACAATAAAATGGTAAGTATGTGACATACAGGATATGTGAACTAACCTTATTGCAGTAAACACTTTGCACTATATATGTATCAAATTATCACATTGTAAACCTTAAATTTACACAATGTTATATGTCAATTATATCTCAATAAAGCTGGAGGGAAAATTACAGCAATCAAGAGAGATAGTACTGGGACACCTGGGTGGCTCAGCGGTTAAGCATCTGCCTTCGGTTCAGGGCGATCCTGGAATCCAGGGATCAGATGGAGTCCCTCATCCGGCTCCCTGCATGGAGCCTGCTAATCTCTCTGTCTCTCTGTCTCTGTCTCTGTCTCTCTCTCTCCCTCATGATTAAATAAATAAATCTAAAGAGAGAGAGAGAGAGAGAGAGAGAGAGAGATGGTACTGACATAAAAGTAAACAAATAGAGCATCAGAAAGAGTAAAAAATGCAGAAATATACACAAAATGAATGATCAATTGATTTTGGACAAAGTCGTATAGGCAATTAAACAGCAAATTATAGTCTTTTCAATAAATGTTGCTAGAAAATGTGGATACATGTGGAAGAAAAAAATGAACTTCAATTCATACTTCACACTATATACAAAATCAACTCAAAATACATTGTAAACAGAAAAAGAAAAACTAAAAATATAACTTTTATTTTTATTTTCTTAATATGTATCACATTGATTAGCATCACTAGACTTTGGAGAAATGCGAATCTAAACCAGAATGAGAAACGATTCATACCACTAGCAAAGCCGTAATCAAAAAGATGTAATAAAAATGGCTGGCAAGGATGTAAAGAAATGGGAACTTTCATGCATCACTGGTAAGAATGTAAAATAGTACACTCACTTAAAAAAAAAAAAACCTGGCACTTTCTCAAAAATGTTAAAAGTGGAGTTGCCATATGACCCAGAAACTCCATTCCTAGGTACAGTACCTAAGAAATAAAACTGTATCTTCACACAAAAACTTGTACATAAGTTTTATAGCAGCATTATTTATGATAAGAAAAAGGGGAAACAACTCACGTGGCTTTCAACTGATGATTGGATGAATAAAACTAGAAAACTTCTGGAATAAACATACCAGAAAACAGTAGGGGGCCTGGGATGCAAAATTGAAGGACCTCTTTGCTCTCAGGGACCTGCACAACTTTGCAAGTGAGATCCTCCTTAAGTTTTGTGCCCAAGGCTCCTCATCTTCTCACTGTAATGTAGACTTTGGGAGAAATGCTTAGTGATTTGGGGACAGTCAAAAATTCTTACAAAGGACACTAAAAGTAAGATCCTAAGATTTTTTGACATTATGATCAGAACTTTGTTAAAAAAAAAAAAAAAAAAAACTTCTGCTCTTTGAAAGATTCTGTTAAGAGAATGAAAGACAAGTCACAGACTGGAAAAAATAATAATCCAGAATGTATAAAGAACTTTCAGCTGTCTCAAAAATCTGAGCTAAAGCGAGGCAGAAGATTTGGACAGATACATAACCAAAGGATGAGGTAAAGTATGAAAAATGCTCAGTATAATTATTGAGTAAGTACATGCAAGTTAAATATGGTACATCCATATAATAAAATGTTATTTGGTATTAAAAAGGAATGAAGTACTGATGCATGTTATCATATAGATGAAACTTGAAAATGATATGCTACATGAAAGAAGCCACTCACAATATATCACACATTCTATGACTCCATTTCCATGAAATGTCTAGAATAGAAAAACCTGCAGAGATAGAAAGTAATTTAGTGGTTGCCTAAGCTTGGGGAAGGGAAGGATAGTGACTGTTAATTGGTATATGGTTGCTTTTTGGAGTGGTGAATATAGGATTAAATTAGGCTATGGCAATGGTTGCACAACTCTGTGAATACAATTAAAAATATTGAATTGTAAACTCTAAATTATGAATTCTATAATATGGAAATTATATCTAAATAATTTTTTTTAAATATCCAGGAGACTTGTACTCAGGATAAGATCACATAGATCTTTTTTGCTCAAGCTCCTCCCTACTAAATACAACTATAAACCCTGGAAATAACTGCAGAGCAAACCAAAAGAGAATTCTGAAAGATGAAAGAGGAAGATGCACTGACTTGAAATCCCAGGACTGGAGAAACAGCACAATATCAAGACATCCTATGACCTCTCACCCAACAGAAAAAAGTGACCCAGGCCTGCCATTTCCTGAATTCCAGCTTCATTTTAGCAACACAAGGTGGTCCAGGTAGGCTCATTGTTCCTCTAGATCTAGGTGCTCAAGTCCCACCTACAACAGGTGAGCCAGACAGCAGTACAAATCAACAGCAGAAAGATAACAGAAAACTTTCAAAACTTGGAAATGAAACTAACCTTCTAAATAATCCATGGGTCAAAGAGGAAGTCTCAAGGGAAATAAAAATATATTGAGCAGAATGAAAATACAACATATCAACACTTGTGGTACCCTGTGAAAGTACTGAGGCTTACATTAGAAAAGAGAAGACAGTCATGTAAGTTCCTACCTAAAGACTCAAGAGAAGAAGAGAAAATAAAACCAGAATAAAGCAGAAGAAAGGATGTATTTGAGGTGAGTTAGACTCAAAGGGCTGTTATTTGATGGGAATGAGGTAGAAATGGAATATAAATGAGCGGAGAATTAGAGAAGGAGATGACCTGGGGCATGTGAAAGGATTGCTGAGTGGCCTGAAGAACCATCTCAGGTTGGAAATTCTACCTACTAGATACATCAATGTGTGGAGTGCTACTCCTTTCTCTCACATGAGCCATTATTTGATTGCAGAGATCAGATTTACAGAGGATCTCAAACCTGAAAATAACTAGCACAGATGTGGTATTTGGAGGGAAATAGGTTGAAGATGTGGTCAGTTCAAAATCAATATTCCTTGGCATCTGGCTGGATAAGAACAGAAATAAAGAGGAAAGGAAGGGCTTGAGCTACTGGCTATCTCAATGAAGCTAAATAGTAGATCATGTATGTCCTAGCCACTGTTAGGAGATTCCAGTCACAGTGGAGTTGAGTCTTCAGAAGTCCAGTCATTCCCAGTGGTGCCAAGTAGCTTGAAGTACTAAGAATTGAAAGGACAGGGTGGTGAAGTAAGGGTGTGTGGGATGGGTCTTCCATGCAGATATTGTTGAGGTCCACCTAGGGTAAGGAAAGCATTTGGAGTATTGGGGAAGAGTGAGGCTAATGCCCACATCTACTCACCACCTTCAGCTCAAACTTCCTGGTTAGCAGTCAGCATTGAGGAGGAACATAAGGAAAACAATAATTTGGGGGAGGGGGACCTGGTTTCAGGGAAGGCCAGGAAGTAAAAGGATTGTTTTGAAACAATCTACTTTCCTGCTTATTATCTGGCTTGTGTGTGGTTTTTTAAACTGAGTGGGGAAAGCACAGGCAAACTCTTCTGGGGACACATTTTACTATTTTGGTCCTGTAAAGTTTTGGGAATGGCAGTCAGAAGGTTTGTCTGAGTATTAATCCAGATCTCTGACCTCAAACATGTTGTTTCCCAATAGAAGCCCTTGTGTGACCACTTATATAAGGTAAGAGTTGGAATGGATGACCTCTACATTTCCCACTGGCTTTAATATCTATGGGCCCTAGATGCAACCTCTAGGGTCCACCTGAGATAGCAGGTGTCTAACACATTG
Source organism: Canis lupus dingo (assembly GCF_003254725.2). NCBI lineage: Eukaryota > Metazoa > Chordata > Mammalia > Carnivora > Canidae > Canis > Canis lupus. Next base: position 102,699,482 of record NC_064281.1, on the reverse strand, counting down.
TCCTATCTACACAGAAAAGACCTATGAGGAAGGAACATGAAACCCTCTTGTTGAAAGTGCAAATCCCATCCAAAAAACTTCCCAAAGATATCACCATGCATCTTCTTGTCTAGAGGAAGAATTCTAAAATGGATGGTCTAGCACGATCTAGTGGTTAAACCTCCAGCTTTGGAGACTGGCTGTTTTCCACTTACCAGATATGTCATTTGGGCAGATTATTTGACCTCTCTGTATTTCATTTTTTTCAAGGAAAAAAAATGAGGATTACAGTAACATGTATCTCATAGAGTTGTGAATATTAAAAAAAATAATGCATGTAAAGCTTCAAATCCAGTGGCAGACACTTTGGAAAAACTCAATATGTGTCAACTATCATTATAATAATGATTATAATTTTAAAAAATAAAAAATAATGATTATAATTATTATAAGAGGGACCCGATATTACATTTCTGCTCTCTGTAAAACTCGATGTGAGGAAATACCCTAAAGCAAAGTGTGCAAAAATAAATAATACACAACATTTCACCTTCTGAGGCCCTGTCCTCGATACGGGAAATTTCCAAGCATGTCATGAAGTCTTAAGGTTGGAAGTGTCATCAATCAAACAGCTACATGTTATTCTCTTACCCCTAAAAATCATAGATTTTTCAGATGCTTTCAAGTTTTCATTTTTCACTAGTTTAAGTGGGGAATTGAGACCATCTAGCGATCTCTCCTTTTATTCCCCTCCTTTCCCCATTGGAGGCCCTCCTCTTAAGCTTCATTCTTTCTTACTTCCCCTTTGTCCCTCCTCAACCATTTATTCTACTTTGTTCCATTCTCTTTATTCAATCACAGCCTTTTCCATCTTCCATTTTACTCCTTTTTACTCCCTCTTCCTCTTTATCCCATATCCCTCCTCTTTATTCCATGTCCCCAGCCCATAACCTCTGCCTCTTTATTCCCCATCAGTCTTGCTTTTTATACCCCATAAACCACCTTTTGTCCCCATCACCTCCAACCTTTCATCTCACAACACTTTCCCCTTTATATTCCATCACTTTCTCTTCCTCATTCCCCACCAACCCTCCCTTTTATCCCATATCCATCCTCCCCTATATTCCCCATTATCCTTCCCTTTTATCTCATGTCCCCCATTTATTCCATGTCCCCCACATCTCTGTTTATTACCCATCACCACCTCTTTATTCCCCATCACCCCTTTTTATTCCCCATACCCCCTTTTGTCCCCAAACATTCACCCCATTATCCCACATCACCTCCTCCCCTTTATCCCACAACACCCTACCCCTCCATACTCCATCAGCTCTGCCCCCTTATTTCCCATTATCTCTCCTTTTTATCCCATTTATTCTAACTCTTCCTTTCTCTGTATTTAATCAAGCCTCTTCCCTTGTCTTCCATTTTACTCCTTTTAACTCATCACCCTCTTCCTCTTTATCTCATGCCCCCTCTTTATTGAATGTCAACCACCCTCCCCTTTATTCCCCATCACTGCCTTATTCCCCACCACCCCTGCTTTTTATTCACCATAAACCCCCTTTTTCCCCATCACTTCCACCCCTTTATCACACATTACCCTTCCCCTTCATACCTCATCACCTCCTCTCCTTTATTTCCCACCACCCCTCCCTTTATGCCATTTATTCTACTTTAACTCTTCCATTCTCTTTATTCAACTACAGGTCTTCCCATCTTCCATTTTATTTTTACACCTCATCACCCTCTTCCTCTTTATTCCATGTCACCCACCCCTCCCACTTATTCATCACCCCTGTTTTTTATCCCCCATAACTTCCCTTTTGTCCTCATCATATCCATCCCTTTATCCCATATCACCCTTCCACTTCCCCCATCACCTCTTCCTCTATTCCCCATCACTCCTCCCCTTTTGTCCCTATTACCTCCACTTCTTTATTCCACATCATTCTTCTCCTTTATTCATTATTCCCTCCCCTTTATTCATGTCATGTCTCCCCATTATTCCCCATAACCCTTCCTCTTTATTCCACATGTCCCCTCTGCTTTTCCCCCCTCTGCTTTATTCCATTCCTTTTCATCCCTTTAATCCATGTCACCCTCTCTCCTTTATTCCTCTTCCCTCTCTTTCCCCTTCAGCTCCAATCAGTTTCCCAACTCATCAGCACAATTTTCAAATTAAAACACACACACACACACACACACACACACACACACACGGTAAGCCATGAATATGCTGTCACAATACAGATGTTTATTAATGATTAAGTGCCAGAGAAGTTTTAACAATCACAAATCTTCGAGCTCTGTGGTTGTTACCCATTGTGTGATCAATTTCTATCCCTCAATACAATACATTCTTCATTCTGTGGACCTTAGCAGTTGTTACCCATCAATATCAGCTATAATTTTGGATGTCATACATAACCCATATCTGTGTGTTACCAGAGCATGTCCCGCAAATTTGTACCGTCCTGCATAGAGGAACTACAGAGACGATAGGTAAGAACATTTTAATCAGGTGACTTTAACTACTTGGAACTATGTGTTTCTACCTAACTAGCTGTTTTGCTGACAACAGGGTGTGAAATCCAGCTGTCTGTAAAACAGATCTAGGTAATAAAATCAGATTTTTCCTCTAACTTTTGATCCCAGAAGGCTAGTTAGGCTTATATTTGAGGTTTCCCTGTTAGCATGACCTGAGCAAAACTGCACAGAATTTTGGGAGTGGCTGTTGGATGAGCCATTGGTCTAAATAATTTGGAGGGGAGAAAATCCTGAGGTGGTGGAGTTGCTGCGGGGACACGGCTATGAGTTGGTGTGACATGGTTTAGCATTAATTGTTTGTCAGCTGTCAGTAGGCTGACCTAACGTCCTAGCATGCGTCTTGAGGGCCTTTCCAATTGAGCTCTCGGGAGGAAGGAAGGAAAGTCAGGAAAAACATGCAATTCCCTTTTGGGGTGAGGGAAAGCACCTCGAGATTTGTGAGCTTCTCTGGGACAAGGTGTTACCACAAATGTCACATCAATTAATTGAAGGGCTGCAGTGTGGGAAAGCCAAGATCAGGGGTAAAAGAGAAAGGCAAGGTAGCACCAGGGAGCCTGGGCATGACACAGAAACATCTCTGCTTTTACTAGCTAAAGGAACCAAACATCCCCAGTGAAGGGGCTGGCTGTGTGTTTGGAATTCTCAGCCTGACCCGAGCATCAGGTGGAAATCCTTCTTACCCTCAGATCTTTACCTTCAACAGTCTCCTCAATGTTTCCTGTGACATCCCAGGTCTACCCCCACCCTTTTCCCCTGTCCGGCACCTTATAGAAGGAAAAACATCTAAGGAAAGAAGTAGCCGATGCCAGTTTTGGCCTCCTTCTCCCGGGGCACACGGAGCAATGGGCGGTCTTGCTCCAGAATGGGAGGGTTACCCGCTCCTTCCTCATCGTCATGGGAACGGGCAGTGCCGGGAGGCACAGCTGGCTCCTCAGAGGAACCTGGAAAATAGCAACAATGTTAACTCCTTATATTTCTAGACTTCATACTTTGCATAGCACCCAAGGGACTAAGACCTAATTTTGCCCTTCAAATGCAATATGAGGCAAGAAGCTAGGATAGGAATGACTATCCCCATTTGACATGTTAAGAAGACTGCGGCCTAACAGTAGAACATAGATCTCTAAATCTAGGCCCACTGTGGAAGGTGGTGGGGATAGGGCTGAGTTAGAGAACAGAAAGAGTGAGACAGATACCCCGTGCTCAGAGCAAAAGGACAATACCACCAGGAAGGTGGGGAAGAGGGAGGCCTCCTAATAACCACCACCACCCTACAACCAGCCTGACTAATTTCACTAAGCAAATGAGTAACAAAGCTGGAGCTGGAAGCTTACAGCACTTCATGGAGGGGAGAAAGCAGGTGTCGGTCATCAATGACTCTGGGGAGGACTTATGGTCCATGACTTGGCCAGGCCAAGATTTGTTTTTAAGGAGGGTGGTATCTACAGGAAATGTAACATCTGCATCTTCTGTATGGAACTGGATTGCCTTGGGATGCCAAGCTTCTTTAGAGTCAAGATCCTTAGGCATTGGGACAACTTCCATATTCATGATTTCTTCAAGACTGACAGCCAGGTCTGGCTGAGGGTCTGGAATTGTGTTGAGAATGGAGACCTCTTCAGGCTCTGGAGCCAAATTGGTAACTTCATCCTCTTCAAAAGTGTTGGCTTGGTCTTTTTGAGAACTGGGAATTTCACTGTGGACTTTAGCATCTCCAGGCTCTGGAACCACATTAAAAACTGAGTTGTTTTCAAGACTGGGGTTTTCTTTAGAGTCTTGGATTCCACTGACATCAGAAGCTTCTTTGTGCCCTGGGATTTCTTCAGCATCTGAGGCTTCTTCATCGTTTGGGATTCCACTCATAGCTGAAGATTCTTCTTGGTCTTGAATTTCATCAATCTCAGTCACATCTTTAGGGCTTGTTACCACATAGAGAACTGGGACCTCCTCAGGGATGGAGTCTTCTTCAGAGCCAGCAATTCCATTGATTTCTGGAGTTTCTTCCTGATCTGGAATTGCATCAGCATTTAAGGATTCATCATCATTTGGGATTTCATCAAGAGCTGGGACCTCTTCAAGATTAGGATCTTCTTCAAAACCTGGGTTTTCATCATTACCTGAAGCATCTACATGGTCTGGGATTTCATGGGTGTCTGGGGCTTCTTCATTGGTTGGGATTACATGGAGATAGGAAATTTCTGCAAGGTCAAGATTTTGGTTGTCTTCACAGTCTGGTCCTTCTTTAGGGTCAGGATTTGGGTTTTCTCCAGGATTTGGGATTTCTTGCACATTGGGGGCTCCTTCAGGGTCTGGGACCATATCAAAATATGGTATTTCTTCAAAGTCTGGGATTTCAATGAGTTCAGGAGCTTCATTATCAGGGTCTAGAATACCTTCAAGGGGAGGAAGATCATCAAAAATCAGGGTATCATCATTGTCGTCGTCATCATCTTCATCTTCTTCATCAAGCTCTGGGATGCCTTTGAAATGTGGGCCTTGAATCTCAAGGTCATTTGGGATCTCAAGACCTTGAACTTCCCCAAAGACTACTCCTTGATTGAGATACTCATATACTAGCTCTTCGTGGACTGACACATCTTCCTCAGAGGACTCAACTTCCTCAAGGGACTCATCTTCAGCAAGGACCTGGCCTTCACCAAAGGATTGACCTTCAGCAAGGGCCTGATCTCCAGCAAGGGCCTGACCTCCAGCAGGGAACTGACCTTCATCAAAGGGCTTGCTCTGACCAAGGACAGCTGCCTGGGCTTCAGCAGAATTTTCCACTGGATCAGAAAGTAAAGCATCCTCTTCCATCTTTATGCGTGCACTCCTGGATGGGAATGAATTTGAAAAAGCGAGTCAGTTTTTATCCTTAGTTTGTCTAACATGATGGTGGTCTGGGATTAGAAGGAAATTCTGCACCAGGCTAAGCTTAAACAAACCAAGAAAACACTCACTGGATCTTCCTCAAATTCCTGCGTCTGATAAAGTCCAGGGCTTCAGGACTGGATTTCCATACACGCTTAGCAACCTGCTTCTGAATATGGGGAGGCACCTGAGAGTAAAATGAGCAATGTTAGCCTTTATTACATGACATTTTTATTTTTTTATTTTTTTGCATGGCATTTTTAAATTTACACTCATCCTTATCAGGACTGAAAGCACCATGACCAGCTAATGTAGGAGGAATTTCTGGGAGATTTGGTGGCTACCTTCTTTGGCTACCCTCAGGGATATATGTACAACTCTCCCTTGCCTTGAGAGTAGGAGAGAGATAGCTGTGAAATAAATTTGCCCAGAAGTTCCATTTACCTGGAAGAGGATATCCCAGTTATCAATCATGGCACGGACCACATTGACAGAAGCAACATAATGGTCAATCCCCAGTCTTGTCTTCCTGGACTCCCTCTTGGCAAATCTCCCTTTCTTCAGGAGAGCAGATCCAAACACCAGAGCCAAATTGGTGGAAGTCATACGGTTGCCTGAAACCTATGAAAAGGAAAGCAGAAAGTGATTGCCTCTGAGGTGCTGATGGAAATAACACCAATATAAATGTTTCATTTTGTTCTTATTTCCCTCTCCCACTGTGTGTCTCTGTCTCTGTCTCTCTCTCTCTCTCATATATTCCCACAATGTCCCCTACTACTCTCTCATTGCCCTTTTCCAGAGTTGGGGTTTTTGTTGTTGTTGTTGTTGTTGTTGTTATTACCAACTGTCCATCAATGCCAATGGAGTCCTCGCAGTTCTCAGTAATTTTATGCAGGGCCTTCAGCAGACGCTCCAGGGTGTCACTATGGCAGGGTGGCATCAGGTAAACCAGCAGTTGCAGTGCAGAAAGCTGATCCTGCGGCTTTAGAGCTAGAAGAAGGAAAATAGGGGCTGGCTCAGGGGGCTAGCCTTGGCAGCAGCCAGATACCAAGAGAGATGTGATTATGCTAGAAAACTGAGGAAATCTATGGAGAAAGTACCCAGGCATCTTGTCTTTGCCTATTCCCAAAGCATTTGAACTCAGGAACTCTAAAAGTAAGAAAGTGCTCCCATCAAAACCAGACCCCTTCTATAGAACCTAGGTTCTTCTTTGCCCTAAGAGGACACGCGCAGCTTCAAGAAACTCTAGAGAAATTTCCAAACAATAGATTTATGATGGAATATTAAGAGATACAGAGAAAGTAATCTGGATATGTGTTTTCATCTTCTGATGTTTCTTCTGTTTTAGTTCCTTGGGGTCCTGCAGCCAGAGCTCTGTCCTGATACCCCTATATCCCCCCTACTACTTCCTTTCCTTGCCTAAGAAAGGAGAGCAGAACACTCACTTGCTGTCAAAAGGAAGGACATGTACAGATCATCTGGCAGCAGCGAGTCCTTCATGTCACGGAAAAACTCCTTGAGGAGTGCAGCCACATCATGCACATTCTGAGTGTCATCCAGCACTACATCCAGACCTTGATCAAATTCTTCACGGAGCTAGAAAGAAGAGAGAGAATACATGGACCCTCTGCCCTGCCCACCTCAGGCCTCCACCAGACATGAACACACCCCCACCCCCCACACACACACCCACACACCTGCTTTTCCTCACTCAAGGAACAGAAGTATAAACATAACCAATTTACCTCCCGCACTCTCTCCTCCGAGTATTCCAGAGTGAAAATCCCCACTGTGCTTAAGCCTGAAAGAAAAAAACAGGGGATGCTAAGTATATCTGGTCCCCCTCTCCCTGGCATTTCCATTCTCCCCAGCTGAATCCCAACCCCAACTGGTGGCAGGGGAAGGTTCCCATCCTCAAACCCATTTCTCTCCCCATTTCTAGAACACCATTCTTCCCCTTTAATTGCCTCCTACCTTGATTTAACCATCATTTTTTTTTCGGTCCCCTTACCATGTTTTTCAATGAAGCTGCAGCAAGCCTCAACAACCTGGGGTATTTGTTTAGCAATCGGATTGAGGCTCATTTTCCTTTTGGATCCCAGAAGTCGCTGGCCAATTGGAAAGGAAATCTTGGAAAGTTGCAGGGTCTGCAGCAGCAGGGCCCCATCCTCCAGTTCAGCCAGGCTGTCCACAGATACTGCACCCTGTAGAGAAACCCAGAGTGTCTTAAAAATGGGCGCGGGGGCTGGAGTGTCCCTTTGGACCTTCCTGAGGATTCGGTCACATTAATAATAGGAGACATTCTCTCTGTGGCAAGCCAGTTACACCCCTCCAATATGTTCCGTTCAGCTCCCCCTCCCTCTGAGGACACAGGCCTTGACCCTCCCATCCCATTCACCCACATTCCTGGATGCCTCAGGAAGGGTCACTGCCTGAACCCTGGAGTGTTTAACTCACTCGACGTCCACGGCGAGTAAACTCCCGGGGCAAGGAGGGCTCATCCCGTCTACGACTGAAAAAGCGCCTGATGCGGCCAAACATCCTTTGCACCACGTTTCCCCGACGACGGCCTGCAGCCTGACCGGTGGATTCTTCAATCTCCATCGCGGCTATTAGTTCAAGATGCTTGCGGCGGGTAAGCTCATTCACCAGCACCTCTTCCAGACGAATGCCAAATGTCTTGAGTGATACAGCTGGGGAGCCAGGGAGAGAAAGAATGAGAAACGTCAACGCTCCGCAGCGCTTAAATCAGGAGGAACTGCAGGGGCTGTGGCACACCTCTCAGCAGCCGCTGGCAGCCAACCCCACCCCTCCAGACCCGCAGCGCCCCTTCCCGGGGAGTGAGCCAAAAAAGACCCTGCAGTGGTTTGGCGAAAAGACTCCTCTCCACTCAAACTACCCCGATGGAGCTCAAGGTCCCTGCCTTAAGTCCTGCCAGGGGATGACAGCCTTGAAGCAGTGAGGGCAGTTTCTTCTGGGCGATCCGTCTGAGGTGGATGCACTGGGAAGGCTTAGGCAGATCAGTTGGGACCGCCCTGTGCCTGTAGCCAGTGGGCCATTTCCTGAAATCATCCCCTACGGTGTTGGGAGGGGGAGTGACCCCAAAATCAGTGGGCATCGCCCAGCCTCCAGTAACCAGGGACACAATGGCGGGGGGGGAGTGGGCAGCGTTCCATTTATTTCCTACCAAAAGTAATAGAGCCCCTCACCCCTCTGCTGTCCTCTCAGAATCAGGAACCACTTCTCAAAGGTGTTTGGACGGTCAATATGTAGAGCTATGGGAAGAGAAAAAAAGACACGCGCACTCACACAAATTGGATTTAATCAATGTCGAAAACATCTCAACGTATTGATCCACAGGGAGGGGTATAGCAAACAACTCAGTCCAGGATGCTGAAAGTGTTGTGTTTGCTCCCAGCCTCAGTTTCCCCGTTTGACAACGGGACCAAGCCTATCTACCACACCTGAGACTCGAAGAATTTAACCAGATCAGATGATCGGAGGCGCGGCGTGAGCACCGCACACCGTGTCAAGCAGGGTAGTAATTCCACTCAAGGCTTCAAGCATCAATTGCTGGCTCCATGGCTCCCGGACAGTGCAACAGGCTAGGGGAGGGGCTCCGCCTGCGGCGGCAAGTAGGGGTCGCCAAGTTCCTATGGATGCGCTCGCGCCTGGGCTGCCGTCCGCTCCCAGCGCCGCAGTCCGAGAAGCGGCGACTCGTACTGTCCTGGCGCTCAGACCCCCGGCAGCCAGGTCTCCACGACCCTCGCGTGGCTACCTCAGGCCACGCCCTCTGAATGCGCCTGGCGAGCCCGCCGCCCCCACACTTCTCACTGCCGCAGGGGGGCCCCTCGGCCCGTGCGCCCCCTCCTTCCCACCTCCCCCTGGGCGGCCGAGTCCGCTCGCACTCCCGGTCCCCGCACTCTCAGACCCCATCCAGGGTTCCGTACAGCCCGCTCACCCGCAGCTGGCTGAGGTGGGCAGCGCTCGCAGCGCACCTCCCGCCAACGCTCCCGCTCCCGCTCCAGAGCCCGCACCGCCCTCCCGCTCTGTGCCGGGATTGGCGTGTGTCTCTCCCAACTGTCTCGCTATCTCCCTGGACTCGCCATCTCTTGAGCATGCCGTCTCTGTGCGTCCCGGTCCTTTCTCGGAGTGTCCCTCTCGCACTGACTTGTTCGCGCACCGCACCTGGTGCGTCTGTCTCTTCACCTGCCCTCTGTCCACCTGTCTGTCCCTGCCATTCGCCTGTCTGTCTGACCGCCCCTCCAGCCCCCAGGTTTTGACCCAACTCAACTAATCTCGACCTCCCCCACATTCAGCAAATACCCTTCAACTCCCGCTTCCTCAGTTGTCCCGGCACCAAGGGACCTGAGAGGGAGCCTCTCCTACCCTCCTGGACCCCCGACTCGGCCCGTCCTGCCCGGGGTCCGCTCGCCCGAAGGAGGGGACGCCACGTTCCGGGCCAGCTCACCTCTGTTAGGTTTGAATTCAGAGAGGAAATGTCTGGCCACGAGTTCGTGGTAAGCAGTCTCTTGCAGCTTCAGACGCTCCAGCTCCGACAGACTGTGTATCGATATCATCTTCGTCCTGCGGTCCGGATTGTGTCCTGGGGCTCCTCCCAGGACGTTTACTAAAAAAATAAAGGCGGACAATAACAGCAAAGGGGGCATGATTCTGGGGCACAGTGTCCTTGCTGCCTTCAGAAAAGGAATGCAGCCACCCATTCTGGAATCGATGATTATCAAGGCTGCATCATCCAATTGTCACTGGACCTGGTGGAAGGAGCTATGGGGGGGAGGGTGGCAAAGGGGGAGGGAAAACTGGGAGGCGGCTTCACCCTCAAGCAGAGCTGCCTCTGGTTGCTTATTTAAAAAAAAAAAAAAGAACTTAAAAAAAATCAGCCCTGAACCGACAGTCCAGAAAACAGAAAGCCCAATTAGGCAAAAGGAAAAAAGGGGAATAAAAAAAAAAAAAGAAAAAAGAAGGAAAAAGGATTAAAAGAAAACCAACCAACCTTACTCATAATTTTGAAATGTACACTGAGACAAGAATAAGGTAATATTGTCCATCAATTAACTAGGACATTGATGGAGTTCATTTTTATTTTTTAATGATACTACTCTATGCTGTCCAGGTTGAATGAAATGGGCACATCCATCTAGGTTAGGAGCACTGAAAATTTGTACAGCTCTTCCAGAAAGCAAACTGGACACATAAGTATGGAGCCAAATATCATCCCCAGGCCCTTTGACCCAGTAATTCCCTTCTAGGAATCTATCCTAATGAAATCTTCCTTCAGACAGGAAAAACTATATGTACATAAGCCATAACAGGAAAGCATTTAAGGAAAAAAGCTAGCCCAGCAACAAGACTAGTTATATAAATTATGGAATGACCACAGTCTGGAAAATTATGTAATCATTAAACTGATGTTTACAAAGAGCTTTTAAATAGCAAATACAAAATATAGAATTGTATTAATCATGATTACAACCATGTGAAGGAAAATATGCACAAAAATAAAAGAAATGCACCCCAATACAAACAGCATCTGTATTAAGTGGTAGGATTTTATTTGCCTTATGCCTTTTCTCTATTTATCAAAAATTGTACAACTTGATTATATTTTTTTCATGAACAGAACATCAATTTGTACCAAAACAAACAAACATCATGTCCAGGCCATTTCTAATGAGACTCCCTACACAGGATTGGTGATCAGAGTGAAGTCTTAGTGTATTGGCAAACCTGTTCTATATGTCCCTTCTCCATGGTACCTATCTCAGGCTCCTCTGGGGCTTCATAGGATCCCCCAGTGGGGATCTCTCTGGACCCCATGCAGTATTCTTTCCTGCACATCCTGGCCTCTGTTACTCATTTGCTCTTTCATTCATTTTTTAAAAAATCGATATGAACTGCCTACTTTGTGCCAGATACTAAAGATTCAAATATGAGCAAGATAATGCTACTCTTTTCATAAAGGATCTAACAGCGAAGTGAAGGAAATACGCAAGGCAGCAACAATTTACAAAACCTTGTGATAAGTCAATGGCCAAGACATAAACAAAGTACTGTGAGAGCAGAACATCTAAGTCAGCCCTGGGGGCAAGGGGTGTGGAGAAATGGATGTCCAGAGAGAGAACAGCTTGTGCAAAGGCAGAGAGATGGGAAAGAGGTTGTTATATTCTTAAAACTGTCCAAAGGGGATGGAAGGAGATAAATCTGCATAGGCAGGGATGAGCTCAGGGATGGCCCTGTAAGCCATGTTATGGAGCTGGACCTTCTCCTGAAGGCAGTAGACAACTACTGCAGGGTTTTCAATAGAGAGTGACAGAGTCAGAGCTGCAGTTGGAAAAAGCACAGGAAGCAGTGAAAACCCGGGTTTGGGTAGAGTCTGAAGCAGGTAGATGAGCCAAGAGGCAACGAGATGCTGATACTAGCCATTGTCACTGGGGCTGGGGCAGGAAATGGATTTTATGGGTAGAACTGATGGAACTCAGAGGAATTGTGATAAAAAGGAAAGAATTTAGGACAGCTCCAAAGGTTATGGTTTGGAGTGAGTGAGTGAGTGGATGCTGGTTCTTGACAGAGAAGATAATTTGGGGAACTAAACCTTTTGATAAGAAGGGAAATGGTCACATGTCATTTTTTTTCTGAGCTCCCCTTTTCCATGGAGTTTTATGGTAACATTCTATATATTATAGTTGAGTGGGGGGAGGGAGCTTAAATCCCAAAGATCAGGTACATATATGGCTTTGACAAAGGAAAAGTAAGTAGGAGTTTATTATTCAATAATCTAATACATGAGCTCTGTCCAAAAACAAACACAAGCAAACCCACAGACCCACAAAAATCCCACCCCTCTTTTGTTTCCAAAATTTTCTTTGCCTACTTTCCTTGATGGCCAAAGTCATGCATATCAGTAATAAATTCTTGCCAGATAACTAAGGTGCAGTATGAGAAAAGACCAGGAGTCTTTCTATGGCTTCAGAACTGAGCTAGCAGGAAAATCCTTAACATGGATTTTTTTAAAGCTATTTTGACTGCAAAGCACCATCCCCTGGACCCAAGGTGAATGCCTAAGCCCAACTACTAAACTGCATCCACAAGACTGATCATTTTAACCAAAGATTATGCACAGCACCCACCTCAGTCCTAGACTAAGTCTCTAGCAAGCCCCCATTCACAATAGCAGGTCCATAACCTATTAGTCCAGGGTCTCATCCTGACACACACAGCCTAGTTCTGGCTGAATTTTTCTGACATTACTCTCCCTTTCCCCCTTTCCTCCCCTTTCCCCTTGCCCCGATCCAGACATTTATGTACCTGTTTTGGAGTTGCAGCTACTTCTTCTTCCAAGGCTTCCCAGATCTGGTCATCCAAAGAGTAGGCTGGTTCTTTTACCCAAAATCAAGATGAAAATCGATCCCTCTCTTCCCCCAAAATAAGGTAAGAACAAACAAGAAAACCTCAAAACAACACCAGCCAAAAGAGAGAGAGAGAGAGAAAGAGAGAGAGAAGCCTTTGAGAGATGAGTCAGCCTCGATGCTTACAATTACGAAGGAAATCAAAGGCCTTAGAATAAACCGTTTGTCATTGCCTCCTGCTCAAAGATAGAGGGCTAAACTTAAGAGCAATCATATGCTGCAGTTGTACCAGTAAAACTGACACTGTCTTGCTTGCCTTCAAGTCTCCCAAGGCACCAGGAGAATACAGGACAGAGCAGAGTTAGGGAGGCCAGTGTGCCCAAACAGGAAGCAGATGGAAAAGGTGTGTAGGGGGGCAAGTAAGCCAACTTCTATGCCACCACGAGACAGAGAGGCAGGTATCAGGTTTGTAAGATCTGAATACTTGTCTTTAGGCCTGGTTTTCCAAGCTCCTCATGGGGAACAAGGTGCCAAGAGACCTCTGGCCCCAAAGTGTCTTCCCCTTCCCCCTTCAGCATGGGGCTGGCCTGAAGTGACCACAACACCAAAAAATACACAAGCAGGAAGGGGAAAAGCAGGACCTATCAAGCAGTACCTATCAGTTTCAGCCTAGAATTGAAGACATTTGCAAAAATAATATCCTAAGACAAATATCTCTGGAGTTACAGCTAGGTAGAACCAAGTGCAAAGCCAAGCTTTACCATTTGTTACCTGTGTGACCTCAGGAAAATCAGTTGAATTCCCTGAGCCTCAGTGACTTCCTCCATAAAATGGGGAATTGATGCAATACCCACTTCAGCAGTTGTGTGAGAATTCAATGAATAATGTATGTGTGATATTTAGCATTGGTTTTTAATAAACACATTGATCTTGAAGGTTCTTTGCAAAGGGTCTGAGTTTACCAGAAAATATCATGTTTCAAAAGTAATTATATAAAATTAGAATTTGTATCAATGCATACAACATCTTACTCTGTTCAAGCTCTGCTAAATTTGAATTAAATTAAAACAGGTAAAGAGGGATCCCTGGGTGGCGCAGCGGTTTGGCGCCTGCCTTTGGCCCAGGGCGCGGTCCTGGAGACCTGGGATCGAATCCCACGTCGGGCTCCCGGTGCATGGAGCCTGCTTCTCCCTCTGCCTGTGTCTCTGCCTCTCTCTCTCTCACTGTGTGCCTATCATAAATAAATAAAAGTTTAAAAAAAAAAAAAAACAGGTAAAGAGGGCAGCCCCGGTGGCTCAGCAGTTTAGCGCCTGCCTTCGGCCCAGGGCGTGGTCCTGGAGACCTGGGATTGAGTCCCACGTCGTCGGGCTCCCTGCATGGAGCCTGCTTCTCCCTCTGCCTGTGTCTGTCTGTCTCTCTCTCTCTCTCTCTCTCTCTGTGTGTGTCTCTCATGAATAGATAAATAAAATCTTAAAAATAAATAAATAAATAAATAAATAAATAAATAAATAAATAAATAAATAAATCAGGTAAAGAGATCTTGGGAGACTGTTGGGAATAGATCTTTCTTCTTCAATCTCCAATGGCATCAGGTCAAGTCTTTAAAAAAATCTTACAAATTTAGGAAAACTAACTATATAGCTTAATTTTTCAAATGCTAGTATTCATGTTAGTAAAATGCCTATATGTCTCAAAATTTGTTTTTCTTTTGAACCATCCAATTTTACATTGTCACTGGCAAAAGAAAGCATAGTTATATCTAGATCAGTCAAGGGGCTAGGATATTAGCAGATGTCGAAAGAGAGAGCTTGAACAATGAGCAGAGGGACACCCAAACCAAGTCTCCAGCAATACAAAAAGGGGAAATACACATAAGTGGCGGCGTCAAGCTTGTTCCTCACGTCCTCCCGAAATGCATGGCACAGATGGAAAAACAAATTAACCAAATTAACGTCAGAAAGGTCACCCGCTTCAACATTGTGAGGACAGAAATGCTTTCATCTGGGCATAAATTCACAGTCCTCACAATTTGGAGGACTCCATTGCTCCCATCAAATAGTTTGGGATAGCAGAGTGCTTACTAGTAACCACCTATGAGAATAAAAGTAGGGGCTGCACTGATTCCATCATTTGAATCCTTATAAACTAGGCACTTTATGGCACCATCAGAATTTTGCTCCAAGCCTCTGATAGCTCCTTGGAGTTTGAGACATTGATAGTGGATGAGGGTGAGTGGCCAGCAAGCATTGTGTCTAGGTTATTCAAATGTCTACAGGCAGCGACAATGGATAAAGACATCCCCAATAATATATCACAACATGGGAAAAAGACACAGGTCTCTAGATGAAAACATTTCGACACTAGTTTGGTCTGCTGGCACAATACCTCACCTATCCCTGAGCATTACTGAGTTAGCCTCTAAGTTGTTATCCTGTAACCGGCATTTAGGCAAAGGCTGCAGTCATGTTGAACAAAATGGCTCATTTTATCCTATGCAGTAATTGTACCCCAAGATAATTAAATTTGGGGACAGTGTTCTTCGATATGTAGAGTCAGCTTATCACACCATAGCCAAAACTCACAAACTGGAGGTAGTGTTGTTAAAATATATTGAGAAAAGTTCTGGCTTCAGGAAAAAAGAATGTTTCAGGAACTGCCTAGTATATTAGAAAAGATCAGAGAGAGAAGAGACCTTAGCCATCACCTAGTCCAAAGCTTCCTTGTTCCACAGTTCAGAAAATTGAGGCTCAGAGAAGGACAGAAGTTTGCCCAAAGGCACACAGCAACTTAACAGCAGAATCTAGAAAAGAACCCAGTTCTTCTCAGTCCTAGGGCTCTTTCCACTGCCCCATACACCTTTACTCTTAATAGCTGCCAAATAACACATAGCTAACTACTGAAATCAAAAGAATGGACACATAATCAAAGTTTGATTCCATAAGCCAGAAGAGGTCGTATCTGAAGGTAGACAACCACCACAAATTACAATCTCTTTGTAAAATAAGAACAATCCTCATCCTATAGAATGTAGGATGCCCTTTTTAAATGTTATTGACTAAAGAAACAACTGGAGCCCAGGATGGTGAAAGGCAATCTTTATGCTACAAACATCCCAAAGGATAGTGCAAACGAGGTGATGTGACACCTAATACAATGAGCTATAGATATTCTCACTATTATCTGCAGGATGTGTCAGAGCGCACAGTAGTATTGGCATCAGCAAGCTGTGTAACAGTTTATCTGTTTTCCCCCTTAGGTTGTTGCTTTTATTATGCCATGGCAGAAAAAGTAAAAACTAAGATGTTCCATCAATAGGAGGGAACGTGTTTTTAAATGTCTACTTTGTCTCATACATCTCATTTTTCTCAAAAGCTTTCAATATGCTCATTATGTCTGGGTCCTAGCACACAATAGGTGTGCAATAAGTGTTCCTTAAGTGAATCATAGGATTATAAACTTTGAAGGTTTTGAAAGAACATAAATGTCTTGTAATTAAAACAGAAACAGCTATTCATGATTCATGGATAAATGAATCATGCTATTTTATTCTCACAACAACGCCTGGGAAGGAGGGAGGTTGGGTATTATGTTTCCCCGTTTTACAGAAAACAACAAACTAGGGCTAGGGAGAGGTTGTGACTTACCTGTAGTTGCACAAAAAAGGCCATGGAGGATCTGATCTGGG
Source organism: Canis lupus dingo (assembly GCF_003254725.2). NCBI lineage: Eukaryota > Metazoa > Chordata > Mammalia > Carnivora > Canidae > Canis > Canis lupus. The sequence continues at coordinate 102,683,033 of NC_064281.1, read as the reverse complement.
AACCAGCTGTCCCTATCTATCCTCAGGCCAGGCCTTTGCCTTTCCCACCAAATCATGGTATGTCTTGGTTGTTCACCTGCTGTCCGGAACTGGAACAGTCTGAATTGTGACTATCTTCTTTCCTAAGAAGGCAGCTGGATTTCTGAAGTCTTATTTATACACACTATTCTTTAGAAATGGGAATAGAGGTAGATTAGATAGATTTATCAATTGATAGATATGATAGGTAAATAAGATGATAATAAGAGAGAGAGCTGGCTCAGAAAAATAAGACTATTATGAAAGATAGAAGACAGGAGGAGATAGAGGAAAAAGGCATCAAAAGGCCTGTGTGTTCCTCCCACCACATCCCTCACCCTGGCCTGCCCCAAGCTGACAGTGTGCCATCCTGAAAAAGTCCTGACATACGGACTGGAACTTGGGTTCAAATCTCAGCCCTGCCACATGTAAGCTCACACACTCACCAACCAAGTGACCTGTAGCAAATTATCTCACACTTCTGAGCCTCAAGTTCCATCACCTTACAAAATAAGAATCATGATACCTGTTAGGTGTGATTGTGGTAAAGATTAAATACAAGGCAGGGCAGAATGAAATAATCCCCCAAAGGGCACAGTGCTGTACCAAAATATCAGAAAGTGAAATCTGAGAGAAAGACTGAACAGAAGTGTTACTATCTGGAATGAGGCATATAGTGTCTCTCTCTGGAGAGGGCCCTTGCACCGTTCTTTGAAAGCAAAAATGGGTACTCACCCCCAGTCAGCTGGAAGCATACTTTTTAGAGGGGATGCATTAAACTGTTTCTTCACTGGGTCTTTCAGTGCGTCTTACCTTGAGATGCAAGGTAACTAACTGTGGGGAGGGGGGCAGGAATGGGCTTTTAACCTAGGCTGTGAAATGTAGACAAAAGGGAACTGGCTCACAAAAGGGACTTAGTCTCTCCCTTTGGCTTCCACAGCACAGTGTGCAAGCCATCCATGTTAGAGATGGGGGAAGAAAGTAGGGAGACATATGGAGTGGAAAGCCCCAGTTTCTGCCCTTGGGCTCTTGCAGCCTAGTTGGAGGTCACACAAATGTCACAAGCCAGAAGGCCTGTCAAGAAAGGCCCATGGGCCTAATATCATTCTTCTCTGCGCTAATTTAAATACATCTCCTCTACTTTTTTTCCTTTAAGAAATACTAAGAACCGACTATTTTCTCAGGTCTGCTAGCACTAGGAAGACCCTTACTCAGCTGTAGGTTTTCAGTAAACTCTGATTCATTGTTCCTATCTTCTCAACAACCCTGTCACCTTAAGCACCCCCCTTTAAGACACACTCCCTTTCAGACACATGCATTGGCTCTCACAGACATCCATGCACACACACACATTCTCAAGCTCTCTCACATATGTATTTTTAGACATACAGAGAGAGAGAGAGAGAGAGAGAGAGAGAGAAAATGAATTCGCTACAACAGAGAAGGAGGGAAATGAGACTCTGCCATCAAGCATTTGTACCTGCAGACCACAGCTGGGGCTTCTACAGAGAGGACATGAGACAGAAAAGACCAATGGAGACACTCCCCCAAACTATTTGGACAGACCCCTAGGAAGGAAACCTTTAGAATAAAGTTGTTCTCAGAAACTGTGGTAAGAGCTTCCTCTTTTCCCTTCTTTGTTTCCCCACCCCCACCTGCTTTTCTTCTCCTTTGATTGTCTCTTCCCCCCAACAGGCATCCAATTTGCTGCCAGTTTTCTTTTTCAAAATCCTGTCTGAGTGGCTGTCATAGAGAATTGGGGCTGTGGGAGATGTTTTCCCAGTCGATGTCATGCTAAGAATGGTATTTTAGAACTACATTAAAATAACCACATTTTTAAAAAAATATCAATGTCTGCCTAACTACCTATCTATCCCCTCTTCAAAATTAGACCACCACCTTGGCTATGATGCAGGGGGAAAAACCCACCAAAAACAAAAACAAAAGAAACCTAGACCAAGAATCAGGAGCCAAGTTACTTAGCAGCTGAGTGGCCTTGGGGAAGTCGGTGAGCATCTCCAAGCCAAAACACAACTGGGGTGTTTTATTATCAGCTTGTTTATCTAAGAGCAGGGCAGAAACACAGCTCTCAAGTCTGCAGAGTCTTTGATACTTCCACAGGACTTTGTCAACTCCATGACATGGGGTCACACTGCCTATGTCCGCATTTGGGACAGAAAGGCGCCCTTCATCCCTCCGCGGGCCTAAGGGCGCCAGAGAGCCAAGGGTCTAAGCACATCTCCCTGTCTCTCGCTCCTGGAGCCCCAGCTCAGGCTGGCTGCCCTTGACCACAGCTAGGTGACAGCGGAAGAGGCGGCAGGGATGAGAACCCTCGTGGCGCGGACATTGCGCCCTCTGCCTGGGGTGCTGGTCCAGGGCCTCCGGCTGCCACCAAGCTGCGAGCACGGACTTCGGGCTGGGGTGTGCCACAGGCGTCCCGCCCCTGTGTGGCTCGAGAGAGCGCAGAAGCTGCAAAGTTCAACAAAGCCCCGCGGCGCGCAAAGACCCCTCTCAGCTCCCACTCCCTGCCGGGAACTCAAAAAATGAAAATTTGCTTGCGAGAGCTAGGGGTTAGAGCATTGAACGCGGAAATCTGGAACTTGTGTAGCACTCGCTGGCTTCCTCTCCCTCCCTCACGTGGGTCCTCCACTTGGAGGGACCCTCACCTCCCACTCTAGCCCCTCAGTGGGCTGCACTCAGGCCCCAGGAGCCCTGCCCCTGCACTACCTCTTGGCGACTCTCCTGGTCCGGCCAGGGAATCAGTGGCTGCGTGACCCGTTGGTCAGTCGTGCGGTTTGGCCGCGGCCTGTCCTGGGACGAGCTGCAGGCTCGGCTAGCGCTTGGCTCTGCCGCTCAGATTCCCCCACTCTGTATAAAGCTTTCCGCGGTGGGGCAGGGGCTGATTCATAGCAATTTTCAACGCAGCAGCCAGCTCAGTGCCTTACGCATACCTGTTTGCTAAATTCCCTGGGCTACTCCCACTGTTTCTCGCTGTACCCCACAATCTTCTCTCCCTTTATTCAAAGCTGATCTCTCCTTGGAGATTCAGCTCAGGAGTCCCTTCCTCTGAGTGCTCCAAATTTCACCTCCCCTGGTCATGCCACACAATCTCACATTACAAGCAAAGGAAAGGCAGAAGTGGAGGTTTAAATGGCTAAGAAACTTACCAAAGGGCACAGAGCTAATTAGTGGCAGAGTTGAGAGGAAGACCCAAAACTCCTGGATAGAAGCTCAGCGCACTTTGCTACCCTTCATTGCTTCCCTTCTTCCCTGATTGGTATGGCATTGGAGGGCAGGGAACATCTCTTGTTGGCCCTTTGCACACAGGGACTGCACCAGCTATAACCTCCTCCCCTCCTTGCCTCACTCTTTCTGCTCCTTGTTTCCTGTTTTGTCCAGGGCCTCTGCTCTTGCAAACTCAGAGACAAAAAGGTCATTTTGTTCAAAGTCCCGTGCAAGAGCAAACAGAAGCTGACTTTGCAAAGTCCTCTACCCACCTGGATGAGGATGGTCTCAGTAACCTCCCTCCTGCAACACACACACACACACACACACACACACACACACAACTATAGCCTTCATCATTCTTTTTGTAGCTTCTTGGCACCTTGTGAAATCAGAAGGCATCCACACCTGCCCAAACCATCTTACCTTCTAATACCTCTTCCCAAAACTGCTGCCCTTCCAATCTGCAGCCCAGCACTGGTATGTACAAATCACTGTTCAGTCAAGCAAAAATATATTATTCACAAGTACTAAATATTCTCATCTGATGCGATGAGGGTAACACGGGGTTATAAATGCAAGCTCTCAAATGGGGAGATTTCAAATATGCAATTACACCCCCTCCCAACTGGATTTTTCTCCTCTCCTGGACAAAGTAAATGGACAAAAGGAGGAGGGTATTGTTGACACAGAGGGACAGGAATAGAAAAGAAAGAAGAGAGTCAAGAATGTCACAGAGACTATGGGTGATCCTGGCAAGAGGGAAAGAGTAGGAGGCAGAGCCTGGGCAAAGTAGAGAAGGAATGAAAGGGAGGGGAGAGGAACGTGGGCTGCTGCTGACTTGAGGTGTACACAGATACTGGGGCAGCCCAGGGAGACATGGACTGCCTCCCCAAAAGCTCAGGGAAGTGGCTCTCAGATCTCCTGGATTGGAAAATTAGATCCAGGAACCCCATGGCAAGTCCCTTTTAACTACCCTAGCAAAAGGAGAGTTTCTGGCTCCAGCAGCCACAGGGGTGGCGCTCTTTGCACTTGAAGTACCACCTCGCCACCATCAGGACCAGGAAGATGCCCTCTTTTCCTCCTCCTTCCTCCCACCCCTCCCCCCCACAGTAATTCAATAAATCTTACCCAACACAGGAATGTAATTTGAATGCTCAGGGCAGTTTTCCTTTCCATTGAAGAAGAGGATCTCTCCCTCTCCTCCTGCTGCAAATGGGCTGGGTGCTGCCCCTTTATACATTCTAGAGCACCAGATCAGGAGAGGGGGAGAAAGGGAGGGAGCAGCAGTTTGAGGCTGGTCCAAATTGTCCCTGGCATCTCTCTCTCTCTCTCTCTCTCTCTCCTGTTGGATTTTTTTCTGTAGCCCCTCCTTCTGGCCCTAGCAGCTCTGCTCCCCTTCCTCACTGCAGCATCCTGCAGCCAATTTCCCCACCTTTGTGATAATGGGACTGATATTGGGGAGCATCCTTCTGGTGATGTTTGCTTTATAATGTAGGATCTTAGACTGATATACCAGGGAAGGATTTTAGTTGGGAGTGGGTGGGTGTCAAGAAGATGAAACAAGAAACCCATTCAGGTAGCCAACTGCCTTGTCAGGAAAGTAACACAAGTTGGTGTTAGGGGCAGTTGGGAGACATGATTTGAACCCCAGTGCACAGAGAGTCAATTTAGGCAGAAGAATGGCAGGTTGTCGGCTTGAGTTATAGTGATCGCCTTGGTAACATAAATACTGCACAATATAATAGTGAAAAGGTAGATCACTGAATATCACTCAGCCTCAGTTTTCTCAACTGCAAAATAGGGGAATAAATGCTCACCCCATAGCACCATGGGGAAGAACATGTGAAATAGCATCAGTATGGTACATATGGCCTGGCACAGAGGCCTTGACCCCTGGACCACCTTCTGGTGTTGGGCACAGGAGGGAAAAGGGCTTCCCCAAGGTCACATAGCAAGTAGCAGAATCAGGATTGGAATCTAGGTACCCCAAACACCCCCCCAAGAAGGGTGCTTTCCACCTCACTTCCTACTCTAAGAAGGCTGCCAGCGCTATCCTTGGGGACCTGGCTGGAGTGGAAGGGGGTGGGTGGGTTAAGAGCCGATTCTCTGAAGTTGTATACAGAGACTCTACCACTTAGCTCCAGCCCAAGGGCTCAGGTTTATGCTTCATCCCCCTGCTCATCATCACTCAGGTAATCTCCCCATGCCATCTTGGACTGATTCACTGCCACTGTAGTGCCACCTCTGCTGCTCAACTCTGAGACAGTGAGTGACTCACCCTCTAGCTGGCCAGGGCCTCTGCCCTCCAGGAAAGAGGCTTTCTTCTTAATTGACTGCAGAAGCCTCAGCCGCAGTGGAACAACGCCCTTCCAGACAGGCTTCAGGATGGAGGGCTTTGAGGAGGAAAGGAATAGCTCCCTACCCCAAAGCTACCACCTGTCTTGCCCACAGCATCTGGGGTGGCACTACTGGAGTCCTCTCTCTAGATTCCTTATGATAACTCCTTAAGTGTCCTCAAGTCTCAGCATTTCCAAAAGATTTTATTCAGGACATCTCTTGGTTGCATGTAATCCAGCCACAGTGTTGGACACAGTGTGTGGCACTGTGCTGGACACCCACAAGACATAAAGTAAGAGGAGATGTCCCTGGTCCCCAATGAGTGTTCATTACAAATTTTAAAAAAATTAACCTGGCAATTTGGTTAGGACACAGGGAGAAATAAATAAATAAATTAGTAAGTACCTGTGAGTAATGGAGGTGATGGACAGAGGCGCCTCACTGGAGTCCCAAGGACTGGGGCTGTAACCTGGAATGTCTTGTAACTATCAAGTGGCATCACTAAAATCACTGGTGCAAGCATTTCCCTTAAACACAGAACATCGCTTAAGGAATTGAATGCTAACTTTTTTTCTGGCATTGCTTAGGGGCATCGTCTGGTGGCCATTTATCCCTCCCCCTGATTCTCCAATTCCCCAAACTTTCAAATCTTTATATCTGATTAGGGTTGGAGAGAGGAGGAAGGGCTAGAAAGGAAGGGAGTTCTTCCAGATCTTAACTGGGATAAACACTTTGCATGTGTTTCCTCCTTCCAACTTCACAACCACCCCGCCAACATACCTCAGTGACTTGCTAAGCTAGTCACCTACAAAGCCACAGAACAGGGATTCGAAGTAGAACGACTCTGAAGCCTTCAGTACGGCGCTTTACACAATGCGCCGCAGGAGACAGATGTCCTCTTCCTCCACCTCTCCTACCCCCGCTGTCCAGTATATTGTCCAGGGAGGAAAGCAGGCGACCGGAGCCAGATAGTCATCTGGATTCAGAGCCTTCTGGAATAACCCCTGTAGCAGGTAGCCTGTACCTCAGAGTTTCCTGTGGGGGCTACCTCGCAGTGCAAAGCACCTTTGGCAACTCTACCGCCCCCTGCCGCCAGTGGCTCCACAGCCTTGGCCGCAGTTCTCGGGAGAGCTTGTGTGCTAAGAAAACAAAAAAACAAAAAACTCACCGGTTGCCCAAGAGCTGTCACAGGCTGGTGCGGGCTGCAGATAGCTCTACCAGATTTGGTGACATAAGCGGGAGGGAGGAACATATATGACGCCCTACTATGTGTCCAGCGCGGGGTCAGTGATTTTTATGCAGAAAATTAGTTGCTTTGCAAAATAGTGAGTTCTCCATGAAGAGAAGTCTTCAAGCTAGGTTAGGACAGGTTTCGCAAAAAGCTTCTCTGCAGATCTAAACTCCTTACTTCTTGAAACCAATAATGCCCTCCACCCTTAAGAGTTGTCCACTCTCCCAAAGATAGGAGGAAAAACACCCCCTGGGGGGCAAAGGTCAAGGCGCTGAAGGATCTGGGGGAGGGTACGGTAGGAGGAGCCTCCCGGGGGGTCGATTATACGAGGAAGCAGGGTCCCCGCGGAGCCCTAGCGCTAGCCACCCGCCGGCGGATTCCCCCAACCTTCCAGCTTTCCTAGGTTGCAACTGGCCCCCCGCCTGGACCCAATTCAATCCCTTTACTTGGGACTGGAGAACAGGCGTTAAGGGGGCAACACCTCAGGTCAAAGGGAAGATAGCGTCTGTGCCTTCACCGCCTCGCCGGCCCATCCCCCTTCCTTCTTTCCCCTCCTCCCCTCCTCGCCCCCTTCTCTTCCGCCCAGAGGGAAGGAGGGGGCGGGCTGTGTGTGTGTGTATGTATGTATGCATGTACGCGTGTGTGCGCGCGCGCGGATGCGGTTCGTCTGTGTGTGCGTTCGGTGTGTGGCTGGGTGTGGGGTGTGGAGTATATTTGGTTTGCGCTCGGACGTGGAGCGTGTGTTTTGCGCAGTGTTTGTGTGTGCATGCTTGTAAGTTGTACATTTCTGCCCGATTATAGTGTGACTATGTGGGTGCGATCTGGATGTGGGTGTGTTCGATGTATGATTTCTGCCGGGTTCGTGGTCGTGTTGTGGTGAGTGTGTATATGTGTGCAGTGTGTATATGTGTTATGCTCATTGAACCTTGTGTGCATAGGTGTGTTTGATGTGTGTTTACCCTTGGATGTGCTATGCCAGTGTGAGTTTATGGGTGGTGTTTGTTGGGGTGTATTGTGTGTGAGTGAGTTCATGAGCAAAATGTCTTTATGTGAGCCTACTTAAGCTGTGTGTGTTAAAAGGTTCATGTGCATGAAGGTATGGAGTGTGTGTGTGTGTGTATTTGGGTGTGATGTGTTCATGTGTGGGGGGAGATGCATGTGGCCAGTGTATGGGCTCAGATGGAGGGCTGGAGACCATGTGTATTTTGGAGTGGAGTGCTGCCTGAGCGGACTGGTATAGTGTGTGAGAGAACTGGGTTGTTAAGAGAATCCAAGTGACTGCGCTTGATGGGTGTTTTTTTTTTAATTGGGGGAGGGGCGTTGCCCAAGGACTGGGAGAAAGGAGGTAGGGACCAGAGACTCTGGCAGGGTCGCCGCTGGCTTGACCTGCTGTGTCTGGGTCCGCCTGCCCTTGGCTGGTGCGTCATCGCAAGGCCTGCTGGGGCAGGGTGTGAGCTTACCTGGCTGCTTAGAGGAAAGAAGAGGAGGGCGCTGCACGTGATTGGCCAGGTAGGGCACCTAGGGGCGCGGTGCAGGGGCTGGTGGGAGCAAACTGGAGAGATTCTTGGTCACTCGCCCAACACCCCTCCCCCCTGGAGATCCCAGTCCTTGCCTAGCTGAGCCCAACTATTTGCTCAGGGCCTTGCTGTTTCACATCTCCTTGGCTTTGTGTGGGCAGATCCAGTTGCCTGGAATCTCTTTTCCCCTGGGCCTCGTGACAAACTCCTACTTATTTTTCTAAGACCTAACTTAAGAGTCACAAAACTTTCTCTGATTTTCTCCCTCCCAGTTGAAGGCTCCCTCCTTTGAGCCACCATAATTACACTCTTCATACTTCTCATGACATGATCATACATAACTGGATACATAACTACAATTATTGGTCTCTCCTTTTAAACTCTGAGCTCCTGTAGAGAACGTCTGGGATATAGTAAGAGTAATGGTAGTGATCATCATAATAACGTTACCATTTATTAAGTACTTGCTGTGCACCAGGCACCAGGCTAAGTGCTCTTACAATCATTACCTCTTCGAGTCCTCACAATGACCCAATGAGATAGGTGGAGCTATGATTATCGCTATTTTATACATCACACATCAAGCTCAGAGTAGTAAAGTAACTACTCCAAGATCACACAGCCAGAGGGAGGTGGAGCTAGTATTTAAATACAGGTTTGCTATGTTCCCTAAACCTTTTTTCTATACCAGGCAGCCTCACCCAGTCTCCTGATTCCTGCTAGGCATTGAAGTCTCTATCAAACAGTATCATTTCTCAACAAATCTTTCTTTTGAGTTTACTGACAGCACCAAGAGTGCTCAGCATAATTACTTTCTTTGTCTCTCAGATAGCTGATACCTTCTCCACCTAATTACCTGCTTTGTTGACACCTCAAAATCTTTAATTACTCTAGGCTCATAAGCACCTCACCAGCTCCTGTTCTGGGAGCTCTCCTTAGGCTGGTGCTGAAAGATCAGAGAATGAGCATTGTCTAGCCATAGGGTCAGGGGAATTGGGTATGGAGAATGATGGAGGCGAGGGGTCAGAATGGAGTGAGGGAATGATTTCACAGTTCCCCCAGGCCTGTTTTTACAGCATTACCACCAGAAGTTGGTATGCAGTAAATTTCTTTTTTTTTTATTTATTTATTTATGATAGTCACAGAGAGAGAGAGAGAGAGAGGCAGAGACACAGGCAGAGGGAGAAGCAGGCTCCATGCACCGGGAGCCCGACGTGGGATTCGATCCCGGGTCTCCAGGATCGCGCCCTGGGCCAAAGGCAGGCGCTAAACCACTGCGCCACCCAGGGATCCCGGTATGCAGTAAATTTCAAGCAGGACAGTCATCTCCATATCAAGCTGCACATTGAAAAACAAGCAGATTCCCCCCCCCCCCAGAAAAAATTCCTGAATGGCCCTATTTTGTATTATTCATGTTTGGTGGGGGAAAGAGGGAGCACTGTGCTTGCCTAATGGGGCTCATGCTGCTCTAATGCCTTCCAAGCAGCCTCATATGAGAAATCCAAATTAAAACAATACATGGGGGGAACACATTTATGGCGGGGTGTCAGGCCAGTCACAGCTTCCAGCTCAGCCCCTAGGGAACCAGCCTAGACTGCTGCAAAGAGGTCAGGGGGTGGAGAGAGAGGGACAATTCAACTGTGGTGAGTCACTTCACCACTTTTCAGGGGGGAAAGCGAGAAGCATGATTTAAATTGCTACAGTTATTATTGTGCCCTCTCAACTGGCACAAATGAGCCTGGTGTGTGGCCGAAAAGCAGCTGGAACATCCATAAAACTTCCCTGAAGCTGGGCCTGGGTCAGCACCTCATCCTGGGTGGGCAGGAAAACCATTGCCTAAACTAATATGTAGCCAGAAAGTCTCCTTTTGAAAAAAAAAATGGAGCGGGGTGATAGAGAGGCCAGTCTCAGTCACTCAGGGCACAGACTAGCTGAAGCCCTTGGTAAGTCCATATGAGGAGTTCATCAGACTTTCATTTCTCCCAGCATCTAGTCTCAGGCATTTGGCTTTCCTGCAGCTGTGGATCAGTCTGACACCTCTTCTGAATATACCAGCTTCTCTTCCACTTCCTCAAAGTCACTCTTGTGAGCCCTCTCCCTCTTCTAAGTTTCTCTTCCTGCCTCCCATCCCAACACACACACACACACACACACACACACACACACACACACACACACTACTTGGAGCTTAAAATCTGCACTATGCCTTTTTCTCTTTGGAGTTTATAACATGAGGATTATAAATTATATGGAGAATTGTAAAGGTGGAAAATGCTTTAATAACTCCCATTACTCTCAACTGTAAACAGAAATTTGCTTGTTTTCATATTAAAAACAACCTGTTAGGGGCAAGGTACAGATGTGAATTTTTTTATTGAGGAGAGAGATCTTGGTTTCGCCATGAGAGTAAAGCCCTTTAAAGATGAGAATCTTTGACTTTTCCGTAGGGGCAGAGGAATTTTGGAGTGAGAAAGCATTGAGTTATATCCCCGGCTCCATCGCTTCCTTGCTGTGTGATCTTGGGAAGGTTACTTCATCTCTCTGAATCTCACTTTTTTTTCTTATGTATATTGGAGATATTAACACCTGCTTTAGAAATGCTCAGAGGACTGAAAGGGGTAGAATATGGAAAGCACCAGCCAAATGCCTAACGTGCATAGAAAACATTCAAGAAAAGGTTAATTCCCTCCCTCACTGTACTCCCCTCCACCTTTACCGTATACCCCAGTGTCTCAACCACTTTGTTCAGCGACTGAAGCCGACTGACTGAGCTGCCAATTTTCCTCATTACTTATGTGTCTGACACTCTTGAAATAACCCCTCTTCTTTTAGGACAATGTTTTGATCAGCCTAATGCAGCCCGGGAAGAACTGGACCCTTAGTCCAATTCTCACTCTGCAGTTTCTCCTGGCAGTGTTAATGAGACCAAGGTTTCAGTGGTAATACTCCATGCAGGAAAGTTTCAAACTACCTGCCCAGTATCTAGACTCCCCCCGCCCAGTTATGAAATGAACTCCCCAACCCTCACTGCCCGCCCATTCCGGACCCTGTCTCCTATATATACATGCTGTGCCATGGTACTCAAGGGAATGACAGCATGACTATTTCCTGGCGAAACTGCCCCCCCCCACTCCTGCTTGGTCTTCCTTATTCACTGCCACCCTAAAAATTAAAAAGGATTTCAAAGGCCACTTCTTCTAGCAGCCACCAAGGTTGGGAGGCAGATAGGGTGACGAGAGAGATGGTGGGTATTTTTCTGATATCTATTTTACAGCACTTAAAATACAGCTCCAGTTAGTTGTTTATCTGTTTGCAGTTAAAGGAAAGTAAAATCTACCCTTAGCCTAAAATCTAAAATGGTCAAGTGAGAGAAGACCCCTCTCTATGCCCTTCCCTCCCTGATGCTGTTGCCTCCCTCTAGAGACAAAAGTAAGTCACTACAAACAAAAGCTGCATTTAAGAAGGAAGTGGTAGGAGGTTAAAAAGTTGAGCATTGGGGTTCTGTAGAATCCCCTAAATTGAGATTTGAGGTCGGAAAAAGCTCTGAGAGGCTGGTATCCAGGTGTTCCAAGTCTTTGGAAGATGCCTTCACCTTCTCCTTTTCCCTCACCCCTCTTATTAATCTTGCATGCTACCCCTCACTGACCCCAGACTCCAGCATGCAACATTATCTCTTCGGGAGTCCTTCTGAGGATTTTGGAATTTAGAAAAACTTCTCCAGCGCCTACCCATCTCTGCTTCTGAGGAGGCCCATAGCCTCTGCTTTGAGGAGGGAAGAAGGAGGGTTAGCAATGAAGGGTCAGCGTACCACACCTCTGGTGAAGCAGGGGTTTAGAATAGGCTCTGGCCATTTAATAAGCTTCCCTGAGTGCAGGGACCTACTAGTGGCTGGGTATTGGGTGCTCATCCTGAGGAAGCTGTGCGGTTTCTCAAGAGGTGTATCTGAGATATAACAGTAGCTGCCAAGGCTCATCAAACATGCCATCTACCTACTTCTGCTGATACATGTGAGAACAAATGATACTGCCAGAAAGAAACAGAAAGCATCTCCTAGTGACTCAGAGGGCCAGCAATGAAGACACAGGTGGTATTTGCACTGCATCTTCCAGTTGAAATGTGCATTTTTTCTCAGAAAGGAATCTACAAGTAATCAAATAGATCAAAGATCAGAATTTGGACTCTGGGCAAGGGAACAGCACTAACATCATATTGACTACCTAGCAACTGTTTGTTGTATATCAGCATAGGGCTAGGAGCTTTGCAAATGTGATCTCTTTTAATATCATTCAAGCTTTGAAATCACACCAAGGCAGGTCAGAATCCTTGCTCAGCCACTGTGTGGCAGTGGACAAGTTACTTAACTTCTCTGAGCTTTTGTGTTTTTGTTTTTGTTTTTGAGCTTTTGTCTTTAAAATAAAGATAAGAATACTTACCTCGGAGACAGTTGTCATGAATGTTAAATGAAATCATTTATGTAAAGTGACTGGTTCATAGTAAATCTTTGGAGAAGGAAAAAAACACATCTTTTGATACCTGAGCCATAGAGTATTTAATGTAATTGATATACCATATGAATATGATTATTCTTATTTATAACCTGGAAATGTAGGCATTATTATATCATTTGAAGAGAGGTTAAATAACTTGCTCCCCGCAACACAGGGCAAAAACAGGCCTAGATCTCAAACCAGTTCTGCCTCTTCCCACCCAGTTTTAGAGGACATTTTATGGTCATTGAGAAGAGGCTGACTTGATCTAGTCATTACATTTAAGCTACAATTTGAAGGGGAAAAAAAGCCCTTAGATTAAACACAGTATAGTGGGATTCTAGATAATCATCTGATTTATTTGCATATCACAGGCCCTGTATTATCCTTTTTAAAACATTTTTAAATTATAAGAGTAATATAAAAACAAACGTGATAAAGGTTTTAATAAACAGAAATAACAATTATGGCACCCACTTAATAGAATCTCTTACTTTACTTTGTTGCTGAATTTTCTTCCAGTCTTTCAAAAATGCATACTTGACACAATTATAATCATACCGTTTCCCACATTGCTACATATTCTTCATGAACACCATCTTTATGGCTGTAGACTAGTCTAACAAGTGGTACAACGTAGAGTCTGTTTAACCATTCCACTAGTGTTGGACGTTTAGGTTGTCCTAGTAGATGAGCATGAATAAAAGAATGATGTTGCTTACAGCATTGCCATAATCACCCTCAGGGACCTGGTGTCCTGTTCTATCAATGCCCAATATGCTTTTCGTCATTCGATATTTAAGTTTGATGAATGTCAGCAATACCACTGGAGCCTGAGGTACGTTCTGCAAGAGTATTATTTTCTGCCAGTTTTCATCGCACAGATTCTGTCTTTAAGCCTCATGGTGGGTAAAGTGGCTAATCTGAGAGCGTCACATTTTTTTTCCTATGGGAAAATGTCTTTTGAGGTGCAAACAAATGATTTACAAAGGAATTTGGGGAAGTCCTACCATTGGTGAATGGGGGTGCTCATCTGATAGCATGACAGGGGGAGTGGGATGTCGCACTGGCAAACTTGCCCCAGCTCTGAAAAAATAATCCTGTTACAGCTGAATCGGGCCTGGTCTCAGCAAATTGATTGGGTCCCATCTCCAAGGAAAGATCAAATTTGTATGTAAAGTGGGCTCCATGGTCCCTTCAGCTTTAGAGTTTTGGCTGCTTTACAGAAGTTCAACTGTCTGAGGCTAAATCCAATGCCAAGAGCAAACTGGAAGAGAGAATTTCAAGTGGGTCAATCGTGCTGTCCCTTTCCCTGGGAAAAAAGACCTTTCTGGGCCACTATTCTTCCCAAATCTCCATGATGCCTCGTCCAGATGTCTTCATATGGTTGTCCATTGTCCACTACCACCATCAAAAGATTACTCTGACATATCAACTATCTTCTGGGAAAATTGGAGGTGGGTGGGTGAGAGACATTTAAAATACTTCTCCCTACTCTATCCAGCCAGTGGCCAGCTACTTCCCTCCACCTCTGACTCCAGAGGATTTCAGGAATATATCTGAAGGGAGGCACCCATGGCAAATTATAGCCCTACAGAATATTAATAGTTATGTTGTACAATCACATGAATAGTTATTATTCATATTGCACAGCATTGGTCAGGGAAGAGAGTAATGAACAGGTTCTTACCTGGTCAAAAAAAAAAAACTGTACCCAAAGACTAATTATTGCAGAGTGCTGTCCTGTGACTTAAATGAGATTATACATGTAAAGGAGTGAGCCCAGGGCCCAGCACCTGGGAAGGGCTTCACATATATTGGCTGCTATTATGAGTAATGGAGCTGGTGTGGGCAGTGGCATGCTACCAGCATATGTGGGGGAACAGGTCTCACTAGAGTAGACATTCAGTAGCAAATCTAAGATCTCACACTTGGGTTCAAACACCAACTAAATACAGAATGCAGACACTGAAAAGAACTTGGCTTGACTGTAAAAAAAAAAAAGTAGCTTCAATTGAAAGTACTTCCAGTATGAATAAACTATTTGTGTGAACTGTGTGGTATGTACGTGAGATTTATGTGTAGGATGTGCACATGTGATATGGGTATATTGTACTGTGTGTGAAAAGCACACGATGAGAGTGAAGCATGTGTGTTTGTGCATCCGTGATTTGAATGTGGGCATGTGTGGGTGTGGGAATGTGTACGTATGTGCTTATTTATGACTAAGTATCTGTGTACCATGAGTGTCATGTAGGCTTCCAAAAGAGGGAAAGTCAGCCATCCAGGACTATATTTACAGGGGCACAGCTGGAAATCCTCTTTTGGCCAGGTCATTAGGCATTCACAACTTGGAACATGTTCAAAGAAGAGCAGCTAGATGCGGGTAGGAGACTTGCAGCCATGTCACATGTCCAACAGATGAAGAAACTGGGGAGGTTTGGCCTGCATAAGAATAGGGGTGAGTGGGGGTGGGGGAATGGGGAGGGCTGGCACTCTTCCATTGTGAAAGGATCATGAAGGTCAGTGCCAGGGCCAGAAGGACATAGATTTGGGTTCCATTTAAGGAAAAGTCTTCAAATGTAAATAGACATGGATGTCTTTAGATAGGGATGGGCTTTCTTGTGTGATATTAACCCAGTCCTAATGGGGTTATTCCTAAAGGAAACTTCCTATTCGTGATCTCATTAGAGTCACAGACAACCTTGTAGGCCAGGTGGGGGTGGAACAGTTCCCCTCCCTCCTTTTCTCCAACAGGGTGCCTGGGCCATTAAGGCCTTAAAAGGCATTCATAAAACTCCCTCCCCCCTTTTTTCCAATTTACTAAGCTCACATAAACTTGAACAAATGTACAGAACAAAAAATTAAACTCTCTGTGTGTATGCAGATATCTTTCCTTCTCGGAGATCTTGTGGCTTGCCAGAGACTATACTTGAATTTGCTAACCACGCTGCAATCCCTGAGCAGTAGTCAGACTCCTGGGATGGTTCTCAGCAGGGTGCTGAGGCTGACAAGAACTGAAAACAAGTTTTTGCTGAAATAAGTTGTTGAGGCCCACCCTCTCCCTGCCTCTCCTCCCCCGCCTGTGAGGGGGCAGAGGAAAGAGGAGACAGCCCCAGGTTTTGTCTATGGCTGGTGACCAATGACGCACTCTCACCAATATAGATTTTGGAGGTGGAGACTATGGAAAAACAGGTGGCAGTGGGGGCAGGTGGCAGCCTGGAAGGGGTGGGGCCTCCCAAGGGGGAGTGAAGGACAGTGTGGGTAGGGGTCCTGGGAAATCTCAAAAAGAAACAAACAGTCTTCTGAAACTTTAAGAAGGAAAAAAAATCGGTTTTCAAAAATGTGCTTTATAGAAGCAGTTCCAGGAAAGGGGTGAAATGCCACCCACATATTTTGATCCGTGCTGTGATCTTTGCACATCTATGGCCTCAACTCCACAGGGAAAGGGGAACAAAGCATTGATTTCAAGCACCCAAGTAAAGACCCAGGCTAAAGACCCCAAGCCTCCGCCCCTGGGCAGTTTGGGGCAGTGGGCAGTTGGCAGGGCAACAGAACCAGATTTGCTGCCGACTCCTTGTATGACCTTGAGCAGGCCTTTTGCCATCTCTGGGCTTCAGTGTCGCCATGTCTTAAATGAAGGGGTTGAATTCGACGACTCTAAGAGGCCCACGGTGATATTCCGTAGTTAAGGTTGGGATGCTAGGGACAAGATTCGGCCAAAAGGACCTCCCTCCCCCCTCATCTTCATCGTCCCTGGGCCCTGCCCGCGCAGCCTGGAACATTCCCCCTCGGGGCTTTAGGGCCCTTGGGTTGCGGGGTGGCGCGTCGGGCCCCAAGGCTCCGCGGTCTCCCCGCGCGGTGAGCCAGCGGCTCCGCCCCCGCGCTCACCCCGCGTCCTGCCCGGCCATTAGCGCGATTGCTCGCGGTTCCCGGCAAAGCTGGTGATTTATGCGGGGCCTCGACGGGGCAGTCCCTGGAGCCAGGAACAATTAGCTAAAAGCCAGCGGGAAGGGAGACGAGGGGGCGGCGAGCCAAGCCCCAGGGCGCCCAACCGGGGCTGTGGCCCGCCGGCTGCCCCGGGCCCGAGCGCCCCAGCCCCCAGACTCGGTGGGCCCAACTCACCACGGCGGGGGCGGGGCTCAAAGGCCGAGGCGAAAAGGCAGTCCAGGATCCACGCCATGACCCGCGCCGAGTGCCGGCCGCCTTGCAGCTGGCTTCCGCGCCGTCCCCGCACAGGGCCGCCCTAAGTAGCCCCCGGTGACCACGCCCTGAGCCGCACCCTGCACCCAGCTCGGAGTGTCTTGGTCACCGGACACCTCGGGCTTGTCACGAAGGGGGCAGGGCCTCAGGGGAGCGCCCCCCCTCCCTCCGGAGGAGAGGCCGCTGGTCCGGTAGCCCCTTCCCCCACCAGGAGGGAGACCAAGATGCAGCTCCTGTCCCCGGGAGCTCACTCTGAAGGCGAGACCCTGCCCCTACCCCGGGGAGCCCCGAGTCTGAGGGGAGACGCCACCCCAGCCCCGGTGAGCCCCGAATCTGAGTGGGAGGGGAGGTCTCTGCCTCCAGGAGCTTTTGATCAGGTGCGTAAAAGCGGGCCTGTCCCCAGGAGCTGGAATTTGTAGGCGAGTTGGTGCACCTGTCCCAGGGAGCCTCAGATCTGAGAGGGAGGCTGTATACCAGCCCTACAAATCCCCGCGATTGCGAGGACACATCATCTCAGCCCTGGGGAGACCCAGTCTACTGGGGAAGCGGTGTCTGCCCCAGGAGCCCTGAATCAGAAGGGAAGGAACCGTCTCAGCCCTTGAGAACCTTCTGTCCTAGGAGAGGCATCACCTCAGTCCTGAGTAGCTCCAAATCTGATTTTAAATCACTGTTCCATTCTACAGAACCAAGAATGTGAGTAGGAGAAAAGAGCTTTGCCCCCTCGCCCACCCAAGGAGCCCCAAAGCTGAGACTAATTTTACTGCCCTTGCCTTTGCAGCTCCCTCAGAGAAGAGGGAGATGCTATGCTTCCTGAGAACCTTCGTTTTTAGGGGATTAAACTCCAAGTGAGATGAAAGAACGCAGTGTCAAGTATATGTAAGTATGGAGTGCCCCCCAGGTGCCACTGACTTACAGATTCCGCCGCCTATACTTTTTGCTCAGGGCCCTGGCATAGGAGGGGCACCAACATTTATTTTTAGAAAGAATTTGATATCTGATATTTCAATGGGGGTGGTGGTACTATGTTGGATTTTATTATACTTCTTCTATGACTTTGTATTTTTAAATTTTAAATACATATGGGGGCACGTACCATAATGGGTTCAGTGTTTAGGGGCATCTGGTAGTAGTAAACCAGCCCTGAGCTGCTTAAGTCCAGAGGCCCAAAATAATTTCTCCCCCAATCCTCCATTGGCAGTCGTGGAGACGTGACTCTGTGCCTTGTTTTTCTCCACTGGGAGAAGGCGCTCTGTAGATCAAAATTCTAGTGAGGAAGTAGCAAGAAATATGAAAAATCCTCTTCCAACAGCTCGATTGCAGGCCTAAGGAGAGGAAACTGCAATCACAAGTCCTTTGGGGAGAGCAGTTCTTACATTTGCTTTGTTAACCACTGATATTAGCATTAAGGCAGCAGAAGGGGTGCATAAAGTGGAAGAATCACCTGTACTTTGTCATGCAATTCTTAGCAAAGTTGAGGTCTAGTCAGAGTTTAAAGGGTTTCCTTCCACTCATTTTCCTTCCTTTCTGGGAAACATGGTACCTCCCTGCCTTTGCACCAATTTTAAAATCATTTCCAATTTTCTCTGTATTCTAAAAGCAATCAAAGACAACAAACATTCACCATACCTGCTCTTTTACCAATTTCTGCTGTACAAATACCCAGTCATCCAAGCCAAACAAGTCTGACATCTAGAAATGTCCAGTTTCAGGCCTTGGATATTGAAATCTCAGCCTTACCTCTTCCCATGAGCTTATCCACCACCAGCTTTTGTCATGGCATCAATGGGTTTCTTGTTTTTTTTTTCCAAGATGAAGGAGGTGTTTTTTTTTTTATTGTTGTTGTTGTTTTGTTTTGTTTTGTTTTGTGTTTTTTTTTGTCTCCCTCCTGGGGCGGCTGCCTGCCCAGTCCAATCCAATGGGCCTCAATAATTAAAGTTTCTCTGCTTCCAGGATAGCTCTACTAGAGGTACAAACTCCTGACAGCTGGCCTTTGTTGCCTTTTTCTGAAAGATATGATGTGGTAAAGGAACAAAGCTAAGGATCCTTACAAACCTAGATTGAAAGCCCAATTCTGCTATGTACTAGCTATGTAATTGCAGGAAAACTAGAAAGCCTCTCTGAGGCTTGGTTTTCGTCATCTGTCAAATGGGGATATTAATGGCTGTGAACAGGTTCCAGCCAAACTAAGGCTAACTCTTTGGGGAAAAAAAGAGGGAGAAATATAAGTTCAGAATTCTCAAGAAAATGTACTTAACCATTCGAGTTAGCAATTTCTCCTCTCCATTTTTTTTGACCCACCTCCTCTGCCACTTAATTACTTAGTGTTCAGTTTCCTTTGAAAATCTTTACCCTTAACTAAATGTCACATAAAAGGGGAATGCATTCATCTATCAATCCATTCACTCATCTGACAAATATTTATCAAATGTTCTTTGTATGCAAGATATTGAACTATGTATATAATGTTGGTTCACTGAGTGAATGATTGCACAACTGTTTTTAAGTGTATAATTTGAAAACCTATACAATAACCTGAAAATATACTTATGATTATTTTAAATGAAAAATAATCAACATGCAAAATGTATGCACATTATTATATAAACAGTACTAATAAGCTTATACATAGGGGGAAAAAGGCTAACAGGAAATTCACCAGAATCTTAATATTGATCATATTTAAGCAATGCAATTATGGGTAATTTTTAACTGTTTTATTATTTCCATATTTTAGTATTTTCCAAACTTTCTTTAATAAACATATATCATTTCTGGAGTTAAAATACACTACTTATAGAAAAACAAATCTGTAACCTTGTCTGTGCTGAAGAAAGGCTAGGGGAGTGACTGGTGCCTTGAGGCTGGGGTCATGCAGAGCACTGGGGCTGACTTTGGAGACCCAGAAAAAGCTGAAAGTTGCGCCGTGAGTAAAATGCAGGACTTCTTTCCTGTGCAGAGGCACATAACCAGTTATTACTGCTTCTTCCCAAGAATGCAGAGCCTCTTAGCACCCTCCTCCACCAGTCAGAAGCCTGCTAGCCTGAACCTGCAACCTCTTACCTAAGGTATGTACTCACAAGGGGCCTGTTGGGTATATCTGCCCTCACCCTAACAGTGCAAGGCATAGAGCTTGACAGCTTGTGGCCTCTGCAGGGTCTTTCATTGCAATTCCAATTAAAAGCCAAGCACCATGCTCCTTACTTCTACTAGGTCATTGTCTACCATGAGGTCTTTCACAGAAAGAAAATATATTTTAACTGGGATATTTTAACGATGATGAAATCAAGCTGGGGGCTTGTTGACTGTGAGAAGGAAGACTTCAAACCTTCCTATTTTTTTTTCCTGAAGCTCAAAAGCACTTGTCACCCAGGCGAACAGTTGTTAATTAAATGAGATTTCAAGAATGAAAGCTGGTCATAAGTTGGAGTTTCACAAAATATGGCCCATTGGACCAGATGTAGCAGAATCACTTTGGATGTGCTGTAAGGATGCAGATTCCCTGCCCTCATTCGAGACCTAGTGAATGAGAATTTCTGGGCATGGGGATCAGAAAACTGCATTTTTAGCAAGCTCCCCACAGGGGCTCTTATATCCAATACAATTAAAGAAACTCTGGTACAGTGGAAAGACATCTTTCCCTGAGAACCCTTGAACATGGTGTCTCCTCATTGCACTCCAGCGACAAGGAGCACTGGGGCAGCCTTCTGGGGAATGTGATCCCTTTCACCCTACTCTACTTCCCTTTGGTGTGTGGGTAAATATATAACAGGAGAAATTGAGCAAACCTTAAAACTCAGTGGGGACTAGTGGCAAAAAAAGCATACTCCATAAAAGTTATCCATTTGGATTTTCTGAGAACCCTGGTATATGCCTATATAGCATTTTTCAGTCTGGCTACCTCATTTGGACTCCCTACTTGTTGGGTTCCTTGTGTCACACAAAGACAGCTGAAGTACAGTGGAAAGAGCGTGGCATTTAAAGTTCAAATATCATGGGAAGGGAAAGGCTGGGCATCCTGACCTACTGGCTGGATGAGCCCAAGTAGGTCAGCTACCCAACCTGAGCACCAGGCTCCTCTTTATCTAATGGAGATCCCCAACCCCTGCTCACCTCCCTCAACAGATTGTTATGAAGGGCTCCGCAATTTCAGGAGGGAGATGACAAGGGACTCTGCCTCCAGGCCTGTGGATGGAATTAGCAGATTGGCAACCCTGTCTCCCAGCACCTCCTTTAGAGGAGTCCCATTAGAAGGTTTACGTGGTGTACATAGGGATCATATGTGCTCTTGCAAAGGGGCTATTAACCTTAGGACCTCAGGACTTTGCCTCTCTGCTTTTCTGTTTGGGAAAGATTTATCTGGGTTCTTGGTAAACATAGCGAAATTCTGGCACGGGGGGTTGGGGGGTAGAGCTTCCTCATTTTTCAAATGAGATTATACAAAGAAAACTGGAAAAAAAAAAGAAAGAAAACTGGAAGTTCCTTTCTAGCTACTTAGCACTCCTAGAATACATTGCTTCCATAGCACATCTTTTCCTGCCAGAACTCGATTGCTTCCAAACTTTTCATATAACCAAAGCCTGACAAGGTCCTGGCACTATCGTCATGAGGTAGAAATAGGAGAGAATTCTTCCCACTTTTAGTTAGAAAAGCTGAGGCAAAAAACAGTAAGTGACTAGCCCAAAGCACCGAGAGGATGAGAGATGAGCCAGGACCAGCTTCCAGATCTTGTTCCCCACCCCCATCACCACCCCGTTCTTTTCCAGTACCCCTCACTAGATCCCAGGAGCTGTCTGTCACAGTGTGCTGACACCACTCAGGGAAATGCAAGTTTCATCTTGACACCAGAAAGACGGAGCTACGATTACGCTTCAGTCCCCAGGGAGGCAGAGAAATTGCTTTTAGTTGACAAGTGCATCTCCCACACACATACCCCCTCTGGTTGAATAAAAAGATAAAATCAAGTTTAAAATCCCAAATGCTCACTTAATTTTGTAAAGCATTTTGCTCTTTGAGCTAGGGGTGGGCAGGATGAGACAATTTTCCAACTCGAGAAGTTTTAACAAGGTTGGGAAGAATAGTAGAAAATAAGGGGGAGCACAGAAACACCAGGAAGAAGAAAAAAGTATAAAAGTGATCTTTCACTTTTGTGCCATAATCAATATGAGAAAATGGAATTGTCTGAAAAAACAACCAGAAAAACTGGGGTGTGTGTTTATGTCTTTTAAAAACAGCAAGAGATGTGAGCCACTGAGATTTCCATTAGAGATGAAAATTCTGGGGCTTCCAGTAACAAGAGATTGGGGGCTGAACAGGAGGACTGTCCACTTCCATGTTAACAGAGATTTCCAACCTGAGCTTCACTTGCTCAGAAGGTCATCTCTGCAAATCACTTGCCTTTACGTGTTTAAGTGTGGCAGCTACCAGTGTGCTCTCATAATCTATTTTCACATCTAAACCTCATACAGCTTGGAAGGTTGGCAGGACAGAGACTAGCACAATTCCCATTTTATAGATGAAGGGACCGAAGCTCAAGGAAAGGTAGTGACTCACCCATGGTCATTCTTTTTCTTTCTTCTTTCTTTCTTTCTTTCTTTCTTTCTTTCTTTCTTTCTTTCTTTCTTTCTCTCTCTCTCTCTCTCTCTCTCTCTCTCTCTCTCTCTTTAGATTTGGATACTGTACTTGAACCATTGTCTGTGCCTCCTTTTTTGTGCTTGGCTATTTCTTGCACTACCCATATCCATACTGAAATCTGGTCTTTAGACCTCATTTGCTTTCTGTCCCCCTTTGCACATCAGAGACTAGAGACATCCTCCTAGCTGAGAATTACAGAGCCCTTAAAAAAGCTTCCCGGTTAAAAACGTCCTTATTCTTAGGAGATATATGCTGAAGTGTTAAAGAAAGAAGTATTATGGTATTTGCAATATACTTTCAGAGGGAGACCATGAGCAAGAGCAAGGGGAGGGAGAGGAAGCGGGGGGGGGGGGAGAACATGGCAAATTGTTAATGAGGATATGTACAAGTATTTATGTGCCATTCTTTCAATTTTACTATCTGTTAAAAAGTTTGAAAATGTAAACGGGGGGGGGGCAATCTCTCCATCTAGGTAGCCACTCTATCTGCTTATGCTAAAATCTGGGTGTCAAAAATAAATAAATAAAATAATAAAAAATAAAATCTGGGTGTCAATGGCACATCCCCTCCTACAGGATCCCACCTCAAGAATGCATTAAAAGGGCCCAGCATCAAGCACAGAACTAGCTCAGCAAGAGAGATAGGCAGGACCCATGAGTGGTCTTGATGTCTTAGATGGAGCTTGGGTGCTGGGAAATGGCCATGTGTGCTGAGTGGGAGTTTAGGGTGATGCATTTCGTGGCAAAGCAGCTGAATGGATGCCCTAGAAAAGGAATCCCCCAAAAATTTGAGATGGAATTTTTCCAAAAATAGATTTAAAAAAAATTTCAGGGTTTGCTTATCAGGACTGGAAGTGTCATTAGAAATAATCTGGTCCAACCTCCTCAGATTGGGGCAGGGGTCACTGAGATTCAGGGAAGGAGAGTGACTTACCCAACATTCATTGCCCAGCAAGTTAGTAGCTGAAATGGGACTAGAAACCAAGTGTCCAGCCTTCTAGTCCAGGGCTCTGTCCATTATATCACTCTGTCATCCCACCTTGGGTTCGTGGGCTCTTGAAATGTCATCTGCTCATCCTAGGGCTTGCTCTCTTCAGACCAGCATGGCACTCGGGGGATTTGCAGTCAGTGCCAGTCCCTGCCGCTGGGAGCAGAGCCAGACGCCTGAAGATGGCACCTGTCACATCCTATTGGAATGAATGACCTCCCTCTGAAATTGAGATGAGCCGGATGGAATCCGGGAGTGGTACCTTGAAAGCAGAGTCAGTCCAGGCCTGTGTGGCTCATGCACCATGAACATTTGAGGCTGAGGAGTTTCCCATCTTTCTTGGACCCCAAGTGATTTATTGATCATTCGCAGGGCAGCCACTCTGGTTCATTGGCTTAGCTGCCATTACCCCTTAAGGGGCGGGGTAGGGGGGTCTGCCTGCCACTTCCCCTAGTCTGTCTGCTCACAGGATTGGTTCATGGGACAGCTTAGCGGACCCTCGTGAGCCTGTCGGGATTAATGGCACTTGACTGTAGATCATGAGAAATCACATCAGTAGCTGTGGGTGGGGGTGGATGGAGAAAGCAGGAGGAGGGCAGAGGAGAGGAAGGGAGAAGAGCAAAAGGGGAAAGAGAAAAAGAAGAGGGAGAAGGGGAGAGGAAAATGCAAGAAGGAATTGTCTGACATTTCTCAGCCTGTAGCTGCTCTCACTTTTAATCATCTCCTTTGTTAATTGCCATTTGTCAATCCGATAAGTCTTTCTCACTATAACTCAATCCTAAACAACTCAAGTCTTAAAAAGGGACTCAGCTTTAGACCCAGAGCCCCAGTTTACCCTGTCTAGTGATTGTCTTTCTCCCCTGCATTCCTACCTCCTGGGCACTGTGGATGCATATCTGAGCACTAGAACTGGCCCCAGGACAGAAGGTGCTGAGGGCTGGCTATATTTGCAAAGCTGCTTTGGGTCTGGCACCAGCCCAAGGCTCCCCTCTCCTGCCTTCTGGGGCCCAGAACCCTCTTCTACTTTCAACCACCCACGGCTTGTAACTGCCCTGCTGTTCCACTCTCCAAATCCCAAGACAGTTGTCAGACTATAAGCTAAGGGGCAAGGCAAGGAGAAGTCACAAGAACCGTATCTGCCTAAGACCAGGGAGCAGCCATGCCTGAGAAGAAGGGCCGTAGCTGAGGCCAGATTAAATGGCAGTAAAGCCAATATGACACATTCAACAGGCTGTGTGTGCATGTCTGAAAGCTGAAGACCAGGCTATACTCAGAAAGTGCTTTTCTTGTCCTCAAAGAAAGAAACATCTGGCTGGTATTAGGGGTCTTAGAGTCTACAAACATTCCCTGTATATTTACCTGGCTTCCTCCTTATAATAGCCCAGTAAGGGTGATTCTTTATTATTCCCATTTTTATAGAAAAGAGCAGGGGAATGGAGCTAACGTTATTTTTCTACCTGTTTTGTACAAACGCCTTCTACACATTTTCATTTAATTTCCACGACAACCCTGTGAAGTAGCTGTTCTTAGCCACATTTTACAGATGGGAAAACTGAAGCTCAGAGAGATGCCTAAGATCTCAAGGAGTGCATAATTTACCTCCTCTGCTATTTCATTGTTCTGTAAATTTGATCATATCAAATTTAGTGAGCAATACTGGGGAGGCATATAAAAGGTATCACAGCGATATCATAATTATTGTTTACATATAAGTTTTTTTGAGTTTGCATTCCTATGAAACGTAATGTCAGGCATATAAAGAGCTGAAAAGGAAAATAAAACCCTTCTGTTTCCAAACATTCCCTGCCTTTCCCCCTGCATATTGTAATAATAGGAACTGATTATTCTGTGATTACCATGTGCCAGGCATTATGCTCAGTGCTTTCCATGTGTGCCTTCAATTAGTACTCACTACCACTCTGTGTGGTAGGAACTACTTTATAGCCCAATTTATACATAAGGGAGTCGTGTCCCATGGGAGTAAAGTAACTGGCTTAAGGGCCCCTAGTTAGTTTGTAAAGTAATTGAAATTTTAAGTCAGATTGGTCTGATTCCAAAGTTAATGTTCTTTCAATGCCAGTAGGCTGCCTTTCCAAGAGGATAGGGAAACTAAGGCTCCAAGGAATTAAGTGATGTCAAGTCTCCTGACTCTGGATCCTATATTTTTTCACTTCACTCCAGATGCTTGTATCTCTTTGTTAAAGGGATGGCTCTGTATTGTCAGTCAACAATCTTTATATGTCTGTGGTCTATCTCCTCAACCACATAGTCAGCTCTGCCAAACCTCTTTAGATCCCCCACACACGGTTCTCACTAAATACTTGTCAATTGATAAGCACGGGGCTCTCTTCGGTTGAGAGAATTATTAATAAACCAACAACAGGCTTTGACAAAGCCCTTCTCATCTCCCAAGGAATTGAGCCCTTGGTGCTTAGGAGATGTATCAATTCCTCACCTTCCCGCAGCTTGAAGTCGGAAGCCCACACTCCCCGCCCCCACATAGCATCCATTCTCCAGGGAGCCTCACTAGCGTCAGAGTCATTCCACTGAATGCTGAATTATGTGTGTGACTCTGGGAGGATGAGGCCTCGGTAAAGCGGGAGAAGAATGCAGGCTGTGATTCTGTGTGCAGGTGGCCCCTGGGGATGTTTCTCACCATCTGAGATGATGTGTCAACCTCTAGCAGCCACACTCCATAGAATAAGCTCTAAAGATTGATTGTTACTGTTATTATTGAGAATATTAATAATCATTCTTACATTTATTCGTACAGAGAACTTCCATTTCTGCAAAAGGCTTCTGTGCAAGATTTCATTAGTTTTAGTTTGTGCTGGCCTTCTGCAAAATCTTTTTGGCTTCAGTACTCCCAGACAAGGAAAAAAGTCCTCTGTCCAGCTTTTGAGGAAGGGAATCACCCCAAGGAAACTGACAGCTGAGACCAGAGAAGGGAAACACTGGTTGGGGGAATTGAAGGCCAGCAACAGATTCTGCTGAGCTACATGATGCTGAGACAGGTCTAGGGCCTGAACACAGATCCCCAACCTTCTTCCCTTTTTTTTTTTTTTTTCTGGCCTGCTCCCAGTATCCCAGAACCGGCACAATCCTCCTAGCCCAAGCAGATCCCTTAGCTCCTTCTCCCATTTGAATTCCCCCTTCCAGGTCCCTTCCCCCATCAGTGGCCTCAGGGACACCTCTGTGGAAGCTGGCTCATCAATTATCTATTCCCCTCCCCCAGACCAATTTTCTCATGCATTTGTATGAGTATGCTCAGCATCCTACAAAGAGACAGGCAGTAGTAATTATCATAGCTAACACTCGTGGAGCTTTTACTATGAGCCAGGCACTATATTAAGCAGTTTACATGCATAATCTCTCTTCATTTTTATAACAGTCCTATGGGAAAGCCTTATTAGGATTCCCATTTTATAGAGGAGGAAATTGAGGTTGTAAGTGAGTAAGCAACCTGCCCAAGGCCACAAAGCTGGCTAATGCATAACCAGAATTCAAGCTCAGGATTCAAATTCTCTGACAACAAACCTCTTCAGTAGACTGTCTCTCAGTATTGGCTTCCACTTTCCAGATAAGAACAGTGAGACTCAGACATCAGCTAGCATTCAGAGGAAATAGTCGCAGGAAGCCAGAAAAAATAGTTTCCTTCCCATTTCTGCCAGTAACAGGCTAGATGACTCTGGGTGAGTCACTGAAAAGCCCCTACTTCTGAATTTGCAAGCAGGGTCCACAGTGTGTGGGATTCAAAAGTGATGAGCCAAGGAAGGTTAATCTCCTCCAAATTTATAAGGTTTAAAAGCACCATACAAATGCAAAGTGTTCCTGATCATAATCCTTAACATTATTATTCCAACCTATTCATCTACCAATGAACCTGGGATAGAGTTCTGGCTCTGCCCCTGGATTCTGATGCCATTTCAGTGCCAAGACAAATGGTCTCAGGGCATCGGGGTGATCCATTATCCGGATATGGATTATTTCTCAGGAGTAAATCGTTAGCCCTGTAGAGCGGCTGATGAATTCTCCCACCACACCTGGGGGCTCATTGCTCTGCATGGGACGTGCAGGGAATGCAAGCAGCGGCTGGAGTCACAGTGTGACTCTGCAGACAGGGGCGGGGGCCAGGGAACAATGATGTTTGGGTTAGATTGCAGGGAGCAGCCATGACCACACTCACCCATAAGTGAGAAGACATATAATGAACCTCACCCACCCACAGTCCAGCCCAGGGCAGAAAAGGACAACTTCTCTCTCCTGAGGCTTTCAGCCTCCTTGGGAAAAAGAAAGCACAAAAGATGAACAGAGAAAAAAGGAAAAGTTTTTTTTTTAAAGGAAAATATATGGGGAAGGGTAAAACTAGAGAGAAAACAAACAGAAACAGAAGAGAAAGGAGAGAAATGAAATAGAGAAATCAGAAAGGACTCTAAAGAAATAGAAAAATGAAACAGTAAGATTAAGAGAGTGAAAGAAAAAGTAAAAAAAAAAAAGAGAAAGGCAAATGGCGGCATGGGGGGGGATAGGTGAAGAAAGTAGAGAAACATGAAAAATGAGACTGAGGTCTTTAGGGCACCAGAAATGTTTTTTTGTTTTGTTTTGTTTTGTTTTGTTTTTCTTTTTTCTATTTGCGTCTTTTTGCTTTTGCTGTGTGGTAAACACGATTTCAATGTGATGCCTCAGGGCTGGTCTTAAAAATGATCAGAGTCACTGGGCTTTCCTCCTCACTCCGAAAGCTCCCTTCCTTCACTTGTGCTGTTCACCATTCTTGTGGGGTAAAGCACTGAAGGCAGAACCAGAGACGCCAAGACAATTATCCACTGAAATAAAAGCCACAGATACAGAGTGCTTAGCACATAGAAGAACACATGCCTACATGCACGCACACACGTGCATGCATGCATGCAGGCAAAATCAGACAGAGAGAGACACATTCTGAGGAGACAAATAGGCATGCAGTTGCTAAAAGATTTGTAACACAGGCAGGTATCGGCAGAGCCAACCTGAACATGAGGATGGGTATAGGCAGAAATTGATAAGGAACAAGATAACCCTCTGCAGAAGATGACACAGAGACAAAGGAAAAGATGGACGCAGGACCAGACAGGTGCAAAAGCAGACAATAGCCAGGGTGGGAGGAGGAGGTTCCACCTTTACTCCACTCTTCCTCTCACTCCTCTTTGCCTTCCTGAAGTACCTAATAAGGGAATTTACCTCCCTGTGTCTCCTGCCCTCAGGATTTCCCTCTGGGCTTTGTGACAGTTGGTAGCAATGTGTTTTATTTAAATAAAATCACTTCTGCTAAGGAGTCTGTTAGTTACTGTGTCATCCTTCCCAGGGAACAGATGTCCCTAACCATTTTAAATGGCCATATCCGAAAGGCCCCTTCAGGCATGAGTTTCGATGGTAGATTATCAAGTCCTGTGGCTAGGACATACTTGAGGCCTGCCTTAATTCTTTCCCCGAGACTAGGATGTCTCCCCGCCCCCAAGTATTCCATGATCATTTGTAACTTTATTAGACTTTCCTTTTCTTCTCTGCAGTATGAACCAGGTGAGAGGTGGAGGCCAGGCAGGAGGATCTAATACCTGCATCCCCCATTTTATTTATTTATTTATTTATTTATTTATTTATTTATTTATTTATTTATTATAGTCACACAGAGAGAGAGAGAGAGGCAGAGACACAGGCAGAGGGAGAAGCAGGCTCCATGCACCAGGAGCCCGACGTGGGATTCGATCCCGGGTCTTCAGGATCGCGCCCTGGGCCAAAGGCAGGCGCTAAACCACTGCGCCACCCAGGGATTGCATCCCCCATTGAATGAGAAGAGCACCATAAGATTTCACTGGATAAAGGTGTTTCTTGCAAAAGAAAAGTTTGAAAGCCTCAGAGTTACACAGGGCCAGATGAGATCTAAGGGTCCTTCCAACTCTGACATTCTAGGATTCTATGACTAAGAGCTAATTCGTTCAAATCTAAACCCTCAGTAATTGGACAAACCTTGATTGAATTTGCCGAGCAAACATGGCATCACTGTCTGCTCCAATAAATATTTAGCTGTGGCCCCAGGTTATTGATTTTATGCTGTATCAATATTTCTTGGCACAGTTTCTGACACTGACTTGTAGTCCCATGATGATGTGAAACACACAGGCTCAAGATGCTCTCCTGGGAAAGCCACAGATGGTTGTTGGTGTGTTCATCTGGCTTGGGCTAACACACAGACTGCATCCACCCCCTAGCCTGTGCTGGATACATGGATGGGTCATATAGCTGCCTTTGAAAGGGGCATAATGCTTGGGTGGGTGGGTGAGGTTGGCTTAGAAGCTCAGGGATTGGGAAGCGCCAGCCTGGCTCAGTTGGTGGAGCATGGAACTCTTAATCTTGGGGTTGTGCGTTCTAGCCCCACATGGGGTGTAGACTACTTTAAAAAAAATATTTAAAGAAAGGCGTTCAGGGATACTGTTGCCAACTGATCACAAAGATAACCTAAGTGAATGGGGCTTGCTTTGTGCAGCTCTACTTTGGTGATGGGAACATCTCTTAAAGTTTCTGTCTCGCTTTACTATTCATTCATTCTACAGTGAGTGCTTTCTCTTTGTTAATCTCTGTGCTACACCTAGGGATACAGAAGTGAATAAGGTACGGTCAAATATCTCTCAAATACAGACATACCTCATTTTACTGCACTTTAATTGTGCTTCAGAGATATTATATTCTTTTACAAAGTGAAGGTTTGTGTCAACTCTGTTGAGCTAGTTCATCAAAACCATTGCTTTTTCAAACAACAGCGTTTCCTCACTTTATGGCTCTGTGTCATATTTTGGTAATTCTCACAATATTTCAAATTTTTCATTATTATTTTATTTGTTATGGTGGTCTGTGATCGGTGATCTTTGATATTACTGCTGTAATTATTTTGGCTAGCAGTTTTTAGCAATAAAGTATTTTTAAATTAAGATATGTACATTGTTTTTTAGGCATGATGCTGTTGCAGACTTAATAGACTACAGTATAGTGTAAATATAACTTTTATATGCACTGGGAAACTCAAAACTCCATTTGACTTGTTTTACTGTGATATTCGCCTTATTGCTGAAACCCACTGTATCTCTGAGGTATGCCTGTATGTGAGCTGTAGTTGAAAAATATTGATGCTGCTCGACATCGACAAACTTATTTATTCATGAGAGACACACAGAGAGAGAGAGGCAGAGACATAGGCAGGGAGAGAAGCAGGTTCCATGCCCGGAGCCCCAGGTGGAACTTGATCCCAGGACTCCAGGATCACGCCCTGAGCCAAAGGCGGACTCTCAACCGCTAAGCTACTCAGGCATCCCGACATCAGCAAACTTAAACTATAGATAAATATTTATGAAAAGAAATAATTTGGTAAGAATATTAGAGTATATGCATGCTTTTAATTATTCCCACTGGCAAAACTGATGAATCAGAAACCTTTTTTGTGTGTTGTATTCAAGATACACAAAAGTCTTGTAGTTCAGGTAAAATAACTTGGCTGTCTTCTAAGCACAACTTCAAAAAGTACAAATTAACTTAATGCTTTTTGTTAATCTTTTAATTACACGTTCTTGGTGATGGGATTTCATTTGTTGGTGATTGTTGAGAGCATTGTTTTTTTTTTGGAGAGAATTGAGGTATTTACTAGAAAGAAAGATTTATACATCTCTTTGATGATGTCATAACACTAACCCTATAATTCCCAAACAGAAATACATTTGGGTTTGTATCTTTGGTCATTCATTTCTTTATTTGGTCTTTCATCCATACATCAACAACACACCAAGCACCTTGCCTGAAGCTTGTACTGGGTAAGTGTGGGGTCACTGACGAGATTCAGATATAGCCCCTTTCCTTTAGGGACATACATTTGAGGAGGGAAACTAACAAATAACTTGAGGACTTTATAATAAGTGCTGTATAGTTGAAATGTGGACAAAAGGAAGCTGTGAAGAACAAGGATTAAGAGATGATGGTAGTTGGAGAAGCTTTAAGAGATGAGGTGACCCATGAGTGGAGAGAGATCTGAAAGTCATCCCTATTTATTACTATGGGGTTACATGGAGCCCTCTTTGTTTCCCAAGCTCTTTTTTTTTAAATCAGTAGCATGTATTTGGGGTTTTTTTTGAGATTTTATTTATTTATTCATGAGAGACACACAGAGACAGAGGCAGAGACACAGGCAGAGGGAGAAGCAGGCTTCATGCAGGGAGCCCAGGGACTCGATCCCGGAACTCGATCCCGAGACTCCAGAATCATGCCCTGGGCTGAAGGCAGGCGCCAAACCGCTGAGCTACCCAGGGATCCCCCAGGAGCATGTATTTGTAAGAGCCACAGAGCTACACAGCAAGATCAGTCTGTAGTTAGGGTTATCCCAATAGCTGCATCAGTTTAAGTGCTTCAATTTAAGATAAAATATATCCATTTCTTTTGAAAAAAAAAAAACAAAACAATACAATGTACGGGTTGGTCAGAGACTGTCTCCCATCCCCTAACTCCAGCTTCTTAAAATCAGACTTTCCTTGCCTACCCTACACCCCTTTCTAGCAGAATTCTCCCATGGAGCAAAGGGGTTTAGGAGTACTGGGTACCATGGTGGCTTGCAAATTATTCACATTCCAAAGGAGCCCTAATGATTTCCAAGATAATTGGTTGTAGAAATAAGTCCTTCTAAAAACCCAGCAATAGAATATTCGTGATGCCACAGGATGATTCAGAGCATTTGGCCTTAATTACTTTGATTGTCCGCCAGGATTTAATATATGAATATTACATTGCGATCTTCAATTTAATTTCTTGTGTAAATGGATTGTGGCAGAATCCTGTAGTCCTGGAACTGGCACATAATTCAGCGTGGGAGACACTATCTTAACTCATCTCATTACTCAAGCCATTTGTTGTCCTTCAGGCTTTGACAGCCAGGAGATGGGAAAGTAGCAGAGGTGATGTGATCTCTCAACCTGGGTCCAGACAGACATGAGCCATAGTCTCTACTGATTACGTTGTTACACAGACAGCATTTATTTTCAGAAGAAAAAAAACATTCTTGTCAATTTGCAGCTGTGTGCCCTGGTCTTTCTTAGCATAGTGGAGTGGAAAAGGCTGGGACATGGATAAAAGAGACCTGGGTTCTAGTTCTAATTTGCAGTATGACCTTGGGCAATCCCTTAATTTCTCACCTTGGGAAAGTCTTCAAATTTCTCTGAGATTTCAATTCCTCATTATTAAAGAGAGGACTACATGATCTCCAAGTGTTTTCTAGAGTGAAGATTTTCTGGCCTATGAGTACCACATGGCAAATCTGGCAGTCTTGGTACCATGACTGATATAAGGTTGCTTCTATTCATCTTGTAAATAAAAAGCAAACCCCTAAGAATGGGCAAAGTCAGAGGGAAAGAAGGGAGAAAGACATAGGGAAGATCAGTGGGAGAGAGAGAGGAAGAAATGTAGGGAATATGAAGAAGCAGCTCTGCAGCATTAGTGAGGTATCCCCCAGGGCCTGGGTGAGCTTTTTAAGATCTTAGCAAAATGGAGGTCATGTGGGCCTGGGGAGCCTGTTAGAAATTAGAGGGAAAAATGAGGCTTGAGAAGTATTGAATGGAAATCCATGGTGCTGGATAATTTATTTGTAGCTCATTTAACAGACAAAGAGCTTGCAGCTAGAATGTATAAAGGACCCCCACAAATGGAAAACAAAAAGAACCCCTAGAAAAGGCAGAGGAAAAGTAGACAACATACTTCAGTGGAAATTGTATGAAAGAGTATATCCAGAAGGCCAATAGAACATATGATAAGTTCTCAACCATATTAGTCACCAGAAAAACGCAAATTAAACCACAATGAGATATCATTGCACACCCATCAGAATGATTACAGTTTTAAAGGTTAATAATAATAAGTGTTGGTAATCATTTGGAGCAATAGAAGAATGTGAATTGGTGTATAATAATTTGTTTTGTAGCTTTAAAAAAGATTTTACTTATTTTGAGAGAGAGAGTGTGTGCATGCACGTGCACATGAGGGAGAGGGGCAGAAGGAGAGGGAGAAGCAGACTCCCCTCTGAACAGGGAACTGGATGCAAGAGTTCCATCCCAGGACTCAGAGATCATGACCTGAGTCAAAGGCAGATGCTTAACCAACTGAGCCACCCAGGCACCCCACTATAACTCTTTGGAAAGCTATTTAGGATCATTTACCAAAGTAGAATATACACAGCCCCTATGACTCAGCAATTCCACTGCTAATGCATGCACATGTGCACCAAAGTCAAACAAAAAAATATCCTCAGTAATATTAGTAACAATAATTCCAACAGAAAATGGTCCATATGCCCATTAACAGTAGAATAGATATATAAGTTATGGCATATTCACAAAAGGGAATATTATACAACAATCAGAAGGAACAAAATAAGCTTCATGTAACAGCATGGATGAAACTCACAAACATAATATTGAATGAAAGAAACCAGACATAAGGGTACATATATATATATAAGTATCTAAAATTTAATAACTCATAAAACTATAGTGTTTAGAGATGCATGCCAAAAAGCACAAGAATAAATAAAAACATAGAGTTATTATGTAAAAGTCAGAGTAGTTGTAACCTTTGGGAGAGAGGATAGGGGTTGCGATTGTGATTATGTTATGGAACAGGCACAAATCAGTCATTGGAATGCTGATAATATTCTATTTGTTGACTGGGTGATAAGTAACAGGGGCATTTCATTGACTAAACTGTACACTTAGGATTTGTGCACTTTTCTTTATGTGTGATTTATTTCACAAACACAAGAAAAAACTTTAAAAATACAAAGGTAGGAAAAAGCCAAAGACTAATCTTTATCTCAGACTCTGATCCCAAGTTGTATGTATCCTTTCAGTGTCTTGCTTCCAGCAATAGGATCCTATATTTTAGACGACAGATGATAGAAATTGTGGCTCATTCTTCTCTGTATCCATCTACTACAACTCTCCATCTTTATACCTAGCCTGACCCACGCTTGAACCTAAACAGCTGTCAACCAATTGGACTCAGAGATACTATCCCTGTTGCTATCTAGGCTCCTTCTCATTCCTCCCACTTTTAAACTATTCTTGTTCCATTTCAATTCTTTCTCCTGAGTTTCTATTTTGTCTTTTATTTCCAGCCTTGTTCATGTTCTTTGGGCCAATGACTGAGTGACCCAACTGGATTTCCTTGGCTTAAACTTGAGCAAACCCTGCTTCTTCAAATACTTGAATATCTACTTCCTTCACTGTACAGCTTCCTCTGCTCTTGGATGAGTCAGGTAGGGTATCCAGCCCCATTCTGCCCCCAGAGCTTACAGGGCTAAAGTGCCTTATCCAAAATTGTTGGGGCCAGATGTCTTTTAGAATTCAGAATTTGGGACATTTATCAAGGTAATCCTGTGTCTTTGCCTATATTGCATAATACCTCTAGCATTTTGTAGCATAGCTCCCCATGATCAAATTAATATTTCTGTCATGAAATACATGAATATTCATACTAAGTGGGACAAATAGACTATCAATATCTTAATGTAAGTTAAAATGAATTT
This sequence comes from Canis lupus dingo, assembly GCF_003254725.2. NCBI lineage: Eukaryota > Metazoa > Chordata > Mammalia > Carnivora > Canidae > Canis > Canis lupus. The sequence continues at coordinate 102,647,807 of NC_064281.1, read as the reverse complement.
TAGCATTAAACTTGTGAGAAAGTTTTTAGTTTTCAGTTATGTCATTTTAGAAGTACAAATAAGGATTGATGATCTATAGTAGGAAACCAATGTTTATTTGGTGACGGATAGAAGCATGGTTGGAGGGATGCAATACATTACATATGTTTATCCTCTCAAGTAAGTGACAAATGTGCATATGACAATAGTCTTCATAACTTTAACCAAGAGTGCCCAATTTGGGGCAATTTAGATTCCACTGCTGGCAAGAGGAACACTATTAGAAAAATCTACCACATAGGCCTGCTACCACATCATGAGTGGCCTGCCTTGAGTCAAGTGGTCCTATGCATAAGACAGCAAGCCTTTTTCTGGACTTTGAGGCTATGGGCAAAGTAAGCCTAACTAGAAAGGAAAAATGGGCAAGGCAAGTACCCAGGGCTATTCTGTTGCGTCTGATATGAAAGGAAAAAATGGCCTATGTGTATCTTGAGGTGATCCTCCTTAAATAGTATGGCTCCCAACCACACATTGAAACTTATTGGGTGGCAGTGAGTTTGAAGTCACCCTCCCTAGCAAGTACTCAGAGTGCAGTTAATTTAGATTGCTACTTAAAGGTAGAGCTTGGTGTTTTTATTTCCAGTCATCTGGGGGCAGGGTTGCTATATCCTGTTGTGTTGGGGTGCTCCAGAAATAAGGCAGGGAGTTCTAGAAAAGGCTAGCAAAGGATTAGAGTATGAATTAAAGTCAAACCTTCAGGTTCCCCTACCCAGGAGATGCCATGGAATCATGAGAAAATTCAGCAGGAGAAAACCACACAGCCACTTCTGGGACCAATGCCTAGAGGGAAAAACCTAATGGAGAAGAGGGATTGAGGAAAGGTAAGAAGGCTCAGCCTCAGAGCTCCAAGGCACTGGGCTATTTACTTCTAGAAAGTGGAGACTATGAGTGACTATCTCACTGTTGCCCATAGAAATGCCTCCAGTCTTTCAACCTTAAAACAAGGAGATGGAACTTACATGATCTTTAAGATCTCTCCCTGCTATACTTTTCAGCACCCACAAATCTATAATTTTCTTCTAAAAAATGTTTATTGTTTCTCATGAAGGTAATACAACGTCCTTATTGAAAATTTTGAAAATTAGGTAAATGCATGAAAGTTTACATTCTCTTGTCATCACACCTACACACATATGAATGTATTTCCTTTTGCTTGCTTGCTTTTATTTTCCATCTATTTGTAAAGTTGTGATCATAGAATTTTGTATTTTGAGTAATACACTTAACTATATTGTGAGCATTTCTAAGTCATCACAAAAACTATGATTCTAGTCTAATTTGCATGTCCACTGGACATTGTGGGGCACACTAAAAAGTATAAGATGTGTGCCGTGCCCTTATGGAACTTAAAATCTGGTTGAGAAGATGAGACTTATATAAATCAAATCAATAGTGAAAAGCAAAGAAAGATATATAATTAAATGTCATTTTTTGAGACAGACTGGAAAGACAGTATGAATCCAAAGGAGGGAAAAATTGATATGGACAACACTAGTAAAGGAAGGCTGCCAGAGAAAGCAGGACTTAAGCTGGTCTTTAAAGGATAAGAAAAGGAGAATGAAGAAAGCATAAGTATCAGGGAAACAGAAGCAATTGGGGGAGGCTGGACTGAGCAATAAAAATCCCTTTATGCTTTGTTGTTGATTCTGATACACAGCTACCCATGGCCAGGATTTCCAGACTCCAGGGGCTCACCTTACATATGAACAAATAAACCCAGGTTTCTAACCTAAAGGGGATTGGGAGGATAAATGCATGAAAAAATGAAGCACTCATATTAGTGTGGCAGTAGCTTAGGCTCAGACCTTTTTCATTTTAGTAATATACCTGTTTCTTTGCTGCGTCTTGAGCAGTGATGGCTCAAATGTCATGGTGCTAGTGGTTAGAGTCCCCAGTTGGGCAACTTCCTATGTAAAAGCTGATTACATGACTCCAGAGCCCTGGTAACAGTCGATTCACTACTACTGTGGGTTGGTAATCACAAGAAGAGAGAAATGAAAAAAATGCTTATGACACAAGCCTCCTTCTCCATCCACTGAAGACACAGCTAAAAAACTCATTGAGAAAGTCAATTAAGCCACATCTGGATCTGAAGGGCTCCCCAGTGGGACTAGAAGTTTCTTAGGGGCAGGAAACCTATGGTTTGAAAAACAATAGAAAGTTACCCTTACTTAAATACCACACTTCAAAATTCATTTGTAGTGCATCAGAAAGTACCCTTGCCTGTGGTCAAGAGACTTGCCACTAACTAGTTGTATGATTTTGACCAAATAATTGCATTACCTCTTTAAGTTCAACTCAGTTTTCTTCCTCATATGTAAAATGGGAATTATTCCAAAGTTCCCTTTTGGCACATAGACTCTGAGTCTACGATTCCTTTGGACCATCATAGCTTTTCAAATTTCAGGAATCCCCTATGACAATGCAAATAACTCTGAGAAAAGACTACTTCTTACCCTTGTGTTGCCAGTCACCACCATACCAGGGGATCGAAGTCCTTTGGGGAATGGGACCAGGAGAGCAAGCAGGCCCAGCCTGCAGGGGGAGGCACAGAATGAAGTGGGTATGCCTCCAAGACGTCACCAGTTAAGCAGAAGGAGTATCTTGATACCTCCTCCTCTATCTGCCTTTCCCCTGAGTACTCAGCAGCAGGCTGTGCCTGACTGGGTGCCTACGTAGGTGCCTGCTCACCACAGGGTGCCCTGGATGCCAGCATGCTGTTCCAAGCCAATGGGAGAACCCAAAGGGGAAGTACCCTGGGGCCAATCATAGATGGCAGTATCTCTTTAATGGCCAGAGAGACTGCATCTTTGGCTCCTTTTCATTGGTTCAGGCCAAGTAAAGGCTATCTGGACTCTCAGCCAATGCTGAGCTATCAGCCAACAGGAGTGGGCTCGGCTTCTGGATCCTGTTTTCCTCTGAGGCTGATGGGTAGCCCTGCCTTAAGGGCTGCCCTGTCTCCCCACTGTCATTCCTCACTGAAAATTTTTATCATGAAGCACAGAAGGCATAAACAGTGGGACCTAATCGAGGCAGCCTGATCAAAGGTAGGCATCCTGGAGGCCAGGAGCCTTGCCCAGCCCAGCCCTTACAGGTGAGTGCAGGTGAATCAACACAGGGAAAGAACAAACAGGTTGAACTGGTGTGAGTGGGCACTGCAGGATTGAAGCTAAAGGCAGATATTGACAGGTAAAATTCTTATTACTTTCTTCCCATAAGCCATTAGTATCCAAATGGCTTGTCCACAACCCTATGGTGCCCTTTCTATTCTTCCTCTATAGTCCAGATCACAGCTAGGGAAGAGTTCCTCCCAAGAGAGTGAGAGAAGTTTGCTGGTGAAGGTGTTCTGGCTCCCTGGATTTCCTGATTTAGGATGCCCACAATGCCCACACAATGTCTTGGTAGCTCTAGACTCCAAGGACACATGGATCCTATGATCTATGTTTCTTACATCTGAGACTGCAGTCTTCCCAGTTGCTTGTATGCTTTAAGAAATGCTAAGTTTGTGGGTTAAGCCCTTACTAGTCTGGGTAGCTGTCTCTTTGCACCCTGACCACTGCCACTATTATTAGTGCCATCCAAGGGCAAAGCCCAAACCTGTGCAGCCACTTAAGCAATTTGTATACGGGAGGCAGAGTGAGACAGTATGGAAGGTTTAGAGCAAAGCCTACCCCATTTATGTAGATGTTCAGTCATTTATCAAACACTTACTGAAAGCCTTTTATGTGACAAGTCCTCTGCTAGGTGCTAAAGGGACAAAGAAAAATAAGACACGTGGGCTTTTGATGAATACCAACAGGTCAGGACCAAGGGAAGAATGTGTCTTGAACATTGGTTACAGACTATGATTTATGTCCTTTAGTGACTGACCTGATGTTATAGTTGGCTTTGGCATGCTTCAGAAATGGCTCTTGGTAAAACCAATCAGAAATGTCTATCTTCAATACCCTTAAGGTTCTCCCCTATTAAAACATTTTTTTTCAGAAAAGAATATGCTACAAAGATTACTGTAAGGCCTTAAGCAAGTCAATTCCATCCTCAAAATAAGAAGTTTGGGGTAGGGGCCCTGAAGTACTTTTCAAATCTGAGAGACCATGTAGGGGTCTATAGTAGCAGTCATTTACTCCTTAGTATAAATTAAGTATCTGTGTTCCTTCTCCCTGGGCTTAGCTACATTTTAAGCTAAAAATTTTAAGCTTATTTTCCCCTTCAATTATTGAATGAAAAACTTTGTCAGGTGGTAAAGAAATTTCAGAGATCTGCCTACAAAAGGAGAAGTATTTGGGGAAACAAAATGAGGAGGAAAGGGGATAAATAAGCATCCCTAATATCCTAACATCCTCTTTCATCAGGCTGTGGGGCCCAGTATTTTGTTGAAGCTAATCTTAAACCATAGTTGCTGATAAAAATAATCATTAAAAAAATAAAGCCCTCTTTGGGGCTTACAATGCTTTAACATCAAGGGGCTCTTGTAACAGTGAATATAGAGGGCTTGGTGGGAAGCTCTGAGTACATGTTCCACAGGTTAAGGATGCAGGGATCATCATAGTGTCTTTGCCCACTACTCTTCCCTCCTGCCTATTTCAGCTTCCTTTGGAGCCTACATCTCACTCCCACTGGCCATGAATATTTTGAATGATAAAAGGTCAGGAAAAAGGACAGTGATTCAGAAATGCACATCATTCCTTAAGTACATTTAATTGTAAAAGACATCTAATCGATCCAATCCTCTGTCTGAACATGGCAGCTAGAAGAGGCAAAGCAAAGTTTTTGCATTTTGCTCCAAACCAAAATAAGATGCCAAAGGGGGTGGGATCAATGAATCTAAATCAATGTTCTATATTTATGCTTCTTATATGGTAGTGCTGATTTGCAGCTCTCCAGGTGCCAAATGGCATCTGGGAAACATTACTCCATCCCCCAATTGATGTAATAATTAGATTGCATAAATGGCTCCTCTGCGCTCACTGCCAACCCAAGAGACAAGTGCTATTGGTGAGCCAATCAATCTTTTCCCCTGTTAAAGTTTGAACCTGCGTCAGCAATTATGTTGTGGAGGTCGAAAGCCATCCAAATGAGTGAAAACTGGCAAAGATGAATTTTGGGAGTGGATTATACTGCATCATTTCCCAGCAGTGTGTACATTGTTGAGACCTGGGCAGGTACATGAACATCCATAAGTAGACATACCACCAGCGGTCAAAAAAGAGAAAGATAGCTAGTGACATCTTCTGCAAGATTTTACTTTTTTCTATTCCTGTTACCTGCTTCATACTTAGATAAACTGAGGGACTGGGAAAGTTATGTCAGGGGAAAGCACCAGTCATTTGATGTTAGTCTTTGTGGTAGGCTGAATATTGATCCTCTCCCACCAAATATATCCATATTCTGGTCCCTAGTACATGTGAATATTACTTCAAATGGGATTTTGCAGATGTGATCTAGATATAGATTATTTTGGATGATCTGGCAGATATCTTGAATATCTTGAATGCAAGCATGTGTTCTTGTAATAGTGAGTCAGAGGGAGTTTATAGACAGACGAAGAGGAGAAGGCAATATGACTAGAGATGCAGAGATGTGAGGTGATGTGGCACGGCCACAAGCCTAGGCATGCCAGCAACCACCATGAACTGGAAGAAGCAAAGAACATAATCTCTCTTAGATAGAGCCTCTGGAGGAAGCATGGCCTTGTCAACACTTTGATTTTGGCCCAGTGAAACTGATATCAGACTTCTGGCCTCTAGGTTGTGAGGGAACAAAATGAGGCTGTGTCAAGCCTGACAGTTTGTAGTAATTTGTTACAGCAGCCATAAAAAACGAAAATAGTCCTTCATTACTAAGCTTAGGCCACAAGTCAAGTGATAAAGAATCTTCCTGTTTTGGTAAGAAAAGCATCAAAATCTTCCTCTACCCAAAATATGCCTTCCATCTATCACAATGCAATGCCAAGTACCACAATCTAAAATTTACATGTACATGTCAATGTTTCTACTTTTGAATAATTGTTTCTTGCTGATACACTGCAAATAGTACATGTAAGCCTTTGTTTTCCATTAGTACTTTTGCATGAATTTATATATCCAATTACTTCCAGCAACCAGGCATGCCTTGGAGGGACAGGGAGGGACACTGAACAGGTAGGGAAATACAGTAAATATGTCTAAATTGAAACCGCAATTGGGTTCAAATCAAATCTCTTTTAGTAATAACACTAAGTAGGGCCTTTAGGAAAACAAGTCATGGCAGAACTAACTTAATTTACTCTTCTGATAAGGTTACAAAGGCTTGTGGATCAGGAGAATGTTGTAGACAGGATGCATCTGGATTTTAACAAGGCTTTTGACTTAGACTTTCATAAGCCCTTTGTAGATCAAGTGAAGAAATACAGGCAGTAGGTGAGGCTCCAGAGCTAGCAGGAGACTGCTGATATGTAGATCAGGGTCTTTAGTGACAGGTCACAGGTGTCTATATCAGTCCCAGTCAAGTCACTTGTATCCACAGCTCACATGAAGATCAAGCCAGCATTCTCTCTGAGAGTGAGGAAGTCCAGCTGACAGATCAAATGTGAGGATTCAGGATATAAAATAGCAATCAGTAGCCTGGAACATCGACCGACCCCTCTGAAATGGAATGTTCAGCACTAATAATCCAAAATTCATGTGTACAAATACAGGTTTATATACAGAGCAACGATCAAAATATAGAAATCAGAGGGGGTCAGCAGGCACATAGCCCGATGAGTCAGAAGAATGGTAAGGCTGGTAAAACAAACAAAAACAAAAACAAAACAAAAGAAGCTATCTCTCCCCAAGGTAAGGTCACCTTTCCTTTTCTGAGGTAGAAATCTCTCTCTCTCTCTCTCTCTCTCTCTCTCTTTCTCTCTCTTTTACTTTTTCAATTCTATGCAGATAGGAGAATCTGACAATGTACAATAGTGATGCTATATGCAATTTCCTTGTTTGGGGCCATGTTGAGTGAAAGTCTATAAGCAACTGACAGCTGAAATAAAAGGTAATAAAAATGACAGCATCAGTTTCAAGAAGAAGAAGAAGAAGAAGCAGCAGCATCTAGATGCAGCCAGAGTGTGCCTCTCTAGAAGCAATAGAGAACCATGTTCCCACTGTAGCCAGAGTGTGCCCCTCTAGAAACAATAGAGAACCATGTTCCCACTTGAGTATTTCTCATTGTCTAGGCCATAATGGGATTCAGTTCTGGGCAAGATCCTTTTTATCTCCCAGATGTATGTTTTCTTAAAAAAAAAAAAAAACTTGCCAATGTATATAAAGTAAAAAAGTGGCATTCTGACTGTCTCCCAACATCTAACCCCAAAGATAATTATTAACAGAATAGTATTTTTCCACACTTCTTTTTCTATGAAATTATTTATTATATATAGTTTATTAAACACAAATAAAAGCATGCTATACATATTGTTCCTGGCTGTGCTTTTTATTGAACAATATGTCATGGGCATTTTCCCATGTCAGATTATAAGAGGTAATAATTATTGAACATTCTCCATGTGCCAAGTACATTCTAAAAAGCATTTCATGTTTTAATTCACTTAAAGCTCAAAATAACCTCCTGAGATGAGTACTATTATTACTATCCCCATTGTAGAGAAAGGAAAACAGATTTTGAAAACTTTCTCAAAGTCACATGGTGACTAAATTGCACAGGTTGGATTGGAGTTCTGGCTCCTCTATTTCCAGAGCTTGTGCTCTTAACATCTACACGACACTGCCTTAACATGAGATTGTTACCTTACTGAAGGACTTCTCAGAGATTTAAATATGCTAATACATATTATGATTCTCCCCAAAGCTGGGGACACAGTAGGCACTATATCCCAAACTTCCTCAACTATGACATTCATTTGTTCTCATAGAGCATTTCAGGAACTAGAGCATTGAGGTTTAGCTTTTGGTGTGCATCTGCAACACCCGGGCTGCTATTCCAATGTAGAGTCCTAGGCCTCAACTAAAGTGCTTCTGTTGGAGGTAGTTCATAGACCACACATTGAGAAATGCTAATGTGTGCTATGAGGTTAATCTTCGGTGTGGAAAATAAGTATAAGTGGCTGCACAACCACAGTTTTAGATAGACCAAGGATATGAGTAGTGGGTGGGAAAGAAGCACTCTTTCTCCATCCCTCCTCAGGCTATGTAATCATCTGTACCTTATCTGCTCCAATGCCAGAAACCCACAGCTGAATGAAGCATTAATCTAAGATTCTCAGTGATTTAAGTTACTAGGGACTAAGCTACCAGTGGGCATCACACCACTCTATGTCCCTCAATAAAGGAATTGGCAAAGAGAGAGAGAGAGAGAGAAAAGAAAGAAAGAAGAAAGAGAAAGAAAGAAAGAAAGAAAGAAAGAAAGAAAGAAAGAAAGAAAGAAAGAAAGAAGAAAGAAAGAAAGAAAGAAAGAAAGAAAGAAAGAAAGAAGAAGAAGAAAAAAAAGAAGAAAGAAAGAAAGAAAGAAAGAAAGAAAGAAAGAAAGAAAGAAAGAAAGAAAGAAAGAAAGAAAGATGGAAGGAAATGGGTTACCACTGAACACTGAACATAAAAGCTAACAATAGGGGATATTTCAGGGAGCTCATTCCATATAGATTGAACTCTTACTACTGGAGCCTCTCTGTTTCTGTCATCTATAAAAACATTAAGAACAAGTATCTACAGACCAAGAATTAACCCAATAGGGAAAAAAACAAATAAAAGAGAATAAGAGTTTTTTTTAATTGTGACTTTGGAAAAGTACAAGATGACCTGTTCATGCTCTCAGGTTATATTTGATATCATCAAATTCCATTTGCCCTTGCAGGTTATTGCTTAAGGGTCATCTGGGGTTAGATTGGAGACAGGAGAGGAAGGACTTAAAGACGAAAGTGTGGGAGGGGTGAGCACAGTGGAATGAGTGCTTAGCAGGGAGGCTCCCAGAAAGGTTCAACTCTAGTGAGTGGACAAGGGCTTTACAAGAGAAGGGACCTGAGTAACTATTGCTGGTTTAACTTCAAGCTTTGCCTTTAAGACCCTGTCCACATATCACATGCTGAGACTTTCAAAATATCTTTACCTTTAGAATCTCAAAGGATCCTCACTTCAGCTCTAAGAGGCTGATGGGGCATTGCTATAGACCCTATTTGACAAGTGAGGTTTTAAAGGTACTGAGGTTTGGAAGAGACTATGCATGGGAGTTAATGGTATAGAAGGGAACTACACAGATAATTATGCAGTAGAAAGTAAACTGAAATACATGATTTTATATTTTATATTTAGCAGAATCTCAAGCATGTCAAATTGCATAGAACAAAGCTGGAAGGAAATATAGAGCCAATATCGGCATTTATCTCTGAAAGGTTACATTATGAGTGATTTATTTTTTCTTCTTTATACCTGGCTGGGTCTCTCCTCTATTCAAATGTGCTACAATGGGCATTGTGGCTTTTATGCACAAGAAAAAAGTAAATATCAAAGAAAAATAGGCATCAAACTGAAAAGTTCAAGTTGAGCTTGAAAAAAACAAGTCTGTTCAGTCTCTGAGACTGAGAGAGACTGAGAGTCTCTCTGAGACTCAGTTTCCACAACCTTCTTAAGGGCCCTAAGTTTGGGTGAAGACATTGGCTGAGAGAAAATGTGAGGAGTATAAAAGGATAGGAAAGGTTAAGACTGATAAGCTGCTGTATTTGGGCTTATCATGGGGAGTGGAAATGCTTTCTGATCTCAGAGATGGTGGCTGTGAGAATGCTTTGTAAGTCAATGGCTATCATGCAAGTGTCAGGAATTATTGCTGTTAATGACCCTGATTCACACACACACACACACACACACACACACACACACCTTCTTCAAATTGCTTAAGAATCCACATTTTGGTTCAATTTTCTCTTCTATTTCCCTGCAATATTGCCCTGATGATCTCATTACCAGCTCCAGGCAGAGTCTGTTTTCTGCTCTTTACTAGCCAATCTAGCTACCTTGGAGTTTCCACTATATCTGAGCTCATCCCCCTATAGATTGTTCTGTCATTAACAAGTATCATCTGTATAACTCAAAGTCATGTCCCAGGGCTCTGCAGCAGCCTGCATAGTGATTAAAAAAGCAGCCTGGCCCAACCAGGATAGGATCCGGATATTCTTGTTCCAAACCAGATTAATTGTCTTATTAATGACCATGCCTCACCTGAGTACTGTGTCTATTTTGAAGAAAAAAAAAGATACCAAAAACCAAACCAAAACAAAAAACCCTGTATACTCCATATCTTTCTGGAGCCTCACAGCAGCACTGGGACGGAGGTAGAGGAGGGATGGATACTTCTGTTTACAGAGCAAAGAGAGAACAAGTGCTTTGTTCTAGATTCACAGAGAGTAGTTAACAGATAATATCAGAATTCGAACCCAGGCCAGGGTCTTACCCCTACATCATGGCATTAGCTCACAATTGGATATGGAGAAATGAAAGCACAAAAACACAAATTTTTTATTAGAGTAAGACAAGACCTATGACTTACAGTAAGACCCCCATTTGGGATCTGGGGTCAGGGATGAGAAAATTTTCTCTTTGAGATTAGCACTGAGTTCCTCCACAAATCATTTATTCTTTCTTTTCTTAATTCACTCATTCATTCACTAATCATTTACTGACCATTTGTATGTGCCATGCACTGTACTTGGTGCTAGTGGATAAGACAAGGTGAGGCAGGACATAGATCAGGCTCTCAAGGAATTCACTATAGGCTAGAGAGAGAAATTGGAAACAGACATGACTAACTCCAAACACATAGCAAAGTAGGATTCATGCCTTAAGAGAGAAAAAAATGCTCTGGTAGTCTACAGAGAAGATTGAGATCTTTTGGGGAGGATCTGGGATGACTTCCTGGGGTATGAGCTTGACTTATGAAAAATAAGTAGAATTTGAAGAATTGGTAAATGGGTAGGAGTAGGGGCTGCCAGGGAAAGAAAACAGCATGATGTAGGCACAGACTTAAGAAACCAGATGGGTTGGATGGAAATCAATGGATAATTGTATTTTTGATGGAACTGGGATTGGTCATGCAAAAGGAAAGATAAGATGGGTATAGATATATTTGAGCCAGATTGTGGTAGTTTTGAAGACTATACCCAGCCTCAATTTCCATCTTTCTCAGAGGCTAGCCGCAAGTGACTGCCCAAGAAAGGATTTGGGGAAGGCAACAAAAGATGGATACTGCTCCCTGAAAGCCAGAAACCAAGGGAAAAAAGATGATGCCTACATGGACTCCAGAAGGGCAGAAGTCACATGGAGGCACCTTGGCAGAGTGGGTAATAATGGCAAACTGCTTTCAGAATAAAAGCTTAATTTGGTTCACTAAAATTCTTGCCTTGGCACTTTCCTCAGTTCACCTTCTGGGCCTTTACTTGTGCTAAAAACTAAAACTGTTATGTCTTCATTAGCCCCTCTCCCACCAATTTTGCTCATTGAAAAGGCCAATTTATTTTTCAAGATATCCTCCCTGACCTTTGTCTCAATGGTCCTCAGTTCTCCATAGTTAAGGCCACTGACATCTGTCTACTCAGTCCCTTTCTTGGCTCCTCCTTGGTTCATCCCTTTAGGGTTAATCTTCCCCAGGGTTAAGTCCTTGATGCTTTTCTCATAGTCTAATTTAAGTACCTTATCCCAAGTCCACATCCATGGTTGCAACTACTATGTCAATGATCTCTAAGTCTGCATATTCTCTCTTTTGAGTTTGAGACTCACACATCCAGCTGCCTATTAGACATCTCTACCTTAATGTGCCACAGTTAACTCCAATTCAAAATATTTCCCACCATTTTGTCTTCCCACACAAAACATACTTTACCACCTAACCCACCATCACATGCCCTATTATCCAAATTAATCACCTGAAAATTGTCCTTGACTCTCCCCACTCACTGCCCCCAAAACATCTAATCAATCAGCAATTCATTAAGTTTCTACTTCTTTAATATGGATTGAATATGTCTGCATCTGTCCATCCCTACTCGTGGTCTCTCATCTGGATTTCTAAAATAACCTAACTGATTTTCTTGACCCCAAACCATGTGTCACAATTCTCATGCAAGCCTTGAGTGGACATTTTTTCAAATATCACCTTTTCTAGGAAGCATCTCCTGATCCCTCCCATTCAGTCCTCTCTCCAAGACCTCTTGGTTCTTGCTAGGGAGATATTGCAAAATAACCTCAGAAATGCTGATATTATACCCTGTTTCTACCAGAGGAAATGAGAGAAAATCAGTGCTTCCAGAAATGTTTCTAGGTGTACACCATTGTGGAGAATCCTGAGTTACATATGTGCCTAAGGGAACAGGGTCTTAAGAGTGAACTCTAAGGAGAAGACAACTCTGTAGAGGCCATACCAATGTACCTTCAAACACTCTGAATTTTCTAATTTTACACTTTTTCTTTGGCTTTCTCACCGAAGATGTGACCCACTGCTGCAAGGATTTGGGAAATAAAATGCATCATTAATCAAAAATTACTCTTCCCTAAATTAAAATATTAGCTCTGCTGGGTAGTTAATAATTGTATTATCAGAATGAACAGCTCATCCTCTTTTATAAAGGCTTTAAACCCTGATCGCCTAATAAGTGCAAGAATTATAGTTAATCTAGCTCAAAATTTAATTATGATGACTCATACATCATAAAGCAAAGCACATAGGGGCAAAACTTGGGTGAAGTCATGTCTAACTGACCTTGACCCAAGGCCTGCTGGCTGGCTCTTTCTAAGTGGGAAATTGGAAATCCTTCCTATTTATGAGATAGCAGGGCCATGCAAACAAGACCCATCCCAGTCTACCTCAGAGGTTTTATGGGAAAGCCTGCTTTAATCAAATCTTAGCATGAGAAAGCCCGGAAGCAATTCTCCCTCTGGACTGCCTTTCCAGATCTTGTTAGATTATTATGCAGTTAGATTTAAACAGCACCACTATAGTGAACCAGGCCAGGACAGAGTATTGAGGAATTGCATGAGACCTTCAGAATTTCAAAAATGCATCTAAATCTGGATTCAGAAATAGTCTGGGTTTACAGGGACCTAAAAGGTCAACAGTTCCTGCAGGTGATATAGCTTTGAGTTCTCTCATTCTCCTGAATGCTCACAGAACTGAGGACAATTTTCTAGGTGTTTTCTGAGAATAAAAGTATGGTAAGACTCCTTCACTTGGGATTTTCCACTTCCAATAATATGGTTTAAGAAGTTATTACCTCTCTGAACAGTTATTGGCACCTAAATTATTATCTCACAGATGTGATAATTCTTTATTTTTATGTACATGCAGGTTGGACTCCATTGCATCACTTCTAATTAATACTTGCTAAATTCTTTTATATTTAATTCATTATTCCAGCCTGTCATGACTTGGGAAATACTCTTTCTGTCCTCCAAAATAGCTGCTATCTTTCCTTGCTCCTTGTCATCTGTATTTCTGAAAATCAATCTTTTTGTTTCTTACCTATTTGAAAGTCATATTTTGTCTCCACCACTTCAATGGGCATCAAGCTCCATAATTTATTTTTTACTAAAGGTATGTGTCCTTATCTTTCTTTCCAACCTCTAGGTTGACTTGGTATTTTGGTGCTTGGGAAAAAATATTTTACTCTAAGCCTTTTATGATGATAGACATGTTAGATATATCCCCCTCTTCTTCATTTTGGTTATCTATTTCTATGTAACAAACCACTAAAAAATTTAGTGGCTTATAGCAACAGTATTATTTTATTCACAACTTCATGGATCAGGAGTTTAAGAAGGTTTTAGCTGGTGGTTTGTCACTGATTTATATGACATCTGCTGCAGCGCTAGGGCTGGACACTCCACTTTCAATATAGCTCCTTTACCTACATTTCTGGCACCTTGGTCTTTCTGTCTGTCTCTCTCTCTCTCTGTGTCTGTCTCTCAACATGACATCTTATTCTCCAGGGCCTCTCCACATGCCTTGAGCTTCTCATAGCATTGACTGTCTCAGAGTGATGACATGTTGGCTGGCTTTCCATAGGTAGGAAGTGGAAACTGCCATATTGGTTAAGAGATATTCAAAGAATGGTCACAGAATCACATTTATTGTATCTTATTGGTCAAAGCAGTCACAGGTCCCATGCAGATTCAGAGAAGTAGAGAAATAGATTCTACCTGTTGATGAGGAAATGACATTGCAGAACAGCATAAAGAATATGAGATATTATCACAGATATCTTTGGAAAATACAAATTACCGTATCTTCCATAGATTTCTGGATTTAAGTCTTATGCTTTAAAATACCTGTGGAAAAACTGGACAATGAGAGGGAGGAGTAAGGAAGACAGAGAGAGGAGAGTTAGAGTTTGAAATGATTAAATAAGATCGAATAAGTCTGAATACAGGAAGCTTCAGGAAGAAAATTTCAAGAAATTAGGGTGTTTAACTTGAGGATGGGATTATGTAGTGGATAAAACAAAGATTTGAATTTATTAAAATTTAGATTCAACTCCTGCCACACCTCTTACCAATTTTATATCCATGGAAAAATAACTCTATACCTCAATAAGCATTTATTGAACACTTTTCATATGTTAAGCATTGTACTAGAAACCTACAGATACAGAAACAAAACAAAGGTGTAAACCTTTAAGAAGCTCAAAGTAAAGAAACAAATATTTGCAATAGAATGTAATAAATGATATTATAGTGGCATCATGTACTTTGGTGGTTCAAAAATAAAAAGGAGTTATTACCTGGGTGGCTCAGGAAATGCTTCACAGAAAAATGAACTCTTGAGCTAGATCTGAAAGAATAAGAGTTTACCATACAGAAAGGTGAAAAGGACATCTTAAGAGGAAGGAACAGCCTAAGCAAAGACATAGAAGTATGAAACAAGATAGTTACCTTTTTTTTAAGATTTTGTTTATTATTTATGAGAGACACAGAGAGAGAGAGAGAGAGGCAGAGACACAGGCAGAGGGAGAAGCAGGCTCCATGCAGGGAGCCCGACATGGGAGGATCACGCCCTGGGCTGAAGGCAGCACTAAACCGCTGAGCCACCCGGGCTGCCCAACAAGATAGTTTCTTTAGGGAACTGCAAATAGTCATCATGGATTACTTGCACAGAGGATCTACAAAAAGTTGTTATTAAGTAGATAACGGATCATGAGAGTCTTTGTCCTATAGAAAGAAATTTCAGCTCTATCTTGTCCATGGGAATGTAGAGAATGGCATGATCAGATTTGCGTAATAGAAAATCATTCTGCAGTAGACAGAGTAAAGATTGAAAGAGACTACAAAGGCAGAGATATTGTTGCAATAATATAAATGAGAAAACCCTGGAGTTTGAGCCAGGGCAGTGACAGTTTTAATAACAAAAAGCAGAACAACTTAGTCATGCTAGGGAGGTAAAAGTGACAGAATGTTGTCATCAAATAGATATTGGGGTTAGAGATAAGGGGATCTTCAGTAAGACCAATATTTCTGGTTTTGGTAACCAATTGTTTTGTGTTGCTATTCATCATAATAAAATACAAAGGAAGAGACAATAGTTTCTGTGTGAGCTGAAGTGTCTTTGGGTCAACCCTGGGGAGATGTCAAATAAGCAGTCAGAAATACTGGAATACTGAATGTTCTGGACCAAAGATACAGTTTTAGCAGTAATCAGAATAGAAATGGTTACTGAAGTGGATGAGTGTGCAAAGTGAGAAGGAAAAATGGCACAGGAATGATTTCTGGAGGAACGTCAGTGTGTGACAGGTAAATAGAGGAAGAGGAACCTACAGAAAAAGGATTATTGGATTTGAAAAGATAGCATTAAAAACTATCAAAAATTAAACGAAAAAAGAAAAAATGAAGTTAATGCAGTGTTAGTGAATAGTGGGACAGTGTTCATTAGGAGGACAGAAAAGGAGGGAAGAAGAAAAAAATATTAGAAGAAATAATGGCTGAACACTTTCCAAATTAGATAAGAATTATGAACCTTCAAATTCAAGAATCTCAATAAATCCCAAGCATAAAAAGGATGAAAAGAAATACCACACTAAGGCACATCATAATCTAATTGATTAAAATTAGAGATAAAGAGAGATCTTAAAAGGAGTTGGCGGAGGAGGGGAAACACATATTACATACAAAGAAACAAATAGAATGACAACAGACTTCATATTGGAAATAATGCAAATCAGAAGGCATCAGAAAAAATACCTTTAAAAGCACTTTAAGGGCAGCCCCGGTGGCGCAGCGTTTTAGCGCCGCCTGCAGCCCAGGGCGTGATCCTGGAGACACTGGATCGAATCCCAGGTCAGGCTCCCTGCATGGAGCCTGCTTCTCCCTCTGCCTGTGTCTCTGCCTCTCTCTCTCTCTCTCTCTCTCTCTCTCTGCATCTCTATGAATAAATAAATAAAAAATCTTTAAAAAATTAAAAAAAATAAATAAAAGCACTTTAAGAGAAACAGTTAATCATGCTAATAAACGACAAAAGCCGGAGTGAGCATATCAATACATGCAAATTAGATTTCAGACCAAAGAGGGTCATTTCATAATGTCAAAGGAGTGCATTCACCAAAAATACATGAAATCTCAGATATTACAAAACTAATAATAGAAATTCAAAAAATATAATATAACACTGATAGAATTGAAAAGAAGGGGGCACCTGGGTGGCTAAGGCACTTAAGTGTCTGCTTTCAGCTCAGGTTATGATCCCAACGTCCTGGGATGGAGCCCTACAACCTTCTCCCTGTTCAGTGGGGAGTCTGTTCCCCTCTCCCTCTGCCGCTCCTCCTGCCTGTGCTCTCTCTGTCAAATGAATAAATAAAATCTTAAAAAAAGAAAGTAAAGGAAAGAAGACATATCTACAATTATAGTTGAAGATTTCAATACTCTTCTCTCAATAGTTGATAGAACAAGTAGACAGAAAGTCAGTTAGGTTAGAGAAGACTGTAATCAATAAAATTAAGCCAAATGACATTTATGGAATACTCCACCAAAAAGCATCAGAATAAATAATTTTTCCAAGTACATAAACATTTATTATGTTAGACCATATTCTGGGCCATAAAACAATCCTAAACATGTGTTTAAACATTAAAATCAGTAATTGCACTACTGGATATTTATTGCAGAATACAAAAACACTAATTTGAAAGGATATGTACATCCTTAAGTTTATTGCAACATTATTTACAGTAGCCAATTAATTGAAGCAGCCCAAGTATCCATCAATAGATGAATGGATAAAGAAGGTGTGGCATATATATGGACTATTAGCAATAAAAAAGAAGGAAATCTTGCTACTTGCAACAACATGGATGGACCTAGAGAGTATTATGCTAAATGAAATAAGTCAATCAAAGAAAGACAAATACCATATGATTTCACTCATATGTGGAATTTAAGAAACAAATGAGCAAAGGAAAAATAAAAAGACAAACCAAATAACACACTCTTAACTATAGAGAATAAGCAGATGGCTACCAGAAGGAGGGTGGGTGGGAGGATGTGTGAAATAGGTGAAGGGGATTAAGAGTACACTTTTCTTGACAAGCACTGAATAATGCATAGAATCATCAAATTACTATATTTTACAATTTAAAACAATATAACACTGTGTGTTAACTATACTACAGTTAAAAAAAAAGTCCATCCTTCTGTGGGGATTCCCTCCAAATTGAAAAAAATAAAAAATAAAAGGAGACTGCCTCACATTTCCCCCCAAAATGTTAAAATCATACATATAGGGTCTCTGATCAAATATAATTAAATAGGAAATAAATAACAGAAAGATATATGAAAACTCTCTGAATATTTAGAACTAAATAATACACTTCTAAGTAACTCATATGTCAAAAAAATGAAAAGAAAGAGTAAAAATGTTTTGAACTGAATGAACATAATAATGCAAGATGTCAAAATTTGTGAATTTTAGCTGGAGCGGTGTTTAGAGAGAAATTTATACTATGAAAGGCTATACTAAGAAAAGAATAAAGATGTCACACCAAGTGATCAGAAATCAGAGAAATATAAAGCAAAAACACATTAGAAAAAAATCAATGTGACCAAAACTAGTTCTTTGAGAAGATCAATAAAATTGATAAACCTCTAATCAGACTGATTGGAAGAAAAATAAGGAAGACACAATTTACCAATATCAGGAATGAGGTAATACCACTACAGATTCTATAAAAAATAAGAGATAAAAAGAATTCTATAAACAAAACAACATTTAGCCAATAATTTCAAAAATTTAGGTGAAATGGACAAATCTAAACAAACAAACAAAACTACCAGGCTCACTCAAGAAGAGGTAACTTAAAGTGCCCTATATCTATTAAAGATATTAAAGAATTTGTAGTTTAAAACCTTCCCACAAAGAAAACTCTAGACCTAGCTGGCTTTTCTGATAAATTCTACCAAACACTGAAGAAATAGCACCAGTTCTACAAAAACGTTTCCAGAAAAATCAAAATGAGAGAATACTTCACAACTTCATTTATGTGTCAGCATTAGCCTGATACCAAAATCAGTAAAAATTATTACAATAAAACTATAGACCAGGACGCCTGGGTGGCTCAGTGGTTGAGCATCTGCCTTTGGCTCAGGGCGTGATCCCGGGATCCAGGATTGAGTCCCACATGGGGCTCCTTGCATGGAGCCTACTTCTTCCTCTGCCTAGGTCTCTGCCTCTCTCTCTCTCCTAAATAAATAAATAAATAAATAAATAAATAAAATCTTTTAAAAACTATAGATCAATATCCTTCACAAGCACACATACAAAATTCTTAGTAAATTTTAACAAGTCAAGCCTAGTAATATATTTAACAGATACTACATTACAGCCAAGTAGAATTTTTTCAAGTGTCACAAGGTTGGATTAGCACTTGAAAATCAATGTAGTTCATCTTATTAACTAAAGAAAAAAAAACTATATGATTATCTCAGAACAGAAAAATGCATTAAATAAAATTCAACATGTATTCTTGATTTTTTTTAAAAAACCCTATGTAAACTATTCATAGAGAATATCCTCAAATTGGTAAAGGACATTTATGAAAAATCTACAGGTAACAGTACACCAAATATTGAAATACTGGATGCTTCCCTATGCTAAGATCAAGAGTAAGGCAAAGATAGCCACCTTCAAAACTTCTATTCAATATTATACTGGAGGCCATACTCAACATGATGATGAGTGAAAAAAAAAAAGACATACATATTTGAAACAGATATTTTATTCCTATACTTCATGATCAACTCTGTAGAAAATCATAAGGGATCTACAAAAAAATATACTAGAAGTAATAATGAGGTTAGGAAGGTTGCAGGATACAAAATCAATATACAAAAATCTATTATGTTCTAGCAACAAACAAAAGAACATTGAAAAAATTTTATATATTATTTCCAATAGCATCAAATAATATAAAATATTTAGGAATAAATTTGACAAATTATGTGGAAGACAAATATACAATATTGATGAAAGAAATTTTAAAAGACCCAAATAAATGGAGACATATACCATGTTTATGGACAGAAGGCTCTATGTTGTTACAATATCAGTACAGTACAATACTGCATAAAATCAGTTACAATATCAGTTGATCTATAGAATCATCATACTCACAGTCAAAATTCCAGCATACTTCTCTGTAGATATGAACAAGTTGATTCTAAAATTTAGATGTGAATTCAAAGGATCTACATGTGCCATAAACAACTTTGATAAAAGGCAAAGAACAAACTATCTAGTTTTAAAATGCATTATAAAGGTATAATAATCAAGACAGTGTAGTATTGGTGTAAAGGCAGATATATATTATCAATGAAAGAGAGTAGAGTTCATAAACAGACCAATACATGTAGGGTCACTAGATTTTTTCAATAGAGAAGCTTATTTTTTAAATTTTTATCAAAGTATAATTAACATATGGTGTTATATTAGTTTCAGGTGCACAATATAATGATTCAACAAATCTATACATTACTCAGTGCTCATCATGATGTGCACACTATTAAATCCTCTCTATTTCACCTATCCATTTACCCACCTCCTCTCTGGCAACAACCAGTTTGTTCTCTGTATTTAAGAATCTGTTTTTTTTTTTTTATTTGTCTCTTTTTCATTTGACAATACAATATCAAAAAACAAATAAGCTGATTTTAAAAATGAGCAGAGGACCTGAATAAACACTTTTCCATAGAAGACATACAACAGACACATGGAAAGATAGTCAACATCACTGATCGATCATCAGGGAAGTGCAAGTCAAAACTACAATGAGATATCACCTTAACATCTGTCAGAATGGTTAGAATCAGAAAGGTAAGAAATATTAAGTGTTGGTGAGGATGTAGAGAAAAAGGAATACTCATGCACTGTTGGTGGGAACGCAAATTGGTGCAGCCACTATGGAACACAAGATGGAGGTTACTCAAAAGGGTAAAAATAGAATTACCATATAATCTAGTAATTCCACTATGGGGTATTTACCCAAAGAAAATGAAAATGCTGCTTTGAAAAGATATATGTACCCCCATGTCTCCTGCAGCATTACTTACAATAGCTAAAATATGGAAGCAACCCAATGTTCATCCATAGATGAATGGATAATGAAGATGTGGTAAATATATACAATGGAATATTACTCAGCCATAAAAATGAATGAGATCCTGCCATTTGTGACAACATGAATGGACTTAGAGGTTATAATGCTAAGTGAAATAAGTCAGAGAAGGACAAATACCATATGATTCTACTCATACATGGAATTAAGAAACAAAACAAATGAACAAAGAAAAAAAGTTCAGTTTATTTTTAACAATGGGAAAATCTTTTTCAGCAATTGGTGCTGAAGCATTGGGATGACCACATACAAAAAAATTGCACCTCAGAGCTTATTTCACACTATTTACAAAAACTGACTAAAAATAGATCAAAGACTTAAGGCAGTAAAATTTCTAGCAGAACATATAGAAATGCTAAGTTTGGCAACGTTTTTCTAAATAGATTACAGTTAACATGAACAATAAAAGCAAAATCATTAACTGAACTTCATCAAAATAAAAAAATATTTTGGTCACACCTATTTTGGTCACAATGGAATATTGGAGTTGAGTCTCTTAGGGGTGAAGCCATGTCTAGTGACATCAAATGGTTGGTGATGGTTGAGGTAATAAAGGGCTAAAAATCAGAGAGGTATGAGGCCAAGGTGTGTGGAATGAGTCTTCCACATGGATATTGTTGGGGTCATCTAGGATGATGGCAGGACCTGGGGTATCAAGGAAGCCTGAAAGTCAGTCCTTAGAAAATGGGAAGGAATGACCAAGAGTTCAGGAAATGATAATCACAAAAGGAAGCAGACATTGATTGCCCTATGCCTTAAAGGAACATCATGCCTTCATATCTAGTGGGAAAGTATACTACTACTGAAAAGATTCATCTTAATTTCATTAAATTGTTGGGACAAAGTTTTTCAATTGTGTTTTTCTCTCATGCCAGTCTTTGGAAAAGTTGATTTGAAAACTTAGCTCATTGCATCTCTGAGAGAACAAATTAAGATAATGGATTTAAAGTGCTCAGCACAAAGCCTGACACCTAGTAAATGTTCAGTAAATGGAGGCTGTGACTATTAATATTATTATATTTTGATTTATTTTACCCATTAAGTAATGTTATCCCTTTGTAAAGGTCCTTCAATGGGCTAGGGTTTTCCCTCTGGAGCTACAAGTCACAGTTCTGTCTCTGAAAATGACAAATCCTTGCACTGGCAACCATTCATAGTCCCAACCCCTAAAAAGATGATCCAGGTATGACTATATGATGATTGATTGACTGCAAAATATCAATGTTAGGTTAAATTTTGAGGATCAAGAAAATTGATTGGCTATGAATTCTATAAGAATTAGAGATCATGGGCTTTTTTTAATCTTTTAAGCTCTACACTTACAGAGGATACTCAATAATGTTCCATAAAATGAAATAAATCCTGGCTCCATGTCATGCCCTCAGGACAAACATTTCTCTTATTTTATTAGTAAAATTCAATGGACAAAAAATTTGTTTTATACTTAAAGTCAATTAATTGGCAAATCCATTTCAATTGTGATTTTGGAACTTTAATGATACACCAAATGCATTTTGCCAACAGTCTCTCATTATCTCTCTTCCCCCAGAATGGAATCCAATGAGCTAGGCAAGTTAACTTTGATAGTGACAGCATACCCTATCCCCATCAGCTTTCAAACTATGTTATATTGTCACATGTAAGGGAAAATAGTAACATGCACAGTGGAGTGTGTGTGCAAGGGATGGAGTCATAAGGGTCATTCATTTCAGGTTGGTGGGCCACTAGACATGGGAGACTGAGAATCACTTAAATGTTAGACTCTCAGTTCCCATTTAGAAAAGTCTTTCCTCTAACCCCCTAACCTAGCATAATCTCTAATCTTCAATCTCTCTGATCAACACAACTTCTACTCTCACTTTTGCCATCCACAACTATTTTTCTCCATCCTACCCCCCATTTGGAAGGACTTTCTCCTTGCCCCAAATTACTTCTCTTTTTCAACCTTGCCTCCTTCCTTCCACGCCTACTTCCCAAGCCAGACAGTAGAATCCACACTGTGCATAATTTATCTACTTTTTTGGGCTGGAGGCTCTTGAATTACATTTTGAGATGCTTCTCTTCAAAGATCACTTTCCTGCCTCACACAACTTCCACCATTACAGTGTCTGGAAAAAAAGTATACCCCCACTTCAGACCTCATTCTCATTCTAAAAATAAGGTAAGGTTTGATTTTAGGATCCAATCCCTCATTTTTGTAGAAATCATCTTGACTCCTTGCACATCATTCATATGATCCTGAGGTAGGCAAAGAGGTCTCCTAGAATAAAAAAAAGTCCATATCCTAAAGGCCAGGAAAGTTTTCTTGTATATTTATAGGAACTAATGTTGAAACACAGTAATAGATCCCTTAAATTTATAAATATTTTTCTGTTTTTTTAAAGTTATATTTTATTGGAGTTCAAATCACCAACATATAGCATAACACCCAGTGCTCATCCCATCAAGTGCCCCCCTCAGTGCCTGTCACTCAGTCACCCCCACCCTCTGCCCACCTCCCTTTCCACCACCCCTTGTTCGTTTCCCAGAGTTAGGAGTCTCTCACGTTCTGTCTCCCTTTCTAATATTTCCCACTCATTTTTTCTCCTTTCCCCTTTATTCCCTTTCACTATTTTTTTTTATATTCCCCAAATGAATGAGACCATATAATGTTTGTCCTTCTCCGATTGACTTATTTCACTCAGCATAATACCCTCCAGTTCCATCCACGTCGAAGCAAATGGTGGGCATTTGTCATTTCTAATGGCTAATATTCCATTGTATACATAGACCACATCACCCCGATGTTTATAGCAGCAATGTCCACAATAGCCAGACTGTGGAAGGAGCCTCGGTGTCCATCGAAAGATGGATGGATAAAGAAGATGTGGTTTTCTGGTTATTTTGGCCTCAAGGCACAGGCCTCACAGACCTGAGTCATTCATATTCTTTGTTTAATGGTACACAATCTTCATAAGAAAGATTCTTTTTTGTTTTAATTAATTATATTTTCCCTCATCATTTCCAATTTCAAATCCCATTTTCCTTCTGCTTCCTTAGATATCTATTCTAATATAATTAATAAATATGTTTTCAATCCATCATCTACATATTTATTTAGATACATGTGTGATCTTGAAATTTTATAGTATTTTTGCATACATTTTATTGCACTATGAAACTCCCTTTATTATTTTTTACTCAACATTACATTAAGATCTACTCATGTTGCTTTAGGCATATTGTTATGGACTGAATGTTTGTGTCCTTGCCAAAATTCATACGTTAAATCCCTAAATCCCAATGTGATGGTAGTTGGAGATGGTGGGCTTTAGGAAGTACTTAGAATTAGATAAGGTCATGAGGGTGGGGCTTTCATGATGGTATTAGTGCTCTTATAAGAAGAAGCACCAGGGACCTTGCTTTCTCTTTCTCTGTCACTTGAGGACACATGACAGTCATCTGCAAGTCAGGAAGAGAGCTCTCATCTCATCAGAAACTAACTATGCTATCACCCTGATCTTGGACTTCCAGTCGCTAAAGCTGTAAGAAAATAAATGTCTATTGTTTTTTTAAAGATTTTATTTATTTATTCATGAGAGATACAGAGAGGCAGAGACATAGGCAGAAGAAGGAGAAGCAGGCTCCCTGCGGGGAGCATGATGTGGAACTCGATCCCAAGATCCCGGGATCATGTCCTGAGCTGAAGGCAGACGCTCAACCACTGAGCAACCCAGGCTTCCCAAATGTCTATTGTTTAAACCACCTAGCCTACAGTATTTTGTTATGGCAGCTTGAACTAAGACATGTATCTAGAGTATTATTCTGATCTTACATGATATTCTCATTGTATGCGTATATCACATTTTACTCATCTAGTCTCCTCATTGTAGATATCTAGGTTGCTTTCGTTGGTATCACAAAAAAATGATTCCATAAACATCCTTGCACATGTCCCTTAATGGATCTGTTCCAGAATTATAAACTTGGTCATAGAGTTTATGAATATTTAATTTCATTAAGCACCCAATTATTCTCTAGGGTGGTTGTACCAGTTCACAGTCCCACCACCAGTCCATGAGAAAATAATTCCTCACATCATTACTTACTCATAATATTGTCTTTCTAATTTTTCCATTCAAAGATGTGCTAAGCAATTTCTCATGGTTTTTCAAATTTACATTTATAGGAGTACTATTGCAATCAAGTATGTTCCTCTAACATCAGATTTCCTATTCTGTGAAATGTCAATTCACATATTTTGCTCATCTCCCACTGAGTAGATTTTTTTCCTTGTTTTGAGATTTTGAAAGATATATGTTTTATTTGCCATAAATAACTCCATCTGCTTCCAAAATTAATTTAAGATAGATTAACATAAAAATTCAGAGCAATAGGGTAGATAAATAAAGATCAAAAGATCGTTAGGAAAATCATGTAAAAATGTCTATCCAGGTGCTTTGTCTATTTTTTAAACTCGGTTACTAGTTTTTGCTATTGAGGTGTAGGAGTTCCTTATATATTTTGGATACTAACCCCTTATCAGATAAATGGTTTGCAAATATTTTATCCCAGTTTGTAAGTTAGCTTTTTCATTCTGTTGGTTGTTTCCTTTGCTGTGCAAAAGCAATTTAGTTTGATGTAGTCTTCACTTTCTTATTTTTCCTGTTTTTGCTTGAGCTTTTGGTGTCATATCAAGAAATCATTGCCAAGGTCGATGTCAACAAGGTTTTCCCCTATGTTTTCCTCTAGAAGTTTCACATATAGGCACTGAAATATTTATTAAGAATTTAGATCTCAAAAAAAAGAAAAAAATAATTTAGATTTCATGTTGTTCTTGCACACAAAACACATACTCAAACATGAACAGAAGGGAACTTTTGGATAAGATGGCTATGTCTGTTATATTAATTGTGGTAATGTTTTCACAGGTGTATGCATGCATCCAAACTCATTGAATTATAGACATTAAACATGTGCTACTTTTTGTATATCAATTATACCTCAATAAGGCTATTTTTCAAAAAAATGTAGGAATGCCTTTCTAGGCAGAACCAAGCATGAAATAGTTACCCTTATCTAACATAACTCTGAGTCTCCTAGCAGCCAAGACAAAAAGAAAAAATTATTTATTCAATACATATTTTTTATGTTGAAGCTCTAAGGTGTTAAGTTTCCTCGGTCTCTTGGCTGAGTCTAAAGAAGGAAAATAAATATGGTTTTGAGATGATAATCTGACTAAATCAAGTCTGCAAAATACAATCATCAGAACACTAGAGAAAATATTATTTGGGGCTGAATCATCTCACTCATCATCATATCCGCAAAAAGCTTTTGAGACATTTGTTTTGGATGAAAAATATCTTCAAGACATGTTGATTTTTAAGTTTTTTTTTTATAAAATCTTTTGTTTTGAACAGTGGGAAGCAGAATGCATAAAACTGTTTTGAAAATGTTTTCTCAAAACACTGTGATGCTAAACAGTGTTTAAAGGATTTTGATTTCCAAATGTCAACTTCAAATGGCCATGAAAATTGCACTCCTTGGTGACAAATAAGTCTTCCACTGCTGGACTGGGGCCAGCTGGCCGTAGCTTCTGGTGGAAGACTGTACAGTTAACCTTCCAAGGGGAACTCCCAGTTGAGAACCAGGATCACTGGGAGTTAAGCCTTATGGACAAAACAAAGCATAGCTGGGGAACTGAGAGGCAGTACCCATAGGCCAGTGGTCATTGGTTGTGTCTCAAGAAAGGTAGAGGAGTAAACAGAGAAGTGGCCCCTTGGGCTTCAAGTCACTTTGGGGGCCCTTGCTACCTATTCAGATAGAGTAAGTGAGGTTTTATAGGCCACTTAGCCAACCCTGATTGACTGGTACTTCTGGATCGTTATAAATCCTAGTATCCCAGTCTGTGGCAGGCACTTGACATATGCTGTTGCATTCAATGTTCTCAGCAATCCCATGAGGTATACAATAGTATTAATCCCATTCTACAGATGAAGAAATTAGGCTTAGAGATTTATGTGACATCCCCAAGGTCACACAGCCTGTAAGTGGAGAAACTGGAGCTAGAACTGAAGTCCCAAAACTTCAAAACCTATTCATTTAGCCATTTCATTACATTGCCTGTCTCCTCTCCAATCAGCAGGGGTAATCAGTAATTGAAATTATTTATTTATTATATTAATAGTATCTTATATTAATATTGTCCTTTACTGCTTACCAAGCATTTTACATTTTTGTCTCCCTAACTAGATCATAAACTCTTTAAGGATATGAACTGCCTTTTATGCTTCTTTTATGCACTTGTGGTACCTAGTACAGCTCTAGAAACTTAGAAGGGAAGGAAAGAAGAAAGGGCTAATATTTATTTGGTACACCCTATGTCCCAGGTGCTAACGAGCATTTTATAAGCTTTATTTCATTAAATCGTCATTCCCCTATGATATAAGTGCTACTAGTATTCCTGTTATATATACAAGGGAATTGAGGCTTAAAGTTTATTTATTTTTTTTTTTTATTTTTTTTTTATTTTTTTATTTTTTTTATTTTTTTTTTTTTTGAGGCTTAAAGTTTAAATGACTTGCTCAGGAAAAAAAGCCAGACACAAAAAGTTGCATTCTGTATAATTCCACTTATATAAAGATTAAAAACAGACAAAACCACTATGTGGTGATGGAAATTGTAAGAGTAGTTACCTCTCCAGGGTATACTGACTATGAAAAGGCATGAAAGGGTCTCCTAGAATGCTGTAAAGTTTCTATATTTTAATCTGGGAGATGTTTACCTGGATGCATGCTCTTGTAAAAATTCATCAAGTTGTACACTTAAAACTGATGCACTTTTTTTGTATATAAGGTGTACCTCAATTGAAAACAAACAATAATGTTGAAAAATGACTTCCTTAGAGTAACATTATTAGTAAGTGGTAGAGCTGAAATTTGAATCTAGGTCCATATGTTTCAACTCTCATTGCTTCCAAAATCCCTACCTCCTCTCACTTTTGCCTTTTTTTTATTATAAGTATGAGGTTAATCTTTCTCTAAACACTTTTTGCTTCTCCTCATAGTTTCCCTGGATGAACATGAGCTGTGAGAACAGGATCCACTCAATATCTCACCCTCCAGTATTCTCCACGCCCTTCATGCAACACATAAACTTCCTTTTAATCAAAGGACCATATTTTAATCCTCATGATGTCAATAATTCAAGCAGAGGCATCCATCAAATGTACTTTAGTAATTAAAAGCTGGTGATGTTAAAACAATTATTCTGCTTACCTTCTAAAGATTGGAGAGTTTTGCAACCATACAGTGGAAGCAACAATAAACAGCTTCAATTTAGTTAACCTACTCAGTCTCACCAGTATTTATTGGTTAAATATTCTGCAAAAGCCTTTGTACTGGATCCAGTGAAGACTCCAAAGATGACAATGAAAGAGTCCCTGAGGAGCTCTAAGTCAAGTGGGGAGGGCAGACGGGCACAGGAAGCTCTGCTCTGCCAAAAGGTAGAATGTTCTTGTTAACGTTATACAGCTGCAAACTGCTATGAGAATTGAGATGGTGGTAAGGTAAAGAGTGTGTCAGGGAAATCTTCCCGGAGTGGGTAGCTTTGAACCAAGACAAAGAATGGGACTTGAACTGAATAAAATCTACAGACTCATCCTTGATTTCTCTTTGGCTCACACCCTACATCCAAACTACAGCCAAACAAGTCTGTTGGTTCTGCATTCTAAATATATCTTGTCTAGCCACTCTCTCTTCACTTCCACTGCTAACACTGTGGACAAAGCCATAATCATTTGTCACCTGGCGTTTTGTACTAGCTTCCTAACTGGGTTCTCTCCTTCCATTCTTGCCTCCAAGATTTTCTTCACCGGGGTTCAAAGATCTATTAAAAAACATCAATCAATTGTTGTAATTTGCCTACTTAGAAATCTTTTGTTAAAAAAAAAGAAATTTTTTGTTAGCTTTTGATTTTATTTAGAATAATATCTCAGCTCCTTACTATGGTCTTCATAACGCTCTATGGTCTGGCCACTGCCTAGCTCTCTGAACTTGTCTCCTCCACATCTACTTGCTCACCATACTTTAGCCATACAGGCCTTCTTACATTTCCTAAAACTTGCCAAACATATTCCTGCATCAAGCTCACTCTTAGTTCCCTTACTTGGAATGCCTCATTTTTTACCTCATTCATGTCTCTGTTCATATGTCACCTTCTCAGAGAGGTCTTCCCTGAAGTCCCCAACTAGAATAGAAATCCCCTCCACCATTCTTTACCCCTTTTCCCAGCTTCATTTTCATGGTAGTTATAACTATTTGACATTTGCTTATATAAATATGTTCATTGATTTACCAACTGTCTTTCCCACTAGAATATAAGCTCTATCAAAGCAAGTAAGAATTTTCTATTTTGCTCACTGCTACATTTCCAATACCTAGAACACTGCCTTTTACATAAATAGGTACCCAATGAATAACTTCTGGATATACAGTGAGAGATGGAGGGAAAATATATTCCCAGTGGAAAATTCATTCATGCATTCATGCAAAACAGTGCAAAATACTGGGTGTAAGATATGTCAGAAAAGGTAAGCCTGACAGCTGTGGTCTCTGTCTTCGCAAAATTCCCATCTAGTAAATAAGCACTTACAAACCGGGCTAAATTCTTTAATGAGGATGAACATTGTGGACTGTTGGAGCACATGGGATAACTATGAAACGATGACTAGCACAGTGACTGGCCTATGGTATTTATTCATTCATTTATTCATCTGCCAAACATTGTTGAGCACCTACTCTGTGAAAAACATGATGCTTGGCAAAGGGAATTAATCAATTAACAAGATAATTCCGTCTCTTCTCTTACATAGCTTGCAGTCAGGTAGAGGAGGCTTGTGATCAATGTTGTGATAAAAGAAAGACAAAGGTGAAGGGTGGTAAATAGAAAGGAGGCAAGAAGCTGGAGGCAAAGAGACCTGGGGAGAGGCTGTTGTAACAATCCAGTCACAAAGGAAGAAGAGCTGGTTTGGGTCAGAGGGGTTGGGAGTAGAGAGGAGGGGATTGACCTTGCCCATGACCTGGCAAGTAAGATATGGACATTTTCCCCAAGACACCCTTAACATGGCCTGAAGAACCCTTTATTACACCTTTTACTCACTCCCCTCTCTCCAGAATGCATGCCAGGTCTGTCAATCAAGAGTCCCCATTAATCCTTCCTGACATTTTATGAGGTCCTCAGCGCTGTCATATTCCATTACACAGAACTGAAATCTACTGAAAATCAAAATGGGGTGTGAAGGTGTTTTCCTACTTTAGGGCACACTATATTAGCCCTACTGAGCAATAAAGTGGAAGGGGCGGCAGAAGGCAAGCAGGAAGCAGACAGGAGCCAAGAAGGATGTGAGAGGAGGGAGGCCCCTCCCTTGAGCCAGCCAACCGGGACAAGAGAGCCTGACTGAGGACTGAGTTTCCAGAGGCCCATTACATTTCAGATGACTTATTTAGGCATTACTTTATTTATACCCCTGCCTCATTCCACACTGCCTTCTGATCTGCTCTGTTGATCCTCTCCCCTCCCCTCACCCTTTCAAATTAAAGGTCATCAGGATAGATTTCCTAGGGGGCCCAGGCTACACCTGTTTCTTGCACGTGCTCAAATGGGAAAATGGCCAAGGACTAAATACAACCACTTCGTCGTCGGGGAGAAAACTGAGACCCAGAAAAGTTGATGAAACAGCTCAAGATCACACAGCTAATAAATGGATAAATCCTGATTTTGCCTAGATGTGAGCCTAGGTGTTCTGATATTCCTAGTTTGGGGACAACATTCTCTTATGGTTCAAATAACAGGAACTCACTTCTCAGTGATCTTTCCTAAATGGAGTAAGAGTGTCATTTACTGGAAAAAGAAGATTCCCTTTACAAGTTGGGGTGCACTCAACTTTGCAGGAAGCTAGTCTTATAAATATGAGAATGTGGGAAAGGGGTACACCCATGCTTACGTGGAGATTTCTGTCAATTCCACATATACACACACATGCATGCACACACATACACTTCCCTACTCTTCAGTTGCCCAGAAAATTGAGCCCATCATTAATGCAAACATTTCTTTTTAAGATGTAGTAACTATTTGAAACATGACTCCACAGTGGTCTATAGTGCCTCAAAGTGAGTGAGAGGTGACATCATTTGAGCCTCTTCCAGTTCAACTGCAGACCTTAGTCTCTCCTTTTCTCTCTCACTCCCCCTGCTGTCTGTCATTTTGTCTGTCACACTTAGTATGTTTCTGTCCTCTATCTTTTGTTCTGTCTTCTTTCTTATGTCTCTCTTTCTTTGCTGTCTCTGTCTGTATCTCTCCATGTCTCTCTTTCTCATTCTCTCTCTATTCATCACATTTCTTTTCATCTAACTTACTTGCACATTCTTTCTGTCTCTCACTCCTTTCCTTCTTCTCTCTCTTCCAAAAAGCCCCCAAAGAATCTCAGGCTTCTAAAGTGACCAGCCAGAACTGGCCTGTTCAGCTCTTAACTGGCTACCTTCCTCAATATTTCTATAAAAATAAGTCATATTTCCAACCTAGATTTACAGCCTCCATGGGGGAAAAATGGGTCTTTGCCCCTGAGCACCCCCTCCAAAGACTTGACACAGAGTTGGGAATACAACAGGTGCTCAAAGAATACTCATTCCCCTGCCTTAGTTGCCTGACCCCCACAAATTGTTCAGAAATCACAAAGCTATTCTTAACTTCAATACCTCCTCTTTGGAGCTGAAATAATTTATGGCAACTGGGAAGAAGAGTCTCTCAGAGCACAATGAGCACATATGCCTTGAGAGATCTTCAACTCTCCTCTATTCCCGGAAGCAGTATATCATTTGTCCCAGGGCCTAGCCTCTTGGAGCCAGAATAGGACAGCTGTGAACAAGGGTATTTTGGTATGATTCCACAATACCTGTCACCTCAGTCCCCTCACAACCTTGCCTACAGATTTCTCCTATAGTCAGATCTCAATCAGTTTCACTGCTTACTAGTTGTTCATGTTTAATGTTGTCTCCCACATAAGAGCAAAGTCTATGTCTGTCTTTTTACCATTATATCCCCAGTGTATAGCACAGTGCCTGGCACATAGTGGGTATGCACTATGCATTTGTTGAATAAATTAGCAGACAAATCAATTATGCTATGCAAAGCTCCATTTTCTCTCCTATAGGATGAGCAAAATACCAACTCCTTTCTAGGACTCTTAGGAGAGTGAAATATGATAACATATGTAAAGTGACTGGCATACAATAAATGTAAAATTCTTGCAGTGTTTGGGGAAGACAAAATAACATGACACATAGAGAATTGACTAGCACAGTGCCTAGCACAAAGGAGGCCCTCAATAAATGTCCATGCCATTCCACATCGTTACCGCAGCCTGTAGCCAGAGCTGCAGGGTGACCAACTAGGAGTGAGTCCCCTCCCAACTGCCTCCAGGAATGTGGTCTTATACCTTCTGGCAGCCTCTTTCAACAGCTCTAAGTGGGTGGACACTTAGACTGTAATTCTCAAGGCCCTGTCTTCAGCCCCTACCCACCCTTTCCTGACTAATTAGATGAGTAACGGTGTTTACCGTCTCTGGCTGGGCAGCTGACGGATGGTCGAGGCTGCAGATCATTAACCTTTCCCGGGTTCCCAAATGTTCTCATTAAGGAGCCCTGTCCTATATCTTTTTCCAGCCCTGAGCTGAGGGATGATGGGGTTGGCTGGCAGGGTGGGACGTGACTGCAGCAGTTCTGGGCAGAGTTCTCTGCTGCAGCTTCAAGGGTTTTGTCTGCTCTTCCCCACCCCACCACTGCCCCTTCTTTCAGAAAGCTTTCCCTCAGAGATGTATTCTCTTGGGAAACCCCCATTGAGAATATATTACCCTTCTTGTCTCCTCTATATCTCACCAGGGTGTGAGGATCAATTTGGGTCTGAAGGGGTACTGCAAAGATCCTCAGAACTCTAGGATAATAGAGCCCCAGAACACCTGAGGTTTACCCTGCTTCTGCTTCTAATTGGCTCTGTGACTTTGAACAAACTACCTTGCCTCTCTCTGCCCTGTTTCCTTATCTTTGGAATGAGACTGCTCTTGAAGGGCTTTTCCAGCTCTCTGTTTCAGAGGCAGGGGTAGTGGCATTTTACTATAAGACAGAACTCAAAAAAAAAAAAAAAAAAAAAAGACAGAACTCAAGAGATGATGCTCACAAATTAGGACTCCAGTACACTGTTCTATCTAGTTTCTAAGAGAACTCTTTACTCCATTCATGCTTCTAAGAAGCTCTTTACACAAGCTCTTCTATTTTCCCAGAGGCATACTTCATGATAAGTCTGTAGGAAAGGAAGTCCAAAGAGCTGGTGGTCAGGATTACTATAGAAAGTAGTGACTTATTTGGGAAAGCTGAGCATGTAGCAGGACAGGGTTTTTGGAGGACAGGTATAAATTATACAAGCAAACAGATTCTCTAAGCTCCCATGGCAGAAATATGCTTCTGGGTTCTGCATCTAACAAGTTGTATGACTCTGGATGAGTTGGTTAAACTTTCTGGGCTTTAGTTTCTTTAACTGTAAAATAGAAATAGTAACCACAGTGGTTTAGGATATTCAGTGAGACAACTGATATAAAACTAGTTGTGAGGGCCTGCTTTTTCCCAAAGGGAGTCGAATCTTGCCCCATTTTATCTTATTTAGCCATCATCTTCTCACTGAAATTGAAGGGGTGAAATTTTAGCAGTTTCAACTTTCCCCACCAGCTCGTCATAGAGGCTTGAAATATCCAACAGAAGAATCATTCTTTGAGGACCTATGGTACATGTGTATTTAAGCTGGGCAAAGGTATCAAATGGGAAGATAGAGTGGAGTGAGCTAATATGTTGGAAGGAAGAAGTTTACCTGATTAGCCTTTTCATACCCAGAGCACAGTGATGGGTTCCAAACCAGAGAAGTCGAAAAGACCAAGGCAAGAGTCATGAAAGGGCTGAAATATAGGACATCAAAGGAGGAAATCCTCCATGGTTCTTCCTCTCCCTTTCCTCTCACTGTATCCAATCCATTATGGAGTCTTGTCTACTTCCTTGAATAACTCATTTAACTTAAACTCAACATTTCAGAAACTGAGCTTACTGTCTCACCCTTAACATGCTCTTTCTCTCTCAGTATTCCCCATTTCAGCAAATGGCACTATCATACACTGTAAGCCCCACATAAGACACTGGGCCACATATTTCACTCATTATTCTCCCTGTAGCCCATAGTCAGTCTCCAAATCTAGAATATTTTACATCCAAAATATGCCTCAAATCTGCACACTTGTCTCTGTCTTTACTCCTAACCCTTAGGCTATATTCCAAACCAATTGAATCAGAATCTTGGGAGGTAAGATTCAGCAATCAATATTTTTTAAAGCTCTTTGTATATGAATCTAACATGTAGCCAAGGATGAGAACCACTGCTCTATACATTATCCAAAGTGATATTTCAAAACATAAACCATACCCTGTCACTCTCTTGCTGAAAATCCTTTCCTGGATTGCCATTGTGCTGAGAATAAACTTCATGCTCCTTCCTATGGTCTACAAGATCCTCTAGAAGATGATCCTTGTTGATCTGTCTAATATCTATATCCTCCCCTTTCTTCTTGTATGTCAATCATATTAAATTTCTTTCTGTACTCCCAATACACTAAATTCATTCCCATCTCAGAGACTGGAATTCACTGTCTCAGTATTCCCAAACCCAAAGGCCAACATTGAGGTCCCTGTTCTGTTCCAAGGAGGCTATCTTTTCTATACAAGGAAGAAAGATAAACCCAAAAAGCAGTGAAGAGGCTTAGATTTTCCCTTAAATTTTTCCTCAATGCTTCCCCATCTAGTGCTCCAACAAACCATTGGAGTTGGTCTGTAGTGTTTTCCTTTTTTAAAAAAAATTTTTTTAACATATAGTTATTTTTTTTATTTTTATTTATTTATGATAGTCACAGAGAGAGAGAGAGAGAGAGAGGCAGAGACACAGGTAGAGGGAGAAGCAGGCTCCATGCACCGGGAGCCCGACGTGGGATTCGATCCCGAGTCTCCAGGATCGCGCCCTGAGCCAAAGGCAGGCGCCAAACCGCTGCGCCACCCAGGGATCCCCTTAAAAAATTTTTTTAATTTATTTTATTTATTTATGATAGTCACAGAGAGAGAGAGAGAGGCAGAGACATAGACAGAGGGAGAAGCAGGCTCCATGCACCAGGAGCCTGACGTGGGATTCAATCCCGGGTTTCCAGGATCGCGCCCGGGGCCAAAGGCAGGCGCTAAACCGCTGCGCCACCCAGGGATCCCTGTAGTGTTTTCCCATACCATCTGTCACTGTTTTGAGGGCCCTGTGCTGTCCATTCCCAACTCTCCTAACAGTTTCACACTACACACTCTAGTTAAAGTGGCCATCCAAAATGCAAATTAAAACCCCAATGAGATACCATTACATACACACACGTATGCATGCATCAAAATGGCTAAAACTTAATACAAGAACATCAGCATCAAATGTTGGCAAGGATAAGGAGCAACTGGAACTCTATACTCTGCTGGTTGGAGTAAAAACATATATAATCACTTTGGACAATTTTTGGCAGTATCTAACAAAGTGAAAAAAATATGCCTACCCTATGATTCAGCTGTCCTATACGTAGGTATATAGAAAAATGAATGTGTATGTCTACCAAAAACATGTACAGAAATGTTCATAGCAGCAACACTATTCATAATAGCCCCTAACTGTAAATAACTCAAATACCCATCAACAGTAAAGAAGTAAAATGTGCTATATTCATACAACAAAATATTACCAATACAGCAAAAAAAAAAAAAAAAGAAGAAAAGAAAAGAAAAAGAACTACTGGTACACTCAATAATATGGATGAATTTTATAGACATTATAATGAGTAATAGAAAGCAGAAACAAAGAGTACATTGAAGAATAAGCAAAACTGATGCCAATAGAAATCAGGCTAGTGCAGTGCACTAGTGTTATAAATGCACATTCTTGGGTCCCACCCAGATCTAACTGAATCAGAATCTCTGAGGTGAGGACGAGTCTTCTGTGTTTTATTTTTTTAAAAAAGATTTTATTTATTTATTCATGAGAGACAGGCAGAGGGAGAAGCAGGCTCCATGCAGGGAGCCCGACATGGGACTCCATCCAGGGTCTCCAGTATCAGGCCCTGGGCCGAAGGCAGCGCTAAACTGCTGAGCCACCCGGGCTGCCCTCATCCGTGCTTTAACAAAACCTTCAGATGATTCTGGACTAGTGGTTACTGCTTAGGGTAGTATTGACTGAGAAGGAACATGAAAGCTTTTCAAGCTTCTTTTTTTTTTTTTTTTTTTTTTTTGCTTTTCAAGCTTCTATGGTGCTTGAAGTATTATTCCACAGGATCCAAAGACAGTAAGTGCTATTATATAAACAAAGAGGACAAATGCTGAAAAGAATGGGAGTGGACTGGGGTATGGAAACAGGACATGGAGTAGCTGAGGGAATTAGTAGTGGCAAGGGTGAGGAGCGGAAAAGGGTAGCTCCAAGTGGTGTTAATTACATTTGCCAGGCTGATGCTCTCCATTTGAGCTCAGCTGCCTCCTTGCTCTTCAATTTCAACCATTTAGCCTGCAGAATACCCCCATTTTTCCTACCACAGAGTAGTGTTCAGCCATGGGCCCTGGTTGCTGACCTCTCTGCCTTTGAAAGTTTCTTTCCAATTAATAGAACCCTCATCTCCATAATGGGATGAGCCAGTTGTGTTCCAAGAGCCATTTCATTTGGCTATGGCTCTGGATTATAGTGGAGGGAGTAAGAGATCTCCCCAAATCTGCCAGAGTCATCATTTTCTTGTCCATTCCATCAGTCCACTTAATTTAAGAGCCTGTCAAGAAGATGAAATACCAAACTGGGGTGCTGTGTTCAAAGCTAACTGCCAGGGTGCATGACCCTACTGACACAGACCTGGGGAGCAGGATCAAGAATTCACAGCACTCAACATGTCAGCAACCAATTGATATTGGCTTCTTGGGGACCTTGAACTGTAAAAGATTCAAACTAGAAGGACTTTAGAGAGGTTCTGGATTGGATTCAGAACCTGATTCTGATTCCTCACTGGATTTGTGGGAAACTGAGGTCTAGGAACACACAGTAAGCTAGTAGCTCCCCAGAAGGATACTTAGTAAATGTTCTAGCTACATTATCCTGTAACTCCCAAAAGTTACTCCCAAACTCCCAAAAGTTAAGGACTATCTGTAATAGTGAGTGGCTACAGTTTCAGCTCTATCTCTGCTCTTTTTCTCAGCAGAGGTTGTCTCAGAGCAATAGGCTTGCAGTGGAAATATGTTTCCTTATTCCACTTCACTCCCAGAGAAGGAGCTTCCTTCCAGAATCCTAAGAGTTGAAGATACTTACTTCAGGGACCTGAAGAGGCAGTGCCATGTGCTACAAATTGGCCCGACTCTCCCAAGGACCATATTCACACTGGTACCTGGCCCCAAAATTTGAATTGGGGCAGCTTGGCTCTCATTCCATAGTTAATCTGTGCCTCATACTGAGCAGTACTCTAAATAGTGGCTTTCCTCACCATAGAAGACGCAGAACTCTTACTTAGAGAACTCTGCTCTGATGAGGAAAAAAGAAATCATACTAAAGACAGAAAGACATATATTCATAGTCTTAGCTCTATCACTTATTAATCATATCAGTCAAATCATGTCATCTCTCTGAGCCCCATATTCTCCTATTCTCCAACTCTAAAATGGAGACCATATTATCTACTAAAACAATGTACCTGGAGTACTTTACACAGGGCCAGGCACATAGTTCAAACTCACTAAATGATGTCTGTTATTTTTATTAGCTGGGTAATCTTGAACAAGTCCTTCTACCTCTAGAGCCATCAGGTTTCATATCATATTTCAAATGGAGATGGTAATATCCACAAGATAGGGTTGTTTTAATGATTAAATGTGGTCATGTTTCAAAAATGCCTTGCAAGATACCTGGCACATGGCAGGCATTCAACACCTGCCCATTGAATCTGAATAGAGACCAGAGAGAACATATATCTAGGTAGGGACTGGGCAGAGAGGGCCCAAGTCACTGGTTTTCCAGAAGCAGGGGTCTTGACATTAAATTAGAAGAGCTGGTAGTTGCAGAGCCATCAGCATTGGGTCATTTATCTTGAAGACAGGAAACTGATCAGGGCTTATGAGAAGATTTTATCCAGTAGCACCAGCTTGTTCAACATCAGTTCCTGTCACCTGGATTTTCTATGCTTCTCAAGTTCCCTGGGGGACTGTGACAGGCTTTGTTTTGGAGAAACAGGAAGAGCAGAGTCCAGGACACAGACTGACCACAGCCAGATGCCTTGATTCTATTCCTTGGACTATGGCAGGTTAGTCTGACTACTGCAGGGGGATGGTGAGCACACTCAGGCAAGTGGAATAAATAGATGGTCTTTAAACAGCAAGAGAGTGGTAGACATGAGGCCTAAATAAGTGCTTTGAGACTATAGGTAGAACACCAAAATATCTGCTTTGGAGGAACTGGAAAGCCATTTCAGCCTCACTTTGAAGGATGAGTAGGAGTTCAACAAGCAGGAGTCAAAGAAAGAAGTCATTCATGCAAAGGCAGGGAGAAGTAAAATAGCATAGTATGTTTGGGAAAGAGATTCAGTGAGGCTCAAGTACAGACTGTGTGAGAAGTAGAAAGAAGGCTGGACAGGAAAAGAATTGTGAATTTCCTTATAGGACAAAATAGTGTGGATTTGACCTTTAAAGAAATGGAGAGTATGAAAAATTTTAAGCCGGGACCTAGTGCAAACCAGATTTGTGTTTTAGAAATCTTACCTGAAAAAAAAAGAAAAGGAAAGAAATCTTACCTGGCTACACTGTGAAGAATGGGCTGCAGGGAGGAGAGACAGAAGCTTGGGGACTAGTTTGGAAGCTGTTGCAATAGTCTAGGTAAGAAACAATGAAGGGCTGTCCTAGGGTAGGGGGCAATGTGGGGCAACAAGGATAAAGAAGAACTAGACTTTGGTGATTAGTGGAATGTGAGAATTGAAAGAAAGCAGGGGTGAGGGGGTGATTCTGAAGTTTATAATTTAAAAAACCGGGTTAGTGGTGATGCCATTAACCAAGATAAGGAGCACACGGTGGGGGGGTAATGAGTTACATCAAGTTTGAGGGATATATGAAAGATGTCTAGATGAACATGCTAAAGGCTGCTATTTTTTTAAAGATTTTATTTATTCATGACAGAGAGAGAGAGAGAGAGAAAGGCAGAGACACAGGCAGAGGGAGAAGCAGGCTCCATGCAGGAAGCCTGACGTGGGACTCTATCCCGGGTCTCCAGGATCATGCCCTGGGCTGAAGGCGGTGCTAAACCCCTGAGCCACCCGGGCTGCCCTAAAGGCTTCTATTTATTTTCTGTGTGCCCCACAGGGTATATTGTCCATGTTTTTCTTCTTGGACACTATAGTTTTATTTATTTTCCACCTTTATTAAAATATTATTGATATATATGTAAGTTTAAGGCATACAATGCAATGATTTGATATCATATATAGTGCTAAATGATTACCACAATAAGGTTAGTTAAACCCCCATCCTCTCACATTATTGCCATCCTTTTTGTGGTGATAACATTTAAGTTCTACTGTTCTCACTTTCAAGCATATAATATAGTATTGTTAATTATAGTCACCATTCTGTACACTTAGAAACAATCCTATGAGGTAGACACTATAATTACTCCCATTTAATGGATGAAGAAACTAAGGTCCAAAAAGGTTGAGTGACATGCCAAGTCTAGTCTGACTACAGACTTCTGGTATTTGCACTTTACCCCTCTGCCAAGAGAGAGAGACAAAGCCTTAAGGACAAGTCCCTACATAAAAGCTGTGATGTGCCTATCATTGTTCAGCAAATGGACACCCAGACCCTAAATCAGCAGTGTGCCAATTTCCAGTCATTTCCTATCATTCCTTGAGGGATTAATCTGGGGAAAGGCACACTCCAGCCTGGAAGGCTCTATGCCACTTGGGTGTTGACAACAGAAAAGAAAGACCCTCAGATGCTCTTCTATCTGACCAGTACATAGAAGCTTTCATGGGGTATCATAGTTTCTCTCATTTGCTCTGAACCTAGACTCAAACTTGTTCCCTACGGCTGCCAGAAAAATATCCATAGTCACAAACACACAGGCATCACGCTGTTTTTAAAGAAGCATACAGGGGATCCCTGGGTGGCGCGGCGGTTTAGCGCCTGCCTTTGGCCCAGGGCGCGATCCTGGAGACCCGGGATCGAATCCCACGTCGGGTTCCCGGTGCATGGAGCCTGCTTCTCCCTCTGCCTGTGTCTCTGCCTCTCTCTCTCTCTCTGTGTGTGACTATCATAAATAAATAAAAAATTTAAAAAAAATAAAAAAAAAATAAAGAAGCATACAAGTGTTGGGAGCTTTTAGTACTCAGGGCAAGTATATCAGGGAAGACTTTTTGGAATTATGCTATTTTGTCCATTTTTCTTTTCCCAGTCTTAGATATCTTTCCATGTAAGAGATATCCTTTCAACGATTACCCCCTGAGTGGTCTTTCTTGTCTTTATTCTTTATTTGCCTCCTATTGACCACTTCCATCCTCAGGGGCTTTTCGAAGTCACTCCAAGACCTCTGTGGTTTTAATTAACCAAGTGGTTTGGTGCCATCAGCCTCCTTTCATCAATGTATTAGTCATTTCCTTCTTGGGCTCATTAATGAATATACTTAATAACACTGTTTCCAGCCCTGAGACTCTGAAGCCCTCCCTCCGCCCCGCCCCCCCCCCCCCATCAGTGCCTTTCTCCTTGCCAGGAACTGCTGCACACTTATACCCTGGTCCTTTCCCTCTGTACCAGTTTGAAATTAATAAATATGAACATACTCTCCAGGGTTGAAGGGGAGTCTCTGGGCATGTGTGTGGGTGTGGGAATGAATACGCATGTGTGAGAGAGGGAGGGGGAAGGGAAATTCTGAAAGACAGACATAAAGAAAACAGGGAAAGATAATGGAAAATTTTCCCTCATAGGGTTTTTATCCATAGGCCTTTTGAAAATCAATTACATATAATGCATATCCTTTATCCCCTTTTCCATAACCTGCTCTCATGACTATCACTGTGTCACCTCTCCCCTAAAATTATGAATCACAGGCTCATAAAATGTGACAACTATAAGGGGCCTTCAAGACCATCTAGTACAAATTTCTAATTATTCAGATGAGAATAATTGAGACTCAGATGGAGCCAGGCTATTTTCACCTGGGGTCACTAGTAGTAGACTCTCCCAATCACCTTCCCTAACTGAGCATAACGGGTAGTAAACAGACTGTTGGGTATTTACAGTAAAGCACACAGACAAACATACATACACATGCACACACATGCTCATGCATCTTCTACCCAAACTCCAGGAGCAAATTCCTGCTCCAGGATTAA
Source organism: Canis lupus dingo (assembly GCF_003254725.2). NCBI lineage: Eukaryota > Metazoa > Chordata > Mammalia > Carnivora > Canidae > Canis > Canis lupus. The sequence continues at coordinate 102,606,669 of NC_064281.1, read as the reverse complement.
GAGGATAGACTCAGGAACCTGCTATTTGGGTTCAAATGTAAGTCATTGCATTAATTTCCTGGGGATGGTGTAACAAATTACTACAAACTAGATGGCTTAAAACAACAGAAATGTAATCTCTCACAAGGCAAGAGGCAAGAAGTCCAAAATCCTGGCATTGGTGGGGTTGGTTCCTTTTGGAGAAACCATTCTATGCCTCTCTTCTGGCTTCTAGTGGTTTCCTGACATCCTTGGTTTTCCTTGGTTTGTAAACATAAACTCTAATGTCCACACCCATCTTCACATGGCCTTATTGTCTGTTTCTGTATCCTATTCTCTTTTATAAGGACACCAGACATTGGACATAGGGCCCACTCTAAATCTAGGATGATTTCATCTCAAGGTCCTTAACTAATGACATCTGCAAAGAGTCTATTTCCAAACAAGGTCACATTCTAAAGTTCATAGTGGACATGAATTTTGAGGAATACTATATAACTCACTAACAATCATAAAAATCCTCAGAGTTTCACCATCCTCATCTGTAGAATGGAGATAGTAACACCCCTCATATTTCTTATTGAAGTTTTGAAGATTAAATAGGTTAATAGATGGTAAAGCAGTCAGAACAGTGCTTGGTACACAGTAAGCACAATACTGGCATTTCAGTCCCATTGAATCCTGAGGTCCTTAGAGAGTTCTGTCCATTTTTTCCCCTTCTTTTATTTTCCTTTCGTTTTCTTTTTTTTTAAAAAAAACTTTGTATCTCCTAGACTGAGAACAGTGTTTGGTACATAATACAGGCTCATTATTTTTGAAATGAATCCATGAGTGTTTTGGAATCACACTCAAGGGAAGCCAATCTCCACAGGCTGATGGGAGCCTGGAGGACTCACACAATTCTCTAACTGGAGAAGCTAGGATTCATCCAATCTCTTGGGGAAACAACTGAAATGGCATGGGAGTTGTTAAGGGTACAGGCTTACAAACACTGTTGAAGGGCACCCTTAGGCCAAACACAGCATAAGAGAGACCATAAAGTAGGGATATTTGAACCACTTATCTCTGTGGCTACAGCTATAGCTATCGGGGTGAGAGGACAGAAGAAGAAGGGAGGCAGCCAGGCAGGCAGGCAGGCACCAGCTGCTGGCTGACCAGGTCAATGAGTGCCAGCAGGTCTCTGAATACAATCCCCCAAAAGGGCTCTGGGGAAATTACTAGCGGGGCTAAGAGAAACAGTCATGGAGCTCCCTATGGGCTGTGTCTTCAATTGGATATTGTCACCCAAAGGATGCCCTTACTAGGAAAAGTGCCTGGCAGGTGCTGACCCAGCTGCCCAACTGTCCTGCAGGGCTCAGTTACCTTTCATTCCCTCCTACCGGGGCAGGAATTTGCCCTGGGGTTTGAGTGGAAGATGCCTCTGTGTCTGTGTGTTTCTGTGTGTGTGTGTGTGTGTGTGTGTGTGTGTGTGTGTGTGGTGTGGTGTGGAGAGAGAGAGAGAGAGAAAGAGAGAGAGAGAGAGAGAGAGAGAGAGAGAGAGAGAGAGAGAGAGAGAATGAGGTGTTCTGTACCTGCCTTTTTTTTTTTTTTTTTTTGAGAGGTGGGGTTGCTCTCCAGGGTAGGAATGTGCAATCTAAGCCAGCTTCCAAGGCTAAAGCTAGCAGACTAGCTGAGATCCAAAATTAGCACACTGACCTGAAGCCTTAGCCTGAATACATAAGGGTGCAAGTAACAGTGGCCCAGCCAGGGTGGTCATGATGGAGAGGCATGGGGGAAACTGGAACTGGGTCACTGTTAATGGAAATACAGGTTATGGAGCTATCCTCCACCATCCTTCCTAGAACCATGCAGCACGAGATGGCTAGTTGAGAGAGAGTCAATGGCTGGAATTTGGAGATCAGTATGAGACCTGATTGGGAATTCAGTTGGTGGCCAGGATAAGGACACAGAAATAGCTAATATTTATTGAGTAGGTACCAGATGCCAGGCACTATGATAAACTCTTTACTAACATTGACATTTGTTCTTCAGAATCTTCCTTAGTTATCAATGGTATCCCCCTTTTCTAGTGAAAAAATTGAGTCTTATAGGGCACACCACTGGAAGTGATAAAGCCACAGGTTGACTCCAAAGTCCGTGCTCTTAACAATTAGCTGTATCGCCCTGAAAATAGGGCCCATCCAGAGACCAGGGTGCAAGGCTGGGGCTGTGACCAATGTTGGGGGTTTGGTCTTCAAACAAATTTGGGGGTCTGCTTACTCGTGATTGTTCTGCTACTGTCTGTTTTTTTTTTTTTTTTTTTTTTACTGTCTGTTTTTGATTAATCACTGCCGCAAAAACGTGAGGATTCTATGTGAGGTAGCGCCCCCTTGTGGGTAGAGTGGTGGTAGCAAGTAAATGAGGGATTTTTTTTTTTTTTGTATTTTTTTTTATTGGAGCTCGATTTGCCAACATATAGTATAACACCCAGCGCTCATCCCGTCAGGTGCCCCCCTCAGTGCCCGTCACCCAGTCACCCCAACCCCCCGCCCACCTCCCTTTCCAATGCCCCTTGTTCATTTCCCAGAGTTAGGAGTCTCTCATGTTCTGTCACCCTAAATGAGGGATTTTTGAAGATGGCATTTTTCTTTATTGATTCTTGGTGTGTGATTGGACCCAGGGTGCTTGGTGGGACCTAGGATGCTTGCAGTCCCAGGTGGGATGGCTGATGAAAAGGGCAAAAATTGTCATGAAAATACTGAGAGAAATGCCCTAAAATGAACCAAATCAAAGTCAAGGGTCTGTGGCAACTAATGTGCTTTAAAACTAAAGATGCTAAAAGAGTTGAGGGAAAAAAACAAAGAAATCAGACTCAATTTCTTGGGAAAACAGAAAACAGAACTGAAGGAAAACCTGGTCGGGAAATTCCTAGATCCCATTTTGTTATGATAATAACCCTATGCTGTTATCAATCCATCAAGAAGTGTTAATAATATTACATGTAATGAATGGCAACAGCTCTAATTTATGGAATTCCTACTATGTGCCAGGTTTTTACATATGTAATCTTCATAAAAATCCTGTAAAGTGGAAATTATTCTTTCCATCTGACAACTGAGGAAGCTGAACTCCAGAGGATAAGTGACTTAACGAAAGCCACAGAGCTAGAAAATGGAATAGCCTGGGTCTAGACGCATATCTGTCCAGTTTTTCTTTTGTAGAATATTTCCCCTTAAATTGTCCTTGGCATCCACAAACTCTGTCACCCTCTTTAGTTTCAAATGGTGTTTATGGCAACCCTATGAGGTAGATAGTATTGTTACTCCATCTACAGATTAGGAATATGAAGCACAGAGAAGGTATGTAACTTGCCAAAGGTCACACATTATCAATGTTCCAACTCATGTCTGTCTGATTTCAGGAGCCATGTTCTTACCACTTTCATGTACTGCCTCTCCAGAGACAAAGCAGACAAAGGGCCTTTAAGTACAGTTCATTCTATGGATGTCCTCAGAAGCAACTTGAGAAAATGGGAAGTGACTGGATTTGAGAGATCTAAAATTGTGCCGTCTCCCACTCCTTCCCTCTGTTTCCTTACCTTGCCTCGACCTGTCGCCATAACACCTATCACCTGCTCAGATTATGATGCCTACACTTTTATTATAAGTCTCCCCCACCAAACTGTGAGTTCCTTGAAAACAGGGACTTTGGCTGTCTTGTTGTATCCCCAGCCTACAGAATGGTGCATGGACCTACATGACACCATAGCCAGCGGGTATATTAATCCCAAAATTACTGGACCTCTTAGCAGCATTTGGCCCAGTGGACTCCTCCATCATTTGTTCAACAAATATTTCGTGAGCACAGACTCTGAAGCCAGACTACATGAGCTTGAGTCTCAGCTCTGCCACTAATTAGCTGCATGATTTTAAGCAAGTTTTGTAATCTCTTTGTGCTCTGATTTCTTCATCCATAAAAAAGACAATAAGAGTATGCACTACATTCAGTTGTTGCTGAAAACTAAATGAGCTAATAATTTTGAGATCTTGTAATATACTGCATATGTATTTGCTAATTAAAATAAAGTCATGGCAACTAGAGGGGATACAACAGTGACTAAAACAGACAAAGACAGCTGCCTTCTTGGAACTTATCATTTAGTAGGGGAGACAGAGAAGAAACAAAGAAATCCATAACTTCACTGTTTCTTTCTCTTCTAAGCCATTAAATGTCAGAATTCCTAAATAATCCTTTTCTCTATTCTCTCTATTCATTCCCTCTTTCTCTCTCTCCCTTTTTCTCTCTCTCCTCTTCTTTCCTCCTTTTCTCCTCCCCTTCCTCCTCTTCTTCTTTTCTCCCTCTCTCTCTGTTTCCATCTCAGTGGTTCTACCCATCCATTATGCTCAGAGCAGAGCAGCCTCCCCAGATTCAGACCACCTCTGCTTGAATCCTGCATCTGTAATTTACCAATTGTATGATCCTGGGGGAGGTCATTTAATCCCTCTGTACCTCAGTTTCCTCACTGTTAAGATCAGGATAATAAAGCACCAAATTCATAGAATTGCCAGGAGAATGAAATTAGAGTGAATCAACTTAAATCTCATAAGACAGCACTGGCACATGGGGAGTGCCTAATAAATGTTAGCTATATGGTGAAGACTCCCAAATCTCTCCTCTGAGCTCCAAACCACATATTCACTAGTCTTCTTGGCATCCCCAATTGGACAGCTCAAAAACAACTCCAACTTGACATATCCAAAAATCAAACTCATGACCCCTCCACACATCCGAAACTAGTCTTCTTCTAGTGCTACTGTCTTTGTGACTCACACCATCACCACACAACTATGCAAGTACTATCCGAGGAGTCAAGATTGTCCCCTCCTCTCAGCCCATATAGCTAATCTGTCAGCAAGTCCTGTAGCAATGAGTGTAAGGAGTTTAACGTTGCTGTTAATAACAGACTTCAGGGCAGCCCGGGTGGCTCAGAGGTTTAGCGCTGCCTTCAGCCCAGGGCGTGATCCTGGAGACCTGGGATCTGAGTCCCTCGTCGGGCTCCCTGCATGGAGCCTGCTTCTCCCTCTGCCTGTGTCTCTGCCTCTCTCTCTCTCTCTTTCTCTGTGTGTGTGTGTGTCTCATGAATAAATAAATAAAATCTTTTTAAAAAAATTACAGAGACTTCAAAGTCAAACATGGTTAAAAGCCTAGTTCTACCATTATCAGTCATGTAACCAGCCCTCTCTGAGTCTCAGTGTTTCCATCTGTACAATAGGGACAATAATGGTGTCTAGCTCATTGGATTGCTGTCAGGATTAAATGATTAGTTTATATACATGTCTTAGAACAATGCATAGGATATAAAAAGTACTCAATAACTAGTACGTGCTGTTTTTATTAATGCTGCTTTTTTTTTTTTTTTTTTTTTTTTTTTTTGGTAGCTGTTGCCTTGGATTCCTCACTATTGTGGCCATCCCTCCATGTATTTACTTATGTAGGAAGTAGAACTGCAGTAAATGAATGTATGAAGTGCTCATAGTGAAATCTGGTTGGTGAAGCCCCAGATGACCTTAACTCAAACAGAACAGCACAGATGGCTCAGACCCTCATCTTTATTCCAATTTTGTTAGAGGGAGGTTGGTGCTGACCTGGTACACGGTGAAACCTGGCATTTAGAGGAGGCCAGAGTCAGACCGGATTAAAATAATCATTAGAAACATTTACTTGATCACTAACATTTTATTAACCGAGTCCCTACTATATGCTAGACACTGAAGAGATAATTGGATCAGATGCACCCCTGCCTTCAAAGACTTCACAGTATCTGAAGACTGCACACAAGAACTGTGGAGCCTTCAAGTCACTGATCCACTCCCTACATGGCTGTAATCTAAGCTATTCATTGAAGATTGCTCAACATCAATTCTTCCATCTTTGCCATTGGATAATTGCTAGACAAATCTCCCTATTAAAACTCTTACTTATATGCCCCAGAACCCTTGCCCTGAGGAATAGATCACAACCCCAAATTTGGAATCACACAGAACAAGGGTCAAATCTCAGCTTTTCCACTTCATAGCCAATGTAACTTGGAGGTGGTCCCTTAACCTCCCTCAGCTTCATTCACTTCATCTGTCCAATGTAGTTAATAATAGTATTCCCTGTCTCACAGGATTGTGGAGGGTTAAAAGAGCTTGTCCATATAAAGCAGTGAACACAATGCAGAGAGTGCTTGATTCCCATTGGCCATTATTCCTAACATACAAGTATACGTTATTCTTCCTAAATGTTCTGAGAAGGAATGGTAGAGACCCTGAGAATGTTCATGTATTGAAAACGTGGAAGGGTGTCCACAAAATAAAATGCTGTCGAATGTGCAAAAACTCTGACTACAGCCCAGTTTTATCACACATTACCCCAGTGGGTCATAATAGGGCTCACAGTGTGAAAAGTTGAGCCAACCTAGGGGTCTTAAGTAATGAGATTAGAAGTCATGAAGTCCTGCCTTTGAATCCCACTTTTGTATTCCAAAGAGAGCCTTCTAGCAGTGACATATTTGTTCCGCAGTAGTTTGCAGCTCAGATATGCTGTCATTAGGGAGAAAGTAGCCCTAGGTTGGGGTCTCATGGGCCATATAACCAGGATTTTCATACTTCTTTGATGGTAGGACAGAAATAGCATGCTTTTTCATTCCGTTTCATCGCTGTTATTGTTTTGTTTGTTTGCAAGGAGGCAGAATTTCTGTGAGTATGCTCTCTGAAACCAGACTGCCTGGGTTCAAATTCCAGCTGTGCCACTTACTTGCCCTGTGACCTTCGGCCAGTCACTTTGCTTTTCTGAGCCTCAGTTTCATCCTTTATTGAATAGTAATAACAATATACCTCACAGGATTGCACTAAGGATGAAATGAGATCACATACATAAAAATCATTCAGTGCCATATCTGGGACTCAGGAAGCTCAGGAAGCTGACTCAGTAAACTTCACCTTGTAGATGAAGTATTGAGGAGTAAGCTTTACCTTGTAGATGAGGTGTTGAGGAGGGAGGCTGACAAATCCTCTTAACCCCAAATTCTGTCCTCAATAGTGATTGAAGTTCTATGATTACAGTCTCATATCTTAAGTACTCCAGATACTTCCTCGTGAAGGCAAATACACCTGGAAGGGGCCACACCCTCAACTATAACCAAACTGAGTATAGATTGGTTCGCTGGTAGCTGGTGGCGAGGCACAGAGCTGAGGTAGTCACCAAGGAGAGAGGGGCCCAGAAGAGAAGTGAGCAGGTATCAGAAAAGAACTTCATCAGCCTCTCAACTGTCCCTGCAGGTGCTCTGGGCATAGTGGGAGGATTGGAAGGGTGCCAGTACCAGGTGAAGGCCCAGGTACCCGCTTGCCAAACTCAACAATTGTGCAGTTATGAGGCAGAAGGATAACATGCAATATTTCCCTCTACATGTGCAGGATTTTCTTAATTAACTTGTCTTTGAGCCATTAATTTTTATTGCTTGTTCTCTCCTCACCCTCAGTGGCTCAGCAGATGGGCATACCCGCCTGACATTTCCAATCTTATTTCTACAAAGACTTTCCTCAGTATAGTCTACTCACCCCTGACTCTGGTGGGCCCCAAATGAGCAGAATTTCTTCAATGAGTTTGATTCCTGGGATGCTGTCTGGCACAGTGCAAAGAAAATGAGCTGAGTAGCTCGAGGTTTCTAACTTTGAAACTTGGCCTTGCTGGAAGTTGCTTAACCTCTCTGGGTCTCAGTTTCTTTATCTTTTTTTTTAGATTTTATTTATTTATTCATGAGAGACACAGGGAGAGAGAGAGAGGCAGACACACAGGCAGAGGAAGAAGCAGGCTCCACAGCGGGAGCTGGACGTAGGACTCGATCCCGGGTCTCCAGGATCACACCCTGGGCCAAAGGCTGTGCTAAACCTCTGAGCCACCCGGGCTGTCTCATTTTTTTTTTAATCTTTAAAATAGGTATCAGGTATACACTGAAGATGATTACTGTGAGGATGAAATAGTGTGATAGGTGTTAATACACTCTTCTCAGAGAAGAAGTTCTGGAATAATTTAGTGTGCAAGGAGGAATGAAGAATTGATAGGGGGCAGTGAGCAGAGCCTAGAGGAAAAGGAAGAATAATAAAGAGGTAGATGTGAATGGAGGGCTATGGAGAACTAGTATACCACTTGATAGCTTCTATGCTCTGTGTTCTCTGTGAGAAAAGACAGGCCAATGACTGAGGGCCAGGGCAGCGGGCAGGGATGGTGTGGTAGGCAGAAGGCTGGAGGAACCCTGGGATTGTTCTTCAGTGCTAATGTCCACATGGTGACTGTGTATAGCTGAAGGCTCACCACAGTGGGCTCACCACCCACAGTTCTAGAAATTGCCTTCCACTCCAGAAAACCTGATTTCTTCTCTCTCCTCTTTTCTCCTTCTCCACTTCCTCCTGTCCATTCTCTTTGGTTCTTTATCTGTTTCTCTATTTCTCTTGTTCTCTAGAAGTTAATATCTCAATAAATACATCTCTCCATCTCCCTGTCTCTCTCTCTCCACACACATATACACACACTGTACATACATCTTTATCTTTCAGTCTGTCTCACTGTCTACAGCAGTCTCTCTCTCTCTCTCTCTCTCTCTCTCTCTCTCCCCTACCTCCTCCTCACTGATTCTTCTTCTTTCACCCCGATAGAATAGTCTTTCTCAGACTTTTTTGAACCCTGCGGAATTCCCTCACAACTGATGGAGAATCTGAGAAATTGCTCAAAGTGGGTAGCAGTGGTTGGGGCTGAGGAAGACTTACTACTTCCAGAGAAGGAGAGAGAAGGAGCTTTTCTTTCCTTATCTATAAATGGCCTAAAACAGGTCCTCTGGGACAACCCCCTCCCTCTCAACTAGCCATCTTCAAAAGCAGCCTTACCATCTGTCTCAGCCCCTCTGCCTCATGATAAATAAGCTGCCCTCCAGGTGACAATACAGTGAAAGGAGGCTGGAAGGTGTAAGTCATCACAGGCCAAGGGGGGCTGTGGCAGATGGTCATGGCGGGGGGGAAGTTACTTGGGACAAGGCAGGGGATAGATTTCCATACATTTGGCCCTAAGATCTTTTCTGCTTGTGAAACATTCACATGAATATCCTTAGAAAATATCTCAAGGATTCTTAGTGTTGAGACATAATGTCTGAGTCAACCTTACCCCCAAATGCTTCTTTATGTCAACCTAAACCGCCAACCTCATCCTCACCCCCTGACCCAAGCACTTGGCTTATAGAAAGGTTCACACACACATCAGGCAGGAGGCATGCCATGCGACATTTATGAGCTTGTCCAATGTTAGAATCCCCTGATCATATGCTATGTTTAGGTTCAAAACCTGTTTTGTGACACTGATCTGCCACCTCCTCACCAGCACTGAGGTGGTGGTATGAAAATAACCCAAAAATTGATGCCACAAGCCTTAGTTTGAGGTTCTAACTCCTACAGTCCTCCTGTTTGCTACAGAGGTGCCCAGTGGTTTCTGAAAACATTTCCCAATTGAATAACCCACTGAAAAGGAAAAATATGTAGAGATAGATCCCAATTATGGACTCATTTTCATTGCACTGTTAAACTATGTACAAAGAGAAAACAAGCTATAAGCTCTTGATGCTTATGGCTGATACACAATTATAAAGCTGAAACAAACTTCCAAATGAAGTGTAAACAAAAGTACAAAACCGATAAAAGTCACATTAACAGCAATGATTTTAACAAGGTGGATGATGTTGTTTTTCTAAAATTAAATTGCTGTTCAGATCGTGACTGCAGTGCCAACTGGGATACAAGTTCTTTTGAGTGCATCGTGCTATATTGCTTCATGCCAGGCAATGACTCAGCTCTCCTATTACTTTTTTTCCTATCAGATCTACTGCTAAACTGTCACTCCTACAGCCCTCAGGGACATCATTTGGCCTTCACTGGGACTAAGCCATCATTTATATATTAAGTCTTCCTATGTTTTTTTTTTTCCTCATTAGTCCTTGACAATGCAAGTAGGACAATGTGAAGCTAATGAGATCTGTTACACAAAATGTAGCAGAGATTGCTAGTTATCTACCCCACAAACCACTCGCTTCCTCCCATAATGCGCCCAACTAAAATGTTATATTCCACAGTCTCCTTCGTGACTATGTGTGGCCATACCACAAAGCTTTGACCAGTGAGATATAAGTGAAAGTGTTATTTGGCATTGCTTGGAGATCTGAAAGGCGAGGGGGCTGGCCTTTCTTTGCCCTTTCCTCCATATTACCGCTTGGAATGAGCAAGCATTAGCTGAAGCTATAGCAATCAACTTGGATCACAAGGACAAAGGCCATGCCCTATGGACAGCAGGGCAGAGAGCTGGGAAGAGTTGGAGGTCTCTAACAAGTACATGGAGCTACCATAGCAAACCGCACATCCCATCTCTGGACTTCTTTGACCCGATAGAGAATTAACCTTCTATCTTGTTAAACCACTGTCATTTTAGATTTATTTTTCTGTTACATGCAGTCTAATCTGATCCTAATACACTAAGGCAGATGTAAATGAGGGTCTAGAAATCTATGGCTGCCCTTAATTTGAAAAGGTGGACATCAAGATATATGATACAGAATAAGCTTATATCATTCAGTTAAGATTTTCATTGCAATAAATACACAATTTTAAAATTATCACAGAAAACTCTGTTAACCCCTAAGAATATTCCATACCCAGAGAGACTTTCAGAGCCCAGAAGAAACTCTGGCCTTAGCAGTTATCACCCATAAAGGATCTAGGAACCTAACACTTGGGTGATGAAGTACAGACCATTAAAGCTCTATCAGGGATCACCTGACCCTAACCTTATATCTCAGGCTAGAGGAAGGCTAAATGGGAAGCTTGAGTGAGCAGAGCACACATTTTGGGGAAGCAGGCAGATGGCAGCCCTATCCTATCTAATCCTACTCCCCAGTCCTTCATCAGACCCAGCTCCTTTGGGCCTCACCCCACATAGCTGCATAGAAGACTGTTCCTGATGGTACCAGAAACCAGAAGCCAAGAAGGTGACTCTTATTGCTTCCTAGAACGCCAGGGGAATGGAGCAGGTGACAGGAAGGTTGAGGCCAAGGCACTAGCCAGAAAGGGTCAGCTTTCTATCCCTCTGTGGGGCCTCAGCTGCTGGACTTAGCTATGGCCCTGGAAACCTGACCACTGTGACTGAAATCCCCATGCTAATTTCAAATTTAGCCCTGGGCCTCGGGCCACTTCATAAACTGCCTCCTCATTTGTTCTCCCTACCACCTCCTCAGAGTTCAGAGCCAGAATTTGGTAAAAGAGGGGAGCTATGAAATATGAACCTCAATTTGGCCTGCTTAACCTGTCTTCAAAAAATAAATCTTAATCAAGTCACTGGAGAGAATCCCTCCTGCCCTGGCCACAGTGCTTTCTCTCTCTGCTCCCTTTGTCCCTCTTCCACTTACCCCCTTTTCTGCCTTCTTGGAGCCCTTGTCCTCAGCCAGCAAACTTTTCCTTCCCCTGCAGGCTTTGCTGGGCCTCACAGGGTGAAGTAGTGGAAAAAGCACGTGTTTGGGCTACAGAGTGAAAGTTAATCCTGACTGTACCACTAACTAGCTGTGAGATCCAGAGCAGTCACTGCCATTCTCTTAGTCTGTTTCCACTCCTAGAAAATGGGAATAGCAATCTTCCTAAAAAAGCTGCTGTCACAATTTAAGTAGATAAAACAAAATGCATAAGCATCCCCAACACCTAGTACGGGCATTTAATCAATGTGTGTGTGTGTGCATGCATGTGTGTGTGCACACACATGCACAAGCATGTGTAGCCCCCACTAGCCATAGCTATTTCCCAAACTTGACCTTCTTCCACTGCTGCCAGCCCCAGTGAACAGCACCTACCACCAGCCAGAATGAAAAGAATTATTCCTGGCTCATTCTTTTACTTTATCTTCCATAGTCAATCCATCACCAAGTAAATCCCCTCAATTTCACCTCCCTGTCTAGGTCACATTCTGTTTTATGCTACCATATACTTCTGTCACTGCTTTGCAAAGTTACAGTTTTACACTTATGGCTGTGACAATTTGTGCTTATCTCCCTGCTTATCACTGTATCCCCAATGCCCACTACAGTACCTGCCATGCACTTAGGTGCTTAATAAATATTGTTGAATAAATGAATGAGATTGAGGTAAGCCATTTGAGACTCAGAGAAGTCAGATAACTTGCCCAGAATCACACAAATAATAAGCAGCCAAGCTAGGATTTGAACTAAGATTTATCTGATTCCTGAGCTGGTGCTCTTAATCGTGGTGCTAACAGTGATAAGGATGCTATACCAGTAGGGTAGGTCATGGGACAGGCATGGAGTAGGGCAGAGGGCTCTAAAGTAGCCTTTTGTCTATTTTTGCCCAGGAATTGGACTTTAGGTTGAGCTCTTTCCCTTTCCTAGTTATGGGCTGTGTCAGTGTGAGTCTGGATCAGGATTCTAATCTGGCCAAGATGAGTCCCTCACCTTTTTCCATGCTCATGCCACCTTTGATCCAAATGTGGTATGTATATATTTGTGTATGCTGAAGGATTATGGAAAAGGGATAGCCAGGCCTAGGCCTGGTAAAATGGAGCAAGATGTGGATCAACATAGACTCCCTGAATGTTGAAGGCAGTGGGGGGTGGGGGCTTAGTATCACCTGGTGGCTGCATAGAAATTCCTTAAGGCTCCAGGTTCATTTCAAGTAGAAAATGAGTGGGGACAAAAGTGTTGGAGAGTTTGAGGTGGAAATCTGGGAGCAGAGTAGAAATAAGAATTATATTCATTATTGAGAGTTTAGTGTATTTGATACTAGTTTAATCCTCACACTGATTCAGATTAGGAACCAAAGGCAAGAGTGGTTAGTTGACTTGCTTAAGATCACACAGCTAGGGGAGGTGACAGAGCTAGGACTTGGACCCAGGTCTGTCTCTCCTAAGCTCACATTCCTTCCACTATTCCATAATGCTGTATATTGAAACAATGAGGAGGACAAGAGAGAAATGTGAAGAAAAAACAGGAGTCAATGCTCAGGGCAGTTCTACTCAAGAAAAGCAACAAGCCACAGGCTTCTGAGCCCTGATGTTCCCAGGATCCCTTGCAAGCTGCTGGTAAACAGCTGATAGTAATATCAAGATGAAGTGTCATGTTTTCAGGCTTACATGCTGACCCAGCACCCTATCCCTATGTCATCCTCTGCACTCTGCCTCTCATTGGCAACAAGTTCTTGATGCCCTAGTGTCTCAAAATATTAAGCACTATTCTCCAGGACCCCTTTCTATACTGAAATCTCTAGGGCAGGAGAGCAAGAAAATTTAGGAAGGCCAAATCATAGGATTTTGGCTTAAATTAAATTTATTTTTTTAATTTTTATTTTTCTAAATTACACTTAAATTTAAATAAATTTAATTAAAAATAGCTGAGTGTCTATTCTGGCACAACATTCTAGTCTGGTTTTATATAGTCTTTATGGTTATGAAGTAGATGGGCACTTGAAATAGTTAACTACTGGCTCTACCACTTACCAACTATGGGATCTTAGGGAAGTCACTTCCTTTCTCTGATTCTTGGATTCCTCATCTGTAAATGGAGGTCATCCCTTCCTTTCAGGAGCGTTGGGAAAATTAAGAGATAATGTATATAAAACACTCCAGCACAGTGCAGGCACATGCACTGCCTTTAGTAATGATGGGTTGTACCAAATATAACATCTTGTTCCAGAGATCTTAGTAGTTACTAATTACATGTAAAATTATTACATTTACTTATTCATATATTTCACTGTAAACACAATTGACAATCTTATTCTTTTTTTAAATTTTTTTATTGGAGTTCAATTTGCCAACATATAGCATAACACCCAGTGCTCATCCCGCCAAGTGCCCCCCTCAGTGCCCATCACCCAATCACCCCAACCCCCCACCCACCTCCCTTTCCAGTACCCCTTGTTCATTTCCCAGAGTTAGGTGTCTCTCATGTTTTGACAAGCTTATTCTATTCAATATAATCCCTAGTGAACCTAATGACCAAATGACCAAATGACCAAATGATCAAACTCCTGAGAGAGCAGTCAGCCTATTTGCAAAAAAGGTGGGTTGAAGAGGTATAAGCACTTTCTGTCAAATGTCTTCTCCTTGACTCAGGAGCACATATAATTTTTCTTCTTAAAGATTTTATTTATTTATTCATGAGAGACAGAGAGAGAGAGAGAGAGAGAGAGAGAGAGAGAGGCAGAGACACAGGCAGAGGGAGAAGCAGGCTCCATGCAAGGAGCCCAATGTGGGACTCCATCCTGGGACTCTGGGATCATTCCCTGAGCTGAAGGCAGACGCTCAACCACTGAGCCACCCAGGCGTCCCAGGAGCACATACAATTCTAATAAACACTTTAATGGACTTATTAATTTTCAAAGACATAAAACATATTTAACAATAAACACAATAAGGAAGCTCTGATTCAGTTTTAAAGTAGTAAGAAAATATATAGTTAGAAAGGCCTATAGTCTCATCCCAGAAATCTGTCAATATCAACATCTATAAATGGAAAGGCTTGGTTTTTCTCATGATCACTGGATGCTTGGCGCAATATTGGCTGAAGATATATGTGAAAACCTTACCTAACTGAATATTAGAGACCACACTTTGATAGAGAAAGCTAGCAAATAATACTCCAGAGGCTCTCAGCAATGACAGCGGCAGTTGGTTTTGAGGATGGGGTGGGTAGGGAACTCCTGGGTTGAATGATCCCATAGCAAGACACACAACTGAAATTGCAGTGCCAGAGCTACCTTAGACATTAGTAGCAACTCCAAAGGCACCATTTACAGGTACCATGAGCTTCCTCTGAGGTTGTGCAGTGTGGTAGTCCTGTGCAGAACAATAGATGAATGGGGAAGATATTCTAAATAAACAGATAGATGATACATTTTCTAGAATGTATGGCTTGTCTGAGTAGCCCGACTATTCAAGCCAGTCCTCTGTGGACTCAGGATCTGCCCTCTCAAACCTTCTGGACTTTGTACAGAAAGGGAAGGTACAGCACTTCTGCAATAGCCACAGGTATCCCTTGTGACTATAAGGGAACACAGTTCTAGAGTCAGACACTCTGGACTTGAGCTCTTTCTTTGCCACTTGCCCAGCTGTATGACCCTGAGTGAGTTGCTTAACCTCTCCCTTTGTTTCCTTGTCTATAAAATGGGGCAATAATAGCATCGACTTTGTAGAGTCATTGGTAAGATTAAAAGAGGTAATCCACATAGGCTACAGCAAAACCTTGGGTCAAATTACTTAGCTTAGCTTCTCTCTGTGTTAGCTTACTTGTCTTAAAAATGAGAAGAATAATAGTGTTTACCTCATAGGGATGTTATGAGAATTAAATTAGTTAAAAATTTTAAAGCAGAGACTGGTACACAGTAAGTGCTATAAAGGTGTTTGCTAAATAAGACAATGTCAGATTCTTCCTCATTCATTCCACAAATATCTATCAATTACCTATTTTGTGACATTATTCTAGTCACTAGGAATGCAAAAATTAGCAAGATCAACAAGATTCTACACTTTTGTGGAGCTCAGAGGCAAGTGAGGTAAGGTGTACAATGAGTCAACAAGGCAAATGTAAAATAATTATTTCCAGGAAGAAGGAGAAACAAGATAACAGAAAAAAGTGACAGGGAGAAGGCATAGGGCACTCTTCCATAAGGTAATCAGGGAAGGCTTTTATGAGAAGGTGACATTTAAACTGGAACAAAACCAGAGCCAGATTCTGGGAGATGGCCTGCTAGGTAGAGGGAAGAGATAGTGCAAAGGTCTTGAGGTATGATTAGAATAGAATAAGAAGGGGAGAGGAATTGGCAGGAGATGAGGGCAAAGAAGGAAACACAGACCTGATCATGCAGGGTCCTGGGGTCCATGTAAGGTGGTTTAAATTTTATTATAAATGCAGTAGGAAACCAATTTCATAGTCCAACCACTTATTTTACATTTGAGGAAACACAGGCTTAATGAGGGGAAGTGACTGTCCAGGATGACCCCCAAAAAAGTGTGCCAAACATGGGATAAAGACCAACCTTCTCTCATTCCCCACCATCATACATTCAATTCCCAGCCATATTGTATTTAGTGAAAGTTATATCACATCATAACATTGCAGATTCGTTGAATGTAGTTTGCATAAATGAAACCAATGACCCAAAAATGGGTTTCAGGTCCTTAATATTCAGCAAGTCGGACTGAGAATATGCTAGTGCTCAGCCCCATGCCAAACACCAAATATGGGCAAGTGCCACAGAGTTTCTGCACAGAGAGGCACTGAAGCTGCCACCCCAGCCCCTCTCCTTCCAGTGTCCTAGGAAGGAGCAGGAACTTTTGCATTAGTAGGTAGGATGTAGGAGTTTGGTGGGAGAAAAGCGGAACCTGGTCCTACATGCAGGTTAGTAAATGAAGCATCTATCCTCAGAAGGGCAGTCTGACATGGGGAATTGACTGTATATGTTCATTACCTTGTCAAGATAACTAAAAGAAAAGCACTTATTTGTACAGGACTGCCATCTCATATTGCAGATGCTGGCTTTAGCCAAAGATAAAGCATCAGCTGAGCAGCCTAGATTGCTAGTTTTTAAAGGCTACTGCAGCCATCTCCTTGCTAACCACAGGAAAGAATGCTCTGCTTTCACAATGCTCCACTAATTCAGTTGAGCTCATCTGGGACATTCTGTCATTCCTTTCCTGGAGCTGAAATACTCTGGTATTTTCAAAAACAAGCTCGATAAACACTTATGTATAACAAAAGGTAAATGAATTTAGAACACACAAGAGGGACGATTCAGCTTATATAAATACTGGCTTATGACATATATTCTTTAGTTAAATAATATATTTACTTTGTAAACTATTAGGAAATTACAAGACTATAAAGAAGAAATTTAAAATTACCTGCAATTCTATAATCCAGAGATAACCACTATTAACTGTATAGTTTTCCCACTGTCCTTTCCTGTGTGTCAAAATTAAACAATCAAGATGACATTGTATATACAAATGTGACTTGTTTTTGCTATTGAAAATTGTGAATAGTGTTCCATTTCATTACATATTCTCAAATCACATGATCTCACTAACCTCACTATATAATAGTCCAATAAAAATATATTCCATATATATTTTTGCAGTGCAGCAGTTTCCCAAGTGTAGAGATATTAGTAACATTTAATTTCAAAAATTAATAATATATAAAAAAGGGATCCACAGTCAAATGACTTTTCAAACTCTGGTTCAAGCAGAAATGTACAAGTTTCTCTTCAGTAAGACTAATCTCAGAGCCATATCACATCAATTCGTATTGGATTATCTCAGGGAATATGGTATACAGCATTTCCTGTTTGTTCCTGGATCCCCTTTACAGGAGTGCATCTATTAGACTGATACTCTAGAACAAACATAGTGAGATACCGCCCCAGTGTGGACATTGAGAATGTTGCAGTATTTTTACTCTTAAAATCATTCTGCCATAACCATCCTTGCATAGACTTTTTTGCACCCATCTGACTTTCTCTCTAAGAGAGATTCAGCTAAAAGAAACTATATGTAGTTCTAATTCTGCCCCATCTCTTTTTTTTTTTTTTTTTGCTGGATCTCCATGAACCCCAGCTCATAAGGGACTCCAAGAAAGAGTCCTTTTTTTAATAATAAATTTATTTTTTATTGGTGTTCAATTCATCAACATACAGAATAACACCCAGTGCTCATCCCGTCAAGTGCCCCCCTCAGTGCTCGTCACCCATTCACCCCCACTTCCCGCCCTCCTCCCCTTCCACCACCCCTAGTTCGTTTCCCAGAGTTAGGAGTCTTTATGTTCTGTCTCCCTTTCTGATATTTCCCACACATTTCTTCTCCCATCCCTTCTATTCCCTTTCACTATTATTTATATTCCCCAAATGAATGAGAACATATAACGTTTGTCCTTCTCCGATTCACTTACTTCACTCAGCATAATACCCTCCAGTTCCATCCACATTGAAGCAAATGGTGGGTATTTGTCATTTCTAATGGCTGAGTAATATTCCATTGTACACATAAACCTCATCTTCTTTATCCATTCATCTTTCGATGGACACCGAGGCTCCTTCCACAGTTTGGCTATTGTGGACATTGCTGCTATAAAACTCGGGGTGCAGGTGTCCCGGCATTTCATTGCATCTGTATCTTTGGGGTAAATCCCCAACAGTGCAATTGCTGGGTGGTAGGGTAGGTCTATTTTTAACTCTTTGAGGAACCTCAACAACAGTTTTCCAGAGTGGCTGCACTAGTTCACATTCCCACCAACAGTGTAAGAGGGTTCCCTTTTCTCTGCATCCTCTCCAACATTTGTGGTTTCCTGCCTTGTTAATTTTCCCCATTCTCACTGGTGTGAGGTGGTATCTCATTGTGGTTTTGATTTGTATTTCCCTGATGGCAAGTGATGCAGAGCATTTTCTCATGTGCTTGTTGGCCATGTCTATGTCTTCCTCTGTGAGATTTCTCTTCATGTCTTTTGCCCATTTCATGATTGGGTTGTCTGTTTCTTTGGTGTTGAGTTCAATAAGTTCTTTATAGATCTTGGCCCACAGCAAATATCATTCTCAATGGGGAAGCACAGAGAGCCTTTCCCCTAAGATCAGGAACAAGACAGGGATGTCCACTCTCACCACTGCTATTCAACATAGTACTGGAAGTCCTAGCCTCAGCAATCAGACAACAAAAAGCCATTAAAGGCATTCACATTGGCAAAGAAGAAGTCAAACTTTCCCTCTTCACCGATGACATGATACTCTACGTAGAAAACCCAAAAGCCTCCATCCCAAGATTGCTAGAACTCATACAGCAATTTGGTAGCTTGGCAGGATACAAAATCAATGCCTAGAAATCAGTGGCATTTCTATACACTAACAATGGGACTGAAGAAAGAGAAATTAAGGAGTCAATCCCATTTACAATTGCACCCAAAAGCATAAGATACCTAGGAATAAACCTAACCAGAGAGGTAAAGGATCTATACCCTAAAAACTATAGAACACTTCTTGAAAGAAATTGGGGAAGACACAAAGAGATGGAAAAATATTCCATGCTCATGGATTGGCAGAATTAATATTGTGAAAATGTCCATGTTACCCAGGGCAATTTACACGTTTAATGCAATCCCTATCAAAATACCATGGACTTTCTTCAGAGAGTTAGAACAAATTATTTTAAGATTTGTGTGGAAGCAGAAAAGACCCCGAATAGCCAGGGGAATTTTAAAAAGAAAACCATATCTAGGGGCATCACAATGCCAGATTTCAGGTTGTACTACAAAGCTGTGGTCATCAAGACAGTGTGGTACTGGCACAAAAACAGACACATAGATCAATGGAACAGAATAGAGAACCCAGAAGTGGACCTTGAACTTTATGGTCAACTAATATTCAATAAAGGAGGAAGGACTATCCACTGGAAGAAAGACAGTCTCTTCAATAAATGGTGCTGGGAAAATTGGACATCCACATGCAGAAGAATGAAACTAGACCACTCTCTTTCACCATACACAAAGATAAACTCAAAATGGATGAAAGATCTAAATGTGAGACAAGAATCCATCAAAATCCTAGAGGAGAACACAGGCAACACCCTTTTTGAACTCGGCCACAGTAACTTCTTGCATGATACATCCACGAAGGCAAAAGAAACAAAAGCAAAAATGAACTATTGGGACTTCATCAAGATCAGAAGCTTTTGCACAGCAAAGGATACAGTCAACAAAACTCAAAGACAACCTACAGAATGGGAGAAGATATTTGCAAATGATGTATCAGATAAAGGGCTAGTTTCCAAGATCTATAAAGAACTTATTAAACTCAACAGCAAAGAAGCAAACAATCCAATCATGAAATGGGCAAAAGACATGAAGAGAAATCTCACAGAGGAAGACATAGACATGGCCAACATGCACATGAGAAAATGCTCTGCATCACTTGCCATCAGGGAAATACAAATCAAAGAAAAAGAGTCCTTATGTGACTGAGTTTCTTTCTGCCCAGCTCAAGGTCTGTCT
Source organism: Canis lupus dingo (assembly GCF_003254725.2). Classification (NCBI taxonomy): domain Eukaryota; kingdom Metazoa; phylum Chordata; class Mammalia; order Carnivora; family Canidae; genus Canis; species Canis lupus. Next base: position 102,586,601 of record NC_064281.1, on the reverse strand, counting down.
CTTTCTAGACAGAGTTTTAGGTGAAAACTGAGAATACAGGAAGTTCCCTTATACTCAATACCCACTTTCCCCTATTATTAACATCTCACATCAGTATAGTACATTTGTTACAATTAGTGAACCAGTATTGGTAGATTATTATCAACTAAAGGCCATGCTTTATGCATGTTTCCTTTCTTTTTACCTAATGTCTAGTTTCTCTTCCAGGATAGGATACCATATTACATCGACTCCCAATAACTTCTAGATTTTTCTTTATATGATGGTTTGTTTCTCAGACTTTCCTGGTTTTTGAAGACCTTGAAAGTTAAGTATTTTCTAGAATGTCCCTCAATTTGGATTTGTCTGATGTTTTTCTCACGATTAGACTGTGGTAATGCATTTTTGGCAGGAAGAAGTTAGAGGACAGTGTTATTTTCTTCACATCATATCAAGAGTATTCACTATTAATGTAACTTACCACTATTGATGTTAAGCGTAATCAATTAGCTTGAGATATTTTTTGTCAAATTTATCCACTGTAACGTTACTCTTTTTCCTGCTTTCTATACTGTTACTCTTTGGAAGGAAGTCACTCTGCAGGCCCAGACTTAAGGAGTGGAAGTAGTGCTCCATATTGGAGATCATTTTCAAACAGAAGACATAGCTATATATCTGTGCCTTCATTCTTGGAATGTTTTCTTTGGGTCCATATAATACACAAGGTGTCATGGTTGTATTAAACCCAGTTTTCTCCTCTAAAAACTTATTATCCATATGAGTACATGTTCCAGATATGATACCATACAAGCACAATGTAGCATAGACACTTGTGGAAGGTGTTTTTTTTTATTTTTAATCCCCTTCAAGTTATAGAGAAAAGCAGGCACCCAAAAGTATATGACAATGAGAGTGTCACCTCCCAGTAAAACAAGCATAGCTGCTAAAATTATTTTTAAAAAATAACATTTAAAAAATAAAAATAAAAAATAACATTTAAAGCCTCTCAAGGGGATCCCTGGGTGGTGCAGCGGTTTGGCGCCTGCCTTTGGCCCAGGGCGTGATCCTGGAGACCCGGGATCGAATCCCACATTGGGCTCCTGGTGCATGGAGCCTGCTTCTCCCTCTGCCTGTGTCTCTGCCTCTCTCTCTCTCTCTCTCTCTCTCTCTCTCTCTCTCTCTCTCTGTGACTATCATAAATGAATAAAAATTTAAAAAAATAAAAATAAACCTGCAATGTTTTTAAAAAAAAATAAAGCCTCTCAAATTTTCCTAAGGCATTATGTCAAGTGAAGAAATATTCACTTAAGAAAATCTACTAAATCTTGGTAAGAAGAATGACAATACATGACACTTGAGCCATGACTCATTCCCTCCCTCCTTCCTCCCCAGCTAAGCCTGATAGGGTTCCTTCTCCCTTCAGCCCCCAGTCAAGGGACTCAGTATGTCACCAAAAGGGACAGGTGCAACAGCATTTACCATTCTCCCTCCCCAACTATGAGCTTGCAGAGATTAAATTCCTGGTGAGTGTGACCAAGAGGGATGGTGAAGGATTCTTTCCTCCACCCAGTCTCCATTCATAGGGCAGAGGCTTTACCCCAGGTATGAATGGATAAGAATACTGGGGCCCCAGTTGCCCTTGCCCCAACTCTCTCATAAGGCAGAGGTCTCACACTGGGAAAGGCAAGCAAAGAAGACCAGAGACAACTGCCCCTGCCAAGTAGCCTGGTCATAAAGTATAGTGTCGACCCAAGTGACCTACTGTCTCCACACTCAGCTCTGGAACTGTGGCTTGGAGATTTTTGCCCAGTGACGAAGGCAAAAATTATGAAGGAATAACTAATTCTTGGAAAACGTATTTTAACATACTCCTAGAGTCATCATAGTCCTAGAAGAAGAGAGATACATGTGCAGTAATCAGGTCTCATTGCCTCACAGAAATTTCCCCAGCTCTATGGACACACAGGCGCGCGCGCGCATGCGCGCGCGCGCACACACACACACACACACACACACACACACACAGTGCAAGAACAGCCATCCTGCGGGAATGAAAGTCCTCTGTGGGTCCAGTCACAGTTCACAGTGCGATCAGTAGAGAGCAGTTAAGGGTGGCAGATCTAGAGCTGGACCACACATGCCCATCCTGGGTTTCCACAGGTTCAATTGCCTCTTCTTTGTCTCTTCTTATGCTTCTCATTTTCTGCTTTATAGTTTAGGAAATTGGGCATGGCATGTGAGGAATAAATGAACTCATGGAAAATACCTTTAGCTTATAACTGGCACACAGTAGGTACTTAATAAATGGAAGCCATTGTTACCTCTCCTACTGACTGAATTTCCTTCAGACAGTAATTTTTATTCTAGGTAAGTGGTTCTCAATCTTAATGAGACCCATTCTCTCTCTTTTTTAAATATACTTTGTGACATCTCCATTATTATCCTGAAATTAAATTCACAGTTAATAAAACCTACACACCTACATACATGATTTCAAAAATACCAATATAATGCTCTATGATGTGAAAAAGAACAAAAAGAAGATAACTTATAATTATTTACATAGTTATATAACATGTAAATCTCAGGAATTGACAACAGTAGAACACTTAAGATGAAGTGGTCTGTATGAAATCACCAATAAAACACCAATTACAAATGCAGACTGGTACAGGTATACTTTATCAGTGACTCTAATACCCTCAATGTTATTGATGTTGGTAACATGAATTTCCAAAATGGAGAAAAACTTGTACAATTCCTAGGAAAAGTACAATTCCCTCTCAATCTACACTGTAATTGGGTTCCTGAAAAATTTGGTGTCTACCCAAACACTTCATGTTATGTAAAACAAATTTTCATTCTAAGTTCTGATAGTTTATAAGCAAGTCTTTTACCTATATAAATGTCCAACAGGACATCTGAAACAGGAGCAGTTTTCATTGAGAAGACTGTCCTACAATCGTATTCCTGGATTCTACCTGCTATGTGTCACTAAAAGCCCCCACTAATTAAAAAATACTCCTTACGGCATGATGTTGTCCTGTTGAGAGTCTTTGGCATCACTGATCCAAAGCTGGAATCATAAGAAAAATGTGTCCACAGAAGTGCACACATGTCAATTCATGTCTCTGTGTGGGTGTATAGCTTTTAGATTCTTAAGGGGGAGTCCATTACCCACAAAGAACTAAGAATGCATGAAGGGATCCTGTTACATATATATCTCTGTGTCTTCAATTCCACAATGCATACAAACAATGTAGACATACGTCACTGAATTGAACAGAATAATGTAGGTGCTACCCGGTAGCATGTGGTGGGTGTGAGCCTAGCTCAGGTGGTGGCAGAGCAGAACATGTCACTATAGGAGGCCATGTAGTTTATTGTTTAGGAGTGCTGGCTCTTGGAGTCACATTGCCTATTATGTACAGCTTGATACGTGGGTATTTAATTCTTCTCCCTGATGCTTCCCCTCCTCCTCAGTCAAAGAAAAACTCTTGCTTTTGCGACCAATCACAAAGCTTTAAAGGGCTATTAGTGTTAATCCTTTGCTTAAGACCCTAAGACTCCAAGAAGCCCTGAAAACATGCACATAGATTTCTTGAGAGGATTACCATAGCAGTGTTTCATCAACCTCAATGCCACTATGTTGGATGCAGGTATTCAACTTGTGAGTGGTGAGCAAAAGCAATGAGTAAGTCCCTGAGGGCTGGGCCGCAGAATAAGGAGTGTCTGGAGGCTAGGTTGGAAGCAGCACAGAAATGTTAGGAGAATGGGATAAAGGTGCTGACTAGAGAGAAGGAGAAAGAGATGAAAAGGTATTTTCAACCATTTACACCAACTTGTTCTGATCTATTAAAAAAGCAGTCACATAGGCTTAAAATAGTAGCTAGAATGGTAATATATCTTAGTAGTTAAAATAGGAATAATACACTATATGTTAATGAGATTGAATTTAAATTAAAAAATTAAAAAAGAAAAAGAGTAGGCTGTGCACTCAGACTACCTGGGTTCAAATTCTACCTCCACCATGCACCATGTGAACTCTTTGTGCATCAGTTTCCTCTTTTTGTACAGTGAAGAGAGTGATAATACTTACCTCAGTGTTATTGAGAAAATTAAGATATGTAAAGAGCTTAGAACAGTGCTCGATGCATAGCATACACTTGATAAACATCGGCTTTTAATGTGCACACCACCCTGGAATATGATGTGTACCATGGTTTGAGAGAAGGAAGAACCTGAGGATAATGGTCTCAACTACCTGCTTTGGGAGGGTTATGATTGACATCTTATTTTTAACATTCAACCAATACTTTGTGCCAAATACCACTCCAGATACCATTGGAAGATATAGGTCCATGGATTCAATTACTATTTATATGCTAACAAGCTTCAAGTCTATAGCTCTAGTGCATACATCTCTCCTGAGTGCCACACATATATATTTATTATTGCTGAACCTCTCCACCCCAAATGCCAACATGTACCTTCAATTTCACTATATCAAAAAGGAAGCTCACTTCCACATACTTCTCTAAACTACTTCTCTTATGTCATTTATTGACATTAATGGCACCATTGTTCACCCAAATTAGATAACTAGGAATCATTCTTGGGACTTGTTCATTCCCCACATCTCATCAAACACTAACACAGTTAATTCTACCTACTAGATATCCCTTACATCCACATCTCTCAATACCCCCTGCAACTACCTTGGGACAATACATCATATCACTTGTCTGGATGACTCTAACAGTCATACTCCAGCTCCTAGTTCCTCCAATACATTCTCCAGAGAACAAGTGAAATGAATTTTTTTTTAATATCACATTCCCCCCCACCCCCACCCCCCACACTCTTAAAAACCCTCTATGGGACAAAGTACAAATTCCTTAACCTGGCCAATAAGGTCTTAATCTCTCAAGTTTCAGTTCAACCATGACCTAACCCACCTCCCTGGCACCTTCACTCCCAATGTTTGGGCCAGAATGCTCTTCCTTTATTTATTCCAAGATATTAAGCTTTTTCCAGCTTCAAGACATTCACCATGCAGTTTCCCACTCCAACAATTTATTTTTACTAGTCATTCAAGTTTCAGATAAAAGAACACATCATGAGGAATTTCTTCCCTAACCCCTCAGATTATGTAAGACCTCCCAGTTATATGCTTTTATTCTCTAACATTTGTCATTCATGTTTAATGTCTGTCTTCCTTAGTAGGTTGTAAGCACCCTAGGGCAAAGCCATGCTTCAGTCACCATTCCATTCCCAAATACCTAATACAGTGCCTTTGCACACAGTAGTACTCAATAAAAATTAGTTGAGGAAGGAAGGAGGGAGGAGAGGAAAGACAGAGGGAGGAAAAAGGGGGAGGAGCAAAAAGGGAGCAAAGACATTGTAGAAAGTAGGAAATAAAACATGTTCCCTGACCTTGGGGAGCTGCTAGACTGTGACAAGCAGACAATTTCATACAAGGATAGAAGTGCTATGGCAGAGGTATGTACAGGTGCTAGGAGAACTCAGAGGAAGAAGTTACTCTGCCTGGGAGACAAAGAATGCTTCACAAAGGAGATGCTATTTGGGCTGGCACTTTTTCTAACAGTTTTATTGGACATAATTCACATACTATACAATTCACCTATTAAAATATAAAATGCAATAGTTTTTAGTATATTCTCAGAATTGTGCAACTATCATCAACAATCAATTTTAGAACATTTTCATCACCCTCAAAAGAAACTCCATACCCACTGGCAATCATTTCTCTTGCCCCTTTTCCCCAGGTCTTGGCAACCAATAAACTAATCTATTTGCTATTCCTATGGATTTGACTATTCTGGACATTTCATATAAATGGAATCATACAATATATGGTCTTTTGTGTTTGGCTCCTTTCACTTAGCATAACATTTTCAGTGTCCATTCATGTTGTAGTGTGTATCAGTATTTTATTTCTTTGTATGGCTGAATAATGTTCCACTGAATGAATTTATCAGATTTTGCTTATCTATTCATCACTTGGTGGACATTTGAGCTGTTTCCACTTTTTGGTTATTATGAGAAAGCTTCTATCAAATTTGTGTACAAGTTTTTGTGTGAACATATATTTTCGATTCCCTTGGGTATATACCCATGAAATTGCCGGGTTATATAGTAACACTATGTTTAACATTTTGAGGAACTTCCAACTTTTCTAAAGACGTATCACCATTTTACATTTCAATCAGTAATGTATGAGGGTTCCGATTTCTCCACATCTTCAACACTTGTTATTGTTGGTCTTTTTTGATCATAGCCATCCTAGTAGATATGCAGTGGTATCTTACTGTAGTTTTGATCTGCATTTCCCTGATGGCTAATAATGTTGAACATATTTCGTGAACTTACTGAATCTGCATGTTCTCTTTAGAGTACTGTGTATTTGCTCAATTTTTAGTTGGGTTATTTTTATTTTTGTTGAATTATAAGTATTGTTACAATCCCTTATCAGATGTATAATTTTCAACATTCTGTGTTGTCTCTAGCCTTTTTTTGAAGGTGTCATTTGAAGCACAAGAGATTTTAACATTGATGAAGTTCATTTTGTCTATTTTTTCTTTTGTTGCTTGTGTTTTAGGTGCCATATCTAAGAAACCATTGTCTAATCCAAGATCACAACGATTTAAGGTCATGAAGAGCTCTCTTCTGAAAGTGTAGACTATTTCCTGGGCTGGTTCCTTTAATTCTCACATCCTACACAACCGTCTTTTCTTGACTATGAAATTCAATCCAACACTTTCTGGGCTCCTTAATTGATCAGATATTGCCTTGGGGTAACAATGAAAACAGCCTCCCTAATCCCCTGCTCTGCCTTGATCAAGCCTTAGGCAGCTGGCTCTATAGACACAAGCAAAATGATGGGATTGATTCCCCCATTACTTATATCTATGCTGACCAGTATCGACACATGTCATGAGGATGTCGAGAGCATTTAATGAGATAATAAGAGGGCTTCCTTGACCACCCCATCCAGTGTAGCTGCAACCCAATTTCCCCTATACTATATTACCCTGTTTTATTTATTTTGTAACAGAATTATTATCAGACATCCTTTTTCTCAAATTTTTTTCTTCATTAAAAATTTTTTTAGATTTAAATTTAAGTAATTAACATATAGTGTATTACTAGTTTCAGAGATAGAGTTTAGGGATTCATCAGTTGCACATATATTTTTGGACATTTTACTTGTTTTGATACTTGTGGTTGGTATTCTCCATCTAAGAGTTCTAAAACTACATCTAAAAGCAGACATCAACCTACATGAATTCGATCTCTCTGCTTCTCCCTCCCCATTCTTTGGTATCTTAGTGGCCAGTGTGGGAGAAATATTCTTGAAGTACTCCTTACCTATGACTGTGGTGGAATAGATTTCTAGAAGTGTTATGGCTGAGTACATGTTTTCCTATATTTTAAGTGTTACTTTCTACTTCAAGTTTGCTTTCCTTTTACACTTGCACCTGCACTGTATAAGCATACACTTGACTGCACACCACTTGGAATGCACACCACTCTTTTTCATTTTGTCAGTCTGATAGGCCTAAGTAAGGTGATATTTAATCATTTTATCTTAATTTCAACTTGCATTTCTTCACTGGTAGGAAAGTCCCTTTTATTGTGTGTATTTTTTATTGGAGTTCGATTTGCCAACATATAGTATAACAGCTGTGCTCATCCCATCAAGTGCCCCCCTCAGTGCCCATCACCCAGTCACCCCATTCCCCTACCCACCTCCCCTTCCACTACCCCCTTGTTCGTTTCCCAGCGTTATGAGTCTCTCATGTTCTGTCACCCTCTCTGATTTTTCCCACTCATTTTCTCTCCTTTCCCCTATAATCCCTTTCACTATTTTTATATTCCCCGTATAAATGAAACCATATAATGTTTGTCCTTCTCCAATTGACTTACTTCACTCAGCATAATACCCTCCAGTTCCATCCACATCGAAGCAAATGGTGGGTATTCGTCGTTTCTAATTCGTCGTTTCTAAGATTCCATATATATGTGACATCTTCTTTATCCATTCTCAGAAAGTCCATTTCAAATATATGCTTGCTATTTTGTTGAGTTCCTCTATGAATATAATATTTTGACTGCTTTTCCTCTTTCACTTGCCTTTTTCATCACCATATCCCTAGTCTCTATAACATTGTCTTATGTATAGTAGCTTTCAATAAACATTTGTTCAATGGATAAATACAATCATTTATTTATTCACTCCAGGAATATGTTATGTAGGCTCACTGCCTATTTGGTGACTTTGGGAAGGTCACATTTCTATCCTTCCGAGAGCCACAGATTCATACATATGTGTATATGGTAGTATTTTATAGTAGTTTTTTTTAATTGGAGTTCAATTTGCCAACATATAGCATAACACCCAGTGCTCATCCCATCAAGTGCTCCCCTCAGTGCCCATAACCAAGTAACCTGACCCTCCACCCACCTCCCTTTCTACCACCCATGCTCATTTGCCAGAGTTAGGGGTCTCTCATGTTCTGTCTCCCTTTCTGATATTTCCCACTCATTTTTTCTCCTTTCCCCTTTATTCCCTTTCACTATTTGTATATTCCCCAAATGAATGAGACCATATAATGTTTGTCCTTCTCCGATTGACTTATTTCACTCAGCATAATACCCTCCAGTTCCATCCACTTTGAAGCAAATGGTGGGTATTTGTCATTTCTAATGGCTGAGTAATATTCCATTGTATACATAGACCACATCTTCTTTATCCATTAATCTTTCAATGGACACCGAGGCTCCTTCCAAAGTTTGGCTATTGTGGACATTGCTGCTATAAACATCGGGGTGCGAATGTCCCAGCGTTTCACTGCATCTGTATCTTTGGGGTAAATCTCCAGCAGTGCAATTGCTGGGTCGTAGGGCAGATCTATTTTTAAGTCTTTGAGGAACCTCCACACAGTTTTCCAGAGTAGCTGCACCAGTTCACATTCCCACCAACAGTGCAAGAGGGTTCCCCTTTCTCCACATCCTCTCCAACATTTGTTGTTTCCTGTCTTGTTAATTTTCCCCATTCTCACTGGTGTGAGGTGGTATCTCACTGTGGTTTTGATTTGTATTTCCCTGATGGCAAGTGATGCGGAGCATTTTCTCATGTGCATGTTGGCCATGTCTATGTCTTCTTTGGTGAAATTTCTGTTCATGTCTTTTGCCCATTTCATGATTGGATTGTCTGCTTCTTTGCTGTTGAGTTTAATAAGTTCTTTATAGATCTTGGATACTAGTCCTTTATGTGATACGCCATTTGCAAATATCTTCTCCCATTCTGTAGGTTGTCTTTTAGTTTTGCTATTTCTTTTGCTGTCCAGAAGCTGCTTATCTTGATGAAGTCCCAATAGTTCATTTTTGCTTTTATTCTCTTGCCTTCATGGATGTATCGTGCAAGAAGTTGCTGTGGCCAAGTTCAAAAAGGGTGTTGCCTGTGTTCTCCTCTATGATTTTGATGGAATCTTGTCTCACATTTAGATCTTTCATCCATTTTGAGTTTATCTTTGTGTATGGTGTAAGAGAATGGTCTAGTTTCATTCTATATTCCCCTGGCTATTCAGGGTCTTTTCTGATTCCACACAAATCTTAAGATGATTTGTTCCAACTCTCTGAAGAAAGTCCATGGTATTTTGATAGAGATTCCATTGAATGTGTAAACAGCCCTGGGTAGCTTTGACATTTTCACAATATTAATTCTGCCAATCCATGAGCATGGAATATTTTTCCATGTTTTGTGTCTTCCTCAATTTCTTTCGAAATGTTCTGTAGTTTTTATGGTATAGATCCTTTACCTCTTTGGTTAGGTTTATTCCTAGGTATCTTATGCTTTTGGGTGCAATTGTAAATAGGACTGACTCCTTAATTTCTCTTCTTCAGTCTCATTGTTAGTATATAGAAATGCCACTGATTTCTGGGCATTGATTTTGTATCCTGCCACACTGCCAAATTTCTGTATGAATTCTAGCAATCTTGGGGTGGAGTATTTTGGGTTTTCTATGTATAGTATCATGTCATCGGCGAAAGGGAGAGTTTGACTTCTTCTTTGCCAATTTGAATGCCTTTTATTTCTTTTTGCTGCCTGATTGCTGAGGCTAGGACTTCTAGTACTATGTTGAATAGCAGTGGTGAGAGTGGACATCCCTGTCTTGTTCCTGATCTTAGGGGAAAGGGTGCTAGTGCTTCCCCATTGAGAATGATATATGCTGTGGGCCCTTCGTAGATGGCTCTTAAGATGCTGAGGAATGCTCCCTCTATCCCTACACTCTGAAGAGTTTTGATCAGGAATGGATGCTGTATTTTGTCAAATGCTTTCTCTGCATCTATTGAGAGGATCATATGGCTCTTTTTTTCTCTTGCTGATATGATCAATCACATTGATTGCTTTATAAGTGTTGAACGAGCCTTGATACCCAGGGATAAATTCCACTTGGTCATGGTGAATACTCTTCTTAATGTATTGTTGGCTACTATCTTCTTGAGAATTTTTGCATCCATTTTCATCAGGAATATTGGTCTATAATTCTCCTTTTTGGCGGGGTCTTTGTCTGGAAAGGGGGTCTATAATTCTCCTTTTTGGTGGTGTCTTTGTTTTGGAAATAAGGTGATGCTGGCCTCATAGAATGAGTTGGGAAGTATTCCATCTCTTTCTATCTTTCCGAACAGCTTTAGTAGAATAGGTATGGTTTCTTCCTTAAACATTTGATAGAATTCCCCAGGGAAGCCATCTGGACCTGGACTTTTGTGTCTTGGGAGGTTTTTGATGACTCTTTCTATTTCCGCCCTAGTTATTGGACTGTTCAGGTTTTCTCTTTCTTCCTGTGCCATTTTTGGTAGTTTGTGGTTTTCCAGAGATGCATCCATTTCTTCTAGATTGCCTAATTTATTGGCGTATAGCTGCTCATAATATGTTTTTAAAATTGTTTGTATTTCCTTGGTGTTGGTGGTGATCTCTCTTTTCTCATTCATGATTTTATTAATATGAGTCTTTTCTCTCTTCTTTTTAATAAGTCTGGCTAATGGTTTATCTATCTCATTGATTCTTTCAAAGAACCAACTCCTGGGGGGGTGGGGCAAGATGGCGGAAGAGTAGGGTCCCCAAATCACCTGTCCCCACCAAATTACCTAGATAACCTTCAAATCATCCTGAAAATCTACAAATTCGGCCTGAGATTTAAAGAGAGAACAGCTGGAATGCTACAGTGAGAAGAGTTCGCGCTTCTATCAAGGTAGGAAGACGGGGGGTGGAGGGGTGGGGGGAAGAATTAAAGAAACAAAAGGCATCCAAGAGGGAGGAGCCCCACGAGGAGCAGGGCTAAGGCTGGGGCAAGTGCCCGCAGGATAGTAAAGCTCCCTCCCAGAGAAACAGGAGCTTCACCAATCTTCCTGGGTGGAAAAGCGCTTGCAGGGAGTTAGAGCAGGACCCCAAGAAGGGCGGGGATGCCCTCAGGCTCCCTGGGGCACTAAGAGAGCAACTGCGCACTGGGGAGAGTGCGCCACACCCCGCGGCCGAGCTCCCTAAAGGGCTGCAGCAGGCACGCATTGACCCGGGAGCAGCTCAGAGGGGCTCAGTCGCCGGCTCTGCGAGGAGTGGGCTGCGTGGCCCCGGAAGCAGCTCAGAGGGGCTCGGGTGGTGGCTCCGCGGAGAGGCGACTGCGGGGTGGGAGCACGAATCCAACAGCGCAGGCCCCGGAGCCCAGGGCGCCGGGACACAGCCCAGGATGCGACCTCCTCCCGGGATAGGCAGAAGCCAGAAGGGCCCAGGACACCAAGGACGCTCCTGCCCCCAGCTGAGCAGATCAGCGGCCCTGCCCCTGGAGCCTCCAGGCCCTGCAGACAGAGAGCAATGTAGTTACTGCAGGAGCTGAATCCAGGGCTCCAGAGATGACCGCCACCACTGTGGTTGTTCCTCCTGGGACCTCACGGGGTAAACAACCCCAAACTGAGCCCTGCACCAGGCAAGGGCAAAGCAGCTCCCCCAAGTGCTAACACTTGAAAATCGGCACAACAGGCCCCTCCCCCAGAAGACCAACTAGACGGACAAGTTCCAGGGGAAGTTGAGGGACTTAAAGTATCCAGAATCAGAAGATACTCCCCCTGTGGTTTTTTTCTATTTGTTTTGTTTTGTTTTGTTTTTTGCTTATTAATTTCTGTTTGCTTCCGCCACCCTTTTTTTCTTTCTTTCTTTCTTTCTTTCTTTCTTTCTTTCTTTCTTTCTTTCTTTCTTCTTTCTTTCTTCTTTCTTTTTCTTTCTCTTTATCTTCTTTTTTCTCTTTTCTTCTTTTTTCTTTTTTCTTTTTCTCTTTTCTTTCCTTCTTTCTCTCCTCTCTTTTTCTCTTTTTCCCAATACAACTTGCTTTTGGCCACTCTGCACTGAGCAAAATGACTAGAAGGAAAACCTCACCTCAAAAGAAAGAATCAGAAACAGTCCTCTCTCCCACAGAGTTACAAAATCTGGATTACAATTCAATGTCAGAAAGCCAATTCAGAAGCACTATCATACAGCTACTGGTGGCTCTATAAAAAAGCACAAAGGACTCAAGAGACTTAATGACCGCAGAATTTAGATCTAATCAGGCAGAAATTAAAAATCAATTGATTGAGATGCAATCCAAACTAGAAGTCCTAACGACGAGGGTTAACGAGGTGGAAGAACGAGTGAGTGATATAGAAGACAAGTTGATGGCAAAGAGGGAAACTGAGGAAAAAAGAGAAAGACAATTAAAAGACGATAAGGTTAGATTAAGAAAATAAACGACAGCCCGAGGAAGAAAAACCTACGTTTAATTGGGGTTCCCGAGGGCGCCGAAAGGGACAGAGGTCCAGAATATGTATTTGAACAAATCATAGCTGAAAACTTTCCTAATCGGGGAAGGGAAACAGGCATTCAGATCCAGGAAATAGAGAGATCCCCCCCTAAAATCAATAAAAACCGTTCAACACCTCGACATTTAATAGTGAAGCTTGCAAATTCCAAAGATAAAGAGAAGATCCTTAAAGCAGCAAGAGACAAGAAATTCCTGACTTTTATGGGGAGGAGTATTAGGGTAACAGCAGACCTCTCCACAGAGACCTGGCAGGCCAGAAAGGGCTGGCAGGATATATTCAGGGTCCTAAATGAGAAGAACATGCAACCAAGAATACTTTATCCAGCAAGGCTCTCATTCAAAATGGAAGGAGAGATAAAGAGCTTCCAAGACAGGCAGCAACTAAAAGAATATGTGACCTCCAAGCCAGCTCTGCAAGAAATTTTAAGGGGGACTCCTAAAATTACCCTTTAAAAGGAGTTCAGTGAAACAATCCACAAAAACAAGGACTGAATAGATATCATGATGACACTAAACTCATATCTGTCAATAGTAACTCTGAACGTGAACGGGCTTAATGACCCCATCAAAAGGCGCAGGGTTTCAGACTGGATAAAAAAGCAGGACCCATCTATTTGCTGTCTAGAAGAGACTCATTTTAGGTAGAAGGACACCTACAGCGTGAAAATAAAAGGTTGGAGAACCATGTATCATTCAAATGGTCCTCAAAAGAAAGCAGGGGTAGCCATTCTTATATCAGATAAAATAAAGTTTACCCCGAAGACTGTAGTGAGAGATGAAGAGGGACACTATCTCATACTTAAAGGATCTATCCAACAAGAGGACTTAACAATCCTCAATATATATGCCCCATATGTGGGAGCTGCCAACTATATCAATCAATTAATAACCAAAGTGAAGAAATACTTAGATAATAATACACTTATACTTGGTGACTTCAATCTAGCGCTTTCTACACTCGATAGGTCTTCTAAACACAACATCTCCAAAGAAACGAGAGCTTTAAATGATACACTGGACCAGATGGATTTCACAGATATCTACAGAACTTTACATCCAAACACAACTGAATACACATTCTTCCCAAGTGCACATGGAACTTTCTCCAGAATAGACCACATACTGGGTCACAAATCGGGTCTGAACTGACACCAAAAGATTGAGATCATCCCCTGCATATTCTCAGACCATAATGCCTTGAAATTAGAACTAAATCACAACAAGAAGTTTGAAAATACCTCAAACATGTGGAGGTTAAGGACCATCCTGCTAAAAGATGAAAGGGTCAACCAGGAAATTAAGGAAGAATTAAAAAGATTCATGGAAACTAATGAGAATGAAGATACAACCGTTCAAAATCTTTGGGATGCAGCAAAAGCAGTCCTAAGGGGGAAATACATCGCAATACAAGCATCCATTCAAAAACTGGAAAGAACTCAAATACAAAAGCTAACCTTACATATAAAGGAGCTAGAGAAAAAACAGCAAATAGGCCCTACACCCAGCTGAAGAAGAGAGTTAATAAAGATTCAAGCAGAACTCAATGAAATCGAGACCAGAAGAACTGTGGAACAGATCAACAAAACCAGGAGTTGGTTCTTTGAAAGAATTAATAAGATAGATAAACCATTAGCCAGCCTTATTAAAAAGAAGAGAGAGGACTCAAATTAATAAAATCATGAATGAGAAAGGAGAGATCACTACCAACACCAAGGAAATACAAACGATTTTAAAAACATATTATGAACAGCTATACGCCAATAAATTAGGCAATCTGGAAGAAATGGACGCATTCCTGGAAAGCCACAAACTACCAAAACTGGAACAGGAAGAAATAGAAAACCTGAACAGGCCAATAACCAGGGAGGAAATTGAAGCAGTCATCAAAAACCTCCCAAGACACAAAAGTTCAGTGCCAGATGGCTTCCCAGGGGAATTCTAATAAATGTTTAAAGAAGAAACCATACCTATTCTACTAAAGCTGTTTGTAAAGATAGAGATATAGTACTTCCAAATTCGTCCTATGAGGCCAGCATCATCTTAATTCGAAAGCCAAAGACCCCACCAAAAAGGAGAATTACAGACCAATATCCCTGATGAACATGGATGCAAAAATTCTCAACAAGATACTAGCCAATAGGATCCAACAGTACATTAAGAATATTATTCACCTTGACCAAGTAGGATTTATTCCTAGGACACAAGGCTGGTTCAGCACCCGTAAAACAATCAATGTGATTCATCATATCAGCAAGAGAAAAACCAAGAACCATATGATCCTTTCATTAGATGCAGATAAAGCATTTGACAAAATACAGCATCCATTCCTGATCAAAACTCTTCAGAGTGTAGGGATAGAGGGAACAATCCTCAACATCTTAAAAGCCATCTACGAAAAGCCCACAGCAAATATCATTCTCAATGGGGAAGCACTGGGAGCCTTTCCCCTAAGATCAGGAACAAGACAGGGATTTACACTCTCACCACTGCTATTCAACATAGTACTTGAAGTCCTAGCCTCAGACAACAAAAAGACATTAAAGGCATTCAAATTGGCAAAGAAGAAGTCAAACTCTCCCTCTTCGCCGATGACATGATACTCTACATAGAAAACCCAAAAGCCTCCACCACAGTAACTTCTTGCAAGATACATCCACGAAGGCAAAAGAAACAAAAGCAAAAATGAACTATTGGGACTTCATCAAGATAAGAAGCTTTTGCACAGCAAAGGATACAGTCAACAAAACTCAAAGACAACCTACAGAATGGGAGAAGATATTTGCAAATGATGTATCAGATAAAGGGCTAGTTTCCAAGATCTATAAAGAACTTATTAAACTCAACACCAAAGAAACAAACAATCCAGTCATGAAATGGGCAAAAGACATGAAGAGAAATCTCACAGAGGAAGACATAGACATGGCCAACATGCACATGAGAAAATGCTCTGCATCACTTGCCATTAGGGAAATACAAATCAAAACCACAATGAGATACCACCTCACACCAGTGAGAATGGGGAAAAGTAACAAGGCAGGAAACCACAAATGTTGGAGAGGATGCGGAGAAAAGGGAACCCTCTTACACTGTTGGTGGGAATGTGAACTGGTGCAGCCACTCTGGGAAACTGTGTGGAGGTTCCTCAAAGACTTAAAAATAGACTTGCCCTATGACCTAGCAATTGCATTGTTGGGGATTTACCCCAAAGATTCAGATGCAATGAAACGCCGGGACACCTGCACCCTGATGTTTATAGCAGCAATGGCCACAATAGCCAAACTGTGGAAGGAGCCTCAGTGTCCATCGAAAGATGAATGGATAAAGAAGATGTGGTTTATATATACAATGGAATATTACTCAGCCATTAGAAATGACAAATACCCACCATTTGCTTCAAAGTCGATGGAACTGGAGGGTATTATGCTGAGTGAAATAAGTCAGTCTGAGAAGGACAAACGTTATATGTTCTCATTCATTTGGGGAATATAAATAATAGTGAAAGGGAGTATAAGGGAAGGGAGAAGAAATGTGTGGGAAATGTCAGAAAGGGAGACAGAACATAAAGACTCCTAACTCTGGGAAATGAAGTAGGGGTGGTGGAAGGGGAGGAGGGCGGGGGTGGGGGTGAATGGGTGACAGGCACTGAGTGTGGCATTTGACGGGATGAGCACTGGGTGTTATTCTGTATGTTGGCAAATTGAACACCAATAAAAAATAAATTTATTATAAAAAATAAGTAGAATTCTACAATAAAAAAAAGAACCAACTCCTGGTTTTGTTGATCTGTTCCACAGTTCTTCTGGTCTCTATTTCATTGAGTAGGCTTGAATCTTTATTAATTCTCTTCTTTGCTGGGTGTAGGATCTATTTGCTGTTTTTTCTGCAGCTCCTTTAGGTGCAAGATTAGCTTTTGTGTTTGAGTTCTTTCCAGTTTTTGGATGGATGCTTTTATTACGATGTATTTCCTCCTCCGGACTGCTTTTGCTGTATCCCAAAGATTTTGAACGGTTGTATCTCCATTCTCATTAGTTTCCATGAATCTTTTTAATTCTTCTCTAATTTCCTGGTTGACCCTTTCATCTTTTAGCAGGATGGTCCTTAACCTCCACGTGTTTGCAATCCTTCCAAACTTCTTCTTGTGATTTAATTCTAATTTCAGAGCATTATGGTCTGAAAATATGTAGGGGACGATCCCAATCTTTTGGTATTGGTTAAGACCTGATTTGTGATCCAGTATGTGGTCTATTCTGGAGAAAGTTCCATGTGCACTTGAGAAGAATGTGTATTTAGTTGCATTTGGATGTAAAGTTCTGTAAATATCTGTGAAATCCATCTGGTCCAATGTATCATTTAAAGCTCTTGTTTGTATGGAGATGTTGTGCTCAGAATACCTGTTGATTGTATAAAGCGCTGCATTCAAGTCACCAAGTATAGTTGTATTATTATCTAAGTATGTCTTTAAACTTTGGTTGTTAATTGATTGATATACTTGGCAGCTCCCACTTTCGGGGCAAAGATATTGATGATTGTTAGGTCCTCTGGTTGGATAGATCCTTTAAGTGTGATATAGTGTCCATCTTCATCTCTCACTACAGTCTTCGGGATAAACTTTAGTTTATCTGATATAAGAATGGGTACCCCTGCTTTCTTTTGAGGACCATTTTAATGTTACATGGTTCTCCAACCTTTTATTTTCACGCTGTAGGTGACCTTATGACTAAAATGAGTCTCTTGTAGACAGAAAATAGATGGGCCTTGCTTTTTTATCCAATCTGAAACCCTGCGCCTTTTAATGTCATTGAGCCCATTCACATTCAGAGTTACTATTGTAATATATGAATTTAGTGTCATCATGATACCCATTCAGTCCTTGTTTTTGTGGATTTTTCCCTTGGACTTCCTCTATTACAGAATTCCCCTATTTCTTGTAGAGATCGCTTCGTGGTCACATATTCTTTCAGTTTCTGCCTCTCTTGGAAGCTCTTTATCTCTCCTTCTATGCTGAATGAGAGCCTTGCTGGATAAAGTATTCTTGGCTGCAGGTTCTTCTCATTTAGGACCCTGCATATATCCTGCCAGCCCTTTCTGGCCTGCCAGGTCTCTGTGGAGAGGTCTGCTGTGAATCTAATATTTCTCCCCATAAAATTTAGAGATTTCTTGTCTCTTGCTGCTTTAAGGATCTTCTCTTTATCTTTGGAATTTGCAAGCTTCACTATTAAATGTTGAGGTGTTGCACAGTTTTTATTGATTTTAGGGGGGCATCTCTCTATTTCCTGGATATGAATGCCTGTTTCCCTTCCCAGATTAGGAAAGTTTTCAGCTATGATTTGTTCAAATACATATTCTGGACCTTTGTCCCTTTCGGTGCCCTCGGGAACCCCAATTAAACATAGATTTTTCTTTCTAAGGCTGTCATTTAATTCCCTTAATCTATCCTCATGATCTTTTAATTGTTTGTCCCTTTTTTCTCAGTTTCCCTCTTTGCCATCAACTTGTCTTCTATGTCACTCACTCGTTCTTCCACCTCATTAACCCTCATCGTTAGGACCTCTAGTTTGGATTGCATCTCATTTAATTTATTTTTAGTTTCTGCATGATTAGATCTAAATTCTGAAGTCATGAAGTCTCCTGAGTCCTTTATGCTTTTTTCTAGAGCCACCAGTAGCTATATAATAGTGCTTCTGAATTGGCTTTCTGACATTGAATTGTAATTCAAATTTTGTAACTCTGTGGGAGAGAGTACTGTTTCTGATTCTTTTTTTCTTTTTTTTAAGATTTTATTTTTTATTTATTCAGAGAGAGAGAGACAGAGTCACAGGCAGAGGGAGAAGCAGGCTCCATGCAGGGTTCCCGACATGGGACTCAATCCCGGGGCTCCAGGATCACACCCCAGGATATAGGCAGAGCTAAACCGCTGTGCCACCGGGGATTCTTTCTTTTGAGGTGAGTTTTTCCTTCTAGTCATTTTGCTCAGTGCAGAGTGGCCAAAAACAAATTGTATTGGGAAAAGGAGAAAGAGAAGGGCAAAAAGAAAAGAAAAAGAAAAAAAGAAGAAGGAAAAAAAAGAGAAGAAAAGAAAAAAGGAGGGGAGGAAACAGAAAAAAAGAATGGGGGTATCCTCTGATTCTATATACTGGAAATCCCTCGACTTCCCCTGGAACTTTCCAGTGCTGCTTGGTCAATAACTTGCTTTTCCCCTGTCCGTCTAGCTGGTCTTCTGGGGGAGGGGCCTGCTGTGCTTATTCTGAGGTGTGAGCGCTTGGGGGAGCTGCTCAGCCTCCTGCTTAGTGCCTGGCTCAGTGGGAGTTATCATGTTTATCCTGTGAGGTTCAGTGGGGGTTTGTTTATCCTGTGAGGCCCCAGGAGGAACATCAACAGCGGCAGCGGTCAGCTCTCCAGCTCTAGAGTCAGCTCCTGCAGTAACTACCGCAGATCTCAGTCTGCAGGGGCCTGGATGCTCCGGGGGTGGGCCGCTGACCTGCACAGCTCAGGGCCGCCCGGCAGCAGGAGTGTCCTTGCTGTCCTGTGCCCTCCTGGCCTCTGCCTGTCCCAGGGGGAGCGCTGGATCCTGGGCTGTGTCCCCCAGCTCACTGGGCTCTGGGGCCTGCGCTGCTGGAATCGCACTCCGGGGGCCGTGCATCCCCCTCCTCGTGGAGCCTCCACTCCAGCTCCTCCCAGTCCACCCGGGGCGCACTGCAGCCCTTTAGGGAGCTCGGCTGTGGGGTGTGGCGTGCTCTCTCCCGGGGCTCAGGTTCTCAGTTAGTGCCCCTGGGAGCCTGAGGGCATCCCCGCCCCTCCTGGGATCCTGCTCCAACTCCCTGCGAGCGCCTTTCCATCCAGGAAGATTGGTGAAGCTCCTGCTTCTCCAGGATGGGGCTTTCCTGTCCTGGGGACACTCGCTGCGCAGCCTTAGCCCGGCTCCTCAGGGGGCCCCTCCCCCTTGGATGCTTTTTATTTCTTTATTTTTTTTCCGTCTTCCTACCTTGATAGAAGCGCGAACGCTTCTCAGTGTAGCATTCCAGCTGTTCTCTCTTTGAATCTCAAGCGGAATTAGTAGGTTTTCAAGATGAATGTTTCAGGTTGAATGTTATCTAGGTAATTTGTTGGGGACTGGTGACTTGGGGATCCTACTCTTCCGCCATCTTGCCCCCTCCCTCTTATAGTAGTTCTATACACAGGTTCTGTAGCTAATGCCTGGGTTTACTACCAGGTTTTGTCTTTACTAGCACTGTGACCTTGGAGAAGGTGACTCATCCACCTTAGTCTAAGTTTCTTTAGCTATAAAATTAAGATAATTATTATACAACTCCACAGAGTGACTGTGAGGATTAAATAAGATGGTACAGTACAATGATTAGCACAGTACTTGCACAGAACCAACATTCAAATAATAACTATGACCCAAAGCTTCAGCTTCTGGAACATCTTATGAAAAAGACTTCATATGCTTATGAAAAAGTATATAAATGATGCTGACTCATGTCTATAGATGGAAACCTGTCAACTCTCAAATACTACTCTTGGCTTGGATATTCAGGGGTGTCTTTGCAGCAGAAAGTGCCCCCAGCCATTTGATCACCACCTCCTGCTGTTCTACTTCTTCCCACTGTCAGGGCATCATGATTTTGCCAAACCAAAATGGCAGAGTAAATTGAAAGTCACATCTTCCATTCTGGTGCACAACCCACATTCCTGAGCTTTCCTCAATCAAGATATCATGGGATGTGTGTGTCTCTCAATCCCACAATAAATCATTTGGGCACTGTTGCTACTCAAGATTATCTGCAAACATGTTCATCTCCATCAGAGGAAATAATTAAAATTTTACATAATCCCTTATAGCAATATTCTTTTGCACTTGATTCAGTTGGAGGACCATGATTATATTTCCTTACATTTGTAAGTTTGATAGCTTTCAAAGAAATAACCCCTTAGTCACTTGGTTGAAGTAATTCAGCCACTTTGAAACTGAATAAACAGATGTCTCAGATCTTCTGACTTCTAGCATGGAGAATTTCTCTTTAGTACCCTAATTCCCCAGGGAAGACTAAATTACTTATTCCTCTCAACAGCTGGAAAGTGGTCTCTTCATCTTGTAACAAAATCTCCCCCACTTCTCCACCTAGCAAATTTTAACCACTTTCTGAGTAATCCATATCTGACCCACAGTGTGGGTGACCCTGATGAACTATTGATGCTCCCATCCCTTTCCCTCATCACCTCTGCATGCAAACTGGACTCCATCCCTCTCTGTCTTGGTCTTTCCCAGTTTGACCCATTTGTCAATTTTCAATCTTTAGTTATCACTTCCCACCCAGGTGCTTATTATAAGCTGCCAGTACATTTCTGTCTCATCCATCTTCTCAGCCTCTGAATCTACCACATGAAAGGTCGTATTTCTCTATTCCAATTTCTGCTAATGGCCTTAACAACACTTAATGAGAACAGAAAAGGATTTCACCTTTCAAAAGGTGTCGATCAACTTTCAACAAGTTCCCCATTAATTCTGACTGTGTTTCCAAGGATTAATCGAGCAGGACTGCTGACGTCCACTACCCTGGGGCTGCTTCATGATGTGTAATGTTCTGCTAGATTCTTTCTGTTGTCTGAGGGACACTTGTAGTCTGGCAAGTTATATTTAATCATAATCAGCCTGCTTGACAAATGGTCTTAGGGAGCTGGTTATCTCCCAAGCACATTAGCTGTCCTCTTACAATTGAGTGACACACCAGAGCTACTAAACTGCCCACCTTTTTCTCACAAAGCCTAGATCAGACTCCGTAAGCTGGGGAGTTGGCACACATCCCCCAGTGCTAGGCTATGGTTCTGCTGTATTTGAAGAGTTGAAGCAAGGAAAGGTACTTAACATGTAGTGCTCATTGAGTTGGTGGTGGGAGGTTGCGAAAATGGAGCAGTATATGTGTGGAGCCTTAAAAAGGAGCCTTTTGATTTTTTCAGAAAGGTTCCAGGACAAGACCAGCAAGAGCTCTAAAGAGTTGTTCAGAGATACTGCAAATGACTCGTATGGCATTCTGGACACATGTTCCTTACCCATCATCTCAACACCTGCCCACTGTACTACTGGTTCCAGTACACTTATACAGGACAGCAGGAAGAAAATGGAGATCACTAAAGGGAGAACGCACTCATTTGTTGTGTCATACCTCTTGCAAGTCCATGGAGAGACAAAATTGAAGACAGACACAGACTGTGCCCTCAAGCACTGTAGTCAAGTCAAGGAGACAGAAAAGTAAGTAATTACATTAGAAAACAGTGGAGAAATAACTATTAAGGGGAAAATACAAGGTGCTATGAGAACATAAAAGGGGTACTTGTATCAAGGAGGAGCTCTTTGGAAAAGTAACACCCATGATATGAAGGATACCAAAGAGGTAGACTAGTGAGTGAAGGTGTGTGGGAAGGAAGAATGTTCTAAACATTGAGAACAAGTACATATAGCCAGGTGGGGAGAGAGACACAGAGAAACAGAGAGAAAGACAGAGATAGAGACAGAAAGAGAGAGAGAAATAGCATGCCTGGTATATATCATTGAAAGTCAATGGAGGTTAAAGATAGGCTGGTATAGTGTGCCGAGACCAGACCACAGAATTCCACTTGCATAGTCTGTGCAGAGAAATGAACTGGGATGTGAATAGACCTACAATTTCTGTTGTCTTCTATATATATAGCATTAGTATGAGGTACCTCAGGGTCAGAAGAAGTGAAAGAAATTTAAGATGTGGTCCCTGCACCTGGTGGCTCAGTGGTTGAGTTTCTGCCTTTGGCTCAGGGTGTGATCCCGAGACAGGCTTCCTGCATGGAGCCTGCTTCTCCTTCTGCCTATGTTTCTGCCTCTCTCTGTGTGTCTCTCATGAATAAATAAATAAAATCCTTTAAAAAGATGTGGTCTATGTCTTTAAAGTATTCAGAGTTCATTTGTAGTGCAGAGTCCAGATTTGAGAAAGACTTAAGAAACCCACAAGACACACATAATGGCAGAGATTTGATGTGTCTGTAAAGCCTAGATTTACTTAGTAGGTGAGATACCTGAGTGATCCCTAGGGAGTAATGAAAGCCTTAGGGAAAGGAGGGAGCCTTATTCAGAGACTCAGACCCCATTAGCCACATACTGGCTCCTTGACCCTAGACTGCTGTCTCCTTTGGGGTTAGCTACATACCTCCAGCAAGTCAACTAGGGTCTTTGTCAACACTATGAGGCAGACACTGACCTTAAGCAGCTTCTCCTAATGTTCTGAGCTTCAATATAATTATCTATAAAATAGGCACAGGTTAAAGCAGAGCTGGCTTCAGTCACCCTAAAAGTTCTTTCCAAAGGAAACTTTCTATACCATGTTACCCAAATACCTCATACTACTTCCTCATGATGATAGTTTGTCTACAACATAATCAACATTAATTCTATTCTTCTATGTACACTATTGTCCTTCCCTTATGCAGTGGTAGAGTTTATTCCTCAAGTCCCCTTGAATCTGGGCTGGTCTGGGGCTGCTTTGACCAACCAAATAAAGTAGAAGTGCCTTTACTCTAGTTCCAAGGCTAGACTTTAAAAGAGCTGGAAATACTATATGTTGGCAAATCAAACTCCAAAAATATATATACAAAAAATAAAGGAGCTGGAAACATCTACTTCCTACTCTTGAAATGATCCCTCTGGGAAACCTAGATGCCATGCTGTGAGAAATCCAACCTAAACGGAGAGGCCACATGTAGATGTACTAGTCAACAGCTGCCACTGAGCTTGAAGCTGAAATCCAGCATCAACTGCCAACCATGGGAGTGAGCCATCCTGGATGCTCAGCCCTGTTGAGCCTTCAGATGACTGTAGCTCCAACTGCCATATGATTGTAACTGCATGAGAGACACCAAATGAGAACTTCCCAGATAAGTCCATTCAATCCACTGAATCATAAGAGATAATAATAAATTGTTGGTGTCAGCTACCAACTTTTGTTGCCATTTGTTAGGCAGCAATAGATAAATTTCAGGCCTTTGCTATTGGGTAAATCCAGGGCTCAGCAAACTTTTTCTATAAAAGATCAGATAGTAAATATTTTTTGGCTTTGCTAACCATTCATCTCTGTCACAACTATTCAATTCTACATTGTAATGAGAAAGAAGCCACAGACAAATAGACGTAGTTATATTCTGATAAATTTTTATTTATGAAATAAGATGGAGGGCTGAGGCCTTTGCCATGGTTTGCCAACCCCTGGGCTAGTTGGATAAAACAATCTTTGCAGAATAAGAAAGACTGATAAGTATGTAGACCTTTCCAGTAATATTAATCTTTTAGCAAAAGTTTTCTGGAAGCATGAATTCTGACCCAGTGTTTCCCAAATTGGATTTTGTAAGATAGACATTAAGGGAGGGAAATGTGTTGCTGTCAAATAATTTTTTAAAGCTCTGGATTAAATCGAATTTATATAAGATTTTATACTGTCATATTCCTCAGAGCCTTTACATGCTTATCCCAAAGAAATACATTGCTAGAATTTCAAACTCATTGCTAGCCTGCTTGGAAGGAAATTTGAAAATGAGGGAATTTGGGGGTGTCAGCTCTTCCTATTAGCAAAATCATTCCCAACTCACTTCCTAGAGCTGCTGCTGTTTATCTCTCTTCATTCACTTTCTCTCACTGATCTTCTTTAGGCTCACTTTCACCATAACTAACAATATGCTCATTGTTATTGGCATTTACCCTCTCCAGGCCTGGCTTCTCTGTTGTGTAAGGCTAACAATTCTTGCAACAGCTACACTCCAAACCCCCATTGTAAGTTGATGGAACAGGTCCTAGCAAAGTGAAGAGTTTCACATTAGGAGTTTTTTTCTTACAGTGCAGAGAGGTACTTTTCTCTCGGGTTTCTTGGGTGGCATATGAATTCAAGTCATCAGACCCATGTCCCCACTCAGTATATCCTAGTCCAATAATCTCCACCCTGTGGGCTACAGACCCATTATTGCAAATAGTCTGTGAATCCGTACACTTGAAAATTCTGTACCTTAATAATTGGATAATCTAAACTTTTTGAGATAACTTTTTTCTTCCCTTCCCTTCCCCTCCCTTCCCCTCCCTTCCCTTCCCTTCCCCTCCCTTCCCCTTCCTTCCCCTCCCTTCCCTCCCCTCCCCTCCCCTCCCCTCCCCTCCCCTCCACTCCCCTCCTCTCCTCTCCTCTCCTCTCCTCTCCTCTCCTCTCCTTTCCTTTCCTCTCCTTTCCTTCCCAGTATAGTTAACATACAATGTTCCATTAGTTTCAGCTGTACAATATACATATATCGAACAATTCCATGTATTACTCAGAGTTCATCAAGGTAAGTCCTTATCACCTATTTCACCCATACTTCCACTTACCTCCCCTCTGGTAACCATCTGTTTGCTATCTGTAGTTAAGAGTCTATTTTTTGGTTTGTCTCTTTTTTTCCCCTTTGTTCATTTGCTTTGTTTCTTAAATTCCACATATGAATGTAGTTTTCTCTAACTGACTTATTTCATTTAGCATTATACTCTCTAGTAGACCCTCTCCACCCATGTTGTTGCAAATGGAAATATTTCATTCTTTTTTGTGGGTGAATAATATTCCATTGCATATATATATATGCCACCTCTTCTTTATCTATCCATCTATAGATGGACATTTGAACTGCATGTTGCAATAAATGCAGGGGTGCATATATCCTTTCAAATTAATGTTTCCATACTATTTGGGTGAATACCCAGTAGTGTTGATTAATGGATCATATGGTAGTTCTATTTTTAATTTTTTGAGGAACCTCCATACTGTTTTCCACAGTGTCTGCACCAGTTTGGATTCCCACTAAAAATGCAAGAGGGTTCCCCTTTCTCATCTTCACCAACATCTGTTGCTTCTTGTATTTTTCATTTGAACCATTCTGACAGGTGTGAGATGGTATCTTATTATAGTTTTGATTTACATTTCCTGATGGTGAGTGATGATGAGCATCTTTTCCTGTATCTGTTGGCCATTTGGATGTCTTTGGAGAAATCTCTGTTCATATCTTCTGCCCATTTTTAAATTGGATTGTTTGTTTTTTCTGGATGTTGAGTTTGATAAGTTCTTTATGTATTTTGGATACTAACCTTTTTATCAGATATGTCATTTGCAAATATCTTCCCCCATTTAGCATGTTGTCTTTTAGTTTTGTTGATTGTTTCCTTTGCTGTGCAGAAACTTTTTATTTTGATGTAGTCCCAATAGTTTATTTTGTCTTTTGTTTCCCTTGCCTCAGGAGGCATATCTAGAAAAAAGTTACTATGGTTGATGTCAGAAATTATTGTCTCTGTTTTCTTCGAGGTTTTTAATGGTTTCAGGTCTCACCTTTAGGCCCTTAATCTTTTTGAGTTTATTTTTGTGAATGGTGTAAGAAAATGGTCCAGTTTCATTCTTTTGCATGTTGCTTTCCAGTTTTCCCAGCACCATTTATTAAAGAGACTGTCTTTTTCCCATTGTATATTCTTGCCTCCTTTGTTGAAGATTAATTGACCATATACTTGTGGGTTTATTTCTGGGCATTCTATTCTGTTCCATTGATCTATTTGCCTATTTTTGTGCTCTTCTTTGAGAACCTTTTTGAAGTCTCAGTTCTTAGGTTTTTTTTCTTTCCTCTGCCTACAATTATTTCCCTGATGATACCTAATCCCCTAGCTTTACTGTCTTAATCCCTTCCCTTACCATTCTACTGCCAAACTCTCTCCACCTACAGCCAACTCCTCCATCTTAAAACCTTGAGGCTATCCTTCACACATCTCTTTCTCTTACATCTTACCTGCATCTGTCAGCAAATTCTGCTGGTTTGACTTTCAAAATACTATACTTCCAGAATCTATCTACTTCTCTTTACTGATTTTACCTTACTAGTATAATCCTAGTTGGTTCCACCTTCCATTACTCTCCTGCATTTTTTTTAGGATGTATATATTGTTTTAATAAATTAATTTGTTATTGGTGTTCAATTTACCAACAGACAGAATAACACCCAGTGCTCATCCCGTCAAGTGCCCCCCTCAGTGCCCGTCACCCATTCACCCCCACCCCCTGCCCTCCTCCCCTCCCACCACCCCTAGTTCGTTTCCCAGAGTTAGGAGTCTTTATGTTCTGTCTCCTTTTCTGATATTTCCCACACATTTTTCTCCCTTCCCTTATATTCCCTTTCACTATTATTTATATTCCCCAAAAGAATGAGAACATACACTGTTTGCCCTTCTCCTATTCACTTGCTTCACTCAGCATAATACCCTCCAGTTCCATCCACATTGAAGCAAATGGTGGGTATTTGTCATTCTAATGGCTGAGTAATATTCAGTTGTATACATAACCACATCTTCTTTATCCATTCATCTTTCGATGGACACTGAGGCTCCTTCCACAGTTTGGCTATTGTGGACATTGCTGCTATAAAACTCGGGGTGCAGTTGACCCGGCATTTCATTGCATCTGAATCTTTGGGGTAAATCCCCAACAGTGCAATTGCTGGGTCGTAGGGCAGGTCTATTTTTAACTCTTTGAGGAACCTCCACACAGTTTTCCAGAGTGGCTGCAAGAGTTCACATTCCCACCAACAGTGTAAGAGGGTTCCCTTTTCTCCTCATCCTCTCCAACATTTGTGGTTTCCTGCCTTGTTAATTTTCCCCATTCTCACTGGTGTGAGGTGGTATCTCACTGTGGTTTTGATTTGTATTTCCCTGATGGCAAGTGATGCAGAGCATTTTCTCATGTGCATGTTGGCCATGTCTATGCCTCCCTCTATGAGATTTCTCTTCATGTCTTTTGCCCATTTCATGATTGGATTGTTTGTTTCTTTGGTGTTGAGTTTAAGAAGTTCTTTATAGATCTTGGAAACTAGCCCTTTATCTGATATGTCATTTGCAAATATCTTCTCCCATTCTGTAGGTTGTCTTTGAGTTTTGTTGACTGTATCCTTTGCTGTGCAAAAGCTTCTGATCTTGATGAAGTCCCAATAGTTCATTTTTGCTCTTGTTTCTTTTGCCTTCGTGGATGTATCATGCAAGAAGTTACTGTGGCCGAGTTCAAAAAGGGTGTTGCCTGTGTTCTCCTCTAGGATTTTGATGGATTCTTGTCTCACATTTAGATCTTTCATCCATTTTGAGTTTATCTTTGTGTATGGTGAAAGAGAGTGGTCTAGTTTCATTCTTCTGCATGTGGATGTCCAATTTTCCCAGCACCATTTATTGAAGAGACTGTTTTTCTTCCAGTGGATAGTCTTTCCTCTTTTATCGAATATTAGTTGACCATAAAGTTCAGGGTCCACATCTGAGTTCTCTATTCTGTCCCATTGATCTATGTGTCTGTTTTTGTGCCAGTACCACACTGTCTTGATGACCACAGCTTTGTAGTACAACCTGAAATCTGGCATTGTGATGCCCCCAGATATGGTTTTCTTTTTTAAAATTCCCCTGGCTATTCGGGGTCTTTTCTGATTCCACACAAATCTTAAAATAATTTGTTCTAACTCTCTGAAGAAAGTCCATGGTATTTTGATAGGGATTGCATTAAACGTGTAAATTTCCCTGGGTAACATTGACATTTTCACAATATTAATTCTGCCAACCCATGAGCATGGACTATTTTTCCATCTCTTTGTGTCTTCCTCAATTTCTTTCAGAAGTGTTCTATAGTTTTTAGGGTATAGATACTTTACCTCTTTGGTTATGTTTATTCCTAGGTATCTTATGCTTTTGGGTGCAATTGTAAATGGGATTGACTCCTTAATTTCTCTTTCTTCAGTCTCATTCTTAGTGTATAGAAATGCTATTGATTTCTGGGCATTGATTTTGTATCCTGCCACGCTACCAAATTGCTGTATGAGTTCTAGCAATCTTGGGGTGGAGGCTTTTGGGTTTTCTACGTAGAGTATCATGTAAGGGGCGAAGAGGGAGAGTTTGACTTCTTCTTTGCCAATTTGAATGCCTTTAATGTCTTTTTGTTGCCTGATTGCTGAGGCTAGGACTTCCAATACTAGGTTGAATAGCAGTGGTGTGAGTGGACATCCCTGTCTTGTTCCTGACCTTAGGGGAAAGGCTCCCAGTGCTTCCCCATTGAGAATGATATTTGCTGTGGGCTTTTCGTAGATGGCTTTTAAGATGTCAAGGAAAGTTCCCTCTATCCCTACACTCTGAAGAGTTTTGATCAGGAATGGATGCTGTATTTTGTCAAATGCTTTCTCTGCATCCAATGAGAGGATCATATGGTTCTTGGTTTTTCTCTTGCTGATATGATGAATCACATTGATTGTTTTATGAGTGTTGAACCAGCCTTGTGTCCCAGGGATAAATCCTACTTGGTCTTGGTGAATAATTTTCTTAATGTACTGTTGGATCCTATTGGTTAGTATCTTCTTGAGAAGTTTTGCGTCCATGTTCATCAGGGATATTGGTCTGTAATTCTCCTTTTTCGTGAGGTCTTTGTCTGGTTTGGGAATTAAGGTGATGCTGGCCTCATAGAACGAATTTGGAAGTACTCCATCTCTTTCTATCTTTCCAAACAGCTTTAGGAGAATAGGTATGGTTTCTTCTTTAAACATTTATTAGAATTCCCCTGGGAAGCCATCTGGCACTGAACTTTTGTGTCTTGGGAGGTTTTTGATGACTCCTTCAATTTCCTCCCTGGTTATTGGGCTGTTCAGGTTTTCTATTTCTTCCTGTTCCAGTTTTGGTAGTTTGTGGCTTTCCAGGAATGCATCCATTTCTTCCAGATTGCCTAATTTATTGGCGTATAGCTGTTCATAATATGTTTTTAAAATCGTTTGTATTTCCTTGGTGTTGGTAGTGATCTCTCCTTTCTCATTCATGATTTTATTAATTTGAGTCCTCTCTCTTCTTTTTAATAAGGCTGGCTAATGGTTTATCTATCTTATTAATTCTTTCAAAGAACCAACTCCTGGTTTTGTTGATCTGTTCCACAGTTCTTCTGGTCTCGATTTCGTTGAGTTCTGCTCGAATCTTTATTAACTCTCTTCTTCAGCTGGGTGTAGGGTCCATCTGCTGTTTTTTCTCTAGCTCCTTTATGTATAAGGTTAGCTTTTGTATTTGAGTTCTTTGCAGTTTTTGAATGGATGGTTGTATTGCAATGTATTTCCCCGTCAGGACTGCTTTTGCTGCATCCCAAAGATTTTGAACGGTTGTATCTTCATTCTCATTAGTTTCCATGAATCTTTTTAATTCTTCCTTAATTTCCTGGTTGACCCTTTCATCTTTTAGCAGGATGGTCCTTAACCTCCACGTGTTTGAGGTCCTTCCAAACTTCTTGTTGTGATTTAGTTTTAATTTCAAGGCATTATGGTCTGAGAATATGCAGGGGACGATCCCAATCTTTTGGTATCGGTTCAGACCCGATTTGTGACCCAGTATGTGGTCTATTCTGGAGAAAGTTCCATGTGCACTTGAGAAGAATGTGTATTCAGTTGAGTTTGGATGTAAAGTTCTGTAGATTATCTGTGAAATCCATCTGGTCCAGTGTATCATTTAAAGCTCTCGTTTCTTTGGAGATGTTGTGCTTAGAAGACCTATCGAGGGTAGAAAGAGCTAGATTGAAGTCACCAAGTATAAGTGTATTATTATCTAAGTATTTCTTCACTTTGGTTATTAATTGATTTAAATATTTGGCAGCTCCCACATTCGGGGCATATACATTGAGGATTGTTAAGTCCTCTTGTTGGATAGATCCTTTAAGTATGAGATAGCGTCCCTCTTCATCTCTCACTACAGTTTTTGGGGTAAATTTTAGTTTATCTGATATAAGAATGGCTACCCCTGCTTTCTTTTGAGGACTATTTGAATGGTAAATGGTTCTCCAACCTTCTAGTTTCACGCTGTAGGTGTCCTTCTGTCTAAAATGAGTCTCTTGTAGACCAGCAAATAGATGGGTCCTGCTTTTTTATCCAGTCTGAAACCTTTTGATGGGGTCATTAAGCCCGTTCACGTTCAGAGTTACTATTGACAGATATGAGTTTAGTGTCATCATGATATCTATTCAGTCCTTGTTTTTGTGGATTGTTCCACTGAACTCCTTTTAAAGGGTAATTTTAGGAGTCCCCCTTAAAATTTCTTGCAGAGCTGGTTTGGAGGTCACATATTCTTTCAGTTCTGCCTGTCTTGGAAGCTCTTTATCTCTCCTTCCATACTGAATGAGAGCCTTGCTGGATAAAGTATTCTTGGTTGCATGTTCTTCTCATTTAGGACCCTGAATATATCCTGCCAGCCCTTTCTGGCCTGCCAGGTCTCTGTGGAGAGGTCTGCCGTTACCCTAATACTCCTCCCCATATAAGTCAGGGATTTCTTGTCTCTTGCTGCTTTAAGGATCTTCTCTTTATCTTTGGAATTTGCAAGCTTCACTATTAAATGTCGAGGTGTTGAACGGTTTTTATTGATTTTAGGGGGGGATCTCTCTATTTCCTGGATCTGAATGCCTGTTTCCCTTCCCCGAATAGGAAAGTTTTCAGCTATGATTTGTTCAAATACATATTCTGGCCCTCTGTCCCTTTCGGCGCCCTTGGGAACCCCAATTAAACGTAGGTTTTTCTTCCTCAGGCTGTTGTTTATTTTCTTAGTCTAACCTCATGGTCTTTTAATTGTCTTTCTCTTTTTTCCTCAGTTTCCCTCTTTGCCATCAACTTGTCTTCTATATCACTCACTCGTTCTTCCACCTCGTTAACCCTCGTCGTTAGGACTTCTAGTTGGGATTGCATTTCATTCAATTGATCTTTAATTTCTGCCTGATTGGATCTAAATTCTGAAGTCATGAAGTCTCTTGAGTCCTTTATGCTTTTTTCTAGAGCCACCAGTAGCTGTATGATAGTACTTCTGAATTGGCTTTCTGACATTGAATTGTAATCCAGATTTTGTAACTCTGTGGGAGAGAGGACTGTTTCTGATTCTTTCTTTTGAGGTGAGGTTTTCCTTCTAGTCATTTTGTTCAGTGCAGAATGGCCAAAAACAAGTTGTATTGGGAAAAGGAGAAAAAGAGAAAGAAGGAAAGAAAAGAGAAAAAGAAAAAAGAAAAAAGGAAGAAAAAAAGAAAAAAAGAGAAGAAAAAAGAGAAAGAAAAAGAATGAAAGGGAAAAAGGGTGGGGGAAGCAAACAGAAATCAAAAAGCAAAAAAAAAAAAAAAAAAAAAAGAAAGAAAGAAAAAAGAAAACCCACGTGGGAGTATATTCTGTTTCTGTATACTTTAAGTCCCTTGACTTCCCCTGGAACTTGTCCGTCTAGCTGGTGTTCTGGGGGAGGGGCCTGTTGTGCTCATTTTCAGGTGTTAGCACCTGGGGGAGCTGCTCTGTCCCCTGCCTGGTGCAGGGCTCAGTGGGGGTTGTTTACCCGGTGAGGCCCCAGGAGGAACAACCACTGTGGGAAACCTGGATTCAGCCCCCGCAGTAACTATGGAGCTCTCCGTCTGCAGGGGCCTGGATGCTCCGGGGGTGGGGCCGCTGATCTGCTCAGCTCGGTGCAGGAGCGTCCTTGCTTTCCCGGGCCCTCCCGGCCTCTGCCTGTCCCGGGGGGAGGCCGGATCCTGGGCTGTGTCCTGGCGCCCAGTGCTCCGGAGCCTGCGCTGTTGGATTCGTGCTCCCCGCCGCGCAGCCCCCTCTGCGGAGCCACCGCCCGAGCCCCTCCGAACTGCTCTGGGTCCCGCCCTGCGTGCTGCAGCCCTTAGGGAGCTCGGCGCCCTCTCCCCGGAGCGTAGGTGTCTGTTAGTGTCCCAGGGAGCCTGAGGGCATCCCCGCCCTCCTGGGGTCCTGCTCTAACTCCCTGCGGGCGCCTTTCTGCCGGGAAGATTGGTGCAGCTCCTGCTTCTCCGGGACGGAGCTCTCCTGTCCTGGGGACACTCGCCCCGGCCTCAGTCCGGCTTCTCGCGGGCCCCTCCCCCTTGGATGCCTTTTGTTTCTTTATTTCTTTTTTCCCCGTCTTCCTACCTTGATAGAAGCGTGAACTCTTCTCATTGTAGTGTTCCAGCTGTTCTCTCTAAATCTCAGGCCGAATTCATAGATTTTCAGGATGATTTGAAGGTTATCTAGGTAATTTGGTGGAGACAGGTGATTTGGGGACCCTATTCTTCAGCCATCTTGCCCCTCCTCTCCTCTCCTGCATTTCTGCAAAAGTTTTCTAACTATTCTCCCTTCTGTCACTCTTTCCCTTTAATGTCTCTTCTTACCAGCCAAGTGATGCTTTATTTTAATTGATAATTTTGTTGAGATAATTGTAGGTTCATATACAATCATAAGAAATAATTTAGAGAAACAATCTAGATATTTTGTTCAATTCTCCAAATGGTAAAAATTTTAAAATGTTAAACCAGAATATTGACATATAATTCACTGGTTTATTCCCATTTTCCCAGTTTTACTTGTAGTTGTGTGTGTGTGTGTGTGTGTGTGTGTGTGTGTTACATTCTATACAATTTTATCACTTATGTAGGTTCATGTATCCACCATCAGTCAGGATACAGAGCATTTCCACAAGAATCCTTTGTGTTGGCCTTTTTTAGCCATCCCCATCCCTGGCTTATCCCCCATCCCTTTGCCCTGTCTCTAAACTCTGGCAACAATGAACCTGCCCTTCATTTCTAAAAGTTAGCCATTTCAAAAATGATATATAAATGAGATTATACAGTATGTAAACTTTTGGATTTGACCTTTTCTCAGTGTAATTCTCTAAGTTGTTGAGTTTCTCAATATTCTTTTTTATTACCAAGTAATAGTCCATGCTGTATTAGTTTTCTAGTGCTGCTGTAAGAAAGTATCATAAACTGTGTGGCTTAAAACAACAGGAATCTATTCTCTCATATGTCTGAAGGCTAGATGTCCAAAATCAAGGTATTGGCAGGGTCATGCTCCCTATAAGGCTTTGTCTTTGTGGAAGCTTTCCTTGTTTCTTCCTAGCTTCTGGTGCTGTCTGGGAATCCTTGGTTTGCAGCTACATCAGTCCTATTTCTACATACATCATCACATGGCCATCTTTACCTCATCCTCCCTTTGTGCATGTCTGTCTATGTGTCCAAATTGCCCCCTTTTAATTGTATTAAAGGGAGAAGGGCAAGGGAACTGCAAGAGGAGAGGAGGATTGGACAGGGAGCTTCCTTGTTTAGGTGATGTCACTCAGAAGTATGATGGGGAGTTTCTGGGTCACAAGATTCTAAAGGACAACAGTAGCTTGGGGTCTTTATAGCCCCAGAGTTTATCTTATCTATGGTTAGCAAATGTTGGTGCAATTTTGTGGGGTATGCAGAGCAAGTAGGCTCTAAATGGCTGAAAACCTGCTTGCTTGGGCTATATTTAAAACTACAGGTTACATACAAATTAGAGTATGCCACTGATGGGCTTTTGAGCTAATGGGTCCTCATCTGCTTTGAAGAAATAAACAACATAGGACCAATATGCTGAGACCATCTTTGGCTCATCCATATAACACGGGGTTATGTGGTAATTCAATATTTAACATGTTGAGAAACTACCAAACTGTTTTCCAGAGTAGAATATTTTACATTCCAACCAGTGGTTTCTCTGTGTCCTTGTCAGCATTTGGTGTTGTCACGTTTTTTTTTTTTTAATTTAGCCAATCTTGACAGGTGTTAGTGATATTTCATTGTAGTTTTTCTTGCATTTCCCTAATGGCTAATGATATTGAATATCTTTTCATGTATTTACTTGCCATCTACATATCCTCCTCCATGTAATCTCTTCATGTATTTGACCCATTTTACTTTTTTTTTTAATTTATTTTTTTATTGGTGTTCAATTTACTAACATACAGAATAACACCCAGTGCCCGTCACCCATTCACTCCCACCCCCCGCCCTCCTCCCCTTCTACCACCCCTAGTTCGTTTCCCAGAGTTAGCAGTCTTTACGTTCTGTCTCCCTTTCTGATATTTCCCACACATTTCTTCTCCCTTCCCTTATTTTCCCTTTCACTATTATTTATATTCCCCAAATGAATGAGAACATATAATGTTTGTCCTTCTCCGACTGACTTACTTCACTCAGCATAATACCCTCCAGTTCCATCCACGTTGAAGCAAATGGTGGGTATTTGTCATTTCTAATAGCTGAGTAATATTCCATTGTATACATAAACCACATCTTCTTTATCCATTCATCTTTCGTTGGACACCGAGGCTCCTTCCACAGTTTGGCTATCGTGGCCATTGCTGCTAGAAACATCGGGGTGCAGGTGTCCCGGCGTTTCATTGCATTTGTATCTTTGGGGTAAATCCCCAACAGTGCAATTGCTGGGTCGTAGGGCAGGTATATTTTTAACTGTTTGAGGAACCTCCTCACAGTTTTCCAGAGTGGCTGCACCAGTTCACATTCCCACCAACAGTGTAAGAGGGTTCCCTTTTCTCCGCATCCTCTCCAACATTTGTTGTTTCCTGCCTTGTTAATTTTCCCCATTCTCACTGGTGTGAGGTGGTATCTCATTGTGGTTTTGATTTGTATTTCCCTGATGGCAAGTGATGCAGAGCATTTTCTCATATGCATGTTGGCCATGTCTATGTCTTCCTCTGTGAGATTTCTGTTCATGTCTTTTGCCCATTTCATGATTGGATTGTTTGTTTCTTTGGTGTTGAGTTTAAGAAGTTCTTTATAGATCTTGGAAACTAGCCCTTTATCTGATATGTCATTTGCAAATATCTTCTCCCATTCTGTAGGTTGTCTTTGAGTTTTGTTGACTGTATCCTTTGCTGTGCAAAAACTTCTTATCTTGATGAAGTCCCAATAGTTCATTTTTGCTTTTGTTTCTTTTGCCTTCGTGGATGTATCTTGCAAGAAGTTACTATGGCCGAGTTCAAAAAGGGTGTTGCCTGTGTTCTTCTCTAGGATTTTGATGGAATCTTGTCTCACATTTAGATCTTTCATCCATTTTGAGTTTATCTTTGTGTATGGTGAAAGAGAGTGGTCTAGTTTCATTCTTCTGCATGTGGATGTCCAATTTTCCCAGCACCATTTATTGAAGAGACTGTCTTTCTTCCAATGGATAGTCTTTCCTCTTTTATCGAATATTAGTTGCCCATAAAGTTCAGGGTCCACTTCTGGATTCTCTATTCTGTTCCACTGATCTATGTGTCTGTTTTTGTGCCAGTACCACACTGTCTTGATGACCACAGCTTTCTAGTACAACCTGAAATCTGGCATTGTGATGCCCCCAGATATGGTTTTCTTTTTTAAAATTCCCCTGGCTATTCGGGGTCTTTTCTGATTCCACACAAATCTTAAAATAATTTGTTCTAACTCTCTGAAGAAAGTCCATGGTATTTTGATAGGGATTGCATTAAACGTGTATATTGCCCTGGGTAACATTGACATTTTCACAATATTAATTCTGCCAATCCATGAGCATGGAATATTTTTCCATCTCTTTGTGTCTTCCTCAATTTCTTTCAGAAGTGTTCTATAGTTTTGAGGGTATAGATCCTTTACATCTTTGGTGAGGTTTATTCCTAGGTATCTTATGCTTTTGGGTGCAATTGTAAATGGGATTGACTCCTTAATTTCTCTTTCTTCAGTCTCATTGTTAGTGTATAGAAATGCCACTGACTTCTGGGCATTGATTTTGTATCCTGCCACGCTACCGAATTGCTGTATGAGTTCTAGCAATCTTGGGGTGGAGACTTTTGGGTTTTCTATGTAGAGTATCATTGACCCATTTTTCTAATTGGATTTTTTCAACTTCTGGGTTTTGAGAATTATTTATATACACAAAATACTTGTCCTTTGTCAGATATGTAGTTTGCAAATATTTTCTCCCAACATGTTGCTTGTTGATTCATCCTCTTAACAGAGTCTTATGCAGAACAAAACCTTTTTATTTTGATGAAGTCTAATTTATCAAATTTTCCTTTTATGGATCATGTTTTTGCTGTCAAGCTTAATAAATATTTGCTTAGCACAACACGCTGCAGATTTTCTTCTATGTAAAAAAAAGAGTTTTGGCCAGCCCGGGTGGCTCAGCAGTTTAGTGCTGCCTTCAGTGCTGCCTTCAGCCCAGGGCATGATCCTGGAGACCCGGAATCAAGTCCCACATCAGGCCCTCTGCCTGTGTCTCTGCCTCTCTCTCTGTGTCTCTCATGAATAAATAAACAAAATCTTTTTCTAAAAAGTACCCATTAAAAAAAAGTTTTATAGTTTTACATTTTACATTTAAGTGCATTGTTGGGAAAGCAATCATCTTATGACCTGTTGCCTTTTCCCAGGCCTGCTCACTGAGAGCCTTGGAACTGAAACACTTCCTTATCAAGAGATAAGGAGCCCTCACAGCCTGTGCCATGCTTATCACCTTATGTGAGAACATCTTTGAATATCTTTGCCTGTTTCAGACTCAATATGACACCCTTTTTTCTGCTTAAGTGTGTACATCATATGGCACCTGGCCAACTCCACTGCTATATCTGTCCCCAATGGGGTCATAAGTAGTACAGGCAGGCTAGCGGACTTGCTGTGTTTGCTGCAAGGGACCAACACCCACTATTGAAGCCGATCTTGCTTTCTTTTTATATAAGTAAAGCATTGTGCCATTCAGTGCTTGACTGTGTTGTGTTTTCCT
Source organism: Canis lupus dingo (assembly GCF_003254725.2). NCBI lineage: Eukaryota > Metazoa > Chordata > Mammalia > Carnivora > Canidae > Canis > Canis lupus. The sequence continues at coordinate 102,549,159 of NC_064281.1, read as the reverse complement.
TGAAAATTCCAATACCAAAATGCAGAGGGAATCATGGTGGTTGACATAGTTATGATCTTTGCTATCTTCTGTGAAGTTGGAGTCCTCCCTGACATTGGTAACTAGTATTTCTGCTCGACATCCATGATCCATTTTGAATGTATTTTTTTAAAAATAAGTAAGATTTTTTTAAAAGTGCTGTTTTGTCTTGTTGTGGTTGTTATTTGCCTGTGAATGTCCAGTGGCTCCAGCATCATTTGTTGAAAAGGTTATTCTTCCTCCATTGAAACATTTTGGCAATTTTATAAAAAAATCAGTTTGGCATATTTGGGTGGGTCTCTTTCTGAATTCTCTATCCAGTTCCACTGATCTATTTGTCTATCTTTGTGTCCATGCCATTCAGTCTTGATTATTGTAGCTATATATTACTGTAGCTGTATATATTTAATATTGAGTAGAGTGATTCCTCCCGCTTTGCTTTTTTTAATCAAAAGTGTTTTAGCTATTCTAGGACTTGCACCTTTCCATATAAATTTTAGAATAAGCTTATATAAGTCTGCAAAAAACTTTGCATGGATTTTTATAGGAATTGTATTAAATCAAAGAGGGGGAGGAGCAGGATGGCGGAAGAGTAGGGTGTCCAAATCACCTGTCTCCACCAAATTACCTAGAAAACCTTCAAATTATCTTGAAAATCTATCAATTCGAACTGAGATTTAAAGAGAGACCAGCTGGAATGCAACAGTGAGAAGAGTTCGCGCTTCTATCAAGGTAGGAAGACGGGGAAAAAGAAATAAAGAAACAAAGGCATCCAAGGGGGAGGAGCGCCGCGAGGAGCCGGGCTGAGGCCGGGGCGAGTGTCCCCAGGACAGGAGAGCCCCGTCCCGGAGGAGCAGGAGCTGTACCAACCTTCCCGGGCGGAAAGGGGCTCGCAGGGAGTTGGAGCAGGACCCAGGAGGGCGAGGATGCCCTCCGGCTCCCTGGGACAGTAACAGAGCAACTGCCCGCCCAGGAGAGTGCGCCGAGCTCCCTAAGGGCTGCAGCGCGCACGGCGGGACCCGGCGGGACCCGGAGCAGCTCGTAGGGGCTCGGGCGGCGGCTCCGCAGAGGGGGCTGCGCGGCCCCGGGAGCAGCTCGGAGGGTCTCGGGCAGAGGAAGAGGCTCCGTGCAGAGGGGGCTGCGCGGTTCCAGGAGCAGCTCGGAGGGGCTCGGGCGGCAGCTCCGCGGAGGGGGCTGCGGCCCGGGAGCGCGAATCCAACAGCGCAGGCTCGGGAGCCCAGAGCGCGGGGACACAGCCCAGGATCCGGCCTCCCCCCGGGACAGGCAGAGGCCGGGAGGGCCCAGGACAGCAAGGACGCTCCTGCCCCGAGCTGAGCAGATCAGCGGCCCCGCCCCGGAGCCTCCAGGCCCTGCAGACGGAGTTCCTGCCGGAGCTGAATCCAGGTTTCCAGAGCTGGCCCTGCCACTGGGGCTGTTCCTCCTGCGGCCTCACGGGGTAAACAACCCAACTGAGCCCTGCACCAGGCAGGGGCACAGCAGCTCCCCCAACTGCTAACACCTGAAAATCAGCACAACAGGCCCCTCCCCCAGAACACCAGCTAGACTGACAACTTCCAGGAGAAGCTAAGGGACTTAAAGTACACAGAATCAGAAGATACTCCCCCGTGGTTCTTTTTTTTTTTTTTTGCTTTTTGATTTGTTTCCTCCCCCACCCCCTTTTTTTCTCCTTTCTTTTTCTTTCTCTTTTTCTTCTTTTTTTTTCTTTTTTTTTTCGTTTTTTTTCTTCCCTTTTTTTCTCTTTCTCTTTTCTTTCCTTCTTTCTCTCCTCTCTTTTTCTCTTTTTCCCAATACAACTTGCTTTTGGCCACTCTGCACTGAGCAAAATGACTAGAAGGAAAACCTCACCTCAAAAGAAAGAATCAGAAACAGTCCTCTCTCCCACAGAGTTACAAAATCTGGATTACAATTCAATGTCAGAAAGCCAATTCAGAAGCACTATTATACAGCTACTGGTGGCTCTAGAAAAAAGTATAAAGGACTCAAGAGACTTCATGACTGCAGAATTTAGAGCTAATCAGGCAGAAATTAAAAATCAATTGAATGAGATGCAATCCAAACTAGAAGTCCTAACGACGAGGGTTAACGAGGTGGAAGAACGAGTGAGTGACATAGAAGACAAGTTGATAGCAAAGAGGGAAACTGAGGAAAAAAGAGACAATTAAAAGACCATGAAGATAGATTAAGGGAAATAAACGACAGCCTGAGAAAGAAAAACCTACGTTTAATTGGGGTTCCCGAGGGCGCCGAAAGGGACAGAGGGCCAGAATATGTATTTGAACAAATCACAGCTGAAAACTTTCCTATTCGGGGAAGGGAAACAGGCATTCAGATCCAGGAAATAGAGAGATCCCCCCCTAAAATCAATAAAAACCGTTCAACACCTCGACATTTAATAGTGAAGCTTGCAAATTCCAAAGATAAAGAGAAGATCCTTAAAGCAGCAAGAGACAAGAAATCCCTGACTTTTATGGGGAGGAGTATTAGGGTAACAGCAGACCTCTCCACAGAGACCTGGCAGGCCAGAAAGGGCTGGCAGGATATATTCAGGGTCCTAAATGAAAAGAACATGCAACCAAGAATACTTTATCCAGCAAGGCTCTCATTCAAAATGGAAGGAGAGATAAAGAGCTTCCAAGACAGGCAGCAACTAAAAGAATATGTGACCTCAAAACCAGCTCTGCAAGAAATTTTAAGGGGGACTCTTAAGATTCCCCTTTAAGAAGAAGTTCAGTGGAACAGTCCACAAAAGCAAGGACTGAATAGATATCATGATGACACTAAACTCATATCTCTCAATAGTAACTCTGAATGTGAACGGGCTTAATGACCCCATCAAAAGGCGCAGGGTTTCAGACTGGATAAAAAAGCAGGACCCATCTATTTGCTGTCTACAAGAGACTCATTTTAGACAGAAGGACACCTACAGCCTGAAAATAAAAGGTTGGAGAACAATTTACCATTCGAATGGTCCTCAAAAGAAAGCAGGGGTAGCCATCCTTATATCAGATAAACTAAAATTTACCCCAAAGACTGTAGTGAGAGATGAAGAGGGACACTATATCATACTTAAAGGATCTATTCAACAAGAGGACTTAACAATCCTCAATATATATGCCCCATATGTGGGAGCTGCCAAATATATCAATCAATTATTAACCAAAGTGAAGAAATACTTAGATAATAATACACTTATACTTGGTGACTTCAATCTAGCTCTTTCTATACTCGATAGGTCTTCTAAGCACAACATCTCCAAAGAAACGAGAGCTTTAAATGATACACTGGACCAGATGGATTTCACAGATATCTACAGAACTTTACATCCAAACTCAACTGAATACACATTCTTCTCAAGCGCACATGGAACTTTCTCCAGAATAGACCACATATTGGGTCACAAATCGGGTCTGAACCGATACCAAAAGATTGGGATCGTCCCCTGCATATTCTCAGACCATAATGCCTTGAAATTAGAACTAAATCACAACAAGAAGTTTGGAAGGACCTCAAACACGTGGAGGTTAAGGACCATCCTGCTAAAAGATAAAAGGGTCAACCAGGAAATTAAGGAAGAATTAAAAAGATTCATGGAAACTAATGAGAATGAAGATACAACCATTCAAAATCTTTGGGATGCTGCAAAAGCAGTCCTAAGGGGGAAATACATCGCAATACAAGCATCCATTCAAAAACTGGAAAGAACTCAAATACAAAAGCTAACCTTACACGTAAAGGAGCTAGAGAAAAAACAGCAAATAGATCCTACACCCAAGAGAAGAAGGGAGTTAATAAAGATTCGAGCAGAACTCAACGAAATCGAGACCAGAAGAACTGTGGAACAGATCAACAGAACCAGGAGTTGGTTCCTTGAAAGAATTAATAAGATAGATAAACCATTAGCCAGCCTTATTAAAAAGAAGAGAGAGAAGACTCAAATTAATAAAATCATGAATGAGAAAGGAGAGATCACTACCAACACCAAGGAAATACAAACGATTTTAAAAACATATTATGGACAGCTATACGCCAATAAATTAGGCAATCTAGAAGAAATGGACGCATTCCTGGAAAGCCACAAACTACCAAAACTGGAACAGGAAGAAATAGAAAACCTGAACAGGCCAATAACCAGGGAGGAAATTGAAGCAGTCATCAAAAACCCCCCAAGACACAAGAGTCTAGGGCCAGATGGCTTCCCAGGGGAATTCTATCAAACGTTTAAAGAAGAAACCATACCTATTCTCCTAAAGCTGTTTGGAAAGATAGAAAGAGATGGAGTACTTCCAAATTCGTTCTAAGAGGCCAGCATCACCTTAATTCCAAAACCAGACAAAGACCCCACCAAAAAGGAGAATTACAGACCAATATCCCTGATGAACATGGATGCAAAAATTCTCAACAAGATACTGGCCAATAGGATCCAACAATACATTAAGAAAATTATTCACCATGACCAAGTAGGATTTATCCCTGGGACACAAGGCTGGTTCAACACCCGTAAAACAATCAATGTGATTCATCATATCAGCAAGAGAAAAAACAAGAACCATATGATCCTCTCATTGTATGCAGAGAAAGCATTTGACAAAATACAGCATCCATTCCTGATCAAAACTCTTCAGAGTGTAGGGATAGAGGGAACATTCCTCGACATCTTAAAAGCCATCTATGAAAAGCCCACAGCAAATATCATTCTCAATGGGGAAGCACTGGGAGCCTTTCCCCTAAGATCAGGAACAAGACAGGGATGTCCACTCTCACCACTGCTGTTCAACATAGTACTGGAAGTCCTAGCCTCAGCAATCAGACAACAAAAAGACATTAAAGGCATTCACATTGGCAAAGAAGAAGTCAAACTCTCCCTCTTCGCCGATGACATGATACTCTACATAGAAAACCCAAAAGTCTCCACCCCAAGATTGCTAGAACTCATACAGCAATTCGGTAGCGTGGCAGGATACAAAATCAATGCCCAGAAGTCAGTGGCATTTCTATACACTAACAATGAGACTGAAGAAAGAGAAATTAAGGAGTCAATCCCATTTACAATTGCACCCAAAAGCATAAGATACCTAGGAATAAACCTCACCAAAGATGTAAAGGATCTATACCCTCAAAACTATAGAACACTTCTGAAAGAAATTGAGGAAGACACAAAGAGATGGAAAAATATTCCATGCTCATGGATTGGCAGAATTAATATTGTGAAAATGTCAATGTTACCCAGGGCAATATACACGTTTAATGCAATCCCTATCAAAATACCATGGACTTTCTTCAGAGAGTTAGAACAAATTATTTTAAGATTTGTGTGGAATCAGAAAAGACCCCGAATAGCCAGGGGAATTTTAAAAAAGAAAACCATATCTGGGGGCATCACAATGCCAGATTTCAGGTTGTACTAGAAAGCTGTGGTCATCAAGACAGTGTGGTACTGGCACAAAAACAGACACATAGATCAATGGAACAGAATAGAGAATCCAGAAGTGGACCCTGAACTTTATGGGCAACTAATATTCGATAAAGGAGGAAAGACTATCCATTGGAAGAAAGACAGTCTCTTCAATAAATGGTGCTGGGAAAATTGGACATCCACATGCAGAAGAATGAAACTAGACCACTCTCTTTCACCATACACAAAGATAAACTCAAAATGGATGAAAGATCTAAATGTGAGACAAGATTCCATCAAAATCCTAGAGAAGAACACAGGCAACACCCTTTTTGAACTCGGCCACAGTAACTTCTTGCATGATACATCCACGAAGGCAAAAAAAACAAAAGCAAAAATGAACTATTGGGACTTCATCAAGATGAGAAGCTTTTGCACAGCAAAGGATACAGTCAACAAAACTCAAAGACAACCTACAGAATGGGAGAAGATATTTTCAAATGACATATCAGATAAAGGGCTAGTTTCCAAGATCTATAAAGAACTTCTTAAACTCAACACCAAAGAAACAAACAATCCAATCATGAAATGGGCAAAAGACATGAACAGAAATCTCACAGAGGAAGACATAGACATGGCCAACATGCATATGAGAAAATGCTCCGCATCACTTGCCATCAGGGAAATACAAATCAAAACCACAATGAGATACCACTTCACACCAGTGAGAATGGGGAAAATTAACAAGGCAGGAAACAACAAATGTTGGAGAGGATGCGGAGAAAAGGGAACCCTCTTACACTGTTGGTGGGAATGTGAACTGGTGCAGCCACTCTGGAAAACTGTGTGGAGGTTCCTCAAACAGTTAAAAATATACCTGCCCTACGACCCAGCAATTGCACTGTTGGGGATTTACCCCAAAGATACAAATGCAATGAAACGCCAGGACACCTGCACCCCGATGTTTCTAGCAGCAATGGCCACGATAGCCAAACTGTGGAAGGAGCCTCGGTGTCCAACGAAAGATGAATGGATAAAGAAGATGTGGTTTATGTATACAATGGAATATTACTCAGCTATTAGAAATGACAAATACCCACCATTTGCTTCAACGTGGATGGAACTGGAGGGTATTATGCTGAGTGAAGTAAGTCAGTCGGAGAAGGACAAACATTGTATGTTCTCATTCATTTGGGGAATATAAATAATAGTGAAAGGGAATATAAGGGAAGGGAGAAGAAATGTGTGGGAAATATCAGAAAGGGAGACAGAACGTAAAGACTGCTAACTCTGGGAAACGAACTAGGGGTGGTAGAAGGGGAGGAGGGCGGGGGGTGGGAGTGAATGGGTGACGGGCACTGGGGGTTATTCTGTATGTTAGTAAATTGAACACCAATAAAAAATAAATTAAAAAAAATAAAATAAAATAAAAAGGAGCAAAGAGAAAAAAAAGGAATTGTATTAAATCTACAAATCATTTTGGGTACAATTGACCTTCTTACTGTATTGAAACTTCTATTCCATGAGCACAGTATGTCTCCCCATTTATTTAGGCCTTAAAAGTTTGTTTCATTAGCATTTTGTTATTTTCAGCATACAGATTCTGTGCAAATTTTGTTAAGTGCATTACAAAATCATTTCATCATTTGGGAATAACTATCAATAGTGTCATGTTTTTTTTTAACTTATTTTTTTATTGGTGTTCAATTTACTAACATACAGAATAACACCCAGTGCCCGTCACCCATTCACTCCCACCCCCCGCTCTCCTCCCCTTCTACCACCCCTAGTTCGTTTCCCAGAGTTAGCAGTCTTTACGTTCTGTCTCCCTTTCTGATATTTCCCACACATTTCTTCTCCCTTCCCTTATTTTCCCTTTCACTATTATTTATATTCCCCAAATGAATGAGAACATATAATGTTTGTCCTTCTCCGACTGACTTACTTCACTCAGCATAATACCCTAGTGTCATGTTTTTAATTTCACTTTCTGCATGTTCATTGTTAGTATATAGAAATGCAGTTGATTTCTGTGTGTTGATCTTGTGTCCTGTGACTTTGCTGAACCACCTTTTAGTTATAGAAGTTTTATTTTTTTTAGTTATAGAAGTTTCAAAAATAGATTCCCTTGTATTTCCTACTTAGACCATCATGTCACCTGCAAATAGGGACAGTTTTACTTCTTCCTTTCTAATCTGTAGGCCTTTTATTTCTTTTGCTTTCCTTAACACAATGGCTACAACTTCCAGTATTATGTTGGATGAGAATGGTGAGAGTATATATCCTTGCTTTGTTCTTGACCTTAGAGGGAAACATTCAGTTTGTCAACATAAAGTATCATGTTAGCTGTAGACTTTTTGTAAATGCTCTTTAGCACATGCTCACATCATATCATGAGACATACTGTGTTGATGGATTAGAGAACTATCATTAGAAGAGTCAACATAGTAACTATGTCAGTTCTCCCCCAAATGATCTATAGGTTAATTCCTCTATATTTCTATTTTTCTGAGAGTTTTATTTACCATGAATAGATAGAAGATTTTGTCAAGTTTTTTTATGCATTAATTGATGTAATTATATGTTTTTCATCTTTAGCCTATTGGTATGAAAAGTTATATTATTTAATTTTCAAATATTGAACTATGCTTGCATGCCTGTAATAAATTCCACTTGTTATTGGTGCACATTTTTTTTTACATTACTAGATACAATTTGCTAACATTTTGTTGAGGATTTTTGCATCCTAATTTCATCAAAGATATTCTTTATTTTTTAAGATATTCTTTAGATTACTTCCTTCCTTCCTCTCTCTCTCTTTTTCTTTCTTTTACTGTTTTTGCCTGGTTTTTGCTATCAAAATAATCTTGGTTTCATAAAATGAGTTGAGATGGATGGATTCCTTCCTCTTATATTTTTGGGAAGTGATTGCGTAAAATCAGTGTTAATTTTTCTTTAAATGTTTAGTAGATTTTTCAGGGAAGTTTTAATTATAAATTCAATTTATTTGATAATTGTAGGTATATTCACATTGTTTACTTGACTTGGTTGAGTTCTGATAGTTTGTGTTTTTTGAGGAGTTAATCTATTTCATCTAAGTTGTCAAAAATAGAGTATAAATTTATTTTATATTTGGTAGAGTATAAAACATATATATATACATGTTTATATATATAATATAATAAGTATAAAATATTTAGTGTTTAGAGTCCTTTGTAGTATTCCTTTATTCTCTTTTGACATTTTCAGGGACTAAATGCTATCTCTTGTTTTATTCCTGATATTGGTAATTTGCATCTTCTCTATTTTCTTTGTCAGTCTTCCTAATGGTTTGTCAGTTTTATTGGTCTTTACAAAGAACCAGCTTTTTGTTTCATTGATTTTTTTTCTATTGGTTTCTTGTTTTCAATTTCACGGATTTCTGTTCTTGTCTTTATTATTTACTTTCTTCTCCTTGCTTTGGATTCGTTTTGTTCTTCTGGTTTCTTGAGGTAGAAATTTAGACTATTGACCTGAGACATTTCCTTCTTTCTTTCTTTTTTAAAAGATCTTATTTATTTAATTGAGAGAGAGAGCAGGAGGGAGAGAGAGAGAGAATCTGAAGCAGACTTTGTGCTGAGTGCAGAGCCCAACACAGGGCTTGATCCCACGACCCTGAGATCATGAACTGAGCCAAAATCAAGAGTCAGATACTTAACTGACTGAGCCATCCAGGGCCCCTGAGACATTTCCTTATTTATTTTTCTTTTAAGATTTTATTTATTTATTTATTCACAAGAGATACACACACACAGAGGCACAAAACACAAACCAGCAGGTTCAAAGTAGCTGCTTTCATATTCTGCAAAGCTATCCCTGAGTGAGCAGAGACTTACTGTGTAAATATTGTAAATAATTACTTCATTCTGCTACCTGATCCAGTCTTTCCACTGGGAGCTTGGCTGCTTCCCCCAGATCCAGCCTGTCAGTCTCATGGTTGATACAGACTCCAGGAAATGTGCAGCTCTAGCTGCCACCCTCCCTGTCATGCTTCTCAACCCATCTGTTGGCTGATTCTTAATTCTCTGTACTGGTATTAGAATTTCCCTCTGGGAACCCAATTAGGGCATGCTCACCAAGTAAAACTAATGTGCCCCCTGTATGAAATGTATACATGTTGGTTTGAGGGGATTTGAAGCAACAAACAGACGGTGCTCCCATAATGCCTGTCACTCCTGGACAGGACCAGAGGGAGAGTAGAAATGAGGGAGGAAGGAAGAGAGAATGGGGACGCTTTGGGACACAGCTGCCACCTACTGCTGCTCTGCCATGCCTGGAAAAGCAAGGGAAACTGAAGACAGTTGTTTATTTTCCTAGACTCCCAGCGAGACAGCAATATCTCTAAGCTAATTAGTTACAAAGAGGGTGGTAAGGTTGCTCAGACTGGAGAACTGAAGCAAGGAGAGGGTTGGGAAGGAGACAGGAGCTTTTTTCAGTTTTGGGGAGCATAGCTGTCACTGTTGGTCACATGGGAAGGAGGGAGAAAACTAGTTCCTGCACTATGGCTTCAAAGCTCAGACCTAGTGATGTCCACAAGGTATGAGAGTCAGAGGGAATGGGTTTAGGTGGGGACAGACCTTTCTATAGCCAGAGCCTGCCTGCTTATCAACCTGCTTTCCCATCTTTGGTGTAGGTGACTGGTACTTTCTAGGGCATTCCATCATTGCAGACATGAGGGAGAGAAAACAAAGGACCAGAATCATCTGGTCGCACTGGTTAAAAGCACAGATTCTCAAATCCCACCTCAGGCCTCCTGAAAAAGATTCTCTGTAGGAGGGCCGTGGGAAATCTGATTTTTTTTTAAAGATTTATTTATTTATTCATTCAGAGAGCGAAGAGAGAGGCAGAGACACAGACAGAGGGAGAAGCAGGCTCCCTGCAGGAAGCCCGATGTGGGACTCGATCCCGGGTCTCCAGGATCACACCCCAGGCTGCAGGCGGCGCTAAACCGCTGCGCCACTGGGGCTGCCCGGAAATCTGATTTTTAACAAGCTTCCCCAGATGATGCTGATCTGAATCCTACCCACACAGTAGTCTTCAGAAATCTCTGAGATAATGGCCCTTTATGACCTCTTCCAATTCTAAGAAATTAGGACTATAGTCTCTAGTTTCAGTTCTAGACAGTGTAATCTAGAAAAGAAATGGGTTATGGAAAAAGTTGCTTTCAAGAGGCATTCCTAGTGAGGGAAGGTACAGTTGCAAGAACACCATGTCAAGGGTCACAAATCACTCCTACCTTTGGTGGCTACATTTTGAGCATAGATAATAGCTCAGATATACTGAGAGTCTATAATGTTCAAATACTTTTACATTCTTTTCCTTCCTTATTTTTATTTTTACAGAGGGAGGGAGGGGCAGAGGGAGAGATAATCTTAAGCACACTCTATGTACAACAAGGGGCTTGATCTCACAGCCTTGAGATCATGACCTGAGCAGAAGCCAAGTCATGTTGTTCTTTTTACTTCCTTATAACAACCTTCAAAGACAGATATTATTATTGCCTTATTTTTTATGGAAATAAAAGAAAGCTAAGACTTAGAAAAGGAAATCAAATTTTCCAAGGTCACATAGCTCTTAAACACTGTGCTAGGCTTGGGTTGCCTCACTCAGGTAATAAAGGGGCACTTTAGCAAATGCCTTTTGGAGTCATTAAAACTGAAGGATCCACTGATGATTGGACCCTCAAGTCTCAGACAGAGTTGAAAGGTGTGAGGATGGCCTGAGTTTTAGCAACTCTCAAGTCCAACCTGGATGATTGTAGGGGATGACTGTATGCCTCCTTATTGTTTTTTTATTGGAGTTCAATTTGCCAACATATAGCATAACACCCAGTGCTCATCTTGTCAAATGCCCCCTTTAGTGCCTGTCACCCAGTCACCCCAACCCCCCGCCCATCACCCCTTCCACTACCCCTTGTTTGTTTCCTAGAGTTAGGAATCTCTTATATTCTGTCACCCTCACTGATATTTTCACTCATTTTCTCTCCTTTCCCCTTTATTCCCTTTCACTATTTTTTATATTCCCCAAATGAATGAGGCCATATAATGTTTGTCCTTCTCTGATTGACTTATTTCACTCAGCATAATACCCTCCAGGTCTATCCACGTCGAAGTAAATGGTCAGTATTTGTCATTTCTAATAACTAATATTCCATTGTATACATAAACCACATCTTCTTTATCCATTCATCTTTCCTGGACACCAAGGCTCCTTCCACAGTTTGGCTATTGTGGACACGGCTGCTATAAACGTCGGGGTATGGGTGTCCTGGCATTTCACTGAATCTGTATCTTTGGGGTAAATCCCCAGCAGTGCAATTGCTGGGTCGTAGGGCAGTTCTATTTTTAACTCTTTGAGGAACTTCCACACAGTTTTCTAGACTGGCTGTACCAGTTCACATTCCCACCAACAGTGCAAGAGGATTCCCCTTTCTCCACATCCGCTCCAACATTTGTTGTTTCCTGTATCGTTAATTTTCACCATTCTCACTTGTGTGGGATAGTATCTCATTGTGGTTTTGATTTGTATTTCCCTGATGGCAAGTGATGCGAAGCATGTTCTCATGTGCTTGTTGGCCATGTCTATGTCTTCTTTGGTGAAATTTCTGTTCATGTCTTTTGCCCATTTCATGAGTGGATTGTCTGCTTCTTTGCTGTTGAGTTTAATAAGTACTTTATAGATCTTGGATACTAGCCCTTTATCTGATATGTCATTTGCAAATATCTTCTCCCATTCTGTAGGTTGTCTTTGAGTTTTGTTGACTCTTTCTTTTGCTGTGTGGAAGGTTTTTATCTTGATGAAGACCCAATAGTTCATTTTTGCTTTTGTTTCCCTTGCCTTCATAGATGTATCTTGCAAGAAGTTGCTGTGGCCAAGTTCAAAAAGGGTGTTGCCTGTGTTCTCCTCCAGGATTTTGATGAATTCTTTTTTTTTTTTAATTTTTATTCATGATAGTCACAGAGAGAGAGGCAGAGACACAGGCGGAGGGAGAAGCAGGCTCCATGCACCAGGAGCCCTACATGGGATTCGATCCTAGGTCTCCAGGATCACGCCCTGGGCCAAAGGCAGGCGCCAAACCGCTGCGCCACCCAGGGATCCTGATTTTGATGAGTTCTTGTCTCACATTTAGATCTTTCACCCATTTTGTGTTTGTCTTTGTGTATGGTGTAAGAGAATGGTCTAGTTTCATTCTTCTGCATGTGACTGTCCAGTTTTCCCAGCACCATTATTGAAGAGACTGTCCTTTTTCCAGTGGATAGTCTTTCCTCCTTTGTCAAATATTAGTTGACCATAGAGTTGAGGGCCCATTTCTGGGTTCTCTATTCTGTTACATTGATCTATGTGTCTGTTTTTGCACCAGTACCACACTGTCTTGATGACCACAGCTTTGTAGTACTACCTGAAATCTGGCATTGTGATGCCCCCAGATATGGTTTTCTTTTTCAATATTCCCCTGGCTATTCGGGGTCTTTACTGATTCCACACAAATCTTCAGATGATTTGTCCCAACTCTCTGAAGAAAGTCCATGGTATTTTGATAGGGATTGCATTAAATGTGTAAATTGCCCTGGGTAGCATAGACATTTTCACAATATTAATTCTTCCAATCCATGAGCATAAATATTTTCCATCTCTTTGTGTCTTCCTCAATTCCTTTCAGAAGTGTTTTGTAGTTTTTAGGGTATAGATCCTTTACCTCTTTGGTTAGGTTTACTCCTACGTATCTTATTTTTTAGTGCAGTTATAAATGAGATTGATTCCTTAATTTTTCATTCCTCAGTCTCATTGTTAGTGTATAGGAAGGCCGCTGATTTCTGAGCGTTGATTTTGTATCCTGCCAAATTGCTGTGTGAGTTCTAGCAACCTTGGGGTGGAGTCTTTTTTGTTTTCTACATATAGTATCATGTCATCTGTGAAGAGGGAGAGTTTGACTTCTTCTTTGCCAATTTGAATGCCTTTTATTTCTTTTTGTTGTCTTATGCTGAGGCTAGGACTTCTAGTACTATGTTGAATAGCAGTGGTGAGAGTGAACATCCCTGTCGTGTTCCTGATCTTAGGGGAAAGGCTCCTAGTGTTTCCCCATTGAAAATGATATTTGCTGTGGGATTTTCATAGATGGCTTTTAAGATGCTGAGGAATGTTCCCTCTATCCCTACACTCTGAAGAGTTTTGATCAGGAATGGATGCTGTATTTTGTCAAATGCTTTCTCTGCATCTATTGAGAGGATCATATGGTTCTTGTTTTTTCTCTTGTTGATATGATCTATCACATTGATTGTTTTACGAGTATTGAACCAACCTTCCATCCTGGGGATAAATCCCACTTGGTCATGGTGAATAATTTTCTTAATGTATTGTTGGATCATATTGGTTAGTATCTTGTTGAGAATTTTTGCATCTGTGTTCATCAAGGATATTGGTCTCTAATTTTCCTCTTTGGTGGGGTCTTTGTCTGGTTTTGGAATTAAGGTGATGCTGGTCTCATAAAACGAGTTTGGAAGTATTTCATCCTTTTCTCTTTTGGAACAGGTTTGGTAGAATAGGAAGAACAACAACACTGGCGGCGGCCAGGTCTCCAGCTCTGGAGTCAGCTCCCCGCTAGCAACTAACACAGTCTCCCAATCTTCACTGGCCTAGACCCTCCCTGGTGGCGCGGGTGCACTGATCAGCACAGGTTACAGGGCACAGGGTGCCCAGCGGCAGGGGAGTCCTCACTGTCCTGTGCCCTCCCCACTTTCACCTGTCCTGGGGGGAGTGCAGGATAGTGGGCTGTTTCTGCCCCGTGCCCTGGGATCTGGGGCCTGTGCTCTAGGCCAAGGCTCCCGAAGGCAGCAGGGCACCGACCCCTCCATCCAGAGCCTCCACTTGACCACTGGCTTCTCCCAGGTGCCCCGCTGGGTGCAAGCTCCAGCCCTTTGAGATCCGGCCACAGTTTGTGGTGTGATTCCCCCGCACCCCAGGGCGCACTTCCTCTATTACTCTTCTGCTCCCTATCTTTCTTGGATCACTCACTCTGGGAGAAGGAAACTAGCTGCCATGGCAAATAACCTTATGGAGAGAAGTCAATATTGGCCAATAGCTGGAGGAGAACTGCGGCTTTCCCACAAACTCATGAGTAAGCTTAGCAGCGGCTCTCCATCCCTCATTGACAGCTTGACTGTGACCTCATGAAAGATCCTGGTGTACCCACTTGAGTTTTTCTAAATAGCATATCTAATTTTTAAGTTTTTATTTAAATTCCTGTTAGCACACAGTGTAATATTAATTTCAGGTGTACAATATAGTGATTCAACACTTCGATACAACATCTTGTGCTCATTAGGACATGTGAACTCCTTAATCCTCATCACCTATTTCACCCATCTCCTAACCCTCTTCCGTTCTGGTAACCAGCAGTTTTTTCACTAGAGTTAGGTGTCCATTTCTTGGTTTGTCTCTCTTTTTTTTTCCTTTGCTCATTTTTGTTTTTTTTTTAATTCCACATATGCATGAGATCATATGGTATTTATCTTTCTTTGACTTATTACACTTAGCATTATACTCTCTAGCTCCATCGATGTCCTTTGAAATGGCAAGATTTCATTCTTTTTTATGGCTGAAAAATATCCATAATATTCATAATATTCTGATTTTCATAATGTTATCCATAATATGCATATATATGATATATATAACACTTCTTTATCCATTAATCGATCAATGGACACTTAGGCTGCTTCCATATCTTGGCTTCTGTAAATAATGCTTCCATAAATACAGGGATGCATGTATCCCTTTGAATTAGTGTTTTTGTATTCTTTGGATAAATATCCAGCAGTGTGATTGCTGCATTGTAGAGTAGTTCTATTTTTAATTTTTTTAGGGACATCCATATTGTTTTCCACAGTGGCTGCACCAGTTAGCATTTTCACCAACAGTGCAAGAGTGTCCCCCTTCCTCCATAATCTCACCAACACCTGCTGTTTTTTGTGTTGTTGATTTTAGTCATTCTGACAAGTATGAGGTGATATCTCAATGTAGTTTTGATCAGCATTTCTTTGATGGTGAGTGATGAGTATCTTTCCATATGTCTGGTGGCTTTATGCTACTATTTTTATTATTGCCATTTTCTATTTTCATTTGGTGTAGTTTTCTGATCTTTTTCTAGCTTCTTGAGTTAAATACCTCGATTGTCGACTTTTTATCTTGTGTGTGTTTGTGTTTAACTACATATTTCCCTATTATAAGCACTGCTTTAACTGTATCTCATAAATTTTAGTGTGCATTTAGGTATAGTTACAATTGGTTAAATGAACAGATCTTAAGTGCAGTTTAATGAGTTTTAACAAATGAATACACTTGTGTAATCAAAACGCTATCACACAGAAAGTTCCCACATGCCCCATTATAGTTAATCATCCCCCTTCCACTCAGAGGCAACCACTATTTTAAGTAATGTTCAATTATGTTTACTTATTCATTCTGTTTTCAATGAACATTTAAATTGTTTCTATTGTTTAGCCATTCTGAACAAAGCTGCAATGAACATGTTTGTTTAAGTGTTTTTATGGACATGTTTTAATGTCTTTTAGTCATTACTTAGGAGGAGAATTATTGGATCATAAGGTAGGTAATGTGATAGTTAATTTTATGTATCCATTTCACTGGATCATGAGGTGCCCAGATATTTGGCTAAGTATATCTCAGTGTATCTGTGAGGGTGTTTCTGGATAAGATTATCTTTTTGAATTGATAGACTTGAGTAAAGCAGATTGCCCTCCCTCGTGTGGGTTAACATCAACTCATCTATTGAAGGCCTGACCAGAATAAAAAGGTGCAGGAAGCATGAATATGCTCTCTTTGACTGACTGCTGAGCTGGGATATCAGTCTTCTCCTTTTCTCACACTGGGCCTTACACCGTTGGCCCGCAGGTTCTCAGAACTATACCACCAGCTTTCCTGGGTCTCCAGCTTGCAAGTGGCAGTTTGTGGGACTTCTCAGCTTCCATAATCACATAAGCCAATTCCTTATAATAAATTCCTTTCTCTGTGTGTATATATATCCAGTTGTTATGTAACATCTGAAACATTTGATTTTGACAGTCTTCTTAATTCTTCTTAATTTTATCCATTTTAGTGTGCATGCAGTAATACATCAATATGGTTTTAACCTAATTATTTAACTTAATGATTAATGTTGTTGAGCATTATTATTAACCATTGGTAAATACTATTCTGTGAAATGTTTATTAAGCCCATCTTTTATTGAGTTGCTTGTTTTTATTATTGATTTGTAAGAGTTCCTTAAATGTTCTGAATATGAGCCATTTGTCAGTAATATATTTTGCACATATACTTTTCAGTACCATGGCTTGTCTTTTCATTTTCTTTATGATGTCTTTGGTTTGGTTTCTTTTTTTAAGATTTTATTTATTTATTCATAAGAGACACAGAGAGAGAGAGAGGCAGAGACATAGGCAGAGAGAGAAGCAGGCTCCATGCAGGGAGCCTGATGTGGGACTCAATCCTGGAACTCCGGGATCATGCCCTGAGCTGAAGGCAGAGGCTCAAACACTGAGCCACCCAGGCATCCCAGTTTGGTTTGATTTCTTAATGATGTCTTTTGATGTCTGGACATTTTAAATTTTTATGAAATATAGCCATCATTTTCTTTTGTTGTTAGTGCTTTGTGCATTTTATTTAAGGACTCATTGCCTACCTTCCAATTCATAAACATAATTTTATATGGTTTCTTAGAAGAGTCTCTAGTCTTAATATTTATATGTAAGTATAAGTCCCATTTTGAGTTAATTTTTGTACATGGTATAAGAGATGAATCAAGTCTTGTTTTTTTTTCAATATCTATATCTAGTTGTTCCAACACCTCAGTGCCTTTGTCAGAATCATTTGATGAAACCATAACAGACACTGATTTCTAGGAAACAAACTGAGGGGTGCTGGAGGGGTGGTGGTGGGGGAAAGGGATAATTGGGTGATGGGCATTAAAGAGAGCACTTGATGTAATGAGCACTGGGTGTTATATGCAACTGATGAATGACTAAATTCTATCCCTGAAATTAATAATACACCCTATATTAACTAAATTAAATTTAAACTACGAATTTTTAAAATAATTTAGTGACACGTAAGTCGGTCGATTTCTTGATGCCATTTTGTTTCATTGATCTATTTTTCTTATGCAGGTACCACACTATAAATACTGTTAGTTAAAAAAAATTACTGTTAGTTATGGTAGTTTTATTTTTGATATTAAAATAAGATAATAGGGCAGCCGCGGTGACCCAGCGGTTTAGCGCCGCCTTCAGCCCAGGGCGTGATCCTGGAGACCCGGAATCGAGTCCCACGTCAGGGCTCCCTGCATGGAGCCTCCTTCTCCCTCTGCCTGTGTCTCTGCCTCTCTTTCTCTGTGTCTCTCATGAATGAATAAATAAAATCTTTAAAAAAAATAAAAAATAATAAAATAAAATCAGATAATATAAGTTCTCCTACTTTGATCTTTTTTCAAGATGAAAATGCAGGGACCCTTGTTCAAAAACCAGGAAAAACTTGCTGCTAAAATCAATATTTTTCAGGTCACCTGGGTGGCTCAATAGGTTAAGCATCTGCTTTCAGCTCAGGTCATGATTCCAGGGTCCTGGGATTGAGCCTGCATTGGGATTCCCGCTCTGTGGGAAGCCTGATTCTACCTCTCCCCTGCCTGCCACTCTCCCTGCTTATGCTTTCTCTCTACCATGTCAAATAAATAAAATCTTTTTTAAGAAATCAATATTTTTCCTTCAGATACTTTATTATGTATAAAATATAATAGAGGTAATTATAATACATGAATAACAATATAAACTTACAAATTGCATAAGATGGAATTATAATTTTATATACTATAATAAATAATATTTATTAACGTGATACCTTGATTGATCACAAGGTTTTTCTGGCTCATTCTTTCACAAAATCGTTTATTGAATACTCAAGATTTATAGTTTCATCAACTTCATTTTAAATTGTCATAAGGAAAGCAACATCAATTTTATAGCCTATAATAATATGAAATAAATTTCTAATAAATTATTTTTAATTTATTTTTTATTGGTGTTCAATTTACTAACATACAGAATAACCCCCAATGCCCGTCACTCATTCACTCCCACCCCCCGCCCTCCTCCCCTTCCACCACCCCTAGTTCGTTTCCCAGAGTTAGCAGTCTTTACATTCTGTCTACCTTTCTGATATTTCCCACACATTTCTTCTCCCTTCCCTTATTTTCCCTTTCACTATTATTTATATTCCCCAAATGAATGAGAACATATAATGTTTGTCCTTCTCCGACTGACTTACTTCACTCAGCATAATACCCTCCAGTTCCATCCACGTTGAAGCAAATGGTGGGTATTTGTCATTTCTAATAGCTGAGTAATATTCCATTGTATACATAAACCACATCTTCTTTATCCATTCATCTTTCGTTGGACACCGAGGCTCCTTCCACAGTTTGGCTATCGTGGCCATTGCTGCTAGAAACATCGGGGTGCAGGTGTCCCGGCGTTTCATTGCATTTGTATCTTTGGGGTAAATCCCCAACAGTGCAATTGCTGGGTCGTAGGGCAGGTCTATTTTTAACTCTTTGAGGAACCTCCACACAGTTTTCCAGAGTGGCTGCACCAGTTCACATTCCCACCAACAGTGTATGAGCGTTCCCTTTACTCCACATCCTCTCCAACATTTGTTGTTTCCTGCCTTGTTAATTTTCCCCATTCTCACTGGGGTGAGGTGGTATCTCATTGTGGTTTTGATTTGTATTTCCCTGATGGCAAGTGATGCAGAGCATTTTCTCATGTGCCTGTTGGCCATGTCTATGTCTTCCTCTGTGAGATTTCTGTTCATGTCTTTTGCCCATTTCATGATTGGATTGTTTGTTTCTTTGGTGTTGAGTTTGATAAGTTCTTTATAGATCTTGGAAACTAGCCCTTTATCTGATATGTCATTTGCAAATATCTTCTCCCATTCTGTAGGTTGTCTTTGAGTTTTGTTGACTGTATCCTTTGCTGTGCAAAAGCTTCTTATCTTGATGAAGTCCCAATAGTTCATTTTTGCTTTTGTTTCTTTTGCCTTCGTGGATGTATCATGCAAGAAGTTACTATGGCCGAGTTCAAAAAGGGTGTTGCCTGTGTTCTTCTCTAGGATTTTGATGGAATCTTGTCTCACATTTAGATCTTTCATCCATTTTGAGTTTATCTTTGTGTATGGTGAAAGAGAGTGGTCTAGTTTCATTCTTCTGCATGTGGATGTCCAATTTTCCCAGCACCATTTATTGAAGAGACTGTCTTTCTTCCAATGGATAGTCTTTCCTCCTTTATCGAATATTAGTTGCCCATAAAGTTCAGGGTCCACTTCTGGATTCTCTATTCTGTTCCACTGATCTATATGTCTGTTTTTATGCCAGTACCACACTGTCTTGATGACCACAGCTTTGTAGTACAACCTGAAATCTGGCATTGTGATGCCCCCAGATATGGTTTTCTTTTTTAAAATTCCCCTGGCTATTCGGGGTCTTTTCTGCTTCCACACAAATCTTAAAATAATTTGTTCTAACTCTCTGAAGAAAGTCCATGGTATTTTGATAGGGATTGCATTAAACGTGTATATTGCCCTGGGTAACATTGACATTTTCACAATATTAATTCTGCCAATCTATGAGCATGGAATATTTTTCCATCTCTTTGTGTCTTCCTCAATTTCTTTCAGAAGGGTTCTATAGTTTTGAGGGTATAGATCCTTTACCTCTTTGGTTAGGTTTATTCCTAGGTATCTTATGCTTTTGGGTACAATTGTAAATGGGATTGACTCCTTAATTTCTCTTTCTTCAGTCTCATTGTTAGTCTATAGAAATGCCACTGACTTCTGGGCATTGATTTTGTATCCTGCCATGCTACCGAATTGCTGTATGAATTCTAGCAATCTTGGGGTGGAGACTTTTGGGAGTATGTAGAGTATCATGTCATCGGCGAAGAGGGAGAGTTTGACTTCTTCTTTGCCAATGTGAATGCCTTTAATGTCTTTTTGTTGTCTGGTTGCTGAGGCTAGGACTTCCAGTACTATGTTGAACAGCAGTGGTGAGAGTGGACATCCCTGTCTTGTTCCTGATCTTAGGGGAAAGGCTCCCAGTGCTTCCCCATTGAGAATGATATTTGCTGTGGGCTTTTCATAGATGGCTTTTAAGATGTCGAGGAATGTTCCCTCTATCCCTACACTCTGAAGAGTTTTGATCAGGAATGGATGCTGTATTTTGTCAAATGCTTTCTCTGCATCCAATGAGAGGATCATATGGTTCTTGGTTTTTCTCTTGCTGATATGATGAATCACATTGATTGTTTTACGGGTGTTGAACCAGCCTTGTGTCCCAGGGATAAATCCTACTTGGTCATGGTGAATAATTTTCTTAATGTACTGTTGGATCCTATTGGCCAGTATCTTGTTGAGAATTTTTGCATCCATGTTCATCAGGGATATTGGTCTGTAATTCTCCTTTTTGGTGGGGTCTTTGTCTGGTTTTGGAATTAAGGTGATGCTGGCCTCATAGAATGAATTTGGAAGTACTCCATCTCTTTCTATCTTTCCAAACAGCTTTAGGAGAATAGGTATGGTTTCTTCTTTAAACGTTTGATAAAATTCCCCTGGGAAGCCATCTGCCCTGGACTCTTGTGTCTTGGGAGGTTTTTGATGACTGCTTCAACTTCCTCCCTGGTTATTGGGCTGTTCAGGTTTTCTATTTCTTCCTGTTCCAGTTTTGGTAGTTTGTGGCTTTCCAGGAATGCGTCCATTTCTTCTAGATTGCCTAATTTATTGGCGTATAGCTGTTCATAATATGTTTTTAAAATCGTTTGTATTTCCTTGGTGTTGGTAGTGATCTCTCCTTTCTCATTCATGATTTTATTAATTTGAGTCTTCTCTCTCTTCTTTTTAATAAGGCTGGCTAATGGTTTATCTATCTTATTAATTCTTTCAAAGAACCAACTCCTGGTTCTGTTGATCTGTTCCACAGTTCTTCTGGTCTCGATTTCGTTGAGTTCTGCTCGAATCTTTATTAACTCCCTTCTTCTCTTGGGTGTAGGATCTATTTGCTGTTTTTTCTCTAGCTCCTTTACGTGTAAGGTTAGCTTTTGTATTTGAGTTCTTTCCAGTTTTTGAATGGATGCTTGTATTGCGATGTATTTCCCCCTTAGGACTGCTTTTGCAGCATCCCAAAGATTTTGAATGGTTGTATCTTCATTCTCATTAGTTTCCATGAATCTTTTTAATTCTTCCTTAATTTCCTGGTTGACCCTTTTATCTTTTAGCAGGATGGTCCTTAACCTCCACGTGTTTGAGGTCCCTCCAAACTTCTTGTTGTGATTTAGTTCTAATTTCAAGCCATTATGGTCTGAGAATATGCAGGGGACGATCCCAATCTTTTGGTATCGGTTCAGACCCGATTTGTGACCCAATATGTGGTCTATTCTGGAGAAAGTTCCATGTGCGCTTGAGAGGAATGTGTATTCAGTTGAGTTTGGATGTAAAGTTCTGTAGATATCTGTGAAATCCATCTGGTCCAGTGTATCATTTAAAGCTCTCGTTTCTTTGGAGATGTTGTGCTTAGAAGACCTATCGAGTATAGAAAGAGCTAGATTGAAGTTACCAAGTGTATTATTATCTAAGTATTTCTTCACTTTGGTTAATAATTGATTGATATATTTGGCATCTCCCACATTCGGGGCATATATATTGAGGATTGTTAAGTCCTCTTGTTGAATAGATCCTTTAAGTATGATATAGTGTCCCTCTTCATCTCTCACTACAGTCTTTGGGGTAAATTTTAGTTTATCTGATATAAGGATGGCTACCCCTGCTTTCTTTTGAGGACCATTCGAATGGTAAATGGTTCTCCAACCTTCTATTTTCACGCTGTAGGTGTCCTTCTACCTAAAATGAGTCTCTTCTAGACAGCAAATAGATGGGTCCTGCTTTTTTATCCAGTCTGAAACCCTGTGCCTTTTGATGGGGTCATTAAGCCCGTTCACGTTCAGAGTTACTATTGAGAGATATGAGTTTAGTGTCATCATGATATGTATTCAGTCCTTGTTTTTGTGAAATGTTCCACTGAACTTCTTCTTAAAGGGGAATCTTAAGAGTCCCCCTTAAAATTTCTTGCAGAGCTGGTTTGGAGGTCACATATTCTTTTAGTTGCTGCCTGTCTTGGAAGCTCTTTATCTCTCCTTCCATTTTGAATGAGAGCCTTGCTGGATAAAGTATTCTTGGTTGCAGGTTCTTCTCATTTAGGACCCTGAATATATCCTGCCAGCCCTTTCTGGCCTGCCAGGTCTCTGTGGAGAGGTCTGCTGTTACCCTAATACTCCTCCCCATAAAAGTCAGGGATTTCTTGTCTCTTGCTGCTTTAAGGATCTTCTCTTTATCTTTGGAATTTGCAAGCTTCACTATTAAATGTCGAGGTGTTGAACGGTTTTTATTGATTTTAGGGGGGGATCTCTCTATTTCCTGGATCTGAATGCCTGTTTCCCTTCCCCGATTAGGAAAGTTTTCAGCTGTGATTTGTTCAAATACATATTCTGGCCCTCTGTCCCTTTCGGCGCCCTCGGGAACCCCAATTAAACGTAGGTTTTTCTTTCTCAGGCTGTCGTTTATTTCCCTTAATCTATCTTCATGGTCTTTTAATTGTTTGTCTCTTTTTTCCTCAGTTTCCCTCTTTGCTATCAACTTGTCTTCTATGTCACTCACTCGTTCTTCCACCTCGTTAACCCTCGTCGTTAGGACTTCTAGTTTGGATTGCATCTCATTCAATTGATTTTTAATTTCTGCCTGATTAGCTCTAAATTCTGCAGTCATGAAGTCTCTTGAGTCCTTTATACTTTTTTCTAGAGCCACCAGTAGCTGTATAATAGTGCTTCTGAATTGGCTTTCTGACATTGAATTGTAATCCAGATTTTGTAACTCTGTGGGAGAGAGGACTGTTTCTGATTCTTTCTTTTGAGGTGAGGTTTTCCTTCTAGTCATTTTGCTTAGTGCAGAGTGGCCAAAAGCAAGTTGTATTGGGAAAAAGAGAAAAAGAGAGGAGAGAAAGAAGGAAAGAAAAGAGAAAGAGGAAAAAAAAGGGAAGAAAGAAAAAAAAACGAAAAGAAAAAAAAAGAGAAGAAAAAGAGAAAGAAAAAGAAAGGAGAAAAAAAAGGGGGTGGGGGAAGGAAACAAATCAAAAAGCAAAACAAAACAAAACAAAACAAAAGAAGAACCACCGGGGAGTATCTTCTGATTCTGTGTACTTTAAGTCCCTTGGCTTCTCCTGGAAGTTGTCAGTCTAGCTGGTGTTCTGGGGGAGGGGCCTGCTGTGCTGATTTTCAGGTGTTAGCAGTTGGGGGAGCTGCTGTGCCCCTGCCTGGTGCAGGGCTCAGTGGGGGTTGTTTACCCCGTGAGGCCGCAGGAGGAACAGCCCCAGTGGCGGGCCAGCTCTGGAAACCTGGATTCAGCTCCGGCAGGAACTCCGTCTGCAGGGCCTGGAGGCTCTGGGGCGGGGCCGCTGATCTGCTCAGCTCGGGGCAGGAGCTTCCTTGCTGTCCTGGGCCCTCCCGGCCTCTGCCTGTCCCGGGGGAGGCGGGATCCTGGGCTGTGTCCCGGCGCGCTGTGCTCCGGAGCCTGCGCTGGTGGATTTGCGCTCCCGGGCCGCGCAACCCCCTCCGTGGAGCCGCCGCCCGAGCCCCTCCGAGCCGCTCCTGGAACCGCGCAGCCCCCTCCGCACGGAGCCTCTTCCTCTGCCCGAGCCCCTCCGAGCTGCTCCGGGTCCCGCCGTGCGCGCTGCAGCCCTTAGGGAGCTCGGCGCACTCTCCTGGGCGCGCAGTTGCTCTGTTACTGTCCCGGGGAGCCCGAGGGCATCCCCGCCCTTCGGGGTCCTGCTCCAACTCCCTGGGAGCCCCTTTCCGCCCGGGAAGGTCGGTGCAGCTCCTGCGTCTCCGGGACGGGGCTCTCCTGTCCTGGGGACCCTCGCCCCGGCCTCAGCCCGGCTCCTCGCGGGGCCCCTCCCCCTTGGAGGCCTTTGTTTCTTTAGTTCTTTTTCCCCCGTCTTCCTACCTTGATAGAAGCGCGAACTCTTCTCACTGTTGCATTCCAGGTGTTCTCTCTTTAATTCTCAGGCCGAATTCATAGATTTTCAGGATGATTGGAAGGTTTTCTAGGTAATTTGGTGGAGACAGGTGATTTGGAGACCCTACTCTTCCGCCATCTTGCTCCTCCACTGATAAATTATTTTGAAATATAAATTGTGTTATACCTAGAGCTAATGAATCTCAGAGAACAATTTTTAGAAAACAACTAACTCTTCATACAAATCAGTTTTCTCTGAGTGTGAATTTAATTTTAAGTGTAAATTAAAAAAAATTTTAAAAATGTAAATTTATACAACTGATTGTTAAGTAGAATTCTAAAAATGGCCCCTATAGTGTCATGCACTATTCCCTGGAACTTGTATATATGATGAGATACCACTCTTGCAATTGTGTTATATTATATGGTACAATTGACATTTATTCAGGTGAGCCTAGTCAAATTACGTAAGTAGCTTACACGCAGAGTTTTCTTCAGCTAGTTGCAGAGGAGGAAGTCAAAGAGATTTGAAGCATGTGGGGGATTTGAGAGATCCCTGCTGCCAGATCTGAAGTAGGGAGAGGACTTGTAAGAAGTTGATTCTTGTCCCCATTCATAAAAAGTCGTAAGTCCTTCCCACACTGGTAAGAGGGATGGGGGCAGGTTGGTGATAAGTAAGTTCCAACTCCTGGAAGGGAGAATCCACGTAAATTATGTGGAATTTCTTTTAAAAATGATTTGTCTTTTTTCCTCCATTAATTTATATATCCAATTACTTATTTATACTAGTAAGGACTCATAAATATTTATTTTATAGTTTGTATCATAATCCAGTACTATGTTATTTACTTTGAGGCTATTAGGAGCTCTTTCAGATTGGCTTCCTTACTTTTTGATACTGCACGGTGCTCCAGGCTCAGTCATACTTTCCCTGACACTTTTTTTAAAATAGTGAATTAAATCCATTCATATTTATTGATATGACTGATAGGTTTAATTTCAACTCTGTCATGCTATTTTATTTTATATTTACTATGTGAATCAGTCAGGGTTAAACCAGACAAGTAGATAAGTAGAATGTATGTGTGCATGCATTGTATATGTGTAAAGAGACTTATTATAAGAATTGGTTTATTCAGGGACGCCTGGGTGCTCAGTGGTTGAGCGTCTGCCTTTGGCTCAAGGCGTGATCTTGGAGTCCTGGATCAAGTTCCACATGGGGCTCCCTGTGGGGAGGCTGCTTCTGTCTCTGCCTCTCTCTGTGTGTCTCTCATGAATGAATGAATAAAATCTTTTTTAAAAAAAGAATTGGTTTATGCAATTTTGGGCGTGGCTAAGCAAGCCTGAAATCCATAGGGCAGGCAGTCATGAAGGGAGGAACACAGACAGGCTCAAACTCAAGAGGCAAAGGCAAAAACTGTTGTCCACAAGCAGAATTTCTTCTCTTTTAAAGAAACCTCAGCCTTGCTTTTAAAACTTCTCAATTGATTCAATTAGGCTCATTTAGCTTATCAGGATTATCTCCCTTACTTAAAGTCAATGGATTAAAGGCTTTAATTGCATCTAAAAGATCTTATTACAGCAATACCTAGATTAGCATTTGACTGAATAAACGGAGGTGGTAACCGAGCTAAATGGACATATCACAAGAACGATCATGCTGTGGGTAGACTTACTGTGTTTTTCTGTGGTCTCTTTTTTTCTCTTCATATTTGGGCAAGTTTGTAGCTTGTGCCAGTGGTTACCTTGATACTAGTAACCTTTTATAATACCTTTACTCTCTTCCTATTATCTCTTTTAATCTGATTTAATCTTTATTTCATGTCGTTTTATACCCACATATTCCCTATGCAACAACAAAATAGAATAATAGAATATTTAAAAGTATTATCATAGTGAAAGGGATTATAGGGGAAAGGAGAGAAAATGAGTGGGAAAAATCAGAGAGGGTGCTGGAAAACGAACAAGGAGTAGTGGAAGGGGAGGTGGGTGGAGGGATGGGGTGACTGGGTGACAGGCGCTGAGGGGGGCACTTGACGGGATGAGCACTGGGTGTTATGCTATATGCTATAACATAGCTATATGTTATGCTATATATATATAAAATATATATATATAAAATATAAAATATATATATACATATAATCAAAAGAAATAATACAGGGGCACCAGAATGGTTTAGCTGGTTGGGTGTCCAACACTTGATTTTGGCTCAGGTCATGATCTCAGGGTCATGAGACTGAGCCTTGCATTGGGTCTGCTCAGCATGGAGTCTGCTTGTCCTTCTCCTTCTGCTCCCCCACCCCACCCCCGCTCAGTCTTGTTTTCTCTCTAAATAAATAAATAAATCTTAAAAAAGAAACCCTCCAGAAATAAAAGTAGACCTGGATCTTTGCACCGATATGGGTCACCATGTACCTGGGAAAACTGACCCAGTATAGTTAATACTGAGAAACATCCCAGTGCAAATATTAGACTTTGAAGGTAAAGAAATAATCCTCAGGGCAAAAAAAAAAAAAAAAAAAAGAAGTAGCTTCAAATGAATGCAAATCACCTTAGCATCAGACTTCCCAACAACAACATGGAAAGCAAGCAAACAACAGAGTTGCATTTTCAAGAAACTGAAGAAAATACAGTGTGAGCCAAAGATTTTACATCCAGCCAAGCTGTCCTTCAATTGCCAATTACAACATAACCATCATTTCTATGATGATCTTGTCTTCAATTACCTCCCCTTGAATTCAGTTAACTATTTCACATCTTTCTTTTTTATACACTTAATATTCTTATGTACACTTAATACTTGCAGATTTTTGTATATCAAGTACACTGAATAAAGCTGTTAAAAATAAAAGTAATGAATTTCCAATTTAAATGGTTTTTTTTTCTATTTTGTGATGTATTAAAATTTTCTTTTGTCTCATGCTTGATTTAGGGAGAAATTTTCATATCACTGAAATGTTTTTATTTTAGTTTTCTTTTTTTTTATTTTATTTTATTTTATTTTTTATTGGTGTTCAATTTACTAACATACAGAATAACCCCCAGTGCCCGTCACCCATTCACTCCCACCCCCCGCCCTCCTCCCCCTCCAACACCCCTAGTTCGTTTCCCAGAGTTAGCAGTCTTTACGTTCTGTCTCCCTTTCTGATATTTCCCACACATTTCTTCCCCCTTCCCTTATATTCCCTTTCACTATTATTTATATTCCCCAAATGAATGAGAACATATAATGTTTGTCCTTCTCCGACTGGCCTACTTCACTCAGCATAATACCCTCCAGTTCCATCCACGTTGAAGCAAATGGTGGGTATTTGTCATTTCTAATAGCTGAGTAATATTCCATTGTATACATAAACCACATCTTCTTTATCCATTCATCTTTCGTTGGACACCGAGGCTCCTTCCACAGTTTGGCTATCGTGGCCATTGCTGCTAGAAACATCGGGGTGCAGGTGTCCCGGCGTTTCACTGCATCTGTATCTTTGGGGTAAATCCCCAGCAGTGCAATTGCTGGGTCGTAGGGCAGGTCTATTTTTAACTGTTTGAGGAACCTCCACACAGTTTTCCAGAGTGGCTGCACCAGTTCACATTCCCACCAACAGTGTATGAGGGTTCCCTTTTCTCCACATCCTCTCCAACATTTGTTGTTTCCTGCCTTGTTAATTTTCCCCATTCTCACTGGTGTGAGGTGGTATCTCATTGTGGTTTTGATTTGTATTTCCCTGATGGCAAGTGATGCAGAGCTATTTTAGTTTTCTGATTTTGTTCACAGTAGCTTTGTATGAGTATCAATAGCCATTTTCTGTTTATTTTTAATACATTGTTTAAAAATTTATTTCTCTGGACAGCAATAATGGTTGCATTAGAACATAGAGGCTGATTGGGTGTTTTGATTCTAGAGTGCCCTTTTCTGCATGCAAAGAAGTGGGTTTTTTTACTTTTTGTTTTGGTGGTGGTGGTGATAATAATGGTGATGACGATTGTGGCATGTTTTCTGATTCTGCCATTCTTTTTTTGTTGTTTCTGCAGAATTTTTAATTTCTCCCTCTCCTTCCCTTCATCACCAAGTTTCTATGGGGTATTCCCTTTTCCCACGAAGAGATAACTTCCCAGGAACTTTTTTTAATTAAGTTTTTATTTTGATGTAATTATAGATTTATATGCATTGGTAAGAAATGATACAGAGATCTTGTGTACTCTTTACTCAGTTTCTCCCAATGGTAATATCTTGAAAAAGTATGGGAAAATGTTACAACCAGGATACTGATATAGGTACAATCAAGATACAAAACACCCCCATCACCACAATGATAATTCATGTTGTCCTTTTATATTCACGTTGACTCTTCTCCTACCCCTACTTCTTGACCTTCAGCAACCACTAATCTGTTTGAAATTTTTATAATTTTGTCATTCTAAGAATGTTATATAAATGGAATCACACAACATATAACTTTTTATGATTGCCTTTTTTGTGCAGCGTAATTCTCTGGATATTCACATTCATTGTTGTATAATAGTTTGTTTCTTTTATTGTATGCATGTACAACTGTTTAATGATTCTCTCATTGAAGAATATATGGGTTGTTTTCAATTTGGGGCTATCACAAATAAAGTTGCTATAAACATTTGTGTACACATTTTTGTGTGGACATAAGTTTTTATTTTTCTGGAATAAATGCTCACAAGTGTGACTGCTGGTTTTATAGCAACTATATGTCTACTTTTTTCAAGAGAACATCAAGCTGTCTCACAGAGTCGCCGTACATTCCCACCAGTAATGAGAGATTCAGTTTCCCTGCAATCTCAACAGTATGTAGTATTGTTTTTATGTTTTAGCTGTACTAATATGTAGGTAGTGATATCTCTTTCTGTGTGTTTTTTTAAGATTTTATTTATTTATTCATGAGAGGCACACAGAGAGAGATACAACAGAGAGAGAAGCAGGCTTGCCATGGGGAACCCGATGCGGGACTTGATCCCAGGACCCCTAGAACATGCCCTGAGGCGAAGGCAGACACTCAACCACTGAGCCACCCAGATGTCCCTCTCTTTGTGGTTTTAATGTTCACTATACTAATGGCTAATGATATTGAATGTTTTTTCATGCATAATGTTAGCTATAGGTTTTTTGTAGATGCTCTTTATCAATACTGTTGAGGAAATTACCCTCTATTTCTATTTTTCTCAGTTTTTTTTCTCAGAGTTTTTACTATGAGTGAGTGTTGAAATTTGTCATATGTTTTTTATGTATTGATTAATGTGATCATATGATTTTTCTTCTTTAGCTTTTAGGTGGTTTACATTGGTTACTTTTCAAATATGGAATTGGCCTTTCATCCCTGTATTAAATTCCACTTGGTCATGGTGTATATAATTTCTTAATGCACTGAGGAATTATATTTGCTAAAATATTGTTGAAGATTTTTGTGTCTATATTCACAAAGATACTTGTAGTTTTCTGTTTAGTATTGTCTTTGTCTAGTTTTGGTATCAGAATACTGCTAGCTTTATGAAAAGAAGTGTTCCCTCCTCTTCTGTTTTCTGGAATAGATTGTATAGAATTATTACTGTTTTTTCTTTAAACATTTGGTAGAATTCTCAATTGAAAGCATTAGGGTTGGAGATTTTCCTTTATTGGAAATTTAAAAGTTATGATCCAACTTCCTTAATAGTTATAGAGCTATTCAGTTACCTATTTTGTATTTTGTGAGTTATGGTTGTTTGTGTTCTCTGATTAATTGGTCCATTTTTTTCTAATCTTTCAAATATATGTGTGTAGACTTGTTCATACCATTCCCTATACTTATTATATCTTCAGGGTATAAAATGCTATCCCTTGTTTCATTCCTGATGTTGGTAATTTGTGTCTTTTCTCTTTTTGTCTTTGTCAGTATTGCTACCAGTTTTTCATTTTCACTGATATTTTAAAAGAACCAGTTCATCTCATTGATTTTCTCTATTACTTTTCTGTTTCAGTAGCATTGATTTCTACTCTTATTTTTATTACTTACTTCTTTCTGCTTGCTTTGGAAATATTTTCCCCTTTCTATATCCTTGAGGTGGGAATTTAGATTATTTAGATTATTGATTTGAGATATTTCCTCTTTTCTTTTTTTTAAAGATTTTATTTATTTATTCATGAGAGACACACACAAACACACACACACAGAGAGAGAGAGAGATAGAGAGAGAGAGAGAGAGAGAGAGAGAGGCAGTGACACAGGCAGAGGGAGAAGCAGGCTCCATGCAGGGAGCCCGATGTGGGACTCGATCCCAGGACTCCAGGATCATGCCCTGGGCCAAAGGCAGGCGCTGAACCGCTGAGCCATCCAGGGATCACCTATTTCCTCTTTTCTAATGTAAGTATTTAGTGTTATATATTTCACTTTTGGCCCTGTTTCAGCTGTGTCCCACAAATCTTCATATATCATATTTTAATTTTTATTCAGTTCAATGTATTTTTGAATTCTGTATTTTTCTTTTAATTTTTTCTTTAAACTTCCTCTCAGGCTCATGGATTATTTAATAGTTTTTGGGGGAAAAAAGGAAATTTTTAAAAGACTTTAACAAAACAGAAAAAAAAATGAAGAGGAAGAAGAAGAAGAAAAAAAGCAAATATGATCAGACAGGTGAAGAGAACAGAGCCATACACTTGATTCTGGATGTATTTTGGTCTGTTAGAAAAAATTGCATCCCAAAATTGTAACTGTAAAAATGAAAATTAAAAAAGATTTTTAAAAAGTTAAAAAATAAAAAATAAAAAATAAAAGTTTTTTGATTACTTACCAAGTGTTTAGAGATCTTCCTGTTGTCAATCTTTATTTATTTCTATGTTTTTTTCCATCATAGTTGGAAAACACAATCTATGTGATTTCAGCTCTTTTGAAATGTGTTAAGATTTATTTTATGGCACAGAATATTGTATATCTTGGTATATGTTCTATGAACACTTGAAAAGGATATGTATTCTACCATTGGATATAGCGTTCTATAAATGTTGATTAGATCCTGTTGGTTGGTCGGGGGCAACTGGGTGGCTCAGTGGTTGCACATCTTCCTTTGGCTCAGGTCATAATCCTGAGGTCCTAGGATCAAGTCCTGCATCGGGCTCCCTGCAGGGAACCTGTTTCTCCCTCTACCTGTGTTTCTGTGTCTCTCATGAATAAAAAAAAAAATACTTTTTAAAAAAGATCTTGTTGGTTGATGGTCCTGTTGAGTTCTTCTTTATCTTTGTAGATTTTCTGCTAATTGTTCTACAATTATTGAAAGAGGGATGTTGAAATCTTCAACTATAATTGTGGATTTGCTGCTTCTAAGTTCCATTATTTTTTTCTTTCATGTATTTTGTAGCTTCATTGTTTGGTGTATGCACATTTAGGATTGCTTCATCTTCTTAGTGGGTTGACCGTTTTAATATTATATAACATCACTCTCTGGTAAAGTTTTTGTTCTGATGTCTACTTTATCTAATATGTATAAAGTAGTAAAAAGTTTGAGTTGCCCACAGTACGTTTCCAGCTGAAGCTGATCAACACAAGGTGTTGTTTCAGGTGTCATACAGTTGATAACCAAAGGATAAAGATGGTAGAGGCAGTGCAGAATAGTGCAGGAAGCTCTGGCTCTCATGACAGTTGGATGGAGTTTGAATCTCAACTCTGGCACCTGTTAGTGGGGAAGCCTCAGACAAGTCACTTAACACTTTGAATCTCTCTCTCCATTTTGTGGAATAAAGAAGGTAGATTCTTTTTTTTTAATTTTTATTTATTTATGATAGTCACAGAGAAAGAGAGAGAGGCAGAGACATAGGTAGAGGGAGCAGGCTCCATGCACCGGGAGCCCGATGTGGGATTCAATCCCAGGTCTCCAGGATCGCGCCCTGGGCCAAAGGCAGGCGCCAAACCGCTGCGCCACCCAGGGATCCCAAGAAGGTAGATTCTATCAGGATGAGTTGATTTTAGAATTTAAGATGATAATCTATGTGAGAAATGTACAGATATGTACTAGGAGTAATATAAAGGTGCTCTTAGTACAACAAATTGAATGCTATCAAAATTATTTTTTCTTTGAAAGAAAAAAAAGGAAACTAGCCCTTTATCTGATAAGACATTTGCAAATATCTTCTCCCATTCTGTAGGTTATCTTTTAGTTTTGTTGACTGTATCCTTTGCTGTGCAAAAGCTTCTTATCTTGATGATGTCCCAATAGTTCATTTTTGCTTTTGTTTCTTTTGCCTTTGTGGATGTATCTTTTTTTTTTCAATTTTTATTTATTTATGATAGTCACAGAGAGAGAGAGAGAGAGGCAGAGACACAGGCAGAGGGAGAAGCAGGCTCCATGCACCGGGAGCTCGACGTGGGATTCGATCCCGGGTCTCCAGGATCGCGCCCTGGGCCAAAGGCAGGCACCAAACCGCTGCGCCACCCAGGGATCCCTGGATGTATCTTGCAAGAAGTTACTGTGGCTGAGTTCAAAAAGGGTGTTGCCTGTGTTCTCCTCTAGGATTTTGATGGATTCTTGTCTCACATTTAGATCTTTCATCCATTTTGAGTTTATCTTTGTGTATGGTGAAAGAGAGTGGTCTAGTTTCATTCTTCTGCATGTGGATGTCCAATTTTCCCAGCACCATTTATTGAAGAGACTGTCTTTCTTCCAGTGGATAGTCTTTCCTCCTTTATCAAATATTAGTTGCCCATAAAGTTCAGGGTCCACTTCTGGGTTCTCTATTCTGTCCCATTGATCTATGTGTCTGTTTTTGTGCCAGTACCACACTGTCTTGATGACCACAGCTTTGTAGTACAACCTGAAATCTGGCATTGTGATGCCCCCAGATATGGTTTTCTTTTTTAAAATTCCCCTGGCTATTCGGGGTCTTTTCTGATTCCACACAAATCTTAAAATAATTTGTTCTAACTCTCTGAAGAAAGTCCATGGTATTTTGATAGGGATTGCATTAAACGTGTATATTGCCCTGGGTAACATTGACATTTTCACAATATTAATTCTGCCAATCCATGAGCATGGAATATTTTTCCATCTCTTTGTGTCTTCCTCAATTTCTTTCAGAAGTGTTCTATAGTTTTGAGGGTATAGATCCTTTACATCTTTGGTTAGGTTTATTCCTAGGTATCTTATGCTTTTGGGTGCAATTGTAAATGGGATTGACTCCTTAATTTCTCTTTCTTCAGTCCCATTGTTAGTGTATAGAAATGCCACTGATTTCTGGGCATTGATTTTGTATCCTGCCAAGCTACCAAATTTCTGTATGAGTTCTAGCAATCTTGGGGTGGAGGCTTTTGGGTTTTCTACGTAGAGTATCATGTCATCGGCGAAGAGGGAGAGTTTGACTTCTTCTTTGCCAATTTGAATGCTTTTAATGTCTTTTTGTTAACTGATTGCTGAGGCTAGGACTTCCAGTACTATGTTGAATAGCAGTGGTGAGAGGGGACATCCCTGTCTTGTTCCTGATCTTAGGGGAAAGGCTCCCAGTGCTTCCCCATTGAGAATGATATTTGCTGTGGGCCAAGATCTATAAAGAACTTATTGAAATCAACACCAAAGAAACAAACAATCCAATCATGAAATGGGCAAAAGACATGAAGAGGAATCTCACAGAGGAAGACATAGACATGGCCAACATGCACATGAGAAAATGCTCTGCATCACTTGCCATCAGGGAAATACAAATCAAAACCACAATGAGATACCACCTCACACCAGTGAGAATGAGGAAAATTAACAAGGCAGGAAACCACAAATGTTGGAGAGGATGTGGAGAAAAGGGAACCCTCTTACACTGTTGGTGGGAATGTGAACTGGTGCAGCCACTCTGGAAAACTGTGTGGAGGTTCCTCAAAGAGTTAAAAATAGACCTGCCCTACAACCCAGCAATTGCACTGCTGGGGATTTACCCCAAAGATACAGATGCAATGAAATGCCGGGACACCTGCACCCCGAGGTTTATAGCAGCAATGTCCACAATAGCCAAACTGTGGAAGGAGCCTCGGTGTCCATCAAAAGATGAATGGATAAAGATGTGGTTTATGTATACAATGGAATATTACTCAGCCATTAGAAATGACAAATACCCACCATTTGCTTCAGCATGGATGGAATTGGAGGGTATTATGCTGAATGAAATAAGTGATTTGGAGAAGGACAAACATTGTATGTTCTCATTTATTTGGGGAATATAAATAATAGTGAAAGGGAATATAAGGGAAGGGAGAAGAAATGTGTGGGAAATATCAGAAAGGGAGACAGAACATAAAGACTCCTAACTCTGGGAAACAAACTAGGGGTGGTGGAAGGGGAGGAGGGCGGGGCGTGGGGGTGAATGGGTGACGGGCACTGAGGGGGGCACTTGACGGGATGAGCACTGGGTGTTATTCTGTATGTTGGCAAATTGAACACCAATAAAAAATAAATTTATTATAAAAAAAGAAAGAAACAAAAAAGAAAACTAAATGGCAAACCACAGATTAGGAGAAAGCATGTACAAAACAAATACCTGACAAAAGAATTGTAACTAAAATCCATCAATATATTTTATATCAATAAAACAGGCAAACTTTTAATAGACACTTCATAAAGGAGACAATATAGGAATAGCAAATAAGCATATGGAAAGATGTTTAAATGGTTAACATTCAGAGACTGTTAATAAGAAAAAAAAAAGAAATGGTAATAAGGCTATGGAGAAACAGGCAACCTCATAAACTGTTAGTGGCAATGTTAAGTGATAGAATGACTGTCAAAAAGGGTTTGAGAGCACTTCACAAAGTTGAACACACACTTATCATACAATTCTGCAATTAAACTCCAACATATTTACCTAAAAGACATGAAAGTATATGCACACACAAAGACTTTTACG
The DNA here is from genome assembly GCF_003254725.2 of Canis lupus dingo. Taxonomy (NCBI): domain Eukaryota; kingdom Metazoa; phylum Chordata; class Mammalia; order Carnivora; family Canidae; genus Canis; species Canis lupus. The sequence continues at coordinate 102,513,688 of NC_064281.1, read as the reverse complement.
TAAATATCTGTAGCACCTTTTTCATAATAGCAAAACAGTGGAAATGACCCAAATGTCCGTCAATGGGTGAATGAATAAACACATGTCTTTAGATCCATGCAATGAAATACCTAGCAATTAAAAGAAATATACTACTGAAATATGCAACAAGATAGATGAATCTCTCAGGCACCTGGGTGGCTCAGTGGTCGAATATCTCATGATCGAATTGGCTCATGTTGTGATCCCGGGGTCCTCGGATCAAGTCCCACATGGGGCTCCCTGCAGGGAGCCTGCTTCTCCCTCTGCCTATGTCTTTGCCTTTCTCTGTGCATCTCTCGTGATTAAATAAATAAAATCTTTTTTAAAAAGATAAAGAAGATGTGATATATGTATATAATGGAATATTACTCAGCCATTAGAAATGACAAATACCCACCATTTGCTTCGACATGGATGGACCTGGAGGGTATTATGCTGAGTGAAATAAGTCAATCGGAAAGGACAAACATAGGTCTCATTCATTTGGGGAATATAAAAATTAGTGAAAGGGAATAAAGGGAAAGGAGAGAAAATGAGTGAAAATATCAGTGAGGGTGACAAAACATGAGAGACACCTAACTGAGAAATGAACAAGGGGTAGTGGAAGGGGAAATGGGCAGGGGGTTGGGGTGACTGGGTGATGGGCACTGAGGGGGGCACTTGGCGGGATGAGCACTGGGTGTTATGCAATATGTTGGCAAATTGAACTCCAATAAAAAATAATAATAAAAGAAAATAAAAGGTTATACAACCACTTTGTGCAGAAGCTGGAAGATGAATCACAGATAACCTGCTTCTAGAGTTAAAGCTTCCAACCACTACCCAATACAAAACTTTTGAAAAAGAAAAAAAAAAGAAAAGAATTCTATTTACAACGTCTCAATATAAAAACACTTAGGGATAAATTTTATAAAATATTTTACAAGATCTGTACAAAGAACACTACAAAACACTGCATAGAGAAACTAAAGAAGAAACAAATGTGACAGGTTAATGAATGGGAAGACTTAATATTGAAAGATCTCAATTCTTCCTAATTTGATCTATACGTTTAATGTAATAGCATTCAAAATTCCAGCAGGTTTTTGGAAATTGACAAGCCAGTTTTAAAATGTATATGAAAAAAATTTTAATGTGTATAAAAAATCAAGGAACCTAGAATCACCAAGATAACAAAGGAGGAGGAGGAAAAGGGGGCAGAGGGAGAGGGAGGAAAGAATCATCACCTCCTCTACTACCACGGAGTAGTACTTATTCTATACCACTTGAGTACTCTACTAGATAGCAGCAATTAATACAATGCTATAGCAACTAAACAGTATGTTATTGGTAAAATTACAGATGAACAGATGAGTGAAAGAGAATAGAGGGCCAAGAAATAGTTTTATATATGCAGTAACTTGCTTTATGACAGAGGCGTTATCACCACTCAGTGGTGAAGTGATAATGCTGGCCAAATGAATATCCATATGGAAAAAAGTAACCTTGACCTCTACCTCACATTATACACAAATCTTAATTCTAGAAAAAACAGAAGAATTTTTCATTATATTCAGGGAGACAAATTTTTCTTCAATGGGGCACAAAACCCAAAAAGGACAGATTAATAAATTAGAGTTTATTACAGTTAAGAAAATGTCTTAATCAAAAGACAAGATAAAATAGAGTGAAATGGCCAGTCAGACTGGGAGAAGATATTTATACATATTGATGAATATCCATAATATATAAATAACTCCTACATATAAATAAGAAAAAGACTGACAAACCAACATTTTAAAATAATTGACACACACAAAAAGTGCTCTCAGCATTATTATTCATCAGAGAAACCTAAAGTAGAAAAGAAATCACCTACCCTATCCATTTCTCAATCAGAATAGCTAATATTAGAAGTACTAATAATACTCTTACTGAGGATGTGAAGCAACTTGAATGCTCATACATAACTGGGAAAAGTGTAAATTTGATGGAATATTCTTTGGTATGCAGTTACATATCCAGGTAAAGGTCTGTTAAGGTGTACACTTGAAATTTGTGCATATTGCCATCTACGAATTACATCTTAATAAACAAATAATAAGAAATAGAAAAATATGAAATATAGGAGAAATTTGAACAAAAAACGTATATGAAGCAATTAGTATTAATTCAGTAGATATGAGAACAGTATTGCAGTTATGTTTTGTTAGAAGTCCCTTTCTTTTAGAAATGCATCCTGAAAATTTTGTAGATAAAATGAGATGATCTATGGAATTTACTTCAAAATAATATAGTTTGGTGAGAGAGAGTAGATAGGAATACACATAAAATAAGTTTGACCATGTGCTAATAATTACTGAAACTGGATAATTGGTAAAATGGATTTTGTAAAAAAAAAAAAAAAAGGATTTTGTTACACTATTATCTCTACTTTTCATTTGATTGAACTTTTCCATGATAAAAAAAAAATCTTTATTCTAAAAGAGCATAAGCTTTGTGGTCATGCCAAGTTCCCCTACTGTTTTGTGTGTTAATATAGGACAAAAAGTTGCCTAACCTCTCTGAACTTCAGTCACCCCCATTTTTAAATGGGGATACTTATAAAACCTGCCTCGAAAAAGTTGAAAGAATTAGGTAAGATCCTGCAGTTAAGCACTCAGGATATAATAGGTGCTCAGCACTTCCTGATTCTCTTAGCTTTTCCTTTTTTTTACCAAGCTACTCCCTAATTTCCTGATGAAGACAGATGTCATCTTCTTATGGTCTTTTGTTCTCTATCAGATGGTGTTTTCTAAACATATCTCAACATAATAAAGGCCATATAGGTAAAACCCACAGCTCACATCATACTTAATGGTGAAAAACCGAGAGTTTTTCCTCTAAGATTAGGAATAAGACAAGAATGTTCATTCTCATCACTTTTACTCAACACAGTACTGGAAGTCCTAGCCACAGCAATCAAACAAGAAAAAGAAATAAAAGGCATACAAAATGGTAAGGAAGAAGTAAAACCATCACTGTTTATAGATGGCATGATAATATATATAGAAAACCCTAAAGACTCTACCAAAAAACTATTAGAAGTAATAAATGAATTCAGTAAGGTCACAGAATACAAAATTAACATACAGAGAAATCTGTTGTATCTCTATACCCTAATAACAAAGTAATAGAAAGAAAAATTAACAGAAAAATTCCATTAATAATGCCCCCAAAAGAATAAAATTCCTAGGAGTAAACTTAACCCAGGAGATAAAAGACCTGAACTCTGAAAACTATAAAACACTGATAAAAGGAATTGAAAACAATGCAAACAAGTGAAAAGATATTCCATGCTCACAAATCAGAAGAATTAATATTGCTATAATGTCCATACTACCCAAAGCAATATACAGATTCAGTGAAATCCTTATCAAAATACCAAGAGCATTTTTCACAGGGATAAAGTAAATAATACTAAAATCTGTATAGAACTGCAGAAAACCCCAAATAATCAAAGCAATTTTGAGAAAGAATAACAAAGCTGGAGGCATCACAATCATAGATTTCCAGATATACTACAAAACTACAGTAATCAAAAATGAACTATTGGGACTTCATCAAGATAAGAAGCTTTTGCACAGCAAAGGATACAGTCAACAAAACTAAAAGACAACCTACAGAATGGGAGAAGATATTTGCAAATGACATATCAGATAAAGGGCTAGTTTCCAAGATCTATAAAGAACTTATTAAACTCAACACCAAAGAAACAAACAATCCAATCATGAAATGGGCAAAAGACATGAACAGAAATCTCACAGAGGAAGATATAGACATGGCCAACATGCATATGAGAAAATGCTCTGCATCACTTGCCATCAGGGAAATACAAATCAAAACCACAATGAGATACCACCTCACACCAGTGAGAATGGGGAAAATTAACAAGGCAGGAAACAACAAATGTTGGAGAGGATGCGGAGAAAAGGGAACCCTCATACACTGTTGGTGGGAATGTGAACTGGTGCAGCCACTCTGGAAAACTGTGTGGAGGTTCCTCAAACAGTTAAAAATATACCTGCCCTACGACCCAGCAATTGCACTGCTGGGGATTTACCCCAAAGATACAAATGCAATGAAACGCCAGGACACCTGCACCCCGATGTTTCTAGCAGCAATGGCCACGATAGCCAAACTGTGGAAGGAGCCTCGGTGTCCAACGAAAGATGAATGGATAAAGAAGATGTGGTTTATGTATACAATGGAATATTACTCAGCTATTAGAAATGACAAATACCCACCATTTGCTTCAACGTGGATGGAACTGGAGGGTATTATGCTGAGTGAAGTAAGTCAGTCGGAGAAGGACAAACATTATATGTTCTCATTCATTTGGGGAATATAAATAATAGTGAAAGGGAATATAAGGGAAGGGAGAAGAAATGTGTGGGAAATATCAGAAAGGGAGACAGAACGTAAAGACTGCTAACTCTGGGAAACGAACTAGGGGTGGTAGAAGGGGAGGAGGGCGGGGGGTGGGAGTGAATGGGTGACGGGCACTGGGGGTTATTCTGTATGTTAGTAAATTGAACACCAATAAAAAATAAATTAAAAAAAACAAAAAAAACCAAAAAAAAACCTACAGTAATCAAAACACTATAGAACTAGCACAAAAATAGACACATGGATCAATAGAATAGAATAAAGAGCCTAGAAATAAACCCATGCTTTATAGTCAATTAATCTATGATGGAGGAGGTAGGAGTATATAATGGAGAAAAGCAGAATCTTCAATAAATTGTGCTGGGAAAACTGGACAGCTAAAGAATGTCACTGGACCACTTTCTTACATCATACACAAAAGTAAACTCAAAATGGATTAAAAGCCTATCTGTGAGTCCTGAAGCCATAAAACTCCTAGAAGAAAACAGGCAGTTATCTCTTTGACATTAGCCTTAGCCATATATTTATGGATATGCCTCCTCAGGCAAGGGAAACGAAAGCACAAATAAATTATTGGAACTACACCAAAGTAAAAAGCTTTTGCAAAGTGAAAGGAGCCATTAACAAGATGAAAAGACAGCCTACTGAATGGGAGAAGATATTTGCAAATGATATATCCAATAAGTGGTTAAGATCCAAAATATGTAAAGAACTTACCGGGCAGCCTGGGTGGCTCAGTGGTTTAGCGCTGCCTTCAGCCCAGGGCCTGATCCTGAAGACCCTGGATCGAGTCCCACATTGGACTCCCTGCATGGAGCCTGCTTCTCCCTCTGCCTGTGTCTCTGCCTCTGAGTGTGTGTGTGTGTGTCTCATGAATAAATAAATAAAATCTTAAAAAAAAGAATTTACATAATTCAATACCAAAAAACAAATAATCCTGGTTAAAGAGATAAGAGATATTTTTCTAAAGAAGACATGCAAATGACCAAGAGACACATGATAAAATGCTCAACAAAACTAATCATCAAGGAAATGCAAATCAAAACTAGAATGAGATATTACCTAACACCTGTTGTAATGGCTAGTATCAAAAAGACAAGAAATAACAAGTGCTAGGAAGATGTGGAGAAACAGGAATCCTTGGGTACTGTTGGTAGGAATGCAAATCAGTGCATCCACTGGGAAAACAGTGATTACTGTTTCAGTAATCAGTAACAGAGATTACTCAAAAAATTAAAACTAGAAATAACATATGATCCAGTAATTCCACTATTAGGCATCTACCAAAGAGAATGAAAACGTTAATTTGAAAGGATATGTGTGAGGGGTCACTTGACGGGATGAGCACTGGGTGTTATTCTGTATGTTGGCAAATTGAACACCAATAAAAAATAAATTTATTATTAAAAAAAGAAAAGATATGTGCACCCTTGTTTATTGCAGCATTATTTACAATAGCCAAGATATGGAAGCAACCTGTCCATCGATACATGAATGAATAAAGATGTGATAGATGATAGATAGATGATAGATAGATAGATAGATAGGGATATTGACTCAGCCATAGAAAAAGAATGAGATGTTGCCATTTGTGACAACATCAATAACCTAGAAGGATTATGTTAATTGAATAGCTCAGAGAAAGACAAATGCCATATGATTTCACTCATATGTGGAATCTAAAAAACAAAACAAATGAACAAACAAAAGAGCAGAAACAGACCCATAAATACAGAGGATGAACTGGTGGTTCCAGAGGGGAGAGGGGAGGGGGATGGGCAAAACGGATGAAAGGCGGTGAGTGGTACAGATTTCTCTCTATGGAATAAGTCACGGAGATGAAAGGTATAACACAGATGGTAGCTACACTTGTAGTGAGTATAGCATCTTATATAGAGTTGTCAATCACTAGGTTGTGCACCTGAAAGTAATATAACATTTTATGTCCTCTATACTCCAATTAATTTTACAAAGACATTAAGGGGCACCTGAGTGGCTCAGGCAGTTAAGCATCCGACTCTTAATTTTGGCTCAGGTCATGATCTCAGGGTCATGAGATTGAGCTGGGCGCAGAGACTGCTTGGGATTTTCTCTCTTCCTCTCCCCCAGCCCCTCCCTGCCTGCCCCCCCCCAAATAAAAAAAAGACTCCTCCACTTGAGGGCTTTAGAAGACCTGGAGTCCAGAGGTTGGGGGGGAAGGAGATGCAAGACAAAATACCGCCCTACTGGGATTCCCGGGAAAAAATGCCTTTATAGCCCACAAAGCCCTGGATAGAGTAGGTGCCTAAAATGTGCTTACTGGCTGAGGGAATGGGTGGGTGAACTAGAGATCACCCTTTGTTTGGTTTCCCCACATTTTTTAAGTATAGTTGACACAGAGTGTTACATTAGTTTCAGGTGGGCAACATGGTGATTCAATGAGTTTATACATTATGCCTTGCTGGCTACAAGTGTAGCTATTGTCTGTCACCATACATCACTATTACAATATCATTGGCTATACTCCTTATGCTGTGCCTTTTATTTCCGTGATTTATTCATGCCATAACTGAAAGACCATATTTGAAGGTGGATATGGTAGAGGTGGTAGGGTGTATGATATCACTGGTTCCCTTCCCCACACTGGCATCAGAGCCTACCTGACCCAAACTCAAAGTACTTAATGCTCCTCCTTGTTCTTTCTAATTACACATCATTACCATTGAAAGTTGCTACAATTTATGACATGATGATTAAAAACATGAACACTGCTTCTGTTACTAACTAGCTCTATGAGTTACTTAGCCTTCCTGGGCCTCACTTTACTTGTCAGCTTCACAAGATGGCTGTAAGATTAAACTTTAAAAACCCATGTAAAAAAAAATAAATAACAATAAAAAAAAACCCATGTAAAATTCTTAGCTCAGTCCTGACCTGTGCTAAGCACTCAGCAGTATGGTGCATTAGGGTCTGTAGGCCAGGGGCTTTATACATATTATCTCTGATGATCTACACTCCTCAACTCCCTTTCCATGTCCTACCAGCCTCGCCAGGCACCCAGTTACCCTTAGGGTGCCCTACACCCCTGCAGTGTTTGCCCACCCCTGCACTTCCCTGGAGCCAGCCTCACTTCCTCTTTCTTTCCCTTCAAAATTAACTGCTCAATTTCGTATATCCTAGTCATTGCCTCTTTTCTTTTCTCCACAAGGTGGCACCAGAGAATGTGACGAACCAAGGAACTGAGCAAACCTATGAAGAGGCTTTGAATTCTGAGAAGCTTCCGGGAAAATCAAACAAGAACTTCTTAGGCAAGAAGTTTTGTTTCTTGTCGTTTGAAGCCTGCCCCAAACCAGACTGCATGGACTATCATAGCTCATAAGTCAGGTTATTGTCCTGCCCATACTTTTCTTTCATCCTTCCCTCACTGTTCCTTTCCAGCATTTGAGCCAGGAGGCCTTATCTTTTAAGAGAAAATTGTGCCTTGGAAATCCTTTCAAAAGGTTCTCTCAATACTCTTAATCCCCTCTGCTGAGAGCCTCTCCATCTGCACTTCTAACCTTTCCCTGTTTCCCCAAAGTGACTCACTGGTACTTCTTGGAAACTGTCCCATTGAGGGGCATGTCAATGAGGTGGGGAGTAGCAGAAGGGAAGATAGTTAGCTATGGTTGGTTGGATTTTAAGTCACCTTGACTCGGCAATCCTCAAAATTCTAGACTTTGAGCATTTTATTTTATACCCTAGAACATTATTAGAATAAAATGTTATCCAAAGATAAGACAGATCATTAGTGGGGTTCAGGGCGGAGGGGGAGGATCAAGAGCCCCAAGAAAAAGAAGTGGATGAGGAGTATTTAATATGCTTCAGTTTCTACAGCTGTAAAATGGTGACCATAATAGTTGCTATCGAGTAAGGTTCTTATAATTAATAAAAAATTTCCTCCTTGTAAAGCACTTGTAACAACACCTGGCATATAGAAAGTGCTATTTTAATTTTTTAAAGATTTATTTATTTACTTGAGCGGGGGCAGAGGGAGGAGAGAGAGATGCTCAAGCAGACTCCCTGCTGAACTCAGAGCCTGATGCAGGGTGAGATCTCACAACCCTGAGATCATGACCTGAGCTGAAATCAAGAGTCGGCCTCTTAACCAACTGAACAATCCAGGCACCCCAGAAAGTGCTATTTTAATTCATAGAATTGTAGTACTACAATTATCTTATTATTGCCAGTCCTCAGTCACACTGAAGCCCTCCAGACAGGCTGCTCTAGGAGGCTGCCCTTTTCCTCATTCTCAGTTACTTCCATGACTTCAGATTCCTGCTCACCCTGAACTCTTTCTGATACACCATAGGATCTATGACATCTTCCTCTAAAACGTCTTTGTTGATAACCTCCACTTTTAGCTAAAATCAATAGACAGCAACACAGCTGGTAAGGAATAAGCGGGGAGGTATCTCAAAAAGCCAACAGATGGCCTATCTGTGGGACCAGCCCAGTGGTAGATATCAGAGTGAGCAATTTTTAGCATCAACAAGAGATCTAGAACCTTCTCCCTGATCCCATTTCCCCCATTCTTTCCTGGCTAGTAACTCTTGCCATTGGACTCTGCAGCAGCTTCCCATGCTGGCCTGAGTGATTATTTCCTCACCCTGCCACACCATGTCATTGTGCACTACTTTCTGTGACTCATTTATTTCTAGGAGGATGAGAAATGTGAAATGTTTGAAGTCATTCAATAAAAATCATCATCTTACAGAGAATGCTTCAACCAAGAGGTGGGAGGACACTTGCTTAAAGTCACAATACTAGTGTGTTCATTTCTTCCCAAAGACTCTCTAGGCTCCTTGAGGGCAGGGACCATGATTTCTACTTGATTAATATTTCTCTCTATATAGTATCTTATATGGTGCAAGGCCAATGATATCAGAAATAGAACTTGTCATAAAATCAGAAAACGTGAGTTGTGAACAGATATCACTTACTAACTGCAAGTTCTAGGTTGAGTCACCATGCTCCTTAGACTTAGTTTCTGCCTTTATAATATGGGGTTAATCATCCCCGATATATCTTCTTTACAGAGCATGGTCAGGATGGAGAGGATGGGCACAGATGTTACTAATAATCCATGAAGTGTCAGCCAAACTGAGGCACTTAATAGATATGAGCTAGGCATAAAAAAGCTACCAAATAAATGTTCCCTAAATGAATGGAAGTCTTCTCCTGCCACAGGGCCACCAGCAAAGTGGCCAGGTTCGCAAAAGGCAAGGGTACAGGCAAAGTGTCCAGCGTCTTGGATAACTATCTCCCTTTACTATCTTGGAAAAAGGATACAAGAGCAACACCCCACCTCCAGTTTTCCTGGGACACAGGGTCCATTTTCCCAAATCTACCCTTACTGCCTCTTATGCCATCTGCAACCCCTTCTGCCTTTTCAGCTTTCTGTAAATCCTTTTCAAGGAGTGAGGTTACAGGTTTCAACCAGAATTCCCAATCATAGTAGCCCCCCAGGAATTGGCCCCTCCCACCTCTTTACAATTTACTAGCATTCACTAAGGGCAACTGCCCTTGCAGGATTCTGGGGTGGGGCGGAGATTGACATCTTGATCCTTGCCATTATCATTGTGGGCTATGTGACTAGAGCCCCCTCTGGTGAGCAACTCCAGGAATACAATGTGACTGGTGCCCCCTGTGTGTACTCTATTCCGGTCTCTATGCCCCTAGCATAGGCTATCTCCTTTGCTTGGAATGTCCTACTGCCCTTTTCTCCACTCATTCAAATCCTCCCCAGCCACTGAGGTCCTATTCAATGTATAACACCTCCACAAAGCTCTCTCTGATTTCCCAAGCCAAAGTTGACCTCTTTCTTCTATGAACATCTGACATATCAAAAGTACGGTCCTAATTTATTTAATTGTAGCACTGCACTTCTCTTATTATTAGCAGTCTGTGGTCACACTGAAGCCCCTTAGACAAGGTGCTAACCTTTTCCTCACTCTTGGTCACTACAATCTCTCAAGATCCCTATTTAATACTCACCCTTAAAGTCAATATCCCACAATTTAACGTGTTTGAATGTTCTCTAGTTTCTTCATGTGTTTTAGTCTTCTCTCCTTAACCGTTAAGTACTAGAGGGCAGTGGCCATGTCTCAGATTCCTCCTGGGTAGTGATGAACATAAATAATGTTACAGGAATGATAAGAGGTATTATTTATTGAGCACTCATCATGGGTCAGGCATATCAAATGAGACATGCTTTAAATAAATATATGTCATTCGATCCTCATGGCAACCTCCTGAGGCAGGTACTGTTCATCATTTTTCATAGATGAGAAAATTGAGGTTGGGAGAAGCAAGTTGACTTGCCTAAGCCTGGAGCCACTCACTAGCAGCCTGGCTCCCACGGTCATTCTAAACAATCATCCCCGTTTCTCAAAATGTGGTCTGCATCAACTACCTGCATTAGAATCATATCAGGAGCATGTAACAAATAGTTACACATCCCCTCAAGCTGAGCTGAATCAGAATCTCTGAGGATAGGCTCCAACAGTATTGGAGGTTTTATCCAGGTAGTGGACATTAGACTGAAGTTTGAGAACCCATATACTATTAACATGGGCATGCTAGCTGACACAGAATCACATACATAAATGTGCACCCATGCATACACATAAGTAAAAACATACCCATCAACATATAACATTTTACATCAGAGTGATCTACAGGGATTAGTGAGGGAACATTTCTATAGAGTCTGCTTTTCCAGCTAAATCATCACATCATGAAATTCTCATAATGAATTCCACATTGCTGCTTCCCTAGGAAAAATGAGTATGAAAATGTTTTGGCCTTGCTGGATCCTGGCAGTGGAAGCTGGCTGGTTGGCTGGCTGACCTGACTCACAGCTCCTCCAGCCCCGCTCCCACCCAACACACTGTCAGTGTAGTCTGTCCATGAAGTTATGCCATAAGCCAATTTCTAAAGAAGTTGAAGGTACAAAAGAGGCATAATGTATATCAAAGTCTTTGCTTGGCTAATTCTTAGCTGTGTGACTTGAACACATAATGTCTCTTGCTTCAGTTTCTTTATCTGCAAATCTGAGACAGTAATATAATAACACTACCCATTTTAAAAGATTGCCATGAAGGCGAAATGAGCCAATACATCTAAAGAGCTTGAATTCTAAGTCTTAGGACAAGAACTTGCCAGGTTGTACTCAAAGTTAGTCTGGCAGTAGTAGTTATCAGGTTTTGAGCTTAGCATCCAAACCCTGCTTCCAGCTGGATTGCAAGTAGGTCGCTACATAAAGAACCACAGACAACTTGCCAATATGGTTTGGGAGAATATTATTTTAAATATAAACCTGGGATGGGAGAAAAAATAAAAGTATTATTTTGCTTAGCACTTCCTCCTGTGTCATACTAATATAAGTTAATATTATTTATTTATGATATGCAGCTCTACTGCCAAAAAGAATTCAGTGTTCCAATACCCTGACCTTGGCAGGCATTGCCAGGTATGAAATAAAGTGAAGAAGGTGGCATCAGAATGAGACAGCAAGGAAGAAAGGATTTACATGTCCACAATTCCTCATATAGAATCCTTAGTGTCAGGTGTTTTCTGAAATTCATAATTTGGAGGTACTTTAGACAGGTAAATGGTGAATGTATGGTATATTATATAACACCCTTGGTAGGTGTTACAAACACATTGATATTTCAGAATAAAATGGATAGCCATGTGAATAGGTGAAAGACTCTAAATAGCATCACATCAGCTTGGGTCAGGTTTTGCTGCTTACTACAGGCAAAGCAGTGGAATGCAAACAAAATAGGAGATTTAAATAAGATAAAACTGGATTCAAAACGTGGCTCTCCTTTTACTAGCTGTGTGACCCTTTGGAGGTTTTTAAATTAGCATAACTGGTTTCCTTGTTGGGTAATGGGGATAAGAACACTTAACACAAACGACTGTCTGTCATGAAGGTTCAATGGAAGAATGTAAGAACAAACCTATGTACACATATTCCATAAATATTTATTGAAATACAAGGAATATGACACAACTGAGATCAATATAGTGTGGGGAAAGGTGGAGGAGTACTTGAGAAAGGGTGCTCAGGAAAGTCCATGGCTGGCACAAAGAATTGATGGAAATGCTGAGCAAATGAGAGTTCCTATCCTTTGTAAAGCTTTCCAACCTGTACCACTTCCACCCAGACAACTTGTAAAAGTTTCTCTCCTTTTTTTTTAAAAAAAAAGATTTGATTTATTTATTTGACAGAGAGAGGAGGCAGCACAAGCAGGGGGAGCAGCAGAGGGAGAGGGAGAAGCAGACTCCTTGCCTGAGCAGGGAGCCTCACATGGAGTTGGATCTCAGGACCCTGGAATCATGACCTGAGCCAAGGGCAGATTCTTAATGAACTGAGCCACCCAGGCACCCCAAAATTTCTCTCCCTTAAAAAGCACATATTCACTTCCTTGGGGGGGTACCAGCTCCTTATTCGCCAGTTCTTTCCTTTCCCCTCAGTCTCCTGTGTTTGCCCTGCCCCTCCTCACATAAGATTCTGAGACATCAAAGACATCACTGGTCTTGATTCAGTAGTCAGCCTCTTTCCCTGCTTCCTTCTCTGTCTCATGCCTATTTCGTTTGTGGGATTCTTCTTTTCTTTTGACCTTTTTAATGACAACTTTATTCAGATATAATTAACAAACCTGTATCATGCCACATCCTAGGCAGCTGGTCTCTTAATTCTACTCATAGACCAAGCTGCTAACACTGAATACAGTTCCTGTGTGTAACCCTGGGCGTCAACCAAACACCCAACCCAAGACATAGCCTGAGTGCTGAAACTTTGGACGTGGAATCTTAACTTTAATTTCACAACAAGCCTTTAGCCCTTAGCACCAAAGGGAGACCTTAATTCTATCCATAAACTGAGCCTCTGTCTGGCCTTAACACTCCAAAGCCTTAACCCTGATTCAATGGAGTCCTTGGGTCTAGTCACACACTGTCTGTCTATGCCTGATCCAAGAGTAAGTACATATGACTGGTGTCTGACTGAGTCTCTAGCCTTGATCTCCTATTGAACCGTAACTATGGCCACTGATAAGCCCTTTCATGATACAGAGATCCAACCTATCAGCAGACACGGCCTGTCACAGGCTGAGTCTCAAGCCTGATCTACAGACTGTGACCTCTTAGATATACTTAATATCCTATGCTGACCACAAAATGAGTGCTCAGCATAGATACAGACAGAACTCTAACCCTGACCACAGACTGATGCTCTCAGTCACAGACTGAGATTTGATCTTAGAAACCAACCCAGCTACAATTTCCACAGACTTAGCACTAATCAGAAAATGACCCCAACACTGGCAAGAGAATGACAACTAAAGTTGGCCTCATACAGAGACAAAAACATGTACAGAGACTGAACTCTAAACTTGGCCAAAGACTGTGCCTTGATCCTGGCCAAGAAGTGAAACCAAACCGCCTACAAAACTTGAGGATATATTCTGACCACATTTTATGCCCTAATCCTGCCCATGGAACCCTGAATATAGACATAGCCTGAGGCTCAACTCTGTTCAAAGCCCAAATTATGAACTTGGCCAGAAACTGGTTTCATAAATCTGACCACAGAATAATCCACTTAACCTGGGGCAGACTCAGCCTCATCACTGGTCATGGATTTGGTACCTAAATTTTATAGCTTCTAAACTGGTTATAAACTGAGTCTCTGGCCACAGACTAAATTCCTAACTCTCATCACAGACTGAGCCCATAAGCCTAACCTCCAACCCGAGTTTTCACACTGAAAGTAGAACTGATCCTCCACAAATGGTTAATGACGGAGTCTGAGTCTTTAACATAGACTAAACCCTATCTCTGACTAAATTCTAGCCCCAGACTGAATCCCACTCTGCTTTAACCTTAATGCTGACCACAGACAGATTCCCAATACCAGAAACTGAACTGTTTTTGCTAACCCTGGGCAAGGACTGAACCCAAGCCTTGAACATGAATTAAAGACAAAACAAAACAAATACTTTTCATATTCTTTGCTTAAAACCTAGCAAGAGATTTCATTTTACCCTTGAGCACAGGTAACTCGCCATGGCCAAGATCTGAGCCCTATTCCTGGCCACATATTGAGTACCACCCTGGGATGAAGAATGTAAATTCTGTCCACAATCTGAGACCCAAAGACTGAACCCTATGCCTGGCTAAAGAACAATTCCTCACACTGCATGTTGAATCAAAACCCTCCTTCCATTATTAGGGCTAATAACAGGCTGAGACTGAATACTAATCTTTGTCACAGACTGAGCCTTAAACCCATAAACAAAGTTCACTGTATTAGTGGCCATGGAATGTGTCCTACCACTAGCTTGAGGTTGAGCAATCAGCCTGGCCACAAACCTAATCCTAAATTGGGAGAGATATACCCATGACACTGGGCACAGTAGAGGTACTAAATATTAGCACAGACTGAACTCTACTACTGATACCAGAATGCCTGCTATACTAGCCAGAGTCTAAATCACAAACTGACAACAGGATATGAACACTCTGAACCCAAACCTGAGCCTCTAAATCTGAGCACAAGCTGAATCCTATGTTATCTATTCTCATACTAATCTTATTTGTAAATTGACATGTAACATCAACAACCTATATAACAAACATGTTTACACTCAGCCCTAAAATCTTCATAGTAAGCTTTAATCTAGCCACTTTTAACCCCTAAACTCTGGTAAAAGCTTAATTGGATACAAAAATCAGTTGCATATCTATATATTAACAATGAAATATCTGAAAATAAAATTTAGGAAACATCCCATTTGTAAGAGCATTGGAATAATAAAATACATACAAATAAACTTAATGCAGGGGGTGAAAGACTTGTACACTGAAAACTGTAAAAACACTGATGAAATATATGAAATCAGATCAAATAAAGAAACATCCCTGGTTACAGATTGAAGAATTAATATTGTCAAAATGTCCAAAGTGATCTACAGATCCAATGAAATTTCTCTATCAAAATCCCGGTGGCATTTTAAGTAGAAATTTTTTTAAAAAATCAAAATTCATAGGGAACTGGACAGTTCTCCAAATGGCCTTATACAAATAGCCATCAGGTATATGAAAAGATGCTCATTGTCACTAATCATCAGGGAAATGCGAATTGAAACCACAATGAAACGTCACCTCACACCTGTTAGGATCACTATTATCAAACAGAGGCAAGACATAACAAGTGTTGACAAGGACAGAGAAATTGGAACTCTTATACACCGTTGGTAGGAATGTAAAATGGTGCAGCCACTACAGAAAGCAGTATGGAGGTCCCTTAAAAAATTAAAAATAGAACTACCATATAATTCAACAATCTCATTTCTGGGCATATATCCAAAGGAAATACAATCATTATCTCAAAAATATATTAACATGCCAATGTTCATTGCAGCATTATTCACAATAGTTAAGATATAGAGGCAAACTAAATGTCCATCAACAGATGAATGGGTAAAGAAAATGTGGTATATAAATACATTGGAATATTTTTCAGTTTTTAAAAAAGAAGGAAATTCTACCATTTGTGACAACACAGATGAATCTAGAGGATACCATGCTCAGTAAAAAAGCCAGTCACTGAAGGACAAGTATTGCATGATTCCACTTATATAAGAATTCTAAAATAGTCAAAATCAAAGAAGCAGAGAGTAGAATGGTGATTGCCAGGGTTGAGGGGAGTGAGTTTAATGTTGCAGTTTTCCGAGATGAATAAGTTCTAGATATCTGCTCTGCAGCATAGTGCCTACAGTTAAAAGTACAGTATTGTGTGCTTTGAAATATGCTAAGAGGATAGATCTCATGTTAAATGTTCTTACCATAAAACACACACACACACATGCACACATATACAAACACGGAAATTTCTGAAGGTAATGAATATGTTAGGGCCTTGATTGTGGTGATGGTATCATGTGTATATACATATGTCCAAGCTCATTGAAATGTATACATTAAATATTGGAATTTTTGTGTATCAATTATACCTCAATAAAGTTTTTTAAAAAATGGAAGAGGCATTGCCCATGATTTTTGTTCCTTTAACCAGGAAAATAAACTTTTCCATACATCAAACTATATTTCTTTTTTGTGTCTCGTTGATTAAAAAAGTACCTGAGAAAAAGTAGCGTTAGCTTTTAGAGTCTGTATTCTGAGGAAGATGAGCTGAGGGGATGTTTTAAAGGTGTTCGACTATCCAATCAACAGTATTGCCACAGCAAACTAATATAATTATTTAAGAATCCATTTTAAAATGTTCGATAAGTCATCCCAAATCTCAATGCAGCTACTGATAATTATAAGCCTCCTTCAAATATCTAAATAAGCAAAAACTAAGTGTATTGTATATAGAATAATACTGGAATTATATCAATCAAAATGTTAATAGAGAAAAGCTTAATCAGATGGCACCAACAGTATCCCTCGATGAAAAGAAACTCTACACAAAGTCAAAATGAGACCACTATCTGCAGAATCAATACTGACACAGGCCAAGTGGAAGTGGTATCACAGGTCACTGACTGAGCCAATGTTCTGGTCCATCTAAGCCTGGTCCACTAATTTTAGAATGAGGCCTCTTCATACAGACTAAATCCTAATATTGGCCAAAATCTGAACCCAAATCTTGTATACTGCCTTGCCAGTGAAGTATAATCCAGGCCATGCTGGAGTAATGACAGCTCCCAAGTGAGCTTTAATACCGTGTCAGAAACAGATTCTGATCCTTGACACACATTGAACCATGGCTATACATCTGGTACCTAATGTTGATATCAGGCTGAGCCCTAAATTTGGTTACATGGTCCTCTAACAAGGGATCCATACTGACTTGTAAAGATAGTAACAAACTGACTAACCCTTAACCTAAACAAAGACTGAAGCCAAATTATAAATCTGAACCATGGCCGTGACTTGAGCTTTACACTATCTGTTGACAAAACCTTAACTATGGCGTACTGATTGATCTATAAATCCAGTCAGACTAACATACCCTGGGATGTTATTTCACAAATTCATCTTCTTATACTCAAATATTTCTTTTCCTGGATGTATTTTCAAGCATACTTTCTACCATCAATAGATCATGAGTCTCACCTTTGTTTGTGTAATATATACACACACACACACAATGCAATCTAATAAGCCTTGCAAAAATATGACTTGTCACAGCTATGTATTTTAATTATTAATCTTGTTTATTGATATTTTCTCCCCATTAGAATATAAACTCTAAAGGGAAAGGATGTTATCTGTTTTTTTTTCTACTTCTCTATTCTCAACATCTTGAATTATGCCTGGAATGTTATAGGTACTCAATAAATATTTATTGAATGGATGGATGAGTAGTCTCTTATTACTCTTCTGTCCTTTTATTTGACCTTTCTGTGTTATATGCTAGTAATTATACTTTATTTTCTCTTGGTTCATCTATGTGGCCATTTCTTCTCAGCTTCCTTTGAAGGCAAGGAAGATTGATTTCCTCTGTCTACTACTTAAGTATAGTTATTTTCTAGGGTTCCATACTTAATCTATGCCCTTCTAAAAACTACTGTCCTAAACACCGAGTGAAATTTAATACAGGGCAGCCCAGGTGGCTCAGCGGTTTAGTGCCACCTTCAGCCTAGGGCATGGTCCTGGAGACCCTGGATCGAGTTCCACGTCAGGCTCCCTGCATGGAGCCTGCTTCTCCCTCTGCCTGTGTCTCTGCCTCTCTCTCTCTCTCTCTCTCTCTCTCTCTCTTTGTGTGTGTCTCATGAATAAATAAATTAAAAAAAGAAATTTAATACATATTTGCTTAGTTAATTACCATCTATATACTAATGTCTCTCAAATGTTTAGTTCCAACCCAGATCTCTCTCCTGTGCTTCAGACCTACACTTCCTTGCAGCCTATCAGGCATCTCCAACCAAATGCTCCACAGACTCTTCAATTTTTTTAAGTGTCCAAAACTTAATTTCTCCTATCCCTCACAAAACTTGTTACTTTTTCTCTATCTAAATGAGTGGTACCACCACATATTCAGTCTTCCAAACCAAAACTTGAGAGTCAGAAGATACTCCTTCCTTTCCCTCACTTTTTATATCCAAAATATCACCAAGTCCATCTGATCATATCATGTCCTTGCTTAAGAACCTTTGATAGTTCTCTACTGCTTTCAGGTTAAATTTTGAACTCATTGGTATGGCTCCCTATTCCTGCGTGATCTATTTTCTGCAATATGGAACCTTTGGGGGGAAGGGGAGGTGTTCTCTGCACTCTTTTACATTCTTATTCCTCAGTATGAAATATGGTTGACCTCTCTACCCCAAATACCTTACCAGTTCTTCAAATCTCATCATAAAAGCATGGCCTGCTCCAGAAATAGAATGAGTTCTTCTAGTTCTATGGTCTTATAGAACTCTATGTAGACCTTTTTTAAGAGCACTTTTCACATTGTATACTCTGTCTCCTCTCCTAGGTGGTGAGCTACTTAATAGCAAGGGCTGTTTCTAATTCTGTAGCAATAGTGCCTAGCCAGAGCCTTGCACAAAGCAGTTTGCTGAGTAAATTTTTCAATCCATTAAGTCTTATTTTTTTCACTTTAAAGATTTTAGGCAATTACCTTAGTAAAATGCAATTCATCTTTCTTTGCATTCATTCCACTTGTGAGCCAAAATGTTGTCCTTATCAGTAAAATTGTAGTAACCCAACTGTAATGATCCATTCAGCTATAGGCGTTAATCAAAGAAAAAAAGTAAAAAAAATTAGGAGTGAAATGAGGCTTAAACCATCATTTTCCTAAAGCTTTAAATTGCTTCAAAGTGCTAGATGTCTCTATTTCTTTATCTACCTCTTTTTAACACATCTTGTACTAAAACAATACTTCCTTTTAAAAAGATTTTATTTATTTATTTATTTATTTATTTATTTATTTATTTATTTATTTATGGGAGACACAGAGGCAGAGACATAGGCAGAGAAGCAGGCTTCCTCCGGGGAGCCTGATTCAGGACTCGAACCCAGGACCTCGGGATCACTCCCCTAACCCAAAGCAGACGTTCAACCGCTGAGCCACCCAGGTGTCCCTAAAATAATAGTTTCTTAAAGAAATATGTATTTATTTATTATTATTCAAGTTGTATTCTCTACCTGTTTTAAACTGTTGCATTACACCAGCAATGTGACTTCCTTATGTGTTAACTCGGCTTCTACTGGGTGGGCTTAGACCGTATTTCTTATGACTTCCAAGGGAAAATGTGATTCCTGACTAGAAACATAGTATAACGTTTTCCCCAGAACCTCTGAAGTGGTTCTAATGCAGATGGTTCACACAGAACACACTATGGCAGTTTTAAAGGACCAGTTATTCTAAATTTATCAGAGCACAAACACCATTTTTAAAAAGCCATTCCAATCAAAACTGAATAAGAATTTTAAATCACGACATAAAGTGGTTCCTCTAAAATGCTAATACCTTAACTAACAGTAAAATAGATCCATAACCTTCATCTACCCCTAATAAGCACAACCCCATCCATATCCCAAGAAGAAAAGACTCTGTAGGACACTACACTCCAAACTACAACACCCAGAATACCCTTCTCCATCTGAACTCGGGATGATCGGACTGGCGGGAGGAATTGTGGGTATACAGAAAGAAGCGCCTCGACTCCATCTCCCACAATCCTCTGTCTTCACTTGAGTCTTTCCACCAATGCCAATATTGGATTACCCTCCCGCCCCAGGAAGAACAGCCTCCAGCAACCTCAAACTACATTTCCCATGAGGACAAGAGATGCCCCCCCCCCCCGGCTTCCCTGGTGACCAGTAACCAATAGGAGACGCTGAAGCAGCCGCGATGTGAGTGAGAGTCCAGCCCTGGGCCGGAGTGCCGGGCCTAAGCGAGCTACCGCAAGGCGGCGAGTTCAGAAGACAGTTGCGTGGCGTGGGGCGCCACGAGGGCGCTATGCTCTCAGAAGCTGTCACGCCGGCCCGATTTTCCGTGGCTGTATGAGTAGTCCTTCGGTAGCCGGGGAGCTGGAGGTCAGAGAGACAGAAAGCCCGAGTGGCTATGGCTGGGGACTGTGGGACCGACGGGGCCTAGGGAGGAGGGTGCTTCCGGGCCGCTGTCTTCAGCGCTTAACTCCGCCCATCTCCGCCTCTGTCGCGGAGGGGGTGTCGGGACTGGGAGTCGGGGGTGGGCTTCTGAGCTCTCCGCGACAGTTTCCTCGGGTTTAGAGCCTCGGGAGTGCTCCCTCTCTTCTTTTTCTCCACG
The DNA here is from genome assembly GCF_003254725.2 of Canis lupus dingo. Taxonomy (NCBI): domain Eukaryota; kingdom Metazoa; phylum Chordata; class Mammalia; order Carnivora; family Canidae; genus Canis; species Canis lupus. Next base: position 102,492,948 of record NC_064281.1, on the reverse strand, counting down.
TCGCCAGCCCTCCTTTTCTCCTCACAATGCCAACGTCTATCCCCACTCCAGCCCTGTGCCACCTCAGATGTCTGAAGTTAGGGTTCTCGACCGGGGTCTTCCCTGGGCGACATCTGGACACTCCTTACTACTTGGAAGAGTTGGGTGACCTCTTTCCTCTCTTCCCCTCAATTTACAGTTCAGATTTTGGGCACTTACCCGGTAGGTGCCCAAATTTCCCAATTTGGGAAATTGTGCCCAATTCCCACACTCCCCAATTTCCTCTGGGGGCGTGACTTTTTGTCAGATTTTCACTCTTTGCTACATTGCTGGTGAGAGAAAGATCGTCGCCGTCTCTTTATTGGCCCTTCCAGCCACTCTCTTCTTCCCTGATCAGATTTTTGGAGTGGAAAGGTTTCTCCTCAGTTTCCAGACGGGGTGAGGAGCAGTACATAGAAGAAATCTCGTTTTTGAGAAAATGTAATTAAGGTTCAGTGCAGTGTTCTGGTGAGAGTCAAAGGCAAGTTAGACCTCTTTTAAAAACCGAGTGCTTTTGGGGTTTCCAACATGGACTGATACAGCACTAATGTTGACAAAGATTTAGGGGGCACACCGACTGTGGAATAAAGTAGACTGTGCGAACCAGACTGTATTAATTATTATCACAAAAGCGTGTGAAAAGTTTGTGATACTGATGGGGTTGGGGGTTGACCTATGGAAGGTCAAGCGAGGCTAACCCTGGAAGTGCTGTAGGCTTGACATTGTCGTCTGTCTTCCAGACCAATCCTGGTAGGCATTGTGGAGAAGGTGAATTTTAATTTTGGCGCCAAAGGAGTAAAGAAGATTTGAAATGGGCAAAAAGAAGGGAGAAAATGCCTCCTGGTACTGGGATTGGTATCTGAGAAAGGTAGATAGAGGAGGGAGCACTTTTGTGAAGGGTGGGTTTGCCTGACTGGAATAAAAGGTGTCATCAAGGAGAGATTGGGAAAGAAATAGTGTTGAAAAGCTTGGGGTCATAATTACAGGATACTTTAAAGCATCCAAATAGTTTGGATATTATTCTGTATCAAATAAAACTAAAGACCAAAAATTTAAGATTGGGTGATTTTTTGTTTTTTTATCCTAGGGGAACCTGATTTGAGATCATTTGTTGGAGAACACAAAGAAGTGTGGTGGTATGTTCCAGGTGTGAGTTTAATTTAAACCCATTAAGAACTTTGTCTTATAGACTGTTTTGTTAGTGGCTTTTCTTAGCTACACTCTATAGTTGTCATTTTAAAGCCTGGTGCCATAAATTTATTAAGAAATTCATTTGCTGTCCTTATGCATCATATCTGAATTGTAGTCATTTCATTGGACAACAATAATGACTATTTATTGAGCCCATTTAATGTTCCAGGCACTATCATAAGCACTTTGTTGCTTTAAGAGTCTTACGAAGTAGGTACTATTTTCCCCAGTTTTCTAGAAGAGAAAGCTAAAAGGCAGAACACTTAAACAACTTGCCCAAAGTCACATAGATTGTAAGGAGTTGAGTTGGGGTTTGGATCTATAGATTTCTGGCTTGAAAGCCCACGCTCTCCACCATGGTTTGCTAGTCTCACTGTTCACTTTTGTTCTTCACTTTCCATTTGGGGTAAGGAAACATTATTGTGAAGTATAGTTGATCATCCTGGCAGAAACCCAAATGGTTTACTTTTAGTTTCTGTGTCAGTTATGTGTATGCTGTAAAGTAGCTACCAAAACTGAATTTGCTTAACTTTTATTGCAGCCACAGCTAATTATGTCTGCCAAAACATATAGTCAGTATGGCTATTTCTGAATCAGATGATTCTCTTTTTTAAAGATTTTATTTATTTATTCATGAGAAACACACAGAGAGAGGCAGAGACAGAGGCAGAGGGAGGAGAAGCAGGCTCCATGCAGAAAGCCTGATGTCGGACTTGATCCCGGGACTCCAGGATCATGCCCTGAGCCAAAGGCAGACACTCAGCCACTGAGCCACCCAGGGATCCCCAGATGATTCTTTTTTTAAGAAAAAAAAAACATGTCTTACATGTAAGCTATTTGGACTTGGATGGTACTTTAGTTTTTATTTTATTGTAGCTTTTGTATTAAGTGACCTCCTAGGTCATTAGGTCTCCTTTAAGACCTTTGCTTATGTGGACTGTTCAGGATGCAACAGAGTATGAGATATTAGCTATCTCTGATTCTTGCTGGGGAGATAATATGCCCACAATTGTGAAATAATGTATAGTATAACATAGACAGGTACAGAGTGCTATTGGAAGGAAAAAGAAAGTAGTGTCTAGCTGTAAGGAAGAATCAGGTAGAAGGATTCTGTAAGGAGGTGACAGGTCTTGAAGGATAATGAGTTTGCCAGGCAGAAAACAGTATAGGGGAGGCATTACAGATTAGAAAGAGCAGTCTGTGAAAGACATGTGGCTATAGAAGAGCAAAGCATGTCCATTTAATATTTAGGAATTCAGCATGGCTAGGGTACAGATTGGGGGAAAGGAAAGTTTGTAATGGTAGAAGAGTCTGGAAAAATATGCTGGGGCTTATTTGTAAAGTACCTTGAATGCAGTGTTAAGAAATTTGGATGTCCTCAGGGTGCCTGGGTGGCTCAGTTGGATAAGGGTCCAAGTCTTTTTTTTTTTTTAATTTTTTTTTAAGTTTTTATTTATTTATGATAGTCACAGAGAGAGAGAGAGAGGCAGAGACACAGGCAGAGGGAGAAGCAGGCTCCATGCACCGGGAGCCTGATGTGGGATTCGATCCCGGGTCTCCAGGATCGCGCCCTGGGCCAAAGGCAGGCGCCAAACCGCTGCGCCACCCAGGGATCCCAGGGTCCAAGTCTTGATCTTAGCTCAGGTCTTGATCTCAGGGTCGTGAGTTCAACCCCTGCCTTAGGCTCCATGCTAGGTGCGGAGCCTACTTAAAAAATTATAATAATAAAGATTTTTTAAAAAGAAAGAAATTTGGATGTGCTACCATTGTTATTCAAACTGTAGGGTGTCTGCCAGTGGTGGTTATGTTGTACTCCCACAAACATTTTAAGTTTTAGTAATTATATATTCTAATGTGTCTCATAAAGGATAAAATTGAACTATGTCCCATGAACTATCTAAGGTTATGCAGGAAATGGCTTAGTAAAAATATAAAGTGAACAAGTTTTATGTTTTAAAGATAAATATTAAGTAAATAATAGTATATGTGGTGTATGAATATGATAATACTCAAATGACTGAAATTTGGGAAATACTGATTGTAGGCAATAAAAAAATAAAATATTTTAGAAGAGGAGTACCATGATTAGGTTTTTATTTTGGGATGCACTGGAGGAGGGGGCATGACGAGTTGGGAAGCTAGAGATGAAGAGGACTCAAGGGAGCTGCATATGAGAGGAGGGAACAAATATAAGAAACATTTAGTAGGTAGAATTAGTAGGACTTAGTAGATATGACTATTATTCTATCAACATCATCAGAATTATGACTTAAAAGTCTGTATGTCACTTGCCTGTTATCCTTTATATTCTCAGAAGTGCGTATTGCTGCCCAAATCAGGCCATGGACATACATGCATTAAGGTAACAGTGGCAGCTGTTTTCACGAATGGGTTTGGATTACACATGGGCATCTTCACTGCCTTACTGAGTGTCCTTGACAGCAGTGGCACAAATATTCAAGGCACTGGTCAGGAATATGAGTATGATCTGTGACCCTTAGTCATCTGAGGAACTCCTCCTTCAAGACTCAGCTCAAATATCAACACCTCTTTGAAGCCTTTCCTGCAACTCTCCCCACCCCCGCCCCCACCACACACAAACACAAACATGCAGGCATACATGAAACAATGTTAGGCTCCTGGCTTCAGTAGAACCCTGCACTTACCTCTGTCCTAGGCTGTACCATGCGATAGTGTGTCTGTCTGTGGATGCATCTGTCTCTGCCCTAGACTGTGAGCTCCTTGAGGGCAGGGGCCAGGTGTTACTTATCTCCACAACCATAGCATCCAGAACAGCACTTGGCATATGGTAGATACCAAATACTAATAAATGGTTATTGGATAAACAAATGGATAAACATATTCATATGACTATAACTTAGAACTCTGGTACCATAGTGCCAAATGTTACAAAAAGATTAGCTGTAAAAAAAAAAAAAAGGATTAGCTGTTTGCTACATTAGCTGCTTTTGCTGAATAAAGCAGTAAATTAAAGCGACCCGAATGCCTTTCACTAGAGGTTTCCTTCTTTTTCATTTTCCTCCACTCTTCTGTGGTCACCTTACCTTTTTCTTTCTCACCAGTTATCCATCCAGCCACCTGTCCCTTAGGCCTGCCCATTGCTTTGCTCCTCTTGACAGAGTTCACATTGCTCCTGATACCCTGCCAAGGATCCATCCCTCCTCTCCACCTACCAAATCCAGTTGACTCCCTCCTTGAACTCTCAAATGGGTCTCCCAGTCATAGATGCTGCTAGTGGGACTGTAATTTGATATAGCCCTTCTGGAGAGAAATTATCAGTATATCAAAAATCTTAAAGTTTATAGCTTTCAGTGTATCACTTCTACTTCTAGGGCTCTAGGCTGAGGAAGTAAATGTGATATTTCCAAAATTTTAGCTCTCAAGATGTCTATCCCAGGGGGAAAAAAGAAAAACAGCATTTTAAATGTCCCCAATACTAGAGATTTAGATTTAATCAATTATGGTGTATCTATAAACTAGATTACTATACTAAGTAGCCATGTAAGTTGATGTTACTAAAAAATATTTAATGATGTCGAACATTGTTTATGATATATTAAGAAAAAATTCAGGTCATGAAACCAACAAATACCAGTTTAAATACACATGCATACACATGCATGTGATCATACACACACCCTTATGCATACATACATTGGAAATTATCATTAAATACACAAAAATTCAACAGTGGTTTGCTGTAAATGGTAAGGTAACATGAGTTCTATTTTTAACCTTTTGCATATTTTTATTTTCTAATCATCTATAATAGTATATTTGTTACTTTTTAAAAGTTATTAAAAGTGTTTTTCCCATGTCTACCCCTATTATCATTGCCTTAGTTTGGGGCACAGTGCCACCCCCAAACACCCTGCAAAACACACACACACACACACACACACACACACACACAACTTCTAGCCTAGTTTACTACTGTGTCTAACCTGCTTCCCTTCCGATCCATTCTCTAACAGTGCTGAGAATGATTTTTCTAAATTGCAAATCTGAAGCCATCCAGCTCTATATAAAATAGTTCAAAGGCTGTCCATTGTCCTCAAGACAGAATCTAAACTTCTTAGACTGGTTTATGAAACTTTTAAAAATCATCTCCCTGCTTTTCTCCCCAATGTCACATTTTCTTCCTATGATTTACTTTTTCTTGGTGTCTTAGGCCAGAGCCTGGCATATAATAGATGTTTAGTTAATGCTAGCCAAATGTTGATGTGGACTCTATGGGTTAACATAATTATTTAATATATTAATATTAATTAATTATATAATATATTAATATAATTATTGTATGCCATGATTTCATTTCATCCTCTATAAAAATATTCACTACATCCAATAGTTATCCCTACGTTACAGAAGAGGAAAATTAATTTAAATACATAAAGGTGGGGAGAAAAATCATCATAAAGAACATTTTTAAAGGAAACAATTTAAACCTCCTGCTATAACACAGCTCTTTTCTTCATTTTCCTGCAGCCCCTGCCAATCTTGGTCAGTATGCACACAGACTTTGTTCATTCCCTTGGGCAACTTATATGTGACCACAGCATAATGAGAACAGTCCAGACTGACATGATCTCACCATGTCACAGTTCATATTGTGCTAATATACAGAAATCTTTTCCTTTGTGTACATAACAGTTCATGCAGGAGAGACAGAAGAGCTCCAATTGCTCTGTTTTTCTTTCTGTTTTGAAATTCTATGTCTTTGGGGATGGGGATGTCAGCAGAGAGCTACAGAAAACTGTGATAGAATTGAATGTACAAGAAACAATGTGTCTCGTGGGAGCCAATGTCATTGGTTAATTTATTTTTTTAAATGTCATGTAGATGTATTTTCCAGCAATCTCTCCCCAGGGAAGACCTTGGTTGAATTCAACTGTTAATCCTATTTACAGAATGCAGCCCATGCATGCACTATATTCCTGCATTGTTAAGTGATCTTAGACATATGTAGTAGATTACCATAACGACATACAATCAGGTGAATATGAGATATCTGATTTTCTTTACAAAATGTATCAGTGTTCATATTGTCATTCAGGATCCTGCAGCGTGGTCTTTCCTTCATTTGCCTTACAAATAATTCCCATTGTGTAAAAATGGATGCTTTTAAAGGACAGAAGTCCTAAGCATGAATTGTCTGAATAAAATGATATTACTTTGTAAGGAATTGTCACTTTTAAATACTCCAAGAAAAAGAATCTATAATTCTCTTGTTCCATGATCAAATAAGTCGAATACAGAAATTTCAGATAGAGTTTCAATTCATTTGATGAATTATTGTGGGCTTATTATGTGCAAAGCACTCTGTTAGACATTGCACTAGATACTTATAAATACCCTCTTAATGCCTTCCAGGCAGAGAGGCAGAGACAGAGATTGATCTAGTGCACACACAAGAATGAGTGTGTGAGAGCAAATGACAGAGAAGATTTTAACAAGCAGGCCCATCATATAAATGAAAATCTACCCAGCTGAAAGTTAGGCTATGTGCCAGTGGGGACTTTTTTTCTTTGTCTTTCCTCTATGGGATATATAGGCAAACATGAACTACCAGATAGCTGATAAGAAAATGATCTATTTTTCTGTTTACAAACAGTTTGAGAGAAGGAACGGTGACTCTGTTTACATCCAGTGCTGCACAAGCCTGCTAGTGTTGTGAGAGTTATGACTATGTCAGCTTTTCCAGGGTTTCTCTCTGCTGCAGAGATTTGGCAGACACCTCAGACAAATTTTATGTCTCTTAAATCTTCCTCAAGCTAGGCTTGGCTCATAGATTTATATATACAAAAATAAAAAAAGCGAAACGTTTACCAGTTTGACATTTTTGAAGATCAAAACAGACTTGGGTTTTTTTTTTAATTCAGCATACACCTCCATTGAGTCTACAGAAGGGGGCTAATTGCTTTTGCTATTTGTTTAAAACATCTGAAATGTTTACTTTTCAGAAGTGGCAATGGATCATATATCTAAAGATTTATATTCTGGGCCTCAGTGTTGCTTCCCCTTTTTCTTGCCTACAAGCATCAAGTTTTGCTAAAGTCTTCATTATCTTTTTTTTTGCCTTTACTGATACACAGTATAAACCAATGCAGGATGGGAGTTGGTGTGAAATACATTGGCAATCTAGGAGAAAAATAAAAGGTCGTTTTTAGGGATCCCTGGGTGGTGCAGCGGTTTGGCGCCTGCCTTTGGCCCAGGGCGCGATCCTGGAGACCCGGGATCGAATCCCACATCGGGCTCCCTGCATGGAGCCTGCTTCTCCCTCTGCCTGTGTCTCTGCGCGTCTCTCTCTCTCTCTGTGACTATCATAAATAAATAAAAATTTTAAAAAAGGTCATTTTTATTAACTGCCCTGCCCTCCCTTTTGGCTCTCAGTTTTTTAGTGGTCACTTCCCCACAAAATGTTGTTCCTTGGCGTAATAATGACAGGTGGAAATAGGAACTGGAGAACTTTCAGTGACTACCTGTTAACAAGTCTGGTCCAAATGTATCTGTAGGCAGAGTACAAATGAAAGTTTGTCTGTAATTCAGAAGAATCAAAGCACTGTGTGGGGAATGTTATATAAGCAACTTTTCTTCATTCAGTGCTGAGCTGTAAAAGGTAACATTGGGGAAATCCCCGGTAAGGGCCCTTCTGGTCCGTCCAGCTGCTCTTCTTTTCAGCCAGCAACAACTGCCAGTAAGAGCTTCCTAGGGTAGAAACTGTCCCACATTAAGACCCCATAATATGTCCTCGTACCATCTCTCCTTCAGTCAGGTCCTCAAACATACTCCACGAGGATTACTTTGGTCACATAGTATTCTAATTTTTACCTTTCAAGAGATGCATAGTTTGAATTCAAGGAGCACTTGATATTCAAACTCATTTATTCAATAGATATTTGAACACATATACAGGACCAGACTTTATGGTAAGCACTAGGAATAGTGATGAATTAGAAGTAGTCCCTGCCTGCCCCTAAGGAGCTCATAGTTAAGTAGGGGGAGATGGACACTCAAACCAATAATTACATTACAGTGGGAAAGGTATATTACTTCAGAGAAGGAGGTATATAAGGTGCCCTGGAAACATGATGGAGGGCATAACTGCTAGAGGTGGGTAACACAGACCAGAGTCTAACTATGCTGAATCACAACGGATGAGTGGGCATTGCCTAGAATCTAGGTGGAAGAAGATAATGGGCAAGGATTCCAGGCAGAGGGACCACCAACACATGCAAAGCAATTGCATGTGTCTGAATGGATAGTTTAGAAAAAGCTAAGATATTGTGTGTGAACCACTGGGAGTTGGGCGGGGGACCAGATACGAATCTGGAAAGGTATCTTGTGGTCAGTTGGTTAAGGAAGTCCACTTGTTAAGGAGCTAGGCAGACATGTGCCAGAACAGAGTTTTAAATGTGGGAGTAACATGATTGGATTGCAGGATGGACTTTATGGGGGTCAAAAACTAGAAACAGAAAAAGTCCACCTTTTAGTTTGGCAGTCTTTGAGAGGTCTGATCTAATCACTTGCTGCTATTCAGCCCGGTGTCCTCTCCACTAGGTTTTCTTTTAATATCCAAAAATCACTGTGAATAGTTGTTTCCGTCTACACAGGACATACCTTCCTGTACTCCTTCACATTTTGCTTAGCTGAATATTCATTTTTCCAACTCAAATCAATGATCTCAGTAGTAATTGGGGCTTGATTACCATGAAGGAAATCAGAGATTCAAAGCTTAGCAACTTGGTTTAAAAAACTGTATAAGGCTTATTTATTGCTTACTGAGTCAGCAGGGCTGAGCTGAGTGCTGGGCAGCTCCCCTTGGGGCTGGGGGAGGGAAAGAGGCTGGAAAGATGACAAAAAGTGGCCGTTTAAAAAATGGGCAGCATCCAGAATGTTGAAAAGCCCTAAAGGCCACATCCAGTTATCGAAATAGATAGAAGGGCCAGAAGTATATGAATATAAAATAAATACATGTTGGAGGTACCTGTGCTCCAACGGGTTATACTATCTAACCCATAAGGTTTAGGACATGTTCTTTCCCGAATTCAGATGCTGTAAATGGCTTCCCATTTTCCTTAGGATGAAGTCCTAATTCCTTAGCGTGGCCTTGGGTACTTTCTGCAGCCTGGCTCCAGCCTACCTTTCTGAGCTTCATTCTCTCTTACAGAATTTTCTCTTACAGAATTTCTCTGCTCCAGCCAGTTACCCTTTAAGATACTGCTTTGGCTTCCCCCACCTACACTATGAACCCTCTCAGGGTGGGGACTGTGTTTTTTTTTTTTTTGTCTTTGAATACTCCATGGTGCCTACTACAGTGTCTTGCATATAGAAGGCATCCAAGGTTTATCTACGGGTTGATTATTACCCCTCCCCCATTCTTTCCAATTTCTCTACTACTACCAACCCCGTATCCTCTCTACTAAAATGGTAACTGAGACACTAGGTAAAAGGGGTCAGCGTTCAACCAATTATCTTTTAACCTTCTATTTTGAAATTATTTTATTTATTTATTTATTTATTTTTAATAAATTTATTTTTTATTGGTGTTCAATTTACCAACATACAGAATAACACCCAGTGCTCATCCCGTCAAGTGCCCCCCTCAGTGCCCGTTACCCATTCACCCCCACCCCCCGCCCTCCTCCCGTTCTACCACCCCTAGTTCGTTTCCCAAAGTTAGGAGTCTTTATGTTCTGTCTCCCTTTCTGATATTTCCCACACATTTCTTCTCCCTTCCCTTACATTCCTTTTCACTATTATTTATATTCCTCAAATGAATGAGAACATACAATGTTTGTCGTTCTCCAAGTGACTCACTTCACTCAGCATAATACCCTCCAGTTCCATGCACGTTGAAGCAAATGGTGGGTATTTGTCATTTCTAATGGCTGAGTAATATTCCATTGTATACATAAACCACATCTTCTTTATCTATTCATCTTTCGATGGACACTGAGGCTCTTTCCACAGTTTGGCTATTGTGGCCATTGCTTTAAATGTAGAAGATTTTTATGGATCGTATGGGACTGTCATGCCATTCACTCAGATTCAGCAATTTTTAGCATTTTTCCTATTTGATTTATGCTTTTTAAAAACTTTTTTAAAAAAGATTTATTTATTTATTTGGAGAGAGAGAAGGGTAGAGGGGCAAAGGGAGAGAGAGAGAATTTAAGCAGACTCCCTGCTGAGCACGAAGTCCAACACCCGGCTCAATCCCAGGACCCTGAGATCATGACCTGAGCCAAGATCAAGAGTTGGCCCCTCACTCAACTAAGCCACTCAAGCACCCCTATGCTTCTTTATATAACTATGATAATATTTTGTTCTGAAACATTTGAAGTTGAAAAAGCAATACCTCTTACCCCACTTCTTTATCTTTAAACTTTTGTGGGAAAAAATTAAATATACAGAAACCGTTAAAGAATTTCACAGTAAATACTCCTATATCCATCACTTAGATTCTATAATTAGCACTTTATACTATTTGCTTTATCACCTATCCACCCATGTATATTTTTCTAAATTCTTTAGTATGTATGGATGAACAAACTACTTTGTGCTCTGAAATCAACCATATCATCTTGTTATATCTGCATTTACTGTATTGCCAAAACTCCAGTCTACCTGTGTGTCTTCGATCTATTTGGCCGTAGAACACATGTCACTTCAACTAACTTTTGGATGTCCCTCCACTTTACCTAGTATAGTGCCAGACACACATTCCATAAATACCACTTGATGCTGATAAACAGAGACAGAGATAGAGCCAAGTAAAGAATCACAATAAAACTAGAAAAAACTGGGATGCTTGGGTGGTTCAGTGGTTGAGCGTCTGCCTTCAGCTAGGAGCATGATCCCAGGGTCCTGGGATTGAGTCCTGCATCAGGCTCCTTGGCAGGAGCCTGCTTCTCCCTCTGCCTATGTCTTTGCCTCTTTCTCTGTCTCTTGTGAATAAATAAATAAAATCTTAAAAAAAAACTAGAAAAAACTGAGGGAGGAGGGGAGTAAATGAGAAGTGGGCCACAAGTGAATGGGTGAGAGACAAGCTAGAATTTGAAGAATTGGGGGGAAGAAAAGGGCCTTAGCCCACCTAGTACTTCCAGCAGTACTTCTGCTACTTTTCAACTCTCTCTTTAGAAGGATAGGTTCCAGGAAACGAGGGACAATTGCTGTTCAGCAGACCGCATGACAAGTCTCCTTGCTACTACTTAGGCACCTCCAATTAGTATATTCATGTGGCCTCATGAATATGCTAATCTGTAGGCTGTGGCATAGTTTTCGAGGGTATGGGTGGGCCACTGAAAACTTCTTTCATGCTAAGTCTGTTCTACAGGCCAAGGAGCACTTGCATTCAATGAATCCTGGTTTTCTTTTTCTTTATAACTTTTCCTTTCTTGCTGTTACTTATGAGTACAAGGATAGCTCTAATTTGCATTTATTGAACAATTTTGTGCCAAGCACTGTGCTAGCTGCTATCACATCATTAATGCTTCCTAACAACCCAATCAAATAGATACAACTTCTTTTCCCATTTGTCAGATAAGAAAACTTGAGACTCAGCATGGTTAAGTACCTTGTCCATAAGCCCAAATTCAAGCAACTGAGGTTTGTCTTACTCCAGACCTCAGTGGTCTTAACCACATTGTCTGATGAAATTTTTTAAAAATTGTCAACCCAGTTACATGCAAGTAAGTTTATTTTCACTGTATTGACTCAGCACGTGATTTATTCACTAAGCAACTCCAATTGAATCACTGAATTCAGAAGGAATTCAGTCATTCAGACTTTAGTCGTTAGAATGTTAGTATAGTAGTAGATTCAGATTGCTTGAGTTCAGACCCCAATTTTATCACTTAGCAGTTGAGTGAGTGTAAGTCACTTAACATCAGTAAGCCTCAGTTTCCTTACCTATAAAATGAAGATAATAATGTTTAGCATATAGCTGTGTTGCGAGGTCTAATTTAAATAATGTGAAGTATCATGCCTTGACTGGCATGCAGTAGGTGCTCAGCATATTCTAGATCACGTTCTTTCTTTCCTTTTTCCCTTTTGGGGCCATACCACTGACCTGTAGCTTTCATTTGAAGAAAACAAACTGCCTCTAGAATGTTTTTTGAAGAGAAAAATTATGAAGAGGAATATTAGGGTGACTCTTCCCAAGGCTAAGCAAGCACAGTTGCTTAACTCGTCTATGAGCATATTTCAAAATAAGCTAGAAACAAACCATGAGGAGAGTTGGATTGGTCCACCTCCCTCCCTCCTGGAAATTAGGGCCAACTTGTGACATTGTTTTCTATTTTGTTACTAGAGTAAATTCAACAATAGGTATAAACTATTAGACCTGAGGTATTGTTAAACACAGCCCCAGCCATTCCAAAGCAAGCAAGCCGAGATTGGAAGAGTATAAGTGACTTGACCAAGGTCAAACAGTGGGAAAATCAGGAGAACCTAGTTCTCCCCATTTCTTTTTTTAATATTTTATTTATTCATGAGAGACACATAGAGAGGCAGAGACATAGGCAGAGGGAGAAGCAGGCCCCCTGTGAGAAGCCTAATGTGGGACTCAATCCCAAGACTCCAGGATCATGCCCTGAGCCGAAGGCAGATGCTCAACTGTTGAGCCACCCAGGCGGCCCTCCCAATTTCTTATCCAGTGTTAATTATGGTTCCTTTGTGGGTTCTTAGGCAGGTGAAACCAAGTCTTGGTGTGCTGTTCACAGGATTTTGAACTGATTGGACTCTCAGGTTTGTTACAAGTTTGATTGATTCGGGGATGCCTGGGTGGCTCAGTGGTTGAGCATCTGCCTTCGGCTCAGGGCGCGATCCCGGGATCTGGATGAGTCCCACATCGGGCTCCCCGCAGGGAGCCTGCTTCTCCCTCTGCCTGTGTCTCTGCCTCTGTGTGTGTGTGTGTCTCTCATGAATAAATAAATAAAATCTTAAAAAAAAGTTTGATTCAGAAAACATGAAGTGTTTTTTTCTGGTTCAAGTCAAGTTGTTTCTTTCAAAGTGTTAGCATTTCTGTTTTGTTTGGGATTTAGCAAATTAACATTGTTTCTTCCCATTTTAGGTTCATAGTTTGATTCAAGTTTTTGGTTCTTTGAAATCTTCCACTGGGATTTTTGTTTTTGACAAAAATACTCAGAATCTAAGGTGGTTAACAATGGGAATTCATTTGAAAAGGCCAGTCAGGGATCCCTGGGTGGCGCAGCGGTTTGGCGCCTGCCTTTGGCCCAGGGCGCGATCCTGGAGACCCCGGATCGAATCCCACGTCAGGCTCCCGGTGCATGGAGCCTGCTTCTCCCTCTGCCTATGTCTCTGCCTCTCTCTCTCTCTCTCTCTATGTGACTATCATAAATAAATAAAATTAAAAAAAAAAAAAAAAAGAAAAGGCCAGTCAGGCTTGGTGATGGCTGCTGAGAAGCAGCTCCAGTGGATTAGGGAACCATTAGTGTTTATATTCTGGAGCTTGAAATCAAGATAATGAAAACATTGCAATGGTTATTGGTGTATATGTTTGTGAGTTTGTTTTTATCAGGATGCTCTGATGCTTTCATTTCCATTCTTGCTAATCTGGGTTGAAACTACCACCTCTGTCATTGCCTTTTGACATATGCTGTCAGTCATGTTCTTGATATGATCCTCATCTTTTGACTGTGGGAAAGAAGTGAACAAAACATTATCTTCTTGTGCTTTTCCCTTTACTTTGAATGGCCCTACTGAGGAACTTGGGGAATATGAATTTCAAGCTTAAATGTATGGAAGAGTTCAGTTGCAATGCCCAAAGGCAGAACAGCGTGACTCTGAAATACAATCTTTGTTCCTTTCTTACCAGTGTGGTTTTAAGAATCGCAGGCAAGCCTCCTCTGCCAAACCTGAAATTGGGTTGACAATTTTGTTAGTGGCCAGCTATGCCAAAGGTAGGGCTATGGCGGGGTGGGGGTGGGGGGTTGCAGTGATGAGAACTCTGGAGGACTGTATCCCACCTGCCTGACTTTCCACATGCCAAATGAAAGTGAGTTCTGGTGCAAGGGCTGTCAGTGCTTTTTCAAGCTGTTGACTATTTACCTAAGCATTTGGAAGGCTAGTATAGCAGCTGTGGTGGTAAAAAGGCTATTCCCAATACTTCAAAAGGCAAGTACTTTCTAGGAGGTGAGGTTTTGGGTGATTCCAGCTGATATATTTCTGCTTAGAGAAAAATCTCTCATTTCAGATTCATTTGCTCTCCTTACCTCCTCTCTTTTGCCCCCCTTCTTTTCTCCTCCCCTCCCAGCCCTGTCCTCTCCTTCCCTCTTTTAATGATTTACTCCCTCTTAGCTACCAGTCACCAAACTCTTTGTGATCCATCTTATCCATTTTTCCCATTGACTTAACATAGATTTTGGATACATATTTTACTGGCATTTTCAGTATTGGCAATGACATTCAAAGGGACAATTAGAGAAAGTTTTCTTTCTTCTCTTAGATAGTGGGCTCGGCACTTGTTTGAGGACACAGATGGCATTAGAAGGGGCCAAGGGGAGCTGACATCTGATATTTCTGCTATAGCTCCCACTTTTTTTGGCTGCTTCAGATTTGGCCCATGTGGACAGACACACACTTGGGTAACCACCATACAGATGGAAATCAGGACATGTGGGATTTGGCTGAACCAAAGGTCCCCAAACATTGCCTGGATCATTTAGTGCCCCAGGTGTGGCCACCCCAGGACTTCATGTGCTAAAATTGTGTCCCAGCTTAAGCCAGCTGGTCACTGTATATATAGTATCAAGGCAGTTTGGAGCCTCATAAAACATGACTTTGGATTTTTACCTTGTGGATTTAGACTTAGCTAATCAACCTGAATTCTTCCACACATACTAGGCAGTGAGGATATACCAAATTAATAGAAAGATTTAATAGAAGTTGATGTTCATGTCCTGTAGCTTGCATTCTAAATGGGACATAATACTAGACCATATGAAAACAAATGAACTGACTTTCCAGAAAGGAAAGAAGGAATTAAAGGGCTTCAGTTTCTTTAATAAACTTTGATGTATTATGTATCAGATTTAAAATTTTTTCCTTTAAAACAATTTCCCTTCTGTGGCATTTTAAGAGCAAACAGTGCTTCCTTCCAACTTTAAAATTGGAAGAATTGAGAATTCTTTTCACAAAATTATATTGGCTCTTTCTTTTTATTTTTCTTATGTGATGGAGGTGCTTGACTTCAGCCATTTAGGCAGGATTTGTTTCAGAGTATAACAATAATAATTCCATACAATTTTATAGCCTTTTACAATTTAAAAAGGGATTTTCACATCTGTTATCTCATTAACTCTTCATAGCAATCCTCTGAAGCAGTCAGGATAGGTACTACTGTGTCCAATTTGTAAACAAGGAAACTTAAGCTCAGATAAATTAAGTGACTTGTCTAAGGTAACACAGCTAGAAATTTATGGATCTGGAGCCTGAATCCAGGTTTCCTGATATCCAGCTCCAGTATTCCTTCAATTATGTCCTGTTTCGTTTCTAAGCGACTGTTTCCTTTTTGTTCCTTACTCATGACTAATCTTCAAATTGGTCTAAATAATGGGCTTCAGTTTAGCATATGAGTAAAACTGAAGCATTAATAGGCAAAGTGCCTTCTTAAGGTCATCTATGGAAAGAGTCTTATATATAGCTCTTAGCTTTTCATCTTGACTTTAACTGAACTATTTTTTGGTATATGTAGATTGTTTTCCAGTTTTAAATATATGCACAATAGTTGTGTGATCTAGTGATTATAGGTGTGAAAGCTGCACCTGGGGAATGGGACTAGGGATGAAAAGTTGGCTTAAAATAATTAGCTTCTTGCCTTTTTGTTAAGAAATGTCATGTTTGATATAATTTAATTTCTTCATACTTCCTTTGCTTCCAGCCTTTTAAATATAATTCTTTGGAGGAAATTAGCAAATATTCATTTTGAATGTTGATTTCTCAGGAACAAGAGTAGCTAGAGGAAAGAGAAAGCAGAGGGGTGACTTTTCATGCTCTATAAGAGTGGGGAAACATTATTTCGTTTGGAGCTGTGAGCTAAGATTTCTTCTAAGGCATGCAAATTGTAAAGTTCTGATTTGTCAACTGCATGCTGTTTCTTTAGGCACTGATGTATGAAATCCCGAACGAATTCTCCGATGAACATACTGCTAATTGCTTCTCCACCTGCTCTCCAACCTCCTCCTCCCCACCCCCTCCACTCCCAATTCAGCCTATAAGTGTCCGTCATTGGAGATGGATGGTGACACATGCAGTAATAGCAATTCATAAAAGCCAGTTCCAGCCCTTGTCTTCAAGGCTCCTGGATTTTCCACTGCCTGCTTTTGTGTAAGTGAAGTGGATGGAAGTGCTACTGGCATCAGAATCCACCTCCCTATGCTCCGTTGTTAGAGCTCAGTTGCTCGGCTGGAGCTGAGCTAAACAGAAGCATCAGATCTAAGCTGAATTGTAACTGTTTTTTTTCCCCAATGGGGGGGTGGGTTAGGGGTAGTGTGTAGTGGGGTTTGGGGTTCTTTGGCTTTTCTTTTTGTGGAAAGAAGAGGGTAAGGGGAGAATAACTCACGGTAGGATACAACGTGAAACAGTTCCTTGAAGAGTGTCACGATGTTCCTGGTACAATATACAGGTATAGTATGTTTTATTTTATCTGAAATTTCCCTTTTGTTTCAAAGTGCATTCCTCTCTTATTTTGCCTCCAGTTTAACTGTACTGAAGGACAAATAAGGTTCTAATGAGCTAAACAAAACAGCTGCACAAACATGCCTGCCCCTTGCTATAATGTTTATAGCAGATTGCTATGTAAAATCTGGGGTTTCTGTTAAATTGATAGTCCTGATCCCTTAATTGTGCTTGCTTCTCTGCTGTATTCTTGTGTTGAATTTCTCAAGTCTTATGTCTGCAACTGGTAATGCAATATAGCCTAGAGTGTTTGCACAGAAGACACAGTGCTTTGGAAGCAAAAAGCAATTTTTAAACACTTAGTGTGTTGTATTTCTCTTGAGTTTATTAACTCTCATATTTGTCAATTGGTTGTCTAGATTTGGGATATAGTTAAGAGAAGGGAAACTTCAAATAGGAAGCATTCCAGAACACATTTATTTTGGTAAATTTATTTTTATTTCATTATTTGACCAGATTGATGAACATTATATATTATTGTTGTTTGTTCTCTTGGTAGAAAAAAAAAGTGCTGGAAACAGCAAGGCTAAAAATGCCAGCAGCAAATCATTTTGTATTGTAAAATATCATTGGACCGGAAGTGTTCCTTAAGTATTCTCTTAAGCTTTTAGAAATATATTGGTCTATAATAATGAAGAACCTGAAGACTGATCAGACATTGGTGAATGTTGTTTAAAAGGCTTCTTATATAGCAGTTAGACAGATAAGATCTGTCCAAACAAAAAAAACCTTGAGAAAGTTTCAATTTCCTGCTGAACAGAACATAAGCTTAGTTCCTACAACTATATGTTTTGATAAGTTTAAATATTTATTGTAAAGACTCCATTCATGCTTTATTGTCCTTAAAATACTATGCTCCTGTACTTAAGAGCTAAAAGATCATGTTCTGTTTTGATGCGTGGTTTGACAGTTGATTTCACTCCTCATTAATTGGACAGCATGCAGATGATGTGGAGAAGTGAGTGAGTGACAGTATTTCAAGGTTACGCTGAAGAGCATACAGTGAACCTTAGTGCCTGGACCAACAGCTGCTGAATTGAATTGTCTGCAATTAAAGCAACAGCAGGTTTGTGTAGTCTCCCTGCAGCCCATTTATTTGAATTTATAGCTTCAGTTTCTTCTTTGGTTAGCGGTTGGTTTGTTTCACTAAGTGGTGGAGAGTTGTGCTTGTTGGATGTTTTCTCCATACCCCAATGCATGCTTGACTCCAGAAGAGCTGTCTCTGTACATTTTTAATGTGAGAAGTTCTTATTTTTTCTCTTTGGACTAAAAAGAGAGACTACTTTGTTTACTACAGAAGCAAATAGATATATTTTCATGGAAAATATTGCTTGGTTCAATAAATAGAGGTATTACTGGTTTAAATTTCTGGCAGTGAAAAATGTTGGACTTTTTTATGCTACTGGATTACTATATCTGAGAAGAACTCCGTGCTAATAAAAGCATATATGTTAAAAAGATAGTGATATTATCTCCTTGCCATCTCTCAATTCTAGGGTGACCTAATGAATGATGTCAAACCCAACTAGGTGCCTTTTATGCCTGAATTTTATTTGCATGCTAATTATGAATACGGGTTTAATTTCCTCGTGGTTTTACTCTATTAAAAAATAACTTCTAATTACAATACAGTTGTCAGTTATTGGCTGATAGTGGATGTAGTGTAAAATATTTACACAGTGATTTCACATACGCTTGCTCAGTTTATCCTCATGACAACCTGGTGTGAGTGCAGTGGCATTATGATCTCCATTTCAGAGGTAAGAAAACTGAGACTTCCAAGATAAGTAATTGGCCTGAAGTCTTAAATCTAACAAGTGGCAGAGCCCAAACTCATAGATTAGATGATCTGATTCAAGAACCTGTGCTTTGTTTCCCCCATATACCAGGCTGCCTCACAGTTGATGGATCCAGGGTAAATTTGACTTAAGCTACTAGTCAAGAAAACTAAATATATTCATTTACTTAAAGAAAGTCTTATTTGATAGAACTCTAGAAATTTTTTCCAAACTATTTTATTTTAATACATGAGTATTTTCTAGATCAATTTTGCTGATACATAAAGAAACATTCATCTTTTGATTAACTTTACATCAATATGAATGAAGATAGAACCTTGTGAAATTTGGAGGAATTACAATGTCCAATCAAAAACATTAATGTGGAACATTTTCTTTTTAAAGTAAGCTAGTTTGTTTTTAATATTCTGCTCAATAAACATATATAGCTGTTTTCATAAAAGTATGTGTATTTTAAAATATACTGATCATGAATGTGAAGTGCTACATGTTTTCAGATTTGAATATTTTATCCAGATCAACAGAAAAAATATACAGCTAACTCAGTTTCATACTTTCCTTAGTGCTTATCTTATCTACCTATCAAAATAAAATAGACCAGATTTTTCATCTTTTTAAATTTCCAAATGATTTCTCAATTTTAAATTCAATAGTTTAAAGGGGGAAAAAACATATTTTGTGTCCCATTGAAGAAGGGACTAAAACTGTTTAAAACTATGTTATCACTTCATCTGAGCCCATATACTTGAGGAGCTCATAGTAGTTCTCTGGTAAACAGTTTTGAAAACCTCTTCAGGAAACATTCTTTTTTTAACTTTTAAAAAAATTTTTTATTGGTGTTCAATTTGCCAACATATAGAATAACACCCAGTGCTTATCCCATCAAGTGCCCCCCTCAGTGCCTGTCACCCAGTCACCCCCACCCCCCGCCCACCACCCCTAGTTCATATTCAGGAAATATTCTTGAAGCCATCATTCCTGGCTCTGGATTTATTAGACTATGCCATATTGTCGGGAAATGACTGGATGCTCATGCCGTAGACCACTCTTCTTTAGCATTTGACAATGAATATTTGAGAATGTTGTCAAGAAAATGAACCAGAGATAGAGCCGGTATTGTTATGATCTGTGAGACTCTTGGAAAAATGTTAATGGATATATTGTTTCAGAGACCATGTAATTGGAATTTACCCTTATCTAAGATGATATCTTTATACTTTAACATATCTTTAGCCAAAGCTTTTCTTATGTTGATCCTTGATAGAAAAAAGGAAAAGAGATTGATATAAAGCTCTTTTTATCATTCTTTAAACTTAAATGGAATTTGACACTTAAAAAAAATGCAGGAGGGAACTTGGGGGAATGGGTCAGGGTCAGAGGGAGGGGACTTGGGAACATGGGGTGGGTGATTAGGAGCTACATATCAAACTTGGTTTCAGGTGGCAAATTTTCTTTGCAATTGAAAGCTCTGGCTAACACCCCTCACCCCATTCCTCTTTCTGGGAACAAGCACTCTAAATATAAATTAAAAGGAGCTTATTAGGACTTTAAAAAAAGATTGTCATTTTCTGATTGGAGAAAGAAAAAGTCTTTCATCTGCAAAACAATCATTTTTTCCCTAGGTTCTTTGAGGCCAAGAGAAATTAGAGAGGGCGTAGAGTTCTAGGTTCTGGCTGTTCAGGGAGCTGAAGTTGATTGATGGATTTTTCCTTTCAGTATATCTCTGAGTATGAAGCCAGGTCTTCTGGATGGGAGTATGAGAGCTAGTGTACACCAGCCAGTGGTGTGCTGGAGCTGGCTTGCACCAGCTTATGTAAGGGGATCACTGGGATCACTAAAAATATCTGCAAATTTAAAAACTTACTCATATCTGTCTTTTTGCAAAAAACACTAAAGGTGCTCATTATGTGTAATAGATAAGGTGTGCTGTCTATGCAGGATGGTATATTGCATATGCCCTTTGGTTTGCTAAACTATACTGATCCCCATACCTTGGTACAGCACTAATGCCTTTGAGGGTTGTTGTACCTAGCACAATTAAGTATGTCCCCTATATATACACATGATAATAATAGCTAACATTTATTGAGTGCCTACTATGTACCAGACCATGTTATAAATACTTTATATGTATGAACTCATCAACTTTCACAGCATTCCAGTGAGGTAGGTAGTAGTATCTCCATTTTAAGGGTAGGAAAACTGAGACTTAGAGTTTAAGTAACCTTTCTACCAGGCCACACAATTACTAAGTAGCAGAACCAGGATTCCAACACAGGAAGTCTGTCTCCAGAACCTGTGCCTTTAACTACTATGCAATATGTTCTGTATCTTTAAGGGCACTTCACCGAAGAAGCTGTTTGCCATTGGTGTGCCACCCATAGCAGATATCTCATTGTCTGTGCTTTTGGAAGACATAGAAAGTATAGCGCTGTCTTTCTGCTTACCTGACTGTGGAAAATTCTGCTTTCTTCTGACCTTCATTGCTGGTCCTCTATTGCCAGAGTTGTGGTGGATCATTGCATCTCCAGCATCTTCTAAATACTGCTTCTAGACATGCTCTTTCTTCAGATGTTCAACTAAAACAAAATCTCATATTCCGTTGCTTCTCTCTTGATTCCCAGCTTTTGGCAAGCACAAACATTGCCAACCAGGGTGCAATTTTTGTTCCATGCAGCCAAATGACCAAATCATAGGACATCTTCCCTGCGTCTACTCTCACTCCATTTTATGCCTAGCTGTTGGGAGTGTTCTTCCTAAATGTAGATCTTGTCATATCACCTTTCTCTTCAAGCACCTACAGGCTTTGATGGTAGTGGTTTTTTTTTGTTTGTTTTGTTTGTTTTTTTTCCCAAACAGGCCTTCAGGACCATCCATGGTCTTGTCCCAGAAACCCAGAACTCATTTCTCAACTACACAACTTTCTCTAAACCTTGTTCACTAGCCACTCTAGACCACTTCTGGGTCATGAGGTACACCTCAAAAGTTCAAGCTCATGTGCTTTCACTTCTTCCCATTCTCTACATTTTAACTACCATTCTTCCACATCTCTGACAACCCTAGAGTCACTCAACATTTAAAGTTCAGCTCCAATGACACCTTCTCCTATATTATAATACTTGTTTTTGGTCTGTCTTTCCCCACTAGACTGAGCTCTTTGAAATTAAAAAATTTATTTTAGTAGTCTTTTAGCACCTAGTCTAGTGCCTTGTACATACTTACCATTTACAAGCAATATTTAGGCCTTCAGAAATCGCACAGTTTTTCTCCTCTCCTGCTAGCTCAGGGTTTAGAGCGGTTTCCAGAGCCTGAGAGCTCCAGAAGCTGAATGGCTAGATAGCTTCTGACCTGCATTCATATTATGGAATATTCTGTCCAGAAGATTTGTTTTGTTTGTAGCATGACTGTCTTGATTTTTTTCTCTGTATTCACCTTTGCTCAGATCTACAATGTCTTGAAAGCTCCTTCTTTCACCTTTGTGGAACACTTTTGTAGAGAGACAAGGGATTGCTATGTATACATATTAATATTTACCCACACAAGAAAATGAATCAGAATGTGTAAATTGATCATTGAAATTTTTGATTCATAATCATAGTGTTTCTCAAAATGTGGTTTAGTGACTACTTGTGTCAGTATTACCTAGGACATAGGTTTTAAATGCAGATTCCTGGATCCCCATCCCAGACCTACTGACTCACTGAGTTATCTGCATTTAGCAAACTCCCCGGATGATTATTCTGTACAACTGACTTTTGAGAACCACTGTTCAAAGTCAAAAATAAAATGTTAAATACTAATCTATATTCTTTGGGAATACAAGTATTAACAACATCATGGGAAAACTGTCATTAAAATGGTTTAAATTTTTTGGTCTGACATTGGAAGTCTTAGTCTTCTGGTGTCTAACCCAGTGCTGTCCAATACAACTTTCTGTGACACTGCAATTTTCTATATCTTCATTGTCCCACAAAGCAGCCACTGGCCACATACGGCTTTTGAACACTGAAATGTGACTGCTGCAACTGAGGAACTGAATTTTTAAGTTTAGTTAAATTGAGATTTAAATAGTTACGTGTGACTATTCGATGCAATACTGGAAGTGCAGATCCAGAAAGGTTGGCTATCTAGAATGAATAATTTCCTTAGGGGTCTAGGTGGCTACAGTGATCATTGTATTGGGTGGTAATCAAACAGGAACATCATTTTCTTTGACATACAGGACATTGCATTTCTTTTTTAAAATAGTTTAAAATTGAAAAATGGCCTAAAGTGAGTTATTCTCAGAAATTATTTAACCAATTATGATCTCAATTAAATTTGAAGGAGATCTACACTCTGCATCTCTCATCAGTACTATTTTTCTAATCATATTGGTTTGCTATTGAGAGCTGGCTGATAAGCCCTGATTTCAGAGCTTGGGATAAGAAGGTTGAATTAATCAAAGAAAGAGCTTCTGGCTTCAGTGTTTAGGTCATAGATACTTTCAGACATTTTAGCTCTCATAGACCCTTTAACCATTCTCTTTTGAATTGATCAGCCCCTTAGCCACTCATTACTCATTACTTTTCGGCTTCCATTTCTTTACCTGACAAATCTTCCTTGAACCAGTATATACCCCTTTCAGCATGATTTCATTATTTAGATAGTATTAAGACTTTGGAAGAATTTGAATCAGAAATGTATTGTAATGTCTACATAAAGAGACATAAATCAAGGTACCCTGTTTTATTGTGTGGAGTTCATCGTGTGTATTATTTGTACTTTGGTGGCTTTCTAAAATGAACCGAGTGTCAGAATCGATGGTTTTGGAAAAAAACGTGTACGTAAAATAATGTCCTTGACTGTTGCTATCTGTGACAAGTATATGATAAATAATTATGCCTGCCTGAACTGCCACTGTTGCCTGTATTCTCTGTACTCTTCAGTTGCTAAAAATTTTAGCACATCCTAAAATTTCCTTTTCTCCCTTCACATTCTTCACTCACTTTGGCTCTGCTATTTTCAGTGGACAGCAGACCACCCCCCACCCCACCCCCACTCTTTTTGTACCATTCAGACTCACTCCCAGAATCTATTGTTGTATCCTGCCTCACTGAACTGCCTGGAGGAGTTCAAACCTGGTGTTTTAAAGTGCCACTCGGGGCCACCCTTGAACACTCTGTAAATAGGTTCTTTTGTTTTGAGAACTAAAGAGTTAGTATCATAGCTACAGTTTTGAGAAATGCATAAAGACAAAACCCATTTGGAACTAAAGAAACTGTTTAACCCCTTGCCTCTCCCTTCCCTCTAGCAACAAACTACATCTGTAATTTTCAGTGACATTTTTACTTTATTTAGGAAGCCAGATATTTCTTTCAGTGAAAAAGTTTACTCTGATCAGGACCCTTCATAATTCAAGCCAGGGTGGAGAAGAAAGCAAATATATTTTATTTTTTATTTTTTTTTGCAAATATATTTTAAAGGTATATTATAGAACTGTGCTAGGAGCTTTACATAAGTTATTTCATTTAATCCTCATTAGCCCTCTAAATAAATGTTGTCTGTGTCCCTTACCCAAAGCTGTATATACCACTAACTTGTCTCCAGCTCCGTGCCTAGACTCCAAAGCCTGCATTCCCACAGCTTTTTTACTTATACACGAACTTAGGAATGGTTGTCTTTCCTATTGTGGGGGGAGAGAGAGAGAGAGAGAGAGAGAGAGAGAGAGAGAGAGAGAGAGAGAGAAGGTTCTCAGCACTAGGGTGTTTCCTCACAAAAATCCCAGATCAGTGTAAAGTGAGAGAATGTAAAGAAAACATTCCCTGTGTTAACTCTCTACCAAATAGGAATTGGAATGTATCCAGTTAAAGTTCTGATGAAGAGGTTGTAAAGAAAGCCTTCTTTAAATTCTTTATACATTCTACTCACTGCCACTCCCATCTGCTATGCTAAATTGCTAACTCTTGCTGCTAAATATGGTTGGCAGTTTCCCAAACACTGCCCTTTGGTTTGGAGGCGGAGCCAGAACCCCAAAGAACTACAACTCTAATATGCCTTCCTGAGTCCTACAAATTTTCCCAGCTTATTCAGTGGAAGTTGTACAATTTGGATTCACCTAAACTTTTGATAAGGACTTTGAAGAATATCAAATAATTGTGACAATCCATATTTAATAAAAATTACGATAATCTGCAAGTAAGTCAGACTATTCTGGAAAAGCTTTTTGGGTGGCATATTAAATTTTTTCTTGGTTGTAAATGTCATACAAAGAGATCATCAAAAGTAAATTTGATTCATGCTTTTAAAAGTCTACAGGTGATAGGAGATAGTAAACTATTTTAAGAGCGCAATATGATCTGGCATTTAAAAAACCAATATGGTTTTGAGTAACTGACATGGATATAGAGAAATAACTTCTTAGGGCAAAGTAGCGAGAATCCCTTTTTAATTGGTAATAAGACTATACCCAAGTTTCTATTCTCTGAAATTGAGATGCTTGAAATGGAAAAGAGCAATTGAAATGTTTAAAGGATCCAGGGAGAGTGGTTTATAATGGTGAGATACAAAGTAAATACAATAAAGATTTCAGCTTAAGTAGTTAGTATTGGCGCTCATGACTATTTTGAGTGATGTGAGCAATAAAGAGCACGATCTGGCAGAAAAAGGGATAAACACAGACAGAAATATGACCATTGGAGAAATGAGCCTGGGATTCCAGTAGTATCTTTCCCCCTCCCAAATAGCATTCCCTGAGTGCCCTCCTCTTGGGCCTCATGAGGCTTTTGACAAGAAGGGAAAGACATGGTCTGGAGAGAAAGGGTCTGAAATGACAAGGGCATAATTGTTTTGTTAAACATTTACAGTTGTTTAAAATAAAAAGAACTCCCACCTAGCACAAACTCTCCAGAACTTTTCTTTGCTGGCTTCGCATCAAGACCAGATGAAGCACAAGCTGTAGAGAAGAACCTCACTCTAACATGGAATATGATCTAAGGCACTACCCTTCTTGGAACTTCTCCATGGGGATTTATTACTGGAAGTAACAGAAGGGCTATGTTAGAGCATTAGGACACAGTTCCAAGGCATGAACCCTAAGGTTGGGATTTATAGTGCAGCTCTGGTGTACTAGCTGGACAATGAGTACAATTTTGCTGCAGATGTTTTCCATTTGAGATTTTAGGTATAGGGCTTTTGTGTATGCCTAAGATATCAATGAGCCAGGATAAGTCAGGATTACTCACTTAGCTGGTACTGACTATGGGTTGCCTGTACTTTACCAGTCCAATGAGAAAGGTACTTGACTTGAAGCTGTTTAGCCATTTCTGATCCTCATGTCGCTATTGGTAAGCTACCCCTTACAGGATATTAAACTGCCTCTTGCTGTTATGAAACAGATGATGGATAATCAGCTTTTCTCACTGTATCTAAACCTTTCTTCTTCAGTATAGATTCATTCCAACTAGTTGTAAAGTGTAAAGTGGAGTAAAGGACTGCTACCCCATGAGGTTTTAAATCTAGATCATAATGGACCACCCAACAAATGATTCTACTTCATGATCCCAAGTTAAAGTTATTCACAGAGAGAAAAAGCATTGTAGAATGGAGTGCCAGTTTCTTATGACATTTGTGGATTTAGGCCAAAATATTTGAATCTTTCAGCCAAGAGGTTCATTCTGAAGCTTGAGAAGCAACTTGTAAAAATAAGCAGCCTGCATATTCTCTATCTGATGAAAGGACAAAGGATGGTAGAAAGAGAAAAGACAGTCCAGAATTATTTGTATTTATTAACTATTATCAGTATTAAGTACAACGTAGGACCCTATTCTTATTAATATTTATGAAATGCTACCCTTAAAGCTATAGACTACAAAAAGAATAATCCAGTAGATGGGCCATTGCTAAATGATTGAGCCAGAGACAGCATATAAATATTAGAAATGGCCTAGACCACAGCATCAAGTTTTATTATTTCATAAGAAATCACTGTTGGGACTTATGAATCTAGGGGGAATATGTAAGTACTCACTTATTCCTGACTAATGAGGAAATAATTAAGAATGAGAAAAAGGTTTATAGATGAAAGTTTGTAATATATGCACTTTAATAGAATCTTAGGGTTATAAGAAACCATAAAGGCTATTGAGACACGTCTCCCTCTTTTACCACATATATATATACAATCTGTTACATGAAAACATCTACTCCATCTTCAAATGGTCATCCAGTTTACGCTTGGATACTTCCAATAATTTGGCACTTTGCACTATGAGGTAGCACATTTGATCTTTGAATAGCGCGAGTTATTAAATGTTTGCATACATGAGCCAAAATACCTCTTCCTTCAGCATCCACCCAATGTTCTTACTCAGGCATAGCACTATTCACACAAACTGCAACATGATTTATATTGTGTGGTGACCCTGACTCTGCTTACCCCTTGGGGCTTATACCAAGCAAACTCACCCTGTTTCCATATGGCAACCCCTCAAATTTTGGAAACAATTATGTGCTTTCCAAGTGACTGATTTTCTCTTAATAGCTTTATTGGGGTATGATTTACATACCATACAATGAACTCATTTTAAGTATATAATTTAATTATCTTTAGCATATTCAGTGCTATGCAACCATCATCAAAAATTCAGTTTTATACCATTTCATTACTCCCCAAATAAATAAATCCTGATCCCCTTAGCCATTATCTCCCTAACTCTCCATTCCCTCCAGTCCTAGCCAGCTAATCCATCTTTCTATGGATCTGCCTATTCTGGACATTCCATATGAATGGGATCGTGTAAAATATGTGTCCCTTTGCATTTGGCTCCTTTCACTTAGCATATTTTTGAGATTCATGCATGTTGTAGCACATATCAGTACTTCATTCCTTTTTATAACTACACAGTACTCCATTACATCACTATACCACATTTTGTTTATCTACACGAGTTGATGGACATTTGGGTCATTTCCACTCGTCAACTATTTTAAATAATGCTGCTATGAGAATACATGTACAAGTTTTTGTGTGGACGTATGTGATCATTTATCTTAGGTATATACCTGGGAGTACATACGTGGTTCATATGGTAACTCTATGTCCAACTTGTTGAGGAGCCATTAAAATTGTTTTCCAAAGTGCTTGTGTAATTTTATTTTATTTTATTTTATTTTATTTTAATTTTTTTGCTTGTGTAATTTTAAAATACCACCAAACAATGAATAAGGGTTCCAGTTTGCCCACAATCTTGTCAACAGTTATTTTTATCTAATACTACTAAGGAGCCATTCTAATAGGTGTGAAGTGGTATCTCATGGTTTTGCAAATATTTTCTACCACTCTGTAGACTGCCTCTTCACTTCCATGATTTTATCATTTGCAGTACAAACATTTCTGATTTGATGAGGTCAATTAATCTATTTTTTCTTTTGTTGCTTTATGTTTTGGTGTCATACATAAGAAACCATTGCCTAACTCAAGGTCTCAAAGATTTACTCTGGTGTCTTCTAAGAGTTTTACATTTTTAGCCCTTATATATGGGTTTGTGAACCATTTTTAGTTCATTGTTGTATACAACGTGAGATCAAGATCCAACTTTATTCTTTTGCATGTGGATATCCAAACACCCCAGCACTACTTGTTGAAAAGACTTTTATTTCTCTATTGTGTAATCTTAGTGCTCTTGTCAAAAATCAATTGGTGCTAAATATAAGGGTTCACTTTTGGATACTCAATTCTGTTTCATTGTTCTATATGCCCGCCCTTATAACAGTACCACACTGTCTTGATTATTATAGTTTTATAGCAATTTTTGAAGTTGGGAAGTGGGAGTCTTCCAACCCTGTTCTTCTTTTCTTTTTAAGTTTATTTATTTATTTATTTATTTATTTATTTATTTATTTATTTATTTATCTAGGAGAGACACAAACACACACACAGAGAGAGAGAGAGAGAGAGAGAGGCAGAGACACAGGCAGAGGGAGAAGCAGGCTTCATGCAGGGAGCCCGATGTGGGACTCGATCCCAGGTCTCCAGGATCAGGCCCTGGGCTGAAGGCGGCACTAAACTGCTGAGCCACCCGGGCTGCCCTCTGTTCTTTTTTTTAAGGTTGTTTTGGTTATTCTGGGTCTCTTATATCTCCACTTGAATTTTAGAATTGTTGTGTCAGTTTCTTTAAAAAATAAAAAAAAGCCAGTTTGGATTTTGAAAGGGATTGCATTGAATCTATCTATAGAGTGAATGATGTTTTAAAAGGCACAAATGTCATTTAGAATGGGACCCCCCCAAAAAAAATAGAATGGGACCCCAGGTGGGGTGGTTCCATATACAATTTCCATATGCCCTTTCTCACTAGCAATATCACTTCAGAACTAAAGCTTATACCTTTTACAACTAATATTTTATTTCTAAAGTTGCCAGAATCCCCATGGTATAAGTAGGTAATATAAGACAACCCAAATTAAGTGTCCTGTTCAGTGACCTGCACATCTCCCACATTCAACTAGGATTATTCCTATCAGAGTGAAGAAATCAAGAAACAAAGTTGAAAGAGAAAATTGGCTAATCAGAGATGATTTCTTTTCATTAAGTCCCCTCCTGGAATGCAGGTGTCTGTGTGTGTGTGTGTGTGTGTGTGTGTGTGTGTGTGTTTCAACATCAGTGTCTGTGTGGGTGCTGAGTGGCTGTGTATGTGAGTATGCATGTTTCTGTTTTAATCCTTGCGCACAGATGTGCACACATGCATGTATGTGTGCAAGTATGTGTGTGTGTTCTTGTGTCTTCTGTTTTGTTTTTGCTTTTTGAACTCTAGTAATAGTACCTTTGGATAATGAAATAGAGTGTTCCAAATAAGCTTTGTGACATTTCATCCTTTTAGCTGAGCTTATTGAGATTTCAGAGTTGCACATGAATCTGACTGTTCCACCTGAAAAGGGGGTTTGTAATCTTATCTTTTGTTTCTCTGCTTTTCCCCGTATACTTTGTTCCCTTTGCTTTATACAAATTTATGCACTTGTTTCTTGATGATTAAACTGTAGCTCCCTAAGATCTCTATAGTTCAATCTTCCTCCCTACACTGCTGTGATCATCTGTCCTGCCAGCCTTGTGATACTGGTTTATGGGCCTTTGTCCTTTCTTCCCACCTCTTACTACCAGGGAGTCAGTTCTACAGAGCCTTTCTAATTCCCTCACACCCCATCCCTTATATGGTGCCAAAAGTGCTTCCCAATTACAGATGAAATAGGCCATGACAAACACTTCTTAAGCGTATGGAATATAGAAGCTAGTCCTTAAGAATGAAGAGAATTCAGTTTGTATGTTAAAGGTTAGTCAACTAGAAAGCTGTTGTTATATATTTCCTCTATCTTTTTAAAAGTTTCCCTGCCTTCCTTCCTTCTTTCTTTGCTTTTTTTTTTCATTTCTCTCATTAGCATGGTGAACATGCAGAGGTAGATTGGGAATGAAAGTAGGTAATAGTTGGCAAGTATTATTAAGTCTAAGCCAATGCTGAAATCAAGTAGAGAGAGGATATGCCATTTGGGGAAATATCAAAATATCAGGGGCTGGGGAGACATCGTTTGAGAAGATTTCTTGGAGATTATGATATGATCTTCAGTGGCTATTACATCAGCCTGAGGATCACTGAGATAAACAAAAATGACTGCTCTATCATCAATGAGCATTTTACTTTTTATTGGTCTGAAATGATTCTCTGTATCTTAACAGTTGCTTTTACCTTACAAAATAAAACAAACAAAAGAACAAATGCTGAAGACAATAGAAAATTACATAGAACAACTTCACAGATTGTTCACAATGTTTGCAATTTGCTATATCTAGGAGCCAAAGGAGGTATAGAAGCTTTTGTTCTCTCTGCAGTGAGTCTGCCTATTTTAAATTCTAGCAGATTATGTGGGAATGGGAACACCACTATCTGAAATGGGCAAATAGAAGAAAAATGATCTGGGGCCTCTCCTAGCTTCAAATTACATTTTCCAAATAATTGTACTAATTAGAGATTTTTTCCTTTTAAGATACCAATGTCCCATGAGAAGGTTAAACCTCAATCATATTTTAGCATCAATTACTTTAAGCAGATATTCAGATCAATTCTTATCTGAGGTTTCTGCCTGAGTAGTAGGCAGGTGTAAGAGAGGTGTGTGCATTTCCTTATCTTTACCTGTTTGATGATATTCTGTGAAAGGACTTTCAAAACACTTCTGTGGTAAAGAACTCAAGTGTTGGGATAGGATGAAGTTGCATGATAAAGATTAATTTTATTCTTAGTTTGTCCTTCTTCTTCACCTTTCTAAATCCTATCCAACCTACCAAACTCAAATTCTACATATCACAGAAAGCCTCCCCTTTTTCTGCCAGGCTACATTGATTTCCTCCTTTGAACTGCAACAGTATTTGCTCCCTGTACCACCCAATCCAAAGTTCAGTTTGGTATTATATCTCCTCCTATTCTTCAGTGAGTTTCTATGTGTTAAGATTGTTCTTCTACAAGACTAGTGATGTATGCATACTGTATGTGACTATCGGAAGGAAATGATTGTAAGTTCTTGAAAGACTGTGTGTTTCTTATTCTTTATTATTCTTCATGGCATATAGGATGGTATATTTAGATCCAGGGGAAAAATAAACATAACTATTTTTATAATTGAGATTTTATTTTATACTGTCATTTACCTTAAAACATGCATTTGTAAGTGGATGCTATGATTGATATGCTTCCGAAAATGGCATCAGTAACTTGCATAAGCTGGCAGCGTTCTTTCCCTGCTTTGCACTAGCCTTAGCTCATCATGGCCCTGGCCATTCCTAATGGCTAAAGCCTTGATACTGGCTCCTTCTCATAATGAATAGTGAACAATTAGAAATGCTATTTGGTAGCTTCATGAAATAGGATAGGACATGGAAGAAAATATAATCGTTCTCTCTTATTTCCCAAATTTTCACATCTGATATATGTGTATCAAATCATCATGTTGTATACATTAAACTTACACAGTGTTGTATGTCAATTATATGTCAGTCTGGGAAAAAAGATCTATACCTAATAATCTCCATAGTTGTTTCTTTGTTAAAGTTCTCGCTGTAAAAATAGAAAAAAAATTATTTAGACAAAACCATTTTTTTTCTTTACATAGACTCAAAAGGAAGAAAAAAATATACCCTTCTAGAAAGATAGAGTGGCTTTTAATTATCCTTAGCAGTTGCTAGAACAGTAAAACACAGTTGCCATTGGCAGAATGTGTGTTAAAGGGATTTATATATTTAATCATTTCCCCTCTGCTCCTCTTCACCCTTGTACTTCTTCCTTGTAACATCAAGTAGAATACAGTGCTGACAATTGTTTACCTTTCCCCCAGGTTGAAGTTTGAAATTATGAATGCTATATAACGAAATGGTGATTTTTATTCTGTCCTGGTGGTAAAAAGGGATTTGCTGATGTGTAAAATGAGACAAAGATAAATAACAAACAGATGTTCTAACAAAATGTTCATTAAATCCCTGCCTAGTGAAAGATGCTAGATTACATGTGTTCAAACTCTAAATGTGCTAGAGAATAAGGAGCTTTTATACCTTAATGCTTAATTTAGGAAAGACTATATAGCTTTCTCTGTAAAAATCATAGTAATCAGTGACGTATAGTCTCTTCATCATTTCAGAGTGGCTTGTCATGACTGTTTTACAACTTTTTTTATTGATTTTGACAGTTCCAATTATCCAAACAGACATCACCTTATTGAGAGCTTATGAAGTGAGTTTAAGTCTCCTGGATTGTAAGGCCTCATATAGGAGTTATCCAACATGTAGAAGTTAAGACTTTTCCTTGGATCATCTCCAAATAACTGTCTGCTGGGGATAGGATAGTGATTATGGGGGAGTAAGGTTGGGAAGGGGGAGCAGGAAAAATACCACCTTCACCTTGTTCCTCTCTTTCATAAAAAGTAGAAATTATAGTTCTTGGCCTAGTATATTGCTAACATCAAGGACTATCTGCTACTGGGAAGCCACTGTTCTGCTGTGCTAAGTGCTAAGCAGGTGTTTATTTCTGGTAAGTTGTAATATGTAATTGATGTTCCAAAGGTTGGAAGGAATACCCAACTTTACCTGGGGAAGAGGATAGCCCGAGAAAGTAAGTTCAAAAATAAGATTTAATCTGAATCTTGAAAAATTGAAGAAATTCACTAGAAAATCAAACAAAACCATTTCAACCAGAATGAATAGTATATGCAAAGACACAAAATCCTGAAATGATGTGAGAGACTTTAGATGAACTCCTAATGATTTGGTTTGGTTTTGTGTTTCAGTTTCTTCATCTGTAAGTTGGGCTTAATAATGACACCTGTCTTATATGGTTATAAGGACTAATGAGTTAATATATGTAATTTGGAACAGTGCCTGGCATATAAGAAGTGATTTATAAATCTTAGTTCTTATCATAATATTGAGAGTTGGAGTTTGGTATTTGGATAAGAAAGTGGATAAAAGCTAAATTGAAGTAATAAGTAGAAGGAAGGAGATTATAGATTAACACTTTGCTAAAGGATGTATATATTTTTTCTTATAGTTAATTAGAAACTATTATGGAGTTTTAAGCTGGGATTTTAAATAAGTGACCAGATTTTCATTTTAGACCACTTTGTCTGCCTTTTGAAGTATCTGGATCAGGCAGGGAGGCAAATTATTTGTGGGGAAATTGGAGCCAGAGGGATCAGTTATAAGACTATTGCAATAGACTACATAAAAGATGATGGAGGACCTAAATTAGAAGAATGTCAGTGGAAGTGGAAAGACAGGAGCAAATTCCGGAGCTATTTTATTGGGTATCACAGACTGGCAACTGACAAATATGCTTTGTTTGGCCTCTGAAGTGCCTGAATTTGAATGCTTTTATGTATTTATGTGTTTATTTATTTATCAAGTAGGCTCCATGCTGGAGCCCCACACAGGGTTTGAACTCATGATCCTGAGATCAAGACCCTAGCTGAGATCAAGAATCGGATGCATAACTGACTCAGCCACCCAGGCACCCCAAATTTGAATGCCTTTAAATGAAGCATACATTCTCTAGTTTGGTTTAGGCTTTGTTACTCCTTATTATATTACAATATTGATGTTATTTGGCCCTTTATGGGTGAGGGAGACGGAGGAGTTAAGGATGACTAGATTGGATGACTGGATGAACAAAGGTACCTTCAGCCCAGATTGGGAATTTAGGATTATGAAAGAATTTGAGAGAACACATGAATTGTGTTTTGAGTACATTATGTTGGAGATATCTACAGGATATTAATCAGAAATACATTATCTGTGGGTCAGGAGATGTCTGCATTAAAGTTAGAGATTTGAGGAAATCATTAGTTTATTAGGTGGTAGCTGAAACCTGAAAGGTTTAGGCAGATGATGTCACTCATCAAATATATTTAGAATGCTAAGAGAAGAGGACTACACTCAACAAGAAACCAGTGAAGTGGCCAGAGGGTAATACTAAGGAGCAAAGAGCTCCAAGCATAGGATAGACCTCCAAATGTATACATCTAGTGTAGATTCAATTGTAGGTTCATAGTACAGAACCATTTTGAGTGGTTTTCAACATGTGGTACATGGACCCATGGGCTCCTCAAGACTCTTTCAAGGAGTATGAGAAGTCAAAAACTATCTTCACAATAATTCTAAGATGTTATTTGCTTTCCTTTAAGTTGACATTTTCACTGCTGGTCCAAGAGCGATGGTGAGTAAAACTGCTAGTGTCTTAGCAGAAATCAAGGGACTAGCAAATTATGCTAGTTAGTAATTTTATTCTTTACCACTATACACTTATAGTTAAATCATTTTCACTTAATAACATCCTTGATAAACCAGTGAATATTCTAATTTTTAAAAATCTTGACTCTTGTATACATCTTTTTAAAACAGCTTTATTGAGGTAAAATTGATATACAAAGAACTGCATGTATTTAATATGCACAATTTGATGAGTACATATCTTTTTAATAATGTATCAAAATGGAAGGTATATATAAAGCACGTCTGATACATATTTAAGTATAATAATGTCTCCAGGTAAAGCACTTGCATGATTGAGTTGCAAACTGAACTAGCAGCTTTCTACATAGAACTCCAATTTTACTTGAAAGAACAACTAACAAACTATGGTTATGCGGACTTGGGTATCTGGCAGCCATTTTCTAAAAAATAAAGCCCAGCACTTTAAGAAAAATAGCTGACAGTATTTGTTGTCAACAGTAAAATTTAAGCTTTCAAGTGAAAATGAGAATTTTGGAACAGTTGTGTCTGCCACCATAAGCTTGAGAGTTCCTCAATATTATAGCTTTTTCTGATAAGATCAGCAGTGACATCACTAAGGTGATTTTTAAACTATTATATAATGAATGTGTCAGCATTTGGAAGATCTGCAGAACTTAGTGAAATGATCAATGCAGGATGTAAAAACATACCTGAGTAAAATATCCATAAAGTATAAGACTGGAACTTAAACAGTAGATTTTAATATAACAAATTCTAAAAGGTTCATTAATATGGATTCAGATTCCCCATTGAATTTATTATAAGAAAACTACCACTGTCAAATTTTGGTGTAGTATTAGAGAAGAATATCTACAATTATCTGAAAAGACTATTGAACTACTCCTCCATTTTCCAATTAAATATTTACCTGAGGCCAGATTTTCTTCAGATACTTTAACCAAAGAATATATCACAACAGATTGAATGCAGACATAGGCATAAGAATCCAGCTGTCTTCTAATAAACTCTCTTTATAAAGCTGTGCAAATTTGTAAAACAATGCCATTATTCTCATTGTTTTTATTTAGTTTTTGAAAATATGGTTATTTTTCATACCCATGTTATTAACATGTATTAGATTTATTGTTATATTTATTTATTTTTTAAAACATTTATTTATTTATTCATGAGAGACACAGAGAGAGAGAGAGAGAGAAGCAGAGACATAGGCAGAGGGAGAAGCAGGCTCCTTGTACAGAGCCTGATGTGGGACTCAATCCTGGATCCAGAGATCATGCCTGAGCTGAAGGCAGATGTTCAATCTCTGGAGCCACCCAGGTGTCCCAGATTTACTGTTATATTTAAATGAATAAATCAATGCTTTAAAAATATTACAGTTATAATTTCTAATATAGTAGGCATTAATAGATATAACCTATAAAATTGAAGGCTTTTTGAGATTTTCAATATTTTTTTAAAAGTATAAAGGGATCTCAATACCAACAAGTTTTGGAACTGCTGTTGTGGACTACTGAGAAAAGTGGTGGGGGCTATAAATAGTAACACATAGCCTGGACTGCTACAGGGAAACTGAGATCATGAAAAAACAATATGGAAAAATATGGCTAGGTGCCAAAGCAGGTGGCATAGACTGTAGGCACTAACCAAGGAAAAAGAAGAATGTGAGCTGAAGTGGTAAGGGATTTGTTGGGATGGGAGACCTGGGCATAGGTAGGACTTGTCAAACAAGAGTGGAGAAGACTCTCCAAGTTTGACAATCACCATGAGCCAAGTCCTTGAGGCCAAAATAAGCATAATTTGCTCTAGGAACAGTAGGAGACCATCTTGACTGGAGTAAATAATTTGCATTGGTGAATAGCAAGAAATTAGTTGAATAATATAGACTAGAGTAGATTATGGAAGGCTTTAAATGTCAGGGTGAGGAATTTTGATTTTATGGACAATGAGAAACTGTTAAAGATTTGTGGTTTAGGATGATGACATGATGAAAGTGATATTTCATGAAAATTAATCTAGAAGTAGAGTAAGAGAGATTAGAAATAGAAAGACTACAAATCAATTAGGACAATATTGTAGTCATCCATGCATAAAGCGATGAGGACCTAGTTGTGGGAATGGAAAGTAAATAATGGATACAAGAGATATTGTAAAAGCAAAATGAATAGGACTTGATTGATTAGAAAGAGGAGATTAATTTTGAGACTGGATGACTGAGAGAATAGTGCTGTCATTGATGGAATATAAAAGAGCATAGAGAGACCCATTTTAAGTAGTTGGTGATGACTGGGTAATTAACTTGTTTGTTGAAAGTGTGGGATCATCCTAATGAAATATGTAAGCAAAGAGAGTCCCTAAATAGGAAGTTGGATGAGAAGTATAGAATTGAGAAATTGTATTAGAGATAATTATTGGGTTTGAGGAGATGAATGAGTTTTCTGAGGAAACAAATTATATAAATCAGAAGCCCAGGAACTAAAATGTGTGATCTAAAACTATTAGGTTTTGATAGGGAATCAGTGAAGAAGACTGAAGAAACAATCAAAAACTATTAGAACAGAATAATATCAGATTGCAGAAGCCAAGGTAGGAAAGAGTCAAGAAGGTGATGGAAATCCACCATTTCAGATTCCACAGAGAATATATAATATATAATGTAACCTCTGTGAAAGCAGGGCTCTTTGTATTCTATGTTCTACTCAATGATGTTTCCTAAGTGTCTAGAATTATACTTGGCACATAGTATATGATGAATAAATAAATGATTGCACTTGGCTACTACTGCTAAAAGTTTTGCAAACTTTTAATATATAGTTTTAAAAAGTTTTACAAACTTATAAATATAAGCATATCAGAGGAAAATAATTAATGAGCAGTATCTTCAGATACAAACCTCTGTAGATATATTGATTCTATTTGCTTATCAAGCAGTGTTATTGGAAGCTAGCAGAGTGTTGTTTAAATGCACAATAGAAATGGAGGTGGATTGTTTAGCTACTGACTTGCATGTGAAGCAGCCTGAAAGAGATAGATGATGTATGTCTATTTGCAAAACTCCACAGACTGAAACACATCTGGTACCTTACCCTCCAGTCCTGTTAGGCTGTTAGGCTGTGCTATTCATCTGTATGGGATATATTCCTTTGCTGGTGGTGTCTGATGCAGTAATCCTTCATTGAAATGCATAATCACTTTAGAATTTAAACAGTATCATAGCCGTTATGAAATTTGATTTTATCTTACATTTATTTTGGTATTCATTTGTAAGTTTTAGTTGCACGTCTTTCCAAAGCTCAGTGCTTTGGTTGGGTTGAAAAGACTATGTCCAATTTGCTGGTTAAAGTATTTTCTTTTGTTTCAGTTTTGGCGTGAGTTGCCATAGTGAACACTGGAGAAATATAGGTGAATTTACTGGAGGAAACAAATTATTTGACATTCATGGATTTCCTCACAGATGAGTTATATAGCAATGACTGGATTTTAAGTTTGGATATTTTGGTATTAGTTAATAATAATGAATTAACTGCTCTGTAACAAAATTATCCCCAAACCCAGGATGTTAAATAGCAAACATTATCTGACAATTTCTGTGGGTCAGGAATCTAGATGTAGTTTAACTGTATGCCTCTGGATCAAGATTTCTAAGGAGGCTGCAGTCAAGCTATTGGCTGAGGCTGCAATCTCATCTGATGGCTTGAATGGGTGGAGGGGGTTTGCTTTCAATCTTACGTGCATATTTTTTGGTATACCTCAGGTCCGTGCCATGTGGGCTGCTCCACAGGGCTGTCCCAGACACAACAACTGGCTACCCCAGAGAGAGTGATTCAAGAGAGTGAGGAGGAATGCCCAAGACAGAAGCAGTATCATTTTATAACCTAATCTCAGATGTGACATTCCATCACTTCAGCATATTATAATTGTTAGAAATAAGTCAATACATCCAGACCTCTTTCAAGGGGAGGAGATTAGTGGTTTGTGAATACCAAGAGGCTGAGATCATTGGGGACCAACTTAGAAGCTTCCCAACCACAGGTTTGATGACACGTATTTTACCTTCAAAATACACAGCTGAAGTTGTAGAAAGAGAAGATTCAGAGCTAAATTCAGCTATTCAGTGATGAAACCAGGTACACATTCTGTGTCCTGAAGTATGAAAATTTATATCTTCCTCTATAAAAGATAAAGAATTTTAGAAAAATACCTAAAGCTTAAATACATGTATATTAAATTATATATGATCTTATAAACACACACACACGCACGCGCAATTTTTAAAGATATACTATATTTACTGAAACAGTGTGAGAATTAACTGAAAAGCCAAGTGAGAAAAAAAGTTAACACAGATAAAATTTATCTTCAAGTAATTCTTTCAATTACAAAACCACGTGGCGCAGCGGTTTGGCGCCTGCCTTTGGCCCAGGGCGCGATCCTGGAGACCCGGGATCGAATCCCACGTCGGGCTCCCGGTGCATGGAGCCTGCTTCTCCCTCTGCCTGTGTTTCTGCCTCTCTCTCTCTCACTGTGTGCCTATCATAAATAAATAAATAAATAAATAAATAAATAAATAAATAAATAAATAAACAAAACCACCCAGAAAGACAGCAGAAAATGTTTGACATTTTAATTTCTTTTTTTAACATTTTAATTTCTATGCTGTTATTTAATTAATCTAAGTTAATATGGATAAGATACAAGCTACAATTAAGTGTAGCCCCCTATATTTTTAGTGCATATTTGAAGGCAGAGATAAAGTAGACTAAACCAGTAAAAAATTGAATTATAAAAACATATTATCAATTCCCTCATAGTTCATGTGTCAGAACTATCTCTTCCTCTTACCTTTTCTTTACCTCTATTACATTTTAGTTTAATAACTAAAATTATAAAAATACACATTTTTGATGATAAAATGGTAATTTAACAGGAAGCAGAACTTCTTGCAGAAGATCTTTAAATTCAATTTTTAACTAAATTAATTTTATGAGGTCTAGGTTGTTCTATCTAAATCCAGAAATTATAGTATTCATTTACATTCATAAACCATATCCCATTTACTCTGAATAAAAGATATAGCCCTGTCCTTGTCTATAGAGACAAAGAAAGGAATAATGTAAGAGAAAAGTGCTTTATTAATCATAACAAAATCAGATGCCTGTTTGAAACTGAGGAAGGAAAAAATATGTATACTCTTTAGAAGAAGTGTGTGGTATGTGTATTTCAAAAGGGTTACATTTTTAAAGTAGCCATTTGCAAAGACAGACATCTTTGCTCTCAAAATGGAAAATAATAAGTGAAAGAGGAAGAGTTTGTATTAGATAATCTCTAAGCTCCCTCCTATCTTAACATTCTCTGAGTCCATGTTCAGATTATACATTTGAGGTATAAGTCTTGGTTATTCATCTTAAGGATAATGAGAGAACATACAAATTAAAATCTGTAGATATCCCCAAACTTTATTTTAGCCTAAGCTTTATTAGAGTCAATACTCTGTGTGTGTGTGTGTGTGTGTGTGTGTGTGTGTGTATGTGTGTGTACATATGCATGCATGTGGTCAAGGCATCTGGGCTTGGTTATAGAAGTGGGGCAGTGCTGTGTACTTTGCAATAAGATACTCAATCTTTCTGTGTCCTACTAGGGAATGTAGATGATTGCTTTACAGACATACACTACCTTTGTAGTTTCTGTAGCTCAGGAATCCACTAGAATAAGAAAGAAGCTGTGATTAGTTCTCCCTATTCCCTTGGAAATTCTCTTCAAACAGGCTTTTCTTCTCAAATTTCTCTATTCTTTTCAGGTTTAACTAAAGTTGTTGCTCCATACTTTCTCATCCTCCATAGGTTCTATTTCATATTTATTTATTCACCAAAATTTTTGAGTTCTTACTATATATGCCAGGCATAGTTCTAGGTGCTAGAAAAACATTTGATACAAAAAAAATCTCTGACCTATGGCTTAGGTTCAAGGAGGAGATAGGCAAATATTACATATACACACACACAGAGTCTTCAGTAATATCATATATATATAAGGTGATAACTGATTATGTATGTGTGTGTGTATGTGTATAATTAGTTAGTGGTATGGAAGAAATAAAACAGAATTGGGGGATTGAGAGCATTGGTAGGATGCAAGTTGTAGTTTTAAATAGGATTTTCAGGGTAGGCTCATGGACAAGGAATATTTAAACAATTATTTGAAGGAGAGTAGCTGTCTGAGGGAAGGACATTCAACCAGGGGAAACAATCAGCAAAAAGACCTCCAGTCAAGAGAGTTTCTGGATTGTTCAAGGAGCTAGTGTGGGCAAGAGCAGAGGTAATCAAGGGGAACAATAAGAGATTAACTCAGAAGAATATAATTGGGGGAGAGGGCAGCCCTTATAGGGTCTTGTAACTGTTGTAAGGCTTTGGCTTTTACTCTGAGTAAAGTGGGAAAACTTTGGAGGGTTTTGAGCACAGCAGTAAGGTACTCTCACTTTGAAAGGATCGTGCTGGCTGCTATCTTGAAAAGAGATTATAGAAGTATGGGTAGGGAAGAAGCAAGGAGACTGGCTAGGGAGCTACTGCAGTAATCCACACAAAAGATGATGGTGGCTGGGAGCCGTATGGAAACATTGTTAGATAGCGAGAGGATAGTTTCAGAATATCTTATATTAGAGTCTAACAAATAGGATGTACTAATAGATTTTACATGAGATAAACAAGGCGAAAGTCAAGGATGAATTGAAGGTTTTTTGGCGTGAGAAAGAAGGGACATTTATTGAGATGGGAATGATTAGGTAGAATAACTTCAACATGCAGGAGTTCAGCTTTGCACATGTCTTTTTGAGATGTTTATTAGACATCTAAGTAG
Source organism: Canis lupus dingo (assembly GCF_003254725.2). Taxonomy (NCBI): domain Eukaryota; kingdom Metazoa; phylum Chordata; class Mammalia; order Carnivora; family Canidae; genus Canis; species Canis lupus. The sequence continues at coordinate 102,451,611 of NC_064281.1, read as the reverse complement.
TAAATGTCAATTGGGTAAATAGGTATATGAGTCTGTAGTGCATTGAAAAGGTCTGGCCAAGAGTTTTACATTTGGGAGTCTTGCACATACATAGTATTTAAAGCCCAGGGAGAGAAGACAGAGAAGAGATCCAAGGCCTGAACCCTGGGTCAATCTATTATTAAAGAGTTGGGAAGGGGGTGCCTGGGTGGCACAGTCAGTTGGGCATCCACCTCTTGGCTTCAGCTCAGGTCATGATCTCAAGGTCTTGGGGTCGAGCCCTCGGTGGTCTCCACGCTCAGTGGGAAGTCTACTTGGGATTCTCCCTCTCCTCTGTTCCTCACTCAATTAAATATAAATAGATCTTTTTAAAAAGTTGTCGGGAAGATGAGGAACCAGCAAAGAAAACTGAGAAGAAATGGACAATGAGAGGTAGGAGGAAAATCAAGGGAGTATGGCATCTTGAAAGCCAAGTTGAATAAACTGACCATTGATTATAGTCTCTTTTGTCCTCCCTATTGCTATTGCCCTCCCTAGTTCAGCATCACATCATTACTTGTCTAACCTACAACAGTCTCTTAATTGGTCTTCATGCCTCCCTTCTTATCCCCTCTGGTGCATCCCCTACACTGCTAGAATTTTCTATTTAAAACACATATTAGATCTTGTCACTTCTTTGCTTAAAACACTTAATCTATTTGTAATTTATGCACACTCGGCTGCTTCTCTCCTCCATGCCTCTACCTCTGCTCATGTAGTCCATTGTGCCTGAGATACCATCTCTACATTCTCATCAATTAGCTAACTCCTACTCATCTTTCGAGACTCAGCTCAGGTACTGTCTCATTTAGAAAGCCTTCCCTGGTCTTTCCTCAGAACTTTAGTCATGCCTAAATTTTTATTGTTGCCCTGACCATGCTATTTTATAATTATCTGTTTATCTGTTTTTCCCATTCAGGCTATTATTTCTTACAGTGCAGCAATGATATTTTACCTATTGTTAAGTGTTTGGCACCTACTAAAGGGTCTGACACATAGTAGGCACTTAATAAATGTTGAATGAATGAATGAATGAATGAATGAATGAGTGGTCACTTTTTCTACTTGCTCTGGATACATCAGTTTCAGTTTGGAGGGTTATAAATTTTTCTCTGTAACTTTGAATTGTTTCCAATTCTTCAATTCAAAATTCTAATATAATAGTTATGGGACAGAATAACTAATTTGCATCTCAGATGCAGGAGCAACATGAATAGCAATATGCTATTGGGTTTGATAGCATTGGAATATTATCTCCCCCAGTGTAATCAATATACATCTGAATTACTGTAATACAGCCAATCCTCACAAGATGGCTTTGTTAGGTTACTGCATTTACCTCTCTGGGATACCTTTACCATATAAAATAAGTTCTTATGGGAAGATTGAAATTTGTACCTCGGGATGCCTGGATGGCTCAGTGGTTGAGCGTCTGCCTTCAGCTCAGGTCCTGATCCCGGGATCCGGGATTGAGTGCCACATCAGGCTCCTTGTGGGGAGCCTGCTTCTCCCTCTGTCTCTGCCTCTGTCTCTCTCTCTCTGTCTCTCATGAATAAATACATAAAATCTTTTAAAAATATTTTTTTTGTACCTCTGAGGAGAAAGAAAGAAAGAAGGTATTACCATCCTGGACTTTTAAAAGGGTACTTAATACTCATTTATCATAAGCTAAAAGGATAAATTTTGATTTTTTCATTGATGGCCTTTATTTCATAGGTAGAAATGTAAAAAATGTCCATGATGAGGCATATCATCCACCTGATCAAGTATTCTATTTCTGAGAAGGGTTTATTGGGAAATCATCATGTGTCCACCTAATACCAATCTCAAAATAGGTTAGAAGTATCCCTGGGAGAGAAAATAAACATAATTTCTTTCAATAGTCCATTATAAATGTATTGTCTGTGATTTTATCTAAAATCACTTGAATTTGTTCATTTGTAATCTTTAGAAATTTCACTACATTTGAGACAAGAGTTTTCCAGTTAAATTTTCTATTTAAAGAAATACTTTTTAAATATTGAGATAAAATTTACATAATGAGATGCATAGATCTTTATGTACAATTGAGTGATTTTAATAGACGCATATACCCTTGTAATTGGCACCAAAAGGAAGACATAAAATATTTTCATTATACCAGAAAGTTACCTTATAATCCCTTCCAGTTGATCTCCAACCTATACAGGCAACTACCTATATCACCACAAATTACCTGTTACTACACATCATAGAAATGAGATCATATACTATGTACTTTCTTGTGTCTGGCTTCTTCCCCTCAACATTTTTATTTTTTAGATTAATACATATTGTTGGGTGTTATCAGTAGTATGTTACTTTTCATTGCTGATTAATGTTCCATTGTGTGAATTAAGTATAATTGATTTAGTCATTCACCAGCTGATGCACATTTGGGTTGCTTCCAATTTTTGTCTATTTTCTATGGACATATTAATGTTATATATTCCAATCTAAGCACTGCTTTACTTTATCCCACAAATTTTTTTGGAGAGGTAGATAGTGAGCAGTGGGGAGGGTCAGAGGGAGAAGGAGAGAGAGAATCAAGCAGACTCCACAGCCAGTGCAGAGCCCAACATGTGCTCCATCTCACAACCCTGAGATCATGACCTGAACCAAAATCAAGAGTTAGACGCTTTCACCAACTGAGCCACCCAGGCATACACCCCACAAATTTTGATCTGGTCTGTTTTTATGTTCAAATGCTTTTAAAAATCCTATGCTTTCTTCTTTGACACGTGTATTTATATTTTCAGATATTTCTGTTACTGATTTCTAGTTTAATTCCATTGTGTCAAAAAACATGCTTTGTATGACTGAAATAATTTCAGATTTATTTGAGACTTGTTTTATGATCTTGAATATGGTCTATCTTGGAGAATGTTCTGGAAAATGCAACCTTATTTCCTTTTGGAACTAGGACCATTAGACCAGCAGAACCTAAGGTCATGGGACCAGAAAGCAAACAGAAAGCAAAAAATTTACTAGTGGATTACTGGGATAGTAGTGAGCCAAACCACTCCCATTTTTACTTCTAATAATTATTCCTGGATCCATGAATCTTGACTATTAGAGAAATAGCCACGTATATTGGACATTGATTTAAAGCATACACCGTATATCCTGGAAGGCATTACCACCTAGTTGGTACTGTGTAGCTCAGTCTTCAAAAGGCCATTTCACAATGTAGCAAACCTGCTGCTTCAGCATGATGGGGAACATGGTAAAACCAGTGAATCCCATGAGCATGGGCTCATTGCCACTCTTCATTTGCTGTGAATGAGTTTCTTGATCAAAAGGGATTCTATGTGGGGGCAGCCCAGGTGGCTCAGCGGTTTAGCACTGCCTTCAGCCCAGGGCGTGATCCTGGAGACCTGGGATTGAGTCCCACGTCAGGCTCCCTGCATGGAGCCTGCTTCTCCCTCTGCCTGTGTCTCTGCCCCTTTCTCTCTGTGTCTCTCATGAATAAATAAATAAAATCTTTTTTAAAAAAGGGATTCTTTGTGGAATTCATGATGGTGGATGAGACATTCCATATGTTTTTATGAAACTGACAAACTTTTTAGATTGACTGTGCCACTTTAAATTCCCACCAGCAGTATATGAGTGATCCAGTTTCTCTGCATTCTTGGCAGCATTTGGTGATGTCACTGTTTTTTTTTTTTTTATTTTAGCTGTTTTGATAAATGTGAGTAATATCTCATTGTGATCTTAATTTGCATTTCCCTAAAGGCTAGTGATGTTGAATGTCTTTTCATCTGTTTATTTGCCATCTGTATATCCTCTTTGGTGAAATGTCTCTTCATGTCCTTTGACCTTTTTCTAATTGGATTGTTTGTATTTTTACTGCTGAGCTTTGAAAGTTTTTTATATATTTATGTATATGAGTACATTGTCAGATATGTGTTTTGCAAATATTTGTTTTGCCAATCTGTAGCTTGTCTTTTCATCTGCTTAGCAGTCTTTCACAGAGTAAAAGTTTAAATTTTTGATGAAGTATAGTTTATCAAATTTTTTTTCTTCTAACGGATTGTGCTTTTGTTTTTATGTCTAAGACATCTTTACCACACCATAAATCCCAAAGACTTTCTACTGCTTCCTTCTGAAAGTTTTACAGTTTCACATTTTACAGAGCCCATGATCCAAAATGTATTAACTTTTGCTTAACATGTGAAGTTTACATGAAGGTTCTTTTTTTTTTTTTTTTTTTGCCTATGCACATCTAATGCTCTAGCACCATTGTTGATTACTGCAGCCATATAAACCTTGAAATTGGATAGACTGATTCCTCCCATGTTATTCTTTTTCAAAAAAATTTTTTCTATTCTAGTTCCTTTGTCTATGGATATAAATTTTAGGATTTTTGTCTGTATCTAGAAAAAATCTTGCTGAGATTTTGACAAACATTGTATTTAACCCATATGTCATTTTTAAAAGATTTTATTTATTTATTTATTTGAGAGAGAGAGAGCGAGAGCGCACACAAGTGGGGAGCAAAGGCAGAGGGAGAGGGAGAAGCAGACTCCGTGCTGGACGGGAGCCCAGTGCAGGGCTGGGATCACGTCCTGGGATCATGATGCATCCTGAAGGCAGTCGCTTAACCAACTGAGCTTCCCAGGTGCCTCTCCCTGCCCATATGTCATTTTGAGGGAGAATTAACGTCTTTACTATGTTGGGTCTTTCAATCCATGACACAGTAGGTGTCTCCATTTATTGATATCTTCTTTTATTTCTTCATCATTTATTGTGGTTTTCAGCATATAAGTCATGTACACATTATATTAGATTTATACCTAAGCATTTCTCTTGTTTTTGAACAATTATAAGTGGTATTTTTAAAGTTTTGGTGTTCACATATGCAATACTATATAGAAATGCAATTGATTTTGTATGTTGGTATTGTCTCATCTGACTTTGCTGAATTCCAAATTAGTTCTAGGAGATTTTTGACATAAGCCATCATGTCATCTGCAAATAAGGACAGTTTTAGTTCTCCTTTCTTGTTTTTATGTTTCTTATTTTCTTCTTCTTGCCTTATACCACTGGCTGGAACTTCCAGTGTGATATTAAATAACGGTGATGACAGAATTTATCTTTACCTTGTTCCTAATAATAGGAGAGAAGTATTCAGTCCTCCACCTTTAAATAAGATGTTAGATATATGGGGATTTTTTTTTTTTTGGTAAATATTCTTTTCTAAGTTGAGGAAGTTCCCTTCGTGTTTTCTGAGACTTTTTATCATAAATTCCTTTTGCACTTTTGAAATGCTTTTTCTGCATCAACTGATATGAATATGTGATTTTTTTCTCTTTAGCCTTTTTATTTGGTGGATTCCATTGATTGATTTTTTAAATACTGAACCAGCCTTGCATCCCTGGAATAAACCCTACTTGGACATGATATATAATTTTGCTTATGTATCTGCTATCATTCTAATTCCCTTTCCCTTATAGGTAAAGGTGTTGTTTCTCTCTCACTGATTTCAATATCTTTTCTTTGTCTTAGTTTTCAGTCATTTGATTACAATGTATGTTGATGTGTATTTTTTTGTCCTATTTGGGTTTAGCTCAGCTTTTTGGTTCTATAGGTTTATGTCTTTGGCAAAATTTCTGAAATTTTCACCCATTATTTTTTGGATAGCGACTCTCCTCTTCAGTGAACTCAGTTATGCAAATGTTAGATCTTTTATTATTACCCCACAGCTCCCTGAGGATCTGTTCAGTTGTTTCAGTCTATGTTCTCCTTACTGCTCATATTAGCTATTTCTATTATTCTGTCTTCAAGTCCATTGATTGTTTCCTCTGTCATCTCCATTCTACTATTGAGCCTAACCAGTGAGTTTTTTATTTTGGTTATTGTATTTTTCAGTTCTAAAATTTTCATTTGGTTCTTCTTTACATATTCAATTTCTTTGCTGAGACTTTCTGTTTTTTCATTTGTTTAAAGCATGTTCATAATTGCTTCTTCAAGCATGTTCACGATGGCTGATTTTATTTTATTTTTTATTTTTTATAAATTTATTTTTTATTGGTGTTCAATTTGCCAACATATAGAATAACACTCAGTGCTCATCCCATCAAGTGCCCCCCTCAGTGCCCGTCACCCAGTCACCCCCACCCCCCGCCCACCTCCCCTTCCACCACCCCTAGTTCATTTCCCAGAGTTAGGAGTCTCTCATGTTCTGTCTCCCTTTCTGATATTTCCCACTCATTTTTTCTCCTTTCCCCTTTATTTCCCTCCTGTCCCCTTTATTCCCTGATGGCTGATTTTAAATGTTTGCCAGATAATTCTGACATCTGTGTCATCTCGGCATTGATATCTGTTTTACTTTGAGACTTTCTGATTTCTTGTTATGACAAGTGAATTTTTTTATTGAATCATTGGCATTTTGAGTATTATGTTATGAGACCCTGAATCTTATTTAATCTTCTATTTTAGTAGGTCTACTCTGATGGTATGCTGGCAGGGAAGTAGTCACTCTTCAGTACTACTACATGGAAATAAAAGTTCAGGTTCTCTACTCAACCTCTAATGACACTCTGGAAAAGTGGATGGGGACCCCATTACTGCTGGTTGATGTAAAAACCGCTGGTTGCAGCTCCCCTCTAGACCTTTGCTCCCCTCAAGACTTCTATCACCCTGGTTGATAGAGGGAATGGCACTGGATTCCTGCTCACCTTGTGGCCTCTGCTGACATTGCTGGTTGGGAATGAAGGATCCATTTTACCTTCTCTGTTACACCACCCCAAGTAGACAGATTGGGTCACCTCATTAGAGTCTGGAGAGGGTGGAAGTCTAGGTTCCCTACTTAGCTTTTGCTTACAAGGGTAAGGGTAAGGCCCAAGTTTTCCCTATGTTGTTTGTCTGTCATAGGGTAATTATTGTCTGAAAGTTTTCTGGATTGCTGTTTGCTCCTTTCTTGGTCTTTTGGCTAAAGAGAACAGGCTTTCTTGAAACTGATTTTGTCTGTGGCCATTGGCATCTCTAGGTTGGTGCCTTCCCCAGTATCCATTCTGGGATATATGAAGGAAAAGCCCACAGAACTCACCACTTTGTCATTCCTTGGGTTCTGAAATCTCTAGCCAGTCTGCCTTCTTTCCTCAACATTTAGAGTCTTCTTATAATTGTTTTATATGTAATGGCCAGGTTTTTAGCTGTATCTAGTGGAAAAAATAAGGAGGGCAGCCTGGGTGGCTCAGCAGTTTAAGTGCCGCCTTCAGCCCAGGGCCTGATCCTGGAGTTCCAGGATCAAGTCCCACGTCAGGCTCCCTGCCTGGGGCCTGCTTCTCCCTCTGCCTGTGTCTCTGCCTCTCTCTTTTTCTCTGTGTCTCTCATGAATAGATAAATAAAATCTTAAGAAAAAGAAAAAAATAGGGAAAAGTGTGTTACTTTAACTTGTCCTGGAACCAGAAACTCAGATATACTTGTTATTATTCTAATTTACAGCCTGTAAAGTGTTTTTCTAGAATTGGGTATATCAGTCTACAGATTCCCATTTGTAATGTTCAATATGGTAACTGAAATTATTTGTTTCATTCATGTCCTCTCACAGCCTTCTTTCATCCCCTGAATCATTTAGTTGACTTTCAGTAGATGATCTTTTCAGCTTTATTATGACTCCCTTGAATATCCTGATGGTTTTTCCCAAATTTCTCAACTCTATGTCTGTTCTTACTTCTAAATCCAAACAGTAATTTTAGTGACCTCCTGTATTTTTTCTTAAAGCCTGACAAGTCTTCATTAATAGCTGTGCTCAAATGTCACTTCTTCTAAGTGGTCTTTAATGACCATTCTCTGTACACTTACTCTGCATTTACTCTGTATACTTATTTTTTCATATCATGTAACACTCTATGATATTTTATATCTATATGTTTTTCATTGTCTCCCCTCCCCCAAATATAAAACCCTTGTAAGGACAAGGGCTGTGTTTTGTTCATTGCCGCATACTCCATGCTTAGAAAAGTCTCTGGCATATACTAGACTCTAAATAAATATTTTAACTGGTTGAATGAAAAGATACTTCACAAAGGATTTGAGTAGAAGACTGAAGAGAGAATAGAAAATCCTGGGCACTTAGTCTAAAGAATTCCAACTAACTTTTGTGGTACTAGACCTCCAGATTAGACGCATACAGACCAAACTTAGATCAAAGAGTGTAAGGGGAAGAAAATAACTTTTCACTCTTGTTATTTTTTTTCCTCTCATCTAAGCCACATTCTTGCTTTATGAAAATACTTTAGCATAAGACCAATGTCTTTCTAAAGAAGGTATTTTTAGTCCTCTGATGGGGAATGGCAAATTCAAAAATTGAAGACTCTTGACCAGAGATTTTCACATTTTACTTAGATGATGGAAGTAAGTGACAGTTTGGCCAGCTGCCCCAGGTGAATTAAAACTCATGTGGTCCCTGGAGTAACTGGATTTATTCCAAATACAAGTTCTCCAAATGAAGCTCAAGACCTTGAATTAAATCCAGTTTTTACAGGAGAGTAGTTACAATGAATAGAAGAAAGCAGTGATGTAATCTGTTCTCTGCAGTCATAACTTTGCCTTATTTTTCCCCTCAATGTGGCTTTTGTTGTAGCTACCTATGAAGCCCCACATAGACTGAGACCTCTTCACTTGTTACAGCAGAGGAAGGGATGCAGCCTTTTCCCTTAAGATGTCATTGCATCTTGGAAGAAGGCTAGAAAGTAATGAAATATTTCTTAGTTTATATTTTAGCTTGAAATCTCTCTAAGCAACTCATATCAGGCACCATAGATTGGAGGAAAAACTCTTTTACGCCTTCCCAGGATGTTTATAAAAATACGTTCATTCATAAGACATATTCAGAATAGGAATAGTATATAGTATACCATAATAAAATATTAGGGCTTTGATAAAACAAAAATGGAATTTAAATTCACCTTAATATCTTTTCAAATGTAATAGCCTTCTAGGGAAACACAATTCAGGTTTGAGAATATTCATTATATATAACACTTGCCCTGGATAACTGATAACACCTGAGCTCTAAAACTACAGACCTACTTGGCCCTTTCCAGAAATATTTCCTCCAGAAATTATATTGTGCCTTAAATAGGCAAAGCTTTTACTCAAATGAGCTGTCTCTAGCAAGTTTTCCATCAAATTCTCTGTCATTGCTGCAGTTGTCTTAATTTTACTTAAGTGCCGGCTGGCTGACTTAGACTCAAAAAAGACAAAACATATCTTATGGGACAGAATTTAAGCTTGGGAGGAGAAAGCAAACAGTTGTCTTCTTGACCTCTCTGCCTTTTCCCACTACTGATGGAGATAAGGAGGAAAACCAGAAAATGGCCCTCACTTCTAACTTGATTTACCCACGTTAGAGACTGGCTTACTTGGAGCATATGAATGTTAACAGGCTTGTGAAAGCTTGAAAGATTTCCTGCCAACACACAATTTAGTCTAATTCTTTGCTCCCACAAAATAATGTTTAAAATGTTTGGGCAGAACTTTGCCTTTATTTGTTCTGCTAACTCAAGTTGGGGGAGGGGCTAATATAATGGGGTGTACTTTTTTGCCTTGTTTTTATTCTAATAAATAATCACTGTAGATCTAAATGTGAGACAAGATTCCATCAAAATCCTAGAGGAGAACACAGGCAACACCCTTTTTGAACTTGGCCACAGCAACTTCTTGCAAGATACATCCATGAAGGCAAGAGAAACAAAAGCAAAAATGAATTATTGGGACTTAATCAAGATAAAAAGCTTCTGCACAGCTAAAGAAACAGTCAACAAAGCTAAAAGATGACCTACAGAATGGGAGAAGATATTTGCAAATGATAAAGGGCTAGTATCCAAGATCTATAAGAACTTCTTAAACTCAACAGCAAAGAAACAATTCAATCATGAAATGGGCAAAAGACATGAACAGAAATTTCACAGAGGAAGACATAGACAGGGCCAACAAGCACATGAGAAAATGCTCCGCATCACTGGCCATCAGGGAAATACAAATCAAAACCACAATGAGATTCCACCTCACACCAGTGAGAATGGTGAAAATTAACAAGACAGGAAACAACAAATGTTGGAGAGGATGTGGAGAAAGGGGAATCCTCTTGCAGTGTTGATGGGAATGTGAACTGGTACAGCCAGTCTAGAAAACTGTGTGGAAGTTCCTCAAAGAGTTAAAAATAGAACTGCTCTGTGACCCAGCAATTGCACTGCTGGGGATTTACCCCAAAGATACAGATGCAGTGAAATGGCAGGACACCTGCACCCCGATATTTCTAGCAGCAATGTCCACAATAGCCAAACTGTGGAAGGAGTCTCGGTGTCCATTGAAAGATGAATGGATAAAGAAGATGTGGCCTATATATACAATGGAATTATTACTCAGCCATTAGAAACGACAAATACCCACCATTTGCTTCAATGTGGAGGGACCCAGAGGGTATTATGCTGAGTGAAATAAGTCAATCGGAAAAGGACAAACATTATATGGTCTCATGCATTTGGGGAATATAAAAATTAGTGAAAGGGAATAAAGGGAAAGGAGAGAAAATGAGTGAAAATATCAGTGAGGGTGACAAAACATAAGAGACACCTAACTCTGGGAAATGAACAAGGAGTAGTGGAAGGGGAGGTGGATGGGGTGTTGGGGTGACTGGGTGATGGGCACTGAGGGGGGCACCTGGTGGGATGAGCACTGGGTGTTATGCTGTATGTTGGCAAATTGAACTCCGATAAAAGAATTTTAAAAATAAAATAGTCACTGTAAGTAACTGTACATAGTAGAATGAATCATGAAGAAATTTGGTTTCTTCTAACACTGTGCCTATAAGAAAAAAAATTCTCTAAATTATGGGAAGTGCTTTTAACTCTACACATTTTGGTCAAACTGCAGTGAACATGAGTAAGAGATCAATCTTATCCATTCATCCATCCATTTATTCAATATTTATTGAGTGCCTGCTACTTCAGACATTGTTGATACAGGTACAAAAAGAGAAATGGATCTTATGTTCCATTTAGTGGGCCCTGATGGTGTCCTGCTCCTTAAAATTCTCTTGCCTCTGAAGTGCATCCTCATTGTATTTATTTTGTTTTCCACAACAAGAGGGTGAGCTTCTCTAAGGTAGAAATCCTATCCTGTTTTTTTTAAATGATGTTAGACATCCAAAAAATATTTGTTGGATTAGCTTGAACAAATATTGTTGAAGATGTAGTTGAGGAAAGTTTCAGACTTAGCTGTAGGATATTAGATTTAGAAGGACCGGGATCCCTGGGTGGCGCAGTGGTTTGGCGCCTGCCTTTGGCCCAGGGCGCGATCCTGGAGACCCGGGATCGAATCCCATATCAGGCTCCCGGTGCATGGAGCCTGCTTCTCCCTCTGCCTGTGTCTCTGCCTCTCTCTCTCTCTCTCTCTGACTATCATAAGTAAATAAATTAAAAAAAAAATAGAAGGACCCTTAAAGGTCTCCCAGCCCATAGATTTTCAAAAGGTATCTATATAGGTACCTTTAGGGCTGCTTCCAGGAAATGGGGGAGGCCCAGCAGAGGGCTTGTGGGACTGTTATGACCTTCACTGTGCTTCTAGCATAAAATTTATACTTTCCATCCCTTTACATGTAGGGTATTCCTATAAGATTTTATTTGAAACAAGGGTGGCTGCTTAAAGCAACAACAGAAAACCACTGATTGGTCCAACAACTCTACCTTATAGATCCTTAGATAGGCCTAAGAAGATTGGGTAATTTGTTCTAGGTCACATATTTAGTTATTCATGCTCTTGAAACTAAAACCTAAATTTTCTAATTTCTAATCTAAGGTTCTTTCTATGACATGCTGTTGTTTACTAATTCACAAGTGTTGCATGACTAACATAATTGGTGATATAACTGAAAGAAGGAACATTAAAATCTACTTTGACAACACTTCATCCTTCCTTGGACATAGTTCCGTATCTCTGCACTTAGTAACGTGACTGTCACACATTAAGTGCTTAATGGTGGTTGTTGTATAGGTGATAGTTATCCATGATTGATTTCATCTGTCCAGAATAATGAACTCTAATCCTTTTAGTCTGTTCTCATAGCACCACCACCCTCCACCTACCTGCAGACAGCTTTCTTGCTCTTGTTCTCTGACTACAGTCATTGAAGTGGACTGGGTATGGAAACTGGCACATATATAGGAAGTTCTTTTTTTTATAATAAATTTACTTTTTATTGGTGTTCAATTTACCAACATACAGAATAACACCCAGTGCTCATCCCGTCAAGTGCCCCCCTCAGTGCCCGTCACCCATTCACCCCCACCCCCTGCCCTCTTCCCCTTCCACCACCCCTAGTTCGTTTCCCAGAGTTAGGAGTCTTTATGTTCTGTCTCCCTTTCTGATATTTCCCACACATTTCTTCTCCCTTCCCTTCTATCCCCTTTCACTATTATTTATATTCCCCAAATTAATGAGACCATATAATGTTTGTCCTTCTCCGATTGACTTATTTCACTCAGCATAATACCCTCCAGTTCCATCCACGTTGAAGCAAATGGTGGGTATTTGTCGTTTCTAATGGCTGAGTAATATTCCATTGTATACATAAACCACATCTTCTTTATCCATTCATCTTTTGATGGACACCGAGACTCCTTCCACAGTTTGGCTATTGTGGACATTGCTGCTATAAACATCGGGGTGCAGGTGTCCCGGTGTTTCATTGCATCTGAATCTTTGGGGTAAATCCCCAACAGTGCAATTGCTGGGTCATAGGGCAGGTCTATTTTTAACTCTTTGAGGAACCTCCACACAGTTTTCCAGAGTGGCTGCACCAGTTCACATTCCCACCAACAGTGTAAGAGGGTTCCCTTTTTATATAGGAAGTTCTAACCATAGCTACCACTAAGATGCTTTTAGCTTACATATTTAATTATGCAAAACTTAACAGTTGTCTTTTGTTGAGATTAATAAATAAATAAATGACTGTAAAATATGAGTTGTACTAAAACTGCTTTTGAGAGTTCAGTTAGGGTTTTTTGTTTGTTTGATTATTTTAAAATGTAAGCATTGTAGAGCCATCATTTGTGCCTTTCTCGCTGCATCTCTACAGATAAAAGTTTTGTTTTAATTAGTAGTAGTAGCTCTTGCTATGGTAGCTTTCTCCTTCATTTGCCTCCCCTCTTGTGTGTTTACTCTGTATTTCAGTTGAATGTCTACTCCAGTCCAGATTACCAATATTACTGACCAGGATTTTGAGCTTTCCTCAAGGGGTGATTACTTGGGATTGCAGTTTTGTAGACAGATCCTCTCAGTCCAGTTTGGCCATAATGCTCCCTCTCTGACACAGATAATTAAGACTGCTTTAGGGAGGGTCTGCTGCCACCAGCCACTACTGCTACTGCTGTTGCCAGTGCAATGGGCGAGAGTGGATTGGCTTGGTGGCCAGACAAAATTGAGTTTTCTTTGTTTTTATTTTTCTAGTTTATTCTTACATTTGGATGCTGTTACCTCTTTCTTTTTCTTTTTTTTTAATTTATTTTTTATTGGTGTTCAATTTACTAACATACAGAATAACCCCCAGTGCCCGTCACCCATTCACTCCCACCCCCCGCCCTCCTCCCCTTCTACCACCCCTAGTTTGTTTCCCAGAGTTAGCAGTCTTTACGTTCTGTCTCCCTTTCTGATATTTCCCACACATTTCTTCTCCCTTCCCTTCTATCCCCTTTCACTATTATTTATATTCCCCAAATGAATGATAACATATAATGTTTGTCCTTCTCCGACTGACTTACTATGGCTACTTTCACAATTTTCACAGGTTTTCTTTTTCTTTTTGCTCTGCACATTTTTTTCTGCCTTAGGGATGACTTTGTTATAATGAAGGACAAGTACATCCTGTCCTTGCCCTTCATTTTGAAATGGATGGATTTTCTTTTTTTTTTTTTTTTTTTAAAGTTTTTTTGTTTTTTATTTATTTATGATAGTCACACAGAGAGAGAGAGAGAGAGAGAGGCAGAGACATAGGCAGAGGGAGAAGCAGGCTCCATGCACCAGGAGCCCGACGTGGGATTCGATCCTGGGTCTCCAGGATCGCGCCCCGGGCCAAAGGCAGGCGCTAAACCGCTGCGCCACCCAGGGATCCCTGAAATGGATGGATTTTCATAGGGCCATGTATCTACTGTGGTATAGATTTTGATATTATGCATAATTCAGTCTTTTTGAGTTTATAAATTAATTTTTTCAGGTATTAATTTTTATTTGTTGACATTGATAAATAGAACTATGGCTTTTCTGTTCATAAGAACTACAGTAAAGTCATTCTTAATTGCAATAATTGTACAGTGCAGTTTTCATTTTTAAGGCCCAGAGTTGCAGGAAACCTGGATCATCATTTCTAGATAGAGGGTGGCCAAACTATTTTTAGAAGAGATTTGAAACTGGAATTATTAGATGATTTGAGGGTATGAGAGGTATGCCTGAGTAAGTTAGAAACTTGGATAGTTTATCAGACTAAAAGCTGATTTTCTACCCTAGAATAATGCTAAAGCTAGGACTTACTTAGAGTGACCTTTATCTTAAAACAGAATTCTTGAACATTGTATAATGCAAGACAATAGTTTGCATTTATCAGAGTCAACAAATGTTTATTATCTATGAGCCTTTATCTTAGAAGTTAAGGCATTCATTTCACAAAAGCTGGTTAAATGTGTTCTATTACTAATTCAGGTTTTTATACTGTTAGTGTAAATAGATTATTCTTTAAAATATATGTCTAAGTTAAACAGAATAGGCAGCTGTCTGAGTTTTAGTCCTGATTTTTCTATGGATCCTGTTTTCTGGCCTTTTTTTCTTAGAGATCACCTTATAGATACCACTTTGCTAATGCATTAACTTGACTATTTCTTATAGCTGGACTCAAGGAAACATCTATCACAAATGGAATTAATATCTAAGTGATCTATCTATGCCATAGAATAATATATTTTTACAAACTTGGAGCATTTTTTAAACACTGTATTCTGATAGAAGCCACCAGCTGCACATACAACCAGAAAGTATTCTTGTATATTAATATATATGGACAGTGAAGAACAGACTCCAGGGTTCTTTAAAATAATCCTATTTAAATTTATGTATTTGTAGATCTTAAGTATGTCAGACCAATACTTAGATATATTGTGAAAAACACTTTGTCCTCCATTAAACTAGACCTTAGTGCTTACCTTACACTGAGCTCTTCAGAGATTCATTTTTGACCAAAATGTGAAAACACTTCTTTCCAAATATAGACAGTACAACTCACCCTTTTTAGGAGACTTTTAAAGACCTTCTTACCTCTCATTTATTACATTCTTTTAAAAGCCTCAGGCCTTTAAAATGTTTCAAAAATGTTTTCTCATCCCTTTTGGCATAAAACTATTTCCTTAATAGGGACAATGATTTGTTGGATATTGTCTCAGTCTGCTGGTTTTGAGATATGGATTTCCTTCCTCTGCCTGTCTGCCACAGAATAGGAATTCTAAGCTTTATGGATACCCAGTATGCCTATATTCAAATCTATGAAAGAAAAATCAAAAGCAAGACCACATGGGGCAGCCCAGGTGGCTCAGCAGTTTAGCGCCACCTTCAGCTCAGGGTTTGATCCTGGAGACCCTGGATCAAGTCCCACATCGGGCTCCCTGCACGGAGCTTGCTTCTCCCTCTGCCTGTGTCTCTGCCTCTCTCTGTGTGTCTCTCATGAATAAATAAATAAAATCTTAAGAAAAAACAGACCACATGAAGCTTGGTGATACAGGGATGCCTCACTTTATTTTAAAAATATGTTTCTAAGAAACTGAATACAAAAAAAAAAGAAACTGAATATATAAATTCCATATCTGTAAAAACAAATCTTACTTGAATGTATAATATTAGCTTTGCATTTTAAAATATTCCTATGTGGACTGCTTCTGGCATGTTAAAATATTACTATGTGGGAATGTATCCCCACATAGAATTTTTCAAGAAATGACCCCTTTGTTAGACTCTGATTTCTCAACCTGATCTCTTATGGTCTCTTGAGATTTCCTTCTACTTCATTATCCCAGTGACCCATGTGTGCTTTCCTGCCCTCTGATATCTGCTTGGCTATCACATATTAATATATCAAAATGTAATTATTTGTATATTTATATGTGAGATATAGTTAGAATTTGTATAGGATAATATTTGGATAGTTCCATGGTAATCCAAGATCAGCAGGCACAGTGGGCATAGCTAGGGGTCTCTCTTTTTTTTCTGTATGTTTCCATTTATTCTAAATATTTTTATTTTGCCTCTTAACCTTTACATGACATACTAACTCTATCTGCTACTGAAGTGTAACTACTTCTGAAGTGAAATGGCATCTATCTAACAGTGTTGCAAATGTTATTGGTTTTCTTTAGACTAGAAAGTGGACACCCTTTTTTCTTTGCACCAGAAAAGTTTAACCCATCTTCAGTGTTGGCAAAGATAATGTTCTTTTGATTTGTTTTTAAAAGTGTATGCACTAGTAATCTCATTTCAGCCTTTCATTTTCCTTCTTACTACTCTGCCCCTTGGTTTCATTTGTCTCTTTATGGGGAAGAATGCATCTGAGGTTTTCTTTGCTTCTACTCTTGCCATGATATGTAGACCGGTTTATGGAGAAATACATCAACTGCCTGCTGTGCATTTAAATTCCCCACTTCCCTGCTGCATTTGTGTGCAGCAACTGAAAGACAAATAGATGAAAGCAGGGCCATTTTTGTCAGTGAAAGTTTTTGGATACATAATTACTAAGCACCATTAAATATGAGTTTAATATCTGGAGGCAAAAGTGGTAGTACATCAACTTTGTCCACAGAGGAGAAAAGGGGTCACTGTTTATAGAACTAAATGGAAGCGTATCCTTCCTTATCAATCAAAGAAATTAAGAGATGAGAATTGGTCTTTTAGGCCATCTGGTTCCTGCCCCAGGGACCAGTAGAGGACTGGTCCTTGCATTATTATATTCTTAGTGCTGGTTATTTTTGTTACATATTCCCATAGCTTTGCAGTAACTTCAGATACTTCTGTAACCATAGTTCTTCAACTTCTCTTTTTTTTATTATTTTTTTAAATTTTTTATTGGTGTTCAATTTACTAACATACAGAATAACCCCCAGTGCCTGTCACCCATTCACTCCCACCCCCCGCCCTCCTCCCCTTCCAACACCCCTAGTTCGTTTCCCAGAGTTAGCAGTCTTTACGTTCTGTCTCCCTTTCTGATATTTCCCACACATTTCTTCTCCCTTCCCTTATATTCCCTTTCACTATTATTTATATTCCCCAAATGAATGAGAACATATAATGTTTGTCCTTCTCCGACTGGCTTACTTCACTCAGCATAATACCCTCCAGTTCCATCCACGTTGAAGCAAATGATGGGTATTTGTCATTTCTAATAGCTGAGTAATATTCCATTGTATACATAAACCACATCTTCTTTATCCATTCATCTTTCGTTGGACACCGAGGCTCCTTCCACAGTTTGGCTATCGTGGCCATTGCTGCTATAAACATCGGGGTGCAGGTGTCCTGGCGTTTCACTGCATCTGTATCTTTGGGGTAAATCCCCAGCAGTGCAATTGCTGGGTCGTAGGGCAGGTCTATTTTTAACTCTGAGGAACCTCCACACAGTTTTCCAGAGTGCCTGCACCAGTTCACATTCCCACCAACAGTGTAAGAGGGTTCCCTTTTCTCCACATCCTCTCCAACATTTGTGGTTTCCTGCCTTGTTAATTTTCCCCATTCTCACTGGTGTGAGGTGGTATCTCATTGTGGTTTTGATTTGTATTTCCCTGATGGCAAGTGATGCAGAGCATTTTCTCATGTGCATGTTGGCCATGTCTATGTCTTCCTCTGTGAGATTTCTGTTCATGTCTTTTGCCCATTTCATGATTGGATTGTTTGTTTCTTTGGTGTTGAGTTTAATAAGTTCTTTATAGATCTTGGAAACTAGCCCTTTATCTGATATGTCATTTGCAAATATCTTCTCCCATTCTGTAGGTTGTCTTTGAGTTTTGTTGACTGTATCCTTTGCTGTGCAAAAGCTTCTTATCTTGATGAAGTCCCAATAGTTCATTTTTGCTTTTGTTTCTTTTGCCTTCGTGGATGTATCTTGCAAGAAGTTACTATGGCCGAGTTCAAAAAGGGTGTTGCCTGTGTTCTTCTCTAGGATTTTGATGGAATCATGTCTCACATTTAGATCTTTCATCCATTTTGAGTTTATCTTTGTGTATGGTGAAAGAGAGTGGTCTACTTTCATTCTTCTGCATGTGGATGTCCAATTTTCCCAGCACCATTTATTGAAGAGACTGTCTTTCTTCCAATGGATAGTCTTTCCGCCTTTATCAAATATTAGTTGCCCATAAAGTTCAGGGTCCACTTCTGGATTCTCTATTCTGTTCCACTGATCTATGTGTCTGTTTTTGTGCCAGTACCACACTGTCTTGATGACCACAGCTTTGTAGTACAACCTGAAATCTGGCATTGTGATGCCCCCAGATATGGTTTTCTTTTTTAAAATTCCCCTGGCTATTCGGGGTCTTTTCTGATTCCACACAAATCTTAAAATAATTTGTTCTAACTCTCTGAAGAAAGTCCATGGTATTCTGATAGGGATTGCATTAAACGTGTATATTGCCCTGGGTAACATTGACATTTTCACAATATTAATTCTGCCAATCTATGAGCATGGACTATTTTTCCATCTCTTTGTGTCTTCCTCAATTTCTTTCAGAAGTGTTTATTGGTTTTGAGGGTATAGATCCTTTACATCTTTGGTTAGGTTTATTCCTAGGTATCTTATGCTTTTGGGTGCAATTGTAAATGGGATTGACTCCTTAATTTCTCTTTCTTCAGTCTCATTGTTAGTGTATAGAAATGCCACTGACTTCTGGGCATTGATTTTGTATCCTGCCACGCTACCGAATTGCTGTATGAGTTCTAGCAATCTTGGGGTGGAGACTTTTGGGTTTTCTATGTAGAGTATCATGTCATCGGCAAAGAGGGAGAGTTTGACTTCTTCTTTGCCAATTTGAATGCCTTTAATGTCTTTTTGTTGTCTGATTGCTGAGGCTAGGACTTCCAGTACTATGTTGAACAGCAGTGGTGAGAGTGGACATCCCTGTCTTGTTCCTGATCTTAGGGGAAAGGCTCCCAGTGCTTCCCCATTGAGAATGATATTTGCTGTGGGCTTTTCATAGATGGCTTTTAAGATGTCGAGGAATGTTCCCTCTATCCCTACACTCTGAAGAGTTTTGATCAGGAATGGATGCTGTATTTTGTCAAATGCTTTCTCTGCATCCAATGAGAGGAGCATATGGTTCTTGGTTTTTCTCTTGCTGATATGATGAATCACATTGATTGTTTTACGGGTGTTGAACCAGCCTTGTGTCCCAGGGATAAATCCTACTTGGTCATGGTGAATAATTTTTTTAATGTACTGTTGGATCCTATTGGCCAGTATCTTGTTGAGAATTTTTGCATCCATGTTCATCAGGGATATTGATCTGTAATTCTCCTTTTTGGTGGGGTCTTTGTCTGGTTTTGGAATTAAGGTGATGCTGGCCTCATAGAACGAATTTGGAAGTACTCCATCTCTTTCTATCTTTCCAAACAGCTTTAGGAGAATAGGTATGATTTCTTCTTTAAACGTTTGATAGAATTCCCCTGGGAAGCCATCTGGCCCTGGACTCTTGTGTCTTGGGAGGTTTTTGATGACTGCTTCAATTTCCTCCCTGGTTATTGGCCTCTTCAGGTTTTCTATTTCTTCCTGTTCCAGTTTTGGTAGTTTGTTGCTTTCCAGGAATGCGTCCATTTCTTCTAGATTGCCTAATTTATTGGCGTATAGCTGTTCATAATATGTTTTTAAAATCGTTTGTATTTCCTTGGTGTTGGTAGTGATCTCTCCTTTCTCATTCATGATTTTATTAATTTGAGTCTTCTCTCTCTTCTTTTTAATAAGGCTGGCTAATGGTTTATCTATCTTGTTAATTCTTTCAAAGAACCAACTCCTGGTTTTGTTGATCTGTTCCACAGTTCTTCTGGTCTCGATTTCGTTGAGTTCTGCTCGAATCTTTATTAACTCCCTTCTTCTCTTGGGTGTAGGATCTATTTGCTGTTTTTTCTCTAGCTCCTTTATGTGTAAGGTTAGCTTTTGTATTTGAGTTCTTTCCAGTTTTTGAATGGATGCTTGTATTGCGATGTATTTCCCCCTTAGGACTGCTTTTGCTGCATCCCAAAGATTTTGAACGGTTGTATCTTCATTCTCATTAGTTTCCATGAATCTTTTTAATTCTTCCTTAATTTCCTGGTTGACCCTTTTATCTTTTAGCAGGATGGTCCTTAACCTCCACGTGTTTGATTGAGGTCCTTCCAAACTTCTTGTTGTGATTTAGTTCTAATTTCAAGCCATTATGGTCTGAGAATATGCAGGGGACAATCCCAATCTTTTGGTATCGGTTCAGACCCGATTTGTGACCCAATATGTGGTCTATTCTGGAGAAAGTTCCATGTGCGCTTGAGAACAATGTGTATTCAGTTGAGTTTGGATGTAAAGTTCTGTAGATATCTGTGAAATCCATCTGGTCCAGTGTATCATTTAAAGCTCTCGTTTCTTTGGAGATGTTGTGCTTAGAAGACCTATCGAGTATAGAAAGAGCTAGATTGAAGTCACCAAGTATAAGTGTATTATTATCTAAGTATTTCTTCACTTTGGTTAATAATTGATTGATATATTTGGCAGCTCCCACATATGGGGCATATATATTGAGGATTGTTAAGTCCTCTTGTTGAATAGATCCTTTAAGTATGATATAGTGTCCCTCTTCATCTCTCACTACAGTCTTTGGGGTAAATTTTAGTTTATCTGATATAAGGATGGCTACCCCTGCTTTCTTTTGAGGACCATTCGAATGGTAAATTGTTCTCCAACCTTTTATTTTCAGGCTGTAGGTGTCCTTCTGTCTAAAATGAGTCTCTTGTAGACAGCAAATAGATGGGTCCTGCTTTTTTATCCAGTCTGAAACCCTGCGCCTTTTGATGGGGTCATTAAGCCCGTTCACATTCAGAGTTACTATTGAGAGATATGAGTTTAGTGTCATCATGATATCTATTCAGTCCTTGCTTTTGTGGACTGTTCCACTGAACTTCTTCTTAAAGGGGAATCTTAAGAGTCCCCCTTAAAATTTCTTGCAGAGCTGGTTTTGAGGTCACATATTCTTTTAGTTGCTGCCTGTCTTGGAAGCTCTTTATCTCTCCTTCCATTTTGAATGAGAGCCTTGCTGGATAAAGGATTCTTGGTTGCATGTTCTTTTCATTTAGGACCCTGAATATATCCTGCCAGCCCTTTCTGGCCTGCCAGGTCTCTGTGGAGAGGTCGGCTGTTACCCTAATACTCCTCCCCATAAAAGTCAGGGATTTCTTGTCTCTTGCTGCTTTAAGGATCTTCTCTTTATCTTTGGAATTTGCAAGCTTCACTATTAAATGTCGAGGTGTTGAACGGTTTTTATTGATTTTAGGGGGGGATCTCTCTATTTCCTGGATCTGAATGCCTGTTTCCCTTCCCAGATTAGGAAAGTTTTCAGCTAGAATTTGTTCAAATACATATTCTGGCCCTCTGTCCCTTTCGGTGCCCTCGGGAACCCCAATTAAACGTAGGTTTTTCTTTCTCAGGCTGTCGTTTATTTCCCTTAATCTATCCTCATGGTCTTTTAATTGTTTGTCTCTTTTTTCCTCAGTTTCCCTCTTTGCTATCAACTTGTCTTCTATGTCACTCACTCGTTCTTCCACCTCGTTAACCCTCGTCGTTAGGACTTCTAGTTTGGATTGCATCTCATTCAATTGATTTTTAATTTCTGCCTGATTAGCTCTAAATTCTGCAGTCATGAAGTCTCTTGAGTCCTTTATACTTTTTTCTAGAGCCACCAGTAGCTGTATAATAGTGCTTCTGAATTGGCTTTCTGACATTGAATTGTAATCCAGATTTTGTAACTCTGTGGGAGAGAGGACTGTTTCTGATTCTTTCTTTTGAGGTGAGGTTTTCCTTCTAGTCATTTTGCTTAGTGCAGAGTGGCCAAAAGCAAGTTGTATTGGGAAAAAGAGAAAAAGAGAGGAGAGAAAGAAGGAAAGAAAAGAGAAAGAGGAAAAAAAAGGGAAGAAAGAAAAAAAAAACGAAAAGAAAAAAAAAGAGAAGAAAAAGAGAAAGAAAAAGAAAGGAGAAAAAAAAGGGGGTGGGGGAAGGAAACAAATCAAAAAGCAAAACAAAACAAAACAAAACAAAAGAAGAACCACCGGGGAGTATCTTCTGATTCTGTGTACTTTAAGTCCCTTGGCTTCTCCTGGAAGTTGTCAGTCTAGCTGGTGTTCTGGGGGAGGGGCCTGCTGTGCTGATTTTCAGGTGTTAGCAGTTGGGGGAGCTGCTGTGCCCCTGCCTGGTGCAGGGCTCAGTGGGGGTTGTTTACCCCGTGAGGCCGCAGGAGGAACAGCCCCAGTGGCGGGGCCAGCTCTGGAAACCTGGATTCAGCTCCGGCAGGAACTCCGTCTGCAGGGCCTGGAGGCTCTGGGGCGGGGCCGCTGATCTGCTCAGCTCGGGGCAGGAGCTTCCTTGCTGTCCTGGGCCCTCCCGGCCTCTGCCTGTCCCGGGGGAGGCGGGATCCTGGGCTGTGTCCCGGCGCGCTGTGCTCCGGAGCCTGCGCTGGTGGATTTGCGCTCCCGGGCCGCGCAACCCCCTCCGTGGAGCCGCCGCCCGAGCCCCTCCGAGCCGCTCCTGGAACCGCGCAGCCCCCTCCGCACGGAGCCTCTTCCTCTGCCCGAGCCCCTCCGAGCTGCTCCGGGTCCCGCCGTGCGCGCTGCAGCCCTTAGGGAGCTCGGCGCACTCTCCTGGGCGCGCAGTTGCTCTGTTACTGTCCCGGGGAGCCCGAGGGCATCCTCGCCCTTCGGGGTCCTGCTCCAACTCCCTGCGAGCCCCTTTCCGCCCGGGAAGGTCGGTGCAGCTCCTGCGTCTCCGGGACGGGGCTCTCCTGTCCTGGGGACCCTCGCCCCGGCCTCAGCCCGGCTCCTCGCGGGGCCCCTCCCCCTTGGAGGCCTTTGTTTCTTTAGTTCTTTTTCCCCGTCTTCCTACCTTGATAGAAGCGCGAACTCTTCTCACTGTTGCATTCCAGGTGTTCTCTCTTTAATTCTCAGGCCGAATTCATAGATTTTCAGGATGATTGGAAGGTTTTCTAGGTAATTTGGTGGAGACAGGTGATTTGGAGACCCTACTCTTCCGCCATCTTGCTCCTCACCCCCTTCTTCAACTTCTCTTGACCAGAAAAGTTCATTTTGCATGTCACTTCAAAAGAAATGTCCCCCTTTCCTTTAAACTTTCAGTAAGCCTTATTCACCAAATTGTGTCAAGTCACTTTTTAAAGTTATTTTAAAATAACTTATGTCTACTGGGCCCTTACTTTTTCCTTACCTGTTTTTTTTTATTTGTTTTTACTGTTCTGAGTGTTCTTAAACAATTTTAAGAATTTTGTCACCATACAGTAATTTAATATTGTCAACATCTTAAAATTAGATCTCTGAAACCAGCAATCATTTCTTACAAAGGACAGAAATGGAAAGGGAAGGATGTCCAGAAACTGCCTCACTATGTTTTCTTTCCCTTCTCCTCTCCCCTTTCCTCCCTCACTTCCTTTCTTCCTCTTCTTCTCTTTCACACACACACACACACACACACACACACACACACTGGCCTTATGTCAAACCAGATTTTCATGGTGCCATTTGGGTGGAGGTGGGGCATTTGGGGAAGAGAATGGAGAGCCTGAAGTGGAATTTGGGGCACGAGAATCAGATATGTGAAGGAAACAGTGAATTAGAGAATTTCTGAGAGCCATTAGGGACCATGGAGAAGATTTCCTTAGTTATACAAATGAGGAAAGTGAGGCCTAAGGAGTTAATGCCTAAATTGGCTGACTTCTCTGGAGTCCATTGTTTTGTTTCCTATGCTAAGCCAAAGGTTAAAGTTGTGAGAATTAAGAATATAGTGTCAACATCCATGATTTGCTATCTGTCCATTAATTCATTTAGTTAATCATCATATATTTATTAACTGTTTTGTGCCAGACACTGTGCTAGGTGCTAAGGACACAATATGGCCCCCGACCTCAAGGTGTTAATAGTTTACCAAACCCTTGTGGGAAATAGAGAAGCAGAGAAATAGGCAATTACAACACAGAATGATATATTTCCATAGCATCCCCTAATCCAGTGTTAGGTAGCTGGGAATAGTGTCCTGGCAGAGGTTACCCAAGCCAAAGTGGGGCAGAGTGTTCCAGGCTGATGTTAAAGTATATGCAATCCCTGAGGCAAAAACTGAAAATGGTTCAGTATGCCTAGAGAATATAGAGTAGTTAAGGGTTGAGAGGAGGTGGTTAAGGGAGTTGGTTAAGGGGACTATAGAATATGGATGAGATTATAGAGATAAGCAGGAGCTAGGTCATAAAGGGCCTTATTTGGCCATGTCAGGGAGTTTTAAGTTCTGTGGTCTAAGAGAGATAAAATAGTCACTGAAGAGTTTTTAAGCCAGGAAGTAACATGATCACATTTGTCTTTTAGAAGGATCACTCTAGGGACACCTGGGTGGCTTAGTCAGTTGAATGTCCAACTCTTGATTTCAGTTCAGGACATGATCTTGGGGTCGTGGGATGGAGTCCCGTGTCAGGCTCCTTGCTTGGTGTGGAGCCAGCTTAAGATTCTCTCTCTCACTCTGCCCCTCCCCCCCCTCTTAAAAAAAAAAGAAGGCTCACTATCTGCAGCTGGAGAGTTGACTGGAGTTAGATAGATATGTAAGGAGGCTGTTGCATAATCTACCTGAGCTGAGATGATGATAGTTAGGATGAAATAAAGTGTTCACATTTGAGATAGGAGGTAGAGTCCATAGGACTTGGTTGCTAGATGTGGAGAACAAGTGATAAGGAAGACTATAGATAACTTCCAGTCTTCTGTACTGAACTGCTAGGCAGGTTGTGTGCTGTTTACTGACATGGAGAATGTGTAAGAGAAAGCCAGATTATTGAGTAAGAATAAGGGGTTAAATTTGAAGTACCAGGGGATGCCCGTCCCAAAAACAATCTGGACTGGAGATATAGATATCAGAGTTCTCAGCCTATATAGAGTTATGATTTGAATTATAGGATCCCCATGAGGATCATTTGCCCTTATACTTTATTTGGCCCTAGACTTCCTTTAGTTATCTGACTATAGATCCTCTCCCCATAAAATTTATATATACAATTCTGCCCACAATTTTATGAGCTTCATTGACCTCTTGAAGCACATCAGTGAAGCCTTATGATGTGTAGATTAAGAATTTGTAGTTGTGGAATAAGAAGAAAAGCATAAAGTGAAATACTGGCATCTGAGAAGTGAGTAGAGGGAGAGAAGTCCATGAAGGAGATTGAGAAAGAGAATCTGGAGAGTGAGGCAGGGGGTGGGGTTCACAGAAGGCAAGGGAAGAGTTTCAAGAGTTTCGTGGTCAGCAGAGTTAAATGCTATAGCAAGAAAGAATAAGGACTGAAAAGTGGTCACTGGCTTTAGCAATAAAGACTATCCGTGACATTTGCAAGGGTTGTTTCAGTAGAATGGTGTGGACAGAATGGAGTGATTAAGGAGTGGATAAGAGGAGAGGAAGTGGGAATAGTGAGTGAGTGCTGGCCATGTTTCCAAGAGGTGGAATATGGAGGAGAGGCTTGTCTTTTGTTCATTTAAGGCAGAATTGAGGGTACGAAGTATCTTTTAGAATTTTCTTTAAATTTGTCATGTCATTTTCTGATTTTTTACCACCAAAAAAGAAAAGAACAAATAAACCAAAGAACTTAGGCCTATAAGAAATGGAGTTTCACAGATTTCCAGTGCTTCTAATATTAATAAATGATGAACTGTGGTTTTAAATCTCTACAGTTCTCTATCTCTTCTTCAGTTTTGCTTAAGGTATCCATCTACCCAGAATCCACAATGCCTCAGGCAGTACTAAATTAGCACTATAGGTGTATTCAGGCCAGCCTGGCTGGGAATGAGAGAGGCAATAAGGTTGGCTTTAGACCCTTGATTGAGAAGCCAGCTTTGTAATACTCAGCTTAGTAATTATGGGGGCTTTGTGTTTGCAGGCGTGAACCTTAGTTAAGCTTTGTCTTAGGTTTTCCAAAACAGCTGGGGCTTTTGGTCTATGAAGACATTGATTTGCGTCTCCAGGGGCTATGCATAAATCAAACTGGGAAAGAGGGAGGAGGAGTGAATTTCTTTGTATGAATCCCAGCTCCCTGTTAACTGTTTAATTGAGGAGAAGGAAAGAGTCCTATGACAATTACTGAATTAGGGATGCACTATTATCTTCTGCTTGATGTATTCTTGCTTGGTGTATTTATGCTAAGAAAGGCAGTAAACCCTGTCTCCCTTAAGAAGGCCCTGCTTTGTTGACCTTCCAACTGAAATGTAGACTCAGATTTCACAGTTCCTGTTGTTTCAAAGGGAGGCTTAATGTTGGTGGTGATGGTTGTTAATTTAAACTTTGGTCCTCTTTTCTTACCATCTGCTGTGTAGTGGCCTCTCTGTCATAGTTCAGGGATAACACCAAGAATCCCATCTGGGGAAAGCAGCGTTATGACATCGGCCTTTGGAAATTCTGCTGTTCCTTCCCCTCTAGTCACGGAGAAGGTAATTGGGAGATCACATCATCATGGAAGGAATGTCACATTGGAGTGAATTAATGATGGGAAGTGAGCCTGGACCTAAATTCTTCTGACCTTTAGAAATATCAACATAAAAAAAGAAGTATCAGCATAAATGATGCTGTGGTGAGCCAAGGTTTCCCCTTCCCCCACTATTTTGGTTTTATCTTTCAGCTATTGCGTTAATTTAACAAGAATGCCAAAATGTTGAAAAACTGAAGTTTTTCATAGTTTTCTTGTGTTCATGTGTGCTGCCTTTTTAGTCTAAAAAGGATAAATAGGTGATAGCAAATAGGATATACTCTTTAAAATACTGTAGGTATTCCCACTCTAACAGCATGTGTGTGTGTGTGTTTTATTAAACATTCTTAACATTCAAGAACATGATCATACAGGGAAAGGATTGTATTCTCCTCTAAAATGGTCCTGTGATGCCATTGTCAGAGTTCAGATACCAGAATTCACAGCCCATGACTCAATATGGTGTTTCTTGAGTTAGAAGCTAAAACCCACAAATTTTATCAGTATTTTATGGGATTTTTTTATTATTAAGTATAACCAGCAATGTTTCTTCTCAAGACTTCTATGGGTAATATATCTATAAATTTAATACAAGTAGAGTAACAGCTTTCATAGACTATCTTCTTGAAGATTGTTAAAAAAAGAGGGTAGCCTATCTAAAAGATCAGCCTGCACATTGGAAATTTCTCATAAACCAATTACTTTATATATGCACCAAGAATAAAAAGGCATTGCTCTATAGTAGTTTTGATTACTACCTTAAGATTTAAATTAATAACAGAAATTCTAAACATGCTTATGACATGTTTATGATCACTGACACAAGGTGATGGGTGATGTATATTCTTAGATATTCTCACAGCATAATACTAAGTGGAGCTATGAGGAATGTAATGTCTACTCAAGATCAGGTTCCAAGCCATTTCCTATGGTTAATACATTATAAACATTCTTGCGTAATGCAGCTGTCTCTGTTGTACCTCAGCTGCAGATGTTGAGTTCTCCCCTTCAGCTTGGCTATATAACGATAATCTCTATAAAACACAATTTCATTAACTGCTTTAAAATTATATAAGCAAGAGATTGGGAATAAATATTCAACTGTTTCAGTTTTCTATTTAAGTTACAAACATTGTTTAAAAATCTCATTTTGTCTGGGCTGGTCCTCAGCAATAACTGATTAAAAAGATAAATATGGTGTGGGAAAATATAGTTTTTAAATTATCCATAAGGCACAAAATAGAACTATATATTTTTAGATCCAGAAGAAACACTACAAATTGTCTAATCCAACGCTCTCCTTTTACTGAGGAGGAAACTATGATCCAAATAGGTTAAATGACTTACCCAGGATCATATAGTAAGTTAGCAGCATACATAGGGTACTATCTCAAGTGCCATGACTCTTGCTTAGTGATCTTCTCAGTATTCTGTACTGCCTTCAGGAAGTTGGAAAGGTGGAAACTGAACTCCAGCCTTATACTTTCAAATCATATGCTCTATCTCTCTACATGCCTGGAGGTGCTTAATCAGTACTAACCAACAAGATTAAAATTATTATCTTTTTAAAAAATATTTTATTTATTCATTCATGAGAGACACACAGAGAGAGAGAGAGAGAGAGGCAGAGACACAGGCAGGGAGAAGCAGGCCCCATGCAGGGAGCCCGATGTGGGACTCGATTCCGGGTCTCCAGGATCACACCCTGGGCTGAAGGTGGCACTAAGCCGCTAAGCCACCTGGGCTGCCCAAAATTATTATCTTTTTAATTCAATAAGTTACTTAGGAAAGCAACCACATAAAATGAATTGGAAGAGACACTTTGGCAGTAATGCCCATCAGTATAAGTGGCAGGAATTAGATTCGCTGCATTATTATGCTTCACAACCTGCTAAGAAAGCAGAGTCCCAGGAAAGAGCTACTGGATCTGGCCAGTACAACTGCTCTGATTCAATAAGTAACTTGAAGTTTTGATGGAATCGATCACTCATTAGCCTGTGGGCCAGGAAAAAGGAAATCAATAAGCAAAAAAAAAATCATGGTGATAAGAGAATACACCTAACCCCTGCCTTGCCCACATATGCCTTTAGCTGAGCTGTATCTTCCCAAGATTAAAGAACCTTAAGATTGAAGTCCCGCTCTACTCTCATGGCATACATGGGTCACACCTCTGGAATAATACTTTCTATCCCAGGTACTACATCTTAAGAAAAATACTTGACCAACTAGAATAAAACAGAGATGGTCAGGGGCTGGAAAACCTGTCATATTAAGAAAAGTTAGAAACTTTGATTTTGCACCTGGATAAGAGAAGACTTAGACATGGAGAATAGGAAGGAAATTGACGTATTTTAAGTACCTACTATGTGCGAGGCACTTTGCACATACCTCCTTTCATCCTCATATAATCCTATTATGACTACCTCCTAATACAGTTAAGAGTAATAATACATGTTAAGAGTAAGATAAACTAATAATACATGTTAAGAGTAAGATAAACTCAAAGACCCATTTCAACTCTAAAATTATATGAATATAAGTTGGTACATCTACTAGTTAGTGAGCAGCCATGCCCTTTCTAGGCTTTTTGTGGACTTAGTTGGGTATTCAAACCTCACAGTTGGACAGGCTTTACTTCTGTTACTATGTGGACTAGCTTCAGCCTGGGTGAAGTACAAACAAATGCTCTGGTCCATCAAATGGAGAGAAGCCATTTCAAGGGTTTATTGCAAGAATAAATTCAGAAATCACTGGACAAGGTCAAAAGAAATCCATTAATGAAAATTGATTAGCCTCCAGTGTTCTCTTTTCTAATCACAACAGTTTATAATCCAAATGAATTTAGTACCCACTTTCAAATTCCAACTCTTTCATCTTTATCTTAATAATTCTTTGTATTAACTTGCCATATGGTTCTTCCTTTTCCAATCTTATGATAATGTCATTTATTCATTCAGATAACTTTGTATTTCTAATATTGGCCAATTACAAAAGCCATCTGTGATTCATATAGCATCCTCACCTGGAGCACAAAGGGTTTCATTTAATTTAAAAATACATGCCATCAGGAAAATAACCCACAGATACAGATAACTACCTAACCCTATCTCCCTCTCACTCAGCCTTCCCTTTCCTTTTTTTTGACTAACTTTCTAAAATAAAGTATTTCATGAGAAAAATGAGCTCTTTAGGAATCCCATTACTGTCAGTGGTAGAAGTGAGAAGACACTATCATTAACCTCCTTTGCTCAGTGGCTCTTGAGAGAATTGGAAAGGCAGCTAGGAGTATGGCTTATCATCACTTCCTGTGGCAGAAATGACAGTGGGTTGTCACCCAGGAAGGCAAAGGGGCAGAGAGAAGCTAGTCAAGAGTGGCTCTAGAGAAATACAAACATAAAAACCTAAGACTTTTCAATCAGTTGCTTCTCAAACTGGCTGGAATCCCTGTAGAAAGCTGAGTCTTTGAATGTGTCCCTTCTTTCTGGAGACTTACAAATCAGTTTGGCATTGTGTATTGTACAAAGGATAATAAATCAGAGTCCATCTCCACTGATTGTGATCCAATGTGTCTTGCCAAAGTTATGTGAAGTTTTTATAAAATTCCCACATGCTCAATCCCCTAGAGAAGGGAATTCACTAACTGTGGTCCACTTAAGTTTCACAGCTAGCCTCTCAATTTAACTTTACTAAAAGCACCAGTGATATTTCAGAAACAATATATGAGGCTTATATTATTAGAACCATTTTTATTGACCTGAGGCCTTTGATTTAGTCACCCATAAACACTTTCTTCAGAAATTCCATGATTCTGGGCTTAGCAGTGACCCTGTAAAATGGTTTTCTCTCTATTTAGTTCTTGCCAACTTAGCCTCGACCTGGAGGTCCAAATACTTGCAGACTGTCATCTTTAGTGAAGATTAACTGAAGTCTCTCTTTGGCTGATGGTGAAGGAGAGTTCAAAGACTGTGCTGGCAGCACCATTTGCAATCACACAAAAAAGTCCTCCTTTTGAAATCTTCTCTCTTTTTCTAGCAGATCTGCTTGTGTCAGGGATACACTTTTTAGCAGAATCTATTCCTTACATTGCTTTCATTGTACATTATCCCCAAAGGTGAAACATTCATGGTAATACAAATGATATAACTTATGTCAGTAGAGTAATAGAATGTCAGGGATAAATGGAATGTTATAGAACTTATAGCTTGATCTCCTTGTTTTATAGATGAGGAAACTAGGCCCAGAGATGTTGAATGACTCATCTGAAGTCTTATAATTAATTAGTGTCAGAGCCTAGAGTAGAATGCAGGTCTCAGGACTCCTGATCAAGTTCTTTTTCTATTTGGTGATGCTGCTTCATGCCTAGCTAATTCACTTAAGATTTATCTGTTATAAATATATATATAAGTATATATTATATAGATACGTCTGTTATATATATCATGAGTGGCAACATAGCCTAACAGATAGGAGTAGGTCTGAGTCTGGATTTTACCCCTTATTACTTGTGTGAATTTACACATCTAAATTAATCTCTGAGCTTCAGTTGCTCATCTGTAAAACTGAAATAACACTCACCTGTTAAAATTATGGTGAGAATTAAATGAGAAAATATATATAAAGTACTTCACATAGTGCCCTACACATAGTAAACTCTCAGTGAATGATTGCTATTTTTACTATATAGCTTTTTTCTATATAACTCATTCAATTTCCCCTCCCCAATCCCTAGGATGAGAATTCTCTTGGAAATCTTAATTTTATTAAACTAGTATGCAAATATGTTAAAATGTAGCAAAATTCTTTTAGCTAACCTGAGTCTAGTGTATCAGGTTTTTTGCTAAGTTAATTGCAATCTAATTTGGTTCTGTTCAGTATCACATCTATTTCCACAAACAGGAAATTGTCTTTTCTAGATTTTGATTGGCAGGAATGGCCTTATAAACTACTGAATTACATTAGTGTTGCTTGGAACAGACACTTTCGTTATAAGCCTCTGTTCCTAGGTGTTTATCTTTCATAAAATTACCCTTTGGGCTGAAATATTTTCAACTTGTTTTGTATTTCAGATGAGATGGAAAAAAATTGGAGGGTTGGAAAAAGTGGAAAATTTTCTTATAACATTTTATTTGACTACTGAGCAATCACATTTAAGATTTTCCTGTTTGCTCCTATGTTTTCAAAATGTTGAAACCCCATTAGAACTCAGAAACACACAGCAGAATTATTTTAAAGAACAGCTTGCAGAAATTCCACAGGAAGCAACTGTGTGTATATGAGATCAGAGTCTTATGAAGACATGGTACCTGGCCCCAGAAGCTTTCTTTTTCAAATTATCTTTGACAATCCAGATTTTAAAAAATAGATTTATTTAAATTGGGCCATACTTTTTTGTATTATCAAACTATCTTCCTTTTCCAACTTCGTTGAGAAATATTTGTCAGGAAAAAACAGAGGTACAAAGTAAACAAAAAGAAAAGATCACAGAGGAATAAAGGAAAAGAAGTATTTGTAAATGGAGTGGGAGACTCAACTAAGAGGCTAGGGAAAGGCTAATCAGAGATTTCCAAGATGAGAAGCCAGAGCCCAGTGAATGCCCTGGTCATTTTGGTCAAATCACTGTCACCAGGATCTAAGAAAGGTGGGCTACCATTGCAAGGTGAACTTTGTTCATTAGAGATAGTCGCAACTACTGGGAGTTGTGACTGAGGAACTGAGAGGGCAGTGGAGGCAGCTGACAGAAAGCAAGCATTTAGGTGAGACTTAGGCATAGAAGTGGAGGACAGAAACATCAAAAGCAGCAAGAACACATAGATGCAAAGGTTGGGCGCTAGAGTAGAAGCTAGAGAAAGGAGGAACAACAAGGGACTGTGTGATCACCTGAACTAGAGCTACGTGTGTATTACAAAATGAAGTGCAACTTACCTTAACAACCTCCATTTAAATTGTAAACTGTATCAGAGTAGTACTGATCATGTTTGTTTACTGCTATATCCCCCATACCAAGAGCTATGCTTGGCTCACAGTAGGTCCTCACTAAATATTTGTTGAATAAATGATCTGTATAGAAATTTAAGCTTTCCTCCTACCAGAGTAAAGATCATTATATATGTGAACTGCATGATTGTGCTGCATGGGAGTAATGGGAAGAAAAAGGTGAAGAAGGACCTTATTAAACCCAAGATGCAAAGCAAATGGCGGTGGAGACCCAGGCTCAGGGCAGGGATGGTTTGGAGGGCCTGCCTTTAGAAAGTGTTCCATTTGCCTTAGTTACTCAGAATAAAATTGCCTTCATTTTTCAGACCTCCTTTCCCTGGGTCCTGAGCTGTGCTATGCTGGGAGTAGAAAGGAGGGAAGCCAAAGTCAGGTTGTCCTAAAGAAGAGGCTCCCCATTTGACATCTTACCTGTAATGGATAGCCTATGGTTGCTGTTCCATTGCCTGATTAAAAACAAAAAAGGAACAGCCTTAGAAATCAGAAGGCCTTCTATCCTGTTATTCTTTTAAACTCATTTGAACTGGTGCGTCTCTGTGGGCTTGTTATGCCAGCTTCTAGAACAGTGCCTAGTACCTAGCAGGTACTCAGTAAATATTTGTTGAATGAATGACTCTGCCTGGTTATGCAGTTTTGAAAGACTACCCACGATGCTGGGGCCTTTTCCATAGTCCCTTAAAGAACACAGGGCTGTATCAGGATAAACAATTATGAAGAAATCAGAGAAAAGGAATGGAAAGTAATAATAATATCATATATGCCTGAATTCTGGTGCATTTTGGGGAATCCCTAAGTGTCTCAGATGAGTTACAATTCCAAATCAATGTATAAAGCAGTTATTTTCAATGTGCAGTGATAAGACTCAAGAAAGTTTAATACCTCCTTCTAGGATGAAAAGGAAATTTTGTGTTCTTTATATGTGTCATTATACCTGAATACTTACACCTGGGGATGAAACTGTTAAAATATTTGTGTCTTTCTTGTGTTTCTCTGGCCCATCAGTTAATAGATTATACTTAGATACGTAATTCAAGACTTCCTCACTCCTAATCCCATAAGCATCTGAGCATAACCAACGTTTTGCTAGAAGGGGGTGGTGTGTGTAGGCAGATATGCTTTCTACAGGATGAAAGTTGGAATTTGAATCCCAAAAGGTTTATAGGCAGGTTTTGGAGGCTCCCACTCTAGAAGTCAGGAAGCAAAATATCATGGGCAATATTTTTAATACTAGGCTAGGATGTGAAACTAGTACAGGAAATGTAGAACAAGAACATTTGGCAACCTTGTGCTTCCTGTCTAAAATAACTATTATAGAATATTTGTAGGAGGTAGTATGCTATAGTGAATTCTATCATTTTCCTTATTAGACTCCTTATACTACTGAATTTTCTGTATATTATAGATTTTTTCTCTTATTTTTTGCTTAGAAAAGTCATGTCCCAACTGTGTATGTATAAGAGGATATCTATATTTAGTTTTACTTTTAGGTGCATTTGTTTTCCTGAGTTACAGCTTCAACAGCTGACATGGTATTGTTTGGGTAAGACATCCTTAGAATAAACCACTGTTTATTTTGAGCACTATAAGGTTTCTGATGGGAATACTGTAAACTCCAGCTCTAAACTGATGTTGAAGAATCAATAAACTACTTAGCAGAGGAATAAATGACTCAAGGTAAAAATAACCAAGTAAAATCTAACTCCCACTTTCTGTTCAAGCATGTATAGTGAGAAGAAACATATTTGACAAAGGGAGCCTTAAATGGTTATCATCTTCAAGGTCCTGTCCCTCATCTGGGTTAACTTTGCAGATTATTTTTTTCTTTCATTCAGAAAGAGATCTTCAAGAAGGAAGTCAAAATCTGCTGGTTACAATTTGACAAAATGTTTGGGATCATGAAACCAGCCAGATTCTTTTCCTAGAGAAGTCAGAATTATTTCCCCCATGGAGGCTATCTTTATTTGCTAGGAATATATCAGTCATTGTAGAGGACCTAAAGAACTCTTGACCTCTTGGATTCTTCCTTTTTTGGTTTATTCTAAGGACTCTGTCTCTCCTCATTTGATCATTATTTTGTGTATTTTTCAATGGGATCCAGAGATTCATTAATTCATTTCATAATTCAACAAAAATGTATTGAGTAACTGCTTGGTGCCAGATACTCTGTTAAATATTGTAAAAACCACAGTAATAACAGAAATAAATGAGTACATATATAAAATTCTTACTAATGGTGGTAAGTGCAAGGACATACAGCTACGGAAGGGAAAAAAATGGCAGGACCCACTTAGATAACTTTTTAAGATTTTATTTATTTATTCATGAAAGACAGAGAGAGAGAGAGAGAGAGAGAGAGAGGCAGAGACACAGACAGAGAAGCAGACTCCATTCAGGAAGCCCGATGTAGGACTCAATCCTGGAACTCCAGGATCATGCCCTGAGCCAAAGGCAGGCACTAAACCACTGAGCCACCCAGGTATCCCAAGACCTACTTAGATATTATGGAAGGAAGGTTTCTCTGAAAAGATGCATTTCACTGCTGGGGATTTATCCCAAAGATACAGATGCAATGAAACGCCGGGACACCTGCACCCCGATGTTTATAGCAGCAATGTCCACAATAGCCAAACTGTGGAAAGAGCCTCGGTGTCCATCGAAAGATGAATGGATAAAGAAGATGTGGTCTATGTATACAATGGAATATTACTCAGCCATTAGAAATGGCAAATACCCACCATTTGCTTCGACGTGGATGGACCTGGAGGGTATTATGCTGAGTGAAATAAGTCAATTGGAGAAGGACAAAAATTGTATGGTCTCATTCATTTGGGGAATATAAAAAATAGTGAAAGGGAATAAAGGGGAAAGGAGAAAAAAATGAGTGAGAAATATCAGAAAGGGAGACAGAACATGAGAGACTCCTAACTCTGGGAAACAAACTAGGAGTGGTGGAAGGGGAGGTGGGCAGGAGGTGGGGGGTGACTGGGTGACGGGCACTGAGGGGGGCACTTGATGGGATGAGCACTGGGTGTTATTCTATATGTTGGCAAATTGAACACCAGTAAAAATAAATTTATTAAAAAAAAGATGCATTTCAAGCTGAGGTGTGATGAAGGAGAAGGCGTCTGTCACACAAATGGCCTGGGAAACAGCAAGCACAGGTTAAGGCAAGAAAAGCTCTGTATGTAGCAGGAAGAGGGAAACCCAGCATAGTTGACGGAAAGGGAACATGGCATGAAATAGGGTTGGGAGAAGTAAACGTTGCCACATCAAACAAGGTTTATAGACCTTATGAAGTTTGGATTTTATTCTAAAAGCAGTGGGAATCCATAGAAAGATCTTAAGCACAGGAGTTATATGAATTGTTTTATATTTTTTATAAAGACTACTTCAACTGCCTGTGGAGAGTGAGTGAAAGGTGGATAAGAATGGAAGCACAAGAGCTAATTCAGCTATTTAATTTTTGCAGTAATCTAGGTAAGAGAAAGTGCTGACTTGGATAAAAATGATGTTAGCTATAGGGCACCTGGGTAGCTCAGTCGATTGAGTGTCTGACTCTTGATTTCGGCTCAGGTCATGATCTCAGGGTTGTGAGATCAAGCCCTGTGTCAGGCTCTGTGCTCAGTGGGAAGTCTGTTCAAGATTCTCTCTCCCTCTCCTTCTGTCCCTCCCCCTATGCTTATGCTCTCTCTCTCTCTCAGATAAATAAATCTTTTTAAAAAATGATGGTAGCAAAGATGAAAAGAAATGGGAAAATTCAAAAGGCAGGATTTACTGATGGTTGGGAAATACAGGATTTTGAAAGGCTGACTTCCAGTAGAAAGGGGAAAAATGATGATGCAGAAGAAATGGAATATCAGCAGGAGCAAAGTCTTTGAGCAGGCAAGAGAGGATGGCATTGGGGGATGCTCCTTCCACTTCAGCAAGACAGAAGAGAAAGAATAGATAAGGATGTAGGTCAGTGTGTGTGTAGATTTGGTGGTGGGAAGATGAGAGAGCTCTTTCTGATGGCTTTTGTTTTCTCCACAAAATATAAGGCAAGATCATCAGCAAAAAGCAGGAAGCAAGAGAAGAATGGGAAAGATGTGGAAGGATTGAGGAGAGAGGTGAAGATATATCATAGTCACTTTGAAGGGTAGGAAAGCAAGTTTAATGCAGAAGTAGCATTGCGGGGCAGAGATGAGTGTTCAGTTGAGGTTTGTGATCATGAATACTTTAAATGAAAATAAAGCCCATCCACTCAGCTATGTGAATTTTCTGCAGTCGTGTTCAGTAGCTCAGGTGCAGGTTCACAAAAGGCAGTTTAATTCTACTCCTATATTACTATATGAGTGTATCCGGAAGAGCATAATGTGGTAGAATGGAACAAATGTGTGACTAGGGTTGAGAGGACATGGGCTGTAATGCAGTCTCAAACTACCTGTAAACCATGTGACTTTAGGCAAGCCAGTTTAAACTTGCTCTGCCTCTGTTTTCTCATTGGTAAGATAAGAAGTTTGGACCAAATAATCTTTAAGGTTCTTTCTGGCTCTAAAACTGTGTGATTATTTTTTTTCCCTTGGGACAATTCCTAATCTCAACCAATTTCTCATTAATATAGTGTTGTGATTAAGCGTGTATACTCTGGAGCCAGACTGCTTGGATTTGGATTCTAGCTCCACCACTTCCCACCTTTGTGACCTTGAGTAAGTCATTTCACTTTTTAGTGCCAGTTTTTTCATCTTTGCATTGGGCATTAAAATACCACATATTTTACTTAGTAGGGTTACTGTAAGGATTAAATGGGTCAATGCCTGTGACACTCTTAGAACAGTGCCTGTACTGGGATCCCTGGGTGGCGCAGCGGTTTGGCGCCTGCCTTTGGCCCAGGGCGCGATCCTGGAGACCCGGGATCGAATCCCACGTCGGGCTCCTGGTGCATGGAGCCTGCTTCTCCCTCTGCCTGTGTCTCTGCCTCTCTCTCTCTCTCTCTGTGACTATCATAAATAAATAAAAATTGAAAAAAAAAAAAAAAAAAAAAAAAAAAAGAACAGTGCCTGTACTGTGCCCTCAACAAGTGTTAGCCATTACTCCCAACAAGTTCTGGTTCTGCAACATCTCTTCAGCCATAAAATATCTGAAAACTTGGAATTTCTTCTGCTTGCAGGCATGCATACCACCTGACACCATATTTAGACTACTTAATTTTGTTTCAGTTTGGCAGTGTGGCATAGAAAAATGACGCTGGGACAAGATGAGCCTTGGTTTAAATCCTGAGCCTGCCATTTACTTAGCTGTGAGATCTTGGGTAAATAAATTAATGAGCTGATATTCAAATTCCTCTCCTACAAAATGAGGACAATAGTAATATTTTCTGATAGTTTGTGGGAGAATTGAAATGAGATAGTGCATGTGACATATGTGATAATACAGGGTTTGGCATATGGTAGGCATTTAATTAAAGCAATTATTGTGATTCTGGTACCCTGCCCTAATATTTATCCTGTTATGTCAGTTCTTGAGGTATAGGCAACTTTGGTTTGTGTTACTGACGTATTTCTGAAGCACAGAGGAGCAACAAGTATCCCATCAGAGAGAGAGAGCTGAAAAAAAATGTATTAGCCAGTACCTTAGAGACAGGGTAAAACTAGAAGGGCTAGAATAAAGGGGTGCACGTTGTTATTTGTTACAATAAATACTGTAAACACGTAGATTTATTTTTAACATTGAAATCTTCCTTTAGAGTTTGAAAATTGCCTGCCAGTGAGAGCAGGTTAATAAAGCTAAGGAAAATGGGATGCATGATCTCCTCCAGTATGTCTGAGAAGGTTTCCATTGCCTTCCATGTCTGGACAAAGGCACCTCCCACGGATCCCTGCTGATCAAGCTCCAGGGAAGCGGTTGTTCCTGTGAGGTCCTTGAGCTCTTTGGTGGAAAGACGTCATGTGAGGCTGCAAATGTAATAAAATATTATTCATATCTGACTCTCAGAAAACTGCTTTGGAAGCAGCACCTACTTTGCTTCCTATGTTTGAAAACACCCTACT
Source organism: Canis lupus dingo (assembly GCF_003254725.2). Taxonomy (NCBI): domain Eukaryota; kingdom Metazoa; phylum Chordata; class Mammalia; order Carnivora; family Canidae; genus Canis; species Canis lupus. The sequence continues at coordinate 102,412,802 of NC_064281.1, read as the reverse complement.
GAGTTGTATTGATTTCTTTAAGGAAAAGAAATATGGAGGGGAACAGCTCATTCCTATGCTTTCGTGTACCAGTAATCAAACCAAATCATTTATAAGGCTCAACAAGGAGCTCACATAATATCAATGTTTTAATCTCAGTGTTATTTTCCACATGGTCTTAATTATGAAAATGAATCAGACCCAACTTTTTTTCTTATTATAGTTCGAAAAATATCATACTTAATTCTTCTAGCTGAAATCTCAATCATTCTTGTTAAATGCATTTCATCTTATCAGCCTGCTGATTTCTTCTACTGAACTAAATGACCAATGTTAATGCAAGACTTTATCAACTTAAATGAAAAGTAAACTTCCATCCCAGTCCTAATATCCCACCTTGTATGTGCTAGTTCAATAAGTAACTTTTTGAGAGCCTGCAAAAGCAGAAACTAGATTTCCTTTTTGAGAGCCTGCAAAAGCAGATTAGTCCCTATGAATTAAGGACTTCCTTTCTGCCTGATATTTGCTTTTATTTCTTGCTACAGCTCTAAAAAGATTGTGATAGTACTTGTGATCTTACTAGGATACACTATTCTAGTAGCTGGAGCATCAGCTTGGATATTGTGGTACCATTTGCAGTTGGGCAAGTTCACTTCATTTTTCAGTCCATTTCCCCTCCAGAAAAATGACAGTGATAATATTTGTCCTTATCTACTTTGCTTAGAGGTTGTAAGACTAAATGAAACATGGATGGAAGCAGTTTGAGCAAAAAGGCAAAAATCTGAAAAATTATGACTCCTCAGGAATTATTTAGGCATACTCGTATTTGTGTTCTTAGAAAGTCCCTCCCTCTCCATAAACACATGAGTAGTATACTCCATCACCATCAAATTTAAAGAAACACACAGACACAGACCTTCATGTTATCTAATATACTTTTAAAAATGATTACCTTGCACTGTGTAGAATTTGATCAACACATTAATATACTTATATCTGGCTATCTATTTATGTATCCATCACTGGTATATTCAGCAAATATTTGTCAAATTCCTGCTATGTGCCAGGTACTGTGCTTTGCTGGATGAAAATTTTAAGAATCAAGACAGGACTGATTCAGGGCTCATGAGTTATGGTCTAGTAAGTGAGACAACAGACAGTTAAAATAAAGTTTAAGTATTGTCATGGGTGATTATCAGAGTGTAATAGAATACCAAGCAGGAGTATAGAACCTGAGATGTGGAGGATAGAGAAGGTGGAAAGACTTCCCATGGAAGTGATAGCTAAGGCCCCAAGATAATGAGTCATTGTAGCCTCACAAAGATGAGGAGGGAAGAGTATTTCAGAGGGGACAGTATCACTGCACAGCTTTTGAGCATTCTGGAGTGTGTATCCACATTGAGAAATCAGCCCATTTATAGGTACCTCCACTTACATTTGAAGGAACTTCATGGCTTTTCAAACCTTGTGTATTATTGGCTCTGTTACTGGATACACTGTAAAAATGAAACCCAGCCTTAGCATGAACTGATTTTACTCTTTGATTACTTTTCTAACTCCTAAAAGTCAAGTTCTCAATTTCAAATGTTTTACTAGGGCTTTCTTGTGGTTCTGAGTGTTGTTTATTTTGGTTATCACAGTTGCAGATAATTGCACATTTGCATTTAACATGAATTTAAATGCTTTTAATGAGTTTCTGCATTTTTGCTGGGTTAATTAGTTGAGTAGTAGGGAATTGTGTCCACCAACACAAGTCTGTTTTATCTATAGAAGCCCCAGCAAGCATATATAATTTTCTGATATTAGCATAGGTTCAGAAATCACTCATCTATGTGATTTAGTGACCATTTATTTATAAACCATTTCTTAGACCATGTAAATCACTTTTTAAAATTAGTTGAAGTCATTTCCCTCCCAAACTTTCTAGGATTTTCTTCCTCACTGAGCTCTGGCTATTAAAGAGTTTTCAACTGTGTATGTTTCCACTATTTCTTGTTGACTTTTAAGAATTTTTCTGTCCTATTTGCAAAGAATCGGGCTGCTGCCTTGCATTTTCCTCAAACTAAAAACAGTTTACCCTCCCAATTAATGTCTGGACCTAATACAAGCACATCAAAGTTTGCCTGGAAGTAAAAAACATAGTATGTTAATAACAGTAGGGCATAGTGAGTCATCTTACCGGTTTGAATATGGAGCTAATTCTGCAGATGCTATCACTTTTTGAAGAAGAACAAATAAATGACTGAAAATGTGATCCTGGTATGCACTTGACAATATACATAGTGAAAATTTATGGTATGTCATTATATATGCTTATCTCTTTATGGGACTTCATTTAAAATGAAAAGGGCACTTAAGCCCAACTCTCATTTTGGAATGCAAAAACTGATAGGTGACAAAATAGGGCTCAGAGTTGACATTTCTACCATATAGCTAGCTTTAGTTTTTGATCAAAGTGAACGTCAATGGTTGTAAAGGAAATGTACTTTTCTTTGTACATTATAAAAGTATTATATTGTGAAAAACTTCAAATACAGAGAAGAACATGGTATCTACAGTTATACCCACCATACAGATTTATCAAACATTAATATTTTCCATATTTGTTTCCAGTCCTATAAGGATACAAATATGGTTGAGCAGTTGATGTTTATTTTGTGCCCCTCCCTGATCACGTTGTCCTCCCTTCTTCCCTGGTAGAACTACCAGCCTAAAGTTGGATGGTTTCCCATCCATGTATTTGTACAAATGTAGGTACCTAGAAACAGTATTTGGCAGAGTTGTAATATTTACCAAATTTATATCGTTAAGCAACTTGCATTTTCCCTCAGTATTTCTGATATTTATCTATATTGATGTACATACATACCTATTTATTTTAACAGCTATAGAATATTTCACTTTATGAATGACTGCTTCTCAATGTATTTACCCATGTCCTTGTTGATAAATTTTGTAGGTGTTTTTTCTCATTTTTCACTATTACAAAAAGTACTCCAGTTTACATCATTGTACATGTCTCCTGTGTATGTGTGAGATTTTCAACCTTGAAATGATGTTACTGGGTTGCAGAGCATATGCATCTTTCAACTTTATAAGACACACCCAAGTTATTCGTTCTTCAAAGTTGTCATACCACCATCTTATAGTTTGAGCTGCTCTAACAAGTACCATAGACTCGGGAGCTATAAACAATAGAAATTTATTTCTTACAGTTCTGGAAATTGAAACTCTGAAATCAGGGTGCCAGCATGGTTAGGTTCTGGTAATGACTGTCTTCCATGTTTCAGACTCCCGAATTATGTATCCACATATGGTACAAAAGAGGGGGGGGGCTAGAGAGCTCAGAGGGGCCTCTTTCATAATGACACTAATCCCGTTCATAAAAAAAATAAATAAATAAATGAAAAAAATCCCATGAAAAAAAATTCATGAGGGCTTTACCCTCATGGCTTAATCACCTCCCAGAGGTTATCAGCTCCTAATGCTAACACACTGGAGCATAGGGATTTCAACATATAAATTTTGTAGGGACACAAAACATTCAGTCCATAACACCTACTTTATACTTTCTACAAGTGGTAGATGAAGGTTCCTGTTTTTACACATCCTCCAGCACTCAGTATTGTCACTTAAAACATTTTGCCAATTTTGGGGGTATGAAATGAGGTTTCACTGTGTTTTAATATGCATTTTCTTGTTTACTAGTGAGGTTTAATATCTTTCCATGTATTTATTGGCCATATAGTTTTCTTCTTCTGTGAATTGCCTATTCATATCATCTGTCCATTATTCTATTTGGTTGTTAGTCTTTTTATTATTGATTTGAAGGAGATTATCTATTCTGCATACTAATCCCTTATGCTTTATAAATATCATCTCCCAGCCTGTGGCTTGTCTTTTAACTTTTCTTATGCTGCCTCTGTTGAACAGATGTTTATTATTTTAATTGAATACAATTTATAAAGGTCCCTATTCTTTAAATATAAAACTGTGTGGAAGAAAGTAATCATTCCCATACAATCTGGAGCCCTCATTAAATTAAAATGAAGCATTAAAATGTCTTGAAGTAAAAATAAATAAATAAAAAAAATAAAATGTCTTGAAGTAAGACACCAGATTGTATTACTATGACTACATAGAACATAAACTTGGGAGGTTATCTAGAAATGCACAGGAGTTGCAGTCACTAAAAGTGTAACTTCAACAAACCATTAAAGAAAGTACATAAAGTAATACAAAATGAGGGGTACCTGGGTTGAACTTCTAACTCCTGGTTTTGGCTCAAGTCATGATCTGAGGGTCATGAGATCAAGCCCCACATAGGGCTCCATGCTCAGCAGAGAGTCTTCTTGAGATTCTCTCCCTCTGTCCCTCCCCCACTCTCAATCTCTCTCTCTCTCTCTCCTCCTCCCTCCCTCCCTTCCTCAAATAAATCTTTAAAAAAGTTATACAAGATGAAAAAGCTCTAGATATTTGCTCTACAAGAATGTGCATATTGTACAGTAAGCAACAATACTGTATTGAAATTTTGTTGAGAGGGTGGATCTTATGTTACATGTTTTCTTTCCATAAAAAAAGAAACTAAATCATTCAGTGCATGTCCTTTCAGCCTTAAAAAACCAATATAATTTTAAAGATTTTATTTATTTATTCATAAGAGACACAGAGAGAGGCAGAGACACAGGCAGAGGGAGAAACAGGCTCCATGCAGGGAGCCTAATGTGGGACTCGATCCCGGGTCTCCAGGATCACACCCTGGGCTGAAGGCGGCGCTAAACCGCTGAGTCACTGGGGCTGCCCAAAACCAATAATTTTATAGGAAATCTAAGTGTTAGCTCCTTTATCAATAACTATTCTTTGGACAAGTCATTTCATCTCTCTTCTAATTTTTTTTCACATGTAAAGTGAGGAATTATGTGGTCTCTAAGTTCTATTCTGGCTCTAAAAGATCTGTGGTATATGGAAATAAAGAATGGCTTGAATGTATTCTAATGATTTCAAACATTCATTAAGAATTTTCCAAATTTCAGGGGTACCTGGGTGGCTCAGTCAGTTGAGCATCTGCCTTTGGCTTAGGTCATGATCCCGGGGTCCCGGGATCAGCCCGCATGGGGCTCCCCACTCAGTGAGAATTCTGCTTGCCCAGCTCCCTGTGCTCCTTCCCCTACACATGCTCACTCTCTCTTTTTCTCTTTCTCTCTCTCAAATAAATGAAAAATCTTTTTTAAAAAAAGAATTTTCCCAATTTCAGACTATGCAGATTTTCAAGAATTCCACTAGTATTTGTTGGAGGCCTCCTAGTACACACCTGTACTCCCTTTTGAACCTTGGGGCCATTGATAGTGCTAAGACAATTCCCATGAATGCTCTTACAAGACATAAGCTAAGAGAGGCAAGAAGAATGAAGAAAAACAAGTTGCAGAAGATCAGAAAGGGAAGAGAGAGTGAAGATAGTAAGGTGTCTGGAGGGGACGCCTCAGTACTATTCTATAACACGAAAGGCATGGGTTTGTGTCCTGTGTTCCAAAAGGCAGAAAGACACCTTTACTTTGATTTAAAAAACAACAATGGATAAAGACGATGTGGTTTATGTATACAATGGAATATTACTCAGCTATTAGAAATGACAAATACCCACCATTTGCTTCAATGTGGATGGAACTGGAGAGTATTATGCTGAGTGAAATAAGTCAATCGGAGAAGGACAAACATTATATGTTCTCATTCATTTGGGGAATATAAATAATAGTGAAAGGGAATAGAAGGGAAGGGAGAAGAAATGGGTAGGAAATATCAGAAAGGGAGACAGAACATAAAGACTCCTAACTCTGGGAAACGAACTAGGGGTGGTGGAAGGGGAGGAGGGTGGGGGGTGGGGGTGAATGGGTGACGGGCACTGAGGGGGGCACTTGACGGGATCAGCACTGGGTGTTATTCTGTATGTTGGCAAATTGAACACCAATAAAAAATAAATTTATTATTTAAAAAAAAATGAATGCCACAGGTGCTGAGGCTGATCAGAAAAAAAAAAATCGTTACCATCATCTACAACCCCAAACTGACTTTCTAAATATGCAACGTACATTTGCATTTGTAAAATATATTTAGCTAACAAAAATCCTTCTCTGACCTGTTGTTAACATGAGTTCTACTTAAAGTTTCATTTGAAAAAGGGTCCAACTTCTAAAAATAAACAGTGTAAAATCATTGTCCTGAGAAAATGATCATTTCAATACTAGAAAGTTTAGCTTTAAGGAAACTCACTGCAGCTTTGTTTATAAAGGAGTCAGCCAACTATGACCCTTGGGCTACATTTAGCCACCACCTCTTTTTGTAATAAAGTTTTATTTAAAATAAACAAAAAAATAAAAAATAAAAAACAACAACAAACAGAAGGTCTATTATATGGAGGTGAACTGATCAAATAAGTGGCTCTTGGTCAAATGTATCATCAGCAAATCTGCCTTAGAAAGCACTTCTCTTGCCCATTAAAGATGACCCTTATGGCTACTGATCTCTGTTGGAAAATCAATGCCTAAAAAAAAAAAAAAAAAAAAAAAAAAAAAAAAAAAAGGAAAATCAATGCCTTTTGTATGCTGCTTCCATGTGAAAACCATCCCTGATTTACAGTCAAAGCCATTACTAGATTTTGTTGGTATATCTTTCATTGGAGTTCGATTTGCCAACATATAGTATAATACCCAGTACTCATCCCATCAAGTGCCCCCCCAGTGCCTGTCACCCAGTCACCCTATCCCCCTACTCACCTCCCCTTCCACTACCCCTTGTTCGTTTCCCAGCATTAGGAGTCTCTCATGTTCTGTCACCCTCTCTGATATTTCCCACTCATTTTCTCTCCTTTCCCCTTAAATCCCTTTCACTATTTTTTATATTCCCCAAATGAATGAGACCATATAATGTTTGTATGTAATGGGTAGCCATGGTAGGAGAAAGGTGCTAATAGTTTTGGCATGGTCACAAGGAATGCTTAGTTACTGATGGCATCTCAGACGTCTTCCCTAGGAAGCTACCTTTCTCTAAGTTAAGGAATTCTGGGCTATTATTCCTTACTCTTCTATCACATTCAGCTTAAATTTTTCCCAGAAGTGTTGTTTTCCCTTTATTGATGTCATTATTTGCAGAAAGAACATTTTTGAAAATATGGAAAAGTAGTTTTGAAGTCCAAATCTGCCTTGAAACCATCATTGTAGTGGAATAGGCAGTTTTACCAGGAAGTGTGAGATCTCTGGGAATTGAAGTACTAATAGTTTATGTAGCAGGGAAGATAGCAGTTTTGAGAACATAGAGTTGAGAAATGAACCAGAATCTGAATTGAGTGGCTATCACAGGAAGCCTATCATAGACTGACATGAATTCTAAAGATTATATCAACTACTTAGTGGCAGGGGATGGATAGTATTTTTGTGCAAAGATCCTACTACATTAAGGAATGAGAAGTAAGAGGAGGGAAAAAAACTCTAAAGCAAAATCAAAGAGAAGCATGGTAAGTGAATGCAAAGGAACAGCTGAAGTTTAGTACCTGCATTAAGAGGGAAATTTGATGTTTAACTCCTAAAAGGCAACTAGTCAGTACACTGATGTTACTGGAATGTTGACTCCTAATGAATCCAGCTTAAGGTAACAAGAGGTACTACTTGGGTTGTCAACCATCTCTTCTGGTGTTCAGGGCTCCTACAAAGGTCAGCAACACCGTTTGGTGCAAGAGACAAGGGAAATAATAGAGGGACTGTCAAGAGAGGCTACTAACAGTGGTCCCAGTACCAAAGTTTGGCCATCACTCCCCACAACCATTCCTCCAAACAAGGACTTAGAAATAAACTGCAATTCTGTGTTTAAGATGCTAAAAAAATATATATAACGATGAGTCTAAATTAGAAATAATGAAGGTTTAACTCAAATCTTGATTATTCAAAAGCTCATTATCTGGTTTGTGGATTTTCCGTACCCTTGGTATTCTTTATTCTCCATTCTCCTGTCTGCCTTTTGGTAATTTTACTGCTCATTAGTTATTTTCAAGAAGATGGGCATGGAAGGAATAGGAGAATGACACTTTTATCAGCCCATTTTGCTACCTATTAGTGCTTTGGGTGAAGATTCTGATGGGGAAGGAAACAAAACCCGTGGGCCAAAACAAGAGGTTTGAGGTCTATATGAATTTAATTTTTCTTCACAGCCTCTATCCCCTGTGAAAAGGTGAACTAATTGTATGGCTTTGGGGAAAAAAACAACAACAACAACTTCCTGATAAATGGAGAAATATCAGCACCTAAAAGAAAGTGCCAGAGGTTTTGTTTTATCACTATATATTAAACCAGAAAATACACTATACCATGCAAAAATCCTTTGGTCCCTGGCACAGGGTAGATTAAACAATTTAATGTGACATTTATAATAATAAGTTGTGAAATTTTTTAGTGGTGGTGGTCAGAATTTTTTATTTTTCTGAATTACCTCTAGTAAGTTTGTTATTCATTAACACTGTCATACATGTTTGACCTCTCTCGTAGTTACCCCAGTTCCTGTTTGTATTCCCTTTTACTAGAATGACTGGGCTGTGTTCTGTTTAATTCATTTCCTTACTCCCAAACTAATTATTTGGAGCTGATAATTAAACCACATAGGTCATTTTCTGGCTTATTTATGAAGTACAGATTGAATTGTGTTATAATACATGTTTTTGAAATGCTAAGGGTTTCTATCATGGGTAAATTGATTTGGATCACAAAGGGATATCCTTGTGGTGGTTTAGGAAGCAATAAAAGTGACCTGAAACCATGAAAATCCTAGAAGAGAATACAAGCAGTAATTTCTTTGACATTGGCCATAGCAACTTCCTTCTAGATATGTCTCCTGAGGAAAAAGAAAGAAAAGCAAAAATAAACTATTAGGACTACATCAAGATTAAGAGCTCCTACACAGCAAAGTAAATAATCAACAAAACTAAAAGCAGCGTATGGAATGGAAGAAGATATTTGCAAATGATATATCTCATAAAGGAGTTAGTATCCAAAATATGTAAAGAAATTCTAAAACTCAACACCCCAAAACAAATAATCCAATTTAAAAAAAGGCAGAAGACATAAAAAGACATTTCTTCAATGAAGACATACAGATGGCCAACAGGCACAAAAAAAGATGTTCATCATCACCATCATGGAAAGGAAATATAAATCAAAACTATAATGAGATATTACCTCACAGAATGGCTTGGTTACCTTGGTTACCTCACAGAATGGTTGTCAGAATGGCTAAAATCAACAACACAAGAAACAATAGATGTTGGCAAGGATGTGGAGAAAAGGGAACCCCCTTGCACTCTTAGTGGGAATGCAAATTAGTGCAGCCACTGTAGAAAACAGAATGGAGGTTCCTCAGAAAGTTAAAAATAGAACTACTCTAAGATCCAGAAATTGCACTGCTGGGTATTTACCCAAAGAATACAAGAATACTAATTCAATGGGATACATGAACCCTGATATTTATAGCAGCATTATTTACAATAGCCAAATTATGAAAGCAGCCCAAGTGTCCATTAATTGATGAGTGGATAAAGAAGAGGTGATGTATATATGTGAACATGTGTACACACACACACACACACACACACACAAATATTATTCAGCCATAAGAAGGAAAGAAATCTTGCTATTTGCAGTGACATGGATGGAGCTAGAGAATATAATGCTAAGTGAAATAAGTTAGAGAAAGACAAATGCCATATGATTTCATTCATATGTTGAGCTTAAGAAACAAAAAAACAAGGGAAAAAATGAGAGGGAGAGAGAACACCTGGAAAGAGACACTTAATTATAGACAACAAAATGATGGTTACTAGAGGGGAGGTGAGTGAAGCCATGGGTTAAATAGACAGTGGAGTTTAAGGAGTACACTTGTCATGGTGACCACAGGGTAATGTATGGAAGTGTAGGATTACTATATTATATACCTGAAACTCATGTAACACTGTATGTTAACTGATCAGAATTAAAATAAGACCTTTAAAAAAATAAAAGGTAATAGTAATATCTGAATCTAATTTATTATTGCTAAAATAAGAAAATCAAGTATTTATTTAGTTGTAACAGTAAGGAAATATTCTTGCTTTTGAGGCTTTTTCAAATTTATCTACATCTTGTCAATAAGCTCCAACTTCTCACTGAGTCAAACAAGACAGTGCAGTTGGTGATACAGTTCACCACTATGCTGAAGGGCAGAAGCAACTGTTTATTTTTAAATGTAGCTTTCTAGAAGATTTCTGGGAAACAGCCACAGATATATTGCCATTTTTAGCCTAATCATTTTGTTGACCACAAGGCAGAACGGCAGCAAGCTCAGATGGGAAAACTGTAGTCATTATCCAAAGGTCAGACTTGATAAGCAGACTGCTATTTCTTCCCCTAACTCCCATATGTTTGGAGGGGCATGTGGGCAACACGGAAGTCAGAAATCTCACTGTCAAAAAACTATTTAAGTGATTTTATGCAAATAGAACTGGCTGTATTCTATGCAGAATAACAGGATTCCTGTCTTCAAGGAGTTCTTAGTCTCAACAAATGAAGCAGCAGCAGAAACTTTAGGCAGAGTCTATATCTATCCTGTTGCTTAGCTCAAAGTGGGCATCCCATAAATGTCATTTAGATGATTGGCTGAATGAATGGGTGGACAGACAAGTAACAAATGAACAATGAACTCTGAAAGGTAACTCCTTGGAGTTACTGTTTAGAAAAGCAGAGACAACAACTTGAAAATATTTAGCAGCATAACTGGAAAGTCAAGTATCAATTTCCACTAGACATTGAAGTAATTGAAATTTAGTCCAGGGGTGGAAAGTACATTTACTATTTTTATTAATTTATATGTAAAATGAAAATAAAATTTAAAATTAAGTCTAGCTCTTCTATACTCCATTGAATTACTATATTATGAATATAGAAGTTACATTGAATGGTTTATCATAATTATTTTTAATCAATTTGATTTACTTTCTACCAAAAAATCCTACAGGTATCATTTACACTTTTTTTTCATTGATGGTGGTCTATCCATCAGTAAAAACTTTAATCTGGGAGCATCTGGGTGTCTCAGTGGTTGAGCGTCTTCCTTTGGCTCAGTTTGTGATCCCAGGGTCCTGGTATTGAGTCCCACATTGGGCTGTCCCCACAGGGAGCCTGCTTCTCCCTCTGCATATGTCTCTGCCTCTCTCTGTGTGTCTCTCATGAATAAATAAGTAAAATCTTAAAAAAACCCACTTTAATCCCAGTACAAACCCTACAGGGAAGGTAACATAGTACAAGGGAAAGATATGTAGCCAGAAGATGCAGGATCTAGCTCCTCCACATATTCATTATAACTTTGGGTAAATCACTGAAGCTCCCCTGAGATGCAGTTTTTTTGTCTACAGACCAAGGACATTAACCCTTTTCTCCATCATAGGGATGCTGTGAAAGTACTAAGTTGTAAAATTTTGTAATAATGTCATTTATTGTTAGAGAAGGGATTAGAAATAATGTTAGTGTTCCAAGACTTTGGTTTCTAGCATTCTGGTATAGAAGGTGGAGTGCAGCCACTGAATATTGGCTACCACCCTGAGAACACTCAACTTAAAGATGGTTATATAAAAGATTCCTGGGGCACCTGGATGGCTCAGTCAGTTAAGCATCCAACTCTTGATTTCAGCTCAGGTCATGAGATCGAGCTCGGTGATGGGATCTGCACTGAGTGGAGAGTCTGCTTAAAATTCTCCCCCCCCCTCCCTCTCCCTCATGCTCCTACCCCTGTTCTTTCTCTGTGTCTCTTAAATAAATACATAAATAAAATATTTTTTAAAAAGATTCCTGAATGTCACCATTAAATAAAATGTATTTAACATTTAATTGTTGAACAGATTGTAAGGTATAAGTTTACAGTCCATTTAGTAGTACTCTTTTGTAGTACTCTTTTGAAGATTTCTCTTTATATATCTAGGCTTTATTTGTATCTGCCAGTCTATATGGCATATTATGCATTTCTCTGGTTTGCTGTGAACAAAATGAAGTTGTTTCATTGATAGGCCCTCATAGAAGTTGACAAACACCAAAGCTGTTAGAAGCTTTGCTTTAATATAAGTGTCACTCCCACTAAACTGTAAAATAACCATTTCAATTTGGAGGATCATTATCCTATTTAAACATAAATCAATTCACTGTCCTCTAAAATGTGACTACGTTTAAGAGCAATAGGCAAGCCACAGCCATTCTCTTTCTCTGTGTGTTGGATGAGGTTGTAAGTGTGTCACCAAATGCTCAAATCCAGTTGTTACTGAAGCACAATCCAATCTCCAAGAGGGAAGACAACTATTAAGAATGAGCTTAGCGGGATCCCTGGGTGGCGCAGCGGTTTGGCGCCTGCCTTTGGCCCAGGGCGCGATCCTGGAGACCCGGGATCGAATCCCACGTCGGGCTCCCGGTGCATGGAGCCTGCTTCTCCCTCTGCCTGTGTCTCTGCCTCTCTCTCTCTCTCTCTCTCTCTGTGACTATCAAAAATAAATTAAAAAAAAGAATGAGCTTAGAAAAAAGACATTTTATAGATGTATTAAAATAGAAAACATAAGCTGATTAGGCAAAGTTCCAAAGATTCATTAGTTTATTAAAGTAGATTGAAATGAATGTTTGAGAGATTTAAATAAATTAACCTTTAATGAGTACCCAGGGGCCAAGGAAAAAGAATGACAGAGGATTAGGAGTATTTTGTCTGATTGTTGCATAATACACACTGATTAGGTTTTTTCTGAATGCTCATTGCTGTATAACAATACTAATAAATAAAAAAGATTAAAATATCTCTAGATTGTAATTGTGTCTGCTCTTATGTGCACACAAATACCATGCTTGGATTTAATAGCAGTCCCTACAACTCTAGCAGAGACAAGAATTTTTGTCATTACATCATTATATTTTGAAATGTCTCATATGTGAGCAAAGCTTTGGTCTAATTAGGGTAAATTTATTCCTGACATGCTGGACATGCTTTTATCATTTTAGTGTTAGATTCTTATTCTGAGTTTTACAATATACATGCTCTAAATAATATTAATTGATAGCAAGTTACTTAGAAGATGTGTTTTTATTTAAACATCTTATTTAAAAAAACTTTTCTAGACTTCCTTACAAGTTCTGGTTTATAATTAGAAAAATTCTTAAGGAGACTTTTTTGGGAGCAGTGTTGGAAATGCTTTGGTTTTTTTCATGTCACCTTAACCGTATTACTTTCAAATCATTTATTGACTGCAAAATAAGTTTTGAGTTGGTGGTACTAGGACAGCATTCTTCTAGACCTCACTCGTCTCTGATTTTCTACCCTATTACTGAGTTTTATATCAAGTTTTTATTAATGTCTTCCACCTACACTTTTGTTGTTGTTTACCTTAGAGCTTGCAGATCACATGGTTCTACTCTCATTGTTTAGATGAGGAAACCTCAACCAAAAACAACTTGCCCATTTCCCATCTCAGTTGATGGAAGAGCAGATACCATAGTCTGTATCTTCATGGCCTGTTCTTCCACTATACTTAACTGCCTCCTTTGCATTTTCATATTTTTACCAGATCATTCCTTTTTTTTTTTAAAAAAAGTATTTATTTATTTGAGAGATAGAATGTGCGATGGGAAGGGGCCGAGGGAGAGGGAATCATTGAGGTTATAGATGACATAAGCAAACCACACTGCCACCTGATTTTATTAAAAGTAGTTGTAATTTAGGCACAGTGCTTCCCAGCATTCTTCATGATCATACATGTAATAGAATAAATGAATGATCTACTCGAGGGCAGGGGCGACTGGCCTGCCATCCCAAGGGTTGTAAGATTTGAAGCCAATCCCCAAGGCAGTTTGGAATCTTTCTCTGGGGATAAAAAGAAAAACACAATATTTCTGAAGTATTTTAGCTGGTATCTCTTGGAGCAAGGAAAGGAACATAATTCTGTAATTATACTTTGCCTAAAATTTTTTCAAGACTTTAGTTTCTTTTTGTTTTTGCCAGCAATGCTTCTAATCTTTCTTTCCATCTTTTCCCTAGAAGCATCATAAATTGGACAAATTTAGGTCTAACCTATTTATATCACACAACCAATACAGTTCTCTGCATATTGTGGGAAATGAGTAAATGAACTTACCCTCTAAGTGCTGCCTGATTTTAACTTAAGAAACAAAACAAAACAAAACAAAAAAACCTGGTCAGCATATACTCATCTGACCAGGGTTAGAGCAGTGGTTTTCAGTCCTGGCTGCACATTATAATCACCTGACACCTTTTAAAAAATAGATCTTAAGGCTCTACCTGGACCAAGTCCCATATAACTGGGTTATCTGATTAAGTCAGAGTTATATGGGTGGGGCCCAGGTGTTGGTATTTTTTTTAACGTTCCCCAGGTAACTTTAATATGTAGCCAGAAGTGAGATGCACTGCCTTAAAGTCTTGACCTTTACTGGGGACATGCCTAACAAATCTGTGAGGTTGGGGATCCCTGGGTGGCGCAGCGGTTTGGCGCCTGCCTTTGGCCCAGGGCACGATCCTGGGACCCAGGATCGAATCCCACATCAGGCTCCCGGTGCATGGAGCCTGCTTCTCCCTCTGCCTATGTCTCTGCCCCTCTCTCTCTCTCTCTCTCTCTCTCTCTCTCTCTCTATCATAAATTAAAAAAAAACTAGTTTATATTAAAATGCTATTGACTTAAAAAAAAATCTGTGAGGTTGGGGACTGGGTCAAGGCAGAAGGCAGTTGGTGAAAAACAAAAGAATATGGGAGCTTTGGAGCACCTGGATGGCTCAGTGGTTGAGTGTCTGCCTTTGGCTGAGGGCATGATCCCGGGGTCCTGGGATCGAGTCCTGTATCAGGCTCCCTGCAGGGAGCCTGCTTCTCCCTCTGCCTGTCTCTGCCTCTCATGAGTAAATAAACAAAATCTTTTAAAAAGAATATGGAAGCTTCTTTTGGCACTGTTCATGTTGTGGCAAACCCAATTTTGGTCACGTGTATCAGAGAAAACAATTGCCTTTTAGGAGCCCAAAGGGAGGACTCTTAAATAGAATTAGTTTCATGCACTCAGACTATATCGTCATGCTTGGCATCAGCCCAGGAGGCTAGGCTGCTTGGTCAGGTATCCATGGCCTTATTTCATTGCTATTTCATTTCTTCTTTCTGCCATCATCCCAGGCAAGTGCGCAATTTCCAGGAAAATCTGAGCCTGTAAATTTACCAAGGCTGTAAATTTACCAATCCAAATCTGTCTTCAAAGAATGCCTTTCCCCAAACCTATGGGGAAGGGGCTAAAAAAAAATAACAAAAAAACTTAAGGTGGAAATGGATTCAGTTAGGGAGTAATACAAGTTGAAATGATCCTCTAAATCAAACTAACACTGAGGCTTTTTGAAACCCATTCTAAGATCACAGGAATGTTAGTTGGAATGAGAGGATGTTTGGGTCTATTTCAGTCCTGGATTCTTCTTGAAGGCAGTTTTAGAAAGTTACTATGCCTTCACACTCTGACTTCATCTGGTACAATAGATTCCTCTATGGTGTAATCCAAATAACTGGGTTGTCCACTTGCTACCTCTGGGGTGCCTAGAATTCTCTTAAGGATCTGTGCAGTGTTTAAGGCCTCTGTCTCAAGATGTAACAGGACTTTAACTTCCATGCAGTGCTCTTTTGTTGCAGAGAAACTCTTAAGTTGAAACGTTTATGGAATTGAATTCGGCTATAGCACTCTCTTCAACGCAATCCATCACTTCACAATCTCCTAGGAGCCCTGATTTGCTCTGTCAGTTGTTTGTCTGAAAGCATCTTTGTGAAATGAATTTACTTTAAAGTTAAAGATGATTAGAGTGCCTCTTCTCCAGGAGACAATTACATTGCTATATTCTGTGGCAGGATGAAAAACAACATAGCATTAATTTTTCCAAGCTTTCTTTGAGTATTGTTAAAAGGAGAAACATCAGGTTAATCCAAAATACTATAATAGCCAAAAGACAACTGCTATTAAAATGCAAGATTTTCTAATAAGACCATTTTGAGGAGTTGTTTGGGAGAAAAGAGAGAATATGAAGGGAGGAATGGAAGGAATTTATTAAGTGTTCCTGACCTTCAAATATACTTTGTCAGTGAATGCTGTAGACAAAATAAACCAAGTCTGAGAACTATTATTAAAATGTTTTTCTTGGGGATCCCTGGGTGGCTCAGCGGTTTAGTGCCTGCCTTTGGCCTAGGGCATGATCCTGGAGTCCCGGGATTGAGTCCCACATTGGGCTCCCTGCATGGAGCCTGCTTCTCCCTCTGCCTGTGTCTCTGCCTCTCGCTCTCTCTGTGTGTCTCTCATGAATAAATAAATAAAATCTTTTTTAAAAAAAAGCTTTAAAAAAATAAAATGTTTTTCTCTCTCCTTAGCCCAATAGTATGTTATCCTACCTCTTAGACTATTCTGCTTTATATTTTTCTGGATGAATTGATATCTTTTGACAGGCTTTGTTAAGAATACATAGTAAAGGTCAAGTATAAGCCATTTGCTGGTGTTCCTTGGCAGCCTTTATGTCATGGTAAATAGATATTGGAAGTGGTTTTATTTTCAGCATAGGTTTGTGAATATGCTTCCATTGGGCTGTGCTTTTTCTCATACTGAAGTTCACAAACCTTGCATGATTTTCAAGACTGCAACTTAAGAGCTTTAAAATGGAGTCATCTCAGACTCCTTTCTTTCCCTCAATTCCCAGATCTAATTAGACATCAAATCCAGAGGATTCCACTTCATGAATATCTCTGAAATCCATTCACTTTTCCCCATGCATTACCACTGTTTGAAGTAATATTACTGTCATCTCTCCACTGTATCAATCTGGTGTTCTGACTGGTCTGTCTCTGGTGACTTCTCACCTCCAGTGCATTCCTTATTCTGCCATAAGTGTAAGCTTTCTGATCTGTAAGACACAGATCAGATATTGGAAACCTTCCACCCAGAATACACACAAACCCACAAACATCCAGAGGGAATCCCAAGTTCATCCTAATAAGTACTCTGATAAAAAGGTTCTACATATTCCTGTGGAATGAGCCTTCGGGGATTAAGAAACATTTCACTGGGGGATCCCTGGGTGGCTCAGCGGTTTGGCGCCTGCCTTTGACCCAGGGCGCGATCCTGGAGACCTGGGATCGAATCCCACGTCGGGCTCCCGGTGCATGGAGCCTGCTTCTCCCTCTGCCTGTGTCTCTGCCTCTCTCTCTGTGACTATCATAAATAAATAAAAAAAATTAAAAAAAAGAAACATTTCACTGAAGAGGTGATATTTGATAAAGGTTTTGAAAGATGAATAAGAGCTCTCCAGGTAGAAAAAAGGGAAAATTGTAGTTCAAGCAAAGGGAATGGTATGTACTAAGCACAGAAAAGACAGCCCAAAAACAAATCAATGCATATACTGTCCATTGATCATCAAGGCTACAAAGAATGTGCATGAGGAAAAGATAGTCTCTTCAGTAAATGGTGTTGGGAAAACTGGTATCCACATGCAAAGGAATGAATTTAGACCCTTATACATACCCAAAAATCAATTCAAAATGGATTAAACGTTTAAATATAAAATTTTAAACTACAATTGCTGGAAGAAAACATGGGGGAAAAGCTTTATGACATTGGTCTCAGCTGTGATTTTATGATATGACACCAAAATCATAGGCAACAAAAGCAAAAGCAGACATGTGGTACCACATCAAATTAAAAAGCTTTAGCACAGCAAAGGAAACAATCAACAGAGTGAAAAGGCAACATAGTAAATGGGAGAAAACATAAGGGGTTAATCTCCAGAATATATGAAGAACTCCTACAACTCAATAGAAAAAATCCCCTAGTAACCAAATTTTTAAAAAGGGCTAAAGACTTGAATAGACATTTCTGCAAAGAAAATGCACAAATGGCCAACATGTAAATGAAAGGATGCTTAATGTCACTAATTATAAGAGAAATGCAAATCACAACTACATGGACATCACCTCACAGTTGTGAGGATGCCATTAAAAAATAAAAAGTGTTGGCAAGGATGTGGAGTAATTGGAACCCTTGTACACTGTTGGTGGGAATGTGAAATGGTATAGCTAGCTATACTATGGAAAACATATGGAGGTTCCTCAAAAAAAATTAGAAATAGAACTACTGTATGATCCAGCAATCCCACTTCTGGGTATTTATCCCAAAGAAATGAAATCAGAATCAGAAAGATATTAGCACCAGTGTTTATGGTAACACTATCCACGAGAGCCATGGTGTGAAAATTACCTAAATGTCTGATGGATAGATTAAGAAAAGTAGGATGTACAAACCATGGAATATTATTCAGCATTAAAAAAGGAAATCCTGTTGTATGTAAGAACATGGGTGAACCTTGAAGACATTATGCTAAGTGAAATAAGCCAATCTCAGAACAACAAATCTTGCATGTCCACTTATGTGAGATATCTAAAATAGTCGAACTCATAGAATGTAAAATGGTGGTTACCAGTGGCTGAGAGGCAGGAGGTAACCATTGATTGCTAATCAATGGGCATGAAGTTTGAATTACACAAGATGAATAAATTCTAGAGATCTGCTGTACAACATCATGCCTATAGTTAACAATCCAGTACTGGACACTTAAAATTTAGTTAATAGTGTAGATGTTAAGTGTTATTACCCAGTAAAAAAATTTTAATAAAGAAGCACAAACATGAAAAGGCATAGCATATTTGAAGAATTTTAAAAGTGTGATATGAATGAAGCAAAGGGTACCTGTGGGAAGTAGCAAGAGATGAAGCTGATGAAGTAATTTGGGCCAGATTTTCTGTGTATTTATATGCCTTCCTTTCTGATTATGATATTTTTAAGGAAACTGTCTTAATGAGGTTTGAAACACAAGGGCCTAACATACTACCAGGCACACAGAATTGTTTGAATGAATTAGATGAATAAGAAGAGAGACTATCTGTCAATAATATTTCATAGATTCAGTAATTCCAATACATACTGAATACCTCAGACTCTCGGCTGGAACAAAATTAAGATCCTCCTTATTCTTTTATACAACAACAACAGTAAGCCTTGTTCCATATGTAGATTAGTTATTTTTTTCCAAGCTTTTTCCTTTACAGTCATGTTGTCTTCTCAAGGGGTAGATTCTACCTTTCTCCTCAGTAGTAGGTTTGACTTCAGCCCAGGGCCATTTCGAAAGGAGTTTGTCACTTTTCAACACCTTGATACTCCTAGGGTGGAATTGTTATAGTGGAGGTATGGATCTATAAAAGATGTATAAACATATTACAGAAATCTGTTTTCTCTGGTGTGTTTAACTTCACAGCTAATGCAGGATTGTTTTTCATACATTCTTAAAAAACTAGTTCAAATCAATATCGAATATTAGGAGTGTGGAAAGCGTAACTCCAGAACATTACTTGATACAGTATAGAAAAATTAGTGGGGTGGAGGAAGGAAGGAGGATAAAAGTTTTTGAACATGTGAGTGAAGATTTACTATATTTATGTAGTTCTGTCTTTAGGGAATGCTAACTTGTAAATTCATCATTGGTTAATTAGAAGGCAATTAAAATTGTAGCACAGTGATTGTATAGTTAATGAAGGCTGAATGGAATGAAAAAAAGGAAATCTGAAATTAGTGTGTACATTTTAGGGAAAACAGAGATATAAATGTTATTCGTGCAGTGCATCAGTCTTGAAAGATACCAATATACTTCTAGAATTAATTGATAAAATTAACCCTGCAAAGACCAAAAGAGTTCCAGCTCTCACTCTCCCATTCAGAGCATTCTACACTGAGATGCAGATTTATCTGACTGCTACTTCAATTTTCACTCACTTACAGCATGTGAAATTATTTTGCTGAACCTTGTTTACAATGTATTTACTGGTGTCTTAAGAATCTTTTAGAACAAATTGGTATACTCTGTGTGTAGTAAATGTTCCTACTGAAAGGGCTGGCTCAGCCCAGGCTCCTGACCAGATCCAGCTGACTAGCTAGTTTTCAAAACCAGCAGAGTGGTTTCTGCAGGGAGAACTGTGCTTGCTTTTGATAATTACCTTAGCTTTATGAAATCAATCAGCCTGAAGGGAAGACCTCATTACAGATCTGACAAGATAGACTCCAGTTTCAATACCAGAACAACTCTCTGTCCCCAGGCTCTGAAATCTGCAATTATTTATTTTATTTAGACAGAGACACCCATAATACAGTGCCTCTAGGCACATTCTCAGGCAAGTATTAAACAGATAACCTAATGGTCAGTGTGTTAGGAACCTGCCCTTTTGCTGTCACTCAAGTGGAAAATTGGTCAACAGGAATTGCAGCATGGCCTAGAGCCAGCTCAAAGCAGGCACTGATGAATCAACATCTTTCTATTCTCCCACCCTCAAAGATGTGGAGAGAAGGGTGGTTGCTCTAACTGTTCCCAGGGCTTAACTACAGGAAAATAAGACTCTCTTTTCAGTTACTCTGAAGACTGCCAAACTTTATCCTAAGGAAAATGATAAATCGTCCATCTACCATCTGTCACTTTGAACTGTTCTATCAAATCAACATTTTTTTAAACTTTGTTTTCTTTGAGGAATGTGATTTTGCTGTTTCTCAAGCCTTAAATTGTATGGGGGAAAAGAATCCTGAAGCATCCTTCTTCTGAAGTTGGAAATATATATTTTGCTTTCCTGCTCACGGAACTCAAGCACCTTAACAGATTTAGTTCAGACTTTTCTGAAATAATTCACCTTTACTAGGCCTGAGACATGTCAGCCCCACAGGAAAAACACTGAAAACATTATGAGCATAGGAAAATATGGATTTGGGAGAGAAATAGTCCTTTTCCATTCCAGTTCTCATGTCACTGTTAGCTATGTTCTCATAATACAGCACCCAGCTGAAACTGAGCAGTGATTAAAGCTTTGAAAGGAGGCATTTCGGTTTTAAGAGTAAAGTGTGGTTCTTTCTGTGTTGGAAAGTTC
This sequence comes from Canis lupus dingo, assembly GCF_003254725.2. Lineage (NCBI taxonomy): Eukaryota > Metazoa > Chordata > Mammalia > Carnivora > Canidae > Canis > Canis lupus. The sequence goes on along the minus strand of NC_064281.1, from coordinate 102,391,805 downwards.
AAGGTGACAAATATGGTCTCCTCTCCTAAAAGTAGTACAAGCAAAGAGCCATCACTGACTATTCCCAGCATTATTTATTAATGTTTTACCTTGATGGCTGTGTATTATCTGAAAGAAAGAGAGTGTTATAATATGAATGCAGAGCTAACATCTCCCAAGCTGTAAATAGGATGTAGTCTGGGGGCCTGAAGAGCCAGCTGCTCAAACTTTCTTATTCCACTTCTGAGGCAAATTCATATAAACACTCGATTAGACTAGAAGGGAGCTATACACTTATTTCGTGTCTAATATGTGCTAGACCCTAAATATACATTCTCTCATTGAATTTTCCTCACTTGCCTATAGGAGGGGGCATTATTCCATTTTATGGTGCAGAAGCAGTCTCAGATCAAGTGGCTTAATACCTCTTCTAAATGATACACCTAGTAAGTAGCCGATGTGGGTTTGAATCCAGGTCTGTTCTAGAGCAGCACTGTCCAGTAAAATTTTCTGTGATGATGGAAATATCTACACTGTGCATACCAATAGAGTAGCCACTAGGTGCGTGTGACTATTGAGCATTGAAGTGTGGCTTAGTGCTGCTCAGGAACTTTTCATTTCATTTTAATTTATTTAAACTTAGATTTAAATACTTTACATGGCTACTGTGGCTGACAGCTACTGTGTTGGACATTACATCTCTGGGGATTGCCTTTTCTTGACTGTAAAGCAAGAAATCTGTAACCTGGTGTCTATAGAACTATTAAGAAAAGATCCATATATGGAGTTTCTTTTATGGTGTTTTCTCATATAAGGGTCTTAGTCAGTGGAAGGACAGTTTTGCCTTTGGAAATGGAGAATGAATTTATGCAGAATCAAGGTTAGGGGTAGAGTGTACGATCATCCACCACAACTCCCCAAAGAGTCTTCAGGGATTCTAGAATAGAGGAGATACCAGGAATGCTGAAGGAACCTAAAAACCATACTTCCTTCTTCACTTCAGGCAGGAGGTTGGTTGGCATCCAGGGTGGGAAACATGACTATTGTGCCCAAGTTGTACCTGAGTTTTGATTCAGCACACATTTCTGGGGTACTTATATCATTGTACAAGCATTGTGCACAGCATCATGGAGGAGGAGATTTTAAAAATGACTGAGATGTAAAGTGTGTTGATAAAGGGGTTTACAACCTAGTGGCTGACAGTAGGTAAGGCAGGAGGGAAGGGAGGATAAGACAAATCCTCAAAGAACTATAGTGCAAGGCATGCTCTAAAAGGCATATGAAAAATGCAGATTAAGATCTGAGGAGAGGGCAGCCCCCGTGGCACAGCGGTTTAGCGCCGCCTGCAGCCCAGGGCATGATCCTGGAGACCCTGGATCGAGTCCCACGTCAGGCTCTCTGTATGATGCCTGCTTCTCCCTCTGCCTGTGTCTCTGCCTCTCTCTCTCTCTCTCTCTGTCTGTCTCTATGAATAAATAAATAAAATCTTTAAAAAAAAAAGATCTGAGGAGAACCAGAACAGTGTTTTATAATTTTTTTAAAAAGGCCAAGTTCCTTATATTATTAGCTATACAACCTTGGGAAACTTACTTAAACTCTGCAAGGTTGCCTTTTTTTGTGATAAAATGGGAATAATAACTAGAAAATAAAATTAAAAGATAACGTTTGTAAAACAGAACACATTCTTAACAGCCAATGAATGATTGAGCCCCTGGTACCCCATTCCACTGCTATGTATGTAATGGGTGGAGCTGGATAGGGAAAGGCATCATGAAGGAAATAGTGCCTGAAATAAACCCTTACAGAAGGATAGTATTTTGAAGGTTAGAAATCAAAAAGTAGGTGGTGGAGCAGTGTGAGCTAATGTGTGGAAGTAGGAAAGTACTGGAATGATTCATTGAACACCAGGTAGTCCCATTTTTCTAGAGTGTCAGTCTTTTCTATTCAAAGCATGATTCCCCCACACCAGCAGGATCAACATCATCTGGGACTTTGTAGCAAAGCAGAATCCAGGCTTATTAAATCAGAATCTGCATTTTAAAAAGCTCCCCTGGGAACATGTATGCACATTAAAGTTCGAAAAGTGTTGGGGTAGAGTACAAGCTGGGGCTTGGTAAGAGTGCTCAGAATGGGTCGTGGGGCCTTATTTTGAAGGACTTGAATGCCTGACCAAGTAGTTTGGGGAGTCCCTAAAAATTGCTGAATGACCACTGTCAATAAAAATCCACCTGTCACCTGTATCACAGCTTGAAAGGGTGACATAAATGTAAATTTTCCCCTGAAAGTTTTTATGTTCACCACCATTCAGGCAAGTCCTTTAGTAGAAAAGGATTTTGGCCCTTTCTCATCACTTTCTCTGTTCCCTTTGCTCCTTTATTCTTTTATGATTACTCTTGTTTCAATTAAGCCTGTTACACAGAATATTGGACTCATGAAATTGACAAAGTAGGTTTCAATTTTTTGACATCAGCTAAGACCCAGAACTGAGAAATGTTCATTGGTTTTGGTTGCTAACCCCAGTGGCTGGAGAGTGATATTGCCACCCAAGTCTGTGAGACATTGCAGATAAACCTCAGAAGTAGCAAGTGGAGCAGCTCAGTAATGAGAGCTGAAAGTAGGGAGTCAGAGGTTTTCAGACCTACACTGAGGAAGGAGGAGAGGCTTTCAGGGATGGATAAATCCTACAAAATCACCTGCTAGCATATTAGGGTCCTGACCATTATGCTAATAACCCCGTGTTTCTCCAAAACTTTTGAATGAATTAAAAACTATTTTGGAGACCTCTACTTCCCCTTACCATGGAGTCCATATCTGATTTCAAACTGAAGTTACTTGGAAAATAGGACTCAGGTTACAGAAATTTGTTTTTTTGTTTTTTTTTTTGTTTTTTTTGTTTTTTTTTTTTTTTTAGAAATTTGTTTTATACACAAATTAGCTATAATGTTACTTTTGCCAAAAATAGATACCCTATTTTTTCAATCTAAACGTCTATCTTGAGATTGTTGCCTTGAATTGAATTTACCAGATTTCTCAGGACCTAACCATATTCTTTGAAAGGGAACTAACTCAGAGAATAATTGTGTTTCCTTTTTGCTAAGATTGTACCATCTTAAGTCATTGGGCTGCAGCTGCAAATAAGAAGTGGCAGGGACCCACAGGGTCATTTTTCCCTACGATAACCTGGAGCAGTCATTAAAAGTGTTAGATTGCATCATGAAGGTTAGTCCTAATTTGAGCTGATAGTGAAAAGCTCTGTAAAGTGAATTGTGACAGTAACTATAACAGCAGCTGGACACAAAGAGATCATTGATCTTCTTTCACAAGAGTCATGAAAATTCTTCAGTGCTCTCCTCAAAGCCCAGGAATCATTTGCATCTGTATGGCAGACATCATTGCATGTGAACTCACTGAGAACCACACTTTATTCTGAGATGTTTAATTTGTAGTTCCATTGGATGAGAAATGTCATTCTTCAAGGACCCCACCCCCACCCTTCTACAATATGCATACTCTCTAAAGTTGCCTCATGTGTATTATGAAGTCAGATAATCTGTATTTTGGCTTGACATGAAATAACAGCTGGTTAGCTCTCTAAACCAGTCAACCTGGTTTTGGAGGAGATTACATTACCACATGGACTGAATTGTGATCATAAACTACAGCAATGGCAAAAACCTATAACACTAATGTTTATTATCTGTTTTCCTCTATTTTTATCAATTTGTGCTTCCCTTTAGACAGACTGTATATTTTGTGGGGTTAGGCAACGAGGGGACAAGCTGGGATGAGAAATGAATGAACAAAGTTCAAAGTTTTATTAAATTTATTCCCAGCAATGAAAGGGCAAGGAATATGAGAACTATATAAGACTTTAGATATTTTCTTTTTTAAAGATTTATTTATGAGAGAGAGAGAGAGAGAACGTGGGGGTGAGAGGCAGTGGGAGAGAGAGAGAGAGAATCCCAAGCAGACTCCCCACTGAGCATGGAGCCAAATGCAGGCTCCATCCCAGGACTCTGAGATCATGACCTGAGCATAAATCAAGAGTCAGATGCTCAAATGACTGAGTCACCCAGGCGCCCCAGACTATAGAAAATTTCTAACATTGCTCTGTTAACTATTCATGACTCCCTCATTTGTTTTTCTTGTAGTGATTATCAGTAGAACCCTTAAAATTTAGACTTGCCATTTTAGACATTTAGACATGACAATTTAGACATTGCTCCTATTCTAAGGACAATAAATGAGTTAATAGTTGAATAAAATGCATCATCCTTTACAGGCAGTTTGAGGGAGATGAAAAGAACCCTTAAAATAGAGGAGGTGGTAGTTTTGAAAAGGTAAGCAAACAAGGTGAATCTTTGGAAGCACAGCAAGGAATGGTCCCCAGGCGAAGAAGTCCCCCAGTACATCCCCACTCCCAGCCCCAGGTTTAGGCCTGTCAAGAATTCTATAGATAAGATCCCTGTATTGCATAAAAGAATGAACTAAATACTCTCAAAAGTGTCTTCCTCATCTACTATTTTCCTAATCTTAACGGTTTCATATGCCTAGCAGAAAAATAGGAGAAATACCTTCCATAAGAGATTTACGGATAAATTCTGTAGTTTTGGTGAGAATTATAATATGTTCATTGCTAATATTTTACATTTAAGTCACAATTTTTGTAGTAAGAATTCTTGAAATTAAAATGATAGTTTTCTTTTTAGAATTTACATCCTTCTAATGGGGCTGTTTTACTTACAGTGGCATTCAGCTTGGATTACATATACATCACATTGAAAAGAGCCTCTAAGTACCTATTGATTTACTGATTTATTGGTTTATTTAGTGTTGTCTTAGGGGAGGAAGAAAACAATACAATTAAAGTAGCTAGAAAGCACTGGTGTCAAAGGATTTTACTATCTCTAGCCCTTGTTCTTAAACTACAAATCTTTGGAGACTGTATTCAGTCCCAGATAATAGAAAATGCGGATTCATATTCAATGAATCAACTTACTGAGTGATATGTCTTTCTCACCTTGATATGAGAGCCTTTTCTATAAGAAACAAGACCTGAGATGGTATGCTAAATTATCAGGGCTTTCACATATCAGGATCACATATGAGGTGAATAGTCAGAAAATACTTGAAATCTCAGTTTTATTTAGTGTCGAACAAAAATCTGTGCACTGGTATGAGGAACAAAATACCTAAATCCCTAAAGTTATCATCTGGGAATAATTTTTTTTTTATTGGTGTTCAATTTACTAACATACAGAATAACACCCAGTGCCCGTCACCCATTCACTCCCACCCCCCGCCCTCCTCCCCTTCTACCACCCCTAGTTCGTTTCCCAGAGTTAGCAGTCTTTACGTTCTGTCTCCCTTTCTGATATTTCCCACCCATTTCTTCTCCCTTCCCTTATTTTCCCTTTCACTATTATTTATATTCCCCAAATGAATGAGAACATAATTAAAAGACAAAACAATTATAGTAAATATCTATGACTGAGTACTTTTAATTTAGCATATTCTTTTCCTGGACTCCAACTTTTAGAAAAAAGTATGAACAGCAATGAAAAGATTCAATGCAGAAAGTAGGATCTGTCCTTGGATCAGAGCAAATTTAGACCACTCTCCTCACATTGTACATCAACAATTCTAGAAATTGAAATGGAATAGAAATAGAAATTCAAAATTGTGGCAGTGGCTGTTAATATTTATTGAGTATCTGCTATATGCCAGATTTAATGCAGAATGTTCTACATACATAATTTCATTTTAATTCTTTTAACAGTCCCATGAGTAAGGCATTGTTATTAGCTTCCTTTTATAGATTATGGCTCTGAAGCTCTGTAAGATCTTCAGTCATCTACTTAATAAGGCAGGGAAATGGACTAATATATTACTCTGTAAAATTATCAAATGTAAAACAAAATTTAAAAAATTTCCAATTAACCATCATTAATCAGAAGCTTCTAATCCCTGAGTATTTCTTTTGATCAAGCAAAATACTTTCGATCAAAGTATTTGTTTTTCACCATCCTGGAATATAGTACTCAAATTATGGAGATGCATTTGAAATCTAATTATTTTAAGTAATGTTGATATAATCACCATCAGAAATTTTAAGTTGTGGCATTAATTCTTGATTATCAGTTGTCACATCTTTAACTACATTGGTTAATGGAATGAGTCACCTACCCCCTCCCTATTGAGTATTAATTAATTAATTCAACTCTCACTATGTGCCAGGCATGGTGATAGGCACCAGGATACAGTTGGGGGGTGGGGAGTGGGGTAGAGTGTTTGGTGGGAGATCCTCCTAAGAAGAATTTACAAACTTACAGGGAAAAAGGTTTTTAATTCACTTAGAATAATAAGGTAGTAATAACTTTGAATATATATATTTTATCTTGTTTATCTTTGCAACAACCCAGTACAAATGTTATCACTCCCCTTTTACACATTATGAAACTAAGACTAAGGGAGATTACGTGAATTGCCAGCTGGTAAAAGACACAGCCAGAATTTTAACCCCAATCTGTCAGGCTCCAAAACACATACTGTTTCCATTATACTGTTCCATCTTCCATGGAACTTGTTTTTGTTCAATATAATATTACAGAAAGAAATACCAAGAAAAGTTCTGCAATACTACACTACTCACACTTGACTCTGGGACCATTCAGGTGCATGAAACATCTCCATTTGTAAATTGTATTAAAATCTAGTTTTCTTTGAAAATAGTCTTGGTCATTATTGGAATGTTTTTTAATACATAGCAATTGATGTTTGTTTCTTTAGTTCTAATCATGGTAGGGATTTAATAGAACCTGGATATGATACAGTGAACAGTTAAGATACAGAAATGAGTTTTCATTCTTTCACTTGGTTACTGAGATGATGTAAAGAAGAATGTTTGACAAGTCCCAGAAGACATTTAATGGAGGTGTTCCAAGTGGAGTCTGATTGCTGAAGAAATGGTATTTGTTATGCGGGCTGAAAACATTAGCATAGGGATACTTTTAACTTAAAACAATAATGTAAAGACATTTTGTTAGAACTTTAGCATTCCTTTTACTGAAACTTGATTGACTTTTAGCTGACTGGACTCCAAGCTTTTATTAACTTTTTACAACATTGTCTCCTGAATTGTATAGTTCTGGGCCATAGAAAAATGGAGGGTTAAAGACTGAGCCGTGGCAAGCCAACCCGATTCCTTTTGATAGGATTAGAGAACCATTGGCTAAAAGGCTTAAGAGAGATGACCTAACTTTAGTCTTTAACAAAGCTTTTGATCCCATATTTCATGAAGCTTTAATTGAAACACTTGAAATTCCAGGTACTGCTGCCAGAAGAGTAAGAAACTCTCTGCACGTCCCTGGCTGAACCATATAAGACTTGGAGAGTAGGACGTGCCTTTTGCCATTTTAGATGGTGCAGCACCAAGTAGTAAAGTAACCGTGCTCTAAGCATCCTTTGAAAAGGATAGGAGTAACACTACCCAAACCCAAGTCATAACTCTCCATTACTCCAAGTATGAACTTATCCCCTTGCAAGTTCCATATCTTTGTTTCCTTTTCTGAGTTGCTATAAAGTTGCAGTTTTCTTTTTTGGAAACTGCTGTTATCATTGGCAGTGTCTTTGACACTGGATAGTGTCAGGATAGTGTCCTGACTATAGCTACATCAACTCAACAACCCTTGCAGTGAAAGAAAAAATGGAAAAATGTCAGGAGATAACCTGAGAGAGGTTCCTGGGTGGCTCAGTCAGTTTAGCATCTGCCTTCAGCTCAGGTCATGATCCCAGAGTCCTGGGATCTAGCCCCATGTTGGGTTCTCTACTCAGCCGGGAGCTGCTTCTCCCTCTTCCCTCCCCCCAGTTCATGCTATTTCTCAAATAGATAGATAGATAGATAGATAGATAGATAGATAGATAGATGAGTAAATAAATAAATAAATAAATAAATAAATAAATAAATAAATAATTTTTTTTTTTAAAAGAGATAACTTGAGGAATACATGACCAGGCTTTTTCAAAGGAAGGGGGAGTTCAACCATACATTTAATGAGGGTCCTATCTCTTTAAGGAAGGAGGTAGAAGATAATTGATAGCTTGTGGCCAAAAATATTAACTTCTCAAAAACATCAGGGATCTTCTCAAAGACAGAGCCACAGTCTTATAAGACCCAATATTTTCATTCTGTACTCTTCAACAAAATCTGGATAAATTACAGAGGGCAGCTGACTTTCAGGAACTCACCTGTTATTCCAAAGTTCTTAAGATTTAGCGAGTTTTTCTCTAGTGTCTCATATAATACAATCTGAGACATCCCAGTCCTTAATGGAGTCTGGATTTTGGCTTTCTTTTTCTTCTGTAGGATTGAACCAGCTGCCCTTTGACCCTGCCAACAACAACGAACCCCTGCAGTTTGGTAGTGCCAGTGGCCCTCTGGTCACAGAAGGCCTCATTGAGAATGGAGGGGAATCAAGCAAGAAAAGAAAGAGAACAAATGCTCCTTCAGGTAAGCTAGGCAATGGTGCACCGTCTTGAGCCAGTGCTGAGTCACCATTTTCCCAGAGCCTAGTATGTGACTGGCATTGTGCTGGCATTTGTAGGAACTACAGGAACCAGAAAGAGTCACCTGCCCTCAAGGAACCTGTGGTGGGAGGGGGGAAACACAGACAATAATTCAAGTAACAAGACAGAGTATCATTGGTGCTGTGGTAAGTGTGGAAAAGGGGGAAAAAACAATGGGAGCACAAACGGGGAAGAGTGAATTCAGATTTGGGCATCATGGAACACTTCAAAGCAGAAGTGAGATTTGTAGGGGTGCCTGGGTGGCTCAGGTGGTGAAGTGTCCAACTCTTGATTTCAGCTCAGGTCATGATCTTGGGGTCACAAGATTGAGCCCTGAGTCAGGCTTTGAGATCGAGTCCCACATCAGGCTCTGCACTGGGCATGAAGCCTACTTGAGATTCTCCCTCTCCCTTTTCCCTTACCACCATCCTCCCACCTCTCTAAAAAGAAGTGACCTCTGTAACTGGTCATTGTTTGGGTAGGCCTGAGACAAAAAAAAAAAAAAGAGTAAAGAACATTGATTTTAGTAGAAGCATTGCATGGATGAATGGTTTTGGGATACATTTTTCTTTGTATGTACATGTGGTGGGCTACCCTCACTTTTACTTGTAATGCAGATAACTGCATATAGCTGTAGCCACCCCCACCTTACCCTTGTCTCCTGTAGTATGCGCTCTGCCCACGTGCATTTTATGCCCTCATAGCTCTCTTCGAACAAGTGATGAGATTTTCCTAAACCGTTTATAATAGCCAACTGAGTTTTTATCCTCCCCTGCAATCCCCCCTTTACTTTCGTGTTCCATTAGCCTATGCTCAGGTTAAATTTCTCCAGAAGGAGTGGGGAAGCAACAGGAGAACTAAATCCCAGAGTTAGGAGTTGGGAGGTGGGCGGGGGGGTGGGAGTGACTGGGTGACGGGCACTGAGGGGGGCACTTGATGGGATGAGCCCTGGGTGTTATTCTATATGTTGGCAAATTGAACACCAATAAAAAATAAATTTATTAAAAAAAAGGAGAACTGGGGATCCCTGGGTGGCTCAGTGGTTTAGCGCCTGCCTTTGGCCCAGGGCGCGATCCTGGAGTCCCGGGATCGAGTCCCACGTTGGGCTCCTGGCATGGAGCCTGCTTCTCCTTCCTCCTGTGTCTCTGCCTCTCTCTCTCTCTCTATGTTTATCATAAATAATAAATAAATAAATATTTTAAAAAAAGGAGAACTAAATCCTAACTGATCATTTGGTATTTTAAAATGTATCTCTTTGTTGCTTGGCAATTCATTTGGAAACAGTATCCATAGTGTATACAGACTGATCTGAGATTTGGGGATGGGCCTTTTTTTTTTTTTTTTTACTCTTATATTTGCCTTACAACATGGAGCATGTTTACAAACATATAATGTCATATCTGGTTCTTAGATTATAGGTCTTTCTGCTTCTAAATCAATGTCAAGTACAACTTCAGAAAACAAAAACAGTAAAACCAGCTATCTGGAGCCCTTAAGAATGATTTTTAGAGAACTGTATTTTCTGGAACATTGGAAAGGCATAGTTTATAGCTAAGGAATTGGTGTGAGTTCTAATACCAGCTCTATTTCTGTCTGTGGCCTGGGGGTGGTTCCTCAACCTCTCCAAGTTTCACTTTCTTTAGTTGTAAAGTAGAAATGATACTGAAACCCACCTATTAGGATTTAAATGCAATTATATAGGTAAAGTGCTTAGCATGGTATCTGCACATAGTAATTACTTAATAAATGTTGCTATTATTTTGTTATTATTATGTAATACTATGATCTTTTTAGGCATTAACACATTTCACATTTTTACATTAACCATTATGGGTACAAATTTTGTGTGTGTGAATGTATCTGCCTTTTTAAGGCATGTATTCCACTCTGCTTGATCATTTAGAAGCATAGTTCCAGATATTAGTTATTGTACTGAGCCATAATACTATATTATAGCTTTCAGGGTTTGTTAAAGAATATAGGCCTTTTGTCTCTATACTAACATGTCCTAGACTCTGGTAGCATTTTAGTTATTACAGCCATATTTTATATATGTCCTGTCTCCTTCCTGCAGTCATTTCTGATTTCTCTTGGTGTCCCATCATGCAGCAGCTATTTTTCTCCTTCTAATCAGTTACAAACTTTAAAAAACAAACAAACAAACAAACAAAAAAACCCCAGCCAGCTCCAAGTTGGTATGTCAGATTATTATGTTAAGTGAGAGTTAAATCAGCTGTAAGAGAACCTGCTATGGAGAGAGTTATAGGATTTAGGGCATCAACTGTAAGACACCTATTTTGGCTGCTCTAAGGCCTTTTGATCACTTATTAGTTTTTCCACTGTGTTCCTGATAAGTGATGTGCTAATTTAGAGTAATACCTTCTGAACTGTAGTTAACTCATGAGGGTGGGGAAAGGGGGTATGAATTCATCTGAATTGTGAACTAACTTTAAAGAATTGCAGTTTTATTTCTTTTTTTTTTTTATAATTTATTTATGATAGTCACAGAGAGAGAGAGGCAGAGTGTACACAGGCAGAGGGAGAAGCAGGCTCCATGCACCGGGAGCCCGACGTGGGATTCGATCCCGGGTCTCCAGGATCGCGCCCTGCACCAAAGGCAGGCGCCAAACCGCTGCGCCACCCAGGGATCCCTGCAGTTTTATTTCTAATGAGCGTATTCAGTGAGAGCAAAGTAACTGTTGCAGATATAGGATTTTAGCAGTAGATTATGCTAATCTATAATTAGCAGAATCAATTTGCATTCAAATAATGAATATGCTGAAGTTCTTTAAAAAAAGACAATTTTCTTTAAATAGGTGAAATAGGCCTTGGCAAGCTAAATTAGCTCCCTTGCAGTCTTTTTTCACACTGCCTAGTGAACCCTTTCTTTGTAAGTAGTACCCTTTTTTTGTAACTCCAGCCCAGGTTAAATTACCACAAATTCCAAAAAAAGTGAAGTCCAAATTACTGAGGTCTTACTATATAGGGAGTCTCTTATAATTGTTCAACTGGCAATCTTATGGTATTATAAATGGGCAGATTGCTTTATAATTCTTTTTCTTCCTATGTAGTACTAGACGAAAGGAAGAGAGAAAATATTTTGTGAGTAGGGACTTCCTTCTTCCTTTGTCACCATTCCCTGCATCTTGGCAAGGAGGAAATTTAACAGAACTTCCAGCCATTTCAGTTCTAAGCTAAGCTACATATCCAGCCATTATATCACTGAACCCAGTGACCCCTTTAAATCAAAGCCATCTTCCTCCCTCTCCTGTCACTGCAAATGAGGAGGGGACCTTGACTGCAGTTCTGGTTCCTCACCTCACCTCCTGTTTTTCTTCCTTTTTCTCCCATCCATTCCTGTTACTTTATCCTTTCCTACAATCTGTCTCTCTCCTTTTATACTAAAATTGATTTCTTAAAGATCACCAGTGACCTCCAAATTGTCAAGGTCAGTGACTTTTTGGCTGGTCTCAACCACCTTGACCTGTTTGGTTCATCTGATGCTGTAAACAACCTTCCCTACCTTAAATTCTATTTCTGCTTTCCTTGGCAATGTACTTTACAGATTCCTCTTCCTTTGCTTTCTCCTTCAAACATTCTTTCTCCTTTTTCTCTCTACCTTCACCTCTCTCTACCTCTATTATCCACATTTGTAGGTGAAGAAATAAATGTTTGATAAACTAACCTAAGAGTGAACATCTAGCAGGTGGTTTAGCCAGGCTTACAACTACAAAGCCTGTTTCTAACTATTGTGCCTCATTTACTATGCCTGTAGATATTAGGAATCAGGACCCATTACTAAAATGTATTTTAAACATTGATGGCAAACTAGGGAAATCTGTGTTTGTGTGAGAATATGGTGAGCAAAGCTTAGATTTGATCATTTCTAGGATCCCTTCAAACTTTGGGATCTCATGCCCTCTTCTTTTCAGCTTTTTTTCTGCTACTTCCCAAAATAAATCTTCTAGTTCAGCCAGGGTGATCTGCTACCAAATAAGCATTGCACCCACCTTCTCAGTACATTGCTCATGCCTTTTTTTCTGTCTAGTGTAATCTCTGTCTTCTTTAACCTGTCAAAATCCTGTCCAACTGAAAGCACCTAGTACAAGTCCAACCTTCTCCAGGAAGCCTTCCAGATCTTCCATTAGAATTGTTCATTTGTACCTCTGAATCCCCTTCCTCATTATATTCATATGACTATTTTGACACTGATCATAAATTACCTTGCAGTTATCTGTTCATACGAGTATGCCTTAGCCTTTTAATTCAGTCCTTATCCCCTTATTGGAAAGGCCCCTGACTCATATGACTTTTAGCAGAGATACAGTGTCTTGCACAAAATAGATGCTCAAGATATACTTGTTGATTAATCATATATCTGACTGAATAATTGCTTTCCATTGGCTTTAATATTCTCTATTATTCTCTTGTCATTGCCAGAGTGGAGCTGTTTATAAAACTGGGCACTTGTTATCTAATGTTGATCAGTTTATTTCCTCACTTGACTCTGAAAGTCAAACTCCAGACATTTGTAAGATTATATCCTAAGCCACACATCAAATCTGGGTGCTCATGAAAAAAATACCTGGCTCTAATGGAATCTTTGCCTCTTTACTGGGTGAAATTTCATGAGTGCCCAAGGGAAATGCATAAGTGGAGTTTGGGTGTCCTTTCCCATCTACCTCTGTGAGGTAGATCAGTAGTAATCTGGATTAGATAATACTGATACTGCAGTATTTGACCACAAACTCCTCCTTTATACATCTAGCTGCTTTGCATCTTTTTATCTTTTTTTTTTATCAGTTTCTTTTGAGGGAGTGAGGCAGAAGGAAAGGGAAAGAGAATCTTAAGCAGGTTCCACACCCAGTGCAGAGCCCAAAGTGGGGCTTGGTTTCACAACTCTGAGATAGTGACCTGAGCCAAAGTCAAGAGACAGCTTTAACCAACTGAGCCACCTAGGCACCTCTGCAGCTTTTATCTTAAGGTGAGCTCAGCATTTTTTAGTGTGTTTGCTCTCAAATTTTACCTTTTCTGTATAGAAATGTTTCCTTGGTGATGATACAATAGCACAAATTGTCTAAGATTGCAGTGAGTCAGGGCACCTGGGTTGCTCAGTCAGTTAAGCATCTCAGGTCATGGTCCCAGGGTCCTGGGATCGAGCTCCACATTGGGCTCCCTGCTCAGCATAGAGCCTGCTTCTCCCTCTCACCCCTGCTTGTGCTCTCTCTCTCTCTTTCACTCTCTCTCTCTCAAATAAATAAATAAAATCTTTAAAAAAAAAGATTGCAGTGAGTCCACTTACTCAGATGATACTCCATGGCTAAAGAGTAGAATATTGTTAAACTCTCATCAGATCATAATGCCAAGTTCCTGTCCAGAAGATGCCAGTTGCCTTCTGATTTGAGATCCACCTGAGCTTGTAGAAGCAGAGATACCAATCTTCTCAAATACTACCACTAAAGTGAAGAATCTATGAGTCAACAAGGCGATCTGGATGATGACTAAAATTGAATACAGTGTTTTAAGCAATGTCATGATACATTAGTATTCAAAGAAAGTGTCAGCACTCTAGAAGAGTGGGCAACTAACCTGGGGATAATTATGATACCAGAGTGATGATCCAGATGTGGACATAGTCCTGTTTCCTTATTTAATTATTTTTAGTCCTATTTCCATTGTCTTCTCTCAGAGACCTGTATTGAAAGATAGGTTTGCATTTATTTTTTTAAGATTTTATTTATTCATGAGAGACACACAGAGAGAGGCAGAGACATAGGCAGAGGGAGAAACAGGCTCCATGCAGAGAGCCTGATGTGGGACTCGATCCCGGTACTCCGGGATCCTGCCCTGAGCTGAAGGCAGACATTCAACCGCTGAGCCACCCAGGTGTCCCAGGTTTGCGCTTAAATACATGATGCCTAGTACTGAACAGTACTCCCAAGGTTCATGTGAATAACGAATAGCTCAGTATAAAAAGAACTTCGGCCATTTTTCATTTGTAATAATGAGTAAATCCCAAGAGTTCAGGATCTTCAGGAAGACCCTTCTATTCAATAATAATTTGCATCGATAGTAATGATTCTTTCCTGAATATATATTTTTAAGTTTTTTAAAATTATTTTTTTAGAGAAGGGGAATGGGAAAGGGAGAGAGGCAGAGGGAGAACCCCAAGTAGGGCTCCATGCCCCCAGCATGGAGCCTGACTTGAGGCTTGATCCGACGACTCTGAGATCATGACCTAAGCTGAAATCAAGAGTTAGAAGCTTAACCTAGTGAGCCACACAGACATTCCCCCCTTACTATATTTCCATATTTATTTCATTTTAAAGATAAAGTGCTAGTAACCAGAGAGGAGAAATGACTTTGACTAAGGTAGGCTAGCATCTCCAGGAACGTTATGATACAATAAGGACCTCCAGATAACATCTAAACTCCATCAAGAAGCTTCAGATAGGGGCAGCCCGGGTGGCTCAGTGGTTTTAGCGCCGCCTTCAGCTCAGGGTGTGATCCTGGAGACTCGGATCGGGCTCCCTGCATGGAGCCTGCTTCTCCTTCTGCCTGTGTCTCTGCCTCTCTCTCTGTCTCTCATAAATAAATAAAATATTTTTAAAAAGAAGCTTCAGATAGTATCTAAAATTGATCATAGACCCTAATTCAGTTTGCAAGTGTTTCTTTAGAATTTCTGGAAGTCAAAATGAGACTTGACAATATGAAAGACAGTGAAGCACTGCCGAGGCAAGATTAATAAGAGAAAGTGGGCCTTCGCAGCAGCAAGGAGAGGTTGGCCAGATATAAGGAAGAACTATATTGCAATGAATTATTTGGGGAAGTTTCTTAAGCCCATTTGAAAGAGAAATATAAAAATGAGATGAGCACTCATCTCGTTGGGAGTACTTTTGTTTCCTTTCTTACCTGGAAGAGGGGCAATGAACCAGGAAACTTCTGTGACACAGCCTTTTGATTTACCTCATACTCACAGGGCTGAGACTTTTGTTTCACATGTACTTTGAAGTCCATAAATGAAAGCATTGATTGTTTTTAAAGAGAGAAAATGTCACCATTTTATATCTTGGTGTTTGGTAGTTCTAGCATGTCAGCAGAATTATTATATTGCCAAAGGCAAGAAGAGCCTATTGTTCCTTCAAATGGAATTAAAATAAGAAAACGACTAGACTAATAGCCCTACTCAGTTTCTTTAGTCCTTTGGACATTTTTATCTGATTACAGGTTCAAGAAATAAAACCATATCTTGATAACTAGAGGATCAAAAAAGTACGCTGACTTCTGTCTTTTCTCAGGTTGATAGAAACCTAAGTCTGAAATTTTTATCTTCATGGACCGTCAGGGGGAGGGGAGATTGAAGGTGGCACAAAAGAGGCAGGATATAAAAATGCAAATGTATCTCTCTTAAATTGACCCAACCATGGGAATAGCTTTGGAATGATTTTGTAACTTTATTGTATCTAAGCTTTTAGTACTTCTCTCAGCAGCCATGAAGTATGAGTCAACCTCATGTGTTGGTAATATAAAGACTAGTGGTTGATGTTGAATCATAGTATTTTAGTTTTTGAGGCAACCTTGTCTAACTCAATCATTTTTACAAATGAAGGAACTGAGACCCAGAGAAGGAGTTTTTCTAAAGTCACATGGTCAATTAGTGGCAGAACCAGAACCAATTACTACCAGATCCATATAATCATTTCAAGTTGGTTAGGACTGTGGCATGCAGTTGATTCATTTGTACTGCAAAAAGTAGGTCTATAACCTAGAGGAGCTGGCTTCTCCCATGCTAATAGTATTACATGATTTGTAACAAGCTAACCCAGTGGTATATGACATCCCATATATGTTCTGCCTGCTACACAGGTGAGGGCCCTTTGATGTCAAGCTACAGAAGGAGTTTGAGACTGGGAAACACCTATGAGGAAATTCCTTTTGCAGAACTGAACTCCAGCAGCTCAGAAAATCATAGAATAAACTCTTTGTGACTCCTGCTTACTTGACAGGCGATGGTTTGTGACCCCTATCCCAGCCTACCCTTATGGCCACTCCATCCAAATGGGAAAAAATGTATAATGTTTATCTATGATTTATACATTGTTGCATGACTTTGGAGGATCTCTTTCAATTTCTTGATTTCTAGGTAAAAACTTGTCTGGAAAAAAATCAGTTTTAGGCCAGTAAAACTCAATTTCAGAGCAAGAGGATTCTTAGATTTGGGGAGGTTGTTTTCCTCTCCTATTAGCTTGGTAACATTATCAAAGCTACTGTCCTTGACTCTGGGGTCTGTATAGGCCTCCTTGGCCTTAATAAGAGAAAATAACATACTCAGCCATGTACTGAAAAGAATACTGAAGATTGTAATTTGAGTACTGGACATGCCACTTAGTATTAGTATTTTGACCCTGGGTAAATCACAGAAGCCTTTTTGTAAGCCTCACTTTCCATGTCCGTTAAATGAGGAAAGCATTTTGAAAATGCTCAGATTTTTACTTCTTTTACTTTTATGGTTACTGCTTCTGCTTATTAGGGTTTGAGAGGGTGAGTGCTTTTCTCCATCTGGTTCCAAATCAAACAGAAAAACACAAAAAGCCATGTGAGAAATAAAATGTAGTATCAGCTTTGTTATAAGCAAAACTGGATGGAATAACATGGTTTAAGCCCAAGGCCTAATTAGGCTCCCTACTATCTCCAGTTTCAAATCTATAGTTTGATATCCACCTATGGGGAAGATTGAATCTATAAAGCAGACTACTAACCCAGCCCCTGTCAATGAGAGTGATGGCCTGTGTCACAATTCAGTGGAAGCTACAAATTAAGAACAAGGTGGGCCTGTGGGCATGCCACTGGAAGACAGTGCCTGCGCCCTAAGCTCTGCTCACTTTATGAAAGACCAAAGGTCATCTTAACTTGAGGGCATTTTGTCCAGAGAGCCAGGATGCAGAAGTTAAGCCCTGAATGAATACTTACTTTTATTCTAATCTTAGTAATCAAGTAAATCAATTCTCCTGTGCCCAGGAGCAAGTAGACATGGGGTGAAAGGCCAGGGAGTGTTCTATAGCACTGCTGTCTGTCCTCTCTCACAAATAGAATGGTTGTTCCCTCCTCTCCACAGAATGGTGACAAGTAAGATAAGAACCCTCACAACCCCAACTTTGCTGTTCATTTGAAGATTAACATGAGTTTTGATTTTTCTAAGGCCTACCCTTAGATTTTTTTTAAGCCAGGGGAAACTAGCAACAAGAGTCCGCTGTGTGATAAAAGAAATAGAGTTGTTTTCCTACATGTGTTAAGTTTTATTTCTCCATGTATAAAATCAAGACAAATTCCGGATGGAACTCAATCTCCTATCATCTGATTTAGCCTCAAAGTAATAGCTCACAGTGAAAGGATTTCATTTTCACACATTTCAAACGCAATTATCTCTGCTATCATTTCAGCATGGTCATTCACATGGGGTTGCAAACTCTACAAGTCTTCCTTTCTCTTCCATGACCCCAAGTTATAATAATTAAAATAGTTTGTTACTACTACTTGCTAATACTATGGAACACTTTTTTTGTGCCAGAACACTGTTCTAAGTATTTCAAATGTGTCAACTTACTTAATTTTTCACAGCAACTCTATGATTACCCTTGTTTTACAGAAAGGGAAACTTAAATATAGAGAAGTTAAGCAATTTATCTAAATAGTAAATGGAGGAGATGAGATCCAAACCCAGGCAGAGTAGCTACAAAATCAGTGTCCAGAATCAATTGAATCAGAACAGAAATTGAGGTGTGTGTGGGGGTGGGCATCAGTGTTAATTTATTTAAATCAGAACTGATCTGATGACTGGGATGCCTGGGTAGCTCCATCAGTTAAGCCTCTGACTCTTGATTTCTGCTCAGGTTGTGATCTCAGGGTTGTGAGATCCAGCCCCACTAGAGAGATATTCATTCATTAATTCATTCTCTCTCTCTCTCCTCCTCCCTCCCTCATCCCTCTCTCCCCCTCCCACCCTTCCTCTCCCTCCTTCCCCCTTCCTCCCTCCCTCCTTCTCTCTCCCTCCCCTGCCCCTCCCCCCTCCCCCATTTGCAAGTACTCTCTCTCAAAAAATAAAAATAGGAAGAATTGATTTATCTGATGACTAAGAATAAAAATAAGTGTTCATTCAGGGCTTAACTTCTGCAATCTGACTTTCAGGTCAAAATGCCCTCGAGTTAAGATGACCCTCTCTGTCTTTTATAAAGTGAGCAGAGCTTTGTCAGGGAACAGAGCATACCTCAAATGATTCCACTTATGCAGCCAGGCTTAAGAACCTGTGTAACTACCCATACTGCATCAGAGTAACTAGATATTCCTGGACCACCATGGTTCAGAATGTTGGACTTTTATAGTATTCTATGACAGAGTACTTATAAAGTCTTCTCCCAAGAATTGAAGTGACAGTAAAGCACACCAAAATGTGGCAAATAAAGTGGTTGTGTAAATGTTGGCTAGGTATTGCGATACAGAAAGAAGAGACCACCTAATTTGCAGTTTTCTCTTTTTCTACTCTATTTCCTGATATGCATTTATTATCTATTGAAATAAAAATCCATGAAATCCCCTCTCATAACGGAGTAGGAGACAGTCTTGGTTTTTTCCAATCTTCCATTTCCTTGATAATGTGAGCTATTCAATTTAAGCTATGTAGGTTGTAGCATTTCACATTGAGCAATAGCTTGTGTTATAGAATGAATTTTAAAATATTTTGCTTATTCTACATTTAGACTTTAAGTGAAAGCAACTTTCATATTCAAGCTATTTTATAGAAAGTGGTGAGTGAGGGTTGATGAGAGTGACACAGAAAGCCAGTAGAGATATTTCCGACTGCTGAGATGGAGTTCACTATTCTGGGAGGGGATTTCAGGTGGCATTCCCTAGTTCCAATCACTTCCTTCTGCATATTGGATTCAATGGCAGTAGTACAGGAGTAGCAACTCTTATTAAACATCAATTATATGCCAACGACTATAACCAAGAGCTTTACATATATGACCTCAAGAAAACTTCACAATAAATCTATAAAATAAATACCACCTTCTCCTTTGTTTGTCAATAAGAAAATTGAGGCTCAGAAGAGTGAGGAAAGCTTCCCAAGCTGCAGCTAATCAGTGGTAGAATAGGACTTAAACAGAAGGGGACAGGATAGCATAGTTGTTAACAGCACTTGCTCAGAGTCCTGGCTTTCACCTTAAGCAAGTTATTGCAGCTCTTTGAGCCTCAGTTTCTTCATCTATGAAGTAAGAAGAATAATACCAAGTACACAGATTGTTTGGGGATTGAGACGTTGAATAAATAGTGCTTAGTATATGGTGGTCATTTGTGCACTGACTATTTATTTGGTCTTAATGAGTGGGAGGCACTGTGGTAGGCATTTAGAGTACAGCTGGAAATAATACAAACTGACCCTGGCCTTGTGATGCTCAGAGTCTAGTGAGGAAGACAGTCATTAAGCAAATAACTATACAAAATAATTATTTGCAATTATGCTGAGTGCTGTGAAAGAGTGACTGCTTGCAGTGAATACTTAGTAAATAAGAGCAAATATTTACTGAGTGGCTATTATGTTCTGGGCACTATTCCAGGTAGAGAACTGAGTGCAGGTACACAATTGGATAAGAGTGGAGGCGTTTTCATGGAATTTTATTTCTGATCAGGGTTGAGGTTTACGAAGACATCTTTGTTCCTCTAGTCAAGTCAAGGAAGTAGGAGAAAGGAGATACAATTTCAGAAGATGCTTGGTTGAGATCACTGAGAAGATACCAAGTTGAGAATATAGCTTCTTTCCCCAAAATTAATTCTTGGGGATTATGCAACTTGTTTAGTGTGAGTGGCCTTTGTATCTGGCAAGAGAGAGCTGTTAAGAGGCATGTGTGACAAGCCACAGGGACCACCAGGCTTGCCATCTAAGATGAATGCTAAATACTGAATTTGCCTTAGAATTTGACATAAAGTCTGAGCAGGAAACAGGTCATAACTATGTATTGTTTTCAAATGCTGATTCAAATATCATCCCATATGAATATAGTGGTTCTACTGGCAAGCTATTTTCTAATCTGTTCTTTTTTATTCCTCTTCATAATTACCCTGTTCTAGGATGAACAGCCTGAGAAACATTGACTAATGCATCATAAATTATCTCAGCAGGGTAACCACAAGATTTCAGCTTCTCTTGATTTTGTGCCAGGTCTCTGTGAAGCAGTTATTACCAACATTAAGTGTGTGCAAAGGGGACTACAGATCTTCCAGACTGGAGATTGCCATTATTGAAGATCGTTGTCATTTGCCCTTAGGTGTCACTCTCTTTGTGGTATAACCTGCCAAGAGGGAGATGCTTTTTACTTTTTGTCCTCCTGTCAAACAGCTGGTCAGTTGGAGAGTTTTGTGTTGAAGCTCAGACTTCCCAGAAGTGTTCTCTATCTTAATCAGAGTGAGTCAGGTAAAGATAGTTAAGGAACTTGAATCTCTGTCTTTACATTGGAACCCTAGCTAATGAAGTTAAATGTGACTTGAAACTTGATGCATCAGTAGCTGAAAGTGTATTCTACATAACTCTGCAAAGAAGGTCCCATTATTACTCTGATTTTATAGATGAGATAGCGGAGTATCAGAGGCTCAATGGCTTGCCCAGGATTAGACAGCCAATATGCTATTTAGACCGAAGTTTTTATTTTTTTTATTTTTTAAAAGACTTATTTGTTTGAAAGACAGAAAGAGAGTGCACATGAGCAGGGGGGAGAGTCAGAGTCAGAGGGAGAGAGAGAGATCGAGAGAATGAGAATCTCAAGCAGACTCTGTTCTGAGCATGGAGCCAGATGTGGGGCTTGTTTCCAGGACCCTGAGATCATGACCTGAGCTGAAACCAAGAGTTGACCTCTTAACCAACTGAGCTGCCCAGGTGCCCCCAGATCCAGGCTTTTAGACAATGGGTCCTGTTCACACTGCACCATATACCCCACTGCTTTCTAAGATTTCTGAAGAAGGCAATGACATGATCTGAGCTGTACTTTCAAAAGATACTCTACCTAGTGTTTTTATCGTGGATTATAAAGAGGTAGAACAAGAGCTGGGGAGACAATTTTGAAGACTTTTGAGATAGCCCAGAAATGTGAAGTATGGGCCTGAATCAGTGTTATGAGAGTAGGAGTAGGGAAGAAGAGATAGATAAAAGAAATGATGAAGGTAAATCATCTTGAACTGCTACAGTTTAGAATCATAATGCCTAGAAATAAAAAAGATGTGAAAGTCAGTGGGCCCAGTTCTTGATCTTTTAGCCAAATATAATCACCCCACTTTTACAAATGAGTCAACTTTGAGTCAGCCCAGGAGACTTGCACAGGGTCTCAAACTAGTTTGAGCAGAAAGGAGCTGGAACTTCCTAGTACAGTCCTTTCTCCACTAAAGTTAATGGGGTCTCCCAAATCTTTTTTGTTTTCAAAAACAATTTTATTGAAGTACATAAAAATGCAAAATTATACATATCAACCAATGAACTTTCACAAATGGGAAATTTCTGCAGGCACCAGAATATTTCTGCAGGCACCACAAAAATTCTGGCCCCCTTTTCCAGTCATTTACTTCCCACCAAAGATAACTTCTGCCTTGATTTTCTCTCTTTTTAATAACTGCTTGGTGGGCCATGTCAGAGATTGGAAATTTTACTATTTGGATCTTCCTGTTTATGGATATTTAAATTACTCCTATCTTTTGGCTGCCATAAACAGTGCTATAAAGAACATCCATAAACATGTTTCTCTGTACATGAGAGCAGGTATTACTCTAGAATAAACTCCAAAAAGTAGGACTGCAGAGTTAAAGTGTTAAGGGCTTTGTATATTTTTAAAATTTATTTTTATTGAAGTAATATTGACATGCAATGCTACATTAGTTTCAGATGTACAACAAAGTAACTCAAAAACTCTATACATTACTCTGTGCTCACCACAGGTATAGCTACCATCTGTTACCATACAAGACTATTACAGTAACAGTGACTATATTCCCTATATTATACCTTTCATCTTTGTCTTTGTGACTTATTCTATAACTGGAAGCCTGTACCTCCCACTCCCATTTACCCATGTTGCCCATCCTCTCCCCCCCTCTCTTAACAGCCACCAATTTGTTCTTTGTATTTATGGGTCTGTTTGTACTTGTTTGTTAATTTGTATTATTTTTTAGATTCCACATGAAATCACATTGTATTTGTCTTTCTCTGACTTATTTCCCTTAGCATAATACCCTCTAGGTCCATCCATGTTATTGCAAATGGCATGATCTCATTCTTTTTTATGGCTTAGTCAATATTCCATTGATATATATATATATATATATATATATATATATATATATATACACACACACACACCACCTCTTCTTTATCCATTAATGTATCAGTGGACAGTGAACAGTGGACAGTTAGATTGCTTCCATATCTTGGCTATTGTAAATAATGTTACAATAAATGGAGGTGCATATAACTTTTAAAATTAATATTTTCATTCTCTTTAGGTAAATACCCAATAGTGGAATTACTGGGCCATAGGATATTTCTATTTTAATTTTCTGAGGAATCTCCATACTGTTTTCCACAGTGGTTGCACCAATTTACATTCCCACCAACAGTGCAGAAGGGTTCCCTTTCCTCCACATCCTCGCCAACACTTATTATTTCTTGTCTTTTGATACTAGCCATTCTGACTAGTATGAAGTGATATCTCATTGAGTTTTTGATTTGTATTTCCCTAATGACTAGTTTTGTTGAGCCTCTTTTCATGTGTCTGTTGGCCATCGGTATGTCTTCCTTGGAAAAATGTCTCTTCAAGTCCTCTGCCCATTTTATAGTCCTATGGGGGTTTTTTTGTGTTGATATGTATAAATTCTTTATATATTTTGGGTTTTATACATTTTGATGCAATTGCCATCATGAGATCTTCAGAGGCTTCACTAAGTCATCATATCAACCCCAATGTTGAAAAGGCTATTACCTCTCTTCTCGCCAGTACACATAAATGCTACAACTTTTTGCCCCATTAGGTAGGTGAGAATTTGTAACTCCTTTTGCTTTAATTTCCATTTATCTAATGAGTTGTGAGTTTGAGCATCATTTTCAAATGTACTAATCCTTTGTGCTTCTTTCATAAGTCATTTTTATATCCTTTGCTTATTTTTCTATTGTTGTTTGCCTTTTAATTTTGGATTTATAAGGTTCTTTTATGTCATGGAAATTTAACTTTTTTCTGTTAAGTGTGTTGCAAATGTTTTCCCATATATTTTAACATTGTTTATGTTGTGTTCTTTCAAGTCAAACCTATTTTATAAAGTTAATTCCTTCTTATAGATTCTGTTGTCATTCCTGTAAATATGGAAAACCACATATTCTGGATTTTTTCAGAGCAGCCTAAGTGTTACATGTTCCAGCTTGCTGTCTCCAAAAGTACAATTACATATGTCAAATCATGCTTTCCCAATTATAGAGTCAGATAATTTAATCATCCCACCTATAGTGGTTGGCAGTGCAGTTCTTGATCTGCATTCCAGACAGGATCCAGGTGATCTTTGAGGGAAAAAAATAGGGTAGCAGGACACACTTGTCTTATAGCTGTGGAATCTGGTATGTGCTAAAGGGAATGTGAATACGGTATAAACACTAATCATTCTCAACACTGTGTCCCCAGCTGTCTTCTAGTATGACACTCAGATAGTTTGAATACTTTGGGATGTTTGGTTGCCAGTTGAAAGAATTTGGTTACACAGAAGGAGGTCTGGAAAAGTTCTGCCTGATGTCTGTAAAGGGAAATAGAGCTGCTGCTTTTCGTACGTGGAAAAATCTCTTCAATGCCCACTCATAGTCTTTGAATCTAAGAAATAAAGTTTACTAATCAAATTTTAAGATTGTCAGATAGTATTTAGTCTATTTATATGACTAAATTTAAGAGCATTCTCAGCAGTAGACAATTGCAAACAAATAATATGCTAATATAAATATTTGGCAAACATTATTTTGGATGTCTACTATGTGTCAGGTGATATTGGATGGAAGGCTAAATGAATATGCTAATTTCTAGCAGAAACTGACAGATGAATAAGACCTGGCTGTCATCCACAAGATACCTACATCTGGTAAATAGAAATTACTCCTCCCAGTGATTAAAAAAAAAACAAAAAACAAAAAACAAACAAAAAAAAAACATCCCTATGAATCCTTAAAGGACCATATTGGTTAGTTTTTAGTTAGAATTACTGAGTTTTCTTGAAAGCAATAAAACTACATTCACCTTCCTTTAATCAGTACCAGTAACTGTTTCCTGTATTTTTCAATCAGGAGCCCCCTGATTATACTGTTTTCAGGAAAAGCTGCTATGAGTATTCAAGTAAGCAGAACAGGATGCCTTGTCTTTTTCCAAAATTTCCTCTGTCCAAGTGTCAGTGACACCTTTAGGATATGAAATGGTGAAAATAATTTTGGTTGGAATTGATGGATATTTAGATGGTAGAAATGAGAGAAGATGGTGAGTTCCTGGCTTTACGCCTGTTTAAGCCTTAAGTGTCATAAGGAATAACACATTTTTCACTGAGAAGTGTTCTGGGGTGATAATTGGCCTCCTGTTGCATACTGAACATGGCTTAAGAAGAAAATGCTTTGCCTAGATTATGGAATAGGTGGTGTTGGTATTGTATTTTTAAAATTAACTCAGTAAACATTTGTTCTGATAATTAGACTGCATAGAGTTTCATGCTGAGGGTACATTTTCATTTGTGTATGTAATTTAAAAGTTCCTTAAGAGTAGGTCAGCTTTTTAAAAAATTATCATGGATATTGGACTGACCATCTCTTCCTCCCCTCTACCCTACCCTCTTATCTCCATCAAAGATTTATTTAAGGTTTAGACCCCGTGGGGAAGTTCTAAATGATCAGAATTTCTTTTTTAAAAAAAGATTTTTAAAGTTTATTTATTCATGGGAGACACATACACACACACACAGAAAGAGAGAGAGAGAGAGGCAGAGGGAGAAGCAGGCTCCATGCAGGGAGCCTGATGTGGGACTCGATCCCGGGACTCCAGGATCGTGCCCTGGGCCAAAGGCAGGCACTAAACCACTGAGCCACCCAGGGATCCCCATCATCAGAATTTCAAGGATAGCTCTGCAATTTAGAATGCTGTCTCTCTGCACCCTGCCCTCCTCACAACATACATACTCACATCACTTCTCAGAATTGTTCTTTGAAAGGATCAGGGTACCTTTGTTTCCAGGGGAGCACCTGAGTTATTTTTACAAGTTAGCCACAGCCCAGTAATTCTGTCCCCTCCCTTGTAGAACAGGTGCTCAAGTATTTCAGATTTCTTTAACCACTTTTGGCTATTTTTTTTCTAAGACAAGAAATTATAGCCCTGAGCATCTCCAGAAGGGCCAAACAACTCCCATAGAGGGTAAGAGGTGGTCCACTGTTACACTGAAAGCTTAGTTGGGAACAAGAAGTGAATCCAAGCATGCAGTTGGGTATTGAGAAGAAGAGGTGGGGCCATGTGTTAGAAGGGACACTTAGAAATCATCTAGTCCAGGGATTCTCAACCAATATGCCTGAGGGATGCATTGATATTTGTATCTGTTTGGCATTACAGCAGTAATCCTTGTGACAGTGTGGTGCTGGCTAAAAGCAGGTAATCGAATTAGAGTGGCTTCTAAGAAATATTTCCAGGGGGGAGAGCATATGTATAGTTTTTCTTTAAATGTCCTCTCTCTGCCAGTTTTATTTGAATTAAGTTTCCAAACATCATGTAACAGTTCAGTGTCAGAACTGTGACTAAGCCCAGGTCTCCGGACTCCCTATGTCCTTTTCTTTTTCACTGTGCTGCTATGAAAAGAGAAGAGAAAAGAAAGGCAGCAGGTAAGAAAGGAAGAACAGGAAAATAACTGTCTATGATGGCCTGCCTGCCTCCACTATCACTTAGTCCCTAAAAAATTTCAAATGGCCTGGGCTCTTAATTTCAAATCCCAGCCACACTATCTTTCCAGACTCATCTTCTACCAGTCATCTCTCTAGAGCCTTGTTGCAGCAACACTGGACTTCTTGACAGAACATGCCCCATGCTTTCAATCCATTCTCCTGCCCAGAATGTTCTTTCTCTTAGCCAGGCGAAGTCCACTTTGATCCCCATAGTGAAAATTATTTATCATGGTGCTGGGTACTTTATGCCAAGATATCTGCAAGTAGTAATAACTTTGGCTGAATAAATATGTATTACACTTCCACAATTTTCACCTTATTTGAAGGAAAACATTGCCAAGGCCCAGCTCCAACATGACCACCTATACTGTTAAGCTTACCTTGATCTCCTAGTCTGAATTAAATTCTTTCTCCTGTGTTCAAATAGCATTTTGTTCCCCTTGTAGGTACTTACTATTTCTTGTCTTGTATTAAAGAAATTTATATACACGCGTAGATTCTACTAGCCTGTAACTTGATGAAGGTAAGGTTTGTAGCCTATTCATCTTTATACTCTTCCCTCAGGACACATCACAGTGTTACACACAAAGTAGGTACCCAGTAAATGTGCTAAACAAATGAGTAAATTTTTCTTATTTTCATAGTTTTTCTTGAACTAACACATTCCCTGCTAGACTGTTATCTCTTCAAAGACAGAAGCCTTATCTTGTTTATTTTTTCATACATACTTATGTACATATATTCGTTCATTCCCGAAATACTTATCATGTGCCTGCTATGTGCCACGCATGTTTTAGGTGATAGATATATTGCAGTTAATAAAACTGTTGGTTCCTGCCCTCATGGAGCATATATTCTAATGAACGAGTCAGGCAGTAAATATATAAACAAATAGATACATAAGTTCAGGTACTTAGTTACCTAAAAAAATAATAATAAAGCAGGTTAATGGTTCAGAATGGACAAGGGCCACAATTTAGATAGGGTGGTTACGGAAAGACTGAGTGACATTTGAGCAGAGACTTTGTCTTTCCTTTATAACCTACTCCCAATCCTACCTCAAACCACTTTATAGCTAGTATAGGGATAACTATATAGTCTACTACCTGTGATATTTACTGACTTTCACTATATCTTTATGAGGTAGTAGAGTAAGAGCCAGTATTAATTACTGCTTTAACCCATGGGCTCTGGAGTATTGGGGTTGGAGCTGCCAGTAGTCTGTGATCTTTTTTTTTCTTTTTAAAGGTTTTATTTATTTATTCATGAGAGACCAGAGAGAATGAGAGGTAGAGAGACACAGGCAGAGGGAGAAGCAGGCTCCATGCAGGGAGCCCGATGCGGGACTCAATCCCAGGTCTCTGGGATCTGGCCCTGGGCTGAAGGCGGTGCCAAACCGCTGAGCCACCCAGGCTGCCCAGTGGTCTGTGATCTTGAACAAGTCACTAACATCTCTAAGCCATAGTTTCCTAAATCTGTAAAATAAAGAAAATTGCATCTACCTCATGGGGTGATTTTATGGATTATATGAAGTAATTGATGTTAGATTGCTTCTTATGAAGACTTATGAAGTAATGAATTTAAAATTTTTACAAATGTGATAGAAAACCCAGAAATAGACCTATACATGTATGGAGCTCTGATATATAACAGAGGTAGCATGTCAGATCAGTAGGAAATGTAGAGATAGTTTAATAAATTAAGCTGGGAAACTGATTATGCATGTGGAAAAAGATGAAAATAAATTCTATCTCCTAGCATATATAGGACCAATTGAGATTATAAATTTCAAAAACAAAATTGTAAAACTCTTAGCAGAAATTGCCAGTGAATATCTTCCTAACTTTGAAATAAAAAAGATACCTTAAAGCACTAAAAGAATTGAGTATAAAATAAAAGATTGATAGATTTAACTACTTAAAATTTCAGGGGTGCCTGGGTGGCTCAGTCAGTTAAACATCTGCCTTTGGCTCAGGTCATGGTCCCAGGGTTCTGGGATCAAGTGTCACATTGGGCTCCTTGCTCAGCAGGGATCCTGCTTCTCCCTCTCCCTCTGCCTGCTGCTCTGCCAGCTTGTGCTCTCTCTCTTGCTCTCTCTCTCTATCTCCCTGCCCCTCAACTAACTAACTAAATAAAATCCTTTAAAATAATTTAAAAAATAGAATAAAATAAAATTTAAAATGTCCATCAAAATATACCATAGAGAACAAGAAAATACAAGTTACAAACTGGGAGAAGATATTCACAAAATATTGTGACAAATGATATCAAGAACAGATGAGGAAGTTGTAAAGATAATTTTAAAAGCATAAGCAATCCCATAGAAGAATGGACAAAAGACACGAACAGACATTTCACAGAATTGTAAACATGATCAATTAACTTATGAAAAGATTCAATACCATTATTAACCAGGAAAATGTGCGTCAAATCATATTATGACACCATTTTATATCTGGTTCATTGGCAAAAAAGTATAAGATGACAACACCAAGCAGCTTTTCTCAATTGAGGTTACTGGAGAGAACAAAGTGCTAATGCCCTAAGGCATCGATTGTAAGTAAAGAATTAACTTCTTTCCTGTGCACTAGAATGGTTATCAGTTATGTA
Source organism: Canis lupus dingo (assembly GCF_003254725.2). Classification (NCBI taxonomy): domain Eukaryota; kingdom Metazoa; phylum Chordata; class Mammalia; order Carnivora; family Canidae; genus Canis; species Canis lupus. The sequence continues at coordinate 102,362,674 of NC_064281.1, read as the reverse complement.
CCATCCTTGAGAGAATTGAGGAGATTGTCAGTCAAATAATTTTCTGTGTTCTGTGGTTCAGATAATGAACTCTGGCTTAGAAAGTGAAGTAATTGGAGAAGATGCAGTCACATGATTTCTTTTTTTTTTTTTTAATTTATTTTTTTATTGGTGTTCAATTTACTAACATACAGAATAACACCCAGTGCCCGTCACCCATTCACTCCCACCCCCCGCCCTCCTCCCCTTCTACCACCCCTAGTTCGTTTCCCAGAGTTAGCAGTCTTTATGTTCTGTCTCCCTTTCTGATATTTCCCACACATTTCTTCTCCCTTCCCTTATTTTCCCTTTCACTATTATTTATATTCCCCAAATGAATGAGAACATATAATGTTTGTCCTTCTCTGACTGACTTACTTCACTCAGCATAATACCCTCCAGTTCCATCCACGTTGAAGCAAATGGTGGGTATTTGTCATTTCTAATAGCTGAGTAATATTCCATTGTATACATAAACCACATCTTCTTTATCCATTCATCTTTCGTTGGACACCGAGGCTCCTTCCACAGTTTGGCTATCGTGGCCATTGCTGCTAGAAACATCGGGGTGCAGGTGTCCCGGCGTTTCATTGCATTTGTATCTTTGGGGTAAATCCCCAACAGTGCAATTGCTGGGTCGTAGGGCAGGTATATTTTTAACTGTTTGAGGAACCTCCACACAGTTTTCCAGAGTGGCTGCACCAGTTCACATTCCCACCAACAGTGTAAGAGGGTTCCCTTTTCTCCGCATCCTCTCCAACATTTGTTGTTTCCTGCCTTGTTAATTTTCCCCATTCTCACTGGTGTGAGGTGGTATCTCATTGTAGTTTTCATTTGTATTTCCCTGATGGCAAGTGATGCAGAGCATTTTCTCATATGCATGTTGGCCATGTCTATGTCTTCCTCTGTGAGATTTCTGTTCATGTCTTTTGCCCATTTCATGATTGGATTGTTTGTTTCTTTGGTGTTGAGTTTCATAAGTTCTTTATAGATCTTGGAAACTAGCCCTTTATCTGATATGTCATTTGCAAATATCTTCTCCCATTCTGTAGGTTGTCTTTGAGTTTTGTTGACTGTATCCTTTGCTGTGCAAAAGCTTCTTATCTTGATGAAGTCCCAATAGTTCATTTTTGCTTTTGTTTCTTTTGCCTTCGTGGATGTATCTTGCAAGAAGTTACTATGGCCGAGTTCAAAAAGGGTGTTGCCTGTGTTCTTCTCTAGGATTTTGATGGAATCTTGTCTCACATTTAGATCTTTCATCCATTTTGAGTTTATCTTTGTGTATGGTGAAAGAGAGTGGTCTAGTTTCATTCTTCTGCATGTGGATGTCCAATTTTCCCAGCACCATTTATTGAAGAGACTGTCTTTCTTCCAATGGATAGTCTTTCCTCCTTTATCGAATATTAGTTGCCCATAAAGTTCAGGGTCCACTTCTGGATTCTCTATTCTGTTCCACTGATCTATGTGTCTGTTTTTGTGCCAGTACCACACTGTCTTGATGACCACAGCTTTGTAGTACAACCTGAAATCTGGCATTGTGATGCCCCCAGATATGGTTTTCTTTTTTAAAATTCCCCTGGCTATTCGGGGTCTTTTCTGATTCCACACAAATCTTAAAATAATTTGTTCTAACTCTCTGAAGAAAGTCCATGGTATTTTGATAGGGATTGCATTGAACGTGTATATTGCCCTGGGTAACATTGACATTTTCACAATATTAATTCTGCCAATCCATGAGCATGGAATATTTTTCCATCTCTTTGTGTCTTCCTCAATTTCTTTCAGAAGTGTTCTATAGTTTTGAGGGTATAGATCCTTTACATCTTTGGTGAGGTTTATTCCTAGGTATCTTATGCTTTTGGGTGCAATTGTAAATGGGATTGACTCCTTAATTTCTCTTTCTTCAGTCTCATTGTTAGTGTATAGAAATGCCACTGACTTCTGGGCATTGATTTTGTATCCTGCCACACTACCGAATTGCGCCTTGTGTCCCAGGGATAAATCCTACTTGGTCATGGTGAATAATTTTCTTAATGTACTGTTGGATCCTATTGGCCAGTATCTTGTTGAGAATTTTTGCATCCATGTTCATCAGGGATATTGGTCTGTAATTCTCCTTTTTGGCGGGGTCTTTGTCTGGCTTTGGAATTAAGGTGATGCTGGCTTCATAGAACGAATTTGGAAGTACTCCATCTCTTTCTATCTTTCCAAACAGCTTTAGGAGAATAGGTATGATTTCTTCTTTAAACGTTTGATAAAATTCTCCTGGGAAGCCATCTGGCCCTGGACTCTTGTGTCTTGGGAGGTTTTTGATGACTGCTTCAATTTCCTCCCTGGTTATTGGCCTGTTCAGGTTTTCTATTTCTTCCTGTTCCAGTTTTGGTAGTTAGCAATTCGGTAGTCACATGATTTCTTACATATTATTGGTAGGAAGCAGTACTCCCTCCTAATCCATGGTTTTGTTTTCCATGGTTTCAGTTACCCACAATCAACCATAGTATAGAAGCAGATGATCCTCTTTCTGACTTCTCATCAGAAGGTCAGTAGTAGCCTAACACTGTATCACAATGCCTAGGTCATTCAATCTGACTTCATCTCCTCCCATGGGCATTTTATCATCTTACCTCATCACAAGTAGGGTAATATACAGTACAATAAGGTATTTTGAGAGTCCACATTCACATAATTTCTATTACAGTAGATTATTATTAATTGTAAATTGTTCTATTGTTCTATTTTATTATTAATCTTTTACTGTGCTTAATTTATAAATTACACTTTATCATAGGAATGTATACATAGGGAAAAACATAGTATAGAGTACAGTACTAGAGTTCAGTACCATTTCAGGCATCCACTGAGGGTCTTGGAACAGATCCCTCATGGATAAGAGGGACTACTGTCCTTATAAATTGCTGAGAGGACTTTGGAATGTATTTTGGCATTATCTCCTGAAGTTGAACATTCATATGTGACCCTATGACCCAAAAATTCTACTCCTAGATAAATACCTAAGAAAAAAACCTCTTATTCATGTATTACAGAAGACACATGCAAGTGTATTTATAACAGCATAGCTCACAATACAAAAATCCAGAAACGACCTAAATTCCTTCAACGTTAATAATGTATTAATAAAGTATGGTATATTCATGCACTGTAATGCATGTATATGCATGTATATGGCATTAAGAACAAATGAAGTACAACCCCACATAAAAATATGAATGGGGGACACCTGGGTGGCTCAGCAGTTAAGCGCCTGCCTTTGGCTCAGGGCGTGATCCTGGAGTCCCAGGATAGGGATGGAGTCCCACATCGGGCTGCAGGGAGCCTGCTTCTCCCTCCACTTGTGTCTCTGCCTCTCTCTCTGTGTGTCTCTCATGAATAAATAAATAAAATCTTAAAAAAATATATGAATGAAACTTAGCAATTTTATATTAGGAGTCCTAAAATATTACAGAGCATGTTATATTTTGATAAAACTAAAATAAAATAAAAATATATAATTTTTATATTATATATAGGTGTGATAAACCTAATTTTTAAAAAGCAAAGGGATAATAAACATGGAACTCAGGATCATGGCTGAAGGAGGCTATCTATCCTTGGTTGGGAGGTGGCAAGGGAATGTAGGATGAGGGTGAAGGAATCTTTACAGTTAGATTTAGATTATTGTCACGGTCTTAGTTTTTATTTCAGGTTGTGAATTTGCAGGTGCTTATTACATTATGAAAAGTAACTAGCTAAATAAATAGGGGACGAGTACTAAGAATGTGTCATAAATGAAGTATTATGATTAATCCAATTGTATGTACCTGAAAGCCTAAAATAAATATATGAATAATAAAGTGCTTAGCCCAGTGCTTTTGACATAAAAGTAAGTAGGATATATAGCAGTTGCTGTTGCTGGCATTTCTTCTTCCTCCTACTCCACCTCTTTTGCCTCCTGTCAAGCAGTCATTCTTTTCCTGTTGTGCCTGAGAATTAATGATTATAAGTATTAATTTGCATGAAGTTACACCAAATGACTGAGAGAACTAGGTTCAAAATGTAACAATTCCTGAGTTTTCAACATTTTATAGATCCATGAGACCTCTTTACTGAATTGTGCTTTAAAAAAAGAAAAGTACTCTGCACATGTATTTTTAGGATGTTGCCAACACCAAAAATCTTTAGCCTCTGCATATTATGACTTTGGTACTCAAAATCATAATAGTAATCTAATATAATAGTGGCAGATGGTACTGAATTAGGGTACTCTGCTAGAAGATTATAGTGTAATGAATGCACAGTCACAGAAAAAAAAATTGTACTCCCAGGCTGATTCTGTAAATCTGTTAGTTTTGATTGTTTATTTTTTTATTATTTTTATTTAAATTCAATTATCCAATATATAGTATATCATTAGTTTCAAATGTAGCATTCAATAATTTATCAGTTGTGTATAATACCCAGTGCTTATCACATCATGTGCCCTCCTTAATGCTCATCACCCAATTACACCATCCCACTGTCCACCCCCCTCCAGCAATCCTCAGTTTGTTTCCCAGAATTAAAGAGTCTCTTACGGTTTGTCTCCCTCTCTGATTTCTTCTCATTCAGTTTTCCCTCCCTTCCTCTATGATTATTTATTTACTAGACCTTACATAGTAACTTCTCCTCATTCCCTGCCATAAATATTCCTCTTTCCCACCATCAAAAGAGCTGAACTATAGCTTTTTAGGAGAGCAAGTTTTCTTTTGTTTTACCATTTTATTTTTTTAATTTATCTTTTAAAATTTGAGTATAGTTGACTATGGAAGGCAATATGAATGTTCCTCAAAGAGAAACTATATGATCTAATAATTCCACTACTGGGTATTTCCCAAAGGAAAAGAAAACTCTAATTTGAAAAGATATAAAGATATATGCACCTCTATGTTTCTTGCAGCATTATTTACAATAGCCAAGATATGGAAGCAACCTGACTGGATAAGGAATATGGGGTACACACACATACACAAAAATATTACAGCCATAAAAAGGATGAGATCTTGTCATTTTGTGACAATATGAGTATACCTAGAGAGGTATTATGCCAAGTAAAATTAGTCAAACCAAGAAAGACAAATACCACATAATTTTACTCCTTTGTTAAAAAAAAAACCTGAACAAATGAATAGGAGAACAAGTTTTTAGTGTCACAGAGGGGAAAAATGACTTGGAGGTCATTGTCTGATTTCAGTATCTTTTTGTGATAGAGAATTCAGTGTATCACGGAAAAAAGAACAGAAGTACCAGCAGAAGTTGTAATCCTAAGAAAGAAAACAGGGTAAGGCAAGGAAGATAGAGTAGTACGGGGGGAAAGTATAGGAACAAGAAGCCAAAAGACCTGGAGTTTAGTCTAAGCTCTGCCTTCATATCATTATTTGAACTTAAGCAAGTAACTTACCTTCTCTAAGTCTCCATTTTCTAGGATTAACTGAAGAAATTAGACAATCTAGGTCTTTTTAAGCAGGACCATCTTTAAGTGTAAGACAAATAAGGAGACATCTACTTCCAGGAAGATAGAATAGACATACATTTTCCTGTTCTTCCCACTAAGTACAACTAAAAACTCTGCATATTATATATTTTAAACATCCTAAAAGGTTGAAAGATACAGAGAAGACAAACTATCTAGGGACCTTAGAATCTGAGGAATGACATGGTGATGAGTTCCCTGGGTTTTCTTTTGGCCTCATATGTCTCACACGTGGAGCTGAAGAAACCAGCAACCCAGAAACCACCAATGAGTGCAAATAAAAAAATAAACTAAGGCCCAATACAGTTTGTTCTCTGTAGCCAAAATATCAGGAAAGAGCAACCTAATAAGATGAAAAACTTCTAGACGATAGCTAAGTGCTCTATGCTAACCAAACAGTACAGAAAAACTGGCCCTATTCCCACCTGTTCTCAGCTAAGAGGGAAACATGGATTTCCATCTTCATGAGGTTCTAGCAAGGCACTCCATTACCCTACCAGAGACCCCTGCCAAGGTAGTATGAGAGAAGACAAGGTACTTTACTGGAATTTTCATCCCCACTGGCCAGAAATGAATTACTCTTCCCCCACTCTCCCACTGTATCAGGGGAGATCATCTGGGATGCTTGGACATTTACTCCTCTCCAAGATTTGACAGTTATAAGGCTATCTCTCCCTACTGTTGTGGTGTTAGAGGAGGTACTAGAGATTCATAACTTTCATTATCACCAAGCAATAACAAAGCCACCCCTTAGCAGGTGTCAGTGGAGACTATGTGGGTGGCTGGAACTCAAACACCTGCCCATCAGTAATGAAGAGACCACCCCCCTCAGATGTCAGTGGAGGCTGTGGAGAACTTGGACTCCTACCTCCACCTGGCAGTAATGAGGTAGCACTCCCTTTCCCCTGCTAGAATGATGTTAAATAATGCCCACTAAAACAGAAGTTTTAAATAAGATCCAGAAAAATATCCAAAATATACAGATTTCAATTGAAAATCACTTATTGTGCCAAGAACCAGGACAAATTCAAAGTGAATGAGAAATAATAACATCAATAGATACAAAAACTAAGATGGTGGAGAGATTAGAATTGTCTGACAAAATTTCAAAGCAGCCATGATAAAATCTTTCAATGGGGAAATATGAACATGCTGGAAACAAGCAAAAAAAAAAAAATAGAAAACATCAGCAAAGAAAGTCTCAGAAAAAATATAGAAGTTATAAAGAAGAACCAAATAGAAAATTTTGAATGGAAAGTTACAGCAATGTCCAAAAGAAAAAGCTCCATGGTTGAGATTAATAGCAGAGTGGGAAGAACAGAGGAAAAAATTGGTGAACTGGAAGGTAACACAATAGAAATTACCCAATCTGAACAACAGAGAAGTAATAGACCAAAAAAAAAAAAAAAATGGCAGAGAGATTCAGAGACCTGTGGCACTTTAATAAAAGATGTAACATTCATTCAAAAGAGTTCAAGAAGTAGAGAGGAGGTGGGGCAAGATGGCGGAAGAGTACGGTCCCCAAGTCACCTGTCCCCACCAACTTACCTAGATAACTTTCAAATTATCCTGAAAACCTACGAATTTGGTCTGAGATTTAAAGAGAGAACAGCTGGAATGCTACAGTGAGAAGAATTTACGCTTCTATCAAGGTAGGAAGACGGAAAAAAATAAAGAAAGCATCCAAGGGGGAGGAGCCCAGCTAAGGCCAGTGGTGAGTGCCCCCAGGACAGGAGACCCCAGTCCTGGAGAAGCGGGAACTTTACCAATCTTCCCAGGCAGAAAGGCGCTCGCAGGGAGCTTGGGCAGGATCCCAGTAGGGACAGGGATGCCCCCAGGCTCCCAGGGGCACTAATGAGGAGGTGTGCCTCAGGGGAGAGTGTGCCACACACCACGGCCGAGCTCCCCAAAGGCCTGGAGCGGCGCTCGGCAGGGGCCCCAGGAGCAGCTCAGGCGGCGGCTCCGCTTGGAGGGGGCTGTGGCGTCCCTGGAAGCCCAATTCCAGCAGCACAGACCCCGGAGCCCAAGGCACCGGGGGACACAGCCCAGGATCCGGCACTCCCCCCGGGACAGGCAGAGGCTGGGAGGTCACAGGACAGCAGGGACACTCCTGCTGCCGGGCGGCCCCAGGCTGTGCAGAGCAGTGCCCCCGCCCAGGAGCGTCAGGCCCCTGTGGACTGGGAGACTGCGGTGGTTGCTGCTGGAGCTGACTCCAGGGCTGGAGACCTGGCCGCCACCACTACTGTTGTTCCTCCTGGTGTCACTTTGTGCCTGGGACTGAGCAGGGCCGCCAGGGAAAAGGGGCCTCACAGGATAAACGGCTCCCACTGAACCGTGCACCTGGCAGGGGCGGGGCAGCTCCCCCACGTACAAACACCTGAGAATCAGCACAGCAGGCCCCTCCCCGAGAAGACCAGCTGGAAGGACAGAGGAAGAGAAAGTCCTTGACCAAGCTGCAGGAAAGTTCCAGGGGGAAGTCTAGGGAATTACAGTATATAGAATCAGAGGATCCCCCTCCTTGTTTTTCGTTTGTTCCCCCCTTTTCTTTCTTTTTCCTTCCTTTTTCCAGTACAGCTTGTTTTTAGACACTCTGCACTGAGCAAAATGACTAGAAGGAAGAACTCACCACAAAAGAATCAGAAACAGTACTCTCTCCCACAGAGTTACAAAATTTGGATTACAATTCAATGTCTGAAAGCCAGTTTAGAAGCACAATTATAAAGCTACTGGTGACTCTGGAAAAAGGCATAAAGGATTCAAGAGACTTTATGACTGCAGAATTTAGATCTAATCAGGCTGAAATTAAAAATCAATTAAATGTGATGCAATCCAAACTGGAGGTCCTAACGATGAGGGTTAATGAGGTAGAAGAACGAGTGAGTGACATAGAAAACAAGTTAATGGCAAGAAAGGAAGCTGAGGAAAAAAGAGAAAAACAATGAAAAGATCTTGAGGAAAGGTTATGGGATATAAATGATAGCCTCAGAAGGAAAAATCTACGTTTAATTGGGGTTACCGAGGGCGCCGAAAGGCACGGAGGCCCAGAATATGTATTTGAACAAATCCTAGCTGAAAACTTCCCTAACTTGGGAAGGGAAACAGGCATTCAGATCCAGGAGATAGAGAGATCCCCCCTAAAATCAATAAAAACTGTTCAACACCCCGACATTTAATAGTAAAACTTGCAAATTCCAAAGATAAAGAGAAGGTCCTTAAAGCAGCAATAGACAAGAGATCCCTAACCTTTATGGGGAGAAGTATTAGGTTAACAGCAGACCTCTCCACAGAGACCTGGCAGGCCAGAAAGGGCTGGCAGGATATATTCAGGGTCCTAAATGAGAAGAACCTGCAGCCAAGAATACTTTATCCAGCAAGGCTCTCATTCAGAATAGAAGGAGAGATAAAGAGCTTCCAAGATAGGCAGAAACTGAAAGAATATGTGACCACGAAGCGAGCTCTGCAAGAAATATTAAGGGGGACTCTGTAAAAGAAAGAGGAAGTCCAAGGAAACAATACACAAAAACAGGGACTGAATAGGTATCATGATGACACTAAACTCATATCTTTCAATAGTAACTCTGAACATGAATGGGCTTAATGATCCCATCAAAAGGCGCAGGGTTTCAGACTGGTTAAAAAAGCAAGACCCATCTATTTGCTGTCTACAAGAGACTCATTTTAGACAGAAGGGCCTACAGCCTGAAAATAAAAGGTTGGAGAACTATTTACCATTCCAATGGTCCTCAAAAGAAAGCAGGGAACCGCCTGCTTTCATCCTCATATCAGATAATTAAAGTTTATCCCAAAGGCTGTAGTAAGAGATGAAGAGGGACACTATATCATACTTAAAGGATCTATCCAACAAGAGGAAATAACAGTCATGAATATTTATGCTCCTAACGTGGGAGCTTCCAAGTATATCAATCAATTAATAACCAAAGATAAGGCATACTTAGATAATAATACACTTATACTGGGAGACTTCAACATGGCACTTTCTGTAATTGACAGATATTCTAAACACAACATCTCCAAAGAAACAAGAAGATGTGGTATATGTATACAATGGAATATTACTCAGCCATTAGAAATGACAAATACCTGCCATTTGCTTCAACGTGGATGAAACTGGAGGGTATTATGCTGAGTGAAATAAGCCAATTAGAAAAGGACAAACAGTATATGGTCTCATTCATTTGGGGAATATAAAGAATAGTGAAAGGGAATGGAGGGGAAAGGAGAGAAAATGAGTGAAAATATCAGTGAGGGTGACAAAACATGAGAGACACCTAACTCTGGGAAACGAACAAAGGGTAGTGGAAAGGGAGATGGGGGGGTTGGGGTGACTGGGTAATGGGCACTGAGGGGGGCACTTGGCGGGATGAGCACTGGGTGTTATGCTATATTTTGGCAAATTGAACTCCAATAAAATGTGTATATATATAAGAAGAAAGAAGATGGGGCTGAAAAAGTACCTGAAAAAAAATGTCTAAAAACTTCCCAAATTTGTCAAGAGACAGAAACTTACAAATTTAAGAAGGTGAGCAAACCCAAAAAAATCTACACCAAGACATATCATAATTAAACTTCTCTTTTTCAAAAAATTTTATTCATTTAGTTTAGAGAAAAAAAGAGAGAGAATTGAGGGGGGGTGCAGAGGGAGAGAGAAACTCAAGCAAACTCCCCACGCTGAGCCCAGCATGGGGCTCAGTCTCATGATGCTGAGGTTACAATCTGAGCCAAAACCAAGAGTTGAATTCTCAACTGATTGTGCCATCCAAGTGCCCCAAAATTTCTGAAAACAAAAGGAAAAGAAATAATCTTGAAAGAAGACAGAAAAACACCACCTTACCTACAGGAGAAAAATAATTAATATAATGGCATAATTAAACATGGAGGCCAGAAGGAAGTAGCAGAATATTTTTAGGTGCCAAAGGAAGTATTAACCCAGAATTCTATACCCATGAAAATCAAGAATTTCTCAGTTAGAGGAAAATTAAGAGAATTTATCATCAGTAGACCTCCTGTAATAGAGAAGCTAAAGGAAGTTTCCTAGCAGTGAAGAAATGATAAAAGAATCAACCTTACAATATCAGGAAGAAAGAAATAACACAGTAAGCAGAAGTATGGGCAAATATTAATCACAGGAAAGCAACAGAGGTTATGTTAATAAAAGATGAAATAGACATCAGTGAAAAAATTTCTAGGGAAAAAGAGGGTGACTATGTAATGATAAAAGTGTCAATTCACCAAGAAGATATAGTAATCTTAGATGCATATGCACCAAGTAGAAATGCTGCAAAGTGTTGCAACAAAAACTATTAGAACTGAAAAGGGAGAGACAAACCCATAATTGTAGTTAGGTAGCTCAGCACCTTTCTCTCAACAGTTAATAGAACAACTAGACAGAAAATACATTTTGACATAGAAAAATTCAACAATAATGTCAAACAATTGGACCTGACATTGATAGTACACTCCACCCAACAACAGCAAAATATGTATTCTTTTCAAGTGCTCTGAGAAGATATACCAGGATAGACTATATCTTGGGCCCTAAAACAAATCTCAACAAATTAGAAAGAGTTGCAATTATGCAGTGTATGTTCTACAACCATGATGAAATCAAACTAGAATTCAGTAACAGAGAGGTAATATAAAAGTCTTCAAACACTTAGAAACCAAACATCACACTGCTAAATAACCCATGGGTCAAGGTAGAAGTCCCAAGTAACATTTAAAAAAAAACACACGGAACTGAAGGAAATGAAAATCCAACATATTACAATGTGTGGAAAGCAGCTAAAGCAGTGCTGAAAGGGAAATTTATATCCCCAAATACATATGTTATAAAAGAGGATAAATCTCAAATCAACAATCTGAGATCCCACCTTAAGAATATATAAAAATAAGAAAAATAAACCCAAGTCAAGAGAAGGAGGAATTAATAAAGAACAGAAGTCAATGAAATTGAAAACAGAAAGACAATAAAGAAAATTATTGAAACTGAATCTGAAAAAAAGAAATAAAATTCTTAGCACTTTAGCAGGGCTGACAAAGGGGAGAAAAGAGAAAAAGAAAAAGGAAAAAAGAGAGAAGCTACAAATTGCTAATTTGAAAAATGATACAGGATATCACTATAAACTGCAGCTATCAAAGGTTAATAAGGGAATATTACAAACAATTCTACAGACCATGTAAAATTTTTCCAGCTTTATTGAGATATACTTTACATAAAACATCGTATAAGTCTAAAGTACACAAATGCGATTATTTGATACATGCATATGTTGTGAAATGTACACTACAATATGGTTAGTTAACATATCCTTCACATCACACACTTACCATTTTTTTGTTGATGTTGTTATGGTGATAATGTGAAAACTCTACTCATAGCAACTTTCAAGTATATAATACAGTATTGATAACTATAGTCACTATGCTGTATTAGATTCCTGCAACTTATTCATCTTATAACTGAAAGTTTTTACCCTTTAACCAATATCTCCCTATTTCCTCCATACTTCAGCTCTGGCAACCAACCTTCTACTCTCTATTTCAATGAGTTCAGCTTTTATAGATTCCACACGTAAGTGAAATAAGTGAAATCATATGGTATCTGCCTTTCTTTGTCTGACTTATTTCACTTAGTGTGATACCCTCAAGGGTCATCCATGTTGTCTCAAATGCCAGAATTTCCTTATTTTTTTTTTTGTAGAAGAACAATATTCTTTTGCGTGTGTGTATGTGTATAGGTACCACTAAAAGTGCACCAGAGTTCCCTTTTCTATACATCCTTACCAGCATTTGTTATCTCTTATCTTTTTGATAATAGTCATTCTAATAGGTATAAGGTGCTATCTCATGTGGTTTTGATTTCATTTCCTTGATTAATGATGTTGAGAATCTTTTTATATACTTGACCATTTGTATGTCTTCTTAGGGAAAATGTCTATTCCAGTCCTTTCTGCATTTTTAAAGTAACTATTTGAGGTTTTGCTATTAAGTTATGAATTCCTTACATGTTTTGGATATTAATCCCTTACCAGATAGATGGCTTGCAAATGTTTTCTCCTATGCTTTAGGTTTCCTTTTCATTTTGTTGATTGTTTCTTTTGCTGTGCATAAGTTTTCTAGTTTGATGTAGTCTTATTTATTTTTGCTTTTGTTGCTTGTGCTTTTGGAGGTGTATTCAAAAAGTTGTTGCCAAAACTAATGTGAAGGAGCTCTTTCCCTATGTTTACATCTAGTAGCTTTACAGTTTCAGATCATACTTTTAAATCTTAGTCCATTTTGAGTTAATTTTATGAGTGGTGTAAAATAAGAATCCAATTTAATTCTTTTGTTTGTGGATACAGATTTATTGAAGAGACTATCCTTTCCCCATTCAGTATCATTGGCTTCCTTGTCAAACATTAGTGCACTATATATGCATGGGTTTATCTCTGGGCTTTTGATTCTGTTCCATAGGTCTCTGTGTCTTTTTTTGTGCCAGCATCATACAATTTTTATTATTATAGCTTTGTAATGTAGTTTGAAATCAGGAAATGTGATACCTCCAGCTTTGTTCTTTCCCAAAATTGCTTTGGTTATTTGGGGTCTTCTGAGGTTCCATATGAATTTTAAAATTGTGTATTCCATTTCTGTGGAAAATGCCATTGGAATTTTGATAGGGATTGCATTGAATCCATAGATGACTTTAGGTAATAAGGACATTTAAAAATATTAACTCTTCTGATCCAAGAACACAAGATATCTTTCTTTTTTTATTTGTGTTTTCTTCAATTTCTTCCATCAATGTCTATGGGTTTTGGTATATTCAACTTTTATTTCTTTGGTTCAGTTTATTCCTCAGTACTTTATTAATCTTGATACTTTTAAATTGGATTGCTTCCTTTATTTATTTTTCAAGTAGTTTATTGTTAATGTATAAAAAGGCAACTAATTTTTGTATGTTAATGTTATATCCTGCAACTTTACTGAATTTCTTCCTTAATTCCTACAATGTTTTAGTGGAATCTTTAGGGTATATATGTAATATATATTGTCACTTTATATATTACACATATTTATATACATATATACTTATATATATGCATATATATAATCATGTCATTGGCAAACAAAGACAATTTTATTTCTTCCTTTCTGATTTAGATGCCTTTTATTCCTTTCCTTGCCTACTTACCCTGGCTAGGACTTCCAGTACTATGCTGAATAGGAGTGGTAAGACTGGGTACCCTTGTTGTGTTCCTGATCTTAGACAGAAAGATTTCAACCTTTCATTGTTGAGTATGATGTTAACCTTCTCAAATGTGATATTTATTATGTTGAGGTGTTGTTAACTAGCTTTTATAATAAAAGGATGTTGGGTTTTTAAAATCTATTGAGATGATTATATGATTTTGTCTTGCATTCTCTTAACGTGAATTTATTAGCATTATTTATTAGCATATATTGAACTATCCTTGCATCCCAAGAATAAATGCTTTTTGATCACAGTATATGATTCCTTAAGTGTGCTGTTGAATTCAATTTGTTAGTATTTTGTTTGAGAATTTTTACATCTATATTCACTAGGGATATTGGCCTGTAGTTTTCTTTTCTTGTAGTATACTTACCTGACTTTGCTATCAGGAGAATGCTGGCCTTGTAAAATGAGTTTGGGCGTATTCCCTCCTTTCTATTTTCTGGAAGAGTTTGAGAATAATTAGCATTAATTCTTTAAATGTTTGGTAGAATTCACCTGTGAAGTCATTTGGTCTTGGACTTTTCTTTATTGAGAGGTTTTGGTTACGGATTCAAATGACTTGTTATTGGTCTGCTCTGTTTTGTTTTTATTATTTCTTCATGACTCCTGATAGGATGTATGTATCTAGGAATTTGTCTATTTCTAGGTTGTAAAATTTGTTGGCATATGATTGTTCACAGTAGTCTCATGATCCTTTGTATTTCTGTGGTATCAGTTGTAAGGTCTCCTCTTTCACATCTAATTTTATTTAAGCTCTCTCTTCTTTTTTCTTAGTTTAATTAAAGGTTTGCCAATTAGGTTTCTTTTTTCAAAGAACTCTTAGTTTTGTTGATCTTCTTATTGTTTTTATATTGTAATTTGATTTACTTTAGCTCTGATCTTTGTTATGATCTTTCTTCTGCTAACATTAGACTTTGTTTATTCTTGTTTTTCTAGGTTCTTGTGGTCTAAGATTTGCTTTTTTTAATTTTAGGTCTTTTTTCATAATATAAACTTTATCACTATAAAATTCCCTGTTAGCGCTGCTTTTGCTGTGGAGCCTGATCCTCCTTCTGCCTGGGTTTCTGTGTGTGTGTGTGTGTGTGTGTGTGTGTGTGTGTGTTTCATGAATAAATAAATAAAATCTTTAAAGAAATAAATCTTTTTAAATGAACTGAGACTTATTTTATGACATAACACATGTTCTACCCTGGAGAATGCTCCATGTACACTTGAAAAGGATGTGTATTCAGATGACATTTGATGGAATGTTCTATACATTTCTGTCAGGTCCATTTGGTCTAAAGCATAGCTCAAGTCCACTGTTTCCTTGATAATTTTCTGTCTAGATGATCTACCAGTAGTTGAGAATGCGATATTGAAGTCCGCTACTACTATCATATTGTTGTCTATTACTCTGTTCAAATCTGTATTTACTTAATGTACTTAGGTGTTACAATGTTGAATACATATGTATTTATTAGTCATTATATCCTTTTGATGAATTAACCTCTTATCATTATGTAATGACCTTTTTGTCTCTTGTTATCATTCTTGACTTAGAGTCTATTTTATCTGATATAAGTGTAACTATCCCTATTCTCTTTGGGATTCCATTAATGTGGAATATCTTTTCCCATTCCGTCACTTTAAGTCTACATGATTCTTTGAAGCTGAAGTTAGTTTCTTGTAGGCATAGTTGAATCTTGTTTTTTAATCCATTCAGCCACTCTGTCTTTTGATTGGAGAATTTACTCCATTTACTTTGAAAGTAATTATCAGTAGGTAAGGACTTAACTCTTGCCATTTTGTTAATTATTTCTTGGCTCTCTTGTAGTTTCATTGTGCCTTTCTTTCTCTCTTGCTGTCTTCCTTTGTGAATTGATCATTTTCTGTGATGTTATGTTTGATTCCCTTCTCTTTATCTTGTTTGTATCTACTATAGGATTTTGTCTTATGGTTACCCTGGGGCTTACTTCAAGCATCTTATAGATATAACAGTCTATTTTAAGCTGATAACAACTTTTATATCACACAAAAACACTATTCTTTTACTACCCATACATTTTATGTTCTTGAGATAAAACTTTGCATGTTTTTATGTTGTGAATCCATTAACAAATTATTGTAGCTGTATTTCAAGTATAAGTATTTTTCAACTCTTTTAACTAGCTTTAACTAGTCTAACTATAATTATTTAACTATAAGAATTATCAATATTTTTGTCCTTTAATCTTTATACTAGAGTTAAGTGATTAACACAGCAGCACATTACAGTATTAGAATATTCTGACTATATACTTACCTTTGCCAATATGTGGTATATTTTCATATATGTTTTCATGTTACTAGTTTATGTACTTTTATTTTATCTTGAACTTTTTTCAGCCTTTTTTTGTAAAGCAGATCTAGTGGTAACAAACTCCCTCAGCTTTTCTTTATTTGGGAAACTCTATCTTTCCTTCATTTCTGAAGGAGTTTTGCTGAGTAAAGTATTCTTGGTTGACAGGGGTTTTTTTTTTTGCAGCACTTTGAATATATCATTCCATTCTCTCCTGGCTTGCAACATTTCTGCTAAGAAATCTGCTTTCTCTTATATGAGAGAAGTTTTTTCTTTTTGCTTTTAAAATTCTGTCTTCATTTTAGACAGTTTTTAAATGTGTTTTGGATGGAAATTTTGGGATAACCTAATAACTTCATGGACTTGGATATCCAAAATTTCCCCCAGGTTTGGAGATGTTCTCAGTTATTATTATTATTATTATTATTATTATTATTGTTATTATTATTATTTCTTTAATCTTTGTACCCCTTTCTTCCTCTCTTCTGGTACTCCAGTGTAACTTATTTCTTTCAGTAATGTTCCAAATGTCCCACATATTTCCTTTCATTCTTTTTTATTCTTTTTATTTTTACTTTTCTTACTGCATAATTTCAAATGATATGTCTTCAGTCTTGCTGCTTCTTTCTTCTGCTTGGTCCAGTCTACTATTGAAACTCTTGATGAAATTCTTTACTTCAGTCATTGTGTTCTTCAGATACAAAAGTTCTCTGATTCTTTATGTTTTCTGCCTTTTTGTTGAACCTATTTTGTTCTTATATTGTTTTCTTGATTTCACTTAATTATCTGTGTTGGTAGCTCTCTGAACATCTTTAGAACAAATATTTTGAATTCTTTCTCAGGCAATTTATGTATCTTCATTTCTTTGGAGTCAGTTATTGGAAGTTTACTGTGTTCCTTTGGTGATGTTGTTTCCCTGATCTTTTTTGAGATCCCAGTGTCCTTGCACAGGTGTCTGTGCATTCGAAGATGAGGAAGGCAAGACCTTCAATTGCATATGAGATCATGCTGGAGTGTGATGTGACCCCAAGTCTAGTGGTACAGGGAACCATGTGTGAGGTCTATGGTGGTTCAGCATCTGGAGGCAGGAAGCATAGTGACTCATCAGTGCAGTTCACTAGGGTCCACAGCATTGACGATTGTGTGGTCCTTGGCAAGTGCTATAAAAATCTGCAGAGGCTGAAAGGGCTGTTGAGGTCCTTAGCAGCTTCTTCAGGTACAGCAGCTAGGGACCATGAGGCAGCAATGGTGGCCAGAACAGTAGTATACACACACTGGCTGCAGAGGCCAGCTACAGCTATGTGCCTGTGTCATAGTAGGGACTGGTTGAAAACACACATATAGTGATGGGGCCAGGGCAAGGCACAACAGTTGGGCCAACTGCATGCATACTGGCCCTGGCTGTCAGCATGTATTACTGTGGCTAGTGGGTCTTACCACAAGTACACAGCAAAAGATGCTGGTGTCACATGTTAAGTTGTGGGTGTGAAGGTACACAGCTAGAGGGGCTAGCCCTGCATGTACATATGGTAATGAGGGTCAGCCATGGAGATCTAAGCTGGCATCTTGCTTTTCTGCAGCTGTAGTGGTCTGGACTGGTGATTGGTATAGGTTTCAGCCTCCAGCAGGGGAGGGAGGGAGCAAGGAGAAGCTCTGGCAGCTAGCATATTTGAATGTGAATACCTAAGGAGTGGAAAACCAATGAAATCTGCAGGAGATCTGTAGCAATTATGCTGGCCATTGGTTTCTTCAATGGCTAAAGCTGTCTGGGTTGTCTGCAGAGCAGGTCACTGGGAATTACGGTCATTCATGCTTTTTGACTGGTATTGGTAGCCCCTGCTTTTCCCCCCGTTTTCCTAGCTATCTCTGTACATCTCTGCCTTGCAAGTGTCTGGGCAGAGTGAAACCCAAGAGGGTCCTTCATGTAGTGCCCTGAAAGGCAGGAGTAGCTGGTTGCTCATGCCACTGTTTCTTTCCCAGCAAAGGGAGCTCTTTCTAGCTGGGGTGTTCCCTCTTGGCACTAAACAATGCTTTTAGTGTAGGCAAAATGAAACTATTCTACGTTCCCTTGTTGTATGGTTATTCTTAGGTTTTTTGTTATTGTTGTTCCACTGTGTTGCTGAAGTTTCTTAAATGGACTCTAGAGCTCTCTCTAGAGAGTCTCTCTCAAAGCTGTTTTTGATTGTGGATAGCTACACAGTCTCTTCCAGGAAATAGAAGAAAGAACAATTTCCAATTGATTTTATGAAGCTGATATTATCCTGCTATCAATGTGAGACAAAGACAGCACAAAACACAAAAGTATAGACCAGTATCCCTCATGAATATAGATGTATAATCCTTAATAAAATATTTGCAAACCAAATTTAATAATATATAAAAATAATTATACACCATGATCAAATGAAGTTTATTTTAGGGATGCAAGGGTTGTTCAATATTTGAAAATCAAGCAATGTAATCTACTATACTAACAAGCTAAAGATGAAAATTTTTTAAATTGTATCTATCAATGCAAAAAATAATTTTAAAAATTAAATATCAGTCATGATAAAAACTTTGAAAATAAGGAATAGAGGGGGTAATATCCTCAACTTGATAAAGAGCATCTACTATGAACCTATAGCTAACATTGTGCTTTCTGATGAAAGACTGAATTGCTTTTCCCTTAGGACTAGGAAAAAGGCAAGGATGTCCACCCTCACCACTCTTATTCAACAAAATGTTCATACTTTTAGCCAATGAAATAAGGCAGGTAAAGGACATAAAAGGCATACAAATCAGAATGATAACACTGTCTTTACTAGTCGATGATATGATCATCAACATAGAAAATTCCAATGAATCTACAAAGAAAAAGATCTCCTAAAACTAATATATGAGTCCAGCAAGGTTGCAAGATACAAGATAAGCATACAAAAATAAACTTTATTGTTATTGAATCAATATATTGTATACCTGAATCTAATATGATACTGTATGTTAACTGGAATTTAAAAAATAAATAATTTAAATAAACTACTTTATATATATTTATATATTAGCAATGAGCACACAGACATTGAAATTAAAAACACAACCATTTAAAATAATCCAAATAAAATGAAATACTTAAATACAAATTTACCAAAACATGTACAAAAATCTACATACTGAAATTTATAAAACACTTATGGAAGAAATCAAATAAGATCTAAATAGAGAGGAGGGAAAAAAAGATTTAAATAAATGGAGAAACACACTGTGTTCATTTATCAGAAGGCATGACACAGTAAATATGTTGATACTCTTCAAAGTGATCTTTAAGTTCAATTAAATTCCTATCATAACTCCAGCAAGGTATTCTCAGAGACATAGACAAACTTATCCAAACATTTATATGGAAAGGTATAGGCCATAGAAGCACTATGTCAATCTTGGAAAAAGAGTATATTTGGAGGAATCAACCTACCCAATATCGTCTTACTGTACAGCTACAGTTATCAAGACTGTGTGGTATTGATGGAGCAATAGTTACATAGATCAATAGAACAGAATAGAAAACAGAAAAATAGACCCATATAAATGCACTCTACTGGTTTTTCAAAGACAAAATTAACTCAATGGAAGGAGCAATTAGACATCTGTAAGCAAAAATAAAATAAAATAACCTGGATCTAAACCCCATTCCTTACACAAAAGTTAACTCAAAATAGATGACAGACAATTTTAAAATATAATATTTTAAAACTTCTAGAGAAAAAATAGAAAATCTTTGGGATCTAGGGCTAACCAAAAAGTTTACTTAGATGACACCCAAAGCAGTCCATGAAAGGATACATTGATAAATTAGACTTCATCAAAATGATATTTTTGTTCTGTGAAAGACCTTATGGATAGGATGAAAAGAAGCTATAGACCATGAGGAAACTTTTGCAAACCACATATCCAATAAAGGATAGATACCTAAGATATATAAAGAATATATAAAAATAAGATATATAAAGAATTCTCAAAGCCAACTGTAGTTTGAGAAATAATCCAATGAGAAAATGGGCAAAGGGCATAAACGGATATTTCATCAAAGAGTATATATAGATGGCAAATAAGTACTTGAAAAGGTGCTCAATATCACTAGCCACTAAGGAAATTCAAATTAAAATCATGAGCTATCACATATGAGAATGGCTAAAATTAAAAACAACACTAAATTCTAGCCAGGATGTGAAGAATCACTGATACATTGCTGATGGGAATGTAAATTGGTACAGTTACTGTGGAAAAGTTTGTTCTTTCTTTAAAAAAAAAAAAGCTAAACATGCAACTTCCATATAATCCAGCAATTGCATTCTTGGACATTGGCCTCAGAGATATGAAGACTTATGTTTACATAAAAACCTGTACGTGAATGTTTACAGCAGCTTTATTCATAGTAGCCAAAAACTGCAAACAACCCAAATATCCTGCAGGGGATAAATTGTTAAGCAAATCTTGGTATACCCATACCATGGAATACGAACCAACAATAAATAGAATGGAAGTATTAATAAATGCAGTAACATGGATGAATCCTTAGAGAATTCTGCTGAGTGGGCAAAAAAGCACCAATCCTGAAAGGTTATGTACTACATATGATTCCATTAATATAACATTCTTAAAACTACAAAAATTATAGAAATAGAGAATAGATTGGTGGTTACCAGGGGTTAAGAAGGGAGTTGGTGAGAGATGGAATTGGGTATGACTATAAAAGGGCAACATGAGGGATCATTGTGATGAATGTTCTATATCTTGACCACATCAGTGTCAATATCCTAGTTGTTGTATTGTTCTATAGTTTTGCCAGATGCTACCATTGTGGGGAAATGGGTAAAAGATACATAGTATCTCTGTATTATTTCTTATATCTGCAGGCAAATCTATGCTTATCTCTAATTGAAAGTTTAATTAAAAAGAAAACATTAAGAAGAATGACCACTCAAGTGTCAAGACACTTAAGTACAGCTGAATCCCAGTTCTGAAAAGCAGTGGTAACAAAATTAAAACAACAGGGATTGGGCAGAGTTGTATTCAAATTGGTGACCAATCCAACCTTTCTTCTCTGGCCATCTTAAAGCATGGATGAAAATTTAGCCATGGCAGGATTTTGTTTTGTTTTGTTGTGGGGTTTTTTTTTTCACTGCAGCCTGTCTAGCCTTATTGCAGAGAATGTGAAGGTGTAGGAATAAAGCTGGATTCTTTCTGGAAGTATATTGTGTAAATTATATGGATCTGCCCCCTATGGCCAGTAATCCTAAGTATATGACTTTGTTCTTTCACCTGTACAGCTTGGACAATATGCATTGTGCATAACTACAGGGGTGAAGGGCATGAATTTGTAAAGAAACAAGCATGTGTATGAATGAGAACAGGTATGCAAATACTGGCTAGATGAATGTTGCCACATACCCACAGAGAATTTCACATCCTCATTCCAAGAAAAATATTAGAAGATGAAGAAAATACAAGAATGGGTAACTAAGATTTAAAAATGTTTGTAGAATGTATGGAAATCTTATGCTTTAGTGATAGAAAATAGTCTGAAAAAAATATGTAGCATTGTGCCTCCAAAGATGAAAATTCATTTACCACAGTGCAGGGTACTTCATGCCAAGACATTTGCAAGTAATGGCTTCCACCTGAATAAATGTGCTTTGTGCTGTCATAGCTCTTATCTTTTTCAGAAGCAACCATTGCCAATGGTTTACTCTAGTTGATAAGTTAGAAATTTTATGTCACAGGCTGTTGTCTCAGGCCCAGGGTCAATTTGCTGATCAATATTCTTCCTTTACCCCACTAGGCCCTTACCCCCAGTTTTTCCATCCAGAAAATGGGAATAGTATGCCAAGAGATTATATTTATGGAACAGAGTTTTAAGCATGAGATCCATTCAGTCTGGCGAAAGTATTAATGAGCTTTCTAGTAGTCAAGTTACAAACCCAAAATACCAGAAATGTAAAACACAGGTACACACTAATACAGTGCTCCTTCAGAAGCTACACAGGAGAAGCAGCTTCAGAAAAGAAATTAATGTTGAACAGTGTTAAAGAGTCCCCAACTTGGGGGGCAACTGGGTGATGCGGTTGGTTGGGCCTCTGACTCTTGGGTTTGGCTCAGGTTGATCCTTGGGGTTGTAGGATTGAGCCCGCATTGGGCTCGGTGCTGAACATGGATTCTGCTTGAGATCTCCCTCCCTCTCCCTCTGACCTTCCCACTCATTCTTTCTCTCTCTCCCTCTCTCTCTGAAATAAATAAATATTTTTAAAATGTCCCTAACTTACAAAATGATTTAACTACAAGTTGCATCTGAAGTAAAGTACACTATCCATGCACAGTATTCCAAAACAAAGGGCAACATCGATGGACAACATTCCTAGAGAAGGTGGAACATTTATTGGCAGCATCCCAAGAAAGATTCAGTATCCTTGAATACCATTCCCAGGAAAAGTACAATATCCACATATAGTAATTTAAAGCCAAGTTCAACATCCCTCCCTATTGAAATGTATGACACTAGCTAATAAAGGATCTACATCCTTGTCTCATTGTGGAAATATCCACTACCCCAACTGTTTAATATGGGCAACACTGAAGAAAGAATTAGAATGAAAATTGGTCCAGAATTTGTTTTTTCTTGTGATCCTGTGAGAGGTAAATAAGTCCATGAGAAAACAGAAGTTTCTAGATTTTAGGTAGGTTTTAGATCTAACTTTTGAAAATCGAAAGTTTATCCTTATGGATTATTTGTTTCCTTTATAACTGACATATGTGGCAAAACTTTGAGAAAAAAAAATTGTATCATGAAACCTGATCTAAGATATGACCCCATATGCTTAGTACTCAGACACGCATGGAATTCCAGATCTATAAAACTATAAATGATGTTAGAGATACACCTTCATTTTTTAAATTTTTTTACTGGAGTTCAATTTGCCAACATATAGCATAACACCCAGTGCTCATCCCACCAAGTGCCCCCCTCATTGCCCATCACCCAGTCACTCCAACCCCCCACCCACCTCCCCTTCCACTACCCCTTGTTCATATCCCAGAGTTAGGTGTCTCTCATATTTTGTCACCCTCAGTGATATTTTCACTCCTTTCCCTTTATTCCTTTTCACTAATTTTTATATTCCCCAAATGAGTGAGACCATATAATGTTTGTCCTTCTCCGATTGACTTATTTCACTCAGCATAATATCCTCCAGGTCCCTCCACATCGAAGCAAATAGTGGGTATTTGTCATTTCTAATGACTAATATTCCATTGTATACATAGACCACATCTTTATCCATTCATCTTTCGATGGACACCGAGGCTCCTTCCACAGTTTGGCTATTGTGAACATTGCTGCTATAAACATTGGGGTGCAGGTGTCCCGGCGTTTCACTACATCTGTATCTTTGGGGTAAATCCCCAGCAGTTCAATTGCTGGGTCGTAGGGCAGATCTATTTTTAACTCTTTGAGGAACCTCCACACAGTTTTCCAGAGTGGCTGTACCAGTTCACATTCCTACCAACAGTGCAAGAGAGTTCCCCTTTCTCCACATCCTCTCCAACATAATATTCAGGGTCCTAAATGAGAAGAACATGCAGCCAAGACATTTTTAATTTTTTAAAATTTTTTAAAGATTTTATTTATTATTTATTTGTGAGAGAGAGAGAGAGAGAGAGAGAAGCGGAGACATAGGCAGAGGGAGAAGCAGGCTCCATGCAGGGAACCTGATGTGGGACTCAATCCCGGGACTCCAGGATCACACTCTGGGCCAAAGGCAGGCACTAAACCGCTGAGCCACCCAAGGATCCCCATCTTCAATTTTTACAAAAGGAAATTGCCCAGAGAGCACAGTTGCTGTTAGAGGTTTATATAATGATAACAATGATAACAATTATAATAACAATAACAACAGAATTAATAATAACTAACATTTTTTGGAGCTCCTACTATGCCAGGCACTGTTCTAAGAACTTTACATGGATTATTTCATTTATTCCTCCTAACAACCCTCTGAAGTCATTTATGATCATAAGCCCCATTTCATAGACAGAGACACTGAAATGCAGAGAGGTTTAATGACATTGTTCCATGATGCCTCTAAATATTTCCTTATAACTGGGGCTTGGACCATATGATTACCAACCTAGACCATCAAGCAAAAATCAAGTGATTGTTCTGATATAATACAGTCTGCAGAATTCTGGGTTGCTCTATGTTTCAGTGAAGATGTAATTTTCAGACAGTCTATCCAGGGTCTATATGTTATGTGATTGGTTCCTTAACTCCTATTCTCATTAGAATAGAATTATTCAACATTCTAGACTTCTGGAAGCTTACTTAAGATGTAAACTCGGGATCCCTGGGTGGCGCAGCGGTTTGGCGCCTGCCTTTGGCCCAGGGCGCGATCCTGGAGACCCCGGATCGAATCCCACGTCGGGCTCCCGGTGCATGGAGCCTGCTTCTCCCTCTGCCTGTGTCTCTGCCTCTCTCTCTCTCTCTCTGTGACTATCATAAATAAAAAAAAAAAAAAAAAATTAAAAAAAAAAAAAAAGATGTAAACTCACTGAAAGGTTTACAAGACATGCTTTAAGAACATAGATTTTGCTATATTTTTCAATAATGGACAAATAAGTAACAATGCTTGAAAGATATCACAATTGGTGTATACCTGTGTTTTAAAGGTACCAATTGACATATTAGACTTACATTGCTGAAAATTGGTATAATCCATGCATTTTTGGCAAGCCAGGGACTGTCAGTCCTTTCTCTGAGATATGTGTGTTCAACTGGCAGAGGTTGGAAAAAGATTTACGGTTTCACTCTTATAAAAGATTAGTGCCATTAATGTCTATCTCTATGGCAGCATCAAAGGGGAAACAGATGAACAGATAGCCAGGGAGAGATAAATGAACAGTCGGAGAAATAGGAATGGACAGAGTTGGACAGAGACAAGAATAAGCAGACATGGAAGGAAGACCAAGAAAGAGACGTAGACACAGGTGGGAAAAAAGAAAAGCAAAGAGAAACACAGATAGTCATAGAAATCAACAGACAAATTAGAGAGAAGGAAGCATATCAAGAGAGATGAGCAGACAGTTGCAGAGAGGCAGATAAACTATAAGACAGGGAAACAGGAAAAGAAGGGAAAAAGGAAAGAGGGTCAGAGACAGCAGTAAGGAAGAGGGAGAGAGGTAGAGATGGAAACATATGGAAAAAGCTAGAATGAGGGAGAGAGCCAAAGAGAGAGAAAGACCCAAATGAAAGGAAATTAAAGAACTAAAGGGAAACAGAAATTGAAGGAGAGAGAGTCAAGAAAAGAGAGAATGAAACTGACAGAAAGAAGAAGAGAGTCACACTCCTAAAGAAAGACAGCCTGAGACACAGAAAAGTGGGGAACGGGAGTTTCAGAGAGAAAGGGAAATAGACTGGGGAGAGGATGACAGAGAGAGAAGCAGATAGAACATATGGACTCAGAGAGAAAGAGCAAGGGACAGAGAGAGAATGGGAGTGTACACAGAGCCAGAGCCAGAACAACACAGAAAGAGACACTATAAGAGACAGGGAAAAAAAAAAAAAAAAAAGGCCAGACAGGCAGGGATTAAGAGAGGAGAACAAACAGTGAGAGAGCCAATGAAAGAGTCTGACAGAGATAGATAGCCAGAGATATAATGGAGAAGCAGAGGATGAGACAGGCTAAGAGGCTGACAAGAGAGAAATAGACTGGCAAGAAGAGAAACAGGAAGAGACAAAGAGAAGAGAGACAGACACACACAGAAAGAAAGAGCAGGAGAACCAGAAAGAACATAGCAGAGTGAGAAGTAGGCTGAGACAGAAACTAGGGAGATAGGGTCAGAGGGAAAGGTAAACACAGACAGAGGTGCAGATGGACAGACAGGGAGACAGAGTGATCAAGCAGCTGACACAGAGGTAAGCCAACAGACAGAGATCAGAAAGACACCGAGCAATACAAAAAGTGGATGGAGAGGTGTAAGGAGAGACAACTGAGTGTACATAGAGACAGATGAGTTAGTGAGAAAGATGGAGTCGGTGACAACCAACAGGAAGGCAGAGAAACTGACAAAGAAAGAGGAAGGAGAGAGGAAACAATGAGAAAGGGGAGGCAGACGGAGAAAGAACAAACAGACATGAAAGAGACAGATTGATGCAAAAAGACCAACAAAATAGTTGTCAGAAACAATCAGATAGAAAGACCCAATCTGTCAGAAAAAGAGAAAAAGAGAGAGAAAAAGAAATTGATGTTAACTAGACATTTTGCGATGGTTATTTCACAATACATACCAATATCAAATCGTTACATTGTACACCTAAAACTAATTTAATGTTATATGCCAATTATATATCTCAATTTTTTTGAGAGAGAGAGAAAATGCACAAGCAGAGTGGAGTGTTGGGGAGAGGAAGAAAGAGAATCTTAAGCAGGCTCCAAGCCCAGCATGGAGTCAAGCATGGGGCTTCATCTCACAGCCCTGAGATCATGACCTGAGCTGAAATTGAGAATTGGACGCTTAGCCAATTGAGCCACCCAGTGCCCCTTTATCCCAATTTTTAAAAGTATTTGAAAAGCAAAGGTTGGGAGGGGGGACTAACAAACTGGGAACAAATATTTGCAAACTATATAACTAGTTGCTAAGTTATGCTTCTAAGTATATATAGTATATATATAGTATATATAGTTGCAAACTATATAACTAGTTGCTAAGTTGCATGCTAAGGGTCTAGCATGCAGAACATATAAAGAACTTTTACAATTCAACAACAAAAAGATGCAAACAAAAATTGGGTTAAGGACTTGAATAGGCATTTCTCTATAGAAGATGTGCAAAGGGATGCTAAGCACATGAAAAGATGCTCAGCATCATCAGTCATTAGGGAAATACAAATCAAAACTACCTGATGCCACTTTGTATCCAATAGGGTGGCTGGAATCTAAAAAATTGAAAATATCAGCTGTTTTCAATTATGTGGGAAATTGGGACCCTTCTAAATTTCTAGGGAGGTTGTAAAATGGTTCAGCTATAGTAGAAGTGGTTGGTGTTTCCTCAGAATTTAAACATAGAATTACCATATGACCTAGCAATTTCACTTCTATATATATTGAATTTCACTTCTAGAGAATTAAAAGGTACTCACATAACATGTACATGCATGCTCATAAGAGTAATATTCACAATAAGTAATAGGCAGAAATAGCCCAAATGTCCATCAATGGATAAATGGATAAATAATGATGTATCTCTACAAGGGACTATTATTCAGCCATATAAGTAAATGAAGTAGGACTACCAGCTTCCAGTTCTGCATGTAAGGAGCTTGTAAATCACCACTCCATCCTAATAGCAAGTTAGATGTTTATAACAGTTTAATGGGTAATTGCCAAAAGTTGGAAGCAACCACGGTATCCTTCAGTTGGTGAATGGATTAATAAACTGTGGTAAATTCCAGCAATGGAATACTACTCAGCACTAAAAAGAAATGAGTTATCAAGCCATGAAAAGACATGAGGAAATTTAAATGCATCCTACTAAGTGAAACAAGCCAATCTGACTACATATCTGTTGATTCTAACCATACAACGCTCTGGAAAAGGCAAAACTGGAGATGGTAAAAAGATCAGTGGTTGCCAAGGGTTTGGGTATAGCTAAGGATGAATAGGCAGAGAGTACAGAAGATTTTTAGGGCAGTGAAAATACTTTGTATTATATCATAACGATAGATACATGTCATTATACATTCTGTCCAAATCTATAGAATGTACATCACAAAGAGTGAACCTTAATGGAAACTATGGACAATTATGATGTGTCAGTATAGGTTCATCAGTTGTAACAAATTATCAGACTCTGGTTGTACAATTCTGATGGAGGATGCTGATAATGGGAGAGGCTATGCATGTGTGGGGGTAGGGAGTACTTGGGAAATCTCTGTCTCTCTCAACTTTGCTATGAACTTTAAATTTTCTAAAAAAAATAGTCTGCATAAAAGAAAAGGGAAAAAAGAAACGAAATAGTGATACATGTTACAACATGGTTGAACCTTAAAAACATTCTTCTAAATGGAAGAACCCAGGGATGCCTGGGTGGCTCAGCAGTTGAGTGTCTGCCTTCAGCTCAGGACATGATCCCAGAGTTCTGGGATCGAGTCCTGCAGCGGGCTCCTGCATGGAGCCTGCTTCTCCTCCCTCTGCCTATATCTCTGCCTGTCTCTGTGTCTCTCATGAATAAATAAATAAAATATATAAAAAAATAAATAAATACATACATACATACATAAATAAATAAATGGAAGAAGCCAGATTGCCAGTTCCACAGGTCATGTGATTACATGTATATGTCATATCTCACAATAGGCAGACCTATAGAGGTGACAAACAGATTGGGAGTTGATGGCCTTGGGAGGATGGAAAGGAGAGCAATTGCTTAAGACTGGCTTTCCATTTAGGGTGATGAAAATATTTTGGAACTCAATAGAAGTGATGGTTGTACAACATGCTGAATATATTAACTGCTACTAAATTGTCCACTTTAAAATTATTAATTTTATGTTACATGAAACTCATGTCTGTAAAAACCAAAAAAGAGAGAAATAGAGGAGAAAAAGTGAGACCAAGAGAGTGAGGCAGAGAGGAAAATACAGAGAAAGAAAAAGACAGTGACAGAAAGAAAGACAGGAGGACAGTCTGAGACAGAGAGCCAGGCAGACAGACAGACTATTAAGGGGAAAAGTAAACACAGACAGACACATAGGTAGGCAGGCACAGACTGGGAGACAGACACATGGAGTGAGATACTGACAAAAACAAAGGGATAAAGAGTCAAAAGACAGGGAGTTAGAGATAGAACATAGAGATGCAGGGAGAGAAGAATGCAGAGAAAAGGACTAGTATGTGAGATACACGGAGTATAACACAGGCATAGAGGGACAGAGACAGAGAAGGAGTGAGAAAAAAGAGGAGCAACAGAGATAGACTGACAGAGAAAAAAGTAAAGAAACCAAGAGACAGACCATGAAACAGACAGGAAAGAGAAAGAGCAACTGACAGGAACATGGGAGACTGACAGAGACTGCGTGATAGACTAAAAGAAACAGAGGAGCAGAGACAGAAACAGCAAAAGAGCCCAAAAGAGAGAGAAACAGTAAGAAAACGAGGCAGAAACAGATTTCTACAGAGGGAGGAAGAGAGAGAAAGAATATATAAAGACAGCCTAGACAAAGAGACAGCTAGAAGTTCAGACTGATGTAAATATACGCAGACAATCAAAGAAACAAGCAGAGACAGAGTGATGGAGACACACGCTGACAGAGGGGACAGATCTCCTGAGCACAGACAGACAGACACAGGTAGAAAGAAACTGACAAAGAGGGAAACGAAAACAGACACACAGAGATAGAATGACAGAAATAGTTGACAGAGAAACAGAGAAGCAAATGAACAGAAAGAAAAAGGCAGAGTAGCAGAGAGACAGACAATGAGACAGGAAGGCAGACATAGAGTACCAGACAGACCACAAGACAGACAGACTGAGACAGACACAGGCAGATGAAAAGACGTTCAGAGAGAGAAAGGAAGAAAGAGATGGTCAGAGGGCATTGGTCAGAGACAGACACAGAGAGCTCACTAGTCAGGCAGGCAAAGACAGAAACACAGATGGATAGACAGAGTGAGCTGCAGACGGGCAGAGAAAGGGAGAGATGGGGTGAGGGAAGGGAGGAAGAGATGGAGAGAAATAGAATGCACAATGGAGACCCACAAAGCAGCAGGCAGGCAGAGATGGACTAACAGAGACAGAACCCAAGAGAGAGAGACAGAGACAGGAATCAAGAAAGCAGGTAGACAGAGTATGTCAAAACAGACAAGGACAGACAGGAGGAGAGAAAGAAATATGGACAGACTGGGAGACTCACAGTCAGGGAAATAGAACAAAAAAACAGACAGAAACAGATAATGCTGACAGAGAGACAGACCAAAATGCAAGCAGAGCAACAACAGCACAATAAACAGAGGCACCCCCTCATGCCTCACCCCCACTTTCCCTGCCATCACCACAACAAATGCCCTGCACCATTTAGCCTTAGATGGGGGGACAACAGGGAGAAATTCTAGCAGAGTGCCTAGAACATTGTAGGTAGAGATTGGGAGGAAGTTGGTGTCCGACAAAAATCATTCAAATCATGCTGCTGGGAAGGGGTTAGAGTCTACACTTTGCCTTTTGGAAAGATCCCAGGGCCTTGCATGCTATGAGGTAGGAAAGCCCTCGTCCCATGTCAATACCATGAGCATTTGTCCCCTGTCAATACCATGGAGTTTGGGTTGTTTTTATTTTCGTTTTTAAGAAAACACATGAAATTTCTCAGAAGTCCATTGTTTGCAGATTTCCCATCATGCTTCCTTCCTCCCTGGAGGAAAATGCTTTGTTTCTTTGATAAAGCAAAGTTATCGCTTTTCTCTTTTACAGTTTTCTATTGAGTGTCTTGTTTTCATAGTTTAGAATTCATATAGCTCTCAGGCCACTCACCTTATACAGAGATGAACAGGAAAGTCAGTCCTCCAGGACATCACCTAGTGTTCCCAGGAGAAAAAGTCACACAGCATATGATATAAGATTCAAGTTGGAATGCTGTTCTACTGGAACTGTATCCACACTTGGCTGGAAGAAGGATGGCTTTTTTTTTTTTCTCATTCTCTATGAAACTACTGGTTTTTTAGAATTAGGGGGGTTCTAAGATCAGCCAGTCCATAAGTCCCACTTCTAAGTAAGGAAATAAAGGAAGAATGGTGATATAGTAAGCAGTCAGTGTAGCCTAGTAAGTAGGGAGCTTGGTGTGAGAGACAAGCAGTGATACAAAGAGGTTAGCATCAGACTAACCTGGGCTCTGTATACCCTGTGTAATGTTTGGCAAATATTTGATTTCTCTATGCTTCCCATAAAATGGGGAGATGATAGGACTCATAGGGTGGTTGCAAAGAAATAAATTAGATAATGTAAGTAAGAAGTAATGTTTCCCACAGTTTCTGGCACATAATAGGGATGGATATGTTCACTTTTATTAGTTTAGAAAGAAATGACTCAATAGAATTAAGGCTTCTTGATTCCTGCTCCAGTTCTCTTTGAAAACTGGGATGTAAGTAGCAGTGCTAAATATGTAACAATGTACTTAATATGCACCCTACCTTTGCAGTACCAACTTTCTGTGCCCTTTGCTGTTATTCTGAATTTTCACAACTTTGGGGCAAATGAGAGACCAACGAGCATTTTCCTCTAGTTACATCACTCCACATTTACTTCTAATCTTTAGTTACTGTCTGTAGGCTTTCCATAAATAGTGGCTACAGCCTGAGCTAGAATCCAAATTGTCCACAGGCATCCACATGTTGAATAAATACATCTGTCCAAAGACAATGAAGATTCCAAACTCAATCAGAGCCACTTCCCCAAATTGGGGACTTGTAGATCTAAGTAATACTCCAAGTCTGGTATGCATTGCTGCAAATCTCTATTACTAGAAGACACATCAGATGGGGAATAGTTTGTCTGCTGGTTGAGCCTAATTGCAGTGTGCAAAGAGCTTGCTCAGCAGAGAAGCTCTTTGAAAAGCCCTGCTTCAGGGGCACTAGGCTCACAGCCCAGAACTGCTTTGTGTCTTAAAACAGGTCATCTGAACACAGCATCAGGAGTCACCTGAGGGGTAGAACTCCAAAGTAAATTCAGGAAGATGGTGATCGATATTCTGCTGAAACCAGGAGGCACTTGGGCTCCTTTTATCTGCATGGACTATTACAAAGTTGAACAGAGGAATTAAATTCTGAAAATAAGCTGAAATGCTTGGTATTAACAGGGTCTTAAGCCAGGAATTGATTCCAGTTTCTTTTATATAGTTTAACCTTTTTCATTTTAAAGGCCATTGCCCATAGAAATAGGTTTAAGGAAATTCAAACTTTCTGCTAAGTGCTAATTGCTATCTTAAGTATATAGGAAAAAAATAGAAACTTGGTAGACTTGTCTCCTGTCTGTTAGGAGAGTACAGTATAAGACCACACGTCATTTATAAGAGCTTCACTTAAAGTACTGGTGTAAGTTGTGATTCCCAAATATTTCATGATTTGACTTCCCTGCCTCCATGGCCACGGTTCACCTTTCTACCCAAACCTAAAAAGTTTGGGTTTAATGGTGCTAGTTGCCACCATTAGATAATTTGGATCAACTCCATTGGCACAAGTCTCCATCTTCATGTTGCAGTGAATATTTAAGAGTGGAGATAAGCATGGATAGCATTCCTTTTACATTTTCACTGTCACCAACCTATGCTGTACTCTAAGAGCCTCTTAAATGGTTCCCTGGCCTTCAGATGTTTACTCATATTGGGCTTGCACACAGCTATCTTCTTGTGATGGAGAGAAAAGACCTTCATTGTGCCAGTACCCACCCTGCATGGACATAACCACCCAGCTTGGTTTGGGGTTGGGGCTAAAGGACAAAAATGTAATCAGCTTCCCT
This sequence comes from Canis lupus dingo, assembly GCF_003254725.2. Taxonomy (NCBI): domain Eukaryota; kingdom Metazoa; phylum Chordata; class Mammalia; order Carnivora; family Canidae; genus Canis; species Canis lupus. Next base: position 102,330,046 of record NC_064281.1, on the reverse strand, counting down.
TGAATCGATGCTAGTCTCACTTTCACATTCCTCATCAGCTACTTGGAAATGGGATTGCTTCATGCTTAGGGACTAGCTTAATTACTCTTTCCCTTGTGGTAGGCAGTTTTGACAATAGAAAACCCTTCCTGGAGGGAAAGGGGAAATCTCAGGCCCATATCAAGTTGGAGATGATGGCAGGGATATTTAAAAGCAGTGCTAATTAAGGCAGGAAGAAATCTGGCCTCTAGGGGACACCAAGAACTAATTTGCAGCTGTTATGTTACTATCCTCAGTACCTAAAAACAAGGAGGGTATTTCAAATAAAACATAAGCAAAGGCAAAAAACAAGGTCCCAAGATAAAGAAAAATGAAGCTATAAGTTTATGAGGACTCCTGTATTGGCAATGAAGCAGTTACACTTTAGTCCACTAGGGAAATGAAGCTATGTCAGGCTATGGATGTGACTCAAGTTCATGATTCTGTAATTGTTCCTGGACTCTCCTGTTTGGATGGGAAAGAATGGTGAGTACAATGTCTGCTGGCAAGCCCATTGACTCTCATTAATGGGAAGCTTAAGAGGCATGTGTAAGCTGGGAAATGCACTGGCCTCTCACCAATTGCTTGAATTGTGACAGTAGCAATTTCTCTTCACACCACTGATGCCTTCTCAGAAGTGAGAACTTGAGGTCTGCTTGATTCAGGGGTTTTAATTCATCACAGGCTGTGGAGAACAAATGACAGGTTCTGAAAAGGGGCTTAAAGTTGGAGCCAGTCAACTAAATCTTTCCCGGCAGTCGTTAGTACTTCATTGCCATTTTTTTGTCTCTACTCTTTAAATCCTTACTTAAGAATAAGTTGAGCTCAGAACTTTCTCTAAACTTTATTCACTTATATTGATTGGGGAGGGAGACTGAGCATGAAGCTCCATCAAAAGAATGACTGCCTTTTCAGCAAAAGATCTCAGACTGATCGGGAGATTTATAGTATTGCTTTAGAACCTTCATCAATGGCACCCTTCAACTGGGAGCTCCCATATGGAGGGAACTCAGTCCTTCTTCTTCTGGATCTTCATACAGTAGACATTGCAGGATCCTACACTAGTGAACAAGCAGTAAGTGATATAATATGGACTGTATGGTTTCCTATCTTTCTCATCTCTCAGCAATTTTGAATCTAGATTTCAGGAAATAAAGGAGTACCTTTCACTGGGACTTCTTCTTCCAATATTTCTTCAAAACCACCTTCTCTTTCTCTTAAAATCAAGCCTATAGAACAGGGTAGGAATATCTAAATTTCTTCCCACCTGTGCTAAAGAGACCAAACTTTATGTTAAAATGTAAAGTTTTTTCGAGACAGAGATCATGTGAATCTGGATGTTAGATGTTAGAGTTGTTTATCAATGGCAGGCATTACCATTTGTGCTATATTTTGCATTTTCAAAGCGCTTTGTGTTAACAAAGGAAAGAAAGGGGAAAGAGGGTTCTGATTTGGCATAGTAGATAGTATGAAAACAGAAATATCTGTCTCCAAATCTTGGCACTGCTGTGTACTAACTGTGTGATCTTGGATTTATTGCTTCTTTTTGAGACTCAGTTTCCTTAACTTTAAAATAGAAATTACATCTTCATACCAATCCTGTCAGGTTGTTGCAAGGATTAAAAAAGGTAATACAATGAAATTCTCTAACACAATGATGGATACAGAGCCAAAGTTAGGGCTCTGTAAATTATTATCTTTATGGTCCACAAAGACAGAGCAAGAGAATCATCTTGTGATTCAGCCCCTGAAATGAAATCATTTTTAGGGATACTTGGGTGGCTCAGTGGTTGAGCATCTGCCTTCAGTTCAGGGCATGATCCCAGAGTGCCAGGATCAAGTCCCACATCCAGCTCCCTGCAAGAAGCCTGCTTCTCCCTCTATCTATGTTTCTGCCTCTCTCGCTGTGTCACTCATAAATAAATAAATAAAATATTTTTTAAAAAAATCATTTTTAAATTTATATTTTCTAAATTGTCATTGTTTTTGAAAATGTGGTATATTTTTCAATTTCTGCCCATCATAAATACAGCATATGCTCTTTTCTCACTTTATTTCATGGGCTTAATTAATAGATTGAATGTTGTAGGATTCTAAATTATTAGAAGCTTCCATATATTCAGATAGTATCCCTATATTTCTCCTTAAGCCCTGGTCTATGATTTAAACAATAAATGTATGTATGTATGTGTGTGTGTGTGTTTATGCACATATAGACACATAGACACATAGCAATCTTATTAAGAGTTCAAAATGCTATATTTGGACTATTGGATTACACTGTTTAATGTTATAAAGTTGAAAGCAGATAAAGTAGATTTACTGAGTCTTATATTAAACAAGGCTTCACACAGTCATTTAATTCAACTTCTACCCCCTCACCCACCAGCTCAGTACAAAATTAAATATGATACATTCCTGCCAGGTATTCATCTAACTTGTGACAAATACTCCAAGTGGCATTAAGATCCCTAGTTTATGATGTAGCCACTCCCCTCTCCATGGACCTCATGGATTCTTGTGGGGACCATGAAATAAGTCAACAGTAGACCATAGTGCTGGGTACCTAAATATTACCTATTGTTTTTATCACTGTGTGGTTGGGCCACTCTAATTATTAGGAAATATTTTTCTTATACTGAACATTAAGCTGCCTCCTGGGTCCTAGGTTTGTCCTCTAAAACATATCAGACCAAGTTTAATCTTTTTTCCTCATGACAGTTCTTCACATATTTGAATATAGCTTGCATGCTCCCAAGTTTTCTCTTCACTAAGTTAAATATTCTGGTTACCAAAAAATGTCCCTCATAGATAATTTCCAAATGCTTCACTCCAGTCACTTTCCTTGGGGATGTTCAGTATTGCTCTTAATACCTTCCTGTCACAAGAGAACACAGTGGCCAGAACAAATGATAGTGTGCCTGTTATTCCTTAGGCTCTAGAGTCCACTTAGGTATTTTTAGGTATTCCATTAATTAATACAGCCTGAGTTATATCGGCTTTTCTAGAAGCTATTTTATATTGTTATCTCATGTTAAAGTTGCAAACTAAACACCCTAAAGTCTTTGTAATATGAGATACACAGAGGTCATGTTTCCCCCAGTCTGTTTTTCTATGGCCTTTTTTTCCCCTATATTACATTACATTTTCATAGTTTTGGGCTTATCATTCCAGCCACTTTTCCTCATATAAATAAAAGTGATATAATAACAAAGCTAGGAAATAGTGATATCAGCTGTCTTCTAGCTCAGAATATTCTCAGCAGATTATAAGTCCAAGTGTTGGTTTTCTTTAAAAAAAAAAAAAAGATTTTATTTATTTATTTATTTATTTATTTATTTATTTATTTACTTACTTACTTACTTTAGAGAGAGAGAGAGAGCACAAGCAGGGGGAACAGCAGAGGGAGAGGGAGAAGCAGACTCCCCCTTGAGCAGGTAACCCAATGTGGGGCTTGATCCCAGGACCCTGGGATTATGACCTGAGCCAATGGCAGATGCCCAACTGACTGAGCCACCCAGGCACCCCCAAGTGCTGGTTTTTACCATCACTTTAGCACCACTCTGGTCCTTCACAAAAGCTGTGGTAAATCTATATGGTCCGATTCTTTCTTGTTTCCCAGATCTTTTAGCTTCTGCTCAGTTCTGTCCTGTCTTCAAGAGAAATCATATTCTAGTCTAGTTTGTCAAGACAATGTAGAGTAGTGGCTGACACTCTAGTATATGAGAAAGAGCATGAGCTTATTTTTTTTAAAGATTTTATATATTTATTCATGAGAGACACATAGAGGCAGATACATAGGCAGAGGGAAAAGCAGGCACCATGCAGGAAGCCCGACATGGGACTCGATCCCAGGACTCCAGGATCACGCCCTGAGTCAAAGGCAGACGCTCAACTGCTGAGCCACCCAGGTGTCCTGATTATGAGCTATAATAATATATAATGCTATAGCAGACAGATTTGTGTTTAAATCCTGGCAGTGTCACTTACTGTGTAGCTTTGGACAAACTATTTAAAACCTCTCTAAGACTTAGTTTTCTGTGGTTTTTTTATATCAACAACACAGCTTATGTATAGTAGTGTCTAGAAGATATTCAATAAGTGGTGACAATTATTTTTGAAACTCAATTCTATCATCAAGTAAGTATACTCTCCAGCTTTGCCTTATCTACTGTTGTAACAAGCAAGCCTATTATACTTTCATCCAAAAATCATAGATTAAAATGTTGAACGGGACAGGGGCAAATAGAGTTCTGTAGCCCTCCAAATTATTGTCTGTCCATTCATCACCACCCTTTGAGCACAATTCTTCAACTAGGAATCCAGCCAACTAAGCTGTCATCTGATTCATATTTCTCCATCTTTTTTATAAGGCAACTGTGAAAGATTTGCTGTAAGGCCGTCATTCTAAAATCCTTTTCAAAGGAAAAAAAGTAAACAAAATTATCCTTACTTAACCAGATGTGCTCTTACAGCGGCTTCTCTGGTCACCACTTGCTTTCTTAAGTGCATGTATATCATCTATTTAGTAAACCATTCTTTAACAGTGACAGCCAATAAACTCAGTCATTTTTAGAATGTATATTTTGAAAAATAAAGGAGAGAAAAACATAAGAAAGATGATATATGTGGTCATGGAGGGTGGCTTCCCAAGATTTCTTCAAAAGCAACATTGCAGTTCACCCTGGAACAAAGAAAATTATATATGAAGACTATTTAGAAACATGTAACTATTTGAAAACACTTAACTTGGCATAGGTTTCTAAGGTGTGATTAGAGCTACCTGGAGTTAACAGGGTAATTTTCTTTGTCAGAAACAGAGCTAGTTTGACTCTTAAGTTCCTCACTTTTAAATGTAACACTGTTCTCTGTCTCTCCTTCTGTATCCCTCTTTAATTAGTGTATCCATCTGTTTTCCTGGTACTAAGGGGAGGCTTATTGTTGGTAATTACAGCGATGTCTCTGGGCTTCTATTTTGAAAATGTGTTCCACATTCACGACCTTCCAGGCTCAGGTACCAGTTGGTCTTTCCTGGGATTCTGTTGCTTATTATTGTTGGCACCTGTTATTTCTTCCTGCTGCACTCAAGCCAGAAATTTACTTCTCTGGAGTTTCTCAGACTATTCCTCAGTAAATCCGACCCTTTGCTTAGATGACCCTAATGTCTTATTAGAAAGTGATTATACCCAGGGCCTCCAGGACAAAATGCTGATCCAAAATTCCCATCCATCAGTAAGTATATATATGAGGGAAGGCAAATATGCCCAGCCTACCATACCTTTAAGAAATGCTCCTTAGAGAGAAAATGAGAGGAGCCCAGAGTGTCAAATGGATGAATGTATGGAGATAAAGATGAGCAGTTTGCAAGCTTGGGACACTTTTGCCAGCAGTTGGCTAAGTGCCCTTGAGCTGATTCCTCTGGCTCCTTCTCTTTAGTCAGAAGGCATATGTATTCCCTACAGGGCAATCTCCTCAAACCAACCATGAAGGTCCTACAGGATCTGATCTTAAGTTTTCTATTGAACCCCATCTCCCACTCATTCCTCAGTACTACGGTTATCATGTTTTTGAATCAAAATCAGAATAAAAAATCAAACAAGTGATTGGAACAAAAACACTTTTTATTTGCTTTTTAATTTATCCGTATGAAAACCTTCACAAAGGTATAGAAATAAATTCTCATTCTACAGATCACCTATATTACAGTTCACATTTCGTAAGGGCTTACCATGTTCTAGGACTTTGCTAAGTACTTGAGGAGCATTGTGTCGTAGGCTCTGCATTACAGCCCCATGTTACAGAGAAGGAAACTAAACTCCAAGAGGTTAATTAACCCAAGGTCATACAGCAAGTAAGTGGTAATCCTGGGACTCAAGCCCAGGTCTATCTGATTCCAGAACCAATCTTTTAAAAATCATTATGTCTGCCTTCCGTGCCATTTTAGTCATGAGTAAACAGAATGCTATGAAAAACAGACAACCCTGTGCCTGAATACTTAGGATGAATTGCAGTTCTACCAGACCCTCCTCCACTGCTCTCCACTCAGATCAGTGTCCTCAGGGATATCCAATTTCATGTATTCCTGCCCCTTTTGGATTAGCTCATACAGTTCTCTTCCCACACCCTTCATTCACCCTTCAACCTAGGATTGTCTTCTTCCTCCTCTCTGCCAGTGAAATTCTTCCTGTCCTTTAACTGCTTAATTCAATTCCATTTCTTCCATGAACATTTCCCTCACCAACCTCTCCCTTTCCCACACCCCTACAGCATTAACTGTGGCAACTAAAACACTTAGCACTTTACTATACACTTTTTAGGATTTATGAATCTGTTTTAGGTCAGGAATCCTGTTTTATATTTCTGTTTATCTCCATATAATCTTGTGCAGGGTCAGTTATATGGATGTTCAATAAATATTTGCTTTGACCCGAGTAGATACATATAATGATAACTGAATTCATTGTGTCATATATACTTTCTCACAGTTCCCCTAGCCACTCATCTCATAATGAGAAATTACACCTGTGTCAGAAGTCTTCAAATAAGTGTAAAATGCTTTGCAATATTGAGACACAGTACTAAAATCTCTGATCTTTAATGTGTACTCCTGATAACATGTAACAATTAGTATAACAGGACAGTTAAAAAAAAAGTGTATTAGGGAATTAGCTGAACTAGCCAAGATATGGATTCTACTTTCACCTCTGCCACTTGTTATGAGACCTGGGATAAATCCTTACCTTCTCTTAGCCCTGGTTTCCTTATCTGGTAAATGGAGAATAATAGTGACTTTCCTTACCTCAGCGGGTTGTTAAGAAAATGTAAAATGAAAAAATACATTAATTGGCATGTGTTGTAAAATGTAAAGCATTATGCAAAAATGGGCTGTTATTATTACTATCATATTTTCTAAGCATTTTTAATTATCTAGGAAAGTGAGCTACAGTTATCAATTATTTAGAAGTAATTCCATCACTTCCTGTGGAAAGGATTCTAGCTTAGTCCTCAAAGCAAGTGTTAGACTTGGCACAGAGTTTCTGTGAGTTGGCCAGGATTCTCTCAGTGATAGAATCATATGTTCCTGATCTAAAAATTGACCCGTGTGGGTGCAAAGAGGAAACGACTTTGTTTTCTACTGGGTAATAGGGCAGCTCTCTCTGGCTGCACAGTTGGGGCCTTTTATAATAGTACTTGCCTGCTGTGCTGCCCATGGGGTGAGTTAATGAACCACTAGAGAGCTGCTCTGAATTAAAAAGGTCATACCTGACATGAGCCATTTCAACACAAACATCCTGTTCTTTTCCCCTCTTCAAGGGGGAGATTTTATTTAAGATCATCCACGATTTACTGAAAACTTAAATTGTGTGGATGGCAGAATGGCCCTTGCAAATAAATGTCAGGAGAAAAAAAACCCACCGGGAATTACAGAATCCTAAAAGGTGAAAGGCAAAAGAGCCTTTGGAGATTATGGAGCCCAACCTTCTCATCTCACAGGTGAGGAAACTAATATTCAGAGAGAGAAAATGACTTAGTCTAGATCGCACAGTAAACTCTAATGACAGAGCTGACACCTGAAGCCAAGTTTCCCTGAGTGCCCTCCATACTTCCTATTCACTGTACTTGCTTCTCCATGAGTTCATTTAAGTTAAATGTTTGAAACATTTAAAGTAGTGATAGCAATTTTAGTGTCATTCTCCAAATTGGGAAACTGCCTCTAAATTACTAGCTGGGAACAGCTGGAATGACCCATCCCCATTTATTCAGAATCTAGCACTTAGGTGTTTTTTTTTTAAGATTTTATTTATTTATTTATGAGAGACACACGCAGAGAGAAGCAGAGACACAGGTAGAGGGAGAAGCAGGATCCATGCAGGGAGCCTGATGTGGTACTCAATCCCAAATCCCGAGATCATACACTGAGCCAAAGGCACTCAACCGTTGAGCCACCCAGGCATCCCTGGCACTTAGGCGTTTTAAAGCAGTTTGTACACCTTAAAAATTTCTGCTATCTCCACAGAAGTCAAGCAACCATTTCATATGTACATACCACACAGTATTTTTCTTAAGTTTTTTAAATCTTTAGGAAAATGAATAGGCATCAGCTTCATGAGCAGCTGAGTGGCATGGTGGGATATAACATAAGAGTAGAAATGGCAAGAGTGAAATTATATTTCACGGCAATTGACAGGGTACCTTGAACAAGTCACTTAACCTACCTCTGTCAAATGGCAGCTACAGTACTAGCAGCATGTCTGTGTTCACTTTCTGCTCCTCCCTTTCACCCTTAGATCACACTTAACCTCAACCAATACCTTGACTCCATTCCCCGCTCCCCTTTGAATCTTCCAAACACTGTTGAATTTTCTTAGTTCTCTTGAAGACCCTTCCTTCCTGCTTCCCTTTCCTTTTTCCCACCTGAGCCAACTCCCCATTCTTCTGAAAGGCCTGTTGTGGTAGGCTGGTACACAAGTGCCCTGGGCTACCTGAAAGTCTTGAGATTCTCTATCAGTAAATTTTGGGTGCTATACATCAGATTTTCCCAGGTTAGTAATTGAGGACATCTAGGTCTGCTATAACCCAGAATCCTAATAATCTGCCTCTGGTTCTCTGGATCCTGTACCTAATACATTCAATTCTTAAGTGGCTTCCTTTGAGTGGCTAGACTATTAATATTATAAATTATTTTTATGAATAATATTTTAGATAGAATGGGATGATCTGGAAACTGTTTTTGGAAGCATTTTCGGGGGTTCTGTGTTTGTGTGTGCATGTGTGTAAACAATAATTTAATCTTCCTTACTTTGAAGAGAAAAGAAGAGGTAGAAAATGCTCTTTACAGATTGGATATGTCAAGTAAACTGCTTTAATAAACTGCAACACTGGTTATAAGTGAAGGCAAACACATGAACTAAATCCTCTTTGCACTGCTTTTCTGGGGATCAAGGGTGCCATCTGTAACTAAAAGTGCCTGGCCATCTGCAGCTAAAGCTTCCCTTTTTTTCCACATGTGTATTGTGCCTCAGCTATGTAATTCTTTTAAACTCCTGAATTAGGCTGTTGTTGAACATTTTAAGATTTCTTACAAGTTTTCCGGTGGACAGATATAATTATCCACCTTCTCCAACTGGTTTATAAAGTGTGTCCGTACTTGTGGGCTATAGGAAACACCAATTCTTTTTGGGCTTTCTGGGTTTAGCTAAAGTCACTCTGTTAGTAATTGCAAATTATTCAACCCATTTGAGGGGCTTCTGTAACCATAATTTTATCTATGGCAGATCTAGGGTTTACTCTGGTGAGCAGAGTAGTCCTAGACAAAGCATGGCCCAAGTATGGAATAAGAAAATTCTTAAACCAAGAGGCAAAAGATGGGAAGTTCCAGCGATGTCTCCAATCTGTTTTGGCCTCAACTTTGGAGAGCAGCAACCTCTCCTTTACATGGACCCAGAAGAACAGAGGAAACCAGATTAATTCTTAAGGCACATGGAACTTCAGCCTCCTCTATTTAGTACTCTGGAACAGGGTTTGGTAAACTACAGCCTGTGGTTGAAATCCAGCCCACTACCTGTTTCTATAAATAAAGTTTTATTGGAACATAGCCATTCCAATTGTTTACATATTGTCTCTGGCTGCTTTAGCACTCTATGAGCAGAATGGAGTAGTTATGATAGAGGCAACATGGTGCACAAAGCCTAAAATATTTACAGTCTGGCCTTTTACATAAGAGTTTGCCAGCCTTTGCTCTAGATTAACAACTAGGGCTTGAATGGAAATATAAAGGTTGGTTGGATTGTGATTTCAAGTTAAAATAGTTTATAAGTTGTATAGCTACAATCTCGTAGTGTTTTTTTTAACAAAATAACTTTGCTGTGTATATTTTTAAAACATTTTTGACAGTACAAAAAGATGTAAAGAACAATGTGGAAATCATTTGCAACCACAACAACCAAAGAAAACACTTTGGTATACACCTTTTCTGGCTTTCTTGGCCAGCATGTCTATTTTTTTAATAAAAACAATTTAGGGACACCTGGGTAGCTCAGCGGTTGAGCTCCTGCCTTCGGCTCAGGGTGTGATCCTAGAGTCCCAGGATCGAGTCCACATCAGGCGCCCTACAGGGAGCCTGCTTCTCCCTCTGCCTTTGTCTCTGCCTCTCTGTGTGTGTGTCTCTCATAAATAAATAAATAAATAAATAAATAAATAAATAAATAAATAAATAAATCAAATCTTTTAAAAAAACAATTTAATCATATTGCACATACTGGTTTTTAGCCTGACTTTTTTCACTTGTTGATATATCTTGGCATCTTTCCATGTCAGTAAACATAGATCTGCATCATCATTCCTACTGGCTACAAAGTATTCCATTATATAAATATATATCATTTTATTTATTTAACCAGTCCTCTATTATTAGATAGTTGGGGTATCCTAATTTATTTTGATCTTATAGCAATGTCATAAGAGACATTCATCATATATACATCTTTTCACACTTGTATTTTTTACAATTTTTTAGAAATCATCTGTTACTCTTATGATGTCAGAAAAAACCTACAGCCCTCTCTTCTATGGTGAATGGATGCTTTCATAAATGGATGAGGTTTCAGTTATATTAATGTAGACACAAAGCCAGAAAGACTAGGAGGTCACCTTTCCTCACGGGTAGGTTGAATTAGTGTATCCACCCGAGATCATTAAATAACAGCTTTGCCACTTAAAGCATGTGCATCTCAATAGGTTTTTGGGAAAGCTTCTAGTCACATTAAATATTAATGACTGACAGCAAAGCATTGCTTCAGGAGAATATAATGGCCCAAAGGAAACTGGAAGGCTCTATTAAAAAAAATAGACACACACAAAAACTACCCCATAGCACTTCTAGCAGGATCAAATTTCTGATGGAGATAACAGAGCTGGCAGCCAGAAGAGAAAGTGGGAAAGACAGGAAGGTACTATGTCCTGTGAAAATGGGCTGAACACAAAAATGGCACTGGGAAGCCCAAGAAGCCCCTTGTCTGCCCCCAGAGCATTAGGGAAGATGGGAAATGGGCACAGACTGTAGAGCTATCCCTGAACTGCTCCCATGAGACAGCCACATTGCTGTTGCTGCATTTACATGAATGGGATTTAGTTCACCTTAGAATGTCTTAATTCAGACATGGTTAATATTCACCTGACCCCAAGGAATTCTGCTGATTGTAGGTAGACCACCTGAGCTAGGCAGTTTTCAGTGGATTTGGTAAACAGAGAACCGGGTACAGGGAGGCCTAAAAGTCAGTGTTAATCAAATCTGATAGTTTAATGACATCACAGAAAAGAAGAGCAAGAAAGACTACTGTGTTTGTTTGAAAATACTCAGCCAGTGTATAAATGCATTCTCCTGGTAGTGATCCATTGTCCAGATGGAATAGCAAATTGGTCTTTACAATTTTTGCAACCATTCACCTGTGAACAGTTAGTCTTTAGAAATGAGATGTTGACATTCAATTGGTCTTTACTCAACACTTTCCTTCTAACTTGCCTGAAGTACTGCACGGCACCCATGATCAGTAAAGAGATGCCCAATTACCCAGACACATGGAGGCAGAAAAATTTCTGCTGTCTTCCTTATCAAGCCTGTAATCCTCAGTCTTTCCTCCTTGACTACTCTCAGGTTTCTCTTTCCCTTCTCCATGCTGTCTTCAAGAGAACTGTCTTGTGGCTGCTCTCCACTTTCTTTTTTCTTCAGAGGCCAAGCAGAAAAATACTATTTGCTAAGACACCCCCCTGCTTAAAGGATCTCAAAGGAGGCTTTGGTACCAGCAACAGAACTGCTTGAAGGGTGTTTAGGAACTTTACTAGTTCTGTCTTGAACCCAGAGCTGCTTCTTAACCATTAACTGTGTCATATAACCCCTGGTATCTAAATCTGTAAGAGCAATAACTAATAACTAATATCCCATTGAGAGGATCAAGTAGTGTCTCTGCAGGAAAAGCCAGCCTTGCTTTCTTACACTGGCAGGGATCTCTACACTACACTAGATTAGCCTGCCAAGATGGAAATCCTGCTATAATCTGGGACACATTTCTGAACTGTGTTGGAGACAGGAGGGTCTATACTCTGCTTCTTCTGTCTTCTGTCTTTCCACATATTTTTCCTACTCCTTTTTGAAAAGTTAAACTTTATTTTGAGATAATTGAAAATTCACATACAGTTGTAAGAGAAAATATGGGGAGACCCCATGTACCTTTTAGCCAGTAATATCTTGCAGAACTATATAGTACAATAGCACAACCAAGATACTGTCATTGGTACAGTCAAGATGCAAAACAGTTCAGTAGCCACAAGGATCCTTCATGTTGTACCTCTCCCTAGTGCCTTACACCAGCCACTAATATATTTATTCTCCATTTCTGTTCCATTCTGGAACCGTGCAGTATGTAACATTTCTAGATTGTCTTTTTTCACTTAGCATAATTTCCTCAAGATTAATTCAGATAATTGTATGTTATTGATAGTTGATTGTGTACTATTCCATTGTATGAATGTGCCATAGTTTAATATTCACCTGTTAAGACCATCTTGGTTTTTACCATCTTTTTTTTTTTTGGCTATGATGAATAAAACTACTATTTACATTCATGTCCATGTTTTTATGTGAACACAAGTCTTCATTTCTCTGGGATAAAATGGCCAGAGTACAATTTCTGAGTCATTTGGTAGTTGCATGTTTAATCTTTAAAAGAAACAGCCAAAGTTTTTCAAAGAGATTGTACCATTTCACATTTCCACCAGTTGTGTATGAATGGTACAGATGGTACAGACTCTTCACATCCTTGCCAGTACTTGGTGTAGTCCTTTCTTCCTAGTGTTACTGAGGTAAAACTGGCAAATAAAATCACAAGATATTGAAAGCATATGTGATGATTTGACATACATATACACCATGGAAGGATTCACCCCATCAAGTTAACACACCCATTACCCCATATATTTACCCTTTCTTTTTTTTAGAACATTTAAGTCCTACTGTCTTAGCAAATTTCAATTATACAATACAGCATTATCAACTATAGTCACCACGTTATTCATTAGATCCTCAGACCTTATTCATTTTATAACTGAACATTTGTACCCTTTTACCAGCCTTTTCCTATTTCCCTTATCCCATAGCACTTGGCAACCACTTTTCTACTGTTTCTACGAGTTTAGCTTTTTTTTTAGACTCTACATATAAATGATACCATGAGGTGTTTATCTTTGGCTTATTTCACTTAGCATAATACCCTCCATGTTTTTCCATGTTGTTGCAAATGACAGGATTTCCTTATTTTTAAGGTGGTATAATATTCCTTTGTAATACCAAATTTTCTTTATCCATTCATTTATTAACAGACACGTAGGTTGTTTCCATACCTTGGCTATTGTAAATAATGCTGCTATGAACATGGGAATACAGATATCTCTTCAAGATAATGATTTTGTTTCCTTTGAATATATACCCAAAGATGGAATTGCTGGATCGTGTGGCAGTTCTGTTGTTAATTTCTCGAGGAGCCTCCATACCATTTCCCATAGTGACTGTACCAGTTTACATTCTCACCAACAGTGTACAAGAGTCCCCTTTTCTCCATACCCTCACCAGCATTTATTATCTCATCATTTTTATTATTATTAGAGACATCCTAAGAGGTGTAAACTGATATCTCACTGTGGCTTTGATTTGCATTTCTCTAATGATTCATGACATTGAGCACCTTTTTGCATATCATTTGTATGTTTTCTTTGGAAAAATGTCTATTTAGGTCTGTTTTCTATTTTTAATTGTTTTTTTTTATTATTGAGTTGTGTTAGCTCCTTGTATATTTTGGATATTAACTCCTTATTGGATATGTGGTTTACAAATACATAATTTTTCAAACTTTAGCCATTCTGACAGATGTGTAATGATCTCTCACTATGGATTTAATTTGCATATCCCTAATGGCTTATGATGTCGAACATATCTTTGTGTGAAAATTTGACATATGTATATCCTCTTTGGTGAAATGTCTCTTCATGGCTTTTGCCCAATTTCTAATTGAATCATTTGGGTTTTTTCTATGGAGTTTTGAGAGTTCTTTATATATTCTAGATACGAGTCCTTTGTCAAATGCGTGGCTTGTAAATATTTTCTCCCACTTTGTAGCCTGTTTTTTCATACTCTTAATAGGGTCTTTCACAGATCAGTAGTTGTTAATTTTAATGAGATCTAGTTTATCAATTTTTCCTTTTAGAGATCAAGCCTAAGCACTCCTTGCAGTACTGGATCCCAAAGATTTTTTCCCTGCTTTTTTCCCTAAGGTTTTACATTTAAGTCCAGGCTTCATTTTGAGTTAATTTTTGTATAAGGTATCTATGACTTAAGTCAGCTTTCTTTTTTTCTTATTCTTTTTTTCCCCTACAGATGTCCAATTGTCCCAGCAGCATTTGCTGAAAATCATTGAATTGGTTTTGCACCTTTGTCAAAAGTCAATTATGAATATATGTGTGGGTCACACAATCGTTTTGCCCCTGGCAACACCACCTCTATCCACACCTCCAAAACTGGCAGAAGAGAGCAGATCAACTGAGGTTATTATGACAGTATGCTTTTTTAATAATAAATAAGAGTACAGAAATAATAGTAGCTAACATAGAGTTTTTGCTGTTTGCTAGAAACGTTATTTATTCCTCACAACATCCTATAATACACATACTATTATTTCCATTTTGTAAATGAGAAGACTGAGAGAGGTGAAGTACTTTGCTTACGGTTAATAGTGAATCTGGGAATCAAATCCAGGTCTTGATCTTAGGGCCTGTCTTAAGCATTAGGCTACCCCTCTTCTCAATATCATGTCTTCATGTGCCAGACCATCCAACCACTCTGGCTAAAAAGCAATTCTCCAATCTGTAATTGCTATAATGATAGCAGCAGAGGACTGATTCCTGTTTTATTTTTTTAATTTTTTAATTGGAGTTCAATTTGCCAACATATAGCATAACACCCAGTGCTCCTCCTGCCAAGTGCCCCCCTCATTGCCCATCACCCAGTCACCCCAACCCCCCGCCCACTTCCCCTTCCACTACCCCTTGTTCATTTCCCAGAGTTAGGTGTCTTGTTTTAAAAGTGAAGGCAAGTCTTCACTGGTTTACAGCAACTCTTGGTTTATATCAGTGGCCTTCTGACTCTTCAGGGGGAAGTTGTAACTGGGGCAACAAACCCCTACATATCACCTATTCTACCTGTCCCTACCAGCTGCTACAATACAAGCCATCAAACTGTTCTGAGGCAGTGTTCCTTCTCTCATTCCATTCTTTTTTTTTTAATTTATGATAGTCACACACAGAGAGAGAGAGAGAGAAGCAGAGACATAGGCAGAGGGAGAAACAGGCTCCATGCACTGGGAGCCCGACGTGGGATTCGATCCCGGGTCTCCAGGATCGCGCCCTGGGCCAAAGTCAGGTGCCAAACCGCTGCGCCACCCAGGGATCCCCTCTCATTCCATTCTTAGCAATGTGTTCCCTTTGTGTGTATATGTGTGCATATATGTGCGGGATGGAGGGAAGGAAGGCAGGCTAGTGAAGGTTTACAGGGACTTGGGCCAGGGCCAAAATTGGAAGGAGAAGCAGAGACTGTAGTTGGACTGATTTTCTGAAACTGTAATTGGTTAGTTTTCTAACAGGAGAATCATACTATGTAAAATGGCTCAAACCTCTCCTTTCACTTATGCTGATTGGGATCTTCACCCAGAACATGAACATATGGTGCTCTAGATGCTCCAAAAGACAACCAGGAAGTGTCTCAAAGACCATAGGCATTATAGGCTACTCTGGCTAAATGCCGTTTATTGAAAGCTGCTGTGGCTTCAATTGTAGTTGTCATTACTGCGAGGCCCCTAACACATGGGAAGTGTATATTGGAAACTTCCTAGTGATTGAGCGGGCTGGCTTTAGATTAACTATGATGCTTTTATGGTCTCTGGATTTGATCTGGGACAGTGCTTCCTAAATTCTCCAAAGACGAATCTTGAATCATGTATAGGGAGCATTTTAGTGGATTATCAGACCTTGAGATTTACATTTCCTTATTCTCTCCTACTTAACTGCTTGCCTTCCATTTTGCATTCTTTGAGCTTTGGGGAAGCAATATTGCAGTTTGAGGTGGTGGGAGGGGCAGGGAAGCATAAAGGCATAAAGAGAACAAAATTAGAAAGGTAGTGGTTAATTACTAACACGTGTTTAGGAAAATGTTTTCTTGAAATTAAAAAGAACTCAGCTGCACAAACCCATGAGTAATTCAAAAATTATGATGATGTTCTATCACTGTTGAAAACCATTTCTCCTTGTGGCGCTTGGAAAACATCATGACATACCAACTACAAACACCTAACATCTATGAGAAGTTTTTCCAGAAATCATAACATTGCAAGCTGTCTGGAAATTTCTATAAGTCTGTCCATTGGAAAGTTAGGTCAAAAAAAGGAGAAGATATTTTATCTCTGGCAGTGGAGGAAACAACCCTGAACTTTGAAAGAAGGATTCTGTGGGCAATCATAGAGATTTTGAATTCCAGTATTCATCATTTTCATAAAGAGGGTGGTCATTTTGAGACAATCTTCACAAATACCCATTTCTCCTTTGGAGCACCTGAACTATGGGACTTCAAGTACAGTTTGGACTAGGAATGATCATAAACACTTTAAATCTCACGTCCCAAGCAGCCTTCAGACTCCACTTGCCTTTCCTATCTATCAGGTTCTTTCCTCCTTATTGAAAGAATTCCAACAGCTAAATGACCACAGACATTCTAAGTATTTTTCTTTAGTGGAAAGTAAGACACAGGGCAGCCCCGGTGGCACAGCGGTTTAGCGCTGCCTGCAGCCTAGGGTGTGATCCTGGAGACCCGAGATCGAGTCCCACATCAGGCTCCTTGCATGGAGCCTGCTTCTCCCTCTGCCTGTGTCTCTGCCTCTCTCTCTCTCTCTCTCTCTCTCTCTCTCTCATAAATAAATAAATAAATCTTTAAAAAAAAAAAAGAAAGTAAGACACAGAAGACATCTACTGCCTACTGAAAAATTAAGATGTTCTTTTCTCTTTAGACCTTGTTTCTGGAAAAAGGCCATCCTTTTTACCTATATTCCCGTCCTTTGCCCTAGGAATCACCATACTTTGAGATCTGGAAAGAGAGAGTTACCTGTATTGGTCTGGGAAAATCACGAAAGAGAACCAGCACAGTAATTTGAACAGTGTAATTTGTTTTTTTTTTTAAGGTTTTTTTTTTTAAATTTATTTATTCATAGAGACATAGCTAGAGAGAGAGGCAGAGACACAGGCAGAGGGAGAAGCAGGATCCATGCAGGGAGCCCGATGTGGGACTCGATCCCAGGGCCTCAGGAATACATCCTGGGCCAAAGGCAGGCACCAAACCACTGGGCCACCAGGACTGCCCTCTACAGTGTAATTTGAATATAAGTACTAACTATAACAGGGGATGGCTAGTAAGAAGTAAAGAGAACTATAAAAATGTAGGAATAGCAGCTTTAAAGAGCCTCCACTATACCTACTGCTAATTTAGAGCAACCAAGGTACAATGCTTCCCCCAAGGGTGAGATCCAGACCTTATAGTAAAGGGCACAGTTGTGGCTCACTGGATTTACCAGGGAAATTGCTGTGGTACTGTGCCAGCAGAACTTGCTGGAATTCTGCCTCCTGGAACTTTGTAGAAATCTGCCTTAGGGAACTTCCGGGAGATCTATTCTCTACAGTGCCAGGGAAAGCTGCTCTCAGGGAAGCATCTTAGCAAAGGCACTCCACTACAAAAGTGAGGGATACTGGGAGATGCTGTTGGATGCTACTGATTACCATGTACTACAGGGACTGCATGCTGGGGAAAGCTGCAGGCACTGCAGAAGCCTGGGGCTGAGGAAGCTGTGTGTGTGGCTGGAGTGAGGCACTGGGAAGGTTGGTGTTTGCACTGCAAGAGCCTACAAGCACACCAGTACATGGGTACCAGGAAGAAAACTCCCTTCTTTCTGAAATGTTTCTCTTGTGCCCCTTACTGACAAAGCTTAACACTATGCCAGCTGGCAAAGGTGAGATGTTTAAAAGGCCCAGAACCCTTTTCAGAGAGTAAGCAACAAGGGTGAATTCAGAGCTAAGAAGCAATACATTAATAATTGGCTCACCAAGCCAGCTCAGGTCTAGTCTCTAATAGTGTTAGCTCCTAGATCCAGCTTATGTTCTGAGTGGTCTCTCTTCCTCTTTTAATTAGAGAATGAAGGGATAGAGACCAGTTACTCTTTGTCTCCTTATGTCTTTAGTCATTCCTCCCCACATCCTGTGTAAAACTAGCCCCCAGGGAAAATGGCAGCTATAGCTCTAGCTCCACTACTCAGCCTCTCCTGCTCTGACTACTGAATTCAAGTTACCTTCAACCCTTTGTTGTTCACCTACCTTCACTGTACCAGTTGGAATGGGAACAAACATTTACCAAATGTCTGACATATATCAGATGGCAGTAGAGGTGGTAGAGTTGGTGAAGAGCCTAGGCTTTGGAGTCAGGCTTGGAGTAGAATCCCCTGCCACTTATCGCCTCTGTGCTCTTGGGCACAAGATCTGTAAGCCACCATTTCTTCAAATGTGAGTGAGAATAGTCATATCTGAAACTCAAGAAGGTTGTGAAGACTAAGCATAAGCAATGTACCAAATATAATGCCTGACATCTAGGGTCAAAGAATAGAAGCTTGTGTTCAAATCTTGGCCCATCTTTTTTTTTAAAAGATTATTTATTTATTTATTTATTCATGAGAGACACGGAGAGAGAGAGAGAGGCAGAGACACAGGCAGAGGGAGAAACAGGCTCCATTCAGGAAGCCCAATGTGGGACTTGATCCCGGGACTCCAGGATCATGCCTTGGGCCTAAGGCAGGAACTAAACCGCTGAGCCACCCAGGGATCCCCTTGGCCCATCTTTTACTAGTTGTGAAGCCTTTGAGCAAGTTACTTAAACTTTCAAGACTCAGTTTCCTCTTCTATAAAATGAGAAGCAAAATACCTGCTTCATAAGGTTGTTATATGAATAAAATGCATATAAAATGCTTTGTGCAGTAATTTGCACAGAGAATGTATTCAATAAGTGGTAATTATACATAGAGGTGTACCCACTGGACATAGTGCTGTATACATCTGTTCATTTGTTTACTGCCTATTTCCTTTGTCTTCCCCACATTCATCCTAGCCTCTCTACTCCAGTGCTTCTGCCCACAAAAGCAGCACAAATAATATTCTTGACCAGCTGACTGCCTGCCGCTGTAGTGAGCAACCCTAGACCACCAGACAGACATTCCTCTTAGCCCAGAGGCCCTCTTGAGATGGAGACAGAAAGGCTTAGTTATTCGTTCTGGCTTATGACAAAAGGTCTTCATCTCTTGGCAAAGAACTAATTTCCTTAGTAGTTACACAATTGCTTTTTTGAAGTTGGTCACACACCAAGGGAAGAAAGAGCCAACTCACAGACCTCTAAATCATCCTAAAATCGAAGTCTCATTCTACTTCCAGTCATTAGAGAGAGACTGGGAAGCAAAGGGAAATGAGACTAAATCTTTTTGAAAAGAGCACATTTTTCTAATGTCAGTGTGGTATGCCCCTGGCAGAGTGCAGACCAAATGACACATACAAACTCCTCCTTTATTGAAAAACTTTAGGTGCTTTGCAAACAGCCATTTATACTCATGTATACATATTTGGTCATTCTATTGTGTAAGTGAGATCCCTGGGCAAGGCATCTTAACCTGAGTGTTGAAAGCTCACATGTATCCCAAGTTATTTTTTGTCCAGCTTGTAATCTGTGAAGTGTCCCAGAAAGTAAGGCATACATGATGCTATGATTCTTTTATTTTTTTAAAAAATTTTTAAACATAAATTTGTGAGAATGCCTGCTTTCTCATTTGATGCTATTGCTAAGTGAAAATCTCAGTCTTGACTCCCCAGTACTAGAGTGTGCTGAATACCCCATGCCCAATGTTATTGCTTAGACGTTCCCTCCAGGCAGAAATTATGATTCTGACTCACTCTTACCCACCCTTTTACCTACCCTAAGGAACTTGGAACTGGTATCTACTCAAAGTAGATAGTACAGCTGCAACCATCACCTCTAGAGAAATAGAAATCACCTTGCCAATTTCCCACATGTCCTATCCAACTTTCTGAGCAATTTCATTAGCATTCCTACAAAGTAAATTTAACACTAAGTGGCAGAGACAAGGTTACTCAAACTGAGACCTTGGAACTCAGCTGGTCTTCTGGCAGAGAAGCAATTGCTGCTCATGGCAACACAGCTTCAGTGAGTGGACATGTACAGGTGGGAATGGGTGACACAAGGTACCTCAGCAGCTACTGAGTGTTGAGGTGGGATATGTCTACCACCCAAAGACCCAGATGTCGGATTAGGATAAAAATGATTTTAAAAGAGCATAAAAATGTGGCACTTTTATATCCATTGATTCTAATGGCCTGAAAGGAGAGCTATTTGTTATTCAGCCTCTGCCATTGTTTTAAAAATGTTTTGCTTTTTCCACTCAAGCAAGAGACAGGAAGTACAGCTACTAAGTCTCCTTCCATATGTCTCTGCTTCTTGGCTACCCCTGCCTGACTCACCTTCTATTACAGGAAGTGGAAAAGCTGTAGATGTTAGGATTTGTGTTTCTTTTAAGGCTCAAAAAAAAAAAAAACAATTTTAAATAATAATTCCTTTAAAGGGAAAAACATGTTTAACAGATAAAAAGTGATTAGCAGTTCATCTCCTGGGAAGACAAAATAAGTGAAGATAGATTAATATTTCTGTAGGAAAGGTTTTTCCATGTGGGCTTAATATAAGGAATAACTTTGATCACAAAGGTTTCCATGAGGATTAAGACAAAATACTTAATGAGACTACAGCTGTGGGTAAGAGTATTTGCTTACTTATGCTGCATGTTTGGGTGGAAAATAGGTCCCTTTCCTCCAGGCTGATATTCAGACAGTGTGCACCGAATGGCCATATAAGTTTAATAATACTGAAAAAAAAAAACCTTCTGTACCAGCTGGTAAATAGGTACTTCCAAGAACCCCCTAAGTCATCACTGGCTACCCTGGCCAATAAATAATCATTGTCCAGATCCCCCTAAATGACCACCTATCACCAGGCCACCCTGATCCTCCTTGTATTCTCCCAGGCTTCCCCATGGTCTAGCAATAATGGATTGACCCCTGGCACAGCCAGGGGGTCTCCTCAGCCTTGCTCCCCTGCTAAGGTTCAGTGTCCCATTCTGTTTGCTAATGCCACACTGGTGTTTGAATATCACCTCTGGTTCCCTGATTTTATTCCCATGACTTGAGATCATTTTGGTAGATAGAACCAACCAGCTTACCAGAGGTATCCTAATAGAGTTTATTGTTCTTATGTAGGTTAAACTTAGTTAATGAAAGAAAATAATATGGAAAATACATCAAGATTAACTTGAGGGACATTTTTAGAAAAGGAAAGCATTTCTATTCAATGAAATAACTAACAAGTAATGTCAGCCACAATTATTATCAGTCATTACAGTGCTCTCAGCAGACTGAAGTAGGTAAAAACTGATACTGCTGTTTTTATTTGTTCATTCACTATGCCATATCTTGGTGATAAGTTAGAAGTATATGAGGTGCCATTTCTGCCCCCCCCCAAGTCCTTACAATCCCACAGGGGAAATATTGCAGGCACCCAGTTAACTATTTATACAAGGTAAAATGCTAACAGCCATTTAGAGAGTCACATTAGTGCCAAGTATCTCTTCAGGTACAACATCAGCACACTTTTTGTGGTACAAGGGAACCCCAGACTGGAAAATGTTCAGTTCCTGTGAAACAAAATAAGGGGGTTCACTTAGACAAAACCAGATTATCTGTGATATTAAATTAGTACTGACTCTGCAATGATGAATAATATTTAATGCTACAAATCCTATTAAAGAAAAACTTACTGAAATCAGTAGAATGATGCAAAACAGAGCATTGAGGGATTCCTTCTGCTCCCATGATGGAAACATATTGGATAATTTTGATTCACTTATCTTCTATGAAATTATATTTGCTAATAGAATGCAAACATCATTGGTAAAGAAAGAAGAGCAGAGATGAATCATTATAATGAATGTTCAAATAAAGAGCATTAGATTCAGAAAGTTACATTATTATATTGCCTAAATAAAACCAACTAGGATTTTCCACTGCAAACAGTATTAGGCCTTTCTATATAACACGCTTGTTAAAGTGCAGCAACTGAAACACTGACACCCCCATCCCACCCCAGATAATGCTGGGGTTGTTAGTGCTGGTGCAGTGGCTTTCTGGAAACTCAACGTTATTCTCCTGTTTGAGGTTCTCTTAGCCTTCTTGGGGGAAGATGCATGCTTCTTTTTTTAAAAAAAGATTTTATTTATTTATTCATGAGAGACAGAGACACACACAGAGAGAGAGAGAGAGAGGCAGAGACACAGGCAGAGGGAGAAGCAGGCTCCATGCAGGAAGCCTGATATGGGACTCTATCCCGGGACTCCAGGATCACACCCTGGGCCGAAAGCAGGCACTAAACCGCTGAGCCACCCAGGGATCCCCCAAGATGCATGCTTCTTAATTCATCTCTGGCACTTGCCAAATGGCTTCTCTATATGAGAAGCTCAAAAGGATTGAGGTTGCATGTGTGTGTGGTGGAGAAGGGCCTCTTCGGGTGTCAGACATGAGATTTGTCTTACGCTTTTGCCTCATCACTGAATCAGTCCCCATTGAGTGCCAACTATGCACCAAGTGGAGCCTCTTTCACTTTATTCCTAGAAGTCTAGCTGCCATTCTTTTCCCACATGGTTTGGCCAATTCATTGGTGTCCTGAAAGGTATCAACTTCAGTTCTCCTCTCTGATGAGCTTCAGTGGAATTTAATAATCCCTGCTAAATTGTCCTGTGACTCTGTCACATGAATAAAGTTCATGTGCTCTAGGTTAGATTGTAAGTATCAAATTAATTTTACTGCAAAGGTTGAGCTGTTCTTCTGGCATTCTTTTTTCCTTGAAGGTTAGTCACTGCATGCTTGACCAAAACCCTCCTGTCTGAGCTGTATTCAAAATAGATTTCAAAATACAGCCAGATTGAAAAACAGACATTTGGAGATAAAAGACAGTGTACTCTGACCCCGTGGAAATAGCAAGCAGCTGTAGTGATTTTATGTGTGTATACAATACATTATCATATCTAAGAAATGATGGGCATTAAGCTTAGCACCTCTTGTTCCAAAAGCAAATGTCTGCTCATCTTTTCCATCTAGCTGCTCATGTCAGAGGAAAGAAATATTTCTTCCCAAATGACTTCTAAGCTTGCTTGCCCGAGAAGTGCTGCCCTTGGGGAACCAGGACCTATCAGTGGAGTTTGGCTCAAAAAAGACATAATTATATTCAGATCATGGCAGACACCTCCATCCTAGTTCCCTTTAACCTTCATCTGTCTTCCTAATCTACTATGGGCTCTCTCTTTCCAGTTCACCTCCTTTGGCCAACCCTGTTGTGAGTTCATGCACTCCTAATGTATGTGTCTATCTAATATACTCATCAGTTCAAGTTCTACAAGTAACATTCATATAATAACTTGTCATTCATACCCCTGGAAAAATCCAGATATTGGCTCTGAGGCTATAAAATTGCATCCAGTCTATTGTCAGAGCTACAGTACCTTGAATCTACAGGGCTGAATCACAAACTTACAGCATGCACTGAGTACCTTTGGGCATAATTGTGGTCTCTTTCAAATTTCTCACAAAGAGATAGCAGTGGTAGATAGGTCCTATAGAGGGAGATATAGTCAGGTTGCAATTTTGGATATAATTCTTCTCAATGAGAAATTTACAAGTAGATCTGGGGAAGCTCTCTAGCCTGTTGCTCCTTACAGTGTTCAGCTTTCATCCGTGACAGTCACAATATTGGCCACTGTATGCAGGACAATGTGTATGTTCAGTGGTTGATTTTTCTAGAACAATCTACAGTGCCTGCCCACATCTCCTACAGCCAGTTGTGTTTGCAAGACAAGGCAAAGTGAGGTGTGTAACCTGAGGCTGTGGAGCAGGGGAAAGTGGAAAGTGAAATGGCTCAAGAAGGCATCATCTGGAATACTGATGAGTAGTGACAGCTAAGTCACTAAAACAGATCTGAAATGCTTTTTTTCAGGAAAATTCAGTCTTTCCTTGCAGATACCCTATGAGCGGGCTAAGCCTCTACTTGCATGGGCACACAAGTCAAACACTTTCATTTCTGAAATAGAATGACAACTTAGCTGCTTTGTATGTCTAACAGCTAAAACGTGGACCACTCTTCAGCCCACAACACAGACTATCTGCCTTCCATGTGCTCATTATAGCACTACATTTCAAACTATCTGCCCTCAAGTTCTTAGCTATACGTAGGGACATGCCAACTAGATTTATTTGCCTAAGTAGCACTGTCCCCAAGGAAGCAGGCCTTAACAAAGGAGTTTGGTTCAAAAATAACATGATCAGGGGCACTTGAGTGGCATAGTCAGTTAAGTGTCCAACTCTTGGTTTCGTCTCAGGTCATGGTCTCGGGGTCATGAAGTTAAACCTTGTGGAGGTCGAGCCCTGCATCAGATTGTGCTCAGTGCAGAGTCTGCTTAGGACTCTCTCTCTCTCTCTCTCTGTCTCTGCCCCTCCCCACCCAACTCTCACTCCCTCTCTCTAAGATAAATAAATCTTTTTTAAAAACCCGACCTGATTATATTCAAATACTGACAGACACCTTCATCCTGGTTCCCTAACCTCATCTGTCCATCTAATTTACTTCATGCCCTCTTCTGTTCATCTCCTTTGACCACTCCTCTTGTTAGTACATTCATTATTGATGGAAGTGTCTAATATACTTGTCAATTTAAGTTCTTCTGGTAACATTCATGTAGGAATGTACCAACATCCTACCTCTAAGGTATTCTCAGTCTTTTCCTCTAATGAGTAGGACAAACAGGACTGTCATTTTATACTTAGGCCTTTATAAGTTTTGCTTGGTGAATTTTGTGTGAATTTGCCCATTTCCACCCCCAAATAGATCACAAGCTGTCCGAGAGAAGTAACTGTCTTCTACTTCTCTTATATCCCTTGCAGCCACCAACAAAAAGCATAAGAGAGCCTCAATAAGTATCCATTCATTCATTCATGCCACTAGGAAATAGTATCCAGATAGATTATAGTCATTTCTGAATTCAAGTGTACTCTTTTATATTTCAAAGAAGTAAAATTTTGAGGAGCACCTGGGCAGCTCAGTCACTTGAGCATCTGACTCTTGGTTTCAGCTTAGGTTGTGATCTGATGGATCAGGGGATCGAGCCCTGTGTCGGGCACAGAGTCTACTGAGATTCTCTCTCTCTCTCCTTCTGCCCCTCACTCTGCTCACTCACCTTTCCTTTAAAATAAGTGAATACATATTTTTTTAAAATGTACAATTGTACTCTGAGGTTGTATTGTACTATGCCAGAGTTAAAAAGGTATTCAGTGGTTCTGTGCTTTGTGCTACAACCAGACATTCCAATTACAGTGGCTTAAGGAATCTACGCTTTGCACTGTAGCTGAGAAAGTGACTGGAAGCTGATCCACAACATTCAGTAGGCGCTGCTGTCATCGAAAGATCAGCCCAAAGCCCTTTGCTTCTGTACCTTGGCTGCCTTTATAAACCAAATTCTGTTATGAATGGTGGTGCCACCTCTACTAATTTTCACTTAACCTTTCCATGCCTTCCTGTTTTCTTCAAAAAAGCCCATAAATATCGACCTGCCTTCCAGGGATGTTTTGAGGACATAATGCTGATAAGAAAACATCCTCTATGAGAGAATATTGATGACAGTTGTTTTGTAGCCACAAAGAGAGAGGGCACTCAACAGTAATTGGAGGCCATGTTTAGCCACCCAACCACCCATTATCATTAGTACTCAGATTAATTCTAATGCATCATAATAATGCAACTTGTAATCCACATGTTGGGGGTAATTTATTGTCAGGTGGCGATTGTTAGTAATAAGCTGTTTGAACATATTCAGAACATAGTTGTACACATCTCTTGTTTTTCTTCCTTCTTTTGTTTGCAAGTCTTATTTTATACCCTTTTACCCAGTGTATTTTCTCCTTTTACAATGCATATAGTGTTGCTGTTATTCTTTAAATAAGCTTAGTATCTCAATGAACAGCTAGAACACAGGAGACTGATTTGGAAAAGCAGTTTAAATAGCAAAGTCCAATTTAAAAATGGTGGTGGATTTTATCACTCAGCTTTATTAATGGACCTCACTCCAACTGTATCGCATTTTTTCCTCTAATGTGTTTGTATAAAAGCCCTTGCCTCTCTCATTAACCCCTTTGGCTGGTGTTAACTCATTCCTGAGCATTTGTTGCCATAGCTGCAGCCATCCCTCAGCTGGAGCCCTCCTGTTAGCCCCTGCTGTGGTCATGAGGGGCTGGCCTGCTTGTTCCAGGCGTCAGCTGTTAGGCGGAGGGCAAGAGCCTTAGAGCCTTGCAACGCCAGAGGTCAAACTGCCTATCCCATGTACTTAAGCCTTGTCTATATATATATTTTTTCTTAGCAGCAGATGGGCATTTGGTTGTCCAGCCTCAAGTCTGGGAAATGTGTGTGGGAATATTACCAGCACTCTTCTTCCCTCACCCCCTCCTGGGCACCCAAGCAGGTAGCCTAGCTCCATATTCAAAAAGATGATCGATATTCCCCCTCTGTTGTTTGAGTCTCTTCCTTCAACACCTGCAGCAGCTGTGGGAACTCATATACAACTTTTGTCTGTTCACTGAAATAATTGCCAGCAGTTTTATGGAACGTCTCTTGTGTGTATTTTTGCCCATTTACAGATTTGAATTTATTGTTTGCAGAATGAAAACGTGGCTTTTCTCTGCTTACTCTCATTCTCACAGATCTTCAAGGAAAGAGAGACCCTTTTACAAACAAAATTGAAATAACTTGCAAATGGTTGTGTTTATATCACACAGGCAAAAGTCAGGACCTTCAGAGGGTTCCTTAGACATGAACTGATCAGATGATGAGCACATCCTGCATACATTTCTGTTCGAGTTATCAGCAAGAACTGTCCTATGAGAAATGACTAAGAAGAGAAAACGTTAGATTCCTGTAATGTGTGACTACTTTCTGCCCTAGGCTCCAGCACTAACGTAGGCCAGAGCAAACATAACTCCCACACACAGAGATTGGGCAGGTACAGTGGGATTTGAGGAAGATGTTTGAAGGTGGGAAGTTTTCATGTAGACTGGTAATAAAAAGTTAGAAAAGAAAATTTAATTTTGTCTGTGCCATACCAGCTTTGCCAGACAGCTGGCAAGGGTAAATCTGTGGATGAGCTCCAGACTTAGAAAATTCATAACTATCTAGTCCTTTATCTTGACTTTAACAGAAATTATATTATAGCATCAACAACAGCAGCAGAATAGCAGCATCATTAACAACTAACATTATAGAGTATCTCACACCTTTCAAAAACACTTTTACAATTAATATCTCTTGTCTAACCATCTCACCAACCCTTTAAGATCAGTAGTAAGTTGTTTGCATTTTTGTGATGAGAGAAACAAAGCTCAGAAAATGTAAGTAACTTGCCCAAGGTCCCACAGCCAGTAAATAGCATAGTCTTCGGACTCCAAAACTCTAAAATACCTGTGCTAGGCAATGCACACAGCTCTGTCACCCTGCTCTTTAGCCCATGGCCATTTCCATGTCCCCAAACCTCCAGGTAAACAAATTAAGGCCCATGCAGTGAAAAAAAAAAGGAAAATATCTGTATTACAAAAGAATTACTGTCTTCCCATATGGGTTCACCATTAAATGATATCTTTAACACTCATGTTCATTCACAGATCACAGACTACTGGACAAGCTGCACAGAGCAGGCAGAGAAGCAAGGCAAAGGGGAGAAATGTGAGAGAGAACAACACAAATCAAAGTTTCTGGAAACTAAAGTATCCTTCAGAAATTCAGATAAGAGTATTTCTGAAGAGATAGCATCATCATATGTAGTAGTA
This sequence comes from Canis lupus dingo, assembly GCF_003254725.2. Lineage (NCBI taxonomy): Eukaryota > Metazoa > Chordata > Mammalia > Carnivora > Canidae > Canis > Canis lupus. The sequence goes on along the minus strand of NC_064281.1, from coordinate 102,301,924 downwards.
CTGTAAGGATACACAAGTAATGATTAACACAAAATTCAGAATAGTTGTTATCTCTGAGGAGAGATGGAAAGAATTAGGGAGGGGCACGTGAGGCCTTGAAAGGTAATAATTATATTCTTTTTATTAAACTGCATGTTGGGTACACAATTTTCATTGCACCATTTTTTAAATGCTTTACACTTGTCTCTTATAAATTCCCCTTTGTACCTACTCAATATTTAATTTTAAAAAATTAGAAAAACTGTGTGAGTCCGTGGACAAATAGGATTTGATATACAGAAATTAGGTTTATATCTTTAAGAAAGGTAACCATTCTTGAAAGCTAATTGCACTTTAATTTTTTTTAAAGTAGTCACTTTGGTCTGACAGTGTGTCCCAGTTACACACCAGTTGGTTTCTCAAGAAGTTCTGATGTGTGGGGAGGCGGTGCTTTCCCACAATTTTCCCAGGGTCTTTGAGCATTTCAGCTGCCTTGTCCCTCCCCTCTCCTTTCTGATGGTGAACTTCTTGCTTCTGGGAGAAGAAAGAGCATGGTCATTTGGAAATTTGAAGTTAAGTGCTTGAACTGTAACCACGGATTTATGGGCTGTCACTGAAAAGACTTACTATCTTTTGGCTTTCCTTGGTGTTGGACCTGACAGAAAATGCAGTGAATGGGTGGGCTTGTATATTTATTTTCGTCACTGGTTGGTTTCTCTCTAACCAATCTGGGCACGCTATAAGCACAGGCTGACAGGAATTATGGCTTTTCTTCCATGTGGAAATAAGTGGATAAGCAAATACTCCCAGCCTGATTTTCTTTCCAATTCATTATTTACAGGGAATTCGCCCTCTGTAATCATTTTCAAATCAAATTTGCTCTACCAATCCCTGTAAGATTTGCTCTGGAGATCATCACCAATGTAGACATCTTTTTATTTTTAGCAGCTTATGTCCCCTCCATGTTAATGCCAATTAAAAAAAAAACAAGAATGGATTAAAGGTGATGTCACTAGTGGCCTGGAGATTCACTCAGGAAGAAAATTTAAGTTACAGCAGAAATGGATAAAAGGAAGGAAAGTCAATAACTCACACTTATTTGCTATTTGAACTACTATTGCTGTATTAAAATATTCAGGAGAACTACTGAATTAAATGAGGAAGAATATATCATATGTAAGATAGATTCCAGGAAAGGCACTATTATTAATATCATCCCAGAATCACAAAATGCCAACCAAATCACTTGCATATGGATTGTTCCTGGCATAGGCTGATACAGTGGATGTCCTCCACCCAGCTGTCAGAGGTTACAGCTATGGCCATAATTTCCCTTTGTCTTATTGGAAAGGTGGCCATGAAAAGCAAGTTCTCCTGCCTATCCCATTGCCTCCCATCCTTATCACGGAGATGAAGAAATGATACTAAGTAATTCTGGCTTTCCTCCACTACGGATAGGGTGATCACAAGTGAGAGCATGGATATAAATGCCATCCATGCTTTTAGGGAAAAAGCAAATAGGTTTCAGCAGCAGGTCTGATGGGTTTGGGGTATGTACAGTGGAGGAGGATGGTTAACACCAGAAAATATTTTGAGGATTTTATTAGCAGTACCACTTTTTAAAAATGTAGCAGATGAGAAGCATATGAATTAATCCCACTGTTCTTTCTGGCAGTGCTCTTGGTATAGAACTGGTTAGAGAAAAGCCATATTGTTATTTTCTGTTTTTTTTTTTAATTTTTTAAATTTATTTATGATAGTCACACAGAGAGAGAGAGAGAGGCAGAGACACAGGCAGAGGGAGAAGCAGGCTCCATGCACCGGGAGCCCGAAGTGGGATTCGATCCCGGGTCTCCAGGATCGCGCCCTGGGCCAAAGGCAGGTGCTAAACCGCTGCGCCGCCCAGGGATCCCCTTATTTTCTGTTTAAATACATACCCCAGTATTATCAATGGTTAGTTCTTCTACTGGTATTTTCCTGTCCTTTTCACAACTGAAGGAACTCTAACATTCCCCCTTTTTCCCACCCTAAAGGGCCCCTGTGTTCTATGAGATATCAGAGCTAATGCCCACTATTGTTAATATATTAATAATAATTACTAACACTTTACTACCACTGCAATGGACTTTTTTTCACACGTTTTCTCCTTTAAGCCTTACCACAGCCCCATGAGATAGTTTCAAATATAGATAATGAAGACCAGAGACATTAAGTTACTACTCTAGCATCACACAACTAGTAAGTATCAGGCTAGGGTTAGATCTAATCCAAAAACCATGATATTAACTATTATTATAACCCCATTTTTTTTCTTTATTCAGGGTCACACAGCATTAAAGGTTGAGAGTTTATCATGCTTGATCTGGCCAAAGGCATGATGGGGGTTGGTGAAAGTGTGTTGTGGTTTTGAAAAAAAAATCAATTGTTTTGAAACATGACACAGGGTGGGAGGCAGTATGAAATTCAGCATGGTACAAGCTATTCTTTTCTGATTATTTGTTAAATTGAGGTGGAGTTTGAAAACTCGAGTTAGGCTATGCTTAAAGAAGCTAGAAAGGGGCCAGAGCTGCTGGCACAAGGCAGAGCCATTAGCCAGTATCAAACTATTGAATACTTTGTCTCTCCCACTAATCTGTGGGCCCCCCAAAGGGCAGGGAAACATGGATTTTTTTCTCCCTAGTGAAACATGTTGGAAAGTCTTGGGGTTAATCCACTTTAGCCTTTATTGCTGAAAATCTTTCCAACATGTTTCAGTCCACTACCTTGCCATAGGAGAGAGAGTACAACAAAGATAAATATAAACTCAATCTAGAATTAGGAGGGCTGAGTTTCAGCTCTAGCTCGACTCTTTTCTTGCTGTGTAGCAATCACTCACACCTGTGTTTGTCAAAGTGCAGTCCAATCATGTGCATCACAATTGCTTGGAGTGCTTGCTATCTAGCCAAGTTCTAGGATCCACAGCTGAGGTTTCCATCTGGGTGGTGCCGGGGAATCTGCCTGTTGAACAGGCACCTGAGATAACTCAGCATTCTTCATAGTGTAATGAGAGTATATAGCTCAGTGGTTGAAAGTGTGGACTCTGAAGCTGTACTGCCTGAATTTACATTTTAACTCCAGCATTAATTCCATCTGTGACCTTGGGCAACTTCCTAACTTGTCTTTCATTCATTTTCCTTATCTGCAAAATGGGTATGATAAATATTACCAGTTTCATAGACTTGTTGTGAGGATAAGATTACATAATACATATAAAGGCTTAAAACAGTGTTTGGCACATAATGAGCATTTAATCAACACTAGGAATCAACATCATTATTGTTAGGTGAATAATACAGGTGAATAAACAGGCTAAAAAGTATGTGGAACTTGCCTAAAGTCACACAGCTAGTAATTAGTAGAGCCAAGATTTTATTTTAGGTCTATCTGGATCAAAATCAATATTTCTTCCACTATACTTTGTTGCCTTTGTAAATGCAGGATGTATGATGTGAGTTCCTTGGAGAGATGCACACCAAGACCTGTGTCCTTCTTACTTGCTACACCCCACCCCCACTGCAACTGCCATCTTGGAGGGCTGGCTTGGCACTCTAGCTTCTTATAGATCTAGTTAAAAACCTTGAATATCCATGGGGCACCTGGGTGGCTCAGGCAGTTAAGCATCGAACTCTTGATTTCAGCTCAGGTCATGAACTCAGGGTCGTGAGATTGAGCTCCATGTTGGGCTCTGTGCTGGGCAAGGAGCCTGCTTAAGATTCTCTCTTTCCTTCTCTCACTCTGCCCCTCCCCACCCCCCTTCAAAAAAAACACGTTGAATATCCTTGTAACTGCTCTGATATGGAGGTGGCTGTGTCCAGAACCCTCCAGCTTATAGACTAAACCGATGAATCTTCCAGGATGAGTGTTAATGTGAGAAAGCACTCTTTACCCCCACGTTCTCATCTGCATACCTTGAGGATCAAGCTATTATCTCCCCCCCTCCACCCTGCCACTCACACAGCCCCTGTGAAAATGATTACCTACATATAGGCTAGGATAAAACCTTTCCTTTTTTCCTCTTCCCCAAAGAAGAATATGTTGTGACATCTTGATCCCCTTGAGTGGCTCTGTGATCCATTCTTGCTAATGCTTATAAGGAAATAAAGCCCTTGCTTGTCTAATAGTGTCATCTCTCTTAAGCCGCCTGGGAACCGTGTCTTAGAAAAGCCTCTGTCAGTTCCCTCACTCTGCATAGCCATGATGCAAGCTGTGGCGTCACTGTGATCAGAGAGAGAGAGTGGGATGTGCCTGAGGCTTCAGTGCATTGTTCACAGATAATGATGGATTGTTAATTTTCAAAGAAAATGAAGAGGGATTCAAAATAACACCTGCAACACAATATATTGCTTCATGAGCAATAAATACCAAACAGAAGATAAAACCTTGAGCCCTAGACTTAATACAGAACTAAAACATGATTTATCCTGCTGTTTCCTTTCCCTTAGCCAGAAAACAGAAAGTACGATGTTATTCTGTTCTAGGACACCCAACCTTGCCCTTGTGCCATAACCTTTTACAACATGTACTTCTTGAGTCTGTAGTCTACTGTATGTAAGGTCCTATGTGATATGCTAGAGATGGTGTTTTCTTCTGTGTTCCATGCAAGTATTTTCTAAACTTCCTCTCTTTGCTTTGTCATGGTATTCCTAGTGCTATTTGCAGGACTTCCATGGCACCTAGCCTCCCCACTGTGAGGATCATTTCTTTGGTGTGAAGCATAAATATAATCATGCTAAAAATGTTTATTCTTGGTGGGAGAGGTGATCACATTCATTTTAGTACAATGGCATAAGGGAGTATATAAACTGCAGAAGTTGGGATTGGCTGCACATGTGGTAGATGGGAAGGGACTGTGAAGAAGCCAAAGTTATAAGCACTCTCCAATAAGAACATGTGAAAATTGCTGCAGGAGAGCAAGGTTTCTCAGCCTTAGCACCATTGACATTTTGGGTCTGGTAATTGTTTGCTGTGGGGGCGCTGTGCTGTACATTGTAGGATGTTTAGGAGTGTCCCTGGCCTCTATTCACTAGATTCCAATAGCACCTCCTGTCTCCAGTTGTGATGATGGAAGGTGTCTCCAAATATTGCCAAATGTTCCCTGGTGGGGGGGGGGGGGCAACTTAGCCTCAGTTAAGAATTCTTGCAATAGAGAACCTGGGAAACATCCATCTGTGTAATGATGAGCTTGATAGCCCTCTCGAATTGTGGAGCCAGACTGCCTGGGTTTGAATCCCAGCTTCACTGCAAGCTAACTCTATGACCATTGACAGGTTGCTTAACCTCTCTGTTACCTTCCTGTTACCTTAGCAGTAAAATGGGGATAATGAGAGGTCTTACTTCATAGGGTTGTTGTGAGTTTTAAATTAATGTACATAAAGTGCCTAAAGCAGTGCCTGGCACATAATAAGTATTAAGTAAGTGTTAACTATTTTTAGTCTTGTTATAATTACTATCATTAACACTATTATTCACCATTTATCTAAGTCCTGGTATGTTCCAGAGGTCTGATGTTTCACCCAGCTTTGGACCACTATCTTTCTTCTGCAGAAATGACTAGAGAGCTAAGTCCACGGTGCAGTACTACACAATGCAAAGAGATTTTATTTGGCTGTGGGTCTATGAAATAGGCTTTGCAGGTAAGCCCCACTTTGTACAATTGCTGAGTTCTGCCAGAGTTCACTTATTTAAAAGCACACTAATTGGCACCTACTTTGAGCTAATCACTGTGGAATATAAAAAAAATAAATAAAATGTATATCTCTTGCCCTCAAGGAGCTAACAATATGGCTGCTACATGCACATTTATTTTAGTAAATTTAATTACTTTTAAATTTTCAAAGAAATTCTAGTCAGTTCCTTTTTACTCGTGAGGAATTTCTGTGTGATGAAAAATATCTTCCCATCTCCAGATTTATCTTTTTAAAGTTTGCATTTATGTAATTGTTATTTTCTTATATTATCAGCATGTTAAGATTATATTACCTCAAATTATCATAATTTATCTTCCACTCACTCTCCATCTAAAATGTTTAATAACATTTGGTGAGAAGAAACTCACCAAAAGATTTTTTTCTTAATACAACAACAGAGTGGTATCTCATTCTCAATAGCTTGGCACCTGCTGTACACCTACCTTCTTCAAGGAAGAAGAATGTCTATGCAGAACTCTCTTACATATGTTCATATATTTCCTCATTCATTTGTTTAAAATAGTTTATTGAATACCTACTCTGTGTTGGACACAGTGTCTGGGCACTAGGAATAACAAGGAGGAATAAGGAATACAGAGTCTAGGAGGATAGGCAGACATAGAAAGAGGTAATAAAAATATAATGTAATAGGGATCCCTGGGTGGCTCAGCGGTTTAGCGCCTGCCTTTGGCTCAGGGCATGATCCTGGAGTCCCGGGATCAAGTCCCACATCAGGCTCCCAGCATGGAGCCTGTTTCTCCCTCCTCCTGTGTCTCTGCCTCTCTCTCTCTCTCTCTCTCTGTCTATCATAAATGAATAAATAATAAAATAAATCTTTAAAAAATTTAAAAAATATAATGTAATAAAGGCTATCATAGTAATGTGTTCAATGAGGTAAGGGAACACAGAAAATAAAGGGCTCTTTGGAAAGGAGTTTAGTGTGATAAATAAGATGGTGAGCATTGGTACCAGAGCTGCCTGGGTTCATTTTCCTGTTCTACCACTTATTAGCTGTGTAATATTGAGCTGATTACTTAAACTGCCTATGCCTCTGTTTCATTATCTGTAAAATGTATTATTATAATTCCTGTAATATAATTCCTGTATTATAATTCCTGTATATGCTGTGTCTCTCAGTATGCCTTGAAGCCTTCAAGGGCTAAGACTACATCATTATCATCATCTTAACTATTATCATGTTATTATTACCACTTACCAAGTACTCACTATGAGCCAGAAGCCATACTAAATTCTTTACCCACATTATCTAATTTAATCTTCAACAGTCTGATGAGGCCAATACTATTACTTTCCTAAATTTGTAGCTTGCCATTTTTATCATCAAACCCAGTTCTATATTAAGAGAGCTTTTCACAATATGTAACTATTTTATGTTTATCTGTATTTTAATAACCCTTTCCTGCAGTAGAGAGCATCATAAGAGCAAGGTTGAGGCCTGTTTGACTCACTATAATGTCTTCAATTCTAGAATGCTGCCTGACACATAGAAAATGTTCAGTGACTGTACGGTAAATATAAAAGGAAGCCTGGAAGGCAGGCCAGCAAGAAGAAAAGTAAAGAGAGTAACAGAATGAGCTAAACTCTAGTCCAGAACCATCTGACTCCCAAACCCATGCTCTTGATCACTAGGCAGCATTGCTTCCCACTCTTAACAGACTTTCAATAGATGTTTGTTGACAAAATCTTCTCCTCAACTTTGCACAATACTATGTAATAAAATTAGAGACAGCATAAAAGCCAATGGATAAAATCCTGGGCATAAGAAAGAGAATTATGGGAGAGTAAATTGCCAGAGAAGTAAAGTTTTTGTCTTAATAAAAGAGTATAGTTGATGAGATGATACCAACATACTGAACTTGTTTCAAAGGAAATAAAGGAAACATATGAAATAATTAACTCTACTACAAGATAGATGTATCACAGAATGTGTGTGTGTGTTGTTTTCAAGATCAAATAACTTTGACAATAATTGATTAGTTAATCAAGTGAAGTATAATATAAAAATAAACAGACGGCAGTGGCTTGATAATTATGGAGTGATACCCAGTTAAAATGAATAATTACTTCCAAATCTTTTGTTCTTTTGGTGCTAATGAACTCTTGCTCCAAAGTGCCATAAATTCAATCAATTTACCTAGAAGGCATTCATTCACAGTTACTCTACAACCCGTGATCTCTTGAGGAATCGCCACATAAGGCAGAACGGAAAACCAGCATTGCAGGACATAATCTTCAGACTTGGGTGAGGTATTCTGAAGGCCATTTGACAGCACCTGTGCTTGCCTTCTGAATATTCTTGGCCACTGCCTGTGAATATAGGACTTACGGGAAAATGAGCAATCTATTCCGTTACTGAAATGGAGCTACTTTTATAAAACACTTAAAGAAATTGCTAGATGTCCATTTTTAGTCTAGAAAATGAATCAGGCCTGACTTAACTTTCCACCATTAAGTGATGATTCCGAACAGATGTTCAGCACAGCATATTTTCTTAGTACAGACCTTAAATCCAGATTGCTGCCAGACAGAGATGATCATCTAGGATTTCTCTTTAAAAGTAAAAATTTACAAGCTTGCTTATATATATGACAGTGCCTTATATGGAAGAATGATTATAGCTCATGCTATCAAACTGAATTATTTGTTGGGTTCATCTATTTCTGCTTATAACTCTAAGTAAATTGCTACATGTCAATTCAGTTGTCCTGGAGAGAGAATTAGTTTAACAACTATGCTATCTATCCCTTTTAAGACAATTTATCATTATGAGAAGGTATATAAATAATCATTGAGTGTCACTGCATGAATTGCTAATTGTGCCCAAAGTCAATGTAAGTTGATTTTCTTTATTCATTCCTCCAAATATTTCTTGAATACCTACTTCGTACCAGAAACTAAACTAACAAATAGAGAAACAAAGATGCCTAAAACCACGTCTCTGACATAAAGGAGCATGCAGGCTAGCAGAAGAGAGACATATAGTCAATAACTATAATTCAAGGCAGTCAATGATAGTGTCCAGTTGTTTTAAACCCTAATCCTCCATTCACTACCTGGAGGAAAATCCTATCCTCCTTAAAGACTCATTTCAAATTATTCTTCCCCAATGAAGGCTTCCCTAGTATTCTTATTCTCTGTGCCCCAAACACATACACCTAAAGCTATTCCAGGAGATTTAATTACTCATTTTCTGTTCTCATAGAATTTTACTCATAGTTTTATTGCAGTACTTATAACAGTAATTTATATGTGGTTGTTTTTATGTCATGCCTCTCATTGTATTGTGAGTTCTTCCAGAGCAGTAAATGAGTTTTGTTCATCTCCATATACCTAGTCACTAACACATGACCTGGCATATAGTAAGATTCAATAAAAGTTTGGTTTAGGGAAAAGGAGAGAATAAGCAAACATATAAAAATCAAATTCTAGGGATGCCTGGGTGGCTCAGCGGTTAAGCGTCTGCCTTAGGCTCAGGACATGATCCTGGAGTCCCAGGATGGAGTCCCACATCGGGCTCCCTGCAAGGAGCCTGCTTCTCCCTCTCTCTGTGGCTCTGCCTCTCTCTCTGTGTCTCTCATGAATAAAAAAATAAAATCCTTTTAAAAAATCAAATTCTAGGGCAGCCCCGGTGGCCCAGTGGTTTAGCGCTGCCTTTGGCCCAGGGTATGATCCTGGAGACCCAGGATTGAGTCCCACATCAGGCTCCCTGCATGGAGCCTACTTCTCCCTCTGCCTGTGTCTCTGCCTCTCTCTCTCTCTCTCTCATAAATAAATAAAATCTTTCTAAAAAATCAAATTCTATTTCTTTTGCCTTCGTGGATGTATCTTGCAAGAAGTTACCACTTTTTGAGTTCAAAAAGGGTGTTGCCTGTGTTCTCCTCTAGGATTTTGATGGAATCTTCTCTCACATTTAGATCTTTCATCCATTTTGAGTTTATCTTTGTGTATGGTGAAAGAGAGTGGTCTACTTTCATTCTTCTGCATGTAGATGTCCAATTTTCCCAGCACCATTTATTGAAGACTATCTTTCTTCCAGTGGATAGTCTTTCCTCCTTTATCGAATATTAGTTGACCATAAGGTTCAGGGTCCACTTCTGGGTTCTCTATTCTGTTCCATTGATCTATGTGTCTGTTTTTGTGCCAGTACCACACTGTCTTGATGACCACACCTTTGTAGTACAACCTGAAATCTGGCATTGTGATGCCCCTAGATATGGTTTTCTTTTTGAAAATTCCCCTGGCTATTCGGGATCTTTTCTGCTTCCACACAAATCTTAAAATAATTTGTTCTAACTCTCTGAAGAAAGTCCATGGTATTTTGATAGGGATTGCATTAAACGTGTAAATTGCCCTGGGTAACATGGACATTTTCACAATATGAATTCTGCCAATCCATGAGCATGGACTATTTTTCCATCTCTTTGTGTCTTCCTCAATTTCTTTCAGAAGTGTTCTATAGTTTTTAGGGTATAGATCCTTTACCTCTTTGGTTAGGTTTATTCCTAGGTATCTTATGCTTTTGGGTGTAATTGTAAATGGGATTGACTCCTTAATTTCTCTTTCTTCAGTCTCATTGTTAGTGTATAGAAATGCTACTGATTTCTGGGCATTGATTTTGTATCCTGCCACGCTACCAAATTGCTGTATGAGTTCTAGTAATCTTGGGGTGGAGGCTTTTGGGTTTTCTATGTAGAGTATCATGTCATCGGCGAAGAGGGAGAGTTTGACTTCTTCTTTGCCAATTTGAATGCCTTTAATATCTTTTTGTTGTCTGATTGCTGAGGCTAGGACTTCCAGTACCATGTTGAACAGCAGTGGTGAGAGTGGACATCCCTGTCTTGTTCCTGATCTTAGGGGAAAGGCTCCCAGTGCTTCCCCATTGAGAATGATATTTGCTATGGGCTTTTCGTAGATGGCTTTTAAGATGTTGAGGACTGTTCCCTCTATCCCTACACTCTGAAGAGTTTTGATCAGGAATGGATGCTGTATTTTGTCAAATGCTTTCTCTGCATCTAATGAGAGGATCATACGGTTCTTGGTTTTTCTCTTGCTGATATGATGAATCACATTGATTGTTTGGGACTTCATCAAGATAAGAAGCTTTTGCACAGCAAAGGATACAGTCAACAAAACTAAAAGACAACCTACAGAATGGGAGAAGATATTTGCAAATGACGTATCAGATAAAGGGCTAGTTTCCAAGATCTATAAAGAACATATTAAACTCAACACCAAAGAAACAAACAATCCAATCATGAAATGGGCAAAAGACATGAAGAGAAATCTCACAGAGGAAGACATCGACATGGCCAACATGCACATGAGAAAATGCTCTGCATCACTTGCCATCAGGGAAATACAAATCAAAACCACAATGAGATACCCCCTCACACCAGTGAGATTGGGTAAAATTAACAAGGCAGGAAACCACAAATGTTGGAGAGGATGCGGAGAAAAGGGAACCCTCTTACACTGTTGGTGGGAATGTGAACTGGTGCAGGCACTCTGGAAAACTGTGTGGAGGTTCCTCAAAGAGTTAAAAATAGACCTGCCGTACGACCCAGCAATTGCACTGTTGGGGATTTACCCCAAAGATTCAGATGCAATGAAACGCCGAGACACCTGCACCCCGATGTTTATAGCAGCAATGTCCACAATAGCCAAACTGTGGAAGGTGCCTGGGTGTCCATGGAAAGATGAATGGATAAAGAAGATGTGGTTTATGTATACAATGGACTATTACTCAGCCATTAGAAATGACAAATACCCACCATTTGCTTCAACGTGGATGGAACTGGAGGGTATTATGCTGAGTGAAGTGAGTCACTTGGAGAAAGACAAACATTGTATGTTCTCATTCATTTGAGGAATATAAATAATTGTGAAAAGGAATATAAGGGAAGGGAGAAGAAATGTGTGGGAAATATCAGAAAGGTAGACAGAACATAAAGACTCCTAACTTTGGGAAACGAACTAGGGCTGGTGGAACGGGAGGAGGGCGGGGGGTGGGGGTGAATGGGTAACGGGCACTGAGTGGGGCACTTGACGGGATGAGCACTGGGTGTTATTCTGTATTTTGGTAAATTGAACACCAATAAAAAATAAATGTATTCTTAAAAAATAAAAAATAAAATTCTAGATAAAATGTTACAATAACACCATAGTGGGAAGTAATTCCAGGGAGGTGGCTTTACAGACAAGGTAACATTTGAGATGACCCTTGAGAAATAAGTAGGATTTGACAGTGGAGATGAGGGTTGGGGGAGTGGAGGGGAATGAAAAGTCAGAACTCTGATACACTGGCCAGATGGATTTCACAGATATCTACCGAACTTTACATCCAAACTCAACTGAATACACATTCTTCTCAAATGCACATGGAACTTTCTCCAGAATAGACCACATACTGGGTCACTAATCGGGTCTGAACCGATACCAAAAGATTGGGATCGTCCCCTGCATATTCTCAGACCATAATGCCTTGAAATTAGAACTAAATCACAGCAAGAAGTTTGGAAGTACCTCAAACACGTGGAGGTTAAGGACCATCCTGCTAAAAGATGAAAGGGTCAACCAGGAAATTAAGGAAGAATTAAAAAGATTCATGGAAACTAATGAGAATGAAGATACAACCGTTCAAAATCTTTGGGATGCAGCAAAAGCAGTCCTAAGGGGGAAATACATCGCAATACAAGCATCCATTCAAAAACTGGAAAGAACTCAAATACAAAAGCTAACCTTACACATAAAGGAGCTAGAGAAAAAACAGCAAATAGATCCTACACCCAGGAGAAGAAGAGAGTTAATAAAGATTCGAGCAGAACTCAATGAAATCAAGACCAGAAGAACTGTGGAACAGATCAACAGAACCAGGAGTTGGTTCTTTGAAAGAATTAATAAGATAGATAAACCATTAGCCAGCCTTATTAAAAAGAAGAGAGAGAAGACTCAAATTAATAAAATCATGAATGAGAAAGGAGAGATCACTACCAACACCAAGGAAATACAAACGATTTTAAAAACATATTATGAACCGCTATACACCAATAAACTAGCAATCTAGATGAAATGGACGCATTCCTGGAAAGCCACAAACTACCAAAACTGGAACAGGAAGAAATAGAAAACCTGAACAGGCCAATAACCAGGGAGGAAATTGAAGCAGTCATCAAAAACCTCCCAAGACACAAAAGTCCAGGGCCAGATGGCTTCCCAGGGGAATTCTATCAAACGTTTAAAGAAGAAACCTTACCTATTCTCCTAAAGCTGTTTGGAAAGAGAGAAAGAGATGTAGTACTTCCAAATTCATTCTATGAGGCCAGCATTACCTTAATTCCAAAACCAGACAAAGGCCCCACCAAAAAGGAGATGTACAGACCTATATCCCTGATGAACATGGATGCAAAGATTTTCAACAAGATCCTAACCAATAGGATCCAACAGTACATTAAGAAAATTATTCACCATGACCAAGTAGGATTTATCCCTGGGACACAAGGCTGGTTCAACACCCATAAAACAATCAATGTGATTCATCATATCAGCAAGAGAAAAACCAAGAACCATATGATCCTCTCATTAGATGCAGAGAAAGCATTTGACAAAATACAGCATCCATTCCTGATCAAAACTCTTCAGAGTGTAGGGATAGAGGGAACAGTCCTCAACATCTTAAAAGCCATCTACGAAAAGCCCATAGCAAATATCATTCTCAATGGGGAAGCACTGGGAGCCTTTCCCCTAAGATCAGGAACAAGACAGGGATGTCCACTCTCACCACTGCTATTCAACATAGTACTGGAAGTCCTAGCCTCAGCAATCAGACAACAAAAAGGCATTAAAGGCATTCAAATTGGCAAAGAAGAAGTCAAACTCTCCCTCTTTGCTGATGACATGATACTCTACATAGAAAACCCAAAAGCCTCCACCCCAAGATTGCTAGAACTCATACAGCAATTTGGTAGCGTGGCAGGATACAAAATCAATGCCCAGAAATCAGTGGCATTTCTATACACTAACAATGAGACTGAAGAAAGAGAAATTAAGGAGTCAATCCCATTTACAATTGCACCCAAAAGCATAAGATACCTAGGAATAAACCTAACCAAAGAGGTAAAGGATCTATACCCTAAAAACTATAGAACACTTCTGAAAGAAATTGAGGAAGACACAAAGAGATGGAAAAATAGTCCATGCTCATGGATTGGCAGAATTCATATTGTGAAAATGTCCATGTTACCCAGGGCAATTTACACGTTTAATGCAATCCCTATCAAAATACCATGGACTTTCTTCAGAGAGTTAGAACAAATTATTTTAAGATTTGTGTGGAATCAGAAAAGACCCCGAATAGCCAGGGGAATTTTCAAAAAGAAAACCATATCTAGGGGCATCACAATGCCAGATTTCAGGTTGTACTACAAAGGTGTGGTCATCAAGACAGTGTGGTACTGGCACAAAAACAGACACATAGATCAATGGAACAGAATAGAGAACCCAGAAGTGGACCCTGAACTTTATGGTCAACTAATATTCGATAAAGGAGGAAAGACTATCCACTGGAAGAAAGACAGTCTCTTCAATAAATGGTGCTGGGAAAATTGGACATCCACATGCAGAAGAATGAAAGTAGACCACTCTCTTTCACCATACACAGAGATAAACTCAAAATGGATGAAAGATCTAAATGTGAGAGAAGATTCCATCAAAATCCTAGAGGAGAACACAGGCAACACCCTTTTTGAACTCAGCCACAGTAACTTCTTGCAAGATACATCCAGGAAGGCAAAAGAAACAAAAGCAAAAATGAACTATTGGGACTCCGTCAAGATAAGAAGCTTTTGCACAGGAAAGGATACAGTCAACAAAACTCAAAGACAACCTACAGAATGGGAGAAGATATTTGCAAATGACGTATCAGATAAAGGGCTAGTTTCCAAGATCTATAAAGAACTTCTTAAACTCAATACCAAAGAAACAAACAATCCAATCATGAAATGGGCATGAAGAGACATGAAGAGAAGACATGAAGAGAAATCTCACAGAGGAAGACATCGACATGGCCAACATGCACATGAGAAAATGCTCTGCATCACTTGCCATCAGGGAAATACAAATCAAAACCACAATGAGATACCCCCTCACACCAGTGAGATTGGGTAAAATTAACAAGGCAGGAAACCACAAATGTTGGAGAGGATGCGGAGAAAAGGGAACCCTCTTACACTATTGGTGGGAATGTGAGCTGTTGCAGCCACTCTGGAAAGCTGTGTGGAGGTTCCTCAAAGAGTTAAAAATAGATCTGCCCTACGACCCAGCAACTGCACTGCTGGGGATTTACCCCAAAGATACAGATGCAGTGAAACGCCAGAACACCTGCACCCCAATGTTTATAGCATCAATGTCCACAATAGCCAACCTGTGGAAGGAGCCTCGGTGTCCATCAAAAGATGAATGGATAAAGAAGATGTGGTTTATGTATACAATGGAATATTACTCAGCCATTAGAAATGACAAATACCCACCATTTGCTTCAACGTGGATGGAACTGGAGGGTATTATGCTGAGTGAAGTAAGTCAGTCGGAGAAGGACAAACATTATATGTTCTCATTCATTTGGGGAATATAAATAATAGTCTAAGGGAATATAAGGGAAGGGAGAAGAAATGTGTGGGAAATATCAGAAAGGGAGTAGAACATAAAGACCCCTAACTTTGGGAAACAATCTAGGGGTGGTGGTAGGGGAGGAGGGCGGGTGGTCGGGTGAATGGGTGTCGGGCACTGGGGGTTATTCTGTATGTTGGTAAATTGAACACCAATAAAAAACAAATTTAAAAAAAAAGAAAAGGCAGAACTCCTTAAGAATTTAAGAACTGAATTTATCATAGCAAAATAATGCTGTTAATTACACATGGTCCTTATGTAAACCATCTGGTTCATGTAAACAAGCCTAGCAGGAACTCTGCTTGCTAACATTTTAACAAGCACTTTGAATGAATGTATATTTTGAAAATAGTAATACTGTGCTGTCCTTTAAAATACTGATAATTTGGGGATCCCTGGGTGGCTCAGCGGTTTAGCACCTGCCTTCGGCCCAGGGTGTGATCCTGGGGTCCTGGGGTTGAGTCCCGTGTCGGGTTCCCTGCATGGGGTGTGCTTCTCCCTCTGCCTGTGTCTCTGCCTCTCTCTCTCTCTCTCTCTCACTCTCTGTGTGTCTCTCATGAATAAATAAATAAAATCTTTAAAATCTTTAAAAAAAACCTGATAATTTGGATAATGTTCTCCCCTCCCCCCATATTAGTCTAGAGTTTGGCTAGGTTGATTGATCTCAGAATTCTTTATTGAGAATAATTCCTGATTCTCTCATGTTTCCCAGGACTGCAGAGCCAATGAGTAGCCAAACTGTTGAAACAAATTATTTTTGGCATGGGAGCCCAGTCCTTCTAAAACCTAAATATTTCTTCTTGGAGTCATTCTGCAGCCACTGGAGAAAATCAGGGTGCAGATTCAGTAATCTCAACTGGTACCTTCCAGCTATAACATTCTGTAAAATTTGTCTCACCTGGGCTAGAGATTGGGTGTTCAAATGAACCAAACAATCAATATGTAAACTCTTGACCCAAAGGATATTTGATACCCCATGTTTGTTTCCTTAATAACGTTTACAAGGAGGCTATTTCTAGCCATAATATGCCTTCATGGGAGAGCTCTGAAAACTGGGTGATAGGGCTAGAGTTTCTGCCCATGGAGAAATCACCAGTTCTGAAATGTGACTTCTGACTATAGTAACAAATGCTTAAGGCCATCATTCACTCTGTGGGGAGGGGGAGGAGGTTTTTGGAGAAGAGACACAGGCAGCACAGAATAATGATAAAAACTAATATTTCAGAAATAATCTTTTTGGACATTTGCATTTGCTTGTTCTGACCATTTAATGACCAAAATAACACTTTTATAAATATGCAGGCCAAGGATCATCCCTGATGTTCCCACATTAGAAGAATGTTATAGATGTTAGCAAATAGCAAGCTACTGTTTAGAGTTGTCTTCAGGAGTGTAATTGGCAGGGGTGTATATAAGAAGGAGAAAAGCCATGGAAAGATTTTTCTATGGAAATAAGTAATCAGAGAGAAATTTCCCAAAATAAGTCTTTCTGTGCTCCAATGACTTATGACTATATATCTCCCAATGATGCAGTATATACATGCACATACATATATAACCCACTTCAATGTCTGCTTATGTTATCACTGCTCCTGTAATGTCTTTTTCCCTCTTATTTATCTAGTAACTACCCATCACTCAAGATGTGTCCTGTAGAAACATGGCCCATTCATTGAAAGCCTATATTCTCCATGAAGTCTTTCCCACCTACTCAAGCCATAGTAGCTTTTCATTCCTCAAACCTCAGTAACATTTCTGATCAATTCCATTCAATTCTTTGATTGTTCCTTAGTTGTTTCATTGGAAATCGTAAAGCATACTAGCTAAAAGTATATAACCTCGGTGAACTCAGATAATATATATATGACCTTTAAAAGCCTCTCATCTATTAGTGGCATCTGGGTGGCCCAGTGGGTCAAGCATCCAATTCTTGGTTTGGGTTCAGGTAGTGATACTCATGGGTTGTGGGATCCAGCCTTAAGTCAGGCTTCCCACTCAGTGGAGAGTCTGCTTGAAGATTCTCTCCCTCTGCTCCTCCCCCAATCTATCTCTCTAAAATAAACAAATCTTTAAAAATAAATAAAAGCCTCTCATCTCTTTTTTTTTCTAATTTTTTTAAATTTATTTATGATAGTCACAGAGAGAGAGAGAGAGAGAGAGAGAGGCAGAGACACAGGCAGAGGGAGAAGCAGGCTCCATGCACCGGGAGCCCGATGTGGGATTCGATCCCGGGTCTCCAGGATCGCGCCCTGGGCCAAAGGCAGGCGCCAAACCGCTGCGCCACCCAGGGATCCCTCATCTCTTAAATAGAGATATAAATAGTCCCTTTCGTAAGGTTATTTTGAAAGTTAAATGAGAATAATGCATGCCAAGTGCTTTACATAGCATATGGTGAGTGTTCAATACTTAGTGGTAGTATTGGATGGAGGTAGTGAGAGTAGAGATACCAGTAATAATCATTATGACCATCATTGGTCTCTTAAATTAAATTGTATATATAACCTTTAAAGCCAGGGACTTGCATATCCTATCTGCTTATTCTCTGTTGTCCCCCTAATTCCCAAAATACTCAATTGGCTAATTTGATATCAGTTGATTGTATGTCCATCTCTATTCAATATTACTGCCTCAGAGATATGAAATTATATCAAAAATACAACTTTTCATTTTTTTATTGCTACTGTGGAAACCCTTGAGTGATTTTTTCTTGGTTTGCACGCATGAGTAATTTGGATGGAAACTGCTGAAGTAATCATACACAACTAGACTATGAAAAAAATGGGAAAACCTCTTAATCATCCCAAGCTCCTATGGTATATATAGTTGGAGGAGGGTACTCAAAAAACTATAAAACTCCGATGAATGAAATCAAAGAAATAAATAAATGGAGAGATAGTTCATGTCCATGGATAGGAAGATTCACTATTACCAAAATGTCAATTCTTCTCAACTTAATTTAATACAATCCCCATCCAAATCCAAGCAAGTTATTCTGTGGATATCAACAAACAGATTCTAAAGTTTATATGGAGAGGCAAAAGACCCAGAATACCCAACACAATATTAAAGAAGAATGAAGCTGGAAGGCTGATGCTACCCAACTTCAATATTTACTAAAAAACTACACTGATCAAGCCAGTATGGTATTGGTGAAATAACAGACAAATAGATTAATGGAATAGAATAGAGAACCCAGAAATAGACCCCACAAATAGAATCAACTGATCTTTGGCAAAGGAATAAATGCAATATGGTGGAGCAAAGATAATCTCTTCAACAAATGTGCCAGAACAACTGGAAATGTATGTGCAAAAACAAAATCTAGACTCAGATTTTATACCCATCACAAAAATTAACTCAAAATGGATCATAGACCAAAATGTGAAATGCAAAACTATAAAACTCCTAGAAGATAACAATAAGAGAAAACCTAAAGAACCTTGTATATGGCAATGACTTTTTAAATACAACAGTAAAGACCTGATCCATGAAGGAAATTATTGATAACCTGGAGTTTTTTTAATTAAAATTAAAATAAAATAAAAAACAAAATTTTTTGCAAAGGACATATAAAGAGAATGAGAATACAAGCCACAGACTGGGAGAATATATTTGCAAAAGACACATCTGATAAACGACTATTATCTAAAATATACAAGGAACTCTTAAAGCACAATAAGAGAACAAACAGCTCAATTTAAAAACAGGTCAAAAACTTTAATAGCCACCTCACTAAGATATACAGATGGCAAATAAATGTATGCAAAGATGCTCCATGTTATATATCATTGGGAAAATGTAAATTAAAACAACAAATACCACTAGACATTTATTAGAATGGCCAGAATCCAGAACAGTGTCAACGCTAAATACTGGTGATGACATGGAACAACAGGAACTCTCATTTATTGCTGGTGGGAATGCAAAATGGGACAGCCACTTATTTTTTTTTAATTTTTTTATTGGAGTTCAATTTGCCAACATTTAGCATAAAACCCAGTGCTTATCCCACCAAGTGCCCCCCTCAGTGCCCGTCACCCAGTCACCCCAACCCCCCACCCACCTCCCTTTCCACTACCCGTTGTTCATTTCCCAGAGTTAGGTGTCTCTCATGTTTTGTCACCCTCACTTATATTTTCACTCATTTTCTCTCCTTTCCCTTTATTCCCTTTCACTAATTTTTATATTCCCCAAATGAATGAGACCATATAATGTTTGTCCTTTTCCGATTGACTTATTTCACTCAGCATAATACCCTCCAGTTCCATCCATGTCGAAGCAAGTCGTCGGTATTTGTTTTTATAATGGCTAAGTAATATTCCATTGTATACATATACCACATCTTCTTTATCCATTCATCTTTTGATGAACACCGAGGCTCCTTCCACAGTTTGGCTATTATGGACATTGGGACAGCCACTTTAGAAGACAGGTTGGCAATTTCTTACAAAACTAAACATGCTCTTACTATACAATCCTCTGATTATGCTGCTTGTTATTTACCCAGAGGAGTTGAAACTTGTGTTCACACAAAAATGTGCACATGGATGTTTATAGTAGTTTTATTCATAATTGTCAGAACTTTAAAACAACTACAATGCCCTTTGGTAGGTGAATGGATAAATAAAGTGTGGTATGTCCATATGATGGAATGTTATTCAGGACTAAAAGGAAATGAGCTATCAAGCCAAGAGAAGATACAGAGGAACATTAAATGACTACTACTAAATGAGAGAAGCCAATCTGAAAAGGCTGCATGTTGTATGATTCCATCTATATGATGTCATAGAAGTGAAATTGTGGAGATGGAATATGATCAGTAATTGCCAGGGGTTAGGGAGGAGGGAAAGATGAATAAACAAGCACAGAGGATTTTTAGGACAGTGAAAATATTGCGTATGATACCACAATGATGTATACATGTTATTATATATTTGTCCAGACCCTTATAATGTACAAGACCAAGAGTTAACCCTAATGTAAACTCTGGCTTTTGAGTGATTATGATGCATCAGTGTAGATCCATCAGTTGTAACAAATGTGCCGCTCTGGTAGGGGATGTTGATAATGGGGTGGGGGGCTGTGCATGTGTGGGGGCTGGGGGTACATGTGAAATATCTGTACCTTCTCCTTAATTTTGCTGTGAACCTAAAACTGCTCTAAAAAAATAAAGTCTTTATTTAAAAAAAGAAACAAGAGTGAAGGAAGGAACAGAGGGAGCAAGAGAGAGAAAGAAACACATTAAAATGCCAGCTGGTGAACTGCTTTCAAATTCTATGACTTCCTGCCAATTCAAGCTCTATTGTTTTAACCCTTGTGAAGACTGGAATCAAGGCCCTATCTAACATTTGTCCATCAGTCCATTTCTGTAAAGGGTTTGCCAGTTTATGTTAAGTAAATAACATACTGAAACCTTTATATAACAAATTATTTTGCTTATCATTTCTCTTTAGCTGATAATAGTAGAACTCTGAATGTGGATTCCACTGCAATGACGCTACCTATGTCTGATCCAACTGCATGGGCCACAGCAATGAATAATCTTGGAATGACACCACTGGGAATCGCTGGACAACCAATTTTACCTGGTATGCTATTTTCAATCATGTCACAAGTGTTTCTTTTTATTGGCCACGTGGCAATAAATGTAACACTATGACACAACTTATTTTGAAGTTGACATTTACCAGATTCTGCCTAGAGTGTGCATTTTTGTAATATGAGCTTTATAGGCTGAGTGGCCAGTAGTTACTAGTATACTCCCTATCACACTATGGGTAAGCTAGGGATATAGCTGATGCAGGATATGGTCATTGAATATTTAAATAGCTCATTAAAATAAAAGACAACAGAATTTAGCAATGAATTACAAGGTTCATCTAATTTTATAGATTCAAAGAATACAAACATGGAGAGGAAATGAGAATAGACTCAAAAATCATAGATTCCTCAAGTGGGGGAAAAGGAGATGGTGGGGACCATCCCAAAGTTGTTCACATTGAATAACTGTTCATATTTTTTTCAACAAAGTAACCAGTAAGAGAATGGGCATGATGTACTAACTCCATCTCCACTAACAATAAAATCAGAAGAAAAATGCCACAGCATCTGATGTGTTTGGTTTTAAACACAAAAAAAGTCTTCTGTACTGTCAGAACTATTAACTGTTAAAATGGATTTGTGAAGACATTAGGGAATTGCCATCTTAAGAAGCCTTGGGTGCTTTTAAAATAGCCTAAACATTAATCTCCCCAGGTTCATGTAATTGTGGTCCTACTTCAAAGAATGATAGGACTAGGCCAATGAAGTACCTTGCTACTCAAAGTATAATCTGGATAACCTGGGAACTGTTAAGAAGCCCAGAATATTAGATACCAGCCCAGAACTACTGAATCAGAAGCTGCATTTTAACACGATCCCCAGGTTATTCACAAACACAATAAAGTTGAGAAACAGATCTAGAGTGATGCCACTTTATTGTGCCATTTGTTTATATAGTAAGTGACCCCTACTCCCCCTAAAACAATTTCACAATTCCAGTTCAGATTTTAAATCTGAGGTATAATTGGGGGGCATTGTAGGGTAGGCAATGATACTTAATCTTAATAATAAATTAAGAAATATGATTACATAGAAAGCTGGAAATAAGCATAAAAGCAGCCAAATATAAAGAAAAAATATGGAATGAGAAATGGGTGGAGAGCTAAGGAGCTTGGGTTCTGTATATGGCAGAGGCAAAGAACTGTCCCACCAAACTATAATCCATGCCCTGGACTATAGTTGACTAGATTGTATCATACTCCATTAGACCAACCATGATTAAAGTGAGCAACCAGGGATCCTTTGACAGCCAAATGATTGGACCATAGTTCTCCTTAGGTTTTAAATGACTAGTGGGAGCCAATCTGGAATCAGCAGATGCTATGACAGGACCCAGTATTGCATAATGGTTAAGCGCTCAGACTTTGGAGTCAATATCCTTGACTTCCAAGGCTGTTTTTTCACTACTTTATCTTGAGTAGTTAAAAATCCTCTAGGAGACTCAATTTCTGCATTCATAAAAATCAGACTAATAATACTTAACCCTTAGGGGTTTTGTGGCAATTAAATTGTGCTTAGCACAATGCCTGGTACATAGTGCTCAAACATGTTGGCTATCAAAATACTTTAAAATCATTATTAATATATTTCTTACAGATATTTTTAAAGAGTATAATGGGTCTTTTAAATTCAGTTCTTCCGCATTATTTCACTGTAATAGAATTTAAGCTAAAACACTATATATTATTTTATAGCTCCATATGGAGTGGTCCTGAGTCACAATCTCTTGTAGTCTAGAGAGACTAGACAATCTGATTTGCCTTCCATATTACAAGTTTATGGAAATCCAAACTGTATGGGTATATGTCTGGGGAAAAATGTTGAGGCAAGATCTGCTCTATGCCAAGGGGACTCTATGTTAGTTATATCAGATTTGCAAATTACCACATGTAAACCCAAACCTAGGCTCACACAGTAATCTTTGATGCTTAGCCACCCATCTATAATGTGGAGGAAGAAAGGCTTAGCATTGACAGTAAAAAAATCATCCAAGCCATCATTATAGACCCAAAGCTTATGCTGGGGTCAATAACAGACCTAAAAAACTGAGTAGGTTTTCTTAACAGTAACTTGGAGGGCTATTCCTACAGAAAGAGTATCTTGTTTAGTATTTAACAACATAGGCCTTAAAGACAGACTGCTTGGGTATGGCTCTTTGCTCTGCCACTTGCTAGCTATGTGGCCTCGCACTAGATGCTTGACTTGTCTGTACCTCACTTCCCTCATCTGTAAAGCGGGGATAACAATAGTATCTACTTCATAGGATTGCTATAAAGATTAAATAATATGCTTAACCTAATGTTTTGCATATAATAAGTACTCAATAAAGGTTAACCATCATCATTATTATTACTATTAGTAGTACTATATGCTCTTTAAGATAAAGGAAATACTAACATACTTCCTTCAAATGGCTGCTAAGCTGCCACCATCAGCTCTAATGAGTGTTCCTTACATCCACTTCCAACCAGACATTTGAAATGTCAAGAGTGATTTTAATTTCTACTTCTAACCCTCTACCTACACCTTATTTTCTTAAGCACTATGAAGAAATAGATTCTCAGGGCCTCCAACAACTTTGTGATTCAGTGATCTTTTAGCTATGCTCTAGGGAAAGTTATTTGACTTTTTGGAAATCAGATATTAGAAATGCAGATTTTTTAAAAGATTTATTTATTTATTTGAGAGAGAGCACATGAGTGAGTGTGTGTGTGCGTGAGGTGGGGGGCAGAAAGAGAGGGAAAGAAGCAGACTCTCTGCCGGGCTCAGAGCCCCATGCCAGGCTCAGTCTCAGGATCCTGAGATCATGACCTGAGCCAAAATCAAGAGTCAAATGCTGAACCAACTGAGCCACCCAGGCACCCCAGAAATACTGATATTAATTTTTTTAGTGCCTTTCTTTTCTTAAAAGTACATGGGACAATAGTATTGGGCTGAGACATACTTTGTGAAGCTATCTGTAAAAGCACTTGAGTTTTGGGTGAATTGATTTTTCTCTCTGTATTATTTTAGGAAGACAATTTAACCATTGAGATTAGAACATGGGTTCTGGATCCAAACTGCCTAGTTCAAATAAATCCATGTCCTACCATTAAGAGGCTGTGTAAACATTGGCAAGTTACTTAACCTCTCTAGGCTTTAGTTTCTTCACCTGTAAAACAAAGATAATAATGGCACCTGTGTCGTAGGGTTGTTGTGAAGATTAATGAGTTAGTACATTAAAGTCCTAGAATGATGCCTGGTGATCACAGTGAGTGATCTCTTGGTGAATTTAGCTATTATTATTATTGTCTCAAGTTCGCATCTGATATATGGCTCACAAAAAAAAATTGAATTATGGCTCATCTGTATTCTTAGCAACTGTGAAGGGTAACAAATTCAGAAATGAAATCTTCCCCAGGAGAGGTGCTGGACAATGACACTGATGACTGCTCCTTATAAATCTGAAAGGGTGTCCACAGAAATGGAAAGTTAGCACCAAACTCCAATGCTGCCTACCCTTCTTACCCAGGCTTTGTGAAAGGGTGCCTGTTATCTTTATTATGTAATGTTTTAACTGAATGGGCTAACACATCCCTCATTCCTTTCTCCACTCCTCAAGGTTCCTTAAAATTGAAATGGCAGCCAATGATCCACATGGAACTGTTCCCTGAGGTCACCCACTGATGGTTCAGGAATTCAACTACTTTTCTGCCCATTAAGTTTCCTTCTGACACAACAGATCTTTTTTTGTGCTATCTCATCTAGCCAGTGACAATAGAAAAGGCTTTTGGCATTGATGAAAAACAAATGATACATAAGCTTCCTTGACTTGCCCTAGAGAGCTCAAATCCATAATCATGGAAGCTGAGTCTCTTGGACACATGTCATTAGGGCAGTGTCTGACTTATTATGTTCATTACGTGGGAAGCAGAGACAGGCCATCTCTGGGGTTTGGTTTGGAGCTCCCTTTCATCTAACATGGTGTTTTGTACAGCTGCTATTCAATCAAGTTAATCCACAATGATGGCAGATTAGGAGCTTCCCCTCTACCCAGCAGCTGTCTTTCCTGCAAGAGTATTTGCTTTTCCAAGCTAGTCAAACAAGACTGATGTTAGTTTTCACATGAAGAAAGGGACCAAAAACAGTCAGACCTCCAGTTTAAGGAGCATCATTCTTCCCATCATCCCAGAAGAATCCAATAATGGACTGATTAAGGAGTATTCATTGAATACTGTGCGCTCCTTCATTTTCCCTCATTAAAATATCCTTAGCATCCAAATGTGGAGCCTGGGAAGTCCCAAAGGAGAAGAGTTCTCGTTATGGTGTCTCCACTTTATTGATTATATCACCTCCATAATAGATGTTGGAAAGTATGGACTTATGGACTTTATTCCCGGAGCAAGACACTGCTCATCTATGGGCATTGTCATTTTTAAGAAGGCAGTTCTCAAGGCACCTTGGTGGCTCAATCAGTTAAGTGTCTGCCTTTGGCTCAGACCATGATTTTGGAGTCCTGGGATCGAGCCCCACTTTGGGCTCTGTGCTCAGCAGGGAGTCTGCTTATCACTTTCCTTCTGCCCCTTCCCCCCCCAACTTGCACACTTGCGTGCTCTCTGTCTCTCTCTGAGGTAAATAATTAAAATCTTAAAAAGAAGAAGAAGGCAATTCTCACTGGCCCAGAAGGCCAACTCTGATGGAAACAGAAAGAATGAAGATGTGTGACACATGACAGGTCACTGCTCTACAAGCTCCTCAAGGAAAGCCAGATTTGTGGTTCTATTATTTTTAATATCTTCCATGAAAAGAACATGCCTTCAGTGACAGATGAAGTTGAAATCCTGAGAAAGGAGAGCAGTGTTCATCAGCATGGAGAACACTTCACTGAAAGCCAATGATATGTCAAACACTATACCAAATAGAATTAGTGCCTCCATAAAACAAGCTTGTTTTTACGGGGGCCAGCGCCTGGTCAATTTATTTCAGCAAACATTCACAGACGAACAGCCCAGGCTGGAAACGGCTTAAGCCAAGCATGGCCCTTGCCGTCTAGGCTGCCCTGGGGCGGCGACAGAGGGCCACATACCCAAGGAAAGCTAATTCAGACCGAGTCTCGGCAAATGTCATCATCAAGGGCCAAAGAGCCATGCAAAACTAGGAGGAAGTGGTTCATCATGCCCAGGGAGGCCAGGAACCAACTTGGAGAGGAGATAGGATTCAAATCAGGCTGGAGGAAGTCATGGAAGGTGGAGAGGCACCTGTGATGATGCCTGCTATATGCAAAGTACTATGAGAAGCCCTGGGAATAAAGCAATGAACAAAAAAAGACAATATTCCTGCCCTAATACTTGCTTCAGTACTTTAGAACCCCCATATTCTCTCCCTAATTCATCTCATATATGAGATGCCTCTTGAATGATAATAGCTCATAGGCTTCCTATCCATTTTGTTCATTTGTGCTTTTATTCACCCACCCATTCTTTAAAAATGTATTGATCTAGGATCTGGGGGATCCAAAACGGGCATAGCTCAGTCCTTGCCTTTAAACTCAAAGTCCAGTAGCAGAGACAGCAAAGTTAATATCATAACACTACAATGTAGCAAATGTCTTAGAAACATGCAGAAAAGTACTGTTTTTGCCAGAGTGGGATGAGGGGGAGTGCTAGGTAGGTGGTTGTGGTCTGGAAAGGTTCACAGAAGTGGTAATATTTGAGCTCAGTGTCCAGAGATATGTAAGAATATGGCAGATGGGGAAAAAAGGCTAAGAATGGTCCAGGAAGAGGAAACGATGCATCAATGATTAGAAAGCATGCAAGAGTATATGGTATGGGCACAGTGGTTAAATATTGAGTGAAATTACATCACCCCATTCCATAGGCAGCTTATAAGTAAGCTTACAGTAAAAGAGAAAAGTCAGAAGTAAGATAAACCAGCATCTAGGAAAATATAAGTGAAGATCAAAAGTGAAGACCAAGTGAGGAGGTAAATTAGAATTCAGATGTATGGGTCATTGGATCCTACCCAATTTCTAAAGTTGAGCTATACCTGTGACCAGGTAGCTAAAACAGAAAGGGAAACCTGATCGGTTACATAATGTGCATTTTCCATGAAGAGAAAATATACCAAACCTCAGAGAAGTCAAACTTTTCATGGCCCTTCACAATTTTGTGTGTGTGTTTGACATTTTTGTTCTGAAAAAATTTTCTCATAGGGAGCTTCAAATATAGGAATAGACACTTACTGAGGTAGTTGAGTGATTTCTGATGCCCAAGCATGGGTGTGTAGCCCAGGACTAGTCAATATTACTTTCCTTAGTTTGTGCAAAATATAAAAACTAAAAATATGGTGATTTTTACATAAAGCTAAATTTGCTCAGTTGAAAAGACTGTTTTTTATTCTGAGATTATAGACTTTCTACATTTTGGTTTTAAAATGTTCTGTCTTTTATGAACTATGCTGGCTAGTTTCTGTTATTTTTCCCCACATCCTTTCTTGGCAAGTTAGAAGGGGGAATAATTAAATGTATGTATGTATGTAATTCTATTTTATTCCTCTCAAATCTAGAAATATGGGAACCATAGATGTAGCATGAAATGTCCTCACTAATGCCCCTCCAAAGGTGTTCATAGCATCCTATGATGAGAGCCACAATCATGACCCTGAATCTGTCAAATGTTCTAACAAGGCAAGAACACAGTATAAATAAATAGAAAGGAATAGGTGGAAGATGGGCTAGAAAGGTAAATATTTGCAAAAATTTATACTAAAGAAATTAAGTTTTGTTAGAAATTTGAAATCAAAGATGAGATTTACTGAGGTGTCTTTGTGAACCAAAATTATGCCATATAACCCACCCAAGCCTAGTTTGCTACCTTATTTGCCGTTGTACATGAACGAGGCCCTGCTTCAACTTTCCAGTTGGCCTGAAGCAAGAGTTTAAATGATCTTCTGGAGAAGTAGGCAGATATTAGTAGAATTTGAGAGTCATCATGCAAAAATTTGGAAACTTGTGCTCTAAGAGGGCTAGTGATAACTGTAGCATCATCTCACAGTACAGCCCGGCTGTCCCTAGAAATATTTGTTCTCTCTTCAGGTTGACTGCTTGAAAGGTCTTCTTGAGGATGTGCATAAAGAAGAGGCAGTCACTGTAGTGGGTTAAAATTTTAACCACTGTAGTGGGTTAAAATTTCTCAATACCAAGGTATAATT
The DNA here is from genome assembly GCF_003254725.2 of Canis lupus dingo. Taxonomy (NCBI): domain Eukaryota; kingdom Metazoa; phylum Chordata; class Mammalia; order Carnivora; family Canidae; genus Canis; species Canis lupus. The sequence goes on along the minus strand of NC_064281.1, from coordinate 102,273,746 downwards.
ATTAGTTTTCCAATGAATTTTGTGGGAACTCTAAATAAATAGCAAGAATGTCCCAGAAATGTATACCTCAATTAGAATCATAATTCTCTGTGAAATGCCTTAATTGTATTTAGATCCCATTTGGAGCACTTATTTTAGACTAATCTATGGTTGTATTACAGTGGTTTTACTGTGAGTGCAAACTACCTCCTGGTGCTCAAAGGATCTCTGGAACACTTAACAGCATGGACATACCTTTATGGGCTGGGGAGCACATGGATAGGGAGAAGTCATTAAGTGCAGGCAGAGCCTTTCTGAGGGTGTGAATGGACTTCCAGCCAGCCAGAATCAGATCCAGTTCTAAAAAGGCAAGACTAGGGATCCCTGGGTGGCGCAGCGGTTTGGCGCCTGCCTTTGGCCCAGGGTGCGACCCTGGAGACCCGGGATCGAATCCCACATCGGGCTCCCAGTGCATGGAGCCTGCTTCTCTCTCTGCCTCTCTCTCTCTCTCTCTCTCTCTCTCTCTCTCTTTCTGTGACTATCATAAATAAAAATTAAAAAAAATAAAAAGGCAAGACTAACTATAAATGTGTCATCTCTTATCTTTGCTCACCTCCAGCTCATACACTGCCACAATTTCAGCTTCTTCTGTGGGTCAAAGTTGAGACAATGGATTTAAAATAGAGGCATCTAGGGATGCCTGGGTGGCTCATCTGCCGAGCATCTGCCTTTGGCTCACGGTGTGATCCCATGTCGGGGGATTGAGTCCCACATCGGGCTCCCTGTGAGGAGCCTGCTTCTCCCCCTGCCTGTGTCTCTACCTCTCTCTGTATTTCTCATGAATAAATAAATAAATAAATAAATCTTTAAAAAATAAAATAGAGGTGTCTAAATTACCTAATAGTGTGGCAATTCATATGTCGAACATCTCAAGAGGAAATTCTAGGTGTAGAGATAAGCAAACAGATGGTAGCCTTTTGGACAGAAATATTTGAAGGCCTGCTGCAGGTTAAGTAGTTAGAGACAGACCTTAATCTGACAAGGAGTATCTTGTTTTCCTGTGGATCCATGGACTTTTTGGGAAGCAATATAGACTAATGGTAAAGAGTATTGTTAGTAAAAGCCACCTACTGTATGGCCTTACAGTGTTAACTCTGTGAGCTTCAATTTCCTCATCTGTAAAATAGAGAATATATATTGCCCATTCCTTAGGACTGTGAAGATTAAATGAGATGGTATGTATAAAATTGAATCATTAGCTGGAAATTCATATAAACTCAATTAATGGATAGTATTTTGGACACCATCCCTTTTCCTCTGCCACAAAAGTGGAGTTTGCATTTTACAGGAAGAACAACACTGTGAACCATCCTGCCAGAAAATATCAAGGGCTGAACCATAAAATTGGCATGTGTGGTGTCTTTATCAGGCATCAAAAATGGGCAACCTCTAAGATTTCTAGTGTTTTCTTTTTTTCTGATTTCACAATATTTTTTAAAATTTCTTTTATTAATTATTTTTATTGGAGTTCAATATGCCAACATATGGCATATCACCCAGTGCTCATCCTGTCAGGTGACCCCCTCAGTGCCTGTCACCCAGTCACTCCAACCCCTCCTGGCATCAAACTATTAAATGGATGGACATATGAACGACTGAATGGCAGCATAGAAATGGTATGTGCCTCCAGTGTAACTCTCTGGCTCAAATGCATAAAGAAAATAGAGGATGATTTACTCCTAGGTAACTACTCTAGATTGAATGAGCACAAATTGCTAGGGAGCAGGAATGTTTAAGGCTACATTGAAGTAGTACTTGAAATCATGTAGTGGAGCTGCAACTCAGAGGAGCAAGCTGGCCCAACTAACACAGCATTCATAGCATCTCTAATAAGTTGGGATTTGGAGAAGTTCATGAATCAGAAGAGGGAATACAAACCAACCTCTTATGATACTTCCAGGCATGACAATGCCAAGAGTCAGAAGGCTGTAAGGAAAAAGTGCTAGAAGAGATATAAAAGCAAAACAGAATGGGGTTTTTGTTGTGGGAAGGACTTTGGAGGAATACCTTGGCCCTTTCCATAATCCTTTTATAAAATGATTTCAAATCTCCTTCAGAAGTTTGATTTCCTAACATAAATGTTAATACTACATACTTGTTGGTGTACTTCTCAAGCCAGGCTGGAGGCCTCAGAGAGATAATTTCTCTGGTGTTCATATTCCCAAATGTGTTTTAAATTGTCGGACTTCTTTGATTTTTCAGGTTCTGCAATACTTGTATAAGTCTGATAATTTCAAATGGTTATTTTCTTGGTTGGCATTAGAAATTCACATCGACTTTGGTGCTTAATGGTTGAAGATAAACAAAAGAAATAATCAATGTGTTAGGAGCCTTTGAAATGTCATGTGCAACCTGCCCTCTAGCAAGCTCTGCTAGTCAGTGTAGCCTATGGAACTCTTGGCATATTGAACACAAGGAAGAAAGGGAGTTTATCTACTTTCGCTTTAGCCATATGTCATGAATATATTTGCTTTTAAATGAATTTCATAAAATATTAATGTAATCATACCAAACAGAGTGGTGAGTACATCAGTCAGGAGTTATATTTATCCAGTGTATTTGTTTTTTGTTTGTCTCCATTTATTAGTAGACAATACATGGAGACAGGCATTTCTTTCTCAGTCGAAGTGGCAGAACTTGTTTAATGAACTAATGTTTCTGTAATCTGTGGTAAGGTAGAGTTCTGAGTGACAGAGCTATATGAATAACAATGAGGAGGCAGACAGAACAATAAAAGAAAGACAAACATTTCTGTTGAAGGAGAAAAATAGATGGAATTGTTTAGTTAGCACACAATCTAATCTGATCTTTTCCTACTGAAAATTAAGAGTTTGTAAATGGGTTAGATAATGTTAACAGTTTCTCCAAAACCACATACACAAGGAATCAAAATATCGAAAGACAAAAATGGCATTTTTAAACACAGCATTCTTATTCTACAGCACAGGAACATAGGGTATCAGGGGCCTAAGTCCTCTAAGATGGAAACGAAGACCTAGACCCCCTGCCCCCACTTGATAGAGCCTGACATATAAAAAGCTATCACAAATGCTTGTGTAATGTGGGAATGAATGCCTGAATAAGTGAACTTATTGATATGTGTATGCATGTTTTGAATGGAAGGAGGGAAACTTACCTATCAAGACTACCACCTATCATGCCAGAGGTTTTCATATCTGTTCTGTTCTTTCATCCTTTGAGCCAAATGTCATCATTTATCCACACTTCTATCAAAAAAGAAATAGTGTTATGTTACCAGACATTAAGAAACCTTCCGAGATCCCTGGGTGGCGCAGCAGTTTAGCACCTGCCTTTGGCCCGGGGCGCGATCCTGGAGACCCGGAATCGAATCCCACGTCGGGCTCCCGGTGCATGGAGCCTGCTTCTCCCTCTGCCTGTGTCTCTGCCTCTCTCTCTCTCTCTCACTGTGTGCCTATCATAAATAAATAAAAAAAATTAAAAAAAAAGAAACCTTCCTTAAGGTCATATAACTAGTATATGGAGGAAAGTAAAGATATGAGAGCCACAGAGAGGGAGGAAGGGAGCATGTGTGTGTGCGTGCACACAGACACATACACACATGCATGTGAACAAGGGCATGTTGGCTGAACTGACATGTGAAAGGCTAAAAGTAAATTTGTTTTCTGAAAAATAAAATTTCTTCTAATTTCTTGGAAGAAATTTTTTTCTTCCCAAACATATCTGGGGTCTGGATATTTCAGCATTACAGGAATATGGGAAGATGGGGAATGCCCTCGCTCTTGTAGGCTGACTTTGCAATGGAGGATGCACATGTGCTACCCGCCTGCATATCTGCCTGATCTAAAGACTCACCCCTATTGGGCCTATTGTATCTGAAGTTCTGCTTCTAGAGGGACCACAGATTCTCTCCGCTGTTTAGATTCCCCCCTTCAATATCTTGGAAGCCACCCAGGGGATTCAGAGCCAGCTTAAGGACACGCTTATAGGTGTTGCCCCCTCAAGCCTCTGTGGTGAGCAGAGTAAGGTTTTGAGGAGTCAGACCCACACTACTACTTAACTGCCCCTACATTATCAAAACTCTTTATGCAATATTTTCTTTGTTTGCAGTCCATTGTGCATTCTGTAGCAAAAGATAGCAGTGAGAGCTATCTAAGGAAGTAGAATGCATTTCCTTCTCTCAAAGAACTTGCATTTTGATACAGAGACAAAATTTAAATGAAATTAGTACCACCCTTAGACCCAGGCAAGTGAGACCTTTGCCCTAGGTCTGCATCTCAGGGGACCTCATGCTTTGAGATGCCTATCTTGATATTTTCTAAGTCCCCGCCTGGTGCTAAGGACCAGTCAGGTAGGTAGTGTGATCAGAGTAGGTGGCCTGAGTCCAGAATAGGTCCTAGAACCTATAGGTTCTAATCTTAAGAAGCACCTTTCTTGAGATGTTTAAAGTTCCTCTTCATTGCCTGGAACTGACCAGGGCTTACAGTGCTGTCTAAGCAAGGAGTCCCATTCTCAAACTAAACCTCTGTGGTCCCCAGTCCTCCTTTCTCCCCTTTGGGGCATTCTCCAATCCTCTACTCCACATGTGGAGTCAACCAGATTCTACAAGAAGCTTCAGAACTCCTGCCTATGGAGTCCTCCCAGAGTCTTGGTTCCAGAAAGGTAGCCTGGTAAGTAAATCACTCCAGCTGCATGGTATGGTATTTCTTTCATGATATCTCATGAGATTATGCCACTGAAATAGTGTTGATGCTGATTTGGTATGAATCGAATGGTGTATATAGATTAGCCCCACAGAAAAACATTTGTTTGAGGGCCCCTACATATCCTAGAAGCATCCCTAAATGAAAATATTATGCAAAATAAAATGAAATTCAGTGGCAACAAATGTAGAACAGATTTTCAACACAGAGTTGAGAGTGAACCAGAATTATCTGGAAAAAGTTCTTCAGAGAGAATGGCCTTAAAGTGTTCTCTAAGGCAGGCCTGTAAGTATGGGGAGAATTTGGGGAGGCTCAAATGGTTCCAGGAAGGGAGAACAACATGAACAAAAGCACAGAGAACAGTTGTTTATTGAGTATTTTTTGTGCTATACATTATGCTAAGTACTTTGCATTCATCATTTTATTTGTCACAGCTCCCCATAAAGTAGGGGTTTGCAAACGAGGAAATGGAGGTTCAAAAGATTCATCCTACAAATAATAGAAACAAATAATAGGAGGACCCAGATCTAATTCCCAAAATTATATGTACTTAACACCATGCAATACTGCAAAAAAGTCAAGAAGTATTACAAGGGTTAGCAAGAAGCCTTGTCTGAATGGAGCAGAGGGTGTGTGTTGGGAACCAGTGGAAGGCAAGATCAGCAGACAAGGTACAGTCATAGTATGAAAGGCCTTGGATATCAAAATGAGATATAGAGATAAATAGACTGATCAGGCAAAAACAAACAGCCCTATAGCAAAAGAAAAATGCACAAGTAGAATATAGTGTTTAAGACCTGGTGATGCCAATGCCATGTTTTCTTAAATATTTTGCCTCTGTCTTAGAAAGATCCTTGGTTTGAAATTTATAAGGTAATATTCTACCTCTACCTGACCTTGCCTGCTGTTGTTTATTGTTCTCTCTTTTCTCTCCTTTTTTTAGACTTTGATCCTGCTCTTGGAATGATGACTGGAATTCCACCAATAACTCCAATGATGCCTGGCTTGGGGATAGTGCCTCCTCCAATTCCACCAGATATGCCAGTAGTAAAAGAGATCATACACTGTAAAAGCTGCACGCTTTTCCCTCCAAATCCAAGTAATATTCTGCTTTTTCTCCACACAAGTCACAATGTTTTGGTGTCTAGGAACACTTTATTCTTTTTCAAAAGAATACCCAAGGGCTTCATAGATGTATGTAAGAAGCTTCACCTAGAAAACAGAAGACAGAAAATTTTCTATTAGTAGGCACAGCTGAATTTTATGCACAGAACAGTAGATTTCTGTGTGCTAATTGTAGTACAAATGATAAAATATGTTTCTAATGCCATCTGGTAAGGAATTCAAGTGTGTTCATACAAAAAGAGAAACCTGATACAAATTGTTCAACACTGTCATTTGCAGACTCTCTTTTTCATAACTGGCCTACATGCTGTGATGGCAGTAATAGAGTGTGTCTGAGCCTACCTATGGCACATGAGAATATATATTTGGTGCTAAGAATCCTCCGTTGCTACCAGCTATTCACACATCACTCAAACTACTGCTATTTAACTGATGAGCTGCAACAGACAGTGGGGTGAGGTTTAACTTCAATGAGGGCAAAGAGTAATACTGAGACTAAGTCATACCACTTGCATCCATCCAGTTAATGAAATTCATGTGGAAATGATCTAGGGATCATTGTCAGTAATGAATGGGTTTCTCCTTAGACTCTTAACATATGCAAAGATATGGTGGCCATATTTCACTTAAAATATAACAGCAATAAGTGACTCAAACTCTTTTTCCTGAATCTATTTGGGGTTTTATTTACTTTAAGCAGATCAGAAGTTATTTCTGCACATGACCCAAGCCTCATTAAAGCTTTTTCCACAATTCTAGTGGTGGTGCTGGGTGGCCTACTTATGGAAGCTGCCACTACCATGCTGAGATTAAAGCTGTCAAGGGACACATCCAAGGGTTCAGGCCATAGATCAAATGAACTTGCCTTATCACAATAAACATAACTTCTGACATGTGACTTCAGATGACTATTTCATCTCCCACCTTAGGCAGGAATCAATTTATCATAGAATCAGGCCCTAGCAGGGACCCAGATTCTACTTAGAATCTGCTAGAAACTGTGAGGATTTTAAAATCAGTCAGAGTTAGTTGAGCAAATCACCTTGGCCCCTTTTGCTAGTGAAAAATGTTCTTAATGCCTTCTCCGGGTCTTTGAACTTGATTGTCAGCAGCGTACTTCCTTCCAGGCCAGTAAGAAATCTAGGAGGCTAGCATCTCAGAAGACCAAATTGGGAGAAGAGCTAGTATATCACAGGAGAATTAGGAAATGGAGAGGTAAGATGGCATAGTGGGCCTTACCTCCCAGCTCAAGTGGCCATTCCCGGGTTTGTGTTTAGAGCGTAGGTGAATGAATGGCATTGTACTCTTGTCTCTTACCAGTACTGCCACTGACCTTACAAATGGACAGCAGGCTTTTTTCCCCTTTCTTCCAGTGTGTTGCTTTTGGAATCAAGAAAGCTGTGCATCACTGATACTACCTTTTTTCACATTAAAAGCCATGAATTGAGGCATTTCCAGTATTAAAACCTCCTACTTATGTAAAGGTAGCATCCTGCTGGTTTAATCATCCATTTATCACATAATCAGCCTACACTAGGCTTTCATTGTCTCCATCAAGTCCAGCGTAAAAGGATGGCTCATAACCTGTAATGTCTAGGTTGAGTACAAGAGATGACTTTACAGGCTGTTCAGTCACTGAATTTCCAAAGAATAACAGATACCTTGTATATAACACATAGATCACACTGTTGAGCAGTGTTTAAAGGAATACAGATATGCACAGCTTAAAAAGGCTCTAACTTTTTTAAGAGGCTCTAATTTTTGGTAGTCTCTAGGAAAAGAAAGAAACAGACACCTCTCAAATACATTTATCCTTCCCCACCTATACATGCCTTCTCTGTTCTGAGCTAGAAGAGCCACAGAGTGAGAGGGAACATTTTACCTTCATGGCTCAATCCTTTAGTTCTTCATCTCTGTGTTAAGAATACTGACAGAGCAATTAGTGTCAGTAAAGTGGTGGCTTCTGGGAAGGAACCTGGCTTTGGAATTGAATTAAAAACCAACACTCCTGGGACCCCTGGATTGAGTGCCTGCCTTTGTCTCAGGGCATGATCCCATGGTCCTGGGATTGAGTCCCACATCGGGCTCCCTGTGAGGAGCCTGCATCTCCCTCTGCCTATGTTTCTGCCTCTGTGTCTCTCACAAATAAATAAACTCTTAAAAAAATAAATAACATTCCTGACACAGCTTAAAGTAAGCCACTGTTCTATTTCCTGTTTAGAACTTGGATTTTGTTAAAAGGGGGCTCAGGTTGATTGTGTGGGGGAAACACTAATGGAGAAGGCTCCCTTCTTTCTGTGCTGAAAGAATGGTAAGTACCATTTTTGTTAACACCCCCAGACTATAAAGGTGTGATAGGAAGAGGGGTTTGATATGCTGAAACCTTTATCTTCTCCGGAGCCTACCAGCCTTGTCTGATAAGGCCTTGATTATAAACCCCAGTACTTATGTCTGCCTCTGCCTCTGCCTCTGCCTCTGCCTCTGCCTCTGCCTCTGCCTCTGGTATATTCTCTTACACTCAGTGGCCTCTCAGCAATAAGGTCCTGTAATTTAAAGACTCTCACAGTCTCTTTATGCACCCATCAAATCTGCTTCTGTCTTGTTGCTTCATTAGAAAGTATCTTTACCATCAATTCCTTACCCTATCTCCCACCTGACACTTCATCCATGTGCTTGTTACATATATAGAACTCAAAAGTCCTGGGGCTCCCATTGCCCACAAATGCCAAGTCCAACTCCTGACTTCAGAAGCCTTTCACTGGTATGCTTCATGTGACTGTCTTCAATCCATCATTTCTACTTGCCACTTACCCACCCCTTAGTCAAGTTCAACTGCTTCCCAGTATCACCCTCCAGCCTAACTGCAAGCCTATCTTCTCCTGGAACATTTCCACTTGGAAGATACTGAAATTAAAACAATAGTTAATCATTCATCACTTTAATGCATTTTCATTTAAATATTGGGTACTAGGGCCAGTAGACAATTTTTACCCCTTAAATTACTTTCTCTCTCTGCTACTTTTAGTACTAGTGAACCCTATGAACCCTTTATCCTTTTTGAAATATTGCATCATTTGAAAGTGTAATAGTGACGAAGAGCACTAGAGAGATTATACAGATCAAGAAAAGATGACAAACAAGCAGAGTGCCCTGAGGAATTCCAACATTTTGAAATTTAAGAGAGGAGTTTGCATTTCTGTACAAAAGCCCTGTTTACTATTTCCAGTTCTTTTCTTTTTTTTATTTATTTTTTATTGGTGTTCAATTTACTAACATACAGAATAACCCCCAGTGCCCGTCACCCATTCACTCCCACCCCCCGCCCTCCTCCCCTTCTACCACCCCTAGTTTGTTTCCCAGAGTTAGCAGTCTTTACGTTCTGTCTCCCTTTCTGATATTTCCCACACATTTCTTCTCCCTTCCCTTATATTCCCTTTCACTATTATTTATATTCCCCAAATGAATGAGAACATATAATGTTTGTCCTTCTCCGACTGACTTACTTCACTCAGCATAATACCCTCCAGTTCCATCCACGTTGAAGCAAATGGTGGGTATTTGTCATTTCTAATAGCTGAATAATATTCCATTGTATACATAAACCACATCTTCTTTATCCATTCATCTTTCGATGGACACCGAGGCTCCTTCCACAGTTTGGCTATCGTGGCCATTGCTGCTAGAAACATCGGGGTGCAGGTGTCCCGGCGTTTCATTGCATTTGTATCTTTGGGGTAAATCCCCAACAGTGCAATTGCTGGGTCGTAGGGCAGGTATATTTTTAACTGTTTGAGGAACCTCCACACAGTTTTCCAGAGTGGCTGCACCAGTTCACATTCCCACCAACAGTGTATGAGGGTTCCCTTTTCTCCGCATCCTCTCCAACATTTGTGGTTTCCTGCCTTGTTAATTTTCTCCATTCTCACTGGTGTGAGGTGGTATCTCATTGTGGTTTTGATTTGTATTTCCCTGATGGCAAGTGATGCAGAGCATTTTCTCATATGCATGTTGGCCATGTCTATGTCTTCCTCTGTGAGATTTCTGTTCATGTCTTTTGCCCATTTCATGATTGGATTGTTTGTTTCTTTGGTGTTGAGTTTAATAAGTTCTTTATAGATCTTGGAAACTAGCCCTTTATCTGATATGTCATTTGCAAATATCTTCTCCCATTCTGTAGGTTGTCTTTTAGTTTTGTTGACTGTATCCTTTGCTGTGCAAAAGCTTCTTATCTTGATAAGATAGATAAACCATTAGCCAGCCTTATTAAAAAGAAGAGAGAGAAGACTCAAATTAATAAAATCATGAATGAGAAAGGAGAGATCACTACCAACACCAAGGAAATACAAACAATTTTAAAAACATATTATGAACAGCTATATGCCAATAAATTAGGCAATCTAGGAGAAATGGACGCATTCCTGGAAAGCCACAAACTACCAAAACTGGAACAGGAAGAAATAGAAAACCTGAACAGGCCAATAACCAGGGAGGAAATTGAAGCAGTCATCAAAAACCTCCCAAGACACAAGAGTCCAGGACCAGATGGCTTCCCAGGGGAATTTTATCAAACGTTTAAAGAAGAAACCATACCTATTCTCCTAAAGCTGTTTGGAAAGATAGAAAGAGATGGAGTACTTCCAAATTCGTTCTATGAGGCCAGCATCACCTTAATTCCAAAACCAGACAAAGACCCCACCAAAAAGGAGATGTACAGACCTATATCCCTGATGAACATGGATGCAAAAATTCTCAACAAGATACTGGCCAATAGGATCCAACAGTACATTAAGAAAATTATTCACCATGACCAAGTAGGATTTATCCCTGGGACACAAGGCTGGTTCAACACCCATAAAACAATCAATGTGATTCATCATATCAGCAAGAGAAAAACCAAGAACCATATGATCCTCTCATTAGATGCAGAGAAAGCATTTGACAAAATACAGCATCCATTTCTGATCAAAACTCTTCAGAGTGTAGGGATAGAGGGAACATTCCTCGACATCTTAAAAGCCATCTATGAAAAGCCCACAGCAAATGTCATTCTCAATGGGGAAGCACTGGGAGCCTTTCCCCTAAGATCAGGAACAAGACAGGGATGTCCACTCTCACCACTGCTGTTCAACATAGTACTGGAAGTCCTAGCCTCAGCAATCAGACAACAAAAAGACATTAAAGGCATTCACATTGGCAAAGAAGAAGTCAAACTCTCCCTCTTCGCCGATGACATGATACTCTACATAGAAAACCCAAAAGCCTCCACCCCAAGATTGCTAGAACTCATACAGCAATTTGGTAGCGTGGCAGGATACAAAATCAATGCCCAGAAATCAGTGGCATTTCTATACACTAACAATGAGACTGAAGAAAGAGAAATTAAGGAGTCAATCCCATTTACAATTGCACCCAAAAGCATAAGATACCTAGGAAAACCTAACCAAAGAGGTAAAGGATCTATACCCTAAAAACTATAGAACACTTCTGAAAGAAATTGAGGAAGACACAAAGAGATGGAAAAATATTCCATGCTCATGGATTGGCAGAATTAATATTGTGAAAATGTCAATGTTACCCAGGGCAATATACACGTTCAATGCAATCCCTATCAAAATACCATGGACTTTCTTCAGAGAGTTAGAACAAATTATTTTAAGATTTGTGTGGAATCAGAAAAGACCCCGAATAGCCAGGGGAATTTTCAAAAAGAATACCATATCTAGGGGCATCACAATGCCAGATTTCAGGTTGTACTACAAAGCTGTGGTCATCAAGACAGTGTGGTACTGGCACAAAAACAGACACAGAGATCAGTGGAACAGAATAGAGAATCCAGAAGTGGACCCTGAACTTTATGGTCAACTAATATTCGATAAAGGAGGAAAGACTATCCATTGGAAGAAAGAAGTCTCTTCAATAAATGGTGCTGGGAAAATTGGACAGCCACATGCAGAAGAATGAAACTAGACCACTCTCTTTCACCATACACAAAGATAAACTCAAAATGGATGAAAGATCTAAATGTGAGACAAGATTCCATCAAAATCCTAGAGAAGAACACAGGCAACACCCTTTTTGAACTCGGCCACAGTAACTTCTTGCAAGATACATCCACGAAGGCAAAAGAAACAAAAGCAAAAATGAACTATTGGGACTCCAGTTCTTTTCCAATTCTCTTTTAAATCTTCTTCATTTATGTTTCTGCTCCAACCTCTATCAAAATGCCCCTTGTTTAAGAACTCTAGTGACTTTATAATACTGAATCCAGTAGTCAATTCTCAATTCTCTTCCTAATTTACCTAATAGCCATGTATGGGGATCCCTGGGTGGCGCAGCGGTTTGGCGCCTGCCTTTGGCCCAGGGCGCGATCCTGGAGACCCGGGATCGAGTCCCACATCAGGCTCCCGGTGCATGGAGCCTGCTTCTCCCTCTGCCTGTGTCTCTGCCTCTCTCTCTCTCTCTGTGACTATCATAAATTAAAAAAATTTAAAAAAAAAGAAAAGCATAGTGTAAAGTAAAATACAGGCATAAATAAAATTTAAAAAAAAATAATAGCCATGTATGACACAGTTGATTACTCCTTACTCATTGGTATGCTTTTTTTACTTGGCTTTCAGGATACCACACTACTGGTTTTCCTCCTACTTCAGCTGATAGATCTTTTGCATAGAGAGGTTGCATTTTGAGTCTACTATCCAGTTAACAGTAAATGTGGAATAAATGGTGGAATATCACCTGCTATCTGTGTATGGGGACGTGGGAGCACTGAGGAGCCAGAAAAAAACAATTTTTTCATTTTCCTGTTTCAGAATAGGCCAACCTCCTTTTGGTTCCTACAGCTGGCTTCTATAGAGAAAATTGGAGATAGTGGGTAAATTGAGAATTAATGAAGGTTCACCAGTCTTCTGATTGTTTCGAATCAGTTGGAATTACATTAAAATATACCTGACCCCTGCTGATTGTCTAGGGGACCTTCAGGCTTGGGCTGTCAAATAAAATCAACTCTAAGACTTTGCAGTACGTAAATTCTGGCAAACCAGTGGAGTGATCGGTGACGCTTCTTGGAAGAGCAAGATACATGCAAGTGGTTTTAGGTCCTCCATGCTGCCCCCTGCCTCAATTCTCAAAGATCAACAGTGACTTGAACCTTAATGCTGATTGCCCCAACAGAGCTCTCCAGAGTAGGTGCTTAGTTGTAATTAGAGTTGCTAGAAGCTCCTCCTTTTCCATTACCAGAGATTAAAATTCTTTATACTCTCAGTTATCTTGAGTCATGTTACATGAAGTTTTCTTCTTCTTTATCCAGATTGGTGATTAGGGTGTTAGAAGAATTTGGCACATTACCTGATTAATAGGTGGATTTTGAATTTGCTCTCATATGGAGTTATCATTGCTGTGCCCAGATCACTGTATTTCAGTGAGATTAGAAAATCAGGCCCAGACAACAAAGTGCTTTGAGCTGTTAATTAAAGAACAAGTACTAAGGAAGACAGTACAGCCCATTGCCTTATTGAGTGGCATATACCTATCTCAGCAAATGCTATCAAAGAGGCTTTCTCCATTTACCCAAGGAAAATAAATAAATCCCCAGCATTCTTGACACTACTCTTAGTGGCTTTTATGCTTTCTTACTTAGCAGTTACCACAGAATAATCACAGCATCTGAATAAAGTGATGACTTCATCACAGAAATTTTAAATTCTGCAAATGTTGGTGTTATATGTTAACTGTGGTGGTAACCAGACATTCTTTAGAGTCTCTCAATAGACCAAAAGGTAGACCTAACTAAGCAAACTTAAATAATATAAAAAGGTAATCATTTGCTTCACAAAAAGTTTCTTTACCATCAAATTCCTTAAATAGCAAACTTCAGAAGGATTCTAAACAGGATTTTCTGCTAAAGCCCTTGTTTTGAAAACATGGCTCTAACTGTATGGATACTCTTGAAAATTCTTTACCTATATAGTCAGTGGCTGGGTTGTATTCCATGGTCAAAACCATATGTGTCTTCCTAGCTGTAGATTCCTCTACTGAGAAGAGTGACTCCTTCCCAAACCAAACCTTATCTGAAGATCTGGATAAAGCAAGGAGCTAGTAGTTTAAAAGTCCAGGCCTTAAGCTACCACTCTACTGCAGACTTGTGGTAGGGTTTAGAAAACCTCAGATTGGTAATTAGGAAACCCGGGTTCTATAAGAGTAAATACTAATAAACACTACAATAACTGCTATCTGTTGGGAACCTATTAAGTGTTAGGCATTGTACCACTTACAATATAGACAGATTATTGATTACCCTACAAAAATCCTTGTAAGGTAGAAGACAGTATCCCTATTTTACAGATGAAAGAATGAGGTTCTCAGAGGTTATGTAATTTTCATAAGATCCTACAGACTATTATTAAGATTTAAATCTAGGTTTACCTGCTCCAGGTTCATGTTCCTTCTCTTTCTAATTGAGTGACCTTGAATGAGTCACTCAACCTCACTCAGCTAAGGTTTTTGTCTATAACATGAGAAGTTTAGAGAAAGTCAGTGGTTTTCAATCCTAGCTACCATTAGTTGCCTGAGGAGCTTTAAAAAAATACTGCACAGGCTATACCCCAGACTAATTAAATCACTCATTGGAGTGGACCCAGGAATTTTTTGTTTGTTTGACTCCCAAGTTGATTCTAATGTGCTGTCAGAGTTGAGAATCACTGGAAGTGTGATAATAGAATCCTTCCATTTCTTAAAACTCAGAAGCAGAAGTCTCAAGAGATTCTGGACCTCATTTTCCCCCTTTCTGGCTAAAATCAAATAACTCCAGTGCCCATGACTAAGATATTTCAGATTCCTGCTCACTGGGTAATCTTCCTTTTCCTTTTAAACTTCTCCTGTAGAACAAAGGACCAATACAGTGAGTTCTTAAAATGACATAAATTTTTAAACAACAAACTTTATAAGTTCCCTAAATTCCTTTACCCCTTTTATTGACTAAATGGAGGAAAAGAGAGCAACACGAGAACCTGATTATTCTGAGCCACACTGATAAGACAGACGGTGGTAGCAGAATGAGGAAGCTAGAAATTCTCATACCCAAAGAAGCTCCCAAATCATCTGCTTGCCAACTTAGATAAGTGTCAAGTGGAGACCTTGGCCTGATCTACAAGTGAAACTCATTTATTTTTGTTTTTTTTTTTTTATTGGTGTTCAATTTACTAACATACAGAATAACACCCAGTGCCCGTCACCCATTCACTCCCACCCCCCGCCCTCCTCCCCTTCTACCACCCCTAGTTCATTTCCCAGAGTTAGCAGTCTTTACGTTCTGTCTCCCTTTCTGATATTTCCCACCCATTTCTTCTCCCTTCCCTTATTTTCCCTTTCACTATTATTTATATTCCCCAAATGAATGAGAACATATAATGTTTGTCCTTCTCCGACTGACTTACTTCACTCAGCATAATACCCTCCAGTTCCATCCACGTTGAAGCAAATGGTGGGTATTTGTCATTTCTAATAGCTGAGTAATATTCCATTGTATACATAAACCACATCTTCTTTATCCATTCATCTTTCGTTGGACACCGAGGCTCCTTCCACAGTTTGGCTATAGTGGCCATTGCTGCTAGAAACATCGGGGTGCAGGTGTCCCGGCGTGAAACTCATTTATTTTTGCATGGGAGCTGTAATCACTAGTTGTTGAGCTCTCCAAATCTTGAGCTGGGAGAATTATTGTAAAGAGCTGAATGGAAGGACTGGATTACACAAAATAAATCCTTGCAGAAAAAAAAACAACACTAAAAAAACAAAACAAAGCAAACAAAAAAAAAAAACCTTGAACATCATACTTTGTTTTGTTGGGGTATGAACTTTAGAATTTTGCTTGGGAAATGCTTGAATACATATAAATAGCAAGAAGGAGCTGGCAGATATAGCAGGCTTTATGTATAACATGAGTAAGTAGAAAGCATATTTTTAGCAGAGGGAGAATCATCTCATTAAGTAGGTTTTTAATGATTCTCTATAGCCAAATTTATCTCACTTCAGTTAATGATTTCGTAGCTGAGCTTACTTTCTCTGCTTTCTTTCAACATTCCCTCTAAATGCTTCACAATTGGCTCTGTACCTCACCTCTCCAGCCAGAAATTTGAGGAAGAGGTCACTGGTATCAAAAGACAAAAAAAAAAAAAAAAAATAGAAAGGGTGGTTTACAGTCTGGCTGACTTTGTCACCCAAATCATTCTGGTACTCATAAATATTTTTGTAAATGTTTACCCCATCATTGTCAAATTAATTCTGAAACAGTTCTTTCAGTAAGCATGAACAGAGAGAATTTAGTAACTATAAATGGAATTAAACAACCTTTCTCTCAGGGACCTTGGTTCTGAGAATTCCAGAAAGTAAGAATTTAAAGTGAGGGGATTTCCCCTCAACCATCTTCTTAGCAAAAATGACTGAAAAATGGGCATATCTGAGTTGTCACAACAAAAGTAAAGAACAGAATTAAAGAACTCTGGATGGGACAGACAGATAGGTCTGAGTCTTTGTCATTTAGACATCATGGTCACCAAACCATTGAATAAAATGATTTCCATGTGCTGTGGAGCAGAGATGAGAGCCTTAGAGGCCACATGTTTCTGGTACTCTTGGGCCAAATTTTGACGGGGACCGTAGGCTATCTCTGGGACATGTTAGATTTCTAAGAGATCTATCCCAAACAAACATCTTAATTTCAAATGCTTTTTGCAATCCACTCAGATCTTCCACCTCCTGCAACTCGAGAACGACCACCAGGGTGCAAAACAGTATTTGTGGGTGGCCTGCCTGAAAATGGGACAGAGCAGATCATCGTGGAAGTGTTCGAACAGTGTGGAGAGATCATTGCTATTCGGAAGAGCAAAAAGAACTTTTGTCACATTCGCTTTGCTGAGGAATACATGGTGGACAAAGCCCTTTATCTTTCTGGTAGGTGTTTAGTCATGAGTGATGTGCCCACCAGGCATAATACAGAGATTGGGGATCAGGGCATTTGCATCTGTGGCAAGTTTGGGCTTCATGGTATATTCCTTCTTGCCTTCAGAGATGGAAAATGAATGTTCCACCCAACTTCTTACTTTAAAGTTCTTTGGTAGTTCTCAGTTGTCCAAAACTGCTTACTCATCACATCTAAGGGCCTTGATTATCTGTCTTACCTCAAAGCACTATCTCCCAGTTCTTCTTCCCTCACATACCATGTCCTATCCTCCCCAAGGTAATTCTAGTTCTCAGAATGTGCCATGGTGCTATATGATTTCTCCTCTGGCTACAATTACCTTTTCCATCTCACCTGCCATATATACATCTGCACACCCCAAAGCTCCAGCTCAAGCATAACATCTTCTGGAAAGCTTTTTCTGACTTCTCTCCCCACTGTGCCCCAGGCTGGTCTGGGCACCCCTTCCTCAGTACTTCCACAGTACTCAATGTTTTCTCCTAGCATGACACCTATAGCACCATGCTAAAACTGTCTCTTTATACTTTGGTCTCCCTGACCAGAGTATGAACCTCTTAAAGGAAAGGACTGTGTCTTATTTAACTTTGAATCCCCAGTATCTAGGAGGAGGGGAGGTCAGTTAGATTCTTCTTGCAATAGGCCAGGGAAAATGTAATGAGGGTTTGAATAAGTAGGCTGGTAACATAGAGAAGGAGAGGAGGAAGCAGCTGTAGAAAATTCTTTTTATTAAGTTTTTTAAATTTTAATTCCAGTTAACATATAGTGTTCTATTAGTTTCAGGTTTACAGTATAGTAATTCAACACTTTCATACATCACTCAGTGCTCATCCTGACACGTGCCCTACTTAATCCCCATCACCTATTTCCTCCATCCCCCCACCCACCTCCCCTCTGGTCACTATTAGATTGTTCTCTATTGTTAAGAGTCTGTTTCTTGGTTTGTCTCTCTCTTTTTTCTCCTTTGCTCATTTGTTTCTTAAATTCCACATATGAGTGAAATCATATGGTATTTGTCTTTCTCTGAATTACTTCATTTAGCCTAATACTCTGTAGCCCAATCCATGTCATTGCAAACAGCAGGATTTCATTCTTTTTATGGCTGAATAATATTCCATTGTATATATTCCATTCCATATATATACTACCTCTACTTTATCCATTCGTCTATCAATGGACACTTGGGCTGCTTCCATAATTTAGCTATTGAGATGTAGAATATTCTTATTACATTTGCTAACTGCTATAAAATGTATTGAAGATTTGACAGCACTTAGGAATAATAATAGAGCATTCTACAATAGACTATTTTAATAAGAACTTAAAAGTCTTGAAAAACTCTGAACAGTTGTATATAAAAGATGACATGCTGCTCAGGAGATATCCATCTAAACATCACTGAAATCGGTTTTCTGGCAACAACCACCTCCTGGAAACATTCTCAAGGCTTCCAGAGGAAAGGGGATTGCAATCAGTGATGTGAAAATAACTAAATTTTGTCCTTTAAATTTGAACCTGCTCCCTGAAAGCTCATAAGTGCTAGAAATCTGAATTAGATGGCTGTTCTCCCACATGTTAAAAAAAAAGAGGTTAACACAAACAAAAATCTCTTAGAAAAGGGGCTGGGAATGTAGAAATACCATTTTTTCTATTGGCGTTTGAGTATCTTAGGGAGCTGGCATTGTGCACGGTATACCAATCTCATAGCATCACAATATCTGTCATGTGTTTATACTATGCTTTCATTTCATGTCATCCTCTTATTTGATCCTCTCCATGATTCTAGGAGAATAGGCAAGGTAATCGTTAATAGCCATTTTTCTCATGGCTCAGATGGTCAAATAAGATGACTGGGTGTGAGAGTGCATTGTAAACTGTAAAGATCCCTAGCAAAATGTGCTTATGAAATTTATTCTTCCTCTTTCTAAGAAGAATGTGGGGGCAGCCCGGGTGGCTCAGCGGTTTAGCGCTGCCTTCAACCTAGGACGTGATCCTGAAGACCTGGGATCGAGTCCCGTGTCGGGCTCCCTGCATGGAGCCTGCTTCTCCTTCTGCCTGTGTCTCTGCCTCTCTCTCTCTCTCTCATGAATAAATAAATAAAATCTTTAAAAAAATAAAAGGAATGTGTAGCAGTTTTAGTGGTAAGGGGTATTATTCTTTATAACAGCTTTGTTGAAGTGTAATAATTGACAATCAACTTCACAAATTTCTAAAATAATGTTTGGTTTTATTGACACACATATAGCTGTGAAACCATCACTACAGTTAAAATAATGGACATGTCCACCTCCCCCAAAAGCTTCCTTCATACTCCTTTTGTGAATCCTTTCTCCTACCCCTCCCTTCTCTCCCCAGACCACCACTGCTCCATTGTCTGTCAGATTAGTGTGCATTTTCTAGAGTCTCATATAAATGGAATCATACATTTTGTATGTTCTTCCTTCCTTGGTATGTATTCACATTTCCGTTTGGTATCATTTTCCCTGTGCTTAAATTTCCTTTAACAATTTTTATAATGCAAGTCTGCTCCTGATTAATTCTTTCAGCATTTGTATGTATCAAAAAATAGTTTATTGCACCTTTCTTTTTGAAAGATGTGTTCTCTGGATGTAAAATTATAGGTGAGCAGGTTTTTTTTTCCTCTGAGATGTTACTTCATTATCTTCTTACTTGTATTGTCTCCAAAGAAATATGTTATCTTTTTGTCTCTCTGCACATAATGTTTCTTAAGTCTATGGCAGCTTTTAAGATGTCCTTTTTATTACTGGTACTGAGAACTTTGATTATTATGTGCTTGGTGTAATGTCCTTCATGTTCCTTGTGCTTAACTTTCATTGAAATTCTTAGATCTCTGAGTTTTCATTAAATTTGGACATTTTTATGCCCTTATTTCTTCAAATATTTTTTCTATTCCCTCCCCTCTCTCCAGTCATGGCCCCAGTTAGACTGTAGAAGGCCCCTTGAAGTTGTCCCACAGCTCACTGTTACTCTTTTCATTTTCTTTCAGTCCTTTTCCTCCATATTTCATTTTGAATAGCTTATATTGCTGTGTTTTCAAGTTCATTAACCTTTTCTTCTGCAGTGTCTAATTTGCCTTGGTCCTATTCGGTGAATTTTTTTCACCTCAGATATACTTTAAATCTCTAGAAATTTGGTTTTGGTTCTTTTTTATGTCTTTTTTGTTACACGTTAATATAGTTACATTTTCTCTAATTTCTTAAGCATATGAATTCAATTATAGTAATTGTTTTCCTGTCTTTGTATATTAATTATATTCTCTATCACTTTGGGTCTATTTAGATTGGCTGATTTTTTAAATCTTATGATTTTCCTGCTTCTTTGAATATTAGGTAATTTTTTTTATTGGATACCAAACATTGTGAACTTTACCATGTTGGGTACCAGATATTTTCCATTCCTGTAAATATCTTTGAACTTTGTTCTGGGATGCAGTTAAGTAATTTTTTATCCTTTTAGGTCTTGTTTTTTAAGCTTGGTTCAGCAGAACCAGGGCAGGATTTAGTCTAGGGCTCATTTTTCTCCACTAAGGCAACACTCTGTGAAATATTCTTTTTTTTCTGCCCTAGCTGTGGGGAAAGGAACTATTCCCAGTCCTTTGTGAGCTCCAGAGAGTGTTTCACACACAGATCTCTGAAGTTCTTTCTCTGTATAACTTTCTTCTTTCCAGGTTCTGCCATATAAACTCTATCTGCCATAGATAGACTCCCTGGATTCCTAGTTCAATCTCACCATGGATTGACTGAGTTCCCCTCCCTGTGCTGAGGCCTAGAAACTCTCTCTATGTAATAAACTGGAGAAATCATAGGGATCACTTCATTTGCTCCATGTTTCTCAGTGATCTCTGTCTTCATCGCCCAATGTCCAAGGTTTTAAAAACCATTTTTTCATATATATTGTCCGTATTTTTAGTTAAGGCAGGAGTTCTGCAAGCTTATGCTGAGAATGAAGGGAAATAAACGTATGTGGAAGCAGCTAGCTAAGCTTCTGAAACTTAAAAAAATCAATAAAACATTAATGTTTTTTGTTTTTGTTAAGAAATTTAACTTGGCCAGTACAGCTGGCACAAAAAGTAGAGGTATAGACTTGAATCCTGGTTTTCTAAATCCTGGTCTTATACCACTATATTACCAGCACATGCCTCTTTTTTGAAGGATCCCGAATTATTTATCACTTGGTTTACAGACCACTCCCCATTATATCCATTTTTTCCCAGTAAAACAGGTGATTCAAGGTTGTCAAATACATCAAAGAAGCAGTTTTGGGGACCAGAATGCCAAGCTGATCCATTTAAATTTTATCAAAATTCTACGTGGTGATATGACTGACACTCCTGAAGTTATCCGAAGATATCACAGTCTTAGGCTACCTTTCCCATTCTTTCCAACCCATGGTGCCATATAAGACTCATTCTTAATACCATTACCCATAGAGCCTCCCTCTACCAGAGATAGGGTGGCAGATAGAGGAATAGAATTCCTAAGAACAAGATTTACCTAACCCATGGAATAGTAAACTGTTTTCAGAAATGAAACTATACTCCAAGTCTTTTGATGGTTCACCTTGGTAGTAGTAGGGAGAGAATTCAAGGTTATGTGGTCACTTGCACCTGCCGCAACCACATCTGAAGCACTGAACTTGGAAAAGAGTTCATTGAGCTACACCTGTACTCCTCTCTCTCCCTCTTGGTGCACTCAGGTTATCGCATTCGCCTGGGATCTAGCACTGACAAGAAGGACACAGGCCGGCTCCACGTTGATTTTGCACAGGCTCGAGATGACCTGTATGAGTGGGAATGCAAACAGCGTATGCTTGCAAGGGAGGAGCGCCACCGTAGAAGGATGGAAGAAGAAAGATTGCACCCACCATCCCCACCACCAGTGGTTCACTATTCAGATCATGAATGCAGCATTGTTGCTGAAAAACTAAAAGGTACATAAAGCACTTAAGCTTTGTTTTTTTTTTTTAGGCTTTGTGATTAAAAGAACTCTTTGGGAAAATTTAATAGATATATTGGTGTTGTTGGCATTTAATAATTTGAATTTCCCGCTCACGGATCCTAAGCATTTCTTGTGTTGGAGTTTTGCAGATTAGAGAGGTATACCAAGTAACTGAAGAAGCAAAAAAAACTTGTCCCTCACTCCAGTGTCTCTGTTCCTTCACTGCCTCAAGAGATGGTGTTTTTCTCTATATACATAAGAGGATGAGATGCTTTTTTCCCACTTTTCTACATCAGAGAATTTTAGCTATGATTCATTACTTAGGACCTGTCAGCATCCGATTTCATTGTGGATAACAAGTTAGTTTTGAATTCTAAATCAGAATGATAGAAGTTGATGTGACCCTGGAAAACTCTGGTAAAAAAAAAAAAAAAAAAAAACTCCCTTTCCACAGATGAGAAAATGCGAGCCCAGAGAGTGATCATTGTGTCTATTCTTAGATCACTCAAAGACTTAGCTGCAACCAACCAAAAGAGGACTTCTTTAAATACTTAAAATGGCCAAACTTATTTCACCTAGTGACTATGGAGACTTTGAGACATTGCTAATGCTCCCTTTTGTTTGTGTTTCTGTTGCCCCTGCTTGACTCTCAGAGCCATTACTCTAATTTAATATTAATTGCCCTGCCTGGGCTCCTGCATTAGGTGCTCCAATCCAGTCTTTTTCATTCTCCAAGTATGGTTGATTTTATTGGATGAATGCTGCTGTCCTATTGATCTTATTGATGATACCAACCCAGATCTAATGGTATGAATTTTCCCTGATTCTTGTGCTCTAGACTCAGCAAGATGCTGCTAATTCCGCTTTCCAAATAGGTCTCATTCACCAAACTTGTGTGTAACATATAGCCTAAGAGATTCATTCACACATTTAAGAAATCCTTCATTTGGATTGATTTTGCCTTCCTTTAAGAGAAGAGAAACACAGAGTAGAGACATAGAAATAATGGTACATTTTGAAAAGCTAGAAGGGTGGAAAGCATTGGTAAAACATCATATTCATAGGACACCAAACAAGCTGGTTTGAATTTTTTTAAAGATGAATGTGTTGGTTATGTGGACCTGATGCAAAAAAATGAGCTGCAAACATAAAGATTGTATGCAAGTAGTGGAAGAAAAAGCTGCTATAAAGGGGAGGTTTACCTGTCATTACATGTTTGCACTGAAAAATGACAAGAGGCAAGAAGTTCAAATCACAGTGACAGACAGTTCCAGGGATATAAGGGTTTCTGGCTAGACAGGGATGCGGAGCCCTAGAAGGGGCCTTTAGTTGGATGCTAATGGATTCTCTTTCTCAGGAGCCTTTAACAGCAGAATTTATAAGTACCTATCTCAGGAAGCTGAACCAGAAGCTTTGGATAAGCTGTGCTACTACTATTTTAACATCAGAAAACAACTCCTAACTAGCTGCAGAAATCTACTTGGAGGGTTCCTCAGGCAAGAGAAGCAGGATGTGGAGAAATGTAGAAATAGAATTAATTACATCAAAATAGATTGTGACTGGGACCGAGTGAAAAACCTGGGGCTGTGGACTGAATGCAGGAATGAGGCTATAAAAGGTCAAAAATGTAAGTGTTTATACCTGAATAACTAACTCTTTCTTAAGGCTCCCTCCAACACTATAATTTCATGGTTCCAGGATAAAGTTACTATCAAATTCAAGTTAAACTCAAGACTCAAATTTACTTTTCCTTATTAAAAAAATAGGACTGTAGGATTCTGAAGTTCTCTCATTGCTAATTCATACAGTATATACATGCACACACACACACAATCAGGGAGGTTAAGAAATTTCCAATATGTGAAAACTCTAATCAGTAAACTTCTACTCTAATCAGTAAACTATCAGTAGAGAAAACTTTTTTTTAAAAAAAAAAAAGGAAGAAGAAATAATTCTCCTTCTGAAAATGCTTCAGAAAATACAACCAATCTGACTACTTTTTGGGTCTTTCATCCTTTCAGCTTGCCAGCATGTGCTCTTATGTGCTCATGTGCGCACACATGGCTCCTCATCCTCTGCAGTTCATTTATTTTTTATATAAATTTATTTTTTATTGGTGTTCAATTTGCCAACATATAGAATAACACCCAGTGCTCATCCTATCAAGTGCCCCCCTCAGTGCCTGTCACCCAGTCACCCCCACTCCCCACCCACCTCCCCTTCCACCCCCCGCCAGTTCATTTCCCAGAGTTAGGAGTCTCTCATGTTCTGTCTCCCTTTCTGATATTTCCCACTCATTTTTTTCTCCTTTCCCCTTTATTCCCTTTCACTATTTTTTATGAATTTATTTTTTATTGGTGTTCAATTTGCCAACATAAACACCCAGTGCTCATCCCATCAAGTGCCCCCCTCAGTGCCCGTCACCCAGTCACCCCCACCCCCCGCCCACCTCCCCTTCCACCACCCCCAGTTCGTTTCCCACAGTTAGTAGTCTCTCATGTTCTGTCTCCCTTTCTGATATTTCCCACTCATTTTTTCTCCTTTCCCCTTTATTCCCTTTCACTACTTTTTATATTCCCCAAATGGATGAGACCATATAATGTTTGTCCTTCTCCGATTGACTTATTTCACTCAGCATAATACCCTCCAGTTCCATCCACGTTGAAGCAAATGGTTGGTATTTGTCATTTCTAATGGCTGAGTAATATTCCATTGTATACATAAACCACATCTTCTTTATCCATTCATCTTTCGATGGACACCGAGGCTCCTTCCACAGTTTGGCTATTATGGACATTGCTGCTATAAACATCGGGGTGCAGGTGTCCCAGCATTTCATTGCATCTGTATCTTTGGGGTAAATCCCCAGCAGTGCAATTGCTGGGTCGTAGGGCAGATCTATTTTTAACTCTTTGAGGAACCTCCACACAGTTTTCCAGAGTGCCTGCACCAGTTCACATTCCCACCAACAATGCAGGAGGGTTCCCCTTTCTCCACATCCTCTCCAACATTTGTGGTTTCCTGCCTTGTTAATTTTCCCCATTCTCACTGGTGTGAGGTGGTATCTCATTGTGGTTTTGATTTGTATTTCCCTGATGGCAAGCTCTGCAGTTCATTTAACAAGCACTTTCAATGAGCCATGGCGGCCTCCTTACCAGCATGTTGGGTAGATAGAGACATGGTTATATTTAGTGATCTGAAAAATCCTCTCTCTTCAGATGATTCCAAATTCTCAGAAGCTGTACAGACCTTGCTCACCTGGATTGAGCGAGGAGAGGTGAACCGTCGCAGTGCCAACAACTTCTACTCCATGATCCAGTCAGCCAACAGCCATGTTCGCCGCCTGGTGAACGAGAAAGCTGCCCATGAGAAAGACATGGAAGAAGCTAAGGAGAAATTTAAGCAGGCCCTGTCCGGAATTCTCATTCAATGTGAGTGGAAGTCAGAGTTCTGTGGAAGGGTGAGAGAGCCCTTCACTTAGGTGCCACATTCTCTGAATGAGAGCCAGGCCTACAAAGAGCCATCCTGTGGCATGGGGCAAGGATCCCTTCTTTGCCCTGTGCTCTCCTTATATTGTCAAATGCCTGAGCTCTGGTTTAATGGGATACATGTGGGTACCTCCTATGTTTACTTTTTTGGGTATATCTCTTTCAGCTACTTAGAAACACTGACAGCTAGGCCACAATCTTGTGCTTTTACTTTTGCTTGTTTTCAAAAGTAAGTGATAAGTACCCCCAGGCCTCAGTGGAAAGTTTGGTATTTCATTGTGAAAGTTAGAAGCAGCATCAGCATTTGTAAGCTTCTCTGCTTCAGATTTGCATCATTATCATACTATGTTTTTCAGGTACTACATGTTAGTGAAAGTATAATTATGTTTCCCAGGGTGATTGAATAGAAACCAAATTTGCTACTTCTACCTGTTGTTTTCCCTTTACTTTCTTCTACTTCTGTATTTTTTCTGGATGTTGTAGACACTGGGCGGGATGGGAAGCCACCAAAATGGCCATTTTCAAAAAGAAGTGCTACTCCAAACCTTTTCAAGGTCTCTTAAATGAGACAGATCAGAATAAAATCTCAAGTGATGTTTTTAGTTCAGCCTATTATACAACTATCTGCACACATATTTTGAGTAAGGAACTATATTCACCTTAAGAATAAGGGTATAGCTTTATTATTTGGCTTTAAACAGCTAAGGCCCACTCTTCTCATATGTTACTTCCCACACTTGACTCACATAATTAGGATTAAAGAAGAGTTCTTTCATTTTCCATTTTTATATTGAAAATATATACAGGCCTAGAATCCAGGCTGAGAAAGTACATGTTTTTAGGACCTCAAAACAAATAGTAAAAAAGAGTAGCAAGCATCATGGGACTATAAATCCTTAAATCATTCATAGTCAGGATACAATCAGGGCTGTAAAGAAAAAAAAAGAACACCTCTGGATTTTCTTACTGTGAACATCCACCCAGGAAAAGGCTCTAGTCCTACTGTTCCTTTCCCAGAGAAGTCATGTCTAAGTTTCCCTCCTCTTGAACTGGGTAGGTAAAAGCACCAGAATATTTGTATATATTTCTCTGTTTGACATCTTAAGAGACTATGAAAAATACTCTTTAGGACTGCACTTACAGTATTCTTCCACAAAACTTCTATTTCTCTGGTCAACGAGCCTATCTATGTAGACTTAAAATAGATTCCCTTCATCTTAGGTTCTGATTTGATGATTCTGGTTAAATATACCTCAGAAAAACAAAAGGGTGGATTCTGTTGAAGTGAAGCATGCAGGCTCATTTTGGAAGGCTAGTTTATGAAAGAAGCCCGTGGTCCAAAGGAGCTGGTACAGCTAGCTGCTCGCTGCCATGCTGTGCTGGGTCATTAGTACTAAATCACATTCACTACAACTCTTACCTCACCTGCCTGAATACATACAGACTTTCAGTATTAAAACTTTAGTCACCATTTAACCCCAAACCTTCTGGAGTTTCCTTTATTCTGTGTATGGATATCTCTGCCTTTGAGTTTTCTTTAAGATCATGGTTCTCCAACACATGTAACCTTTTCTGAACACAACCATAGCCTAGTGGTGTCCTGAGAAGATAAAACAAGCCTGATGCTTCCCTTATTTCTTTTCTCCTCTCTTTTGCCATCCCTGGATGATACCTCAACCTGATTCAACTGCTGATCTGATGCCACAGTTGAGCAGATAGTAGCTGTGTACCATTCTGCCTCCAAACAAAAGGCATGGGACCATTTCACAAAAGCCCAGCGTAAAAACATCAGCGTTTGGTGCAAACAAGCTGAGGTTGGTAACTTTTTACTCTGGTAGCCCCTCAGGGAGACAGTTTCTTTCTTTAAACAAGTTATTAATTTGGAGTTTAGTGAGAATTAAACAGTGCTAAGCTCCCATGATCACAACAAGGCTCTAATGAAACACTACAATGTGTTCTCTAGCCTGTCACTGTGACCAGACCATGTGCTGCCGAAAGGGTAATAAATGTGCACGTGTTGTCTTGAATGCATTCTGCTGGATGAAAAACTTAGTAGTGAAATTGCAGCTGTGAAATTGTAAGTTTACTTCTCTAAGCTAGCTAGTCTTGGGTACAACAATAATTACTGACCCATGTGTCTAGTGTTAGTAATATTAGGGCTGTCTTACATTTATTAGAGCATCTTGACAGTTGAGGCTGGAAGCTGCCTGGTGTTACATTGGAGCATTGAAATTTCTGAGCCTCTTTTATCAAATCCACTCAGCCATCATTATAGGTGGCAGCTTTAAAGGTAACAGAGGACTCTGATTTCAAATTAAGGTTGACACACAGCTCTGTGCTTGTGCTCAGGTGACTTTTAGCATAGAATATGTCTGATGTGATTAGGCTGCTATCCTGAGTCCAAGATTAAAAACCAAGATGGGAGGTTTGTTTTTGTGGATCTGCCTTTGGAATGGCATATACTTCAAGTTCTTCTGTTCCTGTGAGCAACTTCCTTACCCAGCCCCTGACACCTTTGGTCTGTGCATGCAGCAACTTTTTCAACTTTGTTTCTGGGTCCTCTTTGCTAGTGTGGTAGCAGTCCCTTTATTTCTAGGAGTGCAGGCTGTCATATTCCTTAATGTTTAATAGCATTTGTAAGGCATTTACATCTCATAAAGCACTTTCACATTGGTTGCCTCACCTATGTGAGCCTCCCAGGAGATGTGGTATAGTGGAAAGAATGCTGAATCTGGAGTCAGAGAATCCAAATCTTAGCTCTGACACATTGCAGCCCTGTGATTTCAACCAAGTTAGTCAACCATTCTTGGTCTCTGCTCTTTCACCTATAAATTGGTGATAATAATGAAACCAATCTTGTGTGATTAAATGAGATAAGAGATGTGTAGAGTTTGAAAAAATATAAATGCTATCTAAATGGCAAATAATATTTCAGTTTACCATTCACAACTCCATAAGGGATAATAAGTAGGCATGATAGCCATGTTTTACATGTGAAGAAATTGAGATGCAGAAATGTTTACACAGCTAGTAAGTGGTCAGTTCAAGACTAGAAATTCTTTTTGGAGCACTGATATAAACAAGAGCCTCGTGCTCTTGAGTGAGTCATGTAATCTTTGTGGACCTCAACTTCCTAACCTATAAAATGAAGATAGCCATCTATTCTTTCCTTCCTTCATGAGAATACATGGCATAGTTTGTGTGGCAACAATTTGAAAACTGTGAAGAGCATTTAGAGGAAAATAAGCCAAACCATGTTCATAAACTGATAGTTTCTGAGCCATCAGTTCTGGCTCAGCAAAGGAATCTGGGAATCAGTGAGAGCTCCCTGAGGACATCAGCCCAATGGATAAGTAGAGTCATACAAAGCTAGTAATGTCTTAAATTATTTTTAAAAAGAAAATTAGGAACAAAACAGGGAGCTATTGTCTTACAGTAGCACAAAATTATTTTAGAATCCTAGGGATACCCAACTTTGTTGAGGCTCAATAAACAAAATTCCATAGTTCAATTCAAACATTAACAAAAAGTACATTCTCTGTCTGAGGCATTATGACAGGCAATGCAGGACGAGATGGTCTTTGCCCTCAGGGAGCTAGAAAGGTAAAGAAAGTGATCAAGGTGGGGGGGAGGGGAGTGGAGCTTAATATAAAAATTAAAAATATCCAAACTCCTTAGTTTGAACAGTTCAGAAAATTAAAGGTTGAGAAAAAATGCTCATTATGTCTTATAATTATAGAAAAGCAGTATTAAGTCTCTACTTTTTTTTTCAATACATGTACACATGTATCCATACTCAGGGTTGGAAGAAGCTGCCTCAACTGCCAGAGCCATTGAGGAAAGCCCTGCCAGTATAATAATGTCTTTTCATAGGAGGAAGGGAGTCTCTGATTTGAGCACTGACTTGCCCAGACTACAACCCTTCTATAAATGACTTTGCAGTAAAATATTTCCATGAATATTATTTATCAAGGCTCTCTATAAGAACTATAGTTCTATCAAGCCTACCTATCTGGTGGGTATATACTTGAGTTTAATTACCTTCTCAGTAAAGATAGTCAGTAAACTGGACATTTCAATGGGCCTGTAGAGAATGAGAGCTATCCACCCTATCACCTAATATAGCAGAGCTTCCTTGGCAGAGTGATGAGGATAAAGGATATGGCTAGCATGACTTGCCAAGAGCTACATGTTTCATGATTTATTTTGTAGACTGGGAGAATGCAGAAAAATGCTTCCTGCCTGTCAGATTGGACTAAATTAAGTCCTACCCTGAATACCTCAGTCTTGATAAGTAAAACTACTGAAAGTGGAATATAGCTAATGACCTTCCTCTGACATGGCATTTCCTAAACCTTAAAAAGACCTCTTCTACTTTACATGGATACCTCTTTAAATCAGGCTTTTTTTAACCTCTGCATACTTTAACTCAATAATAGGAAACTCTGTAGCAAGCAACAACCATCCTCTTAAATTGGGGCTGTCTCTGAACATCCCACTGAGAACCAGAGTATCTCAGTGACTTAAATCAACTAGACCAGCTTTTTCTTGGCCTGTGGATGACAGCTACAACCCCTAGGTCAGAGGTTTCATCAAGATGAAGGTTTCTGATGTTGAGCCTTTTTTGCCATTTGCCTTTGAGAATAACCTAGCTGGTAATCTCCTCATGTCACAGACTACCTGCTCCTTGTCTTACTGTCATCCTACCAGCAGCCAATAGTGTCTTACTCTGATGAGAGCAGGGTTATGGAGCAAGAAGAAAAAGTCCCCACATTCAGGGAGTCAGGCATTCACCTTGGTAGCATATGCTCGGCATACTAGTTTGCTAATGGGTCTTTCATTGGTTTATGTTCCTTATTTATATGTGTGTGGGGCTCCTGCTGATACAATCAAAAAGGGTAATAAGAGAAAGCTAGTCCCTCTTTACTAAAAATTCGTGTTTATAGTGACTTTACTGACATCTCTGTGTATTGTATGAACTCTTTTTCTATAGAACTGTTTAAAACCTGCATGTTTCTCTCACCGAAAAGCTGGCCTAGATTAGAAGCTAAACCTTAGTTGATATATAGAAACTAGAGCCATAGCAGTAGGCACTAGAACAGACCCCCTTGCAACCTCCCCAGTATAAGATTTTATACCACTGGGCCAGAGGGAAAGGGACTTGATAATTGCTAGCATTCTTGTAAAAGGAGATACTGTGATTGCTAAAATAACTTTCTCTCTAGATTTCCAAGCCTACCATTCCAAACTCTGAAGAACTGTTTGCAACTAGATGTTCAAGTCATCCACATACCCTATTTTAGAACCCATGTGTACTAATACTAGCTATTAGCTTTCAGCCATCAGGACACCTACTAACACAATTTGGATCAACCTAATTTTTATTTCCATATGTATCATACAACAGGCATTAAGAACTTGTGTTTGTGCTTTGCTTCATTATACTGAATGATATCTCAGATTCAAATTTCTATGTAAGTGTAGATGCTATCTGTTCCTTTCCATTCCTTCAACTGACCCCTTCCTCACCAAGTATCCTGTTAATGTTGAAAGCCTAGGTAAGTACAGTTTTGTTACACAATTAATAAGGAACTTTGCTTTACTGATAACCATGTTCCTATCATAACACATGAGTAAGATGAATTTAAGTTCACATAACTTTTCGTGAAACTACAGAGTTAGATACTTAATGTGCAATGATCATGATTTGCTTACTTTCTGATAAATTTAAAATGTCAGCTGGTACAGAGGTGATTCTTTCTGTGCATTTTCCTCTGTCTTGGGTTTCAGTTTGATTCTGTGTAAAAGAGCTTTCTCCTCCATTGTGGAGCAGTGTGCAAATTTCTAAGCATCAGGAAAAGTTACCATTAAAACAGACTCGAAGCCATTATAATGTGTTTTTTAAAATCACTAACAGCTTGCTGTTTAAATGAAAAATATCAGAGGTCCACTGTGGGCAAGAGAATGGTATAGATGCTTTAGGAGTGCTAGCTTTCCTTT
Organism: Canis lupus dingo; assembly: GCF_003254725.2. Lineage (NCBI taxonomy): Eukaryota > Metazoa > Chordata > Mammalia > Carnivora > Canidae > Canis > Canis lupus. Next base: position 102,242,482 of record NC_064281.1, on the reverse strand, counting down.
TTCAGTATAGTGTCTCTCATTGACACATCCCAGTCAATTTCAGGTAGAGATTTACAAATGAAAACTTCTGGAAAATGTTTTGGCATGTCATTGCCACTCTTTGGGCTTCAGCACCAGATCCAGGTGTCAGGATGGGAAAGGAGGCAAATCTGGGAACCAGCCACTTCTCTTGCTGCCTGCACTTGAGTGACTCAGAGTCCTTCTCCTACCTGCACTACACCCTGGCTAGGTAGAGTGCCTTCTCCTACCTGCACTACACCCTGGCTAGGTAGAGTGCCTTCCCTGGGTAAATGCTACCTTTTAGTGCTTCACTCTGAAGGTATTTGTTAGAATTTGCTTACCAAAGTAGAGCTTTCTTGACCCAACCAGAAAGACAGAAAAAAGGTATATTGGATATCAAGTGCTTTAAAGGTAAGGCTTTCGGGATCCCTGGGTGGCGCAGCGGTTTAGCGCCTGCCTTTGGCCCAGGGCGCGATCCTGGAGACCCGGGATCGAATCCCACGTCGGGCTCCCGGTGCATGGAGCCTGCTTCTCCCTCTGCCTATGTCTCTGCCTCTCTCTCTCTCTCTGTGACTATCATAAATAAAAAAAAATAAAAAAAAAATAAAGGTAAGGCTTTCAAAGAATTAAAAACTTACTTGGGGGGAGCCCACCCGGGTGGCTCAACGGTCTAGCACCGCCTTCAGCCCAGGGTGTGATCCTGGAGACCCGGAATCGAGTCCCACATCCGGCTCCCTGCATGGAGCCTGCTTCTCCCTCTGCCTGTGTCTCTGCCTCTTTCTCTCTCTGCATCTCTCATGAATGAATATTTTTTTATTTTTTTAATATTTTTATTTATTTATTCATAGAGACAGAGAGAGAGAGAGAGAGAGAGGCAGAGACACAGGCAGAGGGAGAAGCAGGCATCATACAGCATCATACAGCAGCCTGACGTGGGACTCCATCCAGGGTCTCCAGGATCACGCCCTGGGCTGCAGGCGGCGCTAAACCGCTGCGCCACCGGGGCTGCCCATGAATGAATAAATTTTTTTAAAAAATTTTAAACTTACTTGCTTTAACTTAGACATACATTTACTAAATTTACTTTCATATGGTGCCCTTTAACCTGTGATATTCTCTTTGCCTTTATCTCCTTCATGTGGCTTTGTATGGAATATTTATAGGAGAGTAATAATACAGGGCTTAGTTTCTTTGTAGCTAAAGCGGATTCCCTGATGGTTAGAAAGCTCTAACCTCTGCCAATTTGCATGCCTATCTAAACAACAGAGAACAAGGGTCCTCTTAGTTTTTCTACCCTCATTTCATTATCTACTAAAGGAACTAGTAACTCTGGTTCCTGAAGTACTTTCAGGCATTGAGGTAAATTTTACCCATAGGTCCTTCTATTTCTGGAGATTTTTTGAAGATGTGAAAGACCTCTAGATAAGCTATATCGCTCAGTTATTGAACTTTTTGTACTTCTCAGAAGAGATTATTCTTTCTTGCCCAGCTGGAAGCAGAAAGATGTTTTGTGGGTGCTGAGCAGCTACAGGGCATGTCTTAGCTCTCAGATCTTCTTGCCCTCGGACATTTCCCTGGAAGGAACACAATTTACTCTTCTGAGAAACACAATAACTTTCCCAGAGTCCGATGACATGTTTGTGAATTGAAAGTTGGTCTCTGCTTACACCCTCTGACAGGCTACATTTTCGTTAGGTGACTAGGACAACCACAACTTTTCCTGATTCTGCAAGTTGTACAATATTTGAATTTGCCAGTGTCAAACCTCATTATAATCACCTTGCCAGAAACTGTTCTTTGATGATAACTGAAACCCAGACTCCTGAGACAGAATGAATTCTTAGAAATGAGCAATTCTTTTCTTCTCTGTGCAACAAGTTTGAATAAGACATAGCAAATCTCTCTCTTGACACAGCCCTTTAAACTTCATTTTTCTCAAGCAAGTCACTGTTTTCTTCTAAGTAATGCCCCTGCATAAGAGATGCTATGTTGGTACTTCTATTTTCTATTACTCCTATTTTTCTATTACGTCTTAACTACTGGTGATAATATTGAGTAGCTTGCATTTTCAAAACGGACTTTTATTTATCTGGCGAAAATTTATCTTGACATGGAAATTATTATTATTTTCCCCAGTAAATGGCATAAGAAAGGAAGATATTAGTTGAGATTGTGATTAAATATAGCATTAATTATTAAGAAACCCATTTGAAATATTTATAATCCCCCTAAATGGAGGCAATTTTCACCAGACAGCTTTGGATATTTCCTGTATTACGGCCCAATTGGGGCTAAGATAGGCAAGTAATTCTCAGCTCAATGCTGAGAAGTCTCTGACAGACATTAAGTGGCCTCTAAATGATTGTAAGCTGCTCCAAAATGCACAGTTTTCATGCCAACTTTTTTTAAAGTGGCTTTTCCAGTGTGATCTCCATCATTTCCAAAGTTCTTCCTGCCTTCGTGAAGATCTGTGTTTACTCTGGTAGCTCTTCCATCTAGCCTGAAGAACTTCCTTCTGCATTTCTTATAGTGCAAATTTTTGGACGACAAATTCTTGCATTTACATTTGTCTGAAAATAGATTTAATTCATTTTCCTTCTTGAAAGAATTTTTCCCTGCATATAGAATTCTGAATAAACAGGTACTTTTATCTCTTCCTGTACTTTAAAGATATTGTTCCCCTGACTTCTGGCCTATATTGTTTCCAAAAGATATCAAAGTATTCAAATTGTCTCTTTGTATATAATGTGCTGTGTTTTTCTTGTTGCTTTTAAGAGTTTCTCTATTTGTCCAGTTTAACTGAGTATAACCGACATACAGTACTGTATATATTTAAGGTGTACAGCATTATGATTTGACCTACATGGACTGTGAAATGATTATCACAATGAGTTTACCTAACTAAAGAGTTAAACAGTTTCTCTTTATGTTCTGGTTTTCAGCTGACTATAGTGTTCTTAGATACACCTTTTTCACACATCTCCTGCTTGGGGTTCACTGAGCTCTTTGAATATATAAATTAATGTCTTTCATCAAATTTGAGACATCTTAAACTACTTTTTCTTCAAGTATTCTGAGTCATTTAATCTCTTCTCTCTGTGATTCCAGTTAGTTTTTCTCTGTTCTTCAGATTGGATAAATCTGTATTGTTCTCTCTTTAAGTTCTCTCTATGTAAAGTTATCTTTACATAGAGATATCTATCTCTGCTATCTCTATTGTAAAGTTAGGCTCATCCGGAACTTTTATTTTGGAAATTATATTTTTCAGTTTTAGAATTTCCAGCTGGTTCTTTTCTAAAGTTTCTGTTTCTCTTTTCATTCATTATGAATGTATTTCCTGTCTATCATTGAAATAGTTATAATAGTTGCTTTAACTCCTTATCTGCTAACTTTCATATCTGGTTCATTTTATGTTTGATCTCTGATGATTTTCTTTTCTCTTGAAGACAGATCATCTCATCCTAGTTCTTTTTATGCCAAGTAATTTGGGACTTTGCCTGCACTTTTTGAATATTTTGCTTTTAAGGTTCTAGTTATATCCTGTTATGTTCATTCTGTTATGTTCTTCCAAAGAAGGCTGACTTTGTTTCTTTTAACAGTCAATTTACTTAACTGAATTTAAGCTGGAAATTTTCTCTCTTAGATGGCAGCTCAAATCTCAGTTCTTTTAGACTTAGCTGTGTTGTTTGGAATCTATCATGTGCTTCCATGGTTCAAGGGTCATGCAGAAGTTTGAGCAGATATTATACACAGAATTTGGATATATCGCTCTCTTTGGCTGTCTCCCTTCTGGGATCCCCTCCTCAATTTTCTGTGGCTTTCTCCTTTATTTATTTAGGATATAAAGATAGTGTTTTCTATTAAAAATATAGACACCCTGTGAGCTGCTAACTGTGGTCTGGTGTCAAACTAAAAGGCCCTGAAAAAAACTGAGAGACCCATATCCTTCTTCCAGATGTCAGCAACTCTTTAGGATATACTTGCTTTTGTTCATTCTCCAGTGACATCAAGTAGTTAGGAGTTTGGCTTGGTTTGATTTTGTGTTTTGTTCAGAGTATAGTTACTATCCGTAGAAGGGATAGAAGTTCTTCACTCCTGACAGCTCATTTTTGCTATAACTTCTAAACCTGCAAAAGTTAGATTAACAGTTCTGTTGAGAGGGATGCCTGGGTGGCTCAGCGGTTTGGCACCTGCCTTTGGCCCAAGGTATGATCCTGGAGACCCAGGATTGAGTCCCACATCAGGCTCCCTGCATGGAGCCTGCTTCTCTCTCTCTGATTCTCTCTCTGCCTGTGTCTCTGCCTCTTTCTCTGTATCTCTCATGAATAAATAAATAAAAATCTTTTTTTAAAAAAAAATAAGCAGTTCTGTTGAGTAAATCTGTAAGTGGAGAGGAAAAAGGATGGAAAGATGCAAACTCAAAGGATTTGACATGGGAAAGTGAAAATGGCAGAATCCTTCAAGGAAAGTCCAGAAATCCATGTTATAGGTAAGAGGCCTTTCATGACCAGCAGTACTTTCTAACATAGGAAGGATATGAGAATCATCAACTGCCAGAGCTTTGGATATGGAAAGAATGCCTTATGGAAGACAGAATGTACAAAGTCTGCTTTGTCTTTCAAGACAGTCTCAGCCCCAATGTGCCCCTTTTCCCTTGCCTTAAGAGTACTCTGAAGTTTTATCACATGTCAAAAAACCCTGCTCCATCTTATCCTTAACTCTGTTCATTTATTCAATGTTTTCTAACCTTTCCCACCTACAAAGCATAACTTTTAACCTTAGGAAATTCGCAACATACATAATGATGAATTAATGGGAATCAGACGAGAAGAAGAAATGGAGATGTCTGATGACGAAATAGAAGAAACCACAGAAACAAAAGAAACAGAAGAATCAGGTAAAGTTAATTCTGCTTTGTTTGATTTAACTAACATGTACTTGCAGGTATGATATTTTAAAACTTCTAACATCCAGTAAGGTATGGACACAAAACCATCAGTCTGGAACCAGCTAGAAACAACTGGTAAAGCCATATAAGGACACAGTGGCTGAATATCAACCCTGTGGCTATAGGATCTTCTTATTCACTCCCATCTTCCATCACAGTACTGAATTAAAATTGGACTTTCTTCTCTTAGGAGGGCTAGACATTTAGGTAGCATTGTCCTATATTTGATTTGGATTTATTAATAATATGTTCTATAGTAAGAATCATAAGAGAGCTTACACATAAATAGATAGCCAAACATCTTAAAAAGTAGATTCCCTATATCACGTATACCTTATACCAAAATTAGTAACAGATGGATTTAAGATTCAAATGTAAAAAAAAAAAAAAAAGAAAGAAACATAGCAAAAGAAATTCTGGAAAATGTAGGAGTTGGTTATATAATTTGGGATGAAGGTCTCCAAAGATAGAAATCATAAAAGATACTTTTAATAAATTTATCTTCATACAAATTAAATATTTTTCTTTAAAGAATCACAAAATTAAAAAAGACTCTACCAACTAAGGGAAAATATCTATATGTGACAATCTACCTATCTGCTGCCTTTTATCATGGTTACTTAGGGGTTTATTAGGAACCAAACAGCAGTCTACAGACAGATGTCTGGGTAAAGGGTTTTGCTCATACTTAGTATAGTCAGGACCTCACTATGAGACAGGCCACTACGTGGGTCCCCAGTGAACTCATAATACAAACCTGTTGAACAGTGTGACACTATACCACCCTTCAATTTCATAACAAATCAAGGAGAGAATTACCAGAAGGGAGATTAAAACATCACACAAAAGACTAGTGTTTTCAGGTAAGCCATTCCAAGTAGTCTTAGGAGTCAGTAAGGTACCATGGACAGAGCATGGGACCTAAAGTTAGAGCACCTGAATTCTAGTCCCAACTGTGTTCCTCTTGACTCAGGAAGGACTTCTGTCTCATTGAGCTCAGGTTCCACCCTTGTAGGAAGTACATTATACAACCATTTAACATGAATGTTGGGATGGCTAAATGAATTCATTCGTTCACTTAATAACTATTGCATGCCAAGCACTGTGCTAAACATTGGAGATATCGTAACAAACTGTCCCTACTCTGTGTGTGTGTATGTGTGTGTGTGAGAGAGAGACAGAGATCCAATTGATTATAATGCAAATCAGAATTTCTTGGTTCCAGTACTTGCATATTGAAGTCAGCAGTTCTATAGCCACTTGAGTGGTCCTAGAATCTTCATTCCATGAACAGAAACTCTTAAGGAAAGAAAGCCACCAGATTAGACTTTTTTAATTTATTTTTTTAGACTTTTTAAAAAAATATTTTATTTATTCATTCATGAGAGACACAGAGAGAGAGAGAGGCAGAGACATAGGCAGAGGGAGAAGCAGGCTCTATGCAGGAAGCCCGATGCGGGACTCAATCCCAGGACTCTGGGATGATGCCCTGAGCCAAAGGCAGACGCTCAACTGCTGAGCCACCCAGGCATCCCAAATTAGACTTTTAATTTCTTTTTTTTTTTTATTTTTTTTATTTATGATAGTCATACAGAGAGAGAGAGAGAGGGGCAGAGACATAGGCAGAGGGAGAAGCAGGCTCCATGCACCGGGACCCTGACGTGGGATTCGATCCCGGGTCTCCAGGATCGCGCCCTGGGCCAAAGGCAGGCGCCAAACCGCTGCGCCACCCAGGGATCCCTCCAAATTAGACTTTTAAAAAGACATTTGTAGCTGTTATATCTGTATTTACTGTATTTCTGCCATACGTTAGATCCCTAAATATCTAAACCTCCATATATATTGAATAAATACTTTGTAATCAGTAGATAGTTAGCATTTTCAGAACAGTGAACTAATTACTACAAATGCATACAATAATCTTAACAGCTAAAAAAAGAATTTCTTAATAATTGAGCTATTCAAATTACTTAAGTGCTTAGCCAACATGTTTTATAGCTGACTAATCTTTGACTTATAGAATTATCTCCATCTCAGTATCTACAGTATTGTTTACGGTGTTAATTCAGTGTTATCCTGAAATGAATGTAACCGTAAGTTTGAATATTTGCTTGATAAATTGCTGAATTTGAGGAGTTATTGGGGGAGGGGGTGTGTATGGGAGATTCAGATTAAATGCACTTACTAGTGTTATATAATTGCATTTTGCTTCTGTATCTCTTTTGAGTTAAAAGCTGTATTGGCTACTGCACAGAATCTTATTCATTTAGAGACTAGAAACTCCCTGACAGATCATCTTATAGCTGTTTTCTTTCCTGTTCCACATGCCAGGATGCTGCTTTGTCAAATAAAGCTATCTACAATAGACTTAATGGAGCTTACCAAATAGCTTTTCTCCCAGAAGGTTTCAATTCATTTTCATTCAAGGACTTTTGTGCATTCTTCTTCCCCTCGATCGTATCTAATTTTGTTATCTTGCTTCTGTAGTAGTCAACTGCAGAAATCCTGCTCAATGTGAGCCAGTAAGTGGGTCCTCAGGTTTTATCTAAATCAGCTAAATCTTTTAGTTTCACTTGGTTCCAATTAAAAGCGTAAGCACTAGATCTCAGAGTTGTTTTTTCTCTCTCCATGCTACCAAACTTGAATTCCAGGAGCCTAGAGCATGTGTCTGGTTAAATTTTACTCCCAGAGAAAGTAAGAGTCAAATCTAGCTGAGCAGTCTTGGTTAACCTTTCCTTGGAGTGCCACAAAATTTTTATTCTTCAAGGGACTCTGTATTACCCAGCCCATATTTGTGATGCAGTACTGGAAACCTTCTTGCTTGCCATAGAAGAAAGGACTGCTGTGCTCAAAGCAATGTGTTGAAGAGGGGGAATCACATCAAAGCAAACCATGATAGTGCAAAACTATTTCATTCTATTGCTAGCCATGATAAAAAGTACATGTGCCCAGTAAACCTAAGAACAGCTGTTCCTTTTCAGCATCTATTGTCTGCCTTCTCCACTTAAACTAATGGTTCTCAGATTTGGTGTATATAAGCATCATTGGGCTACCTTTAAAAAATCAGATTTATGGGTCGCAAGGTTTGATTAAGTAGGTCCATAATGAAGTTCAGGTGTTTGCGTTTTATCAGACATCCTAAACGATTTAAATGCTGGTGGTTCAGGGAACACATTTGGAAAATACTGACTGAGATCATTCTCCTTTATTGTTCTAGCCAAAGTTTTCACTACTCTTGGTTTTCAATCTCATTCCTTCCCTCCCCCCCACCTCTCATTATTCCCTGTGTTATTAAACAGTTTGATCAGTTAATTAACGAGGACTGCATCCTATAAGCTGATGGCAATAGAGGTGAAATGTATGTAAATTTACATAAAATATAAGAAATACCACTTGGCACTAAGTGGTAAGAATTTACTGCATTAGAATGCAGCAAGGCCAAGAGATATTAGTGTGGCCAGAGTAGTTGCAGTCAGTGAAAATTGATCAGGACCTTCAAAGATGAATAGGTTTGGATGAGAAAAAGGAGAGTAAGAAAGTATCTTGATGTGGAGAGGAAAAGGAATAGGGCTCAGAGAAGGAAACAAGGATGATGGGAATGGGGGATAAAAGATTGAGTGGACACGGTGGGTCCAGATTATGGGGAATCATGAATGCCATGGTTATATTTAGCATAATAGACAATATGGCCCTACAAACATGTCTCAATCATGGTGCTAGTATGATAAAAGCAACATGAATTATATTTTTGGGGAATAATTTTGAATAAAGATCTACCAGAGACTTTTATAGGAATTTAAATATGAAATGATGAACCCCAGGACTAGAGTGAAGGTAACAGGAACTAAGACAAAATGGTAAAAGGATGTAACAGAAAACATGAGATTAAAGATGCTAGGAGTCATTTCAGAAGAATAACTAAAGTCTTTGGTGCCAGATTAGATACAGATGATGAAGAAAAAAGCAAGGATTTGAGATGAGGCTAGGTTTTCTAGTCTGGGTGATTGGAGGGTCAGTGGTCATATTAGTTCGCTAGGGTTACTGCAACAAAGTATCACAAACTGAGTGGCTTAAACAACAGAAATTTGTTGCCCCACGGTTCTGGAGGCCAGAAGTCTGAGATTAAGTGTCATCAGGGTAGGTTCCTCTTGAAGACTGTAAGGGAGAATCTGTTCCATGCCTGTATCCTAGCTCCTGATGGTTTGTTGACAATCTTTGAGACTTCTTGGCTTATAGTTACATCACCCCAATCAATGTCTTCATGTTTACATGGCATTCTCTCTATTTGCATGTCTCTGCATCCAAATTTCTCCTTTCTATAAGTATATCAGTCATATGGTATGACTAATGACCACCCTACTGACCTCCTTTTAACTTGATTACCTCTGTAAAGACCCTATTTCCAAATAAGGTCACATTCTAAGGGCTTCAACATAAAGGTTTTTTTTTGGCAGGTGGTTACAAATTAAACCCATACTAGTAGCACTGACTAAAATGGACTGGTGCCTGGGACTGATTTGTGGAATATGAGATCAGTTTCAGACAGTAGGTAGTTAGGAAATAAATATAAAGGGTTTATATTGAAACCATGGTGAAGAAAGTAGAAGGAGAATATGAATGAATAAATGACTGTCAAAGACAAGTGAGAGAGAGAAAAGCAAAAGACTAAATACAGAGCTTTGGTAGCTGCCCACATCAAGGGAGAAGGAAAGAAAGAGGAGTTTGCAGAGCAGTTAGGAAAAGAGCAGTCTAAGGGCACCTGGGTGGCTCAGTCAGTTAAGCATCCAACTCTTGATTTTGGCTCAAGTCATGATCTCAGGGTCCTGGGATTGAGTCCCATGTCAGGCTCTGTGCTCAGCAGGGAGTCTGCTTGAGAATTCTCTGCCTACCCCCTAGCCCCTACTTAGATAGATGATAGGTAGGTAGGTAGGTAGGTAGATAATTTTTTTAAGAAAAAAAAATCCTAAGAGGCTAGAAGAAAACTGGAAAAGCATCAGATTATTGAGCCCACAAGAATTTATAGAAGTAGGAATAATCAATATTATCAGATATTACAAAGAGGAAAGGAATCAAAGACAACATTGAGCAAGAACTATTTTGGTAGGGTGATAGAGGTAGGGGCTAGAACATATGACTTTAAGGAGAGAAAGTGGACAAAGACAAGTCAAAAAGTTGGATACTGACCAAAAGCAAATGCAAGCATTATAAATGGCAACTAGAATTGGTAACAAATTTAAAGTTAAGTTGTTGTTTATTGTTCAATAGAAGGGAAGGGCCATGGAGAGAGTGAGGTTGAAGATGCTTGAGAGTGAAATAGTACTTATGGGTAATTATGGAAGTGGAATCCTAGAAAAGAATAGGAAGTGATCCAAACTCAGATGGAGTTTTCTTTAGAGAGGGGAGAACCCTCTTCCTCTGAGACAAGAGAGGTGAAGCTAAAGGGATATATGGATCCCATGCTGCTCCATATAGCAAGAGATTGGTCAACTGTTGATTAGGGAAATGCTCTGGAAATGAGACCATGAGGAAACAGGAACAGACCTGGAATAAATACCCTAGGTAGGATGGAAGGAAGAATTCAGTGAGAAATAAGAGACCCGTGAGCAAGGAACAACATGAGTCTGTATTGACCAGGACTGCCCAGCTCAGCAACTTCTTATAAGAGTCCTCTTCAGCCCAGGATAAGGTGCAAAGTTGAGTTGAGTGACCATGAGCTAGGAATTGGCATGGTAAGACTAGCCAAAGGTTTTCAGGAGGGTAAAAGTATATAAGGTACTAAGGAATTTGCAGTGGAATCTGTTTAGCCAGAAAATAGTTAATGCTCTGGGTGAAGTTGGCCATTCCAAGAGATTAAAGGTCCCAGCAAACAAAGAGAGCAATGTCTCAGGGTGATGAGGGGCAGTGAAATCACTGACAAATTAAGACATTGTGTTTGAGAGGCAAATTTAGAGATCTCAGAGGAGAAACAGTGAAGTCTCTGTTGCATCAATACTGGTAGAAGCCTCATTGGAGTAATAACCTGCAGAGGTAAGGCTAAGGAAAGGCTTTGGGAGGTGAGGGAATTCACCTAAAATTTTGCCTGAATTGGCCTACAACCACTCAGATCATCTCCCCTCTTTCTTTAAACTTTGTTCTTTTGGCTTTTTTCTTTGTGAATCATTCCAGCTCAAACTTTTTTTAGGAACCTTGAGAGGAATGTTGCACATTTTCCCTTCTATAATTTGGTAACATTTGTTACACATCTTCCTTCAAAAATTTGGTGACATTGTAATGCAGCTTTGTGATAGTGGCCAACGGCCAACCCCCTAAATTTGATCCCATTAAAATTTTTGTTTTCTTTGTATTACCAAAGAAACTTAGGTGTTAATTATTTAATAACACAAAATCCTTTTAGATCTTTTGTCATAGTAAAACATATCTGGAATTCTGCTCAGAGTGTCTCCCCTAAAAAGAAGAGTTCATAGCTGCCTTCATATTTTCATATTGCCATGATGAATTGGCAGCTTTCAGATCTGAGGAGCCATCTTCATAAAGAGAAATGGTTTTCCCACATAGGAAATAGGCTAAAAGGAGCAAATGAGAACTAATGATGGCAAGGTATGAATAAATTCAGTATACTCTTTAGTATCAGAACTGATGGATTCACCCACTCAAACATATTATTAAAAGGTAATATTGAACTTTTCAATGTTCTGGCAATGTACAAAGAACTCCAACTTCAGAAATGGACCCAATTAATATTAAGTCTGTGAAAGTAAAGACTTGGCACCCTCATTAAAATGACAAAAACCCTCATTTCAGGGAGTGGGAAATAGATTTCCTAAGTTAGATGCCCTGGTGGCATTAGAGAAGATCACATTCTCTTTTGCTTAGTGACAGGTCCAAACTGGGGAGATTATTATCTGTTCACACTTGGTTTCAGGAATCTATCTCTGCTCATCAGCATGCCCTTTCCCCCCAGGAGAGAAGCAGTCCCTCCTCCTCATTTGCTCAGAGGAAAAATATTTTCGCATTTAAACTGGAGACTATGCCTCCAACCATTCTTCTAGATTACTGCCCTTTTCCACGTTTCTCCACATGACTCATAAAGCATGAGTATAATCACTAGCCTGCAGCACAAGAAGAAACAAAAGGAGGAAGATGAAATATCACTATTTAGTATTGAGCTGCATGGCTTGCCAGAGGACAAACATGCAAACCAAAGCAGGAATGAATAACTGTCTCTCTATAGCAGTCACTTAATTTACAAAGGAACCTCTGTGTTACTCAGCAGAACTCCAGCTCAAAATGCTATCCTTGGTACTGACCCAACAAGCAAATCAAATATTTCTTCCCGTTTGGCAGATAGCACATGTCCCTTCTGCCATACACTTTCCTATATACAGTCATCTTCACTTTTAGCATCTTCTTTTGGTGTTATGATTGTGAGAAACGCTACCTGTCCAACAAGTATTCTGGCTGCTGGGAGAGATGGCAAGGATAGATAGTATTTACAGTTCTGGGATTCCAACTCTCTGTGTAACAGCTTTCTCTCCAAAGACACAAAAGCTGTATGATTACAGAAAAAAATTAAAATCTGTAATAAAACCAAACAGACAATGAATGTGTTATGCCAAAATTTTTTGTAATTTCTTTTAAAAACTAAAATATAAGGTTCAAACTGCCACATCAGGATAATTGCATAGCCATCCACAGAAAACAAGAGAACATGTAACAGGAAGGATTGCCACTCACTAATTTGGATAGAAAATCTGATTACATCAGCCTACATTGGTACCTGATTGTTTCAGGAAAACCCTCCGATCGAAAGCACAGAATTAAGCCCTGCACCCCACTCCACCCAAAGCAGCTTTCTTTTAGGAATAGGAAGTGTTTTAACCCTCAGAATAGGGTTTTCTTCTATATACTTCATCTTTGTAAAGCACAACTTCTTCCTATTTCTTGTAGAGAATGAATCTTGTCTTTGAAATCCCTTTAGAGAACTCTTCTTCCACCACTTACAGCTAATAATCTTGAAGATTTTATTTCCATTACTTTCTTTTACTTTCTTATACCCAAAGTCCCTCCCCATAAGTAGCTGAAAAAAATCATACCTTTGAAAAGTTGCCTTTTTTATAATAATAAATTTATTTTTTTATTGGTGTTCAATTTTCCAACATACAGAATAACACCCAGTGCTCATCCCGTCAAGTGCCCACCTCAGTGCCCGCCACCCAGTCACCCCCACCCCCCCGCCCTCCTCCCCTTCCACCACCCCTAGTTCGTTTCCCAGAGTTAGGAGTCTTCCACGTTCTGTCTCCCTTTCTGATATTTCCCACACATTTCTTCTCCTTTCCCCTTTATTCCCTTTCATTATTATTTATATTCCCCAAATGAATGAGACCATATAATGTTTGTCCTTCTCCGATTGACTTACTTCACTCAGCATTATACCCTCCAGTTCCATCCATGTCGAAGCAAATGGTGGGTATTTGTCGTTTTTAATGGCTGAATAATATTCCATTGTATACATTAACCACATCTTCTTTATCCATTCATCTTTCAATGGACACCGAAGCTCCTTCCACAGTTTGGCTCTTGTGGACATTGCTGCCATAAACATCGGGGTGCAGGTGTCCCGGCGTTTCATTGCCTCTGTATCTTGGGGGTGCCTTTTAACATTCTTAGACATTTAATATACAGGTTTGTAATTTTGATCCATTTTGTTAATGTCTTTTTGGGGCTTTATTCTTTGTTAGGAATCAAAAAAGGAATAAACTATAAATGTTTCCATTAATTTGGACTGTAAACCATAAAGATTAGTGGAATTTCATTTTTTACAATTATCATAAACCTGGTACAAAGAAGGTATTCAGTGTTTGTTGAATGAACATCCTCTTATTAAATATTTTATAATAGCTTTTGTGTTTGTTGACCTTGAAAAATGTGCCATAACCATAAATAAAGCTAATTTTCCTCCTGTGTCTTAGGATTTTTTAAATTAATAAATTAATTTTTTAGAGCAGTCTTAGATTTACTACAACATTGAACAAGAAGTAAAAAGTTTCCAAATACCTCTGTCTCACAAACACGCGCACACACACACATATCTCCTCACCACCACTAAAGGAAGATGGAGCAGAGCTGTATTTGGAATCAGAGGGCAACTGTATCCAAGATATGAGCTTTTGGGGTGGATAAAGTTGACGTGCAAATAAATTGATAGCAACTTCTCAAAGGTGTGAAGCTTAATAAGGTCCTAAGGAAAAATGTATATATGCTTTTCACAGCTTTCTAGAATTTTTTGACATTTGATTTTCTTGAGACTTGTAAACCTGGATATGTTGAAGAGTATTTGTTAATTTTACTTTTTGGAAGGTATTTTAAACCAGTAGAACTAACAGTGACACCTTGCATTTCATTTCAGCAATGCTTACAGGTTTCTTTTGTATATAATTCTTAGAATGCTCATTTCTTTTAAATGATTTAATTTGTACAGCAGAGGAATGTTACTGTATTAGTATATAACTATTACCTAATATTGAGTTTTTGCAAAAAAAAAATGAATGCTCATATGTAATTGAAATACTTCCGATCACATGAAAATGCTGATTTAACATTTAAGTATCACAGCATTAAAAGAAAAAATGGAATAAAAAAAATCCATCTTTCAGTGGACACCGAGGCTCCTTCCACAGTTTGGCTATTGTGGACATTCCTACTATAAACATCGGGGTGCAAGTGTCCCGGCGTTTCATTGCATCTGTATCTTTGGGGTAAATCCCCAACAGTGCAATTGCTGGGTCATAGGGCAGGTCTATTTTTAACTCTTTGAGGAACCTCCACACAGTTTTCCAGAGTGGCTGCACCAGTTCACATTCCCACCAACAGTGTAAGAGGGTTCCCTTTTCTCCACATCCTGTCCAACATTTGTGGTTTCCTGCCTTGTTAATTTTCCCCATTCTCACTGGTGTGAGGTGGTATCTAATTGTGGTTTTGATTTGTATTTCCCTGATGGCAAGTGATGCAGAGCATTTTCTCATGTGCATGTTGGCCATGTCTATGTCTTCATCTGTGAGATTTCTGTTCATGACTTTTGCCCATTTCATGATTGGATTGTTTGTTTCTTTGGTGTTGAGTTTAATAAGTTCTTTATAGATCTTGGCCCACAGCAAATATCATTCTCAATGGAGAAGCACTGGGAGCCTTTCCCCTAAGATCAGGAACAAGACAGGGATGTCCACTCTCACCACTGCTATTCAACATGGTACTGGAAGTCCTAGCCTCAGCAATCAGACAACAAAAAGACATTAAAGGCATTCACATTGGCAAAGAAGAAGTCAAACTCTCCCTCTTCGCCGATGACATGATACTCTACATAGAAAACCCAAAAGCCTCCACCCCAAGATTGCTAGAACTCATACAGCAATTTGGTAGCGTGGCAGGATACAAAATCAATGCCCAGAAATCAGTGGCATTTCTATACACTAACAATGAGACTGAAGAAAGAGAAATTAAGGAGTCAATCCCATTTACAACTGCACCCAAAAGCATAAGATACCTAGGAATAAACCTAACCAGAGAGGTAAAGGATCTATACCCTAAAAACTATAGAACACTTCTGAAAGAAATTGAGGAAGACACAAAGAGATGGAAAAATATTCCATGCTCATGGATTGGCAGAATTAATATTGTGAAAATGTCAATGTTACCCAGGGCAATTTACACATTTAATGCAATCCCTATCAAAATACCATGGACTTTCTTCAGAGAGTTAGAACAAATTATTTTAAGATTTGTGTGGAAGCAGAAAAGACCCTGAATAGCCAGGAGAATTTTAAAAAAGAAAACCATATCTGGGGGCATCACAATGCCAGATTTCAGGTTGTACTACAAAGCTGTGGTCATCAAGACAGTGTGGTACTGGCACAAAAACAGACACATAGATCAATGGAACAGAATAGAGAACCCAGAAGTAGACCCTGAACTTTATGGTTTTTTCTTTAATCTTTTTACTGACTCTGTTGTTTTGCCTTTTCCAAAATGTCATATAGTTGGAATCATACAGTTAGGTAGCCTTTTCAATTGGCTTTTTTTTCAGTTAGTGATATGCATTTACATTTCCTCAAGGTCTTTCCATGGCTTGATCACTCATTTCTTTTTAGCACTGAATAATACTCCATTTCTGCATGTACTACAGTTTGTTTATCCATTAATCTACTAAAGAACTTCGCAGTATTTTCCAAGTTGGGGCAATTATATAATTGCCAGAAGACGGGATCCCCGGGTGGCGCAGTGGTTTGGCGCCTGCCTTTGGCCCGGGGCGTGATCCTGGAGACCCTGGATCGACTCCCACGTCGGGCTCCCGGTGCATGGAGCCTGCTTCTCCCTCTGCCTGTGTCTCTGCCTCTCTCTCTCTCTCTCTCTCTCTGTGTGACTATCATAAATAAATAAAAATTTATAAAAAAAATAATAATAATTGCCAGAAGAAATCTACTATAAAATCCATGTGTATATTGTTGTGGGGACATAAGTTTTCAGTTCACTTGTGTAAATATGAAGTAGATGATTGCGGGATTGTATGTTAAGAAATTGCCAGTGGCACCAGAGTGGCTCAGTGGCTGAGTGTCTGCCTTTGGCTTAAGTCATAATCCTGGGATCCTGGGATCGAATCCTGCATCAGGCTCCCTGCAGAGGGCCTGCTTCTCCCTCTGCCTATGTCTCTGCCTCTCTGTGTGTGTTTCTCATAAATCTATCTATCCATCTATGTATCTATCTTAAAAAAGAAAAAGAAATTGCCAAAGTATCTTCCAAAGTACCAGTAGCATTTTGCATTCATTTTGCATTCCCACCAGCAATGAAGGAGTGTTTGTTTGCTCCACATCCTTACCAGCACTTGGTGCTGTCATTGTTTTGGATTTTGGCCATTCTAATAGGTATGTAGTGGCATCTCATTATTCTTTTAATTTGTAATTCCCTAGTGACATGTGACATATAATGATGCTTACTTGCCATATATATCTTTAGTGAGGTATCTTTTCAGGTCTAATTTTTTGGCATTTATCCTGTTTGATGTTCTCTGAATTTCCTGGGTCTGTGGTTTGGTGTCTGATAATAATATGAGGAAAAGTTCAGCCATTATTGCTTCACCCATTGCTTCCATTCCTTTCTCTCTTTCTTTCCCTTCTAATATTCTTATGACATGTATCTTTTGCAGTTGTCCCATAGTTCTTGGATATTCTGCTTGTAGTTTTTTTCCATGTTTTTTTTCTCTTTTAAGGTTAGACAATTTCTGTTGTCATACCTTCAAGCTCAGTGATTCTTCCCCCAACCATGATCAGTCTTTTAATAAGCCCACCAAGGCATTTTTCATTTGTGTTATATTTTTTTAATCTCTAGCATTTTCATCTCTCAGAATTTCCATCTCTCTGTTTACATTATCCATCTGTTATTTCATGGTATCTACTTTTCCCATTAAAGCCCTTAACATACTAATTATAGTTGTTTTATATTCCTGTTTTGATAATTCCAACATTCATGCTATGTCTGACTCTTATTCTGATCCCGATTCAGTCTCTTCAAACTGTGGGTTTTTTTTTTTTTTACCTTTTAGTATTCCTTGTAACTTTTTGTTGAAATCTGGACATGATGTACTGGGTGAAAAGAACTCCAGTAAATAGGACTTTAGTGATGTGGTAGTTAAGTGTAGGGAAGCATTCTATAGTCCTGTGATTAGGCCTCAGTCTTTTAGTAACATATACCTCTGGACTGTGCACTTCACAAGTGTTTCTCAGTTTTTTCTTCCCTTCTTACTTGGGGTAGGGTGGCCTGAGGAGGCTATATTTGGACATTTTCCTTCTCCAGGTTAGTTAGGCTCTGGTAATATCCTAGCAGGTTAGGCTCTGGTAAAATGATTTCTTCTGAAGGTAGGCCTTGTTAAGAAGAAAAAAAATGTTCTGGTGTATTTCAAAACAGTTTCTTTTCCCCTCCCCATGATGGAAGTGCAATATTCATTGTAAGGCCTTAGTCGTGCTTTTAGAGATAAAACTCACAAAAGTATAGAGACCTCACTATGATTGGGTCCATCTGAACTCTTTAACAGACTTGTCTACACTGAGCCTCCAGCAATCAGCCAATCACAATTGAGGTTTTCTTATTTCTACCACTTCCCATGGAGCTTCCTGCTCATAGGTTTCTGGTCTGGTAAACTGTGATTCTCTGGATTCCCCTGCCTCTCCAGTTTCAGGGTCAGCAGTTTGCCCCATGACCTCACTGCCCATGACCTCACTGCTCACTTCAATATGAATTGAAGACAAGTTGTTGATTATTCAGTTTATTCAGCTTTTTAGTTGTTGGATGGAGTGGTAACTTCTAAATTCCTTACACACTAGACCAGAAACCAGAAGTCTCATGTCTTGATTTTGACATTTACCTTTCCTCTGTAGGACAGTAAAGATTACATTTTACAAACAACTGCCGGCAAAATTACTGTGTAGACAGTCATCAGTTCAAGACAATTAGTCCTATACTTTTTCATTACAGAGCTCTTATCATTTGCTCCCTTCCAAGTAAAAGTAACCAATATTAGCTGGAAATTTGGGGTGGTAAATATGAAACATGATGATGACTTCAGTATGCTGGAAGCATGTGTTCATATACAAAAATGGTTCTGTGTGCTTTAGTGTCCATCTCTTGCTGCCATGGCCTCCTCAAACATAATAGAACTCCAATAAAAATATACAAAAAAAGAGACTTATTGTACATATCAATTAAAAACTACCAAGTTTTCAGGACACCTGGATGACTCAGTGGTTGAGCATCTGCCTTTCTCAGGTCATGATCCCGGGGTCCTAGGATCGAGTCCCACATCAAGTTCCCCACAGGGAGCCTGCCTCTCCCTCTGTGTATGTCTCAGCCTCTCTGTCTCTGTATCTCTCATGAATAAATAAAATCTTTAATAAAAACTACCAAGTTTTAATGGTACTAAGGTGAACCACAAAGGGTATGGATAGATGGGCATTCGACATTATATTGATTGTTTAGCCTTAGTATCACAGGCAGAAGCTCTGAAGGAAGAAAACGACAGCCTCCGTTGGCAGCTCGATGCCTATCGGAATGAGGTAGAATTACTGAAGCAAGAACAAGGCAAAGCCCACAGAGAAGATGACCCAAACAAGGAACAGCAGCTGAAACTCCTGCAGCAAGCCCTGCAAGGAATGCAACAGGTAAAGGCCCTTTGGTTTTCTGAGCTTTTAGGAAGGCTAGCATCAGCTGCTTACCTGGAAACGGGTCCCCTACCAGAAAAGAGAATAGCAAACCTCTTATTCTTCTTGATATTCTGTTCTCTGGCATAGCTGAGGAAGGGATTATGAGTTATGAAATATTCTGACCACTACAGAGGTAGCAGTGGATCACCAATTTTCAAAGGATGAACATTCAGTGAAAAATACTTGATAGTAAAAAAAAAAAATACTTGATAGTAAAACTACACCAAACATAATCTAATCTTTTCTTTCTGCTTCAGGAGGTAATTTGGGATCTGGACCAGGCCTTGGGGACTTTATGAAGAAGCTCACTAACTTAGATTTGAAAAAAGTAGTATCTACTTGATCCAGTATCTACTATGATCCGGAGGCTGGACCATATAGCCTCTTAGAAGAAATGGCAGGAATCCTACCCTTGCTTTTTCAGTATCAGTGCTTTGGTCACATAATACCAATCTTCTTTTTATTTTCCTTTGTTTTTACAGCCATTTATGTGAATGAGTTTACCTGCACATTATCCCAAGTATAAAAAGTAAATAGGTGTATCCAACTGTAACTGCATTCAAATACAACAGTGTGTAATAGATGCTCAATGTCTAGATGTTTTATGTAACCATCACCACAGTGGGCCTACAATTTAGAAGATATCACCATCTGTTCTCATTATAATAAAGAAGTAGTATTTTTGAGTAAGGGTACTATCCCCCTCTGCCTTGCCAGACGACTAGCCAGTTTCCTTACAATTTAAATTGAGCAGTAATTTTTTGAGCAATATTTTTTTAATTCTATGCCTTGGAATTATCTAGGGCCAAGCTTATTGCCAGCTAGAAATCACAAATAATGAAAAAGGAGTCTCTTCTGGCACTAAGAGCCCCATGTTCCTATTACTTCTGCTACCACTGTCTTCCTGTGTGACAAGCAATATCACATTAATATTTCACCTTTCCTATTAGCAAAATGTGTGAAGTAATGCTTACCTTCCTTTTACTGTCACTATGGAATTTAATTAGAACATGCAAATTATATCTGAGATCTTTCCACAAAAAAAAAAAAAATACATCTCTTCAGCTAGACTTCAAAGAATTTTGACAACGTGCATTGTACCGTACTTCTTTTAGCTCTTCCAGTGGTCTTTTGCAAGCCTCTGAGAACCTAAACTTTGAAAACATTTTTCATTGTTTTTCCTTCTTACCTTGATTTTGAAACCATTCCACATAAGAATGGTTCTGCTACTGAAATATAATTTAAAGATGATGAACTTTTTTTTTCCATTTCATCACTTCAGAGACCTCTGAGAAAATTAGGTCTCTACATCCTAACAAATTAATTTTGCTCGTTTTGATTACTTTTTCTTGGAAAATAGTCTTGTAAAAAAGATAAAGTTTCTTCCATCTTATCCAAAAAGAAGTATAGTCTAATATAGTGATTAAGAGCATGGACTCTTAATGGTGGTATTGACCCAACCTGGGTTTAAATCCCAACTTTGCCACTTACTATCTGAATAGCCTTAGGTAAACCACTAAACCTCTGTAAGCCTCTGGATTATGTTTCACAGGGTTGTTTGAGGTTTATATGAGATCACACATATGAAACCCTATCCACAATGCATGACACATGTTAGATGTTAAATAAATAATATTTTTGTAATCATTAATGATGATGAATTCAGTTCCTTGCCTACTGATATGGAAACAAACATTTGTCAAGTGTTTTCCTCACAGAAATTGAACTTGGCTTGGAAAATGACTATTTGAAAGAATGCTTTACAACATCAAGTTCAATGCGGCAATCAAGATGTTGTCCACTTGGGATTAACACTACACCCTATCTTTTCCTCTCACTGGAATAGAAAAGTTATGTAATTAGATCAGTTAGTTTCTCAGATGCTCTCTAAAATATAAACAAATCCAAAGGAAGTTCCTAAGAGCTAAAATAACTTTAAGTGAAAGGTAACTTGATTTTCCCTTTGATATCTCTGAATGGAGAAATGATTGTGTGGGCTGGGAGAAAGGCAGCCCAACTGAGGCAGGCCAACCTACTATCTAACTTCAACCAGGGTATTTAAATGAAATATGGCTCCTGAAGACATGATTGTCTTTGGTATTTCTTGTAGCATCTACTCAAAGTCCAAGAGGAATACAAAAGAAAAGAAGCTGAACTTGAAAAAGTCAAAGATGACAAGTTGCAAGTGGAAAAAATGTTGGAAAATCTTAAAGAAAAGGTACATCAGTCCTCTGTGAACCCTTGCCCTTGCCTTTCCCCTACTCTTCTCAGTGACAGTACAAATGCCCTGGAAGTTCCTGCAGTAGGAATCAGCATGGAATGCTTGGCTGCATGGGAATTAAAAGCCCCCTCTCTGGGGTAATTCTTGAATCAAGGTCTCTGCCTTTAGATGTGAATCCTTGCCATATCTAAGGATTCTGGAGAGTACACTTTTCAATGAATAAGAAGTTAATCCCTCCCTAAAATTCCTCAGTCTTTCCCTCTTGGAGAATCCCAGAGTGTACATCTCATTCAGCTTCATCTTGCCAAGCAAATAGTGACATAGAAAACTCGGGTGACGCAGAGTACCTTTAATGAAACATTTCATTAAAGGAAGAAACACAAGTACAACTAGAACATTGGCATTTCTTTGTAGATACTCCATCTAGTGTAATAATGAGCAGTTGCAGGTAAAATAGCCAAAACCCAAAGGGGAGAAAACGTGTTGAAAGTAAATAAAGGGCACTTGACGGGATGAGCACTGGGTGTTATTCTGTATCTTGGCAAATTGAACACCAATAAAAAATAAATTTATTATTAAAAAAAGAAAGTAAATAAAAAGAATATTCTAACACTTGATAATTGCAGCATGAAAGGGCAAGATGGGACTCTCTAGCAATAAGAGCTGCCAGTAAGAACCTCTTGGGGAGTCTCCTAACATCTGGGTAGGTTAATGTGTCACAAGCATGAACCAGGTGCCCAGTCTACTTAAGGTGTGCAAAGTCTACTGATGGTGTCTCCCAACTGTACCTCCCTAATCGTTGGTACGCCTGAACATTCAACTAAAGTGAAGTTCTCAAAAGGAAGACCCATTGACTATAACTGCCTGATTTTCATTCTCAGAAGGAAGAGATTAGGAGCTCAGACCAAGAGCCAGAAATCAACAATGCTACCGTTCCACGAGAGCTCTTGCTCTTTATCTCTGGCACTCAGCTCAGGAAGATGCAATGCATACAGGCCCCGGGTATGTTTGCCAGCACAGTGACTTCCCCCAGAGTGCCATTAAGAACTGGCAGCCTTGGTGTAGTTGAAACAAATGATTGAATGTGTTTTCTTCTGGAGGCCATTTGCAATATGCTTTTAATTCTTCCACTTCATAAAACCAGCTCACTTTCCAGTTTTGTGGGTGCTATTAAAGAAACGAGCACAATCCCAGAGATATTCATTTATCAAGCATTTAATTGAAAAGTGCCAAAGCTGCTCTGTATAACAGGAATTTCCCTATATTTTCAGAGCTGCTAAAATGTCTCAGAACTGCTATGTAGCTGTTTCGCTTCTTGCATAAAATGGAGTGCATAAGCAGAAGACTATTGATAGACATGAAGTTATGCTTAGAATCATTCTTTAGGATTGATATCACAAATTAAAGGCATTTTTAGTGTAAGAGCATTTTTGGCACTTTAGTATAAGCTGCTTTCTGCTTTGTAAAGTATTTCATTTAAAGAAGCAAGAGGTCAAATGGCACGAAAGAAACTTACTGTATTGTGCCTAAGTCTGTTTTTCATCCTAAACCTGAATATACCACAAAGTGGCAGCTTAAGAGGATAAGCAAAGAGATCTAACTAATAATAAGGAAAATGTGATTCAGAATGTTTTTTTTTCCCTGTTACTGTAAGCAAAGCTTCTTTCAGAGAAAGTCATGACAGTTCATTATAAACTGAGCTTCTCTGGGAAGCTGATTTGTGACCAAATATTTCAACCTGACACAATTAGGTTAAGAAGCAAAGTACCATTACATTAGACTGCAAAAATAATTCCAGGTTGAAAAGAAGGCAGTAAGTTTTGGTGAAGAGGGATCTCTTTTGTTTTTGTTTGGGTTTCTTGACAGTAAACTGTAGTGTGAGTTATTGTCAGTGTTTTGCAATATAACAGTGTGAGTTCTGTCTAACTGCAGAAAGAGCTAGCTCTTTGAATCTGCCAATAAAATTCAAGGTGATACCTTCTTATTTTTTAAATGCCAGCTATAATAAAATTGAAGTCAGGTTTCAATAAGGCTACATTTCTATTCAAGATGGCTAAAACTTCTCAGGATGCCTTTACATCTTAAATCAACCCCAATCTGTTAAACTCTCACATGTAAGAAATAGCTTACTGGATCATTTAATGTTTTAAGGGGATTAGAAGGAGATGTACAACCCATGGCTTAGAAGTGAGCCAGTATTTTAAATCAAACTTGGCATGATGGTTACTGCCTAGATTGGATTCTAAAAGCCAAAGATTGAGGAGGTCATCAAGAAAGGCTTCCCTTCTGACTACAGCCAGGAAGCCTGTAAATCCACAGAACATGTCTTGCAGCATAGACCATTCATTTCATTCAGGGCAACATCCTGGAAGCTTTGAAAGCATCTTTAAAGAAAACAGAAGGACACCTGTCCATGCTGAGGTCTTGGGGCAGGGATGAAGTGACAAAACATTTGAATCAGCCATGACCTGCACCCCCACACACACCCCAGGAGCATTTCCCCAGCATTTTCTTTTCTATTAGCAGTAAGACTGGAAGCCATGATTCCTTTTATGCCTTCTTCCCAAGGTTCTTCCTTCACATTTATAATACAGAAAAGATGTTCTCAGTACCCAAACAGAGAAAGAAAGATCCACGAAAGGTCTGGAGGTATTTTCAGTTTGATTGTTGGTCATGAATTTCACCTGAGTACCTCTTATGAAACAGACCTGCTATGCTCAGAAAGAGAAAACTTTCAACAACAAAGAAGACCACTGAGTAATGATAATGAGATTTTGGTCATGGTCATTTCTTGATGTGAAGTCAGGAATATCCTAACTGATAATGTCCATATCAGAGAGAAGAAAGGGCTGATAGCCAACAAATGGAAACTCTAATTTTTAGTTCAAAAGCCAACAGTTGATTACCTGGGAGTAGATTAGCTACATTGTAGATTCCCCACTCAGAGATGGGCCCTGCCTTTAGCAGATTGTGGACCTAAAATTGAAAAGAACAGCCCTTTTGACAGCAGATGACCTGGCATGAAATCTAGGCTCTAGGGATCCCTGGGTGGCACAGCGGTTTGGCGCCTGCCTTTGGCCCAGGGCGCGATCCTGGAGACCCGGGATCGAATCCCACATCGGGCTCCCGGTGCATGGAGCCTGCTTCTCCCTCTGTCTGTGTCTCTGCCTCTCTCTCTCTCTCTCTCTCTCTCTCTCTCTCTCTGACTATCATAAATAAATAAAAATTTAAAAAAAAGAAATCTAGGCTCTACTACTTCCTAGAAATGTGATTTTAGGCAAGTTATCTAATATACCTGAGCCTCACTTTCCTCATTTGTACAATGGAGATAACACATGCCTAACAATGCCTACCATCTAGTAGGCAGTAAATATTGGGTCTGGTTCCCCAGATTACCTGTATAGAGCCAAGAATGATGAAGCAGGAAAATAAAACCTGGCAAAGATGAGTATCTCAATTTTTCTGTCTTTGGGAGCCATATAAAGAAGTTTTAGATGATCTGTGATGCTTTTGCATAAATTAATGCTATTTTCTCTCTGATTCAATCATCAAAATTATACAGTATTGCTTTGGGGGTACTACATTAAGAAGTTCCCTATTGCATAATTGAATCCAAGTCTTTTACCCAGTAAGATGAACTGATCCAGGAAGCATATTATTCCCACAGGAAACCTGTGCTTCTAGACTATGTACATCGAGCCAGGATAGTGACTACCCTCTTGAGAAGACCCTGAACAGCAGCCCTATCAAATCTGAACGTGAAGCACTACTTGTCGGTAAGGAACACATGCATACAACGTATTGACTATGGTGGAGGAGGGAAAGGGTTTTACCTAAGATGAATATACCCGCCAACCATTTATGAAGCATGACAATGCATGGACCCAGAGTCCTGAAGATGACAGGATAAGAATAAGTATAGACTTCATAGAAATGGTAACAGTAGCTCCCAGTCCTCCTCAAGCTCCTGACATTACTGCCACATCAAATGTGTGGGTGTAAGCACAAGGAGGGGTCTTCTGGAGAAACACATTGTACATTTTTAAAATATGGGAGGCTAGCTGAGCCCTCTTACTCCCACTCAAGGTTGCAGTGCAGATACTGTTTGGCAGAGAGCTTTCCCAGATGAGACTCTGGAGGAAATATGTGCCTCTCTAAAATTTTTTTCCAGGTTACTCAGATGATTCAGTAGGCTGTCTGTGGAGTGTTGGACACTAGTGGGCTCTGATGAGATAAATGCTAGAGTTGCTCTCGTTATATAAAACTTCACCCACAGAGGCAAGATAGAATAAATGGTTGAGGAGTCAGACAGACCCGATTTCCCATTTGACCCTACCATTTCCTTCCTGAACTTCAGTTCCTCCAACTGCAAAATGGGCAGAATATTACCTGTCTCAAAGGGCAGCTGAGAGTATTAAATATGATAATTCATCTGAATCCCTTAGCACAGTGTGCAGCCCATAGGAAGCCCTCAGTAAAACGAGAACCATTTCGCACTTACAGTATTCAGCACAAATGCTTGCTGACTTGATATTCCATTTGGAGAACAATGGCAGATTGAAGTCCTAAAAATATTCAGTCATTTCCAAGGGGCTGATACTGGGCCTCCACAGGCAATCCCAGTTGCCTTCTAGGAAGCTGAATCCCACACAGCCGCACACCGATCCCAGAAGTTCTCCACACTGATTGGCTTCTGCATATTTTGAAGATTTATCTCCTTTCTTTGGTAATGGATATTGTAGTCAGATTTAACACTTTGATATGTTAATAAAGATACACAAGGGGATCTGCCATTGAGTCTCAAGAAAAGTGACAATTTATTTCTGTTTTACAACTCAAAGTTCTTTAACAAATTGGCATGGCAACAGGGAGACCTGTCGGAGAAGAGCTAGGGGAAGGAAGGAAGCCTCTGTAAATGGATAGTTCTAGAAACAAAGAATCTTAAACTAAGTGTTTCTTGTTTTGTTTTTTAAAGAATGTAATCTTGGGCTGACAGAAAGGAAAATCTATTTTTTAAATTGGTTCTTTGGGTATGAACCCACGGAAACTGCTTAGTGTTTTGAAACCTATGGAGTTATTTCTTAGCATTTGACAGACAACCTGTCTTGGCCATAAGCACCTAGAATTCCTTTGGACATGAACTGTCTTTTTTAGAATTTAAGTTTCTCAGCTTGAGTCAGTGTATAGCAATTCAATTTACCTCATCATTTAAGAATCACATAGTATTATAAGTTATAGCATCCGTTTGGGACAGATTTTGAACTCTACCATCAGTTCCTCCTGGATCCCAAGCCTACTTCCTTGCCCTCTGATATTTGGAGAAGTTTCACAAAGAACTGACTTGAACTTCAAGCTGCAACTCAAATTTGTGATATTCCTTATCAGTCACTTGAAGGAATACACAGGTTGTAGTCTATAAACCAAATCAAATTTAGCTTTTATTTCCTGGCAGTTCTCGGCAAACTCAATTCTGGGTATATTTAATGCACTTAAGATCATATGAAAGAAGAGGAATTCAAAAAATTTAAAGAAAGAAATAGTAGGCCTTTGAACAATTTATATTCTACCTGTTTCCATAGAAAGTAGTTTTAGAACAATTAATCTGATGTCCAGAACAATCAAGGCAGTATGTAGAGCTGCCAATCACCCCATAGTTACACTGAGTAAAAATTGTGCACATCCCCAGAGACTGTAAACTTCTATTTTTAAAAAATGCGTTACTTGAAGAGATTTAGAGCTCTAAGCACAAACAAAATGCTAGTGACCACTTGAGTGAATGAAATGTTTGGCTTTTCTCTACAGAGCTACTCACAGAATAAAACAAATATAATCAGCAGATTCTCTTGTGAGAGGCATGAAGTGAATTAGGCAAAGAACCTGATTTGTACTTGTACCACAACAGCAAGACAGTATTAATGCATAAGAGGCTCAAGTCCAATTTAAAGACTGCAGAAGACTTCCAAAAAAGCCAGCACAATCTAAATTCATTATAAAATTATAAATTCATTGTGAAATGTAGAACTCAAATGGTCTTTAGCCATCATGAATGATGGAAGTGACTCCTCTAATCCCAGCTTTTCTACATGTGATATAGTGTAGTAAGAGGCAATATATGCAGTGGGTTGTTGTACAGATTAAATGAGCAAAAATATATGTAAACTTAGAATAGTGTCCAGTATGTAGTATGTGGTACTTGTGAGTTAGCTCTCATTTCAAAGAATATAATGCTCCAGTGTAACCTCCATGGTATTGTTACTATAGGGATTATTTCCACATTTCTTCATGTCCACCCATTTGGAGCAAGCATTGAATACATCTGTTCCTACTTGCACCGTCTAGATAATAAGGTATGTGGGGTCCTGAAATGGGCATGCAAGGGGACATAGGGTAATTTCTTCAAGCATAAGTAAGTCATTAGTAATCTCCCTAACAAAATTTCCCTCACCTATTCTCACTGTGATGCAGTACAGAGCTTCTGTCTTGCAAGTAGGGTGACTGTCTGCTTCTGTTTGCCTGGGACTGAGGGGTTTCCTAGAACTCCAATGCCAGAACCAAGAAGTCGTGGGCAAACCTGAATGAGTTGGCCAATCTCCTTCCAAGATACATCTTAGAAGAATTTTCCTCCTTTCTTTTAATTTATGTTTAAACTGAAAATGACCTATTATCTCTCACTGGTCAAACTTTTGCGATGGTCCTTTAGCCATTAGCAAATGTTAATGTTCAGAACCGGAAGTCTTATTCCAGCCATCACTGTCACCATTGCCATTACCTGTGTTGAAATGATCAAGGCAGGGGCAAAAACAAAACAGAGGAAACAGTAAGTCTGTGACACAGACTCAAGTACTGCTCCCAGCTGATCTCATGGGACACTTCCTTCCCGGGATGCTGTTATATGGGGGACCTCACAAAGCATCGGGAGCAAGGGTAAGTATTCCCTCAAAAGTCAAGGATGCCTCATAGAATCAGAAGGGGACCCTTGACACCTCAG
The DNA here is from genome assembly GCF_003254725.2 of Canis lupus dingo. Lineage (NCBI taxonomy): Eukaryota > Metazoa > Chordata > Mammalia > Carnivora > Canidae > Canis > Canis lupus. Next base: position 102,214,079 of record NC_064281.1, on the reverse strand, counting down.
AATAAATAAACTCAGGTTAGATTTTTTTTTTTCAGAAGCTGCATTCAGTCAAACATGCTCGTGGATCGTATTCACTATTTCACAGGACCCTGGGGCTCTTGGGATGTGCCACTGGAATGCAGATTCCTGACAGTTGGAGGTCCAAAATGTTAAGCCATTTAAGCATATGTCCTCTTAACAGAGGCACTTGCCTACATGGGCATCCAGCTGTGGTGATGCACCTTCCTCGTGGCATTTGTTTTAGTTCAAGCTGGTACACACCCCTCATTTAGGTCTGGGAAGTTGGGAAGTGGTACCATTCTGCAACTAAAGAGCCCATTTGGTAGCAAAGGGAGGGATCAAATGTGAGCACCAGGACCAAGTGGTAGGTTGAAGTGGTGTGAAATTGAACTATGTGTCAATAAAAATGGTCTGGTCCTTTTTAAAAAAATTGTAAAAATAATGCATACATTTTATGTTTAAAATGTAAGCAACGTAGAAAGGCAGTGAAGGGAAAGTGAAAGTGACCCAGCCCCACCCTTCCAGGATCACCACTGTTACCAGGTTGGCATATCTTCTTTCAGACCATTTCCCATATGTGTGCTGCACCTATATTGTACATATACATCTATAAACATTATATATTTATGGTCTTTGGAATGGAGATTCAGCTCTATATGATACTCTGCAAAGTGCATATTTCACTTAACTGGCTAAAGTCCACTACTAGCACTGGAAGAAAGCATGACCTCACTCCTACTCTCAGCCCATTTTCTCCTGAGCCGCTTCCTGCCAGAGTAGTAACAGGGCCTCCCAAAGAGAGCTTGCAGTGATGCCAATATAATTAGGAAGTCCCTCCCTCCAGTTTCAGGAATATTCAATGTGGCGGCAACTCAGGGTTTCTCTTAGGAACCCTGTTGCTCTTCAGTGCCCAGGTTCACAGAAAAGTTGCTACTCATGTCAAGATGACCACCTGAAACAAGTCCTAATAGGGTCCACAGATTTTTGTTTTATATTGGTGTGTGTGTATGTGTGAAGTAGGGAGAAGAAGACAATGCACAGAAGTAGGAATATAGAGCATTCCTTATTTCTGTCATTTTTCCTTTATAAAGCAATGTGTGTGTGAAGAATTCTGCCCTGCCTTCCTCCCTCCCAAAAGGCTTTTCAGCTTCAGTAGGCCTGCACACAGCATCACCAGCACTGATCAGCTGTAATTCAGCTGGCTACAAACCCAAGCCTCTCCACGCAACTGACACCAGCTCTTCTCATTAGAAAGCTTGGTGGCGGGATCCCTGGGTGGCGCAGCGGTTTAGCGCCTGCCTTTGGCCCAGGGCGCGATCCTGGAGACCCGGGATCGAATCCCACGTCAGGCTCCCGGTGTATGGAGCCTGCTTCTCCCTCTGCCTATGTCTCTGCCTCTCTCGCTCTCTCTGTGTGTGACTATCATAAATAAATAAAAATTTAAAAAAAAAAAAAAAAAAAAAAAAAAAAAAGAAAGCTTGGTGGCAATCAATCCCCAAAACATCATGCTAAGTAAAAGAAACTAGTCACAAAAGGCTATATATATTATTATATATTATGATTGCACATATATAAAACTTCCAGGAAATTCAAAACCACAGTGTGAAGATCCAAGTCAGGGATTGGGAGTGACAGTTGACTGCAAAGGAGCATGAAGGAGCTTTCTGTGGGTGATGGAATGTTCTAAAACTAAATTGTGGTGAGAGTTGCCCAATTGTACAAGTGTGCCAAACTTCATTAAGCTCTAAACATAAACTAGGTGAATTTGTTGTATGTAAATTATTACCTAAATACAGCAGTTTTGAAATCCAGACAAGGGAAGCCCAGGGGATTCTGTCTGGAGTTAGAACTGCTTTTGAGTGGAGCTCTCTGTCTGGCCCACAGATCTGCACCAGCGATGTGGAGTGTCTCATGGGCAGACTGCAGCACACCTTCAGGCAGGAAATGACCGGGGTCGGAGCCAGTCTGGAGAAGAGGTGGAAATTCTGTGGATTTGAGGGCTTGAAACTGACCTGAATTTTGTGGCCTCATAGCCTGAGCTCCTGCAGATAAATGTGTGGTGAACATGCTGAGAAAGTGATTTGTATTCTCAATGGTTTTCAAGTGCTTTAAATTTGTCAGGCCATTCCTGGACTATCTTTTGAGTTAAAATAAGGATCCTAGAACAGCACCTTGAGCTACAGGCCCTAAAAAGAAATGGACTCAGACCCTCAAGCGCTGTAATTTGCTCCTGTTCTGTCAGTGGCTTATGTCTTTTATTAGTGGTATTTGAAAAAGGCCTGAGGCTAAAGAGTATTTGGGGTGTTTTCAGTGTCTGTACTACTGTCGTAGAGTTTGGTATTTTTTTAAACACTGTTAATTGAAATGTTTTGATGATTTGTATGTGATTTGTGTTTCAAAACTTCGCTTCACATTAATGTTGCTACTGGTGAAAGGAATGAGAGGAGCACTAGGTACTCCATAACTGACATGGTGTTTCCAATCCCCAGTAAGACAGTGAGTAACACAGCATCTTCTAGAAGGTGCCTGACCAGGCTCACTTTTTAAAAGACAAAGCATGTTTTGTGGCTTTTTGCAAAATTACTGTGAACCAAAAGTTGACAAATGTTCCAAAGTTATTTTCTCTAATTTATCAGATAAAAAAAAAATCTAGATGTATTCACAGAAAGCAAGTGTCCAGTACGACTGGCCTGTGTATGTGCTATCAGAATCACCTTGTAAATAGTCTGCTTTTAAAGGAGGGCATGTTTAGTTTTCTATTAATTAAAACACATGTGTGCACATGTGCACATATACACACACATTAGCAGAAGGGATTCATTTTAATATGCCTTCCCTCTGGCCTTCTTACAAAGTCTGTTGGTCCCTTTTCTTCTGTCAGCGTGTTGAATTGCAAACTGTGTACGGCTGTAAATACTTTGTTTACTTCAAGCTGAATGTTTGCAAACAGTTGATATGAGTATTAGTAGAAAACTCCTGGTAATTAATGAGCCCGGGTGTGCGAGGCTTCCTGCAAATAGCTCCACCTGGAGTGCTGACGACCTGGGACACCTCCAGTCCTGTGGCACCCACCAGCAGATTGCAATGGCAGAGTGTACATGGACAGTCAGGAAGTCCTGCTTGATGGAAACGAAAGGGAAAGGATGAGGATGTGGGGCTAATATCACGAGGCACAGATGATCTTTTCTTCTGTGGTGTTGCTGGTTCTTATAATAATATAAGCATGCCCTCCCATGAGTCTTGATTCAAAATAAAAGAATGTACTAAGTAAGCAAAGCCAATGAAGAGTATTTCAGAAAAATACTTTGTAAATGAGATGTCAGTAGTGTTCAAAGTTGTATTTTTAAAAGATAAATATTCCTTTTTTATACCTCAGTTTGGTGTTCTGTTTTGAATTACTTGCTCTCTAATCCTTTAGTGAATCATCTTCATTTCTTCTTTGGAGTACCAGGATGTTGAAAGAAGATGCTAAACCTTCACCTTGACAACTAAAAATAGGTCCCCACACCAGCTTAGTCATGCTGAAACCTGGCTTCCCCCTGAAGCACCCAGCTGTGGCACAAGCAGGGAGCTAGGGTTATTTTTACTCTAGCCTCCTCACTGAAGCATCGCTGTTATCAATGTTACAGAAGGCTTTGATGTGTCAATCTCAGAGGTCCTGGAATGCCTTATTTTAAAAATATCTTTGAAATCAGGGAAATTTGCCACTAATCAATTATTTCTTATTTAAATAAGTTAAATACCATGAAATTTTAAAACAACAAACTTTAAAGTAACAACTGCTACACCCAGGCCCCTTGCTGTCCTTCACTTAATCTACTTGTGTTACAAATGGTCTCTTTCTATTATTACCGCCAATTTAGTCCAGGTGTGCTCCTCCCAGCCAGCTTGATTACGCTGGTTGTGAGGGGTAAGTCTGTATCAAGTTGGCTAGGCTATAGTGACCAGTTGCTTGATCAAACACCAGTCTAGATGTTGCTGTGAAGGTATATTTGACATTTTAATTGACAATTGACATAACATTTAAACTGGTAGACTTGAAATTGAAGCAGATTATCCTCCATAATGTGCTTGGACTTCATCTAATCCATGAAAGACCTGAAGTCCTCTGAGAGAGGAATTGTGCCTCCAGATTGCCTTTGGATTCATGACTGTAGCATTAACACCTGCCAGAATTTCCAGACTGCTGGCCAGCCCTACAAATTTCAAATTTGCCAGCCCCCACAATCACATGAGCCAATTCCTTAAATTTGTGTGTGTGTGTGTGTGTGTGTGTGTGTGTGTGTGTATACATCCCACTGGTTCTGTTTCTTTGAAAAAACCTGACTACTATGCTAGTCCAGAGTTGTCATAATGTATAAAAATAAAATCTATTTGCATTATACATAATCCAATTACAGCACATACCATTTCACAATAATATCCATCCATCATAGAAATATATTAATGAAATTATGTTGCTTTACAAATGCTTAGTGCTATTTATTGTTATTCTGCCCAAATTTTGAAACATTACTCTTGGTTTTTTAGGAGCTATAATAGTTAGATTTTTCCAGATAATAATGAATAGAAGCATTTTTAATTTTACAAATGGTTTTTATCTCTCTTCCCAGTCCTGTGACATCTCTAGTTCTGATTCTTTAATATTACCAAGTTGCTTGTTAAATATCCTCAGTGAAAATGAAATAGTTTTCAGAGCAAATTAAGCACTTATCTATGTTCTCGTTATACAGAGTTTTGTTCGTAATTGGACCCAAAACTGTAAGTTTTTCATATAATGCGAATAAACTATATCCCTTGAAAAGACAGCATAGATGTAAGAACTTTGACTTATCTGCTAGAACTAGGTAACCCCTTGGGATGCTTAGCTGTTTGGGACAGTCTCTCAAATAGACTCAGGTTCACTTTTCACCACAATTGCTACCATCTGCTGAGCACCTATTATGCTATCATGCTGCCTACAGTCAACTTACTGCCTGTGTGTCAATTTACACAGACACAATGAGAGCTTCAATTTCCTTATAGGTAAATTTAAGGAGAAATAGTACCTGTCAGAGGATGGTGGTAAAGAGTTATCAAGATAGCATGTACGAATTACCCAGTCAGTGCCTGGGCCATAGTGAGTTCACAATAAAGAGTTAGGACTATGATTCAGCCAAAAGTAATGAGAAGCTATTACCTTTGCCCTCACTATAAGAAAAATGTTTTTTGTGTTCACACCTAGAATTGTGAAGCTACATCATGTTGCTGAGCCTCAAGAATGGAAACTCAGCTGTTCAAAGGTATTCCAAACATTTATTCAGGCCCAGGCACTCTGCCAAGCATTGTGGCATATACAAGGAGTATGCCTGGTGCCCTCAAAGAGCTAGAAGGGTAGGCTTTAACACACTGGATGTAAATCCTTCACTCTGTAGCCTAGACCATAAAATCTCAGAATGGAAAATATTCAGTGTTGACCAACTATGAATGGTGTGAATAAGGTGGTAATGATGGTTCACTCTTGAGACCTGAATTATTATTCTCTGTGGCCCCCATGCACCCCCACATCTAGTCCAGAGTGTAAATTCTAGGAGAGTATGGTCTTCATTTGTCTTGTTCACTGTCACATCCCAAAACCTGGTGCATTGTAGGTGCTCAGTAAATGCTTTTTAAATTAGTATTTGTATAGCACTCTATACAAACTATATTCATATGCATTAATAATAAAAGCTAACATTGAATAGTGATTCCTACTTAACAGTGATATATATGTGTGTAGATTTATATGTATGTGTGTATATCTATCTATCTAGAGAGGGAGAGGGAGAGACTTATTTGTTTTTACTACAACTGTGAATGGTAGGTAGCATTATCCTAGGTTTTATCTGAGATTATGAGATGTAAAGTAACTTGCTTAAGTTTCTAAGAGGTAGAGATGAGATTAGAATCTTTGTCCAACTACAAACTTAAAACTTCCCACTGCTCCAATATGTTATTTATCCTTCATATCAACCTAATTGGTATTACCATAAGCCCCAAGTTGTTCATTCACATGGCATTTAGAGCACCTGATATGTACAAATCTTGGTCTCAGAAATTCAAAGGGGAACAAAACATGACCTCTTCCTTCAAGAGTTTACACTCTGGTGAGGATGCCTGCCAAATGACACAGTCATGTACAAGGTGCCACAGGGGAACATTGTGGGAGGCTTCACTAATGTTAAGCTTGAAGCATGGTAAGAGGAGAAACGGGCTCAGAGAGGTTAAATTACTTGCCCAAGCTACATAACTAGTGGGGATAAAGCCCAGGATTTGAATCCAAATCTGTCTGGTCAATTCATGCTTTTTCTATTATACCATGATGCCCAATTTCACTTTATAGCAATATCACTTAAACTCTCTGAGCTATTGATTTTCATCTACAAAGTGGAAATCTAAGCATATTTCCCTGAAAGTGTCATTCATGAAGCTTTGCTCAATGTAAAGTGCCCAGTACTAACTCTGCCTGGCAAAATAAGCTCTCAATAAATAGCTATAATTATTATTCAACTATAATATTATTAACAATATTTTGATGACAGCAGAGCTACCTTTCTAGTGTCAGAAATCCCATGGAGCCACAGGATAACTTAAGAATGAGACCTGCCGAGATATAAAAATCAATCTACAGAAATCTGTTGCATTTCTCTACACTAATATTGAATCAGCAGAAAGAGAAGTTAACAAAGCAATCCCATTTATAATTGCACCAAAATAATAAGATGCCTAGGAATAAACCTAACCAAAGAGGTAAAAGACCTGTACTCTGAAAACTATAAAACACTGATGAAAGAAATTGAAGACAACACAAAGAAACGGGAAGACATTCCATGTTCATGGATGGGAAGAACAAATATTGTTAAAAATTCTGTACTATCCAAAGCAATCTACACATTTAATACAGTCCCTATCAAAATACCAACAGCATCTTTCACAGAACTAGAACCAAAAAAAATCTTAAAATGTATATGGAACCACAAAAGGCCTTGAATAGCCAAAACAATTTTGAAAAAGAAAAGTAAGCTGGCTAGAGATATCACAACTCCAGACTTAATATTACAAAGCTACAATGATCAAAACAGTATGGTACTGGCACAAAAGTAGATGCATAGAGCAACAGAATAAAAAACCCAGAAATGAACCCACAATTATATGATCAATTAATCTTCAACAAAGAAGGAACAAATATCCAATGGGAAAAAGATAGTCTTTTCAACAAAAGTGTTGAGACAACTGGAAAACTACATGTAAAAGAACAAAACTGGACCACTTTCTTATACCATACACAAAAATAAACTCAAAATGGATTAAAGACTTAAACGTGAAACCTAAAAACACAAAAATCCTAGAAGAGAGCACAGGCAGGAAAGGTCTCTGACATCAGCCATAGCAACATCTTTCTACTTATGCCTCCTGAGGCAAGGGAAACAAAAACAAAACTAAATAATTGGGATTATATCAAAATAGAAAGTTTCTACATAGTGAAGGAAACAAACAACAAAACTAGAAGGCAGCCTGTGGAATGGGAGATTTTGCAAATGACATATACAATAAAGGGTTAGTATCCAAAACAGATAAAGAACTTATATGATTCAACACCCAAAAAAACAAATAACCCCCTTAAAAAATGGCCAAAAGACATGAACAGACATTTCCCCAAAGAAGACCTAAAGATAGTCAACAGACACATGAAAAGATGCTCACCATCATTCATCATCAAGGAAATGCCAATCCAAATTATAATATCACTTCACACTTGTCTGAATGGCTAAAATAAAAAACAGAAACAAGTGGTTGGTGAGGATGTGGAGAAGAAGGGACCCTCTTGCACTGTTGGTGGGAATGTAAACTGGTGCAGCCACTGTGGAAAACAGTATGGAGGTTCCTCAAAAAATTTAAAAGAGCTACTCTATGATCCAGTAATCCCATTACTGCATATTTACCAAAAAAATTAAAAAACGCTAATTCAAAGGGATACATGCACTCCTATGTTTATAGCAGCATTATTTACAATAACAATACAATGAAAGCAGCCCAAATGTCCATCAATAAGATGAATGGATAAGGAAGGTATGGATAAGCAATGGTATATACATACACTGGAATATTATTTAGCCACAAAAAGGATGAAGTCTTGCCATTTACAATGACATGGATGAGCTAGGGTATAATGCTAAGTGAATCAATCAGAGAAAAACAAATACCATATGATTTCACTCACATGTGGAATTTTAGAAACAAACAAAAAATGAACGAATAAAAGAATGAGAGAGACAAACCAAGAAACAAACTCTTAACCATAAAGAACAAACTGATGGTTACCAGAGAGGAGGTGGGTGGGGGATGAGCTAAATAGGTGATGGACATTAAGGAAGGCACTTGTGATGAGCACTGGATGATGTATGGAAGTGTTGAGTCACTATATTGTACACTTGAAACTAATATAACATTGTATGTTAACTATACTAAAATTAAACAATAAAAAAATGAGCTGCTGGTTCAGAGAAATTTAGGAGATTTTACTGACCAATGCTCCATTAAAGGTTAAGTAATGCCTGATTCAAGCCTGACATAAGGAAGAAACTGCCTCTACTGTCTTATTATATAGTCTCCAGTATCTTTCCAATTTTACCTTCTGTTCTCACAGGACAGACCACATCCCATCAACAAGGAGGCCAGAGTGGCCTTATCTTCTCTTCATATCTCAAGATCCATAACATCATCCAATTCTTTCAATGTGACAGGAAGCTTTGAAGATCTCAGCTTCCCTAAATTTTCTATCTGGATGTATGGTGTCAAAGGCATACTGAAGTGATTATTTGGGGCAATAGAAGGAAGGAAAAGGAGTTGATTACACACAAACATAAGCATTTAGACCCAAGTCCAGAGCCTTATGAAGATGATCTCAGATCTTGGGTGGAAAATAGGATGCAGGATATGTTAAAGAGTGTTCTACTAACTGCATTCACTCTAGGTCTGATTAATAGCCCTCTGGAGCATCAGACCTCTGCAATCTTAACTCATTAATATTCCTCAATGAATGCCTTATATCATGCTTTAAAGTGTTTTCAGAGCAACTGTGTACACAGACATTATGTCATCTGATCTTAACAACACTAGCAGAGGTGGATGGCTCTCTCACCATTATTGCAGCAAAGGAAAACAAGCATCAGAAGGATGAGGAGCCATACCCTAGGTCACACAACTAAGTGGATGGTGGAGCTGTGATTAAAATGTAGGATCCCCGAGTCCTCCCAATGTCCACTCCACTTCATCTTCAGCCTCTGACTAGTATGGTTGAGAGAATGGAAAGTAGGGGTCCTTAACAATTTTTTGTGCCATGACCCCTTAGGACGTCTGATGAAGTCTATGAACCCCTTATTGGAATAACATTTTTAAATGTATGGGAAAAAATACAAAGGAAACCAACTATATTGAAGTAATAATAGTTAGCAAAACACATTTGTGACATGGTGACTTATGTGCTCCTTCAACACATTAAATAGCAATACGTAATGACAGGCCTAATAACTACTATAATTTTGAAATAGTGATAAATGCAAATATTTCAAGAAATCTGGGATAACTTATGATACAATGGTATCTGTGATACTGGTGAAAAATTCACAGATACCATGAACCCCTCTGTACTTTGTTGCCTACATTTGTAATGGAAGAAAATGCTACATTTCAGCTAGAGGTTAGTGAAAATCTAAGTCTAATATTTCCATCCAAGTTCACATGCTTCCTAAATTCTACCTGATCTCAAGGTTGGTGAAATGCAAAGTGAGAGCCCCCAAAGTGGGGCTAGGATTAATTTCAGTAAATATGTTAATATTTATAAATTACTTAGAACAGTGCCCATCATATAGTAAGCTCTCTATATATTCATTCAATAGAAACGTATTTTAGATGATGAATTTTATACATGATAGAGAAACTAATTCTTTGCCCAATTTGAAATAATGAAACGCTAAGGCAATGTGTAAATAGCAGGAAGGTCCCTCAGGTGAAGAAGTAACAGATGAGCTTCAGAGTGAGCAAATACAAAATACTGAATTTAGGAGAAAATGATCCAAATGCTATTCACAAGATGTTAGTCTCCAAACTATCAGTTCTGGCACAGGAAAAGGATCTGGGAGCTGCTGGAGAGACGTCCCTGAGGACATCTGTCCAATGTGTGGTTGGAATCATAAAAAGGCAACAAATTCTAAACATGGTTTAAAAAATAGAAACAAAGTATGACATTATATTATGCCCTTTTTTAAAAGGTTTTGTACCCACACCAGTAAAACAGTGTGTTTCATGTGGCTGGGCCTCAATACCTGAAACTCAACATTTCAATTCACATGCTGCTCACGTGCTTAGTCTGTCCGAGACACTGCCAGCCAACAGGGATGCAAGGATGAATATGACATCTTGAAAAGAAGATCAAAGAATCAAGAGTGTGGGTGTGTTTTAATACATTAATGAACATGTTCTACTCTCTAGGCAAGAACCATATAGTCTGGGAGAGAAAAACTTGGAATGTTGAATTCAGTGTTTTCCACATAATAAGCTCTTGTTTCTCTCTCTCTCTCTCTCTCTCTCTCTCTCTCTCTCTCTCTCTCTCCCTCCCTCCCTCCCTCCCTCCCTCCCTCTCTTATTCTTGGCAGCATTTGGTAAAGCCAGTATTATAATCATGCCTTGTTTATTCAGCAAGAGAAGACATCTGAGAATTTAAGTGAATTCACCACGTAACTGAAACACCTTCCAGTACCAATCTTTTTACTCATTTTAAATGAGAACATTTCTAAGATATTTTACATCATTTCCTGTGCTGTTAAACAGAGGGTTCTAGACCTGTCCTGACCTTGCTGTAATGACTCCAAATGGCCACTAAGGACATTAATTATAATTATAATGTCTTCTGGGAAAGAACGTTCTTCCCACTAATTCAACAGCACAAAGAACAGTGAAAGGACTGATTCTTGATAAACATCCTTCCTCATTAGCAGGGCTATTACTCTGAATCTCAAGTGTCTAAGGGGCCAAAGGTATCTACTTCTGCTGTCCAAGCTCTGCCCAAATATACTAGTAAGAAATATGACCATGAAAAGGCAACTTGGTTTATTAGGCAGCCAAGTCAGGAGAACTGGAATTCTTGGTTCTGTTACTAACCCTGAAACATTAGGCAAGTCATTCAAACTCTGGGTCCCATGAGTGGGACAGCAGGAGAGGGGATACTGGTGGTGCTAACTAGATTTCTCTTTCTCACCTAACATAACCCAGTAGGGTTATGAAACAGGTTTCCCCACTATCCAAAAGTTCACTTTATGCCACTTTGCTTTTACAAAAGACCTACATTAGTACCTGTTTTCACTAAGTGAAAGAAATCCGAAGAGGATTTTCCCTTTTCTTAAATAAATGGTAATTGCTTTTTTGCTTTCCATCATTTCAGCTTATGCACGGTTTCATAGGAATGCTCTACTTTCAGGTAACAGGGGAAACCTGTCCGGTCCTCCAGCCCGTGGTGGCTGAGGTTGATGAACATTGTGTCGTGGCCAGGGTTCAGAAAGTGAATCTGCAGTGCTCTCAAACCAGCAAGCCAGTGACAGTGCAGGACCTGTGGCCCACCGGAGTCCTGAGAGACAAGGGTTCAGAGAGGCACAGGTAGAGAAAGACTTTGCTGCTTCCATCTGCCCATATGAGCCTTAGAGCAATTGTGCTCACTTCTTCTGCCTCCACTTGGTCCATGACTCCCTCCTTCTTCACTTAGCAGAGCACGTGAGGACAAAGTAAAATCATTCCTACCACAGGAACCAAGTCCCAAGGCCCTTCTGTCCATAATAAGACTGTCTAGGGCAGCCTGAGTATAAGAGTCTGGGTCCTTCAGCAGCAGCTGCTTTAGTTGCTGCCCATCCTTGAGGCTGTCCTCAGTAAAGGGGACTTGTTAAACCAATTGGACTCCCAAGTCAGACTCCTCTTGCCACACTGACTCATGGTGACGGTGAGTTGAAATTAAAACATCTCAGCTCATGTGACTCACATAAAGGCTATTGGTCCAGAAGTGCATACACTCTCGAGAAGGATTCAGGGGCTCCTTTACTTCTTAGTTTGTCTCTGAAACATCAAGATCACTTTACATGGCATCAACATACACACTGGTTCCCTAGGGATGATACCCTGGATGCACAGGCTACAGATCCTAAGAAGCACAAATGCCTTCCAAGTTCCCTTTCCATCTCTCAGTGTCCTATTGGGTTCCTGCCGAGTGAATAATACCCACCTCAGCGTCTGACAGCTAATCTCAAGGTCTATTGCCCTTTCTGGCCCTAAGAGCCTCCCCTGGCTGGCAGCACTGCACTGGGAGTGCTGCTGTGACATCTGCTCACACCAAAGCTGGGAGCTGAGATACAATCAATTTCACTTGGTTACAGGCAGCTGCTTCATGGCACTTACAGACCTCCTGGCACTTGCTCAAGGCCAAGGCAGGCATGTTGTTCTTTTCGCTGCCCCGGGGCAGCAGCATTACAGGTAGTCAAGGGAGCCATCTTTAGGATACCACTCTGCCCAGGAAGAAAGGGAATAGCAACATCTTAGCCAAGGGCCACAAGGCATGCAGGATTCGCTGAGTCCCTTGGTTCAGAAAATTCCTTTAAAACTCCCAGAAAAAGGGAAAAGATAAGCAAAAATGAAAATGAATACAAAAGTTTATGCTGTCCTGAGCATAAGAAACAGGCACATCCTCTCTGCTGGTGGGAGTGTGAACGGTAAAACTTTCAGAAGGGAGAAGCCTTAAAAAAAGAAAGTACAGTCAGGATATTCTAACAATTCTACTTCTAGAAATCTGCCCCTAGAGAAATAAGCAGAGAAAAGGGATAAGAGAATGTAATGAGGATATTTAATAGTGAGCAAGTGCAAACAATCCAGATGTCCAAAATAATGGCTAAGAGAATACCGTGAAGACATGAAAACTGATGTTGATTTAGGAAATATTCATGAAAAAAAAAAAGGAAATATTCATGATATGGTATCCAATGCTATCATGGGAAAAATCATGATATGCTTATTGTTGACTGGGAAATCAGGCTATTTCATATATGGACAGCATAAGTTTTGCTTAAAATAAGTAAATATATATGTATGTGTTTGTGGACACACATGCAAGAACAGGCAAATACCAAACTGCTAGCAGTGACTGTCTCCAGATGGTAGGTAGACAGAGGGCTTTTTTCTATGCAGTTCTGTTTTCCAAATGTATTTTATTGAATATGCATTTACTTTTATAGTCAGAAAAAAAAGTTATTGAAAGAATGTGTATAGGCAGAAGCAGGAAAAAAACTTAGTTATTAGATTGTAACAGTAACAGAGGCTCAAAGCCTTCAAGTCAAGCAGCCATGTAGCCCTTCCCTCCCACCGGGGGTGTCTATTTTCAGATTAAACATCTCCTCTCTCTTTGTCATGTTTGCTTCTTATCTGTGGGCAGCCTAGGAACTCCATCATCAAACCTCTAAAGAACACAGAGTTAAGTGAAAAATAATTAAGAACTGAAAGTGAAATCAGAGAAAATCATTGGTCTGTGACTAAAATTTTTATTCCCAATTCTATAACCTTCGTATCCACTCCATTTCATACCATGTCCCAAAGCAAAACTCCTTAATAGGGCATTCTGGCCCCAGACTTGCTTTCTAACATGGTTTCTTATTTCTGCTCCCCTTCACATACCCACTTCTGCCTGACTGAATTCTCTGTGCTTCTCTATACATCCTCAAGTCATACATACTACTCACTCTTCAAGGCCCAGGTCAAATGGTACCTCCTCCAGGAAGCCTTTCTGGATTCCTCCCACTCCCTCCCCATGTCGGAATGACCTCTCCCTTTCAAAGAGTTTTGCTATAAAGAGGAGCAGAGGAGTGGGGCTGAAGCTGAAGGGGGAAATGGAACCAAGGAAAGGATTTTTTAAGATAGAAAAATGACACGGTTATTGCACACTGTTGAGAATAATCAAGAAGATAGGGCAAATGATCAAGAAAGAAATTTCACAGGGCAAGTAAATGAACCAGAAAGAAGAGAGGCAAAATGCAAAGGAGAAAGCAAGGGCAAAGGAAAAGAAAGACGGAGAGAGAGCCAGAGATAATTAAACTTTTCAAGATGGGCATACGAAAGGTGATCTTGTCCATTAGCTCTTTCTCTCTGCTGCAAAGACTGATAGTACAAATGTCAAGAGCAGAGAATCAGATTGCAAGGATACACGTCCTGAATCTGTGACTCTGGTCAAGCTACTCAACCTCCCTGTGCCTTGATGTCTTCATCTATAAAACGGGGATGATAACATTATCTTCCTCATTGGGTTGTTTTGAGGCATAAAGTGTTTAAAGTGCTCAGAGCGTGATGGACATGTGAGCTATCATCATAACCAGGAATTATCAAAGACCAGGAACCCCTCCACCCCTGGGCCTCAGAAACAACTGGACAGGAGCCACAGAAGGCCTCTGCATGTCTCCTGTCTCTATGTCTATCTGCCATATGACTTCATTCTTTCCTCTCACTACTATCACCAATAACTCCAGAGCTTCACAGTTTAACAAAGCCAGCTACTCAGGGAAGAGATCATTGAACTACCTTCTGATCTTAAATACAGGAACTGGAGGAAGGGACTCATTGGCCAACTTTATTCAAGTACCCAGACCAGGTGGCCTTGGGGCTAGTGCCATGTAAAACCATATACACTCCTGGGGGATCTGTATAAGTAGATGGGGATGTTGAGCAGTGCCTAGGAGAAATAAGGTGACTGAAGTGTGGGGAGGGGAGGAGAGACTGAAAAAGATAGAAAAAGGAAGTGCTACGAGAGGCAAAGAAGACAGTGAGATTGGAGTGATGTGGTCGCAAGTCACAGAATGCCAACATCCCCCAGAAGCTGGAAGAGGCAAGGAAAGCATTCCCCTTTTGATCCTCTGCAAGCAGCATGGCCCTACTGAAGCCTTGGCTTGATCCTGGTGAGACTGATTTCAGATTTATGACTACAGAACTGAGAACAAATTTCTGATGTTTTAAACCAAAAATAAGAAAAAGAGAAAGAAAGTGCTAGTCAGCCAGAACAGTAATTGCCACACCCTCCTCTCCCCATACCCTGCCTTAGTATCATCATCCAAGAAAGGGGAGCCCAGAGAAAGTATGAGGATTCCTTATGGAGATTCTGCTAATATAAAGAGGGTTCTCTCTGGTCCAGACCCTTGATAAAAATTGAAATCTGGGTGTTCAGAGCAAGGAACCTCCTAGCGTAGGGGGTCACAGGAAGCCTGCCTGCTGGTGTACTTGGTTCTCCTGGTCCCTTGATAAATTTCAGCCTGAGAACCAGACCCTAATCCTACCCTAGCCTGGAACATTTAGGCAAGACTGCCCACCTGAGGACTGATGGTTGTCTCTAGACCACTTGAGTCTGAAGGCTGATGAATATTCTATCCTCTTTTCCTGACCTCTCCATTTTGAACAGCCTCTGCTGCTTGCATAAGCCTCCAAATTGTAAAACCACAGTCTTATTTTTAAAGATTTTTACTTATTTATGAGAGAGAGAGAGAGGCAGAGACACAGGCAGAGGGAGAAATAGGCTCCATGCAGGGAGCCCAATGCGGGACACAATCCTAGGTCTCCAGGATCACGCCCTGGGCTGAAAGTGGCGCTAAACCACTGAACCACCTGGGCTGCCCATAAAACCACAGTCTTGCCAAGATCCAAGATATTGGGATGCCAAGATGCACAGCACAGAAAAAGCAGCTGAAAGCCAGGGAGTCGAACAAGTGGCCATTAAAGTTTGCTAGGCATAAGATGGCAGGGGCTTGCACTAGTGATGAAAATAGGACTGGAGAGAAAGTGAAAGATTTGAGAGACATTCCACATACAAAAAAGTATAAGTGGTCCCAGGAGCAAAACTTAGTTATGATTATCTAAGCAGATACTGAAAAATATACAGCCTTTAGGTTGGGTGGGCCCCTGATCTAGAAGTCAGAATGACTTTTCCTTTTTTTATGGTCTCTCTGATGCCTGATTTTCAGATACTGGTTACCCAGGCTTGGATAATTCCTTCCTTCCTTCCTTCCTTCCTTCCTTCCTTCCTTCCTTCCTTCCTTCCTTCCTTCCTCCATCAAGTTGAGCACCTATGTGCCTACCATGGCAACGGGGAATAGAGCAGTAAACAAAAGAGACAGAGACCACTTTTCTGCTTTTCTTGTGGAGTCAACATTCCAGTGAAGGAAAACAATAAATACATGCAGGTGTGTTCTCTAGGAGTTGCATGAAGGTATGTGCTGTGTAAAAACTAAAGCAGGGAATACTCATTAAGAGGATGAGAAAATAAATGATGCTAATAGGGGAAGGATATTCTTGCAGGATATTCTTTGCAAGAGAAGAGCAAATACAAAAGCTCTGAGACAAGAAAGTGCTTGGTATGTTCGAAGAACATAAAGAAGCAGAGAGTGAGGGGACCATAATTAAGAGATGAGCTCAGAGAATTAACCAGAGAAGAGGGAGGAAATGGCATTTGGCCCAATAGACCCTAACAGCTTTTGGTGAGATGGGGAGTGCTGAGGGGTTTTAAGCAGAGAAGAAACATGATCTAGCATACCCATTAAAAGAATTGCTCTGAAAGCTGCACTGAGAACACACTGAGGGAGGCTGAGGGAAGTGGGAAGAAATAGGAATACAGTGAGGAGGTTCTTGCAATAATCCAAGAGAGAGATGATGGTAGCTTCAGGCTGATAGTAGTGGAGGCCAAAAGTGGCCAAATGCAGGAAATATAAAGATATTGAAGCTGGAATCAACAGGATTTTCCTGATGTGAGATCTCAGAGAAAAGGTAGAGTCAAGGATGGCTTCAAGGTTTTTACCTTGAGAAACTGAACAGATGGAGAGCCATTACCTGAGAAGGGGAGGACTATTGGAATTGGATGAGCAGATTTGAAGGATAATTTAGTTCTGACATGTTACATTTGAGACGTCTATTCTAAATCCAAGTGAAAAATGTCAAAGGAGTTCAGAAGAGAGGTCTGTACATTTTGGGTGTTGTTAGCATATAGATAATATCTAAAGATTATAATTCAGGATGAAGCCACAAAGGGAGTGGGCATTGTTAAAAAAGTAGTTCAAAGACTAAGCCTTGGGGGCATTCCAATACTAAACTGGCAAGGTAAGTGGGAAATTGCAAAGGAGACTGAGAAGGAGCTGAGAGAAATGGAGGAGGAAAACATTTTAAGGCTGTCACAAAAGTCAGTGGTCTGTAGGCAGGAAAAGTAGCAGAGCCTAGAGTGTCACCTGCAGAAAGGGGGAGTGGATGAGTTAGGATTAAAATCTCTCACCATTCCTAAGCTGTCTTTATGCACATGCCAGTATATTAAGTAGCATGTGGACTTTAGAGGAGTACATGGGGTCACCAGACAATTTTGCCAAATTAAAGACACAAATCATCATTTGGGGGCATTACTGTTCCACAACCCCCTGCCCCAAAGTCTGGGAGTAAAGTCTTGGTCTTTATTTGATCCATATCTGCATTTCCTTTCACCAAATCCTGTGCTCAAGCCTGGCCTTGGGAAATTAGCTCACTATGAAATACTTAGGGAGCTTCTTAACAAGTTTGATTTTCAGCTGTTAAACTTGATGGAACTAAAAAAAATAAAAAAATAAAAAAATAAACTTGATGGAACTAACAGAAATGTTTTTTAAAAATCTACTGTGACAATCCTGACAGGAGATGGGAACACTATTAGCGGACCCTATTAGCGGAGGAGTGCTGGTACTTACCCATCCCAAGCAGCAAAATGCAGGTAGTGGCACTGAGAAACAACTTCTAGGACCCAAGCCAGGTTGGGACAAAGATAAAAGGGGGGGAGCTTATTTTTCTTTGTTCATTACATTTCCACTTTTCTTACCACTAAGATACATTAGTTATATAAACACTTCTGGATAAAGAACCCACAGAGAAACAACAAAAGATCTTCAAACATTATGTGCTTCTCTGCATATCTACAGATAAGAACATTAAGTCTAATAGCACTCCTGTGATGGTTCTATCATTATGGCTGAAGCCTGTAGGAAATTCTCATTTTGAAATCCCACCTCTGAGACTTATGATTGAGAGGAAAGACAGATTAAAAAAAAAAAAACCTGCTAATGCCTGTGTTACAAATTCAGTTTAGTGGACCAAAAAAAAAAATCTATGAAAATAGCATATTTTATCAGAATTATAAAATAATAAAGCTGGAGGGGCCCTCTTTGACCATCCAGTCCAAGCCTCTTTTTTTAAAAATGAGGAAACTGAGGCCCAGAGTCACAGAGCAGGAGAATGCAGAGCTGGAACATTCTTCAACTCCCACTCCCAGCTTGCTCTTTCTTTTCACTACATTTGAGCATGTACTAATGGAAAACAAATTAAAGCCGAAGATTACAAAAGGGTTAGAAAAAAAAACTGAAATTGCTCATAAAGGATTGTTATTTTCTCAACTGATTATTTGCAGCACTAGAAATTCTACATGAAGTAATCCACAGAGCAAAACAAAGTGGATGACAGTCAAATACTAATCAGCACTTTCATTTGAAAGCATTGTTATTTACAGCCTTTATCTTCACAGGGTGAGATTCCACATAAGTAAAAATTGAACTTAATTCCATTGAAAATTTGTTATAATGACTACTGAAAATCACAGGTGATTCATGATCCCAGAGGCACACCTGTTATGCCAGCTAACAGCTAAAATTTCTCACCAGCATTGTCAGGAATCCAAGGGTCAGTCCCTCTGTGAAATGAACAGAGCAAATTAAACTACTGATGGCACCAGACTGGAATTTTAGCAGAGATTGATTGTGTGTGCACATATGTAGGGGTCCAAGTGTGTGGAACGAAATGCCACTCTCTCTGGAGCACCACGGAGAGGCTCTGGGAGTCTCCTGGAGTGAGCTATCTCTAAGTGACTTTGCGAATGAGTTTTGCCTTTATGTTGTTAAAGCCAGGAAGCAGCAGCCACTGCAATCGGGAGAAGGTCCTTTGAAGAGGCCAGTCTTTACCAGGGCAGCCAAGGGTTAAAATAGGGGGACAACTCCTAACCTTCTCTGCTTTCCAGCCACTCATCTCTCACTTTCCAGGTCACTTCTGGCCTGGAATCAGAGATTAGTGGCTTCTCACCCACCTCCAAACCTAGAGATAGAATTCAGAAGTTGGGTACAGATCTACTGCTTCTTCCGTGGACATCTTTCCCTTTCCAGAACAAATGCACTGATGTCAACAATGAAATGGAAAGGCAATTCTAGAAGGCAAAAGTATCATTTTCAATTTTAAGTTGACATTGACTCTATCCAGTGGAAAATATGCCAGACAGGCCAGGGAAGCATTTACAAGCTTAGCATTGCATGGGGGACAGGATAGAGGAGACAGTCTTTGTGGTCACAAAGCCACTATTCCAGTTGGGGAGATGACATGTACACTTTCAATAATAGCAAATAATCTAAGAAAATACAGAGACTGAATGAACCAGATGCTAGAAATTCATGCAAAGAAGAGAATGATTAGGCGAGAGATGTCAGTGAAGTCTTTGTAGAGGAAGTGGCACTCAAGGGAAGACAAGGAGAACTGCATGAACAGGAAATACAGTGTCAGGGATCAATCCAGGTGTCCATGAACAAGGGAGGACATCAGCCTATTAGGAGGAAAGTGAGGTAGAAGACATGAGGCCTTTGAGAGGCAGACAGAAGAGTCTGGACCTGATGGAGCTAGACAATAGAGCACTGTGAAAGTGTAAGCTTAGGAATGGTTTAGGAAAACCAGCACTGCAGAAAAAGAAAGAAGTAGGATGGACCTAGGAGAGAAATAAAGAGACAGCTTATGGAATGCCCAGCAAGAGACAACAAGGGTTTAGATTACAGAATTGGAAAGACGATTGAAATTAGCAGGGTAAAATGTGACCGAGCTGAAAGAAGAGAGAAAGGTTAGTATTATTTAAACTAATTTTGTCACTCGCTGCTGTGTAACTTTGATGATGCTGAATGTCATGGCTTTGGGATAAACAGGAATTAGAATCTCTCTTGGGGATCCCTGGGTGGCTCAACAGTTTAGTGCCTGCCTCTGGCCCAGGGTGTGATCCTGGAGTCCTGGGATTGAGTCCCATGTCAGGCTCCCTGCATGGAGCCTGCATCTCCCTCTGCCTGTGTCTCTGCCTCTCTCTCTTTTCTCTGTGTGTCTCTCATGAATAAATAAATAAAATCTTTTTAAAAATCTCTCTCTCTCTCTCTCTCTATTTCTCTATCTCTCTCTCTTTATAAGTGTGTGTGTGTGTGTTTTAGACACTTAAGTAATTTCCCTATCCTTTGCTGTTCTGAATGGAAATGTTAGAAAGAAAACAGAGAGAGGGTCATAAGAATTAATACATACAAATACTTGTTTTGGCTTAAATTCATGATATTTATTATTTATTATTTTACATAATAGGAATTTCAGAAGTAGAGCAGACCCCAAGCATAGTCCAATCAAGTTCTGGAACAATTAGCTATCCATATGATGTAAAGTGAACCTCAATCATTATCTCACAACATACACAAAAATTAACACATAGTGACATTCAGAATCCAAATACCTGGCATAGGACTTCTATGCAGAATATATAAAGAACTCTTGCAACTCAATAATAAGAAAGCAAAGAATCTAATTTTTAAAACGAATAACAGATTTAAACAAATATTTCACAAATAACATGTAGAATGGCCAACAGGCATGTGAAAAGATGCTCAATATCATTAGTCATAATCAAAATGCAAATTAAATGAGATACCACTCACTACTCACCCATTTGAATGACTAAAATTAAAGGACTGACAATAAAGAGTGTAGATGAGCATTCAGATCAATCGGAACTCTCATACATGGCTGGTGGGAATGTAAAATGGTACAAGCATTTTGGAAAACACTTTGGTAGCATCTGGTAAATTCAAAGATTTTTTTCATTCATTTATTCATAAGAGAAACAGTGAGAGAGGCAGAGACATAAGCAGAGGGAGAAGCAGGCTCCCTGTAGGGAGCCTGATGTGGGACAGGATCCCAGGATCCTAGGATCATGATCTGTGCCAAAGGCAGACGCTCAACCACTGAGCCACCCAGGTGCTCCCCCCACCCTTTTTAAAGATTTTTTTTTCTTTATTTGCATTTGCATCTGCTAAATTTAAACACACACATATAACCGTATATCTCAGAAATCCCACTCCTGGCTATTTACCCAAGACATATAAAAATCTACGTCCACAAAAAAGACTTACAAATAAATCCTCATAGTAGCATTATTTATAATGGCCAAAACCAGAAAACAACTTAAATGTCCAATAGCAGATGAATAAACAAATAGTGCGTGTCCAGAAAATGAAATTCTAGTCGGCAATACAAAGGGACATATTACTGATACACTTAGTATACGTAAAAATCGCAAAGTCCTTATGCTGAATGAAAGAAGACATACAAAAACGAACCTAGTATATGATTTCACTTATATCAACTGCTCTACAAGCTAAAATTAATCCAGAGTGACAAGAGCAGATTCATGGTTGCCTGGGGCCAGACGTGGCGAGATTGACTGCAAAGGAACTTCTGGAGTGATGGGCATTTTCTACATTTTGATTGTAGTAATGATGCCATGGGTGTATATATTTGTCAAAACTCATCTAACTATACAATTCAAAAGGGTACAATTTATTGTATGGAAAGATTTTTAATTCTTTATTGTTGATCATGCCGCCAAAAGTGGAGGCAGTATATTGTAGTGATTAATGAGTGCATAGTCAATACTTCCTCTTTTCTTCTTTTTTATTAAAAAATAGAAAATATGAATGAATTTAAGCATACAAATTACAGAAAATAATACTGCAGACTCTAAGGTAAAACAGGTGTAAATACTTTGTGTTCTGGAGCTCTAAAAATAGAAAAGAAACAAATTTTAAATGAGATAAAACATCCACCCCTCCTCCTTCCCTTCCCCCCTCTCCAGAGAAAACCATTTTCCTTAAGGTGATGTTCACTAATCAGTTGTTTGGTTTAATATTCTAACCATAAAAATGTATGTTCATAAATAATGTATAGCATTGTTTTGTATGTTTTGAATATATATAAATGAAATGTACTGCATGGATCTTCTTCTAAATTGCTATTATCACTTAACATTATTTTTTAGATTATATATATTGATATAGATAGTTTTAGTTCATTTTAACCACTGTGGATAAGTCACAGTTTATTTAGCCATTCCCCAACCGAGGAATGGTACATTGTTTCAACTTAGCTACTTTTATATAGAGTGCTGAGATAAACATCCTCATAAGTGTTCTGTATTCATTCCTACAAGAGTTTATTAGGGTAAGTACAAACATTCAAAGAAACAGAAACAGACTCCTAAATACAGAGAACAAACTAGTGGTTGCCAGAAGGGGGTTGGAGAATGGAATTTTTAAAAAGACATTTTTAGGGGAGACATATAGATGTGGAGTTGTCGGTTTGAAGGATGTTTTGGTTATTTATTCTACATAACAAACCACCCTAAAACTTAATGGCTTAAACAGTAGCTATCATGTAATCTGTAATTTCGCTCATGAATCTGTAATTTGGATGGAGATGGCTCATTTCTACTCCACGTGGCATCTCCTGGATGGTGCTACTGAAACTGGAATAACCACTTGCAAAATAGATCATTCTCAATACTGACAAAATGAAGTTGGGCGTCAGCTGGGAGCTCAGCTAGCCCTGCCAGCCAGAGACATCCATTCTTCTCTACATGTTAACTCTCTATATGGCTGCTTAGAGTTCCTTGCAGCATGGTAGGTGGATTCCAAAAAGTCCCAGGCAGAAGATCAAGGTCTCTTCTGATCTTGTGACTAAAATCCTAGAATATCACATCACGTCCATTTTATTCCATTAGTCAAGCCAGATTAGATGGAGGGAGGGACAAAGAATTTTAAATGACAGCCATCTTAAATCTACCACATTTTTCCCCCAATCATAAACTATTCACATTTCTCATGCATGCAAAATACACTTGCCCACTCAACATGGCCTCCAAAAATGTTGGTATGTTTTAACATCATGTACAGATTTGAGGACCAGGATCTCACTGGCTAAATCAGGTCTAGTTGGGGAGAAGGCTCTTCAAGTAAAGTTCCTTAAAGATCCTCTCCCACACTCCCAGCCTATAATGGCTAGATATATAGTAACCATAGTAGACACTCATTCACAAAGGAGAGGAACAGAAGACACATAGGACCCCATAGCAATTCTGAGATCCAGCTGTGCATCTATCACTCATTTTTTGTTTGTCTGGTTGGTTGGTTTTTAGGGCCCAGTCCTGCTCTCTAGGAATGATTGCCCATAGTTCTTGGCTCCACCCTCTGAAGGACCCTTCTATATATATATAAAAGAAATGACCAAATGACCCAATATGACAGTATGACAGGTGGACTTCTGGAATGGTGGTACGAGAAGTCTGATGGAACTTTCTGCAGTGAAATGATCATTTAAGCATTGAAAAATTGTTTTTAAAAAATATTCAAAGCCTCTAAAGTTTGTATTAAAGACATAACAGCAAATGAAGAAACATTCATCCAAGAAAATCCACTAAATCTCAGTAAGAATAGTGAAAGTCTGGGGCACCTAAGCCCTGACATTCTCCCATGCCCCACCCCACAGATCTGTACAATGAAATCTCTACTCCAGGTAGGTGTGGCAAGAAGACAGGTGCTCCCTTTCCCCACAGGTCCTAATTTAGAATTACAGCTTCACCCTGGGAGGGGCAGGCTGCCCAGTGTCTTTCTTCCTCCCTAGCCCTGTGTTGCAGAGGCTCTATTCTGGACAGGAGAGTCAGAGAGAATGGAAACTCCGTTTCCTCATTTAGCTCCCACTCACAGGGCAAGGGCTCTGCCTGATGAAAAAGAGGACGAAAACATGAGCACCCAATTGGCACCACCCTGGCTCACTCATACAATAGAGATTCCACTATGGCAAGGGTAAGCTACCATCATCCCCAGAACCCCACAGTAAAACAGGAGTGTCACCCTGGAAGAAGCAGGTTACTGTCCATGCCCCTGGCCCCACTGTAGGGGGCAGAGGTTCTGCCCAGGCTGAGGGATAAGCACAGACCACCTGACAACTCTGCCAAAGATAATGGACTTTATTTTAAAAAGAGAGTGAAGAAGTTCATACCTGAGGGTATTGTTCAAAAGAATGGAACCTCTGGTAGTGAGCATTTCAGAGACTGGTAGCTCCATGATAGCAATAAAACAAGATGGCAGGTCAGGCAGAAGATGAATAGAATCTGGGAAAGAGACACCAGGAGGATCCCATCCTGGGCTCACACTCACAACGCAGGCCTAAGTCTCTTTGATGAGACATTGTCCTTATACTTTACTTCTTTAAGTATGGTTTCCTTTGGTTCTTTGAACATATTTATAATAGCTGCTTTGAAGTCTTTGTTTTTTCCATTACTTCAATCCAGAGATACCAATCAGTTTGCCCCATTATTAGTGGTGTTAATTTGGTCACCTGGTTAAGGTAGTGTCTTTCAGACCTCTGTCCTGAAACAGTTATCTTTTTCCTTTGTAAACAATGCTAAAATTGTCCTAATATTGACAAACAAGGGTCCATTTGAATTAGTGCTATGTCCTTCTACCGTGTTCTCCTAGGTTTGGAGCACTTCGTTTCTTCCTGGCATCACAAATTACTTTAGGCTCATCTCTTTTCTTCCCCAGCCACAGATCTGGACTCAGTCATTTCTCCACGGAACTATGAAAGTGTGGCCCTCAAGTGCTCTAGTTTTATGTATGTGTCTCAATTCTATCTCCTCATCTCATGCAGGTTAACAGGCTTATCTCCTATACTTACATAAACTCCCATAAATTCAGGTGCCTTGGTGCCCAAGACTAACATTCCCTGAGGCCAAGGAAGCCTTAGTTCCAGCTCACATACTCCCCACTCAATTGCAGTTTCCTTCCTAGGCTCTGATTCCTGGAGATTTCCTTTATTAATTGTACACTCAACCAGGCATTTTTTAAGAATGAAATATTTTATCTAGCAAAGGTGTTTTATAGTCAGAGAATTGAAAAACTATCTCATTGGTTAACCATCTCTATTTCTAATTGTGGCCTTTGGAAGTATTCAGGACCTGAGAAGAAAATTCAACAGAATTCTATGGGGTTCCTTCTTTCCTGAATAATTTTGTGAACTATTTTTCCCTCTAGGTTGAATGAAAGAAGCAAGGGCCCCTTCTCAGTCCCAGGCCATTCATTCTCTGTCCCTTTCTTTACAGTAGGCTACAAGCCCTTGTCTTCCTCTCATCTCCTTTCCATAGCTGCTAATACTTCTGCTTTTCCATACTTGTGGTTATGGAAGGGGCCTCCCTAGCTTGCTCTCTTCCTTGGGGTTCCAGATAATCACCTGCATTTAAGTTCTTCTCATTGTAAGGGCTTTATAGATGATCATGTAAGGAAACATAGGGAGGCTACAAACCATGAGAATAATATACAACTCATAGCTATTATAGTTCCTGTTCTGTTGACCTTTTACATAAGAGGGACCCTGACACAAAATCTGAAGACCAGTATACAGCAGACTGCAAAGAATCAGCTTGGTTTCCCAACAGAAGATTGACTCCTCTTGGCCTAGCCCTGCCTCTCACTGTACTCAGTGAATGATGAGTCCACTATAGGGGATATTGGCATTTTAAAAGATTTCATTGATTTCATTCATTGCATCAACATCTGTACGGCAAGTGTACCATTCAGCAGCAGCGAGTAGGGCACATTGAAATTCTGATTTGAGAACAAAAAAGAAAGATATTCTTCAAAGATCCATTTATGTGCCAGAAAGCCAGAACTATTGGAACATCTGCAGCACATTATATTATCTTAGGATTGGGCTTTATTTTGGAGAAGAGTAAGAAGATGGATGTGTTTAGAAGGGGGTTGCTAATTTCATCTCCATGTGCCTAGGTAAATTTTAAAAATATGTATTTCTTTTTTTAAGATTTCATTTATTCGGGATGCCTGGGTGGCTCAGTGGTTGAGCATCTGCCTCCGGCTCAGGGTGTGATCCTGGAGACCCGGGATCGAGTCCCACGTCGGGCTCCCTGCATGGCCTGTTTCTCCCTCTTCCTGTGTCTCTGCCTCTTTCTGTGTGTCTCTCATAAATGAATAAATAAAATCTTTTAAATAAATAAACCAAAGTCTTTTTTAAAAAATTTTTATTTATTCATGAGAGACACAGGAAGAGAGGCAGAGACATAAGCAGAGGGAGAACCAGGCTTCCTGCAGGGAGCCTGATGGAAGACTCGATCCCAGGACCCCCGGACCACGACCTGAGCCAAAGCGAGACACTCAACCACGGAGCCACCCAGGCGCCCAAAAATATGTCTTTCTATAAGTCAGTCTCCCAGAATTTGATCAACCTCCCTTGGGAAGTTTCATACCAGCTCTCCACAGACAAAACCAAATCAAAGAATTAGGACAACTATTCTCCCCTGCACTTCGTGTAAATGAGCCATTTCATTTGTCTCTTGAAACCAAACCTTTTTAATCCTCATGTGTACAAGCATAATTCTGGAAAAGAAAGGCAACCCATGGTTAAAACAAATTTTTTTCAGCCCATGAACATACTGTTCATGTGCCTTGAGGCCAAGAATGAAGGATTCTAAGGTCAAAATTCCAAAATAATTAAAAAAAAAGTCTTATTCCGTTAATTCAGGGATTCCTATCCCTGGGTTGGTAAATTCCTACAGTCCCATAGAAGACTTCTGGCAGACTTTGAGCTTCTCAAAATTATGTACTAACCTAGGGTGGGGGGTTCGACGGATTAGAGCTTATGTGTATTCTTTTGGGAGCAGGGACCACAGCTTTCATCAGACTCCCCATGATATTTAGAACGCTTAGCAAAATAGCTGATGTAATTTTATCACTGGACTTTACTAGTCCTTCCCTACCCCCCAAATTACGTCTTCCTACAGTTACTTATTACAGTCCATATATTCTCTCCAGGTATTGGTATCCTCAGAAACAATTTAAAAAGCATTTTATAAATACTTACTGTGTGCCAAGCCCTGTAGTTAAGTATGTTTAATACAGTATCATATTTAATGCTAACCATAAAATCCAGTGTCCTATTGCATGGTGCATAATGAAGCAATATGGTTAGCGGTTAGAAGTATAGGTTTAGGAGTGTGACTAAGATTTTACAAAAGATGAAGAAACTGCTGCTCAGAAAGGTCAGATAACTTGCCCAAGGTCACACAGATGGTAAGTGGCAGAGCTGAATCACCAGTTTAAGATTATCTGACTCCAGGGGCTGGGTTCTTATTCACAAGAAAAGTCTTTTAAAATATTTTAATGCGATGTTCAAACAATTGTTCATTGGGGCACCTGGGTGGCTCAGTGGTTAAGCATCTGCCTTCAGCTTAGGTTGTGATCCCAGGGTCCTGGGATCGAGTCCCGCATGGGCTTCCCGCAGGAAGCCTGCTTCTCCCTCTGCCTGTGTCTTTGTCTCTGTGTGTCTTATGAATAAATAAATAATTGTTCATCAATGTTTATACTATTTTAGTGTGGTAGAGAGAAGGTATAAGTACCTAACTTCATTTCCCCTTTCCTGTGACATTTCCCCTTTCCTTGGTCCTTCTCCAGGTGACAGAGACTCGTGTGCAGTAATTTGTGCTAACACAAGCATAATGAGACAGAGCCTAGGCACTGTGCATGCATAAGCGAAACAATGCACAAAACCTCCAATCAACTAAGCCATTCATGCCAGATTTATGAAGAGAAAAGGGCAGAAGACGTGACCAAAATTCACTTACTGAGAAGCACTTTTTGTCCACCCCCACCCCTGCATTATTGCCTTGTAAAACAAGAATTATGGCGTAAAGCACATGGCTTATATCGCAAGCAGGTCACATGTGGTGCTGGTGACCTGCAGCTCTTATCTACCCCTAGCAGATTCACTTACAGCCTTCTTCTGTCTCTGCACATTTCCCTGAATATAAACGTGCTTGCTAAGTGCTCTGTACCTTGCTTCCATTCTTCCCTGCACTTGCCTTGAGTAGGGAACACACAGCGTGTTGGGACTAGACATGAGGATCCATAGTGAAACAATAGTCTTTGTTTTAATAAAAAGGGGTAAGGTTACTGTATCTCTGCTGCAGATGGCATTGGGGGAGGAAGAGAAATAGTCAGAATATGAAACTGCCTTTCTTTGTATGCATAGTCAAATTTTCTATTCGAAATTCAGTAAGCTTTGAAAACATGTCACTGTGTACCCTCCAGGCTTGGCAGCTCTTCCTTTTCTATTGGGACGAGTGCCCAGCCTCAGGGAATAGTTCCTTTAGATGTCAGTTATACACCTTGCCCAGATAAAGCTTCTAACAGCTTGACTTATTCCAAAGAACCCCCATAGCAACTGAGATTAGCGTGGTTAGATGTCAGGTAGGATGAGCTGCATTTGCAGAAAGGTAGAGAAATGGAGATAAGAGGGATATTGTTGATAGAAGCTTTACAATGGGGAGAAAAGCCACTGATAATTTGTTGTAGAATAATCTTAGGCTCTTTTCGCCAAGGTGGCATGATGGTCTACATTAAGGTTACTTCAGGAGAATTCCTCAACTCCAGATTTTAGTGTCCCAAGAAAGTATACTCCTTAGGAATGATTGGAA
The DNA here is from genome assembly GCF_003254725.2 of Canis lupus dingo. Classification (NCBI taxonomy): domain Eukaryota; kingdom Metazoa; phylum Chordata; class Mammalia; order Carnivora; family Canidae; genus Canis; species Canis lupus. The sequence goes on along the minus strand of NC_064281.1, from coordinate 102,185,380 downwards.
CCATTCTAGTATGATACTTGGAAATAGCATTATGAGCCTGTCAACTTGGGGATGTCAGCATTATCACCATATACATTCACTCCTTTGCACAATCATTAAGAAAATATTACAAAAAATATCTTACATTTATAGAGCACTGGAGACTTTCCTAGCACTTCCATAGGGTGTACTTTATCAAAGGCAAAACATACTATCTTCATTTTACAAGATAATGAATCAAAAACATTTATTGTAAGCCTACTGTATATAAAGGCTACACACACCATACTAGTGTAGAGTGCTTAAGGAAGCTGCAGCTTTAGTTTTTTTTAAGATTTTTATTTACTCATTCATGAGAGACACAGAGAGAGGCAGAGACATAGGCATAGGGAGAAGCAGGCTCCCAGGGGGGAGTCCGATGCAAGACTCGATCCCAGGATAGCAGGATCATGCCCTGAACCAAAGGCAGATTGTCAACCACTGAGCTGCCCAGGCGTCCCGGAAGCAGTGGCTTTAGTGATTAAGAGAACAGGTTTAGGAGTTAGTATCTAGCTTTGAGTGCCCTCTCTACCACTTACTGACTGTATGACTTTGAACAGATGGCTCAACTTCAATATCTCTATAACCCAAGCTCCTCATCTGTAGAATGGACATCATGACAACCTCATGGAATTTTTTAAGTATTAAATGAGATAATATATTTAAAGTGCTTGGCACAGCACCTAGCACATATCGAGCTCAGGTAGATATGAGAGGCCACAGGCAGGTAGAATCTACTGAATTTGTTTACGCATTAGATGTCGGTAGTAAAGGAGAAAACAAGAAAGTGAGACCTAGATCTCCGAATTGCAATAAAACGTCATCCATGAAGATGAGGAAATCATTAGTTAGGGGGGTGGATTGAGATGAGAAGTTTAGGTTTTTTTTCAAATTTCTATTTTAATTCTAGTTAGTTAACATATAGTGTAATATTGGTTTCAGGAGTACAATTTAGTGATTCATCACTTACATAAAATACCCAGGACTCATCATCATGAGTGCCCTCCTGAAACCCCATCACCCATCTAGCCCATCCCCTGCCCACCTCTCCTCCAGCAACCTTCAGTTTTTTCTCTCTTGTTAAGAGTTTCTTATGGTTTGTTTCCCTTCTCTCGTTTTTTTCTTCTTCTCATATGTTCACCTGTTGTGTATCTTAAATTACACATATAAGTGAAATCATATGGTATTTGTCTTTCTTTGACTTATTTTGCTTAGCATAATACACTCTAGCTCTATCTATGTCATTGCAAATGGTAAGATTTCATTTTTAATGGCTGAGTAATACTCTATTATATATAATGTATATGTATTATGCATATAATGAGGAGTTTCATTTTGGACATGTTATTTGGGGGGAGAAATATCTAATACATAACTGTATATGCATGTCTAGAGCTCAGGGTAATGCCAGAGATGTGGATTCAGGCATCTTTGGCTATCAGCTGGTCATTGAAGACAGGGTTCAAATGAACTCACTCACAGGAAGTCGTGGATATAAAAAATAAGTGAGATCCTGACAAAGCACCATGTTTAAGGGGTGGACTGAAAAAAATCTTGCACAATATACTGAGGAATAATCAGAGAGGAGAACCAAGAAAGAATGCCACCATGGAAACAAAATCTAAAGATAACTTCAAGAAAAGAATGGTCTTATTCACAATGGCCAAGATATGTAAGCAACCTAAGTGTTCATCAAAGGGTAAATGGATAAAGAAGATGTAGTAGATGCAGTTGTAGAGATAGAGATAGATGAAGATAGATAGAGATGATACCAATTATGTAATGGCATATTATTCAGCCATGAGAAAGAAAGACATCTTGCCATTTGTGACAATGTGGATGGCCCTTGAGAGCATTATGCGAAGTGAAATAGTCAGACAAAGACAAATACTGTATGATATCCCTTATATGTGGAATCTAAAAATGCTGAATTCAGAAACGGAGTAGAATGGTGGTTATCAGAGGCTGGGAAGTGGGAGGAAAAAAGATATGTCGGTCAAATAGTACAAACTGTTAGTCATAAAATGAGTAAGTTTGGGGGTCTAATGTATGACATAGTGATTATAGTTAATAATACTGTATTATATACTTGAAAGTTGCTAAGGGAGTAGATCTTAAATGTTATCACCTCAAAAAAAGAAATAGGAATTATGTGACATGACACAGGTGTTAGCTAACCCCATGGTGGTAATCGTTTTGCAATATATAAGAGCGTCAATCAATGAGTTGTACACCTTAAACATACACAACATTATATGGCAATTATATCTCAATTTTAAAAAGAAAGCCATAGTTATTATTGACAATTGCCAAAATAAATTGAGTCAGATGGGAACACAGAGTCCATTGAGTTTGACAGAAAGGAACTTATTGGAGTCCTTGACCTTAACTCAGGGGATTAATGGGGAGAAAGGGTGGGAAAAGAAGCCCCATGGTCACAGTTTACAAAGAAAAGAGAAAGTAAGAAAATAAATAGTGAATGCAGGCCATTGGCCTGCATGAAAAATAAAGAATATAGATGGGGGAGTAAAGAGTTAGAAGCATCCAGAATCAAGGAAGTTGTAGTTTCATTTTTGTTTTTGTTGTTTATCTTTTAAGACTGGAAATCTCTGAATTTTCTAAATAAATATCCCATGGAGAGGGTGTGATTTTGTGTACAGGAGTTAGAATTGATAAAACATTAGATAAGGTTCCTAAGATGGTCAGTGGGAACAATGCAGTGATGGCGCTGACGGTTTTCCAAAGCAAAGTCAGAAGGCCTGACATTAATAGATAAGTCTTCTCTGATAATAGAAAGGAAGCAATTTTGCCTAGATGTAAATGTACGTAGATGGAAATAGATGGCTAGATTCACAGCAAGGAGTTGAGGGAGTTCCTGTTCAGTGGCTTTTGTTATATGTCCTAGGAATCAAGGTTATATTCTGAGATTAAGGAGGGAGGTGCTGGGTAAAGGGTTTGAGAAGAGTCGAGAAGGTTTGAAAAGAGCCTCTGCCGAGAAAGCTAGGGGACACTAAGGACACAGCAGGATGGCCGAGCAGAACTCAACACTAAGGGCCCCAGCAAGGTCAGAAACAGAAATTTGCAGTGATCCCAATATGAACAATGGTGGAATTTTTCTCCAGCAGTGTTCAGCAGCCTGGGTAGAGGAACGAGGGAGTCGGAAGCTGGAATCAATTCGGAGTTTGAATTTCACATGATGGACAAGCAGGAGGAAGAATAAAAGCAAGATTCCAGAGCTGACATGAAGAGCCATGGGGTCTGTGCTACAGAGAGGAGAAAGCTGAATTGCAAAGGGAGATAATGAGGAGAAAAACAAAGTCATTTCAACTACATCGAGGAACAGATACAGTCCAGGTATGAGAGTGAGGGGCTTGGGGTGAGACTTGTCCACAGAGGGATATTCCAGGATTAGATACCAAACACGAAACATGACAAGTTCCAAGGGGCAGCCTTGGAAGTAAATGGCTGAGGGGAAGGTGAGGTGGAGTCAAAGAAGGGTAGAGAAGTGAGAGCCCGGGAGGTTGGATAGAGCATCCAAAATGATGCCACTTGTGTGAAGATGAAGAAAGTGATCTGGGTGGCAAATGTTTCACTAAATAAAAGGAAGCTGGCTAGGCTGGAAAATGAAAGAAGAAAGAATAGAGGACTGTGTACCTGGATGACACAAGCCTTAATGGGGCAAAGGTTTTGACATAAGGGCAGATGAAAAGTCAATTGGAAGTGGCATTTGAATCAAAGATAATACTGATCTGACCCCAGCCTTACAGTTTGTGCCCAGAATAGAACAAGCAGCAAGTACTGAGTACCCCTCCACCGGGAGAGAGGCAGGACTCATCAGGTAGCCCCAGAAGGCACTGTGGAATATGTTCATAGAGAGGGTAGCAGGGCAGTGAGATCAAAATGAAATTGTTGTGCAGGAAGCCCGAGGTGGTTTCAAAATGACCAGGGATGAGATTTTAGATAGGATGACTGTAGATGTAGGTCAACACTGGGGGAGATGCCAAATAGCAGAGAAAAGAAACCTAATGGAATTGACCAGTATCAAAGTTGTTTGTGTTTTTCAAGATTTTATTTATTTATTCATGAGGGACAGAGAGAGAGAAGCAGAGACATAGGCATAGGAGAAGCAGGCTCCCTGCAGGGAGTCCCATGCAGGACTCGATCCCAGGAGCCTGGGATCATGACCTGCGCCAAAGGCAGACACTGAATCTCTGAGCCACCCTGGCATCCCAGCAGGTATCCAAGTTCTAAAAGGAAATAGGAGGAACATTCCCATGCCAACCCACACCCACGCATGGGGGGTGCCCTGAGGCTGTACCTCATCAGCTGCGTGCACTCTCAACAGCCTACAGCAACTAAACTTCTTTGGCTAGGGATTTGAAAAGACCACAGGCTCAGAAGTCAGACTCTTGGGGCTCTAATCCCAGCTCTACTGTTTCCTAGCTGTGTGCCTTCAAAGAGGTCACTTTACCTCCCTAAGCTTCCTTGATAAAATAAGGATAATGATAGTACTGACCTCACAGAGTTGTCCAAAAAAGATTAGGAGAGATGCCCTGGTGTGAGATGCCTGGTACGTGGGAGGCATTCGGTATATGTCAGCTATATGTGCGAATGTTGCTGAAAGTAATTCTGGCCTCTCCACTGAGCTCCAGACTTGAGTAGCCAACAGTCTACTCTACATCACCACTTGAATGTCTCACAGGCACCTCCAATTGTCTTTCTTATCCTCTTATGCCATTCTTCATTTCAACAAATGACACTTCCACCCATCCTGTTCTCCAAATTAAAGAACCTAGATATTATCCTTGATTCCTCCCTATGGAGTAACTATGTCAAACGCATCACTAAACCCTGCCACTTTTATCCACTAAAGATCACTCAGATCCATCCATCACTCTCCAACTCAACTGCTGCAACTTTATTCCAAGAGCCGGAGTATCTTTTTGAATTCTTTTCTTCTTCCTAAAACCCTACACCAATTATGAGCAAGTTCCTTCAATTTTTTTTCAATTCTTTTTTAAACCTTTAACAGGATCTATATCATACATGGAGAAGAGTATATAAAACATGTACAATTTAAAAAATAATGACAAAGGAAAGCCCATTACCAACCACTCAGATAAGCATTTCTGGCACTTGAGAAGTACTGCCACCCTAGTCTTCCCCTGAATAAATTAGTCCTCTCTCCCTCAAAGGTAATCACTCTCCAATTTTTGAATAATAAAGTCCTTGCTTTTCTTTGTGGCTTTACTGCCTGTGTAGGCATCCTGTAAAAATGTAATTTAGTTTTGCCTATCTTTAAAGTTCACAGAAATGGAATCCAATTTGCATAATTGTTGGTAACTTACTTGTTATACTTAACCAACATATTAGTGATATTCATCTATGTTGGTGTGTGTAACTGTAGTGCGTTTTCTTCCATTGCTATATTGTAGTCCCCTGTATAAAAATACCACAATTGATTTGTTCATTCTACTCTTGATGGACATCCACACGTCTTTTGGTTTGGGGCTATCGCAAACAATGCACCTGTGAACAGTACCCCAGGGTACACATCTAATACTTCAACTGCTGGGTCATAAGGTATGAAAATCTTCTATCAGATAGTGATGAACCCTTTCCAAAGTGTTTGTGGCAATTTATATTCTTATTGGTAGTGTATGAGATTTGCCTTTTTTGGTATTTATTTTTACCATTCCTCACAATTATACCAACTTTATTGAAGGATACTTTACATAGCACAACATTCACCCATTGTAAGTATATACTTGCATGATTTTAGTAAATGTATAGAATTGTGTGATTCTCAGTATAATACAGTTCTACAGCAGTTCCATCACCTCAGAAAGTTCCCCAATTGCCCTGTATAGCAAACTCTCACTCTCATCCTTAGCCTGAGACAGTTCTGTTCTGCTTTCTGTCTCTACCTTCTTGCTTTCTCTCGACATTTCATATAAATGGAATCATACAATACGTAGTTGTTCACATCTATCTTCTCTCAGTACAATATTTTTGAGGCTTGCATGTGGCATAACATGTGTCAGCAACTTGTTCTTTGAGTTGCTTTATGGTTTTCCACTGTGCGGCTATATATTGGAGGAAATAATCAAGATGATGTGACCACCGGTGACCCTCAGCTAGACCCAGGCAATCGGAGGCTCCTCACCCCTTCCCGTCCTTGACATGTACGCTCTGCCTGCCATTCCTACAGAAGGAGCCGTTGCGAGGACACAGCCTTGCGAGAATAAGGTGTTGTTGAGACCATCTGGGCTATGTGAGTGACTGAACCCAGTTAAAGCCTCTATATAAACTTCTAAGATGCTGGTGGCAGGTGCAGAGATCTACTTGCATTGTGGCCACCCAACACAAGCCTTTTAAGTCAGTTCCCTTGTGTATTAAACCTGCCACCTACCAATCTGGAACAGTTTCCCCTAATCTCTCCTTAGCCTCCATGTACAGGGGCCAGTTTGCCGACCAACCATATACCATTTTTTTCTCCATTCCCTGAGTAATGGTCATTAGGATTATTTCACTATTGTGAACAACGTTGTTACAGGCATTCATGTGTCTGTGTGGACAAATGTTTACATTTCTCTTGGATAAATACCTAGGCACGGGACTAGGCACATGGTAAATTTGCATTTAACTTTTTAAGGAATTGACCATGGCTGTTCTATTCTACCCACCAGTGCCAGTTTCTTCTACTTTGTATTGCCTATTTTACTCTAGCTATTCTAGCAGGTATTGTAGCAGTATGTCACTGAGATTTTCATTTGCATTCTCCTAATGATTAATAATGTTGAGCATATTTTTATGTGCTTTTAGCCATCCATACAACTCCTTTGGAGAAATGTTTATTAAGAACTTTGTCAGGGCACCTGGGTGGCTCAGTGGTTGAGTGTCTAGTTTTGGCTCAGGTCGTAATCCTGGGGTCCTGGGATCGAGTTCTGAATCAGGCTCCCCGCAAGGAGCCTCTGCCTATGTCTCTGCCTCTCTCTGTGTGTTTCTCATGAATAAATAAAAATTTTAAAACAAAAAATAAGAACCTTGTCGATTTTTTAGTTATTTGCCTTTTATTACTGAATTACAAGAATTCTTTAAATTTGCTTTATATAAAACCTTTAGCAAATATATTTGCAAAAATATCCCAGTCTATGGCTTATATTTTTACTTATTTAATGATATCTTTTTTAACTAAACTTTTTATTTTGAGATAAGTGTAGGTTCATGAAGTGTTTCTTACATGAAGTTGTAAGAAATGGGGACGCCTGGGTGTGATCCTGGAGACCCAGGATCAAGTCCCACGTCAGGTTCCCTGCATGGAGCCTGCTTCTCTCTCTCTGCCTCTCTCTCTGCCTGTGTCTCTGCCTCTCTCTCTCTGTATCTCTCATGAATAAATAAATAAAATCTTAAAAAAAAATAATACAGAGGGATGCCTGGGTGGCTCAGTCAGCTAAGCTTCTGACTCTTGATTTCCGCTCATGTCATGATCTCAGAGTTGTGAGATAAAGCCCCATGCTCAGATCTGTGCTCACTGAGGATCTGCTAGAGATTCTCTCTCCTCTCTCTCTCTGTCCCCCACCTCTTAAAACAAAGAAATAATACATAGTTCCCTTGTACCCTATACCTACTTTTCTCCCATGGTAATATCGTGCAAAATGATACAACATTGCAGCCAGGAAATTGGCATTGATATGGTCAAGATACAGAATGAGTGCCACTCCCACACGGGTCCCTCACCTTGCCCTTTTATAACCACACCCAACTCCCTGCCAATCCTCCTCTCTTATCCTTAACTCCTGACAAGCCAATCTATTCGCCATTTTTATGTATTTTTCCTTTAAGATTATTACATAAATTAAATCATACAATATGTAGTAATTCAGGATTGGCTTTTTTCTCTTTTTCAGCTTCATGGAGGTATAATTAATAAGTGAAATTGTAATATATTTAAAGAATACAATATTTGATATAGGTATACTTTGTGAGAGGGTTCCCACCGACCAGTTAATTAACACATCACATTACATATTTACCCTTTTTTTTTTTTTTGGTAACAACACAAGGTCTACTCTCAGCAAATTTCAATTATATAATACTATCAACTATAGTCACCATACAATACATTAGTTTCTCAGACCTTATTCATCTTATAACTGAAGGTTTTTACCCTATTACCAGCCTCCCCTTATTACCATTCTACTATTCCTATGAGTTGTTGTAAATGACAGGATTTCCTTCATTTTAAGGCTGAATGATATTCCATTGCGTATATATACCAGGTTTTCCTTATCTGTTCATATGTTGATGGACACTCAGGTTGTTTTCATACATGGCTACTATGTATAATCCTACAATGAATGTGGGGGTACAGATATCTCTTTGAAATAGTGATTGTATTTCCTTTAGATATATATTCAGAAATGGTATTTCTGTATCTTATGGTAGTTTTATTTTAAGTTTTCTGAGGAACCTCCATAAAATTTTCCATAGTAGCTATAACAGATTGTTTTCACCAATAGTGTACAAGGATTCCCTTTTCTCCACAACCTCAGCAGCATTTATCTCTTGTCTTTCTGATAATAGATGTGAGGTAATATCTCATTGTGGTTTTGATGTGCATTTCCCTGATGATGAAAGAGTTGAGCATCTTTTCATTTATCCATTGGCCATTCTGATGTCTTCTCATGAAAAATGTCTATTCAGTACCTTTGTTCATTTTTAAATCATATCATCTGTTTGTTTTTTTTTTTTTTTTTACTGTTGAGATGTATAAGTTCTTCTATATTTTGGATAATAACCCCTTATTGAATATGTGGGTTGCAAATATTTTCTCCCATTTTATAAGTTTTCTTTTCATTATGTTTATGATTTCCTTTACTGGGCAGAAGCTTTTTAGTTTGAAGTAGCCCCACTTGTTTGTTTTTGCTTTTGCTGCCTTTGTTTTTGGTGTCAAACCCAAAAAAACAATTGCCAAGGCCAACCTCAAGCTACTTAACTTCTATGTTTTCTTCTAGGAGTTTTATGGTTTCAGGCCATATGTTTCAGTCTTTAATTCATTTTGAGTTGGTTTTTGTGTATGGGGTAGGGCAGAGGTCTAGTTTAATTCTTTTCCATGTTGATATCCATTTCTTAAAAGATTTTACATATATCACACAGAGAGAGCCAGCAAAAGAGAGAGCAGGGGGAGGGGCAGAAGAATAAGCAGGCTCCCCGCTGAGCAGGGAGCCTGATGTAGGGCTCAGTTCCAGGTTCCTGGGGTCATGACTTGAGCCGAAGGCATATGCTTAATTGACTGAGCCACCCAGGCACCCGACCAGTACCATTTCTGAGAAACTATTCTTTCCCCCATTGTCTATTCTTGGCTATTTTATCAAGAATGAATTGGCCATATGTGCATGGATTTATTTCTGGGCTCTTTCTTCCTTTATTTTTTTATTCTTGTTCCATTGATTTATGTGTCAGTCTGTATGCCAATGCCATACTGTTTTGATTACTGTAGTTTTGTAATATAGTTTTAAAATCAGGAAGTGTGATGCCTCCAACTATGTTGTTCTTTTTCAAGACTGATTTGACTATTCAGTTTTTTACAGTTCCATATGAATTTTAGGATTGTTTTTTCTATTTTTGTGAAAACGCCACTGGAGTTTTGATTGAGATTGCATTGAATCCATAGATCACTTTGGGTAGTATGGATATTTTAACAATATTAATTCTTGCAACCCATGAGCATGGCATATATTTTCATTTATTTGTGTTTTCAATTGTTTTCAAGGTCTTATACTTTTCAATGTACAAGTCTTTCCTATCTTAGCCCATACCCCTCCTTAATTAAATTTATTACTAAGTTTTTTAGTCTTTTTTATTATAAATGGGGCTGTTTTCTTAATTTCTCTTTCTGATAGTTGTTAGTGTGTAGAAATACAACTGAATTTGGTATATTGATTTTTCATCCTGCAATTTTCCTAAATTTATTTATTAGTTCTAATGGTTATTTGGTGGAGTCTTTAGAATTTTCTATATAAAGGAGGGTGGGGCAAGATGGCAGAGGAGTAGGATCCCCAAGTCACCTGTCCCCACCAACTTACCTAGATAACTTTCAAATCATCCTGAAAACCTACGAATTCGGTCTGAGATTTAAAGAGAGAACAGCTGGAACACTAAGAGAGAAGAGTTTTGGCTTCTAACAACGTAGGAAAGCAGAAAAAAATAAAAAAGAATCAAGTGGGGGAGGGACCCCTGCGAGGAGCTGGACTAAGGCCGGTGGAGGAAGCCTCCCTGGACAGGAAAGCCCAGTCCTAGAGAAGCAGGAACTTTAAAAACCTGCACCGGATTCTTCCAGGATGGAAAGGCACTTAGCAGGGAAATCAGGCAGAACCACAGGAGGGGCGGTGGGGCCTCCAGTTTCCCGGAGTCACTAATGGAGGAAGTGCACCCAGGGAAAAGCGCGCCACAGACTGTGGGCCGATCTCAGTAAAGGGCTACAGCGCACGCCCGGCGGGGCCTTGGGAGAAGCTCAGGCAGCATCTCCGGTAGGAGGGGGCTGCACCCTGCTGCCTTCGGGACCAGGAGCGCAATTCCAGCAGCACAAGCCCCAGATCCCAAGGCCCTGGGGGACACAGCCCAGGATCCTGCACTCCCCCCGGGACAGGTGGAGGCGGGAAGGGCACAGGACAGCGAGGACTCTCCTGCCGCCAGGCACCCCCAAGCTGTGCAGATCAGTGCCCCCCGCCCCCGGAGCATCCAGGCCAGTGCAGCCTGGGAGACTGCAGTAGTTACTGCGAAAGCTGACTCTAGAGCTGGAGATCTGGCCACCACCAGCGTTGTTGTTCCTCCTTGTGTCACCCTGTGCCTGGGATGGAGCGAGGCCACAAGGGGACAGAGGCCTCACAGGATAAACAGCTCCCACTGAGTCATGCACCTGGCAGGGGGCGGGGCAGCCCCCCCGCCAGGTGCACACACCTGAGAATCACAACAGCAGGCCCCTCCCCCAGAAGACCAGCTGGAAGGACAGGGAAAGAGCAAGTTCTTGACCGAGCAGCTCTGGAAAGCTCTAGGGGAAGTCGAGGGATTTACAGTATATAGAACCAGAGGATACCCTCCTTTTTTTTCTTCTTCCAGTATAACTCGTTTGTATGTCAGACTGTAAATTTCCAATTTTCTCTTTTCCCACCTTAACTACAATATTTTACCACCTCTTCATTTATAATATTCTTCCTTTTTGGCTTTCATATTTCTACAATAACAGGTCCTAGATATATTTTACACTTCTAGATTCCCTTCAACATACTCAACTTAATTTTGGGAGATATACAAGATATGCTTTTTTTTGTTTTGTGTTTTTTGTTTCCTCTGCCTCGTTTTGTTCTACAATGGCAGAAGTTAATACCTTCTAAAACACGATCAGTATGCACCCAGAACCAAGTGCTATATGGTGCTGTTTTATTCTGTGATATTCCTCATTCCCATTCTGCCCCCTTCTTTTATCTCATTTATTTTTGGTGGTCAATGTTGGGGCCCTCTACAAGTATTTCTGGTTTATATAAATTTGGGACTGAGCATCTTCTAATATACAGAACTTAATATACTCAGAAACAAGATGATCAACCTCTAGAATCCTTCAGGTAGCCTACATTCTCCCTCCACTACAACTTCCTCACCACCACCATCTCCCAGTCCCCCAATTTTTTTCTTCTCCTTTTCTTCTCATTTTTTTCTTTTCTTTTCTTTTTTTTTTCTCTTCTTCCTTTCTTTTTTGGGATTCATGGCGTTTTATTTTTTACTACTTTGTTTTAAAATTTGTTTTTCAATTTAGGGGTCCTTTTGTTTTATTTCGTTCCACCTTTGTTTTCAATTTCTGGTCTCTGACCTCAGCAGAATCATTTAGGGTGAAATTTACTTAGGTCGTGATTGATATTCTTGATGCAGCCCGCTCATACAGCCACTCTGCACAGAGCAAAATGACTAGAAAGAAGAACTCACAACAAAAGAAAAAATCAGAAACAGTACTCTCTGCCACAGAGTTATAGAATTTGAATTACAATTCGATGTCAGAAAGCCAATTCAGAAGCACAATTATAAAGCTACTGGTGGTTCTGGAAAAAAGCATAAAGGATTCAAGAGACATCATGACTGCAGAATTTAGATCTAATCAGGCCGAAATTATAAAAATCAATTAAATGAGATGCAATCCAAACTGGAGGTCCTAACAACGAGGGTTAATAAGGTAGAAGAAAGAGTGACTGACACAGAACACAAATTGATGGGAAGGAAGGAAACTGAGGAAAAAAACAGAAAAACAATTAAAAGACCATAAGAAAAGGTGAAGGGAAATAAATGACAGCCTCAGAAGGAAAAAAAAAATCTACATTTAATTGGAGTTCCAGAGGGCGCCAAGAGGTAAAGAGGACCAGAAAGCATATTTGAACAACTCAGAGCTGAGAACTTCCCTAGTTGGGGGAGGGAAACAGGCATTCAGATCCAAGAGAAAGAGAGGTCCCCCCTAAAATCAATAAAAGCTGTTCAACACCTTGACATTTAATAGTGAAACGTGCAAATTCCAAAGGTAAAGAGAAAATCCTTAAAGCAGCAAGAGACAAGAGATCCCTAACTTATATGGGGAGAAATATTACTTTAACAGCAGACATCTCCACAGAAACCTGGCAGGCCAGAAAGGGCTGGCAGGAAATATTCAGTGTCCTAAATGAGAAGAACATGCAGCCAAAAATACTTTATCCAGCAAGGCTCTATTCAGAATAGGAGGAGAGATAAAGAGCCTCCAAGACAGGAAGAAACTGAAAGAATATGTGACCACCAAGCCAGCTCTGCAAGAAATATTAAGGGGAACCCTGTAAAAGAAAGAAGAAGCCCAAAGAAATAATCCACAAAAACAGGGACTGAATAGGTATTACAATGACACTAAGTTCATACTGGATAAAAAAGCAAGACCCATCTATTTGCTGTCTACAAGAGACTCATTTTAGATGTAAGGACACCTACAGCCTGAAAATGAAAGGCGGGAGAACCATTTACCATTCCAATGGTCCTCAAAAGAAAGCAGGGGTAGCCATTCTCATATCAGATAAATTAAAGTATATCCCAAAGACTGTAGTAAGAGATGAAGAGGGACACTATACCATACTTAAAGGATCTATCCAACACGAGGACCTAACAATCATCAATATTTATGCCCCTAATGTGGGAGTTGACATGTATATCAATCAATTAATAAAGTAAACACATACTTAGATAATAATACACTAATACTGGGAGACTTCAACATGGCACTTTCTGCAAATTGACAGATATTTTAAGCTCAACATCTGCAAAGAACTAAGAGCTTTAAATGATACACTGGACCAGATGGATTTCACAAATACTTACAGAAGTTTGCATCTGAACGCAACTGAATACACATTTTCTCAAGTGCACATGGAACTTTCTCCAGAATACACTACATACTGGGTCACAAATCAGGTCCCAACTGATACCAAAAGATTGGGACTGTCCTCTGCATATTTTCAGACCATAATGCTTTGAAACTTGAACTCAATCACAAAAAGAAATTTGGAAGAAACTCAAACGCATGGAGGTTAAGGAGCATCCTGCTAAAAGATGAAAGGGCCAACCAGGAAACTAGGGAAGAATTAAAAAGATTCATGGAAACTAGTGAAAATGAAGATACAACCATTCAAAATCTTTGGAATACAGCAAAAGCAGTCCTGAGGGGGAAATACATCACAATAAAGCATCCCTCAAAAAATTGGAAAAAACTCAAATACACAAAGTAACCTTGCACCTAAAGGAACTGGAGAAAGAATAGCAGATAAAACCTACACCCAGCAGAAGAGAGTTAATAAAGATTCAAGTGGAACTAAATGAAATCAAGACCAGAAGAACTGTAGAGCAGACCAACAAAACCAAGAGTTGGTTCTTTGAAAGAATTAATAAGAAAACTCTTTGAGGGACCTCCACAGTTTTCCAGAGTGGCTGCACCAGTTCACATTCCCACCAACAGTGCAAGAGGGTTCCCCTTTCTCAACATCCTCTCCAACATTTGTTGTTTCCTGTCTTGATAATTTTCACCATTCTCACTGGTGTGAGGGGGTATCTCATTGTGGTTTTAAGTTGTATTTCCCTGATGGCCAATGATGCGGAGCATTTTGTCATGTGCTTGTTGGCCATGTGGATGTCTTCCTCTATGAAATTTCTGTTCATGTCTTTTGCCCATTTCATGATTAGATTGTTTCTTTGATGTTCATTTTTAAAAGTTCTTCATAGATCTTGGATACTAGCCCTTTATCTGATAGGTCATGTGCAAATATATTCTCCCATTCTGTAGGTTGTCTTTTAGTTTTGTTGACTGTTTCTTTTGCTGTGCAAAAGCTTATCTTGAAGAAGTACCAATAATTCATTTTTACTTTTGCTTTTCTTGCCTTCATGGATGTATCTTTCAAGAAGTTACTGTTGCCAAGTTCAAAAAGGGTGTTGCCTGTGTTCTCCTCTAGGATTTTGATGGATTCTGGTCTCACATTTAGATCTTTCATCCATTTTGAGTTTATCTTTTTGAATGGTGTAAAGGAATGGTCTAGTTTCATTCTTCTGCATGTGGATGTCCAATTTTCCCAGCACCATTCATTGAAGAGACTATTTTCCAGTGGATAGTCTTTCCGGCTCTGCAAATATTAGTTGAACATAAAACTGAGGGTCCACTTCTGGATTCTCTATTCGATTCCTGTGATCTGTGTTCTGCTTTTGTGCCAGTACCACACTGTCTTGATGACCACAGCTTTGTAGTACAACCTGAAATCTGGCATTGTGATGTCTACAGCTATGGTTTTCTTTTTCAATATTCCCCTGGCTATTCGGGGTCTTTTCTGATTCCACACAAATCTTAAGATGATTTGTTCCAACCGTCTGACGAAAGTCCATGGTATTTTGATAGAGATTGCATTAAATGTGTAAATTGCCCTGGGTAACATTGACATTTTCACATTATTAATTCTTCCAATCCATAAGCATGGAATATTTTTCCATCTCTTTGTGCCTTCCTCAATTTCTTTCAGAAGTGCTCTGTAGTTTTTAGGGTATAGATCCTTTACCTCTTTGGTTAGATTTATTCCTAGGTATCTTATGCTTTTGGGTGCAATTGTAAATGGGACTGACTCCTTAATTTCTCTTTCTTCAGTCTCATTGTTAGTGTATAGAAATGCAACTGACTTCTGGGCATTGCTTTTGTATCATGTCACACTGCCGAATTGCTGTATGAGTTCTAGCAATCTTGGGGTGGAGTATTTTGGGTTTTCTACGTACAGTAGCATGTCATCTGCAAAGAGGAAGAATTTGACTTCTTCTTTGCCAATTTCGATGCCTTTTATTACTTTTTGTTGCCTAATTGCTGAGGCTAGGACTTCTAGTACTATGTTGAAGAGTAGTGGCGAGAGTGGACATCCCTGTCTTGTTCCTGATCTTACAGGAAAGGCTCCCAGTGCTTCCCCATTGAGAATGATATTTGCTGTGGCCTTTTCGTAGATGGCTTTTAAGATGTTGAGGAATGTTCCCTCTATCCCTACACTCTGAAGAGTTTTGATCAGGAATGGATGCTGTATTATGTCAAATGCTTTCTTTGCATCTATTGCGAGGATCATATGGTTCTTGTTTATTCTCTTGCTGATAAGATCAATCACATTGATTGTTTTATGAGTGTTGAACCAGCCTTGCCTCCCGGGGGTAAATCCCACTTGATCATGGTGAATAATCTTCTTAATGTACTGTTGGATCCTATTGGCTAGTATCTTTTGAGAATTTTTGCATCCATGTTCATCAGGGATATTGATCTATAATTCCTTTTTGTGGAGTCTTTGTCTGGTTTTGGAATTAAGGTGATGTGGCCTCATAGAACTAGTTGGGAAGTATTCCATCTCTTTCTATCTTTCTGAACAGCTTTACTAAAATAGGTACGGTTTCTTCTTAAACGTTTGATAGAATTCCCCAGGGAAGCCATCTGGCCCTGGACTTTTGTGTCTTGGGAGGTTTTTTGATGACTGCTTCAATTTCCTCCCTGGTTAATGGCCTGTTCAGGTTTTCTATTTCTTCCTGTGCCATTTTTGGTAGTTTGTGGTTTTCCAGAAATGTGTCCATTTCTTCTAGATTGCCTAATTTATTGGCGTAAAGCTGCTCATAATAAGTTTTTAAGATAATTTGTACTTCCTTGGTATTGGTGGTGATCTCTCCTTTTTCATTCATGATTTTATTGAGTCTTTTCTCTCTTCTTTTTAATAAGGCTGGCTAATGGTTTATCTATCTTATTAATTCTTTCAAAGATCAACTCCTGGTTTCGTTGATCTGTTCCACAGTTCTTCTTGTCTCTATTTCATTGAGTTCTGCTGGAATCGTTATTAACTCTCTTCTTCTGCTGGGTGCAGGATCTATTTGCTGTTTTGTCCCCAGCTCCTTTAGGTGCAAGGTTAGCTTTTGTATTTGAATTCTTTCCAGTTTTTGCATGGATGCTTGTATTGCGATGTATTTCCCCCTCAGGACTGCTTTTGCTATATCCCAAAGATTTTGAATGGTTGTATCTTCATTCTCAGTAGTGTCCATGAATCTTTTTAATTCTTCTCTAATTTCCTGGTTGACCCTTTCATCTTTTAGCAGGATGGTCCTTAACCTCCACGTGTTTGAAATCCTTCCAAACTGCTTCTTGTGATCGAGTTCAAGTTTCAAAGCATTATGGTCTGAAAATATGCAAGGGACAATCCCAATCTTTTGGTGTTGGTTGAGACCTGATTCGTGACCCAGTATGTAGTGTATTCTGGAGATAGTTCCATGTGCACTTGAGAAGAATGTGTATTCAGTTGCGTTCAGATGTAAAGTTCTGTAAATAACTGTGAAATCCATCTGGTCCAGTGTATCCTTTAAAGCTCTTGTTTCTTTGGGGATGTTGTGTTTAGAAAATCTGTCAATTGTAGAAAGCACTACATTCAAGTCACCAAGTATACGTGTATTATCTAAGTACGTCTTCACTTTGGTTTTAATTGATATACTTGGCAGCTCCCACATTAGGGGCATAAAATTTGATGACTGTTAGGTCCTCTTGTTGGATAGATCCTTTAAGTACGATTTAGATCGGTCCTGCGATCTTGCAATTGCACTGCTGGGGATTTACCCCAAAGATACAGATGCAGTGAAATGCTGGGACACCTGCAACCTGATGTTTATAGCAGCAAAGTCCACAATAGCCAGACTGTGGAAGGAGCCTTGGTGTCCATCAAAAGATGAATGGATAAAGAAGATGTGGTCTATGTATACAATGGAATATTACTCAGCCACTAGCAATGACTAATACCCACCATTTGCTTCGACGTGGATGGAGCTGGAGGGTATTATGCTGAATGAAATAAGTCAATCAGAGAAGGATTAACATTATATGGTCTCATTCATTTGGGGAATATAAAAATAGTGAAAGGGAATAAAGTGGAAAGGAGAGAAAATGAGTGGGAAATATCAGAGAAGGAGACAGAACATGAGAGACTCCTAACTCTGGGAACCGAACAAGGGGTGGTGGAAAGGGAGGTGGGCATTGCGTGGAGGTGACTGGGTGACGGGCACTGAGGGGGGCACTTGATGGGATGAGCTCTGGTTGTTATGCTATATGTTGGCAAATTGAACTCCAATAAAAAAAAAATAAAGATGTTAAGTGACTACCAAAAAAAAAAAAGGAATTAACAAGATAGATAAACCATTAGCCAGCCTTATTAAAAACAAAAGAGAAAAGACTCAGTAAAATCACGAATGAAAAAGGAGAGATCACAACCAATACCAAGGAAATACAAATTATTTTTAAAATGTTTTATGAGCAGCTATACGCCAATAAATTAGCTAACCTAGAAGAAATGGACACATTCTGGAAAACCACAAACTACCAAAACTGGAGCAGGAAGAAATAGAAAACCTGAACAGGCCAATAACCAGGGAGGAAATTGAAGCAGTCATCAAAAACCTCCCAAGACACAAAATTCCAAGGCCAGATGGCTTCCCAGGGGAATTCTATCAAATGTTTAAAGAAGAAACAATACCTTTTCTATTAAAGCTGTTCCAAAAGATAGTAAGGGATGCGATACTTCCAAATTCATTCTATAAGGCCACATCACCTTAATTCCAAAACCAGACAAAGACCCCACCAAAAAGGAGAATTATAGACCAATACTACTGATGAACATGGTTGCAAAAATTCTCAACAAGATACTAGCCAATAGGATCCACAGTACCTTAAGAAGATTATTCACCATGATCAAGTGGGATTTACCCCCAGGAGGCAAGGCTGGTTCAACACTCGTAAAGCAATCAATGTGATAGATCATACCAACAAGAGAATAAACAAGAACCATATAATCCTCTCAATAGATGCAGGGAAAGCATTTGACAAAATACAACATCCATTCTTGATCAAAACTCTTCAGAGTGTCGGGATAGAGGGAACTTTCCTCAGCATCTTAAAAGCCATCTAGGAAAAGGCCACAGCAAATATCACTCTCAATGGGGAAACACTGGGAGCCTTTCCTGTAAGATCAGGAACAAGACAGGGATGTCCACTCTCTCCACTACTCTTCACCATAGTACTAGAAGTCCTAGCCTCAGCAATCAGACAACAAAAAGAACTAAAAGCATTCAAATTTTTCAGAGAAGTAGTCAAATTCTTCCTCCTTGCATATGACATGATACGGTACATAGAAAACCCAGACTCCACCCCAAGATTGCTAGAACTCATACAGCAATTCAGCAGTGTGACAGGATACAAAAGCAATGCCCAGAAATCAGTGGCATTTCTATACACTAACAATGAGACTGAAGAAAGAGAAATTAAGGAGTCAATCCCATTTACAATTGCACCCAAAAGCATAAGATGCCTAGGAATAATCCTAATCAAATAGGTAAATGATCTATACCCTAAAAACTACAGAACACTTCTGAAAGAAATTGAGGAAGACACAAAAAGATGGAAAAATATTCCATGCTCATGGATTGGAAGAGTTAATATTGTGAAAATGTCAAAGTTACCCAGGGCAATTTACACATTTAATGCAATCCCTATCAAAATACCATAGAATTTCTTCAGAGAGTTGGAACAAATCATCTTAAGATTTGTGTGGAATCAGAAAAGACCCTGAATAACCAGGGGAATATTGAAAGAGAACCAGAGCAAGGGACATCTCAATGCCAGATTTCAGGTTGTACTACAAAACTGTAATCATCAAGACAGTATGGTACTGGCACAAAAACAGACACCTAGATCAATGGAACAGAATAGAGAACCCAGAAATGCGCCCTAAACTCTATGGTCAACTAATATTCAACAAAGCAGGAAATACTATCCACTGGAAAAAGGACTGTCTCTTCAATAAATGGTGCTGGGAAAATTGGACAGCCACATGCAGAAGAATGAAACTAGACCATTCTCTTACACCATACACAAAGATAAACTCAAAGTGGATGAAAGATCTAAATGTGAGACAAGAATCCATCAAAATCCTAGAGGAGAACACAGGCAACACCCTTTTTGAACTTGGCCACAGCAACTTCTTGCAAGATACATCTTAAAGGCAAGGTAAACAAAAGCAAAAATGAATTATTGGGACTTCATCAAGATAAAAAGCTTCTGCACAGCAAAAGAAACAGTCAACAAAACTAAAAGACAACCTACAGGATGGGAGGAGATATTTGCAAATGACATATCAGATAAAGGGCTAGTATCGAGGATCTATAAAGAACATATTAAACTCAACAGCAAGGAAACAAACAATCCAATCATGAAACAGGAAAAAGACATGAACAGAAATTTCATTGAGGAAGACATAGACATGGCCAACAAGCACATGAGAAAATCCTCCACATCATTGGTCATCAGGGAAATAGAAATCAAAACCACAATGAGATACCACCTCACACCAGTGAGAATGGTGAAAATTAACAAGACAGGAAACAACAAATGTTGGAGAGCATGTGGAGAAAGAGGAACGCTCTTACACTGTCAGTAGGAATGTGAACTGGTATAGCCACTCTGGAAATCTGTGTGGAGGTTCCTCAATGAGTTAAAAATAGAACTGACCAACGACCCAGCAATTGCACTACTGGGGATTTACCCCAGAGATATCATGCAGTGAAATGACAGGACACCTGCACCTCGATGTTTATAACAGCAATGTCCACAATTGCCAAACTGTGGAAGGAGCCTCGGCATCCATCAAAAGATGAGTGGATAAAGATGTGGTCTATGTATACAATGGAATATTAATCAGGCATTAGAAATGACAAATACCCACCATTTGCTTCAACGTGGATGGAATGGAGAGTATTATGCTGAGTCAAGTAAGTCAATCTGAGAAGGACAAACATTATATGGTCTCATTCATTTGGGGAATATAAAAAATAGTGAAAGGGATTAAAGAGGAAAGGAGAGAAAATGAATGGGAAATATCAAAGAGGGTGACAGAACAGAAGAGAATCCTAACTCTGGGAAACGAACAAGGGTGGTGGAAAGGGAGGTGGCAGGAGGATGCGTTGACTAGGTGACGGGCACTAAGGGGGGGGCACTTGACAGGATGAGCACTGGGTATTATGCTATATGTTGGCAAATCGAACTCAAATTAAAAAATATACCAAGAAAAAGAATTTTCTATATAATATGTTATCTGCAAAGAGGGACAATTTTACTTCTTCCTTTCAAATTTGGATGCCTTTTATTTCTTTTTGTTTAACTTCTCTGCATTCCCAATACTAAGTTGAATGAAAGTTGTGAGAGTAAGTATCCTTGTCTTGTTTCTGATCTTAAAGGAAAAGCTTTCAGTTTTTCACTACTATGTATGCTGTTAGTTGAAAGCTTGCCATATATGGCCTTTATGTTGATGTTCATTTCTTCTATACTCAGTTTGTTGAGAGTTTTTAACATGAATGGATGTTGAAATTTATCAAATGCTTTTTCTGCACCTATTCAGATGGTTATATAATTTTTATCTTTTATTTTCTTAATGCAGTCTATCACATTGATTGATTTGCATGTTGAACCATCCTTGCATCTGATGAATAAATCCCACCTGATCAAGGTGTATAATCATTTTAGTGTATTGTTCAATTCAGTTTGCTAATGTTTTGTTGAGAATTTTTGCATCTATGTTGATCAGAGATATTGACCTCTAATTTTCCTTTCTTGTAGTGTCCTTGTCTGGCCTTGGTATCAGGATAATGCTGGCCTCATAGAAAGAATTTGGAAGTTTTCCTTCTATTTTTTGGGAAAAGTTTTAGAATAGATATAACTCTTCTTTAAATGTTTGGTAGAACTTAATCTCTAAAGACATCTAGTCCTGGACTTTGGTTTGTTAAGATTTTTTTCATTACCCATTCAATTTTGCTATCAGTAATTGGGCTGTTCAAATTTTCAATTTCTTCATGATTCGGTCTTGGAAGATTGCCAAGTTGATTTGACCGTGGACCTTCAGGTAGTAGTTGAGTCAAACCGCTTCCAGGGAGAAACCAGGAGATGGATGGATTTTGTGAGTTCCCTCTATGTGGGAGAGAGTGCTCCTGCACCTGTTTAAAAACTGTTTTTATTTGCTATAGTCATATGAGACTCATGAATTCTAGCTAGCCCCCTTGGCTTTTTTTTTTATTGGTGTTCAATTTGCCCCCTTGGCTTTTAGAGATAAGTGATTTGAGGGCCCATCCCCCAGATGGCAGACATAAAAATTATGGCAGTAGATGTGTAGACAGTGTCTTTCCAGGGATACACTGGCAAGTTGGTTTTATTGCTGTAGACACCCAGAAGGAGAAGATCAGGGAAGTGCCCATCAGCATTTTCGGACTCCAGGGAAGATTGCAGTCACCATCTAGCTGCGCACTAATTAGAAGCCCAGGCAGCACCTTGGAAAGTACACAGTAAAACCCTTTCCAGGGCAAGACTGAGAGAAGAGCGTTTTTGCTTGCTCCCTCTGCACTGAACCTCGGAGGATTACTGCAGTGAGTGCCTGCCTGCTGTTAAGAACTGCGTGCAAGCAGTTAGAAGTGTTAGAAGCTTGTTCTGTGAATCTCATAAACAGAAGTCCCATTGGTTTTCAGAACTAGGTGTTTTGAGAGCCCACTCCTTAAGTGGGAATCTTAAAAGTTGGGCCACTAGATGTGTGGTCCAAACCTTCTGTTCCTCAGGGAGAAACTGTGACTTGGGAATTCCCTCCCAATTTTAAGGTTCTGTGCTGGGGTTTCTAGAAAGAGTGTGTCTCAGCCTTTCCTATGTTTCAACATTGATATCTTCTCAGTCGCCCAATGTTTAGGAGTCATTTATCTAGTTTCTGGATTTCTCTCAGAGGGAATTGCTCCAGATATAACCATATATTCAATGCATCATGGAAGGAGGGAAATTCAGGAGCTTCCTCTGTTGCCATCTTGGTCTGGAATCCGCCTGGACTGGGTCTTTTTACTCAGCATAATTCCCTTCAGAATACATCCAACTAGATGTGTGTATTAATTGTTCATTCCTTTTCATTGCTGAGTAGTAGTCCATGATGTGGATGGATAATCTGCTTAGTCATTCAGCTGTTGAAGAACATTTGGGTTGTCACAGTTTGTGGCTATTAAAAATAAGCTGCTATAAATGACATATTTAACAAGGGGTTAATATGCAATATATATAAAGAACTTATATAACTCAACACAAAAAAACCCACAAATAATTCAATTAAAAATGATCAGAGGACATGTTTAAACATTTTCCCAGGGCACTTGGGTGGCTCAGTGGTTGAGCATCTGCCTTCAGCTCAGGTCATGATCCTGGAGTCCTGAGATCAAATCCCACATCTGACTCCCTGCATGGAGCCTGCTTCTCCCCCTGCCTATGTCTCTGCCTCTCTGTGTGTGTCTCTGATGAGTAAATAAATAAAATCTTTAAAAAAAAAAGAGTTCACTTATTGTGATGAGCACTGAGTAATGTATAGAATTGTTGAATCATTATATTGTACATATGAAACTAATAAAACGCTGTATGTTAATTATACCCGAACAAAATTACGTAGATTATAAAAATAAATAAATAAATAAAGCTGCTATTAACATTTATGTATAGATTCTTTAAAATTTTTTAAATTTCTTTTTATTGGAGTTCAATTTGCCAACATATAGCATAACACCCAGTGCTCATCCCATCAAGTGCCCCCTCAGTGCCCGTCACCCCAGTCACCCCCACCCCCTGCCCACCTCCCTTTCCACCACCCCTTTTTAATTTCCCAGAGTTAGGAGTCTCTCATGTTCTGACACCCTCACTGATATTTTCACTCATTTTCTCTCCTTTCCCTTTATTCTCTTTCATTAATTTTTATATTTCCCAAATGAATGAGACCATATGTTTGTCCTTCTCTGATTGACTTATTTCACTCAGCATAATACCCTCCAGTTCCATCCACATCAAAGCAGATGGTCGGTATTTGTCGTTTCTAATGGCTGAGTAATATTCCATTGTATACATAGACCACATCTTCTTTATCCATTCATCTTTCAATGGACACCGTGGCTGCTTCCGCAGTTTGGCTATTGTGGACATTGCTGCTATAAACACTGGGGTGCAGGTGTTCCACCGTTTCACTGCATCTGTATCTTTGGGGTAAATCCTCAGCAGTGCAATTGCTGGGTCATAGGGCAGTTCTATTTTTAACTCATTGAGGAACCTCCACACAGTTTTCCAGAGTGCCTGCACCAGTTCACATTCCCACCAACAGTGCAAGAGGGTTCCCCTAAAAAAAAAAAGAGGGTTCCCCTTTCTCAACATCCTCTCCAACATTTGTTTCCTGTCTTGTTAATTTTAACCATTCTCACTGGTGTGAGGTGGTATCTCATTGTGGTTTTGAGTTATATTTCCCTGATTGCAAGGGATGCGGAGCATTTTCTCATGTGCTTGTTGGCCATGTCTATGTCTTTCTCTGGGAAATTTCTGTTCATGACTTTTGCCCATTTTATGATTGGATTGTTTCTTTGCTGTTGAGTTTAATAAGTTCTTTATAGTTCTTGGATACTAGCCCTTTATCTGATATGTCATTTGCAAACATCTTCTCCCATTCTGTAGGTTGTCTTTTAGTTTTGTTGACTGTTTCTTTAGCTGTGCAGAAGCTTTTCATCTTGAAGAAGTCCCAATAGTTCATTTTTGCTTTTGTTTCCCTTGCTTTTATAGATGTATCTTGCAAGAAGTTTGTGTGAACATAGATTTTCATTTTTCTGGAAAAGATGATGAAAAGGACACTTGCTTTCTGATGTCTTTTAAAGTACAAGTGTTCTTAATTTTGTGAAATCCATTTATCAACTTTTTTATGCATTTGCTTTTGATGTTGTATCTAAGAACTCACAATCATGAGTTCTCAAGGCCATGATTTTCTATGTTTTCTTCTATAAGTTTTAGTTTTAGTTCTTATATTTAGCTTGGTTATCCATTTTGAGCAGGGTTTTGTATATGACCTTGATGGGGTCCACATTCATTCCTTTTGCAAGTGGATATTCAATTATCCCAACATCATTTGTTAAGAAGACTTATTTTCCTGTTTACTTGCCTTGATGCCTTTGTAGAAAAATCAACTGACCTGAGGGTAAAGGCTTATTTCTGGATCATCAGTTCTGTTCTATTGATCTATACGTCTACCCTTATGCCATCACCAGATCGTCTTGTTAACTGTAGCTTTATAGTGAATTTTGAAATTGAGTAATATATTCTTCCAATTTTGTCTTTCTTTTTCAAAATCATTTTGGCTTTTCTAGGTCTTTGCATATCCATACAAATTTATGATATATGTATTAGTTTCTACAAAAAGAGCCCTGCTAAGATTTTGAAAGGGATTGCAGTGACTTACAGATCAATTTAGTGGCAATGGCCATCTTGACAATATTGCATATCCCAATCTATGAACATGAAATGTCTCTCCATTTACTTAGGTTTTCTTTCATTTCTCTCAACAATATTTTGTATTTGTTATTGTATAGATCTTTCACTTCTTTTGCTAAATGTATTCCTAAATATTTTTCAATGCTATTGTGAATGGAATTATTTTCTTAATTTAAATATCTGATGGTTTAATATTAGTATGTATCAATACAATTGACTTTTGTACGTTGATCTTGTATCATACAACCTTGCTAAACTCACTTATTAATTTTTTTTCACTTATTAATTCTAATAAGTATTTTGTGGATTCCTAGGGATTTTCTAGACCATGCAATCTGTGAATAACAGCCATTTTAATTCTTCCATTCCAATTTTTATGCATTTACTTATTCATTTATTTATTTATATTTATTTTTGCCTTATTTCATTGGTTAGGTATTCCAGTACAATATTGAAAGAAATATTGAAAACACACATCCTTGCCTTGTTCTCAAACTTATGGGAAAGCATTCCATTTTCAATGTTAAGTCTGATATTAACTGGATGGATTTTTTTGTAGCTACTCTTTTTTAGGTTGAATTAGTTCCCTTTGATTTCTGGTTTGTTGCATCATGAATGAGTGTTAGTTCTTGTCAAATTCTTTTTTTCTTCTCTTGAGATGATCGTGTGTCTTTTTTCTTTATTCTATTAATATAGTATTTACATTAATTGATTTTCAGAGATTAGACCAATCTAGCATCACTAGACTAAATCTCATTTGTGTCATGGTGTATAATCCTTTTACTATGTTACTGAATTTGGTTTGCTAATTATATTAGTTTTCTATTGCTGCATAACAAATTACCAAAAACTCAGCAGCTTAAAACAACACCCATTTATTAGCTCACAGTCCTGTAAGTCAGAAGTCTGGCATGCTATGACTGGAGTCTCTGTTCAGGGTTTCACAAGCTAAAATCATGGCATCCATCAAATGGAGTCTCATCTAGAGGCTCTGAGGAAGAAACATGCTTCCAAGCTCTTTCTTGCTGGGAGAATTGAGTTCCTTGTCATTGTAGGACTGAGGCACTTGTTTCCTTTTTGACTAACATCTAAAGGCTGCTCTGAGCAGCTAGAGACTGCCAATATTCTTGTTTTCGCCATTTTCCAGTAGCAATAGCATACCAAATCCTTGTCATGCTTCAGCTCTCTGACTTGTCCTTCTGAGACCAGCCAGAGAAATCTCACTGCTTTTATTTTTTTAAAGATTTTATTTATTTATTTATTTATTTATTTATTTATTTATTTATTTATTTTTATTCATGAGAGACACACAGAGAGAGGCAGAGACATAGGCAGAGGGAAATGGAGGTTCTCCGTGGGGAGGCTGATGCAGGACTCTATCCCAGGACCTGGGATCATGACCTGAGCCAAAAGCAGACACTCAACCACCCAAGTGCCCCAATCTCATTGCTTTTAAAGGGCTTATGTTATTTTTTTAAAGATTTTATTTGTTTATTCATGAGAGACACATAGAGAGAGAGAGGCAGAGACACAGGCAGAGGGAGAAACAGGCTTCACACAGGGAGCCTGACATGGAACTCGATCCCAGTTCTCCAGGATCGGGCCCTGGGCTGAAAGCAGCACTAAACCGCTGAGCACCCAGGCTGCCCAAAGGGCTTATGTTATTAAGTCAGATTCACTTGAATCATTTCCCTATCAGTGAACTGATTTTGGACCTTAATTACATCTTATAACCCCCCTCACAGCAATATCTAGATCAGTGTTTGATTAAATAACTGAAAAAAGATGTGTGTAGATCTAGGGCCGGGAACCTTGGGGGACCATATTGGAATTCTTTCATACTAATATTGTGTTAAGTGTATTTGCATCTGTGTTCATGAATGATACTGTTTTGTACTTTTCTTTCGTTGAGATATCTTTGACTTTTATGGGAAATACTGGCCTCATAGAAGAAGTTGGGAAATCACCCTTTTTCCTTTATTTCTGAAAGTGTCAATGATCAGTATTATTTCTTCTTTAAATATTTCATAGTAAAGCCATCTGGACATGGACTTACCTTTATTGAAAAATTTTAAGTATTATTATTTTTTAAAATTTGTTATTGGTCAATTTTCTATTTCTTCCTGAGTCAGCTTCATTATTTTCTATTCCTAGAAATTTGTCCATTTTGTGTAAGTTGTCCAATTTGTTGATGCAAAATTGTTTATAATACCATATGTATTTGACTTAATAGTGTCTCCCCAAAAATTCATGTTCATCTATAACCTCAGAATGTGATTTGGAAATAAGATGTTTACAGATGTGATTAGTTTAAAATGAGGTCATATTGGATTTTGACCATTTGGACCCTAAATCCAATGACTAGTGTTCCTATGAGAAGGCCACATGAAGACACAGAGTAGACACACACATAGTGGAAAAAGCCTTGTGAAGACAGACATTATAGTTATGCCACAACCCATGGAATGCAAAAGATTGTCAACAATCACCAGAAGCTGGAAGACGTAATGAAAAATTCTCTCCTAGAGCTTTCAGATGAAGTGTGACTCTCTTGATACCTTCATGTCAGATTTCTAGCCTCCAGAAGTGTGAGGCAATGAATCTGTGTTGTTTTAAGCCATCTAGGTTTTGGTAATTTGTTACACCAGCCTTAAGAAACTAATACCACCCCCCCGAAAAGAAAAAAAAAGAAACTAATACCCCTCCTTATAGTTCTTTTAATTCCTAGAAGGTCAGTAGAGGTCCTTTTCTTTCATTCCTGACTTTGATAATTTGTGTCTTTCCTTCATTTTTGGTAGCCAGTCAAGCTAAAGATTTGTCATTTTTGTTCATGTTTTTTCAAAGATTAACTTTTGTCTTTACAGATTTTTTCTATTATTTTTGTTTTCTCTTTCATTGGTTTCCATTTCATCGTTGTTATTTCCTTCTGCTCACCTTGAGTTTAGTTTGTTCCTTTTTTTGTTTTGTTTTGATACTTAGGGTAGAAGTTTAGATTGTTTATTAGACTCCCTTTTTTTTTTACTGTTTTCTGATATAGGCATTTAAAGCTATAATTTTCATATGAATCACTGCTATTAGTCACATCCCATAAATTTTGGTGTGTTGTGTTTTCATTTCCATTCAATTCAAAGTATATTCCACTTTTCTTTGTGATTTCTTCTTTTGCTCATGGCTTATTTAGAAGTGTGATATTTAATTTCCAAATATTTGGGGATTTCCAAGACTTCCTTCTTTTGTTGATTTCTAATTTAATTGTGTTGTAATCAGAGAACATACTTTGAATGATTTCAACACTCTCCAATTTATTAAGACTGTTTTATGGGCTAGTGTGTTCTATTTTGAAGAATATTCCATGTGTGCTTAAGAAGAATATATATTCTGGACTTGTTGAGTGGAGTATTGTATAAATATCAGTTAGGTCATGTTGGTTGATAGTGCTCAAGTTTTCTGTCTAGATGTTCTATCAAATTATTGAGAATATTGAAATCTCCAACTACAATTGTCAAATTGTTTATTTCTCCTGAGCCACTGTTCTTAGGTGCATATATATTTATAATTGCTATACCTTCCTTATGTATTGATTCTTTTATGTTTTTGAACTGCCTGTCCTTTTTTCTCTAATAATATTCTTAAACTATATTTTGTTTGATATTAATCTTTTACTTTCAACCTATTTCTGTCTTTGAATCTAAAGTATGCCTCTGTGAGTATGACATAGTTGGATCATGGGTTTTTTAAGCAATTTTAAGTTATCATTTTAATTCCCCTGTCAAATTTTTTACTTTATTTTTTATTGTTTTGTTAGTGGGTGTGGGTGTTCTAGGGATTACAATATTTATCACAATCTATTTTAGTTAATACTAAATTCTGATAAACTAGAGAAATTTTGTTCCAATATAAATCAGTTGACACCCTTCACCTTTGTGCTAATATTGCCATATGTATTAGATCTCTGGTAAGAGATCTATTTTAAGTCTAGTAATAATTATTGCTTTATGTGATCTTCTATGTCTTGAAGAAGGGAATAGGTGAGAAAATATAGACTTTTTTAAAAAAAGATTTTATTTATTTATTCATGAGAGACACACACAGAGAGAGGCAGAGATACAACAGGCAGAGGGAGAAACAGGCTCCACGCAGGGAGCCCGACATTGGTCTCGATCCTGGGTCTCCAGGATCATGCCTTGGGCTGAAGGAAGGCGCTAAACTGCTGAGCCACTGGGGCTGCCCATAGTCTTTTTTTTATTACCCCACATACTTACAATTTCTGGCACATGTCACTTCTTTTTGTGGATTTGAGTGTACCACGTGTCACTTCTTTTCAACCAGAAGGACCTTCTTAAATCCCTATATCTTTCAGGTTTTCTTTTTTTTTTTTAACTTTAAGGATTTCTTGTAAAGCTAGTGTACTAACAAAAAAATATCCTACTGTTTGTTTATCTGGAAATGTCTTTATTGTGTCTTTATTTTCAAATGATTTTTAATGATAAATAAAATTCTCATTAAATAGATTTTCCTTTTTCCTTCAGCATTTTGGACATGCTATCCCCCTG
This sequence comes from Canis lupus dingo, assembly GCF_003254725.2. Lineage (NCBI taxonomy): Eukaryota > Metazoa > Chordata > Mammalia > Carnivora > Canidae > Canis > Canis lupus. Next base: position 102,155,902 of record NC_064281.1, on the reverse strand, counting down.
ACTCCTGGCTTCTATTTCTTGTAATGAGAAAGTTGATAACTGTATTGATGTTTCCCTATAACATAACGAGTTTTTATTATCTTGCTGCTTTCAAAGTTTTCTCTTTGTCTTTAGCTTTAAACAGTTTAACTATAATGTGTCTTGGTATGGATCTCGGTGTATTTTTCCTACTTGAGATATTTTTTTAGGTTCTTGGATATGTACATTAATATTTTTATCAACTCTGGGAAGGTTTGGGCCATTAGTTCTTCAAATATTTTTTGTCCCTTCCTCTTTCTACTCTTTTTCTGCTCCTGTATTTCTCTACTCCCTTTACATGTTTATTCATAGGCTTACTGTTGTACCACAGGTCTCTGCTAAGTTTTCTTCAATGCTTTTCCTTCTACCGTTTGTGTTGGATAATTTCTATTGAAATTATTTATCTTCGAGTCTACTGATTCTTTCTGTCATCCAGAATCAGTTATTGAGCCCCTATAATACATTTTTTCATTTTAGTTATTATAAATTTCAACTTTAGAATTACCATTTTTTAAAATATTTATTTATTTATTCATGAGAGATACACACACAGAGAGAGGCAGAGACATAGGCAGGGAGAAGCAGGTTCTCTATGGGTAGCCTGATGCGGGACTTGATCTCGGATCCTGGAATCAAGACCTGAGCAAAAAGCAGCCACCCAACCACTGAGCCATCCAGACATCCCTTACCATTTGGTTTTATTATTCCTATCTCCTTAATGAGAATCTCTGTTTGTTGACTTACTGTTGTCAGACTTACATTTAGTTCTTTTAACATGGTTTCCTTTAGTTCATTGTACATATTTGCAATACATGCTTTGAATTCTTTGTTTGCTGGGAACACTCAGATACATTTCCCACTAATGTATATTTTCTTGGGTGTGGGTCACACTTTCTTGTTTATTTGTAAGTTTTGTATTTTTTCTTGAAAACTGGACATTTTAATTTTTTTAAAGTCAATTAATTAATATATAGTGTATCATTAGTTTCAGAGGTAGAGCTTAGTGATTCATCAGTTGCATATAACACTCAGTGTTCATTACGTCAAGTGCTCTCCTTAATGCCCAGCACTCAGTTACCCCATCTCCCCACCCACCTACTCTCCGGCAGCCCTCAGTTTGTTTCCTAGAGTTAAGAGTCTCTTACGATTTGTCTCCTTCTCTGATTTTGTCTCATTTTATTTTCCCTCCCTTCCTCTATGTTCATCTGTTTCTTTATTTTCACATATGAGTGAAGTCCTATGATATTCGTCTTTCTCTAACTTATTTTGCTTAGCATAATACCTCTAGTTCTATCCACATCATTGCAAATAGCAAGATTCCATTCTTTTTGATGGCTGAGTAATATTTTCACTGGAATATCACCTTCTTTATACATTCATCTGTTAATGGATATCTGGGCTCCTTCCGTATTTTGCCTGTTGTGGACATTGCCGCTATAAACATTGGGGTGCATGTGCCCCTTTGAAACACTATGTTTGTATCATTTGGATAAACACCTAGTAGTGCAATTGCTGGGTCATAGAGTAGCTCTATTTTTAACCTGAAAACTGGACATTTTAGATAAATTTTGTAGCCACTCTGTATTCTGGTAGTTTTCTCCTGAATGTTTTTGTTGTTGTTGTTTTGCTCATTTGTTTCTCTGTTTAGTAACTTGCCTGGACTAAATCTGTTAAATCTGTCACCCTTGCATTGTGCAAGGGTATGGTCACTGATGTTTCTAACCAGTTGTTTTTCAACATTCTTTTTTTTTTAATTTTTTAAGTCTTGCTTCCTGGAGGTTGCCTCTGTATTCATGTAGCCTAGTGGTCAGAGGTTCTGCTCAAATACCCAAGCCAGAATCATCTGTGGATCTGTGCTTTGTAAGGAGACTGTATTCAAAGTTCAGACTCTTTTCAGATCTGCCCCTAGTTTTATTTTCTGCCAGGCCCTTTTGAATCTCCTATAAGCATGCATACAGCCTGAGTCGGCTAATAGTGGGTGACTAGTGTGATGCTCTCCAGGTCTTTGCTATGCATTTGAGCAGCCTCAGCTGGGAATAGGTTGTTAGTCACAACTACAATCACAACTTCAAACAAGTAGAGCCAAGCCATTGGCCTTTTCCCACTAGCCAACCTTCTAGAAGTCAATTTCACTGACAGTGATGCTAAGTATGGGCATTGCTCTCTTCTCAAAAGTGTGAGCCCTACCCCTGAACTGTGGCAGAGAAGCTGCCATGTCAAGATCTGGTAGAACTTTCACACCAATGAAGCTAACGTGGGATAGGTACATCCTTAGGCCAGAATGTCAGAGATACTCACTGTTCTTACTCAAAGCTCAGCAGTTTGTCAAGTATAAATTAAATACCTCTCAGAAATAAATAAATAAATAAATAAATAAATAAATAAATAAATAAACACCTCTCAGAATGTTGCATGGCTGGTTAATTTCCAAAATGCAAAAATGGTTGTTTTTGCCATTTTATCCAGCTTTGTAGTTGCTTTTGGGGGAATGGATTTGTCTATTTTTTCACTTAGCCACAGCCTGAAGTCTTGCTCCTGACAGACTTTAAAATGTTTTGCCAGTCAAATGAGTATTTAGTGCATTTTCACTATAGTTTTCACTTTCATTTTCCTGATTATTAATCAAGTTGAGCACTTTTTCATGTTTATTGGCCATTGAATTTCTTCTTTTATCAAGTGCGTGTTTGAGTCTCTTATTTTTCTATTAGGCTGTCTCTCTTTTTTTCCTGATCTTTAAGAGTTCTTTATATATTCTGGGCATTAGTTTTTATGGCTTTATAAATGTTGCAAAATCTTCTTTACATTTGTGGCCAGTCTTTTAACTACTTTCTTATGATGTATCTTGATTAAAAGTTCTTAATTTTATTGCAGTTCAATTTTTATTAATATTTTCCTTTGTGCTTACTACTTTTTTCTTGTTTTGTAAACTTTCTTTACCTTGAGGTTATGAAGTGTCTTCCTGTGTTAACTTATAAAAATTTTGCCATCCCATTTAGGTCTTTTTTCCTCCTGGAGTTGATTTTAATATACTTAATGTGTGTTACAGGGATTAGTTTTTTTTTCCTATGGAGATCCAATTTTTTGGCATTATTAATTGAAAAATGCACACTTGTTATGCCACTTCAGTTTTACATGAAGCATTAATTTGTGTAGGTGTCTCTATATCTCTGGACTGTACTCTGGGTTATTTCTCCCCATGAAAATACCACCCGTCATAGTTGCTATAGTTTTATAACAAATCTTAATTACACTAAAACTATAGATTGACATGGGGAAGAATTATTATCTTTCATATACTGAGATTACATCTGATTTTTTCGTCAAATCTGCCAAGGTGGCAGAATTACATCAATTTATTTTCTTGTGATAAGCCAGCGTGCATTTCTAAAATTAACCTAACTTGGTCATTATATTTTAAAACAGTGCTGCTTTCAATTTTCTAATATTTTGCTTAAGATTTTTGCATCGATGTTTGTGAATGAGATTGACCTATACAGATCTTCCTCAATTTATGATGGGATTATATCCTAATAAACTCAGTGTATATTGAAAATATCGTAAGTCAAAAATGCATTTAATACATGTAGCCTACAAAATATCAGAACTTATCCTAGTTTATCTTAAACATGCTCAGAACACTTAAATGAGACTAAAGTTAGGCATATCATCTAACACAAAGCCTATTTTATAACAAAGTGCTGAATATCTCGTGTAATGTATTGAATACAGTACTCGAAGTGAAAAACAGAATGTGTGTATGAGTACACGATGGTTGCTAAGTGTATCAGTTGTTTGCCCTTGTGATCACTGTGGCTGACTGGCAGCTGTAGCTCAGAGTATCACTGTATCACTAGCCAGAGAAAAGATCATAGTTCAAAATTCAAAGTATGGTTTCTACTGAATTTGTTTCACTTTTACACCATTGCAAAGTAGAAAAATAGTCAACCCATCATAAGTCAGGGAATGTTTGTAATCATTTCATAGTATTCTTGTTGGGTTTTGTTGTCAAGGTTAAGCTAGCTTCATAAAATGAGTTGGGAAGTGTACTCTTTTTCTGTTCTCTGGATATGTTTGTGCAAGTTTGAGATTATTTCATTTTTGAATATTTGGTAAAACTCACTGGTAAAGCCATCTGGACCTGAGTTTTTTCTTCACAGGAAGATTTTTTTTTAAAAGATTTATTTATTCATTCATTCAGAGAGAGCGAAGAGAGAGGCAGAGACACAGGCGGAGGGAGAAGCCGGCTCCATGCAGGAAGCCGGGTGTGGGACTCGATCCTAGGTCTCCAGGATCACACCCAAGACTGCAGGCAGCGCTAAACCGCTGCGCCGCCGGGGCTGCCCCACAGGAAGATTTTTAATGACAGATTCAATGTGTTTAATGCTTATTTTAAAAATCAGGTTTTCTATTCCTTCTTGGGTCAGATTTGGTAAGTTGTCTTTTTACCTCCACTCTAGCTCGCCCAAAACCACCTTCTACACATCAGCTGATGAAATTGTTCCAAAAAGCAAAGTAGATCATATCATTCCCTTATTTAAAAACTTTTAATGGCTTTTGGTTTCATTAATAAAACAAAAATGAAAACTACTTGCCTTCACCTACAATACCTTGCTTGAACTTATCCCTGTATAACTCTACAGCCTAATTTTGTTCCACTCTTACCCTTGTTCACTCTGCTTTAGCCACACTGGCTTTCGTTCTCTTCCATAATGCAGAAACAAGCTGGTTCCTCCCTCAGGGCTTTCTGTTTGCTATATCCTCTGTCTAGAATGCTCTTCTCTCTAAGTGTCACAATGCTGGCTCCCTATTCTTTATATTTCTCTGCTTAAATATCATGTCCTCAGAAAGACCTTTACTGACCACCTCATCTAAATAGGTTCTTCTGTTATTTTCCTTCGTGGCACTTAATTATAATTTGTAGTCCTAATTGGTTTTTTAAAATTCATTTAGCCTCTATTTCTTGCTCCAGACTGTAAAGTCTTTGAGGTTGGAATATTGGTTGTCTCATTTTCCATCATATTCCTAGTACCTAGCCCAGTGCCTAGAACATAATAATTTTTCTGAATAATTAATGACCCTAATCAGAGGTCAGATATGGATGAAGGGCATAGCTTGGTTAGAGATGAATCAGGATATAAGCAAATTCACTCCAAAGGGTTAGTAAATACAGGAAGTTCAAGTGGATCTCATATTCAAAAACAGTGAACAAACCAGAATTGAATAGGGGCCTTGAATGCTAGACTAAGGAAATTTTATTTTTATCCTAAACACAATTGGAAGCCATTGAAATTTTGGCAGGAATAGATTAAACAAGGTGCCCAAGTTTTAATGGATAATTAAAGCTTGAGCCAGAGTTGAAACCAAGGTCTTTGACTCCAATTTCTCTGTATTGGGTTGCTACCCTAAGTAGCAGCACTTGGGGTAGAAATATAAAAGCACAGTAGTTAAGTGATTGGGCTCCAGACTCAAAATGCCTGTGTTCACATATCAACTCTATTATCTCTTAACTATATGACTTTGGACCCCAGGTTCTACATCTATAAAATAAGAATGAGATAAGTATTTATATATATGAGTATTTATCTCATCAGATTATTTTGAGGATTAAATGAGATAGTGTGTAAGGACATAATAAGTGCTCAATAAATGGTAGTTGCCATTAACTACACATATCTTCCCACTTATTTTCCCTTACATTATTTTCTAATTTTTCTACAATAAGCATAATTTGTGTGAAAATACTAAATGGTGGAATTTAAACAGATGAGAAAGTGATTTTTAAAACAGTATACCTTCAGCGTAGGAGCACCATCCATTTTTTGGACCCTCACCTACACTATCTTTTGAAGAGACTAATGTGAATCCTTGGCAATAAATCTCACTCTTTTCTGAATTCTTTCTGATACAATGTTAGAGTAAGGAATGCCACATTGGACTTGAAGCCCCTATTTTTCAAAGATTATAATTTATAGGGATCCAAGATGCAGAAGAGGGAAATTTTAAAGAGGAGTCTTCATTCATTTTATTCTGAATTTTAACTCTTTCTCTTGTTAAAAGGAGTAGGAAGGATGAAGAGAGAGTTCCCCAGCTGAAGAATTAACTTCCAAACTGCTTGGAATTTCAGGAACCGCTCATGTGAATAAGCTCAATTTCACACTCTGTTCTTCTCATCTTCAATATCCAAGAAAGTAAATTCAACAGAAAAAAGTTCTTTTAGGCAGTGCCACATCAATTTTCTTAGTGTTTCTCAAGTGTTGATGCAGCTAGGAGAAGGCAACTTGGCTCAATCCAAAAGTACAGAAGTATGAGCATTTCTGAGCTACGATGCCCCTAGTGGCCTAACACATTAGCCTATTCTTTCAGTTCCCTTTGTAAGATTGCTGGTTTCCAGAGTTGAGTGACTTAGATGCCTTCTACATGACAACTTTTTAACCTAGGACCCATTGATGGGCTTCAAAGGTTCTATGAACCCCCTAAAATTGTATACTCTATTTTGTGTATATGTGATTTCACCAGATTTCCAAAGGACACCACAACCCCAAAGCAGACACAGCTCTAAAAACAAATGTGGCTTTACATCTATCATTGTTACAGTTTATAAATGCAAAGAATTGAAACCTTACTGGATTTGTAAAGCCATGAGGAAGACCATCAACATGGATTAGAAAGCTGCATAAATGGTTTAAGTGGAAAGACTCTCAAAAGACCGTTTGCCTTAAATATATCCTCTCTATTGGATTACCACAGTGCCTAAAATTCTTTCCATTAGCATATCCCTGTTAGGGGCCTTCTCTGATTAGGCTCAAAAGCATCTGGGGACTTCCATTCCATTAATAACAGACTAGGTTATTCAGAAGAACCAACCTGCCAAAAACCAAGAAAAAATCCTGGATAAGAAACAAAAACATATTTACACAATTAGAGAATAAGGTGAGACATGCAAGGTCATACTTTCAGGAGAAATCCTGATCTCAGAGAAGTAAGCTGAATACCAGAACACCAAAGCCGCTTGAGCCCTAAGAGCATTTGTTGATACTGTACACTCTGAGCATCAGTTCTACAGTCTTAAAGGGCAAAGTGCAGAGAAGTCAAGGCTCAAGGTCCACCTAAGTTAAGGAGTATTAAAGGAGACCTAACCCACATAAGGCAGACACTGTAAAGGGCTCTAAGTTAGGGTATGGATGAATCACAACTAAAATAGCTCCCCTTATTAATCAGGGTTCAGTCAAGAAAAACAGAAGTCACTCTACATATACCAAGTATGAAGAGTTTTATTTTTTTTTTTTTTAAATTTTTATTTATTTAAGATAGTCACAGAGAGAGAGAGAGAGAGGCAGAGACACAGGCAGAGGGAGAAACAGGCTCCATGCACCAGGAGCCTGATGTGGGATTCGATCCCGGGTCTCCAGGATCGCGCCCTGGGCCAAAGGCAGGCGCCAAACCGCTGCGCCACCCAGGGATCCCCTGAAGAGTTTTAATACAAGGAAACAGACTTACATGTCTGTCAGAAGGGCTAGAGGAACAAAGGTCAGGGAAGCTGCTGCCAGAGTTCTCACCCTGCAGCACTAAAGTAAGTGATTCTTAAGAGCTCACCTGGAAACCACTGTGAATCTCAAGAATCCCTAGGTAGTTCCATCAATATATATTTCTGACATCTTTACAGTGAAAATTTCAGTTCCTAATAACATTAGCAAACTTATTTTCTTTATCCTGTGATATATAAAAAATTGTTTCAAAATTGAAATACTATTAGCAATAAACCTAATGAGGAAAGCTGTCTTTGTAGTTTTGTGTATTAGAATATATCTCACTATGTAAAGTATGTGTTCATAAGTATATGCTCATAAGTTACTTGAAAAAGTATTTACTTTGTATATACAATTGTGTTCTTTGAAAGTGTGGTAGAACTTTGGTGGAGCCACCTCCATCTAGTCCAGAAGTTTCTTTATAGAACAAATTTTTCACAATTAAAAAATTTTTGATAAAAAGTGGAAAGAATTCTACAGTGCATAATCACGTATCTCCTACTTAGATCCAACATTTGTTAACATTTTACCATACTTGGTTTATATAGATAGATAGTAGATGTACACATTTTATTTTTTGCTGAACCATTTGAAAGTTACAGAGATCATTAGAGTTCACCCCTAAATTCTTCAGCATGCATCTTCCTAAGAATTCATTCTCCTGTATAACCACAATATTATTATACCAAACACAATTAACAATAATTCCTTGGTAATATCTAATATCTATTTCATATTAAAATTTCCCTAACTGTCCGTAAAATATCTATAGCTTTTGTAAAAACGGAGTTTGTGGAATGCATTTGGTTTTTATGTCTCTAACACTCTTTTAATCAAGAACATTTCCTCTACCTATGACATTCACTTTTCACTGAGTCCAGGCACAATTCCCTTTTTTTTTGTATATTTTTTTTACTGGAGTTCGATTTGCCAGCATATAGTATAATACCCAGTGCTCATCCCGTCAAGTGCCCCCTCAGTACCCATCACCCCAGTCACCCCAACCCCCCGCCCAACTCCCCTTCCACTACCCCTTGTTTGTTTCCCAGTGTTAGGAGTCTCTCATGTTCTGTCACCCTCTCTGATATTTCCCACTCATTTTCTCTCCTTTCCCCTTTAATCCCTTTCACTATTTTTTTATATTCCCCGTATGAATAAAACATATAATGTTTGTCCTTCTCCGATTGCCTTATTTCACTCAGCATAATACCCTCCAGTTCCATCCACGTCGAAGCAAATGGTGGGTATTTGTCATTTCTAATGGCTGTGTAATATTCCATTGTATACATAAACCACATCTTCTTTATCCATTCATCTTTCAATGGACACTGAGGCTCCTCCCACAGTTTGGCTATTGTGGACATTGCTGCTATAAACATTGGGGTGCAGGTGTCCCGGCGTTTCACTGCATCTGTATCTTTGGGGTAAATCCCCAGCAGTGCAATTGCTGGGTAGTAGAGCAGTTCTATTTTTAACTCTGAGGAACCTCCACACAGTTTTCCAGAGTGGCTGCACCAGTTCACATTCCCACCAACAGTGCAAGAGGGTTCCCCTTTCTCCACATCCTCTCCAACATTTGTTGTTTCCTGTCTTGTTAATTTTCACCATTCTCACTGGTGTGAGGTGGTAGCTCATTTTGGTTTTGATTTCTATTTCCCTGATGGCCAGTGATGCGGAGCATTTTCTCATGTGCGTGTTGGCCATGTCTATGTCTTCCTCAATGAAATTTCTGTTCGTGTCTTTTGCCCATTTCATGATTGGATTGTTTGTTTCTTTGCTGTTGAGTTTCATAAGTTCTTTATAGATCCTCGATACTAGCCCTTTATCTGATAGGTCATTTGCAGATATCTTCTCCCATTCTATAGGTTGTCTTTTAGTTTTGTTGACTGTTTCTTTTGCTGTGCAGAAGCTTTTTATCTTGATGAAGTCCCAATAATTCATTTTTGCTTTTGTTTCCCTTGCCTTTAAGATGTATCTTGAAAGAAGTTGTTGTGGCCAAGTTCAAAAAGGGTGTTGCCTGTGTTCTCCTCTAGGATTTTGATGGATTCTTGTCTCACATTTAGATCTTTCATCCATTTTGAGTTTATCTTTGTGTCTGGTGTAAGAGAATGGTCTAGTTTCATTCTTCTGCATGTGGATGTCCAATTTTCCCAGCACCATTTATTGAAGAGACTGTCCTTTTTCCAGTGGATAGTCTTTCCTGCTTTGTCAAATATTAGTTGACCATTGTGTTGAGGGCCCATTTCTGGGTTCTCTATTCTGTTCCATTGATTTATGTGTCTGTTTTTGAGGCACAATTTCTTTCTTTCTTTCTTTCTTTCTTTCTTTCTTTCTTTCTTTCTTTTTTTGGCACAACTTCTTATAGGATGTCCCACATTCGGGATTTTATTTGATTGTTTCCTTCTGATGGCTTTAATTTTTTCCTGTATCCCATGAATTTCTTATAAACTTGAAGTTAGATCTAGAGCCGTGCTGTCCAATATGTTAGCCACTGGCTACATGTACTTATTGACTGTTTACAATGTGGTTAGACTAAAATGAAATGTACTGTTAGTATAAAATACACAATAGAATTTGAAGACTTGTAAAAGAAATAGTAAAATATCTCATTAAAAATTTTGTATTGAGGGCAGCTCCGGTGGCCCAGTGGTTTAGCGCCGCCTTTGGTCCGGTGTGTGATCCTGGAGATCTGGGATCGAGTCCCATGTCGGAATCCCTACATGGAGCCTGCTTCTCCCTCTGCCTGGGTATCTGCCTCTCTCTCCCTTTCTCTCTCTCTCTCTCTCTCTCTCTCTCTTTCTCTCTCGAATAAATAAATAAAATCTTTAAAAAAACCAAAAAATTTTGTATTGATTCATGCTGAAATAATACTTTGGATATATTTAAGTAAAATAAATGATTAATATTAATGTCATCTATTTCTTTCTACTTTCAATATGGCTATTAGAAATTTAAAATTACAGGTGTGGCTTCCATTATATTTCTTTTGGACAGCATTTGATAGAGGCTTGATTAGATTCAGGTTAAATGTTTGGAGCAAGAAAACTTCATTGGTGGTACTATGTACATTATATTGCATCACATTAGGAGACTATCTTAGTCCATTCACACTGCTATAAAATAAAGATACCATAGACTGAATGGCTTAAAAAAACATTTACTTCTCACAGTCAGGAGGCTGGAAAGTTCAAGATCAAGGTGCTGGCGTATTTGATGTCTGGTGAGGACCTGCTTCCTGGTTCATAGACAACTGTTTTCTCACTGTGTCTTCACATGGTGGAAGAAGCAAGAGAGGTCTCTAGGGTCTCTTTTATAAGGGCATTAATCTCATTCATGAGGGCTCCACCCTCATGACATAATCATCTCCCAAAGACCCCACTTCCATATACCATCAAATTGGGGGTTAGGATATCAACATATGGATTTACGGGGGATACAAATACTCAGTTCATAATATTCCACCCCTTATCCTCCCAAATTTATGTTCTTCTTGCATACAAAATGCATTAGCTCTATCACAACAGCTCCAAAAGTCTTAACTGGTTCCAGCATCAATTCTAAGGTCTTAAGTCCAAAGTCTAATCTTAATACATCTAAATCAGATACGAGTAAGACTCAAGGTCTCATTCATCTAGAGGTAAATTTCTCTCCAGCTGTGAGTCTATGGAATGAGGTAAAAATTAATATTATCTCCCATTCTATACACTGTTTGTTCACTTTCTTAATAGTATCCTAAGAAGGAAAAATTTTTAAATTTTGATGAAGTTCAATTTATTTATTTTTTTAAAAAAAATATAATTAACATACAGTAGTAATTAATTAGAATATGATTCCAAAATACAATGATAGGACAGGTAGAGGATAGACTTCCTTATTCCCAAAGAGATAAATAAAAAAATAGGGAGGGTAATGGGTTTCAAGTAAGTACAAAACCTAATGGTGCAAATTCAGTTAGACTTTAAGGTTTGAAAGTAATCCTCTCTGGCTTGATGCTCTGCCTTTCAGACCCACTTCAGTGGCAACATCACCCCACCACTTGGTAGGGGGCTTCCCATGACACAGTCCTCTGCAGTGGCACCACTCCTGAGGCCTGAACAAGAGGCAGCCTCATCCTTGGAAATTCCTCCACCACCCAGGCCCTTGGGTCCTGGTGGGAATGGCGGCCCTGATGATCCCTGAATTGCCTTGGGGAAGAGGAGTTCATTCTTCTCTTGTCTTGAAGAATTGTACCTGGCTTCTGTTGAGATGGCTATTTAACTCAATGGTTCATATCCATTATAATCTCCTTATCAAATCATCACTTGGCTACACCCCTAGTATTCTCTTTTGAATGTACCTTCTCATTCTTTGTAATATAGAAAAATTTCCAAATCTTTAGGCTCTGGCTCCTTTTTGCTTAACAATTCTGTCCTCAAGTCATTTTTCTCTTCTCACATTTTACTATAAGCAGTCAGGAGAAACGAGACCACTCCACCAACATTTTGCTTAGAAATCTCTTCAGCTAGGGACACCTGGGTGGCTCAGTTGGTTGAGTGACCAACTCCTGGTTTTGGCTCTGGTCAAGATCTCAGGGTCATGAGATCAAGCCCTGCATACGGTTCTGCACTTGGTGTGGAGCCTACTTAAGAGTATCTCTCTCTCCCTCTGCCCCTCACCTACTTTGTCTCTCTCTCTCTCTCTCTCTCAAATTAATTAATTAATTAATCTTTTTAAAAATAATTATTTTCAACTAAATATCCAATTTCATCTCTCAGAAGTTCTACCTTCCACAAAACACTAATACATGAACACAATTTAGCCAAATTCTTTGTGACTTTATTTTTTTTAATTTTTATTTATTTATGATAGTCACACACAGTGAGAGAGAGAGAGGCAGAGACATAGGCAGAGGGAGAAGCAGGCTCCATGCCCCGGGAGCCCGACGTGGGATTCCATCCCAGGTCTCCAGGATCGCGCCCTAGGCCAAAGGCAGGCGCAAAACCTCTGTGCCACCCAGGGATCCCTCTTTGTGACTTTATAATAAAGATCACTTTTTCTTCGTTGTTCAATAACATGTTCCTCATTTCTGTCTGTGATCTCATCAGAGTGGAATTCTGTCACTGTCCAATGGTCATTGCCCATATTTCCATTCACATTCTGTTTATGATTACTTAGGTTTTCTTTATGAGACTGAGGCTTTCTCCACAGCTCTTCTCTTCTCTTAACAAGTTCTCATCAGAATTGCCTTTAAAATTCCTTTCACATATCTAGCACACACCTCAAAACACACCTCACACGACTCAGCCTCTATCCATTACCCAGTTTAAAGCTGCTTCCACATGTTTACTTATTTTTTACAGCAGCACCCCACTTCTCAGTACCAATTTCTAAGTCAACAAAAATAGTATAACAAAAATACCAGACTGGGTGGCTTAAACAATAAGCATTTATTCCTCACAGTTCTGAAGGCAAGGAAGATGCAGATTTAGTGTCTGGTGAGAACTCACTCCCGAGTTCATAGATGCCATTTTCTTGCTGTGTCCTCACATGGTGAAAGGAACCAGAAAGCACTGTGGGATCTCCTTTATAAAAGCACTAATCCCATTCATGAGAAGTTCACTCTCATTACCTAATCCCCTCCCAAAGGCCCTACTTCCTAATACTATCACATTGGAAGTTAGGATTTCTTTCTTTTTTTTTTTTTTTTGGAAGTTAGGATTTCAACATATGAATTTGGGAGTTGGGGGAACACAACCCTTCAGTCCATGACAGAGGCATACAACATCAGATCATCCCATGATTAATTATTTGATTGTCAGGTTTAGGTGGTGACCTCCAGCTATCATTAAGGTACAGTTTTCCTTTTGCAATTACTAAGTAAACTGTGAAGTGATTCTTCAGCACCATATGAATATTCCTTTTTCCTACCAATCTTTTATCTGATGGTTTTAAAATACACCGTTGATTGCTGCCTGACCAAGCCAGCAATTATTACATCAACTGTTATAAAATAGTGATATCTCTAATTCTATCATTCTTTGGCATTCTACTATGAAGAAGAGCTTTTCTTTTCTCCGCTATTCCTTTATATAAATATAGATTACAACTGATGATGAGAGGTAGCAAGATAAATGAGAGATATATATGTGACATAGATATCACAATGGACTCATGGATTTTTTTAAAAAATCAATGTGTTATAAACAATTATAATAATTCTTGTTTTGATGCTCAAATTCTTCCAAATTTGACCAGAGGGTTCTCTTCAAGTTGTCTCCCATGGTCGTTTGATATGAGCCTGTTACTCTTTGAGTATTTTGCTGCTTTCTGGCACAACAGGATGTCCCAGACATCTTGTACTTTACCTGCTCCAACCCCAGAATCAGCTATTTTCATAAAGAATCTTTGTTTTCTTTAAGTAGCAAATAGTATTTAGAAACCAATGTCTGAATGCTGGATAAGCTCATTGATGCTGAAATATCATTACTTCTAGATCATTTTAGTAGACAGAGATAAATATGTTTTTCGGGTCATGAGTTTATATTAATACAAGTAAAATTACTGTGACAAAAATCTTTCAGGAAAGCATATTTTTCAAGGTGCCTCACTGGATTCATCAGTGGAATATGTGACTCTTGATCTTGGGGTTATAAGTTTGAGCCCCACATTGGATGTAGAGATCACTTAAATATTAAAAAATCTTTAAAAAAAAAAGACAGAGGGGCACCTGGGTGGCTCAGTTGGTTAAGTGTCAGACTCTTGATTTTGGCTTGGATTATGATCTCAGGCTCATGGGATCAAGCCCCACATTGGGCTCCATGCCCAGCTTAGGATTCTCTCTCTCCCTCTCCCTTTTTCTCCACCCCCGAACCTTCTCTAAAATAAATAAATAAATAAATAAATAAATAAATAAATATTTTTTTCTTCAATAATTTTTATATTCTTAATATTTATATTTTTCTTGCTTTTCTTAGGGTTATTCTTAATTATTTCTGGTTATCAAATGAATATATTCTCACTCTAGAAAATGTACATAGAAACATAAAAAGAGACAAAGAAGTCATCCAAAATCTCAGCAGCAACCACTTCTGATATGCTAGAATATTTCTTTCCTGTGTTTTGTTATATATTTTCCTTGGCTCTTCTAAGGGTGTATTATGTGTAAAATTTTGTATCTTTATTTTTAATGTTGTAAGTCTTTTCAAAACTAATTGAATAAATTTTTATCAACACATTTTCAAGTGGTTATTGTATTAGTTTTCTATTGCTGAATAACAACATACCGCAAAATTATTGGCTTAAGACACAAATCTATTATCTCATGCTGTCTTTGGGCCAAGATTCCAGGCATGAATTAGCTAGGCCGTCTACTTAGAGTCTTACCAGGATGAAATCAAGGTGTCAGACAGGGCTGTGCTCTCATCTAGTGCTCAGAGTCCTCTTGTCAGTTCATTCAGGTTTGTGGCAAAATTCAGTTTCTTGTGGTTGTTTTCCAGTTAGCTGTCTGCCAAGAGTTGTTGCTCTTGGCTCTTAGAGGTCAATCCCAGATCCTATCCCATGGCCCCTCTCACAAGCTAACTAACTTCTTCAAAAACAGACAAGAGAGTCTCTGTCCAGCCTGCTACAGTATAAACATGAGAGTGACCATCTCATGTTTATCACATAACATAACCTAGTCAAGGGAGAATTACTCATCATATTCTTATGCCTTGCCCACACTTTAGGGAAGGGAGTTATGTTAGGTATGTACACCATAAGCTGGAAACTTGGAGGCTGTCTTAGAATTCTGTCAACCACCATTTGCTTCGACGTGGATGGAACTGGAGGGTATAATGCTGAGTGAAATAAGTCAATCGGAGAAGGACAAACATTATATGGTCTCATTCATTTGGGGAATATAAAAAATAGTGAAAGAATAAAGGGGAAAGGAGAAAAAATGAGTGGGAAATATCAGAAAGGGAGACAGAACATGAGAGACTCATAACTCTGGGAAATGAACAAGGGGTGGTGGAAGGGGAGGTGGGCGGGGGGTGGGGGTGACTGGGTGACGGGCACTGAGGGGGGCACTTGATGGGATGAGCACTGGGTGTTATTCTATATGTTGGCAAATTGAACACCAATAAAAAATAAATTTATAAAAAAAGAATTCTGTCAACCACAACCATAGAATATTTTATCCTGTGTTTGTACCATGAATTATTTAGCGAGTCTATTATATACCAATTAGCTTGATTTCAAATTCTCAAAATTGTAAGGAAATATAATCACTGAAAATGGCATATTTTAATCAAAATGTTTATAGTTTATATACTTATTTATTTATCCAATTATAATTCTCAAGATTCGAATCGACATTAACACTTCATCTTCACAATGAGGCTTTTAATAAAGGGTTACCCCTTTACTGTCATGTGACCCTTGAACTTTTAGACAATGATTTATGAACAGAATGTACCAAGAACAGACATTGCAAAATTTTTACTCAACTCTAGGTCTTCAAAGCAGTCACTGAGTATTGCAATGCTTTTGTGATATGAGCAGATGACAAATGCTTTGTCATTTTTCACTAAGATTTGGATACTTGACCCAATGAATGTGTAAATCGATTCCTAGAAATTACTATTCTGCCTGAAATGTCAAGAACATTTGCTTATCCTTGAGTATATATAGTACAAGAAAAAAAACTCTGAATAAACTCTGTAAAATACAAAAGGGTAGGGGGAGGAACAAGCATCTTGTATAAAGTTTAAAGAGAAAAACTAGTAAAGCTAGAGGAACTGAGCTGAAATTTAATTTGGATATTTGGGGCTGGTTGCTCCCAGTATTCACCCACATGCAGTATTTGAGAACTGAATTCCTAGAATCAGAGATCTAAGATGACAGCATTGTATTTGAGGTGGCTTCCCAAGGCTCATCCCATCACACACACAGAACATGGGAAAGTTAAGTATAAGCAAGTGTTGGGAGGACGGAGGACAAAGTTCCACCTATAAGAGTGGTCTATGCTGATACTCAGTACACCTTGCCCTGGGTTATATGCAAAAGCCTCTTTTAGCTCTAGAGTTTAGGATTCATACCTACTTCCCAAATGATTTTAAATGAGTTTTTAGATGAAACATAATCCAAAAATAGTACAAAAACATGAAAACAGAATGGAAGCCATTAAGGAAGTAGCGAGACTTGTAGTTAATCAGAAACCCAAGGAAACAAATATCAAGGTAACGCTTTTCAGAATAGTGATAAACTTTGAGGCATTAGGAAACCACCATTAATATCCTGCTAAATAAGCAGTGGTGCCATTACCTTTTTTCTTTTCTTTTTTTAAAGATTTATTTATTAATCCATGAGACACACACACACACACACACACACACACAGAGGCAGAGACATAGGCAGAAGGAGAAGCAGGCTCCTCACAGGAAGCCCGATGTGGGACTTGATCCTGGATCCCGGGATCACACCTTGAGCCGAAGGCAGATGCTCAACCGCTGAGCCACCCAGGTGTCCCCATTATCTTTTTTCTTTTGCAGAAAAGGATTTTGAACCACTGGCCTCGTAATCACACTGCCTTTGCTACAATCCTGGCTAGCACGATGGATGGCCTTCTGTGATGTCCCATATCTTTCTGCCAGCCTCATGTCTTCTGGCACCCCCTCATCACACTAGGCTCTAGACACACAGGAACATCTGCACTTACACAAGTGTGCCATGCTACTTCAAACCCCCATGCCTTTGTTTCTGTTATTCCTTTGTCCCGAATAGCCTTGCCTCCACCCCCAATCCAACTGTCTAGTGAACACCTGGTCATCTCTCATCTATGAAGCCTTCTCTGAATCTCTCTGGTAGAACTAACCATTTCCTCATTTATTACCCTGCCATGCATTGCAACACTTACACATTTTAGAACACTTTATATCTTTCCTGCTACAACACTATGAACTCCTGAAGGGGAAAGAACATGTCTTTTCATCTCTGTATTCCCAGTGCCTGGCATATAGTGAATGACTAAATTAATCAATTTTGAGGCTAGGTTGTAAAAGCAATTTCATAACTGTTTTTAACACCATTCAAATTATTATATAATCCCACAGCAACTAATTTGAAGGCAAGAACATTAATTTGGGGGATTATAAATTCTGGCAAGTTGTTAAAAATTGGTCACATTAACTTTATCCTCACTTTTCATACTGTGTCCTCAAAGACATTACTAGGTATTAAATTGAGATGCTTTGCTTTTGCCTTTGCTGCCATATAAATCAAGATAGGCCAGGTTTTACTGCAACAGTAAACAATTTCAAAATCTCAATGGGTTAAAAGAAGGTGAGTTTTTTCTTTTCCACTGCAGGTCTGGGTGACTGTCTTAGATAGCTGTCCTCCATTCATTGGCTCAGTATTGCATTTCCATTATCACAGGGCTTCCCCCATTTGACAAAGCAGAGAAGAGACTACTAGAGAATTGAAATCAGTCATATGATCACATCTAACTTCAAGAGAGGAGAAAAGTATAGTCCTACTCTATGCCCAGAAAAAAAAGCACCAACAGTATAGAGCAACACTAACATTTACCACAGTGGGGTGCTGGCGGACCCCATCTAGGCAAGGAACAACGTTCCTCAGGCTACCTTTTGAATTATGAGCCCAGTTCATTCATGTTAACTATTTCACTCCTCCCAATATCCCTGCTTTTTCCTTCATCATCCCTTTATCAAACACTCCTAGGTGCCGCACTGTATGCTAGATGATTTCCCAGCTTTATCTTATTGGATTCTCACAACTACCCTAAGAAATAAGTCCTTTTGGGGTGCCTGGCTGGCTGAGTCAGAAGAGCATGTGACTCTTGATCTCAAGGTCTTGAATTTGAGCCCCACATTAGGTGTAGAGATTACTAAAAAAAATAATTATATTTTAAAAAGAAAGAAGTCCTATTATTGCCTCCATTTGGCAGTTTTGGAAACCAAGGCTGAGAGATTAAATAATATAAACAAGGTCATAAGCTATGAAATAGTCAAACCAGGAAGCAAGAACCAAATCTGGAATATTATAAAACCTGTGTTGTGTCTGTCGTACCACACACAAGCTCCTGTCCAAAGCTGAACTCTCCAACTCTCCTCCGACCCCCTCCCTTCCTAGTAACTCCAAGGGCTCACCCATCACTGATTTACTTGAACCTCCGTCTCTCCTCTTCTATCCCCTTCCTGTCAGTTGTTCAAAATCACTTAGTATCCTTCCCCATTGAAACTGCTTTTCTTCAACCAGAGATCTCCTCTTCTTCTCTCTGCCGTTTCCACCCAACCTCTGCATTTACCTGTACCCTATTTTCTTCTTCCTTAATCCTCTGCAGCCTGTCCTCCATCCCCACCAGCCTACTGACTCCAACTTCTTTGAAGCATCCTGAGTGACCAAATCCAGCAACAAGATCCATGTAAGCTTGTCCACTGCAGTGACTTAGAAACATCCAAAACTCTTGGTCCTGCCCTCCAAAAACCCCTTCCCTCCCTCAACCTCCAGAGCGTACCACTCCTCTGACCATCATCTGTCTCCATGGGCTCCTTTGCCTCCCTTTCTCTCTTCATGTGGACATTCTCTCAGGTTCTATTCACACTTTCATTCTTTTTCTTCTCTTCTCTTTCCTTCTGCTATGGACTGAAGCGTGTTCCCTTAAAATCCCTATGTTGAACCCCTAACCCCTAATGTGATGCTATTTGGAGATGGGACCTTCGGGAGGTAATAAAAGTTAGATAAGGTCATAAGAGTGAAGCATTCATGATGGGATTAGTGCTCTTATAAGCTCACTTGCATCCTCTCTTTCTCTCTCTCTCTCTCTCTCTCTCTCGCACACGTACATGCACACACACACACACACGCACACACACATGAGGACACATCAAGAAGGCAGCCTTTTCTAAGCCAGGAAGAGAGTTTTCACCAAGGAACCAAATCTGCTAGCACCTTGATCTTGAACTTCCACCCTCCAGAACTCTCCTGTTGTTTAAGCTCCCTAATCTATGGTCTTTTGTTATGGCAGCACAAGATGACTAAGGCAGCTTCATTTCCCTTTTACTTGCCTCTCCTCTCCTCTCCTCTCCTCTCCTCTCCTCTCCTCTCCTCTCTTCTCTTCTCTCTCTCTCTCTCTCTCTCTCTCTCTCTCTCTCTCTCTCTCTTCTCTGTCCCCCTCATTATCTTCCTCAGTAAACACATCTCCTGGAGCTTCAACTATCACCATTACATACACAGCTATGCCACATGATCACCGTACAATGTTAGGCAAGTTACTCTGCCTCTCTGAGACAATTGCCTCATTTATAAAATGAAAGTAAATATGATGCTGTCCTTTATAGCACTGCTGGAAGGACTAAATGATCTGCTGAATGCAGAAGAGTTTATACAGTTTGTGGCACATAATAAGTGCTCAAAGTGTGTGGAGACTTGTTTTCTGTTTTTCTGCATGGCTGAGTAGATAGAGATAATGTAGAGAAAGCAATTAAAAGTACAGTAGGGAAGCCATGTTGAAGAAATGGTACAGACCTCAGACTCTGGCACCAGTTAAACCTCAGTTAAATTCCAGTTCTACCACTTACAAACCGTGAAACCATGAACAACTCTTACTTTTTTAGCTTCCATTTCCTCATCTGTAAAATCGAAATAATCAAGTGATTTCATCAGACAGGCATTTAAGCACCTCCCCTTATACTCTGAGCTCAGTGTATTTTTCTAGTTATCTGCACTCACTATTTTCCTATATATATCATATGTTGTAGCTAAACCACATTACTCAGTGTTCTCTATGAAGAATTTAATCATTACATTGAATTCTTACAAAGTAGCATAGTGTAGTAGACTCAGACCTAGATTTCAGTCTCAAATCTGCCACTAAGTAGCTATGAAATCAAGGGCAAATCATTACCCTCTCTGAGACATAGTTTCCTTATGTATAGAAAGAAGCTAATAATGATAATAAACCCCATCTCAGTACCTCAACCTTAGTAACATAATCCACAAAACCCTTTATGATCTGGCCCAGTTTAGTTCTCCAGCTTTATCACTCACCATTCCATGCTCACATCTAAGTTTCAACCAACTGAACTGGTTTTGTCTCCCCAAAAGTCATGCCCTTCTTCGCCTCTAGATATTCATACAAACTACTACTTGTGCCTGGAATGTTCCTGCCTCTTCCCCCTCCACACTTTTTTTTTTTCCTTTCCCTGACTGAGGAAAGATTTCTTTCTTTTTTTTTTTTTTTGAAAAGATTTATTTATTTATTTATCATAGACAGAGAGAGAGAGAGGCAGAGACACAGGAGGAGGGAGAAGCAGGCTCCATGCCGGGAGCCTGACGTGGGACTCCATCCCGGGACTCCAGGATCATGCCCTGGGCCAAAGGCAGGTGCTAAACCACTGAGCCACCCAGGGATCCCCACATTATAGATTTCAACTTGAATGTCATTTCTTGCAGGATACCTTCTCTGCCTCGTCCCAGCCTATGTTATGTACTGCTTCTTTGTACTCCCACAAAACATTCATGCCCCAAATTATACCTTTTGTTTACTTCCCTGTGTCCCCAACTAGTTGTGAGATCTGAGGGCAAGAGTCAAAGCTGCTCCAATGTCACCCCCACAGTGAGGACATCTCTGACCACCAATCTAAAATCACTATGTACATATTACTCTAGTTCAATTTCTTCAATCTTAATTATCTGAAATTATCATATTTGCTCATTCGTTTGTTCTTTGTCTTCCTTACCAGAGTATAAGCTAACTCTATGAAAAAAAAGGACTGTATTTGTCTTATTCCTACAAATTTTCAACTTCTAGAAGATACGTGAAACATGATAGGATTTGTCCTCATTTGGTTTTAGAAGATCCAGGGAGTAGAGAGAATATTGTCCAAATTTAAGAAAAATTACTGCAGAGATGTTTGATACAATTTAGAGTATAGGAGTATAAGAACATAGTGAATAGGAGAACTGTGAACAACTTGGAATGCTGAACCAATGCATTTTTTACTTAATCTGGTAAACAGAAGGAGCCAGCCATGGAGAATTTTTGCACTGAGGAGTGACATAAGGTATAAGGTATGTGCAGCTGTGCATATATATTGGAAACATAAGAACCAACAAGATGATTAGAAAGCACTCACCATTTTACCCTTTGGAAAACAAAAGAAGTGCTGCCTAACCCACTGTATTCGTCAGGATTCTCAAGAGAAATAAAACCAAAAGTGTGTGTGTTTGTGTGTGTGTGTGCGTCTGTACAGAGAGAGAGAGAGATTAAGGAATTGGCTTCTGTTGATTATGAAGGCTTGATAAGTCCAGAATCTGCAAGGCAAGCTGGCAGCCTGGAGATCCAGGGAAGAGTGGATGTTGCAGCTTTAGTCCAAAGGCAGTCTGGGAAAAAAAAAAAAAAACAAAGGCAGTCTGGAGGCATGATTCCTTCTTGCTCAGGAGAGATCAAGCTTTGGTCTCTTAAGGCCTTCAACTGATCATATGAGGCCCACCAAAATTATGGAGTGTCATCAACTTTATTCAAAGTCCACCACTAAGTTATTTTTGGCAATTTTTTGAGGGTAGGGAGGGGCAAAGGGAAATAGAGAATCTTAAGCAGGCTCCACACCCAGCACCGAGCCTGACACGGGACTCTATCTCATGACCCTGAGATCACGACCTGAGTGGAAATCAAGAGTAGGACTCTTAACTGACTAAGCCACCCTGCCCGCCCCCCACTAATGAAATCTTATCCAAAAAACACCTTCACAGAATAACCCAGAATAATGTTTGACCAAATATCTGGGTACTGTGGCACAGCTAAGTAGATACAGAAACTTAAGCATCACATCTACACAGAGCCAATGTGTACTGAGAACTCATTATAGGAACTCTGTACTGAGAACTAACTAATTCCTCTGTACAGGAACTAATTAATCTGTTCTTGTTCAGAAAACCATGCAGCCTGGGGGCCCCTGGTGGCTCAGTTGGTTAAGCATCTGACTTCAGCTCAGGTCTGATCTCAGGGTTCTGGGATCAGCCCAATGTTGGGCTCTCTGCTCAGGAGGGCATCTGCTTCTCCCTCTTCCTCTTCCTCTGTCCCTCCCTCCACTCAGGCTCTCTCTGTCTCTCTCTCAAATAAATAAATAAAAATATTTTTTAAAAATTATTAAACCACACAGCCTACTAGAAATCTAATATCTTCCTGACATAATCTATATTTTAAAAATAGAAATATCATCCATGACTTCCCTAAACAAGCCCTTTTGATAATCTTTTCCTAGATATATTAATAAACCCTGCACTAGAGTCTCTAGCAACCCCTGCCATTTCAGAAGCAATTTTACTCTCTATATGTCAGAGTGTTTTGAGTTTTCAGTATGAATAGCTTTGAGTGTGGTGGGACTGGAGAGAGTGGTAGGGTCAGGGAGCAGGGAGGCATATGTGCTTGGGGAAGGACATATATGAGGTTACAACTGTATTTGTAATATATAATTATTTTAAAGTTTGGTGATGAGTGTATTTATGTTTGTTATATTATTTTTTTACCTTTGGAGTATTTGGAATTTTTCATATTTATATTATTATATGATCTATATAATTATATTTTAATATATTTATTATATTATATTAACAGTAGCATAATCCACATAATCCATTCTAAAGTCACACAGAATTCAAACCCAAGATTTTGGGTGATGCCAAAGCCCTTACTGTTTTGTTTTGTTTTTTAAAGCGTTTATTTATTTATTCATGAGAGACTCAGAGAGAGAGAGAGGCAGAGACATAGAGGGAGAAGCAGGCTCCATGCAGGGAGCCTGATGTGGGACTCTATCCTGGGACTCCAGGATAACGCCCTGGGCCGAAGGCAGGCGCTAAACCGCTGAGCCACCTAGGGATCCCCAGCCCTTACTCTTTTCATTCTGCTTCATATACCCATTAATAATGCCCTCTGTAAAAAAATATAATAATAATTCCCTCTGTAAAGTTTTACCAATTTTCATCATCAATTGCTTTAGTCATGGCTAGACCCCTGTTTCTTCTCCCCAACTTCAATGCAATCTTCACAGCACACTGTTTGCCAGCTAAATTTCAGCAGTACTACAAACACAGCCCTGGGAAAACACCATCAAGAAGATTACAAGCAAAGATCCCTGTTTATGAAAACTCCAAAGTATCTGTCATAAGGTCTGGTTTGAGTATTTTCCAGTGTACATTAGCACCACCTGTGTATTGACAATTCTTAGTAATGATACTACTGCCAGGACAAGAAGGTAGTTATCGGTATGAATTTGTTGGCTTTTATGCTTGGCAATAAAACACTATTCTTGGATCCTGTTGCTGTCCTGCAAGACTACAGTTACAGCTGTATTACCAAGGCAATAATATAAAAGACCTTATGTTAGCAGGGCCCAGATACATTGGCTTGAAAGCAAGATGGAGGGACGCCTGGGCGGCTCAGCAGTTGAGCATCTGTCTTCGGTTCAGGTTGTGGTCCCGGGATCCCGGATTGAGTCCCGCATCAGGTTCCTTGCGGGGAGCCTGCTTCTCTCTCCACTTATGTCTTTGCCTCTCTCTCTCTCTCTCTCATGAATAAATGAATAAAATCTTTTTTTAAAAAGCAAGATAGAGAAAACAAAGGTATATCTGGGAAGTGCTGCACAAGCAGAGGACCTATAACAATCCTCAAAAACTATATGCCTAGAAAAATGGTGTTGGCCATCACATCTGCCCTATGTAATCACCAACCAAAACATATTCCTCACAAATCCGCCAAATCTCAGAATAAGCACAAGCAACAAAACAATAAAATGATTTTACACATTCAATAGAAGGTTTGGGCAAGCAATCATAACACTGACACTTGAACATTTTGCTTAACTCCCAAGTACAAGTACAGTACAATGTAATCTAATGCAGACAAGTCTTGTGTGCTGCGTACTTACTCTTTTGACAAATTTCCTTCTCTGATTTATTAATATCTACCCTTTGGGGATTATGAAAGTATTCAAATTGGGTGTATTCGTTTCCTTGGGCTGCCAGAACTAACTACCACAATTTGGGTGACTTAAAACAACAGAAATTTATTGTTTCACAGCTCTGGAGGCCAAAAGTCCAAAATCAAGATGTCAGGAGGGCCAGGCTTCCTCTGATGAAAAGGAATCTTTCCTTGTCTCTTCTTAGCTTCTGGCATTTGCTGACAATCCTTGGCATTCCATGACTTGTAGACACATCCTTCCAGTCACGTGGACATCTTCTCCTTGTGGGTTTTTTAAAAAGATTTTTAAAATTTATTTATTCCTGAGAGACACAGAGAGAAAGAGAGGCAGAGACAGAGGCAGAGGGAGAAGCAGGCCCCTCGCAGGGAGCCCGATGTGGGACTGGATCCTGGTTCCCCAGGGTCACACCCTGGGCCGAAGGTGGCGCTAAACCGCTGAGCCACCTGGGCTGCCCACCTTGTGGGTTTTTGCACCATCTTTTCTGTGTGTGTCTGTCTCCAAATTTCCCCTTTATATACAGACACCAGTCAAACTGGATGAGGGTGCACTCTAAAGACCTCATTTTAACATGATTACCTCTGCAAATACCCTTTTTCCAAATAAAGTTGCATTCTGAAGTATTGAGGGTTGGGACTTCAACAAATCATTTTTGAGGGACATAATTCAACTCCCAGTGGGAGAGCCAGAAACAATTTAAAAATGGAGAACTTTGGGAATAAATAAAAAGAGCAGAACTGTCTATAACTTATAGCTTAATAAATTAAAAACAGGAGGACAGGCTCTTGACTAGTGTCAGGGACTTGGTCTAGCCTCAGATATGTCATGAATCCCCTGCCTAGCGATGAACAAATAAGTTGACATCTTTGAGTGTCAATTCCCTTTAAAACATGTGGTTTAGGGGCACCTGGGTGCCTCAGTCAGTTAAGCATCTGCCTTCAGCTCAGGTCGTGATCTCAGACTCTCTGCTCAGCTGGGACCCTGCTTCTCCCTTTCCCTCTGTGTTCTCTCCTTCTCCCTCTGTGCTCTCTCTCAAGTAAATAAATAAAATTTAAAAAAAAACAAGTGGTTTTCAGGGGATCCCTGAGTGGCTCGCAGTTTAGCACCTGCCTTCGGCCCGGGGCATGATCCTGGAGTCCTGGGATTGAGTCCCACATCAGGCTCGCTGCATGGAGCCTGCTTCTCCCTCTGCCTGTGTCTCTGCCTCTCTCTCTCTCTCTTCTCTCTCTCTCATTCATAAAGATTTTTTTTAAATCTTTAACAAAACAAGTGGTTTGGACTTATGGTCTCTAAACATCCTCTGAATTCTGATATACCATGATTTTTTTTTTTTATTTAGAGAAAAGCAAACTAAAAAATTGAATTCATCAAAATACATGGTGGGTGGCATAGGAATATAGAATTTGATTTAGTATCCTCTCCAGTCTTGAATGCCACCATCAGATTTATGCAGGGTAAAGAGAAAAAAGAGGAAAGGAAAGGAAAGGAAAGGAAAGGAAAGGAAAGGAAAGGAAAGGAAAGGAAAGGAAAGGAAAGGAAAGGAAAGGAAAGGAAAGGAAAGGAAAGGAAAGGAAAGGAAAGGAAAGGAAAGGAAAGAGGTGGAAGGTGGACAATGATTTCCAAAAATAGTCTTTATACCAACCATCACAAAGCCCTGGAGCAGCCCACACAGAGGGCCATAGAGACCATAACATAAGAGTTTCCGGAAGATGACTTGTGCCACACAGTGAGGAAGACACAGAGCCTTCTAAGGAGAAACGGAAAATGTAGTCTATTGCACTAATTAGGTCAGGCACACTGGAAGCATTTGACAATTTGACTGCATTGAAGCAAGATGGCACAATTATGAAGAATCCTTAAATCCTTGGTTTAGGATCCAATGATATTTCTCTTGCCTCTCCATTCTGTTTTCCAAAAACAGCAACTGACAAGAGAGCAGTTAATGGTTGTACAACTACTCAGGCTCTAAGCTATTTAGACACATTATCTCATTTTTTTACCTCTATGTAGTAGTTATTAAAATAATGATCAGCATTTATTGACTGCTCACGCTGAGTTTGGCACTTTATATGTATCATTTATTGCCTCAAACAATACTGCAAAGTACAGCATACTGTTAAGCACAATGATTCCCATCGTATAAACCTTTGGCTCAGAGAAGTGAGATAGTTTGCCCAGGTTCACACAGCTAGTAAATGGCAGAACTGGACTACCTAGCTTCCAAGCCTAAGCTCCTTATATTTTTCCATGCTAATTCCCCATTTACAGATGAGGAGAGGATGAGGGAGAAGGATGAGGGAGGGAGAGAGAGCATGATCCATGGACCATTAAAATTAGTCTTCTAGGGGATCCCTGGGTGGCTCAGCGGTTTAGCGCCTGCCTTCGGCCCAGGATGTGATCCTGGAGTCCTGGGATTGAGTCCCATGTCAGGCTCCCTGCATGGAGCCTGCTTCTCCCTCTGCCTGTGTCTCTGCCTCTCTTTCTCTGTGTCTCTCATGAATAAATAAATAAAATCTTTTAAAAAATTGTCTTCTGTTAATATAAGAGACAATGAGAAGGACAAAAAAAGGGAGAGACATGCTACACACTGATGGAGGAAAATAAAAGTCTTCTACAGAAGTGATTCATGGATCATTCTTATCAGTCCATCCTAAGTGACTGTGAGGATTAGAGGAGTTGTTGGAGGAAGGGGAGAGCCCAAGAAGGAGGACTAGCCATGAGAAGCAGTTAACAACAGAAGAGAGTGTATATGATGTGTGTGTGTGTGTGTGTGTGTGTGTGTGTGTGTGTGTGTGTGTGTGTTTGATGAGAAAAATCAAGGCAAAACAGCAGCAGATGCTGAAGTGATACTCTGGAGAAAGGGAAGTTGGGACAGGACATATAAGATAAAAGCAAAAACATCCCAAGGAGACTATTATTGTTAGTACTTATTATCCCATGGAAATGACCTTCGATCAGGATGCATAATCACCATATTGCATCCAATTACAAGTTGAAGATGAAACATGATTGTTGGTGTCATGTTTGTATCTAATCAGAAGTTGGGAGACAAGTATGGTAATGATGTGGGGTGCTGGGGGACCTCATTTCAGGAGGAGAAGGCAAACCTTGTTTAAGGAGTTATCTCTTCTCTTCAGAAGAGTAGAGGTGAACTGGGCCTCTAAAGCCATGCCAGTTAAAAGACACTAGAGGGTCTCAGACTACAGAATGATTTGCACAGTGGAATACCCAGGAATGCCATTGGGGTAGGGAGACGATGGATCTCACTGACCCATGGTTTTCAAAGTCTGACTTTTGGATTCTGGCATCTCAATCACTTGTGATGTTTCTGATTCCTGGGCCCCATTCCAACCCCCCTGAACTGGAATGTCTGAGGATGGAAGTCCAAGAGACTAAATTTTTACAGAATATTCAGGTGCCAATTCTTCTGATATGTCCATTTAAGAAATGATGGATCAAAGAGAAATGAGATGTTTCATATCTCAGCTAATATCAAATATAGGCTCCTAAGTCTCATTGCTTAATATATTTTTTAAAAATGTATTGTTATCAATAGTAATAGTGATGTTATAAATTATGGGTGACAAAACACAGAAGTTCTTTGCAGTCTTGAATTTTGATGATTTTAACAATGGCAGATTATTACACCCTTATTATAACTTAGTTTAAAAACTTAATTATGAAACTCTAGGGTGCAAAGAAAATAGACATGTGGATATGTATTTCTTAACCCTCTATCCTCACATTTATGCTTTCCTTTTCAAAACACCTTTAATCAGGTCAAATAAAATGAACCAACTCCCAAAGTACACACACATCCAATTCATTACATATTTGCTTTAAATGACTGTTATTAACATTAAACAACTAGGGGCGCCTGGGTGGCTCAGTCCATTAGGCATCTATGTTTCAGCTCAGGTCATGATCTTGCTGTCATGAGATTGAGCTCCAAGTCAGGCTCCACTCAGTGCTGAGTCTCTTTCAGATTCTTTCTCTCTCTCCCCTCCTCTTCCCCTGCCCCACTTGCATGTTCTCATGTTCTCTCTCTCTCTCTCTCTGTGAATAAATAAAAAAAATCTTTAAAAAAACATTTAACAACTATAATTTACTTGGCACCTACTGTGTGTTAGGCATTGGGCTAACCACTCCAAATGCATTACTTCACTGAACACACTAACAATCCTCAAAGTTAAGTCTATTATCTCCCTCTTACATAGTAGGAACTGAGGTTCAGAGGAGTTAAGTAATTTAGCCAAGGTCACACAGCTGGTTACTGGGGAAAGCTAGAATAATAATAAGCTTTTGAGTGCCTTGCCCCTGCAGCAAAGAAGGAAAGCCATAATACGGATGATATAAAATAAAGGAAATTCGCAAGCCCTTCAGCATTGGCTTTGGAATGCAGTAGGTGATTTTTGGCAGCAGGGCAGTCTCCCTAATTAAGTTTATTTGGGCCACTATTAAAATTAGTCTGCCAATGCTGAACTCTTGTCAGCTGGGACCACTGAGAAAAAAGCCCTGGCCTTGTTTTAAAAGAGCCAGTGAATAATCCAAACTTAACAGTATTTAAAAGAATAAAAAGTGATAGGAGATTAAGGGTAAAGCAAGGAGTCTTAGCAGTGTGCTTGTTTATATCTTAAATAGAAGCATTTGTTTTCACATTGAAATCTCCTACTTCTAGCCAATTTATAACTTTCATCTTCGTGCTCCCCACAGATTTACTCTTTATAGTAATATCCATGTCATCTAATGACAAGATGCGATAACTAATGTGAGGTTGTGGCTGACCCCCAATATTCCCACACTAAAACTCTATTAGATTCCATATTGACAGCTCCTTCTGACTCCAATCTACGAGTTTCGCACTGAGCCAAAGAGTACAAAGTCCCTCAAGAGCAAAGCAATTTATTTAAATAACATAGTTAAGTAGATGGGAAAATGTGTTGCATTCAGAAAGTCAACATTCTCCTAAGGAAAGCAAAAAGCCCAGGGTGGCCACTCCCAACGTAGTGATATAATTGGCACACATTTCTCTGCCCACCCACTTCTCCCTCTTCAATCCTTCTGTTGGGTTATTTCCCAGTTCATTTCAGTGGAACCAGCTAAATTAGTTTCTGAAAGATGTATTTGAAAGCGAGTTGTAAGCTTTCTATGGGGAAAATCCAGACTTTGTCTTACTGTGCTCAACACCCAGGGACTTCAGCAATCCTGAGAAGAACAGATACTGAAGAACCAACATGCCTGTGTCCAGATGGGTGCAATAGAGCAAAAAGTTTGAGCTTCCCACTGTTTAAAGAGTTGCCTGGACTCTTTCTGTTCAGAAAGATTCAAGGGATCTTGCCTACTATTTAATGATGGAGAACTTCAAAAAAAAAAAATGATGGAGAACTTCTGGGACTCCCCCTTTGGGAAGGTAAAAACACCTACTGTTTCTAAGGTCATGTTTACATCTTCCCCTTGCAGTGGTTGGGAACTCCTTGACTGTAAGGCTGTAATGTGTGTAAATGTGGGAATGCAAAGTCTACTCAAGCAGAACTTGAACTGCCATCGATTCCTTTCAACTGGTAGAGGTTTAATTGGTTGTGTAATTAGGCTGCCTAGGTGCTGAGCACAGCCTGTGCTCTGGGGAGAGCCATTTATACTGTCTTTGAAGCCCACCAGAAATTATATCAACTTACTACAAGAAGGGCTGAGTCAACTGAGCCAATTGTCAAGTTGTCTCTGACAGAAGCTGGAGAGAATCAATCAGGCCATAAATCTTTTGGAGGAAGCCTGGAGGAGGGACAGGCATTGGGAGGTGTGTTCTTAGCATTCTGCCAAAACAGTAAGGCTCTATATGCTGAACAAACTTTTGTTGCTCTTTCTTTTTCTTGTGGCTCATTCTCTCCCTCAAAATATTTACTTTCATTTCTCTTCCTTTATTCCCATATCTGAAAAAGAAAAAAATGCTCCTTTCCAAGGAAAATCCTTCCACTAATTCCTATCTCAGCCCTCCCCCTCCATGATTTCTTTGTACAAATTAACTAGTCTCTTTCTCCCCACAGGCCCCTTCCTCTCTGCCTTCAAAGATGCTTGACTCCATAAGCCTTCCATTCAAGCCCCCAGGCCATCAGTTGCTAAGGCTCGTTCACCTTCCCTCTGCAACCACACTCATTCCTTTACATCTTTGAAATCTGTCTTCTCCTCCTACCATTCTACCAAAAGTATTCTTTAGGGAGGTCTTGCCATCATGATAACCAATATGGTGGCTTTTGCTTCATGCCCATTCTCGTGACCTCTCTCAAACTGTTGTTTTACAAAAAAGCATTGACCACCAATTGATGTCATTATTCTGGTGCTCAAAAATCTTCAATGGCCCCCTAATGCCTGCTAAATAAAGGGCAAACTCCTTAGCCTGGCATTCCAGGCCATAATCTCCCTTCCCAGCCTCACCCCCAACTCCTCCCTGACACACTTCTTTTACTCTGGCCTAAACCACTTCCTGTTTCCCAGTATACATTGTGACTAATTTTATTGTGGTAAGAACACTTAACATGAAATCCACCCGCTTGAAAAATTTTAACTGTACAATACATGTCGTTAACTATAGGCATGATATTGTACAGCACATCTCAGGAACTTTTCTCATTTAACTGAGACTTTCTGCTGATTGATTAGTAATTCCCCATTTCCCCCTCTCTCAGCCACTGGCAACCACCATTCCACTCTTTGATTCTACGAATTTGATTATTTTAGACACCTGTATAAGTGGAATCATGCAGTGCTTGTTTTTCTGCTACTGGCTTACTTCACTTAGCATAATGTCCTCAAGGCTCATCCATGTTATCACATTTTGCAGAAATCCTTTCTTTTAAAAGACTGAACAGTATTCCATTCATGTATATGCCATATTTTCTTTACCCATACATCCATCAATGGGCATTTAGATTGTTTCCACATCTTGGCTATTATAAGCAGTGCTACAGTGAACATGGTATAGGTACCTCTTTGAGATCCTGACTTCAATTATTTTAGATAAATATACAGAAGTGGGATCACTTGACCATATGGTAGTTCTATTTTTTTATTTCTTGAGGACCTTCCATACCATTTCCCGTAATGACTATACCATTTTGCCTTCCCACCAACAGTGTGCAAGGCTTATAATTTCTCCACATCCTTGCCAACACTGGTTACCTTTTGGGGTTTTGTTGTTTTTTTGTTTTGTTTTGTTTTGTTTTATAATAGCCATCCTGACATTGTGATGTATTGCTCACATGATTCACTCCATTTGTGATGCCCTTTATCATATTTAATCTAATTCCATTTTAATATTTCTTGAGCACCTAATTTGTGCCAGAGCCAGATCAGATATCACTTCCTTTCTGAACCTTTCTCTGGTCCTACCAGCACTGGATCCCCAAAGATTTTTTTTCTTTTTTGTATTTTCCTGGTGGAAATTCAAACTCTACAAAGATTTTAAAGGTTGTTCTAGCCCTCTATTAACTCATATGATCTGTAAGGAGATCATGTCTTTGTATTCCTGCTGTATTCAGCACAGTGCTTTCTTTTCTTCATAACACACATTCAGTCAATTTTTGTCAAATAAATTCATACCATGCAATTAATAATTCCTACTCATAATTCCAATACATTCTGAGACATTTATCCTACTAGGTCCTCACTCTCTCCAAGTTCAACAAGACAAATATGCCCCTTTGTACCACTCTGCTGGGTAAGAATAGTGAGGCTCTAGGAGCACCATATGCCAGCAGTACTAAACAAAGCATATGCAAGTGACACCTAAAAGGGCATACTATTTAAAAAAAAAAAGAAGCAACACCAAAGCTGCAGAGATTATCATATGCCAGAGCCAGCAGCACCATATGCCAAAAAACTAAAGCCAAAGGTGTGAGTGCAGTGTCACATAGGAGATGAAAAAAGCATATAGGTCTTCTGAAAATGTGACATTTTGGAATTCCTATATGCTCCAAGTCCAGTGCTAGCATCATTGTCACAAAGATACTAATACTCCAGAAAATCCTTAGACCTGAGACCCTTGTGTTTGGGGCAACAGTAATCCACCTGAAAATAAAAAGCTGCCAGAAAGCGGATGCTTAGCAGGAGATGAAAAGGCTGAAACATCAGAAACACCTTTGTTTCATGGAAATAACACTAATTTAATGAAAAGGGGACGCAGGCTTTGGAGAAGAAAAATATATAGTTCCACCAAACTGTAGGTAACAAACAGCTCCTTTTCTCTGGGTTTGAAAGCCAGGGTAGCTCAAGGGCTAAAGAACATGTTTGGGGCTGGTTAGCTCTCACCTTGTGAGAAAGGCTTCTCACTTCTGGGATAAGAACAATGTGTCTGGGAAACATCATGGAGTGGCAGAAAGATCAGAGGCTTTGGGGCAGATCAATCTTAGTTCAAATTCTAGCCTTGTGCTTATTAATTGTACCTTGGACAAGCTGTTTAAGCCCTCTAAGTCTCAACTTTCTCAACTATAAAATTTTTGCAACTATAAATGCAAAAATATTTTGCAGGTGGCTGAAAGGCTAATAATAATAGCAACAGCACTCACTGGGTAGCAGGCACTCTGAGGTTAACACATGTGTCATCATCTCACATGTGGCATCACACGAGCATCCAAGCTAAGCTCTTTTAGCTTCCCCATCTGACCTATGTGGAAACTGAGTCTCTAAAGAGTGAAGTGATTTATTACAGGTCATACAGCTAGTTGAATAACACAGCCAGGGCTGCAACCTAAATCTGGATGTCCTCTTATTCACTACAATAGTCAGCCTTGCTAAATACCATCTTCAGAAGTAGTCATGACTTTTACCCAGGGCTAAGACTGGGGACAGTTGTCAGCCTATTCCTTACTCCTGTTGCTTCCAAACTATTGTTCCTCTGCCATATCCCAAGAACCTTCTACTATCCTATACCCAGCCATGTTGCCCTATCTGGCAAGAATTCTGGTTATTAGACCCTGAACTTTGTCTTTTCAAGGCTATTGGATGTATTTCACAGTAGAGGCAGAGATAGTCGCAGTGGCAGTGATAGCAACAATAACAGAGACAATAGCTTACTGTTATTGACAGTTTGCTATGTATCAGGCATTGCACCAAACACTTCATGTATGATGTGAGCTCACTCAACCTTAACGACAGCCCAGTGGGGTGGGCACTATTTTTAAATAACATAATGTATGTTAAATCCCTGGTTTACTCTGTAAGCTCAAAAATTGCTCCATTCTTATCATGAATATTATTTTTCAGTAGGCCTGAAAAATACAAAGCACCCATAGAAGGGATGGACCATCATGTTTCTATTAAGAGCAACTGTCCCAAAGAGGGCAAAGGACAACTTGAAAGAAATTAACTACATTAGGTTTTATGGGCAAGAAATAGAAGAAATCTCATTCACTTTTTTTCACAATAAAAGGTAAAACTGTTCAATAAATAAAAGTAACTAAAGAAAACTTTGCTTACATTTTATGCGTAAATAAGAGAGAGACCTTGGATTAGATGGGAGGCAGAACAGAGAGAAGCAGCCACCCTCTGTCTTTTGGGGGGTTCTGGATCTGAGCGACTCGGAGAAGCTTACACAAACTACAGATCCTTCCCTTCCCTGAAATCTCAAGGAGCTCATAGACTCTCTGAAACCCATCCTTCACACTCTCTATCCCAGGAGGAACAGAGAGAGAGAATGAAATCAAGGCAAGAAAAGAAGAGAAACAATTTTGTTTTACACATCCAGCATGCTCTGTTTGACCTTTCAGAAGGCTTTACCCCTACACCCCTTCCAGCTCTGCCATCCTAATGTTAACTTCAGTTATCCCTCAGCAAGGTTAGCATACCGAAGATCATCAACCCTCTCACCTTCACTAACTTCCTCTCAAACCTAATCATGCTCAGCCCAAAGGTGGTGCAGGCTCCATCACTTTTCCCATTGATATCATCCACCCAACTCCTCCCCCTGAAAACTGGGTCTCTGTGCAAAGCACCTCTCCCTTTCAAAGGCCACCTCAGGCTACTAAAGCCTGCCTCTTAACATCCACAGGTCTCTGTTGAATTAATGCAATATTCATATTGGACTTGACTTGAAGAAATTTTCTGTACATGAGTCTGGGTTCATGTAGGAAGAGAAGGGTAAGAATTCAGAAAATTGCTTCAAGTTGTTTTAAGTTAAACCCAAGGTCACATCCAAATGATAGGTCAAAAGTTTCTATATCTTAGCGCTATGGTATAAAAATAGTTTCTCCTTCTTGCTCTTGATTCTTCTCTATGGCATTGGAAATAGATATTTTCCCCAGACAATTTCTATTTTCAATCAGGGCTTTGGTGCACTAACCTATTGTACTTCTCTGAGAAAGCCTGATATTATGATGTATTATAAGACTTCCAGGGACTCTAAGCACTAGAACTCAAGTGCTCTTGCAATTCACTGATGGAGAATGGAAACAGGTGTATATGTATCATCTGTATGTGAACAATGAGTATTAGTGATCACAAGATTGGGCCAGAACTACTGCATGGAAAGCCATTACTTTATTTTTTAGTTCAGTTTTTTAAGTGATCTCTACATCCAACATGGGGCTTGAATTCATGGCCCCAAGATCAAGAGTCTCATGCTCCATCGACTGAGCCAGCCAGGTGCCCCAATGAAAGCCATTACTTTAATATGTCATGTATGTGCAATATTCATGATAAAAGATGAACCTTGTTTTAAAATGAAATTTCTATTTCAGTCAGAAGGAGCATCTGCTGGGCAAGTAATTTTCTGGAAGGAATGGAATTTTACATCTGTCACAGAGACCATTCCCTGTTAGGTCTTTTAAATTAGAAAAGGTTAATTATTTCATGTCTGGTTATAACAACTTCATCGAAGTTTCTTGTGAAATCTGATTAGAAGGCAAATACCTGATTGTTGGCCTGATAGAGATCACCACTGTGTCTTCTGCAGCTGGGTTGGCATGCCTAAGCCGAAAGAGCACATGTGGTGTTTGGTAATGAAGAGTAGTGAGTTAACATTGAAGAGTTTAGAAAGTTGGCACTAATCAGACATACATCACTATGGCTTATTCTTTAAAACTAAGGAATTTAAAAAGTGAAAGCCTTGGCATTTTCCAATGTTAGGCATGATAGAAATCAATCTTATTTTGACTATACCAGGATATTTGTTTTGCAACACAGTCATTTAACAATTGAGGTTAAAAGGCTATAAGACTCTAAGTATTGCTTCTGTCTCCAAAACTATAGGAATTTGGGGACACTGTTGCAGATGATATGGTTCCCATTGCCCATCAACTTGCGACCAATGTTAGCACGTTCTTCATTCCCTGCCCCCCTGCCAGCTGCTCAGTTGGCCACTACATTCAACTTTGGCCTCGTGTCTACAATGTACATGAATGGGCTTCCCTTCAAGGGCTTCGTTAATAGCTTTCAGCATCTGCTTGCATTCCAAGCATCGAGTACTAAATCCAGAGAGGGCTTGGCATACGGCTGTATTGTTCTAATTGTAGAAAATGAAAAACATAGGAATGCACCCTCAACTACTGAACTTTAAGTTCCCATCTATTGATGGCTTAAAGCAAAAAAACTTAAGGAGCCCCTTGTGTTTGTGTGTGCACATGCACGTGCACACATTTGTTTGTAGAAAAAGATCTGAAAGTATTTGCATCAAATATACATCAATATGTTAATGGTTACCCATAAGGACTGGGATTGGGGGTGACGATATAAAGAACTTTCTTTATACCATCTATGTCTCTCTGTAGTATTTGAATTTTTATACCAATTACACAATCCTTTTTTTTTATTAAAAACAAAAACTAAGGGGAACCTGGGTGGCTCAGTGAAGTGTCTGCCTTTGGCTCAGGTCATGATCCCAGGGTTCTGGGATCAAGTCCTGCATCGGGCTCCCTGCTCAGTGGAAAACCTGTTTCTCCCTCTTTCTCTGCTGCTCCCCTTGCTTGTTCTCTCTCTCTCTCTCTCTCTTTCTCTCTCTCCCTCTTTCCTTCTCTCTCTTTCTCTCAAAGAAAGAATCATTACAAAAAAGTGTTCTAGACCTCATGAATTATGTTAATATCTATTCCTTGCCATTACTCATTTAGTACTCCCATTTGCTAGTGGTATGATTTTAAGTCTAACAATTTCTATTTTGTTTTCTTATCATCAATGAAGGATTGGGGTTATAAACAATCATATGAGTCTTGGGCTGATTGGATAAAGTTAAGGAGTAAAGCATAAATTTCTGTGCATTCTGTAGAATGTAAGTGTCACAACTTCAGAAATCTTGTCTGTTTTGTTCACCACTACACCCCCAATA
Organism: Canis lupus dingo; assembly: GCF_003254725.2. Lineage (NCBI taxonomy): Eukaryota > Metazoa > Chordata > Mammalia > Carnivora > Canidae > Canis > Canis lupus. The sequence goes on along the minus strand of NC_064281.1, from coordinate 102,119,096 downwards.
GCTAGTATTTTTGCCTGACATAGGCATGAATTCAGTAAATATTGTTGAGTGACTAGATGAATAAATGTTCAAATCAAAAGACAAAGTGAGCTACTCAGATATCTTTGTGGTGAAAGAGCAGAGGATATGCCATGTAGATGGCAAGAAAAGAGAGGAGCACTGCTTAATGGAAAAAAACCCAGGGACGCCTGGGTGGCTCAGCAGTTGAGCATCTGCCTTTGGCTCAGGGTGTGATCCCGGAGTGCCAGGATCGAGTCCCACATCAGGCTTCCTACATGGAGCCTGCTTCTCTCTCTCTGCCTATGTCTCTGCTTCTCTCTCTGTGTCTCTCATGAATAAATAAATAATCTTTAAAAAAAAAGGAAAAAAACCCAACTGAATCTGACTGGATGAGCGACATGGGACAGGTCTTTTCCTATCTCTGGAACTCAATGTCCTCATTAGTCAAGTGAGATAATTAGAAAATTTATAGTATTCAAACTTTATAATAATGGGCCCATATTATTCTTTTTGTATATTTTTTATTGGAGTTCAATTTGCCAACATATAGCATAACACCCAGTGCTCATCCAGTCAAGTGCCTCCTCAGTGCCCATCATCCAGTCACCTCATCCCCCGCCCACCTTCCTTTCCACTACCCCTTGTTCGTTTCCAAGAGTTAGGAGTCTCTCATGTTCTGTCACCCTCTCTGATATTTCCCACTCATTTTCTCTCCTTTCCCCTTTATTCCCTTTCACTATTTTTTATATTCCCCAAATGAATGAGACCATATAATGTTTGTCCTTCTCTGATTGACTTACTTCACTCAGCATAATACCCTCCAGTTCCATCCACGTTGGAGCAAATGGTGAGTATTTGTCGCTTCTAATGGCTGAGGAATATTCCATTGTATACATAGACCACATCTTCTTTATCCATTCATCTTTCGATGGACACCAAGGCTCCTTCCACAGTTTGGCTATTGTGGACATTGCTGCTATAAACATCGGGGTGCAGGTGTCCTGCCATTTCACTGCATCTGTATCTTTGAGGTAAATCCCCAGCAGTGCAATTGCTGGGTTGTAGGGCTGTTCTATTTTTAACTCTTTGAGGAAACTCCACACAGTTTTCCAGAGTGAGCCCATATTATTTAAAAGAAACTCAAGAGCATGTAAAATAGTTACAAAATAAATATTCACACAGTTGTGTGAGATGATGTTCACCTCACGTTGATGATGGTTATTTGTGGAGGTTTATTTTCATTTTGCTTTCCTCAAGTTCTTTAATATTTTATAATGATCATGTATCATTTTTACAAAAACAAACATCATTGCACTATTTTAAAGTGATGATCAGCATGTGAAAAAAAACAAAAGAGGGATCCCTGGGTGGCGCAGCGGTTTGGCGCCTGACTTTCACCCAGGGCGCGATCCTGGAGACCCGGGATCGAATCCCACGTCGGGCTCCTGGTGCATGGAGCCTGCTTCTCCCTCTGCCTGTGTCTCTGCCTCTCTCTCTCTCTCTCTCTCTCTGTGACTATCATAAATAAATAAAAATTTAAAAAACAAAAGAAATATTGCAATTACCCAACATGATTAAAAGGAAGGCCTGAGGATTACAATTCCTATGGGTAAGATCAAGCCTTTTCCAGACTTGACACGTCTCCTGAGAAGGCGATGGGAGTACCCAATGTCATGCATGATCCACCACTCCACCTCACCCAGTAATCTCTGTTACCAACTTCTATGCACTGAATAAGGCACTAGACCCAAGAAGAGGCTACATTTAAAACTGCTCCTCAGCCAAGAGATCACTGGGACTTATGCTCTAAATGTCTATTTACTTCAGTCATCACAAAAGTTCAAACCACCTGATCATCTATTTTCACTCACCTTCTTTTCCACATGAAAATGAATACCTAATCAGACTCAGTCTACCACTTCTCCCCAAACCTCCCCAACCATTCTGTATTGCTCTCTGCAAAATCCCTGACATCCTCAATTTCCCTTGAACTTCATGCTTTATCCAAAACTTGACTCCCTTCTGAAGACACTGCTTCCTGTACAGCTTTCTCAAGTGGTGGCCATTTTTCTTTATACACAATGTTCCACTGGGCTGAGAAGCAGGATATATGTCCTTGCTCTTGCATTTTCTGTTCATGGGTGCTCCCTAAACTCCCTGGCCCAGATCCTTTTAATCACTTTGCTATCAGACCATATCACCTACTACCCCTCCTTATTGCAGTCATCTATTCTCCTCCTATTCGATCTCCCTATTCATCAATGGTTTTAGGTTCACTCTTTCTCACAACTGCTCATGTCATCATTTTTGGAGGTTTCAATACCCATGTGGAGTCTATGTACATGTGTGCATTGTCTACATTGCAAACAATCCATCCAATGCTCTGGCTTCTCAGTTGCTTCACTTCCAATCCAAAGATCTTATCCTCTTACCAAGCTCAGCCATCCATTGCACACTCTTTTCTTAGACCTTGTCATTACAAATTACCGCAGCACCTTAAAAATCTCAATTTTAGTACCCAGTCTCATCTCCAATTCCCTTTAATAAATCCACTCCACCGATCCTCCTACCCCTAACCATTATTTTTTGCTCTCTGTTACCCCCCTCATATCATTTCCATGTTTATCCAAGTTAGATCCCATGGTCCATTATTATAATCACTCTGTGGCATCCCTTCTCAACTCTCCAACTCCCTCTCCTGGAATGACACTTACCTGGAAAAATCTGAACCAAGACTTAATTGGATTCTCCATCTTCTTTATATCTGCATTCCAGCAACTGATTCTACCTAGCTGGGGCAAGTTTCAGTTGAAGCTTCATGACCTCAGGTTGTAAGTGGGTTCTCATGCTTGCTAGAAATCACTCCCAAATTTTTGTCTCTAGCTCCAAATCATTTCCTGAATTCCAGGCTCATATAGCTTCCTGCTTGCAGTACTAGACATCTGCACTTGAATGTCTAATGGGCATCACAAATTTAATTTGTCCAAAATCAAATTATAATTTTTCCCCTAAATCGGTCTTTTTTGACATTTACTATCTCAATTCTTGCTAATTTCATCCTTCCAGTCTCCTAAGCCAAATGCCTTGGAGTCATCTTGCACTCATCACTATCTTAGGCTTCATTTTGTATTCATCAGCAAAGCGTTTTTGCTCTACCTTCAACACATATTCATAACCATATTACTTCTCACTACCACTATTCCTGCCCCCCTGGCCCAAGCTCCTCTTATCTCTTGCCAAGATTACTGCAACATCCTCCTGTTTGGGGTTAAATGCATCTCCCAAAAAGGTATGTTGAAGTCCTAACCTCTAGTACCTCAGAATGTTACCTTAGTTGGAAATAGACATCATTGCGGATATCATTAGATAAGTTATGATGAGGTCATACTGGAATATGATGGACCCTTAATCCCATATAACCGGTGTCCTTATAAAGAGAGGAGAGAATCACAGAGAGGGAGATTCCCATGTGAAGATAGATACACAGTGAGAAAGCTACATGACAACACAGGCACAGATGGAAGTGCTGCAGCTACAAGCCAAAGAATTCCAAGGATCAACAACCAACAGGAAGAGGCAAAGGTAGATTCTACCCAGATAATCAGAGGAAGCATGGCCCTGATGATACCTTGATTTCAGACTTCTAGCTTCCAGATCAGTGAGACAATGAATTTCTATCGTTTTAAAGCCACTTCATTCATGGTACTTACTTACGGTCCAAAAAAAAACTGATATACCTCCTAACTGGTTTCCTAATTCCTACCCTTGATTACCCACTGCCTAGTTTTAACACAGCAGCCAGAATGATCCTGCTAATAAACCTCTGAGTCAGATCATGTCTTTCATCTGTTTAAACCCTGCAATAGCTCCACTTTTCATTCAGAGTAAAAGCTTTACAAAGGTCTCTAAGTCCTTATAAGTCTCTTCCCCTTTTATGAATCTGGTCCCTTCTATTACCCACCCCCCTTCACTCTACTCCAGCCACACTGACCTACTTTGTTGCCCCTCAAACTTCCACACAGCTTCCATCAAGTCTTCTCATTTGATTTTTTCTGTAATTACAATAGCAGAGAGTTTGACCCAGTGCATGTTCCTGAAAGCTTGCTTAGCTTTCAACTGAGTGTGGCCCATATGTGCTTTGTGGCTTATACAACTTTACATATAAACAAATGCATACAGGATGGAACTGGTGGAGGGAGAAGCATAGTTTTACAAACTGCCCACTTGGAAAAGCCATATAGTTTAATGGTTAAGTAAATAAGACTTAGGATGTCCAAAAGAGCTAAGTTAAATCATCAAATTACTTCATGGTAAAAAAAATGAAGATGACCTATCTGATTTTTACTTTAAAAAGAATCACTGCCCACCCCCAGCCCTGGACCTGTTTCCTCATCTATAAAGTGAGAAAATAAAAGTTAACTGCACTCTTAAATTAGATGATGCACGCAAGGTGATTGCCACATAGCAAGCATTTGGTAAATATCAGCTATTATTATTACTAATTAATGAAATTTAAAAGAAGTTTAAATATGAGTACTGAGAAACCAAGAATAATTATTTTGAGGTCTACCGAAGAATAAGCTAGGCTAGCATTTAAAGGGACACATTTTCCTTCAGGACAAGTGTGGGTTTAAAATTTTCCTTTTTTTAAAAAGATTTTATCTACTTATTTGAGAGAGAGGGTGAGAGCAAGAGAGAGAGAATGAATGGAGAAAGGGGCAGAGAGAGAAGCAGACTCCCTCCCAGGACCCCAGGTCCATGACCTGAGCCAAAGGCAAACATTTAACTGACTGAGCCACCCAGGCACCCCAGGCTTAAAAACTTAACAAAATTCATATCATACATTTGTGGAACCCTAGGATTTTACCAGGTACAGATAGAAAATGATGTTGTTTGTTTAGGTCTTTCTCAGCACTGACACTTTCTGTGTACAAATTATGTATTCATCATAGCACCCGTGAACTGGTACAATCCTGGGTCCTGCAATGGGCTTGGTTTCAAGGCCAGAGTTCCCCAGAAAGTATTGCCACCCCTAAACACCTCAAGTAAACCCAGCTCTGCGCCCCCCCACAGAAACACCCCAATATCAGGATTGATTTACCTTTTGAACAAAGAAAAATTTTTTACCTTTTTCTCAAAAACTATCGAACTCACAAAAGAAAACATTTAATCTATTAAAAAAATATATATCAGTCTCATAGCTCCAAAGGGAGGGTGATCTATTAGGACAAAATCACTGACAGGGTAGTTGTGGCAATTTCCACCTCCGTGAAAATGTGAGAAAATTGCAAGAACCTCAAGAAGGTTTGTGCTACTACCTAGGGCAGAAAGGTAGAATTAGAACCTAAATAGAAAAGCCAATGTTTTGACAGCCGTGATGTAGCCCACAGACTACATCTTCTCATTCTAAAAGTAAAGTAAGCAGACATAAGATAAATGAAAGGGATACCAGGATACCCTGCTGGTGTTGTCAAAGATGGATGGAAGTTCATTTGAATGTTTTGTTAGATTTCAAAAAATACGACAGTATTTTATTTTCCGAACTTTGTATGGTCTTTGATGAGAGTACGCCCTCTGGTGGCTATAGTCATGATTTGCAAGTGAATAGACCCCTTGAGTGATTTCAACTTCTCTAGAAGTGAAAAAAGGAAAATGATCTGATTTTAACTTAAAAAAAAAATCACCTGCCCTTCAAAAGCTTATATCATCGAGTTCAATTTATTTTAATAATTCTCTTTTTTCAACATGAGGGAAATATACCCAGTGTTCACTTTGTCTTTGAGTGATGAGTTCATGTTTGCTTTCTTCTTTTCTCTAATAAGCATGCATTATCTTTCATTTTCAAATTTTTTATTTGGAACTATTATAATCGGATAGAAAACTGTGAGTACCTGTGTATATTCCACTCAGGTCTCTAGGAATTTTATAATATTTTCCCATATTTGTTTCAGAATTTCTAATTATTTTTATTTTGAAACTTACACGAAAAGTGACGGATACAATTCGGAGTTTTATTTCCAGTTGCTGATTTGATGTCCCAAATACTTTAGTATTTAATATGAGCAAAGACATTTTCCTACATAATCACAATATAATAATGAAAATTTTCAGACCTCAAGTTCCGCTGATTGTCTCAATAATTTCCCCATGGTAGCTCTGATAACCCATACCAGACTCCTCCCATCCTGCCCCCATGTAGAGCATAGCCTTGCTTACCTTGTTCAGGATCAGAAACCTGGCACACCTCTCAAAGATGCTCTCCTCATCCAGCTTGGGCTCATATTCCCTCACCAAGCTTTTCCTGAGTAGATGCCCTGCTCACACTGTTCATGATCTGACACACCACACCATGCCACTCACATGTATGGATTCCCTCCTTACATTGATCCAGCTATGATTCCCCATGCCAAGCTGCCCACACAAAAGAAGAATATCTTAACCTTGTTTAAGCTCGGTTACGAGTTGAATTATGTAGCCACCCTCCCACAAAAGATATGTTGAAGGGCAGCCCCTGTGGCGCAGCGGTTTAGAGCTGCCTGCAGCCTGGGGTGTGATCCTGGGGACTGCGGATTGAGTCCCACGTCAGGCTCTCTGCATGGAGCCTGCTTCTCCCTCTTCCTGTGTCTCTGCCTCTCTCTCTCTCTCTCTCTCTCTCTCTCTCTCTCTCTCTGTGTGTCTCTATGAATAAATAAATAAAATCTTTTTAAAAAAAGATATGTTGAAGTCCTAACCCATAGAACCGCAGTATGTTGCAGATGTAACTAGCTAAGGTGAAATCATACTTGAGTAGGATGGGCGCCTAATGCAATATAACTGGTGTTCTTATAAGAAGATGGCCATATGAAAACGGAGACGTACCGAGAGGATATCATATGACAATGAAGGCAGGAATTGTGCACTTGAAAGCCAAGGAATACTAAAGATGGGTGGCAAATCACTAGAAGCTAGGAGGAGGCAAAGAAGGGGAGAGCACAGCCTTGATACCTTGATACCTTGATTTCAGACTTCCTGTCTCCAGAACTGAGAATAAATTTCTGTTATTTGAAGCCATCCAGGTGTGGTACTTTAAGGATGCCCCAGAAAACTAACACAGATTTTGGCACTGGGAAGTGGCTGTAACAAATACCTAACAGTGCGACTTTGAAATTGGTCATAGATAAGGGCTGGAAGAATTTTGAGGTTTATGATAGAAGAAATCTAGATTGCTTTGAGGAGAATGTTGCTTGAAATATGAACGTTAAAGGTGCTTTTGATGAGGTCCCAGACAGAGATAGCAAACAATTTGTTGGACACCAGAAAAAAAAAAACTGATCCTTATTGTAAAGTGGCAGAAAACTTGGCCAAATTATTTTCTACTATTGGGAGGAAAATGGAACTTGTAAGTGAAAAACTTAGTTAGCTAAGGAAGCCTCCAGGCAAAGCATGGAAAGCACAACCTGGTTTCTCCTTACTGCTTGTAGTAAGGTGATAGAAGAAAGAGATAAAGAACGAATTGTTAAGCAAAAAGGAACCAGAATGTAAGGATTTGGAATATTCTCAGTCTAATCACATTGCAAAAACTGGGAAAGCATGCTCTGGAGAGAACAAAAAGGTATAGCTGGACATTCTCTAAGAGATTATGAGTGTGACTCAAGGATCCAATCAACCATCTCAGCAGATGCTAAGAATAGAGATACAGTTATCCAGTTAAGATCTGAGAAGGGATGCCTGGGTGTCTCAGGGTGTGATCTCTGGATCCTGGGATCGAGTCCTGAATCAGGCTCTCTGCAGGGAGTCTGCTTCTCCCTCTGCCTATGTCTTTGCCTCTCTTTGTGTCTCTCATGAATAAATAAATAAAATCCTTTAAAAAAAATCTGGAGAACCCTCTTCTCTGATGGCTTGACTTCTGGGAATGCAGGGGAGACTGGCAAAGTTTTTGAGAATTTTCCTCCTCACAAACACTACAAGCATGGACTAGAAGGAACAGAGAGGAACAAAATGAAGAAAGAATGACTGGGAGAGCCATTGCAGGCACCTGGGCAAACCAGGCCTCCTGAGTTCCAGAGGGCAAAGTCACCACTTCCTTCTAGAGGGCAGAGCCACTGCCCAGGAATGAGAGGGTAGAGCCACCATCTATGATAAAGGGGGTGGAGCTACTACTCAGGACAAGGAAAAGGGGGTGGCCACGGTGTGGGGGGAGGGCAATCATGGGACTGGTCATGTCCTGGGTTTCAGAGATCTGAGCTCCCTTCTGGGTTCAGGGACTGGGGCCTCTTCCCAGGGCTAAGAAGTTCAGGTCACCATCTTGTTTCCAGAGGGAGGAGCCACCCCCTCAGCTATAGAAGGTAGGGTAGGTGCCCAAGACTTTGGGGGTGGGACCTCCACCCAGGGACCAGTCGGTAGGGTTATTGTCCAGGGGTGAGGGTCAGGGAGGCCACCTAGAGCCAGGGGCCAATCCATCTCTTCTTTCCAGATGGTGGGCTACCACTAAGAGCTGAGGACATGGGTCCAATAAACAGAACCAAGAGAATTACTCTAAAGCTCGAAACCCTAATGGAATTACTCTGTTGTGTTGTAAATTGCTTTAAACCAGCGACACTTTTTTTTCCTTCCAATTTCTCCCTTTTTGGATGGAAATATTTGTCCTATAACTGTCCCATGTCTGTCTCTTGGAAGCAGATAACTTGTTTTCTAGGTTTCACAGATCCACAGACGGAAAGAAATTTGCCCCAGGATGAATCATACCCTGAGTCTTACCCATACCTAATTTAAATATTTGGATGAGATCTTGGACTTAGCCTTGATGCTGAAATGGGTTAAGACTTCTGAGGCTATTGGAATTGGGAAAATTGCATGTGGGAAGGCCATGAATTTGGGGGAAGGGGGCAAAGGGCAAACTATTACTGGTTGAATCATGTCCCCAGAAAAGGATATATTGAAGTCCTCACCCACAGTGTCTCAGAATGTGACCTGATTTGGAAACAAGGTCATTGTAGATATAATTAGCTATGTTAAAATGAGATCATACTGGAGTAGTGTGGGCCCCTAATCCAATATGACTGGCTCCTTAATAAGATGACTACGTGAAGACAGTGACACACCAGGAGAATTCCATGTGACAATGAAAGCAGAGATTGGAGTTATGCAGCTGCAAGCCACAGAACCAAAGATTGCCTGCAAACCACCAGAAGCTAGGAAGAGTCAAGGAAGGACTCCTCTACAGGCTTCAGAAGGAGCATGGCCGTGCCAACACCTTGGAGATGGTGGCATCTGTGCTCCTTCCCCATGAACCTGGGTGGACTTTTGTAACTGCCTCAACCAATAAAATGTGGTGAAAATAATGCTGCACGACTTCTGGGGCTAGCATATAAAAGGCAACATAACTTTCACCTGGTGCATGCTCAAATCTCTCTCTTTCTCTCTCTCTCTCTCTCTCTGCGTGTGTGTGTGTGTGCCCTTGGAAAGCAGATATTATGTTGTGAGGAAGCCCAGTTAATATGGAAAGACCAGGTGTGGGTATTCTGGCTAACAGCCCCAGATAGGCTGCTAACCAGTATTTAGCATCAATTGTCACACATGTGAGTGAACAGAGCTTCAAGATGATTCCAGACTCCACCTGCAAGTCTTCCAACTGAAACCCCAGACATCATGGAAGAGACAAACTATACCTTCTGATACCCTGTCTGAAACAGAAGCCAAGGAAGTGATAAATGGTTTTGTATTGTTTTAAGCCCCTAAGTGGAGGGGTAACAATAGGTAACTAATGCAGATTGTTCATAGTTGATAGTTCTCTGGCATAACAAGAAGCTACTTCTGGATATAATCGTAAATGACAAATCCAGGACTTTGGAGCTGATGCTATAATTGGATAAAACTTTCAGGGTCTTGGGAGAGGTAAGTATATTATGCTTATAGAGGAACATGAACCACAGGGACCAGAGGTGGACTGTGCTATATTGTTAGATTAATCATCTTCAATTAAAACACTTCTCTATATCCATGCCCTTGGTTAATCTTCTCCTAGGCTTTGACCGATGTGATTCAAAATCTTTAAAGTACCTGTACTTTGGGGCTTGTCCTTTCTCAATGCTAGGAACCCTAAGACCACTGTGTGAAGAAGCATGAGCTTACCTGCTAGAGGATTAAAAAAAAACTCATGAAGAGAGAGCCTGATTATCCCAGTCATTCCAACTGAGGCCCCAGAATTAACCAGGCAAAAAAAGAGCATAGTTATGCAAGGCAGTGGTGACAACATAAGCAAAGACAGAGTTATGAACTAGCCAGCTGCATGCAGAGGAGCAACTAAAAGCAGTTCTGTATTACTGTAGTGTCAAGTTTTAGAGGTGGTATTGCAATAGTGTCTTGGAAGACCAGGCCACAAAGATATTTTATACTTTGCTTTCATTCTTCCTGAGAGTCATTAGGAGTTTTAAGCATGGGAGAGACATGATCACTTTGCAATTTAGAAAGATCATTCTTATGGCAAAATGAAAGATGGATTGGAGAGGTGAAAGATGGAAGAGATACAATAGTGTGGCTATGATAATAGTGAGGACAAGACATGATGAGTGGCTTAATTGGGGCAGTTGTAGAAGAAATGGCAAGAAGGAGAGAGATATGGGAAATATTTAGGAGGCAAAAACAGTAGGACTCTGGGATAGATTGAATGTCAATGTTACAGGGAAATAGAGGCTTCTAGGTTATTAGCTTGGATAACAGTGGTACCAGTCACTGAAAGAGGAAATACAGGAAGAATAGTGAGGCCTTTGTTTTGTTCTGTTTCACTGACGGGAGGTTGAGTTGAATTTTGAGTATGTCGATTTCAGTTGCTTGTCAGACATCCACATTGAGATGTTTGGCTTGTAGTAGAGTGTATCACCAGGCTAGAGTGTTAAATGTGGGAGTTATAATTATATATGTGGAATTATTTTTTTATTATTTATTTATTTGTTTGTTTATTTATTTATTAAAGACACACAGAGAGAGAGAGAGAGAGAGAGAGAGAGAGAGAGAGAGAGGCAGAGACACAGGAGAAGGGAGAAGCAGGCTCCATGCCGGGATCCCGACGTGGGACTCGATCTTGGGACTCCAGGATCGCGCCCTGGGCCAAAGGCAGGTGCTAAACCGCTGAGCCACCCAGGGATCCCCTATATATGTGGAATTAAAACAAGAACACATGCAAGTGTGCAGTGCATTGATTAAGAATACAGCTTTTGGGGGCACCTGGGTGGCTCAGTGGTTGAGCAACTGCCTTCGGCTCAGGTCATGATCCCAGGGTCCTGGGATCGAGTCCCACATCGGGTTCCTCACAGGGAGCCTGCTTCTCCCTCTGCCTATGTCTCTGCCTCTTTCTGTGTGTCTCTCGTGAATAAATAAAATCTAAAAAAAAAAAAAAAGAATACAGCTTTTGGAGGGAGCCTGGGAAGATGACAGAGTAGGAGGAAACTAAATTCACCTCATCCCATGGATACACCTAGATTACAGCCACATCTGTACAACTGACTCAGAAAACAACCTGGACTGGCAGAACAGACTCTCCACAATCAATCATAAAGAGGAGGCCATACCAGGATTGCGGGAGGGGCAGAGACCCATCTGGAAACGAAACTCTTAGGGAGACAAACCACAAATTGGAGGGACACCACAATCATGGAAAAGGGAAAGAACAGACCCCACACCAGGCACCCCACACATGAAGGAACTATACTGGGAAGACAAGTCCCCATTAACATTTGGCTTTGAAAACCAGTCTGGCTTAACTTCATTAGTTTGTACAACCAGCAGGACTTAACTCTGGGTACCTTAAAAATCAGCAGCCTTGGCTCTGGGACAGCCAGACAGTGATAGGAAACTAAGTCCTCACCCTTAAAGAGACAGCATAACAAACAACATAGAGATACAGCATAGAAGAAGCAGTTTCAAAAGTATCTGGAGTCTATGGGAAGGAGATTTATTTACTAATTTCAGAACAGGTGCTGGAGGGGCTGGGATAATTAGGAGACTCCTTTAAGAACAAGAGTTGGAGGGCAACATTTCTCTCCCCGCTCCTCCCAGCCTAGACCCAGACAACTGTGAGAACCAACATGAACACTCTCCATCTAACTTATCAACTCCAAAATGCAAACCCCACGCATGCATTTTCCCAAGGATTCTCCCCATCCAAACTGCCCTACTCAGCAGGAGTCCCTCCAAACTGGAGTCTCATTGTACAAGCAGCTATGATAGTGACCAGCACCACTTCAAAGCAACTCCTGCCCTGGGGAGAGGGGAAGATAACTACACATACCAGTTCAACTGCAACCCCATCAGTGGGCTGAGGGCAGACATCTCATCTGACTGCTGGCCCCACCCACCAACAAAAACCTCAGAGTGGGCAGCACAAAGAGAAAGGCCTGTACTTTGGGGTCACTGTAAACCCAACAGTAGACTGGAGGCAGAATTCTGGTCTGACTGCAGGCCATACTTACCAACAAAAGCCACTCAGGGGTCAACACAGGGAGAGTGCCCTGCAGTTTGGTGCCACCACAGCCCCTGAAAATGGGCTAGGGGCAGGCATCTGGCCTGATTCAACTATAAGCCCAAAGCAACCTGAAACTGGCTCCTTAAGAGCACAGGGACAACACCCTGCCCACAATGGACCAAGTGGACCATTGCAGTTGACTGGAATAAAGGCAAAGGCAGTTCAGCCACAAGAGTAGGGTGCATGCAACACACATAGGAGAGACCCCTAAAGCACCTGGTCCAGGTGAACAGGGGACACTGCACTATAGAGCACTAAAGGATCTCTTCATAAAGACACTACTCTCAAGCTCAGGATTCATAGCTGATTTTCCTAATACATAGAAACAAACACAGAGCAGCACCTGGGTGGCTCAGTTGATTAAACAACTGCATTTGGCTCAGGTCATGATTCCAGGGTCCTGGGATTGAGCCCCATGTGGGGATCCCTGCTCAATGGGGAGCCTGCTTCTTCCTCTACCTCTGCGTGCCACTCCCCCCTGCTTGCTCTCTCCCCACCCCCCACTTTGAAATAAATAAATAAAATGTTTTTTAAAAAATAAAAAACAAAGAGTTGGACAAAATGAGGACACAAAAGAATATGTCCAAAATAAAAGAACAGGAAAAAAATCACAGCAAAAGAGCCAAATAGAACAGAAATAAACAATATGCATGATAGATAATTCAAAGTAATGGTCATAAAGACACTTAATGGATTTGGGAAAAGAGTGGAGGATCTGAGAGAGACCTTAGACAAAGAGAAAATATAAAAAAGAACCAATCAAAGATTAGGAACCCAATAGCTGATATTAAAAATACATTAGAAGTACTCAAATACATAAAACAACTATTAACAGACATAAGGAAGGAATCAATAGTAATACAATAATAGTAGGGGACTTTAACACTCCACCTACACCACTGAATAGATCATCAAAATAGAAAATCAACAAGGAAACAGTGACTTTGCAGGACACATTGGGCCAGATGGATTTAACAGATATATTCATAACACTCCATCCAAAACCAGCAGAATCCACATTGTTTTCAAGTACACATGGAATGTCCTCCAGAATAGACCACAGGTTAGGCCAAAAACAAGCCTCAACAAATTCAAAAAGACTGAAATCATATTGTGCATCTTTTCCAACCATAAGAATATGAAGCTAGAAATCAACTACAAGAAAAAAATCCGGAAAAAGCACACAAATACATGGGGGTTAAATAACATGCTCATAAACAATAAATGGGTCAACCAAGAAATCAAAGAGAAAATTAAAAGAATACATGGAGACAAATGAAAATGAAACAGTAATAGTCCAAAATCTTGAGGGTGCAACAAAAGCTGTTCTAAGAGGGACTGTTACAGGAATACAAGCCTATCTAAAGAAGCAAGAAAAATCTCAATTTAACCTTGCACTGAAAGGAGCTAGAAAAAGGAAAACAAATAAAGCCTAAAGCCAGTGGAAGGAAAGAATAATAAAAATTAGATCAGAAATAAATGATATAGAGACTAAAAATAATAGATCAATGAAACCGGGAGGTAGTTCTATGAAAAAAGTCAACAAAATTGATAAACCTTTAGTCAGACTCATCAAAGAGAGATAGAGGACACAAATAAATAAATCAGAAATGAGGGTGGAGAAATAACAACTAACACCAAAGAAATACAAAGGACCATGAGAATTTTATTAAAATATGTGCCAAAAATTGGACGACCCAGAATAGGTAAATTTCTAGAAACATATAACCTTCCAAAATGCAAACAGGAAGAGATAGTAAATGTGAACAGACTTATTACTATCAAGGAAATTGAATCAGTTTGGTAGTATTCACCTCTGAAGACCTTTGGTCCTAGACTTTTGTTTGTCAGAAGTTTTTTGATTACTATGTTCTATAGGAAAAGAAAGAAAAGAAAAGAAAAGAAAGAAAAGAAAAGAAAAGAAAAGAAAGAAAAGAAAAGAAAAGAAAGAAAAGAAGAAAAGAAAAGAAAAGAAAAGAAAAGAAAAGAAAAGAAAAGAAAAGAAAAGAAAAGAACAGCTTTTGGAGTCAGTTAACCTGGGTTCATATCTCAGCTGTGTCACATAATAGCCACTGCCATTGCAAGCAATGTCTTCATCTGTAGAGATGGAGCAAACATAGATACGGTGTTGTGAGGCTTAAAAGAGATGAGTGTTGAGCATAGTGTCTGAAATTAGTAAATTCCCAATAAATACTACTTATTGTTACTAAATGGCCAAAAGAACAAAAAAGTGGACCAAAAACATGGAGACAGCAAATGGCCAACAAGCATATGAAAAGCTGTTCAACATCACTAATTATCAGAGATAATTTTTGATACAAATCAAAACCACAATGAGCTATCACCTTACACGATTAGGAGAGCCACTATCGAAAAAATGAGGAGAAAAAAAAAAAAGAAAAAGAAAAAATGAGGAGAAAAAAATAACAGTGAGGGGGCACCTGGGTGGTTCAGTGGTTGAGCATCAGCCTTTGGCTCAGGGCCTAATCCTGGGGTCCTGGCATCAAGTCCTGCATTGGGCTCCCTGCGGGGAGTCAGCTTCTCCTTCTGCCTATGTCTCTACCTCTCTCTGTGTCTCTCATGAATAAATAAATAAAATCATTTTTTAAAAAGAAAAAAACAGTAAGGACATGAAGAAATTAGAGCCCTTGTGTACTACTGGTGAGACTGCAAAATGGTGTGATCACTATGGAAAACAGTACAGAGGTGCCTCAAAAATCAGAAATAGAGTTATACAAGCCAGCAATTTCACTTCTGAGTATATAGCCAAAAAACTGAAGTAGGGTCTCAAAGAGATATTTGCACACTTATGTCCATAGCAGCAGTATTCACAATAGCCAAGAGGTGGAAGCAACCTAAATATTCATTGATGGTTGAGTGGATAAAGAAAATGTGGTGTATACATATAATTTAAAGTCTTAAAAAGGAAAAAACCCTACTACATG
Source organism: Canis lupus dingo (assembly GCF_003254725.2). Taxonomy (NCBI): domain Eukaryota; kingdom Metazoa; phylum Chordata; class Mammalia; order Carnivora; family Canidae; genus Canis; species Canis lupus. Next base: position 102,103,652 of record NC_064281.1, on the reverse strand, counting down.
CTACAACATGAACAAATCTTGAGTACATAATGCCAAGTGAATTAAGACAATCACAAAAAGAAAAATAACATGTGATTCCACTTATATAAGTGATCTGAAGTAGTCCAATTCATAGAAACAGAAAGTAAAATGGTGGTTACCAGGTGCTGGGGGAAAAGAAAGAGGAGTTAAGGGGTGTACAGTTTCAGTTTTGGAAAATTTAAAACTTCTGGAGATGTGTTGCACAACAATGCGATTATACTTAACACTACTGAACTATGCAGTTAAAATGTTAAAATGTAACTGTACAGTTAAAATGTTATGACGGTAAAAAGTAATTTTTTAATCACAATAAAGAGATACATAAAACAACACAGAGACAAAGTACAAACTCCTGACACATCAGGTGCGGTCTCAGCCTTTAATGTATTGCCATCTAGTAAGCTCTTAAGCAGCAGGAACTGTTTTACTCACTGTTGTCTCCTCAGCACCCAGTTCAGTGTCTGGTATTAGAGAAGGCACTCAAAAATGTTGGCTAAGCTAATGGGAAGGGAGGAAAAAAGAAACTGGAGAAAGGGAGAGAAAGGGAGGGAGAGGAGGCCAGATGGATGAAGAGCCCAAGTCAGGAAAAAGGAAGACAAGGGAAGAAAGTATTGAACCCTTAAAAAGCTATTGTGCCCTATGTGGAATCTGGAGAGGTGGTATGCATAGGGCAAGGGCGGGGCGGGGGGGGGCTTGGTGTCTAAAAAGTCCGCAGAAGTGGAAAGCCGAGCTAAGACAAACTACACAATTACTACTACAATCAACATATGCACATGTGTTGAACAGAATCACGGCTGGTTGGGGGGGCCAGGAAGAATCGTAAAAATTACAGCCAGCGACCCACTGACAAAACTTGATACATTCTGGTTAGTCTAAATGAGAGGTGCTACTTTTAGGGAGAAACGTAATCTGCGTGCGCTCTCAACACCACCCCTTCAGACCACTTCTCCAAATTCTGAGGCACTAAAACCTGCGCATGCGCCGAAGGTTCGAGGCAGCAAGGCAGCCGGAGCGGTGAGCCGTCCCGGCTAGCCGTCCCGGCTCCCTTTCACCTCCGCAGGGTCTACGCGAGTTGAGGACGTCAGCTGTCCAGCGCAGAATGCATCACAGTGAGGGGCGTGGCCTAGAGGACGCGTTACCCTGGCGATCACCGTCTTGGCGGCCCAAACTTGATCAAAGCGTAGAGCGGGAAAGGTGTAATTGAAGAGGAGAAACGAAGACGGCTCGCAGCTCTAGCCCCCGGCACCCTGGGGGCTGATGGGTGGCCATGGATCTGTACCTCAGCAACTGCTATAAGGCTGCTGAAGCCGCTGCCACTAAGGCGGCCGCCAGCAGGCTAACTGCCGACAGAGAGCAGTGCGACACCGTGAGTGGTGGCCAGCCTGTAGTCACCCTCCTCCTAGCTCCTGGGCAGGATCTCGGGAAGGCGGCGGACGGAAGGGGCGGAGAGCTCAGCCGAACGAGGGGGAAAGAGGCGGGTGCTTGACGACTCCGCTTCAAGTTCCCGGGCCCGGCAGCCCGTAGCGAGAGCTTGCCTGTGGCCAGGACCAACCAGCCTTGGGTGGGACCCAGAGATCGGGCTGGTAACCCGGGGAAGCTGGCAGGCCTTCCAGGTTGTCAGCAGGGCGAGCTCTTTCAACCCCGAGCGTAGGATTCTTTGGTTTATTTGGAGGTATTAGCCCATTTTAATGTGAGTAGATCGATCTCAACTAAAAGAACAGTTCTTAAAAATAGACAGTCTTTCTCATGGTATCTGACAGGGCTCACACAAAAAAACCATTCCAGAGGTCGGAGCAGCTAATCTTTTGGATCTTCCTCTTGGGGTCAAGCTGCCTATTATCCCAGGAAGCAACAATGTATTCTATACTACGAATATAAGTGAAAAGGTAAACTGAGTTTTAATGGTGCTTAAGTTATTTTCTTTACCCTTTTCAGCTTGCTATTAAACTCGAAACACTGCTATGATTTTGCTTTCAGTCAACTTCAATTTCACATACCACGTGAAGTTAAATGAATTGATTAGTGTCTGAACTTCACTTTAATGATGGAAAACCTCAATGTTGCCCCCAGCCATCCAATTCAGCCCTGTCTCCAACCCAAAGCTTCAGTTTCCAAAGGTTGGGTGGGGTCTTTTCTGCCTACCTACACTTATCTTGCTAATTCTTACTTCAGTGCCTTTGTCCGTCTGGCTTCCACAACCTGGCATGCACTTTCCTCCCCTTCCTGACCTCCAATTTGATCCATCTTTTAAGAGCTACTATGCAAATCCTTTCCCAACTGTCACAACACCTATCTCATCATTCCTTGGAACTTACATGCCCTTGGTCTGCACCATGTTACTCAGCACTGTTAGTGATGCAGTGTGCTGCACTCACATTATTACACACTTTAAGTCCTCTGCCTGATACCCACCCCCTGGTCCATAATTTAGGCCAAGTCTGGAGGAGGTTCAGAACTTTTCTAGTTGAGAATGTGCTTGATCACAATAGCAAAATATTCTACAGGAATAATTCTGACATCCTTACCCTTCCACTATCCAGCACATCATCAAGGATGACTAGGGCCTTCTTGGTATTTCTGATACTTCTCTAGTATATAACAATTTTTCAGGGTTTTTTGCTGGAAAACATAGTTTCTCTTTTGAAAACGCATAGTGTTCTACTAAATATAAAATATATGCCACCTCACAGAAATTGACTGAGTCACACTCTCACAAATTAGCTTTCCTGAAACATTTCATTGCAAGTAATAACACTGCTTTCTGCTTTGTAACTATAGCCCTATTGTTTTTTTCCTCGAATAGCGAGGGGAATATTAAAAAAGAAAACCATACCTGGGGGCATCACAATGCCAGATTTCAGGTTGTACTACAAAGCTGTGGTCATCAAGACGGTGTGGTAGTGGCACAAAAACAGACACATAGATCAATGGAACAGAATAGAGAATCCAGCAGTGGACCCTCAACTTTATGGTCAACTAATATTCGACAAAGGAGGAAAGACTATCCTCAAATATCTTCTATTTGCTATAATTCTATTCTGTCCTGTTGTCTACTTGTTAACTAATTATTTCCAGTTTTTTCTATACTAAATTATAATGATTATCTCTATACTTTATTATATTGATTACCCCAAAGTATATGCATTTAATCATGATCAGGCACTACATTCAGCTCCCCTGAAGACTACCTTTTAGCAGGATCTCCTCAAGGAAGTTAAGACTTTATATTTACACCTTTAGGTGTTGTGTTTTCATAACTCATTTTACCCTCATGACCACCTTGTAAAGGTAAAGCTATGATTTATCTAAGGTCACAAGGAGATGATAGCAGAGTTCAGACCATAACCACTGTCTCCTGACAGGCCACACACTCCATCACCTGCCCTTACTGCTTCCACAACTGCAGACCACTTTAGCAGATCACTACAGCAACAGGAAATTTAAAGGTCTTTCATGTTATTTTGAATGCAGATAGAATAAAATTATGGTGTTTGTGTTTTTCTCAGTCAGATTAAAATATAGCAATGTCTTTAGCTATGCATTAATCCAAACTTGACAACTGAACCTATACCTCAACATTTTGATACCAAACTTAATCTCAGGTAATTTATTTATGAATGAACTTGTTTATTAGTATACTTAAGGTAGCAACTGTTCACAAACTCCTTAAATTGCTTTTATTGAAAGTTAATTGTAAATACTTTGCCAATTAGCTTAGACATTCTGCTTTCATGAAAAGATAACATGTGAAGTAAAAGAACAATTTGCATACTTTTAAAAGTCTCTGCCATAACCTCCCACTGGCACATAGTGATGATATAATAGACTCTTCAGTTCAGGGAAACTAATTATTATAATCAACAATAGAAAGTTTACCCTGGCCTCAACAAATGGATATTTATCTCTTTCTTGATTGGTCAGTAGCCCAGAGTTGGTCAGCACAATAGTCAACATCTAAAAGAAGAAGCAATAATCAACCTGCTAATTGCAGCACTGCTTAAGTTGCCATCGCTGTTGATCATTTCTCTTCTAGGAAAGATATGGGCTTCCTATCTAGTTCCACTTTAAATTAAATCATTGTCCAGAAGGACATCTTTCTTTGCCTTTTTAAGGTAGCCAGGGAAACCAGTTTCCTGATATAGGTTCATTAAGAAAGACAAGAGGCTGGCGTCAAACAGTCATAAATTTATAAAGGAAGCTTCTAAATGGAAAAAAAAAAAAAAGCTAGAACCCTATTACACCTTGTCTTTTCCCCCTGCCCACATATGAAGCATCCTACTTGCCTTCAGGACTCTTAGGACCACACCTCAGTGTTCATAAGTTGGACTGACATTCAGGCTACCACCCCCAGCCCAAAGATGGCTTTGGTAGAGGAGAGGGGAAGAGAAATGCACTTCAATTTACCTAAATCAATCCATTTTCCAGATTCCCTCACTTAAGGTTCTGCTTGCTTGTTTTATTTTTCACTGGCCAACCTATTGGTTTAAACAACTTGAGGTTTAAAGTGAAATTTCATTCATTTTACCTATGTAATACTTTTGAATCTGTGTGTTTGCAGCTTTATCAGCCTTCTTTTGACTTTAACTTGTCTGATCCTTATTGCCGACTTTTGGAAACCAGCTATAAAAGCCTGCATGATCCCCATTTAAAAGCTTACCATAAGCGAAAGGATATCCTAAGGAGATTAAAGAAGGGCGGCTACATCACCAGCAATAATAAAGTAGGTTGAAGCCTCATTCTTGTTAACCAGCAGAAATTTAGGGACATGATAGACACTTGCTCCCATACTTCACTAGGAACCTGCATCAGCTTTGGCTAAATAGTAAAGAATATTTATTAGAAAGCTCAATTAATTACTCAGTATTTGGATTTCTAAATAAGACTACTTGTTACTGCTTGAACTTTTTTCTTGGATAACATCACAAGATCAGCACCAAATGATTCAAATATGTAAAGACAGACATACAAATGTGTTTATTCATGTATTTTCTCCCTGGGGTAGTATAGCACCTCTCCTCTGGCTCTAAAAGTAATAAAGGCACAGTATACCTATCAAGGAATAGTTTCTATACTTTTGGAGAAGACTAGAGACAAAATGGAAACAATCAGAAAAATAGCATGATGAAATAAATTTGGGGGGTGTTAAATATCACTATTATACTGGTGTTTTAATAACAAATTCATTGAGAATTGTAAATTTCTGATTACAATGTGAACCAGATTACTGAAATAATACTATTTAGATAGAAATTGCTTGGTGATAGAGCAATTTTAGATACCACCTTCCAAACCACTACCAAAATGTGCTTTTATTACCCTTCATCCCAAATTGTTACTAAAAAGAGTCTTCTTATGACACTCTTCTCTGGAAAGGTTTATGATTGTTACAACTTTCTATTTATATCTTTGGTTTTTGGTTTTGCTTTTATAGGTCATATGTACCTTGAAAGAATTGAATAAGTACAGGCAGTATCTGACCACTTTAAAATTAGACTTTGAAAGAAACTATGTAAGAGAACAAGTAAGTTAATACTTAAATTTGTTTTATTTGGGGTCTGTAAGATAGTTTTTATTTAGAGTTTGGAAGAAAGGTTTGGTCCTCTGAAGAATGTTTATTTATAATAACCTGACCTAGAATTATTGAGGTAACAAATCAAATGATATCTCTAGAGATTTATAAGAGATTTAAAAATGAGACCTTTGCCTTTAATTTACAGAGAGATATTTTCACTTATCTGGAATGGAGCCACACTAGACTTAAATGCAGGTTAATAGAATTAACCATTTGTAAAGTACAGGAGGTTTACCAAGACCTAAACTTGGTAGGCCTTACAAAGGACAGGTTTTTTTTAGCCAGTATAAAGGTTTCCATTTTTTTTCTCTCAGAAAATGATTGAAAAACAAGTAAATAAATTGCACGAAACCAGAAGAGCCTATGACAATTATGGAAATGCACATTTCCAAGAATGGCTGTTACAGGAAGGTACACAAGCAACTCCAGACCAAGAGCTGATAATAAAGCACAGGTATGACTGAAGTTGATACATATTTCATGGATGCACTATAGACCCCAGAAAGCTGTAAAGTACTAGAAAGAGTTGAAAGCAGGAGCCCCAAAAAGGATTAAACACTATTTAACCCCCTATAGTTTTCAATGTGGAGAAAAAGGAAAGTTGATTAAGAGGTACCAGGGCTTGGGAGGAGAGTTTCTACCTGGGAAACTGGACTCACTAGAAGTGAGGGTAGGCCAAACTGAATTTGAAGAAATCCAAAGTCCAAATCCCTTAGCTTGGGATGGCAACATCGATAGTAGGAGAGAGAGAGAGAGAGAGAGAGAAAGATACTCATGTTTCAAAATTAAGTTGAAGTCACTGCAGGTTCAGAAAGGGAGAGTTCCTGTAACTTTACCTGACGCTAATACAAACAGGTGTTGTTCCCAACCAGTTGTGTGTGTTCATTCAGCTACTGCCCACACACATTCACTGTCCCCATTCAGACACCAAGCCCAGGTCCCAGGAAGCAGAGATGAGCTATATAGTTCTCTCTCTTTCTGCTTACCCTACCTCTTCAATTCCATGGGTTCATATCATAATATGCCAGAATACACACTGATCCACCAGGATCCCAGACTGGTAGTCCACAGACTTCTGTGTACATGGAAGGTCATTCAAAGACTTGGGAATTACAGAGAGGCCAGTACACATTTATTTGTAAAGGAAATTCAAATCAGCTTGTGTTTTGAAGTCAGTCTTTAGGTTGATTTCAGCTGTTTTTGAAAATTCATGCTCCCAGAACTGCTGAGCTGTGTGTCATCTCTGTGTGAAATTCTTTTAATCACTTTGTTCCACATTTTGCCATTGTCCCAACCACAACAACAGACTTGTATAACAGAGTCTGGTAAAATTAGTACAGTCTGGTGTGCTGGCATATCAGGTTAGTTTAAAGGTCCCTGAAAAAGTCTACATTTTCTGTATTCAAGAAATAAAAAAGCAACTTGAAAGGTGATTTGGGAACATCGAAATTGATAACACCATCATAAGGGAAGCACCTAATTTACCTTCACTTATATTTGCACTTTTACTCAGATATTTAGATATGATTAGTAGGGAATTAGACAAGGTTGAGCACACGGCAGAAAAGCAGAGCATACTCCGGATGAAGGAAGAAGAACAACAACATCAAGACCACATCAGAAGAAAACTTGGTCTCCGCAGACAAATTGAAGAGGTAAGGAAAACCAAATTTTAAACATTGAAGAGGAAATTACATATGGTTGTTTCACTGATGAACAGTTTTAGCAGTCCCACCATATTACCGAAAGCTATTTCAGGTCTGAAAATTAAACCACTATTAAAAATGATAATAATTTATAGAATAAATCACTATTGATCTTTTATCACTGTTACAGTCGACAAACTTTTACTTAACATAGAGTGATACCACAAACTACATATCTGTTGCATTTACGGTAACACCTCGTCTGCTCTTCGAGTTTTAGAAATTAACTCTAGTGAAAAATAATTATGCCTGAATTCTCTCATAATCCAATCAAGCCTATTTATTTATCTTCTCTACCAAAATACATTTAAGAGCAAGAGATTACATATGATACATCCCTTAGTTAATTAAGAAAAAACCCTCTCACCAACATCTTTTTAGAGCCATCTTTAAGCTCTAAATGAATGTAAAAGCTTTACATGAATTAAGTTTCCATAGCAAAATAATTTTCTTCCTTTTGCCATCCCATTGCATCCACCAACATATTCCCAATAAAAAGCAGTAAAAGAAGCCCATCCTAAGGCCAACATAAGATTTGCCTTATGGTTGACCCAATTTTGGTAAGGCCCTTGACTTGATCTAATTTGCTTGTTGACAAAATAAAGAAAAAAAAAGATAATGAAAGAGAACCTCTGCTAACTACCATAACATTGTGTGCCTTAGGAATGGAAGACAAAAGAAATGTTACTTCTGACAAAGATTGGAGAAGAAGTAAAAAGAGAAGAAAGAATTGAAGAACAACATAAAAAAGCCAGGGAGGAAGCTCACCGGAAGGTAAAGTGAGCTTTTACTAATAACTCGGGCTATTTGAGGAAAAGCTTTTGCCAATTTTGATATTTTAAAGAATGAATTATCAAAAATCGCCTAAGCTCATGAGGATAGCTGTGGATGGAGAGGCCCAACGTGGTCTGAACCTGGGCTTCAAAGACTGGTGGGAAATGGGACCAATCTCCAGAAAAAGCACAATGAATTAAATTGGATCTAGTTGTTACTACGTGTTCTTCTTAATGCTGGACAACAAATGGGAAGATATCCTTCCTTCCATCCTAGCTTAGTACTCATTGTGACTTCAGAAATCTCAAAATAGGAATGAGGGCGCCCTTCAAGTAGACCATCAGATTTCAAATATCTGTTTTACATTTCCAGCGGCAAGCTGCTTTTAAATTTGTAAATGTTAAATATATTTTTTTGTCATTTTAGAAACAAGCACTTCTAGAGAAAAGGATCACTTATCATTTACAAAAAATACAAAAAGATGACCTTAAGAAAGACAAACCAGAGGGAAATATATTTGAAAACAAAGGACGGGATGAAAAAGAAGGTGAGAGAGAGACAATAAATGATAAAGTATCTAAGTAGAAGGTACATATCTATATATTTAATATTGGTGGCTTTAAAAAAACCCTCTGTGCTTATGTGGTGAAGTCAGAAGACCCTTGGAAAGGGAAATCCTAGAAGTTCACACTACCTATGTTAAGCACTATGCAAGGTACCTTCCAGTTACAGCTCACGTTGTAAAGAATACACACACGCACACACACACAATATCATGTACATTATAACAAATTTAACACTTCCATAAAGTGGATCAGTAGACAACATTGTGCATACCACAGGTTTGAAAAGGAGGCGGAGGTGCCTGGGTAGCTCAGTTGTTAAGTGTCTGACTCTTGATTTTAGCTCAGGTCATGATCTCAGAGTCCTGAGATTGAGCTCCACCTCCGGTTTTGTGCTGGGTGCAGAGCCTTCTTGGGATTCTCACTCTTTTCCTGTCCCTCTCTGCCCCAATCACATGCATGCTCTCTCTAAAAAAATTAATTAACAATTTTAAAAGGGAGCCAATAAGAGGAGACTGTACTAAAAACAGATATGACAAAGAGCGACAAAGATATATGTAAAGTGAGAGACAGAGAAAATGAGCCAGTAAGAGAAAACATTACCAAAAAATCAGACTGAAACAGAAGGAGACAAAGAAAAATATTTTTTAAAAGAACAGGGCAGGGCAGCCCTGGTGGCGCAGCGGTTTAGCGCCACCTGCAGCCCAGGGCGCGATCCTGGAGACCCCGGGATCAAGTCACATGTCAGGTTCCCTGCATAGAGCCTGCTTCTCCCTCTGCTTGTGTCTCTGCCTGTGTGTGTGTGTGTGTGTGTGTGTGTGTGTGTGTGTGTGTGTGTGTGTATCTCATGAATAAATAAATAAAATCTTTAAAAAAAGAAAAGAAAAAGAAGAACAGGACAGCCCCGGTGGCTCAGCGGTTTAGCGCCGCCTTTGGCCCGGGGTGTGATCCTGGAGACCTGGGATCCAGTCGCGCCCCGGGGTGTGATCCTGGAGACCTGGGATCCAGTCGCGCGGTGGGCCCCCTATGTGGAGCCTGCTTCTCCCTCTGCCTGTGTCTCTGCCTGTGTGTGTGTGTGTGTGTGTGTGTCTCATGAATAAATAAATAGAATCTTAAAAATAGAACAAATTTTAATTGAGGACTAATAAGAAAAGATTATCCAGAGAGCAAGCTAGCAAGAGAAAGAGAAAAAAAGTTTTTTTTAAAGGGAGACAAAAGAAGAGTCATTTAAACTATACCAAGCATGAAACAGAAATAAATAAAAAAATAAGACCAAAAAGATTAAAAAGGAAGAGGTAGTGAAAAAAGATGGTACAAAAAGAAAGAAATGAAGAGAAGAAGAGGGGAAGAATGAATAAGAAAAAAAGAAAGAAAACTGAACAGAAGAATCTAGTTATGAAACACACATACACACACGCTGGATGAAGGAGTGGGGGAAAAACAAGGCAAAGAAATAGGAGACAGAGACTAGAAGAAGTAGAAAGAAAGACAAACAGGCAAAGAAAGAAAGAGTGAAAGAGAGAAGAAACAAATACAGGGGAAAATAAAGGAACAAAGAGTGAGAAAGGGAGATGGAAAAGAAAGAAGTTTAAAAAGGAGAAGTCAGTAGAACAAAGCCAAATAAAAAGAGATTGTGAGAGCGAGAGACAAAGGAGTTTGGAAGAGCGATCTAAAAAGAAGTCAGTTTAGGGACCCCTGGCTGGCCTGTCAGGAGAGTACTCAACTTGATCTCAGGGTCATGAGTCCAAGCTCCATGTCAGGCCTGGAGCTTACTTAAAAAAATTTTTTTAAAAGAGGTCGGTTTAAAAATACATTAAAATTAGATGGATGGGTCAATCAATGAATTCATACATACATACATATATACATGTACAGACACATAGCTAGAACTTTTAAAAAGAGAAGCCAGTAGTAAAGTAAAGACAGGACAAAAAAAAAGAGAAAAACAGGAAAAATTAAAGTAGTGAATATAATGAAATTAAAAGAAATGGGGGGAAGTGGAGAGGAGGTTAGATTAAAGGAAGGAAGGGGCAGGAAGTAAAGAAGTTTATTAAAGGGATAAGTCTGGGTAAAGGAGTAACAGAGTATGGACATGAGAGACAGAGGATGCTGAAAAGAAGAAGGTAGTGAGAAAAATTAAGTACATAATCATGGACAGGGGGATCAAGATCTAAACAGAAGAAATTAGTTAACAAATACAGTAAAATAAAATAGATACATAGAAAAGATTGGACTTTGAATGTACAGTCCACTAAAAAGGAAAAGCAGCATGAGAAAGATTAATAGGAAGACGTTATAGGAAGCAGGTGTGACAGCTTAAGAAGGGAGGAAAAGATGGAAGGATGGAATGGAGGGAAGGAGAAAGAAAGCAAAGAATTCTGAAAAGGATGAGGCTAGGAAAATTGGTAAAATAAAAAACAGGATGTGAGAGTAAGGGATACAGGAGTTTTTAAATTTTTTAAAAGATTTTATTTATTTATTTATGAAAGACACACACACAGAGAAGCAGACATAGGCAGGGAGAGAAGCAGGCTCCCCACAGGGAGCCTGATGCGGACTCGATCCCAGGCTCCAGGATCATGCCCTGAGCCACCCAGGTGAGGGACACAGGAGTTTAAAAGCAGGAGCTACTGTGAGAATTAAGTACAGTTGAAGAAGGCAGGGAGGGAAAAAATATCTAAAAAGAAATTACTTAAAAATAGAGTAAAATAAAGACAGGCAAATTAATGAGACAGCTCAGCAGTAGTGGATGGATGGTTGGATAGGTAGACAGGCAGATAGGATTTCAAATAGGATAAACCAGTAGTAAGATAGGACAAAAAAGGACATACAAAATGAGAGAGAAGGAAAGAAGTTGTTATAATGAGCCAGAGAGAGAGAGAGAGAGAGGCAGAGAGGGAGCAGAAAGATGCAAAGAAGGAAGAAAAGTTCATACAGGATGAGTCTGTAGGGGAAACGTTACTTACAGTGGAGGGATGTGAGCGTGGAAGGGAAGACCAGTAAGAAAATCAAGTACAATTGTGTGGTGTACAAGAGATTTAAAAACTAGAAGGCTAAAAAAAAACAAATTAAAAAAAAATTAAAAAAATAAAAGGGATCCCTGGGTGGCGCAGCGGTTTGGCGCCTGCCTTTGGCCCACGGCGCGATCCTGGAGACCCGGGATCGAATCCCACATCAGGCTCCCGGTGCATGGAGCCTGCTTCTCCCTCTGCCTATGTCTCTGCCTCTCTCTCTCTCTATGACTATCATAAATAAAAAAAATTTTTTTAAACTAGAAGGCAGGGGATCCCTGGGTGGCTCAGTGGTTTAGCGCCTGCCTTTGGCCCAGGGCGTGATCCTGGAGTCCTGGGATGGAGTCCCACGTCAGGCTCCTGGCATGGAGCCTGCTTCTCCCTCTGCCTGTGTCTCTGCCTCTCTCTCTCTCTCTCTCTCTCTCTCTCTCTCTCTCTCATGTCTATCATAAATAAATAAATAAATATATATATATATATAAATAAATAAAAATAAAAACTAGAAGGCAGTAAAGGAAGACAATAAAAGACAGAAAGATGATCGATAGCTGTATAGACAGCCATCCAGGTGTATAGGTAGGAAAAACTGAGTTTTTAAAAGATTTTACTTATTTGAGAGAGCGAGAGAACATGAGGGGGGGAGCAGACCCCTCCTCTCCCCCGCCCCCGCTGAGCAGAGAGTGGGGTGGCCAAAGGGCTTAATCTCAGGACCCTGAGATCATGACCAGAGCCTCCTGGGACCCTGAGATTATGACTTGCGCCAAAGGCAGATGCTTAACCCACTGAACCACCCAGGTGCCCTGCCAAAAATGATTTTTAAATAGGAGAAAGCATCAGTGAAGACGGGACAAAGATACATAATGAAAAAGATGAGAAAGGGGAAGAAGCTTAAAAAGAGGAGTAGTAAAAAGAGAGTAGAAGAATGGCAGGCAGGAAGGAAAGAGGTAGGAGGGGAAATCAAAGAAAGGAACACAGATGCGGGATAGGGTGAGTGGTGAGCAGATGGGTACAGGTAAGAAAGAAGGAAATAGGAGAAGGCAAGGAAGGATGAAGGAAGCGGGAGGGAGCAGGAGGGAAGGGAGGAAGGAAGAAGGCAGCAGGCAGGCAGGGAAAGAAAAGAGAGAAAAAGAGACAATGAAAGAAACGGAGTGAGGAAAGGTAAAGGGTATCTGGCAGAAAGGGAGGGAGGAAGGAAAAGGAGGAAAGGAGGAATAGGGGGTAGAGAGATCTAAAGAAGAAGATAGCTAAACATGAAGGTGCAGGTATGGAGGAAATTGGGTAGATAAGTAGACAGGATCTTCTGAGGAGGACCTCATACAGAAGACAATAATATTAAAAGGTAACAGGAGAGAGTGTGAAGGGGAAAAAAGTTTAAAAGGGGAACCAGTAAAAAAAAAAAAAAGAGTATATGAAGAATAGAAGGGGAGCACCTTGGTGGCTCAGTGGTTGAGCGTCAGCCTTTGGCTCAGGTCCTGATCTCAGAGTCCTGGGATTGAGTCCCACATCAGGCTCCCTCCTCTGCCTATGTCCCTGCCTCTCTCTCTGTGTATATCTCTCATGATTAAATAAATAAAATATTTTTTTAAAAAAAAGATCAGAAGGAAGAGGGAGGAAAGGAGCAGGAAAAAGAAGAAAGGAAAGGAGGGAGGACTAGACAATAGAGGGAAAGCAGGAAGTAGGGGTGGTGAGGGAGGAGGGAAGGCCAAAGTGCAGGCTCACCAGAAGACAAAGCAATCCAGCGGAGAAGAGAGAAATGAGTAGGAAGGAGACATAGAGACAGGAGATGGAGGGGGAAAGGTAGAAAGGAGAGACAAGGAAGGGAGTGGAGAGAGGGAAAGAAGAAGGCAAGAAAGAAAGAGAAGAATTCTAAACAGGGGTGAGGCTAGGAAAATAACAAAATTTAAGAAAAGATAGAATATTGGAGACACAGAGGAGTTGAAAAGGTGGGGCTAGTAAGAACACAAAGAATAGAATGGAGGATGGGTAGAAAGCGATCTAACAAAAGTCAGATTAAAATTGAGGGATGCCTGGGTGGTTCAGCGGTTGAGCATCTGCCTTCCGCTTAGGGCGTGATCCTGGGGTGGGTGTCCGGGGATCAAGTCCCATATTGGGCTCCTTGCAGGGAGTCTGCTTCTCCTTCTGCCTATGTCTCTGCCTCTCTCTGTGTGTCTCTCATGAATAAATAAAAATAAAATCTTTTTAAAAATTGAGATAAAAGGACACCTGGGTGGCTTAGTTAGGCATCTGCCTTCAGCTCAGGTCATGGTCCTGGGGTCCTGGGATGGAGCCCTGCTCAATGGGGAGTCTGCTTCTCCTTCTCCTTCTTCCCTTCCCTCTGCTTGTGCTCTCTCTCGTGCTCTCTCTCTCTCCCCCCTCCCCTTCCTCTTCCTCTCCCTCTCCCTCCCCCTGCCTCTCTCAGATGAAGAAAATCTTTTTTTAAATTGAAATAAAGATGGAAGGATGACAGATAGATGGTAGGTAGGTAGGTAGAAGGTAGCTAGATGGATAATAAAAGGTTAAAAGGTGGAAGCCACTAGGAGAGAATATACAGAGAAGGTAGCATGGGAGAAAGAGAGGAGAGAAGGAAAGGCAAAAGGTTTGGAAGTGAAGCCAGTACAAAGAGAGTAAAAGGAGGATGGGAGGAGGAGAGGAGGGAGGGAGGGAAAAGTGGGGTAGAGGGGAGGAGGAAGGGAGGGAGAAATGAAGATAGGAGGGACAGGGAACAGGGTGGGTGGTGGTGAGGAGAGAGACAGAAAAGGAATGTAGAAAGGAGAAGAGAGGAAGAATGAAAGGAAGAAAGAGCAGAAGCGGAAAGTAAGGAAGAAAAGACCAGTGTATGAGCGATAAGTCCACAGGGGAAAGTGTTCAATAGAGAGACAATGTGAGAGTGAGAGGGAGGGCGACTAAGTAAAGCAGGTGCTATTGTGTATGATGAGGGGGAGTTTACAAAGTACAAGTCAAATGTGTGTCCAGTATACTTCAGTAAAAAACATGAAAGTCAATAAAATATACAATATATTAAAGATGGATAGATATCTAGGTAGGTAAATGTGGGTAGATGATGGATGGATGGATGGATAGATATGCATGGATAGAAAGATAGATACCTAGATAGATAGACCTGATTTCAAAAAGGAGAAACCAGTAAAGAGTGCATCAAAGAGAGTGAGAAAGGGAAAGAGATGGGACACTCAGTGGTTGAGCGGCTGCCTTTGGCTCAGGGCATGATCCTGGAGTCCCAGGATCCAGTCTCACATTGAGCTCCCTGTGGGGAGAACTGCTTCTCCCTCTGCCTGTGTCTCTGCCTTTCTCTCAGTGTCTCTCCTAAATAAATAAAATCTTTAAAAAAAATAAAAAGAGAAAGGGAATAAATGGAAAACTTTTTAAAAGTGGGCCAGTATATAGTAAAAGAAAAAGAGTGGATGGATGGATAACATAGGATAAAATAGGTCAGAGGAGGATAGGATAGAGCAGGGAAGAGGAGGGAAGGGATGCAAAAGAGAGAGAAGGAAAAGGAATAGAGAGAAAAGTTTTAAAAGGAGTACAGAAAATAAAAGGCTTTTGAAAGATTTTATTTATTAATTTATTTGAGAGAGAGCATGAGTGGGGTGGGGGGGGCGCAGAGGGTGAGGGAGAAGACTAGACTTCCTACTAGGCATGGGGCCTGAAAAGAGGCTCTGTGCTCCATCCCAGGACCCGGTGATTATGACCTGAGCCAAAGTCAGCCCCTTAACCAACTGAGCCACCCAAGTGCCCCTATATGAAGGGCTTTTAAAAAAAAACATGAGAGAGAAAATGTATGCAAGAGAAAGTTTTTAAAGGACCAAGGAGTAAAAATAGACAATGTTGAAAGGAAGGAAAGAATGAAAGTTTAGGAAAGGGGAGTCAGTAAGAAAAGCTCATAATGTAGTTCAGTGAAACAATGAGGCTGTACCCTCTGCCTCTGAGACAAAAAAAAAAAATCACTTTAGCAGGTATATTGCTTCCTCCATCTTTGACTGTTAACTTCTACTTCAGGTAGGTAGAAAGTTACAGGTAGGCATCTTTTTAAAATTTTTTTATTTAAATTCAACTTGCCTAAATAACTAACTAACTAACTAAATAAATAAATTCAATTTGCCAACGTATACTATAACACCCAGCGCTCATCCCATCAAGTGCCCTCCTTAGTGCCCATCACCCAGTTACCCCATCCCCTCCTCCTCCCCTTCCACAAAACTTTGTTTCCCAGAGTTAAGAGTCTCTCATGGTTTGTCTTCCTCTCTAATTTTTCCTCACTTAGTTTTCCTCCTTTCCCTTCTAGTCCCTTTCACTATTTCTTATATTTTGCATATGAGTGAAACCGTATGATGATTGTCCTTCTCCGACTGACTTATTTCACTCAGCATAATACCCTCCAGTTCCATCCATGTCAAGACAAATGGTAGGTATTCGTCCTTTCATTACTCAGCCATTAGAAAGGACGAATACTTACCATTTGTCCAGGTAGGCATCTTAAAGAGTGGCCAGCTCAAATGGTTTTTAAAAAGGGAAATATTGGGATCCCTGGGTGGAGCAGCGGTTTGGCGCCTGCCTTTGGCCCAGGGCGCAATCCTGGAGACCTGGGATCGAATCCCACGTCGGGCTCCCGGTGCATGGAGTCTGCTTCTCCCTCTGCTTATGTCTCTGCCTCTCTCTCTCTCTCTCTCTCTCTCTCTCTCTCTGTGACTATCATAAATAAATAAAAATTAAAAAAATAAAAAGGGAAATATTTTTAAAAATAATGTTCATAGTATCACAAAGGTAACAGGAGAATGAAGAGATCTCTTTCACATGTGAAATAGGCTTATACCACTATAATAAGGCCATTGTCTTCCACCATGTAGACATGGAGGGATGTACATCTTTTTAAAAAAGATTTTATTGATGTATTTATTTGAGAGAGAGAAAGGGCAGAGAGAGAGAGAGAGAACAAGCAGGGAAGGAACAGACAGAGGGAGAGGGGGAAGCAGGCTCCCCACTGAGAAGGGATCCCAACCTGAGCCAAAGGTAGACACTTAACCAGATGCTTAACCAACTGAGCCACCCAGGTGCCCCAGGCATGCACATCTTAAAATTCTAGTGAAAATCCAATCAGCACATAGTTGGGAATCCTTTTGTCTATCTAAATGATTAGATACAGGAATTGTTGTCACCTCTTTCACAGCTGAGATATGAGCATACTGTTGCCTCTGCTGAGCTCTGAGGCACAGCCAAGGATGATCAGGAGCACTTTCATGGTGTCTCCAGCATAGTTAGTGCACTACTGGCATCCCCACATAGAGAAGAGGCCAGGTTCTCATCATTCTCATTGGGCAGGATGGAGGGATGCAGTTTTTCCCTTCTCCCAGAAGACCACTCTGTTTCCCTGAGTATAGCTTTAACTATACAAGATAATACCATAAAAGCCATTGTCCTGCCTCTCCATCACATCTCTTTCTCAAGGTTTCTCCACCTTGCCACTACTGACATTTTGGACCAGATAATGCTGTGTTGTGGGAGCTCTCCTTTGCCTTGTAGAATGTTTAACAGCATCCCTGGCCTTGATCCACTAGATGACAGGAACAACCAACCCTCCTCTGCCACATCTGTAACCACCACCATGTCTGCAGACATTTGCATATGTCCTCCAGGGGACCAAATTGCCTCCCACTTGAGACCCCACTACTTATCCTCTCCAGTTCCTCGCTACAACTCCATATGCCTCTCCTCTATTGGGCACAAAAAAACCCCTAGAATCTATCTTGGATTACTTTGTCATTTCTACTATTTTAAAAATAAATATTTTCTTGTGTTTCTTTAAGTTTCTTCAAAGATAAAACAAATGATACTACCAGTGACCAGAAACTACACCCAGGACAAAAACAAAATTGAAATGACTATGATTAGAAGTGCTAAAATAGTAATATGTGGGAAGATGGGACTTGGTACTGACCTCATCTGCTTACAACGCAGAAAAATCCTCCCTCTACCCTCTGTTAGAAATAATGGATTTTGAGTCATGTTTACCAACAGTGCTAGAGCCATTCTTGCTGCCTGCTTTAGCTTCCCTAATTTCTCACTTCATGTCATTGCCTCCATATGCCCATGAGCAGGGCAGCCCACATTCTGCAGCTGACAAGTCTGCAAGCCCCCAGTTGAGGGCCCTGCTTCTCCATGGCGTCTGCTCCTAATCTCATTTCTGTATTTTTCCATTGCCAACAAGATCCCGAGGCATTTTTTAACCTCTTCCTCACTGGCTGCCACCGCCACTGCTACCACTCTTTGCCCAGCAGTCCTACCTCCCAGGGAAACTTTTACCTGCATCTCATTTGTTCCATTCGCCTGGAGAGTCATCCTTGCCAACTGCCGACTAGAGGTGCCACTGGTGTTTCTGAAGCCAGTGGCCCTAAGGACCTGGTGAGGACCAAGACCCCAACCAACACTCCTTCTCAAAACCTTGCCCTTCCTTAGATTTTGAACTTTCCAGGCTCAAAGTAACTTCTGTCACCTCATTGGCAGCAGAGACGTTTCATGCTGCCACATATTTTTCTGCAACAGTGGAGCAGAAAATAGTGCTCAATGTTGCCCATTCTTGATCCCCTGCTCCTTTGAGAATAGTCTGAAGAGTAGCAGGTGTTATCGTTCTGAAATTTCAACCTATTTCTTGCATAGGCTTCTTTAATATGTGTAAGGCCAGTACTATTTGCCAGATAGAAGTGTCTGCCTTCCTTTTTCTTTCTCTCTCAGTAGTCGATTTTTCTAGCATACTCCTCTAGACTTGACCTTTGTGGGGGCCCTTCTGTAATGATGCATACTTTCAGGAAGTGTACACCATCTTTCTGCTTCTTTCCCAAAGATGTTGTCCAGATGTCTGGTGTAGGAAGTGTAGCTTATGTTCTTATTCCTCTATGTGTCAGCAGTATGGGCATCACCTAAAGAGATTATTAGAAATGCAGATTCTCAGGCCCCACCCCAGGCCTACCAAATTGGAATCTATATTTTCACAAGATCTCCAGTGCTTTATAAGCACTTTCAAGTTTAGGGAACAGTGGCTTCCTTGACCTCATGGAGGTGGAATAAAGTCATGGTGCTTGGATGAAATGTCTTCTGCCTCCTCTGATCTCCAGAGAGCTGTCCTTATCTCCACTAAGATAGTACTTGGCCAATTGGGCTTTCACAGTTGAATTCAACCATCAGTCCAGTGACTCCTGGCCCATTCTCACTGAGCTTAGAGCCCTCTGGCTTTCCCATTCCACCTCAATTCTGGTTGCCTGCTCCATAACACTCAGGGTGGAGCCATCGCACCTCCTCCCCAGTGACTCCTATTGGCAAGCTTCCCAGCTAGACTCTCAGCCCTTTCTGGGCATGTCCATCACATAGGAACCAAGAGTGGCTTAAGAAAGCAAAACCTCAAGGAGAAATAGGAAGAGGTTGGTAAAAAAGGTACAAACTTTAGCTACAAGATGAATAAAGTCTGAATGGCTAATGGAAAACATGGTGACTATAGTTGACAGCACTGTATATAATTGAAATTTGCTAAAAGCAGAACTTAAAATGTTTTCAACAACAACAAAATATAAATATGTTGGGTGATGGATGTGTTAATTAACTAAATGGGGGGTCCTTTCATAATATACATATACCAAATCACCACGATGTATACTTTAACTATGTTACAATTTTATAGGTCAGTTATATACATCACTAACAGTGAAATTAAGAAGAAGTGGGGGTGGGATAGGAAAGGAAGGAAGGAGGGACAGACAGACCAACCTTGCTCTGCTTGACCATACTATATTGCAGAGTTTCTGGGCCATGTCCCCAGTGCGGAGAAGGAGGCAGCAAATGAGGGGCAGCCTGAAATCTCTTTCTAGAGTCCTAAATGGGGAGCAGAGCAATAGTTCTTTTCTCTCTGTGCTAACTTCACTTGTCTGAAGCAACCAAGGCCCAAAGTAAGAAAAACGTGAAGCCTCATCTGATTTCTTTGCTCTCCAGCCTCTCCCACCATCCTTCCACATTCCCACCATCTCTGAGCTATAAAAGGAGTGAACTCTACTCCCCAAACTAACTTTCCTTAGGTCATATCTTCCTTCTTTCTGAGTCCATATAACTCTTCTTGGTGGAGTAGGGTATCTCCAGTACACTAAGGGAGAGTTTTCTGAGCTAAGTATTCCAGTCTGCTGCTACACAAAAAGGAAGGTTAAATTTCTGGACGTTCTCAAGCCAGTTGTATGGCTTGCAAAGAATACTGTGTTGGCTGTGTCATCCTATTTTTGAATGACAGGTGCTTAATATTACTTGGGTATTTATTGTGGCATTTCTCCTGTTAAAAATTCTAACCTCCTCTCCCCTAGTTCCATCCCCAAGCAGGTAGACGACTATGGAAGACTAGAGCAGAGTTCTTGTACCTAGGAGGTAAAAAATGAGAAAATAATATAAAGTTTTGAAACAATAGCCCTGTTGCATAATGGCTGTTTCACATCTGTTAAGCCCCAAAAGTAAGCACAACAGAAGAGAGGTCTCCAGACCTACATCTAGAAGATATACTCACTGTAAAAAAAATGTAAAATACAGAAAAATATGTAATATATAGAATGAAACAGCCTAATAAACATGGGGAGAAGGCATGAACATTTCACTGAAGACATACAGATGGCAAATAAGCACATGAAAAAACTGCTTAATATTATTAGTCATTAGGGAAATACAAAGTAAACCACAATGAGATACCACTACACACCCAGTAAAATAGCTAGAATTTAAATAATTTAATTTAAATCAGTATTTTCAAGGACTTGAAGCAGCTAGAATTCAGACATTTCAGGTTGGAGTATAAAATTGTAGAACCACTGTGGAAAACAGTTTGCTTACTTAAGTTACCATATGATCCAGCCATCCCTCTTCTGGATATGTGCCCCCCAAAAATGAGAATATGTGACTTCTAGCAGCATTATTCATAATAGCAAAAAAAAAAACCCTGCAAACAACCTAAATGCCCTTCAGTGGGCAAATGGATAAAAAATAGCACATCCCATTCTATAGAATATTACATAGTAAGAAAAAGGAATAAACAATTGTTGCAGATGACAATATTGATGAATCTCAAAATAAATATGCTAAATGAAGGAAGCCAGACCAAAAGAGAAAGAGAGAGAACATCCTGCTTGATTCCATTTATAGCAAACTCTAGAAAATGCGAGCAGTTTATAGTGACAGCTGATCAGTGGTTGCCTGGCAGACAGGGAGAACTAGAGAGAGGAATGAAGTATAAGGGGGAACAAGGAAACTTTTGGGGGTGGTGGAAATGTTTATCTTGATTGTGGTGTTGGTTTCATGGGTTTGTACATATGTCAAAAGTGAACAAGTGGTATGTATTAAATATCTGTGGTTTTACTGTACTCCAATCATATTTTGATAAAATTGTTTTAAAGCTATCTGACTTCTCTTTCATTTACTTTTATGATCAGGTCAGCATTCTCATACTTTTGTAAAGATTCCTGCCAAAAAATCATCAGTCTTCATATCTTCTCAGCATGACATACAGAAAAATAAAACAGAACAAAAGGTAGATGCTCTGTATTGATCATTCATTTACCTTGTTAACTGCTATTTCTATGGGATATCCTCCTGGCATGATACTGACCGGTTAGAGTTATGGGGTCCTATACAGGTCTGGATCCTCTTCCTAGCAGAGAAGGCTCTGAGTCAGCTTCATGTTAAATGTACCATATGGTTTAGCAGAAACTGACATAAATATTTGATGATAGTGATGATAGCTAATGTTTACTAAGAACTTGCTGTGGACCAGGGCCTGTATGAAGACAGAAGGGAAAGGGGCAAAACAGTTGACATAGGATACAGAGATGGAAAAGACATCATCACTACTCTTGAGAACTCACTGTCCAGGGATTAGACACATATAAACAAAAATCCTGGGGATGCTGGGTGGCTCGGTCGGTTAAGCGTCTGCCTTCTGCTCAGGTCATGATCCCAAGGTCCGGAGGTTGAGTCCCATATCCGGCTCCCTGCTCTGTGGGGAGTCTGCTTGTCCCTCTCCCTCTGTGCTCTTCCCTACTTCTCTCTCTCAAATAAATAAAGTATTTTTAAGTCATTACCATAAAATAAGAGAAGAGTTTTGATTTGTACAAAATGCAGTGGGAGCACAAAGGATTTAGAGACTAGTCCTGCCTAGAAGTTTCCAGATGAACAGATGTAGGCTACAGTGAAGCAGTATTACAGGCAGATGTGAAAGTTTTAAGTGAAAGCAGCACTATGAGCCAGCAAAGCCAGGGCAGTGCAGGAGAGGAGACTGGAAAGGTAGGTTGCTGCCAAGGCTTTGTATGCCTTGTTGGAGATTGCATTTATCTTCTCTATAGTAGAGAGCCATTGCTGATTTTTTAGTAGAGATGTGACATAAGAATAAAATGGGTCTTAAAAAGATAATCTGGGGGCAACCAGCCGGCTCGGTTGGAAGACATGACTCTTGATCTCAGGGGTCATGATTTCAGGCCCCACTTTGGGTGCAGAGATAACTCAAATAAAAGCAATTAAAAGAGAGACAGAGAGAAGTCTTTAAAAAATCAAAAATAAATAAAAAGATCATCTGATTAAAGTGTGTGACATAGATGCAGTGTTTGAGACAGAGGAGATTAGAGGGAAGACTTGGGTCTACTGGGATGGTCCAGATAAAAATAAGGCAGTGGCAATGAGGGTGAGCCACAGGCCACAGATTTAAGACATTTCAGAATCAGACTATGTCAGAATTTGGTGACTTAATAGATGTGTAGATTGAGAGAGTGGGAGAGGATGAGGATGTGGATGATGATTTAATTTTTGTATATAGGTTCTCTTTTTTATTTTATTTATTTATTTTTTTACTGGAGTTCAATTTGCCAACATATAGCATAACACCCAGTGCTCATCCCACCAAGTGCCCCCCCTCAGTGCCCATCACCCAGTCACCCCAACCCCCCGCCCACCTCCCTTACCACTACCCCTTGTTCATTTCCCAGAGTTAGGTGTCTCTCATGTTTTGTCATATATATAGTTCTCTTGAAGTGGGATGTCTTTTCTCTGTGCTCCTGTAGTGCTCAGGCTTGCCTCTTTCTCAGAACTCATTATCCTGTATCATATTTTTTTGTCTGCTTTACTGGATGATAAACTTCTTGAGTTCAGGAATTTTATATCCTATTTAAATTCTAAGCAATGTGCTAATTATATTGGATTGGATTGGCCCTATCTGAAATAAATGGAATAACTCTAAGCTTTCTAGAAGGGATCATTGGATGATTTGGTTAAGTCTTTAGCCAAAAAATATGGAGACAGAGGAAAAGCAAGTTTGGAAAGATGGGACTGCATGAGCACATGATAATAAGCTTCATTTTGAACAGGTTAGTTTAGGTACATGTGAGAGATACTCATCAAAGAGGTTGATCTTATGTATTAGCATTGAGACCAGAGCTTAGAAGAGAGAGGTAAGGGGTGGGGAACAAAGGGGGACACTGTATCAATCTGATTGCTCTATAGCCAGCAAGTCTCTTTTAGAAGCTTAATTACTAATGAATGTTTTTTTCTTGAATGTTAAACCATACAGAAAGATAAAGAAATGACTAAAACAGCACATACTCTAAGTGATGAAGGTAAGAAATGAACAATATTTATGATTGCTCTGTTATCTTTCAGTTACATAATTATAGTTTTGTCATAGTTTTCCAAGTTATGCTTTTTTCCCATGATTATAAAATCTGTGATTTTTTTGATAAAGGAAGATATAAAGATTATTCATGGTTATAAATGTTAGTATCCCACATTTGAGTGATTGCTAGGTGAATAGGCCCTTTGGAATTTGCAAAGCAGGAAGAAGTTAGAGTCTCTGCTGGGGCTGCCTATACTGATAGGCAAAGTAAGTTTCTGAAGTACTGTGATTTGTGCAAAGAATTCTCCCCAGGAAAGCCTCTATCCTCCAATGCCACCCTTTATCCCCAGACATAAAAATACATCCAGCTTCCACCTCCACAGCTAGACTAGAGGTTAGCTAATTCTCTGTCCGTCTCAGCAAAAGATTCCCATGCATATTCCATACACACATCAGGAGTGCTAGGCCATTTCTGCCTGGGTGGCCAATCAGCATCTCAAATCCAGTATGCACAAAACCAAATTCATCATCTTCC
This sequence comes from Canis lupus dingo, assembly GCF_003254725.2. Classification (NCBI taxonomy): domain Eukaryota; kingdom Metazoa; phylum Chordata; class Mammalia; order Carnivora; family Canidae; genus Canis; species Canis lupus. Next base: position 102,079,835 of record NC_064281.1, on the reverse strand, counting down.
AGTCACCCCTAAACCTGTTCTCTGTTCCTCTTTTTAGGCACAAAGCCAGAGTCAGCTTCGACTCCTTCCTGTTGCCCATGTTCTTATATCCAAAAGTTATCATGTTTTGTCCAATCTGCCTCCTTTAACTATCTCAAAATCTTCCCCTCCTTTCCATTCACACCACCCATGCCCTTAACTACTGCAATAACATGCCTCCAGTCTCTTTCCTCCTATTAATATATCCTATAGTGGGTTGTGAATGTAATCTTCTCGAAATACAGTTTTGAGCATTATAATTCCTCTATTCAAAAGTCCTTGGTGGGTCCCTCTTGCCTACTGAATAAAGTGCAAACCAGCTCATTCTGGGGCAGGAGGAGTGGTGGGAAATTAAGCTGACAGAGTAATTTAGGGTCACAAGTTAGGGAATTCAGGCTTGTCCCAGACAGTAGTAGTGAGACACTGGAAGGCATCGTATATTTGGAGATACTGCCTTTACTTGCATGAAGAAATATATCCCTGACTGTGGTAATTCCAGACATTATGGCAGTAAGAACTATTATCATTTTTTCATATTAAAAGGTACCTTTTCTTCCCCCCGCCCCCAGGAATTAAAAATAACTCACTTCAAGCTCCAGGAGTTTCTGCTAAAACAGCAAATGTCCCCAGACATTCCATACAGACTATTTTGAAACAAGAGGCAAGTAACATTTCTTTTGTCCCAGATACAGACAGAGCAAATGAAGTATGAAATTATGATCAATATGGGTATAACACAATTTCATTCATTGAAAGAAAATTCAGAGCAGCCTTATTCCCTGAAATTAACCCCCCATAGTAATATTTTATAAAAACTGAAATGCAAACCCACCGTAATGATGCTGTGCTACTTCAGACTTCCAAAGCTTATAGCTGCCAGTTATGTTAGTGTTGTCATACTGTAAGTATAGGGACGATCAGTGACAAGTTGTAAGCCAGCAAAAGTAGTAGGACTGAGACTTTAAATGTGTTAAACAGATCCAAAGTTTGAATGTTATTTTTGCCTCAATTTAATAGAGATTTACCGGAAGCAACTTGATTGCTCCCACTTAGCCCTTAGGTTAAAGGCTCCCTAAATGATGAGCTCCAAGAGCTTCAAAGTACAGACTTGTGTCCTGCAGAGAAAGCAACAAATCGGGCTTTGAGAATCATTTTCTTCTAGTGCTGATGGGTTGTGTCAAGATAGCCATGCTGCCTTGCCCTGTCCCCTTTGTGACCAGTGATCACTCATCTGATGGGGGAAGTTGGCAGCATTCAGGGTGCAGCCTCTGGTCACAACATAGATTGCCTTTGTAGACTGCCAGATTGTCATTTTAAGAATCAAATCCATATCCCTGGCTCTATTAGCACTGCATTAACTGACTCAGCTGTTCTAAAAAGTTAACATGCTTTGAAAGAGAGGTCATCAAGCAGGAAATTCACCAAAATCTTCCCAAAAGTCTACCATCACAACTAAGGGAGAAAGTAGCATCATTTGCAATGTCCTACATGAAATGCATACTAAGCAGCAGGCTCAATTATATATAGCTGCTCAAATGTAGCATATTAGCCACAATATGCTTCTCCATATATGCAAATATTTATCAGACACCTGCTGTGTACAGGGCACTGTATCACTCTGTCAACATCCATAATTGGTATGCTTAGTTTCTGAAGAAAAGAAACTTAACTGCTTTGAGATAGTTTAGTAGTCGTACATCAGGAATTACTTTTCTTACTAGCCTCACTATAGACCAGGAAAAAAGTATGCCCTGAATGTAACATTGATGACAAACCTCATACTACATACTTTGCCCCAAAAAGTCAATAAATAAATTTAGACTTTTTAAAGGTGGCTTTAAAATACATGTGAACAATATGAATACATCAGATGGCTACATTTATTTTGAGATTTATTTTGATTTATTTTGAGAAATAGCATGACCACTTTTATTTACAATAGAATATGCTACTATTTCCCAACTTATCTCACCCATTCCATCAGTGTCAGAAAATGTACTTCCAGTGGCTTCTGTTAGCTCTCATATCTGGGCAAAAATAAAGTCTACTGTGTTAGATTTATCTTTCTATACAATTATCTAAGCAGGTAGAGCTCTTGGCCAAATCAAACAGTCACATCCTGTATGAGCGCTCTGCCTTCCAGCTTTCTAAAATCATGTCCCCTATAGCTAACTTTGTTTAAAGACCACACATAATCTTTTTAGCTGCTCAGTTGATTACCTTCCATGCTGCTCAATGCATTCTTCAGTTAATTTTAGAATAACAATGGATTCTACAAACCTGTGAATTCTGTAAATAATACATGTACTATAAACCAAGTAAAACATGTACTTTTATCACAAGTGGACTTCTAAAGTCATTTTCTTAAATGTGTTATTTTAAATGTGAGAAATAGCCAATGTTCAAATTCTTTTGAAGCTCCTTCGAGGATTTTTATTGTTTTTTTTTTCTTGTGGCATAAATAGGTGACATATGCTGATTCTAATGATAAAAGGGCCAAGAAATCAAGCTTTACCAATGAGTCAGGTAAACATTAGCAACAGTTAAGTAAATCCTGCAATCTACTAACCCATTCATTCCACTAACATTTATTGAGCTTCTGCTACATGACAGCATTATGCTAATTACTGCGTACATGCAACGTAGAAAAGTCATGGTCCCTATCCTCGGTTTTACAGTTTAGTGGGGGAACACTAATGCCAATAATCACAACCCATGATGATAAGTGTAATGGAGATATGTACGTAGTTCAGTGGAAGCATAGGGAAGCCAGGGAAACTTTTACAGAAGAAGCCACAATTGGGCTAAGACATGAAGGATAAGAAATAATTTTCTAAGCAGATGAATGGAAGGAGAACCTTCCAGGAAAAGGAATAGATTTACCAAGACAGCAGATCATTGTATGTTTTCAGAAATACAAATTTTCTTAGAATTGCTTTATCTAAAAGTTCAAGTTAGAGAATTACAGGAAATGAAGCTAGACTGCTAGAGAAGGGTTAGATCATTACATTTCTGGTAGGCCATGCCAAGAAATCTTTTATCCTGTTATTGAAGGGCAACTATCGAAGAATATTGGCAGGGGTGTAATATAATCAGAATTTGTCTTTTCTACAAAGGGAAAAAAGAATTAGAGGCGAGAAGACAATAAAAATAATGGCATTTATTGAACACTTACTATATGCCAGTTAACCATGCAAAACTCTTTATATCCTCTCATTTAACCCTCCCAACAATTTAATGAGGACAGAAGTATTTTTATTTACCATTTTGCATACAAATAAACTAAGTCTCAGAGTGGAGAATTACCCTGCCAAAGGTTTCCCAGTGTATGTGACAAAACCAAGGTTTTAGCCCAGGTCTGTTGTACTCAACCAATTCTAGCTGTGATGCCATGCTGCTGCTTACTACCATCCAAGAGACTGTTAAAATAGTCAAGGCTAGACCACAGCAAATATCATTCTCAATGGGGAAACACTAGGAGCCTTTCCCCTAAGATCAGGAACATGACACGGATGTCCACTCTCACCACTGCTATTCAACATAGTATTAGAAGTCCTATAAAAAAAAAAAAGAAGTCCTAGCCTCATCAATCAGACAACAAAAAGAAATAAAAAGGCATTCAAATTGGCAAAGAAGAAGTCAAACTCTCCCTCTTTGCAGATGACATGATACTGTACATAGAAAATCCAAAAGACTTCACCCCAAGATTGCTAGAACTCATACAGCAGTTTGGTAGCGTGGCAGGATACAAAATCAATGCCCAGAAATCAGTGGCATTTCTATACACTAACAATGAAACTGAAGAAAGAGAAATTAAGGAGTCAATCCTATTTACAATTGCACCCAAAAGCATAAGATACCTAGGAATAAACCTAACCAAAGAGGTAAAGGATCTATACCCTAAAAACTACAGAACACTTCTGAAAGAAATTGAAGACACAGGGATAGAAAAATATTCCATGCTCATGATTGGAAGAATTAATATTGTGAAAATGTCAATTCTACCCAGGGCAATTTACACATTTAATACAATCTCCATCAAAATACCATGGATTTTCTTCAGAGGGTTGGAACAAATAATCTTAAGATTTGTGTGGAATCAGAAAACACCCGGAATAGCCAGAGGAATACTGAAAAAGAAAACCAGAGCCAGGTGCATCACAATGGCAGATTTCAAGTTGTACTGCAAAGTTGTGATCATCAAGACAGTATGGTACTGGCACAAAAACAGACACATAGATCAATGGAACAGAATAGAGAACCCAGAAATGGGCCCTCAACTCTATGGTCAACTAATATTTGACAAAGCAGGAAAGACTATCCCCTGAAAAAAGGACAGTCTCTTCAATAAATGGTGCTGGGAAAATTGGATAGCCACATGCAGAAGAATGAAATTAGACCATTCTCTTACACCATACACCAAGATAAACTCAAAATGGATGAAAGATCTAAATGTGAGACAAGAGTCCATCAAAATCCTAGAGGAGAACACAGGCAACACCCTTTTTGAACTTGGCCATAGCAACTTCTTGCAAGATACATCCATGAAGGCAAGGGAAACAAAAGCAAAAATGAATTATTGGGACTTCTTCAAGATAAAAAGCTTCTGCACAGCAAAAGAAACAGTCAACAAAACTAAAAGACAACCTACAGAATGGGAGAAGATATTTGCAAATGACCTATCAGACAAAGGGCTTGTATCCAAGATCTGTAAAGAACTTATTAAACTCAACAGCAAAGAAACAATCCAATATTGAAACGGGCAAAAGACATGAACAGAGATCTCACAGAGGAAGACATAGACATGGCCAACATGCACATGAGAAAATGCTCCGCATCACTGGCCATCAGGGAAATATAAACCAAGACCACAATGAGATACCACCTCACACCAGTGAGAATGGGGAAAATTAACAAGACAGGAAACAACAAATGTTGGAGAGGATGTGGAGGAAGGGGAACCCTCCTACACTGTTGGTGGGAATGTGAACTGGTGCAGCCTCTCTGGAAAGCTGTGTGGAGGTTCCTCAAAGAGTTAAAAATAGATCTGCCCTACGACCCAGCAATTGCACTGCTAGGGATTTACCCCAGAGATACAGATGCAGTGAAAAGCTGAGACACCTGCACCCCAATGTTTATAGCAGCAATATTCACAACAGCCAAACTGTGGAAGGAGCCTCGGTGTCCATCGAAAGATGAGTGGATAAAGAAGATGTGGTCTTTGTATACAATGGAATATTACTCAGCCATTAGAAATGACAAATACCCACCATTTGCTTCGACATGGATGGAACTGGAGGGTATTATGCTGAGTGAAATAAGTCAATCAGAGAAGGACAGACATATGGTCTCATTCATTTGGGGAATATAAAAAGTAGTGAAAGGGAATAAAGGGGAAAGGAGAGAAAATGACTGGGAAATACCAGTGAGGGAGACAGAACATGAAAGAGTCCTAACTCTGGGAAACGAACAAGGGGTAGTGGAAAGGGAGGTGGGCGGGGGGATGGGGTGACTGGGTGACGGGCACTGAGAGGGGCACTTGATGGGATGAGCACTGGGTGTTATGCCAAATGTTGGCAAATCGAACTCCAATAAAAAATATACAAAAACAATCTTTAAAAAATATAGCTAAATAGGGGATCCCTGGGTGGCTCAGCAGTTTGACGCCTGCCTTTGGCCCAGGGCGTGATCCTGGAGCCCCGGGATCAAGTCCCACATCAGGCTCCCTGCATGGAGTCTGCTTCTCCCTCTGCCTGTGTCTCTTCCTCTCTATCTCTCTGTCTCTTATGAATAAATAGATAAAATCTTTAAAAATATATATATAGCTACATAGAGGAAAACCATTACCTAGAGAAAAGCACTTTTTCAGGTTTTGTTTTGTTTTTGTTTTTGTTTTGTTTTGTTTGGTGGTGAGGTGGGGTAGGGGTGGGTTCTATTCAAGTTTTTTGCCATAGTTGTATGTTAAAAATACATATGTATATAACATACATAGTGTATGTTAAAATCTTTACATTTATGTACTTAAGAAACAATTTCAGATTATATAAAGCAGTATATAGGTTTGTAAATTTTTGGAAAATAAGGGACAATATGAAGACAAAAATAAAAACCATCCAGATCCAAGGAAAAAAAATAGTCAAGGCTAGAAATGAGTCCTGAACAAAGTCAGTGGCAGTGAGGATGAAGAGCTGGGTACAGATTTGACTCAAACTAAGGAGGTCAAATGGATGAGATTTGGTTACTGATTGAATATGGGAAATGAAGGAGTTGAAGAGAACTCAGATTTCTAGACTGGGCAACTCAATGGGTAGTGAATAGTGGTGCCATTCAGTAGACAGGCAGTACAGAAATATGAACAAGTTTGGCAGAGAAAGAATTAGTTCAACTTTTCTAGGTAGATTATATTTTGTCCTCTAAATTCCCTTGTCAATCTGAGAATTATCAATAAGTATGTTTCTTAACTATTGAGAAATTAATATTTTAGGTCCCAGTGTTTTAATTAAATGCACAGAATATAACCTGTAAATCTTTAACACATTGGAGTTGTTAAGGTTTTCCTTGTGGCCAAATATGTGATCACTATTTGAAAGTGCTCCATGGACATACCAAAAAAATATATTCTCTTCTTGAAGAATAGATGGCTTTAAATAAATATTAAATTACGTTTATTGAGTATATGTCTTTACTGATTGTTTTGTCTACTAGATGTGTCCAGCCATTAAAGAGCTACACTAAAAAAAAAAAAAAAAAAAAAAAAAAAAAGAGCTACACTGAAGTTCTACATTGTAATTGCATTTTTATCAAATTCCCATTGCATTTGTAATAGGTTTCATACAGGCTCTTCAGGATATTTAATCCACCATATTCCCAGAAACTGTAGAAGAGTTATTTATTTTGTAACAGTCACATTAATTATCTATTACTAAGTAACAAATCACACCAAAGCTTGGTGGCTTAAAACACACACACACATTATCTTATAGTTTCTGTGGTTAGGAATCCAGGAACGATCTAGCTGAGTGATTCTGACTCAGGATCTCTTATGAGGTTATGGTCAAGTTGTCATTCAGGGCTGTTGTAGTCATTTAAAGGCTTAATTGGGACTGGAAGGTTCACTTCCAAGATGGTTCACTCACATGGTTGTTAACAAGAGTTCTTGGTGCTTCACCTGATGGACCTCCCCATAGGGCTTCTTGAGTATCTTCATGATATGGCATCTGGCTTCCCCCGAGGGAGTGATCCAAGGTAAAGGGGCTGAAACCACACAATATATTTTATAACCTGGTTTCAGAAGTTTTATACCATCACTTATACCCTGTACTGTTCATTAGAAGCAAGCCACTGTGTCCAACCCACACTCAAGGGGAAGAGAGTTAACCTCTCTACTTCTTGGAGGGAATATTACCGAAGAATTCGTAGACATACATCAAAACCACCACAACAGTATTATCTTCGCACTTAGTTTTTCAGGCTCATACACAATTCCAGCTCCTTCCTTTCCAAAACTGTACACCTGCAAAAACATACTCATACACAAGGAAACTCAAGAAGGCACATAGAATTTTAAGTGAATGTTTTAAAGCAGATCATTGGATTTTACTGGTTACTCACAATACACTTTACATTTATTTGGAGAAAGATAAATAGCAATGTGCCTTGACTTTGAACTGGCTCTAATTGGTAATACTATTTTCTATTATTCAGAGCAATCTGTTTGTCTAAGACTGTTTAGTGATGTAGGTGTATAATTGACATATACCATTCCAGTATTCCTATGGAGATATTCTACATGAAGTCTTCCTTTACTGTAATTATCTGGATATATTTTCTAATTCCACTTATGGAACTTTGCTAGATAGCGTACAAAGCATGTTAGACAGTATCTGAGTGGGAAGAGATTAGTGACTGTTAGACTAATAAACAAACATTGATCCAACACCTGTGTTAAAGAATTGACAATAAGTGTTATTAACAATAAGTGTTATTGAGTGCTTACTATATGCCAGACACTGTAAACCATTGTAAGTCCTACAATAGAAGGAAGTTTAGGGTGCTTTAGAAGCTTTGGCAGAGGATGCCTGTCTGTGCAGGCAGATTTCAAGGAAGGCTCTCTGAAAGAGATGACACAAGCTGAGTGAATCCTAAAAGATAAGGATTTAAAAGAGTGATATTAGAGTTATAAAGTAAATAGTAAGGGTGCAGGCAAAGGGAATCACGTGTTGTTCAAGATCTCCGGAGCACAGAATATATGTAGAATGGTGACCAGAGATGAGGCTGGTGAGGTAGGCAGTGGCCCCAGATTGTAAAGTATTTTATGCCTCCCTTGGAGTCCCTGGAGGGTTCAAACACAGTAGTGACAACAGGGAATAAAGACCTGATACAGAGCTATTAATAGACATTAATCACAGTTTTACAAGTAGCCTGTGAAGGATACCAACAAGTAGTAATTTTCTTTTTCTCTCCAAAAATTCACCTGTAGCTCAAGGAGTCTTCCCTTCTTATGATTCGTCAATTAGGTAAGTAAGAAAACTTAATAAATTAATGTGTTATTTTAAATTAACCTCTTAATAATTACATAGGAGTGCTGCTTAAGGGCAGATGCTCCCACAGAATCATCAGTTCTTATACTTCTTTTTTTTTAATCTATTTTTTATTTTTTATTTTTTTTAATTTTTATTTATTTATGATAGTCACAGAGAGAGAGAGAGAGAGAGAGAGAGAGAGAGAGAGGCAGAGACACAGGCAGAGGGAGAAGCAGGCTCCATGCACCGGGAGCCCGACGTGGGATTCGATCCTGGGTCTCCAGGACCGTGCCCTGGGCCAAAGGCAGGCGCCAAACCACTGCGCCACTCAGGGATCCCAGTTCTTATAGTTCTAATTGCATTCATTTTTTTGCAACCTCTTGGACTAAGCTAAAATTATAAAGTAGGTGGAGTTATTTCTGTTCTTATACCTTACCTCTAGTCTCACTTTTTTGTTCTATACTCCCCTAATACCCAGGGCCTTCACTCCCCTTTCAGGTAGCACTACTTCTTCCTTCCAGGTAATTTTCTGGGATCTAGATCTATTCTTTTCCCCTGTCCACATTCATTTTTTTTAATTTTTATTTATTTATGATAGTCAGAGAGAGACGGAGAGAGGCAGAGACACAGGCAGAGGGAGAAGCAGGCTCCATGCACCGGGAACCCGACGTGGGATTCGATCCCGGGTCTCCAGGATCGCGCCCTGGGCCAAAGGCAGGCGCTAAACCACTGCGCCACCCAGGGATCCCGTCCCCCTGTCCACATTCAAACATACATTACTTGTGCCTTTTGAGGTTATTGGTTTTCTAATGATGATGAATTAGTTTACATATAGTATTAATGACTTAATCTGTTACCCCATCCTGAGGATACTTGCACTGTAATCTAAAGTAATGGATCTCTAATGATGCAAAAATCAAGGACAGTGAAGATTTTTTAAAATATATATTTTATTTATTCATGAGAGACTCACAGAGAGACAGAGAGAGAGAGACGCAGAGAAATAGGCAGAGGGAGAAGCAGGCTACATGCCAGGAGCCCCATATGGGACTTAATCCCTGGACTCTGGGATCATGCCCCACGGCAAAGGCAGATGCTCAACTGCTGAGCCACCCAGGCATCCCATTTTTTTAAAAAGATTTTATTTATTTATTCATGAGAGACACAGAAAGAGAGAGAGGCAGAGACACAGGCAGAGGGAGAAGCAGGCTCCATGCAGGGAGCCCAACGTGGGACTCCATCCCAGTTCTCCAAGATCACACCCTGGGCTGAAGGCAGCGCTAAAACGCTGAGCTACCGGGGCTGCCCATCATCCCCCCCCCCCTTTTTTTAAAGGATATTCTTTTTTTGGCCTAGGTGCCTTCCAGCCCTCAAACTGTGGTGGCCACTTATTCTGCTAAAGTGCAATTCCCCTCAAACTTGAATGTTTCATGCATATAAAATAACTCCTGATGGAATACACATATCCAACACCACCATCTTTTAAACACTCAAATCAAATGAGATCCAGGATAGGTCTTATAAATTCAAAATTCTGATGAAAATGGTTGGGTAGGTGAAGTAGCATGTGGTGGTAAATGGTGTTGACATTCAGAGCAAGCTTTGTAGAAGAAGGATATTGGGATCCCTGGGTGGCGCAGCGGTTTGGCGCCTGCCTTTGGCCCAGGGCGCGATCCTGGAGACCCGGGATCGAATCCCACATCAGGCTCCCGGTGCATGGAGCCTGCTTCTCCCTCTGCCTATGTCTCTGCCTCTCTCTCTCTCTCTCTCTGTGACTATCATAAATAAATTTTAAAAAAAAGAAAGAAGGATATTATGCTTAGGAGTGATGAAGTCAGTTTCACTTACTGAGTACTCATAAGATGCAAAGATGCTGAAGGAAGGAAACTGACTAGCCCAATATTAGGATAGTTTAAAGAAATAAAAGTGAAGAATGATGATTATGTAGTTTTAGAAAGTGTTAATTCCTGCTTCCCTCTTCCTCCTGCCTTCCCACTACCCTAGACTACAGAGCTAAGAATCACTTGAGTCTTTTCAAAAGCAAATGCTCTGGATACCCTTTTGCTAAAAATCTTAGTTCAGCTAAGATGAAGAGCTCTGCATATGACCTGGAGCTTCTTCCCCATTCCCCTCAAATACATAGCATCAAAGTACTTTTAGCTATACCTAAGACAATTCTAGGCCAGAGCTAACAACACCATCTGATCTGGCTCTGCCCAATGCACCCATGTCCCATTCCCTTACCTTACAAAGAGGAACACAGGTTCAAGGGCTTGGACTTAGTCCTCTTTCTCTGATGCAGCTCCTTGCTTCCCAAGCCTCAATGCTAGATGCATCATGCCTCTTCCACCACTTACCTCTCTCCCTTCTCTCCTCTCAACTCCTTAGTTCTCTGTTTTTTCTAATACCTACACAAAGGCCGTACTGGCAAGCTTAACAAAACAGAATTAGAAACCAAAGAATTCAGGACAAAAGAAAGCAAATGTGATAAGATAGCAGTGGGGTAGACAGTTGGAATAATTAAGCTTTGCATTTAGATACTGAGTATGTTCTTATGATTGGGTTGGAAGATGAGAGGAGAAACAAAATAAAGAAGACAGCAGGTCTTTCATGCTGAAGACTGTCCTCAGAAGTCTGTATTTCATTCACTGGATGACAGTCTAATGGCTTTGAGGAGGGATGTGATATTATCAAGTCAATAACTCTGCCGAACACCTGTGACAGCAGCATGTAGGACAAATGGAAGATAGTTAAATAGGTGCCCATTACAGAAGTCCATTAATGATTTGTGGCCTGCACAATGGCCTTCCTTTTGGAGTAGAGAGAAGTATGCATCTAAGATTTGTTAAGTGGGAATTTATGTGCCAAACTTTCTTGAGAACATACTATGTTCAAAGTATGGTTCTGGGTATTAGAGGGATACCAAGATGAATAAGGCACTACCTCTGACTTCAGTTGTGCTTTACAAAGCATCAGGACAAAAGACAGTGAGATTTGAGGGATGCCAGAGATTAAACTGAGGGCAGGGCAGTGGATAAAATGTCAAGAAAAAGGAAGGCCACCCGTGGTACCACCCAGATTTTGGCTTTCAGATAAAACCACTGATGTTAGGATAAAGAGGTACTGCTTTATATTCCCATTTGGCCACTGGAATGAATAAATGGATTTGACAATAGAGGGACTATGTGTGTGGATGAGTAGGATGTATCAGGCATCACCTCAAAGCTATGGGCCTGAGATACAAACAGAAAGCCACCAATTAAATTAAGAATTAGATATTCAGGGCAGCCCGGGTGGCTTAGCGGTTTGGCGCCACCTTCGGCCTGGGTTTTGATCCTGGAGACCCGGGATGGAGTCCCACGTAGGGCTCCCTGCATGGAGCCTGCTCCTCCCTCTGCCTGTGTCTCTGCCTCTCTCTCTCTTGCTCTGTGTCTCTCATGAATAAATAAATAAAATCTTTTAAAAATTAGATATTCATCATTAGGCAGACTAAAACTTGGGTTTGTCACATTAATCCTCAAGGGGGGGCTGGCCAACCATGTGGTATCTTTTAAGTTATCTTCTGGACTAAAGTGAGTTTGTATGGAGAAGGTCAGAAGCAAAAAGGTGTATTTATAGTTTTGTGATATGACAAGTTAAACTGTGAAAAAAGTGTGTCTTCTCTTTGGGGCTTCTGAACTAATGGTTATTAATATCACTGCCCACTTTATTTAAGAAGTAGGAAGTTAGCAGTACAGATGACCTAAATCTTAGACAGTTTCCTCTAGTAGCATCAACCTATTGAGGAAAACCACCTAAGACTAGGGAAAAGTAGATGAAATACCATGTCACTCCTGGAATGATGATGGAACTTTCCAATGTAACAGCAAGTTCATTTGCATGTTTCTGTTCAATTGCATGTTCTGTCCAAGAATCTGATAATTTTTTGTGAACTGTAGATTGTACCTGATATTACAACTATTTTCTAGTGGCCTTATATGAGTCTTTCTCATCTGTCTGGTTAGTTTTGTTTTCAGTTCTTTGCCATTTCCTTTTATCTAAATGCATGTTTTGGGGGCAGAAAGCCTGTGGGGACAGGTAGCAACAAATACACAGGACACTCTGGGTTCCACTTGCTGCCTGTAGTGTGAGGTAGAGAAAGCAGAAAAAAAGAATCTGGATGCATTAGGTTCCAGAGGACCTACAAGAAGAAATTGTGCTGGAGTTGGCCTAAGAAACAGTCTTAGAAAAATAAAGCCAAAAGATAGGAACTGTATCACCAACATCAGCATTCATGTTACAGGTTCCTCATTACAAAAAAAGTAGTAATCTGAGGATGGGCTACTGCTCCCTCACCCCAGCTGAGACCCATAAGTTTTTCTTTTCCTACTAGGAATTAGGTTGTAATTTCAGAGATGAACTGTATTTCTCAAAATTGAATTGTAGGCCTTGGGGAAAAAAGTAATTTTGAGAACACAGTAAGGCCAAGTAAAAATGAAGATAGAGTACCCTTTTTCCTTTAGGAAGGTCAGGAAGAAAAAAGGCAAGTGATCCATGTAGGCAGGAAAATATGAAAATAAATTGTAATTAGAGTCTCGGGACTTTTTTAACCTTTTAAAGTATTCTATAATTTACATGATTGTATTGTTCTCTTGCTACAATTTAGTAGAATATATTTTTGTTTACATTTGGTAAATGATAATAAATAATTTTGATTAAAACATATAATAGATTGCAATGACATGGATGGAGCTAGAGAGTATAATGCCAAGTGAAATAAGTCAGCCAGAGGAAGATAAATACCATATGATTTCATTTATATGTGGAATTTAAGAAACAAAGCAAATAGCAAAGGGAAAAAAGACAGGCAAATCAAGAAACAGACTCTTAACTATAGAGAACAAAAGGATGGTTACTGGAGGGAAGGGGGTGGGAGGGATGAGTGAAATAGGTGATAGGGATTAAGATGAGCACTGTGTGATTAAAATAAAAACTTTAGGGCAGCCCGGGTGGTTTAGCGATTTAGCCCCGCCTTCAACCCAGGGTGTGATCCTGGAGTCCTTGATCCAGCCCTATATGTCAGGCTCCCTGCTTGGAGCCTGCTTCTCCTCTGCCTGTATCTCTGCCTCTCTCTCTCTCTCTCTCTCTCTCTCTCTCTCTCTCCCTCTCTAATAAATACAATCTTTTTTAAAAAATTAAAAAATAAAAAATAAAAACATTAAAAACAGTGAATAGAATATTATACCTAGAAAATGGCTATATCTAATTTGGTGTTGCATATGATTAGAAACCCATTATTTTAATCCATGGATCTTTTCCTACTATTGGGTGAGGGGAGAAGACTAGCAATTTTGAGGAGGTGGGCAAAAAGCAGGTTATCAGGAAGCTCTGATGAAGAGGAACAGGCAGAAAGGACTAGTGGGCCCCCTTGTGCCCAACCCCATGCTCTTCCCAACCCACTATGAAAACAAACATGGCTAAGTAGTTCATGAATAGTAATATTAAAGAGACATTAGTTTATGCAGCAGCTGTTTACTATTCTACTGTGTATTCAGCTATCATTCTACTCCTGTGAGTAATGGAGCATGTCCTATACCTACAGGCCAATATCTAAGTAGGAGGCTAAATAGGGGGATTAGGCAAAAAATAAAGCTTATTATTTTTTGTGAATTGCTAGACAGAAAAAAATTCTCCCAAGCACAAAGGAGATAATCTGATTCAATGTTTAGGAATTTGGGGGGGGGGGTCATTAGATAAATTATTGATCAGAAGTAATAAAATCAATTTCTTTTTACTTTTCAGACAACAGAATGGCTGTCAAGAAAAAGTATGTACGATGAAATTCATTGATAAAGCAACACGTTAAGGATATTTTATAATATGAAATTAGATAAAAATCTGTGAATCACAAAATGAGCAAAATCATCTGTTGACATTAGTCAGTCTCCCTCTTTGCCTTCTTCTCTTCTCAACTTTCACTCTCAGTTAATCTGGAGTTTTGCAGAGGTCCAAAATTACTGTTATTGGCCCTTTGGGCAGAGGGCTCAGGAAGATAGGTTGAGGGAGCACTAGGAGATTTAGTTATCTTGAGAAAAGCATCAAATACCACAAACCCACTCCATAATGGGAAGCCATCAAGGGAAATGCCTTTGCAGACCACTGAGATCTGGCTTTAGGGCTGAGCATCCTGTCCCTTGGGCATGTGAGCCAGGATGCCTAGATTTGTCTCTTAATTTTTCCGAGAGTAAGAAAAATCTTAGGATGGTACTCCATCAAGAGAAGGGACCTGGTCACCTGAGAACTGCAACTTAGACCAAGTAAAGATGAAGGTGAACATGAGCCCCAACTCATGAATACGAGAGGGGTTCAGGGGAATAGTGCACCTACACATTCTTTCACCTATACACTGCTCAATTCAGAGAACATGCAACAAACACAAAGACCTAGACTTCTGGCACCAAAAGGATATTTCTTGGTTTAATAGTATAGTGAAAAGAAGCTGAAAATCAGATTCTGTTTATCACATTTCATTTCATTAAAAACTTTAGGAATGCTCCTATTTTATATATATCAAGGTTGAAAATGCCTCTTCTCAGCTACCTTAAGAGTAAGAGTGTGGGTCTTCTGTACTTTTTCTCTGGTATTAAGAAAATGATATATATTGAAATTCTTAGCTACTATGTATTAGAACAGATTTGGACCAATTTAGCCCAAGAAGGTAAGTAACTTACCTATTAATGTTTAGCGGTTATTCCTGGAAGTGTTTAATTTAGGACACATTTATGTAAAACAAGTGTTTTTCAACCATATGTTGTTTTCCCAAACTATGTTTTTCAAACTCAACAGCCATTTTCTAGTCGGTGCAGTAGGTGACAAAGAATGCATTAAGAGAACCAGATAGTGGTGATGTTTGCACAACATTGAGAGCATGCTTAATGCCACTGAACTGTATGCTTTAAAATGGTAAAATGGTACATTTTATGGTCTGTGTATTTAATAACAATAAAAATGCATTAAAAGATTTGGGAACTGAAGTGGAAAAAAAATGGCTTTTCCTGGAGTGGTTCTCAGACCTTCTCTAATGGATCAGGAAAGATGTGCTACATACGACAAAGTGTTAACTTTTCATTGAATATTAGCCTAAACCTGAATAATCTGGAAGCTAACTTTGAAGGTAACTGGGAGACAACCACCACATTATAGGGAAGCTGGTGCCCAAATGCCAGGATATCAAATAATGCATAGCCAGAATGCCAGGCATCCAGCCTTTGTGGCCACTGACTTGCATCCACAGCTTTGAGAAATGAGTTTCTGTAGAAGGTATGCATTCTTGATCTGGCTGTCTTGAGGGTAACAATAACTTAAAAACATACTATTTTATTATAGGCAGGAGGATTTTTAAGTTCCTAAAATATATCTACAATAAGTAGAAGTACATAAGCCAGTAGAGAGTTTTGCAGGTACACTTTTCATCTGCCTCCAGTCCAGTCTAAGCTGTGACCATAAGTACAATTAACCATTGAGGGAAAGGCCATTTAGGCCTGGTCCCTCTGGGTTTCTACTTCAGCTCATGGTGAAGGCTTCCCTCTACTGCTCAGCCTTCTGGCTCTTTGAGTCCATCCCAGTTCTAGCTCAGCCTTTTCAACCTAAATGAATGTGTTTCTTCATGAACCATCCTCTGCCTCCCTCCCCAAAACAGTTGACACTGATAACCTTTTGCTGGACCCAAAGCCTGTTCATTTTCCCCAAATCATCAGTGCTAGTTGTTGACCATTAATTAATCCCTAACACGTAGCTGTAGTTATCTGCATATATGAAAACACAGTGAACTGACAGGAAGGCAGCAACAGGCAGGCCACAGAGGCCACAGGCTGACCCCTCCACTGTGGTACTTTTTCACTCTTATCTACTAGCAGGACAGATGCCTACATAAAAGGAGGCTATCTCTGCAAAGGCATATAAATGTTTTGACTGCAAATTTGTTTTGTGTTAGAGATAATCTGGTTTTTATTTTTAAGAAATATGACTTGGATCATCAACGCAGTCTTACTTCTTGCCAGAGCATTTGTGTTCTGTGAGCCTAGACACCCACTTATCTTTATTTTTTAACCAGGAATCCATTTATGCTCAGCAATAAATGCTGAAAATCAATGTTCCAAGGGATTTTGAATCAAAGGGAATCTTATTCAAAAGAATAGATTATAGCCACAGAGAATAAACCAACTTGAAATTAATCTCTTCATCTAAATAGATCCTTTCCAAAAATAAAATAAATAAAAAATAAATAAATAGATCCTTTCCTGTGTTCTCTCTACACACCATAGCTGGATTCTAGCTATGTATTGTTTGATAAAGGAATGAAAGGTTAGCCCCTGTCCTTACAATAGAGTAAATTCATATGTGATTTCCCTTGTGTCCTGCTTACCTCCTTTCCAGGTAACTTCAGAAGAACTGAACAGTATAGTTCATAATATAATGACCTGGGTTGTGGCTGCAGTAACCAGTGTATTATATCCAGCCATCACAAAATATGAAGAAAGGTTGCAAAATATTGCATACCCAATGCCTGATGACACTACCCTCTCTTCCAGTAGTATGAGTTTCTGCAGCACATGCAGTGAAATGCTTCTATATGAAACAAGCATTCAGGCAGCAAAATTTCAGGCAGAGGCCTGTGCAGACACAGCTGACAGGTCAGTAGGGCAACCAGTGGCACCCGTAAAACAATCTTCTGCCCACAAAGAAAGAACAGTTACAGGGAAAACACATCACAGGAAAGAACAACCTAAAACCTCTGAACCTAAATATGATAAGACTGCTGAACCCCCCAAGCTTACAACCTATAAACTCGATAGTCACCTTTTCACACGGACTGAAACAGGTACAAAGAAATCTGAAGATGCTACCACTAAAACAGATGGCTTAGAACACCCACTGTCTTCTGATGAAAAACCAAAAGTTGTAAATGAGATACAGGAGTTAAAGAATGTTTTTAATAACTTTAAATATCACCTAAAAGAGGAATCTGAGTCAATTTTAGAAAATATACTTCATGAAATGGTGTCTGAATTAACCAAGACCATCCCCACTCTCACTTCTGTTACCGCCGAAACTTTGGTTGATCACACTGACACTGACAAAGGAGACTTGCTCCCCAGTGTCAATATCTCTTCAGCAGCAGCTGAAATTATGGAAAATGTGCTTGAGAAGCTACAGTCTGCAGTTGAGAAAACATGTATTGAGTTATTTTCGCAAGAAAATCAGTCAGTTCACTTTAAATCAGACTTAACAGCCAGTAGGGAACATTTCATGTCTTCAGAAGAAAAAACTTCAAAAGCTTCACTGCCTTACACTGTGGAGAACATGAGTGGTATTGCAGAGGATATGATTCACGTGATTTTAGAAAAGTTGGCAGCTCTTGCATCTTCTAAGCAAAATGAACTTGCTCATCTTGAAATCACGACTGACCTTGCTTATCGGCAACACAGGGAAGATCCAGTATATATGTTCCTTCAAAGAGCCAGCAAAAGGAAATCCAGTGCTGAACCTGACGCAGCCAATTTGATTGGCAAAGAACACATACAAAACTTGGTGTCAAATATTTTTTCTCAATCCTCTCTGGTTGGTTATATAGAGGAAGCAATCAGCACTATACTAAATTATATACAAATTGGACTTAATAATGAGAAACTCATTGCATCTGAGGAAACAGTCATCATCCTTCATCTACTTGATGATGTCTTGACTCAGTTACATCAGAAACCAGAAAAAACAGATGTTCAAAAGAGAAGATACCCCGGACTGAGTAGTCTTTCTGGCCCTGAGGAAGAGCACAGACTCGCCAGCACCAGAACAGCTAATGATTCTAGACATGGATGTCTCTTTTCACCCATTAATGTTCCTGGCATGGTTCTTTATTCTGAAGATGAAAACAAAGAAATAGACAAGATTGTGGAAAATGTACTGATTTCATCTATCAAAGATGAAAAGGCAAAATTACAAGAACAGGTTTCTGATCACTGGTTAACAAGGGAAAATGCTGATTTGAAGTACAAAAGAAATGTGAACTCACCTACAAAACCAGCTTATCAAGACCAAGTAGCATTTTACAAATGGGGATTAAAGACTGACCTTCCAGCTTCTGGTAATAAGGGCCTTTTTAAGGACAAGCCATGCTTGAATAAAGACCTTTTGCTTTTCAGCCAAGAGGAAAAGCATCAAATACAAAAAGCCTCAGAAAATATAATTACAAGTATTTTAGCACAGATGCTCCAAGACATATCTTCTGGGCCCTCTGGTCACTTCGATTATAAAAATGATAAGAAAGCTTCACTTCTTACCTCAGGAAGCCCACAAGATCTGTCCAATCAAGAATGGATGAACCAGATGTTCTCTGTGTCAGAAATCCAAATAGTAGCTCAAGAAATTGTAGATGCTGTATTAAAAATACTTCACATAGCTTATAGTCACATTATCAGACATTCTTCATCAGTACCTCAAACTCCTCTAGATAATGCTGACATACCAAATGAAGAGCCTTTAGAAATACGGCTGGAGAGTAAAAGGAAGATGAAATTTTTATCTGTACTTGACACAGACCCTACAAAACATCCCTGGTTAGAACCTGAAGAAACTAAATCAACACCTGAACCTGCAGTTCACATTAATGATAAGATCACTTACACAATTTTTAAGAAGCTGAACTCATTTATTAGTCCAAAATTGCAAAACCACCTTAAACCAGAAAGCCCTGTGGACCATTCGAAACCTGCACCTGACAAGAAATCTTCATTTCAATATTACCTTAGTACTTACACAACTAAAGTGGTAAAAATTGTTTTGGATGCTATGCAGAAAGAACTGAAATACAATAAGAAAAATCTAAATCTTGGGAAGAGTGACCCTCCCAAAGGCTTTATTGATACAGGAATTTTTGCTGACAATGAAAAGGAATTAGACTCTTTTGTCACAAAGCTAAACAATGACATTATGACAGGTTCATTAGCAGCTTGCATTTATGAACTGTTGAGTGGAAATACAGGTAAAAGCAATGTTCTGCTCCCTTCAGATAAGGTAAGGTCTAAAGTCTCATATGAAACTTCTGACAATGATCAACAAAAACTTGTGCCTTCTCAAAGTCCTCATATGCTAGAGGAAGTTCACAAATGTACCGGATTGCAAGTGTTAGACAGAATTGGGGATACTTTATATGATATGATACACAAGCTCATAGGAGACCATCCATGCTCTCCCCTATCTGATGAACAAAACAGAGAGTGGATCAAGAATTTGAGAACAACTGCATTGCAGTCTAATATTCAGCTCATTTCTTGTATAATTCTAGAAGATGTCATTAGAAAATTATGTAGTGTTGAGATGGATCACATTTTCACAAATTCAGAATTTAAAAATATCTCAGAATATATTGATACTGACAGCATATCATTTGCTTTGCTTATTGAGGAAATGGGCAGATGCTCTGACATAATCTCTAGCATGGTGTCCAGTGTGATCCAGCCAGGTAGTCAAGGGGTGACTAACGACAAGGGAAAGACAACTGCCCCCAAACCAGGGACCACAAAAGAAAAGTACCCAAATAAACTGGAAGTCATGGTTTCCAGTATCTTTGAAATGGTTTTTGCTAAGTTGAAAGAGTTTGCCAAAAGAAATTTAGAAACTCTGGGCGCTATAATCAATGAAAATAAAAAGAGCAGTAAGAGGTACTGGGAAAGTGAAAGTATCAACATCTGTACAAACACACGTGAAAAACAATTGCAGTCTGCTTTATACATGCATGCAAAGAAAGTATCAAGTACTATTTTGAAGGCTATTCAAAAGGAATTAAATGTAAGCTTGCCATATTTGGAAACATGTATAACCAAGCCACTACAAGATAAAGAAGTGCTTAAGAATCTAGTCAATCTAATTTTAGATGCAGGGGCCCCTCATATATTTAATGAAACTGAACCAGAAGAGCAAGAGATTGAAAATTACAGATACAGGCCAACTTATGGAAATTTTCTTCCAGGAGGGGCTGACCCAGAGTCACATCTAGATGATCCTGCAGATATAGAGAAAGAAAGTGCTGGAGAGGAAATCTCACCAGAAGAGACTAAACCAGAATCTCTTATGCAATGGGAACTAGAAAGGACATTTAAAAAAATTGAAGTAGAACTCAATGAGCCAGGAAAGTCCCCAGTTGTGCCCATTATAAGAAATATTTTGAATGAAATTTTTCAGAATGACTTAATTGATCAATTAAATGTGCTTACTCTCTCCCAATCCTATTTATGTGACATTCCTCATCCTGGTGATAAGCCAGTTGCTCAAAAATCAATTCAATCTATGGATAAAAGAATGGATCTTTTAGTGTCTGAGGCAGACGTAACCGTTGTTGCAGATAACGTTCTTAGAACCATACTTCAAAAACTTTATTCTGCTGTCATAACAGATAGAAGTGCAAGTGAAAATACATATAACACTATCACCTACCCAGGAAATACCTCTTTTCCTGAATATGCCAGTGGAGAAAAGGCCTCTCTTCACTCTACCACATTGGACAGAAATCCATGTACATTTCAGTCCACATTTAGTAGTGGTAAAATGACCAAAAGGAATGTAGTTGAAGGTATTATACAGTCAGTTTTAACAAATTTAGAAACATTTGCTACTTCCAAAGTGACGGCTCTCTTTTGTCCTCATATCAGCTTCACAATTCCATTGGCTTTGCCTCTATGGGAGGATGAGACTGCTTTAAGCCAACCATGGCTATCAACCAAAGATTCCTATTCTGATGAACAGTTTTCCTATTGCTTAGTGGATCATAACAAATCAGGAAAGACCACCTCAATATGTCAACTGACTGCCTGTAAATTAAATACATATGCAACAGAAGTGGCTAGACAAATTTTACAAGAAATCAAACGTGAGTTAGATAAAGAAACAAAAAGTCCACTCTTAATCCACAATATTGTGGTTTCTGACAGTATCCCAAGTCAGATTGTTAACACAGTGTTAAGTATTGTGTCTACTAAAGGCAAATATGAAAAAAACCTATTTGACAGAGAGATTAATCCAGATCAGCCAGAACATATTGTTGAAAAGCTGTTCAATAAAAGTGATTATCAAAAAAAACTTCAATTGCAAATACTAGATACTATTAGGAGTATCTTAAGTGACATCTGTGAGAAAACACTAGATGAGAATAATCTCCTACTTGCTGCGTCTACTCTTAATAAATTTAACATAAGTGGGAAACATTTAGAAGCAAACTCTGCAACAAACCCCAAGTGTGTAAATAAGACTATTTCAATGCTTTTAGTTCCTAAGTCGTGTGTCACTATGATTTCCAGTGATATGGTGGATATTGTTCTTCAAAATCTCACTTCTGCTATCATGCTTGGCATAAATGCAAAGGATTCTATTTCTCTGAAATTGCCCCTGACATTTTCTGATGCATTTCCCAAAGCAGAGCATCGACAATCTCCTGTTGCAGACTCAATGAATGAGGTGATATTTCCATATGCAAGAAAGGGAAGAGATGTACAGCTGAAATCAGTTTATTCTGATGATAATCAGACAACTGTACTTAAAAAACAAGATGCCAAGAAATCTGCTTCCAACCCATATGAGGAAAATGTTCACTTCATTACTAAACCCATTTTGAATAGATTAAAATCTTTTGCCACAGAAAGAATTAATTTGCTACTTACTCCTGATACTGATTCTACAGAAAAAACATATGTTGGCCCAGAATTTACAAAGTGTAAGCAAAACAATAGTGCAATTCTTGAAACAAACCAAATGTCATCGGATGTGAATATACTAAAAATCTCAACAGCTAGAACCATTCTTGGTCAAGAGGTCACAGATTACACATTTTCTAATTACAGGGAAAAACATGGACCTGCAATTCATATATCACAAGCCAGTCTTAGGGATTATGCTGACATAATCACCAGTACCATTTTGATGCTTATAAAAAATGACATAGATATAGAAATCCAAAAGATGTATTCATATCCAAACAATACTTCATTCCAAGAAAACATAATTGCAAGTGAAACTGTCAACAACATCTTAAAGAGTTTACATGATAAAATATCTTTAAAGACGAGTAGGTTTTACTCACAGCAGAATTCTAGCCTGTTTATGCAACTAGCTGTACAAAATGAAATATTGCCGGGTCAAAGAAAGATGGAAGACAACGCTGAACTGTCTCTTTTTTCAAAATACCCATATCAAAACCGAATTATGTCAGAAGCAGAAAACCTGAGAAGGGTTTTGGAAGAAATATTTAGAAATGGAGAATCTAAACAGGAAAAAACAACTGCTTTGTTAAGTGCAGTTAAGGAAATTTTAAAGAAGGTGTATCAAAGGGTAATGGAAGACATAGACAATTGGCCTCCATTTAACGAACCCCCCCACTTTACATTTGATTCTAAAATGAAAACAGCAGCAACACAGAAGAAAACCTTGCAGTCACATATAAACAACGTTGCAAATGACATAGTTGAAAGTATTTTCAGAAAAATGTTTTCAATAGTAATGACATCCTTATATGAAAAGAATGAGACCAAGGGAGAATTGGAAGTATCTGGCCATGATGAATTACTGGTGAATCCAACATGCTTTCAGGAATTGAAACAAGCAGAAAGAAGTGTTCCCCTTGAACATGGGATACTGCAAATTTATCCTTACACAGGCATCAGAAGTGTCACTTCATTAGAAAACACCTTGTTGCAATTTTCTCCATCACGAGTGGGTGAAGAATTGGTCCAAAAGGTCCTCAAAAAGATCACAAATTTTGTTTTGCCGTATCTAGAAGAGAATTTGTCCCCTAAAGATCAGTCTGATGGAGTGCAATCTCTGAGACCATGCAGTTCTAGTTCGAAAGGGAGCCCTAATGTAAGTTTTAGAACAAACCTCAAAGCAAAATCAAACGTTATCTCTTCACCTAAATCTGGAACAAAACCACAACTAGGACCTAGTGGTGCTAAAGCCAAAAGCAAGTCCAAGTTAAGTCCTAGGGAGAGGACTTTCAGAGGCAGTCAGTCCAATACTGCCATTGGTCTGCCATACCTGGTATCAACAGGAGATGCCAAAAACTCCTTAGTGAGAACAAAACTCCCCACTGCGGAACTAAAAATGTATGCCAAGGATATAATAATCAATATTCTGGAAACAATTCTGAATGAATTTGAAAAGGTGAGGCAAAATAGACTAATGGTAAATGTAAACACTTTAACTTCTGATCAAATCATGACAGCAAGTAAAATAGTTAATGCAGTTTTGCAAGGATTATATACTACAAAGAATGAAAATTTGGCCAGCCAAATAAAAGGCTCATACTCACATGATCTCAAACTTTCACAGGGGAGTTTTAGGACAATCTCTCTTGCAAATCCAGAGCCCCATTTCTCTTTGGAGAATGTTTCTTCTCCGCTAGAGAAAATCTTCCCTAAAGAAGATATTTTTAGACAAATGTTTGATAAATGGCAAACAGAATCAAATGACATGGAAAATGAAAAATATAAACTATTGATGATAGCTGAGACTGTTTTGAATGAAATTTCAATGAAAACAAAGGAATTAGAACAATCTGTTTCACTTTTAAATTCCTTACCTCTTGAGGCTTGTGAAAGCAGGTACCATAACTTTAAAAGAGCTGCTTCTGGAGCTGAGGGCTCCCAAGCACAAATTAATATATTTGGTCAGGAAATTGTTAAAAAGCTATTAGAAAAATTAGAGGTATACTTCATGACTCAGATGTTCATAACAGATGGTAAAGAAATGCTAGAAACCAAGAAAGAAACTACTACTAGAAGTCAGTGTGGCTCCTTAAAAACAACCAACCTCAACAGTATTCCTATATATCACACAAAGTTGGAAGACAAAATATGTGAGGGCTTTAGCCACCGAATTGCTCAAGAGATCATGGAAGGGGTTCTGAACACCTTAGAATCATTTGCAGACCTACAGTTTAAACATATCTCTATGTATGCCTTTTCTGAAATTGCGAAAATACCTATTGAAAACTTTTTTGCTGTCCAACAGAAGCCATTAATGAAAACAATACTGCCCAAGTTACAACCACCGTATAAGTTTCCTAAGGAATCTAAATCAAGTAATATGATTTCCCAGGAGGACACGCACAACACCCTTCAACAGCTTCACTCGTTCCATTCAGAACTGCTTACTTATACTGCTAACACTGTCAATGACATGCTTGGTATAATTAAAAACAGGTTAGACAAAGGAAAATGCCAAATGGAACCATCTTCAATTAGCACATTTGAAGAAAACATTGTGGCAAGTCAGCTCATCAGCACACTGATGGACCAGTGTACTCACTTCTATGAGTCGAAGATCAAAAGCCATCCAAAGCAAAATCTGCCCCAAGTAGCTGAAAATGCCTACACTGCCAGTTGGCCCAGATTTGCAACAGGGGTGGAAATGTTCACTTCAAAGTCAAAGGGAGTTAGCTGTGGGGATGATCTTCCACAAATCCCTAGCTTATTTTTGTATTCAGAGGAAGATAGAAAAGCAAAGGAGAAGACGTCATCAAATCTACCTTCGTATGTCAGATACTCTGTAGAAGATACTCCTAAAACCACAGAGCCATTGGAAGAACTTGAATCAGAACTTAAACCATTATATTGTAGAAGTGAAGGCCAAGGCCTCAGCCATTTTGATCAATCTGTGAAGGCAAACAGCTCTCTCCCAGAAGACAATGTCTTACAAAAACTATCTCAGAAATCCAGTGACTCTGTGGAAGCAGCATCACAGCACCCCACGTCCTTTATAGAAATGGAAGAAAGTAAAAATCCAAGAGTTCTTCACTATGAGCTGCCCAAACCAGTTCTTAAGCCAAACCAAATGCAGACAACAGTTTCTCCACTTAAAATATGTGTAGCTGCCGAAAATATTGTTAATACCATGCTATTGAGTTATGACCTTCCAAGTCAAACCCCACATATTAATGAAAGTATAGAAACAATGAAGCCAATTTTTATATCAAAGGCAGAGCCTTTGTCTAGAATGTCTGAAGAACAAAAGGATGAGAAAAGCTTGCTTAAAATATGGGAAGAAAGAATTAGCTCTATAACCAAAGGAAAAAATAAAAACCTTACAGCAAGTGGAGAAGATTTCACTTTACTAGAAAAGTGGAAAGACAAGTACCCAAAGTTAGAGATAACAGAACCCCGCAAAGAGACTGAAGTCATTACTTTTGCTGATCAGGAACTGGGACCACATGAAATCCATCTTGTAGCAAGATATGTTACTACAGCTGTGGTCACACATTTCAAGAACTTTGAAACCAGAGGTGAGTGAGGAGGGATGACTTATAAAGAGGTGGCATCATTTTAGAGGAAAAAGGTCAATGAGTCTTATTTGTAACTCTCAAATCCAAGAAGCTCCATTCATTGCTTCTCTGAAAATAGCCTTGGATTTGGGGTGGTTGTTTAACGATGTGTTTTTCAACTGGTCAGTATGCTAAAGGAAAAAAATGTTGACAGATTTACATAATTTTTATTTGGAGAGGTGTTGTTCAGTTTTCACTATCAACAGATAGAATTAAATGGGCATAATTTAAAGTAGATATTTTGATTGGGCATGAGGTATCGCTATGACATGATGATGTCTTGCTTGGGACATATAGCTGCCCTAAAGGCAATTCCCAGGTAACAGTTCAAAGAAAGTTTGCTTTGTCTTGTGTTTATTTTCTTAAAAAGACTTCTAAAATTATAGTCAGGCTTCATACATAGTTGACTGTAATGATCCAACTTCTTTTTGAGATATACAGTTAAAGTCTTTGCAATTATTGATGATACAGTTTGTAAGAACAATGGCCTTAAACTTCTTCTGTTCATGTTCAGTGTTCTGACTTAAGTTCTTTTTAAGTACAATACTCTAAATCCATGCTTACAAATAGGATATCTGCACTCTCTTCCTGTAAATGCTGAGATGCACATACTGGTTTGAACCATATGAAATAACCATTTTTATGTGTCAAAACTGTCAAACATCAGAAATTTCATCCAGCTCAACTTACTGTGTACTATATAGTCCCAAACTGGATAATTAGCTAAACAGTTGAAAATGGCTTCAAAAGTTAAATGAGGTCTGTAATCATGACTAGAATCACTTTAGGGCATTGCAACTAAAGCTGAAAATCATTTATCTGCCCCAGGATTTCGCTATACAAGGAATAAACCAGCACTTAGAGATCTGAATTTTATTAGGCTGTTTTCTTCCTTCTTGCCAAAGTAAAGTTCCACAGGTGGGATATAGAGATTTGAAGAAAACTCAGTTCCTTTCTTGACTAGGTCTTTCTATTTCTTGAATTCATGTATAAAAAAATGCTAGTGTTTTGAATGCTCAACATTTCCCCTTAATGCATGCTAAAAATCGTAATGTTTTCTATTTTAAGGTCCTCTTGATGACAAAGTATCTATTGCATCCACACTGTTAAGGAAAAAATATGAATTCAAACAGCCTCTAGGAAGCATTAACTATAATTCTTCACTTTATCAATTTTGTGAACATCTCACTGAATTGGTTATTTCCTATATAATATCAAGGCTGTCTGATTGTACTGACGATGATGGAACAGAACAGAAATCACTGGAAAACCAAGATTCATCTTTTAGCAAGGTTATTTTAATTCATTCACAAGTATTTCCAGTTTCTACCAGAGGACTTGCTTTAAGCATTTCTGAAATCATTATTCGAATCCTTTTTAATAGTGAGATTTTAAAGGTGGACTCTACACAAGAAGTCATTTCTGTGAAAACAAAATATATTTACTGCCCAAGAGTAGCTGTGGCTGACTTTGACAATCTCTTTCAGGATCTCTTAATAGGAGTGATCCATGTTCTGTCCAAAGAAATAGGAATAAAGCACCAGCCTGACAGCAGAGGAAGAAACAAACAACTCTCCATGCTGAAAAGCCATAGTTTGCCCATTCACAACAAAACCAAAACTATGAAAAGACAGACAGGCTCCAGAGATTGGAAATCATCTCCTACTCACCAAATTAATCAACTAGTACAGAAAAATCAACTAAACTCTCTGGAATGTAAGTTAGGCACTCTGGTCGGTAGCCTAAAAACACGTGACTCCAAAGAAGTAGTCAATAAAATTTCCAATATTGTTTTCAGTTTGGTTTTGCCAGATGAATGCCCAAATTGGGATAGGGATTCTGGTAAAATACCACAAAAAAGTTTCCTATCTTCAAATAACCAGCAAAGTCATAGAATACCTAGAAATAACCCTGGGCTCTCCCCAAAATCAGTTTTTATTCTGAATCTTGTATGTGAGACACTTATTAAAATACTTTTGGAAGAATATACAGCCAACAGCCTCCTTACAGATGGTTCTCTTTCTGGTGAAATACCAGCAGAAGGTCAACTGTGCAACGTACTTCAAAATATAGAGAATTATTGCAGGGGAACAATCAACCATGGCTCACCACTTGAGGATTATGACGTGTCAGGCCTTTTGGAAAATCTGGCAGAAATAGATCAAGAATCTATGCTTACTATTATTTCCCATGCCTTGGTAAAATCTTTAATGGAAAAACTGTCCTGTGGTATATACCGACCTCCCAGAAGTCCACTTTTTGCAAACAAACATTTAACGTATAGAACAAGAAGAAGACTCTCTGGTTTCCCAAAAGTAGAAAGGCCAGAATTAAAACATTCAAGACAGGGTAAATGCTCTGTAAGATTCATGAGTTATGACAGCAAGCCTTTGACAGAACCACTGAATAATCTCAGGGTGATTCATTCCAAAATGAAAGCTCCATTTGGTAAGCAGTTTTCAGGAAAATTCCATCCTCTACCTCCTCTTCAAAGACCAGGTAAAAAGGAAGTGAATGCAACAGCCATTCTTAACACACAATATCCAGGAGGCATGAACACAGGAGTTTATTCTGCCAAATTTCTGGAGGAAATAATCGCAGACATTTTCCTTAAGCTCTCCACCTCATTGCAGAGCAAAAATGTAAACATCACTGAAGCTCAACTCAATGAGGTAAATATATTAGATGTCAACTCCGTGGTGAATGAGTTTAACAATGCTCAAGTCACTGTTTTACGAGATGTTGAAGAAAGGATATGTTTTCCACCAATCGATAAACAAACTGTTAGAAAGATTGCCGACTCAGTTAATAGTGATGTTTCATGGGAATATGCACTACAAGTCACTGGTGGAAGTCGTCTGACACATGATACCACCTCAATAGCAGAACAGATAACTAATGGCATATTGAAAGAGAGTGTAGACTACCAACTCCCATTGTGCTTTGTAGGAAAGCTCATGCCTAATTCATATTACCCTCTTAAAGCTGAAAATATATTGCAGAAACTTCAAAACAACCTGAGAGAACTTAATTACCAAGATCAACATTCAATGGGCTATACTACCGTGTTATCACACTCATTTTTAGAAGATGTCATCAGGAAGCTATTATCTCAGCTCATTTCTCCACCTTGGAAGGCTTCATGCTTGGGAAAGAAGTATTTATTGACTTCAGATTTTAATAAGATATCCACCTGTATAATAAATAAGATTTTGTTAGCCATTTCAAAGCATAAGATTTGGCTCACTAAATATGACTGTCAACATCCATATACAGAAAAAACCCTTCAAAATATGGTGGAGTCTGTTTATAATAATGTTTTACAGATGTCTGACTCTCTTGTGTCAGTCCAGAAAAGCGTAGTAAGCCAAAGCCCACTTATGATTGACCGAATAGCCAGTCTCATTATTCAAGAGATTATTGAAAATCATCTTCAACCTTTCTTGTGTGGAGAGGGCTTACCTTGTTCAGTGACTCCACTGGATGAAATATCGAATATGGTTAAAGAGGTTATCAGTGAGGTCACAGAGTCCCATAGACCCCAGAAGCCATCATCACTAGGAATGGACTTTTATCCTAATGCATTTGTAGAAGATATCATTGCCAGGCTATTATCAAAGGTCTTCAGTCCAAAATATAACACTGAATGTGAACTGGATAAAATGACCCAAAAAATAGTAAACTCAATAAATAACCATTTTAACAAAGCTAAAATCTGCATTCTTCGTGATAACCAAGAGCAGGCTTTCCCCACTGTAGATCTAGACACTGTGGATGAACTCGTCAATTCAGTTTACGGAAATATTCTGCAACAGCATGGGCTAACCCTTGAGATTGATAATGAAGAACTCAAAGACAGTGATATTTTTGCAGAAAATGTTACCAATTTAATTGTAGCAGCTATTTCTGATTATCTTCTTCACCCACTGTTTTCTGGGGATTTGTCAGCTTCCTCTCATGCTACTTTAACAGCAGAGAACATTATTGAGAACATCTTTAGTGGCAGCAGTGAATCTACCAAGCCAAGCCTGCATTTATCTCCATATAATACCTTGCTGCCATACACACTCTTAGAAGACCTAATTAGAGTGCTATTATCTAGAATATTTCCTTCCACATATAACATTGTTCCATATGGCAAAACCCCAAAAGGCAGATCAAGAATTAATTGTGGTGAAATCTCTTCAAAGCTAATCAGTGATATTAGGATGAAAATTTCCCAACATGAAATTCGATTTTCAAAAGATGAAGAAGAAACCAAATCTATTTATTCAGAGGATGATGTTCAGCATCTCGTTGATTCTGTGTTCAGAAATATGTTGCAAAACTCTGGGTCTCAAGAAGCAGTTGAACACGATATCATAAGCAGTAACAATGTTCTTATTGATAGAATAGCATGTTTTATCATTAAAAATATCTGTCAGCAGCATCTCCATCCATTTGTGTATGGAAAGTCATTACTTCCTCCATCATATACACACTTTGATTATATGAGAAGGCAGGATTTTTTTGCTGGTGTTTACTCCTCAGCATTTTTGGAAGATGTGATCTCTGGGGTTTTAAGCAAAATATTCCACAGGGTGTTAGGTATTGTGCAAACAAACCCATTAAGAGATTCAGGAAAAGAACTATTGGAAACAGCTGAAAAACTCATATATTTGATAACAGAAGAATTCTCAAAAGCTCAAGTTAGTATCCTAGAAAATGCTAAGGAACAATTGTGTTTGCCACCAGTACATACAGAAGTAGTGACTGAAATTATTGACACGGCATATAGCAAAGTTTTACAAGAATATGAACTGGAAACTGATAAAGACTTTCTCAGTGATACAAAAACATTGGCTGAAAGAGTAACTAAAATTATCCTGGCTGAAGTTTTTGATTTCCAAATTCATCCAGATTTCATAGCAAAGCTGCCCTTTAAACCATATTCAAGACTCAATGCTGATGCTTTGATAAAGAGAGTTCATTATGCTATTAGTAAATTAAGAATCCGAAGACAGACTTATACAACATATACCACCATATTATCACATACACATTTAGAAAAAATTGTCACTCAGGTTTTATCTCAGATAAATCCATTGAAGGACAGTGCAGAAGATCCAGACTTTTTGCAGTCAGACTCCAGCAACACAGTTGTGAGGCTGATTGATGAGATCATGTCAATAATTTCTAAACATGCAATATGCATTATTAAACATGGAAATGAAAAACAAAATGTGATTTCAGAGAAAGATATCCAGGCTATGGTTGATACCATTTATACTGATATTTCTAATTCAAATCTATACCAGTCTCTTACAAAAGATAAAAAAGGCATAAGTAATATACCCATTACAAAAACAGCAAGTTATATAATAAAAGAAATATTTAACCATCATCTTGAGTCATTCTTATCTGGAGACAAAACTCTTGCTTCAGGTACAGTGGGTCAAACTTCTCATCAGAGAGCAACAGATCCTAAACAAAGGGAATTATTGCTTATTGTGAATTCAGCCGTCTTTTTAGAGGATGTAATTTCTGAGCTTTTATGCAGAATCCTTTATGTATTCTCACATAATGTCTTGGCTGCCAAAAACTCATGTAAAGCAAAAACCAATGTAACTAACATTGTTACTACATTAGTAAAATCAATTGTGCTGGAATTCACCACATCAGAAATTTTAGTTGCAGATCACTTGGATGAAAGTCTGCATTTTTCAGAAGGATATAAAGAAATGGTTGAAAAAACTGTCAGCCTAATTTATGAAAAAATATTAGATGATTATAAATCTCTGATTCATATTTATAGAGCTATACAAAGTGATGCCATCAGTTTTGGGGGAAAATTATGTTATTTGCTATTAGGAGAAATTTATGATTATCAAGTGGAGTCATTAGTTTTAGGAGAATTAGTAACTTCTTCCTATTCCTTCCTCCAAGAGGAGAACATCATCAGAAATGTGCTTGACAGCATCAACAATGATAGCCATGTTTTACCATCATGCATCACTGTATTGCCGCGTTCTCTTTTAGAAGATATTACTTACAAGCTTCTAGCACATATATTCCCTTCATCGGAGACTGAAACTGAACTAAATGAGAAAGAGGTGCCACCAGATTATGAGTTTGTGAATGCAGCCTCAAAACTGGCTGATGAAATTATAACAGAAATTTCTGAACACGAAATTAGACTTGCCACAGCAGAGGAGCATGTAGAAAGTATGCAATTAGGGGCAAGTGAGAACTTCGTTAACTCCATATGTAATGATATTATGAAAAAACTTCAATTAGAAAATGAAACATGGAGTGATACATACAAAAAAGGAGGCTCATTCCTCAAGAGAATAGCCGGTTTCATTATGAAAGAAATTGTGGACCACCATCTGCAGCCATTTTTATGTGATGAAGAATCATCTCTCTGTGACTTACCCAAAAATGACCATGTCATTGAACTCTTGAACCCTGGTAAAGAAAAAATACCAAAAGGCTTCCCACAGGCTTCTGTGTATAGTGCTACATTTTTGGAAGATATTATAATTGACCTTGTTCGCAAACTTTATACTTTCCCAAGTATTGCTGAAAACCCTAAGGAAAAAGAGGTATCAGAAAAAGACTGCATGAGCATGGCTATAAAATTCGCAAATGCCCTGATAGGGGAATTTAGAAAAAGTGAAATCAAAGTCCTAGCTAATGCTGGAGAAATGTTTTCTTTTCCACCAATAGATAAAGAGACAGTCAATAAAGTATCTGATTCTGTGTACAATGAGTTCATAGAAATATATGGATCTAACAATCTTCAAAAAGATGACAGAAGTAACATCGTTATAGAGATGATAGCTGCTTTAGCCAAAAAGGCAATCTCTGCTTTCAAGATTCAACCACTTTTTTCAGGAGACTGGTCTTCCACCTTCTTTTCATTTCTAAATGTGGATAACATCATCCAAAGAGTTCAACACCTACCATATAATACCTTTACAAAAATAAATAGAAGCTTGATGGACAATCCAGTTTCTTCACTAGAACAATTACCTACACTTACTCCTCTAACCTCAGGCCTAAAAGACATAATGGACACTTTAGAAATAGGCAGAGGAGCACTTAATAGAAAAGAGAATTTCAAAAAGGTGGAGGCATCTATGAAGACAGGCAGCATCCAGGAGCTGATATGTACTGCTATAACTCACAATAGGAAGGGCAAATTAACTACCCTAGCATCAGGGTTAGGTGGAGGTGTGGCAGGTAAAAAAAAGGGGGATGAAAAGAAAAAGGAAAGTTCAATTGGAAAAGAGAATGAGAAGGCATTAAAAGTTACTTCTCAAACAACTCATGTGGAAAGTGAAGATAGTCGGGGGCCAGATTTGAGTATGGCACTTAGAAAGAATGAAAGCAAAAAGAAAGACAGTTTGAGTATAAAAGAGGAGAAAGGGCAAGGTGCTGAGATATACCAACATCTTTCATTAGCTACTGATGATACAAAAAACAGAAAGGTTGTCCTGGAACCAGATTTAAAAATAGATAAAAGGAAGAGTGAAAAGAAAAGAGGGAGTTCATTAGAAAAAGAAAATACACCTTCTGAATTATCATCTCTGAAATCCAAAGTGAGAAACAGAAAGATCCAAGAGAAGAGAGATTCTCCAGCTTACGGAATTACAGATGACAAACAGATCTTGCATCTTAAACATGTCCAAAATGTCCCTGAAAGCATTTGCATAAATGTTTTAGAAATATCTTCTTTCCAAGGACCAGTAGATGATTCAAAATCCCCAAATTCCTTAGGTGATAAAGAAGTATATATAACCAAAGTAGATGTCAAGGATTTTGCCCAGCCTGCCTCAATAAATCCAGCTAAATATGGTGCTCCTGCAAAAGAGGAAGAGAATAAAAAAAGTAAAGATAGAGAGATTAAAAGTAAACCTAGTAAACCAGACAATCCACGAGAAATTAACTGTGGGGTTTTTCCTGCTAACTTTTTAGAAGGTGTTCTGTCTGAAATAGTTAACAAATTGGTTTTTAATTCTTCATGGGGTACCGATGATGCATGTCAAAATGTAACCAATACTGTAAATCAATCTGAGCTCTGTGACACAGCTATGAAACTGATTAATTCTCTATTAAAGGAGTTTTCAGATGCTCAAATTAAAGTATTAAACCCAGGTCAGGGAAGTCAGTTCCTCCCCTCTGCAGATAAAGTTTCATCAGTTCACAATGTACCTCTAAGGCAGAAAGAACCATCTGTGGATAAAGCACCTCGAAAGAAAAAAATGGCAGCTGCAACTAAGACAGCTTCTTCTGATGAGGCACCTTCTATGGCTAACATACCATCAAGTGATAAAAGGCTGGTCAACAAGATTGTTCACTCCTCTATATGCAATATTTTGCGGGAATATAGATCTCAAGACTCCATTTACAAGGACATAAATAGTAATGGTGAAAATTTGGCAAGAAAGCTAGCTAATGCAGTGATAGAAGAAAGTTTTCAGCATCAGCTAAACTTGCTACTTTATGATGACGTTCCGGCTGCAGCATGTTTGCCTCTAGAATCTAAGGAGGTTATGAAAAAGGTCCATAAGGGCATCCAAACAGCCTGCAAAGAATGTCAAACATCATCACCATATACCATAATGCTACCTCATGAATTTTTAGAAAGTATAATTTCTTCTCTTCTATCAAAAATTTTCTCAACAGTAGCCCGTGCTAAAACAGAAACATCTGAAGATAATTTGCACACAGAACTGGATTTCCTTCAAATGAAGTTTGTAAGTACAATTATGACAGAGATTTCCAAAGATAAAGATATGATTGTACAATATGTACAATCCTTACATCCTAATGATGATGAAATCATTCAATTAGTGGTTCAAACTATTTATAACAATCTCTTGCCACAATTTGGATCTCAAGAGAGCATACAAAATTGTGCCAGCAGTGGTTGCAAAATCCTTTCAGAAACCATAGTTAATTTAGTTGTACAGGAAGTGGCTGGCAACCAGTTGCAGAACTACTTTTCTGGAGAGCTAACACCACATCAGTGTACAGAAATTGACAGTGTTGTTGAAAACATCCTTAAAGATGTCATCCAAACCACTGAAGTTCCCCAGCCTCAGCCATCACAGGCTTACAAACTGCCTTTTCCCATAATAGAAGAAATTGTTGTAAATTTTTTGTCAAAGCTTTTATCTATGTTTCCAAAAGCAGATAAGAAACAAAACAATTCTCTAAATGCTGAAATGCAAACAATAATCTCAAAAATCTTAAGTTCATTCCAAGAATATCTCTCTAAAAGTCAAATTACAGTAGTGCCACAGGCCAAAGAATCCCCCACTGTATCTTTAGCAGACAGTACCACTATTGAAAAAGTAGTTACTTCTGTTTATAACAGTGTTTTAAAGCACTCTGGCTCCCATATTTCAGTGTATAAAGATTTAATGAGTAAGAGCAATGTTCTCTCTGATATAATAGGATTTTTAATGGTGAAGGAAATTTCCAATTCAGAATTTCATCCTCAAGTAGAAGAAGCATCAAGTTCAGAGTTAGTTCTGGAAGCTGCCAAAATTATGGAAAAAGTGGTTAAGATCATTGATGACCTTAAGTCAAAGAAAAAGCCTTCAACCAGAAAGGAGACTGTGTTAAACGCTAGGTTTTTAGAGGAAACGCTGGCCTTGTTCTTGGCTAAACTAGTAAAGGTGCCATGGGCCTCAAGCAGAGATGTGAAAAACTTATCAAAGTCTGAGGTAAAGAAAATTGCATCTCGACTGACAAAATGTGTGACAGCTGAAATTTCCAGAAATAACATTAATGTTGTCTCTACTGATCCTGAAGAAACCTTTTTAAGTCCAGAAAGTATAGAAATTATTTCTCAGATGGTTGATTCTGTTTATAATCAGGTACTGCAACAATCTGGAACGCATGAAGAACTTTATTACAACATGAAAGGTACAAACAATGTCTTCCCTAAAGAGATAGCTTCTTTACTCATCAGTAAAGTTTCCAGCTGTTCATTAGAAACAGTTAGCCCCAAAGATTCACAGGCTGATCTCTTTAGCGATTTGGATATTGATCAAATTGTCAAAAAGGTGCATGAGTATGCTGTTAAAAGCCAGCCGGAGCTAGAGCAAAAAGAATTAGATCAAGACGTAAGTGAAGAGGAACTTCCAATTAAAATAGTTCCTCACCGTGGGAAACAGCCAATCAATATCGATCCAGACATTGTTGCAGAACACTTAGGAGTCCTTTCTATAAAAACACAACCTCTTGAGAAACTGCAGCTGGAGTGTTTAACTAGAACTGGATATAGCATCGAGGCACTGAGAAGGATGTCAGTAAGTGGGAGGAGTCACTCAGTGGACATATCTGATGCAGGAAAGCGAAAGCAAAAAAAACGTGTCTCATTGGATGAGGTGGGACGACTGAACCTAAGACCATTAGAGGTAAGTGCTAAACGCAATAGTGAAAAGAAATGGTAGTTACTGAGACCTGGTTGTCCTGTGATTTCCCTCCTCAGGCAGATCTATGAGAATGCATTTGTAAAATATGGTCAATTTTCTCTTGCCCAGCCCAATAGAATTGGGACACCCCGATTCAAGCAATTCTCTGCTTTCCTAGGACTCACCCCATCAGGAGTGTGGCTCCATGTAAAAGGTGGCAGGCTATTTTCCATTAACTAGTCAGACTAAACTGCCATTTCCTGAAGAATGGGAATGCAGGGAGATGTCCTTACCAGCAAACAGGACTGCCTAGACTTGTAGTCTTCATTTGGCAACATGGAAGAAATGCAATTTTTATAATCCCCACAGTTCTGTTTTATGGATATACATTATCATAGTATTATATGAGTCCAAATGGGCCAGTTAGAATAACAAGTCAACCGGTTAAAGATTTAAATCCTCAAATGTAAGTCTCCACAGTAGTATTGTTTTTACTTAGCAGCATTCATCAATAGTACTTTAGAATTCACTTGTTTCTTCTTATTTCACTTTCATTACATAATACTTTCCCACGTCTCTATACTCTTATACATTCAGGCTGGACCCAGTTTCTTTCCCATTCTACCTTTGCTCTAGACCCAGCTGTCTTCCTACTTCTATTTTTATGAACTAGTTTTTCTGCAGTCTTGTATCTGGGCTCCAAATATACTTTAAAGAGGCCAAAAATGCCAAAACACTGTCCTTGGTATAATATAACTATTGAAAAAATAGTTCTTATTGCAGATCTTAGGGCAATAGGGCATAGGGATGGTCTTTCCAGGAGATGGAGCTATACTCATCCAGCCCCGCATTCTCACTTAACACCAAATTCCCTCCATATAAATGAGCCTCTTACAAGGATGATGGTATGTACTCACACTCAGGATATAGTTTCTGATTTACAAACTGAGCAAAGTTCTAGAGAACCAGCCTGCTTGGAGCATAAGCCTAGGAGCATGTTTTCCTTAGAATTATTTTCCAACCCACTGAACTAAGTCTCAGAGCTGGAGAATACATTATGGGTACTTTTTAATCTCAAATACTGAGATGGTCATAGACACCGATGGAGTCTTCTTGGTCCTTAGTTTCTTGGACCAGATGAAAGTCCTTTCCAGCTCTAAAATGTCCTTTTCTCTCTGGGTTCTCAAAATTACATTAGCATTTACTTAGTAGCTTTCATTTATATATAAGTAACTCCTTGGGCACAAAATCTATGTGTCTAAACTACAGAACATTACCTCTAAGTCATTACGTCTCAATCATCTGTCAGTTTTGGCTACCTGCTTTCTTCTTTTACATCCTTTATCAGTACTTTATCTTTTTATAGCCCACGAAATTTGGAAGAGAATATCTAATCCAAATCAACTACTGCCGCTACTCATAATGGAAGCGAAAGCTGTCTCAGG
Source organism: Canis lupus dingo (assembly GCF_003254725.2). Classification (NCBI taxonomy): domain Eukaryota; kingdom Metazoa; phylum Chordata; class Mammalia; order Carnivora; family Canidae; genus Canis; species Canis lupus. The sequence goes on along the minus strand of NC_064281.1, from coordinate 102,042,097 downwards.
GAAAGCAAATAGACCTAGCTTAGCTCAGTTAAGACAGATGCTTTGCAACAATCTGGATAGCAGTGCTGTCCATCCCCAACGTGGGCATAGAGGTTTTGGAAAGAACAGGAGATCGGTATAAGGAACCCAGGCAATTCCCAGGCTAGTCCTCAGTCAGTGATCCACAAGCAAGGCTTTATTTGCTATTCTGAGATACCAAAACTTCTAACACACCAGATACAGGCCTATCAGACTCTTACAGTGACACAAAGAGAGCCATAGAGACAATTTTAAGCTTTTGAACCACTATTTCTCTCCACCAGCACAGATCATCAAGACTGATTATGATTCTGTTTCTCACAAAAGATACTACTGTAAGGTAGCATTTATCTGAAACTCTGGTTTGCAGTTTTATAGAGATTTAAGATTGATAACCCAAATTAATGTAAAGGTTCTATGGCATCATCAAAGGCTACAGAAATGGGAAAAGTCACTTATGACTGTCTTTTCCTTGAACTGTCTTTACCATTGCAAGATGGAAAGTGACATTTGACCAGGGAAGTGAGGAGGAATGAAGAGTTATTCTTTGAAGCTCCCTTTGGAAAATATGTTTAAGGGTTAGAATGTGGAGGATGAAAAGTGAACATGCAAAGTCTTTCACAATCATATTTTAAAATCAGGGTCAGCCAATACCTTGTCTTTTGTTCATGAAGATATCTATATTTAGATTGCTCTATGATTTGTTGCCTCAGTAAGAAGTTTAAAAAAAGACGTCCTATCTAAATCTGTTACAGATCTTCCCAGGTAAATGGTGAAAACAATGTAATTAAAGGATTTGTGCCTTTTGCAGTTCTTGGAAAGTAAAAAGTAAAATTTGATGCAGAAGACAAAACTTACTAGGTTTCCCTTCTTTGGACTGGATGACACTATTCTTAGATAGAAAGAAAGAAAGAAAGAAAGAAAGAAAGAAAGAAAGAAAGAAAGAAAGAGAGAGAGAAGAAAGAAAGAAAGAAAGAGAAAGAAAGAAAGAAAGAAAGAAAGAAAGAAAGAAAGAAAGAAAGAAAGAAAGAAAAGAAAGAGGATTACTGAAATGAGAAAATATTGCTTATGATTTTTATTTATTTCTTCTTTTAAATATATCACTACTCTGCCAGTAAGTGGCATTTGAGGATAGTTTTACTCAATTGAAACTGAAAACCATGTGAAAATTGCTTTATTTCTATATAGAACCACAAGAAAAATGACTAAGACAATAGTTTTTAATTATTTCTATATAGAACCACAAGAAAAATGACTAAGACAATAGTTTTTAATATTAATTTTCCCTTCAATTCCAGGCTGCTAGTAGGAATTCATTCCAGAACTTAATAAAGCCTGACATTACCAAAGTGGAGCTTTTAAAAGATGTCCACAGCAAAAAAGATCTTATCATTCGGTTGGTAACTCATGATATTGGTCAAGAAGTTTCAGAAAATAAAGTGGAAGAGGGCTTAACTTCCAATGAAGATGAAGTTGTTTTACAAAATGTTGTGAAAGAAGAACTTCCAGAAGACCTGTTTGATGATCAAGCAAAAGAAGAGATAAAGCCCATAATGGGCACAGTGGCTCTTCACAAGCCACTGATAAGCAAGAGAAATTTGAAAAAATTTCTGTCTCTAGGGAAATGCTGTCATCGCAGATCTACTGTAACTACAACAAATACTGAAGCATCACCAACTCTATGGACAGAGTCTGAGGAGACACAACAAAGACTTGTTTCTAATACTGATATGACTACCTCCAAATCCCCGACTGGCACAGATTCTTCCTTTTGGGAGAGAAAGACACAGCTAAGCGTAAGTTACAAATGGGACTCTCAATGAGAATGGGTTTCTATAGAAAAGGTATAGAGTTTCACAAACTTAGTCCAATAAATTTACATTGGGTAGGAATAAGAGGGCATAAACTGAATCTGGACAGGCTCTCCCCACTTTGATGATATTTGCAACAAAAGGGAAATGATGAACAGATGAAGCCAGAAACCTCAATTGAAGAAAAATGGATCATGAAAAGGGTCCTAGGTTAGTTAGAAGGACAAGAAAAACAGAAAGTGGAAACAAGAGAAATGCAATCCAATTATTTAAAATCATAGATTTCATTCTTTTTTATATTCTGACTTCTAAGTACTCACTGGAAGTTTTGTTTGCAGAAACTCCATGCCAGTGGGCAGACCAGAAGGTGGGCTGGAGGGGAGTAGAAAGATTCATGCAAATTCTGCCTATCTGGGTTTGAATTCTGGCTTTGCCATTAGTAGCGGTGCGACCTTTGGGCAAGATACTTAACCAACTTTTTCCTCAAAAATTACCCCACTTGCTGAAACATAGCAAGTTATTCAAAGTATGTTGAATATTCTTCCTTCCATAAGCCCCACTATCACTCTGACACACAGCTCCTGTCTCTGGTTCTGTATTGTTCTAGTAATTGGTCCAGGCCTTATCCTCTTGAGTTAGCCCTATCAAAAAAAAAAAAATTGCACTGTACATGCGTTTGGGAGATGCCCATGGTTTAGGATTTCCTGGTGAGACAATCCCTTTGAATATCCCTCTGCAACGATTTCTAGGTTAACCCAGAAACTGCAGTGAACCCGAGAAAAGAAAACACAGAGATACATACAACTCTGGCCAATCCAGAAGTTCACCACAACAATAGCCTCAACAGAAACTCAGGTCTATTTATCAGGATCTATTTATTAGCAAGCCATGTGAGATTTTAGGAGCCAACCCAGTGTGCCTGATCAGAAATGCTACACAGATAACTAAGGAAACATTATATTTTACTTATTTGTTACAAAATCTTCTTCTTATAATTACCTGCCTTGCACTTTTCCAGAGAGAAGAAATGAAAGCTAGTACTGAATCGGCATATTACTTACATAGAATTATGAGTTCATCTTCATACAATGAAGAGGATCTGCCTTCATTTTCTAGGTACAGTCAATTAAAGCAATATGAGTTAGCTAAGAAAATAGGAACCCAAAATGAAAATTATGTTGGTGCAAAGCATGGGCACCTCAAGTAACCATGTGAGCAAGCCAGGGGCTCAACCCTCCAACTCCCCATACTCCTTTCCCTTGTTCTCCTCTGTGGTTACTTCCTGAGTGTCCCCTTTTCATGTTGTCTCCCATCCCTACTGATCTGGTCTCTGCTTCCTTCTTCCAGTATAGTGGCCCAATCAGTGTAGTTAGATTAAGTGTTTAATGTGTTAGATTCTAGAACCTAAGAGACAGACAGGCCCTGTAGGTCAACCGTAGTTCCTGCACTGATGGCTCACCTAAAGGGCTTCCTGCTTAGTTTCCTTATGTACCTAAACATGCAGCAGTGTGGCACTGTTGCAGGGATCCCCAACATGGAGGGGTTATGTAAGGTGGAGCATTCAGGGAAGAATGCTCAAAAGCAGTGGAGTTTGAGTTGAGCCTTAAAATCTGGCTGAGCTTTAGACAAGAACATCCAGGTTGGGGAAGGCTGGAAGAGAAGGGGTGCACTCTGCAGTATCTATAGGAGACAAGGGAGGAATACAGGGCACTCTAGACTTGAAGTCTGATTAACGCTTTTTCTAGAATAGCCAAAATGTGCCTAAAATTGTTCTTATGTTTATAAGAATATTCACAAACTGGGAAGGGTAGCACTCTGTATCATGGGAAAAACTAGGGTAGAAGGAGAAACATCTACCAGATTGTTAAATATATTCCTTTCCACTTGTCACTATGAAATTAAAGTTTCTTTTCTACCTGATGCCATTTTAGGACACCTACCCCTGGCCCACCATTGATCCTTTCTCCCCTCATGATTGTTGTAACATACAGAAGTAGTACTGCAGGCACTCTCAATTATTTGTGTCACTGGAGAAGAAAAGAGGCGCACATAAAACAAAATAAAAGTCGATATAGCAGTCATTTTCACATGATTTGAGAACTCAGGGACATACCATTCTAACTTTCCTTCTATATGAATAATGATTTTGACAGATTGTTCTTTTACTTAATGAGTATTCCTTCATTTATTAAATGCACAGAAAATCTAATGTCTTTTATCTTTTTTTAGTGATGATGATGATCGTCCCTCAGATCCAAGTGCCAAAATAACAGAAGGTTGTACTGATTTTTTTTTCTTAATTTAGATACTATTTAAAGGAGACTTTGTTCTTTGCATCGATAAAGTTTCCCATTGTGAAACATGAAGTGAACACTGAGTTCTCTAATAGGTTGACCTAATATAGGAGAGTAATTAACATGAGCCAACTAGTTTGCTTTTTCTGAATCACTAAGATCTCATTAATACATTTGGTATAAAGTACATGGTGTGATGTTATGAGTTTAAAATTGCCATGCTCTTGTAGGAAATATACAGGAAATATGGGTTTATCACATTTATATGTGGACTAGAGCTCATGCTACTAGGATTTAATCATTTCTTTTTTAAGAGTGTATGCTAGCTTTGTAGGATTAGCTTAGCCCCAGTAAAATATATTTTTAAAACTTTTTTTTACTTGTTTAAGATTTTATTTATTAATTTTTGAGGGAGAGATAGAGCATGAGCAGGGGCTAAGGGCAGAAAGAGAGGGAAAAGCAGGCTTCTCGCTGAGCGATCCCAGGATGCTGGGATCACGACCTAGTCAAAGGCAGATGCTTAACCAACTGAGCCACCCAGGTGCCCCATAAAAAAGCTTTTAAAGCTAAAAATTAAACCTAAATTTATTTGTTTATGTTAGAATCTAGCTAGGGTAGACTCCACTTTATCTTTTGGATCTGTTAGAACTGACTCATTAGCATATTTACAACTTGAGTTTTTGGTCCCCTATTCTTTTAAATTGCTCAGGATGAATGTGGTTCTAACAGTGGCAGCACTGGTCTACAGTTGGGAGTGTACTCTTCATTATAAAGGTGGCCTTGAGACTCTAACTAGAGGGCTGGAGTTGACCTTGATTATTTCAAGTCTGCAACCCACTCAAAAAGTTACTCAAGAAAGCTATCCTCTCCACTTGTAAGTGGAAATAATATTTATTAAAAGATGAACCATAGAGGTGCCAGGGTGGCTCAGTCTGTTAAGTGTCTGCCTTCAGCTCAGATCATGGTCCCAGATCAAGCCCACATAAGGCTCCCTGCTTGGCGAGGAGCCTGCTTTTCCTACTCCCTCTGCCTGCCGCTCCCCCTGCTGTGCTCTCTTTCCTCCCTCTCTCTCAAATAAATAAATAAAATCTTAAAAGATGAACCATAGAGTACCATTAAGTTTGCCAGAATCCCATGGACATGTCATAATCAGAGGATGAGATCATATATCACTGGTGTGCAGTCTGCAGTATGGAATCACCACAGGCTTTAGAGCCAGAAGGAAGCCATCTAATATAACCTCACTTTAAAGATGAAAAGCCTAAGGTTCAGGGTGGGGAAGTGACTTATCCAAAGTCATACACGGAGTCACCATATAGACCCTAAGTCTCCTAACCCTGAATCTGTTGCATTGTTTTCCTCAACTTCATTGCACTGTCATGCTTATTAATTCCTCTATCCTTTGGTAATATTGGCACCTGTCCAGTTTATTCATTCAATCACATTCAACAGAGATTTTCTGAGCACTTTCTTTTCTTTTTTTAAAAAATATGTTATTGGGATCCCTGGGTGGCGCAGCGGTTTGGCGCCTGCCTTTGGCCCAGGGCGCGATCCCGGAGACCCGGGATCGAATCCCACATCGGGTTCCCGGTGCATGGAGCCTGCTTCTCCCTCTGCCTGTGTCTCTGCCTCTCTCTCTCTCTCTGTGACTATCATAAATAAATAAAAATTTAAAAAAATATGTTATTTATTTACTCATGAGAGACACAGACAGAGAGGCAGAGACAGGCAGAGGGAGAAGCAGACTCTTCACAGGAAGCCCAGTGCGGGACCTGGGGATCACACCCTGAGCAGAAGGCAGCCACTCAACCACTGAGCCACCCAGGCATCCCTCTCTGAACACTTTCTTTGTGCCAGACACTGTTCTGAGTTCCGGAGATAAAGCCATGAGTGAGAGAGACAAAGTCCTTACCCTCATCCTAACTTGGGGGGGCGAGGGGGTTCAGGGGGCAACATAAACATAACATGTCTAGACAAGAATAAGTACCCCCATCTCACACAGAGTCTTTACAGGGGCTTACAAGGCCCCACGTGCTCTGGACAGTACTCTCCCATTCCCTGTACCCTCTCTGAGCACTTTTCCATACAATCCCTCTTAGTCACTCCAATCCAGCCACACACACCCTCAGACATGCCAGGGACTCTCCTTCCTCCAAACCTTTGCACTTGCCGAGCTGCCTAAAACATTCTTCTCCCAGGTATCTGCATAGCTCACTCCTTGTCTTCTTCTGATCTTTGCTTAAATACCATCTTCTAAGTAAAGCCTCCTCTGAGCGCCTTCCTTAAAATTGCAACCCCAGCACTCACTGCCACCCCAGTATTCCCTAACCTCCTTCCCTGCTTTATTTTCCCTAGCATTTATACTATCTGATAAATTGCATGTTTTTATTCATTGGATCTCTCCCTCCCCTAGAATTTAGCTCTATGAGAACAGGTATTTTTGTCTGTTCACTCTATCCCCACATACCTAGAAAAGAGGCACAGAGTGGGCACACAGTAAATAATTTTGGAATTCATGGAATATGAAGAAAAGAAAGAAGGGCCAATGTGATAGAGAGTGGCTGGCTAGATTAGTTCAAGAAGTCCAGAAACATCAGATCTTAATGACAAAAGGAAGGAGCCACAGGAAGATCTGGAAGCAGAGGATCCCAGGCATAGGGTAGAGTAAGTGCAAAGACCCTACGAGGGGGGGTGAGTTTGGCATGTTAGAGGAAAAGAATAAAGGCCAGTACCTGGAGCCCAGTGAGAAGGGAAATGGGTATGGGATGGAGTTAGATAGCTAACCATCAGGTCATGTTAGGGCCTGTCACAGACCGTGGAGAAGAGCGTGGATTGTTTTTTTGGTTGCAGTAGGAATCCTGTGGAAGATTTTAAGCAGAGAAGTGATATAATCTAATTTATGAATTTTTAAAAAAATCCCTCTGGCTACTACTTGGATAGTGAGCTGAGTAGAGAGAGGATTAAAGCAGAGAGAACAGTGAGGAGGGTTTTACAATAATCCAGCCAAGAAATGATGGTGGCTTGGACTAGAGTTGTAACAATGGAAGTGGTAAAAAGTGAACAGATTCAGCATGTATTTTGAAGGTTGAATCAGCAGGAACTGCTAATGGAGGGAATGTTGAAGATGGGGGAAAATAGAAAAATCAAGGATGATTCTTCCTACAGTTTTGACTTAAGCAACTAAGTGGCTTGTGGTACCACGTGGTGAGACAGGGAGGGGAACAAAGGTGGAGAGGGGAGAGGGAGCAAGAATTCTGTTTGGGTTGTGTGAGATTGAGGCTGTTAGACACTCAAGTGCAGAGATCACAGGAGCAGTTGGATAGTTAAGTTTAGAATTCAGTGCCGAGGTCAGGGCTAGCAATACACATCCTCAGTTTCACAGAGGAGACAATAAAATCTCAACTTGACCCTGACTCTCTGGTACTGTCCATTTTTCCATTTCCTCTTTATCAAAACAGCTTCTTAGACATACCCAGAAGGGATGCTATGCATTTAGCCTAGACACTTAAAAAATTATATTGAAATGGCCCCAATCATCAAAAAAAAAGTCAAATATGTACAGCATACAAGACCCTTTAAGGTAGGAAAGCACATGCAGACACTTTTGAACAACTAGCAACTGGTAATAAAATTTAGTGGGTATTCTGGTTAACCAGTTTCATCAGATAATTCAAGTAATGGGACCTCTCTCATATTCAAGATACCTGAGGTTTTACTGTATTTTCTTCTAGAATCCTTGGCTCAAAGGGTAATCCAGAGAGAATCTTCTCATCTTGGTTCTTTATGATTACACATGTATAGAATGTCTATCAAATACATATACCTTACTTCAGCTGGTCCTCTTGAGAGAAAGTAGTTCCATCCCCTTTGTACATATGAAGAAAGAGAGTCAGAAAAGTTAGAATTTACCAGTGTTCACTGAGCTCTATATAGTGAAGCTAAGATCCAAACACAGTTTTTCTGACTCCATACAAGTCCACTGCTCCTTTACTTCTCACTCCCTCCCTAGCTGTGGGTCTTTTTGAAACTTTCCTCTTGGTATCATTTCTACCTCCTTCGGCCAAATTTCAATGCGCCGATGTCTCCTGGAATTCAGGATAATGCCTCAGCTGACTCTTCCAATTTTCATAGGAAGTAACCATATCCTAAGACCAGCTACCTTCCTTTCTAGCATTCCTTTAGCTATCAACCTCATTCAGTTATTTCAACTGTCTACAACCAGGGAGCTGCAGTGGTCCTTAGAAGTCACCCACCACCTAATTTCTCATTTTACAGATGAACAAAGAAGGCCACAGAGCTTGAGTGATTGCGTCAGGATACCTAAGCTAGTTGCAAACCCTTCTTTTCCTGATGTTCTGGCCAGTGCTCCTTCCACCACATCACACACCATCTTTCCCAGTTTGGGAGTAAAGAACCAAGACCTGTGTCCAAACTTCTAGGGAATCTCACCCCTTTTCAACTTTTTTCTGTTTGCCTCATTTCCGCAATCCTTTGATAAAACTATTGAGATAATGTTTGTGCCACAATTTGTGAATGTCTCTGAAATAACTGTTTTCCAATATTGTATTTCTATCACAGAAAGTTTTGAATTTTCAGATATGGAGAATGCAAGCAGTATTAAGGTAAATATTTTTCACTGGCCCCTCATTGTGAGCCAGTGAAGCCCTGATAGAAATAAGGGACTGCTCGGGTGGCATGCTCTGAGGGGCGTTACGAAGCATTCCCTTGTTCACACCTTCCCACACACAAACCTCTCCCAGCTGAGGCCAACCTCTGGTGCCTGAAAATCCTTTCATCCAAATCCTCACACTTGGGTTAAATTATTGTCCTTCTGCAAATGCACAGAGTAAGCTACAGCCCCCCTTAGCACCTTAGAACAGTGCCACTCAGTTTGGTTCCTGTAGCCTCTAGAGAAAAGCTGAAGAGAGTCACAGCGCACCCCAGGCAGGCCCAGGAGAGGGACCTAGTGAGGCCAGGGAGAGAAGAGATACTCCGAAGAGAAAGGGGTGCAGCTTGAAGAAAATGAGTCCTGATTCCAACCCCTTCCCAATGTCCCCAAGCGCACTGACCCTTCACAGGCAGCTTGCCAAAAGGCTGGCAACTCCTCAGTGTGATCCCAAGAAATGCCCCTTCCCTATGGCGATTTTAGGAAATTTCCAATAATAGCCAAAGCCATAGATCCGCATGCACCCTCCTTTCTGTTTTGTATCACTTTGGCTTTCCTCTAGGTTTACTCTAAGCCCTCCCAGTGCATGCCCCCACACGTGCGCACACACCTGTGCACACCCCTTATCAGTTTTCCAGACACTTCTCATTTAGCAATACTAACATCTATTTGACAACCGCAAGCATCACTTAGAGGCCAGTCTGGAGGCCTGCTAACAGGCTTTGCCATTGTCAAGCTGAATCCCTAGCTCATTTTGACTCTGCTGATTTTTCTTCTCACTTGCTAAGTTTTTTCCCATTACAAAATTATAGGTAAAGGCATGATCCATTAAGATATCCAGTGTTCTTTATTGAGTAGCACAGAAATTCCTGCTTGCATTCAGCTCCAGGGAAACATTAGTCACTGTACATATGAATACGTATATTTCCCAGTGTCAGCCACAGAAAAGAAGCCATCATGTTTCCCTTAATACTAAAGTCCTTACCATAGTCTACAGGGCCCTATATGAGCTGCTCACCCTCTCTCTTCCCAACCTCCATTACCCATATGTCACTCTGTAAGCCCTCTGTCCACTCACTGCCATTCCTTCAGCCACACTGGCCTCCTTACTGCTCCCCTAAAATGCCAAGCATGCTTTCACCTCAGGGCCTTTGCACTTGCTCTTTCTTTGCCAGGAACACTCTATCCCCGGATAGCTGTGTCTTCCTTCCCCATCTCCTTACAGTCTTTGCTCAAAAGTCACCATCTCTGTGAGGCCTTCCCTGACCACATCATGTAAGATAGAAACTATCCTAACTTACCCTGCTTTATTTTTCTTCACAACACTCAAGTCACTATTCAGTCCATCGTTCATTCATTTAACAATTTTTTTTATCAAGTGCCTACTATGGGCCAGGCACCAGAGACTCAGTAAAGGAAGCAGACAAATATTCCTGCCGTCATCTTCTGGTAGACTTTATATTCACTTGACTATAAGCTTCATGATGGCAAGGGATTTGTTTGTTTTGTTCATAACTGTATGCCCATCACCTAACACAGGACTGAAATATAGCAGATGCCCAACAATAGTTTTTTGAAAGAACAGCCTTAGCCATCAGAGCCAAATTTAGGCTCTTTGTTGGGAGTTCCATAGCCCTCTCCCCATTAGTCAGATGTACAGCTATATTTGGGAACTACTACACAGAGCAGAGGTTCGCAACCCTGGCTGCACATTGGAATCTGGCAAACTTTCTAAAATGATTCCCGAGCCTCACTCCCAGAGACTCTGATTGGTCTGGGTTGCAGCCTGGGCCTTTGGAGTTCTAAAGGTTGCCCAGGTGATTTTAATGTATAGCCAACATTGCAAACGATTGACTTAACCTACTTATTTCAGACCATTTAGGAGCATCTGCTTCCTCCCCCCAATATGCGCCCCCTCCCCCCTTCCTTTAGCTCAGGAGTGCTAAGCCTGGCTGCACATTAGGGTCACCTGGGCAACTTAGAAAATAGATAAATGCTTGTCCCACCCTCAGGGATTCCTGTTCAATTGGGATGGGGCCCAAGCATGCCTGTTTTTAATATTTATCCGGATGGTTCTATCATGCTGCTAGTGTTGAGAACCAGTTCTTTAGATTGTCCCTGCCTGGGTTTATCCTTTTAAACATCCTATTTTGTAATGTCTTAAGCCATAAAGTGCCTCAAATCCTCTTAGAAGTATTAGTCAAACTTTTACAATAATACTATGCCCTCCACACCATCAATAGGAAACACACTTCTCTCATCTTGCATGCATTTATGCCTTGGTTCATGGATTGGCCACTTCCTTTTTAACTGCCACCACCATGGAGTGGCTACCCTACTGCCTGGCAACACCCCCCCCCCCAGCCTATTTTGTGCCCTTCTGCGATCATGCTGCTTCTAGCATTCCAGGAGGTGATAAAGGTCCATAGAGCAAAGCCAGCATCTGAGCCACTATCCCCGCAGCCCCACATTGCCACGTATTTGCTCCAGACCTCACAACTGTTAATAACAATTTAAAGGGAGATTGGGGTACTGGATTAGACAACCTTTCTCCCCTTAAGACCTCCTTCCATCATTATCTTCCCTCAGAAAAGGACTTACAACATATTATTTATTCCAGGCCCCAGGAGGGAGGAGGTGTGCATGGCTGGCATCTTTTGCCACCTGGGACACTTGAGCCCTTGAAATTATCCTACAAGGGCAGCACATGTCCAAGCCTGGGGCCAATCCTGGGTGACATAATTGGCAAGAATTCTGAAAAGTCGTGCCTAGAACAGCCAAAATCCCAGAGGATAATTCTTTGAGCCTGCAGAGTACCAACACAGGGGTACAGAAATGCCACATGGTTATTTGTGCTTTGTGCTTTAGGGGTTTCTAGATATTTCTGGTGTTCATTGTCCAACAAAGGACAGAGACTTAAGTTAGTACTTCACCTCTGTCTTGGCAGTTTATCACCCTCTATCAACGTGAAAGTGCTCTGGCCAGCCTGTGTCCTTCAAGTGATGGCACTTCAGGTACAACATATTTATGATTTTATAATAAAACTATCAATTATGTCATTCTAAATATATTCACTCCCCCTGCAGTGAGTGGCTCTTGCCTTGCACCCTTACCCACCACCAATATGGGGTTAAAATAATATTACTTACTATGTATATAGTATTGCGATTTGCAAGTTGTTATGCGGCTCTCTGAGCTGAACCTCACAGCAAAAGGGTGGCAGTTCCTGGCAGTAACCTTTATCAAGTATTGGCTATGTACCAGGCATTCTGCTAAGTGATTTTCTCACATCCACCCTGTGAAGCATCATGCCCATCATATTGATGAGGAAAGAGAGTCACTGACCAATAACTTCCCATACTGTGCTCCCTCTACAAGTCCTCAAGGAGAGAAAATGGAAGCAAGTGACCTGCCTGACATTGCAAAGCCAGCAAGTTGTAGAACCAGGGCTCTAACCTCACAGGTCCTGTAGCTTTTATCCTACATTCTTCCTGCCAGCCAGGGGCTACATCTCAGAATGGGTAGTGACCAAGGACAGCCTGCAGCGTTTGGTGGCAAGTAGGAAATATCCCATCTAGGTTTCAACTGTCTATCCAATCCAATAGTAAAATCACATTCTTCTGTACCTTTAGTATGACAGGGACACGTCCCCCCAGCCCCTGCATTCTGCACATTACAGGAACTCACTGGCAGCAGCTATGACTTCAAATGACACATTTTTGCTTTGATAGGGCTTTTGGAGGAAGAAAGACATAAATGCCAACCTGGTGCTTAAAATAGTAAAAAAAAAAAAAAAAAAAAAGGCCCACAGAGGAGAATTGATTAGAAATTACAGGGATGCCTGTTTATGAAAACCCACAGAAAAAGAGGACTTTTAGGCCAACACATGCCCATTACAGCTTACAGTGTTTGTTTGTTTTTTTTTTTTTTTGGTATTTTGTTGTTTACAAATATGGTTGTATTGGGAACCTAAATCAATTCATAGCATGAAGTGTCATTCTATAGCACTTGGCATGCATCATGGCAATTTCAGTTTGGACATAAACACATCTCTCTCTTCATAGGAATAGTGCCAACCATGTGAGCCCCACTATACTGCCCACAAGCTATTTAAAGCAGCATCATGGTATCTTGCAAGACAGTTGGTCTCACCACGCTGGCTTCATTTTGATATAATACCTAACTCCTACTTCCAACACACAGTGAATTTCATGCCCACTGATTGATTTCCCTTTTCAGCAGTTTTGCTTTGAAAGGAGGAGTAATTGTTAGTCAAAGGGTTCACTGTGCCCCTAGGGATGAGCTTTGTGTCCACTGTTATTCTAGCCAGTGCCAGTCTTGAACAATATGCAGCACCTACCAGGGCAATGTCCCAACGTGGTGTTTAGTGCCAGCTTGCATCAGGATCACCTAGGAGATTTATTAGCAATGCAGAATCCTGACCCCTCCCCAGAACTGCCCAGTCAGTATTTCTGGGAAATGGGAGCCAGGCATCTGCATTCCTAAGATCTTCAAATTGCAAAAACAAAGCTTCATTTTTCCTCTCCCATGAGATTTTCAGAATATGGCCTGTAGCACATGGCTCAATCCTATAACTAAAAGTCTTAGTCTTGCTTTTTCAGACTGTACATCTCTCCATTTGAGCCTTTGTCTTTGCCTATGCAGATTTTTACTTTTTCCATATTAATTTCTAGGTTGTTCTTATTTTGTCAACTACTAGCACATTCCAGTACTGCATCATTATTTTGAAAAGCTAAACTTTCCCCCTTATTTGTGAGTGAATTTGCTATCTCCTACCTTACTTTTAATTATAGATTCTTGAGATTCCCAAGGTTATATTGCGGAGATTAAAAACTAGATAACTGCAAAAGCTAGAGGAGAACTTTGTCATTTACTAGAAACAAGAAAATATGTGCTTTATTACCCTGTGTCTTTTCATGACATTCTACTGTGATGCATCAGCAACATGGATAAATGTTCATTTCTGTCCTTACAGATACAGTAACCATTCTGTTAACATAAACTATGATAGGATTTGCACAAAACCAGTGGTGCAGAAAAAAATGGTTCCAAATGGAGACTCATTGGCCACACAAGTCCTTTATAGCTCACACAGCAAACAGATCATTTGGTGTCAGTCAACTGAAAATTCACCCAAAGCAAGTGAGAAATGATAACCTTTTTTAATGCACTGCTGCTTTTACCTGGACATTCTGAAATGGATGCCCACACTGTTGAGAATTGGAAGTTACCTTTCCATCTGGAATTAGCTCCTCAGGCTGTTTTGGATAGTTATTGGATGGCATGGGGGAGAAGGTACTGCTAAGCCTGGCTCAAGAAGCATCAGAGTGCAGGGAGTACAGAGATGTACATCAGAGCCTGGGCTCTAATGCCAATTTGCCACCTGCCCACCTCATCTGAAGTCACTAAGGTCATCTAAGAATGTCTTAGAATTGACATTATCTTATGAGTGTCTCTGGTTTCCTTCCCAAGGGTGTCAGAAGGAGCAAATGAAGAGTCTTTGTGTTATCATGATGAGCACTGAGTAATGTATAGAATTGTTGAATCACTATAGTGTACACCTGAAACTAATATGCCACTGTTTACTACAATGGAATGAAAATGAAAAACTTAAAAAAAGACTCTTTGTGAAAGCACTGTAAAACTCAGAAGTTATTATATAAATGCTTCTTTCTGAATCCTAAATCATCAACCCCTAGCCTGACAGCCTTAATCGGAAGCCCAATAAAAGACCAGACTTCTTTTTTGGTTTGTTCACAGATGCTGATAAGCCCAGTACTTCCAAACAGGGGTCTGAAATGATGAAGAAGGGATCATCAGCTCTGTCCAAAGTGTTTTCAAGATCTAATGCCAATGTTTTGAAATCTTCCTCACCCTCACCCCCTCAACAGGACAGAAGCTGAGGCTGCTACACCTAACATCGATAAGGGTGCTGACCTTCCTCAAAAAATAAATGGTTTTTGAAACATGACATTGTGTCCTACACACTCATTCTTATAAGTACTTTTAAATTCTTATAAATAAATAAGAGCAAAGAACATACAAAAAGGCAGCTAGAGAGAAGAAAAGTTTGACAAATGTTTCTGATAGGCATTTTGGCACAAAAAAGAGGGAGTGCCTCCCATTGAGATACATCTGCCAGGCAGTGTGGGATTCAGTCTGCTCCTGAGGGCACTGAAGCCTTGCTTGGAAGGTAAGACTTACTTTTTTTTTTTTTTAAAGATTTTTTTATTTATTTATTCATGATAGTCACACAGAGAGAGACAGAGAGGCACAGACACAGGCAGAGGGAGAAGCAGGCTCCATGCAGGGAGCCTGACGTGGGATTCGATCCCGGGTCTCCAGGATCGCGCCCCGGGCCAAAGGCAGGCGCCAAACCGCTGCGCCACCCAGGGATCCTGGTAAGACTTACTTAAAAGCAAAAGTATAACACCAGTAAGAGTGAGTCATCATATATTTTGTGTACTCTAGGAGTTCAAAGAAGGGACTCATGGGTGTGAGCTAGAATGGTCAGTATGAGTTTCCTGGAAGAACTGCAATCGAGGCAATCCTCAAAGGACAGGTAGGATTGGGTAGGTCTAGAAAGCACCAGGAAGGCTTTTGCCTCTGGTTTCAGAGCTGCATACAATGCCACTATGCCTGAATGATCTAATTCAGTGCTGTCCAATGGAATCCTCTCTCTCTCTCTCTCTCTCTCTCTCTCTCTCTCCCCCCTCTGGGCACATTTTCTTTCCAGTACAGTAGCCACTAGCCCCACATGCCTATTTAGTCATTAGTATGATTGAAGAACTGAATTTTTCATCTTATTTCCATTTAAATAGCCATTTAGAGTGAAGCACCTGGGTGGCTCAGGGGTTGAGTGTCTGTCCTTGGCTCGGGTCACGATCCCCGGGTTCTGGAATCGAGTCCTGTATCGGGCTCCCCACAGGGAGTCTGCTTCTCCCTCTGCCTATGTCTCTGCCTCTCTCTGTGTGTCTCTCATGAATAAATAAAATCTTTTTAAAAATAAATATCCATTTGGAGCTAGTGGCTCCTTTACTGGATAGTGCCAGCCTAGTCAGCACATGGCCTTAGGCAGTAGCATGTTCAGATTAGGTTGAAGAATTCCCTAAGGGGATCCCTGGATGGCTCAGCGGTTTAGTGCCTGCTTTCATCCCAGGATCAAGTCCCACATCAGGCTCCCTGCATGGAGTCTGCTTCTCCCTCTGCCTGTGTCTCTACGCCCCCACCTCTGTGTCTCTCATGAATAAATAAATAAATAAAATCTTTTTAAAAAATTCCCTGAAAGTCATTTCCAGAGTCTATCCCCCAAACACCTACGGCAGTGCAAATATCTGACTCCTCAGAGGGGATTTGAAGCCTCCAGGCATCCTCTTGGCCCCTTCAAAAGACACATAAACCACCAATGTGGCCAGAGGGACCTCATGCTTTCCAGTCACATCTCTGTTCCTGCACTTGCCAGAACTCCACTGATGGAGAAAGGACAGGCCCCCTCTAGAACCACCAAAGTCAAGGAATCACAAGAGCATATCAGGACCTGTACCTTCCAACTGGCCTCAAACAGTGCTTGGCTAGAAACTGCTTCCATGAGACAGAAACACCACTCTAGCCTCCCTCCATCCTCAGTAAACAGGAAGATGATCCCAACTAGTCATTCCATACCTCAGTTTTATCCAAAAAGTTAGGTCAAAGGAATGTCAAGGCCTTATCCAAAACTCCCTGGGGAAATATTTCTAGGCAAGTAAATTTCCCTTATGCTGTACCTATAGGCCATAAATGTTAACCCAACTTTTGCAAATAAATGGCAGGTAGTTCTGCCCAAATATCACGTATCCCCAAGTTTGGCTGCCTTCATCTGTTTACTCATTCCTGCCCTTAGATACTGAAATTCATCATATGCAGCAGCCTAAGTTTTAAAGTCATTTTTGGGCAGCCCAGGTTGCTCAGCAGTTTAGCACTGCCTTTTGCTCTGGTTGTAATCCTGGAGACCCAGGATCGAGTCCCACATCAGGCTCCCTGCATGGAGCCTACTTTTCCCTCTGCCTGTGTCTCTACCTCTCTCTCGCGTGCTCTGTGTCTCTCATGAATAAATAAATAAAATATTTTTTAAAAAGTCATTTTTAATGGTTTGCAATGATGACAAATCCTGATCTTACCTATGGATTTGTCTTTATTAATAAATAATATAGGGATCCCTGGGTGGCGCAGCGGTTTGGCGCCTGCCTTTGGCCCAGGGCGCGATCCCGGAGACCCGGGATCGAATCCCACATCGGGCTCCCGGTGCATGGAGCCTGCTTCTCCCTCTGCCTGTGTCTCTGCCTCTCTCTCTCTCACTGTGTGCCTATCATAAATAAATTAAAAATAAAATAAAAAAAAAATAATAATATAAATCCAGTTTGGAAGTCAAAAGTACAAATGGTATGGTGAAAAGTAAGCCTCTTCACTTCTGCTCTTCTAGCTGCTACCTGGTTCTCCTCTCCAGAAGCCATCTGTTTTACCAGTGGATCTAGTGCTCTTCTTGAGATATATACTATATGAATAACAAGTATATAATGTATAGCTTTAGAAGGAAGTCTAATTGAATATCCTCCCTCCTAAAGGCAGAAAACAGAGAGAGAGGAAGAGATGGGAGGAGGTGAGAAAGGAAGAAGATAGAGAATGCAAACATGCTATTGGACAGATACTATTTCCTTGAGCCACTGATTTGGTCTGTTTCTATGGTTGCATTTGTGACTTCAAATAAAGTCAGCCCTCCCTTTAAACAATGCTTTTTGTCAAATGAACTAAATGTCAAAAGGTGAATGAATACTACAATGGGAAGAAAGATGCCTATCATAGTGGTTCAAAGCCTGCTGGCCAAAATACACTAAGCATGTTTGAGCTGGTAGCTACAGTCCTTAGAGATGGAACCATGTAAATGTAAAGAAATAAATGAAAGTACTAAAAATAAAAATGCACAGCTTCACTTGCAATGAAAGAAAATGCAAATTAGAATAACCTGAAGGCATCACAATAAACATTCCAGAGAAGAGAAAAGGAATAAAATAATAAAATCCAGTGCTGTCCAGAATGCAAGGGAAAAATTCTATTTGAGCTCTACATTGCTGATGGTTCCACAAATTTGATCTTTCTAAAAAGCAATCTAACAATAAGTAAGACAAGTGATGGTTCTGTTTGTACTTTTGGATCTGGTAACTCCCCTTTGGGGAATGTAGTCCAAGGGGATAATACAAAAGGAAAAATTTAAAAAGCACTCTATATAAAAATGTTCAGCTGCCTTCTGCCCAGGGCGTAATCCTGGAGACCCGGGATCAAGTCCCACGTTGGGCTCCCTGCATGGAGCCTGCTTCTCTCTCTGCCTGTGTCTCTGCCTCTCTCTCTCTCTCTCTCTCGAACAAATAAAATCTTTATAAAAAAAGTTCATAACAGTACTATTAATTATGATGAAAAATTAAAACAATCCAAGCAGGGGGAACTGGTACAGTGTATTAACAAGAAAGAATGCTATACAGACACTGAAAATTACAAGGATAGTGACAAAATTAAATAGAAATGTACATTGGAAATAAACAAAACCAGCTTGCAAAATAAGATGTGTGCTCTGACAACACCCACAAAGTATACTTTCTGATTTGTTAATCATATGGCATACTAACAAAAAAAAAAATCCAAAGAAGTTAGAGATTTAATAATCATCAAGGTTTTTGGCTGTTGTTAGCTACTTGCTAATAAATGCCCTTCTCTTAAAGAAACATCATGATCATCATCAACATCACTTCTTAAGCCACTTGTAACCCTATCCTAAGCTGAATGGAATGATAGCTAATACCTCAGTTTCTCATGAGGCACGAGAAAAAGGAAAACATCAGTTCAGACTTTTTAAAATGGCTTCTTTAAAGAGGCTAGTTCATCTCCAATCATCCTCAAAGTACTCTTCTAAACCCTAAGCTGGCAAAAGGTAGTCACATTTTTTTTTTTAATTTATGATAGTCACACAGAGAGAGAGAGAGAGAGGCAGAGACACAGGCAGAGGGAGAAGCAGGCTCCATGCAGGGAGCCCAACGTGGGACTTGATCCCGGGTCTCCAGGATCGCGCCCTGGGCCAAAGGCAGGCGCCAAACCGCTGCGCCACCCAGGGATCCCCAGTAGTCACATTTTTTATTGAAGTTCATTGTAGAGAGTATATTGGCCTCAAATTAAATATACAATCATGGGCAGCCCGGGTGGCCCAGCGGTTTAGCGCCGTCTTCAGCCCAGGGCCTGATCCTGGAGACCTGAGATCGAGTCCCGTGTCGGGCTCCCTGCCTGGAGCTTACTTCTCCTTCTGCCTGTGTCTCTGCCTCTCTCTCTCTTTCTCTGTGTCGCTCATAAATAAATAAATAAATAAATAAATAAATAATCTTTAAAAATAAATATACAATCACAACAACCATATATCTGCATAATATGCATACACTTCATTTTTTTAAACAAATCTTTTCCACATATACTTTAGAGTAACTTATTAACATATATCATACGGTTTTGCCCCTTTATAGGACCTGGCACATTATTTCAGTATTTTTAATGATTTATCTAGGGAACAATGTATCTTTGATGGTCATAATTTATAGAATACCAAATGCTTATCATAAATGTAATTGTTATTTCCTACTGAAAAATATGACCTGCTCTTATCTATTTTATGACGCAGTTTCCAGTAACACTTGTAGAAATCAGGAGCCACTTATTTAGTAAAGGAAGAACGCTAGGTTAAATCCTTCTAGTGCAAATAATCACACCCCAAATTATGTCTTCTAAGTTTACATTTTCAGATAAAATAAAAGACATCAGGAAACGCTTAACTTTATTCTTTAGTCCTAACAGCACAGCAAGGAACACTTTACACTTCACTAGAATCCCACTTAGACAATAACCAGGTTATTCCTTTCCAAGAGCTTTGAAACATGTTTACAGAAGGGATGTCCTCTACCAGATAAGGATTATTTCCAATTTAGGATTCAATGAATCCATAAACTGCCAAGATAGATACTTATTAGGTTCATGCTCCAATGGGTTAAAGGAAGCAAAAATGGACAGACAGACAGACTAGGATGTTAGGACACCACGAAAGAAATCCTGATACAGCAAGAACTGACAAACATCATATGGTCTCATTCATTTGGGGAATATAAAAAATAGTGAAAGGGAATAAAGGGGAAAGGAGAGAAAATGAGTGGGAAATATCAGTGAGGGTGACAGAACACGAGAGACTCCTAACTGGGAAACAAACAAGGGGTAGTGGAAAGGGAGGTGGGCGGGGGGTTGGGGAATGTAGTCCAAGGGGCTGACGGGCACCGAGGGGGGCACTTGACAGGATGAGCACTGGGTGTTATGCTATATGTTGGCAAATCGAACTCCAATAAAAAAATACAAAAAATGAAAAACATTCTTTTTTTAAAAAAAGATTTTATTTATTTATTCATGAGAGACACAAAGAGAGAGGCAGAGATACAGGCTCCATGCAGGGAGCCCGACATGGGACTGGATCCCAGGTCTCCAGGATCAGGCCCTGGGCTAAAGGTGGCGCAAAACCGCTGACCCATCCAGGCTGCCCCATGAAAAGCATTCTTTTAAAAAAAAATAATTTCTTTTATTGGTGTTCAATTTGCCAACATACAGAATAACACCCAGTGCTCATCCCGTCAAGTGCCCCCCTCAGTGCCCGTCACCCATTCACCCCCACCCCCCACCCTCCTCCCCTTCCACCACCCCTAGTTCGTTTCCCAGAGTTTGGAGTCTTTATGTCATGAAAAGCATTCTTAATGAGCACTTCATTCAATGTGGTTGTTTAGCCTTAAGATCACTGGAAATTTTTCTACCAGTGAATTCCAACTATCTTCTGCGAAGTGAATCCACAAAAGAAACAAGTAAACATTCACCATTCCCAAAGATCTGCTAACACCAGTTGCTAGCTGGTTGTTTCAGGCCTGGCCCAGTGCAGGGTGAATATGCACCTCTCAGATTTCTGACTCCAGGGAGCACAAGTGATGAACAGTCACAGCTGCTGAGCTCTGAAATCCAATGCTGCTGCAGCTGAAATCCATTATCCCTGCATTTTCACCAAGGCCAAACTTCCCACAGGCTGCTTGTCGTCAATTACTGAATGTGGCAGGGATATTAAGACTGGCCATTCCTGTGAGACACAGGACTTCCTTAACAGGTGACACTAAGGGGGGCACTTGACGGGATGAGCATTGGGCGTTATACTATATGTTGGCAAATTGAACTCCAATAAAAAGTATTACTCAGCCATTAGAAATGACAAATATCCACCATTTGCTTCAATGTAGATGGAACTGGAGGGTATTATGCTGAGTGAAGTAAGTCAATTGGAGAAGGACAAACATTATATGATTTCATTCATACGGGGAATATAAAATTAGTGAAAGGGAATAAAGGGGAAAGGAGAGAAAATGAGTGGGAAATATCAGAAAGGGAGACAGAACATGAGAGACTCCTAACTCTGGGAAATGAACAAGGGGTGGTGGAAAGGGAGGTGGGCAGGGGGTTGGGGTGACTGGGTGACAGGCACTGAGGGGGGCACTTGACGGGATGAGCACTGGGTTGGCATATCGAACTCCAATAAAAAATATATACAAAAAATATATACACAAAAAATAAGAAAACAGGTGACTTGGAGTCAGAGATGCTGCCAGGGAGGAACTCCAACCTCACAAAGGATAGCAAGGACTAGACCTGTCACTACTTCACAGGTGTAGAAAGTAGTGAGACTTAGTGGGTCAGAACAAGACAACTTATTACAGCACAGAAAACAGCATCAGCAGGAGTTATCGGCGTAGTTTTGCCAGTTGCCCTGTCCCAAGTCCCACAGACAATGTAATGGGCTCAGGTGGATGCCACCAATGCAGTGGGTTGCATGGCAGCTGAGGAGCCCAGGGTCAAGGGTCCGGGACTTTGAGAAATGAGCAACAAACCAGCACCCCTCCCCTAGGAAGCAAACAGTAGTCCCACTATGGTCCCCTTGTTCTACAGAAATGGCTCTGTATTAGGAGACTGGTAAGCCTTGCTTTAAAAACCCTCACCAAGAATGTACAAGGATGCTCACAACCCACAGTGGATGCCTCTCCCAACAGACCCATTTGCTTTGCCAGAATGTTTCTAGAACTGTACCAGATAGTCCAAGATCTTTCCTACTCACCCCTCCTTCATTCCCTCTCTCCTCCACAGGATTTAGGCCTGCATAGAGTACTGTCGGGCAGTTCTGTCTGCCACCCATTTTCCATCAAGGGTGCTTTCCCTAGTAAGTCTCTAATATGCCTTATCCTACCTTGGCATCTGCTTTTCAGAGAACCCAAACTGGCACAAGTGGTGCCACTGATGGTCCAAGAAAACAGGCTGTGATAAGATGGGGTTCCGGGACAGCATCAGTCATTGCCTGGTGAACAGAATAGACACTGTCCTCATGGCGGTGTGGAGTAGAGAGAATCCCAGGCACAAGAGGGCAGCCCAACTGCTAAAGATTTCTCTGGAAGTAACCTGGGAAAACTGGGAGAATGATCTTGCAGATGTAGGGATTCAGATTTTTTAAATATATGAGAAGAATAAGGCCTACAAAGACAGTAGAGATGTCTGGACACTTATGTTGTACTGACACCCTGCAGCAGGATAATGGAAATGGTTGACAGTTAATAAGTAGCTAAAGACGAAGTGTGAGAGCCAGAGGGCTTCTGTGGAGCTTACAAAGTCCTCTTCTGCAGTGGAGGAGCAGATAAAGGGAGAGAATAATGGAGTGGCAGAACTCAAGGCAGATGAAATACTCAATACTTAATGTGTGGCAAGTCTGCTTTGCCCAAGTCAGGGCCACACGACTCCATGTGGTTGGAAAATCCTGGGACCCTGACACATGGAGCGAGAACATCTGGCCAGATATTCCTCAGGGTGTTGGCTCTGCAGACATCCCCACTCAGACTTCAGTTTGCAGAGAGGGCTCTTCCCTAATAACAGTATTTCCTCTGTGCCGGAAGATGCTGCAGAACCTAACTCCCCCTAGAAGGCAACTTGTGTTCCCCTCTAAGAGGCTGTGTCCAGCCCCTCTTCTGGTTACTAAACTGCTAATTAGGATTAAATCCCAGCATAACCTGGCCACATTAGTCCTGAGTCTAATTAAGAGAAGAAAGTCTACACCAAAGAACTGCAAGAATTAGCTGATGGATACTGACAGGAATCAAGGAAGCCCTGGGGTTAGATTTCAAGAGTGCTGTATCAACAGGGGCAGAAAAGCAAAAATTCAAACTTGGGAGCACATTCTCAGAATACAGATTTAATCCCCTGGCAAGGGCCCACAGGGGATATGAAGTCTCTACTAAGGTGGTTCTTAGAGGCCTGGAGAAAGCAATGGTTACCACTGAGCAACATAGGAATGTCTGAGCTGTCCTGACAAATGGCAAAAGGAATGGAAAAGCAGAGGGTAGCGGACACACTGCAGTGGAGAGATTGCATGAGGTCAAAAACCACATTACAGAGTAGTGTTCCATGAGGGGAGGCAGCAGACACCTCATTTACCAAGGCCATCAGGAAGGCAGTGGCCAAAGGGGCATCAGCATCACTACATTCAGAGGTGACCTCCTCTGTAGGTCAGGGATGGCAGTAAGAGACCATCACAGAACTGGGCACCAATAGAGAACAGGTAGAGGCACAACCTACCAAGAGCCAGGAGGCCACAAATACCAAAACCAACCACAAGGCCTGAGGGACAGCCAAGGAAGTTTACCTACAGGGAGTTGCAGAGATGGCAAATGGACTGTATCCCTAGGAATGATACAGATGGAAAGCCAGCAAGGGTATCAAGATCTACAAGCTGAAAAAGAGAACAGTGGAGGAGCAGAGGTTTGAGGTTTCTCCAATGAAAAGTCCTAATTTCTTGCTCAGTTTCCAGACCTGGAAGAGGTAACTGGGTCCCTAAAAGGAAGAACAATGACATATATGCCCCAGGACCTCCCCTAATGGGACCTATAGTCACTTATATCAGTGTCTGTACACTGGGGAGACAGCCAGACACTCAAGGAATACTGGACTCAAGATCAAAGTTAACATTGATACCTAGACACCTGAAGCATGATCATGGCCCTAAATAGGGGGCTGGGGGCTCCAGGGCTGAGTAATCACTGAAGTCTTGGCCTCAAACAAGACTCACAGGGGGCCTGCAGATTGACCTAGTGGTCATTTCCCACTCCTCAAGTATGTAACTGGAATTGAGTTGGTACTTAAAGAGTATTCCCCACAGGGGTCCCTGGCTTGTAGGGCAGGAGCTGTCACAGTGAGGAAAGTCAAGTGGAAACCTCTAAAACTGTTCTCCTCCACCTTGGACAAGAATACATTGACTGGTTACTTATCTGTATCAACTTGGCTCAGGCTATAGTACCCAACTAGTCAATCAAACAACAATATAGGTGTTGCTATGCAAGTATTTCATAGATGTGATTAACATCTACCATCAGTTGATTTTCAAGAGATTATCCTTGATAATCAGGGTGGGCCTTATCTAATCAGTTGAAGAACCTAATAGCAAAACTATGATTTCCCTGAAGAAATTCTGCCTATGGACTGCAGTATCAGCTACTGCCCAAGCGTTTCCAGCCTGCTGTCCCGCCCTATAAATTTCAGATTTGCCTAACCAGTCCACACAACTGTATAATTCAATTCCTTGCCATACACATACACACATACACACACAGGCATACCTCAGAGCTATTGGGGGTTTAGTTCCAGACCACAATAAAGCAAGTATCACAATAAAGCAAGTCACATGTATCTTTTCATTTCCCAGTGCATATAAATTTATGTTTACACTATAGTTTACTAAGTATGTAATAGCATTGTATGTAAAAAAAAAACAATGAACATATCTTAATTTAAAAATACTTTATTGCTAAAAAAATGCTAACCAATATCTGAGCTTTCAGTAAATCATAACCATCAATCACAGATCACCGTAACAAATGTAATAATAATGAAAAAGTTTGAAATGTTGTGATTATCAAAATCTGACAGAGAAACGAAGAAAATGCTGTTGGAAAATGACAGAGACTTGTTTCACACAGGGTTGCCACAAACCCTTACTTTGAAAAACAAAAAACAAAAAAACAAAACAAAAACAACCACAGTTTATCTGTGAAACACAATTAAGCAAAGCATAATAAAATGAGGTATGCCTGCATGTTTTCTCATTAGGAATTGGCTTACAGCAAGATATACATATCCTACTGGTTATTTTCCCGGTAAAACCCTAATTGATACATAAATCAAAACAATATTACATCTCAGTGGAGCCAGAGTAAATCAGTGCTACTATTAAAAACCTAGAAGATGCAAAGAATGGTAGCCCCTCTATCTTTGCACCTCTAGCCAAATGGGGGTCCCTGTATGTATGACCAGCTGAGGCAGAAAACAGCTTGAGCTTGGTTTTTATGTGGGTTCGTTCAGTATGTGGGCACATAGTGATGATGAATGGTATCTGCCTTACTGCCACATTCAGGGGTGGAGAAGGAAACATCTTCCAATGAATGGGATCTAACGTAGTACACCTGACTTGGTGTAAAAGAAGAGGCATAATGTGAGACTCTTAATTGGGTATACACAGACTCCTGGGCAGTGGCCAGTGGCCTGGCCATCCAGTTGAGAGACTGGAAGGACAAGAGGTAAAAATCAGAGACAAGGAGGTATGGTGTAAAAACTGTGGACTGACATGTGAGAGATAAGGCAAAGTGTGAATACTTTTGTATCACATGCTAACATTCATCAGAGCATCCACCACAGAAGAAGCACTAAACTGCCAGGCAGACAAAATGACTGAGGTGCATAGGCCTTTTGTCAGTGGCTACTACACAACTGGGATGATGGACACATAAAGAGAGTGCCATGGCCCAAGAGCAAGGACTTCTGCTTACCAAAGCTGATCTAGTGGGAATCTTCTGACAGGTGCTTTGGCTCCCATTTTATTGGTCTTGCTCAAACATTCTCACAACTCCATAGCAGTTTAAGCCTTTTTCCTACCCAACCTTCCTTCTTGCTTTCCCTCTTCTCCAGAGGTTAGACTTCTATCAGAGTCGGACTGCTTTTCCGGACTTCTCCAGCCTCCTTTCCCATTTTCTTTCATGGGCATTTTCTCCTAAAAACAAAATCTCTTGCACATCTAATCTTGGACCCAAACTAACATACCAAGTAAACTAATTAAATGTGTTCACTATTAAAGCTCTGTTCCTTTGTTTTGAAGGGTCAGAAGTGCAAGCTTAGTAATTCAGCAGCGGTGTTATGGTCCTGCAAACTAATTCCTACCTAACTCAATAAGGGACTGACTGAAAAACTAAAAGGACAAGGTTCTCAAAATGAGAAAAAAAAAAAAAAACCTGCCAAGGCGACCAGAGAGATACGCAATGAAGCTGACAAAGTGTTCCCATCTCAGCAAGAACAGCTACTTGAAAAGGAAATGACCCAAAAGTGGCCTGGCCTGTCTGAAATGTGGAAACAGCTGGCTAGCCAAAAGGTAGAAACAATCCAAATGTCCATCCACCAAGGAATGGATAAACAAAATGTGGTCTATCCATGCCATGGATAGCCATAAAAAGGAACAAAGTACTGATCCATGCCGCAATAATGGATGAACCTCAAAAATATACTAAGTGAAAGACACCAGACACAAAAGGCCATATATTGTACAATTCCACTTGCATAAAATGTGCAGAATGGGTAGTTCCAATAGGAATGAAAAGCAGATTGGTGGCTGACAGAGACGAGGAGGGGGGAATGGAGAGTAACTGCTTAATGGGCACAGTGTTTCATTCTGGAGTGATGGAAATGTTTTAGAACTACACAGGAGTGGTGGTTTTACAACACTGTGAAGATACCAAAGGCCACTGGATTGTTCCCTTTGAAATGGTTAATCTGATGTTATGTGAATTTCACCTCGATCAAAATAAATAAATAAATAAATAAATAGTGAGGCGGTGCATGGACATTGAAAAACAGATGTTTAAAAATTTTTTTAAAGGAGGGCAGGGGGCAGAGAGAGGGGGCTGGTGTTAAGAATCACTATCCCCTTCCCATCAAGCTGTCCAGATCTAGTTAAACCACACTCCTCTATTCTATGGCTGTACCTGCCAACTGGCTTGCCACCTAAACATCTAGCACAAAGACTAGAATCCCTAGATTGCCTGGTATTTCCCCTTTCCTGGCAATTATGTCATAAACTGGGGTCGTAAATTCAAGGGCCATATTTACGAAACCAAATTTAAGTCCTGAGCATGTTCCCAGGAACAATGGATTTTGTCAAAAGTATAGGATATGTGGCTGTTAAGACTACAGCTCTCGATGACTCTCATACTCAAGGGATTGGAAGAATTTAGCCCAGAGATTTACCTCACAGTAAAAGTGTAATTGAGTATGACTGCATTTTCAAGATCAAGTCCATTTCCAGTACTAGTAGACTGTCAAACAGGCCACAGCTTCAGTGGTGCCTGCGGTCACTGGGGTTGGAGGAGTCCCGGTCACGCGAGTGCCGGGCCCTCTTACGCCTGTGCGATCTCTCTCGGCTCCTGCTTCTACCTCTCCGGCTATGCCCCTCAGAACGCCCATTGTGCCGGCTGGAATGCCTGTCTGAGCTTCGGCCTCTGGCTCTGTCTCTGTCTCTGTCTCTCTCTCTTTCTCTCTGTCTCTCTCTCTCTCTGTTCTTTTCTTCTCTTTCCTCCCTCCTGCTTGAGGACCTACGTTCGTGCCTGGGCTTCTCCTTCCTCGGCTCCCTCTCTCTGTCCTCTGCTCTGCTGCGGCAGGTGGTCTTGACCTCGGGAGAGCTGTGGTGGTGCTTGCGCACCTCTCTGGGTTCTGACTTCTGACCCCTCTCTGGGTTCTTGGTGCTGTGCTTTTTAGAGCCAGGGTCATCCTTTTCCTTTTCCATCTGGTTTCTGGGGGATGAAGAGGAGACTGGATGCTCTGTCTGTACTTCCTGGTCAGTGTTCTCTTTGTCTTTCTTTCTTCTCTTTTTCTCCTTTTTGTCTGGAGGGAAAAAGGGGCACAACCAATAAGGAAAGGAAGAGGGGGAAGGGGGGAGGGTATGCCAAAGGAAAGCACTACTGGTAGCATTGGGAAGCACTCATAATCTATACTTCCAGAAAAGCATCTGTGAGAAGTCAACTTTGACAACTGTCCCCCTTGACAGGTCAAGTCACTGGATAAGGCAATCCTCATCCCCAAATTACCTTTCTAAAGACCCGACCTCCAAATACAGTCACATTCTAAGGTCTCGAGGGATTAGGACTCCAACATATGAACTGGGAAACAGAATTCAGCCCATGATATTAGTCTTCCACTGATACCTCTCCTTTCCCAATTACTATACGGTTCCCCACACCCTTCCTTTTCACACCTAATAACTGATTACCAATTCTCAGTGAATACTAGGAGGAGCAAACACTAAGACTACCCAGAATCTTCTCTCAGGTCTTAGTGCTTTACCTTTTTTGTATTTTTTTGGGGGTTTGTCATCTTCGGAACCCTCGGATGAACTCACGGAGGGGGTGTGAGCCCCACAGCCCTTCTCTTGGAGCTCTTTGGTCACATCATCCATTTCTTCTGAGTCCTTAGGAGCCCGATAGTTAGACACATGATCCACTCGGATAGTTCTTCCTTTGATCTAAGACAGACAGGCAATGCTTCAGCAGAGAGGGCCCTACTTCTGAACTATTTGAACCCAGCTGCAGAAAGCCATGGTTCAAACCACACCCTAGAAAGCCATGGTTCAAACTACACCCTTTACCTTCCTGCTAATTCTATTTCTGGGGAAATATCTAAGCCAGACCTGCCCAACTGGTATGTCACAGCACATATA
Organism: Canis lupus dingo; assembly: GCF_003254725.2. Taxonomy (NCBI): domain Eukaryota; kingdom Metazoa; phylum Chordata; class Mammalia; order Carnivora; family Canidae; genus Canis; species Canis lupus. Next base: position 102,013,405 of record NC_064281.1, on the reverse strand, counting down.
CCTAGATAATAATCTGCCCAGCCCCTCCCTGGGGCAATCAGGTAGGCAGCTGGAGTCCCTGAGGCAACTCTACCAGGCAGCCTCCTCAGTTTACCCCAGGGTGCCACACAATAACCTTCAGGTTCTACATATGCAATTAAATGAAAAAATGCTCAGCAGTACTGCCCCAAAGCACAAGCAGCAGGGAAAACTAAGAATTTACATGCATAAACAATGAATTACCCTCAATCACATTAATTTGCAGTAAAACATACCATGGCCTGGCAGTTAGAAAGAACTCCTGAAGCGAGTGCAGCACTACAGCTGTTTTCTTGATACAGCAATTAGGATGAGGTCAAGGCAGACCAATATTTGGGAAAGGGGAAGGAATTTGTTTTCCTAAGCCCTCACGCCTTGCTCTACCCCCACCATACTGGAACAACTGTCTCACACTTATTTTTGCTGTGGATCACAACTCTCTGGGTGAACAACAAAAAATTAGCCCCTCACTTAAAAATAGTCAGGCAGATACAGACCTATTCTATAGGAAAAAATCATCCAAAAGCTTATGTCTGGCTTTTATTGTTCCTATACAAGAACAGAGTTTCATTCTTACCTTTAAGCCTGAACTTAAAGGTCATCTTTCCTATTCCCCTTTTGAAAACATTTTAGAAAATCCCCCTTTCATGGAGATTTTCAGCTGTTCCATACTGCTGCAATCAGTGACAAATTCTCCAAGTCCAAAGTCACCCCCAAACCTATAAAAAATGCTTATCTAACTGCAGTGCTTTTCCTAAATAAGCAGAGGAACCAGGGAGAGCATAGACAAGCCAGACTTGTCTACCACCTTCTCTGGCCAAGAGTGTTCTGAGAGGGAACAGACAAGGGAAAACTTCAGAATGAGTTACTTTTGTAGAATTTGTCATCAGACTTCATCTAGAGAATTTCCAAGGCCCAGTAATGCTAAGTCAGTGGAGACATAGGACAGACACACAGAGCTATGTCTTAGAGGATGAAGCCATAAGAGAGCGCCAAATCCTCTGACACAGCATAGCATGGAAGAGCAGTATTTGCTAGTCTTTTTACTGCCCAATACATCAGAGATGAGAGTAGGGTGTGAGAATGGAAAGGTGAGAAACCAGGGGCTTGGTTGGGGGTGAGGGACATGATACCTATGTTCCTGGGAAGATGAACATGAGGAAAAGGAACAAGTGTCAGCAGGGTCATAAGCCAATGAAATTATTTCCTGGGATCATTTCCTGGTCAGTATGTCCCCACACCTCTACAACCCTCAACACATCCAGGTGACCAGTACTGTCCTTGAACTTGGGGCAATCAGGTGGGAAATTAAATCGAACTCTTACATACAGGAAAAGTCCAGCCAGATCCTGCTTAGTGAACACACTCACCTTGATTCCATTAAAATTGTCAACAGCCAAAATTGTGCTCCTCTGGTCTTCATAGCAAAGGAAACAGAATCCTTTGGATTTCCCAGTCTTCTTGTCCCGCACCAGATTAATGTTAACAATCTCCCCATATCTATTTATTTTATAAAAGAGTAAGACACCATTGATTTAAAATGCAAAAACTTTCAGATTGAATGACAAAACAATTCAAATAATATAATCTATACAAGAGATACATCTAGGAAAAGATGACATAAAGTTAAAAATAAAAATTAGACAAGGACAGAGCAGGAACACCCAATTACAAAATGAGTGGTAATATTAAGATCGAAGATGAATTCAAGGCCAAAAAAAAAAAATAGTTCCCCTTAAGCAGGACTAAGAGAGCTCTTTTACACTTAAAAAGGTCCTAATAGGATCCCTGGGTGGCGCAGCGGTTTGGCGCCTGCCTTTGGCCCAGGGCATGATCCTGGAGACCCGGGATCGAGTCCCACGTCAGGCTCCCGGTGCATGGAGCCTGCTTCTCCCTCTGCCTTGTCTCTGCCTCTCTCTCTCTCTCTGTGACTATCATAAATAAATAAAAATTTAAAAAAAAATTGTTAAAAAGGTCCTAATATATTACAAAAATATGTCATGAAACTTTATACATAAGTTCACAAGTCAAAAATTTTAACTTAAGAAACTCTTAGAAATTCCAAGAGAAACTAATAACAAAAGTTATATTTTAGCATACCACTTTAAGTTTATAACACATAAAGCTGACAAAAATAAGGTCAGAGGAATTAATATCAATATATAATTATAACATTAATATAAACTATAATATAACAATTATGTTGTTAAATATTAATGTCAAACTAGTGGATATATATATCTGAATCTTACAAAAATAGTACCATTTCAATAATCCATGAAACATGTATTAAAATGGACTATAGAATAAACTTCAATCACCTCCAAAAACAGAACATGTTCTCCAATCACAATGCTATACAGCTGGAAATAATATTTTAAATAAAAAATACCCTACAAGCTAGAACTTGAAGCCTATTCTCCTAACAACTGGATGAAAGAGAAATTGAAATAAAGAAAAAAAAATCAATGGTAGACTATTTAAAAAATAACACAAATGAGAATATATACCAAAACTTACAAGATGCAGCTAAAACTACGCTCGGGAAAATCTGCAACCTTAAAGAATTTTACTGTTAAAAAGGTAGAATAGGAGGCACATAGGTGACTCAGTCAGTCAAGCATTTGCCTTCAGCTCAGCTCATGATCCCAGGCTCCTGGGATCAAGTCCTGTGTTGGGCTCCCAGCTCTGCAGGGAGTCCGTTTCTCCCTCTGCCCTTCCCCTCTACTCAAGATATCGCTCTCTCGCTCGCTCATTAAATAAATAAAATATTTAAAAATAAAATAAAAAGGCAGAATGAATATAAAAGAAAATAAATCTAAGGAAAGCAGATGGGAGTTAATAAAGATAAAAGCAGAAATTAAATAGAAAATAGAAAAAAAATCTACCTTATTCCTTATACAAAGTTAAATTCCAGATAAGTTAAAGATTCATAAATTAAAAGGTAGAGTCATAAAAATAAAACAAGAATTGGTGGATACTTAATAACACAATCATACACATACATCTGGGCCAGATATCTTGCATCTTACCTAACAAAATACAGGTTTCCCCCGCTACCTAAAGGTTCACTTTATGCCACTTTGCTTTTACAAAACACGTACTTAGTACCTGTTTTCACTAACGGGAAGAAAGGTGAAGAGGATTTTTGCTTTTATGATTATGGTAACTGCTTCACCACTTCACGCATTTTTAGCTTAGTAAGCTTTCGTAGAACAGTCTACCTTCAGGGAACAGGGGAAATCTGTACTGGAGCGGATTCAGCTAAGGTCAGCAACTATTTCACACTGTTTAGTACAGGAGGTATAGGCCAATGCAATTAGGAGAAAACATGCAAAAAATGAAAAAAAACTAAAACTATCTCTATTTGAAGATTATATATAATACTCTGGATAGAAAACCCAAGCAAATCAATCATGAACAATAATAAAAACAAACAGTATAATAATTCAGTAAGGTAACAGGATATAAAGTCAAAAAAATAAAACTCCTTACAAATAAACAATAATCAGAAGATATGTAATCAAAGAAAACCCCCCCAAAAAAGAAAAACCCCATTTGAATTAGCAACAAAAAGATAAAATACTTAGAAATAAAGTTAACAATAAACAATGTACAAAGTCTACATAGAGAAAACTTTTTAAAACTGAAAGACACACACATAGATTTAGACAAATATAAAAACATCTCTTGTTTTTGGATAGGATGACTCAACATCATATAGGTAGCAACATCCTCCCCCAAGTTAATACTTAAATGTAATATAGTACAAGTTGTGTTTTATTTTCCTGGAGCTGGATAATTCTGAAGTTCTTGTGGGAAAATGAGCATGTAAGAATAGATAGAAAATTTTCAAAAAAGAACAATGAGGGAGCGCAACTCTCCTAGATATTAAACATACTAAAAAATTATATGATTAGTTAATGTGGTACTAGCACATGAAGAGACAGACAGACCAAAAGAACACAATAGAAAGCCAAGAAAGAGACTCAAGTATACATGGAAAAATTAGTAATATAAGTGTGACATCCCAATTTGCTGGGGGGAAATATGGACTTTTTTATAAATGTGGGAACTGGATACCCATTGAAAAGAAACCTGAAATTGGATCCATGTCTCACACTATACATAAGAATAACTCTAAATGGATCAGATTTCAATGCATAAAATTGAAACCATACAAGTACTAGAAGAGAGGACATATTTCTCCCTACCTACCCATCTATCTAATTATGACCCAAAATTCAGAAGCAATAAAAAAAAGACTGATAAATTTGGCCATATAAAACACCAGAGCATGAGACTGTAAAGAATCAGCACAAAGGAGTTTTTGGGGAGATGGAATTGTTCTTCATCCTAATTGTGGGGGTGACTACACAAATCTATGCACATATTAAAGCTCACAGGACTGAGATACCTGGGTGGCTCAGTGGCTGAGCATCTGCCTTCAGCTCAGAGCATAATCCCAGGGTCCTGGGATGGAGTCCCATATCAGGCTCCCCTTGGGGAGCCTGCTTCTCCCTCTGCCTACATCTCTGCCTCTCTCTCTTTCTCTCTCTCTCTCTCTCATAAATAAATGAAATGTATTTTTTAAAAAAAAAAAGCTCACAGGACTCTACACCCCCTAAAAAAGTCAATTTTAGGGCAGCCCGGGTGGCTCAGCAGTTTAGTGCCACCTTCAGCCCAGGGCCTGATCCTGGAGACCCAGGATCGAGTCCCATGTCGAGCTCCCTGCATGGAGCCTGCTTCTCCCTCTGCATGTATCTCTGCCTGCCTCTCTCTCTCTCTCTCTCTCATAAATAAATAAAAATCTTTTTTAAAAAGTCAATTTTACCATATAATTTAAACACATAAATGAATAAAAAATTTAAGTTTTGCACAGAAAAATATCAGAACAAAGTCAAAAGACAAATGACAAAATAGGAGAAAATATTAACAACTCATATCACAGATAAAGGACCAGAAAGCAATTTTTTTCCTTTTGCTATAAAGATCATCTGGACAACTGGTGAAGTCAAATAAAGTCCACAAATTAGATAATAATATTGTATCAGTGTTAACTTCCTGAATTTGATAACCATATTGAAGTTAAACAAGAGAATGCCCTTATTTGGGGGGAAAAATACATATTGAAGAATTTAGGGATAAATGAGCAACATGTCTGCAACTCTCAAATGGTTCAGAAAAAATAATAGGTATACATGGGGAGAAATAATGACAAAGCAAATGTGGTAAAATGTTAACATCTGGGGACTCTAAGCGAAGGGGAAAGAGGTATTCTTCATATCACTTTACATAACTTTCCTATTTTAAGCCTGAAATAATCTCAAAATAAAAAGTAAAAGAAAAAATATAAGAACACGTTTATTTTTTTATAAAAGATTTTATTTATATATTTATGGGGGGGGAGGCAGAGACACAGGCAGAGGGAGAAACAGGCTCCATGAGGGAGCCTGATGCGGGACTCGATCCCGAGACTCCAGAATCACACCCTGGGCTCACGGCAGGAGCTAAACCGCTGAGCCACCCAGGGATCCCCCCAAGAACACATTTAAACAGACTCCTACAGACCAAATTGGGACAACTGGAGCATGAAGAAATAATGATGGCAATGTAGTATAACACATCAAATTAAGTAAAGTAAGTCCACAGTAAACAACACATGACAAAGTGGCATAACAGAATTAAAACCATTAAGAGCTTTTGTAAAATCGGGATCCCTGGGTGGCGCAGCGGTTTGGCGCCTGCCTTTGGCCCAGGGCGTGATCCTGGAGACCCGGGATCGAATCCCATATCAGGCTCCCGATGCATGGAGCCTGCTTCTCCCTCTGCCTGTGTCTCTGCCTCTCTCTCTCTCTCTCTCTGACTATCATAAGTAAATAAATAAAAATTAAAAAAAAAGAAAAAAAAAAAAGAGCTTTTGTAAAATCACTAAGAAAATGAGGAACACACCAATAGAAGAAAACAAGCAAAGGACACGAAAAGACATCTTAAAAACAAGAAATAAAAAAACAAGAAATAATGGCATGTACATCTATTAAAAGACGTTCTAACTGACGATTAAATAAAGGCAAAGTAAAATCATAATGAGAAACCATACAAGTATCTTAAAAATAACCACTGCCAATTAGGATTCCAAAAAAAAAATGGGGATTCTAGTTACAGTAGAAACTGGTACAAACTTCTCAGAGAGCAATTTGGCCATATTCATAAAACATCTGAAAAATGCTAACATATTGACCTAGTAATTTCACTATGTAAAGTATCAGGAATGCATACAAAGGATATATATTCTACAATGTATAGTGTAATACAATTTATAACAGCAAAATATTAGACTACCCAACATTTAAAAAAATGGTTAAAAAAAGATGATAAAGAAATACACCAAAATGTTAAGTTTTTCCTTAAAGTACGTTCTATTTTCTTCTTTATGCTTTTCCTTTTTGTCAAATGTTCTATAATGATTATACATTACCTTGATAATCAGAAAACAAAACATTTCTTGAAAACCACTGTTACCAATGGCAAAGACAATCTTCATGGAGAGCAAGGTGTACAGCCAGAATAGAGAATTAGAATAAGCAAACACACTAGCTGATCATCACTCAACGCAAATAAGACAAAAACAGCCCCTATGAAGGCTGGACCAGACAGAGGTATCATAAGGGGTGGAAACTACAGGCTGCACCTGCTGTAAACTTCCAGCTGCCCAGAAGTCAGAGAAAGCAGCCTCTGTCTCTCTTGGGCGCTAAGCCAGAGTGGGCTGCCGAAGCCCTCTCTCATGGCCCTCTCATGGGTACTGCCCAATTTCTTTTCCATGGCCCTCTCCTCCATAAGCTGCTCCACCACTCAGCCACGGTCCTCTTCCTATTGGACGGCCCCACCATCCCCTGACATGGCAATGTCTCCGCCACAGTGTGCTGGCAGTGTTTACTTCCCCAAATCCTTCTGCCACAGTCCTCTGCCCTCAGGGTCCCTAAGGCCCCATGGACTGTCTAACCACTCTGTGTAGCTCTGGGTTGTGCCCAGCCCCTCTCCCACCAGCCGCCACCACCAGTGCAAGATGCTCTCCCACCCAATGCTGCTGCTTTCATCTATGGGCAGAATGAAGAATATAAGGTTCACCTATTCATCCTTGTTCCTCATCAGCCCATAATTCTCAGCTTCTGGGTAAAGAGACCGGTTCTGCTTACTAATCTTATACCCATCTAGAAACAAGAAAACTGCCTAAACTTTTTGCTTTTTCTCCCATTCCTCTGTGCTTTGCCCTAATCCCACAACACCACACAGGTGTAGGCCAGAAGGGCCCTGTGATCATGGATTACCCTTGGGTTTGCAGGAGCCCAAGGAGTCCAACATGGTAGTTTCCTGTGAGTAAGTCTATTCTGGTGTAGGCACAGGCTGAACAAGCCTCACTTAAAAAGCAATAAAAATAGACCAGAATCCCCAAGACAGCCTCCTAAATCATCTAACTTCTTGGATTTTCCATATTGGGAGCTCTATAACCATGTCCTGGGGCTGATCTAGACTAGAGCAGAAGCTCCAGCCCTCCCCATGCAGGGAGCCCAGTCAGACTAGAATAAAACAAATAGACTTTGTGAGGCCACAAAATGTATTAAGCAAGCATAATTTGATGACCCAGAAGGCAGGAAATGAAAAAGGACTTACTGTGAGAACACACAGATAATGTCCCCTTCAGTCAGTTCATAAGGAAGCCCTCCTAGGAGAGAAAACCACATTTCAGTTCCACAAACATTTACCAAGCATCTCCTCCATACCATGCACTAGGCCCAGCAATGTGGGTGCAAAGAAGAGTAAGCCACAGGGCCTGCCCTCAAAGAACTCACAGTCTGACGATTTAACAGAATCATATATAAGGTGCGGCACTAGTGCAGCAAAAGGAGTGATTAACTTTGTGGAAAGGTCAGTGTCATCACTAACCAAATACTCCCCACACCCAAAACCTTGCAAAGCAGACAGTTTGCAGCATAAAACTCTGTTTCCACAAACATATCTTGAACTCACCTGCTCTTTTTTTTAAGATTTTATTTATTTATTCATGAGAGACACAGAAAGCGAGGCAGAGACATAGGCTGAGGGAGAAATGGGAGCCTGATGCAGGACTCAATACCAGGACTCCAAAATCACAACCTGAGCCAAAGGCAGACGCTCAACCACTGATCCACCCAGGTGCCCGGAACTCACAAACTCACAGCTAAGATTACAGCAAAATCAGTTTAAATATGAAAATATTACCCCACCTCACATAGACTAAGGAATCTTTGGTTGTCTATAGACAACTGTTCAGCATTTCATAGGAAATAAATTCCCCTGCAAATCTTTCGTTCCTCATCTGTAAAATGGGGATATTAGTACTTATTTCACAGAACTGTTGTAAGAATTAAATAAAACAATGGACATAAAGTGCTTAGCACAATATCTGGTGCAATAACTTCTTTGCCCAAACTTTCATATTATTGGATGCGACACAAGTGAATACAGAGATGACAATATGGCCACGGACAGAAGGCAGAAGTTAAGTAAATGAGGAAAATGAATTCTGAGGGAAGGAGAAAGGGCGGGGGGGGGGGGCGCTAGCAGTAATACAAGATGGTGGTTAAGATCATCAGTTCTAGAATCCCATAGTTCTGGTTGTTCCACTTATTACCCATGTGACTTTAAGGAAGTCCATTAACCTCCTCAGCTATGTAACAGGGGGGCGCGGTATGATAACAGTCTCTGAAACCAAGTGGCAAGGACCACAGTGAACGGCAAAGGTAACTATTATGGTCACTGACTTGGCAGGAGGAGCAAACTAGAAATGGAAGAGAAAAGAGATACAGAAAACGGATTTACGGGGCAGCCAGAAGAAAGAAATCTAAGTGCGTGATGAACGTCAGAAGGAAGGAAAGGCGGGAATGCTGAAAGGTTAGGAAGCGCACCAGGAGAGAATGAGCAGTGCAGAAAGATGTGACTCTCACCCAGGAAGATCCAGGCGCTGTCCTTGTACTCAGAGTGCCAGGACACCTTATCTGCCACCCCAAGCTGGACCTCACGCTCATTCAGCTCGTTGATCAGCTTCACTTTAGTTAAAGGGCTGCAGAGAGAGGCGGAAAAGCGGCCGTTAAGTGCGGCCTGGCCAGAGGTAAGGGAGAGCAGAACTAGAGGGCTAGTTCTCCAGTCTCCGCGCCTCTCCCACCCCTCGGCCCCGCAGGCTCTCTACCACCCCAGCCCCGGTGGGCAACTTCCCGCGGCCGGTCCCTACTTCTTAAGAGGTAAACTGAGGCCTTACTTCATCTCCTCAGGTTCGCGCTCAGCACGGAGACGTTAACTTCCGGGTGAGTCTGTGTCGCGCGTGCGCAGCGCCGATGCCGTGCGCCCATTGGACTCCGCGGAGTTCGCGCTGCGCCACGCCGGAAAGACGGGCGCGCTGGGGAGCTGCGCTTGCGTAGTAGCGCGGAGAGGCCCTTGGCTCGCTCTGCGTGTTTCGCTCTATCAGGGACTCTATCTAGCTTCTCGCTTAGTCCGTCTGTGAAACGCGGCATGGGTGTGAAGCGGGTTTATTACAGGACCCTCAGCTGCTGGAGGACGCCTGGCATTGATTGGGCTAGCTATAAATGTTTACTGAATTGAGATTGAAAAAGGTGCTGCTCTAGCAACTGTAGTCCCTGGCTCTATCCTCAGTGAAAATCCCCTTTCGGGCTTCCACTCCCAGCCAGTCGCTCACGCACACACACCCCTCAAACCATCCCTGATCAGAAATTGCAGCAGAAAAGTGAAGAAGGTATGTGAGAGGGGAAATCATTTTTTTCTCCCTTAAATCCAAATGCATAGGCAACTAACCAGTCTGATCGAATACCCAGATTTGTCTAAGAGCTCACCCTTTTCCCATAGTCTCGCTCCTACTTAAGCAGGAGGCAGAAATAAATAATGAGAAAGCTAATAGTTAAGCATATGCTACGTTGTGTGCTAAGCAATTCACTTGTACTGGCCCTCCCTCCTCATAACTAACCCCATGGAGTCTATACATACAATTACCTTCCTTGTACAGAGGAAGAAACTGAGATTCGAAGGAATTAGTTAACTCAAAGGATGTCCTCTGCCTCTACCTATCAGGTCTTGTTGACTTACTCAGTCCTTACTGAGGATCTATATTTGTCTTGTACAGTAAAATCTGTAGACAGGAATGTAAGGTGAAGTCCTCTGCCCTCTGGAGCTAATGATATCATTAAGGAGACAAAATATATTTGCTTGGTAGATTTCACTCCAGAAATAATGAGGAACTCATAGAAGGTATGGTGGCATACCTTCAGTGTGATATAAGCCATATTGAAGTTTTGAATCCATCTCATATGTGTCCATGTCAATAACTGGTATCAGACCATGCCTGGTCTAAAAGTGAAGTTCCAGAGCTGGGTAGTTCTCTGTGTAGGCCCAGCTTAGAGCCCCAGAAATTAAGCATTTCATAAAAGTACTTTGATGATGGGATTATGACAACTGTACCCTCAATGACCCATCATGTACCCACATCCTGCCAAAAGCAGGAGACTCTCCACCAATCAAAGTTTCCCTTCATTCATTCTGTGTTTGTGCCCCCACCCCATCCAGCTCAGCTATTCATTAACTTTATGGAATTATCTTGGCAATGAAAACTAAACAGTGACAGATTGCATACAGGTTTTATCTGCTCCTGGGAATCTGAGGTTGCTTAGATGTAGGGTTGAAGTAGCCACTGCAAAGTGGTAAACTAGCATGCAACATTATCTGGCTGGATTCTTCAGGCAACTGTGAAATGAGAGAAATGGGGCTACATCTGGATCTTGATCATCATGAAGTTTTAAAAGGAAGCTGAAGCAAAAGAGTAGATTAAGAACAACCAAAGGGAAGGACAATTTAGTTGGAAGAGGACTTGGGAAGACTGCTACTATCTAGCTAGTAGGTTCAGCAGAGATATTCTGAACCTGGGAGTTCAAACAATCCCAGTTTGCCTGGGACATCTCCAACAACATGCCTCCAGTTGGTAGGAATTGGTAGGTCAGATGGTGCCTAGAGATTTCCATAAGTCTAAGCGGAAAGGGGATGAGGATCCAGGGGACCTTCTGAACTTAGTGTCTGAGAGGAGGACCAGGGTTTGCTGTTCAAGGTTTAGTGATCTCCACTAGTAACATTCATTTGGCACCCACTGTATGGAGAGCTCAGGTTTAGGTTCTATGGGCAATGCTAAGGAAGCCAAAGGCAGTTCTCACATTCAAGGCAAGGTCAAACAATGAGTCTAGCCAAATTCATCTCTTCACTTCCCACCATACCACATCCCAAAACAGCCTTCCCTCCTAACTTCCCTATTTCAAGCAAGGCTATCACCATTTTCCTGGTTGCCCAGGTACAAAAACAGGGGTTTCATATTTCCATGGTCCTTATTATTCCTCACCCAAAGATTTCTATCCAATCACCAGGTCCTAATAATTGTGGTACTGCAATGTCTATAAAATGCATCTCATCTAGTCACAGTTCTGTTTCATTAGCACATTCCTTCTAGTTCTTTCATGTTATCTCCCCAGAAAGTATGTAAGATCCTGGAAAATAAAGGTCCCTCATTTTTAAGTCCACAGCACCTCAAACCTCAAACCTTTTCTGCACACATAGCAAGCCACCAATACAACTATTGGTCAATGAAATTAAAAATACACAGAGCTGTAGTAACCTTTAGTGAAACAGATGAGGATAGGAGAAAAGCTTTTACCTTCCTTTTGTTTCTTTCTATATTGTTTGAATTTTCTTCCCTTTATCCAGATATCACTTACATATTTTATTGCCATGTTATCTTGGCAGAGATATCATGACCTTTATTTTCTCACTTTTGTCTTTTGTTCATTCATTCAACAAATATTTATTGAGCAACTATTACGTGCTGGACACAGTTATGGGTGCTAGGTTTGTATCAGTGAACAAAGCAAGGAGAGTTCCTGTCCTCATGGAGTTTACATTCTTGTTGCAGAAAAAGGAAAATAAGTGTATAAATATACATGCGATGTTGAAAAGTGCTATGAAGGGTAAGGGGACAGAGAGTGATGAAGTGTTGCTATTTTTAAAAGGTGATGGATCAAAGAAGGCCTCCCTGATAAGGTGACATGGAGGCAGAGACCTGCAAGGAGATGGGGAACAAGCCAGGGGGTATTTGGGAGAAGAATGTTCAGGCAGAGTGAACAGTAAGTGCAAAGGTCCTGAGACAGGAGTGTGTTTGAGGAACAATAAGGAGACCAGAGTGGCTGGAGAGGAGCATGCAAGAAAGAGAATGACAGATTTTTTTTTTATTTAACAGAATCTGATTTCATATCCATCATGTACCAGACACTGTTCAAGGTACTTTACATACATTAACTCATTTACTTTTCACAACAATCCTATGTGGTAGATACTATTATCCTCATTTTGCAGATGAGGAAACTGGAGCAAAGAGAGGTCAAGTCACTTGCCCTATGTCACACAGCCCTATGTCAATGGTAGAGCCAGAATTTGAACCTGGGTAGTGTGGCTCCAATGTCTGCACCCTTATCCATGATGCACAGGATAAATGGGGATGAGAGGAACAGATCAGGCAGGGACATGTTAGGTTGCAACTTTAGATTTAACTAGGTGAGGTGAGAAGCCAGCAAAGGATTTTAATCTGGCTTACATTTTAGCAGAATCACCTTGGCTGCAAACTGTGGGGTTGGGGAAGGGAGACTAGGGTAGAGGCAGGGAGACTAGGAAGCTTTGCAGTAATTCAGGCAAGAGATGATGATGGTTTATCTCAGATAGACAGCAAAGGAGAGGGTGTCCCATACTGGTATTTTTTAAACTAAAAAAAATATTTTAAAAATCAGGGGATCCCTGGGTGGCTCAGCGGTTTGGCGCCTGCCTTTGGCCCAGGGCTTGAACCTGGAGTCCCAGGATCGAGTCCCACATCGGGCTCCTGGCATGGAACCTGCTTCTCCCTCTGCCTGTGTCTCTGCCCCTCTCTCTCTCTCTCTCTCTCTCTCTCTCTCTCTCTCTCTCTCTCCTCTCTCTCTCTCTTTCTCTCTCATTAATAAATAAATAAATAATTTTAAAAAATAAAAATAACACACATGACATCAACAGAAAAGCATATTCTATGTTTATGAGTGCTCAGGTGGTGAGGTAGGTGCTAGGGCTACTACAGGAAATAAGACCATAAGGACCACAAGACCCAGTCCATGCCCTTGAAGAGCTCACAGTATTGCCAGATAGTTGCATGTATGAATAAACATAATACAAAGATATGAGAGTCAAAATGAAGGTATGAGTGAATGTTATTGGAACCAGTTGAGAAATCAATTAATTCTGACCCCTAGGGGGTCAGGGAGCTGGGAGTGGACAACAGGTTGTCAGGGAAAGCTACAGCGAGTCAAGGGATAGTTCAAAGGCAGGGAGGAAGACTGGTTTGGGAGAAAACTGATGAATCTGGTTGGCAAATTGTTGAGTCTAAAGCACCCAAGGAGCCAACAAAGGAGACCAAGGAGGAGGATAGATGAAGATGAAGCAACAGGAGAAAGTAGGATTCAAGAAGAGAGCAAAAAGTGATCAATGCTGTCAAACTCTGCAGAAAAGTTCTCTGGTGGAAGCACCTTTAAGTTTTCAGTGTTCCTGCCTACTTATGCCAATTGGTCCAAAACAATGTCTGTTTCTTAATTATAGGTTGCCTGGAGGAATATAGAATAAGACATGATGTGTGTGTTAACAAGATCTTACCATCTCTTCCAAGGATACTAACCTGAATCTATACATGGGCTTCAGGACCTTGCATTTGTTTGTATGATGTGTATGTTACATGAACATGTGCATTTTTAAGGAGAAGGTCCATAGCTTCCAAAAGATTTCAAAATGGTTCCATGGTTCAGTAAACAACAGCTCAACAGCTAAGGACTGCTGCCTTAGCAGCAGATAATGCATCTAAGCATTATCTGTGAATATCATCATCCACAGATAGTTCAGAGAAGGTTGCAAAACTTGGCAAGAACTGTTGCAAGAGAACTGGCATGAGTTATGTGAGTCAGATATTGATAATTGGAAGCATACTACACCCCCCACAGCCTCCCTCTAAGCTCAGCACAGCTACTTGCTCCCAGCAATCTGACTCTTAGGTATAATCTTGAGGATCTGGACAGAGAATCCCAAACTCTTGAAGGAGAGGAGACCAAGTCACTTCCAGGGGTGAATATGCCTTCTAGAAGATATATGACAGATGCCGTTTTATCACCTGCTTGTCATTGTTCAACTTTCCTCCAGCACCCAGGACAAATCAGTAGCTTTCTAAACCCCAAGCAGGATAAATTTCAGAAGTAGATAAGGATTCTGATGAGCTGACTTTAAAAACAGAATCCAGTTTCAGGGAAGAAAGGAAGAGAGTAAAGAAGAAATTGCTGGGGCAGTAGACAGCTCCAATTCAAGTGGAGCCCACCTGTAATCACAAATGACATTTACTCTAAATTCATGATGTTAAATCCCTGTTGGCATACAGGCCTAAGGACCATGCGTGCAGAATTGAACTGAATAGGATCATCAGACCAGGTGGGATGAGGAGTAGAGGTGGGCCAATCGAACTGGAGTTGAATAGAAAAGTATTTTTTTAAAGATTTTATTTATTTATTCATGAGAGACACACAGAGAGAGGCAGAGACATGGGCAGAGGGAGAGGCAGGCTCCCTGTGGGGAGCCCGATGTGGGACATTATCCCAGGACCCCAGGATCAGGCCCTGAGCCAAAGGCAGACACTCAACCACTGAGCCACCCAGGTGTCCCTAGAAAAGTATTTTTGAGGAATGACAGGACCCTGACTAGAGCAGGAGTTCCTAAAAGCATGTCAATATCCAAGTCAATGACTAATGAGTGCCCTACCCTCTAGTCTCCAAAATATTCCTTGCATTAACAACTTTTACCCTCCTCACAGTGATTCTCACTATTTTGAGCCAGACTTCTGGGATGTTCTGTTGCTGAACCACATCATAGGATGACATATTGAGGCCAAAGTGAGAAGCCAGTTAACAGGAGTGCTAGGTGAGACACTGATCCAGAGATTAGGAGACAGTCCAAAGATAAGGGAAAGGGGCAGGTGGCCAGACAACTGAGACACATCCTTATAAAGACAAACTGAGAAGCAAGCAAAGCCCTCAGAAATGAAACACAGGTATCTTGGCTCAAGACCCAGTGACACTGCAGGTCGGCTGACTGCCTTCTTCTTGTGCATGGTGGACGCTGACATCCGTCACGAGGCTGGGCACAAGTTTTCAAAGCCATAGGATGGTGCCATATGGCTTTCCCTCTGCCTCTGGTCAGCAACTCACATTTCTGTAACATTACAATTCTAGAGACCGAGTTAGATGAATCTAGATTCTGAGACTTGGCAGACCTGGGTTCAAAGCCCAACTCTACCACGTGCTAGCTGTGGAACTTGGGGGATTTAATTAGCTCTAATTAACTTCTATGTGCACTGGTGATAATATCACCTTGAGGGCATTAAATGAGATCGTGCATGTAAAATGTGTGTGATAAGAGGTATTACTAATATTAATAATAATCGTCTTCTCAGATTCCAAATACCCCCAGCCCTTGTTCAAATGCCTCTGCTTCTGCAACCCCCAAATCCTAACCCCAGATCTTCCTTGAGAAGAAGCTGGAAATGGCCATCTTGAGAGGGCTACAATCTAAAATTAGGCTGGAAGGGCCCCTGGAGTGCAGTCTTTCATGAAGAATACCCTGAATAGCCTTCAAGAAAGACTTGCAATGAAAAAAAGCAAGAACTGTTCATTGAATGTGTATGTCTCCCCTCACCCCATCTCCATTGCACCTCATCACCCAACTCCTAATCTTCAGGGGGAGGGAAGGCTTTCCATGAACTTGCCCCAGCAATATAAATAAATAAAAGGAGCAAGAAAGTTCTGAGCCCGGGGTGGCAAATGAAAACATCTTTGTACTCGCTGTGCTCCTCCAGCCTGCATGAAGGCATAGCTAAGATGCAACACAATCAGAGCAACCCAAAAGTGCCGAGGAGGATCTTCTTTTTCTTTTTTTATTGGAGTTCAGTTTGCCAACATATAGCATAACACCCAGTGCTCATCCCATCAAGTACCCCCTCAGTGCCCGTCACCCAGTCACCCCCATCCCCCGCCCACCTCCCTTTCCACCACCCCTAGTTCGTTTCCCAGAGTTAGGAGTCTCTCATGTTCTGTCTCCCTTTCTGATATTTCCCACTCATTTTTTCTCCTTTTCCCTTTATTCCCTTTCACTATTTTTTATATTCCCCAATTGAATGAGACCATATAATGTATACAATGGAATATTACTCAGCCATTAGAAACGACAAATACCCACCATTTGCTTCGACGTGGATGGAACTGGAGGGTATTATGCTGAATGAAATAAGTCAATCAGAGAAGGACAAACATTATATGGTCTTTCTTCCTTTTAAAGACCCTTTCCTATTTATATAGCTAGACTGGAGCAAAGCCCTTCCAAGGATTGCTTTCTCCCTGCAGGGTGCCTGCCCTCTGCTGGGCTTCATGGTCATTGGCATTTGGCAACTCAGGCCAGCAAGCTGCTCCTTCCTGGCTAAGTAGTAACCTTTGTAGGATCACAACTAAATGTCTCTTGGGCAGCAGGCACTGCCAAGCAGCAATATAACCAGAACCCTGTTTTTTAATTGTCTCCTTATATTAATCCTTTAGTTTAATGTATGAGTGTCCTATTGCTGCTGTAATCACCACAAACCTGCTGCTTTAAACATGAGTTTATTATCTTCCAGTTCTCGAGGTCAGAAGTCTGAAATCGATTTCACATCAAAGCATCAGTAGGCCCGATTCCTTCTTTTCTTTTCTTTTTTTAAAAGATTTTATTCATTTATTCATGTGGGGGGGGGGGGGCAGACACACAGGCAGAGGGAGAGGCATGCTCCATGCAGGGAGCCCGATGTGGGACTGGATCCCAGGTCTCCAGGGTCACGCCCTGGGCTGAAGGTGGCGCTAAACCGCTGAGCCACCCTAGGCCCTGTTCCTTCTGGAGACTCTCGGGAAGAATCCATGCCCTTGCCTTCTCTAGTTTCTAGAGGCCTCTTACAATTTTTGCTTGTGACCCCTTCCTGGCATCATTCCAACCTCTTGCTTCCATCATCCCCTAATACTGCTCACTGATATTCTGCCTTCCTCTTATAAGGACTCTTGGGATTATAACCTTGAGCCCACCCAGAAAGTCCACGATAACCACTCCATCTCAAGACTCTTCCTTAATCACCTCAGCAAAGTCCCTTTTTGCCATGTAAGGCAAGATATTCACAGGTTCCAGTGATGTGAACATGGACCCTTTGGGGGCCATTATTCAGCCTACCATACCTAGGCTTCTGCAGCATGGAGTAGCAAAAAGCTAATGGATAAGGAGTGATAAGAATCGGGATGCTGATCCCAGCTCTGCCACTGCTTCCTAGCTGGGTCACCTCAGGCAGGTCCCTTCGCCTCTCCAAGCCTCAGCTTCCCTTGTAAGCTGGGGAGAATAACACTGAGCTCACGAGGTGTCACTTGAACGGGTGAAAAGCTCTGAGCATAGTAGTGAGCACAGAGCAGGCACCCCGTAAACACACTGGGAGGGTACGTCAACATGGGGAAAGAGAGGACAAGCAGTTAAGAGAGGACTACCATAGTGCAGATGAAAGAAAACATAGTGCTAAATGAGAGGGTACTAGCAAGAATGGAAAGCAGGAGTGGGAAGATAAATGGCGAGATATACGTGAGTCCAGAGTCCTATATTTCGTTGGGCTCAGGGTAAAAAAATAATTCAATCCTCATTTTCCACAATCCCTGGGCTTTAGTGACCCAAAAAGGGGGGAGGGTCTTCTACTTAATTTCAGCTCAGGCGCCTGTGAAAAAACCCAAAGCATAGACATGTCAGATTGTAGGGCAGAGGTCATAGGATGGACGAAGGCACAGAGGCACAAACTGGCAAGAAAAGGAGACAGCATGTTGTCCCTATGGTTGATAAGAGACAAGACAAATTCCTGGTGGCTGTTCCACACAAGCTTCTGGCACCTCTGACAATTTCCAACACCTGCTGCTTATGAGCTGTGCGGCCTTGGACAAATCAGCCACCCTCTGCAGGACTTCGTTTTTCCCATTTGTAAAAATGAGTTATTAATAGTACCTACCTTATAGAATTTGGGGGAGGATTAAAGGAGAATATGTTGTATATTTAACACAGCACTCAGCTTTTAAAGGCCCCATGTATGTTAGCTAGTATCACTGCCACAAGGCAGCTCAGAAGCCCAAGCTGTCTAAGGCTGTTGCCTCAAAGTGCCTCCCACCCCAAGAAGAGACTAAAGCCTCAAATACTGTTTTCTCCCATCCTATTTTGCCCTGCCACTTTTCCCAATGCACACACACACACACACACACACACACACACACTTCCTTCTACAAGTACCGCACAAGCAAATAACAACAGTACAAGCAAAAGCAAATACATAAGTATGTATATTTATATATAAAATGTGTATGTGCACCACATACATTTTTGTGTGGTCCGCAAAGGCCTTTGCAAAGTGGTGTCTGAGCTGGAGTGGGGAGGGGGTTGAGGAGGTTTTTTCTTTTGAAATTATATGAATACCTCCTCACTGTGAAAATACATAATAAGTCAGAAGTATTCAAAGTAAATTGTGACAGTCACCCTTCAAACTGCCCCTGGACCCACTCCCCTCCTCAAAGTTACTCACTCTCCATTAACATGCATTTATTGTGATTTCTATTCATTTTTTACACACAGAAAGTTGGGGTTTGGGGCTTTATGTTCGAAATGGATCCAAACTGTACATATTGATGTGACTTGATTTATCCATCAGCAGTATGCCTTGGAGGTCTGTGTCAGGACATATAAACCTATCCCATTCTTTTCATACCACTGCATAATATTTAATAGCAATGGAGGCAGCAGTCTAGTCATTCGTGAAGCAATATTAAATGTCACTGCTGCCTTTGTCTCTGGGCATGATGCAGCTAAACCACAGAGGCAGATGGCTAGTCTAGGCACCACAAGGAACCAGGCGTGACTTATTTTGGATATCTTCCTAGAACTCCTCGCCCAGAGAGCTGGCTCTGAAGGCAGCCTCTGTTGAAGCCTGGCTTCTCCTCCACTCCCATTCCAATTGAAACCTCTGGTCCTTGGTCCCATGGCCTCAGGGTGGATGAAGCACCCCATTGCATCTTTGGTGACAGCCCACTACAATCAGCATTCAATGTGTTAGTTACGGTAGAGTTTGGCCATTGAATAAGCCCTCTCATCCTTTACCTTCCTTTGTCAATCCTAGCTTGTTTACCTTGTTGGTGCTCCACGCTGGAGACTCTGAGAACCCTCAGCCTCAGGATCATGAGGACCAAGCACTGACCTTCCAAGAAGGAACCACGTTCTCCATGGTCTTGATCCCCTGGCATGGGCACAGCCACAGGACCCACAGCTGAGTCCATGCAGTAGTGGGAGAAAGGGAACAGAAAAGCCCAAGGAGGACACAGAGTTGGGGATCGCTGAGAAAGAAGGGAGGGAGCTAAGGGAGAGAAAAGACTCCTATGGTCCCATCAAAAACAGGCTGCATAGGGACTTAAAGCCAGCTCAATGGGAATAACAATGTTTTGCAGATGTTTTACACCACTGCAGGAATTCCCTCTAAGGCCCTCCCAACATGTGAGCATTCAAGCTCTGCTTGCATACTTCCAATGACAGGGAGATCACTACTTTTCAAGGCTGCTGAGGTAAGTTTATTTTTTTAAGACTTTATGTATTCATAAAAGACACACAGAGAGAGGCAGAGACATAGGCAGAGGCAGGCTCCCTGCGAGGAGCCTGATGTGGGACTCCACCCCAGGACCCCGGGATCACGACCTGAGCCGAAGGCAGGCACTCAACCACTGAGCGACTCAGGTACGCCATGCCCGTGAGATTAGTTTAAATCAGCTTATGGGTGCCTGAGAGGACAAGACAGAAAACAAGAGAGCATTGATGGCTAAAAGAAATAAATGTCTAGGACACACATAAAGGAAGATTACACTGAGAAGAGCATCTTTAGGGGATGGTGGGAAAAGACATAGGCAGCAGAGAAGACTGGTGTGGTAGGCAGAAAAATGCCTCCTCCCAAAGATGTACATGTCCTAATCCCCAGAACCTGTAAATATTTTACCCCACACAGTAAAAATCACTTTGCAAATGTGATTGAGTTAAGGATCTTGACATGCGGAGGATATCGTGGATTATCCAGGTAGACTCAGTATAATCGCAGGGGACCTTAAAAGAGGGAGGCAGGAGGGTCAGAGAGAAGCAGAGGTTGGAGTGATGTGCCATGAGCCAGGGAATGCAGGCAGCCTATAAAAGCTGAAAAAGGCAAGGAAGCTGTCCCCTAGAGCCTCCCAAAGGAATCCAGCCCTGCCAACACCTTGATTTGAGCCCTGTAAGATCTGTTTTGGACTTCTGACCTCAAGAAGGGTAAGATAATACCATTACATTGTTTAAGCCACTAAGTTTGTGGCGGTTTGTTACTGTAGCAAAAGTAAACTAATATACCAGGCACTTGAGAGTGAGAAGGAGGAAAGGACAATTTTAATGTGCCTACAGATCACCTGGAGATCTTGTTCCAAGGCAGACTCTGCTTCAGTAGATCTTGGGCAGGGCCTAAGATTCTGCATTTCTACCAAGCTCACAGGTCATACCAGTGTTCCTGATCTGAAACACACTTTGATTAACAAGAGACTAGAAGACACTTAATAAAAATACCTATGTAGCATTTTATAGTTCATGAAGCCTTCTAATATCCATCATACATCAGGGACACTCAGCTGGCTCATTCTATGGAGCCTGCAACTCTTGTTCTCAGGGTCATTAGTTCGAGCCCTACACTGAGTGTCCAGATTACTTAAAAAATATCCATCACACCTCATTCTGTCATCCCCACAACTCTGTGACATAGGGGCTATTGTCCCCGTGTTACACACGAGGAAGCCAAAGCTAAGTCAGATTTTGTCCAAGCAAAATCACAGAGACTGTGTTGGGCTGGATCCCAGGTGTCCTGACTCCAGCCGCCTGTGTTTCTTGCCCCTGGCAGGACATTAGAATCACATGAGGAGCTTCCCAAGCCCCAAATGCATAGGTCACACCCCAAACTAATGATATGAGAACCTCTTGGTGTATGACCCAAATATCTATATCTTCAGAATCACCAAATTATTCCACAGCACAGCCAAGGTTAAGAACCATTTCACTAGAGCAGTGGTTCCCAAATGGGGTCCCCAAATCAGCATCACCTGCAAACTTGTCAGAAATGCAGATTCTCAGGCCTGCCCCAGAATAAAGAATCAAACCTTGGGGTGAGGCCTCAACCTGTATGCTAAGACGCCCTTCGAGGGACTCTGACACACTCTCAAGTTTGAGCATGGGCTTCAGAAGGACCATCTTGACTCCAAGCTCTGGAAACACGAGCACAGCCTTAGATGCAGGCATAAAATGAAGCCAGGTGCTATGCAACCGAAGTCAGCTTCCTAACAGGGGTACCAAAGAAAAAGAACTGTTCTTAGACTGGCAGATGAAATACTGAGTCCCCATGCCACAGACCTTCCAATCCTTTGTGAGAGAGACATCTGTCACGGGACCTCTCTGACTGTCAAAACATACTGGAATATAATATTTGCCTCCAACCCTGTACCTTGCTCTCCACTCCCTCACTTAAAACACTAACCTTTCCCATTTGTGCTCTCACCTGAAATGAGTAAATAAGCTTCAAACCACTCTTCTCCCCACCCGTCTCTCCTTGGTAGCCGAGAGTAGCAGGCAAAAGGTTAGTTCTAATGTACCCGAACAAATGGATATACAACCTAAAATAGGAGTGCCCTGCCTGAGCCCATCTCACCTGTCTCAGCAACACTGCAACCCTTCAGCCTAACGCTGTCCACCCTGGAAATGGAAACTTCCATGATCAAACAGAACAGATACCCTCAAGGATGCAGCCCGCCTCCTTTTGTCACATCTCAGGGAGATCTTGGGTCTGCAGGATCAAGAATTACAAGGCTAAGGGTGCCAGGGTGGCTCAGTGGTTGAGCATTGGCCTTTGGCTTAGGTCATGATCCCGGGGTCCTGGGATCGAGTACCGCACTGGGCTCCCCATAGGGAGCCCACTTCTCCCTCTGCCTATGTTTCTGCTTCTGTGTGTCTCTCAGGAATAAATAAATAAAATCTTAAAAAAAAAAAAAAGCGAAAGGTTGGAGGCCAGTACTTATGATCAGGGACATGTTTTCAATGAGTATAGCCAAAGATAGCAGCTTTAGACAGGGAATAGGCTCTATTCTAAACTGAATAACCACCATTCACAAGTTTCTCCTTTCGTGTTCCTGCCCTTCGGAATCAGCTGAGTTCTGATGGATAAGAGGGGAACAGCACATCCTATTCGAGAGAATTAGAATCTGAGGTGTTAGGAAGCAAAAGATTTTTTAAAAAAGCAGCTTAAATGTGTGGTAACTCCCCTGAAAGTATGCTGGGCGCTGAAATAGCCTGCCCTGCCCTCACTTCAACTGATTATGATCATCCTGCTTGATTGAAAGCAGTAATAGTATTGACTGAGAATTCATTATGAAGCAAGTACTAAATTAAGCTGAGATTAGTTGTTAAGCTAGTTGAGGCTGAGGAAAAGAAGGGGAAGTTTCATATAAAGCGATGGAGGAAGAAAAAGTGTGATTAGAGTCTGTTATATCTTTTGCCAGACAGGAGACTTGATGAGTGCCCCAGTCCCTCCAAAGAAAAGTCCTCAAAGCATAAATGAAGGAAGATAGTCTGGCCAGACAGTATGTACCAGGTACTCAGGAGTTGTCTAGTAACTTGGTTGTTGGAGGAGGAGGGACTAGCTCAAGGCCCAGGGGGAGGTCCGCACTGGGACTGTCACCTTCAGAGAGTGGGAGAGGCAAGAGGCCGAGGACTGAAAGAGAGGGGGTGAGGGATTCTTCGTGACCAGCAGGATCTCAGAGATGGCAAGCTGCCAGCCTGTACTGCCAGCGGTGGCCAGACCTGTGCTACAGCTCTGAACCCACCTCTTTCTCCCCTAGTCCATGAGAATCTGAGCCAGAGAGCCAGCATGCCCTGGTAAGTGGAAGTCCTACCACTTCAAGACATGGAGTCATCTTTCCCATTTGGAGTGATCCTTGCTGTCCTGGCCTCCCTCATTATTGCTGTTAATGTGCTAGTGGCCGTGGCTGTGCTGTTGTTGATACACAAGAATGATGGTGTCGGTCTCTGCTTCACCTTGAATCTGGCTGTGGCTGACACCTTGCTTGGTGTGGCCATCTCTGGCCTGGTCACAGACCAGCTCTCCACCCCGGCTCGGCCCACACAGAAGACCCTGTGCAGCTTTCGGATGGCATTTGTTACTTCTTCCGCCGCTGCCTCTGTCCTGACAGTCATGCTGATTGCCTTTGACAGGTACCTTGCCATCAAGCAGCCCCTCCGCTACCTCCAGATCATGAATGGGCTCATGGCGGGAGCCTGCATTGGTGGGCTGTGGCTGGTGTCTTACCTCATTGGCTTCCTCCCACTTGGAGTCCCCGTATTCCAGCAGACTACCTACCACGGTACCTGCAGCTTCTTTGCTGTGTTTCACCCACGCTTTGTGCTGACCCTCTCCTGCGTTGGCTTCTTCCCAGCCCTGCTGCTCTTTGTCTTCTTCTACTGCGACATGCTCAAGATTGCCTCCATGCACAGCCAGCAGATCCGAAAGATGGAACAAGCAGGAGCCGGGACTGGAGCATGCCGGCCTCCACGGACTCCCAGTGACTTTAAGGCTGTTCGCACCGTGGCTGTTCTCATTGGGAGCTTCACTCTGTCCTGGACCCCATTCCTTGTCACTGGCATTGTGCAGGTGGCCTGCCAGAAGTGCTACCTCTACCTGGTGCTGGAACGGTACCTGTGGCTGCTCGGTGTGGGCAACTCCCTGCTCAACCCACTCATCTATGCCTATTGGCAGAAAGAGGTGCAGCAGCAGCTCTACGAGATGGTCCTGGGAGTGAAGAAGGGGTTCACTTCGTGCCTTCTCCTTCTCTCAGCCAGGGCTGGTCGCCCTGAGAGGCCCAGGGAAAATTTCTGTCCTATCGCCACTATCTCCCACTCACAGCTTGATGGCTAAGACGGTAAGGGCAGAGGAGTTTTAGAGTGCCTTCTCCCTCCCCTGTCTGGGCCCCAGCTAGGAAATTAGATGGAGCTAGGGAATGAGAGCACTTGCTTCAGGCAGCCAACCACCTTCATCCCAGACTGAGAGGAACTGAGACAGGGTGCTAACTTTCTTCTAGAATCAATTTCCTCATCTGCAAATCCCTGTTTCTCCCTATCCTTCTTTTGTAATGAGTCTGTTTCTCCTGTACAGGTATACTTCCTTAAAGAAATGTACTACTGAAATGATGCTAAAAAAATCAAATCCTATTTTTGAATGCACTAGAGCAGCACTCCCCAGCAGAAATATAATGCCAGTCAAATATAATTTTAAATGTTCTAGTAACCATGTTGAAAAAAGGTAAAGAAGAAAAACACCAGGCAAAATTAATGTTAATATTTCATTTAACCCAATATACCGAAAACATGGTTTCGGTATGTAATCAATATAAAAATTTCTGCACTAGGTTTTTCATGCTAAATCTCTGAATCTGGTGTGTATTTTACCTTTACAGAACATCTCAATCCAAAGTAGCCCTATTTCAAATG
This sequence comes from Canis lupus dingo, assembly GCF_003254725.2. Lineage (NCBI taxonomy): Eukaryota > Metazoa > Chordata > Mammalia > Carnivora > Canidae > Canis > Canis lupus. Next base: position 101,988,628 of record NC_064281.1, on the reverse strand, counting down.
CTCAGTAGTCACATATGACTAGTAGCTACCATAGCAGACAGCACAGCACTAGAGAAATGAGATTGTTCCTCTTAACTGTTTACTATAGTGACTGACTATGGTAAAGTGAGGTGTCCTGCCCTCCCTGATGTAAATCAGACTTTCTAGGTAGTGAACTTGCCTAAAACGTAGAAAGCTGGATTGGATTCTACAGCTTGTGTTCTTTCACACTTCATGGTATTCAAAACACTGTTTTCTTTGGAAATGGCCAATCTTGTGGTTATTTCTGCTACTGTCCCTCCTAATCTAACCACTCTTCTCTTCGGTGCTCCGTCCTCTCAGTTGGCTTCTTATGTCACTTGTAGCTACTTGCTGATGACAGTGCTGAACCACAAATTCTGAGACACTGGAAGAGAAGGCAGAGGAAAAAGGGGTAGGTGCCAAGAAAGGCACTTCCAGGCTCTCCACACTGGGCCCACTTTTTCCCGTCTGAGCTTGACCTTCTTAAATCCGCATGTTCCTAAGAAACTCAGTAGCCTAAGAGGATGCCCCCGACCTGTCCCAGGAAACCAGCCGAGGAAATGGTGTCTCATCCTGCTTTCTGTGGGTACAGGAAATGGCTGTTGGCAGCTGGGAATTGTGGCCAGGCTCCCTCTGGGCAACCCTGGCAGCAGAAATTCAAGAACAGATTGAGGAAGAAATGTGGGAAATATGCTCAGTCTTCCTGAGCTTCCCTGTAACCCTTTCCTTAACCTCCTGGTCGCCACAGTGGATTCCTAGAAACCTTGCCTCTTAAGGCCCTCAACTAGATTATTTCCCTAGAAAGCTGCTGAGTGGACAACCAAAGAAGGCAAGAAGAAACCAATACAGAAAAGATTAAATTTGTCTGGGATTTGGTGCCAAAACAACCTTGGAAGGTTAACCCCTTGGTATGTTCAAAACGATGGCCTGAGGATGCATTTGAATCTAATGTGTAAAGGCTAAAGCCAAGAGACCCATGAAATTTTTCATTCAAATTTGAAACTAAAATGTTCAGAACCAGGATGGAATCTGGCCATCCTCCTCTCCACAGGATAGCACCACATTGTGATGTTTTGCACTTGGGTTTTAATTCCCCTTCAGTCTTAGATGAACTCCCAGCTGGCTTTCCTCAGTCATTTAGAGGTTAATGATCATTCCTTTCCATTTCCATACTCTGGAAAAGTCCCTTTTATTTTCACCCTCTACCTTCAGCACAAATGGCCTGTTGCTCACTGATCCATTCTAATACATATCAACCCTCCTTTGGTAGAATTTATTTTTTTGCAGTTGCTCCATTTACCACTCTGTCCCAGAGGAGGGCCATGCTTGCCTTGACCATAGCAGGCTTTATGTTCCCATAACTGAAGAACTTCTTGGCTTTCAAGTGGACGATAGAACCCAACGTGCTTTGAAGTGCTGAGCACCAAGAATTTACCACTTATGCCAGCAATAAGACACCTTCTTGGACTGGGTTGAGTTATTGGGAACTACACAGAACACAAACAGTAACTGGGTTTGGGGACAAGATGGGAAGCTGGTTCAAATCCATGCCCTCCTTATTGGTGGTTCAAAGTTTAATTTCCTGACCTTGATGCAGATGACTGATCTTGCCAAGGTAATACAAGCAAAGTGGAATGGAAATTAGTTACAAGAAAAAGGAGCTGAGGGGAAGCAATGTGACTGTTGTATTGTTAGGTCCAGTGTAAGAAACCTTGCTATCCCTGGGAGGCAGTATGTTGAGTGGAAAAGTCATAGGCGTTGAAGTCCAATAGACCAGTATTCAGACTATGATTCAGCTATTTAAACTGCCAAAGCTACAGCTTCCTCATTTGTAAAACTGGGGTAATAATGCCTACCTTATATGATTATAGAGAGGATTATCTCAGATAATGTATGGGAAAATGCCTAGTAAACTACAGCACCTGGTTAGTGCTCAGAAAATGTTCTCTTCCTCATCCTTAAAAATCCTGAAGAATTAAATATTCAGCTGACCAATTTAGGGAGTCTGGCATTTCTGTAGATACTATGGCCTCTAAGACAAGGACAGTTAGCTCCAAACTGTGAATTACTCAACCCCTGAATGTTTTTGAAAATGAATGAGGACTCAGGTTGAAAAAGACAAACAGTAAATCTAATACCTTAGCAGGATCAAAAGACAGCAGATACATCAAGGCACTATTATCATACACTTAAGAGTAGCTGCAATTATAAACATGGTATTTAATAAGTCACCAGGAGCAGAGGTACAGAATGCTATGCAAAAGTCTAATGGTTCTCTTTGACACAGGTCCCAGCACAGATAAGGGAATGCACTGGAGAGGAAACACTTAGATTTCATTCACACATCCAATGTTGTCTCCTGATGAACTGGCAAAGAAGCCAGATCCTGTTCAGCAATTTGATCAAAACAGCCAAAAGATATTAAGACCTTGTAGGACAGAATGCAGGTCAGTCCCATTTATAATTACCATAAAGAGCTTATGAATTTGTTATAAAAACTGTGTGACATGACTAAGTTTTCTACTAATTCTTTGGATAGCTGACATTATGCATAGCACACCTGTTTCAGAGGACAACTCTTAAGAACATAAGAACACACAGCCCTCTGTACAGGCGCATTTGAGTGCTAGAGACAGGTTGCTCTGATCTACCAAACTCTCCTTCTTGTTTAATAAGCCCATCTTTGAGAGTTGGCCAGCCAGAGTTAGCCTTGGGATATCTTCTCCCCATATGGAAAAGTATTTACTGAGTCAAATGGAAAATGAACTCTCATGACTGATTTCATTCACACTTGCTCAATCAATGGCCAAACTGAAGAGAGACCAATGAAAATAGCAGGCACAATAGATATTTCAAGGACACACATAGAACAAGAGGCAACATGGTGTTGATAGCTGGGTAACAAGAGCAGCAACTGACCCAAGGCCAGACCACAACTCCTTAGCTGTCATTGGCCACTCACTTATTTTGTGACTCCTTCAGTACCTCCCATGCCATCCTTCAAACTGCTGACTGGTCTGGAATCTTCTCCTTTGAATTAACAAATCTTCATTTGTCATTTTTGCAGTCATATAAACTCGATAATGGTACCTACAAGTGTCAACTGTTATTCATTCGTCTGTCCATCTATCATTCTACCTACTCCACAAACATATTTTGATAGCTAGGTGCTGAAATTGCCCCAGCTTTGCTGGGATTTCTTTCAGAGATAAATATTGATGTATATATGACATTTGGTATTCTTTTCTGATTATTAAAACAATTTTTGTTCATTTCAGAAATTTTTGAAAATACAGAAAATCATAAAGGTACCCATGATTGTACCATCCAGAGATGATCACTGTTATTCTCCATGTTTTCTTCACTTAACATTATATTGTGCATATTTTCCTATGTAATTAACTTTTCTTCAAAAACATGACTTGTGGGGCCCACCCCACAGTGGGGCACAGTCGGTTAAGCAGCCAACTCTTGGTTTCAGCTCAGGTCAAGAACTCAGGGTCTTGAGATTGAGGTCCCTGTCGGACTCTGAGCCCAGAGAGGAATCTGCTGGAGTTTCTCAGTCTCTCTCTCCCTCTCCCACTGCCCCCCCCCACCCCGTGCTCACTCTAGCTCTCTAAAATAAATTTTAAAAAATGACTAGTAATGGTTGCATGTTATTTCAACATGAGTATATTTTAACCATTTCTCTACAGTTGTATGTTTGTTATTTCCAATTTCTCATTATAATGCCACTATAAATACCTTTGTGTATAAATCTTTGACCGATCTGTTTAATTCCTTGGGATAAATTCTACAAAGAAGTATTACTAGGTCAAGGAGCATTAAACATATAAAAAATTTTGATTTATATTTTTGCTGGCGTTTCTTAAAGTGTAACGTTTGTCTAGAATATTTGCTAAGAGAAGTCAAGAGCAAGACATAAATGAATAGACCACACTGATGTGAAGATCTCAAAGCAATAAACGTACATGGCTTCCTGAAAGTATAAACCATGCCAAGGGGTTAACCAGTTGTTTTGTTTTTTGTTTTTTTGTTTTTTCAAACAGAAGCCTATTGACATGTCCTACTGCTAGAGTTAATCTATAGATTTAGAAATCTGGACTTATAGGACACAGCAGTTTAAGAACACCATTTACAATACAACTACATCATCAGTATGGACTGTGTAATATCCAGCTATCAATTTCAGTGTGTTTTCACTCTTCAAGTTTTCTGAGTTAGTTGCTTTGTGCAACACCACAAAATGCTAAGTAGGCATGAGAATAAGAAAACATAATCACATACAGCCAGGAGACCAGCCCTGATGCACTTGAAGCCTTGAAGCCATAGTTTTGCTGAGTTGCTGAAAGGGAAAGATGTACTCCGCCTAATGGATCGACTGAGCAGGGTAAAGTGCATGAGAGCTTAACATGCTACTACCCAGCCATATGTTCACTGGATTTACAAGCTGTTGGGACCATAATCAGTCACTGGGTTCAAAGAGCCCTCTCATGAAGAGTCCTAGAAACAACCAATACAGCTGTTAAGGGTCTGAGTCTGTTTTAATCCACAAAGCAGTTCCTGGTTCTTTAAAATGCCTTCTACACAATGCGTCAGGCAGGATCCATTTGCTCCAGCACACTGGACAGGACTAAAAGAGGGCCTCTTTTTTTTTTTTTTTAATTTTTTTTTTTATTTATTTATGATAGTCACACAGAGAGAGCGAGAGAGGCAGAGACACAGGCAGAGGGAGAAACAGGCTCCATGCACCGGGAGCCCGATGTGGGATTCGATCCCGGGTCTCCAGGATCGCGCCCTGGGCCAAAGGCAGGCGCCAAACCGCTGCGCCACCCAGGGATCCCGAGGGCCTCTTTTTTGGTTTAGGTTTGTTTTTATTTGGTGCATGTTGCCGAACAATCCAATGATTGAATCATATTTCTTATTTACTATAATAAATCTGTATCAGTTCCAGTTCTGTCTCAGTTTTGTTGACATTAAGGCACTAAAAAGCTGATAAACATGCTGAGATAAAAGTTGTTGGCCCAGTAAAATTCCACTGTCTTATAAAACTGTTCATTGTGCTTTTGCCACTCAATATTTTTACAGATTTGCACACTGAGCCATTCAACAAATACTAAAGCATTTTCTATAGAAGAGCAAACTGGTGTCATGTCATCTCAGAAGTGGCTTAAAAAGAAAGCTAGGGGCACCTAAGTGGCTCAGTCAATTAAGCATCCAACTCTTGATTTCGGCTGAGGTCATCTCAGGTGAGATACAGATTCACCTGTGCAGGGCATGGAGCCTGCTTGATATTATTTTTCTCCTTTACCCTTTGCCCCCCCCCCACATTGCTTGCTCTCTTTCTCTCTCTCTCAAAAGAACCCCCAAAAAACAAAAAAAAGTAAGAAAACTAAACCAAGAGATTATAGCCAAATGGCTATGAGGTTATTTCAAGTGTGGAAAAGATTCATAATCCAAAATTCCAACTACCACTTTAAGATCACCAAGTCCCTTAGTAATCTTATACAATGATGCATTAAATTGTTTTTCTTATTTACTAAATAAATAGGAAAGACAAGGATGCGTAGTGTTTATAGTGAGTTAGGCACATTCCAAAATACAACTGAATTCTGATGCTAAGAAAGTAAACAGGGAGAAGAAACATCCTTTAGTGAAACTGGAGAAATTAACACAGAGTAGCTACTCTGAGAAGATATTTTTTAAAAGGCAATTTTATGACTAATTTACATGCAATATACTGACTAGGTTGGCCTAGCAAAAATATTACCCCTTAAGTGATGTATTTTGGTGAATAGAAAATAAGTATTTATAATCAGGTTCTTAATAGTCTAATCATCCCTCCCATAAATCTATTCCTATGCCTAAGAACATACTTATTTGCACTGGAGGAGAACAGGTGAGAAATCTAGCCCCTTGTCCAAATCATTCCATTTCAAACTCATGGCACCTCTATCAATTCCAAGTTCTTCCATTAATAGTACAACATACAACAAAAACAAGTTCCTGTGTGTATGGTGGACTGTGCTCACACTGGAGAAGGAAGAAGTAGGCTGGTGAGGAAAGAGTATGTAGAGAAAAAAGGCCAACAGATAAAAGAGTGGAAAGAAGTAGAAAGTGGAGGGACGCCTGGGTGGCTCAGTGGTTGAGCGTGTGCCTTTGGTTCGGGTTGTGATCTTGGGATCCAGGAACAAGTCCCACATTGGGCTTCCCTGTGGGGAGCCTGCTTCTCCCTCTGCCTCTTCTCTGTGTGTCTCATGAATAAATATTTTTTTAAAAAAGTAGAAAGTGGAGAATAAGAAGGATATTATTATATATTTGCAGTTACAGGTCTCCAGAAAAAAATAATTTAAAGCCAGTGTTACAGTTAAGTGTCAAAGAGTGACCAACCACGACAACTATTGACCTTCTTTCTCCCAGGGTGCTATAAAGATAGGGGAATTAATGAAATCAATATTCTTTACTGCTCACCTGCCATAAACTTTGTGACCCTGGACAAGGCTGAGTCAGTACACTTCTAGCATAGTGATTATAAGCATGGGTTCATGAGCCAGACTGCCTGAGTTGGAATCCTGGGCCTGTCATTGCCTAGGAACAAAGTATTCTACCTCTCTGTGCCTCAGTTTCAGTTTCTCACCTAAAAGTAAGGATGATATCTACCTCCTAGAGTGGTTGAAAGAATGTAAAGTTTTATAAACACAATACACTTAGAACAGTATCTGACATATAATAAATCCATATAAGTATTAGCTATTATCATCTGAGTTGCCTCATGCTCTAGCCTCTCAAAAGAAAGGAAAAAAACATTCAAAGTTTTTTCACCCTATAGCCTATATATTTGATCAGAAATGTCAGTTGTTTGATCTTCTGGTTGCTGGTAACATGATGGATTTTCTGATTCTAAAGGAAAATATCCATGTGATCCTCTGGAGTTTATTCATTCTTTTAATCAATCTTTATTTTATGACCAAACAGCTTCATTGAAATTCCTCACTGGCCATCCTAATCAAGTTAAACCACATGCTGGGTTTTTTAAAAGTTTTATTGAGATGTAATTTACATACCATAAAGATCACCTGCTCAAAGCATACAACTCAATGTGTCTTAGTATATTTACAGAATTGTGCAACCAGCAAACATAATCCAATTATCATGCCATTATTTATGTCCTTATTATGAAACCTCATATAACCTTATTATGAAACCTTATACCCACTAATAGTCCTCCCCCATTTCCCTCAGGCTTAGGCAATCACTAATTTACTTTCTATCTTTATGGGTTTGCCTATTCTGCACATTCTATTTAAAACTGGAACCATACACAGGCACCTGGGTAGCTCAGTCAGTTAAGCATCTGCCTTCAGCTCAGGTCATGACCCCAGGGTCCTGGGATCCAGCCCTGTGTTGGCCTCCTTGCTCTGCGAGAGTTCTGCTTCTCCTTCTCCCTCTGCTCCTCCCCACACCCCCTCCCACCAGCTCATGCTCACTTGCTCTCTTTCTCAAACAAAAGCTTTTAAAAAAGGGATCCCTGGGTGGCGCAGCGGTTTGGCGCCTGCCTTTGGCCCAGGGCGTGATCCCGGAGACCTGGGATCGAGTCCCACATCGGGCTCCTGGTGTATGGAGCCTGCTTCTCCCTCTCTCTGCCTGTGTGTCTGCCTCTCTCTCTCTCTGTAACTATCATAAATAAATAAAAATTAAAAAAAAAATAAAGATGTCGAAATTTATAAAAAAAAAAGCTTTTAAAAAAATAAAGCTGGAACCATATAATATGTGGACTTTTGTATCTGACTTTTTGCATTTAGCATGTTTTCAAGGTTCATCCATGTTGTAGCAATGTGTCAGCCCTTCATACCTCTTTATGGCTGAATATGCCATTGTATGGACATATCACAAATTGTTTATCCATTCATCAATTGATAGTTATTTGGGTTGTTTCCATCTTTTCGTTATTATAAATAATACTGCAATGAACATTGGTGTACAAGTATCTGAGTCCCTGTTTTCAATTCTTTTGGGTACAGAAATACTGGGTCTTATGGTAATCCTATACTTTTTTTTTACTTTTTTTATTTTTTACATTTGTTTTTATTTAAGTTTGATTTGCCAACACATAGTATAACATCTAGTGCTCATCCCATCATGTGCCCTCCTCAATGCCTGTCACCCAGTTACCCCATCTCCCACCCACCTCCCCTTCTGCAACCCTTTGTTTCCGAGTTAGGAGACTCTCATGGTTTGTCTCCCTCTCTAATTTTTCCCACTTAGTTCCCCTCCTTTCCCTTATAACCCCTTTCACTATTTCTTATATTCCACACATGAGTGAATCCTATGAGTAATCCTATACTTTTAAGGAAATGCCCAACTGTCTTCCAAAAGAGCTACACCATTTTACAACCTCTACTGTAATGTATGAGTTCCAATTTCTTCACATCCTCGCCAACTCCTGTTACTGTCTGGATTTCTTTTTGATATGCTGGGCTTTTTAGCTGGGAAAACCATTATTTCTCTTCCAAATCAGTGGTGCCTGCTCACCTTTGTATTACACCCTTTCATTCTGAGCACTTAAAAAATTAATAGACTATTTTTTATTCATTCTTTTAAAGATTATTTATTTATTTATTTGAGAGGGAGAGAGCACAAGCAGGCAGGGAGGAAAAGAGAGGGAGAGGGAGAAGCAGACTCCCCGCTAAGCAGGGAGTCCAATGTGAGGCTCCATGCGAGGCTCAATCCCAGGACCCTGAGATAATGACTGAGCCAAAGGCAGACGCTTAATGGACCGAGCCACCCATGACCCCCAGTTGCTTTGTTTTTTAGAACAGTTTTAGGTTTACACATAAATTGAGCTGACAGTACAAAGAATTTATCTTGTTTTGTCTTTTGACAAGTTTTCATCCAAAGTCTTTAGCCACCCCCCCAAAAAAAGTCTTTAGTCCCTTAAAAGATTATCTCCTTGTATTCACTGATTCTGAAAAGATTTCCCTTATCAATCTACCTTCAAAAGACACCGGTGGGTCTATTTCATACTTGTTATGTCCCTAAAAAGTTATTTTTCAGTCAAAAATTGCAATTCAATATACAATGGGGAGCTGTTACTTAAGGGAACTCTATGGTGAATATTTTTGTGAAACACAATTCTTCACACATATAAAGTAATCCTCTTCAAATGTTCTGTAGTAAGAGTCAAACCCTTACTTACTCTCTGAGGCATCCTTACTGTGTGTAGTAGTCTATTTCACTATAGAAATGGGTTAGTCCTTAGTGTTCATTCAAAATACTCTATACATCATATTGTTTACCTGAGGGGATACTTCATTATTCCATGACTAAGAATAGGATTGGAAAATACACCTAAAACAAAAATAACAAGTCAAATTCTTTCATTTGAATTACCTACTCATGATTATGGCTACCATAAAAGGCATCAATCTTTAAAGATTTGGTAATTTGGATAAAGATCGCATCTTCAAACTCTTTTTCTTCAAATTTTATATTGAAAATAATTGGCCCTTCCTGCCCTTTTAAGGGAGAAGAAATGTGTGGGAAATATGAGAAAGGGAGACAGAACATAAAGACTCCTAACTCTGGGAAACGAACTAGGGGTGGTGGAAGGGGAGGAGGGCGGGGGGTGGGGGTGAATGGGTGACGGGCGCTGAGGTGGGCACTTGACGGGATGAGCACTGGGTGTTATTCTGTATGTTGGTAAATTGAACACCAATAAAAAATAAATTTATATAAAAATATTAGATATTCTGATAATATCAAATGAATAAATGAAAACAGAAAAAAAGAAAATAATTGGCCCTTCCTGCCCTTTTATACTTTTTCTACCACTAGAATATTAGGGTTTTTTTTTATACTTCAGACTAGTTTTTCATCATCATCAGTGTCTTCTGTGATGTCCTCCCCAAACTGTTTTATGCTGGACTGGCCCATGCTTAGTTCTTGAACCTCTTCTCTTGCTACTATCACTCCCTTGGTGATCTCATTATCATCACTTTAAGCACCATATATATGCTGATGATTTCCAAATGTACATCCCTGGCCCATACCTTTCCCCTGAACGCCACACTTCTATGTCTCACTGCCCACTCCAAATCTCTATTGAAATCTAGTAGTGGGGGGATCCCTGGGTGGCGCAGCGGTTTAGCACCTGCCTTTGGCCCAGGGCGCGAACCTGGAGACCTAGGATCGAATCCCACGTCGGGCTCCCAGTGCATGGAGCCTGCTTCTCCCTCTGCCTATGTCTCTGCCTCTCTCTCTCTGTGTGTGTGTGACTATCATAAATAAATAAAAATTTTAAAAAAATCTAGTAGTGGGGAGGAGGGGCAAGATGGCGGAAGAGCAGGATCCCCAAATCACCTGTCCCCACCAAATTACCTAGATAACCTTCAAATCATCCTGAAAATCTACGAATTCGGCCTGAGATTTACAGAGAGAAGAGCTGGAACGCTACAGTGAGAAGAGTTCGCGCTTCTATCAAGGTAGGATGATGGGGAAAAAAGAAACAAAGAAACAAAAGGCATCCAAGGGGGAGGGGCCCTGCGAGGAGCCAGGCTGAGGCCGGGGCGAGTGCCCCCAGGACAGGAGAGCCCCGTCCCAGAGAAGCAGGAGCTGCACCAACCTTCCCGGGCGGAAAGGGGCTCCCAGAGAGTTGGAGCAGGACCCAGGAGGGCGGGGATGCCCTCAGGCTCCCTGGGACACTAACAGACACCTGCGCGCCCAGGAGAGTGCCCTGAGCTCCCTAAGGGCTGCAGCGCGCACCCACTGACCCGGGAGCAGCTCGGAGGGGCTCCGTGGGGCTGCGCGGCCCTGGGAGCAGCTCGGCGGTGGCGGCTACGGCAGAGGAAGAGGCTCTGTGCGGAGGGGGCTGCGCAGCCCCGGAGCAGCTGGGGTGGGAGGGGTGGCTCGGGCGGCGGCTCCGCGGGGAGGGGGCTGCGTGTCCCAGGAGCAGCTCGGAGGCGGCTCAGGCAAACGAAGAGGCTCCACGCGGAGGGGGCTGCGCGGCTCCAGGAGCAGCTTGCGGGGGGCTCGGGCGGCGGCTCCGAGAAGGAGGAGGCTGCGCAGCCGGAGCGAGAATCCAACAGCGCAGGCCCGCGCAGGCCCCGGAGCACTGGGCGCCTGGAGACAGCCCAGGATCCGGCCTCACCCCGGGACAGGTAGAGGCCGGGAGGGCACAGGACAGCAAGGATTCTCCTGCCCCGAGCTGAGATCAGCGGCCCCCACCTCGGAGCCTCCAGGCCCTGCAGGCTGAGATCTCTGTAGTTACTGTGGGAGCTGAATCCAGGGCTCCAGAGCTGGCCGCCTGGGGCCTCACGGGGTAAACAACCCCTACTGAGCCCTGCACCAGGCAGGGGGCAGAGCAGCTCCCCCAATTGCTAACACCTGAAAATCAGCACAACAGGCCCCTCCCCCAGAACACCAGCTAGAAGGATAAGTTCCAGGGGAAGTCAAGGGACTTAAAGTATACAGAAACAGAAGATACTCCCCCGTGTTTTTTGTGTTTTTTTTTCTTTTTGATTTGATTGCTTCCCCCACCCTTTTTCCCCTTTCTTTCTTTTTCTTTCTGTTTTTCTTCTCTTTCTTTTTTCCTTCCTTTTTTCTTTTTTCTTTTTCTCTTTTCTTTCCTTCTTTCTCTCCTCTCTTTTTCTCCTTTTCCCAATACAACTTGTTTTTGGCCACTCTGCACTGAGCAAAATGACTAGAAGGAAAACCTCACCTCAAAAGAAACAATCACAAACAGTCCTCTCTCCCACAGAGTTACAAAATCTGGATTACAATTCAATGTCAGAAAGCCAATTCAGAAGCACTATTATACAGCTACTGGTGGCTCTAGAAAAAAGCATAAAGGACTCAAGAGACCTCATGACTGCAGAATTTAGATCCAATCAGGCAGAAATTAAAAATCAATTGAATGAGATGCAATCCAAACTAGAAGTCCTAACGACGAGGGTTAATGAGGTGGAAGAACGAGTGAGTGACATAGAAGACAAGTTGATGGCAAAGAGGGAAACTGAGGAAAAAAGAGACAAAAGAACATGAAGACAGATTAAGGGAAATAAATGACAGCCTGAGGAAGAAAAACCTACGTTTAATTGGGGTTCCCGAGGGCACCGAAAGGGACAGAGGGCCAGAATATGTATTTGAACAAATCATAGCTGAAAAATTTCCTAATCTGGGAAGGGAAACAGGCATTCAGATCCAGGAAATAGAGAGATCCCCCTCTAAAATCAATAAAAACCGTACAACACCTCGACATTTAATAGTGAAGCTTGCAAATTCCAAAGATAAAGAGAAGATCCTTAAAGCAGCAAGAGACAAGAAATCCCTGACTTATATGGGGAGGAGTGTTAGGGTAACAGCAGACCTCTCCACAGAGACCTGGCAGGCCAGAAAGGGCTGGCAGGATATATTCAGGGTCCTAAAGGAGAAGAACATGCAACCAAGAATACTTTATCCAGCAAGGCTCTCATTCAGAATGGAAGGAGAGATAAAGAGCTTCCAAGACAGGCAGGAACTGAAAGAATATGTGACCTCCAAACCAGCTCTGCAAGAAATTTTAAGGGGGACTCTTAAAATTCCCCTTTAAGAAGAAGTCCAGTGGAACAATCCACAAAAACAAGGACTGAATAGATATCATGATGACACTAAACTCATATCTCTCAATAGTAACTCTGAACGTGAACAGGCTTAATGACCCCATCAAAAGGCGCAGGGTTTCAGACTGGATAAAAAAGCAGGACCCATCTATTTGCTGTCTACAAGAGACTCATTTTAGACAGGACACCTACAGCCTGAAAATAAAAGGTTGGAGAACCATTTACCATTCAAATGGTCCTCAAAAGAAAGCAGGGGTAGCCATCCTCCTATCAGATAAACTAAAATTTACCCCGAAGACTGTAGTGAGAAATGAAGAGGGACACTATCTCATACTTAAAGGATCTATCCAACAAGAGGACTTAACAATTCTCAATATATATGCCCCGAATGTGGGAGCTGCCAAATATATCAATCAATAACGAAAGTGAAGAAATACTTAGATAATAATACACTTATACTTGGTGACTTCAATCTAGCGCTTTCTACACTCGATAGGTCTTCTAAGCACAACATCTCCAAAGAAATTAGAGCTTTAAATGATACATTGGACCAGATGGATTTCACAGATATCTACAGAACTTTACATCCAAACTCAACTGAATACACATTCTTCTCAAGTGCACATGGAACTTTCTCCAGAATAGACCACATACTGGGTCACAAATCAGGTCTGAACCGATACCAAAAGATTGGGATCGTCCCCTGCATATTCTCAGACCATAATGCCTTGAAATTAGAACTAAATCACAACAAGAAGTTTGGAAGGACCTCAAACACGTGGAGGTTAAGGACCATCCTGCTAAAAGATGAAAGGGTCAACCAGGAAATTAAGGAAGAATTAAAAAGATTCATGGAAACTAATGAAAATGAAGATACAACCGTTCAAAATCTTTGGGATGCAGCAAAAGCAGTCCTGACGGGGAAATATATCGCAATACAAGCATCCATTCAAAAACTGGAAAGAACTCAAATACAAAAGCTAACCTTACACCTAAAGGAGCTAGAGAAGAAACAGCAAAGAGATCCTACACCCAGCAGAAGAGAGTTAAAGATTTGAGCAGGACTCAACGAATTCGAGACCAGAAGAACTGTGGAACAGATCAACAAAACCAGGAGTTGGTTCTTTGAAAGAATTAATAAGATAGATAAACCATTAGCCAGACTTATTAAAAAGAAGAGAGAGAGAAGACTCAAATTAATAAAATCATGAATGAGAAAGGAGAGATCACTACCAACACCAAGGAAATACAAACGATTTTAAAAACATATTATGAACAGCTATATGCCAATAAATTAACAATCTAGAAGAAATGGACGCATTCCTGGAAAGCCACAAACTACCAAAACTGGAACAGGAAGAAATAGAAAACCTGAACAGGCCAATAACCAGGGAGGAAATTGAAGCAGTCATCATCAAAAACTTCCCAAGACACAAAACTCCAGAGCCGATGGCTTCCCAGGGGAATTCTATCAAACGTTTAAAGAAGAAATCATACCTATTCTACTAAAGCTGTTTGGAAAGAGAGAAAGAGATGGAGTACTTCCAAATTTGTTCTATGAGGACAGCATCACCTTAATCCCAAAACCAGACAAAGACCCCAACAAAAAGGAGAATTACAGACCAATATCCCTGATGAACACAGATGCAAAAATTCTCAACAAGATACTAGTCAATAGGATCCAACAGTACATTAAGAAAATTAGTCACCATGACCAAGTAGGATTTATCCCCGGGACACAAGGCTCATTCAACACTCGTTAAACAATCAATGTGATTCATCATATCAGCAAGAGAAAAACCAAGAACCATATGATCCTCTCATTAGATGCAGAGAAAGCATTTGACAAAATACATCATTCATTCCTGATCAAAACTCTTCAGAGTGTAGGGATAGAAGGAACATTCCTCAACATCTTAAAAGCCATCTACGAAAAGCCCACAGCAAATATCATTCTCAATGGGGAAGCACTGGGAACCTTTCTCCTAAGATCAGGAATAAGACAGGGATGCCCACTCTCACCACTGCTATTCAACATAGTACTGGAAGTCCTAGCCTCAGCAATCAGACAACAAAAAGACATTAAAGGCATTCAAATTGGCAAAGAAGAAGTCAAACTCTCCCTCTTCGCCAATGACATGATATTCTACATAGAAAACCCCAAAGCCTCCACCCCAAGATTGCTAGAACTCATACAGCAATTTGGTAGCGTGGCAGGATACAAAATCAATGCCCAGAAATCAATGGCATTTCTATACACTAAGAATGAAATTAAGAAGTCAATGAAGAAAGAGAAATTAAGGAGTCAATCCCATTTACAATTGCACCCAAAAGCATAAGATACCTAGGAATAAACCTAACCAAAGAGGTAAAGGATCTATACCCTAAAAACTATAGAACACTTCTGAAAGAAATTGAGGAAGACACAAAGAGATGGAAAAATATACCATGTTCATGGATTGGCAGAATTAATAATGTGAAAATGTCAATGTTACCCAGGGCAATTTACACATTTAATGCAATCCCTATCAAAATACCATGGACTTTCTTCAGAGAGTTAGAACAAATTATTTTAAGATTTGTGTGGAATCAGAAAAGACCCCGAATAGCCAGGGGAATTTTAAAAAGAAAACCATATCTAGGGACATCACAATGCCAGATTTCAGGTTGTACTACAAAGCTGTGGTCATCAAGACAGTGTGGTACTGGCACAAAAACAGACACATAGATCAATGGAACAGAATAGAGAATCCAGAAGTGGACCCTCAACTTTATGGTCAACTAATATTCGATAAAGGAGGAAAGACTATCCATTGGAAGAAAGACAGTCTCTTCAATAAATGGTGCTGGGAAAATTGGACATCCACATGCAGAAGAATGAAACTAGACCACTCCCTTTCACCATACACCAAGATAAACTCAAAATGGATGAAAGATCTAAATGTGAGACAAGAGTCCATCAAAATCCTAGAGAAGAACACAGGCAACACCCTTTTTGAACTTGGCCACAGTAACTTCTTGCAACATACATCCACGAAGGCAAAAGAAACAAAAGCAAAAATGAACCATTGGGACTTCATCAAGATAAGAAGCTTTTGCACAGCAAAGGATACAGTCAACAAAACTCAAAGACAACCTACAGAATGGGAGAAGATATTTGCAAATGACGTATCAGATAAAGGGCTAGTTTCCAAGGTCTATAAAGAACTTATGAAACTCAACACCAAAGAAACAAACAATCCAATCATGAAATGGGCAAAAGACATGAACAGAAATCTCACAGAGGAAGACATCGACATGGCCAACACGCACATGAGAAAATGCTCTGCATCACTTGCCATCAGGGAAATACAAATCAAAACCACAATGAGATACCACCTCACACCAGTGAGAATGGGGAAAATTAACAAGGCAGGAAACCACAAATGTTGGAGAGGATGCGGAGAAAAGGGAACCCTCTTACACTGTTCGTGGGAATGTGAACTGGTGCAGCCACTCTGGAAAACTGTGTGGAGGTTCCTCAAAGAGTTAAAAATATACCTGCCCTACGACCCAGCAATTGCACTGTTGGGGATTTACCTCAAAGATTCAGATGCAATGAAACGCCGGGACACCTGCACCCCGATGTTTCTAGCAGCAATGTCCACAATAGCCAAACTGTGGAAGGAGCCTCGGTGTCCATCGAAAGATGAATGGATAAAGAAGATGTGGTTTATGTATACAATGGAATATTACTCAGCCATTAGAAACGACAAATACCCACCATTTGCTTCAACGTGAATGGAACTGGAGGGTATTATGCTGAGTGAAGTAAGTCAATCGGAGAAGGACAAACATTGTATGTTCTCATTCATTTGGGGAATATAAATAATAGTGAAAGGGAATATAAGGGAAGGGAGAAGAAATTTGTGGGAAATATCAGAAAGGGAGACAGAACATAAAGACTCCTAACTCTGGGAAACGAACTAAGGGTGGTGGTATGGGAGGAGGGCGGGGGAAGGGGGTGAATGGGTGACGGGCACTGAGTGGGGTACTTGACGGGTTGAGCACTGGGTGTTATTCTGTATGTTGGCAAATTGAACACCAAAAAAAAATTAATTTATTAAAAAAATCTCAATAAAACTAGAAGGAATTTTTACAAAAAAAAAAAGAAAAGAAAAGAAATCTAGTAGGGGGATGAAATCTAGTAGCCATCCAGGGATGGCTCAGTAGTTGGGCATCTGCCTTTGGCTCAGGTCGTGATCCCGGAGTACCAGGATTGAGTCCCATATCGAGCTCCCCAGGGGGAGCCTGCTTCTCCCTCTACCTATGTCTCTGCCTCTCTGTATCTATCATGAGTAAAATAAATAAATTTTTTTTAAAAAAGAAAAAAAATTAGAACAGTTCCATAAGGAGAGACAAGTACTTATTTAAAATAAATAAAATATGGGATCCCTGGGTGGCGCAGCGGTTTGGCGCCTGCCTTTGGCCCGGGGCGCGATCCTGGAGACCGGGGATTAAATCCCACGTCGGGCTCCCGGTGCATGGAGCCTGCTTCTCCCTCTGCCTGTGTCTCTGCCTCTCTCTCTCTCTCTGTGTGACTATCATAAATAAATAAATTAATTAATTAATTAATTAATTAAAATAAATAAAATATAATCTAGTAGGCACTTCAAACTTAACATGTACAAAACAAAATTAGTACTGTCCTGACCAAAAACAACCTGTGCCTTCCAGAGCCTTCTCCACCTCTATGGCAATACTGGCCTTCTAGAGACCCAGGCCTTGGAGCAATTCTTACCACTGCTCACTTTCTCTCTTACAACACATATCCTATGCCCTAGCAGGTCATTACTTGCTCTTCTCCAAAATATATGAATTTCAACCACTACTCACAGCCTCCACTGCTGCTACCCTCATCCAAGCCACCATCACTTTTTGCTTGAATCATTAAACTTCAAGTACACCCTCACCTCAGAGCCTTTGCATTTCCTTTAACTCTAGATTGGTTCCTTTTCTCACCCCCTATAGACTTAAATTTGACTTTCTTGTTATGTGACCCTGCCCCAATATTCCCCTTCCCCTGCTTTATTTTTCTATGAACTATTTATCACCATCCAGTATACGATATATTTTACTGATTAATCTTTTTGTTAGGTCTCCCTTCTGCAGACAATAAGCTCTATGAGGCAGGGATATTTGTTTAATGAATAAAAAGATAATTTAAAAGATTAGATATATCAGGGCACCTAGGTGGCTCAGCCAGTTAAGTATTCAACTCTTGAAATCAGCTAAGGTATTGATCTCAGGGTCATGAGTTCAAGCCCTGCATTGGGCTCCGCACTGGAAGTGGAGACTA
Organism: Canis lupus dingo; assembly: GCF_003254725.2. Lineage (NCBI taxonomy): Eukaryota > Metazoa > Chordata > Mammalia > Carnivora > Canidae > Canis > Canis lupus. Next base: position 101,970,694 of record NC_064281.1, on the reverse strand, counting down.
TTATATAAAATACTTGTAATAATAATAAATAAAAGATTAGGTGCATCTCCCTCAAGCACCTCTATGTATCCTTAATATCCTACTCTTTATCATCTCATCCTTATCTAGTAATTCAAAACTTAATTTCATTCCATTTAAATCCCACGGTATTTGTTTAACCTTTGCTATATTTTAGGCATTTTATCAGAACTTTGGATATAGATACATTTATTTTTTTCATTTTAATATTTAATGAGTATATATAATAGTGCTAGGCATGGAGCACATAGGAGTAAACAAAATCAACAGAATCCCTATTTTTATGGAGCTTACAGACTAATGGGAGATATTGATATTAATCAAATAGTCACACAAATATAGTATGTAGTTATAAATATGTGGTATAAGAAATTATAATGAGGAAAGTTATTTAGATTGGTAGAGAGAAAATCAATGTAAGGTTTCGTTAAAGGAGTAACATTTAAGCTGAGATGAATAGAAAGCCAATTTCCTATATAAATCCTTTAAGAAACTACCCTTCAGTCTATGCCCTTGTGAAAAAATGGCTTCCTTTTTGCTCATCTATTCAGGAATGAGTAAGGTATCTTACTGGTGTAGTAGTCTTAAAAAGTATATACAATGGAATATTATTCATCCATAAAAAGAATGAAATCTTGTCATTTGCAACATGGATGGAGCTAGAGAATATAATGCTAAGTGAAATAAGTCAGTCAGGGAAAGACAAATACCATATGATTCCACTCATATGTGGAATTTAAGAAACTAATGAACAAAAGAAAAAACAAAGGAAGAGTCAAACCAAGAAACAGACTCTTAATCATAAAGAACAAACTGATCAGGCAGCCCTGGTGGCGCAGCAGTTTAGCACCGCCTGCAGCCTGGGGTGTGATCCTGGAGACCCAGGATGGAGTCCCATGTCGGGCTCCCTGCATGGAGCCTGCTTCTCCCTCTGCCTGTGTCTCTGCCTCTCTCTCTCTCTCTCTCTCTCATTAATAAATAAATAAAATCTTTTTTTAAAAAAAGAACAAACTGATAGTTACCGGGGGGGGGGGGTGGAATAGGTGAAGGGGATTAAGAGCGCACTTGTCATGATGGGTAATGATTAATGTATGGAGGTGTTGAATCACTATATTATATACCTGAAACTAATATAATAACAGTGTATGTTAACTATCCTGAAATTAAAATTAAAAATTTTGGGGCACCAGGGTGGCTCAGTCAGTTAGGCATCTGCCTTTAGCTCAGATCATGGTCCCAGGGTCCTGGGATCAAGCCCTGCATTGGGCTTTTGGCTCAGTGGGGAATCTGCTGCTCCCTCTCCCTCTGCCTACCACTCTCCCTTCTTATGCTCTCTTTCCTTCTCTGTCAAATAAATAAAACCTTTTTTAAAAAAGTAAAAACTTTAAAGAAACTTTTTAAAGTGACAACTGAAAGAGAAAAAAATAAACAATGAAATATGACTACACACCTATAACAATAGTCAAAATCCAAAACACTGACACCACTAAAAGCTGGCAAAGATATAGAGAAACAGGAACTCTTGTTCATTGTTGGTGGAATGCAAAATGGTACAGCCCTTTGGAAGACAGTTTGGCAGTTCCTTACAAAACTAAACATACTCTTATCATACCATTCAGCAACTGGACTCCTTGGTATTTATGCAAATGAGTTCAAACTTCTATCCAAACAAAAACCTGCATATGAATATTTCTAGCAGCTTTACTCATAATTGCCAAAACTTGGAAGCAACCAACCAAGACATCCTTTAGTAGGTAAATGGATAAATATACTGTGGTACATTCAAAAGAAAAGAAAATGAGCTATCAAGTCATGAAAAGACATGACATGAAAAGACTAGACCTTCATGCATATTACTGAGTGAAAAAGCCAATCTGAAAATGCTATATACCAACTATATGACACTCTGGAAAAGGTAAAACCATAGAGATAATAAAAGGATCAGTAGACTTCAGGGGTTAGGGGAGAGGGAAAGTCAAATAGGCAGAGCACAAAGCGTTTCTTGGGCAGTGAAATGATTCTACATGATACTAAAATGGTGGGTACATGTCACTGTACATTTGTCAAAACCCATATAATGCATAACCCCAAAAGTGAATCCTAATGTAGATGATGATTTGGAACAGATAATGATATGCCATTGTAGCTTTACTGACTGTAACAAATGAATCACTCTGGTGATGAATTTCAATGGGGGGAAGCTGTGCATATGTAGGGTTAGGGATACTTGAGAAATCTCTATACCTTCCAAACAATTTTGCTGTGAATCTGAGACTTCTCTTAAAAATAAAGTCTACTAAAATTAATTTCAAAGATAGTACTTTTGGCTGATAGTTAAGAACACACTATGGAGTGGTAGAATGAGACACGAAAATATCTGAGAATTATGTACTAGTCTCAAATCTGCCACAATCCAGTTATGTGACTTAGGACAAATTGTCTTCATTTTTGTGGACCATATTGTGTCTACCTGTACATAAAAATTAGATTTCAGTGGGTCTTAACTTTTTTCGGTTGTTCCCCTCCTGGCTACCCTCAACAACAGGGTTATCTTTCTAACAAATAAAAGCTGGTTATATGATTCCCCTATTTTAAACTTCCTTTACCTACCCCTCCCACTCCAGGATAAGAAAAAAATCACTTTCTTGGTGCAAATAAACATCCCTTGGGCTCCCTGGGTGGCTCAGCGGTTTAGCACCTGCCTTCAGCCCAGGGCCTGATCCTGGAGTCCCGGGAGCAAGTCCCACGTTGGGCTCCCTGCATGGAGCCTGCTTCTCCCTCTGCCTGTGTCTCTGCCTCTCTCTCCCTCTCCCTCTCTCTCTGTCTTTCATAAATCAATCAATCAATCAATAACTTTAAAAAAAGATTCCTCATAATTTGACCTTTTTGGTCATACAATTACTTCATTTCATTCCAGCCCACAGTTCTATACAAGTGATTACCAAAGTGTAGTCTAAGGAGCACCTGTATCAAGTACCTGTGATGAAATCAAATGACTTTGCCCCCAAATAAGGTTAGGATCTCAGGCAAAGGAATATAAGAATCTACATTTTCATAAGATTTCCAGGAGATTCAGCCTTGCACAGTATTTGAAAACCACTGCCCTACATTTTAGCCACACTGAACTTTCCCCTATTTCCTTGCTCCTAATGTCCTTTGCTGCCTTATCCATATGAGGTAGATTTGCTATCTACCTCAAATGTCACCTCTGCTATGAAGCCTCTGGCCAATCCCTAGGTAACTGGCTATTCCCTTCTCTGTGCTTCTAGCACTTTGTTCATCTTCCGTATAGTACTTAGTACCTACTATAATTATATACTTACATGTCTATTTTTCCTCCTATAATGTGAGCTTGAAAACAGAGACTATGACTTAACTTACTTTTATATTCCCAGCACGTAGGACATGATAGACATACAATAAATGTTTGTTGAACAAATGAATGGATAAGAAGAGCTAAACTAGCCATTCCACAAGTATTTTTTTGATTTTTAAAATTTAAATTCAATTAATTAACATACAGTGCATTACCAGTTCAGCAACCCATCAGTCTTCTATAACACCCATTGCTTACATCACATACCCTCCCCAATGTCTACCACCCAGCCACCCCATTCCACCCCTACCCAGCAACCCTCAATTTGTTTCCTATGATTAAGAATCTCTTATGGCTTGTCTCCCTGATTTCATCTTGTTTCATTTTTCCCTCCTTTCCCCTATGACCCTCTGTATTGTTTTTTAAATTCCGCATGAATGAGATCATATAACTGTCTTTCTCTGATGGACTTATTTTGCTTAGCATAATAACCTCTGGTTCTATCCACAAATACTTGAGTGCCTACAACATGCTAGGCACTGTTATAGTACAAGAAAAGAGCCAGAACTTTTTGCCTCTAAGACAATTAGAACCCTGGACACATAGTTCTATTTTAAGTCTCTTCTTACATTTTATCTGTAGAAACTTCCAAATGAGCCACTTGTTTATTCATGCTTAGGAAAGAACCATTTATCTGGTGTTTATAAGTGAGCAGCATTATGACAAGTGGCAGTGGGAAAACACAATGCTCTTTGTCTATTCCCATAAATGTGCTTTAAGAGTCCAGACTCAATTTCATAGAAACCTTCTCTTTATCACTGTCTGGAGAATATAACTTAAAGAGATGGTGAAGAAGAAAGTAGTAAATGAAGACCAAGCCAAAGTGATTTTGCCAATAAATACTTTAATGAGAACCGAGGTCTGTAACATACATAGCAGTAACTGCCCTGGCCTATGCCTTCTGCTCTAGCCCAAATCTGGGGCTAATCAACTACATTTAACCAACATTTGAAAAGAAGGCCATGTTGAATGTCATCCATCAGTATCCATCTTCATAGAAGATACCAATCTGGGGCCAGAGTCGTAATGTTAACACTTCCTCTCAGGGAAAAGTTAACATGGTAACACAAACACATGAACAATTTTGAACCACCCTAGAGTTCTTCCATCAGGAGGCTTGGGAGACCAGCAGTTCAGTAAACACAACTTTGTCAAAATACATTAGAACATGGAAAAAAGGGAAAAGAGTAGAAAGGCTGGCAGGGCTTGGCTCACATATAATTCAGTCCTTAGATTTGAAGCCTCTTGAGCTGCTCGTATGTAATAAAAAACTGAGGAGTAAGTCATGGAAGATCACTGGGTTGATAGTGAAGCCTAACCCTGTTCTAAAAGTGTGTATTGCATTCTCTTACACTGAGTAGTGTGTGCTCTTCTCAGTTACACTTGCTTAAGTCTTTTTAAAACCAATACCTGGCAAGTCAAGATGTGTTGAGTGCCCATTATGTCCCCATTATGATTTGGCATGTAGCAATAAAAACAGATTAAAACTCTAACATACTTATAGTCCTTAGGGGCAAACAGGTCACACACACACACACACACACACACACACACACACACACAAGAACATTAATGACATGTAATTCAATGCTTAGAATAGTTACAGTCTTCCAGTGATTAGATCAATCCCAAAAGAGAGAGATACTATCTCCCTCAACCTATAGACTCCACAAGGGCAAGGAATCAAATTTCACCCTGCAATCTTCACAATACACAGAAGCCATACACAATATTCAGTTCACCTCTCTGCACAGAGGAGGCACTCAAACACAAGCTAAAGAAACGAGATCCACCCATGAGGAAAGAACCCTACTTGGCCTGAATTCCTTTGCTCTATGAATGTTTTCTGTTTTATTATTGCCCCAGTTATTTTGGTCCTATAGTTAGGAGTAGGAAATATGGACCACCTCAGCATGTTGGGCAAATCCCAGCAGGGTTTCCAAAAACTTTGTAACCCCTTCCAGATTTGGTTGTCCTTAAAGAGGAAACTTTGGTACATCTTTACTGCGGCCTTTAATTTGTACTAGACTCCATCCTAAAGCCATTTCTCTATTTGGTTCCATCCTCAATGGTCACCACTAGACTGCCTGAGTTAATCACTTGCCTCAAGGTATCAATAATCAAAATTTCCTTCCCATAGCCTAGAATTACCTGGGAGCTTGAAGCATCTGTTTTCATTCTCATATTCTAAAAGGATACAATGATGTTCCAGGGTCCAAGTCGAAGCCAGTTTGGCCAAAATCCTTTATAGAGTGCAAAAAATCCCTCATGTTTCCACATCTGAGGGAAAGATATAATAAAAAATATAGTGAATTCCCCTTACTATTTACATCTGACACTTACTTTTCTTTTAGTACTCCTCTTCCATGTCCCTCCCCAACAACTTATGGCTCCATGAATGCTGTTTTCCTAAGACATAGTTTTGAATTCATATATACTCTAAATCTACCTGCTCATTCAACAAATATTTAAGCACCTTCCATATGCAAGGCACTCTTCTTGATGTTTACTATACTCTTCTCTGGTTTACTATTATTAATGTTATAATTATTTTCTATTGTTACTATTATAGCAAACCAAAGAAAATGTGGTAGCCAGCCTCCAAGATGACCCCAATGAAAGCTACTACCAGTTTTTCATACCCTTGTATAACCCCTCCCACAACATCCCAGGAGAGGTCTGTGTCCCCAAGAGAATACAGCAGTCTGTCACTTCCATGTTATGTTCTAAAAAAAAATGTTTATCTAAAAGGCTTCTGCATCTGCCTTTTTCTCTCTTGAATTGTTCACAGTAGAGAAAGCCAGCTGTCATGTCATGAGGAAAGGCCCAGATGGGTGAGAAAATATGGCTTCCAGCCAACAGCCAGAGAAGAACAGAGGCTTCCTGCTAATAGACACATGAGTGATCTTCGAAATAGATATCGAAGCTCCAGTCAAGCCTTCAGATGGCTGCAGGCCTAGCAGACATCTGACTACAATCTCATGGGAAAATCTTTTTTTTTTTTTTTTTTTTTTTTTTTAAATTTTTATTTATTTATGATAGTCACAGAGAGAGAGAGAGAGAGGCAGAGACACAGGCAGAGGGAGAAGCAGGCTCCATGCACCGGGAGCCTGATGTGGGATTCGATCCCGGGTCTCCAGGATCGCGCCCTGGGCCAAAGGCAGGCGCCAAACCGCTGTGCCACCCAGGGATCCCTCATGGGAAAATCTAAGCTGAAATCACTGAGTTAAGTTGCTTCTGAATTCCTGACCCATGGAAACTGTAGGATAATGTATGCTTCTTTTAAAGCACTGAGTTTTAGAGTGATTTGTTATACAGGAAGAGAGAACTTACACAGTCCTTGCTTTTATGGAGTGCATACTCTAGCAGAGCTGACAACCAAATACACGGACTGATATATATTACATTTAGAAATAATAAATGCTAATAGGAAAATGAAAGTAGGGTAAGGAAATAGGGAGTTGGGCAAGTCACTATCCTTCTGTTTCATCATATTAAATTCTGTGTAATGCCATGGACTACCTCATATAAATGCTTTCAAGATTACATGAGGAACAATGTGAATTGCTTTGAATTTAGGTTTCCTGTTTTATACTATGGGGGTCCTACACACACCAACTGAGTGGTTATTAGAATTAAATTACAAACTATGCATACCAAAGATCATAAACTGATGGTGTGTTGAATTCAGCCAACAGAAACAGTTCCTATTTAGTGGACTGTTTTTTTGTTTTTGTTTTTGTTTTTAGTGGACTGTTTTAAAATATCTATTAAGTAACTCCTGTATGTTAGGCACATTGAAAATGTTATTCTGCCCTTCCATTGGTGAAGTAAAATCCACCACTATACTAAAAATGGATATATTTGGATAAGACAATAATATGAGAATCCAAACTTATAAATATCCTCTATTTCCATCCTATAGTTTAGAAATACTAGAGATAATTATCTTTACTAACCACTTTTCTGAACCAACAGTAGCAGAATAAAGGCACCTTTTATAGAAACATAGTGGTAACAGGCTTCCCCCCCCAAAAAAAGATTACCAGCAAATGCTGAAGGTCTCAGACCAAAAAAATTAATGTTAGAAAATTGTGAAATTCAGGCAAAATAAAGCCTAGATGAAGATAACCTAGAATCACAGACTGCTAAAATGGCAAGGGACCTTAAAGATACATCCAATATAATAAATAAATAAACATAGTTAATTTATATATTAAATTAAATTATAAGTAGTATCACTTTCCTGCCTGGTGCTCTTCGAAGGCTTCCCCATGGATTTCATTCTAATTGCACATTTTCTATGATGACATGACTCAGCTCCTAACAGTCTCTCCAGGTTCATTTCCTGCTACTCTCTCCTTCACTTACCACACTCAGCCACACAAGCCTTCTCTTTAACCCTTAAACATTGCCAGTTCATTTCCAACTCAGGACCTCTATACCTGTTCCCTCTTTATGAAATGTTTTTCTCCTAAATCTTCACATGGCCACCTTCTTCTCATCAAGAAGAGACTTGATCTTTGCTCAAATGTCACATACTCACAGTGTTTTCCTGGGTAGCCTAGCTGAAGTTGTTGCCTATCATCATTACCAAGTCACTGTCTAATGCTCTATTAATGTCTTCACAGCATTTACTTCTACCTGAAATTATATTATTATTTGTGTGTTTATTGTCTGTCTCCCTCAACTAGAATGTGGTCTCCAGGACAACAGGGAGTATGTTTGTCTTGTTTACCATTATATCCCCAACAACTAACACTGTCTGGCACAAGGAAGTTTCCTATAAATACCTAAATGAGTATTTGTTGGGTAAATGAACATACAAATACAGTGAGGGTCTCTGACATACCCATGAGCCATATGAATATTTAAAAAGCTCCAAACAGTGACCAACTCCTTCAGAACATTAAGACTAGGAGAACCATTTTTTGGTTTTAGGCAGTTTTGTGAAAACAAACAAGAACTTTTGTAACAGAGACAACAGACTACTTCATAAAGTTATGCATTCATTCAATAAGCAGTTTGCTGTGGATAAAGTGATAAGATGCACACAGTCCTGCCTTTACAGTCTGGGAGGGGCAGGAAGACTTTAAAGCAATTAAAATAAAATGTAATAAGTGTGAATAAATGTAATATAATCATATAGTGGAATATTATCCAGCCATAAAAAGGAGAAACACACTGATACACACTACAACATGAATGAATCTTCAAACATTATGGCAAGTGAAAGGAATGAGTCAAAAGGTCACATATTGTATGATTCCATTTATAGGAAATACCCAGAATAAGCAAATCTATAGAGATAGAAAGTAGTTCAGTAGTATCCTAGGACTGGGAGGAAAGGAAAAGGGGATGATAACTAAAGGGTACAAGGTTTCTTTTTGAATTCATGAAAATATTTTAAAATTGACTGTGGTAATGATGGCCACACATATCTGTGCATATACCAAAAGCCACTTTGAACAGGTAAATTTTATGATATTTAAATTAGTCCTCAAAAAAGATGTTTTAAAAAAATAATGTTGACAGAGCAAGTACAAGAAACTATGTACAGATAACCTAGTTCAACAGTCAGGGAAGGCCTGTATGGAAAAAGTAATGAGATCTGAAGAATGAATAGGAGCTAGCCAAGTGAAAAGGATATTTAGGCTAGGGTAGGGGCATCCATTTTTTTTTAATAATAAATTTATTTTTTATTGGTGTTCAAGTTGCCAACATACAGAATAACACCCAGTGCTCATCCCGTCAAATGCCCCCCTCAGTGCCCGTCACCCCCCGCCCTCCTCCCCTTCCACCACCCCTAGTTCGTTTCCCAGAGTTAGGAGTCTTCATGTTCTGTCTCCCTTTCTGATATTTGGGTAGGTGCATCTAACAAAGCATATGGCATGGATGAAAATTTGAGAATGAAAGAAAGTCTACCAGTAGAAATTGTACAGTCCATCTGGAATGTAGAATAAAGATAGCAGTGATTAAGCTATAGGAGGAATAAGGGGCCAAATCATATAGTCTTGGGTCAACGAGAGGCCATTTAAGGATTTTAAGATAGAAGTAACAGGATAAGATTTGCAGCTGTTTGTTTCTATGTCAGAGATGAATGCATGACTTCACTCACCAGTGCTGTGGAATTGTTACTGATGAAAAATAAAGCATGATGCCATCATATATAATGACATAGAGCAGTCATTATAAAGAATTTTAACAGCAAGTGAATGAGTAAACATAAGTAAAGGTTACTGACAATATGAAAATATGATTCTGGGATGCCTGGGTGGCTCAGTGGTTGAGTGTCTGCCTTTAGCTCAGGTAGTGATCCTGGGGTCCTAGCATCAAGTACCACATCTGGCTCCCTGCGGGGAGCCTGCTTCTCCCTCTGCCTATGTCTCTCCCTCTCTGTGTGTCTCTCATGAATAAATAAAATCTTTTTTAAAAAGGAAGAAAATGGGGATCCCTGGGTGGCTCAGCAGTTTGGTGCCTGCCTTTGGCCCAGGGCACGATCCTGGAGTCCCGGGATCGAGTCCCGCATTGGGCTCCCGGCATGGAGCCTGCTTCTCCCTCTGCCTGTGTCTCTGCCTCTCTCTCTCTCTCTCTCTCTCTCATGAATAAATAAATAAATCTTTGGGAAAAAAAGATAGAAAATATTATTCTGGGGCACCTGGCTGGCTTGGTCAGTTAAGCATCTGCCTTCGGCTCAAGTCATGATCCCAGGGTCCTGGGATTGAGCCCTGTGTCGGGCTCCCTGCTCAGTGGGGAGTTTCCTTCTCCTTCTGCCCCTCCTCCTTCCCTCATGTTCTGTCTTGAAAGAAAAGAAAAGAAAAGAAAAGAAAAGAAAAGAAAAGAAAAGAAAAGAAAAGAAGAAAGAAAGAAAGAAAGAAAGAAAGAAAGAAAGAAAGAAAGAAAGAAAAAAAGAAAGAAATAGAATCTTTAAAAAATATATGTTTCTGCCAATACAACACAACATGGAGGTTCTAAGTATAAATTTTGGCGTATACTTTGGTGTAAACTTTTTAGGTGTATAATCTTGGGTAAGCCACTCTGATCTGAGCTCCCTTGTTTATAAAATGGAAAACATATCTACTCCACAGGATAGTGTGTGGCACATAATAAGCATTCACTAAATGCTACCTATTACTCTATTATTGTACCTTCTGTCTCCTCTTAGCCAACCTTCTTGAAAGAGTATTTTACACTTGTCTACTTACTCTTGAATCTCATGGGTTTATCTGTCTCCATTAGAATTAAACTGTCATGAAGGCTAAAATGTTTTGTTCACCCAACTAGAACAGCACCTGGCACATAAGACTTAAACATTTTTGTATTCAATCAATGAGTAATTAAACACACTCTTCATACTAATCTAGCTTTTGCAAACACAAACCCAGAAAACCCCCTCTAGAACATAATAAATCCAATAGAAATTTTTAGTCCTTATACTAGATCTCTATTCCAGTTGACATTAAATAAGTACTCATTTCTTCTTGAAACTCATTACTCCCTTGGCTTCCATTACTCTTGTAAGCTTCCTCATTATCTTCTGTTATCTTTTGGTGTCTTTCCTAAATTCCCCACCTGCCAAGCCCTTAGCAACTGGTAATTCCCCAAAGTTATTTCCTTGGCCCTACCCTTTCTCCCTACAGCAGCTATTGTCAAGCGAAAGGAGAAGCATGTCAGAAATACCTAGGCGGAGCTTTTACCAAACTCTACTCCCCAGAGTCTGAGAATCACTTCCTGTGAATCACTATTAATGGAAGTAGTTTATAATACTCTAGTGTGCTAGAAAGGGAAAAAAGTTGGGAACTCCTCTACCTTTTCTCCTTGATCTTCCCCTCCACAGTTGTGTAACACCTGTACACTACTGCTTCCCCAGGCTCCATCTATACCCCTAAACTCTCTCCTGAGTTAAGAGTAAGATATCCAAATAGATCCACTGGGTGTTCCTCATGCACTTCAAACTAAGTGTCAAAACTGTACTGTCTCCCCAAAAACCTGCTCCCCTATGATGTCTCTGTCAATGAGTACCACCACATGGTCACCAAAACAAAACAAAACAAAACAAAAAACAGGAAGTCATCTCTGACACCTCCTTTCTCCTACACCTCTCCACACCCAGTCAATCTACTCCTGTTGAATTTATCAACTAAATTATTCTCAACTCTATCCCACCTTCTGCATCCCCACTACAATGCTCAAGTTCAGGCTTCATTGCCTCTAACTTAGATTACTATAAAAGCCTTCTAATCGGCTTCCTTATCTCTAAATCAGGGTTTCTCAAAGAGTAGTACCCAGATTAGCAGCCTCAGTAGCGTCTGAGAACTGGTTAGAAATGCAAATTCTCAGGTCCTACTCCAGACCTACTGAATCAGAATTTGGTCATGGGGCCTCTGGTCATGGGGCCCAGCCATCTGCAGTTTAATAAACCCTCCAGGTAATTCTGATGCATGTTAATGTCTTAAGAAGCACTCCTCCAGGTTTATCGCCTTAGATTAATGGCTTTCAAATTAGGTAAACACTGCAATCACCTGAAGAGTTTTAAATAATTTCAACCTGGGTCCTACCCTAGGAAGTTCTGATTGGTCTATAAGGTAGATGCAGGAGCTGTTTAAGTTCCCCAGGTGATTCCAATGTGCACCTAAGACTGAGAACCACTGTCTTAGATTCAATCTCTACAAAGCCAAAGTGATCTAAAATACAAATCTGAGCTGATTAAAATCTTTAAATAGCTCCCCGTCAAGTAAAAAGAAAAAAGCCCAAGCACCTCAGCATAGCATTCAATAGCCTTTATAACATAATTAACCCTTGGCCGTCAACATGCAAAAGGCACTATAGTATGGAGGTTAAAAATGTTGGTTTGAAACCAAATGGTCTGAGCTGAAATTCCACTAGCTGTGAAACCTTGGTCAGGTTAGTGCTTCAGGATCTACTTCATGGGATAATGATGAGGATTAAGTGAATGAATATATGTAAGTCTCATTAGAACAGTATCTCATATCCAGTAAGGCATTCAACAGATGTGAGTTACTATTATTCAAGATGCCACCAACTTAGACTAAAATTCCCTCCCATGGGTCCCTGAGTTTATCACTTACCAAGCTGTGTTGGTTATCTGTATACCTGCAGTATACTCTTATTTATCTGTGTCTACTAAAATGGTGCCTGTTAGATAATAAATCGTTGTTAAACTAAACTGATAGCAGCAGAGAAACCATATGGAAATGTCATATTTTAGCTGCAAATTTGCTTTTTGTAGATGATCACCAATGATTATATAATACATTTCTGATATTCAGCTTCCTACATAACAGCAGAAACTTTTTAAAGGCAAAGTGTGAATAACAGCACAATATTGAACTGAAATTGAGTACCAGATTTTCTATTACAGGGTCCCCATCTTGTATGAAGCAGGCAAATGTGGGATATGTTAAGTCCCTTCTCTCAATAATTCTACATGGTACTATCAATAAAAATATCCTACAGTCTCAAGCATTCAAACTGGAATGATAATTATTAAGGGCCACTGTGTATCAGCAGATTGCCAAGGAAACGTCTTTTCTACCTGGGAATTATTCTGAGAGGCTATTAAAATATACATAATGATTCTTCCATCTTCAAAATGATACATAGCAACTAAGGACTGAATGTCTGAGACATCAAAGAAAATTAAAAATGCAAACCAAGCTTACAGTGTGCATACCTTTAAAATACCATCCAAAGTACCCTTGTAGAGGTCCACATGTCCCACAATTGCTCTCTGGTTCATCATGCGAGTTCGAACCACATCAACTGGATTGGAAGCCAGAGCCCCGGCCAAGCCACATGTAAAGCTGGAACTAAAGGTGAAAACTTTAGGATAGACTGCACCACTTCGAACCCTGACTAAACATAAATGCATAAATGTACAATGAGTCAGACTCATCAGATAAAACCTGGCACTTGCCTTTTCATTCCAATCTAAAGAAAAAGGAAATATTTTCTAAAGAAACATGACTCAAAATTTATTCCCATGGGGTACCTAGCTGGCTCAGGCAGAAGAGTATGCAACTCTTGATTTCAGGGTAAGTTTGAGCCCCTTATTAGAGTAGTTGGCTGGCTCAGTCGGTTGAGTTTCTGACTCTTGGTTTCAGCTCAGGTCATGATCTCATGGGTTGTGGAACTGAGCCTCTTGAGCCCCTGGGGATTGGTGATTCTCTCCCTCTGCCCTTCCCCCTACTCATGCTCATGCATGCTTGCTCTCTCTAGAATGAACAGATGATTTTTTTAAAAAGTTATCCCCTTTACTTTTTAATCCAAAACTCAGCCTTTTGGGGGGGCAATTTATAAGTCTAGCAAGATCTCTAATAAGAAAGTATCACTCATCATCTATTAGTTACATAAAGTTTTCATATCACAGCATCATATACCAAATGCATTTCAGCAGTAAAGTGTCATAAAAGCTGCAAGATGGAGAGAATGTAAGATGAGATTAACAACAGTTTTCAGCCCAAAATTGTGGTTTTGTTTCACAGGCCCTATAAATTTTTACTTTTTTGTGATTCTAATTGAGAAAAGTTTACTTTCTAATAAAAAAATTAACCAAAGCATATAACGGATAAGTTTAGATATAGAGGCTGTGTATGAACAAATGCAAATCCTATAGACATCTGATAGGCTATTGTAATAGACACTGCTACCAAGTACCAAAATACCCATAGCATCTGGGATCTCTGTACAAGTACTGGAAGGCTTGAAGTTCTAGTGATAAGAAAGACAGGGGTATTTAGACCATCTGTACCCATTATTGATTCTATATGAGGACTTCAGTGAAAGATGCTTTTTTGTGCTCCAAATAATAGAAATATGGACTACGTACAACCTCTCACACTTACACAAAGTGAGTTAAAATTGTGTCTCCCATCACCCCTGACAATATTAAGTGCTTCTTTGTAATATCATAGACTGGCAGCTCTACACCCACAACGATGGCAGCCCGCTGAGCAGTTGGGACGACACCCTGCAAAACATAAGTGATATTAAACACCAAAAAAATACACAAGTAGTGACATAAGTCTAAAAGTGAACAATATAGTTTGAGAGTTAGAAAGTAACATAACATAAAAAGCCAAGTCTGAGGTACAGAGGTCATTCTTTCAAATCAATGACTAATAGTGGAACACTTATAAATCCAAATTTACTTATTGTACTAAAAATAATTGATATGACACCCAAAGCACAAGTGACAAAAGAAAATAAGCTGGACTTTATCACAATTAAACGTTTTTGTGATTCAAAGGATATCATCAAGAAAGTAAAAAGACAGCCTACACAATGGGAGAAAATTTTGCAAATCATTATCTGATAAGGGACTAGTAGCCAGAATGTATAAAAAGTCTTACAATACAACAATAAAAAAATACCAATTTAAAAATGGGCAAAATATCTGAATAAACATGTCCACAAAGAAGATACACAAATGGACAGTAAGAATATGAAAAGATGAGCAACATCATCAGTCATTAGAAAAGGCAAATCAAAATCACAGTGACATAATGCTACACACCAACAGGGTAGCTATAATAATAATAATAATAATAACAATAATAAAAACTATTGGTGAGGATGTGGAGAAATTGAAACTCTTATACACTACTGGTGAGAATGTAACATGGGGGCAACCGCTGTGGAAAATACTTCAGGAATTCCTCAAAGGAGTTAAACATAGAATTACTATGTGACTCAGCAATTTCACACCAACTAATTATTATTCAGCCATAAAAAGAAATGAAGTACTAATAAATGCTAAAACAAAGGTGAAACTTGAAAATAGTATGCTAAATGAAAGAGGCTTGTCACAAATGCTGCATATTGCATGATTCCATTTATATGAAATGCCAGGACTGGCAAATCCATAGAGACAGAAAATAGATTAGTAGTTGTCTACAGCTGGGAGGGTTGGGGGACATGGAAGTGGTTGTTAATGGTTATGGGGCTTCTTTTTGTGATGATTAAAATGTTCTAAACGTACACACTGGTGATGGTTGCACAAGTCTGTGAGTAAACTAAAAACCATTAAACTACACACTTCAAGGGGCGCCTGAGTGGCTTAGTCGGTTGAGTGTCTGCTCTTGATTTCAGCCCAGGTCATAATCTCAGGGACCTGAAATCAAGCCCTGCATCAGGCTCCCTGCTCAGCAGGGCATCTGCTTAGGATGCTCTCCCTCTCTGCCCCTCCTCCTGCTCACGTGGCTCGCTCACTCTCCAAAATAAATAAATAAATCTTTAAAAATTACACACCTCAAGATGGTGAATTTTATGGTATGTGAATTATCTCAATAAAGATGTTACAAAAAAAATAAAACCATGACACAAAAGTGAGTGGAGAGAGGAGAGCTTCTTAGCTTAATTTATAGAATTTTAGGATGTGCAGAAAAGATACACCAGGATGACAACAAAGGTATAATGCAGCCAGGGAGGCCAAGATAAAGGGGTACTTCCTTACAAGTCCTCCTGCTATCAGCTTTTCGCTCCCTAGCAGAATATTCCTATTATAAATCATGTTACAGCACAGGGATGCTAGAACATTAAAAGTCATGCTTTTGAGGAATATTAATAATAGAAGAAAATGCTGATAACATTAAAGAAGGCAAGACATTTAGTATTAATCTAACTTTGAGAAAAAGGATATATGCACACACACAAAATTTTTATAAAGGATTAGAAAGAATACAGCAAAATATTTTTCTTTATCTGGAATTAGGGTAAGAGATAAGTTAATTTTCATTGTTATGCCTTTATATATTTTAAAAATTCACAATAAATGTTTTATTTTCATAACTCTGTTTAAATATCACTTAAAATTGAAAATAACACTCCACAGGGACAACTGCTTTCTGGGATACCTGTTATATTAAAGTTCTCAATCACCTATAAATTCCTGAACTCAATTTATAAAGTGGAAGCAATATAGCTGTGCTATCACCAGGAGATATCAGATTGTGCTGATCAGGCTGGCTGGCCCAACGGTGCCTTTCTCTCTGATCCTTCCACCTGCTCAACTGTGTTAGAAGATGATCTTCACAGACGTCTACCTTGCTGAACAGTAAGGCCCAAATTGGAGCCCATGGGCCAAATTCAGGCTATAGACATGTTGTGTGCCCTACACAGTATTTCTAGACAGCTGAATTAGCTGTCAACATAAAAAAACAGGATACTTCACATAGGAATGCAGATTTCCAACTTCTCTTGAAAGCCCAGAAAATTTGGCCACACTGGATTCCCATCATGCATGACAGCAATGAACAGGGCAGGTGCTCTCCAATTCACCAGTCCCCATCACTCTCTACAGTCTCTTCAACTCTGATATAAGTTCCAGTTACTTTGTTACTGCACTTGAGCTGTTAATTCTTACAATGGAGTCCGAAAATAAAATGTTACCAGTACCCATGTGACAAGCAAAGCAGGAAAAGAAAACACTGACAAAGAAGGCCATGTGTTTGAGGAAAAATGCAAACCTATTTTCTTGTTGAAATGAAAAAATATTCATGTATTTTAACAAGCAAATAATACATGGCTGTGTTAAAAGAATACAAACACAATGTACTTCACTTCTTTATCTTACATGTCTGGAGGATGTAAGCAGCCTGGATCATAAAAGTAGCTATGCTCCATTCCTCAAAATATTAGACATAGAATTACCAAATGATCCAGCAATCCCACTTCTGGGCATATACACAAATGAACTGAAATCAGAGTCTTGAAGAGATATTTGCACACCCATATTCAGAGTAGCATAATTCACAAGAGCAAATATATGGAAACAACCTAAATGCCCATTAACAGATGAACATATAAATAAAATGTGGTATATACACACAATGGAATATTATTCAGCCTTTAAAAAGGAAGGATATTCTGATACATTTGACAACATGAATGAACCTGGAGGACATTATACTAAATAAAGTAAGCCCGTAACAAAAACAGAAATATTGTATGATTCCACTTTACATGAAGTACCCAGAAAATTCAAATTCAGAGAGACAGATAGAAGGATGGTCACCATGGGGCAAGGGAAAGGGGGTAATGGGGAGGAGTTGTTTACTGGGTATGGAGTTCTAGTTGTACAAGATGAAAAGCATTATGGAGGCTGGCTGAATAACACTGTAAATGTACTTAACACTACTAAACTGTATACTTAAAAATGGCTAGGATGGTAAGTTTTATGTTATATGCATTTTATCACATTAAAATGTTTTTTTAAAAAATGTTTTTATTAAGAATAAAGTAGCTATGTTCCCCTGACAAAATCTCCCTATTGTATTTATTGTTCTTTGTCTTTCCCTTAGCATTACTTTGTGAAAATTTTCTAGTTAGATCCATTTTCTGGTTTTAAATTAGACTAGTCAAGAAAGTACACCCTCTGTTATCAAAAAGCAAACCTCAAGGATCATTAATGGATGCTAAGATCATTAGGTGAAAGGTTATTAAATAATAAAATATATGCATGTTGTTAGAATGTCACCCTACAAATTACCCACTATTTACAAAGAGGGAAAACTTTTATCTTTTATGATGGTGAAATCTGGTGGACATCATCTTACCAAGTAATCAAATTCAGCATCATTAATTGTGCAATAACCTAACGTACTTATTGCTGTGATGCAGTATGAAATATACAGTGGCACCTATGAAGTTCTCTTATCAAAATGTTTAACAGTAATCTAATCAAGTCAACACATCTAACTTCCAGTTTGCAGGAAATACAGGGGAAATGTTCTATAAGAAAAATATCAGGTTCCCTGCGCGCAGCCTGCTTCTCCCTCATCCTGTGTCTCTGCCTCTGTGTGTGTGTGTGTGTGTGTGTGTGTGTGTCATGAATAAATGAGTAAAATCTTAAAAAAAAAGAAAACTGACCTGATGTCATCAATAAAGGAAATTTGAATATAAACTAGATATTAGATATTAGGGACTTTTTAACTTCCTTAGGTGTGATAATGGTATCATTATTATGCATTATTATGTAGGAGAATGTCCTTATTCTTAGAAGGAAATGCATAATGAACTATTTAGGAGAGGGCCATGATGTCTGCAACTTCCTTAGAAATAGTTCAGGAAAAAAAAAAAAAAACAGGGGCACCTGGGTGGCTCAGTGGTTGAGCGTCTACCTTTGGCTCAGGTCATGATTCCGGAGTCCTGGGATTGAGTCTCACATGAAGCTCCCCACAGGGAGCCTTCCTCTCCCTCTGCATATGTCTCTGCCTCCCTCTCTATGTCTCTCATGAATAAATAAAATCTTTAAAAAAAAACAATGAATGTGTATGTGTACATTTATCTGTGTATACTACACATGCATAGAGATAAAGCAAACTTAACCAGACTTTAACAGTCATTTAATCTGGGTAGGTAAGGTGTTCACTGTTGTTCTTTCAACTTTTCTGTATGCTTGAAAATTTTTATAGGAATTTGGGGGGAAATAACAAAGGAAGAAAAAAAACAAAGCTCTCTTCTTTAAGAGTCTATTCATGAATTTCCCATTCTACTCTTTCTGTATATTCTACTAGTAGTCCTCTTTAGTATTATAATATTAAGTGATTAAAATAAGATAAAAAGATATAGGAACAATAAAAAAGGAATATAGATATGACTGGATGATAATATGACAAAATGTTAACAGTGATTATCTCTAGCTAGTAAAAGTACTGTTTTTTTCTCTTTAAAGATCTCAGTATTTTATAGTACAATTTTTACTTTTTATAAGGTTAAAAAAAGTTGTTTTAGGTAAACAGAGACTATCATAAACATATATTGCTGTATTAGTATAAAACCGGTGGCATAATATATATTGAAGAACTAAATTCACTGTGAATTTGAGCAAATCAGAATGACTACCTCAAATAATGTAGTAACTTCTCTCAACCTCCAAATATCAGGCAGAAATAAAGACAACTGGAAAGCTTTGATCCTTTCATAGGTAATAGAAATTTCTTACCTTATCCTCTGGGTTACCAAGAATCAGTGAAAGATGACAATTCATAGGTTTATGGCTTTATATATGCAAATTATATGAAATGGGCATACAACGATACCAGGAAAAGAGTACTCACTCTCCACAGACCCCTGGTACCTTCTTGTTGATATATATCGATGAAGCTGCCAATCATGCTGCCTTGGAATAAGCTCCCCTGAGCCTGCATTCGAATCTAAAATAAGAAGATTCTTATTCTCTGTTTTAACAGAGACCAAAATAAGATGTTTCACACATTCAAAATAAAGAAAACAGTATTTGGGAATTATCAGAAATATTAGCCTGCTATTATGATAAAATTAATGACAAACTATATGTTTTTAAAACGTAATTTGTGTCAAAGTATATTTTATAGAGCAGCCCCAGTGGCTTAGTGGTTTAGCGCCACATTCCACTCAGGGTGTGATCCTGGAGACCTGGGATCAAGTCCCACGTCAGGCTCCCTGCATGGAGCCTGCTTCTCCCTCTGCCTGTTTGTTTCTTTCTTTCTTTCTTTCTTTCTTTCTTTCTTTCTTTCTTTCTTTCTTTCTTTCTCTTTCTTTCTTTCTCTCTCTCTCTCTCCCTGTGTCTCAAATAAATAAATAAATAAATAAATAAATAAATAATCTTTTTTAAAAAGTATATTTGGGATCCCTGGGTGGCGCAGCGGTTTGGCGCCTGCCTTTGGCCCAGGGCGCGATCCTGGAGACCCGGGATCGAATCCCACATTGGGCTCCCGGTGCATGGAGCCTGCTTCTCCCTCTGCCTGTGTCTCTGCGCCTCTCTCTCTCTCTGTGACTATCATAAATAAATAAAAATTTTAAAAAAATTTTTTTAAAATAAAAAAAATAAAAAGTATATTTTATAAAAATGATTTTCATCAGCCTTAAATTCCTTATACCTAGCCCATCAATTCTGGAGCTGAAAGAAATTTTGCAAAAACAGAGAGAACCAGTATTCAGTGAGGGTAGAAAATGATTCATTTAAAATTTGATTAGTTTAGTAAAAAATTAGAAACAATCCACATGTCTAAAAGCAAAAACAAAGGATTGGTTGCATACATTATGATACGTCCATTTAATGGGATACTATGCAGCCATAAAATTTTGTTGTAGACTATCTGTTGACACTGGAAAATGTCAGCAATTAATCACTAAACTGAAAATGCATGTTACAAAGCAGTATGTATGGCTATGTCATTTTTATTAAAAACATGTAACTTATGGGGTACCTCGATGGCTTGGTTGGTAGAGCATGAGACTTTTTTATACATCTTTTTAAAGACTTATTTATTTGAGAGTATGCACATGTGCAGAAGTGGGAGCAGGGGGAGAGGAAGAGAGAGAATTTCAAGCAGGCTCCCTGATGAGCACAGAGCCTGACATGGGGCTCCATTCCACATCCCTGAGATCGTGACCTCAGCACAAATCAAGATTCCGATGCTTAACCAACTGAGCCACCCAGGCACTCTGAGCATGCAACCCTTTATCTTGGGGTTTTGAGTTTGAGCCCCATGTTGGGTGTAGAGATTACTTAAAAATAAAATCTTTGGGGGTGCCTGGGTGGCTCAGTTTAAACATCTGCCTTGGGATCCCTGGGTGGCGCAGCGGTTTGGCGCCTGCCTTTGGCCCAGGGCGCGATCCTGGAGACCCGGGATCAAGTCCCATGTCGGGCTCCCAGTGCATGGAGCCTGCTTCTCCCTCTGTCTGTGTCTCTGCCTCTCTCTCTCTCTGTGTGTGTGACTATCATAAATAAATAAAAATTTAAAAAATTAAAAAAAATAAACATCTGCCTTCAGCTCACGTCATGATCCCAGAGTCCTGGGATCTGGCCCACATCGGGCTCTCTGATTAGCAAGGAAACTGCTTTTCCCTCTCCTCCTCGCTTATGCTCTCTCTTGCTTTCTCTGTCACTACCTCTGTCTCTCTCAAATAAATAAAATCTTTTTTAAAAAAGCATGATACTATACTCTGCAAAGTAGCCTTTGAGAGGCACAAGAAAGTAGAGCTAATATTAAAAAGCCCTGTGAAAGATTTGGTACAATTTCCCACTGACTGAACACACAGAATCATAGTAGTTAGTCACTAAATACTAGTGGCCCAAATGTGGGCCTGATTTTCATGACATGCAACTCTACGCTTCAATAAATGTTTTTGGGAAATCCTGAGACAACAGTATGTTTTTATGTGGAATGTCAATTGCTACTAAAAGTTTTGAAATAAAAACCTAAACTCGGGCAGCCCGGGTGGCTCGGTGGTTTAGCACTGCCTTCGGCCCAGGGTGTGATCCTGGAGACGCGAGATCAAGTCCCACATCGGGCTTCCTGCATGGAGCCTTTTTCTCCCCCTGCCTGTGTCTCTGCCTCTCTCTCTCTCTCTCTCTCTCTCTCTCTATTTCGCTCATCAATAAATAAATAAAATCTTTAAAAAAAACTAAATTCAATTAAATTGGAATAGAAGCTATCACAAAGACAAATGGAAACTACAAATATCCTATTCTAAATAGGAGACTTCTTTAAGGAGGTGATTCCTTTTTTTTTATTTATTTATGATAGTCACAGAGAGAGAGAGAGAGGCAGAGACACAGGCAGAGGGAGAAGCAGGCTCCATGCACCGGGAGCCCGACGTGGGATTTGATCCCGGGTCTCCAGGATCGTGCCCTGGGCCAAAGGCAGGCGCCAAACCGCTGCGCCACCCTGGGATCCCAAGGAGGTGATTCCTGAGCAGGGCTGGGACTAGGGCAAGGTAAGTGCGGCATTTTCTTCTGGCATAAAATGTAGGAGGAAGACTCAAAAAACCTCAGTAATCCAGACAAAAAATAATGCAGTATTTCGAAACATGAAAATGTAATGCACAGGAACACCTGGGTGGCTCAGAGGTTGAGCGTCTGCCTTCGGCTCAGGGCGTGTTCCTGGGGTCCAAGGATAGAGTCCTGCATTGGGCTCCCTGCGGCGAGCCTACTTCTCCCTCTGCCTGTGTCTCTGCCTTTCTCTCTGTGTCTCTCATGATAAATAAATTAAGTCTTTAAAAAAATAAAAAAGGGGGATCCCTGGGTGGCGCAGCGGTTTGGCGCCTGCCTTTGGCCCAGGGCGCGATCCTGGAGACCTGGGATCGAATCCCACATCAGGCTCCTGGTGCATGGAGCCTGCTTCTCCCTCTGCCTGTTGTGTCTCTGCCTCTCTCTCTCTCTGTATGACTATCATAAATAAATAAATAAAGTTTAAAAAAAATAAAAAAATAAAAAATAAAAAAGAATAAAAAAATTTATGCACAAAACCCCACAATGAACCAAATATCAAAACTCACTAAAGACAGTATCCAAAGGGGTGAGGTTAGGATGAGGGGAGTGAGATAAATTATACAAAATATTGGTATTTTATTCATCATAAATATTTTATATTCATTTTAGTTTTTGAAAAATATTGCATAAAAATGTTATTTCTCTTGATTACTGAGTTTTTTATGCCCCCTTCCATTTTGCATCCAAGGGGAATATCTCACTTGTCTCATTCTAGTCCTGGCCCTGTTCCTGAGCAGCTTTGAAGGATTAATTCATGATGCAAGAGGGAAAAGGCATTACAGTCAGAAAGAGAGCTACATATACCACAGCAAGGAAGCAACACATAGTAGATCCGAGAAATAGCTGTCCAAGGATATGTGAAAGGACTGAACAGCTCAACTGTGATTATAGATCCTACATTGGTACTGTCACGGTCTAAGTTTATGATTCTCCCCACCCCCACCACCGTCAGTCGTACCTAGGTGTAAGAAAGGAAAAAGTAGATTATAGTACTGGTCAATGGTTGTAATCGTACCAGGCAGGTGAGGACAGGAAATTGAAGCAAAGCACTTAGGTGATTAAATCAAGGATCCAGATGGATAAGAAAGGAAACTTTAGGAAGTTAAGTATTATTGTTCCTGAAAACGTCAAGTGTAATTATATTATAAATAGTTTTAGGATACAATCCTCTTCATAAATACTTGCTCTGTAAGTCTAAGGTGATATAAAAAATCCTGTAGCTACATTACTATCAGTTTAATCCAGAAAGATAATTTCATATCTTTTCTCCATCAACTGCCTTTGGTTTCTTTCATGTGTGCTGTTTTTCAAGTTACTCTCTCAGTTCTCAAAACTCTCTGAATTGCAATAGATCTCTCTTTCATAACCCAGTCACCTGTGGTTTCAAATAAATAAAGCATATGTCCTCTTTTTTCTTACATTCCCCAGATGTGAAAAACTTAGGACTCTCTCACATTTTATAATCATGTATTTAATGCTTTTAATTAATCATAAGTATAGATTAGTAACTACATAGAAAATGTGTACCATTTTATGAAATAAAATGACTACTGACGTTATTAAATGTTTCATCCTGTGTTTTGATAAAATGTGAAAAAAAATCCAATTACATTTTTAAAAATCAACTCCAGTAGCCATGCTGTTCTAGTTCTGAATTCGGACTATCCCAATACAATCCAAAATATAACATTTTAAAGCCAAATCTCACCCTTAATGGAAATATAAGTGAGCCAAGAAAATACAGATGCATTATAGACTAAGGTACCTCAATTAACTATTAAAGGAGGCTTCTCCAAAAACTACATTTTGATTATCCCTTTGTCTGGTACCCTAGATTACATACTAAGATTTGAAATGGGTGGGGAATATGCCTTTCTTCTGTAAAGTGGGGAAAGAACTATTAAAAACACAAATTCATTCTCAGATCAATTTTAGAAGAAGACAAATGGAAGTAAGGGTCTTGAAACTGACTCCCTTACAATTGCATAGTCCTTGGAAAGAATTGTATAGGGGTTCGCATACTCTAAAGACCAATGAATTCATGAATATCATAATAAATTAACTACTATTTTTATATATTATCCCTAATCCTAAACAACCCTATGCAATAAGTACTGAATTACCTTTATTTTACAAATGAGGAAACCAAGGCTTAAAGCAGTTAAATGATTTGCCCAAGGTTTTACAGCTGGCAAGTAACAAATGTGACTAAAGTTCATGCTCTTTTCATATCACATTGCATACATCCAATGCTACCAGACTGCTCTTACCTTTAGCACATCAGTGGGGTTGGCTATAGTGGAAGATATCACTCCTGACACTACCCCACAGATCATATTAATTAGAAGAGTTTCATCTGTAAAAAGGGAAAAAAAAGTCTGCTGGTATTAAGTACTAGTTTCAAAGAACAGAGTACACATCTATCAGAGTAAAGGAACCCTAGGCAGAGAAACAAACCACAAAGCTTATGAAACTGAAGAAACTCATATTTCTAGATCCCAAATCTACTGAAATATAAATCATTATTTTTTAAAGTATTTCTAAAGGATACTAGAACATGTCCTATTATTCTATATACAGCAAACAACTGCCAGTAATCTACATAAATTCAGAATGTGGTATTTCTTCAAACATTTCAAACACCTAAAGAAAATTCTTTCGTCTTTTTCTGTAGAATCATCAACTCCAAAGACTTAAGAACCAAATGTTAAAAAATTAAAACTAAGGGCAGCCTGGGTGGCTCAGCGGCTTAGTGCCACCTTCAGCCCAGGGCATGATCCTGGAGACCCAGGATAGAGTCCCACATTGGGCTCCCTGCATGGAGCCTGTTTCTCCCTCTGCCTGTGTGTCTCTGCCTCTCTCTGTGTGTGTCTCATGAATAAATAAATAAAATCTTAAAAAAAATAAAATAAAATGTTTAAAAGAATAAAAACTAATGCATAACAGAAAAAAATCAGCTAAATACTAATTTTGACTGACCTTGATATCTACTAGCTTCCATTTATTTAAAGAAGGTTTCTGTAGACAAGTATGAAAAACCAGTCATTTGAAACTAAATCCGTTCGAAAGAAAAAAAAAAAGAAGAAACCACAGAGCATAATGTTCTAAAATGAAAATTTCATCTTCACCATGCCTCCTTACCATGAAGAGCCTACAAATAGAAACTAGGTAAACCCAAGTGAAGCATCTGTGAAAGGAAATTATTTTAGGAAGCAAACCCTTCAGAATCCTCAAAGAAGCTCCAGAAAAAGTCAATTTAGGACAATAAAGTAATTCAAAGGACATTACTAATCAAAAGGCTCTCCAGCTATCCCCACCCATGAAACAGCCCCAGGTCTTTGGTAAAATACCCATTTAGTACAGCATCAGGCTGGAAACACTGCAGCAGCAAATTTAGATACATAGGATAATGCTAAAAGTGGGTAAGGTGGCCACAGGTACAAAAAAATCTAGAATAGTTTAAAGTTACTACATCTAACAAAAGCTTATCAAAATTAGCAGATAGAGAATTGCTTATAACTGAAGTCCTTTTGTTGATGAGGACAGCATTAGTTTTCTGGACAAACCTGTCCATGGTCTTTCTGTGATGACCAGAAGCCTTTTTTTTTTCTTTGATAGTAAAAGGAACAAACTTAAAGAGTAGGTCCGTTTAACCCACTAATCACCTCTGCAAGGATTAATCCCAAGATCCCAAGTTAGTAGGAGCTCACTTTGTCCTTGTGATGACTATCACCCCCTCTCAGACATCCCATGATAATACTTCTCAGTAAGCATGATTTCAATGAACCCTTTCAGTATTATCGCAAAAGAGAATGAGTCTATACTGACCTTCTAAACGTTCTACAAATAATCTCTTCAAGCTTTGGTAAATGCCAATTTTGATGGTGCCATATGATGCCTGTCTTAGTAAGGCAGGAGCAATTCTGCCAAAAAAGAAAGAAAAAGTCAAGTATACTCAACATGTACTTGCAGATTATACATATCTAGTCTACTCATTTCCATTACTCACCTCATTCCACCCAACTATATCAGAATATGCATTTTTTTCAAGCACCCAAGGAACATTCACCAAGAGAGAGCACGTTTGGATCATAAAACAAACCTCAACAAATTTAAAAGAATTAAAGTCATATAGAGTAAGTTCTCTGACCGTAATGGAATTAAACTAGAAATCAATAAGGAAAATCCTCAAACACTTGGAAATTAAACAACACATTTCTAAACAATCCATGGTTCATAGGAACTCTCAAAGGAAATTTTAAAAATACATAGAACTGAATGAAAGAAAATTTAACACATTAAAATATGTAGGATACAGCCAAAGCAGTGCTAAGAGGGAAATTTATGGCACAAATGCTTATGTTAGAAAGGAGTGAAAGTCTCAGGCAACCCTCTCAAGTCCCCTTCCCCTCCGGGAGCTTTGTACTATCACTTTACTATCACTCAATAAACTTTGCTTTGCTGCCCACCAAAAAAAAAAAAAAAGGAGGAAAGAACAAAGAAGAAAAAAGAAGAAAGAAGGAGAAGGAGAAGAAAAAGAGGGACAGTTTCAAATCAATAATCTAAGTCCCTAACTCAAGAAACTGGAAAAAGAAGAGCAAACTAATCCCAAAGCAAGCAGAAGGGGAAGAAATAATAAAGAACATAAATTAATAAAATTGAAAACAGAAAAATAGAGAAAAATCAATGAAACCAAGAGATAGCTCTTTTGGAAAAAATCAGTAAAATTGATAAACCTCTAGCAAGGTTCAAAGTAATAAAAAGAGAGAAGACATAAGTCACCAATATCAGGAATGAACCAGATCAGCACTAAAAGAATAATAAGAGAAGACTATAAATAAATTTATGCTCATAAATTCAGCAACTCAGAAGAAATGGACTAATTCCTTGAAAACTACGAACTACTAAAACTCAAAATGATATAGATAAAAATATGGGAATCATCAAAAAAGATGAAATAGATAATCTGAATAGTCCCATAACCATTAAAACATTTTAATTCAAGGCAGCTCTCTCAGGTCTCTTCCTTTTTCAGGAGCTTTGCACTCTATCACTCAATAAACTCTATTACTGCTCAAAAAAGAAATTTTAATTCATAATTAAAAGGTCCCAAAAAAGAAATCTCCAGGCCCAGATAATTTCACTGGGGAATTCTACTAAGCATTTAAAAAATCAACACTAATCTTACACAATCTCTTCCAGAAAAAAGAAGAGAGAATACTCCCAATTCATTTTGCTAGTAATACTCTGATACCAAAACCAGAAAAAAGAATACAAAAAGTAAAAAACTACCAATATATTTCAGGAATTTAGATGCAATAATCTTTAACAAAACATTAGCAAACTGAATCTAGCAATGTAGAAAAAGAAGTATACACCAGTATTCACCTCATGGAGATTTTGGTGGGGGGGTTATACAGTATTATTTTTTTATTAAATTCTTTTCTATTGAAATTCAATTAATTAACATATAGTATATTATTAGTTTCAGAGGTAGAACTCAGTGATTCATCAGTCTTATATAATACCCAGTGCTCTTTACATCACATACCCTCCTTAATGTCCATCACCCAGTTATCCCATTCCCCCTACCGCCCTCATGGAAACTTTTAAAAAATCAACCTTACTTCCTTACAGTTGTAGATATATCTTTAATCTATCAAGGAGGTACTAAGCCAAGATTTCACCCTATTTAAGTTCTGCTTATAAACTGAAAACATTCTCACTCATACCTCCTTTGAGATTCTTCCAAATTGCCGAACTACACTTTAATAGTTAAAAATAGAAAGACGACAGAAGCTTGGACGGTTATGATTTTAAAAATGATGACTAAATATGCCTATTTCTGACATTATTGCTTGCTATTAGAAAAAAATAATCTTGGATTATCCATGCTGATTAAAGAAAGGTAGAACAGCTGATCTATGATTCACTAGTTTCAGGATGTATCACTTGATTTTTTTTCTCTAAGAAAGCTATCTTTTAAAATGAAGTCCAACACAGGTTAATAATAAAATTGATGAAAAAGTAATAATAAAATTGATGTCCATTCTCTGAGCAGTAAATTGGCAACCTAGATGTGGGAGTGACCTAGGAAATTGGGAGCATATACATGACAAAATGGATGATAAAACACAAACCTACAGCTAATTAAAAGTTGACCAAAAAAGATGAGTCTCAGGACACCTGAGTGGCTCAGTGGTTGAGCATCTGCCTTTGGCTCAGGTCATGATCCTAGGGTCCAGGGACTGAATCTCACATCGGGCTCCCCACGGGGAGCCTGCTCCTCTCTCTGCCTATGTCTCTGCCTTTCTCTTGTGTCTCTCTCTTGAATGAATAAAAACTTAAAAAAAAAAACGATGGGTGTCTAATTCTGCATTTTATGTTTAAACTGCTAGAATAGCATTTCTTTAAAGAGGAATATATTTTAAAGAACTGAGTATTTAGCAATTCAGGAAGAATATCATGGAAATGCACAGTTAATTGGTGCTGCTATTCACAGTGGCTATCGAGGACTCTCAGGAAAACAGGAGAAAGCCACTGCTGCAATGAGATATCCATTTTAAAATGTATCACTTAAAGCCAGATGAACACAAAATCCAAAGCTCAAGACCTACAAGCAAGTGAAATATAAACTGGTAAGTTAATATTGAATTACAAGTTGGAATGAATACGAAGGGCACATACTATCAGCTGAAATACATGGCTTCTTTAAAAAGTATTTCTATTCATGATGTAAAGAAAGAACCCAGTCTCACCCAGAATACAGAGCCAATACACCTTCTTCTTTATAGATTCGGAACAAGGCATGAAACATTCCTCGGTATTTTATTTCTTTGAAACGGACATCAATGCTTTGGCCCTGAACTTGAAGTCGCGTTTTGGTCAGATCCACAGGGAAAGTTCCTGTGAAGGGACACACTGATTTATATGTTTTTCCAAAGAGTCATAGTTAAAATTTTGGCCAAATTTCAGCCAATGACAATTTTAAAACATAAGACTAAAGCCTTTTTATAACACATAGAGGGTATCTCTACTAGGAGTACCATTGTCAAGAATTGCATGTGGTAAACTGAAATATACTGTACTGTATCTAGGCAGTAGAATTTACCCACAGTATAATTCAAACTGTGATGTAATAAAGTGCTTTACAATAGTCTTAATATACTGTAAATACAAAATAATTTAAATGATTTTTTAATTTCATCTGTAACATATAATTTGGCATTTGTCTTTTCCTCTGTCCCCCATCTCATCTCATTTCTTCTTCATAAAATCTCCCCAGATTTTCACAAAGATAGGAATTTCTGTTCCAGGTACCCTTACATAATATTAGAAAGTTTTGTGGTTTTTTTCCTCTTTTATCTATTTACAAGAAACGAATAGTTCCCTGATATTATGAAAGATAATGGCAAAGTCCTATTTGGTCTACTCATCTTGGTTTGCAGGTAATTTGGGACTAATACCAGCAGGGTGCTTAGGAAATTTCTTCAACCAACTTCTTTTATTATATCAACACACAGAAGTGGCCATTATATTAACAAAATATGTTTCAGGGAATATTTTGAAGTATAAAATTAACAAGGTGATTATGTAGCTCTGGTCACTGATGACCTTGATATCACATCAGAGCATTTTCCAAGAAAGTCAACAAAGATTAATGGATTACAGTAGCTTATAAATAGTTTAGGAAGGAGAAATTTGGAAAATGAGAAAAACATAATCTAAAAACATTTCAAAATTAAAATCAAATAGAGAAGACTCTAATTTGATCCTATGAGTCAATTTTCTTCTAAAATGGGACGGAGGTTTGAAAGAAAAAAATCTGGATACTTACTAAGAAAGTTATAAACAACTCAGCATAAAGGAAAGACCATTAATACAAAAATAGAGCAGAAACTCCTATGTTATCTAACTCCCTTTATTTTTTCCCATATATTACTTAAGCCTAGAACAAATCAACAAATCATTAAACTATCAAAAGAGCTTCTCAAGTTTGACTTTTCTTAATCTCACTCACCATATCGCTAGTACTTTCTGAGAACAAACAGAATGAGCATTACTTTTTCTCTAGTTTTCATCAAAAATAACTGCCACCATAAGCTAACCATCTATACCATAAGCACATTTGTCAGTTTTCACATTCTTACCAAATTCAGCAACAATAGAGGCAAGGCCGCCATATACAAAGGGTTTCCAATTCAGACCAGACATCTCATGGCTTACAGTGGCACTGTTCTGGTGCTAAAAATAAACATAAATCAGAACAAGGCACAAGAGTGAGGAGCATTTGTTAGTATTGATCACATTATTTATATCAACAAAATTGGTAAATAAAACAGAAGTAGAGGAAAAACCCTACCAAATGGAATGTAACAAAATGGAGGATCCTGTTTTATGTGATAGATGATGATGAACGTGTTCTTTATTGCCATTCTGTATGGGTAGGCGTGCAATTCCCTCAAAGATGAACTTGCGCCCTTCATTCTCTCCAGTTTAATATTATCCATGTCCCCACCCGAAGAAGAGGATTCAGTCCATCCAGCACAATCAGTTTAGACATTCAACTAGACAATTACAAGTGAAGGAACGTGGAGTTCAAATTATATAGGCTGAGGCATCTCATAAAAGCAGTTCATGGTATTCAGTTACCTTGATTCAGGTGCAAAGGAAAGGCTGACATCACTACCCTCTCACATTCTTAGCCCTCTCATCTCTCCACTAAACTTCGGGGTTTTAGCCCATCTAGCTACTTCCAGCTATACACAACTTCTCTCTATAAAGTCCAAGCTGAACTAAGTACTTTTTCATCTTCCTTCTGGTTCCCAGAGGAATGAAACAATAAAAATGATGTCTCTCTTCTCTCTGACATTTAACGTACATCCATCTACTGAATCTCTTTTTCCCTGGCCTTTGAAAGCACATACATACAAATATTTTTTCTTTGATGTTCAGACTCCTTAACAATGTGTTTCTACTCCCGGCCCTCTCTCCTTCTTCCTCATCCCGCCCCCATTAGATCTGTCATCTTCAATCTTTTCATGTTTATTTTTCCTGTCACTCTAAGCTATTTCTCTCTTGGATTTTATTTTTTTTTCCACAGGTATACCCTTTAGACCAGTGGTTTTCAATTTTTAGGTACACCAAAATGATCTGAAAGGTGGATTAAAACATAGTGTTGGGTCTCATCCTCAGAATTTCTGATTACCGTCCTGGATTTGGCCTGAGAATATGCAAGTTTCCAAATAATGCTAGTGCTACCCATGGCACTAATCAGAAATTCCAGATCATTTTGGTAGTGTCATGACTTGAACCTAGGCAGTCTGACTTTTGTCTGAGTTTTTATTCCTGACCATAAAACACTTGGAAATGATTTTGAAATTCATTGTATATGTACTAATGATGCTCCATGCATCACCTACTAAATCCTGGTCCAGCTGGAAGTAATCTCTTTTAAGATGGACTCTCAGATTTCTTTTACATATTCTCTTTCCAGAACTTCACAATACCTATACTGGGTACTGCCACTTACGAGCTCTGTGACCAAGTTACTTAACCATTCTATGCCTGCATTTTCTGAACTATAAAATGGGGACAATAATAAATACTATATTATAAGGTTATTGCAAAAATTAAATGGGGGCAGCCTGGGTGGCTCAGCAGTTTAGCGCTGCCTTCACCCCAGGGTGTGATCCTGGAGTCCCGGGATCGAGTCCCACGTCGGGCTTCCTGTGTGGAGCCTGTCTCTCATGAATAAATAAATTAAATAAAATCTTTTTAAAAAATTAAATGATGTATGTAAGATACCTAGAAAAGTACCTGGCACCTAGTTCAACTATTATTTTTTTAGGTTTATTCTTTTTTTTTTTTTTTTTTTTTAGTAATCTCTACACCCAACCTGGGACTCAAACTCACAATCCCAAGATCAAGAATCACATACTTTTCCAACTGAGCCAGTCAGGAGCCCTCTAGTTGAATTATTAGCTATTTTCATTACTACATTTTTTAAAGTACTCAAATTTGTATTTTAGCAAATACTACTTACTGCCCACCACCCCCACTGCCCAACTTGAGGTTAGAACCACTGAGTCACAGTCTCTTTCTAGGGAAGACAATGTATTGCTTTATTTCCACAAAAGGCAATCTCTGTAACTAAACACAAATGAACAATTTCCCCAAAGAGGACAGCAAACATGCAAATGTTTTTAGTTACAGGCCACAAAAATAAGTATGGGCACTTCCTTTCAAGCATAGTATGATTGGGGCAGCCTGGGTGGCTCAGTGGTTTAGTGTCTGCCTTCGGCCCAGGGTATGATCCTGGAGACCCGGGATCGAGTCCCATGTCGGACTCCCTGCATGGAGCCTGCTTCTCCCTCTGCCTGTGTCTCTGCCTCTCTCTCTCTCTGTGTGTGTCTCTCTTGAATAAATAATTTTTTTAAAAAAAAGCATAGTATGATCAGCCAGTCTATCTGATATACAAAGTCTGGAATATGTAGCTCTTTTGGAAGAAAGTTATTGAAAGAAACTCTAAAAAGCAGAGTAGAAATAGGCACTTCAAGGACCAGCTACAGTTTGAAATGAATCTTAAGTACTAAATATAATCTTATTAACACTCACATTTTATTACAATTGATAAACATGACACACATAGTGAAAGGGTAAGCATGGAAAAGCAAGAACCGTGGTATATTCTCTCTCTTAGTCAATGGAGATTTTCCCAAACAGTCAAGCATTTCAAATGGCTGCTATGCTTTTCTCCAAAGCTTTCTTTTTATAACTTCTTTCCACTCATCTCATTACAGAGAAAGCCTCTATGAGAACTTTATTATCTGCTACCTAGACTTTTAATAAGGAAGATGTTCCCAGGGTTCAGGGAACAATAATAAATCAATTAAAGGCAGGGGGCAGAGCCATAGCAGGGAATGGAATTTTAGGTCAGCCCAGAGATTCTTTAATGAAGTTTTCACAATGAGGTGAAATGAAAATAAGGGCACCTAGTGCCTCTTTTTTCAGCTGAATATACTTAATTTAGAGGATTATCTATTAGGAAATTATGTTCTTCCTCCTCTTGGAACATTTTTAAAAATCACCTTTCCTGTATGAAATGTAGTTGATAGTTGATTTTGTTTAGTATTCTTCTCAGCAAAATAAGACTGGCTACCTTAATTTGTGCCTCCTCCCCACATTATCACTTAATATGATTGGTCCATGAAATCCATAAGTCTAGGGGCCACTGGCTAAATTCAACACTGCTACCACTCCCTCATCTGTCAGTAAAATCCCTTTTCCTCCATGTTTGGAAAGAATCTTGTTACAAAAAAGTCCTTTACATCTTTAATTAGGTCTGCTTTTAGACATTCTTTCCTCATAGCTGAGCCAAAAGTCTGCTTTTCTCTAGTTTTCACCCATTTGGGGAGGTAATATTAAACAAACTTATTCTATTTCCCTTGGGGAAAAAAGACCTCCCCCTTGGGGGGGGGGGTCTTTCAAGTTTTTAAAGGAAGCTATCATGTTCTCCTACATCTTATATTTCTCGGTGTAAATATTCACCATAATTTTCTTCACTCACTATATTATACTCCACTTACCACAGCTGAAAATTGCAGTCACTTTTGTGGGGGCCATATCACACTACTGAAATCATTAAAATGTCAGCTAAAACCTGTTAAGTCTTTTACATAAGGATGTATACATGCATGCATGTCATTGCATATCTATTCCACAGTTGTGTACTGTTTTTTGAATCTTCATTTACCCCCTTCTATATCTTAATTTCAGACACCCATGATGAAGTTTCTCTTCTAGTTGCCCCATGCTATTTTCTCTCTTAATTAGGTATGATCCCTGAAGGCAAATACCATGCCTCACAGTACTTCTCATAACCCTTGCACAGAATTGGGTATATATATATATATCCATTAAATACTTGGTTGATGCCAGTGTAATGTCCTTTATCTATGTATGCAGTGTGTATGTAAAAGATTATATGAGAAATTAGAAAGTTAACTTGTGGGACTTGAGCAATGCTACATACTCTGTACATAACATTTTGTTTTTATTGATCCTCAGATTCTCTAGTTCTCTTCCCTCGCTTTTGTTGCAGAGAACTACTTGTGTAAAAGACCTCAAGCATGCTAAAAATGGTTTTTACCTGTGGGAACTATCCTCAGATATGGGTAAAAAGGAAAGAAGTCACATTGGAGTTAAAACAGAAATACACTACCTTAAATATTTATCACATAAAGAAGCCAATGAAATGTCTATAAAATGCAAATGTGTATTCTGAAGTCTAAGGAAAATCTGATAAAGAGTGAGAATAATATCCTACAACATAAGTTACATAGCACTATACTATTCCAAATATCTAGTCAGAAAAATCTCCTTTAGATTTTTCTCATTTTCTCATTTTCTTCTTTAGAAAAGACTAGCCATTACAGATTCTCAGACTTGGGAGGTAATAATGGAGACAGAAGCAAATATTTATTGGAAGCATACTAAATGCCCAAAACTGCAACATGCTATGGGTATAAACATCATGTTAAAAACAAATATATGTTCTAACACATGACAATATTTATCATTCAACCTATCTTTCCCGGACAATCAAGGAGATTGGGGTAGGGATAAAGTTGTACGAAATATAGTACTTGCCTTTCAAGAGCTTATAGTCTGGCAGAAGAAATCAAAGTAGTTCATTAGAGAAAAATTAAGTACTAAATTATATAGCACAAACTGCAAGAGCAGGAGCATGGAAAAGGAGACAATCAACATGGGCCTGAATAATTTGAAAGGCTTCTGGAGGTGACAGACTTAAAATGGGCCTTGACAGAATGCAAGTAGAATCAGAATAGCTGTAGATAAGGGAGGGGTAGATGAGGAAAACAGGATGAACAGAGACACAAATGTGGGAAAAGCACAGTATGTGGAGGCAGGCATCAGTATAGCTTGTTCCAAGAACAAAGAGCGCAAAATAACTGGAACAGAGAACTCCCTTAACAGACTGAAACAATTATGGGACAAGTATGATAAGGAAAAAGACTGAAAAGCTTGAAACTAAAATGTGTGTGTGGCAGGGCGGGAAGGATACTGTAAGGTTTTGAACAGGGAAGGGACATGAGGATATCCACATCTTAGCATACTAGGGCTGCAGGAAGCAGTGGATTACAAATAAGAGAGGCAAGGAAACTAGCATAGGATGGTATGAAATAAAAGGACAAAATAAAGCAAAGTAAAGCAGACATGATGTTTGTTGGTAATGAGATTAGAGATAAACTTCTAAAATGGAAACACAAAGGAACTTGATAATGTAGGGAATGAATACAAGAGTTCACAATAACTCCAAGCATCCCTAGCCTGGAAAAACCCAAGGAAACACTGGCAGAAAACTATAAATGTCCCAGCTGTTACCTTGTCTGAGAATCTAATTCATGTTGATAATGGCTGTCATCCCAATTAGTTAGCTGAACTGCATTTTAATAGATGCCTTCAATGCCTTGACCTCAAGGAGTGGCAGGGGGTAGAAACTGAAAGGGAGCATCTTTTACCAGCATCCCTCAGACTAACACAATGGAGGTGTTTGCTTACTCCGCTTACAATCACGGCCGCCGTTGCAAACTTCACCCTTAGAAAAATTAGGATTATTCCAGGAAAGATACCCATTCACCCTCTGGGTAGCAGGATCTTGCCAGTTCCTCAGCTGTCAGAGCGAGTTCGTGGAGAGAAGGGAGGCGCCTGAAGAAGGCGGCCTCCCAAGGGGGTCGAGGAAGCAGGGTTCAATCGAAGAAGTAAAACCACCGATGCCAGAAGAGTGAAAGACAGGGAAGGGACTCGGCTGAGGGGAGAGAGAGATCAAAGGACCGTTAAGCCCCTCCCAGGCCGGGAACCAGGCCAGCCGGCCCCGCGCGGCCTGGCGCGGCCCAGCCCCGCTCCCCAGCCTGGAAGTCCAGGAGCTCCCTCTCACCTGCTCGGGCTCAGCGGACGACTGGGAAGCCGAGGCTCCCACAGTCGGAAACGCCACCGCAATGCCAACCCGGAAGCATTGAGACCAACGGAAGTAACCAAGTCGTCGCCTTAGCAACGGTGGCACACGCATTCCAACACCGCCTCCTCAAAGCCTAAAAAAGAAGGCGCGAAATGAGAGGTGTAAAAGACAGGGGTCCTAACCGGGGAGTAGAGCAGGCTGCGAGTGCAAAGACCCAGAAAGGACAACCTTTCGGGAGGTGTAGGGAAAGAGAACCAAGTCGTGAGAATTTGGCAGCTTCTGCAGTTCACGTGCTCGCCAGTGGGGGTAGGGACGTCACCTGGTTACCGCGTTACCACCCACGATGCGTGTACTAGGGCTAGGAAAGGGCGGGGGTAAGAGGAGCGGCCTAGCCGAATGTAAAGGACGCGAAGGGCGGGACAATCGTAGTGAAGGGGCGGGGCAATCGTAGTGAAGGGGCGGGGCAATCGTTGTGAAGGGGCGGGGCGGGGCGAGGCGCCTGCGCGCAAACTACAAAAAAGGAGGGAAAGTGAGGGAGGCGGGGCAGGGGACTTAAAAGTAAGAAAATGAAGGAAAGGAGTGAGCAGTATTTAGTGAGGTGCCCAAAATCGAAAAGAAAATAAAAAGTAAATAAACCGCAGCACTGAATGGGCGCCAGGTATTAGGGACTGAGGAATCAGACTCAAACCCTTAAAGCACACAGTTGAGGAAAAAAAGAAAAGGTTGGAGACAGAAAGAGAGACCATAAAAACTTAAAGAATCTGAAGAGTAGAAAAGCTAACAGAGGAGTTCAAATTAATCCGTACCTCACAATCAGCCAGAAAGATGAGAGCCTGATGTCCGGCTCCTGGCTCTAACCCCTTGCGGGACTGTAAGGAATGGTTGCAAAGCACTCTGGGTAATTCCATTGTCCAATGGGCTACGTTTTCTTTTTAAACCTCTCACGAGAAGATTCCATAATCACGCGAGAATACGAAATACAGTTTGTGTGTTGTGTACAAGTAAAAGCGGCGAGGTACATGGCCCTAGATCATTGTTGAATTAATAAGTATTTGGAATACTTTGTTCCAAAGGATTTTTCTCATTTTAGTTAACACTTTGGTTTTCACCCATTAAAAAGATGTCTTCAGGCAGCATGCATAATATTACCTGATGTGGAATGCTTACCAAGGACAGTGCCAAGAGCTTCATGTGCAGGCAACTACATGAGACAGGTACTATTTTTTTACCCTTTTGATAGATTAAAAAACTGAGGTCTTGAGAGAGTAACTTGGTATTAGCAGAGCTGAGACTCAAATTTGGGTCTGGCTGAGAAGCCTAGACTCTTAAAAAAAATGTTATGTATTTATTTGAAAGAGGGAAAGAGCCCGAGCAGGGGGAGTGGCAGAGGGAGAGGGGAAGCGGACTCTCCGCTGAGCAGGAAAGTATGTTAGACTCCATCCCAGGACCCCAGGTCCATGACCCCAATGGAAGGCAGATGCTGAGCCAACTAAGCCACCCAGGCGCCCCTAGAGCCTAGGCTCTTAACTACCATGCTATACTGCTCTCAACTTTAATAAATACCCTTGTTACCTTCAGAAACTTTCTTACTAAAAATAGATAATATAAAAAACATGTGCATGCATTCCAAAATGTGAATTCCCTTCGATTTATATCTCAGCAAAGCACTCTTCCAGCTAGACAAAGAGGGTTGTAGCTTAAAGTCCTTCTTACTTGGAAGGGCTGTATTCTCCCAGTGATGGGAATTTTATGTCTCCAGCTATGGCCTGGTCCTGTCCCTCACATCCAGGTCACTGAACCTTAGAGAATTAAGGTTCTTCTCTGTGAGCAAATCACTGTCTTAACTTTTCTACAAGACCGCACTTTTGCCTCAGCTGCAGCCACCACCAGCTAATATCACTCACTGACCACCTAGGTAAACTTTGTTAAAAAAAAAAAAGCTTTGTTTTCAAACAACTTATTTTATTTTATTTTTAAAGATTTTATTCATTTATTTGACAGAGCGTACAAGCAGAGGGAATGGCAGGCAGATGGAGAAGGAAAAGCAGGCTCCTCACTGAGCAAGGTGCCTGATGTAACGCTGGATTCCGGGACCCTGGGATCATGACATGAGTGGAAGGCAGATGCTCAACCAGCTGAACTACCCAGGTGCCCCTCAAATGACTTATTTTAAAAGCTCTATAATAGATTAATTAAAAATAGCATTTCTAGAAACATAGACGTATGCCACACTTTTATTTAACATATTTGCTATTTGATTGCTTAGGTTGTTTTCAACATTTTTCTAAAACAACATAAAAAAGATCTAATCCTCATTATCAAAGTTGGCCATTTTCCTTTTTAATTACCTTCTATTTGTAGTCTCTATCTCGTAGATAAGTATTTGATTATACTCTGTCTTGTGTTATGCCTGAATTCTGATCTCTCCAGGAGATAAAGTATTCAAGAGGATAGAATACTGGAATCTTCAAGTTGGAGGGACACTTAGAGGTCCCTTCTATAATATTTATTATGGACAGTTATTCCAATCTTTGCTAGAATACTTCCAGTCTAAGTATACATCACAAGTCAGCCCATTACACTATTGGATAACTGATAGAAAGTTTTTTCGTTTATGTTAAACTAGAATGTGCTTTCCTCTATCTACTCTCCCAAAGAAACACTTTTCTTCGCAAAGAAACAGTCTTTTTTTTTTAAGATTTTATTGATTTATTTGAGAGAGAAAGAGAACAAGCAGGGGATGAGGGCAGGGCGAGAGGGAGAAGCAGACTCCCTGCCAAGTAGAGAGCCCAACGTGAGGCTCGATCCCAGGAACCTGAGATCATGACCTAAGCCAAAGGCAGATGCTTAACGGACTAAGCCACCCAGGTGCCCCGAAATACCTAGTCTTTTCTTTTTCTCTTCCCAAATTACCTAGTCTTAAAGAATGAAAAAAGCATTGTATTTGAAGCCAGAAGAAATTTTTTTTTATTAAGGTGAAGTTTACATTACTAATACAATATGATCTCAATTATATCTCAATAAAACTTAAAAAAAGAACAAAAAATATATAAAATCGAGAACGTTTTTATTTTTATTAAAGACACAATTAAAATAGTGAAAAGGTAAGCTACAGGCTGGGAAAACAGACTTCTAATTCATGTATCCTATAAAATCTCATATCTGGTATAAATAAAGTACTCCTAAATTCAGCAATAAAAAGACAGGCACCTCAATGTGTATGTATGTATGAACACATATACACACAATAGAATATTACTCAGCCATAAAAAATAATGTGATCTTGTCATTTGTGACACTATGGATGGTTCTAGAGAGTTTTATGCTAAGTGAAACAAGTCAGACAGAAAGACAAATACCATATGATTTTACTTATATGTGGAATCTAAAAAACAAGCAAACCCCAAAGACTCATAAACATAGAGAACAAAACTGGCTGTTACCAGAGGGGGGGAGGGGGGAATGGGTGAAATAGGTGAAGTGGATTAAAAGGTACAAGCTTCTGGTTATAAAATAAGTAAGTCACAGCATTGGGAAGATAGTCAATAACATTGTAATAACATTGTATGGTGACAGATGTTAAGTATACCTATCATGGTGAGCATTGCATAACATATAGAATTGTTGAATCACTATGCTGTACACCTAAAACTAATATAACATTGTATGTCAATTCTACTCCAATAATGAAAAAAAATGTTCTTAAGTCTGCACACATAAAAAAATAAAGACAGGCAACTCAATTTTTTTTAATGGGAAAAATACTTGAGAGGCACTTCATAAAAGAGTATATCCAAATGATCAACAAGCATATGAATAAGTATTCAACATTATTAGTGATCTAGAAAAGTAAAATTAAACTACACATCCACCAACATGGCCAAAGTTAAAAGGACTGACAGTACAAGGGGACTAATGGAAAGAAAGCATGTCAAATTCTCATATGCTGCTGGTAGAAGGATGTATTAGTTTTCTATTGCTGCATAAAAAACATTGCCACAAAGTTGGCAGCTTAAAACACCACACATTTAATTGTCTTCCAGTTTCTGCAGATCAGGAATCCAGGCATGACTTAACAGGGTCCTGGGCTATGGGTCTCACGAGGCTGCAAATCAAGGTGTTTTTATCTCAAGACTCAATTAGAGAAGAATTCACTTCCCTATTTTATTTAAAGATTTATTTATTCATTCATGAGAGACACACACAGAGAGAGGCAGAGACACAAACAGGCTCCATGCAGGGAGCCAGATGTGGGACTTGATCCCAGGTCTCCAGGATCACACCCTGGGCCAAAGGCAGCACTAAACTGCTGAGCCACCCAGGCTGCCCAAGAATTCACTTCCAAACTCACTCAGGTTGTTATGAAATTTACTTCCTCGCAGCTGTAGCACTGAGAGCTTCGGTGTCTTGCTGGCTGTTGTCCAGAGGCCACTCTCAGCTCCTGAGGCTGTCTTAGTTTCTTACAACATGGCCCTCTTTGTGGGCAGTTCACAATATGGCACTCGCTTCACCCATGCTGGCTTCACCCATGAATGAGAGCCTAAGATGTGGTTTTATCAACACAGAATATAATGGGACTATTATTTTCCGTGATGAAGGCTACACCTATTTTGCAAAATTACCATAGCTTCTTTTTCTGATTATAAAAAATACATAGTCATTATAAAACATTGAAACTGTACACAGAAGTGCAAAGAAGGTAAAAATCACCCAAAACCCAAACATCCAAAGGCTACTACTCTCAACAGTATGGAGAGCCTCCTTCTAGTTCTTCCTCCATGCATACACACCTACTTATACTATCATTCTTGTGATGTGCATGTTCCTGTCACATGTTCCTGCATGGTGGACTTGTGCTGAAGTCAGTATCCCCTGCTACCTCTTACTTATGGCCCTCCCACATTTCCTCCATTTTCAAACTTTTGTATCTTTATGGAAGTAAAAGGAAATTATAAAAACCATAAACAAAGGGATAAAAATGCAAAAGAAGTAAAAAATGTAAACATTACCCCCACTACCCAGATAACACCATTAACATTTCTGTGTGTTTCCTTCCTGCCTTTCCATTGTTTGTATAATTGTATATATACCTCCTAAACCTTGCCGCACCTCCTGGCTTCTCACAAATCTCACTCCCGCACATGCTGGACAGCCAACCTCTTGGTTATCCATTTATCCCTCCTATTAGCTTCATGTTCTTCCCAGTGTACCAAAACAAGAAAATCTTCTTCTAACCCCATGTCACCCTCCAGATACTGCCAGCTCACCTTCCATTCATAACCCTGTAAAATTTTTAACAATACTTAACCCAGTATATCCAAGATAATATCATTTTGCGATGTAATCAGTATAAAAAGTATTGAGATATTTCAGTTTATTTATATACTAAGTTTTTGTGGTTTTACACCACAGCCCATCTCAGTTCAGACTAACATTTTAAGTGCTCAATATCTACATGTAAGTTGGCCACCATACTGGGCAGCAGAGGTCTAACTCATTGCTCCATCTGATGTGATGTAGGAAAGACATTAGGGTTCAAAGCCGACAGCCAGGAAAGAATTCTTGAGACATCTTTGGTGCAAAAAGGTGGTTTTATTAAAGCACTGGGACAGGACTCTTGGGCAGAAAGAGCAGCACTCGGGTCATGAGGAGTGGCCCATTATATACTTTCAAGTTGGGAGGGGGTTAGGGATAGTGTAAGCCTCCCAGGTATTTTGGAAACAAGGTATCCAGGATCCTGAGGAGGCTAGCTATTCTTAGGAAACCTCATTTATTACTGTTTAGTAAAAACTAGTCATGAGACCCTTCAGATGAATATTGGTAGGTCATATACTTGTGACTTTTTCTCTGATCAGAAAATTTTCAAAAATGCTTTTTTAATAAAACTGGGATATATAGAGAAAAAAGATCTTTTTAAAAAACTGTAATCCCATTATCCAAAGACACTTTCACATGTTTATACAGATTCTTGCAGGATTTGTTTTTATGACAATTGTTCCTTAAAATAAAGGTTTTATGGTGCCCCTGTTTGGCTCAGTGAGTTAAGCATCTGCCTTGGGCTCAGGTTGTGATCCTAGGTCCTGGGATCCAGCTCTGCATTGGGCTCCCTGCTCAGTAGGGAGTCTGCTTCTCCCTCTCCCCCTTCCCACCGCTTGTGTGTTCTCTCTCTCTTTCAAATAAATAAATAAAATCTTTAAAACTAAATAAATAAATAAAGGTTTTGTTTGTTACCATGGAATTCTGAATATGCTTTTGAAGGAGTAATATTTTATAGATGTACTTGCCTTAAAAATATACCATTTTTCAAATAATATGTAGCTATCAGAAATTGTTTATGAGAACTAGGGATCCCTGGGTGGCTCAGTGGTTCAGTGCCTGCCTTCAGACCAGGGTGTAATCCGGGAGTCCCAGTATCGAGTCCCACGTCGGGCTCCCTGGATGGAGCCCGCTTTTCCCTCTGCCTGTGTTTCTGCCTCTCTCTCTCTCTCTCTCTCTCTCTCTCTCTCATGAATTAAATAAATAAAATCTTTAAAATAAAAAAATTAAGAAATTGTTTATGAGAACTGGCAATCATAATAATAAACTTTATCTTCTATTGAATGCCTTCTGTGTTCCAGAAACTTGACACATGCTGCCTCTAATCCTCACTACAACCCTGTGTAGGCTTTACCATTGGATGGGCCAGGTTTTGCCAGCTGAGCAGTCTTGAGTAAGTACCAACCTTCCTGTCCCTACATTTCCTAACCTGTGAAAACAAAGAACCTACTAGCACCTACCTCTGGAGTTACTGAGCATTAAAATGAGGTGATCCACATAAGGCACTTGGAACAGAGCCTGGCTAATTATCAGCCCTCAAGAAATGTTTATGTTCACCAAATAAATTCTAGGTGCCCTGACAATTTATTTTTTTTTTTGCCCTGACAATTTAAACATGAAAAATGAAATCCAATGATGACAATA
Organism: Canis lupus dingo; assembly: GCF_003254725.2. Classification (NCBI taxonomy): domain Eukaryota; kingdom Metazoa; phylum Chordata; class Mammalia; order Carnivora; family Canidae; genus Canis; species Canis lupus. Next base: position 101,927,581 of record NC_064281.1, on the reverse strand, counting down.
TTCACAGCACTCAAAGAATAGAATATGCTAGGGGTGCCTAGTGGCTCAGTTGGTTAAGCGACTGACTCCTGATTTCGGCTCAGGTCATGATCTCAGGGTTGTGAGATAAGCCCCACATCATGTATGCTTCTGTGCTGGGTGTGGAGCTTTCTAAGATACTCTCTCTCTCTCTCTCTCTCTCTCTGTCTCCCTCTACCCCTCCCCCAACCCACACTCTCCACCACTCTCTGAAAAAAGAAAAAAGCATATATCAGAAGTATAATCCCACAGGTGGGGAAGACTTCTGAGCACACCATTAAAGGTAGAGACAATCAAAGCAAAGGATTATCAGAACTGACCACACAATAAAAATCATGGCTGAGTGACAGGAAACACCAAAAAGTTAGAATATAAATCATAATTTGGGGAAAAATCATAACTAATTTCACAGACAAAAAGATCTTTAATATACAACATGCTTTACAATTTAAAAAATTACAAACAATGGTATTTTCCCAGAAAAAAATAGATAAAGGATAGAAACAGTCAAGCAAGACAGTCTGATATGGCCAGTTTCTGCATGGGAACATTTTGATAAGCCCTACTGACACAGTTGCCCTGACACAGCCACCTGTTTCAGCTGTCCCCAACACAGTACACTCCCCCAGCCTCCCTCTCTCCCCATCCTCCAGTCCAGAGAACTCTTGCTTTGTATTTTAGTTCTTTCTGCGTTGTTTTCTTTTACAAAACTGTTACTTCTAATAAAAAAAAAGAAAGAAAGAAATATCTTTTAGACAGTGTTAACCTCCAAAGGGAAACTAAAATCATCTTTATAAGAGAAATTTTATGATATTAAATATAATGTCTGTATACTCGAATCCTGAGAGAAAAGTTGAGAATTTCATTGAGCTTTTCCTCTACATTCTGGAGCTGAGAATAAGAAATCTTATGTGCTCCAAATACCTTCCTTCTTCCCCTCTACACAGTGTCCATAGATAGATGCAGTGTATTCATCCATTCACTGAATAGGTACTTAAAGAGCACCTGTTGGGTGCCAGGCATGGTGCTATGCATGGGGATCTAGCAGTGAACTAGAAACAGCCCCTGCCCCCATGACGCCAACAGTCTAGTTGGGGGAGGAGCAAACAAAAAGGAATTCAATATCCATGTGAATTTCACCATCCAGTGTGAAGAATCATGAGGCAGGGAAAGGACAAAGAGAATGGGGGGGGGGCTGCTGTTTTACATAAAATGGCCAGGCGGAGAGATTTGAGGAGAGGCATTAAGGAGGTGAGCGAGTGAGCTATGAGGATTTCTGAGAACATTCCAGGCAAAGAGAACAGCAACAGCAAAGGCCTTGAAGCAGGAGGTGTGTTTGATGAACCTTGAGGTCACCAGGGTGACTGGAGCAGAGGGATAAAGGGAGAGAGCAGTAGCAGATGAGGGCAGAAAGTTCAGGGGTTGAGGGAGATCAGGTAGAGCTGTGTCTGTCATGGTAAAAACTTTGGATTTTATTTTATGAGTCTGGGAAGGTTGACATAATCAGAAGAAAGCAAGCCTACAAAAAGCAGAGGTGTGTCTATCTTATGTTTTTAAACAAAAGGAGTAATTTCCATTTTCATTTTCCAACAAATAATTTAGTTCTATGCGATTATAGACCAAATGGTGCCCAGTCCCTAACCATCCTTTACTCCCCCATCACTGAGACCTTTACCTCAAAGGTAAAGGGCAGGGGTTGGCAGGGGTTAGCAATAGGGAATTTGAGTGTTACAAGGGATGAGTTAACATAACAGGTTTGGTGGCTCATTTCCTTGCCTATCTCCAAGAGAACCAGGATAGACCCTAAGGAAACCCATGAGAATGTGTCTCTGAAACTGATTATTTTGTTGTGTACACCTAGAATAATAGGCAATGCCATGCCACCTTGTTAGGATTACTTTGCACAAACATGAATATTGATAATCTGAACCTGGTTTCATTGTTGGGGTCAACAGTGTTGAGGTCCTGAGTCTCCTGGTCATGGCCTGTTGTCAATAAGACATACATATGTGATAACCCTCCTATCTGTGACCCAAACCCTGAGACTCAAAGTGGTCTCTATGGGCACAGGTATTCTGCATATGTTCCTGGAATTCACAGTTATAAAACAGCAAAAGGGGAATTAGAAAGTATTTTGAACTAAATGAAAATGAAAACACAATATAGCTAAAGCTGTGGAATGCAGCTCAAGCTGTATTTAGAAGGGAATTGATACCACTAAATTCCTATATGAGAAATGAAGAAAGGCTTCAAATCAATGTCTCCACCTTTGATCCTCAGGAACTAGAAAAATAAGAAGAAATTAAAGTAAGCAGAGGAAAGGAATTGTTAAGGTAAGGGCAGAAACCAATGAAATAGAAAACAGGAAAAAATAGAGGAAATCAATGAAACAAAAAACTAGTTATTGCAAAAGATCAACAAAATTTATAAACCTATATTCAGGAAAAAAAGAGAAGATACAAATTATCATTAGCAGAAATAAGAGCAGGGATATCACCATTAGACCCTCCAGAGAGTAAAATGATAAGGGAATATTATAAACAACAAACAATATAGGAAATTTAGGTAAATAAGAGTTCAAATTTAAAAATTTTTGTGTCTTAAAAAATAAAAAAATAAAATAAAATAAAATAAAATAAATAACAATTTTTGTGTCTTAAAAAATCAAATTAAAAAATAAAAATGTGTCTCAAAGTACACTACCAATAAAGTGGAAAAATAACCCACAGAAAGGGAAAAAAATATGTGCTAACCATGTATCTAATAATAGTTTAGTATCTAGAATGAAGAATTCACAGAACTCAGCAAAAAAATAAGCAAGTCAATTAAAAGTGAGTATAAGGGGGCGCCTGGGTGGCTCAGTCGGTTAAGCATCTGCCTGTGGTTCAGGTCATGATCCCAAGGTCCTGGGATCAAGCCCTGACAGGCTACCTGCTCAGCAGGGATTCTCATTCTCCCTCTGCCCCTCCCCCTGCTCATTCTTGTGTGCTCTCTCTCTGAAATAAATAAAATCTTTAAATAAATAAATAATTACAGGGGCACTTGGGTGGTGTAGTCAGTTCAGTGTCTGACTCTTGGTTTCAACTCAGGTCCTGATCTCAGGGTCATGAGATCAGCCCGGAGTTGGAAAGTTGGGGCTCCAAGTTCAGCACAGAATCTGCCTGAGATTCTCTCTCATTCTCCCTTTACCCCCCTCCCAAATAAATAAATAAATAAATAAGCCTTAAAAATAAATAAAAGTGAGTATTATCAGAGAAAGAGAAGGATAATATGTGATTATAAAAGGATATGGGGGTAAATTTTGCAAGAGGATATACAATTCTAAGCATTTATATACCTAATAACAAAGCTTCAAAATCCATGAAACAAAACTGATAAAATAGAAATGCAAAATAAGCAAATACACACTTAGAGATTTCAAAACACCTTTCAATAATTGACAGCAAAGTAGACAGAAAATCAGTAAAGATATAGAAGACTTAGCACTATTTACCAACTTGACCTAATTGAAATTTATAAAACACTCCAAGGAACAACAGAATATACATTCATTTCACGTGGCCAGGGAACGTTTACCAAAATAGATAATATTCTGAGCCACAAAACAATTCACAAAACATTTAAAAAGTATTAGAATTAGAAAACATGTTCTCAAAAAAAAAAAAAAAACATGTTCTCTGAACACAATGCAATTAAATTAGATATTACTATATTAGATTAAGTTAGATCAGTAAAGCAAAGGTTTCTGGAAAATCCCCAAATATTTGAAAGCTGAAAAACAAACTTTTAAATAACACATGGGTCAAGGAATAAATCAAAAGGAAAATTATAAAGCATCTTGAACTAAATGAATAAGAAAACAGCAAAAATTGTGGGATGCAGATAAAACCATGGTTAAAAGAAAGTTTATAGCAGTAAATACTTATATTAGAAAACATTAAGGATCTTGCAACAATGACCTCAACTTTCACCTTAAGAACCTAGAAGAAGGCAGACCACGCTGGGTTGCCGCCACCGCTGCTGCCACCATCATGCCAGCCCCTCTGGTCTCAAGGAGCCCGGTGACACTCCAGAATGGGAGACAAGCCAATTTGGGAGCAGATTGGATCCAGCTTCATTCAGCATTACTACCAGTTATTTGATAACGACAGAACCCAACTAGGCACAATATATTGATGCATCATGCCTTACGTGGGAAGGACAGCAGTTCCAGGGGAAAGCTGCCATTGTGGAGAAGTTGTCTAGCCTTCTGATAGACACACAACACAGCATCACAGCACAGGACCATCAGCCCACGCCAGATAGCTACATCATCAGCATGGTTGTGGGCCAGCTCAAGGCTGATGAAGACTCCATCATGGGTTCCACCAGAAGTTCTATTAATATTAATGATGCTTGGGTTTGCACCAATGACATGTTCAGGCTTGCCCTGCACAACTTCGGCTGACCTCTTCCCAGCCAGGCACTCATGCTGTTTCCTCCTCCCTCCCCTTCCTGATACTTACTATTCACACTCCTCCAGATGCTCCAAATACACACAAATGAGCAGGGCCGCAGTGGGAGCGGGCACAGTGTGCTGCTACTACCAAGGTATTGTGCATGATGTTTGGATGCTAGACTAGTTGCATCTGACAGGAGAAGTTTGTGTTGTACCGCATGCCTTGGAAAGACTTAAGTAATGCAAAAGGTTGTCTTTTTTCCTTTTTAATCTACTGACAAGTTGTTCTAGTAACCCAAAGAAGTGAAGGAGAAAGCAGCTGCCTCACCACCCAGATATTGATTTGTTCGGATGTTTCAATGGCTCATGATATAATAAAATCACAAAAATTTTCTTAAAAAAAAAAAGAACCTAGAAGAAAAAGAGTAAATTAACCCTAAAGTAAGCAAACTTAAATCTAAAGTAAACATGGCAGAAATCAAACACACTGAAAATCAAAAAAAGAAAAACAACAACAAAGAAAAGCTGGTTCTTTGAGAATGTCAATAAAATAGATAAACCTCTAGACAGATTGACCAGGGAAAAAAGGATCCAACTAACCAATATTAAGGTTGAGAGAAAGAACATAAACTATAGATCCTACAAATATTGTAGCAGGTAGACTCTAAAATCGTCCCCATTGATGCTTATCTCCTGGTATTCATGCTTGTGTAATACTCTCTCCTTGAGTATGGTGTAAAGTCGTAACTTGTTTCTAAGAACAAAATACAACAAAGGTAGTGTGCTATCACTTCCATGACTAGGCTATGACTATCATCTTGTAATATTCTCCCTTTTGCTGGCTTTAGTGAAGCAAGCTGCCATTTTGGAAAGGCAAAATGGCAGGGAACTGAGGGCAACCTCTTGCCAACAGCCAACAGAAAAATTGAGGCCCTCAGTCCAACATCCCACAAAGAACTTAATCCTGCCAACAGCCATGTGAATTTAGAAGTGAATCCTTCCCCAAGTCAAGTCTTTAAATGAAACTCTGGCCCTAGGTTACAGCCCTGTGAGAGACTGCAAACAGAGGACTCAACTAAGCCGTGCCTGGATTCTGGATCTGCAGAATCTGTGAAATAAAAAATGCATGTTGTTTCAAGCTGCTAAATTTGTAGTTATTTGTTATGCAGAAATAGGTCACTAGTACGAATGTTAAAATAAGGATATATTATCAACAATTTCATGCTAATAAATTTGTGAACTTTGATGGAAAGGAAAAATGGACAAATTTCTTAAAATACACAATCAAAACTCATTCAAGAATAAATCAATAGGGCAGCCCCAGTGGTGCAGTGCCTTAGCGCCACCTGCAGCCCGGGGTGTGATCCTGGAGACCCGGGATCGAGTCCCAAGTCGGGCTCTCTGCATAGAGCCTGCTTCTCCCTCTGCCTATGTCTCTGCCTCTCTCTCTGTCTCTGTCTCTGTCTGTCTCTCTCTCTCTGTGTGTCTCTAATTAATAAATAAATAAAATCTTAAAAAAAGAATAAATCAATAACCTTAATAGTCCTGTAACTATTACAAAAATTTATTTGTAGAGGTGCTTGGGTGGCTCAGTCAGTAAAGTGTCAGACTTTTGATTTCAGTCCAGGTCATGATCTCAGGGTTGTAAGATCGAGCCAGACAATGGTTGTGCTCCATGGTCAGCAGGCAGTTGGCTTGAGATTCTTTTCCTCTGCCCCCCACCTCCCTGCACATTCATGTGCACTGTTTCAAATAAATAAATAAATATATCTTTTAAAAAATTCATTTGTAGTTAAAAACTTTCCCACAAAAAAACTTTGGGCCCAGATGACCTCACTGGTGAATTTCCCAAGCATTTAAGAAATAATTATAATTCTATACAAACTCTTCTAGAAAATATAAAATAATACCTCCCATTTTATGAGACAAGCATTACTGTGATACCAAAATCAAAGACATTTTATGAAAGAAAATAAAGACCAATATTGTTCAAAAACTTAGATGCAAAAATTCTTAGCGAAATTTTAGCAAATTGAATCTAACTATAAGTACAAAGGATACTTCATTGTGACCAAATGAGGTTTATCTGAGGAATGCAAAGTAGGTTGAACAATCAAAATCACTGTAATTCACCATATTAACAAAAGAATAAAGAAAAAACATATCATCATCTCATTAGATACAGAGAAAGCATTTGACAAAATGCAACATCTGAGCATAAAATCTCTTAAATAAAATCTCTTGGGGATCCCTGGGTGGCTCTGCGGTTTAGCGCCTGCCCTCAGCCCAGGGCATGATCCTGGAGTCCCGGGATCGAGTCCCATGTTGGGCTCCCTGCTTGGAGCCTGCTTCTCCCTCTGCCTGGGTCTCTGTCTCTCTCTCTCTCTGTGTGTGTGTCTCTCATGAATAAATAAATAAAATCTTTAATAAAAATCTCTTAGCAAAATAGGAATAAAAGGAATCTTCCTTAATCTCAAGAAAGGTAACAACAAAAGACCTACAGCTAACATCACATTTAATGATGACAGACTAAAATGTTTTCCCCCTAACATCAGGAACAAGGCAAGGCTATCTACTTGTACAATTTCCAGTCAATATTATACTGGAAACTCTAACCAAGCCAGTAAGTCAAGAAAAAATGCATCTAAACTGGAAAACCTTAAGGAAAGGAAAACATTAAACTCTCATTAGTCATGGATGATAAATTGTCAAAACAGAAAATCTTCCAGAATGCATAAACAAGCTACAACAACTAGTAAGTGAGTTTAGCAAGTTTGCAGGATATAAAGTCAATATACGAGAATCAGTTGTATTTGTATATATTAGCCATGAATAACTGGACATTTAAATTTTTTAAAAAATATTTTATGTATTTATTTGCCAGAGAGCGAGAAAGCAATAAGCAGGGGGAGCAGCAGAAGAAGAAGGAGAGGGGATCCCTGGGTAGTTCAGCGGTTTAGCACCTGCCTTTGGCCTGGGGAGCGATCCTGGAGTCCCGGGATCGAGTCCCGGGATCGAGTCCCACATCGGGCTCCCTGCGTGGAGCCTGCTTCTCCCTCTGCCTGTATCTCTGCCTCTCTCTCTCTCTCTCTCTCTCTCTCTCTCTCTCTCTGTCTATCATGAATGGATAAATAAAATCTTTTAAAAAAATAAAAAAAGAGGGAGAGGAAGAAGCAGGCTCCCCGAGGTGCAGAGAGCCCTATACAGGGCTGATCACAGGACCCTGGGATCATAACCTGAGCTGAAGGCAGATGCTTAACAGACTGAGACACCCAGGAGATCCTAAATTTTTTTAAGGCATCAAAAATACTAAATACTGGGGTGCCTGGGTGGCTATGTACTTGAATTTGATCAAATGTATTTGATCATGAAGCTCTTTACTTGCACATTAGCAATATTCTATGAAACACACTTTAGAAACCATGATTTCTTCAACACTTTTGCTTTACTTGTGAGGAATTTGATACCCAGAGACAGTAACTCACTTGACCAAGACCACTTGTCTAACAATGTCTCCAGGCATAAATTCTGCACTCCTTGCATTACACAACAGATTATCATTTTCATTAGGTATGGGATATATCTTGAAGGTTTCATAAGCAAGTACTGCTTCTATTTCTGTGCTTCCACTAGTCCAGGGGCTGGACTATTATAGCACTTACCATGATATAGTACAATTGACTACAGTAGACTGAGCACTCCCTCTGCCCAGGGAATGTGGAAGGATCATTTTTGTTTTGCCCAGTTAGTTCCAGTGACTAGAATATAGTGGAATCTCAATAAATATTCCATGAATAAAAGGATTTGGGGTGGGGGAAGGACTTCTATGTGGACCGTCCAATAACAAGAGTACAGGTATCCAAGAGAAGAGTATAAGACTCCAAGTTGGGAAAAACATGCTGAAGAACAGTGATCTAGGGGAAGGACATAGGATGAAGAAAAACTAAAACCAGTGTTCTCACAGTAAGGAATCAGGAAAGTAGACCCAATGAGATATAGTGGTGTCACCAATGCAGAGAAGATGTTTGATTCAGGACAGCTGGTGCATTATTGCATAATCTCTAAATAATTAGCTATACTAAATGCCAATAAAATGCTCTGCTCCATGCAAAAAAAAATAACACATTATGACATAACCATATTAAAATGATTATTTCAGGGGTGCCTGGCTGACTCAATCAGTACAGCATGCAACTCTTAACCTTAGAGTCCTGAATTCAAGACCCACATTGGGGTGGAGCCTACTTTAAGAGATAGATAAATAAGTAATCATTTAATTTGGATAGCACAGAAAATCTATCATAAGTATCAGTTCAATATGTTGAGGTAAATTTTTTCAAGCTTGTTATTCTCAAAATAAAAATAGAATATAATGAAAACAAAATTACATCACAAAAAGAACATTATTAATCATGACAAGCTCTTGGCATACATAAGCTCATTTAGGTTTAATAACTACTCTGTGAAGTGAACATCTCTCTGTTTTATAAAGATTTGAGGAACTAAATCTAAGAATCTGCAGTTCTGTTATAAGAATCTGGGTTACCCCAATTTCCCCCAATAATTTTCAAAACCAAAGTTGCTCTAATGTGGTGAACTTCTCCAATGACCTTAATTTTATAGTTTAATTTTTCTGACTCACAACTTCTTGTTGAGCATTTTAAAATGATAACAGGTGCATTATCTTGTTCAGGACAAAATGTAGGAATTCAAAACAGTTGCCTCTCTAAGGAGCATCCAAGACTTACAAGTCCCTAATATGGGTTTTGTATCAAAATCAATTTGTAACCTTTCATGGGAAGAGAAGATAAAGAGGAATGAATGTTTATAAAGAGCTTAATAAATTCCAGATATCTTGCTAAACACTCTAAAAAGCTTCCTGTATATAATTCTCACACCTTCCTTACGAGATAAAAATGGACCTTGCTTTCAGAATGTTTATAAAAAATTACGACTTTTAAAAGTTAGAAAACAAAGGACACAAATGGGATAAATGTTTAAGAATGGGAATTAGTCATAAATATACATAAAGTAAACTCATAGACAGCACTACTATAGGAATAAAATCTAATTTAACTTTAAATCTAAACTTCTATTCATTTGTATCACTCATTTCATTGACATTTTAAATAATTGTCCACAAATAAGGCAAATATATTGATACTATTTCCTAACCCCACTTGGAAATATTAGTTATGTTCTATTCTAGAAAACCGGTCACTTAGATGAGAGATCTTAAGATTAAGTTTAAATTGTAAAGTTTAGCCTATGTTCTTCACTTGGGAAAAAACTAAATCTCATTACATTTGTATTTACACAGATGCAGTCAAAATCATGTCCAATAACTCTACTGCAGGAAAGATTCATTACAACACAGTTCTATAGAGCAGGTGTTTGTTGGTCCTGCCTCCTACCCAGCACTTAACAAAATTCAACCCATTAAAAGCAAGGGCAGGCCCTCTGGTTTGATACTTTTTTTGTCATTAAGTTATCTCCCACCCCAAATTCCAAAGCCATCTTGAAATAAAAGTGTGCAGCCCAAACGGCTGGAAATTCCAGCCCTGTACTGGCTTTTCTATAACTGTCATGTTTCATATATCATAAACTATATTAATCTGATCTTGGGAGGGGAATGGAAAGGGATGTTGAAAAAATTAAAATTCTTTTTACATAGAAGACTCTATCCCTAAATTCCTAATAAACAGCAAGATCAGAGGGTGACTCATGAATACACTGTTGCCCTTTTTAACTAGTTAAATCAAATGACCCCTCTGGCATTCACATTTTAAATCTGCAAGTCTAGACATTACATCAAAATTGAGATGTCCAACTTGCAGAAGTTGGACTCCAGCCCCAAAAACTACCACCCAAAGCAGATGGACTTCACGCTACCTAGTCTCCACATCGCCTTTTTTTCCTTCTTCTTCCTTTCTCTTTTTGTAAACCTCGGCAGAACTCCAAGATGCCATGGAAAATTCTCATAGGGCAATAAAGTCGAGCAGGTTGCTCAGCTGCTCATTGATCGCTATGAGCGGCCATGCGCTGCTATTGGCATTAATCTTTGGCCATTTCTAAGAGGTCCTAAAGCTGAGAAGAGGGGCTCAGTGGGAGACAACCAAAGCCCAAAGTTGAGAATGCGAAGATGAGGCAGGGCATCAGGAAAGAGGAAGAAAGTTGGGGGCTCTAGGGTGACTTCCAATGTCCCCTACTCATTCCCAAAGCAGTGTGAGCAGGAGGCGGGAGAACCCAGGATGGATGAGGGCTCAATTCGGTGTCCCGCCAGCTGAGTGGCCAGGAGAGAAGAGAAATGACGCCCACCCTGCAAGGAAAAAATTGACATGTTCCAGGAAATACGTCTTGGGCAGCGCCGGGTGTGACCTACTGCCTAACATCTCCAGTCTGCTCTGTGGTCGGAAAGCTCCCCTCTGCAGGCCCAAGGCGCATTGTTAAAAACAAAGACACGGACCACTACTGTCACTCTCGCCTGGCCTTCTCCCACTTTTGAAGCCCCGTCTGCGAACGACCAGCCATGGACCCACCGAGCCCACGAAGCTCGCTTCGCACGCTAAAGCCAAGTGCTCTCCCACTTACCGTAGAGGCCAGGCACTTGCACCAGCAGAGCCCACCATGAGCGGGCTAGTGACTATGAGTCACCACCCCGCTCAGCTAGCCCACGTGGAGCTGACTCCGAGTTAGAGTTCAACACCCTGCACAGAAGCCGCGGGCCAGGGGCGCCCCTCCCCTCGTCTGAAATTGCCTGCCACCCTCTGGCTGCATCCAGCCACCAGGATTAAAATTCCCTTTGGCTCGGTTCACGTTGGGCCAAAGGGCTCTGGGTCTGAGCGGGAGCCGGGGGTGCTTCCATCCCGCCCCTTTCTCCCTGGACACCGTGGCCGCCACCACCCCACCCCTGACCCCGCCGGAATTGAACTGGTGGGTCTTGGGCAAGCACTTGTTCCCTGGGGTGGTCTCAGTCCGAGACACTGCCTCAGCTCCAGCCCTGGCGCCCTCTAAGCCTGAAAAAGCGCCTAGTTAACCCCTTAGTCCCCAGCCCGCTGGCGTCACCTGCGCGGAGGAAGTAGGGCAGGTGGGGGGACGCAGAAGAGCGGGCGGGAACCAAGAAAGACCACTGTGCTTGCCAGCACAAAGCCCGCAGTGAGCGGAGGTGGGCTGGCGGGAGAGGTTTGCAGCCCCCCTGGGGAGCGCAGCGCGGCGGGCATGGGCACAGCCTGGCTGCCCGCCTTCTCACTCTGTACTCTGCCTCGAAGTGCAGCCAGGAGAAGCAGGTGCAGACGCATCTGGATCCATCGCCCGTGGGCTGGCTGTCGTCCCCCAGCAAGTCGCCCTGGATGCAGGAGACAACGCCTGGGGAGGCTGCGCTGCGCTCGGCGCGGAAGATGCGTGCGCGGGGGAAAAAGGAGGCCAGGCCTAATCGGCCCATCTCTGCCCACTCTGAGTAGGTTTTGGTTGGTCAAATTCGGTGTGGAGCCCAATGCAGAATAAAGGGCAAAACCGCCCTTGAATTCCACAAAGCAGTGTGGGCTTCATGTTTCCAAACACTACAATCACTCAACCCCCTCCTTGTCCACAATCATTTCCACCCATATGAATCCTGTTCAGGGCAACGGAATTGCGCAGTGGAACCAGTCGGTGGAAATGGATGAGAGCAATCCTTTACGTTTCACAAAAGTGAACCAGACAGGTTTTGTCAAATAGGCACTATCTGGCACAAGTTTTGAACCTGGCTTGAGGAAAAAGCCTCAAACGGAGAAAGAAAACATTACTAAACCCCTATTGTGTTCAATTCAGGGAAGTAAGTAAGGACTTCTACACTGACAGTCACTTTTTGGGTCAGTGAATGCAGTTGAACTGGTAAGCCCAAGCAGAAGACACAGTTCAGAGAAAGACACACCCAGAGTAATAAATTCAAGGAAACAGCCATAGCTGAGGGCAACACTGTGGCAAGAAGGAGCCATTGGTACTCTGAGTTGGATGAAAACAGAAATATAGATTCAATGGAAAATATATGGATATAATAATTCCTTACAAAGGAAATTTTCCATCAGGGAAGGCAATTGTAGTTTGGGGATGAGGATTTCCAAAATATCAATGGCTAAACAAGACCCTGTGGTAACTTCCCCAATATCCACTCCTCATGTTAGTAACCGCCTTCTGTTTAATGTTACATCCTTTCCCTGACCCCCTTCTGATAGTGTGATTGCAATTTTAACAAATTAGCATAATTCAAATTTAAATTAATCAGCATAATCCTACTCCCTGCCATTGATTGGCTTTGAGCATGACCCTACTGGGCCCAGTGTGTGTAGCAATTTCCTGAGTGAGAGCTTTGGGAAAAGTTTTTCTTTTATGTTCTGGAGGAGTTTCAGAGGTAATCCTCTCTCCTGCACATGCTCAAAGAAACAAGGAGCCCCATTCTGTGGACAGCCATATGTCAATATAACAAAGAGCCAAGTTAAAATAAAGCAGACATCAAGAAAACATGGCAGAAAGAAATCTGACTTTGGTGCCAATTTTGGTCCTTTGAAAAGTGGAATTTTTCATATCTATTATGGCCCATAATATTTTATACATTATTTTCCTTGATAGACTGCAAATTCCATCAGGGTTGGAGCTGCCAGGCCTCTTTCTACAACACATAACTGACACAATAGACACTTTAAAAATTGGGGTTGGAATGGTATCTATCAATCACTTGACATTAGAACAGAAATAATTTTTATACTGTAATGAAGTCTTTGCATATGTCATTGTTAATGATTTTAATGACGTTTTATTATTCTTACAAGTGGATTTCCTATAATACAGCTCTGTCCACTTGGGACAAGAGCAAACAATATGATATAAAAATTAATAATAATCAAGTTCATGCCTTTAGTTCATGGCATGTCAATCACCACTGAACTAAAATCCAAGATTGAGATCTACTCTATCATAAGCTAGGTTTAGCATTTAACAACAGTTACATCCTGCTGTTCTCTTTCAGCCAGCAAGAATATCCCACCCCTGGGATTCCCTGGTAGAAATTTTACTTATGGGACACCTGGGTGGCTCAGCGGTTGAGCATCTGCCTTTGGCTCAGGTAGTGATCCCGGGGTCCTAGCATCGAGTACCACATCGGGCTCCCTGTGGGGAGCCTGCTTCGCTCTCTGCCTATGTCTCTGCCTCTCTCCCTATGTCTCTCATGAATAAATAAGTAAAATCTTTATTTTTTAATCGGAGTTCAGTTTGCCAATATATAGCATAACACCCAGTGTTCATCCTGTCAAGTGCCCCCCTCAGTTCTTGTCACCCAATCACCCCAACCCCCCGCCCACCTCCCTTTCCACCACCCCTTGTTCATTTCCCAGAGTTAGGTGTCTCTCTTGTTCTGTCACCATCACTGATATTTCCCACTCATTTTCTCTCCCCTTTTATTCCTTTTCACTAAGGTAAAATCTTTATTAAAAAAAAGAAATTTTACTTATATTTACTCTCTGAACATTGGTAGATAACAAAGATTTCTCTGAACTTTGCTAGTATTCTTTTTTATTTTTATTAAGGTAAAATTCATATCACATACAATTAACAATTTTAAAGTGTTCGACTCATAATACATTCATTATATATTCATAATGGCCCCTTCAGTTTCAAATCGTCTCATCATCCCAGAACACCCTGTACCAGTAAAAAAATCACTCCTCATTCAGTCCTTGACCTATGCCCGGGGAACCACTAATCTGCTATCTCTATGCACTTGACCAATCTAGATATTTCACATTTTCAAAACACATATAAAATGTGACCTTTCATGTCTGGCTTCTTTCAGTTAGCACTACATTTTTTAGTTTATTTATTTAAGCAATCTCTACACCCAATGTGGGGCTCAAACTCATGACCCAGAGATCAAGAGTCACAAGCTCCTCAGACTGAGCCAGCCTGGCACCCCAGTTAGCATTATGTTTTATTTTTTTATTATTTTTTAAGATTTTATTTATTTATTCTTGAGAGACAGAGAGAGAGAGAGAGAGAGAGAGAGAGAGAGAGAGAGAGAGAGAGAGAAGAAACACAGGCAGAGGGAGAAGCAGGCTCCATGCAGGAAGCCTGATGTGGGACTCAATCCCAGGACTCCAGGATCACGCCCTGGGCCAAAGGCAGGTTCTAAACCGCTGAGCCACCGGGCTGCCCTAACATTATTTTTTAAAGGTCCATCAATGTTGTAGAATGCATCAGTCTTTCAATCCTTTTTAGAACTGAATAATATTCCATTTTGTGATTTTACCGCATTTTGTTTAACATTTCATCCATTGAAGGACATTTGGTTTGTTTCCACCTTTTGGCTATTATGAATGTTACTGCTATAAACATTCATCCAAATTTTTCTGTGGATATGTTTTCATTTCCCTTGGAAATATACCTAGGAGTACAACTGCCAGATCATGTAGTAATTCTATGTTTAACTATTTGATGAACTGCCAAACTGTTTTCCATAGCTGCTGCACCATTTTACATTTACATCCACCAGGAATGTATAAGAGTTCCTATTTCTATACATCCTCACCAAGATGTTTATTTTTTTAATAATAAATTTATTTTTTATTGGTGTTCAATTTGCCAACATACAGAATAACACCCAGTGCGCATTCCGTCAAGTGCCCCCCTCAGTGCCCGTCACCCATTCACCCCCACCCCCCGCCCTCCTCGCCTTCCACCACCCCTAGTTCGTTTCCCAGTTAGGAGTCTTTATGTTCTGTCTCCCTTTCTGATATTTCCTACCCATTTTTTCTCCCTTCTCTTCTATTCCCTTTCACTATTATTTATATTCCCCAAATGAATGCGAACATATAATGTTTGTCCTTCTCCGATTGACTCATTTCACTCAGCATAATACCCTCCAGTTCCATCCACGTTGAAGCAAATGGTGGGTATTTGTCATTTCTAATGGCTGAGTAATATTCCATTGTATACATAAACCACATCTTCTTTATCCATTCATCTTTCAATGGACACCTAGGTCCTTCCACAGTTTGGCTATTGTGGACATTGCTGCTATAAACCTCGGGGTGCAGGTGTCCCAGCGTTTCATTGCATCTGTACTTTGGGGTAAATCCCCAACAGTGCAATTGCTGGGTCGTAGGGCAGGTCTATTTTTAATTCTTTGAGGAACCTCCACACAGTTTTCCAGAGTGGCTGCACCAGTTCACATTCCCACCAACAATGTAAAAGGGTTCCCTTTTCTCCGCATCCTCTCCAAATTTGTGGTTTCCTGCCTTGTTAATTTTCCCCATTCTCACTGGTGTGAGGTGGTATCTCATTGAGGTTTTGATTTGTATTTCCCTGATGGCAAGTGATGGAGAGCATTTTCTCATGTGCATGTTGGCCATGTCTATGTCTTCCTCTGTGAGATTTCTCTTCATGTATTTTGCCCATTTCATGACTGGATTGTTTGCTTCTTTGGTGTTGAGTTTAATAAGTTCTTTACAGATCTTGGAAACTAGCCCTTTATCTGACACGTCATTTGCAAATATGTTCTCCCATTCTGTAGGTTGTCTTTTAGTTTTGTTGACTGTATCCTTTGCTGTGCAAAAGCTTCTTATCTTGATGAAGTCCCGTGGTTCATTTTTGCTTTTGTTTCTTTTGCCTTCGTGGATGTATCTTGCAAGAAGTTACTGTGGCCGAGTTCAAAAAGGGTGTTGCCTGTGTTCTCCGCTAGGATTTTGATGGAATCTTGTCTCACATTTAGATCTTTCATCCATTTTAAGTTCATCTTTGTGTATGGTGCAAGAGAGTGGTCTAGTTTCATGACTCTGCATGTGGATGTCCAATTTTCCCAGCACCATTTGTTGAAGAGACTGTCTTTCTTCCAATGGATAGTCTTTCCTCCTTTATCGAATATTAGTTGACCATAAAGTTGAGGGTCCACTTCTGGATTCTCTATTCTGTTCCATTGATCTATGTGTCTGTTTTTGTGCCAGTACCACACTGTTTTGATGACCACAGCTTTGTAGTACAACCTGAAATCTAGCATTGTGATGCCCCCAGATATGGTTTTCTTTTTGAAAATTCCCCTGGCTATTCGGGGTCTTTTCTGCTTCCACACAAATCTTAAAATAATTTGTTCTAACTCTCTGAAGAAAGTCCATGGTATTTTGATAGGGATTGCATTAAACGTGTAAATTGCCCTGGGTAACATTGACATTTTCACAATATTAATTCTGCCAATCCATGAGCATGGAATATTTTTCCATCTCTTTGTGCCTTCCTCAATTTCCTTCAGAAGTGTTCTATAGTTTTTAGGATATAGATCCTTTACCTCTTTGGTTAGGTTTATTCCTAGGTATCTTATGCTTTTGGGTGCAATTGTAAATGGGATTGACTCCTTAATTTCTCTTTCTTCAGTCTCATTGTTAGTGTATAGAAATGTCACTGACTTCTGGGCATTGATTTTGTATCCTGCCACGCTGCCAAATTGCTGTATGAGTTTTAGCAATCTTGGGGTGGAGGCTCTTGGGTTTTCTATGTAGAATATCATGTCATCAGCGAAGAGGGAGAGTTTGGATTCTTCTTTGCCAATTTGAATGCCTTTAATGTCTTTTTGTAGTCTGATTGCTGAGACTAGGACTTCCAGTGCTATGTTGAATAGCAGTGGTGAGAGTGGACATCCCTGTCTTGTTCCTGATCTTAGGGGAAAGGCCTCCAGTGCTTCCCCATTGAGAATGATATTTGTTGTGAGCTTTTCGTAGATGGCTTTTAAGATGTTGACGAATTTTCCCTCTATCCCTACACTCTGATGAGTTTTGATCAGGAATGGATGCTGTATTTTGTCAAATGCTTTCTCTGCATCTAATGAGAGGATCATATGGTTCTTGGTTTTTCTCTTACTGATATGATGAATCACATTGATTGTTTTACGAGTGTTGAACGAGCCTTGTGTCCCAGGGATAAATCCTACTTGGTCATGGTGAATAATTTTCTTAATATTCTGTTGGATCCTATTGGCTAGTATCTTGTTGAGAATTTTTGCATCTGTGTTCATCAGGGATATTGGTCTGTAATTCTCCTTTTTGGTGGGGTCTTTAGTTTTGGAATTAAGGTGATGCTGGCCTCATAGAACGAATTTGGAAGTACTCCATCTCTTTCTATCTTTTCAAACAGCTTTAGTAGAATAGGTATGGTTTCTTCTTTAAAGGTTTGATAGAATTCCCCTGGGAAGCCATCTGGCCCTGGACTTTTGTGTCTTGGGAGGTTTTTGATGACTGCTTCAATTTCCTCCCTGGTTATTGGCCTGTTCAGGTTTTCTATTTCTTCCTGTTCCAGTTTTGGTAGTTTGTGGCTTTCCAGGAATGCGTCCATTTCTTCTAGATTGCCTAATTTATTGGCGTATAGCTGTTCATAATATGTTTTTAAAATCGTTTGTATCTCCTTGGTGTTGGTAGTGATCTCTCCTTTCTCATTCATGATTTTATTAATTTGAGTCTTCTCTCTGTTCTTTTTAATAAGGCTGGCTAATGGTTTATCTATCTTCTTAATTTTTTCAAAGAACCAACTCCTGGTTTTGTTGATCTGTTCCACAGTTCTTCTGGTCTCGATTTCGTTGAGTTCTGCTCGAATCTTAATTACCTCTCTTCTTCTGCTGGGTGTAGGATCTATTTGCTGTTTTTTCTCTAGCTCCTTTAGGTGTAAGGTTAGCTTTTGTATTTGAGTTCTTTCCAGTTTTTGAATGGATGCTTGTATTGCGATGTATTTCCCCGTCAGGATTGCTTTTGCTGCAT
Source organism: Canis lupus dingo (assembly GCF_003254725.2). NCBI lineage: Eukaryota > Metazoa > Chordata > Mammalia > Carnivora > Canidae > Canis > Canis lupus. Next base: position 101,909,356 of record NC_064281.1, on the reverse strand, counting down.
CCCAAAGATTTGAACAGTTGTATCTTCATTTGCATTAGTTTCCAGGAATCTTTTTAATTCTTCCTTAATTTCCTGGCTGACCCTTTCATGTTTTAGCAGGATGGTCCTTAACCTCCACGCGTTTGAGGTCCTTTCAAACTTCTTGTTGTGATTTAGTTCTAATTTCAAGGCATTATGGTCTGAGAATATGCAGGGGATGATCCCAATCTTTTGGTATCAGTTCAGACCCGATTTGTGACCCAGTATGTGGTCTATTCTGGAGAAAGTTCCATGTGCACTTGAGAAGAATGTGTATTCAGTTGAGTTTGGATGTAAAGTTCTGTAGATATCTGTGAAATCCATCTGGTCCAGTGTATCATTTAAAGCTGTCGTTTCTTTGGAGATGTTGTGTTTAGAAGACCTGTCGAGTGTAGAAAGCGCTAGATTGAAGTCACCAAGTATAAGTGTATTATTATCTAAGTATTTCTTCACTTTCGTTATTGATTGATATATTTGGCAGCTCCCACATTCGGGGCTTATATATTGAGAATTGTTAAGTCCTCTTGTTCGATAGATCCTTTAAGTATGATATAGTGTCCCTCTTCATCTCTCACTACAGTCTTCGGGGTAAATTTTAGTTTATCTGATAGGAGGATGGCTACCCCTGCTTTCTTTTGAGGACCATTTGAATGGTAAATGTTTCTCCAACCTTTTATTTTCAGGCTGTAGGTGTCCTTCTGTCTAAAATGAGTCTCTTGTAGACAGCAAATAGATGAGTCCTGTTTTTTTATCCAGTCTGAAACCCTGCGCCTTTTGATGGGGTCATTAAGCCCGTTCACGTTCAGAGTTACTATTGAAAGATATGAGTTTAGTGTCATCATGATATCTATTCAGTCCTTGTTTTTATGGATTGTTCCACTGGACTTCTTCTTAAAGGGGAATTTTAAGAGTTCCCCCTTAAAATTTCTTGCAGAGCTGGTTTGGAGGTCACATATTCTTTCAGTTCCTGCCTGTCTTGGAAGCTCTTTATCTCTCCTTCCATTCTGAATGAGAGCCTTGCTGGATAAAGTATTCTTGGTTGCATGTTCTTCTCCTTTAGGACCCTGAATATATCCTGCCAGCCCTTTCTGGCCTGCCAGGTCTCTGTGGAGAGGTCTGCTGTTACCCTAATACTCCTCCCTATAAAAGTCAGGGATTTCTTGTCTCTTGCTGCTTTAAGGATCTTCTCTTTATCTTTGGAATTTGCAAGCTTCACTATTAAATGTCGCGGTTGAATGGTTTTTATGGATTTTAGGGGGGGAAATCTCTCTATTTCCTGGATCTGAATTCCCAGATTAGGAAAGTTTTCAGCTATGATTTGTTCAAATACATATTCTGGCCCTCTGGCCCTTTCAGTGCACTTGGGAACCCCAATTAAACGTAGGTTTTTCTTCCTCAGGCTGTCATTTATTTCCCTTAATCTGTCTTCATGTTCTTTTGTCTCTTTTTTCCTCAGTTTCCCTCTTTGCCATCAACTTGTCTTCTATGTCACTCACTCGTTCTTCTACCTCATTAACCCTCGTCGTTAGGACTTCTAGTTTGGATTGCATCTCATTCAATTGATTTTTAATTTCTGCCTGATTAAATCTAAATTCTGCAGTCATGAAGTCTCTTGAGTCCTTTATGCTCTTTTCTAGAGCCACCAGTAGCTTTATAATAGTGCTTCTGAATTGGCTTTCTGGCATTGAAGTGTAATCCAAATTTTGTAATTCTGTGGGAGAGAGGACTGTTTCTGATTCTTTCTTTTGAGGTGAAGTTTTCCTTCTAGTCATTTTGCTCAGTGCAGAGTGGCCAAAAACAAGCTGTATTGGGAAAAGGAGAAAAAGAGAGGAGAGAAAGAAGGAAAGAAAAGAGAAAAAGAAAAAAGAAAAGAGGAAGAAAAAAAGAAAAAAGAAGAAAAAGAGAAAAAAAGGGTGGGGGAAGCAAACAGAAATAACAAGTAAAATAAAAAAAAACACTGGGGAGTATCTTCTGATTCTGTATACTTTAAGTCCCTTGACTTCCCCTGGAACTTGTTGGTCTAGCTGGTCTTCTGGGGGAGGGGCCTATTGTGCTGATTTTCAGGTGTTAGCACTTGGGGGAGCTGCTCAGCCCCCTGCCTGGTGTAGGGCTCAGTGGGGTTGTTTACCCTGTGAGGCCCCAGGAGGCACAACCACAGTGGCGGCGGCCAGCTCTGGAGCCCTGGATTCATCTCCCGCAGTAACTACAGAGCTCTCAGTCTGCAGGGACCTGGATGCTCCGCGGGTGGGGCCGCTGATCTGCTCTGCTCAGGGCAGGAGCATCCTTGCTGTCCTGGGCCCTCCTGGCCTCTGCCTGTCCTGGGGGGAGGTCGGATCCTGGGCTGTGTCCCCGGCGCCCTGTGCTTCCGGGCCTAAGCTGTTGGATTCCCGGGGCAGCCCCCTCTCGGCGGAGCTACCGCCGGAGCCCTTCCGAGCTGCTCCCAGAGCCGCGCAGCCCCCTCCGCACGGAGCCTCCACCCGAGGCCCTCCGAGGTGCTCCCGGGTCAATGCGTGTGGGCTGCAGCCCTTTAGGGAGCTCGGCTCACTCTCCCCGGGGCGCAGGTGACTGTTAGTGTCCCAGGGAGCCTGAGGGCATCCCCGCCCTCCGGGGGTCTTGTTCTAACTCCCTGCGAGCCCCTTCCTGTCCGGGAAGGTTGGTGAAGCTCCTGCTTCTCCGTCACGGTGCTTTCCTGTCCTGGGGGCACTCGCCCTAGCCTTAGCCCGGCTCCTCGCGGGGCTCCTCCCCCCTTGGATGCCTTTTGTTTGTTTGTTTTTTCCTTTTGTTTCTTTATTTCATTTTTCCCCGTCTTCCTACCTTGATAGAAGCATGAACTCTTCTCACTGTACCATTCCAGCTGGTCTCTCTTTAAATCTCAAGCCGAATTCGTAGATTTTCAGGATGATTTGAAGGTTATCTAGGTAACTTGGTGGGGACAGGTGACTTGGGGACCCTACTCTTCCGCCATCTTCGCACATGGCCCCACCAAGATGTTTATTATCCACATTTTTTATTATACCCACCCTAGTGTGTATAAAGTGGTATCACATTGTAGTTTTGGTTCACATTTCCTTAATGACATCTTTTCATGTGTTTGTTGGTCTTCTGTATGACATCTTTGGAGAAATGTTTATTCAAGTCTTTTGCCAATTTTTCATTGGTTTGCTTGTCTTTATGTTGTTAAATTGTGAGAGTTATTTATATATTGTGAATGTCAAACCCTTATCAGAAATATGATTTGCAGGGTGCCTGGGTGGTTCATGGGTCATTCAGTTAAGTGGCTGCTTTCGGCTCAGATCATCATCCCAGGATCCTGGGATCAAGCCCCATCCCCCAAGCTTTCTCCCTCTGCTTCTCTCAGTGTCTCTTATAAATAAATGAATATTTTTAAAGAAAAGAAAGAAATGGATGAGTTGGTCATAAAATTCATATGAAATTTCAAAGGAGCACATGAGAAAATGCTCGGCATCACTTGCCATCAGGGAAATACAAATCAAAACCATAATGAGATACCACCTCACACCAGTGAGAATGGTGAAAATTAACAAGACAGGAAACAACAAATGTTGGAGAGGATGTGGAGAAAGGGGAACCCTCTTGCACTGTTGGTGGGAATGTGAACTGGTGCAGCCACTCTGGAAAACTGTGTGGAAGTTCCTCAAAGAGTTAAAAATAGATCTGCCCTAGACCCAGCAATTGCACTGCTGGGGATTTACCCCAAAGATACAGATCCAGTGAAACAGCAGGACACCTGCACCCCAATGTTTGTAGCAGCAATGTCCACAATAGCCAAACTGTGGAAGGAGCCTTGATGTCCATCGAAAATGAATGGATAAGGCAGCCCTGATGGCCCAGCAGTTTGGCGCCTGCCTTGGGCCCAGGGTGTGATCCTAGAGAACTGGGATCGAGTCCCGCATCGGGCTCCCCGCATAGAGCCTGCTTCTCCCTCTGCCTGTATCTCTGCCTCTCTCTCTCTCTCTCTCTCTGTATCTCTCTGTGTGTCTCTCATGAATAAATAAATAAAATCTTTAAAAAATAAATAAAAGAAAATGAATGGATAAAGAAGATGTGGTGTATGTATACAATGGAATATTAGCCATTAGAAACGACAAATACGCACCATTTGCTTCAACATGGATAAAACTGGAGAGTATTATGTGAAGTAAGTTACATGTGAAGTGAAGTGAAATAAGTCAATCGGAGAAGGACAAACATTATATGTTCTCATTCATTTGGGGAATATAAAAAATAGTGAAAGGGAATAAAGGGGAAAGGAAAGAAAATGAGTGGGAAATATCAGAGAGGGTGACAGAACATGAGAAACTCCTAACTCTGGGAAATGAACAAGGGGTGGTGGAAAGGGAGGTGGGCGGGGGGTGGGGGTGACTGGGAGATAGGCACTGAGGGAGGCACTTGACAGGATGAGCACTGGGTGTTATACTGTATGTTGGCAAATTGAACTCCAATAAAAAAATATACAAAAAAAAGAAATAAATTGCAAAGGACACCAAATAGCCAAAACAAATGTAAAAAAAAGAATATAGGAGGATTCCCATTTCTCCATTTCAAAACATACTACAAAGCTACAGTAATTAATAGAGTGTGGTCCTACCATAAGGATAGAAATATAGACAAATCAAATAGAATGAGAGTCCAGAAGTAAGTCTAGACAAATATGGTCAGTTGGTTTTTTACAAGGGTAGCACAACCATTTTGTGAAGAACATTAATCTTTTCAATTAATGTTTCTGGGACAAGTGATATCCCCATACAAAAGAATGATTTTGTCCCCTATCATATAGTATATACAAAAATTAAAACGGGTCAAAGATCTAAAATTATGATTTTCTTAGAAAGTATATGTAGAAATCTTGACTTTGGATTATTCAGGTTTCTTTTTAAAGATTTTATTTATTTATTTGAGAGAGAGAATGTGAGCACAAGCTGTGGGGGGAGGAAGGGCAGAGGGAGAGGAAGAAGCAGACTCCCTGCTGATCACAGAGCCTGAAGAGGGGCTTGATCCTAGAACCCCGAGATCATGACCCAAGCCAAAGGCAGCTGCTTAACTGCCTGAGCCACCCAGGCACCCTGGATTATTCATTAAATATGACACCAAAAACACAACTAACAAATGGAAAAAATAATAAGTTGCACTTCATGAGAATTAGAAATGTTTGTCCCTCAAAGGAAACTAATAAGTGAGAAGACAACCTACAGAATTGGAGAAAATGTTTGCAAATCATATATCTCATACAAAGCTAGTTCAGAATACAGAAATAATTTTCTAAACTTAGCATCAAAAATAAACAATCAACTTAAAAACAATCAAGTTCAAAGAGCTTGAGCAGACATTTCTCCCAAAATGACTAACAAACACACAAAAAGATGTTCAACAAAATTCCAATGCAAATCAAAATTACAATGAGATACCATTTCACATCCACCATTATAAGTACTCAAAAAAAAAAAAGAAAAGAAAAGAACAAGTATTGGTAGGAATATAGAGAAATTGGAACCCTTGTATATTGCTGGTGGGAAAGTAAAATGGTGTAGCCACTATAGAAAACAGTTTGGCAGTTCCTCAAAAGTTAGACATATAATTATTATATCAGTCGGCCTGGGTAGCTTAAACAACAGATATTTATTTCTCATAGTTCTGGAGGCTGGGAAGTCCAAGGTCCAAGTGCTGGCCAATTCTATTCCTGGTGAGAGCCCTCTTCCTGGCTTAAAGATGGCTGCCCTGTTTCTGTATTTTCACATAGCTCTCTCTCTTTCCTGTCTCTTCTCTCATCATGGGGCTATACCCTTATCACCTTGTCTAAGCCTAATTACCTCCCAAAGGCCTCAACATTTTTTTTAAGATTGATTGAGTTTGTTTGTTTGTTTATTTTAGAGGAAGAGAGAACACAAGCAGGGTGAAGAGAGAAGCAGAGGGAGAAAGAGAGAAGCAGACTCCCCGCTGATCATGGAGGAGAATGTGGGACTCCATCTCACCACTCTGAGATCATGACCTAAAGCTGAAATAAGAGTTAGATGCTCAACCAAGCCACCCGGTCGCTCCCCAAAGGCCCCAACTTCTAATACCATCACATATGGCTTAGGACTTCAACATTTGAATTTAAAGGGGACACAAATATTTAGTCCATAACAATACCATAGGACCTATCAATTCCATTTCTAGATGTACACCCAAAAGAACAAATATTTGTACACCTGTGTTCATAACAGCATTATTCACAATAGATAAAAGGTGGAAGTGTCCATTGGCAGATAAATGGATAAACAAAATGTGGTGTATGTTTACAATGAAATATTCAACTTTAAAAAAGGAATGATTTCTAACACAATGCTACAACATGGATGAAACTTGATAACATTATGCTAAGTGAAAGGAGCCAGACATAAAGGCAACATTATATGATTCCATTTATATGAAATGTTCAGAATGGGCAAATCTAAAGAAAGAGCAAGTAGATTATTTTTTTATTATGATTAAAGGTTTCACAGGATAGGGAAATGATTGCTAAAGACTATGAGAATTTCATTGAGGTGACAAAAAATGTTAATAATAATTGGCTGTGGGGATCCCTGGGTGGCTCAGCGGTTTAGCACCTGCCTTTGGCCCAGGGCGTATCCTGGAGTCCCGGGATCGAATCCCGCGTCGGGCTCCCAGCATGGAGCCTGCTTCTCCCTCCTCCTGTGTCTCTGCCTCTCTCTCTATGTCTATCATAAATAAATAAATAAATAAATAAATAAATAAATAAATAAATCTTTAAAAAAAATAATAATTGGCTGTTGGTGATGGTGCATATATATCTATGACTATACTAAAAATTATTGAATTGTGCAGTTTAAATGGGTGAATTTTATGTTCATAAATATATGTCAATAAAGCTGGTTTTTTAAAAGATTTTATTTTTAACTAATTTCTGCATCCAACATGGAGCTTGAACTCACAACGCTGAGATCAAGAGTTGCATACACCACTACTGAGCCAGCCAAGCAGTTGTGTTTTTTTTAAATTGTATTGCTATATACTTGCATAGAATAATCTAAAGCAAAATTAAGAAAAGAATTGCAGGGACACCTGAGTAGCTCAGTAGTTGAGCGTCTGCCTTTGGCTCAGGTCATGATCCCGAGGTCCTAGGATCAAGTCTTGCATCAGGCTCCCCGCAGAGAGCCTGCTTCTCCCTCTGCCTGTGTCTCTGTCTCTCTCATAAATAAATAAATAAAAATCTTAAAAAAAGAATTGCATTTAAAATAGAGTCAAAACTGATTTTAAAAATACTATGTAATATTATTAACCAAAGAATTAAAAGACTTACACACTGAATACTACAAAATATTGTTGAAAGAAATTAAAGTAGGCATAAATAAGGGGAAAGCCATTCCAGTTTTATGGACTAAAGAACATGATATTGTTGAGATGGGAAACTTCCCAAATTGATTTAAGGAGTAAAAAGTCTATCGCAACCTGCCCTTTTTTGCAGAGATGGACAAAAGAAAAATATCCTAGAATTCATATGGACTTGAAAAGTACCCTAAAGAGCAAAAATCATATTGAAAACATAGGGGAGTGAGGGAGGCCTGGGTGGCTCAGAGGTTGAGCATCTGCCTTCGGCTCAGGGCATGATCCCAGGGTTCGGGGATTGAATCCCACATTGAGCTCCCTGTGAGGAGCCTGCTTCTCCCTCTACCTTCTCTCTGTGTCTCTCATGAATAAATAAATAAAATCTTAAAAAAAAAAGAAAGGAAAACATAGAGGAGTGAAATAGAGTGAAAGTACAGAAATCACCTCACACATTGATAATCAATTGATTTTCAATGAGAGTGCCACAACCTTTCAATCAGAAAATAATTATCTTTTCGACCAATGATTTTAGAAGAAATGGATATCCATGCGCAAAGGAAGAATTTTGTTCCCTACCTCACACCATAAGCAAAAATTAACTAAAAAAAGATCAAAGATCTAAATGTTGGACTTGAAAATCTAAAATTCTTACAAAGAAACATAGGTGTAAATCATTGTGTTCGTAGATTAGGCAGGGTTTTTTTTTTCACTACTAGGTATATACCTAATGAACTGAAAACATATGTTCATATAATAATTTGCCATGAATGCTCATAGCAGCATTACTCTTTTTTTTAACATAAGCTCTACACCCAACATGGGGCTTGAACTCACAACCCCAAGATCAAGAGTCGTGTGCTCTACCAACTGAGCCAGCCAGGCACCCCTAGCAGCATTCTTCTTCTTTTTTTTAAAGATTTAACTTATTTGAGAGAGAGACACAGAGAGCATGAGTGAGGGGGAGGGGCAAAGGAGGAGGGAAGAGCAGACTCTCTCACTCAGCAGGGAGCCTGATACAGGGCTTGATTCCAGGAACCTGGGATCATGACCTGAGCCAAAGACAGACATTAACTGACTGAGCCACCCAGACACTCCAGTATTATTCTTAATACCAAAAAAGTAGAAAGAACCCAGATGTCCACCAACTGATTTATGGATAAACAAATAAGGTAAATCCATACAATAAAATACAGCCCTAAAAGGAAATGAAGTACTGCTATATGCTGCCACATGGAGGAACCCTGAATACGTTTTGTGAAGGGAAAGATGCCAGAGCACAAAAGGCCACATACAGTATGATGCCATTTATATGAAATATCCAGAAAAGACAAATTTATAGAGATAGCAGGTATATTTGTGTTTGATTGCAGATGAGACACCTAGGGGTGAAAGTTGTATAGCTAAAGTATAGGGAGTTTCTTTTTGAAGTGATAAAAATATGCTATAATCAGCTGTGGTAAAGAAGATATACAAATGTCCAATAATCACATGTAAAAAGATCACTTGTCATTAAAGAGATATATCACAACAACAATGACATGCCACTCACACTAGGATGGTTATTTTTTATATTTTTAAAAGATTTATTTATTTACTTTAGAGAGGGAGGTGGGGGTGGGGAGGGGAAGAAGGAGAGAGAGGGAGAGAGTCTCAAGCAGACTCCACACTGTGCACAGAGCCAGACACAAGGCTTGATCTCACAACCCCCAAGAACAGGACCTGAGCCAGCACCAAGACTCAGATGCTTAACCGAAAGCGCCACCCAGATGCCCCAAAGATGGCTATTTTTTTTTAAAGGAAAATAAGTATTGGCAAGAATATGGAGAAATTGGAACCCTCGTGCATTGATGATGGGAATGTAAAATGGTGCTGTGGCTGTGGGCAGCTCTTTGATGGCCCAGCAATTCTATGCCTAAATACACACCCTAAGAAAAGAAAAACATATGTTCACACAATAACTTGTAACCAATGTTCATAGCAGAATTATTCTTGATAGCCAAATAGTGGAAACAACCCAAATGTCCATCAAATGAAAGAATGAGCCAAAGGAGGGATCCCTGGGTGGCGCAGCGGTTTGGCGCCTGCCTTTGGCCCAGGCCACGATCCTGGAGACCCGGGATCGAATCCCACGTTGGGCTCCCGGTGCATGGAGCCTGCTTCTCCATCTGCCTGTGTCTCTGCCTCTCTCTGTCTCTGTCTCTCTCTCTCTCTATCATAAATAAATAAAAATTAAAAAAAAATAAAATCTTTAAAAAAAAAAAAAGAATGAGCCAAAGGAGGTATACCCATAGAATGCAGTATTATACAACCATAAAAAGGAATGAAGTACCACATGGATAAACCTTGAAAACGTGCTATGTGAAAAAAACCAGATACAACAGACTACATGTTGTATGATTCCATTTCTATGAAATATGCAGAAGAGACAAATATATAGAAACACCTAATAGAATAGAGGTTGCTTATGGTTAAGGGGGAAAGAAAGAAGGTTGATGAGTGACTTCCTAATGGGTACAAGTTTGCTTTCTAGGGTGATGAAAATGTTCTGACATTAGATTGGTGATAATTACACAATATTTTGAATATACTAAAAAACATTGAATTATATACACTTTTAAATGGTTAATTCTATGGTATGTGAACTACAACTCAATAAAATCTATATGTTGGCAAATTGAACCCCAATAAAAAATAAATTAAAAAAGAATAAAACTATATTTTCTATAAATGAGCAATATATAAACAAATTACAAAAATATACTTCACTTCTAATCCTACCAAACAGCCAATAAGGAGTTTTTGGTAGGTTTTCTTTCCCTTCTAATCTGTATGTGTGTGTACATATATAGCATATATTTCAAAATTAAACGTGAGATCAGATTCAAATATAATTCAACCTAAATATATTTTATTAAAAAATTCATACCCTTGAGGTACCTGGCTGGCTCAGTTGGGGGAGCATTTGACTCCTGATCTTGGGGTGATGAGTTCGAGCCCCATGTTGGGTGTAGAGATTACTTAAATAAATAAAACTTTTAAGAAATGCATACCCTTATAATATGAATAGAACAGTATAATTAACCTCCATGAATCTACTATCTGGATCAACAAATGTTAAACTCGTGGCCAATTTTCCTTCATCCTCACTTCTTGCTTAATTCAAGGCAATTCTCAGACATCAATTCATATTATCCATAAATATTGAGCATATATATATGTGTATATATATATCCCATATATATATGTATGAGGTATGTCTTAAAGCCACAACAAAAATACCAGTATTATAATTTTAATAATAGGGGATCCCTCGGTGGCTCAGCGGTTTAGCGCCTGCCTTTGGCCCAGGGCGCGATCCTGGAGTCCTGGGATCGAGTCCCGAGTCGGGCTCCCAGCATGGAGCCTGCTTCTCCCTCCTCCTGTGTCTCTGCCTCTCTCTCTCTCTCTCTCTCTCTCTCTATGTCTATCATAAATAAATAAATAAATAAATAAATAAATAAATAAATAAATAAATCTTAAAAAATAATTTTAATAATAATTTTAATAGCATCAACCTTTTGGTCGTGTTCAGATTCTTCCAATCGTGTCATGAATTTTTTTTATTTTTTTTAAAGATTTATTTATTTATTTATGAGAGAGAGAGAGAGAGAGAGAGAGAGAGAGAGAGGCAGAGACACAGGAGGAGGGAGAAGCAGGCTCCATGCCGGGAGCCCGACGTGGGACTCGATCCCAAGACTCCAGGATCGCGCCCCGGGCCAAAGGCAGGCGCTAAACCGCTGAGCCACCCAGGGATCCCCGAATGTTTTTTAATACAGTTTGTTCAAACTGAGATCCAAATAAGATCTACATACTACAATTGCTTGATAGGTCTTTAGGTGTCTTTTAATCCAGAGCATCTCCCTCCTTCTCTTTCAACGCATTTGTTGAAACAATACTTGGGTCATCTATCTTACAGTTTTCCATAGTCTGAGTTTTCTCATTGTGTCCTTTACTGTTTATTTGTCCTCTGTATTTTCTGTGAACTATTATTTAGAGTTAGAGTCTTAATAGACCGGTTTTATTTCCCTTAAGAATACTTCATATGTGGTGTTGTATACATGCCATCAGGAAGCAATTAATGTTTGCTTGTCTCTGTTTTGGGAAAGTTAACGGCCACTGAAGATCCTGTCCTAGCTGTAATTTTTCGCTAAAGATAATAAATTTATGACATTCTATCATCTTCTTCACTTATTAGCTGGAATACATCTGTAAAAAAAAGAAATGTCTCATTAATTCTGTGGATACCCTTAGGTACAATATGTGTATGAAAGGTATGATAAGATACTTCATCCTTTTTTATTTTCCAGTTTTTAAAGTTAGCAATTTTTTAGAGTGTCAGTCTGGCCTAAAGAAATAGATTTTATATGTTTCAATCCATTAGTTGTTTTTCTCATGACTACTCAAATTGTCTCCTCTTTGAGCATCAACAGGATTTCAGGCTTTCACCAAGAGCACTCAAGTCTCTTGAGTCCTTAGCATGATCCAGTGGTCTTTGATACTTAACTGCTGATATGACAAAATGTTCCAGGATCATCTTGTAATTTTCTGCTCCAATCCTAAAGTCAGCTATATCTCCAAGGGTACCTGGAAAAGATGATTCTTAATGGCTGCATATTATGGGTGTACTATTATTTATTTAACCAGTCCATTATTTGGAGGGAAAGAGCTTTAGATAGTTTCTAATTGTTCTGTATTATAAATTAAATACTGAGCTATTTTATACAAATAGTATATATAAGTTGACTGATGGTATGCTTATAAATATTTTCTTTATTATTTAATACTTAATACAGGCCTAGTCAGTTGACTCATTTATGGCCTGACTCATAAACTAATGGACATCATTAATCTATTAGAAGCATCTGCTTCTAGAGTGAGGGGGCTTGCAAATGATGAATTAAAAGGTGGCAGCAAAAAAACTTTTTTTAAAAGGTGGCAGGAAATATGAAATAAAATCTCTGAAAGGAAAAGTATGTATTTTTAGTCCCTTAATACTCATTTGCCCTTAAGGATGTTCTGCTTCCTGGTACTATATTCCCTTGTCAGTCCCTGGACATTTCATCACTAGCCAGAAGATACGACAATGGGAATAAGATGCCTTGGAGTGTTTTTGTTATTAAGGTTCATTGGAGGTGGCTTACTTTTTGTTCATCTCTGCAAGAAGCTTTTATTTAGAAAACTACTCCCTTACTCCTAAGAATTATAAACAGAAAGTCACTCTCCCAACCACCTAAAATTACCTATTTGGTTGCTTGGTGATATTTGTATTGGCTAAAATGTTAGAATGAATTAAGCCATATCATACTTAGTATATATATAAAGGCAATTGGCATATATTTTGGAGTACTAAATTTTTTAAAATTTTTGAACGTGATACTTCTAATTCTTATTGATACGTTATAAACTCTCTCTCTTAGAATGTTTGAGAGCGATTATTAAGACTCCTAGACATGTGCAACAACTCTTTAGGAAGAAAATGAAGCATTCTCCAGAGAAATGCCAGCACATATTTTCCTTTTTTAAAATTTTATTTATTTATTCATGAGAGACAGAGAGAGGCAGAGACATATGCAGAGGGAGAAGCAGGCTCCCTATGGGGACTCGATCCCAGGACCCCAGGATCATGACCTGAGCCAAAGGCAGATGCTCAACCACTGAGCCACCCAGGTGCCCCTATTTTCATATTTTTTTAAATTTACCACGTATTTTCTTTATTTACTTGAAGACTCATTTCATCTGTATTTTGAAAGAAATGTAAGTCAGGTTCTATGAGATAAAGGTACTTTTGGTCAAATTTCATTAAATAAAAGTAGTTGCAATTCATAGTGTATTTGGGGAAAAAAAAGACTTCATGCTCTGAAATAGTTAATAGGGGAAGTGACTCGCCCTTAAAATTATAGAGACCCCAGGCATGGAATGCTTATAACAGAACTCAGTGTGTTTGAATCTGTGTAGAATTTAACATGTTCTGCTGTCATGCTGTCTATAGTCTACCGTGGCAAGACATAAAACTGGTTTGCATACATTCCTGTAGGCTGTATTAATTTTTCTTTTTGTTCATTTTGCTAATTGTGGAGAGAGGGGTATATGGATGAGTGGAGTTGCCAGATAAAATACAGGCCATACTTACATTAAAAACTATGTATCGTTTATCTTGAAATTCAAATTACCTGGGAGTCTTGATTTTTCTTGCCTAAATCTGACAGCCCTACTTATGAATAGAGAGTAATAGTGACTTATCTTTTTTAAAAAATTTTAAAGATTTTATTTATTCAGGGCACCTGGGTGGTTTAGTGGTTGAGCATCTGCCTTTGACTCAGTTCTGATCCCAGTGTCCTGGGATCGAGTCCCATATTGGGGTCCCCACAGGAAGACTGATTCTCCCTCTGCCTATGTCTCTGCCTCTCTCTCTGTGTCTTTCATGAATAAATAAAATCTTTTTTTAAAAAAGATCTTTTATAAAAATCTTTAAGTCTTTAAAATTTAAAATCTTTAAAAAGAACTTTTTTAAAAAAGATTATATTTGACAGAATGAGAGAGAGCACAGGCACGGGGAGTGGCAGGCAGAGGGAGAGGGAGAAGCAGGCACCACCAGAGAAGAGTGACCCAGGAGGGGCTGGGGGCTCAATCCCAGGATCTGGAGACCAGGAGGGAGCCAAAGGCAGACACTTAACCAGAGCAGCCACCCAGGCGCCCCATGACTCAACTTTAGAAATTAAAAAGGACTACATATTGTATAATGTAAAGCAACACTTCTTTTTAATTTTTTATTTTTATTTTGAGAGAGAGAAAGAGAGAGGGGAAGCTCAGGTGGGTGGGGGGAGGAGAGAAGGAGAGAATCCCAAGCATGTTCCTTGCCCAGTGCGGAGCTGGACAGAGGCCTGTTCCCACAACCCAAGATCACCACCCCAGCCGAAATGAAGAGTCGGATGCCCAACCTTATGAGCCACACAGGCACCTGTAAAGCAGCATTTCTAAACTTTAACGTACATACAAATTATCTGGGGTGCTGTTAAAAATTAGATTCTGATTCTGAAGATCTGGAGTGGGACCAGAGGATCTGCATTTTTAACAGCTGTTGACAATGCTGATCTATAGACCACCATTTGAGCAAAGCTGTGGTGGAAAATTGAGTGTGTGTGTACACAAATGCGTGCACATGCACACACACACACACGCACGCACAGAGGTGCACGCGCATATGCAAACACAGGTTTTGGCTGCCCAGCATTGGAACTCACTTTCGACACATAGGAAATTCACCAGTGTACGATTCCTGGAGGAAAGTAGAGTCTGGTTTCCACTATGGAAGCTGATAGAAGGTGTCAAATACTCTTCTTATCAGCCTCTCTCACTCTTTGCAGCCTGAATGTAGTTCTATGATCTACACTGAACCAATCAGAAGCCCCTACAAAGGGATCTGAGTCAAGAATGAGTATCATATAAAAACTATGAGAGCAGTGAGTTGTGTCTCTTACAAGAGATGGAGCTGTGGCCATAATGAGGTCCCAGGGCAGTAGGTAGGAGTAGTGGAAGAAGGGGAAGAGTCCAACACGAGCAGGAGCATCAGTAGCAGCAGTCCTTTCGGGGATGCGGTGGGGTGGGGGCGAATCTGCAGCATGATTTTAGGCATTGTTCCTGACTGCACAGCTCTGAACTTGGTTCCTAATTCTTATAATGATTCTTTGAGCTGCTCAATTCCCTTCCTACCTCAGTCACTCAGAATTGATCTTTGTGGCTTGAAACGAAGACTTCTGATCAAGCCAAAAGATCTGCCAGAGGCTAGTTTGTACTGCACTGTCTGTTGGCACTATACGTGTAAGATACTATCAGGTCACCACTCAGGGTCACCTTTGCCTTGCCTCATCGGGTGAGCTTCATTCTAAGAGAGAGGAAACCTCCACCCATGGGAAGGATATCTATTTCTTGGCATACATTTCTATGTCTCTTCTTTTATTATTCTGGTGATGGTTGGTCTTGGCTTAATAGGACAAGGTTGGTATACCCACCCTATCACTAACCAGTTATGTGATTTGGGAAATCACTTGGTCTCCGTTTCCGTAGCTGCTAAAGGGGGACAAAACTACATGATTGTACTATCTCTTTTATTCACGTTATTTCATAATTGTTTTTTATAATCTTACTGAGATACAAAGTACACATCATAAAATTGACCCATTTCAAGTGTACAATTTAATGACTTTAACAAATTTAGCAAGTTGTCCAACCATCACCATAACCCAGTTTTAGAACATTTCTTCATCCCAGTAAGATCCCTGGGGCCCATTAACAGTTAATCCCCATATCCACCCTTAGGACTGGGCAACCACTAATTTACTTTTTTGTCTATAGATTTGCTTTTTCTGGCCATTTCAAATAAATAGGATAATTCAATCATAATCATTTGCTATACAAGTTTTTTTCTTTATATATGAATTCCCAAAAGTCCTGTGTCTAAGAGAAGAAATTAACAAAACTGAAAACAGACAATAATCAATGAAACGAAGAGGAGATTTGAAAAGATCAGTAAAATTGACAAATTTCTCGCAAGTCGAGCAAAGGGAAAAAGGCACAATTACCAATATCAGGAATGAAACAGGGAATATCACTACAGATTCTGAAGACATCAGAAGGATAGAAAAATGTTACAAAAAATTCTACACACATGTAGTTTAGGATGTAGATGAAGTAAACTAGTTGCTTGAAAATCACAAACTACCAAACTCACTAAAAACAAAAGAGATACTCTGAATGCTCTTGTAATTATTAAATAAGACTAATTCATAATTTAAAACTTCCTCAAAAAAAAGAAATCTGCAGTCTCAGATGGTTTTATTGAATAATTTTACCATTTATCTTTTTTAATAAATTTATTTTTTATTGGTGTTCAATTTACCAACATACAGAATAACACCCAGTGCTCATAAATTCCACCCAACCTCTTCCAGAAAATAGAATAGGAGGTAACACAATACAATGAGATCTTCAGAAGAATATCTGTCATGAACTTGAACAAAAAAATCTTCAACAAAATACTAGCAAACAAAATCTAACAGTTTATCAAAAGAATTGTGCACCACAGCCCATGCAGGATTTATTCCTTGTATGAAAAGCTGGTTCAACATTTAAAAATCATTCAACGCAACCAACCACTTCAACAGCCTAAAGAAGAAAAATCCTCTGATCATATCAATTGATGCTGAGAAGTATTTGTCAAAATCCAACTTCATTCCGAATAAAATCTCTCAGTAAACTAGGAAGAGAGGGAACTTCTTTAACTTGATAAGGCACACATATAAACCTCATTCTCTTTCTATTTGTGCTCAAAGGCTGAAGAGCATTCTATATACAGGCACAAAACAGTGTGGAAGTTGGGTTCCTCCACCTGATCCTAAGTTGTGGGTTGGGACTCAGACATCTCTGGTTACTCCAGAGACTGAGGAGCCTCCTAGGAGAGAATATGTCCTCTAGGAAGAAGAAGCCAAACACAATAAGCTCAAGCCAAAAACAAAGACTAGGTCAGCAGAAGGGAGAGATCCTGTGAGCCCAGTTTTGTTGTCTCCTGGCCTTTGTCTGAGTCCAAATGATGATGGGATGGGATGGAGTGAAGAGAAAGAAGAGGGAGGAGGGCTATAGAGAAAAGCTGAAGTATCTGCTTCAAACTTTTCAAACCCCAAACTTCGTATTTATTACACATGCTCTCATTTCTTACCTTACTTGAAGGATCAAGGCATCAACAAAAGTGCAAGCAACAGAATATCTGACTAGAAGTGACTTTTTAAAAATAAAAAATGTATTTTCTTATATGTTTGGGGGAAGATAATTCCAAGGTTGGTTAATTGAGTAGCTCAAGTACATAGTCGAAGACCCTGGTGAATTTCTTCTTTCTACTCTGCCATCCTCAGCATGATGATAATATCTCCTGTCAGGACTACACCATTGCTTCAGCATTCCTTGGCATCAGATGCAAATGGAGGCATCCAGCAAAGAGGGACGATGCCTTCCAGACCTGTGATTCATTCCCTACATTCTTTCTCTCAACAAAGAAAGGAAAAACCTTTCAGGAGGCTTCTAGCAGAATTTCCCTTGGGTCCCATTAGGCAAAATTGTGTCACGCACCCATCCTAAACTAATTCCTTGTAAAGGGAATGAGACTAATCATAGTCAGCTCCTCATGCTGAGGAGGAAAATCACCCTCTCAGAACATGTGGCAGAGTAGGCTCCAACATCAGATTTTTCCAGAAATAAGGAAGGGTGGCTGTGGCTTAGGCCTCAAGTTCCTTCACCTTCCCTCTCCTCCACTTTAAAGGTTTGTACGTACTCTACTGTAAAATGTTTGTGTATATAACCCTCTTCATCACCTCTATATTGTTCTGTCTTCACCCAGATTCTGTACTATAAATCTGAGTGGTAATAACCCTCCATTTCAAGACCTGGCCCTCTGTGTATCTGATAGATCCTCGACCTTGCTCTTGTCCTAGTTCCTCACAGCAATTCCTGAACCACACCTACAGGCTGCTCCACGTGGCATTCCATAACTGAAATTCAGAGAAGATCTGAAGCCCTTTTCTTTGTCCCAGGGGTATACAAATTTAAAGATTCAAGAACACTTTCAAACCCTATAGGGTAAGGCAGGAGTGGGGATGGAGAATCAAGAACATGCTGTATTGTTTCCTACCAGAGTTCTATACCCAAGGATTCTCTGTCCAACTCTGGTATGTAGGAGTGACATGTGGTAACCACAACCACTTGACTGGGGTATGTTTTGGGGCCCACTCCTTTCCCCACCAGCCATAATCTCCTGGAAATTGAATTCCACTGTAATTTTCTATGTCCCATCCTGGAGGAGATCTGAGAATGACTGAAAATGACTTGGCTTGAGCTTGAAACTTGTTCCATTGTCTTACACTTCACTGATGCATTTATTCATTCAACAAATGTTCAACTCTGTTTCAAGAACAAAATGTTAGGCAGACATTGGTGAGTGAATCAGGGTTCCCAACCATCATGAAGCTTACTTTTTGGTGGAGGAAATTGTTTCTCTCATAAAACTTGGCTTGAAATTCATGGCTTTCTGGCAGGGACCAGAATGGAAACAAAACCTAACAACAATGCTGAGTTATTAATTCTATACAGTATAACTCATATTTTAATCCTTCGCAACTACTATGATTTTTAAAGCATTTTGATATTTGTACAACTCATATCACATTTTCACTGAGGGCATTGTTTCAATTACAGTTTCCAACAAGATAAACAAATACTGTAAGGCAATGTACTTGTGGTACAATATGCTTTAGTAACAACATGCCTTGTCATCCGACTGGGCTAAGCCAAGGTTAGATGATTACAGCCAATGTGGAACCTGTATCTGATCCAAGTCTACAGGCCATCAGAGTCGTTATCCTTTCTCTGCTCATATTTAAAAATCGATCTGATTATTTAACAGAATAGTTTGTAGATGTGTTTTTAGGAGGTAAAGCATTTACCCTACTTTTGGCTATACTTACTGGAGAATATATGGTAAAATAGAATTTTATTTTCTATTTTAATGTTTCAAAATTCACCCAAGTTTATCATTTTTGCTCAGAAAAAATGTTTCACAAAAACGGCTACATTGTATGGAACTACAATACTGGTTTTTTAATATTTTCTACTTACAGTAGTTTTGCTTCAGATGATATCATGGACCTTGGTTTCTCATTTATTCTGACAGTGTCCAAAGTGGAACTAAACCAATTTAGAAATCTGAGAGTCTGAGAAGATGGATGTGGAATGAGTGTATTTAACTGAAATATGACTCCCAGGCAATCTGAATGAATTCTCCAACACCCCAGTTCAGGAAAGAACCTGTAAGTGTCTTAATCTTAACTTAACTCACAATGAAGTGCATGATTCCAAGCAAGTCACTTAATTTATCTCTGTGTCTTGGTGTCCCCACTTTACAACAGGGTTAATAGGACCTATAGCACAACTGCAGTTACAAAAGAAAAGAGAATTGCACCCTTTCTGAAATATACTTGGTAATTATCAATCATCAAGAGGAATTTACTGAGCCTTGCATGTACCCATCATTATATGCTCAAAGCCTAGTAAGTACCTTACATATAAATACTGAAGAAATTCTTGTTGCATGGATGAATGAGAAAAATGAATGAATGAGCCATTTACTGAGAGCCAGGTTCTGTGCTATAGAAGATCTGAGACGCATCCTTGCCTTTAAGGAACTAATCACCTGGTCAAATAAGATATATACAGATCAGTTATTTAGCAATTTAAGGTAGTAAACACAAAATGAATGTTATAGTTCATTATCCTTAAATTAGAATTTCCAGATTCTCTGCTTAATTATGAAATTTTCCCTAAAATTTATCTGCTTGAGGATACCCCTATGATTTTATTGCATAGAAGTGTTTGACGATGTTTAATTAAAGACTTCCAAATATAGAAATATATTTCATTAGGATAAAATTCTGTAGAGAATTGGAATGGAAATGTAAGTTCAAGGGGAAAAAAAGAAAGAATATGTCTTATGAGATTAGTTCTCATTTATAGGATTTTAAACAAATGCTATCATTCACTGTACTCTCACTCACAATGGTGATTTTAAGATTCATCTATATTGTCCCAAGTATTTATAATTTGTTCTTTTTTATTGCTGTATTCCATTGTATAGATATGGCCCAATTACCATTGTATACTACAATTTGTTTATTCATTCATCTGTTGATAGACACGTAGGTTGTTACCAGTTTGGTCTATTATGAATAAAACTGCTGTGAACATTTGTGTACAAATCTTAATATGGACAAATATTTTCTTCACTAAAATTTTTAAATTTTTTTATTGGAGTTCAATTTGCCAACATATAGCATATAGTGCTCATCCCACCCGGTGCCCCCCTCAGTGCCCATCACTCAGTCACCCAAACCCCCCGCCCACCTCCCTTTCAACTACCCTTGTTCGTTTCCCAGAGTTAGGTGTCTCTCATATTTTCTCATATTATCAGTCACCCTCACTGATATTTTCACTCATTTTCTCTCCTTTCCCTTTAATCCCTTTCATTAATTTTTATATTCCCCAAATGAATGAGACCATATAGTGTTTGTCCTTCTCCGATTGACTTATTTCACTCCGCATAATACCCTCCAGTTCCATCCACGTCGAAGCAAATGGTGGGTATTTGTCATTTCTAATGGCTGAGTAATATTCCACTGTATACATAGACCACATCTTCTTGATCCATTCGTCTTTCGATGGACACCGAGGCTCCTTCCACAGTTTGGCTGTTGTGGACATTGCTGCTACAAACATTGGGGTGCAGGTGTCCTGCCATATCACGGCATCTGTATCTTTGGGGTAAATCCCCAGCAGTGCAATTTCTGGGTCATAGGGCAGTTCTATTTTTAACTCTTTGAGGAACCTCCACACAGTTTTCCAGAGTGGCTGCACCAGTTCACATTCCCACCAACAGTGCAAGAGGGTTCTCCTTTCTCCACATCCTTTCCAACATTTGTTGTTTCCTGTCTTGTTAATTTTCACCATTCTCCCTGGTGTGAGGGGGCATCTCATTGTGGTCTTGGTTTATATTTCCCTGATGGCCAGTGATGCGGAGCATTTTCTCATGTGCTTGTTGGCCATGGATATGTCTTCCTCTGTGAGATTTCTGTTCCTGTCTTTTGCCCATTTCATGATTGGATTGTTTCTTTGCTGTTGAGTTTAATAAGTTCTTTATAGATCTTGGATACAAGCCCTTTGTCTGATAGGTCATTTGCACATATCTTCTCCCATTCTATAGGTTGTCTTTTAGTTTTGTTGACTGTTTCTTTTGCTGTGCAGAAGCATTTTATCTTGATGAAGTCCCAATAATTCATTTTTGCTTTTGTTTCTTTTACATTTATAGATGTATCGTGCAAGAAGTTGCTGTGGCCAAGTTCTAAAAGGGTGATGCCTGTGTTTTCCTCTAGGATTCTGATGGATTCTTGTCTCACATTTAGATCTTTCATCCATTTTGAGTTTCTCTTTGTGTATAGTGTAAGAGAATGGTCTAGTTTCATTCTTCTGCATGTGGATGTCCAATTTTCCCAGCACCATTTTTTGAAGAGACTGTCTTTTTCCCAGTGGATAGTCTTTCCTGCTTTGTCAAATATTAGTTGACCATAGAGTTGAGGGCCCAATTCTGGGTTCTCTATTCTGTTCCACTGATCCATGTGTCTGTTTTTGTGCCAGTACCACACTGTCTTAATGATCACAGCTGTGTAGTACAACCTGAAGTCTGGCATTGTGATGCCCCCAGCTCCGGTTTTCTTTTTTAATATTCCCCTGGCTATTCGGAGTCTTTCTGATTCCACACAAATCTTAAGATGATTTGTTCCAACTCTCTGAAGAAAGTCCATGGTATTTTGAAAGGGATTGCATTAAATGTGTAAATTGCCCTGGGTAGCATTGACATTTTCACAATATTAATTCTCCCAACCCCTGAGCATGGAATATTTTTCCATCTCTTTGTGTCTTCCTCAATTTCTTTCAGAAGTGTTCTGTAGTTTTTAGGGTATAGATCCTTTGCCTCTTTGGTTAGGTTTATGCCTAGGTATCTTATGCTTTTGGGTGCAATTGTAAATGGGATTGACTCCTTAATTTCTCTTTCTTAAGTCTCATTGTTAGTGTATAGAAATGCCACTGACTTCTGGGCATTGATTTTGTATCCTGCCACAGTGCCAATTGCTGTATGAGTTTTAGCAATCTTGGGGTGGAGTCTTTTGGATTTTTTTTAAGATTTTATTTATTTACTCATGAGAGACACAGAGAGAGAGAGAGACAGAGACAGAGACACAGGCAGAGGGAGAAGCAGGCTCCATGCAAGGAGCCCGATGTGGGACTCGATTCTGGATCTCCAGGATCATACCCCAGGCTGCAGGCGGCGCTAAACCGCTGCGCCACCGGGGCTGCCTCTTTTGGGTTTTTTATGTACAAGATCATGTCATCTGCGAAGAGGGAGAGTTTGACTTCTTTGCCAACTTGTTTTTTTTTTTTTTAAGATTTCATTCATCTATTCATAGACACAGAGAGAGGCAGAGACACAGGCAGAGAGAGAGGGAGAAGCAGGCTCCATGCAGGGAGCCCGACGCGGAACTCGATCCTGGGTCTCCAGAATCACACCCCAGGCTGCAGGCGGCGCCAAACCGCTGCGCCACCGGGGCTGCCCTTCTTTGCCAATTTGAATGCCTTTTATTTCTTTTTGTTGCCTGATTGCTGAGGCTAGGACTTCTAATACTATGTTGAAGAGCAGTGGTGAGAGTGGACATCCCTGTGGTGTTCCTGATCTTAGGGGAAAGGATCCCAGTGTTTCCCCATTGAGAATGATATTTGCTGTGGCCTTTTCGTAGATGGCTTTTAAGATGTTGACGAATTTTCCCTCTATCCCTACACTCTGAAGAGTTTTGATCAGGAATGGATGCTGTATTTTGTCAAATGCTTTCTCTGCATCTAATGAGAGGATCATATGGTTCTTGTTTTTTCTCTTATTGGTATGATCTATCACATTGATTACTTTACGAGTGTTGAACCAGCCTTGCATCCCAGGGATAAATCCCACTTGGTCATGGTGAATAATCTTCTTCATGTACTGTTGGATCGTATTGGCTAGTATCTTGTTCAGAATTTTTGCATCTGTGTTGATCAGGGATATTGGTCTAGAATTCTCCTTTTTGGTGGGGTCTGTCTGATTTTGGAATTAAGGTGATGCTGGCCTCATAGAACGAGTTGGGAAGTATTCCATCTCTTTCTATCTTTTCAAACAGCTTTAGTAGAATTGTTTCTACTTTAAACGTTTGATGGATTCCCCTGGGAAGCCATCTGGCCCTGGACTTTTGCGTCTTGGGAGGGTTTTATTTTTAAATATATACATACCTTTATTTATACATTAAAATAAAAATATATACATACCTTTAATGTAATACATGTTTGCATGCTGTTTTTTATTTATATAAATTTATTTTTTATTGGTGTTCAATTTGCCAACATATAGAATAACACCCAGTGCTCATCCCATCCCATCAAGTGCCCCCCTCAGTGCCCGTTACCCTGTCACCTCCACCCCCCGCCCACCCCTCCTTCCCCCCCCTTCCCCCCCCTCCAGTTCGTTTCCCAGAGTTAGGAGTCTCTCATGTTCTGTCTCCCTCTCTGATATTTCCCACTCATTTTTTCTCCTTTCCCCTTCATTCCGTTTTGGGAGGTTTTCGATGACTGCTTCAATTTCCTCCCTGGTTATTGGCCTGTTCAAGTTTTCTATTTCCTCCTGTTCCAGTTTTGGTAGTTTGTGGTTTTCCAGAAATGCGTCCATTTCTTCTAGATTGCCTAATGTATTGACATATAGCTGCTCATAATAAGTTTTAAAAATCGTTTGTATTTCCTTGGTATTGGTGGTGATCTCTCCTTTCTCATTCATGATTTTATTAATTTGAGTCTTTTCTCTCTTCTTTTTAATAAGGCTGGCTAATGGTTTGTCGATCTTATTAATTCTTTGAAAGAACCAACTCCTGGTTTTTTTGATATGTTCCACAGTTCCTCTGGTCTCTATTTCATTGAGTTCTGCTCGAATCTTTATTAACTCTCTTCTTCTGCTGGGTGAAGGTTTCCTTTGCTGTTCCTCCTGCAGCTCCTTTAGGTGCAAGGTTAGCTTTTGTATTTGAGTTCTTTCCAGTTTTTGGATGGATGCTTGTACTGTGATGTATTTCCCCCTCATGACTGCTTTTGCTGTATCCCAAAGATTTTGAACGGTTGTATCTTCATCCTCATTAATATCCATGAATCTTTTTAATTCTTCTCTAATTTCCTGGTTGGCCCTTTCATCTTTTAGCAGAATGGTCTTCAACCACCACGTGTTTGAAATCCTTCTAAACTTCTTCTTGTGGTTTAGTTCTAGTTTCAAAACATTATGGTCTGAAAATATGCAGGGGACAATCCCAATCTTTTGGTATCGGTTCAGACCTGATTTGTGACCCAGTATGTGGTCTATTCTGGAGAAGTTCCATGTGCACTTGAGAAGAATGTGTATTCAGTTGTGTTTGGATATAAAGTTCTGTAAATGTCTGTGAAATCCATCTGGTACAGTGTATCATTTGAAGCTCTTGTTTCTTTGGAGATGTTGTGCTTAGAATATCTATCAATTGCAGAAAGCCCCGTGTTCAAGTCTCCAAGTATAAGTGTATTATTATAGAAGTATGGACATATATTTTCATTTCTCTTAGGTGAATACCTAGAACTGGAATGACTGGGTCATATGGTAGGTATAGGATTTTTAAAAATTTTTGGTAGGTTTATTTTAAACTTTTCTAGTTGAGGATAGTTTACAGACAGCATTACATCACTTTCAGGTATACAACATGGTGATTTGACAAGTTTATGCATTATGCTGTGCCTACCACAAGTGTAGCTACCATCTACTACCATACAATGCTATTACAATATCAAGTGACTGTATTCCTTATACTGTACCTTTTATTTTCATGACTTATTCATTCCATAACTGGAATCCTGTATCTCCCAATCACTTTCACCCATTTTGCCCACCTCCATCCCCTCAACTCTCAGTTTGTTCTCTGAATTTATCATTCTGACTCTGCTTTTTGTTTGTTTATTAATTTGGTTTTTTTAGATTCCACATATGAGTGATGTCATATGGTATCTGTTTTTCTCAGTTTGACTTATTTTACTTAGTGTTAATACCCTCTAGATCCATCTCTGTTGTTGCAAATGGCATTATTTCATCCTGCATTATATTCGTGTGTGTGTGTGTGCATACACCACATATATAAATACCACATTGTACATATATAGTATATATGTATATATGTATTTATATATACCACATCTTCCTTACCCATTTGTTTATCATTGAACACTTAGGTTGCATCATATCTTGGCTGTTGCAATAAACATAGGGATTCACATATCTTTTTGAATTAATGTTTTCATTGGGGGATAAATACCCAGTAGTGTAATTATTGGATCATATGGTATTTCCCTTTTTAACAGTTTTTTTTATTTATTTATGAGACACAGAGAGAGAGAGAAAGAGAGAGAGGCAGAGACACAGGCAGAGGGAGAAGCAGGCTCCATGCAGGGAGCCTGACTTGGGACTCGATCCCAGGTCTCCAGGATCACGCCCTGGGAGGAAGACGGCGCTAAACCACTGAGCCACCTGGGCTGCCCCCGTTTTAACTGTTTTTGAAGAACCTTCTTGCTGTCTTCTTCAGTGACTATACCAATTTACATTTCCACCAACAGTATATAAGGGTTCCTTTCCTTCCATATTCTTGCCAACCCTTGTTATTTTTTGTCTTTTTGATTTTAACCATTCTGACAGAAATTAAGTGATATCTTAGCGTGGTTTTGATTTGCATTTTCCTGATGATTAGTGCTGTCGAGCATCTTTTCATATGTTTGATGGCCATCTGCATATCTTTTTTGGAAAAATGTCTATTCATGTCGTCTGCCCATTTTTTAGTTGGATTATTGGGGGGTTTTGGTGTTGAATTGTATATAAGTTCTTTATATGTTTTGGATATTAATCCCCGATGAGATGGATCATGTGTGAATATCTTCACCCATTCAGTACACTGTCTTTTTTTGGTGGATCTTGTTTTGTTGGTGGTTTCCTTCACTGTGCAAAAGCTTTTTATTTTGATATAGTCCCAATAGCTTATTTTTGCTTTTGTTTACCTTGCCTTAGGAGAAATATCTATAGAAATACTGCTATGGCCAATATCAAAGAAATTACTACTTGTGTTTTCTTCTAGGATTTTTATGGTTTCAGGTCTCCCATTTAGGTCTTTAACCCATTTTGAGTTTATCTTTGTATCTGGTTTATGTTTAAAATTTTCAAAAACTGACAGACATTTCCAAAGTGGTTGTATCATATTATATTCCCATCAGCCAAGTATGAGATTTCCAATTGCTCCACACCCTTGCTAACACTTGGTATGGTCAGTTTTAAAAATTTTTTTAAGATTTATTTATTTATTTATTTATTTATTTATTTATTTATTTATTTATTTATGATAGACACAGAGAGAGAGAAAGAGAGGCAGAGATACAGGCAGAGGGAGAAGCAGGCTCCATGCCGGGAGCCCGATGATCCCGGGACTCCAGGATCGCGCCCTGGGCCAAAGGCAGGCGCCAAACCGCTGAGCCACCCAGGGATCCCAGTTTTAAAATTTTTATCAATTCTAATGGGAATGTGATGGAATTTCATTGTGGTTTTTATTTTTTATTTTTTTTATTTTTTTTTATTTATGTATGATAGTCACACAGAGAGAGAGAGAGGCAGAAACACAGGCAGAGGGAGAAGCCGGCTCCATGCACCGGGAGCTCGACGTGGGATTCGATCCCGGGTCTCCAGGATCGCGCCCTGGGCCAAAGGCAGGCGCCAAACCGCTGTGCCACCCAGGGATCCCTCATTGTGGTTTTTAATTTTAATTTCTCTGATATCTAATGATGTTTAGTATTTTTTCATTACCTTATTGGCTATTTACGTATCTTCTTTTGTCAAGTATATGTTCAAGTCTTTTGCCTGTTATTGTTTTGTCTCCTTATTATTGCATGTGTGTACATATATTTTTTTCGAGATTTAAGTCCTTTGTTTGATATATGTGTTGTGAATAATTTCTCACAGTATCTGGCTTGCCTTTTCACTTTCTCCATGGTGTATTTTAAAGATAAAAAAACTTGCTAGAGCTTTGCTTGTGTTTGTGTTATACATAAAGATCATTGGGAAGAATCATCATATTAACAATAATGAGTCATAAACATAGTATATTTCTGTATTCGGGTATTCTTTAATTTCTCTAATCTTCATTTTGTGGTTTCCATGTAGAGAAATTTAGTTAGATTTTTTTATAAACATTTGACATGTTAGTGCTCTTGTGAATAGAATTGTATACTGAATTTCATTTTCCAACTGTTTGCTGTTAGACTATAAGGATACAATTTATTTTTCACATTAACCCAGTATCCCTTGACTTTGCTAAATTCACTCACTGGTTTTAACATTTGATTTCTAGGTCCTCTAAGATTTTCTACATTAATAATTATATCATCTACAAATAGAGACAGTTTTGCTTTTCAAAAATCTTAATGCCTTCAGGGGCACCTGGGTGACTCAGTCGATTAAGCATCTGCCTTCAGCTCAAGTCATGACCCCAGGTTCCTGGGGTCAAGCCCCACATCGAGCCCCACATTGAGCCCCACATCGAGCCCTGCATCACATGGGGCTCCCTGCTTATGGAAGCCTGCTTCTCCCTCTCACTCTTCCTGCTGTTCCCTCTGTTTGTGCTTGCACACTCTCTTAAAATCTTTTTTTTAAAAATCACCTTAATGCCTTCAATATGTTTTTCTTTCTTTTTTGCAATGGCTAGGATCTCTGGTACCACATTGAATAGAATTGGTGATAGTGGCATCCTTGCCTTGTTCCTATCTTTAAAAAGAGTAATTCAAACTTTTATCATGATTGTTATGTGTTGGTGTTTTATAGATGCCCTTTATTCATTTGAGAAAGTTCCTTAACATTTCTACTTTTCTAAAAATTTTTGTGAGGAATAGATATTGGATTTGTCACGTGCTCTCTGCATCTATTGAAATGATCATATGGGTTTTCTCTATCCTGTTGATATGGTGAATTACATTGATTGATTTTTAGATATTAAATTAACATTGCATTCTGGGATAAACCTTCCTAAATATTAAAGTATAATTCTTTGTATATGCTGCTTATATTATTTGCTAATGTTTTGCAAAGAAAATTTGCCCATGTATTGATGAGGGATATTGATCTGCAATTTTTCAAAAAATACTTTTCTTATGTTTTGGTATGAAGGCTCTGGTAGCCTCATAATAATAAGAGCTGGACAGTGTTCCCTCTTTCTTTGTTTTCTGAAAAATGTATCTTGCAAGAAGTTGCTGTGGCCAAGTTCCAAAAGGGTATTGCCTGTGTTTTCCTCTAGGATTTTGATGGATTCTTGACTCACATTTAGATCTTTCAGTCATTTTGAGTTTATCTTTGTGTATGGTATAAGAGAATGGTCTAGTTTCATTCCTCTGCATGTTGCTGTCCAATTTTCCCAGCACCATTTTTTTATAAATTTATTTTTTATTGGTGTTCAATTTGCCAACATATAGAATAACACCCAGTGCTCATCCCATCAAGTGCCCACCTCAGTGCCCATCACCCAGTCACCCCCACCCCTGCCCATCTCCCCTTCCACCACCCGTAGTTCATTCCCCAGTTAGGAGTCTCTCATGTTCTGTCTCCCTTTCTGATATTTCCCACTCATTTTTTCTCCTTTCCCCTTTATTCCCTTTCACTATTTTTTATATTCCCCAAATGAATGAGACCATATAATATTTGACCTTCTCTGATTGACTTATTTCACTCAGCATAATACCCTCCAGTTCCATCCACGTCGAAGCAAATGGTGGGTATTTGTCGGGTTTTTGTTTGTTTGCTTGCTTTTTGTTTTGTTTTGTTTTATTTTTTGAAGATACTGTCTTTTTCCCAGTGGATAGTCTTTCCTGCTTTGTCGAATATTAGTTGACCATAGAGTTGAGGGCCCAATTCTGGGTTCTCTATTCTGTTCCACTGATCCATGTGTCTGTTTTTGTGCCAGTACCACACTGTCTTGATGATCACAGCTGTGTAGTACAACCTGAAATCTGGCATTGTGATGCCCCCAGCTCCAGTTTTCTTTTTTAATATTCCCCTGGCTATTCGGAGTCTTTCTGATTCCACACAAATCTTAAGATGATTTGTTCCAACTCTCTGAAGAAAGTCCATGGTATTTTGAAAGGGATTGCATTAAATGTGTAAATTGCCCTGGGTAACATTGACATTTTCACAATATTAATTCTTCCAACCCCTGAGCATGGAATATTTTTCCATCTCTTTGTGTCTTCCTCAATTTCTTTCAGAAGTGTTCTGTAGTTTTTAGGGTATAGATCCTTTGCCTCTTTGGTTAGGTTTATGCCTAGGTATCTTATGCTTTGGGGTGCAATTGTAAATGGGATTGACTCCTTAATTTCTCTTTCTTAAGTCTCATTGTTAGTGTATAGAAATGCCACTGACTTCTGGGCATTGATTTTGTATCCTGCCACACTGCCTAATTGCCGTATGAATTCTAGCAATCTTGGGGTTGTTTTCTGAAAATTGTTTGTAAGATTGGTGTTATTCAGTAGTTAAGCCATCTGTCAGTTTTCTTTTGGAGAAATCTTTTTCTAACACATCTTATTTGTTTAATAGATAAAGGGATACTTAGATTTTCTAATCCTTAAGTATATTTTGGTAAGTTGTATTTTTTCAAGAAATATGCCCTTTTCATCTATATTGTTGAATTGTTGACACAATGTTATTCATAGTGTTTTCTTATTATTATTCAATATCTGCAGGATCTGTGCTGACAACCCTTAGCCATAATCATAATCAATACTACATATGCATTTGTCATGTATGTTAACATATAATAGATGTTACTATTGCTAAAACTATTAATAAATAACATTAATAAATAAATTTTAAAATCTTCACACATTTAACTTACCAGAGTTTGGTTTAAGGAACACTAGTCTAAAAAAATAAAAAAAAAAAAAAAAAAAAAGGAACACTAGTCTAAGACAAGATGGTTCAAATTTCAGTTATCACCAATATGGAAGTGTAAGGGAATATTATTCACTATTTATTTATTTATTTATTTATTTATTTATTTATTTATTTATTTATGAGAGAGAGCGAGTAGGGAGATGGGGCAGAGGGGGAGGAAGAGGGAGAGAGAATCAGAAGCAGACTCCATGCTGTGGAACCCCACTTGGTATTCAATCTCATGACCGTGAGATCATGACCTGAGCCAAAACGAAGAGTCGGACACTTAACTGACTGACCACCAAGGCACTCCTATGCACAATTTTATGTGAACAAGTTAGATAACCTGGATGAAATAGGCAAATTCCTAGAAAGACACAAGTTATGAAAACAAATGCAAGAATAAATGGAAAAATCTGAATAGGTCTCTAGCAAGGAAAGAAGTTGATCTAGTAGTTCAAAATTTCCCACACAGAAAAGTCCAGGATCAAATAGATTAACTGTAGAATTCTACCAAACATTTAAAGAATAATTAACACCAGTGCTTCACCAATGCTCCCAGGAAATTGAATAGGATGTGATGCTTCCCAATTCATTCTATGAGATCAGTGTTACCCTAATACCAAGACCAGAGAGAGACATCATTTAAAAAAAGAAGAAAAAGAAATTGCAGACCTATGTCCCTATGGATATAGACTCAAAAATCCTCAATATGACTTAAATAAATGAAAAGACATCCTGGATTCATGGGTTAGAACAATTAATATTATTAAGACAGCAATGCTACCCAAATGATCTACAGATTAAATGCAATTTTTATCAAAATTCCAACTGGCTTTTTCTTCCAGAAATGGACAAGTTGACCCTAAAATTCATATAGAAACACAAGAGACCCTAAAATGCCAAAAAGATATTGAAAAAAAAGAACAGTTGGAGGATTCACACTTCCCAATTTCAAAACTTAGTACAAGCTACAGTGATCAGGGTGCCTGAGTTGCTAGGTCGGTTGAACATCCAACTCTTGATTTCAGCTCAGGTCCTGATCTCAGGGTTGAGGGATTGACCCCTGAGTGTGGCTCTGCACTCAGCATCATGGCAGTCCAGTACTGGTATATAACAATAAACATAAAGATCAGTGGAATAGAATTGGGAGCCAGAAATAAATTTTTGCATTTACAGTCAACTGATTTTTGACAAGAATGTCAAGACCATTCAATGGAGAAAGAATAGTCCTTTCAGAGAATGGTACAGGGTCA
Source organism: Canis lupus dingo (assembly GCF_003254725.2). NCBI lineage: Eukaryota > Metazoa > Chordata > Mammalia > Carnivora > Canidae > Canis > Canis lupus. Next base: position 101,878,066 of record NC_064281.1, on the reverse strand, counting down.
ACTGACTATTCCACATGAAAAGAATGAAGTTGGCCCCCTATGTCACACTGTATATAAAAATTAAATCATAATGGATCAAAACCCTAAATGTAAAACCTAAAACTAGAAAACATAGGTAAATGTTTGTGACCTAGATTAGGCAGCAGATACGATACCTAAAGCATAAACAACAGAACAAAAATATAAACTGAATTTCATCAAAATTAAACTTTGGTGCATCAACAGACACTATCAAGTAAATGAAGACAATCCACAGAATGAGAGAAAATATTTGCCAAGCATATAACTATATATTGTAGTATCAATCTAGTATCCAGAAAGTTTAAAGAACTCTTACAACTCAACAATAAAAAGATAAACAGTCCGAGTAAAAATGAACAAAGGATTTAAATAGACATTCACCCAAAGAAGATATACAAATGACCAATAAGTACATGAAAAATGTTCAACATACATTAAGTGATTGCAATTCAAAATCACAATGGATTACCACTTTATACCCACTAGGATGGCTTCACACCCACTAGGATGGCTATAGCAAAAATAAACAAACAAACAAAACCCCACCACCAAACAGAAAAGAGCAAGTATTGACAAAATTGTGGAGAAATTGGAATCATAATAAATCCTAGTGGAGATGAAAAATGGTGTAGCCACTGTGGAAAATATTGGCAGTTCATCAAATAGTTAATCAGAGTTACCATATGATCCAGCATTTACACTCTTAGGTACATACCAAGAGAATTAAAGAAATGTGTATATGAATGTTCATAGCAGCATTATTCATAATAGCCAAATGTGGAAACAACCCAATTACCCATCAACTGACAAATGGCTAAATAAAATATGCCACATGCATACCATGATATATTATTTGGCCAGATAAAGAAATGATGTACATACTATAACATGAATGAACCTTGAAAATACTATTCTAAGGGAAAGAAAAACCAATCACAAACAATGACATATTATATGATTTCACCTATATGAAATGTCCAAATCAGGGAAATCTTTAGAGACAGAAAGCATAGTAATGGGAGTGCCTTGGTGGCCCAGTCGGTTAAGTGTTTGCCTTTGCCTCAAGTCATGATCTCAGGGTCCTGGAATCCAGCCCCACATTGGGCTGCCTGACCCAAGGGGAGCCTGCTTTTCCCTTTCTTCCCTATTCATGTTCTCTCTTTCTCTCTCTCTCTATATATATAGAGAGAGAGAGAGAGAGTAGTGGTAGCCTAGGGCTGGGGAGCAACTGGTGGGTGGATAGGGACATAGCAGTTAATGTGTATGGGGTTTCCTTTTGGGGTGATGAAAATATCTTAAAATTGACTATGGTTAGGATCACACATATCTATGATTATACTAAAAACCATTGAATTATACAATTAAGCAGGTGAATTGTATGGAATATGAAGCTGTTTTTAAAAAAGTCTTGCACACCAATGTTCATAGCTGTATTATTTATAATAGCCCCAAAATTGGAAACAATCCAAATATCCATCACTTGAAGAATGGATAAACAAAAATATGGTGTAATCTATATGGTGGAATATTATGCAGCCATAAAAAGGAATGAAATACTGATACATGCTACCACATGGATGAACCTACCTCAAAAACATTATGCTAAGGGAAAGAAGCCAGACACAAAAAGCTACATATTGCATGATTCCATTTATATGCAATGTCCAGAACAGACAAATCTGTAGAGACACAAATTTGATTAAGGATGATCAGGATATGTGGGCAGCAGGGAATTAGGAGTGACTATTACCAAGTATGAGGTTTCTTTTGGGGGATGAAGGAGATGTTCTGAAATTAGATAGTGATGATGGTTACACAATATTGTGAATATATTAGAAGCCACTGTATTGTACACTTTAAAATGGTGAGTTTTTAGGGGGATCCCTGGGTGGCGCAGCAGTTTGGCGCCTGCCTTTGGCCCAGGGCGCGATCCTGGAGACCCGGGATCGAATCCCACGTCGGGCTCCCTGTGCATGGAGCCTGCTTCTCCCTCTGCCTCTGTCTCTGCCTCTCTCTCTCTCTCTCTTTCTCTCTCTCTCTCTCTCTCTGTATGACTATCATAAATAAATTTAAAAAAATTAAAAAAATAAAATGGTGAGTTTTTAAATTATCTCATTTTTTAATTGCCCTGAAAAAACTATATAGGAGTAAATTCTCATTTAATGACAGTCCTGAAAAAAGAATAAAGAACCAGTCACCAGTTAATCAAGAGAACCAACAGAATGGTTTTCTAGAAGCTTGGGGAGGAGTTTTAAGGAGAGTCAACCATTCAAACAATTTCCCATGTGTTGATTCCATTCTCACCAGGCATCCTTTTAATCATGGTTTGGCTTCTTGTGCACATTTCCCTTTTTTAAGATTTTATTTATTTATTCATTAGAGACACACACAGAGAGAGGCAGAGACACAGGCAGCGAGAGAACCAGGCTCCATGCAGGGAGCCCGACGTGGGACTCAATCCTGGGTCTCCAGGGTCACGCCCTGGACTGAAGGAAGCACTAAACCACTGAGCCACCAGGGCTGCCCTGCACATTTCCTTTTGAGAGAAAATTTGCTTACCAGGGTTTTCTAATCTTCTTGGTTGTTATATTTTCCACGAAAAAAGAATAACTTGGAGTGGAATTTTGATTTGGTTTGTAAATGTTTTCTGATCATCCCACTGAGGCAATTTGATGTTCCCCTCTCCTAATTTTAGTTTGGATGTGGAGGCAGAGAAAAGTATGTTGGGTCTTTAGTGTCTAGTGAATAGGAGTGGGGAAAAGCTTCCCTCCATGTGCTATAGATTTGCAAGTCTTAAATTTCATGTCTGTGCCAAAGGAGATGGTGGGCAGGCTGCAGGTTGGTGTGATTCAGCGACTGAATTTGTGTACCTGTTAAGATTTTAAGTCTGGGTAATTTGAGAATGGGGCAACTAGTGCCATAGACCTTCTGAAGGTCTATTGGGAGAAGAAACTTTCTTTACTGTTCAGAACACAACGTGTTTAGAGAGTGTTTGTGCAAGCAGTATCTTGGAACATGGTTTTGGTTTTTCTTTGGTAAATGTATACTTTTCTTAACATTTTAATAACATAATAGTTATTATGTCATAATAGACATCTTTATGACAGGAATAACAGAGTTGCAAGCGAAGCTATATTATTTAAAACAAATTTGATGAAAGTAACCAATAACCTAAATAATCTTTTATTCCTTTTACTCATCTGGTTTATGTCTTTGCCTCTCAGGTACAATATTTCTTTTTATTGGTGTTTCTATCTCTTACATAAAAAGACGTTCTGAATACACATCTTCATAGTGTGCAGCCCAAATTTCAGGATTGCAACTCAGGTTGAACATTGAATTCACTGAGGAGATTGGCAACACCGTGGGACCTTTAATGCTGGCCCTCTGCCAGCAGCTCAAGTCCCACGGCCCACTGTAAGAGTACCTTTGCCTTCGAGAATGTGTAAGACCACGCACATGTGCGCGCCACCCTCCACTGTCGGTTAGAAAAGAAACCCGGATGTGCAGGGGCGGGGAGGAGCTGGCGTCTACCCATGAGGCACTGCGCGTAGTTATATACTTTTGCCGTGGTCTGAGGCGCTCATTCCGCGCTGGGAGTCGCCGAGGCCGCCACTGTTTTTGTGGCCGCCGCCTAGTGTCTTCGCGCTCCTCCCTTTCCTCCTCCTCTTTCTCCTCCTCCTTCGAGTCTCAGTCAGGGCGACCTGCACAGCTCGCGGTAAGTGATCCCCCGCCCCCGCCTGCTTCTCGTTGATGCAGGCAGCGGCTCCGCCACACGGCCAAGGCCTCATTGCTCTGAGGGTGGCCGCGCCGGCTCGGCTCTGAGGGGGGCAGGTTGAGGGTCTGGATGCTGGTGTGTGTTGCTAGGATCGCCCAGGGAGCGGGGGAGGGGACGAACTTGGCGGCACGGTGGCGGGTGGGCCACCATCTTGCGCCAGCCCCGGCGGGGGAGGGATCTCGAGAAGGTAGCTGCTCGGCGGCAGGGTTTGGCGGCCCGCTCAGGCCGCCCGCTCAGGCCGTGGCCGGGCGGGCCGCCGCCACCGCTGCCTCCTCACCACGCAGGGCCTATGCGTCTGTCAGTCCTCAGCTTGGTTTTGGCTCTTCTTTCTCAAGACAACTCCCTTTGGTCTTTTGTATATTTGATACCAATATTTGGCGAGACCCGCCCACCCTCAAGTCTCTTCAGTCTTAAGAGACCAGAGAAGGTTCCGAACTTTCTGGCTTCTGGGTCCCTTAGGCCCCTCCTTTCAGTACAGGTTTCCTCATCCAGGTTACTGGTCATTCAGTGCTGATACCCTTGTTCTTGGCAAAGGGACTGTGCTGCACATTGTAGAAATCGTGCTCCATTCAGTTATTGTCTAGAAGAGAAGAGCCCTAAGGAGAAACGTGGAGTTAGATACGTAATTTTCTAGCAGGGAGCTTTGCACGTTTTGCTGAGATGGAAAAAATTATTTCATTTTGAGATTTTATCCTTCCCTAGACACAGAGGAAGTTCCTCTTAAGTTATCTCAGTTTTAATGCTTTTTTAAAGGAGAAATCATAGAAGAAAATATCAAGTGTACCTAGCTTCTGCTAGCACAGGAGATCTTCATCCAAGGGATTCTCTTTGTTTGCAAAGATTTTTTTTTTTTTAATCTGTGAACTTAAATTCTGCCTTTATTGTTTTCACGTTTGGACTGAATTTTAATGTCTTTTAGGGCCATTAAACATAAAATTGAAACCAAGAAATAGAGTTTCAAACTACAAAAGTCTCCTCTAAGCATTTGTGAGATGTCCTGTTTTGGGGGTTACTGTAAAAACTCAAGTTGTCTCTTAAGGAGACAGAGCTTTACTGAGCTTATGAGGGAACTGGTTTGCTTATAAGTTAGGAGTGTGTGCCCTTGGTGCTTTAACTTCGGTACAAATCCCGCTATAATTGCGTCTTTCATTTGTATATTCATTGATAAACGTTCCTTTTAATGTGAGCTGTGGAGGGTTGGTAGAACTGTTTAGAAGGTGAGGAGATAGCCTCAAGGAGAAGACTTTCCCTGAGGCCACTTGGATAGGAAATGATAGAAGCAGTTATTGAACCTAGGTCTTCTGACTCCTCCAATGCTCAGTTCACTGTTATGCCCTACTTTTCATGGGAATGAGGTGGTCAAGGAGAGTAAGCAAGGACACTCATCTAAAAAAAATACATGAGATATTTTTCAATCCCCCTTTCCTTTTTATGTTTTCATTTTTAAGGCTTCATATCTTCTCAACTTTTTCGTATTTAACTAATCCCGTTACTATTTTCAAACATATTGAAAAGTTGAATAATAGGATCCCTGGGTGGCGCAGCGGTTTGGCGCCTGCCTTTGGCCCAGGGCGCGATCCTGGAGACCCGGGATCGAATCCCACGTCGGGCTCCCGGTGCATGGAGCCTGCTTCTCCCTCTGCCTATGTCTCTGCCTCTCTCTCTCTCTCTCTCTCTCTCTCTCTCTGACTATCATAAATAAATAAGAATTAAAAAAAATAAAAAATCTTTAAAAAAAAAAAAAGAAAAGTTGAATAATAGCCCATTCTTCCATCAAAAGTAGTTATGATGTTGAAGGGCTCCAAATTTCAGCGTCCCTGTTCAACCCATTTTCCTCACTTACGTTTTCTAGTCCAATCTGGTTTTTTCAGCACAATGTTTTACTACCCAGCACCGGCTTTTTTTTTTTTTTTTTTTTTTTTTTTTTTTTTTTTTTGGTAGAAAAGGAGAGTTAAGTGGAAAGAGTATATAATTCTGTACCCCTGCTTCTCTCCCATTTGGTTTTTTTTTAATTCCAGAGGACATTTAGAACCATACCAAAAAATTTTTGTTGCTGTTGTTATACTAATTGTACAGGAAAAATACTTAGATGAGAAGTGATTTTTGTGAATAGAAGGTAATACATATTTTAGTGAGAGGATATAGGAAACTTCTACTGAAAACATAGCTTGTTATTTCAAAAGTAACTTTTTGGGCAGCAGTTTAGTGCCGCCTAGCCGCCTTCAGCCCAGGGCGTGATCCTGGAGACCTGGGATCGAGTCCCATGTCAGGCTCCCTGCGTGGAGCCTGCTTCTCCCTCTGCCTGTATCTATCTCTCTCTCTCTCTCTCTCTCTCTCTCTCATAAATAAATAAATAAATAAATATTTTTTAAAAAGTAACTTTTCAAAGAACAGAAATATTTATGATATATTCACTCATTAAATATATAATCCTGAATAATTTTTTCTGTCCTGCTTCAGAGAAGGACTTAAAAATGTTTGGTTTTCATCAGATTTTAAATAATGACTCAGGAAGATGTGGTTTACTCAATGATTTGTATCAAAAATGTGTTTTTGATTCATTCTCTGCAAAGCAGTTTTCTTTTAAGGAGTGGTTTTATTAACTCTCACTATGTCAAGGAAAGTATTGATCACTGTATCATCTGGATAAAATGGACCATTTTTACTTTATTTTTTATATTTTAAGTCATTTTACAAATAATTTTCATAAAAATAGTGAAGTCAACTTTATTAGTTATTTAACAAGGATTGAAACATGGTTTATTTATTTGTATATATTTAGAAAAAATACATTTCAGAAACTGATAAAAATAATTCAGCTATCTTTTATTAAAACAGGTATTAAAGACATTTGCAAAAATAAATCAATGCCACTCTTATTGAATTTTTTGTTTTAGAAAATAGTTATCTTCATTAAAAATATTTATATGAACATGTAATGGATTTATTACTTTAAATAATACATATTGAACTTTTTTCTCATTTTCAATTTCTAATATGGTAAGTATCAATAGATCTCCATATAAACAAAAAAGCTCATTTGTGTCCTCAAGTTTTAAGACTACAAAGAAGTCCTGAGATGTCCTGAGACCACAAAGCTTGAGAACTACTGATATGGTATACTTTATTGGTAACAGTATCTTTTATAGTTCTTTATATGAACTAGAGTATTTTCTTTGTAGCGCTTACATTCATCAACTTGCATGACTTCCAGTAAAGAAGGAAAACTTGAGCAAAATAAAGCCAAGTACTGTACAGTAAATTTTCTTGTGCTTTATTTGATCTTCCCAATAGTGCTACAAGGAAGATATTACTGTTTTTATGTTACAGGTAGTAAAACTAAGCTCAGAGAGGTCGATTAAACATCCTTTATGTTTGGCAATCAGAAAGTGGTAGATTGAAAATCCTGTTATTCAGCTCCTATGTCAAGTGTTTTCATTATTATACTCTACTCTTTTATTTGACATTTTCCATAGTGGGTAAGTTTAACTCCTATAAATGTGAATTAACTAATAATATTTCCTGAGGTTGCTTTAGTAATTAGTGGTTATAGAATATCTTATGAAACTTATATAAAATATTTTATTATATAATTTGGCTTTGAAAAGTCAATTATTTTAGTCTTTTCTGCAGGTTATGCTCTTTATGTATGAATTACAATAAAAACATATTCTTATAGGTAAAATCTTTACCCTGAATATGATACAAAAATTACTTTGTGGGGTACCTGGGTGACTTAGTCATTTAAGTGTCTGCCTTTGGTTCAGGTCATGATCTCAGGGGTCCTGGGATTGAGCCTCACATTGGGCTCCCTTCTCAGGGGAAAGTCCGCTTCTCCCTCTCCGTTTGCCCCTCACCCCTCACTTGTGTTCTCTCACTTGCTCTCTCTCAAATAAATAAATATTTTTAAAAATTACTTAGCAGAACGTAAATTTTATTATAGTGCTTCATCCCCAAAACTAACAAAAAATGTTTTAAAATATAAGCAATCTTTGCAGTGTTATGCTAATGAACTTAAATCATAATGTCAGCTATTTTCCACAAATAGATGAAATCTGAAAGTTGACAGAGATAAAAAATTGAAAACCTAAATAAAATAAGGGAGAATAGTTATTACAGTTATTAAAGAAATATTTTCTCAAAATATGCAAGGATTTATGTGTTCAGACTTTCAAAAAAAATTCCCACAATATAAAAACTTCTTAAACAGAAATAAGAGGGATCCCTGGGTGGCGCAGCGGTTTAGCGCCTGCCTTTGGCCCAGGGCGCGATCCTGGAGACCCAGGATCGAATCCCACATCAGGCTCCCGGTGCATGGAGCCTGCTTCTCCCTCTGCCTGTGTCTCTGCCTCTCTCTCTCTCTCTCTGTGACTATCATAAATAAATGAAAAAAAAAATTAAAAAAAAAAAAAAACAGAAATAAGATGTGAGCCTAAGTTTTCCTTCTAAATTGTATGTGATTTGTTCCAAAAACCTGGTTTGAGAGTTTTAATTGTTTAGATACCAATGAAATTGTCTAAGGAACCAAGGTATAATCCAGTGTTTCTTGCATTTGAGTACCATACCGATTTCTCTTATTAGAAAGCATTTTCTTTTTTAAAAAAGATTTTATTTATTTATTTATTTGATAGAGAGCGAGAGAGACTCCACAAATAAGCAGAATGGCAGGCAGAGAGAGACGGGGAAGCAGGCTCTCACCTGAGCAGGGAGACTTAAGTGAATTTCGATCCCAGGACTCTGTGATCATGACCTGAGCGGAAGGCTCATCTTCCTACTTAAAATGGTTTAAATATTTCTAGATGGGTGCATGGGTGGCTCAGTCGAGTAAGCATCTGCCTTTGGCTCAAGTCATGATCCCAGGGTCCTGGGATTGAGTCCTGTGTCAGGCTCCCTGCTCCTCAGGGTGTCTGCTTCTCTCTCTGCCCTTCTTCCAACTCGTTCTCTTTCTCTCCCCCAAATAAAGTCCTTTAAAAAATTAAATATCTCGGGCAGCCCTGGTGGCTCAGCCATTTAGCGCCACCTTTGGCCCAGGGCGTGATCCTGGAGTCCGGGATCGAGTCCCACGTCAGGCTCCCTGCATGGAGCCTGCTTCTCCCTCTGCCTGTGCCTCTGCCCTTCTCTCTCTCTCTCTCTCTCTCTCTGTGTGTGTGTGTCTTTCATGATTAAATAAATAAAAATCTTTTTAAAAGTGCAGTACCATGTTAAAAAAATTAAATATTTCTAGAACTCTTACACAATCATAAAACAAAATAATCAAAACCACAAAACCAATGCAATTGGTTTGAATTTGAATCAACTTTAATACATTGAGTATTGTATTTTGATGAAACAAAGTTACTACCTACTTGTATTGCATTTTTCATACCTATCTAAACAATGACAAGATTTTTCTATTTGAATCTTTTCAATACCATCATTTCTATATCTAACCATACTGTCATTTCTCCTTCCTTTAGTGCAATTTTATCGTTTAGATATTTTCTTCCTATATTCTTTAGTTTATTATTAGCTAGCAGCAGTAAAACTGATAGTACTTGATGAAAATGGAGTAGTAAAGACAGACAAAAACTGGACCTCTGATATGATCCAGCAATTTCCACTTCTGGGAATTTATCCGAAGGAAATGAAAATACAAACTCGAAATAATATTTGCACACCCATGTTCATTGCAGCATTATTTACAATAGCCAAAACAATGAAACAACTAGTGTCCATCATTGGATGAATGGATAAAGAAAATTTGGTGTATAGATATAAAATGGACTATTATTCAGCCACAAAATGATGGACCTTGAGGGCTTTATGCTAAGTGAAATAAACCAACAAATACTGTATGGTCTCATTGATATGTGGACTATTTAAAATAAAAGGAACATAACGACACAGAGAACTTCTAGATACAGCTCCGGTGGTTGCCAGAGCTGGGGGTGTGGGATGGGGAGTTTGGTGAAGATAGCCAAAAGGTACAAACTTCTGTGATATGTCTTGGGGATGTAATGTATAGCATAATGACTACAGTTAATAAGACTGTATTATATATATGAACATTTTTAGATAGCTAAAAAGTATATTGTTTTGGATAGAGCTCTCACGCTATCTGCAATATGTCTATTTACCACAGAGATCTGTTTGAAAACTATAGGGGTAATAAGCCACTGATGAGTGTGTTACTGCTCTTGAATGCAAGTACCAGAAACCTAGCTCAAGGTAAATTAAACCAAAAATAACAATTATTCCTTCTTTTAAGAAGCTGAAAATTCTCAATAGATCATCTACTTCAAGCATGGCTAGCTTCAGGTATTTAAATGGTATTATCAGAACTTGAATATTTCCCTACCCTACCTTCTCTTCCTCTACCCCAGAATCTTATGGCTTTGGTATTTGTTGGTTTCTTTCTTAGACATTATTTCTCCACATAGTGACTCCATCACTCCCAGGGTTATATCCTACCAGCTTATTATTTTTTCATCAACTTTACTGAAAGAAAATTCACATAATAGGGGCGCCTGGGTGGCTCAAGTTGGTTAGGTATCCAACTTGATTTTGCCTCAGGTCACGATCTCAGGGTCCTGGGATCAAGCCCAGTGTTGGGCTCTGCACTTAGCAGAAGTCTGATCTAGATTCTCTCTCCCCCCATTTCTCTGCCCTCCCCATCCCGCACTCTCTCTCTCTCTAAAATAAATAAATAAATCTTTTAAAAATTCACATAACATACAATTCAACCATTTGAAGTGTACAATTTAATGTTTTTTTTAATTTATTTTTTATTGGTGTTCAATTTACTAACATACAGAATAACCCCCAGTGCCCGTCACCCATTCACTCCCACCACCCACCCTCCTCCCCTTCTAACACCCCTAGTTCGTTTCCCAGAGTTAGCAGTCTTTACATTCTGTCTCCCTTTCTGATATTTCCCACACATTTCTTCTCCCTTCCCTTATATTCCCTTTCACTATTATTTATGTTCCCCAAATGAATGAGAACATATAATGTTTGTCCTTCTCCGACTGACTTACTTCATTCAGCATAATACCCTCCAGTTCCATCCACGTTGAAGCAAATGGTGGGTATTTGTCATTTCTAATAGCTGAGTAATATTCCATTGTACAAATGCAATGAAACGCCGGGACACCTGCACCCCGATGTTTAATGGTTTTAATATAGTCACAGTGCCATGTAACCATAACGACAGTCAATTTAGAACATTTCATCACTCCCAAAAGAAACCCCATATTCATTAGGAGCTACTCCCCACTTCTCCTCCAACCCTCCCAGCCCTAAGCAACCACTACTGTACTTTCTTTATGAATTTGCCATTTCTGGACATTTCATACAAATGAAGTCATAGAATACATGGTCTTTTTGATTGGCTTCTTTCACTTAATATGTTCCCAAGGTTCATCCATGTTATGGTATATATATCAATATTTTATTCTTTTTATGACTGAATATTATTCCATTGTATAGGTAGATCACATTTTGTTTATCCACTCATCAGTTAGGCATGTGGGTTGTTTCCACTTTTGGCTATTATAAATAATGCTGCTATGCACATTCCCGTGTACAAGTTTTTATATGACCATATGTTTTCAATTCTCTCTTACTTGGAGTGGAATCGCTGGGTCATATGGTAACTTGGTTTAACTTTGTAAGTGACTGCCAAAGTATTTTCCACAGTGTCTGCACCATTTCATATTCCCACCAGCAGCATATGAGAGTTCTAATTTCTCCATATCCTTGCCAACACTTGTTATTATCTGCCTTTTTGATTATAGCCATCCTAGTAGGTATGAAATGCACATAACATACAATTTACCATTTTAACTATTTTGATCTATTAACATTTTTGAGAATTTTGTAGAATTGAACTCTTAAAAAAAATAGATGAATTTTAAATATATAGAAACTGAAACCGTAAAACATCTAAATAGTAATTATAATTATTTATATAAGCAGTTTCCAAAAACTGGATTATATTCCATTAGTTACTTGGAATTCATTCCCCCCCCCCAATAGGAATAGTGTATTAAATACGGGCATAGTATCTCTATCTGAGTCAATAGCTGAAGTAGAGAGTTCTTTTCTGTTCTGCCTATTTTGGTGCCAGCTCCGAGTTGCAGAAACTAGAGACCCTCTGGGGCTGCTATTATGGGAGCTCTAAGGTCCCCATTGCTTGTTTTGCTGGGTTTCTTTGACATTTCTTTGACAGGTGACTTGACCTCCAATATAATTCCTTGCATTGCCACCAAAAATCTGAAATTATGACTTGAGAGGTTTTTTCTGTGTGTGTGTGTGTGTGTGTGTGTGTGTGTGTGTGTGTGTGGTGATAGTTTTGGAGGGCTTGACTGCCTTATTGGATAGCACAGCTTTAGATGAAGTTACTATTCTAATGACATTTGAGGATTTCTGATTTTTTAGAGTGTTTATAAATGTACCAATTGAAGCTCTTTGGTGGCTGTTACAGGCCTCAAAATTCATCTCTAGTCACAGGCAGTGGATATGACTTGCTTATATAAACTACTTGTACATTTAATACTAATTTTAGGTTACTTATGCCAATAGATATTTTATGTGAGCATTTAATAAAAAAGTGTTATACATGAATCCTCATTGGCTATGTAGTTGTGTCTCTTTAAAAAAAAATCTGTTGTTCCTGGTAGCAGTAGGCTTTTAATGCTGAGCAAGAATTGACATGTATTTATTCACTTGACATATGCATTACCTTAATTCTTGTTTAGGGAGAAATGGTAACTATTCAAATAATTGAGTTAAAGATATTTGAATAGTCAGATCTCAGAACCAGGGAAATTTACTTAAGTACAGGATTCACTTGAGATCTTGTGATAGTAATTCAAATATTCATACCTGTAACTTCTTCTGAAGTTAAAGTAGGTTTTTTTCCTTTAGTCTAATTCAGTCTAAATAGTTTGGAATTGGAAAAAGCAGCAAAGCTTGCTTTTACCAGTCTGAAAATAAACACAAATGTGAAGGCTCAGCTCTGTTTATCCTAATACTTTAGATTTCTGATGACTATTTTTTTTACTTTTTTTGTTTTATAACTGAAATAGGTTTTTTTATTTGTGAGAGAGAGAGGACACACGTGCACACACACACACACACACACACACACACACAGAGGGAGCAGGGGCAGGAGCAGGAGCAGCAGACTCACCACTGAGCAGGGAGCCCAGTGAAGGACTGGATCCCAGGACCCTGGGATTCTGACCTAAGCTGAAGGAAGACACTTAATTGACTGGGCTACCCAGGCATCCCTGAAATAGTTTTTAAAAACACATTTATTTTGTTTGTAAAGAATATATGTGCATAAGAATTCAGAACACAAATTCCTGCTTTAAAGAAAGCAATTGAAAAAAATTGATAATGTTTAATATAAGTGCCTTTTTGAAAGCCCAAAGAACTATAGATATATTAGACTAAAGGCAAGGACTATGATTTATTCATCTTATTTTTTCCCCTAGAACTGAGCATATCACTTTGAGCACAGAAGACAATGAATTAATGAATTAATCTATGATGAAGTTTATGCAACTAATTTTCTCTTCCTTGTTCTCTTCCTTGCAGTTAGTGTTAATAAGAAATAAAAATATATAAACTAAAACTTTTTTGTATGTGTTTTCCTGTAATATTTATTTCTGAAATACAGAAAATAAGTAATGGTTAAAGATTAATGTCACTTTAGCATTTCAAAATTGAGATTAACTAAAACATGTAGTACAAATTAATTACTCATATTTACAAAAAGGTGCTTTTCAAAACTTATTTGTAATTTAATAATCTATCAGATTTCTTCAAGTCATAAAGACTTAATACTTTAAACATTTTATTTGCTAAATTTGCATTTACAATTAGGTTAAGTGAGTAGCATGTGTATATCAAACATATCAAACTCAAAAGGTAAGATTTTTGTAGGAGAAAATGATTAAATGTGAATACATTTAATAAATCCACTCTAACAGTAGGTATCTTTATTTTATAGCGCAGAAAACTAAGACCTAACTTGCTGTCTTCTCTTGAGTCATATGGTGAGTTTGCTGGAGATCAAAATTAGACCCAAAGATTTCTGAATCCCAAGTTTCATGTTTCAATATTTGGTGTTAAAGGAATAAAGGAACTCATAAAATTGATGGATGTTATGTGTTGGTGCCTAGGTGACTCTGCAACTTGATGGATGACGACAACGACAACCCTTCTCAATCAAAAAGTAAGTATTGCTGCTGCAAGTGATACTAGTATGCGTGGCTTTTGTACTGATAATCTTGCTTCATGAGAATAGATGAGAGAAACAAGTATGCACATTTAAAAAATACTTAAATTTATTAAAGTAATACATGATCATAGTAAAAGAAGACAACATATAATAAAAATGTCTGTAAAGTAGAAATGAAGTGTTTCTCATCTCCAGAGGTAACTACTATTATTGGTTTGTTGTACATAATAACAAACTATTTTCTCTGCATAGACAAAAAATAAATTATTTCTAAATAAGACCATATTATATATGCTATTATGTGCCTTTAAAATTTTCTTACTCAACAATCTATCTTGAAATATTGACAGTGGTAGTACCCAGTTAAAAAAATAAGGAAGACCTATGTGTCAGACGTGGTATCAAGACTATGGCATTGACATAGATATAAATGATTTTTATATTTTTTAAAGATTTTATTTATTGATTTTTCTATTATCTGTATGTATGTGCCTTTTTTTTTAATTTGGCATTGCCTGACTGCCTAGTTTCTTAGTTCACTGATTATCATGTTAAGTGCTGATGCTTATCCAATAGACTACCAATATCCAATAGACTACCATGTATCGGAGGAGATACAAAGGAAGAAGAAAGTAATTTCTTCACTCTTACTTTGTATCTTAGTTTGGTATGAAACGTGTACAGTTAAGAAATACACATCAAGAGGGATGCCTGGGTGGCTCCGTCGGTAGAGCATCTGACGCTTGATCTCAGGGTCATGAGCTCAAGCCCCATATTAGATGTGGAGCCGACTTAAAAAAAATCCACTTTAAGAAACAGTGAGCATGGGATCCCTGGGTGGCTCAGCAGTCTGGCGCCTGCCTTCGGCCCAGGGCATAATCCTGGAGTCCCAGGATCGAGTCCCACATCAGGCTTCCTGCATGGAGCCTGCTTCTCCTCTGTCTGTGTCTCTGCCCCTCTCTCTCTCTCTCTCTCTGTGTGTCTCTCATGAATAAATAAATAAAATCTTTTTTAAAAAAAGAAACAGCAGTTTGAGATCATATATAGTAAATATTGAACTGCATGGCATAGAATGCCAATGTAGTAAAAGGTGGAGCTAAAACAAGGTCTACTGGTTTATTGAGGAAGCTGTAACTGAACCAAGAGTTGGGAATTAAGATTTTGTTGAGTATTTGCTTGAGGTTCGGTTAGTATTTTATGTAACATTTTTCTCAGTCTACATTGCCACTTCTATTAGGTAGATATTGTACCCATAATAGAGTTGAAAAAACAAGATTCAAGTAATTTCTCCAGTCACACGATTAGAAATGGTGCAATGAAGATTTAAACTATTCAATTTGATGTCAAGTTCATGTTCCTTCTACTATACTTGAATAACGTGGCCAATATAAGGTAAGGAGGAAGAATGTTTTAGATAGAAGAAACACTACAAAGGAAGACTCGAGGGGGCACAATGAGGATGGTGTTTTCAAGTATTCAGAATATGCAAATGCTAAACTGTAAGTTACTCTTTTAATTATTTGACGTAGACCATTCTGTATATGTGTTTTTAAAGTTAGACAAGAGGGGCAGCCCAGGTGGCTCAGCGGTTTAGCGCCACCTTCACCCCAGGGCCTGATCCTGGAGACCCAAGATCAAGTCCCGCATCGGGCTCCCTGCATGGAGCCTGCTTCTCCCTCTGCCTGTGCCTCTGCCTCTGTCTCTCTCTTCTGTGTCTCTCATGAATAAATTTAAAAAAATAAAAATAAATAAAGTTAGACAAGAAAGTTCATAAAACTGGTTACATTTGGAAGAGTGAGAAGGTTTTTGTTTTGTTCTGTATTTTGGTAAGTAAACCACTAAACATTAAACAACATTATGCTGAGAAATGATTTTGGCATATCTATATAGATGAGGAAATTAAATTTAAAAAAAATTTAAAAGAATAGTGCCTATATGTTAAGGTGCTTGGTTTTTTCTAAAGATTTTATTTATTTGAGGTAGAGAGTGAGAGTGAAAGAAAGATCACACAGTGGGGAAGAAGGTGAGGGAGAGGGACAAGGAAAAGCAAACTCCCCACTGAGCAGGGAGCCTGACTCAGGGCTCCATCTCAGGACCCCGGGATCATGACCTGAGCTGAAGGCAGACGCTTAACTGACTGAGCCATCCAGACGCCCCAAGGTGTTTCTTTTGTAAGCCATCCCCAGATCACTATTTTCACACACTAATTTTGAGTCAAAATTAGAAATGACATTTAATCTAGTAAAATTACCTTTAGAAATGATTGCATTTAACAAATAAAGATATTATTGTCTGAAAAAAACAGATGATTATTCTCTATGCCAGAATCCCAGAGTTATTTTGTTTTGTTTTGTTATTTTTTAGTTGTTTCTCCATCCACATCTCACTCCATATATCCAGTACCACTTAATCTGTTCTCATTGCTATTATATTTAGGGGCTCCCTCAATACTTTTTTAAAAGATTTTCTTTATTTGAGGGGATCCCTGGTGGCTCATAGGTTTAGTGCCTGCCTTCGGCCTAGGGCCTGATCCTGGAGTCCTGGGATCGAGTCCCACATCAGGCTCTTGCATGGAGCCTGCTTCTCCCTCTGCCTGTGTCTCTGCTTCTCTATCTCTCTGTGTCTCTCATGAATAAATAAATAAAATATTTTAAAAAATAGGGATCCCTGGGTGGCGCAGCGGTTTGGCGCCTGCCTTTGGCCCAGGGCGCGATCCTGGAGACCTGGGATCAAATCCCACGTCGGGCTCCCGGTGCATGGAGCCTGCTTCTCCCTCTGCCTGTGTCTCTGCCTCTCTCTCTCTCTGTGACTATCATAAATAAATAAAATATATATATATATTTTAAAAAATAAATAAAAGATTTTCTTTATTTGAGAGAGAGAAAGAGAACACAAGCAGGGGCAGGGACAGAGGAAGAAGCAGACTCCCAGTTGAGCAGGGAGCCCAACGCAGGGCTCTACCCCAGGACCCTGAGATCATGACCTGAGCCAAAGGCAGATGCTGAACCACCCAGGCACCCCCTCATTACTTTTTAAAAAGCATAACAATGCATGCATAGTTTTTGAAAAGAAATAATCTGAAAATTGTAAGTGCATAACCAGTTTCTTGAACGGTAAGTGTGAGAGAGAGTGGTGTGCATGTGTTCTGGGCCTGTTACTCCCTATTTTTGTAAGGCATTCATTTTCAATAGTTGAACTTTTTTTCTAATAGTTATTTCCATATTTATAAAATTTTTTATTTTTATTTATTTATTTATTTTTGTTTTTTTATTTTTATTTTTTTTATTTATTTATGATAGTCACACAGAGAGAAAGAGAGAGAGGCAGAGACACAGGCAGAGGGAGAAGCAGGCTCCATGCACCAGGAGCCCGACATGGGACTCAATCCCGGGTCTCCAGGATCGCGCCCTGGGCCAAAGGCAGGTGCCAAACCGCTGTGCCACCCAGGGATCCCCATATTTATAAATTTTTAACACATTCACATACTGCTGTCTCTTAAATCAAACTTTTTTTGCCATTATCCAATAATTTTTCTCCCAAGGAACAAGATGATTTTTTTAAGATTTTATTTACTTATTCATGAGAGACACAGAGAGAGAGAGAGACAGAGACATAGGAAGAGGGAGAAGCAGACTCCCTGCAAGGAGCCCAATGTGGGACTTGATCCCAGACTCCAGGATCACACCATGAGCTAAAGGCAGATGCTCAACTGCTGAGCCACCCAGGTGTCCCGGAACAAGATGATTTTAGTCTACTGATGCTTACCCCTCCCTCCAAGCATCTCCCAAATATTGTTCACTGTTTAGTATAGTACTATGGTATTAATGTTATGGATAAATTCCCTTTTTCTCTTTCTTGTGTATACCCAGATATTTAAATTTTACATTTTTTAAGATTTGCTATTTTCTTTTATTTGTTATTGAAGTATAGTTGACTAAATATGCTAAGTTTTATTAAAATATATAGCTAAGTCTTCTTACACCCTTCTGTAGCCTCTTAACTCAATTTTCTACACGGTAAAACTGATCAGGTAATCTAACATTTTAATTTTTCGATCTTTGTGTGTGTGTGGTCTCCTGGAGACATTCCTCCTGGGAATAATGTTCTCTTGCTCTACTCTGGCTGGTTGTTATCTAGACCTATTGACTAGCTATTATCCTGGAACTTTCTCTGTATTGTGTTGAATGTTATGTTTTCTGCATTCTCTATCTTCCTCCTTCTGAAATCCCGTATTTTGGTGGATTCTTCCTAAGAAAGGGTGAATGGAGGGTAAATTTTGCATGATATTGGTGATCTTTATTTTTTTTCTTTTTTTTTAATTTTTTTGTTTATTTATGATAGTCACAGAGATAGGCAGAGGGAGAAGCAGGCTCCGATGTGGGATTCGATCCTCGGTCTCCAGGATCGCGCCCCAGGCCAAAGGCGGCGCCAAACCGCTGCGCCACCCAGGGATCCCTGATCTTTATTTTTGATGAAAGAATATATACCTTAAGCTTGATGAAAACCTTGGCTGGCGGATACAGAATTCTAAATTGAAAATTATTTCCACTAATACTTTTGAAAGCATTACTCATTCTCTCTCTCTCTCTCTCTCTCTCTCTCTCTCTGATTTTAGGATAGTTTCTGTCTCCAGCATTTTCAAATCTCATGATGTATTCTTCTGTAGATTTTTTTCTTGATTATTTTGCTGGGTTCTGGTAGGCCTTTTTAATCTGGACATTTATGTTCTTTAGACCTGGGAATTTCTTTTGTGTTTTTCCTTTGATTACATCCCCTTTCCTTTTTCTCTGTTATTTTTCTGGAACTTTTATTAGGTGAGTTGTACCGTTGAAATTGATTTCTAATAACTTCATCTACTTTGTGTGTGTGTGTGTATTGTCTTTTAGTTCCTTTTATAGGGTATTTATTCAACTTTGGCGTTTGGGTTTGGGGGTTGTTCTTTTACTGAATTTTGGCTGTCTTATTTTTAAAATTTATATTTTCTGAATGATACTTTTTATAACATTCTTGTCTTATTTCTCTGAAAATGCTAATTACATTCTCTCTAATAACTTGCTTTCTGTACTGTCTCTGTTTTCTTTCAGATCTTTTAATCTGTTTTAATGATTTGGTCTTTCACATTGGAGGTTTAGTAGCATTGGTGGTTCAATGGTAGAATTCTCACCTGCCACATTGGAGGTTTAGTCATATTTCTGGTACTTACTGGTTGTCTACCCATATTTAAGAATGAGGCATTAAAATGCTTCCTTGGGGGCAGCCCAGGTGGCTCAGCAGTTTAGCACCGCCTTTGGCCCAGGGCGTGATCCTGGAGACCCGGGATCGAGTCCCACGTTGGGCTCCCTGCATGGAGCCTGCTTCTCCCTCTGCCTGTGTCTCTGCCTCTCTCTCTCTGTCTCTTGTGAATGAATAAATAAAATCTTTTTAAAAAATAAAAAATAAAATGCTTCCTTAGAACTCTGCTTGGCCAGCACTAGTAGACTGGTGGTATTCCCAGTATGTTTTTTGCTTAGTTTCTTCAGGTGAGAAATGTCTCATCTTTCCTGAGATGGAACAAACCTCACGTAAGTCCCCTATTTTCATTCTTGCACCTCGTCCCTGCTTTGCTCTGTACAGCCCTGGTGTTTCTGAACCTAATTCAGTTTTTCTAGTATATCTCCAACCTATTACCTCTTTATTTCCTTTTTGTTAATATAATTATATATAGTTATAATCATATTCTGTTCATAAAACTGAAATTCCTTTTGATTGGATCTGATTATTCTTTTTTAAAGTTTTTATTAATTCCAGTTAGTTAACATCCAGTGTAATATTAGTTTTAGGTGTACAATATAGTAAGCACTTCTATACAACACCTGGTACTCATCAAACCAAGTGCATTCCTTAATCCCCATCACCTACTTCACTCATTCCTCCATGAAACCATCAGTTTGTTCTCTATAGTTAGAAATCTGATTCTTGGTTTGCCTCTCTCTATCTTTTTTCCCCTTATGCTATGCTCATTTGTTTTGTTAAATTCCACATGTAAGTGGAATCATATGGTGTTTGTCTTTCTCTGACTTACTTCACTTAGCATAATACTCTCTAGCTCCATCCACATTGTTGCAAGTGGCAAGATTTCATTCTTTTTATGGCCAAGTAATATTCCACTGTATATACATACCATATATATGTGTGTGTGTGTGTGTGTGTCCATTCATCAGTCAATGGACATTTGGGCCATTTTGATAATTTGGCTCTTGTAGATAATGCTGCTATAAACATAGGGGTGCATGTATCCCTTTGAATTAGTATTTTTGTGTCCTTTGGGTAAATACCTAGTAGTGCAGTTGCTGGATTATGGGGTAGTTCTGTTTTTAACTTTTTGAGGATCCTCCATACTGTTTTCCAGAGGGACTGCACCAGTTTGCATTCCCACCAACAGTGCAGAAAGGTTCCCCCTTCTCCATATCCTCGTCAACACCTGTTGTTTCTTGTGTTCTTAATTTTATCCTTCTGACAGGTGTGAGGTGATATCTCATTGTAGTTTTCTTTTTTTTTATTTTTATTTTTTTTTTAATTTTTTATTTATTTATGGTAGTCACACAGAGAGAGAGAGAGGCGCAGAGACACAGGCAGAGGGAGAAGCAGGCTCCATGCACCGGGAGCCCGATGTGGGATTCGATCCCGGGTCTCCAGGATTGCGCCCTGGGCCAAAGGCAGGCGCCAAACCGCTGCGCCACCCAGGGATCCCTCATTGTAGTTTTCATTTACAAGTTTTGGATTTGATTATTCTTAAAATTTATTGGCAACTACTAATAACTACTGTCATCTGTTACTTAGCCGGCTAGCTTAATTTTACTAGTCTAGATCTTAGAAATTGAATTGCATTTCTTACTTTTGGTAGCATGTACTGACTGCAAATATCAATTCAGTAATTAACATTAAGATTGTTAAGTTTATATCTTAAGTATCATACTATGCATTGCAAAAAAGTTATCTAAAAAATAAGATGTGGGGGCGCCGGGGTGGCTCAGTGGTTGAGTGTCTGCCTTCAGCTTGATCCCTGAGCTGATCCTGGGATCGAGTCCCACATAGGGCTCCCTGAATGGAGCCTGCTTCTCCCTCTCCCTCTGCCTCTGCCTTTCTCTCTGTGTCTCTCATGAATAAATAAATAAAATCTTAAAAAATATAAGATGTGTTTCTCCTTTTGAAAATTAGATAATTCAAAAATGGCAGAACTCTTTATGGAATGTGAAGAAGAAGAGCTGGAACCATGGCAGAAGAAAGTTGAAGAAATTCTGGATGAAGATGATGATGAGCTGATCTTTGTTGGAGAGATATCAAGTTCAAAACCAGCCATTTCAAGTAAGCATTTATTTCAGGGAAGTAAAGTTTTATAAGTTGCTGTTTCTAATAGGAAAACCCGTGGACTGTCTTATACATCCTTGTTATTCTATAAAGAGTTGGAGCATACAGGTCAGTAAGAATTTGTGAGAATCAGAGGGAGGATGTGGTTGGGGACTTGAGTAGGGTGAAGAGGTTGAAATATCATTTCAGAGGAAAGGGAAATGTTAACTAAGTTAACTAAAGATTAAGATTACCTAACAGCACTATAAGCCCTCTGAAATTGGAAATCATAAGTTTAGTGGAGCTAAGTAGCCTATTCACCTCTTAATTGTTAATTTTTCTTTTTCTCCTTTAAGCCCAAGCATACTTAGAAAAGGAAGTGTTTGGAATGCCTTGCTTAAAATATCAGAATACTAAATAAGTTTGTGTTAGTCTCTGATGGGGGTTCTCATATCCAGGCAACTACCTCATTACAGTGTCATCTTGAATCATGGCTACAAAATGAACAGGCACTGCATGATTATACAATCTCTAGTATGTGTACCACTATGGGCTATAGTTTCTGGCCACACCCATCTTCCAGCAACTCCTCATTATATTCATGAAGGAAGGAAGGTCTGGTCTTTAGCCACTGTACTTGTACAGTGCAGGCAGTTAGCACACTTAATCATCTTGGCTTTCTAGCAGAATCCAGTAATTTGGTGGATTGTTAGATTTCAGTTAGAGTAATTAGACTTGATATTGTGATAATGTTATAGTGATGACACTTGTCAAAGTGAAAAGTGTGTAAACTGCAGAGGAACAACATACTGAATTTTGGGGTACAAAGATGAAGTAGGTTCTTTTTCATTATATTTACTTTTTTTAAGCCAGGATAATTTAGCAAAGAATGTAGCCAGCATACCAGTGTTCTCTTACTTACCTAGGCAGTGTGTAATATTGTGGTTAAGAAATGAGTTTTTAATTTTTTGAAAACCCTGTTCTTCTCTTGACTCTAAACTTCGAATAGCACTTCTATTCAGTTTTATCAGAGAGAGAATAATATAATTTAATTCTCAATATCATTTCCTGCGGCAAATTGAGAGATGCTAAGTGGAATGCCACTTCAATTATAAAATGAAGTAAGTATGTTGGCATGTTTGTTGCTGATAGTGGAACAGAATATTATTATTTTTGTTTCCTAGTTGCTGTGATTATTTTTATCCTAAAATATTACCATATTTCAAAATTATTGTTCAGATCATCTTATTGAAAGCATAGCCGTTCATGTTGGATTTATATCAACATGTTCAATAACATGTTCAATAACAGCTAACTGTTAACTAGGATAATGTGTATTAGTTTTAAGTGATTCTATCAGAAAGAAACTTGACCCCAGTGAAATTTCTTTTCTAAATGAACTCAAAATTTAAATGATTTTATTGATGTTTTATGTGTGAGCCATAAAATATTTTTGGTATATGGAACATGAGCTAAATATTTATATAGAACCACCATAGGGCAGCCCAGGTGGCTCAGCAGTTTAGCGCCACCTTCAGCCCAGGGCCTGATCCTGGAGACCCGGGATCGAGTCCCACGTCAGGCTCCCCGCCTGAAGCCTGCTTCTCCCTCTGCCTGTATCTCTGCCTCTCTCTCTCTCTCTCTCTCTCTCATGAGTAAATAAATAAAATCTTTTTAAAAAAGAACCATCATGAAGTTGGGGAGATGATAAAAAGTTGTGTTTGATAGATTACAGTCACCAAAAAGTACTATAGGTTTAACTCTTTAATGGCTTGAGTAAATACTTATTTTAAATTTCTGAATGAAAACAATATCAAGTTGGTTGAGATTTTTCTCCTAGAAGACTTCTGTAGTACCCAGTCTTAGAGAACTGAATTTCCATTATCATAAAACAACCTACTGTTGTGTGACCCTTTACTTTATAGAATTATTCTATGACATCTGATTCTTTTCTACTGGGAGGAGAAAAAGGAAAAATTTTGAGGTTTTATGGGATTTTTAAAATGCTTCCACCTTTTCCTGATGAGCAATTTTAGGCAAATCTCTACTTTTCCAAATTTTTGATTCCTCAATAACCTAGAAGTTATGGGTTCACATGGGTACAAGAGTGAGCAATCATAAACTGATACATAGGGTTGTGAGAGACTCCAATTGACTTTTGGTATAATAGTAGATTTGAGATACTCTGGTAAACTCTAAATTTAGTCTGCAGTCTTCAGTAGTGTCTTTTCAGAATTTCAGTGTTACAGATAATATGATCAGCTTATCCATGATGAAACTTACAGGGTTTTAGGGGTATGAATGTGGCATGGGGAATGGGGAAGGGTTTGATCTGGAATCACCATTGAGAGAAAGAAATATACTTCAATTATTAGTTGTCTGTGGATATATTTTTGGAGTTTTCTTATTTTAATATACAAATAATGAATTTTAAAATAAATACAATTTTTGTAGATATTTTGAACAGAGGTAACCCCAGCTCATCTTCAAAGGGAATAAAGAATGAGACACTCACTCAAGGTATAGCATTATTATACCATTTTAATCTTAAAGTAAAATATTTTGACAAAATTGGTTGTATAGAAAAATATTCAATATATTGTGTAATTTTAAAATGCAGGTGCTACTGATCCATTCAAGCCTGCAAGTCAACACTACAAAGATCCAACATCAAATCCAGTGGCTGCCTTGCCTAGATGTCATCCTGAATCTAAATCTTCACAAAACTCTATTGTTCAGAATGTGTCTAAACCTGTAAGTGTTTCTGAAACTACACAATTAGCTCAGGGACACATTGAATATTATAATACCCAGTTAGAATTGTGGACTATCATAGCTAGTCACCATTCCATAATCACAATCAGAAAATGTCACTATCTTTATGACAACTCAACCAATACCTGTAACTGTAGGAACTAACCAACTTGTCAGTAAATCAGGTAATATGCTTAAATTAACTAGGTATAATATTGAAAACTATGCTATCTAAAGGTGAGTAAAAAATAATCAGTAATGAATGTTGTATAATGACAAAATTCCTGAGAGGGTAAACAGAACCGTATTCTTATTTGGGAAGATTGTTCTGAGGTCATTGTTGCTGTTTGCTTTGAAAACATACTTTCATGGCTTAGCTTTTAAAAATTTTAACAGAAGTAATATTTAATGGTATTATTTAACATTTGTTATTCTGTTATTATGGGTAAGTCTTTATGCTGTATATAAATTAATATATTTAATTCTTCTGATTTCCCTATGAGGTAGGCATGATTATCATCTCCATTTAATAGTTGAGGAAACAGACTCAGGCTAAATAAACCACTCAAGGCCATAGCTGGTAAATCAAGGATGGATCTGGGATTTCAATCCAGGTTAGCCCAGGGGCTTTATTTTTTTTTTTTTTAAGATTTTATTTACTTTTTTGAGAGAGCATAAGCGGGGAAGGGGCAGAGGGAGAGGGACAAGCAGACTCCCCTGCTGAGCAGGGATCCTGATGTAGGGCTCAATCCCAGGACCCTGAGATCATGACCTGAGCCAAAGTCAGATGCCTAACCAACTGAGCCACCCAGGTGCCCCAGCCCAGAGGTTTTTAAAAATGCATGTACACCTATCCATTCATACATTTAAGTATTGCTATACATAGAAATATTGCCTTAAAGCAACATTATAGTTCACAGAGTATTAGGGTTTCCTTAAAACCTTTTCAGGGGTTCATGAAGTTAAAACTGTTGTGATAATTATGCTGAGACATTTCTTCTTTTCAGTGTGTCAGCATTTGTACTGAAGATGCAAAAGCAATGGAGGGTAAAACTGCTGGTGCCTTAATTTGAATGAAGGCAATGGCACCAAATGGTACTGATAGTTTTTCATTAATGACCATCAAGCACTCACAGTAGAAAAATTTCACTTTCACTTGAGAATAACTTTGAAGAAGTGATAAATTACTATTTTTATTAAAATTTATTTTGAAATACTCTGCGATGAAATGGGTAGTATGCATAAAGGACTTCTGTATCTACACTATGAAGGTTTTCTTGAGGAAAACCACTTGAATTGCAAACTGAACTAGCTGCTGTTTTAATGGAACACCATTTTTGCTTGAAAGGATGATCGACAAAGCACCATGTATTAATGATCGCAACGTAACAATGGTATCACAAAATTCAGCAGCTTAAAGCAGTATACACTTATTATCTCATGGTTTCTCTTAGGAGTCAGTGCATGGCTTTCCTGGGTCCTCTGCTTCAAGGTCTCAAAAGGCTGTGATCAAGGTGTCAGCCAGAGCTGCCATATCATTTAATACTGCTTCCAAACTCGCATGGTCATTGGCAGTATCCAGTTCTTTGTGGGTTGTCAGGCTGAGGGCATCAGTTTATTGCTGCTGTCAGCCAGAGACTGCCCTCAGTTCTTTGCCATGTAAACCTTCCTCACATGGTGGCTATTTTAAAGCCAGCTGTGAAAAGTGAGTCCTCAGCAAAACGAGCTAACACAATCATGTACGTTCAGTCACATTTGCCACATTCTGTTGGTTAGAAGCAATCACAGGCTCCCCCCACGCTCAAGGAGAGATTACACGAGAGTGTAAATATCAGGAGGTAGTCATGGGGGCCACTTCTAGAATCTGCCACACAGTTTTTCAGTCCTTAAAAATGTACAAAGCATGCTTGTGATAGAAAAAAAAAAAAGCCTGATTGTATTCTTGCAAGTGATAAGATTTGAGCTTTCAAGCAAAAATTAGATTTTTGTGGGTGGGGTGCCTGGCTGGCCCAGTTGGAGGAGCATGTGACTCTTGATTTTGGAGTCGTGCATTTGAGCCCCACATTGGGGCTTTAAATAAAACCTTTTTAAAAACTAGATTTTTGGCAAACTTGTATCTGCATTCTGAAACAATTAATAGTAATATGAGTCCTGGAGTAGTCCAAGAAACCTAGATGGAAAATGAAAGACTTGAGTGTTGATTCTGTTTCTAGCTAAAGCATTGTTATAACCTCAGTGGGCTTCACTTTCTTCATTTTGTAAAAAGATTTTGTTTATTCATGAGAGACAGAGGCAGGCTCCATACAGGGAGCCCGATCCCAGGACTCCAGGATCACGCTCTGAGCTGAAGGCAGGTGCTTTAACCACTGAGCCACCCAGGCATCCTGCTTTCTTCGTTTTTAAAATGAGAATCTGGACCCAAACCACTGGCTCTCAAACTTGGAGCCTCTAGGCAACCACAGCTGTTCTTAATAAAAACTTAATAGGTGTTCCTGATAACGACAGGCTGCCGTAAATGCTAAAATTATTTTATTTTAGCTGGAATCAGACTGATTCAGTGGTTTCTCATGCTATCATAAGTGTTTGGCATTTAAGAAAAGCAAAATCAAAAACAAAACAAAAAAGGAATATGATTATTTACATGGAGACAGATGAAAATTATTAGGTCCTACCTTGGACCTAGGGAAGGAGAACAAATGGAGGGGGTAGTATCTTTCATATTTAAAAAATTAGAAACTAGAGCTCATTCAGACTCAGGACTTTTTGTTTTTGTTGGCATGGTTGTTTAATCCAGGCTCCCCAATCAATTTCTCAGTCCACCAGACCTTTAAAAACAGATTTTTGTCATTTGATCTGGAGTGAGGTCTGGACGTAATATATATTTTTTTAACTCTCTAGGTGATTCTAATGTGAGCCAGGGTGGAGAATGACCGATCTATATTTTTAAATAAATTGAAAATCCTATGTAAGGAAATTTTCTCTGAAAATTTTAAGCTTTTTTTCTTCTTTTTACCACAACAACTCTTTAGGGCAGTCTAGAAGATTATTATTGTCCCTTTTAATGTCAGTGTGATATAGTTTAAGGGCCCAGGCTTTTTTTTAAGTAGGCTTCATGCCCATAGGGCTTGAACTCAGGACCCTGAGATCAAGACCTGATCTGAGATAAGGTGGGACGGATGCCTTGAGTGCCTGAGTCAGTTAAGTTTCTGGCTCTTAGATCAGGTCGTGATCTCCATGCCCGGAGCCTCCTTAGAGAAAAAAAAAAAAAGAGTCAGATGCTTAACCCACTGAGCCATCCAGGTATCCCAAGAACCCAGGCTTTATAATCAAGCCAGCCTTGGTTCTAATTCCAGCTTTAGCATCAATAACAAGCTGGGTTGTATTGGGAACCTTACTTAACTTTATTGAACTTTAGTTTACCTATTTATAAAGTAGGAAATAATATTAGGTCTTTATTAGTACTGTTGTGATAACTACTTGATATAATACATGTACTGTAAAAGAGTCAAGTACATTTTAAAATAGACAATAATTGATGGCTGTTATTTCAGTTGGAAAGGTGAAAACTTGAATCTCAGAAGTGAATGGCCCAAGGCTTCACAGTTAAATAAATGGAGGTCTTTTTTTTTTTAAGGATTTTATTTATTCATGAGAGACAGAGAGGCAGAGACATAGGCAGAGGGAGAAGCAGGCTCCCTCCTGGGAGCCCAATGCGGGACTCAATCCTAGGACCCCAGGATCATGACCTGAGCCAGAGGCAGATGCTCAACCACTAAGCCACCCAGGCGTCCCTAAATAGAGGTCTTTTAATCCCAGTTTTTTGCCTCTTGTACCTCGCTGTTCTATTTGTTATCTTTCTGAACTATCTTGTGAGATATAAAAACTTCCCAATTGGAGAATTATTTTAATAAGTTATTTGTTGAATAATATGTCTGCTCTCTGAAATGGTGATACTTAATTGGCCAGAGTTATCACCTAGGAAAAGGTTTAAAGTATTAACTTTATTTGGAGGAACTTTTGTGAAAGAGCTGTTTGGAGAATTGCTAGTGAATATTTTCCATTTTTAAGTGCAAATATTTGGAGAAAATATGTACCTTGCAGGAAGATTATGCTTGGGTACAGTTAAGTCATAAAGCCATTATCGACTCATATAGCCATGTTATGTAATAAATGTCAAGGCTCAAATGCAGAAATCTGTTTTATGCTCAAATTCTAGGAGTGGAATGGTTTGGGTCAGTTTAGTATGTGCCTCCATAACTTCTTACTAAACCCATGTAAACAGAAAATTTAATAACAAAGTAAAATTCTTAAAACCTGATTTTTCTCAACTTGTAAGCACAAAACATGCAAGCAAGAGCCTTATATTCCTATTGTAAAGGTACTATTTATGGGGGTGGTATTTAGAAAAGAAACAGAAAATGATACATATTGTACTTTGATTTTGTTTTTGGCAGATGGTTAGTGTGTATAGAATATATCAATTAGAATTATTTCATACACAGATATCTGTTCTTTTTTTCACTGAATTTTATATCGGAAACATTTTTGTTTTTGGTTATTTTTCAAAAGCATGATGTTACATTAGTCTATCATTTAATTTATCTAATAATTTCTCCTCCATTGTTGGACATACAGGTTTTTATTTTTTCCTATTATAAATAATTCTCCATTAAATATTTTCATTTCGTTAACATAAATTCATGTAAGTGGAATATTTGAGTCATAGAGTATGAACTTTTTGGGCACTTGGGCATTTGGGTGGCTCAATCAGTTAAGCATCTGCCTTCAGCTTAGGTCATGATCCCAGCCCTGAGTCCAGCTCCCTGCTCAGTGGGGAGTCTGCTTTTCCCTCTCTCTCTGCTGCTCCCCCTGCTTGTGCTCTCTTGCTCTTTCTGCCAAATAGATAAAAGAAAAATATTTTTAAATAAAGGATATTAACTTTTTAATGCCCTTGATAAGATATTGCCAAAATTTTCTCGCAGAAAAGCTGTACCAAAATGTCTACTTTGCCAATAATATTGTGATTTTTTTAATTATAACTTTTAATTTCAAATTAAATTAAGAATTATAGAAAAATTACAGAAGTAATCCAGAGTTCCCATATAACCCATATCCGCTAAATGCTAATTTTGAGAGTAATAATTATCTCAGTGTTTTATAGTTTATTAGTAATTAAATTATTAAGGTGTTATCTTTATAGTATTGTTATATAGTTAAGTTTACCTTTATAAAAGTTTATGAAACAAAATATAACTTTTTACAGGATTTTACAAAGAATTCGTCGCAAGTTGAATCGGATGATTCTTCAGATTTACTGTTTGACTTGACCCAGGATACAATTCCATTGTCTCAAGAGGGATCAACAGTTTATATAGAAGGTTTGGCTTAGCACTTTTCTGAATATAATAAAAAGAAACCTGATGAATATACATTGTGGAATGCATTTCTATTTTAAACCCATACCTTCATGTTAAGCTTTTCCATATACCGTAAGATAGAAGCTAATAAACCATGAATGCCTTTCTTGTGTGATTTTTTTTCTATAAATTTCTACTTAATAATAGGATATTGTATTTCTTACTATTAAGTTAGCTAACATGTATTTCTTGAGCTTGTTCTCACTTGGAACCAGCCATGGGCTGAAAAATCTTAATATAATTTCTGTGAGTCTAGGCAGTCTCCTGGTGGCCTAAAACTATTTTTAAAAAAAGTATTGATCATTTAGAAGGCCATGAATATGAGTAAAAGTACATGGTTATAGTTTATTTTTTAAATAGGCTAGTGTCTTTCTTTCCGAATAAATTATGTTGATATGATAGTTAAATATGATTAAAGAGTATTCTTATAAAAAGAGAATATTATAAAAATAGTAATTTGTACACAGTAAAGATCCATTGAAAGAATAATGAAAATTTCCAATTGAAGAATTACAATTCTTTGTGTACAATAACAAAGTTCTTCATTAACTTGAAATAAATTAGTATACCATGAAGGAATTTTATTTAGTTGAAAAATTCCCCATAATCAAAGCAATTGCTTAGTATATTAGTAAATTTGTTAAATTTCACTAGATGGACAGATGTACATAGAATTTTTTAATGTTTAAATTGTTTACTAACAAATTCATATATATTTACCAAATCAAAATAGAAAAAATTATAGTGATATGTTTGCCAAAAATACTTTTTCCCACTTTAATAAATGTGGGTTGTTACTTATCTACATGTCACTTACCTAGTTAGTAAAATAGCCGAGAACCAAAATAAACGAGGAGGTAAAGTAGTCTGAAATTTGATTTTATAAAGTACATGATCATTATTCATAGAAAAAGTCTGAATTATTGAAGATTCTACCTGGTAATGACAGTGAGGCCTACTATCTCTCTAAGTTGTATTTCAGGGAGTGGAACTTTGCTTTGATGGTAAATAGGGTGACAGTTAATTAGGAAGGTGTAGGTTTGAGCCTGTATCCTAAAGATTTTTGTAGCCTTTATCAAGTCACCTCTTTACACTTCAATTTTCTCATTTTATTGAAATATGTGCTTTTATTTTTCTCAGGTAATACATTCATTCTCCAGACCTGAAGTCCATTTGAAGATATAATTTTAATTCTTGCTCTACTTATCTCAGGGCTGTTTTGAGGCTCAAATGAGATAAGTGACAAATGAAAAATGCATTAAACCTTTAAAGGATTTGATAATAAACAGTTCTTAGAATAATAATTATGAATGGTAATATGTATTATGTGTTCAGAAGCATGCTTAATATACTCCTGTCAAGGATGATCACAGAAAGTTCTTGGAGGTTTGATTTGAACTTGATTTTGAAGGAGAATAGGATTTTTACTGGCACTGTTGAAAATAGTGAACAGCACAAGCTGGAGACAATAGAGATAAACAAGTTAAAGGGTTAAAATTTAAAACTATTGAGCTCAGAGTGATTTTATTTAACTTGGAGATTCACTCGTGGTTTTAAAAATTATATACACAACAGTCTATTTTTACTATACAGCCTGCGAGATAACTAGTTGCCAAAATACCAGTACTCATTGGTAACCTAAGCATCTAGGAATGTTAGTGATTACACAGAATCAGTCCCAAATGCCTGCAGTATAGCTGTCAGTAACCATGTGCTTGAAGATGGAGAAAAATCATTTCTGTGGTATCTCAAAGAATGAAACACAGATTTGACAGAGGAGCCCACAATGCTCTCATCTTCCTTGTATTTCTCTATTCTACTCCTCCTCTTAGTGTACAGTTGGGAGCATTAAAATATGATGTGCAGTTTTATTTTTTTATTTTTTATTTATCTTTTTTTTGTCATGTGCAGTTTTAGAATATCACAAAGTACAATTGTGTGTTATTTTCAAAAAGACTTTTGCTATGTCTGGTTATTACCTAAATATGCCCACTTGTCTTGCAAATGCCCTGAATTACATGATCCTTTAGCCTTTAAAGTGATGATTTTCTAGCTCAGAACTATGTAGTAATGAAATCTCCTCAAAAAGTCTAATTTTTTAAAACAAAGGTAAAAGAAGAGTTTTTATATCTGCCTCGGAATATAGTTTGAAGACCATTACTAGCTTTTTAAACCTTTTCATATGAATGAGCAAAGTATTGTTCAAGATTAGTTGTTTGTTCATAAGGAATAAACAGAAAATTTAAACCCATCATGTTGTTAATAAGTGGGAAAAGAACCAATTTGAGTTTTCCATTAGACATCTTAAGTTTTTTTTTAAGTATCTTAAAGGGTTTCTCCAAATTTTTAGAATAAAGGTTGTTTTTGTTCCCAAAGACAAATGTATTTGAGCATCTAAAGATAAATTCATTTGTGGGAATTGAGTTTAGAACATTGTAAAAAAATAAAAATAACAAAAAATAAAAAAAAACATTCTTTGTGCTTTAATTTTTTTTCTTTTTTTGCTTAGGACTCTTTTGGTCTGACTTCTTTTATGATTCCTATATGTATTTCTTTATTTGAAAGTATTTTTAGAATTTTCTTATATTAAAAAGTTTATTTCATGAATTGTTCAAATATGTGTAGTTCAAAATAGCTGTTGTACAATTTCTTTCTGCCTATTGATCTTATAAGTTTTTTGATCATAAATTTTGATCATTCTGTCATTTGTATTATCTAATTAGATTATTTAATTTAGCTTCAAAAAGGTTTTACTTAAATTCAAATATAAAGCCATTTTAGTAGCATTTGTAAGCAGTGTTCTATACCAAAGTATTTATACATATTTCTCCCACTATTTAAATATTGTAGGTATAGATCAGACTCTACCTATATTAAAACGTTCTTCTGCTTCTAAAGTAAACAGTGTTACTCCAAAAAAGCCAAAGACCAACGAAAGTGTTTCTGAAATAAGTCCTTGTGCTTCATTGTCTTTAACTAACTCTCCTCCAGCGACATCTTCCCATGTTATGATATCAAAAGGTAAATACGAATCTGGGATATAAAATAGAAATTATATTATTTATACATAAATTTTAGAAATTGTGATGAATTTTTAAACTTTTATTACTGATTATTTAATGTTTAAAAAAGAATTTGAGCCTTAAAAGTCCTTAATCTATTTTAGGTACAAATACCTCATCATCTCCCCATAAAACTGGAACACCTTTTCTAAGATCTTGTCCAAAGTGCAATGTGAAATTTAATCTTCTGGATCCTTTGAAATATCACATGAAGGTAAATCTTTTTCAAAGGTTAATTTTTAAAAATATTGACAAATCTCTGAAAAGACTAAAGATTGGAATATAGTAAATGCTAGTTTGTCCAGGTATTTAAATAAGAAATCTTCTCCTTGGTATTTCTATATAACTTAAGTAAAAATTGATATTCATGATGACTATCTTTATACAAGATTTTAAAATCTTTCCCAATCATGAAATCTTAAAAATTAGGCTTATATGTACTATAGTATATGCATATATTTTGGGGATGAGTATTAGAAAATACCAAGTAATCCTTGATAATTTTATTAGATGTAAAAATGACTTTATCAACCATAAAATTATGGGTAAAAATATCCATTTTCTGGAACTGGATGCCGAAGTAAGGTGAAATTGACAATGTGTGGGAGTTGCTTTAAAACTAAGGATGCTAGATCAAAGCTTTAGTTGTTGCTTTGTCTGAGAGTTGTGATTGTCATTGATCTCTCTGAGACTTGAGAAAATACATTAAACACAGTATATAGTACTTTAAGAAATGGAAGAAATAGACCTAAGTGAAGAGGGGATCTTCCCTGTCTCTGACCTCTTTAAAGTATTATATCTAGAAGACTTTGTAAAAAGCCCGGTGTTTATCTTAGTGACAGCCCTAAGAGTGCAGATGTTGGAGCTTTCCCAGGTAAATAATTTATTTCCCAGATCTTAACATTTCTTTCTCTCCATTTCTGGCATTTTGCCATTGCCCAGATCTCTGGGCAAATCTCATTTGTAAAATCATTTCCCCCAACCAGCAAAAATGGTCCAGGTTCCCAGATGGTTCCCAGATAAGTGAGTCCTGCACACGACAGCCACTGAGTCATGCAGGAGCTGCAACCTTTGTCCGGTAGGGTCCCCAGGCAGCTGGCACACACATGTGGCATTTGAATCTCTATGTATATGTAGGGTGCCTGGGCAAGACAGTCAGTTAAATGTCTGACTCTTGATCTTGGCTGAGGTAAGCCCTTGATATTAGGGTGGTAAGTTCGAGCCCTGTGTTGGGTGGACCCATGCCCAGGGTGGACCTACTTAAAGAAAAAAAAGAATCTCTTTGCATATTGTATTTTAGCTTTTAATGAAAATAATGTATTAATCAGAATATTTTATTGACTAGGTCATGCCATTCTTCAAACTTCTTGTAAGACAGGCATTTTGTTTGGTGCTTAATCTTTCCTGTAACCTAAAAATTCCTTTTTTTTAAGTTATTTTTTCTTTGGTGACATATGCATGTCACATTACTCAAAATCTTAGTCTTACATTTTGATGTCTAACACTCAGACATAAACTCCTAATGGTGGAGCATTTCACAAGAAATGATAGCGTTAACTCACTTTCAGTATACAGTTTTAATTGTTATAAATTCTAGCTTTATGTTGGTGTAGGAAGTTCTTTACGTAATTTTCAAAGTACTAATTTTCAAAGTACTAATAAAGTATAAGGTCTAGGTATTACTCCACTTAAAATATTTTAGAAGATATTGCAGTGTTCTGTGTATCTGTGGAAAGGTAGTCTGTATTCTTCTTGCATGCTCAATATAAATGGCAGGAAGTGGGAAAGGAGACAAGAAAAAAGGCAATGCAGATTATATTCAGGAAAGGGGATAAGAAGAGTGCAAGGCAAAGAAGCAACTTAGGAAAAGTTATTGCTTGCTGTTTCAAGATTGGCAAATTTTTCATTGAAATTTAGCATTTTACAAAAAAATGTAGAAAGAAAGGAATGTAAAATTCCAAATACAGTTACTTTATTCTTGAGTAAAATCATATTTGATCTATCACTATTTCCACCTCCCTGAGTGATTCCTGTGAACTGGACTTTGGGTTTTGGGGTTTTTTTTATTATTTTAAAGATTTTATTTATTTATTCATGAGAGACACAGAGAGAGGCAGAGACACAGGCAGAGGGAGAAGCAGGCTCCATGCAGGGAGCCCGACGCGGGACTCAATCCCGGGTCACCAGGATCATACCCTGGGCTGAAGGCGGCACTAAACCACTGAGCCACCCGGGCTGCTCGGGGTTTTGGTTTTATATAAAATTCTACCAGTGTTTTCAATCTTCCTGTCTAAGTAATATTGTATAGAGATACTTGATGTATTTATGTTTTGCATCATAGATGGAAAGAGAAAAGAAAGGGCTGAGTAATTTAGTTTCTTTATTTAATTGGTAGGAAGGGTAATATAGTCACGTGAATCAGAAAGTATACGAAGGTAGATATTCATCATCCTTTACTATCAAGGAAATGCAAATTAAAACTACAATAAGAGGGATCCCTGGGTGGCGCAGCGGTTTGGCGCCTGCCTTTGGCCCAGGGCGCGATCCTGGAGACCCCGGATCGAATCCCACATCAGGCTCCCAGTGCATGGAGCCTGCTTCTCCCTCTGCCTATGTCTCTGCCTCTCTCTCTCTCTCTCTGTGACTATCATAAATAAATAAAAATTAAAAAAAAAAAAAAACTACAATAAGATATCACCTCACACCTGTCTGAATG
Organism: Canis lupus dingo; assembly: GCF_003254725.2. Classification (NCBI taxonomy): domain Eukaryota; kingdom Metazoa; phylum Chordata; class Mammalia; order Carnivora; family Canidae; genus Canis; species Canis lupus. The sequence goes on along the minus strand of NC_064281.1, from coordinate 101,842,764 downwards.
GCTAAACTCAAAACAAAAAACACAGGTGTTGGCAAGGATGTGTAGAAAAAGGAACCCTCATGCGCTATGGGTGGGAATGCAAACTGATGTGGAAAACAGTATGGAGGTTCCTCAAAAAGTTAGAACTGCCCTACACCCAGCAATTGCATTACTGGGTATTTACCCAAAGACTACAAAAATACTAATTCAAAGAGATACATGCACCCCTATATTCATAGCATTATTTACTATAGGCAAGACATGAAAGCAGCCCAAGTGTCCATCAATTGATGAATGAATAAAGATGTGGAATATATACACAATGGAATATTCGGCCATAAAAAAATGAAATATTGACATTTACAATGACATGGATGGAGCCAGAGAGTATAATGTTAAGTGAAATAACTCAAAGACCAATACCGTATGATTTCACTTATATATGGAATTTAAGAAACAAAACAAATGAGCAAAGGGAAAAAGAGAGACAAACCAAGAAACAGACTCCTAACTATAGAGAACAAACTGATGGTACCAGAGGGGAAATTGGGTAGAATAGATGATGGAGATTAAGGAGTGCACTTGTGATGAATACCAGGTATTGTATGGAAGTGTTGAATCACTATATTGTACACCTGAAACTAATATAACACTGTATGTTAACTAACTTGAATTAAAATAAAAATTTTAAATAAAAAAAGAAGGTAGACAGTCAAGAATCACACCCCATGGGATGCCTGGGTGGCTCAGTGATTGAGTGTCTGCCTTTGGCTCAGGTCATGATCCTGGGGTCCTGGGATCGAGTCCTGCACCAGGCTCCCCACAGGGAGCCTGCTTTGTCCTCTGCCTATGTCTCTGCCTCTCTCTGTGTGTCTCTCATGAATTAAAAAAAAAGAATCCCACCCTATTTGTCTAGTTACCAATATGACTTGCAAAGGAAATCATTTTTTATTAACTTGTTTTATTTCCTTTTTGACTTAATTTCTGAATATACAGGCACACGTGAATGTTTGCATCTATTTTATATACATTTTTTATACACAAATCATTGTGTATTTTATACACAAATCATGTTTCACACATGAATGTTTCCATCTATTTTATACACAAATCATAGCATATTATATATATTTCTGCACCTGAAGAAAATGACAAATGTTCTCTAAAATGTAGTTTTTATTTCTTGTAGCATCGTTAGTGGTTAAAACTATATGAGACTTTTACATTTTAGCTTATGCATTTTCATATATATCAGTTATATTTATATAATATTGTCAGGATTTCCATTTTGAAAAAGTGAATTTTAGATTATTTGTGAATGATCTTTTGCTGCTGTTACAAATAAGTAGATTGGTATACCACAGAGATAATATTTTCATCCAAAGGAAGAATTTTGGGATCCCTGGGTGGCGCAGCGGTTTGGCGCCTGCCTTTGGCCCAGGGCGCGATCCTGGAGACCCGGGATCGAATCCCACATCGGGCTCCCGGTGCATGGAGCCTGCTTCTCCCTCTGCCTGTGTCTCTGCCTCTCTCTCTCTGTGACTATCATAAAAAAAAAAGAACAAAGGAAGAATTTTTAGAATGTAAGTCGAACATCCTATCCATCTAAGACACAGCACTAAGCTTTGAAGTATTATTTCATTTAATCCTTAGGAAATTCTTTAGGCCAGATCTTTTTCTTTTTGCTTTATGGCCAATTATCTGGTATAGCTGAGATTCAAACCTCAATCACTTTGATGGCAAAGCCCAGGTTCCCACATTTTTCTCCCCATTTTGAAAACCGTATGGGCTGTTTTCTTGAATGTTATATAGAAACTTGAAAATAAGGGGTGTTTTTTGTTTTTAGGGTATGGGATTTGATAGTTATCTATCAGGTCTAACATACTAATATGTTATTGAGGTTGCTGTATCTTATATTCATCTACTTGCTCTGTTATTTTTTGAGTAAGCTTCAGTCTCAAATTAGCAATATTTTCCTTGATATCTTCCAATTCTGTTTTATACCCATTACTATTTAGGGTAGTAAATAGATCTGTTGGATCTATCTCTTTTAACTTCATTGTGAATGTATCCTTTAGCATTCTTTTTTTTTTTTTTTTTAAAGATTTATTTATTTATTTATGATAGTCACAGAGAGAGAGAGAGAGGCAGAGACACAGGCAGAGGGAGAAGCAGGCTCCATGCAGGGAGCCCGATGTGGGATTCGATCCCGGGTCTCCAGGATCGCGCCCTGGGCCAAAGGCAGGTGCCAAACCGCTGCGCCACCCAGGGATCCCCATCCTTTAGCATTCTTATGAAGTGTTCCATTTTTGGCCTGGATTCTATTTTGTTTAACATCAATTTCACAATCCTTGTTTTCTCATTATTACCATTTGCCTGTTATATTCTTTATCTTTTTATTTTCAAGCCTTCCAAATCACTTTGTTTTTGATATATTTCTTTCTTTTACATAATCATTTTTCTTTTGTAATCCTATGTGAAATTTCTTTCATCAGTAGCGGAGTTAAATCCACCTATTTATATTCATTGATAGGATAGATTTAATTGGTCTTGATTCTGTCACAGTTTTTTGTTGTGCTTTATTTTTCTAAGATTTTCACTTTGTGGTTGCATTGTGAGCATGTTTGGGTTTTTAAGGTTTTATTTATTTATTCATGAGAGAGGCAAAGACATAGGCAGAGGGAGAAGCAGGCTCTTTGCAGGGAGCCTGATGTGGGACTCAATCCCGGCACTCCGGGATCACGACCTGAGCCAAAGGCACATGCTCCCTGTTGTTTGGGTTTTTAGAGAAGTTTATATTTTTGCTCTCTGGTTATTCTCAAAGAATTCTTCTAGAGAAATTCCACAACTGAAAATTGTGTACATTAAATGAACAGTTTTATCTCCTCAAAAATTAAAAGTTTATGTATGAAGGTATTCCATATTAGGGTCAGTTTGTATGAGGTCTTGATTTTATTCATGAGGTAGATTTCCCCTTCACATATTTCAGCATTCTAGGTAGAATGTGTTGAAGTTTTTAAATTGTAACTAATGCTTCTTTTTTTGTCCCATACGTTTTCCAGTACCTTGAGTCTGGGGAATGGCAGGTCATCTGTGCTCAACGTCTAGTTTCAACCAGGCCTTACCAAAATACTACTGTATTATTTGATAATTTAGCATGTACATAATGGCATATAAAACTACCTTTCCTTTTAAGCTGTGTCTTAACAGATATGAAATGAATGATTTTTGGCCAAGGATCAAATTATTAACTATTTATATCTGAAAATTATAATTACAAGGAAAATAATGTTAGATATATAGTCATCCCTGGTTTTATGTTTTTAATTTGTTTTTGAAGTTATTTCTTTTTTTTTTTTTAAAGATTTTATTTATTTATTCATGATAGTCACACAGAGAGAGACAGAGAGGCAGAGACACAGGCAGAGGGAGAAGCAGGCTCCATGCACCGGGAGCCCAACATGGGATTCGATCCCGGGTCTCCAGGATCGTGCCCCGGGCCAAAGGCAGGCGCCAAACCGCTGCGCCACCCAGGGATCCCTTGAAGTTATTTCTTTATTAAGATAAGAGATGTTTATTGTTGGAATTTTTTAGACTATAAAGAAAGAAGCCAACATTTTGGTGACTCTCCCCAGATATCTTGCCAAGCATATTTTTACATTAGCTGGCCCTAGTTATAAATACAGAATCATTTTTTGGTATCTGATTTTCTAAAGAGACCTAGTAAAATATACATATATATTTTTTTCTCTTTCAGCGTTGTTGTCCAGACATGGTAAATAAATTTTTGGAAATGATTAAAGCAGAACTTGCAATTACTGAAAATAAAAATAAGACTGGTGCAGAGAAAGGAAAATTAATTATGTTAGTTAGTGACTTTTACTATGGAAGACATGAAGGAGCTGTTGATGATGAACAGAAGACTTACACAACCTTTAAATGCTTCAGTTGCTTGAAAGTTCTTAAAAACAACATTAGGTATGTAAACACTTATTTCTCTTTCTATCTGAAAATTGGAATGCTGCTGATGTAAATATATCTTTATTTTCCTGTACTATTCTAGATAGAATAAAGGCAGATTGTAATGTTAAAGCTTTTGTCTTTTATTGTATTTTAAGAATTTGACACTTGGATCCACTTAGTTGTATTTCTTTAATACAGCTTAAGAAGGGGCAAAATTTATTTTAACTCAGAGAAAAATCACTTGTCTCTATCATTGAACTCAGAATTTTCAATGAGATATTTTATTATTTAGCTTCTTTTGAATCTACTTTTCCTATCACAGGAAGAGCTACTATATCCAATTTGAGCTCTTCCATATTAGTCTTATTTAATGCTCCAGTTTTTCAATTCATATTTCTCATTTTGACCACATTTACCTTGCAGAGAAAGTGATTTTTTTAGATGGTCTTCTTTAGAGAAGTACTAGTTTATGAAACATGTCTGCTTTGAGTGTATAATTTAACACATTTTAAAAGTAGAGATTTAGTTCTCAATTTTGAAGATTTTGGAGATTTATGCATGTATGCTTTACATTTTAGGAATTTCTACTTTGCATTCTTTGAGTAACATGGCATATTACATATCTATTGTCCTAAGTAAGATAGTAACCAGAGCAAAGTTACAGGACATATTGATATTTTTCAAGATATTTACCCTTGATGACTTTCCTTTGTAACTAGCATTCTTAAGTATCCTATAGGTCATTTCTAAGCCTAGAATTTATTTTATTTACTGATGAATTCTTAAGTCCAAAATGATAGTACATAGAAAAACCCTGAAATACACTGTAACATAAACCTAAAACAATTATGGATGCTACCTTTGTAGTAATGCTTTATAGTGTTTGGAGATCTTTTACATATGTTATTCATATGAGTTTTCATACTTCCTTATCTCCTTTTATCAAGCCCTAACAGCCTTCAATTGCTAATGGCCCAGTAGCTTAACAAAAGAAAATTGTGCTTTGAGATATAACACTGAAACACTGTTAAAATAGAACCCTGTGACCTGCTTCCATATCTTTATCTTTTTACAGTAAACTATATCAGGAAATTAAATTAATAAATTTGGTAAAATTCAGAGAAAAGTGAGTCACTGTTTAAGTTCCTTATACTTAAATGTTAGACATATGATATTAGAAATTCTTATCAGCAGTAGCTTTTTAGTTTTTCCTGTAAGATTATTCCATTTAATATTAAAAATGAAATCTCCTTTTTTTTTGTTTTCATCCCAAAAGACTGGCTACAGATTTCTAGACTACCAGAATATTTAGAAATTTTAAGCTAACTGTATTTTATAACATTTAGAAATTTTGTAGCATTTCTGACATACTGGTTAGTAAATAAAACCTCAACAATAGACACTGGGTAACTAAGATGTTAATATGTGTTAAATAACATTTTACCTTAATAGTAAAATCTAGGGTGGCAAATCAATGGTTTTAGAGAATGATAGAAGCTGATAGTTCAAGATTTCTACTCTCTGCCCTGTGAAGATATTGTAGGATCATTTTTTCCCACATTAAGTGTCACTAAAACCAGATAGGGCTATTTTATTCTGAGAATAGCTTTGTGAGGGGGTTGCTTTTTTCCACATCTCCATCTGCTGGTTTGACAAATGTGCACTGCTGATTGGGGGCAGTGTAATAATTGAGAGATAGCTAGTTAATTAACAGATCACTTTAAACAGATTTTTTAAATTTTTTTATTGGAGTTCAATTTGCCAACATATAGCATAATACCCAGTGCTCATCCCGCCAAATGCCCCCCTCATTGCCCATCACCCAGTCACCCCCAACCCCCCGCCCACCTTCCCTTCCACTACCCCTTGTTCATTTCCCAGAGTTAGGTGTCTCTCATGTTTTGTCACCCTCACTGATATTTTCACTCATTTTCTCTCCTTTCCCTTTATTCCCTTTCACTAATTTTTATATTCCCCAAATGAATGAGACCATATAATGTTTGTCCTTCTCCGATTGACTTACTTCACTCAGCGTAATACCTTCCAGGTCCCTCCACGTCGAAGCAAATGGTGGGTATTTGTCATTTCTAATGGCTGAGTAATATTCCATCATATACATACACCACATCTTCTTTATCCATTCATCTTTCGATGGACACCGAGGCTCCTTCCACAGATTGGGTATTGTGGACATTGCTGCTATAAATATTGGAGTGCAGGTGTCCTGGCGTTTCAGTGGATCTGTATCTTTGGGGTAAATCCCCAGCAGGGCAATTGCTGGGTCGTAGGGCAGATCTATTTTTAACTCTTTGAGGAACCTCCACACAGTTGTCCAGAGTGGCTGCACCAGTTCACATTCCCACCAACAGTGCAAGAGGGTTCCCCTTTCTCCACATGCTCTCCAACATTTGTTTCCTGTTTTGTTAATTTTCCCCATTCTAACTGGTATGAGGGGGTATCTCATTGTGGTTTTGATTTGTATTTTCCTGATGGCCAGTGATGCGGAGCATTTTCTCATGTGCTTGTTGGCCATGTCGATGTCTTCCTCTGTGAAATTTCTGTTCATGACTTTTGCCTATTTCATGATTAGATTGTTTGTTTCTTTGCTGTTGAGTTTAATGAGTTCTAAACAGATTTTATTTATTAAGTTGTGAGCTGAAAGTTTAATGGCCCATGACCGTTATATGTAAATATTTAGGCAAAACTAGTTTAAAAAAAACATTTTAATAGAGATGATGTTAAGATTAAAGGAGGAAGGAGCACCTGACTGGCTCAGTTGGCAGAGCATGTGATTCTTGATCTCAGGGTTGTGAGTTCAAGCCTCACATTGAGTGTGGTGCCAACTTAAAAAAAAAATTAAAGGAGGAAAAAAGATATTTCAAAGTGTACCATGGGGATCCCTGGGTGGCTCAGCGGTTTAGCGCCTGCCTTCAACCCAGGGTGTGATCCTGGAGTCCCGGGATCGAGTCCCACATCGGGCTCCTTGCATGGAGCCTGCTTCTCCCTCTGCCTGTGTCTCTGCCTCTCTCTCTCTCTCTGTGTCTATCATGAATAAATAAAATCTTTTTTAAAAAGTGTACCATAAGCAGGAGATGTGAAAAGATAAATGTTAAAGCCTGCATGTTATGATTGCTATCTAGGTTGATGACATAATCACTTCAAGATTATATCCTTTAGGGATGCATAATGAATAAGTTAATATTTGACTCATTATTAAAGTTAATTTGAGTAACTTTACTTTGAAATTCAGTAAAAAGTTTCGACAAGCCCTCTGAAATACATCTGCCTTTTTATATTTTACCCCCTCCATTGAAAGGTCTTAGTTCCTTCTCATAAGAAACCTATTAGAATCTGACACAGCAGAATGTAGAGCTAATAAATGGACTATGCTTCAGAGGTTGTGGTCTGTGAAAAATGCAGTGTTTGTGCTCACAGTAAACCAGCATCATTAAATAAAACAAAAAGTTCTTTTAAATTGCTTTTACACAGATTTACAAACCAAAACACAAATAAAAATACTAATTTGTCTTTTAAGCAGCTGAAACTTATTGTATGCCTTTAAGGCCTTTTTTTTTTTAATCTTTTTTTTTTTAATTTTTATTTATTTATGATAGTCACAGAGAGAGAGAGAGGCAGAGACATAGGCAGAGGGAGAAGCAGGCTCCATGCACCGGGAGCCTGATGTGGGATTCGATCCCGGGTCTCCAGGATCGCGCCCTGGGCCAAAGGCAGGCGCCAAACCGCTGCGCCACCCAGGGATCCCACCTTTAAGGCCTTTAAAAGTTTTTTTCTCAGGGTGCCTGCGGGGCTCAGTTGGTTAAGCATCTGCCTTAGGTCGGGTCATGATCTCAGTGTCTTGGGATTGAGCCCCACATTGAGCTCCTTGCTCAGCAGGGAGCCTGGTTCTCCCTCTGCCACTCCTACTGCTTGTGCTCTCTCCTCTCTCTTTCTCAAATAAATAAAATCTTTAAAAAATAAAAGATTTCTCTTATGACTCTACCTGTTTTTGGTGGTAGGGTTTTCTTTCTTTAAGGATTTTATTTTAAAATGTAAATACTACTTCATGTATGGAAAAGAAACTTGTTCTATTTTTTAATATTTTATTTATTTAAGAGAGAGCAGGAGCAGGGGGAAGCAATAAAGAGGGAGAAGCAGGACTCTGAGATCATGACCTGAGCCAAAGGCAGACACTTAACTGACTGAGCCACCCAGGCACCCCAAAGCCTATTGTTCTTAACAAAATTTTTTAAAATCTGAAATAATAAAGAGTTATAGCAAATTAATGGTATTTCATAGGAACTATATCAATGGCTTATTTTAAAATGAAGATACGGGATCCCTGGGTGGCGCAGTGGTTTGGCGCCTGCCTTTGGCCTGGGGCGTGATCCTGGAGACCCAGGATCGAGTCCCACATCAGGCTCCCTGCATGGAGCCTGCCTCTCCCTCTGCCTATGTCTCTGCCTCTCTCTCTCTGTGACTATCATAAATAAATAAAAATTTAAAGAAAAATAAAATGAAGATACAAGGAAAAATGATTACTGAGCCATTTAATGAAAGTGATCACTTTTTGATACTGGGCGGCTCAGTTGGTTAAGCATCTGCCTTCAGCTCAGGTCATGATCCCAGGATCAAGCCCCAAGTCGGGCTCCCTGCTAACTGGGCATTCTGCTTCTCCCTCTTCCTGCTACTACCCCTGCTTGTGTGCTCTCTGTCAAGTAAATAAATAAAAATCTTTTTAAAAAATTAAAATTGCACACTGTCCTAGAGGACTTTAAGGCTTTGGAGATACTATTTTGAGTACTACGGCTGCATTTTTAACATTTAGGTTCAAATCCTTATTTGTGAGTTTTTTTCCTTGGTTATAAATCTGAATATTTGGGCAACCTGGGTGGCTCAGTGGTTTAGTGCCGCTGTTGGCTCAGGGCGTGATCCTGGAGACCCAGGATCAAGTCCCACGTCAGGCTCCTTGCATGGAGCCTGCTTCTCCGTCTGCCTATGTCTCTGCCTCTCTCTCTTTCTCTCTCTCTGTGTGTGTGTCTCTCATGAATAAATAAATAAAATCTAAAAAAAAAAAAAAAAAAAAAAAATAAATCTGAATATTTGCATCTGTTGACAATCATTTATAGGTTCATGAACCACATGAAGCACCATTTGGAACTTGAGAAGCAGAACAGTGAGAGCTGGGAAAATCATACCACCTGCCAGCACTGCTACCGTCAATATCCTACACCATTCCAGTTGCAGTGTCACATTGAGAGTACTCACACTCCCCATGAGTTTTCTAGTAAGTCACAGTTTTATTGAAGTCTTGAACAGTAATGATTTTGATCATCTAAGCTATGAGGAATCCTTAAGAATTCTGATAAGAATCCTAAGAATAAGAAATAGACTTTAGATTTGAAGGCACAGTTGAAAAACAAATTTTAACTTGTATAAACTTTTCAATAGAATTGCTTTCTAAAATTGAAGTCCCTCTTGTAAATAGAAACTTCCTTTGTATAACACATGCATTCATTGTATGCAGGGGGCTAAGTTAGAAAATTCAGATTCCCTGGTTTGTAATTATGAAATCATTGGCCTTTATTTACATACACTCTAATAAGAAAAATAATTGCAATGATAGTTAAAAATCACAGAGTCTGGGGTTAGCTAGGATTTAAATTCCAGTTCTGCATCTTAATATAGCTGCAAGATCTCAGACAAGCTGTTAATCTTTCTGTGCCTCAGGCTCTTCATCTGCAAAATGGGGGTAAAGTCGCAGTACTCTGTCAGAGATGGCATGAGAATTAAGTAAGTTAATATAAGTAAGGTCCATAGAACAATGCTACAGAGTTAACAGCCATATAACTGTTGGAACCAGCACCACTGTTACTATTATTACTTATTGCCGTTGTTGTGTATGTACAAAAGGAATCTTTTATTCATATACATCTTTAAAATTGTATAATGTGGTTTTTTTCCACTTTCAGCTATTTGTAAAATCTGTGAATTATCATTTGAAACGGAACATGCTCTTTTGCAACATATGAAGGATACTCATAAACCCGGTGAAATGCCATATATTTGCCAGGTATACATACATTTTATCATCTACTTAGGTGTTTGTTTTACTCTTATGTGCCACAAAATAGTATTAATCTATTGAACTTTTTAACCATTTGAATAAAATGAGTTACTAAAATTGAAGACCCTCTTCAATAGTGGAAACTCCCTTTATATAACTCTTGTATGTGGGGATGGTGGCTTGGCCTTGGACAGGAGGCCATAGTTCACTGATCCCTGTACTAGACAAACAAAATGCCCTGCTCTATATGGATCTTCTTACCATATAGAGAAGAATATAGACATGGCAGAGAAATAGGAAATGGTATTAGTTGTGGGGAACTCAACTAAATGCTTTAGGACCAGTATTTTTCCAGAATTTGAAGTGGTTCCCAAAAAGATAGCAAGATAAGGAAAATTGCCTTCTATCAGAGCCTGGATAGTATTTAAAATCCAAAGAAAAAATAAATAAATAAATAAAATCCAAAGAAAAGAATGGTCTATTTTAATAGCAGGAAAAACTTTCTAGGACAAGAGGTGTCAGAGTTTGAAAATTCAAGCAAGATGGTGGGGGGAGTTGTAGATCTGAAAAGAAAAAGGAAATGCGAAAAAAGAAAAAAAAGAAAAACGAAATGCTAAGTTATATTTAGGAATATATCCCTAAACTTTGAAAGATAACTTTTCTACTTCAAAGAGTATACTTGGTATTTTCAGCAATAGAATTCTTGGTTGTATAGGCAACAGAGATGAATTTGTAGTGCATAATGTTCCTCTAAGCAAATGACTCTTCATTGCTACTTTGATGTAATTGCTATCAGTTATAAACTTTCAAGTTAAACTAAACCTTCTTTATATTTCTAGGTGTGCCAGTTTAGATCATCAACATTTTCTGATGTAGAAAGTCATTTTAGATCAACCCATGAAAACACTAAGAATTTGCTATGTCCATTTTGCCTCAAAGTTAGTAGAATGGCAACTCCCTACATGAATCATTACATGAAGCATCAGGTGAGATTTAGCAGTTATTGGTTCATTTTGTCGTTGTAAAACGGTAGGTATATAAACTTTGAGTATTGGTTAGATTTGCTCTAAAAACAAAGTTAAGTGGTTCTAAATGACACAATTAATTTATAGTTTTTGCTGAATAACTTGTGAAACTTCCACTTCTTTTGTCTGCTTCCTGGTGGTGATGAGGCCGTTGACTAGTGAAAATTTGGAAAGATAGGTAGAAATAGGAACCCTAGAGTGGAGGGGAAAAAAGGAAAATGAGCGAAATATTTTTTAATTAATTAATTTATTTATTTATTTATGATAGACATATATATATAGAGAGAGAGAGACAGACAGACAGAGACAGAGACACAGGAGGAGGAAGAAGCAGGCTCCATGCCGGGAACCTGACGCGGAACTTGATCCCAGGACTCCAGGATCACTCCCTGGGCCAAAGGCAGGTACCAAATCGCTGAGCCACCCAGAGATCCCTGAGTGAAATATTTTTTAAGTTGAATATTTCAGGGGGGGATCCCTGGGTGGCTCAGTAGTTTAGGACCTGCCTTTGGCCCAGGGTGTGATCCTGGAGTCCCAGGATCGAGTCCTGCATCGGGCTCCCTGCATGGAGCCTGCTTCTCCTTCTGCCTGTATCTCTGCCTCTCTCTCTCTCTCTGGGTCTCTCATGAATCAATAAATAAAATCTTTAAAAAAATATTTCAGGGGTCTAAGAGTGATAAGAATGGGAATTATTTTTTAAGGTTTTATTTATTGATTCATGAGAGACCCAGAGACAGCAGAGAGAGAAGCAGGCTCCCTGCAGGGAGCCCAGTGCAGGACTCGATCTCAGAATCCCAGGATCACACCCCTGAGCCAAAGGCAGTCACTCAACCACTAAGCTGCCCAGGCATCCTGAGAATGGGAATGATTTTGAAGGTTGTTTGATAATTAAGAGCAGGGAAAGGGATATGTTTGAACTGGGGAAGAAAAGATTGAGGATTCAATCTTTTTTTCCCCTGCTTCTCTTCAAATTTTATTTCTACTTTCTAGCTCACTTTTTATTATGAAAAGACATGTGGTTGTCATTAGCAACCCAGAATGGTCTTTTGTAGCAACCAGTGACAAAGGAAATAGCAATGACACTTACTTCTAGATATGTGAACTATGCCAGAGAACTATATTTAGGTTATAACTTGTTTCCTGGATGACTTTTGCCAGTTCTGCTATGTAATTTCTGGGATACCACTGTTAGTACTTGCACTTTTCTCTTGAATTCTCATTTTATTCTTACTGGGTCTTTTCCTGACACAAGTAGACCATCCTTTAGTTAGGCTGAAAACTCTGATGAAACAGTAAGCCTATTTTTGAGTGTTTGAAAGAGCAGTGGTACCTTTGGCAAAATTAGAAGTCACGGAGTTTACTAATGTGATTATGTAATCAAGTTTTGTCTCTTCACTGATCAGCTCATTACATTTTCTTATTATTGTTTGCATTGTCGTGGCCAGTTTACTCAGTACTGCTGCTAACATTGTTTTCAGTTCCAGTCATTAGATGATCATGAAATCAACTTGTAGTTGTTACTTGAAAAAAAATTATAAAAGTAAAAAAATCCAGATACATTCAGGATCACCTATGCTATGATTGGGGTGATTCCAACTTGCTTATATGCCATCTCACCCTTAAGAACCTCTGGCAAAATCTTTCTATTCTAGAGTTTCCCCAACAGTGTTCCATCAGATGTTAATAGATGTTTCACTCTAAAATCACTCCTGGAAAAAAAAAAATTCATTAGATGGCTGGATTTACAAAAGTAGCAGCTTTTTATTTTTAAAATTAGGGCTTTTAATATGCTTGAAAACTTCATAAATCTCTAAGGAAAGGGATATTTTATATATTGTTCCCAAGACTTATTTAACTATTTGCATAATACTTATTAACATTTCTTGAGAAATAGTTCAGAAAATGCTGGTGGTTGGTGCTCTATTTCTTTTGACCTTTGATTTTGAAAGGAAGAATGAGCTGTAAAACAGTAGATCTAACTATTTCATCATGAGGGTTTTAACCTAATTCTTTCTGCCATGCTTTCCTAAGCTCCAGAGAGAAATATCTCTTATCTTTCCTAAGCTCCAGAGAGAAATGTCTCTTAAGTGGTTTACCTGATCTGTAGTCACTCTTCATACCCTGAATTGTGTGTCTTAACTTGCCATGTATATATAGTAAAGAGTAAACGTAGCAGGTCTGAATTTTCATGTACATTTTCAGAAGGATCTACTTGCATAATTGGCCTTTGGCTAATTTCTGGAAACTATGCCTTTGCTATTAGTTGATTAATGCTTTATGTGCCTGGAACCTTGAGCCATATTGTACCAACTTTTCTAGATCATTTGTACAAAAAGTATGATTATGGTGAGCACCTGCTTTTCTTCTGGGAGACTGAAGATTTAGTGACTGAACCCTGTAAAAAAAATCCTGGCCTGTTAAACCCAAGAGAACTTTCCTAGTAAAAAGCACTTCGTACATGTTGCTGCAGTTAGTTGCTAGGGGATTGATTAAGGCATGTCCTATGCAACTCCATTGGGAGAGAGCACTTGGAAACTGGTGCCACTGTCTTCCACACTCCACCCAGTGCATTTTTTTTCCTTTATTAATCCTGCTCTGTATCCTTTCACTAGAATAAATCATATCTACAAGTATAACTTCTAAGTACTATAAGTTCTCCTGATTGATGAAACCTGGGAGTAGTCTTGAGGACTACTGACAGACCATTGGTGCCCAGTTTTTGTGAGTTTGGAGTACCTAAGAGGTAGGCAATCAGCAGTCAACAGAGGAGAGACTCTATTAATCAGGAGGATCATCAGGCATTTTTCAAGGTACTTGCAACTTACACAGTTGTTCACAAAAGACTAAAAAACCAGGGCACCTGGGTGGTTCAGTCGGCTAAGCATCTGCCCTCGGCTCAGGTCCTGAACCCGCGGTCCCAGGATCAAGCCCTGTGTCGGCTCCCTGCTCAGTGAAGAGTCTGCTGCTCCCTCTCCCTCTGCTACTCCCTATACTTGTGCTCTCATGCTCGTGCACATTCTCTCTCAAATAAATAAAATATTTAAAAAAAAAAACTCAAAAACCATAGGTAAGCAGAATTATAAACTTGTAATTGAGGTAATGTAAGTGTGATTTTAGATAATAGGAAATGAATATATGGCTCATTTTATTCTTTTTGAAGACTTTAGTAATCTTTTCCTAAAAATGATGTATTATCATGTCTCAAGTGATTTTAGAGCTAACAAATACAGTTTGTACAACTTTTAAGAAGGATGAAGGATTTTATATATGTTAAATATTGTTATTTGATCTTTATAAAGATCACAGGTAGTTAATATATACTAATCACTGGCCATATGATAGTCAGTGTTTTTACTTGCACAGTATTTTTACTTTGTAAGGTAGTCCTCTCAACTACCCTACAAAGCAGGTATGTGATCATTTTCATTTCATCGATGAGGAAACAAAGCTTTATAGAGAGTAAGTTACTTGTCCAATGTCACATTCTCTAATAAATGGCAGAGCCAAAAATAGACTTAAAGCCCAAGGTTTTACTATAGAGCCATATCCTTCACTGACATTAAAGCAGATCTAAAGGAGATATAGTTAGAATTAGCCTTGAAAATTCTTCAAATCACCCATACAATACAGTATATTTGTCAAAAAGTTAAACTCAGACAGGTTATTCTCTATCCCTGGAACAGATACCAATTTTTTTTGTTGAATGTCATATTATTTTAAGATGTACTGTATTATCTATCTTCTTTACCACATCTCAGGAATTACATGCATAAGAGTGATATGCAAGACTTGAGTCCAACGAAAGGAATAGTAGATTAATGTCTCCCATCTCAGGGCTCTGGGGAAATGCTTATTGAATGAAATGGCAGACATTTTGAACTAGTTACATTGTGCCTGCTTCTCATGTGCATACTCTCAATCTCTTACTGTCTTCCCCACTATTTATTTAACAAATATTTATTGAGTGCTTAATATATGCCAGGGACTGTTTCTACAGAAGTGAACGAAACAAGGTTTATGTCCTCTGGAATCTGTGTTCTAGTGGAGAAAGTATATGTCTGAATAGTGGCTGAATGTATATGTATGCCAGCTGATGGTAAATACCATGGGAAGAAAATACATGAGGGTAGAAAGTGCCAGGACTTTGGAGGTGAAGGAGCTGTTTGTTTTTTATATGGGGTGGTCAAAGAGAGCCTTTCCAAAGAAAATAAGAGGGTTAGCTATGTGGATATCTGGGAGAGAACATTCCAAGGAGAGGGAATTTTAAGGAGGCAGTGAGGTGAGCATATATCTAGGTATTGAAGGAGTGGGAAGGAGCACAGTAAACAAGTGGGAGGTGGAGTAGTAGGAAATGAGATTGTACCAAAAGAATGCAAAGCAGATAGTGTAGGGTCTTGTGAGCCAGAGTTAGGATTTTGGTGTGGTATGGAAAGCCATTACAGGCTTTAAGCATGTGAGAGATGACTCTGGCAGCTATGGAGAGAATAGACTGTTAGGAGGAAAGGGTGGAAACGAGGAGAAGGCAGGAGGCTGTTGCCAGAGTACAGGTAAGTGGCTTGGACTGATAGGGTGGCTGAAAAGGTTATAAGAAGTGGAAAGATTGTTTTTGAAAGTGAACCCAACAGGTTTTATTAATGGGTTGATGGATGTGGAGTTTGAGATAAAGACTAGAGTTAAGAGTAACCAAGTTCTTTTGTCCTGAGCCACTGCCAAGAATGGTGTTCCCATATGCTGAGATATTGGGAAAACTAGGCAAGGAACAGATTTTTTTCTTTTTGCAAGGTGGATGGGGGAAAACCTAGAGTTCAGTTTTGTCCATGTTGATTTGAAATGCCTATTAGATGTCAAGTAGTGATGCTGAGTAGGCAGCTAGATAGATACTATTTAAATCATGAAGCGGAATGAGGTATAGGTACAGGCAGAGAAAAGACATCTGGGAAATGTACTTTGGGGAATTTTCTATCTATCTTGTAATCTTGCTATCTGTTTCTTGACTGAGATCTTTTTCCCCTCTTCTCTCTTTTGAGCACATATGAGGTGAATCTGTTTACATTGCCTGTACCTATGATATGATCTAATGTACCATACTTCTAAAATTGTCTTTAAAATGAAATTAAAGCAGTATTATACAAACATATTTCTATATTGCTTTGAAATTTTTTTAAAATTTATTTATTCATGAGAGACAGAGAGAGAGAGAGAGAGAGAGGCAGAGACACAGGCAGAGGGAGAAGCAGGCTCCATGCAGGGAGCCTGACGTGGGACTCGATCCCAGGACTCCAGGATCACGCCCTGGGCCTAATGCGATGCTAAACCGCTGAGCCACCAGGGCTGCCCTGCTTTGAAATTTTTAAAGAACTTTTATTTTGTCAAGTGCCTGCTGTGTAGCAGTAACTGCTTAATTAATGAGAGTGTATACATAAAGATTGCAATTGATAATATATAGTAGAAGACCAACTAGCTGTAAGCAAATGAGTTAGATTTCTCTTGGGTCCTGTTTCCCATCAATAAAATAATAGGCCTTAGTCTGAGAAGGGACCTAGTCAAGGGGTTCTCAGTAGACAGTAGATTGGGATCAGTTCTGATTTGTACTTCTACCCTCATGCTGTCCAATATCACAACCACTAGCCACCTGTGTCTGTTTAAATTTAAATTAATTAATTTGAGGGATCCCTGGGTGGCTCAGGGGTTTAGCGCCTGCCTTCAGCTCAGGGCATGATCCTGGAGTCCCAGGATCGAGTCCCACGTCGGGCTCCCTGCATGGAGCCTACTTCTCCCTCTGCCTGTGTCTCTGCCTTTCTCTCTCTCTCTCTCTCTCTCTCTCGGTCTCTCAAATAAATAAATAAATAAATAAATAAATAAATAAATAAATAAGATCTTTAAAAAAATAATTAATTTGGTTTTAGGAATTTCAATTTTTTGTGAAACAAATAGAAATTTAAAAAATTGAAAATAACTTGGTCTTCTCTAGGATCACATTCACAGTATCATGTACTTAATGGCTAATACTTCTAATTTAGTTAAAAAAGCTTTCACACTACAAAGATATAGGACTCATCACACTTGAACCTAAGTGATGAAATTTTTGTTTTGATTGCCTATATAGTAACAAATACTTTGTTTTTTAAAGATTTTGCTTTTAACTAATCTCTACACCCAATGTGGGGCTCAAATTTAAAACCCAGAGATCAAGAGTTGTATGTACTACTGAGACTGGAGGCACCCCCCCCAAATACTTTTGAAACCCAAATATTAATGCAAACAGTGTTTCTAAAAATGAAATAATATTTTGGTATTATTTATGATGCGATATGGTAAAATACTGATTTTTTAAAATTATTTAGCTATTACAATTAAGAGCAACTTCAGGTCCCAGGATTTGTGGTGGTAGAACTTATTATTTCTGATAGTATTTTTTATGTTTTTTGTAAACAGAAAAAAGGAGTTCATCGTTGTACCAAATGCCGACTACAATTTTTGACCTGCAAAGAGAAACTGGATCATAAGACCCAACATCGGACATTTATAAAGCCTAAAGAGCTAGAAGGACTGCCTCCTGGTACAAAAGTGAGTTTTATTTTTTTTCCAAAGATTTTATTTATTCATGAGAGACACGGAGAGAGAGGCAGAGACACAGGCAGAAAGAGAAGCAGGCCCCATGGGGGGAGCCTGATGCGGGACTCAATCCCGGGACCCCAGGGTCATGCCCTGGGCCGAAGGCAGGCGCTCAACCGCTGAGCCACCCAGGCGTCCCCAAAAGTGAGTTTTAAATATGTTGTATTTTAACATTTTGTGTGATAATAGAAGTAAATTAAATATAGTAATATTTATCTGTAATATTAAAAATTAACTTCTGCTTGTCACTAAGATTTAATTTAGGTTTTATCATTCTTAAGTTTGGAAAGAAAAACTAATATCCTTTGGGGTTTTTTTGTTTTGTTTTGTTTTGTTTTTAGTTAATTGACATGTGCTATATTGGAGCATATTCCTTTGTAGTGAGTGCAACTAGATTAAGTGTAGACTGAGCCAGTGAGTTGTTTCAGTCTTCTATAGGCTGTTTATGAGCTCTTCCAGTTGGCAGCATATATGTCTGCTTTAGCTGCTAGACTGTAAGGTTAAGAATCATGTTTAATTTATCTTTGTGTCCCTAGCATTTATCATAGTACCTTGAATGCCATACTTTGTTAAGTTGATATTATTGAGTCTACTCTCAGAAAAGCAAGTTCTCCTCCTGAATAGCATTGCTATGTTGAGTGAGCAAACACACATCTGACTACAAATTTCCTTTTCCCTACATACACCTGTTTTCTCTGACTTTATGTAAAGTCAACTCTTGATTATTTGCACCAATGGAGGGATACATAATCCAAAGTAAAATAATTCCCAAACACATATTTAGCTTTTGAGTACTTACCTTTGAATGTAAATATGTCTGCTATTTGAATTAATTAAAATAATGTAAAGCAATGCTTTGGACACCTACAGTGTCCCAGTATTCTTCCCTATAATCCATTCCATGCTGGGACTAGATGTGCAGAAGATTAATATAAGTAGTGCAGTCCTCTCTCATACCTTCCCTTGTTAATAATAATAGTAACAAGGCAGCCCTGGTGGCACAGTGGTTTAGCGCTGCCTGCAGCCTGGGGTGTGACCCTGGAGACCCGGGATTGAGTCCCACGTCAGGCTTCCTGCATGGAGCCTGCTTCTCCCTCTGCCTCTCTCTCTCTGAATAAATAAATAAATCTTTAAAAAAATAATAATGTAACAATAAGTATGTTATGATAATCATGATCATAATAATAGATGTAGCACTTTAGAATTAAGCTCTGTGTGCTTTTTCATACATTCTGTTTAATCCATATAGCAATTTAATGAGGTAGACAAGACAGGTATTATTTCTATATTATAAATGAGGAGCTTAGAAAGGATAAGTTACTTACTCAAGGTCACATGGCTAGAAAGAGGCAGTATTGAAATTTAACCTGGGTCTTTTGACTCCTAGTTCAGTGCTTTTTGCATGATACCAAATCACATGTATTTCAAAGGACCTTGCTCATTGGCTGGTCCTCAAGTACATGGGAATAATATAATGAAGTGATTAAAGAGAATGTTAGTAGGTGAGTGTGTTTTCATTATTAATCAGTGGGTATAATCGAACATTTTCTTTTTCTGAATACTAAATGAGAAAAGTTCCATTAGCTCCCTTTAGGGAAATTCTGAATATTGTTAAACTCTTCATGCTGTATAATGAATTGATGTAACCTCCACAATAACCTAATTATCAATTCTGACCAGTAAGCTAAATAGAGCAGGTCACATTTACTGGAGATCTGTTTCATAGTCACCAAAGAGTAATGCAGAACTTTCCAGAGTTGTTATTCTAGTTTTGAGATTTAAATTTTGACCTCTACGTTTGTGAAAGCTACTTAGTTGTATTAGAACATAAAATAGCGAGGGAATTTTTTTTTTTGCTATTCATATAATTTTCACTAACTCCTAGTTATCCATTAATATCTGTTAACATATAAACATCAATACAAAACTATAATATATGACAGTAAATAAATGTCAAGGGTAAACATCATTTAATTGGTATGACTGTTTAGAATAACTGAGAAACTTAACTGATTGTATTTGCCATTTTCAAAATGATGTTTAAAATTTGAGTTGCAGTGATTTTTTTATAACAGCTTTATTGATATGTAATTTATATATCATATAATTCACTCACATAAAGTTTATATAATTCAGTGGTTTTCAGCATATTCATGGAGTTGTGCAAACATCACTACAAACCATTTTTAGAACATTTTTACTACCAAAAGAAACCCTATATCCATTAGCAGTCACTCCCTATTTTCCCTTTACCAACCCCAGACAAACTTTAATCTGTTTTCTACTCCTATGGATTTTCCTATTTTGGACATTTCATAAAAATGAAATTCACAGGATGCCTGGGTTGCTCAGTGGTTAAGGATCTGCCTTTGGCTCAAGGTGTGATCCTGGAGTCCTGGGATCGAGTTCCATGTCGGACTCCCTGCATGGAGCCTGCTTCTCCCTCTGCTTATGTCTCTGCCTCTTTCTTTCTCTGTGTCTCTCATGAATAAATAAATAAAATCTTTTTAAAAAATGAAATTTACTTAACATTTCTAAGGTTCATCAGTATTAAGGCTTGGATCGATAAGTACTGCTTTCTTTTTTATGGCTGTATCAATACTTTATTATTTTATATATCCATTTATTACTTAATGGGCATTTGGGTTTTTTTCCACTTTTTAGCTGTTATAAATAATGCTCCTATGAAAGTTCATGTACAAATTTTTGTGTAGACATGCTTTTTCGTTTCTCTTGGGTAGAATTGCAAGGAGTGGAACACTTAAGACTAGAATTCCTAGCTTATATAATTCTCAAGTTTAACATTTTGAGGAACTGCCAAACTGTTTTCCAAAGCACATTCCTACCAGAAATATATGAGCATTGCAGTTTCTCTACATCCTTGTCAATACTTGTTATCTGCTTTTTACTGTAGCCATTTTAGTTGGTCTGAAGTGATACCTCCCTGAAATTTTGATTTGAATTTCCTTGATGACTAATGATTGTTGAGTATCTTTTCTAGTGCTTATTGGCCATTTATATATCTTTTTTAAAGGGATGCTTATTCAGATAATTTGCCCATTTTTTCTCTCTCTCTCTTTTTAAGATTTTACTTTTAAGTAATCTCTATCCCCAATGTGGGGCTCAAACTCACAACCCCAAGATCAAGTCACATGCTCCACCAACTGAGCCGCCAGGCATTCCCATTTGTCCATTTTTAAATTCAGTTGTTTGTCTTTTTATTGAGTTGTAAGACTTCTTTATATATTCTGTATACAAGTTTCTTATTAGAAATATGATTTGCAAAAAAAAAAGAAATATGATTTGCAAGTACTTTCTCTCATTCTGTGGGTTGTCTTGTCACTTTCTTAACAGTGTCCTTTGCAATACAAAAGATTAAATTTTTATGAAGTCCATTTAATCTATTTTTTCTTTGGTCACTTGTGCTTTTGTTATTGTATATAAAAAATCATTACCTAACTTCAAATCATGGAGATTTACTCCTATGTTTTCTTCTAAGAGTTTTGTAGTTTTAGTTCTTACGATTTGATCCTTGATACATTTTGAGTTGATTTTTGTATCTAGTATGAGGTAGGGGTCCAGATTCATTCTTTTGCATCTAGATATTCAGTTGTGCTAGCACCATTTGTTTGATAAGACTATTGTTTCTTCTGCTGAGTTGTTTTGGTACCCTTGTCAAAAACCAATTGACTATAATGTCAAGGCATGCAGTGATCTTTTTAATATTAATGTGATTAATTTTCTAAAATATATATGTATATATTTTGCCTTTATTATATATTGCCTTCATTTTTATAGGTTACTATTCGAGCTTCAATTGGACCTCTTCATTCAAAACCAGTTACTTCATCTCCCAGTAGTAGCGTTCCAAGCACCTCTTCTTTTCAGCTCTCACCTCCAAAGTCTAAAAGTACAACTGCTAAAAATGCGACCAAATCAAATACAAGTAAATCTAAGACAAGTAAGCCTCATGCAACTACATCCACTACAAGTAAACCTAATGCCAATAAGCGAGGTAGAGGTGCATCTAAATGCAAGACAAAAACCACTTACAAGCAAAAGAAACAACGCAACAGAAAGAATAAAATCAGCATAGCTTTGAAGAACTTAAGGTAATATCTTTTATTCCTTGTACATAATACTAATTGAATATTAAATATTAAATATTTATTTTAATATAATTTACCATATCACAAAGCTCCCTTACACAGTTACATGCCATTCACTGTCTGGCATAAAGGCCAACTGCTGAGCAGAGCTGGAATTAGTGTTCATTGTATAATTATCAGTTACCCTAATATTTTGTGCTTATATCTTGTGATAGTTGAATTTCTTAATGTGATCCTTTTTATTCTAAGGAAACATTAACTGGTGTTTGATTTTTGACACTTATTCTAGCTTATTGTTTTGAATCAAATTTTCAAATTCTGTCTCTGCTTAAAGATATTAATTTAAACATCTTAGCTTCAGTTAATAAGGCTTTACCTTATTTTTGTTTCGTAATATATTTTCATCTTTTTCTCTGTGTCTATAAGGTGTCGTCGGGGAGTTCACAAGTGCATTGAGTGTCATTCCAAAATAAAAGATTTTGCAAGCCACTTTTCAATATATATCCACTGTAATTTTTGCAAATATAACACTAACTGTAACAAAGCCTTTATAAATCATATGGTGAGGTGAGTTAAATATGTACACTGCCAATCAAAATTGCCATTTAAGATGTTTGTTTTTTAAAAATAAAGTTGTCTTATTAATTGTCACATCAGGGAGCTAATAGGGAACTTCTAGGATATTATTTAATATTATTTTCCAATGTAATAAATCATTAAATTAGGGGGACAGAAAATTTCAAGAACAGACCAATGAAATTAGAATAGATTTGTTTGGGAAATTTGTTTTTCACAGTCTTTTAAAAAGTGGTTATTTTTAAACATAAAAATTTTAATGTTTTCAAAATATTTATCAAATAAATACATGTAACCACATGAGTGTTGTTTTCTTCAAAGCATTCACTTTGAGAGACTCCAGGTTTGTCAGAGATGCTAAGAATATTACTGGCACTCACATGAGTGCATTCTTTCCCTCCCACCCTCCTTCCCTTCTCTCCCTTCCTTTCATACACCTTTCTGTCCATTAGTCTTTCAAGCCATTTATCTTTGCATTCATTCAATGAGATGTTAAATGAGAGACTATAGGGATATTCTAGTCATGACGCTACTGTTAGAATTCCTTTTCATATATCAATTCAATTTATATTATTTGAGCACCTATCATGTACTCTCTGCTAGAGAAAGACTTCAAAGACTACATTACTTTCATTTGGACCTCATTAGTAGCAACTTTATTCTTTCAGGAAGGATTTTTTTTAACATGTACAAATTGTTCAGATATAAATACTCTAAGATGATTACTCAAACTGAGGTAGTTCCATTTATTTTCAGTCAGAAAGAAGATTGAAGCCAATTGAAGCCAATTGAAGTGGTTTTTTTACGGATCATAACAAGACCTCTGTTACATGTTGTACCCCCTTCCCTACCACTGTCCCAGCTTAGCTCAACATATACAATATTGATTCATTTTGAATTCTCATTACCCACAATTTTCAGAGTCTTGACTCCCTTCCAGTCCAGGGCACCACTCTAACTTATCAACCTCATCCTTATAGTCACCTGTTTTGAATGTTGCTTTCTCTTTGTTCTAGAATCTTTTATATCTTCAGTCATGCTTAGCCTTGCTATCCATGAATCTCTTTTCTCTGTGTGCCTTTCCAAACTACCAAATTGCTTGATATAATTATCTCTGGATTTGTGATTCTTAACTTTAATTTGGTTCTGGGTTTTTAAAAAACTCTTCTTTATCTACAACATCTGTTTAAATTCTTTTCAATACCCTCAAGATTTTATTCTAGTCTCTTAGTTGTTAGTCTCTTTCCTACTAATTACTCAGAGGTCATCCTTCTCATTTTTCCAAAGATTAACTTTTTCTACCTAAAGTTTTTCTCCCTTTGTCCAGACATTAGTCCCAGAAAAAGACATTTCTTGCTTTTTGAAAGCAAATCCTTCCCCTCATCTCTTCCACTTTCTTCACAACCTTATTCAGTTATTTTGTACCTTCATCTCTTTCTATCCACGTTCCTTCACCTGCACATATCTTCAGGTATTTTTTTAGGATGTAGGAGATTTGCCTTCACTTTGCATATCTTCTTGTCTTACTATCTACATTTTAAAGAGTTTTCTTTACTATCTTTTTTTAAAAGATTTTATTTATTTATTCATAGAGACACACAGAGAGAGAGAGAGAAGGAGAGAGAGAGACAGGCAGATGGAGAAGCAGGCTCCACGCAGGGAGCCCGATGTGGGACTCGATCCCGGGTCTCCAGGATCACACCCCGGGCTGCAGGCGGCACCAAACTGCTGCACCACTGGGGCTGCCCTTCTTTACTATCTTTAAGCTCAGTTTGTCTCAAGGTATCATTTATGGAAATGTGGAACATCAACTGAAAATAATACACTTTAAGTTTCTGAAGCCTCTGGCGCTCTCTTGATCTGCCACCATTCATAATGGCTTCGTGAATGTCCACCTTCTGCAATTTACCACTCTGCCTCCCAACTTCTGCAAGGATTTCTTCCCATATCTTAGTTGCTCTAAACCAGGCCCTAGCAAATCTTATTTTCAGTACATGCTAGGAAGAATGCTGGTATTTTTTAATTAAAGTATAATTAACATACAGTTATATTAGTTTCAGGTGTACAATAAAATGATTAAACAATTCTATACATTGCTCGGTGCTCATCAAGTGTACTCTTTTTTAAAGATTTACTTATTTGAGAGAGAGGATAAGTGGGGTGGGGGAGGGGCAGAGGGAGAAGCAGATATATCAGTTTCAAATTTCTTCTCCTATTCAGTAGGATGCCTTTTTGTTTTGTTGATGGTTTCCTTTGCTGTAAAGGCCTTTTATTTGGGGGGCACCTGGGTGGCTCAGTTGGTTTAGCTTCCAACTCTTGATCCCAGCTCAGGCCTTAATCTTAGGGTCATGAGTTCAGGCCCCATGTTGGGTTCCATGCTGGGTATAAAGCCTACTTTAAAAAAAAAAAGAAAAGCGTTTTATTTTCGTGTAGCTCCAGTAGCTTAATTTTGCTTTTGTTTCCCTTACCAGAGGAGACATACCTGGAAAAATGTTTCTACACAGCTGATATAAAAAAAAATTACTGCCCCCCCCCCAAAAAAAAAGAAATTACTGCCTATGTTTTCTTCTAGGAATTTAGCTTCAGGTCTCACATTAGGTCTTTAATCCATTTTGAGTTTACTTTTGTGTATGGTGTAGGAAGGTGGTCCAGTTTCATTCTTTTGTATGTAGCTGTCCAGTTTTTATAGAACTATTTGTCAAAGATACTGTCTTTTCCCCATTGTAGATTCTTGCCTCCTACAATTCATAGATGAATTGACCATATAAGTGTGGGTTTATTTCTGGACTCTCTATTCTGTTTCAGTGATCTGTGTATCTGTTTTTTGTTCTTGTACCATACTGTTTTGATCACTACAGCTTTGTAGAATATTTTGAAATCTGGAATCATGATACCTCGAGCTTTGTTGTTTTTCTTTTTTTTAAGATTTTATTTATTTATTCATGAGAGACACACACACACAGAGAGAGGCAGAGACATAGGCAGAGGGAGAAGCACACTCCCCACGGAGAGCCTGTTGCAGCACTCAACCACTGAGCCATCCAGGTGCCCCTGTTGTTGGTATTTTGATAGTGATGAAGAATGCTGGTCTTTTATTCTGTGCCAAGCACATGGCTGCCCCAATGGAGCTTTAATTCTGCCCCTAATTTATAAGAGATTAAATTGGAAAATATTTTTAGTGTTTTTTATACCCCTGGTCATTCCATCCTCCTGTCTCCCATTTTTCATAGGTTCTTCAACTGTCTTGCAGGATCTCCAATACCATCCTATCCCAAAATATTCCCAATTGGCCTCAGGCTTCCTTTATAACCTTTTCCTAATTTCCAGTAAGCCCCAACTTTGCACTGTGTTGTCATCACACATGTCATCACTTACTCATTATTAGCCTCATAAAGAACTGAAAACTTCCACTTCTACTTTTCTAAGGGTCTTTGCATTTCCCTAATTCAGTGGTGCCTTGGTTCCTTTGTGGCCTTGGGTACCTCCCCCTGAATGGTACACCCTCACCCAGTGTGGACTTTTGTCATAGACTTGAGCTCTGTACCTGCAGAAGTCTCATTTTCTTAGAAGTTGTGGACCTTTATTGTCAGCCCACACCAACTCTCTAACAAGTCAGGCCTGCCAATTAACCTCCCCCAACATTGAGTTTATTTCATATTCAATATCTAAAGTGGCTTTCCTTATTCTGTGCTATTCCTTAGAATGCCCTTCTCAGTTGACCTGTGAAGAATCTGATCACTCATAGGAATCATTCCTTCCTTTGAGTTCTGTACCATTCAGCTCTTCTGCCTCATTAAATATGTGTCAGTTTTATCTACCTGAAAGAGCAGTTCTTTGTATGCAGCATGGCATCTATTCTGCAGCTGTTTTCATGGGGCTAGAGCTAGCCAGAACTGTTCTTTTCCTGTGCATATGTGGTATGCTGGTGATCATTTCCATTCATCTAAGGATAATCATTGACCTGGTGTGATGGCTGGTGTTTCTCAAACTTTGGCCTACATATGAATCACCTGAAAAATATGTTGAAATTGATTTCTGGGCCTCACTGGCAGCGATTAATTCAGCAGGTCTAGAGTGGGACCCAAGACTATT
The DNA here is from genome assembly GCF_003254725.2 of Canis lupus dingo. Lineage (NCBI taxonomy): Eukaryota > Metazoa > Chordata > Mammalia > Carnivora > Canidae > Canis > Canis lupus. The sequence continues at coordinate 101,816,341 of NC_064281.1, read as the reverse complement.
TCTGATTGAGTGGGAAGGTGATATGGATGTTACTGGTCCATGAATCACCTTTTGAGTAATCCAGTGCAATGCTAGTCCTGGCTAATCCTGCCTGGCTTTTTAATACAGGAAAGCTTTGGTTATCAGTTTGAAAGAGGGTAGAGGGATGCTCACTCAGTTAAGTAGTTTACTTGCTTTCCGCTCACATCATGATCTCAGGGTCTTGGGATGGAGCTCCTTGCTTGTCTGCTTGAGGATTCGCTTTCCCTCTCCCTCTCTTTCTGCTCCTCCCACTACGCTCACTCACTCACCCTCAAATAAATAATCTTTTTTTAAAATGAAAATAAAAGGGGGTATAAAAGCTGTTGCCATGGCTGAAAACTTTAGTTAGTGTTTTTTGTTGTTGTTGTTGTTGTTCTGTGCATAGGGGAATTATTGTTTTAATTCATGAGCTCTGTTTTGCTTTCCGTAAAGGCTCTCCTAAAAATTGCAAAAGATTCTTTACATGTGGGCAGCCCGGGTGGCTCAACGGTTTAGTGCTGCCTTCGGCCCAGGGCGTGATCCTGGAGACCCGGGATTGAGTCCCACATCAGGGTCCCTGCATGAAGCCTGCTTCTCCCTCTGCCTCTCTCTATCTCACTCTGTGTGTGTCTCGTGAATAAATAAATCAAATATTAAAAAAATATTCTTTACATGTTTCATTTTACTGATGGCAAATAATGTAATTTAGCCCAAGTAGCATTTACTTCAAGGATCATTCGGATTCTCCCCCCTTGCTAAATATATTAAGATAAGAAAGTGATAATTATTATTCATAACAATTTATATTATAGCAAAACACATTATTAACAAATACTTTTTAAATTGTCTTCAACTCTTAATAGTTGATAAAATTTAATTGATGTTCTTTGCATTTTTAACTTTGAGAGCCCTTTTTTCAGTAATGGTGAGGGTACTGATTAAGAATATTCTCAGGGAGGGATCCCTGGGTGGCTCAGCGGTTTAGCACCTGCCTTCGGTCCTGGGCGTGATCCTGGGGTCCTGAGATCGAGTCCCACATCAGGCTCCCTGCATGCTTGTCCCTCTGCCTGCGTCTCTCATGAAAAAATAAATAAAATCTTTAAATAAAAAAAGAATATTCTCAGGGGAAAAAATATTCTCAGGGAAATACGTTGTTAGAACATACACAGGCAAAATGTAAGATAAAAAACTTGATTAAAAGAATAGAATTTAATAACTTAGGTCAAAATTTTTTATTCAAAACTAAGAAACTAAACATGGACTTTGAAATATGGTCATAAAATTATTATGACTTATTATATAATAAAAATCTCATTTGTCTGTTATCTCTCCAGCTCTCATAGCAACCATCCAACTAGACGGTTTTATATTTTTAAGAAGCATTCTGGAACTCTCAGGTAACTAGTTGATCTTTTTCCATTATCTCTATTGAAAAATTGTAGTAACTTTTTTAATCTGATGCTTAAATATCTAGTTTGGAAAATGAATGATTGCTACCAGACATAATACACTTCTATTCATTATATCATAGATCAAGGAGGAAATAATCTGTGTTTTCTGGCTAAATTTTGTTTCAGTGGTATTAGGCATTAATCCATGAAACTTACATGGATTTGCACTGAAAAAAATAAGGCTCTCTGACAATATTTGAAGATTAAAAAGATGTTTAAGTTATCTAGTAAATTGACTAATACTTTATTGGTTTTGATTAATATATAGCCTTCATAATTCTTGGGGTTTTTTTAAATTTTGAAATAAAGAAAAGTACACAGCCTCTTCACAAAAGGAATTGCTGATGAGCATTTCTAAAGGCATAACTTTGATGATACCACACATACTTAGCTCACAACCCACTAAGCATCGTTTTTTCCACATTCTTCTGATTTCTTTTGACTTCATCTTCCTATGTTTAATTATTTTGTTCATGTTGTTGTTGATATTTAAAATTAAAGTACCAAGGTCTTGATAGCACCAGGCTAAGACATAGACTTAAGTTTAGCCAGTACTTGTTTAGATGCTCTGATTTAGTGGGAAAGTGGAGGATGGGATGATATATCTCAAGATCTTGGTATTTATTATTATTTTTTTAAGATTTTATTTATTTGTTTGTTTGAGAGAGAGAGAGAGAAAGCAGGAGCAGCGGGAGAAGGCCAGAGGGAGAGGGAGAAGCCGGCTCCCCATGGAGCTAGAAGCCTGATGTGGGACTCGATCCCAGGACCCTGCAATCCTGACCCAAGCCAAAGGCAGATGCTTAAGCAACTGAGCCACCCAGGCGCCCATGTATTTATTATTCTTTCTGCCTCATTTACTCTTCCCTAGATATCTGCATGGCTAGTTCCCTCACCTCCTTCAAGTCTCTAGTCCAATGAGTGAGCCTTTCTTTGATCACTCCATTTAAAATAGCATCCTTTCCCCTGGACCCCATTCCCACCACTCCCTTTCTCCTTTTATTTTTTTTTTATTTTTCTTCACTTTTTACTTTCCAACATGTTGTATACTTCACTCTTTTGTTTATTATCTGTGTCTTCTCACCAGAATGTGTGGTTTGGTTACTTGTCTATGCCAGTTGTTTACCAAGCATTGAATAGTGCCTGACACATGGTAGGCATTCTGTAAATATTTTGAATAAGTTAGTGTATATGTTGAAGATGACATGGGGATGATGTCAACATCACCAACAGCTCATAGGTAGAGGCAAGTTTGATTCTATTGTAAAAAATATACTAATGCTATTTTTAAAATATTACAACATTTAAGGAAGTAGAATTTTACTGAAAAATTTTATAAGAATGAAAAGAGTTTTATTAATTCTAAAGATGAGAGTTTAATTTTATTTTTACCTCATTGTTGTCAAGCTCAGTTGCATGCTTTGTGCTGATTCTTGAATTGATTCTATGACTTTTAAGATCTGAGATGCTTTTTTAACTTGAGTGGGCCTCAGATTTAAATAGAAAGTTGAGGGGATCCCTGGGTGGCTCAGTGGTTTAAACGCCTGCCTTTGGCCCAGGGGGTGATCCTGGAGACCCGGGATCGAGTCCCACATCAGGCTCCTTGAATGGAGCCTGTTTCGCCCTTTGCCTGTGTCTCCACGCCTCTCTCTCTCTCTCTCTCTCTCTCATAAATAAAATCTTTAAATAAATAAAAAAATAAAAAGAAAGTTGATAAATTTCTGTGTATGGGACTTAGCATATTTATAATTCTATAAAACAGTAAATTTTGTAATTAGTGTTTTGTTAAAATGCAATATTCATTTTTTATTTATTGTACACCTATTATGTATAACACAGTGTAGCAATTCCCATTAAGTTGACAGTGATGAGGAAGGCTTGGTACCAACCTTCAAGGAATGCACAATTTATGATAAGGTGTAAATATAAGTAACTACAGTAATATAGGAAGGTTCATAATAAGTACAGTTAGAGCTACTGATTTCAAAGGGAGGAGAGATTTCTACTTGGAAGAAGCATACTGGGAATTATATGTGGGCAAATCCAACTCCAATAAAAAAATATACGAAAAAAAAGAAAAACAATGAATACCCACCATTTGCTTCGACGTGGATGGAACTGGAGGGTCTTATGCTGAGTGAAATAAGTCAGTCGGAGAAGGACAAACATATATATGGCTCCACTCATACGGGAAATATAAAAAATAGTGAAAGGGATTATAGGGGAAAGGAGAGAAAATGAGTGGGAGAAATCAGAGAGGGTGACAGAACATGAGAGACTCCTAACTCTGGGAAATGAACAAGGGGTAGTGGAAGGGGAGGTGGGCAGAGGGATGGAGTGACTGGGTGACAGGCACTGAGAGGGGCATTTGATGGGATGAGCACTGGGTGTTATATGTTGGCAAATCGAACTCCAATAAAAAAATATACGAAAAACAAAACAAAAAAAGAAGCATAAGAGCATTTTAGTTAGAAGAAATAGTATAAATAAAAGTACAGAAAAGAAAGAGGAAAAGGCATACAAAATGAATGACTAGTGGTGCAATTTAGATGGAACATGAAGTTTATATAACTTAGTATTGAGATTAAAGTCAGGGGAATAGTTTTGAGCTCAGGGCTAGATGTGGAATCCTTGAAAACTAGGCTAGGGAGTTTGGACCCATTGGACAAACTATTGGAGTTTTGTATAGAATCAAGATCAATTTGGAGGGTATATGAGGTAAGATGCAGCTGCAGGAGACACATAGAATATTTAAGACTATTATGGTGAGACGCCTGGGTGGCTCAGCAGTTGAGCATCTGCCTTTGGCTTAGGTCCTGTTCCTGGGTCTGAGGTTCAAGTCTGGCATCAGGCTCCCTGCAAGGAGCTTGCTTCTCTCTGTGTGTCTCTCATGAATAAATAAATAAAATCTTTAAAAACTAAGACTATTGTAGTTAAGACTGATTTAGTAAGAATCTGGGTTCAGGTGGTGAAGTGGTATCACACTGTTTAAGAACATGGGCTCTGGAATCAAAGGGCTCACTTTCAATCTAATTTTGGCCTTGGTAGGTTATTAAACTTGACCCTGTCCTTTATAAAATTATAATTTATAGCACCTACCTCTTTGGTTTGTTAAAGGATTCAGATGAAATATATCTAAAACTCTCAGCCTGGCACAGAGTAAATGCTCGATAAATTGTTGATATTATAAAATATTTGAAATATTGACTGTTTTAAGAAAAAAGATAATTTTGAGACTTTGTGTTGGGAGCATGACATCATACGAAAGATTAGTTAGGAGAAATGGTTTTCGGGGGTTGGGAGGAAAACATAATTTCAGTTTATGAAGGTCACTTTTGATGTGCCAGTGTGACAGCCAAGTATAAATATATAGCAGGCTGTTAAGACTAGAGCTGCAGTAGGGGTGCCTGGGTGGCTCAGTCAGTTAAGTGTCTGACTCTTGGTTTCAGCTCAGGTAATGATCTCACAGGTCATGGGATCAAGCCCCTGAGGTAGGGGTGGGATCTGCGCTCAGAGGGGAGTCAAAGATCCTCTCCCTCTGCCCCTGCCCTCACTCCCATGCAGGCTCGTGCTCGCTCGGTGTCTCTCAAAATAAATAAATAAATCTTAAAAAAAAAAAAGACTAAAGCCACAGGGGGAGAAGTCAGTCTAAGGTACGCTACTGGTTTTTATTCCTATACAAATGAAGTACTTAAAATTAAAGTATCCAGTGAACTGTAAAACTATGTTTATGCTCATTAACTGACTGATAATAACAAAATTACATGATGTATTTTTAAAACCTTCCCATTTCTTTTCTGATTTTATCACCACTAAAATAAGACACTAGATTATAGGCTCCACAGAGTTTACCCTCTTTTGTTCACTTTTGCATCCACAACACTTAGTAGTAACGAAGTGTGTAAAGAAGATCCTCAGATGGGCAGCCCGGGTGGCTCAGCAGTTTAGCGCCACCTTCAGCCCAGGGCCTGATCCTGGAGACCCGGGATTGAGTCCCACGTTGAGCTCCCTGCGTGGAGCCTGCTTCTCCCTCTGCCTGTGTCTCTGCCTCTCTGTCTCTGCCTGTCTCTGTCAGTGGTTTAAACGCCTGCCTTTGGCCCAGGGGACGATCCTGGAGACCCGGGATCGAATCCCACGTCGGGCTCCCGGTACATGGAGCCTGCTTCTCCCTCTGCCTGTGTCTCTGCCTCTCTCTCTCTCTCACTGCGTGCCTATCATAAATTAAAAAAAAAAAAAGATCCTCTGAAAATGTATATTGAATGAATATTATATGCTTGCTTTCCAGATGGGCAAAGGCACAGAAAGAATGGGATGACTTGCACCAATTGTTAGTGGAGCCATGGCTGGGTTTTAGGTCTAACTCCTGTCTTTCAGCAATTGATATGAGAAGGAACAGTTTATAAAGCACTAAATGTTAGCATAACTTCAGCATACTCTGTCATTTTCTAGAGTACTGTTTCAGATAAATCAGGCTTGTATAACAAAATTGGAAATTGATGGTCATGACACACAAAAAGCAAATCAAGAGTTATTACATGGAAAAATAATTACTGAATTTGCATATGGCTTTCATAAAAGATTAAAAACCTTTACTTTCTTTTTTCCTTCACAGGGGCATTACTCTGGTGTGCCTTAAATGTGACTTCCTAGCTGATTCTTCCAGTTTAGACCGTATGGCTAAACACTTATGTCAACGTAAAACTCATACTTGCCAAGTTATAATAGAGCATGGTATGTATTTATAATTATGTTAATTTGAATTTCTGATACTTTTTCCAATGTTTTTGATCAGCCACAATATGGCTCTTATGTATTAAAGTGATAGCCTTACTCATTATCTACACTATTTTAAATGTAAAACTCTTCTAATTTCAGTTCCTGAAAGTACCTCAACTTCTGAATCCACTTCTGAGTAAGTTTAATTTTCATTTAGTGTATTTCTCTTTGATGGATTTTAGCACTGTTGCATTTTTAAATGTATCATTAATAGAAATGAAAAATATTAAAGTATTTTGTTTTTGTTTTTGTTTTTAAAGCCGCTTGTTGAAATAGATTCCTGCTCTATGGAGCTCGTGCAACCTGGTGCAAGACAAGTTGGAATTTCCTAAGTTCAAAGTTCTGAAGTGTTTTCTTACACAAAGGCAGTTTCCTAAGTTCAAACTTCTGAAGTGTTTTCTCTCACGAAGGCGGTTAAACAGCCAAGTTCATGACACTAGCTCTGATTCAGCTCTTTTCAGCTTTCAGATGGCACTAGATTCTTATTCCACCTTATCTTTGTGTCAGGTTAACATATCTTAACATATGCTTTTTTCTCCAGTTGGCTCTCTCCAAAAATAACTTTTGTTGCTATGGTCTTTTTTTGCTTTGCCTAAAATAATTTGTGTTTTTCTCTGCTGTACTTGCCTTCAGAATATTGCATTCCAAATGAAATGGCTATTCATTTTCTTTGTCTGTTTTGTCTGGTTTCTTAGTTAATTTCTTATAAGTCTTACATTTTTAGGTCAGATAGCTGTCTTTTTCCTCTTTCCTTGTCTGTCATTGTTCTATTTTTCATATTTTTCAGATGCAGAAGCAACACAGAAATTTCAAAAAATGTCCAGGATACTCCTGGTCAGTGTCCCCCTTCGATGGACACAACTGATGCCTGTTCTCTCTTTCCAAGGAATGTGAATTATTTGACTGTGAGACCTCCTCTAGATTGTGGCCTTAAGAAATCAGACCTTGGGGAGAGTCCCTTCCTTCATGACTGGCCTCCCATAAGGCTGATGCTAATTTGGCCAGAGATGACCTCAAGGCCCACCAAATTGAGCACAACTTCCCATTGGGGGCTTTGGTTCTTGATCTTATGCTTATGGGTTCGTTCTAACCAAGAAAGACCCATCAAATCAATGCTTCAACATCCAAGTTGAAGTTTAATCATTTTGGCTGCTGCCCTTTAATCCTTGTCTAGTATGCATGCAGTCCAAGGTATATAAAAACTGGTTTGTAAGGAACCAAGGTTACTTTCATGTTCTTGGAAACAAATTTCTAAAATTACAGTTCCAAAGTTATAGTTATTTGTACTGTCATTTAAAGTTTTATCCAGTATTAACCCTAGGAGTTTTCAGCAATACTAATATTCAATTTTTTAAGTTTAATTTTATCTTGGTTTTACGTGGTTCTTTACCAGATTTATTGATGTGTGTTTTGTTATGTCCACTTTTATCTCTTCTCTTTAAAACTTTTGTTTTGTGTTTGTTTTGTTTTGTTAATAACTTCAAAATTCTTTAGAATTCTCTATAAATTTCTTGTAGCTACCTATTGATACCTTCTAGATTTGGTAATTATTCAGACCATTAGACATTATTACCATACTATCTTGGGATTATCATTCTCTTAGTAATTATCAGTTCAAAGACATAAAGAATTGGCAAAAAAACACTTCTTACAGACCTTAAAACAAATTTTAAAGTTATGTTTCTGTACATCTAATACATAATATCTTCTTAGCCATTAATGTAATTCCTTTGGATAAAGATAATATATTCATAAAATATTGGGACCAAAAAATGCACTTGTTTCTTGCCCATATATATATAGATGTATATTTTTTTTATTTTGGTGTTTGTTTATTTTGGTTACATTGAATATAGATTTGCTGAACAGTTTGATGTTATTACTTATTTTTTTAATAAAATTTGTATTGGTAAAGTGCCTCAGGAGTTATTCATGTGAAAGCTGTAGAACTTATCATATGAGTAGGAGCATTGCTTTGCTTCTTACATGGAAGCCTGATTACTTGGCCTGCAGATTGAGAGCTTTACTGTGTGCATCTTGCAGTTTTTCCTCTGGCACAGTTAAAAGATCACTATGTATATGTTTTACTAATTTCTTGAACTTTAGAGGCTGGCAAAGTCCCTTTGTGATCTTTAATAACAATTAAGGTGGTCAGGTTCTGAAGCGATTTGACTCAGCCATGAGTGTTTTTTTTTTTTTCATCTTAACATGAAAACTTCTTGTATCTTGTACTTATAATTGTACTTTGAAATGGCCTTAGTCCCTTTGGGCTGCTATAACAGAGTGTCACAGACTAGGTATCTTATGAACAACAGAAATTTATTTCTCACAGTTCTGGAGGCTGGGAAGTCCATGATCAAGGCACTGGCAGATTCAGTGTCTAATGAGGACCCACTTCCTCATTCGTAGAAGGATATTGCTATATCCTCCTGGCAGAAGGGGTGAGAGTTCTTCTGGGGTCTCATGTACAAGGATACTAATCCCATTCATGAGGGCTCCACCCTCATGGTGCAGTTATCTCCCAAAAGCCACACCTCCTAATACCATCATATTGGAGATTAGTTTTCAACATATGAGTTCAAACATTCAGCCTATAGCAGAAACATATTAAAACCAGTTCCAGGGATCCCTGGGTGGCGCAGCGGTTTGGCGCCTGCCTTTGGCCCAGGGCGCGATCCTGGAGACCCGGGATCGAATCCCACGTCGGGCTCCCGGTGCATGGAGCCTGCTTCTCCCTCTGCCTGTGTCTCTGCCTCTCTCTCTCTCTCTCTCTGTGTGTGACTATCATAAATAAAAAAAAAAAAAAAATTAAAAAAAAAAAAAAAAGAAATTAAAACCAGTTCCAATGACCAACTGTTACGTAGTCTACTTCTTGTAATTCAAAAAAGTTGAATCCATTAGTTTTAATTTTCCAGACTGTAAATGATTTTCCAAAATTTCCAAAAGTGTTGTTTCTTAGTAGTGTTTCTACTAGTACCTGTTTCTTAATAGTAGACTTAACAATATTCAAGTCTTTATTTCCATACCTGACCCCAGAATGTTTTTCCATCCACCATCTTTCTATCCACTTTTTTTTTACTTTTCAAAAATTGTGATGAAAATACATAACAGGGGAAGCCCGGGTGGCTCAGCGGTTTAGTGCCGCCTTCAGCCCAGGGCCTGATCCTGGAGACATGGGATCGAGTCCCGCGTCGGGCTCCCTGCATGGAGCCTGCTTCTCCCTCTGCCTGTGTCTCTGCCTTTCTCTCTCTCTCTCTCTCTCTCTCTCTCTCTCTCTCTCTGTCTCTCATGAATAAATAAATAATCTTTTAAAAAAAGAAAATACATAACATAAACTTTGCCATCGTAACCATTCTCAAGTGAAAAATTCAGCACTGATTAATTATACTAAGTTTTAAACTTTTGTCCAGATATAACTTCTTTGTGGTTTCAACATAAAGTATAATACTCTTAAAGTTCTATGTCCCTATAGCACCATTTCTTTTACTTTATTTGAATAAAACATTTCAAACACTAAACACTTGCTTATAGGCAGTTAGTTGAATTTTAATTGGTATAAATGAGTTTTAGCTTGACATTTTGATCCCATTACCCTCAGGCTCTTCTAAATAGTTCTTTCATTTGATTCAGAAATAGCCATCTCTTGTATGTGTGCTTTTTAAAAGGTTACTGCTGAATAAAGGTGTTATTGGCTCAGTTTTAATCCATCACCATTCTTAGAAAAATAACCTCTGAACTACAGAGACTTAGTCTCTTGCTCTTTTTTGTCAAACTGCCAAAACATCTCTTTGGGCCTCACTTACTTGTTCAGCAAATATTTATTGAGCACTTACTATGTGCCTAACACTATTCTAGGTGCTGGAAAAGCAGACTGAAATCTCTTCCCTGGTGGAGCTTACATTTCAGTGGTGGAAGACAAGACGATAAAAAAATAAGAAAATTAAGTAGTATGTTAGATGATGATCAATGCTATGGAGAAAAATAAAGTGGGCAAGGAGGATGGTAAGTATGGGCTGGGGTTGGGAGGCTGCCATTTTAAATTTGGTAGTCATGTTAGTCCTCTGTGAGAAGAAGACATTGAGTAAAGACCTGAAGGAAGTGAGGAAGTGGGCCACTGGATTATCTATTGAAAGAGCATTCCAGAGAGAGAATAGCAAATGCAAAAAGTCCTGAAGGGAAAACTAGAACCCTCACACATTGCTGATGGGAATGTAAAATGGTTCAACAACTGTGGAAAACAGTTCAGCAGTTCATCAAAAAGTTAAAACAGAATTACCATATGACCCAGCAATTCTGCTCCCAAATATATATCCAAAAGAATAAAGCCAGGGACTCAGATACTCATATATGCATGTTCATAAAATGTTTAGAAACTACATAAAGATGGTTATATGACATTGTGAGTGTACTAAATTCCACTGAATTGTTCACTTTAAGATGGTTGACTTTTTAAATTTTGATTGTAAGGTATGTGAACCTCACCTCTACAAAAAAAAAAAAACCTTAAGCTTAGCAAATTAGGATGATGAAGGAAATCTTTTTAAACTAACCTAATAAAAATCAGCTAACATAATGATGAAAGGTAGAAAGAACAAGTCCTGAAGTAGGATCATACCTAGCTCAAGGGACAGCAACAAGACTGATGGGGCTACAGTGGAGTGGGGCTGGACAGGGGAGTGTGTAGTAGGAGATGGGGCCTGCAGGTGATGTGGACCACGTAGTAAAGGGCCTTCTAGACAATTATAAGGGCTTGGCTTTCATTCAGAGATAGGAAGCCGTAAGTGGATTCTGAATGGAGAAGTCTTTTCTATCTCAATGAAAAACAAAAATTCTTTTTTTTAAGTAGGCTTCATACCTATTGTGGACCCCAGTGCAGGACTTGAACTCAGGACCCTGAGATCAAGAGTCAGATGCTTAATCAACTGAGCCACCAGGCACCCCCACAAAAATTCTTTATTACAGTCTTAACAGGGTCACCCTAGCTGCTGTCTTGAGACTAAGCCACAAGGGACCAAGGACAGAATCAGGGAGATGAGCTAGGAAGCTGTTTAATAATCCAGTTGGGAGATAATAGAGGTTTCATTAGGATGGTGAGAGTGTAAGTGATAAGTGGCTCAAGTGAGGGTATATCCTGAAAGTTGAGCCAACAGAATTTGATGGTTTGGAGATGAAGTATGAGAGAAAAGGTGCTGTGGAGGACAGCGCAGTCATTAGCCCAAGCAACTGGAAAGATTATTGAGGTATAAATGATTAACTGAAATGGAGAATAGAGAAGACTGAAGGAAGAGTAGATTTGGGAAGGAAGATGAGGACTTTGATTTGGGACAGGTTTGCATTTGAGATGCCTAATATAACCTAGGAGGGGATTTCATAGACATCCTGATGTGTGAGTTTGGAGTTTAGAGGAGAGGTCCAAGCTGTCAGTAACCTTTAAATTTATTAAAGAGTCACAAGACTATGAGATCACCAAGGAATAGAACAGGGATAGAGAAAGGACAAGGTCCACAGACTGAGCTCCAGGGCATTCCAACAGTAAGAGGTTAGAGAGATGAGAGGGAATCAGCAGAGGAGACTGAGGAGTGGCTGGTAATGTGAGATGAATGCTGGGGGAGTGACAGTGTCCTTGATCTCGGACGCCCTATTTGTACAAGTGGGCACTAAGTTGTTCTAGAGCTCTTGGATTCTGTGATGCTAATTTGGTTATATCTAAACATCACTTACAAATTGTTCTTAGGAGGAAGTGAGTTCAGAATGCCACCTACCACCATCCCCAATAGCATAAACAGAAAGTCTTTCAACATTGAGATTGAAATACCCCGATTACTCCTAGGCATAGTTAACTTCCTACATGGGATCTTGTAAAAGTAACACTCTTCCACTTGTCCAAAAGAAAGTATCTAGATCTGGAATGAATATCCATAATTTATGAGTGGTTTATAACCTAAAGGTACCATGGTCAAATAAATGTAGGAAATACTGGGTTACATTTGCATAGTTTAATATGGGATTGTTCATGCTACATGTGTCTGTGCTTCTCTAGAAGAATTTAGTAAGCACTTATTGGACCTTGGAATTTCACTCACACACACACACACACACACACACTTAATAACTTCTAAATATTAATCTTCATAAGATACAGTGTGGAGAATACTAACCTAGATTAATTATTGTCAGATTTTCTGAATTGAAAAAAAATAGTTGAATGAAGGGATTGACTAAGATGAACTTCTAGACATTTCATTCATGTTCGTGAATCATTTGTAAGGTGGCAGATGTAACTGAAGACTAGCAATATCCATTTTCATAGTCTTAGAAATTATATCAGGAGAAAATTGTATGCTCCTTATGATGTTTATAAAATCTAAGAAATAGGGCAGCCCAGGTGGCTCAGCAGTTTAGCGCTGTCTTCAGTCCAGGGCACGATCCTGGAGACCCGAGATCTAGTCCCATGTCGGGCTCCCTGCATGGAGCCTGCTTCTCCCTCTGCCTGTCTCTGCGCCTCTCTCTCTCTGTCTGTGACTATCATAAATAAATAAAATTAAAAAAAAAATCTTTTTAAAAATTCTAAGAAATACATTAATGGAACAGACCAGTAATTTGTGTTGAAGGGGATCGTCATTTTACATCATTTCAAACTCCAGAAGCTGGGATCCCTGGGTGGCACAGCGGTTTAGCGCCTGTCTTTGGCCCAGGGCGTGATCCTGGAGACCCGGGATCGAATCCCACATTGGGCTCCCGGTGCATGGAGCCTGCTTCTCCCTCTGCCTGTGTCTCTGCCTCTCTCTCTCTCTCTCTCTCTGTGACTATCATAAATAAATAAAAATTAAAAAAAAATTCAAACTCCAGAAGCTTCAGACTCTTACCGTAATAATGTCTAGCTTCTCTCCATAACTTAATATGCTTAGCTTATCAATCTACTTGCCTACTTTTCTTGAAACCATTACTATTTTCAGCCTATTATTATATATTAAGGAGTTTCTTCCACTGTAAAGTTTACTTCCTGCTTATACACTTCAAGAGATCTTCCTTGATACTAAGATTATGAGTTTCAATACCCAACTCCAGAGTAAACCCTCCCTGTACCTTAAAAGGGGCAGTGTGTTGCAGTGGCTAGGAAACCAGGCTCTGCAGCAGACTGCCTGGGTAGATGGAGTTCCTACCCTACCAAAAACTAAATATGTGTGACTTTGAGCTCTGTGCCTCAGTTTCTTCATTTGTAAACTGCAAACGACAGTACAAACTCATAAGGCTAAGGGAATTAAGTGACTACATACATGTGTATAGCACTTGGAACAGTGGTTGGCACACAAGAATATAAATCACCGTTGTTACCATTGTTGTTAGCTTATTACCACCCTTCCTGATTTTATTTTTGTTTTCATTTTATTCAGATAGAATAAACTTCTAAACTTCACCTAATTTTTCTTTTATTTATTAATTCATTTATTTAATTTATAGAGAATATGTGCAACAGTGGGGAGAGGGACATGGGAGAGGGGATCCCAAGCACACTCCCTACTGAGTTTGGAAACTGTGCTGGAGCTCAGTCTCATGACCCGAGCTGAAATCAAGAGTCAGATGCTTGGGGAACCTGTGTTGCTCAGTGGTTGAGGATCTGCCTTTGGCTCAGGTTGTGATGCTGGGGTCCTGGGATTGAAGCCCACATCAGACTCCCCGCAGGGAGCCTGCTTCTCCCTCTCCCTCTGCCTATGTCTCTGCCTTTCTGTCTCTGTCTCTTATGAATAAATAAGTAAAATCTTTAAAAAAAAAAAAAAGATGCTTAACAGAACCACCCAGGTGCCCCCACCCTGTTTTTCATTATGACCTTCCTACAATCATTTTTGGTAATTTTCTTTACCTAACCCAGTGTGTCTTTCTTGAAAGTCATTGGTGGAACACATAGTACTAAAATTCAGCATGCCATTAGATTTTTAGTGTCTCAAGCTCACCAGACTTCTATATATATGGAATGTCTATGAATGCTCCTAGGTTGAATCCAAACTGCCTTTTTAAATAGTATTAAGGTATTTTCCCTAAATTATACTTTCCCTAAATTATACCCTTGACCACACCATGGTTCACCTCACACTCAAACTCCCCTCACTTCTCTCATTTTGAGATCAGCAGCCTCACTCCTGTCACTTTGCTATTAGACCACCTGGAAAAGCTTGCTGTCATCAACAAACTCAGAAGCTAAGGTGTATCTCTTCTACTGTTTTTAATCCTTCATGCTGAAAAATACCTATTTATCCATACCACTGTGATACATGATGGTATACATGGAGTTAAGCCTTGAAATAAGACAGTCCTAGGTTTACATCCTGGTTTTGTGTCTAGCCAGTTGTGTAGCCTCAAATAAACTACCTCAAGCCTCAGCTTTCTCATCAGTGAAAGGTATGTAATGACAGTTTCCTCATAAATTTGCTGTAACAAGTAGAGTGAGTGAGTGCGTGTGTAAGATTTGGCACTGGCTTGACAAAAAGGCATTCAACAAATGCTTCTCCCACTACTACCACTCATGTTAGTGCTTTTCCTGCAACTGCTATTGCTGTTATTGCTTTCGTTGCTGTTACTACTATTACCATTGCTCAGAGGAGACCCTGGAAGCTACTCCTCAGTGGAATCTTCTCCTTGACAGTTTTAGTGGCAGTCCATCAGCCCTGTGGTTATCTGTAACTTTGTATTCCAGTTCCCAGGTCTTGCAATACATACATTCCTCAGAACTGCTGGGTGGATGATGTTCCACCACAGAGCTTCAATTACATGTGGTATAATTCTTTAACTTTGGAAATGAGTGTAGTTCTGTCCATAGGCTATGAAACAGCACTGTCTTGTTGAAAATTAGTATAGAATCCAATCTGCTTTGGAGGAAAATTTGTCTTTTGCACTTAGAGAGTCCTTTCCTTGCAGGAGGCTTTTTAGTAATTATTACCATTTCCAGGAATCTTGGCTACTTATTCAATAGTATTGATTCTGTGGAAAAGCTTAATTGTAAACACCAGCAGTAAAGTGGCCTTTTTAAAAATTTATTTATTTATTCATGAGAGACAGGCAGAGACATAAGCAGAAGGAGAAGCAGGCTCCCCACACGGAGCCTGATGTGGGACTGGAATCTGGGACCCCAGGATCACACCCTGAGCCGAAGGCAGATGCTCAACCACTGAGCTACCCAGGCATCCCAGCCTTTCTTTTTTAAAATGATAAAGAAGTTCCCTTTTTTCAGAGGTTAAGGATATTGTTACTCAGTCTTGTAATTGTTCCACTTGCACCTTATCTCCTTCCTCCTTCTCCATCTTCAGTAGATGTAACCTGACTAGATTAATTATAACATAGAAGGAACATTTTAAGTTGTACAAGTTTCTTGATAAAATGGTGAGAATAGGATAATTCTATCTAGCAAGTCTTGAGAGCCTCAGAGCATAAGAATTCCTTTTTTTTTTTAAATTAATTGGGGGCGCCCGAGTGGCTCGATGGTTGAGTGTCTGCCTTCAGCTCAGATGGTGATCCTGGGATCCTGGGATCGAGCCTGATGTCAGGCTCAATCTCACAACCCCGAGATCATGACCTGAGCTGGAACCAAGAGTCGGACACCCAACCGACTGAGACACCCAGGCACCCCTGGAGAATAAGAATTCTTGAGTGAATCAGTAAATACCTCAAGCTTAGAAAACTAGGCTGTTTAACCAATTGTCTCTTATGGAATAAATCGGATGTCCTAAAGACGACAATGTGAAGTGATTTTAAAAGTTTATTTAGTTCTTTTGGTGACTTTCTTTTTTTTAAGATTTTATTTATTTATTCACTAGAACACACAGAGGGGAGAAAGAGAGAGAGGCAGAGACACAGGCAGAGGGAGAAGCAAGCTCCACGCAGGGAGCCTGACGTGGGACTCGATCCCGTGTCTCCAGGATCTTGCCCTGGGCTGAAGGCGGCGCTAAACCTCCCAGCCACCAGGGCTGCCCTTTTGGTGACTTTCAAGTGGCTTTGTGGTCAAATTACTTCAGTTATGAATAATTTAAAAGAAGAATATATTCAATGCAGCTTTATTTTCAAAACCGAATAATCAGGAAAAATCTGAGTGGTCTTCCATTTTCATTTCTTCCCAGTGCTCTTTATATCAGAGGAATTGAATAAGTATAATATACAAACTTTTTTCCATGAACTACATTTTCCATGTGTTATCTTAGTTAAATCTTTAAAAAAGTCTTGTAAAGATGATTTTCAATCCCGTTTT
This sequence comes from Canis lupus dingo, assembly GCF_003254725.2. Classification (NCBI taxonomy): domain Eukaryota; kingdom Metazoa; phylum Chordata; class Mammalia; order Carnivora; family Canidae; genus Canis; species Canis lupus. The sequence continues at coordinate 101,799,880 of NC_064281.1, read as the reverse complement.
ACAGATGAGCAAACTGAGTTAACTTGTAATTCTGAAAATAGTATCAGGATGTCCTGACTTGTTCACATTACAGAAACATTATCCTCAGGATCCCTGGGTGGCTCAGTGGTTTGGCGCCTGCTTTTGGCTCGTTGCGTGATCCTGGAGTCTCGGGATTGAGTCCCACGTCGGGCTCCCTGCATGGAGCCTGCTTCTCCCTCTGCCTGTGTCTCTGCCTCTCCGTGTCTCTCATGAATAAATAAAATCTTAAGAAAAAAAGAAACATTATCCTCCCTGCCCCGGTTTTCATACAATCTGAGCATTTTCATTAATGAAAGTTAGGGGCAAAAAAAAAAAAAAAAGAAAGTTATGGGCAATTTCAAAAGTGACTTCGGATCTATAGAAAAGAAACCTTATTAGGAGGCCTAAAACTGCATTATCTTCATAGGTGGTGGAAAATACATAAGGACATTGAAAAAAAAGCTAATGCATGATCACATTGTTTGTTAATAGGAATGGAAAACTGGAAAGAATCTTAGAGGTCATGTCTTCCCATCTCAAATGGTGCAAGAAGCTCTTTAAAATACCTCTTTTGAAAAAAATAAAAAATAAAATAAAATACCTCTTTTGATGGGATGCCTAAGTGGTTTAGTGCGTTAGTGCCTGCCTTCGGCCCAGGGCGTGATCCTGGAGTCCCAGGATTGAGTCCCACATCCAGCTCCCTGCATGGAGCCTGCTTCTCCCTCTGCCCCTCTCTCTCTCTCTCTCTCTCTCTCTCTCTCTCTCTCTCTCTCTCTCTCTCCTCATCCCTCATGAATAAATAAATAAAATCTTTAAATAAAATAAAATACCTCTTTTGAAAACTGTTCCGTTTGTTAGAGCCAGACCATTCCTAGACTTTCCATCTCCCTCTCTGGCCCTCCCTTCCTAGAAGGACAGTTGGATCCTCAATTGCCTAGTTTGTCCCTGCCCCCAAGTTCTGGGCCTGTACCTGAGCTGAGCTAATGGTGATTAAACCCATTCAAGACCTGGCATCTAGCATCAACTCCCACCTCATCTACCACTTAGTCCTAAATGCAGCAAGAGTAGAGCTCTTAGTCCCAGGGCCAGGAGCACATCCTCCTCCTCTCAAGCTTAAGAGAAATAGAGAAGAATAAGAGAGATTAGCATCATGACTCTAGCTCTGCAGCTAGATCTTAGTCAAACCTTGCTCTAATACTGGGCAGCATTGTGACCCTGGGCAAGCTACTTTGACCATTCCGTACCTCAGAGGTTATTGTGAGGATTACACATTATAGTCCATGTTAAACATATCAGAGTACTTAGTGCATAGTAAACAATGTCGGTTGCCATTAATAATTGCCATTATTGGGGATCCCTGGGTGGCTTAGCGGTTTAGTGCCTGCCTTCGGCCCAGGGCATGATCCTGGAGTCCCAGGATCAAGTCCCACATCGGGCTCCCTGCATTGGAGCCTGCTTCTCCCTCTGCCTGTGTCTGTCTGTCTGTCTGTCTCTGTCTTTCATGAATAAATGAATAAAAATATTTTTTTTAATTGCCATTATTTCAGTTGGAGGAATAGAGGTTGGAAACTAGGCCAGATCTGATATTCTTCCCACATAATGATCTCCGTAGAAGGATAGGCAAAATCACAATATCTGGGATGCATCCTCTTTATCCCAAAACATTGGGATTTCCGCCTGGGATTGGTGGGTAAGGATCAGGTCGGTCAGATTTCTTACCCATGCTTTTACCTGATGCTTCCTCCAGTACTTTAAGATCAAATGCAAAGGGTCCTAATACTTACTTTATCACCAGGGAAGGGACTAAGTATCAACTAGAGTCAGCTCAGGTCATGAGATCCATTTCTCAGTCTATTTCAACTGGCGTAGAGGAATATTCTTGTGCCCACGATGGTACCTCCTAAGATTCTCAGGGCTCCTTACCTACCCAGCCTCATAATCTATTTCCCTGGGAAGGTGAGGTGCTTCTCAATGTCTCCTCTTCCTCCTTGATGCTGCTAGTAGTTCCTACCAGGGTCCACAGATTTCCCTTAGGAGAGATGAGCCCCAGTGATTTGGTAGAGGTAGCTTCTAAAAGTAACACTTAACATGAGATCTCCCTTCTTAACAAATTTTAGGTGTTCTTACCACACACACACACACAGGACACAAACTTTTGGAGGTGATGGATATGTTTATTATCTTGATTGTGGTCATGATCTTATGGGTATATGCCTATATCCAAACTCATCAAACTGTATAAACAAGTTCAGCTTTTATATATTAATTATATCTCAATAAAGCTATTTTTTTAAATTAGTAACCCTTCTAGTTTCAGGTGTCTAAGTGCCCAGACTTGGACCAGGATTAGCTCCTTCTGTACGGGCTTCCAACCCAGGAAATGGTCAGTACCAGTCAGAAAAACTCCTACTGGTAAACACTTTCCAAACTTCACTAATTTTAACCAGCAGAGGGCACACAGCAGACGTGCAAATCTCTATTTGATCTGTGCAAGATCTGTGTCTTGCATTGAGTGGTCCTCACAGCATAGAGGTGTTTATACTCGGATTAGTTCTTCAGTTGTCTCAGAGTGAAAAGGCTCTTGCCTAGTAATTTCAGACAAACATCCTGAGGACATTTGGTATGACTGAATATTTTCATCTATCCTAAGAGGATCCTGAAAGGATCTGCCTCACCAGAGTTTTGAAGCTCTGGCTTGGGAAAGGTAGTTTCTGATTTGAGAGTTGATCAGAAAGCCTGGGGACACCCACCTACCCACACACAGAGAGAAAACTTGCCAGAGAGAAGAGACCTGGAGACATGTGAGAATCAACCATGGACATTTTAAAAATACAAATTCCTGAGCCCTGCCCCCAGATCTGGTAGATCAGAGTGTCTGGGGCTAGTGTCCCAGGAATCTGTACTCTAACAGGTTGCCAACTGATTTCATGTGGTTGGTTATGAGCCAGTGTTTAGGAGCCACTAATCTAGGGGAATTTCTGGGCCTGCTATCTGAGTCCTGCTGCCCCAGTGCCAGTTGTTAGGGTCCTGGATATTTAAAGGGACTTGGAGTCAAGACAAGATTTGAAACCAGTGGAGCCTAGGCCAGCCCTTCCAGAGGAAGCAAAGCCTCTCCCAGTGAGGAGAATGAGGGATGGTGAGTGGAGGAGAGCCTATAAGTTAAGACAGTGACTGTCCCCTCAGGTATTACAAGAGGATAATCATTTACCTCTTCTGCATCTGCCACTCATAGTGGCTAGAAAAGCTGAGCCCTGCTATCCAGAGAGCTCTCAGCATATTTCTACACCCTCCATCCCCACCCTGCACTCAGGATGGGCTGGAGTAGTTTCACTCGAGGGGTGGGCTGCTCCAGCTCCTCTGGGCTGGGTATCCCTCCCAGGTACTGCTATAGGTGGTGGTGCTCAGAGCAGCATCTGGTCTTGGGCTTTCTGGCTGAAGGATCCTGCTAATATAGTTCTCAGCCTCATTGAGCTTCGCCAGAGCAGGTCATCAGACTGAATCTGGAGGCCTGAGAAAATGTACAGACACTAGAGGGTGGCTAGTTCTGGGGGGAGGGGAAGTGACAATATTCTACAGCCCCAAAGGCTGAGCAGCAAAATCCAGCTGTCTTTGTGGTTCTCAGCTATTGTCCACAGCAGGGATATCTTGGGACTCCTTTGGCTCAGAACTGACAATTTTGTCAACCACTTGGGCATCTTGCAGAGACCTGGTCAAGGGCAGCCCATTCAAGGAGGAATGTTCCCATTCTGGACTCCTGGATAATGACCTGCTTGCCAAACCCTTATGGGTCAGGGGGACTGGCTGGAGTGAACCTGCAATCCCTGCAAGGGTTCTGGAGCTTGGAACTAGCTAGAAAAGTCATATAATATCATCGAAGGAGCCTAGACTTGAAGTATAAAAGATCTTGCCTCACCATGTACTATATTGGACAAGTCACTAAATCTGTCAGCACATCTATATTCATATATGTAAAATGGAAATCATCCCCACTTCCTAGGGTTGAGGGAGCATTAAGTGAGCTAGTAAAGGAATGTAGTGTTTTAGCAAGGGCCCGGCATGTAACAGGCATTCAAATGTTAGTTATTTCTCTGGGTCCTATCTCTTAAACAGGTGAAGACTCAAGGGCATAGTCCGAAAAGTGAAGAGGAGCTGTAGAGGAGACATACTGGCCATCTCGGATCACTCCAGACACATAGTGAGGCTGAATGAGAGGCCTGGAGGCACCTCACTTCACTTTATATTCCCTGCTCCTCACCACCCTCACAGCAACAAGAGTATCATGGTTCTCTGGCCTCCTGAGTCCCCTTCCTCTGGTTGCATTCTGGGAACAGCCCATTCCCAAATCCTTTTGCTCAATCTGATGGAGGGCTGAGTGCCACTGTGCCACCCTGCTGATGCCAGCAGAAAGTTCTAGGGCTGGGAGAGTGGGACCCAGAAATTCTCAGGATTCCAAGACTTCTTGACTATTCCCAGGCACCTGAGGGAAAGCAGTGTTATTACTGCAGGAAAGGACAGGATCACAAAGGTGAGGCTCAGAGGACTGGTGAGTGCCTGCTAGTCACAGCAAAATTACCAGAGTCTTGGCAGGACCAAAAGATGACAGACTTGGGGAAGTTGAGAGTCTGGTTTTTAAGATGGGGACCAGCTAGCATGGAAATGACAGCCATGAGGTCCACACTCAGGAATCATCCAGGAAGACTGTTTGTTCCTCTCAGAGGAGCTATGAAAAGTAGAAGAGTTTTCCCTCTTGCTGGTCAGCAAGCTTGCTGAATCTTTCCAAAGGTTACTGAGTCTAGATGATGCTAAAACCTTCTTCTGGCTTCCCACTGTGCTTAAATAAAATCCCAACCCAAAAGGCCTGGCCTTACCTACTTCTCAGCCTCACCCCGTTATTTTCCTCCTTGCTCTCACTAGCCTCCTCTCTGTTCTTCAGATGCACTGACCTCACTTACATCTCAGGGCCTTGGCATTTGCTGTTTCCTCTGTTTGTGGTCCTTTCTGACCTCATCCCTGGTTGCTCTTCTTCATTCAGGTCTCCACTCAAACGTTATCTCCTCAGGGGAACCTTCTGTGTTCACTTTATCTAATATGTTGCCCTCCCCCACCTCCCTCACTTTCTATCCATTTACCCTGTTTTATGGCCCTCAGAGTCCTTATTACTCTCAAATTCTCTCATTATGCATCTCGTTTCTTGTTTAATGTCTATCTCCTTTATGAGAGCAGTATTTTATATTGTTCACCTGCATATCCCCAGGACTTAGCACAGTGGCTCCTAGTAGATGCTCAGTAAATGTTTGTTGAATGCCTAAAAGGTATCAGAGGCAATTTGGGTCTAGAAGAGGCAATCCTGATTAGAAGACCTGGAATGTTGTTCTCTTGACCTTGTTACAGCAGAGAAGTTTCCTGACCAAGACCAGAACTTGGACTGAAATGTACCCATTAGAATGGACCAGTGTACCTGCGGCCACTGTGAGATGGCCTAGCCCTGCAGCCAGGTCAAGAGCCAAAAGACACCACAACAGCAGGTCCTGTCCTGGGTAAGGAGTCAGCATGAAGTCTGAGACAAGGCCCAAGGTTTTTCTGTTGGGAAGAAGCATAGCAGCAGGGGTTTCAGCAGGCAGCTCACCATCAGACAACAGGTGCCCAGGCCCTCAGGTGAGATTCAGGGGCGGAGCATTGGTGGGGACAACCAGTAAGAAAACATAGCCCTAACTGAGATAGTAGTCAGGCTCCAAAGACAGATCCAGGCAGAAGCCAAGTAATGAAAACCAGACTGGGGGCTGGGACTTGGCCTGAAGTCAAGTGAAGGGTAGGATGGGGAGGTGATGGGGAGTTAGCCAGTTCTGGATGAAGAGGGTTGTAGGGACAACTAGGCAGGACCAGTCAGGCTACTTGTTTGGGTGGGAAGTGCATCTGCTATGTATTATCTCTCGCTGGGGTGGCGGGGAGGACAGGGGACATTCACTTACCAGAGGAAGGTGCTCAGGGCTGTCTGCCTGGGACCCTCTTTCCCTGGGCTCCTGACAGGAGAACTGCCTTAAGGAGCACCCCGAAACAAATCTATCTGGGGCTATTGTAGCTACGTCTTTATAGCCGCTCTTAGTGACTTTAACAATCAGACAGGGGGCTTTCACATCCATAGGAACAGACATTTAAAAAATACCTGCAGGACTCCTGCTGGAGAGCCACCAGAAACTCCCACTGACTCAAAGAGCAACAAACCATCCAGCCTCTTGTGTCAGCGTCCCCAACCTCAGCTCCCCACTAGGGCTGCTCAGCTCTAGTCCTTTCACTCAACTCCCAAGGTCATTCCAGCCTCCCTACTTGGCCCATTCCCCTCACTTTACCAATCCAAATGTAACATTTTATTCAACACACAAAATAAAGTCAGTTATTTTTCAGCGGCTCCTCCCTGATGTCCAGTACATAACACTCTCAATTCCCACAGCACAGCCTCCAACGTGATGATGTTGTTGTCTAATTTTTGCTTGCAAGTAGTTTCAGTGCGTACATTGTTTCCACTTCTTTGAACATAGGGAGCAAATCCTCCTCTTGCTATGTTTCCTCCCTAGCACCTGGGATCTGGGGGCATAATAGATTGTTGACTTGAGCCCTGCCCTCTTCAAGAAAGAGTAGGAAGAAAAGACCACTCCGGGTGTCAGAGACTGCATGATGAAACATGGGAAGCAGGATTTCGCTACTTTGCAAGCAACTGGGCCCCTTGGGCAACCTATACTTTTTATTTTTAAATTCTGGGAAATAAGGAGAGAGCCACCTACTCTCAACCTCCAGAGAACCTAGGAAATATTTATGAGTCAACATCTCCTTTATAGGTTTCTCTATCTACCTCCATTGGCACCCTAGAAAAACATATCTGGCCTGTATCCCACCCCTCTGAGTGTTTCTTCCCACTGATGACACCGAGCAACACAAGGCCTAAGTCCTGAAGAAGTGACTTGAATGATTCAGGTGGCATAGAAGGCTGGTAGGGGGTGTGCCTTGGCAAAGTGTATCATTCTAGTAGGGCTGGCTGCTCTTCTACTCAGCACAATCAGAAATGTCTTCTTGGAGGAAAGCAAGACATAAAGGCATGTTATAATCTATACAAATTTTATTTTGATATCAATTTGTATGGAAACAAGCAGGTGTCAGCGTTATGCAGGCACGGAAAAAAAAGGGAAAGAAAAAAACTCCAGTAATAATGGATCTTGTATTTACACCATTTGGTTTCAACAGGGACAGGAAGTTTTACTGTTAGCTTCCTGTGGGAACTCCAGTTTTTGCACCTTCCCCTGCTGCCTCTCAGCATCACGATAGAGCAGGGATTTCTGAGCCTTTAATCGGCAAGCCAGGCACATGAAAATCGACTCCACGTTCTGGCTCTCTTTGGGGTCCTTGGCCGAAGTCTCAAACAAGAGCATATTGTGGGCATCAGCAAATTTCAGGGCTAAGTTGGAGGGCACCTGGATCTGTTCCCTCAAGTCACACTTGTTGCCCACAAGCACTTTGGGGACTAGTGGGGGCACGGCATGCCCATTGCATTCTTGAATCCACATTTTGAGGTTGGTGAAGGATGTCATCTTGGTGACGTCATAGACGAAGACCACTGCATGCACATTGCGGTAGTAATGCTCAACCATGCTTTTGCGGAAGCGTTCCTGACCTGCTGTGTCCCACACCTGAACCTGAAAGATACAAAACCAGTATCTGGAGTCAGAAAAGGAAACATGAATGTGTCGAAGAAAACGTGGTTCTGTGATCTTATAAAAATGTGAGAAGCCCTGACACAGACTGGCAGAGTGGACTTACCAAAGTATAGACAGAAATTTCTCTCAGGGTTTGTAAAATTTTTCCTATAATTTTTATTTTTTTCTTAAAATTTTTAGTTGAAAATCTTGAGTCAAAAAAAATCTTAAGGCCAAAAAAAAAATCTTAAGGCTTTTAGTTGAAAAAGTGGGATGGAAATTGGTCAACTTTTCTGGAGAGCAATTGGGCAGTATTATAAAGAACTTTGAAAGCATTCATAACTCTTCAAGCCGATAATCTCACTTCCAAAAATCTATACAAAATAGCAGAGGTGTGGTCGAAATTCTGTACAAAGGTCTTAATTTCATTGTTATTTATACTTAAAAAAAAAACAGGAAACAACCTAAAAGCTCAGTAAGAGAAGAAGAGCTAAAGTGTATGTACATATCTATATAATGGACTATTATGCAGACACTAAAAATAAAATTTGGGGGCACCTGGGTAGCTCAGTTGGCTAAGCATCTGCCTTCAGGTCAGGTCATGATCTCAGAGTTCTCCCTCTCCCTCTGCCCCTCCTCCTGTTTGTGCACTCTCTCTCTGTGTCAGATAAAATCTTTAAAAAAATAATGTTTTCAAAGAATAAATGGTGGAGGAAATTCTCGTAAAATATCAGAAAGTGAAAAAAGCAGGATACCACATTTTTCATATGCGATGGTCCCAATTTTTAAGAAAAATATTAAACAGACTTATGCCTAGGAAAGACAGGAAGTGTTCATACCAGGACATTAATGGTTATTTATGGGCCGCAGGACTATAGGTGGTATTTATTTTCTTCTTTTTTTTATATATTCTTCAAAGTTTCTACTATACTTTGTCTTAAGTTTTTTGCATGATGTTTTAAAGAAAAAGTGTTAAAATCTCCCCTTTTAGCTTAATTTATTTTAAGTTCACTTCTTTGGTATGTAAAAGGGATTTAGCTCGCTGGATTTTCCTTCTGCATCTCAGCTTTTGGGATAAAGGCCAAATTATGAAGGAAAAATGCTGATATCAGTAACATATACAAAGACACAACTCCCAAGGGATACCGTGGAGTTCGCACACATTCATCCCCATCTGTTTCCCTTTACACTTCCAAAGTCTTGGACAAGAGAAATTCATACTCAAAAGATGGTCCCAAGGCCCTATAAAATTCTCAGTTATCAAAGAAAATCGGATTATGGTTACTAATTGACTACTACGGCTCTTAAAACCAAGTATAGCCTTTATTTGGAGTTAGCAGTCAGTATCTGGTAAGTATAATTAAATCTGTTTACTGAGTGAAGATTTTACAGGGCTCCAGAGTCATCATCACTCTGAACATCAATTTTCATTGTCCAGGCTCTCCTCATCTCCTCTATTGACATAACTGCCACATGCCATTGGCACAATTGTCAGAATCACCCCATCTTCTATTTTGATTTCCATGTCCCTAGGCCAGACCCTCCTCTCCTCACTCCAGGGCTACAGCAGAGTCTTTTGGATTCTAGATGTCTCCACTCCAGTGCTTCCTGCATACTTCTTTCAAACTAGAATTCCTAAATCTCTGCTTAGATCAGCGTGGCATCCTCCTCTTCGGAAAACCATGACCAACCTCTTCTGCATGTGGCACCAAAGGGAAAAATTTCTGTCATAATTTGACCCCACCCAGCCTGGTTTGGGGCTGCTTGGCTACACCGATTCATTCCTCTGCTAGTCCCTCCTTCCCCTGAAGAATTCAATAGCGGCCCCCTTGTTACCCTATCCGCATCTCACCCATCCTTCACAGCTCAGCTCATGTCCGCCTTCTTCCCAAAATTCCATTTTTTCTCCAATTTCTCTTAAATTCTCTTTTCTTAAAACTTTCTAGTGCACTTTGAGTCCGTACCACACCATTTGTTTTTTTTAAGATTTTATTTATTTATTTGAGAGAACGAGCTGAGGTGGAGGGATGGGGCAGAGGGAGAGGGAGAAGCCGACTTCTTGCTGAGCACAGAGCCTGAGGCGGGGCTCTAACCCAGGACCCTGAGATCGACCTGAGCCAAAGGCAGACGCTTAACCAACCGAGCTACCCAAGTGCTCCAGACCACACCACCATTTAGAATATATTATTTGTTCTCTAGTTGTTTCATCACTGCTCTTGGCATTTCTCCAGCCAAACTTGCAAACAGTTTTTGTTCTGCATCAGATCACTTGTCACCATGGTTGCCATCATCATCATCAAAAAGCAGTATTGCCCTGAGCCACCAGAACTACAAGCAGTCTGGCATCCTACATTTCTGCCAAGGCGATTTCAGAGAAAACATTTTACTTTGGTAACACAGAAAAATATAAGTCCTTGAATACTGATTTGCTTCAGAAAGCAGAAACATAAAATATTTCATCCACCTCTCCAGTGCTCTAAGCAGGAAGAAAGGGAGATCAGGCCAGGAAAGGAATGGAGGTCAGTGGGAAGAGAGCGGTTATAGCACAAGAATATCATTACCACCTGGTTTCTAATCCCCACCCCCACTCTCCAGTAGTCCTAACTCCTGCCTCTGAGTAAGGCTGAATCCCTACCAGTCCTCAGGCATGTGGCAGATGCTTTAACACCATGAGCTCAGAACTCTAAAAATACCTGTCACTAGCAGGAACACGGGTGGGATGTGTGAGATGTTTGGGGCTGAGTAGGTTGGCTGTTTGGCTTTTCTTTGGCTTCGGAATTGTATACACCATCCAAACTGCCAGAGCTGAGGGGAAGACCCTTACTGCCGTAGACCTCCTTTGCCTTCCCAATGCCATGGGGAACCCTGAAGCTTTTGTTTGGAGGCTCAGAACTTTTTTTAAAAAATATTTATTTATTCATGAGAGACAGAGAGAGAGAGGTAGAGACACAGGCAGAGGGAGAAGCAGGCTCCCCACAAGGAGCCCAATGTGGGACTCAATCTCAGGACCCCGGGATCACACCCTGAGCCGAAGGCAGACGTTCATCTGTTCACCCAGGCATCCTTGGAGGCTCAGAACTTAAACTGTAGCACTGCTCCCATTCAAGCTCCTTGCAAACCCCGCCCTAAAGTTCTTTGCACCCCTGTCTGTGGCAAGCAGTGAGCCAGGAATGTGGGCTGCTCACAGCAGAAAATCAGAATAGATGGCACAGCCTCAGTGTCATCACAAAGGGAGAGTGCAGCAGTTGGTTCACTGCACATAAATGACCTCATTTTCTGTTTGGGGGTTTGGTGTCCTTGTTCTTAGCATCCTCACAAACCCCTGATCCCTGCCAGCCAGTGAAAGCATCTCCTTCTGCTTTCCAGCTGGTACTCCTCTCATCTGTTCTTCCTTTCCTGTGGGAACTGCATCCACACAGTAGCACGGAGTACCAACCTCCCCTTAGCCACATACATGCTCCCCAGATCCTCTTTTCTCTGCAAGGACTAGTGGGGGCGTAGTGGAGTCAGGCCAATTAGGGTACAAACCTCAGCACAATCCTGTGCTCCTCGTCAGGTGTCCATAGGCTAGTTACTCTATCTTCAGTGTCCTCCCCTGGAGACGGAGGGTAACCTCAGCAGTCTCATGGGGATGCTGGAAGGGTTAGTGTTGCTTAGAAGTACATGACATAGTGCCTAATGCGAACTCTCCCTCCCTGGCCAGAAATCACCAAGTCTGGCCTGACAACTAATTGAGCAGTGCTGCAGACAGCAAGCGGCAGCCTTGGAATTGAGACCCCGGTTCCAGCTCCTCTATTTGGTAGTGGGAGTAAATGATTAGGCAAATTGAATAACACACGGGAAAGAGTTGTTGCAAAATAGAAGTGTTCTGCAAGTGCTAGTTGTTGGCCATTGTTTCAGAAGGCCCATCGGCCATCCTGGTAGCCTGGTCCTTGGAGCCACTGGTTCTCCTCCTGGAAAGCACAGAGAGTTTGCCTTCTTGGTGACGGGCTCAAGCCAAGGCAAAGGCAGTTACTGGGGAGGGGGGAGGAGAGAGTAATGCCAGCAACATGCCACAGGTGTTGGGGGGCAGGCCCAAAGTGACAGAGGTGTTGGAGAAGGGTCGAGGGGCACAGCGTGGGGAGCTACCAAAGATAAATCTAGTCTTTTAAACCATTTTCCTGGGGCTACCACTGCCTGAGAAAGTTTCAGCAAGTGCCCCATCCCTTCACGTACTCTAAGCTGACATGGGTATTTCTTTTCCCTGTGGAACATATCTGGCATCTTTCTAGAGATGAGGCATGAATGTCCTTTTGTTGGAGGCTGGTGGGGGAGGGCAGAAGTGGAAAAAGGGAGACAAATACATCTGTAACCTTTGGAGGATGCCCAAGTGGATGATGGGAAAAGCCTAAAACAAATCTTTTCTCTGGGGATTCCTGGGTGGCGCAGTGGTTTGGCCCAGGGCGCGATCCTGGACACCCAGGATCGAATCCCACGTCGGGCTCCCGGTGCATGGAGCCTGCTTCTCCCTCTGCCTGTGTCTCTGCCTCTCTCTCTCTCTCTCTCTCTCTCTGTGTTACTATCATAAATAAATAAAGAAAAAATATTTTAAAAAATCTTTTCTCAACTATCCAGACAGTCCCATCTGCATCTAAGATAACACACACATTCACACACAAGACTGGCACAGAGAATGGCAAAGGAAGACAGAGACTAGGAGAAATTCACACGCAGAGATAGAGGCAACAAGGCAGACAGAGACATACACTGATAGATAATTAGCCATTAAGTGAACTGGCAGAGGATGGAAGTTCAGAAGCCCTAAGGAAGACATGATGTCATCGTGACTGCAGGCAGCTTCTGAGGGAACGCTTAGCTCAGCCTCTGTCCATGCAGTCATGTAACACGGCAAGGTGTTGGTCCAAGTCATCAGCAGAGGAAGAGAGTCCTGGGGGATACCTGCCCACGGCCATCGCTGACCTGGTTCCGGGGGGCTGGGGCAGAGGGGGTGCCCAGCTGTGGGGGAAAGCAAACTAGACTGGAGCAGGGGTACTTCCATGAGCATTTACCAAGAATGGCTCACAAATTAGTTCTGAGCCTCCCCTCTGTGACCTCCCCCGTCCCACTCCCCACACACTCCTGTCTGGCATTTTCCAGTGCTTTTAGACTGAGGCAAGCTCAAGATGATTTAGCTAAATCTGTAGGAGATGGACACGTCATGTCATTAAAAGAAGCTCCAAACTTCCTTTGGGGTCGGGGAATGCCTCTGCACTTCCTAGGCTGATGTCAGGAAGAGCTGTGATCTTTCCTAGACAATGTCCCTCCACACCCCTGTCACAGGTAACTGCATGGTTGGACACACCATGAGACTAGCCCAAATTGCTAGGGAGGAGCACCGGCCAGGGAATGGGGAGACCTGAGTGGTAGGCCTGTCCCCCTATGTGATCTTGGGCAAGTCACTTTCCCTTGGCTTCGTATCTGTTAAACGAGGAACCTTGGACTAGAGATTTTTCAAGGTCTCTTCCATCTCTGAACATTCTCTGGTTCTCATATCCACAGGGAGATAGTAAAGTAAAACCCAGGCACTCAGCTCAGTGTCTGGGGTGCAGTTGGAGGAGAGACATCTTTTTTAAAAAAGATTTTATTTATTTATCCATGAGAGACAGAGAGAGAGGCAGAGACACAGTCAGAGGGAGAAGCAGGCTTCCCGTGGGGAGCGTGACGTGAGACCTGATCCCTGGACTGTGGAACCAGGCCCCAGGCTGAAGGCAGGCGCTAAACCACTGAGCCACCCGGGCGGCCAGAAGGAGAGACATCTTGAAGGCTCTTGAGTTTCAGGGCTATGACCCTGGGCTCCTGGCCTAGAAGAGCCCACAATGCTCACTGCCTGGCCTGCCACCACCCACTGAGCACACTGCCCAGGGCCAGAAATTACCCCCCAGAGCAGAACAGCAGTAAAGAGCATGGGCTCTGAATGCATGTGGAAATCCCAACCCTGTCCTAGGGAAGGCAAGTTACTGAGAGAAGTGCGTGGGCTCATGTGTCAAAGACTGGAGCTCAGATCTGGGCGCTTTTGGGCAAGTTATTTAATCTAAGTTTGATCTCCTTATCTATGAAATAGGAGTGATAATAATAGGCCAATTTGCTTAGGGCAAATTAGATGTGAAGATCAAATTAGATGGTGCAAGCAAAGCCCCTAGCCCGGCTCTTGGTTTAGTTAAGAAATAGCAATTTCTTTAGTTAAGAAATATTATTATTATTATTATTACTATTATTACTACTACTATTATTATTATTGCCTACTCATTGAAAGCTTTTCTGGACATTCGTGTCAACCAGGAAACACTGGATTATAAATGTTGTGATCGGGATGGGGTGGGGATACATGGATTGGATACCCCAAATGGGGCTTTGAAACCCTAGAGATGGCCCTGGTAATTAAGACAGTGGCCCCCAATTGGCTAACTCTGTCAGCCCCCTGCAGGATTTGATGTCCCTGCTACCCTGGAAATGGGGAGGCAGCCCAGGAGAGGCCACACCCTACTCTTGTGCCAAGAAAAGAGCTTGCAGAGACCTCTCCACCATTCTCCTTTGAGGGCTGGCACTTGCAGCCTGACAGCCTTATGGCTGGCTGTGGTCTAGGTCTACTTCAGCCTGTCACACTGGACTTCTCTCCCTCCCCCGAAGGGAGAAGCCTTTGGCAGTCATCTCCTAACACAGATTTGGCATTTGTTCCCTGAAAAACTCCAAGCCAGCCAGAGTGTGGGGCACAATCTCCTCCTATCTAGATCATGTGCTAGCTGCCATGCTCTGCCATCTTCCCACAGACATGCTGCTCTTGCCTGCTTCCTTTGGTCCTGAAGCTGCAGCAGATTTACAGGAGGCAGGGTCACTATCTCCTGGCTCTGACACCCCACCCTGAACTCCCTCAGAATCTGCACTCAGAGGGCTCCTCCATGAGCAGAGTCACAAGGCTTTGCCCTCTCAAAAATATCATCTTCCCAAAAAAGCCTGTATTAAGCACTTATCGGCACATGGTGTTATGCTGAGCTGTTTCTGGTGAGTCACACTGTCACAGGCTCTGCCCTCTGGGAAAAAGTCTGGAATCTTTGGCAAGGACTGTAAAATCCAGTTTAGCTAAATACTGGGGTGTTGGAAAGGAAGGAGTCTTTCCAAAATTTCCCCAAGGCCATTGGGCAGTGGCCCACTTCCACTTGTTTTCCCTCCCACTTCCCACTTTCTGACTCCCTCCTCTCCTCTCTTCCCATCCTCTCTCCTCCCTCCTCCCCAAAACTCCCAAACACTTCTTTTATTCCTCCATATGAACTTCAGACAGGCTTATTCTCCCTTTTTTCAATCCAGAGAACTCTTTGGCTCAATGTGCAAGCAATAGCATTAAATTTTAAGATCTTTGAGGGTTCAAGAGAACACCCATAAGTATGTTTCCACTTTGGATTTTAAGAAGACATGTTTTAGAAATTCCAGAACCTTACAACCTATGGTAAAGAAGTTAGACACACCAGAGAAAGTCCAAACCAAGTAAACCTCAACATGATAGCCCTAGGAAAGGATAGATATGGATAGCTACTTTGACTTTAAAAAGGAAATACAGCAATTCCCCCTCAAAATGCAAGGGATGAAAAGGTCACTATTTTAAAAAGGTGCCCTATCTTACTGATGCTGGGGCTCAATTGTTCTCCAGAGCTCTCCCTTACCAGTACTGAGCTGCCCATCTTCCTGACATCCAGTGCCTCTGCCCAGTCTCTGAGGCCATTTTAAAATACATCCATTTAAGAAATAATGATAAAATAAAAACACAGTCATTTTAATAATCAAGGACTCCAGACTTGTGCACGGTTTAGAGTGCTTCATCATTCTCCCTACTACTACTCAGCCCTTCTCTCCACATCACTCAGAAGAGGGGCCTTAGGATCATTTGGGCTCTTTGACCAGCGGGAGGGAGGGTGACCTTCACCCAATAGGGTCACACCATAGCTTCAAGAGAAGATCAGCTGTGGGCCTGGTGGAGTTGGTCTTTAATGTCCAGTGCCTTTTGAGGTGCCTTCCTGCCCATCATCCTGCCCCCCTCTGCTCCCCTGACACATGAAGCCGCCCTTGCCATGTCCTCCTTCTGCACATAGGAATATTTCTGCACAATGAACTATTTCTGCCCTGTCGAGTTTCTGCCTTTTCTGAATCAAAATGAACATAAATGGTCAGACAAGAATATCGTACTTTGCCTATTTGATAAATAAACTAATGAAGGGGGGAGGAGCAAGACACTTTCCCTTGGCCTTCAGATAAGTTGCTCTGCATTTTTACAAAGACCTGCTGAAGACAATACCAACAGAATGAGCAATGAAGCAGTTCATTCATTAGGTATCCCAGAAAAAAGAAGATAGCGTTGGAAAGAGACTGCTCCAAAAGAACAAGTTGTCTGTTATGAAGGACTGGCGGGTGACCCTGTCTCAATTGCTTTAAAAGGGCTCATGGCTTTGTGCCAGAACCACCCCACTTCACCCCTATTCCACCTCAGCCCTAATCTTAACCATAGGCTGTCATTTTTTTAAATATTTATTTATTTATTTATTTATTTATTTATTTATTTATATGATAGACATATATAGAGAGACGCAGGAGGAGGGAGAAGCAGGCTGCATGCCAGGAGCCCAACGTGGGACTCGATCCTGGGACTCCAGGATCGGGCCCTGGGCCAAAGGCAGGTGCTAAACCTGCTGAGCCACCCAGGGATCCCCGGTAGGCTGTCATTTTAAAATAAAGTGGTTTTCATTCACTGTGAATTTCCACACACACACACACACACACACACACACACACACACACACACAGCTAATGCCTCAGGGCTAAGCCAAAGTGGGTTTTTGCAGCCCATTCACACCCAAGAGGTAAAAGAGACTCCAGGATGTGTAAAGTGCTTTGGGATCTATCCCACACACCAGGACCAAGAGATGCCTCATGCCTCCCTCTGCCCTCTGCCCACAGGTGCCACTGCTCCTGGCTCAGGGTCAAGGATGGGATCAGACAGGCTTTCCCTGTGGCAGATGTCAGGTAGGGGCAAAGGGCAGGAGTGTATCCACTCTCGCCAGCCCTAAAAAACAAAACAGAACAGAACCCCCCAAAAAACAACAAAACAAAACCCGGCGAGGTGGAAACCAGGCCACTGAGAAAGGTGAAAGGGAGGGAATGAGGAGGTGCTGAGGGTCTTGGGCTCTGTGAGCGGCGACAGGGCCACGCGCTGGAGGTTTAAACCAGGAGAGCAATGCCTCTGGCGAAGCCCCCTCCCAGACCCCTCCCTTCCCGGACCTGACCATCTGGATCACCTTGATCTTCTCGCCCTCGATTTCCACGGTCTTCTCCCTGAAGTCCACGCCAATGGTGGCCTCTGTCTTGTCCGGGAAGGTACCCCCGCAGAAGCGAAAGGTCAGGCAGGTCTTGCCCACGTTGGAATCCCCAATCACGATGATTTTGAAGATGCGAATCTGCACGTACTGGTCCAGCGACGAGTCGAGCTCCAGGGACGCCAGGCCCGCGGCTGAGGCGGGCTGCAGGCTCCCATGGCCCAGGATGGGCTGCGCCATCTCCCCCGGACCGGACCCGGGCCCCAACCCCCCTCGAGGGCTCCACACAAAGAAAACGGCCACGTTAGTGCGCTCGAGGCGAGCGAGCTTTGTGCGTGTGTGTGTGCGTGTCTGTGAGTGTATGTCCGCGCGTGTGTGCGTGCGCCCGCAACGTGTGCGCGCGCGCGTGAAGGGGGTGCCTCTCACCCCAGGCCCCCCTCCCTCGCCAGCGCACCCTCCTTACAGCTCCCAGGCACCAACACAAAAGCCAGGAAGCCGGGGAGAGAGGAGGGGAATGAGCCGGCCGCGAGCCTTCCCCTTCTGCCTGTGCCCTCGGACGGGACGCTCGGGCAGGCGCTCCTATGGCGCTCCCCGAGAGGCCGCCGCCGCCGCCGCCGCCGCGCCTCCACCTAGACCCTCCCCTGCCTGGACCCCAGGGACACACCGGAGGGAGGAAGCCGAAGGAGGGAAAGGAGGGGGTGAGAGCGGCACACGCCGCGAGGGAAAGGTCTTCCTTTCTCCTTGTCCCCATTTATTTTATAGGTTGCGGGCTCCCCGCCCCCACGTTCTCGGAGCGCACGGGGCCATTGGGCTGGGAGCACAGCTGGAGAGGACAAAGAGAGCTGCACCCTAAAGCATCTCTGGAGCACTTCGGGCCCGGAGCTACACTACTTGGGGGGGAGGGGCAGAGATACCTCTTTCACCTCCCGCGTCTCCTCGGCCCCTTCCCAGGCCTTGGGATAAAGAGATACTGTCTTATTGAGTAAGCAGGTGCACTCGCGCGCCCCAAGTAGCCGGGGGGGGGGCGCTGCCAAGACGTGCCGTGGGCTGTGGGGGCCCGCGCAGCTGACACGAAGGAGCCAGGGGCACGGGTTGTGCGTGTGTAGGGGGAGTTACTGTCTCTGTCACCGACTGCCAGATGTAGGGGGGCGCGTGCCAGGCGCCAACCTCCCCTTATCACACCACGAGCACCCATCCTCTGAATGTTCAGGAGAGCGGTTTCCATTGGCTGTCGCGGTCGGTTGTGTCTGGCTGGCCAATGGGGAAGGCCCGCCGCCGGAGAGGGCCATACAGGGGGTAGGAGAAGGGGGGAAGCTAGTGGTAGCAGCTCCAGCAAAAGGGAACCTTGTTTCCAAGGCTAACCATTACAGACCCAGGTGGAGGGATCTCAGGAACTGGCATAAACCTCACAGTGTCTCCCATATGATATAACGTCCGGATAAGAAGTCCTTCCAGAATGGTGGAGTTTCAAAAGGAATTGGAACACACACACACACACACACACACACACACACACACACACACACGGGAGGGTTCAACCCTCTGCAACTGAATGTAGAACAAAGTGGTTGGGTCTAATTTGCCAGAAGCCTGGATTATGCTTGGAAGATGATAAATGAACAGAACTTTCTTACGGTATTAAGGGGCAGCTTCCCAAAGCTTACTAAGCATCATACATCTTGGTGGAGACCTGCATTCCTTCTCCTGAGGGTGATTTGCAGGTTCATAATTGGCTTGTTTGAAATCAACTTTACTGAGGTACATTTTACATACAATAAAGTGCACCCATTTTGTTTGCTTTTACGACTTTATCCCTCCTCTAACGCATTTCATAGGCTAAGGCAAGGCAATATTGACATATGTCAGTAGCACGGACATACGAGTTATTTGCTAATGCCATCAAAGTCAGGTTTCCAGCAGTGCACATGCACTGCCATCTTACTTGTGTGTGAAGCTGAGTGGCAGAAGAGACAAACCTGGCAGTCCATTCCCCCTATGAGAAAAACAATTTAGTGCATCGGTGATAGATCTGTAAGCAAATTGGAACGTGATTCCTCAGCCAAGTCCAAGTTACTCAAAATGGCTGGGAAAACTTGGGGTCTTCTAGTTAATAAGCTTTTTAGCTGAGTTAGCAGATATATTTATAGCTAACTCTTTTCCAATACACGTGAGTCACCCATTTGTAAAACCCTAGACTATACTATTCAGTATTAAAACCATCTCGAGAACAGAATTAACTCGAGAAGGATTTAATCTTAGGTGGCTAATCCAAGGTCATCATGATGAATACCAGCTACTGTTGTACAGTATGAATAGCAATCTTCACTGTACAGTATTTTGGTTTTTTGATTGGCTGATGTCTAAATATAGTTTGCTGCATCATTCTCCTCTGTATTTACAATGCTCCTGGTGATCATTATCTACAGAAGAGTAGTTATAAAAGGGGAGGGGTAACTATTAATTAGGCATATCCAGTAGGTACAGTGGAAAGAAGCTCTGCCAACTCATAGCCAGAATCAATGCTTTCTGAGTGATATAAAAGAAGTTACATCTGCATAAGACTATTTAGAGAAGTACATTTATTTATACACTTCCAGCAAAAACTTGTCACTGAGTCCAAGAGTTTATAGTCGTAAGGTAGAAACATTGATTGCTGGAAATATGGTATCTCAAAATGGGCACCATGCCCTAATAAAAAGTGCTCGTTACCTGTGTGGGGTGAGGTTTTGGGGAAATTCCACTTATACTTTTGGAGTTAATTTGTTGTGTGTATATTGCTTTTGCAAAAAAAAAATGATGAAATACAATTTTTAATTAAAGAGATTTTTTTCAGGTACGCCTGAGTGGCTCAGCAGTCAAGCGTCAGCCTTTGGCTCAGGGCATGATCCCAGGGTTCCGGGATCAAGTCCCACATCGGGCTCCTGCATGGAGCCTGCTTCTCCCTCTGCCTATGTCTCTGCTTCTCTGTCTGTGTGTCTCTCGTGAATAAAGAAATAAAATCTTTTAAAAAATAAAGAGATTTTTTTCAAATATTTTATATATTTGAGAGAGAGAGGAAGAGAGAGAAAGAGATCATAGAGGGATAGTGAGAGGAAGAATCAAACTCCCAGCTGAGCAGAGAGACCCATGCAGGGCTCGATGCCAGGACCATGAGATCATGGCCTGAGCCAAAGGCAGACGCTTAAATGACTGAGCCACCCAGGTCCCACTAAATATGTTTTTTTTAACTACTTCATTGCACCTATTGCAAAAATAAATGTGCTATACAGCACCTTTTCTTTGTGTTAATTGTGCATCGCTAAATGCCTTTCAAATATACCCAGCCATTTTCTCTCTTTTTTAAAGATTTTATTTATTTATTCGTGAAAGACACAGAGAGGCAGAGACATAGGCAGAGAGAGAAGCAGGCTCTCTGCAAAGAGCCTGATGCAGGACTCAATCCCAGGACCCCTGGATCACGACCTGAACCAAAGGTAGACACTCAACCACTGAGCCACCCAGGTGTCCCTACCCAGCTGTTTTCATAGGCACCTGATCATGATTGTGACAGTGTGTTCCAAAGTCTCTTTCACCAACAGATATGATTGTGTATTCCATGATTATTATTGTTATTAGCTTCTAGAAATGGCAATAAATATCAACGTCTATAAGGCCTTTTAATATATTAAACAAATATAATTTTACCTTATTGAAGAAATGATATTTTCAATATTTATGCCCCTAAACAGCCCTAAAAAGTCACCCATTATTTGTACTTCTGAATATTATTTGTAATGAGTAAGAGAACCCTAGATCATTTTCACCCAATTAAAACTGCTTCCTGAGTTAAACTTCCTAAAACAAGGACTTTGTGATTTCATTCTCTATCCCTATTCCACAAAAACAAATAATAATAACTTCATCACCTACATGATTAGGGCCAAACTCTTTTGCGGGGTCAGATCTGGCCCCACCAGATTAGCCTGCCCTTATCTATTTACTAGTATGTATTCTTTGCCATTGTCCCAAAAAACATGCTGGGGTTGGTTTACTTGTTTTATACCTCTAATCCTTTTAAACAGTATGGTGCTTCCTTTAAGATACTTGACAACTATGAGCTCATTTAATCTTCATAACAACAACCCTAGGAGATTGGTAGATGAGGAAAGTGAGGCAGAGAGTTAAGCAATTTGTCCAAGTGGTAGAACCAGGATTCAACTGGGCAAGACTGGATCTAAAGTCAAGGGGTGCCTAACCACTAAAAATATTACCTTTGGTCCCAGTGTATTCACCATCTGAAATGTCATTCCTCCGCCTCTACTGTCTATTTGAATTTTACTATTCATCCCTCCAGACACCACAGCTCAAGTAATAGTTTTATGAAGTCCTTCCTCAGCTACTCCATCCTATACACTTTTCTCTTGCTCTGGCACTGAGTAAGACATTCTGTATTATTTAAATGATAGTATATGTCATCTCCCCAACTAGTGACTACTTCCTATACTTTCCACATGCCCCAGAACCCCTCTCATAGTATAGTTCAAGTGGCAAGTGCTCAGTAAATACGTGTTAAATACCCCAAACTTCGAAAAAGGGATATGATTATGTTTTGCAAGAGTCAAAAATTTATTTCCAATTTAGCTTACAGTTGGGAGAATCAAAACACCTATTTACACTCAGCCCCTCACTCTACTCCTCCCACAACTAGAAGGTCCTGCTTAGGGTTTCTCTGCAAAGCAAAAAAACTTTTTGCCATCATCCTTGCTTTCAAGCACAGAAGCCTTAATAGTAGGAGACTATCCGCAGCACCTGGTACAGCATCTAGGAATAGAATTGCACAATATAAAAACGATATGGGGAAAGAACGGAATGATTACTTCTCCTAGAAAAAGGGGCTGGGTGGGAAAGTGCCAGCAATTTGTAAAAGGCAGAAGAAGTCCACTCCGAATCTGGAAGCCAGGTACTCTGGCTCGGACCCATGGAAAGACTGGAAGTGGACTACAGCGGGAGAATCCGGAAGGCTTAGTGTACCTAATAGTTCGTAGCCTAAAATAGAAGAACAAAATGCGGTGCTACGGCCAAGCTTTGTGAGGTGCTGTTATCAGTTCCCGCCATCGACACCGGGGCCGCACTGGCCACAACCGCCAAGCAAGGCGGCCCCACGGCTCTCTCCTCGGACAGCTTTCCAAACTTGCTCAGCGGAAAACGTTACCACCAAGCCGTAGAAACTTGCAAACACCTCCCGCCGGGCTCTTTGCAACAGGGCGGGCAGCTAGGCGCGTGCGCAAACCTCTCGCCGTGCGAGCCAATCTCAATGCGCGCTGAGTATGACGCCTGCGCAGTAGGGCTCCAGTCGCTCTTCCTTTCCCCTGCTCTAGCAGGCCGGCTTAACTGTCCAATGCCCTCCCGGGGCTGGGAGGAGGAGTCTGCGTAGAGTGCGTGTGAAGGGAGCTGAGAGGGGAACTGGCCGGGCCCACGGTGTTTGACCCATCAGTCGGTCCGTGAGAAGAAAGGAAAGGAGAAGGTACAGAGTAGCGGTTGCAGAAATGTTCCGGTGTGGAAGTCTGGCAGCAGGTGCTTTCAAGCAGAAGCTGGCGCCCTTGGTGCGGACAGTGTGCGTCCGAGGCCCGAGGCAGCGGAACCGGCTCCCAGGTGACTGACCCATCCCAGGCAATCCCGACCTCGCAGACCAAGGGCCTGGGTTCCATAGGCTCCCTGTGCCTCGCAGTCCTCCCCCTGCCTCCTCCCCGGGCAAAACTTAACCCACTCACAGCCGCGTGAATTCTGAATTGGCGGGATCCAAACCATGAGTTTCGCGAGCCGTGCCGACCTGACCTTCAAGGGATTTGAACCCAGTAGTCCGCTTGGGGCCTTTTCCTGGGAGGGTTTGCTGTTCAGAGATAACAGAAGAGCTGGCTGTCTCGTATTGTCCAATACCACCTCCCGGCCACCCCCAGTCTGCCTTTTTAGAGCAATGAGGTCAAGCAGACTTTGTCATTTGCCGATTGTGAGACTTGAAACAAGGCATTTAAGCCCAATGCCTTAATTCTTTCTGTAAATGAGGATATTACCTGTTCTACTTTCCAAACCCCAGATGAGATCCATAGATTTGAGTGCCCTGTGAAAGAGAAACAGTGCAGTTCAAGTAAGGAGCCAGTCGGTTGTGCGCCAGACACCAGGAGAGTCGACCCAGAATTAATTTGAAATGTCTGGTCCGTGTTATTCTTGATAGTCTTTATGGCTTCAAAGAAACAGTTTGCAGAGTGCATTGTATTTGCCCTCCGTGAAGTTGTTTCACCAGATTTTAAAGCTGGAAGAGATTTTGTGGTAAAGTTCAACCCACTCACTTTATAGATAATAAACAGAGACACAGATAGGTGAAATTATTTGCCCAAGGTCACATACCTAACTAATAGGTGGGGCAAAGGATAGTTTCCAGTCTTTATGCCCCTAATCCACTTGCCACAACTCCATGTGCTTCCTATATTTTGACCTCAAAAAGTTAAGAATACACCAATACACCCAATTCCCCTTTAGCACACTGTGCATGAGATTTCCATGAATTTATCTGAGCATGTCTTGAGCTTGCTCATTTTCAGCCTGCACAACTTAATGGGGATAATGAATTATCCACCTGTAGGAAATGCTGGATTTTTAAAGATCTGTTTTTGAATGACCACCTAGGACACTCACATTTGCTACATCAGAAGTTGTCCTTGGAGGCCTTTCCAATGTGGAACCACCTTCTGGATGCTTTAAAAATAAAATGTGGAAACTATTTCCCTTAGAATGTTAGAGTATTTGCAAATGTGCTTTTTTTTTTCAGTTGCTATGCCTCATGAAAGCATTTCCTAATTTGTCTTCCTGAAGACATACACTGAAACAAATTGCTTTTGGAACTTAAAAAACCTCTGCCTTAGCTTGTAAACTAACACCCTGCCTATGTATAATCTGTATGGGTTTTATGCATTGAAATGATAGTGCTCCATGTAAGTTGTATAGAAATTTACACAGAAACTTTGGTAAGCTGAAGATTATCATCCATACTAGCCTTTCAAACTTTGTGTACTTATTTTGCTTACAGTTCACAACTTTTACCAGCACTCTGAAGTCTAACCAAAAGTTCTTATTTAAATAATATGGATCCGCAAAGCTAAACTGATTTATTGGATATTTGAAGGTGGTTGGTGATATTAGAACTCCTGAAAAATACAGACTCAAAATGGTTTCTTCCATTGCGTTATTTTGTTTAAAGGCAGTCTGTAGAATATATTCTGACTTCTTGACATACCTATCCATCTCTTTGTATACACTTACTGTCCTTTGGCCAAGCTCCACAGTACAACATCATATGCCTTTAAAAATGGGCGGGGTGGGGTTACAATTTAAAAAAGAAATGATTCTGTTATTGTAGGAATTAGCCCTGTTTTGTAGCTTGATTACTAATTGTTTATAATCTGATTTCTTTTTCACATCATAGCATCTCCCGTATGTTTTTGCATAGGTAGAGGAGAGGCCCTCTTTTTTTATATGCCATTTCTCCTCAGTTTTCTCCTTTCTCCTCCTATCCCCAATTCTTTGTCAGGATGTTAGCAAACTTGACACCCATCTTTTTTTTTTAAAGATTTTATTTTTTTATTCATGAGACAGAGAGATTGAGAGAGGCAGAGACACAGGCAGAGGGAGAAGCAGGCTCCATGCAGGGAGCCCGAAGTGGGATCCAATCCCAGGTCTCCAGGATCAGGCCCTGGGCTGAAGGCGGCGCTAAACCGCTGAGCCACTGGGCGGCCCACTTGACACCCATCTTAAAGTGACCTCATCCATATCTGTCACCATTGTCAGGTTCATTTTCATTATATGCTGCCTTTTGCCTTAAAACCATGATTGTTATTATTTATTTATTTTATTTGGATGCTCTAGCTCTTTCCAGAACCGATTGAAGGCAATTAATTGTGACTATTTTATGCCTGCATTTGGCACTGAGGAGCCGATAGGTTAGGTAATAGATATCTTCTATTCTGTAGTATCTTATTTGGTTACCAAACATTGTGCTGCCCATGTGATCAAAGTGATCACCGACCCCTGACCTGAGGGTCAAA
Organism: Canis lupus dingo; assembly: GCF_003254725.2. Taxonomy (NCBI): domain Eukaryota; kingdom Metazoa; phylum Chordata; class Mammalia; order Carnivora; family Canidae; genus Canis; species Canis lupus. Next base: position 101,774,779 of record NC_064281.1, on the reverse strand, counting down.
TGTTTGAACATTTTTCTCTATTCGGAATCCTTCTCACCTCCTTAAAAAGGAAGCTGGACTCCTTGTGGGCAAGGATCCAGACTTTCTGAGAACTGGCAAATGATACTTTTTTTCCCCCAAAGCCTAGAAGCCTAGAAGTTGAGCCTTTCCCCACTTTTTCTGCTGAGGCAAAGCTTTCCAGGAGAAAAATCTGTGGAAAGTCAGCCTTTTCTGCATCCAGTTAATAAGTTATATTTTCTAACATTTTAAGGGAGTTGCTGCATAGTGTAACTTTTTTTCTAGATCATGTTTCCAAAAGCTGTCTGATCTTGTGAAACAAGTGGAGGGCTGGCCCCAAACCTACTGAATGGGAATGACCTAGAGACAGCCCTGGGAATTTATATTTTAACAGGTCCTTGATGTAATTCTTATGATCAGGCAATTTGGGAAATACTGTTTTAAGGCTTAAACAAACTGAGCAACCTTGAGTCTCATGGTTTGTATTAAGTCCATTTTCTGATACTCAGAATAGTGACAGCCATTGTCCCATCCTATACCACGCGCTACCTGAGGCCAGAGATTATGTCCCATTTATTTTTGTGTCCTCAGCGCTTTGGATAGTCTCTAGCATGTAATAGATTCTCAGTGGCCGAACCCTAGTAATGTGAAGGAATTTGCAGAACAGAGTGAGATTTCTTTTTTGTCATCTAAATCATTTTTCCTCTGGTGCCTTTCTTCAGTGTGGTTCACACTACTGTCTAGTTATTACTACTATGATTCATCTAAAATAACAGCAGGGGGATCCCTGGGTGGCGCAGTGGTTTGGCGCCTGCCTTTGGCCCAGGGCGCGATCCCGGAGACCCGGGATCAAGTCCCACATCGGGCTCCCAGTGCATGGAGCCTGCTTCTCCCTCTGCCTGTGTCTCTGCCTCTCTCTCTCTCTCTCTGTGTGTGTGTGACTATCATAAATAAATAAAAATTAAAAAATAAAAAATAAATAAAATAAAATAACAGCAGGGGTTGATGCTAAAGAAAAATGAGGGAGCTGATGAAGGGAAATAGTTGTTACATTCTTTATAAAGAGGTACCTAGTTACAGTGGACAGATCGTGTAGGCTTGTCCTGTCTTGTGTTTTATCCATGTAAGAAAAATCAGTTTGACATTCAGAAAACAAGACTTAAGAGCATGTGGACCTCTTAACAATTTGAGAACCCTAGGAGCTTCAGTTTTGTGGATGTGTTTCTGGAAAAGGCTTTCTGGGAGTATGGAAAAACAAGAGATTATGAAATCTACAGAAATGAACTTGCTGATTTAGGTACTATTCTAATGCTAGTCTATAGTATTTGAGGTTACTAATTTATTATTAAGCAACCTGAAATATATGAGATCTGGCTAAACTTCTTTGCAAAGAATTCATCAATTGTTCAGTACTTATTGTAGAATTGGAAAGAGTTTCTTTCCTTCCTGCATTAATTGGTTCAACAAATATTTATTGAGCAAACACCTACTGTGTGTTAGGCACTAAATACAATTGTAACAACAATTCAAGAATCAAATCCTTGAACAATATAGTGAATATAGACAATATTGTATTCTAATCAGACTTGCTAAGATTCTAGACCTTAATTATTCCAGCCACTAAAAAGAAATAATTATATGATAGAGGTGCTGATTATTGCTACAATGGCAATCATAATATAAATGAATCAAATTAAAAAAATTGAATCCCGAGTGTGAAGAAGAAAGTGTTACTGCTTTGTGTGGTCTGATTGCAGAAAATCTCAAGGAAAATCTAAAACACACTGGTTCCATAAGTCAAGGAGTAAGTTGGCTTCCTTTCCACCTTAGCAAGACAAGTGAAAAGACATGTTTGGCCACGATGTAAAGTTTCCTAAAATTTTGAAGATATGAGGGAAAGGTGTGGGAGTAATTTTATGGGTAAAAGGAAACTAGGGGCGGTGGGGGAGGGAGGGAAAGGGAAATATAAACATCCATACAATACTTACCACACTCTTGCAAAATTAAAGTCATTTGGGAGGTATGTAAAAATTTGGTTTGTTAATAATAATAGTATATTACATTTCTTTTCAGGAAGTAGTTTAAATGTTATCCAATTTACTTTTTAAAAATTAATTTACTTTTAAGTGTCTTTTTTGACAAATTAAGGCAAAAACTGCTGAACTTTCCCAAATCTACATTGTTTTATCGGTTTGTGAAAAGCCAGCAAAAACAGAGTGAACACATTAGTATCACATTAAAACAACGTTGTTACATCTGGATGTGGGATCTTCTAGAGGGATAATAAATGGAAATTGTTTTAAACAACTTATTTTCAGTAAATAAACTTGGGGTGGAGGTGGGGGACACAACTAGATTTGTTTAACTAAACCACGTGGAATTTTTTTCTACCCAGTTTCATTTACTAAGCTCTGGGAGTTGTCAGTTTCTACTTCTGGTGCTTAATCATTTTATGGGTTTCTGAAAATCAAAAGCTTGCCCATATGAGATACGCTTCTCTACCCTTGCACATTTTTATTTTCATGATTTGTTATTTCCAAATATAAACCATTTTTTTCATATGATGAAGGATTCTAAAGCAGGTAAGAAATAAAAACGGTAAAGAAAAATGCATTTCCACTTCTAAGGGTGTAGGTTTATAGTCTCTTATGTATAATTCAGGAATCAATAAGACTAAAAATCAGGTTTTTATGACTCATTTGCCAGTGAAACCTGACCCAAACTGGAGTGAAAGGCTGCTTATAATCTTCTGTTCATCCCACTTTGAAATTTTTCATGGAACATTAATGTGTGTGACTGTGAGTTGCTGCCCCTTTCTGTGCTGGGCGTTATTTACTGTATGATATATATGCTGTATACTTAAACAGTTCTGAGTTCTGGAATACATATGTTCCTAAGGATTTCAGGTAAGAGACTGCAGACCTGATTTGGACCTTTTTTTACTCTTCCGTGCCCTGAAATTGTAGAAGCAAGGAGGGAAGCTCCATATTTCTTCTATGAGATGCTACAACCAGTGCCCATTCTGTTGTCTTTAAAAGCCTGGTCAGACCAGGAATCTGCCTCTAGACCGCTGGTTCTAGAAGTGCAGACCAGCAGCATAAGCATCACCTGGGAGCCTATTAAAATGCAAATTCTTGAGCCCCATTCTAGATCTCCTGACTCAGAAACTCTGGGAGTGAGTCTGGCCATCTGTGTTTTAACAAACCTTGCAGAGGATTCTGATGCATGCTCAAGGTTTAGAACCACTGCTCTGGATCCACATTGGCAATTTGCAGCCCATAGGCCCAACCCACATGCTTTTGTATGCATGCACCTTGAACTAAGATTGGTTTTTACATTTTCTTAAATGGCTGAAAAAAACTAAAAATAACTGTTTTGTGACACATGAAAATTATTTAAAATTCACACTTTAGTGCTCATAAAGTTTTATTAGAAAATGGTCGAGCCCATTCATACGTGCCCACATATACATTGTCTGTGGCTGCTTTTGTGCAACAGCAGCAGAGACGGTATGGCCTGCAAAGCTGAAAATCTTTACTGTCTGGTCCTTTACAGAAAAAAATTGCAACCCCCTGCTCAAGGTCAGTAGTCAACATGAGGACTATCATAAGCAGAGAAGGTACTGAGACCTTCCTTTTTTTCCATGTATGAGAGTTGTTATAATTATCAGATAATTACATGGATGTACAGAGTTTTACATCAACATAATTTTTGCATTATTTTGGAGGACTAAGAGCCAAGTAGTTGATATTTTAAATTTCATCATTCTAAAAAATATTTTAAAAATATTTTATAACCTGAAGTTCTTTAGTTCTTTGGAAAAGATATACCCACTTAAAAAATACTTTTATTTCTTATTTTGTGCTTTAACATTTCTGCCTTCCAGAACACGTCACCTTTCACAAAAAACTGAACCGTGTCCTGGTTAGGTTGTGTTGCAGGGCTTTATTATTTTGTGCAAGGTTTGAGCCAGCCATTTAAATTACTCCTTAAGTGGTAGTTATAATGCCCTAGGCAGCCTACAGTTAACTTTTTGTACATATTCAGTCATCTCTCTGTGTTTACTTCATTTATAGTGAGAATGTGAAGAGACAAGGGTTTTTGATGAACTGCCCATTTGTTTTTCTTTCTTTTTTTATATAAATTTATTTTTTATTGGTGTTCAATTTGCCAACATATAGAATAACACCCAGTGCTCATCCCATCAAGTGCCCCCTCAGTGCCAAGTGAAATAAGTCAATCAGAGAAGGTCCCATTTGTTTTTAATTATCTTTTCTGGAAGCTATAAATTTCTTCCCTGGCAGCATTAAATTATACTCTTATTTAAAAACTCCAACAATTTAAGTGTGTAGATTATAATACCTGTAGTATTTGTACAGTTTTGATTATTTTTTTCTTGGTCATTGAACAGTGAGCATCATGCAGCCCATTGGGCAGTTAAGCCTTTACTTGTACAATGCACTGACCTCTCGTCATAAACATGTATTAACTATTTTATTTTTGTATGTGTGTGTGTGTCTTAATAAATTGTGTTCCTTAGGCAACTTGTTCCAGCGATGGCATGTTCCTCTAGAACTCCAGATGGCAAGACAAATGGCTAGCTCTGGTGCATCAGGGGGCAAAATCGATAATTCTGTGTTAGTCCTTATTGTGGGCTTATCAACAATAGGAGCTGGTGCATATGTAAGTAGAAAAGCAGCTTGTGTGAAGAAGCTGCCAAACAGCTCCCATTAGTAGACTCAGTACTACTCTGCTTTAACACTTTTGCAACTAATTCCCCTTTCTCCTTTTGGAAAAATTTCCAAAGAGCCTTCTTTAAAGTGCCTACTGTCTAATAATCCTGGGAGAGCCAATTTGGGAATGACGGAACTTTAATCTCGTGTTGATTAGCTTTGCTCTTTTCACTTGTCTTTTTACTCATTACTTGAAAGCTACTGTGTTCTCTTAGATTGGACTAATACACAATATTGTACCCATTTTCTTGGATATGACACACTAACCTGTGAATAGGTCAGAATGCATTGCAGCTCCTTAGCACAATATTTGATTTTGACCCATTTGTCAAATACTTCTTCCTCAGCTTGGGATAGACATTAAAAAACAACAACAGCTTTCAATCCAAAATATTAAATGTTCCTAAAAGGAGAACTATCCCTGAATCTCACCCAAAGAATCTCACCCAAAGACTAAATTATGGAAGTTAGTTGGCCTAAGATCTACAATTTTAGAATGGAATTTGTGTGAGGTGAGAAATACAGTTTTAAATGCTATATAATATTAACACAGTTATATCTCCTTAAATGAACTCTGATTGGCTTAGTTGGCCACAGAGGAATTATTCTGTGGGTGTTTTTTTTTAACTTGGCAGAGTTTACTGTGACTAAGCAGATCATCTAAAATTGGATCACGTAAGGTTGAGTGAACCAACTTAGATAACACCTAGTAATACCCTTGATTGAAGGAAGCTGTTTGTTTCACTCCCCAAGAGTGAATGGTTGGATGCCATTACAATGTTTTTTCCACATTGGTAAGATGGTGAAATTATCTTTGTTCCTTGGTCACTAGATTATAAAAACAGGGAGATGAAAATTACTTAAAGTTACCTAGATTGTCATTCCCTGACCTGACTCCCAAATGCACAAAGAGACAGTTTTTGCCACTTGTGAATCAACCCAGAGTCAGAAGTAGGGGAGCTCTGGCCGATAACAGACTCTGAGGAAGTACACATCCTCTTCCAGTCCTGGAGCAGCACATTTTTCTTTTTTAAGCACAGGGTAACCAAAAATGCTTCCCTGCCTTTGTGTGGAATGTTTCTTCATTAATGCTTAGTGCTTTTTCTATTTCCTTTTGTTTCTTTCTTGGCCTTATCTTTACCTACAGTCGTGCAGTGTGATCATCTAGGATCCCCTTCTAGATCACTAGCGTCTACAGGTGCTTCTGTGAAAGATGGCAGCAGCCTAGTATACTTCTTAATTGTAGGAGCAACAGTCACTGGGGCAGGAGTTTATTATGTAAGATGCTTACACTAAAATATATTTTGGGGTGGGGGGGTGAGACCATGGCACTAATGAAAACTTGATCCATTAGAATATAATGAAATATCACAGCATGTGCTTTCTAGGTATTTATTAAAGGGACATTGTCAGTCACTAGGGAGCCCTCAGACCTCATCTTTCAAACTGTTGAAGTCCTACCAGATATATCTAAAGCCATACATTTAATGATTATTTTAAAACCTCATCATTAACCCTTCCTTTGAAACTTTTACCAAGTTCATAAACCTTTTTTAAGATGCTAAATTATATTGTGCTTTAGTGCTGCATACCTAACAAGATAGTCTCAAAGAGTAAATATTGAATAAGCAAGTAAAAGTAGCTTGAATGCCATCCATTTTGGATCATTCTAGGTAAAACTTAATTTTTGTGTTTTGTCAGAAATAACCCCACTTTTATTGTGAAAAGGCATTTTATTGAATGCTTCTGAGGAGGTCCAAAAAGCCACAGAATTACAGTACTCTCCCCATCCACCCCCAGCCTCTATTTCAAAGTAAATTCATTTGGCAGTGTCCCTTTTGTAATCTCTAATTTGGTCAAACTAGTGGCTGAAGTGGTATAAGCTAACACGTTCATGTTGACTGCTTTTGTAAATGCCTCTCATTCACAATTTAGATACTACCCTCTGATTCTTTACCTTTCCATTTCCTAGCTCTTGACTTTTGCCATCAGTTCCACCCCATTCATTCAAAAATAGGTGTAAAGTGTTTGCATCTGATATGTTTGTAACAGCTGAAACCTATTAAACCTCTGGTTTATGTTGCTGTACCAGAGTTGGATGGCCTTCACAGAGCTGGCCAGGCAAATTTCTTGATGCCAGGCCACAAGTCAGAGCCACAAGTCACTGTTGCTTTCTTCCGCCTTGGAAATACCTCCACAGCACAAGTTCCTCTCAAGCCATTCACTTAAATGCCTCATTGCCCTCTGTGTTTATCCAACACTGGTAATAGTAAAGCTGCTAGATTATAGTGGTTTCAGGTTAAATGATAAGCTTTTGTCTACCTACCACTGTTATTGAACCATTCTGTAAAGTTTTATATTAGGTTTTACATCATTTAAAATGTGATCTGAGGTCACTTAGGTTTTTATCCTCCAAAATTGCTCTTAGTCTCACAAGAACTGGTAACTTAAAAATCGGAGTTCAGATTTGATGAGATGTAGCCATAAGTTATTTATTGTTTGTCAGTCTGCCCTGACTGCCATAACAAAAGAACACAGAATGGGTGGCTTAGACAAGAGATATTTATTTTCTTGTGGTCTTGATGCCAGAAGTCCAAGATCAGGGTGTCAGCATGCTCAGGTTCTGGTAAGAGCTCTGTTCCTGGCTTGACCACCTTCTTCTGTGTCCTCACATAGGGGAGGGAGGAAGGGAGAGGGAGAATGAAATAGCTCTGGAGTCTCTTCTTCTTCTTATAAGAGCACCAGCCCTATTGGATCAAGGCCCCACCCCGATTTAACCTTTATCACCTCCCATATATCTCATCTCCAAATACCACCACATTGAGAGGGCTTCGAACACACGAATTGGAGGAAGACACAGACATTCAATACACAGTGCTATTCCTTCATAACTTCTCTCTCACATGAGGAAGTGTTCCTAATTTGAGTACAAACACTACTTTAGGGACTCCTGACTTGGGATCTCTTTATCACCCACTCTACCCTCCAAAACCAAGGGAGTGGAACTTAGAACAAGGGACATTTTTCTGAAATGTTTGTTTGAGGTCTGTACTTTAAACCAGTTATTTTTTTACATTTATTTGCCACAGTTCACAGAAAATTACATTTTATCTGGCAACCCATTATCTAACTACAAATACATTAAACCAAACAAAATTCAAAATAATACTTAGTAGGTGTGATATATGATATACTCTGATAGTTTTATTCTCTTCTGTTTGTTTTTTAATGCTGATTATAACCTTACTAAATTGATTTTATAGCCCACCAATGGGTTGCAACCTCAGTTTGAAAAGCACTGATCTGAATAGCACTTCTTTGGCTTAGTTCGCAAATAGGAACTCCTGATTGGCATGGATGTGGGCATTCCTCCTCCTCTTTCTAGTGACTTTCTCTAGGACCGAAGGCAGATCTTCTGACCTCAGTCCTGTTATTTGTCAGTGAGCAGACCTATGTGGCCTTTAAACTTTTTAATGAGATTTAGAGTTGGGGCCCTTTGTCCAACTTGTTGTCCAACTGCCTCACAAAATGACCTTTTTCCTTTCAAATTTCTTCATGGCAGATAAACACCACCATATAAATCTGTTTAGAAAAGTTGTGTCCAGTGATATTTTTCACAGATTTGTAGTTTTTCTTAATCTGACATGTATTCATGTCACCAACTGGAAATCTGTGCAAATTGGGGGGAAAAGTAAGTTTTTATTTAGTATGTCTATAAACAGTTTCATATCAGAATATTTACTTAAAAGCTAGATACATAAATATATATGTATAGAAATATACGACAAACCTCATTTTTGTCCTTTCTCCACTAAACCTCAAGGTATTTCTTGGTCTGCTTTACCCTTCACGTGTGAAGGCATTAGGAGGTGTAAGAGAGCCTAGGCTATTTTTGGATATCTCTGTCTGAACATGACCCCAGTTTATTTCTCTGTTCACTCATGTTGACCAGCTTAAGCCATCTGTTTAGGTCAAATTTCCTTTCTTAAAAGAAAATTTTTTAGGTATGGATAAATACTGGGTTCGTGTGTAGTATCTGATGGCAAGGTAAAAGCTTTCTTCCTGAAATAGATATCAGTTGAATACAGTTTATTAATTTTATGAATTTAGTGGTGAATTCAAGGAATAGCCATTCACTTTTAATGTACAGTACTTAATTTTCTTTTTTTAAGATTTTATTTATTTATTTGACAGAGAGAGCATAAGCAAGGGGAGCAGCAGAGGAAGAGGGAGAAGCAGGCTCTCCGCTGAGCAGGGAGCTGACATGGGGCTCGATCCCAGGACCCCGGGATCATGACCTGAGCTGAAGGCAGACACTTAACTGACTGAGCCACCCAAGCACCTCAGTGCTTAATTTTCTAATCCATTCATATTATATGTTAGATATTTCCAGGCTGATAAATGTTAAGTCCAGGTCTCAGGGTCCAGGTTCCTCATTAGAGCCCACTGCCTAACAGGCTGCTCTGTAAAGGGCTCATAGAAATATTCTTCAAACAGGTTTTATGTCCTTACTTTCTCCTTTGATTAATTAATGATCTGGGATTTCAGTTGACATCAGTGCCTTAATTTTCTGTCTTGTTAAGCCTTTGGGGTACAAAAGAGCAAAAGTGTTGTAACTAAAACAAGTCATTCTTGCCCATATTTTTTAAATCTCCAAAAAACTCCAATGCTATATGTTTTAAAACAAAACAAAACAAAACAAAATTATGGGCAGCCTGGGTGGTTCAGTGGTTTAGTGCCGACTTCGGCCCAGAGCATGATCCTGGAGACCCAGGATGGAGTCCCACATCGGGTTCCCTGCATGGAGCCTGCTTCTCCCTCTGCCTGTGTCTCTGCCTCTTTCTTTCTTTCTTTCTTTCTTTCTTTCTTTCTTTCTTTCTTTCTTTCTTTCTCTCTCTCTCTCTCTCTCTCTCTCTCTCTCATAAACAAACAAACAAACAAATAAATAAATAAATAAAGTCTTAAAAAAAAACTAGTCATAATGCTAAGGGACCTATCTTCAAGTTGAACAGCTAGAGAAGATAGTAGATTTGAAATAGGTGATTAAGGAAGGTGTCTGACACTTGGTAAATATCAGTAAGTGTCAGAAGAAGGATAGACCGTTAAGGGAAAGATGAGTTATTCTATGAGACTAGGATATAGGCAATCATGTTTCAGGACAGCAGCGGAGTACCCAGCAAAACTTTGGACATCTACTAGGAAAACATAATGTCCCAGTTTCCTATCCAGAACTGTATAGCTTGATTTCACAGCATGATTTCCAGCATGATCCAAACCTCCTTTTTATAAAATTTAACCCTGGGGCACCTGGGTGGCTCAGTCAGTTAAGCGACTATCTTCAGGTCACAATCTTGGGATCCTGGGATCAAGCCCCACATCAGGCTCCTCGCTCAGCAAGGAGTCTGCTTCTCCCTCTCCCTTTGCACCTCCCCCTGCTCGTTTTTTTTTTTTTTTTGCTCTCTCTTTCTCTCTTTTGAATAAATAGATAAAACTTTAAAATCCAATGAAGTTTAGTCCTTTATTCTTCTAGTATAAAATGATTTTCTTTTTTTTTCTTTAGCTATACCTTCAGACTTAAATATAAGGAAAATTCTTTACATGTAGCTTAAGGAAATTTGAAACTGGAACCTTTTTATCTGCATACCTTTATTCTTTCTAGACCAAGTGTGTATATACCGATTATTTTTTTCTTGAGAAAATAATTTTGCCTTAGTGATTTTAACATAGAAAAACTTCATTAGACAAAAGCTTCTCATTTAATTGAAAGATAATGATATTACTTATGATACGAGCTAGCTCTATGATGAAATTTTCTCCATGTTTGGATCTGCAGGCCTACAAGACTATAAAGGATGATCAAAAAAGATATGATGAAAGAATGTCAGGGTTAGGGCTAACACCAGAAGAGAAACAGAAAAGGGCCACGTCACCTGGTGAGTATTACTTGAGACTCAGTATTTGAGGGGCAAGTTAAAAACAGTTTGGGTGCTATGCTTTGCGGATGTCTTACACAATGATTCTGTGAGATTGTAAGCTCTAGAAACTATGGAATTACCCCACGCCTGGGAGCAATTTATTAAGGTATTTGACTGGAATTTGGGTTTGAGAATAGTCATTAATGATGATTATGATTGGTTGGTTTTCTATATTAGACTCTTAAAATGCAAACTTTAAATTCAAAAGGCAAGCTTGGTGAAGAAAATTGTTGGGAAAGACATGAAGGCCTTTTTTCAATGAAGAAATTATTTTGGTCTGTTTTGTTCTGCTTTAGAGTCCTTGGAGTTTCAAGTTGTTAAAAATATATTTGTTTTCCTAAAGCAAATAGCCCTAACCATCCTCTTCCATCCCCATGACTGGCTTAATTTTTCAGAGAGAGGAATGTTTTAATCCTTGAATAAGCCCCACAACTCTAGGTGGGCAATTTACATTGCTTTCTTCAGAATAACTCCTTTTTCTTGAACATCGTATAATCATCCCCAGTTGACTTGCTGGGTTTTCCCCCCTTACTGCTAACAAAATGTGAAACTGAGCTTAATATTTTCCTGTTGGTCATTAGGAAGTTAATGGAAAGAGCAGAAGCTTTCTGATACATACTTCCTGACATATTTTAGAAATAGATATTTAAGCTAGGTTCTAATTGTGAAGACTTAATGAATGAATGACATTGGCCAAATCATTCACCTCTTTGGGGGATATTTTTTACTTATGAAATGAAAAAGATATGTGCTTTTCTTGTCCCATCAGGCTCCTGTGAATTTGCCAAGATTAATATAGGTACAGTGTTTTATTAGCTTTGTGTAAAGGATTGAAATAAGTGAAAGGTGATTTTTTTTTTAATAGCAGCAAGGAGAGGTACCTGGGTGGCTCAGTCAGAGGAGCCTGCAACTCTTGATCTTGGAGTCATGAGTTCGAGCCCATGTTGGGTGAAGAGATTACTAAAAAAGTAAATAAATAAACTTTAAATAGTGTTAAGGAGTCATCTGAGATTTTAAGAAAATTCACTGTGTCTGATCTGTTGCTAACAGCTCCAGAAGGAGAACCAGTTCCTCAAGTCAGGGTACCAAGTCATGTTCCATTCCTGCTCATCGGTGGAGGCACTGCTGCTTTTGCTGCAGCCAGATCCATCCGGGCTCGGGATCCTGGGGCCAGGGTAAGGCACACACTACTTTGCTTGGCACGGAGGGTATAGTCTGCAAGCACTTGGCCAGTGTAAAACCTTTGACATCTGCCTCTTAAGTGACTTGGCCATAATAAGTATCATTATTTTACACTGAAGGTACTGATTGTGTCTGAAGATCCTGAGCTGCCATACATGCGACCTCCTCTTTCAAAAGAGCTGTGGTTTTCAGATGATCCAAATGTCACAAAGACGCTGCGATTCAGACAGTGGAATGGAAAAGAGAGAAGGTGTGTTCACTTAAATAAAATGGGCCTGACTAGCAACTTCATCTAAGCACAGGGGATCAGTCAGGATTTTACAGACTGTGTACAGTGCATAGGAGAGATGTCTTGGCTGCACACTGGAGTCTGCTGGGGTATACACTTGGTACAACTTAGAGGCAGCAGGCTCCCGTGGCAGGAGTCCTGGATTCTGTTACCAGATCTGCCAACAAGTAAAGCTGTAATGTTGGCCTCTGAAGTACGAATGCTCCTATTTCCAGGACCTCTGCTGTGAAGATCAACTTGGCCTGTGTTGTCATTTCCACTTGCTGAGGTGTCTCCCATGAAGGCAAAAGAAAAGACACTGTTCTCTGGCATTTTCTTTGACACCCTAGCAGGCATTCAGAATTGCAGGAATAAAGTGGGAACACTGTAAGGAAGAAACTCTTTATTAAAACATTTGCACAGAAGACTTGGAAATACAAGTCCAGAAGCGTTTTCCTTCTAAAGGACTCCATGGATCTCTTGATTCCAGTACCATGTTTTGGGTCCGTTTTTTCTCACTAGTGATACTTTTGATACTGGACTAAGTTGTACAACTCTGCCCATCCCCCTCACCCCCATTATCATCTTCTATTGTCAAGCAGGATGCATACTGTCAGTTATGTTAGCCATCCCTTAAATAATACTTCATAGGTAATGTCTACTATTTAAGGCAAAATCTTCTCGGGAGCTAGACCTACCTAGCTGTCCATTGACCAGCACCATTCTGGACACACATTTGGGTGGAGGTGTGAATGGGTGGTCTCTTTGGGTGGTCTTCTTGTTCTAATTTTGTTTTGTTTTTGTTTTGTTTTGTTTTGTTTTTGAAGATTTATTTAAGAGAGAGAGAGGAGAGAGAGAGAATCTCAAACAGACTCCCTACTGAGCACAGAGCCTGATGCAGGGCTTGATCTCATTATTCTGAGATCATGACCTGAGCCAAAGCCAAGAGGCAGACATTCAAATGACTGAGCCACACCAGGGGCCCTTTCTTCGTCTAGTTTTGAAATGAACCTAAATCCAGAGCAGAGTTTCTCAACCTTGGCACTATTGGCATTTAGGGCTGGATAATTCTTTGTTGTGAGGGCTGCTCTGTGCATTGTAAGATGTTTCATAGCATCCCTGGCCTCTGTCCACTAGATAGCAGAAGCCTCCCTCCCCTTTGCTGTTACAGCCAGAAATGTTTCCAGACCTTGCCAAATTGCCCCCAGCTGAGAACCACTGGTCTGAAATACCTCTGTGTAAATAAGTCATGACCAAGATAAAGCAGCCTTGGAAACTTTACTCTGGAAAATGTTCCTAAAAGTTTTTCATGATTGCAACAGTTTTACTAAAGCTATGGGGGAACTGCTATAACATTTTCCAAGTGCTTATAGCATTTTATCTCTCTTCTCTGCACAGCATATATTTCCAGCCACCATCTTTCTACGTCGCTGCTCAGGACCTGCCTCACATTGAGAATGGTGGTGTGGCTGTCCTCACCGGGAAGAAGGTGAGCTAGTAGACTGCTTCCCTTGTCAAGCGCCATGTGGGCAGCAAGTATGGTGACCTGTATTCCCACTTTTGTTTAAGTCTGTCCTGCCATTGTAGTTCATCGAAGAAGAATGGAGTCATTTTAGGTTTAATATTGCCAATCTTCACTGCTTAGTGTTTCTTCCTGGGGGAAGTGCTAATCTTAAAGCCTAGAGTCACATGTCAACTTTCCAAGAGAAGTCAAACCATGGAAGACAGTGGCCCTGAAGCTGTACCCTCTGCAGATTTGCTCCTCTGCCCTTCTTTCTTCTTTCTACTTTCCACACTAACATTTCTTTGAGATTATTGATGACAAGAGACTATATTATTCAAGATAGTAAAATAAGCATTAGGTCAGCATGGGAAATATCATTAGACTTTACAAAAACTAGTGCCTGAGTAATGGGGGCAGTTATTGGAGGGCATTTGTGGGGTCCAGGGAGGGTATTTTGTTGTGTTATGTTTCATTTTTGTTAATGTGAGGTACTAGAAAGTGTTTGTAAACTAATGGCAATGTTCCAGTAGAGAGGGAAGGGTTATCAGAAGGAGCAAAGTCCAGAGTAGATGGGATCCAGAGCACAAGTGGAGGGATTGATCTTTGCTAGGGATAAGCCCACTTCTATAAGGAGACTTAAGCAGAGGAGGTGGATATAGGTTTATGGATAAGCTGGTAATGAGGCGTTAGGTATTAAGTATCCTCTGTGTGTAAATAACACACAGGCCCTACCCTCTAGGGCCTAACAGTATTTTATTTTATTTTATTTTATTTTATTTATTTTATTTTATTTTATTTTTTTATTTTATTTTATTTTATTTATTTTATTTTATTTTATTTTTATTTTTTTATTTTTTTTTTATTTGAAAGAGAGAGAGAGAGAGAGCGCATGAGTGGTAGTGGGGAAAGGCAGAGGGAGAAGGAGAGGGAAAAGCAAACTCCTGACTGAGCAGAGAGCCTGATTTGGGGCTTGATCCCAGGATCATGACCCATGCTGAAGGCAGACGCTTAACCAACTGAACCACCTAGGTGCCTGGCCTGACAGTATTTTTTTCAAGATCTTATTTATTTATTCATGAGAGACACAGAGAGAGAGGCAGAGACATAGACAGAGGGAGAAGCAGGCTCCTCATAGGGAGCCCAATGTGGGACTTGATCCCCAGATCCAGGATCACACCCTGAGCCAAAGGCAGACTCCCAACAGCTGAGCTACCAAGGTGTCTCCCAGCTTAACAGTATTTAAGGAAAAACATGAACAGACAATCATAACACATAGATGTGGGGTAAGAAAGACAGGCATAATGTGTTGTGGGAATCATTGGGAAACATGCCCAGTATTGTGATTTCAGGAAAGGCTTCCTGGAGGAAGAGGTCTGATAGAATGGGAAATTTTATGTAATGAAGAATTGACCAGATTACTGATAAGTGAAGAGAGTTCAAGTAAAAGACAGCATAAGCAAAGGTACAAGGGTATGAAAAAGCACCTTTCGTACAGGGCAACAAACAGCTAGCTACTGACAGAGCAGAAAGTGTAGGCTAAAGAACAGCAAGAGATGAAACCAAGAAGTTGCACAGGGGCCTGACCATGGAGAACTCTGTCATGGAGGAGAACTTGAGCTTTATCCTGTGGGCACCAAGGGGCTATTGGGTTTTAGATAAGGTTATAAAGCAGATTGAATTTTAAGCATTCCCTCTGTTGCCTCTGAGGAGGATGGATTTCAGGGGGACAAGACTAGAGGGAGACCATTTTGAAGACTATTGCAATAATCCAGGTGAGAGACGATGGGAACCCGAATTAGGGCAGTAGTGGCAAGGATGATTAAGAAGTAGTAGTAGCAGTAGTAAGTACAATTTTAAAATGCTTTATGAGCGTTCTCATTTTCTCATAATACTCTTGTCAGGTACTATTATTGTTGCCATTTTATATAGAGAGAAATTGAGATTAAGAAAAGGTTAACTAAAAACAAAAAAAAAAAAACAAAAACAAAAACAAAAAAAGAAGAGGTTAACTGTGGGACTCCTGGGTGGCTCAGTCAGTTAAGCGTCTGACTCTTGATCTCAGCCCAGGTCGTGATCTCAGTCAGGGTTTGAGTTCAGGCCCTACATTGGGCTCCACGCTGGGCATGAAGCCTACTAAAAAAAAAAAAAAAAGTCAACTAACTTGCCCAATATCATACAGCTAATACATGGTAGAGGCAGAATTTGAGCCCAGATCTGTCTGACTCCAGAATTCTGACTCCAGAGCCCAAGCTCATAATAACACCATGGGATAACTTCCTGATAGAGAAATGACGGAGTGGGAGACAGTGGAGACATACTTAGAAGGCAGCCTTGATGGGCTGTGGTGATAGATTGAAGGTGGAATATGAGGGAGAGGGAGGGAGCAAACTTGCCTTTCTGATTTCCAGCTTGTGTAGTAGATGGTGGTGTAGCCCCAGCTGAGAGAGACATTACAAAAAGACCTAGTTTAAGGGGGAAAGAAAATTTAGTTTTGGAGCGTTGGATATGAAATGGAATATTTCTGTGGAGATGGCCTGTGGGAAGTTGGTTATGTGATAATGACTCTCAGACAAGGGGTCTGGGCTCAGAGATTTGGGAATCATCTACGTATGTGTAGGAATTGAAACCATGAGAGTGGATGAGAGCTCCTGTGGAGAATTTTGCAGTCAGAGGGGAGTGGGGCAAGGATGGAACCCGGGGGAACCCAACTTTTAGAGGCAGGCTGAAGAAGAGACCATAGAGGAAACTAGGAAAGAAGTTAAAGGAGGAAAGACCAGGACAGGGGCTTAGCGAGGTTAGAAAGAGTCCTCCTTGCAGCAAAGAGGTCTGGCAGGAAAAGAACTGTAAAATGAGCCATAAAGACTTAGTGGCTCAGATGTCATCATGAAGTCAGAAAAGAGGCTAAAGTACCCCCTCAAAAAGTTTAAATGAGGAAAGAAAGACAGCAGTTAGTCGGAGCTTGAGGAGGACATAGAGTCAGAGGTGTGACCCTGAGGATGAGAAAGAGGTAAGTGTGTTAATGAGCCACAGAGAAAGGGGGAATGAGTGGTAACTACCAGGAGATGATTCTAGGTGAGAAGGGAGGGGGATGGGTGTCAGGCACAGAAACAGCACAGAAAGGACACCTCATCCCAGAAGCTGGAAGGAAGTAAGTAAGTTTTTCTTTAGGGCTTGGGAGGTGGGAAGCCAAGCAAGATCATATTTAATGGCTTCACTTGTTCTTATAATAAAGTAGGATACCAGGTGGTTGGTTGTCTGAGAGTGAGCAGCGTGATGGTTGAGTTAGTAAGGTTGGGTTGAAGAGAGAGCTTACCCAAGGACAAACCAAAGGTGGCTGTAGAAGCTACTCACCCATCTAATCATTTCATGTCATTTATGTCACCCATCCTATTATTTATGTCATTCAGTGTATGTCATTGCCTCCAGAAAGCTCAACTGAGGGCACCTATCCCATGTTTCTAAAACTACCTGTACTACCCTTACCAGAGCATTTCTCACTCTTGATTATAGTATTTGTTAAATTGTCTGCCTTGGCTACCAGACTCTGGAGACAGGGAATGTATGTTTTTTTCACCATTGTGTCCCCAACACTTACCTCAGTTCCTGACATAGTGCTTAATAAGTATGTCTTGAATGAATGGCCTCGCAGCTAGTAGGAAGGGTAGTAGAGACTGAATCTCTAGTCTCTCTGACTCCAGATCTCAGTCTTTTCACCGTAAGAAAGAGTAGGGTGCAAGGAAATTATAGGTGGTGGCAGAAGAACAGTTCAGGTGATTTAGCATGGGCCCAGATTACTTGGAATGGAACAGCCAGCCCACTGGGTAAGCAGAGAAAATCAAAACAAGTACAGGTGACAGCGGAACTGAAAAAAAGCTGGAAGAATGGAAAATTGTGACCCCAAAATGGGCTATTCAAGGTAGAAGTACAGCTTGAAGAGATGGGATTCTGGGTGTGGTTCAGAGGAAAAGCATGAGCCAGGTTCCAACGTCTTCAGTGAATGAGGAGTGACCGGGAGATGGCTGGATAACAGTGATTAGTAGGATGCAGGTTGATGCTTCTCAGAGGGGCATGAGGGTGCAAGAATTTGGAGGCAGCAGCCAGTACCCACACCCCTGGGTGTGATGGGGGACAAGTGTGCATGAATGAGCAGCCTCTACATGTGAGCCATCCTTGGTGGGAGTGCTGAGTTTGAGGGAAGGGTAAGAGTTAAACTGAACATCTTGTAAAAATGTTGAGGATATGGGAACGTTATTAACAAATAAGGTTTCTAAATAAGCCAAGTGAAAGTCTGTCTCTGTTTGCCATTTCCACAGATTGGGAAGGGACTTTGGGGACTATGGGGATTTGTTTTCATGTTGGCTGCTTTAAGAAACTATGACTACTTGGGACGCCTGGGTGGTTAAGTGGTTGAGCATCTGCCTTTGGCTCAGTCCATGGTTCCAGGATCAAGTCGTATATCAAGCTCCCTGCAGGGAGCCTGCTTCTTAAGGATCACCTTAGGTCAAGAACAAATTCTTCTTGCTGGGCTGATGGCTGAAAGGTACAAGGGTTCCTTTTGGAGGTAATAGAAATGATCTCTAATTATAGTGGTGGTGGCTGCACACCCTTATGAATATACCAAAAACCACTGAATTGCTTTAACATGGTAACTTTAATGTTATGTGAATTATGTCTCCATATAAAAAGAGTTTTAAGCTAACTCATCTCTCCATCTTTCTGTGAATGACCCAGGTAGTGCATCTTGATGTGAGAGGCAACATGGTGAAACTTAATGATGGCTCTCAGATAACCTATGAAAAGTGCTTGATTGCAACAGGTGAGTGTCTCTCGAGACGAATTCCTTCCCTGGTAGGACTCATTCGAGTTTTAATGTAGCAGGCATTACTTAATCTTAAGAAAACCAAAACCCAATCTTTCTGAAATGGGTGTCTTCTTTTGGTGCAAAGCCCAGCTAACTACAGGGATCTTATCAGCAATCCTTCTGGACTATCCTTACTCTTCCTTCCAGTAAGGGCACAGATGCGTACGGAAGAGGATGGCCTTTTTTTTCCCCTCTCGCCATTTAGCCCTCGCCCTCTCCTCTCTGCCCTGTGCCCCGGAAGTGACACAGCTTCATGGCTTCATTGCCGGGATTCCAACCAGAAATCAAGAAAGGAGACTGAAGCAGTCGCTTAAACCAACATAGCATGCTTTCTGGTGACACCCCTAGAAGGGGTTGGGGAAGCAAAAATTGAGGCCTTGTGGCCATCTCAGGGGAGGATGGGCCCTTTTGTAGAGAGACTTCGAAATGGCTTCTCAAAAGAAATTGACAGAAGCCTGCTGGGAGGACAGGGAAAAGGAAACAAAGCCTCCCCGCCCTGTGGATGCTTAGGCGACACCAGCAAGGACCATGCTTGCCACTGTGTTACCTTTGTGTGTGTGGGGGGGGGGGTCGTTTGAACTAGCTTCCCGCTTGTTGGGCTAAAGGGTTTTCCTCCTATTTCCAGGAGGCACTCCAAGAAGTCTGTCTGCCATTGATAGGGCTGGAGCGGAGGTAAAGAGTAGAACAACACTTTTCAGAAAGGTAATTGCTTTAGTGCCTTCAATGTGTTGGTTTTTGAAGAGGTGGCATAATCTTATGATCCCCAAGTGATCACCTAGAAATTGGGAGATGGGAATTCTATTTACGGCTCTTCTATAGACTTGTTATCTGGTCTTGAGCAAGTCAATGCCTCTCCCTGCACCTCAAATATCTCACTCAAGAGTTTTCAGCTCCTGGGTGAAAAATACATTTAGTGTTTTTATTGCTTGCTCTAGATCCTCCCAATTGCCCCTCCATAGTGGGTTTTTTCCTGATGTATTTGAGTCATTGAAACTCCTTATAGCCTCTTGGCATTTTACATTGCAAATGCTACTGTGGAGACTTTGAGGAGAAAACTCAAGTACCTAAGTGAAAAAGGAAGAGGCGGCTTTGCTTCTTAACACTGTGCTTTTACTCATGACACCTGCTGAAATTTTCCAGCCACTCTTACAGACATTTGAAAAGATTGGTTTCATCTTTTAAATTTTTGATAGAATAAGGTTTATCATCCTTTGCATCATTGACATTTGGGGCCAGATAACTTTGTTGTGAGGAGCTGCCCTGTGCATGTAGGATATTTAGCAGCATCCCTAGCCTCCACCTGCTAGCTACAAGGAGCACTTCCTCACCCCCAGTTGTGACAACCAAAAATGTCTCCAGAAATTGCCAAATGTCCTGTGAGGGAGAGGGGGCGAGACTGCCCCCAGTTGAGAATCAACTGATGCTAGAAGGAATATTACAATGGAGAGAGATATTTACATCAATAACAGAGGCTATATAATTGTGTTAACTTCATACAAGGAGATAATTTTATGTGCAAATTACATATCAAAGATTTAGCAGAAAATATTTCTTGGTATTATCCTATGCCCCTTTGGGAAATCAGTGGACTAAACTGGTGTGATCCTGCAGATTGGAGACTTTAGAACCTTAGAGAAGATTTCCCGGGAAGTCAAGTCAATTACGATAATCGGTGGGGGCTTCCTTGGTAGCGAACTCGCCTGCGCTCTTGGCAGAAAGGGTGAGTACTGGGCAGTGACCTCGATTTTTCTTTCTCTGGTCTTTTTTTAAAAGATTTTATTTATTTTAGAAAGAGAGAGTGTGCACACAGAGAGTAGAGGCAGATAAAGAGGGAGAAACGGACTCCCCTGCTGAGCAGGACCCCCAATGCAGGGCTCGATCCCAGGATCCTGGGACCAAGACCTGAGCTGAAGGCAGACGCTTAACTGACTGAGCCACCTCTTCTCTTGTCTTATATCCCATACTTTGTGGGGCTCTCACAAATTCCAGAGGTGCATTTGCCAGGATCTGTAGAAAGAGTTTGATTAAGATTTATGTGGTAAAGGACACCTGGCTGCCTCAGTCAGTAGGGCATGTGACTCTTGATCTTGGAGATGTGAGTTCAGGCCCCACGGTGGGGACAGAGTTTACTTTAAAAAAAAAAAAAAAGACTTATATGGTGAAAAACTAAGCATGGAGCTTAGTTCTCATGAGGAATCCCTTAGTGACCAAAAAGCTGTCATGAGCAACTGAGCAGAAATGCTTTGTTTCCCTTCCTCTAGACTCTAAGCCAGGACACCTCAGAAATAATATATTAAGGGAATCCCTGGCTGGCTCTATCAGTAGAGCACGTGACTCTTGATCTCAGGGTGGTGAGTTCGAGGCCCACATTGGGTACAGAGATGACTTAAAAATAAAATCTTCAGGGGCACCTGGGTGGCTCAGCCCAATAAGCATCTGATAGATAAATCTCTTTTAAAAATCTTTAAAAAAAAGAAAATATAAAGGAAAGTGAGTTATTAAGATGGTAAGGGGAGGGCAACGTAGACTACAGAATTGTATGTATATCTGAACTCCTCTTCCCTATAAAAGACTTTCTTCAGATACATGATGGTTCCCAGTTCGGCAGATCTTTGTGTTCCAGTTTGAATGTTTCATGGCAACCGTTTTCCTTAATGTTAGTTTTCAGCTGTGTGAAATCAGGGTGTCTTCTCAGGAGGGTGCTTCCTCTTCAGAGATCACAAAGCACATGTGTGAGCCTGAGCTGACACCTGGGTATAATGCACTCAGTTCATGGTGTGTAGTTAAATCCAGGGACGACAGATCTGGCACCTGTTGTGTTTGCCCTGTTGGTGTCCTCGTGCCCCAGTGCCCCAAAAACAGGAGGTCTGGCCTGGGTCACAGCATTGTCCTATGTGTAGTGAATGACTACCTGCTGCTCCTTCACTTCTCCTCCTATCTTCCCAGGATTGGCTTTTGCCTCCTGTTGTACCTACTCTATTTCTTCTTCCCAGCTCGAGCTTTGGGTACAGAAGTGATTCAACTCTTTCCTGAGAAAGGAAATATGGGAAAGATCCTCCCTGAATACCTCAGCAACTGGACCACAGAAAAAGTCAGACGAGGTAGAGAGACTTCTTTCCATATGCTGCCACTCTTTCCTTTGAGTTAGGCCTAATGCAAAGTTGGCTTCTGTGGGAACTCCCTTGACATATGCCATATCACCTGGCAGATGAAATATTTCCACCATTCTCTGCTCAGCCAAGTTCATGTAGGTGTTCTGCATCTGATGCACCAAATTCCCAGAAGTACTGGAAATGAGCTGTGGGTGTAAGTTCTTACAGTTCTCTGAGGCTGCCTGTGTACTGATGATTACTGGTTTTATGATGGGGTGCCTTTAGTCAGCTTCCCTACTTGTCATGAAGGGGAGGTGCTCACAGGCTCAGCCCCAGGTCTTATTTGCCTTCACAGAGGGGGTTAAAGTGCTTCCCAATGCTATTGTGCAATCAGTTGGAGTCAGCGGTGGCAGGTTACTCATCAAGTTGAAAGACGGCCGGAAGGTAAGGAGGGGAAGATGGGCTGCCAGACCTTCCAGGTCTGCCCTCCCCTTTCTCATTCTTACTCCTTCATTTGATAACAGTAGACAGTTTTCATGGCAGCCACCATTAGCCTGTCATAATTTTCTGAATGAACTGTTCCCTCCATTAAAATAAGAATGTTGCACTGCTGGGGATTTACCCCAAAGATACAGATGCAATGAAATGCCGGGACACCTGCGCCCTGATGTTTATAGCAGCAATGTCCACGATAGCCAAACTGTGGAAGGAGACTCGGTGTCCATCGAAAGATGAATGGATAAAGAAGATGTGGTCTATGTATACAATGGAATATTACTCAGCCATTAGAAATGACAAATACCCACCATTTGCTTCAAAGTGGATGGAACTGGAGGGTATTATGCTGAGTGAAATAAGTCAATCAGAGAAGGACAAACATATGGTCTCATTCATTTGGGGAATATAAAAAGTAATGAAACGGAATAAAGAGGAAAGGAGAAAAAATGAGTGGGAAATATCAGAAAGGGAGACAGAACAGGAAAGACTCCTAACTCTGGGAAATGAACTAGGGGTGGTGGAAGGGGAGGTGGGCGGGGGGTGGGGGTGACTGGGTGATGGGCACTGAGGTGGGCACTTGATGGGATGAGCACTGGGTGTTATTCTACATGTTGGCAAATTGAACACCAATAAAAAATAAATTTATAAAAAAAAACAAAAAAAAATAAGAATGATGAGAGCCAGAGTAGACACCTGTGAACTACTTTCCCCTTCCTGTCTATATCACAGATTTTTGAGATCTTACAAGGGTGGCAGATTTCTGTTCTGATGATGTGGGGTATGTTTGTGTTCAGAGGATCTTTATAAAGTAGAACATTAAATCTGTTTACCAGGGTTATGTAAGTTAATCAGTGATTTGTTTTTAAAGGTCCAATTCTTAGTAAAATAATATGCAGTTGCTATGTCGATAGACATACATGAAAACTGTGGTAATTAGCTGAATTACCCTTTTTTTCCCCCTCAGGTAGAAACTGACCACATAGTGGCAGCTGTGGGCCTGGAGCCCAATGTTGAGTTGGCCAAGACTGGTGGACTAGAGATAGACTCTGATTTTGGTGGCTTCCGAGTAAATGCAGAGCTCCAAGCACGTTCCAACATCTGGGTGGTAAGTGTGCTATAGCACGGGCAGGGATGGTTCCTTGTCCCCAGCCCATGAGCACATCTGCCCGGTAGTGTGTGAAAGCTCATCAGCACCTTGCCCAAATAGAGTCAGAATGTTTGGAGGCCAAGGGTAAAGAACAGAAATCCAACTACTTGATTTACAAGATCAGGTATGGCCTCATGCCACAAGCTAGTGGAAAAGGAAATGAACAATGTGTGTGCCTACAGAAATAGAGTTCTTCCCGTTTTACGGTTGGCAGCCACCATCGGCATTCCCCTGATGGACATGTGCCCAACTTTCAGATTGATCTGCTCTTCCTTTTGCCCGAAAGTGAGCCCAGGGAATGGAGAATGAGGCAGTTTTAGAACAGTTTCTAGAAGGGAAAATTACTCTGTTTTCATTATCTTTGAGCACTATTTTTAGCTGTTTTAAAAAAATCCGTTATGACACAAACAAGACTATAGTATGTAGGAACCATGAGGTAATTTCCCCATTGTTAGATCATTACAAGTGTATTGTGTTTGATTATGGACTCTGCAACTAAGGACATAGAAACTTTGAAGGGTATTTTTCCCTTAAAGCTTTTTTTTTTTTTAAAGATAAAGTGTACTGGATTTTAAAATATATATATTTATTTATTTTAGAGAAAGAGTGTGTGTGAGCAGGGGGAGGGGCAGAGAGAAAGAATCCCAAGGAGATTCCCCACTTCTGAGTGCAGAGTCCACCTAGGGGCTCCATCCCAGGACCCTGAGATCATGACCTGAGCTGAAATCACGAGTTAGACACTTAACCAACTGAGCCACCCAGGTACCCCTAAAGTGTACTGAATTTTTTAAAACTTATTATAAAAGCAAATGCACAGGCGCCTGAGTGGCTCAGTTGATTGGGAGTCCAACTCTTGATTTCTCTGTGCTCAGCAGGGAGTCTGCTTGGGATTCTCTCTCCCTCTGCCCCTCTCCTCACCTCTCTAAAATAAACGATAAAAAAGCAATATGTGCTCGACGTGGAAAACACAGACAAGAATGGAAAAGGAAGGAAATCACCTATAGCAACCACCAATATGTTGGTGTATTTCCTTCCCTTCGTTTTCTTGTGCATAGGGTTTTTTTCCCTGTTGTAGTTGGTCATGATAAATGTGCTATATATAAACATTTGTATCCTTGTTCTTACTTACCATTCTCATGTATTTTCCATGTTGCTTCAGATTCTGTGGTCTGATAACTGTATAATAGTCCACCACATAGATTTCATAGTTTGCTTCACCATTGCTCACACATTGGATTTCTAGGTTGCTTTGGGGGAGTCTGAATAACCACAAAGGTTTAGAGCACTCACATGCCACATCCTCAGTGAAGTTGGCCTTGTTCACCTTCAAGCCAAGGCTCGCTCGCTTTCTCTCTCTCTGCTTGAAACCCTGATCTCACTTCATCTGTACCTGTCCCATGACACCCTGCTGGTTTGCATTGCACTATAGTGAGGAATGACACTGCATCTTCCTCCACTAGATTTTATGCTCTTTGTGGGGGGCCAGGTTTGTCTCAGCCACCCAGACAGTATGTACTTTGTACAGAAATAAGTTCTCCATATATTTGGTGAATGAACGAATAGATACTGAATTGACTGAAAGAAAATCGTATCTTGGGAAAGATTTCTAGGTCTCACACCTAAAATGGTTTCCATGCACAGGAAAAAATATTCTGCAAATCATGGTTGTTAAATATTTGGTCTCTGCTAAGGGCAGAATGAGAGCAGAAATAGGTGTGAGCTGCAGCATAAAAGATTTAGCTTCACTTTGTGGAAACATAGAATGGTTTTTTGTTTTGGGGGGGTTAGCATAGAATAGTTTTGGTTTTTTTTGATGGAATCACAACTTTTTTTTAATAGCGTAGGTGCGATTCTGGCCTATAAATGGAAAACACTAATTTGTTAACAATACAAGGTTTTTTTTTTTGAGCCCTCAAAATATATATTCTGTCTTTAGTTTGCTTTTTTATCGTGTGCTCATGTAATGTATTTGTTTCCAAAGGCAGGAGATGCTGCATGCTTCTACGATATAAAGTTGGGTAGGAGGCGAGTAGAGCATCATGATCATGCTGTCGTGAGTGGAAGATTGGCTGGAGAAAATATGACTGGAGCTGCTAAGCCATATTGGCATCAGTCAATGTTCTGGTAATAGTTTTGTACCTTGTGGACTCAGCTGCTTAGAACATAGAATTAATGGAACTCAGTTAGTTTCCTTTCCATGTGGGCCAATTAGCTTCATGCAGAAGAGGGAGAGATTCCATTTTTCCATGCATTTTCCACCCAAGCAGCCTTCTGGTAAAAGGCCTCACCTGGCATAAATTAGACTGGGTGAATGAGTGTAGATGGCATCAACACTTCTGATAAAATAGCTCAGAATTTGAGCTACAGTAGGTGATACAAACATGTACTCTTAGCTATAAATGGCAGCATATTTTTTATTTGTTCTTTAGTGCTAACCCTAATGAGCACAACATACTGACAAAAAAAGGAAGCCCAGGGGTGCCTGGCTATCTCAGTCACTGGAACCATGAGACTCTTGATCTCAGGGTCATGAGTTTGAGCCCCATGTTAGGTGTAGGGATTACTTTAAGAAAAAAAAAGGCAGGGATCCCTGGGTGGCGCAGCGGTTTAGCGCCTGCCTTTGGCCCGGGGCACGATCCTGGAGACCTGGGATCAAATCCCACGTCGGGCTCCCGGTGCATGGAGCCTGCTTCTCCCTCTGCCTATGTCTCTGCCTCTCTCTCTCTCTCTCTGTGTGGCTATCATAAATAAATAAAAAAATTAAAAAAAAAAGAAAAGAAAAAAAAAGGCAGCCTACCCATATGTCCTTAAGATCAGCAGTTCAAAGTCAGGCACATATAGACACTTGGATAACAAAAAGTTACCAATGGATGTTCCTGAGTACTGGGATTGGCCTTATTCGACACACTCTCATCTTGTTACTTTGAAAGATGGGATACATAAAAAACTTCAAGGTTTCAGAAGCCTCTAAGCAGTTTCAGTTGAGGAAATTCTCAGCTGGTGAGAATACATTTTAGGACAATCACACACAGTTTTGTGAGTGGGCAGCAGAAACATAACAGATGGATTTCAGGGTCAACACATATAAGAATACAGTTAGGAAAAAAAATAGTCCATAGCTATAGAGTTAGCAGTTAGGTCACAGGAGCAGAATCCAAGAAGTTATTGTACACCATTCCCTGAAGACACCAGTCCAATGAGCTTCTGTGGTCAAGAAATGACAACACTGGAATAAAAAGCAGAGCATAAGGAATTTAGTCGATGATATTCTAATAGTGTTGTAAGGGGACAAATGGTAGCTATGCTTGTGTGAACACAGCATAATACATAAACTCATCAAATCACTAAGTTGTACATTTGAAATTACTGTAACGTGGTGTGTTAATTATACTCAAATTTTAATCACTTAATTAAATGAGGACAAAAGGTAGAGTACCAGAAACAAAACCACGAGTAGTGGCCTCACATGATTACAAAACCATGGTGTCTGTGCCACAAGTACTCTTGAAGTTGCTGGCATATTAAGAATAGTGTGATGCTGATAGGAAAAGTTTCCAAGAACAGTTGAAACAACCAAGTAGATAGAGGCATTCTAATCTTGAAAAATGAAGGCTCAGAGGAAATACTGTCCATTAACGAAGCTTTAAAATATCTCAGATTGTGAATTCCATAAGTATGGAATACTCGTTAAAGCTTCAAAAACGCAGTTTTAGGATGACATAAAGGAAGGTAGGAAATAGTAAAGTTGAAGAACCCATCACTCTCCAAGTATGGTATGGGGTAAAAGTGTGGCTACATTTAAGCAAGTGTAGATCGTTGTATGGATATGTATGTATAATAGAAAAATAGAAGGAAAGGAAAATAGAAGCTGCTTTGGGATAATAATGCTTTCTCCCAGTTGTCCCCAGATGCCCCAGCAAGCTGACTGATCGGTTTGGCGTTTCTCTTGTTGCACATACCAAATTCTTTGGTTGGCACAACCCAAAATGTGGTGTCTTAGACAAAATTAAAATACAGCACCGTGTCATTCTTTGCAGTCCCTTGACAGAACACCCTCTTCTCTCTCTCTCCTTCCTTAGGAGTGACTTGGGTCCCGATGTTGGCTATGAAGCTATTGGTCTTGTGGACAGTAGTTTGCCCACAGTTGGTGTGTTCGCAAAAGCAACTGCACAAGACAACCCCAAATCTGCCACAGAGCAGTCAGGTAAGGAAAGCCAATTGCTTCCCTTGGAAGAGTGCTGAGAAACAGTGGTCCAAGTCCTCCCAAACAAGGGTTTTCTGTATTGGCCAGAGTGTCTGTGAAAGCCTTTCTTCATGTTGTGCTTTAAAATAAACCCAGCCCGAAGTCCACACTCCTTTGTGGTCTGAGAGCTAGCAAAATCAGGCTACCCTGGTGAGTATGGAGACTCAGATGTGGGTGTTCGTCCTCGCCTCTGGACGGTAGTGAGTTCAGCCACTCTTGCTCAGTGTGCCTCTAGGGACCGGGATGCCCTGTGCACTGCAGAAAACCTGAACTTTTAAGATTTTTATATTTTTTATCATTCTTATTTACTTCCCACTAATCGCAGGAACCTTAGTTTAGGCCTGAGAACCTTAGTGTAGGACCTTCTATCCTCCATGGGACCTGGGTGGTGAAGAACTGGGCTGAGTGATTCTTGAGCTGCCTGTAATTCCATTTGTCACATCTTCCCACCGGGTTTTCTTTAGATGGGAGGCACCTCTCATGGAATGAATTTCTCTCCCACATACATCTCTTTCATTAACTCTTAGACCTGCTCTCTCTCCCTTCCATGACCCTAGCTGAAGTTATTTAACCTTTGTGTCCTCTTGTCAGAGGCTTTTTGAGAACAGGCTGTCCTTTAGGAAGGAGAGAGCAGGATATTATATGGACATATAGGTCCTTTTTCCATGTACTCCAGGTGGATGACATACACCTACTCCTTCATTCAGCCCTCTCTGGAGAATCAGATCCAGGAGAGGGACCCAGAGACTTATAAACTCCGGATCACTACTCTGTACACCGGATAGTATTATTTGCAGCCTGGTGGTTCTCAAAGGACAACATGCTCCCTCCCCAGGAGGAGACACCTCTACTGTGGTTTTCCCATATGGAAGCGCCCTCTCCTGCTTTGGCCAGAGTGCCTCTCTAGCAGCACTGTCCAATAGACCTTTCTTCTCTAATGGCAGTGTTTTATTTCTGCTCTGCCCAATACATTAGCCACTAGCTGTATGTGGCTGTTTCGCACTTGAAATGTGGCTAGTGCAAGTGAGGAACTGGATTTTATACTTTATTTAATTTTGGTTAAAATAGATTAAATTTTAATTAATTTTTAACTAATTTTAATTAGAAAAGCTGTTTGTGGCTAGTGGCTACTGTACAGGACTGTGCAGCTCTAGAATGTTTCTCAGAGGACAAAAGCAAGTCTTCTTCAGTCTGAAGAAATCCAGATACCAGGAAATCATTAATAGCATAAATTTAAAATGAGATAATAGGGGAAGTTTTGGGTCAGACTAGACCCAGTGCCCCAGAGTCAGCAAGGAAGAGCTTTTGTTGGCTTTGTCAATGGAGAGGAGCTGAAGGCCAGTGTTTACTGAGGGGAGCATAAAAAACAAATCCTCTAGGAGCAGCTTGAAGCAGGTGTCAAAAGATATTTGCCTGCTAGAATTTCCTAAGTTCGTAACTGACTTTGTTGTGTTTTGATTTTGTTTGTTTTGGGGGTTGGCCACAGGGACTGGTATCCGCTCAGAGAGTGAGACAGAGTCTGAGGCCTCAGAAATTGCTGTTCCTCCCAGCAATCCTGCAGTCCCCCAGACCCCTGCCCAAGGGGAAGACTACGGCAAAGGTGTCATCTTCTACCTCAGGGATAAAGTGGTGGTGGGGATTGTGCTGTGGAACATCTTCAACCGAATGCCAATAGCAAGGAAGGTGGGTACCTGCCAGGGCTCCTGGAGGAAGATGGGAAGCACGGGCCAGAGTATGCACCTGGGACTTCAGCGGGTGCCCTGCTATGCATTGTCCACCTGGGTCAGACTGTGCCTGAGCAGAACAAAGGTGTAGCCTTGGCTCAGGAGCATTTCTTTTTCACGCAGGACTTGGCTGGGTGGCTCAGGAGTTGGTATGCACTCACTTGGGGTTGACAAAGCTGTTCACACAGATTCCTCCCGGTGCAATGCGGGGGCTGGCCTGGGCTGCCCCATTGTGCAGGCCAGCCCTAGTGCACGCAAAGTGAGTCAGTGACCCCTTGTCACTCTCTTCCTCAGATCATTAAGGATGGTGAGCAACACGAAGATCTCAACGAAGTAGCCAAACTGTTCAACATTCATGAAGACTGAAGCCCCCAGCAGAACAGGCAAACTCCCTGCTGTCCTTGATGGCAGCTTGGATGAGTAAAGGAGCATTTTTTATTCAGCAGACTCCCTCTGTATGTATGAGTGTGAATGGCAAAGTCCTTTGTGAATATTTCAACCATGTAGGCAAATTCTTAATGTTCACATCACTAAATAAAACCTGATTCTTCTAAATTAAATTCTGTTCTCTTTGAGAGGGAACGGGTGGGTGAAGGGAGGAGAGCTGTGCATATTAGCGGGCAAGCACACCGGAGCTACTAGCAAGTGCATGATTTTTCTCAGCTTTGTCGTCCCTGCTCCACACTCTCAACTATTTCAGTTCCCTGAATGTCTCTCTTGCCCCATCCATTGTTGAATGAGCGAACACATAAACATGGAATAGACTCTGCTTTACCCAGAACAATTCCTGTCGTCCTGTTCAGAACTGGCTTGGACCCACGAGGGGTCAAAAAGGTCACTTACTGCAAAAGAAACAAGGGTTCAGAGACCTGGTGATTCATGGCTAGACCTGGAGACAGACTCCTTGAGGGATCATGATCTCTGAACTCCCGTCTCAATCCCTCCATGCACTGCCCCTCAAACTAGAAATTCGCTCTCCCCTAACTCCTTTTACATAATAGGCTTATAGACAAGCCTTGCTGTACAGATGATTTCCTGAGAACAGAAGTCAGAGTTTCATAAATCAACTTATTTTTTACATCTCAAATTACTTTTAAAAATCAAATCTTGGCGGGATCCCTGGATGGCTCAGCGGTTTAGCGCCTGCCTTTGGCCCAGGGCGTGATCCTGGAGACCCGGGATTGAGTCCCACATCGGGCTCCCTGCATGGAGCCTGCTTCTCCCTCTGCCTGTGTCTCTGCCTCTCTCTCTCTGTGTCTTTCATGAATAAATAAATAAAACCTTTTAAAAAAATCAAATCTTGGGGTGCCTGGCTGGCTCAATCAGAAAAGCATGCAACTCTTGGTCTCAGAGTCGAGTTCAAGCCCCATGTTGGGTGTAGAGATTATTTAAAAATAGTATCTTAAAAAAAGAATCTGCTGCACTAGGACAGATTCTTAACTATATGTATACAGGTTTAGTGAAATAGGATCTGATGCGTGGCACACCCAAATCCATATGTAGAAAACTCACCTAGCATCCTATGAAATAGGAATTATTCTACAGTAATAATCACTACTTACAAAGATGGTGGTAGTTCTAAGATCCTGAAGCGCTTCACAAATCAAAGATTTAAAAAGATCAAATTGTGATGTGTCTTTTTTTTTAGTGTTCTGTGCAATTTCGTCCAATTTTTTGACAGTTGTTATCCTTGTATGGAGTGTCATTGTAATTCAGTTAAGTAAAATGAAATGACTTACTCACCTAGTCAGTGTTCATTGAGTGCCTAGTGTGAGTCAGGTAGATGTCAGAACAGTAAGATGGAGGAAACATGACCACTTCAGGAACTCCTGGCATCAGCTGAGGAAGGCAGACACGTGTACACAGGAGTATAATACAGTAGGATGTGTCCACAAAAAGACAAAATACTGTGGACACACCAAGGATGGAGACCAGCCAGCGCAACTGTCCTTCGTCAACTATTGCTGCTAGATCACTTCCTGAAGTGTCCCTTGGTCCACGTCTTCCCAGCCACATTCCCACCCCCACCCCCCACTGAGGAACGTATAGTGACTCCTTGTCACCAACCATACCAAGTCCAAAGTCCTCCATAGAGCTCCTGATCTCAGCCCACTCTGCCCCCATCCCACCCAGCCTCCTTTCCCACAACATACACACATGCGTGTGCACACATACACATTTGGTAGACACCTTTACACTTAGGTTCATGCTCTTCACATCTTCACATGCTCATCCCCATTCCCTTTTACCTACCCATCCTGCTTAGATGAAATCGCACTTGGTAACACGGTACCAGTTGGCTTAGCACCCGTGCATGATTTCATCTCTGAACTCCCAATTGTACCTATTACCTTTGAGCTTGATTGTTGTTCATTAAGTCATTCTCTGCATTATTAGTGTTCACTCCCTAAATTGATAGTAACATATCCCAGAACAGAGACTTTTCTTTTTTCTCAGAAGGAGGACAGCATGCCCCATCCCCCTGAATCCTGGCAGAGTCCTGAACAAGTCCCTGGTTGCTTGGTTGGACAATGTAGATAACAGGGCTTACTGCAAAAGTGACCCTCTACCCTGTAACCTCTGTTCTCTCTAATCCAGGTTATCAGACCCCCACCCCTATCACTTCACCCACTGCCAAGACTCACCACATATACCCACGATGCATTTGTTCTGTCCAGGCCCCCAAGGATTGCAGGGACCTATTTCTAACCATACAGATGAGGAGCAGTACCAGTTGAATTCTGACTCTTGATAGCTGGCCTGTGAGTAGCTGGGCCACAGCACAGTGCAGAACACAGCTCCTCATGCCCTGCAGAGAAGGGCTGAGGCTCTGCCAAAACACTGGTGTTTGGAGCCCACCTGCCTGACTTCAATTTTACTTTGCTTTGCCACTTTGCCAAGGATCTCTGATGGCACTTCAGCACCACATCATGGTGGTCCTGGCCTTTGCCTGGCCACCTGTAAGGTACCCGGGAGATGTCCTCATACTTTAGCTGGAGAGATGGACCTGAGTGAGGAAAGCATGTTTGTCTGGAAAAGAGGCACAGTAAGCCTCTTAGTGGAGGATGAGGTCAACATATGTGATTGGTTGTTGTTCTAATCAAGAGGGCCCATTTAGGAGACGAGGCTTGGAGGAGAAAGGGGTAGGGGCGAGGATTCATGGTGACCTACTGCAAGGCTGCTTCCTTGAAGGAAAGTTCGCAGCTTCTCTGGAGACCCATTTATACAAAAGAACTCCCCCCTCCCTTCCACCATTACCCCTTCCCTTTCCCACTCCTCTAAAGTTTGGCTGCTGTGATATCCCCTCCTGTCCTTCCCTGACCCCACCTAAGGCTGGGCACCCTTACTTCCCTGGAGATTGTTAGAACTCCATCCTAGTACCTCGCTCTCCAGGCAGAGGGGAAGTCCTACTGGGCCCAGAGGTGAAGTAGAACCGCTTCTGGCCTCTTTGCCAACTTATCAGGGAATTTCTGGCAGGCACAGACACATGTACACAAAACCACACAGAGACACACAGCCCAAGCCAGTGATGACGTTCCCTTGCCTGGCTGGTTCTACAGATGGGTGTGACTGGGTCAGAGTACAGGGAGGGTCTAACATTTAGATACTGGACTGCCAAGCCCTGGTTGGAAAACAGGAATCATCTCAAAATGGATATTTTGAGAAAGAGAAATGCAGCCCCTGACATCCGGAGGTGGGTGGGCCTGGGACTGGTGGCGAGGCAGTGGCATTACGACAAATGGGCCTGGCACTCACCATTAGGTCCGGATATTCTGTTTAATGTAAACACACTCGCAAGACATTTGCTTCATATGAGGCCATTCTGACCATGGTGGATGCAGACGGAAACAAGACCACTTCATCATCATGTGTGAATACAGGCAAAAACATGAACGTTGACCAAACCACAGAAATGACCAACACCCAACCCCCCATACTGTCTGATGTGAGCGATTGCTACTTTTTTTTTTTACATTTTTATTTATTTATGATAGTCACAGAGAGAGAGAGAGAGAGAGAGAGAGAGAGGCAGAGACACAGGCAGAGGGAGAAGCAGGCTCCATGTACCGGGAGCCTGATGTGGGATTCGATCACGGATCTCCAGGATCGCGCCCTGGGCCAAAGGCAGGCACCAAACCGCTGCGCCACCCAGGGATCCCGATTGCTACTTCTTTACCAATTACAGCTTTTGCTTCACTCTAGTCTGCCCTCCTATAGGATAAAATTTATTGAATAAGGCATCCAATCGTTGGATTTTTCGTGCTTCTTAACTGCGTGCAATCCAAAGCAAAGCCCTGCTTCCTTCAACCCTCCCCCCAGTCACCCAGCCTGGCCCAAATCTTCTAATAAATCCTTCCTAGTACCCTTCTGCCCCGCTCTGTGGTTCCCCATGTTGTGCATTCCCCATCACAGCAGTGAGCATTAAACATAACTTGTCCAAGACCAGGAGCATCCCACTGCTCTTTGGCTGGTGGGCATTGGCAATTTGGAGACAAAAAGCCAAAATACCTGCCAGAAGCCACCAGGAAGAGACCCTCCTGAATTTTTCCTCATCTTGTACCTGCCCCAAGATGTCCCAGTGGAGCCCCCAAGGTCACTTGGGGCTGTGTGTCACTTGGGAAAAGCCCAGGAGTCGCATCTGCTGTCTGTGGACAGAGGTGCCGGGCTTCCTGGGCAAGTTCCTACCTACTGCGATGCCTTGGGCACTTGCTACTCAACACAGAGATGCTTCTGGAAGAGCACCAAACATGGGCGTTGAATTTATAAACACACCAACTCATAAATGGATTTACTGGTCAGCTAGCAAACATGTGCTGCACAGTTACTGCATGCCACGGTACGATAGGCCCTAGAGATAAGAGGGTGAGTAATGTATAGTCCCTGCCCTCATGGCCGTATAACCTAGTGGTGGACACAGGATGGGCAGCACCAGTGCTAGGAGTATGACGTGTGAGTTCAAGTCGGAGCTTCAGGATTGCTCCATTGTTCTGCTTCTATCTAGTCTAGGCTTTTCTTTCACCGACCAAATCACTCCATCCTATGGTTGTATCTTGTCGTCTCTTTGAACAAAACATGAATATGTTTATGCTTAAGTGAACATGTATGATAAGCTTATTACAGAGGATGCAGCTAATGTTCTTCTTGCCTGAAGAGATTATACCTCTTTCTCTTCACTTTTCCTCAGCCCCTTCATTTTCCTTCTTTCCTCTCAGAATCTCTGCAGTCTCCCCCGCTTGTTTTCCTTCTCCCTATGTGTCTTCCTCAGGTGCCAGTAAGTGCTCTCTGCCCATATTTTTTTTCCTCTCAAGCAGTAGAGTGCAGTGGAAAGTGGACCCCTGGATTTGAATCTCAGCTCTGCTGTTTGAGCCTGGATAGCCCAGGGCAGCTACTTACCTAGGTCTCTATAGCTTCATCTGTAAAATGAGGAGAACAGACTAGATTATCCCTCCACCCTCAGTTTTAACCTCCTGTGTATGGAAAAATCTCTCAGTACTTCTACAGGTACTCACCTTGCATTGGACTCAGTTGCCTTTCATTTCTAAGGTCTAGAGCAGACGCTAAATGGACTCAAAGCTCTTGGCAAATGTCTCCCACATGGCCTCTGCTGTCCCTTTAGCTCAACTAGATTTACAGGTTTGGTTTTTTTGGTGTGGTTTTTTAGTTTATGACTTGTGATTCTCTTTTGACTCAGCAAGTTATAACCAGAACCCCTACAACTCCTAGGAATTGCATCTTGCTTTATTTGCTCTCCACGGAGAGGTTGACAGCCTCAAAACTGGGATCCATGAAAGGTGGCATCCTTCAGCCCCTTACAAATGTTGGCTTCAAGCCCAGAATGTCCCCAGAAAGGCTTTATGATGGGACTGTTCTTAGCAGTGATCTTAGCACATACATCCCTACCCAACCATTTAATGGCTCCCAGTCCCTAACAAACACACCCTGCAGAGCTGGCGGGTGGATAGCCACCATAACCCAGGGCAGCTGTCACCTTGATGCTGACAGAGGAGCTCACAATGCCACCTCTCATGCCACATAAGCCCTGATCCCCTAGACCAGCCTGTACATCCACTTTGCTCTTGGTCCATAGCCATTTTACACCGGTTATGGCCTTGGCAGAACCTTGCCCTGAAGTGCAGTAACAAGCAAGCCAGGAAGCTTGCAAGCTTTACCACCCAGCTCTTACCATAGAGACAGCTGGGAACTGTATACAGGGAAGGAAAGAAAATCCAGCATCATGATTTGCTGGGTGGACAAGAATGCTTATGGATCACTGCCCTTGGAACCCCTGGGTGGCTCAGTCAGTTGGGCATCTGCCTGCCATTCAGGTCATGATCCCAGGTCTGGGAGATAGGGTCTGGGAGATGGAGTCCTGCATCTGGCTCCTTGCTTTTCGGGGAACCTGCTTCTCCATCTGCCTGCTGCTCTGCCTGCTTGTGTC
Source organism: Canis lupus dingo (assembly GCF_003254725.2). Lineage (NCBI taxonomy): Eukaryota > Metazoa > Chordata > Mammalia > Carnivora > Canidae > Canis > Canis lupus. The sequence goes on along the minus strand of NC_064281.1, from coordinate 101,739,116 downwards.
GGCTCTCTTTCTGACAATTAAATGAATAAAGTCTTTAAAAAATTTTTTTAAAGGATCACTGCCCCTCCAGAGGGAAAGGGGAGCTTCAGGTGTTTCAGAGGAGGCCAGCAGAACCCCTCCAGCATGAAGCCTACCCTGACCAGGCCCTGAAATGCCTGGCCACCTGGTTGAGACTAATATCCCAAGCAACTGGAATGGGATTCTGGTCTTCTACCCTAATGGAAGTCCTCAAACTAGTGGCACAATAGGGGTAGGGGGAGGAGAGGAGTGCTACAAACAGGGAATCCTTGGTCTCAGAGTCACTCCCACCTCAGCCTGGGCTGGGCCCCTACCAAGTTTTTATTTTTTTTTTAAGATTTTATTTATTCATGAGAGACACACAGAGAAAGACAGACATAGGTAGAGGGAGAAGCAGGCTTTCTGCTGGGAGCCTGATGTGGGAGTTGGATCCCAGGATCCTGGGATGTGGGGATCAGGACCAGAGCCAAAGGTAGAGGCTCAACCACTGAGCCACCCAGGTGCCCCTGGGCCAGTACCAAGTCTTAGGAGGAAGGGCCACAGTGACCTTTCAGGAGATCAGCTTGACTTAATGCAGGAGTGGAGGGCAGCACAAGGCTCAGAGCACTCTACACTTGTCCCTTTGGTGGTGAATGTCCTTGGAGCTGGTCTGTTCATTCCAACAGGAGGTTCCAAAGAGACCTCAGCTACCAGGTGAACTTCCTGGCCCTTGAGGAGGGAAGGAGGCCCCCAGATGCCCTCGTCTCAGCAGGCTTGCCCTGTTGTGAAGTGGATAATTGCAAAAAAAAACACTTTGCTGGGAGTTTTGCCGGAGGCTGCAAACACGCAGCTCCCCCAGCATTCCCTATGCGCCCCAGAAAGGCGCGGAGTGGCCGGGCTGAGACTGAAGCGCAGAGGTCTCGGTGAGATGACCCTCTCCCGCCATCTCCCAGCTGCCCCACTGAATCCTCCCCGGGAGTCCTCCCATGCTCTTCTGACAGGACTGGAAGAAGGGGCGGGGGAGAAGGAAAGAAGGGACTGAGGGGGAAGTTTCAAGGGGTGTGCCGGGGATGGGGGAGGATTCTCATGAGTCAGCGGAGCTAGCTCAGTGTGACTTCATTGCTTCCCGAGAAGAGGCGCCCGGGGCAGAAGGCCGCTCAGAGTGCAGCAGCAGGAGTGGAAGGTCGGAGCCCCTGGCCGCCTGCGCCAGGCAGGGCGCGGGCAAGAGCTCGGGACCTGGCCAGGTCGCTCGGGGGGCTGGGGCGGGGACGGGAGGCCCACGCCGGGGCCAGGAAAGCTCTGGGCAGAGGAGACGACCTCTCTCCTCTCCTCCTCCACCCTCGCGGTCGCCAGTTCCCGCCTTGGCCCGAGACGTCGTGCAGCGCGCGTTCCGCCTGCAGGTGGCGCTGCAGAGGAGCCCTGGGCGCACCGCTGGGGGTCGGGGGTGGAGCTCGGCCCCAGCTGCGATCCCGGGTTTGGAAGGCGCGCGAGCCCAGAGGGCGCGGGGCGGGGCGGGGCGGGGTCGGGGGTGGGGTTCAGGCGGCCAGAGAGAGGAGGGAGGGGCCGCCAGAACCTCCACTGCCTCTCGGATCCCGTGCTCCCACCCAAGTGGCGGGAGAGTCCGGAGTCCCGACCTGCTGCGCTAGCACCGCGGCATGGGGCTGGCTCCCGCGTGCTTCTTAATAGTTAGTCCCCGCGGCCACTTCCCGGGTCCCGCAGAGCTTAGGGCGCTCACCTTCGGCAAAGGGATTGTGGTTTAGGGGCTGTCTTTCCTCTCCGCGGATGGCACTCTTGACCCGCGGGCAGTAGAATGGAAACTTTGAGTCGCGTCTCGGGCGTTGGGGGTGGGTTTCCCTGAACTCTCTAGCCTGGCCCCCCGGAGACCCAGAATGCATCTCCTGCACAGGGACGGGCTGGGGCTGGGGCTGGGGCTGGGGTGCAGTCTGGGGCCTGGGCTCAGCCTAGGTGAGGGGCAGGGGTTCAGCTTTGGGCTGGAGGTAGGGCGAGCCTTAGGGATTCCGCGTGGGTCAATCCAGTCTTTGGCAGCTATAGAAGAAAAAAGCTAAGAGGCCCCTTTGGGGCTCAAACTTGCAACTTTGTTCTCAGTAGATGGACCCTTGTGTTCTACCTCTTTGCAGGCCCTGAGCTCTAGAAGTCGTGATGCTGCTGACCTTCCCATGTTGGTTCATGGTTATGTGGTGGCTCTTTAGTTAACATATTGAGAGTATCAAGGCACAAAAATAACCTGTGGCCAGACAACTTTAAGCTGAAAAAAAAAGTTGTTGGGGGCTCCAGCCTCATCCTTTCCAGAGGCTCCCCTGGCTATTCCCATGATACAACTTCACATGTAAATATATGGGTAGAGTGTGTCTCGTGCCAAGACATCAGGGCTATGCCCTCTGCTAGTGTTCCGGGTGCGTCTTCTCTATCAGTCCAGCTCCCCGGCTTTCAAGATGTGCAAAACCATCTGAGAAAGTTATCCTTAGGATTTTCCATAACGAAGAGGAAAGGGGTAAAAAAAAAAACACCAAAGGATCCTAAACGTTTCACTGTGTTCACTGTGTGCCAGGAGAAATACCGTCTGTCTCCCGCCCAGACCTCAGAGCCCGGGCCTCCTTCCTACAGGGCGGTGCCCAGCTATTCCTGGAAACCCCCTCCTTTCCACCAACCCCCTCCCCAAGGTGTCTCCTCCCAGAGCACGACCTGAGAAAAGGGATTGTATTGTCAAACCTGAGGTCCCCAGCCCCTCTTTATGGCCCTAACGTGACCCGTGGCGGTCCGGGCCTGCCCACTGTCTCGACGCCCTCGAGCTGGCTTCTCCTCTGGGAACAAGGCCTGAGCCGCGGCCTCTCCCTCTGGCCTGGCCCTGCGCCCCGCTAGGTGACCGGGAGAGGAGCTGATATACTAATTTGTGTTAATGTGATAATGGGCGCTAATGGGGTCACGTGCTAGCCACAGGCCAATTTCTAGGCCGGCCTCACTGCCTCAACCCCGAGTGGAGGCTGTGGGGATGGGAATTTCTGGCTGACTAATGCCCACGGCCGCTGGAGGGGGCGGGGGAGGGGGAGGGAGGGGAGGAACCGAAGCCCCGGCCGATCCCAGAGCGCTGGTGCCTCGGTTTCAGTTTCATCCTTGGCTGACACTTTCCTCCGCTGCCGAGTGGAATTGCTTTGCTTTGCGTCCAGGCCCTCTCTCCTCCCCAGCTGCCCCCCTTTTGGATCGCTAGCCTCCCTCGGCCAGCCCTTCGCTCTGTGAGGGGAGAGATGGGAAGATAATTTGGCAGTGATGAGGAAAAAATGTACACGTAGACACCCTCGGACGCACAGGCTCACATACCACGCTGCCTCGCAGACACACACACATGCGCACGCCCTCCACAGACACACACGCACGCAGGAGGGGACTCGCCACTCCCCTCCGAGAGTCAAGCTCACACACGTGCATGCGCGCGCGCACACACACACAACCCCCCTCCTAGCCATGCTTGCACCCTCACTCACGTCTGAGAGGCTCACACGGACACACACATGGGCAGGCAAGGCCCTACAGAGACTCGTCCCACACACAGACACACGCGCACGCGCGCGCAAACACACACAGACACACACAGACCAGCAGCAGCAGCCCGAGTTGGATGGCTTCCTCAAAAGAAGGCTGGAAAGTTTGTTTGCTGCCAACGAAGGGGCCTAGACATTCCGCGAAATGACTCATACTGCACCTTTATAGACATTAAATGTTGTATTTTTCTGGATGAAACAACAACAACAACCCCCGTTGTGATGGCAGGGTGGGGAAGTTTCATGGCTGGCTTCCTACTGGGTCTCTGTCTGGTGCACATCTCTGGCTTGTCCTTGCCTCCCTGTGGGAGGGGGCGATCCTGAAAGAGCAGAATGGCTCCCTCCTGATACAGACCTCAGCCCAGAACCGCCCCTAGGCAGGATGTGCAGTGGGTGAGATTCTGGCTAACCAGCCCCCTTCACAGCCTCTCCCCACTCCTCCATTTCATCCCCAGACTCTCTGGAGTCGGGCCTGGTGCCCCCACTCTGGGGTCCCAGTCTCCACCCTTCCTGATCTCCCTTTCCATCCAGCACCCCTTCCCACCCCTCCTGGGTCTGTCAGGACTGCCACCTCTGAGCACAACTCTAGGGGGCGCCATTCACCATGTTTATAATATGCATCACCCCAAGGGTTGAGACTGGTGCCTCATCCACTCCCCTGAGCCTCCTCTCCAACTGAGAAAGGAACACCCAGCTTGATGAATGCCTGCTCCCTGTCCCCCAGCACACTCAAGGGGCCACAGAAATCACTTGGTGCCCTGTTCAAGAAAGGCCTTTAGGGGATCCCTGGGTGGCTCAGCGGTTTAGTGCCTGCCTTCAGCCCAGGGTGTGATCCTGGAGACCCAGGATCAAGTCCTGCGTGGGGCTCCCTGCATGGAGCCTGCTTCTCCTTCTACCTGAGTCTGTGCCTCTCTCTCTCCCTCTCTCTCTCCCTCTCTCTCTGTCTCTGTGTGTGTGTGTGTGTGTGTGCCTCATGAATAAATAAATAAAATATTTAAAATAAAAAAAGAGAGGCCTTTATATTATGACATCCCTCTGTGCCCCCATCCCAGTCTCTGGCCCTTAGCAGCAGCCCCTTAGGCCAAGGTCCCCTTAGGCCCACTTGTTTTTTTCCTGAATGTTGTGAGGGGAAGCCCCTTTAGAGTGTCAGTCACTTGGAATCTCCACAAGGCTGTGGAGCACAGTGGGGCTGCCAGCCACACAAGATAGGTGTTGGACTAGCAGATGGCAGAGGTTGAAGACCTAAATCTGGCTCCACTGGACAGTGCCCCTCAAACACTGGATGCCACTCTGCCTGTGATAGGTGCCCCTGAATAAGTGCTTGCCCTTGGATCTGGTCCCAGGGACTTTCCCAAGCTGATCCCTCACTCCAAGATAGGGACTAGGGGCCAGTAGGATTAGATGTTGGGGGACTTGCCCTCATTTGCTGAAGTCTGCCGGAAGCCACTTCTTCCTGGTTTTGGCAAATGAACCAAATGATCCGGTCCCTCCTCCTCCCCACCCCATCTCAAAAATCTCCCACCAACCCTAGAGGGCTGGCCTGAAGGGCCCTTCTGGTTTCCCAAACATTCCCAGCAGCACTCCCCAGGATGGACATATGAAGCACTGACTCAAGGCCCACAGCACCTGAAAGTCAGGTTGTCCTCTCACTCCAGGCAGACCCCTGAACTGCCATCCAGCCCTCAGAAAAGTGAAACCCGATGGTCCTCTGAAGTTTTTTAGGGGATATTATGGTGCCAAAGTGTGTCCCAGCAAAGGCCTGGAGGGGAAATGAATAACTCTCCATTTTAACGAGAGCAGCGTGGGGTGGGGGTGGGGAGACCAAGTGGCTTTCCAAGAGACTCAGCAAAGGAAGGTGGCTGGGCAGATAAAAGTCATGATCAGGGAAGTTGCTCCCAACTACACCTTCGCATCTGCATGCCTGTGCTCTGGCCTGGGCACACCCCACTCCCACCCCTGTTAACCTCCAGTCCTCATGTGGACCTGGGCAAGCGACTGCCATCCAGGGAAGGAGCACTTTGGTATAACTTATCGCAAAGAATTCTTATCCTTTGCAGCTACCCAACAATCTTATTGGTTTTTTTATTATTTTTTTCTCAACAATCTTTTTAGAACAAATACTCTTTATGATGCTCAGCCACAACCTGGGATGTAGAGATTTCTGTCTGTCATTTGGAGCTTTCTAGGGCCTTGTCATGCAAACCCAATAGAGGCAAATCTGGAACTATTGAACGTATCAGAGGAATGGTTGCTGTTTGTACAGAAAGGATTATAGGGGGCTTCTCAGCTTTACAGATGGGAGGATTTCTTTTAAACTATAACTTCTCTTCTGGCTTTTGAATATGCTTCTCATTCTGAAAGTCTGATTCATGGGTAGACTTTCCTAGCCTGTGTCTGTGGTGCAAAGTAAGGGCCATGGCTATAGAAGCTGTGGCACTGTGGTATTTTGTTCTAGCCACAGGTTTGAATAGAATTCGTTGAGGCCAAGGGGTTAAGGGAGGGGGAAGCAACTGGCCACCTTGTCTCTAAAGAACCTGGGGTGATTTGCAGAAGAATATAGGTGCTGCTTGAAAGAGGGGAAAAAGAGGGCCTGAGAAAACTGCCAAGGTGGAAAGGCATGTTGAATACAGAAGCAGCGACCTGACTCTGCACGGGCCATGGGCAGCCAGGAAGCCAGGAGGCCCCCTGCTTGTCACTCTTGGAAGGACCCAGGTTCTGAGGCTTGAGAGGACTGAATCCGAGTTGGAGAGTGGGGGTGGAGGAAGACTGGAAGGCAAGAGGCTTAGAGTGCACCATGGATGGTGCAGCCTGGGCATCCGTGGGCAACTCGAGAAGGGGAATTCCTGCCAAGTCAGGGAATGAGCCATTGGCAGAGACAGCTTGGCTGTCTTCTGGGGGAGTGATCTCAGTCTGCTGGCCCCACCTGGCTGGGGCTCACTCAATGGGTAAATGGAAGAGCAAGGAGCTAGGTGGGGAAGGGCTGGCAGGCTGGGGAGCAGCAAGGTCATTGGGAAGGGCAGCCTGGCTGACCTGGAGCCTTGAGCCAGGAAAGTCACTCCTGTGGCCCGTGGCTCCCCATGGGGAAGTCAGCACAAGATTTCCGTCAAGGGGGGTGGGGTTTGCTTTGGCTGTGACTCCCAGATCCTAGGGCTGTGTTTAGTTCCCGGTGGCTGGGGAAGGTGGGAACCTATGAGATTCCCACAGGTGGGCTCCAGGTCATTGGCGGGTATCCGGGCCAGTCACTGTTAGTGGTTAATTGGTCAGCGCAGTGCTTGCCCTCTCTCCCTGCCCTTTCCAAGAGGAAGATCTCTCCTCTGCTTTTTCCATGCCTTAGGCTTCAGCTCTGGTTTAAACCACAAACACTCTTAGGAGGGATCCACCGTTAAGTCCTCAGCAGCTTCTGGCCTAGCCTTATCAGACTTTCTCCAAAAGCTGGGGTTGAGAAAAGTTGAAATGAGGTTGAAGATACCACTGAAGGTAGCTAACATCGATTGAGGGCTTACTAGGCACCAGGTGCCACTGCCAAAAACATAGGTTATCTCATTCATTCATCATCACAGCTTTTTTCTTTTTCTTTTCTTTTCTTTTCTTCTTTTCTTTCTTTCTTACTTACTTTCTTTTTTTAGAGAGGGAGAAGTGGGGAGGGGCAGAGGCTTGATCCCATGACCTGAGCGAAAATGAAGAGTCGGATGCCTAAGCCACTGAGCCACCCAGGTGTCCAATCACCACAGACTTTTTAAAAAATTTTATTTATTTATTCATGAGAGACACAGAGAGAGGCAGAGACGCAGGGAGAGGGAGAAGCAGGCTCCATGCAGGAAGCCGAATGCGGGACTCCATCCTGGGTCTCTAGGATCACGCCCTGGGCTGAAGGCGGTGCTAAACCGCTGATCCACCCTGGCTGCCCGTGTTTTTTTTTTTTTTAAGATTTTATTTATTTATTCATGAGAGACACACAGAGAGAGGCAGAGGCATAGGAAGAGGGAGGAGAAGCAGGCTCCACGCAGAGAGCCCCATGCTTGATCCCAGGTCTCCGGGATCAGGCCCTGAGACAAAGGCAGAGGATCAACTGCTGAGCCACCCAGGCATCCCCCACCACAGCCTTTGGATGTAGGCTCTTATTATCCCCAACTTAAAAATAAGGAAAGTGAGGCTCAGAGAGTTTAAGTGACTTGCGCAAAGACACACAGTTGTTAAGTGATGCAGCTGAAGTAGGAAACCAGGTCTGTCTGACGTTAGAGACCACTGAACTCTTAGCAGAATGGAAGAGTATGTGTGTTTGTGTCCATCAGTGAGTCTCAAGGTCAAGATAAAGAGGGTTTAGGGATAGCTACCACAGTTTCAAGAGGGGTGCCTCAGGGACAAGAGGCCAGCAGAGAATGGTGTGGCTCCAAGATCAGGAATCCCGTGGAGAAAGCATGGCCACTTAGAAAAGAGAGGAAAAAAAAAGAAAATCTGCTCTTGGTGCTTATTTCAGGGCCTTGGCTATCAGTCGCCAAGAGATCTCAAGGGTCAGTGCCCCAGTTCAGCCCCTTGGCTTTTCCCTGGAAACTTATGATCTGCAGCTGCCTTCACAGCCATCATCCACCACCATTCTTGTCCCCCCCCCCCCCCCAGTCCTGTGCCAGGGACCATCCTTTCCCAAGGCTGGGGAAGCAGGTAGATGCTGGTGGTTGGGCAGATCCCTGAACTTCGGGCCCTTTGGCCACACTTGCCCCTCAGAGGGCCCCTTCAGCTTTCCTGCTTTCTGCCAAGGAGCTGCCAGGGCTGAGGCATGGATGAGCCCCTCTTCCAGACCATGTAGAACCATAAGACGTGACTATTTCCAGCCATCTTCCTCCTAGAGCCTCCTCAATGTGGGACCAGGTTGGGATGTGGGGGTTTGTATGGATTCCAGGCAGGCCAGAAGAGAGGGAAAGGGGGAGACAGGATGGGAGACTGGGATGCCTCAAGCAGGGCAGCTTGTCTTTGGAGAGAAGGGGGCATGAGCTTTTTCCCAGGACCCCAATCTGGCTGCCTTTGCACCTGCTGTGGCAGTCTCGCACCCCCCCGCCCCCCCGCCCCAGCCTCCCCACCCTGATTCCTGTCTGCCGGGTCTCCCCCACCAGGAGCCCTAGGCTCCACTTCCCTAAGAAGTCCTCCAAGCCCTCCAGTCATTCCAAGCGAGGATGATGCATTTGGCCCAGGATTCTGCAGTGTTTGGCATATAGCTCCCGAATTGTATCCTCTGGGCATTTCCTGGCCTCACCACGCGCTCCGCCCGCCCTCCCGCCAGGTCCGCACACAGCAGGCGCTCAATACTCTGGAGTGCAAGGGTGTGGGCCAAAGGCGTCAAGCCAGTGGCGTGTGGAGGCCGAGGGGGCTGGACATAGCCATCCAGGGTCCCCGGAGAAGAGATTTCTCTCCGAGGCATTGTGTGGGGGCTTCCCGGCGGGAAGGGCCCCGACAGGGCGCCAGGAGCCCCGACCCCGCCGCGTGCCGGGGAATGACGGGCGCGGGCCAAGAAAGGGGCGCGCGACGTGGGCTCTGCAGGGTCCCTGCTCTCGCGGTCCCCGGGGGCGAGCGAGCCGTGAGGGGAAGGAGAGGCCGCGCGGGCCCCTGGCACGGCTCCCCCTGCCGTGCTGGCGACCGCGGCGGGCCGGGGGTGGAGGGGCGCTGTTTCCACCAAGACGCCTCGTCCCTCCCTCGCTCCCTCACCCACCCCGCCCGCCCGCCCGCGGTCCCTCCCGTCGGTCCCTCCCTCCGGCTCTTCCCTCCCTCCCGCCCTGCCTCCTTCGCGCCCGCCCTAGCCGCCGCCTGCGGGGACGTGTGTCTCTAGTGCAATTTCCCCTTTCGCTCGGGTGTCTCAGTGCAGGTCTCCGCTGGCTCGCGCCCCCTCCCCGGGCGCCCCCGCCGCCCCCTCCCTCGGCGTGGCCCTCCCCGGCGGCCACCCGGCCCCCCCCGCACTCCACCCCGCCCCCCGGAGTCGTTTTATCAGGGGCGCCGCCGTCTCACCTGGTATTTGCATCTCGCCCTCCAACTTGCCATTGGCGGCGCGACGTGTGGGAGAGCCCTGCGCCTCGCCCGCCCGGACCAGCCTGCCCCGGCGCCGAGGTGAGTCACGGGCGCAGGGCCGCGGGGGCAGGCGGGCAGGGAGGAAAGAGGGAGGGAAGGAGGGAGGGGGACGGTGGCCCCGGCGGCTGCGGGGACCGACCGGGCGCCGCGCTCAACTTCCACTTCTCCTTTCGCCGGCGCCGAGGTCCCGGCGCCACTGGCCCGGCCCTGCTTCCGAGGGGAGTAGGCGGGCTGGGGGCAGGGTGGGGGCCGCTGGGGACCCTCGGCTGGGCCCCTGGAGCGGGGAGGGGACTGGAGCGACTGACCCCAGCCCTGCAACCGAGCCCACCCGGCCTCAGGTACGTCGATGGCGCCGGTTCTTCGAGCTTTCGGGGACCTCGAAAAGTTTGCCTGAAGGCGGGATCGGGGACGCTGGGGCCCCGGAGTGTAGGGCTTGGGGGCCCAGGGAATGGTGGGAGAGCCGCGGCGTGTTGAGTCCCGCCCTTGCCTCGCCCCACCGCGTGTGTGTTGGGGAACCCGGGCTTCTGAGCCAGGGTTAGAAACGGAATCGAATTCCCAAGTCGGGGGTGGGGGGCCGATTTTCCCGCGCCCCGGGCCCCGGGGGTTCCGTGGCGGGGCCGATGGTGACAGAAGGCCCCCTCAGCGCTCGGTGCTCGAGGGCGGGAGGTCAGACCGCGAAGCGGCAGGGCTGCCAGATTGATCGGGCGGCCCCCAGCGCCTCTGGGGCCAGGCGCCTTGGTAAAACACACACTCACTAGTGTAAAACACGCGCGCGCGCGGACGGACACACACACACACACACACACACACACACACACACACACACTCCCCTATGACTTGAATAATTGGATTGCCAAAATAGAGACCTCTTGGCAGGGGCCAGAGTTTCCGTGTGAGCAAGACGCCAGCCTTCCCGCTCCCGCGTTCCCGCTCTCCCGGTTTCTCCCGCCTCTCGGTTCCCTCCTCTGCTGCAGGCAAGGGGATTGAGCGGCCACACAGCGCGGGGTGCCTTGCCGGCAGCGCCTTGCTTTGGGGAACTGCCCGGGCGGTGTCTGCTTTATGAATTTCTGGTGCCTCCACCGCGCCCTAACTCTGCTGTGCTTTCCTCTGGACTGTGTGTAGGGAAATAGACCTCTCACCAGAGTCACCTCCTGACCCCTTGGTACCTCAAAACTGAGCCAGGTTCTCCCTGGCTGCTCCCCACCCCACCACACACACCCCAGCCTTGGGATTTGATGGCAGTTTGATTCCTGCCCCTCATCCCTGTGCCTGAGATTGAGGCCTGTCTGGTCCTGCAGCTTCTTATGGTTAATGTTTGACAGTTCATTGTGGCTAATCATTTTAATTAGCTCTTAAAGTGGGGAGGAACAGTTAACCTTGGACTTCTCGATTTTGGCCTGGTGGGGCCTCAAATGGGAGGAGTGCAAGGGAGGTGGGGAGGTAGGAGCGGAAGTGAGGTCACCACCTCAGGGCCTGAGCCACCACTGCTTGGCCCCAACAGCTGGTGGGCACGCCCATCGGGGACTCACCCCCTGCAGGCTGACCCCTGGCCAGAGTGCCAGGTTGGAGAGGGGTGAAGGGAACAGATCTGGCTCTCCCCTTGGGGGAGACAGGACACTTTGGCACCAAAAATGGCCAGGGAACACGTATGCCCAGTAAGAATGCAAATCCCTCCTTGTAGTTGGTTACACAGGGTTTTACCGGTTAGAAGGCGCTTTCTCAACCATTGATTCAGTGGACCCAGAGCCTAGTGGGGGTGCTGTCTTGAGTTAAGTGAAAGGCTTCACTATCTTGGAGGACTGGTTATCCTGACCGATGTGGGGAAGAGGCTGCCTTGCATGTGGTAGTTTCTGGAGCTGGGTTCTGTTCAAACTCCAGGATGTTTTTTCGGGGGGTGTTGAGCAGGCTCCACGTTGCCACCCTCACCCAGCCTCTAACTGTGAGCCGAAGGAGTGGCTTGTTTGCAACTATGTCTGGCATTCCTCCCACTGCTCCACTGTTTGCTCGTGGTTGCTCAGGAGCTGGCGCCCACCCCAGGACAAGGTGGGGGCCTACAATCCACTCTCCCCCTGCCAAATGCTAAGTGGTAGCACGGTGGCTTCTGTCTTCTCTGTCCCATGTTGGGATCTAAAAATGAAGGTGCTGTGGTCTGTCATTCATACGCCTGATTGATAGACTATCCAAAATGCCCATAGTCTGCAAAATTCAGGGCTTTTGTCTCTGAAGAGGCCCAGCCAGGCACAGGCTGAGGGGATTGCTTGCCCAGGGAAATCCTGGCTCCTCAGCTTGGCCTTGGGCCTTGCCACTCCTCACCCCCAGCCCCAACTTCCATGCCTAGAGCCAGACTATCTGGGTCTAAAAACCAGTTTTGTTATTTACTAGCAATGTGACCTCAGTCTATTGTATGCCTTGGTTTACCCATCTGTCAGATGAGCCCTACCTCATAAGATTGCTGCAAAGATCAAATATATCGAGAAACATAAGCTGCTTATTAGAACAGTGTATGGCACATAGTGAGCAGGGACCAGCACTATAGTATTATCTAATACAGTGTCTAAAACTCAGATTCCACTCAGCAAACATTTGTGGAGAGCCAGTCCCCGTGGCAGGCATGGGTGAAGTGGCAATGAGGAAATATGGTGGTGAAGAAGACTCCACATGCCTTCCAGGATTGTGTATAGCTTCTGCTGTAGGCCAGAGTTGGGGTGCAGGGCGTGGGAGGGAGCCAGGGACAGTGGCAAGGTCATATATAAATAACCATAATTCAAAGCCAGGCTGGAATACTTGAGCTAGTGTGGGGAACCAGGCATCCTAGGTCTCCTTGCCTGGGGACCCTGGCTGGGTCTTGGTCTGGTTGTACCCTCTGAACTGCTTTGGGAATTGGATGAATGATGGGGAGATGGAGACCTGCTTTCTTCATGGGCTGCAGGTGGCATGATTTGTTGGGTTCCAGGGCAGGATGCACATTTACTTAGCGCCATCCCCAAACACCCCTCTAGCCCTCTGCCATACCCCCACCACCTCCCGGAGGTCCTCTGCTGAGCTGGGAAGGGCTTCAGGCAGCCTTCTCTCCTCAAGCTTGGGCCTGACCCTAGCCTGGGCTTGGTTATCTCTCCAGGATTTCTAAACTGCAAAGAGGTTTCTGGCTTCACTGCCGATTTATTCCCTTTGTGGTTTTCAGACTGAAAACTAGTTCTGCAGGGGAGGAAGAAAACTCATCCGAAGTACCCAGAATCCCATGGGCACTTTCCTAGAGGTCAGGGGCTTTTCTCATCAACACCAACCTGCCTGCAAACCTCTGGCCGCTGAGCCACGGATGGCCGGTAATAGTGGCTGCGCCAGTAATGCCCTATAGCTCCCGCCCCAGTGCTGGTTGCCAAGGAACTGCTGGTCGGGGTGCTCATGAGGGTTCTGACCTCACAGGCGCTGTTGAGTTTCAATTCAACAGCCATTTATTAACACCTACTGTGTGCCCAACCTGTGCTAGGCCTGGTGGAGGGGCTGAGCCAAGGAGGTGCTGGGGAAAGATGACTAAGATGCTGAAACAATCAGAGGCGAGGACGGGCAGCCAGGTCAGTGGCTGGTCAGGTGCTAATTGTGCTCCTCCAAGCAGGGGCCAGAGGCGGCCAGGGCTCTGAGGTCGGCATCTGGAGGAGGGAGGGAAGGCTTTGTGAGGGCCTAGGCAAGCTAGACCTTGGGGGTGGGGCGCGGGGGAGATTTGGCTGGGCCAAAAAGGGAGAAAAGAGGCCTTTCTCTGTCTTCCCTGGCCACAGACTGACCTTCGAAGGCTGGATAATTGTTTGGCAAATGCGTGTCACATAAAAGACCATGTCAGCGAGCGTGGGTGGCTCAGGGCAGACCCCCGATCTCCACTCCAGGAGATAGAAAGTGGCCGGCCCAGACCCCAGACGGGGAGCCGGGGGAGCCTGGCGGGTATTGATAAGACACAAAGGGTAGGCAGGCTTCCCTGCCACCCAAGCTGAGGGGATTTGATTTCGAGCTGCCCCCCACAACACACACACACACACACACACACACACACACACACACACACACACGGACCCTGGGAAAGGTGGGTGGAGAGAGAGGAAGAGAGGTAGAAGGCACCAAAGGGACAGGAAAACTGACACACCAGTGGTGTTTGCAGCAGGCATGAGCTGGCCAGGTCCCACCATTCCCTAGGGTGTTGGGATTTCTCTGGAAGCCAGGAGGCTTAGGTGGAGGACAGAGATTTTCATTTTCTCAGCCAGCTGGGAACCCAAGAGTCTAGAGAGTCCCACATGTTTCTACCAAGACCACCCTGGCAAGGGCAAGGGATAGCTATACATTTCTTCTGCTGCTTTTGTGTCTCCCATGGCTGACTGTACAGGGGAACTTGGCTCTTTCTGGGTTTAACTGGAGCAAAACACTCAGACACACACATATCCTCCCCTCCCCCACATCACTTTTCCTCTCCCACTGCCCTCTTTCCCTGCCCCCTCCCCAGCACATTGCAACACCACTGGGACACACCAGAGAGTGCCCTGGCTTCTTGGCTGGGGAATCATGTCCTAAGGTGAGCTTTTTAGCAGAGACTTCAGCCTTCCATCGGAGAAGGAGGTTCAGGGAAAGGTGTTTCACGCAAGAGGGTCTGCAAGGCAAAGTGCTGGAACATTTCTCAAACCAACGAGAAGAAAGGTTAAGCAGCTTACCCGGGTTGAGCAAGCTATGCCTTAGATTCCCACCTTCTTGGAGGACCATTTTATTGTCCCAAAACTGGTACTTCCTGCTTCTTAGGCCAGCTGCCCTTCCTGAAGCTTCCTTTCCTCTTCCAGTCTAACCTAATATCTTCCAGAGAAGTGCGTTGTCTAGAAGTGGGGAAGAGCACAGTCTCTCTATATTAATATTCCAGACCTACGCTTAGTGACTGTGTGAGCGTGGGCTGGTCTCTTAAGCACCCTGGGTCTAAGTGCCCACCCTCCAGGGTCACGATAAGGATTAAATGAGATAGTGCAGGGTCAGCGCTCAGCACGGTGCCTGGCACATAGCTACTGCCCCCCAGGTGTTAGCTGTTATTATTCCTGTGGCTGTTGCTGCTGTCACTTCCCTTCGCACACCCTTGGCTTTGCTAACTCCAGGGATCATTTGGCAGGGCCTGCCATATTCATTCTCCAAACTGTGAGGGAGACTGTCCATCTCTTTCCGCTAACCCTTTGTTAAAGTCTGCTGTCACACAGGAGTAGGAGGGGATGTGTGTGTGTGTGTGTGTGTGTGTGTGTAATAGTTTTTTTGAGTGGCAGGCAGTGGTGCTGTGAAGACCAAAAATCAAGTTCTTTTTTAAAAAAAAAAGTATTTTAAAAGATTTATTATTTATTTATTTATTTATTTATTTATTCATTCATGAGAGACACAGACTGAGAGAGAGAGGCAGAGACATAGGCAGAGGAAGAAGCAGGTTCCTCGCAGGGAGCCCAATGCGGGACTCAATCCTGGATCCCAGGATCACGACCTGAGCCACCTGAGCCGAAGGCAGATGCCCAACCGCTGAGCCACCCAGGCGTCCCCAAAAATCAAGTCCTTAATGTCTTTATTAACATTGCCATCTTTATCTCTTGGCCACTCTCATCTTGAGTATCACCTGCTGCAGGAATAGGGAGAAGTTAGTTCCTTTGAGAGAAGGCCTCCTGTTGCACCGCTGGCAAGAATTTAACAACCATAGTCTGTTGTTATTACCCTGCTGGGTGTTGAATTCTGGGAGCCAACTGACCAACCACTCCTCACTTTCTCCCTCCTTTCACTAGAATTAGATGATGCATCCATTCTGGGCCAGTGCCCAGAGGTCTCGGGTTGGAGCTGGGGTACTGCGTTTGCTTAGTAGAGCTCCCAGGGCCTGGGCACCATCCCCACTCCAGAAGCCTCCCAGAAGATTCCTTGGAGGTTCCATCTGCTATCAGATGGATTTTGTGTTTGCCCAGGATAAAATGGATCACCCATGGACCACCTGGGAGCCACTTCACTCAGTCCCTTGGTCTCCGTACCTCAGGTTAGAACTACTAGGCCTTGGGGGGATGGGAGAGTGGGCAATTAGTCTTAACCTCCCCAAAGTCCCGATGACCTGATAGCAAGGAGGTACTTAGACATAGATTTAGGAGATAATCTGCCTTTTTTCCCATAATGCCCCCAGAGGATAAAAGAGGCTGGTTCAGCTCTGCTGATTCTGTGAGAATCCATGCACAGAAAACCCCTATCTCATTACATTCAGTGACCACTTTCTTGGTGCCACGCTGATCCAAAACAACAACAACAACAACAACAACAACAACAAACCACCACAGCAGGCCCAGCCCCCTGCTCTGAAGAATCTAAACCCAGTTCTAGAGCTGTAGTAATACACGTGCACTTAGCCTCATAGTGGGCTATTTGCATATTGTAATATGGTTGCCATTGTAATGATAATTAGCACCTCTATCACCATACCTAATTATCCTTTCTTTTTTTTTTTTTAATTTATTTATGATAGTCACAGAGAGAGAGAGAGAGAGAGAGGCAGAGACACAGGCAGAGGGAGAAGCAGGCTCCATGCACCGGGAACCTGATGTGGGATTCGATCCCGGGTCTCCAGGATCGCGCCCTGGGCCAAAGGCAGGCGCCAAACCGCTGCGCCACCCAGGGTTCCCTTAATTATCCTTTCTTTTTCATGATTAAAGAGCAATGCAAGACTGTGTGGGATTAAGAGACTCTAGTCCCTTAGCAAGTTTGATGATGATATATTTTTATCTATATTCACTATACTGTTTATTAGAGTTCTAGGGCTTATTTACTACTCATTGTAATAGTTTGCATTTTCTAGGTTCTTCTATAATGGAGTCATATACCATGTACTCTCTTTTTGTATGGCTTCTTTCATTTGGCGTGTTTAAGATCTGTCCATGTTGTTACATACATCCATATTTCATTCCTTTTTATTGCTAAGTAGCATTCCATTGTATGGAGATGCCATACGTTGTTTATTCATAGTGGATGGACATTTGGTGGCTTTCTCTCCCCATGTTTGGCCATTACAAACAAAGCTGTTATGAATATCCGAGTACAAATCTTTCCAGAGCTCTTAGATGTCCTTTTCTCTTGGTTAAATACCTGGGAATGGAATGGCTGAATCATACAAGGGTTGTAGGTTCAGCTTTTTAAGAAACTGTCAAACTGTTTTTCCAAAGTGGTTGTACTATTTGACGTTCTCACCAGTCGTGTGTGTGCCTTCCAGTTGCTCCACGTCATCACCAGCACTTGGTGAGTCTTTTTAATTTGAGCTCTCCTAATGGGTGTGCAGTGGTATCTCATTGTGGTTTTAGTTTGTACTTCCCTAATTATGTACTTACTTGTCACCAATATATAGTCTTTGGTGAGATATCTGTTTAAATCTTTTGCCCATTTTAATATTGATTTGTTTAGGGGTGCCTGGATGGCTCAGTAGTTGAGCATCTGCCTTTGTGATCCCAGGGGTCCTGGCATCAGGTCCCACATCGGGCTCCCCGCATGGAGTCTGCTTCTCCCTCTGCCTATGTCTCTGCCTTCGGCTCAGGTTGTGATCCTAGGGTCCTGGGACTGAGTCCTGCATCAGGCTCCTCAGGAGGAACCTGCTTCTCCCTCTGCCTATGTCTCTGCCTCTCTCTCTGTGTCTCTCATGAAAGAATAAATATAATCTAAAGATTGATTATATTTATTTATTCATGAGAGACACAGAGAGAAAGAGGCAGAGACACAGGCAGAGGGAGAAGCAGGCTCCACTCAGGGAGCCCGATGTGGGATTCCATTCCTGGTCTCCAGGATCACACCCTGGGCTGAAGGCAGATGCTAAACCGCTGAGTCACCCAGGGATCCCAATAAATATAATATTTAAAAGTAAATAAGTAAAATAAAATAAAATTGATTTGTTTTTCTTGTTGAGTTTTGAGAATTCTTTATATATTCTGGATACAAGACCTTTATCAGATGATACGTGCTTGGTAAAGGTTTTCTCTGAGTCTGTGGCTTGCCTTTTCATTCTCTTCATAGTATCTTTTGAAGAGCAGAGGTTTTATTTTTTAATTTATTTTAAAGATTTTATTTATTTATTCATGAGAGACACACAGAGAGAGGCAGAGACATAGGCAGAGGGAAAAGCAGGTTCCTCCTGAGGAGCCTGATGCAGGACTCAGTCCCAGGACCCTAGGATCACAACCTGAGCTGAAGGCAGATGGTCAACCACTGAGCCACCCAGGCGCCCCAGAGCAGAAGGTGTTAATATCATTGAAGTCTAACTAATCAATTTTTACTTTTATGGATCATGCTTTTGGTGAGATCTCTAAGAACTCTTTCCTAGCCCTAGGTCACTACTACCTTCCTTATCTTAGGTTTTCTTTTATAATTTTTATAGTTTTAGGCTTTACATTTTGGTCCTTGATCCATTTTAATTCTTCTATATATCAAGAGGTATGAATTCACATTCATTTTTTTTGTTTTTACATATGGATATCCAATTATTCCAGTACCATTTGTTGGAAAAGCTATTGTTAGGCTACTGGAGTTGTCCTTATAAATGTGGGCTTATTTCTGGACTCTATATTCTGTTCTTTTTTAAAGATTTTATTTATTTATTTGCGAGAGAGAGTGAGCAAGAGAGAGAGCACAGGAGCAGGGGCAGAAGGAGAAGCAGACTCTCCTGCTGAGCAGGGAACCTGACATGGGGCTCCATCCTAGCACTCTGGGATCATGACCTGAATTGAAAGCAAATGCTTAACTGACTGAGCCACCCAGGTGCCCCTGTTCTTTTGGTTTTTTAAGATTTTATTTACTTATTCACTTGAGAGAGAGAGAGAGAGAGAGAGAGAGCAGGAGTGGGGGGTGGAGGAGCAAAGGGAGAGGGAGAAGCAGGCTCTAATCCCAGGACTCTGGGATCGTGACCTGAGTAGAAAGCAGACACTTGACAGACTGAGCCACCCAGGTGCCCCTCTATATTCTGTTCTGCTGATCAGTCTGTTTATCTTTCCGCCAATGCCAATTTTTTTGATTACTGTAACTTTATAATCACTTTTGAAATCAGGTGGTGCTAGCCCTCCAACTTTGTTCTTTTTCAAAGTTGTTTTTGCCTATTTTAATTCTTTCACAATTCCATATGAATTTTAGAATGAAATTGTCAATATCATTTTCTTTTAATACTCAAATTTATCCTATTTACAGTAATTGTTATAACATATGCTTGGCTGTGCTTTTGTGATCTTATTTTATAATCATGGGTGACCCTGACGTAATTGTCGTTTTAGAAGATGGTTAATCTTTTCATTGATGTTCTTCAGCTAAAAAGTTCCATAAGTTTACAGACTTACGTATTTAAAAAAATATTTTATTTGTTTTATTCATGAGAGACACAGGCAGAGGGAGAAGCCGGCTCCCTTCAGGGAGCCTAACACAGGACTTGATCCCAGGACCCCGGGATCATGACCCAAGCCAAAAGCAGATGCTCAACCACTGAGCCACCCACGCGTCCCTACAGACTTATGTACTTGCAAAATAGGACCATTTATTATTTGCCCTTCATTTATAAACCATGTTTGGTGACTGGGTCCATGATTATCTGCTCTATTGGTCATTTTATAGACGTCAATCATATCCCTTTCCAACCTTTTCTGTCTAGATGACATAAGGCCTCTTTTTTAAAAAGCTTATCTTTGTATAATTACCCTGACACTCCATTCTTTTTTCTTTAAAGATTTTTTTTTCCAGAAAGAGAGCATGCAAGCAGAGCAGGGTGTAGAGGGAATGAGAATCCCAAGCAGACTCCCCACTGAGCATGTGGTTGGTCACAGAGCTTGATCATGACCCTAGCTAAAATCAAAAGTCAGAACTCCTAACCAACTGAGCCACCCAGGCACCCAACCCTGTTCTTCTGAATCATTTTAAGTCTTAGACCTGATCCAGAATCATGAAATCTTTCCGGAGAGTTCAGTGATCAAATCAGCACCTAATATTCCCACGGTGGAAATGCTGTGGTTTTGTACAAAGAGAGATGACTTTATTGATCATCAACCACCTTCTCAATGCAGCTTGGAATAAATGACACTAGCTGGTATGTGTTTCCTCAAACAGAGACAGGGAGCAAGCGAGGATAAGTAATGTTTGTGGCTGGGGACCTTTGTCCCCCAACTTTATCCCTATCCTTGCTCTTAGATTGTAGCTCTCAGATCTGTCAGTACCTGGGGTCCCTATTCTAGAGATCTCACTTGGACAGATACTTTATGTGAACTTAATTCATGAATGCCGAGACCTGTCTGTGCTAGAATCAGGAGAAGAAGAGCTAGGCCTTGGTCCCATGGATCTGCCTGCCTGTTGGGGAAACAAGATACATACATGAAATAAAGAGCAATTCAAGCCTGTGTGGCATTAAGAGATCATTTGGTCGAATTTGGGTTATGAGTGTTTAGAAAAGGGTGCTCCATAGGTGTGCACTCTACTTATCAGGGTGCAACCAGCTCTGTGGTTTTGGGGAACTTGGTTGGGACCTTGCTGGATGGGCATTATTTGATTAACCAAAACAGAGCAGCAAGGGCATGGCAGGCCTGAGAAACTCCGTGAATGAGCCTGGAATGTTCCCTCAGGGGACCATGAGGAGACCACTGGGCTTCAAGCCCAGGCTTGAGTTGAGAAATCATGGGAAACAAGGCTGAGTAGGTAGGGTGGGGTCAGACTGTGAAGGACCTTTGGAAACCAAGCAGATGAGTTTGGACTGTAAATCTCTGCCGAGTACAGCTGGTAAGGCCACAGCCATAGATCTCAATGTGTGCCCTGGGGTAGGAGTTGGTGCCAGCTCAAAGGCTGAGGAAGGAGCTAAGCAGAGGCAGGGTCAGGACTGGAAGTTCATCTTCCTCACACCCAGTTGAGTGGGCCTTCTGCTGCATCAGGTCTGGTTGTTAGCTTTTCGAAGCCTTTCACATCTGCTCCATGCAGCTTCCTAACAGGGACCTCAGGCATGGGGAGTGGGTGGTGAAGGCCATATCACTCCATAGCTAATGGTGTGAGGGGAGGCAGAACCACTGAAAAATACCCACCTGGCTCGCCTGCCTACTGGCCTGCCCTACTCTTGCCCCAGAGTCATTCTTTAGGCTAAGGCAAGGTAGCTCCAGATGGCCTTTTTCAATGAAAATGTGTCAAGGAGGGAGGTGACATGACACATTAACCTAATATCACCCATAAACATATTAACACCAAATGGTTTGTGCTTTTTCAGAGTGGTGGGAAAGTCATTCCTGGGGAGAGGGGATGGTGGCCTATGGAGTCCCAACTGCTACTTGGGTCAGTCAGAAGAGCTCAGGAGCATGAAGTGTATAGTGGAGAGGAGGGCAGGAGGCCCAAGGCTGGGAGAGCCATGTGACTTGGCTTGCCTGTGGTTATAGGGCCCATTAATGACAAAATTGCCTTAGCAGAGTTTTTCCAAACTTTCCCACCTAAGTGTCCCCAACTATTGAATTATCTCCTAGAGGCCTAGAAGGACACAGTCTCAGACATTTCTTTGAAGTATGGCGTTTTATTATTTTTTTTAATTTATTTTATTTTATTTATTTGTGATAGGCACACAGTGAGAGAGAGAGAGAGGCAGAGACATAGGCAGAGGGAGAAGCAGGCTCCATGCACTGGGAGCCCGACGTGGGACTCGATCCCGGGTCTCCAGGATCGCGCCCTGGGCCAAAGGCAGGAGCCAAACCGCTGCGCCACCCAGGGATCCCCCAGTATGGCGTTTTATTATAAGTGTGAATGTTGCGCAGCCTATTGTCTAAATATATTTTAATTGATTTATCAGCAAACAACATGGAAGCTCCTGAAAGATGCCCTGGGTTTGGAGTGCGGCTTTGACTCCTGCTGTGTCACTTGGTCAGCTTTTAGCAAGCAGGCCCTGTCCCTCTGAGACCTGCTTATGGACAGGTCAGAACTTACACTTTCAGTATCTTTGCCCAAAGTGCTGAAAGACATGTCCGTCACCTGCAACGTGTTCATTTGCCTGCTGTCCTTATCCCAGTCCCCCTCCTTGGTTCAAACTTTTTTGTTGGAAAAATCTAAGCTCTTATGTTCCCCGGAGAAAATCATTGGACTTGCTCAGTGGTTAGCTCTGGCCTTATCCCAGCCTTTGGTGGGTGAGTGGATCCTAGGATGGGATGGAGACTGGGGGCTCCTGAGACTCCGAAGTGGGTATGGATTGGCTGAGGCTGTGCCCACAGATTCCCCTAGCCTTCCGTCCTCCACCATGCTCAGCCTGTGGCCCCTCATTCTGTCCCACCTTTAGCATGGAGTGTTTACAGTACTCTCAGATAGAAAAAAGAAAACCTGCCTGTATGTTCTCAGAGCCTAGCATCGCCCCTGCTCATCTTTTGGTGGCTGAGAATAGAAGAGCCGGCAAGGCTTCCAGGCCAAAGTAATCCTCAGTGACCCAAGCACCTCATTCCTGTTCTCATAGCCTGCAGATAGAGATAATGACAACATACAAAGACTGCATGCCCTCCTCCAGCTTGGGCAAAGTGGATTAAGTGCCGTGAATATTCAGGTTTCACTCTGGCAGACAGTAAGCCTTCATCCACACCCCCTGACTGCTAGAGGTGCAAGGGGGTTCCAGACACGAGTGCCTCTAGTGATGAAACCACAGCAGGTAGGGCCCTGGGCAGGCTGTCTGGGCTGGGTGGGGCGGGGCAGCCTGGCTGGGCGAGGCCCAGATTCCCCAGGCTGATAAGATGGCCTGTAAACACCCAGCAAGGGGAGGGGGCAGAGGGCAGGCCACCAGATGGCAGGAGAAGGGGGGAACCGGAGCCCAGGCCTAGTGGCAGGAAGTGGGGCTTGATGTGGAAATATCCTGTCCAGCAGGGGCTAGAGCTGTGGCCCTCAGCAATCACTCCCTCTACCAAGGAGGTGAGCTCAGCACGAGGTGGGGCTGCTGGGGCACTAAGCCAAGAACCCTGCTCCCCACATCTCCAGAGGACATGATCAGTGGGTCTCTATTATGGGTTTTTCTACCACCTAACGCTGCTGGGGGGGGTCGGGGAATCAGAACCAAGCTCCCCACCACCACCACACCCCCTGCCACCACGGAGAAACCCAGCAGTGGAATTGTCTGAGAGAATCTGACTCTCACACTCTCACAGAAAAGTCCCGGTCATCACTATCAGTGAGGCGCATCAATTGGAACACCTAATTGTGTCCAGGACCTCCTGCAGCCCTTGGAGAAGAAGCACATATTTGACACGCCATTCTGTTGCATCTTGTAGTACTTTATAATTAGAACCTCTGAGGGTCAGAGCTCGCAGAGCCTTTCACAAGGAAGCATCAGATTCATTTGCTTTACTTTAAAGATGGGCACACGGGGATCCAGAGAGGGGCAGAGACTTGATGATGCCCGTGGCAGACCTAAATTAAAGCCCCTGGTCTACAGCATTTTCCACTGCCTACCCTGTTGCTTGAGGCCCAGCCACCAGCCCTCATGCCTGCAGCCGGCCTGCTTTGCACACTCGCTGAACCTCAGCATTTATCCTTGCTTAGGGTTGTGGGGAGGCTGACAGAAGGAAAGATCCTCAAAATCAGAAATCAGAAGTCTGGAGTCTGGCCTGAACTGCTCTGTCAACTTGCACATGGCCTTGAGTGAGTTGCTGCCTCTCTCTGGGCCTCATCATTTGTTTGCTGGTTCTAAATAACATTTTAATTAGGGGCACCTGGGTGGCTCAGTGGGTTAAGCCTCTGACTCTTGATTTTGGCTCAGATCATGATCTCAGGGTTGTGAGTTCAAGCCCCACATTGGGCTCTGTGCTGGGCATGGAGCCTGCTTAAGATTCTTTCTCTTTCCTCTGCCCTTCCCCACCCCCAGCTCTCTCTTTCAAAATAAAAAAATAATAAATAACAGTTTAATTAGATTTAGTTCATTGCCATATAATTCAATTATATAATCTAAGTATACAATTCAATGGCTTCAGTATATTCACAGAATTTTACTTCCATCACCACAATCCATTATAGAATATTGTCATCACCCCATAAGGAGACTCTCTACCCAATAGCAATCACTCTCCATTTTCTGCCAACCCCTGGGCCTCAGTTATGGAGAGATATTTGCTGTAGATGTATTCTGGGGAGAAAACCCCAGCAATATTGATTACGCAGATGGGGTAGCCCAGTTTACCGGGAACTTAGATAGAAAGAGAACCTACCTTGAGAAGAATAGGGTGGGCCTGGTGATAAGTCCCTGACCATGGGCCTGCTTGCCATCTATGAGGTGCTCAGGGCTGACTTTCCATAAATATTTGAATAAACATGTTAATCAACACCCCGAGATAAGAACCTAGACTTATGTGTAAGCTGAGAGCAAGTGTATATTTATGGGGCAGGGCCATGACATGGCCACTCCAGGTCTGGATCCAGGAATTCTCTGGAAACAGTAGGCCCCTTGAGGTACAGGAATAGAGTCAGCGTCCTTCATCATCAGAGCTGAAAGCCTCCTACTCCACTTACCCTTCCCCTATAGCTGGCCACAGGGGCTCAACTTGTCACCATTTTGGTGAAGACTTGGCCCAGAAAGTTAGGATTCACTTATTAGATGGAACTTTGGTTGAGGTTGGGAAGCTTTTGTTGAGGGGGCATCACAGAGGTTCTGGGCCTTCAAAGTTGTGTGTTGTGAGCAAGTCCTGGCCTAGGGATCTGAGCAAATGGTCACCAGCATGGGACAGTGGGAAAGGCACAGACTTTGAGATAAAGGGCACACAGCCTGTGTTTGAGTTCTGCCTCCATTCATTTTCTTTCTTTCTTTCTTTCTTTCTTTCTTTCTTTCTTTCTTTCTTTCTTTCTTTCTTTCTTTCCTTCTTTCTTTCTTTCTTTCTTTCCTTCTTTCTTTCTTTTTTTCGTTTTCTTTCTTTCTCTTTCTTTCTTTCTTTTTTTTTTTTTTGGACTAGGAAAATAATTTAGGTTTGTTTGGAGATATGGGCAGCTGCCGAGTCTCAGAAATTCTGGAGTTGTTTTTTGGTGCTGGCAGCATTGCTGGCCTTAAGCACGTAGAAGAGCACAGTCTTGCTCAAGGGCTGGCACTCACCCACTGTGACCATGTCACTAATCTAGAGGTCCCTGAAACAGGGGACAGGTGTACAGACATGTTCTTATGGCATCTCTTGAAGCGGTTGTACTTTCGGATGTAATGGGAGCAGTCTTGGTGGAGGACACTGGTCCTCTGCATCTTCATCTCCGTCATCATGCCAGACAGAATCCGCCCTCCCATGGAGACATTGCTAGTAAAGGGGCATTTCCTGCCAGTAGAAGTGCCCTCAGTGGCCTCGCTGTGTGTCTTGAAGCCCAGAGTGATGATTTTGTAATATCGCGGGAGTGTCCTCTTGCCAGTTTCTCCAAGAAGGACCCTCTTATCTTGAAAGACCGTCAGCTGCCTTCGGTAGGTGCACTGTGTCCCAATGGCCACCATCTTCCCCGCCACCTTGCCGGGCAGTGTGACTTTGGTCATGTTACCTAATCCTTTCGTAGCCTCACTTCTGCTGTTTTTAAAATGGAACTATTGAAATGGGATAATTATCAATAGAGATTTCACTAAAAATGAAGTTCAGAGGGCAAAGCAGTTGGAAATAAACCGCAGTTCAAACCCCAGCTCTGCCACTGACTAGCTACTTTGTAAGGATTTTGTAGAATTAAAGAAGATAGTCTCGGTGAAGTGCTTGGCACCACACGAGCTCCACAGCTCATCCCCAATAAATGTAAATCCCTGCCACCTTCCCTGTGCTTCACCCAGTCACCCTGTAATTTTTGCCATTTGGCCCCTTTCCCCAGATGCAGAGGGGACAACTTGAAGTGATATCAGAGGGCACACAAGAAAATCTTACCCACATTTAAACAATACCCAAACCCCTCTGTTCTTCCCCCAGCAGGCCCATGGCAAGGCCACAGTGGCCACACCCGCCATCCCAGGCCCAGCACCAGCTCAGATCAGTGCCAACCCTGCAAGCACTTGCCCCAAGCTGGCACTGATCTCAAGTGCTTCCACCCCCTCCACCCAGTCTAGATGCTCTTTCCAAACACGTGCCACCAGCTTTGAGTCGGGCTTGTAACCAAACCCTGGCTCTGGGTTTGCACTGCAGATGTAAGGAGGGGCTGGCAAAAGCCCAGATGCACATCCAGATGTTGTCTCCAAGGCTTCCTTGGCATCCCCCATACCAGCTGTGAAACAGTATATACTCCAAAATGCAAGGGTGGAGACGCAGGCTTATGTGGCGCCCTATCACTGGGGCACTGGGTCCTGTTTGCCCTGGTCGGGGGTCATGTAGGGAGAGAGGACAGGGAAAAGAGAGACTCTGTTCTCTTGACAGGAGGACTGGCTGGGCAGAGCTAAGTCACAAGAGGATGACTTCTCAGAACTGAGAGAGGTATCAAGACCATCTTCCCATCCATTTTTGTTGGCTCACTCAGTACCATTATGTCTAGGGGGTCCCTTTAACTTCTCTTACTGCTGCTTGGAGCTCAAGGAACAATATTACCACAGGGGGACCAAAGAGATTGTGTCTATCTACTACTGGGCCCCTGTCCCCAGCATCAAGGCTTTTAGAACCATTATCATGTACTTGTAACCTGTTCTCAGGAGGACTGGCAGCTAGGCAGAGGGCCAGGGCCTCGGGCTTCTACTGCTCCTCTGACCCATTGCCAAGGGAAGGCCTGGCAGATCTGGTTGCATGCCTGCAGATCCCTCACGGGCACATAGCCCCAGTGCTAAGAGCTCCACCTTGCAAGGGCAACTGGGAGGTATTTACAAGTGGAAGTCACCACACCAAATCAGTAGCAGCTATGGAATGTGATCGCTTCCTGTTCCATCACCCAGAAAATGCCGCTACCCTTGACCCACATGTACTATAATACTTTGTTCTCCATTGTTGTCTCTGGCCATTGGTACTGGGAACAAAAGTATGCAAAACTGTGAAGTGGCATCGATTTCACTGTCACCTGCCCCTCCCAGTTAACCATTGTTGTTAGCCTGCTTTCCCTGGGCTCTTGCTTCAGCCCACCCCTACATCCTAAGCCACTGAGGGCTGGTCCTCAGCCCAGGTGGACATTGACCTGAGCACAGAGTCCAGTCTTGCAACCAATCCTGAAAGGCCAGGCTCATTCTGTGCCCGCTCCCTCAAGACGACAGCTAGGCAAGGTGATAAACCCACTTCTCAACCACTAGCAGGAGAGGGTTTGCCCAGACACCCTCCCGGTCCCCACGCCCGGCCCAAGCGGGCGGGCAGGCAATGGAACTGCTGGGGCGTCCCCTTGTATAGACAGCTGTCTCCTAGGCCTTCCTGCTAGGGATCCTCCCCCCATCCCCCGCAGGGCCCCTCCTCCCCTCTCTGCACTCTCTGACCTGTGTGGGGCAGGGGCGGGGCAGGAGGGCCTGCAGGCCCTGGAGGGGAAACTACTGAAACCCCTGGGACAGGAAGTGGCAGAGAGGGGCTGTTTCCTCTGGCAGAGCAGGGGTGCAGTGAGAGCTGGCCTTCTCTCTTGCTTGACTGCCTGTCTGCCGTGGGCTGGGGAGGCTGGGGAGAGCCACACACCCTTCTTCCCCTGGCTCCGCCCCCACCAAAAATGGATGCTCCTGGCCCACCCGATCGGAGGGGTGGGGGGCTCCCAGAGGAAGCCATCTCCATTTTGACGGGAGAGGACTTCACAGAGAAGGGCAGACAGGTCAGATAGAAGGGAAAGGTGGGGTGGGGCAGGTGGGTATGGGGTGAATCCCCCCCCACACACACGCACACGCAGTGGTAGCGGAAAACCACAATTGGGCAGGGGAACCTTCTGTAAGCTCTTATTCAGAGAGAAGATGATCAGGACTATGCTCAAAACTGCATGAGTTGGACATGCAACAGATGGCTGACTCTGTAGGTCTAGGAAGGGACTTAGACCATCCAGCCCAAAACCCCTCACTGGGCAGTGGAGGAAACTGAGGCCCACGAAGCAGAAGCAACTTGCTCAAGGTCACACCGTGGGCTGAGCAGAGGCCAGGATTTTCTTTCTGATGAAAATCTGCCGAGTTTGTATTTGGTGTTCTACACCTCCTTCCTGGCGCCTCTGAGGGCTCTGTGACATTCTTCTCAGAAATGAACTTAATCAATCTATTCACCCTGGGGGGTGGTGGTGGTGAAGCCTTTAGTCCAGGAGCCAGTACACTTTTCCTGCCAATGGATAGTAAATATTTTAGGCTTTATGGCCCCTACGAACTCTGTCACAACAACTCAACTTATAATGCAAAAGCAGCCACAGACAATATGTAAAGGATGAGCATGCTGCATCCCAATAAAACTTTATTTATGGACACTGAAATTTGAACTTCGAATAATTCTCATGTGGCATGAAATATTATTCATCTGTTTATTTCTTTCCTAATCGTTAAAAAATGTCAAAGCCATTCTTAGCTGATGGGCCATCCCAAACAGACGGTGGGCTAGATTTGGCATAACAGGTCGTAGTTTGCCAATCAGTACTTTAGTCTAAGATGTTTAAAGTGTTGGGAGGGCAGGGGGAGAATATACTTGGTGGGGAGGAAGCAGGTAAGGCTGTGAAAAGGGGGCTATATTTGCTTCAGATCTTGCATACTGGGTGGGAATTGGAGCTGCAGAAATTTGAGGAAGGGCACAGCAGGCCTAAGGCATGGTGTGAGCAAAGGCATGGAGGTGGGGGAGTTGCTGCAAAAGTTAAATGTGTTCTGCACAGTGCAGCCTCATTGCTATTGCCAGCCCTGGGTCTTTGGCTGCTGTCTGTTCTCACCAGAGGAAAGGGTTGGCTTTATTGAGGATGCCGAGAGACAATGAGGAGGGGAAGAAGAAAGATCACCTGGGAGTCATAGCGACTGGTTGTGTGACCTTGGACAAGTCATTTATCCTCCCTCAGGGGTTTGGTGTCTGCAGTTGGATGATAGGATGGGTAGATGCCATGATCTTTCAGGTCCCTTTTAACTTTGATACCCTGGAACTCTGAGTCAGGAAGAGGCTTTGAGCAGTGGGGGTGGAGTGGGGGAGGAGGAACCCCAAGAGTTCATGGTGACATCAGAGCTGAAGCTGCCCTCCCTGTCTGCCTGTATCCTAATAGGCTGTCTTTCTACCTCTGCTTCCACCCTCCCCTCTGTGCAAGCAACATTGGACTACCCTTTGCTTTTGCTGGCCTGGGAAGCAGCCGGGTCCCAAGGGTAGGTGGGTGGGGTAGGGTACTGGGCATTTGGAAGGGGCATTTGGAAGGGGCACCCGAGCAAGCAGAGAACCCAGCCCAGCCCCTGCCATCTGAAGGAGTCCCAGAGCTGAGCAAGGAGCCTCCGCATCAGTTTCTAGGACACGGGCTGGCACGGGCCTTGACAAAGAACACTGTCCCTTCAATCAAAGTTATCTGACTTAATATCCTGTTGGTGCCGAGTCACAGATTACCCCAGCTTCTAAAAAACCAACTAATGAATTTAATTAAGTCTCTGGTCAATGTTTCTATTATCCCCCTCCCCCCACCAATGGAAGCAAGCAGGCCTTCCTGGGGGCAGGGGTGAGGTGTGTGCCATTTGAGGCCACCTTTCATTCATCACATGCTACTTTCTACCACAGTATTGTATCTGGGTTCCCAGCCTCACGGGGCCAGGCCTGCTCCTTTGGCCACTGAAGGCCTGTAGAGATCCTTCCTGCCTATGGGGTGTGTGCATCTGCGTGCGCGTAAGTGTGTGTGTGTGGGTGGGTGTGTGTGTAGCAAAATGACTCTCCAGGTCCTCTTTTTTCACCTGGGTTTTTCAAGATAATCCCAACTTCAGAATGTCCAAGGTGAGTTTATCTTCTTGCCATCTTTCCCGCCCCGATCACTTCTTATTTTTTAACATTGTTTACAATAAGAACAAGCTCCACATCTTGGGGGCCCTATCACTACTCTATTGCCCTACACTCTGTCATTTTATTTCTTCAGGGTGGCTCTGGGCTTCACCTCCTGGGTTCCAGCTGCCTCATCACCAGGTCTCCTTCCATCTACTCCACCCCTACACTCAGACTGAACGGATCTGCCTAAAGAACTGCTTGCCTTAGGCCGCTCCCTTGCTCAAGAATCTCCAGGAACTCTCAGTAGCTGTCTATGTTAAGTTCAAGTTCCACCAACTGGTGGATCTTGGGCCTATGCACTTATCCCTCTGATTTCCCAGACCTCCCAGCAAGTCTGTCTTCCCCATAGCCAGGCTGGTTTCCTCTCTGTTCCATGAGGTTTGTGGTTGTCGGTTATGTCCTCCCTCACCTTCGGCTCACCCCATCATCTCCATGTCGCTGTCTTCCCGTCTGTCTAGGTAAAGATATACTGAATATTTGATGAGTGACTGTAGCCAAAACGACACAAATCAGATTAGGAAATTGAAAAAACATGTTTGGGACATAACAAAGGGTTTTCACCTACATTAACTCACTGGCCTTGCACGACAACCCTGTGAGCTAGGAAGGATGTCCCCATTTCACAGAGGCAAAAGGTGACCTAGCCAAACCTCAAGGCAAGGCTAGATCTTCTCACTGGGAGGCTCATGCCCTTATGGTCTGCAGGGACTTCTGGGGTCCCCTCCTAGACTGTACTGGCAGCCCACAGTACTGGGTTTCGGTAGCTGCTCTGGACTAGGTTTTGCTTTCTTTCCTGTAATGTGTTCTCCTTGCAATTGGCTTGTCCTTCACTTCCCAGAAGAGCCTAGTGACCCCTTGGTGGGTCCCTGGAGCGGTAGAGATAAAGATGTGGAGGCCGCAGGCACCTCCAGGGGGTGCTCTTTTGGCTTTCTCAGACAAGGCCCCTGGGAGTCAGGACGCCTGGAGAAATAGGTTCGCTTTGTCAGTAACCCTTCCCCCCCTGACCCTCCTCCCGTACTGGGGCTTCTGTAGAGCTCTTCTTGCCACATAACCACAACCCCAAGGGCTGGGGCGGGGTGAAGGTGGTGAGGACAGCAGACTGGGAACACCTCTTTGACCAAAGCAGCCTGCCTCTCCCCGCGGGGGGGCCCCCAACCCCCTCGAGGAGCCAGCCCCTTCAAAGTCAACAACTGGAAGCCTCCAGCCCTGCCCTGTCTATGTTCTGGAGCCAACAGGGGACTTCCGGGGGCTTCACGGGGTGGGGGGGCCAAGCCCCCTTTGCTCTCCGGGAGGTCACCTGAAACTCATCTTATGGATGACTGATTTTTAATTTCCAAAGTGCTTTCCCACCACCATCTTCATTCACCCGAGACTCCCCAGTGAGCATCTGCTAAAGCTGGCTTACCCTCAGCCCTCCCCCACAGTAAGGGTGACAGAAACCACAACCCAGAAAGATGGCCGACTTTTCCAGGGTCTCACATCTGCTTGGGATACATCATTCCTCCTCCCTGGGACGGGGCAGCGCACACCGTGGGGTGAGCTTATGAGACTCCTGGAGAAAGGGGAGACCCGTCACCTCCTGCGGCCCTAATGGTCCCTCCACTGGGAGAGCTCAGGGCCTGGGAAGGTAGAGGCTAGGCTAGAACTATGAAAAGGCAAAGAAAGGGCAATTGGAGATGAGCTCTGGACCTCCCTCGCCATTGGAGTTGTGGCAAACTCTACACTGGAAGCAGGCAGTGACCCAGGGCCAAGGAAGGAAACTGGGTTTCTTGTAAATAAGCAAAGAGAAACCCCAACCAACAGAGCTTGCAAAACCTTTATTTTTTTCCTCCCTCTTCCTGATTTCTCTCAAATGGAGGGGGTGGTGAAAAGAAAGGGATAGAGGAGAAGGAGCTGACCAAATAGTTGTGGCTGGGGCCCCTTTGTTGGACATTTGCTCAAGGAGGAGGGCTCTGCTTGCTGATGGGAGTCAAGGCTGTGGGGGAGTCCCATGGACGGATTACTTCTGCTCAGACCATGACTACAGACTGGACCCCTGACTCTGGCCCTCTGGTTCTTAAATACACACCACTGGTCACGTGGTGCCGCATGCAAATTTGCTTCTGGATGACTATTAGCCAGAGGAGGGGCTGTTTTTAAGTGGAGGGTACAGCTGTTCCTGGGGTAGTTTCCATTTTGTTTGTGGTTGTGGGGGAGGGGCGTTGAGAGAGTGGGAAATGGCATGAAGGAAATTGTCACTTCCTTTCCAGAGAATTCCAGAAAGGTTTCATGGAGTCCTGGGTATTTCGGGAGTGAAGGCTGGCTCTGAGAGGATGAGGAACCGGAGAAGGAGAACTCTGCTTTGTGGCCTGGCTGACCATCTGGCTCCCATGTTTCCTGGCGTGCGTGAAAATGCCACGGGTGTTACCAGCAATTTTGTGAGAGCCATTGGCTCAGCTGAACAGCTGTAGATTTAAAGTAGCTCCACAGAGCCTGTGGATGTGGCTTTCACATAGGGGCTGCTTCCTGTATACAGAGGAGGCCCGCAGGGGTGGGCGCTGGACACCGCTTGACTCGCTCCAGTGACAACCTCAGAAAGGGTCTGTACGTCTGAAGGGGGCCCAGCTGTGATGACGCAGGAGCAGCCCAAACCACTTCTATTTAGCGCTTTTGGTTTTGAAATGCACTCAGAACCACAGTGAGCCAAAGGTGTGCATTCACAGGCTGGGGATGCAGGCGCCCTCGCTTGCTTGCTCCCTCCTGTGGCACTCATTCGCTCACACATGGTGTCCGGGGCCATATGCTCTCCAGACGCTTTGCTTTCTGTGCAAGTAGGACAGGCCCTGGGAGCAAGGGATCCTACAGTGGCCTCCAGGGGAGTGAAGGGAGTAGAGCTCTTGCCACCCTGGGAGCAGGCTCTGCCTGGAGCCAGCTGTGATCTGTACAATGATGGGGCGGGTGGGGAGCTTCCCAAGCGCGTCTAGCCAAGTATCTGTGTGTACCCACCTAGTGCCCCACTCCCCATCGTGTCTCAGTGTCTGTAAGGACAGCAGGGAGGAGTGCCCCTGGTGTGGGCCTCTCTGGCCTCCAGCAGGGCGGGCCTTCTGGGGTGGTGGTTTTTTTGGTTTCAGGTTCCTGGGAGAGGGAGGTTATTTTGAGGGACTGGGGAGGGGGTGGTTCACTCCTCTGCTGGGGAGAGTGAGTGAACATGCAAATGAGCCTCTCCCCACCTCTCACTTTCAAATCCTCAAACATCTGAGGGGGGAGGGGAGAAACTTTCTGGACTGGAAGGTTCCGTGGTGGGGCTGGGATGGGAGTTTTCTTAGCCTTGGCCGAAAAGTAGGACGGCTACTTCCTCCCCCCACAACCCCTTCACCTTCCTAGCTGTAGGCTGGAGCTCCAGACAACCAGGATCAGCCTTGGGTGCTGAGTGCAGCAGCCTCACAATGCCCCCCAACCCTGGGTCAGCAGAACCTGCACCAACCAAGTCCTGAATTTAGATACTTAGACATTTAGACACTTAAAGAATGCAATTGGATTAGTCTCTTCCTTTATTTCAAACCTCTCTACATCAATGGCCAAGGATTCCATCCAATATTCTGTGGGGCTGCCTTCCTTCTCCCACCACCTCCATATACTGCGGCTGGCATTTTCTTCCCAGGAAGCATAGGACTTTGAATTTTCGGTAGCTGGGGTGGAGGGGGGTGCTAGCGGTGGCAGCCCATTCCAGCCCTGTTTGCCACAGCCTGCTGGAGCCAGCATTAGCCCAGGCTCTTCATTCTTATTCTGGAGAAGGCAGGCCTGGAGGAGGAACCCACAAGCAAGCTTGTGGCGCTGCTGGTCCAACCAGGGCAGCCCTCTGACACACAGAGGCCCTCAGGCACACATCCCCACACTGGGGACACACCAGCACACCCTGCACACAAGTACATCTGTGGTGTGCTTGCACACCCACAGTGAGAGCTCCCATTGTAAATTACAGTGCAAAAATACACAGATGTAACTAACATGCACAGAGCACACATTTCTCTCTCTCTCTCTCATAAGCCTGAGTACACAACACCCACCCCACAACCAATGTATACATGGATATATTTTTTTAGGGAGGGGGAGGGAGGAGAGGCAGAGAGAGAGAGAGAGAGAGAGACTCTCAAGCAGACTCCCCACAGAGCCAGACTCACAGAGCTCTATCTCACAGCCCACAGCCTTGAGATAGTGACCTGAGCGGACATCAAGAGTCAGACACTTAGGGCATCTGGGTGGCTCAGTGTTTGAGCTTCTGCCTTTGGCTCAGGTCATGATCTCAGGGTCCAGGGATTGAGTCCTGCATCAAGTTCCCCACGGGGAACCCTGCTTCTCCCTCTGCCTGTCTCTTTCTCTCTCATGAATAAATAAATAAAATCTTAAAAAAAAGTCAGACACTTAACTGACTGAGCCACCCAGGCGCCCCACGTGGAAATACTTCTTGCCCAGAAAATACACCTCACCGGTACTGACCAACCAATATCATTCATTAGTTCGTTCGTTTGTTCATTCATGTGTTTGTTCTGCAAAAATAAATTGAGTGTCTGCTACAGGCAGCACAGTGTGAGGTGCTCCTGTTTCACTGATGACCAGCACAGTTGTCCCTGCCCTCCAGGAAGCCACTGCCTAATGGGGGAGGTCGGGAAGGTGCACGGAAGGGAGGTCGTAGGCAGAGAGCACCAGTGAACTCGCAAACGTGAGGTGCTGATCTGTGAAGAGAAGCCTTAAGAGATGAGCAAACCTGGAGGGAAGGGCTGCGGCAGAATGACCTTGTGTGTGGGGGGGTAGACACTGGAGTTTCGTGTTTAGACAAAGTGGGATTAGGTGAAAGTGATCCCTTTCATTTGATTAGTATGAGAATGCTTCCTGGGGGCAGACAGCCGGCCTGAGGGAGGGCGGGGAGCTGCGGAATGCGGGGCCTCGGGGCGCTGGGGCTAGCAGAGACAGACCTTCCAAGCATAAATGGTCCTGGGAGGCTTCTCCAGCGGGTCACAGGAGACCGGGTCACCGGCAGGCCCCGGTGGGGGTGGGGTGGGGTGGGGTGGGGGTAGGGGGGACTCAGGCCCCGACTGTAGACCGTATTTTCCCCAGGGCCTCCTCTTCGTCCTAGCAGGGCTGTCTCCTTCTGCCCAAGGGAAACTCAGACCTGACAGGTTGAGTTGGGTGACAGTCTTGAAGTTTTGTGTTCAGGGTGGGTGGAAAGGTGTGGGGGTGAGCGGGGGGGGGGGGGTGAGCGGGCGGAGCCAGCCCTGTGGGCTAACGGAAAGGAAGTGGGAGAGGCCTGGGTGTCTCCTGTGGGGGGAGCGGTCATCACAGAGGTCACCCGTGGTCCTCCTCCCTTTCCTCCCCTTTGCCCCTCTCTGCAGTTCCTCCTTTCTTTCGGGGCCAGGAGAAGGGTTGGCCACCCTGGCACCGGTAAAGGTGTTGTCAGAGAGATAGGAGTCAGATGTGTTGCTCCTACTGTGGGCCGTGGACCCAGTTCCTCAGGCATTGGTGGCTGAACCAGGCCATTCGCAGACCCACTGCATGGAGGCAGCATGAGGATACCATCAAAAACAAGCCCAAGGACCGAAGCTGTGGTACCTGGACGGGGCGAGGTCTGAGTGTTCAGGAGTAGAGGAGCAGAGTGGGCTGGTGGGAGGGACACACACGGGGGAGGGAGGCGTGGGTGTGACCACGCAGCAAACACAGGAAACAATTGGAGGCCTGGTGTCGAGTGAGTGAGCACCTGAGGTGCAGACTGGGAGTACCAGAGGCTTTGGGGCCAGTTGGGGCCTGGAGAGGCATGTGGGCTGCAGCACACAGGTTTCCTGGAAAGGGAGGGGGGCCAGAGCCAGCCCTGGAGGATAGAGAAGATTCTG
The DNA here is from genome assembly GCF_003254725.2 of Canis lupus dingo. NCBI lineage: Eukaryota > Metazoa > Chordata > Mammalia > Carnivora > Canidae > Canis > Canis lupus. The sequence continues at coordinate 101,703,791 of NC_064281.1, read as the reverse complement.
GGGGCCCCTCCCCAAGCTGGGGCTCTCCTCTCAAGTTCCCAGGGTGACAGTTCAGTCTTGAAACTGAAAGCAAAGCTGAACCAAGAGCGTGAACCCACACAAGGCACAGAAGCCACCCTCTCCTGCGGTTAGCAAGGGTGCCAGGCAGCGATAAGGGCTAAGGGCACAGAGCCTTAGGCCCACCTGTCCCTCCAGCTCAGGGCTGTCTGGGGGCATGGCCAATTCCGAGAGTCCCCTCCTCAGGAGCAGAGTCAGATCAGCACTGGTCCTGGCGACAACCTCCCCCCCCCCCGCCCCCCACATGGTGAGATATTTCTTCCTCTATAGACTCTGTCCCTCAGAGCTAACTGGCCTCCAGTTCCAAGGTAGACTGAGCCAGGCAGAGTCTGGAAGCGCACCTGGTCCACCCATGTATCCCTAACCCACACCCATTTACACAAGATTCTTTCTAAGCCAAGGAAATCTTATGGATTCTTCATGCTGCTGTCCCATCTATAGGGACGTATGGGGTGCCCTGATTTCCCCAGTGGCCACACCCTGGGGATTAATCTTCAGGGTGGAGAGAGCCTAGAGTCCCTCTGTCACCTCCAGAGGAGGCAGGAGAGAAGGAAGGGAGGGCCAGCTCAGGGGCAGATGCTGGTGACAGGCTTCCACTTCCCACTGGACGCAGCTCAATTCACTTCCTCTTTTTCCCTTTTTTTTTTTTTAACCTGCTTCCTTTCTTCTTCCCCTTTCTTCTCCCATCCCTCCCAGGCTAGATGGCAGTCTGCCCCCGGGCAGTGGGGTCCCTGTAGTTGGCTAGCTGTCCTGGGAACAAATCTCAAGGAAGGTGACTTGCTCATTGCCCATCTCTCCCTTCTCCTTAGGTCACTCCTGCGGTTTGCCCAGCCCAGCATGCAGCCTTGAACCTGGCCTAGGCCACCACCTACTCCAGCTCTCCACACCCCCTATTTTACTGTGGCTCGGGTATAGGCTCTAAGCTCCAAGGTACCTGAGCAGCATTTCTTCGTCAAGGATACCCCCTGCAGCTCCAGAGGGCCCTGCGAATCCTGCTGTCATCTCTCTGAGGAGACAGCATGGCTATTACCTTGCAGCCCAGTGACCTGATCTTTGAGTTTGCAAGCAACGGGATGGATGATATCCACCAGGTATGGCCCCAGAGAACAGTCACCAAGCCAGCTGTGCAGCTATTAAACACAGCAGCCGAGCTGTCGGGCAGGCAGCAATGTGGGCTGAATGCACCGGTGCACATGGACCCTCACGTGCATGTCCATCCCCTTCCCCTCACCTGTAATGTCACAGTGAGAAAGCTGCTGGGACACCCACATAGCAAGAGTGAGCGCTGCCAGCTGGACCCACAGGGCAAAGACCAACCCCCAGTCCCTTCAGACTCATTTGTCTAGCCTGGTTGATGGGCCCTTCCATAACCATCTTTTCAGCCTCAATCGGAGGATTCAGATCTGGAAATGAGTTTCTTTGGTGGGGGAAAGGTGAAAGAAAAATAGGACAGAATTTCGGCACTTAGGCCCCACCGCTCTGTATCTTGCTATGTGCTGAGGCTAAGAGAGCATGCTTTCCAGGCGCTTGACTGTACCCACTGGATGGTGTCTTGGCACACTCATTGGCCCCTTCAACTCCTCTCCTTCCACAAACTGGAGGCAGCCAGGTATGGTAGAAGGAACAGAAGGCTAAGAGTCAGGAGTCCTGGGTTCTCATCCCAGTTTGGCCACAGAGTCACGTGGGCAAGTCCCATCCCCTACCCTATCTGGCTGATATCTCCCCATCTTCACCAAGAAGAGATCCAGTTGGATTATCTCTAAGGGCATCCCAGCTTAATACTGCCATTCTCTGTGCTAAATCCTTTTGAGGACAGAAAACTTTGTCCTCTCTCTAGCGGCCTACCGAGGGCTGCCCCCTAGCGGGCCTTGAGCGCATTGCATGTTCTGTCCTGGGTCTTCACCTAGAAGCGCTCAGTCTGATCCAACACCTGGGCTATGCCTTCCCTTGTGGAAGGTATCATGGGAAGAAAAGGGAAAGGGAAGAAAAATCTAACCATCTCTGTGTTCTCAATACTGCTAGTCATTTTTTCCTGTTTCTGGTCTGCTTAGCAGCTGTTACTGTGCTTCATGGAGGCTGTTCCCTTCCACATTCACACTTGCCCCTCTGCCCTCAGCCAGCTTCTCCTCCAATTCACAGAGAAGCTCAAAGCCAAGGACACCCTCTGTCTCCCTCCCTTCTTCCTTTTACTGATAAGGAAATAACAAGAACAGTTTCCTTCCCGTGGGCCCAGGAGAAAGAACTGTCCCTCTTCCTTCCAGCAATATCTCCTACCTATACTTCTCTCTTGCCTCCAAGAACTCAACCCAATGGTCACTTCCAACATCTCTCTCATAAGTCCTTAAGACCTTCCAGACCTTTTTCCTCAACCTAGAACATCTCCCCAACCCTGGAAGAAACCCTTCTTTCCTTTCTACCTACCTCCTTCAAAACACTGCCTCCTTAACTCCTTTCTCTTCATCAGTATGGTCTCCACACTCTGTGCTTACATTCTTACCTCCTTTCTCTCCCTTTTCAGGAAACTGTTTGTATTGAAAAATGTGTCATTAATACAGAAGGGTGTATACATATATATATTAAAGAATAATTATAAAACGAACACCCATGCACACACCACCCATGTTAAGAAATAAAGCATTACTAGTATCCCAGAAATCCCTGATACCTAAAACACTCGATGAGAGCCTACTCTACACCGAGCCTGTTCTGTGGGCTTTATGTGCATTGATCTGTTCACACAACCCTATGGGGTTAATATGACCACCCCAATTTTATAAATGAGGAAAGCAATGCACAGCAAGATTAGGTAGCTTGCCCAAGGCCCCACTGCTAGTAAGTAGCAGAGCTTGTTTTCAAGCCCAGGCTGTCTGGCTCTAGATTAGGACAAATCAATGGAATTTTCTGAGACACTAGAAGTGTTCTATATTTGCCCTGTCCAGTTATGGGGCCACTAGTTACAAGAGACTATGGAGCACTTGAACTATGGCTAATGCAGTTGGAGGACTGGACTTTTAATTTTGAAAAATGTTTACATTTACATTTAAATAGTCACCCATGCCTAGTGGGTACCATATTGGGCAGATGGCCCTCAACTCCATGGCCTTCATCACAACACCCCAGTAGTGGTGTAGTAGGACGGCACTCAGTCCAGCCTCTCTGAGATCCATTGTAAAGTGTCCCCTGAAAGTGTTCTAGCCGGGTTGATTGCCCACTGGCCGAACCCAATGGCGGTTTATCAATTTTTATTTTTCTGGATTGTTCAGAAACATTAGGCAGAACTGAGCATTCTCATTCTTTTTTCATGAAAAAAGAATTAACAGCCCCATGAAATAAAATTTGCAAAATACAGAAAATTTGAAAGAAAGGGAAAAAAGTCACCCAAAGTTGCTCCTGATATAATCCTTTCTCTACATAATTTTTAAAGAGTTTGTAGGGTACCTGGGTGGCTCAGTTGGTTAAGCGTGTGCCTTTGGCTCAGGTCATAGTCCCAGGGTCCTGGGATCAAGCCCAAGTTGGGCTCCCTGCTCAGTTGGGAGTCTGCTTCTCCCTCTCACTCTGCCCCTCCTCCCCCCATGCTTGCTCAAGCGTACTCTCTCTCGCTCTCTCAAATAAATGAATAAATAACTTTTTTTTTTTAAAGACCGTTGTTTTTTTTTAAAGACAGCCTGGGTGGCTCAGTGGTTTAGCAACTGCCTTTGGCTCAAGGCATGATCCTGGGATTCCTGCAGGGAGCCTGCTTCTCCCTCTGCCTATGTCTCTGCCTCTCTGTGTCTCCCATGAATGAGTGAATGAATGAATGAAGACAGTTGCAATCACATTCCTTTTTTAAAAAAAGCTTTTATTTATTCACTTGAGAGAGAGAGAGCATGAGCAGGGGAGGAGCAGAGGGAGAGGGAGATAATCTCTACTCAGGGCCCTATCCCATGACCCTGAGGTTGTCACTACCTGAGCTGAAACCAAGAGTCAGATACCAAACCAATTGAGCCACCCAGTCGCCCCAATCACACTCCTTTTTCATTTAGCTTTGTTTGATTTGAGAGCAGCTACGTCTTCCAGGGGTCAAATTCTCATCCTGATCATTGTTATCCGCTCTAAGGGATTTAGCAACCACCCTTTTAAGCTCTTGGACACGTATTTTTGACCCACTGATAGGTATTTCTGTGTTAAATATCAAACTCACAATATCCAGACACTGTTCCCCTTCTCTTTCTCCAAAAACCTGTTTCTCCTCCTCCACATGAGCAGTGTCCCTATGCACCCAGTGAATCAAGCTGGAAATTGGAACCCTCTCCTCCATCCAGACAGGGACTGGGCCCTCACCTTACCTCTATAATGCCTCTGTTCTGTCTTCATTGCCAGAGACTGAGCCCGAAAACTACAACCAATTAAAAATGTCCGCTCTTGACTGAGTGCAAGTGGCACAGAGCTAGCATGTCTCTGTTAATCAAGAATCCACTCAAAGCATCACCTAGTGAGGTTGGACCCAGAGCAATGTCATCCCATACAAAAGACAACCCTGAGGGCTCCAAGATTTAGGAATTGCAAGAAGGGCCAGATTCTGGTAGGGAGGGGTTCTTGGGAGAGGCAGGTGAGCCTTAAACCGGATCCCTCTCTTGTCCATAGCTGGAAGACCCCTCAGTGTTCCCAGCTGTGATCGTGGAGCAGGTGCCCTACCCCGAATTACTGCATCTGTACTCAGGACTGGAGCTAGACGACGTTCACAATGGCATCATAACAGATGGAACCTTGTGCATGACACAGGATCAGATCCTGGAGGGCAGTATTTTGCTGGCAGGTTTGTTTCTTTCCTGAGCAGGGAAGTGTGGGAAGAGAAAGGGATTGTGCCTTCAGGAACTATAGTAGCCCACGATGGCTTTCAGTGACCCCATGCAGCAAGAGCCAGGCCGCAAGAGTTGGAGATTATAGATAGGGTGGTTGGGATAAGCAAAAGGTGGTAGAGGAGGAAACCATCCAAATGGATCTGTGGTCTTTCAGGATGGAGTGGGACAAGGAGGAGTGGAGATCAGCTGGGGTGAGTGTAGAGAAAAGCTGGAGAGTTATAGTAGGTGGCACACGAGCCCCTTCCAGGGGTCCCTTGGCTCCTTAACACTATCCTCTGGGTTGGCCCTGGTGATAGCTATACCCCTGCCCTATATATCCTGAGGGAACTTTTTTTCTGCTCACTCCCCCACCCCACACCATGGAACTTGGAACCAGATGACAATGAAGCAACCTCACAAACCATGTCAACCACTGAAGTCTTGCTCAATGTCGAGTCTCCCAACGACATCCTGGATGAGAAGCAGATCTGTAAGTCTGAACCCTGGTGCCTTAACTCAAGGGAACAAAAAAACGCCATTTAAAAATATCACATTGTGTACTAGAGTCCCAGGCACCTGTGCACACGGGCATTGACACATGTCAACGTGCTCTTGAGCTGTGACAGGATGGGAGAGGGCAGAGGGGCACTGTAGACAAGGGAAAGGTGGCCAGGGGGACTTCCCTTTTCCAATTTTTAAATTGTTGCAAAACACATATAACATAAAATTGACTGAATTGACTGCCTTAACCATTTTTCAGTGACTAGTTCAGTGGTATCAAGTACATTTATATTGTTGGGCAGCCATCGCCACCATCCACCTCCAGAACCTTCCATGTTGCAAAACAGAGACTATGTGCCCATTACACACTAATTCCCCATTTCCTCCTCCCCTCAGCCCCTGGCAGCCACCACTCTACTTTCTGTCGCCATGAATTGGACTATTCTGGGGACCTTACATGAGTGTAATCACGAAGTAGTGGTCTCTGGGGACTGGTTTATTTCGTTTACCATAATGACGTCAGGGTCTGTCCATGTTGTCACGTATGTCTGAATTGCCTTCCTTTTTAAGGCTGACTACTGTTGGCCAGGGTGACTCTTCGGTCCTCTCTGCTCTCTTGCCGGGCCCTCAGGAAGACTATGCAGGGGATGGCTTATCTAGAAATGTGCCAGGCTCGGAGCTTGGCCTCCCATCACCCCAGAAGGCCCCCAAGGGAGGCTCCTGCCCCAGCTCCCTCTGAGGCCTTTCCCTGATTCATGGACACAAGGACCCTGGCCCTAACTGCCCCTTCCCAAGGGGATGCTAGGATCCGGCAAGGGGGAAGAGAGCCTGCAGCTGCCAGTTAAGCGTCCTAGCACTTCTATTCCAATCCTGTCACTCATGTTCCCTCGGGCTTCAGCAAATACTTGATGAATCACTTGATACTGACTTGCTGTGTGACCTTGGACACATGCCCTGCCATCTCTGGATCTCAGTTTTCTTATCAGGAAAGCAGAGGAATTGGGCTAAATGATATCTAAGGCACCTTCCAGTTGTAAAACAAGTGAATGACTAAATCAAGGTGGCCTTTTACCCTGGGTGTTGCCTGGAACTCCCCACTCCCAGCAGGGGGCTGTGAATGTGGCAGCTGTGATTGGGGCCAGCTCATGCCCACAGCCCTGCAGATGTTTCCTCTCCTCATGGTGTGAGATGCAGGAGGCATTTTCAGGTGTATCCTGTATCTGGGCCTATGGGGAACGGCTCCTCAGCCTTCCCCGGGAGCGTGCCATCCTCTGAAGTGCTGGGTGGAGGGTGGATCATACACTCGCCCAGCACTGGGCCTCGGGTGGGCGCCTCAGGCCTTTCTCCTTGCAGTCAGCGCCTCCGCCTCCGAGATGCTTCCAGACTCAGACCCTGCTCCGGCTGCCACTCTGCCCAACTACCTGTTTCCTGTCTCTGAGCCTGATGCCCTGAACAGGGCAGGTGACACTGATGACCAGGAGGGGCGTTGTCTGGAGGAGACAGTCCCCAGAGAGGAAGGTGCCAAGAAGACTGGAAAATCAAAGAAGAGAAGTAAGGAGGGTGTGTGTGTGTGTGTGTGTGCGCGCGCGCGCACATGGCTTGGGGGGGCGCGTAGTAGGAAGGGGGGCAGGTCAGGGAGACCATAAGGGATGAGTGGGTCAAGGATCATAGACACATTAAGGGGACAGCTTTCTGGTGTGACAGGGATGGATGAAAAGTCCTCCCTCCTGTAAAACCTGGCCTCATAGGTTGGCCTGCCCAAAGCCTGACATTTCCCATGCCACTCCTGTCAGCCTGGCATGTACGGAAAATCGTGCAGAAATGCCAATGACCCCACATGGGTTGAATCCTAGTCTAGGTGTTTCGGACACCAGGCTTGGCCCCCTGGCCAGTCCCTGGCCCTCTGTGGGGGTTGGAGAGTGCCCTCTGCCTGTAAAAGACACCTTAGGCTGCGTGCTTATCTTCCTTCTCCGAACTCGTGGAACTGGGGCCATCTGTGGGAGAGGACTTTGGGCTTTCCCAAGCCCCAGTGTTATTGATTTACTCAGGCAATGACTGGTTGATAGTGCCTTGCTAGTGTGGCAGCCAAACCCCCAGTGCCACACTTACTTGAACAACAGCTACACCTTTAGGCTACCTTTTCGTTTCCAAAATTGGGCTGGGCCCATTGGGTTCTTCTAGAGGTGACTCATTTGTAAACACTACATTCCTTGCCCCGCATCAGCAGGAGGGTTCTGCTGTGCTTTGGGAGCCTGAAAATGACAGCAGGCCGTTGGGCAGGTGCAGGAACCTGAGGGCTGTGGTGGCAGAGACGGATCTCAGGCCTCTGGGCCTAGTGACCTGGCTCTCCCCCACTCTGCCTTCTGGCATGGCACCCACTCCAGTGATCCCTGGGGCCCTCCCTCCCGGGAGCCTGCCCTGGAGGACTGGGTGTGGCCTTATTCTCATCCTGCACCCCGCCTCCCTTCCCCTCACAGTCCGGAAGACCAAGGGCAACCGCAGTACCTCACCAGTCACTGACCCCAGCATCCCCATACGGAAGAAGTCTAAGGATGGCAAAGGTACAGCTGGGAGGCCAGCTGGGTGGGAAGGGGGCCCAGGGCCCCAGGCTGTGCCTTACCACCTGCTTCCTCCCCCTCCCCCGCAGGCAGCACCATCTATCTCTGGGAGTTCCTCCTCGCGCTTCTGCAAGACAGGAACACCTGCCCCAAATACATCAAGTGGACCCAGCGAGAGAAAGGCATCTTCAAGCTGGTGGACTCCAAAGCTGTGTCCAAGCTGTGGGGGAAGCAGAAAAACAAGCCTGACATGAACTATGAGACAATGGGGCGGGCACTAAGGTAGGGGATGCTGGGGCACCTGGTGCCTGCCCTGGGGGCCCAGAAGTCTCTCCTGCTTTAGGGTCTCCTAACTCTCCCCTGTTCTTGCCCCTATGCCCATCCCCTGGCCCCTCCTGGGAGGCACAATTCCCTCCCTTGAATAGCTGTGTCCTAGCTTTTTCCTCTTTTTATAGCAGAAGAGCCTTTAGGGCCTTTCGTCCCCACGAAGGGCATTCTGCCCGCCAGAGACCTAGGGAGACAGGCCCGAGTTACCCATCAGGGATCTCTCAGGCTGGGGGACAGCGGAGTTCCCCATCAGCAATCCCCTCCCATCCCTTGCTCACCCATTGTCCTTCTCCCCAAAGCAGGGCATGGCTAGCATTTGAGACCCCTTTTCATGGCCCTTGGTGTCCTCAGGGGGAAACCTTAGAAATTTCATAAAAGCCTTCTAAGTCCAAGAGTTGACCTTACCCCTTCCTTTGACCTTGGGGCTCCCATTTGGCCACCTAGCCAGCCTCCTCCTACTGCCCGCCCTGCCTAACTCCCCACTCTGTGCCCCTTGTCCCCCAGATATTACTACCAGAGAGGCATCCTTGCCAAAGTGGAAGGGCAGAGGCTGGTGTACCAGTTTAAGGAGATGCCCAAGGACCTGGTGGTGATTGAAGATGATGAGGAGAGAAGTGAAGTCACGGCGGCCTCCCCTCAGGCCTCCACTCCCTCCACGTCCTCCACCAGCACCACCCGCCGAGCCAGCTCCAGGGTCTCCGCCAGAGCTGCTCCCCAGGGCAAGGGAGGCCCTTCCTGGGAAAAGCCAAAGGTTCAGAATGTTGGCTTACAGCCATCTGCGAATCTGGAACTGGGACTGTCTGTAGATGAGGAGACCCCCACTACCTCCAGTGTGCTTGCCTCTCTACCTGAGAGCCAGCCCAAACTCGCCAAAACCGTGAGGTAAGGGCCCCAAAGTACACGTCTTCCCATCATACCTGTGTTGGTGGGGCGGGGGCAGTTAGTGGGGAGAGTTTTCAACATCTTGCAAAGTTCTGCTATGTCTCCAGTCTCGTGGGAACCTCACAGAATCCCTGGGAAGCCCCTGGGGCACTTGTTGGTCAAGAAGGGAAAAGTGACCTGCCCACGGTCATATACCAAAAGAATGGCAAAGCCAGCACTTGGCCTAGGTGGCATCTGTCACCAGCTCGGGCTGTGCCAGTTATCTCTGAGTGCTCCCCCAGCAGCCACCAGGGACCTCCACATCTGAGCCCATCTCCCCAAGCCTCCTTCACTCTGGAAAAGAGGCAACAGAGAATGTTACAGAGATGCCTGTTCTGCATTCCTTGGGCCCTCTAGGCAAGCTCTTGCTACTTCTTATCCATGCCACATGTCTCCAGATTCTCCTTGAGAAGGCTGGGCTGTGAGATATGTGTATGTTGCTCTCACTATACTGGCATGGGCGATGTGCCCTTCTGGGGACGGAAGGCAATAGAGCAGAGTGGTGAGGAACATGGGTTCTGGGGTCAGAAGGCCTAGATGTGGGTCCCTGCAACTAGCTGTGTGGTCTAGGGCAAGTTGCATAACCTCTCTGGGCTTCTGTTTCCGCAAGCTGTAAAGTTAGGTTATTAATCTTACTCAGCATGTGGGCTATTGGGAAGATGGCTCAAAATAGTGCATGCCAGTCCTTTAGGATGATTCCCAAACTCTACTAGGTACTCGGTAGATGTTCACTGATCCAACCACAGAGGAACCGAACACCTTCAGCTGGCTCTGTTCCTCACAGGTGCTCCTTCCTGGCCAATTGGGAGATGCCTCTTGCCTTAATCAAATCTGTTTCCTCTCTTCTCAGTACTTCAGTGCCCAGCAACATCCACCTAGGAGTGGCCCCAGTGGGGTCAGGCTCAGCCTTGACCCTGCAGACAATTCCACTGACCACAGTGCTGACCAACGGGCCTCCTGCCAGTACTACTGCCTCAACCCAGCTTGTCCTCCAGAGCGTTCCGCCTGCTTCGACCTTCAAGGACACCTTCACTTTGCAGGCCTCCTTCCCCCTGAACACAAGTTTCCAAGAAAGTCAGGTGGCAGCACCGGGGGCTCCGCTGATTCTTAGTGGTCTCCCCCAGCTTCTGGCCGGGGCCAACCGTCCAACCAACCCGGTGCCATCCTCCGTCACTGGGGCCGGACCGGCCGGGCCCAGCTCTCAGCCTCCTGGGACTGTCATCGCTGCCTTCATCAGGACTTCCGGTGCCACGGCAGCCTCTGGGGGCAAGGAGGGGCCGCTGAGGCCCTCCTCGTACATGCAGGGGATGGTAACTGGGGCCCCCATGGAGGGGTTGCTGGTTCCTGAAGAGACCCTGAGGGAGCTCCTGAGGGATCGGGCTCACCTTCAGCCACTTCCAACCCAGGTGGTTTCAAGGGGTTCCCACAATCCGAGCCTTCTGGGGAACCAGACTTTCTCTTCTCCCAGCTGCCCCACTGTTGGGCTGACCCCAGTGGCTGAACTTGAGCTCTCCTCAGGCTCAGGGTCCCTGTTCATGACTGAGCCTGGCGTGACCACATCTGGGAACCTGCTGACCAGATCCCCGACCCCAGCCCCCTTCTCCCCATTCAACCCCACTTCTCTTATTAAGATGGAGCCCCATGACCTGTAAGCAAAGGGGTTGAGGGCAGTATGCCTCACCAGGCAAAGTTGAGCAGCATTTTTATATGGACTTTCTATAGCAGAGACTGAAGCAGCACACCTGCCCTTCTTTTCCCATGGGATCTCAGTCCGCCGGATCCCCTGTCCCCGACCCCTGCCCGGTGTCACCATGGCCCAGCCATGCCCAGCTGGAGCACCCCTGGTGTCAGACCATGGCCTTCAAGAGCACTAGGGGATATGCTCTTGTCAGGGTAGTGGGCTGACTTGGTGACGGAGGGAGAACCTCCTGAGAAGTTTGTGGCCAGGGCCGATGCAGGGGCTCCGAGGGGAACCTCCTATCCCATATGTGAATATCTCTGTATGTATTTGTGTGTACTCGTGGGTCTGTATCTCTGTTTCTTTGGGGAGGATGGGGGTGTAGCTGTGAGATCTTCGAGGGTGTGTGTCTCCACAGGTCAGCTGCAGAGATGAGGATTTGTTTTGAAGAGAAAGCATTCTCTAGTTCCCTTTGTACAAACCATTCAGTCGCTCTGAGGCTACAGGGTACAGGCTGGATCCCCCCAACTGGGTGAGATGTCACAGCTGGAGCAGGTCCAGGGTAGGAGAATTTCAGTGGGCATGTGTGCTGGGGAAGATGGTGTTCAAAGGGACAAGGGCCTGGGCCGTAATACCAGCCTATCCCCCCGAGCCGGGGATCGCTGCCGGTCCGTGTTGCCCCACTAGCTCCCTGCTCTCTGGCCTGGCTGGGGTAGTCGTGTAGCGATGCACACCAGGGCTGCTTCCCTTCGTGCTTGTGCGTGCCTGCTGTTCAGCCTGCCTTCTACTCACCTTGTAGGTTTACCAGCCCACCTACCTACACGATGGCTCCCGCAGATCTCAAGTGGACCGTTGGCCCTCATCTCCAACTTTCGCACCTAGCCCTGACTCTTACGCCAGGAAGACAGGAGCCAGCGGATGTGAGCGCCCCTGCCACTTCTCCTGTCTCTACCTGGCTCCTTGCTTCTCTCCTTCCTCCTCCTGAGGAAGCATCAGCCAATCCTCTCTTAGGTGAACCTCTCTCTGCTTAAGTTCTCCTTCCCCTTTGAGTTAGCTCACCTCTCTCAAGCCAAATTTGGGGGCAAGGCTAAGAGCTAGGACACATCAGCCTCAGAAACAATTCTGTTATCTGGTGAATCTGGTTAGTGTGAATTGGTGCCTCGGGCCCTTTGCTACGTCCTCAGTAAAAAAACCATCCACTTGACCAACTACCTCCCCAGATTTTTCTCTCCTTCGGGTCACTGCCAAGCCTCTGAAGTCTTCTCCCACCCTCTTCTTGTTCTTCCCCTTTCCCTCCTTGGGAAGGAACCATTTATGGGCATGCACGTGCATTTATCACATGTCTCCAGCACTTGGTATCAAAACGCTTTTTTCTAATATAATCAGTTTATCAAGACAAATTGCTGATGGTGGAAAGGGAAACATCCCACAAGAGTCACCTGTAAAAAATTTGCACGATGGTTAGGGTTAGGGGTGGCCCTGCCTCCCCCAATTCCACAGAACTCATCAGCTGAAGGTCATTGATACCCTCACAGTGACGTCAGATGTCTTCTTCACGGTTCTGGGTCCCCATGAGCCTTCACGGCTCATGACACTACTTACTACCCCCTCCCGCACTAGCTGGGCTCTTGTGCTTCCCCCGCTGCCTGCTCTGCTCCCTGTGCCTGGGGTGGCTCCATGTCTGCCACTTGCCACCGTGAATGTGGGTGCGCCCCCGAAGGGTTTCACCCGTTCTCCTGGCTCTAGCTTGGCTCTTTGGGAATGGGTCTGGAGTTGAGAGCAGCAGCCCCTACTACTGTCCTCGGCTCCTGCCTGCTGGACATTTCCATCCAGACTCCTGTTGTGCCCCAAAGCCAGCCCCTCTATCAGAAATGGATTGTGAAGTCTTTATATACATCCTGGACCTTATTTTTTTAAGATTTTATTTATTCATGAGAGACAAAGAGATAGGCAAAGGCATAGGCAGAGGGAGAAGCAGGCTCCATGCAGGGAGCCCAATGCGGGACTCGATCCTGGAACCCCAGGATCACGCCTTGAGCTGAAGGCAGATGCTCAACAGCTGAGCCACCCAGGCGTCCCTACATACTGGACTTTAGAGTCTTTCCTTACACACACACACACACACACACACACACACACACACACACCACCTTTCCCCTCAAAAAGCCAAAGGAAAAGCTTTCATGACTTGCCTACTTCTATGAATCATACCACCATTTTCCTGACCTTCTAAGCTTGACATTTCAGAGCCATCTGATGGCCGCCTTCGTGTGACCCTGTCCCCTCCCCCGGCTCCTGAAGTCAGACTGTTTGCCACATCTCTGACATCTAGCCTTTCTTCCACATTCCCAGAGCCTCCAACCTGGCTTACACCCGGAGCTCGTCCCCGCTCCCAGACACATCAACACGCCCTGCACCGTGACCTGTTTCACCCCCTCCGATCTGCCAGGGCACCAGTTCTGTTCTTTTCTCTTCTAAAAAGCCTCCGGTGGCACCCCATAGCCCATCGGTGGAGGTGATGCTCAAGATAGGGAGCTGCCAGGCTGTTCTGGGCAGCTGGGCATTAACCCCGTATTTGCTGAATCTCGATGCAGTCCAGGGGTCTGGGAGGAGGACTCAAGGCTTTCATTTCAAGTCGTTGACCTGACAAGGCCCTTCCCCATGAAGTCCCCCGTCATCTCTCACTTCGTTTCCCTGACCCCCAAAGTAGTGCTTCAGTCAGAGTCAGGGATTTGCTGTCCTCCGAGCGGGCCTCTGTTCCAAGTTTCTCACTTTTGTGGTTTCGCTTTACTTGGTTATACTCGACCAGGATGCTCCTCACACCTTGCTGGTACCAATTCAATCATATCCATCCTCTAAGACGCTGTGGAAGCTGCTTCCCCAGACCAGCCTACCCTTACATGAAGTCTTTTTAGATTTGTAGCAAATTGCCACTTTTGGCAACTGATCAAGAACAGCCTGTGACATCTCCTGTGTTAAGATCACAAACTGTTACTTAAATCTCCATGACCTGGACCTATTTTGTCTCCGCAGTTAGTGTGTTACCTTCTGAGGGCAGGGGGGCTGTATCACCCACAGAGCAGGGCGCGCTATGAAGCATCTAGTGAGCACCAGCAGATATCATGGGTTGAACTAAGCTGGTGAGAGACGGGGACCAAAGTTTGAGGCTGGTGACCTCTGTCTGACCTTCCCTCTGCATAGACACTCACCCTAGGTGCTCCACTGCCCAGGGCCAGGCCTCCCTGGCTCAGTGCCCTCATAGTATCCTCACTCCCACCCCCCAGCCTGGCACCCAAGAGTTGTTACTACTTTGAACGTCCCCTGCCCCTAAAGAAACTTCCCTGTCCAGTTTCTTTCCTAATTCAAAGTGTTAAATTAGCTAATCTGGTCGACTAACCTGTGCTGATCAAGTTATGGGAGAGGGCTGGAGGAGACCCTCAGGAGACAGGTGCATTTGCACCAGAGCCACGGGGCAACAACATCCTTGCCTTTGTGATGGTGTGTAATGGAGTCAGGAGACACACTCCTCACCTGCTAGCAGCCGATGTATTACTCTTCCTCTGGGCTCCCACAGCACTTTGTGTATACCTCTTATTGTAGCACTTAGCACATGGTAGCTCCTTAGCTATGTGTTTATGTACGTTTCCCCTCCAATAGACTGTGAGCTCCTCAAGGACAGGGACTGTGTGTTAGTCACTGATGTATCCCCAGCGCCTAGCACAGTGCCTGGCACACAGTAGGTGCTCAATAAATGTTTATTGAAAGAACGAATGAATTTTGTCTCTAATCATGGGGATTTCAGCCCTAGACTGTGACAGACAAAAGGGGGAGGAGCAAGGCAAGCCACACTTGAGAGCTTTCACAGCTTTTTGGCCCTTCGTGTAACACTGCAGGCAGCTGCTTCCTTCTTCCTTGCCCAGGCTTACGCTCCCCCCGCAACGGGGTCCACGGGGAGCCCTAGACCGCTATCAGCTGTGCCTCTCTCTGACCCCATCACGTATTTTTCAAGAGGCGGTTGTCGCTGTTTCCAAAGCCGTGACCCGGGGTGGGTGAGCTCATTCCCCTCTCCCAAGGCCGAGAGGCCCAGAAGGTCGCAGCCTCCGAGAGCCTCGGCCCCAGGGGCGCCGGGCGTAGGGACCAATGTCCAGCAGGTGGCGCTGTCGAGCTGGCGATGGGGGGCTGACGGCCCAGCAGGGCCCGGGAAGGGAGAGGCGGCTGGGGTGGGGCCGCCGTCTTCCCGCCCCTCCCGCCTGACTGCGCCCCCGACCGTCCCTGGGTGGCTCCAGCCCCCACCCAGGCCTTCCAGTGCTCCCGAGCTTCGAACTTCCCCTCCCGGACCCCACCCCTCCACTTTCCAGGGAGCATTTAGCTGGGGCCGAATGCCTTCTCCCCATTGGCCGGTCGCGCGCGCCCCCCGCGGCGGTCCCCTCCCCCAGCCTCCTGGACCCGCAGGTGAGCACGCGGCGGCCCCGGCCAGCGCCGCTCCCCGCCTCCCCACGGGGCCGCCTTAGCTGCACATCCGCGAGGCGCCGCTTTCCACCTTGAGATCAGAGAGCGAGCGCGGCGTCCGTTTGCGGGCGGAGGGCCCCGACCGCCGGCGGCGTGAGCCCGGGCGCCCCGCGGCGTGCCAGCTCCCCTCGCGGTGGCCCCCGGGGTCTGGGGAGCACGAGCGGTCCCGGCCCGCCCCGCTGCGGGGTCCGAAAGCCCGAGCAGCTACCTCCCCCGGGCCGCTAAGCAGGCCGCCCCAAGGGCGGACCCCATTCTCCCTAAACACCCCCCCCCAACACACACTCTCGTCCTAGCGGGGGCGGGACACAACAGAACACTCAGCAGTCTTCCCTGTTGCAGGTTAGATTATGGAACGGACACTATACTGCCCAAATCAACCCCCCTCCAGCCCAGGTGGGGACGCAAGGAAAGCCGATGGTCCTGTCCCCGGAAGTACGGAGACTTGAACAGGGCCTCCCTTTAACCCTGCACCCCAAAGAGGAACATTCTGGTAAAACCATCATTAACTGTAGGCCCGCGACCTCGGTGCGCAGGAGGAACTAACTTCAGCTAAACAACGCTGTTTGCTCGGTAGGAGTCTCTTCCTTGGTGGGTAAACGGAGCCCTGTTTGCCAGATGGAGCAAGGAAAACAGAACAGTTAGGTTCTCACCGGAGGTCAGCCTAGGTGGTAGGTGCTGAGCTGGAGCTGGCCCCTTCCCCTTGGCCTCACCGGAAGGATGAAGAGATTTATTGGAAAAGAGGCCACTGCCCTCACCCCAGTCTGGAGCAGGGATGCAGGCTTAGTATCCTGATCTTCCCACATTGGCAGAGGGGCAGTGAGATGCTCTAAGGAAAGGTGTGGGGACATGAGCCCGAAGGCAAGAAAACAAGGAACTGCTGGTTGGTTTTGCATTTAACTTGCCTCCTTTCTGCAGGGAAATGAAGGGGCTTGTGTGCCCACACACCTGAACCCAGATGCCCATGGCTGTCCACGGCTCCCCAAAGGACCCTGGCCTAATCCCCTGGGGTCACTGTGACACTGCCCATGGCATCTCGCTCTCTCTTAAATGGAAGCCTGAGTACCCTCACCACTCTCCCTTCAGCCTTTCTTGTGAATCTCAAGCCTTTCCTTTCTTCCTCTCCATCTGACCCACCTCTAACACATTTTTACCAGTTTATTAAAACAAAAACAAAACCCCTCTCATTACCCAGTTTAAAGTTTTCCCATGGTTCCCCATCACCTAAGGCAAAAGTCCAAGCTGTGCTCCTTGGCACGCCTGGCAGGACTCATGCCCCTCCCTCCACATCTGTCCCTTCCAACTGCAGTGACACTCAAGTGGGTTGGAGTTCCCTGCACACACTACCCTCTTGTCTCTAAACCTTTTCCCCGATTGTCCCCTCAGTTCAGGGACTCTTCCTGGCTACCCCTAATTCCTGTGTTTCTACTAAAGTGTCAACTGGGCAGCCTCTCTCCCGGAATTCCTTCCAACCACCCCAGTGCTCTTGCTCATCCCTTTGAACTGAATCCTTGCACTCACCACATAGCTTTCATGACCTTTTGACACGGCGGATTTCTTGACTGCAAGTTACAGAGGACTGAGCTAAAATCAGTGTTGTGAGGTTGTTTGGGAACATGAGAAAACAATTATTCCAGGGGAACAAGATCAGAAAGTGGGTAAGCAAAGGCCAAAAAGGAAAATTAATGCTGTGGCTCAAAGAACGAATACATGTTCCTCCGTCTAGGCAGAAAGACCTGGCTCGAAGCATGCTCCTTGGGGCCTGGGTAAAGGGCAGCTCACAGTTCACTCCTGGGGTTGGCTAGACTACAGTTGGCCAGACCCATAGATCCCCTCACCTGTACACTCACAGGGCTCTCCAGAGAGTTAAGCCCCAGGGAGAGGTCCTAGGAATATAGCTGAAACATTCCAGACTTGTCGAACATCCCCTTCCCCTCAACCAGTAATGGGTACATTCTGGAGGCAGGAGTCAGAAGGAATTGGAGTTTCTACCACTGTTTTTCATAAGTGGAAAACCTGTGCTGGTGAGCAGGGGGAGCACAACAGTGAGGGCGGTAATAAGACTGTGGTCAGATGCCGATGTGGGTGGCCCAGGGCAAGAGAACCAGCAGGCAAGTGATTGACTTAAAGAGGATCATTCCGTATAGTCACCTAAAAGGGCTCCTCCTTCCAGTCTTGCTACTCCTACAGCAAACAAGCAACACACACACATGCACGCACACGTGCACACACATGCACACACACGTGTGCCTGAACGGATACAGGTCAAATTCTCTCCACCGCTCCCCTCTCCTCAGGATGTGCCCCTGCCTTGTCCTTTCTTTCCAGATCTTGCCCCAGTGGCCCAAATGTTTACCAGCCCTGTCACCTTGTCCTCCTTCGTCGTACCCAAACTGCAAGGCAGGATCAGGAGGTTTCCCACGACTTCATCAGGACACCCGTCTGTTTTAACCACAGAGAATCCAATACGGGGAGCAGAGTAAAGACAGGAGACAGAAGCCCTGACACAAGTTTTTCAGTATGCAAGTGTTTTTGACTCCACAGCCAGTTGCTTAAAATGAAACATAAAGGGCAGCCAGAATACACACCCAAATGCAAAAAGGTAAAGGCAAACATAAAATAAACCACACGATACCATGAACCCCCACAAAACCAAAAAATTAAAACCCAAAACCCCTCAACTTTATATATATATATTTTTTTTTAAAAAGGGAGAACAACTGTTCAAAACCAACTGGGCAGTATGGTGGGGGTGGGGAGCAGTCCTACAGAAGGGGGCCGAGAACATCCCCCTGGGAACAAAGAACAAACACAATACAAAGAAAATAACCACCAATGCTCCTGCATGGGTCAGGAGTCTCCAGAGAACAGATTGTCCCATCCTCAAACTGGCTTTTTTTTTTTGCCTTTTTTTTTGTCTTTTTTTTCCATTTTCTTCTTTTGTTGTTGTTGTTTTAGCACCTGTACAATAAAACTGTACCATCTCCAACCAGAGCCGGCCACAGCGAGGCCCTCCTGCCTTTGGATGGTACATACTCTCTACAAGGATTGTTTGGAAAAAATAGCAATTGGTAGAAAAATAAGAACAAGAGTAGGAAAGACAATGCCACAGAGGGGGCAGGGACAGGGAAAGGGCCCAAGCTCCTCCCTCTCACCCTCTCTCTCCCAGAACAAACCCAGCACTGGAGGCCAAAAGGGAGGCCCACCAGGGCCACACAATCAGCCCCCGGGTACCTAGGTGGAAGTGGAGCCCAGCTGGAGCTCTGCCTCCTGCCCTCGCCCAGGAAACAGCTGAGGCCTGGATCTCACATCTGGCAATCCATCCCTGAGCCCTCTGCACATTCCACAGGAGGATGGGGGCAGGAGAAGCAGGGAGCAGGGAGGAAGGGGTTGCTGAGTCTGGCAACGGGGAGAGGTGAGGGTCAAGGGCTGGGGCTGAGAGGCTCAGCATCCAGAAAGGGTGAAGGCAGAAAGGGGCAAGGTGGCTGGAGGAGGCGGCGGGTGGGGGGAGATGTGGGAACAAACCCATATTGTGCCCTCTGAGGGGAGCAGTGAAGGAAGTGTGAGGAGGGGGAGACCTCAGCCTTTGGGCCCATTCTTGACTCTCCCCAAATACAGTAACCCATGAACCCCTCCCCCTCACAACCCACCCCTCCCCAGAAACACTCATCTCAATATAGTAGGGCTGCTGCAAAGGGCAAGTGGTGAAACAAGAAAAAAAATGGGGGGGGAGGGAAGCACCAAAGCCTCAGGATTACCCTCACCCCCCAGCCCCAGGCCAGCACCAGCCACCTTCATTAGTCATGGGTCCTGGGGGGGGAGCCCCCCCCACCTCTCCTGCCCCCTCCCCAGTGGGGTGAAAACAAACCTGGGCATCACTTTGTCAGAGGAAAGGGGCAGTTCCAGAGCTGATCAAGAAAGACAAAGAAAGGAGGTGAAGAAAGTCCCTCAATACAACAAGTTGTCTCAAATCGTCACAGTGATACAGACTTATCAGAAACCAATGAAACAATACAAATTAAATACTAATAAAATAAATACTATGGAAGACAGAAGAACACAGGGGAATGGAGGGGGCGCTCAGAGATTTGGGCTTTGCTCATTTCTCCTCCGGACAGGCCAAGGCCACCCAGGGCCCACGTGTGGTCCTGTTCATACACCAGGAGGCCAGTCCAAGGGACCCTGGCGCCACCTCCCAAATATCCCCAGGACCTCTTGCCCTCAGACGTGAAGTTCAACTTTCCACCCCCATCACCAACCACAACAACAAAGACGATGACAGGGAGATGAGAACTAATCATAACCGGAAAGAACAAAATCCAGTCACTAATGCTGGCATTGATAAGGCGGCTTCTTGTTGGTCCGTATTATTGCCTCATTCTGCAGTCTGGTGCTCGGTGGGGGTGAAAGACATGGGAGGTGGGGAAGGGCGAACTTGGGAGGAGAAAGAAAAGGGAGGGGCTGTGTCCCCGTCAACTGTTCCAAGGCTGGAATTCCACCTCGGACCCCAGGAGCCGAAGGAGCTCGGGCTCGTACCGCACCAGCTCCACAGTCTCAGAGGAGCCTGGAGCGGATCTGTCGTCCATGCCTCCGGGCCTCTCGGCTGGGGTCAGAAGCTGACTGGAGGCCACCTGCCGGTAGAACTCAGCCTTGGGCAAGGTGGCAATTTCAAAGTGCGGGAACCGAGCCTGAAAGATCCTGGAGGAAAGCTTCAGCCTCTTCAGGACGTCGGTAAAAAGGAACCAGTTGCAGGGCCTGGAAGAGGCAAGAGTGGGAGTTAGGGAAAGGGGTTGGGGGGAAGCAGTGGGGTGCTATAATGCCGGGGCAGGTTGCCAGTCCGGCTACTCCCCACCAAACTCAACCAAGGTGCCTGGCATGTTGCTGAGGCAAACTCTCCCTTTCCCTACAGTGGCCGAACCATCTTTCAGCCCAGTCACAGGCCCTCAACCCCATGACTGACCTCTCCCCAAAAAGTGGGAGAGCAGGAGGGAAAGGGACCTTCCAGAACCTAAGTCAGAGCAGGCATCCCCAGGCCTTCCACCACACCCCACAACCTGGAATTCACCATCTGGGCCAGTTCTTCCCCCCCCCCCCCCCCCCCCCCCCCCCCCCCCGCAACCAACCCCGGCTACCCCCACCTGGTCTCTTTTTCCTGTTCTCACTCCTGCTTCCCCTGCCTCCCCTTGTTCTCCAAGACCTTCCCCAACAGACGGGGAGCCGTGGAGAAAGGCCTAAACTGTGGGTAATCTAAAAGGCATTTCTCTTTGGCTCTGGAATGCATTAGACAAGTTTTTTCTCCAGCGGCAGCACCGTCCTTTCTGCAGGGCCAGAGCTCACGTTACAGCCAGGCTGACTTTGCTGAGCACACCAGCCCGGTGGCGGTGGCGGCCTGGGGACAGCTGGGAGGGGTGCTGGGGAGGCCGTTTAGGGGCCACGCGCTCCCTTTGACCAAACCAGGAAGACATACTGCATCCCCATGTTAACAGTCTCCATTCCAAGGCGTTCCCTCCTCCCATTGCACTGTCCTGCTCCCAGCGTCCCCATCGGCCTCCAAACTGGTTCCCCTCTGCCAAGAGTCACTCTGCTGCACCCCCACCCACCCTCACTGGATCCTCTGTTACTATTTGTTTTCTACAAAGAAAATCTGACCTTCTCACTCTCTGAACTGCTTTCGATGGATCCCCAGTACCTCCAGCAATAAAAACCAAAAACCAAGACCAAAAAACCAAGACCAAAAAACCATCCGAATTCTTTACCACGATATTATTACAAGACCTTTTTTTTTATTTGACACAGAGAGAAAAAACAAGCACAAGCAGGGGGAGCAGCAGAGGGAGAGGGAGATGCAGGCTCCCCACCGAGCAGGGAGCCCAACGTGGGACTCGATCCCAGGACCCTGGGATCATGACCTAAGTAAGCCTAGGGCAGATGCCCCTATAAGATCTTTCAAACATGACCCCATTCAACCTCTTCAGCCCAATCTCCCCCCATAACATACACACACACTCATGGTCACACACACAGTGTATCCCCCACCTCTCAAGTGCCAGCCATTTGATGGATAAGCCCTGCTATCTAAACTTTCCAAACTTGTAAGCCTTTGCTTGTCCCGTGCCCTCCATCCATATCCTCAGCCCAGTTTAGATGCTGGATCACCTGTGAAGCCTTTCCCCATGAAACTGGTCGCTCATCCCATCTTCCATAGTCTCATGGCACTTGGTTCACATCCCTTTTATCATACTTCTAACACAGCTTGTTTCAGAAAGGATACAAAAGCCATGTAAACTGCGGTTCTCTCCGTGGCGTAGGGTAGACTGGAACTTCTACTATTTGCCCGATACCTTTCTGAACTGTGTGACACTTTTATAATAATAAATCTGCTTTGGAAATTTTGTCTTTTATTAGAGCTGATTACATACTTGTCTGTATCCTCCACTAGACTGGAGATTTTTTTAAGGCTGTATTTTGGCCCTCATGGTTTGACCTGGTGTGCCTGCTGAAGACAGTTATAGAAGCGAGTGTCTTGCAAGACACATACCACTTCTACCCAGACCCACACCCCTTCTCCCTAAAATGCAACACTCTCCCCAGTGACAGTAAATGCTCTTCTCACACCATCAGGAAATGGGGTGCTCTGGGTTCAGAGAAAAGGACTACAGATACCATACATTTGGACCATCACTTTCAAACAGTGGAAAAGAAGCCCCTGAACATTAACAGTTGGTAATCAGTATTCAGCTTTGCTTTGATGATTCCGAAGGCAGTTCCGAACTCTGCAGGGCCTCAAGGTCATCATTCTACACCCTCCCTACTTCTTTTAAGATTTTGTTTATGACAGAGTGTGCACACACACACGTGTGCACACCTACCAACACAGGAGTGAGGAGTGGGGGGAGGAGCGGAGGTGGGGGGAAGAATCCTAACCAGACTCAGGGGCTGAGTGCACAACCCAACTGGGAGATCAATCTCATGACCCAAAAAACGAGAGTGAGGAGCTCAACCGACTGAGTCACCCAGGCGCTCCTACACCCTCCCTACTTCTTGAAGAACCTACATTTCCCATTGTGCTGCAGCTGTGGGGAAGGACAGATTCAGAAGAGGCATGGGAGGACTTAACATCAGGAGAACCAGCTCTGCCTGTGCCAAGATCTCAACTGAAAAGCTGCTTGCTGCCTGGCTTGCTGAGTGGCAAGTGGCTTTCGGTTGCTCTGTGTTCCATCCACACCTAATGCACACTACCCTGGTCCTTTTACTGCCTGGGTCCCAAGATCCTGTTTCAGAGAAGGAGGTGCTGAATACTCTGGAGGAATTAATTAACTGTGCAATACTATATCCCAGAGGCCCCGCCCTGCCCTCAGGGATCAACTGATGCCCAGAAGAATAAGGACCAAAAGCCCCTGAAACTTGAAGCCAACTAGTATCATCATATAGGCTATTTTTATTCTTATCAGGCCCTGGGGGAAGGGATGCACAGAAACTGGTGGCCCAATGGTTAGAGTTGTCAGATTGGGAGGGACTCACAGGAAGGGCTCCTAACCCCTTGCCCACCCCTCTCCAACCCGTGCGCGCTTTATGTGCTTTCATTTTTTGAAAAAAACAGGGTCTGATATTTTAAAAATAGATATCAAAGAAAAAGTCTCCTTAAGAGTGTTTACAAAGGTATTTAAACTATGTGAAGACAGCAAGGAGAAGAAAACACTTGATGATGGATGCCAAGAACAAGAGGACAGTCCATCCAACATCCTCCCAAGCAGCACTGCCACGCTCTGCCACCCGGTGAAAGCCGGCCAGAACCATGGCCCTGCAGGCTGTCCGATCCCTTTCTGGACTATCAAACACAGATTAGACCGGGTTCCATCTAATGGTGTCAGGTATAGTCTAGTCCCCGAAGCTGGGTGACACCCATTAATAACATACACAGTAATCTGAGAGGACAGTGCTGGTGCCATCACCTCACCAACATGAAGGCTATGAGGAAGCAGCCTGTGGATTACTTAAGGACCCCAGCAGCCCCTTAGCTATGGCAACCATATGTTGTGGCTTTTCCAAGAATCTCAATTTCAAATATTCTGTCTGGCTGTTCCCAGAAACCACAAAAACGTTCCAGAGATTCTAATAGTTCATCAGCCCAAATATCTCCCATATCATCTCTTACACCCAGGAACAGCACAGGATCCCTCAGAGAGCGAATCTAGCTTTAGGGTTTGGGAAATACATATAGTCAGTATATCTAAAGTTTACAGCCTCTGTTCTGAACATAACTGACCGGGGTGGGAAAGCCAGGCTGGCTTTGGTCATAGGGCATCTTTCCCAAGCTCCAGCGTTTGTTCACCAGGTGGCTGCTTCCTTCTGGAGAACTCCATCCTTCCCAGGGAGGCAGGCCAGGAGTTGCCAGGATCCTGGCACTCGGTCCCTCGAGATCTCTTAGACACTTACCCGCGGGACACTGACACTTGGAGGTTGTAGCAAGGGAGAAGAGGCTTGTCTGAGAGCTCAAACATAAAATCATCCTCTTCCACATCATCTCCTTCTTGATCAGAGTTCCCAGGAGGGTTATGCAGGAGGTCACAGGCAAAGCCATCTTTTTCCTCTGTAAGGAGAGCACATAGGATATTAGGACTTCGCTACATGCACAAAACTAAAAAGAAATGCTCCAACAAGAAAAGAGATGTGAAGGTGGGTGATTAGGATTTAGACGCCAAACCCACACACCCCTGGTCGGGGCCCAGTTTTGCTGATCCCACGGCTGATCCCAAGGGTGGGAGGGCACATGAAAGTTCTATCCCTGGAAGACATTATTTTGTGGCCAGAAATTCATTATCCTCCTCCACCTTTCAGTTGGAAAAAAGCCAGGTGATGTAAAGGGTGAGTTGCTCGGCTGTTGGAGATGAAGCCTGCCGATATAACCAGCAGTCAAAGGCAAGGTAGAAACACCTGCCCAGCCTGCTGGGCTCTCAGAAGCCCGGAGGGGCCCCTCAGCCAGTTCTCTTCTCCAGCCGGCATGTCTGGGTGTGGTTCAGTTCATTCCATCCCAACCTTCTCCCACTCCAGCCTCCCAGGGGCTCGGGGTGGGCACCTCCCCCAATCTGCGGCCCTGGCCCAAGGGATGAGTGCTAGCTGACGGTCACAGATAAAGATTCTCCCAAGAGAGGAAAGCCTGGATCAGGGGCTAGGGCTCCGGAGACAGCAGCTGCCTCAGAAAGCGTGTGTGGTGGGGGCAGGGCAGGGAGGGCTTGAGAGCGGCCAGGTGAGGGGTTGGGGCTCTTGTAAACAACGCCAAAAGAGAGGATGATGCACACAGGGGCTTCTGGCAGTGTTAAGACAAAACAAGGGAGGAGGAGGGCACCTGGGGGACAGAGAATGAAAACAATACCCAGAGCAGAAGTGGGAGAGGGCTACTGAGGGGTGACTTTGTGGCATCAGAGTCCGGGGGGAAGCATGGGCTAGGGTTTGCGTTGAAAGGGTCTGTAAGTTACCAACAGGTGGAGAAAGGCTGCCTCCACAGGGTCACTCCTGTCTTTGAGAAGAATCCAGGAAACCCAAAGCCACCCCCTAT
Source organism: Canis lupus dingo (assembly GCF_003254725.2). Classification (NCBI taxonomy): domain Eukaryota; kingdom Metazoa; phylum Chordata; class Mammalia; order Carnivora; family Canidae; genus Canis; species Canis lupus. Next base: position 101,678,867 of record NC_064281.1, on the reverse strand, counting down.
CTCTGAGCCTCTGAGCCATAGACAAGCATGGGAGGCATGGGAGGAATCTGACTCCAAGCTTACCCAACACAGAACTGCTGTAAAAGTCCCAGGACACGCCAGGGTCACCCTCTGCCCGGCCCTGAAGATCTGAGAGGTGATCTGATGAAAGAAGAGAAGGCAGTGAGACAAGGAGGGTAGGCTGCAGAAGAATCTAGAAACAAATTGTGTCCATAGGGGGCTAGGAGGATGGGAGAAGGGAAGGAAGGACCACAAGAAGTCCTGGGAGCTACCAGAGAGAGATGTTTCCTGCTATTGATTAGAGGTTGCTAAACAGCAAATAGGAGCCAAATCTAGCCCACTGACCACCTGGGGTGTGGCCCAGTGTTTTAACCCCCCCCCAAAAAAAGTTAATTAACGTCAAAGATTTTAAAATTGAGAGATTTCACTTAAAAATCCAGATTTCCAACTTTTCTTGAAAAAAAAATCAGAAAATCTGGCAACACTGCGTCCCACATTCCTGCATGTCAACAGTTGGCTGGAGGCAGAAGCGACATGTGCGTGCTCTGCTTCAACAGTCCCCACCCAGCCTGCTCTGCTCTCTTACATGATCAGCCTAAAGGCATTTAGGTCTGTGATCCCTACTTTCAGTGGTGTAGGGAATGGACTCTGCCAGCAGAATCTTAGACCTATCCCAAGATTTCAATTTCCCGCAGGTTACAATGTTCACAGAGCCAATCAGGATCTCTCCAATTCAAAGTAAGATAAGGGAGCATAATTCCTTCTGTTTCATCTTTGAAAAACATGGGGGAGAGGGCCAAGTTTATCCTCATAAAAACCTTTTGCTTCCACTCCTAGGTATATACCCAAAAGAATTGAAAACAGGTGTTCAAACAAAAAGTTATACACAAATGAATGTTCATAGCAGGTCTACTCACAATAGCCAAAAAAAAAAAAAAAAAAAAGTGGAAACGACCCAAATGTTGTTAAGCTGATGAAGGGATAAACAAAACACGGTCTAGCCATATAATGGAGTGCTGTTCAGTTGTAAAAAACAAAAACAAAAACAAAAAAAAGTACTGACGTGTGCTACAACATGAACAAACCATTACACTAAATGAAAGAAGCCAGATACAAAAGGCCATATACTGTATGATTTCATGTATATAAAACGTCCAGAATAGTTAAATCTAGAGAGACAGAAAGACTGGTAGTTGGAAGGGAACAGGAAGTGACTGCCTAATAGGTGCAGGGTTTCCGTTTGGGGTGATGAATGCACTTAATGTCACTCAATTATGCACTTGAAGATGGTTAAAAATAATGCATTTTTTGCCATAAGTATTTTGCCGCAATAAACACATTTTTAACCACCTTCTCTTACTTGGCCTGAGGACAGACAGCAGGTTGCCCCCTCGCCTCCTCATTTCCTGGCTCAACAGCACCTAGGCTGTTGTCTCACCGTGCAGCCCCACATGGGCAAGAAGCAGGTTTTCCTGACAAATTCAACTGTGTCATCTGGGGGCACATGGCCTGGTGGTTGCCAATATGCCACCTCGCACGGCTGGCAAGCTGACTGAGCTCTGTGTGGTTGCTACGTGCCCTCAAGTGACACCTGGGAGAAAGGACAGGCGAGAGTCCAAAGTGTACAGGTGATGTGAGGGTGCCCTCGGGAAGCCAAACCCCAGCAGGTACGTGGCGGCCGCTCCTCAAGGCACAAAGCTAGTTTCCCCCGGTGAAAGGTGCCGCTGCGCTATTTCCTCTCCTTTTGGGTCACACATGCTATCAGCAAAAATGCCTATTAGCTATTGTGAGCTACTGAAAGAAGTAACTTTTTAGCAACCTTCTAGGAGATGAAGGGTTTCTTCTCGTAGGAAAAAGCCGCCAGAGAGAGCTTTCAAAATAATGGCTGAGCAGCTACAGTGGAAAACCTTTAGTCACGTACAAGAGATCTTTTTTATGTACTCCGCAAAAAAAACTCTGGAGGTCATGACTGCCAGTTTATGTGCTTTTCTGTACCCCATGTCCCTTGGGAGTTGGAAGGGGTTTCTTCCAAAAGCATCAGTTAGGCAGATGCCCATTCTGTACCTGGCCTTGTGCTAGGTGTCCTGGGAGACAGTGGCACAAGATCGTAAGTTGCCAAGACACACAGACCATGCCTGTCTTGTTCATCATGATCTCCCCATGGCCTAAACCCGGGTGCCTGGCACGTAGTAGGAGTGTAATAACTACACAGGGAAAAGAGGGAGGGAGGAATGACTACAAGGCGACACCAAAAAGTAATATACTCGCTTCAGCAGCACGGGCCAGAACACGTGGTCCTGATGACTGCTGACCCCACCCCCAACTGCTGGGAGGCCACACGACAACTCCATCCCAGCAACCCTAGCTCACCACATTCCTGGGGCTCCTCTCTAGGGCCTGCCTTCGGAGCACCCCTGCCTGCCCCACCTCCCCAGCACATGCCTTAATGCTCCTGCCAGTGAATCTTTGTCATCTGCAGGTGGATCTGCCTTCTGGAAACAGCCCAACATGAGTGGGCAGGAGCAGAGATGCAGACGCAGGAGCAGGCCCACAAGCCACACACAAGAAACTTGACTCGCCCTCTCACAATGTTCAGTCCTTTACTTTTCCCCTTCTTCAATACAGGCCCTCAGCCCAGCAGCCCCACCCCCTGGGTATTTATCCAAAAGAATGGAAAACAGGCACTCACACCATTCCCTGACAGACTGTGTTCCCAGCAGCACTAGTCGCAATAGCTGAAAGGCAGATACAACCCAAATGTCCACCAGCTGATGAATGGATATAGAGAATGTGGCAGAGCCGGACGACGGCATACTATTCAGCTATCAGAAGGCAGGAAGTACTGAGATGTGCCACCACGTGGATGGACCTTGAAAACGTGACTCTACGTGGAAGAGGTCAGAGGCGCAAGGCCCCACGGTGTGTGATTCCCTTGTGTGCCATGTCCAGAGGGGACAAATTCACAGATAGGAAGTAGATGGGTGGTTGCTGGGGGGCTGGAGGGAATGGAGAGCAACTGCTCATGGGCTGTGGTTTTGTTTTGGGGCTGATGAAAAGGTTTTGGAACCAGAGAGTGGCAGTGGCTGTAGGACGTTGTGAAGGCACTAAATGCCACTCAATTGCTCCCTTAAGTGGCTGATTTTACATTCTGTGAATTTCACCTTGACAAAAGAAAATGTTTAAGTACTCACTGTGGAGCGGCCCCCTAGTCATCAGGGATTCGCTCTTCCTCACAGTCCCACCATACCACTCCTTGTGTCACCAAGCAAGTCACCAGCCCAAGGGACATGAAAGGAGGCCAAAACCAAAAACAATTGGTCTTCGACATGGGGTCACATGGCAGAGGTCTCCGGCAGGAAAAACAGAACTTGTGATGCAGTGACCCCAAGGGGTATCCTACTAACCCTTTCGTCGGTGAAAGGAAAAGCAGTCCCGATACTTCCCTGGAGGCCTCAAACTAAACGGCGGCAACTTCCCTCAGCCCCCACATTCTCTGACAGAAGAGGGACACAAATCTGTTTTCCCTTGACTAGTGTGGATATTATTCATTTCTTCAAAGGGTCAAAGGCAAATCAATCACATGCCTGCCTGTAATTTGGCTCAAGGAGGAGGTCTTTCAAAGACCTCCCCAAGGGTCTGGATGGCTTAGTGCTTCCAGCCTGAGGACAAGAGAGAAAGGGTCCACTGCCTGACCTCCGGTACCCAGTGCTGTACCCAAAACCCAGCAGGGGTTCACTAACCACACAGATGAATGAATGGATGAGGGGTGTCACCACACAGTTCCTGGTCTCAGGAGAAATGAGAGGGAAAGAAATGAGAAACTTTAAGCCAACTCAATACAGAAAAACCCACACTTACGACCCAGATGAATTGCCAGCATCTTCTGCTTTGCAAAAGGATTCACTACAGGATACTTGTAAATAGTGACATTCCTTTGTGTATTTTAAAAGAGGATTCGATTCCCAGACTTTTCCAAAACAGCGGCCTCACACAAAAGAGAGGGGAGCTCTACAGCAGGAGCAACACAGAGGCTCTTGCTCAGCTTTTCCACCTGCAGAAAATGGAGCCCTTTGCACCCTACAGCGATTTGCCTTCATCTTCTGCCCAGTGGGATCTCCACCAGGGGAGGAAGAAGACAATTAATCTACAGAGAGTCTGGTCAGGCAAATGCTTGGGGATGGAAAGCAAAAACCTTTTTAAATACCTCAGCCAGACAGGCAAGGTTAAAAAAAAATAAATCCAGAAGTCCACCCAAATGCATCCAGGTTTAGGGGTTGGTGAGGTGGGGCAGTGAGGGAAACGCCTCCCAAACTTCCAACCCCATGGTGCCTCCTACAGCCACTATGCGGCCCTATCCAGTGGTTCTGTGAGATTTGGTTTGTGTGTGGGGGGCTACCGGGATTCAAAAAGAGAAGAAAATACTCTGTTCAAGGAATTAAGCTCCTAATGATGTGTATATGATATTGTGAATACTTAGTGCCACTGAACCATTCACTTTCAAATGGTTATACTAGGTGGATTTCACCTCAATTAAAAAAAACCTGAGTATTGTCTTCTCATTCCCCCAAAACAGACTTTGGGCCCCAAGTGCCCTCTCGCAGGAGCCAGCTGACTCCTGCCAGTGACTGTCTCCCTGGAGTGTGGAGCCAAGGCCCTAGCCTGGCTTGTTAGCACTTTCCCAAACAGCCAGCCAGAGGTCTGCCTTTGACCAGCACTTGATATTTACATGGTCGAGAGGTGGCCCTGTTCTAACACTCCTTTCATTTCCTGGCCCCCACTAGCAGGCTATAGCTCAGTGCCTATGAAGTCGAGAAGCAATGTTAAGATTTGAATGAAGGTGTTTGGCCTGGACAGGCTACCAAGTGCCAGAATTAAGAAAAGTCTTCTCTTGGGGCACCTGGCTGGCTCTGTTGGTAGAGCATGCAACTCTTGATCCTGGAGTTGTGAGTTCGAATCCTACATTGGTTACAGAGATTACTTAAAAATACAATCTTAAAAAAAAGAAAAAAGTCTTTTCTTAACTCTGCAACGTGGGCTGGCATTCGGGTTAGCTTAAAGAGGCATCAAAAGGCTGGCTAGTAGTTGGAATTAACTAACAGAAATGAGAGTAGGAAAAAACGTGTTTCTAAATTTTTAACTACTGAAAATGGTTTCAACATTTGAATTCCTTTGGGATTTTGGAGAACGGGTCAGGGAAGAAAAGAGTTTGTCTGCTTACTAATGTGGTCAGAGATGGCTCTTTTTGGATCCAGAGCAGCCCAAGACCCCCAGGAGGACAGTTTCTAGCCCCAAGAGAGGCTCCTGGATGAAATCTGTTGATCAGAGACAGAGCTTCATGCAGTACTTTTATCATGTAGAGAAGTTCTAGGTGTTCCTCAGTGCCAGCTTCTCCTGGGAATCAAGTTGAATGTAAATGTGTGTGTGTGTGTGTGTGTGTGTGTGTGTGTGTAAAACAGTCCGTGCGGCACATGGTATATGAGAAAAGGCCACAAAGTGTGTGTGTGTGTGTGTGTGTGTGTGTGTGTGTGTAAAAACAGTCCGTGCGGCACATGGTATGTGAGAAAAGGCCACAAAGTGTGGCTTGCCCTGAGCCTGCGCTCTCATGATGGTGCACCCAAAGTAAACAAAAGTCATCACTAGCCCAGGACAAATGACTGAATGAGCATCCCCAAACTGCTCTGCCCTTCACGGACAGGGGCCTCGGACCTCAGAGCTGGGAGGAAGAAAAAGGCAGTTCTGCCCCTAAGCAGGGACTGGGTCCCAAAGGAAGCCTGAGGCCTGTAGACGGTGACTATAGGGTTTAGTCAGGTTGACTGGAGACTAGATGAAGGCTGGCTGAGCAGGAGTCAAGGCCTCCCTCCACAGCCTCCCATCACTTTCCCTCAGTTTTTATTAGTATCGAAGTGGTGCTTCTCACCTAGTCCTCCTTCCATGGGACCTTTAGTTCACATTCCTTTGTTTCTCCCTCCATCATCAGCTATCTAGTTAATCTTTGTTCAGTAAATAAATGATCCCCTGGTTGGGAGCCCTGAATTGGATCTTCGGGGAGGTAGGAATCCAGGACTAATGAGGGCCACAGCCTAGGTCAGAGTGAGTGGCCTTGGGCAAACCCTTGGTCCTATGGGCTCCCGGTCTAAGAGGGGTTCCACCACAAACACGGGACCCTCCACACAGGGTCAATGAGACAACAGCCAGCTGCTTCATCTGTCCAGCACTCTGGCAGTCTGAAGAAGAAACTGCTAGAGCAAGGGCTGAGTTGTGATGTCACTAAGGAGGGGGGGTTCCTTTATCAGATCAAGTCTGAGGAGAATCCCAGTGAGCATGCCCATACTAGACGTCCGTCCTGCCCTCTGCCCTGCTGCCCGGCTCAGTAGAGCTATCTAACTGTAGACAAACAGTGGCTCTCCACTAATGAGAAGATAAATGCATGTTGGCTTGTGGCCCTTGCCATGGGCCTAAATATAAGGTACTTTTCTAGAGAGGCCAGGTGAGGGAGGAAGAAAAAGGAACGGGGGTGCAGAGGCAACATCAGTGACCATAGGTAGGGGCTGTGAGAAATTGAGCATCAAGGGGCACCTGGGAGGCTCAGGGGGTTAAGCATCTGCTTTTAGCTTGGGTCATGATCCTGGGGTCCTGAGATCAAGCCCCTGGAGTCAGGCTCCCTGCTCAGTGGGGAGCCTGCTTCTCCCTCTCCCTCTGCCCCTCCCCGCTGCTCATGCTTGCTCTCTTTCTCTCAAATAAATAAATAAAATCTTTTTTTTTAAAGATTTTATTTATTTATTCATGAAAGACACACACACACACAGAGAAGCAGAGACACAGGCAGAGGGAGAAGCAGGCTCCATGCAGGGAGCCCAACGTGGGACTGGATCCTGGGTCTCCAGGACCACACCCTGGGCTGAAGGCGGCGTTAAACCGCTGAGCCACCTGGGCTGCTCTAAACAAATAAAATCTTAAAAAAAAAGAAACGCATCAGGATGGGTCCCAAGGGTTCCACTCTGATCACCAAAAAGGAGAAAGTACAAAGACAAAGGTAAATGCCAAGTGTCATTTCTTTGTAGCTAACATCCCACTCAGAACTGGGGTCAACACATTTTGCCCCAGCTCAATCTATCAGTGGGGCCACACCTACCCCACATATCTCGCTGGGAAACAGGTCCCTGTGGGCTGCCATGTTCCTGAAGAAGATGCATGCGATATGGATGCTCATGGCACAGGAACAAGAGGAAGTGGACCTCTGGGCTTTTCAAAGTGTATAGAGATTTCTGAGACACTTCAAGGAAAGCCTGTAAAGAGGGCTGACGCCCCTCATGGGAGCTGTTTGAGATGGAGGGAGATGAAAGATAATCTCCTCAGGAGTTCAGGAATCAGAGGCCAGCCCCAAGGATGATGGCTTCAAGCCCGGGCTGTGCTTACCGCTGAGAAAGCGCTTCATGGTGTCACTGCTGGCCAACTTCATGGCTGTCTGTCCCGAGTAGGTAGCCAGTGTGGGATCAGCCCCATAGGACAGCAAGAGCCAGATGGTCTCCAGGTTGTCATTGACCACCGCATCATGAACTGGCCTGTGGAGGTGATACAGAGTGAGGACAACAGGGCCCAAGTGGGAACGTGGATGTCTAGCCCCGAGCTACTTTATCAGGGAAAAGCCAAATAAGATGAGCCCAGAATCATATGGGTAAGTCAGTGTGGAAGAACCACCTCTGAACTGCACCCCTTACTCAGATCTCCCCACTTCCTTCTCCTCTGCCTCTTTTCTCCTCTCTCCCATCTCTCTCTCTTAGGTTCCCTCGATATTTTGGGACAGTCCCTAAGGTAACAATGTAGCTCCACTGGAAGCTCTGGAGTTCAGGATAACCTGAAAATAAACTTAAAGCAGATGCTAGGGGTATGAACAGAAAGATCTGAATGACCACCCAGGAGCAGGGTTGAGCAGAGTGACTCCACATGCCAGGTGGCAGTGAAGCAAAACCTGCATCTTCTAACCCAAGTGCCCCTGCTTGGTAAGCAGCTCATGTCTCAATTTTGCCCAGGAAGTAGGTCCTCTGACAGAGGGGAATGAGTGTGATTTCTTGAAGACACAGCAGGTATCTTTTTTTTTTTTAAAGCATACAGACATCAAATCAAGAGTCAAATCTGGGATGTTATACCCTACGTCAGTCTCCCATTTCCTAGAGCCCAAGACACTACCTGAGACAGATGCACCACCGGGAGGATTGGGAGGGACACCTGAGTGCTGTTTCTGGTAAAGCTACATTTGATAGGATGATCCCTGGATAACCCTCACCTCCCTTTAGTTGCCAGTGTGGACTGGCCAGCTAGGAATATATTCCCCCCACCTCCTGCCCTAAACTGCCTCCCCCTGCAGTCCAGGGTCTTCCCAAGAAATACTTCCTGACGAGGCCTGGTGTGCTGGGAAGGTCCAGGCTGCAGCAGATTCTTTGGAGAGAGGTCGGGGGGACGGACGGACGGACGGGACACGACAGGAGGGGGGGGGGAGTGGCCTTCTTGCCTTGTGCCATCCTGCGCGCTGCAGTTCACATTGGCCCCGTGCTCCAGCAGGATGTTCAGGATGTCAGTCCAGCCCCTGGAGCAGGCCTCATGCAGGGCCGTGTAGCCAGCGTTGTCGCGGTGATTCACGTCTTCACTGTCCTTCTGGAGGCAGTAGAGCACGACGTCCTATAGGGACAGGGATGGCTCCGTGAGCAAAGAGAGGCCTAAATTCTTGAAATCACCCCAAGTAGGTTCGAAGGTCTCCAAATGTCCAAAGAGGAAGTCGTAGGGCCTGCACTTTATTCCAGGGACTAAGGGGCATGTCTTGAAATCTTTTGTCGACAAAGTCAGTCTTGAGATGCCATGGCCAGGGTCTCCATTCTGGGCTATTTCCTTAGCAGTGGGGAGACATTTCTTTTGACCAAGAATACTCACTGATCTGGTGTGAGTTGTTGTTGTGAGGTCCGCAGAGAGACTCACCTGCCCGCCCAGAGCTCAAACTCTCAGGCCTCAACTCCCTGAGCACTGGTTCCCTAGTCTGGGGCTTTGCAAGGCAGCAGAAGACCAGAGATAAGGCAGGTGGTGGCAAGCACAGCCTCTGATGGTAATTGGAGTACAAGGAGGAAAGAATTGGTTTGAGTGCTATCCATGGATGCTGGTTTTAATTGTTTCAAGCGCTGTCCCAGTTCTAGCCCTCCCCTCAAATCGGGATTGCTCTGAGAATAATCCAGTGTGGCCATTCATTCATATACTAGTGATTAGTTTCCCTGGGCTACAGCATAGGACCTGAGGCAGGACTCCAGGACTAGAAGCAAGCACCCCAGCTAGTCTGGCATGAAGTCAGTGGATAAGCTGAGGGGGAGGGGAAGAAGTGGGCAGCAGGACCAGGGGCCCATTACCAGCCTTCTCCCAGGCCTGGGCAACATGGGTGGCTTAAGCATCCTGTCTGACAGCTAGCTCACAGGCTGGTCGGCTAGAACGGGTGAGTGAGGAAATGAGCGAACATGCAAGGGAGTGTGCGCTTGTGCTGGAGCTGCCATCTCTTGGATATAGGAACTATCATGCTCCCTGTACCCGGGAGAGTGCAAGGCCCCCTACCCGCACCAATGCAGACAGCGTTCACCTATTCCCTCAGGCCTCAGACTACTCCTCCCTCCCGTGGCAGGCTGCCCAACCCGCTCCTGGCCTGTCTTGGTTGGTTCTCTCTGCTGTGGTCTCTTACTTGCTGGTTTGGCCCCAGGTAAAAGAAGATTAAACTTGAGGGCAGGGGTTGGTCATCTTTTCTCCTTAGATCTCCCTCGGCACCTATCCTGGCCCCCACACTAGGTGCTCAAGAAAGATGGGCAGCTTGCCAGTGAGACACTGTCAAGGCAGTTCTCCTGTGCCGACCAGCCTGGCTGGGAGTGCAACCATCTTTAAGTGAGTCAGTTATACGTATTGGAAGCCTTAAAGAAATCAAGGCCTGCTCTAAAACCCAGCAGCTCTACCCTTAAGGGCAAATCCTTAGGAACTCATCAGTGTGGTGGGCAAAGATTCCTGGTCAAGGAGTTCATATCAACAAAAATATCTGACAACAAAATTGAATTATGGTCTTGGAGTAGGCTTCCACCCTACCCTGGCATGTGGGAATCAAAAACACCCTGGTGTGAACTCAGACTAGTTGAATGGTCTTGGACACATCATTTAGTAGTGCTAAGCCTTGATGTTCTTGTGTGTAAAACGGGGCTAATAAAACCTATCTCCATAGGTCAGTGGTAAAGATAAAATGATATGAAGAATTCAGAGCTCTTAATGGGACAAAAGTGATGCTTGACAAATGTCAGCTTCCTTTCCTGCTTTCTTTCCAACCCACAGGGAAGTAGCCTCTCGGAAGTGGAGCCCAGCCCTGCCCCTCCGAAGCACTACTGACTCGTCTGCTATTGGAAGCCGAAATGAGGGGGAGCCAGAGGGTATGAAGAGTAAGCAGGAGCCCCTGTTCCTCTCTGAGTAGGGTGGGAAGCACCACAAAGAAAAATTCAAGACAACATCAAAATCCCATTTCTGGTCTAAGAATGTGTTGGATTAGCAATTTTTCAATTATTTTCATTCCCAATTGATATTCAAACGAGCCTGCATTCCCATACTCCATGAGGGCAGCCAGGTGGCCCCAGAGGCCATGTGGGCAGTAGAAGAGAGTCCAGTGGAGGCTGAAGCCCCAAACAAAGCCCTGCCCAAGCCCCAGAAGAGTCATGGAAGCTTCTCTGCAGATGCCAGGGCAGTGGCATCATGCCACTGGGGGATTTCCCTACCTTATAGCCAAGACGGGCCGCCCGCTGCAGGAGAGTCTCGCCTGCATTTTTGTTCACTATGAGCCGACGTGCCTCTGGGGGGATCTGCCGGGCTGTAGGTGACTCAGAGGCCTCCTCTGGGCCGGCACTTCGGGACTTAGAGGGTGTGCATGGTTCCGTGGGTTTTGCTGGAGTGGGAGATTTGGGAGATCGTGTCTTCTGCTGGCTCCAACGACCTTTGCCCTGGAAAGCAGAAATGGGGTCCTGGATCAGCGCAGATTCCCATCTATTCCTACCCAAGGAGTAGATGCCAAGGGACTCAACTCCTCAATCACATACGCCAGCAAATGATCAAGGGATTGGAAATCAGAGACGGAGGAGACATCCCAGCTTCCCCCAAGGACCCTGCGTGCCTTCTTTACCTGCCTCAATTTCCATTTGTTTTTACAAGTCCTATTTCTAAATCATCGAAGTGAACTGAGAATAGAGAAGCGGAGACAGGTATCTTTGACTGGAGAGGCATAGCTGCTAAGGCCTTCACTCTTGTTGCAAAAGCCTACCTTCTGGGCAGCCCGGGTGGCTCAGTGGTTTAGTGCCACCTTCAGTCCAGGGCATGATCCTGGAGACCGGGGATCGAGTCCCACATCGGGCTTCCTGCGTGGAGCTTGCTTCTCCCTCTGCCTGTGTCTCTGCCTCTCTCTCTCTCTCTCTCTCTCTCTCTCTCTCTCTGTCTCTCATGGATAAATAAATGAAATCTTTAAAAATAAATAAATAAATAAAATTTTAATAACCTGCCCCAGCCTCTTCCCACCTTCCTCTGTACCACAGCCCTAGATCACATTCATGCCCACATCGGGTAGTAGAAAGCACTCAGGCTCAAGAGTCAGACAGACCTAGGTCTGGAATCTTGCCTATGCCACCCACTAGCTACAAGACCTGGGTTAAGGCCTAACCTCTCTGAGCTTCACTTTCTCCCTCATGGGCTCATCAGATGAGGAAGTACTGTGTTCTAGCAACTGTACTCAAGTAACCAGACCCAAGGAGCCTCATCTGCACCTGGACCTAATTTAGATGATGAGATTCTAAATTGGGAACTGGGGGCACCTAGGTGGCTCAGTCCATTAAGCTCCTCCAGCTCAGGTCATGATCTCAGGGTCTTGGGATGGAGCCCTGTGTCGGGCTCCCCACTTAATAGAGAGTCTGCTTCTCTCTCTGCCTCTGCCTTTGTTCATGCTCTCTCTCTCTCTCTCTCTCTCTCTCTCTCTCTCTCTCTCAGATAAATAAAATTTAAAAAATAAAAATAAATAAACTGGGAGCTGACATCCTAACTGGACAAAACTTCAGGGGGCCTTGGGGAGAGGTGGGTCAGCCTTGCATGTGGGAGGGACATGAATCATTAGGCACCCAGGGGGCAGACTTTGCCCTCACCAGCTACTAATATGGTCCCTGATGACCCCTCTTGATATTTGTGCTCTTACATAGCACCCCCTGCCGCCCCACTGGACAGGACTGACTGGTGTAGCCAACAGGAGAGTGCAAGGGTGACAGTGTGTGACTCCCAAAGCCATTTCCTAAAAGACAATGTGACTTCGGCCTCACTCTCTTTTGAATCACTTGTTCTGGGGGAAACCAGCTGCCACATCACGAGGACACTCAAGCAGTCCTTTGGAGATGCCCACAGGGCAAGGAGAGAAGGTGTCTCCTGCCAATGACCAGCCATGTGGGAGAGCCCCTCTGGAAGTGGACTTTCCTGCCCCAGTCAAGCCTTTGGTTTAATGGAGCCCTGGATGATACCCTGACTGCAACCTCATGGGAGACCCTAAGCCAGACCCAACTAAGCTGCTCATGAGTCCCTGAACCCTAGTAGCTGTGGAAGATAGTATGTTTGTTGTGTTGAGCTGCTAAGTTTGAGGGTAATCTGTCAGACCACAATAATCAACTCATACATACCACTTATCCAAATCTCATGAAAATCCTATGTCTTCTATAACATTCTACAACACTCTAGCCTTCTTCTCCGCATACTCAGAACACCTAGCCTACAACAATCTGGTGCCTGGTGCCAGGCTTTTAACTTCCTTCCACTATTTCATGGACAAGTCTGGTCTCCCCTTCTAGATTTGAAGCTCCTTCAGGGTTGGTTTTATATTGTCATCTTCTCTTTTGTTCCTTACACACTTTTCTCGGGGCTGGACACATCATCACAACAAATATTTGTTGACTTGATTCAAGCCATCTCTGTGCAGAGCCCTGGGCAGACAGAAAAGTTACCTAGAAAATCATAAAGTCCAGAAAGTAATGGCAGCAGGGAAAAGACCAGAGCCCAGGGCATTTGTCTCCTCTAGTAAATCCCAAGACAACCAGAGCTGCTATCCATCCCTGTTCCTAAAGGGAGGAGAGGCCCAGTCACTAGCAGGAAGGCACTGCCTATGAGTGTAGAGTTTTGCTCTACTGCCACGAGGACAGAGGTAGATAATGGCAATACTGGAGAATGCAGGGTAAAGTTCCCAGGTTTTTGCTAAGCCAAGTCAGGAGCCAAAGGGTAACACTCCTTCTGGGGGCAAGAGCTGCCAGAGACAACGGAAGCTGCCTGAGAAGGGGAGGAGCAAGGATAAATGGGGGGCCCCGCCCCTCCCTTCATCCCCCCTGGCTAAGAGCCCCTGTGGGAAGAAGTCTTTGGCCAGTGCCCCAGCTTTAGTGTTGCAGGCACATCCCCCACCCTCCCCCCACCTCACTTCCCACTACAAAGCACCGTGCCATGGGGGCATCCAGAGCAGGTGGTGGTGACTGGGAAAGAAAGAAAGGCAGGAGGGAGAAAGGGAGGTTCTGTGAAGGGACAGAACCTCTCTCGGAGGAACATTTCAGCAGACACAGTGCCAGGCGGAATAACCAGACACAACTATCAGCGTGTGCCGCTGAATGTCAGGAGGCTGGTCACCTTTGTGTGGGACAGGGCCATCTGAGTGTCTGGGGAGGAGTAGCAGGGGAAGAGGAGGGGGACACCCACCTTTCACCAGAGCTGCTCAGCATTGCAGTGTGTCCCTGACTGGCCGCCCCCACCCCCGATGTCTCCCAGATACAGACAGAAGCCACCTATTCATAGGGTGGAGGCCCATAGAAAGAGCCTGGGCAGTCAGGTCTGCTTCGTGTCCCCACTCTGTCACTTAGAACCACTGGGTGACCTCGTGCAAGACCCCTAGCCTCCCAGAGCCTCAGTTTCCTCATCATAAAATGAGGACAACAATGCCCACCTCTAACAGCTGTTGTGGGAATTAAGGACAACCATGTGAACGGAGCTCTCAGCACAAAGCAGAGTTCTTTCTTCCTCCCCCGCCCCGGGGGTCTGAGGGAATGGTCACTACTATCTTGCCACTCCATGCCTCTGTTCTCTCATCCTTGCCTTGACCTGAAGCTCAAGAGTGTACACCAACCTCAAAGAGCACTTTACAGTTATCAAAGCCTTTTAAGTCCATTGCCTCCTTTGTTCCTCCAAGCACCCTTGTGAGATAGAAAGGATGTGAAGTATCATCTCCATTTTTAAGGATGAGGAAATAAGCTTGAATACCTTGTCTGAGCTAGAACCAGATTCTAGGAGGAAGGGAAAAAAGAGGGGGAGATGAACACCTGGGTCTCCCACCTTTTGCCAGTGCCACCCAGGGATCCCTGCTCTGGAGCTGGAAAGAGCTAGAAAAATCCAACCACCAAACAAACCCAGTATGATCTTTTTTTTTGGGGGGGGGGTCGCCAATGACATTTGAGCCTGGATCTTTGATTCTCTCAAATGTAAAGCTTACTGAGGACTGAGGACTATGTGATTTTTTTTTTCAAATGGTACAATGTAGAACCCGAAACCCATGATGTGAACATCAGACCCCCAAAAAGATGTCAATTATGAACAGGGATTCTAGAATGCTGGCCTGGCTACTGATTGGTGAGTGCCCACTTGCCTGTTCCTCTGCTTCCTGTAGAAGCAAAGAACTGGTGAGCTGGGGATGGGGAAGGGCAGCTATAACTCCTTCAGCTCTACCCTCAAGTAACCTTTGTCTGGACATCAACATCCTTGCTTCTACAAGTTGTTTTCTACCTTGATTGATTCAGAAAACTCTGACTGGTTTCCAGGGAGTTAAGCTCAGACAAAAGCTTCTTGATTGGATGTTAACAAGCTATTCAGGCTAACATCCTGCCATATTCTTCAACTCTTTCTTAACTCAAAGGAGATCCAAGGACTGTTGAGGAAAAGCCATTAAGAACCAAACCTGAGAGCTTGCAGACTCTTGTTAACTATAACTTTAGTTTCCATTCTTCAAATGCAACCCCCAACTCTTCTAGAACCACTTCAAAATACTTTAATAAATATGAGTTAAGGGGTGCCTGGGTGGCTCAGTCAGTCAAGTAAACTAGCTGCCTTCAGCTTAGGTCATGATCCCAGGGTCCTGGGATTGAGTCCTGTGTCTGGGTCCTGGGATTGAATCCTGTGTCTGGCTCCTTGCTTAGCAGGGAGTCTGCTTCTCTCTCTGCCCTTCCCACTGTTGATGCTTATGCTTGTCTCTCTCTCTCTCTCTCTCTGAAATAAAGAGATAAAATCTTAAAACAATATATGAGTTAATTTGGTCCTCCCCATCCACTCACTCACTCACTCAGAGGACTATGGATCGGGGAGCCTCTAGAAAGCCCGCCATCCTAGCCTGCTCCCTTCCCATCAACTCCCCTCAATGGCAACGGTACCTTTGCCTCTTCTGAGACATTTGCCATGTGCTTGGTCTTGCACTTTCGTTTTCCCGATGGCTTTTCTGAATTTTCAAGGCAGGCTGGCTCCTCCAGGTTATTTGGGAGGAAACCATTTGGTGAATCTGAGATCCCCTGGGCTTTGTTGGGCAAGAGAAGGTTCCTGTTCCTGAGGCGGTGCTCCGAACTTTGGGAGGAAGTCTTCTGCTTACGGGCCTTTAAATCTGAAGGCAAGAAACAGGAAAAAATGGGTATCAGGGAAATGGAACACAGAAAAGCAATGCCTTCCTCTAAGATGAATCAGAAGGTTTTGGGGATTAGAATCTCAATGCCAAGTTGTCTATCAGCTACCAGTGTCTAGTGTGGTGCCAACAATTCCACTAAATGTCTCTCAAGTGGACACTACCTCAGTATCAAAATCCCTTCTCTCCAAGCTGGTGATGACTCCCAGCCCTGCCAGCAGGGGGCAGCCCATCTAACTGTCCCCAAGATGAGGGTAATTTTAAAAGGATTTCCCCCGTAGCCCAGAGCAAATCAGAGCTTTCTTTTCAGCTCTTCCCCCATCGCTTTGGTCTCTCTCTCCATTCCAGTGTGAAAACAAATTTAGCAGCTCTGCTGAAGCAAAGTATGAAGTATACTAGGGTGGGGCGTAAATGGAGAAGTCTTCCTTCATTGCCTCAGCTCTCCTACCTGACTGCCTGGTTGGTCACTCTCTGAGGATACCAAGATCGAAGCCACAAAAATTCCCTGAAACCATAAGGTGCCATGGGCCTACTTAGCTGGTGGGCAGTCACAGAAAGCTGCTGTCTGCCCTGGTTGAAAATCAAGTCACTGGAATACACTGGACAACATCTCAGCCACAGCTCACTAGACAAAGCACTTTCTGGATTCAAAAAGCATGGCTGCGATTCAAGGGGCCCCTGGGTGGCTCAGTCAGTTGAGTGGCTGACTCTTGGTTTCAGCTCAGGTCATGATCTTAGAGTGGTAGGATTGAGCCCCGAGTCAGGCTCCAAGCTCAGCATGGAGTCTGCTGGAGATTCTTTCCCCTTCTCTCTCCCTCACAGTCTGCTCCTCCCCCAACTTGCCTGGCACACATACTCACATATACTCTTGTTGTCTACAATAAATAAATAAAATCTTTTGTAAAAAAAAAAAAAAAACAATGAAAGAGAAAGTGTGCTGTGATTCTTATAGCTCTTTCCACATGCAGAGCACAGATCCCTGAGTGGCACTGGGAGCTTCAGTGCCAACAGCCTCATCTCACAGGTCAGTCCTAAACCCCATGTATAGAGGGGATAGATTGGGTTTACCCTCATCTCTTAACTAATATTAGTGTTACATGGCTTGGCCACTACTGTATGATTGGCTGGAGGCAAGTCATAATCTCCTACAGCCTCAGTTTCTATGTCTGTAAAATGGAGAAGATACATTCCACCTCAGAGGATTGGTGTGAGAATTAAATGAAGTAACATATACAAAACCCCTTTATAAGGTGCTATAAAGAAGTCATCCTTATCGTATTATCACAGTGCAAGCTACTTAGGGAGGGCCTTGCCCATGTGTTCTTTATTTCCCCCACAGAACTGAACAGATGGCAAAAGATCAGGATGTCTAGGAAATGAATAACTGCAGCCTCAGTTTCTCCAATTTGTGAACCAAGGGGGTTAAGCAAGATCCAAGAGTTCTTAACTCGCCTCCTTCGACTATGGCATGTATTCTTACATATGACATTACCAAGGGCAAATCCAGATGTTGGAGCCATCACTAGAGTATGAGGAATTGGCTCTAGGTTACATACAGCTCTTAGAAGGCCAGCTGTCATACCAGTCCTTTCTCCCAACTAGCCCCAACCCACCAGTGGGTCCCCACATCTGTCCAATAACTGTTGTGTTACATGGCTTCTAATGGCAATTCCAACCAGAACATTCTAAACCAGGGCTTTTGATGCAAGTCTGGGCTGAGGCAAAAGAGGAAGGAACAGAACTATGCCTTGTGAGGGAGGACCTCAGGAAACATGGGGAAGCCATATTACAGCATTCACCACCACAGGAAAAGCAGTAGCTCCCTACACCGTTTACCCAGGGCAGGGCAGGCTCTAGAGTTTATTCAATTGCAGTGGAGCAAGAACTTCAGAGTAGCACGGAAAGAAACAGAGTGGAAGTAGTAGGTGTGTGAGTGGAAGTGGCTCTTCCTATCCCCTCTGCAGGTCAAGGAGGGAGATACCAAAGTCCAGGACAAAACAAAAGGTCATGAGGGTGCCTGGGTGGCTCAGCCGGTTAAGCGGTTAAGCGTCTGACTTCAGCTCAGGTCATGATCTCGGGATCCTGGGATGGAGGAGCATTGGGCTTCACGCTCAGCAGGGAGTCTGCTTTTCCCTCTCCTTTTGCCCCTCCCCACCTACTAGTGCACAACATGCTCTCTCTCTCTCTCTCTCAAATAAATAAATAAATAAAATCCTTAAAAAAAAAAAAAAACGAAAAGGCCATGAGACTCAGACAGAAGTAGGGTGACCTATCTATAGTTTGGCCTCTGCCTGACTACCTGATGTCAACCTCAAAGATAGGTAGTAATAGGAAGGATCCGAGCTTTCCTGAGAAGAGAGATGTTTGCCAGGCAATCTCTTCATGAAGGTGTCACCATCAGTCTGGAGAAAGATAACCAAACCATAAGCCAAAGCCAACAGCCTTGACTCAAGACCCTTAGACATGTGCGTGGAGGGATAATAACCTGCGTTCCAACAATTGAAGCTGCCCCCAAATCAAACAGGATGCCTTGCTAAGCAGTGTTCTCCATGATCCTGGAGGTGTTTAAGTAAAGGCCACCTGTCAACAGTGCAGTGTTCCAGAGATCTCTGCTTTGGGTGGAAAACAGAACCAGGTAACCTCGAAGGTCCTTCTGATTCCAAAACCAGTAAGTTCCACAGGAAGCGTCCAAGCTTGTAGGAAACCAGCTCTCCTTAGAGAAGACTGGGTGACACAAAAGTTCCTCTTCATCCTAACACAAGTGGCTGAGACCAATGGCTTGACACCTCATTCCTGACCGATCCCTTATGGCTCTGGCAGGAAAAAGGGAAAATTATTTCCATTCTCTCATACAGTTGATGAAAATGAGCTCCATTGTCCTCTGCAGTGTAGGGATGGCATCGTATACATCTCTACTTAAACAGAACTGGAAATGAGGTTTAGCCGTCTTTGCATTGCAGCAAAGCCAGAATCTACTACCCCCTCAGAACGCAGTTATTCAGTTTTCAAGAAAAGGGAGACTGTAGATATTTCCCAGTGGCTCAAGATACATACATTATCAGAGACAATCAATTGTTGCTTCAAGGGCAGAGGTCAGAGGGAGAGAGCAAGAGACAGATGTGCTCTTATGGAACCCAGAGACACACTTTTTGCTCATCTAGAAATCCACTACAGAAATGTGCCCCCCCCCAAAAAAAAAACCATGAGGAATGGGCCCAAACAGTACTTAGCCGAACATACTGATACACTGATAAATTAACTTTGGTGACAGTCTGTGCCTCCACGATTACATATGATGCATCTGATGTAGCCAAAGAAAGCCTGGGTTTCTCCTTGGTCTGCCTGCTTTTCCAACTCAGGTCCAACAAAAAATGATGCCACCTCAGGTCACCTCAAAGCTTCACTCTGCCTCTTAATAACCTTTGTAGCTTTAATTGAGAAAGCAAAGTTGTGCCCGCTTCTACTTGAAGTTCTTCTGTTAACTTGAGGAAACTTTGTACTTCTTTTTAGTGTAGGGGCTGGAGGCATCCCAGGAAAGGCAGCCAATGCCTCTTTCTTCTTGAACCCAGGATTCTAGGAGAGAGAATCCAACCTCCCAAGACCCAGCTCCCCTCAAGCCAACCAGAGAACTCCCTGGTAACGAGTTGTTCTAGGCCAAGGATGCCACTGTGGCCTTGCCCACAGGTTCAGACTCTTATACGAGGGCTCGGGCCTTCATGTCCTCCGCTCACCTGCAGGTCAGTCCAGACTCATTCGATCTGAACCCCAAGCCAAAACCTTGGGACTGGAGTTGAGTGACCCCCTCTGGCAGCTGGAGCTCATAGCACCAGGTTTCTATGGGTGCAGAGGCCTTTGGCTGGCGAAGAGAAGGCAGAGATGGGAACACCCAGAATGCCCGAGGGTCCCCAGAGGCCAACATCACTGTGGTTTGGGGACGAGTGACAGCAGCTCACTGGGGCACAAGCCCCCAGCCTGCCTTACCTGCTCTCCCTTTCCGCTGCTGCTCTTCTTCTTGCTCTGTCAGGTACTCTCCAGTCTGATATTTTCGGCTCTTCTGTCGTCTCCGCTTCTTCCTCTTCACCAGGCCTTCCTCCTCTTCTTCCTCCTCCTCCTCATTGGTGTCCCACATTTGACGGGCAGCCTCTGTCCTCCAGGGCATTTCTCGGGCTCGCCATAGATGCCGGCGGCCCTGGCTCAGCAGAGTTTTGTCCTGGGCATGGTGGCTGCGATACTGGGTGTCCCGTTGGGTCTTCCTCACCTTTCGACGCTTAGCTGGGGTGGGGGTCACATCTTCTTCCTCCTCTGTGGGGAAGACCTCCTGGCTTCCCATGTCACTGTCTGCCATACCAGCAAAGGAGCTACAGATGCTTCCTGTGGACGGGATGTACAGAGGACGGTCAGGTACCTCTTCAAAGGACAAAGAGTACGATGTCGAAGCAAGTGCCCTGGATTAGAAGCTTGAAGGTCTGGGTTCAAGTTCAGGCTCTGCCAGTTATTAGTTGTGTGCTCTGGGAAAGTTCCTTCACTTCTGTTTCCTTCTCTATAAAACAGGGACACTGTTCTCTGCCTTACTGGCCTCACAGGACTGTTATGAGGCTCAAATGAGATAATCAGCCCATAAGCACTTTACAGAGTCCAGTATACCACACAAATATTGAGAATCCAAGCCACATGCCCTTCCTTATCCATGTTGCCATGACTTTAATTCATTGCACAAACTCTGACTTAGTGGCTTACAAGTTGCCCAGCATTATGTGAGGAGCAAGAGGGGGTCATAGGTCCCTGCCCTTTGGGAAATTAGGGTTCAGCAGTAGGTGAGGGAGGGCAGATCAGCAGGGCACCCCCACCCCTGCTCACTATGTGACCACCAGTCTCACTGAAAGAGCTACTCTGGACAAGCAGAATCGTCACAAAAGAGTCTCAGGAAGATCGAAGCCAGGAGTCCCTTTCATGTGACACAGCCTGGGTTAGTCCCACTCAAAAGCTCCTCCAGCCAGGCCCTCTTCCCTTTCATTGACCCCACCTCCTATTAAGTGGCCAAGAGTCCAGGGGTGGAGCTCCCTCCCTGCATGCCCCCTCCTCCCCACTGCAGCTGTTACTCACTGCCACTGGGCAGGCACTGCTCTCCCCTCTCCCCAGGACCCTAGTGTCATGGTACCCTTCCTGCCCACCTCCATCATCTTGCCCAGAGGCCATTTCATCCCCACTCCCTCCTTCAACTCTGCTAACCACAAAAATATGACCCTAAATTGGCCCAGTTTAGCACAACAGCAGATCTGACAATCTTCTTCAGAAGTAGCTCTGAGACACCACCATCTTTCTCCCAAGGACTTGCTATTAACTCGACAATCCCCAAACACAAGCGAGGTCAGCAGAAGAAAGAAATGGTTTCAAGGCAAACAGAGCAGCCCTTAACCAAAGCTTGAAGTCAGTCAGATTGTTTAAAAGACAGCAAATATCCAGTAAAATTTCCATATACAGACCGGGCAGGGAACGAAGTGTTCTGGTTAATCTAATATTCTGTTTAATGCGGAATCACCATAGAGATCACACAGGGATCACCAATTTCCAAAGAATCAAATACAGTACAATGTGTTTAACAGTAAAACGGGACTGGGCATAATGTAATCACTCTTTGATGATTCAGAAGACACTTCAGGATTTTGCAAGGCCTCCAGGCCATCATTACGAGCCCCAATTACCACTGCGCTTTCCATGTGCTGAGATGCCAGTTAATAGAATGTCAGATAGCCGAGTTTACACCATGCCCTGCTTCCCCATTCTATCCACTTTGCATGGAAATACGGGTGAACCAGGGCAACCACTTCTAGTGCTACATACCAATGTGGAAACTAGCAGACAACAGTGGTGGCTAGAGAGAACTATCTTTTTTTAGACACTGAATACAAAACCAGGGAACCAAATGTGATTCTATGGGCCCTGACAACTCAATGACCATTTCTTATTTTGTTGATACCTGTCACATAGGGCAGTAAGTCCAAAGGCTGTGTATCTGTGCATGAGACTGGCCCTGATAATCAGGAGGTGCCAAAGCTTGGAGTAGGCACATTTACCCAAGTGGCACAGGCCCTTCCTCTTTCCACCACTGGCTGCCAACCAGAGATGTCAAATCTCTGTTCGGAAAAGCCCTGCTTGGAAAAGCTAAGCAAGCAGTCCTACAATTCTGGGCCATGTCTCCCCTCCCCACCCTGGGCTCTCTTGACTCTGCAAGGAGCTGAGCATCTAAGCACAGTTGGTCCAATTCTCAACTCTCCACCTGGGCCAACAGCAAAATTGCTTGACCGGACTTCTACCTCTCTCTGCAGAGAAGAGCCAAGATGGGCCACGGCTTCCGCCTCACTCACCAGACTGACTGCGCGTCCGCGTGCTCAGAACCACGGGGATGAAGTCACGGAAACTGCTCTTTGCTTTCTTCTCCAAGGAACCTGGAGCGATGTGTGGTTTTAGGGCAGAAGGCAGAAATATCACAATCAGGAGTCCAAGAACTGAAAGCCCCGCTGGAGAGGCTTGGGTGGAAAAATCAAGGGAGGGTTTGTGTTTTCCCTGGATCACATTTATTAGCTCTCCTGATGCTGCTCTCACCTCTGTACATCTCCTGGAGAAGGAGGAGCACTCCCCGGTGGTTTTCGAAAACTGGGAGTTGAGTCTTTTTTGATGACCCCAAGAAAAGACTATGTACAGAATCGATTTGCCGCATGCCCAAAAGCTGAAGGCCTGGCTGCCTGTCTGACTACAAGGCCACAGCACCTCTACGAGGTTAGAACTAAGCTGTGGCAGGTCCCAGACAAGGGCAACCTCAATGGATTGTAGAGCACCGAGCGAGGCAGGAAGATGGGAGGAGGGAGTGGTGGACAAAGGAAAACTACTGTATAAGAACAGACTAGAAAAAGGCAGGTCATGTCAGACAGGCAAGGCCATGAAAACAGGCTACCATGCACAGGAACACTGGGGTGTCTCTCTCAGATGAGGGCACCAAGGAACTGGTAGTGGTAGAGCGTACAGGTTAAGTACACACCTCCCTACTCCAAACAGACTGTGTGTCCCTCAATAGTAAGGGTTCAAGATTTCCCTAAGCACTTCTGGCTAGCTAGCTGGGTATTAATTTTTAACTTTTTATAATAGGAGTTTTCAGATATACCAAGGTAGGAAAAAAAGGTGTAATAACAAACCCCGTCCTGCTGTTTTAGTCCCAATCCCCGCGAACTGTTTCTTCTCTGAGCCTAGACCCATTGCAGGGTAATGGGTCAGCTCCTCCACTGTAGGACTGACTTTTGTCTGAAAACCGCCTTCTTTGGCTTTCAGGGTGTCCCTTATCCTTAGTGACCAGGGTGAAGAGAATCAGCCCCTTATCCCTTCCCTTGGATTTCAGAGGTGTCAATTATATCTTCCTTCCATACTGAGGAAGTCTCACTTTTCTGGGCAGTCCAGAGCCATCTCCACTCCCCACAACCTGCCACCGACCTGCCACAGGGACCTCTCCAGCCCAGTCCAAAGGGCAAGGACCTGTGGAGCCTACCTTCCTCGTGGCCATCGGCTCGTTTTCCTGGAGACTGGGAATCTGGCTTTGCTGGCTTCCGGTGCTTGTGCTTTACCCTGACTCCATTGTGCTCTTTTCCTGAATCTGAAGCCCCCCTGGGGCTTTTCTTGGTGGGTTCCTGGGGGTCACTAGGTGGCTTCCGGCACTGTGGAAAGGTAGAGAGAGAGTCAAGTCTGAGATCAGTTTGGCTGTCCTAAGAAAACTTTGCCACTGGTAAGTCTGGTGCCCCATTCTGATACAGACAGGAGCTGCTGGGTGGGGGAAACAGGGGGGTACAGGGGAAGGGACTGCCTACTGCCCACCACTGTGGGCTACCAAGGCTTTCTGGGCCTGAACCCCATGGTCTAACTAACCCCCATGGACATCCATACACCATTATTTTTACAGGTCTATGGAGGATGCATTCACAAGCCACATCGACCTCCAAAGTCATTTTCGAAGATGCAAAGTTACGCCCATGCTCTCTATCCAAACAGTAAGAGAGACTGGCAGAGAACAAAAATGCCTCCTTGGCAAGTCAGGTAACCACACTGGTCAAATAACTTCACTGCAAGTGATACAGACACCAACAACTGAAAACAATTCTTCATCCGGGCCCACTCAAGAAATGGCCTATCTCCATGTGTAACAGATTCAGTGAAGGCGAGAGGAAAGGCATGACACGGGAACAATTCATATCTCCCTGTATGTATGGAAGACAAGGAAATGGCCGAGGCATCGTTAATGATGCCACTTTATACTCTGCAGTATCTTTGACACTTCAAAATGTCCTCTTCTCTGTTATTTGATTTGATCTTCCTGACAACTCCAAAAGGAAAAGCTAATATCATCTCTACTGAACAGACAAGGAAACTGAGGCTCCAAGACAAGAGCTTAAATGCTTTGTCTGGGGCAACATACTACCCTGGGCGTCCACTCACTTGAGGGCAGCTGCCGCTTACCAGGCAAATCTGCAAATAAGCTCATTTGTGCATGCAGTGAGCAAGTGGCCGAGGTGGGACTGAGACCCAGGACTCCTGGCTCCCCGCCTGGGCCGCCCTCTGCAGCAGCTCTTACTCTTCTCCTTCCCTACTCTGTCCTCTACTGTTTGTGCTCAGGCCTGCTCACTTGGATAGGCACAATGGCCATGCTTATGCAGCATAAGGACACTTGCAGCCTAGCAGTGGCATATGCTCCCAAACTTTGAGGTTTCTCCACGCCACCAAACAAGAAATAGGGCAAAGTAGGGATTTCCATTATTCTAGCATCCAGGGAGTGTAGAATAAGAAAAATGTTTTAACAATGAAAGTGGGCCCTAGGAAGAAAGGAAGAGTTGTCTTTCCCCTAAGCAGACCCACGTGTACCTTCTAGAAGGTTATCACTGTCTAGCTCCAACTAAGGGGATAGCAGATGTCTTATCAATGAAACACTTTTCTGGGTGTTGTGTGGGTGGGTGGAGTTTTTTTCTCAATTCTCCAGGGATAGGGAGTGACTGTTCCCCATCAAATTCCCGGGACTCCTACTATCCCATGAACTCCTGCTTCTTACTCAGCAGAGGGCTGAGCTAAAAATTCAAGTTCACTTTCCCCCTTGGCTTGCTGCTGGTTCCTAGCACCAAAGTGCTAGGAAAAAGAAAGAACTGTGATGGGGGGAGAGAAATATGGGGAACTGTTGCTTAAAATCTCACCTTCAGGAATGGCCAGAGAGAGACCACTTAAAGTCAGGGGGGAAAAGTTAAATGCACATGAATCTGAACATGTCCTATTTATTTCTGAATACCACTTTTAGCTAGCTCTTTCAAGTGCAGATCATTAAGTTTTATTTCCTCAGATAAACAAGTAAAACAGAACATCTAGAAGGGATTTCTGTCTGTATGTTCTGCAAGGGCAGCACCGAAAGGAAAAATGTATTTGCATGCTCCAACTTAGGCAAAAAGTTGGGCGGATGAGGAGACCATGTAAGACGAATGTTCTGGTTAACTGAGTTTTGAAAGGTTTTCCAAAGAATTTTCCAAAGGATGAGAAGACAATAAGATACACCCAGTGCCAGATGAAGCAGAACTCTTTCTTGCTCTGTGGATGATTCAGCCAGCCCTTCAGGATTCCATGAGGCCTTGAGGCAGGTGGTGTAGGGGACTGGAGACTATTCTGATTCTAGGCCATACCCTGAAAGGGGTTATTTGCAATTAAACACTGATCTTATTTTGCTTATCAACAGTTTCTTTCTTGGGAAAAATGGAAGATAAGAAACAAAAGATCAAAGTTATTTACTCTCTCCCCAAAAATGGACAGTTGCTAAATCCTTCCAGGAAGCTGCTCAGAGCTGCTGCAAGACACCCTGATCTTCTAACTTTATTCTCTGCTCTTGGCATCTGTTGGTGGGCCCAGTGAACTGGTCATCTAATATAGCAAGGGGCAGTGCCTGCTTGCTATATTATAGGAAAGGGCTGGTGGCCTGTAAGACATAAGCTCCACGAGAGCAGGGAGCACATCTATTTAGTTAGTAATACTAACAATAACAACCAGCATCCATGAAAATTTACTGAGCACTCACGTGCTATGTGCCAGGCACTGTTCTAAGCATTCATATGTATCACCTCATTTGCTTTTTTTTAACATCAGCTTTATTGGTATGTAATTTTTTTTGAGATATACCATACAATTTTTTTTTAATTTTTTTTTTATTTATTTATGATAGTCACAGAGGGAGAGAGAGAGAGAGAGGCAGAGACACAGGCAGAGGGAGAAGCAGGCTCCATGCACCGGGAGCCTGATGTGGGATTCGATCCCGGGTCTCCAGGATCGCGCCCTGGGCCAAAGGCAGGCGCCAAACCGCTGCGCCACCCAGGGATCCCTATACCATACAATTAATTTGATTCAGTTTACAAGTCAATTGCTTTTGGTACAGTTGCAGAGTCGTATAACCATGATTTAGTTCCCAGAACTTTTCTACTGCCCCAAATGGAAACCTCACCCATTTCCCCATCTCCTCTAGCCCTTGGCAACCACGATTCTACTTTCTGTTTCTATCGATTTGCCTATTCTGTACACTTCACATCATCTCATTTAATCTTTTTTTTTTAAAGATTTTATTTATTCATGAGAGACACCGAGAGAGAGGCAGAGACACAGGCAGAGGGAGAAGCAGGCTCCATGCCCCGACATGGGACTCGATCCCAGGTCTTCAGGATCACGCCCTGGGCTGAAGGCAGCATTAAACCACTGAGCCAGGGATCCCTGGGTGGCGCAGCGGTTTGGCGCCTGCCTTTGGCCGAGGGCGCGATCCTGGAGACCCGGGATCGAATCCCACGTCGGGCTCCCGGTGCATGGAGCCTGCTTCTCCCTCTGCCTGTGTCTCTGCCTCTCTCTCTCTCTCTCTCTGTGACTATCATAAATAAAAAATAAATAAATAAATAAATAAATAAATAAATAAATAAACAAACAAACCACTGAGCCACCCAGGGATCCCCATCTCATTTAATCTTGACACAGCCCTGTGAAGAGATGCTAT
Organism: Canis lupus dingo; assembly: GCF_003254725.2. NCBI lineage: Eukaryota > Metazoa > Chordata > Mammalia > Carnivora > Canidae > Canis > Canis lupus. The sequence goes on along the minus strand of NC_064281.1, from coordinate 101,652,096 downwards.
TACTGTCTTGTTGTACAGATGAGAAAACTGAGGGCTAGTGAGATTAAGTCATGTGACTGACAGCACACAGTTAAGAAAAAGTAGGACTGAGATTTGAACTTGGGCACTGCACCTGGCTCTGGAAAGCATACTCCTCACCACAATGTTGTACTGCCCTCCTAAAGATATAGCCTGGGAGGGGCTAGCATGTAGTAACCACTCAATAAACACTTGCCAAATGGTCAGTGAAACAGTTGTGCCTAAGGACAGTAGAAGATAGCTGAAGATGAATGTCAACTTTGGAGCCAATGACCAGCGTCTGAGTTCCAGCTCTGCCATTTAGTAGCTGTGCAACTTTCGGTAGCTTACCCATTCAGTCGGTTTCCTTCATTTTCTTATCTGTAAATTGGGTACAGCACTCACTTCATAGGGTTATTGTAAGGATTAAGTTAGAGGACATCTGTAGAAAGCACTTGGCATGCAGTATATATGCTGTATATATGTGTGTGCACGTGTGCGTGTATAGCATACAGTACTAATGACATGAATTGTTATTCCTATTACCACCAAAGCCAAATCAGTTACTTGAGCAAAGTAACTATGATTATGTCATGACCTATGTTCCTACTTGGCATGTCTCTGCCATAGAGAGGTGGCTGTGAGGTCATTGAGAAAACCCACCCAAACTCTATCCCTGGGGTTCTTAATTTGGAGCCCATGGGCGGGCTTTGTGGAGGGGGAGGGCCCATGAATTCCTTAAAATTACTAGCAAAATTCTGAGGTCATGTTTCTGTGGACAGGGTCTTATGAGCTTCTCAAACACTCTATGATCCAAAAAAGATTAAGAAAAATCTTCTGGGGGATCCCTGGGTGGCTCAGTAGTTTAGTGCCTGCCTTCGGGCCCAGGGCGTGATCCTGGAGTCCTGGGATTAAGTCCCACATTGGGCTCCCTGCAGGGAGCCTGCTTCTCCTTCTGCCTGTGTCTCTGCTTCTCTGTCTCTCTGTCTCTCATGAATAAATAAAAACATCTTAAAAAAAATAAGTGGGACTTTTCACAGCTCCTTCCTTTGGGGAGGGCATCTAAAAAAAAAAGAAAAGAAAAAGCTTCTGCCACAAACCCGAATTCATGGTACTCTGGCTAGAAATCTGTTACTAGTGTATGTCAACATTCAATTTGAAAATGAAAAATCTTAAAAAAAAAAAGAGCATGGCTGCATTCCAATAAAACTTTATAAAAAAATAATAAAATGAAATTTACAATATTGCAACCAGCAGCCCGAAAAAAAAAGCAGAGTGCCTGGGTGGCTCAGTCAGTTAAGCATCTGTCTTCAGCTAAGGTCATGATGTTGGGGTCCTGGTCCAGCCCCACGCCAGGCTCTCTGTTCAGCAGGAAGTCTGCTTCTCTGTGTCCCCCCGCCAGCAAATAAATAAATACATTTAAAAAAAACATTCAATTTAAAGATTTAACATAATTTCAAATTGCTCCATTTTTTTTAAGTTTTTTTATTTACTTAAAATAATCTCTAAATCCAATGCAGGACTCGAACTCATGACCCCGAGATCAAGAGTCACGTGCTCTTCTGACTAAGCTGGCCAGGAGCCCCTAAAACACTCCACGTTTTTGAGAATCTCTTTGGATCACCAGTGGCTTCTGGGCCCCCTCTGGAGCACCAACGGATTCAAGTCAGGTCCTCCTGGTCCACCTTTTTTCCTAGATCCCTGCCACCATTAAGAACCCAGACCCAAAAAAAAAAAAAAAAAGAACCCAGACCCATGGGGCAGCCCGGGTGGCTCAGCAGTTTAGCGCCGCCTTTGGTCCAGGGCGTGATCCTGGAGACCCAGGATCGAGTCCCATGTCGGGCTCCCTGCGGGAAGCCTGCATCTCCCTCTGCCTGTGTCTCTGCCTTTCTCTGTGTGTGTCTCATGAATAAATAAATAAAATCTAAAAAAAAAAAAAAAGAACCCAGACTCAGATGCCCACCTGCCTTGCACACTAAATTCCCCATGGGCCTAAACACAAGGCTTCCACCCCAAGCCCTGGGTGGACAGGAAACTGGCAGATGAGCACAGAAGCCAAATTGGCTTCAGCCCCCACAAAACTCCAAGCATACCCCGAGCAGGTTCCCCCAGTGGTACAGAGAACAACCCTGTCAAAGGCCCCTTGCCTCCCCTTGAGAATCCCCAGTTCTCAAGGCCAGCAGTTATCTCAGAAAAGGAAAAGGAAGAATGGTTATGGGGGAAGGGCCTGTTATTAATTGATTTCCTTCGTCAATCCCTTCTTCCGCTTTCCAACCTCTCATCTGGGACAATGGCTTCCCTGGCCTCAGGGACCAAATCATTTCCCACATCCTACAAATCCAAGCCAGCCCCTCCCTGCTACAATACCATATACGGACAACGTGACTCAAAAAAGGGGACAGCAGGTCATTATTCACGTTACACAAGCCTTCCAATCAGTTCAGTTCACAGAGCTACTCAAGAACACCGCCATGGGGAGGTTGACATCTGCAGGATAAAGCAGACCTCTAGTGTCCTGGCCCTGCCCTCGACCTCTACCCGGTACTCACCTTGGGTCCATGGGAACTCCGGGCTATGACCTTGGCTTGTGGTGGCTGCTCCTCACCATCCTTCTCTTTGCCATACTTCATTTTCTTGGGCGGCAGAGATTCGGTCACCCCATCGGTCACCACTGAGTCTGGCTGCCACTTGTTCTTGCAAGCAAAGATACCTACACTTTCCTGTTTCACTCGAGCCTGCCCGGCCTTATTCCGAACTTCAGCTTGGCCCCTCTGGGGAGCTGCTGGGAGGCCATCGGCCCGGAAGCAGGTGGCTAAATTGAAGACCACATCACCTTCCACCTTTTCCATTTTCACCCGCCCCAGGTCCACCTGGGTTCCAAGCTGTGAAAGCTCTGTGCTGGAGCCCCTCTTGCTGCTCGGGACCACATCCAAGATGAGTTCCTTGGGGCGGTTGTCATGAGGTAGCAAAGGCAGCTCAGGTATCTTGTGCAGGTTCTGGGGGGTAGCCAGGACCAGCTCATGGGACATGTAGGTGGCCAGCACTTGGTTTTTAGGCTTCGTGTCTCCTGCCAGCTTCAGGCCACAAGCCCCCTGGGGACCTTCTATCTTAGGAGTGCTGTCAGGGCAGAGGTGGCTCTCTGACTCCTCGGGCCCCTGATTCACTTTTATGTCCCCACTGCTAGGCTGGACAGACAGCGCCAAGGTCCCTGTCTGAGGGCTGAGGGTCAGGAGAACAGGGTTGACTTGCTCTTCGTAAGGCTTCGCAGCAATCCGGCAGGTTTTGCCCTTGTTGCCAGTGTCCTGCTCTGGAGCAAAGGTGCCCCCAGGCCGTGGCTGCCCCTCAGGAAGTCCATGCACAGCTTCACTGGGGCCAAGTGGGGGCACACCCGAAAACTCAGAAACGACGTTGGTGGGCCTGATGGGAACCCCTTGACTCGGGGTGAGCTGCCCAGCACTGGAAATGCCAATGGAAAGCAGAGACGCCTGGTGGTATGGTGACCAGCCAACAGGCAGGACCTGGGTGCTGGTGGGTTTCCCATTAACTGAACACCGGGGGTAAATATTTGCTGGCCCAGTAGGCTTCCACAGAGAGAGCTCCTTGGTTTGGCACCCCGGCAGCCCAGGGGCAATGCGGGCTGGGGTGTATCGTTTAACTGTGCTTGGCTGTCCCTCAGTCCCAGCCTGGCTGCTCTTCTTGCCACAGGGGGCACCGGTGCTCTTAGGCTCTCCTTGATCGATGATGGAGATGGGCTCCTGCTTGGGAAGATGGCGGGGGTCTCGGTTGAGGCCCAGGTTAGGGTCTTTGTTCAGCAGCAGGGATGCAGGCACTGGGTTGGCCACTCCCACATAGGTGCCAGGAATGGTGCTGATCAGTGCGGTTGAGTTCTTCACCCAGGTGCTTGGGTCCCCATTCCTCACGATCTCAGGAAAGATGACAAAGGGCGAGGAAGTGGAGCCCAGGCATGAGGTGACATTGCTACCGGCAGCCTGGGTTGTGCGCTGTGACCTAGATAAGACCGTGGAGAGGAGGGCCTTGCTGCTGGTGTGCACGGGGGTCAACACAGGCATGGGAGGCGTCTTGCGTTGGTTCGGCAATGGAAGCTTTTGGCGGTTGGACTTGGAGGAGAGGTCGAGGGGCATCTCGCTGCACTCAGGTGGAGAGGCCATCTCTCGCTCCAGCTGTGGAGGTGACTTGAGGGGAGAGAAGGTGACGGAAGTCCCTTCTGTTTGCTGCTCACCACCACCTGGCATCTTGGTGGGGTGCGGTGGGGCCGAGCTCACGCTGGGGGCTGGCAGCAAAGGCTGTGGGGTTGGAAGCACCTTGGCAGAAGCAGTAGAGAGGGAAGTATCTGCCAAAGGCCCCGGGACCCCATCGGGTGCAGGCTGGGTGCTGGTACTGCCGGATGGGGATGCGCAGGGAAGCCTGTTCACCTCCAGAGAGACCAGCTTGGAATCTGAAGTCAGAGGCCGGGCCACAGAAAATGCGTATGGGTAAGATCGTAGCTCTGGGGAGGCCAGCACACCAGGGAGACACCTGTCCTGAAGGTAGGAAGGCAGGACAGGCAGTGTAAGAGTGGAGGAGACCCCCAAGGTGGTCGGCAGTGTGGCCACACTGAGTGGCTGCCCACAGCTCGGAGGCGGGATGTAGACCAGCGGCTGGCTTGGGGTTAGTACTGTCCCTGGCTGAAATGACAGGGGGACTTTTTGCATAGCTGGTGTCTGAGCTGCAGGAAAACACACTCGACTCAAACTAAAGGAGGCTGGGATGGGTGCAGAAGTGGGAATGGCAGTTGGTGTGGCCGCTGGCATGGGCGTGGGGGCCGGAGTAAAGATTGGGGCTGGGGTGGGTGCAGGCACCGGCGCAGGAGCAAAGGCAGGGATGAGGGTGGGGGTAGAGGGTGGGCCGGAAGATGGAGTTGGGGCTGGCATCGGCACTGACGGAGGGGCAGGGGCTGCTGGAGGTGTGGATGCCGGCATGGGAGCCAGAACCGGAGTGGGGACAGGTGCGAGGACCAGGGTTGGGGCTGAAGGGGGCACAGAGGCCTGGATCAGAGCCAAGGGAGGAGCTGAAACAGGCACTGAGAGGGGAGTTGGAGCTGGAGCCGACAGGGGAACAGGACCTGAGGGGGGAGCCGAAGCTGGCACGGGCACCAAGACGGAGGCTGAAACTGAAAGGGGGTTCGAGTCAGAGATGAGCGTGGGCACTGACGGTGGTGCCGGGGCCAGTGCCGGGACCGGTGCTAAGGGAGGGGAAGGGGCCGGAACCGAAGTGGCGACCTGGACGGGAACTAGCCCAGAGTGGGGCACCGGGGTGGGGACAGAAAGGGGAACCTGGAACGGATCTGGAACAGATGGGGGCACCGAAGCCGAACTGGGAGCAGGGGGGCAGATGGGGGCAGGCAGCTGACTGAAGTTAGTGGTAACCAGAGGCAGGCTTCCCTCCACGGGGACTCCAGTTCCCAGAGTTGCCAGAATGAAAGTATTCTTCTCCCCTACGCCATGCCGAGAGTCCAAAGCCTTCACCCCAGCTGCTGAGCAGTCCACCTGCTTGCTCATTTGGGTGCCGAGGGGAGCCCAGGAGCAGTTGGCCCGGCTGTCGCCAGCCTCAGTGCCGTCAGGAGCAGGCAGTTTGAGCCCGTCCCCTGGGCCGCTCAGCGGCACCAACAGGCCCTCAGCCTCCGCCACATTCCCAGCATAGTCCATTTGCGGCTGGGGGTCGTCAGGCTTGTCTTCTGACTTGTGCCCAAGTTTTTCTGCTGCACTGCCATCTGGGTCTGCCCCCCGGGCATTGCTGCCACTTCCAACTGCCGTGAGCTCCACCTGTAACGACAGAGCAGTGTGCCCGTCTTAGCTAGCTCTCTGTGGATGGTGCAAGTGTCCCGAGGCCCAGGAGAGGCGACTGCGGGTCCTCTTTGCAACTCGACCAACCGGGTCTCGGCAGAAGCAAAGAGCAGCTGGCCAATTTCTGTCTCACATACAGCAACTCGGGAAATACCCTGTTCCTTCCTGCCCCCCTTCTTGGGATGGCAGACTGGGCACATCGCCCGGACAGTTCAGCTCCGCCCTTTGGCGGGTGACATGTGGCTCCACGTGGCCCCTTACCTTGGAAAAACTGCTGCTGACACAAAACTCCTGAGATCCAAAGCGCTGGCAGTCACCTGTCGTGGACTCCTCATCAGAAAGAGGTGCTCTTCTAGTATGGAAGACACAACCAGAGAAGGGCCATGAGGCCTAGTCTTTCGGCCACCACCACCTTCGGCAGAATGCCTCCTGCCTGCCTGGGTTCCCATGAAACCTTACTGTCTCACTGCCCTGGGTGACTTGGACGAAAGCATAAGGAATCAGGGGTGGGGAAGCAGGTTGCAAGCCAGAGCCTCCAAACCCAGCTTTGCAAATTCCTGCAAAGGAGCTCAATCTGACTAGACTACCCTTATTGGGCTGTGTATCCTGTTCTCTGGGGCTCTCACCAGAAGTGTGGGGAATAGCCCAGCCCTTTTGCCTTGTCCCCAGAGCTTACCCGTCAAGGTGACCAACCAGGAGTTATGGGGCATGGCCAAAAAGGGATAGGTGAATCACAGAAGATCTCAAAAGGCATATGCAAACCAGTTTTTTCTTAAGTGCAATCTTATTTTAAGTCTATATGGGAAGCTGGCTGCTGGTATTATAAGGGTAATCCTTTTCTAAAACAAATAACCACCTCCATTGTGTGTCATGTTCTAAATCTGAATCATCACCTATTCAGCCGATGGGGTTACCTAGAGCAGATACCCATTTATTAGTGCAATATAATGCTACTGATTCGAGGCCACCAGGTCACTGGGTGCTGAGGAGCATTTCAAGGGCAGGACTTCTTTCCCTCCAGGGTACCACCAAGCTCCAGCCAGTGCCTGACTTCCTACCTTTCTATCCTTTCCTGCATCCCATGTCTGACCAGCTCTTCACTCTCCCTCGGTTCTCCCAGCACACCACCACATTCTTTCCTATCCTAAAGGAAGGCCTTCAAGGCCACATACCCCAAATTCAATGCAGCAGGTTGTAAAGAGAAGGGCTCAAGGACAGAGAGCTGGGTCACAAAGGAGGAAAACCTAACTGAACCCCAAGCTACACAAAAAGTCTTCTCCAGATTTTCAGCAAGAACCTTAGGGGAAAAAACTAAAGACTAGGAGGGTGAAGTTGAAGACAGGACAAACACCCACTAGAAGTTTAGTTTTTTTGGGTATAGCAGAAACCTACCACTGTCTGCCCAAGGGAGGACACTGATGGGGCAAGAGCCCAGGTGAGTGGCTGAGCAGAAGGTCCCAGTATAAGAATAAAGCTCCAGCAGAAGTGCTGTGGTGCAGTTCTGAGAGGGAGAAGCACAGGAATGCTCTGTAGCCCTCTGGGAAGGGGGACTGCCCTGGAGTTTGCCCCTCTTCTTTTCCCTCAGCTCTACAACAGCCCAGGAAGAAGCCAGCATCCACCTCACCAGCCACCCCAGCCTAGGACGGTCAGGGAGCCCACAGCCAACCTCCACAAAAATGGGGAAGGTCCTGCTAACCCCTTCCCTTTCACTGGAAGAGGCCATCACTGATGGATCCAAAATTGTACCTGGGGCAAGAGAAGCAAAAAAAGGCAAGGGAGGTCACCATAGGCCTCTCCCCATCGGTTCAAGGCTTTGGAGGGGGCTAACTGGGGTCGGGGGGAGATCTGTTCCCTTTAAAAGGAAGCTAGGCTGGCAGAAGTGGGAGGGTTCCACTGCTGGCAATGACTGCTGGTGACAAACAGAAATGACTGTAAGGACAGGCAAGGGCTGGAGAAGCAGTCAGGGGTCTTGAGGCAGGGGAGGGGGCAAGGGGCAGGGGGCCCTAAGGGAAAGGGAAAACACACTTGGACATCAGCTCTCGGGAGACCAGAAAAGCGAGGCCTACACTCAGCCTTGGGCCAGGGAGAAGCGCATTCCAATTAGCCTGGCCAGTGATGGTTTGGGGAGGACAGCAGCAAGGGGAAACAAGTGACACCACCTCCCTTCACTAACTCCACCTGACAACTGCAGGGGAAAGATGTTATTTCTTTCCATCCTGTCCTGTCCTGACCATTCAAAGAGGGAGCCAGCTGCATACTCGCCCCCTGCCCTTGCCAGGCCCCCACCCCACATAAAATCACCTTGAACTGAAGGCAGAAACCCCACCCTCAGAGGCAGCCACCTGCCCTCAAAGGCAGACCAGCACAGCCGGCCAGGCCTGGGGACTCTGGAGGTGGCAGCAGCAGTGAAAGCAGCAGTCCTGGCTACTCTAGCCATACCCAAGCCTGAGTGCCAGTCCCCAAGGCTCTGGGAAATCATCATGTGGCCATGTTTCAAATTCTCTGAGGAGAGGGGTATGCAAAGCTAAGCAAACATTAAATTGCTCCATGGAGAGAAGAGCCTGGGACAGGAATAGCTTTTACAGAGGAGGGGTGCACAAAGAGAAGTGGGTCAGCCAGGCAAGGTTAGGAGGGTGCAGGCGGGCAGGGAGGAGGGAGCAAGGGTCAAAGCAGGCTCTGGTCAGGCCTGAAAATCAATCCCTATGTTTCTTCCCAGTAGAGATGACCCCAGGCTATTGCGCTCAAGGCTTTGTTGAACTTAAACCAGAAATGTCCATAACCTATCAGGGTTGTTTTCCTAATTAGGAAGGGCTAGCACCACTGTTAAACCAGACCTTTTCTCATTCCCGTTGGGTCCTGACCTCACCACACACATCATTAGGCTCCTCATATTCCAGCCCCTGCAGACTTTCCCTGCCTGAGTCCCACCACACCCCAAGACCACCTTCATGCCAGCCAGGGTCTTCCCCAAACAAACCATGTGGGAAATACCAACCCTCACCTCAAACTCCTACTCATCCCTCAAGCCCCAGCTCAGATACCACCACCTCTGGAAAGCCTTCTCTTATTCCCCCCAGGAAGCCAGCTGTTCTTGCATCTAGATGCCCACAGGACCTGTACGTGTCGCGCTACAGCACTCGCCATCAGTGCCCCATTACTGCTGCTGGTTTGCTCTTAATAGATGTGTGTCCAATGAAGAAGTGAATGGATACGAGAAAGGAAGCAAGCAAGCAAAGCGAGGAGACAGAGAGTTAGCTGGAGGTCTAATTACAGTCAGCCCCCTAGGGCCCATAGGAAGCCCCTGTCCCTGTTCCTGTAGTCAAATGCCTCTGGTGAAGATGGGCAGGTTTCTCAAACACTTTTAAGAGCTGACCCCCTTGTACAGCCTGATAGCCAAAATTTATAAGTTCTACAAGTTGTAAAGGGCTGAGGAAGATGGTTTTTAAATAAAGTGAGATCACATTTCGGAATGCAGCTCTAGCTCAGCCTAGACTGTAGAGGAAGGCAACAATAAAGGGTAGATGAGATCAGAAGTGACAATGCTTAAAAGGTCATCTTAACTAGTAGGCATATTTGGTAATTTAACATCCCAAGAAAGGTCCATAAAGAGGGAAAAGCAAGTTTGGGGCTCACTTCTGGTTCCTTTTTCAGCAGGGATTTAGAATGGAGAGTGAACCAAGGCAACCTGTACACTGATCTGTTAAAGGCTCTAATCTAGATCTCTGCACCCAAGGCTCAACTGCCTAGAACAAGTGGCCAGTGAATGCTTACGCAAATCAGTACCACCACCCTGTCTTCCCCCAGTCAGCCTCTTGGTAATTATCTAAGGACATACCTCACATGCAAAGGAAAATATCTTTCTTCTGCAGATCTGAGAAGAATTCTGTCTTATTTTCTTTAGTCCTGACTTTTATATTCTAAAATAAAATTCCTTTTAAGTCCATCTCTAACCTGTTCCTCAGTATAGAGAACATTAAACTATTAGGCACTAATGGCTTTAAAAAAAATAAAAAGGTCTATTCTCCTAACCTGAACCTCAGACAAGTACACACTTCTCCTGTGGAGAGCAGAAGAAAAAAGAAGATACGCACAAAGACACACATTCCTTTACCCTTCAAAATTGCCAACATCCCCCATGTGCATACACAGCCATGCACACTTCCGAGATTCACCCAAGGAAACACCGGATTTGAATCCCAGGAAAAGCCATAAATGTTCCGTGTTCTAAGGGATTGATCTGATGCATTTGGATTTAAACAGTCGATGAGGGATGCCTGGGTGGCTCAGTGGTTGAACATCTGCCTTCAGCTCAGGTCATGATCCTGGAGTCCTGGGATCGAGTCTCACATCAGGCTTCCCACATGGAGCCTGCTTCTCCCTCAGCCTGTGTCTCTACCTCTCTCTGTGTCTCTCATGAGTAAATAAATAAAATTCTTTAAAAAAAATAAACAGTCGATGGACTGAAACAACAGCTAAACACCAGCAAGTGTGCCTTTTCTAAAAATGAGAGAGACAATGCAACTATCACACATAGCTCTTGCTTTGGCCAAAGGTCATGAAAGTCAAATATAAAATCTGAAGGCCATTTTGAGTGTCCTTCCTACAGGGCATGATCAGTAAATGGCATAGCTTGGCCAACCAAATATCCTGGTGAACAGAACATTTAAAACACACGCGGATTAGGCAGGCATCACCAACTCTCAATTTCGTATGACAACTATATTAAGCGGTTGGATCTTCCTGAGATACTTCATAAGGATCGTACTGCGAATCGTCATTAGCCTCGTGAGGCAGGAAAGCGCTGATCACCAGAATACCCACTAACAGCTCCCAGTATACAGCTGAATAATAAAACTGCCTTTCTTCCAGGCTTAGATCAAGGACCAAAAATATCTTATGCGTATCCTTGAGCACCGAACATGGATGCAGCAAATAAAAATTGCAATCGCCTGAGCTTCCCCTTACTCTACAGCCTGACAGTCCTTAATGAGTAGACAAATGTTAGTTGGCAAAAGGTCATATGTTGGCCTCCTCACCTTCATCTGAACAGGGACAGCAAGGCAGGGCAAGCCATTCACACGGCCCCAGCTCCATCCCATCCCAGGGGAGTTAGAAACAACCGGAAAGCTCTGCCCCAGGGTCCCTCCCAGGACCTTGCCGCAGCTGGCCCTCTGGTGAGTAGGTACAGCTCACAGGGAGCCAGAACGGCCACCTTCCCAGCCTCCTCACCTCTCCTCGTTGATGCCACACATGCGAATCCGGTCAGAACTGGTCCAGTTGTGCACGCCGCTGTAGAGTGGTGCTGTCGAGATCATGACAGCCACTCACCACCAGATAGGACCTGCTGTGGCCGCTCCCCCTGAGGAAAAAGAACTCCAAAAAATCAAAACTCCTGACAGGGACAGCTGCTTGAACCACCTTTATTGGGGAAACATTGAAATAAAGGCAATAATAGCACCAAAATGGCAAAGCAGTCTCTCCCACAAGCCAGCCTGCTATGGAAAATTAAGGTCCAAATGAGGATGAGGCCACACCAGCTTTCCAGGAATCCATAGGTTTCAGGATGGAGACAAGGGTGCTGTTAATCACCTAGAGCGATTTTTAAAATTATCTTAAAGACAGATATGCTAGAGTGTTCAAGGAAATTCAATCTATTCCAGACAAATGAGATGACAGTATATTTTTCCACACACATTTAGCCTAACCAACTACAATTAGAGGGTTGTTCCCATATATGAACAATGCATTGAAAGACTACTGGGGATCTTTTTCTCGTCAACTCTCTAATCCATGGGTACTGAAGTATTTGAGTGACGTACCAATTTAAGTTCTCCAGAGGAAGCACACACTTTCTTTATAAGTCCTTCAAAAATACTGTTCTGATTTTGACTTGGGAATTCTATAGATCTAACACACATATTTAAGCGGGTTTAAAGCTCCCTCAAAATCAGATGCAATACTCCTTCTACTCTGACCACAAACAAGCAAACAAACAAAAAACAATGTTCCATCACAAACCACACATTTCTGTCCTTGTCCCTATCAGCCTTGTCATCCCTGTGACCTACCACCCCCTTCAGCAGCTAATGTCCAGCTGTCGCTGTTGACAACCACTGCACAGCCAATTCACCTAGAGAAAGACGCATCGGGGAAAAAGAGGTTTACCCAATGAGCTTGTCTTGAGACCCTTTAACTCCCAAGTTAGCTAAAAGTCTTCTTCATCAAAGCTCGACTGAACAGAACCCTACAGTGATCAGAATTTTCTGCTGTTCTCCACTTTCCCAAGAAGTAAATCAGTACAATACAGTCACATCAGGGGTTTGTTTCACTTATTCTCTATATAATTTTCAGAGATTGTCCATGTTCAACATAAGAGCACTTATTCATTCAACATTTATTGAACTCCTACTATGTGCCAGCACTCTCCTAGGCACTGGGGAGTCAACCATTACCCAAAAAGACCCCAAACCCCTGCCTTCATGGAATTTATATTCTAGCGGGATGAGACGGACAATACACATGTTAAATGATTCCTATTATAGGATGTTAGAAGGTGGTGTAACACACACTAAGGGGCATGGCGATGGTGGGGGCGCACAGAATGGGCTATGGTTTTCAGAGGGGGGTAATCAGCGTAGGCCTGGCTGAGGAGACATTTAAGCATCCTAAAGAAAATAAATAAACAAACAAATAAACATCCTGAAGGAAGCGAAGGGGTGAGCCATGTGCATATCTGGGGGAAGAGCATTCCCATAGAGGGAATAATCTATGCAAAGGTCCTAGGGCAGGAGGCTATGTGCCAAGATCAAGAAAGAGCCAGTAGGCCAGATGGCTGGTGCAGAGGCTCCAAGCAAGGGAGGGAGGCAATATGGGGACAGTAGAGCCACAGCCCCCCATTCTCGTCCTTGTCCATATCCTGCTTCCTCTCTCCACAGCATAGGATACTGCTGCCCTTGCCTGTCTTTGTACTTGCCCATCTCTTGGTTTTCCTGACCTGGTGCCTGCTTGCTTCTCCAGGGATTTCTCTCTCTCCTCCCTCCCCAGAACCCTAGCCTGAGTCCTGCTTGTCTCTCCTCACCTCTGCCAGGCCCCATCTCTCCCCTTTGCCTCTTTTTTTCCCTACCTCCATCTCACTTTCTCTCTCTTTCCCTTCCCCTTTTCCTCTCAATTTCTCTTTCTAGTCCCCTCTATTGCTCCTCCTCACCTCCCTCTTCCCCCTATTATTCTCCTAGCCCCCCCTCTTCCTTGCTCCTCCTTTCCCTCTCCCATTTCTCTTGGCACAATTGGCGCACCCCCACCTTCTTCCCCTTCCCACCTTTCTTGCCCATCCTTTCCTCCTTTCTTTCCTCATCCTTGTTTTCCCTCCAGGCTCCCCTCTCTCCTCCCTCTCCTCCTCCTCCTTCCCTTTTTCCTCCCCCTGCGCCTCCTCCCCTCTACTCTTTGTCCCCGCCACAGCCTTCAGTCTCCCTCTCTAGTCTTTCAGTCTCCTTCTGTCTCCTTTGCCCTTTTTCTGCCTCTTTCTGTCTCTCTTAGCTCAGCCTGGCTCTCCCCTACCCCTCCCCTACCCCACCTCTCTCATGAGTGTGTGTGGGGGCAGGTGGGTGTGTGAACCCTGTCCCTCCTTCTCTCCAGCTCCTGAGCTCCCCTAGTTGTAACTCTCCCTTTCCACCCCCCCCCCACCAAAGACTCCCAAATCTGTATCTCTAGCCCTGACCTCTCTCCTTAGACCCAGACCAGAATTTCCAGCTGCCAGCAACTCGCTGTTAATTGGATGTCCACCAAGCCCCTCAAACTCAATGTGTCTCAAACCGAACTCATTATCTGTTCTCATAAACCTGCTCCCCACCCCCCACGCCCAGCATGTTTCCTATCTTAGTTAATGGCACCACTATCCCCCCGCCTGGAAATTTCAGCGGCTTGTCTTCAACTCCATCGCTGCCCACAGCCAATCAGGAGTCGAGCCTTAATAATGCCATCTCCATCCTCTCCTTCTGCCCCTTCTTGCCACCATCCTGATGTAGGCCCTCATCATCTCTCACCCAGAATATTACAATAGCCTCTTAACTGGTCCCTCTGCCTCCAATTTCTTGATTTTACAATCAATTCATCTTCTAAAGCACCAGTTCGATCACGTCACCCCCTCCCTCCTCAAAAGCTTTCAGTAGCTTTCCTGTCTTCAGAATCAAGCCCAAATTTCTTAGCACAGCAACGTGGGCTAAGAAGCCTCCCTGACCTGGCCTCAAACCTCCTCTGGTCTCCTCTTTGGCCACATCCTGCTATTTTCCTGCTGCCTCTGCCGTCCCAGCTCCTGACCCTTCCCTGAATAGATCATCCAGTTTCAGGACTTTGCTGTTTCCTCACTAACCCTGAAATGGCCTCTTCTGCGCCCCTCCTCCTCTGTCACCCCTCAAAGCCTGGCTTAAATGTCATCGTGTCATCTCCCCGGCCCCTGATCGGTTAACTCTTCCCTCTCTGGTTCTCCTCACGGCACTGATTCTTACTCTGCAGTGTGGTTAGCCAGGGGTGTGGCATGTGTCTCCACCAATCAAGCTACTTAAGGTAAGAAATTCTGTCTTTTCTGTCTCTGGTTTCTCTGCAATGTCTTGCAGATAGTAAGTACTCAGTAAATGAGTGTTATGTGGAACTGAATCCTGGATGAGAAATTGAGGTGGTGACCCTGAGAAATTACAAGAAGCAAAATCAACCCCCCCTAAAAGTGTCCACCAGGCTTAGTTACTGTAGACAAGAATGCTGTATTTCCCTGAAAGCACCATGCATTGCCCATAGCTCACCCCTGGCAGCTACGCCATTCCAGCATAGTTCATTGTCTCTGAGCTATTTTGCACCTCTGTAAATTGCAGGTAACTGATGGATATGCAAACTCTGTCTTGTCCCATAGAGTTTGGATTGACTTCCCTCCCCATTGTGGAAAAACCAGTTTTGCCTCCATTTGCAATTCAATTCCTTTACTCCATATAAATTTGTGCTTTTGGACTTTTTCTTTGAACCAGCTCTAACATCTATCTGGTTCCCTTGTTGATTAATGAGTAAAATAAAATCTTCAACGCATGTTCATTTTTATATCTGTACAAGACTCATGGTTTTACCTTTTTCTGACAATTATCCTTAACATTCCTAAGACAGTTATGTGGGTTAACACATAATTTTAGAAAGATTTCAACAAAGGGTAAGACAAATGGATTGACTGTCCCCCCTGTTTCACATCAGTTTACCAGGACCCCATCCCATCACTGAGCCTCCTGGTCAATCAAGTTTTAACTTTTTCTTAGAATATCTTGGAATATCCTAGCTCAACAACAGCTCAGGGGCACCTGGGTGGCTCAGTCAGATAAATGTCCAACTCTTGATCTCAGCGCAAGTCTTAATCTCATGGTTGGTAGTGAGCTTGAGCCCATGTTGGGGCTCCATGCTGGGCATGGAGCCTACTTTAAATAAAAAACCAAAACACAACAACAGTTCAGCCTACTGACTGATATGCCAGGTACTTTTAAAAAATCTTTTTTCCCTATGAAGCATTAGAAGAATCAAGCAATAAAAGGGGTCATACTTGCATAAAATGAATTTTAACACAAAGTATAAGTTTTAGTATCTATCTGAATACCTGTAGGCAGCAGATATAAGTCAGTCACCATTGCTTTTTCACTCTTGGGCTTATTTTTGTTCTATTTAGAGAGGATTGGTAGTTTGTAGGGCCTGGGACAGGAATCAGAGGCAGGCAGGGAATGAATCCTGGCACTTGAAAACAGAACATACAAAATATCTCCACCTAGATAAAGGAGTTTTTAGATCCCCCAAAACCACAATAACAACAACAACAACAAAAGAAAACCAAGCAAAAACCAAAGTAATTACTAGACAAAACCACACATTTTAGCACTACCTGGAGGCACCGTCATTTTCACAAGATCCTAAAGACAGAATATTTCCTTCACCTTGGCTTCCCAATCTTCTGTTAGGAATTTCTTAGGGCAACCTCTCTTCCTATGTAGAGCCCACTGCTGCTATTAACAGTAGCCTTTGCAGAGGAGGGGAGGAGAGGGGTAGAACTCACAGACAAGAGGGCACTGAGCTAAATGGTCTACATAAGAAGACAAGACTAGTCCTCCTGAGTCAGAGAACAAGCAAAGGGAACTTCCAAAGAAGCACTGACTGGTGTCAATGTCCACACAGCACAGGAGGAGTCAAAATGGCTAATGTACACCAATGTTTCCTAAGCCAGAATCACCAAGGTACTTGTTCAAACTAGAGGTTCGTAAGTTTCAGCCCTGGAGATTCTGGTTCAGTAGGCCTAGTGTTTTGTTTCGTCCTTATCATATCCAATCAAATTAGTAACCATTCTACTGTACACTACTTCTCAGGAGAGGTAAGAAAAAAGGAAAAACCCTACAGACATACCACACTTGGTAGATTCTGCTGGTGTACACACTTAGGTACCGACTTGCTTCTGCTCACAGAGCCCGACTGACATGTGGTATGCTTTCTCAATGTCTCTCTTGCTCTTTCCGATGGGAACCATCACATGAAAGGCTGAAGGCAAAGCTCCTAAAAGGAACTTCGAAGAAACCTGGTAATCCCGAGTGGCTCAGGAAGCACAGGCACAAGGATACAAAATACCTCAAAGGACTTTCCCAGATATCACAACCATGTAATTGTTAAGAAATGAACAGCTGCATGGCCCCAGACTCAAATGCTGGTCACTGCCTGGAAGGCAGTGGGACCACTGTGAGCTATCCCCACTTTGGAGGGAAAAACTCAAAAGGCACATCCAACTCACAGTGAGAACAAAGGAGAGCACATGCTCCACCAACCCGACGGGATAAAGCACTGGCTGAAAAAATAAAGACATGCACCGTTTCGATTTAGCAGGCACATGCACACACCTTAAGTAGAGGGACCGACCAAGATCCAAGGGGATGAATCTAGCAAGCCAACAGCAGAAAGTAAGCAGTCAGACATAATTGGCACACCACAAAACAGGGGAAGCCAAAAAGAAAATGGACTAACAGGAGAGCAATAACTTTAAAACGGTGAAAATAGCAGCTAAGCTAAGGGCGAGCAGGTAGTAGAAGACAAACCATAATGAAGCAGAGATCTTTCCCCCAGAAAATCCAAAAGAAAAGAAAAAAACACTAGAAGACAAGGGCAGGTGTGGAAGGCATAAAAGAGAAGCCCACAGAATATAACAACTAAAAGAGAAAAAATGAAATAGGGGAACCTGAGATATTTCACCATCATGGGCCAAACTGAAACACTATGGGGAAGCACTGAACACAGACATTTTAGAAAAGTTTAGATAGAATATGTTATCAAAAGGGGAAGAACATCAAATTATAATCCAAGTCAGGGTTAGGGGAGCTGGTAACAGGAGATGGGCAGCACAAAAATCTCAAAGGAGATTTTACAGATTGGGTGGACATTTTTTGTTTTGTTTTGAAATGAAGATGCCAAAACAAGCATATTTCACAACAACTACAAGCAAAAGTATGGTCATCATGCGTATGAGGAAGAGAAGGGCATGAAAGGTGGTAACACAGCATCTATCTGACAAAATGTCTTTACCTTGGTAAAACGTTAACCTTGAACATGGCTGGACAGGGTGTTTCTCCAGTGAGTTCCCCAGAATCACGTAGATTTCTTGGTAACCAAAGACCCTCTATGTGCAGAACAATTGGGCGCTGGTAACATATGCAATACAACTAGGCCCCTTACATATAGCACGAAACCTGCCCGTTTATTCATGGCTGGACTCTTACCACCTAGCCAATACATTAGAAATTCAAGATTAAGGTCTCAGTTAACTAAATCTGGTAGTACTCCTCCAGGCTTCTTTTGGTTCATATTGTCTGGTGACCTGGAAGCAATTATGATTTTAAAAAATGAAAGAGCCGGAAAATATTCTTCTTGAAGCCTGGCCCTGAATCTGTTCTCAAGAGAATAGGCCAGTAGATGTTTAAGAAGGAGGGTTGGGTCAGTGATGACTAATGTGTAACGAAAACCAACTTTGGGACCTATTGCTCCAGCAGAAATTCAGAGCTCTGGGCACAGCTCCCATAAGACAGAGACATCCACCTTCAAACCTCACAAAATCAAAGGAGAAGCCAGCCCATTACCCCACTTTGGAAAAAGTGGCCTCTAAGACACCCCCAAGGAGATCCAAGAGACCATTGGCATTTAGATCCAAGGGCTGAAGGGAAGAGGCTAGGACTTCCGTCTAGTCATTGAAGTGCCTTTAGAGAGAGGTCAAAATGTCTCAAAATCAGTGTTTTCAACAGGAAAGTGTACCCATACCTAATAAGGATAACTTTACCTGCCTTTAGATATGGAACCCCTACCACAGATCTGACTCTCCCTGTTGCTTTGCCTTCTTCCATGTGTACTCAACAGGAGACTAGTGTTCCTGTTTTCCCTACTTAATCGTATATCCCAAACCTCATCCCCTCATGAGGAAGTTCTCCCAATGTAAATTGTCCTAATTTAATGATTTCCCATAGAAAGATATTCTAATATCTTCCACAGGCTTTCCCTCCAATATCTACATCCCCTTACCTTTCCCTACCATTAACCAAATATCATTCCCTGAAACTCGAGAGTCCCTTATACATGCCCCAATCACTTTACTTTGCTTCCCTTCATGCAAATAGATTCCTCTATCACTACACACCACCATACACAAATACACACACACACACACACACACACACACACACACAATCAACTAGAAATAATCTGCTGGGCAACTGAAAGGAGGAAGGGGCCCTCTGCACTGTTCATCCCAGCCTTCTGCCTGACTAATCTACTGTAGCACTTTCTAGTTCCCCTGGGGGGTTTTTTCTACCCAAATATTTCTACTGGTTCTACCCCAAGGGATAAGTCTTATAGGAGACACTGCATCTTGTTCCCAGATACATTTAATTCCTCTATTTACTGAGAAGACTAAGTAGTTGCCCGCATGCGGCTATAGCATGAACACCTTCATAGACTCCTTGCTACTTCCATGTTTAAAAACCTGGCCCATAAACATTTATGAGACTGTTGGATACAAAACTATTTTAACTATCTGTTAAACATACAAGAGTTTGGGACGCCTGGGTGGCTCAGTGGTTGAGCGTTTGCCTTTGGCTCAGGGTGTGATCCTGGAGTCCTGGGATCGAGTCCTGCATTGGGCTCCCTGCATGGAGCCCACTTCTCCTCCCTCTGCCTGTGTCTCTGCCTCTGTGTGTGTGTGTGTGTGTGTGACTATCATAAATAAATAAAAATTTAAATAAATAAACAAACAAACAAACAAACATACAAGAGCTTACTCATTCAAATGAATGTAGTTACCTTGACTGGCCAGGGCTTGCAATCTCCCTGCACGCTTCGGAGATTACTATTACCATCCTAACCCTTTCCAATCCCAACCATACTCTTTCTCAATTGCCTCACTAGTGCTGGATCCCCACTCATTCAGAGGCAATTTGATGTTTAAAAACTGCCAAAATCGGGCAGCCCAGGTGGCTCAGTGGTTTAGCACCGCCTTCAGCCCAGGGTGTGATCCTGGAGACCCGGGATTGAGTCCCATGTCAGGCTCTCTTCCTGGAGCCTGCTTCTCCCTCTGCCTGTGTCTCTGCCTCTCTCTCTCTCTGTGTCTCTCATGAATAAATAAATAAAATCTTAAACAAAACAAAACAAAACAACCCTGCCAAAATCCATTCAGAGCCTAGATCTAGTCACACAGTAGCAACACTGCTGAAGAGTGATATAGTCTATTATCCAGAGCCTGTACTGTGTGTGTGTTGGAGGGTGGTTGGGGAGAGCATTTTCAGCCCCTACCTGCCAGCCTCTCTAGTCCCCCATTATGTCCATTTACTGCATCATCTGCAAAATGGGAATAAATGAGTCCCTACTTCAAGTTGAGAATAGGAGACACCGGGCTGGGTCAGTCAGGAGAGTGTGTGACTCTTGATCTGAGGGTCATGAGTTCAAGCCGCACGTTAGGTGTGGAGCTTGCTTTAAAAAAATAAAGTTGAAGGACCAAAGGTAATCAATTCCAACAATAAAGGAGGAAAAAAGCAAAAGTTTTCATCTCTCACCATTTTCTTTTTTATCTCTCACCATTTTCATACCACCAGTTTGTTTAGCTTTTCTACCCACTGCCGTACTTTTTCCCTATTATTCAAATAGTACTTCCATCTCCTGCTGTAAGGAAATAATTTTACCCCATTTAAGGAAAACATCTCATCATAGCTTTATACTAGCTAGACCTAGGATCTAGCCACAAGACTTTATGCCACTTCTAGATATCACCAATTGCTAGAAAACCTAAGCGATCACCATGAAATTCATCAGTCCTTTTCAAAATGCAAAGCCACCTCAAAATGGCACTTTAAGTAACTATGGTCATTTTTTTTTTTAGCACTTCTCATTTCTCCTAGATGAAAAATAAGAGTTGGCTTTCCTCAGTCTCGGTCTTCAGAAGAACCATGTGAATATTTGGTGTGTCTTTCACACTTGAAAGTTGGATCATTGCCATCTGAGACCTGAATCCCTTTTGGGAGCTTCTGTGTCTTCCATGCCACGGACTTTGACAGTGGCCCTTGGGCATCTCCATTTCAATATACTGCATTCATGATATGGAATTTTTCATCTAAAGAGGATTCCTCCTCAACAAACTTTTGCCTTTTTTTGTCTCCTGGACCTCCCACACAAATATTTGGAAAAGCCATTATCAGACTATTTTTTCTACTCTCACCAACTCATTTTATATAAATTACTCATATATATAAATATATACACATACATATATAGTATATATACACATATATACTTATCATAGTATATATACGATAGAGTATATACATATAATGCATATGTATGTGTATATACAGTATATAGTATTTATACACATTATGTGTATGTGTATATATAATATATAGTACATACATATAATGTATGCATATATATTATATAATATATACGCATACATATAATGTATGCGTATATATTATATAATATATATGCATACACATAGTGTATATGTAATGTGTATGTGTATATAATAACATATAGTATATATATATAGTATGTGGGTACACACACACAATTACCTCACAGAGTTTCGAACTCTCAGTATTGACTCAACCTCTTACCAATCTACAGGTTCCCCAAGGCTAGAAAGAATATTTTCTATTTCTTTTAATCACCACTCCCAATAGTGTCTAGCATAATACAAGGCATATAGTATGTGCTCAGTGAATACTTACTAAACTACTGGGAAAAACTGAAATCCTCTCTAGGTCATATGGAAACCAAGAATCCCTGTAAAAAGCACTGGGTCTGTGGATGCCTTTTACTTCCCTTACTCTCACATACACTTTCTCTTCCTTCTTTTCCTTGCTTCCACAATAAAGACAGTCACAGAAATACAATCAGGCCAGGGCAAAACAAAGTCAACTTCCAGTTATCTGAGCGTGGTTTAGCCGCAGCTAATTTTTAAACCCAGCCAATTGATGGACTGCCTTCTGCTACTTATAGTAGATGTGTACTCAGGGAACAACGCATTTTAATGTCTGCCTGAGCAGAATATAAATTGGAAGGTAAATCTGCTGGGTAGGGGGACAGGTAGAGAATAATAACACATTTCCAAGCCAAAAAAAATTTATTAATTTGTGAACTAATCTATTGTTTGAAATTGGCCTGCTATCACTCTCTCCCTATATTGGCATAGCTGACTGTTGGCATCAAAGTCCACTCTGGTTGCAGAAAGGATCTCTATATTATAGTCCATCTTTTTTCAGTGTTGAGAAGTTTGGTTTGGTGATACCTGAAGTATTTGAAACACGTTTTCAACCATCCAATCACTGATGAACATCCTTGTCATAGAGCCATAAGAGACCCAGGCTCTATCTACCAGCCTTTGTAGAACTTCCAGATGTCAGAGACATCTGGAAAGCCCAACCAGTCATAATTAAATACAGCAGCCCTTTTCAGAAAGCAATGGTTGTTTAAAATGTCACCCTAGTAAACTAGGCTTGGGTCATTTTTTAAGCATAGCCCAAAATGTCCCCTAAAGTTTCAACTGGATATACAGTCTTCAGTTCCTGCCCTGAAATACTGAGCAGTGTTACAGCACAGCTGCTAAAGAAGCTGCCACTTCCACCTCAAAGGTGGATGCAATAATGGAGTGATGAGCCAAGCTATTTCTTCCTATCACACTGTAAATGCTAAATATGTACTAATACAACAGGAATATGGAGAAAGAGCACAGAGAATCAAGATATATGGGGAGTGCTCAAGAGCCATTTATGGTTTTTATTCTGCCACCATGTTTACCATAGAGTAATATAAAAGGTCATAGGACTCAACGGAATAAGAAAAACTAGATTATAATATAATAATAGATGCCATTTATTGGGCTCCTGCTATGGACCTGGTCTGCTATGTAGATATCATCTTGTGCAATCCTCAGAGTACCGTGAAACTGGGGTTATCATCCTCATTTTATAGATGAGAAAACTGAGGCTCAAGAAAGTTAAGTGATTTGCTTCCTGTCACACGGTTAGGGAGTACAACAGCAAGGACTCTAACTTAAGGCAGTATGTCTCCGAAGCCCTCCAGGTGATTCTGAGACATGCTAAAGTTTGAGAACCACTGCAAGACACTAACCTATATGAGGTGCGACCAAGTTAAACTGAGTAAAGCCTCATCATCATGAGACATCTAATCACCTCATGGATCCAGGTATAGAGTGCACTGACTCATCCTGGGGATCAGAGTCATGTACAGTGCACTTCTCTATAGAACTTGGAAAAATGAAAGCCTGCTTGTTTTCCTGGTCCCGGGACACAAACATTATAGCAAAACTTGACTATACCCTTAAATGGCACTAAGATTTCTAGGCATACCTTAGCAATGAGGTAACAAATTTTGTTCCTTAGCCGACAGTTGGTAAAGAATCCTGAAACACAAAACTTTGCTGCCCCTCAGTACTCTCAATTCTTCACGGACACTTAACTTAAGATCTTCTTAAAATCCAAATGAAGACATATCCCGCCTCACATACTCTCAACGAATAAATCTGAAAATCACCACATTTTACAAATAATAAATCATCACTCTTCAAATTCATCACAATTCATTGACCAGGGAAAATATGACCTTGACATGCAGCCTGCAGCCACTTTTTAAACAATTATCCATTTTTAAATGTTTTATGGGGAAAGGATGGCTTCTGCTTAAAAAGGGGTGGGGGAATGCCTGGTGGCTCAGTGGTTAAGCCTCTGCCTTCACACTCAGGGCCTGATCCCAGGGTCCTGGGATCAAGTCCCACATTGCTTCCCCTCGGAGAGCCTGCTTCTCCCTCTGCCTATGTATGTCTCTGCCTCTCTCTGTGTCTTTCATGAATAAATAAATAAAATCTTTTTAAAAAGGGGGGGGAGAGGGAAAAAGAACAGCATATTTGAATTATGGGGATTGAAGGCAGAGTTAAATTTTACTCTTGACCAAAATTCAACTTCAGTTCACCAAAGAAAGTTTTTGTCATGAAAGACTGCTTTCAAGTTATGAACAGTGGGAAAGGGTACAATTTAGAAAAAGAACAGTTTCTACATTACTTAAAGGATAACCATTCAAAAACTGGCATTAAGAAATCCCAGTTAGTATGTAAGATTATGTAAAATACTGTACTAGCATCCTAGTGGCCAAAAGATAGATTACCTCTTATTACCTCCCTCTTTGGCCATCCTGACACTAAACCTTCTGGCAAGCACAGACTCATACCTCACTGGAACTCCAGCATTAAGAAATTTCCTTTCCTTCTGAAAACTCGAAGGTCTAGGGTCTTCCTTCCCCACTTACGTAATCATCAGTGGCTTCTCCCCTTTCCCATCTGCTTTATACCAACAATGTCCACTTTCCCCGTGCTCTCTCTGTGCCACTCTAGTTAGTGTTCATTTTCCCACCAATCTTAACCATGAACTCCTCCTCTCTCAATCCCAGATGGTGGCTGGTGCTGGAAAACAGCTCTCTACCCTACTGTGGCCGTTCTATTCCTTCTCAAATTGAGCTCAGCTTGTAATCAATGAACCAGTCCAGATGCCCAACCCTTGATTAGCACCTCTCCTCCATACACCCACCCCACCCCTCAATTCTGGCCCAAGGCTCTAGGGCCGCTGTTCTTTATCCTGTTTCACTCTGGAATTTCCATAATTCACCTCCCTATATCTAGGATTCCTTCCACTTGCAGATGGAAAAACTGGTGTATTCCCACATTCTCCTTCTTTTAAGGCCATTCTACTTAGGTCAGTGAATTCCTTACCCCATCCAGTACCCTTATTTTAGTCTAAATTTTCTAACTAATGCTTAGACTTGTGAGCCCTGGATCTCAGCTAACCTCTACTTCCTGGGCTCTCCCAGGACAACAGCTATCCAAGGCAACTTTTTACTTTCCCTGACACTAGCTCTACATGACATGTGAGCAAACAAACATCTTCCCCCTTTGGCTCCTTATTCCACCCTCTTTCACATTCTGCATTTTTTAGCCTATATACTATCTCTAAATTCTCTATTTCCCTATGGGTATACATGTATATTTCTTCCTATAAGCCAGTTTCTCTCCAACCCTATTGTTACTCAAGATCGTCCTCTGTCTTGCACCAACCTTAATGATTCTAGCATGAAAGTGTAAAGAGCCTTCAAGGTTCTTCAAACTTTTTACTTTGGAAAACCTTAGCCTGGAAATTTCAGGGTTCCACTTTTTCCTTAGTTGGCCCTAACATGAAGCCAGTGATGATCACTTTTCTTCCCCCTTCACTGCCTAAACAACCTCCTCTTGACTTTTCCTTTTGTCTTCCTTCTTTCTAGTATTCAAATCATTTCCTCCCATAATTCTGTTCCCCTAAAAGAAGCCCCTCTCTGAAACCCATAATCCAAACTCATCATGTGAGGTTCTCTGGCACCTGTACTAAACTTTTTTTTCCTATGTAGTGAACTACAGCATGAATAAAGCAAACAGACCCCTGAAGGAAACCCTCTTGCTTCCCCAAAAAGTCTAGGCCACAGGGAGTTTATGCCTTACCAGCTCTAGGTCATCAAAACAGCCAGATCGCTGTGTGTCCTTGCTGCTGCCACCATTTCCTCTGGAACTCCCCTCCATTCTGCCCAATTCAGACTCCAACAACAGAACTCGCCAGGGACTTAGCTTTCTTCTGCTCTATCCCAATAATTTGCTGTATTTTCCTTATGGCCTATTCTAAGGAAACAGTCCTTCTTAACCTCCTCCTCCATCTAAGACACCGGGAGCCAGAATAGAAAGAAACCTACCCTTGCTGCATAGCTGGTAACAGGGTCAGCCCTCTTAAAGTCAATTTGAGTAAGGCTCTGTGCCCAATGGCCTGTGCCTCTTATCCTCCCCATCTATCCCAAAGGTGGCTGCCTCAGTTGCTTTATCAAGAGATGAGTCTGCCTATCAATGGCCACATAGCGGCTTACGTAAAACGACCATGTCCCTCTTAAACTCTATCAACCTTCAGATTCTCTTAACTTGAGTCACTAAGTCCCCTGCTCCTGCTAGCTCCCCTAGTCCTTCTTACTAACTTTGCTTTTCCATAAAAATTTTACAGGTTCCTCCCCCAAACTTTTGCTTCTATTTGGAGCCTCTGGGTGATTTTGGGGATTGGGTTATCCCATTTAATCCCCAGTGGGATCCTCCAAATTTCTTTAGTACCACATGCTGACATGGCCATCCAATTTGAGTAACCCTAAACTCTGCTCCATCTCCCCTAAAATAAAGCTCCCTCTATCCCAACATTCAAGGACAGGTTAGGTAAACAGAGAATGAGATGACCTTTAAAGTCCCTTCCAACCTTGGGATTTTATTACAAACCTAGTCCACTTCCAACACCAAATTCGTCCCCTGTTCATTTTCCCAACGTTTGTCAGGGGCCAGACTTTGAGAAATCCCCTTCTAAGCTGAAAGAGCCATGTGGCCAACCAGGATAACACTAACGTACAACTGCACCCCCAGAAGTCTCATCAAAGATTTTTGCAATTGTACTCCACCTCTGTGCGACGGGGACAATCTCCAAACTGCCTTGAGAGTATTCAGCTCCAGCACGAAGTTAGCAAGCCCCCTTCCCGCTCTCGCGTAAAGAGCCCCTAAACCCCGGGCTAGACGCATCCTCGCCAAGCGACGCCTGTCCTTACTGTCTACTCTAGGAGACACCAATAATGAATAAGTATCACCACATCGACAGCTTCCTACAGCCAACACTGAAAATTTCAAAACAATAAAACAAAAACATAGTGCTGGCCCTGGGGAAGGGGGGAGGTGCGGGCGGAACAGAAGGGCACCTCCAATGGCCTGGGCTGTTGGCCTCCCGGCTTGCGGTGTGCTTCCCTCTCGCCTTTCCCCTCGATCACATCTTTCCCTACAAAAATCTCCCGCCCCTCCATAACACGAAATCCCCAGCCGAGGTGCGGTCGGCTCCTCCCAGCCCTACCCCGGACGTCCCTCTGGCCCAGCCTTCCCCTCGGCGGGACCCCGGCGAGGAGGGCCCCCTCCACCGTCCAATTCACCTCCCTGTCCCTTCCCGGGCCTCTGGGCGCCCCTGCAGGGCTCTGTCCCGAAGCAGAACCTCAAGGAGCCAAGCCCACGAGGCCCGTCGCGGGACCCACCCCCCCTTCCTTCTCCCAGCACCTCGTCCTCCATGCACCCGGCCCCCGGGGCTCTTCGTCGTCGTCGTCCGGGCTCGTACCGCCCCCCGTCGGGGGCTCCACCCCCCGCCTGCCCCCGCCCCCAGGACGGCCCCCTCCCCACCACGCACCGCCTGCGCCCTCTGCCCCGGCACGGGACTCCCTTTGGCCTCCGTTCCCCGCCCAGAAGCGGCGGCGGCGGCGGCAGCAACGGCTGCGGCGGCCCCAGCAGGAGCAGCAGCGGCGGCGGCAGCGGCGGCGGCGGCAGCAGCGCCGCCCCGGCCCCGCCCCGCCGCCCGCCGGAGCCCCACGCCCCGCCCGCCCGCCCCGCCGCCGGACTGCTCCCCCCGAAGCCCACCAGTGAGCCCCCCCCACTTCCCAGCCGCGATCCGTTCGAATCCAGCTCCGCTGGGCCTGCTGTCTGTTCCTCACGCCCCTTAGGACCCGGGGTGGGGAGCCCTGGGGTTCGCGGCCATCCCTCTCCCTCCTTCAAGGGCTGAGGGATTGCCCCTGATCCCGAAACCCGGCCCCGTAACCGGAGCCTCCCTCCTTCCACCCCTCGGCTTCGCTCTCAGACCCCTTGCCTCAGGCCTGGCGCGGAGCGGGTGGAGAGCTTGAACGCCGAATCTCCCCCTGGCTTGCCGGGGCTAGTATGAATTGCCCCCATCTCATCCTCCTTCAATTTAAGCCCCCTCCCCGCCGCGCCCGGCCCGGCGGCCCCCGCCCCTACAGCGAGGGCAGCGGAGCCAGGGTGCTCCGAAGTCATCCCCCGCCTTTTTTCCAGGGACTCGGATAATTGCCCCTGCCCCCATCACAGCACTCCCACTCCCGAACCCAGGCCCCGCCGCCACCTAGGGGTACCCCTTACCCTATGGTTTCCGCACCCCAACACTGAGGAGAAAGCAGCCCTGAAGAGCAACCGTCGCACCTCCCCTCAGAGGTTGGAGGGTATTTTCTCCAGGTCTCTTCAAGACTTCATCACGGACAGCCGCCCCCCCAAAAAAACAAGCCCTTTCTCGCCCTGCCCTCCTGGCCAGCCTCCCTTCGGATCACTGGATCCTTGGATGGCGAGGTGGGGGGGTGCTGTTAGGGCCAGGTAGTTAACAAGACCGTAGCCTCCACCTCCCTTTCTGAGGAGTGGGGTAATTCCAATGGTTCCCCCCCAGGATCAACCCGACCCCCGTTTCCATGGAGACCCCCGCCCAGCCAGGAAGAAGACTCTCAGATCGTGGCGAACAAGTCTCACCTGGCTAAGGGAGAAGGGGGTGAGGAGGGGGTAGGGTAGGGCAGGGACGGGGTACGAAGGTGGAAGTGGAGGGGAGCTGTCCCGAAGGGAGGGGCGAGGGCAGAGCGAGCTCCAGGGAGCGCTACGTCCGGGGACACGAAGAGGACGGCGCCCCCGGGGGGCAAGCGGAGCGGCCGCGGGGCGAAGAAGGGACAGGGTTGAGGAAAGGCTTAAGATAGAAAGAAGCGGGTGGGGGGATACGAAAAAGCCGGGGAGTCAAAAGGGGTGGAGGGGTTGGGGGAGAGAAAAAAAAGACGCACCTGTTCCCGGGTCGGCTCCGCGGGGAGGCTCAGGCCGCCACCCGGGCTCCCTCTCACCCACTCTGAGCCTCCACCCGCCTAATACTGCCCCGATCTGATGCCCCCCTTCCGCCCCTTATCGCCACCGACCTCCTTCTCCTCTCTCTCGGCGGCGGCGGCGGTCGGACTCTAGGAACTGAGAGGAAGAAGGGAGGGCTCGGCAAAGCGGAGGAGAGACAGAGCCACACACTGGCAGCAGCCGCGGCAAGCGAAAGAGTGAGGGGGAGAGCGGTGTGTGTGTGTGTCTGTGTGTGCGAGCGAAGCCTGGTGGAGTGGGTGCCGGTCGCAGGGCTCGACGGGAAGTGGAGTCCGGCGGGGTTCGCGGGCGGCGCCAGCCGCCGCTCCACGGGACTACAACTCCCAGAATGCCACCTGTCGGGGGGGAGGAATGGGGAGGTGGAGGCGAAGGGAGGGAGCGAGCGAGAGAGGGAGGGACGAAAGCAGGGAGCAAGCGGCGGCGAAGGGGGCAGAGCCAAGCAGCCCCGGTGACACTGGGAGGGGAGGGGAGGAGGAGGGGATCGCTGCGAGGACCAAGCGGATTCCGGAGAGGGAGGCAGCAGCAGTGGCTGCAGCAAGCCGGGCAAAAAGCTAGACTCCCAGGAGAGGCGGAGGCGCTCAATCCTAGGGGCTGCAAGAGCCCCACGCCCCCAGCCCTCAATGCCCCTCGAATGAGAAGATTGAGGAAAGGAAAAGATCAGGGCGCTAAGGCCAGGGGTTTCTGTTTCTTTCCCCCCAAGGCTCTCCACCATATGCCCCGACCTGACTTTCTCAGGCCACTGGTGCCCGATCCAATGTGCAAATCCAGAGACCCCAGATCTCCCCTGTCGGGCAGCACAAAACAGACATTCAGTCCCCTTCTCCCAGGGACCTGAGGGAAGCCCCCTTGCTGGCAGGGCGTGACTCCCCCTTCTTCCCCGCCCCGGTCGTCGCCACCCCCCATGCCCCTCTCCAGAACCCTCCCCTGAAGCCTGGGCTCGCTTCTTCCTACCTCACAAGAAACGGAGTCCCTCCGGGGGCGACTACCCAGCCCCCTCCTTTATACTGGGTCGCTACCCACCAGTATCTCCTTAGCGTTGCCCCCCTCACCGAAGTAATAGTGGGGGCGACCCAAGTTGGATTGGTGGCTACTTTCTCTCAGAGACTAGCCGTCCTTGGCCACGCCGACCCTGTGTAGAGAAGAGAAGCACATTAATACCGCCCCCCCCCCAAAGTTCAGATCCCCGGGGAAAAGGCTTACAAGGAAAGTGGGGTTGGTAGTGGAAGTGAGCTGGGGGTGAATCTCAATCCTCAAACCTCGCTGTAGGCGTGGAAACCCAGGGATTCCTCCCTTTCCTTAGAAGCCATCAAATCGCTTGAGGGGGAAAAGGGGGTACGTTATCTTAACCCAAATGTCCACACGACTCGAAGCGACGCTACATATAGGAATAAGATACGAACTAGGCTGCTGCCGCGGGAGGGAGAGTATACTGCCGCCCCCGCCACGCCGTCGTCCACCCTCAAACACACACCCCTAGGGGAGTCAGATGGCCTAGGAAGTGGGGGGAGCCGGTGGGAGTGCAGGAGAGTGAAAGGGTTGTGGTAAGGAGGGTCCGCGGCCCCCTGAGAGCAAAATCCAGATGCTAGGAGGTGGGTGGGGGGTGCGGCATAAATGCAGACGGTGTCTTTCCTTGCTTTTCCCGGAATCGCCGCCAAACACCGTCTAACACTCGTAGTTGCTTACCAGTCAGTCCCCTAGCCCCATTTGTGCGCGTGAGGCGGCCGGAGCCCGGGAAGCCCGGGCACAAACTCCGCGGAAGCTGGCCTTCGCCGCCGCCGCGCCGCTGCGGGCCTCCCTCCCTCCGCTGTCGGCCCCGCGGATCTACCTTCGCCCCCGGCCGAGGCCAGACCCCGCTCGCAACTCCACGCCCCTACTCCACCCCCGGCTCCCCCCTTCGCCCTCTCCCCGCGGGTCCGGCCCAGCCCCTAGCGCCGCCCCGCCCTACCGCTCGGTCCCCAGCCCAGCAAGTGCCCCGAACTCGCCCCCCGCCCCCACGCCCAGGCCAGTCCGGCGGGGCCTGGTTTCCCCCTCCCGCCGCGCCCCGCCCCCGAATCCACGTCCTACTTCGCCACCCAACTCGGCCCGGTCCGGGTTCGGTCCGCGCCCAGGCCACTGGAGTCTCTGGTTCGGTCCAGTGTACGGCCACCCACCCCGCCCTTGCCTGGGTGCCGGCCTGGCCCGCTGCCTGCGCCCGCCGAGCCGGCCCAGGCGCGCGGTCCGGGTCTGGCTCCCGGTGCCGGCCTCGGTCCCAGCGGCGTTGCCGCGTCTCGCCACGAGGGCTCGGTCCACGCAAGATCTGAACCCGCGCGGGGTGGGGGCCGCGGAAAGCAAGTTTCTTTATCTTCCCTCCGCCCCCGCCGCAGGGCCGCGCCATCCCCCACCCCCCACGGCGCCCCTTCACCTGGGCAGAGCCCCCCCCGGCCGCTGTCGCAACTTTGCTCTTCTCCACGCCGCCGGGGAAGCGGGCGAAGCGAGAGGAGGAGGGAGGTGGCGGGGGGGTGCTGGGATCAGGCCTCTGGGCTCCGGGAGGACACGTGGGGGAGGAGGGGAAGGAGGAGGAGGAGGAAGGGGGGGCGGGCCTGCAGTTCTCGGGGCTCCCCCTGCCAGCCCCGGGGAAGCCGGAACCTCTCCGGGCAGCCACAGACCCCGCACTGGCCACGAGGGAAGAACGGAGCCACCTTCCCCGGCCAGCCCCCAGCTCCAGGAAGGGGGGGGCGGAGAGCAACGCCGCTCGGGGTCGGAGAGCGAGCGTTTTCGCTCGTGCTTTATGTGTGACTCTCTATCTCCGTTTAGCCTCCGTATATGGGGGGGCGTGGGGTCTTGCATGCAAGGGGCGGCGCGCGCCCGCCGGACGCCCCGCCCCTTCCCCGGCCCCCCACTTCCCTAACCCGGGCGACCTCGGTGCAAGGCTCTGGCGCTCGTGCACCGAGGCCGCCCGCGGGCGCAGCCCCAGCCCCGGCGCCGAAGTGGGACAGGTGCCGGGGAAGGGGAAATGCCGGGGCTCGCTGCCTTGCCTCGCGTCTCCCGAGCGGCCCACCCTTCGTGGCAACCTTCGGTGCTGCAAACCCTCTGGGCTGCTTTCAAAGGATAGCCCCTGGCCCGAGCGTGGAGGCACCTTTGGGGAGGGGGTGCCTGGAGCGAGAGGCCCGAGGGAGGAGGGAGGAGGGAGGAGGGAGGAGGAGGGGGATGAAAGGTCTGTAAATGGGGAAGCCTGAACGACTTGGGGCCGAAAACCTGGCTCGAGGAAAACTCTTGGCTTCTGCCCGCTCCCCCCCCCCCACCCTCCCAGGTTCCTCAGTCACCAAACCGAGCCCCCTTGACCCTTACCCTTTACTCTAATGACTCCCCGCCTGGCCAAAGGAATAAATCCTCATATGTGTTTACATCCCAGGCCATCCTGCCAACCCCAGGACTGAAGAGCTGAAAAGCCTGCGGTCCACATTGGAACTCTGATGACTTTACATTAACTCCGAGGAGGAGAGTAGCTTGCGAAGGAGCTGAAGCTAACGGCAGACTTGCTTTCAGTATTAGGGTGTTTCTTAGCAGCTCCAACCCTGAACCCGTGGTTGGGACTTCAAAGGCATCGCCTCAGCATAGAGGGTATTCGGGGAGGTGCCCAGCAGTTCCTGGAGGGTTCAGGGCTTTGTAAACACGGAATGCAAAATGAATAGCAGGAATTTGAAAAAAAAATCTTTATGTGCAGATATATTGATATTATTTATTATATATTTATCTATACTAAGGAAGCCAGAGGGTCATTTGGACTAGAAGGAAGCCCTGATGGATTAATGTCTTCCTCCTCCTCCTCCTCCCTGCCCCCCTCTTTTGTCCCAGGCCCACAGAGGTTCCATCTCTAAGCTATGGGGTGTCTTCTTTCTGTTGAAAGGACTTTAGAGATGGCAGGTGAGACTTGCCGGGTATGTCTCCCTCACCTGGTTTAAAGGAGGAGTATTGTGGAGGAGGGTAAGCCACAAAGGTAGCAGTGGCTTTTCTGTTGTCTAAGGCCTGGTGTTCTGTGACCCCTCTGGATTGTCCTCAACAGCCTCAAAATGTACTGCCAGCAACGTGAACATATCACTTGCCATTTTGCTTGCTTTGGGAACTTCTTCCCTAGCTGTCTTACTTGGTCATTCCCACCCTCCTGTACATACTCCGCCCCCAACACACACACACTTTAAAAAATGTTTGACCTAAGTTGCACCAAGGGAAAGTGAAAATTTGAAAAAGATTCCTTTAAACTAATCAACATACAAATTCTAAAGGTATTATTAAGGTCGGAGGGATCACCTCTATTGGGCCTAATAATGCAGGCCCCACCGATTCTGCTTTGATTTAAATTAGCTGTCTTTGCTGATTTTAATTCATCTGGTAATTACTAAATTTCCACTTCTCTTAAGGGTCTTGGGGCCCTGGGGCTACTTTTTTCTTTGCTTTGAGGCTGAAATGGATTCTGGACACCTCTGTTCTCCATTCATCTGTATCTCACCATTTGGCTGCATCATTTATCTGGTGAAATGAACATTGGGGCAAGATGGTTATTTCCTGGCTCAAGCTCCAGCTTCTCTGAGCCCTTCCTGTTGGGGGCCACACTTCCTGCCCTATGGGAGGTGATGGGAAATCAAGGAGCAGGGTAGGGAGAGCTGTGGGAAACCTTGTAAAGAGTAGAGATTAATGATTATTTTATTTGAGGCTAGAACCACAACACAATCATAATAATACCCTTGTACAATGTCAGGATGTCTACAAAGCCCTTCCACTTGTGTTATTTCATTTGTTTCTCACTACAACTCTTGATTTTGTAATTGAGAAAACTGAGTCTTTGAGCATCTATGAGTGGCTTATTTAAGTCATATGGTGGGGCAGCCCGGGTGGCTCAGTGGTTTAGCACTGCATTAGGCCCAAGTTGTGATCCTGGAGGCCCAGGATCAAGTCTCACATCAGGCTCCCTGCATGGAGCCTGCTTCTCCCTCTGCCTGTGTCTCTCGCTCTATGTCTCTCATGAATAAATAAATAAAATTTTTTAAAAATAAAATTAAGTCACATAGCTAGTGAGTTCCTGAACCAGGACTCAATCCCAGCAATCCTGATCCCACATCCAGAGTTCTTTTCAACATGGCATAGCACCCCCATGTCATGCCAAAATGTTCCTTTTCATGCAGATTTTTAAATAATTGTTTCTTCCATCAATAACAGCTACTGGCCTGGACTCTCAGAGAGTCCGCATGGTGTAACGGAAAGAGGACTGTTTAGAGAGTTCTGAGAACCAAATCCTAGTTCTGTCTTGTTGATGGCTAGCAGTAGGACCTCAAGCAAGACCCAACATTGGAGTAGTGCTAGCTTAATGCCAGATACTATGTTTTGGGTCTTCCTCTCAATTCTAAAATATGGAAATCAATGTGTCTGCCCTGCCTCTCTCACAAGCGCACCCCTGAGCATACAATGTGATAGTGTATGGGAAAGAATTTTGTGCACCATAAACTACTGGACTCAAGCAAGTGTTACTATTATCAGAATCAGCATCACCAGCCTCCCTAGAGCAGAGATCTAGGGGTGACACAGGCCTGGGCTCTGCCCTCCTGAAGCCAACCAGACAAAACAGGGCATTTGGGGTTCCCTCGGGTAATTTAGACCTCAAACCAACCTCTGACTTAATTCATAGGATAAGTGCTCCAATTCTCTGCTTTGTTCTGAAATCAGAGGCCTTCCTTGTGTCTCTGGTAAAACAGCCCAGTCCTGTGACAAGGACAGCAACAACAATGACAACAATTTCAGTGGTTTAGATTCATTAGAGTGTCAGAAGGAAACGAATTTGAAGCTTCTGGTCATCTCTTTGTCCCCTGCCGGCCCCAGTCAGTTGAACGTGAAGTCAGATTTGGAACTCAGTTTCAGGACTGTCAAAGGGCTCATTTTAAGCCACCTTAGTTGAAAGCAGACTAGGGGAGAGAAGGGTACAGAAAGAGCCTTGCAAGTTCAGAAAAGAAAGAGTGAGGATGGTACTAAGTTAGCAGGGCTGACTGAGAGTTACACACACTATGTGCTGGGTAGTGTTTCCCTTTATGCCCTGGGAAGGGCCGTGGGGGAGAAGTCCTTGACCCTGTTCACTCTTCATATATCTCTCATGCACAAACCCTACTGCAGCAGGTTGCTGCTAGAGATGCATTCCAACAGCCCACTGCACGCTGAGGAAAGCCTATTCTCTGCCCCCTACGAGCCCTAGGTTTAGATGGGGAGACAGCATGTCTGGTTAAACTTAACTCTGTAAACAACTAACAGCCTTTCTGGATTTTATAGCCAAAGGGGGGAAAATGAGGAAGGGGGCTAAAATCACCCCAGAGGCCTCTTGAGGTCAAGCCTCCCTGCTTCCCTAAGACTCCTAGGCACTTAACAAGGTTTTTAATCAAACAGACAGTGTTAGAGGTGGAAGAAACTAAGATATCATCTGCCTCCTGGAAAACCAGCGGTGGCTGCCCACCGCCAACAAAATCAACTCCATAAGCCTTCACCTAGCTTCCATGGCCCTTCCTGATCTTGTTCCAGCCTCCTTCTCATCCATGTCCCTCACAAAGTCTCTGTTACCACCAAACCAGCCCTCTCACCATTCCTCAGACAAGATAAGCGCTTTCTTGACTGCTCCTTCAGCATTTTCTATGCCCTTCTGGGCTTGTTGAAATCCCATTCAAACATTACTCAAGCTGGTTCTTCCATGCATTTTCCCTGGTCCCCACTCCCTCCCCATGGAAGTTAACTGCTCCTGGGGGTTTCCCCCAACAGACTGAGCTTGGTTGGCTCTTTATTAAGCACTTCTACAGTCTGCTTGCTGACTCTCCAACAATATTCCCACTTCCTTGGATGAAGGGACCCAATATTTCTCAACTGTCTATCACAGCCTCCTTTCTCTCCTGCCAAAATCTCTTACTATGGCATGGGGTAGGCCTTCTACAAGTAATTTGTCAGTGAATGAATAGATGGATGATTTAATCTAATCCTCTTATTCCATAGTGGGGAAACTGAGGCCCAGACCTGGCTTCTCTTCTTGCACATTAAAGACTCAATTCTGAGTGTTAGCTTCCTTTAGTCTTTCTCTTCCCATTTAGCGCCGACACACAGTCTCTAAAGTTAGACAGACATGGTTGGAATCCTGGCCCTGCCATTTCCTAGTGATGTTACTTTAGACCCTTAATTTCTATCTGAGCCTCAGTTTTCTCACTTATAAAATGGGGGCTAATAAATACTTCCCGAAAATATTACAAAGATCAGATGAGTTCTTGGATGTTAAGCACTTAGAACAGTGCCTGGCACCTAGTGGATACCCTGCAGTAGGTTTTTTTTTTTTTTTAAGCATGAGAGTTTTTATTTTTATTTATTTTTTTAATTTTTACTTTAAGTAGGCTCCATGTCCAATGCAGCACTTGAACTCGCTACCCTGAGATGGAGCGTTGCACACTCTACCAACTGAGCCAGCCAGGCACCCCAAGCACAAGGAGTTTTTTGAGTCCAGAACTTGGGAGCACCTGCTTAATTCAAGCCTGGGGAAAAAAGCACAACCCAAACATAAAGGAAAAAAAAGTGTATTTTTGGCAAGGGGAATGGAATAAAATTTAGCAAGACCTTTCAGCGAAACTATTCTCTCTTCCCCCAAAGAGGCTAAAGGATATTGAGAATAGCACCCAGTTCAGTAGCCCACATTCTATGGGGGCTCACTCAATTCCACTTCCTCTGGCTATGGTGGTAATTCTTTGTAGGCTCAGAGATGTTGGCATGGGACCGAGATACCCTATTGAACTTACACATCTCGATGCTCACTCCTCTCCATTTGCCTACACTTGAGTTCTGTTCCACCTGGCCAAATACTTCAAGCCCCACTTCCACAGAGCTGTCTCTGAAGGCTTTTGCCTGGTAAGTACTGCTTAGCACTTAGTGATTTTCTGTGCTGTGTGACTTAGTTCTACACACACACACACACACCCATCTGAGGGCAGGCACTTTGCCACAGAAAGCAGCATCCCCCACAATGCCTGGCAGTGTTTGAGCAGACAGCACTCCATGAATACTTGGGGAGTGATTGACAGTAAGCGTTCAATGGGGGCATGGGTCCCCTCAAGTATTGCCCAGCATGCAGTTTTCCAACCCCCCATTCCCCACTTACACACCACTTCTCAAATCCAGCTCTCACATGACGTCCCAGCCTTTTCAGTAGCCATCTTGTATGCAAGAGTTTGTCAGCATCCAGAAGGCAAGGGCCACGTTTTACTGTGTCCACACAGCCCAGCATAGCACTTCCAACATTCACCGAATGAAGCACATAGTTTTGCTGCTATAGATAACTTGGTAAATATACCATTCTTATTTCGGGCGTGTGTGTTTATATGTATTCCTGTGTGTCTTGTTCTTGCTCATTAAACTGCAAGGGGCTCTAGAGGAAGAATTGTCCATTTTGGGAAGAAAGTCCCAAGATGATCAAAAAATAAGTTGAGACCTGGGATTTAAGTTTTTGAAAAATTCAGAGAACAGTGTTCTGCCTGTCACATACATTCAGCCTAAACTCTCACACCAAATGTTCTCAAACTTTAATATACATAAGAATCACTGGGAGGAGCTTGTTAAAATTCAAATTCCAAGGCACCCTTCCACCCAGGATCTTCCTGAATAGGTCTGGGTGGTGCCTCCTACTCAGAATTTCCAGCAATGTCTACTGGGAATTAGAAAACAGCGGGCTCTTGGACTATACACTGAAACACATGGAGCACTTTTCCTCTTTCATCTTCACCAGGGATCACCAAACTTATTACTTGCAAGGGTTTGATTACGTCTCTCCCCTCGTGGATCCCATTAAACACAGTTATATATGGCTCAGTATGTACCAGGCACTGTTCGGAAGATTTTACAAATAGTAACGTGTTTAATACTCTTAACGATCTCATAAGCTAAGTGCTATTATTTCCCCCCTTTTACGGTTGTTTTTCATCACCCCAAAATGAAACTCCATACCTGTTAAGCAGTTGTTCCTCTTTGTTCCCTACCTCTAGCCTCTGGCAACCTCCTATCTGCTTTCTATTTTTATGGATTTACCTATTCTGGATATTTCATTTGAGCAAAATCATATATCTGTGGCTTTTTGTTTTTGGCTTCTTTCACAGCATTTTTTTTTAAAGTAGGCTACCCGCCCAAAGCAGAACTTGAACTCGTGACCCTGAGATCAACTGTCTTATGCTATATCAACTGAGCTAGCCAGGTGCCCCAACATGTTTTTGAGCATGTTTTGAGCCAGGCACCCCAGCATGTTTTTGAGGTTCATCCGCATTGTAACATGTATCAGTACTTCATTCCTTTTTATGGCTGAATAGTATTCCATTGTATAGATAGACCATTCCTAGCTAATAAATTTTGAAGTTGGGGTCTGAAGCCAGGCAGTCTGGTTCCAGAGTCTGGGCTCTTAACCCTCTGTGTTCAAAATACTTATCTACTTAAACAGGATGTATTTTCAAGTAATAATTTGCCATTTAAAAATGTATCAGACCAAAAAAAAATGTATCAGACCATATAATGTTTGTCCTTGGGAAAGGAGAAAAAATGAGTGGGAAATATCAGAAAGGGAGACAGAACATGAGAGACTCCTAACTCTGGGAAATGAACTAGGGGTGGTAGAAAGGGAGGTGGGCAGGGGGTTGGGGTGACTGGGTGACGGGCACTGAGGGGAGCACTTGATGGGATGAGCACTGGGTGTTATTCTGTATGTTGGCAAATTGAACACCAATAAAATAAATTTATAAAAAAATAAAAATAAAAAATAAAAAGAGGTCAAATTCTCATGAATAAATAAATAAAATCTTAAAAAAAATGTATCAGAGAGATGCCTAGGTGGCTCAGTGGTTGAGCATCTGCCTTTGGCTCAGGTTGTGATCCCAAGACCCTGGGATCAAGTCCCACATTGGGCTCCCTGCAGGGAGTCTGCTTCTCCCTCTGCCTTGTGTCTCTGCCTCTCTGTGTGTGTGTCTCAGGAATAAATAAATAAAACCCTTAAAAATGTATCAGAGATGGGATGCCTGGCTGGATTAGTCAGAAGGATGTGGGGCTCTTGATCTCAGGATCATGAGTTCAAGCCCCACATTGGGTATAGAGATTACTTAAATAAATGAAAAACTTCAAAAGTGGAAAAACAAAAATGTATCCTATACAAATAAAACTATGCCAGAACTTCTGATCAGCCCAAGATAGTCACACTGAGGTCATTCAACTCCAGCTAAAGCCAACAACACTTGATGTTGTAGTTAATCTCTGCAGTGTCATGCAGGTATGTTTCACTAGATTTTATGAGATACAGACATAATTCATAGACTCTCTCCCAGGATTTTATGGGTTTGGAGTCCCTGATTTGGGATCTATTGATGACAACTCCCTGTGAGATGCCTGATCAACAAAGAGAGGTTCCATCAAGTTGCTCAGTAGACTCTACTGACAATTTAAGAAATGGGCTCATGCCCGTTAGAAAGATTTTTCACACCAAGAAGGTAAACAAGAAAGGAGCTGGAAGTTAACCTTCACTAAACAAGAAAATTCCAAAATCCAGGAATCCATTCATTCTTCCTGAATATTCTAATTAACTAACCAGAGCTTTGCCACCAAGGATACACATGGCCATATACTGACGACCAATAAGACAGCCCTGTAACTGCCCCCTGAAAGGTGACAGCGTGAGATGGACTTAGCAGAGAGGCCTTCCAGATCCAAAGCATCTGCTCTGACAAAACCTGAGGTGAAAATTCTATTCCAAAACAACACTGATCCCATGATTTTTCTGCTGACTTGTCATGTGTGTGGACCAAAAAATAAATAAATAAATAAATAAATAAATAAATAAATAAATAAATAAATAAATAAGCCACGTCTCTTCTGGAGTTTGTGACACCTGTGCTCCATGTCTGAGAGCCCCATTTGATATTCTGAGCACTTCTCTCTCCAAAGGAGTCCTTCGTTTCCCCATTAGAGATGGAACAACCAGACTAGATTCAAAACTAATTGCCCCAGTTTCCCTCAGCAGAATAAAATGAACATGGAGGCGAGCCTTTGAAGGGGAAAAGATGCCACAAAACATATTGTTTGAGAGGTGAGAGAGGAATGGTGAACGATGAATCCTTCTTCATTTTCGTAGCCCCAGGGCCTTAGAGGAAGGCTTGGCACAGATGAGGAAGCACTCAAAACGTGTTTGTTGATTGAATGACTGAAAGAGAACTTTCTTCTTGGTCTGGAGGTCATTGTGGAGGCATTGTAGAGCTGCTCTCTGGGGATGGAGAATGGAGTGAGGTTGGCATGTGTATGGAGTGCCCTGCCAGGACCTACACAGACCATGTTTTTCTCTGCCTGAAAATTTCTCCCAGGCAAAGTTCTCAGAGCCTACAAGTCTCAAAAGTAGATTCCTCTGAGATCACTGGGTGCTTTATTTTACTGAACTTAAGTCAGAAGGACTTAAAAGTGGCATAGTGTTATAGGGAGAATCCGATGAGAGCATCTGTATAAAAGCATATTGAAAAAGATAGAGAGCCAGGGAATTCTTGTTAACTGAGCCATACTGGCTTTGCATGATCTAAATGACTCTGTGCCTTTTGGCCAGGTAACTTTCTATCTATGGGTCTTATCACTGAACACAAACGTGTGCAGACACCACCTCCCCCAACACACATATTTTATAATGCAGTAAACTCCTGTTTGCCAAAATCCAAATAACCACAACTGTTGGAGAATCAGAATGTTCTTTTTGCAATACAGTGCAAAACTCACTTACATTCACGTGGGGCTTTGCAGGTCACAAAGGGCTTCCCCACCCAAGACCCCATTTGTTTGTTGACTGATGTTCAGAATGGTCCTGAGCCTTTTTAAGCATCTGGAAGGCCTTATGAGGAATCAAATAGTAATGGTATGTGTGGTGTCAGAGGCCTTGGCTGCGTGCTGGGCCTCTGAACACCAGCTTTCTTGTGGCAGACACATCAGGGGTACAGTGACTTGTTGCTATTGACTTGCAAGGATCTACCAGCATTTGGGGACTGGGCTGGTGGGATGGGACTCCTATAGCTGAAAGAAGTGAAATACATTTGCACATGATCAGAACTGTAGTGGCAGCAAAGGAGGCAGAAGGCTTGGAGCACCCCTCTCTGTTTTCCTTCTATCAGTCATTAAATGGGCAGACATTAGATCTTTTAGCTCCATCCCCCAGCTTTTATCAGCTATTGATGGCACAAAGACAAACAAGATCTGTCTCCTAGACTTCTCTGGCCATATGATTCCTGAGCTCTCCCCTTCAAGTCTCTCCTTGTTCATCATAGCCCATTTTGCCAGGGGACAAATGATGAGGGAAGGGTTTCCACCTAATCATCCCCTCCTATTTCCTTTCCTGTTTCTCTGTCTCTTTGTCTCTGTCTCTGTGTCTGTCTCTGTCTCTCTCTCTCTCTCTCTCTCTCTCTCTCTCACACACACACACACACACACACACACACACACACGATGCTTCAAATGCCCCAAGGCTAACCTGTCTGTGTCACATACATCTATTAAGGAGAGTATTGAATAAACTAGATTCATGGGAGCAAAATGAAAATTTGTAATGCATAGTAATAATAATAGTAATCCCTCACATCTGTATAGAACTTAATAGTTTACAAAACACTTCCATCCCTATTCCTGTATTTGATCCTGTGTCCTGTCATCATCTCATATTCAAAGACAATCTTCTGATTGTGATCTCCATCTGTGAGCGAGGCAAGACAAAGACAGGGCTAAGAGTCCTGCCCCCTGGTTTGTTTTTTGCACCTTTTTTTCCTTCTCTCCTGCTGTACTGTCTGGGGAAGTTGCCTCTGACTCAGCTTCCCAGACTGGAACCCTAGAGAAAGGGGCTGCTGACCAGTAGCTCTCCAAGCTGGGCTACAAAGCCTTTGGCTTCTGCCAGAATCAGTGTCACGGGGAGGGAAGATTTTCCTCTTTGGGCAGCCCTAAAGTGAGCAGCAACCCACCTCAGCAGATTGGGCAGGCCCCTGAGAAGGGGAGGGTTTCAATAGAACAGGGAAAGGAGTGTGCTGTGAAGCTATTAGTAGGTTGTGAAATGGGGCTTTGAAGCTGGGGAGGCAACCGCTAAGTGCAGGCTTTGCAGGGTGCAGGCATACCGAAGGAACCTGGGCTTGCAAGCGAGGATCGTCCTGGAGGGCGAAGAGGAGTCCCCATTGTAACCACTGGATTTGTAGACCCTTTTAAAAAAAAAACCTATTTCATTCATCCCCATTACCTCTCGTACTTCCATATCTTCTTCATTCCTCTAGTCTCTTCACTGAGCCCCCCCTCTACTTCATTCCTCTAACATAGTAGCCTCGATTTTTCTGAGCTAAGGATGCTTTTAGTGAAAGGCCACCCCAGAGAGTTCTCAAGCCACCCCAGCCAAACATTCTCAAACTCTCCCATCTCTCTCCCTGCAAGGTACTTAGCCCATAGCGATGGCCACACCAGTCACACCCTCCACCTAGCCCAGAGCTGGCCCCACATGGGAATGCCTGAGAAAGTAGGGAGCGATAGCAGGTATAAAGCCACTGCTC
This sequence comes from Canis lupus dingo, assembly GCF_003254725.2. Classification (NCBI taxonomy): domain Eukaryota; kingdom Metazoa; phylum Chordata; class Mammalia; order Carnivora; family Canidae; genus Canis; species Canis lupus. The sequence continues at coordinate 101,610,370 of NC_064281.1, read as the reverse complement.
TGGCGGTTTGCAGCAGTAGAAGATCAAAGCTTGTCCTCCTTGGTAGGAGGGGTCAGGGCTGTCCTGGCCATCGCAAGCAGAGGGGCCAAATAGCAGGGAAAAGCTGCTTTTAGCTAGTGGCCCTGTTAAAAAGAGATGGTGATGCTGTGTGGCTGCCCTGCTGGGCTGGGGATTAAGACCCACAAGCCCCTCCCTTTACCCCTGGTTGTTACCAGCAGACAGTTGAGGCTTCCAGCCTCGCCCAGCCTCGGAAACCCCCTTCCATCAGAGAAGGAGCTTCATTCCAGCTCAGGAGCCCTGGCCGAGCTCTCTTCCAGCCCCTACCCTGACGGCTGAGGCCAGCCGAATTATACTGTCGCTTAGGCAGTGGCAGCCAGTGCGGGGTCGGGAGTGTGTAATTGCAACCACTTCCTGCCCCAGCTTGCCCTAGGGCTGGCCCCGCCCCTGAAACAGTCGGGGCGGAGCCCAGGTATAGTAAGGGAGTCCGATTGGTGGGGTGGGGGGGCTGCGGAGCAGGGCGGCTCTCAAGGGAAATCAGCTGAGACTCATAAAGGGAGGGGGTGCCTTCGGTTCGAGCCAGCCACCGCGAAAGGGCCGGGTTCTCGGGGCATTCTATTGGCACAATACGTCCCTGCAAAGGATCCAGAGAACAGTCCCTCTCGGACTGGTATTCCACCAGTTCCAATATTAGCTTTATTCATGAGATCTGAACACTCCAAAGCCCAAAAGGAGAACAGGAGGGGAGAGCTGGGGTCTACACCCATAGGGGTGATCTCCACTCTAGCGTTGGCGCTGCTCTCTCTGAGCAAGTTAGGACAGAGAGAAGACATTACGGGTGGGGACTGCTGAAAAGACCCCTTTGGTACACAACACCCAGGGTTGGTAACTGCCTCTCCCTTCCTGGAGATTCCAAGATTTGCTGTTTGTATCCTCGTCTGTCTACCCAGGCTTTGGAATGCCCATCGTGCACAGAGCCAGTCCTACAGCAGGTAGCCTGGAGGTACAAAAGAAGTAGAAAGGCGGCTCTCTCCCTTTGGCGAGCTGGACATCAACTGGGCACTAGAGTGGCAAGAGGGTAAAGTGTGCACTCTGTAGTCAAAGATGGAGATTGTGGTATTTGCTGTGTGACCTTGGGCAACTTGCTTATCTTCTCTGAGCTTCAGTCTCCTGGTGTGTAAAATGAAGGTACTAAGATTTGACTTACAAGGTTGTAGTAACAATAAAGTCAGACACACATGGAAAAGCGCTTTGAAAGCTATAAAGCACTCTACAAAGGCAAGGAAGGGATGGTCCTGCTATGGCTGCTGTTAAGTGGGGTGGAGATGGGAGACAGGACCCTGATGGGGGAAAATGAGTAGACACCAACAACTAGGGTGAAGGTATCCATGAGAACGTTAAAGGAGTATGCTGTAAAGGGGCTACCAGAGGCCGGTGGGGGGTTAAGTCTGCGTCCGCTTCCAGTTAGAGGTGGCTCTGAGAAAGGAGATCCCCCAGGGAAAGGCGGGCAGGCGAGGTGGAGAAAAAGCCATAATTTCTCTCCTTCTGAGAAGGGCTTGAACAGTCCTCGTTGCCTTAATCATGCCCATGTGAAGAGAGGCCAGCGGTGGGTAACAGTTCTGTTGGGGGGGAGGGGGTTGCCTGTCAGCCCTCGAAGTGTAAGGCAGCAGCTGGAAGTGCGCTGCTTACTTACATACCAAGCCTGCAGCGTGCACACGGCTCGCTGGAATGAGCCCGGAATGTCTCCCTCTCCTCGCCCTCTGCAGACAGAGGAGAGCCGAGGGGAGTGGGGCGAGCCAAGCACATTCAATGACAGCTGCAAACCTGTAGGCTTCTCTATCCCTTTCCCGCTCTGGGAAGGGATGCCCGGGCCCAGGGTGACCCCCACCCCCCCTTCCCAGATCTGCAGACAAATGGGGGTGGGGCCATCTTCATTTGTGAGGTGGATGTTGGGGGAGGGGGTTCCCGTGTGTAGGGTGTAGTGGTGGCACATGTTTCGAGGATGCACCCACATCTCTGCATGTCAGCAGCCACTTGTGCAGATCCAGGCAGTTGTCTGCATACAAACATGTGTCATACATGTGCAGGCTCTAAGTGGTCAGAAGGCGGGACTGACATTTCTGCTGCCGTGGGACTTTGGATATTCTCATCTGTAAAATGAAGAGTGTTGTGGCAGAGCATCTCAGAGGGCCCTCTCAGCCCAAATGTTCACTGTTTCTACGCATAGGGCTATGGCTGTTTAAAAAAGTTAGGGCAGTGAAAAAAACCAACAACAGTGGAACCAGTTGTGACGTTGGCCGTTGACACTTTAGATGTTTAAGTTTGGAGATTCAATTTTCAAAAGGCCAGTTACTTGGCATCATGTAACATCTGTTCACTTCCCAAGGAGTGGTCTTTTTTTTTTTATTTATGATAGTCACAGAGAGAGAGAGAGAGAGGCAGAGACACAGGCAGAGGGAGAAGCAGGCTCCATGCACCAGGAGCCCGACGTGGGATTCGACCCGGGGTCTCCAGGATCGCGCCCTGGGCCAAAGGCAGGCGCCAAACCGCTGCGCCACCCAGGGATCCCCCCAAGGAGTGGTCTTACACTGACACCCAGACTGTGGCATGATGATGTTGGTCTATTTGCTGTCTGTGTGTTTACACATGTGCGAGCGCATCTATGGGTGCATGTTTAAACTGTATCACAGAATGTTAGAGCTGAACGAGATCCTGGCGGTCATCAAATTGAATCTTTTCCATTTCTGGTTCATTTATTTAACAGCCCCTTTGTGAGCTACTATCTGTGCAGGGAGCTGCAGAGATAAATAAGGCATAGTTTCTGCCCTCCAGGAGCTCACCATCTAGCAGGAGAAACATGTAAACAAATAATTACAATACAATGTAATAATAGAGGAATAAATCCTACTGTGCTATGGGAACATAGAGAGAAGACTAATTCTGCCTGGCGGTGAAACTGACAGTTTCAGGAGCACTCCACAGCTAGTGAGTTTTTACCTTCACCTTCCTACTTCCAAACTATTCATCCTGCTCTCCTCACCCTCTTCCTCTCAGGAAATCTAGGAAGATGTCTTCACCATCTGAAAAGGATTGGCCAAGTGGCATACTAAGATCCACAAGGCCCACTGGGATCCACCTTGACCTATATCCCTCTCCGCTACAAGCCCAGAGGCTCAAGTGGGGCTAGCTGAGGTTGCCTTTGGCACTGGTGTAACATGTTGGGGTGGGGGTGGAGACTCAGAGGGAGGCCAAGAGAACTGAGAATTCAGTCCTTCCTGCCTGGCCGAAGGAGTGTGCAGAGAGGAAAGAGATCACCTTCAACAGGGCATGCCCTTTGCGTTTTCTGCCCCAGAATGGCTGCATTAGGCATCGCCTCTCCCTTGCCCCGTGCCCCGTGCCCCTGGTGAACAGCAGTGCCCGCTAATGACATAGATGGTTGCTGAGGATGATGGGGCAGCCTTAGTGTGCAGGGCAGATGGGAGCAAAGCTATCTAGCAGAGGGAGGGGAGACAGTAACCCTGGACTCAGCACCAGGTTCCACCCTGGGCCCTACCTGCCCAAGAGATGGCCATGGGAGGCTAAGCTCCAGCCTTCCATGTCCACCCAAGCTAGCGCCTTTCTCCCTCTCGGGGGCAGAAGGCGAAGCACCCTTGGGGCCTACCACCCCACCAGGGCGGGAGCACTCCCTCCTCCTCCCACCCCTCGATCCATAAAGCCCGGAGATGCTACCGCGAAGGGAACCCTGGGAGTGTGCCTTGAATGACCCCCGAACACATCTGGATTTTTGGAGTTCAGGCCAGCCCCCGAAACGGACCCCAGGGAAGTGCGCCAGAGGGAGGGGGCGGGGGAAGGGAGAGGCAGCGCGGAGTTTGGGCCTGCCGTTTAGGACTCCCGGCCCCACGACTAGGACCGTCCCAAACTTCCTGTTTCTTCCGGCCGCTCTGACCCCGGGGCTGCAGCTCCGAGATAGCTCGGGGCCTGGAAGTGCATGCTGGGTAAGCGCAGACGGACGGAGTAGGCGAGCTGCTCACTGCCGCCGCGGCGCAGGGCCGGTGTGGGCGCGCGCTCGGCTTCCTTCCCCGGCGGTCACGCTTTGCATGTGGGATGGGCAGCGGGCAGGTGGCAGGGAGGCCCCCACGCCGAGGGCCCGGGGCGGAGCCTCCGCCCGGGCGGGGGCGGAGGGCGAAGGGGGAGGAGGCGGCCCCAGGGGCGGGGGTGTGGGCTGGGAGTTTCTGCATTTTCAAGGGAAGCCGAGTTGCCTTCGTCGGAGGCCGAAGTTCGAGCAGACCTCGCGGCGCGGAGCGCAGGAAATCCTGGAGGAGCAGCGCGGCCAGCGCGGCGGGCGCGGCCCGGGCGGGCCCCGAGCTCTCGTGCCCCCCTCCCGAAGCCCTAAGGGGGTCGTTTAGGATGAGTAGAAGGAAGCCCTTGTTTGCTCTGTGGGGAGAAAACTTAACGGAACTGGTGACCCCTACCCCAAAGGCGGGCCGCATGGAGGATTTAAAAGAAAGTGCGGGCAAAAGCGTGACTCCAGAGAGAAACTAAGGCGATCCCAATCACTGAAGAGTGGAGGTCGGGACGGACAATTGATTCCTCAGTGCCTCCATCCTCAAGATAGACTGCATGGGGCGAGGGGGGCGGAGCTGAAGCAAGCGACACCTGACTGCTGTTCCTGAGGTGCCTTCTCCCCAACAACCCGCTTTCCTCCCCAGTGCTGCTGCTGCTTCAAGATGGTGGGGGAGAAGAGGGGCCGTGGAATGATGGTTAGATCCATAAAGATGGTTACCTCCGAATAGAAGGTTAACCCCCCACCCCTACCCTCACCTTCCTTTGGGGCCCACACCCCATGTGTGCAACCTGCAGCTCCCACTCCCTCCAGCTCTGCCAGATGTTTGCGTGCATCTTGAGGAAGCACTTACGGCTCCCACTCTGGCTCTCACTCTGGGGTCGATGTTTGATATAGGACCAGGCAAGGTGGGAAGTAGGGCACACAGGACACACAGGGGCTCACTTCACAGATGATGGCTCCCATTTTGAAGATGAAGAAACAGGCAGCCCCAAGAGCTTAAACATTTACTGAGCTCACACTCCAGGCGTTAGTAATAGAGTTTAAAACACAGCTTAGAGATGATGGTGGAGATGGTGGTGGTGGTGGTGGTGGTAGTGCTGCTGCTGGTGGTGTTGATGCTTAAGACTCAGGTTAAGCGGGATCCCTGGGTGGCGCAGCGGTTTGGCGCCTGCCTTTGGCCCAGGGCGCAATCCCGGAGACCCGGGATCGAATCCCACATCGGGCTCCCGGTGCATGGAGCCTGCTTCTCCCTCTGCCTGTGTCTCTGCCCCTCTCTCTCTCTCTGTGACTATCATAAATAAATTAAAAAAATAAAAAAAGACTCAGATTAAGCAATCATACCCCTACCAAGTCTATGCAAACTCCCTTCTCAATGCTAGATGAATGCTACCTTAGCAGTCTTCTCTTATTCTCCCTCTGATGGCACACCAAGCCAGGGCTGTCTGTTTGTGTCACCCATGCTAAACTATGAGTACCTCAATGATAGAGACAGGGTCTTAATACTTATTTATCTCAGTGCCCAGTAAAGTGCCTGGCATGTAGAAGACACTCATTAAATATTTCTTTACTGAATAGAAATTAGGAGTGCAGACTCTGGCCCTTTTCAAGTCAAAATGTTCCTTATTCACTTACACACCTGGCTTAGAAGTACCCCTTTAGGGACAAGATCTTTCTATTGTTACATATGGCTGGTGCTGGATTCTGAACTTAGAGGGGCTTTCAAAAGTAGGCACAGAAGGTGAAGGGCTATCTTGGGCTGGCTGGTGAGCTCACCTACCCAAGGGCAGGCTCAAGCTGCCCAGTTACAAATCTGTTATGTATATTATGTTCTGTGCCCTGGTGCCGTTCTCCTGAACCAAAATATAGCAGGCAGTGCAAACATGTATGCAAATGAGCCAAGAGCCCTGCTGCTTTCAAAAATAAATGATGGAGCCCGTATCAGTAGTTGCAGTGTGTCTTGGCAGGGTTTGGAAGGGGCCCTGTCCGCCCCTTGCTAGTTCTCTCGGGAAGCCGGGCACAGTGAGAAGCAGTGTCCCCTACCCCTGTCGGTTCCCCCTCCCTTCCAAAACTACAAACAGCCACAAACCACATGGCCCACAAGCAACAGAGATTTGTGGCCTTTGGAACCTCCCAGGGCAGGGGTCAGTCGGGAGGTCAACGGGGGTGTAGGCATCACACAGTCTAGAGTCATTACTCGAATGCCCTCTGGGAGAGTTTCGAATCAATGGGCCTATTTGTCCTCCCTCCAGGGAGGACTGGGGGTAGGGCAGTGGGGGTCCATTATCAAGCCCACCCCCACCCCCCATAGCACTGCCTCCAAGAAGCTCTCTCTTGTCCTGGCATCATGCAAATCTCACCAATACCCAAGAAAGACAGAAACCGGAAGTGGGATGATTTCTGTGGGGATGGTCAGATAGGACAGGTCCTTTGGATTCTGGCAGAAATCTAGGGTCTAGACTTTTATTTGGGAGGCTGTGGCATTTATGAAGCCAACGGGATGACTTTGCAACCCTCCCCCCCCCCCCCGGCCCCCACCCTGTTGACCTACATTTTGGTGAATAGCCAATTTCAATGGGGTTGTGCCCTGGCCTGTGATTGTCCTTGTCCCTTCTGGGAGAGTTTTAGAATCACTCTTTGTGGGAAAGAGATGGGATAGTCTAGTGGTTAAGGGCCTGGACTCGTGCATTGGCCAGGCCTGGATTCCAAACCCAGCTCTGCCACTAACCAGATGTGTGACCTCTTCAAGTTACCTTCTCTGAGCCTTACTTTCCTTATCTGTTAAACTGGGGTATTTATAGTGCCTACCACATGAGACTGTTATTGGTATTAAATATGCACACTATGTACTTGGCACTTTCAAGGTGCTCAATAAATTGTAGCTTTTAAAATAAAAGATTTTATTTATTTATTCATGAGAGACACACAGAGAGAGGCAGAGACATAGGCAGAGGGAGAAGCAGGCTCCCTGTGGGGAGCCCGATGTAGGACTCAATCCAGGACCCTGGAATCACCCCCTGAGCAGAAGGCAGATGCTCAAGCGCTAAGCTACCCAGGCATCCCATTCTTACTAGATTTTATTGCAAGCAAGTACTGTTCTTGGTACCAGTCAAGCCTGGGGCATTTCTCAGGTCAAGTTCCTCCCTAAAATCCTGGAAAGATGGATTTCTGTCTGGCACCTAATCTCTCCCAGCATTTGGATAATTTGTTATTGGGATGGGCCTGGGATATGCAAAAGGTACAGCTAGTGTGGCTTTGGCCACAGGCAATATCCCCCGAGAGGATTTAGTTTTATTGAGTAAAAAGGTTTTAAGTGGTCAGTTGCGGGGCTCCAGGCAACTGTCCCTCTCTAGGCTCTAAAATACATACTCGGGGTATCTAGGGCCAGGCTAGTCACCATGGCTCTTGCCACTACCTAAGTGCGCATTTACAATGAGGCAGCTTTGAAAATGTTTTGCCTGATTTACTTGATAACTTCCATCTTAAATGGCCTTTGTTTAAATTTTTACCCTGGTGTGGAATGAAAGAGTTCACTTTTAAATTCCAAATTTTGGCTGTGGGGGTTGGTAGGGTGCGGAGCAGCAGTGCTGGTGTAAGTGCTAAGCGCTGAGCATGGTGGGCAGGGAAGCACGATCTAGCTCTGCCAGAGAAGTTCATGAAGATGTAGGTCCAGCTCTGCTTTTGCGTGGCACTTTCATCACACTTATAGATTCGTCCTTTTTTATCGAGTTTGTACTGCAAAGAGTTTGTCTCTCCCATGAAACTCAAGCTCCTTTAGGTTGCAGACCTCGTCACCCCCACAGACCAGGAACCTTCCGACGGCGGCGCCCTGAGTCACCCCCTCACCCCACCCCACCCCCAGCACTGAGGCTGCCGGTTCCCCAGCCTGGGAACCTAGAGAGCTGCCTCCGTCCTCTGAGCGTCTCCCCCCACCCGCGACCGGTACATTCCTTGGTATTCGAGAAGCCCGGAGGCTCAGCACCCGCCCAGAGAGCGATTGGCGCGAACAAGGCCGGGAAGGGATGGGGGGGGGGTGGGCAGTGAGGGGGGTGGCGAACTCCCCGGACCTCTGGCTGGAGAGAGGAAGGGGGAGCAGCACCCGCCCCCAGAGGGAGGGAGCCACGTGGTGGGGAGCTGCAGTAGGGTGCCCCCCACTCTGTCCGGGCCCTTTTGTCTGTCCCTCGCGCCGAAGCCCTCTCCCCAAATCAGGCTGGCAGGGGCGGGGGGCAGGAGGGAGTCCCGGCGCAGGGCGGGGGAGGGGAGAAGGAGCGAGCACTATGGGGGCTGGGAGAGGCTGGAGGAGTGGAGGGCCAGAGGCCGAGCCTAAAGGAGCGACCGGAGCTGCCCGAGAAGGCGAGGAGGAAAAAGCGGAGGAAGGAAACCCATCCTGCCCCCAACACCCGAGTGTCTCCTGTTACCAACCGAAAGGTGCAGCCTCAGGAAGAGGTGATCGGAGCCGTTGAGAGCAGGCAGTCACGTGAACCGAGAAAAAAGAGAGAGAATGAGAGAGAGAGAGAGAGAGAGCGCTCCGGAGAGCCAGCGCGAGAGAAAGCCGACAGACAGACCGACCGACAGACAAAGAGCCCTAGAGGGAGGCCGGCGGGGACCGGGAGAGAAAGGAGGAGCGGGAGGGAGGAGGGCGGCGCGCCCAGCCCTCTTCTTCCCTTTCCCTCTCCGCCCCCCCAGCTTCAACTCTCTGGTCACTCATTTGGGGGGCCCAGGGACTGAGTGGGGCCCGGAGGACCCCTCCTCCTGCCCAAGGGGCCCCTGGTTGTTCGCGGTCTCACTGCCCATGAAGCTAGGTTTGAGGCTTCCTCACTCCTGGAAAGACAGAATCATTAGGCCTGGTGAATGCTCCTTGCTAACTTGCAAAAGAAGGGCAACTCCCTGTTATCTGCAGGGGTTCCTCCAAGGCCCTGAGAATCCGGAATCTCCCGGACCATAGAGATACCCAAACCAGGTCTATGAGTCCATTCTGCCGGTGAGAACAAATGAAGCACGGCTAGGAACCCACTTTGTCAGGCACTGTGTTAGGTCCAGGGGAATTGCTGAGATGGATGACCCAGTGGGAAGGCTGAGGCCTCCCATCTGGGAGCTTCTCTGGAGGAAGAGGAGGTCACGGACAGAAACAGCTAATGGTGAAAGGGGCTCTACCCAATGCCAGTAATGTGCAAGAGGGAGTATGGCAGAAAAAGAGAGGGGACTGAAGAACTCTGAGTCCTCTTGGAGGAAGTAGGCTTTGAACAAGGCTTTGTGGGGTGAGGGGAGCTTTGGATTCTGGGGGATGTGCATGCAGGTGGTGGGCTTCTTCTGAGCAGAAGGGCTGGAGTACCAGCAGGTTCCTTCTAGTGGGAACCTGCACTGGTTCCCAATGAAAAAGGGAAATCTGTTGTTTTAAAACAAATTGAATTGTAAACATTGCTATTTTTCTTTATCTAATTGCAGGCCTTACCACTGGCCCCTTGTTGGTGCTGATTACTGGGAATTGGCTATAATTTTCCAAAGTGCTACCAGTTCAATGAAAACTTTCCTCAGTGAGCTTTTTCCATTGGGGGAGCTCAGGCCAGGAGGAAATGAGATCATTATCCTGTCCCATATCCCCCTGCCCCACAGGAATAGGAGGTGGCCACCCCCTTGGTGAGTATAGAACAGGGACACAGAGGTTTGCCTTAGCCCTGCCCTTCCCTCTCATCATGTGCTTGGCCTAGCCGAGGAGTCACTGAGCAGGGATTCTAAATCCAGATTCCAAGTCCCTGTAAGCAGGTCAGGTGTTCTTTGGCCATCCTGGTCCTTTCTTACTGGCATATTAATCATGTGAATTCCTTTCTCTGTTACCCTTTTTAGCTTGCAAAAACACAGTCAACTTCCTGTTATCTATAGGAGTTTCCAGGGTGCTCTAAGGCTCCAGCATCTCCCTGACCTTAAGCCTCTTTCCCTTCCAGCCTGCTAGGATCTGGGGCCTGGCAAACAAAGGGGTATTTCAATGTGGGGAGGGACACAGTAGCAATAAGCCTTGGATGGCAGGCCCAGTATGTGGAGTCCCCAAGGCTAGGGATATCACTAGAGATATGGCTGGCTGAGCTGCTCAAGGCAAGGGCACCCAAGCCTCGTAGGAAAACTGTAGACTTCATGGCACCCTTCTCAACATTCTAGTGAAAAAGTTGAACCCTCCCCAGGCACCCTGTGTACTTAAGACATTAATATCATCACAATTAACTTGTTCATAACTGTTACTCCAGTATTGCTTCATTCAGTCTTTTGTTCTCCAAACATTTGTTCAGCACCATTGTGTACCCCCTCTATGCTCAGGACACAGGACTTAGTCCCTCTCCACCAGGAGCTCCTGCTCTGCTGAGAAAGAGATCATAGATTCTATGGAGCTGGAGAGAATGCTGCCCTTTGTTCCTAATCCAAGAAGGATTAATGAGATGAAGAAAGGGACAGTTGGGAAAAGGTAGAAAGCTCATGTTCACTGTCCAGAATTTGGAAAATAGAGAACAGCAGAAACATAATTTGTAATCAATAATCTTTAATGATGCCACTTCTGAGCTGTGTGGATTTTAGTGAGTTGGCCTCTGGGAGCCCCACTTTTCGCTCCTGTAAATTGCCACCCAGGGTTGTTATGCAAAGGCATGCAATAATTTAAGTAAGTTTAAAAAATAATTTAAGTAAGTTAAATGCCAAAGGCAGAACCTGGTATGCAAGAGGTTCTTCACATTTTGCAGGTTTCTAGTACTGTTGCACAGCTACCGTCCAAAACCAATCAAATGCTGCCAACATTTTGGGTGAATTTCCCTCCAGTTTTTTTTTTAACTGCATTTATTTTTCTGTGAGCAGTTTGTGATTCAACTCAGTATGCCATTTTATTTTATAGCTTGACTCTTTGGTTTTACTTAAAATTATAACAAGAATTTCCTCATGTTATCATAAAAGGTCCTTGATATATCAAGATGATGATAACATCATCTTAGTGGTCACGTAATAGTCCATTGTGTTGATTCCTGTCCCTTTCTTTTTTTTTTTTTTTTTTGTCCCTTTCTTTCTTTCTTTCTTTCTTTCTTTCTTTCTTTCTTTCTTTCTTTCTTTCTTTCTTTCAGATTTGTATTTATTTATTTATTTGACACACACACACACACACACACACACAGAGAGAGAGAGAGAGAGAGAGAGAGAGAGCAAGTAGGCAGAGCCCCTGGCAGAGGGAGAGGGAGAAGCAGGCTCCCTGCTAAGCAGGGAGCGCCTTGAGGGGTTCCATCCCTGTGCCCTGGGATCATGACCTGAGTGGAAGGCAGACACTTAACGACTGAGCCACCTAGGTGCTCAGCCTAACAGTATTTTTACTGAGCCACCCAGGCGACCGATTCCTGTCCCTTTCTAAAAGCTCCCAGGTTATATGTCAGTTATATCTCAGTAAAGCTGGAAGACAAATAAAGAATGAGAGCTTTCCAGCCCACTGTCTCCTTTATCCTTCACCCGTCATGACCCTAGCCATACCAAATCTTTACTGAAGACAGCTATGGAACTACCTGTTTCCCACCCCTACCCCCCTCAGATCCAGTTATTTCTTGAGACATCAATTGGGATTGGTCCTTTCACTTGGGCATTTCTGCCCTATCATACACTCATTGGCAGCCAAGACATTCTCAGACCTTGTGGTACCCTGTTGTAACTTGACACTGACCACTATCTCTGAGGACTCCTCCTCTCCCCCTTCCACATTTTTACCTCTATCAATTCCCTAGCCTGCCCCCTAACCATGGGCTGGAGGTTCCTCAAGGATGCCAGTCCTGTTTCCACCTTTGCAGCCAGAGATGGAGCCTCCACTGCCCTACAAAATCAGTTTTGATGTCACCAAGAAAGTAGGCCAGAAGGCAAACACTGTAGCCACTGGAGGCCTCTGGAGGGCCAGATCAAGCTCCTGTGTCAGGAGGAAGGTTAATAGGTCCCCTCCTCACTTCAGTTTTGCCACAGGTGAGAATGAGAGTTATAGAACAGGGAGCCAGGGAGGGGGTGGGCTGAGAATGGGTGTTTGTCTTGGGCCATTTCTTTTTCTCATTAGGTAAATCCCTGTAACCCTTTTGAGTTTCTTCAAACTGGAGCAGAGCTTGTCAAATAGATGGCTTGCTGCAGGGATACCCAAAGCCAGCAGAGGTGTTTCCAAATACAGTCCTCCAGCTTTTAAGACAGGGAAATCCTTACCTGTCCAGAGGGCTCAGTATCCAGTAGGTGGTCTGGGGTTCTAGAACATGACACTTTTCCTGGAGAGAAGAGAATAGAAAACCCTCTGGGTTTCTAGGAGAGGTGTGGGATTCTAGTCAATAGGATAGTCCCAAGGGTGAGAGCCCATTCAATAGATAATGTCACCCATTTCAAATCAGTGGAGGAAAGAATGGATTATTTAATGAATGATTCATGGATATCTGATTATTTGAGGGGAGGGGGAATTAGCGCCTCATGCCATCCACCAAAATAAATTCCAGAGTTATATCATAGTAACCTGATCAGCCAGGTTCTTGGTTGCAAACTACAGAATCCAGTTTTAACTGAAGCAGAAAAGGAGTTTGTCAGAAGGTTATTGGGGATTTCACTGTGAGTGGAAACACAGAACCAGCCTCAGGAAAAGGGTAGGAACCCAGGGAAGCAAGTACAGTCAGGATCATGCCACAGGGTGGCCTTGCTCAGGAGGCCACAAGTGTGTGGCTCCCTCCAGAGACTTGCTGCTGTTTTTCTGGAGGCCTGGCTGCTGAGAACTTCAGTAATAATTTAAAAAAATATTTTATTAAAAATATTTTATTTATTTATTCATGAGAGACACGCAGAGAGAGGCAGAGACATAGGCGGAGGGAGAAGCAGGCTCTCTGCAGGGAACCTGATGCAGAACTCGATCCCAGGACCCCAGGATCATGCCCTGAGCCAAAGGAAGACAGTCAACCACTGAGCCACCCAGGTGCCCTGACCTTCAGGAATAATTGATGCTCTCCCCTGCAATGCTGTACTGCTGAGGAACCAAAGTCCAAAGGGAAGGAGAGCATCTGACTGGCAGACCCTGGGCCACATTCCCACTACCTCAGCTGCTAGTGGATAGGGGGAGGGAATATCTATCTACCTTCCTTGTCTCTTGAGATTTGCTTCCAATCATCAGGGTATGTGGATACTGAGCAACCAAACCCAAAAATGTCCAGTTACAGTCACTAGTGTTTCTGGAGCACTAGGCTATGTGCTAGGTGTTGAGCCAATTGCCTTACATATATTATTTCATTTAATCCTGAAAACAACCATGCAAATTGGAAACTTATTTATCACCTGCTTTATAGAGGAGGACTCTGAAGATGCCCTTGGTCACATATCTAGTAAGTAAGGGGTGGAACTGAGGTATGGTCCCAGAGTGGGAACTTGTAGTATTTATCCATTATGCTCCAGAGAGGTCAAGAATGAGAGAAAAAAAGGCAAACAATAAGACCATATGCAACCTAGAACAAAGTAGGTGAATGAATATTCCTTTGATCTTGAGAGTAGGGAAAAATCTTTCTAGGCATGAAGATAAACCAAGAAATAATAAAGGACACAAAAATACAGATTTGGCTATGTAGAAATGTAAAACTTCTGCATTTTAATCCCCTTCACCCATTTTCCCCTACCCCTCACCATCCCCCCTACTTCTAGCAACCACCTATCTGTTCTCTGTATCTATGAACTTGTTTTGTTTTGTTTTTAGACTCAACATGTAAGAGATATCATTTGATATTTGTGTTTCCCTGTCTGGCTTAAGAAAAAAAATTATATTTTAAAAGTGATAATGCTACAAAGTAAAATTAGAAGGCCTAAAGGCAAGGAATACTTGCAATTTATGATGAAGTTGTAGTAACTTTGAGATATAAAGAAGTCTTACAAATCCACAAGAAAAAGACCACTATCTCATGAGAAAACCAGGCAAAGGACAGGAATTGGCAATCCACAAAACAAGAAATACTAATGGCTACTGAACTAGGAAGAATATTCCATATTACAAAAGAAGCACGAATCACATATTGAGATACATTTTTTTTTTAGTAATCTCTACAACTCTCCTGGGGCTCAAACTCATGATCAAGAGTGGCATGTGCTACTGACTGAGCCAGCCAGGCATCCTGGTTGACATGCACTTTTTTGCTCATCAGGGTGGAAAATATATATGTATACATTTTTATTTATTTTCATAATATTTATTTATTTAAATAATATTCTGTCAGTTTAGGAAATCAGCTTTATTGAGAGATAATTAGCGACATCCATTTAAGTGGTACAATTTAATGAGTTTTGACATATGTATTCCCCCATGAAAGCACTGCCACAGTCAAGATATAGAACATACCCATCACCCCCAAAATTAGGCTCATTCTCCTGTACAGTCCATTTCTTCTTCTACCTCTGTCCTCAGGTCACCATTGATCTGCTTTCTGTTATTATGGTTTCATTTGTATCTGGTCTGCTTTCTCTCACTTAGCATCACATTTTTGAGATTCATCCATGTTGTTGCATGTATCAGTAGTTTGTTCTTTTCCATAACTGGGGGGTTTACTCTTGTAATAAATATACCATTTAAAAAAATTCTTTCACCTGGTGGTAGTCATTTGGGTCGGTTTCCAGTTTGTGGTGACTGATATATTGTGAATAAAGCTGGTATGAATATTCTGGTAGGAGTGTAAACTAGCAAGATCTTTTAATAGGTCAATTCAGTACTGTGTGTCAAAATATTTAAAATACATTTACTAAAATTACATGATGTCTGGGATTTGCTTCAAAAATAATCCATAGGTAGGAAGAAATGAGTAAGGTGTAGGTGAAACAAGATTAATGATTAGTTGATAATTATTAAAACAAGGAGGGATGCCTGGGTGGCTCAGGAGTTGAACATCTGCCTTTGGCTCAGGGCATGATCCTGGGATCTGAGTCCTACATCGGGCTCTTGGCATGGAGCCTGATTCTCCCTCTGCCTAGGTCTCTGCCTCTCTCTCTCTCTCTCTGTCTCTCATGAATAAATAAAAATCTTTAAAAAAGAAACAAACAAAAGAAACAAAGAGATGGGTATATGGGTGTTTGTTACACTACTTTATTTTTGTATATGTTTGAAAGTTTCCATCATAAAATTGTAGTATACATATGTCTTGATCCAGTTGTTCCTAAAATCAGATATGCACAAAGGATGTTCACAGGAATTATATCGTAATAATGAAAAAAGGATAAACAATCTAAATACCCAACAAAACATAGGGTAAATAAATTATGACACATTCGATGGATGGAATAATAGTACAGAATCTCTAAAAATCATGTTTTCAAAGAATATTTATTGACATTAAAAATGCAATGTTACATTTTATTATTATTATTTTTTTTTAATATGAAAGCACATACTTTTTTTGAAAGCACATACTTTAATTTTTTTAAAATTTTTTTATTTATGATAGTCATACACACACAGAGAGAGAGAGAGGCAGAGACACAGGCAGAGGGAGAAGCAGGCTCCATGCACCGGGAGCCCAACGTGGGAATCGATCCAGGGTCTCCCGGATCGGGCCCTGGGCCAAAGGCAGGCGCCAAACCGCTGTGCCACCCAGGGATCCCCCAATGTTACATTTTATATGAAAAATACAGGTTACAGGTTACAGATCAGTTATACACAGCATTTTTACATTTTTATTTAAAATATATAATAAAGGGATGCCTGGGTGGCTTAGTGGTTGAGCATCTGCCTTTGGCTCAGGGCATGATCCTGGGGTCCCAGAATTGAGTCCCACATGGGGCTTCCTGCATGGAGCCTACTTCTCCCTCTGCCTATGTCTCTGCCTCTCTCTGTGTGTCTTTCATGAATAAATAACTAAAATCTTAAAAATATATATAATAAATAAAATTAAATTCTGGAATGTTAATGATGGTAAGTTATATGGTGGGATTACAAATGATTTTTATGATCTTTATAGTTTCCTGTATTTTAAGAATGACTACAATGAGCATGTGATACTTTGATAATATTTTTAGTGGAGGAAAAGCAGTATTTCATTTCTTTTTGGTACTTTGCATGTTTTCAGATTCTTTTCCCTTATGTTGTCTTATTTTTAACATTACAAGATCAATAGAACAGCTTTTTTAATATTCCCTCAGACCCAAAGTAGTGCATTCTCAGAACTAGATAGAACCTTAGAGATTAAAACTGGTTCCTCAATTGTTGAGATGAAGCAGTTGAGGATCAAAGAGGGGAAGTGACTTGCTTGACACCAGGCCCACTCTAGGGACCTTTCACTGCCTCTTAGAACAAGGGATCCCAGTTAAACCCAGTTCCTGACAGGGACTGGACATTCTTGAATAGGATGCCCCAAAGATGAGACAATTGCCCTGACTTCTAATCCTGGTTCTAACCCTGACCACAGGCTGAATCCTCTCCTGGTTAATCCAGGCACCCACGGACGCCCTAACTCCACACACGGGCCAATCTCCCCAACCCTGGCCAGAGCCTGAATTCTGCACATCTCCATTGTACAATGAGCCTTTTCTCCCTCCCATCCCCCCATCTTCCATCCTCCAAATCTGTATGTTCCAAAGGGGGAAGCGCAGGATATATGTAAATCTGTACAGCCTCCTCCCCTGAAAGGTCAAGGGAGGCACTTTCTTATAGGCAGGCAGAGGCAGGTGCAGGCACCTTTTAACTAGAAGGGCAAGGGCAAGTCCATGGCTCCAACAGCGGATGCTCAAAGCTAGCTTCTGACTTGGGGAGAGTCTGGCTTCTCTTAAGAACAGCTCTCTCGCTAGCCCATGTGGCTATCGGGGGCTCTCCACAGGCTGGATCAGCAGAGGAAGGCCCAGAGCCTTCCCCTGGGTCTTCAAGTTAGCCCCGGGGAGGGAGTGGCCCCGCACGGGGCGGTTCTTGAAAGGCCTTTGGGAAACAGGGGCGGGGCCCAGGGGCGGGGAGTGTTGAGAGCTGCTGGAGGAGCGCCAGAAAAGATCGAGGGAAAAGAAGATGCGATCCGTAACGCCTGGTTAAAGGAACTCGAGTGACAGAAAGGAATGGACCATCCCCTCTTCACCTCCATTTCCAGAAGCTCTGCCAAAACTCCTCGATGCTGGGAACCCTAGCGGAGGTGACAGGGACTCCCCCAGGAATAAAGAGGTCGCCAAAGCTAGCAAGGAATTTCCCTTGCTACGAGATAATTTGACCAGTCGCGTGTCCCTCGGTGCCTCAGTCTCCAGCCCCGCCCTTCTGTACAATGGGCAGCATAACCTTGGGAATAAAGAAGAATGGACAAGGCAGAATTGGGTACATTCTTGCAGCATCTCTAGTTCCAGGCTCAGCTGGGAGGGAAGCAGAGGTAACTGTAAGAGAGTTACAGTTAATTTTGGTGCCTTTGCTGACAGGCACTGGAAGGCTGGGCATTTAGCTTAGACCTTTCTAAGGGCCAGGACTCTGCGCCCCTGCTCCCTCCCCCAGCTTAAATTGGGGGGGGAAGGGAGCTCTACCTTTGCCTCTCAATCCTCCCAGGCCTGGCAGGGGAGACCTATCCCAACTGTCACTGCTCAGAGATTAAGGTGATCCCTCAATGCCCAGCAATTTGCTAAGTGGAAAGAATTCCTTTGGTGGCATGATGTGGCCCCATTTCAGGGTCTGCAGGACCCTGTCCTCCCAACACTTTCCTGCTCAGAGCTCCTGAAATCTGGAAAGTGGGCTGTGTCTTTCTAGCTGTAATTGTGTGTGTAGCAGAGGTTGTTTTT
Organism: Canis lupus dingo; assembly: GCF_003254725.2. Taxonomy (NCBI): domain Eukaryota; kingdom Metazoa; phylum Chordata; class Mammalia; order Carnivora; family Canidae; genus Canis; species Canis lupus. The sequence continues at coordinate 101,592,567 of NC_064281.1, read as the reverse complement.
TGTTTTGTTTGTGGGGTGGTTTGTTTGTTTTTTTTTTTTTGCAGGAAGGGGGTAAGGAAATGGAGCTGGGGGAGGTGAAGTAGATATAGGGGAGGGAAGTGGGAGGTAGTGTTGCAGGCATTAACATGCCCAATAGATTTTGCTTTTCCTCCCACAAATGCTTAGGAAAAACGACCTGCAAAGTTAGAGAGTAGCTTCAGGGTGGATTTGCTGTGGCTTAAGGCTTTTCGGACCCCAGTTAGCCCTCTACCCACCTGAGCAAATGAAAGAGAAGAAGGAAAAAAATAAAAAGGAGAGATCAAGGCAAACACGTGGATCTCCTTTACACCTCATGATCTTTGTAGAGATCATGCCAGTGGCTGCAAAGCTGGAAACCCAAGCAACAACATGGAGGAAGCAAGAGGACCATGGGAAGAAAAAGGAAGCTGACCACGTGTCTTTCTTGAAAGACTTTCCTTTATTTCTCTGTAGCTGAAACTGTGAGCTCACAGGGCTTAAAGTGTGGTCAAGGAAACAGCTTACAAGAAACAACTAGAGAACAAGGCAGGAGAGCAGAGCATCAAGATTCGGGTGAAAAAAAAAAAAGAAAAAAACAGACCAGATGAAAATGTTGATGAGAGACATGCAGAATCAGGGAAGGCTTCTGGGAGGAGGTGAGTACTGAAACTTGACTTGGAGAATTTAGTTTTGGAGAATGGTGGGGGAGGATAGCCCAGGCTGGAGGAACACCGTGAAGCCATCCATGTGGGGTGGGGGGTTGTGTAAAAGAACAAAGGCTGCAAAGAGCAATGTTTGTTGAGGGAGGCAGCAGGGCTGAAGAGGAGGGTGCTGGTTGCAAGGTCATTGTGGAGATCTGAAGAGAATGTACTGTACTGGTGGGAGCAGGAAAGAGACTTTGTTTCCCTTTTGAGAAGGACGGTCCCAGGAGACTGAGACTGTGAGGGAGGCTTCCTAAATTCCCTCAACTCCTGGGCAACACACACACACACACACACACACACACACACACACACACACAGGGCTCAGCCCTCTGCCCCCTCAAACTCCCCCCTCCATGCTTGCAGGTCTAAAGGGTGACTTCTAAAATGAGCAGACTGATCCCACAGATAAAACTCAGTGTATTATTTTACAATCCTACTGTGAACATGCGGCTCGCTGCGTGGGTGTGCGTGCGTGTGTGCACGCATACTACTCTGTAAGGGCACACACAAAGCATGTCTTGTACTCTGTAAAACTGAAGCAGAGCAGGTGGCAGCCCGTTTGGCACCCTTTGAGGGAGGCTGCAGGGCACAGTGAGAGTGCACAGGACTTGGATTCAAATCCCAGCTCTGTCACTGCCCATCTGGGGGGGACCCTTCACCTCCCTGAGCCTCATTTCCTCATCTGTAAAATGGGGGTCACAGTACCTACCCCATAAGGTTGTGGTGAGGGTGCAATGAGATAAACTGTAAAGCGCCCAGTTCAAAACAGGTACTTGAGCAGGGACAACTTTTTATAATAGTTGCCCATTCTTCCAGCCCCTGTCAGTCCCAGAGCTTGCCCTGCAAACCTGGATTCCCATTTCCCAACAGGTCCCAGCCCCCTTGAAAGTGCTGTGCCAGGCAGTACAGGGACAATTTGTGTGTGGGGGGGCACAAACATGAAGCAGAAGCGTGGCAAAATCTTGACAGCTGTGGAATCCAGGTGATGGGGTTTCAGCTGGATGATCCTTTTCTTTGTGTAGCTTGGAGATGCAAACTATAAAAGGAAGCAGAGGCATTTCTTGTCCAGGAGAAGGTTACATTTATCTCATTGGAGAGAAGCAAGCCAGCAACTAATTTTTTTGTCAGGAAGAATGTGCAAGGATGCCCTCAAACAGGACTAGGAGGTACCCTGTACCCCTGCTGAAAGGTGACCTCACCTGCTGCACGGTGGGCCACTTCCTGGAGGCAGGGGCAGTTCAGCCTGTCCTTTGAGAAAGGGAATTTGATTTGCAGAGAAGGGTGGGGGGAGCCCTGGTTATAGTGGTCCAGGCTCAGAGAGCAGGTGCCAGCAGCACAGACTTTGGAACAGAACGTGACTGGTATGCCTTGAGAACTGCAGTCCAGTTGGGTGTGGCAGGAGGGAGAACACATTTTAACTCCTTAGCAGTCAATAAGCAGGTGTGGAGAGGGCTTAACTGATCAAGTTAACCTGCTCTTTCCTGGTTAAGTGCAGAACCAGGAAGGTGCCTGTTTCAGGGCTCCACTGGGAGATGCGGATGATGGAGAATGGAGCTTGAGAACTCACCTGGTTGCTGGGGTGGGGGTCCTCCAGATGTAGAACTGCAGAGGAGACTGCCTGGTGGGGTCTGGGTAGTCTGCTTGGGGGCCTGAGTTCAAGGCAAGACGTACAAGCAGGCAGAACAGAGCATGATGGACAGTGAGGGGTGAAAGTTTTCTTCCGCCCAAGCCACCTCAGCCTGTGGAAGGCCCAGAAAGCCCCGTGCTCTGTGTTCATTCTTTTCTAGGCACCTTGAGGATTTTTTTTTTCAAGTTAAAAAGGCCACTACGCAGCTACAAGACCCAGGGAGGAGGTGGCATGTTAAGCCACTGTCAACTTCACTCTTTACCTGTGCAGAGAGGCTTATCTAAACTAGGACTTACCAATCTTTCAGGTGGAGAGCAAGACTCTGAACTGGAACGGGTAAGAGGAGAGGGGAGTGTCAGTGGAGAACAGGGCTGCCAAGTGAAGAGGGAGACTTCATTTGGCCGAGGATGACCTTCTTGGCAGGTGATGGGGAAGACAGTGGCTTCAAAAGTAGAGGGTGGGGCAAGGAAGCAAAGACCAACAACTTTGTCTAGGTCAGGGTTATCTCTCTTGGTTGTCCTGTGTACCCCTCTCCACCCTCCTTCATCCTCACTCTGGCCCCTCTCAATACTGTGATTCCCTCCTGTCTACACACAAAACAGGAGAAAGGCAGTCAAAAACAGCCCAGAATACTCTTTACAGGACAGGTCTGGCAGACTGGGGAAGGATGTCCAGGATGCTGCCAGGCTGGTCTTCACCTGCAAGTGCCAGCTTAACCCAAGCTTCTTAGGCAGGTGTCAGGAGAGAACGCCCCAGAATCCAGCAACCCTGGGACCGGATATTGATCCTTAAGGGCTGGAACTAATTGCACACAGGTGACAGGGATAGCCTTAAGAAGTTGGAATTCACCAACCAAAGCATCCCTTTGCCAGTTGTGTTTGGGAGGGTTTGGGGACACCAGAGGTCCTCACTAGGGATCTACATGCACCTTTTATGGCTAATACCTAGCAACCATAAGTCATTTCATTTCCATCTGTATTGCTGACGTTTTGTGAATGCCTACCACTTGCTAGGTACTTTTTGCTATCAATGATGGCTAATAGGCATCGAACACTTACAATGTGGCAGGCTCAGTAGCAAGAACTTGACTTGTAGTACAGCAGTTCATCCCCACAACAGGCCTGCGAGTGTCCCCATTGTACAGAATAAGAAACAGAAGGCCACACAGTTAACAACTGTGTAAAGGCAGGACTCAAACTCGGATCTTACCAGCTCTAAGCCCACGTACTGTGTGTTTTAGCTGTTCACTCCACAGTCTCCAGCATGCTTTGCTGCCTTGTTCCTCACCAGCTCACAATTAGTAGATTAGTCATGTGTTGACACTTCTAGTCTCAGTCTAATGGCTTGTTTATTTAACTGATGGATGCTGCTCCCCATTTGAGGCCATTAGCATTTAAACAAAACAAAACAAAACAAAACTGTTGAGCCTGGCAAAGTGACACTGTGTTTACTGTTTTGCTCCCAGTGTTAATTGTGAGCATTTTCCAAATATGTATTTTGATGTGCTAACGGTCCCTAAAGAGAACTACCCAGATTTTAGTAATCTTTTCATGCAGCTCTAGTCCCACTCCCCTTAATTTCCTTGTGAGGGGGACAAATGGCCCAGGGAGCCAGCCTTGGCTAGTATGAGGAAGAGGAATGGTGACAGTCCTATTCTGAATAATTAGGAGGCAGAAAGGCTGGGCTGGGCGGGCAACTCTGTTCTTGGGGGCTAAGCCCTGGAGCACCCCCCCTTTCATGCTTGGGGAGGGAATTTCCTATTTCTTTCCAGGACAATAAGAACATCTGTGCCAAGGCAGAGGAGGAGGCCGGGCGCTCCGAGGCATCTCTGCCCGAGTCTCTTGACACTGTCCAATTGTTACTGTTTCAGTTTCTGCTTGGATCACTGACCATGTCCATTTAGAGCAGGCTGGCTTGGGTGAAGACGGTGTAAGGGCTGAGTAGAGACAGAGAGGACCTGTCTGCCTGGGAACAGGGTGTGAGGTGGGCAGGGAGCTGGAATGACTCTAAAGCAACCAGGTTACAAATAAGCCACTGCAAAGTCCAGAGTGAGTCTTGCACTTGCACTGTTCCTCCTTCCCTGGAGTTAACTGCTCTTGATGGTGTCCAGTTGTTTGTAGCTTTCTGCCTCTGACAGATTGGGGTTTAGCTTGGCCTTAGGGTAAATGGATGAAGAACTACAGGTTTGATCCATATATGGGACCTGTTTGCTTCACACTGAGAAAAAAACTGGCTACTTCCTTCCTTCCAGATCCAGTTGCAAACTGATGGAAGTTACAGTGGAGAGTTTATGGCTCCGTGCAAACCCACTCCTAGTACTGGAAAGCCACATCACCCAATGTGTCCTGATAGTGAGTGCGAGGGGATCTGGCCCCAGCAAATTAGTCTCAGAGTGGGAATGAGCTAAGGCAGCTCCTTAGTTTCTTCCTCACTCAGGACATCCAGTTCTGGAACTGGGAGTTCTGGGGATCAGGAGGAAGTAAGCATCTGCCTCCTGCATAATTAGCTTCATCAGTCAAAAAACATTCATGGCCCATCTCTTTGGGCATCATGCTGTGCCTGACACGAGCTAATAATCCCTACCCCGTCCTGGCCCTCCCAAGTTTACAACCTTAAGGCACACAATAATGACACAGATCCTAAAGGCCAGCGGTTAACACATACACTTGTCTGCCAGTCACAAGGGATCCATTGATTGAACCACAGTGACTAACGGGGCCCCCTTCAAAGAGCTTCTAGTCTGGTGGCTAAATACCTAAGACTAAGTGAGGACTTAGAAGAGGTTCAGGAGAGGAAACATGGTCAACTTGGGCATCAACGAACAGGTATTTTTTTTGAAGTGTCTATGGGCACATGGCTGGGTTTTATGTCCACTTGAGCCGCGTCCCCAAAACCCGGATGGAGGGGTTTTTGCCAGTTCTCCACGCGGGTCAGTACAAAGGGCCAGAGGCAACATCGCTCTGTGCGGCGTGGTGTGGGGAGACCCGGGCCGGGTCGCGGCGGGGGGGGGGGTGGCGAGGCATTCGGCCTCTGCCTGGGTGGCCTGTCGTGTCACCCGCCCTCGCCCCGCCCCGCCTCACGGTCCGCCGCTGAGTGAGGTCTCTCGCGGAATTTTCGGGACAGCCACTCCCCCCACCCCGCAGTTCCTCTACCCTCGTGTCGCGCTCTGGTGACACAGATTTGGGGAGGGAGCCGGGAGGAGGCTCGTGTAAAACCATCCGGGGAGGTCCGGTCGCGGCGTCTCACCGGGCGCTCCGGCGAGGCCTGGGCTGCGGGAGGCGCCGCGGCCCGCCCGTCGCCCAAACACTTCCGACGGGCGCCTGCTTGCCGGGCGGCTTCCGCGGGCCGCGCTGGGCTGGGCAGGGGCCACCTGGCCGGGGTTCGCGCTCCCGGGTCGTGTCCCTGCCCGTGAGGTGCCCCTGGCTCCAGGGCGCCGAGGCTCCCCCGAGGGCGGGCTGCGTGCAGCTCCCGGCCGTGCCACCGCACGGCCTGAGCGAGCGAGGGAGCGAGCGAGGCGGGCGGAGGGAGCGCGTGTGCCGGGGTGGGGGGGAGCGCGCGGGAGCGCGAGCCACCAGCCCGGGAAGGGTGGGTCGGGGAGCGGCGGCGGTGGCGGTGGCGGTGGTGGTGGCGGCGGCGGCGGGAGGAGCGAGCAGGGAACCCGGGAGGACTGCCGGCTGGCGGGCCGGAGCTGCGGGGGGGAGGGCGGAGCGCGGAGGGCGGAGATGGGGCCGCGAGAGGGAGGGGGCCGGCGGGGCGCGGCCAGGGGGCGGGGCGCTGGGACCTGGGGAAGATAAGAGCGTGCTCGCAGGGAGCGAGGGCGGGAGTGAGGGAGGGGCGGGGGACTTAGAGACCAAAGAGGAGACAAAAGGACGGGGTGGGTGGGAGGGGCATAGACAAGCGGGGATAGGGGAGGGGCGCTGGGGGACGCCTCGGAGGGAGGGGTATGAGTGTGGGGGGGCCATGGTGTGGGAGGGACTTAGGGACGTGAAGGGACAACATAAGAAGGGAGTGCGGGGGCACGGAGAAAGGGGGGGTGGGCTGGGAGTGCTCCACCACGCTGGCCACGGAGGGGGGGAGGCCACGAGGGGGAGGCCGTTGGGAGGAACGGCAATACGCAGGGAGGGGGATCCTGGGGATGGACAGTCTTCGAGGAAGGGGGGCCGGGGCTATGGCAGGCTCGGGAGAAGGGTGAGCCGACTCGGGGAAAGGGAGTGCTGCGCGAACCCGAGGGTGGAGGCGGATGGGCGTGCGTGGAGCGCAGAGGGCAGGGATTTAACACTGCTGATCGGGATGACCAAAACACCACACTGGGGGCCCGCACAGACGGGACGGGGCTCCCAAGGCAGGACGAAAACTGCCCAGGGGAAAGTGGGACCTACGAGGGCTGGAGGAGGGTGGCGGGGGCGGCCTCGGGCTCGGCAGGAAGGCGCCACCACCGCCCTCTGCCCGTCCCCAGCGTGCCCCGCCCCGTCCGGGGGCCCTAAGGGCAGCGGCCTGGGCCGCGGGGGAGCCGAGCCAGGGCGGTACCATTCGGAACAGAGAGGGGGGCTTGGGGGGGAAGGGAGGAGCCAGGGGTCAGAACCCTGTTGGGGGCGGGGGGGGGGGCGCCACACCCTGGGAAAAAGGCTTGGGCACATCCAGAATGGACCAATCAGAGAGCAAGGCCAGGGTGGCGTCAAGGGGCAGCTTTGACCAATGGGAAGGGAGAACACTTCGGAGGTTCGGAGGAAGAAAAGAAAAAAAAAAAAAGCTCCACGAAACAACAATCGAATCCGTTTGGGGGCTTGAGAGGCTGGGAGTGGGCGTCGTTTATAGCACGTTCCAGCGCCTGCCCTCCCCTTTGAAGGATGGGGTCGCTTGCATCACTCCTGGGTGCTGGGGAGCACAAGGAACTGAGGAGGGTCCCGGGAAAGTAGATGAGGATTGGCCGTTTCCTGGGGGCACTTGATTGGGCGCTTCAGTTTGGGGGGTGGGTGAGACAAGGGTGGGAGCTTTGTGCACAAGAGTGAAGATAAGGTTATGGCCTCTTAAACAGAGGCAGGAGTGTGCCCGGGTCCCCCCCCACTGGCTAAAGTGTCAACCAGCAAGTGGACGGAGGATAATCTCGAACCAATGGAAAACTTAAAAAAATACACCCTGGGCTCCAAACCCGATCAACATATTCATTTCCCTTCCCAGCCCCAGGCTGGCTTTTGAGAAGATAAGCAATGGTATTAAGGGCCCACAGCTACCACTAGGAATTTCATAGAAATTTATGGTGTGGCTATCGGCTTTGGAGTTAGTCTCGGTTCCTAATGTCTACTCAGTCATTAATGTGTAGCACTAGATATATCACTCTACTCTGTGTTCTTTGGCCTATAAAATAACGGCATTGAGACTAGGTACCTAGCTAGCTCTAAACATTTTGGAACTGATCTGGCAAGTGGTGTGCTCGAAAACCTGGGCTATACCGCTTTGGGAGAGGATTGCAAAAGAAAACTCCGTGGAGTTGTAGAGCTTTCGGCCCAGGAATCCCTAATGTCTGTGAAATTCCTCTAACTGTATGTAAAATGGTGTGCATGTTTGTGCATTTCTCTGGTGAGGGTTCATAACTCCCATCAAATTCTCAGAGGTGTAGACAAAATGAACTCACATCTTGGTCTAAAAGGGCCAAGGAGTCCAACCTCCAAGGCAGGGGGTTGTCATACGATAGTGGTTATGTCCTCTTGGAATCTTAGCAAGTTTCTCCAATTCCTTGTTAGAAATATCTGTTGGGGGCGGGGAAGGGGGACTCTTTCCATATATGTCAATCAAAGACAGGCAGATTCTTCAGAGCTGAGAAGCACTTGTGAACTGCCATAAAGCAGTTGGAATGAGATGCTGGTCCTGAGTTAGGAAGGAAAGAAAACAGAACTTTGCTTCTGGAAGTTCATCTACCTCGTCTGTAAGGTAAAGGTAAAAACTGTCTTAAGAATGAGAAAAGTGCCAACTATGCCAGACCACAACCCCTGCAAGCTCCGAGGCTCAACCCCTGCAAGCTCTGAGGCTCACACATGAGAACAACAGTAGTGGCTGGACTAGAGCTCAAGCTAGCTTCAGCACCTGCTGAGGACCAGCCCAGGGCACAATCCACTTGCAGTGTGTGTGCATGCTGTTTTTAGGTTCAGAGGTTAAGAGTATATGGTATTTAGTCATTATCCTTGACTCTTCAAATTTGTTCTAGTGGATCATGCCTGATATGTATTTAAGATCATAGGCTATGGTAACATCTCTCTAATTTAGGACTAACTACATAAACTTAGGTGAGAAAGTGAGGTTTCCCTGACAAGTGTGACTGGAAAAATGCAATGGGGAGCACCCAAAGATGTCCTGTCTGACTTGTGACAACACAGGATACACTCCAGTTAAATAGATAAAAATGAATTTATTTCTAAAATGCGGCTTAACTACACTCACAATGTGCTAAGCCAGTCTGCAAATTGATCCTGCAGCTCGGAGTAAATCCGGGCCAGCGGAGGAGCAGTTGGGGTTCCTAGTTCTGGGCACCAAGAATTCAGTCACTCCTCCAGCAACTCAATTTACAGAGTTCTTCTTCAGCTGTTTTTTGTGACGTGTGGAGAGTTGTTTTGGATTCCTCTGTACAACAGAGAGGTCCGACCTTGAGGAAGACCGGTAGCCCACATCCTCTGCTTTTATAGGCTTAATGATGTGACCTGGCTTGGTGACAACCCTGGGTGTAGTCAGCTTTTGGAAGGCCCTCTGTGTGTTCCATGTAGATCCTATAGGGGTCTGGATGGTCCTTTCAAATTGCTGATGGTGGGTGAACGGATATGGAAGCACTCGCACCTGGAAAGGAAGGCAGAGGGACTTGTCAGGAGTCAGGCCTGGGGTGCAGTTGGTAAACTCTAATGGCAACTGGTTGGTAGTTGAGTGCATAAGCCACAGTTCTACATGGCTGCAGTGAATGAAGCTGCAGAGAGGTCAAGGAATCCCAGTACCCCCAGTCTAACCTTAGAAGTTCCAATGTGCTTGAGGACATCTGGGATTGGAAGACATCTAACAGGGATGAGACAGCTCCCCCATCCCCGAGGCTTACCCAACAATCTAGGAATTGAAAACCTACCCTGACACTGCCCCTGTAGTGCAGGAACACTATAGTAAGCTCCAGGGCTGCTATAACTCTAAGTGGGTCTTCCTATCCAGTACTGTGAGACTGCAAGAAACATCTGGGCATTTATCGATCCCTGTGAATGTTGTGACCCTCCAACCCTCTTGGAGCTCTCAATCAACCTTGCTTTTTCCTCTTTGATACACAGGACTGACGTTTTAAAGAACCCAAAATGGTGAACCTCACTGGGCTGTGATGCTTAGTTAGCTTCATCCTCTTTTGGCATCACAGAATGTCAGAGCTGGAAGGCCCTAGCTAATGGAAAAGGTCATCTCCCTTGGTCCCAGAATCTGGCTTAGAGAGGGGAAGGGATTTACCCAGGTAAATTAATGAACAGTGAGGGAGAACAGAACCCAGGGCTCCTTTCCTTGCCTAGTACTACCTTCAGACATTTAAATCACCTTTAAACACTTGACCCGAAGGCTGAAGAAGAGGGGAAAAACAACATAAGCAGGAAAATCAGGAAGTTATAATCAGTAGTCTCTGGAGATACTCAGTGGAATGCTCAAGAGAAGCGGAGTACTGCCGGGTGGTCCTGGTGGTAGTGAAGGACACAGATTCTCTTCAGGTTAAGGGAATGTCTTATGTCTTATTGGGTGGGGTTGCTGGCTAATTTGCGCATGTCACGTAAAGTGAGAGAACAAAACACCTGGGCAAAATAGTCTTGGGAGGGGCTTTTCTTTTTTCCTTCAGCTTGAACCATACTTTATTCTATTGCATCCTGGGACCTGCAGTCTATAGCTTATTAAAAAGATGAAAAAAAATCAGGGAGATTCTTGGAAAACTGTCAGTTTACCGTGACTGTATTATTTTTTTTCTAAAAAGACAAAGCTCCTGATTTTACTGAGGTCCACACTGCCCTTCCTATCCCGGTGAAGCACCCTTTCTCTCTCTCTTTTATTCTGTAACTGCCTGATCATCACCTATTTTGTGGTTATAGATCTGCAACTGGGATGAACAGTGGTTACAATTCAATTTCTGCAGGGACTGGTTCACAAAATAAGATCGATAGAGTATTATTGAAGTGATCATTTCTCACTTCTTCTTTATACCTATTAAATAGTTCCCCCTCTTTTTCAGAAGAAAAACTATAACTCATTTCAGTATTAAATAGGCTGGGGACAGATCTCAGGGTCATAGACTTTCAGAATTGAAGGGAACAGGAACACAGAAATCATTGAGTCCAGCCAGTCTCATTCCCGAGTCCCCTCTACACAGGCTCATATCCCCAGGGCAACCCATTCTCCCTGTGGACCAGCAGAAAGTTTTTCCTGTTTTTTTTTCTTAAGTAGGCTCCATGCCCAATGTGGAGTTTGAACTCAGGACTCTGAGATCAAGAGCCACGTGCTCTACGGACTGAGCCAGCCAGGCATCCCAGAAGGTTTCTCCGTGCACTAAACTCCCTGATTTTCCTTTAACTGCTACTTTATGTGACTGCACTCCACACAACAGCCTTTAATATACTCGAAGACCATGATCATGCTCCAGTTTGCTTCTCTCTTAGGTAAACATCCCTGGCTTGTCATAGTACACAATTTTAATTCCACTTGCTATCCTGAATGAGTACCACTTTGTCATTTTTCTTAAGATGCAGCTTAAACGCATAGCCTCTCAATGTTATCTTGACTATGAATACAAGCCTGAAGAACAGTAACTCTTAGTTTGGTGAGACCCATCTGCATCAGAATCATCTGGGGTGCTAGCTGAAAACTCAGATTTGGGGCTCCACCATCGCTGTCAAGATTTTCCTTTAAGCCTCAACCTCTTCCAATTCTGAAATTAAAACACCAGAATTGACCTGGAATTATTCATCTCAGAGCCAGTCAGTGAAAAAGAGAACAGCTTTGATTCTGTGGTCAAGATCACATATCCCTCTTTGACCACACAGCACTAGAATATTCCTCTTAAGCAAGGGAGCTAGGTAGCAAAGAGTTTCTCTCTCCCTCACCTGATGAGCTGCTGCATGGACATTTCGCTTCTCATTGATAATCACATTTGGCAAATTCTTGTCTTTTCTTGGAGGACCCTCCGGGGCTTTAATGAGAAACCTGGAAAGCAGAACAGCAGGACGTCTAAGAGCATTAAGGACTTAATCAAAAGGGCAGGGAAGACGCAAGAGGGTGAGGTGGGAGAACCTGGTGCACTTCTGTCAGGCTTTCTTCCCTGTTCTTACCGGCGTCTCTTCTTGGCACTGGGCTTCAGGCCCACACCACCCCACTCGCCCCAGCCAGGCAGAGTCAGGTCCACGTCCTTTGGCTTACTCGCCTCCACAGCTTCCCTCTTCTCTTTCAAGAAGTCTCTGATGACATCATCCCCAGCAAAAGCTTCCTTTATCATCTGCTTTTGATGTCTCTCCTCTTCATCTTCCTGGGAAGAAAGAGTGAGAGCTACTGCTTGCCTTAAGAGCCAAGGTCCCTGGCGAGAAAGCTAGAATTTTTGGGTTGTGACGTTTTAGCGCCCCCTAGGGGGAAAGCGCTGAACAATGATGGTCTGGCTATATAAATGAACTGGTAGCCAATCATGCTCCAATTTTCTTTTCTCTAGGGTAAAATATCCCTAACTCATTATCATATGACACAATTTTTAAACTTTCAGTAAGGAAGCTGCAGCACGGAAGAAGGAATGGCCTGTGTAGGAGGAGGAACTCCAAGTGGCCTGGACAGAATGTGGGTGCCCTCTGGCTTACATCCCTGTAAAGACAGGTGCCAGAGCCCCTCATTCAAGCAGTTTCAATTACTTAATCGGGCAGTCTCGAATCATTTCAGATCCCAGTGAATGGAGCACAACCTTGGCAACAGCTTAATGACTCACCTTTGAGTTGTCCTGCCTGGGATCTGGCCAGAGCTTTGAGTGCCTCCCGCTTTCCTCTGAGGGCGGTTTTAGAGTCACCCCAGGGAGGGTTTGGTGGCTCTGGATTTAAGATGTGGGAGTGTCGGCAGCACTCACATATTTGCATCTATTAATGGTCACGGGGGCCAGCCTGGCTCCATACTATTCCAGACCTTTCAACTACTGACATGTGCCCCTGGCATAACAAAACTTCACAGATTCTACTCCTTGGGCAAGAAGGGCATTTTCTGCACCAGCTCTGATCCCCCACAATGGCCCACGCCCTTGGCTCTGCTCACCAACTCCTCTACTGTTGTGGGCACTGCCAAAGACTTCACAGAAGGAGATTTTGTGGTTAGGAGGTTCTGTAGATCAATCATTTGCTCCTTCCTTTTCTTTTCCTTGGGAGCACCAGGCAGATTATGTGGGTTCCTCTCCAACTGCTGCCCTTCTACCACAGGCCTGGGGACCTCCTTATTTTGAAAACATCCTTCTTTCCCCAGCTCCTCTAGTTCCTCCATAGTGTGTGCTCTCTCCGGCCTCTGCATCAGCAGGGGCTCCTCTTCTGCCTCGGTAGGTTCCTCTCTCTGGACTGGCAGAACTGTCCTCAGTGAAGTCATGTTCTGCTTCCCAGATTGCTGGTTTGCTTTGTTGAGTTTCTGAGACAGTGCCCTCAGTTCGGACAGCACCTCCTGGCTGCTAGAATCTAGGGGAAGAAATGAAAGCTGTCAAGTAAAGGAGGCTAGAAGTTGCCTTACCAATGAGCACACTCGACAAGGAGCATTACATGCTCCCATTCATGGGACCGGGCACTAGAGGGAAGAGAGGATTCCATTTGCTAGATCTCTTGGAGAGTTCACTAATCATTGCCTATCATGTAGCAAGCAACAGAGTTTAGTAGTTAAAAGAAGCATGTTGGGAAGCAGATGTCCTGGGTCCTATTCCCAGCTATGTAAGTGACTCACGGCATAACTGGAACTGTGGCTTAATTCCCCCTGCAGTAAACCTCACTTGGAGAGATGGCCTCAAGTTCCAAATTTTTAAAAAGCCATTTTTATAGGTAGCCTCTGAATGCAACGTAATTCTAATTTATTATTTGTCATTTATGTCATTGTTTCCTATTTGTCCGAACCAAATCCAGCACTGTTTTATCCAAAAGCAGCATCTCATCATCTGCTGTGGCCAAGGCAAGTCACTTGGCATTTTTTAGTCACCGGCAACATTTGAGCAAATACCACCAGGCTCGGAGTGCCCGGAGGGAAATATGGCAGTGACACACTTATAAACTCTTCTTCAGGGCAGCCCAGGTGGCTCAGTGGTTTAGCGCCGCCTGCAGCCCAGGGCATGATCCTGGAGACCTGGGATCGAGTCCCACATTGGGCTCCCTGCATGAAGCCTGCTTCTCCCTCTGCCTGTGTCTCTGCCTCTCTCTCTCTCTCTCTCTGTGTGTGTGTGTGTATCTCATGAATAAATAAATAAAATCTTAAAAACTCTTCTTCATTTGACTCGAGTTGCCTCCATTCCCAAGTTCATCCTGCTCCCTAGCTGTGGCTTGAAGCCACTCTAAGAAGCTACTTAAGTCTGCCCTTTGGACACTTGTATGTTTATTCCGCAAGGATCAAGGTCCTTGCTCCTTTTATTTGGAGTCCACAACTTTCCACTATTTTAGGACTATTTGCCTGAAGGTTTGGGAACATTCTATTAACTTATCATCCAAAGAAATCCAAATCCACCTTTCATACCACAACCAACTGCTCTATACATTTAGCAAGATGACCCGCTTTTGAGGAAGCTCAACAGGATACGGCTGATGTCCTGGGGTCATTTAAAGACGGACCCACAATCTCGGCCTGCAGTGCTGCTTCCCAAAGTCCTCCTGGAGGTGACTGCTTGTAACTATTGATCTCAGCACTCTCCAGCTGAGAACCCTAAGCAAAGGTCCTATGATACATGCTAAGCTACAGCTCTTTCCAGATATTTTTTTTCACAGAAAAAGAGATTCTTGCCATCATCTGAATGCATTATTTTTATAGGACATAAAATCAGACCCAAGGAATCTGTCTAGATAGCCAAACGATTTCTGAATGTAGTTTCCTAAGCAGACTTTCTCCCCAGAGTGGGAGCCTTCTGACCCATCTCAAGGGTGCTACGGTTGTTAATATAAAATCTCTTTAAGATAACAGAAAATATAATATACAAATCGACTCTGAGCATGGGGTGACAATTCTAATTTGCCACATAGCTTGTGGAGTCATTTGTTCCTGTCGAGAAAGTCCACCCCCCCCAACATCTATCAACTGACATCACGAAGTGCTGAAAATGCCATTCCTGCTTTATCAACAAAACTGAAAACTGCAGCAGTGATTCGAAATTTCATAATGCCTCAAAACCCATCCGTGTTTGTTGGTGGGAGCGCAGTTCCCTCCACTTTGTGGGCACCAGTCAACTCAACTCCCGCCCTTATTTCAAGGATGGTGCACTTCTGTCTTTTGATGATCACATAGTAATGCCTTCGAAGATGGGTATTATGAAATCAGTCTTCTCTTCAGGGACCCACGGCCCTCTGTGGGGAGTCCCTTGAGCCTAGCCACACTGAAGCATGTGTGTGTGGATGGTTTTCCTGCCTCAGCCCGTCCACGGCACTGGCACCAGGCAGAGGTCTCCTATCCAGCCCACCACAACTCACCTTCTGACTCTTGTTTCCTCAAAGGCTCGGCATCCTGGCTGAGCCCAGACTTTTTCCTAAGTGCTCGCCTTTCCTCAAATGTATTTAACAAGATGTCTTCTTTGGCCCCTGGTCTTTCTTCTTCCTTACTTTCAGAAGCCTCATGGGCCACAGGCTCCAGAAGTTGCTCAGCGTCCTGGACCTTGGCCTCTTTTGGGCCACTGAAGGGATTCCTGAGCATCCAGGGGTTTGGCCCATCGGCATCCCTCTGAATCTCATTCACTGTATCGGGGACCAGGAGTTCACCCTCTTCCTCCACACTCCCCTTCTCTTCCTCACTGTCGGAGGCTGCCTGTAGCTTCTGCGTCAGCTCTTTGTTCCTGGCCAATTGTTCCTGCATAGCCTGGCGAGCCTGGAGGAAGGAGTCACAGCACAAGCGCCTTGTCATTAGTGACTGCAATGACACCTTTCCTGGTTCATTTCATAAAGCTGCCTCCTCTCAATTTGACTTTAAGTATTTCTTACTGGTGCCTACTGTTTAAATTGCACATATATTACTGCATTAACAGCTATGGAATAAAGTGGGAGACAAATTCTTTGTCCTCAAGGAAATGAACATGTGAAACAAGGTAGGAAAAAAAAAAAAACAGCTCCTCTCCCCTTTAACTGGACTTGCCTTCAATGCTGCTTCCCTTTCATCTCTCCTTTTCCACCTTGTTCCTGGTTCTTTTCTTCTCTGCCTTAGAGATTTTCTGATGTCTTTTTAGAATCCTGGTTTTCCATTCTTCCTCAAGGCTTTTCCCTAACTCTGCTTCTGCTAGCATCCTTATGGACTGATTTTCCTTTCTGTCCTCCAATTCCATCTCTTCTCTCACCCCGATGATCTCTTACCTCCAGGTCATATTTGGCCATAATTGCCTTTGCCTTGGCCCATTTCCCACTGTTCTGGTGCTTAAGGCTCATTCGCTCCTGGAAAAAAAGGGCAGAGTGAGCTCCTTACCACTTTTTGGGGAAAGCTGGTTCAAGGGGTGGGGGTGAGAGGCAGCCTCACCATCATTCTGGCCTTTTCGATTTTTTCCAGTTCTTCCAGTGCTGCGGTAGGATTGACCTTCTGCAGCTTCTCAAAGTCTTTTAGGGCTTTCTTGGCCTTTTCCTTCTTAAGGACCTTGTGATACCTACAGGGTGAGAGGGCAGAGATTTAGCTAAAACACAGGCGCCACACACAAAAGGTGTCCCCGCTCCCCAAGGGGTTTCCCTATGCAGGGGCTAGAATGGACATCACAGAGCTGGCTGACTATAGGGAACCAGTTTGGGACCTGAGAGGACTGGCAAGCCTCTCCGTCCCTGCAGCCCCCAGGGGCACACCTCTGCAGAGCAAAGAGTCCCCTCTGCTTCTAGAGCGCAAGGCAAGAGTAGAAGAAGTTCCAAAGAGGCAAAAAGGCAGGAAGGAAGCCCTACTGGCCTCAACAGCTGTAGAATTCAGAGCTCATTCTGCAGAACCATTCCGTGATGTCCTGGAAGGGAGAGAAAGTAATTGAACAGTCCTCTTTTTAGCAAAACCAAGACTGAAAGCCAAAGCCAGAGGAGAGGGCACTACCGAAGCAGGCAAAACTATGAGGTTGGACTGAGAAAAAAAAATGCTAGTCATTCCTATTTGGGACCTCTTCCACATGACCCCAGTTGCTACATCAAAGGCTCTCCTATGGAATCATGATTAGCCAGATCACTTTCTTCCAGAGCACCCGTGGCCACTTCAGTAGGGGCCTCCTTACTTTTTGCTCTTGATTTTCTTTTCTCTTCGAGCCCTGGCCTCATAGTAGGACTGCAGGGCCCGGGCCCTCTGAAGCTCTGCTCGGCGCATCTTAGCCTACAATGAATGACATTCACAGTGACTCCTGGGCTTTGAGGGCAAATACTGGAACAGAGCATGTCTGGGTGTATCAAAGGGCCTGTTACACTTACCTCTTCCAGGCTCATGGCTTTGAGAGAGGCCTTTTCCACAGGAGTCAATAAAGGGTCTGTCACTGGCTGCTTGTTCTTATGGAGGATGTTAAAAACTTCGTGCTCCAGGGGAGTTCTTGCCTTAAGGAGGTAATAGAACATTCTAAGTCTTAATCCATGCTCCTAGCCTCACTGTGTACAATCTTATGACCATCTGCTTTATGACACTATAATGGGAATCACAAACTGGAAAGGATCGGCTGTTACAGCAAGAGAAAGGGTTCCAGTGTTACTGTTCAGCAGTGTAGATAAAACCTCATTTTCTTCCGATTTAAGACAACTTCAGCAAGGGGATTCCAAAGCTACTCTCTAATATTACTAAGAGGATCACTCTGTTCAGATTACCAGAATATGTAAAACAGAATACCATTCTCTTAAATATCAAAGCAGGATGTCCTTAAGGTAAATGCTGGCAGGATGGAGGAACAGCAGTACCAAACTGTCAGTTTTGATAGTGGTAAAACAAAATGGTTCCTGTATTATGCATATTTGAAGTATCTATGTGTATTAACTGTATAGCAAGGAATCTAAGACTCATTTAAGCCTCCTTTAAAGAACATTTCTAGAAGAGAGGGAAAGTTAAGTCTTAGCTTCCTGACAGTTCAAATTTAACTCTAGTCATTTTCTAACTTTGGTTCCAGTCCCTTATTTTCCAGTGAACTTTGCATGCTAGGTAGTCTATATATATGAAATGAATGGACTGAACCACTTACTTCACATGTTAACAAAAGATGCTGTTACTGCTCAATTGATGTATTTTAACCATTGTAGATGGTTAAAATAATCAGGCTGATCATGCCGTGGTTCACTTTGGTTGGCAAGGTGCAAAGATAGCACCTTTGAAACAGATCCTGTTTCAAACCTCACACATGTATTACATGTAGTTTTCTTTAACAGCCATATACATCATGGTCGGTATTAAACTTACAAATATCTGGACAGATGCATAAACACACATCATCACATGTTACATGGCACTATTGATTTAACCATAAGCCTATTCTAGTGAATGATAAAGGTGTAATGTTCTTCCATTTTTAGTATTTGCAGTAGTGATCAATCACAGGCTACAAAATGATTTATATTACAATGTTGTAATCTTCCTCCAATTCAATTTACAAACACTTATTGATTGCAGCTACATTCCAGGCACTTGTGCAGGGTGCTAGGAATACACAATTGATTAAGATCGTTCCTGTCCTCATAGAGCTCATAGCCATTCAGAGGGAAAAGACACATGTACCACTGGCAACATAATGGGTCACATGTTAGTCCACAGGAGCGATAACAAAGGAAGTGAACAATGAATTTTGATTAGGAGGTGGGTTAGGCTTGGGGAAGGATTTTTTGAGTGGCTCTGAGCCATTACGTACAATTCTGTAAGGGCAGGGAGTGGTGGTAGCAAATGGAGATGAGTGTAAATAAAAACAGATATATGGACAGGAGAGATATATAAAGGAAAATGTGTTGTCCAGTGTAACTAAAATGCTAGGGGCTTTTGTCTTATTCTATAAGTGGAGAGCCTTCTGAAGGATTTGAAGCAGGAGAGTGACAATCGGTTTTGTGTTTCAGAAAGAAAATCATGGCGATCGTGTAAGGGGTTATATATAATGTGTCAAATGACAGGTGACAATGGAAATGAGAAGAGGAATCGGGATCTGAGAGCTATTAAGGAGAAAGTGCACAGGAGTAGCCCACTATGTGGGCTGGGGAGGGATAGCAGCTAAGGGTGGCGGGGAGAAGGAGGAAGGGGAAGAGGAAGATGATTCAGATGGTTGAGGTTTCCAACATAAGGGACCAGGGTAGGGAGTTCTGCTATTGATTCAGTTACAGAATGATGGTGGTGGTTCAGGGTTTGGGAGTCTGGGGAAGGAAATGCCAAGCCTACTTTGTTGTGTGTGAAGTTTAAGGTGCGTATGAAAGACCCAGGCGAGGCCTACTGGTCATATGGAATATGAGAGTGGAGCTCAGAAGAAGGCGTTGAGAGTGATCTGTAGTATCTATGGGTGATAGCCAAGAGCCACGGAATTTACAGAGAATAAAAACTAAGGAAAAGTTAGATAGATTTAAAAACAACAACAACAACAACAAAAAAACCCCAGAAGTATGTTATCACAGAAACCAAGGGGGGAGAGTTTTTGTTGTTTTGTTTTTTAACCAATGTGATGTGTCAATAGGACCCAAAAGGCTAAAGCCTCAGAGGGCTTGGAATTTGGTGATTCAGAGGCCTCTTACTAATGCCCGCTGAGAGAAGACTCAATAGAGTAGTAGGGAAAGAAGATGAGAGTACGGAGGCAGCAGCAAAGACCAGCTCTTCCTAAAGTGTGTTCCTCATCAACTAACAAAGTTTATTATTTTAAGGTTTAAAGTTAAATTTATTTGATTTTCATTTGTGCACTCTGGGTTAGAAGAAGTCAAAGAGGTTTCTTTTTTTTTTTTTTTTTTTAAAGAGGTTTCTTTATTGTCTTCTCATAGCCTTTAAAATGCTAGTGTCTATTATGAACTGCCAATCTCCAGCAGGGGCATGCAACATTTCTAGCAATGGAACCCCGCTTTTTTGAGGGCATATTGAGAAACTAGGGTTTTGAGAAGAACACTTTGGGTAATGGCTAGTGTAGGGTGGGAAGTAACCTTACATCATTTCTAGCACTTTGCAGTTTACAAATGCTTTCTTATGCATTATACCATTTAAATCTTCTTGGAGTAAAATGGAATTTTAGGAATCTGGGCTAAAACTATAGTGCATACTTTTTGGATTCTTAATCTCCAGTCCTTGGTACTTTGCATCCTAAGTTGTAAGAAGAGAACTTAGTTGCTAATCAGAAAGCATGCCCTGAACTAAGCATTTCTTTATTGCTCTGTACCATACTGGCCTGATTTCTCAAAAATGAATCTTAGAATAAATGCTACAGTGGGTTCATGTATAGCATCTGGGTTGGGGGGGCCTCCACTCTGTCTTGTGCAGGGAGTTCTTGGAGAGTAGAGGTTGTACTACCCTTTTTTTTTTGAGGTTCTACTATTCTTAATGCAACCCTCCTCCTCTACCATCTCATGTTTAATAACCAACTAGGCATTTTCCAGCTATCTCCAAGATTACACTATTATTTGGGAAAAGCAAGGTGCAGAATGATGTGTAGTAGCATATCACTACTCTTTAATTAAAAAAACAAGGTAAACACAAATATAGCAATTATATCCTTATATTAACAACAACAAAAACTTACAAAAGTGGTTATTTCTGAGTATGGTGGTAAAAATGAGCAGATTGGGGGGACAGGGGCAGGGATCAGACCTTTAGCTATGTATTTTTTTAAAAAATTTTGAATCCTACAAATTATATTACCTCTTAACTTTTTTTCCTAAAGTCTCCCATCCTGCAGCCATACTTTAAACCTGATCTTTTTTTCATGTGGAAAAGGAAGCATCCTAGAAAGAGACTGGTAGTGACTACAACAACAATATCCAAAACAGAGCTTATCCCCGAAAAAAGCAATGACTTGCTTAATGTCTAGCTATGGCAGCAAGCCATGTTTACTTGATTAGTGTTAGCTCAACTTCCCGACACGTAGAACATTATTATTTCTGGATTTGTAGAAAGCAGAGAAAAAGCATAAAGAAGCATCTATCCATAGTTTGGGCACTGCTGTTTTTGACTATTTCTACTTAAGACGGAATATTCCGTTATAGAATCCATAAGCAATGGTGTATTGGAAAAGGAAGTCCAATTGTCATGAAGTTGTTCACAGACTAAAAATGGAGACTTTGCGGACCAACATAGGATTACCAACAAGGGCATAACTACCATTCCACTCACCCAAGTGCCATCATTTACTACTGCCATCATTTCATAAAAGAAAAGCTATTTCAACACTATTAAATGGAAAGCATGACCTCTTAGTAAAGAAGAACTGGTAACTTTACATCTGTCGTACTTACAATGATCCTTTTTGCTTCAGACGAATGAAATATTTGCCAGGGATCAGTGTTTGGATGACCCAGCCCTAAGATAACTTTTTTATTTTCTGCAGCTCAGAGTCGTATGGAGTTACTTGCTAAACTTCTAGTCATTACCCATGGATACATTATATTTTAACGTGGTAGTCCTTTACAAGCAAACGTTGGTTCTCTAGCTCATATGTAGTCCTACTAAGGCTCATTTATGCTGCTGAGTTCCTGACTTTCCCCAGATCAGAATGCAGGTTTAAAAGCTTTTTAAAAATGGGTGTGAAACAGAAAACATCACTGTGTTCCCTCTCTATGGGCAATCAGATGCTTTCACACAAAAACATGGAAAGAACCATGTGCTGTGTGCTACCAGCAGAAGGGTGACTACAGAGCAATGCTGGCAATGGCACGACTGACCATGAGTCCCACTATCTCCTCTCCCTTGCTAGACTGCTTCATTAAAGACTGCAGCTGGGGTTTTAGCTTACCAGGTCCAATCACATCAATCTCACCTGCTAAGGTGCAGTTTCCTGGTGTTGCACTCACCTTCCAGCCACTGAGCACATGTTCAATGGGAGCAAAAGCAGACTGCTCCTTCTCCAGGGGAAAAACCAGCTGCTCTGCCTGCCGGTTCTTCAGGATGATGGGCTCCCATTTGGAGAGGGCTTGTGAGGTTTTATTGAATGCCACTTCTCTGTGGATCTGAAGCAGGCAAAGTATACGAAAGGAAAGAGCCACGAAATTAAGCACTGAACTCAGAGGATCTGTAGGGAATCAAGAGCCAATGTTTCTCAGCCCAAGAGTCAGGATGTTAGAGAAGCTCTTGCTTACTTCTCAGGATGCACTTCCCCCAAGAAGTGTTTTAATCTTTTCCCTGGCAATCACAATTTCCCCCTCCCCCCAGTTCCCAGCTCCCTCTCTTCCCTTCTTACCCTATTTTTCCTTGTTAGTCCGATTTCTTCCCCTTAACAGACCACTTTCTCTATAACTCACCCGCTCAACCTCTTCATTGTTAAGGGGTAACTCCAAAGTCTTCTTTGATCTGACTCTATTCAGTTGCTTTTTCACGGCAGCCAATGAAGATGAAGTTTTAACAGGCCCAAGTAGATCTGAAAGGACTAGCTTTTCTCCTGATCCTGCAGAAAGGCCAAACTTTCTGGTCAGACTGAGAAATGAGGCAAAAATCTCAGTATAACATTGGGAGATGCCTCAGTATAAAACGCTGGTAGATAGGCAGATGTGCAGGGAAGCAGGAATAATTCTCTTACTTTAACCACCAGCCACAATGACACCACCTTCTTACATTCCCAAATGTGTTGGAGGGTAGCAAAGAGGAGAAAATTATTATTTATTTTAAAAAGTCACTTGTTTTTTTCTTGGTCCTTCTGCTTCCACTTTTGCCTCACTGCACTTCATTCTTCACAGGCAGCCAAAGTGGTATTTTGAAACTGTAAGTCACAGCCTGTCAGGATCCTGCTGAAAATCCTCCAGTGGCTCTGCCTTTATACTTGGAATTACATCATTCCAAAGGACATGGCCCAGCCAAACTAAAGCAGCCACTTAGTCACTTTACTGCATCACCATGTTTTAATCCTTATTGTCTCCCACCTTGATCTTCCCTAAGAATGTTAGACCCCCATGAAGCCTTTCTCACAGACATCACTGTAGCCCCAGTATCTAAACTGCCCTGAAACTGACATAGTAGAAATAGAATAAGTATCTGTTGAATGAATAAGCTTGAATACATTATTATTTGTTCTGAGGGGTTACATTAGTGGTTACTAGAACCATTTAACTCATTCAAGCTGCCTAAATTGTGAATATGGTGAAAAAGATATGGCATCCAGACTTCCTATCAGCTTAAAATTCCAACTCTGCAATTTCCTAGATCATGTATTCCCAGTAGGGTGATATCAGTTGCCCACAAGGGATGAAAATTGGTTCTGGAGGTGGGGGAGTGGTGAAAAAAATCTTCAATGTTCCCAAGTTCTGTGTTCCTCCAAAGCTCAACCCAATCCAACAAAAAACTTATTCCCTGGTATCTGATTTCCTGGCTATAGGAGTGGGAGTATGTCTGTGTGTCAGGGCGGGGGGAGGCAATGAAAAACAGTCTAAAAAGACTTCTTGGGGAATAAAACAGGTTGAGAAGCATTGTACTAGGCGAAGGCCCCTGAGTAAGTAACTTGACTTCTCTGAGCTCCAGCAGATTATCTGCCTGTCCGAACTCTGTAAGAACTGAAATAGAAATGAAAGCACGAATGCGATTAAGCTAGTGAGAGGCAGCAGTCTTCATCCATGTCCCTGTACCCTATAAGCAGCTCATCAGTAGGAGATCTTGACTATGACCTTGAAGGCTTTCTTCTAGAAATGGAAAAAAACTCAAGGGCATCTGACTTTCTTTGACCACTCATATAAGTATTTATGGTAGGATCCATTAACCACATTGAAAACCGTTCTGAAGGTGAAGTGACCATTATGCTTAACTCCACAAGCTCCACACACAGATGGCTTCCTTTGTTAACTTACCTTCGGAAGTGACATTGAACTCTGATACCTTCAAACTAGCTTCAGATCTCTCAGCCAATTTCCACCTGAAATTAGGCAAAGCAGAATATGGTAGGAACGGACACATTTTGCTAGGGAACCAACACTTCTCTTTTCAAACAAGGCTTTGGTTTAATGTATTGCTCTTCTAGAATCAGGTTTTGTCACAAAGAAACCAGGAAATCTGTTCCTAACCTGGGCTTGGTTTTCTAGCCATCTCTTAATGTAGACTCAGTCACTCAAAAACACAAGGCAATATGAGGTAGGCATAGTGGAAAAGGTATTGGACTTGGCTTCAAACATTCTGGATCTGCCACTTATGAGCAGAATGACTTTGGAGCAAGGCAATTAACTCCTCTAATGGGGATAAGTTCCTAGTCAATCCTTCAAAAGACTCAGTATGGATGAAGAATTCAAACACACAAAGGCCTCTAACACAATAATCGCTAACAATTACATAATGCTTACTATATGCTGGGCTTTAGTTTAAGATCTTCATGTTCATTAACTCATTTAAATGTCATGATGACCCTCTGAGGGGTCAATTAATCTTATTTTCTAGTTGAAATTGAGGTGCAGAAAGGTTAAAAATTTGCCTATACAGTCTGTCTCTGAAGTATGTGATCTTAATAATGATGCTGACACTTGTGTCTTCATTATCTTAGGCACGCGATAAATGTTTATTTTTAAAGATTTTATTTATTTAAAGATTTTTATTTATTTCTTTATTAGAGAGAGAGAGATGATGCGCACCCACACGCACATGGGGTAGGAGCACAACAAGTGGGGGTTGGGAGAGGGACAAGCAAACTGTGCTAAGTGCAGAGCCCAACTCAGCTGGATCCCAGGACCCTGAGATCACGACCTGAGCCAAAACTGAGCCAAAACCAAGTGTCAGACGCTCTAACAGCTGAGCCATCCAGGGGTCCTGGCACTCAATAAATGTTAGTTGCAGATTTGTCTCATGGAATCAGCTGGTTATAACCTGTCCAAATGGATGGGAATGTTACCTATTCTTTCCATCAAGGGAACTGATTGCTTCCAGAAGCTTTTGATGCTTTCTCTCTCCATCAATGTCCCCCTAAACATAGAAAAGGAAAAAACATCAGGATGATAAGGGAAAGGAGCATGGAAATCTCTTGTTCTTTTGGTGAGTGGATGACTGGGGAATCAGGTGAGGTCTAGTGTGCAGGCATTCAAGCTCAAACAAAGAACTGCTTCAAAAGCCAAACTTCTTCATTATTAAGAACCACAGTGGCTGATGATCTGTGGCTAATGTCATGTCTGTCTTAATCAGTATCAAGAAGAAAAGTGCTATGAGAATGTTTCAGTATAGAATATATAGCATGATCTGACACAGAAATACTGCCATTAAAAAAAACCCACAATAAGTAGTTTTGTCAAGAGAATAGAGTTGGAATTCCTATAGCATCTGTTGGAGAGCCAGCTTAATTATGTAGATGTATATTTCAGTCAGATACAGACAGGCCATTACTTATGATGGTCTGACTTAATATTTTTGAATTTATGATGGTGACACATGTTCAGTAGAAACTGTATTTCAAATGTGAATTTGATCTTTTCCCGGGCTAGCAACATGGGATAGGATTTTAGTGATGCTGGCCACTGGCAGTGAGCTGCAGCTCCTGGTCAACCACATGGATCATAAAGGTAAATAACTGATACGCTTAGAAACATTTTGTACCCACACAACAACCATTCTATTTTTTTTTTCCATTCTATTTTTTATTTTCAGTACAGTAGTCAATAAATTACACAAGATATTCTCCACTTTATTATAAAGTAGACATTGTGTTAGAGGACTCTGTCCAATTTTAGGCTAATGTAAGTGTTCAGAGCAAGTTTGAGGTAGGAATAGGCTAAGCTATGATGTTCAGCAGTTAGGTGCATTAAATGCATTTTTAACTTAAAATATTTTCAATTTATGATGGGTTTATCAGGATGTAATGCCATCTTAAATTGAAGAAGATTTGTAATTAAATAACTCTACAAAAATCCAAACTTGGGAAAGGGAAATCATAAAATGAAGACCCCATGTTTTGGTCTTACATACTCAGCTATACTTGGGCAACTTGAAAACAATGTATCTTATACAGTCTTCAAATTTCCATAGCACTTAATGCAGTATCTTATACATGAAACACTATATAACTATTTGTAATCTCTTTGCAAGATCTGAGCAAATATAAACAATGTTGCCACCATTTTTCTGTCTAGCCACATGCTGTCTAACCTAATAGTGAGGCAGAAGGGAAAACAGAGAAGGCAGTTTAGCAGTTGTCACCCACCTCATCTTCACTGGGACTCAAGGGATAGTCTTTGGGTAAATCCTCTAATTCTTCCTGTCGGCTTAAAGCCAGAAGGCTGTTAAAGGAGGCAAAAGAGAATTATTATCAATTGGAATAACTTCTATTATAGCAAAGAATGGCCCTTTTCCCTGGAAGAGGTACAAACCAAGCAGAATGGGTATTTTAGAAATTTGTCAAGACATTAAATTTAGACCTAAGTCAGGCATCAATCCCAAGGGGTGGGCAGTGGGTGGTGACACCCCTATACAATTGTATGGAGTGAAAAAGAACTAACCTTCAGTGATTGGTACTGCATTTTCCACTGACCTCTGGGAGGCTGTAAATATGTGTGACTCTGGGTAAGGTGACAGAAGGCACTGTTGCTGGCCCTTGAGGCAAAGCAGTTTAGCCATTAATATTTCTAAGCATCCTCCACCTTATAAAGGAAGACACCTTTATAGGTGCAGCTTACTCAACAGTGACATATTGATCACTTGTTCCCAACAATGGGGAAAGGGTTAATTGGATGAAAGCAGCTAAGTACACCATTTTTCCTGGGGTTTCCTCAGCAAAGTGGATGCCTAACTGGTACCCTGAACCAAATTATAGACTCCACTATTACACAACAGTATGTACCAATCTTTACAAGGCAACCATTACTAAACGGATTATATTTAACTCGCTTGTTGGGGGGCGGGGATGAAACATCAGAGGAGAAAATGTCAGGAATGACTCCAATCAAAATAAGGGGAATTTATAACGCAGGCACTCCCTGCGCAGAGTCGAAATGTGCCTCGGCAGCAGCAGAAAAAGGAGTCACGTGATGAGGAAAGTGCAACAAATTAGCTGGAGAAGGGTGAGGCCACATCAGAACCAACAGGGATGAGGCCAAAAAGCTGGGGAAAGGAGAAAGTGAATTAATTAAATGAAAAGGACTTTTCAAGGATGTTATCGCGGAAATTGTAATAAATGACGAAGTCTTGGAGGAGGAACAACTGTCGTCTGTTAAAAGGCAGCTTCCAGACCCGGCCCCAAACGAGACCCAGACCTCCCGCTCCGATCTTTATCCCTCACCTTTCCGCAGCCCGGACCGTGCTCATCTCAGCAGCCTGTCTCACACATGGGCCAGGAGCGGAAGCCGAAAGGAAAGCAATTTCCGTGCCGGCCGCAAAGCAATTTCTGCTTCCGCCAATCACGCGCTGCGTGTCGCGTCACTTCCGCTCCGCCCCAGGGCGTGCGAGAAACTGGAGATTGCTCCGGAGGGGCCTGTGGGACACTGGGAGACTGGAATTTAAAGTCTGTCGGCGGGCGGAGCTTTGTCCCCCCCACCCCGCCCCTACTCCCATCTTCTCTGCGGAGCGTCGGTGTTCGCGCTCCCGGCTCGTGGTTTCCGCGCGGCCCCAGGTGGGTTGAGCTTAGGGCGAGGGCACCGCGCTGTCCCGGAGTGGCCGAGCCTTCGTTGTCCCTGCCTGATCCGAAAGGAGAGGCTCCGGCGACCGTCCGTGTTCCACAGCGTCCTGCGAGTCTGCCACCGGCCAGGGCCAGCTCAAGGTTTTTTTGAATACCGGAGAAGTGGCCAGCGTTGTGCTAGGCCCCCGAGATTTGGCAGTGAACAAAGCAAGTTTCTCTCCGCTCCAAAGGAAAAATCTCCTTGCGTCTTGTGCCCCCTTGTAATTGGAGCACCAAGTTCCTCCTTCCCTAGGGAACAAAGGTTCATCCAAGAATGGGCCTCTGTTGGTGGCTGCAACTTCCTCACCTCCCATCAACTGTTAGGAATGCTTTTTTAAATTAAAAAGTAGAAAAGTACGAAAACGTTCGTGCCATCTGTTTTAAGCTATTTCCGTTTTGCTTTTGCCCCACTGTTCCACTGAAACTGCTCCAAACAAGATCCTCAGTGACACCCTCAGTTGCTAAAATAAAATGGATATTTCTCACTCTGTCTTCCCAGAATTTTGTGTGGAATTTGGTACTGTTAGTTTGTTTTCTTATTCATATTCAGGACATTTTTTTGACCATTTACTATGTGCCAGGCCTCTAGGCATATGGGGACATTAGTGCACAAAACAGACACATTCCATGGCTTATAGACTGACTTTCTAGTGGGATTACAGATGGTTTTTTCGTTGTCGGAAATCCATCCTGGGCTTGCATGACACCACTCTCTCCTGGCATCTTAGCTTTATGGCCATCTTTTTCAGTCCTCTCTGCTGGATACTTTTTCTGTACTAACTCTTTAACTTTAATTTTTTTTTAATTTATTTATGATAGTCACAGAGAGAGAGAGAGAGGCAGAGACACAGGCAGAGGGAGAAGCAGGCTCCATGCACCGGGAGCCTGACGTGGGATTCGATCCCGGGTCTCCAGGATCGCGCCCTGGGCCAAAGGCAGGCGCTAAACCGCTGCGCCACCCAGGGGTCCCCTGTACTAACTCTTTAAATGATGATGTTCCTCAGGCTCTGTTCGCAGCCTGTTTGTCTACTCCACATGCTCTTTCTTTCTTTCTTTCTTTCTTTCTTTCTTTCTTTCTTTCTTTCTTTCTTTTATTTATTTATTTATTTATTTATTTATTTATTTATTTATTTATTTATTTTTAGTGATCTCTAAATCCAACATGGGGCTTGAACTCACCACCTGGAGATCAAGACTCATGTGCTCCTTTGACTGAACCAGCCAGGTGCCCTTCCACATGCTCTTCTTAGGCCTTTAACACTTGCATGAGAAATCCCAACTCTATTATATTTAACTCCGATCTTTTTCAAGAGTTCCAGACTAGTATTTCTGATTGCCTCTTGGCAGTCTTTTTTGTTCTACAGGCACATCAAACATGATTTGTCCAATAACTTCTATCTTTTCTACCAGAGTTCTGTATTTTTCATCTCTATGACTGACACCAAACTACTAGTTAGGCAAGTCAGAAGTCTGAGAATCATCCTTGATTCTTCTCTACCTTATGCTTCAGAGTTGCTCCTCGTTTTTTTTTTTTTTTAAGATTTACTTAGAGAGAGCACACAAGCAGGGGGAGGGGCAGAGGGAGAAGGAGAGGGGGAGAATCTCAAGTGACTCCCTGCCAAGAGTGGAGCATGACATGGGGCTCGATTTCACAACTCTTGAGATCATGACCTGAGCTGAAATAGTAGGCCCCTTAACCAACTGAGTCACCCAGGTACCTTTCCTCTTCACATTGTTCATTTTACTTCCCAAATCTCTCTTGCGCATCTCCCCAGCTTTCCATCATCATCCATCAGACCCTTGCAATTTCAAGCTTGTCATATTGCCATAAACTGTTATAGTGAAGGGGAGCATTATAGCATATCGATAAAGAGCATGACTTGTGAACTGGACTCTCTGAGTTTGAATCTTATCTCTGCTACTTACTAGCTTTGTATTGAGTAAATCACTTCCCTGTGCCTTTATTTCCTCACCTTTAAAACGGGCATGATAGTACATTGGGTAGTTACAAGGACTAAATGAATTCATATACATAAAGCACCAAAATAAATGGAAAGCTCTTAGAATAATATCTGTCACACATTAAATGCTCAATAAATGTTAGCTATAATAAGAATTTTGTACTGTCTTTTCAGTCTTTAGTCTCTCCTCATCCAGTCCTGTAAGTCTGATCATGTCACACCCCTACCAGAAAGATGCAAATAGACTCTCCTCACCTTCAAGATAAAATTTAAAAGATCTTTAGTCTTCGCCTACTTCTCCAACCTCTTTGGAATTGCTTGCTGCTTCCCCCAAGACACTCCAAATTATATTTTTGTGGACAGATGATGTTCTCTTAATCTTATAAAAAGTACGAATAAAAGCATTATAAGAAAACATTGACATTTTTTATTGATCTATACTTAATCTAAGTAAAGACAGTGTGTTTGCTATGCAAATGCAGCTTTTAGGCAAGTTCCCTAGGTACTCCCTTCTCCAGCTCTAACCAGATTGCTGCCCCATTTCTCTCTTACATAGAATTATGAAACAGCAGCCGTTTCAGCTGAGACCTAAAGGAGAAGGAAACAGCACTGCGGAGAAAGGGGAAGTGTTCTGGGCGACGGAAATGGTATATACTTGGACGCTCTGGGCTAGGAAGAGTTTGCTATATTCTAGCAACTGAAAGTCCTGTGTGGCTGAATGGTGGTGAGCAAGAAGGTAAATATAACAGAGATGGATGGAGAGATGGGCAGGATTCAGGTCGTGTAAAGTCTTATAGGCCATAATAGAATTTGGATTTTACTTCACGATTTGTTATGTAGAGGTTATATAGGAGAGTGACATAGTAGAAATTTTACTAAAATCACTTGGGCTGTTGTGCAGAGAATGCATTGGCAGGGCTGGGGGCACAAGTGGAAGCCGAGAGGCCAGTTGGGAAGCTATTATTGTGTAGTACAGCAGGAGATGGTGATGGCTTGCAATAGGGTGGTGGCTTTGGAGATAGAGTCATTGATGGACCCACCAGAGGAATGTGGGGGGTAAGGGAAAGAGAAAGATTATGCTTACATTACTGGTTTGCAAGTACAGTAGGCTGTTTGTTAAGATGTAGAATCTATGGGTGCCTGGGTGGCTCCGTCTGTTAAGCATCTGCCTTTGGCTCAGGTCATGATCCCAGAGTCCTGGAATCAAGCCCTGAGTCTGGCTCTTGGCTCAGTGGGGAGCCTGCTTCTTCCTCTCCTTGCTCATGCTCCCTGTCACTATCCCTGTCTCTCTGTCTCTGTCTCTCTCTCAAATAAATAAATAAAATCTTAAAAAAGATATAGAAGACTAGTAACGATGAAGGAAATAGATCTGGGGAGTGAGACCCAAAGTTCATTTCAGTACTTTTGTGGTTTGAAAGCAAGGTACCTAAGTGGAGATAGTAAGTATGTAATTGGCTATAAGAGTTGTGAAAGATAATTAGCTAAGGGCCTTTGATTTCAACTATAGCTATTAGTGATTATCAGTAAACAAAAATATGTTTTATCCCTAATGTTTATATATTAACTGATTAAACATTTCACAAAGAAGACCCAGGCTCAGCCAAAACTTGCAAATAGTAACAACTGTGATTTTACTATAAATTTATGGTGTTGCATACTCTGCAGCATCGAACCTAGTCCTTGAACAATAATAAGGGATTCAGTGTTTTTTTTAAATTCATGATTAAATAAAGCCGTAATAGTTCCATGCTATTCATTCTCATAAAAGATGCATAGTGATAATTATGTGTACAGGCAGAGATATTGTGGATCCGGTTCCTGACCACTGCAATAAGCTGAATACTGCAACAAAGTGAATCAAATGAATTTTTTGGTTTCTCAGTGCATATAAGTTTTTACACTATACTGTAGTCTATTAAGCATACATATAGCATTATATCTAAAAATGTAAATGCCTTAATTAAAAAACACTTTGTGCCATGGGCAGCCCCGGTGGCTCAGTGGTTTAGTGCCACCTTCAGCCTAGGGCGTGATCCTGGAGATCCGGGATCGAGTCCCATGTCAGGCTCCCTGCATGGAGCCTGCTTCTCCCTCTGCCTGTGTCTCTGCCTCTCTCTCTCTCTGTGTCTCTCATGAATAAATAAATAAAATCTTTAAAAAAAACACTTTGTGCTAAAACATCATCTGAGCTTTCAGTGAGTCATAAGCTTTTTGCTGGTGGAGGGTCTTGCCTTGATGTTGATGGTTGCTAATTGATCAGGGTGGTGGTTGATGAAGGTTGGGGTGGCTATGGTGGTTTCCCAAAATAAGAGAACAATGAAATTTTCTGCATCGATTGACTTTCACAAATGATTTCTCTGTAGCATGTGATGCTGTTTGATAGCATTTTTTTTCACAGCAGAACTTTCAAAATTGGAGTCAATTCTCTCAAACTCTGCCCCTGCTTTATCAGCTAAGTTGATGTAATATTCTAAATCATTTGTTGTCATATCAACAATCTTCACAGCATCTTCCTCAGGAATAGTTTCCATCTCAAGAAACCATCAGTCACTGATCACCATAACAAATAACAATGAAAAAGTTTGAAATACTGCCATGAATTTCCAAAATGTGACACAGAGATATCAAGTGAGCAGATGCTATTGGAAAAATGATGCCAATAGAATTGCCCAACACAGGGATGCCTCAAACTTTCAATCTGTAAAAATACAATATATGCCAAGTGCAATAAAGTGAAGCACAATAAAAACAAAGTGTGCCTGTACATAATTTTAGAACTTGTAGGGTGCTTGCTATCGTGTGAGTTTGTATGTTGAAATTCTCATCTCCAAGGTATTAAGGAGTGGGGCAGTTTAGAGGTAATTAGGTCTTGAGGGTAGGGCTTTCATGAATGAGTTAAACGACTTTATAAGAGACTTAGAGAGTTCCTTTGCCCCTTCTGCCATGTGAGGCTACAGCAAGAAGGCACTGGCTATGAATCAGGAAGAGGGCTTTCATCCAGTCAGGCTGGCAACTTGATCTTGGACTACTAGCCTCCAGAACTGTGAGAAATAAATTTCTATTGTTTATAAGCCATCCAATCTGTGGTATTTTCATTATAGTGGCCTGAACAGATGAAGTGCTTTTACCTTCATTGTGCCATTTTAATTAAGCATTTTATTAAACTTTTAATTTTGAGATAATTGTAGGTTTGCATATAAGTTGTAAGAAAAAATACAGAGATGCTGTGTATCTTTTACCTAGTTTACCCTATTAGTAACATCTTGCAGAACTCTACTACAATATTACAACCAGGATATTAATACTGAGATACAGTCAAGACACAGAAAAATTCCTTTAGGGCAAGGATCAGTCATATTGCCCTTTTTTAGCACATCCACTTCCCTCCCATCACAGCTTCCTTAACCCTTGACAACCACTAATCTCTCCATTTCTATAATTCTGTCATTTCAAGAATGTTCTATAAATAGAATCATACAGGATGCAACTTCTTGGGATTGGATTTTCGCACTGGAAATTCATTCAGATTATTGTGCATATCAATAGTTTCTTCTTTTTTTTTTTTAAGTGTACAATTCGGTGGTTCTTAGTATACTCACATAGTTGTGCCACCACTGCCACAATGAATTTTAGAAGTTTTGTCACTCCAAAAACAAACCTTGTACCGTCTTTAGCAATCACCCTCTGTGATATAATAGGAAATATATTTGGCTTTGTCCCTGGATCTTGGCCAAAAGCTCCCAACACCCTTGGAATTTTCTGAGTGATAGAAGTGGTTTTTATCATTCTTAAGGAGCCCTTTTCATCACACCTGAGTTTATATTAATGAAGTGACTTCTGGAAAGCCCCTAAGTACCCTAAGGGTGGGGGATAGTTGCCAGGGAACCAACCATGATTAATGTCAGGCCCCTGCTCTTACATCAAGGAGGGGCTGGAGACCAGAGTTTACCGATTGGAAATCTTTCTTCTTTTCTAATATAGACATTTAGTGCTATAAATCTCCTTCAAGTGCTGCTTTCTCAACATCTCACAAATTTTCATATTCTGTTTTAAAATTATCTTCCAGTTCAAAAATTTTTCTAATTTTCCATTTGATTTCTTCTTTGCTTTCCTGGGTTATTTAGCAATGTGCTGTTTGGTTTCCAAATATTCTTTCTGTTATTGGCTTCTAGTTTAATTGTAATTAGAGAACATACTTTATTTATTTATTTATTTATGATAGTCACAGAGAGAGAGAGAGAGAGAGAGAGAGAGAGAGAGAGAGAGGCGGAGACATAGGCAGAGGGAGAAGCAGGCTCCATGCACTGGGAGCCCGATGTGGGATTCGATCCTGGGTCTCCAGGATCGCGCCCTGGGCCAAAGGCAGGCGCCAAACCGCTGCGCCACCCAGGGATCCCCAGAGAACATACTTTTTATAATGTAAATTTTTTACAATAAATACATTGAGATTTGTTTTATGGCTCAAAATAAGGTATATACAGGTAAATGTTCTATGTGCATTTGAAATACATGTGTATTCTTTTTAAAGATTTATTTATTTATTTATTTATTTATCTGAGAGAGAGAGAGAGAGAGATCAAGAGCAAATCAGCATACAAAGGGAGAGGGTGATGGAGGGAGAGAAGCAAATTTCCTGCTGAACAGGGAGCTCAATGTGGAGCTCCATCCCAGGATCCTGGGATCATGACCTGACCTGAAGGCAGAGGCTTAACTGACTGAGCCATCCAGGCACCCCTATATGTGTATTCTATTGTTGGTTGGAGTATTGTATAAATGTCAATTGTTTAGTTGGTTGATAGGTCAAACTGGCATGGCACTCAGTCATATGACCACAAGGAAATAAATCTCAAAGTTACAAAGATTTTTTTGTGTTTAATTCTAAAAGTTTTGTAGTTTTAACTATTACTTCAGCTCTGATCCATTTCGAGTTCATTTTTTGTGTATGGTGTGAGATAAAGGTCTAAATGTATCTTTTGCTTATGGATATCCAATTGTCCTAGCTGCATTTGTTGAAAGAACTGTCGTTTCCAAATTGAATCGTTTGGCACCTTGTCAGAAATCTGTTGACCCTAAGGGTTCATTTTGGAATCTCCATTCTGTTGCATTGATCTATATTTCTTATCTTCCTGTTAGTATCACACTGTCTCGATAACTGACTTTATAGGAAGTTTTGAAATATGGAGGCTAAAATTCTCCTATTGACTATCTTTCAAAGTCATTCTGTTATTTTGGATCCTTTGCATTTCCATATACATTTTAGGATTAGCTGGTTAATTTCTTTTTTTTTTCAGCTTGTTAATTTCTACAAAAAAAAACTGCTAGAATTTTTATAGGGGATCTCATTTAATTTATAGAATCAGTTCATGATATGGATTTTTTCTCCATTTATATAGATCTTTAATTCCCCTCAGCAATTTTTTATAGTCTTTTGTGTATGTTTTACACTTTTTTGCTAAACTTATTTTTAAGTATTTTATTCTCTTTGATGCTATTGTGAATAGAATTATTTTGATTTCATTTTCAGTTTTTCATTGCTAGTATATAGAAATACAATTAATTTTTATATTGATCTTCTATCTCCCATTCTTGCCTAACTCACTTATCAGACTAGTAGTTTTTTTGTGGATTTCATCTGACTTTTTATACTGGTGATTGTCATCTCTCAAAAAAGCCAGTTTTACTTTCTCCTTCCCAATCTGAATGCTTTTCATTTCTTTTCCTTTCCTGATTGCACTGGTTTAATAATCTCCAGTTCTGTGCTTAATTCAAGTGGCAAGAGTGGGCATCCTTGGGGATCCCTGGGTGGCGCAGCGGTTTGGCGCCTGCCTTTGGCCCAGGATGCGATCCTGGAGACCCGGGATCGAATCCCACGTCGGGCTCCCGGTGCATGGAGCCTGCTTCTCCCTCTGCCTGTGTCTCTGCCTCATTCTCTCTTTCTCTCTGTGACTATCACAAATAAATAAAAAAAAATTAAAAAAAAAAAGAGTGGGCATCCTTGATTTGTTTCCTATCAAAGGGAGGAGCATTCACTCTCTCACCGTTGATACTATGATAATGCTATGATGTGAGCTATGGACTTTTCTCATGTCTGTTATCAGTTTGAGAAATTTACCCTCTATTCTGACTTCGTTGAGAATTTTTAAATTATGTTAAAATATACACAACATAAAATTTATCATTTAAGCCATTTTTAAGTGTACATTTCAGTGGTATAAAATACATTTACATTGTTGCACATTCATTACCTGCAGCAACCTCCGGAACTGTATCATTTTCCCAAACTGAAACTCTTTACCTGTTAAACAATAACTCCCTGCTTTTCCTCCTCCCAGCCCCTGACAACCACTATTATAGTTGCTGTCTCTAATTTTGACTACTCTAGGTACCTCATATAAGTGGACTCATATACTTGTCTCTTTGTGACTGGTTTATTTCCACTTAGCGTAATGTCTTTCATGGTTTATCTATATTGTAGCATGTGTCAGAATTTCCTTCTTTATATGACTGAATAATGTTCTATTGCATACATATATACCATATTTTGTTTATCCATTCATCTGTTATTGGGCACTTGGGTTATTGCCACCTGTCTTAGTCCATTTGGGCTGCTGTAACAAAATGGCACAGACTTGGTAGCCTATAAACAGACATTCAGGCCACTGCACCACCTTTTGACTATTGTGAATAATGCTGCTGTGAACATTGGTGTACAAGTATCTGTTAGAGTCCCTGCTTTCAATTCTTTTTGGCATATACACAGAAGTGGAATTGCTGGATTATACGGTAATTCTATCTTTAATTTTTAATTTTTTGAGGAATTGCCATGTCATTTTCTGCAGCAGCTGCACCAGTTTACATTCTCAGCAGCAATGCACAAGCATTCCAATTTCCCTACATCCTTTCTAATACTCTTTTTCCTTCCTTCCTTCCTTCCTTCCTTCCTTCCTTCCTTCCTTCCTTCCTTCCTTCCTTCCTCATAGCTATCCTAATGGGTGTGAAGTTGTTCTATGCCCGGGTCTTAATTGATAAATGTTACTGAGGGGCAACATGGAGAGATAAATGCCATTGAAAGAAAAGTTTAATGTTACTTACAGTTCCTCTAGAAACAAGAGGCAATATTCCTTTACCTTAATCATCCTGGGGTCAAGTATCAGGCAACTAGAGACCATCCCTGTAATTTAGAGCCTGCCAAAATTATTCACACTAGCCAATCCTAAACTTTTTATGTTACCCTGTCTCACCTTTCCTACAGAAATCCCAATTAAGTCAGTGGCCTAAACCTATCCCTCCTTTATCACACAGTCACCTTTATAAATTAAGACCTGGACATAGAACAATTTGGTACAGTAAGCTAGGTGACTCAATGTTCAATGTAGGGGGCTTGCTTCCAGACTGCTCTTGGCTTACTGACTAGCTTTACCAAACATCAAGCGCTACTGGCGAAGGCATGGCTAGCTCTTGGCATGCTGGCACTCTGGATGCCACTGCTTCATGATATATCTGCTGAATACTGCCATGACCTTCCAGCTAAAACAAAGAGGACCTTGAAGGCATGAGCATTTCATGGCATTCCTCATTTAGTCTCAGGTGCTGAAGTCTTGGTTGGTGGTTGCCAATTCACTAGTTATCAACTTACCTTGGACAGCTTGGTCCACTGGGCCAAATCTGATTTCCCTGCTTTGACACACCTAGGTTCCAAAAGAAAAAAGGGGGGAGGGAGTTTAGCTACCTAGGCACACAGGCCATTTTAAAAGGAAAAAGCTTAATGGGGACAAGGATGGTGCCAATAAGAGGTTGCTTATGGGCTTGAGGTCCCTTTTCTCTCCCCTCTTTCCCTCTTATCAACTGGAGACAAAAACTAAAGACAATGGATTCAGGTGGCTACAAGCCTAAAACAGAGGGGGCAAAAGACTGCAGTTTTAGGCAGATATAAGCTCAAGGGGGAAAAGGGGAACTTTAAACCTTATATACTAAGCAAATGCAGGTCTAACAAACATAGTGCTAGCCCTAGATTACTTATTAATTTAATTTTTAAATATTTTTATTTGGGCACCTGAGTGGCTCAGCGGTTGAGCATCTGCATTCAGCTCAGGGTATGATCCCATGGTCCTGGGATTGAGTCCCACATCAGGCTCTCTGCAGGGAGCCTGCTTCTCCCTCTGCCTGTGTCTCTGCCTCTCTCCTCTCTCTGTGTGCCTCTCTTTTTAATCTTTTTAAAAGATTTTATTTATTTGTTCATGAGAGGCACAGAGAGAGAGAGAGACAGAGACAGAGACATAGGAAGAGGGAGAAGCAGACTCCCTGCAAGGAGCCCAATGTGGGACTTGATCCCAGACTCCAGGATCACACCATGAGCTGAAGGCAGATGCTCAACTGCTGAGCCACCCAGGTGCCCCTATTTTATTTTAAAGATGCATTTATTTATTGAGAGAGAAAAGGCAGGGGTGGGGGGCAGAGGGAGAGGGAGAGAGAGACTCTCAAGCAGACTCCATGCCCAGCAGGGAACCAGATGTGAGACTCAGTCTTACAACCCTGAGATCATGATCTGGGCTGAAATCATGAGTTGGGTGTTTAAACCGACTGAGCCTCCCAATCGCCCCAGCCCTAAATTATCTACTGATTTT
Source organism: Canis lupus dingo (assembly GCF_003254725.2). Lineage (NCBI taxonomy): Eukaryota > Metazoa > Chordata > Mammalia > Carnivora > Canidae > Canis > Canis lupus. The sequence goes on along the minus strand of NC_064281.1, from coordinate 101,554,765 downwards.
AAAAGAAACTTCTAGATACAGGGGGAGAAAATTAAATGTAATTAAGTAATTATGTGTACATATATAAGATTTTAATATTAATATATAATAGATTAATTATATATGCATATATGAAATATATATATATAACCAAATTAAAACAAAGCCCCAAATTGATCCAGTTGGAAATCCAAAATTTATATACTAAAGAATTTATATAACTAAATGATAGAAAGACTGCTGATTGGCTATTGTGCCTCTACAACCTTTGTTCTAATTTAACTTTAACATTTGCTGAAATACATCAATTGATAAGACTTTTATGAACTTAATCAAGATGGGGCTCAAATTATAGCTGTGTCTTGGAATCCCACTACACTTAAGCATTGTGTCCACTATAATCTTAAGAAGATAACTAAATATAAAGTGAAGAAAAAAATTGGTTTGCCTCATTCTAATTACAGCCTTGCCTAAGTTATCAAAATTATAATACCCATTGACCTAAAATATTGCATTTGAACATACATGCTCTGACACAATAAATAGTAAATTAAAGTTAAAGTAGGTCTTTAAAGGTGGCTCAGTTAAGTGGCTACCTTCAGCTCAGGTTGTGATTCCAGGGTCCTGGAATTGAGCCCCACATGGGGCTTCCTGCTCTTCCAGGAGCCTGTTTCTCCCTCTCCTTCTTCCCCTCCCCCCTGCTTGTGTCTCTCTTGCTATCTCTCTCTCTCTATCTCTCAAATAAATAAATAAAATCTTTAAAAAATAAAGTAGGTCTTTGAGACTTACAAATTGGCTTAATGAAATGGAACTCCATAGACCTCCCAGTTAAAATACTTAACCTAGCCCAATATAAGTTAAAACGGGGGGAATCAAGGATTAAAACTCACTATATAAAACCTAATTAATAAAGAGGTGATTATCTTCACTGCCTCTTTTTGACAGTCCAATTTTGCCTGTTCCTATATATAAAGAAAATAAAAAACTTGTGTGTTTGCAGGTAGTCCTCATGGTAGATCGCTATGATCTTTATGCTGTGGTCCCATCCATCAAGGGCCCCCACATCAGACATCCAATATTATTAAATTACTGATTTTGTTGAGTGAGCAACTGGTAAATATTTTGCTTTTATAGATTTGGCTACCATTTTCTGTTCAGTATCTATTTCAGCAGCCTCTCAACTGCAGTTTGCTTTTACCTCTGAAGGGACACAATCTACCTCCAAGCTACCTATGGTGCACCTCAACCGATATGCCATTATGCAGTCTTTACAGACAAGATCTTAACTACATCCACCTTTCTATAGGAACACAGGTATGACATTATATTGATAACTCTCCTCCAAGGAGATTCATTAAACATACTCACTAAAGACATACCAATCCAAGATCTTTTAGTCCATCTTGGGTTCTGATGACAATTATTCCTCATTTACAAATTTTGTTCCCAAATTAAAATCCACAGACCTTCTTGTCAGTTACTTTTCCACACCCCCCCCCCCCACTGCAACCCAGCTCCTTCACCAAAAGCACTTTGGCAATGACTTCTCATACCTGCTGGAGTCTGGGCTGCTTCTGATGGCTGGCTGTGAGTTGACCAAGGGCTTCAGGTGCAAGAAACTGCCTCCCTCAAATCTTATACTATACACCATTAAAACAAACAACAACAAAGATGACTTGCTATCTACTGGGCTTTCCTGAAAATAGAGGCTTTCATAGATTCTGAGCCTTGATCCTACATACTCTGCTGCCCAGTGTCCTTTGAGTCATGGAAACAGCATTCCACAAACTTGGCACAGCTACAGAGGCCTTCTTAAAATAGGATGCAACTGGGGTGCCTGGGTGGCTCAGTTGAGTAAGCATCTGCCTTTGGCTCAAATCATGGTCCCAGGGTCCTGGGATCAAGCCCCACATTGGGCTCCTGGCTCAGTGTGGGGGGGGTCTGCTTCTCCCTCTTCCCCCCTCTCTCTTCCCCCTGCCTTTCCTCCCTGCGTGCTTTCTTGCTTGCTCTCTCTCTCAAATAAATAAATAAAATCTAAGAAAAACAAAAACAAAAACAAAATAAGATGCAACCACATCTGAGCCCTCTGACATATTCTACTCGCAAGAGGGATAGCTTTTCCTGTCTTCAGTCCTTTGCCAGATGCCAAGGTTCTAGAAGAAGTCACCTCTCCTCTGGACACTTGGATACCTCAGAAACCCCCAGGGATTAACTGAGTGATCAACAATAGAGTTCATAGACTATGCCAGTGGCACTGCTGTCATACATGATTGAGCTAAGTGAAATGTTGCTGCTTCCCATCCTTTAGCCGGGATATTCCATATAAAAGATGGGACCCCAAAAAACAACACACTTAGCCAAACTTCAGGTAGTCATCTTAACACAGGATTCCCTAGCCAACAAATGGTACCATCTTTACATTTATTGTCAACTGATGACCATTGCCTTAAAATGGTCTCTTTCAGGTTAAAGAACTCTGGGAATCTCTTGCCTCATGGATACCCAAAATATGGAAGGACTTGTCCTCTAAATGTAAGGCCTTGCCAAGACACTCATTACTTTTGGGGTTAGAAATAATAATAGTAACAAAGGTATACATTTAATTCCTCAAAATATACAATTCTTGGCTCTTGGAAAAGACACTCAATAGAACTTCCATGTCCCTAGTAAGTCCCAAGTAGCCTGTTTAAGAGACATAATGGTCTTCTCAAGAAACTTATTTTCAAATTTCAGTCTCTATGAGTTTTTATCTTATCCTGGGCCTTAACCAATCTTTATAGATTTTTGCTCTTGCTCCATCCCATAAGAGCTGGAAGCCAGATCAAACATGCATATTCTCCTGACCTGTTAAACATAGATTTTCCCATAGGCAGGGCAGCTTCTCATGTGATCTATGACCTACTTGAGCCTAAACTTTTACCTCAAATTATTTAATTGTAGCTGCACGCCGTTCTGGTGATTGTAGTCTTATCACAAGTCTAAATACTTTTTCACTTGTTTATAATCTGGAGGCCCAACTCTCCAAGCAAGCCATTGTTTCAACCAAACATGGCAAATGCTAAGACCCACATCAACCTGAGTAGGTATCGCCTTAAAAAGGATACCCAAATTCCCTAGATGACATTGCCCTGGCTCAGGAACTTACCCCTGGAGTTGACAGCACCTCAGACAACACCACCTTAGTGCAAGATATCACCACTGCAGATGACTTCACTCCCTGTGCTGGAGATAACTTCACCCTAGGTGCCAAGACCTCCACTCAAACAGTGCACATGAACTGTCTCTCCTAAGGCACAAAATGGACACAGAACATTCTTGCTTTTCTTCCTCTGATATTAGGGATCCTATTATGTTCCTAAGCTCACTGTCTGCAGAGCTCATGATCCTGCCATACTCTTTGTTCTTTGCTAAAATATACACTCCTATACTCCCATGTCTAAAGGGAAATCTGGTAGAGGTTACTACTGTCTGCATTGTTCTAAAAAGTAATGGAGATCATTGCTTTCCCCAGGAAACACCTGCCTCATATGAGTCAACCCCTCGACCTCCTAGGGAGAGGACTACTCACTCCAAAGTGCCTTCTGCTACTCTCTTCCAGCTATCCATCACAATCTTCTGCCTTGCATCTCTGACCATGACCACCACAAACACTCCTTCCCTTTAATTACACACAAATACCACTAATCTTTACATAGACTTTCCAGTTCAACGACATAACTGCCAGGCCTGCCACCTTAATGAGAGCCTATTTCTAAAACACTTTACAACTCCACCAAGATATTGTTAGAAACCTCCAAAGTTTCAAATCCATTCTCTTAGATGTTAGCATATAAATAAGAAACCTAGTTATGGGCTGACCGATAAGGATTCATGCCTTTACTTGTGTTCCTCCTTCTTACTCCCATAATAAAATGTCTATGCTTATTTGGGACAACTTAAGCCCTACTCCTGAAAACCTCTATTATCGACACCTTAAAGTTTTCTTTTTTTTAATTTATTTTTTATTGGTGTTCAATTTACTAACATACAGAATAACCCCCAGTGCCCGTCACCCATTCACTCCCACCCCCCGCCCTCCTCCCCTTCTACCATCCCTAGTTCGTTTCCCAGAGTTAGCAGTCTTTACGTTCTGTCTCCCTTTCTGATATTTCCCACACATTTCTTCTCCCTTCCCTTATATTCCCTTTCACTATTATTTATATTCCCCAAATGAATGAGAACATATAATGTTTGTCCTTCTCCGACTGACTTACTTCACTCAGCATAATACCCTCCAGTTCCATCCACGTTGAAGCAAATGGTGGGTATTTGTCATTTCTTAACATGATTTTTATTTATTTTTTTTAAGATTTATTTATTTATCCATGATAGACAGAGAGAAAGAGCGAAAGGCAAAGACACAGGCAGAGGGAGAAGCAGGCTCCATGCTGGAAGCCCGAGGTGGGACCGATCCCGGGACACCAGGATCGCGCCCTGGGCCAAAGGCAGGAGCCAAACCGCTGAGCCACCCAGGGATCCCCTATTTTTTATTTTTATTTTTAAAGATTTTATTTATTCATGAGAGACACAGAGAGGCAGAGACATAGGCAGAGGGAGAAGCAGACTCCTCACAGGGAGCCCAATGTGGGATTGGATCCCAGGACCCGGGGATCATGCCCTGAGCGGAAGGCAGACACTCCACCACTGAGCCATCCAGGCATCCCAATATGATTTATTTTAAAAAACAGATTTATTTTTTCTAGACAGGAAGAGAGAGCAGGGGGAAGGGCAGAAAGAGAGGAAGAGAGAGAAGCTCCAGCAAACTACCTGCTGAGCAAGGAGCCCGACATCGGGCTCCATCCCATGATCCTGAGATCATGACCTGAGTTGAAATCAAGAGTTGGATGCTTAACCATTTGAGCCATCCAGCCCCCCCATCCCGTTTTTAAATTTAGTCTGATCAGGGAGGCCTGGGTGGCTCAGTGGTTGAGCATCTGCCTTTGGCTCAGGGTGTGATCCCAGTCCTGGGGATCCAGTGCCACATCGGGCTCCCTGCAGAGAGCCTGCTTATCCCTCTGCCTGTCTCTGCCTCTCTCTCTATGTCTCTGATGAATAAATAAACAAAATCTTTAAAAAAATAAATTTAGTCTGATCATCTATTTTATTGTACTGCTTATTTCATTTACATTTAATATAATTATTGATTATGACATAAATTTATTTATAACTGCCATTTGCTGTTTTCTGTATCTCATGTATTTTTTCTCTTTCTATTTCTTCTTACTTACATTTACTTTGTAAATTCTATTATTTCCATCTAATGTTTGCCTTGGGCTCAGTTTGCTCTACTTTCTCTAGATTCTTAAGGCAAAAACTGAGGTTATTTATTTGAGATCTTTCTTCTTTTCTCCTATAATTTCAAGCTATAGTTTTCCCTCCAAGCACTGCTTTAGCTTTATCTTATACATTGTAACACATTGTGATTTGGTTTTCATTCAGTTCAAATTTATTTTTATTTTAAAATTATTTTTAAAGATTTTATTTATTCATGAGAGACACACACACACACAGAGGCAGAGACATAGAGAGAGGGAGAAGATGCAGGGAGCCTTTTGCAGCACTTGATCCCCGGACCTCCAAGATGAAGACCTGAGCCAAAGGCAGATGCTCAACCACTGAGCAACCCAGGTGTCCTCAAATTTCTTTTTAATTACCCTTGTGATTTATTCTTTTACCTATGGGTTATTAGAAATATATTGTTTAATTTGTAAATATTTCTGGATTTCCTAAATTTCCTTCTATTGTTGATTTCTTTCTTTTTTTATTTTTTTTATTATTTATTCATGATAGTCACACGGAGAGAGAGAGAGAGGCAGAGACACAGGCAGAGGGAGAAGCAGGCTCCAAGCACCGGGAGCCCGATGTGGGATTCGATCCCGGATTTCCAGGATCGCGCCCTGGGCCAAAGGCAGGCGCCAAACCGCTGCGCCACCCAGGGATCCCTCTATTGTTGATTTCTAATGCCATTGTGGTCAGATATATACATTGCATGATTTCAATTATTTTTAAAAATTTTAATCCTTTTAAATCTATTGTAGTTTGTTTAATGGCCTACATAGGGCATAAACATAAACAATGTGGGATGTTCAATGTATATTTGAAAAAAATTGTGTATTCTGTTGTTGTTGTTGGAATGTCCTATAGATATCATTTAGATTAAATTTTATTGCAGTGTTATTCAGGTCTTCTTTATCCTTGCTGATTTTTTTCTCTAATTGTCCTATTAATTATTTTTAAATTTTTTATTTAAATTCAATTAATTAACATATAGTATATTATTGGTTTCAGAGGTAGAGTTTAGTGATTCATCAATTGCATATAACACCCAGTGCTTATTACATCAAGAGCCCTCCTTAGTGCCCATCACTCAGTTCCCCCCAGCCACCTCCCTCTAGCAACCCTCAATTTGTTTCCTAGAATTAAGAGTCTCTTATGGTTTGTTTCCCTCTCTGGTTTTGTCTTATTTCATTTTTCCCTCCTTTCCCCTATGATCTCCTGTTTTGTTTCTTAAATTTCACATATGAGTGAAATCCTATGATAATTCTTTCTCTGATTGACTTATTTTGCTTAGCACAATATTCCCTAGTTCCATCTACATAGTTGCAAATGGTAAGATTTTATTTTTGAGGGCTAAGTAATATTCCATTGTGTGTGTGTGTATACCACATCTTTTTTTCTTTTTTATTTTATTTTTATTTTTTTAAATAAATTTATTTTTTATTGGTGTTCAATTTACCAACATACAGAATAACACCTAGTGCTCATCCTGTCAAGTGCCCCCCCCAGTGCCCGTCACCCAGTCACCCCCACCCCCCGCCCACCTTCCCTTCCACCACCCCTAGTTCGTTTCCCAGAGTTAGGAGTTTTTATGTTCTGTCTCCCTTTCTGATATTTCCTACCCATTTCTTCTCCCTTCCCTTCTATTCCCTTTCACTATTATTTATATTCCCTAAATGAATGAGAACATATAATGTTTGTCCTTCTCTGATTGACTTACTTCACTCAGCATAATACTCTCCAGTTCCATCCACGTTGAAGCAAATGGTGGGTATTTGTCATTTCTAATGGCTGAGTAATATTCCATTGTATACATAAACCACATCTTCTTTATCCATTCATCTTTTGATGGACACCGAGGCTCCTTCCACAGTTTGGCTATTGTGGACATTGCTGCTATAAACCTCGGGGTGCAGGTGTCCCGGCATTTCATTGGGTCTGTATCTTTGGGGTAAATCCCCAACAGTGCAATTGCTGGGTCGTAGGGCAGGTCTATTTTTAACTCTTTGAGGAACCTCCACACAGTTTTCCAGAGTGGCTGCACCAGTTCACATTCCCACCAACAGTGTAAGAGGGTTCCCTTTCTCCGCATCCTCTCCCAACATTTGTGGTTTCCTGCCTTGTTAATTTTCCACATTCTCACTGGTGTGAGGTGGTATCTCATTGTGGTTTTGATTTGTATTTCCCTGATGGCAAGTGATGCAGAGCATTTTCTCATGTGCGTGTTGGCCATGTGTATGTCTTCCTCTGTGAGATTTCTGTTCATGTCTTTTGCCCATTTCATGATTGGATTGTTTGTTTCTTTGCTGTTGAGTTTCATAAGTTCTTTATAGATCTTGGAAACTAGCCCTTTATCTGATACGTCATTTGCAAATATCTTCTCCCATTCTGTAGGTTGTCTTTCAGTTTTGTTGACTGTATCCTTTGCTGTGCAAAAGCTTCTTATCTTGATGAAGTCCCAATAGTTCATTTTTGCTTTTGTTTCTTTTGCCTTCGTGGATGTATCTTGCAAGAAGTTACTGTGGCTGAGTTCAAAAAGGGTGTTGACTGTGTTCTCCTCTAGGATTTTGATGGAATCTTGTCTCACATTTAGATCTTTCATCCATTTTGAGTTTATCTTTGTGTATGGTGAAAGAGAGTGGTCTAGTTTCATTCTTCTGCATGTGGATGTCCAATTTTCCCAGCACCATTTATTGAAGAGACTGTCTTTCTTCCAATGGATAGTCTTTCCACCTTTATTGAATATTAGTTGACCATAAAGTTCAAGGTCTACTTCTGGGTTCTCTATTCTGTTCCATTGATCTATGTGTCTGTTTTTGTGCCAGTACCACACTGTCTTGATGACCACAGCTTTGTAGTACAACCTGAAATCTGGCATTGTGATGGCCCCAGCTCTGGTTTTCTTTTTTAAAATTCCCCTGGCTATTCGGGGTCTTTTCTGATTCCACACAAATCTTAAAATAATTTGTTCTAACTCTCTGAAGAAAGTCCATGGTATTTTGATAGGGATTGCATTAAATGTGTAAATTGCCCTGGGTAACATTGACATTTTCACAATATTAATTCTGCCAATCCATGAGCATGGAATATTTTTCCATCTCTTTGTGTCTTCCTCAATTTCTTTCAGAAGTGTTGTGTAGTTTTTAGGGTATAGATCCTTTACCTCTTTGGTTAGGTTTATTCCTAGGTATCTTATGCTTTTGGGTACAATTGTAAATGGGATTGACTCCTTAATTTCTCTTTCTTCAGTCTCATTGTTAGTGTATAGAAATGCCACTGATTTCTGGGCATTGATTTTGTATCCTGCCATGCTACCAAATTGCTGTATGAGTTCTAGCAATCTTGGGTTGGAGACTTGTGGGTTTTCTATGTAGAGTATCATGTCATCGGCGAAGAGGGAGAGTTTGACTTTTCCTTTGCCAATTTGAATGCCTTTAATGTCTTTTTGTTGTCTGATTGCTGAGGCTAGGACTTCCAGTACTATGTTGAATAGCAGTGGTGAGAGTGGACATCCCTGTCTTGTTCCTGATCTTAGGGGAAAAGCTCCCAGTGCTTCCCCATTGAGAATGATATTTGCTGTGGGCTTTTCGTAGATGGCTTTTAAGATGTTGAGGAATGTTCCCTCTATCCCTACACTCTGAAGAGTTTTGATCAGGAATGGATGCTGTATTTTGTCAAATGCTTTCTCTGCATCTAATGAGAGGATCATATGGTTCTTGGTTTTTCTCTTGCTGATATGATGAATCACACTGATTGTTTTACGAGTGTTGAACCAGCCTTGTGTCCCAGGGATAAATCCTACTTGGTCATGGTGAATAATTTTCTTAAAGTATTGTTGGATCCTATTGGCTAGTATCTTGTTGAGAATTTTTGCATCCATGTTCATCATGGATATTGGTCTGTAATACTCCTTTTTGGTGGGGTCTTTGTCTGGTTTTGGAATTAAGATGATGCTGGCCTCACAGAACGAATTTGGAAGTACTCCATCTCTTTCTATCTTTCCAAACAGCTTTAGTAGAATAGGTATGGTTTCTTCTTTAAACGTTTGATAGAATTCCCCTGGGAAGCCATCTGGCCCTGGACTTTTGTGTCTTGGGAGGTTTTTGATGACTGCTTCAATTTCCTCCCTGGTTATTGGCCTGTTCAGGTTTTCTATTTCTTCCTGTTCCAGTTTTGGTAATTTGTGGCTTTCCAGGAATGCATCCATTTCTTCTAGATTGCCTAGTTTATTGGCGTATAGCTGTTCATGTTTTTAAAATCGTTTGTATTTCCTTGGTGTTGGTAGTGATCTCTCCTTTCTCATTCATGATTTTATTAATTTGAGTCTTCTCTCTCTTCTTTTTAATAAGGCTGGCTAATGGTTTATCTATCTTATTAATTCTTTCAAAGAACCAACTCCTGGTTCTGTTGATCTGTTCCACAGTTCTTCTGGTCTCGATTTCGTTGAGTTCTGCTCGAATCTTTATTAACTCTCTTCTTCTGCTGGGTGCAGGATCTATTTGCTGTTCTTTCTCTAGCTCCTTTATGTGTAAGGTTAGCTTTTGTATTTGAGTTCTTTCCAGTTTTTGAATGGATGCTTGTATTGCGATGTATTTCCCCGTCAGGACTGCTTTTGCTGCATCCCAAAGATTTTGAACGGTTGTATCTTCATTCTCATTAGTTTCCATGAATCTTTTTAATTCTTCCTTAATTTCCTGGTTGACCCTTTCATCTTTTAGAAGGATGGTCCTTAACCTCCACGTGTTTGAGGTCCTTCCAAACTTCTTGTTGTGATTTAGTTCTAATTTCAAGGCATTATGATCTGAGAATATGCAGGGGACGATCCCAATCTTTTGGTATTGGTTCAGACCCGATCTATGACCCAGTATGTGGTCTATTCTGGAGAAAGTTCCATGTGCACTTGAGAAGAATGTGTATTCAGTTGAGTATGGATGTAAAGTTCTGTAGATATCTGTGAAATCCATCTGGTCCAGTGTATCATTTAAAGCTCTCGTTTCTTTGGAGATGTTGTGCTTAGAAGACCTATCGAGTATAGAAAGAGCTAGATTGAAGTCACCAAGTATAAGTGTATTATTATCTAAGTATTTCTTCACTTTGGTTATTAATTGATTTATATATTTGGCAGCTCCCACATTCGGGGCATATATATTGAGGATTGTTAAGTCCTCTTGTTGGATAGATCCTTTAAGTATGATATAGTGTCCCTCTTCATCTCTCACTACAGTCTTCAGGGTAAATTTTAGTTCATCTGATATAAGGATGGCTACCCCTGCTTTCTTTTGAGGACTATTTGAATGGTAAATGGTTCTCCAACCTTTTATTTTCAGGCTGTAGGTGTCCTTCTGTCTAAAATGAGTCTCTTGTAGACCAGCAAATAGATGGGTCCTGCTTTTTTATCCAGTCTGAAACCCTGCGCCTTTTGATGGGGTCATTAAGCCCGTTCACATTCAGAGTTACTATTGAGAGATATGAGTTTAGTGTCACCATGATATCTATTCAGTCCTTGTTTTTGTGGATTGTTCCACTGAACTTCTTCTTAAAGGGGAATTTCAAGAGTCCCCCTTAAAATTTCTTGCAGAGCTGGTTTGGAGGTCACATATTTTTTCAGTTCCTGCCTGTCTCGGAAGCTCTTTATCTCTCCTTCCATTTTGAATGAGAGACTTGCTGGATAAAGTATTCTTGGTTGCATGTTCTTCTGATTTAGGATCCTGAATATATCCTGCCAGCCCTTTCTGGCCTGCCAGGTCTCTGTGGAGAGTATTAAACCTAATACTCCTCCCCATAAAAGTCAGGGATTTCTTGTCTCTTGCTGTTTTAAGGATCTTCTCTTTATCTTTGGAATTTGCAAGCTTAACTATTAAATGTCGAGGTGTTGAATGGTTTTTATTGATTTTAGGGGGGGATCTCTCTATTTCCTGGATTGAATGCCTGTTTCCTTTCCCAGATTAGGAAAGTTTTCAGCTAGGATTTGTTCAAATACATATTCTGGCCCTCTGTCCCTTTTGGCGCCCTCGGGAACCCCAATTAAACGTAAGTTTTTCTTCCTCAGGCTGTCGTTTATTTCCCTTAATCTATCCTCATGGTCTTTTAATTGTTTGTCTCTTTTTTCCTCAGTTTCCCTCTTTGCCATCAACTTGTCTTCTAGGTCACTCACTCGTTCTTCCACCTCGTTAACCCTCGTCGTTAGGACTCCTAGTTTGGATTGTATCTCATTCAATTGATTTTTAATTTCTACCTGATTGGATCTAAATTCTGCAGTCATGAAGTCTCTTGAGTCCTTTATGCTTTTTTCTAGAGCCACCAGTAGCTGTATAATAGTGCTTCTGAATTGGCTTTCTGACACTGAATTGTAATCCAGATTTTGTAACTCTGTGGGAGAGAGGACTGTTTGTGATTCTTTCTTTTGAGGTGAGGTTTTCCTTCTAGTCATTTTGCTCAGTGCAGAGTGGCCAAAAACAAGTTGTATTGGGAAAAGGAGAAAAAAAGAGGAGAGAAAGAAGGAAAGAAAAGAGAAAAAGAAAAAAGGAAGAAAAAAAAAAGAGAAGAAAAAGAGAAAGAAAAAGAAAGAAAGGAGAAAAAGGGTGGGGGAAGGAAACAAATCAAAAAGCAAAAAAACCCCCAAACCAAACCAAAAAAAAACAAAAAACAAAAAACAAACAAACAAACAAACAAACAAAAAACCCAAAACCAAACCAAACACGGGGTGTATCTTCTGATTCTGTATACTTTAAGTCCCTTGACTTCCTGTGGAACTTGTCCGTCTACTTGGTCTTCTGGGGGAGGGGCCTGCTGTGCTGATTTTCAGGTGTTAGTACTTGGGGGAGCTGCTCAGCCCCCTGCCTGGTGCAGGGCTCAGTGGGGGTTGTTTACCCCGTGAGGCCCCAGGAGGAACAACCCCAATGGCGGGGCCAGCTCTGGAGTCCTGGATTCAGCTCCCGCAGTAACTACAGAGCTCTCCGTCTGCAGGGGCCTGGAGGCTCCGGGCAGGGACGCTGATCTGCTCAGCTCGGGGCAGGAGCGTCCTCGCTGTCCTGGGCCCTCCCGGCCTCTGCCTTTCCCGGGGGGAGGCTGGATCCTGGGCTGTGTCTCCGCGCCCAGTGCTCCTGGGCCTGCGCTGTTGGATTCGCGCTCCCGGCCGTGCAGCCCCCTCCGCGGAGCCTCCGCCCGAGCCCCTCCGCGCTGCTCCCGGTCCTGCCGTGCACGCTGCAGCCCTTAGGGAGCTCGGCGCAGTCTCCCCGGCGTGCAGGTGTCTGTTAGTGTCCCAGGGAGCCCAAGGGCATCCCCGCCCTCCTGGGGTCCTGCTCCAACTCCCTGGGAGTCCCTTTCTGCCCGGGAAGGTTGGTGCAGCTCCTGCTTCTCCGGGACGGGGCTCTCCTGTCCTGGGGACACTCGCCCCAGCCTTAGCCCGGCTCCTCGCGGGGCCCCTCCCCCTTGGATGCCTTTTGTTTCTTTATTTCTTTTTTCCCCCCCGTCTTCCTACCTTGATAGAAGCGCGAACTCTTCTCACTGCAGCATTCCAGCTGTTCTCTCTTTAAATCTCAGGCCGAATTCATAGATTTTCAGGATAATTTGAAGGTTTTCTAGGTAATTTGGTGGGGACAGGTGATTTGGCGACCCTACTCTTCCGCCGTCTTGCCCCTCCTCCCACATCTTTTTTTTAATAAAGATTTTATTTATTTATTCATGAGAGACACAGAGAGAGAGGCAGAGACATAGGCAGAGAGAGAAGCAGGCTCCATGCAGGAAGCCCGATGTGGGACTTGATCCTGGAACTCTGTGATCACACCCTAAGCCAAAGGCAGACACTCAACCCCAGGCGTCCCTACACTACATCATCTTCTTTATCCATTCATCTGTCAATGGACGTCTGGGATCTTTCTGTACTTTGGCTATTGTGGACATTGCTGCTTGTTCTATTAATTATTGAGAGTAAGATATTAGAGACTATTCTCCCTTCAGTGCTGTCAGTTTTTGTATCATTTATGTTGGAACTCCTTTGTTAGGTGTGTATTTATAATTGCTAAGTCTCTTTATCACAATAAAATGTAATTTTTTCCTCTAACATTATTTGTGTTAAAGTCTATTTTATCTGTTATTTATTACTTGTGGTAGGCAGTATTCTAAAGATGACCCCACAAGATTCCTGTTCCCTTCTTATTCATTGAGATACTAATCTGGATATTGTTAAGAAATGATCAATTTTCCAGATGTAATCAAAGCCCCAAGTCAGGGGTGTCTGGCTGGCTCACTCGGTCGAGCATGCAACTCTTGATCTTAGGGCAGTGAATTAAAGCCCCACATCAGACGCAGAGGTTGCTTAAAACATAAAAAAAATATTTGAAAAGCCCCAAGTCAGTTAATCTTATACAAAGATTATTTAGGTGGGCCTGACCTAATCAGGTGAACCCTTTAAGACTCCCCCCCCCCCCCCCCGGCTGTTGCTGAATTAAGTTGACAAAGATTCAATGCACAAGAAGAATTTGAAATTCTGTTGCTTGCTTAAAGATAGTAGGGACAACGTATCAAGGAAATGGGGACCTTAATTTTATGGCTGCCAGGAATGGAATTTCTGCCAACAACATGAACTTGGAAACAGATTCTTTGAACTTGGAAACAGATGCTGTAGTTAGTTAGTTAGTTTAGAAGCAGATTATTCCTTAGGGATTCTAGATAAGAAACCAGCCTGTCCAATACTTTGATTTTTGCTTTTTGAGTCCTTAAGCAGAGAACTTGCCTGGTCTTATGACCTGCAGAACTGTAAACTAATAAATGGTTATTCTTTCAAGCTCCTAAATTTGTGGCCATTTGTTACACAGCAATAGCAGACTAATGGGTTGAGATAGCTGTTCCAGCTCTCTTATGGTTACTTACAGTTTGCACAGTATATCATTTTCTATCCTTTCAAACTATCTGTGCCTTGAATCTAAAGTGTCTCTCTAGACAGCATACTGTTAGGTCCCTTTTCAAAGTGAGTTCCCAGCCCAGCATGGAACCCAATGTGGGGCCTGAACTCATGACCCTGAGATCAAGACCTGAGCTGAAATTGAGAGTCGAATGCTTAACTGATTGAGCCACCCGGGCACCCCAGGTACCATTTTAAAATCTATCTGATCATCTATTTTTATTTTAATGCTTATTTCATTTACATTTCATATAATTATTGATTATAATATAAATGTAATTTTAACTGTCATTTTGCTATTTCCTATGTCTCATGTATTTTTTCTTCTCTATTTCTTCCTCCTGCCTACTTTTGCATTAAATAGATGTTTTCTAGTGTGCCATCTTATTTCCCTTTATTTACTCTATTTGTTGAATTATTTTCTTAGTGGTCGATCTGGGGATTACAATATACATTTTAACCGAAAACAATATACTTCACATTAATCCTAACTTATTTCCGGTAGTGTACAGAAATGCTTTAATATTGCTCCCTTTCCTCTCTCTTCCTTTGTGCTATTATCATATTTGTTACACTTTATATATTCTAAACCTGCCAATATTTTAATAATTATTGTTTTATGCAGATGGCTTTTAAATCAGTTGTGAGAAGTAAAGAAAAATATGTTTACATTGTATTTTATGTTTTCCTATGTAATTACCTTTATTGATGCTCTATTTCTTTGTGTGGATTCAAGTTACAATTTCTCTTCAGCCTGATGAACTTCCTTTTTTTTTTTAATTTCTTGTAAGGCAGATCTGATAGTAATTAGTTCTCCTGAGCTTCTCCCCTGCACTGGGAATGTCTTTTTCTTTCTTTTTCTTTCTTTCTTTCTTTCTTTCTTTCTTTCTTTCTTTCTTTCTTTCTTTCTTTCTTTCTTTCTTTCTTTCTGATAGTCACACACAGAGAGAGAGAGAGGCAGAGACACAGGCAGAGGGAGAAGCAGGCTCCATGCACCGGGAGCCCGATGTGGGATTCGATCCCGGGTCTCCAGGATCGCGCCCTGGGCCAAAGGCAGGTGCCAAACCGCTGCGCCACCCAGGGATCCTGGGAATGTCTTTTTCTGTGGGGCCTTCATTCTTTATTTTTTAAAAAATTTTATTTATTTATTCATGAGACACACACACACACACACACACACACACACACACACACACAGTCAGAGACACAGGCAGAGGGAGAAGCAGGCTCCATGCAGGGATCCCGACGTGTGACTCGATCCTGGGACTCCAGGATCACTCCCTGGGCTGAAGGCAGGCACTAAACCACCGAGCCACCCAGAGATCCCCATGTTGTCACCATATTTCATTTCATTTTACTTTTTAAAAAGATTTTATTATTTATTCATGAGAGACACAAAGAGAGAGAGGCAGAGAAACAGGCCTAGGGAGAAGCAGGCTCCATGCAGGGAGCCCGACGCGGGACTGGATCCCGGGACTCCAGGATCACGCCCTGGGCGGAAGGCAGGCGCTAAACCGCTGAGCCACCCAGGGATCCCGCCTTCATTCTTTTTAAAGGTTATTTTGGTGGGTATAAGATAATTTTTTTAATAACAGCATTATTGAGATATAAATCATATACGATTAACTCAAAGTGTTCAATGGTTTTTAGTATACTTAGAGTTGTGCCATCAACATTAGAACATTTTTATCACCCACAAAAGAAACCCTGTACCCTTTGCAGTCACATCCCCATCACCTACCCTCCCTCTGGCTCCACCAGCCCCAGGCACTACTAATCTACTTTCTGACTTTATGTATTTGTCTCCTCTGGACATTTTATATAAATGGAATTATGCCATATGTGGTATTTTGTGACTGCCTTCTCACATATATTCAAAGTTCATCCATGTCAGAGTATATATCAATACTTCATTTCTTTTTATGGATGAATAATATGCCATTGTTTGGATATACTACACTTTGTTTACCCATTTATCAGTTGATGGACAGTTGAGTTGCCTCCACTTTTTGGCTATTATGAATAATGTTGATATTCATGTACATGAATTCATGTACAGGGTTGATATTCATGTACATGATATTCATGTACAATAAGAATTGAACATTGAAAAAGAACAAGAAACAACTTGAAAAGAACAAGAACAACAAGGTTGTTGATATTCATGTACATGAATTCATGTACAAGGTTGATATTCATGTACATGATATTCATGTACATGATATTCATGTACAAAGTTTTATGTGGACATAGGCTTTAATTTTTCTTGGGTATATCCGTAGGGGTGGAATTCTGAGTCATATGATAACTCTGTGTTTAATCTTTTGAGGAACTGCCAAACTGTTTTCCAAAATGGCTGTGCCGTTGTACATCCTTATCAGTGGTGTGTGAGGGTTCCTATTTATCCACATCCTTAATACTTGTTACCTGTCTTTTTGATTATAGCAACATCTGTGTTTAAAATGGTATTTCTTGATATTTTGTAATACATTTAGACATTTAAAAATTTGAAATATAATATTATTTTATCACTTTTTTGTTTTACAAATTCTAAACTTAAAAATTACTGATATTAATATTTCAATATTAGTATTTCAATATTAAACAAAGAAGGATCCCAAACTCTCATCTTTGCTCTGAATATTGCAATAAATAATTGCACTTTCTTTTAAAACCTTGCATGACAAATTATATTCAGAGCTTAGAAATAGGGAACAAGGGAAAACCTTTTCACTACTTGTGTATTCCATCTGCAAAAATAATGAGAGCTCTGTAACTCATTCCTTCTTTGTGCTGGCTGTTAGAAAGCTTAAAGCTAGAGTTTTTCTTAGTCACAAATACTTGCAAAACTATTTAACTTTTATTTTCATTTTCTATGTTGTGGATGTTGCCTTTATGCCTCTAAATTCAGTTGCACTCCTTCAGAGGGAAATAAAGTATAAAGAAGTAAATAAATAAATGTTTAGTAAATAACTCTTGATCTGTACAGCAATCTCAAGGTGGTAGTTAGGGTAAATATTCCCAGCTTTCTATATAATGAAAGTGAGGCAATAAAAGGTGATTTACTTAGAGTCAGAAGCTTAGAAGTGGCAAAACTGATATAAGAACACAGATCTTCAAAAGTCTCCCTTTTCACTACCCTATCAACATTCTATCACTGTGTTTAAGACAGACATATTTTGATATCTGGAATGTATTCTAAAGAAGCCCCTGCAGAACTAACACTTAAATGTGAGGGATCCCCATGGTAATTAATAGGCCATCACAATAATTGAGATAATTTTAAATGTTCTTCAATTCAATCCCTACAATGGCCTACCTCTGTAAGATAGAAAAAAACCTTATTTTATTCTTCAGTGATGATCTCTGATTATATTTATTACTAATATTAAGATTATCAATTTGTTGCTAATACTAAGAAAGATAGTGTAAAACATTAAAATCTAATATTTGATAATATGAGCCATAGTATCCAATATCTATAGTTAGCTTAAGAATATGAGAAAATATTTCCAAACAGCTCCAATGTAGAGTGATTTATATGAAGTGACTTTATATTTCACTACACTACATTTTGTAGTCCTATAAAAGAATTATTTGGCTATATGGAATTTATGCATTCTCCTTAAAGAAAGTGAATAACTATAGATATAGCTTTAGAAATGCATTTGGTATTCATTACTGGTGATACTGAATAGATTTTAGGTTTTAGTGACAGATACAAAGTGAGAACACCATTAACTAAAAACTGTACTATTGGGTGATTTCTGGGAATTTAAATACACTTATGAAGTTGAACAAATAAATTATGTGTGTATTGAAGACCTATGTGATGGTTACAAAAATAGTCGAAATATGAATGAATAGGAGAGTTTAATAAATTTTCCTGTTTTTAGAAGTTATTTTATTCTTTAATTTTTTTCAATTTATATTTATTTATTTGAGAGAGCGAGGAGAGAGAGAGAGAGAGAGAGAGAGAGCATGAGTGGGGTGAGAGGCAGAGAAGGAAGCAGGCTCCCATTGAGTAGAGAGCCCGATGTGGGGCTCAATCCCAGGACTCCGGGATCATGACCTTGAGCTGAAGGCAGAAGCTTAACTAACTGAGCCACCCAGGCGCCCCGAGAACTTATCAATTTTCTAAAAGAACTCTCTCCTAAAAAAAAAAAATAACTCTCTCCTATCCCCATTCTATCTCCACTTCTAGACTTGAGTATTGTGTACATTTGCCAAGTTTGGTTCAAAAAATAAGGTCATTTCTATAAACTAATAAACATCACAAACATGACTTAATTCACCATGTGCTAAGTGGCAGGACCTTGTAGTTGAATACATATTGATTTTCTAGAATGGTAAGAAACCTTAGAAGTAACATAGTTTGCCTCAGTCATTTTACAGATGCAGGAAATAGATGAGGTAAAGGGACTTTCCCCATATCTCCCAAGTTCATGGCAAAGTAGGGACTATAACCAAGCTGATTCCTGATTGAAGTATATTTCCTCAATACTGTGATATTTCAAGTCAAAATTTATTCTTTTTCATTTTTACTTTTTTATTTTTATCAAGTCAGATTTTAAATGCCATTGATTTACCACTTTGTTTAAACTTTGGGCTAAAAAATGAGCATGATATAGACTAAAATAGAAAAAATTTTGGTGAACTCAGGTTTTTTAAGTTTTTATTTATCTTTTGAACTCACATTTTTATTTTTATTTATTTATTTTTTAAAGTTGGCTCCAAGCCGGGCTTGAGCTCCCAACTCTGAGATCAAGACCTGAGCTGAGATCAAGAGTCAGATGCCTAACTGACTGAGCCACCCAGGCATCCCAAGTTCACATTTTTAGATTACAGCTGACAAAAAAAAAAAAAAAAAAAGATTACAGCTGACCAGAAACCAAATGAAATAGCAATGTTACTTATCAAAGCATATCATGGAGAAATTATTTAAAGCAAGTATAACGATGACAACCTTCAGGTTCTCTAGGACTTTTTAAGAATCGCAAATGCTGCTATTAGATATATTAGAGTCACTAAAATTACTTTCTAGAGTAATTTTTGAAACTAAATTACTAAAAATATTATTTTCACGCAGATAAAGGAACAAACATCTGGAAGAGGAGCTAAAGAAGTTTTAATAGCTCTTTTAAAAAATCTATTTAATTCCCTAAAAAATGCAGTGAATGCTAACTTCACAAGTTGAGTACCTATGAAGAAAGGGAAGAAATAGAAATCTATCCGGTTCTGTAATCACGGATTGAGTTTTGGAAGATGGTTTGGTTTTGTAATCTTTTTTGCTGGTACCTTCTTGGCATTTACTATCTTCTGATTAGCTGAATTATATCTTCCTGTTTTCACATGATTCTCTTTTATTTTCTGAAGTTGATCCATCTGTTGCCTTTTAGAAACTTGGTGTGAGCCAGAGAACTGAGACATTTCAGCTAGATATGTACGGCGTTCATCATTGGTTTTGTTGTAAGCCTTTGACTCTTGTTCCAGTCTAAGTGCACAGTTTTTCACTTGATTTTCAAGACTCCTTTTCTCTTTCTCCAGCTGTCTAAGTAATGCATTTAAGGATTCCACTGGCATTCGCTCATAGACACGAATAGAAGATAGTCTATCTGAAGGATTTCCATGGATTTTTTCCATTTTCTCTTTGAGCGTAGCAATTTGCTTTTCTAGATGATTATTTAGTTCAAGTTGTGCCTCATAACGAGTTTTCCATTCACTACCTTCATTGTCAGTATTGGGTTTGGCTTCTAGTTCCGCTATCTTGTGTCTTATTTCAAGTATTGAAAGCTGTACTAAATCTCTCATATAGATTTCTTCCAATAACTCCAGTTTAAGGCAGTCAATGCTCATATCTTCAAAGTTGTCCTCTCTTCTGTCTCCCATGGTGTCAGGTCAAAGACCTTCCACACCTTCCCCTCAGCACAGCTTACAATAGAAGACCTGAAGGGACACCCAGAAACTTGGGAGAAGAAAGTGTTGTCATGAACTGTTGCCATGGTGACCTGCCTCCTAGAATTCTTGACAGTTTCTTCCCCAGCACTTTGAATATGTCATAATACTACCTTTTTTCTCCATTGTTTCTGATGACAAGTCAGTTGTTAATTTCATTGTGGTTCATTTGTATATCACATGTGATTTTCCTCTTGCTATTTTCAGATTTTCTCTTTGGCTTTCAACAGTTTGATGACCTCTACCTCTCTAGCTATAAATATCTTTGAATTTGTTCTACTCAGAATTCATTGATCTTGGATGTAGGTTGGATGTAGAAAATCAACTTGGATGTGTAGATTAACGTTTTTCATCAAATTTGTGAAGTTTTCACTCATTGCTTCAAATACTTATACTCCTATTCCTTCCTCTTCTTTTCTGGGACTCCCATTATGCATATGTGTTGTGTTTGATGGAGTCTCTCAGGTCTCTCTCTTCGAGGTTCTGCAGTTTTCTTCATTCTTTTCACATGTTGTTCTTTAGACTGGATAGGCTCTATTGATCTACCTTTGGGTTCACGGATTCTTTCTTCTGTCAGTTCAAATCTGCTGTTGAACCCCTTGAGTGAATTTTTTCATTTCAATTATTGTACCTTTTAACTCTAGAATTTTTATTCATTTCTTTTAAAAAAGATTTTATTTATTTATTCATGAGAGACATACAGAGAGAGGCAGAGACACAGGCAGAAGGAGAAGCAGTCTCCATGCAGGAAGCCTGGTGTGGGACTTGATCCCAGGACTCCGGGATCACACCCTGAGTTAAAGGCAGACACTCAACCCCTGAGCTACCCAGGTGTCCCTATTCATTTATTTTTTATAATTAATATCTCTTTATTAATGTTCCCTATGTGATGAGCCATTGTCATCATGCATTCCTTTAATTTTTTAAACGTGGTTTCTTTTAGCTCTTTGGACATATTATCAATAGCTTATTTGAAGTCTTTATGTACTAATACTATCATGGAGGCCCTGCTGCGGACAATTTATATATTATACAGGCAAAAAATATATATATATATTATACAGGCTTATAATTTATATATATTATACAGGCTTTTCCCCTTGTGTATAGGCTATACTTTTTTCTTTGTTTTATTTATTTATTTGTTTATTTATTTAAAACTTTTTATTACTTTTATGTACAGAAAATTCAACAGCATCCACTCAGCTCAGTTTGGTGGCCAGTTATTTAGCCTTTGCCTTTTGTAACTTGGCAATGAGAGTCATCGAATTTGGACGATGCCTCCCCAGTGGCGGTGGATTTTCTTGTATCTGTCATTATAATTGGTCCTGATGGCTTCCACCAGCTTAACCAGAGCTCTTTTGTTTTCTAAGTTATACTGTGTGAAAGTGACAGTGGTGTAGGTCTTCCTGTGGACCAGATGCCGCAGCCTGGCCTCCCCCTTGATAATGCAGTAGGGAACCCCTGTCTTACGACACAGGGCAGGCAGACAGTCAGCTCAGTGGGATCCACATCATGTGCAGTCATTACCAGCTGGACCTTCTTGTTTCCACCAAGGTGGTGACAGTATTAACCTCAGCTCAAA
Source organism: Canis lupus dingo (assembly GCF_003254725.2). Taxonomy (NCBI): domain Eukaryota; kingdom Metazoa; phylum Chordata; class Mammalia; order Carnivora; family Canidae; genus Canis; species Canis lupus. The sequence continues at coordinate 101,533,028 of NC_064281.1, read as the reverse complement.
GACAGGCAGCCTCTTAGTGGGGACATCCCCTTTGCTGGCAGCTTTCTTCTCAGTCTGGGCCAACAATCTCTGCTTCTTCTCCTTCTTTGTCTCTGATCTGTGTTTGTGGGCTAGCTTAAGCAGTTGAGTAGCTGACGTTCAAGGCCTGGGTGAACTGGTTAATTGTGGGAGGCACTTTTAGATGTTTATAGAGAAGAGCCCTTTGTTGCTGCAGCCAGATGTAGTAGGGCCATTTGACAAAGTAGGCAAGGTCCCTTTTGCACTGGATGTCCTGTCCGATGCCAAAATCCTTGGGACTTTTCTCAAATAGGAAATTGACCACCTTCTTGACCTCCTTCTTATTCATAACAGCAGAGGCTGGGGCCATCTTCTTCCATTTAGCCTTCTTTCCTTTCAGCATCTTGGATGGCTGGAGAGCTATTTTGATTTTTTGTGTTGCACTATGTTCCTTTGTTTTTGCTTAGAGATAATGCTTGGACTAATTTTCTAGTGTGCATCTCCCCTGTAGTATGTGACAACTGGAATCTTTGCTCAGTTTTTTAAAAAAAATCTTGTTCTTATTTTTAAGCCTAGCCATCTAGGTTTCACCCTTGGGTCATCATAACTTAATGATTAGTCAATTATTTGTCAAAGATTTTGCTTAAATACTTTGAGCCAGCAAGGTTTCCACCTTTTTCCTAGGGAATCTGTGCATGTGTTGGTATACTCATTCTAAGTTCAGGCAGTTTACAAGTCTTCTCTGGTTTATACTCTTTGCTTGTATAGGGCCTAAGGTCAGCCATCTCTGATCTCCCGTGAGCATGTGTGCAGCCCTTTGTATGCACACAGCCTTCCAGATCCTCCAGAATATAAAGTCTATTCTGTCTAATATTCATATAGCTATCCTGACATATTTTTTAAAGATTTCTATTTATTTATGAGAGAGAGAGAGAGAAAGAAAGAGAGAGAGAGGGAGAATATGCATGAGCATGATTTTTATTTATTTATTAGAGAGAGAGCAAGAGAGAGAGGGAGGAGCAGAGGGAGAGGGAGAAGCAGGCCCCCAGCTGCGCAGGGAGCCCAACTCATGACCCCAGCCGAAAGCAGATGTTTAAGTGACTGAGCCACCACCCAGGAGTCCCTCTCCTGATATATTTTTATTATTGCTTGCATGATGTGTTGTTTTGCCATATGTTGCTTATTTTTAACCATTTTGTATTCTTACACTTAAAATGTAGCTCTCACAAGCAATATATGGTTGATTTTTTCATATAGTTGGACTATGTCTGTCTTTCTTTCTTTCTTCTTTCTTTCTTCTTTCTTTCTTTCTTTCTTTCTTTCTTTCTTTCTTTCTTTCTTTCTTAGTAAGCTCTACATCAAATGTGGGGCTTCAACTCACAACCTAGAGATCAAGAGTTGTGTGCTCTGGGATGCCTGGGTGGTTTGGTGGTTGGGCGTCTGTCTTCAGCTCAGGGCGTGATCCTGGAGTCCCGGGATCAAGTCCCACATTGGGCTCCCTGCATGGAGCCTGTTTCTCTCCCTGCCTGTGTCTCCGCCTCTCTCTCTGTGTCTCTCATGAATGAATAAATAAAATATTAAAAAAAAAGAGTTGCATGCTCTACTGACTGAGCCAGGTAGGCACTCCTGGACCATTTCTTTAATTGGAACTTTAATAATATTTAATGTAATTATTGACATATCTAGGTTTATTTCTGGCATCTTTATTATACCTGTTCTTTTCTTTTGTTCCTTTCTTGTCTACTTTTGGATTTATGAAGTTTGTTTTATATAAACTTTCTTTTTTGAAATATTTTTAGATTTACAGAAAAGTTGCAAAGGTAATACAGAAAGTTCCTGTAAACCTCACACTCAGGTCCAATTTCTCCTAATTTCAATTTTCTGGGATGTTCTCATTTGTTGTAATTAGGAAACGAACATTTCTCCATCTTTATTAACTGAACTTCAGATGTTATTTGGATTTCAAGAGTCCAAATAGTCTGCTTCAGGATCCAGTCTGTACTACCACATTGCCTTTAGTTGTCGTGTCCCTATAGTCTCCTCTGATTTGTGACAGTTTCTTAGTCTTTGTATTTCATGACCTTAACAGGATTTGAGCAAGATTGACCAGGCATTTTGTAGAATGTCCTTCAATTTGAGTTTGTCTGATGTTTTCCCATGGTTGGATTAGATTATTGGGTTTTGAGAGAGTGTATCCCAGAGATGAAGTGCCTTTCTCATCGCATCATATTGGAGGGTACATGCTATCAACATGACTTATCATTGGTCCTATTAACCTTGATTAAGATGGTGTCTGGGGGGATTCCTGGGTGGCTTAGCGGTTTGGCTCCTGCCTTCAGCCCGGGGCGTGATACGCAGTCCCGGGATCGAGTCCCGCGTCTGGCTCCCTGCATGGAGCCCGCTTCTCCCTCTGACTGTGTCTCTGCCTCTCTCTCCCTCTGTGTCTCTCTCATGAATAAATAAATAAAATCTTAAAAAAAAAGACGGTGTCTGCCAGGTTACTTCACTGTAAAGTTACTATGTTTTCCCCCTCCCATACTCTGTCCTTTGGAAGTGAGCCACTAAGTATGATGTATTTTTTATTATTCTACTTTCCATCTTTTAGTTTACTAGTAATACATTCTTTTGTTTTTCTTTTAGTTGTTAACCTAAAAATTACAACATGTAGTATTGACTAGAACCTACTGTTACTACTTTTACCACTGCTTAGTGTAAGAACCTTTCAATTCTTTAACTCTATTTATTCCCTTATAAATTGAGCTGTTGTTGTATGCTGTTAATGTTATAAATTTTAATTCATCATGTTTTTAACTTCATAAGACATTAAAAATATTTTGAAACAATCTCAAACCTACAGAAAAGTTTTAAATACATTACGAAGAATTTTTTGCCTGAACCTGTTATGAGTAAGTAACTGGCATGATGTTCTATCATTTCAAAATAGTTTCATGTGTATTTCCTAAAAAACAAAGGGAATTCTCTTAAAAACTACAATATAACCATCAAATCAGAACATTAACATTGATATATCACTATTATCCAGTACCCAGATACCCATTCAAGTTTTACCAACTTGCCAATAACATCTTTTACAGCCAAAGAATCGAATTCAGAATGAAGCATTGCAATTGGTTGTCATGCCTATTTAGTGTCCCGCAATCTACAGTAGTTGCTCTGTTTTTCCTTGACTTCATTACTTTGACACTTAAAGATTATGCCCCAGTTATTTTGTAAAATGTCCCACAACAAGATAAACTTGTGTTTATCTGATATTTCCTCATGATTATATTTGGTTTATAAGTTTTTGGCAGGAAACCACAGAAGTGATGCTTTGTTCTTTCATTGCATTAAGTTGATGTCTTCCAGGCTTCTCGACTGTAGGGTGATTCTTTTTGCCTTCACAAATATTAAGTATTTTGTGGACAGGTTCTTTGAAACTGTATATCTGTATAACTGTATATCTATATCTATCCCCAGTTCCTCATCAAACTTTTCATTCATTCATTTAATTTTTATTTTTTTAAATTTTTATTTATTTATGATAGTCACAGAGAGAGAGAGAGAGGCAGAGACATAGGCAGAGGGAGAAGCAGGCTCCATGCACCAGGAGCCCGATGTGGGATTCGATCCCGGGTCTCCAGGATCGCGCCCTGGGCCAAAGGCAGGCGCTAAACCGCTGTGCCACCCAGGGATCCCTATTCATTCATTTTATTATGCACTCATGACTTCCTACTTTATTTAATAGGTCTTAATCTATTACTATCATTTACTATGATGGTCTAATTTGGCCAATGGAGCCCTTTTAGGTTGGCTTCTGTGTCCTTTTGATATTTCCCCCATTACTCTTTGAGCACTTCTTTACTTTTAGGGACAAAAAGAAGGTTCAGGCTCGTCTTATACTTTCTGTGCCCCCGTCCTAGGATTAATCTTTTTTCCAAGGATCCCTGGTTCCTTTTAATGGAGGTTAGTATTTAGAAACCAAGATCTGGGCACTGGGTTTGCTCACTGTCATTAAAGTTGTTATGGACTGAATGTTTTTTTTTAAGATTTTATTTATTTATTCATGAGAGACACAGAGAGAGGCAGAGACACAGGCAGAGGGAGGAGCAGTCTCCCCACAGGGAGCCCAATATAGGACTCGATCCCAGGACCCCGGGATCACGACCTGGACCAAAGGCAGATGCTCAACCACTGAGCCACCCAGGCACCCTGGACTGAATGTTTGTATCCCCACAAAATTCATATGTTGGAGCTCTAATTCCCAATGTGTTGGTATTTGGAGATGAGGCCTTTAGGAGATAATTGGGTTTAGATAAGGTCATGAGGATGGAAGATCAGTACCCTTATAAGAAAGAGGAGATACAAGGGTACCATGAGAAGGTGGCCATCTGCAAACCAGGAAGAGCTTCTCACCAGAACTTGACCATGCTGGTGTCCTGATCATAGATTCCCAACCTTCAGAACTATGAGAAATAAATTTCTGTTATTTAAGCCTCCCAGTCTATGGCAATTTATTATAGTAATCAGGCTGCTGCTGCTCCCAAGCCCTCTTACTAGGTTAAAAGGGGGAAATCTGGCTCCCAATTTTTCTTAATTCTTCTATAGGCAATTAATCTTCTATAGCTGTGATTCTCCATTATGTCATTTAATTTCATGAATGTATTAATTACATTTATTTTAAAGTCTATGTCTGAGAACTGTGGTATCTGGGTTTTCTGTGGCTCTGTATCTATTGTCTATTTTTCTCCTGATTTCCTTTTCTTTCTTTTTTCCCAGTAGGCTCCATGCTAGGCATAGAGCCCAATGCAGGGCTTGAACTCATGACCCAGAGATCAAGACCTGAGATGAGATCAAGAGTCAGATGCTTAACTGACTGAGCCACCCAGGTGTTCTGTCCCTATTTTCTCTTGCTTTTCGGCCAGTGGTTACCTTTTTGCATGCTTTATGACTAGTGATTGAATGTTGGACCACATATAAAAAGTTAAAGAGATAATTTGAGGTGCTGGTTGATGCTATCTTCCTCCAGAGGGGGTTTACTTTTTACTCTGACAAGCACTCAGGATAGGGATACATCACCTTAATCTGATTAGAGATTGGTACTGGGCTTCCATCTTTATGAGAGCTGATCTTTTTCCCATTCTCTTACTTCTGGGTTGTGGCCCTTTGGGGGATTCAGCTGAAATTCTGTGGTATTTACCAGAGCTTCTCCTTCATGGCCACTCAACTCCATTTTCCCTTCTCAGTTTCATTAGACTTCTGAAAGCTTTTCTCAGCTTCTTAGCTCTCAGGCACTATTTTCTGCTTTGTTTTTTGCTAAGGTTCTTAGCTTATAATTCTACAGCTTTCAAATGACCAAATGGCTTAAAAGTAAAAATGCAGCCAGATAGCTTGTTCACATCTCTCCTCTCTCCTCCTCCCTCTCTCTTCCAGAATCTTGGCCTGTCTCAATTTCTTGTTGCCTTGATGACCCTTCAATGTAACTAAAAATGTTTTTATGTGTTCAGCTTTTGGAGTTGCTCTCAATGGAGTGGTTAATCTGAAACAAGCTAGTCTGTCATTGACAAAAGTAGAGATTGATTTGTGTTTATAAATGATCACTCTGGCTATTTTTAAAAAGATTTTATTTATTTATTCATGAGAGACACACACACAGAGAGAGGCAGAGACACAGGCAGAGGGAGAAGCAGGCTCCATGCATGGAGCCTGATGTGGGACTCAATCCCAGGTCTCCAGGATCATGCCCCGAGCCAAAGGCTGCATTAAACCGCTGAGCCACCCGGGCTGCCCCCACTCTGGCTATTATGTGAAGAGTTAAGAGGGGCTGAGAATGAGACTAGGAAGACCAAGTAGGGAGTTTGATAAAATGTTGGCACAGGGTGCACCTGGGTGGCTCAGTGGTTGAGTGTCTGCCTTTGACTCAGGTCGTGATTCTGGGGTCCCAGGATCAAGTCCCACATCTGGCTCCCTGCAGGGAGCCTGCTTCTCCCTCTGCCTATGTCTCTGCCTCTCTTTGTGTCTCTCATGAATAAATAAATAAAATATTTTTTAAAAAAGATGATGGCACAGATAAGTGTGAAAACAGATGTGGAGAAGCAGAAGTAAGTTGGGAGGTAGGTGTGGGAAGAGGGAGAGGGAAATATGGAATACTAATGTCTTCATCTTACAAAATGGGCAGTTAGGAGAAACTACCTATGGTTGATCAAACAGGAAATGTAAGTTTATGCATATTATTTAAAGTGAAAAGGAGGGGCGCCTTGGTGGCTCAGTTGGTTGAGAGGCTGACTCTTGATCCCAGCTTGGGTCCTGATCTCAGGGTCGTTGGATGGAACCCCACATTGGGTTCCATGCTCAGCAGAAAGAAAGAAAGAAAGAAAGAAAGAAAGAAAGAAAGAAAGAAACTCTTTTAAAAAAGCGAAAAAGACAACCATTCAAGGAAATAAAATTAATGTTAAAACTATATTGGAAGGGATGTATGGGAGATCTGAGTGGTGGAAGTAAACTTAATCCTTATGTCTCATAGCATTAACTAGTAGATGTCAAGAAATATAGAGGAGGGGAGAAATTTGAAGGGTTTTTAGGAGGTAAAATTTGTAGGGCTTGGTGGTTGATCCAATTTAATGAATAAGAGAGAGAGGAGGCGAAGCTGACTTGCAGATTTTCTTGCTTGAGTGATTGGGTGGATGTGGTATTGCAACTGAGATAAAGAATATGGAGGAGCATCGAGTTCAAGAGAGAAGATGATACATTCAGTTTTAGTTGTATGTGGCACATTGTGGTCGAGATGTGTAGTTGGTACACACATGTGTAGATTCTTACCACAATGAAATTAAAAATGAGAAATTAACAATAAAACTACAGCAAAAAAATCTGGCCACTTTGAAATTTAAAATGACTAGCCTAAAAGCTTTTGGATTGAAGTGGAAATGACACAAATAAATTGTTTATGAATAAATGACAATTACAGCAAAAAGAACAAAGAACCCGTGCTGATGTTCTTAATGGATAAATGTCTTTACTTGGTAGACCTCTGCTATAGATTGAATGTTTTTGCCCCCCCCCCAGATTCATCTGTTGAAATTTACCCCCTAAAGTGATGATATTAGTAGATGGGGCCTTTGGGAGGTTGTTAGGTTATGAGAATGGAATCTTCATGTATAAGATTAGTGTTCTTATAAAAGAGACCCATAGAGCTCCCTTGCTGCTTCTATCATGTGAGGGCACGGTGAGAAGATGTTGACTGTCTAGGAAGCAGTTTCTCACTAGACATCAAATATGTGAGTTTGAACTTCCCAGCCTTCAGAACTGTGAAAAATAACTGTTTGTTGTTTATAAGCCCCCGCCAACCCCTTTTATGGTATTTTGTTACAGCAGCATGAACAGACTAAGACAATTACATTGATAACTACAGTCAGGATTCTGATACATGGAGTGGGCAGATATGATGAGCCTTGCCCATTTGGTGGTGCTAAGTGGGGCTTGTATTTGTGTGGCAGTGCCATGCATTTCATTTTGTCTTGCATTCATTTATAACTCTGAGTGAGAACTCTCTCTCCAATACCACAGTATAAATTGGTTTCATATTCTAATAGAATGTGGGAATGTTGATATGCTCAAACTATGGTATCCCAATGTTTCCATAGTAACTAATGCACACCCGGGAGAAAAGATTGAGAATAAATGAGAATAGCATTTTAAGAAAATAAGTGAGGGGCAAAGAGGCTTTAGACATGTGATTACCTCTTATTTAGGAATATGAAGATATTCATCTCTTTAATAATGGGGTTATAAAAGTTGTTTCGATGAAACTTGCCAGTAGCCATTTATATTCCATTTTTCTCCATAATCATCACCATCAAAAACATTTAAATGCTTCTTTGCCCAGCAATAGTGTAGACAGTGAGTAAAAGGGACATAGTTGCCATTCTCCAGCTTGAAATCAGGATGGGACAGGTTAGGCCAATGTTCATATTCCAGCCTGCCTGGCAGAGCTTTGACTTTGTGCACATTAGGAGGAGTGGGGATTCAAAGAATCCTATTCAATTCTGTGGAATTTGTTTGCTTTGGTGCAAGATTACACTAAAAACTTAACACTCCCCTGGTTAGAGACCACCCTTGTAGAGTTTGGCTGTTTCTCCTTTCCTTTCCAAGCAGCTGATTTTTTCCATTCCTCCCTAACACCCTTCTTCCTCCTCCCTCAAATACATTCTATGCACCATCCCCACTAATTCTACAAATAATGTTTGTATCTATGTGGGTAGATACATGCTTCTGCGTATATCTTTGATAACCTGATAATTCACTAAAATATGAAACAGTCCGTTTTACTGTGAATTCAGTTGTTATGAACTGAATTCCTCCACTCTGTTCATATGCTGAAGCCTTAACCCCCAATGTGACTGTATTGGAGATAGAGCCTATAACTAGGTAATAAAGGTTAAGTGAGGTCATAAGGGTGGAAGAGAGCCCTCACCAGGAACTGAACTGGCTGGCACCTTGATCTGGGACTTCTAGCCTCCAGAACTGTGAGAAAATCAATTTCTGTGTTTAAGCTACTCAATCTATGTATTTTGTTATGGCAGTCTTAACAGACAAATGTATCAGTATACATTCACAACCAATAAAGCTGTCATCAGATAGACACAGACTTTGTAAGGGTGAAGAGATGACTTTCTAATTTTAGAATAACAGAGATCAAATTTCCACAGATAAATATAATAACCAATGGGATGTCTATTCAACCCAGAACAGATACACACAGGGTATAGGGAAAGAAATATACCGAGTATCTCCAGGTTGGTAGATTGCCTCGTTTAGCTGATTCAGCTTAGCCTGCCTGATTCCTTCATCATTTATAAGAGGGGTTAAGAAGCACATTTTTAAAACATGCTCATGTCACCTTTTGAAAATTAGTTTCCAGCTCACCTGCTGTGCAAATTAATTCATAGATTAGAAGCAAAATGTGATAGGAGGTGTCAGTAGGATGAGGTTCATTAGTGGGAACTAAAGTCAGTTTCCTGGAGTAGCCAGGGGGAGGTATACCAGAATGATGACCCTTTACCTTGGATGGCCAGAGGTCTGGTAGACTTCCTCAAGTTCAGAAGGGCCTTACAGGTCAGGTTAAAAAAAAAAAAAAAGGTGTATGGACGCCTGGGTGGATCAGCGTTTGAGTGTCTGCCTTTGGCTCAGGGTGTGGTCCCGGGGTCCCCGGATCTAGCCCCACATCGGGCTCCCTGAATGGAGTTTGCTTCTCCCTCTGCCTGTGTCTCTGCCTCTCTCTCTCTCTCTCTCTGTCTCTCATGAATAAATGAATTTTAAAAATATTTTTAAAAAAGGAGCATATCTTCATACAAGAGGCTCAGGCTGAACAAGGGACATTTCCATATCTTTGTTTTGTTTAAGCTTATGACATTTGATATTTAGGCACTGGAGAAATGAGGGAAATTTGAGGAAGTGGAGTTATTGATAAAGCATTTTTTTCATCCCAAGGGATTTGGTATTCATCATTATTGCATCCAAAATAAAACAAGGCAAAGAACTATTTATTCCTAGATAAAATGGTCTTCTCTTGTCATCTAGAACACAGAGCACTTAAATAAAGCTCCTGGTGAATCAATTATATATTATATTAAAATGTAAATAAAATTTTTTCGCTGCATTTTTTCAGACTTCCAATTATTTTTATAAGTATTGCTTTAGGGAAGTATATGAACAGTTTAGTTTAGGTCCATTTTCTTCTGCCTGTTTCCATGCCATTTAAAGACAATCATATCAATAAGGAGCATATCATTGCAGATAATTTCTTTTTAGTCTTTTTCTCAGTGTGTGATTCAAAGTCTAACAGATTGCCAGGATATATATTTAATACCTCAGTTCTGAGTATAAAAAAACATGATATTTTCATATCCATTTGTAGCTGGGTAGAAGTTTGACTTGAGATACAAATACTATAGTTTTGTGCAGTATAATGACATAAAAATTGATTAATTTTTAAAAAGATTTTATTTATATATTCATGAGAGAGAGAGAGAGAGAGGCAGAGACATAGGCAGAGGGAGAAGCAGGCTCTCCTCAGGGAGCCCCATATGGGACTCGATCCCTGAACTCCAGAATCACGCCCTGATTGTGAAAGCAGAGCTTAACCGCTGAGCCATCCAGGCATCCCAAAAATTGATTAATTTTTAAGCTAATAAATACACATGGAACAAAATTCCAAAGCTATGAAAGGATATACACTGAAAATTAGAGGTTTCTCTCCCACCTTTATCTCTAAGTTCTCCAGTTTTGACCTCTGAGGGCAACCACTGTTACCAGTCTCTTGTGCTTCCTTCTACAGATGTTCCATAGTGCCCTGTTTCTGGAACAGGATCTTTCCCCTTCCCTAGCAGGCTCTTAGTACCTGGCAACATGAAAATGTTGCTCTTTGAGGTCAAAATTAATATTCTGACCAATAGCATGGAACAGTGACTGCCCTTGATTCTTCTCATACCCCTCCCCTTGGAAAACATATTCCCAAAGCAGATCACCAGACATTTGTCTACACCACCTCTAACTGGACAACACTACCACAGACACATTTATCATGAATATACAACAATCAAAACACCTAATAAACCCATATATTAGATATTATTTACTTAGTGGTGTGTGGGGGAAAGTAGGTGCTTTTGGTAGGTTTTTGAACAAGGAAGGGGTTCTGTTTTTATACAAGATGGAACCTGTGAGGAATTATTCCCTCTTTTCCAGGGAGTGGAGATTTTATGAGAGAGGTAAAAGAAGAAAGAAATCTTGGCTGGAAGGTGCAGAAAAGGCATTCCAGCATGAGCTGTGGTCTGGTGCAGATCTTGGAATTGGAGTCTGGGATAACAGAAAAAAAAGAGTGTTGAATATTGATTTATAGAGAGCAGAGGGGATGAATTAGAATGGCAGGGAGAGGCAGTGAGGTGAGAGTGAGGAAATGTGGGATGAATGGCCATTTACATTTGTCTGTATTGAAGGTTTGGATAAAGACCTACGGACAGAAGTCAGTCCTCCTATCTTTACTGTGCCTCCCATGTTCCTAGCTCTGCCATTAGAACTATCATGCAGTCCAGAATATTTCTCTGACAAAGGCACCAAAGAATGGATTGTAGTGTCGTTCTCCTATATTATATTCTTCTCAGAGGTTAATTCTATTTACTAAATAGCCATAACTTTCCTTAACAGCTTGTTATGGCACAATCATCCACACAATTATGTAAAAGGATTTCTCAATCTCACCACTATTGACATTTTGTGGGGTGCTGTACTGCGCACCGTAATATATTTAGCAGTGTCCCCAGCCTTGACCAAACTGATGCTGGTAGCACTCTCCCCCAGTTTAAGAATCTGAAAGGTCTAGGCATTGCCAGATGTCCTTGGAGGGCAAAATTGCTCTGGATTGAGAACCAGTAATATTAAGCCTCATGAACCTATATTCTTTTGTTCTGTAAAATCCCTTTTTAAAAATCAACATTTAAGAATATCTACTGAAATAATACATTCATATAGATAAAAATTCAATAAAGCCAAAGGACTTATAATAAAAAGAAACTATCTCCTGCCCCACTCCTCCTCACCTGTATTCCCATCCCTGAGGTCCACCACTTTTAAGCTGTTTCTGGTTTGAGTTTTTCTAATGTTCCTGCTGTACCCACCTACCTGTTCATCCATTCATTCAAACCACATATTCACTGAGCTCTCTGTTTGCTAGGGCTGCCATAACAAAATAGCACAGCCTGGGAGGCTTAAACAGCAGAAATTGATTCTTTTTTTTTTAAAGATTTTATTTATTTATTCATGAGAGACACACAGAGAGAGGCAGAGACACAGGCAGAGGGAGAAGCAGGCTCCCTGGAGGAAACCCTATGTAGGACTCGATCCCAGGACTCTGGGATCACGCCCTGAGCCAAAGGCAGATGCTCAACCGCTGAGCCACCCAGACGTCCCCAGAAATTGATTCTTTCACAGTTCTGGACCTCTAGAGGCTGGAGGTCCAAGATGAAGATAGTGGCAGGTTTGGTTTTCTCTGAGGACCATCTGGGAAGGTTCCATTCCAGGCCTTTCTCCGTGACTTGTGGATGGCCACCCTCTTGCTGCCTCTTTATGTGATTGTCCCTCTGTATCTGTACCCCTGGTGTCTCTTCCCCTTCTTCTAAGAATACCAGTCATTCTGGACCATGCCAATGGTCTCATTTCAACTCAATCACCTCTTTATAGAACTTCCAATCTCCAAATACAGTTACATTCTGTAATATTGGGACTTGAACATATGAATTTTGAGGGGATGCAACTTAGCCCTTTTTATTTTTATTTTTATTTTTTTAACTTAGCCCCTTTTATTTTTTTATTTTTTTTTGTTTTTTTTTTTTTAACTTAGCCCCTTTTAAAAAAGGTTTCTATTTATTTGAGAGAAGGAGAGAAGAGAGAGAGAGAGAGAGAGAGAGAGAGAGAGAGAGAGAGAGAATGCATAAGCAGGAGAAGGGCTAGCAGACTTCCTGCTGAATAGAGAACCCAACACAGGGCTCGATCCCAGGACCTGAGATCATGACTTGAGCCGAAGGCAGATGTTTAACTAATTGAGACACCAGGCACCTCTGCAGTTTAGCCTTTAATAAGCACCTACTATGTGCCAGTCACTGTTCTCAGCACTAGGGATAAAGTGGTGAACAAAACACAAAAGTCTCTGCTCTTATTAAGTTCACATTCTAGTGGGGGAGAGCAACAATACACTGTAAATACATAGTTAAGATATGTAGTATGTGGGCAGCCTGGGTGGCTCAGCGGTTTAGCGCCTCCTTCAGCCCAGGGCCCAATCCTGGAGACGGGATCGAGTCCTATGTCAGGCTCCCCGCATGGAGCCTGCTTCTCCCTCTGCCTGTGTCTCTGCCTCTCTCTCCTTCTCCCTCTCTCTGTCTCTCTCTCTCTGTCTCTCATGAATAAATAAAATCTTTTAAAAAAGATATGTAGTATGTTAAAAGACACTGTAAAGAGATCCCTGGGTGGCGCAGCGGTTTGGCGCCTGCCTTTGGCCCAGGGTGCGATCCTGGAGACCCGGGATCGAATCCCACGTCGGGCTCCCGGTGCATGGAGCCTGCTTCTCCCTCTGCCTATGTCTCTGCCTCTCTCTCTCTCTCTCTCTCTCTGTGTGTGTGTGTGACTATCATAAAAAAAAGACACTGTAAATACATAGTTAAGATATGTAGTATGTTAAAAGACACTAAGTGCTATGGGAGAAAAAGAAAGCAGAGAAAAGAGATAGGGAGATTTTGTGGGGGGGCTGCTGCAAGTTCAAATAGTGTAGCCAGGGAAAAGTTCTCTGAGAAGGGGACATTTAAGTAAGGACCTTCTGAAGGAGGTGAGAGAGCAAGTCATGCATCTATCTGGGGAAAGATCATTCTAGGTGGAAAGTGCAGCCAGTACTAAGATCGCGGACATGTTCAAGTAACAGCAAGGAGACCACTGGGGCTGGTGCAGAATGAACAAGGGGGAGTAGCAGGACATGCAGGGGTTGGGAGATGGTGAGACAAATGATTGTATAAGATCTAGTGAGCCCTTGTAATGACTTTGGCTTTTGTTCTGAGGGAGATGATGTGTTAGAAAAGTCTCCTTCTTCCCTCCTGTATGTCTCCTTTACTCTCACTCTACTGTCACATTTGCAACACTTTTGACACCAGGTGTGTGGGTTTTTTCCCCCCTATAACAAGGAATTTTCTGTCATACCAGCTGGGTGTCCTACAATTTAATTCAATTCTGACAATATCTACCTGGAGATAGCAGTAGGTCCCACAGGTTAAGGACTCAATCCCACAAGATGGTTCCCCCCATCCCACTGCAGATGCCGGTGGCAAGTTCAGGTTGTCACCTGTGCTTCAGACTGACTCCTTATAAATCTGAGGTTCCCATGACCCTCTCCTGGGGTTTGGTTAGTTTGTTACAGCAGCTCATGGAACTCAGGGAGACACTTAACTTAGGTTGATCTAAGGTTATTAAAGGATACCCTAAAGGATACAGATGAACAGCCAGAAAGAGATGACATGTCTACATAGGGCAGGATCTGGGAGGGTCCCGAGTGTAGGAGCTCCTGTCCTTATGGAGCTGGAGTGTGTCAGCCTCCTGGCATATGGATGTGTTCACCAACCAGGAAGCTCTCCGAATCCCATACTTCTGGGACTTTTTTGGAGGTTTCATCTTGTAGGCATGATCAATCATTAACTCCATTTCCAGCTCTTCTCCCTTCTCTTGATGAAGATGGGGCTGAAAATTCCAAGCTTCTAATCATGGTTTGATCTTGCTGGTGACCAGCCCCCATCCAGTAATCATCCAAGAGCCCACTTAGAGTTGCTTCATTAGAACAAAAGATGCTTCTATCTTCCAGGAAATTACAAGGGTTTCAGGAGCCCTATGTCAGGAATCAGGGTCAAAGACCAAACATTAGAGCTAAACATGCTGTAGTACTCTTACCACTTAGGAATTTACAAGGGTTTTAGCTCTGTGCCACACATGAACTGGGGAGCAGAGACCAATATATATATTTTTCCTATTATTTCACAGATGGGAAGCCATTGGATAAGCTTTGGGTGGAAGGTCTGGGTTAATGTTTAAAAGAATCTCTCTAGGGACGCCTGGATGGTGCAGTCAGTGAAGCATCTGAATCTTGGTTTTGGCTTAGGTCATGATCTCAGGGTCCTTAGATCAAGTCCTGAGTTGGTCTGCATGCTCACACAGAGTCTGCTTGAGATTCTCTCTCTCTCTGCCCCTGTCCCTACCCCACGATCTCTCTCCCTCTCTAAAATAAATACTTAAAAAAAGGGATCCCTGGGTGGCGCAGCGGTTTGGCGCCTGCCTTTGGCCCGGGGCATGATCCTGGAGACCCGGGATCGAATCCCACGTCGGGCTCCCGGTGCATGGAGCCTGCTTCTCCCTCTGCCTGTGTCTCTGCCTCTCTGTCTCCCTCTGTGTGACTATCATGAATAAATAAATAAAATCTTTAAAATAAATAAATAAATAAATACTTTAAAAAAAAAAAAGAATCTCTCTAGCTGCTGTGTTAATAATAGACCAAATGGGGGAAAGATAGAAATGGGGAGATCAGTAAGGGGAGTATTCCAATGATCCCTTTTCTCTAAATGATATGTGGATACTGCCCATCAGGGTTTACCAGCTCTAAACATCATCTAGTGACTTGCTGCTCTAATAGGTGGGATTTTGCTCACTTACACAGCAGCACCACTACTCTCTTCCTCCAAATACATGGCTCTTATTCACTCTCTTTAGTTCCTCTACTTAGTATACCTCTCCAGAGACAACGATTCTAATGTGTATCTTTTTGTTTGTATGTCTTCCTGGCTATCTTTCTGCCTTTATAGAAGACTTTTAAACTCTTAAAACTCTTTTTTGTTCCATCTTCTACAGATAGTATTTCTTGATTCTGCACTTTCTAAAACTGAAGTATTAGCCTTTACAGCAATTTTCCATTTCCCCTAATTTTGTCTACTCTCCAATTTCTATATGCTATTTTTTTACATTGTTTGTTAACATTTACTTTATACTTTGTAATCACAGTTAAGTTTTCTGTTATTTGCCTCTAGACTGGATCCCCCAAATTGAAAACCAATAAGGATAGTGTTTATGTTATTATGACTATATAAATATATATCTGTGTAAAGCCAAGGGATGGGCCTTGATTACATTTTCTTCTTTGTAGTTGCAATGTTACAACCTCCATTGCTTGCTCTATATAATTCCGTTCCAGTTGCCTTAATTGTTGGAAAATAGCATTTTAAACAGTTTTATATGTTCCTTGAATTTCTGATTGCCATGTATGTATGTATGTATGTATGTATGTATTTCTGCTATGGGTAGATTAAACATATGCCTTCTTTATCGTATCTCTATTTTCCAGTTTCTTTCTCATTTTGTTTATTGCTCAAAATAAATTCTATTCTCCTTAAGGCCCACTTCCTGTGTTAGTTTGAACCATTTCTTCATGTTTGACCCATGGACTTCTTGTACAGCTTTTGTTTTCCCTGGGATTTCTTTACTGCTCCTTTTGGATTTATTTCTTGCATTCTGTGCCTTTATTGTATCCTTAATTTTCCTAGCTCTTAATCATATCATCGCTTTTGCTGATTGCCCTTTTTCCTGGAGTCCTCCTATGTTCTGTATGGCATTTTTCCTGAGCTGATCAGCTCCCAAATCAGCCTTAGTTCTGTGTATTCTGTCAACACCTTTCCCTTCATTTTTTACATATATTGTCATCTGATGCCCCTTTTCTTTGGTATGTGCTTATACCTTTTAAATCCCTTCACTATAATTCTAATGGTGTCTTAGGAGGGAGAGCAGATAAATGCATGTGGTCATTCTGACATATTGAACAAATACAGAGCCTTATTAAAATACCTTTTTAAATCTTAATTTTTAAGTTCTAAAATTATGTTTCTCGTAATTAATTCAGACATTAAAGTGTATAAAATAAAACTTAAAAGTTTGTTCACCACTCTCACTCCCCAGAAGTGACTAATGTTTAGTAAATATCCTTCCATACTTTAAAAATATGCATATACAAAATCATATACATATACACAAGATAAATTCTTTTGTTTGATAGGAGTTGGATTTTATAAACATTTAGATAATGGGTTTTTAAACTTAATATATTAGGCATATTTGCGTATCAGCACATAGATACTTAATTCTTTTAATTTTAATTTTTTTGAGTGGGGGAGGAGTAGGAGGATAGAGAGAATCTCATGGTTAGCATGGCACCCTATGTGGCGCTCGATCCCACTACCCTGAGGTCATGGCCTGAGCCGAAATCAAGAGTCAGATACTTAACTGACTGAGCCACTCAGGTGCCCCGATACTTAGATTTTATTTTATTTTTATTTTTTCAATACTTAGATTTTAATGTATAATTTGATTAAAATATATACACATACAGCAAGGCAATGGTCTGTTCTTTTCTGTATATATGCTATATCTCATTATTTTTAATAGCTGCATAGTACTGCTATACAATAAAGAATTTTTTGTTTGCTAACTTTTGCAATTACAAGCAATGCTATAGTAAACATTTGGAACATATATCTTTGGACTTTGGCACTAGTATTTCTTTTTTAAGATTTTTTATTTATTTGAGAGAGAGAGAGAGTGAGAGAGAGAGAATGAGTGGGGGTTGGTGAGCAGGAGAGGGAGAAGCAGACTTCCCCACCAAGCAGGGAGCCTGACATGGGGCTTGATCCCAGGACACTGAGATTATGACTTGAACTGAAGGCAGGTGTTTAACTGACTGAGCCGCCCAGGCACCCCTGTGTTATTTCTGTCTCTCTTTTTTTTTTTTTTCTGTCTCTCTTTTAAAAAATATTTTATTTATTTATTTATGAGAGACACACACAGAGAGAGGCAGAGACACAGGCAGAGGAAGAAGCAGGCTCCCTGCAGGGAGCCAGATGTGGGACTCGATCCCGGGACTCCAGGATTATGCCCTGAGCCAAAGGCAGACGCTCAACCACTGAGCCACCCAGGCGTCCCCCCTGTGTTATTTCTTGATAGAAGTACGTTTGTTGGGTCAATGGCTATGAAATGTAAAAACATTGATACTCCTAAATAGCCCTACTGAAAAAAATAGCTAATTTACTCTTCTACTAACAGTATTTGAGAGGGTACAAACTTTTGAGGCAAGCTTTCCTTAAAAGGTTGGAGGCTCTGCTGTGCATAGTTGAGAACTGGACTCTGCACTGTTTTTTATTTATATTTAATGACTTCACATGAGCTGTTCTTTTCTGTCTTTGAATATTTCAAGTTCCTTAGAGCCTGGGATCATGTCATATACTTCTTTGGTATTTCCTATAGTGCTTAGTATAGGCTGGGAGGACTGTGGGTGCTCAGTACATACTTAATGATTGACTGATAAGCCAGTTTATATTTTGGGCTACACAATCCCTCGAGGTCAGCTCCTGGAATGATAAGGCTGGGCAGAGTCAGAGACCAGGGTTGTGCCGGGTCAGTATCAGATGCTCTCACCTAGATATCAAGTTTAGATATCTAAGGAACCTAGATAGGAACCTAGGAACCTAGGTTAGTCTTAAAGCACCTAGCTTAGTTCCTGGCTCTTATGAGTTCTTAATAAGTGGTCTTTCTTGGTGCGAGAGTAGTCTTAGGGCTAGTGTTGAGGGTTCAAGCATAGCACCTAAAACCATTCAGGCTGGAGTCAGAAATCCACAGTTCAGAGATGAAACAAAATTGAGAACCAGCAGGAGCAGACAGGTATCAGTGATAGAAACAGAGGCTCGGTTTGAGTTCAGTTGCATTGTAATATCACCCTCCCTGCCACTCCAGGCATTTTCTGGGGATGAGGGCTTTCTGTATGTTTGGCTTTCATGCAGTGGTATCTTCCAGGTGTTTTTCAGTGTCTGACAGGAGCCGACAATCCCAGCACAGTGCTATGAATACAGGAGGTATGTAATGAAAGAGATTCCATTGATCACTCACCTGTTGAAATGGATATGATGGCAATGTTGAGGATTCACTTGAGACAATGGTGCTATAGAGCAGCCATTAGGCCAGAACAAGATTACTGCCCAAGCTTTTCCTAATCAGGGACTAGGGTGCCCCTGGGATTGGGAAACCAAGAGGTCAGGCAGATAAGGATTAACTTCAGTGACAAATTTAGAGGCTCTGAAAATATGAGGGTACATGGATGACACAGGTTCAACAAAGTGAAGAATGGGTTTCCTTCTTCTGACCTTTCTACCCTTAGTCAGCAGTGTAGATAAAGGAGGGAGATGGGGTGTAGTTGCATATAGTAAAGCAGTTACATATAGTCATCATCATAACATATAGTGTTGATTGTGTTTCTCCTATGTGCCAGACGTTTCTTGCATATTATCTCTAATCTCCTTTATAATTCCATGAAATAGGTATTAGCTCTATTTTACAGAAGTTTATATAAGCTACTAAGAGCCAAAATTTGAATCCAGGTCTATTTGGCCATAAAGCTTTTGTGCCTTCTGCTATACACACCATTCTGCCTCTTCTATGTCAGTGATAGCAGCCCAGGCCTCAGGGAAATAGCTGCTGCCTAAGAGCTAGTTGGTTATGTGTGGGCAGAGTGTCTCATGGTTCTTTCTTTTACTCATCAATTCATGGTACAAATATATATTAATTTATAGCCAAAGAGTTGGGAAAGGAGTGCAGGTCAGGTAGGTGGAGTGGGAAGGGACACAAGGGTGGGGAGGAGGGTTGGAACTTGAGAAGATGGAGCAAACGAAAAGGGTCATCATGAGCTAGAATGCAGGATGAAGGCTGATTTGGGGGGGTCTGTTCTTACATGCAGTGCTAAATGGGTCTTTGGGTGTTTGCAGAAGAAACACCTGGAGCAAAACTAACAGGCAAGCTGCAGCCCACTGGCAGCACTCAGGCCAGCATTTTATCCCTACACATCCACAAACACATACTATCATGGGAGCCATAAATATGGAGACAGATATCTTTAAAGAGGCATACCAAAATGTATAGTATACCACACAACAGAAGGTGATTGCAGTGGTGTTTCTAGTGCTCATCATGTGCCTGTAACTCTCCTTGAAGGGAACCAGTGCTCATTTGGATACATAAAATCTGGGAGGTTTGTTGGGAAGAGAAGAGAAAAAAGAAACCATCTCATTTTATAGTCACAATTTACTTGTGTGTGTGCGTTAAGACTTTCAGGGTTATATAAACTGATGTAAGTACATAGAAGGAAGTGCTATGGAATATTTGTTCATATAAATCTTCCTCATGTTTCTTTTAGTGGTAAACACAAGCAATAACAGATAATAATAAAACAAGCCTGACCTACATAGCCACTTAATCCCGGAGGGATGTGACCCATACCAGGGAGGGGCAGGGCCCAGAAATGTGTTGCTGTGACACATTGATTCCAGGACTCCCTGGGCTTCACCTACATCTGAGATATGGACAAAGTATGTTTGGAAGCTGCAGAGATTTATCTTTGACTGGGATGGCAGCTGGGACAAACATGCTATTCCTAAGGGCATCTTGTGTACACTAGCTGAGGAATCCAGGGGTTTTATGGAGCCAAGGGAAGTTCTTCTCTGTTCCATACCAAGTGTATGCAATACCAGCACCCTCCAGGATTCAAAGAGGGTAGAATTGGAGACAATGATACTACCAATCATGCAGGTTATAGGGAATAAAGCAATGATTATAATCAGTATGAGTGCTAAGGAACAATAGAAGCTTTATAAAGACATACTTTACCCTAAAATTAATTATAACACATCTCTCTCATAAGAGAATTACCTAGTGATTTTTCAATCCTTTTAAATTTTTGATTGAAGGGTGGTGCCATGAAAGTGTCAAATGTAATTATCATTACATAGTTTTTTTCTTCATATCATGTGGGACCCAAATACTATAAAGGAGAAATAGTTTCTGACCATGTATGTGGTCCTTCAACTAACACACACAAAAATTGTCTTGGGAAGAGCTTTGGCAGTCTCCTGCATATTAATTGCAAATATTCTCACTCTAGAGAAACTTTATTCAAGCTCAGGAAAATGGCTGGCAACCTAGGCACTGTCCCCAGCAGTGTGACGGGTAAGGAGAGGCCACTTTCAGCCCTTTCTCATATTTCCCCTTATATTTGGAAGTAAGGAACTATACTAGTAGAAGCAGATATGGTATCTTTTAAAGTCCGCTGTATAATAGTGATGCCCTGGTTCTCAACTGTTTTTCCCACACCCACCTCGAACTTCCAAAGGATGAGGCTCACTGGGATCAGCAGTGGCTCATTGTGGCTGTAGCTGCAGAAGGGAGAGGCCGAAGGAAAGAATCAATGTGGTTGGTGGGTGGGGATTCTGCCTTGTATCCCCGCCCCCCTCCAGTTATCTAAAGCTCTCCAAAGCGAACAGTAATTTGCAACCTTCTTGGCAATCTTACCTCATTACCGAACTGGAAGAATTTAAGTCCTGTCAGTAGAGTTTCTGTAACTTCATCACCATCAATTATTTGTTTTCAGTGCTGCAAAATGATTGCATGTTCCTGGGGACAGTTCTCCCTTTCAAGTTCCTTTTTATGTTTGTTTGTTTTGTTCCGGAAACCTTAGAGATGCAGGCCAGGGTGACTGGGACAGAGGTGAGGTCCCTAAACTACTGAATGGGACTTGGGAGGCAGAGGACTTGTTTTTATGCTGATAAAGAGTAAAATCGCAAGTTGATTTCATGCACGTAGGGCCAAAGGGGCCCAGGGCGGACCTAGTATGGGGTGAGCACCCGGATCTATGAGCCAGTGTTGCTTCAGTGTCTCACCGTGTGTGTGTGGCGGGGGGAGGTTGGTAGCCCATCCCTCCTTGTCCCATCTGCACTACCCTTAACCTCCGTCTCTGTGTAACTCTAACAGTAGAAAGCGACGCTTCTCACATTGGCGCTCGGACCCCAAAGGGAGGCTGGCAGTGGCTTGGCAGGTGGGCACGAAGCCGGGAGATGGGTGGGGGAGTGGGGCGGAGGCAGCGTCGAGTGGCATTCGGGATAGCCAATGGTAGTTTGGGGCAGGGGTGGCAGGGGCGGAGGCGCTGAGGCCGAGCAGCCAATGGCGGGCGAGCAACTACTGGAACGACCTGGTGACGTGAGGAGCGTTCCATTCGGCCAGCGGTGGGCGGTTGCCACAGCTGGTTTAGGGCCCCGACCATTGGGGCCCCTTGTCAGGAGGAGGCAGCCTCCGGGCTGGGAAGGAGAAGTCGCTGCCACCTCTGGCAGCTGACGTGGTCCCCTGGGACGGTCCACTTCCTGCCCTCAGTCCCGGCCGAGTTCGGTCTCCCGGGTTCAGGTAACGAGGGGTGGGGGTTGGGGTCTCCTGGGCTCGGCCGCATGGTGGGCTGCCAGCCCCTTCGCTGCTCCGGGCCGTGCGGACGTCGGCAGCTGCCCTTCTCATCTGGGCAGCCGCCGAGCCCCTGGCCGCGGGTGACTACACGTGGCGGGGCGTGTGTGAGTGTGTACGAGCGTGTGGAGGTGGCGCGCGTCCCAACCTGCCTGGGGCGGTGGTCCGCTGCGTGGCGGAGGCAGGGCTGGCCTCCCGAGGCCGCGCCCGCCGCCCGCCGCCCGCCGCCCGCCCCGGACTCGGGCCTCCGGTTCCCGGCTGGTGAGCCGGTCGCTGGCTCTCGACGGATTTTGATCTTTGTTCTCCCAGGGCCCGGCTCCCCTTCCTGGTCTCTCTTCCCCCGCTGGGCCGGTTTATCTGGAGGAGATTGTTTTCCAGGTTAGTTTTACACAAAGGAAGTGTTCTCTGCACCTCTGGTGCTCCCTCCCCTTGGCCAAGCCTTCTTGCTTTCTCATTTCCCTGCTCATCTCCTGGTCTCTATTTGGACCCTTGCCCTCTCCAGCCCGGAATGATTTTGGGTTGGTTGTTTCTCATCAGTCAGGCAGTCTGCAGGCTTCCACCTCATTCTTGCCAGCGTGGGGCATGTGGTGTCAGTAAATAGAGGCCACAGCACCACACCTGAGAGGAGAAGGTGGGCAGTGGCTGAAAAAGGCTGGGCCGGGGGGGGGGGGGGGGGGGGGGGGGGTTCAGGATGCCGAGTAGGGATGGCACTTATGAAATGTCCCAGAAAGCAAGCACCTTTATGACTTTTCTTAGCTGCTGCCATGTCCACTCCACCACCCCCACCCCCACCCCTAACCATTCCAGAACCTCTCCTGCTTAAGTCAGCCTTTCACCTATGGGTCTGTGATGTGGTTTCATTAAGATTCCCACAAATGTTAGGCTAGACTGTCAAGATTGATTCATTTCCCGGACTCAGGAAGTTACAGAGGGTTTGATTAGGGGAAATCTGTTTTGAGTAAATACAACCTGGATATGTGTACAGAGTGTCCAGAACCTCCTAGCCCTGCCAGAGGGTGATTTGTTCCCGGGTGTGATTCATATTTGAGTGGCTAATTGAAGAAAGAAGGTGAAGTGGAGGAGGGGAGGGAATAGCTCCTTAGGGACACAAACTCTACTATTGTTTTTAGAGTCCTCTTACTGATGATTATAGAACAGTGGTATAGTGGAAAGTGCCCTGAACTGGAAGTCAGCAGACGTATTTTCTTGGCTTAGCTTTGCAGCTGTGTGACCCTGGACAAGTTACTTCCTCTCTTTGGTCTTAACTTTACTCACTTCCAAAATAAAGTAATTGGGGTTATCACCCATAAAATCCCTTCTAGTTCCAAAGTTCTATGATGATCAAATCATCAGTATTATATTGGAAGCATAGGGATTTATTTAAGAAGGTATGCTAGCCCCCCTCTTTTTTTTGAGGACCTTTAACCTTTTCTCCTTTGCTAACACAGATTAGAAATAAACTTTTCCCACTTCCCTACCCCTACCCCTTCAGGCAGTGCTCATCTTTCCACCTCTGGGAAAGGAGGATTGAACTGCATTTTCTTGTTCCTGCCTCATTTTTTTTACCTTTTGTGCTTTTTCTTAGGCCTAGAAATTGGACTTTTGATGATGTTTGACCCTGCGGCAGCAATAGCAGGCATCGTGATTTCGAACCTGGGCTCAGCTTCTGTTTCTTCCCTCTTGTAATCACAAAGCCCATTTTGGACCAGGAATTCCAGTCATGTCTGTGATGGTGGTGAGAAAGAAGGTGACACGGAAATGGGAGAAGCTCCCAGGCAGGAACACCTTCTGCTGTGATGGGCGAGTCATGATGGCCCGGCAAAAGGGCATCTTCTATTTGACCCTCTTCCTCATCCTGGGGACATGTACACTCTTCTTCGCCTTCGAGTGAGTTTCCATTGAATAGAGTTGCCTGATTATGGTTACTTTGGGTCTAGGGGAAGAACTCTCTTTCTGGGAAGTTTGTGGATGGTCCTTGGATGGCACTATCCTCTTGAGCAATGTCCTTAGATCATGCTGACTGAATTCATTTCTTTGTGCTTATAGCAGAGTCCATGCTTCCTAAAAAGGCCAAGACCTTTGACCCCAATTTTATAGCACTGATTTGGGACTATCCCTGGCACATTTGGGAAAAAAGGAATTTCTTTGTTATTAGCCTCTCCTTTTCAGTGGTCTCCTTAGGCACTTAGTGACAGAATCCCTCTTCCCCACCCCATCTGGGCCTAAGGGTAGCCCTCATGGTCATTACTCTGTACCACAAAACTCACCTATTCTGTTACTCTGGGTCCTATTTCCTTAGGGCTCAGCTCTCTGCTAGCTATTAAATTGAAAAGCTAATTACTGGGGACCTGCAGACCAGTTTCAGCCTCAAATGTGCTACAAACTCGCTGAATGTGTGGCACATATGTGCTTATTAAATGTGAGTTTCACTCAAGATCACTCAACATAAACAACTCCGTATTCTCTGTGAGCCTGATACCAGCCTTGGAGTTATTTTTTTTTTCTGTGATGTAATAGCTAGTACTAGAGTCACTGTTTGAATCCTGTATAGGTCACTGCTCTAGGGAGGTGGCCAGTTGGATTCTAGGGTACTATGGCATGACTACTGGGTGTGCTGAGAATGCTATATACTTGAGGGATGGGAGCAATGCTAATTTTGAGATTATTATGAGAGCCCCGGGGAGCCAAGAGGTGTGTGTACAGACTGTAAGCCACACCTGGTATGAGCCTGCTATAGTTCATATACTAGAGTGACCTGGAAATGGAGCTCCCATGCTGGGGCGTGGCCATGAGAGGGAGGAAGGGGCTCCTCAGCCAGCCTTTGTGGGTAATTAAAATGAGCTTTGCTCTCCTGGAGCTCATTTTTGCCCTTCTTCTGTGAGGGCTCCAGGCCTTCCCGGTGCATCAAGAGTGATTTTTTAAGGCTGCTTTGCCAGACTTTTTGATGGTTGCAGCTGGCTTGGATAACAGCAGGGGGAGGGGGGCAGTTTATAACAGGGCTAGGAAAGGAAGGTCAGAGAGGATCTTTGTCAAAGGCACTTTTGCTGCTGCTGTTGCTGCCGACTTTGTGAAGTATTTGGCAAAGTCAGGTTGGTGATGGCTTCTTAGTTGCTTCCCAGTCTGAGGTTTATGGTGGAGTGTGTGTGTGTGTGTCTGTGTGTGTACTTGTGTGTGGTCCATGTGAGAGCATGTGCAGTCAGGCAGGCATATGTGTACTGTTAAAAAAAATGTTTCCCCTGTCACTCTTCAAGGTTTTTTTTCTTTATTCCTGCCTTGCTTCTTTTTGAAGTGCAGAGCCGAACTCTACTCTCTGTCATTCTCCCTCTCTTTCAGTCTTTCCCCTGCTGAAACACTAGCTCTTTTTGCCACCACACCCTTCCATCCTAGAGTTAAATTTTTGTGGTTGGAACCATTTAAAACAGAGATGAGATTTGTTTCCAGGCCCTGAGTGATCTGGTAATTCTGGGCCCAGGCAACCTCTGGTTTGGCTGTCCAGGGGAATTTGAAATTTGGAGCTGTTTGGCATTTGGCCCTCTTTGTATCTGGGAGCCAGACAGAGTCTGATTCGGATCTGTCCCACTTGGGCCCCAAAGGCCTCTGAGCAAAACTGCCTGTGGGATGAAGCTTATAATTAGCCAAGTTACTGTTTGACGGAGGCAGGTTGAATTTTCTACTAAAATGACTTTCCCCCCCAAGTTACTTCTTGTGCTTTGCCCTCAGATATGAGGGGTGAGGTTGTTTGTGAACTGCCATGAGTTCCAGCTGTCTGTGTGATAGAGCAATTTTTTAAAAAAAGATTTTATTTCTTTATTTATTTGAGAGAGAGAGAGAGAGAAAGCTGGGTGAAGAGCAGAGCAAGAGGGACAAGCTGACTCTATGCTGAGTGTGAAGCCCAACACAGGGCTTGATCCCATAGCCCTGAGATCATGACCTGAGTCAATCAATCAATCAATCAATCAAGAGTCCAGTGCTTAATCAACAGAGCCACTCAGATAGAATAATTATGTTTGAGGGTAGGGCTGGGGGAAGGAGAATGGAGAGGGGAAGAAAGAAGGAAGTTAACAGGTTAGCGAATGAGTGGAATGGGAAAGCATAAATCTAACCAAAGGAGAGAGGACCCTGGCGATAAATCCTTTTTATTGAGGGTAGTGAAATCTGTTTGTGCACATGCGTGTGTGTTTGTATGTGTGCGCATATGTGTTTGCCTGGGTCTGTCATATATAGACACACAGAGACTCTAGGTGGTGGCTGCCTTATGACTAGCCAGTGACAAGCTGTACAAAGGACAGCAGCATGCCTCTGAAGCATGAAATCTCTTTCTGGTCGACCTTTTCCTTTGGAGTATAATTCACTACCAACCACACAGTGTGGGGGTAGGACTTGGGGGGCAGAATGTGGGCCCCTTGGTTAGTATTAAAGCTTAGGAAGACGTCAGGAAATCAGCTGATCTAATCTCCTGTCTTTAGGCAGGTGATGGCATCTGAACCACCAGTGACAGAGGGCTGTCTGTTTTCATCCTCAAATTGTCTAGGGGTGTGGATTGCACATCCTCTGACTGCTGCACTTTTGCCTTGGGGAAGTCGAGATCTTGCTGCACATCTGGACCTGCATTTCCATAATAGGGTCTTGCCTGCAGCAGGTGCTTAGGAACAAGTGCAAGTTGATTTATAGCTGCCCACGGCACAGCCCTGGGTCAGCCAGATGGCTTGAGGAATCTGGTCAGGCACGCGGGCACCCCTTGATGAAAACATGCAATGTTAGTAGTGCCAGTGGTATCTTTTTGTTTTTGGATTTTGCCTTCACACGTTTCGACTTCTCAGAGGAGGGACCTATAATTTTGAGTGGACAGAGAGTAGGTTGAATACATAAAATGAGAAAAGTTTGTCTCTTTAGGAGCTAGTTAGCTCTGTATTGTTATAAGTGTTTCCAAAGATACTGGGTGGCCATCTCTCAGGGCTGCTGTCACAAAGTGAATTCTTGCTGGGAATGGGAAATTGGACTAGATTATCACTAAGCCTCATGCACCCCTGAGAGTCTGAAATTCTGTATAACCATTATGTTTGTCTGGAAGATTCAAATACACACCCTGAAAAGGGAAGGATAGATTACCAGTAGATAGCTGTATTTAAATATATTCCATATTTAAATGTAATTATATCTATGTTAAATGTATTGACTTTAAAAGCAACATGAAAATTATGCAGTGCTTTAAAAAAAGATTTCCTAAAAACATAAATAAAAATAAAAGAGGATTTTCTAATTTATTTTTAGGGTGAGGTATTTAGATGTGAGTGCGTGTGCCAGTTTCAGCTTTGACCACATGAACCATTCTCGGTCTTTTCTGCCCAAACCCTGTCTAGCTTGCATGAACACGTTGCCACTAGCTTGGCTGGTAATGTCAGGACATTCTAGTGGAATGACGCTGACAACTGTGAGATGTCCAGCTACTCAAAGACTATTGTGGTATTTGGTCAAAGTCAACTTCCTGATAAAGCTTGGAGGAAGGAACACATTCACTGTCTTCTAGAGTTGGCTTCCTAGCTGTTTCTTTTAATTTTATGACCAGATTACTGGTGGGGTCAAGGTACCCAGACTTTTCTTGTGGCAAGGATGACTGTGTGACTCTTGACCCCCTCTTGACACAAAAGCAGTTTGTGTCAATGATCAGTGCTTATGCCTCCTTGTGCTGTGTGTAGAGGAAATTGTATCAAGGTACTATCAGACCTTGTTGGACTGACCTTCACAGGTGCTTTTGATGTGCAGAGGAGTCATTGAATTGGATAAACTGAAAAAAGCCTTGTAGTGCTGCCTAGTAATTGACCCACTCCTAGCCTATCCAAATTCTACCTCTGTTTCAAGTCCCTTCTTGAGTCTTCCTTCATGAAACCTTTCCAGTAACTTCTGCATTTGTAAGACTAGTTGTACATACTGCTCATTTAACACATCATCATAGGACAGTTCTTAGATTTCTAAGTTCTATGATAATTACACTTTGAGCTCTTTCAATGTCAGGGACTATCTTTTATGTCTATGTAGCCCCAATAGTGCCCTCTACCAGACCTAACAGAGTAGGTGGTCAATAAATGTAACTGAATTCATACATTCTGGATACACTTAAAATATAACAATCTTGACTCACAGAATCATAGAATGGTAGAACTAGAAGGGGCCTTGGAGACTATCTCCATCCTTGTGCAGGTGAGGAAACTAGGCCCACAGAAGAGAGGTCCCTTTATCAGATTAGTCAGCCAGCCAATGCCTCTGTATGACACTGCTTTTCATCTCATTATTACCTTTTGGGTGTGAAATCCTGAAGACATTTAGATTTATTAAAGCGAACATAGTGCCAAATGCTAGACCAGCATATTCTGGGTTCTTTCTAGCTAGTGATTGTGTTTCCTAGTGGCATCTAGGTTATTTGGGCCTCCCCAGCTCATGCTCCTAGGAAATGAAGGCATCTTTGTAGAAAACTAATAGCATTCTGGCATGGCATTCTGGTAGCCTTGCAGGAACAGAGAAGCCCATCTTTAAGTGTGAACCTAGAAAGGAAGCTTTGTGACTTAGGACAGATCATCACCTCTGTGGCTACTCATAGTCCCTGCTGCCCCAATGAGGATGGCTTGGAGAAAAATTAAGCAGTGTGTGTTCCCTACCTCATTACCATGCAGGTGATCCTAATCCTGATGAGAAGAGCACCATATCCCTGCAGATATGTGGGAGAGAAAAGGCAATCTGACAACACAAAGTTACCAGGTTTAAAGAAACACAGTTATGTAGACCAAAGCCAAACTGACACAGCAGAATGTTTGTGTCTGTAGTACCAAGGTCCAGGTTCCTGAAGTTACTTAGATGAGATTGGGAAGAGGAAAAAGTGACTTTATTATGATCTCTAACCAAGAAAACATTCTCTGGAAAATTTTTCTGTGGAGATTCTGTCTTGTACTTTACCTAGCTCAAGATTCTGTGTATGACTTGGCTAACCAAAGGCAGTTTTAGAAAGTCACAGTTGCCTCTCTGATATCAATCTGTTATAGTGTGTAGCTAAGTTCAACTTCCTGATAAAGCACGTTCCCTGGAGAAGGGTTGGGTTATGTCTTCTGAACAGTATGCTTTCCTTCCTTTGCAGTTCTGTCATTCAGAATTTATCTATATATTTTCAGCCTCTACTACCTTTTGTGGTAATGCGTTTCACACTGTCAGTCTCTATTGAATGCATCTCCCATCTTTTTAAAAAAAATTTATTTATTTACTTTAGAGAAAGAGAGGATATAAGTGGGAGAGGCAGAGGGTGAGAGAGAGAGAGTCTCAAGCAGACTCTATGCTGAGCATGGAGCCTCATGTGGGGCTCGATCCCAGGACCCTGAGATACTGACCTGAGCTGAAATCCAAGAGTTGAAGGCTTAATGGACTGTGCCACCCAGGCACCCCTTCCATCTTTTGAGAACGAGTCTTAATTTAGTATAGTGATCTATTTTGGGAAAAGTGAGCCCAAAGAACAGGGATGTCCCCCAGCATGCTGACATCAGTTGAGATGTTTATCGAGGGAGAGAAGAGACTTCCTAAATCTTCTTCCTCAGAGATGCCTGAGCTGGTATTGTGTTTAAGAACAAAAGAGACACCTTATGCCTTTTGCAATAGCAAGAAGCTAGTGAATTCAGGATAATTAGGGGGATATTTCTGGAATGGAGCAATGAGAACGCAAGAACCTTATGATGATGATTAGATAAGGCCAGTTAATGGAAGGCCTTAGAATACTGGCTTGTGGGGTTTGGGGATTCATATAATAAGCAGCAGGGATTTGTTCTAAGTTTTTGAGCAGGAGTACATTATAACTGAAATTTGTTATTTGATATACTTGAAATTTGTTGTTTTTGTTATAATTGAAAGTGAAATTTGCTATTATCACTGTGATTTAGCAACTACCTAACAAGTTTGCCTAGATAGAGATTTTGGCCCTCCTCAGTGAGAGGATGGCTCATTGCCTCAGAATTGAAAATGTCCCTGTTTGGTTAATTTTCCCCATTACTACTGGAGCAAAATAGGCTTATGCATCTTCCTCTGACCTTCACATAGCAGTCAATCTGGAGGCTGATTTTAAATTATGTTTTTAGTGTTCAAGGAAACTTTTTCCCTATAAGCAGACTCTTGAGTGTCATCAGAAGACCCTTGAGCCAGCCTTATAGGTGATTCTACATGTTTACTATGCTTTAAAGGTAAGTAGTATGTAAGAGAACAGAAAACTGTCCATATGAGTGAAGACTTATAGTAAAGGCTTATTACTATTATGTGGGACAAGGGCCATCGTAGGGCTCTAACCTTGGGCCCTTTCTGCTGTTCCAAGCACAGCTCTTTCTTAAAGCCACCCTTAACAGCTGCCATAGGAGCAGTTTTAAGCAGCCATCAGCTTCCCACGAGAGCTCTTCTCTGACCACTTATAGTCTTTAGAGTCTGAATCACCCTCCTAACACTTGATTATTGGTCTTATCTTCTTCTCTAGCTGTTTCATATGTTAGTTATGTTTTCCTAACAAAATTAACTCCTATTTTCTCTTGTTCTTCATTTGTTAGACCCACAGCACTTGTTGGCGGATTGATTGCACTGAGCTATTAGGGAGACTTAGAGGTAGAGTATTTTAAAGAACACCATTCCGTGCTCCTAGTCTGTGAGGCAGAGCCCTGCTATGGAATCTGTCTGGTTTCTTACTAGCTGTACTCATGAATCTCTTTTGAGTTTTTTTCATCTCAATTGAAGTCTGTGTCATTATCATTGTCCCTCCAATGAACTAGCATGCTAGGGTTGGGGGATGGGACATGACACACCAGCCCAGCCTGGCACTGCTGGTTACTGCTAGACAGTACCACCATGTGGCCCATGGGACATGTGGAAGTCCAGTCATGTTACCCAGCTATGGGAGCCTGAGGCCAATCAAGAAGTTGGTAGAAGGTGGCTTAAAATAATGATATCTCTTCAGGTGGCATAAATGAATACTTAGTAGGGACATGGTTGAGTTTAAAAAATTAAAAAGGGAGAAAAGCAACTTCTAAACCTTCTGGAAGGGGGAAAGCCTCTTGGCACCTTGAAGACAAAAGAGAGTTCTGTTTTAAGAATATGGATATAATTATTCCAAGAAGTGATATAAATGGAAAATGCTAGAGGATTTCAAAAACAGTTAGCTTATATTCATGGATGACATATCCAGTCTTCCACTAAGATGAATTCGTGATTTAGGATACTCCTGACTAAAAAAAAAAAAAAAAAAAAAAAAAAAAAAAAAAAAGGATACTCCTGACTTTTCAGGTTGGTATTGGGAATTGCCACCAAATCTTCATGTACCCTATTCCTGTCAGAGACATCTCTAGCTTGCTGCAGTTATCAGATTAACCTAAGGGGGTATTTTTGACCATAACTATTAAAGACAGACACTATAGGTTGTAGTTAACAACAGTCTTAGCCACTGGCTCTCTAAGTTTCCTCTTACTTGGAGTGGAAAGGCCTGCTGGTCCCACATCTGCCTTCCCAGCCACACCCACTCACTAGTGACAACTGGCTGCCAATAGCCTCATCTCTGGAGAACAATACAATGGGCCTATTGTGTACTTGTTGACATACAGAATGGATTGTTTTAGCAGGTGCAGAAGATAGTCCGTGTGGAGATTACAGAGACCTTTATCCTTGATGGTGTAGTGTAATTCAAATCTAAGTTGTCCTTTGTCTGGTTAACAAGCAGGTGTTGGAATGGGACTTGGTTAATCTCGGATCCTTCATGCATGGGGGGCAACATTGATGTCTGTGTGTGTGTGTGTGTGTGTGTGTGTACGAGAGAAAGAGAGAGAGAAAAAGAGAGAGAGTTCTATTTTCTCTATATCTTTTTCTTGTAATAAAACAATTTAAAATCCCTTTGGTGGCCAATCAGATAGTTTTGATTTTTCTAAGTTCATTTGTTGGAGACTGTACCCCCAGAGCAATGTGAGTCCTAGAGAAATTACTTACTTGTTTTCAAGAGTGATCTTAGAAACGGGCAGTGACTAGAAAGATGGCTCTTTTCTGTTAGTGTGGTAACTTTACTTGGCTTGTTCATAAAACAGTCTTGTGTTTCTCCTGTGTCCTTTGGGTCCCTGATAGCAGAGGTGACTTTTGTTTCCAAATTCACTTCTTGATTAACTGTGCTACTGAAGGTGAAACAGTGGAAAAGAGGGGGTTCCACAAGTTAGTGAAATTCAAGGGCCTTAATTACCCTATATTTAGATTCTTTAGTTCTTCAAAATTTACCCCCTACCCTTAGCCTTTAGGGGAGGAAGTAAATCATATAAAATCAGGCTATGACCAAAGATTTTGTTAAAAACAAACAAGCAGGCAAGCAAACAAAAAGCCACAAAAATCATTTTGCAGGTTCACTACATATGTTCACCTTCAGGACAAACTGCTCAGCCTAATATAATAGTTGGTTCGCACCGGCCCCTGCAGTCATGTGTGTGGCAGGGAGGCAGAGGGAAGATCTCATATGTATTGTTTCAAAACTACAGCGAATGTACAACATGGGGTTAAATGTTTGCTCTGAGTGGACAGCAGCTTGCTTAATCCCCATGTGGATGAGGTAAGCGTTTTTTCCTTAGCTTACTTTCTCTGCTCTCCCTCTGGCCCTTGCTCATCCACTTATAGTCTGCCTCCAAGAGAAGATCTCTGTATTGAAGGAAAAAATGTGCCTCAGGAGGAAGAGAATAAAAATAGGTCAGTGATAACTCTCATCACATATTCCTATTTATTTGGTTTGAAATTCAGTTTAATGCAACAAGTATTTGTTGATAGCTTCTTTGTCCCCATACTTGTATTAAGCTCTGGGAGATAGAGAACCATGATGGTGATGTTAATAGCTGACACTTACTTAACGTTTACTATGTTTCAGGTGCAGTTCTAAGCATTTCATTTATATGCATGCATTTGATGTACACAGTGACCCTATGTAGTACTATTATTATCCTCATTTCACAGCTAAGGAGACTGAAGTTAATTAAGTCACCCAACTAGGAACTGGTGGAGCCAGAATTCAATCCCAAACATCCCCACTCCAAAAAGACAAGGTTCTTGCTCTCATGAAGTCCAGCTGGGGAGATGAGGTCAACATAGTGAAAAACAGCTAGGAAACAATGTGAAGCTCTGACAGTGAGGACGACGCTAGAGAAGGGAGAGATTAGGGCACCTTAGGAAAGGCCTATCAGAGGAGGCAAGATTTCTCTAAATCCCAGATTCTTCATTTATCAAATGGGTCTAATAGACTACCTCATAGAGTTAGTGTGAGAATTGAATGAGATAATGCATATAAAAGGCTTAGTGCAGTGCCTGGCATATGCCAAGTGCTCAGTAAGTTGTGATGTTGACAGTGATGGTGTTGATGTCTCTGGGACCTGAAAGATGAGTAGAACTGGGATATCCAGAGAGGAAGGGGAGTGGCCTTCCAGGTGAATTATGAGGAAAGAGGGGGAGCAAACATGTTGGGAAGGGGTGCCAAGGAGATACAATTTTCTTATTCCCTTGCCTAAGGTCACTAAGCACCTACTAGCAGAGCTGATCGAGGAGAGAAGAAGATGGATGTTGCAAAGACAGTCAGCAGCCCTGAAGCTTTTCACTGGCCTTGAAGCATGCCAGATGTACCCTCTGCCTGATGCTGGGACCCCGCTTCATGGATCGTACTCATTTTTCTTCCTCCTCCTTGAGCTCAGGGCTAATGCCTGATGAGAGGTCATGAAAAGCTCTAGACATTCTCAGAGTGAGAGAAACCTGTGGTAATTACCAGTCCAGGCCCAGTTGCTTCCCTGACCTTAGTGTGAGCCTTTCCCAAGGCACAGAGGAAATGTGGTTCTCAGCAGGCTGAGACTTGCTGATAAGGGGAAGTCCCCTGAGACTGTCTTCTCTAGGTTATAGGTGGCATCGATCAAGTAAGTGTTGATCTCCTACTATGTGCAGAGCCATATATTAGGAGTTATGGGTAATTCAAGAGAAGAAAAAAAACATAGGCCCTTCCCTCAAGGTCATGCTGATTTTGTTGTGAAGACAAGATTGACACGCTGGTAACAGTTTGAGGTATAGCTAATGTAGGTATAGCTAAATGTTCAATTGCCTGCTTTCTTCAGATGTCGATACCTGGCTGTCCAGCTGTCTCCTGCCATCCCTGTGTTTGCTGCCATGCTCTTCCTTTTCTCCATGGCTACACTGTTGAGGACCAGCTTCAGTGACCCAGGAGTGATCCCTCGGGCCCTCCCAGATGAAGCGGCTTTCATAGAAATGGAGATAGGTGAGTTTTCTAACCAGCTGGTGAGATGCTGTGCAGTGAGTGACTTTAATCACTAAGGGAATGGAATCATAATGGTAATTGCAGATTAAGAGTCATTTTTAGTTTTTTTCCTGCAAGATCCTGAATCTGAGATCATGACCACCCTATGATTTTGGTAAGGCAGATTTAGCAAGACTTGAAAGCTATATGCTTCATTCTTCCTTGTGTTGGGTTGTGTTTCAGGAGGGGTTTGTTACCAAAGTCCTGCTGCACTGTTCCCAAGAGGATAGGCTTTTTTACTTTTGGGGGTCATGAACTCATTGGATTTTTTAAATGAAAGCTTTAAGCCTTCTTTTCATAAAAATATTCTTATATATTTGCATATACACATAGTTTTGGTGATTTCAGGGATTCATAGATCTTTTGAAGCACATTCATAGGCCCCACCAAGAATTCCTGCTTTAAGGCAATACGCAAGGTAAGAGGAGACAGCCGTGGTGCCAGGAACCACTGAGAATTCTAGGAAGGTAAAAGAAGGTAAAGGAAAAAAAAAAAAAAAAGAAGGTAAAGGAAGTAGTTACAGGCTCATTACAGTGCAGTTTTCAGCTCAGGGTAGGTCTCTTTGGGATAGAGATGAAGTGCTACACTAGCCAGAAGCCAGGATGGCTCCACAAATTGAAGCAGAAGATCCCAAGGGCTAGAGGCTAAAGGAGGGAATATCCTAGGAGCTCGCACTGGAAAAAAAGGCCATGATACTAGTACTAGGAGGAACTAGAAGCTCCCCAGACCAACAGCAGTGCCTGCCTAAATTGTTTGCAAGTCCAGTACCCAAGTAGCTTGAATCAGCATTGAATCCAGATAAAGTAGAAGAACGGGACCCAAAACTTGTAAGACTAGAAGGTATGCCCATGGACCACCAATCTATGGTTAGCCTTTGGATTGTTAGGGTGTTTGTTTGATTTTTGATTTTAATATTATTTTATTTAACTAGAAACACACAAACATATTAGAGTTATAATAGATATTACATTACATTTATATTTTTGAGAGAATTTACATTTGTATAATATTATCTGCCTAAGAAAATACTATGTCTCTATTTTCAGATTAAATTTTATGCCCTTGAATAACATTTTTTTTAATGCTTTAAATCGCTCCTCAAGTTTTATTTTTTTTTTAATTTTTTTAATTTATTTATGATAGTCACAGAGAGAGAGAGAGAGAGAGAGAGAGAGAGAGGCAGAGACACAGGCCGAGGGAGAAGCAGGCTCCATGCACCAGGAGCCTGATGTGGGATTCGATCCCGGGTCTCCAGGATCACGCCCTGGGCCAAAGGCAGGCGCCAAACCGCTGCACCACCCAGGGATCCCGAATAACATTTTTATAGTTTTAAAATCTAGTTTCTGTATTTCTCATATTGAGTGTATTCCTTTTTTAAAAAGATTTTATTATTTATTCATGAGAGAGACAGAGAGAGGCAGAGGCACAGGCAGAGGGAGAAGCAGGCTCAATGCAGGGAGCCCAACGTGGGACTTGATCCCGGGTCTCCAGGATCAGCCCTGGGCTAAAGACAGTGCTAAACCCCTGAGCCACCCAGGCTGCCCGAGTTTATTCCTTTTTTTTTTTAAGATTTTATTATTATTTATTTATTCATGAGAAACAGAGAGACAGCGAGGTAGAGACAAACAGAGGGAGAAACAGCCTCCATGCAGGGAGCCTGACATGGGACTCAATCCTGGGTCTCCAGGATCATGCCCTGGGCTGAAGGTGGTGCTAAACCACTGAGCTACCCAGGCTGCCCCCGAGTTTATTCCTAATGTTTATATGCATGCTATCATCAATGAAATATTTTCTCCTATTTCCATTTGATGTTTTTTCCTCCAGTTTTATCAAGATGTAATTGACACAACGTTGTGTAAGTTTACAGTGTTGATTTGGTACTCTTTTAGAAGGGTTTGAAAGCTTCCAATCTTTTGTATTTCTTTTGTTTATTTTAGCTGCATTTCCCTCTAGCTTCTTTTTTTAAAAGATTTTATTTATTTATTCATGAGAGACAGAGAGAGAGAGAGAGAGAGAGAGAGAGAGGCAGAGACACAGGCAGAGGAAGAAACAGGCTCCATGCAGGAAGCCTGATGTGGGACTTGATCTCGGGACTCTAGGATCACGCCCTGAGCCAAAGGCAGATGCTCAACCTTTGAGCCACCCAGGTGTCCCTCCCTCTAGCTTCATAGTGAATTTCTTTTTGAAGAATTCCAGACTGTTTTAGTTGAGCTAAGCGGACATAGGTTTGTGCACATCTGAGCTTAGGGATGGGGTGAAAGTGGAAACAGTGGCGGGAAGGCAGAGGCTGGGTGTCTTGGTGCAGCTGGAGTTCAGGGGAGACCTGGTAAAGCTGGAGTAGTTAGGAGCAAGATAGGAGGGAGAGTTGTATATGCCATCTTTTTTCCATCTGGATGATTCTTTTATCATCCTCTTTCCATTAACATATAGAGAAACTGGTCTCTTGCATCTCACAGCAGGTGTTAGCAAGGTCAATTCTGTTTTGCCGGATCACTGGGCCTGGAGCCCAGGCTTGAGCTGTCACATTGTTGTGACTTCTCCTTTTAGTATGTTTCTCTCCATAGACGAATGCATTTTTTGCATTCATTCGTATGTTTATGTTAGTGAGTTTTTGTCAACTTACGTTCATCCCAGTTCTGGGTATGCTCTGTGCCTGGGGGCTGAGGGGCAGAAGATGACATTGTGATTCCCTTGAATCATAGCGCCTCATGGGGAAGATGAACCATGAACCCTGTCTCACAGGTGTCTTCATGTAAAGCACATGCAAAGGAATATTAAGGTGGCATGATGGTACTTATATCATTCTCTAATGAATAGCTATCCCCATTCTTTTAAAACTTGTGATGCACTGTTATTGTTTGATTTCACAGCATCCACCCCACTCTGCAAAAAAAGGAAAAAAGTCCC
This sequence comes from Canis lupus dingo, assembly GCF_003254725.2. NCBI lineage: Eukaryota > Metazoa > Chordata > Mammalia > Carnivora > Canidae > Canis > Canis lupus. Next base: position 101,495,902 of record NC_064281.1, on the reverse strand, counting down.
ATATGGCAGATATTTTTAAAATCAAAGTGAATTGAAAAATTATTCTGTTTTTAGAATTATCCTGCATATCTAGGATGCAACGAGACAGGCATTCTCATATGCTGCAGATGGATGGGCGTGCAAATTGATACTGTCTGGAAAGCATTTTGGCAATAAGCAATATGGGCTTTAAGGATTCATACCCTTTGACCCAGTAATTCCACTCTACTTAGAGTTTATTTAAGGGAAATAATCAGTTATACAAATTACTGTAGAAGGATTTTCAGTACATCATTTTTTTCTTTTTTAATATGGGCCTGGCTATTTTAATGCTGGCAACTTCATCTATTACTGCTCAGACTTCAACATGCTTTCCTTTTTTTCCTTTATGTTTTAGAAATTAACTTTAAAGCATGTATATATTCTTTTTTAAGATTTTACTTATTAGAGAGAGTGAGTGAGTGTGGGGAGGGGCCGAGGGAGAGGGAGAGAATTTCAAGCAGACTCTGCGGTGAGTCCATAGCTGGACTCAGGCAGGTCTCAATCTCACCACCCTGAGATCACTACCTGGGCTGAGACCAAGAGTTAGTTGCTCAACTGACTGAGCCACCCAGGTGCCCCAATACGTATACATTCTTGAGGAGGGGAGGTGGGAATTGTGATTGGAGTGGTGATCAAAGGGGATTTAAACTTTACCTGAAATATTTTAAGTTTTTTCATGCAACATCATTTAAATGTAAAAACCCAGAGGCCACTTAAATGTCCTACAATATAGAATGGTTAAATAAATTACAGTATATGCATATGATAGAATATTATATTGCTGATATTAATGTTTTTAGAAGAGAAATTAACAAACCTGGAAAAGTTCACCATATAATGTTAAGTGAAAGATACAGAATACAAAATTATACTTAGAATGTGATCTCTAATTTTTAAAAGTTGTGAATGTTTATTTATCTGTTAAGGAAATACACCAAAATGCATGGATATCCCTGAATTGAGAGACTGTCAATGATTTTTATTTTTTCTCATATGTATTTTCTATTTTTTCCAAGCTTGTTACAATAAGCATGCATTAATCTTATTTATAAATAATTGTTTTTCTGATTCTAAGTATTATCAGTTTTTTTTCATGCATATTTTTTATTTTTGCAAGATAATATCCTTTTATGCATGTTGCTTTCTAATGCATATTTTCATTTTGCAACGTATTGTGAATATTGTCCTGTATCTTCATTGACTTGTCTATATCATTTTATTTTTTTTCTATATATATCATTTTAAATGGTTGCATAATATTCCATCCTATGCAAGTATCATAATTTATTTAACCAACCTCCTATTGTGACACTGAGGTTATTTTCAAGTTTTCACTATTTTTTTTTATTTTTTTAAAGATTTTATTTATTCATTTATGGTAGACACACAGAGGGAGAGAGGCAGAGACACAGGCAGAGGGAGAAGCAGGCTCCATGCACCGGGAGCCCGATGTGGGATTCGATCCGGGGTCTCCAGGATCACGCCCTGGGCCAAAGGCAGGCGCCAAACCGCTGCGCCACCCAGGGATCCCTCAAGTTTTCACTATTAAAAGAGACTCTGTGGCAAATGGCCTTGCATCAACATCTTTTGTATATCTCATTGTAATTTTATTAAATTCTTAGAAATAGAATTGCTGGGTTAAAAAATATATGCCTTTAAACTTTTGGAAGCCACTGCTTTTATTGCTTACTGATAGTGTATAAAAATACCTTCTCCCCATCCTTGCCAACACTGGGCATTTTTACTCTTTTTAATATTTGTTAATATAGTAGGAGGTAACAGTGTCTTTGTGTTGATTTTTATGTCTTTGATTGTTAATGAATTTATTAACTTATTTATTTATAAAGGTTTTATTTATTTATTTATTTATTTATTTATTTATTTATTTATTTATTTGAGAGAGAGAGTGAGCAGGAGCCGGGTAGGGGGCAGAGAGAGAGGGAGTTGCAGACTCCCCACTAAGCAGGGAACCTAACATAGGGCTCAATCCTAGGACCCCAGAATCATGACCCCAGCTGGAAGCAGATGCTTAACTGACTGAGCCACTCAGGTACCCCTGATTGTTAGTGAATTTAAATGTTTTCATTTCAAAAAAAAAGGTTTTAATTTCATATATTTTTTAGCCATTTCAGTTTTTCTTATGAATGTTTTTCTTTGTAATCTGCCAAAAAACGTGAAGAAACCCCTTTCACATGTGCATAAAAGAATTGTATAGCATTTAGTGGAATTTCATTTTTTACTGATGTATCAACTCTCTGATGTTGAGAGTGTCCTCAGATAGTGTTAGTCTGGAGAAGACAGTGTGCCTAGGGAACTGGTGATTACTCCCACTAGTTTTAGAGAAGTGGTAAGACTTTAGGGCTCAAATAATGGCTAGCAGTGAAATTAACTGTTTTTACTGATCTACAGAAGCTACCAATGGTGCAGTGCCCCAGGGCCAGCGACCACCTCCTCGTATCAAGAATTTCCAGATCAACAACCAGATTGTGAAGCTGAAATACTGTTATACATGTAAGATCTTCCGGCCTCCCCGGGCCTCCCATTGCAGCATCTGTGACAACTGTGTGGGTGAGTAAAGCCAAAGTGGCTTTGTCTGGGGGGAAGGCTGAGTTGAAGGAGGAGAGGGTTAGGGTTATTATTCCAGGGAAAAATCAGTAGGAGTGGGAAGATAGACTTATAGGAAATAAGCTAGAATTAGATAGGAAACTTTAGATAGGAAAAATGCTTCTGAACAACTGTAGATCAACTGTACTTCTGGAGATCGAATCATAATTTAAATATCCTCTAGCCTAAAATTTATATTAAAAAACCTTTTTGGAAATGGGTGAGTAGACTTTACCTGTTTTTCAAATCTGGATTTGTTTCAAGTGGAGCCCACCTTATTAGGTAGGGGGAAGAGAACCCTAGTCCACTGGAGGGCAGCAGCGGGGAAGGAAGGGATATGTAAGAAGTAGTGTTTCCAAGAAGAAAGTTGCTAGCATTTACTGAGTTCCTGCTATATACCAGGCACTGTGCTAAGTGCTTTCCCTTTCTCTCATTTAAGACTCATAAGAACCCCATGAGGTAGGTATTATCCTCTTTTTACAGGTGAGGAAATAAGTGAAGAACCTTTGTGCAGGTTCATGTAATTAATATGAGATGAAACTAGAGCAGGTCTGGTTCCAACACTGTCCTTTCATCTTTCTCTGCTGAGGCTGCAAGGGTGGCTGGTGTGCATAATACATGGGCCTGTGGTTCTATCTCCATATATGTGGCTTGGTTGTAATCACTGCCTAGTGTGTGCTGAGCCCTGAGAAAGATCAGAAATAGGCAGGAAATATGTCTATGGATAGGCATATATGTGCAACTCCTTACATTACCAGTAAACATACTTCTTTTTAAAAAGGATTTTATCTTTTTATTTGAAAGAGAGAGAGAGAGCATGAGCACACATGGGTGCCGGGGGCCGGGGAGAGGAGGAAAGAGGGGGAAGGAGAGGGACAAACAGACTCTGCACTGAGCGTGGAGCCTCAGGCGGGCCTCGATCCTAGGACCCCGAGTCAAACACTTAACTGACTGAGCGACCCAGGCACCCCGAGCAAACTTTTAGCACTCTTTGTATATGCCATGGAACATGCCTGACTGAGAACATTGCTTACTTCTTATTAGCCAATTCTTTAGGCAAAGGTCAGGAAGATAAAACTTACTTTATATGGTAAAAATCTGTGTATAGATAGGATTTTTATAAATTAAAACTCATTTTAAATTAGCTAGGAAACTCGATATTTCAAAAAGGTCTGATGTGAAGTTTTTCATAAAGAATTCCCTCTCCTTATTAATATTCTTAAATATAAAGAACTCATTCAAATTGATTTTTAAAAACAAACACCGGGCAGCCCAGGTGGCTCAGTGGTTTGGTACTGCCTTCGGCCCAGGATGTGATCCTGGGAACCCGGAATCGAGTCCTGCGTCGGGCTCCCTGCGTGGAGCCTGCTTCCCCCTCTGCCTGTGTCTCTGTGCCTCTCTCTCTCTGTCTGTCATGAATAAATAAAATCCTAAAAAAAGAAACACTAACATTCCAGGAGAAATATGGACAGTTCGTAAATGGGATATGTTATTAACTAATTAACATGAAAAAGGTTCATCCTTACTATAAATCAGAGAAATAAAAATTAAAACAAGATCTTTTAAAATCCAGAACATTACCAAATAAAACCTGATCATGCTTACACTCCCTGACAGGAGTGTAAATTGGAACAAACTTTTTGGAAGACAACCTAGTAGATTCATAAAAGCTTTATTTTTTTTAAAAAAAAGATTTTTATTTATTTATTCATGAGAGATACAGAGAGGCAGAGACATAGGCAGAGGAGAAGCAGGCTCCCTGTGGGGAGCCTGATGCGGGACTTGATCCCAGGATCCTGGGATCATGACCTGAGCCAAAGGCAGATGCTCAACCACTGAGCCACCCAGGAGCCCCTCTTAAAAGCTTTAAAACATGTATACCCTTGGATGCAAGTGATCCCCTTTCTAGGGATCTGTGCTAAGAAAATAATCAGGGATCCTGTAAAAGATTTAGGTATGGAAATATTTACTTCAGGATTGTTATAATGTGGAAAAATTGGATAAACCTAATTGTCCATCCATAGATAAGTGGTCAAATAAATTGTGGGACATTCATGCAATAGATTTATGGGAAAAGCTCATATTAGAAAGCTAAATGAAATAAAATAGGAGCTAGTCTACATTTATAGTGTGATCTCAGTTACACATTTGAAAAAATATAAGTATATGCAAAGATATATGCAGGAAAATATGCCAGAAAATATACCAGTAGCTTATTATCTATGGGTTGTAGAATTACAAATGATTTTGTTTCCTTCATTTTTGTTTTGTTCTTTTGTTTTTTTTTCAAGTTTTCTATGATGAGCATATATTAATTGTATTATCAGAAAAAGTATGATTTAAAATATAGTAGGGGCACCTGGGTGGCTCAGTCAGTTGAGCATCTATCTGACTCTTGATTTTGGCTCAGGTCATGATCTCAGGCTCGTGAGATGGAGCATCGAGTCTACTGGTGATTCTCTCTCTCCCTCTCCCTCGGCCCCTCCTCCCACTCATGCTTTCTCTCTCACTCAAATAAATAAATAAAATCTTAATAAAATAAAAATGGTAAAAATATATCTGTATAAATCTATAGGTTCCAGTGTTTTTCTATGGCAGATTTGCTTGAAGTGAGGCCATATCTGTAATTCTTGATCCAGATATTACCTTAATCACTTGAGCAGGTTTTCCCTACATCTTCTTTTCCTTTGCTGAAAAGATATATTGTAGTCCTTTAGCCAAGAGATGTACCATTCTTACAGTCTTATTAATTTTGACTAGTATGTAGCTTTTTCTATTCATTAAAATAATACATGTTCATTGTAGAAAATATGGGAGGTACAGAAAGTATAAATAAAATTTGATCCCAAATTTCCTCTCCATTTTGCTGTATCTCCTTCCAGTGTCACTTGTTTGTGAAGTTAGATCACACATGATAGAGTTTTTAATCCTGCCTTTGTCACTTAACATTATATCCTGAGCATTTTTCTACATCTTAAATGTTTTGAATGTATTATTTTCTAGTTTATTTAATTACGTATTATTTGCTATTCCATTTTATTCATTATCATTACACTGCAATAAAAATGATTAAATTTAAGGATGTAGAGAAATTGGAACCTTTATATACTGCTGGTGGGAATATAAAATGGTATAGCCACTGTGGAAAACAGTTTGGCCATTCCTCAAAAAGTTAAACATGGAATTATCATTTACCCAGCAATTTCACTCCTGGGTGTGTGTGTGTGTGTGTGTGTGTGTGTATACCTAAATTAGCTTGCTCAGGATACCATAACAAAATATCATACACTGGGTAGCTTAAACAACAGAAATTTATTTTTTAACAGTTCTGGAGGTTAGAAGTCCAACATCAGGTTACTGGCAGGATTGATTTCTGGTGAGGTCTCTTGTCTCTGGATTGCAGATCGCCACCTTCTTGCTGTGTTCATATGGCCTCTTTTCTGTGCTCATGCACTCCTGATGTCTCATCTTGTTCCTATAATGATACCAATCTGACATGATTAGGGCCCTACTCTTAAGACTTTTACCTCCTTAAAAGCCTTGTCCCCAAATACAGTTACATTAGGGGTTAAGGCTTTAACATATGAATTTTGAGAGGGACACAATTCTGTCCATAACAATACCAAAAATATTTGAAAATAGATAAACATTTTTGTACATTAGTGTGCATGGCAGTATTGTTCACGGTAGCCAAAAGGTGGAAACAACCCAGGTGTTCATCAACCAATGGATGGATAAACAAAATGTGTTATATCCATACAGTGGAATATTATTCAGCCATGAAGAGGAATGAAGTGCTGATATATGCTACATTGTGGATGAATCTTAAAAACATCATGCTAAATGACAGAGGCCAGACAGAAAAGGTCAAGATGATTCCAGTTATATGAAATATCTAGACTAGGAATAGAGACAGAGAAAGATTAGAGGTTACTGGGGCTGGGGGGAAAGAGAAAGTGGAGAGTTATTCTTTAATGGGTACAGAGCTTCTCTTTGGGGGTGGTGAAAAATTTTGGAAATGGGTAATGATGATGGTTGTACAACATTGTGAATTTTAAAAATGCCACTAAATTATACACTTAAAATGAATAAATTGGCAAATTGCATGTTATATATTTTTCCACAATACAAAATCTAATAAAAAATTACTGAACTTAAAAAAAAATTACTGAACTTAAATTTCTGTGCATATTTCTATTTCCTTATGAGAAATTACTGAAAATGAGTTTATTTTGCCAAAGGGGCATGAGCCTTATTAAGACTGTTGATACACACTGCCAAATTGGTTTTCTGAAAGGTTATCTCAATTTATACTCCCACAAAGAGTATAGTGGTATCCATTTTATGCTATTCTCACCAGCACTTGATACTATTTTTTATATTCTTATTTTGATAGACAAAAATTGTCTTATTTTGTACTAGTATTGCACTGAATTATTAGTGAATCTGAAAACATTTAACTATATGTGGTATTTGTTAACTGTTTTCACCCTTATTTTCTTGAAGGAGTATTTGTATTTTGCTATTGATTTGTAAGGACTTCTCATATACTAAGGTACAGAATTTACATATATTTACACTGGTTTTTTTCTCTTTAACATTCTTTTATGATATTTTTAATATGTATAAAATGTTTTTTAAGGTTTATGGAGTCAAATATATTTTTCTTTATCTGTGTTTTCTTTTTTTTATTTTTTATTTATTCATGAAAGACAGAGAGAGAGCTAGAGGCACAGGCAGAGGGAGAAGCAGGCTCCATGCAGGGAGCCCGACGTGGGACTCGATCCTGGGTCTCCAGAATCACGCCCTGGACTGAATGTGGTGCTAAACCGCTGAGCTACCTGGGCCACCCCTATTTGTGTTTTCTTCCATTACTTTTATGCTTACTGAGAAAATATTTTTCTACATAGGGGATAAATGTTCATCTATTCTTTTTTTAAAAAGATTTATTTACTTATTTATTTTAGAGAGAGAGAATAGGAGTGGGAAGGGCAGAAGGAGAGGGAGAGAGAATCTCAAGCAGACTGCGCTGAATGTGGAACCTGACTTGAGGCTTGAACTCACGACCCTGAGATCATGACCTGAGCTAAAACCAAGAGTTGACCACTCAACTGGTTGCACCACCCAGGCACCCCTCATCTATTCTTTATAGTTATTTAATGGTTTTATTTTATTTTTACATTAAAAAATTTTTTTAGAGAACTAGAGAGAAGGAAGGAGGTGGGGCAGAGGGAGAGGGAGAGAGAGAATTTCAAGCAGACTCCATGCCCAGCATGGAGCCTGATGTGTAACTGGATCTCACAATCCTGAGATCCTGACCTGAGTGGAAATCAAGAGTTAGACATTTAACTGGCTGAGCCACCCAGATGCCCCTGTAGTTTTATCATTTTAAAAAATAACTAGAGGTTAAGAAAAACCACACTACTCATTTTTTAAAATTTCCTTGGCTGTTTTCACCCACTTCTTATTCCTGAACTTAGTCCACCTAACATTTTTCTTTGGAAAAGCCAAGTCTCTGTTGTCAACTAGCAGTGAGGCAGCTCACTTGACCCCTCAGTGCCTTAGCTTTTTCAACTGTAATGGAAGGAAAAGAATATCTTCTTTTGCTTGACTTCCAGGGTGACTGTGGGGATGAAATGAGATGACTATGAAAACATTGTGAAAAAGTGAAAAAAAGAAACCAGTGTTTTTTTATAATTGAAATTGACAGTGGTCATTGGGGTCTCTAAATTAGGTACTATGTGGATGGTGTGTTGTGCTTCATTTTGGAGGCTTTGGCACTGGATTCTCCCTTTTTCCCACAGAGCGCTTTGACCATCATTGCCCCTGGGTGGGGAATTGTGTTGGAAAGAGGAACTACCGCTACTTCTACCTCTTTATCCTATCTCTCTCCCTCCTCACGATCTATGTCTTCGCCTTCAACATCGTCTATGTGGCTCTCAGTGAGTATGCAGGGCAGTGTCTGTTGGTGAGGGGTGGGAGAAGATTTAAGGAGATCTGAGGGGAGTGGTTGGGTTTCCTGGTGGGACTTTACCATTGCAAAGGCACCCTAGGACCAATTAGAAGTGAACACTACTTTTTGCTCTCAATTGGAGCTCCAAAACTTAACTCACATCAATCAGTATTACTGAGTGTGTTGACCTTCTCATTTGGTCCTCTGCTGAAGACTGAGGCCCTGATTACTGGTCTGTACCCAGAGTAGGGGGCATTTCTGAGGTGATCCCAGAGATTGAGGATGTATTTCGGTTCTGCATCCTTTTTTCTTCTTCCTTGTAAGACCTGCTCTGTGCCAGGTAGTAGAAAGGGTTATACTAGAGAAATGACTTTCAGTAGCTTGTGGTCTACTTTGGGAGACAGAGAATACACACTCACATGTGTGCACACATACACACACACCCCAAATCCCCCTAAAGGCAGATGAGATGTGGAGTTAAAGGAGGCTTCTTGATCAAGAGATGAGTTCTCAGCTGGATTTTGAACAAGGGAGGGGAGGGACATGGATTGGTGAGGAGAGAGAATTTTTCTTGGATAGTTCTGATTTCTTGCTGTGAATGCATGTTCTCCATCCATGTCCATAGTTTGGGGCTAAGGAAGAGGGAGAGGAACAGGAAGCATGGCTTCTGTCAGACTCTGTAGTCCAGTGCCAGGTCCCACATTGAAAGTGTAAACTCTTTGGTGAGGATACTACCTGCTTGTAGGTAAGAGTCCCTTGTCTGAGTGAGGGCTTAATCTCTTGCCAATTTGTAACAAGGGATCGGGAGAAAAGGAAATGAGTGGGTACTAGGATAAGTGCATTTTTTACTAAAGTCATTGATTTTTCTTTCTACTTGTCCTCCCAATTTAACAGAATCCTTGAAAATTGGCTTCCTGGAGACGTTGAAAGAAACTCCTGGAACATATCCTCCCCTGGCAGTATGTTCCTGTGACGCCCTCTTAAACTAGTTTCGAGTAGGCTTTCTCTCTGCAGTTCTCCCACCATCTCGTTTTTCAGATGTCAGAGAGTGCCAAAGTCTAAAGTTAAAAAAACAAAAAAAGTGTAGTCTTAATGGTAGCAACCAGAATGGAAGATGGCCAGGGCTTAAAGGGAGGTCTTTCCCTCACCACTTTCTCCACTGCCTCCCTCTGAAGTCCTTCTGATCCCAGGCTCAGCCCTGCCTCCTCTAGTGTCAGTACACCTCTCATGTCACTTGACCAAAGTCCTATCTTTCTGTTACAGCTAAGGCTTATTTTGTACAGCAGTTGTATTTCTGAAAAGGAGACTCAGATGGGAATTCTATAAGTCATGTTCTGTTTTTCCCACCAACTTTTCATTTATAAAGTTTATTTTTCAATGGATTTTCCATTGGCAGTGATGGCTTTGGCTCTCTTCTAAATGTTCTCTTCAAAGAGCTAATGATGAATAAACAAGCATTTAAATGAACCAGAAATGTTAGAGAGCTACTTGTAATGACTAAACAGGAGTCCTCTACCTTTCATATATCCAGCAAGTTTAGAATTCCTGTTATTATATACGGATACTTGGCCATTTGTGATATATGTTCTGAGAGGTAAGGATGGTATGATTGGTGCCGAGAGTATGGGCTGAAGCATTGAACCCCCCTGGTGTAGCTTCTTCAACATTCCTTAACATCACCGCACTGTTCTAGAAGTGCTCATTTGCTTCTTCACACTCTGGTCCGTCGTGGGACTGACTGGGTTTCATACTTTCCTCGTGGCTCTCAACCAGACAACCAATGAAGACGTGAGTCAACTTTCCCTTTTCCTCATCACATATTCTTCCTCTATCCAGAGCCTATTCTCTCATTTCCTGCTGGAGAACTGAGTCTCCAGGGTTTGGAAGGTCGATGCAGACAGAACCCTAGGGAGATTGTTAAATCCAAAATGTGGAAGAGAAAGCACACTGCTTTGTTTGGGGCTGTGTTTTTTTTTTAAGTTTTTATCTAAATTCACCATTGTTAATGGTATGATTTGTAGTCTTCCAGACTTGTGTCCGTGTTTTAGATGAATATATATTTTGTTTTTTTAGTTGAAAATAATACATATTATTCAGCTTCTGATTTTTCACTCTATTGTGAACATTTTTCCATGGCTATGCAGGTATTTTTTCCTGTTGTGGTAAAATATATATAATATAAAATGTACCATCTTAGCCATGTTTAAATATAGAACTCACTGGCATGAAGTACTCTCATGTTGTGCTACCATCACTACCATCCATCTCCAGAGCTTTTCATCTTTCCATGCTGTAGATATTTCTGCAGCATATTTTTTACTATAAGTCTTGGCTTTTATCTTGCAGATCAAAGGCTCATGGACAGGGAAGAATCGTGTCCAGAATCCCTATAGCCATGGCAACATTGTGAAGAACTGCTGTGAAGTGCTATGTGGCCCCTTGCCCCCCAGGTATTCAGAGAACTAGAAGATCCTGGGATTCTTGGGACAAGCAATTTAACCTAATCCTATTACCTGGTCTGATGCATTTTTTTGAGAGAGATAGAGAGAGAGAGAGAGAGCGAGCAAGCACGAGCACAACAGTAGGGTGGAAAGGCACAGAGGAAAGAGAGAGAATCTTAAGCAGGCTCCATGCCCAGTGCAGAGCCCAACATGGGGCTTGATCTCATGACCTTGAGATCATGACCTGAGCCAAACAAGAGTCAGACACTCAACTGCCTGAGCCCCCCAGGTGCTCCTGATGTATCCTTCTGAATGTGGCCTTTTTGGTGTCAAATAGGTCTTCCCAAGGATTATCCCTTGGTGCCTTACTACATGGACCACAGACCACAGGCTAGTTGTTTTGAAGGGATAACCTTTCGTTCTTATTTCATTTGTTTGTTTCTTCCTTGGTTTGTTGAAGAAAACCATGAATGGAAGACAGGAGGCATGTGCTAGGATAACACTAGTCTGTTAAAGGGTAGGTTTATGTTTTCTAGTACATGCAGCAAGGTTCAGTGGGGTGGGTGGGGGAAGGGATGAATACAAAGTGCTTTATTAATTGTCCTCTCTCCTTCAGTGTGCTGGACCGAAGGGGTATTTTGCCACTGGAGGAAAGTGGAAGTCGACCTCCCAGTACTCAAGAGACCAGTAGCAGCCTTTTGCCACAGAGCCCAGTAAGTATTCCTGACATAATGGCTGAATCAGTGATAGAAGGTGTAGGCTAAATTTACACCTATGAGATATAATTAGGCAATTTCATGTCCAGTTGCTCCAGCTTCTCTGTTTCTGCTTCTGTCCTGACATTGTCTTCAGATCTTTGTGCTCTTGAGGTAGGTTAAGAGCTAGTCATTTCTTTGACATCCTGTGCCAGTCACTGGGCTAGGTGCTAGGGATATGCCAGTTAACAAGACAAACAATTTCACTGCTCTCAAGGAACTCATTGTGTAGTAGGGTTGAAAGACAAGGAAATAGGCCATTGCTCAATGTTGTGAAAAGAGCCGTGAGGAGGGAAGCATAAAATGCTATCAGAGCAAAGATAGGGGTAAGGGCAGCAGTGGGTTAGAGTTAATGAAGGGGTTACCTTGGTAGAAGGGGGCTTCATCCCTGGAATATGCAGTGGTTGTAACAAATCTCCCAGCTGTCTTGCTCAGGATATACTTTATAAAGTATGTTCCTAAAAAGTTACTATTTGATATTTTATTTTTTATAATAGCCTTATTGAGCTATAATTCACACATTATAAAATCCCTATTTAAAATGTACAGCTCACTGGTTTGTAGTATAGTCACAGAGTTGTACAATCGTCACAACAATCAATTTTAAAATATTTTCATGATCTCTCACCAAATGCCTGTACCCAGCAGCAGTCACTCTTTTTCCTCCTAGCTCCCCCAGCCCAATCCCTAAGCAGCTATTAATCTACTTTCTTTTGCTATAGATTTTCCTCTTCTGTACATTCCATGTAAATGGAATCATATAGTGTGTGGTCACTTGTGACCGGCTTCTTTCATTTGACAATATTTTCAAGGTTCATCCATGTTGTCATATATAGCAGTACTTCATTCCTTTATACAGCTGAATAATATTCCATTATATGGATAATGCCACATCTTATTTATATATTCATCTATTGATAGCCATTTGGGTTGTTTGCAACAAACAACCTTTTGATTATGAATAATGCAGTGATGAACTTTCCTGTGCAAGTTTTTTCATAGACATGTATGAATTCATTTATCTTGGCTATATACCAGGAATGAAATCACTGGGTCATATAATAGCTCTATGTTTCACCTTTTGAGTACCTTGTGAACTGTTTTCCTAAGTGGCTGCACCCTTTTACATCCCCCACCAGTAGTGTATGAGGGTGCCAGTTTCTCCACATTCTTGGCAATACTTGTCATTATTATTTGACATTCTGGTTCTAGCCATCCTAGTGGGTGTGAAGTGGTATCTCACTGTGGTTATGATTTGCATTTCCTTAATGATGTTGGGCGTCTTTCCATGAGTTTATTGGCCATTTGTATATCTTCTTTGGAGAAGCATCTATTTAGATCCTTTATCCATTTTTAAATTGGGCAAGTTGGTTTTTTATTGTTGAGTACCAAGAGTTCTCTTATCAGATATATGATTTGCAAATATTTTCTCCCATTCTGTGGGTTATCTTTTCACTTTCTTAATGGTGTCCTTTAAAGCACAAAAGTTTAAATTTTGATGTAGTCCAATTTATCTATTTTTTTTCTTCTATTTCTTGGGCTTTTGCTGTCAGATGTAAGAAACCATTGTCTAATCCAAGGTCATGAAGACTTATTCCTCTGTTTTTCTAAGTGTTTTATAGTTTTAGCTCTTAATATTTAGAACCTTGATCCATTTTGAGTTAATTTGTATATATATGGTGCAATGTAGGGAGTTCAAGTTCTTTGATTTGCATGTGGATATACAGTTGTCTCAGCACCCTTTGTTGAAAAGACTATTTTTCACCCATTGAATTGTCTTGGCACCCTCATCAAAAATCAATTGACTGTAAATGCAAGAGTTTGTTTCTGGATTCTCAGTCCGATTTCATTGATCAGTATATCTATTATTGTGCCAGTATCACACCATCTTGGTTATTGTGGTATTGTAGTAAGTTTTGAAATTAGGAAGTGTGAGTCATACAAATTTGTTCTTTATTTATTCAATTATTTTGGCTGTTCTGGGTCCCTTGAATTTCCATATTCATCTTAGGATTTGCAAAGAAGCCAGCTGGAATTTTGATGAGGATTGCATTGAAGCTATAGATCAATTTTTGGAGTATTATCTTCCTAACAAGATTAAATCTTATGAATAATTAACATGGCTGTCTTCATTTGTTTAGGTCTTCTTTAATTTCTTTCAACATTTTGGGGATGCCTGGGTGGCTTAGTGGTTGAGCATCTACCTTCGGCTCAGTGCGTGATCCCAGGGTCCCAGGATCGAGTCCCACATTGGACTCCTTACATGGAGCCTGCTTCTCCCTCTGCCTCTCTCTCTGTCTCTCTCTGTGTCTCTCATGAATAAATAAACAAAAATCTTTAAAAAATTCTTCTTTCAACATTTTGTATTTTCCAGAGTACATTTTTTAAAAATTTTATTTATTTATTTAGAGAGAGCATACACATGCAAGTGGGGGGAAGGGCAAAGGAAGAGGGAGAGAGAATCTCAAGCGACTTTGTGCTAAGCATAGAGCCAGATGCAGGGCTTAATCTCATGACCCCGAGATCATGACCTGAGCTGAAATCAAGAGTCAGACGCTTAACCAACTGAACCACCCAGGTACCGCTAGTATAAGGTGTTTTTTAAAGTTTTATTTATTTAAGTAATCTCTACCCTCATCGTGGGGCTCAAACTCATGACCCTGAGATCAAGAGTCACATGCTTCTCCAGCTGAGCCAACCAGGTGCCCTCAGAGTATAAGTTTAATGCTTCTTTTGTTACATTTATTCATAAGTATTTTATTCTTTTTGATGTTACTGAAAATGAAATAATTTTCCTAATACATTTTTGGATTGTACATTGGAAGTATATAGAAATTCAATTAATTTTTTTATATTGATCTTGTATCTTGAAACCTTGCTAGACTAGTTTATTCTAATAGATTTTTAGTAGATTTGAGCTTTCTTTTCAAATAGAATCCTACTTTTAAGTGGATGATTTTTGTAAAGTAGATAATTGTTCTCTACCCTTCCTAAATTTTGAATTCTTTTTTGAAGTACAGCAAACTCTGGTTTATATATTATTATCATTTTGAATTTCATTTTCCTGATGAATCTGATCTTATATCATAACAATCTAGGTTAGTGATGCTAAGTTGAAGGTAGGGAAGGATAGTATTTTAGAATCACTAAGGGGGCATTTTCAAACCACATATCCCATCTGAAGATTTTGCCACCCTACCCTATTTGATTTAGGATCAGTGTTCCGGTGAGCTGTGTGTTAGGGAATAAAAAAGACTGAGAACCACTCAGGCCTTCTTAGACAAGTATGTTATAGCATTCTGTTGTGAAGGGAAGGGGTCTGTGTAATTATTTGTGGTCCCTTTTATTAATATCACAAATAATGATGAAAACATCTATCCACAACAGTGAAGAATAGAATTCAAACTTCAGTCGCATTCTGTTGAGAAGACTAGAGTTCGGTCTTGGTTCTGAGTTTGGTGTTGGTGGATGTATATTTGTAGCATCAGTGTGGTTGATGGATTCAGAGGAAGAGTTAGGTGTCTATGTATTATCTCCATTTAGATCTTAAGGGAGAGTTTTGTATTGAATTTGATACGTTTTCCTTCTCAGGCCCCAACAGAACATCTGAGCCCAAGTGAGATGCCGGAGGATACCAGCACTCCTGAAGAGATGCCACCCCCAGAGCCCCCAGAGCCACCACAGGAGGTGACTGCAGCTGAGAAGTAGCCTATCTATGGAAGAGACTTTTGTTCGTGTTTAATTAGGGCTGAGAGAGATTTAAGGGGAGAAGATAAACCTGAGACAGAGAGCAACCGAGCTGTCCCTTTTATTGTTTTCCTTTGGTCTTATTCACCCAATTGCACACTGGCATTTTCTTGCTGCAAGCTTTTTTTAATTTCTGGACTTGAGGCAGTCACGGAAGATGTCAGTCACCTCTGGTAACTGGACAAATGGGTCCCTTGGGCCCCGACACTGGCTTTCAATGGCCTTAGCCATGGAGTCTCCTTGGACTCCCCTCTCTTTCCTCCAGATGCCAGCTCTCCTGCTTGGGGTCATTGACCCAATTCTGGGGTTAAAGTTTCTTGAGACTGGCTCAAATCCTCCCAAGCTGCTGCATGTCATGAGTCCAGAGGCCGTCACAGAAAACTCTGGCCAGGGAATCCTAACTGGATTCCCAGGGCCTTCAGAACTGAAGAGGGTGAAGAGTGGGCTTGGAGGATTCTCCTGGCTACAAAGTGCCAACATTGCCGGCAAATCCTTTCAGGAATGGGGCAGATAACTTCCACTTGTATTTATTCATGTAGCTTCTCCTCTGTCCCCTGCCCACTCTCTAACACCCAAGCCCCACTCTTTTTCAACTAGAAATATGTAAGTAGTTACTGTAGAGAAAACAACCACATTTCTTGTAGACTACCTGGAAACTTTTTAATACCTGTGCCATTCTTAGTAAGAATTTATGAGATGCCAATGACATGGCCCCTTGCACTCTTTGTCTCATCTCTCCTCCTTTCTCGTTAGCCCCTTTTGTTTTCCTTTTGACTCTTGCTCCTGCTAGGAGCAGGAACAGCAGTAATAAAAGTCTGCACTTTGGTGATTCCTTTTCCTCAGAGGAAGCCTGAGTGCTCACTTAAACACTACCCCCTCAGACTCCCTGTGTGAGGCCTGTAGAGGCCCTGAATGCACAAATGGGGAAACCAAGGCACAGAGAGGCTCTCCTCTCCTCTCCTCTCCCCCTATGTCCCCTCAAAAAAGAAAAAAAAAGAAAAAAAAGAATAACCAGTACTTCCATTAGGCCTCGGCTGAGTGAGGAGGGAAAGCCCAGCACTGCTGCCCTCCCGGGTAAACCCACTCCAAGGCCTTGGCCCACCTCGGGCTTGGTAACCACACGGGGGCTTCCTCCAAGCCCCACTCTTCCAGCACTTCCACCGGCAGAGTCCCAGAGCTGCTTCACCCTGGGGGTGTGCTTTGACCCCCAGTCAGCTCTGCTCAGGACCTGCTCTATTTCAGGGAAGAAGATTTATGTATTATATGTGGCTATATTTCCTAAAGCACCTGTGTTTTTCTCTTTCTAAGCCAGGGTCCTGTCTGGATGACTTACGGGGAGGGGGGGGAGTGTAAACCAGAACTTTTAATCTATTTGAAGGTGATTAAACTGTGTCTAATGCAAACTGCCTGCCTCCTCCTTCCCCCCTTCCATTTCAAAAACCACCATGAGGTTGTGAATGTCTTTGTGTGGGGGGTAGGGGTGGGGGTTGAAGGGGTTGCTTGTTATTACATACTTCCATTTTCTAGGGGACCCTTGAGTTGGAGAAATAGCTCCCAAACTCTCCACTGATCTAGACCACATTTTGAGCTAAAGTTTACCTTATTCTGGACTATGAAGTAAAGGGCTTTCAAAGCAATATACAGTTTAGCACGATTGGGAGGGTTGGAGGGGGTATATTTACTTAAGAGAACATGTTCTTTATTAGGATATTGTTTTTATGCAGAGGGATGCTGTTAATTGCAAATGAGTCTTGATTATTAAAGCAGGCTCCTTGGAGCCTCCTCTTGGAAATATTTTGTTAGTGATCTTTTACAAGCAATGGCATATATTTCTTTTTTAAATGGTCTAAAATCAAGACTCCTTACCAATGCCTATCTCACCCTTCCCAGTTAATCAAAATTCATGAAATTTGGCTGCTTCCAGATTTTTCTGTATGTCTTCTTATTTTCTTCGTATTAGAGTTTGAGTGTAGCAATCAGGAGAAGCAGAGAGATGGGTTCTGAGTGACTCAGATTCCTCTCCTATCTGCCTCTATTTTTCCATTCTTTTTCTGGATCTCTCACTTTTATCTTTGTAGCTAGATTTCATTAGTTCAACATAAGGCCAAGCCTGAAGAATTTGGAAGTTACTAGATTTTTCCAGTTAACCTGACACTCAGATGAACTCCTTTAGCCCACTCTCAGCCTACCCTGTCTCAGCCCATCTCTTCCCTTGGGTTAGGACAGATTTCTCTCCTTGCTCAATCACTTTCTCTCCTTACCTCAACCACTCTTCTGCTGATTTCTGAGGTGAAGGGTAAACCTGGAAATCCCTTATCTCTAGTGTGAAATGAGTTTTTAAAAAGTTTCTGCTTTTTCATACTCCCTGCCCTCTTTCTTTTCCTTTATAAATCTTCTGTATTTAAGACCTTGGCCTGAAGATTTGTCCCATTCATACCATGCACCAGCTGGGACCATCCTTAGTCTGAGTTTGGGTCAGAGAGGAGATTGCAGAATTGATCCTTCCCCAGGGGGAGTAGGCCTTAAATTGTTTACTCTTTTCAATGGCTGACATTCTTTCCACCTCTCACCTTCCTCTCCATCCCTTAAGTTTCCTATGCACCCCACTTCCCTGGGCCAGGATGGCTGGCACAGATCCAAAACCGCTGAGGGATGGTGGAGTTTGGCTATTTTGGGACCACTTCTCCATGTCTATTGGGCTCTGGGGCCCTCTTTGCTCTAGTGGAGAGCATCATCCGCCCCCTTTGCTTTTTTTCCCAGTGGCAGATATGGGTTCTAATTTCATAGCAACTAAATTCCATTCTTCATGCCCTGCCCTTCCTGCCTTTGCCCCTAAAGGCCCCTTTTCCTACTGACCAAATCTCTTTACCTTGTTGGGGGAAAAAAAGTATTTTGTTTTTAAATCTATTTTCTAACTTAAATGCAATTTAATATGTAAATCTCTGCACTTTTGTGTGAGCCTACAAATATGTATGTGTGGTAGGTTTTTCACTCTTTGGTATTTCTTAATAAAGAAATTTTTCTTTTTGGGGTGAAGCCAATTAATGAAGGAGACTTGAATGGTTTTAGAAATACAGGGATGTCTGTTTTTTTGTGCTTCTGCCTTATTTCTTTACTTGTGCCTAGTGTGAGTAACCAGCCCTTCCCCCACCTTTTGACTCCCTTCCTTTGAGAAAGCCCTCAGCTGAGTGGGACAGGGAGAGGGACCTGTCCTGTGTTTGGTACTCTGGGACTGCTTAGATTGGCTCAAGTAGTAACCTAGCAACCTAGCCCCCTCACTCTCCTCATGGCCTAGCCCTGTTAGTGCTTTTCTTCTAGTTCTGTTCATTGATTCTCCTGAGGCTGGGGCCAGGCTAGGGAAAATCACCAAGGGATCACAGTGAACTGATAGTTTGCCCTTTGTCCTGGTGCTACTAAAGAACAGGAATGCTTTCAATAATTCCAAAAGCATCTGTGTCAGTTTTAAGAATACATTCTGGGTGGCTCAGTCTGTTGGACATCCAACTCTTGATCTTGGCTCAAGTCATGATCTCAGGCTTGTGGAATTGAGCCCCTGAGTCCCCTCATTGGGCTCTGCGCTCAGCAAGAGGTCTGCTTGAGATTTTCTCCCTCTGCCCCTCACCCACTTGCATGCATGCTTGAACGAGTGTGCCCAGGTGCACATATGCATTCTCTTTCTCCCAAATAAATAAATCTTAAAAAAATAAATATTCTGGGAATCACTTGCTATTCTTAGGCAATAGATTTTAGAAATAGTATCAAAGGCTAAAACTGTGCATATCATTAGTTTTAAAGGATGCAAGCCTAGCTCACAAAAAGAGAGTCATTGTGAATTTCATGTTTTGGCTAAATACGAAGTGGGAATGGGAGCTAAAAATCTGCATCTGCACATTTTTGAATGTCCTATAGGATGTTAATGTAAGTGGGATCACCTAGTGTAATTAGCTTGGTCTGATTATTTTACAAATCAACACAAAGTATGTTTTTACAATTTTATTTATTTTTAAACATTTATTTATTCACTTAGAGAGTGTAAACAGGGGGAGGGACAGAAGGAGGGGGAGAGAGCGAATCTCAAGCAGACTCCCCTATGAACAAGGAGTCCAATGCAGGGCTTGATTTCACGACCCTGAGATCATGACCTGAGCTGAAATCAAGAGTTGGATGCCTAACTGACTGAGCCACCCAGCTGCCCCTCTTTTTACAATTTTAATGTATACACTGAATTTCCAGGAATGCAACAATTATGCAAATTAAGGGAAGATGGCATTTTATTTGGTTCAGAACTTTATCAAGAATTGTGACTTGAAAATCATGTCACCAACAGCAATGCCATTCATGGATTTTTAAGGTGACAGTGCAGTGTACCTGTATTTGTCTTTCTTTGTTGCAATTGCATTCACAGTGGTTCTACATATATAAGTGGAAGTCTCTATTATATCTTTTAGTATAGTCTTGTTCAGGCATTTGCATATTGAAATATATATTATCTCATAAACAAACTTCCTTTTTTTCTCCTTTATATTGTAATTAGTGTATTATATTACTATTCTGGAAATGATGTATATAAGCAGGTTATGTTACCTATGAAAGTCATTTCAGGGTGGCAAAGGGCATATCATATTGTATCTACCAAGGGAAGATTGGAGCTGATAGGGTTGAGAACCACTGTATTATATCAAAGGTCCTTTTCTACCTCTAAATATTTGGAAAACTCAGAAAATAAACAAACATCCCTCTTCCCTCACACCCTTAATGTGCTTTTTAATTTTAAAAGCAACACATGCTCATTATTGAACATTGGGAAAGTAAGATGATTTTTAAAATTACCCATAAACTCATCACCAAGATATAATAATCACTGTTAATGTTTTGGTGTATTTCTTTCTAACTTTTTTCTGTGCATGCATGTGTGTGGGTGTGTGTGTATACATATATATCCATCCATACATATATATGTATTTACATATATATCTTAAGTGAACTCTACCCCCAGCATGGGGCTTGAACTCACAGCCCTGAGATCGAGTCACATGCTCTATCAACTGAGCAAGCCAGGTGCCCCAGTGTGCATGTATATTTTTAGACGTAACTGGAATTCAACTATAAATAGAGTTTGTGATCCTGCTTTTTTTCTTAGCATTTTCCATATCATTAGAAATCATTTGAAAATACTTAATGATTCTATAACATATATATAACCCCCTATTGTCAGCCACGTAGGAGTTTCATTTTACATTATTATAAATAATGTTGTGATGAACTTCTTTATATATAGGAATATCTGTGATAATTTCCTTAGGATAGATTCCTAGAAGTGGAATCACTAGAGTCAAATGGAGTGCTCCTTTAAAGGCTCTCAATAAATATGGCCAAATTGCTCTACAGAAAGCCTGTCACTATTACTCCTGCCAGCAGTGTATCAGAGAGCCTGCTTCAACACATCTCATTTAAACATTTGGTAATTTATACTTGTAAACTGGTATCTCGGTGTCACTTCATTTCTATCTCTTCTGTTAATAATGAGGTCAAACATTTTTCACACCTCCCCTCTGCCTTATATTTCTTGCCATTTGTATTCTGTGAATTGGCTGTCCAAGCCCTTTCTTTTTCTTCTGGTATTGGGAAGTTTTCTACTCAATTAGTAAATGAGAATTTGGAGCTCAAATACCACCACAGGCCAGGAAATGAGGGGGCCTTGATTTAAAAGTGGTTTTACAACTCTGAAACATGGTGTAGATGACCTCCCTGACATTCCATACCCCTGCACCTTCTTCAAGCCCCGCTCTCGTTACCTTTTCTGTCAGCCACCGCCCATCTTCAGCTATCTGGTTGTTCCCATGTGGCTAAAGGGTTGTAGTTTTGTGCCAAATTAGAGATAGGAGGGATCCCTGGGTGGCGCAGCGGTTTGGCGCCTGCCTTTGGCCCAGGGCGCGATCCTGGAGACCCGGGATCGAATCCCACGTCGGGCTCCCAGTGCATGGAGCCTGCTTCTCCCTCTGCCTGTGTCTCTGCCTCTCTCTCTCTCTCTCTCTCTGTGACTATCATAAATAAATAAAAATTAAAAAAAAACAAATTAGAGATAGGATGATTGTCATAAAACTGGGGCTCTGTTAAATGACATTGCTGAAAGGAACATGCTTGCATTTGCTCTTGTTCTCTCACCAAATTAAATATTGTGACTTACCTAAGGTCACATAGACAGTTACTGGTAGAGCTGAGACCAAATCCCAGATGTCCTGACTCCCAGTCCAGAGAGCTTTCTGGCATAACCCAGGTGCAGACAGATAAAGAGGTTTGAATATCTCCAAGTGTCTACTTGAGAGCCTTTCATTTATTGGACATTCAATAACTACTTGTTGAAAACTAACTATGTGCTAGGGTTACCTTTAGGAGAAATTGCATTGCTGACCCCATTCTCTTGTGAGTTAAGAACTAGCAATGATTTTAGGATTTTTAAAATCATTTTGGATTAGTTTTACCAAAGATCTCTCCATTTTAAGCATACAGGGAGCTGACTATATATAGTCAGGCTGATATGGGGGTGGTTGCCAGAGTTTTTTTTTTTTAAACTTAAATCTCTTAAATATTTCTCCAGATCCCTGCACTTAGGTTGAACTGATGATGGGGTTTCTTTAGCACAGAGTCAGGAAGTTGCCTAGTCTGGTTCCCACAGTCAAGTTGGCTGTCCCTTTGTGAGGGTCATTGCCCTGGGCTCCTTCTGACGCGATCCCTGGCAGGTCCCAAAGGCAATGGTATACAAATGCTATATTGGTAACTGTGAAGTTATAGGAAAAGGTGAAGCCTACATATCAAGTGCTATAGAATTCCATTTATTTAGGGCCTTCCTGGAGGAGGAGTCTTGGCTGAGTCTAGAAGGGAGGCAGTTCCTTCCCACTTGATTGTGTTGTCCGCTGAATATTATAGAATGTGGCCGACGTTGTGTGAAAAGCTAAGGTAGCCTCTATTGTGAAGGAGAGGTGGGAGAGCCACTTCTTTTCCCCAGCTGGGAAACCTCATACCTCATCCCGAATTTCCTGACTTGAAAGGGGGGAAGGTGTTGGAACTCACTGAGACTACAGTGATCGGTGCCCTTTTTTCCTTTTTTTTTAAAAAGATTTTATTTATTTATTCATGAGAGACACACAGAGAGAGAAAGAGAGAGAGAGGCAGAGACACAGGCAGAGGGAGAAGCAGGCTCCATGCAGGGAGCCCTATGTGGGACTCGATCCCAGGTCTCCAGGATCACACCCTAGGCTGAAGGTGGCGCTAAACCACTGAGCCTCCTGGGCTGCCCTCCCTTCTTTCTTTTTAAAACCCTGCTTTAGCTTTTGTTTTTAATGCCCTTGGTCTCTAATGGCCCCATCACAGCTTCCACTTATGCCAAAGACCTGGGTGGGGAGACCTTTATGAGTAACAGTTGGAAGCCATGGCTGGGGCTAGTGTCAGACCACACTGCTGTAGGGTTTGGCTGGTAAGAGAGGGAATTTGTGGAGTTGACAGCCTTCATTGTGAGGTTGTAGGGAAGCCGATTGGAGGCGACCTGGGGAAGTCTAAGGTAAGTTTCTGAGAAATAGGGACAGTGAGTTCATTCAGGTGGGATGTGCTGATTCCCCCAGCTTCTTCCCTGCTGAGCCAGGGAGGAGGAAGTTGCTCCTAACCTTGAATTGGGGAAGAGCTTGCTGGACTCTAATTGTTCCTTCTTGAATCTGGCCTGTATCCTCTTCCTTCTAGTGGCCCATGGATGTCCAAGGGAGTTGCCTAAAATAACTCTGGTGTTCAGGGCTGATCATACTATTGCAAACTGGGCAGATCCAGGGCTTCTCCCCCACCCAAACTCCTCAGGTGGGCTTACTCTCCATCTGTCTGTCTGGGTACCAGAGCTGGCCCCCTCTAGCCTAGATCCCAATATCCAAGGGGCTTGGATATCAGTTTGTCTCTAGAGTCTAGCAGTTAGTCTGTAAACAATCATGTTCTGAAATGGTCTTCATACTCATTCTTAAGCTCAGTACCCTGAGATTACAAAAGAGTCAGAGAGCCACCATTTATTGTTACTATGGGCCAGGAATTTATATGCATGATCTCATTTGTTTAACGACCCAAAGAGGTAGGTATTATTAGGCCATTATTCTTTTTTAAATTTAATTTTTAAAATTATTTTTTATTGAGATTAACATATAGCGTAAATTTAGGATGTGCAGTGTGTTGGCTTGATACATTTATATATTGCGATATTGAATATTTTTATTTTACAGAAAAGAAATGTATATGTATGTAATTACCTGAAGTCATGTAATTACTAAGTGGAGGAGCCAGAATTTGAAGACATTTTAGTTTAACTCCAAAGCCTTTGCCCTTGGTCACTACACGAAGTAGGGATTCAAGCTGAGATGGGCCTTGAAGGGAATGAAACAGAGGGAGGAAGGTGTTGTGGATTTAGGGGTTCTGACACGTTATCATTCATTATGCATTGATTTTGTGCTGGACACTCTGCTAAGCATTTTATGTACACTAGTTCACTCAATCTTTGTAACAACAGCATGGGGCTAGTACTACTGTCTCCACCTTATTGATTTGGAAAGTGAGGATCGAGGAGGTTAAGTGACTTGTCCAGGGTGACCCAGCTAAGGGACAAAGCCAGGACTTGAACTCGGGTTAGCCCTGACTCTTAACTGCTAGGCTTTGCCTGTCCACTTGCTATCCCCAGGCCCTAGAGGGGCCTAAGGTCAGAGGAAGAGCCCAATGCCCTCTTGGACTAGCCCACTTCCACCCTTCCAAGGGGAGCTAGAGGCTATAGCCACCTGGGCCTCTGACATAGACTAGGAGTGGGGATAGAGGGTCTCCAGCTGGGAAGACTCAGCCTCTTGAACTGCAGGCCTCGATTTGCGGGGCCTAATGGATAATACGATGAGGTCCCTATTGGCATCTTCTAGAAGTCTATGGGCTGGAGAAGAGGTTCCAGCAGCCCTGCCTGGAGGAGGAGCTTCAGGCCACGGGCTAAAGCCCTACCTGACACTACACTTCTCATCCCTCAGGCCCTGGCCTATAGAGTATATTTCCTTGTTGCCTCTCCTCACCTGCCCCTCCCAAAATCCTGTGGTCATTGGAGTCTTTGCACGACTACCTACTTCCAGCCTATATCCAGCCTATAAACCCAAATGAGGCCAATAGCCCTGAGACACTTCCCACTCTCCTCCCTAGGATGGGTGGGTGGGAGTTCAAATCATTTCTCAGTCTGATTTTGCTTTTTCTGGTATTTCCCTTTTCTCAGCTTAGACCTAATAGATAGATATTACCCAGGAATTTTGAATGGGTTGGGAATCTCCTCTGATGAGGTCCCCTTGCTGTGTGTGGGTTTTAAGTACCATGGGCATTATTCATCCCCCACTCCCCACCTTCCCAGAAGCCTGTGCCAAAAGACAGCAGGATAATGACTTGGCTACTGCCTCAAGTTGGAGGCCAGAGGTCTGGGTTTTTATTTTTTCAAAAGTTAAAATGTTGTTCTTTTTAAAATAGACATAAAAATAATAGATACTTTTGAAATTCAAACAAAAGAAAAGAAGAATATAGAAGGTGAACACCTCTCCCTCACTCCTCCACCCCACCCTACTTGTCTCACTGGTAACCATTTGGTGCAGATCTTTCCAGTCTTTATTCTTTTGTATGTTTGCCTTTTCTTAGATAAAAATGGAATCACCCTATAAATAATGTTTTAGTATTTGTTTTTCCCCCATGATATAGCACAGACTTCTTTTACAGTAAGAATGTTTGTACATTATTTGTATAATTTTAAACTTTTTAATTAAACAATAAAAAACCATGAAGATCTTCCCTGTATCATTAAATATTTTTCTACATCATGATTAATGATGCACAGTATTGTGTGAATGAAATATAATGTATCTAACTAACTCCCCATTTGTGTTGTTTCCAATTTCTTACTCTCAGAGACAAAGCTGTTGTGAGAATCCTTGTCCATATATCTGATATATCTGCATGCACTTATGAGACTCTTTCTGGGGATCAAATCCAAGGAGGGGAATGGCTGGGTCAAAGGGTGTCAAAGGTGCATTACAGGGGGTCAGATTGTCCTCCAAAGGGCAGGGGTTTCTGAAAGCTTGTTGGGCTCCCTGCACAACTTCTTCAACCTGACTGAGCTGCAGGTTCCTCCTCTGTAAAATGGAAAGATGATGGTATGTACCTTGGGGCTGGGGGTACTGTGAAGATGATCTGAGAGAATAAATGCAAAATGCTTGGTTTTGGGCAGTAAGTGATATCATTGGAGTCGTGAGGCTGTTTGGGCCTCTCCTCATTTCTTTGGTTAGGATACTGCTTGCCATTTAGTGGCTGTGGGTAGCAGGAGCAAAGCCTGGAAGCAGAGTGGCCCTGTCCTCACTCTGGGGGCAGCTCTCAATCCAGTTTGCCCTCCCTAATGCCGTTAATGGCAGCATAAACAAAGGAAGCCCGGGGTCTCCATCTCTGTCCTACCTTCCTGGAGATAGTGTAGCTTCAGTGGGCACAGGTGGGGCCTGAGAAGAGGTGGCCCCAGAGGGAAGGCCCTGCGAAATCCAAACCTCTCCTATTTGGACCTGGACGGCTCCTAGTTCCGGCCCTTCCTCACTGAGGGGTCCTCAAGGCTCTTGATAAATAATCATTCTAGGAAGACGGACATAGTTACCCCCCCCCCACTCTCAGACCCCAGCAAGGCCTATGGCCCAGGAGCCTGTACTCTGAGGAGAGCTGGTTAGTGGGAAGAGCAGAGATAGCGCTTCTTACTGGAGCTTTCAGTCCGCAGGATCAAGGGCAGTGAGCATCTTCAGGGAAGGGACAGATTGTCCTGAAAGGACAATGGAGGTCATTTTGCCAAGTCCAGCTTCGAAGGATACTGGTCTGAACCTTCTCCAACCCTCCCCCCATAGGAAAGACAACTGGAGACTAATTAGTTCCACCTATGTTTATTGCTGCCAACGTAGCCCCCTCCAACCCGTCATATTTACACCAAGCCCTTCCCCTAAGCTAGCTTTTACCAAATTTCCTCAGAGTAGGTCCAAGGCTGTGTTCACTAAGCAGGCAGTCCTAGATGTAGTGGGCACTGTTCCTGGGTTACTCTGTGAATTCAGGGCACAGTCTGGGTACTGAGGTCACCAGAGGCCCCCACTGACAGGTATACTTCCCCCTCCTTCTGGAGTTCAGGGTACATCAAAACCTTTTGCAAAGCAAAGTTGGGGTAGTGGACTCCCCAGTGTCAAGCTTTGTGCTTTCTTTGCTTGTAAGAAGCCGTATAGGTGGCCAAGTCTGAGTTCAGACTTGCGTGTGACTTCCGGGGTGCAGTTCTGTCCTTGGAAGTCAGGTCTGGCGATCTGCCATCAGCCTTCAGAGGAAGTGTCATTGGCCAGGGCTGGGAGTGGAAGGAGAGGGTGCATGTTGTATGAGGTCTGGGCATTGTTTTCAGCCAGGGGAAGTTGCAGCTTGGCTTGAGTTATGTGGGGAGGTACAGAATGAATAAGCGGGAGTAGCCATTTCATTTGGGAGCCCAAAGCCCCTTCAGCTCCCCCAGTAAACCCCACTGGCGTCCTGGGTAACAGAAGAGCAGACACTTAATGTCACAGAATGTCTGAGCTGGCCACACCATCAGCAATATCCATTCTAATTCTCACCAGTTAGTGGCCAAGCCTTTCAGAAAGTTAAGGAGAAGGAATGAGGGAAAGGTACATGCATGTGGCTTTTTCCAAGCCTTGGTTGGGGAAGTCGGTATCTACCCGTGATCAGTTTGGGGCCTCTAAAAGGGCCAGCTTCCCCAGGGTTCTGAAATCGACCTGAAACACTGGGCCCCTGTTTCAGGAGCGGTGTGACAAGGGAAAGTGGTGTGGGGGTGAGGGGGGCTTGGGGGCCTGGGTGGTGAGGGACATGGGTAGGGTGGCCCCTCAGTGTCCCACTCGCTGTGGCTGGGAGCAGGTGGTGCTTGGACGTTCTGTGCTATCCGTAACTGGTGGAGGGAGGGCGCTGGGCAGGTGGGATGTGCCCTTGGGTGACTCCTCATCCACTGCGGCTGAGCCTACAGGGCCCTGGCCGGCCCCTGCAGCCCTGGGCACTCCCAGAGGAGCAGGGCTGGGCTCGGCACCAGTCCACCAGGGTCTGGGCCACCGTGGGAGGCCGGGCCCGTCCCTGCAGTCTCTGCTTCTGGGGCCCAGCCTCGGCCATGCCACCACCTCCGCCTCAAGGCGCCCCGGCCAGGGAGAGGCCGTGCAGCTGCTCCTCAGCGCCCGCCAGCTCCGCCTCATCACGTCCGCTCTCTGAGCCCTCGAAGCAGCCAGAGTCTCGAGGAATGTCCACCTTGGGTTCAGACACGGTGTTTGCCAGCGGCTCCTGGCTGCTTTCGGTGCCCTCTTCCGCTTCCTCGCTGCCGGCTGCTGGGGGAAAGGAAGGAGATGGAATATTGGGGTGGGGAGGCTTGGGCCTTAGCTAAGAGGGGGTTCAGAAGCCCAGGGAGCCCCTGTGGGGGGATGGGGGGGACCCTGGGAAGTCCCCTGTGGGCAGTCTCTCCCTCTGGGCTCCCTCCTTCCCTGCCCTTCTCACTCTTTCTGGCTTAGAACAGAGTGGGAGTGGTTTCCAAGCGGCAACCCAGGCAGGAGCTCAGCCTTTTTCAGCCCCTAGCTGGGAGCCCAGAAACCTGCGCTTGATTCCTGGCCATGCTATAGCTCCAACTTTGAGGCCTTGAGGACATGCCTTACCTTTTCTGGCCTTAAGTCTCCCCCTTTGATCCCAAAGGGAGTTGGACCTGATCATCCCTTAAGGCCCCTCTGTGGGTAAACTGCCTGAGACTGGAGTTCAAGCGCGGAAGTGCCTTCCTGCTGCAGAGGGGTGCTGGGGCTGAGAGTGGTCAGGGGGCAGGCCTCCCCCCCAGTACCTGCAGGCACCCCCACATCCTCCTCCTGAGCCCACTCACTGTCGTAGTCCAACAGCAGCTCGGCGGCCGTGAGCAGCTTGGCTCGATGCTGTGGGTCTGTGATGTTCAGCTCATTGAGGTGCGTTTCTCGAAGCTCTTTGAAGTCCTCTAGAGTCTGGTAGCCATTGAGCAGCAGGGTGGACGTGTGCTCCTGCGGGCAGAGGTGGACCACCAGGGTGTGGCCACTCGCCAGCCACCCCTGCATTGGGATCCCTCCCTTCCCACACAGCTGACCATGCCCCGGCCTCTAGCCCCAGGCCAAATGCGCCTCCCTTGCTGAGACGGGCCCAGGTCCCAGCTCAAACCTCCAGGCCTATGCGCTCCAGCAGCTCGTGCAGAGTCTTTGGCTTGGGCCTCTTGCCCTTGCTTTGTCGGCGGCTGGGGCGGGCGGGCCCCGCGGCCTCCTCTGGCAGCACATCCACATAGATGAACTTGAAAGATCCCAGCCTGCCATTGAGCAGGCCCAGCCACGTGCCCACGGGTGGCTTTTCAATGATCTGGATCACATCTCCTTTCTGTGGGAGGACAGGAACACAGAGTGGAGGAGGGTAGAGGAGAAGTGTATTTCCTTGGCTTCTGCCGACATCGTCCTACTCTGGTGCAATACAGCCTCCTCTGTGGGCACAGCCTGCCATGCTCGGGAGAGGCCTAGATGCCAACCTTACCTGCAGTTTCAGCGAGTCATGGTCATAGGGGCTGGGAGTGAAGTCGGTGTGGACTCGTGCCCTGCCACAGAAGGGTCCTGTGTACTGGGGGGCAGGTGGTTCCTCTCCGAAGCTGCCAGAGCCTGGGCTGGGGCTGCAAAGCTCACTGCCTGCAGGAGATGGGGCAGAGAGGAGGGTCACCTTTGTCTCAAGACAGCTGGGGCAGTACCCAGGAGGTACCTTCCAAGGGCTGTGGCTAGAAATCCCAAGGCCACCCTGCAGGAGCACAGCTTCATCTGTGGAGCCTCAGACATGAAAATTGTTGACCACAGCAGGAGGAATGGGACTAAAGAATGAGCACATTGGGAAAACCTCTAGAGACTGGTTCAACATCCCAATGAACAGATAAGGAAAACAGAAGCCAGCCAGGCCAACTGAGAGCCCAAGACCTCTCACCTTATAATTGGTCTCAACTCCAGGTCTTCTGACTCCCACTCCAGTGCTCCTAGAAGCCACCTTCCACCCGGGAAAATACACCCTAAACTAATATTTTACTTTCTGTACTTACTAAGACTCAGTGTCTAGTTACAACATCATATGGAAACTCAGATGGTCTCTTTCTCTCTGGGAAGGGCGGGATGAAGGGTCATGTAAGTGGCTTTCAGGAGGGAGGGGCTGGGAGGTGTATGTGGAGCCAGTGAAAGAGCACAGAAGTTATAACTAGCCTGAAGAGTGAGAAGGGCAGTTCCTCCGTGGGTCTGTAGCTCAGAGCCTGCAGCCCCTCCTGCCCAACGCCACAGACACCTAGAAGATGCCAAATCATGCCCCAAGACCAGTGAACCAAAGGGTGCAGTCTAAGAGACTGTCTTCCCAGCTGGAGACCCTCTATCCCCATCCCCAGCCTGGGATGTCAGAGGCCTAGGTGGCTGTAGCCTCTAGCTCCCCTTGGAAGGGTGGGGATGGGCTAGTCCAAGAAGGCAATGGGGCTCTTCCTCTCCCTTGGGCCCCTCCAGGGCCTGGGGACAGCAAGTGGCAGCTCCTGTAGGGTAGACCTATGTTCAAGACTGAGTCATCTTGGGCAAGTGAAAACCTCCCTGAGCCTCAGTTTTCACCTCAATAAAGTGGGGATAGTAGCGTTGGTACCATGCAGTTGTAAAAATGTAACATGACAAGGGCTGGGCAAGTTCCCAGAAGGCAAACTGTAAAGGTTCATTTCTCTTACCTCCCTCCCAGACCGCCACATGCATGGCCTTAACCCAGTCCTCTTCTCCCGACTTAGCAGATGTCCCCTTCTGTCTCCTACTCACCTGTGGATGCCTGACGGCTAAGTGCTGGGAGCTCATGCTCCTCCTGCTCAGAAAAGGCCAGTGCCATCTTCTCAGGGCTGGGGCTGTCCAGGCTGCAGTCTGGAGATGTCGGGGAGGCGGAGCCCTCCTCCAGAGTGTCTCCCTGCAGGGGAGGGGAGGCAAGGAGCCCTGAGCAGCCCTGGCTGGGATGCCCATGGGGCAGCGCCGGGCACAGAAGAAATGGACCTGAGCTCTCCAGAGGACTGGGGTCTGGCTTGAGCACTCCCCCATCCCGCTCTGCCACTTAGAGGCTGCACCACACTCTCTGAGCCCATGTTCCTGCTTCTGTGAAGTGGGAATGACCGTCCTCACCCCACTGACCTCATGCAATGGGGATGCTGGTGAATGTGCTCTGTCAGCATAAGGTGGTGATGCCCACACATTGGACTTAGGCTGGACTGGGGCAGAGTCCCACACACAGGGGGCACTGGCCAGGAACTACTTTCTGCCCTGCTTCTCTGGGCCAGCCAGGCATGCTTGCCCACTCATTTCATCCTCACGGCCATACTTGAAAGTAAGTGCTGCGATAATTCCAAGTTTAAAGAGGAGAAGTCATGGAGAAACGTTCCCAAGGCTGCACAGGAACCCACTACTGAGCTGGCCTGACTCCAGAGCTCCTCCGCCTCACCAGCCCTCAGGGCGGTGGCAACCCTTTCACAAGTGGCTCTCTAGGAATCAAAGCCCGGATGCCAATTCCTGTGTTGTAAATACTCCCCACCGCTGCTGACATCCAGCTACCGCGGTGAGGTCACTGACCCACCAGCACCCCTCTGTGGGCTGATTCTACCACACAGAGGCCGTAGATGCTAATAACCACAAGAGCACAGAGATCAGTGAACCATAGTCTAAGAATTGGGAAATCATGAGTTTGGAAGATGGACCGTAGTCTCTTTATTTTTAACATAATTTCTTTCATTCTAAGTTTATAGAATTTAATTTTCAGTAATGGTGGTTTCATTTAATGAAACCCTGTAATGGCAGGGTTTCACACCTGCCTCACAAAATTCCTGAAAATTTGACCAATTGCTGTCCTGAGCTGGTATGGCACACCACCACCTGGGAACCTTCTGGAAGAGCCCCGAGCACAGGCCACTCACTGTGTGTTCCACCCTTTCTCCTTGGGCCCCAGCCAGCCTTCTCTATTTTTTCTCACAGGGGCCACTCTTCCAATCCAGTCTTCCCAATCCCAGAGGCTAGTTCCAAGCAAAACTTTGAGGTGAATGAATTCGCATCAGGCAATCCCATATCCTTTTCAGTGACTCCCCTTTCAGGCCTGTCTTCTTAGGAAGCTTCTGCTATGTAGACTTTCATCCCCCTTCAGACCCCCTCGTGCTCCCTTGGGAAGTGCCTCACTGCCAGTCCGTGGCTGAGTGAGCTCTCTTCCCATAGGACCTTCCTTCTCTCTCTTTTTAAAAAGATTTTATTTATTTATTCATGAGAGACACAGAGAGAGGAGAGAAGCAGAGAGATAGGCCGAGGGATAAGCAGGCTCTCCATGGGGAGCCTGATGTGGGACTCCATCCCAGGACCCTGGGATCATTCCCTGAGCCAAAGGCAGATGTTCAACCACTGAGCCACCCAGTTGTCCTGGGATCTTCCTTCTCATATGGAATCAGGCCCTCAAGCACAGTACCTGAGGTATGGCCGGCAAGGTGGCTGTGCTCACACCCTGCCAGAGCACTGTCTGTCCCCTCCCATTCCCTCCCCTCCCCTGCACTGCAAGCCTCACCATCTCTTCTGACAGGGCCTTCACCATCATCTTGCCCATCTTCCTGTTCATGGTTCGGGAGATCACGGCCCTCCACTTTTTCCCCAGCTTTTTGCCACTCTTCCCAGCATCTTCTGTGGTAGGGACACTTGAGTCGTCTTCTGGAATCTGTGACAACAAAGGAGGAGGTCCAGGATTTAGGGGCAGAAGGAGGCCTTCAGGTCCTGGTAGAGAATGTAGGGTGGGAATGAGAGGCCCTCCCATCCCTTCCCTCCTAGCCCCCACCCTGTCCCATACTCAGCCCTATTAATTTATAATTATTTTGACAATTACAGTTGACCCTCAAACGACTTGGGGTTGAAGGTGCCAACTCTCCCCGCTGCTGTGCGCAGATGAAAATCCATGTATAACATTTGACTCCCCGAAAACTTAACTATTAATAGCCTACTGTTGACCAGAAGGCTTACCAATGACATAAACAGTGGATTAACACGTATTTTGTATGTATGTGTACTATATACTGTATTCTTATAATAAAGTAAGCAAGAGAAAAGGAAACATTATTAAGAAAATTGTAAAGAGGACAAAATACATCTATGGTCCTGCACTGTATTTATTGAAAAAAAATCCAACTGTAAGTGGACCCATGCTGTTCAAACCCGGATTGTTCAAGGGGTCAACTGTAACTTGTAATTGCAAAGAATGTGGAGGAGTTCTTGGGGCCCAAATTTGGGAGGGTTGGCCTTCTGTAAGCAGGCTTTCCTGAATCCACAAATCTCCTCTTCCCCCCACCCAGGGCCAGCAGCCAGATCCCCCTGGGAGGCTCTGCAACTCACATTATCATCCAGATTAAACTCCTTCTCGCTCACCACGGGGGAGCTGGGTTTGGATTTGGCAAAATCCTTGAAGCTGCTGGAGCGCTGAAGTGAGAGCTGGAAGAAGCAGATGTGCTGCCGTCAGTGATGCTCGGTGGAATAAAGAGCAGGGACAATGTCACTCAGCGCCACAGGTGCCCTGAGGACCCAGGGCTAATGAGGTGAAGCATCAAAGTTGTGCTTGGAGCCACCTGGCTTCCTGCTCTTCTTCAGCCAAGAGTAGACTCTGATGTGGGCCCCAGAGCAAGCCCGACTCAGGAGCCTCCAAGCCCAGCCAGGCCTCAGACAAAGCCCACATTTCCACCAGCACCTGCAATCTGCTCCCCAGAATTCTGGAGGCAGTGAGTCAGAGCAAAAGCATAGCTCCCACTAGAGGTGTCCCCTCATCGCGACAATAGCATCACCTTTATTTACATAACAGAGCAAACCTTCCCCAACACCACAGCCTCCTCTTTGCCCAGGATCTGTGGCAAGCATGGTGTCCCTGTCACCGTAAGGGTGGTGAATGCATCGAGGTCTCCAGCTTGGTGAACCTGTGTCTCCAGAAGAACAAGGCAATCCCCCCCCACCAGGAGTCAGTAAGACCTGGCGTTATGCTTTCTGGAAACCTTCAGTCAAGGCTTATTAAGGGAAGATGCCAACAGATTTGGGACGTGACCGATTGGGGCTAATTTAGTAAAAGAAAGTTGCTGTTTTTTCTTCCTTCACTTCGGCTTTTAACCTTAGCCACTAACACGATGAGCTGACTTACTGTTGCTGTGCTGCGCCAGTGTTTGGACTTTTAAAGCCAGCTGATTGTTTGCACTGAAGAGACTATTTTCAAGAAATGAGCTTTCTTAACTGTATATGCGTGCAAATGGCAAGATAGCAGCCAGAAGCCAGGGCTGAGCAGGTAAGGAGTCAGGCTTTACATACAAGAAGTGAAGGCTGAGCCTGAATCAAGATCAACAGTCAAGACCAGAGATACATACAGGAACCAGGGTTCACAGATGGCCAGACAGATAGAGCGGGATAGACTGCAGACACCAGAGATAAGGGCTTGAGGAACCGAAGCCCCAAACCCACACAAAGCTGAAAGTTTCACATCCTCTTTCCTATGAAAGGGGGGGGTCCACTGACAACCCCCCAGGGCAGGGGCAATATCACCTGCCCCCCCCCCACAACTGGCCCAAATTCCTGGGGCCTCCGGTGGTAGGGGGAGACTCTTGGGGACTTTTGTTCTCTTGGTGGGTCTTGACCAAAGCAAGCCAGCTCTCAGGGTCAGGGGCCACACCTCCCTAGAGGTGGCGGCAAGTTAGGGGACCAGAAACTGGGTCAGCGGTCAGGCCAAGCAGACACTACCACCAGGAGGGCCTCCTGGATGAGGCACCTACAGCCTCAGTCAGAAAGCCTCTTCTGGGCTACGCTGGGGAGTTGGGTAAGGGGGGCGTGAGTGGACATGGCGGGGGAGCATGACCGTGGGGCGACTGCTCTGGTTCCCATGCATCTCCTCCATCGTCTTTCCTTGGCTTTCCCCACCCACTATTCTTTCCTCTTTTTCTCCCTTTCTTTCCTCTTCTCTCCTCCACCTTTTGTTTATTTCCTCTTCTTGAATGGCTAGGATGCAGCTGCCTGGATAACTTCCTCCTCTTATTGCCTGGAAAAGAGGGAACAGAGAGAGGGTGGGCACCAGGCTGGCCAGAGCCCAGGGACGGCAGGCCGGGCTGCTATTTATAGACCGATGGGACCTATTATGGCCTTCTTTGCACCACCCCCTCCACTTGGTCTGCAGACGAGGAGGCTGAGAGTCGCCCCAGAAGCCCCAGGGACTGGCAAGCATGCAAGAGGGCAGGCCCAGGGCCAGAAGTGGACTTTGTTGGGGAGAGTAAACTCACCACCAGACTGCAGTTCTTTCCTCTTCCTGTCATTAATCTGCAGGCTGGGGGTCCAGAGGAGGACCTTTGGCTCCCCGGGGACCTGACGTCCGGGCCCTTGTGTCCCAGCTTCAGCTCAAAGCGGGAGGAGACAACCCCAAAGGGCCATAGGTGGTGCTGGGACTTGGACCCTGCTGGCCTCTCCTTAGCGGGATGTGGAAAGGACTAGATATGTGCTTCAGGTGGCCAAGGGAGGGGTTGGCCAGGGTGGCCTTTTGCCCCGCCTACCTCCAACCTCAGGGGCAATCACAAATATCCTAAACGCTTTTTGGTGGTCTTGAAATGATCCCCAACCCATCTTCGAGTTGAAATCCTTGAGACTCCTTGGATTTTCCACCTGGCTTCCCTTTGGGGTGAGGCCTTCTTGGGGGTCCAGGGCAGGAGGTAGTACCATACACTGTTGGCCCCTCTTCCATATCCAAGGGGAGTACGTGGGCCTCTCAGAAACAGCTACTTTCCTGGCATCAGACGTTGGTGAGTTCAACTCTGGGATGTGTGACAAATCATTTAACCTCCCTGACCCTCAGAGTCTGTCAGCTGGCAGTCACATCTTGATTCTGCCATTGACCAGCTGTTTAAAGTGGAGAGAGTTCCTCAACTTCTCTGGGCTTCCATTTCCTCATGGGTAAAATGAAGACAAGAACACCTACTTCACTGATTGCTGTGAGGATAGAAGGCTCTACTGCAACCCCTTAGCGAATGTCTGTGTGTGCTCAGCCTTTTTTCCGACCCCCTCCAGACTCTTGCCCAGGGTGTGCCCTACCTGGAACACTCCATCCTTCTCTGTCACCCCTAGTTTCTCCCTTCCTTCAAAATCCAATGGAACTGGAAGCAGCCCACATGCCCATCAATGGTAGAATGGATACAGGAGTTGTAGAGTCATCGAAGGGAGTAGTGGCTAGCAGTGAGCTTAGTACAGCTCTCACTAATGATATGGATGAATCTCAAAGATACACTGTTGAGCAGAAGGAGCCAGCCACCAGAGTACATTATATAGTTACTCATATAAAAAGTTCAAAACCTGGCAAAACTAAGCTATGCCTTTGGAAGTTAGGATAGTGGTTACTCTTAGGGAAAGGGAGTATGTAGTGACCGATAGGAGCATGAGAGAAGCTTCTGGAGTGTCAGAAGTGCTTTTTTTTTTAAAGTAAGCTCTATGCCCAACATGGGGCTTGAACTCACAACCTGAGATCAAGAGCTGCATCCTCTACTGACTGAGCCAGCCAGGCAGCCCGAAAGTGCTTCGTTGCTTGATTTGGGTGCTGCCTATGAAGGAATGTTCACCTTACAGGAATTCATTGAGTGGAACACTTATAATTTATGCACTTCTTTGGATGGATATTATACATCAATAGAAAGGCTTTTCAAATCCAGTTTCGAGGGTGCTGCCCTCTGTAGGAAGCCTCCCCTGATCACCCTCTCAGAGCCTCACACTGCCCCCATTAGCATCTTCGTCCCCTGCTTCCTAAGCAAACTTGGCTCTCACCAGGTGTCTCTGCAACTAGCCTCTCTGTTCCTTCAGCATACCACTCACCCAGCACCCTCTAGGCTCCAGGCACTGGCCTGTGCATGTGTGGGTGGGAATCCAGTAAGAAAGGAGTGAAGCACCTCCCATGTGCCCTGCACCCTGCCAACCACTTTGCGTGTGCTGGCTTACCTCAGCTTCACCACAGCCCCAACTTATATCCTTGCTGCCCAGCTGAGGAGACCAAGACTCAGAAATGAAGTGTCCTAGGCAGAGTTACACAGCGGGCAGGAGCAAGAGCAGGGCTTTGAACCCAGATCTGGGACTCTGAAACCCTGTGTGTGTGTTGCTGTGCTCAGAGCTCATCAAAGTGCCTCCTGGTAAAGAAATGGATTGAGCATAATGGAAACTGTGGGTGGTGTTTGAAGAGAGGCTCCAGGGGAGCAAGTGAGAGCGTGGAGGAGGAAGGGCTCCAGAAGGCTTCATGGAGGAGGCATGTTTAAGCTGGGCCATGCAGGGGAGCCAGGATTTCTCCAGGAGAAGCTAGGAATGTTTAAACAAGAATGAGTTAGAAACACTCTGAGCATAGTCGGCATGGTGGGAGGTGGAGCAGAAAAAGCCATGGAAGATTCCTTGCCAGCCATGCCAAGAAACTTGGGCACTAGCCTGCGGGCAACGAGAAGCCACTGGAAATACAATGCATTTGCGGGTGGGGGTGTCATGTAGAGGTGTGCTTTCCTACTGATGCTCATCAGATTCTCCTAGTACTTCTGGGATCAGTGGGGTGACAGGAGGGTAGAGGGAGAAGGGGTCAAGCCTCTGGAGACTGACAAAGCTTGGCTTGGATTCCTGCTCTGCCACCTACTAGCTGTGTGAACTTGGGTAAGTCACTTCACCTCTCTGGGACTTGGGCATAAACCAGACATAACGACAATACCTGCCCCCGCTTTACAAGGTCCTCCTGAGGAGTCAACGAGCTAAGATATGCGTAGAGTGCATGGCACCTGGCGCCCGATGAGTCCTCCCTTAGTGCAGGCTCTCGGTGCTTTTAAGTCTGGTTTCCTCCACTTTAGGGCCAGGACTGAGACTTGGCCTTTGCAGTGTGCTCCCCGCGCCCGCCCTTGCCTACAGCACCCTCTCATATGCAGATGCCCACACGTGACAGCGCGCTCTCACATTGATTGTTCCAGGCCATCTACACAACCTCCTGAGCCCAGCCAGTCAAGAGCTATCCTCCTTTTCCAAGATGAAGGAGGAACCAAGGCCCAAAGGAGGTCAATGAACTGTCCAAGGTCCTACAGCTAGAACCTGTGGGATTTGAACACCCCCCTACACACACCCGCTTCATGCCCCCTGCCCAGCACATTGTCTTCTGGCGGGCTTGGGAGGAGGAGGAGGGGCAGGAGACAGAAAGAGGCCTCACTTGCCTTTGTGCTTTCCCCTCCACCACATCCCCTCAGCCACTGAGAAGAAGGGACGTGCCTGAGGTCACAGTGCTGGAGCTGGGCTGCTGTCCTTGGGCCTGGGGAAGATGCTCTCTCTACTTCTGGAAGCTTGGCTTTTCTTAGCACCTTTCCACAGTATTGGGGCTCAGAGAGTGGCTCTTAAGGCTGGTCAGGCTGATAGGGGTGGGGCAGGGCTTGCCTGGATGATTTTCCCTAGAGGGACATGGACCTCTGAGTGCCACACTGGCCTTGCTTCTCCTGGGGGGAACCTGAGGGGAGAATTCCAGAAGC
Source organism: Canis lupus dingo (assembly GCF_003254725.2). Lineage (NCBI taxonomy): Eukaryota > Metazoa > Chordata > Mammalia > Carnivora > Canidae > Canis > Canis lupus. The sequence continues at coordinate 101,457,748 of NC_064281.1, read as the reverse complement.
CTCACCACCAAATACAGAATCTGGATAATGAGAGTCAGGGAAGGAAATGGGGACCTCCAGCTTCTGGGTGCCCTTGGGCATCTCCGTCCTAGGTGGCACAGGGTCCCCTTGTCAAAGTGTCAGCTCTTTCTCAAGCTCTTTCCTCCAGCTCAGCTCCCCTGTGGTTTGGGGCTCAGCACTGTCTATAGCAGCCTCTGTTTCCCACCCCCATCATGCCAGAGAGCAAGGGGAAGTGGGGCCTGCTCACCGAGGAGTGGCAGCCAGTGGCAAGTCTGTTGGGACTAGCGCCAAGTGGCGCTTGGATGCGGATGACGGAGCCTGTGTGAAGATTCATGAATGTTTACCCTCCTCTGCCCACCTCCACTGCAACTTTAGAGAAGCATCTGGGGTGGGGAGAGTACAGCCGGAAGTGACAGCCACCCCAGGACCTGAGAGGGCGCAGGATGCACACACCAGTGCCCTGCGGCTCAGCCTTTGAGCTGGCTCGATCTCCACTTGGGAGCTGCTCCCCTGACAAGGGGGCTCCCCCATAGGGCACCTGGGCTGAGCTCCAGGGAAAACAGCAGGACATAGTGAGGGACTGGAAAGACCCCGAGTGTGGGCCTGGGGCTAGGCCTGGGTTTCCTGGACTTGGTTCAAGCCTGCCTGGGGATGGTCCTAGGATCCTGTTGGATGTGTGGAATGTATTTTTTGATTGCCTGGGAGAGACCCATAATCAAATAAAAGAATAAGTCTAGAAATCCTCAAATCCAACTAGAGAAACCTAGATCTGGCAGTCTTCAATAAATCTTCTGGTTTGGCCTCTGCCCTCTGCTCCAGGACAGCTGCTTTTCCTCTTGGCCTTTAGAATCCCTCCACTGAATCTGTCCTCCTCAGCCCTCACTCTTCCTTCCCATCTCACCAGCTTTATTTCTCATTTTTCACAAGTAACTTCTCCTTGCCTGGACAGAACCTGCATGCCCCCTGCATCCCACTGTTTTTTCGGAGACCCGTTTCTTGAGTCTAGAAATCACAAGGGGCCCCCTCTCCAGGTTGTCCACCTCTCCCATGGGCCTGGGGTGCTGCAACAGAGCGGAAGCAAGTGGGCAGAGTCTGGCCGTGGCCAGAGGGCTGGGGCCCCAGGAGCATCATGGCGCCTATCTGGGTGGCCTAGCAGGGCCCCTTGAGCGAGATGGCTCCTGAGAGGCGGTGCTTGAGCAGAAGCAGTGGCAGGACCAGCGCAAGGGAGACAGAATGAAATAGTCCTATGATGCAACTTGAGAAGTGTATTTTGTGATTCTTGAATTCTAGTCTAGGATTCTAGCTCCTGATTTTAGGTCTCTGTACCATCATTGTAGGGTTGAATTCTGTAACTCTAGACTTCTAAGTGTCTATAACCCTGATTCTCTAGATTTTGAAAGTCTCTTCTATACTTTTGTTACTATGGTAACCTTGGGGACCCTAACCCATTGCCCTTGGGAGAATGCCCTTGCCTACAGACTCAACACTCCCCCTTTGGCTCTTCCCACTTCTGAGAGTCCTGGAGGGAATGGGTTGAGAGAGCAGAGGGAAGGGGAAAGTGAGTTTCCAGAGATGCTCCTCACCTTTCTCTTCTGAGTGGGCTCCTTCTCACTGGCGTTGGAGGGTTTGCGGCGCAACATGGTCCTTTACTCTGGTGACACTCCGTCCTTGCAATCCTAAATGTTGAGATGCCAAGTCCTCTTGCTCAGCCTCGCAAGCACCGTCCAGGGGGCACGGCATGGACCGAGCCTCTGGCTGCCACTCTGAGTGCTGCAGAGGCAGCCTCAGGGGTACAGGCCATGGACACCCAGCGGCAGCAAGCATACAGGAAGCCCTGCCACGTGACGTGCTCTTACGGCAATCGCAGCCCCTGCCGGCCCCTAGGGAGGAAGGAAGTCCTAGCTTCAGTCTCCAGAGATTCTGATACAGATGGCTCTTAGGTTGAACAAGCAGAGAAAAGTCCCTACCCTGATGTCTCATGTCAATCAGCACCAGTCCTTCTCATCTCCCTGGAGGTGACCAATCCACTTGACATAATATGGCCTATTCAAGCCTCTTATCTTGCTGACCAGAATCCAGAAGCCAGAAGTTGGGCTATCTCTCTCTGCCTGTTGGACCAATGCTCCTGGTCACCTGACATTGCTAAGTTGTCACTACCACCACTACCACCCCTATAGCCATGACCCTACAGTCATCCCCATTGTCACCAGCATACCTACAGTGAACACACTTGGCCGTCACCCCCACAGTCATCTCCATTGCAACTAGCACCCTCACCATCGTCAGCCTCATGGCTGTCACCCTCATGGGCATTCCAGCCAGTCACAATGATCTGACCCCCACAATGATCTGACCCCTCCAACCATCATCCTTACAATCATTACTCTTGTAGCCACCACGATACGTCCGTAGGGGTCACTGTGGCAGTCATCCCCACTTCTATCACCACCACTTGCTAGAGCAGCCACTCCTGCAGCCAACACCCCTCAGCCATCCGCCTCTATATACCCCCTCTGCTGTCACTGTCATGGCCATCTCCCTACAGGTACCATCCCCACTTACACCACCTATAGCCATCCTGGCCAGACAGTCAAGCCTGGGGTCAAAACCCCTTGGCTCTCCCCTCCCCGTATATTTATCATCACAACAGCCATCGCCATGAAAAAGACATTCTTTCACAAGCAGTTTCATACCATCAGCAATGTCCCAGGCAAGAGGCATTTCTTCAATGTGTGTGTGGTTTAGAATGTTCACTCCATGGGTTACCTGTGGCAGATATTTTAATAACTTCAATGATTTTCTTCTTATTACAGAAGCTATTCATGTTCTTCACATGTAATTGAGTGAATACAAATACACAAAAAGAAGAAAACTTTAAAATTCTCCATAATGATCTTCCATACTATTTGGATAAATATCTTTTTCTGTTTTTGAGCATTTAACTACCTCTCTGTCTCTGTCTCTATTTTACAAATATCATACTGCACAGAAAGCAGATCTGTTGTTTGAAGGGATGGGAAGCAGAGGGAGAGTTCAGAAAGGGCACAAGGATCCTTTTGGGGGTGATAAGTTCACTATCTTGGTTGTGGTGATGGTTTCATGCGTGTATACATATGCCAAAACAAATCACACATTTAAAAAATGTGCAGTTTATTGCAGGTTGATTATACCCAAACAGAGCCATTTGTAAAGTTTTAAAAATGAAAAAATTAAACACCCAAACTGTGTTGGTATCTGCTTGTCATCCTGAACACAGTATCACTGAGATTTTCTCAACCTATAAAATATTCAATTATGCCATTCATAATGGGTGCCCAGCAGCCCATGGTCTGAACCTACCATGATTATTTCAGTAGGCCCCCACCCATGAGCTCCGCTTGGCTTCATTTTTCTTTTTTAACTCTTCGTGGTATATGCTTAAGGTAAATATTCACAGCCACAATTTTTTCCTTTGGATAGACTTCTGCAGGGGGACACTGGGGTATAAGGTGTGCATCTTTTTAAGGCTTTCCATGGTGCGGGGCTTGTGAAATCCTGGGCTGGCCCTCCCCTGTTCCCAAGATGTTCTTGTGACTTCCTCCCCGCTGTGCCCCAGCCTGCCCCACGCCCTTTGACCATCCAGCCATCGAGGGTGAGCTCAGGGAAGCCACAGTCCTTCTCCCCCAAGCTGAAACCATACTTCCTTGGCTCCGTCCTCAGCCTGCCAGGCCGACTCTCAACTAGATCCTGCAGTCCAGCTCGCCCCCCGCCCCCCCCCACGGGCGGCCCAGGAAGGAGCCCCCCCTGCGGGGTAGAGGGAATAGGTGGGGGCAGGGGCGGTGATCCCGCGGGGCGCGGGGCGGGCTAGGGCCGCAGGGGCTCAGGGAGGGCACCCCGGGGCTTGGGCGGCGGGAGCGGTCAGAGCCGGAGGCCCCCCCCAGAACCTTCCGGGCCTGCACCACGACGGCGGCGGCTTGTCCCCCAACCGGCGTGCAGGATGTGCCCCGCTTCCTGTTTGCTCAGCACGGCCGCTAGCCGAGCTCACACACTAACCGCAGAGCCTTCAAAGGCAGCCAGCTAACAGGGTGCTGGGTGGCTGCCTCCCTGGGCCTGGGAAAAGGCGGCAGGGGTGGAGAGGAACCTCTAGCGAAGCAGAGAGGTGACGAACTCCCCAGGACAGAAGGGAGCAAGTGTGTTCAGCGCTGACCTTTTCAGATGTGCCTCCTCTGGCAGCAGCTACCCCCACCCACTCTAGGGGCCCAGGGCTCCTCCATCTGGACTCCCCTTCCCACAACTTATCCCCCAGTAGATTGCCCTGGCCCCAGTCCCCTGAGGTCAGTCTCCAGCTGGTTAATGGGCCCTAAACACCTTTTAAACAGGTTTCCCTTCTGGGCAATACATTAACATTTTATAGATTACTTTCCAGGTACACAGAGCCCTCAGCTAAAGAAGTGATCCAGATCAGTAGTGCAGTGAACAAGGCAGCCTCAAACTCGATAATGGGCTGGCAGAAAGGACAGGCACTTTGAAGACATGCAAAATAAATAGTTGTCAAAATCCCTTGCACCTGGGAGCTTAGGGCTAGGTGGGGGGGCAAGCTTACATTTGCTCAGCACTTGTTCTTTGCCAAGCACTACGTTAATCCCAATACAACCCTCTGAGGTTAGCAGTTTAAATTGGGATTATTGTTGCAAAGATGTGCTCAGTATAAGTATGGGGCAGGAAAGCCTTGATTTGGCAGCAATATTAAAGGATGTGTGTGTTTTGGGGTGGGAGGGTCCACAGAGAGTGCGATCCATCTGAACCCTCAGAGAGTAGGTAACAGGATTGCTAAAGACACAAAGGTTATTGTAGGCTGCATTCACATAGAGCAGCTCCCTACCTGCACCCCTGAACAGATTCTGATTTGGTAGAAGATCATGGGTGGCATGTTTGATGCATTTGGCACCCAGATATGTGTGTAAATGTCCCTTACTCTCTGAATGGGTACAATTCTAGTTTGACAGAATAAGAGTTTGGGTATTGAAGGATATCTATATTTGGATAAACCTCCCAAATGATTCTTATTCTCACCTCTCCCAACCACACACACACACACACACACACACACAAACACACACACCTAGTGGAAAATAATACTCTGTGTCAGGCAGTAGGAGTGAAGAGAAAGTGGAAGGCATCGGGAAGTCTGATTCCATGCATAAAAGCTGAATAGCTAATGCCGTTTAAGTGTGTTTGTGAGATCTATAGGAAGCCCCGTCAACCTGGGGAGTACCCAACCCCTGTAATATTTGGCTTAGAGGGTTGGGGTGGGGAAGCAAGTTGATTTTTAACAGCTGTCATGTAGAGGAAGGGTTGTATTCTGGGTGGCCAGGAATGATGGGAAACAGAGAAATGGAAGGTTTGGGTTCCTTCTGAGGAAGACATTTTCTTTTCTTTTTTTTTTTTTTATTGGTGTTCAATTTACTAACATACAGAATAACACCCAGTGCCCGTCACCCATTCACTCTGAGGAAGACATTTTCAATACTTATTGATATGTTTTGAGAGAGAGCAGAGAGCAGAGAGCGAATGGGAGAGGAAGAGGGAGGGGGAAAGGCAGAGCGACAGAGAGAGAGAATGTTAGGCAGGCTGTACCCCCAGTGTGGAGCCACATACCGGCTCGACTTCACAACCCCCAGATCATGACCTGAGCCAATATCAAGAGTTGGAGGCTTAACAGACTGAGCCACCCAGGTGCCCAGACATTCTCAATATTTAGATGGTACTAGTTCAGCCCTGGGTAGGTAGTAGAGCTTCTTGTCTCTGGATATGTTCAAGCAGAGACCACACAGTCGCTTGGAAATACTCGGGCATTTCCAAGACCTTGGAAAGGCCAGCCCACGAGCAGAGTTCATGATAGTAATCTTAGGCGGGGAGGGTGAGAAGAGTAAAAGCACAGGTAGGGGAAGGGCAGAGGAGGGGATGAGCCTGGGCAGGAAGCATCCATTCCTCAGGCACACGGACATACATGCAGAGCTTGCAGCTCTAGGAGCATTGAGGAGTCCCTGGCAGCAGGGGCTGATGGGAGAGAAAGTCATCTCTGAATCTCTGAACTCCTGATAAGGTCTCGGTTTAAAAACAAAGAACACCTGCAGGCAGCTGTGGCAATGACCGCAAAGAAGAGGCTGGGCTTTGGTGCTCAGATAAAAACACAGACACTACTCACTGCAGGGCCTTTCTATGGGATACTAGGAGGGACCAGACTGTTCTGCCTAGGACTGTGTCCAAAGTTTACAAGGACTAAGGTCGCTGAGCAGTCTAAGGGACAATTGTCTAGGGAAGAGGAAGGAGCAGAAGTCACCGCTCAGAAGTGGGGTCAGGTAGAACTGGATTCAAATCACAGTATATCACTTACAGGCTGCATGACCTTGGGCGAGTGACCTTGGGCAAGGCGCTCTTATGGAGACAGTGATAAGGTGGGCCTTGTTTGGGGAGTGTGTGTGTGTGTGTGTGTGTGTGTGTGTGCATGTGTGTATGTGTAACCAGAGTTACCCAGATGACGGGTATAGGGAGAATACTGTCAGTTCAGTGCACAGTTCATGCAAAATGCTTGGTACCTGGTGGGGGACTGTATCACTTCACTTCAGGCCCCACCCACAGTTTCTCCTCTTGCCATGGCACCTGCTTTGACACTTCATCTGGACCCCACCTGAATCTCTGCTAGGTGACTCTGGCCCCTATTCCATGTGCCTCTACCTTGTCAAGGGCAGGGTCCCTCAGGCCAAGCCACTGTAGAACACAGAAGGTATGACAAGCGAGGGAATCCAGAACTCCTTGGGACCCCTGGGAGGGAAATGAGCTTTCCAGCTTCATGGCCTTGCCAAGGACCACTGGGGTTTTCTCAACCAGCCATCCTTCCGACTCGAGCTGCTCACTCAGTTCCTGTTTCACAAAGAAACGAGGAAGTGAGGAGGTGGGCCGGCCAGGGGCAAGGGCTGGCTGGGCATGGTCCGGAGCGCCTCCCACTCCTAGCTCCCAGTGCCTAGGACTGACGGAGGGCCCAGAATGGACTCGGGGAAGGCAGTTGCTATTGATTCTTTCAAATTTCCATATGTTTTTGGGAACCAGAAGCACTCAACCACTGATTTGAGGAAGTGCACAGTGAGTTGGTAAAATTCACTGCTGACGTGGTTTAGCTGGGTGAAGGCGGCCAGCTCCACCCCTTCCGTGGTCCCAGCTCAGGAACTCGAGCCAGCTGGCTGGCAAATGAGGTGAACTGACTGGCTTAGTTATTATTTTAAAAGTGAACCACTGAGACTGTGTATATATATAAGTATGTATGTATGTATGACCTCACCGAGGCTCTTTCCTATTCCAAAAAGGATTTATAGCATCACAAAATGTAGCTCAAACCATCATCACCACTGTTATCACCGCTGTGTGACCTGAAACAGGTCTCTTTTGGCTTCAGTTTTCTCCTTAGAGGCAGTAGGGAGTGACAGAAGAACATACTGAAAGCAAGAGATGAGCCAGCAGAATTGAGTCAGGATGCTGGGAATTTCATCCCTGCTGTGGCCACAGTTGGCTGTGTGACCTTGGGCAAGTCCTTCTCTCTCTGGGCTGCTGTTGCATTTCCCTATCTGTACATCAAAGGGATGAAACCCGCTTTTTCTTTTCTTTTTTTTTCCCAAGACTTTATTTATTTATTTATGAGAGACACGGAGAGAGAGAGGCAGAGACACAGGCAGAGGGAGAAGCAGGCTTCCTGTGGGGAGCTCGATGAGGGACTGGATCCCAGAATCCTGGATCACGCCCTGAGCCAAAGACAAACACTCAACCACTGAACCACTCAGGCATCCCAAAACACGCTTTTTCTTAGTCTTTGTTTTCTTTTTCCCCCCCACAAGAAAATGTAAAGTTTATTTCAAGAGTACTTATTATATTTCACTTACTTAAAGGCTAGGGGGATAAGTACCCTTTTCTCATAAAATCACACATCATGGGATTTCTACTGTTAAAAGTTACAAAACTCACCGGCCACACACCATTTGAGGACATGGTAATCTCTTATTATTTATAAGGCATAACTATAACAATAATTATGGTTTTTTACACTAATATGCCAAATCCATCTTACTCTTCTGCCATTTTGCTTGAGATAAAGGAACCCAAATACTTCTTTTTTTATATATATTTTTATTGGAGTTCAATTTGCCAACATATAGCATAACACCCAGTGCTTATCCCATCAAGTGCCTCCTCAGTGCCCGTTACCCGGTCACCCCCATCCTGCCGCCTGCTCCCCCCTTCCACTACCCCTTGTTCGTTTCCCAGAGTTAGGAGTCTTTCATGTTTTGTCACCCTCTCTAACTTTTCCCACTCATTTTCCCTCCTTTTCCCCTATAATCCCTTTCACTATTTCTTATATTCTCCATATGAGTGAAACCATATAATGATTGTCCTCCGATTGACTGCTTCACTCAGCATAATACCCTCCAGTTCTATCCACATTAAGGCAAATGGTGGGTATTCGTCCTTTCTAATGGCTGAATAATATTCCATTGTGTATGTGTAAATGTATGTGTGTGTGTATATATATATAAAACATCTTCTTTATCCATTCATCTTTCTTTTTTTTAATTTTTATTTATTTATTCATGATAGACACAGAGAGAGAGAGGCAGAGACACAGGCAGAGAGAGAAGCAGGCTCCATGCACCGGGAGCCCGACGTGGGACTCGATCCCGGGTCTCCAGGATCGCGCCCTGGGTCAAAGGCAGGCGCTAAACCGCTGCGCCACCCAGGGATCCCTCCATTCATCTTTCGATGGACACCGAGGCTCCTTCCACAGTTGGGCTATTGTGGACATTGCTGCTAGAAACATCGGGGTGCAGGTGTCCTGGCGTTTCACTGCATCTGTATCTTTGGGGCAAATCCCCAGCAGTGCAATTGCTGGGTCGTAGGGCAGGTCTATTTTTAACTCTTTGAGGAACCTCCACACAGTTTTCCAGAGGGGCTGCACCAGTTCACATTCCCACCAACAGTGCAAGAGGGTTCCCCTATCTCCACATCCTCTCCAACATTTGTTGTTTCTGGTCTTGTTAATTTTCCCCATTCTCACTGGTGTGAGGTGGCATCTCATTGTGGTTTTGATTTGTATTTCCCTGATGGCAGGTGATGCAGAGCATTTTCTCATGTGCGTGTTGGCCATGTCGATGTTTTCTTTGGTGAAATGTCTGTTCATGTCTTCTGCCCATTTCATGATTGGATTGTTTGCTTGTGCTGAGTTTAATATGTTCTTTATAGATCTTGGAAACTAGCCCTTTATCTGATACGTCATTTGCAAATATCTTCTCCCATTCTGTAGGTTGTTTCTTAGTTTTGTTGACTGTTGCTTTTGCTGTGTAGAAGCTTTTTATCTTGATTAAGTCCCAATAGTTCAGTTTTGCTTTTGTTTCCCTTGCCTTCACAGATGTATCTTGCAGGAAGTTGCTTTGGTCATGGAGCTCCTAGTCCAGACTGGCTATGGAATTTGTAGGACCTGGTACAAGGTGAAAACGCAGGACGTCTTGTTCAAAAATTCAAAAGAAATTTCAAGATGGTGATAGCGGAAAACAGGGCCCTTCCGTTTTCTTTTAAGATTTTATTTATTTATTTATTTATTTATTTATTTATTTATTTATTTATTTGAGACAGCAAGTGAGCACGAGTTGGGGGAGGAGCGGTGTTGGGGGCAGAGGGGGAGGGAGAAGCAGACTCCCTGATGAGCAGGGAGCCTGAGATTGTGGGACTCAATCCCTGGGCCCTGAGATCATGACCTGAGCCAAAGGCAGCCCCCCCAGGTGCCCCTGGACAGGGCTCTTCTAAGCACAAGGCCTTAAGTGACTACACAGGTCAATCCCCCAGAAGTTGGCTTTGCAACAATTTCCAACACAATTTTATAGGAAGCCCACGCAGGCTGCTTTTGGCTGGGGCTCTGTTTTCTGTGGCTGTCCTTGTAGCATGTCTAAGGCACTTTAGGCTCTCAGAAGCTGGAAAAACACAAATTAGATACTTGGTCAAAAGCCTGTCTGGTTTTGATGATTTATGTATAAAATTTGGATCCTGTTTTTTTTTCCTTACCTACCTCCAAAGGTGAGGCAAGAGTTGAACTCATGCTGAGCAAAGAATATCATTATCATCTCCTGTCTGCGTGGCTTCCTGTCTCAGAGTGCTGTCATATCCGGATCTTATAAGCCTCTCTCACCTCTACCATAACCTCATATGGAAGGTGGTATAGGTAGTTTACAGAAGAGATGACTGAAGACCAGAGAGGTGAAGGGGCTTTTCTGAGGGGGGCATTTATTTATCTTCAATTCCCAATGATGTCTCAAGTGCTCCTGTGGGCATTAGCCTTGCTGTATGCGTCCTGAATGTGTCCCTGCCTGGTGCCGAGGGAAGCCCTCCCAGCAGGCTGCTCAGTGTGCTGGCCATCTGGGGTCCAGGGAGGGAGGAGCTGGGGTGGCAGCAGCCCCCTCTGCCGTCGTGCTTCTGATGCCAGGGCTCCTAACCTCATGACGGTGAATTGGAAGGGGTGGTTAAGGGGAGAGATGTCACAGAATGCTGAGTTTTGCACTGAAGGGAGGAAAGGGGAGTACGTGAGCTACCCTGGGCTGAGAGCATGTGAGTGGGTCCCTGGGCCACCTGCTGTCTATGGCCCGCCTGAAGCCCAGGAGCGGGTATCAGGGATCAAAGGGAAAGATCTGGGTGGGCAGGCCCTGGGGAGGCAGGATGGTATGCAGAACAACAGTTGGGTCTGAATCCCAACTCACCGGCTGTGTGGTCCTGGCTGAGCCTCAGTTTTCTGAGGCATGTGAATGCCATATCACCTGGCCTTTTCTGAGAGAGTGGGTTCTGGAGTCATTTGACTGGTGTGAGTCCTGCTTTTATCATTTTCTTGCAGAGTGACCTGGAACGAGTTGGTTAATCTCTATGAGCCTTACTCATTTTCTTCACTTGTAAAATGGGAACAGTAAAAGTACCTTCTCAGAGGTTGTGGAGATTGAGTGGGAAAATACAATAATGTATTGGACACTTAACGATGTATTAAGAGGATAGATCTCATGTTTACTGTTCTTATCACAATAAAATTTAAAAAGAATTTAAAGTGCGTATACAGCACTGTGTCTCGTATAAACGAAACACTCAGTGAATGGTAGCATTGATGATGATCATGATCATGGTGGTGATAACTTTAATTTTTATTATTAGTAACTGTCTTTGTGTGGTGACCAGTGGGAGAGTAAATGAATCAGCAAGTTGAGGCCCACTGTTGGGTGCTGTAGGGTCTCAGTGAGGATGGCTCCCAGATGGGACCTTTGGATATAAGCATCCATGGTGATAACAGTCACAGGTCACCCTCACTCAGCAAACTAGGCCTAGTGGCCCCAGGTGGGGGCCTCCTCTGCCTGGCACCTTTACCCGGCACTCAGCCCTGGATACTTGATTCTCTCCTCCCCCTGATGGTGCCCAGTGGAGCATGGGTGCTGCATCCAACTTTCCTGGACTACATTTGACAAGACTCACAGCATGAGGCCCCCTTCCAGCCTCTCCAGAAGGCTGTGACTTTTAGCATGGGAGGTGGTTGGCTGGGCGTGGCATGCATGCTAATGAGTGTTCACACACGTATGTGCACGCATGCTCACACACACATTCTCAAGCACATGCTCTCCAGCTGAGCTTCTTGGAGCCTCACATCCCTCCCCCAACCTCATCCCCTCCCCTTCCTCCCCCACCACAAAAGCCACAGGTAACAGCAGTCCCCAGCAATACAGAAGACGCAATGCAAAACCCAGAGGCAGGCTTCGTTGCCATGCTGTTTTAAGCATCTAGCAGGATGTGAGCCCAGGTGGCTAACGGCAGGGCTGACCAAAGAAAACTCTCCCTCCCTCCCCTCTGCCCTGCCCCCAACAGCAGGCTCAGTGACTTTGGGAAGGGCTGGGAGGTATGCTAAAGGATTTTACATGGTGCTCCACCAGGTCCCAACCAAATACTGTGTGTCCTTGGAGACGTCCCACCCATCTGGAGCTCAGTCTTCCTGGAAAATGGGGAAAGTCTTTCTGGAAAATGGGGAAAGCAGACTCACACAGGTTCAGCCAGCCCACACAGGTTCAAGACCATCCAAGGATGCTGGAGGATTTGACAGCCTTGTCACTGTTAGCTGCATTTTGGATACTTAAAAGAGTTCCGCATGTGCTGGCAAGTCAGGGATAGTGACTGGGCCCTGCTGCTGAGGTTGTTATCAACTTTGGGTAGGGTCATGTTCCAGAATCCTCCCCATACTCCCTCCTACCCCATGGCCAAATTGTTATGGTTTCACTCCCTGTCCTGTCAATTGGCATGGAGCCCACCCAGGGTTTAGAAGTGATGAGCTCACATGTAGGGCAGGTTGCTGTCCATGCCCCTTGTCTGGCTGGCCTTCCTGGTGGCAGTATGCAACTAGAAGACTCAGCCACCTTCCCTTCCTCTCCCTCTCCAGTCACAGCAAGGAGCCTAAAGGCAGCCCTTGCTCTTTCAGCCTGTGGACTGCAGCCAGGAGGGCACTGGAGGGCCAAGGGCAGGTTGGGATGGTCAGAAGCAGCTTCAAGGGTGTGGAAAGACCAGCAAGTCGGGAGCCGGTAGGGGTAGGAATAGCTCTGACTATATCCAGCAGGTGGCGATAGGGTGGGGCTCTTCAAGGCCATGGAGTCCCTGAGAGTAGGGTACTGCCTTAGATTGGTTTTGCGTGGGGGTGGTGGTAAGACCCTCTGCTAGGTTATAGGTTGGGCTTACTGGGCTCACAGGAGGAAAGCAACTAGCCGGCTCTCCTATCCCAGGGCTGGGGGTCGGGAGCCCAGGGTGAGGTGTACAAGCCTGGAGGGGGCTTGCCTGGGGCCAAGAAGCCCTGTGTCCCTGGGGCTTAGTTCCGGAAAAGGAGGCTGAAGGCAGTGGTTTCCTGGGCAATGGGCTGGTGGGGGCTCTTGGGGCGTGAGTGGTGCTGGCTGAGGGTTGCTGAGCTAGAGGTTTGGCCAGCCAGTCTGAGCCTCTAGACACTCCAGCCGAGGATGATAAGAGAGGAGACCACCAACAGAGGAGCCAAAGAGGTAGTGCGCAGGGCCCTGGCAGACAGGGGCTCCGTGTGTCGCTGCAACCACTGGAACTCCTCCTGCAGCTGGCGCCGCTGCAGCTCTGGGCCCACCTTCTCGCGGATGGTCTGGTAATAGTGGTTCAGGTACTGGAGCTGCAAAGGGAAGGAGGGGTGAGGGCCTCCCCAGGCCGAGCTGCCAAGAGATGAGGTCTTGGTGCCAGCCAGTCCTGCCCTATGGTTCTCCGGCTGCCCACCCTGGCCCAGGTGCCCACAGGGAGTGCACAGATCACCATGGGTCACCAGCCGTCGTCAGGTCACAGGCATTCTCTGGGGCTTTTCAGAGGCAATTCACCACAGTGGCTGTTTAGTGTCACAGTGACCCTCGTGGTGTGGGTGTGGGTGGGAGTGACTTTCAGGCCCAGGAATGAAAGTTGGGCAAGCATTATTAATTCCATTTTACAGAAGAAGGGACCAAGGCTTATTTTAGGACTTGAGGAGGCAGAGTCCAGAGATTCAGTCTCAGATTCCCCAGGAGTTCACCACCTGGCAGGTTGGTATGACCAGAGAGTTCTAGAAGCTTTGGGGTCTCTGGTGGGTAGAGGAGGGATGACTCAGTGTGTGCCAACAGTGTGGATCCTCCCAGGGGAGGAGAAGTGGCAGAAAGTCTTGGGGTAGAGGGAGCAGAGGCAAGAGAGGTGCAGGGTTGGGAAGAAGGCAGTCAGGAGCTTATGGGCTGAAAGACGGCCAGTGCTGAATGTCACTTACGTGCTCGGGAGACAGCAGGCTGATATCAATGAGGTTCCGGTCATAGGGCACCAAAGACACCACTTCAAAGGTCAGGTAGGACCCTGGATACTGGGGTGCCACAGGGGAGGTGGCAAAGCAGGAGACTGAGTGAGTAGAACATGCTTGGCTGAAGGGAAGGAGGGAGTGCTCCACTCAGAAGCCATGGGCACAGGGAACTGACCCTTGTCAAGCCTGAGACTCCAGGTAGGTCTGAACCTACCATCCCCTCATCCACCTCCCCCCACCCGGGTCTGCCACTCAGCACCTCACCTCTGGTGCTTTTTAGGCTTGTCTATCTCTAAGTGTGTGCGTGTATAGCACCACAGGGGTTTGTTAAATACAGAGATTACAGGGTCCACCCCCCCAGACCACTGGAATGACAACCTTCTAGTACAGGCCTGGGGACCTACATTTAAAAGATAAGTTATTAGGTTTTCATATCCATTTAACCTATGTCCTTATCTATTTCTCTCTCTCTATCCAAACTGCTTTGTGTCTGTCAACTGATGTATCTATAGAGAGAAGTATAAAGAAGAATAGGCCATAATTCCCATTTCCCAGAGATCCCTTGCATGTTTGTGCTTTGAAAGTTCAAACTACAAAAAGATACCCAATAAAAATGGCAAGTCCCCTCCCTGCCCGGTTTCCTTCCTGAAAACATTTAAGACATATGTGGTAATTAACCATTAATTAACTGTTTCAATCCACACAAAACGGATCCTACCACATGCTTTTCTGCACCTTCTCTACACCCTGTTAATAGTAAATGTAGGAGAGCGCTGCATATTAGCACAGGGATAGCTACCTCACTCTTTTTTCTTTAGGATTTTATTTATGTATTCATGAGAGACGCAGAGAGAGAGAGAGGCAGAGACATAGGCAGAAGGAAAAGCAGGTTCCCTGTGGGGAGCCCAATGCGGGACTCGATCCCAGGACTCCAGGATCATACCCTGAGCCGAAGGCAGAGGCTCAACGGCTCAACCGCAGAGCCACCCAGGCGTCCCTACTTCACTCTTTTTTTTTAAGGGCTGCGTAAGGGCCCATAGTATGCAGATGATGATTTATTTCATCAGTGGTGGATACTTAAGCTGTTTCCACTTCATTTTTTACTATGACCATCGATGCTACAATCCACATCAATGTATCTTGATGGGACCTTCTGGGACTAGATCCAGAAGACACATATCTGGCAGAGGGATTGTTGGGACGAAAGGTGCAGGCATTTTAAATAGATATTTTGATGGATGTTGTCAAATTGCCCTCTAGAAAGATTGTATCAATTTGTACTTCCTCCAGCAGTACGGTGAGAGGGTGAGAGGGCCTGTTTCCTCATAGATTCACCAGTCTTGGGAATCATCAAAATCTCTCATTGTTTGCCAATCAGGTGAAACATGGTCATCTATTGTTGACTTGATTTGTGTTTCTTTAAGAATAAAGTCGAGCATCTTTGCATGCTTATGGGTCACTTGTATTGATCTTAGTGAGTTGCCTCTTCATGTCCTTTGCCTGTTTCTAATTCTGTTTTCCCTGCTTTTGTCTTACTGATTTGTAAAAAGCTCATGGTAAAAGAAGGAAATGCATGTTTTCCCTGTTGTGCATGCTCTATTTGTCATACATCTTTTGACTTTGTTTGTGGTATAGCTTCCATGTAAACATTTTTTAAAAAAGATTTTACTGGGGATCCCTGGGTGGCTCAGCGGTTTGGCGCCTGCCTTTGGCCCAGGACGCGATCCTGGAGTCCCGGGATCGAGTCCCACATCGGGCTCCCGGCATGGAGCCTGCTTCTCCCTCCTCCTGTGTCTCTGCGCCTCTCTGTCTCTCTCTCTATGTCTATCATAAATAAATAAATAAATCTTTAAAAAAAAAAGATTTTACTTTATTTATTTGAGAGAAAGAGAGCCTGCGCACATGAGTGGAGGAGGAAGCAGCAGAGGGAGAGGGAGAAGCAGACTCCCCGCTGAGCAGGGAACCCCACGAAGGACTCCATCTCAGGACCCCGGGATCATGACCTGAGCTGAAGGCAGACGCTTAACTGACTGAGCCACCCAGGCGCCCTTCTATATAGACAGTTTCGCATTTAATTTATTAATCTTTTTCTTCACGGCTTCTGGGGTTTGGATAGAAAGGCCCATTTCCACCCTGCGATTATAAATGAATTAATATAGATTTTCTTCCAGATCTTTGATGGTTTTACCTTTAAATCTTGATCTATTTAGAATTTTATTTTGGGGTACCAGTCAGGTTCTTCACTTTATTTATTTATTTTTCACTTTAGTAGCCCCCCCCCAACGATTGGCCATTTGTTCCCCCTGCCCATTTATTAATCTTTCTTGTCTTCACTGTTTTGAAACACCAACTTTATTATGAATTAAATTCCCATTTTGTTTATAGAAATTGGGGAGGTGCCTGGGTGGCTCAGTTGGCTAAGCATCCAACTCTTGATTTGGGCTCAGGTCACGATCTCAGGGCTGTGGGATCAAGCCCTGCATCAGGCTCCACCTTCAGTGTGGAGCCTGGATAGGATTCTCTTTTTTCCTCTCCCTCTGCCCCTCTGTCACCTCTTAAAAAAAGAAATTAGAGGATGTATTTCTGGATTAGCTATTCTGTTCCACTGTTATATCCGTCTCTCCCATCTCTAGTGCCATACTGTTTTTGTTACAGCAGCTTCAAAGTGTGGGGTGATATCTGAAAAGGCTAGTTTCCCTTATTGATCTTCTTTTGCAGAGTTTTCATAACTACCTAGCTATTTTTGCATGCTTATTTTTGCAAGTAAACTTTGCCATCATTTTGTGAAATTACAAAAGCATCCATTTAGCACTGAAATTGAGGTTGTCTTGAATTTACAGATTAATTTTGGGAGAAATGACATCTCCATAATATTGAGGTGTCTCTTCCAGAGAGCACCATTTACTTAAATCTTTTTTATACCCCTCTGTAGCAATTTTCTCCACATAAGTCTTTTAAAGTTTATATGCAGATATTTTATCCTGTTGGTTGCTAATATAGGGCATCTTTATATCTAACAAGCTCTTCTGGTGATTACTCTGCACCTTGAGAACCAATGACTTAGGGCAGGGATACTGATTCATTTGGTCTAGAGTGGGACCTGGGCATTGGCATTAAAACCAAAAAGCTCTTCCGCTGATGCTGATATTATAATGTACAAACAGGTTTGAAAAACTCTGAGTTATGGGGTTTTTCTGGAGTGGAGGAAACTCCAAATAAATTCATGTCCATCAATAAAATGCCTCTTTCCTTTGACCTTCCAAAGTCACTGCCATGCAGTCACTGCCATGTCTACAGCTCTAGCCTGTCTCAGAAGCACTTTACCTTGGTCTTTGCTTCTACCACGACAGCCACATCTTCAATACGTATCCCAAATTCTCCATCCTGATAGTAGCCAGGTTCTAAGAGACACAGAGATGTTGGTGGTATTAAGCAGGAGGGGGATTCAAGCCCGTGTTTCCTGTACCAATCGAGGAGTGGCTGGAGGACCCAGCTGCCTGGCTGCCCCTGGCTCAGGCAGGCCCACCACGGACCACGCGGAGGTAACTTGCTAGGCCTTGTAGCCCAGCAGGGAAGACTTAAGAGCTTACTTCAATTGTCGAGGCACTCCCATCTCCTGGTGTGCTACTGTCCTGTTACCCCAGCATTTGACTGGAGACTCCAGAGTTTGGACTGCCAGGAACCAACTCCCAAGGGCAAAATAAGGTGTTTGAGCTGAAGGGTTTTAGGGTTTGGGTGGGACAATGTGCTTGGGGCTGGGAGTGCTGGACCCCAGAGGGGTCCATGCTTGGCAAGCTCCCTGAAGGCTGGTGCTCCCTAGACTGCAGTTCTGGGCCAGTCTTAGGGTGGAGAGGGGGTAGAAGAACCCAAGAGCCGTACCAATGGAAGTGAACATGCCCTTGGCCATGGGGATGTTGCCAGACTGGAATCCCACTGGCCCTGGAAAAGGAGATGTAAGCATGGTATCAATTCTCCCATACTCACCAGCTTGGAAACTAGCAGGCTCTGGGGAGGACCAGATAACTGGGGAACCCTAGGGCATCTCTAGCAGCACTTGTCCACCACGTCATTGTCTACCTGGGGCTGCTATGGGGACCAGACTGGCTCTGCTTTTTATTTCTCTGCCATCTATGCCAGCTAGCCCCTAGGCCTTGACCTGCCACTCCTATCTGAGGCCCTCCTGGATACCAAGCAGGCAGCAGGAAGGGCCAGTTGCTACCATTTCTCACTTACCCTGTGGAGCATCACCTCCTACCAGCTGGATAACCCTGGGTGAGTCACTGCATCTTTGTGGGTCTTAGTCATTACCATACCTGTGAAATGTTCTACGTCCTTCATGGGGGGGGGGACCCAGAGAAGCGTAGAAGAGACACCTACACTCGTGCACACACAGGAAGTTGCCAATGCCATGGCCTGTTCCATGACCATAATTAAGCCCAACATCCCACAAAGCTCTTCGGGCAAATATCTCCATCATTCGCCCTGGAAGAGAGATGGCCCCAGTCAGTTGGCTGAACCCTAGACTATCTGCTTTGCCCTTTCCTGCTCTCTTGTCCCAGAGCTAACTACCAAGATGGTACTTTTGGAGAATCACTCCTGGGAGGCAGTTTAGCATGTGCTTTTTCCAGCACATCCTACATTGTACCTAATTACCTGGACTGATGACTCTACTAGAGTTTCTCCCCATCTATCAAGAAATCTGCTTCCTCTAAGAATCCTTCCATGACTGTTGTAACCCACAGTGACCTCTCCCTCCCCTCTGAGGAGGCCATATGCCTGGGTTCAAGACGTGGCTCTCCCAACAACAACCCTCTGTGTGACCTTAGACAAGTTACTTTCACTCTCTGGGCTGGATTTTCTCATCTATACAATGGATGCAATGATAATAAAATTCCTGCCATGCTAGCCTTCCCAGGTGGCAGTCTGGGTCCAGTGAAATCAGGGTGTGAGTCTCTGGGTCCAGCCTGGTTTCCAAAACCCACCTGATGTACTAGCAGGAAAGACGAGTCTGGACAGATCGATATTTCCTATCAACACGCGGGTGTATGCCTCCTGATGAGGAGAGAGAGAGGTAACGTGGTGCGTAAGAGGAGAATCCTGGGAGTTTCCAGCTATGTGTGGGCCTAGGCCTACGGGGGGGCTGTGTTGGGGGAGGTGCAGGCTCACGTGTGGTCACCCCGGTTCTGGAAAATAGCCAGAGGCAGCTGAGGGGAACCCATCAAAAAGCTGGAGCTTGGTCCATATGATTCTCTTTGGCTGGTTCCCAAGGGACGCTTATAAATGGTGGTGGACTGAGAGCCAAACTCCCCAAGCTAGAATCCTGACTTGGCCGCTCACAAACTCTGAGACCTTGGGCAAGTTTCCTTATTTGTAACAGAATGATCACAGTACCAGCTCATGAGGTTGTTGAGAGGAGTTAGGTAGACTCATGGCATACAAGGTGCTTCAAATAGAGTAAATGTTCAAATACGGGTCAGAGCTATTATCACTATTATGATTACCCTTTGGTTTGCTTAAGGCCTTATGTTTGGGTTGGGGCTTCATAATCTGGCAGGTCAGCCTTGCTTGGCTGGGCTGGTTTACCTTGTGGATAAGGGGAGGGAAGTGGGCTGCCAGTGACCTCTTTGCTCCTCGGGGCAATGTGATAAATCCCTTTCACCACACACACACACACACACACACACACACACACACACAGGCTTGTCATCTTGTGTACAACAGCCTGGGGCAGTGGACGCAACCCACTAAACTGTGAGCTCCTTGAGGCCTGGCCAGCTCTGGTTTTTTTCTCTCTTGCCAGCACCATGTCTGAGCCACAGTCTGCTTGCTGAATGCACGAATGTGGCCCCCTGTTCCCCACCCACCCAAAGGTCCCCGGGGCACATAGAGGATGTCCCAGCCTCTGCTCCAGGTGGGCCAGCCCTCACTGCTTTCTGAAAACCTCCAGCCTCTTTCTACCTCCACCTCTGAGACTGCCTGTGCTATTTCTCAGTGCCTGGAATGCCTTTTCCCCCTCCTTTCTGCTGCGTACAGGGCTAGGCACACAGACAGCACTAAGTAAATATTTGTTCACTGATTTACTGAAATGGAATGATGATGAACTGGGGCTGAGGCCCTGCTGGTGGCTTGAACTATCTATGGGTAAGTAGCTAGGAGCCCTGGGTTTTCTGGTTCTAACTTGCTGTGTGACCCCGGGCAAACTACTTAACCTCTCTGGGCCTCAGTTTCAGCCTCTGTAAAATGAAGGGCTCTTGCTGGAGTGATTGCTTGGATGTCCCTTGGGGAAAGGTGGGTAGGGGAATTCTGGGTCCAATGCTTACCTTTTGGAAAGCCGAGGGGGTCCCCCAGTGGACTGTTCTGGTGATGTCTGTGGTTCCATCCCTGCAGAGAAGGAAAAATCAACATATATAGCTCTGCTGAACACTTGAGGGTAGGGATTGTGGTCCTGTGCTTCCCATGTGTTTTCCACTGCGGTTCAAGTGGCAGGAGTGGAGTTGGGGGGAGGTGAGTTAGGGATAAAGGAAGAACACAGATGCCATTCTCAAGCTCCCATCTTCAGCATCTGTGCATAAAGGGACTCTGCACAGCTATTAAGTTCAAAATTGCTATGTTGTCTGAAAATCCTGATCTGCAACATACATAATCTGCCCCCAAACCTATTTTGGCCATTTTATAAAGCAGAGTTTCTTGGGTCAGTCTGGCTTTATTTATTTATTTTTTTAAAGATTTTGTTTATTCATGAGAGACACAGAGAGAGGCAGAGACATAGGCAGAGGGAGAAGCAGGCTCCATGCAGGGAGCCTGATGTGGGACTCAATCTTGGGACAAGGGATCATGCCCTGAGCCAAAGACAGACCCTCAACTGCTGAGTGTCAGTCTGGCTTTCAAAGGAATCTTTCTTCTAGGCTTTCAGAGAGGCAGGAGGGAGGGGAAGTCCCATTTTTACCAGCGGAGAAACTGAGGTTCAGAGAGATCATTATATTCTTTCTTACACATTCGCACGGTTATTTACCATTTCTAGAACACTCCTGCAGCTCCCTGGGAAGGGTAGCAGAGCAGGCCGCGTTATCCTTATTTCCCAGATGAGGCAATCGAGGCCATGAGCCATCTCCTTTCCTGAACCTCAGTGAAGCCAGGCCTGGAACAAATGCTGACTCTCTACACAGTCCTCTCCTTGTAAACATGGATCTGATCCAAGGACTTGCTTAGAGTCCCAGGGAACTGAAGCCAGAAACCAAAAAGTCTGACTTTCAACCACCAGCGGCAGCTGTGCCCTCAGATGGCCCCTGTGGCCACCACCAGGGAAGGGGAGGGGAAATATGGCCCCAGGGCCCTGGGGATTCCTCCTTGGGAGCAGGTCACAAGGCGTGGCAGACTTCTTTAGAAGGAGAGAAGAGGAAGTGAGGTGACCAGTTCCCCAGCCTCACCCTGATCTGAGCATGCCCCAATCCAGCAACGCCCCACAAATCCACTTCCTCTTTGCACGTTGGCCGTCTCAAGTACATAGTACATGCAATGCCAAGCTGGTGACGCTGTGCTCAGAACAAGAGCCATTCTCATTAGCACATTCACCATTTCCACAGGATAGAGAATGGGAATCAGTTTGAAATGACTCCTTGGTCCTCCATCAGTTCAGTACACTCCTTCCTCCCTGCACCAACCCTGTCCAAGCTTTCCATAATCCACTTGCTTCCTAGATGAGAAAGGGGAAAATAATCTATTGGTTCATCTTATCTCAACTTCTGTGTGAATGATTGGTCACACTTTTGGGAAAACTGGGGTTAGTCTATTTTGCATGGTTGTTCTGTCTGGGTGTTCAGGTTGTTCATTGTACAAGGGTAACACATCTAAAGTTGGGTCCCAGGCACTTTATGGTTATATACGAATTTCAATGAGAGCACACAGGTGGATATACAGATTGTGGAATGCTGGAGCAGGGGGACAGGGTCCTCCTACGTAGTTCTGCATGGTCATGTGCACACTCAGAAGAGCACTCACACATATCTACTCGCACACACATACCCATGCTGATAAGTGTGCCCTGTTTCCTGTGCTCCAGGCATTCCCTGAAATTGCTCTTCTTACCTGCCTGCTGCTCTTGGAGGCCTAATCTCACCCCCCCCACTCCAGCCAGACATGGTTACCTCATCTGTGCAGTGTGGGGAGAAGTGACTGAGGAGAATGCATGCTGCTGGTGGCATGGGGCCTGTGTCTGGGGTGTGCACAAGTAGGTGAGAATATGGGTGCGGTGTTTGTGCAGCCAGGCAGGGCTGCTAAGCATGGCTGTTCAGACTGTGTCATAATATGCTGGCTTCAAAAACATTTTACTTGAGCAAGGAGAGATGTTTTCTGATTCTCACAGAGGTGCTGCGTGGGCAGCCCCACTGTTTTGGCTTGTGTGTGTTTCCCACTGTGCAGGGGTCCCCAAGTGTGAAGATGGGAATGATGCTCAGGCTCATTCAATCATTCAATCCAGGGCTCTCCTTTTTCTCAGAGGACTCACACTTGGGAAGGGAAAGCTGCAGCCGGCTCTTGGGGGGCCTTGGGTGCCTAAGCTGAGGTAGTTGGCCAGGGCAGTGTGGGGAATACATACCAGTATTGCCCCCCGGAATCCAGCAGGTACATCTCATCTGAAGACAGCTTCCGGTGCTGCTCCTTGGTCGGACTAGGAAAGGGAGAACCACTGAGAAGTGAGCAGCCTAAGCCTGCACTGGGCAGGGTGGGGGTCCTGAGTGGAAGCAGGGGCACCCCCTCACCCCTTACTTCCCCACGGGCCCTGGGGGAGTGTTTGATGGATGCCACTAATGTCCTCAGTGCACATCTGTTGATCTGGTACCTCACCAATTAAGGTCCTGGTCCCCAGGAAAGAGCCCAGAATGCGGGAGCCTAGAGAGCTTCGGAGAGCATCCAGTGCCGCCATCTCCTTCTACACAAGGGACACAGGCCTGCAGAGTCTCAGGGGCTTGCAGGAGGCCATGTGGCTAAAGCTGAGAAGGAGCTGGGACTGGACCCAGATGCTTAGCCCCATTCTCTCTGTTTCTCTCTTTCTCTCTCTCTTCCTCTAACTTTCTGCAGCCTCTGGGAGCAGAGGGCCCTAAGAAGCCAAGACACAGGACGGGGTGGGGGTGGGGGTCCTCGAGGGTGGGGCTGGAGAGCAAGAATTGGTAGGGCCAAGGAGTTCCTCCCCTGTTACTCTCTAGTGGAGGAGAAGGGGCTGGGCCAAGGCAGCTGCAGGCTTGGGAGACTCCAGGGAGGGAATTCTAGGATAGAGCAGACTGGCCCATGGAGGGCATCTGATCTCTTCCTGCTGTGCCCGTGCCAGGCTAAGGCATTCTGGTCTGCTTGGGCCCCCAAATTCCATGAGGCAGTCCTGCAGGTGTCTGTTTTCTATGGAGCTAAACATCTGGTTAGCCTGCCTCTGGGCCCACCTTCGTTGGCTCAGGCTGAGTAAACAGGCCTTTTTGCCTGTGTATTTGAGAGCTTTAAGAATTAGCTAATATAAATAACTCACAGGAAGCCAAGGAAAAGCATTCAGCAGCAGCCCTAACTCCCTTCCAGATCCCTCAGCACTGTGTGCTCACAAAGTCTCAGTCTTTTGTGGTGAACAACCGTTTGGCCTTTCAATTTCAAGAAGACTCTGGGTCTCTGACTGAGCTCCGCTGCCCACCCGGAGCCTCCACAATACCCATGGCCTCAAACCGTAAATGTGGACCTGGGTCCCAGAGCACTCCGTCCTTCACACCGCCCCCCAGCCCCCCAGGATCCCACCGCACAAGCTCTAGAAAATTGCTTCTGAAGTACCTGTAGTGAGCCAAGGCAGCATTCAGGCCACTAGCAGAGATGGTTTCGAAACTGGGTCCAGAGGAGAAGTCTTCCTCTCTGCAAAGTACACGGCGGGAATGGTCAACAGACGGGTTCAGAAACTAGGCTGGGCCCAGGGTATCTGATCAGGGCAAATGATGCATGGCTGCCTCTTCCTCAGCCAGACTCCATTTGGCTCTCCTAGCCCCACCTCCTGGCACCATCTTCCCAGGCTCCAGTCTGTCAGCTACAGAGCATTCACGGTCAGACAAGGAGGGATTGTAGGCATTAATTATTCCCCCTCCACCTCCATTTTACAGATGGGACAATCAAGGCCCGTTGTCCCACAGTGAGTTTGTGGTAAAGCAAGAATGAAGAAGAAACCTAGCTCCTTATGTCTGAAAGCTTCCCCAGCCCCAGAGCAGCATCCTGCACCTCAAACCTACAGTTTGCTTACAGCCTGGGCCAAGCATGCCCTTAGGGGACTTCACTCCCCAACTGGATATTTTCAAGTGGTCCAGGAGCCCCACCTGGCCTGACCCAGCCTCCACCCTCCCTAGCCTTACTCCTGGGGTCTGGGGGAGAGGGTCTGTGCCCGAAGCAGACACTAGGGGGCAACTGATGGGTGGTGGCCCTTCAAGTTGTCCCGCTTTAAGCTGGGCCTGGGGACTGTCATCAAACAGGCCCTGCCCAGCTCAACTCCTTGTTCCAGAGAGGCCCCCAAATACAAGGAGTGCCTGACTTCCCCCCGAAGTAAGGAGACCAAGTCCTCCTCCTTGCCCCCACCCCCCACACTTAAAGATAGTCCATCCGGAAGGTCGGAGGTGGTTCTTCACCCGCGGAACTTGTCCAGCAGCTCTGCCCCTGAGAACTCATCCACCGTGCCTTTGGGCACATTCTTCTCCAGCCAGACCAGGTAACGGATCACAGCCACGGCATCCCGCACCTGGGGCAGCAAGCAGAGAAGCCGGCTGACAAGTGCTCGCAGCCGGGGCTCTGGGAGCAGGAGATCAGGTGGCTGCCCTGGGAGCTGAGCTCTACACACGTGAGGCTTTCCCTGACTATTTGATAATATTAAAGGATTTTTGTTAAAATTTATATATGATCATAGTGTGGTTATGTTTTGAAAAGAGTTCTTATCTTTCAGAGATACTTACTGAAGTGCTATCATTTAGAGATACTAGTGTTGACAGAAGAAACTGTATGGTATCTGGGATTTGCTTTAAAACCAGCCAGTGGGGATGCTTGGGTGGCTCAGTGGTTGAGCTTCCGCCTTTGGCTCAGGACGTGATCCCAGGGTCCTGGGATCCAGTTCCACATCAGGCTCCCAGCAGGGAGCCTGCTTCTCCCTCTGCCTGTGTCTCTGCATCTCTCTCGAATAAATAAAATCTTTAAATAAATAAATAAATAAATAAATAAGCCATCATGAAATAGGCAATATGGATGGACCTTGAGGGCATTATTCTGCCTCCCTCTCTCTGTCTCTTGTGAATAGATAAATAAAATCATCTAAAAAAATAATAAATAAAACCAGCCAGTGGCAGAGGGTAGGAGTGCGTAGGCAAGGAATGCAGTGTAGTAAACTAAATGGCCACAAGCTGCAAAGTGTTGAAGCCAAGGGAGGGTGGCTGGCGGTTATCATGCTATTTTCTCTATTTTTGTATATGCTTAAAATTTTCTCTAAGAAAAAGTTTTGTAAAATTAGGCGATTTCTTCTCATTTGAACAGAAATATCCAAAAGCCATCCTCTTGCCCTGGTGGGGAAATCAGGATAGCTAACACTTAATTTAACATTTGGGAATGTGCCAGGCAGTGATCAAAGATCTATCTATCTATCTACCTATGATTCAGTATAATTATATTTATTATATGTTATTGATATAATTATATAATTCTGTTTATATGTGTATAATCATTTATTTATTTTTATAATTTATTTATTTATTTTTTATTTTTTTATTGGAGTTCAATTTGCCAACATATAGCATAACACCCAGTGCTCATCCCATCAAGTACCCCCTCAGTGCCAGTCACCCAGTCACCCCCATCCCCCGCCCACCTCCCTTTCCACCACCCCTTGTTCATTTCCCAGAGTTAGGAGTCTCTCATGTTCTGTCTCCCTCTCTGATATTTCCCACTCATTTTCTCTCCTTTCCCCTTTATTTCCTTTCACTATTTTTTATATTCCCCAAATGAATGAGACCATATAATGTTTGTCCTTCTCCGATTGACTTATTTCACTCAGTATAATACCCTCATATATTTATATAATTTATATACTCACTATACATTTATATAAGTCCACATTTCTATTTATATGTCTATACTTATTATATGTATGTGAATGTATATATGTACACATATTTATATCTGATTATAAATTATATATTATAATTAAAATGTTAATTACATTTTACTTGTATAATTTATATATATTATCTATTATATAACATATATGTTAATTTGTCTATTTAATCCTCACCACAACCCTATGCTGTAGATTTTTGTTATGATATTCATTTCGCAGATGAAGTAACTGATGCCCAGAGAGGTAAAGTAACTAGCCAGGAGGTGGGTAGATGAGCTGGGATTTGAACTCAGACCTCTAGCCCCAGGGCCCAGGCTCTAGACCACAGTACCAGGCTTGGAATAAGGGAGTGAAGCACAGGTGGGTGTCCAGGAGCCTGGTGTCCACTTTTATGTTTCATTGAGCTTCTTCAGGTTTGTTGGCAGGGTCTCCTTCCTAACTCATCAGGCAAGGAGTTCCCAAAAGGCTGGACTGCCTGCCTGTGACTTACGTGGCTGGCCCTGAGGAGGGCCTGCTCCTTGCTGTTTTTCACTGCCTTGGTCACCATCACTGGGGAGTAGGTATCTTCTATGAGTTTCTCCTGTCATGGGCAGAGAGGAAGAGATCTGGGAGCATCTCCAGAGTACAGTGGGGTTTGGAAAGGTTTGGCAGGAAAGCCCAGCTAAGGGGAGACTTGCCATTCCCTAGATTGCCAGTAACTTTTCTTTCCTGTGCTTTCTGGCTCCCTAGGTCTCTCCCAGTCTTCTGTGTCCAGCTTAACCTTCCCTCCCTGCCTCCCTGCCCCTGGATCCTGGTAGCGCTCTGGGATGGATCAGAGCCTAGCCTCTGCTAGTCAATGGGCTATTCTAACAATGCGAGTTTTGTGCATGTGTATCACAACAAATACACATTTACTGAGTGCCTGCTGTGTGCTAGACACTGGGCTTTACATGTACTATCTCCTCTAATATCTTTGGAGCAACTCCTCTGAGGTCAGGACTCTTATGACCATTTTACAGATGAGGAAACAGAGGTCCAGACTGGCTAAGTCACTCGTCCAAGTTCATTACATAGTTCAGGACAGAACCAGGATTCAGTCTCAGGTTTGGTGACCTCAAAGCCTCTGCTCTACCAGGCTGTACTCCGTCTAGTCTCCTCGGTAATCTTTCTGTGGATAGACATCTGCTCCCTCTCTTTCCATCCGTTCCCAGGGAGCCCTAGCAAGGGGACTGAGCAACTGCCTCAATGGCTGGGAGGCTGTGGCCCCACTTTAGGTTGAGAATTATCAGGGCTGGAGTGGGAGACAGGGGGTGAGCTCAGCAAACCGACCAGAGGTATCACTTCATAGAGCCCATATGTAGTATAGCTGGTCCCGATCCAGATCTTCACGTCTCCAGAGGCATAGGTCTGGACACTGCCACGGACTTGGCTGTAATTTTCAATTTGCACACACATGGAGCCCGAGCAGCTGGAGTTCAGGTACTTCAGGGTCTCGGAGTCAAGGCAACCCTTGTTTACAAATAGCCTGCATGAGGAGGGAGGACCAGGAGGGTCCTGAGGGACAGGACAACGCGAAGGACAAGAGTCCTTTTGTTCCTGGAGGTCAGAGGAACCGCACCAAGGAGCCAAGCAGACCAAATTTGGAGTAGGTGGGAATTCAGGTCAAGGGGTCAGGAATAGCTGACTGGAGGCTTCCTAGAGGATCCTGTTGGGGCAGGCAGCAGGCTCTTGGGAAGGCTGCACATTAGAGCAGGGTAGGTGGGGTGGCAGGAGAGGGGTGGCAATTGGAAGAAGTCCCAGAGAGCAAGCCAAGGAAAAGCCGTACCTGATGGAGGAGTCTGTAAGCAGTGTGTAGGAATAGAAGAAGGGGTTATAAGGGATGTCACTGCCTCGAAGGTTGAAGAGCCCTGGGAAAGAAAATTGATGGAGACTTTTTGAGGCTGATCTGCCTGAGGCAAGTATATGTCACACCTTTGTCTCACAGTTTGCTTTGCCCACCCCCTCTCCCTCCCACCAAAGATTCCCAGCAGTCTGCCTGCACATCTGCCTTGAAATGTTTCTCAGGTTTTATTTTTTGGGGGGGGGGCAGCGTCTTTGAGGCACTGATGAGAGCTGTGGACCCTTTGTCCCAGAAAAACGAAGATATCCAGCCAGCAATCAGCATAGTTTCGGTGGATTCCCAGTGGAATCTGAAGCTCAGAAACGGGGTCAGGTAAGAAGCCCTGAGCCACATTGGGATAGAATCAGGCTGCACTGGGTGCCAAAGCCGGGAGAATATGGATGCCCTGGCTGGGTGGCCAGGCTGATGGCAGGTGTTAGCTGGGCCTCTTTCTCTTTGTGAGAGAGCCTTTGCCTCTGTGCTCAGCCCATTCCTCTGATGGCCTGTGGGCTGGCTCCAGCTGGCTCTGGGCCTCCTGGTTTTCTTCTTCAGCAGACATGATCTCCTGCCCCCTCATTCTCCTAGTTCCCACAGGTCATGGCCATGGAATTCACGGACCCCATGGTTATATGGTGATTGAGGGGAGAAGTCCTGTGCTGCAGGGCCATGAGGCTTGGGGATTGGGGAAACTCAAGTGCCCACCCGTGTCCACAAGTCCATACTCACAGGCTGTCTCATCGAGTGCCGACAGAAGGACGGCTGTTGGGCCCTTGCGATGCTTCTGCATCTGGCTGCGGATGTCAGATACCTTCTCCTTCCAGGTGCTCCCTAGAAGTAAAGGAGCCCAAAGAAAGCATAAGTGACAGACTTTCCCTCTGGCACTCTGTTCCTGATAGTGCTCCCTGGGGGCAATCGTTTTCCATTTCTTTCAAAGCAATAGAAAACTTTCTCCAAACAAACTCTTGACTGTGTAGCACGACTCTTTGAACCTACTGTCTGGGTTCAAATTCTGTCCCTGCTATTACTAGTTGTGTGACCTTGGACAAATTACTTAACCCCTCTGTGTCTTATTTGGCATACCTATAAAATGAGGATGGATTATCATAAGAGTATCTATGTCTATAGGGTTGTTATGGGGATCAAATGAATTACTCTTTGTAATGCACATAGGATGGTGTCTTGGTGTATGGTAAGTCTGCTGTAACTTTCTGATCAATAAATAGGTGTGCAGAACACAGCTCCAAGAGAGCAGCCTTAGTCGAAGGGCAAAGGGTTGGTCATGTTCAAGCCTCTTTTTTTGAAATAACCTGGTGCCTAATTAACCACAGGTCCTTGAACATTGTCTTAATCCTTATTTAACCCATTTTACAGATATTGAGACTTCAGGGAGGAAAAGTGACCTGTCTAGGATTTCACAGCTAGTGAAGTGTAGAGCTGAGATTTCTACCCAGGTCTGTTTGATCACACAGCTCACCCTCTTACTTGATATGGACCCTGGACTATCTTGCTAACATGTCAGTCCACAGACTTGTCCTTAAACTCTGTGCCTCAGAGCTGTCCTTCCCAGGATGCTTGTACCTTGGCTCTAGTTTTCATCTTTTATCCCTACTCTCTGTAATGCACATGAAGAGTCTGTCCCTAGGCACGGCTCAGAATTTGCTGGCAGAAGGTACTAAACATTAAGGATCCCGGTTGGGCTCAGAGATTAGGCATGAGTAACTTAATGCTATTTAAAAAAACTTCATGCAAACAGGTAAAAACTATCCAACAAGAGCCAGAGATTTGGGTATGATACTGTTTAAGGATTATTTTATTTTATTGTAGTAAAATATACATACCATAAACTGTATCATTTTAATCACTTTAAAATGCACAATTCAGTAGCTTTAAGAACATTCACATGATTGTGCAACCACTACCACTATCTAACTCCAGAACTAATTCCAGAACATTCTTATCATCCCATAAGGAAACTCTGTAGTCATAAGGCAGCCATTCCCCATTCCCCTCAGACCCTTGGAAACCATTAGTCAGCTTTCTGTCTCCATCTCTATGGATTTGCCTCTACTGGATATTTCATACAAATGGTACCATGCACTATGGGGCCTTTTCTGGCTTCTTTCTTTTTTTTAATTTTTATTTATTTATGATAGTCACAGAGAGAGAGAGAGAGAGAGAGAGAGAGAGAGAGAGAGAGGCAGAGACACAGGCAGAGGGAGAAGCAGGCTCCATGCACCGGGAGCCCGACGTGGGATTCGATCCTGGGTCTCCAGGATCGCGCCCTGGGCCAAAGGCAGGCGCTAAACCGCTGCGCCACCCAGGGATCCCTCTGGCTTCTTTCACTTAGAATTATGTTATCAAGTTTTATGAACGTGATACATTTGCATGACAACAAGCAAAGGCAAATTTAAATTGTCTGATGCATACAGATATCTTTGATTAACTTTGCACAGTCTTCTCTTTGCCCTTTGCCCCCTTTAAAGACTATCTGTTGCTGGAGAGAATGTCTCTCTTGTCTCTGTAAGCTTAGGGACTCAAGAAGTCTTCTTGGACTTCCAATCCCAGTTTTGGCTCTTTCTTGAAGACTAGCCATCAATAAAGGCTCAGCATTCCATCACTTGTGGGCCATAAGGAATCCCACGTGAATTCTCCCTTGGTCCCTGGAAGCTTTCCCTTCTCTATCTCCTCTCCCTCCCAACATAACTGCGCCCTTCTTTATCTGAGAGGGATGTGTTTTATTTATGATGGCAGAGTCCTGGATAGCAAGTTTCCTTAAAAACTTTTTTGAGATGCCAAATGATTCTACGAGCTATATCAGAATGGATAAAGAAAATTGGGCACGATTTTAGCTTGTTTCATCAGCCTTGCTATTTTGAAATTCCCCTCTTGCTTTCTTGACTCCTTTTCAAACAAGAAATGTGCATGGACCTGCGTGCGGAGACGGGCCTCTTGGATTGCCCAATATTCTTAGGAATCCACATCCATTGGCTCTTTCAGAAATCCTAGGGAGGTAGGGGTGGTGGTGGCCAAGACAGTGATTCATCATCAGTAGCCTGGTCCAGTCAGGATTTTAGATACTACTTACCAGAATTGTAGAGAATGCTGTTCTTTTATGACATTTTTAGATGGTATCGATGACATCAATGAACATTATCGGTGTTAGAATTTTGGGTGGGGGGGGTCAGTTAACTTTCTTTTGTGGTCTGGCCAAAATCTGAACCCTAATTTGTACCATGGACTGACCTTGAATTTAGTTATATACTTCCTTTGTCAGCCTGGCTCACCTGACCCCAGTCATACCACAGGAGGGCCAGAAGTCAACAACCAGACAGACAATTCATATCATGTTTTTTCCTTCTCTTCAAAGGGGTAGGGTTCTTTTTTTTCTTTTCATCTTGCTCTGACTCCTTTGTTTCCTCTCTTCCTGTTCCCTCTTGCTTCAAATCCTAACACTACTTATTCCAGCATTTTCTAAATACGGTCTGAGGACCTTTGATTCAGGCTCTTTGAGATGAGGGGCCCCAGACATCTGCTTTTTAAATAAGCATCCCAGACTATTTGGGTGCACAGGAAGGTTTGAGAACCATTGCTCTGGTAATTCCCAGGACAAAATTTTCAGCCAAAGGAGCAGCAGTGGGGACCTGTGTACCTTCAAGCTGGGAAGAACGAGCTCAGGGAATCACCTGTGAATGCCTCCTTCAGGGCATAAATGGGCTGGCTTGGAAACAGAGGCTTCTCTGACCCCCATGCCAGGTCCACAAGATTGTCTGTGATGGACACCAGTTGTATGTTAGAGTTTTTGAGGGCCGTGTAATAACTCTTCCAGGAACCTGCAGAGACAGGAAGCCGTCACTTGTACCCTGCCTGTTTATACCTCCGCAAACACTGTGACTCAGGCAGAATTAGTCCTTGTCTCCTTGCCTCCCACTGTATTCCTGCAGCTTCTGCTGCCCAGAGCAGGTCCAAGCAGTCTGGTCCTCCTGGGGTATGTCCTCTCAGCCTCCTCTTTCTGCTTTTGAAGCCTGATTGCCCCGGGGCCCACCCAACACTGCCCATGGCCAACTGGCTAGGCTTATCTTTTTAATTGCCAGTGGCCAGGGGGCCCTCTTCTCAGGACTCTCCATTTTAAATGAGTATCAATACCATATCCCGAAGGAATGGTGATGTTCATGCCATTGGAAAGGCTGGTAAAGAAGCCAGTTCTCGGGGGGGGGGTCGTTTTTTGGTTCATGTTCATGAAGACTCCACCCTTAGGGGCAGGCTGGCCAGCTGGCTGGGGCCCCAGAGCTCAGGGAGCTGTATTCTTGGCAGGGGTAGGGGGACTATGCTTCTTTGCTCAGAAACCCACTGGTCTCCTTTGACCTTCCAAGCTGCCTTCTAGAAGAGGGCTACCAAATGATTCTACAGCCACAACTGGCAGAGAGCCCCAGAGTATAGAAGCTGGTTCTGGGTTCAAGAACATCCTGGTCTATTGTCTGCTAGATCTTAATTATTCCCTGAGTCTTCTAGGTTGGCTCTCTGTACTCATGACTTTTTTTTTTTAAAATCTGCATTCATTTTTAAAAATATATCTTCATTTCACAATCCATGAATCAATCTTTGTTGCAAAATATCCTGCAACTACAACTTCAGACACGCTATCTTTAGGGTCATCCTGCCTCTCCTTCTACCAAGGTATGCTTCTTTACATCCCAGAGGGGCTGAGTCACCCTCATGGGTGTGAACAAATACAGGAATGAGGGAATAACATACCAATGGAGAAGAGAAAGGGGTCGAAACCCACATGCCCTCCAGCGGGAACCTCAGCGAGGAGCCAGGTGACTATGGAAGTTATGTCAACTGAGAGGGAGACAAGAAGGAATGCGGAGTCACCTCTAGGGCCAGCACCAGGCCCTACAGTCAGACTTCTGTCTGTGACAGTCCCATCTTATCTGTCCTCCTTGATGTTAGCTTCAAAGTTTAGGGACAGCTTCAGATTTTCAGAGTCCCCCACAGAGGCCCACCATGGCTTTGCATGCATACTCTTACCTGTGCCTTCTAGAACCTAGTCCAGGCTTCAGAGCTTGGGGGATGTGCGCCCCTTTTACCTTCTTTATGCAGCTCCCAGTTGCAGTCCATTTGTCGCTCAGCCTGGGTCCAGTAGCGACTGTCGGTCCAGAGACCTGCTTTCCCCATGCTCACTACTGCTGTGCCTGGGACAGAACAGAGAAACTTGGAGGCATGGATGAAGGTGAGGAAGGTGGCTTTAGGGGTTGCATAGGTGAGATGGTGCTGACTCTGAGGATGTCCCAAGGGGCCTTTGGAAAGAACTGCTCTCCTTCACTGCAAGGGAGTGAGGTGGGAGACATTAAGGAGAGCATTGAGGGAAGCCAGCGTGGGCATCTCTGCTTTGTGTTGAGGGCCTCTCCTAAGGAGGGACAAATGGAGTTCACTTCTGGCAGTCAATGCTGCAGGTAGGCTCTCTCAGGAAAGATGGTGTGGTAGCCATCTAGACTATAGCATCAAGACTCAGTGGCCGATAGGGACATGAAACCAGGAGCTTAGCTGAAGACGCAGAGAAGCCAAACCCAGTGATTGTGGCCAGAATGGGTAAGGCAAGGGAGCTTGGAGCCCAGGAAAGGAATGTTTAAGGACCAGTGAGGGAAGCTTGGATTTCACTCAAGGGCCAAGATCAGGGTGTGAGGCCTCTTCAGAAACAGAGATCCCATAAAGGGCCTCTATTTGGTGTCTCATTTGGCTCACTGAGGTGACATCTGAGAAAGGACCAGCTAAGTAAAACTTGGTCCCCAAGTGAGAGCATGTGAAGGGAATTAGTGGGCCCCCAGTTGCTAGATGTGGAAGTAGCAGCTGTTCCGGAATTGAGGCCCAGAGTGTGCTAAGCTAGGCCTGGCTGCCGCAGGGGCCACAAGCACAGCAACAAAGCCAGGAGGGCCATCTGCCTCAGGCAGAAGTGTGACTGATGGGCTATGATGTGTGCCCTGGTGACCCTTTTCAGAGTAGTAGAGGGGAAGCAGAGCCTCTGGACACTAGGTCCTAGGGTCCTGGCTTCAGAGAACTGGCCATATCAGAGCCTCTGTGACCATGTCTGGGTCTCCCAACAGAAACAATAAAGAGCTGGGTAATGGCTCTCACCTGCAGACCCTGTAAAGCCTGTGATCCACGCACGCCTCTTGTCACGTTTGCCGATGTACTCACTCTAGGAAATCAATGGCACCATCGTTAGCTTTTTTTCATGGAGTTAGACATTCCTCTCCTCACAGAAGACCCCGCACTGCATCCTGGTTCTTTCTGTCTGGATGGATTCGACCAGTCCTACAAGTCCAGGCACACTGGGCACCTCTTCCAGGAAGTCCTCTATCACACCCCCAGATCTCAGGATCTCCCCTTCCTTTTGGACAACTGGATTTCTTGGAGTCTAAATCCTATAGTCCAGCACTGGGCAGAACAGTCAGAGAATCTTATCTCCCTGGCCAGAATGTAAACTCCGTGCAGTCTAGGATCATGTCTTTGGGTCCTTCTGGGTTCTTTCCTCCGGTTGTCCTGCCTCTCTCCAGGCTAGTACAGTACACTGGATACATCATAAATAATTTCTGCAGAGGGCTTCCCACATTATTGTATTTTGATCATAATAATCCCTTGAGGCAGATCTCAATATTTCCATTTAGCAGAAGAGAAAACTGAGTCTCAGAGAAGTTGAGGCACTTACTCAAAGTGGGAAAACAAATTCAAGCAATCTTATTAATACTGAAAATCCCCTCTCTTCCAAACTGGCTAGTACTGGAAAGGTGGATGGGATGGAGGTGGAACCAGTGGTGGGGAAAGGGTGGGCTGGGTGGGTAGGGGTGCTACTTTGGGAAAAGCAGTTCTTATTCAGACCATCTTGTTTCTTATCTGCTCCCCTCCCCCAATCTACACCCCAAACTCGTGTAGCCCGGGCCTCTGGATCATTCCAGTGCTCCACCAACCAGGTTAAGGGAAGGTTACAATGCTTCCAGTCCAATTCCTAGCCCACACTTTAACCTCAAAGGGCCAGAGTACTCTAAACTTTCATTATGGATCTGCCATCTAGGAATTGATCAAAATCGATTCTGAACTTGTTGATAGTTTCATTGCCTGAAGTCAAGGAGATCTAGTAGTGTCTTCTCTCCTAATGTAAAGGAATACATTCTCTCAGCTGCCCTAAAACTCCCATGTCCAAGCCCCTTACTTCCTTCCCTTTGCCTTTTGAATCCGTTGTCTGCCTTCATCTTCTGAGCCTTAATGGCCTCTGGTTTGTGGCTTGTCCCCATTGATGGTTGACCTAGGACAGCAGAGGGCAAGGGTGGGGGAGGAGCTGTCCCTCACCATGTGGGCATCCGTTTCGGGGATGATGTAGGCAGAAAGACTCTGGTTGTGCATCTGCTGGCGAAGGGCCGTGAGCTGCGCTGTGGTATTGACCGCAGTAACTGGAAGGTACTGACAGATGACAGGAAGACACCAAGACACACACAGAGACACACACTACTTAGAGAGAATGGTGCCTGGGTCCCAGCGTCCAATGGTACCACTGGTCTCTCCTTAGGCAGGTGTTATAGGGCAGGTAGGCTGGGTCAGCCTGGAGAGGAATGGGGTGGGGGGTGTTGGCAGCTGATGTCACAGGTTAGTCTACATTAAGGTGTCTGGGCCGAGCAGAGATGGAGGCATTGAAGAAGTTGGAGAGGAATTCCTTGTGGCAATATGCAATCTGAGTCTGGGATGGGGGCATGGGTGAGAACTGCAGGGATCTGAGCCCTGGCACTGGGCCAGGCTAGAGGGACGGTCTTTCTCTGGATACCTTGGAGTCAGGGTTGCCAACTTAGCTAATCAAAATACAGAATATAAAAAAAAATTCAGAATATCCATCTGTCACATCTGAATTTCAGATAAGCAACATATAATGTTTTAGTATAAGTATATCCCATGCACTATTTGGGGCATACTTATACTAAAACATATATTTATTATTTGAAATTCAGATGTAACTGGGTGCCCTGTATTTCATCTGGCAATCTTACCTTGGGGAATTTTTCAAGTTTCCATTCACTGGTCCCAAATGGCAGAGGAGAGTGAATAAGTAGCCCCAGCATTGTCCAGAAAGATCCCCCTCTAAGCCAGACATTTCTTAAAAGGCTGCCTTATCTTTAAAACAAACTGTGTGGGGTTTTTGTTTCGTTTTACCTTCTATTCAATGATATAACCATGTTTGTTTTCATATAAAAACAACGTGGATTGCCCACCCACCTGCCTGCCCCAGTGGTCTCATAAAGTTGACATTGCAAGCAGATGCACCCCATTGGCCCTAAGCCTTAGTGAACTGCAAGCAGGCCACAAGGTTTCACCTCTGGCCTGCCCCTGCCCGAGGAAGCTCTTTCTGATTGTGGAAAGAATCTACTAGTCTCCAGCTAGGAAGCTGCCGCCTATCTTTCAGCTCCAATATGCTGGGCCTTCTTCCTAGTCACACCCTAGGGCTCCCTTTTGTCCTTTCCATACTTTTTTTCGTGGCTTTTCTAGCCCTCTGTCTTACTTCCTTCTCTCTTCTGTGCCTCCCTCCGCTTTGTTCCTTTAGAACTTTTGTTTTCTTTCCTCCCATCCTCCTCCTTGCCTCTCCCTAGCCTCAGCCAAAGGCTAGTTAGAGGCCTCCACCCTCTTTGGTGCCCTCCCCCTTCCCTGGGGCTGCCCAGGCCGGAAGTAGATAACCTGCTGTGGGAATGGGGGGGGGGCGGTGTGGTGGGGGGAGTGGGAGGGAGGGAGGGATGGGGGGTTGGGTGTCAGACACCTGAGAATGTGCTGCCCGCCCGGAGGGATGTTAATCAGAAACAGGGGCCCCAGAGTCCGGAAGTCAGGAGAAAGCCTGGTTAGAGGGAGAGACTAACGACTGAGCCAATGGGGGATGGGGAGGAGATCGGAGCTGGGGGGCGGGGCCGGGGTGGGTCCTTACCGGAGGGCTGATGGAACAGTTTCTCACATCCTCTCCTGTCAGGTTCACTGCTTTTGGGTGGCCCCAGGCACCCAAAGCTAGAAACCGGGGAGAAAAATCCAGGGTCACTTGGAGACCAGTGAGCTCCTAGAGAGCACAGGGACGTGTTTCCCCAAATCGCCCTCCCTGTCCCCCATCGGGCCTCCATCCTTTGAAACAAGCAGCGCTGTCCAACTCTATTTGAGGATAAAAATAATCACATTTCATAGGAAATTAGGTGGAATGGGATGGCACCCTGGGTCACAATCAAAGAAACCTGTTTCATCGACAAGTGATTGCCACTTTTGCAAGGGTTTTATTGCTCATTAAATCAATTTTCCCTTCTAATCTAATTGGGTCTTTTCAGGGTTTACCGAACCGTTGTGTGTAAATTAAATTTTTGTAATCAAATTTTCTTTGAAATGCTCTAGAGGATCTCGCTAAATAATCACCCCACCTTCATTTTACCCTTCTATAAATCTAATTTTATATATATTGGGTTTACTTAAATTCAAGGCCCACTTGTACCATTTATTACAATCCAAATCTCTGGCTGTCAGTCCAGGCCCATTTTAAATACATAAAACAAATCAATCCCAATCTGACACCGTCGCCTGGTGGGGAAAGGTAGCTTAGCATTTAAAGGTCTTCTACTATGTACCAGACACTGAGTTCAGTAATTTATCTATAGTATCTTATTCTATACTTGCAACAAACCTGTGAGGTGGGTATTACCATTTATTTTCCCTTTTTTAAGCTTTTATTTATTTATTTGACAGAGAGAGAGAACACAAGCAAAGAAAACAGCAGGCAGAGGGAGAGGGAGAAGTAGGCTCTCTGCTGATCAGGAAGGCTCTGTCCCAGGACCCTGGGATAATGACCTGATTGGAAGGCAGACAATTAACCAGTTAACCGACTGAACCACCCAGGCACCCCTACCCTCTATTTTCTCTAAGGGAGGAAGCTGAAGCCCAGATAGGTTTAGTAACTCATCCAAGTTTTGCCACAGTGAGTCAGTGGTAAAGCAGAGATTTGAACCCGGGCCATCAGAGTACAAAAAGTCAACCACGGAAGGGTGGTGCCCCAGAAAGGAGAGAGCATATGAAGACTTAGTTTCCAATTTGGGCTCTGCCGCAAATTTGGTGTGCCCTAAGGAGAGTCACCCAATATTCACAGGGCAAGCATTTCCTAAATACCTACTGTGTGCCAGACACTGGGCTAGTCCTCCAGCCTCTGGGCCTTCAAAGCCTAAAAAGCCTGTGGTCACTGATAGTCCTTTCCTCCAGCCCCTGCCTTTAGGGGAGATCTCAGAGAGTAATGGGGGCCTGGGCATGGGGAGACACTATGCTTTTACCTTCTGAGTGGGTTGAGCTACAGATAGGAGGGTGGCTGGGCATCTAACACTAGAAATGCCCTGCCTGGCTCTCTTGGTCTCATAAACTCAAAGGGGAGATGAGACCCATACTGTTGAAATAAGAAAATGATCCCATTTCTGTAGGAACAGATAGTTGGCAAAACAGTGATGCTAAGGTGCCAACGTAAGAAGCAAGACTCAGCCAACCTGTGTCCCTCTGGACATCCAGATTGCTGCTCTCTGAGGCCAGGACCATGGCTCCCAAGGGCAGGCTCTGCAGCTGAATCTCTCTGTGTTCCCTGGCCCAGAGCCTGGCACCGGGGAGGTGCTCAGGAATGGGGTGCTGCCTGAATGAGCGGAGGAAGAAGGGAAGGGAGGCCTCTCTGAGGCTGGAGGTGGAGTGGGGGTCGGGGGGCATCGAGCTGGGAGTCTAGTTGTGACCAAAGAGGCAAACAGCACCATAGGAGTGACAGGGACCGAACTTTAGCTAGGCTCCTCTGAGCCTCTTCTTTACTTGGACTTGACTTTGTTTATGTCCTTCGGTGTCCATCCTGTCCTTACTGGGCAAGGCGTCAGCCAGTCCTCAGTAAGAATCTTGCTAAGCCAGTTTAGAGACCATCCCCCCACCCTTAATACCTGATCACCTTTGCTATCTGATCACATTCCTCATTCTTCACCTTCAATAGCTGTTCACCCTGGCCTGCCTTCAGCGAGAATCCTCAGCAAGAACCCCCACCCCTGCTGTCTTCTCTTGGTAATATTCCATCCACTGTCCCCCTCCCCACCCCCCTACCCCAGTTCACTGATTGGGAGTCCTCAGTCATCTTTGCTGTGTTTAGAGTTGAGCTCTATCTTTTTCCCCTATTGCAATGCCCTTATTGCAATAGTTTTGCATAAAGTCTTCCTCACTCTCCACAAGTGCCAGAATCATCTTTTCTTTAACAGGTAGAAATGGAAAGGTACCAAGCCAGACTTGACCTGAGTCTGGAGGGCCCCCAAGGACTGGCCCTGGGATTCTTCTTTCTCAAGACAGAGAGGAGGACCAAGAAAAAAAGGGACAACCTGGGCCCCAGCCCTTACTCCAACCCTTTCTGAGCCCAGAGGGGAGAGGCCAGAGCTGCTCTCCAGCTGGACCTGCCCTCCCGGTGGCGGTGTGGGAGGGAGGGACCAGGATGCACATACCACAGAGGAAGACAAGCCAGGGGCAGCAGCCCCAGCGAGCCCAGGCCATGGGGTCTCCAGATGCTGGTGCTGGGTGGATGGAAGGGACGGGGGAGAAGGAGGAAGGGCTCTTTCCCTGCCCTCTTCCTCCAGGCCTTCCCAGGGCAGGAGCAGCCAGGAGGCTGGGGCCGGCGATGGGGAGGAGGCGTCCGGCCAGATGGATGGAGAGTCCCCCTCTGGTCTCTTGTATCTGAGGGCTCCGGGAGTCAAGAGTCCAGGTGGGTGGGGAAGTGTGGGCTCTCCTGAGCCCGCCCCGTGCAGAGTCCAAAGATCTCCAGGGCAGAGGAGCAGCAGCTGGTCTCAATCAGCCTGCTCCTCCCTGCCCCCCTCTTCGGCAGTCTGCCTCAGCAGCCATTCTGATTTCTGTCCCCCTCCTTCCAGCAAGCTGTTTCCCATTAGCTCCCCACCCTAGGCTCTGGCTCAGAGATGAATGTTGATCCTTCCTCCTCCTTTGAGCTGGCCTGTCTCAGAAAAAGCCAGTGTCCTCTGTCCCTCATGTTTAGGAAGCCCCACTGTGCCCCTAAGGGAAGTTGGTTACAGCCAGGGAGCAACGTTCTGCAGTTGGGGTAAGTCCTCACGGTAGAGCCTGCTGGGCAAGAGTGCTGCCAGCCACCAGCAGAGAGGAGGACCACCTTTCTCTTGTGGTGGCTGGGACGGCGGAGTCCCACTCAGCTGTTGGAGCCATTCCTGTGTCAGAGGGAATGAAGGTCCTGTTTGGAGGGTTTGGGGGAATGCCACTGAAGAGGGAAGAAGACTCAAAAGGGCAGTTTGGGGGCACCTAGAACACTGGGGAACTGGACATGCCCTTTCTGCCATAGCTTCTAGAACGAGGCTTTGGTTCCCCTGAAATATGGATCACTCCGAAGCAGCACGAGTCCCTTCAGGGGAAGCGAGAGTACAGAGCCAGCCTTGTCTCCACGGCCCCAGCATCTTCGGGCAGCTGGCTGCATCAGTGCCTCTAGAACGCTTGGCCAGAAAGCAATACGTCCGCGAGACAAACTGACCCAGTAGACAGGTACTTACCTAGTCTAGAGGGCCCCAGAAGTAAACCACCCGCTCCTTTTCGACTTGTTTTTAATGTATTTACACTCTGCTTCCATCCACCACCAGTTTAAGTTGAAGGTGGCTTTCAAATAACCCATCCAAATACAATAAAAGAGACCCGTTTGGAAGAGGGAAAGAGGGTCTTTACAGGACTCCTGCCAGAAGGGGAATTTTTATTTTTTTAAAGATTTTATTTATTTACTCATGAGGGAGAGAGAGAGAGAGAGAGAGAGAGAGAGAGAAACATGCTCCCTGCGGGGCAATCCCAGGACCCCGGGATCACAACCTGAGGCAAAGGCAGATGCTCAACCACTGAGCCATCAAGGCGCCCCAGGAGGGGAATTTAAACGAGTGAGGAGGTTCTGTGAACTCCACCTCCAGGCATAAAGGCAGATGGCAGAGCCCACAGCCTCAGAGGACAGACCAGGGACAAGGACCATGAGGACCCTGTGTGGTTCTGGGACTGCTGACGCTCCTGCTGTCTTTTTCCTGTTCCGCACCCCCCCCCACATGCCCGCCCCTGTTCCAGGACTGGAAATGATGTGA
Organism: Canis lupus dingo; assembly: GCF_003254725.2. Taxonomy (NCBI): domain Eukaryota; kingdom Metazoa; phylum Chordata; class Mammalia; order Carnivora; family Canidae; genus Canis; species Canis lupus. The sequence goes on along the minus strand of NC_064281.1, from coordinate 101,416,784 downwards.
TTCCCAGAGACCAGAGGATTGGGGGGAATGTCCCTGCAAAGGCCCTTTCCTCCCCTGTGCACCGTCCTGAGGGCAAGCAGGGAGACTTGATGGGGCCGTGCAGAGGAGGGACCCCATGAGACAGCCTTTTAGGACAAACAGCCCTGCCTTTAGCAGTGGAGCCAGATTGCTGGAGTTTCGGTCCCAGCTCTGTCACCCACTGACTGCGTGGTCTCAGGCAAGTGGCTTCACTGCTTTGAGCTCACAGTTTCCTCACCTGTGAAATGCAGGGATAATAGGACTAACTTCTCAGCAATGAGATGAGGATTAAATGAGTGAATGTTTGTGAAGCTCTCAGAATGTGCAGGCCATAAGGAGTAAATGCTATGTCAGTGTTTGTGAAGGTGAGTACATCACCACAGCTAAAACCGGTGTCGTCTGTACCTTGTTCTCTCTGCCCCTGGCAGCCAGCACTGCTGAAATGGCAGTTAATATTATAGCAAAGATCAGCTGGGCTGAAGTGCCAACCCTGGAAGCAAATAAACCAAGCAGGTACCCCTCCCCCATCCTCTGGACTCTGCCCAGGGATGGTCTTGGAGGATACCAAAGCCACGCACGGTCCTCAGCCCTGCAGTTCTGTCCCTGGGGTCCCTGTCATGGTCCTGGTGGCAATGATGACCTCACCTGCTTTCACTCTCAGCTTGTCTCCTTATCTCGAAAGCAATGTCTTTACTCATCACTTTAGGGTACTTGAACCCAAGTTGGCATAAGGCCTGGGAAGAAATGATTGAGGGAGGGTGGGGAAGGTGAAGGGCCAGGAGTCCTTGTATGGAGTAGTATAGAAGAACCCTAAGTTGGTTGCTGGAGCCTTGCTGCGCAGCCTGCACTGGCAGCCTGAGTCGCTTTGTCTCACCCCGAGGCCTGGGCCTGGCTGAAAGGCCAAGTTCTGAAGCCGGGATGTCCCAAGATACTAGAGAGGATGCAACCTTGAGGATGCCACCTCTTCTTGGCCACATTTTCTCCATTCATCAGAGTCTAGTTCAAAAGTCACCGCATCCACCACACCCTGACTTCCACCCCAAATTCCTCCCTCTATAGTGAGGGCTCCCATAACATTTTGTTTGAGCCTCTTTAAAAAGCTTTGTGTTGAGGTGCCTGGGTGGCTCAGTTGGTTGAACATCTGTCTTTCGCTCAGGTCATGGTGTTATGGTCCTGGGATCGAGCCCTGTGTTGAGCTCCATGCTCAACGGGGAACCTGCTTCTCCCTCTCCCTCTCCCTCTGCCCCTGCCTCTGCCCCACTCATGCTTGCTCTCTCTCTCTCTCAAATAAATAAAAGCTTTAAAAAAGATCCAAACACTTGTATTAACCCTTTGCTTTCTTGATTCTCTCCTCCCATGTCACACATCCCTAAGGGGCAGAAGCTTGCTTTTAAGAATTACTGCACATAATTCCAGCATCCAGGACAGAATCCAGTGGAGAGTGAGATCAATACAAGTTTGGTGAGTTGGTGCTGAATAAACCCCAACGATGTGTGGTCTAGCCTCCCATCCCGAACCTGATAGGAATGCCATTGACAGAGGTGATTCTCTAGCCCCCAGAAGGCTGCCATGGTGTTGTTGGGTGGCCCTTCTCTCCCATATGGCCTGTTTTGACAGAAAGCCAGCTCTGCTCATGTTGTGTGTATGCGCGTGCAGATGGGTAAATTTGGGGGTGGTCACAGCAGTGGAGGCAAGAGTCAGATTCCTGAGGTTGGTCTTGATTGTGAAGAGACCAAGAATCTCACCCCCCCACCAGCCCGCCCTTTGGCAGGACGGGTGATTATCTCCTCAGAGTGAGCGGCGGGCCTCCCTTGGCTACTGATGAGTAGAGGCAGCAGGCAGCTCCTTTCCTACAGGAGGCTCCTTCTCCTCAGGGAAGAAGATGGTGCTTGCAGACTGGGAACTTTGTTAACAGGACAAGGTGCACCCGGCTGGAGCCCTCTGTGAGCTTGGTTCAGTTCTGTGGGCACAGACTGAGTCAGATCCTGAGCCTGAGCCAAGGGCTAAACTCAGGCAGCCCCATGACAATGACAATGACAATGACAATTTGTCATTTTCAATGACAAACCTGTGCTACCTCCTCAGAGGCCTCACGCCACAGGCGGATAGAGTCCCACTGTGGCTTACCAAGGTTCCAGTCGGTTCCACTGAAGCTTCTATTTGGTGGTCCTCGGGCACACTCCCAACCATCTGTCTTCTTTGGTAGCCTGCTCCCTTTTTACTTCTCCGTCAGCTTATGCATCTCTCCTCCCTTTGTCCACTCCAACCACACTGGCCTTCTGTCACTCTCGCTTACTCATCACGCCGGAGCTAGCCACAGGGCCTTTGCTTGTTCTTTCTTCTCCACCTGGAATGCCCTTCCTTCCTCTCTTGCCCCGTGAACTCCTTCTTCTTCCAGTCCCACCTCCAGGGTCACTTCGTCTGGGAAGCTTGCCTGACCCCTTGCAAGCTTGAGTCACTCTATTAGTCCACTTACTTTGGACCACACCAAAAGCAGCATATTGGGCTTTGTCATTGCTTGGGATTGCCATCCACTGATATATTGAACTCCAACTTCCCATTCTTGGGCCATATCCTCTTAACCTTCTTCTTTCGATAGTTCTCTCTCCCTAACTCCTATTATGCCTTTTTTTTTTTTTTACCTCACCAAAATTTCCCGTCACTGATCTTATGCTCTTCCTCTCTATCAGCATTCCCAGTCTCACTTCCCTCTCTATTTGGTCCAGGTAACATAACCCATCACCCCAACTTCCCTATTATTAGCACATTTAACTTTTCTGTACCTTTGTCCTCCAGCTACATCCATCCTGCCAATTTCTGTCTTCAAGTAAAGCACATCCCTACCTCAGGGTCTTTGCACACATGATTCCCACTAATAGGAATGCTCTTGTTCCAGATAGCAACATGGCTCACTTTACTTCATTCAGACCTCTATTCAAACGTTACCTCTACAGAAAGACTATCCCTGATGTTATGTGAACTGTGCCTCTGTCATTCTTTATCGTCTCATTCTGCTTTGTGTACCTTCGGAGCATTTACCTGATAATACATTATTATCTATTTGCCTATTTTTGTCCATATCTCTCAGTAGTATGCAAGCTCCATGAAAATAGGGACTCTGTTTTGTTCACTGCTGTATTGCAGAGCCTAGAAAGCTGCCTGGCACTTTAGGCACTTGTAACTATTTGTTGAATGAATGGGTAAGCCCCAGGGCATTTGAACTCTCTGTCTTCCTCACAGGAGAAAAGTATCATACCTCTGTGGATTGGAGTCACTCCAAATTCATGATGCCCAATGTCAGCAGGCCTCTTGATAATACTTGGCAATCTCTTTACTTGTCCTGGGTCAGCTCCCTTTTCTGCTGCCCTTGTAGACAATTCCAGGCTTTTACCCTGGTCCTCAGACCCCTAACCTGCCTGCATTCCATGACCGATGGACCTCCTACTTGTTTCTGACTTGGCTTTATTTCAAACAAGTGCACTGAAAACCTTTGCGCACAGAGGAAGATTTCTCTAGGATGCACATCTAGAAGTACAAAGTGTGCACTTCTCATTTCAGTAGATTCTGCCAAACTGCTATCTAAGAAAAGCTATTCTAACTCATACTAACATGGTATGAATAACTATTTCCACAAACTAATCAACACAGATATCATCAATTTTTAAGACTCTTTTCCAACTTGATGGGTGAAAATTGGTCTCTTCTTGTCTTTTTTGTATATGTGCTGCCGAAGCGAGCACTCCTGTTGTCTTTTTTGTATTTACCCTATTGTTACTAAAGGTTGACTACATTACTATATATTTTATTTACCTTTTATTTTTTCATCTCTGAATACCTGTTCCTTTCCTTAGCCCATTTTCCTGTTGGGTTATTTGTCTTTCTTATTGATTTAAAAAGATCTTTATATATTTTACACATTCCTCCATTATACATTTGACATATTATAACAAATATTTATATACCACGAATATATTCTCCCTTTTATCTTTGTCATAAATAAATAAATTTTAATAAATAATAAAATTTATTAATTTATGTAGTAAAAAATCTATCAAGATATTATTTTATAATTTCTAGGATTTGTGACCTACTTGAAAAGGAAATATTGGGATCCCTGGGTGGCGCAGCAGTTTAGCGCCTCCTTTGGCCCAGGGCGCGATCCTGGAGACCCGAGATCGAATTCCACGTCGGGCTCCCGGTGCATGGAGCTTGCTTCTCCCTCAGCCTATGTCTCTGCCTCTCTCTCTCACTGTGTGCCTATCATAAATAAATAAAATAAAAAATAAGTTTAAAAAAAAGAAAAGGAAATATTATCCACATTTTCTTATAGAATTTTTGATTTGTGAGTGTGTGAAAGAGAGGGAGAGAGAGAGAGAATATGTGTTTAGCTCATTATTTCATCTGAAATTTATATTTGGATATGGTAAGAGATACAGATCCAACAGTATAATGGACTTCTTTTTTTTATTTTTAAAATTTTTTGGATTTTTTAATTTTTAAAAAAGATTTTATTTACTTATTCATGAGAGACACAGAGAGAGGCAGAGACAGGAGAAGCAGGCTCCCTGCAAGTCCCAATATGGGACTTGATCCCAGGACTCCGGGATCATGCACTGAGCTGAAGGCAGATGCTCAACTGCTGAGCAACCCAGGGTTTCTTTTTTAAATTTGGACAACTAATTGTCCCAACATCACTTATTGACTTGTATAGCTTTCCTCATTGATTTGCAATGCCTACATGGGGCTGTTCTAGACCCTGTTTTATTTAATGGATCTGTTTGTGGCAACATCACACTGTTTTAATTATTATAGTCTATGTTTTGTTTTGAGAGTTGGTAGTGCAAGCCTTCCTCCCCCTTTACGAATACTTCTTTGTTGGGGCACCTTGGTGGTTCAGCCAGTTGAGCATGCAACTCTTGGTTTTGGCTCGAGTCATGGTCTCAGGGTCCTGTGCTGAGCACGGAACCTGCTGAAAGATTCTCTTTCTCTTCCCTCTCCCCCCTCCCGCTCTCTCTCTCTAAAAATAAGGAGGGGGGGGCCTCTAGTCATGCTCTAGAAATAAACAAATGGTAAAACAAAAGCAAAAACCAATGAAACAAAAACCCAAATACTTCTTTGTCAAAATTGCAGTTTCTTCTTCAGCTCCTCAAGTTCTACAAAATGCTGTTCTTGATGCAAGTTGAGATTGCATTAAATGTATGAATTAATCTGGAGAGAATGTCTATCTTTATAAGACTGGGTCTTTTTTTTTTCAGGAACATATCATATCTCTTCATTGATTCAGATATTTTATGCCCTTCTGTCAAACTTTCTATCCTGATCCTCACTCACTGTGGCCTGATTTCAGCCCCTATGACTCCACCGCAGGTGCTCTTGTTAGGATCAGCAACGACCTTTGAGGTGTTTTCCCTTTGAGAATGGGGGGCTATGTCTACTCCCTTTGAAGCTGGGTGGCTTTTTGTGACTGTTTTGACCAATAACATATGGTGAAAGTGACACCATGTGGCTTCTGAGGCTAGATCAGAAAAGTCGGTACAGTTCCTACCTTCCTTGCTGAAATACCCCTTTAAAAAAATTGAGGTGAAATTTACGTGATATAAAATCAACCATTTTAAAATGAGCAATTCAGCGGCATTTAGTATATTCATAGTGTTGTGCAACCACCACCCGTGTCTAGTTACAAAAACATTTCTATCACTCTAAAATGAAACCTCATACTTGTTTCCTCCCCCTTCTTCCTGCCCCTGGCAGCTACTAATCAACCTTCTGTCTCTGTAGAATGACCTATTCTGGACATTTCATATAAATGGAATCATACACTATGTGACCTTTTGTGTCTGGCTTCTTTCACCTGGTGTGATGTCTTCAAGGTTCATCCATGTCTTAGCATGGGTCAGTACTTCATTCTTTTTATGGCTGAATCATATGCGGTTATATGGATATATCACAATTTGTTCATCCATTCGTCAATTGATGGGAAATTTGGGCTGTTTCTACCTTTTGGCCATTGTGAAGAGTGCTGCTATGAACATTCATGTATGAGTTTTTGTTTTAACACCTGTTTTCAATTCTTTGGAATATATACCTAGAAGTGGAATTGGTGGGTTGTAGGGTAATTCTGTGTTTAACTTTTCGAAGAATCACCAAACTATTTTCCACACCAGTTTACATTCGTACCAACAAAGTACAAGGGCTTCAATTTCTCCATGGCCTTGCCAATGCTTATTATTTTCCTTTTTTAAAAACAATAGCCATATAATAGGTATGAAGTGGTACTTTGTGGTTATGATTTGCATTTTCCTTTTTTAAAAAAGATTTTATTTTTTTATTTATTCATGAGAGACACCTAGAGAGGCAGAGACATAGGCAGAGGGAGAAGTAGGCTCCCTGTGGGGAGCCCAATGCAGGACTCAATCCCAGGACCTGAGCCACCCAGGCACCCCTGATTTGCATTTTCCTAATGACTAATAATGGTGGGCATCTTTTCAAGTCCTTTTTGTCCATTTGTATATCTTCTTCGGAGAAATGTTTATTCAGCTCCCTTGCCCATTTTAAAATTGGTTTGATTGTTGATTTGTGAGAGTTATTTTTATATCCTAGACACTAGGCCCTTATCAAAGACATGGTTTGCAAATATTTTCTCCCATTCTGTAGGTTATCTTTTCACTTTCTTGATAATCCCCTTTGTTGAACAAAAGTTTATCATTTTGATGAAATCCAGTTTATCGACTTTTTTTCTTTTGTCACTTGGCTTTTGGAGTCATATATAAGAATCCTTTGCCAATTCCAAGGTTATGGAGGGTTCTTCTAAGGGTTTTATACTTTTTTCTCTTATATATAGGTCATTGGTTCATTTTGAATTAATTTTTGTATAATGGCCTGAGCACTCTTGTGAGAAATCAATTGACCAAAAATTTAAGGTTTATTTCTGTGCTCTCTATTCTATTCCATTTGTTTTTCTGCCTGTCTTTATTCCAGTACCACACTATTTTGGTTACTGTAGCTTTGTAGTAAGTTTTGGAACCAGAAAGTGTGAATCCTACACCTTTATTTTTCTTTTTCAAGATTGTTTTGGGCATGAAGGCACCTTGTAATTTCACAAGAATTTGATGCTCAGCTTCGTCTCCACAAAAAAGGCCATTGGAATTTCAATAGGGATTACATTGAATTTTTAGCTCACTTTGAGCAATACTGCCATCTTCACAATGTTCAGTCTTCCAGTCCATGAGCAAGGGATGGCTTTCCAAGGTCTTTTTTAATTTGTTTCGGTAAGCAAAGTTTTGTACCTTTCAGTATATAAGACGACTTTCACTTCCTTAGTTATATTTATTGTTAGATATCTTATTCTTTTGCATGCTAGTATAAATGAATTTGTTTTCAGGCTCCATGCAGGGAGCCCGACGCAGGACTTGATCCCAGGTCTCCAGGACCACACCCTGAGCCGAAGGCAGGCGCTAAACCTCTGAGCCACCCAGGGATGCCCCAAAATGGTCCTTTAGAGAACCAAAGAACTGGAGCTCCAGTGGCTTGTTTGTTGTTGGTGTATGGAAACATAAGATCCTCACTTTCAAACCTTTGGCAGCCATGTAAGCAGTCCGCCTACCCGGAGACCTCCAGGCTACTAAGAAAGCTCAAAGTAGCCCATTTGAGAGGTGTTTTGGAGAGCCCCTGAGACCATATGAAGAGAGAGAGAGAGAGAGATGTTCAGGCAGCTCCCAGCTGTGCCAGCCACCTCCCTCCCCATAGTGTTTGAGCTTCAGCCACTCTGATTGCCACTCCATGAGAAACTCTGAGCCAGATTGCCTAGTCCACCAAATTCCTAACCCATAGAAATCATGAGAGATGATAGGATAATACACTGATTTTTGTTGTTTGAAGCCCCTAAGTTTTAAGGTGACATTTTTTTTTTTTATTACATAGCAATAGAACAGTCTTTGAATGACAAAATCTAAAGGACCATTTTGGGGGATCCCTGGGTGATTCAGTGGTTTAGCGCCTGCCTTCAGCCCAGGGCATGGTCTTGGGGACCCGGGGTTAAGTCCCGCGTCGGGCTCCCTGCATGGAGCCTGCTTCTCCCTCTGCTTGTGTCTCTGCCTCTGTGTGTGTGTGTGTGTGTGTGTGTGTGTGTGTGTGTGATGAATAGATAAATAAAATATAAAAAAATAAAGGACCATTTTGAGGGCACTGACCCTTCTGTTGTAGTTAATCTGGTAGAACTGTTTCCTCCTTGAAACTTTCTCTTTCACTGACTTCCTTGACAGTCGTTCCTGGTTTTCTTCCTCTCTCCATGGCTGCTGCTTCTTAGTCTTCGACCCTCACTCCTTTTATTCTACCTTCTCCTTAAATATTAATGATCTGGCTTTGGCCCTCTTTCTTTCTCTTGCATCTCACTTTCCCTGGAAAATCTCCCATCTATAAGGCGATGCCAGCCCGGACCTCTTTCCTGAGCTCTCAACTCATAAAACCAATTGCTGACTGACCATGTCCACCTGGATATCTCACCCCCACCATGGCCAAAAGATATCTCTCATCTTTTCATTTCTGCCACAGCCCATCACGTTCCTCATCCAATCACCTCCAGTGTTCTATCTCAGTGATTGGCATTCCTATCCATGCAGTTGTCCAAGCCAGAATCCTGAGAGTTATTTCTGACTCTTCTCTCTCTTCTGCCTTCACATGCAATCGATCACCATATTTTGTCATATCCACCTCCTAAGTACATCTGAAGATCATGATGGGTATCTTCCACATCCGTATTCTCTCCTAATCAATGCAAATGCACACACAGTTTTTCCTATTCAGACGCATTGTATCCAAGCCACAGCTGGTGCGGTCCGTGAGTTTGGAGCTGTTGGCTTCACTGAAGAAGTTGAGCTGCTAGAGCCATCCAGCTCTCTCTAACTCCAGAGTCTGTGTTCTTCATCACTGGCCATGGTGTGGGGGCAGGTTTCGTAAGCAGAGAATGGAGGCAGACAAACCAGCCAGGGTCTGTGACAACTATCACATCTCTGCCACTCATTAGCTCTGTGACCTCAGGCAAGACATTCACTTTTCTGAGTCTCAGTTCATCTGGAAAGTGGAGTTAATAATAATTTCCTTTACTTGTAAGGTCGTTGCTAGGATTCAGTAAGATAATGCACGTGCAATACTTAGTATAGTGCCCTGAACACAGCAATTGCTCAATAAATGATTGCGGAATGTTGAAGAAGGAGACTTAGAATCTGGCTGGCTCCAGCAGCTCACCTTTGCTAAAGACAACAGCTCCACGCTCATGGACCACACCAGCTGTGGCTTCCGTATGTTAGATCTGAATATGGATGACTATGTGTGTATTTGTGTTGATTAGGGGAGAGTGTGAGTGTTGCTGAAGACATCGCATTTTATTCCCAATGTCAGGGAGGCAGATAGGGGCTGGAGAAACTGGTAGGTGCTGGGAAGTGGCTGTGACCTAACTGGAGCCAGCATGTCTGGATCCAGACAGCAGAGGGCAGCAGAGGTTGATGTGATTGCTGTTCTCTGGGTTGGTGTGTGTGTGGGGGGGTGAGGTGGGGTGGGGAAGAGAAATCTACAAGATGAACTTGGGGTCCTAATTCCAAATGCAAGTTCGGCTGGGGAAGCTGTCCAGAGCAAGGAGTACTCTTGGGGCTTTCTCTCCCTTAGGGCCTGGGATGAGGTGATTAAGGAAGTTTGGAGGCTTGGGGAGAGCAGAAAGGCTAGAATTTAGGGATGATAGCTGAGTGAGTTGCGATATTTAGAAAGTATATCTAGGAAAACACATCTGTCCTAGCCTTATGTATGTTTGGGCCTTCTCTCTTTTCTCAGAGTCCCAATGATCTTTCTAAGGGTAGGGTTATCAACTGGGGACCCTAAAGGGTGGACATATACCCTTATGAATGTTCGATGATGAATTTGTAGTACAGGTAAGGGACATGTCCCTAAGGTACGAATGCAAAAGGCCTCAGGTTCATGAGGACTCCAAGGCTGAGGGAAGGAGAAATGACTTGCCTAAAGTCACATAGTTAGGATTCAAAGTAAAAGTCAACACTTACTGAAACCTTCTGGGTACTGCTGAACACATTATATACAATACCCCACTTAGCCCTCACAATAACCTTATGAGGCAGAATTGGATGTTGTATCATAACATTTTACGAATGAAGAAATGGCAGCTCAGAAAAGCTCAGCCACTTGTCCAAGGTGCACAAGGTTGTAAAACCAGCCTGACTCTAGTGCCTGCACTATTAACTGCTGTATTCTTTGCTACTAGCCTAGACCCAGGATTGGGTCTCCAGACTCACAAATCAGGGTTGATTTTCTGTATTTTTTAAAGATTTTTTTTATTCATGAGAAACACACAGAGAGAGGCAGAGACATAGGTGGAGGGAGAAACAGGCTACCTGCGGGGAACCTGATGCAGAACTCTATCTGGGACCCCAGGATCATGACCTGAGCCAAAGTATATGTGCTGCCGAAGTGAGCACACGACCTGAGCCAAAGGCAGACACTCAACCACTGAGCCACCAAGGCACCGTGTTTGTTTGTTTTTTTTATTAGTCTACATTGTGTTGGATGGAAAAACAGTGTCAGTAAACCAAATCCTGGTTCCAAATTAAATATAATAGCAAGGCAATTTGCTACTTTAAATGGATTTTCAGTTAATTCTTTTGTAAGGTAAATACCTCCATTTAAAAAAAGGAACCTCCTCTCAACCATAATTTACCTGCTTTGTGATGTTCCAATATTGTGTGAACCATCTGGGGGTGTGTGGTTGGTGAGCTTCCTACAGAGCATTCATGCCTATGTGTTCTGTGCTAGGGGTCATCTTTTCCCAGCCTGCTCTGGCTCTTTTCTGGGCTGCCCTCCTACATACACCATACTGTCAGTGTGGGGCCAGGGACAATGAAAGAAAGTTAAGGCAATGAGATTTGGGGGGGCAATCTTCTATCTCGTTTTCCTGTACTATTGCTTTTGTTGACCAAACAACCATTCTTTTTATTTAATGTTTGTCCGCATGGAGGCATGAGTGAATACATTTATTTACTTAGCACTTTTTGAGCACCTACTATGTGCCAAACACTATGCTAAATCCTGGTGGACACAGAGATGAATGAGGTATGCACAGTTCCTGGCTTCAGGGAATTTTGAGTCTAGAAGGAAATCATTGCCTCTTGAATGCCACTTCGGGCAATCTCCCATCTTCTCCATCCCCTTTGCCTTAGCTTGAGCTCTCACTATCTGTCTCTTCCTTGAGTCACTGTGGCTGGTCTGCCAGTCTCTGCCTCCTCCCAACTCCTCCCCCAGCCTGCACATAGCAGACAGCAACAGACAGACTCCACCTTTGAAAACATCCCTTTCAACATGTCACATCCTTCCCCTGCTCAACCTGCTCAAAATCCTTCAATGACTCTCCATTTCCTGTCAAACGAGGTCCAAATTCCTTCACCATCTGGCTAGCGTCAAGCAATTCTATGAGCCCATCCTGCACTATCTTCCCCTCTCTACCCTTATTTCCTACCTGTCCTTCTGTTCTAGTAGGAAAGGTCTTTTCACTGTTCCTATACACTGCCATCTCCTTCCTAATTTGTCCTTGAGTTCTATCTCCTCGAATCCTATCTGTCCTTCAGAATACCATCTCCTACTGGAAGCTTTCCAGTAGACTGCCTCCTTCCTCCGCTCTTCCTTCCCTGTGATTGTGGGCCCAAATCCTGGCTGGTGTGAGGATCAAACAAGATGCCATCATGGGCAAATGCTTTGTATCACATGATGTAAGGTTGTCTTCATATCAGTTTTCATGTCTACCATTTGGTACCATATCTATCACTACTATTTCTGTCAGATAGTGGAGATCAATGGTTTACAGACATTAAATTCTCAGAACATTCTATGGAATAGATAATATCTAATATTAGGTCCATTATTTAGATGAGGAACTGAGGCTGAGAAGTTAGATATCTGGCCCAAGATCACACCTGTAGATAGGTCCATCTGAGGAGTCTGTGCTCTTTCAGGAGATGGTCCATCAGACTGAGCTTCGCTGAATCTCAATTCTGCTTTTGTTTTTTTTAACTCCCTGTAGTTCACCTCTATCTGACCTTTGAGGTTTTTTTACACTTGATTTTTCAAAGTTCTATTGCTATTTCTCCCGGTCATGACCTTATGTTCTTATTTTATCATTATTTTATTGTTGTAAGCCACTAGCAAGCTTTTGGGAAACAAGGTGAAGAAATTAAATACATGCAAGTAAAATGCACTTCTCCTATCTTCCCTCCCAGTGTCCAAGACAGAAGTGGGTGCCACGCTGGGCAAGCATCACCTAACCCTGAGCTCTGTGAGGCCTTGAGGAAAAGGCAATCCAAGTCATCAGGCAAAAGCCAGTTCCTTCTGTGTGATAAAAGGGCACAGAGTCTGTGCCAGGTCCTCTAGCAAAATGTCAAACTGTGGTATGGACTCTATTTCCTTCCATGGTTTTATTTTTATTTTTAAGGAGCCATCAGGTGGTAATGGATGATTCATGCTTTACTTACTCTTCTTGTTTATTTCCCTTCCGCGACCTTCAGATTTTTTTCCCCTTAATGTTTGTTCCGGGTTTTGACAAAACACTAAGGTACTAGACTTGCCTTGATAACTTTTTTTTCCCTAATGTCTTCTTGGGGAAAAAAATGAAAGGAAGTGACAGTATTTCAAAACCATCTTTTATTCCATCAGTGGACAGATTGCACCTGCTACATCTAGGATCGCTCTCCGATCGTTTCCTTTTTCAGTAAAACCTCATTAGAAGACACTCCATGAGTACCATGAGGAGGCTTAGGCCTTACCTGGCACTACTTTGCCCACTCTTGGCGGAAAGAGCCATCTGAATAAATAGACTCCATATACTGTATTTCCATACCCCAGGCAGCAAATTTTGTCACTCCTTTGGAAGTACCATTTGCATACAAATGATTGATGCTGGGGATTCTTTTTTTTTCATTAAGGTAAGTCTCGATTAGGCTACAATTTGTTAGCCTACTTGGAGTAACTGTGAATTATTCAAAGCAATAAAGTTTCATTTCTTTACAAGTAACCTATGATACAAATGGCTTACTAATTTGAAGGGCTACCTCCATTAGTTTGAGTAAGTGAGCTTAGACTACATTCAATAACAATTTATTGATTTCTTTCATCATTCAAATCACCCTTCCTAGGCAAGAATTCTTTTTAACAGCCCCAGCACTCTAGAAAACTAGAATAGTGGGCTCTCCCTCAGAGACAAAAATGTGGTGTCCACTCACCTGTCCTTGAATTGGGACCTTAGTCTTAGGGCTTCCTAAGACTGATACATCTGATACATCCACATGCTTGTAGTCTGTCCTCTGTGGCCAAAAGACATGGGCTGAAGGTTCATGGTCAGTATATGACTGGGTTGGAGGATTGCTTCTGTGTGATACAGCCCAAGTTGCTTTCTCTCTCAAGGTTTGAGTTACCTCATCCTGCAATCATGTACTCAGCCTGTGAAGAAGATTCAGGACAAAGGCCAGGGTCAGAACTAAGAACTAAGTGAAGGGGCTTTCCTTTTCTAATCCTTACTGCCTTGCCTGCTCATAGGTAGCCACTCTGCCCTACCCACTGAGCTAAAGGCACAAGACACTTGACAACTAGAAAAGACTAGAATTCTAGGATGAAGACATTGAGGAAGGTGGGGAAAGATACTGGATAATTCGTATTCCCTGCCTAGTACTTCTACATTTTCTGTAAAGTGTGGAAAGAAGGAGAAGCTTGCTTCCACAGTCACTGGTGTGGCAAGGAATTCTTGGATTCTGAATACATATTTGAAATGGGGGTCTTTCTTTGCTGTGAATTTCTCTCTGGGAGACTCTGGTCATGGCATGCTGCTGATTATGTTTCAGTGAAGTGTCTCTTCTTTGCCTATATGAAGGGTGGGGAGGAAAGGAGATGGGCTGGACTCCTTGGCCATGTTTGAGTTACCAAACGACAATAGAATTCCTGCTTAGAATGCTAGGGAAATGGGTTTCTCTGATCTCCTGGGAGGAATTGTAATCACACGTTTTGAAAAGCCTGGGGAATCTGTAACTGAAGGCTGTCTTTCATTTTGGACAGGAAGAGACAGACACGGAGGGTGAGAGTGATAAGTGTGAGGGCGTGAAGCACCACTTCCCCCTGCAGGATGCTGGAGCTGGTCTACAGAAGAGGAGGTGGTGGTGGTGATGGGAGAATCTACCCTATTTGACCTAAATGCTGGCAACCACCCTGTGAGGTCATTACCATTATTATCCTTGCTTTGCAGGTCAGGAAACTGAGGCACAGAGAGAAAGAGAGGTCACATGACTAGTGAATTGAAGAGCTGCAATGTGAACCCCAGATTGTCTGACTGCAGAGCCTCCATTTATGGTTATTTGGAAATACACTTGTGGAGAGATGGAGAAGAAGAGATGGAGGGGGGTATGGTAATACAGCACCTCAAGGGCCCTGGGGTGGCTTTGATGCCAAGAGGTAGCATAGTGTCGTAGTTAAGGGCATACTTCAGAGGTCCAACAGTGTAAGTCAGCAGTCTGGGTTCAAATTCCAGATCTACCACTTCCTTATTGTGTGACCTTGTGCCACTTACCTGACCTCTCCATGCCCCAGTTTCTTCATCCGTGGAATAGGGAAATTGGGGTAATCACAGTACCCACTTCATAGGGCTCTTGTGAAGATTGAATGAATCAATGCCAGAGAATGTTTAGATACCACTTGACCCTCAGTGAATGCTACCTACTTTTTTCACATCTAATGTAGCAAGGAAATGCATAAGCAGTAGGTCCACGGTTGGCTGGGAGCTCTTTAACCTCAGCTCCTCCCTAAAACCTGCTTGAGGGTCCCCGTGAGACATCGAGGCCATGCACAAGGCGGAGAGCACACAGTGAGTACTTGATTCCAAATGCATTATTACATTAGCCCCATGAAACTAACCCTAGGATAGTCCTCATTCTCCTGTTGCCTAGGATCTGAGAGGTCAGACAGTAAATGAGTGGGTCATTGGCAAGGGATGGGGAACACCTTTTACTATGCAAGGAATTCCACTTTTAACCAAGTGATCTCAGGTCCTGCTGACAGTGAAGAGGGAAAGAGGCCATGGCCTCAGATATCACTGGGCCCAGGTCTAGAGCCTCAAGAATCCAAGCCCTACAAGGTGGTACGGCTGATGGGGAAGAATTCAGCCTCCAGAGCCAGACCCACCTGGGTACAGTTCCAGCTCTAGCATATATCGTGTGACCTTGGGCAAGTCATTTTGTCTCTCTGTGCCTTGGTTTCCCCACATGGGAAATGGAGGTCCTATCTGGACCTTCCTCAACAGTGATATTGTCAGGACCAAGTGCGTGAACACCTGTAGAGAGCTTCAAGTAGCACCCAGCACGTAGGATGATTATTGTTGATTTATTTCCAGAGAAACCAGGAAGATGAATGAAAAATGAAGGAAAACCGTGGCTCTCCTTCCCACCCTCTCCCCTTCCCCAGTGGCTGGAAGACACTCCTGTCCAAATGGGAAATTGAAGCTAAAATAGCACAATAAAGGAAAGGAAGCGCGGGAGCAGATGGGCTCCCACTCGCTGTCCTGAGGAATGTGCTGACTGTTCAGGAACAGGCCTTTGGCGGTCACTTAACACAATCACGAAGCAAAAGGAAATGATCAAGTCTGTCATCAGGGTCAGTGCCAACTTATTTAAGAAAGTGGCAAGGCTGAAAAGGAGGATGTGGGGAATCGGAGGCCCCATACATTCCTGGAGCCAGTTCACAAAACCCCTGGGGCCGTAATGCAAGGTGAATGTGGCTGAAGAAGCCCCCTATCCATATGTCCTTCCCACGTCCCCAGGTGAGCAGCCTTGACCAGAGGCGGGGACTGGGGCCTCTGAGCCAGGTACCATAAGAGAATTGGTGTGGCTTGCATGGGGTGGGTCCAGTCGGGGCTCTGGTCCATTTGTTCTGGCAAACTTGTATCAAGGGCCCTCTCTGTCAGGCAGTGGGCTAGGAGCCATGGGGAATGCTGGGAAGAATGGTACAGATAAAGTCCTTGCCCTGAAGAATTCAGAAAGGATTGAAACACTGAGGGGTCAAATTGCTAGTCCTTTCACAGGGAGTTTACATGGAAAAAAGAGAATGTCTTGGAAGGATAATGCTTAACATGAAATAACCTCTACTGGTGGATTTAGCTGGGGTGTTGTTTTGTGGAGGATAGAGGGACTGTGACAGACTGTAAATTCGTTAAAGGAAAGGCTTTTGCCTCCATCTATCCCTTGACCAGTCACTAGCATGGCTTTATAGCTAAAGAGACTTATAGGCAGGACATGTAGAATTAGATCCAACCAGCTTTGACTGAGTGCTTACTCTGTGCCAGGCACAGTGCCAGGTGCTCTCCCATGCTTGAATACCATAGAAAATGCATCTGAGGTAGATTAATGTAAATATCGAATGATACGGCCTAAATCATCAAAAGTCCTGTAGGTGTAATATGGCCCAGTGGTTCTCACAGTGTGGTCTCTGGACAGGTAACATCAACGTCACCTGGGAACTTTTTAGAAATGCAAATTCTCAGCTGCATCCCTTAGGCACGAAATCAGAAATCCCCATAATCTGTGGTTTAACGAGCCCTCCAGGGGATGCTGGTGCATGCACAAGACAACACTGCTGCTCTAACCTGGTGATCTTTAAAACCCTTTAAGATGAAATCAGAGAGGGAGGCAAACCATAAGAGACTCTTAAGTCTGGGAAACAAACTGAGGGTTGCCAGAGGGGAAGTGGGTGGCGGGATGGGGTACCTGGGTGATGGGCATTAAGGAGGGCACACGCTGTTATAAGCAATGGGTGTGATACCCCAACTGATGAATCACTGAACTCTACCTCTGAAACTAATAAAACACTATGTGTCAATTAATTGAATTTAGTTTTTTAAAAAACCCTTTAGCCCAGGGATCTGAGGTGAAGATTCTGGGGAAACTCCTGTGGAGGGGAAGGGGCTCAAGCAGTTCTATTTTCATCTGCCTTTCATGCTGAGCTACCACATCAGATTTTGTTTCAAGAAAGTGCTCCCAAACTGAAAAAGTTTGAAAAGTCTAACTTCATTCTACCCATCCTGCCCCATCCCCTATACAGATGGAGACACTGAAGCCCACAAAGGGAAAGGCTCCCGGAAGCAAGGATGGGACTAGAACTCAGGCCTCTAACTGTTGGCCCAGGACACTTTGAGGCATCTCTGGCATCCCCCACATGAGAGAGGAAACAGGAAGTCAAGCCTTGAGCTATATTTTTTTAAGATCCTGGGGGTAGTCTGCTTCTCTTTCTAGTTATGCCAGCAAAGGCCAGAGGTTTCTAAGGTTCTTGGAGGTAGTCCTGGTTTCCTCCCTCCTCCTGTGGCCCAAGGCTTGTCGTCCCAGATCATCTCCCAGCCAGCCTGACTTCCCCCACCAACCACCAACATTCATTCCAAGGTGGAACAACATGGGGATCTGCCTGAACTCCCAGCCTCTGCCTCCGTTCCCCAGCCTGGCATCTCATGCTCACCTCATGCCTGAGGCTCTGCCCAAGTCTCTAATGCCTTGGTCTCCATTCTCCACCCAACTCCACCCCAGGAAATGCTCTGTCATTGCCATCACATCAGGAACTGGGATCATTGCAAGCCTCTCTTGGAGGGGGTGGGTGGGTATCATTGCATCCTTCTCCCTCCCCAGCCCCCACCACTGCCAAGCCTATGGTCCCAGCAGGCGGCTCACGAGGCTTGGCAAGTGAGCAGGGGAGATGTTGGCGGGATTGAGGTCTATACCGCCTGCTGCCGATTTTGCCCAAGGCCCGAAGTCTCAGCTGGTTGGACTTCCCCGACTGCTGCCTATGCTTTTTCAGATGCCGGTATCACCTTTGACTTCAGACTTGAGCTGCTGCCAACCTCTTGTGTGTGTTTTTCCCTAAGGCAACAGCACTTGGTCATCTCCATGTGGAGGGGAAAATACAGTGGCTTCTGTGGGTGCCAAATGATAGCAATGAGGCTAGGGCAGGAGTCTCCAGAGGCTGAGCGTACGTGAACAAAGTCAAGGCAACTGTGGTGTGGAGTGTGAGTCAGCTGCTTGGCTCTTCACCTAGAGAGAGAGAGAGAGGAGAGGGAGACAGGGAGAGAGACAGGAAGACAGGAGAGAGACAGGGAGACAAGGAGAGAGAAACGGGGAGATAGGAAGACAGAGAGAGAGAGACAGAGAGAGAGAGTGCACGTGCACACATGGTGGAGGAGATGGATTCTGGAGGACAGAGAAAATGATAAGAAATTGGAAACATGGCCACTGACTGAAAGGCTAACATTTGCAGGCCAAGCCAGCTCATCTCCCCTGAAGAAGAGCATTTGAAACCCTAGCCAGGCACCCCCCCCCCGCCCCCGCAGTCTGACATCTTGGCTTCTGTGCACCGACAAAGCAGGAATTTCACAGCTGATGGAAGCGAGCAGTGTCAGGGAAATAGCCCGGGCCTCTGGAGTCAAATGCATGGACATTCAACACTGGGCTCAGTCACTTGTTAGATAATCAAACGTGTGCCAGGAACTTCACCTTGAACCCTGATTTTCTCACCTCCAAAAAAGGAATGGTAATATTGGATTGAACCACATGAAAATGTTATTTTGTAAGTTAAGAAGGTTGAATATTGGCAATTTGATATTAGTTCAACTCAATAGCTCCCTTTCTCCCAGGAGTCTTGTGCAGATTAAATGAGATAATATAAAAAAGTGTCAGCACCTGATATGTAACAAGGACCCATTAAAGGACAGTGAGGATGATGGTGATGACAGTGGGTATCTAATGAATGCTGGCCATCTCCCAAATACAGGTCCTGGACAACCTGACATAAACATCCCTGACATAATCTGAGCGGTAAAAATGGACCCTTGACCAAATACTCCTCCTCTCTGGACTGGATCAGCTCTTAAAATTTCTTGCTTATAGGTCACTCTTTGTGGCAAAGACACTCTCCAACAAAACCTCCCATTAAAGAGTTCCAAAAAGGAACAGATTCAATCATTAGCTCATTGATCCACTCATTCATTCAGCAGTTTGTATTGAATCTACTGAGTGAGAGGCACTGTGCTAGGTGCTAAATTGAGGAAGATATGGTTCCACCCTGGAGGAATTTGCTATTTGGTATGGGACAAACCCCAAGAAGTGTACTGAAAGTCCATTGTTGACAAGTATCATAGTCATCAAAACTGTGTCCTAAGACTCATTGGGGTACTGGGGAGGGATCATCCAGCTCTGGGGGTTAAGGAAGGCTACACAGAAAAAAGTGACGTGCCAGATGGACCTTGAAAGAATTCCTTGGATGGAGAAGGTGTGGCTCTAGAAGGACATTTCAGGCAGGGGAAATTTAATGTGTATATGCACAAGATTGCAAAGGAGAGTGATTTGGATTGGTTCAAAGTTCAGTGATAGGGAATGGTTTGAAGTTCAGTGTGTCTGGAGCACGGGACAGAAAAAGGAGCATCAGGAGCTGAGGCTGATGGTGTAGGTCAAGATTGAGTTATGAAGTGCATTGTATGCCAACCTGAAGGGCTTGGGTGTGATCCTATAGGGAAATGAGAACTGACAGATAAAGGTTTCCCAGAGTATCCAGACAAAAAACCACCTGATTTTATCTGAAGTCGGTCCTGAGATAGAGTTTTTTTTTTTTATTGTTAGTAATTATTCTCAGCTTTATTGAGGTATAATTTATATACAATAAAAATGCACCCAGGGGCGCCTGGGTGGCTCAGTCAGACGTCTGCCTTTGGCTTGGGTTATGATCCTGGAGTTCCAGGATCAAGCCCCATGTTGGACTCTCTGCTAGGTGGGGAGTCTACTTCTCCCTCTCCCTCTGCCTCTTCTCTCACTCTTGCTCACTCTTTCTCTCAAACAGATGGATAAAATTTTTAAAAGAAAAAAGTGCACCCATTGTAACTGTATAATTCAATGAGTTTTGACAAATACATATACTTATGGAATCAGTATCACCTTAGGCCTGGGTAAATGGAGCTCCTGCCCTGTGGCCTGCATCTTGTGATAGTGGTGGTGGTGGTGGTGGTTGGTATCCTGTGCTTTGTAACACCTTCCTCAAAATTTTCAAAGTTCCCTTTTAGTTCTTGGGAGCAGACAGGGCCAACTGCCCATAGTACAGAATGGGTCCCAGGTTGATATGGGACATGATTCATGTTTCTTCCCTTCAAGGCACTCTTTGAGCTTCTAGACTCTTCCTCCACCCTCCTTGGGGCCCATCAGGTGTTCCAAATAACTCCAGGACCCTTACCTATGGGACTCTTGGTTGGTACCTAGTTCTAAGAGGGCAGTGTGGCAAGTGGATTGCTCCACTAGCTAATGCAGTATTTCTTTGACACAGTTGCATGAAATTGGGTCACGAGAATGATACTGACACAGTGATTTTGGATGATTCAAATAGTGCCTGTAAGCAGGGGCCACATAAAATGCAGTTTCCCAGGTTCTGAGCCCTATGAGTGGCTGGATATGTTAAGACCACCCATGCAATCAAGATTTATACCATGTTCGTCATGGCAAAAGGTTACCTTGAAGAGTCTTGCAACCAATTTTACTCCCACTCCCCACCATTGACTACTATCATCTTTCTATCTTTCACTATTAGGTTAGTTTTACGTATTTTAGAATTTCAAATAAGTGGAATGGTACAGTATGTAGCCTTTTGTATCTGGTTTCTTTAAATTAGCATAAAACTTATGAGATTCTCCATTTTGTTAGCAGATTTTTTGTTATTGACTGTCCATTTTACTTATATACCATGGTATTTGTTGCATATTGCTACAAATTATAATGTATATTGATATACCATTGTATTAATATACCATTAGTCCATTATATAGATACACCACAATTTGTTTATTTATTCACCCATTGCTGGACACTGGGGCCATTTCTAGTGTGAGGCTTTCATAAATAAAGCTGCTCTGAATATTTATGTGTGAAGCTTTTTGTGGGCATATGCTTTAATTTCTCTTGGGTAAAAATACCTAGGAGTGGAATTACTGGGCCAAAACTTTGGCTTATATTTACTTTCATGAGAAACTAGCCAGATTTCCACAATGTTTGCACCAATTTATACTCTGATCAGCAATGTAAGAGAGTTCCTATTGCTTCATATCTACTTGGTATTGTTATTTTTATTTTTTTGGTATTGTTATTTTTAAAGGCTTCAGCTTCATTCTTGTGGGTGTGTACTAGTATCTCATGATGGTTTTAATATGCATGTTACTGACAACTAATGATGCTAAGCATCTTTTCATGTGTTTAGTGGCAATTTGTATGTCATCCCTTGTGAAATTCTTTGGGTATAATTTACAGACAATAAAATATGCCCATTGAAAGTGTGAAATTCAGTGAGTTTGGTCTTTTCAAAGTACCAGCTTTTGGTTTCACTGATTCTCTCTCTTTTGCTATTTCATTGATTTCTGCTCTTACCTTTATTATTCCCTTTTTTCTACTTACTTTGGCCTTAGTTTGCTTTTTTTTTTCTAGCTTCTTAAATTTGAAGCTGAGTCCATTGATCTGAAACCATTGTTTTCTAATAGATATTGAGTGCTATAAGCTTCCCTTAACTACTGTTTTAGAGGCATCCCACAAATATCTATATCTTGTTTCCGTTTTCTTTCATTTAAATATACTTTCCAATTCCTTTTTATTTTTTATTTTTAAAAGTATGTTATCTATTTATTCATGAGAGACACAGAGAGAGAGAAAGAGAGGCAGAGGGAGAAGCAGGCTCCATGCAGGGAGCCCAACGTGGGACTCGATCCTGGGTCTCCAGGATCACGCCCTGGACTGAAGGCGGCGCTAAACTGCTGAGCTACCCGGGCTGCCCTCCAATTCCTTTTTAAAAAGATTGTATTTATTCATCTGAGAGAGAGAGAACACGCGAGCATGAGTGGGAGGAGGGGCAGAGGGAGAAGCAGACCTCCCACTGAGCAGGGAGCCAGATGTAGAGCTCAATGACCTGGGATCATGACCTGAGCCAAAGGCAGATGCTTAACTGACTGAGCCACCCAGGCACCACTTTCTAATTCCCTTTTGATTTATTCTTTGACCTGTGGATTCTTTAGAAGTGTGTCATTTCATTTCTAAATATTTAAGGATTCTCCAACATCTTTTTGTTGTTGATTTCTAATTTAATTCTGTTGAGGTCAGAAAACATATTTTCTATGATTTCAGTCCTTTAAAATTTACTAAGCTTCACTTTTTAAAAAAATATTTATTTATTCATGAGACAGAGAGAGAGAGAGAGAGAGGGGGGCAGAGACGCAGGCAGAGGGAGAAGCAGGCTCCATGCAGGGAGCCTGACATGGGACTTGATCCTGGGTCTCCAGGATCACACCCTGAACTGAAGGTGGCACTAAACCACTGAGCCACCCGGGCTGCCCACTAAGCCTCGCTTTATGGCCCAGCATATGGTCTCTCTTGGTGAATATTCCATGTGTGCTTAAGAAGATTTCAGCAGATGTTGGGTATAATGTTCTATTCATGTCAATTAGATCAAGTTGATTGACAGTGTTGTTCAAGTCTCCTATGTCTTATTGATTTTCTGTTTACTTGTTTCATCAGTTACTGGGAGAGGACTGTTGAACTCTTCAACTATAATTGTGACTTTGTCTATTTCTTCTTTTAGTTCTGTCAGTTTTAGCTTTATGTATTTTGGAGCTTGTTTTTAGGTACATACACATTTAAGATTGTTATATTGTTCTGAAGAAGTGACTCTTTTATCATTATAAATGCCCTTACTCTTGGTAATAATCTGTGTCTTGAAGCTTACTTTTTTTTGAAGCTTACTTTAAAATTAATATAACCATCCCTGGTATATCTTTTTTTTAGTTTATTTATTTTGAGTAATCTCTGTCTCCAACATGGTGCTTGAACCCATGACCTTGAGATCAAGAGTCACACGTTTTTCCAACTGGCCAGCCTGGCGCCCCTTGCCCTGGGATATCTTTATCCATCATTTTAGTTTTAAACTACCTGTGTCTTTATACTTAAAAGATATTTCTTATAGATAGCAAAAAAAATATTTGAAGCTAATTTTGTTTCTCATACATTAGGATAATCTATTACTTTTAATTGTACTGCTTAGAGTACATTTACGTTTAATGTAGTTATTGATATTGGGTTTATATCATTCATTTCTCTATTTGTTTTCTATTCTTCCCATCTATAACTTCACCAATTTTCCTTTTTCTTCCCTCTTTTGGATTATTTCCTTTAGAAACTTTATTTTGAAATAATGTTAGATTTACAGAAGAGTTACAAAGATGGTACAGAGTGTTCCCATATACTTTTTATCTAATTTTATTTAATGTTAACATCTTACACAAATGTGGCATATTTATCAAAACTAAGAAATTCACATTGTTATAATATAACTAGATTATATGGAAAAGCCCAGTGGCTCAGCAGTTTAGTGCTGCCTTCAGCCCACGGAGTGATCCTGGAGTCCCGGGATCGAGTCCCACATGAGACTCCCTGCATGGGGCCTGCTTCTCCCTCTGCCTATGTCTCTCATGAATAAATAAAATAAAATCTTAAAAAAAACTAGATTATAGACTTCATTTGGATTTTCCCATTAATGCCTTTTTCTGTTCCAGGGTCTCATCCAGGATACGACATTTCAATTAGTCATCATGTCTCCTTAGATTTCCCCTAGCTGAGACAGCTTCTCAGGCTTTTCTGGTTTTTGACAACCTGGACAGTCTTGAGGAATACTAGTCGGTATTTGTAGAATGTCCCAATTTATGTTTGTATGGTGTTTTCTCTTGATTAGTCTGTGGTTGTGGATTTTGGGGATGGATACCACTGAGGTGATGTGTCCTTGTTACCCCATCCTATCAGGGGGTATGTGACATCAACATGTCTTACTGGTGATGTTAACCTTGATTGCTTGGTCGAGGTGGTGTCTGTCAGATCTCTCCACTGTAAACTCCTGTTTTTCCCTTTTCAAATTATATTTGTTATGTGCAAGTCACTAAATTCAGTCCACACTCAATGGGAGAGGAATTAAGCTCCACCTCCTAATGGGACAAGTATCGGGATAATTGAAATCTTTTAATATTCTATCTTCAACATCAGTTGTTTAGCTATAGCTAGTTATTATTATTATTATTTTTTGCAGTTGCTCTCAGGTTTTAAAAAGCCTTTTTTTAACATATCACAACCTACCTTCAAATACAATTATTTGACTTCATATACAAGAAACTTAAAACAACATACTTTGATTTTGTTCCTGTCATTTGTGATATTGTTGTAATACATTTTGCTTCTACATATATCATAAACCCTCAAATATATTGGTGTTATTTTTGCTTTAAATAGTCTTTTACATTTTTTGAAATAATTTATTATGGTGAAATTCACAGAACATAAAATTACCCATTTTAAAGTGAATGATTCAGTGACATCTAGTACTCAATTGTTGTTGGTTTTTTTTTCTTTTCAGATTTTATTTTAAGTAAGTTCTACACCCAATGTGGCACTCAAACTCACAACCTCGAGATCAAGAGTCATGAACTCCACTAAGTGAGCCAGCCAGGCACCCCATTAGTCAATTATCTTTTTTTTTAAATTTTTTTTAATTTATTTATGATAGTCACAGAGAGAGAGAGAGAGAGAGAGAGGCAGAGACACAGGCAGAGGGAGAAGCAGGCTCCATGCACCGGGAGCCCGACGTGGGATTCGATCCCGAGTCTCCAGGATCGCACCCCGCGCCAAAGGCAGGCGCCAAACCGCTGCGCCACCCAGGGATCCCTATAGAAAAATTTTAAAATGGAAAAGTAGTTTTTTAGTATTTACCCACATGTTTACCATTTCTGGTGTCTATCATTGCTTTTTGTACATTCTGAGTTTCCATCTAGGATCATTCTCCTCCAACTTGAAGAACTTCCTTTAAATTTCTTGTAGCATAGGTCTTTGATTACCTTAAAGACATCGCTCTGTTTTCTTCTGGTTTGCAACATTTTGGTTGAGAAGTCCATGATAATTTTTCTCTTGGCACCCTCATATATAATGTATCTTTTTTCTAGGGCTGGTGTTAGTGTTTTCTCTATCTGTGGTTTTTGGCAACTTTCTCCTGATGTGCCTCAGTTTAGTTTTCTTCATTTTTACCCTTTTTGAGATTTGTTGAGATTCTTGGATCTGTAATTAGTAGTTTTCATCAGATCTGTCAAAATTTTAGCCATTATTTATTCAAATATTCTTTTCTGCTTCCAACTCCTCCTGGAACTCTAATGATACATATGTTTATACTGTGTGATATTGAATCACAGGTCACTGAGGCTCTGTTAATTTTTTTAAATAACAGTTTTATTGAGATATAATTCACATGCCATACAATTTGCCCATTTAATGAGCACGATTCAACAGCTTTTAGTATATTCATAGATATGTGCAACCATCATCACAGTCAATTCTAGAATATTTTCATCACCTCCAAAGAAAGCCCCCCCTTTAGTTATTGCCCCATCCTTAAGCAACCATTAATCTACCTTCCGTCTCTATAGTTTTGCCTATTCTGGAAATTTCACATAAGTGGAATCATAGATTCTGGTCTTCTGTGTCTGGCTTCTTTCACTTAGCATAATATTTCCAGGTTCATCCATGGGGTAGCACACGTTAGTGCTTCATTACTTTTTATGGACAACTAATATTCCATTGTATGGGTGTACTGATCTTTGCTTACCCATTTATTTTGTTTACTTTTTATCGGCCTTTTTTTTTTCCTCTGTGAGCCATTTTGAATAACTTCTTTTGCTATTTTTTCTAATTCACTGACCTTTCCTCTAGCATTGCCTAATCTGCTGTTATGCCCATCTTGTGAATTGCTGATTTCAAATATTATATTTTCCACCTCTAAAAATTCTATTTGATGTATATATACCTAGGTATATATAGTACCTCACTATATTCCCATTTTCCTTTAAATCTCTCAGCATATTTATAATATTTATAATAGCTGTTTTAAAAGTCCTTGTTTGTTGGGCAGCCCAGGTGGCTCAGCGGTTTAGCGCCGCCTTTAGCCCAGGGCCTGATCCTGGAGACCTGGGATCGAGTCCCACGTCAGGCTCCCTGCATGGAGCCCGCTTCTCCCTCTGCGCCTCTCTCTCTCTGTATCTCTCATGATTAAATTAAAAAATCTTTTGGGCAGCCCCTGTGGCGCAGCGGTTTAGTGCTGCCTGCAGCCCAGGGCGTGATCCTGGAGACCCTGGATCGAGTCCCACGTCGGGCTCCCTGCATGGAGCCTGCTTCTCCCTCTGCCTATGTCTCTGCCTCTCTCTCTCTCTCTGTGTGACTATCATAAATAAATAAAAATTAAAAAAAAAATAAATAAAAAATCTTTTAAGGGCAGCCCCGGTGGCGCAGCGGTTTAGCGCCGCCGGCAGCCCAGGGCGTGATCCTGGACACCCTGGATCTAGTCCCACGTCAGGCTCTCTGCATGGAGCCTGCTTCTCCCTCTGCCTGTGTCTCTGCCTCTCTCTCTCTCTCTCTCTCTCTCTCTCTCTCTCTCTCTGCATCTCTATGAATAAATAAATAAAATCTTTTAAAAAATAAAATCCTTTTTTGTTAATTTATCATCTCTGCCATTTCTTGCTGTTACTATTGACTAATTTCTCCCCTTCCCTGTTTATAGGAAGCACATTTTCTTGTTTCCTTATATGTCTAATAATTTTTTATTGAATCCTAGATATTGTGATGCTTCATTGTCGAGTGTCCTTTAATTATGTTCTGGATGACAGTTTTACTTGCATTTCACCAGGAGCCTTTCCAGACTTTTAAGGTTCATTAGAACGGGTCTAGAGTAGCATTTATTCTAGGGCTGGTTTACCCCTACTGCTAAGATATGACTTTTCTCAGGGCTTCTACTGAATTCCCTGGGTTTTCTTTTTTCTTTCTGTTTTAAAAAAATATTTTATTTATTTGTAAGAGAGAGAGAGAGCAAGAGTGGAGGGGGAAGGGGCAGAGGGAAAAGGACAAGCAGACTCCCTGTTGAGCAGGAATCCTGATGTCCCAGACTCTGGGACCATGGCCTGAGCCAAAGGCAGACATTTAACAGACTGAGCCACCCAGGTGCCCCTGCCTTGGGTTTTCATAAAGTTTCTCTGGATCTTAAGAAACTAAAGGTCTCCCAAACCTGTGAGAGCTTTGGGAACTTTAGCTTACTGTTTTTTGGTAGTTCTTGCCTGTTTTGTGGAGTTTCTCCCTACATATATACAGCCTAGTATTCAGCAATCCTATCAAGAGGATCCCTATGTGGATTTCTGGAATTCTTTTTCTGTGTTGCTCCCTCTTTTCCAGAACTCTGCCCTGCAAATACCAGATACCTAGGTCCCCTAAACTCCAATGTCTTTCTCTTTTTTTTAATTAAAATATTTTTTTATTGGCAATGTCTTTCTCTTTAACTCAGGGAGACCACTATGCTTTTGTGGAGTCTCCCGGTGTCATACCATGGTCTGGAAAGTGCCTCAGGCAAAATCTAAGAGCTATCATAAACTTCATCTCATTTGTTCCTCTTTTCTCATGGATCACAGTCCTGCACTGACTGTTGGTCAATGTCTAAAAACTTCATATATATCTTTCATATATTTTGTTCAGTTTTCCAGGTTTTTTTGGTGGCAGGAGACAAAGTCTGATACAATTTACTCTAACGTGGTTGGAAGCAGAAGTCACAGTAAAGATTTTTCAAGCAGGGGAGAGACATGATCATATTTGTTTTTAAGGAAAAGCTGATGGCCACCTGGTGATTCCTTGGATGCACAAGAGGTAAATACTGAGGCAGAAAAATAAATTTTAAAAAGGTTATTTAAGTTGTTTCTGAATGAGCTGATAATGGTCTTAACTAAAAGAGAGGCAGTGGGACTAGAGAGATGTGAAAACATTTGAAAGCTATTTAGGAGGTGAGATTGATGAGACTTGATAGATCAGATGTGGGTAGTGGGTGACGTAAAGGGCAGAATTCAGGATGACCCCCCCAGTTTTCTGACTTGAACTACTAAAAGGATACTAGTGCCATTCACTAAGACTGGAGCAGGAGATTTTTTTTTCTTTTCTGGAGGGATGTGTTGCTTATTTGATGGATGGGTGGAGTGGAGATGGTGAGTTCAGTTGTGGACATGTAGAATTTGAGGTGCCTATGAACTACCCAAGTGAAGAGGGTATCAGATACGTAGATCTGGGATTCAGAGAGGAGATGGGGACTGGAGAAATAAATTTGGAGTTTATGACATATATATGATAACTGTGCCATGGGAATGGGTGAGACTGTCCAGGGAGAGGATGTCTAAAGAGAGGAGAAGGTGGTTCAGGACAGAGTCAATGGCCACAATGGGCTAGATGCTAGTCTAGGGAAGTTGTGTCTAGGGAAGTGGTGATGGGAGAGAAAATAGGATAGAGTAAGAGCCTTGTTGGTCTTCATCCATGGAGAATAAGTGCCAAGAGGGCCTGATGAGGAGGCACAGATCCTTGGGATAGGAGGACAAGTTGCTGGAAGAGAAGTGGTGGGGCCCCAGGACACATTCTCCTGCCTTCACTCTTCTTTTGACTCCTGCCTGCCCTCCTTGCCTCACCTCCAGGCACAGCCATTAACATTATTACAAAGAAAAGGAAAGCTAGAACAAACAAAGACATAATCAAAATGGAAATAGTTTCGAAACCCTAAAGCAGCAGAAAACCTCAACTGTTATTTTGTAGGCAACAGCAGCAGTTGCCACTCTGTCTCTGCCAGGCTAGCATTGTGAACTTGGCTCCGTGTCCTGCAGCTGGGCCCTGTGGACTGGCCATGCTCCAACCAGCCCACACATCTTCACCCCCACCTCTGGTGCTGGGAACCGTGCCAGGGCCTCCCCAGGCAGCCAACCATGTGGCCAGGCCCAGGGAGCAGAGTAGGAAGACTCCAGAGAAACTGGGATAGACAGAGAGAAGCAGGAAGGGGCCAAGGCTGGAGAGTGGCGGTAGGGATGCCTGGAGCCCAGTCCCATGTGCCCACCTTCAGGGTCCTCCCTGACTATTCTTGCCCAAATTCACTCCTGCTTCTCAGAACTAGGGAACTGACAATGGTGTCACCTTGCAGATCTTACTCAGATTCATCCTTTGTGGCCTATTGTTCTCCATTTGGATGCTGTCTTTCTCCCCAGCGGGCTGGGGGCTCCCCAAGGCCAGGGATCTGTGGCAATTACTATTGCTCGACTTCTCGACAGGCTACCCACCTTGGGAAAATGCCCTGGGGCAGGTCAAAGGAGAGCCTTCTTGGTCAGCTTGACTGTCAGTTTTGCTGTCAACTAAGATATGTGGCCTGCTGACTGATTTTGATGTACTGCAGAGTTCTGTTTAATGGTGAATTTCCCGGGGCATGGACAATAGCCATGGGGGAATCTGGTTCCCCCAAAGTTAATTTGCTCTCAACTTCTTAAGGACACAGCTCTTGGGTAAAGTGAGGTACATCTGGATTTCTTTTATGAATTCAAATGAAAAAATATTTTGACATGTTGGGAGTGAGTTTTCCAAGACTTCTACTTAAGGAAATTGGAGGCCTTTCAGCTGAGAGGGAGAGCTGGTACAGGTTCTCCTCAGCAGGGCATAGCTAGCTGTGTGAGTGCTGGAATCCCTTCTAGGCCATCAGAAAGGAGCCCATGCTCATCCTCCTTCCCCAGATTTGGGAAAACAGTGCTCTCTTGCTGGCAGGTCCTAGGCTTTCTGGGCTGCGGGGGGCGGGGGGGGGGGGCTATGTATCTATTAGGCTACTTGTCCCCACCGACATAATCTTTCCTTGTGTCAGTGTGGGCCCTCTGAGAGGCAAATGTCAAGATGTGGTTAAAGGTGCAAGTGATTTATAAGGGGGAACGCCTGTGAAGGGTATAGGGCAGAAGCAGGGGTAGGCAGGGAAAGCTTTCCTACCACCGTGTGGGACTACACTTGAGACAAGAGAGGGGCAAGGAAGGAGTCCTGGGTAGGATGAGTCTCTGACTGCAGCACAGTTCTGAGGAAAGTCTTGGCCAGATTGATGGGAAATCCCTGAGCAAGTTTTGCCTGTCAGAGGAGTCCCATGTTGCAGGAACAGGCTGAGACTGGTGTCCCTGGTAGACTTAACCATTGGCTAGGAATAGCCTCTGGGGAAGCATGGCCTTGTGTGAACACCACCACGGATACAGAAGCAGAGCGGCTGGGGCTGTCAGTGAATTCAGCTCCTTGTGACAGACTCTCAGAAAGCAATTTGAGCTGTGCATCTTCATGCCCACTATATCAGCCTCGGAGCCTCCAGAGATCTCTACCTTGCCCCCTTGCCCCCTTGCCTGGGACCAGTCCTCACTGGTTTGTTCCCAAGGCAATTGTTTCTTCCCTTTCAGCCAAACTCCAGGCCAGACAATCTGCCTGGGCCTCCTCAAGCTCCAAAGTAGCCCCCAGACCCCCACCTTGCTGGAGTGTCTGCTTAGAGCAGGTAAGTTGTGGGGACAACTGAGGAGAGACTGTGGGCTTTGATCTACCCAACCCTCAGGTGGTCAGTGCAGGTGGCAGAGATGTTAACAATACCACCCCCACCCCTCAAGGAAGGCTTCTGCTTCTTTTCTTGCTGTTCTGCTTTGTTGGCTCAGAGGTGGGCCTACAAATTAACTCCTCCTCCCCTTGGCCTTCAAGGAAATGCCAAGTCTGGTTTCTTGTAGATGTATGAGTGAATGGCTCCCTGTGAACTCTCAGCTGACCTGTGCTGCTTGTGGTGGGGAAAAGGGTGAAGGAATGGGGTGATGGGTAGTGGGTCACTGAGCAGGGCCAGTGGAGCCACCTTCAGTCAGGATCCTGAGAGAAAACATTCCCTCCAAAGGGTAGCCACTCTGCTCATTTGGCTGTTAATGAGCCAACTACCAGGTCTGTTTTGCTACAGACCTGGCACTAGGTGCCTCTAGGACCTAGTCTAAAGCCTGGGACACAGTGGGTGTCCAATACCTGTTGGTTGAACAAATGCCCTGCCCCCACCCCCAGTGATCCCCTTTGCCCTCCACTGGAATGTCGTGTTCATGAGGCTGGAGCTTTGTTATGTGTACTGCAATGTGCTAGCTCAGAGCCTAGTACATAAGCACTCAACAAAGAGTATCTGATGGGTGCATAAAGATGAGGAAAGGGTAGGCCCTGCCCATAAGAGCTCCCAGCCTGATGGTGAGACACAGCCCCTGAAGCAGTAGACGGGGAACCAGGATTTACTCTGAAATAGTGAGACATAAGGACCCATTTAAAAGAAGTTATAAGCAAGAATGTAGCTGGCAGCAGCTGATTGGAGAAGATTTTGCCACTGAAGGGGACATTGGAATAAATGGGGTGACAAGAGCTGGCTGAAGCCACTTGCTCCACATTTCATTTCCAGGCTTCTTATTCATGGGGAATACATGTTCTGACCCAACAGTCTGGACACATGGTCTGATTAAGGACCTGCATATTGGAAAGTAGGACTGGCCTGGGAAATCCAATAGGACACTCCCTAGCCTCATGCTGGAACTGCTCTTGGTAAGCGACAGCCCAGATGGAGGCCAAGTCTCTCTTCCCAGGGGCTGGGCCAAGTTCTTAAGCAGTGGGTCTTATCAGCAGGCCTACCTCAGGCTCTCTTGTTGGAGGCTGGCATAACCCGTGTGCGTTGAACAAGGAGAAAGGCTTCATGAGCTATAAGGGGGCAGCAACAGGGGCACCTGGGTTGCTCAGTTGGTTGAGTGTCTGACTCTTGATTTCAGCTAAGGTTATGGTCTCAAGGTTGTGAGCTCAAGCCCCATGTTAGGTTCACAGTGGGCGTGAAGCCTGCCTGGGATTCTCTCTCTCTCTCTCTCTCTCTCTCTCTCCCCTCCGTCCCTCCCTCTGCTTACTTGCAAAAGAAAGGAAGGAAGGAAGGAAGGAATGAAGGAAGGAAGGAAGAAAGAGGAAGAAGAAGAAAGAAAGAAAGAAAGAAAGAAAGAAAGAAAGAAAGAAAGAAAGAAAGAAAGAAAGAGGAGCAACATACTTTCTGCACCCAGCTCAGCCCAGGCACCCTCCGCAGGATCATCCTCACTGTGGCATCACACCCCTCCAGGTCTTTGAGTCTTGATCCAACATCTTATCCAAGAAAACATCCTATCCATTGATCCATTGCCTTTGCATTCCTAGCTGTTGTTGTGACCAGCTCGGGACTACAAGTATCCAGAGGGAAGTTTCCAAGGCTCTATCATTTTGGGGGGAAGATTATTCTGTGCAACTTCAGATTCATTGAGGGCTTATAAATGGGAGAGAATGAAGCAATGAGCCAGTGTCATTCCCACGAGACATCTTTAGGTTGTTTTTCTAACACTGGGGCTGGCTTTGGCCTGAGACTTCCTCATAGTCCATCTGAAGCAGGCAGGCAGACGAAAGTTGGAACCTCAGGTTAAGTCCAGGGTTAGGGTTCACTTAGGGCTTAGTCCAGGCCTAGGGCTAGAATGAAAGAAAGTGGTCCACACCGGGATAGAATCCACAGTCTTGGTCCTCATGGGGGCCACGTCAACCAAAGTTAATAAGCCCAAACATTTAGATATTGTCTGTTACTCACAAATGACACACTAGGACTTGCTTAATGAATGTTTCAGAAGAAGCTCAAAGTTCAAAATTCAAGTTCTAGCTAAAGGTCTGCAGAAGTTATGAGTGATGTAAGAGATTCAACTATGATTGGCCATGAATGTGGCAGTGGCAGTTCTTTCAGCAGCTGAGGCTTGGCAGAGAGCAATGTTCAGAGGGGGCAGCTTTCTTCAAGCTGAGGACGGAATGAACGGGTTGGTCAGGAGCCCCAGTGGGGACCAGCCATCAGGGGAAGAAGTATGAAAGGACACCATGGTGAGGGCTCTAGCAGCACCATCTTTGGTTTCCTCCATCTCTTCTTCTTGGCTGACCCTGTATACTAAGACTTGTGCTTATCACTTCACAAGCATTATCTTTCCTTCTTTTTTTTTAGAGAGGAGGGGGATGGGCAGAGAGCCAGAGAATCTGAAGCAGACTCCATGCTGAGCACAGAGCCCATTGCGGGGCTGGGCTTCATGACCTTGAGATCATGACCTGAGTCGAAACCAAGAGTTGGACGTTTAACTGGCTGAGCCACCCAGGCGCCCCTTATAAGCATTCTCTTATTTTGTCCTCAGGACACTGTATGTGGAATGTCTGATATCATCCCATTTTACAGATGAAACTGAAGCTGAAGGAACTTAGAGAACTAGTCTCCAAGTTCAGAACAAGGCTGGGAGTGGGACCCAGGTCTGTCTGACTCGAGAGGCTTTATCACTGCCATCTTCTGCTGACTTTTCTTCCTGGGGTCTAGGCTTGTTGTGGGGCTCCCCAGGGGACAGGCGGGCCCCAGAGATCTTGGTATTTCTGATGCAAAACTATCCCAAGCACAAGTCACCCAAAATATCCTTCTTGCCCAGCATTCCTAAAGCTCTCCTCCCCCTGGAGCCCCTGGGTTATCCTGGGCCTCCTCAGAAGCCCTCAGGCCCACATGGGCAAGAGCCTGCTCCCTGTTGCATGTGCTATCTCTACAGACTTACACCCAAATAACTGGGGTGAGGCCACCTACCCCAAGCCTCTGCCACATCCGACCTTTCTGCCTCCCTGGGCCACACTGCTCACCACAGCTCTCCTGTCTCCTGATAGCTATGGGAGAATCTGGCGGTGTGCAGACGAGGTTAGCTGGCTCCTGTCCAGACCAAATTTCACTGGGTTATTTCCTCACTATACTCTAACCTCTCAGGCCCTCTGGAGACTCAATCTCAGTCTTGGCTGATTCTGAACAGTCCAGTTTTAGGTTGTCTGTGGATTTCGTTAGTGTTCTGTTTACTGCCATCCTACAAAGATTTAAATGAAGCTGCTCCTAGAGACTGAGCCTGGGGTTGGTGACTCTGGTTGGTCAGAGCTTGGTGTTAACGAAGCTAACTATGTGGGCCCAGGCAGCCGGCCCTGGAGATGGGGCATGTGCTGGACTGCCAGCTAGTCTGTGGCATCTGTGACCCCAGATTGTTTCAGAATAAGCCTGAATCCTACCCACAGCCCAGCTCTGGGGCCCCTCAACTACAGGGTGGCAGTGGGCGTGGAAAGTCACACTAATACACAAGACACAGCACTTGCAAAGACACTGGTTTAGAAGCTTGTCCCAGATGTTTCCTCCCTCTCTTGCCTGCTTGTTGTCCTAATCACAGGCTTTGATGCTGACCTGGGCCTTCCTGTGTTATAGAGATGGGGTAGTAATTGTATGTGGAAGGGTGCTAGTCCCGACCCCTCTCCCCATCCCTGCACTGGTCTCTGGCCCTGGCCACAGTGTCATGGTGTCTCTCTGGGCAGGAGTGGGAGGTCCTGCCAGGCCTCCACTGGGGCTCTCTTCTCTGGTCTTCCTCCTTATCCCAGCTGGACAACTCCAACCAGCCCCTAGAAGAATACAGATGGCTGACCTGTGGCATTTCTGGCTCCTCTGGTTGGGAAGGGTCACATCTGCCTCACTTCCAAGGTAGCACAGAAAGGTGGGACCCGAATATGGTGACTGTGTTGCCCTGTATGCCCAGATTTTTGCTCTAGTGGTGGAAATGGATGGGCTGGCATTGAGCTGGCACAAGCTATCCTGTGCTTATTTATAGGACCCTGAAGAGTAAAACCCATGGCTGTAAAAGAGTGGAAAGCACACGGGCTGAGTCTACGCTGGGTCCACACTGTTGTCTTCATTAGCCTGGACTTCTCCCCTAACCAATCAAAGGGACCTTGGGTTCTTGGGTGTTCTATTTCTTTTGCAGGCTTTGCAAGCATGTAGACTATGCCTTCTATTCTGTTCATGATTTTTTTTTTAAGATTGATATGTTTATTTGAGAGAGAGAAAGCGAGCATGAATTGGGGGAGATGTGCAGAGGGAGAGAAACTTCAAGCAGACTCCCTGCTGAGCGCAGAGCCTGATGAGGGACTCAATCTCATGACCATGAGATCATGACCTGAGCTCAAACCAGGAGTCGGACACTCAACAAACTGAGCCACCTAGGTGTACCTGTTCATGATTTTTCTATTATCATTTTCCTCTGCCTCCTTCCACAGCACAGAGGAGGGGTTGTGTATCAGGGAAACACAAGCAGAAGCTGAAGGCTACCCCACCAAGGGCTGGTGGGTCAGCCTCATCCCTCTGCTCATCTGTGGTGCTAGGCTGCTGCATTACACAATTCTGGTGGGGGTGGGGGGCGTCACCTATGTGCAACATGATAGGTGCCATGGACTTCATGTTTGTGTCTCTCCTGCAGTTCATATGTAACAACTCTCACCCTCAGTGTAATGATATTTGGAGATGGGGCCTTCGGGAGGTGATTAGGTCATGAGGGTGGATCCATCATGATGGGATTAGCGCCCTTAGAAGGGACCAGAGAGACTTTGTTTCTTGTCTCTCTCCCTCTGCTCTCTGCCACGTGTTAAGTAAGTGAGAAGGCCTGAACTGCCACCACCTTGATCTTGGATTTCCCAGATCCAGAAGTCTAGGAAATGTTTGTTACCCCCAGGCCACAGTCTTTTTGTCCTGGCAGCCTGAACTAAGACAATGGAGATCCTTAACCCAGTGGGCTTTGCAGCTGCCAAAACTATGGCTGGTCCTGGTTTTGAAAATGGGCCCCTCTGGAGTTTAGGTTTTCAACCGGAGCCTGAGAAAGGAGGTGACAGCAGAGCACTGGTCTCCATTATAGACTCTTCTCTAATATACCATTTGGTAAAATGTCTCTTAGAACCTCCTGGTCTGTCACTGTTAGCAAAGCCCACAGGCTGGTCATGCTTCCCAGCTCCCTTTCTTTCTTTTTTTTTTTTTTTCCAGCTCCCTTTCTACCAGGCATGACTATCTGTTGGAGCTAAAGATCCTGTTTTCAGTTTGATTTGCATTCTGTGAGATTTGACATTTCCTGGAGGAGCTACTGCTCTAGGCTCAGCCCCATGACACTACGGGGTACAGGGGTAAGCCTTGGTTCCTGTCCTCGAGGGCTTGTAGTTGAGGTGGAGAGCTAGGTAGGAGGCACAGAGGCCACTTAAGTCCAGTGTAAGGGGCACTGAAAGAACTCAGGGCTAGGAGCTCAGAAGGGGAGGTAAGTACTGTTGCTTGGGCGTGAGGGGAGAAAGGGAGCTCAGGGAAGCTATTATGGGCCCAAGGTGTGTGTTCTCCCCAAATTCATAGTTTGAAGTTATAACCCCTCAGATGGATGGTATTAGGAAGTAAAGCCTTTGGGAGGTGATGAGTTCACAAGAATGAGATGATTCGCATCCTTACAAGAAGAGACAAGAGAGAGCTTGCTTCCTGTCTCGCCCTCCTCTCTTCTACGTAAGGAGGCCACAGGAAGAGGGCTATGTGCAAGCCAGGGACGGAGTCTTTAACCTCAGATGGTGCCTTGACCTCATATTTCCAGCCTCCAGAACTATGAGGAATGAAGTTTGTTGTTTAAGCCATGCAGCCTCTGGTATTCTGTTATAGCTGCCTGAATTAAGGATGGAGATTCTCACAGAGGAGTTGATTCCTGGTTTGAAGGGTCAACAGTTTTCCAGATGGATAAAATGAGGCCGGTGATGCCAGCTGATGGAATAGCACAAGCAAAGGGGCAAGTGCAAAGTAAGTGGGTGGGTTTGGGGACCTACATCTGTTTCAGCACGGCTGTTTGACATTGGCCTCCCAGTGCTCTGCACGGCGCTCAGCAGATGTTGGGTGAATGAGTGCACTTCCTTGATCCTGAGGTATCGGATGCATCTGTAGTTCTGGCCCCTGCTAGACTGCAGGCTGGGGGGGGCGGTGTATGTGCGTGAGGAGTGAATGCGCAGGGTGACACAGAGGATTGAGCAATGAAGTGGGCTAGAACCCTGGTCTCCTGACTCCAGCCCAGTGCTCTTTTCACACTATCTACTTTGCTCTCAACCCACATCTATCTCTTTGTTCTCTGGAACCCCTTAAGCACTTTCCATCAGAGTCTCCCATTCTCCCACTGTTCTTCAGTTCTCTTGTACATGAATTCTTTCCAGTGTGTTCCACTTGTCTCTGTAACTGGACTGTCTGCTCCTTAGGGCAGAGTGGGGCCTCTTCTTTTCCACCTTCTCTGCAGTGAGTGATCAAGGGTGCAAAAAAAGAGAAATGAGCCACAGTTGAAAAAATGCAGAAAAGCTCACATTTCTCACCCCACAGTCTCTCTTTTCCTTCTTCTCCAAGAACTTATTGGCTCATTTTCCAAGGGCTGGCTTACCCAGACTCAGGGGTTCAAAGCCTGTCAGCGTTCACACCTATGGCCCTGTCCATGTGATGTGCAGGGAATTCAATGCGGTAAAGAATCTCCACCATACCTACTCTTGGGGAGCTCACTGCCTGAAAATGGAAGAAACATGGCCTCAAACATACAGGAGGGTTGATTTCTCTTACTTTGCAAGTGTGTTCTTAAAATGTGCATAGGCATTTGTATTTGATACACTGTGAAAAATCACTGGTTGAGGAAATTCTATGGTGATAATTGTTAAATTAACGATGGTAAACCACTGAATATATATTTCATTTCTCCATGGCATCTTCTCCATGGCTTATTAGAGTCTGGACCTATTATTCATTTACCAATTATCTAAAAAAACGAATCTATCCCAGTGAGTACCAACACAGAGGAGAGTAAACAGACGTTAACTTATAAAAGGGAATAAATGTATGTTACTTGCAGTAACTTATTTTTCAAAATGGAGAGTCACACCCAGGGATGCCTGGGTGGCTTAGTGGTTGAGCATCTACCTTCGGCTCAAGGCGTGATCTTGGTCTGGGAATCGAGTCCAGCATCAGGCTCCCTGCAAGGATTCTCCTTCTATGTCTCTGCCTCCCTCTCTGTGTCTCTCATGAATAAATAAATAAAATCTTTAAAAAAAGAAGAGTCATATCCTAATGACCCATTGGATTATATACTAAGACCTAGAAGTTGCGTGCAAATAAAAGTGATTGTTCTCACTGTGCTCATCTGACAGACTGGTATAGGAGTGTACTTTACATTTAGATTTAAGTCTCATTGGGGCCCACTCCTAGTTTCACCTATGGAATCCACAGAGCACAGTGAATCAGAGAGACTGTATTTGGATCCCACTTCTGCCACTTACTGAGTGACCTTGAGCAAGCAACAGAGCTTTTCTGGCCTTCAGTTTCCTTGGCTATAAAATGAAGACAATCATAGCAACTAGCTTGCAGTATTGTGGTGTTCATGAAATGTGACACTGAATGTCAAGGGCAGGGATTGATTGGATTAGGTACGGGTAGGGGCTGCGAGAGAGGGAAGTATTCCCTTCCTTTTTTTAAAAAAATAATAAATTTATTTTTTATTGGTGTTCAATTTGGCAGCATACAGAATAACACCCAGTGCTCATCCCGTCAAGTGCCCCCCTCAGTGCCTGTAACCCATTCACCCCCACCCCCTGCCCTCCTCCCCTTCCACCACCCCTAGTTCGTTTCCCAGAGTTAGGAGTCTTTATGTTCTGTCTCCCTTTCTGATATCTCCCACACATTTCTTCTCCCTTCCCTTATATTCCCTTTCACTATCATATATATTCCCCAAATGAATATTGCCATCAGGGAAATACAAATCAAAACCACAATGGGATACCACCTCACACCAGTGAGAATGGGGAAAATTAACAAGGCAGGAAACCACAAATGTTGGAGAGGATGTGGAGAAAAGGGAACCCTCCTGCACTGTTGGTGGGAATGTGAAATGGTGCAGCCACTCTGGAAAACTGTGTGGAGGTTCCTCAAAGAGTTAAAAATAGACCTGCCCTACGACCCAGCAATTGCACTGCTGGGGATTTACCCCAAAGATACAGATGCAGTGAAACGCCGGGACACCTGCACCCCGATGTTTCTAGCAGCAATGTCCACAATAGCCAAACTGTGGAAGGAGCCTCGGTGTCCATCGAAAGATGAATGGATAAAGAAGATGTGGTTTATGTATACAATGGAATATTACTCAGCCATTAGAAACGACAAATACCCACCATTTGCTTCAATGCGGATGGAACGGGAGGGTATTATGCTGAGTGAAGTAAGTCAATTGGGACAAACAGTATATGTTCCCTTCCTAAGGTGACTCTGAAGCGTAATTCCACTCCCTCGGGGGTGAGTTCTCCCCACCACACACCCATCAGGTAAAGGCTTTTATCCATGCAAAAGCAAGGTCCAGGAGGGGAGGCAAGACACACGGCAGTTTCGACAGGCCACAGATTCTTCCATGGCACCCTTCTGGGCAAGATGTCCCCTGGGGCTGGATGACAGTTATAATCTTAACTGTGAGAGGTCGCTTGGGTAGCTCATGAACTCAAAATAGAACGGTAGAGACACAAATGACATGCAAACCTGGAAGGCTTCTGAAGCAGATGATGAGGATCTCGCCTTCCCCCGTGGCCTAGCTGAGGTCACCTGCAGCTGCGGGAGAAGGCTGTTTCCAGCGTGGCCGTGCACCCTATCTCAGTGCCTGGCAGCTTCTCCACAGCTTGGAAGGCTTTCTCTAGTGCCTGGGGAGCTTGCCCGGTGGACGTGGGAACCTGACCCCCAGGGCAACCCAGAGAAGGGATCCACTGGAAAGATGCCCCAGACATCTGTTTTTAAAGCACTTTCTTTCACCTATATCCATGTTATTCAAAGCGTGGAAGAACGGTGAGGGCATCACCTGGGAGCTTGTGAGAAATGCAGACCTATCCCCAGGCTGGCAGAACAGGAATCTGTGTTTCAACAAGATCCCCAGGTGGTTCGTGTACACTTTACTGTTTGAGAAGCCCTTGCTCCCACGTTATCTTCCTGGGCTCTCACAAAGGGGTTATGAGAAAGTATTGCTACCTGTAGCAGGTTGGATGGTCTGTCCCCAACCCCAACTCCTGTCTACCCAGAACTTCAGAACGTAGCCTTATTTGGACATAGGATCCTTGCAGATGTAATTGGCTAAAATGAAGTCATAGTGGAGCAGGGTGGGCCCTAAATTCAGTGACTGATATCCTTCTAAAAAGAGGAGAGGACACATGGATACACACACATAGGAGAAGACCACACGGTAGAGGTTGTGGTTATGCCACCGTAAGCTAGAAGAGGCAAGGAAGGACCCTCCACTAGAGCCTCTGGGGCTGGTGTGCCCGGCTGACACCTTGGCTTTGGATTTTGAGCCTCCAAATCCATAAGAGAATAAATTTTTGTTGTTTCCAGCCACCCAGGTTGTGATATTATTCCATTACAGTGGCCCCAAGAAACAAATAAACTGTTATTTCCAAGTTCCCGGCCACAAAAGCGGTAAAGCCAGAACTTGACCCAGGCAGCTTTTGTTGCTGATCAACACCCTACAGGGGTGTGTGTGTGTGTGTGTGTGTGTGTGTGTGTGTGTGTGCCAGTCCCGGGGGGGTCTCTGGCAGCATTTCCGACCCCTGTGTGTAGCCCTGCCATGCTCCATGTTGTTATCCAGGACTCAGAGGCAGACACAGGAGCTCCTTGTTCAGGGGAACAGCTGACGTGGGGCTGAGAGAGCTGGTTAACATGGTGGCTGGCTGGCTGGGGACTGAGGAAGAGTCCGGTTAGAACAAGGACTCCAGGGACGCCTGGGTGGCTCAGAGGTTGAGCATCTGCCTTTGGCTCAGGGTGTGATCCTGGGGTCCTGGGATGGAGTCCCGCATCAGGCTCCCTGCAGGAAGCCTGCTTCTTCCTCCCTCTGCCTATGTCTCTGCTTCTCTCTGTGTGTCTCTCATGAATAAATAAATATCTTAACAAAAAAAAAAAAAGAAAAAGAATGAAGGGATCCCTGGGTGGCTTAGCGGTTGAGCGCCTGCCTTTGGCCCAGGGCACGATCCTAGAGTCCCGGGATCGAGTTCCACATCGGGCTCCCGGCATGGAGCCTGCTTCTCCCTCCTCCTGTGTCTCTGCCTCTCTCTCTCTCTCTGTCTATCATAAAGAAAGAAAGAAAGAAAGAAACAAACAAATCTTTAAAAAAGAAAAAGAACGAAGACCCCAATGCCAGACAATGGAACCCCACAGGGAGGAGAGGAAAGTTCACTATTTAGGTGACAAGGAGGAACCAGACAGAAAGAGGATGGGGAAAGCTGGTTTGACAGATGTTCTGATGGAAACAAATATTGGGGCATGCAGGTGGGCGGTCTGTGTGGCCCCAAGCTCAGCTGAAGCTGAAAGTGTGCTGCATGTGGTTAGTGATAAAGGAACACAGATTCCAGCTGCATTACTAGAAATGAGATGACTGCCCCCCCCCATAAGAAGGGACAGCAGATTCAGCTTCTATTTTGTGATGCTCTCATCACCTGGAGGACTAGGTCATGGCAGGAGCACTATGTTTTTAAAGAGGATTGCAAACTAGAGAGAGTTTTGGGGGTGATCAGAATGATGAGGATTCTGAAATAAAACGGCGATAAATGCCGTCATTTACTGGGTGTTTCTGACGTGCCATATGCTGGCAAGGCAAGGTAAGACATTGTCCCTACCCTTGGGAAGCTTATAGCCTGTTGGGTTATTTTTATTTTAAAGAGTTTATTTATTTACTCATGAGAGGCAGAGATATAGGAAGAGGGAGAAGCAGGTTCCATGCAGAGAGCTCGATGCGGGACTCAATCCCAGGACTCTGGGATCAGGCCCTGAGCCAAAGACAGACACTCAACTGCTGAGCCACCTAGGCATCCCAATGTATTTGTTTTAAAACCCAGAAATGCTGTGGAGGTGTGCAATGTGCTGTGAGGGCACTTGCCTGGAGAACCTGACTCAGACCAGGGATCAGGACAGGCTGCCTGGAGGAAATGGCATTTTCATCTCTGAACCAATTTATGAAGGCTAACTAAATTTTACTCAGGGGACCACGGCACTTTTCAAACAAACAGGGCACATGTGAAGACCATATTAAAAAAGGTTGTATTAAGAGATGTGGTTTGGTTAGATAAGGGTCTTGGAAACAACTTTGGCTGCATCGTAAGGAACGGATAGGAGCAAGGCAAGAGTGGGTATGGGCAGACCATTCAGGAGGGCGTCTTAGCTATCCTGTGCTAGTTTCCTGTTGCCGTTCTAACAAAACACCACAAACTTCGTGGCTTAAAACAACACAGAAGTGTCCTCTTACAGTTCTAGAGATCAGAAGTCCAAAACGGGTCTCACTGGGCTAAAACTAAGCCCTGTCAGCAGGGCTGTGTTCCTTCTGGAGGCTCTAGGGGAGAATCCATTTCCTCGCCTACTCCGGCTTCTAGAGGCTGCCCACATTCCTCGGCTCATGATGCCTTTCAATCTTCAAATCCAGCAGTGGCTGATTGAAACTTTCTCATGTCTCGTCAACTCTGAATCTGACCCTCCTGCCTCCTCCCTCTTTCACCTATAAGGTCATGATTCTATTGAGGCCACCTGCACGAACTGGGCCAATTTCCTAATCTCCTTCTTTTAAAGTCAGCTGATTGAGTAACCATGATACCCCCTTGCCATGTAACCTAACACATTCACAGGTTTTGGGGATGAGGATGTGGACGTCTTTGGGGGGCCATTATTCTGCCAACCATACATCCTGATTTACATACATCACCTAATTTACTCCCACATCCTCCCTCCCCTCTAAGTTGGTACTGTTAGGCCCTTTATACAGACAGGATGCTGAGGCTCTGGGAAGTTGCAGAATCCAGAGTCAGACTCCAGGATCCAGAGTCAGACTCCAGGCCACCTGACTGCAGATCCTGTGGTCCTAGCTCCTGCCCCATGCTGCCTTTCCATGTGCTATGAAGATGATATGCAGGGCAGGGGAGCCGACTTCTAGTGTGTGATGGGCTGCATATGACTGTCTCACAGGGCCAAGTGCTGGGTGACTCCAGAAGACAGAACCAGGTCAATAGTCACAAGGAAGCAATTTCCAATTTCTAACAACTCAAATGTTAGAGCCAGAAGGGATCCGAGAAATCATCTAGTCCATTT
The DNA here is from genome assembly GCF_003254725.2 of Canis lupus dingo. NCBI lineage: Eukaryota > Metazoa > Chordata > Mammalia > Carnivora > Canidae > Canis > Canis lupus. The sequence continues at coordinate 101,373,809 of NC_064281.1, read as the reverse complement.
GCTTCTAAGGAAACCAAGGCCCAGGGAGGGGAAATAACCCACCCAAGGCTACACAGCTCATCAGAAACCTTACACAGAAATTTCCATTATAGTTGGTATGGGCTGCAGTATTAAGTGAGGGGTTCCTCATCACTGGAAGAGGCAGGTCATCTCAAGTGTATTGAGGGTAAGTTTTTATTAACCACAAAATGTAAACGTTTGTGAATGATTTACTTGTGATAATAAGTTAGAGCAGTTCCTCTTACAATAGTATCACTCCCACCCATTTGTCCTCTGGTGTAAGGTTTTTATAAAAATTGAGTTTATTAAGGAATGATTTACATACATAAAAATTCATCCTTTCACACGTACAGTTCAATAAGTTTTAACACATGCACAGTCATGTAACTACCACCATCACATTCAAGATAGGAAAAATTTCCACCACCTCAAAAAATTCAAAAAGATCTCTGTGCCTCTCCTTTCTTGTTTATTTTCAAATAATTATAGATCTACAAGTTGCAAAAACACTACAGAGAGGTCCCATACGCCCTTCACACAGCTGTCCCTGATGATAACATCTCAAATAACTATAGCACAATATCAAGTTCAGCCACGTTCAGGGACATTGGTGCAATACCAGTAGCTGGATTAGAGATTTTACATGAGGTTTTTCTATGCCCTCCTGTGTGTATACATGCTCGTGTGGATTGTTCTATGCGATTTTATCACGTGTATAGTTTTGCATGACCACCACTCTAAAAGAGCTCCCTGGTGCAACTCCTTCAGAAAAGTTGCCATCCCTAACCCCTGGTGACCACTAATCTGTTTCTGTGTCTCTTTTTCATATGCTTTAATGTTGAATTGCATTTTTTTTAAGATTTTATTTTTAGGTAATCTCCACACCCAATGTGGGGCTTGAACTCATGACCCTGAGACCAAGTCACGTGCTCTACCAATTGAACTGGCTAGGTGTCCTGAAACTGCATTTTTAAATTCCAGAATAAATTGATGATTAAATTCACAATGGAAAAATCCAAATTATTCAGGTACTTTAGAAGGATTACTTGAGCTTCTTTTCTCATCCTGGTCCCTTTTCTGAAGGTAATCACTGTTAAGGGTTTTGGGGTATCCTAAGATTTTGTCTATGCACTTGCCTACTGTGATAGTTAATTGTATATGTCAGCCTGACCAGGCCATAGGGTGCCCAGATTAAACATCATATCTGGGTGTGTTCGTAAGGACGGTTCCAGATGAGATTGGTATTTGAATTAGTGGGCTCAGCAAAGTACACTACCCTCCTCAATGTGGGTCAGTATCATCCAATCTATTGAGACCCTGAATAATATAAAAAGTGGGGAAAGAGCCAATTTGTTCCCTTTCTGCCTGCTTGCTTGAGCTGGGACTCGGTCTTCTCCTGCCCTAGGACTGGGACTTAGATCATCAGTGGGCTCCCCTGGCTGTCTGGCCTTTGGACTCAGACTGGAATTATACTACTGGCTCTCTTGGGTCTCCAGCTTGCAGATGGCAGATTGTGGAACTTCTCCGCCTCCATAATTGTGTGAGCCAATTCCTCAGAATAAATCGTTGTATCTCTCTATCTATCTCTATTTTCTGTTGGTTCAATTTCTCTGGAGAACTCTAACACATATATATAATACATACATTACATGTATATGAACCTGCTTGTAAAAATAGATGGTTGCAGGGCCCCTGAGTGGCGTGGTTGGTTGAGTGTCTGATTTCAGCTCGTGTCATGATCTTGGGGTGCTGGGATTAGCCCCATATCAGGCTCCATGCTCAGCTTGGAATCTGCTTCTCTCTCTCCCTGTTCCTCCTCACCACTCACTCTGTCTCTCTCTCTCTCAAATAAATTTAAAAAATCTTATGAATATAGTTGCATGTAACATATATATTGCATCATACATATTATTCCACAGCTTTTTTTCTCCACTTAACTATACGTCATAAGTAGTTTCCTGTATCCACACATTTATGCCTACTACATATAAAAAAATCTCTGCATAACATTCCATACTATGGCTGTTCTATAATTTATTTAACAGATTCCCCGCTTATAGGTATTTAGGCGGTATTTAAGTTTTCCCGTTACAAACAATGCTGTGACAACCAGTCTGTGTGCATTTTCACACGTTTCATAAATTGGGAAGAGTGGGATGCTTTCTGGAGTGGGAGGAAGAGAGATGAAGGTTCCGCTGGCACAGAATTGCCCCACACCTTGGAGTTGGCGGTGGGGCCCCAAGTGAATATCATCTGGGAAGTTTGTTTTGAAGACTGACAACTGCTCTGCTTGAAGATTTTGTTAGTGCCTTTTAGCTCCAAGGGTTTGAGATTCTCTGATTCAGCCAAGGTCACATCACATGACCAGAACTGCCTCTCTGGTCTGCTAACTCATGGGCCCATGCTCTGCTTCAGCCAGCTCTCTCAGGTCCCATAAAGTGAAGGAGCCTGGGAGGGGGAGGTGCCCTTTCATTTGGGGGAAACTGTGTATTGTTTTTGATGAAGGCTGTTCTGAATTAATGCTTTCCAGCTCCAGAGACCACATGCCACCCCTGTACAATAGATATGATGAAGCCAAGAAATAATCAAACTCTTCTCTAGGAGCAATGATGAGCCCATTGTTTTCTAAGGGAATGAAGGCTCAGAGAGGGCAAGGAATTCACCTAAGGCCACACAGCTAATTAGTAGCTTCACTTTCTAACTAAGGGGTAAAGGCGGCACCTTCTTCCAGACGTGGCATGCTCCACGGGTGTGTAAATAGGCTGGGAGGTTTTGGTGCAGGACAGGTGAAATCATTAGCTCTGTAGTGAGCCCTTTGCTCAGTCTCAGCTTCTGCCCAGGATAAGCCCATCAGAGACTGGGGAATGGTTATATGGACCACCACATGTGTCTAGGGAAGGGATGTTGACCAATACTGGTTCCATAACCATTCACCCACCAACTTACTCGATTCTTAGAGTCTCCATGCTGGTGATGAAAGGAATAGTAGGGATCCCTGGGTGGCGCAGCGGTTTGGTGACTGCCTTTGGCCCAGGGCGCGATCCTGGAGACCCGGGATCGAATCCCACATCGGGCTCCCGGTGCATGGAGCCTGCTTCTCTCTCTGCCTCTCTCTCTCTCTCTCTCTCTCTCTCTCTCTCTCTCTCTCTCTCTCTGTGTGTGTGTGTGACTGTCATAAATAAATAAAAAATTAAAAAGAAACTTTAAAAAAATGAAAGGAATAGTAGCTGAGAGAAGAATCAAATACAAGAATCATGAGCATTTACAAGCATTTTCTGTTCTCAGAGGACCTTCCCATCTTTTTTTCTGCTCAACACAAAGTAGGAAGGGCACGCTCTAGGCTAAATATTGTATAAATGAGGAAACAGGCCCACTGAGAGACCGAGGAGTTTGAGTTCATGTGTGCATCAGATTGGCCAGAATGTTGGTGGAGGGACCCTGGTTCCCTGATTCCCAGCCAAAGGCTTTTGCCAACACACTTTATTGCCACTCCTCCTCAGACTGCCAGGCCTTGTGATCAGTATCCGGTGTGCTCCTGTGCCCACCTCGGAAGAGACACTGCACTATGTTCACCTCTCCGTCGGCCCTTTTATGTCCAAAGACCATGTGAATCTGACAGTCTGTGACCCTGGGAGAATAAGAAGGACAGTTCAGCCAACAGAATCCAGATGCTTAGGGCCCAGATGTGGAAACCCACAGCCATTGGTCAGATTGGCCCAAAGCATCTCTTTGGCCTATTAAACAGGCAAACGTCTGTAGCCTTGAAAGGGTGAAACTGCAGCCTGTGATGCTCAAGAAAGTCTTTAGGTAAAAAACAAGACAGCAGAAGGCTTATCTGAAGGGACTGGAGGAGCCCTGATGGCTGAAGCAGAAGGTTCATGTGAGGGAAAAGTGGGAAGTAAGATTAAGGCAGCAGGTACTATTCTTCCAAGATGGCCGCAACAATATCTCTCATCCCACAGGCACTTCTTCCAATGTGATTTTGACCCATTGAGATACAGGGGCTGTGGTCCTTCCCCTCAAAGCTGGGTAGGCTCATGATTATGGCAGAAAGGAGGCTAAGTGACTCCGGAGGCCAGGTCATAAAAGTGGCTCAAGCTTCCACCTTGTTTGTCAAAACACTCACTCCTGAAGCCTTGAGCCACTGTGTGACTCATGGGGCTGTTGCCATGCTGGGAGGAAGCCCAAACTCACTCCCATGGAGAGATCAGAGGAAGAGGCTTGGAGACTTCATGGAGAGAGATGCCTGGCTGCTCCCAGCTGCTCCAGCCCCATTCTCCCCACCCGCTACTCTTCCAGCTCCACTCACTCTCCTATCACAGTCTTATGAGAGACCCTGAGCCTGAACCACCCAGGTGAGCCCCTCCCCCGTTCCTGATCCACGGAAACCATGAGACTAATAAAATGAATACTATCGTTTTAAGTTGCTAAGTTTCGGCTTTGTGACAAATGAGGCTGATGAAAGCAGAGTACTGTTGTGCAAAGAACACTGGCTTGGGGGTCAGGAGAGCTGAGTTCTTGGGTCCGGCCCTGCCAATAACTGGCTGTGGGGCCTTGGGCAGGAAACTTGTCTCTGAGAACCGATTTCATTATTTGTAAAAACAACATATTAGGATGAAATGATTCAGAAAGACCTTCCTAGTTTTAAAAATTCCTTTGAGGTCATATGCTTCAGAGAGGTTAGAACTTATCCTTCAACAAAGAGAGAATTGAGTGGAAGACATGCTGAAAGAAGGTTCTGGAGAGAAGAACGCATGCATGAAGACAGAGCTGGGGAATCCTTCCTCTTGTTCAGCCAAGTGTAAGATGAACACTGAGGGGATGAGAAGCCCCAAGGAGTTACCTGACAAGAGGAAGAGACAGTAGGGGGAGGTGAGCAAGTCAGAGGCAGGCAGTCTACTGGCCAGGGTCAGAGCCCAAAGCAGCAAAGTATCAAACAGTCCTCTCCCATTTGGAGAAAGGGTCCCTCTGGCCCCTTCCACCTCAGACCCATCTACCTCCATCTACCTGAAGGACCAGCTATTTATTAGATCTCTGCTTTATCTTCCCTGATGGGATATTTCATGCTCTCCTCTCTTAGGAACAAACCCAGAAGGCTCTCCACTTTGCTCAAATGGAACTGAGATTAGATTCACCTTGTGCCCACTGCTCAGATGTCAGGTCCTCGACCCATAACCACCACAGGTATCTGAGTGCAGGGGAAGAGCCAGGCCAAATGCTTTCCGTGACTTCCTTTGGGCCCGGTCTTTCAGGGACACCTGACCCCATGCCCTGTTTGAGTCTTCAGCTGTGGGGAATTGGGGTTATAAGATACTCCTACAGCAATGGTATCTCCAGGCTGCCATTTCTAGAAGACAGAGGTAGTCCTAGCTCTTGGCTTGGGATGGTCTCTTAGGAAAACAATGGGCAGGCTGGTGCCAGTGGGGATGGGCTAGGTTTGCTTCTTAGCAACAAAGGGAGCATTTGAGTAGAAAAGAAGCCTACAGGCCCTCTGGGACTGTTTCAGTTGGTTATTTCTCTCTGCTCCTACACAACTTCAGGCAGCTCAGAGTCTTGGACTCCCTTTGCCTGTAGCCTGTGGCTGGAGCCACCCCTGGAGTGAAAGGGGGCTGTGTTTCTGCAGTCCTCTAGTGGAGGAGTTGGCCTCTTCTACACCAACCTGGGCAAAGGCTCACACGCTATGCAGAGAGTTGCAAAAACGTGAAGGCTGCAGCCCAAGGGGAATAGGAATACGGTGTTGGGAGGGCTGAGCCATTTGAAATGGGATCTGCTGTCGGGCCAGGATGGAATACTGTCTTCTCTGGGAGGAGGTCAAGGACACAGCTGAAGCCTATTTACAGCTCCCTTCCTCCTGTGTCCCTGTGATAATAGCTCCTTCCTATTGAACCCTCGGTAAGTGCCAGGCACTGTTCTCAACCTTTCCCATGGATTATCTCATTTAATCCTTCCCAACAGTTCAGTGAGGTAGGTCTATTATTATACCTATTTTAGAGATTAAATATTAATAATTTTTTGAAACCCCAAGGCACATAGAGTTTAAGTAAGCTAGTAAGTGGCTCAACCAGGATTATGAATCCGGACAGTTTGGCTCAAGAGGACAATGACCTAACCATGAGGCTTACTACCTGTCACCCCATAGCCCAGCTACCTTGACTCAGCCTCTGGGACTGCCTTCTGAAATGTCCCTTCAATCCTGGCCCTCTTGGGGCCTATGTCCTGCTTTGAATATGGTAATAGCCACCACCTTACCTCGTGCTCAGTATGCACCAGGATTGTGCTAAATACCTCATGTGGCTTATTTAGTAAGCCCGGTGGAATAGGTATCATTGCTCTCTCCATTCTACAACTGCGGAAGCTGGGGCTCCAGAAGATTTCATAACATGTTCAAGGTCAAGCTACTAAGTAGCAGAACCAGGATTTAAATCTGAACCAGAGTCTGTCTGATTCCAAAGCTCTAGAAAGACATTTTACTCATCATTCATTCATTCATTCATTCAACCAACCAAAATTTTCTAGACCATCTGTCATGTGGCTAGCGCTGTGCTCAGCACAGGTGGATATGCACAGTGATAATGTTTCTGAATTTCTGACTCCATCTCTCTAGCTTAGACTACTCTCTAGAACTGCAGGCTCCTGAATCCAACTATCTGTTTGACACTACTGTCTCAGGCAAACATGTTCAAAACAGAACTCTTGACACTTCCTCCAGAGTCACTTCTTTGGTTCTGCAAATGGCATCGCCATCCACACAGCTGCTCTGACCGGGGCTTGAAAAGCTTGAGGCTGCTTTGAATCCACACTTTCCCCTCATGCCCTACATCCAATCTATCAGCCTGTCTGCTTGACTTTATCTCTGAACACATTCTAAACCTTTTCACTTTTGTCCATCCCCTGCTTCCCATCCTATGTGTTCTTTCCAAGAGAAGCCAGCACGATCTGACAATATGAACCATCCTATGTCCTTTCCCCTGCTTCAATCACTCCAATGGACCCCTGGGTGCTCCTAACTCAGCTTCTATAAAGAAGCTTCTAGAAAGACTATAGAAGTAGTCACTCTCTTCTCTCTGCATGGCTCTTATTACTAAAGAATACTTTCTTTTTTTATTTTCCTACTCACCTGTGTCCCCCACCCACTAGAATAAAAAGCTCCATGAGAGCAAGGAGCTGACTTCTCTTATTTGTCATTGTCTTCTCAGCACCTAAAACAGCGCCTGGCACATAGCAGGTGCTCAGTAAGTAAAGCAGCATTGGTGGATAAAGTTGGTGGACAGCAGGGGGTGGGTACACAGAGCAGTATATGGTCCTTGGTCAATGACAAGGGAATAGTCTGGAAGCAGCAGAAGGAAGTAAAGAACATGCTGACCCTTCCCTGAGCCTGGGGCCACAGAAGGAGGTGTGAGGCCTCCAAGTTTCCACTCAGCTTTCCTGAGCTTTGCGCCTCATCTGGAAATGGGAGTAATGCTACTATCACCTAGCCGCATTGCTTGAGGTAGGGGGAACTCTGTTCAAATCCTCCCACTTCCCCTCTGTCCTCATCTGCTACTCCTTTTCTGCTCATTCCTCTCCTCCAGCCCCATAGGCCTCCTCTGTGTTCCGGCCTCAGGGTCTTGGCAAAGCTGTTCTCTCTGCCCAGAATGATACCTCCAAATATCTGCAAAGGCTCACCCCTCACTTGCTTCAGGTCTGGTCTCAAATGTCCACCTCCTCCGTAAGACCTTCCATGGTCACCCCACTTGACACTGCACCTACCTTTACCGAGAGGTGCCCCCTCTCCCCCTTCTCTGCTTGGCTTTTCTCCAAAGCGTTTCCCACAAGCTGGCATACCGTGTCTATTACCAGTTTGCTCTCTATAGCCATGTGTCCTCCCCAGTAGATTGTAAGCTTTGTGAGAGCTGGGAATTCAGCTCTCTTATTCACTGCCATCCCCACAGCTCCCAGAATAGTGCCTGGTACAGGGCAGGCACTCAGTAAATCTTTACTAAATGAAGTGCCCGCATGATACCTGGCATATAAAAAGAGTTTGGTAAGTGGTAGGTGTTATTATGAATAACTTTCTCTCTCTCTCTCCCTCTGGCCCCCGTTCCAGCAGCTGGACCATAGCACAGAGCCCTGCACTTGACATGTGCAGTCAACAAGTGTGGAAAGAGGAAACTTGCTGGAAATGGAAAGTCCTCTACCTGTCACAAGAGAAAACCAAGTGTCACAGATCTAAGAGTGTAGAGGAGAGAAGGCAGGATGGAAGCTCCACCCCTGCCCCTCAACAATGAGAGCTCCAGTGAGGGCAGTTGAAGCAAAGGGCAATTCCCACAGATGTGGGTCCTTAACCTGGGTCCCTGGTCTTCTTTTTTTGGTGGGGGGGAGTCCCTGGTCTTCTAAGGGGTCTGTGGCTAGAATTCAGAGAATTCATGAACTTAGATAGGGAAAATTGCTTGTTTATGTCTTCTCTATTTTTAACTACATTTTAGTGCTTCCTTCAATCATGAATGTCAGCAACAACCCACCAGAATACTAGAGGACCTGTGACTTGGCCCCCAACAGAAATCACACATATTTTGAAGTAGATCTCTTTAAATATCAATATGTTCATCACTATTTGGAAAACTTAGAAGACTTACTGTTATATTTTTTCAAGTTTTATTTATTTAAGTAATCTCTACACCCAACACAAGGCTCAAACTTACAACCCCAAGATCAAGAGTCGTATGCTCTTCTGACTGAGCTGGTCAGGCACCCCACTGCTAGATCTTTTGTTTCATGTGTTAATAATGGGCTTATATATTACAAATTTTTAAAAATATGTTGATAGCTGTATCTGAGCCTAATTGGTTTTCATTATAATCCTTTATGTTTTATTTTATACATTCTGAGAAGGGACCTAGGGGCTTCACCAGACTGCTAAGAAGCCCCTGGCACATAAAACAAGGCCACAAGCCCCATGTTGCAGTACATACAGTCTGGTTGCAATTGGTGCCAGCTCTCCTGGGTGACTTCTTCCAAGGGGAGCCCACACATGTACATGTTTGAGCCTAAGTCTGCCAGAGCAGACCTTTTCTAGTCACTCTTGGATGGGGGCACCTCCCTCCCCAATGGTCTCTCACCTTCTAACACTATGATGTGTTCATGAATTGGTTTGTCAAGTGAGCAGTAGGACCGGTGGGATCAGAACAGGCAGTGGGGTCTCAAGCTCCTTCCTGAACGTCCCTACCAGCCAAACCGGACAGCTCCTGGTTCCCTGGTTGTGCCACCCATATCCCACCTTCCTAGTTTTACATTTCCTCTGCCATTCCTTCTGGCCAGAAGGCTGGTTCAGCTCCAGTCCTGGCCCGAAGATCATGTTCCTCAAACGTCAGATCTTCCAGCTGACCAGGCTAAAGTCATGTTTTTACACTCCAAGACCCATTATTCTGCAACCTCATCTGCATACTTGTTCCGACACTTGAGCTGATCCACAGTTGTTTCTTGAAGCAATGCATTGGCCCTGCTCCCAAGCAGTTCAGCAGCTTGGGGTGGGTGGTGGCCTTCTGTCTAGGCATGATGAAAGGCAGGCGTGTCCATTTTGAAAACAAAATCTCAGCTCCTCTACCTGTGTTACCATTCTTGGTACCCAGCACACCCAGATCCAAATTTTAGTCTGCAGCACAGAAGCCTCCCCTCTGCATACTCACTGAAGAGCTCAGCCTTGACACCCTCACACACACCCAAGGCCTGTTGGGTGCATGGCTCTTAACCCCAGATCAGTAAAACTGAACCTCAGGGTTGGAACCCAAGCATGGGCATATTTTTTAAAGTTCCCTGGGGATTTTAATTTTCTGAGAACCTGTGATCTACATTGATACTTCCCTACCTTTTGAGCTTCATCTTGCCCCATGACCACCCTGGCTGCATTCTGGCCACACTGCCCTACTGTCCGTCTCTCTGCCTAGAACATCCCCCCTTCCTTCCAACCCATCCCCTTTCACCTCCTAGTGACAATTCATCCTTCAGATTGCAGGTAATTAATTGCCATTTTCCTGCCCTTACTCTCCCCGTGTACACATTAAATCAGATTCTTTCCTTCCTAGCACTCATTCAATTGTACATCTGCATTTATTTTGGCCATTATTTGATTACTGTCCATATACACCAGTAGACTGTCAGCTCCATGTCAATCTTATTCACTGCTGAATCCTTAGTAGCTAGCACAGTGCCCAGCACAATATAATGCCTTGATAAGTATTTGATGATTGAATGAATGTGAGGTAAAACGAAGTATTTGAAACTATATGGACCAAATATGTTCATTGATCACAAACTAAATTCCTAATCTTTGTCATAATCCTACAGTATTGAATCAATGTACCTGGCTACAGTGTATGTCCCTCCTCACAGCTGCTTGGTGAGTGATTCTCAATCCTGGCTGCCCATAAAAATCACTGGAAAAGCTTACTTTAAAAAAAGAGCCCAGGGGCGTTTGGGTGGCTCAGCTGGTGAAGCATCTGCCTTCGGCTCAGGTCCTGACCCCCCCACCCCCCGTCTCAGGAGGGGGGGTGTCCTGCTAGCCGGGTGCCTGCTTCTCCCTCCCTCTTTCCCTCTCTCAAATAAATAAATAAACAAAATCTTAAAAAAAAAAGCCCAGTCTTACCCCAGACCAATTAAATTGAAATATTTGGGGGAGGGGGGCCAGCCTAATTAGTTCCCTCCCCCAGCTTTATTGCAGTACCATTGACAAATAAAAATTATATATACTTAGGTTGCACAACATGGTGTTTTTAAAGGTGTACACTGATGATTTGATATAGGTATATATTGTGAAATGATAACACAGTTAACATACCCATCACCTCACACAGGCATCTTTTTTTGTAGTGAGAACATGTAAGATTTATGCTCTCAGTGTAGTGTTTCAAGCTCTCCAGGTGATTTGAATACGCAGCTACAGTGAAGAGCAATGATCTACCCCTTGCTCCTCCAAGTGTGGTCCCGGCAGCAGCTGTGTCCCTTGGGAGCTCCTGAAGCATGCAGAATGTCAGAACCTACCTAGATCTTTTAAATCAGAATCTGTATTTTAACAAAGACCCCACGTGACTCATCCAAGTAACAATGTTTGAAAAGCACCGCCAAGGCCAAGGAATCAGGCGGGAAAGTGTGAACTTGGGTTGTGCTCCCAACTTCCAGCAAAGTGTGCGGCTGCAGAAGTAGGAGCAAACCTCCATTCCTCCTCTCTTTCACACTTCCTACCATTCGGCGCTTTCCCTCCCAGCCTGCTGGGTCAACATCCTAGTGTAGATACTGTGAGTAAGGTCTTAGCATGGACAGAAACGGTGTCCTGAACAGCGATGGCCAAGCAGAGGTCTCCATGTCGGCGGGAAAGCTGGGACCAGCAGGAGATGTTTGCTAGGAGCCCTTTCTGACGAGTGGGAACAATAGAATAAAGAACCAGCCCTCGCGGTCCTGTCACGTCCCTGCACCCAGCGAACAGCAGGGCTGGGCCTAGCGATGATCGCTGGCATTGCAAGCACTGAGCTGGCACGGAGGGACCAGGGACCGTTCGCCGACACGCGCCTCCCAGCAAGGGTCTCCACAAGCCCCGCCCCCGCCCCCAATCCGTCCAGCTCCCCCCCAACCCCGCCCCGCGGGAACAGATGTGTTCCAATTCTGTTACTGGTTGGTTTCTGAAGGTCGACCCTGTTTCGATCGGGAGCCTGGAGCCTTCGGGCGGAGCCGGAACTCCCTCCTCCCAACCCCGAGCGCGGGGGTGGGGTGCGGGGGGAGGCTGGGAAGCACAGTGCCCTGGTCCCCCCGCGCGGCGCGTGCTGCCGGAGGGCGGATCCTGCGGCGCCCCCCCCCCTCGCCACCCCAGAGGACGGCTGCTGGGCCCCGCGCGCGGGCGGGCGCTGCACTGCCCCCCTGGGGCGGCCGGAGGCCGTCGCTTCCCGGGCGGCTGGCACGGCCCTGCGCCACCGCTGCCGCCTGTCTGTCCGGCTTCCCCGCCAGGAAATGTCTTCTTACTGGAAAGGCAGCCGCTGTCTGCTGCAGCGGGTAACTGAGTCTGAAACCAAGTCGACAAGCTCCGGGCGACAGAAAACTTTGTGTTCGTCATGGGGGTGACGGTTGTTGTTCTCTCTGAACAAAGCCACCTGTCAGGTCCCAGCTCGTAAGTGAGCACACCCCCCAACCCGGGAGGAAGGTGGGGGTGGAAGGAAGCATTTTCCTGGGTGAGGCTGACACATCGCTGGAGCTGCCAGCTCGCAGCGCCCAGGACGCTGCCCCTCCGGAGCCAGCTGTTTGCTGTGTAACTGAGAGCCGAGTCCTCTGAGGACACTCGGGCTGTTGGGTAAACACTCTTCTTGCTCCTGCAGCTGGGTGTGGATCGCAGCCACCTTTGACTGGGGAAGCAAGGGCACCCAGCTGTTGCCCAGCCAAAGAGCCAACCTGTCTCCCTCCGAAAGCCCCAGACTCAAAGTCCTTTCCTAAAGGACACAGAGCTTCTGAGAAAAGCATAAGCTGGTCCCTCCAGGGGGAAATTGTTAGGTATATATACATGTACGGGTATGTAAAATCTTGTGCCTGGATGCTCAGCCCTGGCTCTGGGGCCTATGTCCATCCACCTCCATCCTGGCAGTGGATCCCAGGCCCAGGCATAGTCTCCACAGAAAAATTGGGTCCTGCATGAGCTCATGTCCATCCTCCGCCTTCTTTCTCCTGCTTCCTTAATCTTCCTCATTCTTCTCTTGTTGTCACTAGCTTTCTTACTTCATCTTCTCTCCCCATTCATTCCAGCCCTTCCTCTTCTGTTTCATTCTTTCTCATTCATTCAAAAATGCATTGATTGTGTATTAAGCAGCATAGTAGCCAGCCCAGCTGCCATAACAAAATACCATGGTCTTGGGGACTTAAACAATGGAAATTTATTTTATCATAGTCTGGATGCTGGAAGTCCAAGATCAGGGTGCCAGCATGGTCAGATTCTGCTGAGCCTCCTTTCCTGCCTTGCCAGTTTCCCACTATGTTCTCACATATTTTTTCCTCTTATGAGGACACAGTCCTAAGGGTTTAGGGCCCATCCATATAACATCATTTAACCTTACTTACTTTCTAAAGGTCCTTCTTCAGATACAGTCACATTGGGAGTTAGAGATTCATCATATGAATTTGCGGGAGGGACACAATTTCCCCCCAGCAAGCACCTGCAGGGATTACTAGATTCCTAGGGGGAATCTAGCCAGGGGGTGGGGAGACAGACAGCAACCTAAACAGATGTGATGAGCCCTGCTAACAAAGTGTGAACAGACATAAGAGACTCCTAACTCTGGGAAATGAACAAGGGGTAGTGGAAGGGGAGGCGGGCAGGAGGATGGGGAGACTGAGTGATGGGCATTGAGGGGGGCACTTGACGGGATGAGCACTGGGTGTTTTACTATATGTTGGCAAATCGAACTTCAATAAAAAATATATTAAAAAAGAAACATCAACAATATAAAAAAAAGTGTGAACAGAACACAGTAGGGGAACAGAGGAGCAGGAGTGAATCCATGCCTCAAGGAGCACTCAACGGAAGAGGCGCCTTTTGAGCTGGCTCTTGAAGGATGAGAAGGAGTTTTCTAGACAATGAAAAGAGAAACTATATTTCAGGCAAGGAGGATAGCACTTGTGAAATGAGGAGTAGCAGGGCATGCTGGAGGTGCAAGTCGGGGCCTCCCTATAATAGTCATGGCCTACTGTAGGGCAGAAAAAGTGGAAGTGGAACGGAAGAACAGAACGCAGGAGCCATTGGCAAAACCAAATGGACTGAATGGTGCGGTGATGATGGGGTAGGAGTGGAGGGTGACCCTCGGATTTTAAGCTGGGGTACTGGCACCATTCACCGGCACCTATTAAAGGAGGAGTAGATAGATCCAAGGTGGGAGTAAGCAGAAATGGTGAATGTGAAGTATCTCTAGGACAGCCTGAGGAGATCTGCTGCGTGCTGGGGGTGAAAAAGGGATGGGGTAAACTCTATGTAGTAGGTTCATGAGCATGTGTAAGGATGCTCTGATGCTGGGGAGAGAACTGTATGAAATGATTAGAGTGAACATCGCTCAGAATTCACACAGGGCTGAGAATAGTGCCAGTTCCCAGTCAGCTGAAACTGGAGCATTGGGTAGAGGACACAGGAGGGTCTTGCCTCAGTATCGGGGAATAATTAGCCCCAGACCGAGCCTCACTCTGATTTCATCTAACACAGCTTAACAGCAATACCCAAAGGGATCAAACAATTTCCCAGAAACTTAATTAAGTCCCAGAACAAAGTTCAAGAATATTTATAGCAGGCTTTCTCAACCTCAGAACAACTGACATTTTGAGCTTGATAATTCTTTGTTGTAGGGGCTGTCCTGAACATTGCAGAATATTTCCCATCATACCTGGCCTCTACTCACTGGATACCAACAGCACCCTCCAGTTGTAACGACCAAGAACATTTCCAGACAAAAAAAATCATGCTGATAAGGGAATACAGACATATAAATAACCCAACAAGGTAGAATTCATGTCTGGCATCCAAAAAAATTTATTTGGCATGGATGGAGCTGGTAGCTATGGGCCACAAGGACTAGATAAATCAGTTAATTGAAATCTAAACCGAAACTGGCCTAGATATGAGAATTAGTAAACAAGAATATTAAAACAGTTATTATAACTGTATTCCATATGCTCAAAATTAAGTGGAGACAGGGATCCCTGGGTGGCACAGCAGTTTGGCGCCTGCCTTTGGCCCGGGGCGTGATCCTGGAGACCCCGGATCGAGTCCCACATCGGGCTCCCGGTGCATGGAGCCTGCTTCTCCCTCTGCCTGTGTCTCTGCCTCTCTCTCTCTCTGTGACTATCATAAATAAATTAAAAAAATTAAAAAAAAATTAAGTGGAGACAATGGAAGATATTTTGAAATACCTGAATCAAACTATAAAGGTGAAAACTCCAACATGTGGGGTGGAAAGTACCTTCAGTGGGATTAATAACAGATTAGACACTGCAGAAAAAACACTAGTGAACTTGAATGCTTAGCAATGGAAATGATTCAAAATGAAACACACACAGAAAAGAGAATGAAAAGAAATAAACAGAGCATCACTGAGCTGTAGGAAAAATCCAAGTAGCCTAATATAAATATAATTGGAGTCCCTGAAAAAGAGACAGGTGGGAAGAAATGTTTGAAGAAATGATACCTCCCACATTTCCAAATTTGGTACAAATCTGAAATCCAGAGATCCAAGGAACTCAGCAAAGTCCAAGTGCAAGAAACATGAATAAAACTACATCAAGGCACATCATAATCAGATTGCTCAAAACCAGTCTTAAAGAGAATATTTTTAACAGCAGTTGAGAAAAAAAGACATGTTATGTACAGAGAAACAAAAATAAGATTTCTTATTGTAAACAGTGCAAGTGAGAAGACAGTGGAGCAAAATGTTTAAAGTACTGAAAGAAGAAAATCATCAACCAGGGATTTTTTTTAACATCTTATTTATTCATTTGAGACAGACAGATGCCGAGAGCACATGAGCAGGGGGAGGGGCAGAGGCAGAGGGAGAAGTAGATCCCTGCTAAACAGGCACCTGGATCCCAGGACCTGAGATCATGACCTGAGCTGAAGGCATCTAGATGCTTAACCATCTGAGCCACCCAGGCACCCCTCAACCAAGGATTCTATAACAAGCAAATATATCTTTCAAAAAGGAAGACCAAGGGTGCCTGGTTGGTGCTCAGTGGGTTAAGTACCTGACTCTTGATCTTAACGCAGGTCTTGATCTCAGGGTTGGGAGTTCAAACCCCCATCGTGGAGCCTACTTAAAAAAAGGAAGGCCAAATAAAAACACTTCAGTCATACAAAAGCTGAGAGAATTCATCACAAGCAGACCCATACTACAAGGAATGGAAGGAAGATGATAACAGATGAAAACAGATTTCTGCAAAGGAAGAACACTAAAAATCATAACTACATGGGTAAATACATAAGATTTATAAAAATTATTTAAATACTTTTGATAGTGGACTGCTTAAGTGAAAATAATGTGTGCAGTCTAGAACATATATAAATATAAAATGCATGACGACAATAGCACCAAAGTTGAGAAGGGAGAAAAGAGCATATGCTATTGTAAAGTCTTTATAGTATATGTGATCTGGTATATCACTTTAAAGCTACGTACTATAAATCTGAAAGTAACCACTGCAATAACAAAACAAAGAGTTACTGCTGATAAACCAAAAAAATGAGACAAAATGGAATTTAAAAAATTCAGTTAGTCCCAAAGAAGAGAAAAGGAAACAAAGAACAGATGGAGTAAATAGAAACAAATGACAAAATGATAGATTTAAACCTAACTATATCAGATTGGATATGAAAGCAAGCACCAATTCTATGCTGCCTACAAGTAAAGTATTTTAACTATAAAGTTAAAAATGCATTCAAAAAGTAGGGGCGCCTGGGTGGCACAGGTGTCTGACTCTTGGTTTCAGCTCAGGTCATGATCTCAGGGCCCTTATCTCAGCTTCAGGAGATGGAGCCCTGTGTATGGCTCTGTGCTCAACAGAGGGTCTGCTTAAGACTCTCTTTCTCCCTCTGTCCCTCCCCACCCCTGAACACTCTCTCTCGCTAAAATAAAGAAATAAAATCTTAAAAAAATATGTTGTAAAAGTATGAAAAATATATGCCATGTCAAAGCTAATAAAAAGAGATGTGGAACAGCTATATTAATATGAGATGAAGTACATTTTAAAGCAAAAATCATTACCAGAGATAAAGAAGATTCTTTCATAGTGAAAAAGGGCTCAATTCGACAAGAGGATATAAGAATCCTAAATGTGTATGCCTTTAATAACAGAGCTTCAAAATACATGAAGCAAAAGCTGAGAGAACCTCAAGAAGAAACAGAAAAGTCCACAATTGTAATTGGAGATTTCAACACTCATCTCCCCATAATTGATAGGCAGAATAAGTGGGCAGAAAATCAGCAAGGAGAGGAAGCTATGAACAACACTATCAACCAACTTGACCTAATTGACATTTATAGAACACTCCACTCAATGAGAGCAGAATATACATTCTTTCCAAGAGCATAAAGCACATTTACTAAGACTGGCAGGCCATATTCTAGGGCATAAAACAAGTCTCTAAACTTTTAAAAGAGTACAAGTCACACAAAGTATATTCTCTGACTACAATGAATTTAATCCAGAAACCAATAAGAGAAAAATCTCTGGAAATTTCCTAAATATCTGGAAAATAAATACGCCTCTAAATAATCTATGGGGCAAAGAGAAAATAAAAAAGAAATTTAGAAAGTATTTTGAAATGGATGAAAATTAAAAGACAATATAACAGAATTTGTGGGATGCCACTAAGTGCCTGTATTAGAAAAGAAGAAAGGGGGACGCCTGGGTAGCTCAGTGGTTGAGCACCTGCCTTTGGCTCAGGTCGTGATCCTGGAGTCCTGGGACTGAGTCCCACATCGGGCTCCCCGCAGGGAGCTTGCTTCTCCCTCTGCCTATGTTTCTGCCTCTCTCTCTGTGCCTCTCATGAATAAATAAAATCTTTAAAAAGAAATGAAAGGTCTCAAAATCAATGATTTTCAGCTTCTACCATAAAAGGCTAGATAAAGATGAACAAATTAAACCCACAGGGAAATACAAATCAAAACCACAATGAGATACCACCTCACACCAGTGAGAATGGGGAAAATTAACAAGGCAGGAAACCACAAATGTTGGAGAGGATGTGGAGAAAAGGGAACCCTCATACACTGTTGGTGGGAATGTGAACTGGTGCAGCCACTCTGGAAAACTGTGTGGAGGTTCCTCAAACAGTTAAAAATAGACCTGCCCTACGACCCAGCAATTGCACTGCTGGGGATTTACCCCAAAGATACAAATGCAATGAAACGCCGGGACACCTGCACCCCGATGTTTATAGCAGCAATGTCCACAATAGCCAAACTGTGGAAGGAGCCTCGGTGTCCAACGAAAGATGAATGGATAAAGAAGATGTGGTTTATGTATACAATGGAATATTACTCAGCTATTAGAAATGACAAATACCCACCATTTGCTTCAACGTGGATGGAACTGGAGGGTATTATGCTGAGTGAAGTAAGTCAGTCGGAGAAGGACAAACATTATATGTTCTCATTCATTTGGGGAATATAAATAATAGTGAAAGGGAATATAAGAGAAGGGAGAAGAAATGTGTGGGAAATATCAGAAAGGGAGACAGAACGTAAAGACTGCTAACTCTGGGAAACGAACTAAGGGTGGTAGAAGGGGAGGAGGGCGGGGGGTGGGAGTGAATGGGTGACGGGCACTGGGGGTTATTCTGTATGTTAGTAAATTGAACACCAATAAAAAATAAATTTAAAAAAATTAAACCCAAAGTAAGTAGAAGAAAGGAAACAATAAAGATCAGAGCAGAAATCAAGGAACTAGACAAGGAATAAACAATAGAGAAAATAAATGAAGCCAAAAGCTGGTTCTTTGAGAATATCAAAAAAATTGATAAATCTCTAGCCCGGGAACATTAGGAAAAGAAGAAAGAAGACACAAATTACTAATATGAGAAATGACAGAGGTGATAGAACTACAGATTCTACAGATATTAAAAGGATACTAAGGGAATATTATGAACAACTTTTTTTTTTTTTTTTTTAAATTTTTTTTTTTTATTTATTTATGATAGGCACACAGTGAGAGAGAGAGAGGCAGAGACACAGGCAGAGGGAGAAGCAGGCTCCACGCACCGGGAGCCCGATGTGGGATTCGATCCTGGGTCTCCAGGATCGCGCCCTGGGCCAAAGGCAGGCGCCAAACCGCTGCGCCACCCAGGGATCCCTATGAACAACTTTCTAACACTAAACTTGACAACTTAGATGAAATGGACAGACTTCTTGAAAGACATAAAATACAAAAGCTCACTCAAGAAGAAATAGGTACTATGAATAGCCCTCTATTAAGTAAATTGGATTTATAGTTAACCACCTTACTACAAAGATAACTTCAAGGCCAGTTGACTTCACTGTTGAATTCAATGAAACATTTAAAGAAATAATACCAATTCTATACAAAGTCTTCCAGAAACTTGAGAAGGATGGAATACTTCTTCATTAATTCTGTTTGCTCTCAGCATTACCCAGATAACAAAACCAGAAAAACTCATAACAAGAAAACTACAGATTAGTGTCTCTCATAGACACAAAATTTTAATAAATCAAATCTAACAGTATATTAAAAGACTACATCCATGATCAAATGGGGTTTATCCCGAAGACAAAGTTGATTTACCATTAGAAAATCAAGCAATAATAAAAAAAAGAAAATCAAGCAATGTAATTCACCATATTAATAAATTAAAAAAAGAAAACCACCACATGATTATCTCAATAGATTCAGAACAAGGATTTCATAAAATCCAGCATCCATTCCTAAGGGAAAACCTCAGCAAGCTAGAAATAGAAAGAAACATTCTCATCTTGATGAAGGGTATTATGAAAAACTTACAGGTAACATAACATTTAATGGTCAATTACTGAATTCTTTCCCCCTAAAATCAGGAGCAAGACAAGGATGTCTGCCCTTATTTAACATTTTACTGGAAGATCTAGCCAGTGAAGAAAGTCAAGAAAATGAAACAAAAGGCATCTAGATAGAAGAGGAAGAAGTAAAACCAACTTCATTTGCAGATAACACGATCATCTATATAGAAAATCTAATGGAACCTACAAGAAATCTACTAGAACAAATAAGTGACTTTAGCAAGGCTTCAGAATACAAGATCAATACATGTAAATCAATTTTATTTATATATACTAGGAACAAACTATTAGAAACTGAAATTTTAAAACAATGCTATTTACAGTTCAATGAGGAAAAGAATAGTATCTTCAACAAATGGTGCTGGGACAAATGATAGCCACATGCAAAAAAATGAAGTTAGTCTCCTTTCTTAAATCATATATAAAATGAACTCAAAATAGACCATGGACCTAAATGCAAGAAGTAACACTATAAAATTCTTAGAAGGAAACATAGGTATAAATCTGTGTGACCTTGGATTAGACAATTGTTTCTTAGATATGATACCAAAGGCAAAGGCAACCAAAGAAAATATAGATAAATTTGGACTTCATCAAAATTAAAAACTTTTGGGGCATGTGGGTGGCTCAGTGATTGAGCATTTGCCTTTGGCTCAGATCATGATCCTGGGGTCCTGGGATCGAGTCCCGCAACAGGCTCCCTGCATGGAGCCTGCTTCTCCCTCTGCCTATGTCTCTGCCTCTCTCTCTGTGTCTTTCATGAATAAATAAATAACATCTAAAGATAAAAATTAAAAACTTTTGTGCATCAAAGGACATTAGCAAGACAGTGAAAAGACAATGCACAGAATGGAAGAAGATATTTGCAAATCATATGTCTGTTAAGGGTTCTACTATCCTTCAATATATAAAGAATTCTTATAACCTAATGAAAAGACAAATAACACAAGTGAAAAATGGGCAAAGGCTCTGAATAGACATTCCTCCATAGAAAATATACAAATGGTCAACCAGCACATGAAACATGATTAGTCATGAGGGAAATGCAAATCAAAACCACAATGAGATAGCACTTCACACCTACTACAATGGCTATAATAAAAACAAAAATGGAAAATAAGTGTTTGGGGGAGGATGTGGAGAGATTAGAACCCTCCTACATTCATGGTGGGAATGTAAAATGGTGCAGCTGCTATAAAAAACACTTTAGCAGTTCCTTACATTTATCATTCAGTTACCATATGATCCAACAATTCCATTCCTCAGATTATACATCCCAGGAGAATTAAAAACACTTTCACAGAAAAATTTGTACATAAAGCTCATAGCAGTATTTATAATAGTTCAAAAGTAGTAATAACTCAAATGCCCATCAACTGATGAATGGATAAACAAATCTAGTATATCCACATGATGAATGGATAAACGAATGTAGTGTATGGATTACATTTGGATGGAATATTATTCAGCCATAAAAATGAAGAAAGTACTGAAACATGCTGCTACATGGATGAACCTTGAAATATTATGCTAAGTGAAAGAAGCTGCTTATAGAAGGTCACATGTTATAGGATTCCATTTATATAAAATATACAGGAAAGGCAAATCCATGTAGATATAAAGTAGATTAGTGGTTGCTAGGGGGTAGAAGAAGAGGTGAATTAGAACTGACTGCTTATAGATATGGAGTTTCTTTTGGAAGTGATGGAAATGTTCTATAATTAGATAGTGGTGATGGTTGCACAACTTGGTATACTAATAGCCACTAAGTTGTACACATTAAAATGGTGAATTTTTTAAAAATATAAGCTCTATGCCCAATGTGGGGTTTGAATTCATGACCCCAAGATCAAGAATCACATGCTCAACCGACAGAGCCAGCCAGGTGCCCCTAAAATGGTGAAATTTATGCTATATAAACTATATCTCAATTTTTTAAATGGGCTAAGGATTTGAATGGATATTTCTGCAAAAAAAGATATATAAAAGGTCAACAAGCACATTAAAAGATGCTCAATATCAGTAATCATTAAGAAAATACAAATCAAAACCACAATATCACTTCACATCGCTAGGATGGCTAAAATTAAAAAGACAGACGATAGCACGTGTTGTTGAGATGTGGAAAAATAGGAACCTCATATGTTGCTTGTGGGATTGTAAAATGGTACAGCTGATTTGGAAAATAGTTTGGTGGTTCCTCAAAAGGTTAAACATAGAAGTGCCTGGGTGGTGCAGTTGGTTAAGCATGGGACTCTTGGTTTCTCAAGTCATGATCTCAGGGTTGTGAGCTTGAACCCTGCCTGGAGCTCTGCATTGGGCTCCACTCTCAGTGCAGAGTCTGCTTAAGACTCTCTCCCTCTCTTGGGACACCTGGGTGGCTCAGCAGTTGAACAGCTGCCTTTGGCTCAGGGCATAGCCCTGGGGTCCGGGGATCAGGGATGGAGTCCCGCATCCAGTTCCCTGTGAGGAGCCTGTTTCTCCTTCTGCCTATGTCTCTGCCTCTCTCTCTGTGTCTCTCATGAATAAACAAATAGAATCTTTAAAAAAAAATCCTCTCATTTTTCCCCTCCTCCAATCAAGTACTCTCTTTCTCTCCCTCTTTCTCAAATAAATAAATCTTTTTAAAAAAAGGTTAAACATAGAGTTACCATATGACTCAGGTAAATACTTATAGGCATATCCCCAAGAGAACTGAAGACATACATATACATAAAAATGTGTATGAGTGTTCGAAGCAGCATTTTTTGCAATGGCCAAAAATTATAAACAACCTACTGATGCATATGACACTATTAATACATACAACAATGTGAATGAATCTCAAAGTAATTTTGCCAAGTGAAAGAAGCCAGCAAAAAAGAAAAAAAATGGCTATTGTGTTATTCTATTTATATAAAATTCTAGAAGATACAAGCTATATAGTAATAGAAAGTACATCAGTAGTTGCCTGTGGATTGGGAACTGGGGAGTGGATGGAGAGATTACAAAGGGTCAAGAGGAAATTATAGGGAATGCTGGAACCTTGATGGTGGTGATGGTTTCACGGAGGTGTGTATATGTCCAAATTATATATGAGCAAATTATACACTTTTTGGGCGTGGCATGCAAAGTGTGCAGGTTACTGTACATCAATTATACCTCAATAAAGCTATAAACAAAAAAGGAGCAGGTCTTTGAACAGATGAGCTGCAAGGTCCTTCCCAGTTCCAGTTCTATGACATCTATTAGAGGGAATTATCTCAAAGCTCTGGATCATAATAGTGCTTTGTATTAGAATGCCCAAACCACTGAGACCAAACTGGGGATTTTGCTTGGATTATTCAGAGACATGCCTTTGTTCTTTACCTTTCTGGCTTGGTGAGCCTCCAAGCCCAGTGGAGCAACAGAGCAGGGAAGCGCACTGGCAAGCCAGTGAGAAGACATCCAGGTCAGAGAAGGAAACTGGGGAAATGACAGCCTAATGAACTCCGCTCTTTCCAATTTCTTTAAGTTTATGATTCAGAGGATTGGCTCGCCATGGACATTCCAGACCAGTGAGGTATCTCAGGTCCTTGAATGCATAGACATCCCAAGGGAGAAAACAATGGAAGACAAGATGGAAATGAGAAATGGCCTTTTTAGGTCTCTTGACCCAAATGCAAGGAGCTAAGAGAATATGCAGGAAGAGGTGGAAGTGTCCCTTCCCTGCAGGAAAGGAGATTATGACTTGATGGGGTCTGGGGAAATCAAATGTAAGAAACTAGAGACCTGGAATGTCAAACCTCCAGGGATGCCTTATAGATGGACGTGCTAGAGGAGCAGAAGGAAGGGGGTGATCCTCTCCATGTCCCCTCCGCCTCCCGCCCTGTTAGCAGTGAAAGCCAAGAAGGCAAGGAAGGAAAAGAATGAAAAGCTAAGGGACACACTTCAAAGTCATTTGTCAGCTGGGCAGTTACTTAGGTAAGCCAGCCCTACGGCTGAGAGATTACCCCGTGGGGAGCACTGGTGAAGAAAGACCTGGCCCAGGAGGCTGTTGCCTCCTCCTCAGCCTGAACCCAGAGCAGATGCTTGAAAGGAAGAAAATCAAAACCCTAAAGGCCCAGGGTGACTCCAGGCAAGGTTTATGCCAGAGAAGAGGAGTGGCATTTTCTTTTGATCCTAGGGGGTGATAAGGTATGAGCTTCAAGTTCGGAGCAGTGGAATTGAGTGTTCTTGTAATTTTATCCTACACAACAAAGCCACAGAAAACCCTTCTGATTCAGAGCCATGTGGATGCCAAGTAGCATACCTTATCCCCACCCTCGTTTCTCCTGCTGCACCTACCCTGTGCAGTGCGCCTCCCCAGCCCACCCCAAACTGGCTACATCAGCCAATAGCATGACAATTTTTTAAGTTAGCGAGGCATCTTCTGGTTTCTAAAGCCCCTTCTCCATTATTTCATTTTGATTCTTATCCAACCCCATGAAATAGGCATTGTTTTTCTCATTTTTTTTAGGAGAGGAACTTGAGGGATCAGAACACAGATATTGAGACTAATTCACTCATTCATCCACTCATATATTCATTCAAATAATGACCGAACACCTACTATGCATCAGACTCTGATTAAATGCTGAAGACATAGCGATGAAACCAGATAGGCACAGTCCTTGCCCTTGTGGGGCTCAGTCTAGTTAAGCTGGGGAAGGGGTAGCGAGACGTTTATGCAACACAGATCTAATTACACACTATGAGAAATGCTATTATAGGGGACTCTCAATCAGTCTGGAGGCCAGAGAAAGCATGACTTGAGGAGCAGTGATTTGGCCTTCAAGCTGAGCTTCTGGATGATGGGTGTTAGCTATGAGATAATAGGATGGGAGAGAGAGTTTTCTAAGAGGAGAGGAGAGCCCTGGGAAGGCACTATGACAGGAAGGGACATGGCATTACAGACAAAAACAGGGGGAGAAGTGAGAGAGGAGTTTGGCAAGGCAGGCAGGGGCCTTGCAGACCATGGCCAAGAATTGGATCTTGATCCTCAGAGCCATGGGGGTCCACAAAAAGTTTTCAAGCAATGCAAGACCAGCATGACCATTCTGGTTGCTGTGGACAATGTGTGAGAAGTGACAAAGACTGCATGAGGACAGGGCAGCAGAAACCTAAATGAGTATACAGACTCGAGAGATATTTAGAGGTAAAACTGACAGAAAGTTCATACTCTTTCGATTCCAACGTGCCAAGAATGTGAATGGAAGTAGTGGGGCCTAGTCGGTTGAGTGCTGGCACCCCCAAAAGATATGTCCATGTCTGAACCCCTGGAACCTGTGAATGTCATGTTTTTTGAAAAAGGTCTTTGCAGATGTAACTAAGTTAAGGATCTCAAAAGGAGATTAGGGCATTATCCAGGTGGGCCCTAAATTTATTTATTTTTAAATATTTTATTTATTTGAGAGAGAGAGTGTGCATGCACGCACACATGGGGAGGAGGAGGGGGAAGGGGGAGGGGCAGAGGCAGAGGGAGAAGCAGATTCCCTGCTGAACAGGGAGCCCCAGGGCTCAATCCCAGGACCCTGGGATCAGGACTTGAGCCAAAGGCAGATGCTTAACCAACTGAGCCACCCAGGCACCCCCAAGTGGGCCCTAAATTTAATGACAAGTGTCTTTATAAGTGAGGCAAAGGGAGATCACAAAGAAGAGGAGAAGGTAATGGGAAGATGATGCAGCCCCAAGCCAAGGAAGCATGGAGGCATCAGAAGCTGAAGAAAGCAAGGAAAGATTCTCCCCACAGAGACTTCTTGATCAGACTTCTGGCCTCCAGGACTGAGAGTACATTTCTGTTGTTTTAAGGCCCATGATTTCTGTTAATCTATTACAGCAGTCTTGGGAAACTAATACATGAGATTTTTCTGTAAAATGACTACTTTTCTTTTTCTTCCTCCCCCCACCCTGAAATGTTATTATTGTTTGTTTGTTTGTTTGTTTGTTTGTTTATGAGAGACACGCACAGAGAGGCAGAGACAGGCAAAGGGAGAAGCAGGCTCCACGCAGGGAGCCTGATGCGGGACTTGATCCCAGAACCCCAGGATCACACCTTGGGCCGAAGGCAGACGCTCAACTGCTGAGCCACCCAGGTGTTCCAAAATGTTACTTTTTAAAGGTCGGTACACTATTGTACTTTCTTTATGTATTCAGGAAATTTATGAAATTTATGAAAGGCAAAAAAGAGAGAAGCTGAGAAAGTCTCAGCCTATGACTAGGGTTAGGATCCATGTGATGATTGGTACCAATCTCTGATCACTTTAGGGGTATAAGCTTGGATTTGGGATGGGGCAAAACTGACCCAGATTACCCCTCTGACTTTAACCTCATTATTTCAGAGCTCTAAGCCCATAAACCAAACCAGCATAGACTCAACATCTAGTCTCCAACAGTCTTTGCTCTGGCTCAGTACACAAAGGTACCAGATTTGAGATCAGATAACATCAGTCCAGATAAAACTACCTGGCAAAGTAAGAGAGAGGTCCGATGGCCCACTCGGCCTTGGAGATAAACCTGCTCATTCAGGAGTGGCTATCCTAGGGCCACTCACAAGGACCTTACTGCCTGAGGAAGGAATTTGCATGCTTCCCCTGGGAGACTAGGGTATTTATAGACCCTAGAGGGGAGGAAGGATGGAGGCCCCTGGGAGACGTCATAGAGGATGTGCAGAGGAAATGAAGCTGTTCTGAAAGACCAGCAGGAGGAACAGGGACCTGTGTGGCTCTGGGACAGGCCAAAGGATCAGAAGGACCTGAGCAGGAGGCAAGGAAAAGGCTGTGACTGTGGGGCTGGGATGGCAGCAGGAGCAGAGCGGTAGTTCTTCACCTTTTTGGGAGGGTCTCTATTAGGACTCATTCTGCTAGTAAACAGTGATCCCTTTGAAGACATTTGAAAGACATGGCTGATTATCTAAATTCCATTGCCATAATATTTTTCAGGAACATGATTATTATGTTGAATGAGGTCTGTGTGCAGAATATATGTAGTTTGCAAAGAAGTTGGAAGAAACATGTAAGTGGAATAAGCATTTCTGGGACATTGGAGCCCCTTAGGGAGTGGCCGAAAGGTGCCATCATGGAGGGTTTTAGCAAGCAGTGGGGCTCAGATATAGTGAGAAATACTGGAGACGTAAACAGAAGTAGTGCAGTTATGTTGCCACATGGCTACTTCTCTCATTTTTGCAAAAGTGATAACTTATAATGGTTAGTATTTGACTGTGTGCTTGGGAAAAGGGCAAGAGTGAGAGACAGGATGTCCGTCTATGGGCAGAGTTAGGATCTGTTGGTGATCAGGATTAGGAGGCACTGGACACCAAGGTGAGAGGGGAATCACGCAGCTAGATGAAGAAGAAATCTTGGCAAAGTTCAACAACTCCCAACAACCAGGCTTTTTCCTCCGAATGGCTGTGAAAGTCTTTTGGGTCATAGACTAGGTTCCAGGCTAGGTTCTGTATAATTAATGTCATGCTCTCTGATCAAAATGGTCAGAGCCACCCCCACAGTGGGTAAGCTCATAACTGAATACGTCTTAAGCATCTATCTGCTCTATGGCAAGCATTGTGTTGGTTGCTCTAGTGGATATAGATGAGTTAGAAAGCTCAACTCTGGCCAATAGAATTCAAAAGACAAATGCTTAGTAACAAGACAGTGAAAATTCCTGTTCTCTGCCTGTGCTTAACCAAGCAAAGATCATTTGTCATGGAGCTAGTTGGTGAGGAAATCAAGTAGTAGCTAGCCTCTTCTGCTGCTTTTCAAGTTCCCGCTAAGAACCTCTAGAGACGGGCAGCTTTGGGGCTCTTTTGAAATACTTTTTACTGTTGCTGTTATGAACTTCTTGGCTCATTAATTTAGCTTAAGTCTTAGGGAACAAACTGGAAGAGTGATATTTAAAACACACAGTATTATGAGTGTTCTGGAAGGGCTGGGTTGTGGAATGAGGGTTCCTTTGCCTAACTACAGAGTCCTGAGTGTCTTCACAGCCCGTGGGGGGGGGGGCACTGCTCAGCCAGTGAGCCAGAGCTCTCCGCTGGGAAGGCATGGAGGGAAAAGTAGGAGAAGGGAGTTACTTAGACCTAGATCCTCATCCTGACTTAGCCATGAGCTTTCTGGTAACCTTGGGCAAGTCACTATTCCCTTGTGGGCCTCAGTTTCCCCATCTACATAACGAGGGAGTCAGGGCTGTTTCTGTTATGAGATTTCTCTGATCACTGGCCAGGCTCATCATTCTCCAGATGCCCTCTCCCCACTATACTTTTTACATCACTCCAGTAAAAAGCACCACTACACAACTGGGGCTGGGTGACACTCACATCTTTTTGTTACTGCTGCTGTCAGTATTGCTCTAAGAACCCACTGGACAAGTTGTGATGATTTTGCCCAAATAAAAGTGTTCAAATCAGGACATGATATAGATCATAAACCCAGAGTGATTATTAACATGACTATGCAGTTCCTTTCTGCAATCAATGAACATTTATTAAGTATTTGCTTTGGAAACCAATACTGCTGGTGAGGACACAAAAATGAGTAAGACACAGTATTACTATTGCATAGTATTGGTAAGACATATACATAAATATCTATGAGAACATATAACATTTGTATAACGTTTGCCTCACTAGGAGACCCGAGCATTGTACCAAGTACTTTATAGGTGTAGATTTTTTTTAAAGATTTTATTTATTTATTCATGAGAGACACAGACAGAGAGAGGCAGAGACACAGGCAGAGGGAGAAGCAGGCTCCCTGCAGGGAACCCGATGTGGGACTCGATCCCAGGACTCCAGGACCATGCCCTGGGCCAAAGGCAGGCGCTAAACTGCTGAGCCATCTAGGGATGCCTATATGTATAGATTTATTTAATCCTTCCAGTAACGCAGGGAGCTAAGTATTAGCCCTTTCTTCAGATGAAGAACCTAAGACTAAGAAAGAGCAAATAATTTGCCCCAAGTTACTTATTTAGTAAGTGACAAAGCTGCCTTACTGCAGAACCCATATGCTTAACCATTACTGCTTCACTGCTTCCTCAATTCAAGACAGGAGATGAGTTCAGCCCTCTAAGTGCAAATAAAGTGAGCCTTCAAGAAGAGAACAGGACACTTGGAGAGCCCAATTCAGGAAGGTTAAGAAAAGCTTTCTTTCCAAAGTTTCTGGACCCACCTCAATAGCTTTCGCTGCTTGTTCTTTTGTTTCAAATTCCACAAAGGCAAATTCCTTTGGATCTCCAGTAGATTTATAATGTGGTATACTTACATAAACAATAGTGCCACATCCCCTAAATACTCTTTCAATCCAACTGTGATTAACGTCTTTGAGAAGTAATTCCTATGATAAATTAGAAGAAATATTAAATAGACACATACTCTTTCTCAAGGTCAATACATTTTTACTTGTAATATTTTAAAAAGATTTTATTTATTTATTCATTAGAGACACAGAGAAGCAGAGACATAGGCAGAGGGAGAAGCAGGCTCCCTGTGGGGAGCCCGATGCGGGACTCTATCCCAGGACTTCAGGATCATGACCTGAGTCAAAGGCAGATGCTCAACCACTGAGCCACCCAGGTGCCCCTGTAATATTTTTTAAGTGCAAATAAAGTGATATATGGGGCTAAAGATGTGAGAATTTGCTTTTCAAAGCTCAGTGAGGGAAGAGCCTTCAGTGAAGGCTTTTGAAGTTAGGCAGGCCTGAGAAAACCTCTGTTGCCTCATCTGTGAAATGGGGATGATAAGGAATAGGACTACTTCATAGGTATGAGGGTTAAATGAATTAGCACATGTAAAGCATTTAGAACAGTGCTTGACACATGGCACATGTTCAATAAATTTTAGCTACATCAGCAGCAGCAGCAGCATCTTTGGGGACAGGCAGAGAGGAATGGGCTGCAACAGGATCGCACTCTGTCTGTGGTTTCAGTGGCTGGACCCACAGGTTAAAAGTTGGGTTGTAAGTTGCCAAAGGTAATCCCTTTTTGCATTGACTTTGAAACAGGGTGAGCTCTATTTAGAGCAGGTAAATGAAAGTCACTAGAGTATCTCCTGGCTCAAAAGGGCAAAGCTTGATAGTACCTTAGGATGGTACATTGTCTCCCAAAGGCCTCCATTAAAATGAATACCACACCCAGGAGGCAAAACCTCAAGCCACCATCACACATTAACTCCCTGAATCAAGTACATTCATCAGATTGGCTCCAGCAGAGATCGGTGCTTTTGGGGAATAAGACAGTGAGCAGTTGTGATGGCTACTAAAAAGACATGTGTGGATGGAGCAGAGCAAACACAGAGCCTTTCCTTCTGGATCAGTTTCAAGAGGCCAGAGGTGAGAGACCAGAGCCCTAAGTGGGAGGGGCATATCAGGAAGAAGAGAAAACTAACATTGAATTGAATAAGCAACTGTTATAGACTAGGGACCACACTGCTGAATTCTTTACTTGCATTATCTCATTTAATCTTGCAAGCATAATAAGGTAGGTACTATTACTACCCTCATTTAACAGCTGAAGAAACGGAGTCTCAGAGAGGTTAGATAACTTTTCCAAGGCCACACAGTTAATGAATGGGATTGAGGAGGTGGAATTTGAATTTGGTTATTTGAAGTTCCAAAAGCTGAGCTCTTTCTAATATACCACAGTGAACAGAATGCTGGATGAGTCAACTGAACGGCATTAACTGGTGGTGGTGACATAGGATGCTAAGCAATGCTGAATAGCTTGTGCATAGCAGTGATGAGGGTGACAAGTCACAGAGGGGCTTCACATAGGTCAGTTATCTCATCTCCGTGGCCAGTAATACACTGAGTCCTACCCTTACCCCCAGGATTGCTCCTGACTTTGATTGGAACCTGAGTCTTGTCCCTGACAGCCAATCCTCATGTGCAACAATGCACTTCACACCTGTTTGCTGCCTCGGGGCAGGAGAGTGGGGGAGGTTTCATGTACCTCCTCCTCACTCCTGAAGAAATGCCTTAAAATGTTTATTTGCTGATATTAACTCAATATCATCTTCCTCTTCCTTGAACAAATGAACAAAGGCAGCAGAGAGCTATGCCAGCAGTTATTCCTTCAACAAGCAGTTTCCAAGTGCCAACTCTATGTGCTAGGCACTGTCTAGGTACTATTGTTCCGGTGACCTTAAAGTCTAGTGAGTGGAGACAGATATGAAAATCGGTCATTGAATATGACATTAAGAATATATGGGAGGGGGCACCTGGGTGGCTCTGTGGTTGAGTGTCTGCCTTTGGCTCAGGTCTTGATTTCTGGGTCCTCAGATGGAGTCCTGCATCAGGCTTCCCACAGGAAGTCTGCTTCTCCCTCTGCCTATGTCTCTGCCTCTCTCTGTGTGTCTCTCATGAATAAATAAATAAATAAATAAATAAATAAATAAAATTTAAAAAAATATGAGAGCCCGTGGGGCTGTCAGAGTGAGCAATCAGAGTTGCATTCCTTGCCTCACATGCCTCAATACCAGAATGGGTATGCTGGTGGTGGACCCTCTCCACAGGCCCGCAAAGCAAGACATGCAAATATGAAAGTACTCCCAACTCATTTCAGGAGTAACTGCAGGTACTGCAGCCATATGAAAGGTATAGCCATAGCTGTGATGAAGAGGACAAAGTCTCTGTGGGCAAGAGTGGCCTGAAAAAGGAGGAAGATGAGATCTGGGACTGAAAAAATGGGTGCAATTTGGTTAAATGGAGAGAAGGATTAGATTAAAAGATGATTCCCCCTTGTGTTCAGCTCTTTAAATCTTGCTTTTAAATGCGTGCCTTCTATTTGCTGAGTGCTGCTTGCCTTGAACACTATTGTTTGCTTTTGTATTTTTTTTTCCCTTGAGCATTTTGAAGATTAGGTAAAGTGGGAAAAAAGATTACAGAAAAAGGAAGAATGAATGAGGTGCTTTAACCCAGCACTGTCTGATAGAGCTTTCTGCAATGATTGGAAGCTTCTATTCTGTGCTGTCCAATTCAGTAGCCACTGGCCACATGTTGCTAGTAAGCAACTGAAATGAGGCCAGTGTCATGGAGGCAATGACTTTTTCAATTTATTTTAAATGTTATCCATTATCTACTGTATTGGAAAGCACAGCTCTAACTGCTTAACCAATAGCCCATTACACACCCTAGTAAAGGTGCGATTAAATATAAACGCTTCTATTAATCTAGTTTTGGGGGCACTCATTTGGGGTTGCACAGGCTTGATCAATCAGGGGCTGGAGGATCACGGTTCTTCAAAATGACCCTACAAGGGTTTATTCCCTATTTGCACTGTGCCTTCAGGTACTTTATCTCATTTAATCCCATTACAAACCTGAAGAGGGGAGGCTGGAGATGATCATCCTCATGAAATCCAGTAAGTAGGTGACACTAGTAAGGTCCTACAGCAGATAAGGGTGGAGACCAGAGGCCAGGTGGGTGTTTTTCCTCCTGATTGAAAGACTCTTTCCAGGGGAAAGGCACCAGGGGAAATGATGTCATATTACAAACGCCCACTGCTCACAGCATAGGCCTTATGGATGATGTGCTCTGCCTCACATGTCTCTGCCTTTTTCCTACTGTACTGTGGCTAATGGGGCCATAGACTATTAACATGAACCCTATTTTATTCCCTTCGTACTGCCTTGATTGAAGCAATCGGGATGTTTTTTTTTCCTGAAGTTCATTCATATATTCAAAATTGTGTATTGAGCATCAACCTCATCCCAGTCAGTGTTCTAGGTTTGGGGATACAGCTGTGAACAAAGCAGAGATCCCTTTCTTGTGGACCTGACAGTTTTGGTGGTAGGGGGAGGGGGTATGGACAATAAATAAATCGTGTATATATTGGATTATTTCAACATTTTAAAAAGATTTTAAATATACCAGCATCTCACATCTCTTATGGCACACATACACACTGTCCTGTTTGTGTGTGTGTATATGTGTGTGTGTGTGTGTAAATCTGGACCTGCACTTAAAGAATCTGCCTGGCTAGCTGAAATGTGGAAACACCTTTCGATGTAGTCTTTTAACATGTGTTGAGTGCCACCTATGTGCGGAGTCTGATACTGGGAACTTTGGAAAGATGCAGAAGAATGAGAAGACAAGGTCCTGTCTTAGGGGGTTCCCAGCCCAGTGAAAGAGGCAGTCCCTTCCTTTAGGAGCTCCCAGACTGTAAGAGCTGACAGTCTAGCTTGGGAAGGCAAACAACTTCAAGACCCTGTTACAAAGGGGAATCCCAAGTAGGGGCAAAATGAATCCAGCCTAGACTGTTCAGAGCTGGGTAAACTCTATCATGATGATGGGGAACAAGAAAGGGGCACCCTAGAAGCTGCTGCTTGTCCCAACGGCAAAGAGGAGGATCCGGGGGCAAGGGGGCAGCCTTTCCCGGATTACTGTTACCCTGGAGAGTCTTCTGGATGAGATGAGATTTGAGGTGCTATTGCAAGAATGAAGAACTGGGAGGCAGGATGGGGTGGGGTGGGCATTGCAGGTAGAAGATGCCTCCGGGGGCCCTGGGCAATTAAACAGTCTTGGGCATAAGCCTGGACAGTTAGCCCCAAGACAAACCCAGCTGAAGATGCAGAGGAGAAAGGAGGGCTAATGGGAGGAGGTGGATCTTGGCTGGGGAGGGGCAGAGGGAAGGAGCCTGGTCAGAGGTGGAGGGGATGAGTGGGGGCAGCCTGGGCTGAGTCCTCCCAGGAGTGCCCCGGTTCCTTGACAGCCATTAAGGAAGCGAGGTGAGAAAGAGTTAAGTGTGCCCCTCCACCGCCCCAAATGCTTCCTGTGTTTGAAATCCTTCAGGTCTCCTAAACCCTCTGGCCCCAGGCCAGGAGGGCATTGTCCTGGGAGCCGTTGTGGGTTGTCAGAACGGCCGTGTCGCCTTTGTTGTGTGGCCACCTCGAGGTTCCCTCTCGCTCCCTGGCTGAGGCTGCAGAATGCGTGCTGGGAGGGGGGCGGTGCGGGAGGCTCGCTCCCTCTCCCTCTTCCTGGCCCCCCCTCCAGCCCTCCCGATGACCACATGACCAAGTGGGCTCGTGGCCAAGCCACAAGCTACAAAATGCAGCCCCTGGAGTGAGCGGGGAGCATTCTCGCTGGCAGCCTGGGCCCTGGGCAGTTGGAAGCCGCCGCCGAGCAGCCAGCCTCCTGGAAAGAGCTCGCCTCTGTCCCCAGAGCCGCCAGCCGAGGCCAGCTTGGCGGCGCTGCCCCCGCGGCAGGAGAGGGAGGCTGCAGGAGAGGAGGCGGCGAGCGAGCGCGGCAGCTGGCCAGCCTGCGGCGCAGCCCCGGAGCCACGCGAGCTCCGCGCCCGCCCGCACGCACGCACGACCCGCGGCTCGCGCCTCTCCTCGCCTCGGGGCGCCCGGCCAGGGCTGCAGCGGCCGCCGAGGAGCAGCATGAATCTGCGGCGCTGCGTGCAGGCGCTCCTGCTGCTCTGGCTCTCTCTGACCGCGGCGTGTGGAGGTGAGTGCGTGCCCGGCCACTCGCCCGCGTGCCCCTCGCCGCGCTCCTGGACCACAGCCGACGCCCTCCCTTCCCTCCGCCCCCAACTCGCGCGCTCTCCGCCTCCCGGACCCGGGCACAAGCCGAGCAGGAGCAGCCACGCGCCAGCCGCGCCGGGCCGCAGACTGACTGACGGGGCGCCTTGGGCCGGGACCGGCGGGGGAGAGGGAGGGGAGGGGCGGCTGTGGGGGGTTGTTGGCGGGGAGGGTGCTCCGCTCGGTCTCAGGCATCACCCGCCCGGTGCCTCGCCCCTCTCCGCGGCCCCGAGAAGTCCGCGGAGCTGCCGGCCGCGGGTGTGCGCCCGGGCTCCCGCTCCCCGCACCCCACGTGGTGGCGGGTATGTGTGGGTGTGGGTAAGCTGGGGAGCATGTCCGGCTCCCCATGGATCAATCAGTGAGTGAAGGGAGCTGACCTGAGCCTGGTGGGCTGGCCTCCCGAGTTGAAGGTTTTCCGGCCCCTGGAGGCTAGGGGCTGCGCGCCGGGCCCGGGGTGCGGGCCACTCGGGATGATGTGCCAAGATGCAGACGTGACACTTGTTGCATAGGCAGGAGCGCG
Organism: Canis lupus dingo; assembly: GCF_003254725.2. Taxonomy (NCBI): domain Eukaryota; kingdom Metazoa; phylum Chordata; class Mammalia; order Carnivora; family Canidae; genus Canis; species Canis lupus. Next base: position 101,339,242 of record NC_064281.1, on the reverse strand, counting down.
CGGCGGGGGCGGCGGCGTGGAGCCCAGCTGTTGCTCCTTTCAGCCTGCATGTGAGCAGAGGCAGGGCCTGGCCAAGCTGGTCTTCTCTTCCTCGCCCTAAGGTCCTATCTGCTCTGCTCTCCTGCTCCCACACAGGAGGCTCTCCCCACACACTCCGCGCCTCCCCAAGGACTCATTCTCCGATATCCTGGCTCCGGCTTTCACTCGGCCCCAGGCACAGGCGCCCCTCACCTTAGTCCCCTTGTCTCCAGGCACCAAACCAGGAAGCATGCGCCTGACTGGACACCTCCGTGCAATCCTGGGAGGGGAGACATTTCTCCCCCACCTGCCCACATCCCCCACCTGGCATACTTGGCACTAGTGCTCCCTTGCTCTCCCCAAACCTGGCCCCACGGATGCCCTGGCAGCCCCAGCCCAGGCTGCCTGTTCCCTGTGCAGTCAGTGTCTCCTAGGGCTGTCAGCTCCTACCTCGGGGTGCCACAGTCCTGTGATCTGGCTGTCACTGCTGCCTGCCTGACACACAGAAGGGGAAAGGCCACAACCAGGTGGACTAATGGCACTGCCAGGGCTGGAGTCACAGGAAGGTGGGAGCAGAGGGAAGGAGAAGGCAGGGCAGCAGGTTTCCTAGATGAAGAGCATGGGGCCCTACTTACTTCCAGACCCTCCAGAGCAGGACGGTGGCCTGCAGCCCAGGAGCCTCTGAGGGGCCTGGCGGGGCTCCACCTCTCTCTCTTTGCAGGCTGCCTCCTCTCTCTGCTCTTGCCTTTTGGCACTGCCCTCGCCCTGGGAGCACTGCCTGGCTTCTCAGGAATGTACATTGATTGGCTCTGGCCCCCCTTCCTTCAGCTAGCTATCCAGTGGTCTTCTTCAGGACCCAAGTGCTGGGTCAGCCTCTTCCTTGGTAAGAAGGGAGCAGGCTTTTCCTCAAAAACTCTTGTCAGGCAGGCAAAGAGAGAGCAAAAGATATGAATGAAGGACACCACATGGGCCTGCCCTCCAGGCACTTACCATCCAATGCAGTTGGCAAGACGAGACACCCACATGACACCACCACTGGCAAACAGTACAAAGTTGTACCTTCAGGGAAGAAAAAATGGGTACAGCGAAGGCATCCCAGAGGAAGCTGAGGCTTCCTGATCTGCATACTTGGTGGTCCCCCAGAGCCTATGTGGGGACCCTTTGGCAACTGACCACCACTAGGACCCTTTTGGGGGTCCAGCTGGTTAAGGGAACAGCCAGTTTCAAGGGAGGGAACACTGTGTTTGGCCCAGACCCCACTGCCTCTTGCTGTAAGTCACCCTTCTTCATTAGATCATCTAGCTTCGTGCCCTTATGTGGGTAAATCTGTTGCCTTCACATTTTGCTTCAGCCTGGCACTGGACACTTCCAAGGCTCTCACTGCTGTCTCCACCCCATGACATCTTTAGGAGCCAAGGAGGGACCCTTCTGTGCAGGTGGCCACCGGCCAAGAGTCCAGGTACTCATGTCCTGCTCCTCCTGCCTCCTATCCTGGGACCCCAGAACCACCTTGCCCTCAGCCCAGACTTGCATGCTTTCCCCAGCCAGAGTCTCCAGTCAAAGTCCCAGGCCCAGGGGCACCTGGGTGGCACAGTCGGTTGAGTGGTCGACTCTTGGTTTTTGCTCAGGTTGTGATCTCAGGGTCATGAGATCAAGCCCTCTCACCCCCTTATTGGGCTCTGTGCCCAGAAGGAAGTCTGCTTGAGATTCTTTCTCCTTCCTCTGCCTCTCCTGCTCCTGCGCTCTCTCTCTCAAATAAATAGTTTTTAAAATAGTCCCAGACCTGAAAATCTTGCTTCCTCCACAATACACTATGTCCCAACTTGGAATGTCCCCCTCTCCCTTCACTGAACACACTCAAACTCCTCCACTGCCTCCTGACCTGGGATACACCTTGCTCTTCCGAGTCGGAGAGCTGCTGGGCCAGGGCCAAGTGTCCCTTGGTCTTTGTCTGAGCACCTCTCTCCCCTTCCTGCCCCCCTCTCTCCCCTTCCTTTTCCTCCGCCTTCTCCCCACCTCCTCAGCCATAGCTCCAAGCCTGCAGTCACAGTGCTAGTGTGAAGACAGCCTACTGTACCTCACCCTCTCAGGGAGGGGGCATCTCTCCTCCATCCCCAGTCCCTAAGTGCTAAGCACTCCTGTAACCTGAGTCAGGCCTCTGGGGCAAAAGACTAATGCATGTGAAGTGAATGGCCAGGCTGCCAGAATGTGGTGTGTCCAAGGGCAGCAGAGCTGGCATGGGAAGATAGCTCCGGCCAAGGGGGAGACAGCGGTGCTAAGCGGACCAAGGACGGGTGCCTCAGTTGGAGAGAGCTGCCATATCATACATAGAACAGTGGAGGGGGCATAGTCAGCGGGGTCCCTGCCACAGCACCCATGTGGGCTTTGAAAGCAGTCACAAGATAGACTGGACGGCAAGAGGAGAAACAGGTGCGTCATTCCTGGTGAGGCTGGCATGTTCCTGAAAAGTCACACACACCTCTTTGTGCATGGGCAGGCGGGGTTGGGAGTTTACACTGCACAACCATCAAACCCTGTCCACCCCTGGCTGTGGTGCTCCGTGGAGAGCTGCTGAGGCTTCCTTCAGGCTTCCTTCTGATGGTGCTTCAGAGAGCAGAGGCTCCAGGCCCTTTGGGCTTCAGATTCTTCCAGGGAGTTGCCCCAGCCTCCCTCTAAGTAGCAAATGAGTTAGAAGAAAATATTGAAGCATACTGAGAATGGCCCCTGTTTCTAGAGGGGAGATTCTTTGGGGCAGCCAGGACCTTTGCAGTGATGAGAATCAACAGCCTCTAAGTTGGACAGGATAAAGCCTGGGTTTCAGGTGTCAGCTTATCTCAGGGTGAACCAGACTCAGAATCCAAAGTAGGAGGAAACAGGTGGGTGATGGGATCATGGTGTGGGAGGAGCTACAGACTTCAGGCTACAAAGAAGACAGTGAGCCCCCCACCCGATGGGATGCAACGTGCCAGGGGCTTTCTGGGTGGCTGCTTTCTGGGGGTTGGCTGATTGTTCAGGAAGCTCAGGGGGGTTTTCTACAGGCTTGAAGTCTAGATGTCTCCCTGGCCAGAGTCTGAGCCACTCTCCCTGTTCTCCATCCTGGTTCTCGGCCTTCCCCCACTTAAGGCCTTTCAACCCTAGCCTTCCCTCCCTTACTGCCAGCAACACTCACAGTCCTAAGTACTGAATATTTTGAGGTAATGTCCTCCCCTACCCTCTTCTCCATGCCCACTCTACCCGTGGGGCTGTGCCTGTGCCATCGGCCCACCCTCACTCACCCCCAGTAGTAGAGGGCATGAACTGAAGAACCCAAGGCCCCTAGGGTCCTTCCCTGTGCCTGGCCACACCCTCAGCACAGTCCTTCCCACCCTGAGTATGACTCCTCATCAGCATCATTCCTATCCCCCTCAGTTGTCAGGGAGAGCCTTGAGGGGACCCCAAAACACAAGGCAGAAGCTGTAGCACCTGAGTTTGGGAGTGGGGTGGGGAGGCACTTAGTGAAGGCCCTTCCCTCCTCTCTCCTTCCCCAGTCCAGCCCTTTTGCAAATGGCTTTATGACAGACAGAAGTGGCCTCCTGCCCTACCTCCCCAAAGTGCGAATATAATTTGTGTTTTCATTGTCTCATTTGCGGTGATGGGTTTTAATTCTTATTAGGGGATGAGCTGACACATTAACCTACCCCAACCAGAAGCACGGAAGTGTGGCTGGCAAGCAGTGGGATCCTAATGGGCCTGTGACTTTTCTTGGGGAAGGTGGGTGGAGGACTAGAGTGTGCGCATGTGCGCAGTGGGCTTGCGTGTCTGAGAGAGCAGCAGGCCCTGGGAGCCTGGGTGGGGAGGGCCCAAAGGACAAGCCTCGCCTGCTTTTGGCCCAAGAGGAGGATAAATGCCTGGAAATTGTGTGCAAACGGAGGAGGAATCACTAGAGCCAAGGAGCCAACAGAGGAACCAGAGCATGGGGATGCTGGAGACAGGAGGAGGGAAAGGAAGAGCAGCCAGGGGCATGACTGGGGGGCTAGCAGCCAACGGGTGGTTATATGGAAACTGTGAGCTAGTTGTGGGGATGCCTGGATGGATGGAAATGGGGCTTTAGGGGCAGGGATACAGCTGAAGGCGAATCCGGTGGTGTGGGAGGAGAGAGACTGGGATTTGCGATCACTGACCTCAGAAGCCATATTTCTGCAGGCCAGCCCTGGACTTGGCATTGCACAAGTTCCCTGCAAGTCCACCTTCTGCCCAACACCATCTCATCTGCCTGTTCTTCCTGCTTCCAGAGGCCAGGCGTGTTTCTGAAGTGCAAGCCCACCTTCCGTGGCTGTCCTGCAGCCTTTATGAGAGCCTCCCTCACTACACTCAAGAGCATCCAGCACCACTTGGATTCTCTTGTCAGGCCTTGGCCTGGCATTTGGAGGCTTCTACTCTAAGCCAGATGTGGACAGATGTAGAGCAGAGTCCCAGAGAGTAGAAGAGAACTGGAATTTAAATGGAAGGAATTTACATCAGACACAGGGTAGAAGTGTGATCTGGGGATGAAAGGAGACAGGCATTCGGTGGGGAAGTGCCAGTAACAGTAGCCTACACCCCTCCTGATGCACAGACTTGCTGCTTCAAGTGGCCGTCCACTCACTGGGTCACTCATTCATTCTGATAATATTTATTGGCCTCTAAATCTGGTCACAGGCTGAATAGAACCCAGCTTAAGGCTCACAGAACCAGAGATGGCTCCCCACCCCAGCCATACCCACAGGGAGATGACAGGGAACAAGGGAGCCTTAGTGAGGCTGAAACACTGATGAGGTGCCCAGGGGTGAGGTAGGAGATCTCAAAGTGGGTCACCTGCCTATTGAAGGATGTCAGAGCACAATGACGTGGTGTTCTGGATTTGCTGTAAAATACTTCCACTAAGAAAAAAGAGAAAAGGGATAACTAATGCATATGTGACTCCATCTGGATAGCTGTTGAACCCGGGTGATGGGTATGTGGTGGTAGGGGATTCATTTCATTGTATGCGTGAAATGTTTGAAGTGCATCTGTGATAAGGGTGCCATGGGGAGTTCTTGCTTGCTGTGCCCTAACCAAGTACAGACATATGCTCCAGATTGTACCCCCCCAATGATGTTCTAAATGAAGAACACGTTTGTCCCTGCCAGAAACGTGGTAGAACTGCCAAAAGGACATAAAGTCAGCTCCATAAATTACGAGATATGAGTAGTAGGTTTGGCCCAGGCCAGTGTAAAAATTGCAAACTGTTCACCAAGATGGAAGATAAAACCAAAGGGAAGCTTCAATGAGTACTACCTCGTGGAGACGTTGCCCCTACCGTGAGCCCGCAGCCCTCTGTCCATTCGCATCAGCCTCCCTAGCTAACAGGCTTTCCTCTTCCTGCAGGGCCGCTGCTGCAGCCTTCTGACGGCAAGGCGCTGGAGGAAGGCAATATCCGCCACCTGGTGCAGCCCAGAGGCTCGAGAAACGGACCGGGGCCCTGGCAGGGCGGTCGGAAGAAATTTCGCCGTCAGCGGCCACGCCTCTCCCATAAGGGCCCCATGCCTTTCTGAAGCAGGTACTTGAGCCTCTCTCTAGTCAGTGGGCAGCGGAAGGAGCAGGAGAGGGAAAGCCCGGAAGTTGAGTGACCCTGCTGCTTATTGCTGGCCAGACACCTGCACCAAGCAGTTCTGGGCCGGCACACAGCATAGGGGCTTCCAGAGTGCCCATCTTACCCCTGCATTTTACAGATGTGGAGACCAAGGCCTGGAGAGGAGCTGGCCGCCTGGGGCCAATCTCCACCTGGGGTTGTGCAGGCTGGCCCACTTGGAGAGTTCTAGAAGTCCTGGGGGGCCTTGAGAGCTGGAGAGGGGGGCCTCAGGGTATCCGACCCATGTGCAGGGTGGATCTTTACCAAAGAGGGGAGAGGGAGGCAGAGAGCCTTGCAGGGGTGGTGGGTGGGCAGCAGGCAGAGAACAGAAAGAGAGTTGCCCAGAGCCATAGGAAAGAAAGAAAAAATGCAAGCAGTAGCAGAGAAAGACAGGCCTGCTTGCCCCTGTGGCCGGGCCTGCTGTCTCACCCCTCCAGCCTGGACAAGGTGGCATCAACTCCCGGGCCTTGGGCTTAGGTTCAGGGTTGTGGGGAGAGGGGAACAAAGGCTGTCTCCTTTCCTTGCCCGGCTGGTTCCTTTGACCTAGGACATGCCAGTGACTTCTCTCTTGTCATTTTTGTCTCTTTAGGATGGAAGGGGCCCCCGAGTCGCCGCCTCCTGCAACTCTAGCTACTCCATAGATTGGTTTGCTTCTCTGGAGCCCTCACTTCCACTCGCCTCTCTTGTCGCACCTGTCCTCGCTGCTGATGGTCCTAGCTCTTCTCACCCACCGGCTTCCCCAAAGGCACAGTCCTGCCTCAGCGATGATTCCCTTTGTCTCCCACGGATCCGTTCAGCCCCTCTTCCTGGCCCTTCACTGGACTGACTTTGGAGACCAGGCTTCCCCTTTCTCTGGTCCCCGCCTCTCTCCCATCCAGCAGCCCAAGCTCCGCCCATAACCCTTCCTGCCTCCTGTGTGCCTGGGAAGGGGGGGTGGTACTGTGGGGGTTGGGAGGCCACCGCCTTCTTCAATGGGCTCCTGCCAGTCCCAGGCTTTGGAGTCCCATTGGCCCCTCACCCAGAGGTGCCGGTTGGAAGGGCTGAGGCATTGCGACGCAGACGGGGTGCTTAGGGGGACATTGCAATGGGGCTCGGTCCTCTGGCAAAAGGGAGAGGGGAAAAGCTTTGGGGAGGAGGAAGACTAGCTGCTGTGGCCATTTCCCCGGGCCGTGTTTGGCTTAAGGAAGAAACAAAGGAGAGGGGCTGTGAAGTACCTTGTCACCTCTGTCACCTTTTTTTGTCTCCTAACACTGCCCCCCACCCCACCTCCCAACTCCCTCCCTCCCTTGCCCGCTAGTTCAAGCTCTCTCGCTCAGGAGCTAAAGCCAAGCAGGGGTGTTTTTTGCCAAGAATCACAGAATGTCAGAGCCAAAAGGAACCTTGGCGATCACTTTGCTCAGACCCCTTATGCAAACTCCTGCGAAAGCAGGCCTGGAGAGGGTCGGTGATCTATTCAGGGTCACAGCTGAGCCAGAATGAGGACCCAGGTCTCCCTGCTCCCACTTGATGATGTCCTCTTCCCTCTTGATGATATCTTTTCGCAACACATTAAGTGCCTTTCTTGGGGTTGGGGCGGGCGGGGCTGAGAAGGAGGGGCAGCCATGAACTGCCCGGTTGTGGGGGGGACCCAGCTGCTCCTGCCTCCCCAGTCTGCCCCTGCCTGTCCTTCCCCAACCTGAGTTGCAAAGGTCCGGTCACTGGCCAGCTGCCCCACCTGCTGCACTTCCAGAGCCTTGGTATTCTCATAGGGGCCACCCAGGTACTGAGGCTTTCATTCCAACCCCTACTGACACTGATTTCTGGGAGCCAGCAGGGAGCCTTAATTGGCCTTCCCTTTGCATTGACTGGACCTTCTTTCCCAGTGGCCTTTCCTCCGGGGAGGGAAGAAGGAAGGAAGGAAGGAAGGAAGGAAGGAAGGAAGGAAGGAAGGAAGGAAGGAAGGAAGGAAGGAAGGAAGGAAAAAAAGAGGGAGGAAGTATAGGTCTGAGCAGGTTGCCTTCTCAGAGACCTCCCAGGAGGGAGGAAAGGGGAGACAAGAGCCTGATGGCCATCTATGTATGTGTGGGGACGGGGGAGTCAGGGCCCTCCGAGTCCCACAATAACCCCGACGTTGCCTAACTGCCTCTCCCCCTCACCTCTGCTGCTGCTAACGCTGCTGCTGCTGCTGCTACTGCTGCTGCTTCCAGGCCCACCCTGAGGAGGCAGCTGGGCACCTGCTTCCCCCACACCCCGTGGTCTGGATGTGGGGACTGGCCAGGGTCCAGAAAGCCTCTTCTGTCACTGATGCCCCCACCAGGGACTGGGCCTTCTTTCCCCTCCTCCTCTCTGCGTCTCCTGCCTCATCAGCTGCCAGGCCCCCTGGGGAAAGGGGGTAAGCTGGTAAAGTCCAGAGACACAGGGCAGAAGGGGGCAGTGGGGGGGAGCTGGGGGCCTGTCTTATTTAAAATGGTTGTGTATGATTCTTATACTAATTTATACAAAGATATTAAGGCCCTTTTCATTCAGAAATTGTCCCCTTCCCATAATTGTGTTCACTGTGTTTGTAAAGATTGTTCTGTGTAAATATGTCTTTATAATAAAGAGTTAAAAGCTGACAATTCACCCTTTCTCTTGGAGGTCATGTTCAGGAGGGGCATTCCTGTCCCCTGAGGCCCATGGTTGTCCCCATGCCCACATATTGCACTTGCACGGAGGTAAGTGCCTACATCCCAAATCGATTCCAGGTCAAATGGCCTCGAACCAATTTGCCACAAACTCGTAAAAGGAATCTCTGCACTTAATGACTGGTCCACATAACACTCAGCCTGCTTTTAAGTGTTTTGGTATCTGGGTGTCCTTCCCCGCCCCCCTTCAATGTCATTTAAAGCTTTTTACGAAGCAATTGATTTAAGGACATTCTGGTTAAAGGTGGGATTCCTACTAAAATTTGTTTTATATCCTTGGTGGGTGTCTTCTAATTTTATCTACTTCTGAACACTTTCGGGACTTTTTAGCCAGTTTGCCTTTTTCGAAAATCATTGTTTCCTGCAATAAGTACACTTGGTAATGACTTTGTATGTATCATTTTATGTTTCACAATATAGAGCTGCTTGATGAATGAGAAAGTCTGAAAAATAAAACGCAAGGAGTTCAATACAATTCTGCCCCATCTGTCTCACTTCTTCATGTTTGCTATCGAAAGGCCAGTATCTTGCCGAACAGAGAGGAGCATGGGCACATGCTAATTTGGTTAATCAACTCATTAGGTGCACACAGTCATACACAATGCAGAGTACAACCCGGTGAGGAGACATAATCATCAAAAAGGTGCATTTGATAAATCTTGTGGGATATTCTACAGATTTGACAAGTATTTCGGGCTAGAAAGACATAATTTAAAAAAATATATAAAGACATAATTTTAAGGAAAGGTCTGCAGACAAACTTGCCAAAAAGCCATAAAACTGCTCAATAGGAAATAAAATAGAAAAAACAACTCACAAGCATACAAAATAATCTCATCATTGACAAAATGCTGCAGATTGCAACATATGATTTAAAAATATGACATTATGCTGGAAGTGCCTCTTAGGAAAATTGGTACAAAATGCCTTCTTTCAAAATTACTACTTTGACTTTCAGGCAAACTAGTCGTCAGAGTGACTGGTTAGGCAAAGAGGTTTTAGGTGGGCTGGCTTCATGCTGATTGGTCTGTTACCTCCCTAATCACCCCCAAAGCTCTAATTTTCCATGAAACCAAGGAGAAGGGGGGTGGTGGCAGGGCCGGAGAACTTAATACTGACCTAGGAGTGTGCAACCCTTCAATAGCTTTCAGAGCTCTTTTTTTTTTAATAAGGAAATATATATTTTAATTTTTATTTATTTATGATAGAGAGAGAGAAAGAGGCAGAGACACAGGCAGAGGGAGAAGCAGGCTCCATGCAGTGGGAGCCCGACGTGGGATTCGATCCCGGGTCTCCAGGATCGCGCCCTGGGCCAAAGGCAGGCGCCAAACCGCTGCGCCACCCAGGGATCCCTCAGAGCTCTTTTTAAAAATAACTCATTTTATCATCCTAATGACTGGATGACACAGTCCCCCAACTCCTGTTTCACAAGTGAGAAATGAGAAAATGGGCTCAGAGAGGTGAAGCCAGCAAGTGAACCTAGAATCTGGACTTTGAATTCTAGAAGGCAAATTCTTTCTATGGCACTATAGAAGTTTCCCCAATTACAGGGAAGACTTAAGTACAAAATGTGTTTGGTATTCTCAGTTTAAGTGCAGAAGAAGTAGATGGCATGGTGTAGACTGGTGGCATCACTCACACTGCCTCCAGAGGTCCAATCGCATTTGCATAAGTTGGCAGGAGGACAGTGGGCAGTGGAGGTGAGGACAGGACAGGGAGCAGCCACCTGGGTCCTCTGGGCATAGGTAACCCACTGGATGCTGGTCACAGATGACTGCCAGTCTGATCTTCTTGGGGCAGAGAATGAGGGAAAGGTGAGCTGATAGCCTTCTGGGAAGGTAATTAGACATCAAACCAAAAGAAAGCAGGACATATGGGTTGCCACCCTTTGGCAATATCTTGACCAAATAAACACAGCAAAATCAGAATAGAGGGTTGTTTTGAAAATGCAGAGGTAAAGAGAAAAAGGCACTCATTTAACTGTTCCTGGACCATGAGTCCTAGACCAGGAGGTTGAAGGGTGGGGGTGGGGGACAGACAACTTGAGAAACAACAGTACTTCAAGTCCCCCTGGAAATGAGGTGGCTTCCAAAGTGCCAGAGATTCGGGGGGCAAACAGACCCAGGCCCAGACACACGACTTCTTAGGCACCCAGAGGTGGTGTCAAATGAGCCAGAGCCCTCCAAAGCCTAACTTCTCAGACTCTCCCACAAGCCCTGGCTGACTCAGTACCACCAACTGGGGCTGGGCTCACCCACTGTGGAGGGAGCTATGGGGCCTGGCCCATAGCAGCCATTCTGAAGTACTTCTATAACTTTATTGTTCGGGCCCAAAAGTTCTTCAACTGAATTGCTCAATCCAACGTTTCTTTCTGACCAGCGTGAGCTCAGGCCAGCTAACCATGAAAGGCAACAGCAGAGAAGACTCACTATGTTCCGCAACCCTAGAAGGGGCTGCAGACTCAGCCAGCATTTCCCTGGAACCCCCAAATGGAAGGCCTCTCCAGAGCCCCTTTGAAAAAGCCATTTTTCCTGATATAACTGGCCAGTGCCCACAAAAGGAGCCCAGCAAGGGGCTTCCCTCCTAATGGCCCCCGAGGTCTTTAGGCAACGACCAGAGCCGTATCCAGAACATGTCGTTGAATGTTTCAAATCAGGGGTCAGCAGACTTTTTCTGTAAAGGGCCAGGTAGCATTTTCGACTTTGTGGGGGCCATTCCATCTCGGGCTCGACTACCCCAGTGAGCAGTGCTAAAGCAACCACGGACAAAATGTAAATGAATAGATGTAGCTGTGTTTCAACCAAACTTTATTTATTTATTTTTTTTTCCAAACTTTATTTATAAAAACAGGTGGCAGGTCACAGTTGGCCAAATCCTGTCTCAACTCTGCCCTTGAACCTTTGCCTGGGGCTTGAAGAGAAGACTTACATTCTCCAGTAGGATCTAGAATGAAGGGAATTTCATAAACTGATTATGAGCTGGCCTCTGCGCCATGCTAATCTGATAATAATCGTACTGACAAAGGGCTTTCAGTGGAAGGGGAAGTCTGGGTCAGATCAGGGTTCAAATCCCAGTGCCATTGTTCACTTATCTGTGAGAACTTAAAAGGCAGTGTCTTGATCTCCATGAGCCCTGTTTCCAAATCTGGCAGGATGCTCTGCCTACTTTTCAAGGCAGTGGTCAAGTTTGAATGAAATGATGCGGGGAAAGTGTTGGGCAGCGTGCCCGGCCCATGGTACAAGCTCACTAGCAGGATCTAATGTTATCTCTGCTAAACCTGCCTCTAAACCTGAGAAGTGGACAGGGCAGTCATCATTATCTCCAATTTATAGAGGGGGGAAACAGGCTCAGGGAGGTCAAGTCACTTGCTCAAATTCACAGAGCCACTAATTGACCAGTCAAGCCTCAAATCTGGCTCTGTTCTCAGCTGGGGTCAGCTGTCACGCTCTCACTAGGGGTCTGCTTCCCCACTGTGAGTGTGCCTCGGCCCCTGGAAGCTTCTGGTGTCCCAGACAACACATCGGGCCTCCCTAGGGACAGACTGGGCCCTCAGCACTTTCCTCTGTGGCAGTGATAGTTCTTGAAGCACTTGGGATAGGATTTCAAAGCCAGGCTCATTCTCTGGGAGGCTGACCTGGCCCTTTCATTCCTCTCTACACAAGGCCAGGGGCCCAGAAACCCAAGTCCCAGTTTTGAATCTGCTTCCGCCCAGGGTTTGTTGGGTAGCTTGGCAAAGTCTCTCCTTTGCCTTTTCTGGGCCTCTACCTCCTCACCTGCCCTTGAAGTGAGGTCTCCTTGAAATGAGAAGCACCTGCTTGTTGGGTCCCAGCAAACAGTGAGGATGCTTCAAGCCACTCTCCAGAGGGAATCCAGGGCCTGGCTCAAGGACCTATACTGGGGAGCTCTTGGAGATGAAATGGACATATAGCAGGAAATGGGAACCTTGGCCAGTGAGGAAGGCCACCATGGTGTTATGCAGGTCCGTACAACCTTCCCTTGGTCCCAAAGGCTGCCATAAAGTCCATTTTGTACTTTCTTTAGAATGAAAGCAAAATGCTTTCTAATCTCCCCTGGGTGCAGCCTAGCCAGCCCAATGGCCTGAAACTAGAGGTTTAGCACTCTGGAGCCTAACATCATCTTGGCCAGTAACTGGCTGTGTGGCCCTTAACAGGTTAGTTCATCTTTAGGGAGGCTCCCAGTCCCCCCTCATCACCTATTATCATAGCTCAACAATCTCTGCTTACCCTACCTCAGACACACAGAATCCTAGAAGAACAAAGCTGGCAGGCAACTGGGAGGTCATTCAGTCCCCCAGTGGGACTCAGAAAACGAAAGTGGCTCATTTAAGGGCCACAGATAGGTGGTGCAAGCAAACATGCTGGAGCACTTCCTACGGGCCAAGCCCTGTTGGGACATCACCTGTCCTGACTTCATCTCCATCACAAGTCGATTTTCTAGCTGAGGAGGACCTAAGTCTATCTGAGGATCCTCTGTGGTGTGTAAAAACGAAAGAGAAGGCACTTTATTTTTTTTTGATACTTTATTTATTCATTCATGAGGCACACAGAGAGAGGCAGAGGGAGAAGCAGGCTCCCCATGGGGAGCCCGATGCCAGACCGGATCCTAGGATGCAGGGACCACGTCCTGAGCCCTGAGCCGAAGGCAGATGCTCAAGCACTGAGCCACCCGGGTGCCCCAGGTGGCTTTATTTATTTATTTTTTGTATATTTTGTATTGGAGTTCTATTTGCCAACATATAGCAAAACACCCAGTGCTCATCCCGTCAAGTGTCCCACTCAGTGCCCGTCACCCAGTCACCCCAACCCCCCGCCCACCTCCCTTTCCACTATCCCTTGTTCGTTTCCCACAGTTAGGAGTCTCTCATGTTCTGTCACCCTCTCTGACATTTCCCACTCAAAGGCAGTGTTGAAATGCAAAGCATTCAGTCAAGGGCGGCTGTCACCTGTCACCTCTGGGGAGGACTTCACTCTAGCGCCCCCAGGCCCTGGACAGCAGAAGTGCTGCATATGCAGGACCAGGGGAGATGTGCCTCCTCCCAAGTCCAGGTTTCCATAAAGGCAGTCTCTGGCTCCTTCCCCAGCAAGTGTGGGGACAGGGGCCAGTGGTTGGGACACAGTGATGAGGTTTCATCCCCTGTCTGTAGGCATCCAACCTTGCTCAGAGCCTAGAGTTCTCTCACCTCCTTCAGAGAACTCCCAACTCCTCGGGTGTGGGCAGGGTGGGAAGCTAAGGAGAGATACACAAAGCAGAGGCAAGGATCCCATGGGTTAGAGAGAAGCTGGAGGAGGGGTCTTGGTGAGGGGGCTGGTGAGGGAAGCTCACCACTCAGGCTTCCCTTTGCCTCCACCAGAGATCTCAGACACTGCTTCAGCCAGAGTCCCAGGCTGATTTCCCTCCTTCCCCACCCGACTGTGGACCACCTCCCACCTCAGCTCCATCTCCCTCCCTGCCCCATCCCCTCTCCCAAACTGCCAACAAGCTTCAGGTCCCATGGCTTGTGCAAGTTTCCCCTCAACTGAGGCTAACGTTTTCAGAACTCAAGCATAAGAAAAGCCCATCTTTCATCTTGCCTGCCCTTATCCTGTGTGAGTGTGAGTGATCATTGAGGAGGGACAATAGAGGAGACTTGCTCCTCTCTTTGTCCCTGGAAGGCTGAGGGGAAAGATGCGTGGGGTAGTGTGACAGCCCTTGCTGCCTGTGGCTTCCACTGTGCCCTCTGTACCCCTTGCTGCACCCTTGGCTCCAGCATTTGCTGTGCAGGAGTGGGTTTTCACCCACAACTTTCAGGAAGCAGAAACTGCGAAGGTCTCAGCCTAAGGTACCTCTTTCCCCTTTCTTGGAACTCTTCTAGTCTATCCAGGCTTCCCTTCCCTAGCCACCCCCCACCTGCCTCTCCAAATCCTCCAGGTGCCAGCCAAGTCAGCCTCCCCCAGGAAATCTTACAGGATGCTCCTCTACTCTGAAGGTCATGGCAGGTGATGCCCGGATGGGAAGCTAGGTGTGTCTCCCTCCTAATCCTGTGTGCTTGCCAACCATATTCTTGCCAGACTGCTCATGGCTGTAACCACAGTGGAGGTGACAATGCCCACAGTGATGATGACCAGGGAATATAATGGTTGTGCCTTCCAGCATGGTATCTGGAAAAAAAAAAAACAGCAAACCCCGGCTCCTCTAAGTACTAAGCCTGGGCCAGTTGTATTGTATCTAAAATAGAAATTGTTTGACACTCAACTCTATGGTCAACTAATATTCGACAAAGCAGGAAAGACTATCCACTGGAAAAAAGATAGTCTCTTCAAGAAATGGTGCTGGGAAAACTGGATATCCACATGCAGAAGAATAAAACTAGACCATTCTCTTACACCAGACACAAAGATAAACTTAAAATGGATGAAAGATCTCAATGTGAGACAAGAATCCATCAAAATCCTAGAGGAGAACACAGGCAACACCCTTTTTGAACTTGGCCACAGCAACTACTTGCAAGATACATCCAAGAAGGCAAGGGAAACAAAAGAAAAAATGAATTATTGGGACTTCATCAAGATAAAAAGCTTCTGCACAGCAAAAGGAACAGTCAACAAAACTAAAAGACAACCTACAGAATGGCAGAAGATATTGGCAAATGATGTATCAGATAAAGGGCTAGTTTCCAAGATCTATAAAGAAGTTATTAAACTCAACACAAAGAAACAAACAATCCAATCATGAAATGGGCAAAAGACATGAAGAGAAATCTCATAGAGGAAGACATAGACATGGCCAACATGCACATGAGAAAATGCTCTGCATCACTTGCCATCAGGGAAATACATATCAAAACCACTATGAGATACCCCCTCACACCAGTGAGAATGGGGAAAATTAACAAGACAGGAAACAACAAAGGTTGGAGAGGATGTGGAGAAAGGGGAACCTTCTTGCACTGTTGGTGGGAATGTGAACTGGTGCAGCCACTCTGGAAAACTGTGTGGAGGTTCCTCAAAGTGTTAAAAATAGACCTGCCCTATGACCCAGCAATTGCACTGTTGGGGATTTACCCCAAAGATACAGATGCAGTGAAACGCCGGGACACCTGCACCCCAATGTTTCTAGCAGCAATGTCCACAATCGCCAAACTGTGGAAGGAGCCTCGGTGTCCATTGAAAGATGAATGGATAAAGAAGATGTGGTCTATGTACACAATGGAATATTACTCAGCCATTAGAAATGACAAATACCCAGCATTTGCTTCAACGTGGATGGAGCTGGAGGGTATTATGCTGAGTGAAATTAGTCAATCAGAAAAGGACAAATATTATATGGTCTCATTCATTTGGGGAATATAAAAATTAGTGAAAGGGAATAAAGGGAAAAGAGAGGAAATGAGTGAAAATATCAGTGAGGGTGACAAAACATGAGAGACCTAACTCTGGGAAATGAACAGGGGTAGTGGTAGGGGAGGTGAGCGGGAGGTTGGGGTGACTGGGTGATGGGCACTGAGGGGAGCACTTGGTGGGATGAGCACTGGGTGTTATGCTATATGTTGGCAAATTGAACTCCAATTAAAAAAAGAAAAAATAATAATAAAATAAAATAAAATAGAAATCGTGAGGCTCTTGGGTGGCTCAGTTGGTTAAGCATCTGCCTTCAGCTCAGGTCATGATCTTGGGGTCCTGGGATCAAGTCCTGAGTGGGGCTCCCTGCTTGATGGGGAGCCTGCTTCTCCCTCTCCCTCTGCCATTCCCCCGCTTGTGCTGTCTCACTCTTGTTCTCTTTCAAATAAATAAATGGATAAAATCTTTAAAATAAAAATAAATAAAATAGAAATCATAATCCATAGCTTCCTCACAGGCTTGTAGTAAAGCTCAAGTGAAGTTAAAATGAAGTTAAAATGTTTGGTACACTGAAGAGTGCCATATTTGTGTGAACTGGGAGAAAAATGCACACTTTCCAGTTTGCCCAGGAAAGTGCTTTGTCACATGCAAAGTGCCATAGAAATTCATTTCCCAACATTCAACAAATGATTGAGTGCCTACTATGTGCCGCTTTTCTTACAATCTGGTGAGGAAGATCGATGTTATTAAAAAATCACAAGGAATTTCTGACTGTAGCTGTGGTAAAGGCTCCGGGAGAAAGCACAGGGCTCCAGGAAAGTTTAGTATAGAGAGACCTCTAAGTCTAGTGTGGGGAGGGGGTTCAGAGAGGCTTTCTTGAGGAGAAGTGGCAGCTGAGACCTCAGGGTGAGTAGAGGGTAAGCAGAAGAATGGGAATTTCTGGCGGAGGGAGCCTGCGCCTGAATCCAAGAGCCAAAAAGGGAGTGAGCAGGAGTGATTTATTCTTAAACCCATTTCACAGACAGGGCGTGGGTCCTGGCAGGGGCTATGACTCGAAGAATGAGAGGTTCCATTGAACTCCTTTGTGCCCGCTGATTCTCTTCCAGGCCTTGGGCAGAGCTAGAGCAGGGGCCTGCCATGGCACCTAAGACGTCCTCTTCCAATAACTTGCCCAATGCTCTCTCAGGTTCACCAGCTGGATGGGAGGGACCGAAGCTCCCACCCACAGAAGCGGGTGGCTAGGTGCACCTGGGCCAGCTTGCAGGCTAGAGAGGCACTTTGAAAACTTCTTAGACGCCCCACTTTCCCTTCTCTCTGCCTCCCTTTCTCCTCCAGTTAGTTCCCTTAGTCTCTGGGTGAAATTCACGGGGAGAGAGCATGAGAGGCTGCCCCCTGCTGGCCGATACTGGGGACTGCAGGGACTTCTTTCTGCCTGAGCCGGGCCTTGATCTGGACCATTGAAGGGAAAGAAGCTCCTGAGGTCAGCTCATCTGTACTATTCTGCAGGAGCTGTGAGAACAAGCAGACCGAGGTGGGTGCAGAGGGGAGGCTGATCGAAGTTATTCGAAGCTAACTCTCATAGTTGCCTCCGCTGCATAATTCTGAGTGTGAATGATCTTCTGGGTGTGAATGTATGTGTCATGACTTAAGAGATCGTTCGGGTGCAAGGGTGTGTCTACATCATGAGTGTAGATGGGCTATGTGTGTGTGTGTGTGTGTGTACACTGACTGGGGCAGGTACACATCTTTGCTCCAAGATGTGTACTGTATTACAGTGTGTGTACACGTTAACTATGGTTGTGCATGACGTATGGTGTGTGTGGGGGGAGAAGTTGCCAACCAAGGGTACCAGGGGTGAAGTTATCCAGCTTGTGGTTGAAAAAGGCAGCAGCTGTCCCTCTAAATCCAAGCCAGGCTCTCTTTGCATCTGTACCAGATGGTCCTAGGCTATCTGGCTCTTGGGCTGTCCCAAGGAATATTTTTTGTCCCAGCCAGAGTGCCTTGCTAGCAGGTACACACCTACATCCTCACAGCTACTGGGGGAAATCTTGCTGCTTTTGGAGGCAATAAGCAAATTTGATTTCTGCATGTGCTCATGGGAGAGGCTTGAAGTGATAGTGCAGGCTTCCTGGATATTTTTGGCCTGCAAACATTCTGATCAGTCAGTGCTGATCATGCCATCCTGCTTCTTAAAGATTTTTAATGGCACCCCTGTCCACTCCCCACATTGCCAATATACATATATATTTTTTAATCTGGAGCTTCAGGAGACCATGACTTGGGGTATTTCTCTAGTTCTCAAGCCTGACAGGAGGGTGTTTTAAGCCCTTCTTCCTAACCCCTCCAAATGTCAAGAAAATGTTAGTTCACCTTAGTAGACTCAGCAGGCAAAATTCCTTGGTGAGGCCATCAGCCATCAGTTAAATACTGGAGTCATTAGGTTGGGTTCAGAAGTATCAGATCAGAGTCTAATGACTCCCTTGGGCTTTACCCAAAGGCCCAGCTTTCTGAGTAAGCTCAGAAGTAAGGAAGCTCTGGAGGATTCAAGTTCAGGTTCAAGTGAATGCTCAGGAGCAGGCCTAGCCTTGTCCTTTGCCCATGGGTGAGGCACACTGGCCACACCCACAGCATTTCTAGGAAACACCTTCTTCTGCTCCCTGGGCTTTGGCCTCAGCTCTTCCTGAGAGAAATGCAAACTGGGGGAGCCGATTTCCGATTTCCGCAGGTGACTGCTGGGCGGAACCCCTCCTCTGTGGCCAGCTGGTGACTTGCCCTTTCCACCTTCTGTCCTCCCCATATGCCCTAAGGA
Organism: Canis lupus dingo; assembly: GCF_003254725.2. Classification (NCBI taxonomy): domain Eukaryota; kingdom Metazoa; phylum Chordata; class Mammalia; order Carnivora; family Canidae; genus Canis; species Canis lupus. Next base: position 101,320,786 of record NC_064281.1, on the reverse strand, counting down.
TTGCTTGATGTATGATCCAGGGGAAGCTGCCCTCCCAGTTCTACCACTTGGTAGCTGCCTCACTCTCCCCCTGTAAGCTTCACCTCCCTTATCTATAACATGGGGGTGATAATTGTATCTCCTGAGTTGTCTTGAGGCTCAATTAAGACACTGAATCCCAAAGCGCTTGGGAAAAAAAAAAAAAAAAAACATTGCTGGAAGCATGCAAGGGATGAATGCAAAGCTCTAAGGTGCTCTCCTCAGTCAGCTCCCCAGTGGGGCAGTCTCACTCTTGCCAGAATCCCTGTTTTCACCTCCAGCGTGCTCAGGTAGATTTGCAAACAGCAATCATATAGGATTCCAGTGTTGGCAAGAACCTCTGTTGAGCCATCATTAGATCCGATAAGCTAATATTTGTTGAGGACTTATTATATGCTAGGTACTGTTCAAAGTGTGTTACATATATTATTATACTCACTTAATTCCCACAACCCCATGAACTAGAAACTCTTATTATCCTCATTTTATAGATGAGAAAACCAAGGCTCAATAAGCTTCAGTAAACTGTCCAGTCACATAGCTAGTCAATTGGGCCAAGATTTGAAGCCTGGAAGTCTGGCTCCAGAATCCATGCTCTTAATCATTGTGCTCCATGAATTCTATGCGGTCTTCACTGAGCAGTTGTTTTTGCCTCTGCTTGCATACCTCCAGTGGTGGGGCGCTCATCACTTCTCAAGGTAGCCTGTTCTAGCTGTGGCTGCTAGAATCTTCTTGCAAGCCTTTGGTGATCCAGACCACACAAAGATCTCAATTCCCTGAAGACTCAAGCAGGAGGAAGGCTACAGACAGAAGACTACAGAAAGCAAATATTCTTCCTGTACCCCAACACACCCAGACCCTCTGATCCCATTTCCTTTGGCTTGCCCACACCTTCTCCTCAAATGGAGATTGAAGCAGGAAGTAAGGTGGTTCCCTTCGCCTCACTATCCGTCTTTCAGTTGAGGAGAGTGAGTGAAGTATAGGCATTCCTATACTTAGAGCCCAGGACATACACAGTGCTCATTGTATTAATAGGCAGTCAATAAGGGGTGCCTGGGTGGCTCAGGTTAAGCATCTGCCTTTGGCTTGGGTCCTGAGATCAAGCCCCACGTCAAGCAGGGAGCCTGCTTCTCCCTCTCCTTCTGCCTGCTGCTCCCCCTGCTTGTACTCTCTCTTACTCTCTCTGTCAAATAAATAAATAAAATCTTTTAAAAAACAGGTGGTCAATAAATCCTGAATGAATAAGTGGACAAGTGATGAAGAACAGATTCACAGCCTCCTTTCCTGCCAACCTCAAGCTCCTGGAAGAGTTACTTTTGCATTGTGCTTTGAGATCCTTAAAAGCAGCATTTCCATGGTAACGAGGCATAGCTTGCCACTCTTCAGGGCCAAATTCTTTCCTGTCTCATTGACTCTGAACTCGCTCCAGAAAAGATCCTAAACTACCTTCGGTGTCTGTGGAGTGGGTCACTATCAAGTGGAAGACCTGCAGAGTGTGCACTGCCATGGGTGGATCCCCCAGTGCACATCTCCTCCGGGAAGTTCTGGGCTGATCAACCTTGGGGGGGGGGCGGGGGGGGCGGGGGGGGAGGTTCCATGGTAACAACACTAGGGTAATGGGTTTCCAGGGTGATGGTGTTCTACTGCTAAGATTGCACGGGACGGGACCACACAGGGCCAGTGAGTTGAAAAGATGCTAATAACACCTTTCTGAGTCTCCATGACAACAACATTCAAGCACCAGGGTAGGCTTTGTCCCAAATGCAGATTAGACCCCACCATCCATACTCAGCAAGAACACCCTGGGAGGCAGGCCACTGGCCCAGTGTTCTGCTGTTCCCTCCCAAGACTGAGAACTAGCCAGGGCTTATTCCCCCATCCAAGCCCCCCTCGCCATACTGTTCTTCATGGTGTTTGGTTGAAGCAATCTGAGTTCAGGCAGTTAAGACTGTCGGGGAGAAGGGGTGGGTAGGAAGAGGGCTCGGGCTGGTTGGCATGGAATAAAATGGAACTTTGGGGCCACTTTAGGGTCAGAAAAATCTCTTGATAGGGATGCTCCCATGCCACAGGGCTCATGCACTCTGGAGCTGAGGAAGAAGCCAGGGGCCACCTCCCCCTAGCAAAGCCAGAAGCATGGGGCCAGAGTTTTCAAATCAAACTACTTTTAAAGCTGTGGCACATATGAATTCCATCAAAGCAGTGTCTGGAGGCCTGGAGTTTCATCCATTCAGTCTTATCCCTCTCCCTACCAGTGTCTCCCAAAGCCCTAGCCTTCTGTGAAGCACAATCTGAAAAACCTCTGGCCTAGGCCAGTCCCTCACAGTCAGGACGTAGAGGCTAACTGGGGACCAGAGAGGACAGGAGACTTGCCCAATGCCCCACAGCCAGTCACTAGTATAGCCAGCGCTAAAATCCAGGACTCACGCTGGTGGGGTCACTCCCCATAAACCAGGAAGTTATGAACCTTCCAAGTGGTGTCTAACTTGGGCTCTTCGAATTCCCAAAGGCCACTAGGGTTTCTGTCTTCCTACCTATTCATGGGAGGCTATGATAAGGATCTGGAGAGGAGAGGTTACATTGTAGGGGCAGGCAAAATGTTTAGAATGGACCCTCCAGATTGACATATTTGAGCACCTACTATGTGTCAGACATTTGGTTAGAACATGCATTCTGTGCTAGACATCATCCTATTTCTTCCTCGTAACAAGCTATTTAGATAGGCATAATGACCTTCAGTTAGCAGGCAGGAAAATGGAAGCTTTGAGGGTTATCTGAAGCTTGGATCTACTAAACATTGAGGATCTCTTCAGCAGAGATGCCTCCTTACTGATCCAGCAGGAGATTCTGGGATAAATGCTAACCCATAACCTATCTCTGGTGACGTTGAGCTGAAGCAGATGGATGAATTGGAAACATTAGAGAACCCTTCCTGGCTACCCACCCCCACTAATATCCATATCTAACTGCCCCATCAGAGACGACTGAAGGGTAAATTCAATCTTGAAGGCCAGGCGTGTGATTTCTTCACAACACAATGGGCAGAACATCTTGAATTGTGATGGGGCAGGGTGGAGGGGTGATTCCTAGTTGCCATGAAAACTCAGGGAAAGGTGTGAGGGACACCACATCTGTCATGTGGAAAGTCTAGGGCTGCAGCATACAAAGCTCCGTCCCCAGGTGGTGGGCCTGGTGGGGGTGGTCGTACTTTGGCCACCCCCAGGAACTGGCCAAGTGTGTGGGCTTGGGTGAAAAGCTTGCCAGGACTTCACTGGGACTCAGGGGGCACTGAGCTCCCTCAGGTCGCTCCTCTCTCTAGACATCTTTCCCCTCCTTTAGAATCCACCTCCTGTGGGATCCCTTTCCTTCTCAGCCTGCTTGCCTCACACCTTTCCTCCATTGCACCACCTCCTGCCTCCACTGGAGCTTCTTTGTCTTTACTTGGTCTGCTGCAGTGGGAAGTGCCTGTGACAAGGAGTCCAAGTGCTGACCCTGGCTCCTAGCTCAGTGACTCATTTACTTCACTGGGCCTCAGTTGTCTTCTCCGTAAACTAGGCTGTGGCAAGGATCGGGCAAGACATCCACTGAAAGAGTTAAGTTCTCGGGAAGACTATCCCTGGCATCCTAGACCAGTTTGGATTAAATGTCAATTTGGGCTCTTTTTGGGCCTCCCCAGGCCTCTGGCCGCCCCCTCGATGGCCCCCATGACATGGAAGAGTAACCGTTCACTAGTTGCTCTCCTTCCTTAGACTCTGTGGGCTGTGTGACTGCAGAGGGCAAGCCCCCCACTGGGCCCCCAGCATGCCCACAGAGTAGGTGGCTAGGAAGTATTAAAGGAACAGAGATGGCGACAGGTGGCCGGGTCCACTCTTTCTCCTTTGCTTTTGAAACTTTCCTACCCTAGTATAGTTTCCTTAGGGCCCCTCAGACACCTGCAGAGGTCTGAGAGACTTGAGTCAAGGCCCCCATTGGGCCAATGGCCTAACAGGCCTTTGTTGGAGCGCCTCTGGCCCCATGGCACGTACAGGCCATGTGGAATCACATGGGACTTTGGCAACCCCAACTGGTGCCCTGTGATGCCACCGCCAGGCCAAGGTGGCTTTGAATGAGCGGTCTTTGGCTGGCAGGGCCAGTGGCTCCACTCTGAGCTGCCCTTCTCAGACAGAAGGCAGGGTAGTCTCATGGTTAGGAGCACAGACTTTCGAGTCAGATGGCCGCTTCTCAGCTGTGACTATGGGCGAGCTACTGAACTTATCAGAGCCAGTTCCCTGATCTGTAAAATGGATGTGTTGATGGCGTCTGCCTCATAGGGATCTTGTATGCCGGTCCTCTGAGCGTGTGTGTGTGTGTGTGTTTCTAATACTGCTTGGCACCAAGGAAACATGAGTAAGAATTGAAGAGGAAAGTAAGGGGGAAGTCTCCATCCCAAGTGACGGTGGGGCTTCCCTCCTTCTAATACCCCCTCATCGCCACCACCCCAGTGTCTTGTCAGAGTTAAGTCCCATGGGAAGAAAGCTTAGTCTTTCTGGGCTATTCCAGTCTCACTGATTTGGAATCAGGGAGACCCTGAGCAGGGCGGCGTTTTCTACCCCCATGGCATGGTCCTTCCCCCATCTCTCCAGGAGCAATCACTTTCACTTATTTACAATGCGTTTGTTAAGCACTCATTGCATGCCACTCCCATGCCTTCTCAAGCGTGGGTTCATCAGTTCCTTAAAAGAAGTTCTGCATCAGCTGCCTAGCCATCCTTTCTTCCTTACCTTCGAGTCTCCTTCAAACCGTGGTCCTCCCCCTCCCCCTCTCAGTAGCTCTGTGACCTTGGATCAAACTCTTCCTTATTCTGCTCCTTAATTTCCCTATATAAAAAATTAGGCCCAGGATGCCTGGGTGGCTCTGTCTGTTAAACCTCTGCCTTCAGCTCAGGTCAAGATCTCAGATCCTGGGATTAAGCCTCACATCGGACTCCCTACTCAGTGTGGAGCCCGCTTCTCCTTCTCCCTCTGCTTGCCGCGCCCCCTGCTTGTGTTCTCTTTCTCTTTTTGTCAAATAAATAAAATCCTTTTTTAAAAAATGAGGCTCTAGAAGGTCTCTGAGAACCCTTATAGCTCAGGTGGTTCCAGATGACCGGTCATCATTGTTTCCTTGTCCCAGGGTCAGGGTGAGTTGTGTGTGTCCTGGGCTCACGAATGGCAGGGCTTGGGTTCCCTGCCAGCTGGAAGAGACACAGCCCCTAGTGGTGGGGTCCTCCTGTTCTCCTGGGGAAGGGCTAAGGCTGTGGTGAGGGAGAGGGTGTGGCCGGAGACAGGGATTCCCAGAGGAAGGCTGCCACCTCTCCAGTGAGTTCCCAAATGTTGCCTAAAGCTGGCCAGGCTCCAGCTGAAAAAGGGGAAGATGGGCGTTGGCAAAGCTCGATAAAAGCAGCTACTCCCTGGTCTCTACAGGTGGTTGGAGAGCCGGTGGCATGGAGGGGCTAGAAGAGGAATTCATGGGGACAGCTCCTCCACAGTGAGGGATGGCTCCCTGAGCCATGAGCCTCCCCCAAGGGCCTTTGCTTGGCCCATATAGACTCAGCATCTCTCCTGCATGTGCTGCCTCACTGGGCCTGATCAGAGTCCTGTGGACCGTGATGCATACACCTCACCAGACTACTGAACAGGGGCTTCCCCATGGCCCCCTCCTCCAAAGTCACTCAATTTGAGCTACAGCCCCTTGACAGTCAAGGAATTCTCACTCCTTTCCAGCTGTAGTCTGCCTTGCTTTAACTGAAACTGTAGCCCCTCATTTAGTTCCCTTGGGGCGAAGAGAAGTTCCTCAACTTTACAGGCACACGGGAGCCAAGGTTGATTCTGGAGCAGTGGAATAGCATGCTACAAGTGCTGGGGCTTACTGAGGAGCCAGCCCTGGACTTGAAACACTTGGAGATGGAATACCCGACTCTTAGTCCTGACTCAGACTCTTACTGGCTGTATGACCTTGGGAAAGTTACTTCCCCTTCTCTGTACCTGTTTCTTCATCTGTAAAATGGGGATGATGCCATAACCTGCTCTGCCAACCTCACTGGGCGGGTGTGAGGATCAAATGAGAATGTGTATATTGAAGTACATGTTATATAAATGCTCAGTGGTGGATGAGAAGATGCCCTGCCTCTTTCACCAGGAGTCCGGCTCCATGCTTTACCTTTCCCCTCTACTACCTGTAACGTTCACCTCCCTGCTGGCTCTGGCTCCTTGCCTTCCCCTTGGCTTTCCTACGTCCTCGGAGCTTCTGTCCACTGACATACAGCAGTGAAGTTGTGAGACAAATGGTCTCTGCCAGCTGCCTTTATCTTCTGTCCATAGCCCATCCTCCTGCTCCTGCTCTCTGCTTTCCACCCTCCACCCACTTCACCCTTCATCCTCCTTGATGTTGCTGCAGACATTTGATCCCACTGATCCTTCACCCATCTAAGTCCTCTGGCTTCTGTGGTAGGCAGCTTCATGATGGTCCCCATGATCCCTGCCTCCTGGTATCCCCACCCTCATTCAATCACTCCCTGAGTGTGTGGTGACACCTAGTGACTCGCTTCTCATGGACAGAATGTGGCAAATGTGATAGGCTATCATTTCCAAGGTTAGATCCTAAGACTTTAACTCCTGTCTTTCTCACACTCTCTCTTAGCATCTGTAGCTTGCTTGCACTGAGGAAACTGGCCACCATGTTGTGACCTGCCCTGTGGAGCATTACACATGGCCAGGAACTGAGGGTGGCTGACAGCAGGATCCTTGTACTTACTACTTCTTATCCCAGAATGTTCTTCTCCTGAATATCAGCATGGTCTAGTCCCTCACAAACTTCAATATTTGCTTAAATGCCACCATCTCCATAAACTTCCCCCCCCAAACAATGTTCTACCTTTGACTTGTTTATTTATTGCTCTCCTCTCTGCATGCTAGAATGTAAACTCCAGGAGGGCAGGGGTTTTGTCTGGTGTATTCTATAAGCCTGGCAAGTGGGGGCAGATTCCATCCAGAAAAGTGTACCTATCATCAAGGAAGAGTTCTGGAAAAGTCTCGCTCCACACCCACAGCAAAAGTAGTTTCTGATTCTGTCCCATATGATATCTTCCCTGGAAAAATGGGCTGCGTGCGGGCCTATGTATGAGAGCATGTGTGGAACTATGTGGAAGTGGGTAGGATTGGGAATAGGGAGTGTATGTGTGTGTTAACTGTGGAGTAACTGTGTATGTGCTCAGGAGGGAGGGGGAAGATGACCTCCTGGGGCTTTTAGGGCGAGTCCAAGCCCCCCCAGATTCCATCTCTGACCTCCAGCAGGTGTGCTTATGGTACAGCCAGCCTGGCCAGACTCTTTCAAGAGTGTCCCTTGAGGAGCCAAGAATGGAGGTGACTATTTGGCCAAGCATCTCGGAGGAGGTGGGGGGAAGCTTCAGGCATTTCCCCTCCTGAGCCAAAGGAATGCCGGAGAAGTCCTGAGAACAATGGGGAGCGGACAGCCGCTCAGCGGACCTGTGACGTGCGGACCCCCGAGAGGGTGCACAGCTGCCTGCCAGAACCTGGGGCATGGGGGGTGGGTGGGTGGGGATCCGTGAAGGAGGAAGCCGGAAGCAGCTGGGGATGACACCAAGAGGCATTTCCCGCCTCAGGATGCCCTCCCGCTTTCTTCACTGCCGCTGCAGCTGCAAAAGCAAAAACTGCAGCTTCCCTCTGGCTCCTAGTGGCTGTCCTACAGGTTGGGAGCCCCGGGCCCCTGGCCGCCTCACTCCCAGCTGCCATCCCTGTCCCTGAGGGAGGCAGGCAGCTCCCCTAAGCCATAGTGAATGGGACCTAATGGGGCCCTTTGTGAGTTTAAGGTGATTGTCTAGAGCTCTCTCCCTGCCGACCCCAGGCTTATAATGAGAGAAGCTGGGGCTGAGGGCACTGGGGTCTGGAAGATCGCACCGGGCCCCAGATAAGTTGAGGCCGCTCTTTGGAGAGCCCATCCCACCACCAGAAGTTCCAGAACTTCTCAAACTTCTTTGCACCACGACACACTCTAAATGTGCTCCCATTGCCATCCTCAGATTGCAATAACAACTACTTCTCCACCCCGGATTTGTAAGACGCACGGCCACATGTCTTAGGGATGCTTCATGGCAACTCCAGGGTTCTGCCTGGGGGAGACAGGCCAGGCGGGGGCCATGTGCCATCCCTGCATGAAGCTAGAACCTCACCCTTCGTCTCCCATTTAAGGCCTGCTGGAGTGAAAACGACCTTGTCCTAGGGTAACCCAACTCCATTGTTATATGTAAGAATAATCCTGAATTCAACCTTGTTTATAATAAAAAGTCACTCATTGGCAGACTTTATTATTAGTAATATACCTCATAACCGATCTGCCATAACTCTGTGGTCGACAGAAATGGCTCCCTCCAGAGCCGGCTCTGGAATCGATTGCCTAAGAGGGGCTCCAGGCAGTGGCCCCCTTTGGAATGTCTCAGTCAGGATGGGGAGGACTGTGGGTCCAGATGGCAGGCTGCAGTAGGGTCCAGATGGCAGGCTCCAGTAAGTTCCTGGGCTGTGCACACAGCAGCAGCACTTGGTTCCTGCCACCTTGAGCAGCCTGCTCACCACACCCTAGGTACACAGTGCACAGCCCAAAGACTTAGGGACAGAAGCACTGTAGTCCCTGAAGACCGAAGGTGACGACACACTTCAAGAAATGCACGGGAAAGGTGCAGACATGGGGAGCCCTTCAGTAAGAGAGAGGGAAGGGTGCTGAGACATCCTATGGAGCTCCACTGTCAGCAATGGTCACCAGCAGCCCCATGTCACTATGGAGCCCTTGAAATGGAGCTATTGCAAAACAAGACACGTTGTCAGTGTAAAACGCATTGGAATTGAAAACTTCACATAAAAAAAAGGATATCAAATAGCTCATTAATAACTTTCATGTTGAACTTATATATAAATGGCAATATTTTTGATATAGTGAGTCACAAAATATATTATTAAACATATCTTTACAAAGGGCACAAAGACACTATCTGGATCATGGGGAGGGTTTCACAGATGTATGTATATGTCAAAACTTTAACTGTACACCTTACATATGTTGCAGTCATGTCAATGACTCCTCAAAAATGCTGTTAAAATTTAAAAATGGGTAGCTCCCCCATTGCTACCCCAGAGGATAAAAAGAACAATTTCACTTGTTTATTTTTTAATGTGGCTATTAGAAAATGTATTTATTTATTTTTAAAGATTTTATTTATTCATTTATTTATTCATTTGTGAGAGGGAGACAGAGGGAGAGCACACAGGCAAGGGGAGGGGCAGAGTGAGAAAAATCTCAAGCAGACTTCCCTCAGAGTGCAGAGCCTAATGTAGGGCTCAATCCCACAACCCAGAGAGCGTGACCTAAGCCAAAACCAAGAGTCAGACGCTTAACTGATTAAGCCTCCTAGGCACCCCAGAAAAATTATAATTACATGTGTGGCTTGCATTATATTTTTATTGGACAAGACTGATCTAGTGGTTATAGTCCATTTTACAGACCATGAAACTGAGGCCCAGAGAGGGGAAGGAGCTTGCTCATGTAATGAGGTAGAGAAAATTTCCTTACTTAGTGGCAGGAATCCACAGGGCAAGAACTACCTATGTTGGTAAAAAGGACTCAGATAGGTTCTTGAGGAAAGTGATCCCTACCCCTGTCCTTCACATACTTACTAGGCACCAAGGCTTCAGAAGTGGGGGATGAATTTGTAGTAACCTCAGAAACCTTTAAGGGAAAGGGTAAGCAGTGGAGGGGAAGAGGGACAGAGGAGTCAAAGAGGTGAAGAAAGTCTGTGATCTGCGTGTGATATCACTTCTTCCCCGGGAGTCCACCCACCACAGACCTTCAGCAAATTCTACTCTCCTTTACTTGGTGAAAACTGAGGAAGGGTCAAGTTTTTTCATGCATTGGTCAATGCAGTGTAAGTACAGATCATGGCCCAAGCCACAGAAATCTAGGTGGCAGAGGAAGCTACAAGGTTATAAATCTTCCGGGGTGCCTGGCTGGCTCAGTCAGTAGAGCATGTGACTCTTGAGCTCAGGGGTTGTGAGTTCAAGCCCCGGGCTGGGTGTGGAGCTGACTTAAAAAAAAAAGAATATAAATCTTCCCTATTCCTCCACCCCAAGAAATTTACCAATACCTTGGACAGGGTTCTTGACTTGCACAAATCATGGGGCAGGGGTGGAGGCAGCTCATAATAATGTCATTTAGATCTCAAGGGTCATGCAGGACTCTGGTAATTCATGGATCCACTAGCATGATCAGAGTGACTGTAGTTTTATTTCCCTCCTCCCACCCTTTAATTCAGCAACTGAACCAAATAGGATTAAGGAAGCCTCTAGTACATGCAAGGCCAACTTCCACCCAGCCATGCTAGGTGCTGTGAAATATACAAAGAAGCTATGGTCACTTGAAGCCCAAAGAGAAATCACTTCAGCAAGAGGTGGGTAGGCAAAGAACAAATCAGAGAGTAGAGTAGTTAAAAGTATATAAGGGTGCTTGGGGTATCAAGGAAATAGCTCAGTACCCCAGTAGGACTCTTTTATGGGCCTGACTCAAGGAAGTGCTGGATATGTCCATAATCCCTGTCCAGGAGGGCAGGAAAATGGGCAGACTCTGGAGGTCCAAGGTCAGCAGAAACCAGGTCAATCATATGGGAAGAGGAGCAGCGAGCTGCATTTTGGGGGAAGGAAATATGTGGCATTTTGCTCTGAGTTCTGGATTGACAGAGAATACCAGGATCAGAGTGGGCATAAAGCAGAGCCCAGATCTGATCCAGTGTGTTTCATGGCTACTGTCAGGGGACAACATGGAGGCAGCTTGGTGCATCCCTTTGCTCTGTCCCATTGACTGAATCCCAGCTTTACCAATGCTCACAAGGAAGGCCTGATCAGGCGGTAGAGGTGGATCCATAAGAGCTGGCCCATTGTTATGCACATGACTGGCTGGCAATGGGTCTCTCACCCTCCCCTAGGGAAGCCAACCATGGCTGAAGAGCAGCTGTACTATCCCTCTGGATCCTTCTCAGCTCCATTCAATCATTCACCAAGCATCTACTGAGCACCTGCTGAGTGTAAGGCCCTGTGGAAGTTACAGAATGGGTGCCAGCCCTCCGGTAGCTGATACCTGTGCATACATTGTTACAACACCCACTAGTTAAGTTTCCAGGACAGAATCAGCTAAAAAGCTATGGAAAGTTAGAGGAGGGAGAGAGAATTTCCACTTGGATGGTCAGGAAGACTTCATGAAGGAGGTGGCATTTGAATTGAACTTTGAAAGAGGGTAGGATTTGGATTTCAGTTCCTAACACTTTATACAGTGCTCACTATGTACCAGATATTCCTCCAAGTGCACTAAAAATAGTAACTCATTTGGGCTAACCATTATCTTATGAAGTAAGGGCCATCACCACCCCCATATAACATTATGGAGATGGAGGCACAGAGAAATTGATTTGCCCAAGGCCACACAGATAGTGAGTGATGGAGCCCAGAATCAAACCTAGATAGTCATGCTCATAACCACATACTCATAATCCATAGAAACGTAGGGGCCCAGTGATCCAAGGAATAGAATGAGCAGAGAGTCAGGGATGTAAGAAAACATGGCCTCCTCATGGAGAGCAGAGATGAGTCTGTTAGGGCTAGAGTATTTGGTGTATGGAGATTGAGTAGTCCAAGGTGAGGTAGAAAAGGAAGGTGGTTTCAAACAAGATTTTCAGGCCCTGAGGATAATGGGTCTTGGGGAGCTTTGGGGTGCAGTAGCAGCCGTCACCCTGGGCCTGACTAGTGAAGGGAGGCATGACCCTCTGAATCCAGGCCCAGCTGAGGCAGTGCTGCCTGTTTCCAGGGGGCTCGCTGAGCCCCCACTGGCAGCGATGAAGCTACAAGGTGGGTGTTCATTCTGGGACAAGAATGGAAAATCCATCCTGTTCACCACAGGAAATAACACTGCATCAAGAGCCACCCCCCTTGGGAGGCAGGTCTCATTCCTGTTTTGTTTGTTTGGGGACTGAATGTTGTTATTCCCTGCTCAGCCTGTGTTTATGTTTATGTCAGGGAACATTTGCTATCAAAAAACAAAGTCCAGGCAGCGCCCCTACCAAGGCAACAACCACAGAGCCCTTCACTCCGGCATTTCCGGGCTTGCTCCCACCTGATGGATTTCTTGATTGAACAACATCAAAGACCTCCTCTTTTGGTTTCCCTCTCATCTTAAAGGGACTGGTGCTGAGAGGAAGTCATTTGACTCTGGAAGAAAAGCAATTTCTAGACTTGGCATCCTTGTCTGTCTCTAACCTGGGTGCAAAGTGAAACAGGCTTGTTCCCCAAACCCCAGCATGCAGGAGCAGAGGACCCCAGGCCTGGCTCTTCATGCCTCTCCACCACGGGGACACATCCGCAGAGCCTGCAGGGCTCAGGCCTGGGAGAACAGCCCTAAGGAAGCAGGTCTTACTAATCAAATTTAACTACAGAAAGCAGGAGAGGTCATACCAGAAGCCTCTAATATGAGCACCTTTATTGTGCAGATGAAATAACTAAGACTCGAAGAAGGGAGGACAGTGATGACAAGAAGAGAAGGGAGAGAAGGCAGGGGCAGTGGCACAGAAAATCATTCCTTCAAGCCTGAGTCCTACATCCTGTGCTGTGGTCCTCACTGCTCTTCCCTTCTTTGATGGCATAAAGTACAGTAAAGTGCAGTATGGGCTGCATAGTTTCACACTGGGCTATGTATGCAATACCCCATGGGCTCCTTCCCTCCCTCCTGCACAAGATGACACTCTCCATCAGTCAGGGTGGAGACCGAGGACTCATCTCTCCCCTCCCTTCCCCTCCTCTCCTCTTCCCCAAAACACCCAACAATGGGCCATGTCCTGTGGGCCAGTAAGACATATTGATATGATCCAGCAAGCCTCCTCATCGACATGAAGGATCCACTGATCACTGAGGCCAGTAGTGACTGAGGACAGGAATTGGAGAGTGGGCAGGTGGTGAAAGGAAAAAGACACAAAAGATAATAGGCAGAGTCCCTGACAAGGAGGGGAAGCCATTTCTCAAGAAAAGGGAGAGACTCGTGACACATTGCCAATGGCCAAAAAGCTGAGGAGGGGAAGCAGAAAATTGGTGATCCAGTCATGATCTCCACAGCGCTGGCACCCTACTCTGTGTCTTACGTTGCCCTGCTGCTGGCCTTGAACTGGCACTCAGCTGTGGCATGGGTGTGGGAAATGCGAGTGTGATTCGTGCATTGAGCCGGTGACACACTCTGGCCTGGACCTTGTGGGATGCACAGCAGGTGCTCACACATCCGGCTGCAAGGTCTCATGCCTGAGGCAGCTGGATTGGGGGCTAGGTGAGGAACAGAGCTAAGTTGGCCCTTGTCTGACTCATTTTTAAATTCCTCCTCCACACTCTCCTGCGCCTAGCACAGTGTCTGGCACACACTGCATGCTCAGCGAGGCCTCGCTAGTTAACAGTAATAACAGCTGCCATTTACAGAACACCTGTTATGTGCCAGGGACTGTGCTAGGCACCTGACAAAGATGATCTCATTTTGTCTTGACAATCCTATGAGGAAGATGCTGCTTTTTTAGCCCCATTTTATTTTATTTTATTTTTTTTAGCCCCATTTTATAAATGAGAAAATGCATGCTCAGAGAGGTTAAAAGTGACTTGTCTGAGGTCGCAGAACAAGTATATGGTTGGACTAGTACACAAGTCCAAGTCTATCTCATGCTAGACACAGGCTCTTAACTGTATGATATACTCGTGAATGAAAGAAACCAGAACCTACAACTATGACCTCATTAGTACTATGCTGAAGCAAAAGACACGAATCAATGAAATGTGAGGGTTCTGAGACACATCCCTCCTTGCAGTGCATACACCCACACCCAGGCTTTGAGAACATCTCTTTAGTGCAAATGTTACGATCTCCAACAGGGAAGTGATTCTGTGGAGCATAGGCTGCTGAGGGTTTGGGGGAAGGGGGAGAGGGCCTATCCCAGGGCTGCTCTCACACTAACAGTACAAAGGCAAGAGGACAGATAGCAACTGAGGTCTTCAGCAGGGAACCAATAAAATGCTAGGGAAAGGGTTTGCCCCTTTGAGACTTTGGGGGGCCTCAGGGTTGTCCAGATGTCCCTTCGGTGGAAGGAGGGGCATGGGGGCAGGGTTATTTTAGCATAACAGCCTCTGAAGGCCTGGCTGGGTGGACAGGTGGGTGATCTTGGTCTGAGCTGCTTATGCCAAGCTCCACTCGACAAATGGAGAACACAGGAACAGACTTGAAAAGAGTAGATCCAGGAGCACCTGGGTGGCTCGGTCAGTTAAGCGTCCAATTCGTGATTTCAGCTCAGGTCACATTCTTAGGATCCTCAGATCATGATCTCAGGGTCCTGGATTCAGCCCCATGTCAGGTTCCTGCTCAGTGCAGAGCCTGCTCGAGGATTTTGTCTCCCTCTCCCTCTGCCTCTCCCCACTGGGCTCTGTCTCTCCCTGAAATAAATAAATGAAAATAAAAGAGGAGCTCCATCTCCAAGGCCTTGGCAAGTCCCAATCCCAATGATGTCCAGGATTTTGTATATACGAGGGCATTGGGCTAGTCTCCAGGAAACAGGAATTGCCCCACCCCTCTCAGGTCTCTGCTCACTGGTCGCTTGCTCAGTGAGGCCTCCCTTGGCCACTCTCTTTAGAATTGCACCCATCCCCAGCTCTCCATATTCCCCTTCTAATGCTTTCTTTTTCTCTGGTAGCATCTATCATCAAATGACTTTTTTTTTTTTTTTTACTTATTCATCTTTGCTGTCTAGCACATGATATGGACAATAGAGATGGGGGTTGGGAGGTGTTGGCTGTTTTGCTTACTGCTGTGTCCCAGTACCAAAAATAGTCCTTGAGAAGAATTTGTTGAATGAATGAATACACTGATTTCAATTCTTTTTGAGCACTATGTAAAACGTGATATTTCCATTGTCATGCATTCTCAGCCATCCCTGAGCGGAAGGCATGGCATTTGGGAGCACAGCCATTAAACTGGCCAGTGTGAGATCCTAACTTAGAACAAAGAAAAACTTGTATAAACATGACTTCCCTGCCAAGATCGGTTACTGCAACAGTCACTCTTGAGGAAGGGCCTCAGTGACTGAGGTTCAAAGCTATTCAATCGCATACAAAATCAATGAGAAAATTCAGTAGTGCTCTGGGTGCACACAGGTCTCCTATAGCATTGTTTGTTTACCATGACTATCAGCAGATGGGATCTAAACTGCAGTAGGGGTTGATGTAGTGCTTCCTAAGCAACCTGGTTCAACAATGACCACAACAGAAACAGGGTAATTCCCCAGCTACTGACTAATAACTCATTTCACACTCAAAGGCTGTGTGACCTTGAGCAACTGACTTGACCTCTCTGAGCCTCAGTGTCCTTTTTTGTAAAAATGGGAATTATTAGAGTGCCTGTCGCATGGGGCCACTGTAAAGTGTAAATGAGTTAATAGACGTAAGGTACTTGGAACAAGGCATGGCACAAAATAAGCACTATATAAGTGTCACTTATTATTTGTATTGTTAGTTCTAGATGGTGAGCATTTCTAGGAGAGGATCTGTTTCCCCATCCCCCCATGAACAGAACAAAATATGTAAGCACATTACAAGTGTCAGCTCTTACTACTGACATCAGGATGATGATGATGATGATGATTAGGAGTAGGACTGGTGTAATTACTTGATTTGTCTGTCTTCCATAAGAACTGTGAGCTCCATGAGTCAGGCAGAAACAGTGACTTTCTAGAGTCCTAGAACATAGTGAGTACTAAAATTATACACAGTAGGTGCTCCAGTTGACTCTCATGCGACTTTCACCCAGGGCTTGGGTAACTCATATGCTACTTTAGGACTCAAATATTCTTAAATACGAGTCAGCAGGGCCCCTCCCTCCTGTGGGGTTGGGGGGAAGAAGGATATAGAGACCGCAGTCCCTATTTTCCCTGAGGAAATCCAGTCTAGTTGGTCTCGCCCTCAGAAATCATGTCCAGGTCATTCATAAGCAAGTAACTGAAACAGATAGGTGCAGATTGTGACCACTGTTACCAAAGAAATAAACTGGGTGATGATAAAGAGTATATGTATATATGGGTGGCCAGGGGAGAAGAGGGGAAACTTTATGACTTTAAACAACTAGTAAGACTTCTGTGAAGTGGTGGCATTTTAGCAGAGACCTGAAAGATGGAAAGGAAGCAGACTGCAGTGATCTAGGAGAACATTTTAGGCAGCAGAAACAGCAAGTGCAAAAGCCCTGAGACAGTAAAGGGCTTGGGGTCTATTAGAACCCAATGAGGGCCAGCAGGCCTGGGCCATTAAACAAGGGGGTGAAGTCACAGAGGCAGGTGTGGGCGTAAGCCACAGTAAGAAAAGCCATTGGAGAATAATTCCAGATGATTGATGCAGAGCTTTCCCTAAAACAACCTGTCAAAACATATTGCACAATCATCCACATTTTATTGGAAAAGAGGAATGATGTGGTGCCCAGTCACGTCACGCATTTCCTCATCGTGGTTATAGACATTTCAGAGCAGCAAACCCTATCTATTTTGGAATTCACCAATTCAAACTTTGAACTAGTCCACATGGAGGCTGGGCTATGAGGTAGTGGGTTTGCTATACTGCCTCCCAAATGCCACCAAATGAAGCAGAGCTGATCTGTTTAAAAGAACAGACTCTCCAGCAAATTAGAAATCAACTATGGCTGTGCAGCTCACAGAGCAGGCTTATCTAGTCATTAAAGCAGGTTTCTGAAGACTCTGACTTGGCCGTACGTTGTCATCCTTTTTCTTATTGACATGTAGTGGAAAATGATTTTTTTTTGGGGGGGGGGTTTAAGTAGGCTCCATGCCCAGCGTGGAGCTCAACATGAGGCTTGAGCTCACAACCCTGAGATCAAGACCTGAACCGAGATCAAGAGTTGGATGCTTAACCAACTGAGCCGCCTAGAGGACCCCCAAATGATTTTAAAAAATAAAAAACAGCTTTGGTGGGAGGGCATTCAATATATCAATTTTTAAAATTGAATCAAGGGATGCCTGGGTGGCTCAGTGGTTGAGCGTCTGCCTTGGGCTCAGGTCATGATCCCAGGGTTCCAGGATCGAGTCCCACATCGGACTCCCTGCATGGAACCTGCTTCTCCCTCTGCCTGTGTCTCTGTGTCTCGCATGAATGAATAAATGAAATACTTTTTAAAAATTGAATCAAAAGCTTGCTCTCTGCCCAGTTCATAACTTCCAGAGCATCTATTGATATATCTGTGATGAGACATTTTGTTCACATCCTGGGCAGGACATAGTAAAGCTCAAAATATACCAAGCAAGGCACAAGCTTCCTACCTACCCTCTCCTGCCCAACCCCCAAAATCCTATTCAGAATCTTGGCTCTTTGAACCTGCCTGGTAGACAGTCCCAGCCATGTGCTTTCCCTCCTTATATCTCAGAGCTGTTCTGACCTTCAAGACTTTCTTTTTCCAGCAAAGCTCAGCCCAGAAGAGTGTGTCAAAGATTGTGCTCAACAAATACACATTTGCTGCTCTACATCCCCAGCCTCCCTGACAGTTAAGTGTGAGCCACATAACTAATTCTGACCAAGGGGGATTTATCAGAAGTATTGTGCACCATTTCTGGGCTAAGGTTGTTATGAGGTGGTATGTGCTCAGACTGAACTGCATCCCCTCCCCGAAGTTCATCTGTTGCAGCCCTAATATCCAGTCCCCAATGTGGCTGTATTTATGTTAAGGAAGTAATTAAGACCAAATGAGGTCATGAAAGTGATCTGTCTCTCTCTCTCTCTCTCTCCCTTCCTCTCCCCACCTTCGCCTCCCCCGCTCCCCCACCCCCCTGCCATGAGGATGCTATGAGAAGGTGACAGTTTGCAAGCAAGGAATACATTCCTGTTGTTTAAGCCACTGCATCTGTGGTATTTTGTCATGGCAGCCCAACCTAAGACACATCCTTCTTCATCTCTCTTTCCCTGCTATGGTGATCTCAAAGATCACATGTTCCAGATAGCTTGGCTTGTTGTGTGAGCCAGAAATAAGCCTGTCCTGTGTTAAAGGTCTCTGTGTTACTACAGCATAACCTAGCTCACCTAACCAATGCACGGTGGCAGAGAAAAGGACATGTATATATCATGTTTATCCAAACAAGGGCCAAAGCAGATGAGTACCACCAGCACCAGTGACTCCTAGATATTCAGACAGATGCAAACTGTGCTTCCTGGGTTGTGGGATTCAGCCCACGATGAAGATGTAAACAGCTCAAGGAATCCATTGAGGTTTCACATAAGAAAGCAAGAGCTCCAGCTGCAAAACAGCTGGGAAACGTGAGCGATAAGGCATTGTCTCCAGGAAGCCCCCACTGAAACACATACCAGTTCCCTGCAAGGGCTCACTCATTCATCCTCTGACAACCAAAGGGCACTTTCTTCTTTTTATGGTGAAAAATGTATATTTAGATTTAGCCAGCTGGACTCAGTTTAGATGATCCCAATTTTGTTGGCAACATCCAAAGCATCACAGGGGCTAAACACATGCCTTCTTTTCTCCATCGGGCCTGATTGGGGTGTTGATCTTGGCCACGTCAATGTCATAGAGCTTCTTTACAGCCTGTTTGATCTGGTGCTTAATTGGCCTTGAAATCCACAACGAACACTAGTGTGTTGCTGTCTTCTATTTTCTTCATGGTTGAGTCGGTAGTTGAGGGAACTTGATGGTGGCATGGTGGTCAGGTTTGTTTCTCCTCCAGGTGCTCTTTGGAGGATATTTGGGCCGCCTTCAGGAATGTAGTGTCATGGGCCATTGGAAGATAGGTGATGTGCGGATCTTCTTTTTTTGTGTGACTGTGGATGCCTTTCAGCAGCACTTTCTTGGCCTTCAAAGCCTTTATTTTGGTTTCAGCTTTGGGAGAGACTGGGGCTTCCTTCTTTGCCTTTGGCAACGTCTTAATGAAAAAAGGAGGGGGTACTTTCTTAAGGATTGATTTCTCAGGGAAAGGGACAGGCCTGGGGGTCTCAGGGCCATCCCAAGTCACAAATCGGAGACAGACTACACAGCTTGGCCCAGGGTTATCCATCCTCTGTCCGTGAGGGGATTTGAATTTCATCAGGAGCATAAGGGTCATCTCACTCCTCCCGTTTCCCTATGACTTCTCCCTGGTATGCCCCTCTTGGTGTGGGCTACCCGTAAGACCATTTCTGTAAACCATCTAGGAGAGGGGATGGAAGTGAACTTTGGTGTCTTGGCTTTTTTTTTTTAATGCTTGGCAAGCCTTACCTACAAGTATCTTTACAAGTATCTTTTCCCATCTGACCTCCCAAATTCTCCTTTTGCAAAGCCAAGCTCAAGCCTAATCTCTCCCATGAAAACTTCCCTGACACCCCTTCCCACCATCATGCTTGCTGATCTTTTAATAATAACTATAACATTTATTATTATACCACGATGTACTAATCCCTCCTGTAGCTCATATTTCTTGTGTGGTATCTCATCTGATCCTCCTACATCCCTAATTTACACCCAGGAAAACCGAGGTTCAGAGAGGGGAAGTGACCTACCCAAAGTCCCACAGCTCCTACGTGGCAAAGCTGGAACCCAGGCCTATCAGATTCTAAGACCCCCTCCTGCTCTAACCACTGATATCTCCTGCTCCTGACAGCTCAGCCTCCATTATCATAGATTTTGAATTGCTCTCCAATCCCCACAAGCTCTTTGAGGGTAGAAAGTGTTTCCTCTAACTGGTTAATAATTAGTGTTTTTCTTTTGACCAGCACTTCACAGTCTATATAGGGCTTCCACATACTTGGTGTCACCTGATCTTTCCTCCATCCCTGAGACATCTGTGTTATTCTCAGTGTACAGGTGAAACTGAGACTCAGAGAGGTCCACGAGTTACACAAGGCATGTATCCAATGAATGACAACCAGTCACTTTTTTGCTACCCTAAGGTGCCTCTCACTGGTGAATTGGGCACTACCTAATCCCTCTTTCCTCTCTTGGAGGTGTTCTATGCCTCATTTCTGCCCAGTTGAGAATATCTGGGACTGATAAAGTCACTCATTTGATTTCTGATCCTGGGTCGCTGAAACAGGTGTACAGAGTCACATAGTTGACATTCAACAGAGGATGTGAGTGGGACCTCTCTTGCAGCTCTAGGGCTGGGAACTAGGGCCTAAAGCTGAGGTCAGACGCCAGATGAGAACTGCTAAGGGACTTCTAGCAGTGGGGGGCCAGCATGCTCTGTAGAGTTTCTCAAGAGCCTACCAAACAGGCTCCACTGCTCCCAGTCCCCCCACCCCATCTATGTAAGCAAAAGGGGGGGCATCATTGGGATCCGGAAGCTTTGGACTGGTGCTGTAGCTTCTCTCTCTCTCCCAGGCCCCCAGCCAGGTAAGGAGCTTCCAAGAGAATGCCATCAAGATGGGGGGGCACCTAGGTGGCTCAGCAGTTGAGCATCTGCCTTCAGCTAAGGTTGTGATCCCAGGGTCTTGGGATTGAGTCCTGCATCGGGCTCCCCACAGGGAGTCTGCTTCTCCCTCTGCCTGTGTCTCTGCTTCTCTCTGTGTATCTCGCATGAAAAAAATAAATAAAAATCTTTTAAAAAAAGATTGGGGGGCCCACAAGGAGAGCAGAATGGCATCTCATTCCTGGTTGGACAACTGCTTGCGTGGCAGACTCGTGGCTCTTTCCTCAGGTCAGGTGGATGCCTCAGAAGGTAGTGAGGTTTGAGTTGTTTTACCTTATACTACCCAAGATGACTGGCCACTGGGTGAGGGGACCCTGGGAGCAAAGGCTTTTGGCAATACACTGGCAGCAAGTGTGTAGAAGTGTGGGCATGAGGGCAGGGGGCTTGCTTGGAAAAAGCAGTGGCTCAATAGCTTCTCCCACATCAGGGAATTCTGGAGTGGGGAGGCCTCCAGACCCCTCCCAAGTTGGGGATAGTGACTGAAGAAGAAAATCATGGTATGTGTGGACCCCGCTGAGTTAAGATCCAATGAACCAGTTATGCAGCATGGAACGCTGTCCCCAAACACCTGCCATCCATCTGCCCTGCCTTCAAAGAGCTCCCATGGCCCTTGCCTCCTTGTGGCTCCTCTGGGGTCAGGCGGGCTTGGCAGCTGGATGGAGATCAAGGTCTCTGTTTTGAAGCTGTGCCCAGGGCTGGGGCACAAACTGTCAGGAGGTACTCACTGTCCAGCCCTGATCTGGCTGGGTGAGCCAGACCCTGCAGTGGGTGAGCACCTTCCTCAATTTTGCACCCTAGGCACCTCACCTGCCTCACCTTCATCCCAGTCCTGCTTGTAGCTGCCATGGGGCTTGGGCCAGGGCCCAGCGGTTTTCTGGGATTCACAGAACCTTTCAGGTCCACGAGGATAGTCTAGCCTTGGGTGCTGAGGATCTAGGGATCTGCGGCTAGCACGGCACCGTCCTTGACTGGGATGGACAGGCCCAGATCAGACAGGCTCTCCCATAGGGGAGAGGGAGCCACCAATGCCAGTGAGGCGGCTTTCTGTACCACTCCCCAACAAGCCAAACAAAACTAAGGCAATTCTGCCCCCTGGTGTCTCCTTCTGTCACTGCAGTCACTGCCACTGGTCCATCTAGGTTTCAGATTTAGTAGCATTTACGTTCATTCACTCACCATTTATTCATGCCCCACACGTTTACTAAGTGCCCCACTCTGGGCTAAGCGCTGTGCCATACACAGTGGCTACAAACATGAATAGTACAGAGACCCATCCTTGAAGGGTGCTGTAGTCTAGTGGGGCAGATAAACACACAAAAAGATCAATTTGATGCATTTAAATAAGGTCGTTTATTTTGTTAAAGGTCATTACGTGGCAAAAGAGGGACTTCTTGGCTTAGGTGAGGCAGGGGACATGTCGGGAAGAGTGTGGCAAGATGAGGTGGTGGTTGAGTTTGGTTGATTGACTTTGAGTTCTTTAGGAGGGAAAGGTCTTCTGGACAGAGATGGGTATATGTGAAGGCTTGGGGACACATGTAAGGCCTGTAGAATGTTTTGTTTGCTGCAGCCATAGTGTGCATCTGGAGAGACAGCAGGAGATGAACTTAAGAGACGGCTGGTGGTCAGGTCTTGGAGGGCCTTGCGTGCCATGTGGAGGGCTTTGACCTGATCTCTAGGTCATCAGGAATCCTTGAAAGGCTTTGAGCGGGGTAGTGACATTGTTAGATTTGAATTTTTGCGAGTTTCTTCTGGCCACTTTGTAGAGAATGAGTTGTAGAAGGGTAAGCCTGGGGGAGGCTCTTGGGTGGGTTGCCAGATGTAGAAACAAAAGAAAACAAACAAACAAAAGAAAGAAAACAGGATATCCACTGGATTGGCATTTCAGATACACAAGTTTTACTAGAAGTCTATCCCAAATATTGTATGAGATATACTAAAATTTATTCTTTGTGTATTCAAAATTCAAATTTAACTGGGCATCCCATATCTTATCTGGCAACCTTATCTTAGAGCCATCAAGGAGAGATGATGGGGGCTTGGACTAGAGTGGAGGTAGTGTGGTTGGATAGAAGTAGAAAAATTCAAAGGGTATTCAGGAGATAGAAATGGAAGAAGTTGGAGATGACATGGATGAGAAAAAGCAAGAGGGAGGTGTCAAACATAACACGAAATCTCCTGTTTGGACTGCTTATTCTGTGTTGGGTCCTCTAACTGCACCTCACCCAGTTAACACATAACCTGAGGTCAAAGATCTTTCCTAAAACACCCCAGAGAACCTCTGAACCCAGGAGCCAGGACAGCCTCCATACCCCTGTCCTCCCCTGCTCTGGCTGGCCTCCTACCTGGCTCCTTTTGGTTCTACACCTGCTTGCTTCTGCATTTTGATCTTACCCCTTACTCGGTCCAGCTAATTGGTCAAGGTCTGGTGCCTGGAATCAAGCTATGGCGCTTTAGGCCTCTGTTCTTTGCCTCACCTTTTGCAACAGCTAGCATGAGATGCTCAGGACAGGCCTCCATGACTGACTAGAACAGATCCTTCCTGGCAGGGAGGAAAATCCCAAACATTCCCAGAACACCACAGGTTTCCCTAGGGGCTTTTTCACCTCCAGAAGGCTGGGGCTAGGAGGTGGCCTGGTTTCTCAGAGCTTTTGTGACCCAACAGTGCCGCCTAGTGGTCACACAGCACACTGCAGGCCACGGTGAGATGTGAGACTGGTGTGCAGACCACTGGAAGAGCTTTACATTCCTCTCTCTCCCCTGGCAGGGCACATGGGTCCTGCTTCTGCTGGTGGCTATCCATCCATGATACTCCTCGGCTCTTATGAATCTGAACAACACATCTGTGTGGTGGATCTGCTGGTAGAGAGGTGGCCCAAGATGGCATCCAAAGAACTAAACAACTAGGCCTTGAGGTCTCTGTTCTTGGTTGAACTCAGGAAGTTGGGCTCCAGGTTGAACTGGCCATAGTCTTCAAAATTCCCAGCCTTCCATATCTGGTAGATACACTCCTGATATCTATCTAAAAGTAGCTGTGTTTGAGGTCCATTCCACAACGGCTTGTGGACATTCCCACTCAGAAAACTAGAGTGGGTCTCATAACTGCACTCCCCATGGTAGGCATGTTGCTAGCCAAACAGTGGACCTGGGCACTCTCCAGCATGCCATCACCTTCTCTGGGGTTATAGCCAGAGAGAACCTACCTAGTCAGAAAGAACCTACCAAGTGCCCCACCCTCTCTGCCCTCCACACCAGAGCTTGTGAGTGTGTGGCCAGAGCCCACATTCTATGCCCTAATCTGGGGAGCTGAGAGACATCAGATGATCCTGTGCTGTAGCATGAGGCTGGCCTGGAGTAATTGAAAATGTCTTCTAAGGACACTGGCTCAGGAAATATAGCCCCCTTCCTTGCCTTCTGACTCCAGGAACTTGCCATGAGGGTCTTCAGACACCCCAGGCTGTATCCTTGAGGCTGAGGTGATCACTGACCCACTCCTGGTGTCTCCTGCACCGTCTGGCTAGAGATGGTGAGCTATCCCCAAGAAATGGCATTCCCTCCCAGCAGGGTTTAGCCATCAGCCTTTGTCATGGCTCCTGGGGGCCATGGACTCTATTGTCCTGGGTCTATGACTTTGAAGAAATCTACAATTTATCATGTGTCTCATCTGTAAAATGGGAATAATAATAACACCTCATAGAGTGGTCACCCAGGCTACATGAGTTAATATACATAAAATGCTTCGTTGTTTGTTTGTAAAGATTTTATTTGAGAGACAGAGAGAGCACACGAGTAGGGGGAGGGGCAGAGTAAGAGGGAGAAGCTGAGTTCCCACTGAGCAGGGAGTCTGATGCGGGGCTCGATCCCAGGATCCTGGAATCATGAGCTGAGCTGAAAGCAGACACTTAACTGACTGAGCCACCCAGGTGCCCCTAAAGTGTTTTGTTGTTTGTTGTGATTAATACTTCTCAGGGTCTGAGATTGAGCCCCTGCAAGGATATTGATGTGGCTTGGGTACAAAGTGACTCAACTTTCTCCCTTTCCTTTCCCTTTGAGTCTCCGGTTGTCGACTTGAAACAGGAATTGCTTCATCTTTTGCATGGGCTGTGGCTCTTCCAGAATGAGGACCTCTGGAGGTTCTGTGGATCAAGGTAGGTTGGGCAGTTGGAGAGACCAATCATCATGGTCATTAAGTTGTGCAGCACTCCAGCAATCTTTTGGTAACTAATGAACAAGAATTTGCCCGACTTCCTGGGCTGAAGGGCTATGGTCTACTTAGGACAACAAGATATGCTCCTGAGGCCAAACTTTACATGAGCCACCGGCCTGCTCCATCCTAGACTGTCTGCTATAGCCCTACTTCCTGGCTGTCGCTGAGACATACACATTTGAGAAGCCCAGGTGGGTGTTTTCTGTCCAGCCAACGGCTCCACCTGCTGCAGACCAGCTCCATAATACCCAAATTCCTTGCAGTCTCTGAGTTGCGAGGTGTGCAACCCGACCATCCTGCCAGTGGCCTCCTTGGGCAGGGGAGGAGTTTCTCAGTCCCTGATTAAGGGGCATTTGCCTTGTCTAAATGTAAGCTTTGGATCCAACTATATTTTCTTCTGGAGTTGTCTCAATGTGGTTCGTTGAAGAATAAACAGTCGAATCACACCCAACACAGGCAGATGCTCATGCAGGGAAAAGCACGTAGGGACAGCGACTGAGGGAACAGCCGATTCACAACCCCCATGAAGCTCATGCTCTTTTTAGGTATGTGCTCGTTTAGTGGTAGGAGACCTAAATCCCTGCACTAAATCATCTTTTTATCTTATTTTTGGTTCTGAGCATATACATATATTCTAAATTATACATAAATTCCTAAAAGTTAAATGTTACATGATATGTACTTACTATCAAGGCCAACCTCCAGGTTTGTGGGTGCTCTGTTTTAAGGAGCCCAGCCTCCGTTCACGGGAGGTTCATACTACCAGCCTAGAGCAGGGGTCAGCAAACTTTTTCTGTGAAGGACCAGATAGTAAATATATTAGACTTTGCAGGCCATATGGTCTCTGTTGCAAACATTTTTGTGTGGCGAAAGCAGCCATTGACAACATGTAAAGAAGTAAGTATGTCTGTGTTCCAATAAACCGTTTTTACAAAAACAGATGGTGGGCCATAGTTTCCCAACCCCTGAGAACACCTGAGACATAATTCTACAAGACTTCTCCAAAGGCAAATTACACATCAATCACACAGGACAGTGCCATATCAAACATACGGTCATTGAGAGTCTTCATGGACATCTTAATTAGAGCCTTACTGGCTGGGTAGGTGGACAAGGCATTTGGCTTAGGTTCCTCAATAGTATGTCCTGTGCCAACCCTCATAGAGCAGGCCATCCTGGCATCCTGGGTCTCCTAGATTATCACTGAATTAAGTCTAAATCTCAACCAAGACCACTACACGTAGGTATTGGTCCATTGCCTGCACCAAACCATTTGTGTTAGCTCACTGGCTGATGCCAAGCACACCACCAGTCAACCTGGGCCACCCCTTTCCCTGCCTAAAGACAGAAAGGACGTGAGGATTGCGAGTGGGATAGTGCTGCCATTCATTGCAAACACAGAAGATAAGGAGGTTTATAGGGGTACAGTGACTTTGGTTTGGGCTATGTTGAGTTTAATATGGCTGTGGGATGTCCCAATGGAGATGTCCAGGAGGTGGTTTCACACAAGCACTTGATTTACCTGAATTCAAGTCTACTCATGCTGCCAAAAAAAAAAAAGAAAAGATGACGACAGAAAGTATTCTAGTGATCCCACCTGCCCTTTGGCTAAGTAAGCCTAGACTCTGGAATAAAGTGAGACAAAGAAGTGGGTCTGCTGCTCCTTCAGTGAGTCTGTTCTTCCATTCCCGCCATGGTATGACCATCTCTTTGGGTTGACAGGGGTCACGTATTTAAAACTGTTATTGTGGGGTGCCCAGTCAACTCAGTTGGTAGAGCATGTAACTCGATGTTGGGGTTATAAGGTCAAGCACCATATTGAGTAGAGAGATTACGTAAAATCTTTATAAAAAAATAAAGCTTCTCCGGCAGCCCCGGTGGCGCAGCGGTTTACCGCCGCCTGCAGCCCAGGGCGTGATCCTGGAGACCCTGGATCAAGTCCCATGTCAGGCTCTCTGCATGGAGCCTGCTTCTCCCTCTGCCTGTGTCTCTGCCTCTCATTCTCTCTCTGTGTCTCTATGAATAAATAAATAAAATCTTTAAAAAAAATAAAGCTTCTCGGGGCACCTGGGTGGCTCAGTGGTTGAGCATCTGCCTTAAGCTCAAGGCGTGATCTCAGAGTCCTGGGATCAAGTCCTGCATCAGGCTCCCCAGAGGGAGCCTGCTTCTCCCTCTGCCTATGTCTCTACTTCTCTGTGTCTCTCATGAATAAATAAATAAAATCTTTTTTAAAAAAGAGGAAAAAATAAAGCTGTTCGTGTATGTGTGTGTGTGTGTGTGTGTGTGTGTGAGAGAGAGAGAGAGAGAGAGAGAGAGAGAGAGAGAGAGAGACATACTTCCCGGGAGCATTATTTCACTTTGGGGGTACTTAAGGGATTTTTCTGGGTATATTCAATTTTTGCCTGAAGTAATTGTAGAGTGTATCCTGAATGGGATGTGATGCCACTGTAAATGTGTCTGAAGTAGAAGGCAGTAGAGAGGGACACTGCTTCAGAGTTTTGGGATTCACTAGTGGCTAGGTGGCAACAGCAGACAGAAGAGTGAGTGGGGTTTACGGAGCAAGTATAGAGTATGAAGAGAAGTGGCCCAAGCC
The DNA here is from genome assembly GCF_003254725.2 of Canis lupus dingo. Taxonomy (NCBI): domain Eukaryota; kingdom Metazoa; phylum Chordata; class Mammalia; order Carnivora; family Canidae; genus Canis; species Canis lupus. Next base: position 101,293,441 of record NC_064281.1, on the reverse strand, counting down.
AGAGGCCTAGGGGCTAGGATGTGCTGTCATTTAGCGATAGGACCAGGGAAGAAGATGAGCCTGAGACAGAATGGTGGGTGAAGTGGGAGAGAAAGCAGGAGGAGTTTGGGCCCTGGCAGCCTAGCGGAGGGGGTGTTCCAGAAATGGTGAAGTGCTGAGAAGTTACAGAAGGTGAGGGCTAAGAAATGACCTTTGGCTTTGGAAACAGGGAGGTTGCCAGTGAATGTGACAAAGTGGGGACAGTAAGTGGAGACAACTCTTTTGAGAAGTATGGCTGTGGGAGACAGATTGGTAGAGCAGGAAGGCTTCTCTCAGTCAGCCATCACCCCTTCAGACCAGGGCATACAGTCCTGGGGGCGAGCAAAGCAATTCCACCATTTTCTGCCATCATCCCAGTTTTCCTAGAACCTTGTCCCCAAGAGCCTAGTTTTCAAGGGCTACCATAACAAAGTACCACAGACTGGGTGACTTCAGCAACAGACAGTTATTCTCTCACAGTTCTAGAAACCAGAAGTTCAAGATCAAGGTTGGCAGGGTTGGTGCCTCCTTAGAGTTGCAAGGGAGACTCTGTTCCAGGCCTCTCCTCTGGCTTCTAGTCATTTGCTGGAAGTCTTTGGTGTTCCTTGACTTGTAGATGCATCATCCAGATCTCTACCTTGGTCTTCACATGAGCTTCCCCCTGTGTATGTGCATCTCTATCGAAATTCCCCCCCCTTTTAAGATTTTATTTATTTATTCATGAGACACACACACAGAAGCAGAGACACAGGCAGAGGGAGAAGCAGGCTCCACGCATGGACTCGATCCTGGGTCTCCAGGATCAGGCCCTGGGCCGAAGGCAGCACTAAACTGCTGAGCCACTTGGGCTGCCCCGAAATTTCCCCTTTCTATGAGGCCATCAGTCATACAGGATTAGGGCACACCCTACTCCAAAATAACCTCATTTTACCTCACTAATTGCATCTACAATGATGTTATTTCCAAATAAGGTCACAGCTAAGGTACTGGAGGTTAGGACCCTAACATATTTTTGGGGGGGTGGGGGGAATCCCTGGGTGGCTCAGCGGTTTGGCCCCTGCCTTCGGCCCAGGGAGTGACCCTGGAGTCCCGGGATCGAGTCCCACATCGGGCTCCCTGCATGGAGCCTGCTTCTCCCTCTGCCTGTGTCTCTGCCTCTCTCTCTCTCTCTGTGTTTCTCATGAATAAATAAATAAAATCTTTAATAATAATAATAATTTTTTTTGGGGGGGGGAGCACAATTCAACTTATAAGAAGCCTTTTGGTCTCTTTTCTTTCCACTTCCTTTCCAGTTGTCTGGCCAGGGATTGATTATTCTGTTCTTTCCCATTCACATCAGTGCCTCCCCCTCCTCTAGCTGCCTCATCACTTCCATCCCTCCTTCCCTGCTTACCATTCTCCAGAGAAGATCTAACTCATCAACTTTTTGCAGCAATATGACCTCCCACCTTTGTTGAAACTTTCCAAATAACCTGCAACATTTGAGGGATGGTGAAGGAAGCAAGAAAGGAAAATGTTTTTTAATTCTGCCTGTTTTCACTGAGAACGGGCTGAAAGTTCCATGGCCTTTAGATAATTTCCAAAAAATGGTTTTTGTTTTTGCTGACTTTTTAGGCCGTAAGTAAGAGATTGTAAGGGGAACAGTCCATAAAGTTCCTCAAAATAGAAATAAATCACGAAACCAGAAAACTGCGGCTTTAAATATGTTTTGCAACTGGGAACTCTCCTCTGCCACCTACTGGCCACAGCTACAATCAATAAATGACCCTTGCTCTTTCCAACCAGGGTGACTCACCACTGGAGGTAGAGGAGTGGCCCATGGTCACCAAATGGCCCTTGCAAGTGTGCTTTGTGTCGGGTTGTGGCTTGGAGCATCATGCCCCAGAGAGCTGCGAGGCTGGCGGGAGAGCCCCAAGGCTGCCGGGGGTGTGCTGCTCTGCCTGCAGAAGCCAGAGAGGAGAAGCTTGCAGACGCTAGGGACAGAGCCGGTCTGGGATGTGACGGAGTGGTGTGGGGTGGGCCGGGCTCCGTGCCCGAGAGGCCCTCTCCAGCTGCCTACAAGCCTGAGCAGGACACTGTGTCTGTTCATTCCAAAACACAGACGTTTCTTTCTTTTATGAAATAATGTTTTTTTAAATCTTTTTCTGAGATAAAAAGTAGTGCATGCTCATTGTAAAATATTTAGAGAAGCAGGCAAATATGAAGGTAAAAAAACAATTTAGGTTGGCATCAGAGGGTGGCTTGGGGGCTTTACCTTAACCCCTAGCAGCACCCCCAAAGAAATTCCAAATATATATGCAATTTAAGGAAAAACTCTGCTTGCTATGCAAATACAGCTTGCAGTTTCAAGACAAAGTTTCTAGCCTCCTTCTGAATGGCTTCTAAACTTTCCTTTATAGACATTCTGGAGCCAGGGCTGCCCACAATGGTGGCCCACAGGGGTGACTGCTATTTACATAATGCAGCATCGACTTCCACTATTTTTGTGTCTGTTATCTTTTTAAATTTTTACCTTTTTATTGAGATATAACTGATATATAACATTATATTAGTTTCAGGTGTACAACATAATTCAGTATTTGTATATATTATGAAATGATTACAGTGAGTGTAGTTAACCTCCATCACCAGAGAGTTACACATTTTTTTCTTGTGAGGGGAAACTTTTAAGATCTACTCTTTTAGTGAGGCAAACCATAAAAGACTCTTAATGATACAGAACAAACTGAAGGTTGTCAGAGGGGAGGTGGGTTCGGGAATGGGCTAGATGGGTGATGGGCATTAAGGAGGGCACTCGTGATGAGTACTGGCTGTTATATATGTGATGAATCCCCAAATTCCACTGTTGAAACCAACATTACACTATATGTTAACTAATTTGAATTTAAATAAAAACTTGGGGAAAAATCTACTCTCTTAGCAGTTTTCAAATATATTATACAGTATTATTGATTATATTCACCATGCTATATACATTGCATGTTTATCTTTATGTATTGTCTTTATATCTGACTTCTTAAATTAGGGACATTTGGTACAGACCAACTTAGAAGCCTGCTTTTTTCGCTCAATGTTACCTCAGCATTTTCCCTGTCACCATTCCTCAGCAACACTATTTGTAAAGGCTGCATGATTTTTTGTCCATAAAATATATAATGTATTTACCCATCTTCTGGTCCTGAAGGGTATGTAGATTGTTGCCAGGTTTTTGCTCTAATGAATAATGCTAGGATGAACTTCTGTGGATTTACCCTTTTTGCTCCTCTAGGGTCATCTCCTAGAAGCAAAATTGCTACTATGAGTGTTTCTAGGCTCTTGATACATATGACCATATTGCTTCTAGAAAGGTGACACTCATTTACCCTTCAACAAGCAGCAGACACACGTTTTCCCTTGCCTCTACAAACACTGAAGTCGTGGATGACACAAATTACTGGGTGCCAGACTGTAGGCTAGGCGCTGGGAATACCATAGTAAGGGAAATAAACCATGGTCTCTGCCTCCACGGTTCCTGACCCAATGGGAGAACGGCCTGATCTAATAATGAATAAGTACACATTGTGATGATGCTCCGGGGGACAGCGTAGCATGGGAGGAGTTGGCTCTGTGGTGAGAAGAAGCTGAGAGCAGTCAAGGAACAAGTCCCGTGTAGCTGAAGCAGAGAGTGGAGGTGGCAGGATGTGGGAGGAGGGTTGAGTCAGTGGTACTCAGATCTACAGGGCCTTATGAGTCCCAGTTCTGGGAAGCCACTAAATGGCTTTAAACAGAGGGGTGATGTGATTAAATTTGCCCTTTGAGAATCACTTTTTAAAAAAAATTTGGGACACCTGGGTAGCTCAGCGGTTGAGCGTCTGCCTTTGGCTCAGGGTGTGATCCCAGGGTGGAGGATCATGTCCCATATCCGGGATCGAGTCCTGCATCTGGCTCCCCGCAGGGAGCCTGCTTCTCCCTCTGCTTATGTCTCTGCCTATCTCTCTCTGTGTGTCTCTCGTGAATAAATAAATAAAATATTTTAAAAACCCATTTTAATTCTTAAAATTGTGGTAAAAAGGTAACAAAATGTACCACTATAGCCATTTTTAAGTGTATGATCAGTAGTGTGAAATATATCCATATTGTTGTGCAACAGATCCCCAAAATGTTTCCATCTTACGAAACTGAAACTCTATACCCATTAAACAACAACTTCCCATTTCTCCCTCCCCCCAGCCCCTGGTAACTACCATCTACTTGCTGTCTATAAATCTGACAATGCTAGGCACCTCATGTAAGTGGGATCATACAGTACTTGTCTTTTTGTGACTGGCTTATTTCACTGAGCATAATGTCCTCAAGGCTCTTCTGTGCTATAACATGTGTCAGAATTTCCTTCATTTTTAAGGCTGAGTGATACACCACTGCATGCAGATACCACATTTTGTTTCTCCATTCAATTGTCAACGGACACTTGGGCTGCGTCCACATTTTAGTTATTGTGAATAACACTGCTAAAAGTGGGTGTGCAGATATCTGTTCGAGTCCCTGTTTTCGATTCTTTTGGGTCCTATATCCAGAAGTGTGATTGCTGGATCATACGGTAGTTCTATTTTTAATTTTTTTGAGGAACCTTGAGCATTCACTTTTAAAAAGCAAATTCAACAAGGCCGATTTTGTTGGCTACAAAACAATAGAAAATAGTATTGGATGGCTGTGAAAAGCTATTAACTTCTTGGATGCCATTAATATAATTTACTAAGTACATACACGCACAAGTGAACTCCTCTAAATAGAGCTCAGTGTGAATAATTAAATGTATTCACATTTCAGAAATACCTATTTTATACAGGCTTGTGTCTTTAAGTGCTTTGAAGGACAATCTTTATTTATTAACCAAATACTGTTGAGTACCTACTCGGTCTGAGGTATTATGGGAAAATCCAAAATATGCCCAGCTTGGTTCCCACTCTCATGATGCTTCTAGCCCTGCTTCTAGTCCCAGATGGGCTAGAAGCATCACTTTGTACCACTACTTGTAGGTTTTAAGAGTTCAGAGGAAGCAGGAAGTGTTAAAATAGTGGTACAAAGGGAAGGTTCTAAGAGTTCAGAGGAAGTGAGAGTTGTGGGAAAAGACTTCCTGGAGGAGGTAACATTTGGTTTTGATAGGGTTTGGGCAGGTGGAGTGGTAGGGGCCAGGGAGTTCCAAGTGGCTGATGCAGACTGAGCCCAAGTGGAGTGTATGTGAGTTTAGGGAAGGTAAGGGCATGACAAGGTCAAGAGTGGGAGTTTTGGCCAGAAAGGCGGGCAGAAGACTCTAAGGAGAGCTCTACTATGAGGCTGGACTATCTTACTGGAATTTCTGTGGTAAGTGGAGACTCAGGACTCTGAGGGGTTTTGATTAGGGGGATGACATCAAAGCTGTGCACTGAGAGGATTAGCATGGCAGTGACGTGAGTAGAATACACTGAAAGGGAGCTGAAAAATTAGTTGGAAAGGGATTAAACAGAATATGCCAGGCCTGAGGTAATGAGGGTTTGAATTTGGTGGCAGGGCGTGGGAAGTGGGCAGTGGAAAGGAGGGGCCAGATAGACGAGACCATGAATGACCTGAATTTGGCCCCCTTTCTGACAATGTCCCATCACATCTTTTCTGCCCTCTTCTCCCTCTTCCTTCCTTTCCTTTCTTTTTCCCCCTCTCTCCTTTTCCTTCCCTATTTTCTTCCTCCTTCTTTATAAAAAATATTACGTATGCCTTATGATGTTCAGCGTTACTCATTTTTATTTCCTTCAGAACCTTGCATAGTGGCCTACACTTAGCAGGTACTCCATAAATATTTGTTCAACTGCAATTGGTGACTGATTAGAGGTGGGGCAAGGACCAAAAATAAGCAAAGGTCAACCAATCAAGCCTGGCTGATGGGAGAGAGGAAGATGCCAAGAGAAGCTGGTGAGGGTTAATGTTAGGTTAACTAGAGCTTCTGGCAGGTTATCTAGTTAACCTGAAATCTTGGGGTGTAGCCTAAAGAGAGAGTCCAAGGAGCACTCCCATTTTTATCCCCACTCCAACTTGGGAGATGCTGGCTATATGAAAGAGCACAAATTTTGGTCTGGGGTTATGGTCTAGTTGGCCACTAACCAAGTACCAAGTTAAGTAGTCTCTCTGAGCCTGTTTTATACACCTATGAAAGGGGGATGAAAGTAGTACTTAATAAAGTGGTTGTCAAGGCTGAAAGTGAGGTTCAATATATTAGTTACAGAGTCTGGGGTAAATGATAGCTGTAGGTATTAGTGACTATTACTAAGATTAGGAGAAGCATAAATTATGTCATTTCCAAGTAAAGTCATCCACAGCTTCTTGTTGCATGTGGCATAAAAGGCAGCCTCCCTCCCCGGGTTCCACAGGCCTGATTGGCCTCTTGTCCAGCAGCCCTACCCCTGCCCCCTGGGTTCTGCCTGGCTGTTCCCTAAACCAGCAAGCTGCTTTGGTGCCTTAAGGTCTTTGCATTTGCACTTTCCTTTGCTTGGAATGTTCTTTGCCTGGGACACCTGGGTGGCTCAGCGGTTGAGCACCTGCCTTTGACGCAGGGAGTGATCCTGGAGTTCCAGGATCGAGTCCCGCATCGGGCTTCCTTCATGGAGCCTGCTTCTCTCTCTGCCTATGTCTCTGCCTCTCTCTCTGTGTGTCTCTCGTGAGTAAATAAATAGAATCCTTTTTTCTTTTTTTAAGGAATGTTCTTTGCCAGATCTGGTATAGCTGCCTTTTCAGGGGGAGGCAGGGGCATATATACTGTATGATCATCATTCAAATAAAGATATGGGAAATTCTGGCCTCCTGAAATTTAGGTCTCAGCAAACGTCATCTCCTCAAAGCAACCTTCCCCTGACCGAGTCTGTTTGCTGGGCACATTGCCCTACTTTATTCTCTCCAGACTGTTTGTCATGCTCTCTAGTTACCCTGTGCACTATTTCTGTCTGCTTATCCCACCCCACCCCACCCTCCTAGTGAAAGCACTGTGGCACCTCTATCATCAGCACCGTGAACAGCGCCTGTCACACAGGAGGCCTCGATAAATACCAGTTGAGTGAATGGCTGATATTGAAGATGCAATGTGGGGTGGTGGCAGTGATAAATGATGGGAGCAAGTCCACTGAGGGTGGGAAGAAATGGGCTAAAAGCACAGTGGAAGAATTAGCCTAGGTAAGAAGGAAGACCACTTATTTCTGACACAGACAGGAAGGAGAGGGATGAGGTAAAGCTGTGACATTTTGATTTGTAGAACAGGGCTTTGAGGACTGCTCCTTCTACCGATTTGAGATTTCCACAAAGTAAAGTGTGTGGCCACCTCCTAAGAGCCAAAGGGCTGAGATAGAGAGGCCTGGGCCTGAGGCCAGTGGAAGGTTTTGGAATAATTATACTCGCTGCCATTTGTTTAGCACTTACACACCAGGCACTGTTCCCGGCCCTTGAAACGTACTAGCTGATACCATCTCATGACGATCCTATGAGGAAAGGTACTATTATTACTTCCATTTTAAGATGTGGTAACTGTGGCTCCTGGGTGGCTCAGTTGGTTGAGTGTCCAACTCTTTATTTATTATTTTTTTAAAAGATTTTATTTATTCATGAGAGATACAGAGAGAGAGGCAGAGACACAGGCAGAGGGAGAAGCAGGCTCCATGCAGGGAGCCCGACATGGGACTTGATCCCGGGATAACGCCCTGAGCTGAAGGCAGCCGCTCAACCGCTGAGCCACCCAGGCGCCCCTGTCCGACTCTTTATTTCAGCTCAGTTCGTGATCTCAGGGTTGTGAGATGGAGCCCTGAGTTGGGCTCTGTGCTTAGAGTCTGCTTGGGATTTTCTCTCTCCCTCTCTCTTTGCCCCTGCTCTGTCTCTCAAATAAATAAATAAGATGTAGTAACTGAGGCCTAGAGAGGTCAATTAACTTTTGTCCAAGGCTAGACATCGAGAAGTGGCAGAGCTGGGATTTGAACTCAGGCAATCTCGCTGTTGGAGCCTATGCAAAGAAACACAGCAATTTCTTGCCTCTCAATCCCTGAGGTGCAAGTCTATGAAGGGTAAGAGAGGAAGAGGAGGACTGTGGAATGAATGATATATGAACCCTAGGAGCAGTCAGCCAGTCACCAGGCTATGCCGGGAAGCCCAGGAATGGGAGCAAAAAAAAAAAAAAAAATGAGATGGAGGTGCCAGGGGTGGTGGTGACTTTGTTAGGCATGGCAAAGATGGAAGCTGAGCTATTCCAAGTGCACGAGAGAGGTGGTTTCTGGGTAGAGGAAAACAGCATGTGCAAAGGCCCTGAGGTGGGGGAAGAGCTTAGCTAATTGGAAGGAGTGAAAGGACAGTGTCAGAGTATAGTGGTGGAGGCAGGCAAGCATTACTGGTGAGCATTCAAACACTCTAAGGTAGGGTGTGTAGGCACTGGTATTTTTTTTTAAACCTTACGTCATGTGGCCAGGGTTAAGAACCACTGATTTAGACCAGTTTCCAGGTAATACTCATTTGGGGACTGCACTTTGAGAAACATGCCCTAGATGATTCTGAGTAGCCAGGGTTGAAAATCACTCATCTAAATTGAAGATAGGCTATTAAATGGCAGAAAAACCACCACTTCAAAGTGTGACTGAAAGAAAAGGCAAACCCCTCTTCTCCACTTGGGGAGCTAGGGGATGGGAGGAGCTTCCACGGGACAGGCGAAAGAGAAGGTAAGTAGCATCAGCTGGGTAAGAACCAATTCGGGTAGGAGCAGCTAAGGTGGGAACTAGCAGGCAGTGGATTTATCTACAAGGCAGAGAGAGGAAAGAAGGGCTAGGAACCAGGCACAGAAGCACAGGAAAGAGCAAAAGGAGCCTGCTGGTGGGGATGGGCAAGAAAGGGGGTGTGGTTCCTGGGGCTCAACAACAGCCAGGTGTTACATGCTGGTGATGGCATCTCATTATTCATCCTTCAATGTACACCTCACCCCTACTCCCCAAACACAGAAGTGCAGCAGAAGGGCAAAACAGAGAAGTGCAGAAGGTGGCATGGTGGTGAGTCTGTGCTGGGGGAAGGATGGCAGTGGAGTAAGCTGAGCATGGGGTCTGATGGTGTCTAGTTGACAAGGCTAACATCAAATGAAAGCCAGAAAGCCTCTGGCAGCGCAAGAGAGTCCATGAAATATAGGGAAGAGCTAAGGGGCACAGGGCATAGGCTAACATCTACATAGTAGCCACTACGTGCCAGGTACTGTGCCTGCCACTTCGTTTCTTTCTCATTTAGTAATGCAGGGCTTGCTAGGCCATGGGAAGTGTGGAGTTCCTTCTAAAGGCACTGGGAAGTCACTGGGGAGTTTTTAAGAGGGAAGTGAGATGTAGTTAAGTCATCCAAGTGCGGTACTATGCCCGTTCAATTTTATAGGCCAGGAAACTACAGGGTAGCCGGTGCGGGGTCACACACGAGGAAGTGGTGGAATCCAGACTGAAGATCAGGCCTCTCTGAGATGAACGGTGGCAAAATGTTAACAGGTGGCGAGTTAAGGGTACCGGGTGTTCACTTTACCCTTGTGACTTTTCTACATGTTTGAAAGATTTTGAAACAAAAAGTTGGAAAAAAGAACTAGGTCTAACACCAAAGTTTAGACTCGATTTTTCCACTCTGTCATGCTGTGTCCCTGACCTAGGTGACCTTGAATCCCTCATTGCCCCCTTGAGCCTGACTGCCCATAGGAACAATGAGATTGGATTAGATCATCACTAAGGTTGTCTCCCTAACACTTGGTAATCCCACTCTGGCAGTGCATAGCTTTTAATTATTAGGATACACCAAGAGCAAGGGCTTCCACTTGCCCTGCGGTCTGGAAGACCCTAGTGGTTGTCCTGTAGCAGCAGCCACGGAGGCGTTTGTAACCTCTGGAAAGGTAATCACTGAGGCTATTCTGCTACACTGCCTGTTCTGTGTAAAAGCTGCTGGGTGTCAGTCTCCATCCACTGGGGGGAATCTCTCTCACAAGGAAACACCTTCTTCTGCCAAGGCTTCGGGTGGGGCTAAAAAAACTGTTCATGACAACACTGAATCAGCACATTCATCAGGGCCAAGCTCATAGTTAGGCGGAACTGGAAGAGGGCCCTGGTTGCAAAGAAAGCTCTAGCTCAGGCCTCTTCGGCCTCAAAGGGAATTAAACCAAAATGGAGACCGGCAGCAGAATAAAAGGCACCATGCTCAAATTAGGGGTTTCCTCTTAAAATACTAGAGTTCAAATTAGACCCCTCCAAAAGTACTGAATTTATGGACTTCATCCCCTCAAGAGGTAGTAAAAGTTCAAAACTGGCTTTCAAAAGTTGTCAAATGAATCCTGTGGAAACAGGCTCTTTGTGGGGGCATGTCTAAACTGCTAAGGCTACACTGGCAAGAACACTGGGTCCTCTCAAGATGTGTATGTTGGGGTTTGTCGGATTTCTGGGGGTGGGATGATCATGGATCTGACACAGTGTGACATTTGCATGCATAAAGAATCAACATCTCTTTTCCTAACAGTGTTATTTTGTTGCCTGGATCCCCAGGGTTACAGTAAGAATCCTGGGCTGGCCTCTGGAAACATGTGACTTCTTTCTGAGCCTCTGAAAATATGTGGCTTCTTCTCCCCTCCAAGGGCAAATATAGTGAGAATTCTTATATTTTATTGTTAAGACAGGAAATGACAGTATAGTTGCATCTGTGAGGACTACAGTCAAGGGGGACTCAGTGACATAAGCCTCCCCCCTCAGTTCCTCCTTACCAAGATCACACTTATTTTTCACACAACATATATTTATTCAGAAAAATTGCAATAAATTATAATAAAAAAGATGACACAAAATACAGAATCCCACTAGCAGCTTTGCTTAGTGACCAAGACATTTCTGGGAAATATAACAATTACAGAATAAGAATCAGAAAACAGTGAAAGGGAAACTAATGCAATATCACCACATGGGTTCAAACCATTTCTTCCCTAAAACAATATAGATGCAGAGTTCTTCTCTATCAGATGGATCTGAACTCCTTACTTCAGAGGAGCTATGAAATAAATAGCACATTAGAGTTACTCAGGAATTGGAGGTTGGCGTGATGGAGTAGGCACAGTGGGGGAGCAGACTTCTTACATCTACTCTATTTCTATCTCCCCTACCTAGAGATTGTCTCAAACCCTTAATGCTGTGTACATCCCAGGACCAGAGCTGGAAAAATGTAGAGGCAGTAAACAAATTTAATGCATTTGCTTTATGAACAAAGAGCTAGGATGCTGCATACATTCCCTACCAACCCTATCCTTGACAACCCAAAGGTCCCAGGTTGCAACATACTAGACAATGTGCCCGGGACAGGCATCTCCCTGTCTCTGTGTCATGACCTTGCCCCTGCTTCTATAATCTGCCTCTTCTATGATCAATTTCTGGCCTAGTGGAGATGGCAAAAGCAGTCTTCTCATAATCTTCCATTAACGAAGTTCTGATCTAGCAGATCTGCAACTATTTGGCACTAAGACCTAGACTCTTCGTTCTAGAACTCCCAATCAGGAAAGGATTTAACCAGTATATCACAGGATACATACCTTTTCTTCCCCCACAGAACTCAACTTACGAGAGATGGGGGGAACCGAAGAACCATTCAGCAGTTGTGTTTCCCCTGGCCCTCTCCTTCAATATGTTAGAGGAGTCAGGAGTCAATACCCAAGACCAGACACAGAGTCCATATGTTAGGCTCCTTGGATTTAATGTTAACAGTCAAGAACGAGTTGACTTAGTGTGGTTTTAATGAAAGAAACCCAGGAAGAAGCCAACTGCAGCAGGCAGTTTTGCAGTCAATGGCTGGTGGCTGGTTTGCCGACCAACACACAGAATGATTTAAAAAAAGAATGCTGCCCCACAGAACTTGAGTAAATGAAAAGCTCAGAGGGTTGTCTTGGGTGGGAGAGAAAGGAGCTTCGTTGGTCCCACTGCACAGTCTCTTTTATATAACACTGGGTAAGGTGACTAGGAGCCAAGGGGAGCTGGTCATAGAACCCAGAGCCAGCCCTGATGAGGGAGGGGGCATCATCTACCCCCTGGTATTTCAGGAGACCAGAGAGGGTGTTCTAAGGATTATCCACAATACCCTGCTGGGGGAAGAAGCAGAATCACCAGAAAGGCCCAACTGAGGTCCAGACTGCCTTTCTGACTGTGATGGAGGTGGATTTTGCTCTGGAGGTGGATTTCTAAGTGGGGAATGGATCCTCCAGACAACTAGTATTAGTTCTCACGTGAAATTTGAATAAGAACAGAAAGGGATGGTAGAAAGCAAGACCTGTCAAACATAAATATTCTCACTTTTAAAATGCTCAAAGTGCTTCCACTCTGATCATGATTCTCTCACATCAATGGGATGTCATCTCTAGTAATCTCTAAAGTTCTGCTAGTAAACATGGTCTGAGACAAAAGAATACGGTTCCACCCAGTGCAGATCCATGAAAAGGCCAATGTTACAGAGACATACAAATGCCACTGTAGTAGAAATGCACAAATGCCATGTCACAACCACATGAAGATGGTAAACTCACTGTTGGGGACATCTGAATAGTTACTAGCTTCACTCAGACTTCCTTCGATGTAATAGAGTTAGTCGAGTAGAGTGCAAAGGGGTGATATGGGAGGGGGTCGGGCAAAAGTGCTTTAGACGAAGGACTACAGACAAGTCTGAGCTACAGCACGTAGTGCATGTAGGCCTAGAATAGGAACATCTCAGAATCTAGGCCTAGGTGCTAAGGACAATCATGACAGCTGGGGAGGAGGGCAACAAACACATCCCCAGATAAAGGAGTGTAAATACAGATCTCTTTGCCTTATAAAGAGAGAACACAAAACCACCAAAATATGGTACCTTTGGCTTGGCAATATAAGTCTAAAAGTATTTTGCTGTGTAGGATATGGTAAGGGAGGGATTAGGAAACTCTCTTCCTCTTGTACTAGAAATAACCTTTTCATGCCAAAAGCCTCAAAATTCTGCAACTGACCCTTCTCGTGGCATGACTTTTCATTTCATTCTGAAATACTTAGTGCCCAAGATTTTCCACCTCTAGAATCTCGGAGAGTAGTAAGAGGAAAAGGCTTATTAGTCTTCATCACTCTCAAGAAACCCCAGAAGAAACTGGATAGCACGCTGACGGTCACTTGGAGTCTGTCTTGCCATAAGGTTGGGTGGAGGCCTTAGGAGAAGACTAGTGAAGAGAGTAGCTAGAGGGTGAGAAAAAGGAAAGGGGAAAACCCTTTGTCAGATACAATCTATGCAAAACTTCAGGAATGGGAACTGGGGGACCACTGGATGAGGGCAGTAGGCCATGCACCTGGACAGGAAGGCTGTCCCAACCAGCCCACCCTCCTGCTCATGCTGTCGTTTTAATGAAGTACTCTTACCGATCATGTTTTCGCTGACATTGTTGTACTTAGAGAATTTTAAGAGTTCTCGAAGGAATGCCATCAAGTAATGGAAAACATTTTTATGGCATCTTGGAAGCTGGGAAATCACCTGTTTTTAAGAAAAGGGGGGTGGGCAGTAAGGAGAACAAGTGAAAGAAGGGAGTAAGAAGAGCTCATAGCTGCCACAGTACTTTATAATTCAACCCATACAGGACCCCATTTATCTGACACGACTCTCTTTTATTTCCTCATGATTAACAGAGTACATGCCAAATGATAACTTCCAAGTCAGAATGGTCATACTGTTTGGCCCCTGTCCACTCAAAGACCAGGCCATATTCACATGTGTGATGTGGTCATCACACATTTACACAAACACATCCCACCTTACAAGCAGGTTACTATTAATCTGGTCTTTTTCAGTCTCCTCAGACAGGTAGCCATGGCATCTGCCAAGCTCAATGGTTTTCTCTGCAATGTCATTTAACATAGATGGGAGCTCCTCCCAATACTCACTAGTCTGACTGAGAGGTATTCTTAGCTACTGTGCATCAAAATTATTTCAGAATTAAAAACAAACACCGGGACACCTGGGTAGCTCAGCGGTTGAGCGTCTGCCTTCGGCTCAGGGTGTGATCCTGGGGTCCCAGGATCGAGTCCCACATCGGGCTCCCTGCATGAAGCCTGCTTCTCCCTCAGCCTGTCTCTGCCCCTCTTTCTCTGTATCTCTCATGAATAAATAAAAATCTTTAAAAATTAAAAAAAATAAAAGAAAAACAAACACCAAGGATGCCTGGGTGGCTTAATTGTTGAGCATCTGCTTTTGGCTCAGGTCTATTCCTGAGATCTAGTCCTAGTTAGGGTTAGGTCTAGTCCTGGGATCGAGTCTCTACCTATATCTCTGCCTCTCTCTGTGTCTCTCATGAATAAATAAATTTTTAAAATCTTAAAAAAAAAAACACCAAGAAGGGACACCTGGTTGGCTCAGTCAGTGGAGTGTGCAACTCCTGATCTCCGGGTTGTGGGTTCGAGCCCCACATTGGGTGTAGATTATGTAGAAATAAAATCTTTAAAAAACACCAAGGGGGCGCCTGGGTGGCTCAGTCAGTTAAGCAAGCATCTGTCTTTGGCGCAGGTCATGATCTCAGGGTCCTGGGATAGAGCCCTGTGGCAGGCTCCCCACTCAGCAGGTGGTCTGCTTCTCTCTCTCTCTCCTTCTGCCCTTCCCCATCAGTCATGTGCACATGGTCTCTCTCTCTCTCTCTCAAATAAATAAATAAAATCTAAAAAACCGCCAAACCAAACCAAACCAAACCAAACCAAAAAACACCAAGAAGACAAAAAGGAGAAAGGCTCACAAGCATCACTGACCCTTTCTGGTAATTCAGCCAGAATTCTATATATGATCAGCTTCACCAATCCTATGCCAGAGCAGAGGTATCTGCCCTATTCAATAGGCCAACTAGAAAAGTGTGGCAAATATAACAGGAAATAACACAACCTAAAATTTAAAAGTCCCAACTCTCAATGCTGGTGTCCTGTCATGAATAACAGATTCAGATCCACCCTACCACACAGCTAGATATACACCTGGCCTTGTTAAATTGATTTCTCTATGGGGGCACTTGCCTCAGACACACAGGACAGTAAAACTCACCTGTCGGCAGTTCTGGGGATCCTGAGCAGAGTCAAGGCATCGCTGATACAGCTCATAACATATGACAGGCTCTGGCAGGGCTTCCAGGAAAATGAGCAGTGCTTCAGCCACAGAGTGATTACTGCCAGCTGGATTACCTTAAGTCAAGGGAATGTGGCTCCAGGAAAAAAACCACACAGAGACCCGATTTGCTTTCTTCCTCCAGCTCCCTCAGGGACAGTTTCCTTCCTAT
Organism: Canis lupus dingo; assembly: GCF_003254725.2. Taxonomy (NCBI): domain Eukaryota; kingdom Metazoa; phylum Chordata; class Mammalia; order Carnivora; family Canidae; genus Canis; species Canis lupus. The sequence goes on along the minus strand of NC_064281.1, from coordinate 101,278,134 downwards.
TATTCAGGGCAGACTAATCCTAATTGGGGTTTGATATTTTAGTGGTCCAGGTATGCAGCTGAGCTGTTACAGAATTTATCAACCTCTTGGGAGGTTTGGCTCAACGTGTGAGAATCAGGGGAATATGGCATATAGAATGATGTTCACACTTGATCAGTCCTTTAAACTAGTCACCAATGTTTCCCATCCTCTTCTGTGTCCTAGTGACAACACATGTGGTGGCAGGAGTGATCAATGGCCTGAAGCAAAACAGTACCAGTGCTGTGGGTCCTATGTTCCATGTTTATTAAAAGTCGTTGTTACCTACCCCTTGATTCCTTTCAGTATGAGTCTGATACAGAGAGAAGTCAAAAGTTCCTAAAAGGAATTGAAAAACAACTGCAGAGTCAATGATTACCTTATAATAGAAGACAGAACGAAAGTAAAGACGGAAACACAAAACTCAAATGCAGGTGGAAAGGAAAGTTTGGTAAAGAATTTATCCGGCTTCCTAATAAGCCTTTGTCAAAAAGGATACGGATTGTCTCGGGAATGCTAGTATCCAGACAATCAATGATCTGCTGTAACTCCTCCTGCATTCCAGGGGTTTGGAACAGGTCCTCCTACCAGAGAGGTCACAATGAATGGAACAAGGCAAGATAATCGGCCCTACAGTTCTGAAGACCACCCAGGGATCGAAAGAGTAGCAGGATGCAAATGGAAGGGTAATATGCATACTTGTGATTAGGAACGGAGGTATGACAATGGCATCTTTTCCATTTATCATCTGTAAAATCCGCGTGAAATTTTATTTCAAGCCAGAAAATGATCTTCAAAGCTTTTACCCTATACCTTAGATGGCAGAAGACCAGCTGTCTAGGGAGATGAGGTGTTCCCACTTCTAGCTTCCTGACAAGTAGAAGGCAGAGTCCAAACAGCTGAATCATGCTCAGATACTGATACTAGGGAATGCTAGGGCAGGAATAAATGGCATGCCCACACCAAACCTTGCTTTCAAGTTCTATTACTCTTCAGTAGGTAAGAAAACATTTTCCTTCAATTTAGTTCCAGGAATTTCTCTATCTGGGGAGTTGGGTTGGAGGAAGCTAGCATTTTAGATAGGATTAAAAAATGAAAATCAAATTAAAGAAGTGGGCTTGAAGTTTGCTTTGGACTTAAAATCTTCAATGTCTATGTGAGACTGAAAGCAGGCATTATAGACTGAGGTACACAGTAGTCCAGGGGAAAATGTGCGTAGCCAGGAAACAGGCATGCTCAGTTTGGGCCTCACTCCACCATTACCTTAGGCTGTGGTATTAGCTGAATCACTTAGTTTGCAGGCTTCAATTCTCCTATCTGTAAAATAGGGATACTTCCATCTGCCAGATAACCTGATAGTGTTGCTCTGTGAATGTAGCTTGGGAAAGTTATAAGCCCTATTACTGACATGAAGTATTATTATTTCCCACTGGATTCACACACCTTCCAAGTTGCAAGGCAGGCCACAGTTACTTACCTGGTGACAGGCATATTTGAATAAGTGATCTACCAGGAGCCAGATCTCCTTGGGGACCTGAAGGGGTCTTTCACTGGCACCTTCATCCAAGGGAACCATCTGCAGAAGGGATTTCTCCTAATAGATAAAAAAGGAGGAGAATCAAAGCGGTCTCAATAAAAACTTGTGTGTAATTTAATCTCCTTCATATTCTGCTTATGTAGGTACAATTTGGTCTTCATCTTTTAGGATTTTTTTTCCTTTTTTTCTTACTGGAGACACCCCTGGTCAGAAGGCACTTGATACCGATTGTCACAGTTAAGGCAGATCGCCTTCCTCTTCCAAATGCTTCACTTAATAGTTAAGCACTCCATTTGGGATCATTCTGTTTACCACATGGATGCACTGTGTGTTGTAAATCCTTTCAGGGGTGATACTGAGAACCAGTGCTGCAGTAGCATGGTCACATGCCACTCGAAATCTGGGGACTATTCCAGTACAATGGACTATATGATCCTCTGAGAGGGCAGCGTCTACTTAGGATTCAGTTGACTTTTAACTTACTATTCTGTCAGGTCTTACCACAAATATTACAGTTTTCACTGCTGATTTAAGTGAAGGCTCTCTGGTCCTCAGAAACTGAAGGCAATTCTCCACATTATACCTACGTTTGCAAATATTTTGGGCTCAACAGAAGACCTAATCTTAAGGCTCTAAAACTCATAACAATTAAGATTCAAAATTAGTAAACCAGATACAGCATACCAAGGGCCAGAAATACTGTGAGAAGTTCAGGGTCTGAGTCCAGAAGTTATTCTTTATATTAATAACCCAGCAGAGATTTCTCAGGGCTGTGACCCCTTTCATATTATCTTTCTACTCTGTTAGATTCTCCTGAAAGTATCTCAGGGAAAAACCCAAAAGTGACAATGACTAAATCTGAACTTGTAAATAGCTGGGGAAATAAACTCAATTATCTTATGTTTATATAGTCAAATAGAAATTATATCAAAAAGGTGCCTGAAACAAATTAAAAGTCATATGAAGGCAGCCTACAGAAAAATCCCAGTGTCGAAAACGGTGACCCAGTTTTTCATTTTCCTCACTTCTCCACTTCCAGCTTAAGGTTATATATATATTGTGTACTTTCAACTTTAGGAAGTTCTATAGATTCCATCCCAAACCCCAGCCATGTTGCTTCATGGGAAAGAAAAGAAGTGTTTCACTACTTCCAGAGACTGTACACTAGAGCCAAGCTGAGGGCTCTGCTTAACATTATGTTCTTCAATAAGCACTGGTGACCTTTTAAAGTCACTGTACCTTTCTAAGAGAATAAGGAAAAGAGCATGACAGTTGATTACCATTTCAAATCTCATTTCTTCACATTCATTTTGCTTTCTCTCTTTCTTTCCCTGGGATTCTATCATTTGATATTCATGTTCCCTATAGCTGCCAGAATTTCTATCAGTGGCTCATCCACTAACTTCTTTCCAGTTGCAAGTGTTAAATCCAGGCATCCACATGGTATCTGAACCAAAGCACTGTCTATAATGCACTCTGCTCACTTTCTGAACCAAACACATGTATAGATTTAGCAGATGCCTCCAAACTTACCACATATAAATTATTCAGCACTGATTCATGTACTTTTTTTAAAAATTTGACATCCAACTGGCGCTTTTCCTGTACTAAGGCATTACAGCAACACAAGTCACTGTCTGAGATGAAAAGACAACATGGCCTGCTATTAACAAGGAAGGGCTGGGAAGCAGAACCGTCCCAATCCTTAGTGGTTTAAAAAGGTTAATAAAATGTCAGTAGGTTATATACATCATCCACTATCCATTTTCAAATTCATGTGTGATCATACGAAATGTCATACTTGTGTCTCTGAAGTCTAGAGAAAGATCATGCACAAGAAACAATACTTTCTCAAAAGTCCACAAATTATCCTGAACTCTAATTATCAAAGGGAAATCAGGCACACTTTGTTTTCTTTTAATGAGACACATCTGGTACCTGATAAGCCCACACTTTGCAACCTTAGTGCTGATAACTAATACAGAAAACAGTACATCATTCCCACCATCAAAATGCATTAAACTCCACCAAAATGGGGAGATCACATTACACAGTATGACAGTGCTTTAAGAACGTTTCTCAAGCCCACGTTTCTCTACTTGAGAGCCATGTATGGAGTCAGACACCCTCCAGTTTGAAGATGGAAGGTGGCCAAGCACTGCAGGAGTGCTTTACTAGGTTCCTTCACTAGATATTCAGAAGAACTGGGTTCTGGTCCCTTCTGTCCCACACCTCTGATATCAGGAGCAGTATGACTTTAGTGAGTGTTTCAACCTTCTCGGGCCTTGGTTATCTTGTCTATTAGAATGGAGAAAACACCTTACCCTGTATGAAGGCAGAGTGCTAGAACAGATGACCACTTATGATCTCGTTCAGCATGATAATTCTATGTTCTATTTCTTAACCATATATCTATGCATTCGTTCGGTAATCAATATGGTCACTAACCCCAACTTACTCTTAAAGCAACAGAAATCCACTTCAGGTTTTACTATCATTGGAAATGTAGGACAGCTGAACAGTACCCTCCTCCACCTCATGAGCTTTCAGATAAATCAAAGTAGCTCTTTAGTTACTTCTCATTTCAAAAATACAAATCTGGAACCTTGAGTACTATTGCTTTTATGTACTAGGTCTCAATGATGACCAGTACAACAAATACTTTTCCATACTTCAGACACGCTTAAAAACAGCTGGCAGGACATTGGTAGATTCTCATGGAGTCAGAGGTATCTGATACAGGAAAGACTAGGGACAAATTCCAGGGACCAGTTAAGTCTTAATCAGGCACATGAAACACATAACCACCAATTAATTGTATTACCTTTTCTAGGAAGCTGTCTTCTTCCTGAGAGCAGAGCAGGAAAAGAAAGTCATTGACAGACAGAAAATTATTAGAATTTACAGAATTAGAAACAGATCAGTATTAATAGAACTCACTAGCTTACTAGATACATCCACTTTAAACAGCTTTATATTTTTCAAGTAAATCATTATTGTTGAAAACGCAACATGTTCTCATTTGCAAAGTTCTCTATTGTACATATTAATTTTCATGCAGTTTATTTATTGAGATTATTACTCAAGAAACATACATGTGTAGTCCTAGACTTCTGTGTCCTTTGGCAGCTGCCAGCTGACCTGGCCAAATGCCCAGTGACGGATCCATGTTGCTTGGAGGCAGGCTGTGCTGCTACACTCTGTAGCTTCCTACCTCATCCTAATGCCACCTGATGGGCGAATGTGAGTCTGATAGTGGCCATTCAAAAGGAGACGACTGGCTTCTCCCCTCTCTACTGCAATTCCTCTCACCCTAGTTGGCCCCCTAAGCAGTATCTCACACTCTTTGCCCTTGCCCCATACCCACTCACCTCTTCAAAGGACCCTAGAGTCCCCAAATATGGAGTCCCCACTGAAATGTAAATTTATTTCATTCCAGACCTTTGTAGACCAGAATACCCATCATTATCACCTATTGTGTTATATATGGTATAATGGGAAAAGGAGAAGCAAGGGAGAGGGAAGAAGGCACCTTCTTAATGGTCTCTGTCTTTTGTGCTCTTATTAAAATCCAGTAACAACCACCACAACAATAACTACTGACATCACTTAGCATATACCATGTAGTGGAAACCATGTAAAGTGCTCATATACAGTGTTATTCAGTCTGCACAAGTGTGTAACGTAAATATTATTCCCATTTACAGATGAGGAAGCTGAGGCACTGAGAGGTGAAACTGTTTGCCCTAGGTCACACTATTAGGCATTAAGTGGCAGGATCAGGATCAGAACTCAGGTCTGAGACTACAGAAATTACCACTATAGTCCCCTAGACAACTCAAAAAGTACAATCTGGCTGTTTCCTGGACAAAGGCAGGGAAAAACTGAAAAAGACAGTGAGAAACAAAGCACCATGGTTAGCAGGAGAGAGCACAGGCAGTGGTGGTAGACAGACCTGGTACAAATCTTTGTTCTGCTTCTGTACAGACATTAGGAAAGTTACTAAACTTTGTAAAGTCTCAGCTTCTTCATTTCCAAAACAGAGAGAATAATATCTACTTTGTAAGGTCAAGGAAGCAGCCTAAAATCCAGGCATGGTAGGGCAGTGGTAGTATAGCATGCAAGCACCTCCCCAGCAACTCCCAACTGGAATCCTCCCAATTCTGCCATGGGCCACCAAGAACCTGAGTATAAATCATACTTCTCAGGTCTGATAGTAAAAGGGGAAGTCCTATCTTACTATGAAATATGTGCAGGAGGCTGGAGGCGGAGGAGTGTGTTCCCTCATGTTTCAAATAGCAATGCTAAATGCATTTCCTATAAATGACTCTTATATATATGGTGGATAGATTTTTTAGTATTATTACATTTTGAATTAAATAGGCTCTTGTAGGTTTATTTACACTTTTATATATAACATAGGAAATGAAATAAAAATAATCAGAGTAATATTGCTTTATGAAGTATACAATATTTATAGTATTGTAATTACAATATTTTTTAATTTAAAAGTTAAATTCTGAGCACCAAACATCTAATTTAACACAATTTTGGAGTATGACCTTTTTTAAAATTTAGGACTACTTATTAAGAAATAGTAGAAGGCAGCCTGGGTGGCTCAGCAGTTTAGTGCCACCTTCAGCCTAGGGCCTGATCCTGGAGACCTGGAATCGAGTCCCATGTCAGGCTCCCTGCATGGAGCCTGCTTCTCCCTCTGCCTGTGTCTCTGCCTCTCTCTCTCTGTGTCTCTCATGAATAAATAAAATCTTAAAAAAAAGAAATAGTAGAACCTGCTTGCCTAACAGACTTCTCTATTTTTCCTTCCATGAATAAATGCCACATGACACGATGAATAAAACTAGGTAGAGTTTTCATATACTAACCTATCAAACCAGGCCCTCAAGGAAGTTTTCTTCAGTGGCCATCTACTAGTAGTGCAAAGCATGCCTTTGGGGAGTGTTGGGGTGGAGGATGAAAATGAGGCTATATAGAAGAAACAATATGGTCCCTGACTCGGGTTTGCAATTGAGTTGGAGTAAGAAGTCTCAGAATTTATAGCCTGATATTGTTATAATTCACACATATGGGTTCTCAGTAAATGGCTAATAGGGAAAACAAACAAAACTGGGGTTCAAAGGAAGAAGATGGCTTTCAGCTGGGGCTATCAGGGGACTTTTCACAATAGAGATGGGACCTAACTAGCCTTTAAAAGATTCATAGGATTTTAAAGGAGTAGAGATGGGATGGGCACACTACAAGTGGAAGGGGCCAAAATAAATAAAGGTTCAGAGAAGGTAAATCCCAAGATGAGAGTAGGGAAAAGTGGTCATCTATTCTGCAGGGAGCATGGGAGGATGTTGAGAAAACTATTGGGAAATAGAGGTGCCTGAGTGGCTCAGTCAGTTAAACGTTTGTCTTCGGCTCAGGTCATGATCTCAGGGTCCTGGGGTCAAGCCCCACATTGGGCTCCCTACTCAGTGGGGAATCTGCTTCTCCCTCTGTTTCTGCCCTTCCCTCTGCTCCCTCTCTCTCTCTCTCAAATTAAAAAATAAATAAATAAATAAATAAAATCTTTTAAAATAAGTAATGGGAAATAAATATGAAAAGGAATGTTGAAGTCAGACTTTGGGGGAACTTGAATGACAGGTAAAGCAATCCAGATTATATTTAGTAGGCATGGGGGAGCCACGCACTACCTTTAAGGAAGTGATAGGCCCAAAAGCTGTATTACAGAAAGATCAGTCTGACAGCCCTGAAGAGGAAAAATGAAAGGGTAGTGATAGAGTCAAAGGGAATTGTTAAAAGGCTATCAAGGTAGGTCAAAAAGGAGAACACTTTAATGATGGGAAAATAATATTTTTTAAATGAATGGATAAAAGAAAACAAAAAAGAATCAAAAGGACTTTGATTAGATACTGATGGAGGAGCAGCACATTTACATTGAGAGTTTACTTCTCTGGCTACAGGCATATAGTAGATGTAAATATTTATTTTTAACAGTAGGCTGGATTCTGAAAATAAAAACACCACTTAGCTTCCACTAATAAACAGCATACTCCTAAGGTAGTCCTAAGGTTGCTGATAATCACTTAGCTCAACTGACTTGCCTACTCTGCAAAAGGCTGTGTGTTGATCACATTCAAAAAGGGAACCTAATTCAGGATTCCCTGGTGGAGCAACATAGGTATGCTACAAATGCACTGCAAATCATTATTCACTCCAACATTCATCCATAAGAAATTTTGCCAGTAGTAAGTGCAGTTAAAATAATGTAAAAGAGTCATTTAGAGGCAGATTCAAATTTAAAAATAAAAAACAGAAAACTGAATGAATATCAAAGTTCTAGAAAGGATTAGTTCATGTGAACTATAAAGAGAAGAAACACAAACCATACACCTAACAGGATAAGAAATGAGTGGTTGGATCAGTAAGATGAAGTAAATACTTAGTGAAAAGATCACTGGGGACGAATTAATCACCAAGCTGTTATTTTTGTTATTTCAAACTTTGATATCATCTTGAAATAAACAGGTCTCCAAGCAAATATAGTCTGTCCACCCATCCCTCAACCTCTTTTTTTGTTCCTGTATCTACCAGCAAAACCTTTAACCAGATCTGGTAAATTCAAACCTGGCCTCTCCATTAGGTCCAATCTATAAGCAACACTAGACTATTCCTTCAAATGTCAATTTACAACCTCATACTACTCATAAAAGCCTTCTGATAGTTGTTGATGCCTCTGGATTTGGCACAAACTCATCTGTTGACTTCAAGACTCTCTATCCCTTGCTCCTAACCTACCCAATCAGCCTCACATACTCTTTTTTTCCTTAATCTTCACTCTTCCTAGGGAAATCTTAAAATTTTTCAAACATGGTCTTTTTTACTTTCACCTAGCCTTTATTCATTATGTCCCTTATACCTGGAAGAACCTGCTCACCCAATATGTTAATACATATTTCTTGAGTACTTGGACTTGACTCAAAACACTTCTATGATGAACCCCAAATCACTTTTCTAGTCCACTTTATTCTTATGTGCTGAATTTGTTTCTAGTTGTTAATGTTACATAAAACAAATATTCAAAAAGCCAAAATAGGCTGGTTCTGAGGTTGATTGTTACAGAAATTAGCTGGTCAATAAGCTTTTATAGCATATAAGGCTTGAGTAAACAAGCACAGGAATCTATTGTTAATACAAATTACAAGCTCCACGACTCTCATTCTAAATGCCTTTCCAAAATATTGACTTACCAAACACATTGGACATTAGCCAGTAAAAGTAGTTATATGTTTAGATTACCTTTAACCAAATTCCCTATTAACTTTGATTTAGAATTCAGCCACACTGTATATATAAGTAAACTTTTATCACCACTAAATTCCAGGAACCCACATAAACTCCATAATACTTTGTATTCAATGTGTAATGAATAAATATTGATGATTATGTGCTGGTTAATATGCTAGTTAACAAACCAGAAAAATCAATCTTTATTCTGGAAAAGAATAAAGATAATTGCAAACAAATTCTCCTCTGCTCACCACTTGTGCTAATTCCAACTATTCTAATAATGGCAAAGTCACTGTCATTGAGAAGGACAAGAAGAATGAAAAGGACATATGCCAATTATTTCACTCCACATTTGGTGGGAAGATGGTGTTACATAACAATCTTTCTCAAACAGTACATGGAAAGTCAACATAGGCACTGAACTCATTTCTGGTTTCACCAAAATTTTAGAATGAATAATGCAATCAAGGATAACAGGTATCATTATTAATAGCATCATCTCATGGTATCTGAAATATCATTTTAGGTCTTGGAACAAATATGAACAAATGTAATAAAGCATTGCAGAAAGTCAATATCAAGTCAAAACAGAGTGAGGAGATATTATAAATGGCATACAGATAATCTTTGATTTCTTGTTTATTGCCCTATGCTAATATGGATAACTTCCTCATCAATGAGATACAAGAATTTAGTAATACTAAAATGTGACAGGCTTTGGAAAAAATCAGAACCCTATACCCTACCGATAATAGCTTAGTTTAAAAGAATCAATGATGACCACAAACGTACAATTTAATAAGAACTCAGCAATTTCATAATGAAAAATTATCAGGGTTCTATTTTTTAAACCTTCAATCATTTGTGCACAAAAAAGGAAAGAAAAGTGCTTCCTACAGATCCATTCTACTAACTCCATTAAGGATTTTGGCTACTTCCTATTCATGGTCAAACACTGAATTATCTGATAATATTTCAAATGAAATGAAACGTTTTCACACTGGTTGAGCCTCCTTCCAATCACTCTAATTAATACAGAACAATTACAATAAAGGGTATCATAATGCCTCTGCCAACTCTGACCAAAAATAAAACTAGTTTCCAGTTTACAGGAAATAAAGCGGATGGAAGGAGTATGAAAGGATTAAATTTAAACAGTTACCAAGAGGAAACAGGCAATGTTAGGAAACAGGATCCTTCACTGGGCAACTATTCTGGACTCTTAAAAAGTCAATGTCATTAAAGAAATAAAAGATGAGAACTGTTTTACTCTAAAAGAGACTGCAGAGTGGCATCTGGGTGACTCAGTCGGTGAAGCATCGGCCTTCAGCTCAGGTCGATCTAGGGGTCTTGGGATGGAGCCCCGTGTCAGGCTCCTTGCTCAGAGAGGAGTCTGCTTCTCTCCCTGCCCTCCCCCCACTCATGCTCTCCTCTCTCTCTCTCTCAAATAAATAAAATCTTTAAAAATAAATAAATAAATAAAAGAGACTGCAGAGACCTCGCCAAAGGTATTACATGAATCCAGATGAGATTTTGGCTTCAAAAAGCTATCAAAAAATTCCTAGGACAACTGGAAAAATTGAAATATGGAGTGGCTAGTTTTCTTAGGCATAATAATGGTATTGTGATAATACAGAAATTGTCTTTTTTCTTGAGAGGCAGGCTAACATGTTCACCAGTGAAATAACTTATCACTACTTCATTGCAAATAGTATAGCAAGAAAAAAAATACACGTCTATATATGTAAGGCATATAGGAGTTCATTGTACTGTTATTTTCCACTTTTCTGCATATTTGCCACTTTCATAATTAAAATTTGGGAAAAAGAAAGCTGGAAAATGGTGTTTAGGATGGAGGGATGGGGGTAGGGAAAAAAAGGAAACTTCATTTAGAATATATCCTAAATGGTGAAATAGTAAATTTGAAAGACAGAATATAGTGGTAAGAGAAAAAAAAAGTATAAAAATAATAGAATGTAAGGATGTGAATTTCTGAAGAAAATGGTTCTCTTTTAAATAGAGGTAATACACCCAGTCATGAGGGCTCTAGGGAAACAAGTATAGTTCCAAGAAAGAATGCTGGGACTGGACTCAAGTGTTTTAATCTGCCATTTGAGTCATAGCTAAAACAATTCCATGGCAACAGAACAGATCACTCTCAGACGAGCCAGCAGCTTACCCGCTGGTCTAGCCCTCCTTGCTAGATGATAAAGTCACTGCTCTGGTGAGGCTGAAAGGATCAACATGAATACTAATACTAATGATAAAGTATGGCTGTCACATCACCTCATTTTCTTTGGTAAAAGACCAAAGAGTATGCTTTTATAGCTCAAAGAGGTCCACATACAAACCCAGCAATGTTTTCATTTAGAGGAAAAGTTCTTAATAGAATGAACTTGTTACTCAATCAGTTTATGTTACTGAAGATAATAAGCATTTCTTCCCTAAGGACACTGATATTAGAGGTTGGTGTCAGGGAGGGGAAATCCTACTCCTTCCCTTTTTAAGTGAGTCCCATTAAACATGCAGCAAACTTCAGTGCACATTATAATAATCTGGGATGCTGATAAAATGCAGGATCCTAAGCCCTGCACCCCAAGACTGTGATTCCATTGCCAGAGGTGAGCAGGGGGAGGGGGAAGGATCTGTACTTGTCCAAAGACCCCTGGGGGATTCTGACACAGGTACTCTGAGGTTCACTTACAGGTCTGGGCTACAACATGCAGCCAAGTTTGGGATTAGATATGATGAGTACTCTGAGGTTCACTTACAAGTCTGGGCTGCAACATGCAGCCAAGTTTGGGATTAGATATGATGATACAGTGAGGAGTTGACTGAGAATCAGAAAGTCTGGGGACAGGGCAACCCCGGTGGCTCAGTGGTTTAGTGCTGCCCTCAGCCCAGGGCCTGATCCTGGGGACCCTGGATCGAGTCCCACATCGGGCTCCCTGCATGGAGCCTGCTTCTCCCTCTGCCTGTGCCTCTCTCTCTCTGTGTCTCTCATGATTAAATAAATAAAATCTTTAAAAAAAAGAAAAAAAAAGAAAGTCTGGGGACAGTTTTGTCACTAACTTATTCCACTTTGGGCAAGTTACCGTCTCCATGCCTCAGCTTTCTGATGTGTTTAATGAGGATAATATTGCCCCCTGCCACTTACTGTTCCTTGCATACATGCTAATTTTTACAAAAGTATGAAGAGCATAACAAATAAGCATTAGACCTTTGAGAAGGGAGCCTTTAATTCAGTGAACTTAGTATTATATATTATATTCCTGACAACAGCCAATTACAGATCACTCTCCTCTTTCCTTTTAGGCTTAATCTAATGAAAGTAATGCTAGAGTAAAGCAACATTCTTGCTATTATTCACCTGACAATTCCCCCCACCCTGACAAAAGAGAAAAAAGCACAGAGACAATGAGGACATTCCTTAAGTATTGTGAAAATTACATCCAGAGGAGGTTCCATGTCTTAGGATGTTTCTTACCAAGTCTATGAGTTTGGTGACGGGAACTTCTCTGATCGGTCTTTTCATTCGGCACAAGGCCTCCAAGGATGTACCAAAACAACTTGGGAGGTAATTTCCACTAATGGTCAAGAAGTAATCTTTGCCTCGGTCCAGGTGAAGGACTAGAATATCTTCAATCTTATCTTCCCCTGAATTCAGGATGGTCACAGAGTCTTTACTGACATACACATCAAGGGAAATGTCCACTGTCTCATCTGAAATGTAAGAAATGACACATGGTAACAGAAACTTCTGGTGGAAAAGGAAAAGGGAGAGAAGCACCAACAGAAGTAGTGTCCTCTAAAAATCACCAAGTGATGGAAGAGAGACTGGACACACAAAAGATATCTCCCCAATATAATGACAGTGAAGGTAAGAGACATGTGGTTAGAAAACAAGAAGTTAAAAAAGGGAGGGATGGGAGTCATGGGGAGATGGAACGTTGCAAGCAGAGACAATGGTAAAGGGACAACTCACTTGGCTCCAAGTAGCCCTCAAAAGGTTCAGCCCGAAGCCATGGCTTGCAGTACTGGCTGTCATTAAGTTTAGGGATGAAAGAAAAATGGCAGGGAACCTGTCCATTGTTGCTGATCTGGAACTTCTCCTTTTGTAGTTGCCGAAACTTCACATTCTCAAACACAAACTGGGGAATAACAGACAGACACAAACATGCATCACTAGTAGGGGAGGTATGTCAGTTGGATTATTCCATAGAGAATATGAATAAAGAATAAGGTAATTATTAACCAGGTGTGCAATTGCTATATGCATTCACCAACTGAGCCAGCTGTACACCATGCCCTTTCATTTATTACTGTATTCACACCAGCAGAGACGGAATTTGGCAGCTCTTGCTACTTCTCTGACTGTTCCTGAGATCCTAAGAGGGTAACTGAACCTTAGGGTTCAGGACATTCATCCCATGACCAAGTCCTAGTTCCTGAAATATGAATTAACCAGCAAGTCTGAAATATTAAATAAGAGCTGCTAACATCTGAGGGCTTTGTATCAGGAGCTGTTTTAAGAGCTTCACATATATTAACTCATGTAATCCTCACAACCACCCCTTTAACCAGAAAAGGACACTGTGGCTCTGAGAGAGTCAGACATGTACCTGTGATCACACATCTACTAAATGACAGTGCTGGAATCAGAATGGAGGCAGTCTGACTTCAGCACACATGGTTTTTACCATTTTGTTGTGCTGCCTCCTCTAACAAACATGATTTCCCCTGTACTAAACATGATGGCCAGTAAATGGGGAAGCCATGTATTTTTGCTCACCTCCCTCCTGCTGAGTTCTAAGGAAGGAAGGAAGTCATTTTCCATCCTGTCCATAATGCGTACAATATCCTCAAACACTTTCCGATACCTCCGTTCATCCACAACCTTCACCTGAAAGAAAACAAACCCTCTTTTCAGTCTTATATGTTCCTAGCTCATCTTTTTTTGAGATTACCTAACAATTTAAAATGGGTTGTTACAACAGTCATTTAAAATAAACTGTGGTGTAAATAACATCCTCAAATACTCTCTTAAATATCATTCCATACATAACTTTTACCTCAAAGAAAACAGATCCTTATTTTAGTCTTGTGTGCTCTCAGCCTGAATCTCTAAGAGTCTAACAATTTTTAAAATGTCACTAAAACAAATATAAATTAAAGTAAATATTACAGCATTACTCACTTTATGGTAAAGGTAAGGTTAATTGGGTAACATCCTGGGAAAGTTAAACCTCTGTGCTAGCTTGGCAGTCATATTTGGGAAGAATATTATCTTGATCCAATGTTAAGTTATTTAGTGGTGGGGGAAATGTGACAATTGTGGTAAAAATTATTTCCTGCATTGCACAAAGTAAGTGTCAAAACATACCTGATACCATTTCTAACACTGAACACAAAGCATTGAAACAGCAGAAAAAAATGATTAAAGTATTAAATTCTATTAGCTGCTATGCATAATGCCAAAAATCATAATGTCAATGCACAGATTATATAATGATAAAAGCATGTTAGTAAATAGATCCTGTGGCCATTTTAGAAAACAGCCAATACAAAATGCCCTAGATTAGAGTAAAAGTATGACAACGGACAAATCATTTCAACTAATAGATCAAAAACATCTCCCATCTGACACAGCACTTTCAGCTTCCCGATATAGCTGTGGTTTTTTCACTATTAAAGCTTCATACAGATCAATGCAAAAAAAGGGTCATAATTAACATAGCATTTTAACTTATTGAAATCCCAGTTTCTTTTGTGAAAAGGAAACTTCACAAATTCAATGCCAAAAGAAAAGGACTGATGCATTTAGAAGAGGTTGTAAATCAAATGTGGAAAATAAGAGTATCAAAGCTGAGCCAAATATCTCAAAGATTGGAAAGGTTTTTACATATCTAAACCATAATGCCTGGAGAACTGAGAAGTAAGCAATCACTAGTGTCATGAGAGTCTATACTATAGTGTTAGGTTATAAGAAGAATTTTATACTTTCAAGTATTTTTATAAAATTTTGCAACTTGTGGGACGCCTGGGTGGCTCAGCAGTTGAGTGTCTGCCTTTGGCTCAGGTAGTGATCCTGGAGTCCCGGGATCAAGTCCCACATTGGGCTTCCTGCATGGAGCCTGCTTCTCCCTCTGCCTATGTCTCTGCCCCTCTCTCTCTGTGTCTCTCATGAATAAATAAATAAAATTTTTAAAAAATTTTGCAACTTGTGTTTTTTTTTTTTTAAGATTTTTTGGGACTCCTGGGTGGCTCAGGAGGTTGAGCATCTGCCTTTGGCTCGGAGATGATCCCTGGGTCCCAAGATCAAGTCCTGCATCGGGCTCTCTGCAAGGAGCCTGCTTCTCTCCCTGCCTGTGTCTCTGCCTCTCTGTTTCTAATGAATAAATAAATAAAATCTTTAAAAAAATAGATTTTTTATTTATTCATGAGAGATGCAGAGAGATAGAGAGGCAGAGACACAGGTAGAGGGAGAAGCAGGCTCCATGCAGGGAGCCCGACATGGAACTCGATCCCAGGTCTCCAGGATCACACCCTGGGCTGAAGGCGGTGCTAAACTGCTAAGCCACCCAGGCTGCCCAAGAACTTGTGTTTTCATAAAGTATTTTACATGTGTCATCTTTTCACAAGAACCTGCAAAGCTACCAAAGCTACCAACGATTTCTTCTGATTGTTGAAAATATCAAGATACAAATAGATCAACTAAGTTGCTCACTGCCACAGTTAATACCAGAAGTTGTATCTGGACCTCTAGTACAAGATCCAAAATACCAGGTACACAACAGGATTAATTCAAGTAGGCAATACAGATGACTTGGCCTACTGCATTTTTTAAAAGCTCTCTAGGCAATTTCTATGTCTACCAAAGTCTGAGAACCAATGCAACAGATCCTATTATCAAGTACTGGGGTGGAAACTCTATCTCAGCTTAATCTCAGCCACCCCACAGAAAGTCTTCTAAAGTTAATTGGCCATTGAACATTTGGTCTCTTTTTTAACAGTCACTGATGACAATGGTGGTAAAAATATAATGTGGTTTTTAAAACCTCTAATCATAGCATGCCAAAGAGACCAAAATATGGGGTGGTTACTCAATAAACTCAAAGCCTTTTCTCAATGGATTATCAAGATCACACTCCTTAATGGTACATCAAGGATAATGAAGGGGAAAAACACCATAGAATGTCACTACCTGATATAACCCTTTAAAAAAGGAAATTACCAACAAAATTAGTATTTAAAAATGAGCTAGATGATCAATGAACTAGATCTTTTTTTAATGAGCTAGATATTTATGTAATAACATGGATAGTTCTCCAAGCCACACCACTGAATTTTTTTTAAAAATGCAAGCTGCAGACCAATACATACAGTACGAGACCATTTATAATATATGCACCAAAACACAGAACAATACTCTAATGTGTATGGCGCAACAGAAAAGCATATGCAAAAGTCTAGAACTGTGTTGTTCATGATAATAGCCAGAAGCCACATAATGTACATTTAAATTTACACTACTTCAAATTAAATAGAAAATTCAGCTCTCTTGGATACACTAGCCACACTTCAAGTGATTAAGAGCCACCTAAAGCTAGTAGTATTATACTGGACAGGACAGACCTATAACATTTCCATCATCACAGAAAGACCTATTCCTATTGGACTGTTGGTCTAGAGAGACATAAATTCATAACGGTAGTCGGCCTGGCTGGGAAGTAGGGGTTTGGGACAAAGGTGGGAGTGGGGGACAGAACAGGGATTAAAGAACTCCAGCCTTATCTGTAGATTTTGCTTACATTTTTATTTTAAAGAAGCAATTTTGAATTCCTAAGGAATTTAAATAGTATTAAAAACTAGAAAGGTAGACCTTTATCAAAGATATACAAAAATACACAGGAAACATGAAAATTTTTTAAATATCCTGCTAGGAGCTCTAGATTAATATGTAATATTACAAACATTCCAAGGTTCTGAAAAGAAATACAAACAAAAAAGCCAAGCATAGCTGATTAAACCAAAATGGTTAGTGTCTGGGGAAAGACATCCTTTTAAAAATGGATTAAGAGAACTCAAATGAAGAATACAGGGCAGCCCGCCAGTACAAATGAGAAATTAGGTGGGCTAAAATTAGTATCTAAAGGTTTATCTAGCCTATAAGTTCTTTGGATCTTATAGAGGCATTATAAGGTTGGTGGAAAGAACCTCAATAGGCTTAGGAGTTATTCAAGATTTGAATCTAAGCTCTCCTTCTAGTTGAATGCTTGTAAAGAAGTTATTTAAACTCATTGGTTTTCCATTTGCTCATCTGTTAAATGAGAAATATTTAACCCAAAGCACTGCTGCAAGGAGTAAATGAGATGTGTATAAATTCTCTATCACCATCTCTGGTACATACTAGCTATTATTTGAGAAACAGTATTATTTACAATTCTTTTAAAATTTCAAAATGGACAAAAGTCATGATTGCCTCGGTAAAATTTAGATTGTATTCTAAGACTAAGACCTACTTTTGTAAATAAAGGAAATACCCCAAAGTCATCCCCCTTTAAGACAGGAATAGCACAAGATATATCGGCGAAAATCTATCTGAAAAGCCAAAAGAATCAACACATACACCTAATACGTTCTTTGCATGTCTTACCTCATTAATCCTCATAAGTGGTACCATTGTCATCCCCATTTTATAGAGGAGGAAACTGAAGCACGGGGCTGTTACATAAATTTCCCATGGTTACATAGTTAGAAAGTGGTTGAACTGGGATGCAAGCAGTCTATCAAGTCCACCTTATTAAGCACTATATAGATTCTGACAGATTACATGACTGTTGGTCTGGAAAATCTACACAAAATAATCTAAATGGGGGATCCCTGGGTGGTTCAGCGGTTTAGTGCCTGCCTTCAGGCCAGGGTGTAATCCTGGAGTCCCAAGATCAAGTCCTGTGTTGGGCTCCCTGCATGGAGCCTGCTTCTCCCTCTGCCTGCGTCTCTGCCTCTCTCTCTCTCTCTCTCTCTCATGAATAAATAAAATCTTTAAAAAAAACCAAAATAATCTGAATATACTAGCTGTAATAAATCAATAAGATCCCAAGACATAACCTGCATACTATTAACATACTATTAATATGTAGCTAGAATATACAATGTGAAAACGAAAACTACTCACAACAGACACATAAAAATTCAGTAACTGGCCATCAATCCAGCCCAGGATGAAACAAAGTTAAAGAAAAATTTAAAACTTGTACTCTCGGGGGCACCTGGGTGGCACAGTCGGTTGTGTCTGACTCTTGGTTTTGGTTCTGGTCAGGATCTGAGATTGAGCCCCACATCAAGCTCCACACACTCAGTGTGAGATCTGCTTGGGATTCTCTCTCCCTCTCCTTCTGCCCCTCCTGCTCATGTGTGCACGTGCTCTCTCTCTCTAAAATAAATAAATCTTAAAATAAATTTTAAACTTATGCTCCAGGACAGGAAAATTTCACTAAAATTACGGCTAACAACATGCCTTTTTATTTTTTTAAAGCTTTTATTTATTCATGAAAGACAGAAAGGGAGAGGCAGAGACATAAGCAGAGGAAGAAGCAGGCTCCCTATGGGGAGCCCAATGTGAGACTCAATACCATGACCCTAGGATCATGATTTGAGCTAAAGGCAGATGCCCAACCACTGAGCCACCCAGGCACCCCAACAGCATGCCTTTTAAGGTAAGATACAGATTTGGTTGTATGTTCATCAGTCTATGCCTTTACTCCTGCTGTCCCCACCCCTCCACCTGAAACCTCTCTCCCAGAGCTTCCCCTCCTTACTATTTATCTAATGAGAGGCTACTCATTCTTTAAAACCTAGCTTCTAGGGGCACCTGGGTGGCTCAGTGGTTGAGCATCTTCCTTTGGCTCAGGTTGTAATCCTGGAGTCCTGGGATTGAACCCCATGTTCAGGCTCCCCGCAGGGAGTCTGCTTGTCCCTCTGCCTATGTCTTTGCCTCTCTCTCTGTGCCCCTCATGAATAAATAAAATCTTTTAAAAAATTAAAAATAAAAAAAGTAAAACCTAGCTTCTAATTATTCCTTATGTATAACAACTTTAGTAGGCTAAGGTTACCACCCAGCCATTATGCAACATGAGAAACATCTGTGTCATTAAAAGGCTTAGCACATTAAGAACCATATGGACAGCGTTTGGGAGGTTTCTCATTTCTCAATGTTGCAAATGATTATTTGGTTATGGTAACATTTATGGCTCAGTGAACTACTGATCTGAGTCTAAATGATGTTCTAAGAATACTTAACACACAAATAAATGAACAAACAAGTGTTTACCCCAATATGGAAGAGGGCGCTAACAGGCTTGTGGTCACTGGTTTTTAGTTCCATGTGACTCCGGTAATGAAGCTGATTAACATTTGTTCCTCTCCAAAGAATCCGGTCACACCAGGCTGGAACCCGACATTTCCCACTGCAAATAAAGAAAGGAAGTATAAAGGGAACATACCATACAAGAATGTAATACCTACCATACTGATTCAGACTGGGTTAGGCTATCTTTTATATGCTTCTCCTTCCCTAATGATTCCAACTATAATATTCCCTACTATATTTAAGAAAGGATCTGTGTCTGCTTGTTTGCCACTGAATTCCCAACCCCTAGCACATTATCTTGGGCAAAGTAGGTGCTCAATGAATAGATATCTAATGAATGAATAAACAATGCTCCCAAAATTAGCATTACATCTTTAACAACATTGCCCCAGGGAAAATATAATAGCCCCTTCTTAAAATATCCTCAGAAGGTCAGGATTGTATTCAGCACACTTTGCTCAATGAACTGCAATGACATTTCACAACAGACAGACAACTAATAAATAATCTAAATATCCAGGCAGCCTGGGTGGCTCAGCGGTTTAGTGCCTGCCTTCAGCCCAGGGTGTGATCCTGGAGACCTGGTATCAAGCCCCATGTCAGGCTCCCTGCTTCTCCCTCTGCCTATGTCTCTGCCTCTCTTTGTGTGTCTCTCATGAATAAATAAATAAATAAATCTTTTTAAAAAATCTAAAAATCCAATCCTATATTCCTAGACTGGGCTTAATTTCTGGAAATAATAATAGAGATTTCTCCTTTACACCTGGACTTTCATGACCAGTCTAGCTTCTTTAAATAGAGATGAACTAACATTTAAACAGCATGCAAATCTGAACATATAACAGCCCATAGATTACTAAGGTAGGGTAAAAAGCCTATTCATCATTCTATTAAAATAAGCAATACCCTGTACACCTGATCCAGAAGGTGACACAAATAAGTTCTTATCAGTAGCTCTTCAAGTGACTCTCAAGTCAGGTGATGGAAGAAACAAGGTGAAGTGTACAAGATATATCAGTGTCATTTTTCACTTGCTGGCCAACCAGCTCCCTCAGGCATAGGGACACAGACTCCTCTCCACCCCCACCCCAGTGCTCCGAGTCTAAAGAAGTTGAACATGCCCAGAGATTTTCTTTCTCTTTCAAGCTTCTGGGCTCAACCAGCTAGGACACCATAGGAAACAAGAGATAGTAGGTACAAGACTGTTACTAGGAACATACTGACAGGGGTGCTTTACTAGGGGTAATTAAGAAATCAAAGCCCCCCACCCTTAGAGAGTGGTTCTTAGCTTTCTCTGGCAGTTGAGAGGTTGGGCCCAGGCATCAGTATTTTTTAAGAGTCCCCCAAGAGATTCTAATGTGTAGTTAGGATTGAGAACCACTGTGCTGGAAGAACCTTTCTTGGATCACTTTCTGGTGTTCTGAGTTAAAGAGTTGCAAAGCAATTTGGAAAAAACAATCAGAACAGGATAATTGGTAAGGAAATAGGGATGGGATCAGGAAAGTAAAAACCTAAGTAAGTCTATTGAGATGATAGAAATAAGGCATTGCAGGCAGTCCATAAAACTTCAGTATAATTAATCACATAAGTAATACTTTCTTAAGATAAGCTCACCTTTAGTACACATGAATTAAAAACTCTTCTGTAATAGCACTGAGCCATTAAGTTTATGTCTCCTTCTAGCATGACTGAAAAAATTCCTAGCCCTTTACCAACACAGAGGGAAAGAAATAAGACCAGGCCTGAATCCACTCCAGAAGGAGGTTTTTGTTACTTTACCTGGAATCCCATCGGTCTGTTTTAGAATCATATTTATAAGTGGGGATAAACTTGATTTCACCTTCAGTGAAGTCAACAAAAGCTTTTTTCTGTGTGCGCTGAATATTTAGCTAGAGATAGAAAGAAGCATCATGTAAGCAGGGTAACACCATCTTAATACAAGTGATAATCAAGTTGATCAGCCATTTCTAACTATCTAGTTCCATAGCTTTTGCAAATGTCAGAATACATAAATAAAATCTCCGTACCTTATGAATTAAAATCTTGCCATTCCCAAGGCATCTAACTCATTCACAGATAGGATGCTCATTATAAGCACACTGCTAATTTTTTATTGCTAATAGTCATTGGGTAAAATGGAAAAATGAAATATGAATAATTGTACATTCTCCAAATTTGGGCAGAAATCATCGAGCACAATTTTAATTAAAAAAAAAACAACACACAAATGTTGAATGGATAATTCCAAAAGCCAAATTCAGTGAATTATTACGGATCGTTCTGAAAGTTATGCTCACTCAAATACTTTGCTAAAATTACCTAAACTCAGAATTTATTGCAACTGTACCCCCTTTGGAAGCATGACAGAAGAAGAAATGAAAAGAAATCCACCAGCCAACCTCAATATGAAGAAAGATACAGCCAAAAAAGGCTCACTATGAAAAACCATTCTAGTGCAAAACTCCTAAATTTTTACCATGTCTGAAGGTCAAAAAGGCTTACATAAGGATTTAAAGACATTAAAATCAAGTTGAAACATTTTCTTCCCTTAAGAAGCATTCACTTTTAGCAACTAGTATGCACAAGCTGAAGTAAAAATTCAAGTCATGTGCCAGGTTCCAAAGCAAATTTACAGAAAACTAGGTTCCTGAATATCAAGTTTTATATAAATGTTACCTAATCAATGCTTTCCCCACAGGTTTTAACATCTATAAGCCATATATCCCCAACTTCTTAATCAGTTCCCATTAGGCCACAGTCTGTGTTATTTGCCCCACACTTCTCTTCTGTTCTTCCCAATCCCCTCCCAGGGCCTCCCTCTGTTACCTTCATCCACACTGCTGCTAAGCCTGCCAAGTAATCACAGAGCAACTTTCCCTGTTCCATCTGCCAAACCACATCAACATAGCTGAAGGCCCACTTCCTCCAGGAAGTATTCTCCAATTAACCCCACCCATTCTCCAATTTATTGGATATAGATCTCTGGAACCTTCTTGAAAAAGACAATGAATAAATATTATATTTACTTTTTATCTCCCCTATTTCTATACAAGCACTTAATAAAAGCACTACAAACCTTGTGGGTATTCGCTGCATCACCAGTCACACTGTTTTCCCAGGACAATGAGACCTTTCCATCTATTCCTAGAGTAAGACACAGCTCCCACACACATATTTCATAAACCTAACAATTTTATCTGCTATCTAGGAAAGTACCTATAACATGAAATTTACTCACCTGGTCAAATTTCAAGAGTCTCTGAAGGTCATTCTTGTTAATAAGACTCTTTACTTCATTGGCATCAGGCATGCAAAGTCTATAGTTCAAATCTCCCAACCAGATGACAACACTGAAAAATCAAGAAAAACATGAACAAAGTAGCAATAATTAGCATAAAAAGTCAATCAGGGAAAATGGAGAGAAGAGAACTAGGTATATTATTGATAACGATTTATTTATCACTGAGACAAGGGGTTTAAGCTGTAATTTACCCTTCAGAGGGAAGTACTATCAACACATGAGAAAGACTAGGGATTACCAAATAGGTGGGAAGATAGGCACTCCATACATAAAGAACAAAGACAGGGAAATACAGCATATGTGTGGGATTCAGAAGCTAAGGAGTTAATTGCCTAAAAGAAGCATGTAGTTTATTTGCTGAACTAGTGCCAAAATTTTGTCTGGCTGCCTGCCAGGTCTCCAGGGGAAGAGAATCTGAACATTTTCTGCCTCTTTGAGCCCAGACATTCTGCAGGCTCTCTAATAAGGTCCGTGTGGTCTGAGTGACAGCTCTTCCCAGTCAGGACCCTAGCAAGCCAAACTAGGTCCACAGCTCTCTACTATAGCCAATCTCCCTACCCCTGTCCCAGATCCACAGTCCAAGTCCCAGGCAGGAAGGAGACTGGCTTGCCCCAGGATTCTTAGGCTCCCAATCAAAGCAACAGGCCCCTAGATGTCTTGAGAACCCCCATAGGGAAGACCCTGAAATTACTACACTAAAAGGGTTTCTCCTTGTGAGCTCTCTCAAGTTTTGAATGGGTCTCTTTGCTCATTTTAACTGCAACACGAAATTTCTGGAATTCTGAGGAAACAAATTTAAGGAATTTCAGGGCAACTTTATGACCATTAATGTCAAGGCCTTGACTTTGCTACCATGAAAGAGAATTGTACATGATCCTAATTGTTGAGACAATATGGTAACAGGCCAATATTACTACCCTTCCATACTCTTTCCTCAATTACCCTACTCTACTGATTCTAATATTCTAAACTATCTTTTGTTTTCCTACTAATTGTCATCTCAAACCACTCTCAGAATTTCAATTATGAGTATTAATTTCTTGACAACTAATCATTTTCTTCCACCCAACCCATCCCTCAACTGATTTCTGCTTCTATCCTTATTAAGTCCTATTCTCCATGAACCTTTCATATTATTCTATTGATCCATCATTGTCTAAATCTCCATTGCCCCTATTATTAATGACAGCCACTAAAAAGAATATAGATATATATAATATATATACATAATATATACACTAATATATGTAATATAGTACACACACACACACACACACGCACAGGCTTGAAAAGAGATCCACAATAGGATAATATAGTCCTATATAGTAAAGTGCATGTGTTTGTATGCATATAGAGAAAGGTCTAGAACAGCACTATTCAAAGGAAATAAAAAGCACATCACAAACGTAATTTTAAATTTTTTAGTAGGTACATTTAAAAAGTAAAAGAAACAAGTGAAAATCACTTTAATGATAAATTTCATTTAACTCAATATATCCAGATTATCATTTCAACATGTAATCAATATTGAAAAGCTGAGATATTTTAATTTTCCCACCAAGTCTCTGAAATCCAATGCACAGTTTATGTTTATAGCACATCTCAATTTGGACTAGCTACTTTTTAAAAAAAAAGATTTTATTTATTTATTCATGATAGTCACACAGAGAGAGAGAGAGAGAGAGAGAGAGAGAGAGAGAGGCAGAGACATAGGCAGAGGGAGAAGCAGGCTCCACGCAGGGAGCTCGACGTGGTATTCGATACCGGGTCTCCAGGATCGCGCCCTGGGCCAAAGGCAGGCGCTAAACTGCTGCGCCACCCAGGGATCCCCTACTTTCAAGTATCCAATAGCCACCTATGGCTACTAACTGTTACATTGGACAGCATAGTTCCAGGATACACAGAGAACTAACAGGTTCCTTTGAGGGACTGGCTGGGGAGAGCAGAGTAATTTCTACATTTATCTTTTATTATGTTTACAATGAACATTTCTATTTTATAATAAAAAAACAATAAAACCGACTCCAGTTGACAGGCACCTCCAGCATTACTCTCTGGTGCCCACTAAGAGAACTTATCTTACCTCCGATAACAAATCTGATTTCTCTGCCTCAAGGAATCCGCTATTCCCCCAAAACCCTCTTTGTGACCACAATCCTTAAATGGTAATCCTTCACTCTTCACAGTTCTATAATTTCCTATTTAATCTCTTCTCAACCCCACTATTCAAAGGCCAAAGGAGAGTTAACCACTCACTCATGTTTCATGATGTTCAGCTGTGGGAGGGTCTGATTTGGGACCACAAAACTCATGCGTGCACAGATGTCCTTATAATCTTGATTCCTTCTCTCAAAGTCCTCCACATGGGCAGCCAGGTGGGAATTGACAATGCAAAAGGTAGTGTTGTGAAACACAAATCTCACTGCTACCCCACCTTTGTTTCCCTGTTAGCAAGAGTAATTATTCACGGTTAGTACAAAGATGCAACTAGCAGTTGAACTTCACATGGACATAAATAATAAACAAGCTCATTTCCAAAGTAACTTGCCATTTTCCCCATGATTCCAGTGCCAACTGTTTCTGTAGCAACATCGCGGATATATCGCCACTGGTCCTTTCTGGCAAATATGAGAAGCATCATCCCAACAAGGCGGACTAGTTGAACCTATGAGTTTCAGGGAGTTAGAAAAGGTTCATGTTAATACCACTCTTTGCCACACATCTAATCCCACAACTAATTTTCCACCAAGAAGATATTAATAAGGTTCAAATCTGAGTCCAAATTCTCTAATTTCCTAGTGGACCCTATACAAAGGAAATAAAATCTCTCTGGGGAAGCTCTTATCTGACTCTGACCAGTAGAAGTTAAAAGTCTTTGGGGACAAGTTCTACACTCAGCTTTAGGATCCATTATTTTAATCACGTCTTTTTTTTTAATTTTTTTTTTAATTTTTATTTATTTATGATAGTCACAGAGAGAGAGAGAGAGGGGCAGAGACACAGGCAGAGGGAGAAGCAGGCTCCATGCACCGGGAGCCCGATGTGGGATTCGATCCCAGGTCTCCAGGATCGCGCCCTGGGCCAAAGGCAGGCGCCAAACTGCTGCGCCACCCAGGGATCCCAATTATTTTAATCACGTCTAAACCTACCAGGATATACTACCTCTATCCCAGCTTGCTCCTTTTGCCTTTCCTTCCTAGTTTCTGATTTCCAATTTCTCAAGAAATTAAAATTTATAAAATAGCAATCTTTTTTTAACTTTGACTATTTTAAGTCTGAGAACTAGAGCTAGAAATATGTCTGAAATATGTGTTAGTCAGGGACCTTTATGAGAGTAACACCTTCAGGATTTTTATTACCCATATCCACTGTTAGAAGAAGTAGATGAAAATTATTCAGATGACTGCTTTTAATGGGCTTACTACGGTAGCCATGTAATTAAAATAACTCTTCTGGAAACTTCTATCACATGCTTTCTAAAGACCAGCAAACTGGCCCACCTTACTAAAGTCAACCCTACTTTTAATTTAAAACAAATTTTAGAACTCATTTAAATTCTACAATACTTCTTGCTTATTCTACAGCATACCCTATGCACCCACATGCTTCAAACTGCTTTTCCATAAAGCATCTCATTCTGACCATGTCAGTGAACAATTCCAATCTTAAACTCTTAATGTTACCTTACAAGTAATTATTTTAAGCTAATTGTCATTCTGAGAGTAAAATTTTTTTCTCCTAAAAGCTACCTAAGCAATGAAAATATAGGATCAGAAAGCTCAGGAAAATTTTTTTTCTAGAAAATAGGTATAAAGGATTAGTCTGGCCTATTGCAGTATTACACACAGGGAAGAAGTCAATTAAACCATTCTTTTGGAATAAGTTCTAGATAACAAAATAACTTCTAGTGAGTTCTATTTAGGTGTCTATTTAAAAAGATAATTAAATGCAGCTTACTTTCTTATACTTGGCTTTGGAATGCAAACTCCTCTCCACAGCCATGGACCACTCTTGTTCTTTCACAGATTCAAAGTAGAAAAAGGCTTCCGTGCTCAAGTCTAGCTCTTGGAATCTGCAAAAAAGCAAAACAAGAAAATGTGAGATCTATACATATCCCATAATTACCTCTGACTACCTCCCATTTTCAGAGACATTAGGTGAAAAGGAAATGGAAAAAGAGATAAAATTTTATAGAACTGCTCTATTGACCCAGATGATCAGTAAGGACAAGCAGGTGTCTTATTTAAAAGACCTTCTATAAGTATATGCACATGTTATGCAAAATAAATCTTTAAAAAGTGGGGGAGAGGCACCTGGGTGGTTCAGTCAGTTGAGAGGCTAAATCTTGATTTTGGCTCAGGTCATCATCTCAGGGTCCTGGGATCCCTGCTCAGTGGACAGCCAATTCAAACATTTTTCCTCTCCCTGCCCCTCCCCCTACTCAGGCACTCTCATTATCTCTCAAATAAATAAATCTTTTAAAAAAGCATATGCACAGACTATGCAAAACATAAACAAAAAAAAAACAAATAAAAAACCTCCACAAATGATAACAGTGGAGCTTTTTTAATATATCCTAGGAACAGTCACTGTTGCAATTGACCTCAAGTCTCAGTTTGTATTAAGAATGCAGTTTTCTTTGCATTTTGAGAGGACTAGATGTTTCTTTTCACCATTTCAGGTATCATTCCTTTCTTACCTCACAAATTTGATCCACAAGTAAATTCTCACATATAGTCTTACAGTGGCTTTTTACCAAATAGATAAAAAAGAAAAAAAGGAGGGCAAAATGTCATATAAACTAATACCAAACATACAGCCAAAGGAAATTCCAGATGTATTCTTTACCCAATGCAGTAGATATCAGGAGGATTTGAATCACAGT
Organism: Canis lupus dingo; assembly: GCF_003254725.2. Taxonomy (NCBI): domain Eukaryota; kingdom Metazoa; phylum Chordata; class Mammalia; order Carnivora; family Canidae; genus Canis; species Canis lupus. Next base: position 101,250,728 of record NC_064281.1, on the reverse strand, counting down.
TCAGCCAAGGTTCCAACTCACTATCTGGAGACTGGCCATTCACATTCCACGTTCCAACAAAAAATCTAATACACAATACCAAAAAACTATTTTAAAATGAAGCTCAAGTATGAACCAATGAAGTTCTCTCTTCACTTTTATACAAGGGTATGTTCACAATAAGCCAACATAATTTCTCAAAATGTTTTGCTATGCACATAAGAAAAACCACTTGCATGTAGAACACAAAGGCAGTAGGCTTATTCTCTAAATTTTACATTAGGTGAATCCACAAAAAGGACCAAGTCTCCATTCAAAAAATACAAAGTTGATGGTTCCACCCAAACTTATACTTGAAGGGAGAGCTTGTAGATGGGAAAAAGGTATCTTCATGCTGTAAATATACCTAATGTGGATAACTGTTCCATAAGGAGCTATAGTTGAATCCAAAAACTCATTTCCTGAAGGATTACAAGGACATCTGTGTAGGAAATTCTGTTGAGGTAGATATAGTATTAAGGGGGAAAGCAGAAGGGAAAACTCATAATTGTCTTAACTGTTTACATACAAAAATAAGCATCATGGGGAATATAAGGAACTACAGGTTTTAACATAGAGATATAATTACAATTGAATTAGAACAAATGAGGCATAATGGGATAGCAAGCAGATGGGGCTGGAATCTTAGACTATTAAGGGTACATGCTGTTCACAAATAACAAAGAGAAGTGTTGCTGCTTTGCACACCGGAATATGCGCCATGCCACACCGCACACACCTGGTCCAGAAAAGATGCAAGAAGTAAAGGTGAAATGAAAAATATGATACAAAGAATCTAAGATCTCTCAATCAAGAGGACTGGGTAAAATTTTCTGTACTAAGTCAGTTAAGCTAGTGGTAATGGCAGACATTAATCTTCCAATATTAGTAAAAAAAATTCAGCAGACCAGAAAGATAAACACACTTGCTTAAGGAATGTGCTAGGAGACAATTCTCTAATCCATGTGAGCTTGATTTAGTTCTGAGTGGCTAGTACCATTAGTAGACACAGTATCATTAGTAGATAGAAAATCCAAGGGAAATTGTAGCATTTGCATTATGTTGAATATGTATATTATTGACCAATATAGAGACAGGGGCTTGAGCTAGTTGACCATTCCTATTATTAAGCTTTGATTCTTAATTAAGCTAATTAAATACCTTGAATAACAAATGGCCATTGTTTGCCATACCTCAGTAGGTAGAAAAGAGACTAACCTGAAAGTCTGAATGTTGACATACTCTTTCTCTCGCTTTGCCAGGATATGTTTGATGAGACCCTCCCGCTGCCCAGCCTGGGTATTTGGTACAAAGAGCTTTCTCATGGTGTTGGTCACTTTGGGTTGTTCCTTGTTAGAACCTTCTTTGTCACGTGGAAGCCTAGCAAATAAATGAGAATTTCAAAAGTGAAACTGCCTTATAATAAAAAGGTCTCCAAAATGAGAAATATGTTTTGACATAGGACTTACATTCTGTTCACTGAAGGGGGTGGGGGCGGGGGTTCCCGATGAATTGCTGTAGGATGATTTTGTGAAATAATTTTCTTGTCCAAATTCATAGATGAAAAATTATCCTCAAATCCAAGAAGCCCTAAAGTACACATAACCCAGAGTCGAAGGGGGAAAAATAAAAATAATATTCAACTTATTCAAGATAGACAGAGCTTTACTTTGATCAGTGGTTTTATTTGATCACTATTTGCTCAATGGCATTACCAAATATAAGGATATCCTGAAGGACTTGACATATTAACTAGAACAATAGCAAGTTACATAAATTCGTAATCTGAATAATAACAGCTAACATTTATTGAAAACTTAGCATAATGACTGATAATAAGGGATTTTATCATTATCTCTTTTAATCATCACAAAGACCCCACAAGGCCAGCATTATTAAAAAATCTTCCCAAGTTACAGAAAAAGACATGGAAGCTCAGCATTGTTGAGTAAATTGACCAAGGTCATACATAACTAGCAAGTTGTAGAATTGGGGTTTAAACCCAAGCAGTTAGGCCCTGGAGCCTGCAATTTTTACCACACTGCTAAGCAGGCTCCTGAGGAGCTAACATGCCACAGAAATGATCAGAAATGAACAGTAGTCAGTGGGCATGGACTCAGTAAAACCACTTAACAGGAGAAGGTGTCTAGGATTGACATTAATCCATTTTATCTTATCTGTCTAGATAAAATCTATTTACTCTTCAATGATCATAGCAACCAGGCAAAAGAGAATCGTCCCAGTACCTGAAAAAACAGGTTTGTCCTTAGTGTCTAATTTCTGGTACCAGCTAGATGAGTCCTTTTGCTCTGGAACAAGAAGTTGTGACTGAGCTAGAGAGATAAGAGTCATTGTCAGAAACAGGGGAGCCCTTCACTGAATGGAATTTACCATAACCAAAATTCACTCAGCACTCCTCAAATGCAGGGGCCAGCAGCATTCTTTCTTTTTTTTTAAGATTTTATTTATTTATTCATGATAGTCACACAGAGAGAGAGAGAGAGGCAGAGACACAGGCAGAGGGAGAAGCAGGCTTCATGCACCGGGAGCCCGATGTGGGATTCAATCCCAGGTCTCCAGGATCGCGCCCTGGGCCAAAGGCAGGCGCCAAACCGCTGCGCCACCCAGGGATCCCCCAGGAGCATTCTTGAATATAAAGGAAGAGACTAAGAAAATGAGGGCAACTCTGGGATCATCTGGGATCATATAGTCTTCAGTAAGTTGTCCATGCATGACACTGAAGATTCTGGAAAATGGCTCAGTGTCCTTATAGCTGAGTAGACTTGTTTCCTAACCTAATCCTGGGTTCATTCCTGAAGGCAGAAAGTTCAGCACCGAAGACTGAAGGGGTAATGTACTTTGTTAATGGCTGCTTGCCTCTGTGTCAGCATGTCAGCATTTCACTGCCACTCAAAGAACAGAAAGAAAACTGCTGAGTCTTGAGTTACCTTCCTGAGCAGCAAGGACCTCTGAGAGGAACTTCAAGCAGTGTTCCTCATCAGGAATTTCAAAGCACCGCTCTCTGATCCGGTCCCCCTGAATCCGAATTTTGCAGCCACCTAAAAAGAAGTGAAATTCACACACATATATCTATGGAATACATACTTTCTTGGGGTCATACTCTCAACTTATCAGTTTAACAGGAAAAGGTCCAGATCACAAATATTCTAAGATCTCTAATGTAGGAAATACGTCTACAGGATCAGGGGATTTGGTGTGGGGGTGGTGGAGGACACAATACAGGGAGAAAAATCTAAAGGGCTGATGAACTGGGTCAAGGAGCTGCCCAATTAGAGTGGTATGATACATACTAAAATCAGTGTTCCTATGTTCTGATATCTTTCTCCAATGTCAATGTAGGGACTAAATTCTAACAAAAAGGCAATTCCCCAACCATCATCCTCCCATCTCCTAGCTGGATATTCCTACCATTTCAAATCCAGATCACATAGTAAGAGTATCTGAAGCATAAAGGAAATAAAGAAAACAAGATGGTTTGCTCCTAGGTACAGACTGTATGTAAGCAATTGAATTTACAAACTAATTTAAAAAGAAAAGAATGGTGGGATTGTTTTGAGTTATTCTAAAAAGAAGCATCTATACCTCATTACCTCAAGTAAAAAATGCATGTCTTGGAAAAATGTACAAAAGCAATATAACGACCTATGATCAGGAGTGGTCTGGTTCAAGCACAGCCAATTGGAAAACAGTGGAATTAGCAGCAAAGTGATCTAGGACTTTAGTTTGTTATGTATATAACATACTGTATTCCTTTTTCTGATGCCCTAGTTATGATTTGTATCAATCATCTGGATATGGTGATCCAGGAAACCTACATACTTGTTTACATTCTTTTTTTTTTTACCGACTTAGTACCTATATTGCTTTCTCATGCCCCTGGAAACCATAAGCTCCTTGAGAGCAAGAGCAAGAGGCAGGCTGCACATACAGGTAATCCAACACAATACTTTTGATGATCTCCCAGAGTTGTCTGGGACTGAAGGGCTTCTCAGGACTTGGGACTTTCAAAGCTAAGACTGGAAAGTCCCAGGCAAACCAGGATGGTTGGTGACTTTACTGGTGACAATGCTGTCAGACTTCACAGACAGAAGGCATTTAATAGGCGACTGCTGAACCGGACTCCCTCACACTTGAAATGACAAAGAGATGAGAAAATGAAATGAAAATCCTAATTTCTTATTGTGGAAATCAACTTCTGAATCTCTCTTCGTCCTTTGCATTTCCTTATGTTTCTACCTTCACAGATTTAATGATTAGAAGAAAAGAGATAAAAAAAATAGAGAAAAATATGAAAAATACGGCACTCAGGTAGATCACAGATAAGAAAATTAGTGAGGGAGAAGAAAAAACGAAGGGCATAAATAAAGGCTGTCAATTATCACAGCCTTGAAGATACAGGGAAAACCTCCTTCATGGTACAAGTAGTCTTCCCTTTCTCAGATAACTTACATTAAAAAGAAAAGAAAAGATCAGTTTCTGATAGAAACTTAAACAAGAACACATATTCTCTTTCTCCCACAATCCTTGAAAGATATATTTTAGCAAATATAAAAAATACACTGACTCATTTAAAGGAAAATTCCAGAAATTGCTTACAAAATAACACTGGATGTTCTCTCACCATGCTGTGTGGGAAAGAGGACAAATTACTCCATGACCCAACTTTCTACTATTCTTCCTTCCAAAACCCCCTAGCCTCTTTGTGATCAGCAAACACTCCTATATCCTCAAACTTCTCTGATCATTCCCTGCATCTCTCAGTAATTGTCAACTATGAGTGTATTAGAATTATCAGAGGCATTTTTAGGAAATAGACATTTGGGTCCCACCCCAGCCCAATAAAGCAAAATCTCAGGGGGTGAGGCCCAAGTACTGGTAATTTTTAAAATACTCCGCAGGTGATTCTAATGTGCATCCAAACTGAAAATCAAAAAGCCACCTGTCAAGTGGCTGGTCCCTGGATGCTGTTTATGGTCTCTCACACCCGATGGAACTGAAGACTGGTGTCCTTATTTGTCCTAATGCCATCTCCAGACCATTCTCTTCTCCTCCCTCAGGACAAATCCTTTCTCCTTTTAGGTTCATCCATTGGGCTATACTGGCTTCTTCCCTTCCCTCCTTCCATGAGATCATGTACCATCTTCCCTAAAACTTCTGAATCCAGGATTCTATACCTGACTCATAAGACTTCCTCTCCACTCAAACTCTTGCCTTAAATTTGGGTCCCTTCCAAATTAGCACAGAAAACACAGTCAACATCTTAAACTTCCTCATCCAATGACCCTGCCCCACCATCTCAGCCACTAAGACCTGCAATCCCTACTGGGATTCCCTTAGATATACCCTGAACCTTTTCATCACAGAAACACCATCACCTCATAAATCTCTAATCCAAATATCCCACTCTGACTTGTTACTTCCAGCTTATTTTCCCATATGGGAACCTCCAGCCCATTGATCCCTCTACTTTCTCAGTATCCATTTGCTCACTCCTGCTTTCACTTCATATTTTGTCAAACAGATGTCATCATTAAACTCTGCTGCAAAAGCCCAGAAGTGCCTTATCACCCTACCATTCCTCCACAGTGCCTACCTGGTTAACTTTCAACCCTCAGAAATCCAGCTTACTCCAGAGGGAGTACACACACATACACACACACACACACACACCTATTATTATAAACTGATTATAAACTTCAATTGGGCCCTCTATGATAGAAAGTCATCTAAGTTTCTACAGTCAACTAGTCTCCCACTACTATCTGGAACAACCATTTCCCATCTCCTCATTTATCCTCAATTTTTGGATCTCTCTTCTCAAATCCTCTCATTCCAAGTGGATTGTTTCACTTCATGCTTCAGAAAAAATGGAAGCCATCACATGGAAACCTACCTGTATTTGTTCTCAACTTCTCCTTTCCCTTTTGATATAAGGAAGAGGAGTCCTTCTATGAAAGGCCACCACCTCTTTGACTTATAACCCCTCCGATTATTTCAGGAATCTTAAAATCATAATCATTCCCTAGACACCTCCTTTCAGTATCTTTAACCTCTCCTTTTCACAGACTCCTTCCCATTAGCATTAAATTAAATTGTGGTCTAAATCTTCCCTATTTTAGGGGTACCTAGGTGGCTGAGTCAGTTAAGTTGTTGCCTTCAGCTTGGGTCATGATCCCAGGGTCCTTGGCTTGAGCCCAACATCAGGCTCCCTGCTCAACAGGGAGTCTGTTTCTCCTTCTCCCTCTGCCCCTCCACCCACTTGTGTGTTCACTCACTCTCTTTCTCTCTCTCAAATAAAAAATAAATAATAAATCTTCCCTATTTAAAAACAAAAAACCTTCCTAGATCCCATATTTCCTTCCAACTCCAGTCCATCTCTACATACCCCTCCACGGTAAAGCTTTTTTAAGAAAAACAGTCACTACTTACCTCCTATTTCTCTCGTTAATCTATTCCAACATGACTTGGCTCCCATAACCCTTCTAAAATATCTTTGTTTTGGGATCCCTGGGTGGCACAGCGGTTTAGCGCCTGCCTTTGGCCCAGGGCGCGATCCTGGAGACACGGGATCGAATCCCACATCAGGCTCCCGGTGCGTGGAGCCTGCTTCTCCCTCTGCCTATGTCTCTGCCTCTCTCTCTGTGTGTGTGACTATCATAAATAAATTTTTAAAAAAAACTGTTTAAAATATCTTTGTTTTTTAAATTTTTTAAAATATTTATTTATTTATTATTTATGCTAGACATAGAGAGAGAGAAAGGCAGAGACACAGGAGGAGGGAGAAGCAGGTTCCATGCCAGGAGCCTGACGCAGGACTCGATCCTGGGACTCCAGGATCGTGCCCTGGGCCAAAGGCAGGCGCTAAACCACTGAGCCACCCAGGGATCCCCTGTTTTTTAAAATTTTTAAAAAGATTTTATTTATTTATCCATTTGAGACACAGAGAGGTGCAGAGAGAGAGGCAGAGACACAAGCAGAAGGAGAAGCAGGCTCCATGCAGGGAGCCCAACCTGAGACTCGATCCCAGGTCTCCAGGATCACGCCGTGGGCTGAAGGTGGCGCTAAACCGCTGAGCCACCTGGGATGCCCTAAAATATCTTTGTTAAGGTCACCAATAACCTCCAAGTTGCTAAATCCAATGGATCCTCTTCAGTCATCTTAGACCTATCAGCAGAAATCAATTGTTGACCACTTCTTGAATAATCTTTCCTGAAAGCTTCTATGATACTGTACTTATTTAGTTTGCCTCTCTCTTTGATCACTAATTTTTTAGTGCCCTTTGAGGTATCTTCTCCTCTAGCTAACCTTTAAAAAGCAGGGTTCCTTACAATTCAATCTAAAACCTTTTACTCACTTGGTATCAGCATTGTCCAATATGGTAACCAATAACCATACGTGCCTAATGAGTACTTGAAATGTGACTAGTGTGACTAAAGAAGTGAACTTCTAATTTTATTTCTAATTAACTTAAACAGGCACATGGAACTAGTAACTACCATATCTGATGCCACAGCTCTATTTTCTTTTTTTAAAATATTTTATTTATTTATTCATAAGAGAGCAGCTGAGACACAGGCAGATGGAGAAGCAGGCTCCCTGCAGGGAGCCTGATGTGTGGCTGGATCCCCAGACATGGGATCCAAGATCATGCCCTGAGCCAAAGGCAGACACTCAACTGCTGAGCCACCCAGGGGCCCCAGCACAGCTCTATTTTCAATCACTTCATTTTTCATGGTTTCAAATACCATCTATGCGCTAGTGGCCCAGACTTTTCTTCTGAGTTTCAAATGCATACATTCAACTGCCAATTTATTATCTACATTCAAATGTCTCAAAGCAATCTCAAACTAAACATAGCCAAAACTGAATTCATGACTCCTTCAAAGGAAAACTCATTCTTCCTGCAATGTTCTTATTTTTGCAAATAGTACCATCATCCACATTCATGCCAGTAACCTAAGATTCACCTCTGACACTTCTCTTAAACTCACTCTCATGTCTAAACCAATCCATTGATTTAACCTACAAAAACATTTATCAAATCTATCCATTTCTCTCCATTTATACTGCCACCATACTCCTATTCTCTAGCTTAAACATTAAAAAAAAAATATTTATTTATATTATAGAGAATGAGAGAGAGTGTGTGCACAAGCTGGGGGGAGGCAGAGGGAGAGAGAGAGAATCTCCAGCAGACTCCCCACTGAGCCCACAGGCTATGCAGCCAGATCCTGCTACCCTGAGATCACAACCTGAGCCAAAATCAAGGGTTAGACACCCAACTGACTGAGCCACTTCGATGCCCCCCTAGCTTAAACTTCTGACAGCCTCCTAACTGGCTTCCATGCAAATGATGACATCCTGGTATAAAATCCTTCATATTCTTCCCATTTTTTAAATGTAAAAATCGAAGTTCCTTAACATGGCTTATAAGATCCCACTGGATCTGGCCTTAGCCCATCCTAACTTGATGCCTAAGCTTTGTTCCAACCACCCTGACCTTCTTTCATTTCAAAGAAAGTACCAACATCTTTACCCAATTTGGGATCTTTATACATGTGTTTCCTTTTACCCGGCATAGTTTTCTCTCCCCCCATTTTTACCTCTCTCTTACTTAGCCCCTCTGGTCTCAATTTAAATGTCACTTAAAGAGGCCTTCCCTGACCACCATCTTACAAACTGTATTTCTCTTTGATAGCATTTACCAAAACTGCAATTATGTAAGAATCTATGCCTATCCGTTCAAAGCCTGTTTACTGAACTGATTCATGATGTAACATGACTACATTGCTTTCTGATATATGCCTAGAGCCTAGCACAGTGCCTAGTATATAAAAAGTATTTATATTTTATAGTATTAATTAATGGATTATAGACATCTAGTACCAAACAGCACAGAAGCAAGAACAAAAGCAGGAGCATCAATCTTATTTATGTTGTTCTCTACTGATTCTGCAGCACTTAGAACAGTCCCGGCAAACAAGGCACTCAACAAATCCTTGTTAAGTAATGAATAAATAATGAAGGATTTAATATTAGGAAATTAGTATAATACATTCTATCAACAGGTCAAATAAGGAATAATAATATAACCATCTCTATAAATAGTGCAAAGACATCTAATAAAATTGAATATACATTTATGATTTTAAAAACCACACAAATTAGAAATAAATGCAGTTTCTGAATATGGTTCTTAAAATACTCTACCAAATCAACAAGCAATCATGTCCTCAACAATGAAGCATCACCTGAGGCATTCTTACTGAAAATAGGAGCTAAACAAGGATTATCATCAATATTTAATACTGGTCTTAAAATTCTCATTGGTATAATGAAACATGAAACAAAATTAACAGTTATAGGTACTAGAAAGGGACAAAATTATTATTTGCAGATGACTAGGGCTGTCTATCAAAACCAAAAAACAAACAGCACCCCCAAAATTTAAAAATATAATTCTATAAAGTGGCTGGATAAAAGATAAATATCTAAAACTCAAGGACTATGAGTAAGTTAGTAGACCATGTTCCTTGACAGTGTCTTAATTTTATAAAGGCCTTAATTTGGCACATACCTATGGTGAAATATTAGTCATTAAAAATTATGTTTTTAGGGACGCCTGGGTGGCTCAGCGGTTAAGCACATCTGCCTTAGGCTCAGGGTGTGATCCTGGAATCCCAGGATCGAGTCCCACATTGGGCTCCCTGCATGGAGCCTACTTCTCCCTCTGCCTTTCTCTGTGTCTCTCATGAATAAATAAATAAAATCTCTTAAAAATCATGTTTTTAAATAATTTTAAATTACATGGAAAAAGGTCACAATATAATGTTAAATGAAAATATAGCACAAAAGTTACATATAAAGATTCCAAACATATAAAAATATAAATAAAAGACTTGAAGGAGATATGTAATAATGTTAACTACAGTAGTGGTCTCTAGATTACAGGAGCTTAATTTTAATTTGATACTTCAAACTTTTCTCAATTTTCCAAATTATATATAATGAAGATATATTTATTACATCAATAATCAGAAAAAAAATTTAATGTTTAATATCAAGATCCACACAAAAGAAAACACATATTTACATTAAAATCAGGCCTGCCTAGCAAACCCAGGGCCTTCCTCCTGCAACATATCATGTGCTTTAAAGGTTTATGTATGAAAAAAAAAGGTTTATGTATGAAGCCCCAGGATCCAGATAAAATCTGGTTTCACTGCAACCATTACTAAATGGGGAGAAATAACAAAGGATTGTATTCAAGTGGCTACTCAACTATTAACCTGCTATGATCCAGTAACTCAAACTCTGGCCAATTTCTATGTAGTAGAGACCAATAGAACTAATGCCATAAATAGGTGTTTATAAGAGAAAAGGCACAGCTCAGTTTAACTTTTCGGCTCTGGATCAAATATCCATTTCTAGAGCAAGAACAGGACATTTTGGCATCTTATTTCGACAGCAATGTCAGTCACCACTGAACTGCTGGGGCTCAAATTCTGCTTTTTCAGTGCTGTTTCTGCCTTCTTTCTAAGCACAGTAAGACATAGATAATAGCAAGTTATTTGCTCTCTTGGATACCTGCACAAGGCAGCAGCTGGGTTTATTTAGCTTTTCAGAATCAACCCTTAAGACTTCAAGAATCCATGAGCAAAGAAAAGAATAATAAGACCCAAACCAGAAAAATCCTACCTAAACTGTTAAATATAAATGAATGGTGGCAAGGATAGGGACTGTTTCTAAACAAAATTATGTATAACCCTTGGCCCCAAGCTAAGGGCTACACCCCACTCATCCAAGGACTCAACCAAGAGATAAGCAAGCAGTTTGATTTACATTCATGTGGTCACAAACTCTTTTCCATAGCAACTACCAAGTAGTCAAGGTAGCATTCAAGTGCCCATTTTCTCCTCTCTGTAATGCAGTACAATTAGATGATAAACAGAGAACAGCTTGCACAAAAAGTCAATAATGATTTGCTTCAAACAGATAAAAAATAAGAAAACTGAAACAGCGAGAAAGACCATGTTCTGTCACCATGCCTGAGGTGACAGAGTTAAATAAAAGACCAAAATTATTTTAAGGAAAAAAAAGTAGTCTAAGATAAGCAAGGCATCTCTAGTACAAGAGGGACTCTATAGCCTCCCAAAATGATATAATGAATAAAGGAAAACATTATGATTTAATATGCAAAAATAAAAAGTGAGTGAGAAAAAAATTTAAATATAACAGTTTTTAAAAAACATAAAACCACTCATAAACCTTATGTGCTTTCAACATTTTCTGGCCCTTCCTACAATTTCAATTCCACAGCAATGATTTAACTAATGGCAAAAATACTGATGGCTCAAAGAAGTTCAGCTTTAGAGAAGCAGATCACATCTTCAACTTCTAAAGGTTCTTGCCAGCCACCTGCTTTTTCTTATGTTTAGTCTAAATGTTTTGGGGGGACAAAGTTAATTTGTATGGCTGCCTTAAGAAAATGAAGAATACAGGATAAGATGGTAAAATAAAAACGTGCCAAAAGAGTTCTTAAATATAGTGGGTATTCAATTAAATATGTGTTGAGTGAAAATAAATTCCATTCAGAATAGTACTCACTGTTTGAAGCTATATCAATCAAAAGAGTTTCTTCTGCTTCTGAGGGAAAAGAAGAAAGACCAGAATCAGGGAAGAGAAAACCACTCATTACAACTAAAAGAAGTATATGCCTAAGTAAATAACTGCTTCTCTCAGTCACCAGTCCTAGGTCTTAGAAAACATTTAAAAAATCCTTTCCTTTTTTCTTTAGCATTTTTAAAAATGGATTTTGAAAGTACTGGCTTCTAAAGATTAGGAGCAATTCAACTATAAGAAAACTAAACTGAACGAATAACCAAATGGAATACCTCAAAGCAAATCAAGGAATGACAATAGTAGGCAATGTAAGAAGATGTTAATCCAAGTGAAGGTGAGTTTAATTCCCCTCAACTATAATATACTGATTTAATATAGTCTAGCTGTGTCATTTAGTTAACTCTTAAAAAAAAAGATTTTGGGATGCCTGGGTGGCTCAGCAGTTGAGCATCTGCCTTAGGCTCAGGGCATGATCCCAGGATCTGGGATCAAGTCCCACATTGGGTGGGCCCTCTGTAAGGAGTCTGCTTCTCCCTCTGCCTATATCTCTGCTTCTCTCTCTGTGTGTCTCTCATGAATAAAAAAATAAATCTTTTAAGAAAATATTTTATTTTTAAGTAATCTCTACACCCAACATGAGGCTCGAATTATAATACCTAGGGACGCCTGGGTGGCTTAGTGGTTGACTATCTGCCTTTGGCTCAGGGAGTGATCCTGGAGTCCTGGGATCAAGTCCCGCATCGGGCTCCCTGCATGGAGCCTGCTTCTCCCTCTGCCTGTGTCTATGCCTGCCTCTTTCTCTCGATCTCTCTCTCTCTCTCTCTCTCTCTGTCTCATGAATAAATAGATAAAATCTTTAAAAAAAGGAATTATAACACCAATATCAAGAGTCACATGCTCTACCGACTAAGCCAGCCAAGTGCCCCTAGATAATTCTGAAAGAAAGCCACGGGGCATCTGGGTGGCTCAGCTGGTTGAGCATCCAACTGTTGATTTCAGCTCAGGTCATGATTTCAGGGGCATGAGACAGAGCCCAGCCAGCATCCAGCTCCACACATAGGGCTCCCTCCCTTTCTGCCCCCTCCTTTAAAAATGAATAAATTTTTAAAATCTAAAACAATAAAAGCCAAGGGAAGTGACCCCAAAGGCCCAGAGGTGAATTACTTTCTTAACTCCAGATCTCGTCTCTGAAAACTGCCCAGTGATCTCATTTCCTCTGCCTCTGCCCTGTTTAGGATCAGAGAATACCTAAACTTCTTGACCTTCAGGCTACAATTAATATGTGAGGTCGGGCCTATCACACCTAACACGGAAGCATAAAACAGGGCAAAGCACAGTCTCTGAGCTCAGAGTTCTCTTTTCTCCCAGCTGGCTCTCCTGGACTACCTTCCTTACCTCCAGTGTCTACATGCAACCCATCTCTTCCTCTCTGACTTCCCTGAATTTGGCCAACAGCACCTGTACGACCCTCCTGGCCAGATGAACTATGGGTACTGGCTCATTAGGATTAGCCTGGATCTACCAGATGGAGTAGTCTCAACCTTTTCTACCTCCCTCACAAGCCTGGATTGTATATTTGGCCCCATTATTCAGTTACTACAGTAGCAACTGGCAAGGAGTTAAATTGTCTAATATTTAAAAATAGCCTCAATATTCTCACTAGCATGATGAAGCAAGGGACAACAGTGCATCAGTACATAAGTACTATAAGTTCCCTACTGTTCTTCAGTAACTTTAATTCTTTAAAACCCAAGTATTTATAGACTTATCAAAATAGATGCACAGGTTGAGAAACAGAAAGGATGTGAAAATTCAAGGAAGTAAAAAAAAAAAAAAGAAAATTCAAGGAAGTAACCATTTCTTTTGTTATGAGGAACTACTATATGTACACACATTTTCTTAGATTACAATCTAACAATCACTATCTATTTCTTATTAAAAAGAATACTAAGAGAAATAGGGTAAAGGAGACTGTAGAAATAGTACAAAAAGGTATAGTTAATAGTATACTAAAACCTAAGGTTGTGTTCTTTGGCTTTTCTCTTTCTTAAAGAGCTAGTATGTAATAAAGGGTGCTACCACCATGAAAAGTGAAATGACCACAGCAACTTACTATGGCATGCAGGTGCCTCATTCAATATGTCCTTTTCACACAGGGGAAGCTAAATGGCTATAATCTCATTCTTCTATAAATGTGGATGCTATTCATTACAAGTATTTTAAATTCTTAATATATATTGTATTAAAAAGTCATACCCATTTAGCATTTCTACTTACAGGAATAAATCTTAACGAGAGATGTGCAAGAAGATTTATGTATAGAGATATTCATCACATTACTATTTAAACTAGCAAAAAAAAAAAACCCAAATGTCAAACACAGGAATAACTATATTATGGACTATTCATAAAATGGCATAATATATGCCTATCAATAGCATGGAAAAGCAATCATAATATGAGGGCATGCAGAACACACAAAAAACTGCATATTGTGAGTTCTACCTGCCCTAAAAGTTACATGTGTAGAAAAAAGGAAAATGTTCAGTGTTTACCTCTGAAGGATGGGAATGTACTTATTTTCTTTATACTTTTTCTGTTCTTTCCAAACCTTCTACAGATATATGTATTACTTTTGTGATAAAAAAAAAGTTCAATGTAAAAAAAAAAAAGTCTAATGTAAATTAACAAAAAATCCACACAAGGTAAGATTCAAGTTTTTCAAGAAGCTACAGCTGATACAGAATGTTTCTTTCTGATGAAGCCAATGAACCCACTAGAAACATAATGCATTTGTTCTCCAATTATCAATTCCCTTCTAGAGCAATGTGAGATAACAGAAGCAATACCTCCTACACAAACCTCCCAAATTTTGAGTCTCATTGTAGCAGATGAAACAACAGATTTTCTGTTCTTTGTCCCCAAATTTGGGGGCAGGAAGCCAAGTATTTCCTCCTTGGAGTCTATTTTCTTATGATTCACCAATGTCAAGGTCTGAGAATCAGCACAATTGAGTGTAAGGTATTAAAAGCTAGTAAAACTTGTTGCCAAATGTTTTAATTTCAAATAGTGTGGGGAGAAAATGCTGAATGTGTATGAATCCAAGTGACCTTGATACTTTACAATGAGCAGTGTGTTTGTTAAACCCAAGAATGTCATTTAAATCCACATTAGGTCCATAAGCATAAAAGACAACCTAGACAGATAATAGACTACATACATCTCTAACTCCCAGTCGGGGAAGTAGATGAGACTATATACATATTTCAATGCAACGCTTCAACACTTACAAAGCATTTACCATCTTCTCAATGGTAGCTTAGTATTGTAATCATTTTATGCAAAGGGTAATACATTTCATGTTATGTGCAGTGACAAATTTAAATATGTATGGTATTACATAATGTAATAATGACCAAGGAAAAACACTGTAAAACTAGCTAGGCAATTAAAGCTAGTACCTTGAACACATTTGAAGTTGCTATTTATAGGAATGACCTCTTGAACACGCTGTTCCTTCTCGTGCAACTGGATTATTAGCCTAGGAAACAGAAGAATGCATCAACGAATAGCTACTGAAAAACTCAAACATTTAGCAACAAAATATATTGCTGTGTTGTTACACATATCTAGTCCATATTCATTAGACTTACTGTATCTCATTCCCTGGATCTGAGCATCATGACAGCTAGAAATTACTCTAAATCTAAGAGGATATTAGTAATGATCAATATCTGAATACCGACATTGTCCTATGCCATATATAGCAGTCTATGTCCTAAACAGTTTATGATCTTAAAAGCAAGAATTACAGTGCATTCATCTTTAGAGTATGCATACCAGAGTGAAGCGTAGTTAAGTGTGAACTCCATGAGGGCAGACTACAGTTGTCTTTTCACCATAGTATTTCTAGCACCTAACACAGTGCCTGACACTTAGCACTCACTAAAGTTTGTTGAATAAATGAATTAGAAATTTCATAAATTAGCTTTCAGATTATATTCCCATGACTTTTACCAAAAAATGATTCTATCTCTTCAAACAAGTATAGAGGTTCATGGAGAAGTAAGAAGAGGGTGCCTGGGTGGCTCAGTGGTTGAGCGTCTGCCTTCAGCTCAGGTCGTGTTCCTGGGGTCCTGGGATCGAGTCCCACATCAGGTTCCCCGGAGGGAGCCTGCTTCTCCTTTTGCCTCTCTCTCTGTGTCTCTCATGAATAAATAAAATCCAAGAGTGTCTATTCTTTAAAAAGAGAGAGAGAGAGAGAGAAGTAAGAAGAGGTGCACAGCCAGCTGGATCAGTTACAATAACCCATGACCAACAAGGTAGCAGATATCATAACTAGTGCCTTTATATTCCTTGTGTTTTTACTCTGGTTTCCAACTTCATGCTGGTATTTCTAGGTAAACATGACTGAATTTGCCCTCCCCACACAGTATGAAATAAAAGACTTCTAAATTCCTATGTACTCCTGAAATAATTTTTTTAAACATTTTATTTATTTATGAGACAGAGAGAGAGAGAGAGAGAGAGGAGAGAGGAGAGAGGGAAGAGGGGAGAGGGGAGAGAGGAGAGAGGGGAGAGGGGAGAGGGGAGAGGGGGAGGGGAGGGGGGGTGGGGAGGAAGAGAGAGAGAGAGAGAGAGAGACATAGAGGGAGAAACAGGCTCCTAGCAGGGAGCCCCATGTGGGACTCAATTCCCGGACCCGGAATCACGCAGAGCCAAAAGGCAGATGCTCAACCATTGAGCCACCAAGGGATCCCATGAAATATTAATTTTCATTTAGTACTTATCCTTAGTGGCCCAGATTCGAGATATGACCTACTGGTAAACAACCATTCTGAACATCTCCTAGCTCCCCCAAATCAAGCAGTCTTCAGGTGGTTCTTTTTGCCAGGAACACTCTTCTTTTCTCCCTGAGACCTAGCTCAAATATCACCTCCTCTTAGCAGCTTCTCCTAATTCCCCAAAGAGGAACCAGTACCCTGATCCTCTTTGTTTGCCCCTTTAATAGAGTATTTATACCCTCCATTGCAGTTATACTTATTTCCCTCACTGATTTGAGCTCCTTGAAAACAAAGACCCTACTATACTGTTTTGCCTCCTGCTAATAGATGCTTGATAAATATTGGTTGAATAAATGAGCCAGTTTAAACTATAAAGAGATAAATTTCTTAACATAATTTGTTCAATCTGACATTAAAAAATGTCACTGTTTGAAGGGTTTTATTTCTAGTTTGTTGTCTATAAACTTCCTGTTATAAAATAAATAAGTCATGGGTGATTAAAATAAATAAATAAGCACGGTGATTACTGTCAATAACACTGTATTGTATATTTGAAAGGTGCTAAGAGAATAGATTTTACAAATTCTTACCACAAGAAAAAATTTGTAACTGTGTGGTGATGGATGTTAACTAGATTTATTGTGATCATTTCACAATATATATATTTATGAATGAATTTTTATGAATTATTTATTTAATAATTTTTTCAGCTTTATGAATTTTAGCTTAATGAATTTTTTCAAATGTGTTAACTTTAAAGGAGATATCATGGAGAAAGTAATTGCTTAGACAAACTAAGGGAAATAAAAATATTAATGCTGTCCTTCTGCTCTGATTCTGCTTATCTAATTTGCATGAGTTCATATTTTTAGGTGACTAGAAGAATATGGGGCAGGCTCCTTTTTTAAAAGATTTATTTATTTATTTTAGAGAGAACATGTGCACATGAGTTGGAGGAGGGGCAGAGGGAAAGAAAGAGAGAGAATCTCAAGCAGATTCCCCCGCTGAGGGCAGAGCTGGACATGGAACTCAATCTCAGGACCCATGAAATCATGACCTGAGCTGAAATCAAGAGTTAGATGCTTAACCAACTGAACCACCCAGGAGCCCTTGGGCAGGTTTCTTTCAGCCCACAAAGTTCATGAGTTGAGCAAAAAGTTCTATAAACCCAGATGAATATCAGAAACGAGATAAAGACTGACAAGGCAAGAGTGAAGGAAGAAGAGCTTACTTTGGAGAAAAAGAACACAAAACAATATAAATCTCAAAGAAATGAAGATGAGAAATACAGTATTGGACATTAGCAGTAAAACATCGACTGGATTGTACTGTTAAAAGCCATCATGACGGATGCCTAGGTGGCTCAGCAGTTGAGTGTCTGCCTTTGGCTCAGGGCGTGATCCTGGAGTCCTGGGATCAAGTCCTGCATCGAGCTTCCTGCGTGGAGCCTCCTTCTCCCTCTGCCTGTGTCTCTGCCTCTCTCTCTCTCTCTCATGAATAAATGTATAAAATCTTTAAAAAATAAATAAATAAAATAAAATAAATAAAAATAAAAGCCATCATGAAACAGACAACATGGATGGACCTTGAGGACATTATTCTTAGTGAAATGTGTCAGTGAAAGACAAATACCATATGATCTCACTTATATGTAGAATCTAAGAACAAAAACAAAATCCCTGAAATCACAGATACAGAGAACAGATCAGTGGTTGTCAGGGGGGGATGGGTTAAATGGATGAAAGAGGTCAAAAGGTGCAAAATTCCAATTATAAAATAAATAAATCATGGGGATATAATATGCAGCATAGTGACAACGGTCAATAACACTGTATTGCATATTTGAAAGGTGCTAAGAGAGTAGATTTTTAAAATTCTTACCATAAGAAAAAAATTGTAACTGTGTGGTAATGGATGTTAACTAGATTTATTGTGATCACTTTACAATATATACAAATATTAAATCATTATGTTGTACACCTGAAACTAATATGTCAATTATGCCTCAATTTAAAAATGCAACTTCCCCAAAATCCATCACAAAACAAAGATAAACTTGGAATTTAAGTCAATTCCCTAATTTCTGCTATGTGTTAGTCACCAAATAAATTGCAACAAGAATAGGGCTAAAAATAAGTATAAAAATTCTTCCTAAATGTAATCATTACTTTCAGAACAGGAAGATGAAAAATAATAGGTATATGGCAAAAAAAATAGAAGTTAGAATTTGGTAGTTGTTAAACAGAAAAGAGTAACAAATTGTGAACGCGGACTCAGCATTATCCATAAGAAATACTTTACTTTGTTCAAGGAATGTTAAAGATGAAACAACAGGTGGCATCAAAATCCATTTTCCTTAGAAAAAATGAATACTGTTTGACTCTCTATCTCAAAAAAACCCTTATTTTTAATTATAATTCTATTCCCTCAACCAAATTTCTCCAATGGTTGACAGCAGGAACTACAGAACCAAAGATTATAACAGGCTTCAATTTCTGGGATAAAAAGACCAAAAGTAAAAAAAGTTCTGAGAAGAACCCAAATCAGGGAAGGTATCCATGAGACAAGAATCTGAGGATTATAGACAGTATGACAGTATTAGGTGTCCCCAACAAATTTTTCAAAAGAAACTTCTCAGTGTAATTCTGAAATTTTACAGGCTTCGAATCTCAAGTATGCTACTTCCTGTGAACAAGTGACTTAATCTCTCTGTGCCTCAATTCCTATATCTAGAAAAGGGGGATGATGATGAGAATATTATAATTTCACAGTAACCCTCACAGGAGAGTTAAATGAAGTGCTTAGAAGCAAGTGCTTAGAAGAGTACCTGGCAGATACCAAAGCCATTAAGTCTTAGTAGTTGATATACCCTCGTGCCTTAAGCAGAAATGGAACATAAGATTTTGATTTCTTTGTGAAGAGGACACAAATAAGAGAGCTACCACTCCAAGTTTAAAAGTTCTCCAAGTACAGGAGGCCAGATAGAACCAAGCATTTATCTCAATGCCAGCTGCTCACTTCTGTAATAGCTAACTAGAGCTCTAAACCTATCAAATCAAGGAACCACATCCTAGGCTGCGGTCTTCTCAACCACAGAATTTTATTTAATACTCCTCGTTTTGTTTTTACAGAAGAGGAAACCAAGGTGCAAAAAATTTACTGATTTATCCAAGGGTCACATCTCTCCATCTCATTCTAGCCTTTGGAAGTGGCATTGGTATTCCACTTTTCAATTCACATTTCTGTTGCATTTACTATTAAACCAGTCTTCCAGGGTTTGATGAAATCTGGGGAAAACAACATGAATTTACCACGCTAACAACTGACAGAACAGGACCTAGGGAAGAGCTACTTCATAGGCCCAATTGGCGTCCAGGTAGAGTCGGATCAAGAGTCTCAGAAAAGGGCAGGCTAGGTTAGTTAGTTAGGAATTTCTTCTGTGTTAATTAGACAGCATAGACACACTCAGTCTGGATGATCTAAAAGCAGAGACTGAGAACAATTGCTTTTAGGCCGAATCCAACGTTGGGAGAAGACGGGATATAAATGAACAACGATTTTTAAACTCTGATGTCGAGAAATCAATCAACAACCAAGGCAGGTGGCTTGGGCACACAGGAATAGGGTCTATGATATGTAAGTGGTCACCATGGATACTTTCAGGATAAGGCATTAGTGGAAAGGGAGTGAGATCAGCAGCTAAAGTGATAGCCTTTCAAAATAATCTTTTATTCAATCAGTCAACAGTATTTACTGAGCTTCTGTATGCAAGGCAGAGTGGAAGATAACACACACTGATAAAGTGCCAAAGGTTGTTTATATTTCTACACATTTCATTACTTTTTCTATCAGTCAAGTCAGTAAGTGAGGCAGTTACTGGCCTACACTAAACCATTACTGAATTAATATAAATGCCTTCAAGCAAGTGTAATAAGGGGGTGGGGAGACTGGAGGAACCAGTTGAATGGGGTTAAGGCACTTCTGTAAGGTTAACAACCAAGGGTTTCTATAATACTTTTACTTTTTGCAAACCACTTTTGCATTTCTTATTCTTCCAGTTAAAACTTCAAAGCCTGTTAAGTCAAAGGCAGTTAATGTTTTTATTTAACTGATGAGGACACCAAGGCCCGAAAGCATTACTGACTTGCCCAAGGTTACACAACACATGTCAGTTGCAGAGACAGGAACTAAAAACCCAGGCTTCCTGCTTCAACGCCCGCCTGTTGAGTCCTTCCACTGAGCCACACTGCCAGGAGAGATCTGGCGACTTGGAAGTTGGGGACAAAACCCCAAGGCTACAGCACTCGCACTTCACACCTGTGCCTGAACCTGTTGCCCACAAGGCTTCAGGGGGAGGAGGATGGGTGGCTTGTCGCGGTTTGGGGTTGGGAGGTAATGGCAGGCTCCCCTCCTCCGTGGGAATCAGGTGGTTACTTACTCATATTGCCCGTTCCTTTGGGCTAGCGTCAGGGCGCAGGGCTCCCGGAGAGTACCCTTCATCTCCATACCCTCGATAGTATGCAGGCACTAGTCAAGGGTCTCCTCCAGATGCGCGGCCAGGGAGAAGTGGCGCGGTGCGGGGTAGAGGGAGGCTCCCACCCCCCTGCCTGCCCTCCCCACTGCCCAAGGCATCGCCTCCCGCGCTGGCCCCCTTCCCCCGCTCGGCTGGTCCTCTGGGCCCGACCGCCCCCTAATCACTCCACCACGTTCTGCACTTCCCCCCGACCCCCACTCCACCACCACCACCCCACCTTGCTAGCTTCCCCTCCCCCTTCCCTTAGGCGGATACTGCAAGGGGCTGGGCTCCAACCGAGAGCGGCGGCTCCATCCCTGCGGACTCCGGGCTCGGTGGGGCTGCGGACTGCGGGCGGATCCGACGACTCTGCCTCCAGCGTCCTCACCCACCGTCCTCGGCTGCGCGTCGTTTGGGGGAACAGCTCCGCGCAGAGCAACGGGAGCCTGGAGCCGGGAGCGGAGCCGAGAGCCTAGAGCCCGACCCGAGAGAGAGCGGCGCCTCGCGCCCGCGCCGGTTTTCCAGGCCGCCGCAGATTTCGCCCCCTGCGGCCAACCTGCGGAACTGCAGGGAGAGACCCGACGGACCGGGGGCGTCTCGACCACGTCCAAGGAGGAGTGCGTTTTAAATGCTACCCTGTGACACCAGAATTGTTCTGTGGGCTTCGAAGATTGCCACAGAAACAAAACACAGCCATACCTATGAGAGAACTCAAATGTTTTGGGTCAATAGGACCCACATCATACGGAAAAAAAAAAAGTCCTCATTAAAGTTATAACCTACCGTACTGGTTATCCTACCTCTCAGATGTTTTCCCCTTCTTCTTCCTTCCACCAAGTAAATAGAAAAATCCCCAAAGCTCAGATCTTTGCTCTTCCTTTGTGCCCCCCCCCCCCCAGGTCCTCTCTAAGCAGACAACGACCAACTACACTTCCCAGGCCCAGCCCCCTTGCTTAACATATCCCACTGTGAACACAATCCTGAATGACAAAACTAACTCATCATTTACCACAGCCACTCAGGCTTGAAACTTCGAAGCCATGTGCTTTCTTCC
Source organism: Canis lupus dingo (assembly GCF_003254725.2). NCBI lineage: Eukaryota > Metazoa > Chordata > Mammalia > Carnivora > Canidae > Canis > Canis lupus. The sequence continues at coordinate 101,228,716 of NC_064281.1, read as the reverse complement.
TTTCTCCGAATTTATCTGTATCTAATTGGTCAACAAACGTTATTAATATTTTCTTCAGAATTACTTCCAGATTCCCTGTTTTCTCTCCATTTGCACCCCCATCACTTTACTGGTAGCCCTTGTGATCTCTCCTTTGACCATTTTGCTCTGTTGATAATCATAAGAACATTCTTCTCATAGTAATGTTTCAATTGTGTTTTTACTTGCACGAGAATCTACAGTGGACTAGAAAGCAAGACTTCTTTCAGAAGAAAATAGAAGAATATGTTTATGAGCTTGGAATAAGGAATAAGAATGACTACTTAAGACACCAGACAGTAGGAACAATAAAGGAATTGATAGATACATTTAACTACATTAAATTTCAAAATGCATGTACTTCAAGACAATGCAAAAAAGTTAAAAAACAAGCCATAGATTGAGAGAAGATATTTTTGATGCATTTAACTGATGAAGGATAACTTATGAGGTTCTACACTTCTAGCTGTCATCACCTTACAGAATTCTCTCCCACCACTCTTGGCAACTCACTCTGCGTAGTCACACTGCTCCTTGTTATTCCTAGAACTTTCTAGGCACACTCTTGCTTCAGGTCCTTTGCATTTGCTGTTTACCTGTATTCTCTCCACCTTTGGGTCTTTGCTCAAATGTCACTTTCTCAGTGAGGTCTCCCTAGACAACTTTATTTAAAATTGCAATTCAGGGCAGCCCAGATGGCTTAACCTTTTAGTGCCGCCTTCAGCCCAGGGCCTGATCCTGGAGACCTGGGATCAAGTCCCATGTCTGGCTCCCTGCATGGAGCCTGCTTCTCCCTCTGCCTCTGCCTCTGCCTCTGCCTCTTTCTCTCTTTCCGTGTCTCTCATGAATAAATAAATAAAATCTTTAAAAAATAAAATAAAATAAAAATAAAATTGCAATTCAAAAAAATGCAATTCAACAATTTCCTTATCCACTTCCATAAAAACATGCCTCTTCATTCATCTTCCATGTTCATTTTTTCCCATAGGATCTATTACTCTCTATTGTTTTATTTATTTTACTTATTAATTTTGTCTATTGTTTACCTTCCCCCACTAGAATGTAAATTCCATGAGGGCAGAAATTTTGTCTGTTTTGTTCATAGCTGCATTCCCAGCACGTACAACCATTCTTGCAACTAAGTATATTGATTTGTTAAATCCAATTTAATCAATATTAAAAATATTGATTGAATTAACAAATGAATTAGTGTCCAGAATATATAAGAACTCCTATAAACTAGTGAGAAAAAGGAAGAAATCTAGTTTAAAAATTGACAAAATACGTGAATATTTTGAATAAGCAGTTCATAGTCAAAGAAACCCAAATGACCAATAAAGACATGAAAAGATGGGGGCACCTGGCTGGCTCAATCTGAAGAGTATGTGACTCTTGATCTCAGGAGTCATGAGTTCAAGCCCTGTGAGCCCCATGGTGGGTGTAAAGATTACTTAAATAAATAAAAACTTTAAAAAAAGACAAGAAAGGATGTTTCACTTCATTACTATTTGAAGAAACTGAAAACTAAAAGGATGAGATAGTTGTGGTGATTTCACAACTATTGGTTTGGCAAAATTTTAAAATTCAGATAACACCAAGTGTTGTTGAGGATGTAGAACTGATGAAACTGATCTGCTGCTAAAAGGAGCATAAGCTGTTAGAACTGCTATGAAGAGAAATTTGACATTGCCTAATAAAGTTGAATATGTAATATGCTTCAACCCAGAAATTCCATTTCTAGGTATAGACCCGGGCAAAACTCTAAACTTGATGCACAAGAAGACATGTAAAAGAATGTTCATTGCAGGGGCACCTGGGTGAATCAGTAGGTTGGGCAAAGGCCCTTGGTTTCAGCTCAATTGTGATCTCAGGGTCAGGATCTCAGGGTTGTGGGATCGATCCCCACATCAGGCTCCACACTCAGTGCAGAGTCTGCTTGGGATTCTTTCTCCCTCTGCCCCTCCCTGATCGCTCCCCCCAATTGTGTACATGCACACACACACACACACACACACTATCTCTCAAATTTTAAAAAAAGAATGTTCATTATAGCACTACTTTCAAAAAAGGGAAGCAAATTAAATGTCCATCAGCAGGTGAATGAATAAATAAATCACAGTATTCATGAAGTTAAATACTATTTGGAAACTAAAATGAATAATTTGAACTATGTATTAACAGAGTTACATCTCAAAATATAATGTTGAGCAAAAAAAGGAGAACATGTGCAGTAGACTACTTATATAAAGTCTGAAAATATTATCTGTTGCTTATGGCTACATAGATATAATAGTAATAGTATATAAAACATGAAAGGGCATAATCATCACCAAATTCGAGGGAGGGAGTAGATTGAGACTAGGGAGGGGCAGACAGGGTATATCAACTATATCTATAATATTTATTTCTTTAAACAATCTGAAAGTTGATGTTGTAAGATTTGATAGAACTGGGTGGTGGGTATATATATTGGTTATATTATTTTATGCAGCTGTCTGAATTTGAAATTGTAATTGATGAAAATGAAAAAGAAAGAAGTAATATGTAGGGGAGGGTTAGCAGTGTCAACTGCTGCATGGAAAAATGAGGATGAAGAGTCTTTTTGGATGTGTCAAGGAAGTCACTGGAGACCACTAAGCAAGTAGTTTCAGTAAGTAGTGAGGATGGAAACAAGATGACAGGGAATTGAGAAGGGACTATATTGTGAGGAAATGGAAACAAGATCCCATGTACTGAAGTGGCTTGGAAATACAAAGGAGTGAAATACAATTTTAATTAAATTAATTAGAAGAGTCAAACAGAAATTCTTGACAAAACTTGAAGTCATTTATTTTATTTATTTATTTATTTATTCATTCATTCATTCATTCATTCATTCATTCATTTATGTATTCATAAAAGACGGAGAGAGAGAGAGAGGCAGAGGGAAAAGCAGGCTCCATGCCAGGAGCCTGATGTGGGACTCGATCCCGGGACTCCGGGACTCCAGGACTCCAGGATCATGCCCTGGGACAAAGGCAGGCGCCAAACCGCTGAGCCACCCAGGGACCCCCCTTGAAGCTATTTTAAAGCAAAGGGTAAGGAGCCAGAGAAGAGGGAGACATTTAAGATACTAGAAGAGAGAAGCCGAAAAGTTACAAGAAAAATCCCCCAGGGGTGCCTGGGTGGCTCAGTCGGTGATGCATCTGCCTCTGGCTCAGGTCATGATCTCAGAGTACTGGGATCAAGTCCCTGTTCTCCCTCCCTCTCTCTCTTTCTTTCTCTCTCTCTCTGCCCACCCCCCACTTGTGCTCCCTCTCCCTCAAATAAAGAAATAAAATCTTTAAAAAAGAAAAATCCCCTAATGATTGGGAAGGATAAGGATCCACAGATGGAGGAATCAACTTTAGGGAGGAGGAGAGAGATTTCTTCCTCATCATCTAAAACAGTGCTCGGCACATAGTGTGGTACTCAGATATTTGTTGTAAAGAATAAGAAGTTGTGAAGAAATGGAAATATATTGAAGTGAGGACACTAAAACTGGTTTCTCACAAGGAGGATGATGAATTTCTCCAGAAAAAGTAATAAGTGGATATTACAATAGTAATTTAACAGTAATAATCTTGTGGTTAGGGACACCTGGTGGCTCAGCTGTTGAGTGTCTGCCTTTGGCTCGGGGCGTGATCCCAGAGTCCCAGGATCGAGTTCTGCATTGGGCTCCCCATAGAGAGTCTGCTTCTCCCTCTGCCTGTATCTCTGCCTCTCTCTGTGTGTCTCTCATGAATAAATAAATAAAACCTTTTTAAAAAATCCTGGTGGTTAATGTTGAATATTCATATGACAGACACTCTCTGCATGGATTTACATACATACTTTCATTTAATCCTCACTAAATCCCTGTAAAGTAGTAATATTATTGTTTTCCATTTTAAAGGTTAGAAAATTGAGACTTGGAGACGGTAAGCAACTTGCCCATTAACTAGTAAATGTCAAAATCAAGATTCAAACTTAATGTTTGTCTGAGTTCAAAGTCGAACTATTTGACCAAACACATTATGCTGTTCATTCAGTATTAACAGTACCAACAGTGTTTATCAAGAACCCTCTTTGTGTCAGGCATTATGGTAATTGCCTTACCTGAATTATCACATTTAATTTGATGAAACTGAAGTTGAGAGAGAGGGCTTGGGAACTTGAATAAGGTGGAGAAGGAAGGAACAGGTACTACTGAATCCAGAAAAGTTAAGGGATTTTTTAAAAGATTTTATTTATTTATTCATGAGACAGAGAGAGGGAGGGAAAGAGGCAGAGACACAGGAGAGGGAGAAGCAGGCTCCATGCAGGGAGCCTGACGTGGGACTGGATCCCTAGTCTCCAGGATCTGGCCCCAGGCTGAAGGCGGCGCTAAACCGCTAAACTACTGGGGCTGCCCAAAAGTAAAGGGAATTTTAGAGGAGCGCCTGGGTGGCTGTCTGTTAAGTGTCTGACTTCAGCTAAGGTCCTGATCTTGGGGTCCTGGGATTGAGCCTCATGTTCAGCTACCCACTTATTGGGGAGTCTGTTTCTCCTTCTCCCTTTACCCCTCTCCCCACTAACGCTCACTCGCTCTTTCTCTCTCAAATGAATAAATACAATCTTTTTAAAAAATAAGGGGTTTGAGAGGAACAGAGAGAGTCCAGTTGGAGGCAGATAACATGAATTTCTATGGCTGTCCAAATCAGCAAAGGTCTGTTATTTTCTTTGTCAATGCTTGGGAGATGAAAAGCAAGACTAGAGAAAATATACCAAGAAGGTACAATAAGCTTGGGAATTAGTATAGCAGGCAAAACAGAAGTCGTGGGGTGAGGGAGTCTAAAGTAGCAGTTGTGATACATTGGAATAGCTGATCCTGGAATCAAAGTTAGGTAAACACATGTATCTCTTCAGCCTAGGGCCAGCAGAAAGAATGAAGTCAAGCTTAACCAATGTGATCATTCCCTATGTCTGATCCTGCAACAAATTATTGTATTTTTTTAAGAATCACTTCAGGGACTGTGCTGATGTGCTTCTGTAGGTGTTAAGTAATTTTTGTAACTTGGTTAAAATCATAATTTTTTTATAGATTTCTTTTTTATTGGTGTTCAATTTGCCAACATATAGAATAACACCCAGTGCTCATCCCATCGAGTGCCCCCCTCAGTGCCTGTCACTTTTAAAAAAGATTTTACTTATTTATTCACAAGAGACACACAGAGAGAAGCAAAGACATAGGCAGAGGGAGGAGAAGCGGGCTCCATGCAGAGAGCCCAGTGTGGGACTCAATCCTGGGACCCAGGGACCACACCCTGTGCCAAAGGCAGATGCTCAACCGCTGAGCCACCCAGGTGTCCCTAAAATCATTATTTCATCTACAACCACCTTCTGACTTAGCTATGGTTATGAATAATACCACTGTTTAGTCACCCCAATTTGAAACTTCAGGGTTATTGGTGAACTGCTCACCTTCATCGATAATATTCAAGAACTCCAGTTTTGTTAGTTCTATAGTAAATTCCTTAATGTATATCCTTGATCATTCTCACCTATCATCATCAGCCAGCATTTTGCCTAACTAAATAAAAGTCTTATGCCTTATGCTTTTATTTACATACTAGAAACATCCAATGCAAAGAGTTAAATCAGGTTGTTAAACAAAATTCAAATAAATGAAATTCTAGCTTCAAGAAAACATGAGTCTCACAATCTTCACCACCATCACAAACAAACATACACCACACACACACACACACACACAAATCAGTGCTCAGTGCCTATCTTTTATCTATTAGGCAACTGTAACTAAGAGCTTAGAATGTATAGGCTTTTTAGAGACAAAATAGTGAGACCTTAAGAAGAAAGTATAAAATACTAAATGAAAATGGGAAAGCTCAAAAATAATAATTTAATTAAATGGCTACAAAATATAACATATCATGTTCATTAATTATTAAAATTTCTATTTATTAAAAAAATCCACTGTCTTCAAAAACAATTTTTAGGTTAGATCTTCTCACTTCCCAAGAATTTCTGAGTATGCATAATGATTATGGAATAATCACAGTCATTATAAATTGAATTAGTTATGCACAGGCAAATAATTTCAAGAGCAAAATTACAAAAGCTCTTTCAAAAATTTATAGCAAAAATATAAATATTTAATGAAGGACATGGATGCATTTTAATATGTTTAATATGATACTGGCTGAAGCCTTGACAAGTAAAAGAGCTTAGGGCCTGCAAAGGCAGAAACAGGCCTGCTTAACATAAATTGAGGCTGGGAAAGATTTCGCATAGGTGAGTCAGCAGCCAGAGGCTGAAAGGCAGGCTGAGCAGAAATATAAATGATTCACAGATTTTTAAATCACCACTAGTTGAAAAGCCTCACTCTTCATATACACAAATCCAACATAGATACTGCTTTTCAGACAAAGCAGCACAAGAAGAACTCATTTTTATTTACATATTTCCATTTATACTTTTCATTCCTTACAGAATTTGGTACTTGCTGATTAATTCCCACCCTAGCTGGTTTCATTTCCTTTGCCCACCACCCCTATTTCATTCTCTAAGTCCAGACTGTCTTTTCTGCTTTGAGAATCCCATAGCCAGGTCTGGCATTGCCCACCCAGGCCTATTTTCCTTCTCCCCTCAGAAACTGGAGATGCTGAACTGAAAGAATATGAAATTAGCCTGGCATTTAAGGTTCCAAGGATTCTGTCCTGAACATATCTTTCCAGTTACTTCCCAAGACCACTCTTTACAAATCTTATGTTCTACAGGATTTTCCTTAAGAACGGAACATGTGCAGCAGTTAGTGGCAATCAGATGGGTGTACTCATGATTCAGGGATTCCATTGATCATTCAGCTGAATATTGCTAATTTGTCATCTTGGTCTTGACCTTTATAGAGTGTTAAATTTTTTTAATGGTAATAAGCTGTTTAATATATATCCATAAAAAAATCAAAGAGATGTTGATGTTGAAATACAGACCATAAAAATGATAAAAATTCTACAAATTTGCAAGGTGATACTCATCAGACCCATAAACTGCATTTATCTGATCAAAATTCTTACATGGCATGTAAAGCTTTCTCTTTAGTACATACTTCAAAAACTATAAAAGAGAAAACAGAGTTATGGCTAAACTCAACTGAGTTTTTGTCTATTTGTGACATTTAATCTACACTATGATAGATGTAGTGCGATGATCTATGGAGATTACCTAAACTCCCTTCTATCCTCAACCCTGTGACCCTCCTCGAGGCAGGGCAATGACACATGAGGCTGGTCTCACTTCCAACACAGGTGTCATGAAAGAAGGGCAGAGCATACTCTTGGTTTTTAGGTTATTGTTTTATGTCTCAGTCTAAGGTATAAGAGATTTAGGAAGAACACTTGCTGGGCAAGATGTGTTATGTTACTCCATCCCTCCACCCTAGTAGATTAGAGCCTCAGAACTGAGAAAAAGGCAAGTAGTAAAAAGGAACTTAGAAGATGGGATCTTCTGGCTACTATGAGAGTAAGCAGCATCGGGTAGCAGTAGGGACTATTCCACTAGAGGCCTGATGGGGAGTTGGCCACCTTAATAAACAGCAGTAGGGATGGATAAGAGGGTGACTGTATATCCCAAGGAAAGCTGGTGCAGAAAATATCAAGAGCCCAAGAAGTAGACATCTCCTCCCCACCATTACTATTTCAATCTTGCATAAATTTTGGAGTTCCAAATCAACATGAGGGCCATAAAAAGGGAAGAGGTAACTTTTAAAAAATTATTTATTTATTTATTCATGGGAGACACAGAGAGAGAGGCAGAGACATAGGCAGAGGGAGAAGCAGGCTCCATGCAAGGATCCCAATGTGGGACTCAATCCCGGAACTCCAGGATTACCCCCTGAACCGAAGACAGACACTCAACTACTGAGCCACCCAGGTGTCCAGAAAAGGTAACTTTTAAATCTGATTGAGTTTAACATGAAATCATATACACACACACATACACACACACACACACACACACACACACACACACACAAAACATTGAATTTCATTTACATGAATAAGGCTAGATTGTTTTCTGCTCTCAGGAAGAATGATGCCTTAGAAAGAAATTAAGTCCAGATACAGGCAGTGTTAGCTCTAGAATCTTGTCTATCTTGGTATAACTGTGTACCCAGCACCTAGCACCAAGCTCAGTAGCTATTTAATAGGTATCTGTGAAACGTATAATTATCCCTTGCAGAAAATAACGGGTGATTTAGAATTTTCCTGAGGGTGTTAAGCATCAAAACAAGTTGTGAAGTGCTGCCTTAATCAATTTGGCTATTTAATTTCTTATTAATGGTGTCTTTTCCCCAACTTTCTTTGCAACTATACCTGCTGGAATCCTATTTATTCTTCAATGCTTACCTCAAATGGTCCTTCCTTTTTGAAGCTTTTCCCCTGTCACCCTTCAGCTGGAAAAGAATACTCCTTCTTCTCAACAACAGTGTCTCTGTGTACCTCTTATAGAACTTCTTGGAACTTTTCAAGGCTTATCATGTATCATAATGTTACAGGACAAATAAGCACAGGATGAGTGCTAATAATTTTTATCTTCACTCCCCCACTATCTCTGCAGCACGTTGCAGTTATACTTTTTTAAGTAAATGTTTATAAAACATGTAGTTACATTTTCCATAGAATGCCTATTTCTCTTTCTTTAATGAGCATAAAACATATATGTACAGGTTAACAAATGATTATAAAGTGAACGCCCATGTAACTTCTAACCAGGTCAAAAAATCAAACACTGTCGGGGGGGCCTCACTGGCTCAGTTGGTAGATCATGTGACTCTTGATCTCAGGGTTATGAGTTTGAGCCCTATTTTGGGTATAGAGATTACTTAAAAATAAAACCTTTAATAAAAAAAGGAAAGCAAATATTGTTAGCACTTTGGAAGATGCCCCCAAAGCAGATGCCTCTCTCTCTGACCACCCTTTCTTCTTCCACCCAGAATTAAACAAGGGTTGGTACTGAGCCAACATACTCTGATGAGGTGTAAAAGCTTCTGTCTATTTGGATTAGTCAAGGCTTGTGCCATACCAGCTAAAATTTTTGAAGATCACCCCTGTACATAGGTAGCCACTATCTTGACTTCTGTCATAATAATTTTGTTGCTTTTCTTTATAGTTTTCACACTTACAGATGCAGCCATAAATGCCTTTGCCTGTTTTTGAACTTTCTATGAATGACATAATACAGTATTCACTCTTTTGTGTCTTGCTCATTTCACTCAATATAATGTCCTGTATGTAGCTGTATATAACTGCCATTTCCATTGATGTATAATATTCCATTGTATGAATACATCATAATTCATTCATTCTCCTGTTGATGGACATTGGAATGGTTTCAAGTATTTGGCTATGTAAATAAAACCTGCTATGGACATTTTTGTATATGGATTTTGGTGTACATAAGAATGATTATTTTCTAGGATATATTATCCTGGTAGAATCACTAGGACAAAGGTGTTGCAAGTTGGGCTCTCCAGAAGCAAAAGCTGAGATAGAGTATTGAGTGCAAGATGTTTATTAGGCACTAACACTTGTGAAAGAAAGGTGAAGGAAGTAGGATTGAGCAGAAGAAGAAGATAAACTGTGATACAAGTAAGACAAAGCTTGAGCTGACTTGACTTGGAGCTTTGGAACAAGTAGTGTCCATCCATGTGTTCTGTGTCGAACCTCTCTCAGTTACTCTCCTGCCTTGATCACTCACCCTGGGATGAGCATGACCTTGGGCAAAGCAACTCTCTATAGCTAAGGTAGACTCTCAAGGAATTGGCAGCTGGAGGCTATTTGTTGTTCCATTCCCCATACCTATGCAGAATGTCCTTCCTTGAAGGGCAATCTGGGTGACATATCTCTGCTTCTCCACCACAACCTGTGATAGGGTACATAAGTGTTCAGTTCTAGGTAATTATATTAAACTGGTTTCCAAAGTGGTTGTACAATTTACACTTTCACCTGTTCTATATGAGAGTTTCTATTGCTTCTCATCCTCATCAACTCTTGGTATTGTTAATCTTTAAAACATTTTAGCCATTCTAATGGATGTGTAACAGTATCTCATTGTGGCTTCAATTTGCATTTTCCTGATGACTATTGAAGTTAAACACCTTCTCATACATTTACTGCTTTGTTATGTCTCTTTCTTCCATTTCTCTTCCTTAGATAATGAGCGTTTTTCAGGTAGGAATCAGTGAGCACAGCCTGATGCCAATATTTGTATGCGCCTCAACCTAATGATAGTTTCCATATTTTTAAATTGTTCAAAAAAATCAAAAGAGTAATACTATTTCATTATATGAAATTCAAATTTTAGTGTCCATAAATAAAGCTTTATTGGAACCCAATCATACTCATGTGTTTACCTATTGTCTATGGCTGCTTTCATGCTACCACAACAGAGGTTATTGTGACAAAGACCTCAAGGGCCATGAAGTCTGAAATATTTACTATCTGGCCTTTTACAGAAAAAGTTGGCTGATCTCTATTCTAGGTCACTGGTTCTAAGTTGTTGTCCCTGGGCCAGCAGCTTCATTATCACCTGGGAACTTGTTAGAAAGGCAAATTCCTAGCCATACCCCAAACCTATTGATTCAGAAACTCTGGGAGTGGGGCAACCCACCTGTGTTTTGACAAGCCCTCGAGGTGATGCTGATGTGTTAAAGTTTGAGACCACTGGTCTAGGCGCTGGACAAAGATCTAATCCATTTTCTTTGAGAGCCATCATAGTCTTTCACATTTTGTTCTACTCGTGGTGGGTAAGCTGTAAAAGAGCCTTCAAAAGTGTTCTATAAATATATTTTTATGCGTGTGAAATCTGGCCAAAAGAGACACCTAGGTCAAAATTAGAGGAGGAAAAGTGGGAGAAACCACAGAGGGCAACATAAAATCTGAAGGATATATATGGAGGGTGGAGGGCACAGTGAAGGCTGGGGAGCCAGCCACTTAGCCCTCTTCCTTCCACTTCATTTCATGTAGCCTTTTATTTCTTATTTTTTTAAAAGATTTTATTTATTTATTCATGAGAGATGCGGAGGGAGAAGCATACTTCATGCAGGGAGCCTGATGGTGAGACTCAATCCCAGATCCAGGGATCATACCCTGAACCAAAGGTAGATGCTCAACTGCTGAGCCACCCTCAGGCATCCCTCATGTAGCCTTTTAACAAAGGCGAATCAGACATGGTCCCTGTCCTCAAGGAGGTCATATTCTATGTAGAAAAGTGTCCTGATCCTCTTCTCCCTCATTTGCTGCTTCTCTTCAAATCTTATCTTTGAGGAAGTGTAATTGACCCTAATAAATGATAATGAACAAAAAAAAATTAACTTGGTAAACAACAGTTTTGCTTTATTCTCACTTTAGTTCCGGACTGACTTTCTTATGTTCTGGCTTTTCCCTTGGCTCAGTCTGATGCTCAATGCATCATCTTGCTTTTTATCTTTTTGTTAACTACCATCCATTGAGTGCATATTACATGCTGAGACAATGCTAAATGTTTTACATTAAATCCTTATAAAGCCACTCTGAGTTAGTTTTTTTTTTTTAAAGATTTTATTTATTTATTCATGAGAGACACAGAGAAAGAGAGGCAGAGACACAGGCAGAGGGAGAAGCAGGCTCCATGCACCGGGAGCCCAACGTGGGACTCGATCCTGGGTCTCCAGGATCGCACCCTGGGCCAAAGGCAGGCGCCAAACCGCTGCGCCACCCAGGGATCCCTCTTTTTTTCAGAGGTAGGATTTGTGTGATAATTTTTAAAAGTAGAAAAATCCTTTTATATACACCTTAAAATGATAATGTCTAAAATGGCTCCTTAACCAGGTAACATTATTGTAAACAGACCAGTAATTTATATTTCTTCTCTTATTTTACATATTAAATGACTGCATTGTCTCTTTAGTATGAAACTGTTCTTTTCCTTTTTTGGCTCATCCTGTCTACTAGCTCCTACTCCATCTGTTAGGGATTATCTCAACCTGTCTAGTTTTGAGCAATACTTTTCAATTAATCTTTTAAAATGCTATGTATTCATTATATAAGTATAAACACCTTCATCAAGGAAAATTAGAAATAATAGAGGGCTAAAAATAAAAAAGTCACTCATAATCCCATTACCTTCCTACAACTACTATTAACGTTTGGAGTAGAACCTTTGAGATCTTTTCCTTTGTGGAAATCTATTTATGTAAACAGTTTCTTTCTTTATTCCTCTCTCTTTCTTTTAAAAAATAGGATCATTCTATTTTTGTTTGCCTTTTTTCATCCAACAATATATTAGGAGCTTCTGTGATCATGACTGCAAAGGAACAGGGAACAAGAAGGTCACAAATCGGCTCTTACACAGTTGGCCTAGGAGTGAGACATCTATTCTACTTTTATCTTATTAAGCGGAATTTGTTATATTGACTTGCCTTGACGAAAACGACCTAGGAAATGAAGGAAGACACATGATTATATAATGAACTAAAAAATATCTGAGAAAGACTACTAATCTAATTCTCCACTACATGTGGAGAATATGGCATAGTCACGTTTTGGGTGTAAAAATGGGAAATACAACTGAAAAGAATATTGAAGTGCCTACTGGTTAGGGGCAGGAAAAAGATAAGGCAGTGTTTAGCAGAAGTTCTCTGAGTGTATATTTTAACATAATCTCAACTGTTGAGACTCAAATACTTTATATACATGTAATGAAACAAATAAAATAAAAAAACTTGAAAAGTGGAAAAGAACTATATCTATTAGCAGCATATTTCTAGGCCAACAGGTGCATCCTTCCATAATCATTGATAAAGATTGCATAGTATTCCATTTATGAATGTTTTGTACAACATTTTGCAAACCCTTCCTCTTGCACATTTACATTGTTTCATTTAGGTTTTCCCCCACCCTGCACTCTAACTGTCCTGAGTCCCATTACCCTTCTGAAAATTTACTTTGGGCACATGCCATGCAAGAATCCCAAATTATCCTCTAACCTCCAACTTATAACAACTTTATGTGGAGCTAAAGCAATTATCTAGCCGTGCATACTACCAGAGCCTTAAGAGTGACAGTGTCTTCTCATAAATCCAAAAGGAACACAATGGAGATAGATGGCAGAAATATTTTTCAATAATTTTCTCAATATGATTTCTACTGTCAAGGAGGAAGCCCTGTGAAGAACAAAGAACTTAATAAAGGTGAAGTGGAAAGATGAAGTTTGGAGCCAGACAGTCTGGGATTTGAATCTGGCTTTTGTCACTCATTAGCTGGGAGACCTTAGATGAATTATGTTGTCTCCATTTTCTGATCTGTAAAATAGGGATCACAACATTTATTCCATAAAATTACCAGGAGGATTAGCAATATCATATGTCAGGAACCTAGCACAGTGCTTGATTCAATAGTGTGCGTTCAAGAAATGGTTGATGCATACTAGCCATTATGATGACCTTTTCCTCAATATATGGAGCACTGAGGAAATACCACATTTTCAAAAATGCCACCAACTTAAATGTCTTCAAGAAGAGTGATGAGAGGGGCGGCAGGGTGGCTCAGTTAGTTAAGTGTCTTCCTTTGGTTGGGATCTTGATCTTGGGGTCCTGGGATCAAGTCCCCCATTGGGCTCCTTGTTCCACGGGGCGATGGGGAGCCTGCTTCTCCCTCTCCCTCTGCCTGCTGCTCCCCTTGCTTGTGCTCTCTCATGCTCTCTCTCTCTCTTTCTTTCAAATAAATACATTCTTTAAAAAAAAAAAAGAATGGTGAGAAAGCTTACTGCTATGAACAGAATGGTTACTATAGTTGTAAGTGAGATACTGTGACCAGAATCCTTTGTACCGGCTTCTGAAGAACGTTGATCATGGGATCACAATGTAGTTTTAAGTCATATTGTGGCTTCAATGATAAATTACAGATACAGGATAAGAGAATGAACATCAAGTCTTTGACCTTGCCTTCATGAACTTTATAAACGTACTTAATAACACCATTGGACATGCCTTCTGGCAGCTACTGAACAAGTTTGGCTACATAAAAATGACTATTGGATAACTTCTGCAATATTCACAATCTGCCAAAATGGATGTATTGTTCAGTAGACTAAGATTAGTCTTGAAGTTTCCAAATATGGCCCCAAGTTCCTCCATAAAAGTTTGCTTTGTTCTTCTACCTTACTGGAGTATATCAATTAAAGACCATTTCAAATGAAAAGACAAAACAGGAGGAAGTAGTAGCAGATAGAGCAAGGTGTTGAGAAGGCTCAGAAACGAAGTGACTCTTGTTGAACAAAGTCTACAGATCATGAATTTTAGGCAGATTTGCAAATAAGGATAGCACATGCTCTGTAAATAGCAGCTGTTGCCACAAGCCAAAGGGCAATATTTACATGAATCCTGAAGCAAGGTCTATGGACCAAGCATTGACCTTTCCAGCCAAACTCATTACTTGGTAGCACTTTCAGCCATGCCATTCTGAAAAAGGAAATATCACATTATATATACATGGAAAATTGCCAGTGTCCAAACATATTCTGTCCCCCAAATTAATTTCTAGATTATTTTTTGGAACTTGGAATACGTTTCCACAGAAAAAGTGTCATAAAGGGATGTGAGTTTCCCAGATGTCCTCACAAAATTGCATTTATCCCATGACATAACTGAAATACTGGACATTGGCAACGAGAAATACAATGTAACAAAGTATCTTCACAAGCAGGAACACACCAACAGCTAACAAATATTTACTGACCTCTTTTCCTTTGAAGCCCCAGACAAGGAAAGAGGAATTCTATCCTCCTATAGCTACAGTTTGGTGAAAAAGAAATCTTCCATTCAGCTTGTCTAGAAGGATCGTTTTTAAGTCAGGTGGATGCATGCATTGCAGCATCCTTCTCTTTCACTGCTTCCTGAACTTCCCCACCAAACAACTTTTAGTGACTGAGAAGATAGAACAGGTGGTAGGGAAGGGATAGGATGTGTAACCAGGAGTCTCAAGCTTTTCTTTGGAGACAGTTCAAAATCTGTAGCTCATTCCTTAGTATGTCTGCACGTTTAATAGAAATAAATGGTGTTTCAAATGATCACTTAAGTGCCTTAAGTCTGTCCCACTTTTTGACTAAGCTTGATGCTCCAGAAATATGAACCATTGTTATACTGAGACTCCCTATACCTACTGCATAGTACACAGGTTGTACTTCAGGATGAGAAACAAGGGCAAATGATAAGCACATAATGAAAGTAAAATCAGAGCAAAGCTAGCACCACCAGTCTCAGTGGCACAATCACCTGTGTCTTGCTCTTTTCCTCTAAAAACTTGTAAGTCTCTATGTAAAACCAGTCTCTGGACAGGATCTCACAATCCTTCGCAGAAAGGTGTAAATGACCAATACTAGCTAAAATGTCACAAGGATTTTGCATACTAATGAGTGGCAGCTTAAAACAAAAAGGAATCTAGGCTATTATCCCCAGGAAAAAGAGGTATCTTTGGGGGGCCATTGTGTGCCTTCCTTCCATTCACAAAAATCACTTGATTTTAGTTGGTAATTTAGGAAGGTGTGTTGAGGGAAATTAATCATGATTTCTTTACATTCTCAAAAGCATTTGCTTCATTTTGGAAATCGCAGATTTTGTGATTGTAGTTTGGAATACTATTTTTGGTATGTTTTGCTGACTTTCCTCCCTAATGACTGAAATTTAAAAACTAAGATGTAAATCTTCCCGTTATTGATCAAAATAAGTGGTAAGAAATAGAAACAATAATATTTAATGATTGACATTGTATGCAGTTCCAACCTTTACAGAATGCTTTTATATCCACGATCATGCACATTACTGGTGTTTATTTTTTTTTTTTATTTTTTTTTTTTAAATTTTTTTTTTATTATTTATTTATGATAGTCATACAGAGAGAGAGAGAGAGGCAGAGACACAGGCGGAGGGAGAAGCAGGCTCCATGCACCGGGAGCCTGACGTGGGATTCGATCCCGGGTGTCCAGGATCGCGCCCTGGGCCAAAGGCAGGCGCCAAACCGCTGCGCCACCCAGGGATCCCCCATTACTGGTGTTTAATTACTACTTAATAACAGAGGTACAAAAAGAACACGCTCCAAAAAACTCACAGTAATTCAATCCAATTACTAATATTGGGTACCGACCAAGATTAGCCTTAGGTTCTGTGAGGCCCTTGACCTCGTCCTCCTGAAGGAGTTTTAAAATTCAGTGATGAAGGCAAAAGAAGGGCCCCTGCACATTGGCCATCCGAGAAGTACCAGAGTTGCAAATAGAGCAAATATACATACAGCCCAAGAGTCACGCTTTGCCTTGTAAGAGAATGTTTGCAGCCGCAATCAAGAGATTCAAGGAGTGCTTCTCCTTCTGCAGAATTTGCAAAGGTGCAAAGAGCACTACCAATTCCCCTTCGGGACCTGGGAAAGGGCAGTCCCCAGAGGGGTTCTGAGCTTTGCAAATGGTGAGAAAGACCTTTCACAGTGCAGTTACAGGCAGAGGAAAAGTTCTTTGTGCAAGAAGGGGAGAGCGCCCCGAGGTACAAAGAGCAGATTTAAGGGAAAGAGGATTCCTTCTGCACACATCTGCGAGGGGAGCTCAGGCTGACTGTTGGGGGCGTGTGGGAAAGGAGATTTTTTAGGGAGCCGCGGGCTTGTGGGTTCCCGCCTCCACCCTGGTCCGCGCCCCACACTCAGGCAACAGTTGGTCGTGCGGGGCCGGCCCGGGCTCTGGGTGGGGAGGGGGAGTCTCGCGATCGTTGAGGGGGGGGTGGAGGAAGGGGGGAGGGTGACGGGGGGAGGCCATGACGTAGGGTGGGTGGACGGAAGTGGGGCAGGGTTGAGGGTTATTTAAAGAAGGGGGGGCTGAGCGAAGGGGTTGGAAGCGGAGTGATTCCCCACCCTGCTCCATCTAGCTCTTTCCAGTGCAGCCACTGCCGCCGCCCAGGAGCCCTCGTCCCCTTCCTCGTCCCCCTTCTCGTTCCCGCTCCAACGCCATGGAGCCGGACTCCGCTGCAGTGGCAGCCACCGTGGCAGCCGCTAATGCGACCGCCACAATCGTGGTCATAGAGGACGAGCAGCCGGGGCCATCCACCTCTAAGGAGGAGGGAGCGGCCGCCGCGGCCACCGAAGCCACCGTGGCCACAGAGAAGGGCGAGAAGAAGAAGGAGGTAAATAGGAAGGGGGTGTGTGTATGGTGAACAAATCCTGAGCCGGGCCCCTCTGAGGGGCCCAAGCCCTGACCTTTCGGCGCCGACAGGTACCGGTGGAGCTCCGCGGGGCTGGGGGCCGAGGGCGCGCTGGGGGGTGGGGGCGGCGAACAGTCTAGCACTGGTTCCCCTCCCCCTTTCCTCCGGGCCGCCTGGAGGGCGGGGGCGGGGCTGGGCGCGGGCGCGGCGCGGGGTGGAGGGTGCCCGTTATCCCGGGGATTGGGGGTTTTGGAGCCCCTAGACAGCCCCCGGCCCCATTCACATTCCCGGAACTGGGGTAACGGGGTGGGGGATGGGGCTGTGCAGGAAAAAGCCTCCGCCTCTCCCTCTCCTCTCGCTCGCTCCCTCTCCCCCCCTTCCCGTCGGCCTCTGCCTGGGAAATCTGGGCCCTTCAATCCCACACCCGCGCAAAAGGGGTTCTGATTGGGCTTTTTTTTTTTTTAATTTGAATTTCGAGGTGCTGATAGTTGGGAGGCGGAGGACGATAGGAGAGACTTTTGTTTTTTTGAATGACAATGTCGACCTTTTAGGTGGCAGCAAAAAAAAACAAAAACAAAAACAAAAAAACATCCCTTGTTCGTTTGGTCCCCTCCTGCTGAAGCGGGGGTGTCACCCCGAGAAAATGAGCTCTCCGCGTCCTACTCGCCCCCCCGCCCCGGCCGCAATCCAAACCCCAAACTGTGGAACCGTGGACGCTGGCTTAGGAAAATTTCCAACGTGTGCACCCTCACCCGCTCCTGCCCCGCCCCCGACGGTATAGTGTTTCACTCCAGGGCCACCCAAATGGTCCCCCAGTCCGGCCCCAAGCCTTCCAGGCTTCCGCCTCCCTCTCCTAGTGGGCGCTGCTGGCTCCTGGACACACGCAGGGTTTTTATTTTTTTATTTTTTATTTTTCTTTAACCCAGCGTCGCTAGGATGAGCTGCTGCTAACATACATAAGGAGACCTCTCAGGCACCTTATTGAAACCAAATCCAGAAAATATGTATTCTCTCCATAAGGCACATTTCATATGGACGAGGACATGCAAATAAAACGAAGAATTTGAAATAAAAAATAGGATGGGGTATAAGGATTCTTGATGTATAATAAAATTGTAGAATGGATCATTTATGGGTGGATTTGTTTCCGTGTACCAGTAGGCATATCACAATTAAAAAACGGTAGGTAATTAAAATTACGCTTTAGATATCTCAAGTGGCTTTGTCTGAATCATTATCGGATATGATACGACCAAATTAAAAGCTTTTGAAGGAAATTAACACCTTTTTGCCGTGAATTAGCGTAATTGTAAATGCAGCAGTTGTTTAAGTGACATCTTTTACTGTTTCAAGATTGACTAAACAGGAAGACAATTGTAGTGGAAGTGAAAACCATAGAAAACATGCAATTTTTAAGATCTATACAGTACTTGGATCAGTAAGACAATATTGTGAAGATGGGTCAAATACCAAGTATCAATATAAAATCAATTAGTGAGGAATTCAGAAATGAATCTAGGTGTCTTTTATTTCCTAGACTGGGCAAATGTAAGGGCTAAACTGTCTTTTGTATGGCAGTACAGGTTGCTGAATTTCCAGATTCTGTAAATTTTTTGAATTGTGAAAAGATTCAGAATCAATGAAAAACTTATGTAACAAACATTGACTTGATATCTATCTATTCCTGAATTCTGTATCCTCATCAGAAATTCCCCTAAAAGTACCTGATTTGTTTGCTCAGCATAGGGAAATGAGGTGTTGCATGGCAGGAACTTTTTGAATACCAGAAGTTTTTTACTCTAGTCACTACATCTTTTTAATTTTTCCTGAAAAAATCTAAAGAGGACCAAAACATCCACTTAAGTTCTTCTGTTTGTTTCATTCCTTCAAATAAAGTTATTTGGCACCCCTCCAAACCTAAATAGATAGCTCACTCCCTTGCCTCCTTTAAGTGATGTACTGAAAGTACAGATTAACCTGTTCCTCATGTTCCTCAGTTATGCTCTGCAAATGATACAAAGGCATTTGAGATGCAGGAGACTGTTTCTCCTCAGTTTAATAACCACTTCTCAGACATTTCCAGTATTGTGTTGATTTTTTAAATGATATTTATCCCTCCTGCCTCAATTGTCAGGCTATTAGCTATCATTTTTTAGACAATCTACTTCCATCAGAAATAATTTAGGATAGAGGATATAGATGTTACAAAACCGTAAGACCATTTACAATGACTATGAAAATACAACCCCCCCCCCCCCAAAGTACAAGTAATGCAGTGGGCAGAGGGAAATAATTACACCTGAATAGTAAGCAAAAGAGATGTTGCTGCAGAGAGACTCATGTCTTATCCTGGGCTTCTGCCATCCTTTCTTTGTGTTATTTTTGTGACTTCTAATGGTCTTTCTCATGTCATTTGCTGCTGCTTTTATTCTCCGTAGTATGGCAAGCCAGATTATCAAACTTGCTAGAATTGTGTATCAAATAAAAGAAAATAGGCCCTGAATAAGAGCATTTTGTGATGCATAAAATAGATGAGAGTAGATTGACTTGTGACATTTAGCTGTAGAAAGATACTTTGGCTTATCTTTTGGTTCTTGAACTTACTTGGTTTAAGTGATAATTGGATAACCTGATGCTGGAAGTTGGAGTTGGTGTATTTGGTAATGAAAACATCAGAAAAAGGGTCATGGTCTTTAAGACAAGGCATCTTGATGATCTTGTGCTGTATGCTCATGGCATCTAAACTACCAGATGATAAAATCCATAAGAAATTAGAATATCTTAGTCACCTTTTATCTTTTCTTGTATGAGAAGTGTATTTTTGAAAATCTACAAAGGAGGTTTAGAAGGTAGGTATTTTAAAATTTGTTGTGGAAGATAGTGCCAATTAAGTAATTACCCACAGCTTTTAATAGCACTGCTCAAGATTAGGAATTTTAATTAGCATATAATTAAATTTTATGGTATTCTACCACAAGGTAGGCAAGAGTATTGAGTGAAATTTTTTCTAATTCAAGCTTTAATTTTTCTGTAAGTGAAATCTATGTCCCACATTATTAGATATATACTTGTGCATATGAAGTGAAGTAATTTTCACTGTTTTGAAAGTTGAAAACTAGACTTCATGTAGCTTTTCAAGTAATGATAAAAGTGATTTTTTTAAACACAGTTTTAACTTGTTGCTTTGAAAATAAAAGTGGATTTATAGTATATGTGATAGTTTGAAAGTATGGGGTTGAGGGGATTTTAGCACTTTTCTTGTCCATCCAGGATTATATCAAAACATCTCACTTAGATGATATATACATATGACATGCTTAAAACAAGATGTCTATTATTTAAGAATAACTGAACAGTATCTGATCAGTGCTTCAAAGTATAACCCTGACCAGGGTCAAATTCCATAATCTTAGTTTGGATTTTCTCAAAATAGAAATTTCAGTAAATGTTGGAAGACCTATTAATTAACTATTGGAGTCATGTCTTTCTTAGGTTTAAGATCACATTCTGTTGTTGATTTAGGACCTATGTTTTCAGGAACTGGTTGACAAAAGCTATTATAAAATGGACATGATTTCTTTAGTTTTCACCAACAGATTTGAGTTTTGACTAACACGAAGTCTGTGTTAAAACAGAAATACTCAAAAAAAAAAAACAGAAATACTCTTGGCTCGAGTGCTAAGGGGTATATTTGTGTTTTTATTATTTCTCCATTTCTTAGAGAGAAGGAGGTGTATTTTATATACCTATTTAAATTTACATGTACAAGCTTATCTTTACAAAGGATGGCATGCATGAAATATAATCCTCCAGATAATTTCATTATTTTTAAGAAGCTGATTTATATTCATTTTAATTAAATTACAACTTTTTACATATCAAAAGTTAATAATAGTTGATAGCTTGAGAAACTGCTTCCACAAAATGTTTCTGTGATATGGTTTAAAATTCTTTTCATTCCAGTTGGAGAAAATTAGCATAAACCAAAAATTTAAAATTGTACTGTTTTATTATTTAAATAGAAATGAACACATTGCATTACACTAAAAAGTTTAAATGTTCAGATTAGAATATGGAAACAATGAAAAGTGTCTTTTCAGGAACAAAAACCACAGTCTTCTTCCGAAAATCTGGCTTGTTTCCATTACATAAAGAAGTGTTTCTGAGAATTATTATTTACTTTCCTTGGGTTTTTTGGTTTGTGGTTGATAATATTAACATATTCTAGATTTTAAATCTATTCAATGGTTATATCTTCTTTATACTTTAAATTAAAAAATAGGTGAAAAGGCTCAATGTCTCACCTTTTGGTGTTCATTTGAATTAATGTTATTTCTCTGGCTTTCACAATTCAGATTTTTTGTTGGACCTCAGGTGCACAGAACTGGACTAATTATAAGCCCTGCTTCATGACATGCTCTCATCATTGGTTTATGTGTGGCTCATGTTCATTTATTCATTTAGTATTTAATTACTTTTTACTTTTTTCAAATGAGAATGCTGACTACTTTTAAGATCTTGCTTTGTAATTTGATAGCTTATTTTTTTGAAATTCTAGAAAAATGTTTCTTCATTTCAACTCAAACTTGCTGCTAAAGCTTCCAAATCTGAGAAGGAAATGGACCCAGAATATGAAGAGAAAATGGTAAATATATTCTTGGGTAGGACAGTGAATACTATAGTTGATGTTTTTGATATTGAAATATAGTTGATACTCAGTCTTACATTAGTTTCACCATAATTGATTTTTATAGAGGAGATGTGAAAGAGTGAAAAAATACATGTGTATATATAATGAATATTGGATCATAGATTTTACAGTTGGGAAGTAATTTAAGATATAATTCATCATAATAGGTTTTAAAAAAATTATTTATTTGAGAGAGAGGCAAAGAGAGAGCACAAGCTCCAGGGAGGAGCAGAGACAGAGTCAGAGGGAGAGTAACTCAAGCAGACTTCCCACTGAGTGGGGAGCCTGACTCTGGGCTTGATCCAGGACCTTGAGATCATGACTTGAGCCAGTCAGACGTCCAACCGACTTAGCCACCCAGGTGCCCCCCTCCAATCATAAAAGATGTTTGTTGAATAAATGAATCTTCTTGTTTTCAGATGAGAGAATAAGGATCAGAGAAATTTTATGCAATAGTTGGGAATAGACATCCTATCTCTTCACTTTTGTTCTGTGCCCTTTAACCCATAATAAGATTTTTTTAAAGGTTTTATTAATTTATTTAAGAGAGAGACAGCTTGAGAGAGAGTGTTGGGGAGAGCCAGAAGCAGACTCCTCCGCTGAGCAGGGATTCCCTACCCTGGCTCAATCTCAGGACCCTGGGATCATGTCCTGAGCCAAAGGCAGACAATAACTGAGCCACCCAGGTGCCCCTAAGATTTTTTAAAAGATTTATTTATTTATTTGAGAGACAGAGACAGGAGAGACAGCGTGTGTGTGAGAGCTTGAGTGAGCAAGTGGTGGGGATGGAGGTGGTGGAGTGGGCAGAGTTAGAAGGAGAGAATCCTCAAGCAGGGGCTCCAAACCAGGACCCTGAGATCTTGACCTGAACTGAAATAAAAAATCAGACGCTTAACTGACTGAGCCACCCAGGCTCCTCAGATGATTTTTAAAAAAGACTTATCAATTTATTAGAGAGAGAGAGAGAGAGAGAGCAAGAGCATGCACTCATGCACAAGCAAGCTGGGGGGGGGGCAAAAGGAGAGGGAAAGAATCCTTAAGCAGACGCCCCACTGAGTGCAGAGCCCAAACTTCAGTGGAGGGGTGGCTGTATCCCAGGACCTCGAGATCACGACCCAAGTGAAAACCAAGAGTCAGATGCTCAACTGATTGAGCTGCCCAGCTGCCCCCACATAAGATGTTTTATGCTATAGATACTGTATCCACTAAGTGAAAGTATCAGTGGCAACATCAGTATGGCTGAAAGAAAGCAGGTTACAAAGTAAGACTGATATATTTTTTTCTCCTCTTCTTGCTTTGGATATATTAATTAATGTTACATATTGTGAAATGTAGCATAGTAATACATTTTCTGAAGGAAAGGACATTTGCCCAGTACATGGAAATATTACATATTTAAGCAGTATAATCTCAGTTATGCCCACCTACTGCTTTGTCATATATTTAATTTAATTTTTATACACCAAAGTTCATATCTTAGCTTTCATTTTAACTAGACTTCTATGCCTTGGGATCTTTCAAAACTAGTGAATTTGGTTAACTCAAAAGAGAAATTAACAGGTAGTTGGAACTGATCTTTTTTTTGAGGGGTTGTTTTTGCAGGAACATTATAAAAATAAGTAGAGATGAAGGATATTTTTTAGTTGTTCATAGTGATTTTACCAAACTCCCTGCCTAAATGTCTAAGGTCACATCTAACGTAGACAGTTAATGTTTTAACAACTCTAAAAACAACATTCCAGTGAGGATAACATAAAATGGAAAGGTTTTGGCCTCCTTCCAGCTTCTGGTCTGAATATATTTGTCTAATTCTTGTGTTTATGTTAATGAACCCTTGTACATTTCTGGTGTTATTAATTATGCATCCTTCATTAGCAATCAAATATTCTCTACCCTGTGGTCAGAAAGTGATTGGGAATTAAAAAATCATTCTCATTTTTTTAAATCTAAAATGATGTATATATCTTTTGACCTTCTAAGGTTTTATAGTGAAGTTTTATTTTATTATTATGGTACAAGTTATATGCCCTTTTACAATTTATTGAGAAATTATTATATGTGCTGCCGAAGTGAGCAGAATTGAGAAATTATAATACATACCAATTTTTAGTAGTTAATATATATTAACTATTATACTTATATGTGTATGTGTATGTTTTTCCCCCAAATCCTGCTTGCTTTGAAGACAAACTTTTTATGTTATTAGCATAAGGTGCAGTTTTCCAGGGGCACCTGGGTGGCTCAGTCAGTTAAGCATCTGACTTTGCCTGACATCATGATATTGGGGCCTAGGGATCAAGCCCCATATTGGGCTCTTTGCTTGGCAGGGATTATGCAAGTCCCTCTGCCCCTCTCCCCACTCTTGTGTGCTCTTTCTCTCTCAAATAAGTAAAATCTTTTTAAAACGTGTGATTTGGGATGCCTGGGTGACTCAGCGGTTGAGCATCTGCCTTTGGCTCAGGGGTCCCAGATTGAGTCCCGCATCAGGCTCCTTGCAGGGAGCCTGTTTCTCCCTCTGCCTGTGTCTCTATCTCTGTGTGTCTCTCATGAATAAAAATCTTTAAATAAATAAAAAAGTGCAATTTTCCAGATCATTGTAATTGAAGAGAGAAATATTTATTACATTATTGTACCATGCATTGACAATATTTATAGACAAGAAGACACTGTATTCTAAGGTGTTAATTGTATCTAGATGCAATTTGAAAAGTCTAAGAGTTCAGTTAATGGTATATGTATATCATAGCTAATAATTTATATTTCTGTATTTAGGATATATCGTATGTTATGATGCTTTATTTTGTTCACTTGGGAGAAGAAAATCATTACATTTTACTTATTTATTTAAAGATTTATTTATTTATTCATGAGAGACACACAGAGAGAGGCAGAAACACAGGCAAAGGGAGAAGCAGGCTCTTCGCAGGAGCCTGATGCGGCGGGACTTGATCCCGGATCCTGGGATCACGACCTGAGCCGAAGACAGCCGTCTAACCGCTGAGCCATCCAGGCATCTCTAAATCATTACGTTTTAGAAAAAGTTTTTGCTTTTTGACCCTGACTCTTTAAGCAGGGTACTTCTTGTTGGGGCATTTACTACTGTTAGATCATTTGGCTTCTATTCAAATTATCTGAAAATGCCATTTTTGAATTCTGCTGTTTACTAGCTATGGGAATTTGGACAAGTTAGTTACTCTCTCCATATTTTACTTTTATCATCTGTAAAATGTAGATAATATTAGTACCTACCTCATAAGTTTATTAAGACCATTAAATGAGTTAATATGTTGAAAGTGTTGAGAACATAGTACAAAGTAAGGGCAATATAAGTATTTGTTAAATAACTTTGAGTAAAAAAGAAAATCATTATTTTTTCTTTTGTTTTGTATGTTAGAAAGCAGACCGAGCAAAGAGATTTGAATTTTTATTAAAGCAGACAGAACTTTTTGCACATTTTATTCAACCTTCAGCACAGAAATCTCCAACCTCTCCTCTGAACATGAAGTTGGGACGTCCTCGAATAAAGAAAGATGACAAGCAAAGCTTAATTTCTGCTGGAGAGTATGTTGGCATCTCTCTCTACTTTATTCCCTCTTTTTTCCCTCCCTTCCTTCTGTCCCCACTTCTCCCTCTCCTCTCATTCCCTCTTTGCTTACTGAGTATAATTTTGTATTAAAAATGGGGTTATTGTCAATGTAAATAAGTTTTGGAGGCAACAATTTTTTCTCACTAGGAATCAGTAAAAATGCAGGCTGGTTCTACCAACTTCTAAGCAAGACCTTAGATAACTCATTTTTTTCATGACAGATATACTGACTTAATTGATAGCTTAGTATTTGAGTTGAGTATAAAGATATTTCTTTTCAATTCAGCTACCGTCACAGGCGCACAGAACAAGAAGAAGATGAAGAGCTCCTCTCAGAGAGTCGGAAAACATCTAATGTCTGTGTTAGATTCGAGGTATCACCTTCATGTAAGTATCTCATTGCGTTGGTGTTTTTTTTCAATTAGGTTTTAGAAAAATATTCTTGATTGTATTTAACAAAAGTATGAAACGTCTTGATCTCTTTTTCAGATGTGAAAGGAGGACCACTGAGAGATTATCAGATTCGAGGGCTGAACTGGTTGATCTCTCTGTATGAAAATGGAGTCAATGGTATCTTGGCAGATGAAATGGTAAGGAGTTGATAGCTAAAAACACAATCTTAGTAATGATTTTTATGTAAATTTGAAATACCTGAGCTGTATTGCCTTAGGCTTAGAGTCTAATTGCTTTATTTAGTTAGAATGTAAAGGGCATTTGTAAACTCTAGAACTGTTTCTTTAAATAACCTTGAGAACATATACTTTCACAGGCTACAAAATTCTTAGTGTGATTTGCTTATAGGTTTAAAAAACCTCCCTGTAATTTTGATTTTGTTTGCACTTTGGCTTCCAGGAAACTCAGAGCCAGAATTAATGCCAAAATCGAGCCCCTGTGGAATGTAATGGCAGGCCCATTGTGTCTTTTGTGCCTTTTTCTATTCTATATCTTCTAATCTTTTCTTGGCCCTTCTTTATTTCTATTTTACCATTAATTTATCTTCCATGTTTTCATTGTAGGCTACCTGAAACATATTTTCTTTGTAGGTGACCTGAAATCCTTTTGGTAGTAAAGTGGGGGTATATAAAGTAAATACTAAATGTGTGAATGAATAAATCGAACAATAAATGATGAAAGCATGAATCAATGAATGTAAGAACCTCAATGCGTGAGCAGTCAGAAAGTGAATAGATAGAATAATGAAAAAAAGTAAAGAGCAATGTTGAGTCCTGATGTAGCATAGTGCCAGATAGAGCCTGAGAAGTAAGCTAAGGAATGATGGTCATATAAATAAAATGACCAAAGAAAGAAAGAAAGGCTATTTAAGATGCTGATTCCACCAGATCAGGGAGTATATGAAGGCTTAGATTGGTATTTTAAGACCAAATGAATAAGATAGGATTTAAGAGAGGGCAGGGGGGCAGTTCTAGATCTTTATGACCCAGTGATATTCATATTTATGTGACTCTGGAGCCATATTTGCTATCACTCTTACCCAGAAGAGCCACATGACTATTTATGTTCTATAACATGTAGTGTAGTAGTTGGTCCCATAGATGCTGGGCAACCGTTAGCTGTGTGGCAAGAGGTCCTTTAAATCAAGGGTCTGTAGCTCCTTATATTTAGTATTCTGGGCTGGAGACTACAGTTAACTCAGAGGGGGAGGAGCTTGGTTAATTGGATAACAGAAAGATCAGGAGGATTATTGGCCCCAAGCTCCTCTTGGCTGCAGCCTAAATATGAAGGATTTAAAGATCCTTCATATTGAATTTGTGCTGACACCAGATACTTTTTAATTATTAAAAAAGGGAAAGATACTTTAAGGAGTGTAGAAAATCTGGAAAAAAGTCAAGGAAAAATTGAAAGTATTTTTTTTTATTTTTTTTATTTATTTATGATAGTTACAGAGAGAGAGAGAGAGAGGCAGAGACACAGGCAGAGGGAGAAGCAGGCTCCATGCACCGGGAGCCCGATGTGGGATTCGATCCTGGGTCTCCAGGATCGCGCCCTGGGCCAAAGGCAGGCGCCAAACCGCTGCGCCACCCAGGGATCCCGAAAAATTGAAAGTAAATTGTAATTCTGCTACCTAGAAATAACCATAGTTGACATTTTGGTATATTTCATTTTAGTATTTTAACTCCAGATGTATTTATTTTACATAGCTGAGATCATATTGTACATATAAGTTGGTATTCTGATTTCTTCACATTCATACTTATTTTCTACATAATTCAAATATTTATTTATTTTTATTTTTTTTAATTCAAATATTTATAAAATAATTACTGTGTAATAATTAATCTGGGGGAATTACCATAATTCATTTCCTCCCTTATTGCGGGTCATTTGGGTTGATGTGTAGTATATATATAGTACATATTGTGTGTATTTAGCATATATGGGTTGGTATATGTGTGTATTTGGTACATAATAATACTGTTTTGAGAACACTTGTAATTTACTTTTTTTGCACCTTTCCAGTTATTTCCATAGGATTCCTAAAAATGGAATTACTTAAAAGAAATTTTAAGTATTTTAAGTTTTTTTTTAAAGATTTTATTTAAAAAAATTTTATTTATTCATGAGAGACACAGAGAGAGAGAGAGACAGAGACACAGGCAGAGGGAGAAGCAGGCTCCATGCAGAGACCCCGATGTGGGACTCGATCCTGATCCTGGGGCTCCAGGATCACACCCTGGGCTGAAGGCAGCGCTAAACCACTGAGCCACCAGGGCTGCCCTATTTTAAGGTTTGGTGCATCTCCTTAAATGAAATATTAGGATAAACCCTATATAATAGTTTAAACCTAGGCTTATCAAAGCAAATATATAGCTTGCATAGAGATAAAGCCAGAAACTCTTTTAAAAGCCACACAGTATAGGATATCTCTTGTTGGTTAGGTGGCAAGTTCATGGTGTTCAATATGTTATTTTTTAAAAAGTTCACCAGACCGGTTGATCTCTAAGGCCCCTTCTGGCTGCAGAGTTCTTTTATGTTCTGGTTCTTTTATGGTTCTGTAGGTCTTCAAGGGTGTGAGATGCAAGTACAGAGAGCCACAAGTCCCTTGAGATGCATAGTCTGAATATTTCATGCCTGGGCTGTAATAATGTTGGGGACAGTGGGAAATAAAGATCAGTGTCTGAGCAGGCTGGTAAAGGGAATGAGTGTGAAACACATACATACAAAAATACTAATTTTGCCGCTAGAAGAAATGATAAAGTAGACTGCTTGTTCCTTTAAGAGGAGCAACATGGGCAGCCCAGGTGGCTCAGTGGTTTAGCACTGCCTTTAGCCCAGGGCCTGATCCTGGAGACCTGGGATTGAGTCCCAGGTCGGGCTCCCTGCATGGAGCCCGCTTCTTCCTCTGCCTGTGTCTCTGCCTCTTTGTCTTTCATGAATAAATAAAATCTTAAATTAAAAAGGAGGAGCAACAAAGCAGCTTTCTACTTGCAAGTTCCTGGTTTCTTTTTGTGCACACAGTAAGTACGAATTGCAATGGTTATTCACTTAAAAAACAAAACAAAACAAACAAAAAAAAACAAAAACAAAAAAAACAAAGATCTTTAAATTTTTCCCTATATGACATAGTTGGCAAATGTCTTTTGTAATGTTACCACTAACAAAATGTTTCATTAAATAAATGTTTATGGATTTTTTTCTTTGTAATGGTAATGCAGGGTCTTGGTAAGACTTTACAAACGATTGCTTTGCTTGGTTACCTGAAACATTACCGAAACATTCCTGGACCTCACATGGTTTTAGTTCCAAAGTCTACTTTATACAACTGGATGAATGAATTTAAGCGATGGGTCCCATCTCTCCGTGTTATTTGTTTCGTTGGAGACAAGGATGCGAGAGTAAGTAATAGGTTTAAAGAGGCCATCAAGAACAACATAATTTATAGGGTTAAGTTGCATACTATTACCTTAAAAGGCATTGAAGTTGACTGCTACTAGTAAATAACTCTATGTTAGGCTCTGTTTTAAGTGCCTTTTATATATTAATTAATTCTCACAACACTTCTGTGAAGTAGATATGTTACTTATTAATAACAGACGATCCGTTACTATGCTTATCTGCATTTAATTTCAACTAGGTCATTAACCTCAGTATTTTTGAGTTGCATTTTAAATCACTTTTTATAAAAAAGTCTTTATTAAAAAAAAAGTCTTTATTGACAGTATATCTTTTCCATGACACTATCAGTTATGCTGTTTGACACCAAAAATATGTAAATTTGCATGACAATATTTTTGTTTAAATTTTTTACTTTGGACTTTGACTTCGTATACGTGTACACACACATGAATGGAACCTTTTCTATTACTATGGAGAGCCTTCTGTTTTGTGTTTATGCATAGACACAGCTTTCAGTTTTGGTCTTTGAATAAAAAAATACATATCTGCATACATTCTTAGATATTAGAAGCTCTGGGCTCTTGCTTAAATTAGCCATTTGTCAATCTAGTAGGCTACAGTTACTTAGGACTGTAGAATTAATCTAAAAGAAATAAATTATGCAAAAATATAAAAATGAATAATCAGCTTAGAAAGCATATTATTAAACTTTGCCTTTATTTTGCCTCCAGAGGACATAGTTTAGAGTAAAGATTTATTCTATTTTACATATTTAGATAGGTTATCAAAAGATATCCTCAAAAGAATGGTAGCATAATGAATTATGTAATTTTATTCTTATCATTTTGCTTGAAGAAAAATTACATAAATTTATTTAAATTTAACTTATAAATAATTTAAATGTTGAAATACTGAACTCATAAATTTCGAATTACAGACTTGATTCTTCCATATGCCTGGTATTTCCCAGTGGCAAATTAGTCATTTAGAACTCTTTCTTACCACTGTTCTTTTCTTTATTTTAAGGTTTTATTTATTTATTTATTAGAAGGAGAGAGAGAGTGCATTTGCAGTGGGGATGGGCAGAGAGGGACAAGCAGACTTCCCGCTAAGCAGGGAGCCGGACAAGGGGCTCTATCCCAGGACCCAGGGATCATGACCTGAGCCGAAGGCAGTAGACGCTGAATGGACTGAGCCACCCAGGCACCCCTCACTGCTGTTCTTTAATATAATACCACTCTTTATAAAACTTTGCATTTCTAAAGTATTGATTTTTGGCTGAAATTATTTCTTGAAGATCATAAGCAAAGAAGAAATATGTATGCTTGCATTTTCTTATGTCTCAGTAAAACTGTCAGTGGTTTTCCACTATATTATATGGAATCCAAGGATTTCATGAAGTATATCTGGGAGTTTTAAAGAAAGAGTAGATGTATTTAATTTGTGACAACCTTATCTCTACCCCATGGAAGTTGGGATTCTACTGGTGGCTTCAAAACTGTTTTAATCTTGGGGCACCTGGGTGGCTCAGTCATTAAGCGTCTGCGTTCAGCTCAGGTCATGATCTCAGGATGCTGGGATCAAGCCCTGTGTCGGGCTCCCTGCTCAGCTGGGAGCCTGCTTCTCCCTCTGCCTGCTGCTCCCCTCTGCTTGTGTGTGTGCATGCACTCTCTCTCTGTCAAATAAATAAGATCTTTAAGAAAAAATTTTAAAATCTTGAAAACCAATCTTCAAAGTCCGTGTTCTTCATATTGGCAGTCATTAATACTGGGAATTCATGTTGGTGGTGATTTTAATTTTTTAAAACATTGAGATATAGTAGAATGGAAAATAGAGTTTTTCACACATGGTGGGGATATGTATTACTCCTTTTTTTTAAGGATTACAATCTAAACTATAATTTTACTGTGAGCCATGGGCAATAGAATTTGCAAACTGGTAATTATTAGTAATATGAGTAATGTACTATATTCAACACTTAATTGACTTGATTGATGTCAGTATGTATAGAGAAAATCCAGATCATTACTCCTAGACGGATTTGAACCTTGGTATCATATGGGATAGATATATTGGGTCTTTATGGTTTCCTGGCCTTTTGTAAACATTTTATGAGGTCAATGTGTTATCTAAGAATTTGATTTAGATTATATCAGATACTTGTTTGAGTTGGGAAATTCTCAGTGATAGTCTGGATCCAGTTTGATGCTAATGTAGTCCTGGAGTATATAGAAATGTGAATCCCAAGTAAGGTTTTTTAGTTGTCTTTTTTTTAAAGATTTTATTTATTTATTTATTTATTTATTTATTTATTTATTTATTTATTTATTTATGAGAGAGAGAGAGAGAGAGAGAGAGAGAGGCAGAGACACAGGCAGAGGGAGGAGCAGGCTCCCTGCATGGAGCCTGACATGGGACTTGATCCCGAGTCTGCAGGATCATACCCTGGGCTGAAGGCGGCGCTAAACCGCTGAGCCACCTGGGCTGCCCTAGTTGTCTTTTTTTAAGTAAGCTCTGCACCCAACATGGGATTTGATTTCACGACTCTGAGATCAAGAGTTGCATGCTCTACTGACTGAGCCAGCCAGGTGCCCCACCAAACTTGATTTTTTGACCCCTTCTTTTTCCACTCCAGAGGCATCAAAGATCTTGGACATGGGAACGGGAGATCTGGTTTTAGTTCTAGATTTGCTATTGACTCTGTGATGTTGAGTGACTTTTGAAGGGCCTTAATTTTGTCAACTATAAAGTGAGAGCTTTTGGATTATGTGATATTCAATATTCTGTTACACAAATTTCAAAGTAGGGCTAATTTTAATTGAAAAATATGCATATGTTTCATGAAACTGCAGGAGAAATCATTAAACTTAGTGTTTCATAAAATCAAAGATAGGGTGTTTGTGAGACCAAATGGGGTCTGGCACCCTGGTTCTCTTTATGTTGCCTCTAGTTCCCTAATGTTTTAATTAACTTTTTAAATATGACCACTTTCCAGAGTGCCACTGAAATCTCTACAAAGGACTTTTTTCTGTCTTCTATTTTAGTTCAGGCAATTCTTTTATACATATGGGCACTTGGTAAATATTTGTTGAATGAGTAACAGTGTGTTTGGTCCATAACTGAGAATTTATGAAATAATGAGTTTGCAGTTAACAATTACTTTGTTTATGCTTGTAATTTTAGATTTACAGTGCTAATTAGAACCTTCTCAATATAGATTTGGCTGCTCCCTGTAACTTCTATGGTTTTATTTTGACCTGTAACACCTAAAATTCAGTTCATTCAAATTAAAAATGCTCTCCGTAAGCTTGGCAAGTATGTTGGCCACTGCCTGTGAAGATTTAAAAATAGTTCTAAATAGTCTCACTGTTTTAAATAGCCTCCTGTACTAGATAGAGCAAGTCCCCTTTATCAAATCATATTTGTAGCCTCACATCAACATCAAGAAGTTCACAAAAACATGAATAGGCTTTTCATGACCCCTTAACAAAATATGTGACTCATTCCTACTAGAAAGGGAAGGAACATATTAAGAGATCCCAAAAGGTTGAAATCATTCATGTATAATGATTTCTTTTCATTTGGTAAAACTGTGTTTATAATAGTTGGTAATGCTTGGATCTTGGTAAGAATATAGTTTTCAGAAAGTAGTTATCTCACCTATGTCTTTTTGGATCATTTGTCTTATGAAGAGAGCTTAGTGATATAGTCATCTAGTGATAAGAACTTCGGTTTATTGGATATACTGTATGTGTTTAAGGGAAGCCTTTGCTTCTCTTTTGTTGATGAATATATTAACATGTCATCCAGATAACTGCTCACAAATGTGTCTTTGGGCCTTGGTTTTCCTATCTTTGAAATGGATGAGACTAAATGATTCCCAGGTCTCTTAGAATTATTGATATTCTCTTGATGTTTTAATTCTGTGACCATCTTGTTAGTGTATTCTAATATAAGGAACTTTGTTTTGCATTAGGCTGCTTTTATTCGTGATGAAATGATGCCAGGAGAATGGGATGTTTGTGTTACTTCTTATGAGATGGTAATTAAAGAAAAATCTGTATTTAAAAAGTTTCATTGGCGATACCTAGTCATTGATGAGGCTCACAGAATAAAGAATGAAAAATCCAAGGTAAGCCAATTTTCAATGTCATTGTTTTCTTTTAACTACCATGTCTGTTTACCTTTGTGTATTCAAGATAAAAATGGGTTAGAAGGTTGTGATTTTATTCACAGAATGTAAATGAAAATCAGTTCTAAAAATGGTTTTAGGGGGATGCCTGGGTGGCTCAGCAGTTAAAGCATCTGCCTTCTGTTCAGGGTGTGATCCTGGGGTCCTGGGATTGAGTCCCACATCAGACTCCCTGCATGGAGCCTGCTTCTTCCTCTGCCTGTGTCTCTGCCTCTCTCTCTCATGAATAAATAAAATCTTTAAAAAATAAAAATGGTTTTAAAGTTTAAATTGTTGAATATGAGACAAATGAAAATTGAACAGTTTTTAATATAAAGAAAATTAAGTGTTCATTTGCTATACCTGTTGCAGCCTAACTCTGTTATGCTACAGTATTTAAATATTTTGGTAATATTTAATATACAAAAGTCATTTGCATTGATTTGTCTTTTATTGAGGAGCCTGCCAGCTTATGTGTGTTCATAAGGATTAGAAAAAATCATTTCCTGGAATTATCTGACTTGTGTGAATTAGAGTGTGGTATTAACTTTGAAAAATATCAATATTTCTTGCCATTCAACTCCATCAACAGTAGGAAAAGCATCAATTATTATGATGAACCTCTCTTTGGATCACTGGGCTACTTTGGGAGAAACAGGGACAGAACTGGAGCAAAACCACCAGGTGGATCATACTAATTTCAGTTTGAAACTAATACCCAATAAAAAAAGACGCATGTTAGAGAATAATTATTTAAGAGTATTATAAAAACATGCATTTTTATTGACAAAGGTTACTGTTCTTTTATCCTTTTGTGCTTTAATTTTTATAGTCTTATATTTAGAAAGTTAATACAAGATAGGAAAAATGGGTGCAACTCTCATGCTTAGAAATTGTCACCAGGCCAAGTTAGAACTTGGCTAGGTATGTAGATGAACATGATTAGCAGGGAGAAAGAGATATTAGTATGTACAGTGATTAGCCTGGATTCCATGGAGTTCTGACTGTTTCTGTGGACCCAAAATGGAGAAAATAAGTTTTTTTGAAGTGAGGGAGGAGTCTCAGGTATGACTGTAATTTGCATTCTTGTAAGCATAGAAATGCCTAGAAGATTTTATTTAGTTGTGATTCACTGTGGCAATATCACCTGAGCTAGGATATTTTTCTATAGAAAAATAATTTTCAAGTTTTATTTTACTCAAAACATGTATTGGTTGGATAAAGAGCTGAATTTTGAGCATTCTGATGAATAAAGCAATGTTAACATAACTATTATTTTTCCAGCTTTCAGAGATTGTTCGTGAATTCAAGTCAACTAACCGCTTACTCCTAACTGGAACACCTTTGCAGAATAACCTGCATGAACTCTGGGCATTACTCAACTTCTTATTGCCTGATGTCTTTAATTCTGCAGATGTAAGTTTAAGTCATATGTTTTAAATGTAATTTTCTTATGTTCACAGACATCTGTTTTCAAAGCATAGAATGTAGTTTGAAATTTATAATTCTTTTTCATTTGTAATTCTTTGTGTATTTTGGTTTTCTCAGAAAAAAGTTCTTAAGTGCACAGTTTTCAAATGGGGATATTTAGAGAAATGATTCTTTTCTTTGAGATTATTCTGCCTGTTAAACTTTGCCAATATTGCATTGTTGTCAAGAACTTATGATATGAGATAGACTGAGTTCACGATTGTAAATTCAAAATTTTCTTCTAATTAAATTGGAAGGGCTTTCTACATACTAGTTTGGCAAGTGGAGTCTTTAAAATGGTGTTTGATTATTATAGTCATTAATATTTGGTAAGTACTAAAGACCTCATGATGTGTGATTCGAAAAACAACTTATTTTGTGAATGTATGATTTACATTGTTTTTATCATTAACACAAGGTTATGCTAGTGCAGCAAACTGAATTGAATGATTTAAGGACATTGGAGCTTGATTTTTCTCATTCCTGAAATTAATTGATAATAAAAAGTACCAAGTTCAGCTATCCATTGGTTTGTATACCTTATCTTGCTTTTGCTTATTTTTATTATTTAGAATTTTCATTATCATTATGTGCTTTCAATTTTATATTCTGACTCTTACTCTACCTCTTAACTGGATGTAATGCTACCATGGTATGAGGAAGCCTAATAAAAGTCTTTTAAGGAAACACTGCTGGTGGAGTTCAAATTTTAACTCCTCTGGTATTTTAGCTATTTTGAAAAGTAAATAATATTGACCATCACAGTGAACACATTTTTGAAAGTGCTTTAAAAATGAATTACTGCTGTATCATTGGATAAGAATTTATATGACATAGAGTTTATTAAAAAAAAAAGCCAACCACCTGTGTGCTTACTGCAGAATTTTCACCCCTCTACAGGACTTTGACTCTTGGTTTGACACTAAAAATTGTCTTGGTGATCAAAAACTTGTGGAAAGACTTCACGCAGTAAGTAATAGACAAGAAAATTTAATAATTAAATACACATACTATAAAAAAAAGAAAAACTGGAAAAAAAAATACACATACTGAACCAGAAAACAAAATGCCATAGAATCTGTTTGAACTTGTTGGTTTTACCTCTTGGCTCAGTGATACTGTTTCTCCCTCCCAGTCTTTCTAGCAGCACCTTTGGGAAATCAACTCAACTCTGTTCTCAGCCTGTCTAGGGAATAGCGTTTTTGCTTTGGCTCTCCTGCATGGATAGTGTGGTCCTCTCCAGTAGAAGCTGTTCATACTCCCATACCCCACAGGTCCTTAAGATGGCATCAGGATTTTCTAGTTCCCTAGTGCCATTTCTAAGCCACTATTTCTCCACCCTCGTGTATAGAGTATAGAACTCTTTCTTTAAGGTGAAGTTATCTTGCAAGTTCATCTTCCACCCATTCTCTTCTCTGTTATCCACTCATCACCAGATAACTCCCTCACATTCATTAAATACCAGTCTTCCATTCTTTGATAACAACTTCTTATACCTTTTTTTCTTAGCTCTTTCACTTATGTTACTCCTTCTCTACTTATTCTGTTACCTTACAGAGATCTCCAGTCCTTGGATCCCTGATTTTTCTCATCCATCACTTCATTTCTGTTGTTACTTTTTTCTTTAAAAAAATACTTTATTTTTAAGTAATCTCTACATTCCACATGGGTTCAACTCATAACCCTATTATCAAGAGTGTGTAGGCTCTACTGACAGAGCCAGCCAGGTGCCCCTGTTGTTACTTTTTTCTGTGTCAAACAATAAGCCCATTTTTTTGTCACTTAAACCACCGTTTTTATTTTTTATTTTTTTAAAAGGTTTTATTTATTTATTCATGAGAGACAGAGAGAGAGAGAGAGAGAGGGGCAGAGACACAGGCAGAGGGAGAAGTAGGCTCCATGCAGGGAGCCCAATGTGGGACTTGATCCCAGGACTCCAGGATCATGCCCTGGGCCAAAGGCAGGCACTAAACCCGCTGAGCCACCCAGGGATCCCCCTTCAACCACCTTTTACCAATACTTCAAACTCCTTCTTTCTTGTCCCATCTGCCATTTCTGCCCTGGAAGCCCTAAACTGGAATAGTATAACTGTCTCTGTCTTTGGGTTTGAACTCTGCTTCTACCACTTATTTTCAGAGTGACTTGCTCTGTACTGGGGCTGTTCAATAGTGATAAAGAAGGTTATACAACTGTTCAAATTGGAACAACTCCAATTTCATGTTCTGTAACATAAGCTGAGATTTGATGATGTCAGTAGTCCTTCAACATGGCCTTGTATAGCATTCCTTTCCATTTCCTATAACAGCTATTTCAGACTTTCACTAATCTCCCTAAGACTTCCATTCCAGATACTGCCTGATCTCCTCCTTTCTCAGCAAGTAACATCATTATTTTCTCAAAGAGAACAGAGAAGTTGTTAGATAGGAACTCCTTCAAGGACATCCAGCTTCCAAGGATATCTGCATCTGTGTTACAGATGTTTTTCCTCTGAAATGAATGGAAGAGACTTAGCCTCTGGTCAGTGGCTAAGTCTTCCAACATGAACCCTGGATCTCATCTCTCCCTGTTTCCTTATGGATCTTTCTCCATAATTTATCCTTTATATTGACTGAATTTTCTTTTTTTTTAATTTTTATTTATTTATGATAGTCACAGAGAGAGAGAGAGAGGCAGAGACACAGGCAGAGGGAGAAGCAGGCTCCATGCACCGGGAGCCCGACGTGGGATTTGATCCCGGGTCTCCAGGATCGCGCCCTGGGCCAAAGGCAGGCGCTAAACCACTGCGCCACCCAGGGATCCCTATTGACTGAATTTTCTATCTCTCACTCTGTATTGGCTCTTTTTTCCTAACATGGAAACATGCTCAAGTATCTTCCTTCTTAAAATCCAAACCCACACCCCTTATGCACCCACCCTCACACATAAACAAAATAATACTCTCTCAACACTGTATAACTGTAGCTGTGATTCTAATTTCTTCCCTTGATAGCTAAGCTTCTTGAGAAAGTGGTTTATTTTCTCCATCTCTACTACCTAATCTCCTGTTTACTCTTGAATCCATTGACCACTGGCTTCTATCCATTTTACACAACTGAAACTTACCTTGTAAGGTCTTCAGTCATTTTCCAGTTGCTGAATTCAGGGTACACCTTTTGCTCAGTATTTGGCTTCTCTGTACTGCTTAGCACTCCTAACCACTCCTGCATGAAAACCTTTCCTACCTGGTTTCTGGGGGTACAGAATGGATTTTCTTTCTTTCTTTTTTTTTTAAAGATTTATTTATTCATTCATTCAGAGAGAGCGAAGAGAGAGGCAGAGACACACAGGCAGAGGGAGAAGCAGGCTCCATGCAGGAAGCCTGATGTGGGACTCGATCCCGGGTCCCCAGGATCACACCCCAGGCTGCAGGCGGCGCTAAACCGCTGAGCCACTGGGGCTGCCCCAGAATGGGTTTTCTCTTACCATTTTGGCCACTCCTTATCAGTCCCTTTTATGGTCTTTTCTTTCTCAGTCTGTTCCTGAAAGTTTAGTATTTTGTAGGACTTTGTCTTTGACTTTATTTTTTATATGTGCTCTCTTTGGGGACCCGCTCCTGTGTTTTCAGCTACCTCTTATCTACTTATAACTCCCAAATTTATCTTTCTAGATTTCTTACCCAGTTCCTGCATATCCCACTGCCTTCTGAGTCTTTCTGTATAAATGTCTCACAGGCAGTTGAAACTCTTAAGAATCTGTCTCAGACAATTTTTTAAAGATTTTATTTATTCATGAGAGGCAGGGAGAGGCAGAGACACAGGCAAAGGGAAAAGCAAGCTCCATGCAGGTAGCCCGACGTGGGATTTGATCCCTGGTCTCCAGGATCATGCCCTGGGCTGAAGGCGGCGGTAAACCGCTGAGCCACTCAGGCTGCCCTGTCTTAGACAATTTTAAGAGGCTCAAACCAGAGGCCAGAAGTTGTCTTTTACTCTTTCCTTTTCCTTAACTCCCATAAATCTCTAATAGTAATAGCTGTTGTTTACTAGTGTCTGCTGTGGTTAAGCTCTACACAAGTACTACCATAAATTTTCACAGCAGCTTTGGAAATAGGTTTCATTATCCTTATTTTAAAATGCTTGTCTTGTACATATACCATAGTTTTCTTTGATGAATGGATGAGGAAACAGGCTCAGAAAAGTTAAGGAACTGGTCCAGGCTTACAATAGCTGATCAGAGGCCGAGGTGATTGTAGAATCAGCTTGATCTGGGTTTGAATTTGGCTTCTACCACTTACTAGCAAAATAACTTCAGTTAAGTTAATAAAACTGAAGGCCAACTGGGTGGCTTGGTTGGTAGGGCATCTGGCTGTTCGTTTCAGCTCAGATTTCATATTTGAGGGTTGTGAGATGGAGCCCCGAGTTGGGCTCTGTGCTCAGATAGAATCTACTTGGGATTCTCTCTTTCCCTTTCTCTGTTCCTCCCCCTGCTCTCTCTCTCTCTCTCTCTCTCTCTCTCTCATAAATAAATAAATAAATAAATAAATAAATAAATAAATAAGTAAGTGTGGTAACCGAGGGCTACCTGGGTGGCTCAGTTGGTTGGGCATCTGGTTCTTGATTTCAGCTCAGGTCATGATCTCAGGGTTGTAAGATCAAGCCACTAAGTGCCAAGTGTGATGGATGGACTCCATGCTGACACAGAATCCACTTGAGATTCTATGCCTCTCCCTCTGCCTGTGCTATTTCTCTCTAAAATGAATAAAATCTTTTTTTAAAAGAAATTAAAATAATCACATTTCCCTTAAAGATTTATTGTAACGATTTTTAAGAGATTTTATTTATTTATTCATGAGAGACACACAGACACAGAGAGGCAGAGACATAGGCAGAGGGAGAAGTAGGCTTCCCTTGGGAAGACCGATGTGGGGCTCAAACCCAGGACCCCAGGATCACACCCCGAGCCAAAGGCAGATGCTTAACCACTGAGCTACTCAGGTGTCCCTATTGTAAGGATTTGGTACTCTTTATTTTAAAGTTCATGGTGCACTGTCTGGCACATTACGAGTACTCTATAGATGATGGTAGCACTATTATTTCTTTGTGATAGAATCTGTCTTGCAGGTATACACTGATTATTTCAATTATTTTCTCCCTTTGTCCATATATTCCTTAACATTGAACCATTTTCTCTTCATTCATATATTTAACTGTTTCGAAATGGCCTGCATTTTTATCTCACTTATAGAGAGTCTCTGATCCATACTTTGAATTAAGATTTTATCTAAGATTTAAAAATCTTGTTTCTGGGACGCCTGGGTGGCTCAGTGATTGAGCATCTGCCTTTGGCTCAGGGTGTGATCCCAGAGTCAGGGGATTGAGTCCCACATTGGGCTTCCTACATGGATCCTGCTTCTCCCTCTGCCTGGGTCTCTGCCTCCCTCTCTGTGTGTGTGTCTCATGAATAAATAAATAAAATCTTAAAAAAAATCTTGTTGTTTCACTTAGTGTAATACCTTCTAGGTCCATTCATGTTGTCACAGATGAGAAGATCTCATCCTTCTTTTATGACTGAGTAACATTCCATGGTGTGTCTGTGTGTGTGTATGAGAGAGAGAGAGAGAGGGAGAAAGAGAGTATAGACCACATCTTCATTATCCATTCATTTATCAATGGACACCTAAGTGTTGCTTCTGTAACTTGGTTATTGTAAATAATACTGCAATAAACATAGGGGTTCATATATCTTTTCAAATTAGTGTTTTCATTTTCTGTGGGTAAATACCCAGTAGCAGAATTAGTGGATCATGTGGCATTTCTATTCTTATTTTTTTGAGGAACTTCCATACTGTTTTCCACAGTGGCTACATCAACTTATATTCCTACCAATGTTGTATGAAGGTTCCTTTTTCTCCATATCTTTGCCAACACTTGATAATTCTTGTCTTTTTGGTACTGGCCATTCTGATAGGTGTGAGGTGATGTCTTATTGTAGTTTTGATTTGCATTTCCCTGATGAATGATATTGAGCATCTTTTCATGTGTTTGTTGGTCATCTGTATGTCTTTTCTGAAAAAATGCCTATTTATCACCATCAAAATTTATTCCTATACAGAATAAAAAAACAAATGTATTAAAGCAGCTTTTTTAAAAATAAAAGATTGGGGCAGCCCAGGTGGCTCAGCGGTTTAGTGCCGGCTTCAGCCCAGGGCCTGGTCCTGGAGACCCAGGATTGAGTCCCACATCAGACTCCCTGCATGGAGCCTGCTTCTCCCTCTGCCTGTGTCTCTGCACCACCCCCCCGTGTCTCTTATGAATAAATAAATAAAATCTTTAAAAAAATAAAAATAAAAGATTGTTTCATGCTTATTCAAAAGTCTGTGATCTTGTTATCTTATTTTTTAATGTATTTTGTGCCATCAAATAATGAATATCTAATTTAGGTCCCCTATTCTGATTTTTTTTTTTTAGTGTATGTGTTGCTGAAGTGAGCACTATTCTGACTTTTTAATGGGCCATTACTTTGTTTTTACTGAAAAGATGGCAACTGGCATTGGTAGTGTTTTTCAGGTTATGCATTGGGAAGTAAATTTCACATTAGGGTGTTGTCAGTGAAAGATTTGGTTTACAATATTAAATATTTTATAAACTTTTGTAAAAACTATCACTTTTTAGGTTTTAAAACCATTTTTGTTACGTCGTATAAAAACTGATGTAGAGAAGAGTCTGCCTCCTAAAAAGGAAATAAAGATTTACTTGGGACTGAGCAAAATGCAACGAGAATGGTGAGCTATTTATTTAGAATAAATAAATTTATTAGAATATTATTGGAATTTATTTACATATAAAGATTTATTAAAATTTAGCTTTGTAGTGGTTCAGTTATGCCTTTATTTTTTCAGTTATGCCTTTATATTATAATCTACATTTTATGTTTAAGTGGCAAGTTAAGTAGTTCAAATGTTTTAATAGAAAATTGATGAATATTTTTGTAGCCTTTGGGAAAGAACATGGGCCTTGAGTCTATAGATCCGTATTTGAATCCCATGCTTTGCCTCTTAGCAGCTATTTAGCTTGGGTAAATTATATAACCTCAGTTTCCCTTCTGTAAAATGGGGATAATAGTATTTAGCTTATGAGTTGATGAGAGGGTTAAAGAGGCTAATGTCACTTACATATTTGTTTGTTATTCTTGCTTTTTTCATCAGTGAAAACAGTAATAACAGTAATAAGTAATAATAAGATGGATGAGAATAGTGATTGTGAATATTAAATAAAAGCTGAATTGGTTTGATAAAGACAAGCAAAGCAGGAAATTGACAAGAAGTTACAAGGAATCATAAATTGGACATACTTAATGTAATCATGCTGCTTAGAGAAGCAAAATGTTGTGGGGCATCATTTTGCCTACAAGTGGTTCAGTAGGTTAGGCATCTGACTCCATCTCAGCTTAGGTTTTGATCTCAGGGTCATGAGTTCTAGCTCTGTGTTGAGCCCACTTAAAAGAAAAAGCAAAATGTTGCTTATACAAATAAAGTTAATAATATATAATATAATATATAATATATATATAATATATATAAAAAATATATATATAATATATAATGACTTCTCTACTACTGAAATCAGTATAGGGTAGTGGTGAAGAGTACATTTCTCTATTTTGAAATATAAGATCAAATTCTGACTGTCCCTTTTTGTGGCCCTGAGTAGGTTGTTTTCAATTCTCTTAGCCACGTGAATTTCCATTTGTAAAGTGGGGGTGATTCTAGTACATACCTCAGAATTTTTGTGAAGATTTAACAAGATGATTTATATAAAGCCTTTCACATGATACCTGGCACTTTCACTCAATACAAGCTGGCTGTTATAATTACATATTAATTACTGTTCAAGTGGATACATAGGTCTATATTCACCTGGTAAAGGTCAACAAAAGATAATTAAGAATGTTTACAGATCAGAAAAAAAATGCCTTAGGAAGATTAGGTATAAGAAATCATGATTGTTTTTAGCTCAAACAAGTAAAAGTTGGATGCCAGCTTTTAGCAAATATTGTAGTTATTGAATAATTATAATAGTTATCTGGATAGTTTTCAGCTGATGGCAATTTGTAGCAATGGCTAAAGCAGGAGGAAACATGTTTGTCGGCAGCATAAATTTAAAATCTTCAAAAGTTTCTTGTTTTTGCTAATCAGATTTAGTCTCAAAATTGAGTTTGTTGTTTATCTTTAAATAGGACTCTATGCTGGTCACCAAAGGGATGTTGCTTGATGGCATTAAACTCTTTTTTTTCGGTAGTTTTAAGTTTTTGTTATTACAAACAGTGCTGTGATGAACACTATTCCACATATATTGCTATCCACAATGGACAAAATTGCAGATGTAGAATATTCACATTTTAAAACTTCTCTATCTTGTCAGATTGTCCTTCAGAAAGAGTGTACTAACATATCCATATCAGTTTATAAGATCCTTCTATTTCATCACATATTCACCAAAATTGAGTATTTTTTATTTTTTTCTTTTCAAAATTTTATTTAAATTCTAATTAATTAGCATATAGTGTAATACTGGTTTCAGGAGTAGAGTTTACTGATTCATCAATTACATATAATAAATGACTAATTATAGTTAAAAATTTTAGGTATACAAAAATCCTGATGAAAGATATTGATGTGTTAAACTCTGCTGGCAAGATGGACAAGATGCGACTCTTAAACATTCTGATGCAGCTTCGAAAGTGTTGTAATCATCCTTACTTGTTTGATGGTGCTGAACCTGGTCCACCTTATACCACTGATGAGCACATTGTCAGCAACAGTGGTAAAATGGTAGTTCTTGATAAACTATTGGCCAAACTCAAAGAACAGGGTGAGTTACAAATCTATACATTAACATAAAATGACTTTATTTTAGTGACTTGTGTATGAATAACATTTTACATCTTTGCTCACCATTCATTCATTCACTCATTCAGCAAACACTGTTGAGTACTTCTTATTTGCCAGGAATTGTTCTATGGGCTGGGTATACAAAGATGCATAAGACAACAGTCTTTGCCTTGGACAAACAGTATAATGAAGAGGGATAGTTGCAGTTCATTTTGATAAGTGCTATGATATGTTGAGAAACTGGGAGTTGGGGAAATCTTCACAAAGGTGACATTTGAAGTGAGCACTGGAGAATGTCTAGAAGTAAATCACGGGAAAAAGGAGAGGGAAGCATTTTACAATGAAACAGAAGTGTGAAGAACGGGAATGGAGAGCTTATAGTATTTGGGTTAGAG
This sequence comes from Canis lupus dingo, assembly GCF_003254725.2. NCBI lineage: Eukaryota > Metazoa > Chordata > Mammalia > Carnivora > Canidae > Canis > Canis lupus. Next base: position 101,184,450 of record NC_064281.1, on the reverse strand, counting down.
TGGCAATTGATGAATCTGGAAAGTTGAATGGGGCCAGATTATGAAAGGCCTTTTACACATGCTTAAAGGAGTTTGGACTATTTGGAAGGCAGAGAGGGAGGTGTGTCATAGAAAATTTTGCTGTGTCAGCTGACACAATCAGACTTGTGCGTTTGGAGGAGAACCTTTGAAGCAGTATGGGGGCTCTACTGAGGGATGAGAAATGAGAAACAACACTAGTTGGGAGACTATTGCAGTGGTCTAGTGAAAGGTTGTAGGGACCCATCACTCATCCTTAGGACAGAGTAAAGGCAGACTTTAAATCTTCTCAATATGTGTGGAGGGCTTTGAAGTTCTTAAATATGTATAATTCAGCAGTGCATAATTCTGTATAGCATTCCTTGAAAGTGTATGTGTGTGTGTTTCATGAAGGGTTCATGTACTGTATATTACATGTGATGTTTACTTATATTTTTGTAACTTTCAAATTAGTTTTACACAAGTTGAATAACTTGCTTTTTGGGGGAAATGTTTTAGGTTCAAGGGTTCTCATTTTTAGCCAGATGACTCGCTTGCTGGACATTTTGGAGGATTATTGTATGTGGCGTGGTTATGAGTATTGTCGATTGGATGGACAAACCCCACATGAAGAAAGAGAGGTGAGGAAAATAAAACAAAACAAAACTTCAAAAATCAGAGTTCAGTTAAGCCATGTTTTTCATCATTAGGTAGTTTTGAACTTTGGCCTTTTTTAATAGCTTGTTGCATAAATTCCTCACTAACACCTCTCTGTCTCTCTGAGATCTTCAGTTTGGCTTGTATTACAGTGGCTCCTTACAAAGCATCCTTTTCAAGGTCTTTAAAGACATCCTCACTTATCTAAAGGATACTTTACCATTACACACTTACCTCCTCTAACCACTGCTCTCTCTGACCTTCTGATTACTGTTTCTCATCCTACTCTTTAATCTCTGATTCTGCCATTTTCTTCTCTTGATTTACTTCCTACAGTAGACCCTCGCCATTTGTGGAGTTTAACAGTTGAGATATTTCCAGTTTATGAGCAATCCTAAAGACTCATGAAACATAGTAATTGCTAAAGGGAATAATCTCCATGTTAGATTATTGTAAAACTGAAATTGAACAACATAGGTGTAGGTGCTTATGCATTTGGATCTTAGAACACTAAAAGGTTGGTGTATGGGAATGAGTTACTTAGCTAGTGAGGAAGCTTACCTAGCACCCAGTGTTTTTCTCAAATTTAGGAATTCTTACAGATCTTTAGATTAGCCCTCACGAATGTCATGGGTCTAATGTATTTTAAACCCTTTAAATACTTTTTTTGAGGGGAGGGCTTTGCCAATTTATCTTCTCTTTTCTGTGGTCATCAAGGCTCTGTCTTTGGTTGCTCTTAAGTCTTTTCTCATGCTCTGGGCGGAGATTGTGATTTCATGGTATAGTGGAAAATGCATTGAACTTGGTTTCAGAAGACCTAAATTTTAGCACCAACTCCACCATTTTTAGTGTATGCAAGCTGTTTAATTCTCTGAGCCTCAGTATCTTTAACTGTATTATTGGCATAATATTAATACCTAGGATTTTTTTTCTGACAATGTTGTGAGGATCCTTGGATATGATAGATATGAATGTGGTTTTTAAGCTGTGCAGTGCAGAATATATTATGTGTCATGAAATTACACACAGGCCACAAAGACTTTTAGTCCATGTTCCTGTCCATCCATAGATTCTGTGAGTGCTCTGTCCCTTGTGTGCTTCCTTATTGAAGTTTGGCTGTAGCATAGGATAGGGTCCATAGCAGGCACACAGGCCCTTTTCATATTAAGGGTTTACCTGCCACCCAAAAAGGCAGGGAAACCTTTTTGATAACGTTTATAAATATGAGGATGTTTCAAAGTTTACACTGGCCTCTACTCTATAATAGTTGACTTTTTCTGAAGTGGTAAATTGAAGCTTTATTGGGCTTTTGCTGCTTTATTCCTCAGAATGGGTTTCTTCAAATCCACATTAAGCATAAGCCATATAGTGCTATTCAAAATGACCCTTTTCCCTGGAATGAAGATGATACTAAGGCAGAAAAGTAGGTGCTTTCTGACCTCAGATAGCCAATTTGCATTTCTTAGTGCTCTCCCTGATTATGAACAGTGTGGACTTTACCTAATTATACCCAAAATATTCTGGTTTCTTAAAATTTCAAGTAATTTCTCCCTTCAGAGGCTTTGAATTACATGTTGACTTTAGATACAACAAAGAACTGTTCTGTTCTTTTGTTTTTGTTTTTGTTTTTTTTTGGCAATGTCCCACTTTCCCATTATACAGTTTGTCCACATAATCATTTCATCTATTTTCCTAGTAAGAAGGGAAAGCCACATTTGATTCTTTATTCTAATTATTTGCCGGCTGTTAATAAATAATTCTTTTTCTGTAGTTCTCAGATTTGCCATTTCTTCATTCCTGCAGCTAAATTCAGCTAGCTGGTCTCTGGTCATCCTCTGACTCAGTTTCTATATAACCTTTACTTAATTGGCCTTCTTACTTTTATAGGGAAAGGATCTAACATTTGTTAAGCAACTACTCTAGGCTAAGCGATGTATAGTTCCAACAGAGTTCTTTTAGCAGCCCAGTAAAGTATAATTTACTGGTATAATTTTCTCCACTTGAAACTGTCTCAGAGAGGTTATATGCTTGCTAAGAAACACATATGTAACAAATGGTAATGATTCACACCAGGTTTTTGCTATTTCCTCTACGCCAAATTGCCTCTCACTACACCATGCTGCTTTCTATACTGCCCCCTCTACATGCTATATGGACCGCAGTAGTGAGTGTCCCCTTCTCTACTGCAACTTTTGATCATGCCATTCCATTAATTAAAAATATAACTTCCTGTATTTTCTGATTATAAAAGTCATATATGATTGCTGAAGGAAATTTACAAAATAAAAGTATTTCTGGTCAGTATCTTTTTGTATATATAATTTATATAAGTAATTGATATTATATTATATATAAAGTTTGGTAACATTTTTACTCAGCATTATGTTGTAGTTTCCTATATCAGTAATTCATTGTAAAAATAATTTAAGTATAATATTACATCCAGTGGACGTACTATAAATAATTTATCTCCCAATTGTTGATCATTTAAGGTTGTTTCCAGTTTTTCACTATTATAAACAATGCTAAAGCAAAAGTCCTTATACATAAATCTTTGTGCACATTTCTGATTATTTCCTTAGGATAAATTCCTAGAAGTGGAATTACTGGGTCAAAGGGTATGAACATTTTTAAGACTCTTGATGCATATTGCCAAATTGCTTTCCAGAAAGGTTGTACCAATTTCCATTCCCTGCAGCAATGTATGAGAGTGCCCGTCTCACCGCCCCCTCGTCAACATTGAGTATTATCATTTTATTAATCTTCAAAAAATGGTATTATGTTTTAATTTGCATTTACTTGATTACTAGTGAGGTTGAACATTATTTTTGTATTTATTAGCCATTCATATTTGTTCTGTGAATTGTCTGTTCTTTTTCTCTTTTTTTTGGCTCATTTTCTATTGGGGTCTTAGTGTTTCTTTCTAATTAATTTGTATGAGATCTTTATATAGGAAGGATATTAACATCCCATTAATTTTTAAGACTCTTGACTAAATATCCCTGGATTACCTTACCGAATTTCCTCATTACTTCCCTGTTTGCTCCTTGTCACCATATGGAAATAAATCTACTCAACCTCTCCTTTATCCATTGCTCTCATTCACATTACTGAACTTTTTTCTCTCTTGGTCTTCCACACTATACCTTCTTTGTTACTCCTATCTAAACTAATGGGAATGAAGTTGAGATAGCTGACATTTTACCTCCTAGATATTTTTCAGCTCTCACTCAAAACATTTTCACCATTGTTGCTTTAAACGATTTAAACAATTTATTGCTTGCCTAGTTAAATTTGTGTATGTGATTGCTCTAAGTTTGTCTCTATTGATGTAAGCTTCTAAAGACTAGGAACTGTATGTAATATGTTTTCTACAGCAATTCACACAGTACAGTATATAGGTATATGCTTAAGTATTTTTGAGATGGAAGAATATCATAAAGTGGGCTTTTGAATATGCATGTTAAAAATACTTATTTCTTAAGGACTCTGGTAATATAGTTTTATTTTTCTCTCTTTTTTCCATATTCTGTGTCATTTAAAAAAAGGAAGCAATAGAGGCCTTTAATGCTCCTAATAGTAGCAAATTCATCTTTATGCTGAGTACCAGAGCTGGAGGTCTTGGAATTAACCTGGCAAGTGCTGATGTGGTTATACTATATGATTCAGACTGGAATCCACAGGTTGATCTACAAGCTATGGTTAGTAATCTTTAATGATGTCAGAAATTTATCTTAGCTAGGAATACTGTTGTTATTTATGCAGCACAGATGTAATTTGTGAAAAAAGGGCAACAACAACTTTTGGGAGGTTTTCTAAATGTTATAATAGATTACCTTGGAAAACAAAGATACTGTGCTAATTGCAAAAACAGAAAAAACAAAAACAAACACACACACCCCAATCCTTATTCCTGAATATTGAAGAAGACATATGTCTTAATGAGAAAGGTTAAAAAGTTAATCTGTTGATATTAATTTTTGTGAACAACTAAATATATTAAGATCCTTAGCACTGAAATTGGGGGAGGTATGTTTTCGACTTTTGTAATAAGATATTTGGGGTGAGGAGGTAAAAAGGTAACAAAGAAATATTCTAGGAAAACGTTTGATACCTAAGGACACATTGGAAACTATCCTACTGTTTTAAAAAAGAATTCAAGGAGCCATTTCTTTTATCTGTCATGATGTTGTCATTTACTGAGTTATTGCTACAACTTCTGGCAGTATGACTCACATTTTAAGATAATGTAGTCTCAGAAGTACAAATATGCAAAATAGCTATGCACTCAAAATCCTAGTAAATTACTGGATAATTTGCTATATTTGGAAGCAATTAAAGTCATATGTCAATGAGGCTTAGCTTAGAAGTCCTTCCTTTTTTAAAGATTTTATATATTTATATTTTTTGGTGCTGAAACCTGAGAGTGAACTCACCACCTTCTGTTTTAAATTTTTTTTATAACAGAGAACTGAAACATATTGACTATCAGGGCATTTTTATTTTTATTTTTTTTTAAGATTTATATTTTTAGGGGCAGAGGGAGAGACTTTCAAGCAGGCTCCCTGCTAAGCATGAAGCCTGATGCGGGGCTTGATCTCATGACCAATGAGCTCATGATTAATGAGATCATGACCTAAGTGGACACCAAAGAGTCAGGCACCCCAGGATGTTTTTAGATTGAAATGCTTTTTTATCATCACTTTAGCATGGTACTGAGCTACCTGTTTGATATGAGCTACCTGTTTGATATGACTCCATAGGAGTGAGCCCCAGTAACTTACAGGGTTATTAAACTGGGAAACCTGTTGATAACACTTCATTTCCTTAAAATTGTGATACTATAGCTGATCTTTCATGATTGACTGATTTGAGTTTGAAATTTTAAGTTTGTATAGGGGTGTTGTATTCTCATTCAATGTGCTTTGTTGAAATTGTTGCTGAACTCTAGTGTTTTTATATTTAATTCAAGGGCTGTTTTGAATCTTGTTTCTTTGATTTTTCTCGACTGCCCTCCTCCCTTCACCTGTTTGCTCTAGCAGCTTCAGTGTTCTAAAGATAATTACCCTGGCTGTTTTTATATTGTTGGAACTTGCCATCTGTCACCTTTACTAACTATAAACCATAGGACCAATCCTAGACCACTGTATAGTAAGGATATTAATATACCACTAATTTTTATTACCTTTTATTACACATCCTTGAATTGCCTCCATAAGCAGAAAGAACTGCTTGATCATGAAATAAAAGTGACTTGCCACCATAGCAACCATTGCTAACTACTTTGGCCCTCACAAAACTACTTTCTAGTGTGGAAGGTGTTTGCATCTAGTGACTTAATGTTACTTAATAAACTCTGTATAGTCCTCATCTTAAAAGGGCTTTGGCTTCTGTCCATTAATGGGACAGTATAATAATATGGGCAGATATTTTTGGTCCCAGAGACCTCTAGATATATATTTTTTAAGATTTTATTTATTAGAGAGAGAGAGAGCACGAGCAAGGGGAAGGGCAGAGGGAGAGAGAGATAGAGAGAAGCAGACTCTCCACTGAGCCGAGAGCCCAACATGGGGCTCAATCCCAGGGCCCTGAGATCATGATTTGAGCCAAAGGCAGACGCTTAACCAATTGAGCCACCAAGGCGCCCCATAGATATTCTTAATACTCATCATCTTCCTTTAAAAAGTGGCAGGTCTAGAGAACTCAAAAACTAATTTAATATTCAGAATTTTATAGCATATGGTGGCTGTACTATATATTTTATCCAGAGTACCCAATATATCTTATATTAGGATTCTTTCTTCTAGGATCGAGCACATCGTATTGGTCAAAAGAAGCCAGTACGTGTGTTCCGTCTCATCACTGATAACACCGTTGAAGAAAGAATTGTAGAAAGAGCAGAGATAAAACTGAGACTTGACTCAATTGTTATACAACAAGGTAAACTTGTAAACTTAATTAGGTGTTCTTTTTAATGCAATTATCTTTAAAGGAGATTACTTTTAATGTTGACTAAAATTCATAGACTTACAGGAAAGAAGCCATTTTAAAAAATGCTAATTTAAAAAAAATGCTAATTTAAATCTATTTAATTTAAATCCTTGCAATCAATATATAGAGTAAATCTAGTTGAACATCACTAGCTTATAGTTGAATGCAAGTGGCAGTCTTCTGAAGTACCTGATATTATTTAGCAGTTCAAATGTCTAGTTAAAATTTTCTTAAAAATATTTCTTGACTTTATTTATTTATGAGAGATAGAGCGAGCATGCGCACAGGTTCATGAGGTGGGGAGGGGAACTGCCGAAGGAGAGGGAGAAGCGGGCTCCCTGCTGAGCAGAGATAGATTCAGGGCTCCATCCCAGGACCCTGGGATCATGACCTGAGCTGAAGGCAGACACAACCGACTGAGCCCCCCAGGCGCCCCTAAACATTTTGTAAATGCATATTGGAGAGTGCCTGTTGATACAAAGAAATTTGAACTGAAAAATGAAGTTTGAAAAATGAATAAAATGTTTCTGTTTTTCTGAGTTTTAACTGAGTTTTACAGAAGAAAACTCATTGAAATAGAAGGTATGGTAGAAGAAAAACTTGTAGGTGTGTTCATTAATATAACTGTAAAGCTTTACTTACAGTTAAATGTACTAGTGTCTGATTAAAACTATTATGCTATGCTTTCTCTGGAATATAATTGAATACAAAACTTCTATTATTATTATCTATTATATTATATATCTATTATTATATATATATTATCTATTATATTATATATCTATTATTATTATCTATATTATTATATATCTATTATCTTCTAATATTATTATCTATTATAATTGAATACAAAACTTCTATTATTATTATCTTTATTATTATTAGGAAGACTCATTGACCAGCAATCTAACAAGCTGGCAAAAGAGGAAATGTTGCAGATGATACGTCATGGAGCCACCCATGTTTTCGCTTCTAAAGAAAGTGAGCTGACAGATGAAGATATTACAACTCTTCTGGAAAGAGGAGAAAAGAAGGTTAGTTAAAATGTCATTTGTTTTCATGATGAATTGCTTTAAAATCAACATACTTCAGCATGCTTAATTGGATTTGTGTTGTTTCACATGACTCATGTTCTCTCTAAGGATTTGTGGATTTATATCCAGAGGTAGTTTAGGGTTTTTTAGTTTAATTTTTGTTAAGAACGACTAAGAACTAGAGTTTAAAAATGAGTGATCTTACATCTCACGTTTATTGAAAATAATGTTGGTATTTACTTAAAAGCCAAATAAATTTCATGTTTAGTCACATATCAGGACTACATTTTTGCAACCTTTTTCTTGCACTGGATTGGAAATTATTTTCTCACACATTGTGTTAAGTGAAAACCTTTTGTGAACATTTCATGAAATATTAAAGCATTATTTGTTAAAGTCTAATAAACTATTTCAGAATATTGCAATTTTGTGTTGAATTTACCTTTTTTGGTGGGGTTCTGAAATAGTTCTATTCTAGTCCTACCTTCTTTTTTTACAAATTACTTTGGACAATTTCAAATACACATAAAAATAGGTATTATATGACTACATCTTCACTGATAAAAGACTTTAAAGAAAGCCTGAGAATACTTGAATACCTATTTAAATATTTAAAGTACTTGGAGCAAGTAGAATTTATATTCATTTAGTATTAGCATTGCATTCTTACCGTGTAAATTAACAGATTGGATATTTCATGTCAAACCTGACTTTTAAAAAGCTAGAGAGCCCACAGATTTTTTATAAGTAATTCAGCAATAATTTTCTAATTTCAATGCATTGAACTGTAGACTGCAGAGATGAATGAACGCTTGCAGAAAATGGGAGAGTCTTCTCTGAGAAATTTTAGAATGGATACTGAACAAAGTTTGTACAAGTTTGAAGGAGAAGATTATAGAGAAAAACAGAAGGTAACTTTTTATTCTCAGCCATTAGCCTCTCAAATTAGCATTTCTTCCCATAACCATTATTAAAAAACACTGACGGGGTGCCTGGCTGGCTCAGTCTGTAGAGTGGTGACTCTTGATCTTGGGGTTGTGAGTTCAAGTCCCATGTTGGGTGTAGGGATTACTTAAAAATATAAAGAAATAAAATTAAAACAATAATAAAATTTAAAAGACCCTACTGACACTCTCCTATTACAATGCTCTGCTATGGAGTGAAATTTGATGTAGGTCAAATCTCCTGCAAGTGCTATGTTTAATAAACTTAAACTTAAGCTGGATGATGATGATTGCCATCATGCTCATCATCATTTTTGCTGCTTTTGATACTGTTGTTTTCAAGAAGCAGTACAGTACTGTGGTGGAGTTCCTGAATTCTGAAGCTGAAATCCCAACTGTATCACTAATTCAGTAACTTTGGGCACTTATTTTTCTCCTGTCAGATGGAGGGTATAGTAATATATGGCATGGACAGCAAAAGTCCTTTGAGGAAATAGAGGAGTTTTATTTATTTTGTTTCAAGTTATGGCTATAACTAAAAATTTTTAGATTTAGAAATTATTTGTACAAAAAATATAGAGTTCTCATATATCTTTCAGCTAGCTTCCCTTAATATTAACAATTTACATAATCATAGTACAATGATCAAATCCAGGAAATTAACACATTTTCTCCTTAATGTTCTTTCTCTTTTCTGGGGGATACAAACCAGGATCTCACATTGCAATTTGAAAAATCTCTATTTTTAAGATCACTTTTAGATTCACCACAAAATCAAGTGAAAAATACAGAGTTCCCATATTCTACCTCTCCCAAACATCGCCTACTACACTATCAATCTCACATCACAGTGGTACATTTGTTACATTTGAACCTACACTGACACATCATTATCATCCAAAGTCCATCTTTTATGTTAAGGTTCACTTTTTGTATTGTACATTCTGTGGATTCAGATAAATGTGTAATGACACGTATCCACCATTATAGTATCATACAGAGGAAATTCACTGCCCCCTAAAAGCCCTCTGTGTTCTGCCTATTCATTTCTCCCTCCTTCTGTAGCCTCTGGCAACAACTAATCTTTGTACTACCTCCATAGTTTTGCTTTTTCCAGAATATCGTATAGTTGGAGTCCTATAGTACATAGCTTTTTCATATGGGCTTCTTTCATTTAGTCCTTTGCCTTTAAGATGCCTTTGTGTTTTTTCATGGCTTCATAGTTCATTTCTTTTTTAGTACTGAGTAATACTCCATTGTCTGGATGTATCACTATTTATTTATTCATTCATCTACCAGAAGACATCTTGGTTGTCTGTAAGTTTTGGCAGTTCTGAATAAAGCTGTCAAAATCTTTGTGCAGGTTTTTGAGTGTACATAAATTTTCAGCTCTTTTGGGTAGATGCCAAGGAGCATGACTGCTAGAGCATATGGTAAGCTTATGTTTAGTTTTGTAAGAAGCTGCTAACCCTTCTTCCAAAGTGGCCATACCATTTTGCATTCCCATGACCAATGAATGAGAATTCCTGTTGCTCCATATCCTCACTAGCATTTGGTGTTCAGTGTTCTGGATTTGGCCTAATAGGTGTGTAGTAGTATCTCATTCTAATTTGCATTTCACTGACATAAGATGTTGAGCACCTTTTCATTTATTTCTATCTGTATATCTTCTTTGGTGAGACATCTATTCAGGTTTTTTGCCCATTTGTAAAATCAGGTTGTTTTCTTAGTGTTGAATTATAAGTTTTTTGTATATTTTGGATAACAGTCCTTTATAAGATGTGTCTTGCAAGTATTCTTTATGTGCATTTTTCTTATTCTCTTGACCCACATTGCATTTTTTTGCTGTGTCTTTTTAGGTTCCTTAATTTGAATTAGTCCTCAACCTTCTTTTGTCTTTCATGATCTTTACACTTTTGAAGAGTATTTGTTAGTTGTTTTGTAGTTTTGGGGTTTGTTTGACATTATCTCATGATTGGATTGAGATTATGTATTCTTTGGCAAGAATGCCATGGCAGGGATATTAAGTCTTCAGTATATTTTACCAGGGAATATATGATGTTGTGTCCTATTACAGGAAATATTAACCTTGATCACTTAGTTGAGGTGGTGTCTGCTTTGTTTCTTCACTGTAGAGTTACCATTTTCCCCTTTTACTTGATAAATGTCTTGGGGAATATATTCCTCAAATATATACCCACTGATTTTAGCATGTATTGGTGGAGTTTGCCTGCAACAGTTATAATTGTGTTTGTCTAATAGTAATTTTGTATTTCTTTCATTCCAGCTACATTTATTAGCTGGGATTTTTCTGTAAGGAATATCTGTTCCTTCTCATTTGTTTTCTAATCATTTATTTATATCAGCATGGACTCATGGATAGTTAATTTCTTGAGTTATAATACAGTTTTATCATTATTTTGTTTGCTGAAATTGTTCTGTAAGCTGTTATATTTTTAACTCACAGAAATGAATTTTGTTAAAATAAGAAAGCTTATTTTTGGATATTGATTTTACTGAAGAATGAGATGTGAGCCATTTTAGTTTGCATTGCAACTAGTATGCTGATAATGTCATTATTGCTGTCATTATTTCTGGTAGTTTTTTTTTATTTCTGGTAGTTTTTAGTGTCATGACTTATATCTATCTGGTTGTTCTATCTATAACCTTAATTAGACTCCTTACATTTTATTCTGATGAGATGAACATGATGACTAGCATGAATAAGGTAGAAATTGTTTTTAGATCCCATTATGTGATATGAATTTTTAAAATTCTACAGTTACTTCTATGGGCTCATTGGTATTAGGGGTGTTTTATAAAGTGGAAAAATATTAAACAGCAAAGAGTCCAAATATCAGTGGAGTGTCTAATCTATATTCTTAGAGTAAAATTAGACTAGTAAAATACTTACCTATTTCTAATGCAGCAGGTTTTCTTGTGCTTCCAATTCTAGCAAAATAATGTACAAATACAGAGAAATATTAGTAGTAATTATGATTACTTATATTTTTATAGTTGAATGAGAAAGTCAGATTTTAGAAATATTCTGATTGGAGATTATCTTTTATTTCTGGATTTTCATATTTTCTAGATAGATTCTTAAAATATGTTCAAATTATCCTTTGAAGAGAATTGAAAACCTATAAGAATGTTGTTTTTACATAAATCATGGGAATTACACAATGAGATTTTCATATGTGATTCATTGAACCAGTTGTATTACTTTACAACCATACCTGGTAAATTAAATCATTATGACTGACATTGATCCTGAAGAAATTAACCTGAATTACTTTGTATTAGTGTACTCTTATCTAAAAGAAACGAATTCAGCATGATTTACTTTTTTTGAAAGTTTGGGAATTGGCTCTTAATACTTATTCCACATTTGAATACCTAGACCTGCATATAAGTATGGGTTAAATGGCCAGTACATTACTTTTGACCAAGTTAATTTAAATTATTATTTATTTTCATTCCAATTGGGACAAATAACATACTGGTTATTTATAAAATATCTTTTCTATCAAAGGGGGAAAACAAAACTACTTTTATTGCTTTGGCTATTTCTTATGTAAACTCACATTACAGTGTCTATATCTCATAGAATTTTAGAGTTAAAAGATAACCTCAAGATCATTTAGTCTAACCTTTTTTGTAATTAAGAGATCCCATTTATAGCATGTGGGGCAGTTATTCAGCCTCTATTTGAATGTGGTCGTATTGGGAATCTTCCTCTTAGGAAAGTTCATTTTACTGTTTTATATTTTTTGGTTCTCAGAAAACTTCTAATTTGACTTAAAAGCTCCTTGATGAAAGAGATTATTTTATTCATCTTTGTATCCCTGACACTGACTTGTAAATGATACATTAGGTACCTAACACATACTTGTTAATTTATATAGTTAGCAGTCTACTTTCCACATTGGTTTTAACATATGGATCAGCAGAGAACTGCATTCTTTTCTAGTTAATAAGTTTTTTTTTTTTTTTAGTTAATAAGTTTTTATGTATATGAATGCTACCATTATGTCTGTCTTTAGTCTTTACTTCTTTGGATACTGTGAGAGTTTGTAGATCTCTAGCCATCTGAGTCATCTTAGTTTAGTATCCACTTTTAACCTGTGATACCAAGGTTGGTTGGAACTCAACCCTTTGATAAGATCAAATAGAGTGGGATCATTAATTGGAGATTAATGGCTTCTTTTGTGTGCAGGCACTATGAAATCAAGAAAAACACCTGAACTGTAAAACCGTCCCTATAGATTCCAGAATTTCGTATTGTCAGTTTTGCCTATTGGCTTTTAAATTGTATTTTCTAGCTGATATTGGGGTAGAGTTTTGTAATGCTACCTAACCATCGTTCACCCAACTTTGGGTGTTTAATAATAATTTAGGTTTAACTCCTGGCAGTTTATCTAATGCCTTCACTTATATGGTCACATTAATACTCAAGGTAGGTGTTACTATTCCCACTTCACAGAAGGGGGAATTAGTTTTCCCGAAGTTATACAACTGGTAAAATGGTGGAACCTGGTTTCAAATTCAGTTCTTTGCTGATTCCACTGACTCCCCATGGCTACCTTACCAAGACCTTATTTTATTTTATGTTTTTAATATTTTATTCATTCATATGAGAGAGAGAGAGAGAGAGAGAGAGAGAGAGAGAGAGAGAGAGAGAGAGAAAGCATGAGCAGAGGGGAGAGGCAGAGGGAGGGGGGAGAAGCAGACTTCCTACTGACCAGGGGAGCCTGATGCAGGGTTGAATCCAAGGACCCTGAAATCATGACCCGAGCAAAAGGCAGACACTTAACTGTGTGAGCCACCCAGACGCTCCATCTTACTTCATTTTAAAATTTCTCTTTATTTAAAGGGATATATGCCTATTGTGTTGATATTCATCACTTACCTCTTTCAGCTACTTTTTAATTCATACAGTTAACACAGTTACCAGAATCAATTTTAGTTTTCTATATTAGATATAGATACTATGTATTTTGACATAAAATACTAGCTCGATTGTGCAAATTCTCCTCAATTACTAAGGAAGAACTAAATTTTTTAGTGAGAACTAAACTTACTTACAAAAAGAAAGAAACCAAAAGCATTCTTTTACCCAAACGTGGCATAGACAGTTCAAGGGTTTGGAATTTGAGATGTATAATTGTGAGACTTCTAAATTGCAAGTTTTGATTCTTCTGAATGGCTGTAGTTTTCTCATGCTTCTGCAATCTTGATGTATTTGAGTTTCATAAACATTTTTGATTTTTTGATTTTGATTAATTAAATTCCTTGTTCTTGTGTATAGCTTGGGATGGTGGAATGGATTGAACCTCCTAAACGAGAACGCAAAGCAAACTACGCAGTGGATGCCTACTTTAGGGAGGCTTTACGTGTCAGCGAGCCAAAGGTTCCAAAGGTAAAACAGTATAAGACCAGTTTTTATGTTCTACAGCAGAATTCTCTTGTAACATGGTATGTAATTTACATTGGCTTGTGTCAGTGCAACAGCATTATAATCCTTAAAATATAACAACAGTGTAGAAAAGTACTTGATATGGCCCAGCCATATAAAGGCATTCCATTATATTTTTCTATATATAAAAGAAAGAGTAAAAGAAGTATGTTCACTTCATGTACTGAAAACAAATATATATGTAATCCATTTTCCCCCATAGGCTCCACGACCTCCAAAGCAGCCAAATGTTCAGGATTTTCAGTTTTTCCCACCACGTTTATTTGAGCTCTTGGAAAAGGAAATTCTTTATTACAGGAAGACAATAGGCTATAAGGTAATTTTTCAAGTTCTTGTTTATTTAACTTATTTTTATTTTTTAAAGTTCTTAGATTAGTATAATGTAATCTTTTAAGTGAATATAGTCTATTAAATTAGACTGCAAGCATTCCATTTTAATGTGAGAGAACATAAGAGTACATCAAAACAGTGGTGTTTCTAAATCCAAAGAGGAGGTTTAATTGGAAGTAAAGCATCAAACTACCAAATCACCAGCAGGATCATCACAAGATGAGATTAATGGAGAATTATTCAGTATTTCAAAAATAATGATAATAATATATATATTATTTTAATAATGCTGATGTTTGAGTGGTGAAAGAATATGTAGAAAGAACAATAGGCATATGTTTAACTAGAAGTGAATATATGAAAAAAAAGAAGTGAATATATGCTAAATGACAGGAAGTTTTTAATCATTTTCCTTACTATGACCAAGAAATAGTTCTTTTGTATTTATTGTTCTTTGGTTGATGGAAGCCCTGTTAGTAGTTATTAGATTGTTGTCACTTAGGTGTTAAAGATAATGATAAATGTGATAACAAATTCTAACATTTTAAAATGGTCTCTTGGAAAACAAGATTCTTATTTATATAGGTAGATAGGAAGGAACCCATTTTTAGTGAGTGAAATGTTTATCACCCTAAAGCTAACACACTGAGAGATTAAGCATAACTCGTTATTCTATATGCTGAAACTGACTTTCCAGAGAATGGAAAGGGATACCAAAGGTATAAAATTCAGTAGTATAAGCAAAATTATAGAAATATTAACACTATTATAATTTTATGAAGTTTTCTCTTTTATGAATTGGAAGCTATGTTTTAAAATTTATTTTGTGAATCTTTATCACAAGTGGAACTGTGGCCGATTATTTTGATCAGTAGCTGTAATGTGACTAGAAAAGCTCCATGGATAATAAGATAGTTCATTTATATTTTGGAACTACAGTGGATCCCTAGAGTATTTCCACTATTTGTCCAAAGTGAGAACATTACCATTTGAAATGGACAAAACAGGGTTTGCTTGCTATTTGTGTGCCGAATTTCAATATATATAAACAGGAACAAGAAACTGAAGGTGAATATAAGTAGTTAGTTATAATCTGACTAGGGAAATATTACATTTGAATCTATTTAACTAACATGACTGGATAAAATCTGTCTTAGGAAGTTGTCAAAGAATAAAAGTACCATGGTTGAACATTCAGACCAGGAATAAAATCAGTTTCAAAGAAAGTGAAAATGGTGACATACCAAAAGAAACCGGAAATTGTAGATTCAAAATAAAAATGAAAATAGTTAAATTAATAAAGTAACAATATTTCATGAGGTAAACAAATATATCTATTATCCCAGTAAAAGTAAAAAAAGTTTAGGTTTAGATCATTATTTTGTTACTTTTGTGGACTATTATTAGTGAGACTTGAAAAATAATTGAAATGTTAAGCCCAGTTAGTAATCAGCCAAATATCTGTGTAGAGCATTTTATAATTTATGAAATGCTTTATCACATACTTTATTTGATTTCTAATAGCCCTCTGAGATAGATGTTATTATAACCTCCATGTAAGAGGTGAGGAGACTAAAGTTCTGAGAGGTCAAAAGACTCATTCAAGGTCATATAGCTAACAGAATTGCCAAGGGTGCTGGTCTCCAGTCCGGGTCCTCAGTGTTCAAATGCTATGCTCTTTCCACTCAGACATTCTGCGCTATTTCTGCATGTGACATAACCCTGCTGCTTTTTGCAGCCCTAAATAAGGACTGTGTTTATAGTGGTGTGACATGTTGTTTGGGAGGTGAGCCAAGTGGTAGTCAAATAGCAGTAATAAAAAAAAATTATCTCTGCCAATATAAGTGTTTATACTCCTTCTTTGGAGATCCTGAGATTCTGTTCCCTGCAATAATATAAGCACCCACCACATCCTCACCACAACTCTGGTTTTGATGCAAGCAGTGCCTTTCATTACAGGCAGTTTGTGGTTAGGGGTGAGGTCTCATAATCACAGTTGGGTGGTGGCCAACTGGAAGGATATAGAGGAGAGAGAAACATTAGAGGAGGGAGGAATGAAGGGACAGCTGCAAAGAGTGATAAGAAGGAGGCAGGTGGAAGAAGGGATGACAGGGATGAATGAGGAATGGGAAGATGGCATGGAATCCATGCTATGGCACCGTACTCTTTTCCTCACCTCCCAGGGATAAATGACAGAAAGAAGTATGAGTGAAAGGAGGGTTGGTTTTCATTTAATCCATACTTGTTGAGTACTCCTCTGTGTCAGGTCCTATGCCACACATTGACAATATAGTGAATAAGACAGACAAGATCCTTCAGTCCATGCAACTTGTGTTCTAATAGAGCAGGCAGATATTAAGCTGATACCACAGAGTAATGACATTATTTGTTTTCTGTGCTTACAGAGGGTGCTACAAGGGAACACGATAAGGGTATCTAATATGGTTTGGGAGATCAGGGAGATGGTTCCTAAGGAAGTGTTACTACATTGAGATCGGAGAGATGCACAGGAATTAGTCAAGTGAGGTGTGGGGGGAGAAGAGCTCAGGCAGGGAAGCCATAAGTACAGAGGTGTTGCAGTAGAGGAAGGATGACGGTTCCTTCAGAAACTGAAGGCAGGAGTGTTGGTAAGGAGGGAGAGGTGCGAGATGAAGTTGGTGAGTGAGTAGAGTCAGATCATGTGGAGCACTGAAAGTTAATTGTAGGTCACATTAATTAGGTTAAACTTTAGCTTTAGAGCAAGGAAAACCACTGAGGTGCTTTTAAGGTGGAGGGATGGGTGGGTGGTAAAATACTAATAGCAGATACTTATTTAGTCCTTACTTATGTTCCTTTCTGTTCTTAGTTCTTTTAAAAGATCAGCTCATTATCCTCATAACAGCCCTGGAACTATGCATCCCTGTTTTACAGATGGGGAAACCAAGGCACATAGAGGTCAGGTAATTTTCCCTAGGTCAAACAACTTTTAAGCGGTAGAGTATGATCAGATTTATATTTTAAAAGATCACTCTGGCTGCAATACAGAGAATGACAAGTTTTTCTAGGGAAACCAGCCAGGAGGCTGAAGTGCGAAAAGATGGTGGTGGCTTGGAGTGGTGGTGATGGTGGAAGGAAAATCCATCCCCTACCACTCTTCTAGCCTTGTCATCTCTTTAGCTTCATTTTGGATTGCCTTTGTGTATCATCTTAAGACTTGCCTTGATCCTCCATAAATGCATATTTAGCTGAGGATTTATAAGACAAATAAGAGTACATTCTGGATATTGGCTCTTTCTGAACCTTGTCTCTTCCATTCTTTACCAGGGGATGCAGACCTGAGCTAAGGTGGGTGCTTTAATTGGGTAGGTGTTGTGTTTGAGTTCAGAGTATGGACAGATGAGCATGGCATGCTAGTCATCTGCAAAAGCTGTTTTTTTTTTTTTTTTTGCAAGGATGATGTGATATTGATAACTGTTATACATATCTTCTCAAAGATACCTAGCATTGTTTTTTCTTCCCTTATAGCTCCAGAAAACCTAGTAGAGCCACAAAATGAGTGGAGCAATAGCTTATTCTCAGTTGAAAAGAATTGCTACAGTGCAGTTACCTGGTATTCTCTGTGTATAGTTAGGTTCTCAGAAAGGGACTCCTTTCCTCCTTCTGCTTATAGGATTGCTAGCTCAGGGGAGAGAGGTGTAGTCTTATAGCTGAGGGTATTGTACACAGTACTGTTCTGTCCATTTTGAGTCCCCATAGTTTTACTCTGTAGTGATTTTGGGTGGGACCAGTAAGGGGCTCGGTACTTTTTTTTTCAAATATTTTATTTTTATTTATTTGAAAGAGAGAGAGAGAGACAGAGAGAGAGACAGAGAGCATGAGCAGGAGGGGCAGAGGCAGAGGGAGAAGCAGAGCTCAATCCCAGGATCCCAAGCTTATGACCTGAGCCAAAAGCAGACTCTTAATGACCCAGCCACCCAGGTGCCTTGGGCTCTGTACTTTTGAAGCAGTTGGTAAGGAGCATTTTGCTCCAGAGCCTACTTATTTGCATTTTTATTTTCTATTTTGTTCCCCCTGCCCCCGATATTTACGACAACAAGGTCACAACAATATTGCTCATGATAAGATCTGGAATTAAAGAGTTTTGTTTTAGTTGAGACTGAGAAATACTATTTGTTTTGCCCTAACCACTTGGTGGATAGCAGTGCATTGTGTGCTAATTCTCCCTGCTGTCTAAGCTTTGACCTTGTTGCAAGTTAGACACATTCAGAAGCTTTATTGCTTTTGCAACTTAAAGGAATTACTTAATGTATTTAATCACTGTGTTCCCTGAAATCTTTTTATTGGTAGTGGATGACTTAATTTCAATTGCAGAATTAAAAATATCCAGAGAATCTAGAAGTCTCGTTGAATCTAAGACCTGGAGTGAAAGACTTTTGCCATATTTGAAGCTGAAGAAAGCTGTAGAACATTCTAACATTTATTTTTCATAAAAAATTCTTTAGAGACAGTTACAAACATTTGACAAATGAAGGAAGTTCCATAATCTTTGTGAGTTTTGGTAATGTGCCATTGTGAGCCACCTGTTTGCAGTGGTAGAACAGTACAGTGTGCTGATTTCAGTTTGTGTGCCACCACATTTAATTCATTATTCCATATTTCTGTGAAATGCTTGCTAAAACTCAATCTAGCCAAGACCAGAATTTTTTTTTTCTCACTTTTCAATGGAACACAGCTCTTAATTAAAATGCCTTAGTGTGTCTGACTAGAAATCTAAGTAATAATTGAGATGTTTCCTTTTGAAAGATAACTTTAATTAAATTGTGGCTGTATTATGTGTTACTGGGGGCCAACAGTAAGACACACAGTATGAATGCTTGGGTTAGCTTCTAGGTATCCCTTTAGTATTTTTGGTCTATAATTTGTCTACTTAATTCTTACATAGCACTTTGAAATCACTCCAGGAAGTTTAGTGCTGATAAGAACCTCATAAAGTAAAAAATGAATAGCTTTTAAAAATGATGAATATTAAGGACTTTTTTCTTATGGGAGGAGATATAAGAATGTAGGAATTTTGAGTCATTTCTAATTCTAGAAATTTTAGCAGTATTTGAATTAAATTTTATGTATTTGAATTAAAATTAGTAAACATAACATGGATGAAGTCATTCTAAAGTTGTGCTGTATTAAAAATATGAACAGTGGATATGGAAGAAGTAGTCTGCCATGGAGCCTAAAATCTAAAATCTATTGGTATAATATAATATGATTTTACTTTTATTAAAGTTCAGGTGGAAATTTTTAGTACTGGGGATATCTGCATAGGAATAAACAGTTTATTTTGTGTGGGTATGTTTCCAGGTATGTTTCCATTTTCTGGCATAAAATTTGGTGTTTATGAAATACTTTGTTAAAGTATGGTTTGTTGGACATGGAAAATTCGAAGCTATTTGATAGAGAAATGTCTTAAGATTAAAGAGGTTTTTCTTCAGTTAAAATTAAAATTTGAAGCCAAAGTAATTTCACATACCAGCAAGGATCTGTTAAACTTTTAAAGCTATATCTGTAATTTTTCCCAAACATTTTGTTATGAAAAAATTGTAAACACACAAAATATTGAAATAACTATACAATGAAGTCTGTGTACACAACCACATATATTCTCCAGTTTACATCTTGCTGTGTTTATCATCTGTTTGTCCATTTGTCCAGCCTCTAGCAAATGGATATCCAACTTATTTTTTTTATGCACTTCAAAGTTGCAGATATAAGTATATTTTACCTGGAAACACTTCAATATGCGTATCATTAATCAGAGTTCAATATTTACTCAATTCTTTTTTTAAGGTAAAATTTGCATACAATGAAATGTATAAATCTTAAGTGTTTCATTCAATTTATTTTGACAAATGTATATGCTGACATAACTGAAACCCCTATAAAAACATAGAACATTTCTGTCACTCCAGAAAGTGCCTCTTCCCAATTTCTATACTCACTTCCCAGAGGCAACCACTGTTCTGATATTATTTTCCTCCGTAGATTAGGTTTTTTCCTTAGAATTTCACATAAATGGAATCAAACATTATGTGTAAGGTGTCTTTCCCTTAGCATAATGTTTTTGAGTTGCATTCGTGTCCCATTATCAGTTACTCATTCCTTTTCATTGCTGAGTACTATTCCATTGTAAGAATATATCACAGTTTGCTTATCCATTCTCATGTTGGTGGACATCGGACTGTTTTCTGGTTTTTGGCTGCTATGAGTAAAGCTGCTGTGAACATGTGTGCAAAGGTCTTTGTATAGATATATTAGGAATGGAATCGCTGGTGTGCCTATAATTTAAAACTTGAATTTAGCTATTGTAAAAGTTATTTTTTATATTTATTTTTGATAAAAGTTACTTTTGACCATGCTTGTCACTGAAATGCATCTCATTTTTAACTTATACCTTCTTTTCTATTTCCATTTGTTACCATCCTAGGCCAGATGATCATACCTCATTTCTAGATTATGACCATTCAGCTGGTTCTTTTACCTCTAGTTGCTTCCCTCCTTCAATCCATCCATCACAAAGCTTACAAGTGAGAACACTACATTTTGGCACTTTAGTCTCTTCCTGAAAAATCTCTAATGGTTGCTGTTGTCTACTGTATAGTTTTTGTTTAAGTAGGCTCACTGCCCAGCATGGGGCCTGTCATAGGGTTTGAACTCATGACCCTGAGATCAAGACCTGAGCTGCGATTAGGAGTCACATGCTTGGCTGAGCCACCCAGGTGCCCCACTACTGTGTAGTTTCAAAAGCCCTTATAAATATATCTCAACCTGGCCTTGTTTCTTATCCCTTTTTAATATAAACCCTATATGGTCTTTCCTGGCCTTACTTTCACCACTTTTGCCCATATTGTTCCAGCCTAGAATGTTTCCCTCTTCTTCCCCATCTCCCCAAATCCTTAGAATTCAGAATTCCATAACTAGGTTGTGATCTTCCTGTAGGCAAGGACCATATCCACTACTTTTATATTTCAATGAATACCTATCATAGTGCTATGGACATAATAGACATTTATTTATTTTTAAAAGATTTTATTTATTTATTCATGAGAGACACAGAGAGAGAGAGAGGCAGAGACCTAGGCAGAGGGAGAAGCAGGCTCCCTGCAGGGATCCCGATGTGGGACTTGATCCCAAGACTCCAGGATTACGCCCTGGGCAGGTGCTAAACCGCTGAGCCGCCCAGGGATCCCCCCATAATAGACATTTAATCAGTACTTATTAATTTGATTGTCTGGTACTGATGATTGCACACGAACATGTTTTTTTTTTTTTCAGTAATTCTTTTAGACCCAGTTAGTAGAGTTTACATTTAAAAAACCATTGGATGCAATTGTTTTAAGAAATACATAGTTCAAGTTACATTGCTATAGTTTTAAACTCTATGAGATATGTATAACAATTAGAAAAATACTTTGATATGTATTATAATTACATTGTAGTAAAACCATGATTATTTGATATCCCTAGTGAATGAGTTATTTATGGTAGGTGTGCATATCAAACAGTGGAAGGCTTAGTGTCAACCCTTTTCATGTTTAATGGAATGCTATAAATTGTACTTCATGTGTTATGTACCTGTCCTCTTAAATTATGGTGCTTACAGTTGTTACTGCAGGTGCACACAGACATGGTGTGAGGCTTTGGCCTGAGTGACTTAGTTTGTCACTCCATACTGTGACTGCTGCTCTATACTGCTGAACTGTCCTGTTTGTCTGTGTTCACTCTGATACCTTGAACATAGAGGCCACAGTTTTGAGGTACGAGTGAATGGCTGACTGCTTACTTCCTTGGAGAGCTGAGCTTCTTTCCTCAGTCTTTTGGACTTGAGCTCTCTGCTTAGTTGTCAGTGTATTTGTAGCTCTGTATCTAAAAGACTAGAATTTCTGTTGGTTACTGCTACTGTAACTTTTTCTCTTGACTGCAGGTTCCATCATAGCTATTTGTGTGCTCTGCTACCCATTCCCTCATATATATTCTCTACTTTTTTTGGTTCTTCATTATCCTCTCACTTCTTCCAGTCTTTGCATTTTATGTGAAGATGCTCTCCCTTTCCATACCCTGGCAGGCAGTAAAAATCACACCTTTCTTTTTGCATTTTGAACTGATCAGAGCATTGAATGCAATCTTCAGGTGCATTGTACTTCTCTACCCTGGTCTGTATTGCCAGGTGAATATGGACTATTTCTGTTTTTTTTCTGGGCTTGAGATTTTATTGTATAATGTTGATGTTGGCATAATATTATTGTTACTACCATGTATTACAGTTTTATAAGGATGTATTTTGTTCCACAGTTATGATTAAATCTAGAACATAATGTGGCATTTTAGCAAGGGGTTTAATTCTAAAATATGCAGCACATTTAAGAATGGTTTTTATTTTAGTAATATCATGGTAGTAAGAACATGGAGAGGATTATATGTCATTCTGGTATGACTTTAAATTGTTTACTGTTGAAATAACTCTAAGATTGATATGTGTATATACATCCTCAATTACCTTTTCCCAATAGTTTACTTATCATTCATCTCTTGGTTTATAGGTCCCAAGGAATCCTGATATTCCAAATCCAGCTGTGGCTCAAAGAGAGGAGCAAAAAAAGATTGATGGAGCTGAACCTCTTACACCAGAAGAGACTGAAGAAAAAGAAAAACTTCTCACACAAGTAAATTATTTTAAGTGCCAGAAGTGCTTCTAATTAGCTAGTAGAAAAAAGAAAAAACAGATCACATTTACCTTTTATTGTATGGGCTGATTAGACACATCAGCAACACTCAGGGCTATATTGTAAACATACATTAAGATCAGCTATTCCTATTTTTTATTGTTTTTGTAGAATACACCCATTCAGAATTGCTAGAAAATACATAAATGCAAAATATAAGTGTCAGTTATTACTAAGAAGACATGTATTTTTATCAGTCAGTTAATCCATGTATGAATCCTGATAGATAATAATTACTAGCATATCCTTGGAATTTTAAATTTATTTTATCGACTGTGAACTGTCCTCTGAAATTATACTCTACTAATATTTTATTTATGGAATAATTTCATAATTCTCAAGATGCCTTTCATTCTTTCTTGGAGAGAACTTTAATACAACAATGAGAGATTTCTGAAACTTTGTAAGATGATTATTGTATAATTAGAAGTTAATAGTTATTAAATAGGGAACATTTTCATTTGAACAAAATATTAATACTTTCTGGTCATCGTTGCTTTAATGAGTTTAATGAGTGTAGAAACAATATACAAATAATTTATAAAAGATGAATAACCTGTAGAAGCTAGAAAAAGTTACAGCATAAAAGATCCTTGCAAGATAATAAACAAAACGTGTACTCTATGTTACCACCTTAGTATAGAAAGTTGTCAGCAAGATTTATTTATTCAATGGATTCTTTTGAACAATATGCAAGGCACAGTGATAGGAAAGCTGCCACATTAATTACTGAAAGATAGTTTTTATATTTATATCTTATTTATTATGTAGGTCTTTTCTTTGTTATGTTGTGTAAATCTTTACAAATTATATTCATAAGCTTTTGAGCCAAATGCCTGAACGTCATAAAGTTAAGTTTGAAAATGTAATTGCAGTTGTCTGAATATTAGGACTTAACCAAAGAATAAAATAAAACATTTAAATCTTCATGTTTTATTTTCACAATTTATTTCCTGAATGTGAAAATAAAGTTATGGTCTTAGAATGCTAATTGGTTTATAGTATATGGTGAATGTACACTATATTGTGAATATACAGTATCAATTGAGAAATTGCTTTAGTTTGTAATTAGAAGTAAAATAATTTTTTTGCCCCTTCTAGTAGTTGAATTCATCTTTAAACGTCCTTCTCTGGTACCTTAGATAATTAATCTTTTTAAAAAATCATGGCAAAGAAAATGTGGAGTCACCTGAAATCTTCACCACCTAAAGACTAGGAATAGAGTTTTGAACAGCCAGGGATATCACATTGTTACGGGTTGGGATATAAAGAGTAGAAAACAAATTCTTTGTTTTATGACATCACAGAGCTACTAATAATACCAAAGAGATTTAAAACATTGATTAGTTCAACTGTTCTGTCTTTTAATAAAGAAATTGAATGGGACCAGTAATCTATTTATAGAAATTCTATTTATGAATACAATTTTGAATAGAAATTATGTATTCACAGTATAGTTGACCCTTCAACAATGTGGGAATTAGGGGTGCTGACTCTCCATATAAGCTGAAAAATTTCCTATAACTTTTGGCTCTCCCAAAACTTACCTCCTGATTGACTGGAAGCCTTACTGCTGACATAAACGTCAGTTAACAAATATTTTGTATGTTACATGTATTACATACTGTGTTCTTACAATAAAGGAAGGTAGAGAAGAGAAAATGTTATTAAGAAGATCATAAGGAAGAGAAGATCCATTTATAGTACTGTACAGTATTTATCAAAAAAAATCCATGTAGAAGGGGGCCCACACAGTTAAACACATATTATTCAAGGGTCACCTGTAGTTTGGAATGATGTAAAGACCTACAAAATTTTTTTCTACATTCTTATATTTTCCTCTCTGTTTTTTAACTAATACAATCACATTCCTTTCTTAATTTACATGGGAACAGATCTTTGGAAAAAAACTGTTGAAGTACTTGAGTATGAAGACTTCATTATTTATATTAGCATTTTTATATCATTGCATTTGTATTTTAATGTGGGCATCTGTAAAGTATAGAATTAAAAACTATACAATATCTAGGAACTAGAAATAGGTTTGTTTTACTTGGAGAGAAGTAAAGCATATCCAACCTCAGTCTCTTCATGATAGAAAAGCAGTTATTTTTAAAAAATATTTACTCATTCATTCATTCATTCATTCGAGACAGAGAGAGAGGGAGAGACACAGGCAGAGGGAGAAGCAGGCTCCATGCCCGGAGCCCAATGTGGGGCGTGATCCCCTGAGCCAAAGGCATATGCTCAACTGCTGAACCACCCAGGCGTCCGAAAAGCAGTTAGTTTTATAACATTCAACTTCTGATTCTAAAAAAACCCCTGGGATTTTGTAAGGAGGAACATTTTAAGTCTTTTAAACTGTTTTTAATGTATCATTGTATAGAAATAAGTAGAACAATAAATGGGTTTGCTAATTTAACTTGAATTGATGATGCTTAATTTCTGTTCACAGGGATTTACAAACTGGACTAAGCGAGATTTTAACCAGTTTATTAAAGCTAATGAGAAGTATGGAAGAGATGACATTGATAATATAGCTCGAGAGGTGGAGGGCAAATCCCCTGAGGAAGTTATGGAGTATTCAGGTTTGTGTATAATTTTAGAGATATTGTTTAATTGTATCCTTATTCATTTCTTTAGTGTCAATTTAATTGTATCATTGTTCAGAGATCTTTTAAACTTTTTCGAATAAAGTGTAGGTGAAAGTATAAAATATAATTGTATCTCCACAAAAAGATTATAAGATTTATCTAAAGGGACTGCTATTGTCTTTAGTAGTTAGCTAATAGAGCCAGATAAAGCCCTAATGAAACGAGTGTAGCCATTGAATGAGCATTGACAAAATTCGTTTCCCACTTTCTCATCTCTGAAATTTTGGTCCTTTTCTCGGCAATTCAAATCTGAGACCAGGTTCGGAGGATTGAATTAGTGTCTTTCTAGGTCATCCTTGAAGTAGAAAACTCCTCTCGGGCCCTTTTATATCCTCAAACACCCTCAGGGTTCCAGTCAACTCTAGACAGGTCATGTGCATTCCATTAACTCGGGGCAAGCTGGAATAGATCTAAAAAGACTGGTTGAATAAGTCTTTTGATTTGTTCTAGAATCATATCCCTTTCTTTCTCAGCTGTGTCTTTTGTCTTGAAGCATATAAAGTTAATACTAATTCCCATATCATAGCATATCCAACCTCAGGCTTCTGAAAGAAATCTTACTGGGATGCTTGGGTGGCTCAGTGGTTGAGCGTCTGCCTTTGGCTCAGGTTGTGATCTTGGGGTCCTGAGATTGATGCTTGCATTGGGCTCCCTGCAGTGAGCCTGCTTTTCCCACTGCCTGTGTCTCTGCTTCTCTCTCTCTGTGTCTCTCATGAATAAATAAATAAAATCTTAAAAAAAGAGAGAGAGAGAGAGAGAGAAAGAGGGACACCTGGGTGGCTCAGTGGCTGAGTGTCTGCCTTCAACTCAGGGTGTGATCCTGGAATCCAGGATCCTGTTCTACTTTGGGCTCCCTGTGAGGAGCCTGCTTCTCCCTCTGCCTGTGTCTCTGCCTCTCTCTCTCTTTGTGTCTCTCATGAATAAATAAATAAATCTTTTTTTTAAAAAAGAGAAAGAAATCTTATTAAAAATATGTAATTATCTCTATCAAGTTTTCCATATGTAGAATAGTAAGTTTCTAACTTCCAAATAGATTGAACTTTCTTTTTCTTTAAAGATTTTATTTATTTGTTCATGAGAGACACAAAGAGAGAGAGAGAGGCAGAGACACAGGCAGAAGGAGAAGCAGGCTCCCTGCAGAGATCCCAATGTGGGACTCTATTCCAGGACCCCAGGGCTGAAGGCAGACGCTCAACCACTGAGCCACCCGGGCGTCCCATAGATTGAACTTTCAAATTTAGTCTCAATATGAGCTGTATCTAGAGCATTTTTTTCTTATAGAAACAATATTACAAAGTAGGTTTAGGTTTCTATGCTAACCCCTCAAAGCCTATTCAGCTTAACAACTGAAATTCTGTGTTTTTGCAGTGAAAAATAGCAGAGAGGAAACATTATAGTACTAATAAATACACCAAAAATGGATATAAACTAGAAACAGCTTTTAATTTATCTAGAGTGTTAGTGCTTAGAGAAATCCAGGTTCATTAGAGAAAAGACACTTTTTTCTTTTGGAAATCTGAAAAGAGTTTCTCTGGTGATTACCAGGGAATTTAGAGGCTGATTATATTGAGTTTTTATTTTTATTTTTATTTTTTTTAAATTTTTTTTCCAAAGGTCCTGAGAAAGGAGCTTGCCTTTCTTTTTTTTTATTTTTTATGATAGTCACAGAGAGAGAGAGAGAGGCAGAGACACAGGCAGAGGGAGAAGCAGGCTCCATGCACCGGGAGCCCGACGTGAGATTCGATCCTGGGTCTCCAGGATCGCGCTCTGGGCCAAAGGCAGGTGCTAAACCGCTGCGCCACCCAGGGATCCCGAGTTTTTATTTTATATAATATCAGATTTATGAATTTCCTTTTCCTTGATTCCGGCATAATATCACTATTTCTCTTAAGCTTTATCACATAAGTTTTAGAGCATTTGGGGGCTTAGGGTAAAAATAGATGAGAGAGAAAAATTCTAGCAGCATGAATAGAATGTAGAGTATAAGAGATTTTGTGCAGAGGGATTTTCTGAAGTAGAATTTTCTTCAAAATAGCATCAATGTGTATGAAATTGTGGGAAAACAAGTGATTAAAAAATACAGTGTCAGGTGTTCTGGTGGCATGTCTAGCTCAGGACAGCTTAATTGGGGCCCACGTCAGAGGGTAGGGAGATGGAATGCTTTATGTAGTTTGTTACAATAAAAGAAGAAATGTATACAATTGGCTACTTGTGAGCATATTATACATAGCAGGCATTTATATGTTGAGCGAATAAGTGAGAGAATGAAAAAATGAACAAAGGTGCTTATAAAAGTCAGAGTGACAGTTTCTCATGTGATGCTGAGATGGGTGGTTAGTGTCCAGTGCAAAGAAGAAAATGGCCCACTAATGTACCAATTTGTGCTATGGGATGAATGCTTTCCCCTTAAATTCTATGTTGAGATCCTAACCCCCAACATGATGGTATTAGCAGGTGGGGTCTTTGGAAGGTGATGAGGTTGTAAGGGTGGAGCCCTCATGAATGGGATTAGTGCCCTTATAGAAGAGACCCCAGAGAGCTCCCTTACCCTTTCCACCATGTGAAGACACATTGGGAAAATGGTCATCTATGAACCAGGGTATGAGATCTCACTGGACTTGGAATCTGCCAGCACCTTGATGTTGGGACTTGCCAGCCTCCAGAACTGTGAGAAATAATGTTTGTTGTTGAAGCCCTACCCCCACAAAAATAGATAAAAATCAGCACTAACATTCCTTTTGTGATAGGCTCTAAAAATGAGAAATTTGAGAAGGTAGAATATGCCATTAAAAGGTCTTTCACTGAAGTCATAACATGTGACATAAAGCTGCCAAATTTGGGTGACTTTGTGGGTTTTTTATGTTTTTTGTTTTTAAGAGAAAAGACTGTTTCAAGTAAGTTTAGAAAACAAGATATGGGTCATTGGAAATATTGTGTGAGTGGTTCCAAAGGTAAAGTAAGAGTTTTGGTAGAAATTGCTGCTTCATAGGAAGTCTGAGTGACCTCTTGATAATGGGTTTCATTTTTGTTTTTGCGTGCTAGGGAAGCTATGTACTCAAGTTTATATGGCCACCCTCTCTTCTGTTTTACTTTATTTATGTGTATGGTCGCTTCTATATCCTGTTTCAATGAAAGCATAGCTTAAATTAACATCTGTAGTATCTTTTGAAATTCTAGTAATTTATGATTGATAATTAAATATTCCATAATATTTCACGAAAAGAGATTCACTAACCTAAAACCTTCTGAGGCCTTACTTTTAAATAAGAAGTTAAGGGTATTGATAATTGAATATATATATATTTGATATATATATATATATTATTATATATATATTATATATATAATATATATATTATTATAATATTATATATATATTAATATATATTATTATTATTATAATATATATAATATATATTATAATTATTATAATATATATATAATTTATTATATATAAATATATAATTATATATATATTATTATTATTATATATATTATTATTTGATATATATCTATAAATATATATATATTTGACTTAATTGAATCTATATCTATATATATACCCACACACCCACACACCACACAGCTGATATGCATCTTAGTTTTAAATAGTATAAAGTTCGCTGTATCATGTCCTGTTAATTCTTTATTCTACGGTTCCTTGGATTCATTTACTTAAGATGCTAGTACACTTATTGAAAAGTGATAATTCAAAAAAAAAAAAAGAAAAGTGATAATTCTGTTTTTCAGCTGTATTTTGGGAACGTTGCAATGAATTGCAGGACATTGAGAAAATCATGGCTCAAATTGAACGTGGAGAAGCAAGAATTCAACGAAGGATCAGTATCAAGAAAGCCCTGGATGCCAAAGTACTATATTTCGTAATTTTAAAATTATTATCAGGTTGTTTTAATTGACATGGTAATTAGCTTTGACTTATTGCACATTTAAAGTGGCTATTTTGTTTAAATTTGCAGATTGCAAGATACAAGGCTCCATTTCATCAGTTGCGTATTCAGTATGGGACCAGCAAAGGAAAGAACTATACTGAGGAAGAAGATAGATTCTTGATTTGTATGTTACACAAAATGGGCTTTGATAGAGAAAACGTATATGAAGAATTAAGACAGTGTGTACGGAATGCTCCTCAGTTTAGATTTGACTGGTTTATCAAGTCTAGAACTGCCATGGTATGTATTCTTTTCTTATTTTCTTCAACTTTTTATCTTGAAAAATTTCAAATATCATATATTCATTTAGATTCTCTAATTGTTAACATTTTGTCCTCTATCCATATATGCACTTGTATATACATACATAGCATCTATATATACATATAGAATTTGTATTTTGTATTCAGAAATACAGGAACATATCTATATTTAGAAATATATCTGAATCTGATATTCATAAATATATATATATATCTAGATTTCTGAGCTAATTGAAAATAAGCTGTGGACATCATGAGTATTCACCTCTAAATACCTAAGCATTTATATCCTAAAAATAAGGACCTTTACTTACATAACCACAGTACCTATATCCTACCTGAAACTGTTAACATTGATTCAGTAATGTCATCTGGTACACAGTCCATGTACAAAATTCTCCAGTTGTTCCCAGAGTGCCTCTCATAGCTCTTTTTTTAAATTGATGTTCCAGGCAGGGTTCACATATTGCATTTGATTGGTGATTCTCTTCAGTCTCTTTCAATCTACAACTTTTTGTTTTTCATGACAATGGCTTTTTAAGGTGCCTAGGCTTATTGTTTTGGAGAATCCCACATTTATCTCATTTGCTCATTGTTAGATTTAGGTTAAGCATTTTGGACAAGAATGTCACATAAGTGATGTGTATTTGTTACTGTATCACATCAGGAGGCACATTGACCTAGGTTGTTCTAAGCTTGGTGATGATGCTAAGTTTGATCAGTTGGTTAATATGATGACCTCCAGAGCTGTCCTCTTTAAAGATACCTTTCCCTCTTTGTAATTAGTCAGGTGATATTTGAGACTGTGTGAATAACTTAAGGATTTTTAATGAGAAGGAATTGTTGCCTAAGTTGAGTCTTTAAAAGAATATGATGAGACAGAGAATAATTAAGTAGAAGAGATATTTTAGCTTCATGCAATTTACTTTGTTACTTTCTAACATGAATTGTGTGTGTGTTCCTCTTAATTTCTAGTGCTTCTTGACAGTGTTCAAATTGATATTGAACACTTTTTTATTTTTATTTTTTAAAATATTTATTTATTTATTTATTTATTTATTTATGATAGACATAGAGAGAGAGAGAGAGAGAGAGAGGCAGAGACACAGGAGGAGGGAGAAGCAGGCTCCATGCCGGGAGCCCGACGCGGGACTCAATCCCGGGACCCAAGGATCGCGCCCTGGGCCAAAGGCAGGCGCCAAACCGCCGAGCCACCCAGGGATCCCCTGAACACTTTTTTAAATATAACACATTTTTAATGTTAGCATTGTCAGTCTTTTGTCAGCTGAGGTAATTAAGACAAAAATAGATTTATATAGCCTAAAAATTAAAAGCACCAGAAACTAACAATGCAAACAATAGACCTTTTTTTTTAAGAGATGGAGAGAGGTGGTGAGAGAGCAGGGGAGAGGGAGGGAGAATCTTAAGCAGGCTCCACGTCCAGTGCAGAGCTTGATGCAGGGCATGCACTCACCACCCTGAGATAATGACTTGAGTTGAAATCAAGAGTTACTTAACTGACTGAGCCACCCCGGTACCCCCAAATAATGGACATTTTAAAGTAGTTGCTGTTTATCATAAATGTTTTCTTGACCTAAAGTGCTAATAGGGGTGTGAAGCAATGCTTAATATTTTGTTTGATTCATTTTGTATTATCAGTTCAAGCCGAATAAAAAGAAAAATCTAAAAAAAAATCTGAGTTGCTATATCGAAGACACTAATTTTGGCAGATGTTTTATAAGATCAGATATTTCTTAAAACTTTAATTTAGGGATCCCTGGGTGGCGCAGCGGTTTAGCGCCTGCCTTTGGCCCAGGGCGCGATCCTGGAGACCCGGGATCGAATCCCACCTCGGGCTCCCGGTGCATGGAGCCTGCTCCTCCCTCTGCCTGTGTCTCTGCCTCTCTCTCTCTCTCTCTGTGACTATCATAAATAACAAATAAAAAAAATAAAAAAAAGCAAAGCATCCAATTAAAAAAAAACTTTAATTTAAATTTTGAGTGTTCTTGGACTGTTAGAATGTGCCTGTCAAGTTTATGGAATACGTAATATTGGAGAGCTAGCAAATACTTTGGATCAACCCAGATTCAAAAGGAAGGAACTAGAGAAATTGGAATGATGGATTGGTTGAATTTCACAACCTGAAGCTTAGTAGAAATAAATTTAAAGTGCTGTGCTTGCACAAAAAGATATGAAGAGGTATATATGTTAATAAGATAAAAAAGTTAAAAATAAAAATGGTAAGAATTAATCTGGAGCATGAAAGGCTTAGGTTTGAGGTAGGAAAGTTTGACAGGGTTCTTTGGATCATTGAAATATATTATTGAAGGACAATGTAAATAGCTTTTCTGTTAGCTTTGAAAATGAGATTCTGTTTTGACTCTGAAGACTTTGGCAGTGAGTTAGTTAGCCTTTTAAGGTGTCTTCTAGCTCATTGCATCTATGACCATGTTTAGCAGAGAACTCCTTTCAAAAGCCATGATTTATAAATTTTTAGCTATTTGGAGTTTTATGTGTGTAATGATCTCATGTAGGGCAGCATCAACACCTTGTAAGAGACATCTGTCTACCTGCATTTGTCAGTGAATCATGTTTAAGATCATAAATGCCCGTTTATGCGATAAAGCATTTGCTGATTTTTGAGTATTATTTCAGTGGTACCTTACTAATTTTTTAAAAGGTTGAGAGTTTAATGCTCTTTTCAGTTTCTATAATCGTTAAACTAAAGCAGAGTATGAAACAGATTCAAAAGTGAAAGAAAAACCTTATATTATTTGTAATAAGAACATGGCTATAGAAGTCCATAACCTTATTTTAATTTCTGAGAAAAACCCGGCATATTATTAACAACCACTAGATGTCTCTGAACACCCTTGTAAAGGTTCTTATTTTCCTCCATCTTCTTTCTACAAGGCATTTACTTCTTTCTTTACCAAGAGATTTAAATCTCCGATGTATACTTTCCGAAGAGCAGATATTAACTAATTACATGATTGTGAAGTGGAACCTTTATTTTGTCTGTTAATAACGAAGATACCTCTGTTCTCCTGGGAGGTGGAATTTATGATTTCTAAAGAATCTTTAAGAACATATAGTAGTTTATTTCATATTTAAATATTTTAATCCAAAGTTTTTTGTTTGTTAACTTTTCTATCATACTGTTTTTATTTCCCTCCTAGCTAGTGGATAATTTTGTTTATATTTCTAGATTTAGAGTATAGGTAATATATTTTAGAACATGCATATAGTTAGGCTGTCTTTTTGGAATATTTCATGGCATTATCAATCATTAGGGAATTAAAGGAATGGATTATTAATAATTTTAGGTGATCTCTTTGCCTCCTTATTTTAAATAATTGTTCTTGTATAGTGAATCACATGCACAATCTAGGAAGAAAACTTCTTGAAAAAGGCAGTTGGAGGGGGGCGCCTGGGTGGCTCAGTCTGTTGAGTGGTTGAGCATCTGCCTTCAGCTCTGGTCGTGATCCCAGGGTGCTGGGATCCAGCCCCGTGTCAGACTCCAGGGAGTCTGCTTCTCCCTCTCCCCGCTCCCATCACCCTACTTGTGCTCTCTTTCTCTAACTCTCTCTCTCTGAAATAAAAAAATAAAATCGTAAAGAAAAAACTGTTGTTACTTCCAAAATTAGTTTCATTGAAAAATCCTATCTTAGAAATACAAAGGATGTAATTTGATTCATTATGTGAGTGTGTCACTGTGTTCAAATTAAAATCTTAATGAGTAAACTTTAAACTTAGCTTACTAAAGAAGCTATCTTTAAAAACATAGTTTTGTTTAAAGTTGACTTTTCTTTCCCAGAGACACCAATAAATAGTGTGAAATACTTAGGAAAAAAGTGAAAACCTTGGTAGTTATATTTTATTCAGACATTTCAAAGTGTTGGATTCATGGCTTTTGACTTAACTAACAGTCTTAAAGTGCTTAAAGGCATGAACCTCCACTTTTAAATATGCCTCAATTTGAAAGCCTTCAGCTAAAGTATGAAGATTTCTTTGAGGCTTTTCTTCATTTAAAACTGCTGGCTATACAAAAGAGGAAATGAGTTTCAGTTCTATTTCTATGTGCTAAAAAGATTGTGATTTTTTTCTCTGAGAACTTGTGTGGTCTTTAAGTAAGTAATCAGTTGCTATTGAACTACATAAACAAGTAGGAAGGATATGATCAATTTAGATTTTTAAGCTCAGAGCATGTGAATTGCCCTCTCATTTTCCTGCTAAGAAATATACCATGTAATAGGGTCTTAGTCTTAGGACATTCAAAGATGATCAGATTTAAAAGGACCTTTACCAAGTGACTATAAGAGGAGATGATAATACTGTGTTTGTATAGTACCTTTTATGTAATACCTGCCAATTTGTTTACTAACATCAGCTCATTAA
Organism: Canis lupus dingo; assembly: GCF_003254725.2. Classification (NCBI taxonomy): domain Eukaryota; kingdom Metazoa; phylum Chordata; class Mammalia; order Carnivora; family Canidae; genus Canis; species Canis lupus. The sequence goes on along the minus strand of NC_064281.1, from coordinate 101,149,997 downwards.
TTTTTTGGCATTACTTTTAGGGAATGAGTTTCAGGGTATTACCTCCATTCATTTAGTGACAGACTAACGTGAGCGGGACATTTGAGAAGAATCTGAGAGATTCAAAAGATCTAGCACATTATTCAAGTTTACTGGAAAGGACATGTGGAAAATACCCAAGTTTAATCAGTAGTTCCTTAGACTTGCTTAGTTCCTTTTAAGGACTTGTAGGAGAAAAGACAGAATTTAACTTTCTAAGATAAAGGACATTTCTTGATGTAACCATTTATTGCATCCTTGGTGGGTTGCTTTGTCTCAATTTTAGTCAGAAAGCATTTTTATCTTTTAGCCTTTGAGGAACTTTTTTCTTTCCTCTCAGGCACCTCAGGAAGCTGTGTGGGCACTGCTTGTAGCCATGTACCTTGGAGTTGAATCAAAGTATTAGTAATGAATTGCTTACAATTGCCCTGCCTTAGGTAGTTAAATGAATTTTTCTGACAGCATCTCAGAGGAAGAATCGTGCACTATTGTATACAATGTAATAAAAATTCTGTGTTATCACTGTTTGTTTTTAAATCACAGCTTTATTATTAATGAAAGTCTTCCCTATTTAAAATTAAGGCAATGACATTCTTCATTAGAATTGTAGGAGAAGAAAATACTTTTTAGAAAATATTGCTATTGCTTTTTTATGATTTTATTTATTTATTCATGAGAGATGCACAGAGAGAGGCAGAGACATAGGTAGAAGGAGAAGCAGGCTCCCTGTGGGGAACCCGATGCAGGACTCGATCCCAGAACCCTGGGATCATGACTTGAGTAGAAGGCAGACACTCAACCACTGAGCCACCCAGGTGCCCTTTGCTATAGCTTTTTCTTAGCTTGCTTCACTTTTTATTGTTTTATCAGTGATAGTAAATGTTCATTAAGCTATTTGGTACAGGATATTTTATAAATCATTTGTCCAATAGAGAGGATTTTCTTTATACATACTTTAGAAAAATGAGTGTCAAATTCAAAAATTTTCAACTTACTCTATAGTCGCAATAATACTTCTGTTTGTTGTTTATGCAGCATAGTCTAGGATATTTTGTACAGAATGCTGCTTGTGATTTTTTATTTTATATATTAGTACTTAATTGTGTGATAATAGCCAATATTGTTATTTTAGAGCATTACAATGAAATGTGAAAATATGAATTAATGCAATATTGGTAAAATTGGTAAACTAAAATGTATTGATGGGTTCTTCTTGAGTATCATATTATTAAAATATTAAAAGCAAAATATTTATGCTCACAGGGATATATTTCCGGTTGCATTTAAAAGACTAAAATGTCCCTTTTCACCCTTAATTAAATTAATTAAATTAATTAATTTCAATTTAAATTCTATTTGCCAACATATAACACCCAGTGCTCATCTCATCATGTGCCCTCCTTAATGCCCATTACCCAGTTATCATATCTCCCCACCTACCTCCCCTCTGCAACCCTTTGTTTCCCAGAGGTTGGAGTCTCTTATGGTTTGTCTCCCTCTCTAGTTTTTCCCCACTTAGTTTCCCCCTCCCTATGGTCCCTTTCATTATTTATATTTCACATATGAGTAAAACCATATGATAATTGTCTGTCTCTGATTGATTTATTTCACTCAGCATAATACCCTCCAGTTCCATCCACATCAGTGTAAATGGTAGGTATTCATCCTTTCGGATTCAGCCTTCAGAGGTACGTACAGGAGACGTAGTGCTTAACTTTGCCATGAAGGTTAGATTAGAAGAATGGCTTCCCAGAAGAGGTCCTTCTTGGATCCATGTCTTGAAAAACTAGGAGTTGGCCATGGGACTACATTCTGGATTGTGGAAACAGCCTATGCAAGGGTATAAACAAGCACAGCATATTCAGAAATTGCAAGTAGGTTAGTATGATAGGGTGAGTAGGGAAGTACTGAGAGATAAATAAATAGCTGGCATCCAAATTATGAAGAGTCTTGTATACTGTATAGAAGTCTTCTGTCATTAGTCTATAGCAAATGAGGGGAGTCATTGAAAGACTTTAATAGGGCAGTGACAATGATCAGATTTACATTTTAGAAATACTGTTCTAAAGGGTTGTGGAAGGGGAGGTGGGTGGGGGATTGAGGTAACTGGGTGACGGGCACTGAGGAGGGCACTTGATGGGATGAGCACTGGGTGTTATACTATATGTTGGCAAATCGAACTTCAATAAAAAAAACAAATGAAAAAAATAAATATAATACAGAACAAATTTTCAATAAAGAAAGTAAAAAAAAAGAAATACTGTTCTGTGGAAGTGGGCAAGTGTCTACCTCAGTCACCACATAAACTGATAATTCCCAAATTTATATCTATTTTTCCTCTGTTCCTCCTTTTTTCCCCTTCCCTTGGCTAAAGTATCACCATCTACCTCAGAGTCCTTTTTTTTAAAAAAAATGTTTTTTTTTTACTACTCTCTTAAACTTAAAGTGCAATTGGTTATATCTGAAGGGACCAGCATAGCACCTTGCACAAAGTAGGCATTCAGTGAATAAATGAGCATGGAACTGTAGTACTTCAGTTGGCTTCTATATCATAAACTCCTGCATTTGGATCAGATTTAGATAGAAAGCAAAGAAATGTAGCAATGAGTTTGAGTTATTTTCTTTTCATCTACCTTTTTCTAATGATAGACTTTATTTGGCTGTTATCCGTGAGGCTTTTATTTTTTCATAAGTTTGAATAGCCTGTTATAAATATCATGTGTTTTATTAGCAAATATAGTGTTGGATTTAAGACTGATCTGTTTTAATAATCTGAAATACAATACATGCACTAACAGGAGTCCATTTTATGTATTTATACTTATGTTCTATCTTGTGAGGAAGTGACAGTAACATTTTATAAATAATGCTGTTTAAGCAGTAACAGGTAAGTAAAAGTATAACATTTGATACTTGTTTGAGAAATATAGGATATAGTTATTGGAATATTAATTCCCATTTAACTGCCAATACTTGGGCTCTGAGATTCTAATATAGAATGCTGTTGCTTTTTAAAAGTATGATAGAGATTCAGAAGTGGCAAAGAACCTGGAGAATATACCACAGAATGTACAGCTGAAGGTCCTGATTCTGAAAGTAAAATATAGGGAGTTAATAAAAGAGCAAAGGAGGAAAATACCCATTTTGTTTTACTAAGAACTGTAGAAGAAATTTCTGACTTTATAGAACTACCTACAAATTTAGAGGTGCAAATGTCGAGTGCAATTTTTTTTTTTGCCCTTGTTCATTCACCTGCTTTTGACTTTGAACTATAACAGGCACAGACCTTCTGTCATTCAGACTTAGATAGGCTTAATGTCTAGGATTTTAGTACATAGGAAATGTAATGTGGAGCCTCTTTAATCTCTTTCAGTAAGTCACTTCAACTCTACTGATGCTTTCTGTGCCTTTTGAGTTGATGCTTTGAAGTTGAGTATTGGGGCAAAGGATGTTTGAACTTGGTGCCTGGCATGATTGATATTCACCACACAGTAAGGGGCAGCGCTGCTCATTGCAAACATTCCATTATTTATTAAATAAAGGTAGAGATACATATCCTAGTATTCAAAACTTGAAACTTGGATGACTTTGCATTGAATAGAATCACAAACCATTTAGAAAGGTATGGAAAACCAAGGCAGCATAATTTGTTTAAAGTAAATCTAAAGACTAGTTTAAAACAGGGTTTGTCAAACTACAGCTCCCCCCCACCTGTTTTTGTATGGCCTGCAAGCCAAGAATTATTTTTATATTTTCAAATGGTTGGAAGAAAATTAAAAAGCTATTTTGTGACATGTGAAAATGATACAAAATTCAAATTTTAGTATCTGTAAGTAAGGTTTTATGGGAACACAGCCATACTCACTCATTTATATATTGTCTACAGCTGCTCTCATGCTACAGTGGCAGAGCTGAGTAGTTGTGACAGAGACTGTTCTGCAAAACTGAAAATATTTACTATCTGGCTCTTCACAGAAAAAATGTGTGCTCTGGTTAAAAGAATGTGTAGGAAAGATGGAAAGAAAGAAATTATATAACCAATGGTAGATATAAGTGCTATAATAGTCCTTTAAGAAAAGTGTTAAATGAAAGATGGGTAAAAGGAGAGATACTTTAGCCTAAAAGAGGGGTGTTTGGGAGGTCTGGTGGTGATTGTTATGGAGGCATGAGAGCTGCCTTGTAGTATTTGAAAGATTGCCGTATAGAAGAGGAAATCAGCTTGTTCTCTGTGACTACAAAAATTAGACCTAGAACCAGTTGTTGGAAATATAAGGTAGCATTGTATTAGTTAAGATTTTTAACTATTCCAAAAGTGGAATAGACAACTCTGGGAGGTCTATTGGTAGTCTCATCGGAAGAATTCAGACAGGCCAGACAACTAACTAGCAAGGACCTAATAGAAGGGCTTCAGCATCAACTCGAATGATTTTTAAAGATCCTTTCTAATCTTGAGAGTCTGTAATTTTATGAACTTGCACTATTGTGGATCTGTATCAAGGGAAGATTTCCAAGTACAAAATACACCTTTGATTACATCATCACTTCTGCTCAAAAATCCATTAATGATATCCTTTTGTCAGCTAAATTAAGTAAAATTCCTAAGTTCTTCACTGTTAGTGTCTAGGTTCTTTGTATTTTGATCTAAACTTAGCTTTATCTGTCACTCTTACCCTGCACAGCATTTCCCAAGTTGGTTTCTACCAAACATTGTTCTAGGATATGCAAATCTATGATATGCAGAACAAAGCTTCTGTGTTCAATTAGATTTGGGAAGTGCTGATACTGAATCTTGCCCTTGGTGCTTCCAATTTACATTAAAGTACTAAAAGCTCTCGAGAAGTCCTGCCCTGAATAAATTTGTTTAACTTTTTAAAAATCCAGTATCTCCCACATGTATGAACACAGAATACTTTTTTCTTTTTGCCACAGATACTAACACTGTAGACCAATTTTCCATTTGTCATTTTCTTTTTATTTGATAAAGATTTATTTATTTTAGAGACAGAATGAGAGAGAGAGCATGAGGGAAAGAGGAGCAGAGGGGAGAGGGAGAGGTAGAGAATCTCAAGCAGGCTCAATGTTGAGCACGGAGCCTGATGCAGGGCTTGAAGTTATGGCTCTAAGATCAGGAGCCAAAACAAAAGTTGGAGATTCAACTGATTGAGCTACCCAGGGACCCCTCTTTTTGTCATTTTCTTATTCTGTCTCTCTTTTGTTATTTACACATCCTCTCTTTTCCTCTTGTGTGCTGTTTCTCTCCTTCCAACTTCATTCCTAAATCTAGTGTTGGGAAATGGTGAAGCAGATAATTAGACCACAGAATTGTGTAAACAGTTTGAGACCACATAAAATATTCCCTGTAGCCCCAGGGAAATAGGAATATAAAGAGGTACAATAATTTAGGAGAATATGAATGTGAAAGGAGAAATTATATAAGATGAAGGTGCTTTTGATATCATGAAATTTTTCATAGTCACTTAGTTATTCAAAAAGCAAATCACTTTTATTGGTAATTTGGCCTTTTGCCTTGTAATTTCTGGTTTTAGCTAGTGTTCTGTTTACGATACCATCTGTTTAGGCAGTGTTTAAGCATGTGAATAAAAAATGAGATTGCTATCTGTAGAGAAAGTGACATCACCTATTCTAGGAAGGTAATGTCCATACTCTCCCATTCCTTGGTGCCTTTCTCTAAAGACAGTATTTTTCTGTGTCTGGAGTAGTTAGTGCCATGTTAAAAGGAATGAAGGTAAGAACTTAATTATACAGTCTATTTATAATCATTTGGAGATATTCTACTTACCTGCATATGAGACAGTCTCAAAAGTATTAGTTTTTTTCCCCTGAATCACCCATATGAACCATGAACATGTATCTAAAGATATCTGCAGTCACTGGTAACTATTACTTATTGAGAATAATAACAGCCAGAGGGTACGCTTAATGATTCAAGAATCAGCTTCACATAAAGACTCTATCTAGTCTCCCTAGAAACCAACAGTCAAATCTCATCAGGGTCAACTTAGCCCTTTTTTTATAATAGATAAATTGAATAACATGCTGTTTAATTTGTATGTGTGTTATTGAATGAAGCTATGAAGAGTATATGGTCTGCATATTAAAGATACAGCTATTGTTTTGGTAAGTAAGGTTGTTATTTTTCCTAAATTATTTAACCGTGGGTAATTGAGGGTGCAAAAGAAATTAGAATGCACCAGTGTTTTGTAAAGTTATTTTTAATAAATAGTAATATTTTCAAAACATTATGGAGGATTTGTTTTTGGTTAGATTATCTTTGGTTTTCTGCCTCTTTTTGGGCTTGAATTTTTAGGAAGTAGAAAATGCCTGGATAGTTGATCATCTTTCTGTACATATCATTTCCTATGTTATATGTCACTTTCCTGGCTTTTATTTAGACAGTTAAAATATACTAAAAAACCATTTGACGTTTCTTAAAAGCATTATAGATGGCCCAGGACCTAAATGTTCATTGCAGAAAATTTGGAAGATACAGTCTAGTGTGAAAATGAAAATAAAAGTTAGCATTGGTTCTACTTTCAGAGATAACTTCTGCTGGCCACTTGTAATGCTGTAGTTACTATTCTCTTATGTATACAGTAAGATGTGTCTGTATTCCATTTTCAAATGATCAAAAGTTTAGTTTTCAGTATTTCCCTACTAAAAATAATACTTCTCCAAAGATTCTTTTGTAAATTTTTGTATACATCTCTTATTTCCTTACATTAACTTCCTAGGAGTGGAATTGTTTGTTCAAAAGATAGGAAATTTTTAAGATGCTTCATTGATATTCTCAAATTGCTCTCTAGAAAGGTATAGTGTATTTTTTAAAAGATTTTATTTTCAAGTAACCTCTACACCCAACGTGGGGCTCAAACCCACAACCTGACAACAAGAGTCACATTCTCCACCAACTGAGCCAGCCAGGTGCTCTGAAAGGCATAGTGTATTAGTCTCCTTGGCATGCCATAACAGAATACCACAAATGAAGTGGCTTAAACAGGAGTTTTTCACAGTTTTGGAGACTGGAAATTCAAGATCACAGTGCCTGCAGGGTTGGTTTCTGGTGAGGTCTTTCTCCCTGGCTGGTAGACGGTGCCAGCTCACTGTATTCTCACGTGGCTCTTTCTCTGTACAAGTGTAGAGAGAGGCATCTCTGGTGTCTCCTCCTCTTCTTATAAGAAGACCAGTCCTGTTGGATTAGATCCCTACCCTTACAACCTCATTTAACCTTAATTACCCCCTTAAAGGCATTATCTTCAAAGATAGTAATATTGTGGAAGTGTTACGCTTCAACATGTGAATTTTGGGGTTTAGGGAACAATGCAGTTTACAGCAGGAAGTAACATTAGCATCCCATCATCAATGAATGAGAGTTCCCATATCCCTATCTTATTGCCAGCACTGGGTATGTACACCACATACACATACATGCACATATCACTGGCAATTTGATAAAGATGGCATTGTTGTACTTTGCATTTCTTTGATCATTAGTTTCAGTGGAAATTCTAAAAATATTTGGATATTTTAAGTTTTTGTGAGTTTTCTATTCTTATACTTTGACCATATTTTTTGTTGGGGTTCTTAATTGCCAATAAACCTACATCTTCATTTTTGTGTTTAGCTATTTGCATGTATCATTTTTACTTTTTACAGAAAAGAAATTATACTTTAGAATGGTATTTATCTATGATTTATCTTTATTTTATTTATTTATTTATTTAATATAATAATTTTTATTGGTGTTCAATTTACCAACATACAGAATAACACCCAGTGCTCATCCCATGATTTATCTTTAAATACAGCTGAGCATACAGAGTTAATATATGTATCTATATTAATGAATCATATGTTTAATGCTCACTATACATTCATAAAAACCATTTATAGTTTGGATGCATTGATTTGCTGGCAATGAAATATAGGTAGTGGCAAGGTTAATAAAAAATCTTTTCAGGTATTGTTTACTTTGCATTAACAAATACAGCAGTGTTTCCTGAGATACGCTCCTCAGAACTCTAATCCCTCAAGACATCCTGTGAGAAGACATTTCTCCTGGTTGAATAGCTTTGGGAACTGCTTGCATCCTCTGTCTCCCACCTAGTGCTTGACAGAGCTTATCAGGAATTTAAGTCTTTGAGAAGCCCTGGCATAGAGAAATCTGTTTGTTTGTTTGTTTGTTTATTTATTTATTTATTTAGAAATCTGTTTGACATTTGTAACCCGCATACCTCCAAAACTTATTTTGGCATAGGACAATACCCCGTTTTTTGTTTATGTGATTTTTAAAAAGATTCTATTTATTTATTCATGAGAGACACGGAGAGAGAGAGGCAGAGACATAGGCAGAGGAGAAGCAATTTCCCTACATGGAGCCCGATGTGGGACTCGATCCCGGGCCTCGGGATCATGCCCTGAGCCAAAGGCAGATGCTCAACCGCTGAGCCACCTAGGTATCCCATGTTTATGTGATTTTTGTTAACTTTTTATTTTGAAATGATTCACAGGAGTTTATAAAGAAATGTATAGGAAGGTCCCATTCACCCTTCATCAAGTTTTCCCCGATGGTAACATCTTGCATGACTATATGGCAGTGTCAGAATCAGGAAATCCATATTAGTATAGTCCATAGAGCTTATTCGAATTTCACTGGTTATATACATGTACTCGTGTGTGTGTGTCAGTGCAGTTTTACCAGATGTAGGTTTGTGTAATCAGCACCACAAGACTCCCTTATGCTAGCTCTTTATAGTCACACACACTCTCCCCCCCCACCCTTTGCTAGCTCCCAGCCACCATTGATAAGTGCTTTATTCCTAAACTTTCATCATTTCAAGAATGTTCTATAAATGGAGTAATATGGTATGTAACCTTTTGAAATTGACTGTTTTCACTCAATGTAATTCACTTCAGGTTCATCTAGACTGTTGTGTGTACCAATAGTTCTTTCCTTTCTGTTGCTAAATAGCATTTCATGATATGGATGGACCACAGTTTGTTTATGCATTCATCCATTGAGTGATTTTTACTGCTCCCCATCTTCTTAGTGGAATCTCTTAATACCCTGTATGAATTTTGTTCTGAAGTGCACCAACTTGAGAAATTTTGTACCACAGAAATGATACCATTAAATAATTACTACTTTTTAAAGATTATACCTGAGTTGCAGAAATTAAAAATATTTTATTATTTGGTTTAGGAATTCCAGAGACGCTGTAATACTCTGATTTCATTGATTGAGAAAGAAAATATGGAAATTGAGGAAAGAGAGAGAGCAGAAAAGAAGAAACGGGCAACTAAAACTCCAATGGTAAAATTTTCAGCATTTTCCTAACTTTTAGGTAGATCTCATTTTTTTTACATAATTAAAATGCCTATATTATGTTTAATGCCACATGATACCTATTATAAAAACTGTTTTTATGAAGTGCTAATTTGTTTTTGACAGAAAAAGAATACACTACAACCGCATTCCCTATTTGTTTATAGAACATATGGTTAGGAACTCCCTCGTAACAGGGCTCAGTATTTTAAAAAAGTTCCTTCATGCAGAAGTATAATGCAAGTAAAATCCTTTAAATTGAGACTCTGGTTGTCATCGGGGAATAGGAGAAAGGGTGGGGTGGGATGGGATGGGATGGGGCTGAGATTGAAACTGGGAGTTCTGATTTGATCAAATAAGTTTTCTGATCTTTGTGGAACCATGAGTGCAAATGAGAACTTTGAGCAGACAGCAAAGCTTTACTTGGTTTATTTGGTAATAAATTAACTGTTGAATAATAAGGTGACTTGATATTAATCTAGTCAGGATGCCTTGTATAGCTACAATTTAAAATATTCTTTAATAGATCATATTATTTGAGTGTGGTTAAGTAAACTACCATATTTCATCAAGTCTAAGATGCTTCCTATTGTAAAACATAGCATTATTTTTTATGTTTCGCCAAGTAAAACTGCTGCCAAGTAATTAATTTTTCATCAATTGTGAAATGCATCTAGATTTCAGAGATGCTAAAGTGAAAAAAAATGCGCATCATAGAATATGTGAAATATGGTATTTTAATATCTATCATATGGTTTTAAAAAATAATACATTCATAAATAGCATTTTGCCCAGAAAACTTTAAGTAGTACATAGTTCTTTAAAATGAGAGTACATTTATAGTACCATGTGTAAGTAGACATTTGCTGACTATTTTTGATGGGTATTTTATGTCTTTTCTTAAAAAAAATCTTTGAAGGTTATTTTACATTGGGTTATATATTTTGTTGGGCTATATAGAACATTAACTGTGAGTATAACATTTAAGTGAATATTCATGTTAAAATTTTTTTTTAATGCATTTACATCCTAGATTTAACATTGTTGGGCCATTTAAAAATGTGCATATTGGAGCAGAACATTAAATCTGTTTCCATTTTAGTCACAGAAAAGAAAAGCAGAGTCAGCTACTGAGAGCTCTGGAAAGAAGGATGTCAAGAAGGTGAAATCCTAAAGCCTAGAAATAAAGTTTTAAATGGGAAACTGCTATTTTCTTGTTCCCATCTTCAAATGCTAATTGCCAGTTCCAGTGTATTCATGGTACTCTAAGAAAAATCTCTTTGGTTTTGATTTCTTGCATATTTTATATATTTTACAATGCTTTCTACCTGAAATGTGTAGCTTTATATTTTATGCATTCTAGCAGTTTTGTGTACTGTATTTTGTGCATTTCATGTCTTCATCAGAATCCTCTCAGTCCTTGTTCCTTTGAAGCTTGTGCTGAGGTTTTAGCTTTTCTATGTTTTATATGCCGCTGCTTGGAAAGAGAACCGAGATTCTATAGCTGTATTATTGTTGTTTCATACTTTAAATTTATATGGCTGTGGAAAAATGAATTAAAATGATTTGAGGAGAAAGACTTTTTCACTTCTTTGTTGCTTTCTTTTCTATTGAGTATGGGCTTGTATGTGTTACTGCATACTGTGATTAGCATAATAATTGTTGCTTTTGAGGTCATCTAAATATTTTTTTCCGAAAGGAATAAAGGGTGAGAACAGAAAAATATTAAAAAACCCCTAATATTTGATACTGTGCTTGCTGTCAGTATGCATTACATTTAAATTATTCTCTAAATATTCAAGTGGGAAAATATAATAAAGAAATGTCTATAAGAAATTTAATTATTTCCTGTGTTTTGTGCAGTAGAAAAAGAGTTGTGTTATTGAATTGTATGGCTCACTACTATGTATTTGGTTGAAAGTTAAAGCTTTGCTTGCTGACTTGTGCGTGATCTTCTGTCCCATAGAGCTGGTTCAGAGGAGTCTGGGTATGACATGTAGATTTATTAACAACTAAGTTAAGAGTATGAAATAAGTGCTATGCATGTAGAAGAAGGGAGGGCTGGCTTCTATAGGAATACAATTATGCTCAGATAACAAACAATCTCAAAGTGTCAGAGATTTTATACACCAAGAGTTTATTTCTTGCTCACACTACAGATTCCATGCAGATCATAAGGATATGAGAATGGGAGGGGATCTGTTCCATAGTCACTCAAGATTCTGGGCTAATGGAGGCTCCAATGTAGCTATACCATTTGGGATATGTGGCCTTTGCACCTGCTGCTGTAGGAGAAAGAAAGGCTGAAGAATCTCATGTAGGTTCTTCATTACCTAAACCCAGAAATGATACATGTCCCATCCACTTATATTTCATCATCCCAAAGTAGTCACATGGTCCTGTGTATGTGAAAGGGCTGGCAAATGTAGGTGAACAAATATAATGTTTTACATTACTGCCTCTGCCCCAAGGGCCTGTTGACTCAGGAAAGAACCTGTGTCTCTCACATGGAACTTAGCATGTGATTAATCAGAATTGAGGTCAGGTTATAAGGAAATAGGGAAAATGGATTGGAATCTAGTGTGAAACACATAGCAAATAAGCAAAGTTGGGAATGCAGGACGGTGATTTTAGTTACTAAAACAAGGTTTGCATCACTAAAGAGTTGTTCCCTGCCCCTACCAAAATCTTTTGCATTTCCCATCAGATTCTATCACCTGTAAAACTTAGGTAGCTGTGAAATTCACACCCTCAGTCTTCTCATAGGGGTTCTGAAACCTAGGAATTGATCTAGAATGACAATCCACTGTCTGTTGGACTCTTCCAAGTCTTCATTCATTGTCTAGATTTCATATTTCTTACTACCATGCTCCTGATTGGATTCTTTTACTGTTTCTACTCTTAGGACTTAGAGTTGTGTACTATGTTGGAAGTTGGGGTGAAATTGAAGTGCTAGTAAGTGATGAAATTAGGACGATATTAAGTCAAGGGACCAAGAGATAACCCAAATCTATTCCTTGAGTTAACTACCCTTTCTGTAAGGTCCACAAAGAGGTGAAGGTAAGCAAAATAATACTTCAGTAGCTGGCGCTTTGGCTCCAGACTTCAGTCCAGTGCTCATAAGCCCAAAATAAAATCTTGGAATTTTTTACTCCAGTGGGATTTAAATGCTATAGTTACTTGGGGTAAAGAAAATGATATCTGAGAGGGTTTTACTTTTTTTTTAAAGATTTTTATTTATTTATTCATAGAGACACAGAGAGAGAGGCAGAGACACAGGCAGAGGGAGAAGCAGGCTCCATGCAGGGAGCCTGATGTGGGACTCGATCCCAGGTCTCTGGGATCAGGCCCTGGGCTGATCCACCTGGGCTGCCCTGAGAAGGTTTTACTGAAACTCCCACGTTTTGTGTACTGAAAAACAGCGTCCTAGACTATGATCTATCAGTTCAGCATGTCTTAGGAAATTAAGATGCAGGGTGGGAGCAAAGTTAGGATCTTTAAAGTCAGGATCTTTAAAGTTCTTTCATGGAAATTTAACAATCTCTGCTTGTTCTTTCTCTGTTAACCCAGAGGGAGTTAATAGCTAAGCTGTATGTGACTATCTGCTTTAGGGGAAAAAATCTGCAGGTAAGTTCTGCCAGCCTTTTCATGGGGCCATTTTCCTGATCCATATTATGGCTCTTGTAAGACTTTCTAGGACCAAAGAGAAGTGAAATTCAGCTCTCCAAGATGTTCAATGAATACCTCTGGTGTCATCCTCAGAAACTTGTGAAATGTTTTTATCCAGGACATTAACTTAAAGACCACACTATATTTAGTGAAAAAATCACCACCTGCTCTATTCCTCATCTTAGATTATATACAGGATTGTTGTCGAACATAGCCTACCAAGGAGGCCCATACAGTGACCATCAGATGATAGCACAGTCCAAATAATACAATGTTGGGGATACAAAATGCCCTCTGTCTGTATTTGAAACCTCTCTTACTGTCAGTTTTCCACAGATAAATTAAGGTATGCTAGAAAATTCAAGAGTCCTGAGAAAGAAATCCCATTTCAAACAAGGGGCTGAGTAGACTGATGGGGTAGTAGCCCTAGACCGGGCTGCCCTGTTGGGGAGAAAAAAACAGGACAATAAGTTTACCAGCTGCTTGGAGGCCAGAGGAAGCAGAGGAGTGTGCTGTTTTCATGAATACAATCTTGTAAATGCACAGTTATCTGGCCCACCAGCAAAAATGGTACAGTCAATTGACCTTACCTGATTTCTGATTTACCGAGTGTGCAAAGAGGGAAGTGAGCAGAACAGGGAGCCTGAGTGGTTTTCTTCACTCAAGACCTCTGTAGAAGATAAGAGCTGAATAGGTTTTCCAATAATCTTTGGGCTCCCACAGAGGCACTTGGAAAGCATCTGTCTGATCCATTGCATACTCAGGCTCTAATTTCCTTAGAATCAAAAGAAAGTGGTGAGCTCAGTAATCTCTCATTTACATAATGGCCATTTGTATCTCAGTCTTTATTGCACAACTCCTTTTTCTCCTGGCTCCCTGGCCTATGAGTGGTTATGCAATATGGAAAACTTGGATATGTGTTGGTATTATTACACAATTCCCCCATGAAATATGCCCTCGAATTTGGTCCATTATCTGAGACCTCCCAGTTAAGAGAAGTTATTGCAGCTATCTTAGTGGCTGGGTGTTTGGTTTGAAAAGCCTCTACTCAACTGGTGGAACTATCTACTGTCACCAAAATAAAATGCTATTGTTTCCCACATACTGACAAAGGTCCCCACTGTGGTTTATTGTTCCTCCTCTATGGTGCAGTAGCCAATGCAGCTATTTCAGATTCCTGTGTCAGTTTCGAGGCCCATGATCATGCTGATGTCCACGTTGCTTTCTCTCTAGCTGTTATCAACTCCTGAAATCCTCAAGTTTTCATAAAATTTCAAACTTCTATCAGTATTCTATTCGATGTCTCCTTCATTTAGTCTGCCTAAGCTACCCTCCCCCATTGACAAGGGGTAAGATTTTCCTGTGGTTGAAATACATGTAGCTAATGCTATTTGTCATGTCCCCTCTCCCTCAACCTTATCATTTCTGTGTGCTCCAGCTAATTTCTAACTGCCAGTATCTCTTTGTCTAAGGGCTTTGTCTGAGGACTTTATCAGAGGCCTTGGAAGGCTTTTCTACCCTTTGCATGATAGGCTGGGAGGGCTAGAGGGTTAACACCTCTGAGTGGCTCTCAACCAAAACCTAATTGAGGTTGGCATATAAGTACCAAAACTCACTCCTCAAGGAAGGTCTGTCTTGGGTGTGTGATCTCTATGGTTCTCCAGAATTTACTCATGGATTTAAGCTCCAGTAACTCAAAGTAGTGGCTGTGTTGATGACAATTTTTATTGACTTTATTTCTTTTCTTTTATCACTTATTCCCAGTGGGTATTTTCGGGGGTCAACTCCTAAATAATACTACTTGCATGAGAATCTTATCCCAGGGTCTGCTTCTGAGGAAACCCAATTTAAGACACTCACCTTGTATACACAGTTCTTCTTAGACCTTAGTTATGTCATTAAAATGTATAGAGTGTTTAAAGAGAGTAATGCCTGGATAGTATATCCTTAATTTGTTCTTAGAAGGTCTACCTCGCTGTGGACACTTAGTAGGTGATATGATTGCATCAGGATATTCTGCCCTGGCACAAAGTGCTGAGTTCTGATGTCTCTCCATAAACAAAGGAAACCTTCTCATATAACCAATACTTACGGCACTGGGAATTATTAGGCAGGGTTAAAGGGTTCCCGAGGTTTTGGTAAGGCTGAAGCTAGTGCCCAAGCTGTGGTCTCTGGAAGTGTTCTCCATGCTTGTTGGTGCCCCTTTCCTGTAGCAGTGGTACATTCAGATAACTGAACCAAGTGTTGGCCTTTCTCACTGTACTGTGATATATAGCCATTACAACAGCCTGGTGATACCAGGCTTTTTCAGCTGTTGGCCTGGTCCCCTGATGATTTGTCCATTTCCTGATACACTGCTTTCCCACTGGGGAGACTTTCATCTAGGCCATTGTAGTCAGATTCAAGGTATCTATTTCCATTGGCTTTTAGCCTTGTCTTCTGTAGTGCCAAGACATGCTTGGTTAATTTCTCATCTTCTTCCCATGAGATAGATATTAGAATTTGTCCATATAGATAGGACTACGAAATTTTGTGGTCTATTTCTGAGGATCTCCATTTATCTAGGGAAGGATGATGGTGAGTACCATGTATGTGCAGTTTTTCATTTCCCATCATGACTACAGTTTTGAGCTAACGTATCTCCTTCAGTGGTAGAGACCAAAACCTGTTTGCTGTATCTAAGATAGTAATATCTTTGCATAAGGTCTTATTTTTTCTAGAATATTTGGTATCTGACCATCATCATCATCAATTGGGATTGATAACTTACTCAGTTCTCCTAGAATCAACTATAAGCCATTTAATTTTTGTATTGGCCATACGAGAGCATTGCCAAAATACGATAATTTACCCATTTTCTTTTTTTAAAAGATTTTATTTATTTATTCATGAGAGAGACCCACAGAGAGAGGCAGAGACATAGGCAGAGGGAGAAGCAGGCTCCATGCAGGGAGCCTGATGTGGGACTTGATCCCAGGACTCCGGGATCATGCCCTGAGCCAAAGGCTCAACCACTGAGCCACCCAGGCGTCCCTACCCATTTTCTTTTGATCACCAAGAGTATTCCATCTAGTGTTTCTCAGTATGTGTTAGTTATATCATTCACTGTTAGGTAGATAGCCTCCCTTACCTTCATGAGAGATCATTGCAATTAGGTCTGGGTATATCTTTGTAGGCATGTTCTTTTTTTCTTTCATAAGTCTATTCTGATTTCTAAGATCTCAAGCTTTATTCTTTCTCTTCATTTCCTAATTCTTTTCTAGCTTGCCTCCTATCACAACTAAAGCTCACAGTATCTCCTGGATAAGAGTTTTAAAATATCCTGTAATTATTGTACCTGCTAAGGGCCTTCTACTATTTCCAGGCATTTCTCAAAGCCAAGACATTCTGGGTACAGGCATTACTTAGTCTCTTCGTGACTTTTGGACTTCTCTTTTCTTTCATTAAATTTTCTCTCCACCTCAAAAATCTACTTTCCCTGTGCAGTAAAGGCCTCAGTTCTTTTCTTATTAGTGAACTCTACCTGCAGTGATTGTATCCACACTCTGAAGCCTCTGAAATCCACAACCATGATTAGACATCTGACCTTTACCCTCTTTCCACAAATTTGAAGATTAGGAATTTAGATAATGCCCAAATCAGAGTCAACATGAGAACATGGGTGGAGAAGGGACTCAGAAAACATTAGAGAAGACATATGACACCCCAGAATTTCATCTTGCCATCATTCTCTCTTTATCCTTGGATGCAAGTTAAAACAAGATGAAGAGAATTAGAGTTTGGGCCTGCCATCTAGTTTGCCACGTGACTGTTTAGATCTAACAATCGAATAGGCCAAAAATGTCACACTGCTTATTTTAGGAAGACTTAGGTCATGTTGTGGACCTTGCTGCTCTTGTAATTTGAAGCTTACCTTAGCTCCTAAAATGAATATTTGTGCCAATACCAGCACCTGCCTGTTCCACATGGGAGATTATATTCTGGGCCTACAGAAGCAATGCTTCAAGTTGGAGGACTGAATCTCAGTCTCTTTTGTGGGACTTCACTCTCCAAATGTCAGTTCCTGGGGCATATATTTGCTTTGCTGAGATGACGCCTGTGTTGGGGGTGGAGGTGAGATTCAAGTATTATTAAGGCATGAAATTAATGACTGTAATAGGCCATGGGGGGCACTCAGGAATACTTAAATTTTGCCTTGGCCTCACCACCTCTGTGTGTTCCATAAATTCCATAAGGGATGTATGTAAATAAAAGAGTGGTAAAAGAAAGCAAAGTAGCATTTTATTAACTGAGGCTTTGGTTCCAAAGCCCAGTTTAGTATGCTACTGAGTTGGGCTTGAACACAAGGAGGTTTAGGGTAGAGGCTGCCTAGAACTCAGAACCAAAGCAAGGTGAATAGTAGCATTTCCCTTAAGCCAAAATCACATCTCAAGATTTCCCATTTTCCAATGAGAAAAAAAAAAAACCTTACAACACTAACTCCAGAGGGAATGAATCCAGAAAGAGGCTTTCTATCCATATGGCATTGTTTAGATTTCCATGGCTTAGAGATTCTGGTTCAAAAAGTATTTGAGAATCTTACCCATCAGTTCAGCAGTCCTCCACTACTTGTGTAGGAGGCTAGGGAGAGGACCACAGAGGAGCTTAAAAGCCCTTCCCCTGGAAGCTAATATGGACACTATGCTTACACTGCTTCAATGCTCAGCTTCTGTAGCCAGGTCAAGTCCTACAGCTTGTGGTTGATACATGTTGGTACATGGCTGGAACATTGACTAATACAAAAGGTATCACAAGAGGTACCATTACAAAATGCAAACTTGGTAACTTCTAACAATTGTATCATCTATTTGGGATTTCCTACCATAATTTGTGATTATTGATGAGATGAAGTTTATCAGTGAACAATAATTTACTGTACAACAAGACTCAACAGTATTTTGAGTCTTCTCTTCTGGGAGATGGCAACAATTGTCAGTTATAGTAGGGGAAAAAGTGGTGCTTTTCATATGCTATTATAAATGGACATTTACTGCTAAAATTTGAGTATGCATGGACTATGTTTTTAAAACATGTTTTTATTTTGTAGTTTTTTTTAAAAAAGCAATGTAAACTATATGTGAATAATTTGCATGCCATAATTTTCCTCATGTGGAGATCTTCCACAATGCTAAGTAGATGCTGGAGCATACCAAGCTACACTGCCCAAGCCTCGTAGAACCATCACTAGTGATTGTATCTCCCAGGATGCAGAGTTTGGATTTCATATGCTGAAGGAAACATTTGGAATTAAATTCAGAATTGTCAGCTTCAGCCTTTGAAGAAAACTAATCTTGTGATTTGGTTTGGTTTTTTTTAGGTTCTGTATCATTTAACTTTTACTGCATAACAAACCACTCCAAAACTTGGTAACCTAAAACAACCATTTATTTTTGTTTTTATTATTTATTTATTTATTATTATTTTTAAAAGATTTTATTTATTCATGAGAGACACACATGGAGAGAGAGAGATAGAGATAGATAGATAGATAGATAGATAGATAGAGAGGCAGAGACACAGGCAGAGGGAGAAGCAGGCTCCACGCAGGGAGCCTGACATGGGACTTGATCTTGGGTCTCCAGGATCAAGCTCTGGGCTGAAGGCAGGGCTAAACCGCTGAGCCACTCAGGCTGCCCTTATTTTTATTTTTTTAAAGTAATCTCCATGCCCAACATGGGGCTCAAACTCACAACTCCGAGATCAAGAGTTGCATGTTGTACCGACTGAGCCAGCCAAGTGCCCCAAGACAACACTTTATTTAACTTGCAATTCTGTGGGTTGGCAATTTGGGTTAGGCTCAGGTAGGTAGTTCTTTTGTCTTGACTGGGCTCACTCATGTGTCTTTGGTCAACTTCTGGTCAGTTAGCTGACACGGGTTGTGGTGGTTGACTGATTGTTGGCTTGGTCAATGGGGGTAACTCAGCCACATCTCTCTTATCATCTAGCAAGTTAGCTTGGGCTTGTTTACATGGTAGCTTGGCATCCAAAAGAAAGAGTAAAACTTGAAAGGTCTCTTGAGACCCAGGGTTAGATTTCACACAACTTCTACCAGATTCTATTGGTCAAAACAAATCATCAAAGCTAAACCAGATTCAAGGAGTAGAGAAATTGACTCCACTTCTAGATGGGAGATGCTGCAAAGTTACATTGCAAAAGGCCTGGATATAGGATGAACGTGGAGGTCACAAGGTCTTCCTGTTGAGGTGTCCTAATTTATAGTTAGTGTGTGCCTTACAGTCCTCTAGTTGTATCCCAAATTATAACATGAGTCGTCATGTACATAGCACAGTGGAAAGTCCAGAGTCTATCATCACTTAGAGCCTTCCTTCCTGATATGTTTGTGAAGGGTACAAAGATATTTTATTTTCAACTGCCATTTTGAATTAGTAGTCTTTTTGATCCAGCGGTTTGGACCCTCCATCTGTTTTGTCTCCAAGAATATTTTGACTTCCCGTTTCCAAGTATAAGCATTTATATCACAATTATGTTAATAGAGACAGAGACTGCTAATTATTTTCCAATATACATCTTCTGCTTCTTGCTTAGTAATAAGAACATCTATTTTTAGCTTTTCCACACTGCCACTTGGCTAAAAGACTACATTATCCAGCTTCCTTTATAGTGAGGTATGGCCATGTGCTAAGTTTTGGCCAATGATATGTAAACAGAAGTGGCATTGCAACTCCTAGAAAGTGTCCTGGAAAGGAGCAGTTTCCTTCATCCTTTCTTCTTTCCTTCTGGTTGGGAGGTGGACTTGATGGCTAGAGTTCAAACAATCATCTTGAATTATACGGATGCACATCAGTGATGATGTAGCAACTGGTTAAGAGGAACCTGGGTCCCTGATGACCATAGAACTGCCTTCCAGCCCTGGGGTGTCCCCACTTCCAGAATTCTTTATCTTGAGAGAGAAATAGTTTTCCATCTATTTAAGCTACCGTCTTACATTTTGTTGTTATTAGTATATGGAACTGTATCCTAACACCCCAGTATTGATTATTTTATATTGAGCAAATTTTTGCTGAAACAAATTCCCTTTAAGTCAGCCAAAGTCCTTGATGAATTTTCTAAACTGTAAGATAAACCATTTCTATTTTTTCCATTTGTACTTTTATTCTACTGAACATTTTCTTTGGGATTGGTTAGTTTCATTTTAACTTTACAGTAAGGATTTATCTTTTTATAGTAAAATTTACTTGGCATTTAAAGTTTTTGATTTGTGGACATGATTTTCATCAAGGTCTAGTTTCCCTGAGTCAAATTTTACAGACCTAAATTTTTCAAGAACATGTGATTTTTCTGTAAAATTATAGCTATAACAAATTTTATCATGTGCAGTTTCACCACTTTTTATGTTTTTCTATGGTGGTTATTCCCACCAAGTTTACATTTTCTCAGGTCAGTTTTCAGAGTTGCCAATGTTACAAATGACATAGAGTTTTCAGTTTTTTTAAAAAAATATTTATTTATTTAAACTTATTAATGAGAGACATAGAGAGAAAGTCAGAGACATAGAGGAAGAAGCAAGCTCTTTGCAGGGAGCCCAATGTGGGACCTGATCCCCTGGACCTGGGATCACGCCCTGAGCTGAAGGCAGATGCTCAACTGCTGAGCCACCCAGGCATCCCTAATTTTTTGTTTTTCATAAATTTTACTATGTGTATTTTTTAGACCTTTACCATTTTATTTGTGTTGATTAGTTCTACCTGCTATATATTTTTTAAAGATTTAATTTATTTATTATTTAAGAGGTAGAGAGAAAGAGTGTGTGAGTGCCAGGGGGACGAATAGGGGGAGAAGGACAAGCAGACTCCACGCTGAGCTCAGAGCCTGATGCACAGCTTAATCCCAGGACCCTGAGATCATGACCTGAGCCAAAATCAAGAGTCCGATGCTTAACTGACTGCACCACCCAGGCGCCCCTCTACCTTCTATTTTTTTATGACTTTGAAATTGATACAAATTTCTAGGTGATTCCATGAGGAAATTGTGAGCAACTCCCCTCAGATGTTCCAGAATTTTCCCATTCAGACTGGATCTATGCTATTGCACATCCATCTTATGAGATATACAAATATCTCAATTTGTTTATGGCAATCTTCTTTAGTGCAGATCCTCCTAAGTTAAAATTTCAATTACCATTACTTTATTTTTAAAAATATTTTATTTATTTATTCATGAGAGACACAGAGAGAGAGGCAGAGACATAGGCAGAGGGAGGGAGAAGCCAGCTCCATGCAGGGAGCTTGATGCAGGACTTGATTCCAGGGCTCCAGGATCATGCCCTGGGCCAAAGGTAGGTGCTCAACCACTGAGCCACCCAGGCATCCCAATTACCATTACTTTAAATGGGAGAAAATGTTGTATATCCCCGAGCCCCCAAAATGACACCAGTTTTGTTAAAACACCACCAAATTTCCCCTAAAACAGACTCAAGTGGTTTAATAATTAATGTTACTTATCATAATACAACCTAATTAGGCAATTTCTCCTAATATAAGTATAGCTATTTACCTGTTCTCCTTAAACTCTTTGCAGCTCTTGTATGCTCTACGTGTAAAACCTTGTTACCAGACCCCCAATCATCAGTATGATTCTGAAAGTTTATGTCCTTCAACATTTTTTAAAATTTATTTTATTTATTTTTAATGTATTTATTTATTCATGAGAGACACAGACTGAGATAGAGGCAGAGACATAGGCAGAGAGAAGCAGGCTCCTCGCAGGGAGCCCAATGCGGGACTCGATCCCAGACCCCGGGATCACGACCTGAGCCGAAGGCAGGCGCCCAACCGCTGAGCCATCCAGGCGTCCCTCCTTCAGCCTTTAATGCAACACACACACCCACATAACAATAAAGACAAAATAAATTAATTAAAAGAATACATTTTAGGGGCGTGCCAATGACCTTCAGCTCACGTCTACCAGAAACACCTGTATATGAACAAGTTGGGTTTATTACTTGTTGCAGGGAGAGAGAATACAAACCATGGGGAACCATGGGGTCTCTCAGTGAGAGGATAGTAGAAAGAATCTATTATGGGATTTGAGCTTTGGTTAGGTAATTGAGGGAAGGTCTAAGGAAATGAGGGTTCCTTCTAGATTGGATGCTGTCAGAAATTAGGGATGATTCTATAACTGGGTTTCTCAAATAAAATCTTATCTATAGAGATGACAGGGTAGAGACAGAATAAAGCTATTAAATGGTAAAGAAGTAGTGGTTACTCATTTTAGCCAAGAGGTAGTAGTGTTTGATAGTTTGTTGGGGGCACAGTGACCTTGACTTGGTGCTTAAGACAAAATTATGAAGTGGATTTGTTTCATTTCACATTCTCCTGTTCTCAGTAAAATTTTTTGGAATTCATATGTGGAATTGTTAATGTCCAGTAAGAGAATAATGTGACTTAGCTGTGACCATCAGGCCAGCTTTTGGATGCTTTTTTTCTTAAGCACCATACTTCAGGTTGTCATTGCTATAAACTAGCAAAACAGGAGTACTCTAAGAAGAGAACTGAATGCAATGTGTGCCAACTCTGTAACTGGGAAGATCAGCATCTTTCCTCTCATGGGCTCGGCTACTTTCAAGGTCTCAAATCCCTATTTGTACATTCAACGAAATTTCTTACAAGTTGAAGAGGTTTTAAACTAGCAAAGTTGAGTTCTTCTAATGTGAATGG
This sequence comes from Canis lupus dingo, assembly GCF_003254725.2. NCBI lineage: Eukaryota > Metazoa > Chordata > Mammalia > Carnivora > Canidae > Canis > Canis lupus. The sequence goes on along the minus strand of NC_064281.1, from coordinate 101,127,251 downwards.
CTTCACTCTGGGTGGAGAAAAGAGCAAACATGAACAGAACAAAAATGTTCTTGGGGTCAAAATAGTCAGTGAGAGCAAAGTGTTCTCTGTGTCTGCGAATGGCCCCAAGGTACTGTATGTTTATCTAGGTTCAGGGCTTGGTCCTGCTATTCCTCTCTTGGCATTGGGTCTGAACTCAGACAAGTCCTTTTGAGTCTGGAGATTTCTACCTTGGCCACCCTAAACTGTTTGCTTCAGGAAAGACTTTCATGCCACTTTACTGCCATTGAAGTTGGCAAAGTTTTTGATCCCTTGATGGCTGCTATTGTCATTGCTGTGCTGGACTGTGCATTATCAGTTGATATGACTCAATTTATGGGTCTAGGGCAGAAAGCTCCCACTCACATCACTTCTCTGGCCCCTTCCTGAAATCCCACCCAGGTATTGAGCAGAGGTGCTCTAGCAAAAACTGATCTGGAATTCAAACACTTGGGCTCTTGAGAAACATTAGCTTTTCTTCAGGACACCAGAAGAACCGAGGTATGATTGGTTACTGGGTTTGCCGCCTCACAGATCCAATCCTGTTCTTCTCTGACTACCTGGCATGGGGCAAGAGCTGGGTCACTAGTGCCATCTCTTTCTACTCTCCTAGTGATTTGATCTCAGAAACGTTGTTGCTTTCTGCCACTGGGCCTTGACCAGAGTCACCTCTGTCTGTCCTGACAAATGTCATTAACTTAATGTATTTATTTAAAATATATTTGTTATTTATTCATTTGTGCATTCATTCGTTCATTTATTCTTCATTTAATTGGACTTTAGGATAAATTCCTGGGAGAAGGGGTTGTAGCCATGACCAGTTTTCTGATAGAATGCCCTTCAAGCTTTGCATCACTAGGACTCTCATTCTCTGTCTCCTTTGATCTATATTTCTCTATCATTATCTTTGTCTCTCTCATTGACTGTGTTTCTCTCATCCTGTTAATCACCTTCACCTGCTCTTATACTCAAACTAACTTAAATAGACCCCTCAGGCATTGTAAGGACACCAGCCAGCAGGAATCCAGGCAGTTATGCTTTCCATCTCTCTTCAGGACTATATGGATGTCTCTCAATGTCCTTGTTATTGTCATTCCCTCTCAGTATCTCTACTTTTCTATGTGTAGTCTCAATGGATGGCCTACTGATTTTGTTTCTTGAAACACCATGCTGTTCAATGCATTTTGCTTTTGTTGTTACTTTGCCTTGCCATGATCCTCCAAAGATCCTTCTCTTCATGGCATTTTTGGTAAGCGAAGGTTGTCATTTCTAACTGCTACAATCTTCAGATTTTTAAGTGAGAGAATCATAGAGGTATAGATTATCTTCTGCATCAGGTCACATTGTAGGTAAGTGGTTTGACTGACTTGGTTGCACCTGGTTCAGGGTACACTCTGTGGCTACAGGAACTTGGCAGCATGAGCAGCAGAGGTCACAGCAATTGATATCTCCCTATGGTCTGGTTCTTTTCCATTAGTATACTAACCTTTCTCCTGTATGCTGTACCAAATTTGTCTCTGCCTAAAACAATCTACCAATCGTGCCTCAACCACAAACACCTGCTCCCCTACTTGCAGGAGGAAGATAACCCGGTTTTATCTAGAAATAATGTGAAAAGATCACATTAAAAGCTATTTATCAGACCCAGTGTTGATTAATTTTTAGGTGGCATCTTCAAATTTTCAAATCCTAGGCCTGCCTATGGTTGTTTATTCAGAGTATATGTTGCATCCTGTAGCTGCTTGGGTATGGTGAATTATATACTGGAATCAGTAGGCATACATTATTGCACAAAAGTGCATTCCTTGGTCAGCAAATCTGACCAACTGGAGAATCTGCCTCTGGGAGAATTACCCTTGACATGCTCTAATGGCAGCAGCAGTCCACTTCCAGGTAATATTGACACTCTGGGCAAAGCCAGCTTGGAGTGGTTAGTTCTCAAATTTGAGCTTGGATTGGAATCACCTGGAGGACTTATTAAAACACAGAGTGCTGAGCTCCAACCCTAGACTTTCTGCTTCAGTGGGAATTTGCATTCTAACAGGTTACCTGGTCTAGGAACCATACTTTAAAAACCATTGTTCTAGGGTGAGTGAATCAGGCTTTGGTGGTCAAGTAGAAGTGGGGTTTTGTTGGTAGTTTCAATCCAGGAGAGTCTCTCTAGGTTATCTGTCATTTGCATTACTGGGAAACCCTCAATTTTGTTTTGGCTTTTTAAGTTTTTTTCTTTAGGTTTTAATTTTAATTCCAGTCAGTTAACACAGTGTTATATTAGTTTCAGGTGTCCAATATAGTGATTCAACAATTCCATACATCATCCACAGCTCATTGCAACAAGTACACTTCTTAATTCTCATCACCTATTTTCCCCATCCCCCTACAGCCCTCCCCTCAGGTAACCATCAGTGTGTTCTCTAGAGTTAAGATTCTGTTTCTTGATTTGCCTCTCTATCTCCCTCTTCCCCCCATGTTCATTTGTTTTGTTTCTTAAGTTCCACATATGAGTGTAATCCTATGGTATTTGTCTTTCTCTGACTTATTTGACTTAGCATTATATTCTCTAGTTCCATCTATGTTGTTGTGAATGGCAAGATTTCATTATTTTTTATGATTAATATTCCATTGTTTATATGTATGACATACTCTTTTTTTTAAAGACTTCATTTATTCATGAGAGACACACACAGAGACAGGCATAGACACGGGCAGAGGAAGAAGAAGGCTCCTCACAGGGAGCTGGATGCAGGACTCGATCCCAGGACCTCAGGATCACAATCTGATCCAAAGGAAGATGCCCAATCACTGAGCACCCAGATGCCCCTATATACCACATATTCTTTATCCAGTCATCAATCAATGGACACTTAGTCTTCTCCCATATCTTGGCTATTGTAAATAAAGCTGTAAACATAAGGGTGCACATATTGTTTGAATTAGTATTTTTGAATTCTTTGGGTAAACAGCCAGTACTACTATTGCCAGACTGTAGGGTAGTTTTATTTTTAACTTTTTGAGGAACTTCCATACTGTTTTTCCAGAGTGGCTGCACCAGTTTGCATTCCCACCAACAGTGGAAGTGTCTGCCTTTCTTCACATCCTTGCCAACAGCTGTTATTTGCTGTGTTTTTGATTTTAGCCAGTCTGACAGATGTGCGGTGATATCTCATTGTAGTTTTGATTTGCGTTTCCCTGATGGTAAGTGATGATGAACATCTCTTCATGGGTCTGTTGGCAATATGGATATCTTATTTGGAGCGATGTCTGTTCATGTCTTCTGCCCATTTTTTAATTGGCTTATTTATTTTGTTATTGAGTTTTATAAGTTCTTTATATATTTTGGGTACTAACCTTTTATCAGAGATGTCATTTGCAAATGTCTTCTCCCATTCAGTAGATTGCCTTTTAGTTTTGTTAATTGTTTTCTTTGCTGTGCAGAAGCTTTTTACTTTGATGTAGTCCTAATAGTTTATTTTTGCTTTTGTTTCCCTTGCCTCAGGATACATATCTAGAAAAAAGTTGCTTTGATTGATGTCAAAGAAGTTCCTACCTGTGTTCTCTTCTAGGATTTTTATGGTTTCAGGTCTCACATTTAGGTCTTTAGTCCATTTTAAATTAATGTTTGTGTATAGTGTAAGAAAGTGGTCCAGTTTATTTCTTTTGTATGTGGCTATCCAGTTTTCCCAACACCATTTGTTGAAGAGAATGTCTTTTCCCATTGCATATTCTTTCTTGCTTTGTTGATGATTAATTGACCTTATAATTGTGGATTTACTTCTGGGTTTTCTATTCTGTGGGAATCCCTCAATTTGTAAACCCAAAACAGAGGTCTCTCTATGTTCTGTCTCTCCTGGCACCTGGATTGCCATCCTTCTTCATGTGCTGATTGTGGTATCCATACTCCCTTTTGTGATTAACCACTGCCACTTGTGTCCAACCCTAGTTTCCCCCTTCTTTTGTATTTTTAGTGATACCTTTGTTATCATATTTCCCATTCTTATTTCCTGTCAGGAAAGGACTTGCTGCTACTAGCATCAGTCTTTTTGTGTTTCTGAACTCAAAATCCTAAGACTGGGAATCTAATTGGTGGGGCTAGGTTATCTTTTTATGTTAAGCAAAAAAGCGTTGCTGGCTGGCCTATGGATTTTCAGCCTTTGGATTGTGAGTTCATACTGAGTCCTATTGGCTATGGCCTGTCTTGGTAGCTGAAGCCAGTGAATGTCTGAGTCATATGGTATATAACATGGCAGCCTAGGCAGCAGGTTTTAAGGGTAGGATAGTTAGAAAAAGGGCTTGAGTTGTGGCAGGCACTGATGGACATTTTAAGTAAAGCATATTGACTGGCAGGATTAGTTTTCAGATGGTACCTACCATACTGGTTAATTTTAATAATATAGTAATATTTAATATAATACTAAATTATAATATACATTAAAACATACTAATAATAATTATCTAATAGCTAGTACAGCTGTACTGGTTATTAAAATATTGAATACCTCTTAGTAAGTAATTCCTTTCCTGAGCCTCTTGAGTGCCTTTGCCACCCCAATTGACTTGATCTCTCCCTCAGAACCTCAAGATCTTCTTACTATCCAACAATCAAATAGTTAATTTGTGGTATAGGGGAAGACTCCAGGCTTCTGACTTAGGGTTAGGGTTAGCTTCCATTTTTATTGGCTGATGTGTGTGCCATAGTGATTGCTAAATATTTTGAATGCCACTCCTGTGACTTGCACAGAAAGAGGATTCAAAACCCAGATTACAGAAGACATATGTACAGTGTACTTGTGTCAGTATAGTTGTAAGTAACACATTTTGTAGTTTGATTTCTTCTAAAGCAATTTCAATGTGCCTTTCTATAAATTTTGCATTTTTTAAACATTTACCATTTATTCTGTAAAGAAGAAAAAATCAGGTTTTAAAAAGGCATTTTTATTTTATTTTATTTTTTTAAAAGATTTTATTTATTTATTCATGAGAGACACAGAGAGAAAGAGGCAGAGACACAGGCAGAGGGAGAAGCAGACCCCATATAGGGAGCCCAATGCAGGACCCAATCCCAAGACCCTGGGATCATGCCTCGAGCCCAAGGCAGACGCTCAACCACTGAGCCACCTAAGTGTCCCTAAAAAGGCATTTTTAAAGTGATAATCTTTCCCTAGGTTCACTCTTCTATTGCCAGAAAAATTAATTTTGGTCACAAATCAGAATGAGTTGGTTACCTGTAAGTTGGTATTATATTCTAATAAAACTGACCTAAGGGCGGGGGAAATCCCCTTTCCTTTACAGAGAAGAACTGATTTCATAGTAGAAACAAATTTATTAGAATCTCTTATAGAGCTGTAATGGAAAACAAGCTAAAAGTAAACCAAACATTGTTGAATGTTTTCTTTCCCAGTAGGGATTTGGCATAATATATAGTGTCTGGCCATAGTGCTATGCAATGGCTGATCCAAGGATTGAGTAAATAACAGGATCCAGAAATTAACATATGTTCATAGAGCATATGAGGCCTTAAAACAAGGTAGAACTCATCAACTGATACAAAAATGTGTAGGATGCAAAGCATTGTCCTGAACTTTCACAGAACAAAATTACATTTGGTGTATCTTCAGTAGTGGAAGTGTATTTGCTGAAAGGATCTCCATTGTGTAGTTCAAATTCAAAGAATACAGACTTTTAAAAATGCAAAGGGAGCCAGGAGCATTATTCAAGAATTGTCTCCTTTTGCTAGGAGACCCCTTCAATATATAAAGTAATAAAAATGTCTCACTCAGATTTATTAAGATATGAAACGTGACTCTAAAGCAACATGACTGTTGTGTGTGACTTGCGGAATGAGAGTCATTACTTTAGAGTCATAAACAATGGTTATTCCTTTTTGAGGGAGTAAGTAGTCTAGTGAATAGACATTTGAATAGACATCAGGAAACTCAGACTCAGCATCCCACATTCCTGCTGGGCTAGAGGCCAGGGAGAAGCATCATGTATAGTGGGAAGGGCATTGGTTTTGGGACTCAGACTCATTCAAGTTCTAATCCTAGCTTCTCCACTTACTAGCTATGTGAGCTTGACACATTATCTAACCTCTCTGAGTGTTAATTTGCCCATCCGTACTATGGGGCTGACATTCAGCGATACTTACCAACATGAGTGGAGCAGCTGTTTACAGCTGGGCTCTGTTCTGATTGGGCCAGTGTCCACTCTGATTGATGGATGCCTATGCTGTACTTGTTGTTAAATATTTTGGTTATTGCTCTGAAAAAGATTTAATGGGTAGAGTTATTGGGAACATCAAATGAGATATATGTGAACTTCTTAACACACAGTTGCTGCTTATGAAATTTCAGTTTTATATTCTTTTTTTCTGTAGAACGTTTAAAAACGTGTTTTTCAACCTAAATAAAGGAAGAGAAAATGCCTGACACTTGTTTTTACTGTGATGTTAAGAGATTAAGAGGAACTGTGGTTCCATTAAGGAAACATTAAATTCATACTCTATGCAGGATCCTTGAGGAGTTCACAGTCTAGGAAGAATAATAGATGAGTAAATTCTGATTTTAACCCAACAAATTTAAAAGTTAATGTGAACCTATAAGGTGTCTTTGTTCAAATTTAATTTAAAAAGACTTCCTCCAGGTGAGTACAGCTTAGCTTGGTAGCTGAACTCAGGATGGATTTCTAGTAGTAACTAGGAGTTACTCCCTCATCTCTGTGCCTTTGTGCAGTGCACAAGCTGCACAATTATACACTGTGGCCCTGAGAACTGTTATAACAGAGTATATACCAAGTGCTATATAGGCTTATACTGGTAGGAAGGACTGAGTTTTGCCAGGTGAATGTCTTTTGTCCAAATTTACAGATGAAGGAGGAAGCATTAGGGTATATATAGAGACACAGATGTATGAAAGAGCTGGGAGGTTAGGGGAATAGTGAATGTTCCCAACAGATATTGTATTTGGACTCCTTGTTTTGAAGGAAGGATGCCAATGTACGTTATATTTACAACCTCTCTAAATAGAGAGTCCATCATCATTACAATTAAATATTAGAATGACTTTATGTGTAAGTTAATGTTCCTTCATTATTCTTGGATTAGACAGCATGCTTTGTTTTATTTTTTTATTTTCTTAAAGATTTATTTAAGTAATCTCTACACCCCATGTGAGGCTCAGACTCATGACTCTGAGATAAAGAGTCACATACTTTTCTGACTGAGCCAGCCAGGTGCTCTGCCTGCTTCCTGTTTTAAATTTTTCATTTGTATTCAAAATTTTTTTTGTTTATGAGAACACACTGTCTTCTAGGATTAATTATTTGAGGTCCTCTAGTGCTTTTCTATTTGACTTGAGCCTAGACAGAGATCAGTGATCAAAGGAGGCTAGAAGATTCAGTGAAACATTATTTTTAAAAAAAAATCTGGAGACTTTTATCATTGAATTATGGATCTGTTTTGCTTCATACAATATTAAATTATAGACTTACAGAGCTTGGAGATTTTTGGAGTCCTTTGAGTCTGCTCTCATTTCAAAATGACTTTATTGTTCTTCTATAAATGATACATGTTCGTTAGTTACAAATTCAAGCAGTTCAAAGTAAAAAGTTGAGAGCTACAACCACCTGAATTCCCACCACCCTGATACCAACACCATTAATGTGAGGTTAACAGCATTCTAGATATCTCATTGCAGAGAGGTGACAGGTGTACAGAATTGTTTTTGTAAATAAAATTTGCATCATATTATACATATTTTAATCAAAATTACTCAATATACTATTACCAGAAATTAATGCAATAAAGAGAAAATAAGGTCAAACTGAAGAAACTACATAATTTGGAAAAATATTTATTCCCCACAAGGCATATAAGTTTCTAATAGATCCCTGTGAAGTTGAGGGGAAAAATTGATGTAAAAAACATTAAGAGGTTGTTCTTTTTTCCTTATTGTTTCAATTTTAATACTATTGATTGCTATGAAAGATGAGAAAATCCACTTCGGTTTTTTCTTCTGTCCTTCCAATTTAATGTTTTATATAATAGTGTATGACAATGTCAAAGTTTATAACATTTATTTCATGTTCTAAAAATTGGTTAGAAATTGTGTTTGACTCCCAGTTAATAGAGACCTGACTATAGTGACTTAAACATATAAGGATTTAGTCTCACACCTAAAGGAAACTGAAGGTAAGAGTCAGGACATGATCAGGGCTCCGTGAACTCCTTAGGAACTCAGCTTTCTCTGTCTTCCTGCTTTACCATGTTTAGTGTGTGATTTTCATTTTCAAGGTCATAAGGTGGCTGCTGGACTTCTAGTCCTTACGTCTATACTCCAAGCAAGAAGCAGGAAGAAGAGAGAATAAGGTAAAAAAGACTTACATATGCTTTTTTCATAGTCTTAATTTTTTAAAAGTAATCTGTATGTCCAACATGGGGCTTGAACTCATCAAGAGTTTAAGAGATCAAGAGTCCCATGCTCTAATGACTGAGCCAGCCAGTTGCCCCCAAAAAGACTCTTTTAGAAGCCCCAAATGCCATTTATATTTCATTGCCTGCCCCAGGCCCTGCCATCTGTAGGGGAGGCCAGGGAATATAGTTTTCACCACATCACCTAATATGGGAAGTTCCTGTAACCTCAGTTTCCATAGTTGCTTGATTTTAGTTTTATATTTATATTTATTTAATGCCTGGACTACCAGTCCATTTTATCAAACAATATCTATAAGATTTTATTTTATTTCTTGCCTGAATTTATTATATTCTTAAGTAGTTCTTTCCAGAAGAGTCTGTGGGCGTTGTATTACTTAACTTATTGCTAGCTTGGTTGCTTTCCTAATTCCCAGGCATTTGTTGCCTTTGTCATCTCCTTTGGTTGTTCAGATTTTTAAAGGATAGTATAATATCTCTTAATTCCATGAATACCTCACTCCTGGAGCACTCCACCTTACTCAATCTGACCTGATTGCTCCCAAGTTCTAAAGAACAGAAGTCATTCTAGGACTTCTCTTCACTGCAGTTCTTGGGTGGAGCCACTGGTTCTTGGATCTCAGTGTCTTTTGTTGTTGTCGTTGTTTTGGCTTAGTACTTTTTCTTGCTGGAATAGATCCTCAAGTAACTTCCTAAGAAAGAATGCATGAGATATAAACTTTCTGAATTTTAAGTATGTGAAAATGTTTTCATTCTATTCTTACACTTGTTTGATAACTTTGTAGATGTGGAAAGTCATTTGAAAGTACTTTTATTTCAGAATGTGGAGGCATGACTCAGTTGTCTTCTTCTAGCATCTGATGTTGCTGATGAAAATTATAATGTCACTCTGGTTCTTGTACCTTGGTAGATAACCAGTTTTGTAATCCTTGGAAGCATTTAGCAACTTCTCTTGATTTTTTTGCATTCTAGAATTTCATAATGATGTGGCCTGTTGTGGAATGTTTTTGATTCATTGCACCCAACACTGGGGATGGGGGTGGAACTCATTAACATAGAAACTGTGTTCTTCATGGAACTCCATAAAATTATCTTGTATCATTTGTTCTGATAATTTCTTTCCCTCTCCTTTCTCAATTCTCTTTTCTGAAGCTCCTGTTAATCAAATTTAGAATTTCTGTGTTGATTCTCTGTCTCTTGTCTTTTTGCTCAGATTTCCCATCTCTTTGTCTCTTATATTTTCTGGGAAATTTCCTCAGCTTTATGCTCAACCTTGTCAGTAAATTTTGTTTTAAAAGAAGCATTTTATTTTTATTTATTTATTTTTAAATATTTGTTTATATATTTTTAGAGAGAGAAGAGAGAGTGCGCAAGAGGGAGAGGTTGTAGGAGAGGGAGAGAGAAACTCCAAGCAGACTGCACATAGTGCAGAGATTGACATGGGGCTTGATCCCACGACCCCAAGATCATGACCCGAGCCAAAACCAAGAGTCAATTAACCAACTGTGCCACCCAGGTACTCCTGGAAATAACATTTTAAGTTTATACAAGCTTTTTCTCTGATTGGTCCTTTGTCATAGCATTTTGTCCTTGTTTTAGGGAGGCAATATCTTGAATCTCTCTGAGGATGCTATTTAAAATTTTTCTTATTTCTGAAACTTCTTTTGGCTACTTGGGGTCTTTTGTGGTTCCTTGTGAATTTTGCGATTATTTTTTTCTATTTCTGTAAAAAAAATGCCATAGAGATTTTGATAGAAGTTGCATTGAATCTGTCAATTACTTTGAGTTGTTTGAACATTTAAACAATCTGAAAAACTCAGGCAAAGACATCTGAATTCTCTGGAATCCTTGGTGTCAAAATTACTTGAAATCATTGAATGAACTGAAAACAAGATTTTGCTCTGACACCATGATAAGAATTGAGGACAACACTCCCTTCCCACCAGATTCTTGTGGCTAATTTCATAACATGACTCTGGGTAGATTGGATTCTTGATAGGAACAGCTTGAATAGAGACGCTCAGGATTTACCATCAGATCCTCACTAGCTATAAATAATTCAAGTTCTCAGAGCCTTGTTTTTCATCATCTAAAAAATGGTGCTAAATAACACTTTACTTCACAGGGTTATTGTGTAGATGGATAGGTTTGGCACTTAGTAAGTCCTCAATAGATGTTAGCTGGTTAAACTCCAGAGCCTATATTTTAATCACTGTGTTACATTATCAGTAGGAAAAAATGGACTGTTGTGCACATTATCCCTATAGGTACTTACTACCTGGGAACATTTTTTTTTTCAGACAGAACGTCATGTAAGTATTTTATTATTTATTTAAGGAGAAAATACTTATTACTTATTGTCATATAATGTTATATTACTTTTAGGTATACAACATATTGATTCAACAATTCTATACATTACTTAGTGCTCACCATGATAAGTACAGTCATCATCTCTCACAATACAATGTTATAACAATATTATCAATTATATTCCCTGTGCTGTATTTTTCATCTCCATGCCTTATTTATTTTGTAACTAGAAGTTTGTACCTCTTAATCCTCTTTGTCTATTTTGCCTATCTTCCCATCAATCTCCCCTCTGGCAACCATCAGTTTGTTCTCTGTATTTAAGGATCTGTTTGGGTTTTTTGTTTGTTCCTTTGTTTTATTTCTTAAATTCCACAGTCTTTTATTGAAAAGACTGACTTTTCCCAATTGTATATTATTGCCTTCTTTGTTGTAGATTAATTGACCATATAAGTGTGAGTTTATTTGTGGACTCTCTGTCCTGTTCCATTGGTCTATGCATATGTTTTAGTTCCAGTACCATACTGTTTTGATTACTGTTACTTTGTAGTATATCTTGAAATCTGGAATTAGGACACCTCCAGATTTTTCCTCCCTTCTCAAGATTGCTTTGGCTATTTGAAATCTTTTGTGGTTCCATACAAATTTTAGGATTATCTGTTCTGATTTTGTGAAAAATGCTGTTGGTAGTTTGATAGGGATTGCATTGAATCTATAGATTGCTTTAGGTTGTAAGGACATTTTAACAACATTAATTCTTTCAATCTGCAAGCATATCTTTCCATTTATGATGTCTTCAATTTGTTATTGTTGTTGTTGTTGTTATTGTCTTCAATTTCTTTCAACAGTGTCATACTTTTCAGAGTATAGGCTTTTCACCTCCTTGGTTAAGTTTATTCCTAGTTATTTTGTTCCTTTTTGTTGCAATTATAAATGGAATTATTTTATTAATTTCTCTTTATGTTACTTCATTAGTAGTATATGGAAATGCAAGAGATTTCTGTATATTAATTTTGTATCTCACAACTTTACTGTATTCATAACTCTTCTTTAAAAGTTTGGTAGAATTTACCAGTGAAACCATCTGGTCCTGGACTTTTGATTGTTGGGAGTTTTTGGATTATCAATTTGATTTCACTACTATAATTGGTCTGTTCAAATTTGCTACTTTTTTCCAGATTCAGTTTTGGAAGATTATATATTTCCAGACATTTATCCATTTCTTCTGGGTTCTCCTGTTTGTTGACATATAATTTTTCATAATATTCTCATAACTATTTGTATTTCTGTAGTGATAATTATAATGTCTCCTTCATTTCTGTCTCCTTCATTTTACTAATTTGAGTCCTCTTTATCTTCTGATGACTGTGGCTAAAGGTTTATCAGAGTGCCTGGGTGGCTCAGTAAGTAAAATGTCTGCCTCTAGATTTTGGCTCAGGTCATCTCAGGGTGGTGGGATCGAGCCCCGATTTGGGCTCTGTGCTCAGCGGGCAGTCCACTTGAGATTTTCTCCCTCTCCCTTGGCCCCTCCCCTTACTCACATGCATGCTTTCTCTCTCTCTCAAATAAATAAATGAATCTTAAAAAAAAAAAAAGGCTTGTCATGAGGCGGGGCAAGATGGCAGAAGAGTAGAGTCCCCAAGTCACCTGTCCCCACCAACTTACCTAGATAACTTTCAAATCATCCTGAAAACCTACGAATTCGGCCTGAGACTTAAAGAGAACAGCTGGAATGCTACAGTGAGAAGAGTTCGTGCTTCTATCAAGTACAACTTGTTTTTAACCACTCTACAATGAGCAAAAGGACTAGAAGGAAGAACTCACAACAAAAGAAAGAATCAGAAACAGTCTCCTCTCCCACAGAGTTACAGAATTTAGATTACAATTCAAAGTCAGAAAGCCAATTTGGAAGCACAATTATAAGGCTACTGGTGGCTCTAGAAAAAAGCATAAAGGATTCAAGAGACTTCATGACTGCAGAATTTAGATCTAATCAGGCCAAAATTAAAAATCAATTAAAAGAGATACAATCCAAACTGGAGGTCCTAACGATGAGGGTTAACAAAGTAGAAGAACGAGTGAGTGACATAGAAGACAAGTTGATGGCAAGGAAGGAAGCTGAGGGAAAAAGAGAGAAACAATTAAAAGATCATGAGGAAAGATGAAAGGGTTAACCAGGAAATGAGAGCAGAATTAAAAAGATTCATGGAAACTAATGAGAATGAAGACACAACCGTTCAAAATCTTTGGGATACAGCAAAAGCAGTCCTGAGGGGGAAATACATCGCAATACAAGCATCCATCCAAAAACTGGAAAGAATTCAAGGGAAATAAATGACAACCTTAGAAGGAAAAATCTACTTTTAATTGGGGTTTCAGGGGGTGCCGAAAGGGACAGAGGACCAGAAAGTGTATTTGAACAAATCATAGCTGAGAACTTCCCTAATTTGGGAAGGGAAACAGGCATTCAGATCCAAGAGATAGAGAGATCCCCCCCTAAAATCAATAAAAACCGTTCAACACCCTGACATTTAATAGTGAAACTTGCAAATTCCAAAGATAAAGAGAATATCCTTAAAGCAGCTAGAGATACGAGATCCCTAATCTTTATGGGGAGAAGTACTGGGTTAACAGCAGACCTCTCCACAGAGACCTGGCAGGCCAGAAAGGGCTGGCAGGATATATTCAGGGTCCTAAATGAGAAGAACATGCGGCCAAGAATACTTTATCCAGCAAGGCTCTCATTCAGAATAGAAAGAGAGATAAAGAGCCTCCAAGATAGGCAGAAACTGAAAGAGTATGTGACCACAAACCAGCTCTGCAAGAAATATTAAAGGGGACTCTGTACAAAAAAAAAAAAGAGGAAGTCCAAGGAAACAATCCGCAAAAACAGGGACTGAAGGGACTGAATAGGTATTATGATGACGCTAAATTCATATCTTTCATTTTCTTTACAAACATTTCTTTTTCTTTTTCTTTTTTAAGATTTTATTTATTTATTCATGAGAGACATACACAGAGAGAGAGAGAGGCAGAGACACAGGCAGAGGGAGAAGTAGACTCTACGCAGGGAGCCTGACATGGGACTCAATCCCAGGTCTCCAGGATCCCACCCTGGGCTGAAGGCGGCGCCAAACCACTGAGCCACTTGGGCTGCCCAAATTCATATCTTTCAATAGTAACTCTGAACGTGAATGGGCTTAATGATCCCATCAAAAGGCGCAGGGTTTCAGACTGGATAAAAAAGCAAGGCCCATCTATTTGCTGTCTACAAGAGACTTATTTTAGACATAAGGGACATAAGGACACCTACAGCCTGAAAATAAAAGGTTGGAGAACCATTTACTATTCCAATGGTCCTCAAATGAAAGTAGGGGTAGTCATCCTCATATCAGATAAATTAAATTTTATCCCAAAGACTGTAGTAAGAGATGAAGAGGGACACTATATCATACTCCAAGGATCTATCCAACAAGAGGACCTAACAATCATGAATATTTATGCCCTGAATGCGGGAGCTGCCAAGTATATCAAACAATTAATAACCAAAGTTAAGACATACTTAGATAATAATACACTTATACTTGGAGACTTGAACACGGTGCTTTCTACAATTGATAGATATTCTAAGCACAAAATCTCCAAAGAAACAAAGCTTTAAATGATACACTGGACCAGATGGATTTCACAGATATCTACAGAACTTTACATCCAAACACAACTGAATACACATTCTTCTCAAGTGCACATGGAACTTTCTCCAGAATAGACCACATACTGTCACAAATCAGGTCTTAACCGATACCAAAAGATTGGGATTGTCCCCTGCATATTTTCAGACCATAATGCTTTGAAACTTGAACTAAACCACAAGAGGAAGTTTGGAAGGATCAAACACGTGGAGGTTAAGGACCATCCTGCTAAAAGATGAAAGGGTTAACCAGGAAATTAGAGAAGAATTAAAAAGATTCATGGAAACTAATGAGAATGAAGACACAACCGTTCAAAATCTTTGGGATACAGCAAAAGCAGTCCTGAGGGGGAAATACATCGCAATACAAGCATCCATCCAAAAACTGGAAAGAATTCAAATACAAGAGCTAACCTTGCACCTAAAGGAGCTGGAGAAGGAACAGCAAATAAAACCTTCACCCAGCAGAAGAAGACAGTTAATAAAGATTAGAGCAGAACTCAATGAAATAGAGACCAGAAGAACTGTGGAACAGATCAACCCAACCAGGAGTGGGTTATTTGAAAGAATTAATAAGATAGATAAACCATTAGCCAGCCTTATTAAAAAGAAGAGAGAGAGAAGACTCAAATTAATAAAATCATGAATGAGAAAGGAGAGATCACCTCCAATACCAAGGAAATACAAACGATTTTAAAAACTTATTATGAGCAGCTATACGCCAATAAATTAGGCAATCTAGAAGAAATGGACGCATTTCTGGAAAGCCACAAACTACCAAAACTGGAATGGAAAGAAATAGGAAACCTGAACAGGCCAATAACCAGTGAGGAAATTGAAGCAGTCATCAACAACCTCCCAAGACACAAAAGTCCAGGGCCAGGTGGCTTCCCAGGTGAATTCTATCAAACGTTTAAAGAAGAAACAATACCTATTCTACTAAAGCTGTTCAGAAAGATAGAGAGACATGGAATACTTCCAAACTTGTTCTATGAGGCCAACATCACCTAAATTCCAAAACCAGACCAAGACCCCACCAAAAAGGAGAATTATAGACCAATATCCCTGATGACCACAGATGCAAAAATTCTCAACAAGATACTAGGCAATAGGATCCAGCAGTACATTAAGAAGATTTTTCACCATAACCAAGTGGGATTTACCTCCGGGATGCAAGGCTGGTTCAACACTCGAAAAACAATCAGTGTGATTCATCATATCAACAAGAGAAAAAACAAGAACCATATGATCCTCTCAATAGATGCAGAGAAAGTATTTGACAAAATACAGCATCCATTCCTGATCAAAACTCTTCAGAGTGTAGGGATAGAGGGAACATACCTCAGCATCTTAAAAGCCATCTACAAAAAGCCCACAGCAAATATCACTCTCAATGGGGAAACACTGGGAGCCTTTCTCCTAAGATCAGGAGCACGACAGGGATGTCCACTCTCACCACTGTTATTCAATATAGTACTAGAAGTCCTGGCCTCAGCAATCAGGCAACAAAAAGAAATAAAAGGCATTCAAATTGGCAAAGAAAAACCAAACCCTCCCTCTTTGCAGATGACATGATACTGTACTTAGAAAACCCCAAAACTCCACCCCAAGATTGCTAGAACTCATACAGCAATTCGGCAATGTGGCAGGATACAAAATCAATGCAGAGAAATCAGTGGCATTTCTCTACACTAACAATGAGACTGAAGAAAGAGAAATTAAGGAGTCAATCCCATTTACCATTGCACCCAAAAGCATAAGATACCTAGGAATAAACCTAACCAAAGAGGTACAGGATCTATACCCTAAAAACTACAGAACACTTCTGAAAGAAATTGAGGAAGACACAAAGAGATGGAAAAATATTCCATGCTCATGGATTGAAAGAATTAATATTGTGAAAATGTCAATGTTACCCAAGGCAATTTACACATTTTATGCAATCCCTATCAAAATACCATGGACTTTCTTCAGACAGTTGGAACAAATCATCTTAAGATTTGTGTGGAATCAGAAAATAGCCAGAGAGAGATAAAGAGAGGCAGAGACACAGACAGAGGGAGAAGCAGGCTCCATGCAGGGAGCCCGATGTGGGACTCATTCCCAGGTTTTTCAGGATCACAACCCGGCTGCAGGCCGCGAGAAACCACTGCACCACCGGGGCTTCCCTAGCCAGGGGAATATTAAAAAAGAAAACCATAGATGGAGGTGTCACAATGCCAGACTTCAGGTTGTACTACAATGCTGTTGTCATCAAGACAGTGTAGTACGGGCACAAAAACAGACACATAGATCAATGGAACAGAATAGAGAATCCAGAAGTGTACCCTCAACTTTATGGTCAACTAATATTCGACAAGGCAGGAAAGACTATCCACTGGAAGAAAGACAGTCTCTTCAATAAATGGTGCTGGGAAAATTGGACATCCACATGCAGAAGAATGAAACTAGACCACTCTCTTTCACCATACACAAAGATAAACTCAAAATGGATGAAAGATCTAAATGGGAGACAAGATTCCATCAAAATCCTAGAGAAGAACACAGGCAACACCCTTTTTGAACTTGGCCACAGCAACTTCTTGCAAGATACACCCATGAAGCCAAGGGAAACAAAAGCAAAAATGAATTATTGGGACTTCTTCAAGATAAAAAGCTTCTGCACAGCCAAAGAAACAGTCCACCAAACTAAAAGACAACCTACTGAATGGGAGAAGATATTTGCAAATGACGTATCAGATAAAGGGCTAGTACCCAAGATCTATAAAGAACTTATTATACTCAACACCCAAGAAACAAACAATCCAATCATGAAATGGGCAAAAGACATGAACAGAAATCTCACAGAGGAAGACATGGCCAACAAGCACAAGAGAAAATGCTCCACATCACTGGCCATCAGGGAAATACAAATCAAAACCACAATGAGATACCACCTCACACCAGTGAGAATGGGGAAAACTACAAGACAGGAAACAACAAATGTTGGAGCGGATGTAGAGAAAGGGGAACCCTCTTGCACTGTGGGTGGGAATGTGAACTGGTGCAGCCACTCTGGAAAACTGTGTGGAGGTTCCTCAAAGAGTTAAAAATAGACCTGCCCTATGACCCAGCAATTGCGTTGCTGGGGATTTACCCCAAAGATACAGATGCAGTGAAATGCCGGGACACCTGCACCCCGATGTTTATAGCAGCAATGTCCACAATAGTCAAACTGTGGAAGGAGCCTCGGTGTCCATCGAAAGATGAATGGATAAAGAAGATGTGGTTTATGTATACAATGGAATATTACTCAGCCATTAGAAACGACAAATACCCACCATTTGCTTCAACGTGGATGGAACTGGAGAATATCATGCTGAGTGAAGTAAGTCAATCGGTAGAGGACAAACATTTATGATCTCATTCATTTGGGGAATATAAAAATTAGTGAAAGGGAATAAAGGGAAAGGAGAGAAAATGAGTGAAAATATCAGTGAGGGTGACAAAACATGAGAGACACCTAACTCTGGGAAATAAATGAACAAGGGGTAGTGGCAAGTGAGGTGGGCAGGGGGTTGGGGTGACTGGGTGATGGGCACTGATGGCGGCACTTGGTGGGATGAGCACTGGGTGCTATTCTATATGTTGGCAAATTGAACTCTAATAAAAAAATAAAAAAAATTAAAAAAGGCTTGTCAACATTGCTTATCTTTACAAAAAAGAATTTCTCATTTTCATTAATCTTTTCTATTTTTTTAGTCTCTGTTTCATTTATTTTGCTCCTATCTTTATTATTTCCTTTCTTCTACTAGCTTTGGGCTTTGTTGTTTTTTTCTTACACTTTTAGGCTTTTATTTGAGAGATTTTTCTTGTTTCTTGAGGTAGGTGTGTATTGCTGTAGATTTCTTTGTTAGAACTGCTTTTGCTGCATACCAAAGATTTTGGACCATTGTGTTTTCGTTCTCATTTGTATCCATGTATTTTTTAATTTCCCCTTTGATTTCATCATTGACCCATTTGTTGTTCAGTAGAATGTTTAGCCTCCATGTGTTTCTGTTTTCTCCAGTTTATTTTTTCTTGCTTTTCATTTCTGTTTTCAGAATATTGTGTTTCGAAAAGATGCTTGATATGATTTTAATCTTCTTAAATTCATTGAGACTTGTTTTGTGGCCTAATGTGTAATCTATCCTGGTAAATGTTCCATGTGTACTTAAAATGAATGCATATTCTGCTATTTTTAGATGGAATTTTCTCCGTTACGTCCATCTTGTCTAATGTGTCATTTAAAGCCACTGATTTTTTTCTTGATTTTTCTGTCTGATCTATCCATTGATGTATGGGGATGTTAAAGTTCTCTACTATTATTGTATTACTGTCAATTCCTCCTTTTATGTTTGTTAATATTTGATTTGTGTATTTAGGTGCTCTTTTTAAAAAAGATTTTATTTAATTATTTGAGAGCAAGTAAGAGAGTGAGCACAAGCATATAGGGACAGGCAGAGGAAGAGGGAGAAGCAGGGATCCCGACGCAGGGCTCAGTTCCAGGAACCTGGGATCATGACCTGACCGGAAGGCAGATGCTTAACCCAGGTGCCCCTATTTAGGAGCTGTTATGTTGGGTGTATAGATATTTAAAATTGTCATATCCTCTTGTTGGATTAATCCCTTTATCACTACATAGTGCCCTTCTTTGTCTCTTGCCACAGTCTCTTTTGAAGTCCCTTTTGTCTGATATAAGTATTGCTTGCCTCAGCTTCTTTTTTTAAACTTTTATTTGCATGGTATATGTTTTTCTGTCCCTTCGCTTTCAGTATGTATGTGTCTTTAAGTTTGAAATGAGTCTCTTTTAGGCAACATAAAAATAGGTCTTGTTTTTTTTTAATCAACTCAGTCACCCTATGTCTTTTGATTGGAGCAGTCAGTTCATTTACATTTAAAGTAATTATTGATAGGAATTTACTTATTGCCATTTTGTTAATTGTTTTCTGGTTGTTTTTGTAGTTCTTTTCTATTCTTTTCCTCTCTTCCCTTGTGGTTTGATGGTTTTCTTTAGTGTTATGTTTGGATTTCTTTGTCTCTCTTTTTTATATCTATTATAGGCTTCATTTGTGGTTATTATTGGGTTTATATATAACATTTTATGTGTATTAAGTGATGAATCTACTACCTTTACTTTATGTTTGCTTTTATCTATAAAATTTTTTTCCTCTCATAGTTTTCTTCTAGTTATGGACTTTTCTTTCCTTTTTTTTTTTTTTTTGGACTTTTCTTTCCATTTCATGGAAGTATTTTTAAAATGCTGTATCTTTAATTTTTTTTATTTTTTTAAGTTTTAATTCCAGTTAGTTAACATACAGTGCTATGTTAGTTTCAGGTGTACAATATAGTAATTCAGCCCTTCCATATATTACCCTGTACTCATGACAACAGGTGCACTCCTTAATCCTCATCACCTGTTTCACCCATACGCCCCCCACCCCCACCCCAACCTCCACTCTGGTAACCATCAGTTTGTTCTCTATAGTTAAGAGTCTGTTTCTTTGCTTGTCTCTCTCTCTTTTTCTCTTATTTTTTCCCACTTGCGTTTCTTAAATTCCACATGAGTGAAATCATATGGTATTTGTTTTTCTCTGACTGACTTATTTTGCCTAGCATTATACTCTCTTCTGTCCTTGTCATTGCAAATGGTGAGATTTCATTCCTTTTTATGGCTGAGTAATATTCTATTGTATACTTCCTCCACTATTTGGAAGTGAAAATGATGTGCTCTGAAAAATTGTGTTAGGTGATGCAAAAACTGATCCAGTGAGATGAAAACAGTGATTTTATTTCACAAAATGAGAGTAGATAATCAACACATGTAACTTAAAGTTTAAATAGGCATGTATCTAAGTTAATAAGTAATATAAAGTAGCTTTTATTTTCATTGTTATTATTTTAGCCACACTATCTTTAAGTCCCAAACTCTTTCATTTCCAAAAAGCAGTTAACTTAAGCTATCAGACCTATAAGCAGAAACCAACTACTGTGCCCCATTGTTTTTTTTAAAAAGCTTTTAATACATATACAAACATGTTTTTTTAAATGGAGTCCTATGATATAACATTTTGCTATATTTATTACATATAATTTTTATATAGTTTTATTGGAGTATAATTTATTTATTTATTTTTTTATAGTTTTATTGGAGTATAATTTAAACGCCATGAAATTTGCCATTTTCAGTGTAGAATTCAGTGATTTACAGAGCTGTGTAACCAAAATTCAATTTTTGAACACTTATATAATTCTAACAAGTTCCCTCACGTCCATTGTAGTCACTCCCATTTCTACTGTTAGCCTCAGGCAACCATTAATTGACTACTTTTAAAAAATGTTTTAATTTAAATTCAGTTTACCAACATATAGTATAACACCCAGTGCTCATCCCACCAAGTCCCCTCCTTAATGCCCATCACCCAGTCACTCCATCACCCCACCCACCTCCCCTTCTGCAACTTTTTGTTTCCCAGAGTTAGGAGTCTCTCATGGTTTGTCTTCCTCTATAATTTTTTCCCCACTCAGTTTCCCTTCTTTCCCTTATAATACCATTCACTATTTCTTATATCTACATATAAGTGAAATCATATGATGATTGTCCTTCTCCAATTGACTTATTTCACTCAGCATAGTACCCTCCAGTTCCAACTATGTCAAAACAAATGGTGGGTATTTGTCCTTTCTGATGGCTGAGTAATATTTCATTATATATATATATAATATATATATATATAAAATATATGTATATAATACATATATCACATCTTTATTCATCTGAATTGACCACCTTTTTCTATAATTTTGCCTTCATAGATAATTTTTAAAAAGAAAAATGTTGCATGAAGCCACTGAAGACCCATTCTACTTCCACTCACTATGTCTTTCCCCTCCCTTCTTTCCTCTTCAGAGCTAATCATCTACAGGTTTGTGCTTATCCCTCTGTTTTTATGTTCTCCAACGTTATATTTGGCAGATATTTTTATTATTTTCAAGTTTTCATATTACAAACTGTGTTGTTTTTACCTTAAAACTATAATGAACATTTGTGGCAGACACAATGCTATGTATTTACCAAATTCTGTTTTATATTCTTCCTTCCTGAACAATAGAAAACTATACTTTCCAGTCTTCTTGCCAGGCTATATGACTGCCTCTGGCCAATATAATCTGAGCAAAAGTTATGTGAGCTACCTCCTGGCTAAGGCAGTGAAAAGTCCCTGTGATTCCATATTCATTTATTCACTGTCTCTCCTCCTCCCTGTCCTTTCCCTCTCCCCCTCCACCTCCCTCCTTTTTCCCCCCTTGCATCATGGGCATGGAGTTGGCTTTAGAGCTATTGGAGCCATACGGTCATAGCAGCCTTAATTTCTAAGTCACCTTGCTGAGAAATGCTGCCTTGGTGAGTTGCTTGATCTACAGTCGACTTTTTATGAGTGAGAAATAGACTCAGTGTTAAGAAACTCAAATCTGGGGATGATTTGTTACTGCAGTGCAATGTTAGCTATTTGGATTTCGTCTTCTGGGAACTGCCTGTTTATTCCATGTCTATTTTTTTTCATATAGGCTGTTTGTTTTTTCTTTCTGATTGGTAGGAGTTAAAAATCAAATACTGTGGGGGCGCCTGGGTGGCTCAGTTGGTAAAGCTTCTAACTCTTGATTTTGGCTCAGATCATGATCTCAACGTCATGAGATTGAGCCATGTGTGGGGCTCCATGCTCCATGGGGAGTCTGCTTGAGATTCTTTTTTTCCCTCTTCCCCTCCCTGTCACATGCACATGTGTGTGTGCTCTCTCTCTGAAATAAATAAATCTTCTTTTTATAAATCTTTAAAAAATAAAAAATACTGTGGTGGAAGGGGAGGAGGGCAGGGGGTGGGGGTGACTGAGTGGCAGGCACTGAGGGGGGAACTTGACAGGATGAGCACTGGGTGTTATTCTGTATGTTGGCAAATTGAACACCAATAAAAATAAATTTATTATTAAAAATAAATACTATGTATTAATTTATCATTAAATTCATTGTAAATGTCTTCTTCCTATCTGTAGCTTATCTTTAAAGTTTATTTAATGATGTCATTTTTCATAAAGAATATTTTTATTTGATGTAGTTAATTTTGTCAATATTTTCTTTCTTGTTTGTGCTTATTGTGTCCAGTTTAATAAGCTATTTTCAATTTATGCAACAAAGACATTCTCCCATTTCTAATTTTAAGGTTTTAAAATTTTTTTTTGCTTTTCACACTTAGGTCTTGAATCCATTTAGAAAATATTTTTTTGCATGGTGTGAGGTAGGGATATAATTTTATTTCCCCCTACCTATGGAAATAAACTGTTCCAACACCATTTATTGGATAGTCTATTCTTTCCCCACTAATTTATAATGCCATTTCTGTCATATACCAAGTTCCTATATGTATGTGAATCTGCTTCTGGGTACTAATTTGAAGCACTGATCTATTTCAGGGATCAGTGAACTATATCCCTCCAGTCACATCTTGCCCATAGGCATTGGCTCAAGCCAACTAACAATGTAAGTGGTGAAGACGAAGCCTGAGCATACTCCTCTGCCCCTATTACCTTTTCCACTTCCAGTGCCTGTTTCTCCCTCTGGTGACTGCACTTCCCTGGTACCCAGAGCCCACAATTGTCTCTACCTACATGTTAGAGGCTCTGCTATTGCCAACTGCCAGCATGAAGTGGTAGAATGTCAGTTTAGTGGAATCTAAGTCTGGAAGTTGGTGACTTGGTAAGTTTCTTCACCACTGGCCACTTGCCCAAGTTAAGACAGCTGGGCTCTCTGGGAAATGTAAAGGGTGTTACTGGGGCTAAAAATATAATTGTGGTGGCTGCCACTCTTCCTTCCTCCAAGCCCATCAGGTCTTTCTCCTTTAGGCAGAGTGACCAACCATCCTGGATTTCTGGAGATGGAGGGGATTCCTAGGACATGGAATTTTCAGGGCTAAAACAAGTGCAGCCTCAGGCAAATTGGAATGGTTGGTCAATGGTCATCTTACCCCTTGGCCAGTAGCTCTTCATTTAGAGAATGTCTTCAACAGACGGCACAAAGCTTCCTCACTGCCTGGGATGGTCTATCCCAGGCAAACTGATCTATTTGTTTATTTTTGTATTAATATCACATTGTTTCAAGATTAATATAGTTTTATAATAAATTGATATTTGGTAGGGTAAATCCCCCCTCATTTTTATTCAAAACTTTCTTTTTATTTATTTATTTATTTATTTATTTATTTATTTATTTATTTATTTATTTTTTATTCAAAACTTTCTTGACTGTTTTTGGCCTCTTACTATTCCATATCAATTTTAGAATCAGCTTGTCAAGTTCCATGAAAATAAATACTATTGGAATTTTGGTTGGAATAGAATTCAATAATAATTTTCTTAGTTATGATTTTACACATACTTCATTAGTTTTATCCCTAAGTGTATTATAGGTTTTGTTACAATTGTGAATGATATTTTAAAAAAATGTACAATACATTTTCTAATTGATTTTTGCTGGTACTTTGAATTTTGTATGTTGATTTGATATCCAGAAACATTGCTGAATTATCCTATTATTGACAGTAGTTTGAAGATTCTTGGGTTTTCCTATGTTGATTATATCATTTGCAAATAATGACAATTTTCTTTTTTCTTTAAAATATCCCCTTTCATTTCTTTAAAGATTTTATTTATTCATGAGAGACATAGAGAGAGAGGAAGATACATAGGCAGAGGGAGAAGCAGGCTCCCTGCAGGAAGCTCGATGTGGGACTTGATCCCTGGACCTAGGATCACACCCTGAGCTGAAGGCAGATGCTCAAGTGCTCAGCCACCTGGGAGTCCTTCCCCTCTCATTTTTCTTTTTTTTTTTTTTTTCCCCTCTCATTTTTTATACTCTTTTACTTTTTTTGACAGATCCCTTCAGTCTTATAGAAACAGCCATGAGGATCTTTGATTTGTTTTCTGATTCTAAAGAGTATGATTCTAATATTTCTCTATTAAGTATGATGTTTATTGCAGGTTTTTGATAGCTACCTTTTATAAAGTTAAGGAAGTTCTTTTTTGCTCTTATTTGGCTAAGAGTTGGTTTTTTTTAAAATTTATTTTATTTTATTTATGATAGTTACAGAGAGAGAAAGAGAGAGAGGCAGAGACATAGGCAGAGGGAGAAGCAGGCTCCATGCACCGGGAGCCCGACGTGGGATTCGATCCTGGGTCTCCAGGATCGCGCCCTGGGCCAAAGGCAGGCGCCAAACCGCTGCGCCACCCAGGGATCCCGGGTTTTTAAAATATGAATAAATGTTGAATTTTACTAAATGCTTTTTTTGTGCCTAGTGAAACTCGATGAAATTTTCTCCCTTACACACTTAATTTTGTGAGTTACATGGATTTTCTAATGTTAAATTAACCTTGCATAGCTAGGATAAATACCACTTGGTCATAATATATTAAAAATTATAATACAAAAAATTATAATACAATGTTTGTTGTGTATTTAAAAAATTTTGGTTAAATTTGCCTCTAAAACCATTGCTTCTTTGGGCCTTTGGAAGCTAAATTTTTAAAAAGATTTTATTTATTTATTTGAGTGACAGCAATAGAGAGAGAGAGAGAGAGAATATGGGGAGGAGCAGAGGGAGAGGGATGGACAAGTGAACTCTGTGCTGAGCATGGAGCCTGATATGGTGCTCCATCCCACCACCCTGAGATCATGACCCTAGCTGAAACCAAGAGTCAGATGTTTAATGAACCTTGCCATCCCAGCAACTAAATGTAATCAATTATCATTTATTGTGGCTACCAATAGATTTGGGCTTTCTTTTTTTTTTTTGTTTAGTTTTTAAATAACCTATTTATTGATATAATTTGCATACTATAAAATTTGTGCTTTTAATATGTCAAATTCAGGGCAGCCCGTGTGGCTCAGTGGTTTAGCACCGTCTTCAGCCCAGGGCCTGATCCTGGGGACCGAGGATCAAGTCCCAAATCCAGCTTCCTGCATGGAGCCTGCTTTTCCCTCTACCTGTATCTCTGCCTCACTCTCTCTCTCTCTGTGTGTCTCTCATGAATAAATAAATAAAAAATCTTTAAAAATGTCAAATTCAATGGCTTTTGATATATTCAGGGATTTGTACAATTATCACCACAGTTTTTTTTCAAAGATTTTATTTATTCATGAGAGACATAGAGAGAGGCAGAGACCAGCAGAGGGAAGAAGCAGGCTCCCCACAGGGAGCCCGCTGTGGGACTCAATCCCCTGACCAGGGGTCACGCCCTGAGCCAAAGCCCAACTGCTGAGCCACCCAGGTGTCCCTCACCACAGTTTAATTTTAGAACACTTTCATCATCTACAAAAGAAACCCTGTATATATTAGCAGTAATTTATAGTCTTTTTCTTCCCACAACCCCTTGCAACTACTTATCTACGTATTGTCTCTGTGAATTTGCCTATTCTGGACATTTCATATAAATGGAATCATGAAATATGTGGCCTTTCATGTCTTCTTTGACTTACATAATGTTTTCAAGATTCATCCATGTTGTAGCATATTTCAGTACTTCACTACCTTTTATGACTAATATTCCATTTTATATATATATATATATAACATTTTGATGGACATTTGAATTGGGTTTTTTTTTGCTACTGTGAATAATGCTGCTATGAACGTAACATTTGTTAAGTTTTTATGTGGACATGTTTTCAGTTCTCTTGAATATATACCTAGAAGTGGAATTCCTGGATTCTATGATAGCTTTATGTTTAACTTTTAGAGAAACTTTCAATGATGATTCTTCTTAATGATCAAATTTTCTTTATTTGTCTATCTACCCTCTACTCATTTGGAAGTCATACATGTTATTGCTACATTTTTATTTATTTTACAATTTAAATGAATATATGACCCCTTATTTGTGAATGTGACTTAACAAAGTCTAATATTAATCACTATATTTTTCTGAATAATTCAAGATCAGTAGCACAGAAATAGTTATCACCAACACCCTCTTCCATGTTATTTCCTAGTACATTAAGTAACTTTATTACTAACCACCCTCAACTATTATTATTGCTTATTTTTAAACTTGTCAACATGTTTTTCAGTTTTTCTGCTCACCATTGTTTCTTGTATCCTATACTTTCTCCTGAAATTATTGTTTTTTTCCTTACTGAAGTACATATTTTCATTGTCTTTCAGTGAGGGTTTGTGAGTGGGAAATGCTCCTAGACTTATTTATCTGAAAATGCTTTTGTTTATTCCCACTTAGTAGTAGTTTAGCCACGTATATGATTCATTGTAGCAGATATTTTTCAGTTTGAAGCTGGCATTCCATTTTATTTGAGTCTCTATTGTCAATATAATTGTCATTGCTTTGTAGGACTTTCTTGGTTAGTTTTACCTTTGGTATTCTGCTATGCCAAATCACTATAATATGTCTAGATATGCGTTTGTTTTTATAATACTGCTTAAGATCAATGTGCCTCTTTCATCTGAAGAGCTATAAAATCTGAGAATAGTTCTATAAAATTGGCAGCCATTATCTCCTCAAATATTGCCTTTTCCCCCATTCTTTTTCTTCATTTTTTTAAAAAAGATTTTATTATTTATTCATGAGAGACACGGAGAGGCAGAGACATGGGAAGAGGGAGAAGCAGGCTCCATGCAGGGAACCCGATGTGGATCTTGATCCCAGGACTCTAGGATCACACCCTGGGCCAAAGGCAGCCGCTCAACCGCTGAGCCACCCAGGCATCCCTTCTTCACTTCTTTAACTCATTTTTTATCTCCTGTGATTGGGATCTTTAAAATAATAGTACCTCTTTAATTATATTTGCTTATCCTATCCCTAGGTGTTTTAATCACTCGCACCTTCCATTTATTTTTATCTTCCTGTGTTGGTAATTTTCTCAGCTTACTTCTACTATTTACAAAGTCTCTCTTTAGCTGTGTCTAGTCTGAAGGTTTACTTTTCTTTTCAGTTTGAATTTCAATGACTGTTCTATTTCTAGAAGTTCTTTTTGTTCTGCAAATTGATTTTTTCTTCAACAATCCTATTATCTTTTAAATCATTTTATTTTTTAATTTTTTAAAAATCATTTTAAGCATACCTATTTTATAATCTTCAACTGTTTACTTTGTGCAGTTCTTGAGATGCTAATCCTGCTGTTTATTGTGACAGCTGACTCTTCCTCACAGTGATTGATTTTCTCATGTGGTTTGTATGTTTTTATTGCAAACTCAGGTTGTCTTTTCTTGAGTGTTTCATACCCTGGGGTGTGGAGGCATTTCTAAATAATTGGTTTGAATTCCACAAGAACCTTAGGAATCATACCAGTTCTGGACCAAGTTTTATGTTAATTTATTGTCCTAATCAATGTGAGTAATGTTTATGGGGGCACCTCCATGCAGAAATATGCCACACACTCAGAATTTGACTTCTTATGGAAGAATTAATTTTCAGTCTGTAACCCTCAGGAGCCCATTAAGTATCCTTGATGTTTCCCTGAGATGATTGGTAAAATCGTTCTAATCTCCTTTACATAGAATGGGTAGATTTTGAGGGTCCTGATTTTAAATGGGAGACTCAATTCCAGTTTTCTGTCTTAAGTGGGCTTAAGACCACATTTGTTGCTCCCCCTTAGGAATATTAATGTTCTATCCATGTTCAACTAATAGAGTCCTTATTTCAAGTAGATTCAATGTAAAATACATCAAGTTAGAGGTATCTCTTTGCCAAATAATTATTTACTTTACAGAAGGATCCACTCTAGATTTCTTCTAAATAACCACTCATCGAGAGGGAGACAAAACAGGAGAGACTCCTAACTCTGGGAAACGAGCAGGGGGTAGTGGAAGGGGAGGTGAGTGGGGGGATGAGGTGACTGGGTGACAGGCACTGAGAGGGGCACTTGATGGGATGAGCCCTGGGTGTTATACTATATGTTGGCAAATCGAACTCCAATAAAAAATATACAGACAAATAAATAAATAAGTAACCACTCATTTATTGTATTGAAATGTGGTTAAATGTGTAAAAATTGTATCTATTTATCTTTGCACAGTACTCAACAAATACTTGTTGAATGAATGAATGGCTGAATGAATGTAAAACTAACTACCCTATGATGAAATTAAAAATGCCATGTTATAAAAGCCTACAGGATAAAAAGTTTTGATACAAATTAGCAGTAGTAAGTTAGAAAATCTTAAGTTCAACACGCAGGCTATTAAATAGAAACCATAATGAGTTGCCAAAAAGCCAGTGATTGGCCTCTAGAAGAGTTTGTTATTTTGAAACTAAATTTAAAAACTGCTTCCTGAATATTCAGCCTATGAAAAAGCATTCTGCTGGTTTGTGGTGATTTAGGAAGTTAATTTAAACTTTACATGAGGCTATGTATTAAAGAAAAGACACCTTTATGGCAGGGACACAATTCAGCAACTGATGCATACTCCATTTCTTGAGCTACAAGAGTTTGCCAGTGTCAAGAGGGTCAAATGACTTTTCTTGTAAAGAGAAAGGATTACAGGAGATATTTTAAAAAGTTTAAAAAAGCAGAAAGGAAACATAAAGGAAAGCTTTTTATGTTCCAAATCTTTAAAACATAGAAAGGGGATTGCAAAACCATTTTGAACACTTTCTGTGTTGTGCAAGTATGCTGTACATTTTTAATAAGGAAGGGAAGGTCAGCATGAGATTACTTTAATGTATATCAAAACCAATGGTTTACAAACTACATAAAGCATCTTTAAATACAAGGCAGAATAAGAACTAGGACAATGCTGCTTTTTTCTTTCTTTGGTTAAATGAAGCTTAGTTGTCGGCATTACATAGGTTTTATATTAATACAATGCTGGAAAGGACGTTCTGTATTTATAAAATGTAAGAGAAAGAACAAATGGAGTTTAATTCACAACTGTATTGTGTTTTAGAAACTATGTTATGTCCCAGTTTATAGTCCCTACAAGGCTTGGGGAATGATTTCATGTTCCTATATGAATTAAGAAGAAATGGGAGTGATTTTAGTTCCAGCAAGATTTCATGATGAACAAAAGAGTTTTAAGATGGAAAAAGTTAATTTGATTATAAAATATTTCCCTAATTTATTGGTATTATTTGAATTTGGGGCCCCATGCTAACATTTTCAGAACTGTAAAACAAATCAGTTCTATTAATTGGGAATGTCCTCTTTGAGGAGACCTTAGTGATTATATAACTCAATTCCTGCATTATTTTATAAATGGGAAAATTTAGGCTCAGAGAGAGCTAGTGACTTGCCTTAAGCCATACAGTGAGTCAAGAGAGAATTGGAACAAAAAATTTAGGTCTCTTAATTCTTAATTATTTTTGAAATCTCATATAAGTTGAAACACTTTGGGTTGTTTTATTTATTTATTTTTAACAGCTGTGTTATTTGATATGGCTATCATAACAAAATCCCACAAACTGGGTGACTTAAAACAATAGCATTTTATTGTTTCACATCTCTAGAGGCTAGAAGCCTGAAATCAAGATGTCCGTGAGCCATGGTCCCTCTGAGATTCTAGCTAGAACTATCCCTTGACTCTTCCTAGCTTCTGGTGCTGGGTATCAATCCTTGGTGTTCCTTGGCTGGCAGCTGCATCACTCTAATCTCTGCTTCTGTTGCACATGGCATTTTCCCTGTGTGTCTTTGTTTAAATTCTCTTTTTTTTATAAGGACACCAGGCATATTTAATTAGGGATCAATGTAGTGACTTCATCTTAACTTGACTAAGATGATTAAATTTATAAATAAGGTCATGTTCACCAATCCTGGGGGTTAGAGTTTTATTTTTAAAATATTTTATTTTTTATTTATTCATGAGTGACACAGAGAGGGAGAGAGAGAGAGGCAGAGACACAGGCAGAGGGAAAAGCAGGCTCCATGCAGGAAGCCCGATGTGGGACTTGATCCTGGATCTCCAGGATCACACCCTGGGCTGAAGGCGGTGCTAAACCGCTGAGCCACCTGGGCTGCCCGGGTTAGGGTTTTAATACATATTTTGGGAGATACAGTTCAACTCATATTATCAGCTTTATTCAGATATAATTCACACATCATACAACTCACCCATTTAAACTGTACATTCAATGATTGTTAGTAAATTCACAGGATTGTACAACCATCGCCACAATATAATTTTAGAATTTCTGTTCCCCCTAAAAGAAATGCCATATCCATTAGTAGCCATTCTCTACTTCCCTCTTCTCCCTGCCCCAGACCTAAGCAATCACTAATCTATAATATGCTTTCTCTGGACATTTTACATAAATGGAATCATATGGTATGTCCAGTGTAACTGTTCTTTCATTTAGAAAAACGTTTTCAAGTTTGATTCATGTTATAGCATATATTAATGCTTCATTCTTTTTTGTGGCTGCATAATATCCCCTTCTATGGATATACTAATTTTGTTTATCCTTTCATAAGTTGATGAACATTTGAGTTTCCACTTTTGGGATATATGTGTAATGCTACTATGAACATTTGTTTGCAAGTGTTTGTGTGGACGTATGTTTTGGTTTCTCTTGGGTATATAATTATGAATTGCTGGGTCCTATTTAATCATTTGAAGAATTGCCAAATGGCGTTCCATAGTGGCTGCACGATTTTATATTTCCATCAGAAATGTATGAGGATTCCAATTAATCCATGTCCTCCTCAACACTTGTTATTAGTTATCTTTTTTTTTCTTAAAGATTTTATTTTTAAGTAATCTCTACACCCAAGGTGGGACTTAAACTCCCAACCCCAAGATCAAGAATCATATGCTCTACCAATTGAGCCAGCCAGGTGTCCCTATTCATCTTTTTTATTATATCCATCCTAGTGGGTATGAAATGAAATCTCATGGTTTCAATTTGCATTTCCCTAGTGACTAATGATGTTGAGCACATTTTCATATGCTTCTTGGCCATTTGTGTATCTTCTTTGGAGAAATGTCTATTCAGATATTTTGACCATATTTTAAATTGAGTTATTTGTCTTTTTATTGGTGAGTTGTAAGGATTCTTTTTATAGTCTTGGATACAAGTCTTTATTCAACATATAATTTGCAGATATTTGCATTCTCTTGGTTCTCTTTTCCACTTTCATTTCATGATGCCCTTTGAAACACAAAAATTTTTAATTTTGATGAAGTCCACATTATCTATTTTTGTTGTTGGTCATGATTTTGATGTCTGGTCTAAGAATCCCCTGCAAAATCTAGGAATGAAGATTTACTTCTGTGTTTCCTAAGAGTTTTATAGTTTTAGCTCTTACATTTAGGTTTTTGGTCCATTTTGAGTTAATTTTGTGTAATATGTGGGGTAAGGGTTCAACTTCATTCTTTTGCATGACTATTCAGCTGTCCCAGCATGATTTATTGAAAAGAATATCTTTCCCAACTGAATAGTCTTGGCACCCGTATTGAAAATTAGTTGATCTTAGACACATGGTTTTTTTTTTGAACTCACAACTCTATTCTTCTGATCTATATGACTATCCCATGCTACTACCATACTTTTCTGATTACTGTTGTTTTTAGTAAAATTTTGAAATCAGGAAGTGTGAGTCCTCTTACTTTGTTCTTTTTCAAGGTGGTTTTGACTATTCTGGGGAAGTTGCAATTACATATCAATGTTAGCATAAGCTTGTCAATTACTACAAAGAAGTCATCTGGGATTCTGATAGGGATTATGTTGAATCTGCAGATTAATTTGGGGAATACTGCCATCTTTATGATATGAAATGTTCTAATCTATGAACATAGGATGTGTCTCCATTTATTTAGATCTTTAATATCCTTCAACAGTACTTTGTGGTTTTTAGAGTTATAAGTTTTTCACTTCTAAATTTTAAAACATTTATTTATTTATTTGAGAGAGAGAAGAGATAGTGTGAGTGAATATGAGTGGGAGGGGCAGAGAGAGGGAGAGAGAAATTCAAGCAGATTCTATACCAAGCATGGAGCCTGACAGTGGGCTCAGTCACACAACCCTGAAATCATGACCTGAGCCAAAACCAAAAATCAGATCCTTAACTGACTGTACACACACCCAGGTGCCCCAGTTTTTCACTTATTTTAAAATTTGTTCCTAAGTATTTTATTCTTTTGATGCTATTGGAAATATACTTGTTTTCTTAATTTCATTTTTTGATTATTCATTGCAAATGTATAGACATACAATTGATTTTTTAAACGATTTTATTTATTTATTCATGAGACACACACACAGAGAGAGAGAGAGAGAGAGAGAGAGAGAGGCAGAGACACAGGCAGAGGGAGAAGCAGGCTCCACACAGGGTGCCCAATGTGGGACTCGATCCTGGTTCTCCAGGATCAGGCCCTGGGCTTAAGGCAGTGCTACTGAAACCACTGAGCCACCCGGGCTGCCCTACAATTGATTTTTGTATATTGATCTTGTATCCTGCATTTTGCTGAACATGTTTATTAGTTATAATAGATTTTTAGTGGATTCCCTTTTTCTAAATATAAAATCATATCATATGCAACTAGAGATAGTTTTACTTCTTCCTTTCCAATCTGGATGCCTTTTATTTCTTTTTTCTTGCCTGATTGCCTGGGCTAGAACCATCAGTACAATGTTGAATAGAATTGGTGAAAGTGAGCATTCTTATCTTATTCCTGAAATGACAGGAAAAGCCTTCAGTCTTTTACCATTAACTATGATGTTAGCTGTGGATTTTGTTTTTAAAGATTTATTTATTTATTTATTTTAGAGAGAGAGTGAGCATATGTTGGGGGGAAGGGAGAGAGAGAGAATCACAGATGACTCCCCACTGAGCATGGAGCCTGACACAGGGCTCGATCTTATGACTCTGAATCATGACCTTAGCTGAAATCAAGAGTTGGACATTTAACTGACGGAGTTACCCAGGCACCCATAGTTGTGGGTTTTGAAGCTCTCCTTCAACTTGTCTTAACTGATCTATCCAACTTTTCCCCCACTACCAACCTTTGCATGCCTTTTGCCCAGCTCCACAATCCCAGCCTTGTTTACAAAGACCCAGTTATCTAAATAACCTGGATATTTTTTATGCTTTACATGCACTATTTTTTAAAAAGATTTTATTTATTTATTTGAGAGAAAACATGAGCAGGAGCAGGGGGAGGTGCAGAGGGTGAGGGAGAAGCAGACTCTCCGCTGAGCAGGGAGCCTAATGTGGGGCTCGATCCCAGGACCCCAGGATCATGACTTGGGATAAAGGCAGATGCTTAATTGACTGAGCCACCCAGGTGCCCCCTACATGCACTTTTTATTTTTGATTCTGTACTGCCTTGCTCATATAGGTACAAAGAATGCCCTATTTTCTCCAACAATCTAATTCATTTACTTCCTCTGGATAAAGCTCAACTTACCAAATCATTGTACCACCACCCCCTCAGCAGATACAAGTGGGTACACATACACTGGAGATACACACACATTGTGTGATTCCCTGACTTCCCATTTCCTTGGGTGCTTGAAGCTAATTTACATTTTGTTTCAGCTCATACCACTTTGTAACTGTTCATTTGTTATTTCAGATATCTTTGTCTTGGTTCCACCAACTGTGGATTTCTATAGAGCAAAAAGCAGAAACCTTGTATTTTAATATTGCTCACCACAGGGTGCAACACAAAGGCTTATAGGAACAAGAGGTGCTTCATAAAAGCTGTCTGACTTCAGTCAAATTTTGTTCTCCCAGAAGGACCTCCACTTCCTTGTAGGCCACTATGAAAATCAGAGACTGCCTAGATGCTACTCATACCTCTATCAATGCCCCATTTCCATTTCCAAGCTATTTCTCTTCTCCTTATATTGGCTGAGTTTCAGAAGGAGATAATTGGCTCCATCAATTTTTATACCTTAATGAAAGTCTCAACCATGTTTACCTGCTTTCCATTCAAAGTAGATGTATCACAAGCCAAGGCAAAGTCATTCCCACAGCCCTTGTTTAGAAAATATATGATTTTTTATGTTGTCCCCATTAAAGCAATATAGTCTACTAGCTATGACCTCAAACATGACCTTCTTTAGAAAAGAGTGCCTCTTAGCATGAAATATTTATTCTTAAGGCAGGCCCATGCTGGGGTTTGGTTTGTAACAAATGTCCCAGATTCCTGAGCATAGTGCTTGCTGTTGTTTTCTTTCCTGTGGCATTTGCCTGTGTGTGTGTGTGTGTGTGTGTGTGTGTGTGTGTGTGCTTTACTGCAACTAAAATATTGACATCTCCCTGCCCCACCCCATTAACTATGGCAAATGCCATAGAATGGAACTCTTTTGCAATAAGTATACCACAAATATCAGAGTGTTGGGCTTAGTCTTGCTGTCTTAACACCTAAAACGGCAGGCTGCATACCAATTTTAGGATAAAAATGTTTTTTATTAGGTACTTGCTGAGCATGTAGCCTGTGTCAGGCATGGGGGGATAGGCAAGAAAATACATTGTTGCTGCTCTAGAGGAGTTTACAGTCTCACTGGGATGATAAGACTAATATACCTCAAACAGAGAGCTATTAATTTAGAGATAGTGTGTGATAATTGCTAAAACAAGGGCAGAGGAGCATATGGTCAGTGTGACTTGGAGTCAGTGAAGGCCTTGAGAGAAGGCAAGCTCTTACGTTTGACTTGGAAAGATTTCGACGGAGAGAGGAATGAAAGGGAGGCAAAGGAACTAACAGGGGGTTGACAGTATAAGGAGGCTGACTAATAGAGTTGAAAATCTATATCAGGAACCATTTGGAGACAATGTAGTAAAATAAATACAGATTGAAGTACATCTTAAGTAGATAGAATCACAGAATATTAGAGCTGGAAGGGCTAATGTTGCTAATATTCCAGCTGGAGCTGGAATTCCTAGTCCAGTGTCTAGTCTCTATAGTTTTCATTAGATTCTTTTTAATCCATGGATTTTTTCTTAAAGTGGAATCTTATTTTTAAAATTAATTAATTAATTAATTAATTTATTTATTTATTTATGAGAGAGAGAGAGAGAGGCAGAGACATAGGCAGAGGGAGAAGCAGGCTCCCTGTGGGGAGCCCGATGCAGAACTTGATCCTAGGACCCTGGGATCACAACCTGAGTCAAAGGCAGACATTTAACCCCTGAGCCACCTAGGTGCTCCCAAATGGAATCTTATGTAAAGAAGCCCAACATGTAAAGCATATAAAAGCCAAAGCACTTTGATTGAATTGGAGTGAGACCAAGATGAACCCAATTACTATATTTTAAGAGTGAGACACCTACGATGCAGAAGAGAAAATTATCTCCATGTCATTAAATCCAGTGGACACTTCTTAGTCCACATCTTACTGGCTCCTCAGCAGCATACTACATTACTGACTACTCCCTTTTGCTCAACACATTCCCTTCTTATTCTTCTATGACACAACTTTTACATTTTCTTCTTACATCCTGGCCTCTCCTTCTCAGTCTCATTTTAAATGTTGAATTTCTTAGGACTTGAGCATCAGTCCTATTGCCCTACATTCTCTGCCTAGGCAGTCTTATTTGATAGCTTCAAGTAGAATCTAAATGATGGCAACTCTCAGGTTATATTTCCATCCCAAGCTTCTCCTCTATTACTGATTAGTTATCTCTATTGGGATATACTTACATGTACTGCAAACTCAAAATTTATGAAACTAAACTCATCTGTCATTCTCTACAGTCCTTCAAGTTTGTACCTTCTCCTGTGCATTCTTTATCTCCATGAATGGCATCACCAACCACCTAGTTTCTTATGCCCTAAATCAAAGACTTATTCTTAACCCCTTTTTTTCTCCTCTCTTACTTTCAATCACCAAATCCTGTTCATTTTATCTCCTAAATATCTCTTGAATCTCTCCACTCTTCTGCATTTTCTTCACTGCACCAGACTACCAGTTCACTCCAGGCCACTGTTATTTCTCTGTTGAACTACTGCAATAACCTCATTGTCTCACTGCATCTACCCTTTCCCCATCCTTCAGTCAGTTCTCTACATTACAGCTGGAGTGTACTTTTTAAAAAAGATTTTATTCATTCACTGAGAGGGGTGGGCAGAGAGAAAGCACAAGTGGGGAGAGGGGCAAAGGGAGAGGGAGAAGCAGATTCTCTGCTGAGCAGGGAGCTTGGCACGGGGTTCAATCCTAGGATCTCAGGATCATGACCTGAGCCAGAGCAGACGCTTAACTGACTGAGCCACTCAGGTGCTCTTGGAGTGTAC
This sequence comes from Canis lupus dingo, assembly GCF_003254725.2. NCBI lineage: Eukaryota > Metazoa > Chordata > Mammalia > Carnivora > Canidae > Canis > Canis lupus. The sequence continues at coordinate 101,090,558 of NC_064281.1, read as the reverse complement.
TTCTTTTTTTTTAATTTTTTTTTTAAATTTATGATAGTCACAGAGAGAGAGAGAGGCAGAGACACAGGCAGAGGGAGAAGCAGGCTCCATGCACCGGGAGCCCGATGTGGGATTCGATCCCGGGTCTCCAGGATCGCGCCCTGGGCCAAAGGCAGGCACCAAACCACTGCGCCACCCAGGGATCCCCTGGAGTGTACTTTTTAAAGCATAAATCTGATCATGTCACTTCCCTGCTCAAAAGCCTTCAGTGGTTTCCCATTGCCTAAGGAAAATGTCTAAATTTATTACACATTTTAGAGAACCTTTTATGATCTGGCATCTGTCCACTTGCTCAATTTCATTTTTTGCCTTACTTCTTTCTCTTTTACAATAATAGCCTCACAGTTTTGGCCTGCTGTATGGGTTTCTACTGACCAGAACTATAATGTGCCCACATCCCGCCAGTCTAACTTATTCTTCTAATTTTAGCTAAAATTTCACCACCAGTGGAAATTCTTCCTAACTCTGTTCCCACTCCCAAGTCCAGGAAAAGTGTCTCTTCATTATAGTCTCACAGCAACTTGAAAGGTCAACCTCTTAGAGAATGCACCACACATTATTTTAATTGCTGCTTTAATTGCATATCTCCTTAATTAGCCCATAAGCTCTGTGAAAGCAAGGTCTGTGTTGCCTATGACTATATCTTCAGTGTGTAGCATGGTACCTAAAATATTCTAGGTTCTTAAAAAATATCTGCTGAATGAATACATGAGTGAATGAATCACACCATACATCAGAGCTTATACTACCTTTCAAAAAGCTTAATAAGATATAGTGACAATGTTATACTTTGCCATAATTTCCCCCATTTTACTTTGTTTGATGTCTTCCTTAAGGGATATACTTTTAGATCTTGAAAAATCTTTGCAAATGCCAAAGGCATTGATGATTACATATTTGGTCAAGATGATTATGGTTGCAAGTCTTACCAATTACTCTGTAGGGAGGGCCTTCTTTTTCACTTGTAATTATGGTTACCTAACTTCTGCAAAGATTCACTGGGGAAATTAAAAAAACAAAAGATAATTTAAAAATAGAAGATGGCTCATTTTTAACTTACATAGCCAACTAAGGCAGGCTCTCCCCATTTTTGGCTTTGTCATTTATGAACCTTAAGATATTTTGCTGAGCAGGGGCTATTTTCTTTATGTTATGGACATGCTGACAGGAGTCTGAATATAGGAAGACACAGATTAGAAGTGAGAGACTATTAAAGGCCAATACAAGTGAACGTTTCAACCTCATGAACTTCTAAAATCTGTGAATTTCATTTTTAATGAAGAAGGGGAGCCAATTTCAAGCCCTGGGGAAAGAATCTTGCCTTTTCAACTGCCAGGCAGGTCAGCAGGGTTACAGGGCAGCTTTCTGGTCAGGACTCTATAGTCTCAGTCCCAACTCTTAGACAACAGCTGCTGGCTGAAAGATCTTGGATTTCTGAACCTGAAGTCTATAGTAAGGAAATCACTCAATGGCTGACAAAGAAGTGGGCATTGCCTTCATTTCTTCAGAGAAAGACAGATTGAATATCCCAACTCATTCCAGATACCTTGTCTTCAAAACTCCCTCCTACCTAATAACCAGGGTAGCCTGCTTCCCTTTAAAAGACAAAAATCAGGGGGATCCCTGGGTGTCTCAGGGGTTTAGTGCCTGCCTTTGGCCCAGGGCATGATCCTGGAGTCACGGGATTGAGTCCCGTGTCGGGCTCCTGGCATGGAGCCTGCTTCTCCCTCCTCCTGTGTCTCTGCCTCTCTCTCTCTCTCATAAATAAATCGTTAAAAAAAAGACAAAAATCAGCCTCCATTCCAGTTAAACAACATGTGAGTTGAGTACTAGGTGCTTCATGATGCTAGACTGAGCAGCTTAGAAATGGGAGAGCCTGCCTCCCTCTGATGGTTTCCCTCAAGTGCCTTTCTGCTCCTAAGCAATTTTCCATTTAGATGAACAAAAAATAACACCAAAAAGGGGAAATTATGTATTATATGGCACCAGGAAGTCATCATATAGGTTCAGAAAAAGTATTTTTGGAAACACTAAGAAAATGGTCATAAGCACACTGGCTTATATAGACATATAGACATGAGTCTTCTATGAAACCAGGACCTTTATAATCCCTTCTGTTGTCCATAGCTCCTAACTTTACCTAAAGCTGACTCTCCTTAGAAGTGCCTTGTACTCTGAGTAATTTGTTACCTGCAGCAATAGAATGCTAATACACTCCTTCAAACTTCCTTATCCTATTTTCTTGAGTAGGGGACTATATTAGTTCCTTAGTGCTGTTGTAACAAAGTACCATGAACTGGGTGGCTTGGAAAAACAGAAATTTGTCTTAGTTCTGGAGGCCAGAAATCTCAAAACAAGGTGTCAGCAGGGCCATGCTTTTTCTGAAGGTGCTAGTGAAGGATTCTCTTCCAAGCTTCCCTCTTAGCTTCTGGCAGTTCCTTGGCTTGTGGCAGCAAAACTTCAGTCTTCACATTGCATTCTCCTGTGTATGTCTGTTTCTTCACTTGATGTTCTTATTAAAAGGATGCCAATCGTATTGGATTAGGGGCCCACCTGATTTCCAAATAACCTCATCCTAATCTAACTAATGACATCTGCAACAGTGCTATTTCCAGATGAGGTTATAGTCTGAGATACCAGGGAGTGGGCAACAAATAAGACTTCAACCTATGAATTTTTGAGGAATATAATTCAATCCGTAACAGGTTCTGAATAGCTCAGTAAGACAGGCAATGACTTAAAATGGTCCATTATCTCTAAGAATATTTATATTTCAATGAAAGCAGCCTTTCATTGGAAGAACTGACTGGGGAATGGTCAGGAGACCATCATTCTAGAGATTTGGGAACCTGGGGGCCGCCCCGTCTAGAGAACTCCAGAGATAGTAGGTGTCCTTGGAGACAAAGTCTTGGTATTTTTAGGCAGGGAAGAAGGAATTTCAGGAAAAAGAGACTCCACAATGGGGAAGTATTGTTTAATGAGTACAGAGTTTCAGATTGGGATGTTAAAAAAAAAACACTCCATTCTGGAGTTGAATGGTGGAGATGGTTGCACAACAGTGTGAATGTACTTAATGTCACTGTGCTGTGTACTTAAAAATTATTCTAGTGGGAAATTATTCTAATGGTAAATTTGATATCTATTTTACTAAAATAATTTTAAAAATAGAAACAAACAGAAGAGGAGACATCATGCAATTTTCACTAAAGTCAGAGTTGTGGGTGAGGAGGGAGAGTAAGGCTCATAGTTGGGAATGAAACTAGAGGGCAGAATCTCAAGGGGGTTCCCAGTCATCATTGACTCAGAAGGGAGTCAGGAATTACAGACTATGGATGGTGACAATGGATCCTGTGAGTTTCTGTAGCCTCTGTAATGCCCTAATATTGTTATCTTATTAATAAATAGTAATGGTGATAATGAACAGTTGTTGAATACTTACTATGTGCCAGGCACTCTGCTAAACACTTTTCATTGTCTAACTCATTTAATTTTATTTTTTAAAAAATATTTTACTTATTTTTATTTTTTGAGAGAGAGCATGCACATGAGTGGGGCGGGGGTGGAGGGGCAGAGTAAGGGGGAGAAGCAGGCTTAATCCCAGAACCCTGAGATCATGACCTGAGCCGAAGGCAGATGCTTAACAGACTGAGCCACCCAGGCGCCTCTAATCTTAATTTTTATAACATCTATAAGTACAGTACTATTATTACTCACCATTTATTTGAAGAAATTAAAGCTCAGAGATATTAAATAATTTGCCACCAACTTCAAACAGCTAGGAAGTGGTGGATTTTGAGTCAGTATTGGTAATTTATATAGGAAGTTGTCCATTTCATTTAGGCCTTCAGTTTAGGTAAATCAAGACTTTTTTGGTCATTAAGTTGTAGAGTAACTCTTAAGAAATTATAAATTAGACAAGTAATATATGAATACATTCTACAAAAATAAAAATATTATTTATTGTTTATTTTCTCTTTGTTACACATACTTTCTACCTCCTTTTTTCTGGAAGCAACCATTATTATCAGTTTGGTTGTACACTTCCATACATTTCCGATTCATTTCCATGTAAATATTGCTTTCTTGAAGCTTTGATAGAATATGTCAGTAAAACTACTGGGACTTTTTTGGGGGATTAGAAAATTTTGGCTACTAATAAAATTTCTTAAGTGTTTTCTGGTCTATTCAACATTCTTTGTTATTCTTTGGCTGATTTTGGTAATTTGTATTTTCCTTGAATGTTGTCTTTTTTTTTAAGGTTTCACATTGTTATTAGATTGTACATGATATTCCTGTAATTGTTAAAGTCTCTACTTTATTTCTAGTTATGCCTCTTTTGTATTCCTGGTATTGCTTATTTTGCTATGTCTCTTATTTAAATGATCATATTTGCTAAATTTGTATGTTATTTATAATTTTAATATATAATATATATTATTTATACTTCTATAAATTATTTCAGAGTACTCATTTTTGGTTTCTATGTAGTGTTTTGAGTTTTATTTTATATTTATCAATATATATTTTTATCTGTATAATTTTTTCATTTAGCCTTCAGTAGACTTATTTTATTGTTTTCTTTCTTTTTTCGAGTTGACCGTTAGTTCGTTTATTTTCAATTTTTATTTCTAATGTGCACAATTAAGGCTAAATTTATTTTAAGTACTATTTGGCCACATCCCTAAGGTTTTTTAAAATATTTTTATTGAAATATAACATATATATAACAAAGTGTTCAGATCAAAAGTGTATATCGTAATAAATTTTCACAAGCTGAACACACCTGTTATCTAACACCCTGGTCAGGAAACAGGATATGACCAGCATCTCAGAAGCCCCCTCTCATGCCCATTTCAGTCATCACCAACCCTCACCTCCAAGAGTAAACATTATTCTAATTTATAATGCTGTACAGATTACTGTTGCCTGCTTTTGAACTTTATGTGAATGGAACAATACAGTATATATACTTTTGAGTCTGGATTTTTTCACTTAACATTATAAGATTCATCCATATTGTTGTGGGTAATGGTTCATTATCCTTGCTGTGTAGTATTTCATTGTGTAAATATACAATAATTTATTTATGCATTCTAATATTGATGGATATTTGAATTGTTTCCTGTTTTTACCAAAAACAAATAATACTGCTTTGAACTTGTCTTGTACATATGTTTAGGTAAACATAAGCATACATTTCTGTTGGGTTTATACATAAGAGTGGAATTGCTGGATCTTAGGTTATGTATACACTCAGTTGTTTCATGCCAGTTCCCCTAAGTATTTACACTCAATGATGTATGAGATTTTTATTTGCTCTGTGTCCTCACTAATATTTGCTATTTTTGTTTTTTTTTCATTTTTTCCATTCTGGTTATTATGTAATGGTATTACATTGCTGTTATTATTTGTGTTTCCAAAATGATTAATCAAGTTGAGCACCCATTCCTAAAATTTTGAGATTAGTTCTATTTTAAGTAGTTTATAATTTCTGTTTTACTTATACTTCAGTCTGAGTTATTTAGAATTGTGTTCTTTAAATTTTTCCAGGTGTAAATAACTATCTTTTTTGTAGTCAATTACCAATTTTATTGCATTGAGAATAGTGAATGCAATGTAGGATATTATGTTTTTGGAATTTGTTATCTTCTTATGATCAATTGAATTACCATTTTTGGTGAATAATTGTGTATGTTTAAAAGAAGATATATTCTGTTGAGTACAAAGTTCTATATATTGTGTTGCTGAAATTTTCTTTATTAATTTTTGTCTATTGATCTCAATTTTTTAGAGAGGTGTGTTAAATCCTTTTACTGTGATTGTGATTTATATAAAACATGATGTCTTATTGTACATTTATAAGTTTATGTTTCTATATTTTAATCTTTTGTACATAAGTACAGAAAGGTTCATAACTGTTTTATGTTCTTGGTTGAATGTTCTTTCTTTTTTAAAAAATATTTTATTTGTTTATTCATGAGAGACACAGAGAGAGAGAGGCAGAAAACACAGTCGGAGGGAGAATCAGGCTCCATGGAGGAAGCCCAACGTGGGACTTGATCAGGGGTCTCCAGGATCACGCCCTGGGCTGAAGGCGGCTCTAAACCGCTGAGCTACCCAGGCTGCCCAAATGTTCTTTCTTTTTATCAAAATTATGTTTCTTTCTTGGTCTCTGAATTATTCTTGCCTTGAATTTAGATTTTGTCCACTCTTGATACTGCCACACTGGTTTTCCTTTTGTTATCACTTCTCTGGTACTCTCTTTTCTAGCTCTTTATTTTCAACTTACATGAGTCATTTTGTTTTAAGTGTGTCTCTTACACATAACATCTAGTTGGATCATTTTTATTGCCTTTATTATTTTATTATTTTTAAAAAGATTTATTTGTGAGAGAGTGCAGGTAGGGACGGGGAGAGGGAGTGGGAGAGAAACTCTAAGCAGACTCTGTGCTGAGCACAGAGCCCCTTGTGGAGCTCGAACGTACGACCCTGAGGTCATGACCCCAGCCAAAACCAAGAGTTGGAGGCTTAACTGACTGAGCAACTCAGGTGCCCCTTTACTCTCTTTAAATAGATAAGTTTAATTCATTCACATTTATGGTGATTACTAATGTGAATAGTTATTCCTTTCCTATTTCCTGTTATAAACCTATCATACTGCCACTTTCTTAACTTTTTTCCTTCTTTTTTTTTTTTTAAAGATTTTTACTTTTTAAGTAATCTCTACACCCAAGAAGGGGCTTGACCTGACAATCTCAAGATCAAAAGTTGCATGCTCCACCATCTGAGCCTGCCAGGAACCCCCTTTCTGCTTTTTGTTGAGTGGATTGAACTATTTTGTCCCCCCTTTCAAGTTAGAAAATTGTACATTTTATTTCTATGTTTATTAATCACCCTTAAAATTTTAACATATAAAGATATATTTTTAACACTAGAATTAGTAGGCATCTAATTCATCTTCCTGGAAGTTAATAACCCTAGCATGCTTTTCCTACCCTCTGCTTTCTATCCCCAGTTCTTATATTGATAATTTGAAGTTTCAGTCTCACTACTTCCTCCTGGATTCAATTTTCTTTTTTTTGTAATTCATCCACCAGTAATTCTTTCAGCATGGGTTTGTGGTTGGTAAAATTTCTGAATCTTTCTGTGGCTGAAAATGTCTTTATTGATAGAATTTTAGGTTCAGAAGCATTTCCCACTGGCAATACAAAGTGCTCCTTGTTTTCTTGCACCCTGTGTTGCAGATGGAAGTCTGATTTCAAACTGATTGTCATTCCTTTCTGATAATCTGACTCTTCTTTCTGTTCATTGGTAGTTGTTAGCACTTTAAATTTGGCTTCTGAAATTGTACTACAGTGTGTGTAAGGGTCTGAGTGTGTGTGTGCGCGTGCGTGTAGTTTATATCCTGTTTGACACTTGATAAGTCTTTTTAAAGACTCATTATAATTCCTTATTGTGGGAAAATTTTGGCAATTATTTATTCAAATATTGCCTCCTCTTGGTTTTGTCTGTTGTCTTTTTTCAAAACTCCTCTTAAACTGACTTTAAAACTTCTGGGTCTGTCCTCTGTGTCTTTGTACTTTCACAGTTTCTGTCACCTTAACTCTTTGGGTTCTCCTGGATAATCTTGCAGTTTACCTATTTGCTTTTCATGTAAATCTAATCTGATATTTAGTTTGTCAATTGAGCTATTTATTTCAATAGTTCTATGTTAATTATCAAGATCTCTAATTAGCTTTAAAAATAATTGTGTTATTTTTTTAATATTTTATTTATTTGAGAGAGAGTTGAGCGAGTGAGAGAGAGGGCACAAATAGGCAGAGCAGCAGGCAAAGGGAGAGGGAGTAGCAGGCTCCCCGCTGAGCAGGGAGCCTGATGTGGGGCTTGATCCCAGGACCTTGGGATCATGATCTGAGCCAAAAGCAGATGCTCAACCGACTGAGCCACCCAGGCACCCCTAATCTTCAGTTCTTGTTCAAAATCTTTTATTTTTGTTTTATGGAAGTAATATCCTTCCACATTTCTCTGAGGGAATAAACTGAGTTTATGTAAAGGTTTTACTCTGATTTCCCTTTTAATTTTGTTTCCTCTAACTGAAATTCTTTCATATATTGAGTTTGTTGTTTCTTTTCAGTGGTGTGAGTTTTCCTTAAATGTTTGATGGTTCTTGCCTCAGTTTGTGCAATCTGCTTGAGGGACTAGATGGAATATGCTACTGTTTGTTGTGACTATTTAAGGGATAGTAGAACATATTGCTGGCTAGAGTACATGGGTGGTTATTCTTTTGGATGTGGATGTTCTCTAGGGGTTGTTAGCCTCTCGAATACGGTTGCCAGATTTAGTAAATAAAAGGATTACTGGTTAAATTTGAATTTCAGTTAAGCAATGAACTTTTTGTTTGTTTTAAAGATTTATTTATTTATTTATTTATTTAATTCATTCATGAGAGAGAGAGAGAGAGAGAGGCAGAGGCAGAGACATAGGCAAAGAGAGAAGCAGACTCCATGCAGGGAGCCCGATGTGGGACTTGATCCCGGGACTCCAGGATCACTCTCTGGGCTGAAGGCAGGTGCTCAACTGCTGAGCCACCCAGGCATCCCAAGCAATGAACTCTTTTGTGTAAGTACGCCCCATATATTGCATGTTAAAAGTCTTAAATGTTAAAATCTTTACATTTTAATTTCAATTAAATTTTGTTTTTAGACAAATAATGTTTTTTTTTAGTATAGTGTGTGCCATGCAATATATGGGAGATAGTTATAGAAAAAAAATCATTGCTCATTTAAAATTCAAATTTAACTGGGTATCCTGTAATTTGTCTGATAATCTTACACCTAAAGCATTGCTGTCTCCTTGATTTAAGTTCTCAGACTCTGCTCCCACCTGGAGACAGACACTATTGCTATTATTGCTACTACTTGGCCTATAGAGGGAGGAGGTGGGAGGGATGTACAGAGCTGATTTGTACAGATGTACAGACTCTGTTTGATCTCACTCAGTCACCTCATAGTTATCCTTAAGCTCTTTCTATTTCTACCACCTGAGGGCATGAAGCATCCTTTTAACAGCTCTCATCTCTACTAGAGCAGAATTTTACTGCCTATATTGTGGGCTGTAGTTTCTCTCTTCAATACTATCCTACCTGCTTTATGTCTTTCAAGGATTCCTCCATATTTCAGTGGTTTTGTTGCCAGATGGAGAGACTGATGCATATATTAGGTCTTTCATCTTGAAATTCATAATTCTGTGTCTTTATTTACCAGGTGATACTATCATTAATTATTTCCTGATATGATCATTACTTTCTGGTTGTTTGAGGTATTTTGCAAGGGAAAAACTGGGTAGTTTGTATCACCCTTGTAGCCAGGCTGTGGGGGGTGAACAGAACTTTATGAAATAGAATAGAATGTGGCATTTGTGGAGGGGAGGAGCAAGCCATCTGTGGCAAAAGGCCTATACCAAAGGAAGTAAAGAGATCATACTTCTATGGGCAATGGAATCCATGATCTGGGTTTGAACTCCAGTCACCACTTACTAGCTCTGTGACCTTAGATGGGTTATTTAACTCCTCTAGATTTCAGTTTCCTCATATGTAAAAAGGTATATTACCTATTTTCCTGATTCTAACATTTTAACATCTCTGTATTTGATATGTATCTTACAATTAGTATGTATAATTTATCTAGGATTTGTTAACTTGATAGTGAATCTTAAAAACCAATGGCATCTTAGAATTAGGATTAGGGTACTGTTATCTGTTTCATAGAGTTTTGTAAAGATTTAGCGAGGCAATGCTGAATGTGAAGTACCTAGCTGAGTGCCTGGCACATAAATAAGTGTTCAATGAGTATTATCCACTGTTTGTGAGAGCATAGGAAACTGATCTGGGTCTGAAAATGGATCCTGAGTCTTAAGAGGGGAAAGGCCTTTGGGTACCCTGACAGTGACAAATAGTAAGAATTTTAGACTTGACTTTAGGCAAGCTCATGGGGTAATCTTTTGATTATATCAGTTGTGTTTGGGATTTATCTGTATGGTATAAAGCCTACAATGTCAGGAATGATTAGTTTGCTTTTGGCTTTGTGTGATTCCAATCAATAATTACACCTATTGATCAAAGGCATACGTTAGAAACATTAATTTACATTGAGCACCTTAACTTCATAAAATAGCAACACTGAATTGGCTGAAATTGATTTCCTTTTTGTTTTCAAAAGAAAATTCTCAGTGCTTTGGATATCCTCAGTATGATTCAGAGCTCAAAGGTGGTTAATTATCCACCAATATCACAGAGAAGAAAGCTTTGCAAACAGTATTAGTGTGAGAATTGGAATCCTAGTAGAGGTTGTTTGTCCTTTCTAAAGTTCATTTCCTGAGGTGGGGACCTATTTCTGGCCTTGGAAGGAGTTTGGACATGAAAAAAGGTGCTCCAGTCAGTAAGGAAAACACCTTGGCTTCACAAGATAGCTGAGCTGGAGGGTGACTTTTTCCCAGGCTTAGAGTGCTTGTACTCGAAGCTGAATTCATTATGCTTGCCTTAGGAAGCTGAACACAGATAGGCTAGGTCTGCTTCTGGGGCCAAGGATGCCATGCAGTAGTTTTCCAACTGTATTTGCTAGAGACATGGGTGACACTCAGGAGATTCTGGGTATAGAGCTGGAGGAGGCTGAATTTATGGGATAATTGGCTCTATCCCTATTTCAAACAATGATTTTGTGTTGTCATTGTCAACATTGTCCATAAATAAATTGACAGATATAGTCTAGCCTGGTTCTGTGTTTGCTGATGGAACAGCCCACTCAAACACACACATACAGTCTTTTTGGCTGGTTCTCCTCTTTCTGGAGGGTCTCTCTTAGCTAGTAACCAAAGCCCTCCTTTTTTAAACCTACGTATATGAAGCCTATTTGTGATAGATTGATGGATCTAATTCTTCATCTCTCCCATCATAGGCAGTATGTTTTGTCCAGACTCTGGGCTTAGCCATATCATGATTTGCCCAACAGGATGTTCACAAACATAGTGGAAGCAGAGGCTTCCATTTCTTTCTGCTCACTCTTCTGTACTCTTGCTCCCTTGCTGTATCCATGAGAACATGCTTAGGCTAGCCTGCTGGCAGCATGTGAAAAACTATCCCTCACTCAAGTTGAGGCCAAACTAGATCAACCAATAGCCAGCTGATCTTTAGACATGAAAGAGCTTAGCCAAGGCCATTCAGCTGACTTCAGTTAACTGTAGGCATGTGAAAAAAATCCATCTTAGACGATTAGAACTTCCTAGCTAAACTATATACTTGAGAGCAATAATAAATGATTGTTGTTTTGAGCAACTGAGTTTTGGGATGATTTATTGCACAGCAATATTGTGGGAATAGGTAAGAGATATACTCCCAACCACTGAGGCTTGGCTCTAATCAGCACAGAGTCTTTCAGAGCAACTTTTACAGAAGAGGGCACTCTTTCCTAAGAATTGTAGCACTTACTGCTTGCGCTGCCTATTTAGACTTCTAGTTTTTCAGAATTATTTTGGAACCATATTTCATTGGCTCCAAGATGCCATTGATGGAAAAACACACCATTATCTTGTGAATCACTAGGAAAAATAAAACACCACCAAATATACTACAACATGCCACTCATTAGAAGACAGATCCTAATTTTAGAACATTTAAAATGTGTTTTTTAGGATCAGCGAAATATGGTAATTGACTCTTCAGAGTTTTATGTCTTATTTCTCCAACAAAATTGTCATTGAAGACAAATACTGGGCTTTCGTTTTCTTTGAGGAGCAGCACAGTTAGCATAGCTTCAGAATAAGGCAGACCCTTGTTCAGATTCTTGTTCACTCACTTACTTAGTGTGAGCTGAGGCAAGTAACCTAAATTCTCTGAGCCCCAGTTTTCTCTCTATAAAGACAAAGATAACAATTTTTATCTTAAAAGATCACTGTGAGAATTTATTAGATCATGCAAAGAACATGGTGGGCATTTAAAACAATGTTTAATTTATTTGATTAGGTAATACAGGTACATGGTAAAAATTTCAAAATGTACACAAGGGAATGTAATGCAAAATGAGCCTCATACTCCCCTGTCCTTCTGTCAGTCACTCACTTTCCCTCCCAGGAGACAACCACAACCTCCAGTTTCTGGAAAACCTTTTCGAGATGTTTATAGTAGTCATTTAATAAATACTCTTTTCTTTCTGCCTCTTCTGAACTCCACAACACCTCATAGAAAGCTGGGCTCCTTATAAAGGCCAGGGGGGTGATCACTTATTACTGTATAGAACTCTAGATATAAATAGGTAGTACAGGAAATTGGACTGAATAGATCTGTGTCAGATGTTTCTGGGGGAAAAACGTTCGTCAGTCCATCTTCACATGCTCGCCTTTTTTTCCCCATGAGCACTGAGTGCAGAAAATTTTCAATTAACAGAGGGCTCATTACTTGGGTGCAAGTTAATATAAGTTTTACTGGAACTGCCACTTCTTTAAAAGTGCTGAGACAGGGAATGCAGACTTCACTTACCACAACTGAAAAGCTAGCCAAGCAGAGGAAACCAAACTAATAACGTGGCTGATATTGTCAACTGCTATACATACGCAGATAGAGGAAACCCGTATTGACATAATAATAATAAATATGTAAAAAAAAGTTCATGGTTTACCAATAAAATCATTTACCATGTTGCTGACTTTACTGGAAAATGATGCTTTATAACCAGTCCTCCATTTGATTGATACCTAATTAAAAATTCACTAGGCTCAACTTCAAGCACCTCAAGCTATATTAAAGTCACTGCTATGCCAGTGGAGGTATAATATCATTTAAAACCAAAGCAAGTATGATCATTTATTTAAAGCTCTGAAAATTGCAAAGTTGCATAAAATCTGTGGCCACATACAGAAAAACCACAGTGTGGTTTAGTGGAAAGAACTAGGGACCCAGAACAACCTGGTCTCATTTCTTGCTCTATAGTGGTCACACTGCATGGTCTTGGGTTAAGTCACTTCTCTCTGGCCCCCAGTTTAATCACTGATATAATGAAGACAATAATACTTGTTTTTTTTTAACCTTACAGGATTTTTGTGAGATTCAAAAAGATGTGATATATAAACTAGTTCAAATGGTATAAACTAGTACCCAAATGTAGTTCCAAAAACATTTAGTGAGCTCTTAACATGTGCTAAGGACTGCATGGTGCTAAGGATATATAGGTGAACAAGCCAAAATCCCTGCCCTCAAGGAACTCATAGATGAGCTGCCAGAGAGAAATGCTAGTGTGATGTCATTAGAGTTGCTAGATTAAATACAGCAAGCCCAGTTAAGTCTGAATTTGAGATAAACAACAATTTCTAACGTAAATTTTAGAAATTAGCACATACTTATACCAAGAATTATTTATTATTCATCTGAAATTCAAATTCAACTGGGTGTCCTATATTTTTATTTGCTAAAGTTGGCAACCCTATTTATCACATAACAGCAGAATTATGTATAGTAGAGTAGTAGGGACACTGTGCAGTGGAGAAATTAATGAATTCTGTCTTGAGGTAGCACAGAAGGCTTCATGGAGGAGGTGAAGAGAGATGAACAAGCATTTGACAGGTGAACATGATTGTTTGTGATAAGTTAAAGAAGGAGAGGGCATTTCAGGCAGAGAGAAAAGCAGCAGCAGCAGGCAAATAACACCTGGGAAAGTGTAAGCAACTTCAGGCTTTTCAGTGTTGCTGAAACGTCAAATGCAAGATAGGGAGTGGCAAAATTTGAAGTCCTTCAAAAGGGATTTATATGGACTTCATGAAGAGCCTTATGTGAACTTTAAAATGTTTCATCTGTAAACCATAATGAAGGTAGAAAGAGGAGCCAAGGAGACTATGGCATTAAATTTTCTAGGGATTCCTGGGTGGCTCAGAGGTTGAGCATCTGCCTTTGGCCCAAGGCGTGATCCCAGAGTCCCGGGATGGAGTCCCACATCGGGCTCCCTGCATGGAGCTTGCTTCTCCCTCTGCCTCTGTCTCTGCTTCTCTGTGTGTCTCTCATGAATAAATAAAAATCTTAAAAAATTTTTTTCTGTATGGATGGGTGGGTGGATAGATTTGACCAAAAGGACAGAATATTAGGCTTTCTTAATGTAGAGAAAGGATGGCATACAGGATAGAGATTTTTGTTAACAAGAGTGGGGGTGGGAGGATTTGGAGAAAGAGAAAATGGAGCTGTTGTCTATGTTGAATCCTAGAAAGGGTCAGGTTGGGGCCCTTTCTGAAGTTAGAAGACTAGTGAGATCATATTACAATAAATAAACTAAGGAAATATAGGTTTTACCCAGTGGAGAGTACATATAAATTTTATTACCCCAAGGGGTAGTATAGGCTGAAAAGATAAATAGAAGTTTAAAAAGTGCTGATATATGGGCAGAAATCCCAGGATGTAGCCTAAGCTCTGAGTATTCAGTTAACTCATACATATCTGCAGGGCTGGATGGGTGGGTAGCTAGGTGTTGGTTAAAAGAAGGAAGTGAGAAAAAAAAAAAGGAAGTGAGGAGTTTGATTGGCAGGTCAAATGACTGGATAATTGGACTATGACCTTTAGCCAAGGGTGTACTTGAGCCAGCTCCTTCTGGCTTATAAGAGCTAATTGTTAACTTTTCAGGAAATTTTGCAAGCTAATTTTTAAACAGAGCCATTATAAAAAATTAAATTGTATAAACTTATAATTAAAATTATATTAAAAACAAATACACAAAAGTCATTGCTTCCTAATTGTTTTACTACATTTTGTTTATATATTTTCTTGAGATTATTTACTCATATTTGTGTGTGAAAATACTGTAATAGTGTGGTTTTACACTCTGTGTTCAGTGATGTCAAGATAAAGGTCTGAGATTGGCAATAGTAGGAATATTTTCACTATGAAAATCAGCAAATATTATAAATAAGGGCTATTTTTCCTCAGAGAGCTGGTTGCTAAACATTTAGCATTTAGTCATTGGGCAATAAATGGGCCTACTCCTCCATTAGACAGAATAACGGTAAGGTTGTATTAGGTTGAACCATATAAAATCACTTGTATTCCATCATTTTGGTCTATGAAAATGATAATTTTATATGGTTCAACCTAATACATAAAGGCACCCCTTCTTTTAGGTTTGATAGAAACTTGATCTAGGGATACTGGTTTGGCTAGTGGGCACTGGCCGGATTTCATTTCCCATCTTTGTCTCAAATCTTCTAAACCCACAAAATGCAAAATCATATGTGGGAGCCTTGTACCTACCTGTGGTTGTGATTGCTAAATGTCCCCCAAATATATTGTCCTTTCTTCATCAGCAATAGAATCCCAGTTCTTCAGCTGACTACAGAGTCATCAAGAATAAGAACTACATGGGGCACCTGAGTGGCTGAGTCACTTGAACATACAGACTCTTGATTTTGGTTCAGGTCATGATCTCAGTGTGGTGAGATCAAGCCTCACATTGGTCTCCATGCTGGGCGTGGAGCCTGCTTAAGTTTCCCCCCACCCAGTCCCTGTCTACTCTTCTCTCTCTTTCTCTAAAAAAACAAAACAAAACAAAACAAAATAAAAAAAAAAAGAATTCATTTCCTACCCACTTTTGCAGCTAGGTATAACCATGTAACTAAATTCTGGCTAATCAGTTGTAAGCATTAGCAGAATGTGCAACTAGTAGGAAATGTCCTTTAAAAGGAGGGGCATGCCTTTCCCATTCCTTTTTTTTTTTAAAGATTGATTGATTGATTTATGAGAGAGAGAGAGAGAGAGAGAGGCAGAGACATAGGCAGAGGGAGAAGCAGGCTCCCTGTAGGGAGCCTGAGGCAGAACTCAATCCCAGGACCCTCGGATTATGCCTTGAGCCAAAGGCGGACACTCAACTACTGAGCCACCCAGGTGCCCCTCCCATTCATTTTCTACTTTCTGCTGGATGTAATGGGATCAAATCATGACTAAAACCCAGCAGCCAACCAAGACTAAAATGACAATGGGAATAGAAGCAACACACAAAATGGAGTAAAGAATAGGAATCTAGTTCTCTGACACAGTGGGGTTATCATACCAGTCCTACCTTGAACATGAGAGGAAAACTGCCCCATGCTATTTAAGTCACTATTAGTTCCTTTTCATTTCTACATATCCATAGAAAACTAATCCTAACCAGGAACTGTCCAGTAGAGTAATTTTGAGAATTCAGTGTGACAGTACAATTATCACAGTGCTTGACCATAAAGCACTTGCACAATAGATATCTAATTGATATTGATAGATATCAACGAAGATATCACCTTCGTTGCTGAGTTAGGATCTACTAACTTGGTTTAGGGATAATGCTAAGGTGTGGAGAGAGGGATTATCAAGGGCATTGTGGTGGGTTGACACTCATATAGGATCTTGCCATATATTCCTTTGGGACAAATGTCAGAGTCTAAGGGAGAGGGGGCTCCCAAGTAGTATCTGGAATGTATCAGCATATTCTGGTGTGGTATTTCTGTATGAGACGGAGTGTCGATACAGAAGAGGCCTGCTGCAATACTGGTGACAATACTAACAGTATCATGGAGGTGGAGTGCTGTGACAGCAAAGAGCAGTAGAATATTTGGACAGTGACAGTGTGTTAGGCCCCAGAGATAATGACCAGGACCTGGTCTCTGGGAACCATGTGGTTTTATAAGGCCTAAGGCAGACATTGCAAACCCCCCCCAAGGACTCCAGGGACTCTTCCTTCTCTATCCTTCACCATAGCTAAGTTGAGCCAGGAGAAATTTCAGTGGGGCTAGCATTCCTCCAACTCTCCAAGTGGGAACTGAGCCAGAGAAGAGCAATTTTGTTACTGTTTTGTGTGTGTGTGTGTGTGTGTGTGTGTGTGTGTGTGTTTGTGTGTAACTGTATTCTGTCCTAGGCTGGTGGTCTGGACAACACCTGTTGTTCATAAATCCAGGAATGACAAGCTGAAAATGAACCATGGAAGGTCAGGATGTTTATATATAAACCTATAATCCTTGAAGTCAAGGGCCTGAAGAGTAATTTCCTCATGACTACGGCCTGCCGAAGAGGCACCTACTCCCACCCCCTGTTTGGAATTCTGATTTAACTGACTCGCTTAGGAATATGAAGTTACTAGGGGTATTAACGGGTAAAGGGCTCACGTGTTCTGAACATTGGTTCCAACTTTGCTTTGTTGAGTTCTTTTTATTCATAATCTTCTGGTCCTTTTCGGTCAGTCAAATTTAGTCTCTTGAAAAATTCCAATTTCATATCTGATTCAAAGTTTGCTCCTTATCCTGTTGCTATCTAGATGAGTGGATTAGAGAACTAGGAGAAGATGCAGAGGCATAGTATTTTTCTCCTCCATTCTTCTTACTTCTCCTGCTTGTAATTTATCTTCTCTGGTATTGCTTTATAGCTGTTGGGTAAGGGTAGTGATATATCCCTGGCCTCACCTTGGCTAGATTTGCTTCTAGCTCTTGTTGGTAATTTCTGCTGCTGTGTTTACCCTCTGTGTACATAGGCAGTGTATATGGCTTTCATGGGAGTGTTAGCTACCTTCACTGAAGCATCCTGTTACTAAAAACTCTCAGAAAAGAACAGTCTGGTCTCTTGCAGGCATTCCCAGAAGTCCATGTGCCTAACCTCTTTGCCGGGTGGGTTGCCATGATTATTGGCCCCGAAGCTGCCTGGGTAACACTCAGGCTCCTACTCTCCTACTTCATGCTCCTTCACCTGGAGCCACAGAACTGCAGTGGTCCTTTTCTTTGACTTTGGATCTATGGTGGGAGTATCATTCTGTTCTCCAGGTTACATTATGCTACAATCATTTCACATCCTATTGGGATGGACTACTCTAGCAAGTTGCCTGCCTTCAGAAATCTCCAGGTGAAGAGCAGGCCCCAGCCTCCATATTCACAAGCACTCTTTGCACTTAGAGAAGCTATATTATATTCCCTTAAGGATTCTCACCTGGTTCCACCCAAAGATATGAGGGTAAGTATACAGGGTCTACATGCTTCAAGAATCCTCCTGGGGAACAAGATTTGAGTCCACACTTCTTATAGATTCTCTCCAAATCTATGAAAGATTTTCTTGGAGACCTCCCCATATTTCACTTGGCTTTGTTGGAAGGGAGAGAAAAAAATGCTTCTTTTTTTCCAACAGACTGAAAACTCCAACAAGTTGCTCTTTCCCTACCTCCAGGCCTCAGGGGAGTAGACTGGAAGTGGAGGGTGGTTGAGGATGGTAGAACACAGTATATACAGTAAGCCCTGGGGAAAATATCTGGTTCCATCTGTTGGTGGCTCTCTTTAGACTAGAATGTAATCTAGGTGACAAGACCCTTCAAGTCCTGAGCTGGAGTCCCTGAGTTCAGATCCTAGCTCTTGCAGTTACAAACTGTGTCTGTCACTGAGCAGCTCACTTAAATTTTCTCTGCCTCAGTTTCCTCATCTCTAACTAGGGGTAATAATAGGGTCTACATTATAGGGTTATTGTGAGAATTAATTGGGTTAAGGTTTGTATAGTGCTTAGTATGGTGCCTGGTTCATAATAAATGTCCTGCAATTGGTCATTGTTGTTATTATTATTACCTATCCTCAACTTTGTACCATAGTCACCAATTTAGGGACGATAATAGAAGTCCCCTTCAACATTCTGTTATGTTTGATGGATAGATCATGAAACTGACCTAGGAATAAGGAAGGACATTTGGAGTTGCTTGTAGTAACACTTATTAAATTCAGGCTGAGCAAAGAAATGAACTCACTGTATCTGCTAGAATGTTCCATTAGAAAGATCAGGAAAGTAATCTTGGGTGGGTCATTGGTCCATGTATCCCTAGTTAGTAAATCAAGCAGACTTCCCTTCTGGCAGAAGAGATGCTGTGTCAGAAGAATATATTCATTCAAATTAGGAGCCAATGGATTCTTAATAAATGCTCCACATGCATTAAAGTGAATTATATGCTGCATAAACTCTGGCAGGATTTTTCAAAGTTTCCACTGGATAGAAAAACTTGTTTTATTAATATATTGAATAATAGCATTCTGTAAACAACTCATACTTTTTAGATTTACTCCTGTTAAAGAATACCATACTTAAGTGCTTGGAATTGACACTTGAAAATGAAATACTGCTGCAAATAATGTGGAAATTGTCGATGTATTTTATACCTCTCTTTCCCAAATCAAAAGGTCTCATAAATACAGTCTCTAAAAGTGTCGGTGGGGGAGTTAACATAACTGTACAAGCAATAAGCCTGACCTTTCAATGTAATTTATTTTCGATTTGTTCAATCCTTTTTTATTAAAACTAGCACATCTGAAGCAGAATTAAATCCTATTATAGCAGGTGTATGATCATATCAGGCTCTCCCTGCCAGCGATCCACTTTATTAAAAGTTACTTTGTTTCAAGGAGGATAACCTGATCAGGGCAGTGGGATGCCTTTGGAAGACTGAGGACAGGAGGGAAGGATGGTTTTATTTTCCTGTGAGCACCTGCTGTTATGAGAGAAATCAGAGAATATTTATGAGCATTTCTTTTGTGTTTGAAAAGCCATGGTGGATGTAAGCTTTCCTCTGTGTTTATAAAGGTTATTTCTCTCAGGAGTTATTTAGATCCAGGGACAGGTGGGTCATCATGCTGTCCTGTATTGTGATCCACACAGTACTTAGCTTGCAATCATTTTCATGTGTAGTATTCTTAAACTCTAGTGACCACTGGAAGGGGAAAAACCTTTGAAACACTACTTAGATACAGGTTCACTTGGTAGAAACTACCTTTTAGTATTTCCCATGTGTTAGGAAACCTAATTCTACTAGATCTTTGTTTCTTTTTTAATTTAAATTCAATTAGCCAACATATAGTGCATCATTAGTTTCACATGTAGAGTTCACTAATTCATCAGTTGCATAGAACACCCAGTGCTCATCACATCTACTAGATCTTTAGAAAAAGGTTTAGAATTTTAAAAATTCCATCCATGAGTGACTCAACTTTTTTTCTCATGGTTTAATCTTTTTGTTTCTATATCCCTTTCTCTGCCTAGCTGTCTTACTATTCAGTTCAATTCCCACATTTTCTAGGAAGCTGCCCACAGTGACCTCTTCCCTCCTCCCAAATTTGGCCACTTATAGTTTATATTCATCAACTGGCCACTGATCTGAATGGATTTGTCATAACTCTCTCATCGATTTGAGAACTCCTGGAGGGCAGAAGGTCAGGCCAGGCTAATTCCTCTTTGTAGGGAGTTTGAGGGGATATAGAGATAGAGCAAGGAAAAAATATATGGCCACAAGGTGGCAGTAACACACAATAAGATTTATTTGGTTGCCAATTTGATAGGTTTTCATGGTAGGGAAGGGGTGGGTGTAGAGAACTCCCTACTGGCATGAAATCTTTCAAAGGCTACTATAGGGGACACTACCCAGAAAGGAAGATGGGACAACAGCAAAGAACTTCTAGAGGAGAAGGGAATTGAGAAGGAGGTGACATGTCTAGGTAGTGTTGCTCAGCAGTATAGTGAGGATCCTCTCAAGAGAGCTCTGAAGGGCAGCAGTGGCTTGTGGGTATACAAGCAGGTAGGCTCTAAATGGCAAATATCTGCCTTTTTGGACTGTATTTAAAACAATTGAATGTGTAAAGGCGTGCCTGAGTAGATCGGTCAGTTAAGCATTTGAGTCTTGGTTTGGCTCAGGTTGTGATTTCACAGTTGTTCGGTTGTGGGATTGAGCCCTGCCTTGGGCTTCATGCTCAGTGGGGAGTCGGCTTGAGATTCTCCTTCTCCCACTCCCTCTGGCCCTCTGGCTGCTTGCACATCTGCTTTCTCTCTCTCAAATAACTAAATAAATCTTTAAAAAAAACACAATTGGATATGTAAAGATTTGAGTTTGGTATTGGCTTCTGAACTAACAGATCCCAGCCTGCTATGGATAAGTCAACAACATAGGACTCATATACAGAAACCATCTTTGGTTCATTTATATAACATCTTTTAGGACTGTTAAAGCTTATTACAGAAAGACTGAAACAAAAAGCTGAATTTATTACCTGCTTAAGCAAGGGAGCGCTTCACTTTAAAGGTGTAGATTATCTGAGAAAAACAGATGATTTACTTTTTGAAGGGTTTTGGAAAACATGGAATGCAGACATTGGTGCACTCCAGAAGCAAAAGTATTTAGGGACCTTACGTCTTTCCCTATGGCAACATGGTTACTGGAGTCTATCTATTGTTGACTGGATGACTTTCCCAGGCATGAGGGATTTCAAAAGCATGATTATCAGTACAAAGTATCACTGACAAAAGGTTTAAAACTGACTCTGGGGGTTACTTGTTGCTACAGCCAAAGAAAAAATCATTTTCTTTCTTAGAAAACTTTTATTCTTAGTACTAGCACAGTATTTTCAAGCAAGGAACACTCAGTAAGCACTTGCAGAATAAATGAGCAGCATATATGTATGATTTGAAGACACACTGGATTCTAATCTCCCCAGTATTGAAGCGCCTTCCTGAGGTTTAAATGTGAAAGAATAATAGCATCTATCATATGTCCTTATCTTCTTTATTTCCAAACAAAGCATTTTCATATCCGTCATCTTACTTCATTCTCACTTTGTCTCCTGCAGCGGGGAAGGAAAGGAATATTGCTATCTCTATTAGTAAATAAGAGGTGAAGTGAAATGTCCAAGGTCACAAAGTGTTGTATCTTTGATTCCACATTTCTTGGCCTCTTTTAAAGACAGTATAAGGCGAACAGAGCAGAGAATTCCATTTGGTGTGCAGAGATATTGGTCCTCTCACCCTTAGATGGGCAGGGCCATTTTCATTTTATGTGTGTGTCCTGATGTGGATATGTGGGAAGCACTGAATGGAAGTGCCATTTAGTGCATATGTGTGTCTGTACAGATTCTATATAACTCTATGAAATAATAACAGTTTACATTAGATCATTATGTGAGAGTTTACAAAGTACTTCCATAAATGGTCAGGTCTCATTTAATCCCCACACTAAGCCTGTTATGTAGACAGAGCGGGGATGAATATTATTTAAATAAACAACTTAGAAATAGAAGAATAGCCAATTTAGAAAATAGAATAAAACTACTTGTTTTCAAAGATTTATTTGCTTTAAAGAGAGAGCACGAATGGGGGGAGGGGCAGAGGGAGAGGGAGAGAGAATCTCAAGCCGGCTCCAGCTGAGTGTGGAGCCTGACATGGGGCTCGATCTCATGACTCTGAGATCATGATCTGGGCCAAAACCAAGAGTCTGACACCTAATCAACTGAGCCACTTGAGCACCCCAAGACTAAAGTTTAATTTTGTCATCTCAGTCACTTATAATTTTGATAATTTAAAAAAACCCAGAAATATAGTTTTCTAACATAATTATAACCAAACTTTACATGTAATTTACTATCTGCTTATAGCATAAACATTTTTCCATGTTACAGTATCACCTTTATTACTATCATTTTTAATGCCTACAAGATATTCTACCAAGTGGATATACTATAATTTACATAGTGGTTCTTCTATCATTGCTTCCATATTTCTATTATTATAAATTCATTCACAATGACTATAATTATGGGAAAATAATCCTCCAGCACCAAATTGTTCGTTACTTCTAGAGCTATAGAAATTTGACTTTAGTTCAATTTTGAAAATTAAAGATTTGTATATATAGAGACAAATTGTTTTTCAGAAGGCTGGCTCAAATTTGTACTTTCACCATGAATATATGAGGGAGAATTTAACCACAATTTTGCAGGATATATACTGTCACCCCATTGTCCAGATGAAGACTTTGAAGCCTAAGGTCAAACAGTAAGTTTCCCAGCTGGCAATTTATTGTATTTAACAAACATATATAGTGGATACTGTGTTCCAGGCCCTCTTGCAAGCACTTTAAAATATTAACATATTTGGAGACTTCAACATGGCACTTTCTGCAAATGACAGATTTTCTAAGCAGAACATCATCAAAAAACAAGGGCCTTAAATGATACACTGGACCAAATAGATTTCACAGATATATCCAGAGCTTTCCAGTGGAATGCAACTGAATACACATTCTTCTCCCAGAGCTTTCCATCGGAATGCAACTGAATACACATTCTTCTCAAGTGCACATGGAACTTTCTCCAGAATAAACCACATACTGGGTCACAAATCAGGTCTCAACCAATACCAAAAGATTGGGATTGTCCCCTGCATATTTTCAGAATACAATGCTTTGAAACTTGAACTAAACCACAAGAAGAAGTTTGGAAGGATTTCAAACACGTGGAGGTTAAAGACCATCCTGCTAAAGATGAAAGGGTCAACCAGGAAATTAGAGAAGAATTAAAAAGATTCATGAAAACTAATGAAAATGAAGATACAACCATTCAAAATCTTTGGGATACAGCAAAAGCTGCCCTAAGATGGAAATACATCACAATACAAGCATCCCACAAAAAAATTGGAAAAACTCAAATACACAAGCTAACCTCAGACCTAAAAGAATTGGAGAAAGAACTGCAAGTTAAAACCTACACCAAGAAGAAGAAGACAGATAATAAAGATTTGAGCAGAACTCAATGAAGAAGAGACTAGAAGAACTGTAGAGCAGATCAACAAAAACAGGAGTTGGTTCTTTGAAAGAATTAATAAGATAGATAAACCATTAGCAAGCCTTATTAAAAAGAAAGAGAAAAGACTCAAATTAATAAAATCACGAATGAAAAAGGACAGATCACAACCAATACCAAGAAAATACAAACGATTTTAAAAATGCATTATGAGCAGTTGCCAATAAATTAGGCAATCTAGAAGAAATGGATGCATTTCTGGAAAACCACAAACTACCAATCCTGGAACAGGAAGAAATAGAAAACCTGAACAGGCCAATAACCAGGGAGGAAATTGAAGCAGTCATCAAAAACTTCCCAAGACACGAAAGTCCAGGGCCAGATGGCTTCGCAGGGGAATTCTATCAAACGTTTAAAGAAGAAATAATACCTATTCTACTAAATAGGTATTTATTTCTATCTACTACTACTTTATCTACTAAAGCTGTTCTGAAGGATATAAAGTGATGGAATACTTCCAAACTCGTTTTATGAGGCCAGCATCACCTTAATTCCAAAACCATACAAAGACCCCAACAAAAAGGAAAATTATAGCCCAATATCCCTGATTAACATGGATGCAAAAATTCTCAACAAGATCGTAGCCAATAGGATCCAACAGTACATTAAGATTATTCACCATGACCAAGTGGGATTTATCCCCAGGATGCATGGGTAGTTCAGCACTCATAAAACAATCAACATGATAGACCACATCAGCAAGATAAAAAATACTAATCATATGATGCTCTCAATAGATGCAGAGAAAGCATTTGACAAAATACATCATTCATTCCTGATTAAAACTCTTCAAAATGTAAGGATAGAGGGAACATACCTCAGCATCTTAAAAGCCATCTATGAAAAGCCCACAGCAAATATCATTCTCAATGGGGAAACACTGAGAGCCTTTCCCCTAAAATCAGAAACACGACAGGGATGTCCACTCTCACCACTGCTATTCAACATAGTACTAGAAGTGCTAGCCTGGGCAATCAGACAACAGAAGGAAATAAAAGGCATTCAAATTGGCAAAGAAGAGGTCAAACTCTCCCTCTTTGCAGATGACATGATACTGTACATAGAAAACCCAAAAGACTCCACCCCAAGATTGCTAGAACTCATACAGCAATTAGGCAATGTGGCAGGATACAAAATCAATGCCCAGAAATCAGTGGCATTTTTGTACACTAACAATGAGACGAAGAAAGAGAAATTAAGGAGTCAATCCCATTTACAATTGCACCCAAAAGCATAAGATACCTAGGAATAAACCTAACCAAATAGGTAAAGGATCTATACCCTAAAAACTACAGAACACTTCTGAAAGAAATTGAGGAAGACACAAAGAGATGGAAAAATATTCCATGCTCATGGATTGGAAGAATTAATATTGTGAAAATATCAATGCTTCCCAGGACAATGTACACATTCAGTGCAACCCCTATCAAAATACCATGGACATTCTTCAGAGAGTTGGAACAAATCATCTTAAAATTTGTGTGGATTCAGAAAAGGCCCTGAATAGCCAGGGGAGTATTAAAAAAAAATCAAAAACAAAAACAGAGCCGGTGGCATCACAATGCCAGATTTCAGGTTGTACTACAAAGCTGTGATCATCAAGACAGTGTGGTACTGGCACAAAAACAGACACATAGATCAATGGAACAGAATAGAGAACCCAGAAATGGGCCCTCAACTCTATAGTCAACTAATATTTGACAAAGCAGGAAAGAGT
The DNA here is from genome assembly GCF_003254725.2 of Canis lupus dingo. NCBI lineage: Eukaryota > Metazoa > Chordata > Mammalia > Carnivora > Canidae > Canis > Canis lupus. The sequence continues at coordinate 101,065,165 of NC_064281.1, read as the reverse complement.
ATCCACTGGAAAAAGGATAGTCTCTTCAATAAATGGTGCTGGGAAAATTGGGCAGCCACATGCAGAAGAATGAAACTAGACCATTCTCTTACACCAGACACAAAGATAAATTCAAAATGTTTGAAAGATCTAAGTGTGAGACAAGAATCCATCAAAATCCTAGAGGAGAAAACAGGCAACACCCTTTTTGAACTTGACTACAGCAACTTCTTGCAAGATACATCCACGAAGGCAAAGGAAACAAAAGCAAAAATGAACTATTGGGAATTAAGCAAGATAAAAAGCTTCTGCACATCAAAAGAAACAGTCAACAAAACTAAAAGACAACCTACAGAATGGGAGAACATATTTGCAAATGGCATATCAGATAAAGGGCTAGTATTGAGGATCCATAAAGAACTTATGAAACTCAACAGCAAAGAAACAAACAATCCAATCATGAAATGGGGAAAAGACAGGAACAGAAATCTCACAGAGGAAGACATAGACACGGCCAATAAGCACAAGAGAAAATGCTCTGCATCACTTGCCATCAGGGAAATACAAATCAAAACCACAATGAGATACCACCTCACACCAATGAAATGGTGAAAATTAACAAGACAGGAAACAACAAATGTTGGAGAGGATGTGGAGAAAGGGGAGCCCTCTAGTTCTGTTGGTGGAAATGCAAACTGGTACAGTCACTCTGGAAAACTGTGTGGAGGTTCCTCAAAGATTTAAAAATAGACCTGCCCTATGACCCAGCAATTGCACTGCTGGGGATTTACCCCAAAGATACAAATGCAGTGAAATGGCAGGACACCTGCACCCCGATGTTTATAGCAGCAATGTCCACAATAGCCATACCATGGAAGGAGCCATGATGTCCTTTGACAGATGAATGGTAAAGAAGATGTGGTAGACATATACAGTGGAAATTAACTCAGCCATTAGGAAGGACGAATACTCACCATTTGCTTCAACATGGCTGGAACTGTAGGGTATTATGCTGACTGAAGTAAGTCAATCAGAGAAGGACAATCATATGGTTTCACTCATATTGGGAATATAAGAAATAGTGAGAGGGATTATAGGGGAAGGGAGGGGTACTGAGTGGGGAAAATTAGAGAGGGAAACAAAGCATGAGAGACTCCTAATTCTGGGAAACAAACAAAGGGTTGTGGAAGGGGAGGTGGGTGAGGGATTGGGGTAACTGGGTGATGGGCACTGAGGAGGGCACTCGATGGGATGAGCACTGGGTGTTATACTATATGTTGGCAAATCGAACTTCAATAAAAACAAATGAAAATCTATTAACTTATTTTATACTCAGAAAACACTATATAGTAGGTATTACTATTATATCATTTTTTTAAGGTAAGGAAACTGAGGAACAGAAAAGCCAAGTAACTTGCCCAAGTTCCCACAGCTAGTAAGTGGTAGAGGAGAGATTTAAACCCATTAATTCTGACATCATAAATATATAGAGAGAACTGACAACAAAACTGTGAGGTAGCGTACCTTGCCCAACTCACAGGGTTTTTGAGAAGAAGAAACAAACAAACAAAAAAAATGGAAGTGAAAGAATTTTGAAAATTCAGAAAGGCTGTACCCATGAGGAAATATTACTATTTAAATTTTGGAATATAATTTGTAATCAGTGACTCCACATTTCCCTCCAGGTCTTGCCCCTCCTGTTCCTTCCTTGCCATGACTATTGTCAAGTACATACTCCATATCCAAGAGCTTTCTATGCCTTCTCCTTCTTGCAATGCTCTGAGGCTGCCCTCTCTAGCAGTGTAACACTCCTCGTAGGAGCTGGCCTTTTCTTGTCCTATAATCTAAGTTGAGGGGTAAACAGTAGTTGCAATATGTTGTGATCTCTACCTCTTTAAAAATCTCTTTAAAAAATCCATGTGAAGGCTATTATGCTGAGTGAAATAAGTCAATCGGAGAAGGACAAACATTATATGTTCTCATTCATTTGGGGAATATAAATAATAGTGAAAGGGAATAAAGGGGAAAGGAGAAAAAATAAGTGGGAAATATCAGAAAGAGAGACAGAACATGAGGACTCCTAACTCTGGGAAACGAACTAGGGGTGGTGGAAGGGGAGGAGGGCGGGGGATTGGAGTGACTGGGTGGTGGCACTGAGGTGGGCACTTGACGGGATGAGCACTGGCTGTTATTCTGTATGTTGGTAAATTGAACACCAATAAAAAATAAATTTATTATTTAAAAAAAATAAAAAATCCATGTGAGGTTCCTTTGGAGCCAGCAGGGCTTTGTTAAGACTAAGAAGGCTAACATGTGTGAGGTCTCGATCACTGAGGGATTAGTGTGACACAATCTTCAATGAAGTAGCAATGACCAATTTTGATGCAACTTACTACCAGTCTTAGAAATTTCCTTTTTAAAACATGACTTCTGAGGACTTAATGCTTTAGGTCTTTAGTTCTCAATCTATAGTATGCAGACAGTGGAATCTGAGGTGGAGGCAAGGAGCCTACATTTTTAACAAGTGCACAGGTGTGTATGATGCTATTGGTCCAGGAATCATACATTGGTAAACATAGTCTTAGTCAAATGCCATAGGCCTCTAAGGAATATGGTCTGCATTCCATGGAGTTTTGTTTACTCCAGTTCTCTGAAGATTAAACTGGATTAATCTGTCTCCATGATCCTTGTTCCTTGAATGAAAGAAAGGCTGAACAAAGTTATCTATACAACCAAAGTATTCTGGAAATTGACCAAAGCCATGCCCATTGAGAAGCATTTATTCAAGAAAGTCTATTGAATCTTGGTAAGAACAATGGGAATCTGTGATGTTTTAACCTGGACTACCATCTTCTTCCAGCTCCATGGCAGGGAAGTTCTACCTGAGAAGGCAGGAAAGACAATGAATGCTGTCAGAGGGAGCTGACTTTGCTTGGAGTATAGTGTGGAAAAATCCATGTCCAGGGGTGTTGTCAAAGACAATAGCAATATCAGTGGCAAATAATTGAAAAGGTCGTTGACATTGTGGTTAGCTTGGGAAATTGTGATACTGGTTGGGGAAAATCAACAAAACATCAGCCAGAGATTTAACAGGAAGATTCAGGAATTAGACAACCAAAGGGGTCCTTTCTAAAATCCCACTTATCTCTGGTGGACTGCAATGCTGTGCAAATATGCAAAGTTGTTCCCACTTAAGAGAGACCAGAAGGGTTCCTGGCAAAACACTCATCCCTGGATAAATGTAAAGCCTTGTAAACCAGGCTTGTAAATTGTTTGAATTTAGAAAGTGCTCCCCAAGCCACACACAAATCCGCTGACAATCGTCCTTACTGGTTAAAAGGGGTTAAGCACAAGCTCTGAGCAATTATTGGCTGCCCAGTAAGTTATGCTTATCCATGACCAACCCTCAGGAAGGCAGGTTTAAAATAAAAACAGTAAAAAACTGAGCAGAAACATCAGAGGCCATATACAGCAGGGGAAATAAGTTCCAAAGAATGAGTCCAGGCACATCAAGAAACAAACAAAAACAGCAACAGCCACCTCTGGGGGGTATTAGAATTCAGAGTTGCTATAATATCTAATCAAAAACAGTTTTTTTAAACAAAAATTTATGAGACATGAAAGAAACAGGAAATTGTGAATCATACATAGGGAAAAAACAGTCAATAGAAATGGTCTTTGAGGGGACTCAAATGTTCAACTTAGCAGACAGATACCTGAAAGCAGCTATTTTAAGTATATTCAAAGAGTTAAAGGAAAAGCATGATTACAATAATTCATCAAATAGAGACTATCAATCGAGATAGAAATTATAACAAAGAACTAAATAAAAACTCTGGAATTGTAAAGTCTAACAACCAAAATGAAAAATTTGCTAGAGGAGCTCAACAGCAGATTTGAATTGGTAGAATAAAAAATTAGTCACTTTGAGGATAGATTAGTGGAGATCAGGGAATTTGAGGAACAGAATGAAAAAAGGACAAAGGAAAATGAACAGAGCTTCAGAAACCTGTGGAACACCATTAAATGTACCAGCATACATATGATGAGTATCCCAGAAGGAAAGGAGAGAAAAAAAATAGAAGGAAAACATTTGAGGAAATAAAAAGGAGATCACTAAATCCCAAATATGATAAATAGGAAGAGCCACAGCCAGACACATCATATTCAAGCTGTTGAAAACCAAAAAGAAAGAGAAAAATGTTGAAAACAACAAGAGAAAAATTACATACTATATACAAGGCAACCAAAATAAGATTAATGGCCAACTTCTCACTAGAAATAGGACAGACAGCAGTGGGAGACATTTTCAGAGTGTTAAAAAATATAATTGTCAATGAAGAACTCTACATGCAATAAAATTTCTTTCAAAATGAAGGCAGAATGAAGAAATTCCCATATAAATATAAAAGTCTTTGTTGCTAGAAAATTGGTCTCAAAAATATTAAAGGAAATCCTTCAGACTGAAAAAAAAAGTGAGACACTTTTGTTAACTCAAATACACGCAAAGAAACAAAGTACATATGTATAAATGTATATATACACACACACATATATTTATATTCTCGGTTTCTCAACTGATTTAAAAGATAATTGCATAAAAGACCATTTATAAAATTGTTGGGGTTATAACATATAAACATGCAACATATATGATGCCACAAAGGAGAGGAGAGGGAATAGATCTATTTTGGAGAAAGCAAATGACAACAGACATTAACTCAAATCCATAGGAAGAGATGAGAATGCCAGATACGATGAATATGAAAGTTAATATAAGAGACACATAAAGTGTATTTTTCTCCTTTTTTCTCTTAAGTCTTTTAAAAGGCAAAGATTTATAAATCAATAATCATTACACTGTATTTTTGTGTTTATAGATGTAATATATACTCCAATAATGGCACAAAGGAGAGGGGAAGGAAGGGAGCTATATTGGACCAAAGTTTCTATATTTCAATGGAATTGAGTTAGTATAAATCTGTAAGTAGATTCTGCTGTGCTGTGATGTATATTGTAAACCCTAGTGTTACGCTATATGTTGGCAAATTGAACTCCAAAAAAAAACAAAACCCCCCAAAAAACAAAAACAACAACAAAAATAAACCCTAGGACAACCATAAATTATGTAACTAAAAAACATAGTTAGAAATCATTAAAGGAATCAAAATGGTATATTAGAAAATACTCACTTAAAACAGGCAATGAAGGAGTCACAGAGAAATAAAAAAGATATGACATATAGAAAACAAATAGCAAAATGGCAGACATGAATCTTACCCTATATCTAATTAAACATTAAACATTCATGTAAGTGAATTAAACATTTCAACTAAAAGGCAAAGATGGTTAAACTGGATTTAAAAAAAAACAAGATCCAACTATATGCTGTCTATAAGAAATACAATTTAGATTCAAAGATACAAATAAGTTGAAAGTAAAAGAATGGAAAAAGTAATACAGAAATCATAAGAGAGCTGGGATGGCTTTACTAATATGAGAAAATGGAATTTAAAACAAAAAATATTACTAGAACAGGCAACACCCTTTTTGAACTTGGCCACAGTAACTTCTTGCAAGATACATCCATGAAGGCAAGAGAAATAAAAGCAAAAATGAACTATTGGGACTTCATCAAGATAAGAAGCTTTTGCACAGCAAAGTCAACAAAACTAAAAGACAACCTACAGAATGGGAGAAGATATTTGCAAATGACGTATCAGATCAAGGGCTAGTTTCCAAGATCTATAAAGAACTTATGAAACTCAACAGCAAGGAAACAAACAATCCAATCATGAAATGGGCAAAAGACATGAACAGAAATCTCACAGAGGAAGACATAGACATGGCCAACAGGCACATGAGAAAATGCTCTGCATCACTTGCGATCAGGGAAATACAAATCAAAACCACAATGAGATACCACCTCACACCAGTGAGAATGGGGAAAATTAACAAGGCAGGAAACAACAAATGTTGGAGAGGATATGGAGAAAAGGGAACCCTCTTACACTGTTGGTGGGAATGTGAACTGGTGCAGCCACTCTGGAAAACTGTGTGGAGGTTCCTCAAACAGTTAAAAATAGACCTGCCCTACGACCCAGCAGTTGCACTGCTGGGGATTTACCCCAAAGATACAGATGCAGTGAAACGCCGGGACACCTGCACCCCGATGTTTCTAGCAGCAATGTCCACAATAGCCAAACTGTGGAAGGAGCCTCGGTGTCCATCGAAAGATGAATGGATAAAGAAGATGTGGTTTATGTATACAATGGAATATTACTCAGCCATTAGAAATGACAAATACCCACCATTTGCTTCAACGTGGATGGAACTGGAGGGTATTATGCTGAGTGAAATATGTCAATTGGAGAAGGACAAACATTATATGTTCTCATTCATTTAGGGAATATAAATAATAGCGAAAGGGAATAGAAGGAAAGGGAGAAGAAATTGGTAGGAAATATCAGAAAGGGAGACAGAACATAAAGACTCCTAACTCTGGGAAATGAACTAGGGGTGGTGGAAGGGGAGGAGGGTGAGGGGTGGGGGTGAATGGGTGACGGGCACTGAGGGGGGCACTTGACGAGATGAGCACTGGGTGTTATTCTGTATGTTGGCAAATTGAACACCAATAAAAAATAAATTTATTATTAAAAAATATATTACTAGAGATAGAGGGTCATGTGCCAATGATAAAAGGGTCAATGCATCAGGAAGACATAACAATTATAAACATATATGGACATAACAACAGAACTCCAAAATACATCTAGCAAAAACTGACAGAATTAAAATGAGAAATAGACAATTCAGTATTAATTTTTAGAGACTTCAATATTCTACTCTTAATAATGGATAGAACAACTAGGCAAAAAATCAGCAAGATTATAGAAGACTTAACATTATTTACTAATCTTGCCTAAATGACATCTGTGGAATAATCTACCCAACAATACCAGAATAATTTTTCTATGCTTAATATTGGGCGCCTTAGTCTCAGTGCTTTGCAACTCACTAAGATCAGGCTTGTTTTAAAGCAGTTGAATTTTCAACACTTATGGCTCTCAAACAGGCAATGTTCCATTCGTTAGTAACACGAGATAAATTTTTCTTTTGTTTGTTTGTTTATTGTTTCAGAGACTGTTTACATCCCAGAAATCAGTACTCCTTACAGTTACAGGGAAGTGACTATGACTGACAGATTATTCACATATGCTTTCAATTTAGGGTTGAAAAGTAGAGAAAGCTTCTTCAAATCCAGTGGAAGCCAATTAATTACAGTTGATACTTTGATTTAGAGTTAGAATCTCATTTTTTTGTTTTTGATTTTAAAACGTATTAATGATAATTTCAGACTAATACAGAACTAATGGGAATAGTACCAGAACTCCAAATACCCCTTATCTGCCTCCAGCAATCATCACCTCATGGTCACTTGTGTTATCTGTAAACCCTACCTACTCTTCCCCACCTCAACACCAGATTATTTTCAAGCAAAATTCTAGATATTATGGAATCCATTTGTAAATTCACCTAGTCAAGGGATAAAGATGAAAAGGTAGATGTTAGCAACATATACTGGGTTATGATTTAGAAATCCCAGATCCAGCCTCATTATTAAAGGATGCTGGGAATTTTTTTTTTGATTTAGTTTCTTCATCTGTAAAATGAGGAGAATTGGTCTCTATATCAGTGGTTCTCCACCCTGACTGCACTGCTTATTGGAATCACATGGAGAACTATTAAAAATTATGGAGCCTCTTGGGAGTGAGGCTTGGCTTTAGTATTTAAAAGAAAATAAACCTCAGTTGGTTCTAATGTGAAGCCAAGGCTAAGAACCAATGACCTAGAATGGTCTCTGTGATGGTTAGTTTCGTGTGTCAACTTGGTTGAACCCAATGTTATTTAATAATAATTTAATCAAATGCTAATCTAAGTATTATTGTGAAGGTATTTGGTAGGTGGGGTTGACATCTACAGTCAGCTGACTTGAAGTAAAAGAGGTTATGTTTGATAATGTATGTAAGACTCATCCAATTAGTTGAAGCCCTTTAGAGCAAACACTGAAGTTTCCTGGAGAAGAAGAAATTCTGCCTCAAGACTGCAACATCCACTTATGACTGAGTTTCCAGTTTGCCAGACTGCCCTACAGATTGGGACTTGCCAACTTTCACAATCATGTGAGCTGATTCCTTAAATAAGTCATATATATATATGACAGGATTATTTACAGTGCATAGTGCTCAATAAAAAGCATTTCTGTATAATGATAACATAGGGTAAAAAGCAATTGCTATAAATTCAAATTGCACCATCCCTCTGAAATCTCAAGGGCAGCCCATAAGGACTATCAAAATTGAGAGTGAACCCAGGAGGTAAGCATTAGTGGGAAAAGATCTAGATCTAGACCCTTGCTACTCAATATGTACTCTTTGGATTAGCAGGCATTGGCATCACCAGAGCACTCCTTAGAAATGCAGAATCTTGGGTGCTCCCCATAGACCAAATGAATCATAATCTGTGTTTTAACAAGATTCCCAAGCAACTCATATGCACGTTAAAGTTGAGGAGTGCTGGTCTATTTTGCATCTTTCACATTATTTTAGCTGTCCCATTTGTAGCCACTCACTTACTTCATGATATGACTTTTGGGGTTAGGGCTCTGATTATAGCCTGGTCTGGGAACTTAAGAAAACTTGGATCAGGGCTCAGTATAGGGTTGTAAAACAGAACAACAACAAAACAAAACTGACCTTGGAATCATAGGTACTGGCTTCCTGAAAACAGTTTTGTTTTTCTCTAATTCATCCCAACTGGTTTTATTTTCCCCCAGTGGAACAATGATTTTAAGTAATGCCATCCATGCCCCTTTCTTTTTAGGTTGTTTTTGTTCTTTCCTTATCTGCCAAGTACCCTTACCTTTGGTCAAAGTATGGTCTTATGACACACTCAGGCCCACTGTTGTCAGAACAGATACTTTTGAATGGGGCTAGTGACTAAACTACTGGAGCTCTCCAAGTCTGACGCAAAGCAAAATACCTCTAGGTAGCCAGCCCCTCCTATACTATCCCTATTCCCTGACCCTCCTCCCCCAGGGAAGGCTCTTTTCCTGCTTCTGGGATGCTGCCTAGCTTATCAATTGGAGTTTGACATTTGAGGGCATTCTAGATCATTTTAGATAAAATCCAAGTACAATTCTTCCTTACAATTCATTCTTACTCCTAGTTGTGCCAATTAGCCTCAGGAAAGACCAGTTCCTTCATCAAGCCATCTCCTGGGCTGGATAAGTTGAATATAGAGCATCTTACCTACTTAGATGGGTATTTGAGTTAGCACTGTATAGGTATCTTTCTGGATCATACTTTTACTCAGTGCTAAGTAATTTAAAATATTTTTAAAAGCATAAATGGCTGTATTGTAAAATATAATATTTATATGAAATTTTAAGGTAGAAAACAAGACTTCAAAGAAAATTTTGCTTTTGAAAGGAACTTTACACTAAGTTCCCATCCATATTCTTTCAGGCATCTGTATCTACCCTACCATTAAGGGTGCTTTTTTGGGCCAGCCTAAAAAGTACGGGTATGCCAAGAATTATGTGAGGTGATGGGTTATGGAGATGATTAAAACCCAGCCACTAGTCTCCAGGATCTTATAATGGGGGCTGTAAAACATTCCTAAGTAAAAAACAAACAAACAAACAAACAAAACAAAACAAAACAAAACAAACCATTCCTAAGTAGACATTGAGCTCCTGGAGAGGAGGGACCATTCTCTAATTGTTGAATCAAAAAAACAGTTATGTCCTTGTTTTTTTTAAAGATTTATTTATTTATTCATGAGACACACACACACACACACACACAGAGAGAGAGAGAGAGAGAGAGAGAGGCATAGGCAGAGGGAGACGCAGGCTCTTTGCAGGGAGTCTGATGTGGGACTTGATCCCGAATTCCGGGATCATGACCTGAGCCGAAAGCAGTTGCCCAACTACTGAGCCACCCAGGCGTCCCACAGTTTTATCCTTGTGTAACGATGATATCATTTAACAAATGTTGGCTTAGCTCCTCACCCTGTGGGCCAGGCTCTATGCTGGGTGCTGGAAATACAGTGATAAATCATATACAGGCCTGTTCCTCAGGTAGACTTTCTGGTGGGAGAGACAGTCAGGGAAGCAGAGATAAGACTCACCAGAAACAAAGTATTGCAGAAGGAAGGAGTTTCATATGGGGGTGACATTTAGGATTGAATAACTCCAACTTTGAGATATAGATCACTTACAACAACATGACAAAGAGTGATGTTATCAACTATGAAAGGAGATGCCCTTTTCTTTGTTAGACTGGCCTGAGTTTTACATGTAAAGAAAGTTTTTCATGGGATCCCTGAGAAACCCAAGACAAACAGCTCAGACTGAACAACCTAGTGGTGGGGAGAGGAGGAGGAAGAGGAGAAAAATATTCTCTCTGGGGAAACAAAAAAGAAACTGCTCTCTCTCCAACCATGACTACCAAGAAATATATTCTTCTCTACCAGAAAACTGTTCTGGATTAGAGGGCAAAAAACCCTTCAGTTCTGGCAAAGTGACTCAACTTTCTCAGACCCACATTTCCTAATCAGTGAAATAAAGTTTAACAGGGTTTGCCCTGTCTCCCTTAGGGGTTGTTAAAATGATCAAAAGAACTAATATATATGGAAAAAATCAAAATGTTAATACTATATACATATAAGGCCTTTCTTTTTTTTTATATATATAAGGCATTTCTATATGATTTCAGAGGAATAGGAATGGTCTCTGGATCCTCTCATTTTATGGCTTAAAACCAAAACTTAAATCATTCCTTTGTAATAGGGGAAATATTTACTTAACATGAACTGTTTTACAGGGTCTGAGTTGCGTATTTTAAGAGAATGGATTCTGTCAATCCTTACAACTTTGCTATTTGATGTATGTATATTACTATCCCCATTTTACAGATGAGTTAGTCTGAAGTTCAAAGCGATAACTTTCTGAAGATCACACACCTAGCAAGTGTTGGAGGCAAGACTGAGTCTTAAATTCAACCCCTTAATTATGAAGCCATTCTGCTTCCTAAATTTGATACACACCAAATTATAATTTTCCCTAGGAGGCATACCAGAATCTGAGTCAATGTCAGACAACTGAGTGTGAATGAATTTGTTAATTCTTTTTCTCAGAGCTGGTTTTGACTAGGGTTAAAAGGTGGTAGGTAGCAGAGGGCACTAGATATCACTCAAGGTGGGTGGGTGGTATTAGAATGTACGATGTAGGGGAAAGGGCAAAGGCATTGGGAATCAGTCAAGACTGGCTTTGAATTCCAGTTCTATTATTACAGCTATGTGACATTGGGAAAGGTACTTAGCTTCTTTCTTTTTTTTTTAAATCCTTGATCTTCAAATCTTTGTTTTATGTTTATCATAATGATATGTGCCCAGAGAACAAAATAAATCCCAATAATACTGCATGGGGTTATTTAAGGACCCCATAATAGTTACAGGGAGTATGCAGAGTACTTATCACTTTCTATTAGTTAGGTATTTAGCTTATTTCAATTAAATGAGAATAAATTGAAGAATTTTAAGGATTGAGGTGATGTTTGTGAGGTCGATGTCTGATGTTTTTTGTTATATCTAATTCTCTATGTCCTTTGAGGTACTGTCCCTTCAGCCATTCCATGTGATCCTGGTGGGGTTGTTAATCATAATGCCCCCTCATCCCAATCTAGCTACAGCAATAATGGCATAATCTAGGATAAGACTCTTGCTTGTAGTGTCCTATTCATTGATAACAATAGTGTAGAGATGGGCAACAGATCTAAGCAGTGCTAAGCATATGTCTTCTCTGGATTGTCTTTTGAGTGCTGGGGTGGATATAAACATTTTTCTATTTGGATTTCTGAACTGGGAGCATATAAACCTATGCAGGTCTGAGAAAGTTGAGTCACTTTGCCAGAACTGAGGGCAGTCATCTTCCATTGCACATGGAGAGAGTCTGCAGGATGAACCCAACACATAAAGAGACTTGAGAGGATAGAGCATGTGAGTTCTTCAGTTCACCTGAGGCAGGTTACCCTTTGAACTTCCCAGATGATGAGTTACTTTCTTTCTCTCTCTCTCTTTCCCTCTCTTTCCTTCCTTCCTTTTTTCTTTTTTTGCTTAAACTGTTTGAATTGGGTTTCTTTCACATATTTCTGAAAGAATCATTATTTATATACTGTTGTAACATATGTAAAATGCACATACCATGAATAGTGCTGAATAAATAATATATGTAATAGAGGAAATAGTTTGAAAAATATGTGTTTTCCTTATTTGCATTTTGGTGTACTGATTTTTTCTTAGCTTAAGACATCCTTGTACTGCTAAGGAAATAAGATTGAGAGCAAAATATGAAAGAAAACATTAACCTTCAGCTTTTGACATTCATAATAGAGTTTTATACCAGGAATATAGCTTGAAAGCTAGACATTATTGAGAGAGGAGTTTCTAAATTCCCCAAATTTCCACTTTTGGCATATTAATAGCCAGGTGTGAACATATAGAAGGCATAAGGGAAAGAGTTCTTCCCTTCTAGTTCTGTACCATGAGAAAAACTAAGAAGAGTAGGAGAGGTCATATGCATGTCCTAATTTCTCTTCTTCACTGTGGAAAGTGGGTGGAAAATGTAGTAAGACAGAAATTCTACTTTCTTGGTTCTTTGTGTTGTAGGCACTGAGTTTAGTTACTACACCTGCAAATGGGCTCTTTTTAGAGGAGGGGAAACATGCAATATACTGTGTGGACCAGAGAGCTGGACGAGGACATGAAAGATGTTCAGAAGAGTGTATAGCCCACTGGGAGCTACAGACAGCATTATTCATATTACATGTGTCAGAGGCTTTTACTTGTTAAGCATGGTTGGTGCTGTGGTTTGGGCTGTGAACAGCTTGGCTTTCCAGTAAACTGATGAAGATGCTAGAACAAGCAAAGAGTAAAACCATTGGCACTGTCAGCCTGGTCTGCAATATAGACTTAATTGGAAGCTTAGATGATTTTTTCCCCTCTAGTGTCCTATACTGTGAAGTTTCTAAGAAAAAACTAATGGTTTTATTTGCAGCATCCCAACTCTTCTGCTCAGAGATGGATTGTTCTTAATCTAATGGGCTCAAAGAGCCAGAAGCTTTGCAGCCAGAGAATTGAAGGTCCTGGGGTCTTGTGGAAGCATGCCACTTTAAGGCCCTGACTCCCAGACTCTGTGAGTGTACTAAGTCCTAGGGGGGAGGGTAACACTGCAAATGGGTTCTTCTATTCAGAAGATTTATCCTACCCTACTTGGTTCTCATTTCATTTTCAGACAGCTGTAATTATTTGAGAGTTATTTCTTTCACTGAGTTGGATTCTGTTTTCTTTTTCAACCATTCCAATAACCCCATCTTTGTTCTCTGGAGACACCCAGACTGAGTAATTTATTGAAAATAATAACCCCACCAAGGTTTGAAGACACTCCTAATAGTTTCCCACTAAATCTTTTCCTGACTAAACATCTTTAGGTTTCTGAACTAGTTCTCAAAGGCTAAGACTCCAAGTCCCATAATCATATTGGTAGCTCTGGACACACTACAATTTTGAAGGTTGCTTGTTACATATGGTGCCCAGAAATGAAAACAGATACTTCAGGTGTGTATTCCCAAGTGCACGGAGACTATCATCTCCCTTGATCTCAACACAAGTCTTAAAGTAACTTATGAAACCAGAACAAGCTAATTCTGCTGAAGCCAGTAACAGATGGCAATGACTTTTAAGTCAGCCCTAGGGTTTTGGAAGCCTAGAGGTAGGGGATGACGGTGGAGGCTAAGGGTCACACTTAACTTTATTCTGTGTTTGACTTTTATATGCCAGCATATTTCTGGTTATGAAAAGAACTATGTTTTCTCATACTGTGGCATGATTTGCATACAAAAGAAATTAATAAGTAGATTTTTCATTTATTCAATACTTGCTCTTGACTTTCTGAGCCAGGTTTAATGAAACCGATCCAGAAAATATATTTAAGTCCAATTAACTTTCTTACTCTGGGACTATTATTTTTATCCAGATTCCTCACAAATACAAGAAGGTCTATCAATAATCTGGGTTCTATTTTTATACTCTGGATAGTTCTTATATTCCTCCCTCACCCTTTGTCACAGTTATGCTGCTATGCAAATTGAGAAGGACAAAAGGTATACTTAGATAAAACAAGCAGTGTTATTTATAGCACTTGAGAATCCAGAGAAAGTAGGAAAGTACAGATAGGTTAGTAGACAAAGACCTGTGAATCCTTAGATGGCTTCACCAGATAGTCAATTCAATTATTGCCCTTAGCCTTCCAACCCTGGATTACGATGCTTGCAGTATGATTTATAGTCAGCACTGTATCATGACTTCACAAGTTTCCTCTTTGTCCAAAGTGGTCTAGTCAGAGACCTCCTACAAATGGCAGGCATTAAATATATCACGATGTTAATTCTTTTGACCAAAGTCTGACTTGATTTGGTGGAAAATGACTTCAGTGTATTGTATTTATGGTTCATTTAATAAGTGCTGTAGATATCAATACATTAGTGTAAACCTGGTGCAGGTAATAATTTTATTTCTAATGAGGTGGTCAACTATCATCCTACTATGAAAAGTAGGACATTTTTCAGTGGGCACAGAATATACTCATCTAATCATACCTAAGAAACATGCTAGTTATACATCACAGTGATATTAGGACCAATTGACTTCTCTGGGACTCTCTCCATGACTACAAAATACGTATTGAACAAAGGCCTTTGCAGCCTGATTTTTTAGGATTTTTTGAGCCATTTCAGAAAAATCTCCTTAGGACATGTTTTGTTCAACAATGCGTGTTCTTTGCAGCTCTGATTTTTTAGGATTTTTTTAGCCATTTCAGAAAATCTCTTTAGGACATGTGCTTTGTAATGGACATCTATTTATATGAGCCATTTGTCCTGTGATTTGCATCCCCTCCCAAAGCCATGATTCCATGAACTTGCCTAACTACTGAGTCTCTTATGTATCTGACTATCTTGCAAGTGAGGGCACTGACTGCTCATTCTATCAAACTATTTTTCTAAGAATGTTTGTATAGAGAAATGCTTTGCAATACAGAGACAGTGTCCCCGTCTGGAAAAAAGGGCAGACATGCTTATTGCCCATTGTAAAAGATTCTATAAGCTTGAGTTCCCTAAGCTCATGGTTCCTCACCTACTTCATGTGCAGGCATCATTTGGCCCTCTTCACATTATCCTTTGGGAACTAGGAGTCTGGAAACAATGCAAAAATGCTGATACTCTTGCTACTGCTTTTGCTATGAGCAATACATTGTCTGTCGTTTCTAATCAAGGAATCTCATATATTCTACCAGTATCCATGGGACTGTGGCAGGCCAACTTGCTAGCATTTAAGTAAAGTAAAATCTCAGACCCTTCACAGTTCTTCACAAAAACCCCAGTCCACATTACTTTCTTCTTAATGCCATAGCACTTAGCCTCTGAATAATCCAACTCAAAACACATTCTTTTATTTAATTGTTTTATATGCTAATCTTATCTCCCAACTACACTTAGGCAGCTGAGATCAGGCACCATGCCAATACTTTTTCTGTCTACCCTGTACTGCTGGCACAGAGGTGGACACATAGTAGGGGCTCAATATATGTGTTTTGATTAACATTGACTTTATGTGTGCCAGCTGAGCTAAAATACTTTGCAGTTTTTACCACTGGACTTCTCAGCTTGGGTGTCTTATTATGGATGAAAACTGTAGACTTCCCTAGAAATAGAAGAGCTTTCATGAGAGGGAGAGGATGTTTGTTTTTCAGGCATCTAGGATGCAAGGCATAAGCATTCCTTAATCAATTGGATACCATTTGACTAAGGGACCAATTGCAAAGCTATTCTGAGCCCCACATTTCCAAAGATATCAGAGACAGTTTGTTGTGCTGGGTTGCTAATAATTATCATGGTCTAGCTACTTAACAATTAGAATATAGTTTCTGTGTAGAATTCAAGAGCCTCAGGAGGGTATCTATGCCAGCCCACTGACTTCAGCATCAATGAAAACTCATTTGACATTTGATACAAATCCCAGAGGAGAATTTGAATCCTTATGAGTGCATTCCCCAAAGCCACATACTTGCTGCTTGTATTATTGTAAGTATCATATTATTATGGCCCATTACACCAGAAAGAAATGTCTATATACACATTTCATTTGGCTTATCATTGTTTCCAATAGTCTGGATTATTCAATTAGACTAAGTTCAGTTTTCTCTAAGGGAATATGGAGACACAACAGGCTCTCTGCTGTTAGTGCTTAAAACATTAGGACTTTCTTGTAGCTATGGCCTTGAAAATGTACCCCTATTCCCATAATAAATTTTGCATCTCTCTTTCTCTCTATCTTTGACTTATTGGGACAGTAACACACTCTCAATTCAGTCTTCCTAAGTACAACTGATACGACTTTATAGCTGTGACATAGTTACAATTTTATAAATTTAGCTTTGTATATCTGGCATTTTCTAACTTTAGTTTTGTAAATTCAGGCTGTTCGCACTTAGAAAAAGTTCCTGCTATTTGAATTTGGGTATGCTGCCACCAAGTGGTTGCCAGTTTTTTTGATTCACATAGTCTCATAATTCAAACTGTAGGCTGTGCTATTTTTGTTGTTGTTGTTGGTGTATAGGTTAGGATGGAGGTAGTGTGATGACTCTGAATAGGTGAATATATCAGGTGTCAAAGGGAATTGGGGGAGCAAATCTTCATGAAGCAGTAAAAGTGAGTAACAAAAAATGGGCTATAACTTGAGGAGAAAGAAGAAAGGTGATCTGAGCTTCAGGGAATGAGATCAGGGACAGAAAAGTTGTGGGGTGAAGGTGACAAGGAAATAATAGGACAAAAAGGAAAATGACCCAGAGTTGAAATTTGATCACAAAACCTATTTTTTGTCTTTTGTTTCTGTACTTTTCTATGGTTCCTATACTTGTTGGGGAGTCTGAATAGCAAGATAGATATATCTTGAGCAGAATTGTGTCTTGTACATCTTTGTACCCATCTTAGTATCTAGTAGAGTGCTGGGCACATAGTTGGTTTTTTAATAAATGTCTGTTGAATGAATGACCCAAACCTGCAGATGTTGAAACAATATATATGGAGGTGGTGGGTGCTGGTTTGAGGCATAGGGACAGTTCCTGATGAGCGAGTCTTGCTTTCCTGCCTCTATCATTAAACTTCATTTGGCTCCTGTAATCAATCTTCTAAATAATTATAACCTTTTCTAAATCTTTTGGGGAGTAGGGTACCTATATGCCTTCTTTTTTATTCTTTAAAAAATATCAGATCCAAGGCCCTTGAAGTATTTCATACTCTGAACCAGTCTGGGTGGTTGGAAACAGATGATATATGGAAACTCTTGCTTGGAGGACGTAAGATCTAGAACTTCTTCCATTTATAATGTGTGTAGGGAATGACTGTATGGACCTTTTTAAAAAGTGCATATGGAGAGACAACTGAGGACTATTCTAAGTAGGATGTTTGTAGGAATTAACACCCTGGTCAGATACAGTTCTTCTCCAGAAGGGGGTTTACCCCTACATGTCATGTTATCTTTGGCCCTGGCCAGCATATGACCACATAATTGTTTTTTAAAGATATACATGCTTGGATCTCACCTGTTGTCCAACTATAATTTATGCAAATCTAGTAAAATTGTCTCCAATGCTTCCCTTAATATGGAAATTAAGTCCTTGAGGAAAGTAGTTTTTTTTTTTGTAAAGTAGTTTTAGTGAGCAGATATGATGACCTATTTGGCACCATAAACCTCCACATCTCTAACACAGAATTCCTCAGTGAGGGGTCCATGTGGAACAGTATAGCATGGTCAATAGCAGCATGGGCTTTGGAGTCAAACATACCTGTACTCAAACTTTAACTCTACTTTATAGGAACTGTTTGACATCAAGTCACTTAACCTCTCTGTGCCTTGGGTTCCTAACGTATAAAATGGTGATGATATTAACTATCTTATATGGCTGTTATGAAGGTTAGAGAAATGACAAGATGCATTTAGTGTGCTTAACAGTTTTTGGCATATACTAAGTATACAATCGCCGGTAGCTATTATATACATTTATTCCTGGAACACAAACTTTAGGAAGTGATGGACCTGGATAGTATCTTTTCTTGCTCACTACTATGTCTTTGCCCTCAGCTTCTGAGACTTGTACTGAAATTTCCTGGGCACAGAATCAGGCTATCTCCTGCCCTACAGAGTGCTAAATAAGTGAAAGCTTAAAAGCTAAGTAGGATGTCATTTTGAGTCACCATTGCTCTAATTTTTTTAGACATTTCTGAAGAACAATTGGATTCCCTTCAGTTTTAATTTCCCTCCCTTCCCAGATAAATTTTCCAAATGTCCACTTCCTATTTCCTCGATCAAAGCCAGAGTTGAAGGAAACTGGCCTTCAATCTTGAACCAGGCTGAGAGCACCATTTGGGCTCAAGAGAAAATTGTATTGGAAAAGCAACAGAAGCACTGAAATGAATTGTCATGAAATGAGGCTTCAAGTGAAAACGTAAGGCAGAGTCTGATCCTAATTGGCAGTGGAGTCACTCAGGTAAGAGGCCAATTCCAAATGTCCCATTACAGAACTTTTGTAATATGCATTCCCCCACCCACTGCCCTCCAATCACCTCCTTCCATCCACAGAAGGTCTTTGGAAGTTGGTGATCACTGGTAAAGGTAATACTGAGTTATTTGACACTTCTTTAAAATCTCTAACCCATAAACTATGTGTAGACATGGAAAATGTCTAAACCATGGTACAGTTTGAAATGTTCTCTTGGTAGGCACCCCAAATATTTCCATGTCCGAATCTCTGGAATCCTTGGAATATGTTATCTTATATGCAAAAGGTACCTTGCAGATATGATTAAGTTAAAGATTTTATTATGAGAAAATTATTCTGTATTATCTGGGTGGGCCCAATGTAATCATAAGGGTCCTAATAAGAGGGACTCAAGGAGACAGAGGCAGAGGAGAAGACAATATGGTGACAGAAGCAGAGATTAGAATGATGTACTTTGAAGATGGAGGAAGGGTTCAAAATCCATGGAATACAGACAGTTACAAGATGCTGATCAAGGCAAATAAATGGATTTTCCTTTCAAGGTTTCCAGAAGGAATAAGCCTTGTATCACTGTGACTTTAGGACACGGAAACTTGTTTTAGACTTCTTTTTTTAAATTTTTTTTATTTATTTATGATAGTCACAGAGAGAGAGAGAGGCAGAGACACAGGCAGAGGGAGAAGCAGGCTCCATGCACCGGGAGCCCGATGTGGGATTCGATCCCGGGTCTCCAGGATTGCGCCCTGGGCCAAAGGCAGGCGCCAAACCGCTGCGCCACCCAGGGATCCCTGTTTTAGACTTCTAAACTCCAGAACCATAAGATAATAAATTTGTGTTGTTTCAAACTAGCCCTCCAAATTCTCTTAGATATTCTGGAGAGCCAGAAGTTTCCAATATTACAATTATTCCTTCGGGAGATCTCACTGAAAGACAGTTGTTAAAATCTTCCACTAAAATGCAAAGGAAAAACATGTTAGGCAATATTCAGTCTGCTATGCCTTGATCTGACTGGCTGGCAGAGAGCATAGAAGGGGACCCAGATTGCAGGGATTTCTGGGCCTTGGGGCATTGTGAAAAGATAGATTTGATGGGTTGGGTCTGTGTGGCTCCATGTAGCAAGTGATACTTGGGATAGGAGGCTGCCAAAAAGGGAAGAGAGAGAACCTAAAAACTAGATTTCATTTATTATGCTTTGAACTGGGGCCAACCAGTGAAAAACTCACCTTGGATGGTAAACATCATCTCTGTGACTAATCCAGTTTCAAACCTATTCCATACAATTCCTGGTAAGCTTAAAGAAAGAAAGAATTTGTGCTTGCCTATACAAATCTACAAATCTCTGACTTTGGGACTGAATACTCTGGTTTACTCCTGTTGGTTTTGGTCTCTCTGATACTCCAAAATCCTACTACCTCTACTGCCGTTTGTGAAGTCCTGGTGTCCTCTAAGTTCAGCTCTTTAGGCTAGGCCTGTCAGACACTTTTCATTCCAAGAGACTTGAGTTTCCCATTCCTAGGAATTTTTTGCTCTAACCTATAAACTCGTGCCACCAGCCCCTGACTCGCCTTGATCAAGGGATCTTCCAGATTACTTGTGAGATGACTCTGAGAGAGAATTCTTTTTCCCAGTTCACCCCTTCGCCTCTCAATTATTTTGGTCTTTACAGTAAGAAATAGCAGATTTATATATGAAGGATCTTGAATCCAAAAACCTACTATCAGTGTCTGTAATCATCACACTTGGTCACTTGCCTCCCCTACCTCTAATCTTGCTCCCAGAGAACTCTAACAGAGTTCTAGAAAGCTGATGAACTTTGAACCCATTAGTAGCTTCACCTCTCCCTATCCACTCCTACCATCTCCATTTGCAATTTGATGACTTCAGCTTGAGGCTCAAGGACCTGATCATTTGGGTCTTAACCTAACAATCAGAGAGACATATCTGATCTACATTGCTAATAAGGTCTTTCAGCAACCTAGGAAGAGGAGATTTCTTGTTTTCCAGGTCTACTGCCTCAGAGTGAATACAATGATGTCACCCAAGTGATGCCTACAGTCTGGGGTATATAACAGATTCACTTATTAAGCTATCAGGAAGCCTCAGACAAAACCATTCAAATGTGAGTGCTGACTTATCAGGAACTGCACAAAGGATGCAGGTAATATAAAGGAACATTTCTGACTTGCTCACCAGGCCTAAGATGTATAATCACAGGAATCCAAGAATATCAAATAGCCCACATCCAATTCTCAGACAGCAAGACCTGATGTGGTCTGCATCCAGGCTATGTTTATTATTGAATTGTGTTCTAGCACTTCAGTAATACCTGTTGGTAGAACCAGGGCTTGGTAGTGATGGAACAGGCCAGTTTGGAATAGAAAAGACTTAGGAATTCAGGAGGACTTTGCGGGTCAGGGGAAGGCTGGGATGGGACAAGGATGTAATTCCAGGGTTTAATGATTTGATTATCATAGGCTTGCGTACATGATGTTTGGAGTTTGATCAGGATAGGTTTAGAATCAAAACAGACTAGAGAGGGCTAAAAGCAGTGCATATCCATAATGACAAACTAATTCAACAACCAGGCTGTTGGCCAAGCAGAAGTGAGGCACTTGACAATGGTCATCCAAGCATTTGATTATTGGCAGAATCCAGATTAGCTGATGGGGATTATGATGTTATATAGTATGGTATGATTACGAGGGATTCAGATCTAGATTCAGGTTGGGAAACAGATTTTTGCATACAAAATCTAGTCCCACTACTGGCATACCAGGCAAGGAATCACGGGAGGAAAGATATAGAAGGGCTCTGATTATGGAGGTACTTGTATTCTGTCAGTGGAAAAATGTGACTTGGTGCTGAATTGCAGTTACTTCAGTCTTCTCCAAACTCCTAATTGTTGTCCCTCTCTGGTCCCTAATCTACAAAGTAGCCAGAGTAAACTTTTGAATATGTTAAGATAATCTTATTACTTCTAATCACTCTTAGGATAAAGACTAGACTCCACCAGTTTCTACAAGGCTCTGCATGACTTGGCTCCTGCCTACTTCTCCAACCTCATCTACCATTTTCCTTTTTACTCTTGGCACTCTAACTGCACAGGGTTTCTATAGGATCCTTAGCTCCCTACTGTCTCAGAGCTATTGCATGTGCAGTTCCTTCTGCTTGGAGTATACATCACCTCTCTATTTATCCTTCCAGTGTCAACTCAAATGTCATTACATTGAGAAGACCTTCTCTGATTCATTTGTCTAAAGTAATGTTTCCTTATTCTTTATAATGGTTCCACTCACCACCATCACTTACAAGTCACATTCACTAGCCTTGCCTACCATGAGCAAGTTCATCAGTTCCTACGCACCGCTTCTACTAGGCTTTACCTCCCCAATATCCTTATCACACCACCACAGTCCCCCACTCTCATGTCTACTGCCATATCCTTCTCCATTAGCCACACTTTCTAGTCCACCTATTACAGCTAGCCTCATCCACCCTTTCTATAACTCATGCCTGCCTTTGCCCCATCTCCCTACCACTTCCTATTAGCTACACTCAGAAGCTCCACATACCACCATCAACCATATTATCCACTGCCCATCTAGTAGCTCCAAATAGTAGCAGATCTACTGTACTGATCTTACTAATTAACAAGGGCCCTCTTACTTAGAGTTCAGGTATCAACCTGCTTCAGTAATGTCTTCCTTGGCCATTCAATCTGGCTTAAGTTTTCCTGTTTTCCATAACACCTTGCCATTCTTCATAGTATTAATCATGTGGGTAATTATACAGTACTTTTGTAGTTGTGTTTAACAGTTGTCAGCCCCAGAGAATCTACAGCCATTTTGTTCACTGCTATTCTACCTAGAAATACTGTAGGTATCAAATATGCTTACAGAATCTCATTGTATCAAGTGTTACAGATTTAAAAAAAAGCCTGAGGCTCAAAATAGCTAAATAATGTACTCAGGTTTCCATAGTTAGTAAGTGACAGAGCTAGAATTCAAACCCAGAGCTGGTTGACTGTGGGTTCTTAAGTCCTGTGGGTTCTTAACCATTATGCTAGTTGTTTTTGCCAGACCATCAGCATCGGCATCACTTGGAAACTCAGTGGAAATGCAAATTCTCAGGCACTGCTGTAGACTTATTGAATCAGAAACTTTGGAAATGAGGCCTAGTAATCTGTATTTTAACAAGTTTTCCAGGTGACTTTGACACTCAAATGTGGGAGCCACCGGCTTACACTATATTGCCTGTTATATGGCTCCCTCTTGGTAAGAGACCCAGGTTGTTCTCAATTGTGCAAATAGCCCTAAAGGTACCTAACTTGAGGCTCAGCTTAATGTAGGTGTTTAATAAGAGGTGTTGAGTAATAAGTAAATTGAGCTGTAGGGCATATTACATTTAGAAAGACATATAGGCCTTTTCATCAAAAAACATAGGAGGACAGTGAAAACATCATAAAGGGCCTAATATAAGGGGCGTAACACTTACTGGAAGAAAAGTTTTTGAGATGAAATTATTTATTTATTACCTCCTCCTCACTACCTTCTTCCTTTCAGGTCAGTCATTTCCATGGAACTGTCTCTGACCCCAATGGTTCATGTTGATAGCTCTTTTATTTGGCTTCTTTATAGCATTTCGAGTAGCATTCAAGCTATTTCTGGATTATATGTGACAATGCATTTTTTGAGTGTCTCAGCTATATAAATCATGGTTCACATAATGAAACTATATTCTCTTTAGCACACAGACTATGTCTTTCTTTTGTTTCCTCTAGTTTCTGCTATAGCCTTAAGTATATAGTACCATGTTTGGATAACATTTAATAAATTATCCCGAGTGTATGTGGGTGTGTGTCCTTAAACCTAGCCCTTTCCATATTTAGCAAAGACATCACCTAAGGGAAAGGTTATTATTGTAGAACAGAAAACAAAACCTAATTCTTAGCCTGTGAGTTTTAAAAGCCTATTTATAGTTTCAGGAACCATGACTTTGGAGCTTAAACAACTTAGAACATATACTCTATGACATAACAATGGATTTGAAAGGATATAGGACTAATCAGAGCTGGTTTTTCTTTCCCCAGACTAGATGAAAATTCTGTGGGATATGAGAGGAGTGAGTTAGAGCAAGGGAGTGAGTCCTTGGTAAGTCCCTTAAGAGAGGTGGTATAACCTGTCCCTGTTAGCCAACACTCAAGTTGAATAAATAATATAATACTCAAATGGAGGGGTGATGAACAAATCTGAGCAAGAGGCAGTGCCTTGCCTCTCCCCACACAGGGGAAGACAACAAGCCTTGAAGTGTTCTGTTGAACCAAGCCTGGCACCAGAGCAGTAGAGTTGGCTGCATGTTATATCTCAGGAGATGAGGCTTGAGTTATCTTATAATTCTCCAGATTCTGGTTAGGTATGGGAGAACCAACCAAGTGTTTTCTAGATAGCTACGAAGGGCCCTGAGACCTGAGAAAACTTAAACTTTGTGTGAGGAGGTACAACAGTGATCTGAGTGCAAGTGTGACTGAAACCTGGGTGGAATTTGAATATCCTCACATAGACCATCAAGGCTACACATGATTGGATTCCAGGGTGGACAGCAGAAGACAACTGAAGACTAAATACCTTCTGCTTATCTTAGTCACAACCCCAGAGATTGTGGGGAATGCTTGAATTGACTGTGATTAAGTTTTATACTACCTGGAGATATGGGGGCTCAAAATAGATAGTTATATGAAAAAATTCTTGAGCTCTGAATTTGTGAGTTGACATTTATACCAACTCTACCAAGATACTTTATATGTGGTTGACTGGATTGACTTGATGAACCAGAGCCTTCCTTCTGGGGCCAACATTTAGGAAAAAAGTGAATCAGAAGACAAGAAGCTCCTGCTGGGGACTGGGTAAATTAGTAGGTATTGAAGTGCTCCCTGAGATGTCCTTGCCTCAGTATGCTTTCACTCCACTACTTCTCAGCTTCTTTAGTCTCAGTAGTGACAATGGTGTTACAAATACTGAATACTGAAATATCCATGATTAGTCAAAGGAGATTCTAGGTAGAGTCACTCAACTAGTAAAGCAGGAAGATGAATTCAGGCATTTCAGTGATTTCCCATATATAGAGAGGTGGAAACAAGAAGAGGTTTTAAAATAAGCCTTGATACCCACCTTTAAGTGTAGTTACAAATGTATGACTTGATCATTGATTTTTAGAAGGTAAACAGAACCAGACAGGTTCATATTTTTAACTAGGCTGTAGCCTGAGTATTGCATTTGGAAGGGCCACATTATTTATTAAACCATGTGGGGTTGCTGTGATTGTGCTATAGATAGGCAGGTCTCCAGAGTCAACTGGGGTTGTCGAATCACATTCAACGAATGTCCTAGCATCTCAATCGAAGAATCCTGCTATTGAGGGACTCCTCTAGAGTAATCAATTAAAAGCAGTAGCATTAAGCAGCTAACGGTGCTGGGAAATCAATACCGGCATGGGGAAGAAACAATTCCCTGCAATGATTTCTATGCAAATTTTTATTCTTGTACCTAATGACATTAGGATCCACTAATGACACATAGCTCAAGAAGGAGCATCTTTCCCAGTTAAGCAGGAAGCACATTTTTGCCCCTTGTAACCTTGGTGGCCACTTGGGAGGCCTACTTTCCTGCTGGGAAACAATAGATTAAGGCAAAGGCAGCCTAAATTTCTGTGTATTTCTCCTGTGGGAGAGATGGAGGTCAGATAGAAAGAATGACTTTCTGGAGATTGGAATGGGTCCCTGAAAGGACTAGCACCATTCCCTTTTCATTCACTAAGTATTTGTTCACACTGGCCCTGCACTTTTGACTGCTCCTTTCCTACTCACAACCAAGGGAAGCATAGAAAAGATACTTCTTTTTTTAAATTTTTATTTATTTATGATAGTCACAGAGAGAGAGAGAGGCAGAGACACAGGCAGAGGGAGAAGCAGGCTCCATGCACCGGGAGCCTGATGTGGGATTCGATCCCGGGTCTCCAGGATCACGCCCTGGGCCAAAGGCAGGCGCCAAACCGCTGCGCCACCCAGGGATCCCAGAAAAGACACTTCTAGCTCAGCCCAAACTGCTTTGAGACACTTTCCAGACTCTACTATTCCCCCCTGCAGTATTACATCTTGTGATGGGTGTGCATTTTATTCCAAAAAGTGAAGTGAAAGAAGTACTATATTTCTTCTATTCTTTAAACATAATTTAATCTGCTAAGAGGCCACACTCCTTCTCAAAATTTGGTATACAATTCAAAATCAGTTGTTACTGAGGTCTCCAGGGTCATGCTAAGTTACTGGTATCTTGGAAAATCATAGAGTCTTCAGTCCACACACTGGTCTCTTCAAGGCCGACAGGTCTGATGACCCTGGACCACGCTGAGGAATGATGATTTCTATCCAGATTGGGAGCCCCAGAGTGGCCTGGAGTCTAGCCTTCCATGTATACCACATTGCCATTTTCCTCTGAGGTCTTGTCACCTCCCTGGGCACTGCCAGGGAACAGGGTACCTATATTCTCTACTTGTAGAATCTATAAAACTCTCGTAGCCCTGCCAGTTTTGAGGATACTGTCTTGAAACTTTAGGTACCTCTTTATCTGAGGTACCAAACCTTAGAGCCATTTCTATTTTAGGATGTTAGTTTAGCTCTTTGCCTCCTTTTGCCTTTGCTTTAGAACACATTCTCTTAACTTTGACCTGAGCTGTTGAATTCCCACATTTCCAGGTCATCCTGTTCTGGGTAGGCTGTGTGCATGTGTGCATGCTAGTGTGTGTGTGTGTGTGTGTGTGTGTGTGTGTGCATGTGCGCACAAGTGCTTCTGTGTAAGCACATCAGGGATGAGATGGAAGAGGGTTCTCATTCTTTCTGATATTTCCCTTCTTCATCATTCTCCCTGTTCCTCCACCCCCTTTCACATAGCAAGCTCCTAACCATCCTTCAAGTCTCAGCTTATATATCACTCTTTTAGATAAGTTTTACATGGCCCCATACTCTATTTAGGCCCCCATTATACACATGCATAGCACCCTATAGCTTTTCTATGTAGCACATGCCATAATGGTCAGGAGATCAAGCCCTGCACTGGGCTCTGCATTCATTGTGGAGTGTGCTTGGGATTCTCTCTTCCTCTCCCTCTGCCCCTCCTGCTCCTGCTCTCTCTCTCTAAAATAAATAAATATATTTTTAAGAAAGAACAAACTATATTACACCAAATAACTGGATGAATCTCATAGGTATAAGGCTGAGAAAGAAGTCAGATGCAATAGAGAGTCTATTTATATCAAGTCCCAACACAGGCAAAATTACTCTATGGTGATAGAAATCAGAAGAGCAGCAGACCAGGAAGAGCCTTTTAGGATGCTGATCTAGTTCTAAGTCCAGATCTAGGTGGTGGTAATGCAGGTATGCTCATTTATAAAAATTAATTTGTATGATTAATATTTATATATATATATATAGTTAGTTAATTATATGTTTTTGAAGGTTTTATTTATTTATTCATGAGAGACAGAGAGAGAGAGGCAGAGACATAGGCAGAGGGAGAAGCTTTGACCTTGGGATCAAGTCAAAGGCAGATGCTCAATTGCTGAGCTACCCAGGTGTCCCTAATTAAAAGTTTATAAAATAAATAAAACAAGGATAAATAAAGAAGAAAAGGGATTGCACTGGATGATTTAGCTCTAATTTGTTATGATTTTGCATGAAAATCTTTGAAATTAAAAAATTCTCTACAAGTAAAAGGTCTTTTACTGTTATCAGTGGTAGTTGACCTTGAATTCTTAGTGATTTCCTGATCAAACAATAGCAAATAATTTACTTAAATGTCTATGTATTTACTTACTATTTGAAAATTTAAGTTTCTTGTCTACTTTTCTGGTTATTTATCATTTTCTGATTCCTTTGAACTTTTCTGTCAAGAATCTGGATGAATCTAGAGCCAGAGACAAATATCATGGAGACTTACCCTGAACGCTCTTAAATTTTGAGCTGGCAATAAACAAGATCGAAGCCTCTAAATGCAAGGCTCAAGGTTTAGGGAAAATGGTTCATGATTCCTTTGAGTTCAGCTGTGGCTTTTCATTCTTTAGACTAAGTTTTCTATCTAAATACATAATGTAGTAATGGAAATAATGATTTCTCCAATCATTTCACCTCTGTTAGAAGTCTGTAATTCTAAAGTCAGGTGAAAATAATGCTAGAAGAATAATAAGATACATTTGACATTCATTTCCAAAAGTAGTCATTCAGATTGTATCATTTTATCATTGCCATCACTTTCTTTTCCTCAGCCTTGCCAGTAAAACTCAGTTAATGAATCTACCAGTAAAGCACAGTTGATAAAGTGGTTTACTTATTCTGAAAGATGAGGCTTTGGCATCACTGAGGACACTGAGCTTATTCAAAACCCAATATACATTTTATTCACTTGGAAGTTTTTCTCCCTTTGAGGTATCCTATTTATTAAGAATTCAACTTCCCTGGTTCTAAATCAAAGTTTCCTTTAAAGGTATATCGCCTTTCTAATTTTGGGCCTGGGAAAAAATGTCAGAAAACTCTTTAAATCTATTTAGTGAAGTATTTTAAGTGCTCATCTTGCACTTTTGAGTGAAGTGTAATTTACATTTCATAAAAGTAGAAGCTGAGCAGCAAGCTGTAAGTAATTATCATATAATTAAATGTCTACTATGAAGGGAATGAAAACGTGAGCTCCTTCGTGATTTCCGTGACTGGGTTATGAAAAGGCAAATTAAATTACAGCTCTTTATCTCAGGAAGGCTCCAGAGAACCTACTGAGGATTTGAAAAGATACCTCTGAGTTGCCAATATAGTTTCAGTAGGAGGCTGAGGCGATCAGTTCACTGTCCAAGCAGACCATATAAAAATGGATTCTGTAGCTTAGGCTTTAGAAATGGAAACCAAAGTGTCTACTTCTCTCAGTGACTTTGAAAACCCCTTTCCCCTATGTTAATATTTGTAAATGGGAAGTACCACCATGCTAATTAGTACTTAATGATTTCCATGGATAGATAAGTTTTACTTTTTCAAATTCACAAAGCAGCTGGATATGGGGATGATAAGCAAATGCCAAATACATTTGTAATTAGATGAAATGCTTCCTCTAATTTGATTTTGTTTAATATTCATTTAAAATATGCATTGAGTTCCTGCTAAGTTCAGGATGTTATAAAGCTTTCAAAGGTTAAAAAAGACATGTTTCTTGCTCTGTGGAAGATTATTGTCTGGAAGTGAATATGCACACAAAAAAGCTACAAAACAAGGCAAAATTGGATAGTTATTAGAGAATACAAGGTTTGAAGGAGCTCAGGGAAAGAAGCAATCACTTCTATTTCTGACTAGGTAAAACTGGTCAGGTTTCAGGAAAACAGTATTTAATCTGGTGTATGAGAAGTAGACTTATTATAAGAAGAGATTGAGAGACCATGAGCAATGATAGATGTGGGAAACCAGTACAGAGGTGTCAGGGAATGAAGTAGACCAATTTGGTTACTTATTCAAAAGTTACAGTGGCAATTTATCTAAATTTGTGAATACATATATTGGGTTTTATAGACTTTCTCCCTAGTCAAGCATATAATGTGAAACTTTTGATGCTTTACATTGTTTGTAGCATTAAATACATGTATGGGTATAGTGAGAGACATGGATGAAAATGGAGATATGGAGCTGGGTTGCAAAAGCTCCTGTAATCTATTGAAGATAGATTTTACACCAGGAAACACTTCATTAAGAAATTTTGTTAATGGACTATAGTGTGCCAGGCATTTAAAAAGTGTGGAATATAGAGATGAATACCTTCCCTGCCCACAGGAAACTAATTCAGTGGGGGATATAGGTGAAAAGTGCTGAGGGCACCTATTCTAGACAGGATGTGGGGGTTAAGAGACACATTCTAGAAATGGTAACATCTGAGTTGAAATATGAAGGAGAGTATGGGTTTTCCTGAAACAAAGGACATAGGAAAGGTTTTTCAAGCAGAAAAATGGGAAGAACATTTCAAGCATAGAGAGAATGCAAAGTCACTGAGGTGTAGAGAGACTGGAATGTTCCTGGAAGTGCTAGGCTTAAACCTAGGGTATGAATTGAGTGGTCAAGAGATGAGGCTGGAAGGGTCAATAGGGAGCTGATCATGAAAAGCCTTATAGAGGCTATCATAGTGATCCAGGTGAAGATGACACAACTCAGAATTAAAAATATAGCAGCGGGGAGGAAGAAGAGGGCATATGTACATCAGAGAGATTGAGGGGGGTAGGATTGACAGGACTCACAAATCAATGGAATGTAAGTGACAAAGTGAATAATAGAATGTAAAGATGAATTTCAGGCTTGGACTTGAGTGTCAGGGAAAGCCTTTCACTTAGAGGGGGAATACAGGTGGATGAGAAGATTTGAGAGGGAAGTCTTACCTATAGCTAAGTTTTACCTATGTTGAATGTGAGAAACCTGTCAGATATCCAAATGGAGATAATAGTAAAAAGCTGGATATATTATTTGGTGTGCAGGAATGTAGTTTGGGCTGCAGATACAGTTTAAAGAGTCACAGTATCAGGAGTTGCAAATCCAAATATCTTTAGGACCCAGGCAGGTAACATAAATGGATGATTCAGGCTTGGGCTGATATGGGGTGGAGACAAAAGGAGGTGATGTGTATAGGCCCTGCCCAAGGGCATTCAAGTTAAAAATAATCTGATAGGCCAGCCAAACAATACCCAGCTACATAGCCATATGAGTTTTCAAGCAGCCACTTTTCCTCCTTTGGTATAGATCACAATTAGCCATTAAAGTGAATGTGGAGTTTAGGCAGAGAGTATGTAAAAAGCCAAGGACGAAACTCCAGAGGAGAAATATAAGCAATAGATAGATACTTGGGAGTAGGAGGGCAGAGAGAGAGAGAAAGAGAGAGAGATAGAGAGAGAGAATATGAACCAGGCAGGAATGGGTAACTGAATTTGCAGCATAGAGGAGATTGCTAACTGTAACTGAAGCCATTTCAGTGGTGCAGTGGGGGCTGAAACCAGAATATAGTAGATTGAAAATTTAATGGAGGAAAATAAGTGGAGACTAAATGCAGACAACTCTTTTCAAGATATTTGGCTGTGAATGAGAGGTGAGTAGTTGGGTGATAGTTTGTTATTTATATATGCATGTATACCAGGAGAGACATGAGCACAATTGTATGCCAAAAAGAGAGGGTGAGGTTGAAGATGTAGGGAAAAAAGAATCTATCAATGAGCTGAGGTCCCTAGAGAGGTGGAGCCAGAGGAGATCCAGAACACAGGTGGAAAGATTAGCCTTGAGGTAAGAGGAGTGGCACCTATTCTACTGAAATTGAAGATAATTTCACTTAACAAAGATTTATGGAGCTTCTATGCCCTACTAGACACTGTTCTAGGTGTTTGATATATAGCAGTTTGAAAAAGCAGGAAAAAATTCCCTGTTGGCATGGAGCTTACATTCCAGAAAGAATGAAGTATGTATAAGAGTAAATACACTGCTGGGGCTTGAAGCAGAGTGGTTAAAATATTCTTATTTGATGACATCTATTCCTCTGAGACTGATGAAAGAGATCTTAGAATAGTAGGCTCAGAAGATGTTGGAGAAGCTTTGAAATAAATACTCTAGTTCATATGAAAGAGCAATCTGGAAACAAAGGTACTCTTGATTAGCAATGAGACAGATGTATATTTTGTCTTGTAGTAGATGAGGGATCCACAGATCTTTCCATAAGGGACCAGACAGTAAATATTTCAGGCTTTGAAGGCCAGAAGGTGTCTGTCATAACTACTCAACTCTGTCATTATAGCACAAAAGCAGCCATAGACAATAGATAAATGAATGAACATGGCTGTATTCCAAAAAGACTTTATTTATCAAAACAGGTGAAAGTCTGGATTTGGCCTGTGGCCTTAGGTTGCCAACTGTTGTAGTAGAACATTCCCAGAGTGACAGATGCTTCATAAGTAAATTTTATTTGACAGCACCAAGGAGGTGGGTAGGAGGATGGAGGCCAGTGAATTGGTTCAGATGAGGCTTAATAAGGATCTGAACTAGCATTGGAGCAGTGGGAATGGAAACGATAGAAGAGCAAGGAGAGATACAGTGTTACCCTGGTCAGGGAAGGAGTAGATAATCAATAATGTCAAATACGCAGAGAAGTATAGGAAGCTGAGGCTAGAGAAGAGGATATTGGATTTGTTATTTAGGAGATAGGTGCTTCCCCTTCCTTAAAAAGTGTACCAAATTTTATCAATACATTGTGCAATGGTAAAACATAAAATACTAACAAAAGGCTTTCTAGTTAGCAGGGCGCTGTCCATTCTCTCCCTCTCTTCAAATCCAGCCTGCTAGAAGGCCTACACTTAAAGTCTTTTGACTACTCTTTCTGATAGTTGTTTTCCATTTGTATAAATGATATCCTGTTATTGCTATTTCCTGGTATATGAATCTTAGGCAGTATCTATTGACATTCTGTAATGGAATATGAAGATTTAGCGCTCTTACTTTATCCCCTGCGCATCTTCTTTTCCCTACATCCACTCAATATAATGAAATCATCATCTTTGTTCAAATCAGTATTCAGGATTTGTTTTAGGATTACTATGTAAGTGTGGTGCACTGCTGAGCCAAATAGCATACTATGATGCTTATGTCTTTCTTTGTACAACTTTTTGTTCACCCTGGAGTTAATAACTACTTCACTTTTTTGCTTAATTAAAAACAATAATTATTTTAATTAAGCTTTTAGTTTGAAATGAATGTACATAAAAGTTGTAAGAAATAATACAGAGAGATCCCATGTACCCTTTACTGTTTCCTATAATGATAACATCTTGAAGAACTATAGTACACTATCAAAACCAGAATTTTGACATTGATACTGTCAAGATACAGACTATTTCCATAACCACAGGATCCCTTTGTTGTCCTTTTATAGCCACCTCCACTACTTTTTCTTTCCTACCCTCTTCTTAGCTCCTGGAATCCACTAATTTGTTCCTCATTCTCAAATTTTGTCATTTCAAGATTCTTAAATAAATAGAGTAATATAGTCATCTTTTGGGAATGTTTTTTTCTTTTCACTCAGGATAATTCCATGGAGGTTTATCCTGGTTGTTGCATGTGTTGATGGTTTAAGCCTTTTTATTGCTGAGTAGCAGTTCATGGTATGGATGCATCACAATTTAATCATTCATCCATTGATGAGCATCTGGGTTATTTTCAGTTTTTGCCCTTCTGAATAAAGCTGCTATAAATGTTTTTTGTGTGAACATAAGTCTCATTTCTGTGGGACAAATGTCCAAGAGTGCAATTTCTGGGTTGTATGATAAATGTATGTTTCTTTCATAAGAAAGTGCCAAACCATTTTACACAGTGGATATACCATTTTGTATTCCCACCAGCAACGTAAGAGTGATCCCGTTTCCGTGCATCCTCACCAGCACTTGGAGTCACAATTTTTTATTTTAGCCATTCTTACATGGGTATAGTAATATCTCATTGTTTTAATTTGCATTTCTCTAATGGATAATGATGTTGAACAACTATTCATGTGCTTATTTGCCACCTGTACATCCTCTTTAGTTATATGTCTATTCATGTTTTATACCTATTTTCTAACAGGATTTAAAATTTTTTTTTGAGTTTTAAGAATTCTTAATATGTTCTAGATAAAAGTCCTTTATCAGATTTGTATTTTGTAAATATTTTTTCCTGCTGCGTAGTCTCTTCATGCTTTTATTTATTTTTTTAAAAGATTTTATTTATTTATTCATGAGAGACAAAGAGGCAGAGACACAGGCAGAGGGAGAAGCAGGCTCCATGCAGGGAGCCCGATGTGGGACTCAATCCTGGAACTCCAGGATCACGACCTGAGCCAAAGGCAGACGCTAATCACTGAGCCATTCAGGCGTCCCCTCTTCATGTTTTTAACAGGGTCTTTTTCAGAGTAGACATTTTTAATTTTGGTAAAGTCCAATTTATCAATTTCTCTTATGAATTGTGCTTCTGTTGTCAAGTCTAAGGACTCTTTGCCTAGCTCTAAATCTCAAATGTTTCTTCTATGTTTTTTCCTAAAGTTTCATGTTTTTATATTTTAAATTTAAATCCTTGATCAATTTTGGGTTAATTTTTCTATAAGGTATGAAATTTAGATGCATGTTCATATTTTGACTATGGATGTCCAGTTGCACCAACACTATGTGTTTAAAAGCTTATCTATTCTTTATTAAATTGCTTTTATGCCTTTGTAAAGAATCAGTCAGACATATTTGTATGGGGATTTTTATAGGTTCTCTATTTTGTTCCATTGATTTATGTGTCTCTGTGGCAATACCACATAGTCCTGATTACTATATATATTATATATCTATATATCTATAGCAAATGTATAATATATTTATATAGTAAATATATATATGTATATATACATAAAATAAATCTTGAGTTTAGGTAAGCTGATTCCTCCCACTTTCTTCTTTTTTTTTAAAGATTTTATTTATTTATTCATGAGAGACACAGAGAGAGAGAGAGAGAAGCAGAGACACAGACAGAGGGAGAAGCAGACTCCACACGGGGAGCCTGACATGGGACTCAATCCTGGGTCTCCAGGATCACACCCTGGACTGAATGCGGCGCTAAACCACTGAGCCACCAGGGCTACCCTTCTTCTGTAAAATCGTTTTAGCTATACTAGCTCCCTTGCCTTTCCATATACATTTTATGATAATCTTGTGTATATCTGTGAAAAAATCTTGCTGGGAATTTTATAAGAATTGGATTAAATCTATATATCAACTTGAGGAGAATTTATGTTGAATTTTCCATTGATTTCCATTGAATATCTCCATTTATTTAGATTGTATATGACTTCTTTCATCAGCATTATGTAGTTTTCAACATGTAAATTCTGTATATATTTTGTTAGATTTGCCATTAGGTATTTTATTTTAAAAGAAATTTTAAATGGTATGGTATTTTTCAATTTGGTATTCATGTGTTCATTCCTATTATATAGAAATATAATTGATTCTCATATGATTATCTTCTATCCTCCAACCTTGCTGAACTCACAAAAACTCAATTTGGGAGGGTTTTCTGGGTAGTTTTATTAGAGTATTCTATGCCAGACAATCATGTCATTTTCAAGTAGGGACAGTTTCCTTCTTTCTTTTCCATCTGTATGTTTTGTGTTATTGCACTGGCTAGACCTTCCAACACTATGTTGAATGAGAGTGGTGAGTATGGATATCCATGCCTTGTTCTTGATCTTAGTGGGAGACAATTCAGTCTTTCACTATTGAAGCATGTTAGCTGTAGGCTTTATGTAGACACTCTATCAAGTTGAAATAATCCTCTCTATTCCTATTTTTCTGAGAATTGTTATCATGATAGTGTTGAATTTTGTCAAATGTATTTTCTGCATCAAGTAATGTGATCATGCAATTTTTTTTCTTTAGCCTATTAATATGATAGATTGCATTGATCAATCTTTCTGATATTATACCTGCCTTGTATTCTTGATGTAAATTATACTTGATCTTGGTATTTAATAATTTTATGTATATCTGAATTCTTTTTTCTGTTATTTTGTTAGAGACTTTTACATATGTATTCATGAGGAATATTGGTCTGTACAGTTTTTTGCCCTGTGTTTAGTTTTGGTATCAGGGTGATACTAGTTTTATGAAAAATTGTGAAGTGTTTCTTCCTCTTCTATTATCTGAAAGATATGTACAAAATTGGCATTTATTCTTTATATGGTATAATTCTACTAAATTTAATTTTGTTATGTTGCTAGTCAAATTATCTATTTTATATTGGGTGAGGTTGTGGTAGTTTGTATTTTTTTTTAAGAATCAGTCCATATCACCTGAGTTGTTGAATTTGTGTGTGTACAGTTTTTCATACCATTCTCTTATTATCATTTTGATGTCTATAGAGTTAGTGGTGATATCCTGTTTCATTCCTTATATTGGTAATTTATGTTTTCTTTTTTTTTCTTTTGTCAGTCTTTCTAGAGGGTTGTCAGCTTTATTGTTGACAAACAAACAAAAAAAGGTCTTTTTGAAGAATAATCTCTTTGCTTGTTTGTTTTGAGTATAAGACCATTATAAAGATTTTAATGATTTCAAAAGGAGTCA
The DNA here is from genome assembly GCF_003254725.2 of Canis lupus dingo. Classification (NCBI taxonomy): domain Eukaryota; kingdom Metazoa; phylum Chordata; class Mammalia; order Carnivora; family Canidae; genus Canis; species Canis lupus. The sequence continues at coordinate 101,029,326 of NC_064281.1, read as the reverse complement.
GGTGCTAAATCCATTAAGTTCTGACTGGCACCCAAACCCCATGAAAACTGATGTAACCACTTTGAGGAGATTGTCTGACCACTCCAGGGTCAAGCTGGATCACTACAAGGTGGAGTTAATGGAGTGAGGCAGGCCTAGAGCTGGTGTACCTTCCAGAAGAGGTAGGAGTTCCAGATAAGAGCAACACACTGGACAATAGCTAATACGTAATGAAGGGGAACCAGCTAGAAGTTGGCTTAAATTCATGGCAGGCCAGATAATAGTTGGTGATGAGGGCATCACAATAGTCTTGCTGTAACTTGGCCCAGTTGTCCTGGGCTGAGAGTCCATTGAGTGCTCTTACCAGTCGAAGGAAACGGCCTAGAAAACATGGGGCAAAGCCCCCCAGATCCAATAGCATCTTCTTTACTGCATCTACCTTGGTGGTGCTGTGGATGAACTGGTTCAAAACCCCGTACCAGCCTCTGACTACAGGGCCCACAAAGCCGCAGCCCAGAGAGACCATGGTCAGGGTCCAGCCAGTCTGATGTTCCTACAGACCTAACCTCTCTACCAGCTGCCATGAGATAATGTCACCCAGGCCCATAAGGAACCCAACTGTTAGGCCACAGTGACATGCTATAGTTTCCAGGGTTCTGTAGTTTTTACAAAACTAAAAGGCTACCTTTGGAATGGGAGAAGATATTTGCAAATGATGTATCTGATAAAGGCATTGTATCCAAAATATATAAAGAACTTCTAAAACTCAACACTCAAAAAATAAATAATCCAAATAAAAAATAGGCAGAAGGCATGAATAGACATTTTCATGATGTCCAGATGTCCAGATGGCCAACAAACAAACATGAAAAGATGCTCAAATCGCTCATCAGGGAAATGCTAATTAAAACTATAATGATATATCATCTCACACATATCAGAAGGGCTAAAATCAACAATGCAAGAAACAACAGGTATTAGCAAGGACATGGAGAAAGGAAAACCCTCTTGCACTGTTGGTGGGAATGCAAACTAGTGAAACCACTGTGGAAAACAGTATGGAAGTTCCTCAAAAAGTTAAAAAATAGAACTACCCTATGATTGAGCAATTGCACTCTAGGCATTTACTCAAAGAATAGAAAAAAAAAACTAATTCAAAGGGATACATGCACCTCTATGTTTATAGCAACATTATTTACAATAGCCAAATTATGGAAACAGCTCAAGTATCCATCAACAGTTGATGGATAAAGAAGTGGTATATATATATATATATATATATATATATATATATATATATATATATATTCCCACACAATGGAATATTACTCAGCCAACAAAAGAATGAAATCTTGCCATTTGCAATGATGTGGATGGAGCTAAAGAGTATTATACTAAGTGAAATAAGTCAATCAGAGAAAGACAAATACCTTATGATTTCCCTCATGTGTGGAATTTAAGAGACAAAACAAACGAGTAAAGGGGAAAAAAGAGAGGGAGGACAATCTAAGAAATAGACTCTTAGCTATACAGAACAAAATGATATTTACCAGAAGGTAGGTGTGTAAGGGTATGGATTAAATAGGTAATGGGGATTCAAGAAGGCACTTGTGATGAACACTGGGTATTATATGGAAGGGTTGAATCACTATATTGTAGTCCTGAAACTAATGTTACATTGTGTGTTAACTAACTGGAATTTAAATAAAAATAAAAACTTAAAAGAATAAAGAATCATCTCTTTGTTTCATTGGAGCTTACTTAGTGATCTGAGACTATTCCTCTTTTCTTTCTTTTTTTTTTTTTTTTCTGTTTCTTAGGATGCAATTGCCTTCTTTCCTTGTTCTTTCTTTCTTTTTTTTTTTCATTTTTTTTTTATTGGTGTTCAATTTACTAACATACAGAATAACACCCAGTGCCCGTCACCCATTCACTCCCACCCCCCGCCCTCCTCCCCTTCTACCACCCCTAGTTCGTTTCCCAGAGTTAGCAGTCTTTACGTTCTGTCTCCCTTTCTGATATTTCCCACACATTTCTTCTCCCTTCCCTTATTTTCCCTATTCCTCTTTTCTAATGTATATGTTTGGTGCTATAAATTTCCTTCTTAGCACTGCCTTAGATTTCTTACACATTTTAATGTGTTGTGTTCTCATTTTTATTTATTTTCAAGCATTTTTTTATATCCTCTGACATTTCTTCTTTGACTCATGGATTATTTAGGAGTGTGTTTAGTTTTCAAGATTTGAAGATTTAGTTAGTTTTCTGTTATTGATTTCATGTTTGATTATTGTGGTTGGAGAATACATTTGGTATGATTTAAGTTCTTTTGATTTTGTTGAGGTTTGTTTTATGGCCCACAATATGATATGTTGGTATATGTTCCATGGGTACTTGAAAATAATGTCTAGTCTATTGTTATTGGGTGTGGTGCTCTATATATGTACATTAGATCCTGTTCGTTGGTTGTGTTGTTCAAGTCTATATCCTTGAAGGTTTTCTGTCTAGTCTATAAATTGTTAAGAGTGACCTGTTGAAATCACCTCGTATAATTATGAATTTGTCTATTTTTCTAAAAGGACAAACAGCTGTTTTTATGACTCTAACAACAGTTCTGTTTTTGCTTTATAGATCTTTCAGCCCTTTGGTTTGGTGCATGCATATTTAGGTTTGCTATATACTCCTGGTGGATTTTTCCTATTATCATTATGTAATACCCATCTCAGTCTCCGGTAATTTTCTTTACTTTAAAGCTTATTTTTTGTGATATTAATATAGCTATTCCTAGTCTCCTTTGATTGATGTTTGCATTATAGATATATTTTTCTTTACTTTTATGTTAAGCCTGTCAATATCATTATATTTAAAGTGAGTTTCTTGTAGATAACACAAAGTTGAAGCATGATTTTATTTTTAAAATTTTAAAATTTTAATTTAAAAAGTTTTAAATTTAATTTTAATTCAATTTAGGAAAATAAATTCAATTTAGGTAACATACACTGTATTTTTAGCTTCAGGGATAGAATTTCCTGATTCATCAGTTGCTTATAACACTCAGTGGTGCTCATTACACCAAGTGCCTTTTTTTTAAAAAAATACTTTATTTATTTACTCATGAGAGACACACACAGAGAGAGAGGCAGAGACACAGACAGAGGGAGAAGCGGGCTCCATGCAGCGAGCCCAAGGTGGGACTCGATCCCGGGTCTCCAGGATCACACCCTGGGCTGAAGGTGTTGCTAAACTGCTGAGCCAACCGGGATGCGCTCAAGTGCCCTTTTTAATGCCCGTCACCCAATTACCCCATTCCCCCTCTAACCTCCCCTCTAACAACCCTTAATTTATTTCCTACAATTAAGATTCATATGGTTTGTCTCCCTCTCTGTTTTCATCTTATTTCATTTTTCCTTTTTTAAAATAAATTTATTTTTTATTGGTGTTCAACTTACCAACATACAGAATAACACCCAGTGCTCATCCCGTCAAGTGCCCCCCTCAGTGCCCGTCACCCATTCACCCCCACTCCCCACCCTCCTCCCCTTCCACCACCCCTAGTTCGTTTCCCTGAGTTAGGAGTCTTTATGTTCTATCTCCCTTTCTGATATTTCCCACACATTTCTTCTCCCTTCCCTTATATTCCCTTTCACAATTATTTATATTCCCCAAATGAATGAGAACATACAATGTTTGTCCTTCTCCGATTGACTTACTTCACTCAGCATAATACCCTCCAGTTCCATCCACGTTGAAGCAAATGGTGGGTATTTGTTGTTTCTAATGGCTGAGTAATATTCCATTGTATACATAAACCACATCTTCTTTATCCATTCATCTTTCGATGGACACTGAGGCTCCTTCCACAGTTTGGCTATTGTGGACATTGCTGCTAGAAACATCGGGGTGCAGGTGTCCCGGCATTTCATTGCATCTGTGTCTTTGGGGTAAATCCCCAACAGTGCAATTGCTGGGTCATAGGGCAGGTCTATTTTTAACTCTTTGAAGAACCTCCACACAGTTTTCCAGAGTGACTGCACCAGTTCACATTCCCACCAACAGTGTATGAGGGTTCCCTTTTCTCCGCATCTTCTCCAACATTTGTGGTTTCCTGCCTTGTTAATTTTCCCCATTCTCACTGGTGTGAGGTGGTATCTCATTGTGGTTTTGATTTGTATTTCCCTGATGGCAAGTGATGCAGAGCATTTTCTCATGTGCCTGTTGGCCATGTCTATGTCTTCCTCTGTGAGATTTCTGTTCATGTCTTTTACCCATTTCATGATTGGATTGTTTGTTTTTTTGGTGTTGAGTTTAATAAGTTCTTTATAGATCTTGGATGCTAGCCCTTTATCTGATATGTCATTTGCAAATATCTTCTCCCATTCTGTAGGTTGTCTTTGAGTTTTGTTGACTGTATCCTTTGCTGTGCAAAAGCTTCTTATCTTGATGAAGTCCCAATAGTTCATTTTTGCTTTTGTTTCTTTTGCCTTCGTGGGTGTATCTTGCAAGAAGTTACTATGACCAAGTTCAAAAAGGATGTTGCCTGTGTTCTCCTCTAGGATCTTCCCTTCCCTTATGTCCATCTGTTTTGTTAAGTGCCACAGGAAACTTAGTGAAATCATATGGCATTTAACTTTCTCTGACTGACTTATTTTGCTTAGCATAATACCCTCTAGTTGCATCCACATCATTGCAAATGGCAAGATTTCATTCTTTCGTTGGCTAAGTAATATTACATTGTGTGTGTCTGTATATATATATATATATATATATATATACACACCACATCTTCATCTATTCATCTGTTGATGGACATATGGACTCTTTCCATATTGTGGCGATTGTAGACATTGCTGCTATAATCATTGGGGTGCATGTACCCCTTCAAATAACTATGTTTCCATCTTTTGGACAAATTCCTGCTAGTAAATTGCTGGATTATGGGATAGTTCTATTTTTAACTTTTTAAGAAACCTCCATATGGTTTTTCAGAGTGGCTACCCCAGTTTGCATCCCCACTAATGGCATAAGAGAGTTCCCCTTTCTCTGCATCCTTGCCAACATCTGTTGTTTCCTGACTTGTTAATTTTAGCCATTCTGACGGGTGTGAGGTAGTATTTCTTTGTGGTGTTGATCTGTATTTACCTGACGATGAGTGATGTTGAGCATTTTTTTCATGGATCTGTTAGCCATTTGTATGTCTTCTTTGGAGAAATGTCTGTTTATGTCTTCTGCCCATTTCTTGACTGGATTTTTTGGTTTTTGAGTGTTGAGTTTGATAGGTTCTGTATAGATTTTGGATACCAGCCCTTTATTCGATCAGTCATTTGCAAACATCTTCTCCCATTCTGTAGGATGCTTTTTAGTTTTGTTGACGGATTCCTTGGCTGTGGAAAAGCATTTTACTTTGATGAAGTCCCAATAGTTCATTTTTGCTTTTGTTTCCCTTGCCTCTGGGGACATGTCTAGCAAGAAGTTGTTGCAGCTGAGGTTAAAGAGATTGCTGCCTATGTTCTCCTCTAGGATTTTGATGGATTCCTGTCTTACATTTAGGTTTTTCATCCACTTTGTGATTGTTTTTCTGTGTGGTATAAGAAAGCAGTTCAGTTTCATTCTTCTGCATGTGGCTCTAATTCTCCCACCACCATTTGTTGAAGAGACTATTTTCCATTCGATATTCTTTCCTGCTTTCTCAAAGTAAGTTGACCATAGAGTTGAGGGCTCATTTCTGGGCTCCCTGTTCTGTTCCATTTATCTATGTGTCTGATTTTGTGCCAGAACGATACTGTCTTGATGATCACAGCTTTGTAATACAGCATGAAGTCTGGAATTGTGATGCCTCCAGCTTTGGTTTTCTTTTTCGACATTCCTTTGGCTATTCAGGGTCTTTTCTGTTTCCATACAAATTTTAAGATTGTTCAAACTCTATGAAAAATGCTGATGGTATTTTGATAGGGATTGCACTGAAAGTGTAAATTGCTTTGGGTAGGATAGACATTTTGACAATATTTGTTCTTACAATCCATAAGAATGGAATAAAGTAATTATTGAAATATGAATTTAGTGCCATGGTATTAATTGTAAAGTAACTCTTCCTATATATTGTCTCTGTTCCTTTCTGGTTTTTGTTACTTTTGAGGTCTCTCTCCACTCAAAAGATCCCCTTTAATATTTATTACAGGGCTGGTTTAGTGTTCACAAATTCCTTTAGTTTTTGTTCGTCCTGGAAACGCTATCTCTCTATCTATTCTGAATGACAGCCTTTCTAGATAAAGTAGTCTTGGCTGCATATTTTTCCCATTTAGTATGTTGAATATATCATGCCAGTCCTTTCTGGCCTGCTAGGTCTCTGTGGATGGTCCCACTATCAGCCTTATGTGTCTACCTTTGTAGATTAAAAACCTCTTGTCTCAAGCTGCTTTCAGCATTTTCTCTTTATCTTTGAAATTTGCAATCTACACTATTATATGTCTAGGTGTTGATCTATTTTTATTGATTTTGAGTTGGGTTCTCTGTGCCTCCTAGACTTGAATTCCTATTTCCTTTCCCAGATTAGGGAATTTCTTATCTATAATTTGTTCAAATCAACCTTGTGCCCCTCTCACTCCTCATCTTCTGGGATCCCTACTATGTGGATACTATTTCATTTTATGGGATTGCTGAGTTCTCTGTCTCCCTTTTTGATTTAATAATTTTCTTTCTCTTTTCTTCTACGCTTCCTTGTTTTCCATCATTTTATCTTCTGTATTACTGATTCTCTCTTCTGATTCTCATGAGAATGATTCATTCTCCTTTTTATACCTTCCACTTGGGACTGCATCTCAGTATTAGCATTTTTAATTTTAGCCTGACTAGATTTTATTTCTTTTATTTCTACAGTAAGGGATTCTTTAGTGTCTTCTATTCTTTTTTCAAGCCCAGCTAATATTTTTATAATCATTGTTTTAAATTCTAGCGCAGACACCTTATTTATATCCATATTGATTAAATCCCTGGAAGTGAGTGCTACCTCCTGTGCTTTATTTTTTGGGGAAATTCCTCTACTTAATAATTTTGTCCAGAAAAGAAAAAAAGGAATAAAGAGTAAAAACAACATTAACATCAACAGAAACAAAACAAAACAAAACAAAAGACTAGATCCTGCATGTGTTTTGGTCAACTTGTTAAAAGAAACTAGATCCTAAAATAAGAAAGAAAGAAAAAAATACAATGATAGGATATATCTATCTATATCTATCTATATATTTTATATATATCCTAATATAAAAATTAAAATTAAGAAAATAAAAAGAATTTGAAAAGTAAGAAAATAACTGAATAAATAATACTGAAAGACTAAAGAACAATAACAACAACAAAAAACAAAGAATGCCCTATACTCTCTTCCCTAAGAACTGAAGCTTTGCAGCCTTCTATGCTTAGTAAACTTGATGCAAGGCAGTTGTTTGTGCTGGTCTTCATGGGGAAGGGCCTATTGCTCTATTCTCAGGTACCCTTGCACTTGTGGATATGTGCCTCCCTTGCCAGGGGTCCGGGCTCAATATAAGCACCTCTGATTCCACTATGTGGTGCCGTTTTGCTTCCAGAAGAGCTTTCAGCACTGATGGGCAGGATAGATATATATAACAGTGCCTTGTTCTTTAACCCTGGAGCTGAAAGTTCATGCCCTCCACTCTCCAGTGAGCCCCCAAAGAAAAGCAGTCAATCACTCTTGTCTCCCTAGTTTCCATTAGAACTTATGTTCACCCAGCCTGTGACAGAGCATTTTTACCTCAGGCACATGCCTGAGTTTCAAAACTCAAAATTTTAGGGTCTCCTGAAGCGCAGACCCACACTGTTCTTCTCAGGAGAGGGAGGGGGGTGTCTCGCCATGCTTCTGAATTTTGCTGGGCCACCTCCAGGAAAGTGCTTGCATGGCCATGCAGTAGTTCACAGTTTATGGCAACATAGGACAGAAAGCTGGCACCTAGACTCACTGTTCTCAGCTGGCTTCCCACCCTTATGTCTGAGAACTCTGCCACTCAAAGGTACTACCCATCCTTCTTGAGACCCCCAGGGATCCTGAGACCATGCTGTCACACCTGGGATTCTGCCCCACTTTACCACCTCAGCATCTTTAAGCCAAGGATGTGCCCCCCTGTAGAAGACTTCTAAAAGTTCTAATTTTGGGCTCTGTTGTATAAACAGTATATTTTACAGTAGCCTTGTTAAGCAGGCTCCATCCCCTCTGCAGTATCCTCAGATATATCACCTGGGATTCAAGTCTCTGCACCTCCTACCTTCCAAAAAGTGGTTGCTTTTCTACTTATACAATTGCAGCATTTCTTTTCTTACATCTCCAATTGATTTCTCAGGTGTTCAGAATGTTTTGATAACCATCTAGCTGAATTCGAAGAACCAGACAAACGTGGGGTCCTCTACTCCTCTGCCATCTTAATTCCTTCCCACCCATAGCAGTCAGATCATGTTTTTAAGTTAAATCTGCTATCTCTTTCTTTTAATTGTTTTAGTTAGACCAATTCAAATTATTGATATATTAGGTTTTAAATCTGTCATCTTATTTTTTGTTTCCTTTTTTTTCTATGTTTTTGATTTATATGCTTTATTTTATTTTCCTTTGGGTTACTTGAATAATTTTCAGAATTCCATTTTGATTTATGTATAGTGGTTTTGAGCGTATCTTTTTGTATAACATTTTTAGTGTTTGCTTTTGGTATTACATTTATATACATGTATATAAATTGTCACTGTGTCATCATTTTACCACTTTGAATGAAATATAGAAACTTTATAGCCCTTTATGTCCCTTCATCCTCTTCATTTAAAATATGATTGTTATAAATATTTTCTCCACATATGTTTAGAACAACATCAGACAATGTTATAATTTTTGCATCAACCATTAAGCATAATTTAGAAGACTCAAGAGAAGGAAAATCTATTGTATATAAGCTATATTTTTGGTTACTGTGTTCTTTCTTTCTTTCCTTTCTTTCTTTCCTTTCTCAATGTTCCAAGATTCCTTCTTTTTTAATATGCATATTTTTTTTGTAATTATGCATATTTTTAATTGGAGAACTATTTGTCAATGTATACTATAACACCCAGTATTCATCCTGCCAAGTGCCCCCTTCAGTGCCTGTCACCCAGTGACCCTATCTCCCCGCCCGCCTCCCCTTCCACTATCCCTTGTTCTTTTCCCAGTGTTAGGAGTCTCTCATGTATTGTCACCTGCTCTGATTTTTCCCACTCATTTTCTCTCCTTTCCCCTATAATCCCTTTCACTGATTTTTATATTTCCTGTACGAGTGAAACCATATAATGTTTGTCCTACTCCGATTGACTTACTTCACTCAGCATAATACCCTCCAGTTCCATCCACGTTGAAGCCAATGGTGGGTATTCGTTGTTTCTGATGGCTGAGTTATATTCCACTGTATACATAAACCACAATTTCCTTATCCATCCATATTTCAATGGACAAGGATACATCCACAGTTTGGCTATTGTGGACATTGCTGCTATAAACATTGGGGGGCAGATGTCTCGGCTTTTCACTGCATCTGTATCTTTGGGGTAAATCCCCAGCAGTGCAACTGCTGTGTCATAGCTACCTCTATTTTTAACTCTTTGAGGAACCTCCACACAGTTTCCCAGTGTGGTTATACCACTTTGCATTCCCACCAACAGTGCAAGAGGGTTCCCCTTTCTCCACATCCTCTCCAACATTTGTGGTTTCCTGTCTTGTTAATTTTCACCATTCTCACTGGTGTGAGGGGGTATCTCATTGTGGTTTTGATTTGTATTTCCCTGATGGCAAGTGATGCAGAGCATTTTCTCATGTGCTTGTTGGCCATGTCTATGTCTTCCTCTGTGAGATTTCTGTTCATGTCTTTTGCCCATTTCATGATTGGATTGTTTGTTTCTTTGCTGTTGAGTTTAATAAGTTCTTTATAGATCTTGGATACTAGTCCTTTATCTGATACGTCATTTGCAAATATCTTCTCCCATTCTGTAGGTTGTCTTTTAGTTTTGTTGACAGTTTCTTTTGCCGTGCAGGAGCTTTTTATCTTGGTTAATTCCCAATAGTTCTTTTTTGCTTTTGTTTCTCTTGCCTTCATGGATGTATCTTGCAAGAAATTGCTGTAGCCAAGTTCAAAAAAGGTGTTGCCTGTGTTCTTCTCTAGGATTTTGATGGAATCTTGTCTCACATTTAGATCTTTCATCCATTTTGAGTTTATCTTTGTGTATGGTGAAAGAGAGTGGTCTAGTTTCATTCTTCTGCATGTGGATGTCCAATTTTCCCAGCACCATTTATTGAAGAGACTGTCCTTTTTCCAGTGGATATTCTTTCCTGCTTTGTTGAATATGAGTTGACCACAGAGTTGAGGGCCCATTTCTGGGTTCTCTATTCTGTTCCATTGATCTATGTGTCTGTTTTTGTGCCAGTACCACACTGTCTTGATGATTACAGCTTTGTAGTACAACTTGAAATCCAGCATTGTGATGTCCCCAGCTCCGGTTTTCTTTTTCAATATTCCCCTGGCTATTCAGGATCTTTTCTGATTCCATACAAATCTTATATTATTATTTGTTCTAACTCTGTGAAAAAAGTCCATGGTATTTTGATAGGGATTGCATGAACATGTACATTGCCCTGGGTAGCATAGACATTTTCACAATATTAATTCTTCCAGTCCATGAGCATGGAATATTTTTCCATCTCTTTGTGTCTTCCTCAATTTCTTTCAGAAGTGTTTTGTAGCTTTTAGGGTATAGAACCTTTACCTCTTTGTTTAGGTTTATTCCTAGGTATCTTATGCTTTTTGGGTGCAATTGTAAATGGGATTGACTCCTTAATTTCTCTTTCTTCAGTCTCATTGTTAGTGTACAGAAATACCACGGATTTCTGGGCATTGATTTTGTATCCTGCCACATTGCCGAATTGCTATATGCATTCTAGCAATCCTGGGGTAGAGTCTTTTGGGCTTTCTATGTACAGTATCATGTCATCTGTGAAGAGGGAGAGTTTGACTTCTTCTTTGCCAATTTCAATTCCTTTTATTTCTTTTTGTTGTCTGATTCCTGAGGCTCAGACTTCTAGTACTATGTTGAATAACAGTGGTGAGAGTGGACATCCCTGCTGTGTTCCTGATCTTAGGGAAAAGGCTCCCAGTTTTTTCCCATTGAGAATGATATTTGTTGTGGGCTTTTCATAGATGGCTTTTAAGATGCTGAGGAATGTTCCCTCTATCCCTACACTCTGAAGAGTAAAAGATCAGGAATGGATGCTGTATTTTGTCAAATGCTTTCTCTGTTGTCTATGGAGAGAATCATATGGTTCTTGATTTTTCTCTTGTTAATGTGATCTAGCATGTTGATTGTTTTAGGAGTGTTGAATCAACCTTGCATCCCAGGGATGAATCCCACTTGGTCATGGTGAATAATATTCTTAATGTATTGTTGGATCCTATTGGCTACTATCTTGTTGAGATTTTTTGCATCTGTGTTCATTAGGGATATTAGTCTATAATTCTTGTTTTTGATGAGGTCTTTGGTTTTGGAATTAAGGTGATGCTGGCCTCATAAAATGAGTTTGGAAGTATTCCATCACTTTCTATGTTTCTGAACAGCTTTAGTAGAATAGATATTATTTCTTCTTTAAACATTTGATAGAATTCCCCTGCGAAGTCATCTGGCCCTGGACTTTTGTGTCTTGGGAGGTTTTTGATGACTGCTTCAATTCCCTCCCTGGTTATTGGCCTGTTCAGGTTTTCTATTTCTTTCCATTCCAGTTTTGGTAGTTTGTGGTTTTCCAGAAATGCATCCATTTCTTCTAGATTACCTAATTTATTGGCATATAGCTGCTCATAATACGTTTTTAAAATAATTTGTATTTCATTGGAATTGGTTGTGATCTCTCCTCTTTCATTAATGATTTTATTAATTTGAGTCTTTTTTCTTTTTAATAAGGCTAGCTAATGGTTTATCTATGTTATTAATTCTTTTAAAGAACCAACTCCTGGTTTTGTTGATCTGTTCTATAGTTCTTCTGGTCTCTATTTCATTGAGTTCTGCTCAAATCTTTATTATCTATCTTCTTCTGCTTGGTGTAGGTTTTATTTGCTATTCTTTTTCCAGTTCCTTTAGGTGCAAGGTTAGCTTGTGTATTTGAGTTTTTCCCAGTTTTTTGAGGGATGCTTGTATTGCGATGTATTTCTTCGCAAAAACAGTCCTTTCTTAGGACTGTATCATGAAGATTTTGAACAGTTTTATCTTCATTTTCATTAGTTTCCATGAATCTTGTTAATTCTCTAATTTCCTGGTTGACCCATTCATCTTTTAGTAAGATGCTCTTTAACCTCCACGTGTTTGAGTTTCTTCCACATTTCTTCTTGTGATTGTTTCAAAGCATTATGTTCTGAAAATATGCAGGGGACAAACACAATCTTTTGGTATCAGTTGAGACCTGATTTGTGACCCAGTATGTGGTCTATTCTGGAGAAAGCTCCATGTGCGCTTGAGAAGAATGTGTATTCACTTGTGTTCGGATGGAAATTCTGTATGTATCTGTGAAATCCATCTGGTTCAGTGTATCATTTAAAGCCCCCATTTCTTTGGTGATGTTGTGCTTAGAATATCTGTCATTTGCCGAAAGTGCCATGTTGATGTCTCCTACTATTAGTGTATTACTATCTAAGTATCTGTTTACTTTGGTTATTAATTGATTGATATACTTTGCAGCTCCCACATTAGTATCATAAATATTCATTATTTTTGGGTTCTTGTTGGATAGACCCTTAAAGTATGATATAGTGTCCCCCTTCATCTCTTACTACAGTCTTTGTGATAAACTTTAATTCATCTGATATGAGGATTGCTACCCCAGCTTTCTTTTGAGGACCATTTGAATGGTAAATGGCTCTCCAACTTTTCATTTTCAGTCTGGAGGTGTCCTTAGGACTAAAATGAGTCTCTTGCAGGCAGCAAATAGATGGGTCTTGCCTTTTTATCCAGTCTGAAACCCTGCATCTTTTGATGGGATCATTTTGCCCATTCATGTTCAGAGTAACTATTGAAATATATGAATTTAGTTTCATTGTGATACCTATTCAGTCCCTGTTTTTGTGGATTATTTCTTTGAGCTTCTTCTTTTACAGTGTCCCCCTTAATATTTCTTTCAGAGCTGGTTTGGTGGTCACATATTCTTTTAGTTTCTGCCTATCTTGGAACCTCTTTATCTCTCCTATTCTGAATCATTCCTTGCTGGATAAAGTATTTTTGGGTTCATGTTCTTCTCATTTAGTACAGTGAATATATCCTGCCAGCCCTTTCTGGCCTGCCAGGTCTCTGTGGAGAGGTCTTCTGTTATCTGATATTTCTCCCCATATAAGTTAAGAATCTCTTGTCTCTCACTGCTTTAAAGATTTTCTCTTTAACTTTGGAATTTGCAAGTTTCACTATTAAATTCGAGGTATTGAACTATTATTAATTTTGGGGTGGAGACCTCTCTGGATCTGAATGCCTGTTTCCCTCCCCACATTAGGGAAGTTCTCAGCTATGATTTATTCAAATATGTTTTCTGGCCCTCTGTTCCTCTCTGCATTTTCTAGAACCCCAATTATACATAGATTATTCCTTCTGAGGCTATAATTTATTTCCCTTAACCTTTTCTATGGTCTTTTTTTTCCCTCAGCTTCCTTCCTTGCTTGCTGTCAACTTGCCCACTCTTTCTTCCACCTCATTAACCCTCGTTGTTAGTGTCTCCAGTTTGGATTTCATCTCATTTAATTGATTTTTAATTTCGACCCGATTAGATCTAAATTCTGCAGTCATGAAATCTCTTGAATCCTTTATGCTTTTTTCCAGAGCCACCAGTAGCTTTACAACCGTGCTTCAGAATTGGCTTTCTGGCATTAAATTGTGATCCAAATTCCGTAACTCTTTGGCAGAGAGTACTGTTTCTGCTTCTTTCTTTTGTGGTGAATTCTTCCTTCTAGTCATTTTGCTCAGTGCAGAGTGGCTGTAGGAGTGGACTGAGTCAAGAATATCAACCAGGACCTAAGTAAATTTCACCCTAGATGATTCTGACAAGGTCAGAGATGAGAAAATGGAAACAAAGATCAGAACAGAATAAAACAGAAGGACCAGTAAAGTGAAAATCAAATTTGAAAACAAAGTAGTAAAATAAAAGGCCAAGAATTCCAAAGAAGTAGAAAAAAAAGAAAAAAGAAAAAAAGAAGAGAAAAAAACAAAAGAGGAAATAAAAGAAGAAAAAAGAAAAAAGGGGGGGACTGGGAGATGGTGGTGGTGAAGAAGTTGTAGTGGAGGGAGAATGTAGTCTACCTGAGGGGTCGTAGAGGGTCATCCTCTTGGTTCTGAGTGTATGAAGTTCTGTATGTTAGAAGATGCTCAGTCTCAAATTTATATAAACCAGAAATACTTGTAGAAAGCCCCAACATTGACCCCCAAAACAGAAACGAGATAAAAGAGGGGGACAGAATGTAAATGAAGAGAAAATATAATCTTACAGAATGAACCATCATTGTATTCCACTTGGTTCTGGGTGCATACTAGTCATGTTTTAGAAAGTATTAACTTCTGCCATTGTAGAACAAAATGAGGCAGAGAAAACAAAGAAACATATCTCATATACCTCCCAAAATTAAATTAGTTATGTTGAAGGGAATCAAGAAGTGGGAAATAGATCTAAGACATGTAGTTGTAGAAATATGAAAGTCAAAAAGAAAGAAACTTAAAAATGAAGAGGTGGTAAACTATTGTAGTTAAGGTGGGAAAAGAGAAAAATATATTGGAAATATTTAGTCTGATGTAAAAATGAGTTGTACTGGAATAAGGGGGAACAAGGGGGGGTACCCTCTTGTTCTATATAGTATAAATATCTCGACTTCCCTTGGAACTTTCCAGCACTTCTTGTTCAAGATCTTGCTCTTCCCCTGTTCTTCTAGCTGGTCTTCTGTGGGAGGGGACTGTTGTTCTGATTCTCAGGTGTGTGTACTTGGGGTAAATGCCCTGCCTACTACTGGGTGCCGGGCTCAGTGGGAGTCATTTACCCTGTGAGGCCCCTGTTCCCTGGTGGCCCCGCCCCTCCCAGGATCCCGGTGAAACAAGGAGGGGCAACAACAATGACGATGTCCAGCTTTCCAGCTGTGGAGTCAGCTCTCCGCTAGCAACTTCCGCAGTCTCCCAGTCCGCACTGGACTAGGTGCTCCCAGGGCAGTGCGCTGATCTGCACAGCTTGGGGGCGCCCATTGGCAGGAGCGTCCTCCTCATCCTGTGCCCTCCCCGCCTCCACCTGTCCCAGGAGAGCGCAGGATTGTGGGCTGTGTCGCTCGGCGCCCTGGGATCGGGGCCCTGTGCTGCTGGAATAGTGCTCCCGGGCCGTGGCTCCCAAAGGCAGCAGGGCACAGACCCCTCTGTCTGGAGCCACTCGCCTGACCCACCGGCTTCTCCCTGAGGCCCTGCTGGGTGCACGCTCCAGCCCTTTATGGAGATTGGCCCCAGTGTGTGGCGGAGTTCCCTGCTAAGTGCCTTTTAGTCCGGGAAGAATCCGGTGCGGATTTTTAAAGTTCCTGCTTCTTCGGGGTTGGGCTTTCCTGTCCTGGAGGCTTTCACTGCTGGGCTGTAGCCTGGCTCCTCGCAGTGCCCCTCCTGCAATTAATTCTTTTTTATTTTATTTTTTTTCTGCCTTCCTACCTTGCTAGAAGTGAAAACCCTTCTCTCTGTAGCGTTCTGGCTGTTCTTTCTTTAAATCTCAGGTCTAATTTGTAGGTGATCAGGATGTTTTGAAAGTTATTTAGGTAAGTTGGTGTTGCAGGTGAGTTGAGGTCCCCTACTCTCCCAAGGTTCCTTCTTTTAACATTTTCTTTCTATTTAGAGAATTTCCTTTGGCCATTGTGATAAGTAGGTCTGCTCATCATAAATTCTTAGTTTTTCTGCATCTAAGAATGTCTTGATTTCCCCTTCATTTCTGAGGACATTTCTGCTGGATACAGAATTCAGGGGTGATAGTTTTCTTTCAGTACGTGAAAAGTGTTGTGCCACTTTATTTTGGTATTCATAGTTTCTGATGAGAAGTCTGCTCTTATTAAAATGTTTTTCCCCTATAGATAAGGAATCATTGCTTGTTCTCTACTTTAAAATATTTTTTCTTTGACTTTAGTTTAAGAAGTTTGACTATGCTGTGTGTTGTTTTGGATTTTTTTGTATTTACCATTTTTGAAATTTATTTAGCTTCTTGAACTTGTACATTTATATCTTTTATGACATTTGGGAAGTTTTCAGCCATTATTTCTTTAAGCATTTTTTCATACCCACCCTCCTCCTCCTCTCCTTCCAGGATTTCCTCCAATGGCACAAATATTAGATCTTTTGTTATAGTTCCACAAGTCAGTACAGCTTTGTGTATTATTTTTCACTATAATTTCTCTCTGTTGTTCAGATTGGGTAATTTCTGTTGTTCTGTCTTTAGGTCACCAATTCTTTCCTCTATCCCCTCCATTCTGCTGTAAAGACCATCAATTGAACTTTATATTTTGGTGATTTTATTTGTTTAGTTCTAAAATTTGCATTTTGTTCTTTATATCTTCTATTTCTTTCTTAAGACTTTCTATTTTTCTTGAGTTTATCTATTTTTCTTCATTTACTTCAAGTGTCTTCATAATTGCACATTGAAGCATGATTACAATAATGGTTTATAATATTTGACAGATGATTCTAACATCTGTGTCATCTTGATGTTACCATTTGTTTTACCTTGTTTAATTCAGTTTGAGATCTTCTTGGTTCCTTGTATGATAAGTAATTTTCAGTTGAAGTTGGACATTTTGGCTATTATATTATTAGGCTCTGGATCTTATTTAAACCTGTTTTAGCTGCCCTTTTTTGATACTGATTTGGCAGGGTAAGAGGGATGTCATCTCATTATTTCCAGGTAAGGGTAGACGTCTATATTCCCTATTCAACCTCAATTGACAGTCAAGTTGGGGGAATGAATCTTCATTACTGTTGGTCAAGGGTAGGATTTCCATCTCCTCATTAGGCCTCCACTGATGACTCCCTTGCTGGGAAGGGTGAATGTACCTTGTTACTGTTTCCTATCTGGCTTTCACTAATACTAAAAGTTCCGGGGAGTGGGGTCTCATTTATGTTGGACAGTGGTGAAAAACCCAACTCTCCTCTTAGCTTTCTCTAACATCACCTCAGTGTGGAGGTCATCTTGTTACTCCTGGGAGTGTGTGGAAGCCTAGGCTGCTCAAGTGATTTCTACTATTGGGGGCCTTATAAATGCTGAGGAATGATCAAGTTCCAATTCCTTACATGGTCTTCTCTGTCTGGTGCCACCCAATGGAGGTTTTGGGCGCACTTTATGGCTTTGCAATAGTGGATGCCTTTTTCCCATTCAGCCTTTTCTGGCATGGGTAAATGTGGGGCTACTGTTGTTTTCTATGGCTTTGACTAGAGTATAATGTTAGTTGTCTAAAAGTTTACTGTTGCTAGGCCTTTCTGGTCCTTGGACTAGTGAAAGCAGGCTTCAATTTGTGCTTTCTTTCTGTGTGCACCCACTGGTGTTTCTGAGTTGCTAGATTCTTCATCTCTAAGTCTGAGATATATTAAGCAAAAAGAAAAATCGAGGAACTTACAACATGTTGTTCCTCAGCAACTGAAGTCCCTAGCTGGTCTGTCTTCTTTTCTCCTCCTTCAAGAGTCTTCGTATACTTGTTTTATATATAGTTTTCAGGGTTTTTAGTTGTTCTTAGTGGAGAGAATAGAGAAAAATATATCCACACCATCTTCCAAGAAGCAGAAGTTGTGTGTTATTTTTTTAAAATCAAAGTAATTCATTTGCACAGTTTAAAAAGTTAAGGCATCTATGATAAAAATATGCAGTTCTCTACTCCTTCCTTACATATGCCTGGGTATGACTCTTTGGAAGCAACCACTTTCAACATTTTTAGCTGTTTCTTCTATTATTTACTTCCATGTTTCTAAACAATATGCTCACTCCACTACTTATGGACTTAAAAAATTTAGTATCTATTGATTTTTTGTGGTGGTAGATAAGGATTTAGCTTTCTCATATATTTTACCTCATTTTCTTCATCCTTTCAATATATAGTCATGTCACCACTTTTTCATTAAACTGATATCAGTGTTTATATTGTTACAGTAAATAGTATTCTTTAATTTTTTCCAAGTTGTTCTATCAAATATGCTTCCCACCTGTCCTTTCTCTTCTCTCAAATATTCCATCATATTAACTCATCTTCCATAAGGCTTCTATTCCTAACAATTTCTTTTCCTTGAGGTCCTTTGCTCTCTTTTTCTTATCTGGACTGGTTAATCCCTTAGCCTGTGGTACAAGTGTCATTTCTAGGACTTTTCTGAAGTTTCAGCACTGTGTCCCAGTATAGGCAAAGCTTTCAACATTCATTAGTTGGAACTTTTGTGAATACTTTTATTTTTATTTATTTTTTATTTAAAATTTTTTAAATTTAAATTCAATTTGTCAACATATAGTATAACACCTAGTGTTCATCTTATCAAGTACCCATCATCCAGTTACCTCATCCTTCCACCGACCTTCCCTTTTGCAATCCTTTGTTTGTTTCCTAGAGTCTGTGAATACTTTTTTTTAAAAAGATTTTATTTATTTATTCATGAGAGACACACACAGAGAGGCAGAGACACAGGCAGAGGGAGAAGCAGGCTCCATGTAGGGAGCCCTACGTGGGACTTGATCCTAGGTCTCCAGGATCAGGCCCTGGGCTGAAGGTGGCGCTAAACTGCTGAGCCACCAGGGCTGCCCTCTGTGAATACTTTTAATCTGGATACTCATGTTTTTCAGGTCTGGGAAATTCTCCTATGATATTTCTTTGAAAATTTCTTCTACACTTTCTTTCTCTTTTTTTTCAGGACCTAACATTAATTAGTTGGATAATAGAAGTCTTGGGTTGATTCTGGATGACACTGATTTTTTTTCTATTTTCTGATTCCCATTCATTTTTGTTCTACTTTTGGGGAACTTTCTGTGATTTTATTTCTCATTTTCTATTGAATTTTTATTTTATTAAGTTATATGTATTGATTTTATGTAAAAATGAATTATATTAATTTTTATTAAAGTTTAATTTTTTTAAGTTTCTTACTTTTTTCCTGATTTTTTCATAAGAATTTATGTCTATTTCATGGAAGGTATACTTTTTCATATTTTACAGCTTTTCTCCTATTCTATGAATTATTTTCTTCAGTTTCTTTCTTTCTGTTATTTTTGCTTTTCTCATATGTTGAGGGCTTTCTTCAGTGATATAATGATAATTGGTTACCTGCTTATATGTAGGTTTGATGCTTAAAAGCTAAATGGGGGCTTTGTGTATATGGGCAGGGTGTATAGTCCAAAGAAGTTTACTTCTGATTGTTCAGATAGTTCAGTGAGGACCCAAACTGTCACTATGGAGAGGTCTTTTCTTTTAAGCCATTTTTCTCAAGAGTTGGCTCTTTCAATTACTTGCTTGAGGTTATTATTTTGGTTGTAGGACTTTCTGACCAGTGTAGAGGAAGGGGTATGCATGGGTGTCTGGTCATTTCATATGCAACATTTCAACTTACATTTAACTTTGTATCATCCTCACCCATCATCTTTCCTGCTGTCCCTGATTCCAAAGAGTTTTCAGTTCAGCTTCACCAGTTAATATATCTCCATTGGCTTCTGGCTTACAGCATAGGTTCTGGCTGAGGAAGTTCCGTGAGTATGAGGAGCTGTGTGTGTGTGTGTGTGTGTGTGTGTGTGTGTGTGTGTAGGGGGAAAACTTTGATTATTCCATATATACATTTTCACTCTATCTCATTTTTATACCAGAGCTTCATTCCCACATATTGCCAGAAATTATAACTCTAAGATTTGAGCCTCTCCTGGATTCTGTGAATCTTTTCAGGCATCTTTTCATTAAAATCTCCTCTCTGAATATTTTAAAAGGTTATGAGCTTTTCTATGCTGCGAAATCAATGACCACTCTTTCATCTACTTTGTTTCCTAAAAAATGTCTTTAAATCTTTTATTAGCTGATGTTTCCTACCTTGTTTTCATTATCCTTGTTGGTCCTTCATTCTGATGAAGAAATAAATATGCTTAAAAATATATTCCCATTTTTAATTTTACCATATCCCTAGAACAGCACATTTAACAGTTTAATGTGCATAAGGATCACCAACAGATATTGTTAAATATTCTGATTTAGTTGTTCTGGGTGGGGCCTGAGATTCTCCATTTCCAACAACCTCCAAGGTGAAGCTACCATATTATACATTGACTAATGATAACCTAAAGCATCTAATCGGCCTAAATTCTTTGATTTTTCTTTCTGTCATGTTTGGGAGGCATGTTGAAATTGGTTGGCTACTGTGGAATGTGCATGTGAGAAACTGAATTTGAAAGGCCATAAAAAACAGCCTTTTTACCAAAGGTACTTTTCCCCCTTTTAACCAAAGGTACTAATATTAGGAAACTTTATCTATAGTTTCCAACACCCTGAAATGTTCTCATATTGACTATTATCTACCTTTTTTACTTTCAAATATACTATATATCTGTGGAAGGCATTTTTCCAGCTTTAGTGAGATATAATGTATGTATTATATTATATATATTTAAGGAATACAATGTGATAATTTGATATACATATATATTATAAGATGATTACTATGATTACTATGATAAGGTTAGTTAACACATCCATCACCTCATGTATTTACCATTTTTTATATATGGTGAGAACATGTAAGATCTACCCTCTTAGCAACTTTCAAGTATACAGTAGAATATTGTTAACTGTAGTCACCATACTGCACATTATACCCCCAGAACTTATTCATCTTCTAGCTGGGAGTTTGTATTTTTCAACCACTGTCACCCATCACCTCCTCCACAGCCCCTGGCAGTCACCTATTTCTGAGTTTTTTTTTAAGATACCAAATTTAAGTGAGATTATATAGCATGTCTTTCTCTGTCTGACTTATTTTGTTGACCATGATGTCAATGTTATTACAAATGGCAGGATTGCTTTTTTATGGATAATAATACTACATTGTATATTTATGTCACATATTTGAAATCCATTCGTCCATTGAAGGATACTTAGTTTATTTCTGTGTTTTGCCTATTTTAAATAATTCTGCAATAGATGTGGGGGTGCAAATAAGTCTTTGAGATAGTGATTCCATTTCCTTTGGATATATACCCAGAGAATTCCTGGACATAAGGTAGTTCTTTTTTTTTTTTAATTTGAGGAACCTCCATAGTGTTTTCCACAGTGGTTGTGCTAATTTAAATTCCCACCAGCAGTACATGGGGTTCCCTTTTCTCCACATTCTTGCCAGCACTTGTTATCTATTTTTGATTATAGCCACTCTAACCTGTACTAGATGATAATTTATAATTTTGGTTTGCATTTCCCTGATGAATAAGTGATGTTGGGCACCTTTTCATGTACTGTTGGTTATTTCTATATTTTCCCTGGAAAACTGTCTATTCGGGTCCTTTGCTCATTTTTAAAATTGAATTTTTGTTTTTGTTTTATTTTGTTTGCTATTGAGTTGTAGGAGTTCCTCATATATTTTGAATAATAATGTCTTATCATGTATATGGTTTACAAATATTTTGTTCCATTCCATATGTTGCCTTTTTTATTATGTCGCCTGTTTATTTTTGCTGTGCAGAAGCTTTTAGTTTGATGTAGTCCCTCTTGTTGATTTTTCCTTTTGTTGCTTGTAACTTTGTTTTTTTTAAATAATAAATTTATTTTTTATTGGTGTTCAATTTGCCAACATACAGAATAACACCCAGTGCTCATCCTGTCAAGTGACCCCCTCAGTGCCCGTGACCCATTCACCCCAACCCCCTGCCCTCCTCCTCTTCCACCACCCCTAGTTTGTTTCCCAGAGTTAGGAGTCTTTATGTACTTTTGGTGTCTTATAAAAAAAAAATCTTTGCCACGACTTATGCCAAAAAGCTTTTCCTCTATTTTCATCTAAGAATTTTATGGCTTCAGGTCTTATGCTTAAATCTTTATTCATTTCAGGTTAATTTTTGTGAGTGGTGTAAGATAGGGATCTGATTTCATTCATGTGCAGGTAAATATCCAGTTTTCTCAATGCCATTGTTGAAGGGACTATTTTTCCCCATTGAGTATTTTTGGCTTCCTTGTCAAATATTAGTTGACCATCTATATGGGTTTATTTCTGGGCTCTCAATTTTGTCCCATTGGTCCATGTGTTTGTTTTTATTTGTGTACCGTACTGTTTTGATTATTATAGCTTTGTAATACTATTTGAAATCAGGAAGTATGATGCCTCCAGCTTTCTTTTTCTTTCTCAGGATTGTTTTGGCTATTTTTGTTTATTCCCATAAAATTTTAAGATTGTGTTTTTTTTCCTGTGAAAAATGCCATTGTGATTTTGATAGGGATTACACTGAATCTATGGATGGCTTTGAGTAGTATGGAAATTTTAACACTATTAGTTCTTCTGATCCATGACACAGAATATATTCCCATTAATTTGTGCCTTCTTCAATTTCTTTCATCAAAGTCTTATACTTTTCAAGTGAGATCTTTTACTTCCTTGCTTCAGTTTATTCCTAAGTACTTTATTGTTTTTGATGTTATTGTTAATTGGATTGTTTTCCTTTTTTTAAAGATTTTTTTAAATTTATTTTTCATTGTTGTTCAATTTACCAACATACAGAATAACCCCCAGTGCCCGTCACCCATTCACTCCCACTCCCCACCCTCCTCCCCTTCTACCACCCCTAGTTTGTTTCCCAGAGTTAGCAGTCTTTACATTCTGTCTCCCTTTCTGATATTTCCCACACATTTCTTCTCCCTTCCCTTATATTCCCTTTCACAATTATTTATATTCCCCAAATGAATGAGAACATATAATGTTTGTCCTTCTCCGACTGACTTACTTCACTCAGCTAATACCCTCCAGTTCCATCCACGTTGAAGCAAATGGTGGGTATTTGTCATTTCTAATGGCTGAGTAATATTCCATTGTATACAAAAACCACATCTTCTTTATCCACTCATCTTTCGATGGACACTGAGGCTCCTTCCACAGTTTGGCTATTGTGGACATTGCTGCTAGAAACATCAGGGTGCAGGTGTCCCGGCGTTTCATTGCATCTGTATCTTTGGGGTAAATCCCCAACAGTGCAATTGCTGGGTCGTAGAGCAGGTCTATTTTTAACTCTTTGAGGAACCTCCACACAGTTTTCCAGAGTGGCTGCACCAGTTCACATTCCCACCAACAGTGTAAGAGGGTTCCCTTTTCTCCGCATCCTCTCCAACATTTGTGGTTTCCTGCCTTGTTAATTTTCCCCATTCTCACTGGTGTGAGGTGGTATCTCATTGTGGTTTTGATTTGTATTTCCCTGATGGCAAGTGATGCAGAGCATTTTCTCATATGCATGTTGGCCATGTCTATGTCTTCCTCTGTGAGATTTCTCTTCATGTCTTTTGCACATTTCATGATTGGATTGTTTGTTTCTTTGCTGTTGAGTTTAATAAGTCCTTTATAGATCTTGGAAACTAGCCCTTTATATGATATGTCATTTGCAAATATCTTCTCCCATTCTGTAGGTTGTCTTTGAGTTTTGTTGACTGTATCCTTTGCTGTGCAAAAGCTTCTTATCTTGATGAAGTCCCAATAGTTCATTTTTGCTTTTGTTTCTTTTGCCTTCATGGATGTATCTTGCAAGAAGTTACTGTGGCCGAGTTCAAAAAGGTCAATGTTACCCAGGGCAATATACACGTTTAATGCAATCACTATCAAAATACCATGGACTTTCTTCAGAGAGTTAGAACAAATTATTTTAAGATTTGTGTGGAATCAGAAAAGACCCCAAATAGCCAGGGGAATTTTAAAAAAGAAAACCATATCTGGGGGCATCACAATGCCAGATTTCAGGCTGTACTACAAAGGATGGTCATCAAGACAGCGGGGTACTGGCACTAAAACAGACACATATATCAATGGAACAGAGTAGAGAACCCAGAAGTGGACCCTGAACTTTATGGTCAACTAATATTCAATAAAGGAGGAAAGACTATCCATTGGAAGAAAGACAGTCTCTTCAATAAATGGTGCTGGGAAAATTGGACAGCCACATGCAGAAGAATGAAACTGGACTACTCTCTTTCACCATACACAAAGATAAACTCAAAATGGATGAAAGATCTAAATGTGAGACAAGATTCCATCAAAATCCTAGAGAAGAACACAGGCAACACCCTTTTTAAAGATTTTATATTTAAGCAGTATCTATACCCGACATGGGGCCTGAACTCACAACCCTGAAATCAAGAGTCTCATGTTCCTCTGAGCCAGCAAGGTACCCTTGGATTGTTTTTTTATTTTATTTTTTTATTTTTTTTATTTTTTTTAATTTTTATTTATTTATGATAGTCACAGAGAGAGAGAGAGAGAGAGGCAGAGACACAGGCAGAGGGAGAAGCAGGCTCCATGCACCGGGAGCCTGATGTGGGATTCGATCCCGGGTCTCCAGGATCGCGCCCTGGGCCAAAGGCAGGCGCCAAACCGCTGCGCCACCCAGGGATCCCGGATTGTTTTTTTAAATCTTTTTTTCATACTTTGTTATTAGTGCATAAAAACACAACTGATTTTTTTAGATTATTTATTTATTTATTCATGAGCAACACAGAGAGAGAGGTAGAGTCACAGGCAGAGGGAGAAGCAGGCTCCATTCAGGGAGCCTGACACAACTGATTTTTATATGTTGATTTTATATCCTGCAACTTTAAGTTTTTTGGTGTAATCTTTAAGGTTTTCTATATATAATATCATGTCATATGCAAATAGAGGAAATTTTACTTTTTCCTTTCAATTTGGATGACTTTTATTTTTTTTTTCTTGCCTAATCACTCTGGCTAAGACTTCCAGTGCTATGGTGAATATAAATGGTAAAAATGGATGAATACTTTTGTCTTGTTCCTGACCTTAGAGGACAGATTTCATCCTTTCACCACTGCATATGATGTTAGTTGTGGGTTTGTCATATACAGTCTTTATTATATTGAGGCACCTTCCTTCAGTACTCACATTTTTTTTAGCATGAAATGATAGTGAATTTTGCCATATGCTTTCTCTACATCTACTGAATCATATGATTTTTATCTTTCATTCTTTTAATGTAATATGTCACATTCATTGATTTGTATATGTTGTATCATCCTTGTAGCCAAGGGATAAATCCTACTGTATCATGGCATATGATCATTTTATTACTTTTATTTTAATTTTTCTGGCATATGATCCTGTTAATATACTGTTGAATTTAGTTTGCTAGTTATTTTGTTGAGACTTTTTACATGTATATTCATCAGGGATGTTGGCTGTTCGTTTTTTTTTCCTCATGCTGTCCTTATTTGGCTTTTCTGTCAGAGTACTGCTGATCTCATACAATATGTTTGAGAGTGTTCACTCCTCTTCAATTTTTTGAAAGAGTTTGAAAAGAATTGATGTTATTTCTTCTTTAGATATTTGTTAGAATTCACCTGTGAAGCCATCTGGTTCCAAGTTTTCTTTGTTGGGAGATTTGATTACAGCTTCAATTTTCTTAGTCATAATTGGTCTCTTCAGAATTTCTATTTCTTTATGATTCAGTCTTTCTAGGCTGCATATTTCTAAGAATTTATCCATTTCTTTTAGGTTGCCCAATTTTTTGGTTTATAATTGTTCATAGTAGCCTCTTATGATCCTTTGTACTTCTGTAATATCAGTTGTAATGTCTTTCATTTTTTATTTTATTTCTCTCTCTTTTTTTCTTGGTTAGTCTAGCTAGAGGTCTCTTAATTTTCTTTATCTTTTCAATAAGCCAACTCTTAGTTTTATAATCTTTTCTGTTGCTTTCTATTCTATATTTCATTTACTTCTGCTTTAATCTTTATTATTTTTTCCTTCTGCTAACTTTGGGCTTAGTTTGTTCTTCTTTTTCTAGTTCCTTGAAGTGTAAGGTTACGTAGTTTGTTTAAGATCTTTCTTTTTCCTAATGTAGATATTTATAGCTATAAACTTCTGTTTTTTTTCCTTCATCTTATAAATTTTGGTAGGAATATTTTAAAGGACAAGAAAATATTATAATACTATATATTTTAAGAAAACATGCTACAGTATCCTTTTAAAATGTCCAGTCAATAGTTCTATGTCCTGATTGTGGTGACAGTTACTCAAATCTATACACGTGATAAAATTTTATAGAGCTGTATGCCAAAAAATACATATAAAAACTGGTGAACTTCAAATAAGGTTTGTACCTTAGTTAATAGTATTATAGCAATGCTAATATCCTGGTTCTGACATTGTACTATGGTTATGTAAGATATTAACATAGGTAGAGACTGAGTGAAAGGTACACTGGAAATCTATAATTTTTACAATTTATTGTGAGTCTTAAACTCTTTCAAAATAAGATGGTATTCAAAAAGTCCATTCGAATGAAAAGATGTTCAACATCACTCATCATCAGGGAAATGCAAATCAAAACTACAATGAGATATCACCTCATACTTGTCAGAATGGCTAACATCAACAATACAAGAAACAAGAAGTGTTGGTGAGGATATGAAAAAATGTAACAATCTTGCACTGTTGGTTGGAATGTAAACTCATGTAGCCACTGTGGAAAACAGTATAGAGGTCCCTCAAAAAGTTAAAAATAGAACTGCCTCCCAATCTAGTAATGACACTACTGGATATTTACCCCCAAAATACAAAAACACTAATTTAAAAGGATACACACACCCCTATATTTATAGCAGCATTATTTACAATAGTCAAATTATGGAAGAAGTCCAAATGCCCATCAACAGATGAATGGATAAAGAAGGTGTGGTACACATACACAATGGAATATTATTCAACCATAAAAAGAAAGTAATATTCCCATTTGCAACAACATGGATGGAACTAGAGACTATAGTGCTAAGCAAAATAAATAAGCCAGAGAACGATAAGTACCGTATGATATCACTCATATGTGGAATTTAAGAAACAAAAAAATAAAAAAGCAAACAAAGGGAAAAAATAAAGACAGACCAACCAAGAAACAGACTCTTAGCTATAGGGAACAAACTGATAGTTACCAGAGAGGAGGTGGGGGAGTAGGTAAAGTAGATAATGGGGTCTAAGGAGAGGGTTGGGTAAAATAAATGATTGGGATTAAGGAGTGCACTTGTGATGAACACTGCGTGATGTATTGAATTGTTGAATTAGTATGTTGTAAACCTGAAACTAATATAGCAGTGCATGTTAGTGCTCGCTTCGGCAGCACATATACTAATAAAAGAACCATGCATGTTAGCTACTGGAATTTTTAAAAAGTCCATTCAAGAGATAAAACAATTAAAGGAGGAAGTAAAGAACTCTACAAATTTCACCGTTGAGAAATATTACTATTAAGATTTTGAGCAACGTTTTCCCTGATATCCCTATATTTATCAAGCACTTCTTATATGCCAAGAAACCCTCTAAGAACTTTATGTATGTTATCTCATCAATTTCTTACAATAGCCCTTAGTGGTCCATACCATTATTATGCTCATTTTGCAGTGAAGAAACCAAAGCTGAGATAACTTGTCTAAGGCCATATAACTAGTAAATTTCAGAACTAAAATGCAAGCTGGGGTGTGCTTGATGCCTAAATTTAAGTATTCTTTTCTTCGCTGTATTAATTATTCTAACAATGCCATGTTGATCACACCTGCCTTGTCTTCTTCCAAGTACTAGAACGTGACCTTCCTGAAATTTGGATTTATTGTTCCAGAGAGCTACCTCAATGGTTCCCATTAGGATGACTTCACACCACCCAATCTGCTTGTTCAGTCTTAGCATATATTATAACTTTATAAATTCTCCACATTTATTTTATTTTATTCTAATCTTTATTTTGACTTCCCAAGTTAGTCCTATATCTTTTTTTCTCTACAAAATAGGTGCCAAGAATTTTCAGCACTTATAGAATTTGGTACTAACATGTTTCCCTTTGGCTTATATATTTATAACTTTTCACTTTGTCTGATTTTAGCTTCTCTGGCCTTCTGTGCATCCTACCAGAATGATTTCATCTGAAAAATATTTAATTGGTTATATATAAACCATTCCCTTTTTGTCTTTAGACTTTTGCTTCTTTCAAACATGGAATCAATTTCTATAAGAGAGGTGTGGCAGGCCACATATAATGGTAGCCTTTTCTTGCCTCACTATTCAGTTTCTTTCCTTACCTACCCATTGCTATGTACTATATTCTTCGATTTCATTGGTATATCTGGCATTTCATTTCTCTGTAAGAGTTTGAGAAGGAAATCATATACCAAAGCCTTTTTTTTTATCCAGACACATTTCACAGCCTTTGACATTTAAAAATTTCAGATAAATTCTAATCCTTGTCAGTCAAATATTGCCTATCCCTTTATTGCTGTGCTTTGAGAAGTATGAATTCTGCCAGTTTCAGCACCTTCTGCAGCTAGATTCCTTGTGTCACCTTGACGGCCATTTCCCCTTCCTCCCAGGTGCCACTGAAAACAGCAGCCTTCAAAGCTTTGCTGAAACTTCTATCCTCCAATGTTGTATTGAACTCAGCAGTGAGACTGGCAGGGCTGATAGCATTTCTCTTTTTCAACAACTGGATCCTGCTGCTCACTTCTGGAGCCATCATGTTAGCTCTTCTATTAGCTGTCTTTTTCTTCTTTGATTGATACCTCAACATAAGACCATGGTCCTTCCTTTCTGCTCCAAAAATAATTCTGAAAAGAACTCCATGATCAAAATTTCTCATTTTGCATTTCTGTCCATTTTGTCCATTAAGGCCATCACCAGAAAGTATTCTCTCTTACTCATCCATTCTCAAATATTCATAGGTCCTGTCTTTAGTTTTGCTTAGCTTTCCCTTCTTGTCTCCTTGACTCTGTATATAAATATATAAATTCTTCTTACTCTTTGGTATTTCTTGTTTTGCTTTTGCCTTTTCTTTCTCTACTCTTCATTAAACACAACCTTTTTTTTTTTTTTTTTTTTGGAATTTGTGCTTGACTCTATAAAGCCGTTGGCTGGACTCTTTCCTTGAAATATTTTGTAGGTCATTCCTGTCATATCCTGAAAGTGGCATAAAACTTCTGAGAATTTATTCCGAGGAGATAGTAATACATGTGCATGAAGATGTATGTATGTATAAAGTTTTTAGCACAATAATATTTAAATTGTGAAAAACTAAGGATAACCAAAATTTCTATCAATAAGGGAGTAAATAAATTTTGGTACAGTCTTTTTTTTTAATTTATGATAGTCACACACACACACACAGAGGTAGAGACATAGGCAGAGGGAGAAGCAGGCTCCATGTGTCGGGAGCCCGACGTGGGATTCGATTCCGGGTCTCCAGGATCACGCCCTGGGCCAAAGGCAGGCGCTAAACCGCTGCGCCACCCAGGGATCCCTTGGTACAGTCTTATAATAAAATACTAAATATGCACTTGAAGTGATAATGTAGAGTTATATTTACTGACATTGAAAGATTCTGTAATATTTATTGAGTGAAAAGGCAGGTTAAAAACTAAACTATGGTATGTATGCTATATTTGTTAAACAGTGGTGATTCTAGTTAGGCAGATTTGAGTGTAAATATTGGCTTCATCATTCACTAGCTGTCTGACTTTGGGCAAATTATCAACTTCCCCATATCTCGAACTGCACATTTGTAAAATAGGGATAATAATAGCACCTACCGCATAGGGTTATTTGTAAGGATTAAATGATGTAATTCATATTAAGTGCTCAGAACAGTGACTGGTAATTATTTCCAGTATTTGAAACAAATAAAAATGTATATGAAAGTGCTTGCTTTAAGGGTGGAAAGTGATTGAGAGATCACATATTGGCAAATATCAAAATGTATTATGGCTTTGTAATGATGCTATTGAGTATGGGGGAAATGTCTCCTAAATTCTGAAATATTTTATCTCTAAGGAATGCCACATAAAGTTGGGAGGAGGGATCCCTGGGTGGCGCAGCGGTTTAGCGCCTGCATTTGGCCCAGGGCGCGATCCTGGAGACCCGGGATCGGATCCCACGTCGGGCTCCCAGTGCATGGAGCCTGCTTCTCTCTCTGCCTGTTTCTCTGTCTCTCTCTATCTCTCTGTGTGACTATCATAAATAAATAAGAAAAAATTAAAAAAAAATAAAGTTGGGAGGACTTCCTCTCCTAGTGAGGGATGGAGGCAAGGTTATTTTTGTCCATAGGAACTTACAGATGTTTCCTCAAAACTCAGCACTACAACATCTCATCCCTTAGACAAAATTGTACCTTAAGTAGTTTCTTCTGTGCTGTCTTTCATATTCCTTCCCTTTTTATACTGTCTAATCAGAAACCAGGGATTTCAGTATCATCATGGAACAAAATGAGTAATGGTAGGGATTTCTGAGGGTTTGTGTCAGATAAGCTAGCAGGTGGGATAGAGTTTTATGTAAGGAAACCTTTGAGTGCTGCACCTCACCATACTTCCCCTGTGTGTAAGGAAGACAACTTCAACTATTTTGATATTTGAAGATGTTACCATAGCTAAAGAGGCTTGTCACAGGAGATATTCATAGAGCATTCAGCCCAACTTCTTGAGCAGGCTCCAGAACCTTAGGTGAGAGAATGGGTCTTCCTCGTTTTTTCAGTGTTCTTGATTTGGTTAAATTCTTTCCTTATTCAATTTCCTAGAACTTAACAGTTTCCAGACTTTACAGTTCCAGTTCTTTTTTAAAGATTTTATTTATTTATTTATTTGACAGAGAACACAACCAGGGGGAGTGGCAGAGGGAAAGGGAGAAGTTGCTGAGTGGGGAGCCTAATGTGGGGCTTGGTCCCAGGCCCCTGGGATAATGGCCTGAGCCAAAGGCAGATACTTATCAGACTGAGCCACTTAGGTGCCTCAAAAGTTATAGTTCCTTAAATTGAACTGTTCTGACACATTCATTTTTAGGGAACAAATTATTGTATTAAAAATAGTACTTTTGTCTAATCATCTGTAATTAGAAGTTTCCAAAGGGATAAGAAATGTACAACTAGTGCTCAAAGTGGATATGGTGGGTATATGTTGATTTCTTGAATATTTTTCTTATTGAAGGATGGTTGACACATCATTAGTTTCAGGTGTACAACATAGTGATTCAACAAGTCTATATAGTATGCTATGCTCACCACATGTATAGGTACCATATGCTATGCTCACCATAAGTATAGCTACCATCTGTTACCATATAACACTTACAATACTGTTGATTATATTCCCTATGCTCTGCCTTTCATCCCTGGGACTTATTCATTCCACACTGGAAGCCTGTACCTCCCATTCCCCTTCACCCACATTTTCCATCCCCTACTCCCCTCCTTTCTGGCAACCATCAGTTTGTTCTTGGTATTTATGAGTCTGTTTCTGCTTTTTGTTATTTGTTATGTTTTTTAGATTACACATATAACTGAAATCCTATGGTAGTTGTCTGACTTATTTCACTTAGCTTAATACCCTTTATGTCCATCCCTGTTGTTGCAAATGGCAAAAATCTCATTTTTTATGGCTGAGTATATTCCACTGTATGTACATTCCATACCTTCTTTATCTATTCATCTACTGATAGAAATTTGGGTTGCTTACATATCGTAAGTAGCCAAGAGTATTGGGTATTTCTTTGAGTAAATACCCATCAGTGGAATTATTGGATCATAAGGTATTTCTATTTTTAATGTCTTGAAGAACTTCCATACTGTTTTCAAAAGTGGCCATACATTCTCACCAACAGGGCATGAGAATTCCTTTTTCTCCACATCCTTGCCAACACTTGTTATTTCTTGACTTTTTTATTTTAGCCATTCTGATATGTGTCAGGTGATATCTTACTGTGGTAAGATGATGAATGATGTCGAGTATCTTTTCATGTGTCTGTCAGTCATTTGTATATTTTCTTTGGAAAAATGTCTGTTCAGGTCTCCTGCCCATTTTAAGTTGGATTATTTGTTTTGTGTGTAATTTCCTGAACATTCTTTAAAAATATATGTCAGGGGATCCCTGGGTGGCTCAGTAGTTTAGCACCTGCCTTTGGCCCAGGGCGTGGTCCTGGAGTCCCGGGATCAAGTCCCACATCAGGCTCCCTGCATGGAGCCTGCTTCTCCCTCTGCCTGTGTCTCTGCCTCTCTCGCTCTCTCTCTGTGTCTCTTATGAATAAATAAATAAAATCTTTAAAAAAATAAAAAATAAAATAAAAACATATGTCAAAGAAACATGAATTGGTTGAAGATACATACAGTATCAAGTGATGAAAATTCAGTGTCACATATAAGTTAAGCTTCATTCTTCAGGTATTCAATAAGCATTGTGGTATCTACAATGTAAGAGGCATAGTCCTAGACTCAGTGAGCTGAATACATAGCTGAAAAAGGTACAGTACCTGTATAATCTGTTGGGGGCTATAAGACATATGTCCATAGGTAGAATGTGTTACAGAGCCAAGGAAACTAATAGTTCTAGGAGCTCAAGAGGAGAGACTGATCTCTTCTGATTGAAAGATTTATGGAGGGGATACCATTTGGACAACATCTTGAAAGACAAGTGAGGAGTAGTATTTCCAATGGAGAAAATGGCATTAGCAAAGACATGGATTCTGGAAAGAAGTTTTTTTTTTTTTTAAAAAAGAGAATTATGATTGGTACAATTGGATAGGAGGGGGAAAATGACTAGAAAGGTTGAATCATAGAACGTCTGGCCTTGAAGTTTCATTTGAGATAATTTAATCTGTCCCTCTTATTTTATAGGTGGAGAAACATGCAACTTGTTCAAAGTAATCAAGCTGGTTTGTAGTAGTTTGGCATTATAGCTTTAGATGTTAAGTAAAAGATATTTCAATTTATTTGATAGTCGGCAGAAAACCTGGGGGTTTTTGATCAGTGGGCTGATAACAGCAGATATAATAATAATAGCTTATACTTATTGCATGTTTACTATGTACCAAGCCTGGGGCTAACTTGCATGTGATATCTCATTTACTTCACTCTGGGAGATAGATACTGTTATTAGCCATATTTGAAAGATGAACAAAATAATGTTCTTTTAGGTTAAGTGAATTCTCCAAGCTCACAGAGCTCATAAATAGCAGAGCTGAGATTTGAACCCAGTAGTCCTCCAAAGTCTAAGCCCTGAATGACTATACTAAACTACCATCAAAATGTTGCATTAGGAAGTGGCAGTAGGCCAGAGGATGAATAGGAAGAGAAGAAAGAATAGATATAGGGGGTTATTCTGTATGTTAGTAAATTGAACACCAATAAAAATAAATTAAAAAAAAGAAAAAAAAAAGAAAAAAGATAGAAAAAAAAAAAAGAATCGATATAGGAAAACCAGATAGGAGACCACTGTAGTATTTCAGGAAAGAGGTGATTAGGCCCAAATTATAGGTGGGAGTTATTGGGATGGAAGAAAGGGAGAGGCCCAAGAAGTATTTTAAAAGAAAACTTGATAGATTGGATCAACTGTTGGGAGGGAGGAAAGAAGTTATTAGGAAACTCTCTGAGTCAAGAGAGTGTGATGATTTCCAAAGGAAAAGAATGCAAGTTTAAAAACCATCAATAGAAGTATAATAGCTAGAGAAGGAAACATAACAGCTTTGCCTTAACAGCTATGGTGAAGCCAAATTTAAAGAATCCAATTCTGAGACTTGAGGAGATTGATAAACTGAAACATATTTAAAAAAGGATGATTAGGATGGTGAAAAGACTTGATGGCTACCAGTCATAAGTAAATAGGGCCTGATTAATTTGGAGAAGAGAAGGCATAGGGATGGTCATGATAACTATTTTCAGATGTCTGAAAGACTGTTATAGAGAAGTAAAAACAGATTCCATTTTTTGTAAGGTATCATGAAGCAGAAGCAGGGCCAACTGGAAGAAGGAATCAGGAGAGATATTTTGGGCACAATATAAGTAAGAAATATACAGAAGTGGGAACTGTGCTGATAGGGAAAGGCACAGTTAAAGGTGTTGGTGAATGAATGCTTTGGAAAAGTGGTTAGTCTGGCTCTGGCTATGGAATGATCTAAGAATCACCTAATGACAATTTGTTGAGAATGCTGGAAAGGAGATTCCAGTAATAGGTGGCTAGACAAGGTAAATTTCAAGGATTCTTCCAACACCGAGATTCTTTGGAATTGTGGTTGGAGAAAGTTTGAGAACTTAAAACTCTGGCATTTGTTCTCAAGCATGATGAACTAGAGCAGGGACTTGTGGACCAAGTCTCTGGAAAGACAGTATATCTATTAAGTATGGGTAGTCCTGAAATTGAAAAGAGATAACTCAGGCAGATTCTTTCCAGTGACCAAATTGTATACCCAGAAAAGAATGGTGCTACTCTAGATTTAGTCTCTGAGTTGGCCAAAGTCATTTCCAGGACATGACAAAATGAGATGAGTCTTTTGGATCTTATTTTTGGGGGTGCCTCAGTGGCTGCTCATAGAAACAAGGAACTGATTCACTCACACATCAAAAGGTAGAAAGAGGTGCAAATATCCAATGGGTACAAAACCATGTTATTTCCAACAGTATGCAAAGTTAGGACTAGGGCAGGTGGGCTGGAAATAACACTCTCCTGCCTTTTCCCTATCCATCCTCAAACTCTGCCAACTCTTCACCTTTGAATCAGGGGAGTGCTTGTGCACATATTTTGATTTGCCTCATGTCTTACCCTTAAAGTTATTGTTCCATATCTTCTTCTGATCTCAAAAATGGTCAGAATCATAAAAGATCTTTGCAGGAATAATTTGCTGTTTGGTTCGTGGATCTCTCTGGAGCAAAGAGGATAAATAGGTTTTATATTCGGGGTCAATTCTGATTGGGTAGAAATGGCTGCATAAGGCACTACTAGAAGTCATTTGAGGTCTCATCTGAGCACAGCAGGAAAGAAGGCCATGATCGATTAATGATGTCTGCTCTGTAGGTATAGGATGGGGGATTGACAGAATGCGTGAATCAAAAATGTACTATCCCTAGAGGAGAAAGTTGTAGATTTCTGCCAAAAACTATTATTATCTGCACCTTGCTAGGTCAAAGGGCTAAAACACATGACTACTAATCCCTAATCGTCATGTATTTTCTGGCTATCAGCATTAGATATAACTTGCGCCTTGATTCTGGCCAAAGTATTATTTCCTGACTGTAGTTAAAGCTGAGTCCTGGCCCTGACCACAGATTGAGCCCCATTCTGGCCAAAATTTGCACCTAAACTCCAGAAAACTATTACACAAATGATCATTATCAGATGGGTTAAGGTAAACCCATTCTCATCACTGGAGACACAGTTCAAGGCCTATGCTTTACTAGAGGTGGGTCAGTAGCTGTGCTTTTTGTCTGTGAATGGCAGCGCTTTATTGATACAGCAATATGCTTGTCAGTGTTTCTTCCCCAATAATCCAAATGCAGAGAGCACAAATGCTTTATTGCCATGGGAGACAGTCTTTTTTTTTTAATGGAAAGAAAAAAATGAAACTCAAGTAAAAGAAGTAATTTCCCGTGACTGTGAAAACATAAAGCAAATGCCTGAACATGATTTTAAATGGGTCTGTGAATGTGGCTGATGGAAGGAAGCTTTCTTTCTTGGAAAGGACATATACAGTGAGTGCTGCTGGGTACAGAGCACATTAAGGTGCCAGGAAGCCAGGAACCATGTACTGCAAGTCAGTTTCTATTAAATTAATAGACTTCATACAGCTACCAATTCTGGTCTGGATAAATGAGTTTTTAGAATAATAATTTCTTAAAAATCATGTAGTGACTTGATAAGGTAGTAATAAAACTGTCAGAGTCTCCACTTTGACTGAAGCTGGGTTCTAATAGGGGATTTAAAAAATATCTAAATATTTCAGAATGTGGGGAGAGGAGGATCCAAGGAATTAGACCTCCATTTGATCTCTGTACTGGGGCAGGAGAGGTGGGGCCTTTGGAATATATGAAAGCAGCTCTGTCCAATAGAATTTTCTGTAATAATTGAAATATTTTGTTTCTGCATTATCCAATACAGTAGCCACTGACAACCTATGGTTATTGAGCACTTGAAATGTGGATAGTGTGACTGAGGAACTTAACTTTAAATTCTATTTAATTGTAATTCATTTAAAATTAAATTGCTATAGGTGGCTAGTGGCTACCATATTGCACAGCACAGCATAGAATTTAGGTCAATTTCCAGATCCCAAAGCAATAAAAGTGTAAGGAAAAGAGAACAACTAGAAAATCCATATGTCTAAGCTCAGTTTATATCTCTATCGAGAAGAATAGGCTTTTGTTAGCTTTAGATAGACCCTTCACCTTGATTTTAGATGAGAGCATGCCAATATTTGTGGAGCATGTGTCTCTGTGATCAATCTAAGGATGTGGAAAGTTCAAACATATTATCCTTTACTAATGAGCATTAATGATTTTAATGAAAGTAATGCATCTTGTGTAAAGCAGAGAAATAAATATTTCACAAGAGAAATGTAAATAAGATTTTGATTAAAGAATCTGCTAATGTTTCTTCTGTTCTGTGGATATAATAACTAGAGGTTCGTCTTTATATGGGACATTTATAATTCAGTTAAAGCCAAAAACTTAACGTCTATTTCAATATCATACTATTGGTGACTTGGACTACAGAATGAAACAGGAAAAAATGATATACCATAAACCAAATGAATGTCTTTGGGTGTAGTTTGGCTAATGAAGCAGAACTTAGACTTGATTAGCTTCCATTTATCCTACTGTTCCTTTAATTATTAAAATTTTGAGGCATAGCTCTTGAATTTGCAACTTGTTTCCTATGTGCTGCCTTTATGCCTTTTAATTTTCCCCACTTTATCATAGTGCATTCATTCAATACTACCTTTATGCTTTTTAATTTTCTCCACTTTATCATAGTGTATTGATTCAAATAACTTGAAGAAGTCTACTGTAGCTGGTGCATTGATTATAATGGGGTATGATAAAAATAATAGCAGGGCGAGATTATGAAAGGCTTTGAAGCCATGTTGAACTATTTAGACTTTATCCTAGGAGCAGTGGGAATAACATGAGGTTTTTAGAAATGAACTGCAGCATGGGGAATGAACTGGAGAGAGGAAGGGAGGTGAAACCTTGATCAGTTACAAGGTTAGTACAATGGTTAAGGTGAGAGATGATGATGATGACCTAAGGTGATAATTGCAGTATAGGTGGAAAGAAGTAGACAGATTGAAGAAATATTTAAGAGGTATCATTACTAGAACTTGTTGAGTGATTAGATGAAGAAGAATTAAACTGTACTCCCTGTGGGTAGCCTCTGCTTTTGCCCTCTGCTTTTCCTGAGATAAGAGTCATCACTCTCATTTATCCCACAAATAAAACCACTTCCATTGATGGGCAATGTGCATTTATCTGAATATTTCAGCAAGAGGGAAAGGAAGACCTGATTACATGGCATACCACAGAGTGAAATTTAATCTGATTCCTTCATTGGAGATAATGTTCTCTCAAAGTCTCCTATCTAACTCTCCTCAGATCTTTCCTCCCTTCCTTATTCTACTCTTCCTTTCTCCTCAGTTCCTCTGCTTTTTTTTTTTTTTGCCTCCTCCTGGATTTTATTCTACCTCTATCCCCTTTCTCTTGTTTTTAATAAATTTTATTTTTATTTAATTTTATTTTTTAATTATTATTTTTTAAAGTAGGTTCCATGCCCAATGTGGGGCTTGAACTCATGACCCTGAGATTAAGAATTGCATGCTCTACCAGCTGAGCCAGCCAGGCACCCCTGTCTCCTTTCTTTTTTTTTCTTTAATTCATAAATTTATTTTTTATTGGTGTTCAATTTGCCAACATATAGAATAACACCCAGTGCTCATCCCATCAAGTGCCCCCCTCAGTGCCCGTCACCCAGTCACCCCCACCTCCCGCCCACCTCTCCTTCCACCACCCTAGTTCGTTTCCCAGAGTTAGGAGTCTTTCATGTTCTGTCTCCCTTTCTGATATTTCCCACTCATTTTTTCTCCTTTCCCCTTTATTCCCTTTCACTATTTTTTATATTCCCCAAATGAACGTGTCTCCTTTCTTATAGAGAGAAATTGAACATTTCTCTGAGCTTCTTCAGTTTACATCCTTATATAGCAACTCAGGCTTGCATTTTGTTTGAGATTTTCATCTTTAGAAAACAGGAGACATTACATATGACAATCAATATTGCTGTTTTTTTTTCTTTTGCCTTCAGTTTCAATATGACTACATATTGCCATTTATTGATCTTGTCTTCATTTAAAATT
The DNA here is from genome assembly GCF_003254725.2 of Canis lupus dingo. Lineage (NCBI taxonomy): Eukaryota > Metazoa > Chordata > Mammalia > Carnivora > Canidae > Canis > Canis lupus. Next base: position 100,990,971 of record NC_064281.1, on the reverse strand, counting down.
TGATATTTTGATATTTTGTTCATCATATATTTTGCATTATTTTTTATAAAAAGGTTGCATTAAAATATTATTTATCTTGATTTTGAGTCTTTGGCTGCCTCCTTACATTTTGCATCCAAGGCAGTGCCTTGCTTATCTTGGCCTTTGATAACCTTTAGGGATTTTAGAAATATATTTTAATGTACTTTATACAAGTATAGTTTTCCTGAAATACAGGCTTTCTTGAGCCACTAAATCTGACTTTTTGTATATTAATGCTTCTTTCTGCCTATCAGAAGGTGATGTTAGAGGTAAAGTTAGGAATTGACTTTACTCAAGAATACATGAAGCAAATAGTTGGTCATGCAAGTCAGGGTATGATTAAGTGGTAACTGTGGGAAACAGTGTTTGATGTTTTAGAAGGCAGGAAGATGGGCCTGGGTAAGAGAGATCTGGAACTAGAAACAAAACAAATATATCTGGGAGATCTCAACTCAGTAATGGATTCAACTCCATGTCCAGAAAGGTCTAGTACAGGCAACAAGAAGCAGTTCAGGTAGATGGTCAGCATCAGGAGATTATCAAGGGCACAATTTTCCTGGAAAGGAGAACAGTACTGCAGAATTTAGAAGTGGAAAAAATGCACAAACAGAAGATATTTGGTGAGGTGGAAACCTGGTGACAACTGGATCTGATGGCTTTAAAACTGGAAGAAGGGGAAATGAAACTTGGGGATAATTAGCACTTTTTGCCCTGCATGATCCGAGTAGGGAAGACCATCAGCTGAACCCCTGAACTAATGTTCTGTCAATTTCCTCCTTGATCAGAAACATGTTGGTTCCAAGCTTGCGGCTCATTCTGCAAATGGCTTTAGCCAAAAGGAGTGGCACAATGATAGAGGAGAGGAACCAGGCAAGACACTAGAGCTAAGAATAGGAGAATATATATATGCCTTCTCTATATTATGCATGCCTAGAAACAGGGGATTTTAAACAGAAATTCTTTGTTGTTGATGATGATAAGGTGATTTAAATATAATATTACTTAGAGAAAAGCATCCAGGCTACTGCTTTGCTTTTATCACTAGAAAAAGGGTTTTCTTCCAAAGTTTAACTCAATTAATGTTTTACCTCCTCCAATATACCAGAACCACAAATTCTGCAGGGTGTTAGTTATGCATTAAATTCACCTTCTCATATTCATGATGGCTAAATAATTTTTACTTTTATATTCCTTCTTACTGATATTTTGCCAAATTCACATATGCACAGGAAGAAAGTTGATATTTTCTCTCTGTTAGCATGAGATGCTTTATTGCTGAACTCAATGGCACAACATTAATTCAAAGGGAGAGAGGCCAATGAGACTGGAAATCAAGCCCTTCAATTCCGAATTTCCACATTTATTGCATTTGAGGATGCCAAGGCGTAATGATAAAGCATTCTAGCTGGCAGAACGCATGGTTTTAAACGTATTTACTCTGCTGTAGCTGAATGTCGTGCATATGACAAATGTTGTGAATAAGTATGTTTCAAGGCCAAAGAGCTCTATGAGAAATCCCATTTTCTAAAGATCACAAAATCATTTCAGAAATTGAACAATATTATAGCAGCTAAACAGCAAATTTGAATCTTATGTCTCTAACATGTCAAGAGTCCTTTAAAGTATCCTGTGGGTGGTTTGTACACAACAGCCATGATTCCTCTACTTTGGACCTTCCAGGAACTGAAACTTAAATTTTCACAAGAAGGAATTGACTCACTACTTGGTTACCAACAAACTATTTAAGGTTCATGGTGGACGAATTCAGGAAGTCAGGCTTTGTTGGTGCAAAAGGATCATTTTGATGGAACAATGGACCTACCATAACAGTTCAAAATTAGGGAATTCACTTCTGGCTTTTAGAACCTGAATCTTTTATGTAAACCAGTTACATTTATTACCTTAAAAGCATTTGTCCCTTTTCCAAAAAGGCTTAAAAATGCAACCAAACAGTAATAAAATGAGTGCCAAGAAATCCCTGTTGTTTAATATTTGTACATCAGCCCTGTGTTCTGAATTTTTCTGGAATGAGACCTTTTTAAAAACTGTCCTCTTAGATCCCTTAAATACTGACACTCCCAAAACATTCCAACATTTTCTCATGCAAACCATATCTCCCTTACAACTTTTTACATTCTGAGGTGCACAAAAATCTTTTGTAAGACAGCATGAGGCAAAGCTGGTATCAGCCTTGTTTATCATAATTGGGATTTTCAGTTTTAGAAAATGTAAGGAGATTATTGCTTTGGAGCTTCTTTATGTGAGGGGGCTGCAGAAAGAAGGTAACCCCAAACTTACTTTGTTCAGACCTAGCTGTGACTAAAGCAGACTCACATTTGAGTACGCTTTTGGGAAGAGGGAAAATAGGAGGGAAAAATAAAGCACTAGAGACAAGATATGGACTTTTCTGTGTGCTTAAGGAAGAAATTTGATGCACATTCCTCACATGATTTATTTCAACCTGAATCTAAATCCACTGATCTATAAAGTACTCTTTGGATTTGCAGTCCTGATTTTTAAACTTACTGATACTAAAGTCTCCCCTGGGCCTAATCAACTCTTGATTGTTAAAGTATCTCAGTGTTGTGGTATGGTTTACACAAACCTTAACTGAACTAGTCACATACACTGAAGTCTCAGCAGGGTTCGTTTTTTCACAGTTTGAGCGATTTTTATCGGATTAATTACCACCTCCTGTAGTCCAATCCCTCATTCTCTGCCAACCCACCTCAAGAAAGTGTATTTATTTCTGGAGCTATAAGAAATATAACTGTCATGATGCATTTAGCTGAATGTATTTTGGGGGGGGGGAACAAAACTAGGTTCTTGAAACAATCCTTGCTGGGATGGTCATTGAAAATTGAGATACTATGCATAAATAGGTACAGTGATTTCCAGCAAACAGCAAAGTACTTTTGTTTGGATTTCAGGTTCATTACTATGAATAACTGGCTGCATTTTTAATGAGCATTATATCTGATTTAATCAACCATCAAAACTTCCTATAGGTTTACTAGTTTTTTCCTTTTTTTAAAAGATTTTATTTATTTATGAGAGAGACACACAGAGAGGCAGAGACACAGGCAGAGGGAGAAGCAGGCTCCATGCAGGAAGCCCAATGTGGGACTCGATTCCAGGGCGTGGTCCTATGATTAGTCGACTGAGCCACCAAGGTGCCCTATTTCTACTATAATATTTTAGCCAGCCCCTATTGTGAATAGCAGAGCCAGGTGTAGGAACCATTAAAGTGTGCACCAATAATAAATAAACAAATAAATTGGGGAGAAAGTATTTCTTTTTTTAAAGATTTTATTTATTTATTCATGAGAGACACAGAGAGAGGCAGAGAGAGAAGCAGGTTCCATGCAGGGAGCCCGATGTGGGACTCGATCCCGGGTCTCCAGGATCACACCCTGGGCTGCAGGCGGCACCAAACCGCTGCGCCACTGGGGCTGCCAGGAGAAAGTATTTCTTATAGTAGAATGCCAAGTGATATGTGGTAGAGCTGTGAAATCATCATCTTGCTGCCATCATAATATAGGAGGGTTCGGGCAAGAATCATCAATAGATGCTAACGTTGGCAGGGGTATTTTGATGAAGAGTTAGGTATACGTGTAGTCCCAAAGTGTCTTGACATAGATAGCTTTTTAGTTATGAAGTGAAAAAGAGTAACTATACAGTGGAAGAACTGGACAATGGCTTTGATATTTGGTGATCAAAACCAATATCAGAGGCAGACATTTTGTCTTCCAAATGTCTTCCAGAGACATTTTGCTCTGAGTAGGACACATTGCTTTTGTAGCTTTCTGGTTGGGAATGCGTAACCTGAATCTAATAAGATGGAAACATCAGACAAACCAAAATTGAGGAACAGTCTATAAAATACTGGGCCTCTACTCTTCAAAAATGTCAATGTCATAAAAGACAAAGAAAGGCTGAGGAACTGTTTGAGATTAAGAGAAATTTAATGAGATTAAAAGGGGGATTCCCGGGTGGCTCAGTGGTTTAGCACCTGCCTTCCGCCCAGGGCGTGATCCTGGAGTCCTGGGATCAAGTCCAACGTCAGGCTCCCTGTATGGAGCCTGCTTCTCCCTCTGCCTCTCTATCTTTCACTATCTCTCTTGAATAAATAAATAAAATCTTAAAAAAAGAGAGAGAGAGAGAGAAGCTAAAGGGATATTACAACTAAATGCAATCATGATGCTGAGTTGCTTCCTATGTTGGAACAAATGCCTTAAAGGACGTTATTGGGACAATTAATGAAATAAGAATACGAGCAGTAGATAAAAGTATTGTAACAATGTTAAATTTCCTGAATTTGATAAATATACTATGGTTATCTAAGAGAATATCTTTGTCCTTAGGAGAAGTACAAACTGGAGTATTAGGTGGGTAAAGGGGATTGATGTATGTCACCTACCTTCAAATGGTTCTGAAAATAAATTATATATACATGTATATATAATTTTATATATGCATGTAAACATATATTTATATAAAATAAATATAAAGTTCTATATAGTATATAGAAATATATATAGATTATATATTAAATTATATTTAATGAATTATACATACACACATATATGTATGTATATATACAGTCTACACACTTGGTCACTCTGCTATCTGCATCCCAAGACAAAGTTGATCAACGTGTGTGTGTGTCAGGAAGAGAATGAGATAAACCTGGGTAAAAAGTATATAGGTATTCTCTGTACTATTCTTGCAACATTTAAGTTTGAAGTTATTTTCAAAGAACGATGGCAACTGTTTCCCTTATATGTATACCTTGTAGATTCCCATCTCCATTCCTTCACTAATATCACTCCCATGATGATTCTCCCTAACTTGGCAAGTCAGCTTCTCCAAATCCTACCTAGATCTCCAGGTCCAGTTCAAACATGGCCTCCTTCTATGCACTGCTCCCTTCTCTACATTCTTCCAGCACTGCTGGTGTCATTATCATTTGGTCTGATCCTGTTGAATGGCTTTGTTTGAGGATGAAAACAGTATAGTGGCTAAATGCACATACTGTGGAATCAGACTGTCTGGGTTCAAGTCTCAGTTCTGCCACTTACAAGCTCCATGACCTTGAATAAGTTCCTTACCTTCTATCAATCTTGTTTCCTTTGATAGGAAGCAGCATTACATGAGGAAGAAAAGAGCTCTCACTGGAAGTTCAGAGGCTTGGTTATAAGGTATAGATTTGTCACAAGTGTGTGACCTTGTGAGTCTCTGTTCTCTCACCTGTAAAATAAGGGAGTTGGATGAATAAGTGGTTCTCCACCCAGGCTGACTTTGGAATCATCTGGGAAGCTCTAAAATACATATAAAATATATCAATATCCAACTCCTGCCCCCACTGCCCCAAAGTTCTGATTTGACTGGTAAAGGGTGAGTCTCAGGTATGGTAGTTTTTAGAAGCTCTTTACAATCTATGATTTTATGCAAATGTACTGCTGTGAATTCTTTCTTGTTATTGAGGGTCATTTTGTCTCCCTCACAATGTGTGATCTAGGGCTTGATCACATGGTAGGGACACACAATGCCAATATGTTAACTAAAACAATGATCAGCTAAGATTTTCCTCTCTTTTTACTCTGGCTCGAAAGAGACACCTCTGACAATCTCAGCATCTTGACAGAATGATTATTGCCTCCTAGGATCCCCTACTAGTCATAGAAAATTAGCTGTAACAGTGTATGCTTTTAATAGGAATCTAGCATGTCAATGGGCTATTTCTGTCATTGTGTTTTAGTTTGATATTCCAATATGCCCCCGCTGCTTTTCGTGATATTTAGCGAAAAAGAAGAGGCGGCAGTTCTCCCTTGGTTCACATGTGACCAATTGTTATGCTTGAGGCAATCACAAAACACCGTAAGTGTTGAAAATGATTATGGACAATTAAGATAGTGCAGCCTCCAAGGAGGATGCCACTATCATCAAGTCTTTGATCTCCCAAATGCGCAGGTTGTATGCTCCTGTAACAACAATTACCTAAAAATATCTAATACTTAATTACTTTCAAAGTGTCAGTCTTCATAGCCGAGTATTAGAATGTTCTAATTGATAGCACAGCTGCAGCTTCCCTGCCTGACACTGGCATATGGCTTGCAATATTCTTCTACCTTGATTGGTTTTCTTTCTTCATAAAGCTCACTTACAGATTGCAGATTGCAGATACGATCTACCTAGGATTGGAATTACTGGACCTTTTTTGATAATTCGCCATCACCAGCTTTGAGTGAAAGGGGAAACACAAACACATACACACAAAAGTAAAGGAGAAGAAAAAAATAATAGCTCAGAGGCCTATGACAACCAAATTGTGTTGGAAAACTTTCTAGTTCTCATTGCTTTTGCATTTCATTTTAAGATCCTATACACATGCAATATAGATGTCAGCTAGAGTGACCCTCATCATCCTTAGGATCTAAATAAGATTGGCTGGAACTTTTATCCCAGTGACTGTGAAAATTCCAAAGCCCTCCATGAGCTGTGAATGGCATTGCATTGACTCATAGCTCTGAGCACTTGTCATTTCAGAGTCTTCTCACGCGGCTGTATGTGCAGTTTCTGTTCTATAGTATATTGACTCAAACTCAGAACATAACCCCTCTCCTTAAATTTCCAAAAACCCACTCCCACAAGGAAAGTGGATGTCGCCAGTTTTAATGAAGCTTGGGGGATATGGAGAGATTTTTACCATAGGTATGTAAACAACTTTAAGTGGAGTAGTAGGTATTTTTGTGCTTCAAAGTCCCTTAGCCCAAGCTTCAGCCTCCCACTGTGTTGCTTAGCCTCCTTGATCTTTCCTCATGGCCTCTTCCCTTTTCCTTTTGCTCCTGTCCTCTCAGGAGATATATATGAAAGTATTACAAATTTTCTTATGCAGAGCGATTAGGCTCTCTTAGTGCCAACCCCAAAACCTAATTCTGGACCTCCCCTTGCATACTCACATCTGTGCACTTATTGCTTAAAAGGGCCCATCTGATTGGGTTTGTTTTGTAGTATATACACAAATGAGTGTGTGTGTATGCATACGTACACACACATATATATCTAAATTTATAAAACTTATAGGATATATCAATTAAAACTTAGTCTTTCATTTGGCAACAGGATTTCCTATAAAATAGCCTCTTGACTCATGCAGGGCTCTAGGTTCTTTCTAGTCCTAATGGATTCTCTATATACCTGTCAAATGAATCTACCAGAAACTTTTTTCATGTTATTTCTCTGCATACAACCCTTCACTAATATTATGATCTAGTGAATATTTAGATGTTAGTGGTTGATAATAGATTAATGTATTATTTCCAGAAACATGCATTTTTATCAGGAAGTTTTAATATCTTGAACTAGAGGAATGAATCATAAACTATGTATTGTGCTTAGAATAGATTCTGGAGGGGATCCCTGGGTGGCGCAGCGGTTTGGCGCCTGCCTTTGGCCCAGGGCGTGATCCCGGAGACCCGGGATCGAATCCCACATCGGGCTCCCGGTGCATGGAGCCTGCTTCTCCCTCTGCCTGTGTCTCTGCCTCCCTCTCTCTCTCTGTAACTATCATAAATAAATAAAAATTAAAAAAAAAGAATAGATTCTGGAATATAATAAGTGCTTAGTAAAGTTAGTGACTAATGTTGTTGTCGTTATATTTTATTAGGATTTTGGGTGTGGTGGTCGTGGCTGGGTTAATGGGAGGAGAGTATGGACAAAGCATGGGGGCTTGTTGGTGCTGCTCAAATTCCTGTAGTTAAACAGCTTATTTTTACCTGTGAGTAATGTCAGAGCTAGGATTAACAAGTAGCTCCTTCTTTGTTGTATTCACTATTGCCCACCAACTTCCCCCCAACCAAATTGGGAGTTACCATTAAGTAAATGTCTAAACTCCAGCCTTCCATACAACATCTGGCATGATCAGACCCCTCTTTATTTTTCCAAACTTTGAATCTCCTGCATCCATATACAATTTTATATTCTAGTTATGCTTGTCTTATCCTTTTTTTGAAAATTTTTTGCTTGTCTTATACCTTTGCCCTAACATATTATGCTTGTTAAGATAACCTTACAAGGGAGTTCTCATTTGGAACTGAGGGAATTATACTGGGATCTACCTAAAAGGTGGTGGTAGTTGGGGATCAGAAATTGGGAATTAAGTTAAGCATTGTTAAAGTCCACCATCATTATTCATTTCCTATTTTCTAAGCATGGCCATATGGTGATCATCTGCATTCCTCTTTACCTTTCATTAAGCATAGTGTTCCCCAAAGTTAAGATTAAAAGTATTTTCTCCAATATTATACTGTATGTTAACTAGGTAGAATTTAAACAAAAATTTGAAAGAAAAAAATTTGAAGGAAAAAAAGGTATTTTCTGAACCCCACTGATCTCTTGCTATCTCATTGAGCAGGATTGTTTTCCTCTGCTCTGATTTAACCTGCTTCTTAGTGAGAATAGACAAAACCAGTGTGGGTGATCTTACCTAGAGTAAGTCCGGGTTCTTCAGAGGCCAGAGGCAGGCACCAACTCTGTTAGCAGAACCAACAGAGGCAAGGCTCTCTGTGAAGATCTCCAAGCACTGGCAGGTGGGAGGTAGAGGATTTGGGCATGTTTCAACAGACTCGGTTTCTACCTGAAGTTTGTTCCAAGGACAGTTACATACTGCAGAAGTCTGGCTCATTTGTTGGTCCACACTTTAATGAATGCTATCAATCAGAAAACATGCAACTTGCCCATAACTAGGTTTATGGTTATCTTCCTGAAATAAATTCTTTGGCCATCCACTCCCCCAACAAAATTCCATATTGGAGACCATACTGAAAACACAATTTTTTTAAAGATGGTAAAATTGGTCCATCTGTTCCTTTCTCTGCTTACTTGTGGACAGGGGCATGGTGAGACACACTCCTCACGATGGTCTGGACTCATTTCAATGCATTATACCAGCAGAGAATTTCATCTCATTTACTTCTGGAGATTGTTTCCTTTACAAGGAGAACGAACTGCTTTGGGACAAGGTCACAGTCTAGTCATAGATTTCTCTGACCAGATCCAGCTGAGTGGAGGAGTATAGGATAGGGATATCTGGATTCTGAATCAAAAAGAGATGGCAGGGGCTGGTATACAACACCAGTATCAGTGCCTGAATGTCTTATGGGGATTGGAAAGGGAAAGTATGGAACCTGAAGAGCTTAGATCCTACAGCTTACATCAGTCCACATACAAGGGGTCAGTCAGGGGACATCTGGGTAGCTCAGAGGTTGAGCATCTGCCTTTGGTTCAGGGTGTGATCCTAGGTCCAGGGATCGAGCCCCTCATTGGGCTCCCTGTAAGGAGTCTGCTTTTCCCTTTATCAATGTCTCTGCTTCTCTCTGTGTCTCTTATGAATAAATAAATAAAAAATAAAAAAAAATAAAAATAAATAAAAATAAAAAATATTTTAAAAGCAGACTCCTTACAGGGAGCCCAATGAGGGGCTCGATCCCTGGACCTAGGATCACACCCTGAACCAAAGGCAGATGTTACTCAGCTATTAGAAATGACAAATACCCACCATTTGCTTCAACGTGGATGGAACTGGAGGGTATTATGCTGAGTGAAGTAAGTCAGTCGGAGAAGGACAAACATTATATGTTCTCATTCATTTGGGGAATATAAATAATAGTGAAAGGGAAAATAAGGGAAGGGAGAAGAAATGTGTGGGAAATATCAGAAAGGGAGACAGAACGTAAAGACTGCTAACTCTGGGAAACGAACTAGGGGTGGTAGAAGGGGAGGAGGGCGGGGGGGGTGGGAGTGAATGGGTGACGGGCACTGGGTGTTATTCTGTATGTTAGTAAATTGAACACCAATAAAAAAAAATTAAAAAATAGTCAGTAATAGTGCTTCTCAGTTGTTGCTTTTTCCTTATCCTTACCCAATGTATAAAGCAGTTTCTTCACATGTATTAATACCTTGCTCTGGAAATCCCACTGTTCTTGTGACAGTCAAAAGTGGCAATGATTGTGAAAATCTTTGCAAATGGAAAATTGCTGTACAAATGTAGGGACTTGTCTAGAAAACCATAGATTTGATAAGACTCAAAAGGTCATCTAGTCCAATTCCCTGTCCTATGCTTGAAGAAACTATTGTTATAGTTACTTAAATATTTACAAATATAAGATTTTCTTGGGGAGTGATTGAGTCATTCAATGAATATTCATTGAGCACCTATTACTTTTCATATGCTATTCTAGGTGCTGTAAATAAAATGGTGAATAGAACAGATGAGGTCTCTGTCTCCAAAGAGCTTATACTTGGGGTGCTGGGTGGCTCCGTTGGTTAAGCATCTGCCTTCGGCTCAGGTCATGATCCTGGGGTTCTGGGATGGAGCCTAGTCTTGGGGCTCCCTGCTCAGCAGGGAGTCTGCAGCTCCCTCTCCCTTTACCCCTCCCCCTGCTGGCATGAATGCATTTACACTTTCTCTCTCAAATAAATAAATAAAACAAGAGCTTAAACTTGAGTCGGGAGGGCTTATATAACATGTAAATAAAATAATATAGATAATTTCTGGTAGTAATATATGGCATATGGGTAATTAAAATAGGAGTATGTGATAGAGTGACTGGGAGGAGTAACCTTCGATTATGTTGTCAGGGAAGGGTCCTTTGAGGAAGTAATACTTAAACTTAGTTTTTAATGAAAGAAGGAGCCAGACTACAAAGATCAAGTGGAAGAACATTGAAGGTAGAGGATAGAGCCAATGAAAAGGCCCTGAGTGGGGGAAGGTATATGTGAGAATCAATGTAGCTAGAATAGAGTTTGTGAAGAGGAGATTAATAAGAGAGGAGACCATAGAGATAAGCAGGGGTCAGATCATGAAGGGAATTTTAAACAAACAAACCATTTATATTTGAATCTAAATGTGTTGGGAAGCCATTGGAGGATTTTAAGCAAGGGAGTTATGTTATCAGTTTTGAATTTTTTAAAAAAAGATTTTATTTATTTATTCATGAGAGATACAGAGAGAGAGATCCAGAGACATAGGCAGAGGGAGAAGCAGGCTCCCCACAGAGAGCCTGTTGCAGACTCAATCCCAGGACCCTGGGATCATGACCTGAGCCAAAGGCAGATGCTCAACCACTGAGCCACCCAGGTGTCCCAGTTTTGAATTTTAATAAGAATCTTCTGGCTGCTGTGTTGAAAAAAATGGCACCAAGGGTGGAAACTGGGGTAGCTATTAGAAGACTGCGGTAATTGTATATTTGTTCAAAAGTATTTGTTTCTTTCTTGCCATGATTTCCTGTAGGCTAAGTATATTTTCTCTCCCCCTTAACTTTGGGCTTGGACATGTGACTTGACTTGGCCAATTAAATTTGAGAAAATGTAACCTATATCCTATCAGAGCAGAGTTGTAAATGTGATTTGGTTTGCTACCCTTCTGCTTCTGTTCTCCACTATGAGAATAGCATGACTTTCAGGGTCCTTTGTAGACACATGGAATTAAGTTCATCCCAGTAGAACCCAGCAGAATTCAGTTGAGTTGCAGCTGTCATGTAACTGGAGCAAGAAATAAATATTTATTTCCAGAAGCCCCAGAGATTCTGGGATTGTTTGAAGCTACTAAAAACAACAAAAACAAAATCCACCCAAATCCTAAAACAAAACAAAACCCCCCAAATACTGGCAGTGGAAATGGCAAGAAGCTGTTAGATTTTACAAATATTTTGAAGACATAACTAAAAAGACTTTCTGGTGTTTGTAAGATATGGGATGAAAGAAAAGGAGAAGAGTCAAGGATCACTTTTGAGTAACTGAGCAAATGGGGCATCTTTTACTGCAATGGGAAGAATTCGGAAAGAGCTAGTATCAGGGGAACCAGGAGACCATTTTTGGCCATCTTATGTTGGTGATGATTAGAGATCCATATATTGATCTACCTTTGCTTCCCAACAAATTCTTTATTTGCTCATTTTATTTTACTTTATCTACAAAAAGAATATTTGGTAGCTTACATTAAAGTACTGGTAAAACCATTAGTGCAAGGGGATTCAGAGGGAAAACTATATTGAAAAAGTTTGGCAGAGGAAAACTACTGTAATTCAATATAATTAGTTTTGAGCTTCTTAGTAACCAAAATGAAGAGGCAAAGGCAGTGAATTATAAAACTCTAATTTTCTGGGGCAGTGGTTCTCAACCTTGGCTGCAGAGTATAACCCTGGAGCTTAGCCAAGCACATTGTAAGTGGTGACCCCTGATGCTGCACAATTCAACAGCCTTGTTCAGCACCCACTTCTATAACTCCAAATTTAACTGGGCTAGGATGTACCTGTCATGTGAATATGTTTAATATTAGATGATTCTAATGTACAGCCAGAATTGAGAACTACTACTTTTATAGAAGAAAGAATACCCATTGATATGGGAAGATAAACTTGTTCCTGAGCTCTGATTAAATTTGTCTCAGGCATCCTTATGTAAGGGGTATTAAGCTATGTAATGAATGATGCTATAGATTAGCAATCTCACATGAGATATGGAAGCTTTTCTCCTTTATTCCTTATTGTATGTATTGTCAGTGAAAGCTGAAGTTGTGAGGTTTAAACTGATAATTATGCAAAAGCAGAAGCCAGAGTGATAGGCTCCAGTTATGTGGCTTCTGGTATTTTGGTTTAGCAGAATAATAAAGCTTGGAAAATCATGAGGAGGAAAGAGTTAATGGAATCCTCTTGCACACCAGTAGTTTCAAGAAGACTTTGCTCAGTTTGACCATCAAGTCACTCTGGAGTATTCCTCAAGTGTCTGAGCCTTTCAGCCAGCTATTTCCCCCTTGACTGAAGCCTGCCTTTGGTTGGACAGAGTGGTTTGTGTTCTCCTTCCCTTTTAGTTTTGTCAGTGTTATGCTTTCCCATGCCAAGCAGGTTTTTCCTTTGGGGGAAGACACTTAGGCAGAGAATGAAATTAAGAAATAATGTAATGATGATGGCGGCAATTCTTTGCACAGCCTAAGAGCAGTTGGCTGCTAATTGTGAAGCGGTAATAAGGGGGGCCCTGGGCCATAAGGTTTGCATTTGGAACACCTGTAGTTTTCATTTAACAACATGGATCATTAAACAGCTGCTCAAAATGGCCTTATTAAAACAAACACAGTTGCACTGTTTTATGTGTGTGTTATATTGCAGTGAGCAGAGTCAGATGCAAATAAGGGATCTTGTAAAAAAAAAAAAAAAGACACCCTAAGCATATTTAAAGGTACTTTCTCATGAAGGCAAACTTAGCTGGGTATTTTCCTGCCTTTGTGAAGTTGAAACTAATGAACTTGGATTTTGCCTTAAGCCTTTTCACTGGGAGTGAGTGTCATGGAAAACTTGATGATGAGAGTCTTCTATGGAGGAGGCCCTCATTGAACTCACTGGCATGCTCTAAAACTCGCCTGTCAGGTGTGTTCCTTTAACCAAAGAAAGCAAAATACACTATCCTCTATAATATGAAGATAACCTTCTGGGAAAAAGAGGAGCTTTCTGGATTTTTCCGTCATTGGGGATGTTTGTTCTATGTCACCCATCCTTTCACATTGATCTTCCCTTGCCTGTTTTATTACACATTTCTAAGATGGCTAATTAAAATTAGATGTTGAGTTTGTGCCCAGAGTCAGGGTGCAGACAAAAGCTGGAATGTAGACATTTTTTTTTATTTAAAAATAATTGGCCTTTGGTGGAAATATTTTCTAATTATTTGTCAAGTGACATTTTAGATGCTTCAGGATGCAAGAGTTTCAAAGATGTAGTCAATATATTGGTGTTTTTAGGTATATTTTTTTATGAGAATGACAGTGGAGAATGTGTGAGGGGTGTGTGTGTGTGTGTGTGTGTGTGTGTGTGTGAAAGAGCGAGAGGGCAAGAGATTGGGAATTTGATCCATCAAATCACACTCCACATCTGTATTAATCTATAATTGCACCAATTTTTTAACTTGTACTTAATATTTTATTTAAATTCAATTTGCCAACATATAGTATAACAGCCAGTGCTCATCCCATCAAGTTCCCTCCTTAGTGCCTATCACTCAGTTACCCCATCCCCCTACCCACCTCCCCTTCTGCAACCGTTTGTTTCCCAGAGTTGGGAGTCTCTCTTGGTTTGTCTTCCTCTCTAATTTTTCCCCACTCACTTTCCCTCCTTTCCCTTATACTCCCTTTCACTTTTTCTTATATTCCATATATGAGCGAAGCCATATGATAACTGTCTTTCTCTGATACACTTATTTCACTCAGCATAATACCCTCCAGTTCCATCCACATTGAAGTAAATGGTGGGTATTTGTCCTTTCTGATGGCTGAGTAATATTCCATGGTATATGTGTGTGTGTGTATGTATATATACACATATACACACATATACACATACACACATCTTCTTTGTCCATTCATCTGTCAAAGGACAAAGGACATTGTGGCTCCTTCCACAGTTTGGCTATTGCGGACATTGTTGCTATGAACATTGGGGTGCAATTCTGCCATTTCATTACATCTGTATCTTTGGGGTAAATCCCCAGTAGTGCAATTGCTGGGCCATAGGGTAGCTCTATTTTTAACTTCTTGAGGAGCCTCCACACTGTTTTTCAGCGTGGTTGCACTAGCTTGCATTCCCACCAACAGTGCAAGAGGGTTCCCCTTTCTCCACATCCTCTCCAATGTTTGTTGTTTTCTGTCTTGTTAATTTTCACCATTCTTACTGGGGTGAGGTAGTATCTCATTGTGGTTTTGATTTGTATTTCCCTGATGGCAAGGGATGTTGAACATTTTCTCATGTGCCCATGGGCCACTTGTAGGTCTCCTTTGGAGAAACGTCTGTTCATGTCTTCTGCCCATTTCATGGCTGAATTTTTCGTTTCTTAGGTGTTGAGTTTGATAAGTTCTTTATAGATCTTGGATACTAGCCCTTTATCTGATAAGTTATTTGCAAATATCTTCTCCCATTCTGTAGGTTGTCTTTTAGTTTTGTTGACTGTTTCTTTTGCTGTGCAGAAGCTTTTTATCTTGATGAAGTCCCAATAGTTCATTTTCGCTTTTGTTTCTTTTGCCTTCATAGATGTATCTTGCAAAAAGTTACTGTGGCCAAGTTCAAAAAGGGTGTTGCCTGTGTTCTCCTGTAGGATTTTGATGGATTCTAGTCTCACATTTAGCTCTTTCATCCATTTTGAGTTTATCTTTGTGTATGGTATAAGAGAATGGTCTAGTTTCATTCTTCTGCACATGGCTGTCCAATTTTCCCAACAGCATTTATTGAAGAAACTGTCTTTTTCCAGTGGATAGTCTTTCCTGCTTTGTCAAAGATGAATTGACCATAGAATTGAGGGCCCATTTCTGGATTCTCTATTCTGTTCCATTGATCTATGTGTTTGTTTTTATGCCAGTACCATACTGTCTTGATGATTACAGCTTTGTAATATAGCCTGAGGTCAGGCATTGTGATGTCCCTAGCTTTAGTTTTCTTTCTCAACATTTTTCTGGCTATTCGGGGTCTTTTCTGGTTCCAAACAAATCTTAGGATTATTTGTTCCAGCACTGTGAAAAAAGTCGATGGTATTTTGATAGGGATTGCTTTTAATGTGTAAATTGCTCTGGGTAGCATAGATATTTTCACAATATTAATTCTGCCAATCCCTGAGCATGGAATGTTTCTCCATCTCTTTGTGTCTTCCTCGATTTCTTTCATAACTGTTCTGTAGTTTTTAGAGTATTGATCCTATACCCCTTTGGTTAGGTTTAGTGCTAGGTATCTTATGGTTTTGGATGCAGTTGTAAATGGGATTGCCTCCTTAATTTCTCTTTCTTCAGTCTCAGTGTATAGAAATGGCACTGATTTCTGTGCATTGATTTTATATCCTACTACACTGCTGAATTCCTGTATGAGTTATAGCAATTTTAGGGTAGAGTCCTTTGAGTTTTTTATAAACAGTATCATGCCATCTATGAGGAGGAAAATTTGACTTCTTATTTTCAATTTGAATGCCTTTTATTTCTTTTTCTAATGCCTTTTATTTCTTTTTGTTGTCTGATTGCTGAGGCTAGGACTTTTAGTACTATGTTGAATAACAGTGGTGAGAGTGGACACCCCTGTCATGTTCTTGATCTTAGGGGGAAGGCTCTCAGTTTTTCTTCATTAATTGCACAGACTTATGACAAGTGACACTTTATATCTTACCCTAATGTTGTGCAGGAAGCCTTTCTTAGTATTTGTGGCCTTGATATCATTAAAGGGCCCCATGTGACTTCCTGTTTTATAATCACACAGTCAAGCAGTCTTCAGACTAGAAATAGGATCTTAGTGAGTCTGGGAACCTGTCCAGGAGTATAAGGGAGTGGGACAGAGAGTATAGACTTAGATCTCTCAGTGGTCTGAATTATAATTACCATAAAGAAATGTAGAAACAACCATGTGTATCCTGAGCAGATGCATTTGGCTTACAGTTTCCTCCACATACTTGTCTGTCTTCTCTGCTCTTTTGCTGAGGTGCCCGCTTCCCCAATCCATTTCCTGGCTCTGGTATTTATTGCAAAGTAAATCTTTGGCAAAATTGTTACAGCTACCAGTTTGTTCTTGGTGGAGTTTCTTCTCCTGTAGCTGCTGCCTTCATTTTTTTTTTTGTTTTCCCTTGATGGGCCTGTCTTTCCTCCCTTTCCTACACTCCTAACCTTCCTGACAGGTCCCCAGACCTCTTTAACTTTCTTCTATCCCACCTTGTCAAAACCTGCTTGCTCTTGGAAAGGATGGAGAACTTCTTCAACATGATGAAGACATGGCTGATGCAGCACAAAGGGCCACTGAAGCAGAGAACCCAACCTTTAGCTGATGAGATGGAATACTACCATTGAATGCTTTGGCATCTTCTAGCTGGAAATGAAGTTGCGGGCAGGGGTAGGGTAGAAAATGTTTGTTCCTTCTTGCTATATTTTGAGATTAAATCACAAATGAGTGGTAATTTTCTGTGTTCTTCTCTCACTATACTTAGTTTTGTATCTTCCAAGTAAGAGCCCGGACAATGGTAGCCCCTCAATAAATATTTTTGAATGACTGAATGAATGAGTGGGCAGGAGGACCTTTCCCAGATCTCCTTACTTCACAGTAGTAGCTCTTGACATAATGAGCTGTGACTCCAAGCAGAAGAGTACCATGCTGCTAAGAGCATGGAATATTATGTTGTATTATGTTGAGCATTGTCCAGGGCTCCAATCTGTTTTCAGTTTTCAGGGTAAGGCATTTATTTGCTGAGCATTATGGCCCACAAGATGCATCTTATTCCTCTTTCACAACAGTTGAACAAGAATGGGTAGAAACAAGCTTTCCCTTCCTATAAGGAGAAGATGCTTCTCCTTTATCCTACTCACAGATATCCTTAATCTAGTCTTGTCAATAAAGAATCTAATTATCTTAATCCACTCCATTTTCAACACACTAACATTCCAGAGATAATGGAAAGAAGAAATCATGTCTCTTTCAGTTCTGATTTTTATTTGCGTAAGAACTGATACTTTCAATTTTTGCCTGTTTTTTTTTTTTTTCAGGCCCTGAGTCTTTGGCTTTAAGCCAATTTGCATAGTTAAAAAAATTCAAAGTATACACACAAACACACACTTCCCAGGCCTATCTGGCTCCAAGATTCTACTCTAGGTTTTTAATCTATGGGGCTTGATTTGGCTGCAGAGATAAGTACAAAAATTCAAACCATTGGTATTCCCTTCCCCATATGTTCCTCAGCACTTTTGCTTAAAACTTCTAGGCCATTTGGGAAATCCTAAATTGACCACTGAGAAAATTCTTGGTTCCAGGATTACTAATTAACATCTAGAGAGACATGTAAATAAGGTATGTATGTCCTTGAAGAGTTTCTTTGATCCTTAAAGTATTACAAGCAGGATTGTTTTTAGGCAGTGCTCTAAAAAGAAAATTAGTTATTAGCTTATTCATTTTTTTTACTCATTTCACTCCTGCCAGGACCTGAGTTGGGCACCTAGGTTACAATGGAGGACCAAGGAGACAGGCTTTATGCCTTCAGGCCCCCTGGAGTAACTGTTCATTCTCTTCTGCCTTGGCAGAAGAGTTTGAAAAGCAATGTCACTCAATACATAAATTCCCTCTAAAACAAGCATGTTGGCTTGGAATTATTAACTTTAAAAAATGAATGGTTGAGGGATGCCTGGGAGGCTCAGTGGTTGAGCATCTTCCTTTGGCTTAGGTCGTGATCCCGGGGTCCTGGGATTGGGTCCCACATTGGGCTCCCTCCAGAGACTCTGCTTTTCCCTCTCCCTCTGCCTATGTTTCTGCCACTTTCTCTGTGTCTCTCATGAATAAATGAATAAAATGTTTTTAAAAATGAATGGTTGAGGAAGAAATACCCCTCATTTGAATTGATCCAATACCCCTCATTTGAAATCCTCATTTGGAATAAAGTCAAAGTTTCTACTGATAAAAAGCCTGATTTATAGTATAACATTTGTTTAGAGAACTGTTTTGTTTAAGTGTATGTAATAAATTAACTGTCAAAAGAATATGGGTTGACAGATGTCCTGCAATATCTGTGATGAATAGGTTTTTTTTATTAAGATATTTTTATAATTATAAAAATAATATATGTACTATGGAAAATATTTAAAATACAGAAAAGTTTTAAAAAACAAACTGTACAATTCCAGTACTCAGAGACAACTTCTTTTATTTATTTTTAAAAGATTGATTGATTTAGAGTGTGAGTGGGAGGAGGAGCAGAGGGAGAGAATCTCAAGCAGACTCCCTGCTGAACACAGAGGCTAAAGCAGGGCTCCATCCCAGGACCCTGAGATCATGACCTGAGCTGAAACCAAGAGACCTCTGCTTAACAAACTGAGCCACCCAGGTGCCCCGACAACTGGGCACCTTGCTTTTAATACAGATCCACATCCCTTATCTGATTTTTAGGACCAACTGTGATTTTAAACTCAGAATTTTTCAGATTTTAAATAAGGTAATCCAATGTGTGTACCAAACGTTTTATGATGTCCTTAGTAGCGTGTGGGGCAGTGCTTCATAATCAGACTCGGTAATATTTCTGCAGCAAAACGTATAAATATATTCACTCTAAGAAGGATAAATGTAGACTATAAATAACCTCATAATTGTTCATGTCAGATTTTGATGCCAAATGAGTTATAAATATCTCTCCATTTCAGAGCCCTTTGTATTTTGAAATTGCATATAAAGGATCATGGACTTGTACTTTATAGCACTCTATTTAGATAATTTCTAAACATTTACTTCATGCTAGGTATCGTGGGAGTTTATTGTGAAGAGATTTGTGCTCTTCATACTGTTAGAGGCATATCTCAGGGATTGGGGTCCTATGCCTTCAAAAGGTTACAAGGAAAGATTACAAGGAAGTGTGATACATAGGATTTGTCTGTATCTACCCTGGTTGTCAGGCCTTTTATACCTTTGGTTTCAGTTTTGCCCGTGGATGTTAACTCTCACATTCATCCACTTGGATCTATCATTCCCTGCTGGGATTGCCCTATGTTTGATCCTAACTCTGCTCCCAATTTTCTTTGACTCAAAGGCCAGATTGTGGCAGCCTGCCCATGTTCTCCAGGCAAACAAATCCCAGGCTATCCCTGGTTTTGCTTTTGCAAATCTATTTTGGCACTGACATTTCACAGTGACCCTGTCCTGTTCTACGTGGTCAAGTTAAGACAAGCATGACCTGAAAAATGGTATAGAAAAAGTAAAGGTGAAGGTTAAGTGCATATAGCATTCATTCAAATCGAAGAGATTGCTTGAAAGGCAACTGTCAGAAATTAAGCAAGTAATAACAGAACACTGTGTCATTGGTTTGTAACTTGAGGGCTGCCTGTCTGTGCCTCTTACTGTGTGCTCTAAGATTTCAAAATTCTACCAGATAATGAGTATTTTGCAGAAGCAAATGTCAGAGTTCTTTTTTTCATGCAAATGAAGACAGGAAATTTGGTGAAATGATATCTAATAAATTAAAAAATATTGAAAGCCTGCAATTACCTGTGATAAACAACGTTATGATTTCTTCTCTCTGTTCTGAATCTGCCACTGTATTTTTTCTTGTCTAATGCAGTATTTCAAGCCAGTATTGCTTTTAAATTATGTGTCTCAAGCTACAGTTCCTGCTGACAGTGAGAATGAAAGCACATTTTGG
Source organism: Canis lupus dingo (assembly GCF_003254725.2). Classification (NCBI taxonomy): domain Eukaryota; kingdom Metazoa; phylum Chordata; class Mammalia; order Carnivora; family Canidae; genus Canis; species Canis lupus. The sequence goes on along the minus strand of NC_064281.1, from coordinate 100,970,766 downwards.
TTATTATGTTTTTTCTTCCCTTCCTCATGGACTCCATGTGCCTATATACTAATATAAGCTCCAATGACAGGAAGTCCAAATGGAAATCTTATTAGAAAGCTGTGGGTATGTAGTTAATGAAATATGTATGATTACAATATTGCAGGACATGTGTAATATTGATGGGAACTCAGCTGATCTCAATTTTTAATAAAGGTTTAATTTAAAATATGGATATTTGGGGGAATGGTTGTTTTATCCTTTTTGCAAATGTGGCATATGTTAATTTCTTGCTGAAAATTTGTCTGGTAGATTCAGTTTCCTTCTGTAATTTCTCATTTTGAATTTCCCTTTTTTGAACTCATACTTCTTTATACTGGTCTGGACTCCGGTATTTCAGAATGACTGCAGGTTAGAGAAAAACAAATAATATGTTTGGAGGTATTCTGGAGAAGCTAAATGGCCCATTAATAATTCCCCATGGTCTATTTTAAAGATCTTTAAAGATGTATTCATTTGAGAGAGAGAAAGAGAGAGAGAGAGAGAGAGAGAGAGAGAGAGAGAGAATGAGCAGGGGAGAGAGGCAGCGGGAGAGTGAGCCAGGAGCCCGACGCAGGGCTTGATCCCAGGACCTGGAGATCATGCCCCGAACTGAAGGCAGGTGCTTAACCATCTGAACCACCCAGGCACCCCTTACCCCATGGTCTATTTTAATTAAAAATTGAACCCACTGTCTGGCAATATGGTCCGATAGCTTTAGACACTGTTCTTAAAGAACCTGAGCATTTAGTTTAGATATTGGTTAAAATGGTAGAGACTAGGAATTGAATTTATGAGGACTGAAGTTGTTGTATTTACTAGAAACTGTGATTACAGATTGGTTGAGTTCTGGCCATTGCTGAATGCCAAGAAAATGACAGTCTATACAGATTATTAATACTGAGCAGTGGAGGTTCATAGATAGACACCTGGAAACTGTAATCCATCAAAAATCCTGTCTCTGGGACACCTGGGTGGCTCAGCGGTTGAGTGCCTGCTTTTGGCCCAGGATGTGATCCCGGAGTCCTGGGATCGAGTCCCACATCAGGCTCCCTGCATGGAGCCTGCTTCTCCCTCTGCCTGTGTCTCTGCCTCTTTCTCTCTCTCTCTCTGTGTCTCTCATGAATAAATAAATAACATCTTTTAAAAAAATCCTGTCTCCTTGGATTTATAAGATTATTTTATTTTCACTTTTGATTCCAGCTATTTGTCCTTCTGAGAGTTTATGCAATTTAAAGCAAAATGATATTATTTTGTATCTTCTTTGCCAAATGTTTTCACACATATGCTCATTTTCTCCCCACTAACTTGATTGTAAGGATAGGTCTGTGTACTCATTTTAGAGTTGCGAAATTTAAATCAAAGAAAGGTTAAGTAACTTGCCCTAGATTGAACATGGAGCTAGGAAGTGGCAGAGGTGGTATTGTAAATTAGGTCTATCTGTTCAAAAACAGAAAACAAAAAATTGTTGGGTCATCAGGTGTGTGATAAAACATGATACAAAGCAGGGGAAATAGAAGAAATAGTTTTGAAAAAGTGGTTAAGATTTATGTGGAAGGTTTATTTACCCTAATGGCCTATTTCCTTGTGAAACTGAACCTTGGGCCAGAGTAGAGAATATGGATGACTTGGTAAGAGTCATCTCTATGTTGGAGAACCAACTTAAAATGAATGTCCTACTAATAGCTAGTCATGGGGATCATGTCCAGATGTGGAATAAAACAGTTTTGTCTTATGAACCAGACTAAGTACCTTGAACTAGTAGTGCTGGGACAATTATTTTGCTACCAACTCATCTGCTTAGAGTGAAAGAGCATAGGTTTCCAATCAAGCAGCATACTTACCTGCCCATGGAGAGAGTGGGCTGAATAGACAAGTTCATGAACAGGCACATTTTTGTTTAGCCTATTTTCCATGTTGTATGAGAATTGCTCAGAAAGGTAGGCTGTGATGGAGTACCACTCTGGTGGACCCTGGGAAGCTAGAGGTGGGATCCAAGCATTAAATATGCACAGAAAACATTCAAAATAAGAGCTTTATTTCTGATATCAGACTTCCTAGGTTGGAATACTCTCTCTGCCACTCACTATATAGACTTTTTGAGTCTTATTTTGCTCAACTGAAAAATAGAGATACTAAGTGCTTGACTAATAGGAATTTTAGGAGGATTGGGTATGTGTTTACAAGTAAATACTTAGAGTTGTATCTGACTCAGAGTAAGCCCAAGTAAGTGTTGGCTATTATTCCTATTATTTCTTTTTTAAAAAGAATTTATTTATTTATTTATTTATTTATTTATTTATTTATTTAAGGAGAGAGAGAGAGAGAGAGAGAGAGAGAGAATGAGCAGGGGGAAGGATCAGAGGGAGAGGGAGAAGCAGATTCCCTGCCAAGCAGAGAGCCTAATGTGGGACATGATCCCAGGACCCTGAGATCATGACCTAAGCCAAAGGCAGGCGCTTAACTGACTGAGCCACCCCGGCACCCCTATTCTTATTATTTCAAGAGCTAGTCCAAAGTGGAATATATATTTCTGTAAAAAAGCATTTTAGGAAGTGTTTGCCTATCTCCATGAATCTAACCAATGAGATGACATTTCCTGTGACATTCCAATTGAGTTGCTATATTTATCCCATTTAAAATATATTTTTTAAAAAGACAAACATTCCAATTCTTTTTTTTTAATTTAGTGATTCAACAATTCCATACATCACCTGGTGTTCATCACATGTGCACTCCTTAGTCCCCATCACTTATTTTTTTTTTGAATCTTTTTTTTTGGTATAATTTTATTGGAGTTCAATTTGCCAACATAGAGCATAACATCCAGTGCTCATCCCATCAAGTGCCCCCTCAGTGCCTGTCGCCCAGTCACCCCAAACCCCCGCCCACCTCTCCTTCCACTACCCCTTGTTCGTTTCCCAGAGTTAGGAGTCTCCCATCACCTATTTAATACACTCCCTTACCCCCTTCCCTCTGGTAACCATCAGTTTATTCTCAATAATTAAGTGTCTGTTTCTTGATTTGTATCTTTTTCCCCTCTTTGCTCATTTGGTTTTTTCTTAAATTCTACATATGTGTGAAATCATATGGTATTTATCTTTGTCTGACTGGCTTATTTCACTTAGCATTATACTCTCTAGCTCCATCCAGGCCATTGCAAATGGCAAGATTTCATTTTTCTTTATCGCTGAATAATATTCCATTATATATATACCACATCTTTTTTATATATCCCTCTATCAATGGACACTTGGCTGCTTCCATATCTTGGCTATTTTAAATAATGCTGCAATAAACATATGGGTGCATGTATTCCTTTGGATTAGTGTTTTTATATTCTATGGGCAAATACCCAATAGTGTGATCGCTGGGTCATAGGAGAGCTCTATTTCTTTTAACTTTTTGAGGGACCTCCACATTGTTTTTCAGAGTGGCTGCATTCCTGCTAAACAGTGCATGAGGTATCTACATACCTTCTTTTTTTCCATATCCTCACCAACACCTGTTGTTTCTTGTGTTTTTGATTTTAGCCATTCTGGGCAGATGTCAGGTGGTATCTCAATGTAGTTTGGATTTGCATTTCCCTGATGATAAATAATATTGAGCATCTTTTCATTTGTCTGTTGTCCATCTAGATGTCTTATTTGGAGAAATATCTGTTCATATTTTCTACCCATTTTAATTGGATTGTTTTGGGGGTACTGGGTTAAGTAAGTTCTTTGTATATTTTGGATACTAACTCTTTATTGGATATGTCATTTGCAAATATCTTCTCCTACTGCATAGATTGCTTTTTAGTTTCATTGTTTTCTTTGCTGTGCAGGAACTTTTTACTTTGATGTAGTCCCAATAGTTTATTTTTGCTTTTGTTTCCCTTGCCTCTGGAAACATATCTAGAAAAGAGTTGCTATGGCTGATGTCAAAGAAGTTACTGCCTGTGTTCTCCTCTAGGGTTTTTATGGTTTCAGGTCTCATACTTAGGTTTTTCATCCATTTTGAATTTATTTTCGTATGTGGTGTTAGTGGTCCAGTTTCTTTCTTTTGCATGTAGTTGTCCAGTTTTCCCAGCAACATTTGTTGAAAAGACTATCTCTTTTTTTTTTTTGCATTGTATAGTATTTCCTGCTTTGTTGAAGATTAATTGACCATATAGTTGTGGGTTTATTTCTGGGTTTTCTATTCTGTTCCATTGATGTATGAGTCTATTTTTGTGCCAGTACCATGCTGTTATGATTACTCCAGCTTTGTAATGTAACTTAACGTCTGGAATTGTGATGCCTTCAGCTTTGCTTTTCTTCCTCAAGTTTGCTTTGAAAACTTGCCTTATTCAGGGTCTTTTGTGGCTCTATATCAATTTTTAAATTGTTTGTTCTAATTCTGTAAAAAAAATGCTGTTGGTATTTTGATAGGGAATGCATTAACTGTATTGATTGCTTTGGGTAGTATAGACATTTTAACAATATTCTTCCAACCCAAGAGCACGGAATGTCTTTCCATTTCCTTGTGTCATGTTCAATTCTTTCATTAGTGTTTTGTAGTTTTCAGAGTACAGACCTTTACCTCTTTGGTTAGGTTTATTCCTAGGTATCTTATTATTTTTGGTGCAATTATAAGTGGGATTGTTTTCTTAATTTCTCTTTGTGCTGCTTCATTATAGAAATATGTTGTATACACTGATTTTGTATCATACGACTTTACTGACTTCATTTATCAGTTGTAGCAGTTTTTTGGTGGGGTCTTTCAGATTTTCTATATGTAGTATCATGTCATCTACAAATAGTTTTACTTCTTCCTTACCTGTTTAGATACATTTTATTTCTTTTTTTTTGTCTGATTGCTGTAGCCATGACTTCTTTTTTTCTTACAGATTTTACTTATTTATTCACAAGAGACACACAGAGAGAGATACAGATATATAGGCAGGGGGAGAAGTAGGCTCCACGCAGGGAGCCCGATGTGGGACTTGATCCCCGGATTCCAGGATCACACCCTGGGTGGAAGGTGGGCACTAAACCACTGAGCCACCCAGGCATCCCCAGGACTTCTATTTATCCCATTTTTAATGTTCCTTTCTGTGAGTTTGTATGTGGTACTAAGATTCCTATTTTAAAATGTGTCATTTCTGTCGTGGAACTGATGAACATGTTCACTAAATTTGCCCAAGTATAAGCAGATTTTCTAGAAGTGCAGTAGCACACATTGAGAAGGAAATTGATTAACCAAAGCAGACTTTGACTTGTCCATGTGAGTTTGTCATTTTAATTATTAGGTTTTTAATACCATCAAATCAGTTAATGGCACCAAGAAAACAACTGCTCTTGTCAGAGAGTAAATAATGTATAGTCATTCTAGTGTGAAGGTTGTTTTTGTATCACGTTTCATTGTGCTGTCATGTCTGATTTATGGCTATAACTAACTGACCCTGGCTCTGGCCCCTATCTGATCACACAGTAATTTTAAGCCTGTCCCTCTCAAAAAGACACTGCCAAAGTATTTATGGGAGTCCCCAGGGGTTACCATACATGAGCTCTGAATTAGCCAGACCACCATCACTGCTGCTGATACTGTGCCTCATTCTGTCAGTGATGCTGCTGCTGCTGCCTTGCCAGTCTGATATATCCTGTTGATTATTCTGGTTATTGATGCTCTCAATCCTCATAGAGCAATGGACCTTGACAATCAACTGCAAAGTCAGAAGGGGCAAAGGTTTCTCCTTCCTGCATTATGTTCCCTTAGGGGAATCTCATAACACAGTTATTCGGGTCCTGTGATATTACAGAGTTTAGTCAGCTCATTTGCTTTTTGCTCATAGTCCTAATTCCCCAGAGCACATATTTGCCCAGTCAGAGTAGTTGGGTTGAGATGGATTTAGGCAACAACAGCTATCCTATAACTGTAAACTCTGCCTGCCCCTCATTCTCAGCCCCTCTTGCTAAATCTGATTCGCCAGACTTCTTTTTACTCATTGGTGGATTCTTTCCCAGGGGCCCTAAAATCTGTTCAGAAACATATACAGCTGGAGAACTCCCAGGAGCCCTAAAATCTGTTCAGAAACATATCTTCAGCTGGGTTCTCCATATATTCAACAGAAATCCAAGAAGAGATATGGCTGATGTCCTTTGTCAGAAGATTTTGTACTAGTACAAGTCAATCAATGTAATTGGTTTGTGGGTGGAGAGTGGTAAAGAAAGTGGTAACTTAACTCCATCTGCCAGATGTAATTGAATCCTAGATATGGCCCAATTGGGACCATGCTGTTAAAGTATGTTTACATCTCTCAGCTGTATGCCTGTGAAATTGTCATGGCCTGGAATGTCTTGTCCCTCCTCTCTCCAAATACGTATCTGCCCATTTTCAAAACCTTTATAAAAGTTTACCTTTTTAAAGAAGACTGCCTCAGTTAACCACATCTGATCAAAAAATAATTTCTGTGCTGCACATTCCATGCTTCAATTTTATGTTGATGTAATATATACTTTAAATATATTTTAAATGTTCCTTGTTCCCTCACTGAATAGATATTTATGAACACTTACTACATGCTGGGGATATTGCAGTAAACAAAACAGACATGATTCTCTGCCTTCATGAACCTGACATCCTTGTGGGAGAGATGACAAAGAGGTAAACAATCAAGCAAGTTAATTTCAGATAGTGATAAAGATATGAAGAAAAGCAAGACAAGGGGATAGAGAGTGAAGGAGAGGCAGGCTAACTACATAGGGTGGCCTGAGAAGGCTTCCCTGAGTAGGTGACATTTAACTCAGCCCTAAAAGGTAAGGAAGCACTCATGCAAACAGTGTTCCAGGAACAGATAAGAGCAAGTACAGAGTTCCTGTACAGAAATGATTTTAGTGTGCTGGAAGAACTGAAAGATGTTCTCAGGTTTGTTGGAGCACCATGAGTATGAGGTTCACTTATCATCTTCTCGGATTCTGGGTTATAGTCTCAATTAGACTGTGCAATATTGAGGACTAGGATGCAGAAGCCAGGTTGTTCTTTCTCTATTGTCTGTTTTGTCTTTTAATTGGTATGTTTAGATGATTTATATTTAATGTAATTGTTGGTATATTTGGATTTACATCTGCCATGTTTGTTTTGTTTCTTCTGTGTTTTATTCCTTTATTTCTCTCATCCAGCCTTATTTTGGAGTAAACATTTTTAGTATTCTATTTTAATCTACTGTTGTGAACAATATTTTTAGTGATTTTTCTATGTGTTACAAAATCCATCTTTAAATTTTAACATTTCTGGTAATTAGTTAACTTTTTAAAGAACAGTTTCACATTCACAGAAAAATCAAACAAACAGTACAGAGTGTTCTCTGTTACCACGCTCTACTCCCATACAGTTATCCCTATTATTAACATCTTTTCTTGTGCCACATTTGTTATAATTAACAAACCAATATTGATACATTATTATTAACTAAAGTCTACTTTACATTGAGGTTTATTCTTTGTGTTGCATATTTCTGTGGGTTTTGACAAATGCATAATGTCACCATTATGCATACTGTATTTACCATTACAGTATCACACAGAATAGTTTCACCACCCTAAAAAGTTCTTATGATCCATCCAGTCATCCCTCTATATCCCCAAACCCCCGACCACCACTGATCTTTTTACTATCTCTATAGTTTTGCCTTTTCCGTAATATATAGTTGGAATCTTATATGGCCTTTCAGGCTAGATTCTTTCACTTACCAATATGTATTTAAAGTTTTTCCATGTCTTTTTGTGGCTTGATAGCTCATTTATTTTCATTGCTTGAGTAACATTCCATTGTATGGCTGTACCAAAGTTGTTTGTTTATCCATTTACCTATTGAAGGACATCTTTGTTCCTTCCACATTTGGTGATCAGGAGTAAAGCTGCTATAGACATTTGTGTACTGTTTTTTTTTTTCAGACATAGTTTATAGCTAAAGTGGGTAAATACCAATGAGCACAGTTGCCAGATCATATGGTAAAAAGATCATATGGTAAAAGTATGTTTAACTGTGTAAGAAACTGTTAAACTGTTCCCCAAAGTGGATGTGCCATTTTCCATTGCCATTAGCAATGAGTGAGAGTTCCTCTTGTTCTGCACACTTGCCAGCATATAATATTATTGGGTTTTTGGATTTTAGATATTCTAAGAAGCGTGTAGTGGTGTTTTATTTGTAATTCCCTTATGACATATCATGGTGAGCATCTTTTCATATGCTTATTTGCCACCTGTATATCTTTTTTGATGAGGTATCTCTTTAAATCTTTTGCCCATTTTAAAAATTTGTTTGCTTTCTTATTGTTGAGTTTTAAAAGGTTTTAAAAATTTTTTTGGATATGAATATCTTTACCAGATATGTATTTTGTGAATATTTTATCCCACTCTGTGGATTGTCTTTTCATTATCTTAGCAGTGCCTTTTGCAAAGAACACATTTTTAATTTTAATAAAGCTCAATTTATCAATTTTTTTGTATATGGTGCTTTTGGTGCTGTATCTAAAAAATCATAATCAAACTCAAGGTCACCTAGATCTTTCTCTATAATAGCTGTATGAAGTCTTTATCAGATAATCCCAACATCTGTGTCATTTCTTGATTATCTTTTTCTATATCAACCAAGATTTTTGTGGTCGTTCATATGTCTAGCAATTTTGGATTGTATCATGGACATTTTTAATATTACATTTTTTTTATTTTAGAGAGAGAGTAAGAGTATGTGCACATGCAAGTGGGGAGAGGAATAGAAGAGGATGGAGAGAGAGAGAATCTCAAGCAGATTCCTCACTGAATGTGAAGTCCAATGCAGGGCTCAGTCTTGTGACCCTGAGATCATGAACTGAGGTGAAAACAAGAGTTGGATGCTTAACCTACTAAGCCACCCAGGTGCCCCTGAATATTATATTTTGCGACCCTAGGATTTGTTTAAATTCTGTTGAGCATGTTGATATTTTTATTTTTAATTGGGTTATCAGGTTATCCATCTGGTTTAGTTCAGACCACAAGTTCCAACACTTTTTCTGTGGCCTGAAGTTCCTATGTCAGTTTAGTTTCTAAAACTTTTGCAGTACTATATGAATCTGTCTGCCTATGTGCCACCCAGTGGCCAGACTGGAATCTGAGTAATGGCCTGTTTTTTGATTTAGTTCTTGAAACTGAATTTGGTATGCTGATTCAGACCAGATCCACACATACATGCATGGGGAGTGAGAGTAGGAGTTCATAAGCAGCATTATAGGGTTACATTTATGAGCTCCTCCCTCTCTTCAATATCCTCAATATTTTATGGTTCCCCGGGGGCTTTCTTTTTTGATATTCTGATGAGAAACCACCTACTTTCATGATTGTCCTATTGGCAGGGCCAGGCATCAAGAGGACAAAGAGAAAATAAAAAAGTAATGTGCTTAGCCATCTTGGAACTATACCTCAACCAAAGGGAAAGAAAAGTTCTCTCCAGAGTTTTGGCTTCTGCAGTTTTCCAGTGTCTGCTGCTTCCATTGCTATAGCTGCAGAATCACCTAGAGATTGAGATACTGTGAAAATGAGAAAGAAGGAAAAGAAACTAGGGTTTTCTTTTACTTTATGATCATGAGTAATTCCTTTTCCTGTTCCTCCATCCACAACTAGAGAGCTTTTTGGGGAGCTTTCTCTATCTGTACCATAGAGTACACTTTTGGGTTTCTGACACTTTGATTACTGGCCAGGTGATTTAGGAGGAAAGAATATGGTAAACTCACTGCTGGGTTTGTGATGCCTCAAATTCTGGTGTTCTTTCTATCCCTGATATTTACCTTTCAAATAGATGCTCCATGTATATTCTGCCTGGGCTTTGTGATTAATTTTGATGAGAGAAAACTTACCTGGGGCCAAATCTCAAATCCATTTTTTTTAGGATAATTTGGGTTTGTTGCAGGAAATGTTTCATTTTCTTTTGCAATCAAAGCAAAGTGAAAAAAAAAACCCAAACAATTAAGACTTAATTAACTGGAACTCTTTTTAAAAATTTTTTTAAATTTTATTTTTAACTAATCTCTACACCCAGTATGGAGCTCAAACTTACAACCCTGAGATCAAGATTTGCATGCTTCACTGACTGAGACAGCCAGGCACCCCTTGATTTACTGGAACTCTTGAGTACAAGACATATTTCTTGTTGGTTACAGCAATTTTAAGATTTCTTTGGGGTGATATCTTTTTTTTTAAAGATTTTATTTATTTATTCATGATAGTTACACAGAGAGAGACAGAGAGGCAGAGACACAGGCAGAGGGAGAAGCAGGCTCCATGCAGGGAGCCCGACGTGGGATTCGATCCCGGGTCTCCAGGATCGCGCCCCGGGCCAAAGGCAGGCGCCAAACCGCTGTGCCACCCAGGGATCCCTTTGGGGTGATATCTTAAGTGCAACAAACATTCTGCTCATTTTGATGACCTCCTCTTCCACTATGCCCCACATTGGCACATACAAGATGGTGATCATGTGTAAAAAGCTACTATACTATGTGGCAAAGTGAGATTTCAACTCAAGCCTGTTTAACAGCATAGCCTAAGCTCTTCACCACTAAACTGTGCTGCCTTTTAAATTTAAACAAATACTGCCCCACATCTAGAATTTTTACTGACTGTGTTACATTTTTTGTTCACTTCCTTGATCTTCCTTCTCAAACCCTGTAGAAGGAGTATACTTCCCTATCCTCTTAATATTGAGGTTGGCCATGTAATTTGCTTTGGCCTAGTGGTGGTTGGACTATGGTCCCCCACTCCTTGACTTTGGGCTTAGCCACCTCACTGAGGAGACATGGCAAGAGCAGAGCTGTGGAATTTGTTTTATAATTAGGCTTATCTTTTGCCCTTCTGCCACTATCATGAAAAGAACATGTCCCAATGATCCTGCTATTACAGGGAAAATGAGACATGTGGAGCATACCTGTATCCATCCCAAGCTTGGTGCCAAGCCCACATAGGCCTAACCTAGGTGAGTGACATGTGAGTAAAAATAAATGATTATTGTTTCATGATTCTGAGTTTAGGGATGGTTTGCTATATAGAATCATTGTGGCAAATGACAGATTAATTATGGTCATATAAATATTTGGTTGAGGACATCTTATGTTTCCACATGAAATTTAAATGAACATATGATTTTTATTTAAATTTTAAAGACTAGGGATATTGTAATCTTTAGTTTCTTCACTGCTTACTATTTCCAGGCCTGTTTTCCTCCTAGAAGAGTTCTTACTAAGGAATAAGATTTCTTCTTTTTATCACTCGCTCTGCTAGTTCTGCCAAATTCTGCTAGTTTTATTTGGGGTTTCAGAGCATTGTGGAGACATATAGTGTGAGTCATCAAAGTACCTACTTCCTTAAACTGGATTTGTTATTCTTGGTCCCCATTATAAATGCAGCATCATCATCCCTATAGGTCTCTCTGCATGGTTTTTGCTGACAAAAAGCCACAGATAATAGAGTTGTATACTGGTGCATTCTTCATGACTCTGTTTCTTCCCATGTGGTAACCTCTAGAATGGGATCTAAACAGACTTAGGCTTGAATAATACTTCTATCCTTTAATGTCTGCAGGACTGTGGATAAACTACATATTGTCTCTGAGCTTCAGATTCCGCATATGTGATGTGGGATTATAATATCTGTTCAGCCTCCCTCACGGCATTGTTCTGAGCTGCAGGAGCTCAGTAAAGGTTAGAGATCTTATGATTCTTGTTATTTACTTGAGTATGTTCAGCAAGCTAGGAGCTAGTAGTAGTCACCACCAGTTCTTTTCTTTATATGCCTTAGGAGAGGGATATTTTGGGAAGCTGGGGCATGGTAACTCCATTTCACTACCTCTGGCTCCTGACACAGCCTGGGCTGAGCAATCTCACTCTGCCCTCTCTACCTTTTTTCCTCCACCTGGGAAGGAGCATCCTAACCACACTCACCATCTGTCTAGGACTCAGAGAATCCTATTTCCTTGACAACAGAAATGTAGGTATCCAAGTGACTTAGCTTTGAAGCACTGAAACAGTAGCAGTCAGCTCTTGGTATTACATTGCTCTAGGCTTCTTAGAGTTGTCTCCAATAGTTTATCAAATGCAGAGTATGTGTCCTTGAGACTAAAGAAAAGATGTCTAGCCTAGCTGCTTTCTATCAGACACATGGGCCCTAAAGTTGTTTTGCAAAATAAGGCAGCTTTTCTATCTCATTCTTAGTGGTCTTTTAGAACCATACAACTTGTAGAGCCTGGAAAAGATTAATACTTATGATTGCATCTGCCCTTTGGTTCATAAGCTTAATTGGTAGGACTTCACATTGGAAGAGAATTATATTATTATTTACCATATGTCAAGTGCTTTACATTTTTTATATCATTCATTCAGATTTAGTTATGACATCAGCCCTTTTATTCTCATTTTACAGATCAGGAAACCTAGGCTTAGAGTAAATAAATTAACAGAGTCAGTAGTTACACCCACATCTGTCTGAATCCAAAGCTTATGTATTCCATGACATCACAAAGCTACTGTTTTTTTTAAAGATTTTATTTATCCATTCATGATAGACACACACACACAGAGGCAGAGCCACAGGCAGAGGGAGAAGCAGGCTCCATGCAGGGAGCCTGATGTGGGACTCGATCTCAGGACTCCAGGATCACACCCTGGGCCAAAGGCAGATGCTAAACTACTGAGCCACCCGGGCTGCCCTAGTATGCCCCTCTTTCCCATACTCCACATCACTCTCATGGTTTTGAGGTTTTTTTGCAATTCAAGGAGTCTCCTCTATCTCTGGATATCTCTTTACCTTCTGCATAATTGTCAAAAATTCCTTGTTTTGTGTCCCATTCCCTTTGGGACCTGTTGTATATAAAATTTACCTGATAAACTATAGGTTAATATGTTAATGCTCTAATGTATTACCTTTCTCATATATTATCTGCATATTAGCAGGATGCTTCCCTCAAAGAAATGATGTACAGTGGAATTTCATGCATGAAGACATTAGGTTATGGAGGAGAGAAGTTTGAGTAGGTAGCTTTTTCATACCACCTCAATGGCTACTAGAAAATATATATCCTTTGGAGCCTTCTTAGAGAAAGGCAATTTTCTTAGGGTTATATGAGGCATAGCCTTTGCTTGTTAGCCTTTTGCAGCAGTGGGTGGGCAGGAGTAGTAGTTGCCACAGCTCTTGGTAATGGGGCCTGGACTGCTTGGGTTCTGGGGTTGGAAGTTGGCATTTGAGACCTTTTGTAGAGTATTTAATGGATAAGGATTGAGATGAGTTTGAATCTGGATAAAATCAGCAAGAAGAATCCTGTTAGAATCAAGGCCAGGGGCAACTCCTGCCATTTCTTTGAAGGCAGTAGGACTCCAGACATCACAAAATAGCTGATACTCATCTTCGTCATCCTTTCCATCCTCATCAGGAGAGTCACAAGCATACTGTACTGGCTGAACATAAAGGCTGGACCAGCCCTGGTGATTGGCATGAGAACTAATCCTTTCCCATCAGTATTCATAGTGAGGCACTGGAACAGGGACTCTTGCATTACCATAGTGCTATGTCCCCTTTTACTATTAGTCTCTGCATGTAAGAGGAAGGGTTTGTAGGCATTGTCTACTTTATCTCTGATGGGAGTAAACTTGCCTAAGACTACAGAGCAAATTCATGGCTTAGTGAGGGCTATATCTTAGATCTCCTGATGTCCTACTTTGTGCTTTTTCTTGTATACTACAGTGTGCCTGTTGTGTGAGCTCAGACAGCACACATGGGTGGCATGGTTTACAGAAGACCTCTGGTTTTTATGTACATGGTTACATATGTGCACATATGACGTGTGTGTAGTGCATAGAAGAGGGGCTGTCAGATACCTCATGCATTTTAACAATCATTGTTACACATAATAACTATTATATCTTAACTATCATTATCATAATTGATAATATTTTATATATATGTAAGTTCATATGAGGGCCTTGAGACTCAGTAGCCCACTCTTCTTAGTTCACTGATCAAAGTTTATAGAATTCTTTCATGTCTCTCAAATCCTTATAACAATATCATAGGGATCAACATTATTGTTAATGTTGTTATTATTATTATCCCAACCCATAGATAAAATAATAGGTTTAGAAAAGTTGAACGGGTGGACCAAGACAGAGGTAAATCAGTGATGGAGCTGAGCTGACCAAGGCCAGTGCCCATACTTCTACACCAGAGCCTCCTTCCCAAGACCTGCAGAAAAGATATTAAAGGGGGCATAATTCCTAGGTAAGCATTAGACCTGCAAGATCAGATTCAGGGAAAAAGGGGAGCTTGTGTGCAAGCATCACATGCTTGGTAGTATGAGCTGAGGACAATGACAACAAGACTTTACTTGTTGACCAGTTCTGTTAGGACCAGCCATGCTCACGAGAGTGCCTCTTTTCTTTTTCTTTCTTTTTTAAAAAGATTTTATTTATTCATTCATCAGAGATACAGAGAGAGAGAGAGGCGGAGACACAGGCAGAAGGAGAAGCAGGCTCCATGCAGGGAGCCCGACGTGGGACTCGATCCCGGGATCAGGCCCTGGGATGAACGTAGTGCTAAACCGCTGAGCCAACCTGGGCTGCTCAAGAGTGCCTCTTTTCATCTCAGTTCCTTTCCATGTATGTTCAAGAAATTCCATCTAAATAAAATTAACAAAAATAATGAATTCAGATCAACATGAGAGGCCCAGCTTTGCTATGAGGACATAATATAGCAATGTATTTGAGAAACAGAAGGTGGAAGAAAGGAGAGAGGGAACATGAGAAAGGGAGGGAGAGAGACATGAAAGTATTTGACAGGTAAGATCTGAACATATAAAATATAGAGGTAAAAAGCAAGCAGCTGTGTAAGAACAAAGGAATATTCTGCTGTTCCTTATTCTGCTTGCTGCCCAGACTCTTCAATTGCAGCTTCTACTAAATAATAATGTGGGCTCTCTCTTTGCTCCCAGCTCAAAGAGAATGATAAAGCAGCAAAACACTCAAAGGTACAGTACAGCCACAGATAAAAAAAAATTGATGACACGGAAATCAGCCCCATCCCATAACACACACACTTCGGCAACCCCTCCTGGAGAAGTGAATGATAGTGAATATAATGAACAAAGAAGAAAAAGACCTTTGAGCTAAGATGAGGAGAGGAGCCTTTATTTGGTTCCCTAATGGGGTGTTTTGATGCTTGCTAATGTCTATAGTGCTCAATTTTACAGCAGAAAGTTGGAGTGGAAGTAGAGGCTAGTTAGTTCAGTGTCTCAGTTCTCAATAAGACACAGCTATCTTAGGTGTGAAAGTCATACATCAGATACAGTAAGACATTAATTTCTAGGTTTTTTAGCAGATAATAAAAGTTGAAGAAGAAGTTAGACCCTGGGTTCTACCCATTTTGGGGAAGACATGAAATGGCCAAATTAAATTCTAGTTTTTAGAAAGGAAGAAATGATGGATTCATTGTATGAAACACAGAATGGCAAACTTGATGTCAGTCTTAGACAATGATTCTAGAAATGCTATTAAAGGATAGTTTAAAATCTCAAGAAGTGTTAGGTCTGATCAGTAGGAGGCAACACAGGTTTGCTGAGAAGTCATGTAATGCAAATTTCATTCATTTAATTAGTTGAGTGATGGATCTGGGGAATGTACCATACGATATACATATGTGGCTGTCATCTAGGGCTTTAGCATGATTTCCCATGATATATTTGTGGAAAGTGTGACGATCTGTAGTCTCACTCATATAGTTATGTCAATTAGCAGTTTGTTGAAGTGATATAACAAAAATGTATCCGTACAGATTTGGACACTATTAATATAATGATTTCTAGTAACAAGCTATAGGGTTCTATCCTCAACCTTGTTCTGTTAAACATTTTTATTCATGACTTGATTGAAGTCATAAAAAACAGGCCCATAAGATTTATAAAGGGATATTACAATGGAAGCCAGAGTTATGATTCTGCAAATTTTGACAGATTTGGTAGATGGGCAGAATCTGCAAGGTGAAATTTTATAAATGTAGCATAAAAGACTAGGAAGATTGCTAGAACTCATACAGCAATTCGGCAATGTGGCAGGATACAAAATCAATACCCAGAAGTCAGTGGCATTTCTATACACTAACAATGAGACTGAAGAAAGAGAAATTAAGGACTCAATCCCATTTACAACTGCACCCAAAACCATAAGATACCTAGGAATATACCTAACCAAAGAGGTAAGGGATCTATACCCTAAAAACTACAAAACACTTCTTTTTTAATAAAGATTTTATTTATTTATTCATGAGAGACAGAGAGAGAGAGAGGCAGAAACACAGGCAGAGGGAGAAGCAGGCTCCATACTGGGAGCCTGACATGGGACTCGATCCCAGATCTCCAGGATCACACCCCAGGCTGAAGGTGGCACTAAACCGCTGGGCCACCAGGGCTGCCCTACAAAACTCTTCTGAAAGAAATTGAGGAAGACACAAAGAGATGGAAAAATATTCCATGCTCATGGATTGGAAGAATTAATTAATTAATTATTTAATTAATATTGTGAAAATGTCTATGCTACCCAGGGCATTGTACACATTTAATGCAATCCCTATCAAAATACCATGGACTTTCTTCAGAGAGTTGGAGCAAATCATCTTAAGATTTGTGTGGAATCAGAAAAGACCCCGAATATCAAGGGGAATATTGAAAAAGAAAACCAGAGCTGGGGGCATCACAATGCTGGATTTCAAGTTGTACCACAAAGCTATGATCATCAAGACAGTGTGGTACTGGCACAAAAACAGACACATAGATCAATGGAACAAATAGAGAACCCAGAAATGGGTCCTCAATTCTATGGTCAACTAATATTTGACAAAGCAGGAAAGACTATCCACTGGAAAAAGGACAGTCTCTTCAATAAATGGTGCTGGGAAAAGTGGACGGCCACCTGCAGAAGAAGGAAACTATACCATTCTCTTACACCACACACAAACATAAACTCAAAATCTTTGGAAGCTCTAAATGTGAGTCTAGAATCCATCAAAATCCTAGAGGAGAACACAGACAACACCCTTTTTGAACTTGGCCACAGTAACTTCTTGCAAGATTCATCTATGAAGGCAAGGGAAACAAAAGCAAAAATGAATTACTAGGACTTCATTAAGATAAAAAGCTTCTGCCCAGCAGAAGAAACAGTCAACAAAACTAAAAGACAACCTACAGAATGGGAGAAGATATTTGCAAATGACCTATCAGACAAAGGGCTTGTATCCAAGATCTATAAAGAACTTATTAAACTCAACAGCAAAGAAACAAACAATCCAATCATGAAATGGGCAAAAGACATGAACAGAAATCTCACAGAGGAAGACATAGACATGGCCAACAAGCACATGAGAAAATGCTCCGCCATCACTGGCCATCAGGGAAATACAAATCAAAACCACAATGAGATACCACTTCACATCTTGAGAATGGTGAAAATTAACAAGACAGGAAACAACAAATGTTGGAGAGGATGTGGAGAAGGGGGAACTCTCTTTCACTGTTGGTGGGAATGTGAAATGGTACAGCCACTCTGGAAAACTGTGTGGAGGTTCCTCAAAGAGTTAAAAATAGAACTGCCCTATGACCCAGCAATTGCACTGCTGGGGATTTACTCCAAAGATACAGATGCAGTGAAACGGCAGGACACCTGCACCCCAATGTTTATAGCAGCAATGTCCACAATAGCCAAACTGTGGAAGGAGCCTTGGTGTCCATCGAAAGATGAATGGATAAAGAAGATGTGGTATATATATCTATATATCTATACATCCATATATCTATATATCTCTATCTATGCACACACACACAATGGAATGTTAGCCATTAGAAAAGATGAATACCCATCATTTGCTTCGATGTGAATGGAACTAGAGGGCATTATGCTGAGTGAAGTAAGTCAATCGTAGAAGGACAGTCATTATATGGTTTCACTCATATGGGGAATATAAGAAATAGTGAAAGGGATTAAAGGGGAAAGGAGAGAAAATGAGTGGGAAAAATCAGAGAGGGTGACAGAACATGAGAGACTCCTAACTATGAGAAATGAACAAGGGGTAGTGGAAGGGGAGGTGGACAGGGGGATGGGGTGACTGGGTGACAGGCACTGAGGGAGTTCCTTGACGGGTTGAGCATTGGGTGTTACACTATATTTTGGCAAATTGAACTTCAATTATATATATGACTGTGGGGGAAATTCCAAGAAACTGATTGCCCAAATATGGAGTATGGCATAGCAGAGCTCATATAAAGAAGGCTTAGGGGCTTTAATATTCAATGAGCTCAAAGGTAAATTAGCTATGAGACATGTCTATGTGTTTGTTTTAAATATATTTTGTTAAATTAAAGTAGACATGCAGTGTTATATTACTTTCAAGTGTACTACATAGTGATTCAACAATTCTATATATAGAATATTATACTAATATTAATATATTAATGCTAGTACATTCTATAATATATAGAATTATAATTCTATAAATTATTCATTGTTAACCATAAGTGTAGTTACCCTCTGTCACCATATAAAGTTATTACAATATTTTTTACTATATTCCTTATGTTGTACTTTTCATCCCTGTAACTTATTTATTTTATAACTAGAAGTGTTTACCTTTTAACTCCCTTCACATATTTTTGCCTGTGAGTGTGTATTTTTTGTGACACATTAATATGGTGGTTCACACACTTGGCTTCCCAGGCTGCAACTCAGATCAACTGCATAGGAATCTGTGGGGGTAGGGCCTAGAAATAAGTATATTTAAATCTCCCCAGGTGATTCCAATGGGAAACCAAAGTTGAGAACCATTGCGATAATAGAATGTGAGACAAGTGATAATCCAATTGTAATGTGTATTGTTCTAACTAGTATGTTTCACTTAGTCTTGGACAATACCTTTTACAAACTGGAACCCATTGGGAGCAGTGTTACTCAGACTGTAAGGGGGCTTGCAGTCATACAAACTATGCCATCAGGAACTGCTGAAGGAACTGAGTGTGAGCAATCTCAGGGAAGACATAGAAGTTGTCCTCAAATGAGTGTGCCAGAGAGATCACCGTTATTCTATTTGGCTCCAGAGATGAGAACTAGAACCAAGAAGATGAAGTAAAATGGAGGCAAATTTTAATTCAGTGAAAGGAATAATATTCTATGAGGGCTATCTAAAGACGTAATAGGCTGCCTCAGAAAGAAATGATTGCCCTATAATTTGGGAACTCCAAATCCTATGGCTGCTTAACCAGTTGGTGAGAGTATGGAGAAGTCTTGTGTTATTCAAGATTCTTTTTGTGGCATATAACAGAAGCCCAATTCAAAAAACTCAAAAATAGAGTCAGTTGTATCATATAACAGGGAACTGACTTCAGTGAGGGCTGATTTAAGGGATCAGTTGATATCATCAGGCTCTTTTTTGCCATTTATTTTGGCCCCTGTTTGTCTTTGCTTTCCTTTATTCTACATTTAGGCTCCCACCACATGGTGTCCTGGCAACCCCAGTAGAGAGAGAAAATATCTTCTGATACTTCTTAAAAGAGAAACACTGATTCTAAATGGACCCATGTTGTCAGAAAGAGGGTCTTTGTGTGTGTGTGTGTGTGTGTGTGTGTGTGTGTGTGTGTGTATAGGACAGGGGAACTGGTGCATGAATCAGAGTCTTGGCACTGGATAGAGTTGAATAAGTGAAGATCCCTCTTAGTTCTGGGTTTTTAATATTTTTGACACCATGGCCAGAATGTAGCAATAAGTATAGACTACTGAGCTCATCAAATATAATCTTTTCTGTAGTCAGGCCCATCTGTTTCTCATGTTCTTCCCCATTCACAGCTTTGCTTGTGTTGCTTAATCTTTCTAAAAAGACCTCCACTTACTACTCTTTAACCCATAGTTCAAGACTTGTCTCAAGTTTTGCGTCTTCCTCTGTTGTAGCTGTTCCAGACCACCCTGATCTGCACCCCTTTGAACTACTACAGTACTCTTCACAATTACATATTTCCTGATGTCATGCCTTGAATTTTTTCTGTTTTTCAATGAGTTAGTCATACAAATTGTGACTGTATTATAACCAAATTGAGAAGTAGGGTCAATG
This sequence comes from Canis lupus dingo, assembly GCF_003254725.2. Lineage (NCBI taxonomy): Eukaryota > Metazoa > Chordata > Mammalia > Carnivora > Canidae > Canis > Canis lupus. Next base: position 100,950,628 of record NC_064281.1, on the reverse strand, counting down.
CCTTTTCCTTGTTTATTCTTCCTGTGCTTAACATAGAGTTGAGAATATTATATGGGCTTGTTCATTCAAATTACTGATTGATGGTCATTTTTAAAATATAGCCATCCCTTTACTACTATGTGTGAAATCTCTGTCTTGCAACTAGTAATGGATTAAATGGCAAAGATGGGAGCATTGCCATCAGAGGCCTTCTGGAGAAATAATTTTACACTACTGAAGAGGGCATTGTAACTCTTTCCTACTGGCACAAGCTCTGCTCCATGCTCATGCTGCCAAGCTGGTTTCCTTGCTTTTGGACTTTAGGAATGGGTAGGTTTCCTGATTAGGACCTTCTTTTTTAAGATTTTATTTATTTATTCAGGAGAGACACAGAAAGAGAGGTAGAGAGACACAGGCAGAGGGAGAATCAGGCTCTATGCAAGGAGCCCAATGTGGGACTCAATCCCAGTACTCTAGGATCACACCTTGAGCTGAAGGCAGACATGCTTAACTGCTGAGCCACCCAGGCATCCCTGGTTAGGACCTTCAATCACTCACTCATTACAGAATAATTTATTAATCACCAGTGTTATTCTAAGGTCTGTTCTAGTTATGGGGGATATATAGAATCTCAGTTCTAAGGAGCTTGCAGGGAGAAACAGAAAAACAAAATTAGATAATTATAATATAGCATAATGGGGTTCCAATTCTGGATTAGATGAAATAAGCATACTCTACCCTCCAGTGTTGTATATAGCTATAAAGCCTGAACAGAATGAATAGAACATCGAATAGTCTGAAAAGTAAATAGTAGCAGATTGGGAGGAAAAAACAGAAATCACACTATCGCTGAACTGGTGAGTATGCCACTTAAAAAATTTTGCTATACTCTGGCCTGAACTCAGCATACCAGAATCCAGTTAAGTGGCCATCAGTGAGCAGACAGAGCTCTAGGAGAAGTGATCTAATTCTGGCTCAAGAATGGAAAAGCGGGGGCAGCCCAGGTGGTTTAGCATCACCTTCATTCAGCCCAGGGCCTGATCCTGGAGTCTCCGGATTGAGTCCCACATCGGGCTCCCTGCATGGAGCCTGCTTCTCCCTCTGCCTGTGTCTCTGCCTCTTTCTCTCGTCTCTCATGAATAAATAAATAAAATCTTTAAAAAAAGAATGGAAAAGGGAACTACTAACACTTAGTGTGGAAATCTTCCACTTTTTTTAAAAACTCTTTTCTGTTTTCTTGTGCTCTGACTCCCAAGAAATTCTTTGGAAATAGTGGGCAGCAGTTGATAATTGAAGGCTGCAGGGGCTAAGTCTTTGAGGACAGGGTATTCTCTTTTCTTTTTGGTGGATCTGTAGTTATAAGAGGGTTGGGCCAATTTCCATTGCTTCTTTCCTCTTTCTGTACCCTATTGCTTGGACCTAAACAAGGGCACATTGCAAAAGTGAATAGCAGAGTAGGATAACTAAACCTCAGCTTTCAGTCCAGAGGACTGAACAAAAAGAGCCTCAGGGAACCAGAAAGTTCTGAGGAGATCACAGAAAGGGAGAAGCTTGGGAAAGTGACCTTATAAAGTTGTTTATGAACTCTAGAGCTCAACCCTGAGTGAACATGTCTGGGTTAGACCCTATTTAGCAGACTAAAGTCTTCAAGAACTAAACAGACCACAACCTAGATCCCAGACTATTCACTAAAAGGCAGACATGTGAAACATACCTGGATAGTGCTGTAAAGGCTTTGAAAATGGAATGGACTTTGGAACCACAACCCACAGAAGTTGGGTCAGAACGCTGACTGCCTGCTAAAACAAAACCATCAGTATCAGCATTCTTCATAGGGTTTAAACAATTTTCAAGATCTGGTAAGGCAGCATCTAAATTATCCAGGATATAATCCAAAATTATTAAGCATATAAAGAATTAGAAATGTCTTAACTCACATGAGAAAAGACAATCAACAGATGTAATCCCAGATGACAGATGTTGGAATTATATGAAAAAATTTTAAAGCAACTATTATAAAAATACACCAATAAACAAGGGCAAAATCCTTGAAAGAAATGGAAAAATTGAAAGCCCCAGCAAAAAAATAAAAATATATAAACAATCACCAAATGAAAGCTAGGAAAACTTAAAGCATGGCAGCCGGCTTCTGTCATGGCAAATGATTCCAAAGGGAGACACAGAAAACCAAGATGGAAGCCACAGTCTTTTTTATAACTTAATCTCAGAAGTGATATACCATCACTTCTATCCTATTTGTTAGAAGTGAGTCATTAAGTCCAGGCCATACTCAAAGGGAAGCGAATTAAACTTCACTTCTTGAAGTGGGAAAGTATCAAAAAATTTGTGGACATATTTTTAAAACCACCACAAGGGGAAGAAAGATTATTCTAGGAGGGGGGAATTAGATATGCAAAAGCAACAAAATGAGGCAAAGAATGAAAAGAAAAGCAAAGAATTAAAAATGAACACTGGGGCTGTTTCTGTCTCTATTTACTTCAGTTGGACTTATTAAGTATTGGTTGGTGTAAAGGTTCTCTGAATGTCAGATAATCCCCCAGACTTCTACGTACCTATCTTGTCTATTTGGGGAAGGCAGCGGGTCCAAGTCAGTGCCTTCACAGTAGGAGATAAATAGAACCTGCAGCCCCCATAGTATTTTGTTTTAGGATCTTTGAATAAAAGGGAGAATATAAAAAGATACTTTCTTTTAGTTGTAGGTGTATGCCTTTACAGTAGCGTGGAAAGGTAGCCTGGAATTTTAATTGGAGGCTTATTGTCCTTGATAATACTCCATTCTGCCACTGTTTTCCATCTTCTTAGTACCTAAATCATTGTAAGTCAGTTCTGCTATAATGTCTGTTTTGAAAACTTGAGTTTGTTCCAATGTGGTTGATATATTAGGGAACAATTTGAGCATGACATGAATTTTGTGTTTGCTTGAGCATGATTCCGTCAACAAGAAATATTAGGTGAATGCAGAAAACTACACCCAGCTGAACTGAGTGGTTTGGTAATACACAAAACACACCCTTAAACATCTACTAGCCATAGCCATTCACATTTAGTGTTACAACTTTCCATCTGATTTCAGATAACATTCCTTCCACCACTTCACAATAACTCATAACCTGCTATGCCTACATTTACAAGCAAACTTTAGGTGTTTTCAAGGTGAAGTTCCATATTTATTGTAGTATTTATGTATTTCTTAACCATTAACATGTGTAAAACTGTGCTGCCTTTCCTATCTGGTTTTTAGCATGCTACTGATATTTTTTATTGTTGTTCCTCTAACCCCATTTTTCCCATAAGCCCTGTGGTTTTCATTGTGCAATTTTGCATAGTGCAGTAATTTTAAAAGGATATGCCATATTATAGCAGAAATGACTGAATATATATTTATATATTATATATATTATATATATTAACTTACCTAGGACAGTGTATTTGGGTGGACTTAGCAAACAATGAAAATCAAGTCAGTGAAGATTCTGTGCTGCAGAGGCAAAAAGAAAAAGAAGAGAAACACTGAAGTACAGTGGAGATGCTTAACTTTGGTGGTGGACCATTCAGAGCCTCTATCTAAAGACTCCTCTGGTGGATTTCCATACTAACAGTTATTTGGTGTTCTGGCTTCAGGATCTTCTGTTTTTCTGACCTTGAGCTTCCTCTTCCACAGCAAGCAGTTCAGTTTCTTTGGAATATGTTGCAGTGAATAGGGTAGTGAGACATTGTCAAAATATTTGGACGTTATGCTCTTGCTTCTCTGACCTTGAGCAAGGCTAGTAGTTCCTGCCAATTTCATATGCCCTCTCAGGACACATCTTTAAGACCTGCTAGGGACTCTTGACTTTGGATCTGTGGCACCTGTTGCTGAGGTGGTCATAAGTTCCAAAGTGGTCCGGGGCATTTGTAATACAGAACCTCCTTCTCTTGGTACTTGGACTACATTCAAATCCATGGGAGGAGGCAGGGGTAAGTTTAATTCTTTACTCCTCTTTCTCTTCCTTTTCCTCATTATTCTTTCTCTTCTTCATCTTTATTGAGGCAGTGCCATGTAGTAGTTGAGGATTTGGGCTCTGGGCCTACCCTGTAATGGTTGTATGACCTTAGGTCACATATTTAACTTTTCTGCACTTCTATTCCTTCATCTTTAAATTGCGATGATAACAAAACCTACCTTATAGGCTTGTTGTGATGAATGAATGAGATAATCCATGACAAATACCGAGAACTGGGTTAGCAGATTTACACACATGTTCTTAATTGATACCTAAAGTCTAAGGAGATTATATCCATTTAGAATCAAGTGGAGATGTAAAAAAGTGGTTCTGAGCTATTAAATTCTGTCAGTGGGGAAGTGTAATTGCATTTATCCACAATTCTTCAGGAATCAGCTATTGAATAAAAAAGGCACAGGTGTGATTACAGTTTCTATTAATGAAGCTTATAAGCATTCTTTCATTAACTACTGCTCATACTCTTAGGGCCAAGGCTGCCAATATGAAGATGCTTCTTTTTTTTTCTTTTTAAATATTTTATTTATTTATTCATGATAGTCACAGAGAGAGAGAGGCAGCGACATAGGCAGAGGGAGAAGCAGGCTCCGTGCAGGGAGCTCGACGTGGGATTCGATCCCGGGTCTCGAGGATCATGCCCTGGGCCAAAGGCAGGTGCTAAACTGCTGCGCCACCCAGGGATCCCCTATGAAGATGCTTCTATATTAACTTTGAGTAAAGAGTGAATATTGAGGTTACATAACTGTAACAACAGAAACATTTTAGGCTGGCCCACTAGTATATTAAATGAAATGTTAAATGAGACTGTAATCTAACCTAGGGCAGAAATTTTGTCTTCTATCTCATCAACATCTACTATAGTGGTTTTCATACATAGGTGATTTTGTCCCCCCAGGGGACATTTGGCGATGTCTGGAGTCATTTTTGTTTGTCACAACTGGGGAGGAGGCAGCTGCTACTGGAATCTAATGGTTAGAGGCCAGGAATGCTGCTAAACATCTTACAGTGCACTGGACAGTCCCCCACAACATTTATCTTACCTGAAATGTCAATAGTCCTGGGGTCAAACCCTGCTCTAATGCAATGCCTAAATACAAGGGACTTTGTAGCCTCCTGATAAATGTGTATTGAATTAATGATTGAAGTTTGGGGAACAAAAATGTGATTTGGTAGCAGACACATGTTTGGCAGACAATCTTATGAAGGAGTGGTAGAGAAAAACTGGCACTTAGCTAATTGGTGTCAGCATGATACAAAAACTACTGTTTGCCCTGTTCAGGCATCCAGTAAGATTGGTCTGTGCCTGGTTCATATGGTTGCTAAATATTTTGAATAACATCCCTGGAAGGTGGTATATTTTTTAGAAGTTATAGATAATTGCTTCTGGAGATAAGTTGTCTTAGAAACTACAGAAAGAGTGAACAGATTGAGTTTGCCTTTGGGAAGTAAACAGGAGATGGGACAGAGTAGCTGTGAATAAATCACACTGTTATGGTAAGGATAGAAAAAGTTTACCAGTGCTCGCTTCGGCAGCACATATACTAAAATTGGAACGATACAGAGAAGATTAGCATGGCCCCTGCGCAAGGATGACATGCAAATTCATGAAGCGTTCCATATTTAAAAGAAAAGAAAAGAAAAAGTTTACCATCCTGGTGAAAGAGAGAAAATCAGAGCAATTTATTCCATAGTCCTCCATCTAAATCAAGGCAACAGTTTCCCAAATAGAGAGTTAGTGGGGGAAAAGTGAAAAGTGGAATAAAACAAAGTAGTTTCATGATAAAGGAAAACAGGTTATTTTCTGTAATGGGACATTGTCTTAGTCTGTCCAGGCTGCTATAAAAGAATACCATAGACTGGGTGACGTATGAACAACAGATTTGTTTCTCACAGTTCTGAAGGCTGGAATGTCAAGGTCAAGCACTGGCAGATTCAGTGTCTATGAGGGCATACTTTCTGGTTCATAAATAGCTATCTTCTCACTGTGTCTTCATGTGGTAGAAGGGGCAAGGGAATTCTCTGGTGTCTCTTTAACAAGAGCATTAATCCCATTCACATGGGCTCCACCCTCATGTCCTAATCACCTTGCAAAGGCTCCGCCTGATCATACCATCACATTGGAGGTTACGGTTTCAACATATGAATTGCGGTGGGGGGGCATAAACATTTGGTCTAGCAGGCATCTCTGAGAAATTTTAAGAGTAGCCCAAGAGAACATGGGAGACCCCTCAAAGGTAACTGATTAAATAAACAAAGGTATAGCCTTATTATGGAATACTATGTAACAGTTAAAAAGAGTAAGATAACTGTGTATTTACTAACATGAAAAATCTCTAAGGCATATTGTCAAGAAGAAAAAGCAAGCAAAAATTACACTATAACAGTTTGAAACTATTTCTTTAAAAAAAATCCCTCAAAACAGCTTTGTGAACTCAGATGTATAAAGGAACCAAGATGAATAGGAAAAGGCTTTGAGGGATATAGACCAAATTGATCATAGTGGTTCTCTCTAGGGCGGGGAATAGAATAGGGAGTCAGTGGTCAAGGGGCCCTTTTATTTTATGTGTACCAATTGCATTTTTACAAGAATGTATCCATGTAGTACTTGTATAATTAAAAATATACACAGTGGGAAAACAGAAAATCAATAGACATAGTGCAGATATGCAGAAGAATTTTGGGGTCATTTTTGCTTCAAAGAAGGATTTACTACCAGATTGCTGTAAACAGCAACCTTGACTCACAAGCATTTGTTGCCTGCTGCTTTAGGGTAGGGAATGAGGCCTAGCAGCCAGCTAGGCCCAATGCTAAATAAGGATAGAGAGGAGTAATTAGGATGTATGACATGACCCTTAGAGTTTTGTTTTTTTTTTTAACCAGGTTTGTTAGTGTTGGTTGCCTGTCCAACCTTTTATTTTAGCTCCAGAGCCCTCAGATAGTTCCTGTAGCCTGTATCTTACAGCATTTACAGACCCTGAAAACCTAGCGTCTTCAGGAAATGTCCTCACTTTGCCTTATCATTCTGCTCCTTAGTTAAGTCCTGTGCAAAGGAACTTGAGTGAGAAGGCTGGGACATGTGCAGGAGGGGCCATCCTGTGGCCTGGGCCAGAGTGTACTAGGCTCCTGTTGGACTGGCTCAGTGGTTTGTGTTCTTGCTTACCTCGTAGAAAACAAAAAAGCCTTGAAATTCAGAAGTTAGCTTAGTAATTAACTAAAAAATATTGAGGATTTTCTTCACCTCAGTGTACATAAATAAAAAGAATCTACTATCCATGTCTTAATAAGTTACTCATATGTTTTAAAATAATCTCCTAAAGAGCTCCCTCAGCAGTGACCTATTAGACCATGTCACATTTATTGTGTTAGCAAAATAAGTCCTTTTCTCACAATGTTGGGTTGAAGTCCTTTAATGTTTCAGCTGGGGACATAAGTACAACTAATTTTATGTGCCTGGGCCTTACCCAGGAAGGATGGGACTGTCTCATTGGGCAGACTGGTTGGTATGGCTTGGGACTGAGAGATACCGTCAGGTGATTGGCCCTGAGCTCTCGGGACTCCTTAATAAACCACTCAACTTCGGGAAACTTGACACTCATGTGAGAAACTAGGGCTACATTTCCCTCTCACTTGTCTCTTTTGCCTGTACCTGGCCTCACAGTCTTCCTGATCAACTTTCACTTATCTTTGATTTGCCTAGGGAAATAGGATTTAGTAGACAAAGATGGGAGGGGGTGGGCTTAGATCTGTTTATAGAGGGTATAGATTTTCATCTGCTTTGTTCATTGATGTGTTTTAAATACATACAGCAGTTCCTGTTACATAGTAGTTGTCCAACAAATATTTGTTGAATGAACAAGTGAAATTATAAACTATATATACTATAATGTCCAGTGTGTTTTAGTAACAGCAAAGAGGTCAATGTGAATACAATTTAGTTGAACAGGGAAAAGAATGAAAGAAAGTGAAATCAGGGAAGTATGTAAAGGTCAGTTCATGTAGGATCTTTTAAGCTGTGGTACAGACTTCGGATTTTTATTCTAAGCATGATGAGAATCCTTTTGGAGGGTTTTGAGCAGTTACGTGACATAACAATAGCTAAAATTTATGGTTCCAGGTACTAAGCTAAGTGTGTTGGGTGTATCAACTAATGTAATCTTCAAGCATATCTATAATATAGCTACTAATACTATCTTTGTTGTAAGGATGAGAGAAAGTTACATAGAGATTAAATTTCTTAGCTAAGGTCATACAGCTAGAAAGTGATGGATCTAGAATTTTAACTATAGCAGTCTAGCTCCAGACTTGCACTCCTACTCTGCATTATACTGCCTTTTTATATATCATGTCAATGATCTGATTTATATTTTAAATGGCTCCCTCTGGTTGCTTTGCTTAGAGCAGACCATAGGAAGACAGAAGTAGAGGTAAGGTAGTTAGGAAGCTGTTGGAGTAGACATGGCAACAAATAATGGCTTGGTAGAAGAGATGAAGAGGAGGCAGATTTTGAATTTATTTCAAAGTCAGCAGATTTGAAGAGGAGATAGAATCTGCATTTATTTTGAAGGCAGTTTACTGACAGACTGGATGTGGGGGGTATGAGAGAAAGAAGAAAGTCAAGGATGATATGAAGATTTGAAGGTAATATATAAATGACTTTTAAAAAGATTTAGTTGTTTTGTTTTTTAAAGATTTATTTATTTATTTATTCATAAGAGACAAACAGAGAGAGAGGCAGAGACAGAGGTAGAGGGAAAAGCAGGGTCCTTGAGGGGAGCCAGATGCGGGACTCAATCCTCAGACCCAAGATCATGCCCTGAGCCAGAGACAGACACTCAACCACTGAGCCACCCAGGTGTCCTAAGATTTAGTTATTATTGACATAGAAATCTCCTGGTGTGTTTGGAAGCACTTTCTTTATTTTTTAAAGGTCTTATTTATTTATTTGAGAAAGAGAGCACAAGTAAGAATAAGGGTAGAAGGAGAGAGGGAATGGGAGAGATAAGCAGACTCCCTGCTGAGCAGGGAGACCCACGCAGGGCTTGATCCCAGGACCCTGAGATCATGACCTGAACCTAAGGCAGCTGCTTAAACAATTGAGTCACCCAGGCTTACTTTCTTTAAAGTGAACACCAATGGAGGCAAGAATTAGCTAGTTCTTAATGACAATGGAAACCCCATGGTGACTGAGCTTAGTGTTGTGTTTCATGCTTAATCGTCCATATGTAAATTGACTGTTTTGGAAGTGGTACATTCCTCTCTTTTCCAGTGGTCTTCTGAGCCTTGAATATTTCTCTCTCACATTGGATGGTAGTATTTTTTAAAGATTTATTTATTTATTTATTTATTTATTTATTTATTTATTTATTCATTCATTCATTCATGAGAGAGGCAGAGACACAAGGCAGAGGGAGAAGCAGGCTCCCTGCAGGGAGCCTGATGAAGGACTCAATTCTGGAACTCTGGGATCACATCCTGAGCTGAAGGCAGCCGCTCAACCATTGAGCCACCCAGGCATCCATGGATGGTAGTATTCTTAAGGAATTCTCAATAGCTTCTCCTGTCACTGTCTCCCCTTACCTGGTTCAGAATTTTTGAGAAAGGTTAAGTTAGCTCCGTTAGCGGTATACTGTTTGGAGTGCTGTGTCCTGTGAGTCAATGATGGTTCAGGACTACTGTTCCTACTACCCCAACTTTGTCACACTATGGTTAGGCCCATATTTCAAGTCTTCTTTGCTCTCTGGGTTGACTATATTCTTTGTTTCCTCCAGTTTTGGGGTCTCTTCAATCCAACTTTGGCATCTGAGTTTAACTGCATCCAACAGAATCCACTTTACTCCCAAACTTTAAACTTTTCTTCTCCCTTAACTTGGTCTTAGAACCTTGCCTAATGATGTATACCTTTAATAAACTATTACGGAAGCTACATTTACAGTGATGTGCAATCATCACCATCTATCCATTTCCAGAATGTCTTCGTCTTCCCAGATCAAAATTCTGTACCAATTAAACATTATTTCCCCATTCCACTTTCCCACAAGTCTCTGGCAACTACTATTCTACTTTCTTTGTTTATGAATTTGACTATAATAGTTATCTCATATAAGTAAAATCATACAATATTTGTCCTTTTGTGTCTTATTTTGTTTAGTATAATGCCTTCAAATTTCATCCATGTTATAATCTGTGTCAGAATTCCTTCATTTTAAAGGCTGGATAATATTCCATTGTATGGATATATTACATTTTGTTTATCCATTTATCATTGGCTATTATTAATAACGTTGCTATGAATATAGGTGTACAAATATCTGTTTGAGCCTCTGCTTCCAATTCTTGTGGGTATATATCCAGGAGTAGAATTGCTGAATCATATGGTAATTCTATTTTTATTTTTTTTAGGAGTAACCATATCCTTTTAACAGCAGTTATACTATCTATATTTCCACCAGTAATACACAAGTGTTCCAATTTCTCCATATCCTCACCAACACTTGTTATTTTCTACTTTTTTAATTTACAGGCATCCTGATAGGTGGGATGCAGTATCTCACTGTGGTTTTGACTTGCATTTCCCTAATAATTAGTAATGCTGAGCATCTTTTCATGTGCTTATTGGCCATCTGTATGTCTTCTTTAGAGAAAGGTTCAAGTCCTTTTCCTATTTTTTAATTGGGTTTATATTTTTGCTGTTGGATTTTCAAACTTTTAAAAATTTTAGGACTCTGTGTTCAAATGAAATATTTCAGGAAAGCTCAATACATAAAACAGATTAAAACAAAGATGCCCCAGGTATAGTTGGGTAAGAGATGGAACCTACCTCTTCACTCTTCATTTCCATGGCCACCGAGAGGGCTCCTTGTCACCCCTAATGCTGTGTCTTAGCTCTTTTGAATAACTACTGTCCCTTGGCATTTAGAAAGGAATCCATGCTTCAGAATATCTGAGGAAATATAGATATGCACAAAGAAAGAGTCGCCTCTATGTTTTACCAACTTCAAATATTGACCATGACAAGAGAAATGTGATGCTTTTTACTGGAGCATGTTAGTGTTATTTTGTCACTTAGTTCCCAAAGACGCACATAGCTATTGATCTTTCTACATATCAACGGAAGCTCATAAATTATTGGGGAAATGTCAACAAAAATGAAGAAAATGACAGAAACTTTTCCAGACCCAGAGAAAGACATTATTTGCAAATTCATGTCCCCCAGTATCAGGAAAATCCCCAGAGGCAATAGGAATTTGTGAGAGCAAATAAGCCACTGATCATATTGCTATTTATCACAGTTGCTCAATTCTACTTCAGCCTTCAGACCTTGTTGAATCAGGAGAATTTTTTAAAATGAGCATTTGTAGAGCCTAAAGGGATCTTTGAATTCAAAAGTAAAGTTCTGAGAATAGTTCTGTTATTCCCAGCTGGCCCTCAGCCAAGTGGTTAAGACTCATTTCCCTTTTCAGGGTCCTACTTCCTGCTTTGGGTGACAACCTTTCAAGATTTTCATGTTGTATATTCAGGGTCCCCCCACTCATTATCCATAGGAATTCTCTTTCATGTCATCTTGAGAAGCAAATTTCCCTTCATAAACAGACCACATGTGTTTGTGAGCAAGTGGGGGACCAATCAATAGCATGGTATTTTATTTACCTTGAGTTCTGAACAATTGAGAAATTCAAAGGAATCTAAAGATAATCTAAAATATCACCTTTAAGATGGATAAAGTCTGGGGTGAAGGACACCCTATATAGATCAATGAGCAAGTGGGCTTTCTAATACTGTGCCCCTGTGTTAGAGAGACTTGTCCTCTCGGTCACAGCCTGTGCCATACCATTGCAGGGCCTTCCCAGGGTCAGGCCCCTCTCACTGTTTGGCAGAGATCAGAGCAGAACACAGCTCCTTTGTAGTCTGTCATATTCCAGTAAGGAGATGTATGAACAGAACTGTGCATGCACATTTCCTTGTCCCAAGTTTGACAACCAGTTAAATTATTTCTCAGTCCCCTCCTCCCTATAGGTATATCATAACACATGAAAAGAAACATCTGGAGTGGGAAGAAGAGACTCCCCTAATATTCCCCAGTTTATTCCAGTTTATTTTTCTCTTAAATCACGAAGTTTAACTGTTGAACAATTTCCATAGAGCAGGAGGTCAGCAGTTTATGATAGTCCTGCTCCCACCTTGATGAAGCTACTTCCCCAATAGCAATCACTGGGAGTGATGATGGACAATGTAGGTGCTAATGCACCCAGAAGGCTCTGAAATGTGTCTGAAGACTATATTGATTAAATTAACATCAGGATCATGCCATACCTAATGATGAAAATTCATTCTCTATTTTTTAAAAAAGATTTTATTCATTTATTTGAGAGAGAGAGAGAGAGAGAGAATGAACTGGGAGGAGAGGTAGAAGCAGGCTCCCCACTGAGCAGGGAGCCCAACGTGGGCCTCAATCCCAAGACATCAGGATCATGACCTGACCTGAAGGCAGATGCTTAACCTGCTGAGCCACCCAGGCACCCCTCATTCTCTATTCTAATAACCTTTTCATATGATGTCCAGCTATATTGTTTTAAGTCATCTATCAGAGGATATACAGTGAGATCAAAGGACATTAAGACACTACAATAATAATGTACAACAGTTAGATGCCACTCATTTGAGTACAGTCTGCCCTTATTACAATTCTAGGGGGACATTAAAGTTCAAATATTGAATTCCCTTGCACTTTTCACTGAAAGTCCAGAGAATAGTCCAAATTTCTTAAAATCCAAAGAACTTAAAGTTCAAAATGAAGCTTGCTTGTCCTCATGAGTAAAATTTCAAGGAAATTAAGGACCAAATATATCCTCTCTATCTTCTCATTCTGCTCAGTCTTAACTAGAAAGGTTTCAAGGCCGGTGTCCAATTGGGATTTTTCAGCAGCTTTAGCCTGTGCTATTACTTATTGGAATGAGTGTGGTCACTTCAAGGCCCCAGAGTTTATAGTAGTTCAATGCCAAGTCTCTGATGTTACATAGAGTTCAAAGAATTAATAGAACCTATAAGATAAAAAAAAAGAACCTATAAAATAATCCTATCACTGGCCCCATAATTTTCAATTAACAAACTAACAAGTTATTATAGCCACCTTGTAGCTCATATGGATTGATCCTTGTTTCTTACAATTCACCCCTTTTGGAATCCTTTTCCCTATATGTGAACTGGACCTAGTGTCTTGCTTTTAACAAATGGAATATGTCATAATGATGGGGTGTCACTTTAATAATTAAGTTACAAAAGACTGGCTTCATCTTAGTACTTTCTCCCTCTCTGGCTCTTTTCACTTGTATGAATTGATGTCAATTGCCATATTGTGAGCTTCCCTAGGAAAAGGCCCATATGGCAAATAATGACACCCTCAGTCCAATACTCTGAGGAACTAAATTCTGATACCAGCCATGGGAGTGGGCTTGGAAGTGGATCCTCCCTTAGTTGAGCCTTGAGGTGATTGCAACCTTGGAAAATACTTTACCTTTGACATAGAAGGTCCAGCTAAGCTGCACCTGATTCCTGACCTACAGAGATTATGAGATAATTAATGTTTTTTGTTTTAAGCCACTAAATTTTGGGATAATTTGTTATGCAATAACAGGCAGCTAATATAGTGGCCAATACCCAAAGAAGTTGTTCTAGACAAATTTATGTTGTCTATGTCTAGTACTCAGAATTGCTAAAGATTGTGGTGGAAACTCAATATTATCTGAAGAAAAAAATAATAGATAGAAGATATCTTGGTTTTAGCCTTGCTAGGGATGCCAGTCTACTCATATATCTGGATTCCATGATCTGTGAACTTCAATCAAATTTGGAGAAATTTCTCACTAGTTAATTTTGGCCTGGTGTATTCAAAATCCAATTGCATAACTATAAAAACTAGGCTCTTGGCCTAATGTAAGCATCTACAGACTGCCAAGTTTAAAGTATCTTATCTATATACTGAAGTCCAAGGCCTATAACCATGTGACCTGGCTCCACCCAGACATTCTCCTCATGTTATTTTAGTCTGCTAATTCTAGTCCTAGTCTGTTTCTCCATGTTCTTGGTCCAGTGCATGAGGTATTTGGATTGAAGGAAGTCCAATGAATAACACTTTGAATTCTGAATAAATAGATATTTAAGAAAAAAGAGAACAGAGGATGGGAAATGAAAATAACCCCTTTCTCAATTAAGCTGATATTTTAAAATGTAGCTTATATCTATGGATAAGTGAGCTTCTTAATACTGTATCCCAGACTTATTTACCCAAAAGTAGCACTAGACCATCACATAGCCCTTCCCCTCCCCATGGATATTTATGTTCCTATAACACTTTCTACATGGATGAGCAGAACAGAATACACATTCCATGTCGACAGCTTTACTCCCAAGACTAAGAGTTGATAAAGGGGCTAGGACAAATGCAACAGGCTTTTTCTGACCACTTAGGTGAGTTCCGTCTTCCTGGGAAGAAGTGAGGGGAGTCATGGAAAGCAATACCAGAAGTGAGTAAATGTTCTCTGCTTTTCATATCAGATAAGGCTGATTAAAGCCCTACCAAGGTGATAATGCATGGTTATCATTCAGAGTCCTCCAGGGGCTAGTGTAAAGTAAGAAGATGCTTAGAGATGGGGATGGCCAAAAGGTCTGACTCTTGGCAAAATTGTTTAATTGATGATGTAATTTTATGTTCTACTGCAAGTCTTTTCAGCACCTGTTCCACTTTCCCTGTCCCTTAACTCCAGAAGTCAGGACCTCTGTCAGATGTACATCAATTGGTAATATTCAAATGCTCTGGCTCTATCAAGATCAGTCCCTTTCCTGATAAACCAATATATACATACTCCTCTTTTGGGGCAATACGTTTTAACCAGCATTTTTGTGTTTTACTCCAAAACTATGAATTTTAATACTATATGACAAGTTGATGGGGAATTATAAACATAGACAGCCACTCCTAGTGAGGCTGGCTCTGGTTTGTACTTAAAGTTTTCTGAATTAATTGTCCTATTGCCTGATGTAGTACCTTTGATTTCAAAGACAGACTTAAGCCAGGATCCATGGAAAATTCCATTTTCTTGGATAAAACCATTTATTGTTTAGAAGACTTACACTCTCCCATAGTCAAGAGCCTTCAGATTTGGGTTTATTGGAAAGCTAGCAAGGATGACAACCCTCCTAAAAGAGATGATAAATTGAGGAATAGGGTGGCATTCTGTATTGTTAATTTTACTTGGGTGAATATATGATACAGCCCTTTTGTCTTATACAAAAAAGCTTTGCCAGTGTCTGATTAAAATGTGAAAATCCACAGCAGCCAGATACCCTAGGCAGGATATTCTGCTCCTCTGGAAAAGACCAACTTATATCTAAAAGATTTATCACGGCTTGTGCACCATATAGGTGTTCAGAAATAACCATGGAAAGTCACATATTCTTAGAAAAAGATGGGTTCTGACTGATTTTGTTCTGTGTTCAGCCTTTTTGTGTTTATTAATTCTGAGAAGCATAGAGGTATTTTGCACATTTCTGATAACACCTGCTTTCCCCTTCTCATGCATTATTTCTTATCAAATGCATTTGACTACAGTACAGCACAACATTTACCCTTGGCCTCACTGTGACAGAACATTATGATATTTTATGCAGCTTATGTGGGTCCATATATTTGTTTTACGTGTGTGTGTGTGTGTGTGTGTGTGCGTGCATGCATGTTCCTGTTGGGGGGTAAAGGAAGGGGATGCAGGGAGGCAGGAAGCTAGGGAGGTTGGAATGACAAAGGTTTATTTGATTTTATTCTTCTGTTTGTTTTTTTTCAAAACATTTTCAAATATCTTGACTTGGAAGTCAATTTCTGGAATACCTGGCAGAACCCATTCTTCCTTCTTTTTCTTTTACATGTGGAGCCAAACACAACCAGTCAGGCCTGGATCTATACCAGATAGAATAAGGGTGTGCCTGCAGAAGGTGGGTATAGCCAAACTAAAACTAGCCCTCAAATCTCTTTCTTTGAGGTACAGCAGTTTTGGTTTGGTTATTTTTCAGGACAAGTATTTTTCAATCATCTTCTTAAAATGCATATGTATTATCTGGTGGAAGTAACACATTAAATTATTATCAGCAGGTTAGGAGGTAATTCAATAGGTTTGGCAAGCAGATAGGGCTTTGAAGAGAACTGGGATAAATGTTTTTATGGGAAGTGTCAAGGGAATGATCTGGAAACCATAATTATAATTAATACTGCCATTGCAATCAATCCTACCCCCATCAGATCATCATCATTTATTGGATGACTAATATGTACCTGGTATTTTACAGACATTACTTCATTTCCTACAACAGTCCTGTGAAGTGGATACCACTAGTATCTAACTTTGCTGTTGAGGAAACTGAGGCTTAGAAGAAAAGAGTAATTTGCACAGTTTTTCTCAGATAGAAGATGTGAACTCAGGGTTCTAACTCAAGTCAAACAGAAGGCAAGTACTGCCATGGGAAACAATCTAATCAGGGTGTATGGAACATTGCCTTCTGAAACATTTTGCTCAGGTATAGCTCAGCTTCTAGTCATAGGTGAAAAAAACCTGAATAAGCTAATTAACTCAAATGCTATAAAGTCTTACTAAGATGAGGAGGGGGCACTCAGGATTTGCAGATTCTAGTTTGCATTGGGTACCTACACTAGGAAACCTTGTTGATTGTGGGAAAACACAAGTATGATGATACAAATTTAGAATTTCACCATAAAGATCTTAAATCCAAGCTGTGGCAGGTCCCTACCTTGTAATAAATGAATTAAATTGCTTGCTAACTGTTTGGATGGGGGCAAGTTATTTTACCTCTTAACTCTTAGTTTTTTCATCTGTAAAATAGAATTACTAACCTATAGAATTGTTGAAAGTATCAATGTCTGTGAGTGTGTTGCAAACTGTGTAGGGTGGTACATAGGTACACAGATTATAACAGATGGGTCATAATAGAAATCTCATTTGTTGATCAGAAATATATTTTCTTTCTTGAATTTAGTGACTGACCATGGGGGAAAAGGAGACTAGTGGTTCTCACAGCTCTCCTTCTGTTTGGTTTATGCAAGTCTCTTCATCCTGTCAAATACAAGCATTCATTCATGTAGCCTGCTTGAGTTTAGTTTCCATTGGATGCTTTGCTCCTTTGGAAGGTGAAGGCATTGGTTAATGAAACTGCAACAACATATGGTTTGAATGAAAATCATTTATATAACTCTCTGACACTAGTATATGGAGGATGTCAGTGTCTGGTATACCAGAGATAGGGAGAGACTATGGCTGATACTTACAAGCCAAGGTCTAAGAGACATATTTCTGATAGTCTAACATCTCCATACAGCATGTTCATTTAGTTTCTGCACTGTGGTGAGAACATACTCTTCTCAGTGCTATCTGTGGAAGAATTTGGAAAGTCACTGGATTTTTCTTTGGCAACTCTAGCCTTTTAATAATAACAACTGCCATTTATAAGTAGTTACTATGTGTCAAGAATTGTGTTATGTGCTTTACAAGGTAAATATAGTCCTATTTAATCCTTGTAACAAGTCTTGGGCTGCTTTATACAGAGTGCTTCCTATGTGTCCTGTACTATGCTATGTACTTTCTGTACGTTATCTTAATATGCACATTAAATTGATGTGCTATTATTATTACTGTTTTATAGAGAAGGAAACTAAGACCTAGTAAAATGAAATGATTTGCTTAAGGTCACACATGTAGAAAATAGAATTGAAAATTGGAATATTTAAGAAGGATTTTTGAGTCTTATTCACACCAAGATGTAGTGCTGGTTTAAGGAAGATGGAGAGAAGAGAGAAATTTCTGGTTCAGGTGGAATATTTTTTATCTGATCATTCATTCAACTCCTTTCTTCAGGTTATTCAGATTAAAATGTTTAGAGTCAAGGGGAAAGGAGAAAAAATGAGTGAGAAATATCAGAAAGGGAGACAGAACATGAGAGACTCCTAACTCTGGGAAATGAACAAGGGGTAGTGGAAGGGAAGGTGGGCAGGGGGTGGGGGTGACTGGGTGATGGGCACTGAAGGGGGGCACTTGATGGGATGAGCACTGGGTGTTATGCTATATGTTGGCAAATTGAACTCCAATAAAAAATAAATATTTTTTAAAAATTAAAAAAATAAAATCCAAAAAATAAAAATAAAAAATAAAAATAAAATGTTCGGAGTCATCCTTGGCTTTCACATCCACATTCAGTCTATCAGCACATCCTTTAAGATATAGTATATACATAAGCTAAGCACTCCTTCCCACTTCCACTGCCACCACCTTACCTCAGGACACAATAATCTTTCATTTGGTTGACTGCAACATCTCCCTTCTTTTGCCCTTGTCCTCTATGGTACATGTAGCTAGTTGTCCATCAAAACCCATTTAACTCTATATATCCACAGGAATATAACGATGCACAACTATCCTGCTGCTACACATCCCAACATTGCTTGCAGTTAGGAGTAGCCATGTGACTAAGTTCTCATCAACAGAATGTTAGAAGAAGTGACGTGCTATTTCTGAGTCAAGAGTTTCTGACATTTGGGCTTCTTCTATGACCTCATCTTCTTTTTTCTGTCTGCTGGAACTTAGATATCTTGATAACCTGGCTTTTATCTTGCAGATCATGACAAGGCCCTAGGTAATGGCAGAGCAACAACTTGGAAAGGTCCATGAATTACCATGAGCAATAGACTGGCTCTATAGACCTGAACTGTTCACATTAGGGCTAAGTAAGAGAAAAACAAATTCCTTTGTTCCTTAATCTACCATAAGGTTGAATCTCTTTGTTATAGCAGCTTAGCTTTTCCCTAATTCACCTCATATAGTCTGTTCTCTACACAGCAATTAATTTTATAAAAATATAAATCATATCATTTTGCTTCTCTGCTTAAAACTCTCCAATGGCTCCCTATTTCTCAGGGTGTAAAAGCCAATATCTTTAAAATGGCCTACAAAGACCAACAGGACTTGTCCATATTCCCACATCTATATTACCTCTCTGAATCTTCTTTAATATTTTTCTAACTGGCCTCTTCTAGTTTTAAACATGTCAGGCACATTCCTACCACAGGGTCTTAACCCATATTGTTCCTTCTACCCAGAAAACTCTTTCCAATATATCTGCATGACTCATTTATTCACTTCATTACAGTCTTTGCTCAAGTACTGTCTTTACAAAGAGACGTTTCTGGACCACCCTATATGAAATAGCACCCCCATCACTAACTAGCCCTAGCTTTAGTTTTCTTCATAGCATTTATCACTAGTTGACATATGTACTTGTTTATTATCCACCTCCTCCATTTAGAGTGTGCACTCCGTGAGAACAAGGAATTTCTTTGTTTAAAAAATATTTCTTTATTTGAGAGAGAGAACAAGTGAGGGGAGGGGCAGAGGGAGAGGGAAAGGGAGAGAAGCAGACTCCCACTAAGTGGGGAACCTGACCCAGGGCTTGGTCTCATGACTCTAAGACCATGACCCAAGCTAAAATCGTCAGATGCTCAACTGACTGAGCCATCCAGGCACCCCAAGAACGGGGGGTTTCACTCACCACTATATCTCTAGTGCCTAAAACAGTGCCTCGCACATAGTAGGGACTCAATAAATTGTAAAATGAATGAATTTATTCATTAGTCCTCCACAATCTACTAAGTCAATTGTTCTCAGACTTCAGTGTACACAAGAATCACCTGAAGTGCCTGTCAAATGCTGACTCCTGGGGCCATGTCCATTCAGATTATGATTCAGCTGATCTGGAGTGGGTGCCAGGAATTAGCTTATTTTAAACACATACCCACCCCTATAATTAAGATATGGATAGTAATATGATACCTCTTTGAGAAACACTGCACTAGACTCTAAGATCCATGAGGGCTTTCTGAATATTGTATCTACAATGCCTTGCATAGTGCCTTACACATAGTAGAGCTCAAAAAATACTTTTTTGATGGATCAGTGAACAAATATTTATTGCAGTTTCTTAGGCTCCAGGCACTCTGCTAGATGCTGAGACTACCCCAGTGGAAGTACCTCAGTCCTTAAATCCATTTGTCCAACAGTCCAAATCCCTTAGGCCTGAGAGTGCTATTACAAGAAGAGCTAAGATGTTCTTTAACACAGTGCTTCTCAAACTTTAATGCTCATGAATCACTTGGGTATCTTGTTAAAATACAAATTCTAATTTAGTGGGTTTATGATGGGTCAGGGATTCTGCATTTCTTATAAACTCCCAGGTGATACTGGTACTCCTAGCTCATTGACCACACTTTGAGTAGCAAGGCTTTGAGATAAAAAAAGGGTAGTGGGTATAGCTAGCCAGGTGATTGCTGTTTACTTGGGGCTACTTGTTCCTTTGCTGTAGAGAAATTTCCTTGCCTGAGGCCCCAATGGTAGCTGCTTAATTTTCAAGCTCTACCAACAACCATACATGTTTTAATTAAAAAGACCCCAAATCAATTAAGATACACATCTCTGCAGCTATAAAATTCATGGATGTAAATTGTGTTTTTGTTTTTCTGAGGGGGATGGAATAATGTTCCTGTCTTTGTTTAATTAAAATGAAACAAGGGAGATTTTTTTTTAAAGATTTTATTTATTTATTCATGAGAGACACGGAGAGAGAGGCAGAGACATGGAGGGAGAAACAGGCTCCTCGCAGGGATCCCGATGTGGGACTTGATCCCAGGACCCCAGCCCTGAGCCAAAGGCAGATGCTCAACCCCTGAGCCACCCAGGCATCCTAAAACAAGGGAGATTTTGGAGGTGACAGACAGATGCTTGAAAGTACTCAAAGAACTTAGATGAAAGGATTTTCCTTTGGTAAATGTATTAGTCGCCTAGTCTACCACAGACTGGGGGGCTTAATCAACAGATATTTATTTCTCACAGTTCTAGATTCTGGAAGTCTAAGATCAAGGTGTCAGCAAGGTAGATTTCATTCTGAGGCCTCTTGGCTTGTAGTTGGCAGCCTTGCTTTGTGCTCACATGACCTCTTTCTTCCTTGTGTGTTTGAGGGGGCAGGAAGAGAGAGCGCCCAAAGCCTCTGGTATTTATTCTTATAAGGACACTTAACCTGTCTGACCATGGCCCCATCCTTAAGATCTCATTTAGCTTTAATTACTTCCTTAAAGGTCCCATATCTAAATATAATCATACTGGGGATTAAGGGCTTTAATCTGTGAATTTGGAGGGAACACAAACATTCATAACAGTGTACAAGACCTAGGCATAGTACATCTCTGAATTTAGGCCACCTGTGTGGAGTAATCTGGAAAGGAGAATAATGGTTTCCTCACCTTTCCTGACCTTTTAAGAATCCTAAAATTCTTATTGTCATTTAATTCTTTTGCCTTGATGCATTTAGATTCTGGAAATTCCCCATGACAATTGAAATGCTCCAGAATTAGGAAAAACAGTATTTAATGATCCTGAGCATCTTAGGGCAAGGCTTTTATCTCTAGAGCTTCTTATTTAGGCTTCCAAGGATCTCTAAACTCCCTCAAGTTTAATCAAATATATATATATGTTTGTGATTTTTTTTTCTAGAGAGAGAGTCCATAGCTTATATAGCATTCTGAGATGAATCCCACAATTCCCCAAAAGGTAAGAATCTCCTTAGATATGAGGATGACAGAGCTTAGGACAGTGGATTTTGAATGCTAAGGGAGAAATGTGTAACAATTTATTACAGCTTGTTTTATTTTGTTTTATGTATCTCTTTCCTTTCATTAGACTGTGTCTTCCTTGAGAGAAAGCCATACCCATTCATGCATCCCTGATGCCCAGCATGGCATTTAACACAGAAAAAGTATCCAATACATGGTTTTGAAATAAGGAATGAAACCAGGCCACTAGGTTCCCAGGGAAACAGGGTAAGGTGGGAACACAAGAAGGGGACATTAAAGCACAGAGTTCTGGATATTTAGGTCCCCACTTAGGTGGGCATGGATAGAGAAGTCAGCTGTGCAAGGGTATCCTGAGGAAACTTCAGTTAATTTTTACAGGGCTCAAATCCATATATACATATTCCTTTTGGGGGGTCATTCTCAATGGGAGGTAAAATTCAAGTCTAACATATCAGCTCTTTTCTTCTTGTTTCCTAGTTAAGATGTGCTGTTCAATCAATAAAAATGAATAATTTAAATTCAATATCCCTCTGTCACTATCAATAATACTTTTGTGAGTGATGTAGTACTATGGTAATTCAATTTGTTAGTCGCTGCCACACTTTCACATGACAGTCTGCTGAAGTTGTAAACTTAATTTACTCTAGGCATTTGACACAAGTAACATTGATGGGTTTTATCTTTAAAAGTATTGATTTTTTCCCAAAAATATCTCCTCTGTATTTGTGTTTATTGAATAAATAGGTACCTGTCCGATTAAAGAAAACTTTTTTTAAGCTAAGGAAGCTTCCCACTTGGTTTTAAGCAGACTTTTGTTGAACAGCTTAGACTCAGAACCTTAGGGTTGGGAGAAACCTGGGACATTGTGTTGTCCTGTCTGTTTGCCCACTTCTGGGGACAGCTTTACATTATCTAGGGCACAGAGTACACTGCTAGATAGTTCTTACAGTTAGAAAGTTCTCTACAGTGGAGACAAAACTACTATTCTGCAACTTTAACCCATTTTAGCTTTCTTGAGTGACATATTGTAAATCTATCTACCAACTGCTTGCTGGTCCTTTCATATATTTGAATGCTGTTTGAATACACACTCAAGATTTTTCTTGTCAGGTTAACTTTTCAAGTTCCTTCAATTCCTTTTTTTTCAGTTCCTTCAATTACTTTTCATTTGACAGGATTTCTAGATCACCTTACAATTGTGGTCATTCTTCTCTAGCAAGTAGCACAGTTGTTGATATCTTTCTTAAAATGTGACATCCAAGACCAAACAGCTCTCTAGATGAGATCTGAAGAGATTGAACTTGACTTAGAACTCTTTTTAGAACAATGCTTTCAAACTATTGTTCAATTCCCTAAAAGTAAAATTAATGAGCTATTTTACTTATTTCTCTTTGTTGTTTGTCTCCCTTTACTGAGAAAGTTGATTCATTTATTCTATAATGAATAAATTGATGTAAGTAAAATTACCAACTGAAATGGAACAAATGAAAAATATGGATCTACTAACAATTGTATTATGAATAACTAAGTGAAAATCCCCCTTGACAGAAGCACTCATTAAACCAAAAAACCACTTACTACAACTGTAATTAATTATATCTTTAAGTATCTGTGCATTTTTAGGTTTATAGATTAATTGGAAAGATTGGACAATTTTAATAAGCTTTGTTTTTCTTGTACTATTAAAAAATGTCTTTCATGATCACTACCAACAAAAAGGAAATACAAACGATTTTAAAAACACATTATGAACAGCTATACGCCAATAAACTAGGCAATCTAGAAGAAATGGACGTATTTCTGGAAAGCCACAAACTACCAAAACTGGAACAGGAAGAAATAGAAAACCTGAACAGGCCAATAACCAGGGAGGAAATTGAAGCAGTCATCAAAAACCTCCCAAGACACAAAAGTCCAGGGCCAGATGGCTTCCCAGGGGAATTCTATCAAACGTTTAAAGAAGAAACCATACCTATTCTCCTAAAGCTGTTTGGAAAGATAGAAAGAGATGGAGTACTTCCAAATTCGTTCTATGAGGCCAGCATCACCTTAATTCCAAAACCAGACAAAGACCCCACCAAAAAGGAGAATTACAGACCAATATCCCTGATGAACATGGATGCAAAAATTCTCAACAAGATACTAGCCAATCGGATCCAACAGTACATTAAGAAAATAATTATTCACCATGACCAAGTAGGATTTATCCCCAGGACACAAGGCTGGTTCAACACTCATAAAACAATCAATGTGATTCATCATATCAGCAAGAGAAAAACCAAGAACCAAAGAACCAAGATGCTCTCATTAGATGCAGAGAAAGCATTTGACAAAATACAGCATCCATTCCTGATCAAAACTCTTCAGAGTGTAGGGATAGAGGGAACATTCCTCGACATCTTTTTTTTCTTTTTTTTTCATTCCTCAACATCTTAAAAGCCACCTACGAAAAGCCCACAGCAAATATAATTCTCAATGGGGAAGCACTGGGAGCCTTTCCCCTAAGATCAGGAATAAGACAGGGATGTCCACTCTCACCACTGCTGTTCAACATAGTACTGGAAGTCCTAGCCTCAGCAATCAGACAACAAAAAGACATTAAAGGCATTCAAATTGGCAAAGAAGTCAAACTCGCCCTCTTCGCCAATGACACGATACTCTACATAGAAAACCCAAAAGCCCCCACCCCAAGATTGCTAGAACTCACACAGCAATTTGGTAGCATGGCAGGATTCAAAATCAATGCCCGGAAGTCAGTGGCATTTCTATACACTAACAATGAGACTGAAGAAAGAGAAATTAAGGAGTCAATCCCATTTACAATTGCACCCAAAAGCATAAGATACCTAGGAATAAACCTAACCAAAGAGGTAAAAGATCTATACCCTAAAAACTATAGAACACTTCTGAAAGAAATTGAGGAAGACACAAAGAGATGGAAAAATATTCCATGCTCAGGGATTGGCAGAATTAATATTGTGAAAATGTCAATGTTACCCAGGGAAATTTACACATTTAATGTAATCCCTATCAAAATACCATGGACTTTTTTCAGAGAGTTAGAACAAATTATTTTAAGATTTGTGTGGAATCAGAAAAGACCCCGAATAGCCAGGGGAATTTTAAAAAAGAAAACCAGAGCTGGGGCCATCACAATGCCAGATTTCAGGTTGTACTACAAAGCTGTGGTCATCAAGAAAGTGTGGTACTGGCACAAAAACAGACACATAGATCAATGGAACAGAATAGAGAATCCAGAAGTGGACCCTCAACTTTATGGTCAACTAATATTCGATAAAGGCGGAAAGACTATCCATTGGAAGAAAGACAGTCTCTTCATTAAATGGTGCTGGGAAAATTGGACATCCACATGCAGAAGAATGAAACTAGACCACTCTCTTTCACCATACACAAAGATAAACTCAAAATGGATGAAAGATCTAAATGTGAGACAAGATTCCATCAAAATCCTAGAGGAGAACACAGGCAACACCCTTTTTGAAGTCGGCCACAATAACTTCTTGCAAGATACATCCACGAAGGCAAAAGAAACAAAAGCAAAATGAACTATTGGGACTTCATCAAGATAAGAAGCTTTTGCACAGCAAAGGATACAGTGAACAAAACTCAAAGACAACTTACAGAATGGGAGAAGATATTTGCAAATGACGTATCAGATAAAGGGCTAGTATCCAAGATCTATAAAGAACTTGTTAAACTCAACAGCAAAGAAACAAACAATCCAATCATGAAATGGGCAAAAGACATGAACAGAAATCTCACAGAGGAAGACATAGACATGGCCAACATGCACATGAGAAAATGCTCTGCATCACTTGCCATCAGGGAAATACAAATCAAAACTACAATGAGATACCACCTCACACCAGTGAGAATGGGGAAAATTAACAAGGCAGGAAACCACAAATGTAGGAGAGGATGCGGAGAAAGGGGAACCCTCTTACACTGTTGGTGGGAATGTGAACTGGTGCAGCCACTCTGGAAAACTGTGTGGAACTTCCTCAAAGAGTTAAAAATAGACCTGCCCTACGACCCAGCAATTGTACTGCTGGGGATTTACCCCAAAGATACAGATGCAATGAAACGCCAGGACACCTGCACCCCGATGTTTTTAGCAGCAATGTCCACAATAGCCAAACTGTGGAAGGAACCTCAGTGTCCATCGAAAGATGAATGGATAAAGAAGATGTGGTTTATGTATACAATGGAATATTACTCACCCATTAGAAATGACAAATACCCACCATTTGCTTCAACGTGGATGGAACTGGAGGGTATTATGGCTGAGTGAAATGAGTCAATCAGAGGAGGACAAACATTGTATGTTCTCATTCATTTGGGGAATATAAATAATTGTAAAAGGGAATATAAGGGAAGGGAGAAGAAGTGTGTGGGAAATATCAGAAAGGGAGACAGAACATAAAGACTCCTAACTCTGGGAAACGAACTAGGGGTGGTGGAAGGGGAGGAGGGGGGGGGTGGGGGTGACTGGGTGACGGGCGCTCTGGTGGGCACTTGACGGGATGAGCACTGGGTGTTTTTCTGTATGTTGGCAAATTGAACACCAATAAAAAATAAATTTATTATTAAGAAAAAAATGTCTTTCATTATGAAAAACCTCAAACATTTACCAAAATAGACAACATAATGAACTTTGTAAACTCATCAACCAAGTTCAACAAATATCAATTCATGGTCAATCATGTTTCATCTGTATAATATATTACTCTCCTTCCTAGGATTATTTTGAAGCAAGTCCAAAACATCATCTGATTCCATCTTAAGTATTTCAGGTATATTTCTAAACCATAAAACTTTTTATAAAAAATCATATTCTCAGTACCATAATCATATCTAAAAATTTAACAATTATCATCAAATAATATAACCAGTCTATCAATTTTTTTGATTTTCTTATAAATTTTCTTTCAAGGGTTTATTTGAATAAAGATCCAAATAAGACCCATACATTGCACTTATTTGATATGTTTCTTAAATCTCACTTAATCTTTAGGTCTCTCTCTCTCTCCCTTTGTCTCTCATTTATAATTCCTTTACTTAAGAAACCAGATCACTTGTTCAGTAGAATTTCCCAGTCTGGATTTTGCTCATTGCATCCTAGTAGTGTCTCTTAAAATATTTCTCTGTCCTAATTTCCTATAAATTGATACAGTTAAGTATTTGACCAAATTCAGGTTTGATTTTTTCATAAGAATAGCCTATAGATGGGGTTACATACTTCCATAATGAAGCATATAATATCTGTCTCTTTTTGTGATGTCGGTAGCCACTGACACTCATCACTTACATCTGTAGGGGTTATGAAATGGTGATATCTTATTACTATTAAAATTCCTTATTCATTTATTAGTTTGAATGCCTTCATAAAGACAAATTTACCTCACTAACTATTCAATTTCAGTGAGGTTACATCTATAAGAAGTGCAAGGTAAATTCTTCATTCTTTCTTTTTATTTACTAACTTTCAAAATGTGTTCGTTAATCAGCATTCATCAGTAATGAGTTGTTTTAGTATGAACCCATATTTTTAATAAACTCTGTTTCAATCCATTGCAGCAATCCTTTTTTTGTAGTTACCATTTTTGTCAATGATTAAATTGTTAAAACTATTCACATTGACTCCTGAGTCCTTTACCATGACTTATTTTATATTTATTTATTTATTTATTTATTTATTTATTTATTTATTTAAGATTTTATTTAGTCACTCACAAGAGACACACACACACACAGAGGCAGAGACACAAGCAGAGGGAGAAGCAGGCTCCATGCAGGGGAGCCCGATGTGGTATTTGATCCCCAGCCTCCAGGATCACGCCCTGGGCTGAAGGCAGGCTCTAAACCACTGAGCCACCCAGGGATCCCTGACCTATTTATTTTTGGTAATTTCCTTGCTATCTTGTATGACCAGATGATCTAGTCTCAATTTGAACATTTCCTGTCCCAGACCTGGAATCTGTAATTTCTCCAAGAAGCCTTGGTTCCTTTTTTCTCTTTCTTCTAGAACATGGTTGGTAAGTAATTAATGAATTAATTAAGACATAATTGACATACATATTATTATCATTTTCAGATGTACAATATACTGACGACAACAAAAACATTATGAAGTACTCACTATAATAAGTATAGTTATCTGTCACTTTATAAAGTTATTACAATATTATTAATAATATTCCCTAAACTATACTTTTTAAACTATAAACTAAACTATAAACTAAAGTATACTTTTTATCCCTATGACTTATTTGTTTTATTATTGGGAGTTTGCAAGCCTTCGTTTCTTTTAGTGGAAAATGGTATTTAGACATGACAAGTTGAGTGCTAAGGTTGCTCATTGCTCTTGGGTTGGTCATTGTTTCTAGCCTTTTTTAGTCAATAGAGCTAGAAAATAATTTTTAAAAGATTTTATTTAAAAAAATTACTTTTGAAATGGTTATCCATGGGAGAGAGAGGGAACATAGTGGAGAGAGAATACAGATAGAAGTTAGACTTTTAAAACTATACCTTGTTTTTTAGATTTGTAACTCTGGATCTTTATAATATCATATATAATTACAAAATTCAATTAAAATTTAAGAGGTGATCACTACAAAATGAAATAAAATGGAAATAACCCTGCGTGTAGAAGTGATGTCATAACAATGCATAAAACATAAAACAGCTATTCCTAGTGATTTTGAAATTGATTCTCCATACCTAGTCAGATATAGCTTAAGGACTGATTTGATTTTTAAAAACCTTTAACTGTGTTTAGTAATCTTACTATTGGTGATAGTTTAGTGTCATTAAGAGATAAAAGGAATAAGTGCTTTTATTAGTGTTGGTAAGAAGCAGGCATTTTGGCACAGACAAAAGGAGATATAGACCTAATGTATTCTTGATGATGCCAAGTAAAAACCTTACAGTCCTGAATCTGATCTAGAAATATTCTGTAAGCTCATTATGTATTTTATATTTAAAAAATTATACATGAGGGGGGCCTCTGGTGTGCTGGTGATACTCTATTTCTTGAACAAGTGGGTGGTGGTATCATGAAATATATATATATATATTTAAATATATAAATATATATATTTAATTTTTAAATATATATTATATATTTATATATATATATTTCAGAGAAAGAAAGAAAGCATGAGCAGAGGTGGAGGGGCTGAGGGAGAGGGAGAAGCAGACTCCCTGCTATGCAGGGCTTCTAGAACCATGAAAAGTTTATGCCCTCAAACTGGAAACAATCCAAAAGATCCCTCAACATTACTGTGATAAACTGTGAATACTATACGGTGATGAAGATGAACAAATGGCTATTTCATGAAACACCATGGCTGAATCTCACAAACATGACCCAAAGAATACATACTATGATTCCACTTACATGGAAGTGAAAAAACAAACATGACCCAAAAGAATACATACTATGATTCCACTTACATGGAAGTGAAAAAGCAAGGCAAATTAATCAATAATTCCAGAAGCCAGAATAATATTTACTTTGGGGAAGAAAGAAGGAGTAGTGGTAGAGAAAAATACTTGAGGGGGGACTTCTGGTTATCCATGGGGGATAGAGGGAACACAGTGGAGAGAATAGGGATAGAAGTTTGACTTTAAAAAAAATTTAAGATTTTATTTATTCATGAGAGACACACAGAGAGAGGCAGAGACATAGGCAGAGGGAGAAGCAGGCTCCCTGCAGGAAGCCCGATGCGGGACCCCATCCCAGGACCCCCGGGATCACACCCTGAGCCAAGGCAGGCGCTCAACCCCTGAGCCACCCAGGCATCCCCCGAAGTTAGACTTTTAAAACTATACCTGACGTGGGGCTCAATCTCATGACACTGAGATCATGACCTGAGCCAAAATCAAGAGTCAAGGCTTAACTAACTGAGCCTCCCAGGCGCCCCTATGTTCTTTTTTTAAAGATTTATTTATTTCAGAAAGAGAGAGTGAGAATGTGAGCAGGGGGAGGGGACAGGGAGTGCAAGAAGACTCAAGCAGACTCCCTGCTGAGCACAGAGCCCAGTGTGGGACTCAATCCCAGGACCCTGAGAGCATGACCTGAGCCAAAATTGAGAGTCTGCCCCTTAAAAGACTAAGCCTCTCAGGTACCCTAACTTTGTTTTTTTTAAAGATTGTTTTGGCTACACAAAATCCACTACATATACATATGAATTTTATAATCATCTTGCCAATTCCTGCAAAGAAATTAACTGAGATTTGCTAGGGATCATGTTGAATCTGTTGATCAGTTTGGGGAGTATTGTCGTATTAACAATATCCCATGAAGATGGGATATCGTTCCATTTATTTAGGTCTTTTTAATTTATTTCAATAATGCTTTATAGTTTTTAGCATATAAGACTTATACTCATTTTGTTAGCTAGATCACTAAGTATTTTTTCATGCCATTGTAAATGAAATTGTTTTCTTAATTTTATTTTGTATTTGTAGTATATAGCAAAAATATTGATTTCTGTATATTGATTTTTATATCAATCTTGTATATTAAAAACCTTGATGGAATTGTTTATTAGTTCTAATAGTCTTTCTAGTGGCTTCCTTAGGATTTTCTCTATACAATAGCATGTTATTTTTAAAATAAAGATTAGTTTAGTTCTTACTTCCTAATCTGAATGCCTTTTTTTTCCCCTTGCTTGGCTTTGTACCTCCAATACAATATTGAATAGAAGAGGCAAGAGTAGGTATCCTTATCTTCTTCCTGATCTTAGGGATAATGTTTTCAGTCTTTTAAGTATGATGTTAGTATGTGTTTTCAGAAATGCTGATTATCTTCTTAAGAAAAGTTATTTCTATATCTAGTGTGTTTAGTATTTGTGTGTGTGTGAAAAGCTATTAGAATTTATGAAATGTTTTTCCTGCATCTACTGACTGGGTTTTTTTTTGTCCTTCACTCTATTAATATCATGCATTATATTGATTGCTTTTAATATTTTGAATCAATCTCACATTTCTGAGATAAATCACTCTTGGTCATGGTGTATAATCCTTTTTATATGTTTCTGGCTTTGATTTGTTAGTATTTTTTTGAAGATTTTTTTCATCTATATAGGGATATTAGTTTGTAATTTTCTTTTCTTATAATGTCTTTACCTGGGTTTTGATATCTGAGTAATACTAACCTTATACAATGAGTTGAGAAGTGTTTTCATCCCTTCTTTTTTTGGAAAATTTTTTTAAAGCATTGGTAATCATTCTTTTTTTAAGATTTTATTTATTTATTCATGAGAGACACAGAGAGACAGAGAGACAGAGAGAGAGAGAGAGAGAGAGAGAGAGGCAGAGACACAGGTAGAGGGAGAAGCAGGCTCCATGCAGAAAGCCTGATGTTGGACTCGATCCCAGGTCTCCAGGATCAGGCCCTGGGCTGAAGGCGGCACTAAACCGCTGAGTCACCCGGGCTGCCCCGGTAATCATTCTTTTTAATATGTTTGATAGAATTCACCAATGAAGCTATCTTTATCTGGGATTTTCTCTGTAGGGCGTTCTTAGGATAACAAATTCAATCTCTTTAAAAGGCCCAGAATAATCAAAACCATCCTGAGAAGACAGAGCTGAAGTCATCACAGTTCTCGATTTTACACTTTGTTACAAAGCTATAGTAATTAAAACAATATGGTACTGACATAAAAACAAACACATAGACCAGTGGAATAGAATTGAGAGCCCAGAAAGAAACCTACACATATATAGTCAACTAGTATTTGACAAGAGAGCCAAGAATACTCAACAAGGAAAGAATAGTCTCTTCAATAAATGAAATTGGGAAAACTGGATATTCACAAGCAAAAGAATGAAATTAGGTCCCTACCTTACAGTACTCACAAAACTTAACTTGAAACAGATTAAAGACTTAAATATAAGATCTGAAACTATAAAACTACTAGAAGAAAACATAGGAGAAAAGCTCCTTGACATTGGTCTTGTCAATGACTTTTTGGATATGACATCAAAAGTACAAGCAACAAAAGGAAAAGTACAGCTAGTACCTGGCTGGCTCAGTTGGTAGAGCCTGTATCTCTTGATCTTGAGATTGTTAAGTGAAAGACCCACATTCGGTGTAGAGATTAATTAAAAAGAAAAATCTTTAGGGGTGCTTGGGTGGCTCCGTCAGTTAAGTGTATGACTTCAACTGAGGTCATGATATCAGGATCCTGGGATCAAACCCTGAGTCAGGCTCTGTGCTCAGCAGAGCATCTGCTTGTCCCTCTCCCTTTGGTGCTACCCCCACTTGGGCTCTTTCTCTCATATGAATAAAATCTTTTTTTTTAAAGTAAAATATTTTTTAAAAAGCAAAAATAAACAAATTAAACTGCTTAATACTAAAAAGCTTCTATACAGCAAAACAATAATCAGCAAAATGAAAAGGCAACCTAAGGAATGAGATATTTCCAATCTATCTAAGTGGTTACTATCTAAGGTACATACAACTCAGTAGCAAAAAAAATCTACTTAAAATGGGCAAAGGACTTGAATAGACTTTTTTTCTAAAGAAGATATACAAATGACCAATAGATACATAAAAAGATACTTAACATCATTAATCAGAGAAGTGCAAATCAAAAGTTCAATGATATGTCATCTCACACCTGTTAGAATGGCAAAAAAGACAAGAGACAAGTACTAACAAGGCTGTGGAGAAAAGCAAGCACTTGTGAACTGTTGGTAGGAATGTAAATTAGTATAGCAACTATGGAAAATTCTATGTGAGCTCCTCAAAAAATTGAAGCTAGAACTACTGTATGATCCAGAAATTCTACTTTTGCATTATATCTGAAGGAAATGAAATCATTATCTTGAAGAGATAGCTACACTCCCATGCTTATTGAAGCATTATTTATGATAACTAAGACATGGAAACAATCAAAGTGTCCAGTGATAGATAAATGGATAAAGAAAATGTGGCATGTATATATTACATTACACACACACACACAGGAATATTATTCATCCATAAAAAAGAGGGAAATCCTGCCCTTTGTGACAACATGGATGGACCTTGAGGACATTATGTTAAGTGAAATAAGAGAAAGACAAATAATATGTGTTCTCATTTATATATGGATTCCTAAAAAGCTAAACTCATAGAAGTAGAGTAGAATGGTGGCTGCCAGAGGCTGAGGGTGGAGAAAATGGGGAGATGTTGGTCAAAGGGTACAAATTTCCAGCTATAGGATGAATGTATTCTGGGAATCAAATGTACAACATGGTGACTATAATTAAAAGTGTTGTATTATATACTTGAATGTTGTTAAGATAGTAGATCTTAAGTGATATTGTTATTAAAAATGGTAATTATGTGAGAAGATGGAGGTGTTAACAAAGCTGATTGTGGCAATATAATATAATATGATATAATATAATATCATCGAATTGTACACCTTAAAATTACATGTTATGTATCAATATCTCAATTAAAATGGAAAAAATATTTTAAAATTTACTTGTTGGATTTGCTTTGCTAGTATTTTATTGAGAAACCTTTACAATGGTGTCTAGAAAAGACATGAAATATTCCTTTAAACATAACTGAAATTTCCTAATAATTCATGCTTATATCTTTAAGTGCATAAACTTCTGTTTTTGATTATTGTTTTAAAATTTTTGTTGGAAATCTTTTTGCAGTGAATTGTATATTTAATTTTTTTGTAAACTAAGCATACTAAACAGAAGTTAATATTATATTTTAGTTTAATTTTTGAAATTCTGTGCCATCATTATGAGAACTCACTGTTGTACTGGGCTGTAATATAGTGATGGTCTCCAGGCAATAAATGTATATAGCATAAAATGAATAAAGTACTGTTAGTAAAATATTTTCTAGTTTAAAAATTATGCAAACATTATTCTCAAGTTAAAATATTTATTATTAAAATTTTGACATATTATCTTAGTGATATATAATGGAATTCCACTGTACATGGTCAGATAATATATTTATATTATGTTTATGTAGTGTGATGTTTGTGTAGTTTCTTCTTGACAGGAGGTAAAGAAAGTTTAGCCTTGTGTTAAGTCATGAACATACTCTAGCTTTGGTTAAATTGAGGCACGATTGTTGGACTGAAAGTAAACAGATATCATGCATAATTTGGTTCTATTTTCATTTTTGAATATGGTGTTTCACAAATTGCAAGACTATATGAACAAGAAAAATATAACCATTTTATAATTAATCAAATACATTAAACTCAGAGAGTATTTTTTAAATATTTTTTAAATTTTTATTTATTTATGATAGTCACAGAGAGAGAGAGAGAGAGAGAGAGGCAGAGACACAGGCAGAGGGAGAAGCAGGCTCCATGCACCGGGAGCCCGATGTGGGATTCGATCCCGGGTCTCCAGGATTGCACCCTGGGCCAAAGGCAGGCGCCAAACCGCTGTGCCCCCCAGGGATCCCCCAGAGAGTATTCTTGAAGGAAAATGTATTATGAAGAACATATTCTGAATACACTTTACATTTGCCCATTTTAAGTAGATTTTTTTTTTTTTTTTGCTACTGAGTTGCATGTACCTTAGATTGTAACCAATTAGATAGATTGGAAATATCTCATTCCTTAGGTTGCCTTTTCATTTTGCTGATTATTGTTTTGCTGTATAGAAGCTTTTTAGTATTAAGAGTTTAATTTGTTTATTTTTGCCTTTTAAAAATATTTTACCTTTTTTAAAAAAGATTTTATTCCATTGTGTGTGTATGTATTTATATATATAAAGAGAGACCACATCTTCTTTATCCATTCATCTTTCGATGGACACCAAGGCTCCTTCCGCAGTTTGGCTATTGTGGACATTGCTGCTATAAACATCGGGGTGCAGGTGTCCTGCCATTTCACTGCATCTCTTTCTTTGGGGTAAATCCCCAGCAGTGCAACTGCTAGGTCATAGGGCAGTTATATTTTTAACTCTTTGAAGAACCTCCACACAGTTTTCCAGAGTGGCTGCACCAGTTCACATTCCCACCAACAGTGCAAGAGGGTTCCCCTATCTCCACATCCTCTCCAACATTTGTGGTTTCCTGATTGTTAATGTTCCCCATTCTTACTGGAGTGAGGTGGTATCTCATTGTGGTTTTGATTTGTATTTCCCTGATGGCAAGTGATGCAGAGCATTTTCTCATGTGCATGTTGGCCATGTCTATGTCTTCCTCTGTGAGATTTCTCTTAATATCTTTTGCCCATTTCATGATTGGATTGTTTGTTTCTTTGCTGTTGAGTTTCATAAGTTCTTTATAGATCTTGGAAACTAGCCCTTTATCTGATACGTCATTTGCAAATATCTCCTCCCATTCTGTAGGTTGTCTTTGAGTTTTGTTGACTGTATCCTTTGCTGTGCAAAAGCTTCTTATCTTGATGAAGTCCCAATAGTTCATTTTTGCTTTTGTTTCTTTTGCCTTCGTGGATGTATCTTGCAAGAAGTTACTGTGGCCGACTTCAAAAAGGGTGTTGCCTGTGTTCTCCTCTAGGATTTTGATGGAATCTTGTCTCCCATTTAGATCTTTCATCCATTTTGAGTTTATCTTTGTGTATGGTGCAAGAGAGTGGTCTAGTTTCTTTCTTCTGCATGTGGATGTCCAATTTTCCCAGCACCATTTATTGAAGAGACTGTCTTTCTTCCAGTGGATAGTCTTTCCTCCTTTACCGAGTATTAGTTGACCATAAAATTCAGGGTCTACTTCTTGGTTCTCTATTCTGTTCCATTGATCTATGTGTCTGTTTTTGTGCCAGTACCACACTGTCTTGATGACCACAGCTTTGTAGTACAACCTGAAATCTGGCATTGTGATGCCCCCAGCTATGGTTTTCTTTTTTAAAATTCCCCTGGCTATTCGAGGTCTTTTCTGATTCCACACAAATCTTAAAATAATTTGTTCTAACTCTCTGAAAAAAGTCCATGGTATGTTGATAGGGATTGCATTAAATGTGTAAATTTCCCTGGGTACATTGACATTTTCACAATATTAATTCTGCCAATCCCTGAGCATGGAATATTTTTCCATCTCTTTGTGTCTTCCTCAATTTCTTTCAGAAGTGTTGTATAGTTTTTAGGGTATAGACCCTTTACCTCTTTGGTTAGGTTTATTCCTAGGTATCTTATGCTTTTGGGTGCAATTGTAAATGGGATTGACTCCTTAATTTCTCTTTCTTCAGTCTCATTGTTAGTGTATAGAAATGCCATTGATTTCTGGGCATTGATTTTGTATCCTGCCACGCTGCCAAATTGCTGTATGAGTTCTAGCAATCTTGGGGTGGGGGCTTTTGGGTTTTCGGTGTAGAGTATCATGTCATTGGCGAAGAGGGCGAGTTTGACTTCTTCTTTGCCAATTTGAATGCCTTTAATGTCTTTTTGTTGTCTGATTGCTGAGGCTAGGACTTCCAGTACTATGTTGAATAGCAGTGGTGAGAGTGGACATCCCTGTCTTATTCCTGATCTTAGGGGAAAGGCTCCCAGTGCTTCCCCATTGAGAATGATATTTGCTGTGGGCTTTTTGTAGGTGGCTTTTAAGATGTCGAGGAATGTTCCCTCTATCCCTACACTCTGAAGAGCTTTGATCAGGAATGGATGCTGTATTTTGTCAAATGCTTTCTCTGCATCTAGTGAGAGGATCATATGGTTCTTGGTTTTTCTCTTGCTGATATGATGAATCACATTGATTGTTTTACGAGTGTTGAACCAGCCTTGTGTCCTGGGGATAAATCCTACTTGGTCATGGTGAATAATTATTTTCTTAATGTACTGTTGGATCCGATTGGCTAGTATCCTGTTGAGAATTTTTGCATCCATGTTCATCAGGGATATTGGTCTGTAATTCTCCTTTTTGGTGGGGTCTTTGTCTGGTTTTGGAATTAAGGTGATGCTGGCCTCATAGAACGAATTTGGAAGTACTCCATCTCTTTCTATCTTTCCAAACAGCTTTAGGAGAATAGGTATGGTTTCTTCTTTAAACTTTTGATAGAATTCCCCTGGGAAGCCATCTGGCCCTGGACTTTTGTGTCTTGGGAGGTTTTTGATGACTGCTTCAATTTCCTCCCTGGTTATTGGCCTGTTCAGGTTTTCTATTTCTTTCTGTTCCAGTTTTGGTAGTTTGTGGCTTTCCAGGAATGCGTCCATTTCTTCTAGATTGCCTAGTTTATTGGCATATAGCTGTTCATAATGTGTTTTTAAAATCGTTTGTATCTCCTTGGTGTTGGTAGTGATCTCTCCTTTCTCATTCATGATTTTATTAATTTGAGTCTTCTCTCTGTTCTTTTTAATAAGGCTGGCTAATGGTTTATCTATCTTATTAATTCTTTCAAAGAACCAACTCCTTGTTTTGTTGATCTGTTCCACAGTTCTTCTGATCTCCATTTCATTGAGTTCTGCTCAAATCTTAATTAACTCTCTTCTTCTGCTGGGTGTAGGATCTATCTGATGTTTTTTTCTCTAGCTCCTTTATGTGTAAGGTTAGCTTTTGTATTTGAGTTCTTTCCAGTTTTTGAATGGATGCTTGCATTGCGATGTATTTCCCCCTCAGGACTGCTTTTGCTGTGTCCCAAAGATTTTGAATGGTTGTATCTTCATTCTCATTAGTTTCCAGGAATCTTTTTAATTCTTCCTTAATTTCCTGGTTGACCCTTTCATCTTTTAGCAGGATGGTCCTTAACCTCCACGTGTTTGAGGTCCTTCCAAAGTTCTTGTTGTGATTTAGTTCTAATTTCAAGGCATTATGGTCTGAGGATATGCAGGGGACGATCCCAATCTTTTGGTATCGGTTCAGACCCGATTTGTGACCCAGTATGTGGTCTATTCTGGAGAAAGTTCCATGTGCACTTGAGAAGAATGTGTATTCAGTTGAGTTTGGATGTAAAGTTCTGTCGATATCTGTGAAATCCATCTGGTCCAGTGTATCATTTAAAGCTCTCGTTTCTTTGGAGATGTTGTGCTTAGAAGACCTATCGACTATAGAAAGAGCTAGATTGAAGTCACCAAGTATAAGTGTATTATTATCTAAGTATTTCTTCACTTTGGTTATTAATTGATTGATATATTTGGCAGCTCCCACATTCGGGGCATATATATTGAGGATTATTAAGTCCTCTTGTTGGATAGATCCTTTAAGTATGATATACTGTTCCTCTTCATCTCTCACTACAGTCTTCGAGGTAAATTTTAGTTTATCTGATATGAGGATGGCTACCCCTGCTTTCTTTTGAGGGCCATTTGAATGGTAAATGGTTCTCCAACCTTTTATTTTCAGGCTGTAGGTGTCCTTCTGTCTAAAATGGGTCTCTTGTAGACAGCAAATAGATGGGTCCTGCTTTTTATCCAGTCTGAAACCCTGCGCCTTTTGATGGGGTCATTAAGCCCGTTCACGTTCAGAGTTACTATTGAAAGATATGAGTTTAGTGTCATCATGATATCTATTCAGTCCTTGTTTTTGTGCACTGTTCCACTGGACTTCTTCTTAAAGGGGAATTCTAAGAGTCCCCCTTAAAATTTCTTGCAGAGCTGGTTTGGAGGTCACATATTCTTTTAGTTGCTGCCTGTCTTGGAAGCTCTTTATCTCTCCTTCCATTTTGAATGAGAGCCTTGATGGATAGAGTATTCTTGGTTGCATAGTCTTCTCATTGTGGACCCTGAATATATCCTGCCAGCCCTTCCTGGCCTGCCAGGTCTCTGTGGAGAGGTCTGCTGTTACCCTAATACTCCTCCCCATAAAAGTCAGGGATTTCTTGTCTCTTGCTGCTTTAAGGATCTTCTCTTTATCTTTGGAATTTGCAAGCTTAACTATTAAATGTCTAGGTGTTGAACAGTTTTTATTGATTTTAGGGGGGATCTCTCTATTTTCTGGATCTGAATGCCCGTTTCCATTCCCAGATTAGGAAAGTTTTCAGCTATGATTTGTTCAAATACATATTCTGGCCCTCTGGCCCTTTCAGCGCCCTCGGGAACCCCAATTAAACGTAGGTTTTTCTTCCTCAGGCTGTCGTTTATTTCCCTTAATCTATCTTCATGGTCTTTTAATTGTTTGTCTCTTTTTTCCTCAGTTTCCCTCTTTGCCATCAACTTGTCTTCTATGTCACTCACTCGTTCTTCCACCTCGTTAACCCTCATCGTTAGGACTTCTAGTTTGGATTGCATCTCATTCAATTGATTTTTAATTTCTGCCTGATTGGATCTAAATTCTGCAGTCATGAAGTCTCTTGAGTCCTTTATGCTTTTTTCTAGAGCCACCAGTAGCTGTATATTAATGCTTCTGAATTGGCTTTCTGACATTGAATTGTAATCCAGATTTTGTAACTGTGTGGGAGAGAGGACTGTTTCTGATTCTTTCTTTTGAGGTGAGGTTTTCCTTCTAGTCATTTTGCTCAGTGCAGAGTGGCCAAAAGCGAGTTGTATTGGGAAAAGGAGAAAAGGAGAGGAGAGAAAGAAGGAAAGAAAAGAGAAAGAGAAAAAAGAAAAAAGGAAGAAAAAAAGAAGAAAAGAGATGAAAAAGAGATAGAAAAATAAAGAAAGGGAATAAAAGGGTGGGGGAAGCAAACAAAAATCAAAAAGAAAAAAAAAAACCATGGGGGTGTATCTTCTGATTGTGTATACTTTAAGTCCCTTGCCTTCCCCTGGTCTTCTGGGGGAGGGGCCTGTTGTGCTGATTTTCAGGTGTTAGCACTTGGGGGAGCTGCTCAGCCCCCTGCCTGGTGCAGGGCTCAGTGGGGGCTGTTTACCCCGTGAGGCCCAGGAGCAACAACCACAGTGGCAGCGGCCAGCTCTGGAAACCTGGAGTCAGCTCCAGCAGTAACTCCAGAGCTCTCCGTCTGCAGGGCCTGGAGGCTCCGGGGCGGGGCCGCTGATCTGCTCAGCTCGGGCAGGAGCGTCTTTGCGATCCTGGGCCCTCACGGCCTCTGCCTGTCCGGAGGGAGGCCGGATCTTGGGCTGTGTCCCGGCGCCCTGTGCTCCGGGGCCTGCGCTGTTGGATTCGCGCTCCCGGCCGCGCAACCCCCTCCGTGGAGCCGCCGCCTGAGCCCCTCCAAGCTGTTCCCAGGTTCAGCTGTGCGCGCTGCAGCCCTTTAGGGAGCTCGGTGCACTCTCCTGGGCGCGCAGGTGTCTGTTAGTGTCCCCGGGAGCCGAGGGCATCCTCACCCTCCTGGGTCCTGCTCCAACTCCCTGCGAGCTCCTTTCCACCCGGGAAGGTCGGTGCAGCTCCTGCTCCTCCGGGACGGGGCTCTCCTGTCCTGGGGACACTCGCCCCGGCCTCAGCCAGGCTCCTCGCGGGGCCCCTCCCCCTTGGAGGCCTTTTGTTTCTGTTTCTTTTTCTCTGTCTTCCTACCTTGATAGAAGCACGAAGTCTTCTCACTGTAGCATTCCATCTGGTCTCTCTTTAAATCTCAGCCGAATTCGTAGATTATCAGGATGATTTGAAGGTTTTCTAGGTAATTTGGTGGGGACAGGTGATTTGGGGACCCTACTCTTCCGCCATCTTGCCCCTCCTCCTACTTTTGATATATTCTTGAATAAACTCATAAATAGATACTTCGATATCTCCTTGAATGTAGTAAATATATTTAAATTTTGTTCTTAAATATATCTTTGAATACATTCTTGACTATGCTCTTGAATATAAAGAATTCTCATGTATGTAACCATGTTAAGATATTCTTGAAAAAATATTCATAAGGCTTGTTTTTTTACAGTAGAATATTCTATGAACGCATTCTCCCCATACCCTCAGTCTCACTGTGATTCTCCAGCTGTAGTAGTAGGGAGCTAAGGCAGAAATAAATTTAACATTTCTAAAAATGCTGTTATGAAGACAAAATGAAAAATAGTGTAAGGGATTATAGGGGAAAGGAGAGAAAATGAGTGGGAAATATCAGAAAGGGAGACAGAACATGAGAGACTCCTAACTCTGGGAAATGAACAAGGGGTGGTGGAAAGAGAGATGGGCAGGGGGTGGGGGTGACTGGGTGACGGGCACTGAGGGGGGCACTTGATGGGAAGAGCACTGGGTATTATGCTATATGTTGGCAAATCAAACTCAAATAAAAAGAATATACAGAGAAAGGAAAACTAAATAGGTGAAAAAGCAAGGAATTTAAGTCATTGGCCATTCAGTAAGTTGACCATGAGGCTGACTGGCAAATTGTGGTGATTTGACTTAGACTTATATTAGGGAGGACTGTATATGTGGCTGGGAGACATGGCATTTCTTCTGGTGCTGGTGTTAGGGAGTTTATCTCCTCCTCCCTGGTATCCTCTGTCCCCCAGGTGAATTTCTTGCTGCTGTCAGTCGATAAACCCCAAATAGCCCCACTAAATTATGATTAAAAGTTTGTCTAAAATATAGTTTCTGAATATCAGACAGAGAAATTACCCTATGTATACATTAAATCACATCAAGTCATAGATACTTGTGCTTCTTTGAAACTTGTTTTTGTTTTTTCTTATTTTCCTTTTTTCCCATATTATTGCAGATAGATGAGATTTCTGGAAAAGTGATCTCTAGTTGAATGAAATATGACAGATTACTGTATTTCTGTGGTCCTCATTTATAGAATAATTTGTTTGGCAGTTTATTTCAAAGTCTAAAGAAATTCCCAAAATTTATTATACTACTGCCAAAATCATTTACACTGCTTGATCTCTAGCTATCCTCTTATCTTCAAAACAGATCAAATTTATTTTTGAATTTGAATTTATTATCCCGGGTAACTCTGAAGCTTTGATATGGGTAAAGCATAGAGTAGGCTCTGGGAAATTTATTTTAGAAAATGTCTGTATCGTTCTGTTCTGTGTTTTAGAAAGCATCCTGGAGTAGGAGTGGGGATTGAAAGGCCAAACACCTAGGCAATCTGATTTCTCAACTGGAGATAAAGAGTTCAGGACCTGGATCCAAAAGAGGGTGGGAAAGATTAGGGGGTTGGGTTTTACTAAACATTACATTGCACCAGAATCCACTGGGGACTAGTTAAAACATGGACTTCTGCGCCCCAGCTTCAGAGTTTCAGACTCAGTAGGTCTCGTGTGGGTTCCATATTTTTGCATTTCAAACAAGTTACCAGGTGATTAAGATGCTGCTGGTACTGAAGAGACTACATTTTGAGGACCATTATACTAGATTACTATATCCCTCTCTGGTTCTACCCAAAAATAAGTAGTAAGAGAATTTCTCTTCAGAACCCTTTCTTTAGGAATTCACTTAAGTGGGGCACTGGGGTGGCTCAGTAGGTTGTGTGTCCAACTCTTGGTTTCAGCTCAGGTTGAGATTTTGGGATTGTGGGATTGAGCCCTGAGTAGGGCTCTATGCTCACCATGGAGTCCGCTTGGGACTCTCCCCCTTTGCCCCTCCCCGTTTTTTAAAATAATAAGTATATCTTTAAACAAAGGGATTCACTTCAA
The DNA here is from genome assembly GCF_003254725.2 of Canis lupus dingo. Taxonomy (NCBI): domain Eukaryota; kingdom Metazoa; phylum Chordata; class Mammalia; order Carnivora; family Canidae; genus Canis; species Canis lupus. Next base: position 100,908,523 of record NC_064281.1, on the reverse strand, counting down.
GTACACTGAACCATATCTTATCTACACATAAATATGTGTGCATATATCCACATATTTGTATCACACAAGTTTTACTTTTAGTAGCTTAAGTTCTATGATTGGCTCTTATTTGTTTTTGAATTCTAGGCCCCAAGCGGAGTAAAGATTTGATAGACCAAATTTTGCTGTTTATTTTTTCTACAAAATGATTCATCTAAAAAATTCTTAGACTTCAGTGCTAAGACAAAGTTACTGTTATTGGATAATGAGTCTTGACTTTCAGGAGGCTGAAAGCAGTTTTTTGTACTGCTATACTTATCATAGTTTTTTTTTTAAATATCTCTTTCCTCTATTACAAAACTTTGGCTCCATTATTCGTGCTTTAGTGGTTCATCTCCCTCCATCTCTCTCTCTCCTATCACATCTCTTATTATCTCAAATCCTTTACCAAATATAGAAATCAGTGGGAGAAAAGTAACCCATTAGTGTCTATAACAGTGGGAAGTGCAGTGGATCTGAGCATTTTAGGTAAGTGGTCTTCTGTAACCTTGTATGCAGGTACCAATCATAGAACTCCTCTTTTACTTTCATTGAGGATAGAATAAATGTTGTCTTGGCATTTCTTGTCTGCCACAGTGGGTATGATGTGTCTGCTTGTGTAGACCTTTGCCTAGGCAGGAAAAGGGGCATAAAATAGCCCTCCTAATTGTGCATGTTTAAAAATACTTAGATTATCCCTGGGTCTCATTATTCCAAATATGTTACTTTTTTCCTACTTTTGGACTTTAGGATTAGGAGATAAGGTTGAGAGAGGCTCAGAGGAACAAATCTTCAGGAAATATAATATCCTACTTTTCACTGAAGAGCTGTACATATTCAGGGACAATGGGAAAAACTGCATAACTCAGAAAGAGAACTTTCCATAATACCCTGTAAAGCATTGGATGCTCTTTAAAATCGACTTATTGGTGTCAAGGGAGGGAGTATAATGAACACAGCACAGACACGATCAAGAAATGTGGCCTGTGTAAGAAAACCTAATTGCTTCTTGCTGAACCCATCAAATAAGATATGTTGTCCCAGTAGGCAGGCTTATGGAAAGAGCATTCAAAACGTCACTCGTTGCCACTTATAATGGAAGCTGAATGAGACTCTCAGCATCCAACACAAGACATACAGAGTTTCTGTATGTTCACCCAAATCTCCTATACCTTCATCATCATTTTCTGTGTCTGGACACTGAGATTTGGTGTTTAGATAATTGACATTTAGGATTGTCAATAAATGAAGGTTTTTGGGATTAGATATAGCAAAATATCCTTGTTTGTGCCATACTTTTTCAACTCAAAAGGACATTTATTGAGCATCCAGTGTTCAAAGTACTATATTAGCCACCTCAAGGAATATGATGTTTAATGAGAGGAATAAGTCCAGTGCAAACATAACTACAGCTGATTTCAGAATATGATAAGAACCTTAAAAAGAATATACAGTGTTATGAGATTTCAGAGGAAAATAAGATCAGAACTGATTTGGAAATCTGGGAGAGCTTTATGAAGGAAGAATAGGTACAGCTTTAAAAAGGCAGAAAATAGCATTTGAAGGAGTGGGGTGGGGTGGTAGTAGTGGATTTCTTCATAAAATAGTAACAAATTAGGTAGGTCCCAAGTCTCTCCCCCAAAAGAATGTTTTGAAATTTTGATTTTGTAGATTGCATGCTTTCTTCCTCCCTTATTTCTCAAGAACACATTTTATTTAAGTACATAGTTTTTAATGCAATGTTTCAAATATGTGGTATGTGCAGTGTTACCCAAAGTGTGTAGGTGATAATTACATGTGGTATATACGTCAATATTCTATATTTTAATAGTCTCATGTTTGCTTTAATACACAGTTGAAAAACATTACAACTCATATATCAACCCCACAATTTTATAGATCTTATGGTTTAGGAGATACAAAAAGTAAACAAGGGAATTGATTTAAAGAAAATATTGAATAAATAACAATAAGGTCTATGGAATTCCTTTTCCTAACCACAAGCATAGGTTTGAGTATCTGAAAATATTGGAGAAACCTATTAAGTCTATGACAATGAGAATTAATGCAGCATTAAGCTCTAAACTAAAGGTACCATTTCTGCCTATTTAAATGATCATAGGATTTTGTTATAAAGAGCTGTATGGTATGAAAAATACAGTGATGAAGAAAAATACATTTTTAGTCACATTGTCCCTAAACTGCCCTAGTGGCAGACTTATTATTTGGTAGGAACAATGCTACCCAATAATGAACTATTTTCTATTCAAGGCAGCAAGTCAAATATTCATTTCTCATTAATAATTCAAGGTGACAAATTTATTACCTTGAAGGTGCTGCAAGTCAATTAGACGATGGGAAATTGTGTCTTCCTTTCAGATCATTTAATTGGCTTCCAAGTGTGACATTCATCAAAACCTTGACTTTTAATGTAAACTTTATTATATGAGCTTGGGTTTGGGTTTGACACTGGGCACACTTGACTAACCCTCAGTGTTTGGGGGCTCTAGAGCCTTCAGAGAAGCCTGGTCAATGATTGCCGACATTTTGCTGTAGAATACCAGGGCTTGGTTTTACAGTGTCACTGTTGCTGATGCTGGGCGTGGAGAAACAGTTTTAAAGAACTTTTTGAGTTTTATACATTTTTTGGCATTTGCATATTTATCTTTGATGAAAATCTCATGATTTTTAAAGTGATGGGGCTGGACTAGTCTCCCACACTAGTTTCCTAAAGTGTGGTATATGTACCACTACTAGTATATTAAATTTTTTTAGTTAGTACACAGATAAACATTTTTATTTCATTATTTATACATTAAAATAAATCCATAAATATTGAAATAAAAATGTCCATCTTTGTACTACCTAAATGATTTCATATATCTAGCACAAAGACCCATGATTATATATGTATATAATATATATATATATATAATATATATATATATTATAGCATGGAATTAGACTAAAGTAGATATTAAATAAAGGTTAATTTAAATTCTGGAATTATGATTCCTCCAACTTTGTTTTTCTTTTTCAAGATTGCTTTGGCTATTCGGGGTCTTTTATGGTTCTATACAAATTTTAGGACTGCTTGTTCTAGCTCTGTGAAAAATGATGGTGGTATTTTTATAAAGATGGCATTAAATGTGTAGATTGCTTTGGGTAGTATACACATTTTAAAACATTTGTTTTTCCAATCCCTGAGTATGGACTGTTTTTTTCATTTCTTTTGTGTCTTCAATTTCTTTCATAAATATTCTATAGTTTCCAGAGGAGAGATCTTTTTCGTCTTTGGTGAGGTTTATTCCTAGGCATCTTATGGTTTTTGGTGCAATTGTACATGGGATTGATTACTTGATTTCCCTTTCTGCTTCTTCATTATTGGTGTATAGAAACACAATAGATTTCTGTACATTGATTTTGTATCCAGCTCAATTTGTGTATCATAGTAATGTTTTGGTGGAGTCTTCTGGATTTTCTACATAGAGTATCATGTCATCTGCAAATAGTGAAAGTTTGACTTCTTCCTTGATGATTTGGATGCCTTATACTTTTTTGTTGTCTGACTGCTGAAGCTAGAGGAAAATATTGAGTTCATAAGAGTACTACTGATGCATGATGCAAGGCAGATCATAGTAGTGGAAATTCATGAATATGGAAAGAATTGAGAAAGTGCATATATAGATGGCTAAATTTGGGGAATGGTGCAATCTATTAGAAAGATTGACTTTACACATTAAGTAGAATCAATAGGTGATGTAAAAGGCATCAGAAATCCTCTTCAATCTAAAGGGCTTTCCCTCATCAGCACTGCCTGAGGGGATTCCCATGATCAGCATCACACTCTAAGGCTCTTGCCAAGGAAATACGTATTTAAGCTGGGTGAAAACATTATGTCACATAAAAATATACAAATATATAATTTACATCAGTATGGATTAGTTTAATCTGATTATCATATCCATTATCTCTTATTTACTACAAAAGAGTAGGCTCCTGAGTAATGGACATAGGATCAGTAAGGTATTGCTGTTGAAATGGGAAAGGAAAAGTCATGTACATGGATTTCTACTTCTCTTTTATTTATGTTTGTGTAGGATGCCTTAAAAAGGAGACCCTTTGCTTTCAAGGCCCCATGCTATTGCTTTAGTTATTATACTCAGGTTTTCCTTTGAGAAACTATACAAATCTAAGAGAACATATAAATTAGGGAAATATTCTTATGATAAAATTATTACTACTTAAAAAATGATTATTTGGTTTACCAAATGATGCCTTGCTCTTTTTAGTATAGAACTTCCTTAACACATTATTTGTTTTTAGATTATAAGCACTTGAAAAAAGACTGAAGAGAATGGCAAAACTTTAAAACAAAAGTGTTAAAACCAAATGATCATGAAAGTTCATATAAAATAAAGAGAAAACACCTTGGAGAGATAAGTGAAGAAGGAAGAGTTTGGTTTTCAGGAGTTCTAGTTGTAACATATTAAGGAACTCATTTCATTAAATGAAACTCATGCTATAGGTATTTGATTTTTTTTACACAGTACTTTTTTCCTTTGTTTTCCCAATACTTCCTAGACTAAAAAAATGATCTTTAGAAGCTTCCTTCTAGTCCTTTGTAATTAAGGAGATGCTTTACTTCATTTACTACATGTGTACCTTTGTAGAGTGTGTTTAGTCATGGAGAACCTTATTACTCTCTGTCAAAGTAGAAGCTCATTCCATTTTGGGTCTGCTTATGGTATTAACCTTTAGCAAATATTCTTATGAATGGATTCTTCAACCCTAGAGGACTTTCTCAAACCTCTGAAAGAAATGTGGCTACCTTGTTAATACAGAATGCTTTTAAGTAGTAAAAGTTCCATTAGCATGTTCCAAAGTATGTAGGTGATATTTGCATGTGGCTCTCTGTTGATGGAATACCTCACTTTACTGAATAGCTCTTAACATGGTGGAAAAATTCAAATTTTTTCCCTTCTAATATGTCAGCTATTGGATATGTGAATGTGGAGAAGTATATAGTATATAGGTTGATAATTGAGAGTGGGAGGTACTCAAGGGACAGAAGCAGAAGGGAAATATATATGGTAAGGTAAAGAGGGATATTGGGATATGTGGAAATACTTATTTGAAGCCATGGAGTCCAGTAGAAATTATGTTGTCAATGATATATTCTTTTGAAATAGGTAGAAATTATTAGCCACTTGCCTCTGTTTCTACTCGTTCTTCCTAGTTGAACATATGGTAGAAGTACTGCAGTACTGAGTCAATTCTGTTACAGTCAAGGTGTTTATTAATAGTGTCTCTCTGCATCTCCTGAATACCCCTGATTAACTTTGTGAAGCTTGGAATTAGATCAGTCCTCATAGCCAAGGATCTGGTTACACTATCTGATGCTCCTGTCAATATTGTCCTTCCCCCAGGATCAGAATCACAATTTGAATCCTGGCTCAAGAGATGTATCTTTTGAAAGCCTAGGGCCATTCTTTTTGGATGTTGTATTAGTCAGAGTTATCCAGGGAAATAGATATTAAATATATATTTTATACACATATAAACATCATGTATTAAATATATATATGTATATATATAAAACCTCCTATTGATTCATGTATGTCAATATGTGGTATGACCTAATAAAACCTGGTGTGTCTTCACTACTATGAAATAGTTTTGTCCTCACACAGTAATGAGAGCTGAAAAGTTCCATAATCTGCCATCTGCAAACCAGAAAACAAGGAAAGTAGTGGTGTAATTCCATTCTGAGTCTGAAGGCCTGAGAACCAGCAGAGCTGAAGGCATAAATCCAATTCTTCTAAGGGCAAAAGAAGACTGATGTCTCAGTTCAAGCAGGCAGGCAGAAAGCAGAGGGGTGAATTCCTTTTTCCTGCAGTTTTTTGTTATATTCAGGTCCTCAACTGATTGGACTGTGTCCACCCACATTGTGGCAATCTACTGAGTCCACCGATTCAAATGCTCATCTCATCTGGAAACATCCTCACAGACCTACTCTGAAATAATTTTTAGTTTGAGCATCCCTTATCTCAGTCAAGTTGACACATAAAATCAACCATCACATGCTTTTCTATTTATTTATTTATTTATTTATTTATTTATTTATTTATTTAATTTTTCATTTGTTTTTATGTGAATTTGATTTGCCAACATATAGTATAACACCCAGTGTGCATCCCATCAAGTACCCTCCTCAGTGCCTGTCACCCAGTCACCCCATCCCATGTGTATGTCTTCTTTGATGAAATTTCTGTTCATGCCTTTTGTCCATTTCATGATTGGATTGTTTGTTTCTTTGGTGTTGAGTTTCATAAGTTTTTTATAAATCTTGGATACTAGCCCTTTATCTGATATGTCATTTGCAAATATCTTCTCCCCTTCTGTAGGTTGTCTTTTAGTTTTGTTGACTGTTTCTTTTGCTGTGCAGAAGCTTTTTATCCTGGTTAAGTCCTGACAATTCATTTTTGCTTTTGCTTTCCTTGTCTTCATAGATGTATCTTGCAAGAAGTTGCTGTGGCCAAGTTCAAAAAGGGTGTTGCCTGTGTTCTCCTCTAGGATTTTGATGGATCCTTGTCTCACATTTAGATCTTTCATCCATTTTGAGTTTATCTTTGTGCATGGTGTAAGAGAATGGTCTAATTTCATTCTTCTTCATGTGGCTGTCCAATTTTCCCAGCACCATTTATTGAAGAGACTGTCCTTTTTCCAGTGGATATTCTTTCCTGCTTTGTTGAATATTAGTTGACCATAGAGTTGAGTGCCCATTTCTGAGTTCTCCATTCTGTTCCATTGATCTACGTGTCTGTTTTTATGCCAGTACCATACTGTCTTTATGATGACAGCTGTGTAATACAGCTTGAAATCCAGTGTTGTGATGCCCCCAGCATTGATTTTCCTTTTCAGTAATCCCCTGGTTATTCAGGGTCTTTTCTGCTTCCATACAAATCTTAATATTATTTATTCCAACTCTGTGATTAGAAGGAAGAATTCACCACAAAAGAAAGAACCAGAAACAATATTCTCTTCCACAGAGTTACAGAATTTGGATTTAAATATGATGTCAGAAAGTCAATTCAGAAGTACAATTATAAAGCTACTGGGGGATCTGTAATAAAGTGTGAAGGACTCTAGACACTTTGTTACTGCAGAGTTGAGATCTAACTAGCCCAAAATTAAAAATAGATTAAATGAGATGCAATCCAAACTGGATATTCTAACTGCTAGGGTTAATGAGGTGGAAGAGAGAGCGAGTGACACATAACACAAGTTTATGGACAATTTATGGTAAGGAAGGAAGTTGAGGAAAAAAGAGAAAAACAAGTAAGCCCACGAGGAAAGGCTTAGGAAAATAAATGATAGCTTGAGAAGGAAGAATATACATCTAATTGGGATCCCAGAAATGGCTAAGAGAGAGAGAAGACCACAAAGTGGTCCTGCCTATATTTGAACAAATCATAGCTGACAACTTACCAAATCTGGGGAAGGAAACAGGCATTCAGATCCAAGAGATGGAGAGGACCCCCTCAAAAAATAAATAAAAACTTTTTAACACCTCGACATTTAGTAGTAAAACTTGCAAATTTCAAAGATAAAGAGAAAATTCTTAAAGCAGCTTGAGACAAGAGATTCTTAACTTATATGGGGAGAAATATCAAATTAATAGCAGACCTCTCCACAGAGACCTGGCAGGCTAGAAAGGGCTGGCAGGATACATTCAGGGTCCTAAATGAGAAGAACATGCAACCAAGAATACTTTATCTGGCAAGGCTCTCATTCAGGATAGAAGGAGAGTTAAAGAGCTTCCAGGATAGGAAGAAACTGAAAGAACATGTGACTACCAGACCAGCTCTGCAAGAAATATTAAGGGGAACCCTGTAAAAGAACGAGGGAGCCCAAAGAAACAATTCACAAAAACAGGGACTTAATAGGTAATACGATGACACTGAATTCATATCTTTCAGTAGTTACTCTGTCTGTTTTAAATGTGTGCTTTCTGGGATCCCTGGGTGGATCAGCGGTTTAGCACCTGCCTTTGGCCCACGGCATGATCCTGGAGTCCCAGGATCAAGTCCTGCGTCAGGCTCACTGCATGGAGCCTGCTTCTCCCTCTGCCTGTGTCTCTGCTTCTCTCTCTCTCTCTCTCTCTCTCTCTCTCTCTGTGTGTGTGTGTCATGAATAAATAAGTAAAATCTTTAAATAAATAAATGTGTGCTTTCTGAATCCAGAATCTAAAGTTAGTCTCTATTCAGAGTGTGTCTTCTTGGTCTCAGTTACTCTGCTTTCCACCAGCCAAAGGACCTGGGTGTAGTTTTTGTTTAGCATTGTTCACATGAGCTATGATAAAGATAAGTATAGTCAGGAAATCCAAAATTGTCCTAAGATTCAGAAAGAGAAATCTTATTTGTAATAATGTTTATTTTGAATTTGCTTATTTCATTCCATCATCTATCTATCATCTATGTTGAAATTTAGATTTGGTTTTCACAGTTTACTGTATTCAACTGAAGTCCTGAAAACTTGTATTTCAATCTGTGCTTAAACACAGCAGGAAGTAGGAGCAGGAAAAAGTGTATAATAGAAAGCACATTCAACTCAAAGTTGGAGACCTATTTACTAGTGCAGTCTCAATATGCTATCTGCCAAAATAGACATAGAAGGGAACTTCCTCAACGTGATATAAAGGCTGTCTATGAAAAACTCACAGCTGACATTTAACATTATACTCAATGGTGAAAGCCAGGATACTTTACTTCTAGAATTAGGAACAAAACAAGCTTGTCCAAATTCATACTGCTATTCAACATTGTGCTGGTGGTTCTAGCCAGGGCAATTATGCAAGAAGAAGAAATGAAAAGCATCTAGATTTTTAAGGAAGGAATAAAAACATCTCTATTCACAGATGATATAAGTTTTATATAGAAAATACTAAAGAGCCCACAAAATACTATTAGAATAAATAAGTTAAGCAGGGTTGTAAAATACAAGCTCAATATGAAAAAATCAATTGTATTTTGAAACACCAACAATGATCTGAAAATGAACTTAAAAAGAAAATTCATTTATAATATCATGAAAAAGAATAAAACACTTAGGAATAGATTAACAAAGGAAATGAAAAATCTATACACTGAAAACTATAAAATGTCACTGAAAGAAATTAAAGAAGACCAAAATGAATGGAAAGATATCCTATGTTCATGGATGAGAAGACTTAATATTGTTAATATGACAATACTCCTGAAACTGATCAACAGATACCATATGATCCCTAACAAATCCCAGTTGGCTTCTTTTTCAGGAGTTGACAAGCTAAACACAAAATTCATATGGAAATACAAAGAGCCCACAATAGCAAAAAACAGTTTTAAAGAACAAAATTGGAGGACTCATATGTCTTGGAATTAAAATTTACTACAAGGCTATGTTAATCCAGATGATTCCAGATGATATGATACCTCCAAAAGGATAGACATATAGAGTAGTGAAATAGAATTGAGGTTCCAGGAATAAGCCCATTTTTGTTTATGGTCAATTGATTTTTGCCAAAAATGCCAAGAGAACTTTTTATTACTTATTTATTTAGAGAGAGAGACTAAGTGGGGAGGGGCAGAGTGAGAGAGAGAGAGAGGGAGAGAGAGAGAAAATCTTGAGCAGGCTCTATACTCAGTGCAGTTCTTGACATGGGGCTTGACTTCATGATCATAAGATCATGACCTGAGCCCAAATCAAGAGTGAGATGTTTAACCAACTGAGTCACCCAGGTGACCCCAAAAATGCCAAGAGAATTTAATGTGGGAAAGAATAGTCTTTTCAAATGGTTCCAGGAAAATTGGATATCCACATGTAAAAGAATGAATTTGTTTCTCCACCAAACACCATATATACATATTAACTGAAAATGGATCAATAACCTAAATATAAGACCTAAAGCTTTAAAACTCTCTTGACAAAATGTAGGAGTAAATCTTCATAACTTTGGGGAAGGCTATTGTTTTTTAGATATGATAACAAAAGCACAAGCAGCCAGAGAAAAAATAGACAAATTGGACTTCATCAAAATTAAAAGAAAAAGTTTGTGCATCAAGAGTGCCATCAAGAAAGTGAAGAGACATCCCAGAGAAGGATGATACTTGCAAATCATATATCTAGCAAGGGACTTGCATATAGAATACATGAAGGACTCCTACAATTCAATAATAAAAAGGTGAATAATCCAATTAATATTTTGGCAAAGAATTTGAATAGATATTTTTACAAAGAAGATATATGAGTAGGCCATAAGAAGATGCTCAACATCAGTAGCTGTTGATAAATGCAATTCAAAACCACAATAAGAAACCACTTCAGGTCCACTAGGATGACTATAATAAAGATATAGATAATAAAGTATTGGCAAAGATGTGGAGGAATTAGAATCCTCAGTCCTTCCTTGGTGGAATTGCTAGCCCCTTTGAAAAACAATTTGGCAGTTCTTCAAAAAAGTTAAACATATAATTACCACATGGCCCAGAAAATACACTCCTAGACATGAGAAATGAAAACTGATGTTCACAAACTGAAAACAATCCAAATTTCCATTAACTAATGAGTGGATTAAAAAAATATGTTATATGTGTGCAGTAGAATATAATTTGGGCATAGAAAAACATGCATGCTACAACATCAATGAACTTTGAAAAAATTATGTTAAGTGAAAGACACCTGACACAAAAGGCCATGCATTGTATGATTCCATTTATATGAAATGTCCGGATATGCAAATCTATAGAGACAGAAAGTAGATTGGTATTTCCCAGGGGCTGGGAGGAGGTGGGAGGTGAACAGTGACTGTTAATGGGTATGAGGTCTCTTTTTGGGGTGATAAAATGTTCTGGAATTAGATAACAGCAATGCTTGCACAACCTTGTGAATATACTAAAAAACACTGAAGTGCACGCTTTAAAATGATGTTATGGTAGTGAATTATATCTCTGTAAAGTGGTTCTAAAAGTGTATGTTTAGCTTGTCTGTGAGATCTTAGGTACATCACTCAAACTTTCTACATTTTGGATTCCTCCTTTGTCAAATAAAAGAGAAAACAATTCTTGCCCTCTCTATTATAAGGGTCAAATGTGAAAAAAAAAGATATAAAGCATACAAGGCTTTATAAAATCAAAGCTTATTTCTTCTATGCTTCTAATTCATCTCCTACACTTATGGGAGGCCTGTGTAGTTACTATTGGGGATTATGAGGTTAGAAAAACTAACAATTTTAAAAAATATATATTTTATTTAAATTCAATTTAGTTAGCATAGTATTATTAACTTCAAGGGTAGAATTTAGTGATTCATCAGTTGCATATAATACCCAGTGCTCATTGCATCAAGTGCCCTCCTTAATGCCCATAGTCCAGTTACTCCATACCCCACCCACCTCCCTTCCAGCAATCCTGTTTGTTTCCTATAGTTAAGAGTCTCTTATGATTTGCCTGTTTTCATCTTATTTTATTTTTCCTTTCCTTCCCCTATGTTCATTTATCTGTTTCTTAAATTCCACATATGAGTGAAATTATATGGTATTCTTTGACTTATTTTGCTTGGTATAATACCCTCTAGTTCCATCCATGTCATTGCAAATGGCAAAATTTCATTCTTTTTGATGGCTGAGTAATATTCATTATATATATATATATATATATATATATATATATATATATATATATACACACAACATTTTCTTTATCCATTGATTAGTTCACGGACAGTTGGGCTCATTCCATAGTTGGGCCATTGTTGATAATGCTGCTATAAACATCAGGATGTATGTATCCATTTGAATTAGTATTTTTGTATCCTTTGGGTAAATACCTAGTAGTGAAATTGCTGGGTCATTTGGCAGTTTTATTTTTAACTTTTTGAGGAACCTCCATACTGTTTTCCAGAGTGAAAAGCCAACCATTTCATTCTTTTTTTCATCCTCCTGTCATCTCATTGCACCCCCTATAACATACACATATGCATTTCCAGCTGAGCAACATTTTCTCTGTTCCCATGTAAAGAAGGTCTTGTTTTTTTTTTCTCCTTCCCAAAGAAAAAAATGCAACTTATTACATTAAGTTACGTGGCAAGTTTTAAAGAAACTTGATTTTAGGATGGAAAAACTTAAATACAGCCTTAGTTAAAAGCACAATGGGAGGAGGGCAGCAAAGTGGCTATATGACTAGTCTTTTATCTTAGAAGAGCACTTTTTTATACTATTCAAATTGTTTTAGATCAAATAATAGGCAATAACCCCCCCCCCCCCCCGCAAAATCATCATGTGTTATTAATTCTGCCTTCCCGGTTGAAGGCAGGAAGACTGGGGTGTGGGTGGAACCTGGCAGTTACAACAGAAGCACAGTCAAATATAGTTGAAGGATGTGTCTATAAATACATATAGACACATGCAAACTGGTGCACATGTGTCTTCCTTTATTTTATTTGATTGTGCCATTTGTATATAACCCCTCAGGGTATAAATCAGTTTAACATTAATTAAAATGTACGAAGCCTCATAAAATGGTATTAAAATGCCAGGCTTCAGTTGCCACCCCTTTAGAAAAGGTCTATAAAAAAGATAAATCTTGCCCTGCTCATCTTTTCACCCTGTGTCTTATATTCATACATAAATAGACAAATAGGCACACAGAGTTCACAAACCCCTTTTCTGCTAGACTTTGCTCGAGTTTTTTTAATGGTTTTCTGTTGCCATTGAATAAACTCTGAATATTTCAGTCACACTTCATCTAGCCAAACCCGTCTCCTTTTGCTCCCTAACAGAGGGTCCCCATTTTAGGTCTGCATCCTCACTGCTTCCTGCTCACTTTATATTTATTTATTCTACCCTCTTCACTCCTCACAGCCTTTCTATACCTTTCCTACTTATTTTTAAGAAGTCTTTTTTCCTTTGCCTCCTCCATGAAAGCATTTGGGAATGACTTCATTCTGTAGTAATCTCTGTTTTTGCAGAGCTCCTTTGGCACCTATTTTTTCCACTGAGTGTTCTCAACCATGATGTTGTAACATCAATTGTGAATTATATCTTATTTGGTAATAATAATAATAGATTTATTTTGAGATGGATTATATATATGTATATGTGTATGTGTGTGTATTCAAATGGATTAATCATATGATAGACATCTGTTTAAGTCATTTGCACTCAGATGAATATAATTTCTTGGATGGGAGAGAAGGGCTTGAATTATCAGAATCCTGAATACTCTTATATGATTATTTTAGCATGTAACAATTCATTCAAATATTCATTCAGTAGATATTTATTGGGTCCCTACTCTATTCCAAACATGGGGAACATAACATTATATATGCTATATAGAGGAAAAAAGTTGACAACTGCTTGCTTATACTATACAATTCGGTACCTAATTATATATTGTCTGATATTAGTCCCTTATTGTTTCTTGGGGCTAAGTTTTGTTTCCCTAGCCCCAGTTGAAGCTTTTTGAAGTCAGTAAAGTCTATTTTAATCTTGTTCAGCAACTAGTACAGGAATGGACATTCTGTATATAGATGCTTAATAAGTACCAGTGATTAGTTAAAATATTATTAGTGAGAGACTAAGATATTGGGAACAGCCAGAGAAGCTAATATTTATGCTGTCCACCTAAAATTATAAGCCATTAAATTGTCATCACTCCAGCCTTTGTTTATTTTATTTTTTAGTCTACACCTGAAATTACATTAATTATTAATGAAAGAATTGTTAGTCTGAATGTTCTAGGGTATTTAATTACTTCTCTTTTTATGTATCTAAAATTTGATAGTTTAAGAATTTAAAAAATACATTTGGAGAATAGAATGTGTGTAGGTAGAAGGGGGATTTTTAAATAAAGTCTATACTTTCCTAGTAATTTGAATTAGAAAGCAAAATAGAATCAGAGGATTTTAAAGCTAGAAGGAGCTTTAGCAAATAGCCAGTCCAAATCACTTATTTTGCAGGTGAGGAAATTGAGGTCCAGTCAAGTAAGGACTTGCTCAAGGTCACAAAGTCTGGGGACAAAATACATATTCTCAGTAATCTGGCTGCACATGGATGGCTTCAGTACCCTGAATTTTATTTGTTAAGAATGGCAGAAGCATAGAAAGATAGAACGAATGTATGTCTATTACCTGGGAAATAACCTGCGAAACTACAAAGCGGACACACTCATTGACATGGCAAATTATAAGTGGCTTAAAGAAATTCTTAACCATTTTTCTAGCCAAATGGTACAAAATGAGGAAAGATAATTCATAATCTGGAAATGATTGATGTGGTTATGGTCTCTTGAAGAGGACAAAGGGCTAGCTAGTTCTATGCTTCTCACTTAATCACACTTAATCATGGATTATTTCCTGAATTTCTGGCATGATTTCAGAATACATGAACATGGGAGTATTTTAAATAAGGAAGTGTGCCATTTTTACAGTTTTCAGCATAGATCTGTTTCAATCTCTTTCTTTTTTATATCATCCCTCCCAGACTTCAGCACAAAATATTCTTTTCTTCATTATCTGGTTGATAATCATTTCCCTCTTTAAACATAGCCTGTATTCTACACATACACCTTACTCTACAATCTTGTTATCATAGTATTTACTAAAGAGTAGCTTTTGGTATAAAGGGGACTAGGATTGTACTTTATTTGAATTCTTTTGCTTAACTGAGGTGTGATTACATATACAGATCATATCCTTTAAGAGAAAATCTGGTACAACAGGGTCTCCCTTTGAGGTGATTGTGCTCATTACAGAAACTTTTGGATAAACCGGATCTTGAAAAGCATCCAGTGCAGCATTTCCTTGAGTGTCAAAGTGTGCTCCTTGGCACATTGTCTCTGGCATGTGGCCAGTGAATGGGAATTTTGATCAATTAAGTTTTGAAAATTAACAGCATAGCATGTTTCCTTCTTAGAGGTTCAATCTATATGAGTATCCCTTAGGGTTCTGAGAAGCAGTGTGGTGAAGAAACATGATTAATTCTATCTAGTGTTATATTCATTTTTGCATAACTTTTACTAACATCCCAGGAAACAAGACTCTTGGTAGATATACTGGGAAAAAATGGTTTAGGCAATCCCCTAGCAGAGCTGGGGCAATACATCAATCTTTTGTTGCTAGGTACAATATACTTTGGCGCCTTTCAGTAGAGGGTATAATGCTGAGGGTAACAACAGGACAAAGTGCTACTGTACTCCTGTTCTACACTTTTCCTTCCCTTTTTATATGCCATAGATTTCTTTCTCATAACATCTTCTCTAAAGCAGTTACAATGACATCCATCATATACTGCCTTTTGTTCCTTTAACTTTTCTCATTAATGTTATAGGCAATAAACTCTGATCTATACCTCTTGATTATGTGATTTCTCTACTTCTTCATGTGGCTAGATTTTTCTTTCCCTTCAGGTCTAAGCCTAAATGCTACCTCTCTAGTGAGGCCTCCCTTGGCCACTATATCTAGAAGTTGTCCTTTCCTTTCCACAACTATTATTCTGTAATGCACCACTATATTCCTTTCTTTTATTGCACTGAACAATTGTAACTACTTTAGCTGTTTTTCTCACCATGTGCCCTTAGCGTAGTGCCTGGCCTTATAGTAGGTACTCAATAAATACTTATTGAATAAATGAATGAATAAAACAAGGAACTAAAACTGCGTCTTTTAACAATTTCCATTTGTTAAAAATGACTCTCATCTTTTTTGACCCTCTGGGTCATTTATAACGTTTTTTTAATTGGAGGATCCATTGGCTGATTTGTGGGACTCCTAACTCATCAATGTGGCATAATATGCCCTCACATTCTACTTATAGAGCCATTCCTCTTTAAGTCAAATAACGTAATTTATCTCCTTCACTATAGTAAAGATGTGATTAAATATTACCTAAAGAAGATTTGTAGAAGATTTCTAGAAGTTTAGTGGGGGAAACAGTGAAAACATTTGTCAGGAAGGTAAGAAATGAAAGGTTTCCATCATAGAAATGACATATTTTGATTGATGTGGTAGATTAGATTATACTTAAAAAATACCTACCTCCTTCAAACTCTATGGGATGAGTATACCTTTGTATCCCTTGAACTCAATCATATGATTTGCTTTGGTCAATGGGATAACAGACCTGATGTGAACAGAGACATGATATATGCATGTGTCTTTTGTGCCTCTGCCATCACCATAAGAAGAGTCATACCTTCAGCCTGGGTCCCAGGATAAATATATATAAGCATATTAAGCCTGTCTTTTAGCAAGGAGCCAAGCCCAGCTGGACCTGCAGCTAAGAAGCAGAACTACTCAGTTGAATTGTCTAGATCAGCCAACCACTGTTAATCTACAGACTCATGAATGAGAATAAATGGTAGTTCTTTAAAGCCACTGAGTTTGAGTTACTGTTTGTTTATTTTTGCTTTTACTAGCAATAGGTGACTGATAATTGACTTCTGATCTAATCTATTTATTTTATCAGGACATTCCAGGTATTTTTCAGTACTTCATCATGGTCTCTTTAGGACAATGCTTGAAAATGGCTTTCCAGTCTAGAGAGAGACCTACTTTTGCTGAAAGTTTTGATGAGATCGCTGAAAGCTTATCAGTTTAGCTACTGCCTGAAATTGAGAGATGGAATGGAGCTAAATTGATCTGGACAAGAAAGGGGATGAAAGGTTGAATGGAGACAGGTACAAGAAGGAGGAAGAAACTGGCAGCTAGTTGTTGAAGAGGAACTTTGGGGGAGAAATGCCTATTCTTTGAGGATTTTGATTAGTTGTTTGCTGTTTGATGTAAATGTTTTCCTCCTCCTCAACACAAAATCTCTAGTAAGATCTCCACTGCCCACTACTATGTTATAGAGGGTTTTTCTTTTGAGGTGGTGTAATTCTGAATCCTGCTTTGGAATTGATATGGGCATTACTAGAAGCTAACAAAAGGCCTGGGTTTTAACACCTAGGTTAGAACTGTTATACTATTAAAGCACTGGGATATATCTGTAAAAGACAGAAGGGGTACCACTCACAGGGAGAAAGTGGTTCTTCTAAAACCTAAGTAACAACTTTGTAAGCTCTAGGTGCTCCTAGATATTCCTTTTTTAATTCACTGCCTGCCCTCCCCACCTTGCCTTTTTCCCTTTTTGTATGAAATAAAGTGTTAAAGTTGTAGCTCCCTTTGAACTTCAGCCTCCCTGATTACATACTTTGCTCTCCCCTGTTTTTAGAGGTATCCTGTATCCCATAGTTTGTATGCATACTTCTCATGCATGTTAGTATATCTTGTGTGTTTGTGTGTATATTTACAGATAATATATAGTATTATTGTTTTTAAACTTTATATAAATGGCTTCCTGTATACATATCATTTATGTATATGCAACTTGCATTTTTCATTTAACATTATGTTTATCCATGTTGATAAATGCATATCTAGATCATTCATTTTTACCTGCTGCTTTGTATTACCATATGACTATAACACAATTTATCCATCTCTGTTTTGATGAGTACCTAGCTTGTCTCCTATTACGTGCTGTGGCAAACATCCTTGAACATGTTACTTCTTTGTATGTGCAAGAATTTTCCTGAGATAAATGACTAGAAGTGGAATTACTGGGTATTAGATAATATGCATATTCATACTGACTAGTTTTGCCAATTGCCCTCCTTTGCGATATTCCAAAGTATATGAAATTCTACCAGCATTATTAAATTCTTCTTTTCTCTATTTTCTTTAACAATATATGGTATTGTTAGACTTTGCATTTTTCCGGTAGCAGAAATGTACCTTACTGTTTTAATTTGTAGTGTTATCTTGATAACTATTGAGTTTGAATGTATTTTCATATGTGTATTGGGCATTTGAATTGAATCCTCTTCTGTAAAATGCCTGTTCAAGTCTCTTACCCATCTTCCTATTGAACTGATTTTCTTTTTCTTTTTTTTTTTTTTATTGGTGTTCAATTTACTAACATACAGAATAACACCCAGTGCCCGTCACCCATTCACTCCCACCCCCCGCCCTCCTCCCCTTCTACCACCCCTAGTTCGTTTCCCAGAGTTAGCAGTCTTTACGTTCTGTCTCCCTTTCTGATATTTCCCACACATTTCTTCTCCCTTCCCTTATTTTCCCTTTCACTATTATTTATATTCCCCAAATGAATGAGAACATATAATGTTTGTCCTTCTCCGACTGACTTACTTCGCTCAGCATAATACCCTCCAGTTCCATCCACATTGAAGCAAATGGTGGGTATTTGTCATTTCTAATAGCTGAGTAATATTCCATTGTATACATAAACCACATCTTCTTTATCCATTCATCTTTCGTTGGACACCGAGGCTCCTTCCACAGTTTGGCTATCGTGGCCATTGCTGCTAGAAACATCGGGGTGCAGGTGTCCCGGCGTTTCATTGCATTTGTATCTTTGGGGTAAATCCCCAACAGTGCAATTGCTGGGTCAGTAGGGCAGGTCTATTTTTAAACTGTTGAGGAACCTCCACACAGTTTTCCAGAGTGGCTGCACCAGTTCACATTCCCACCAACAGTATAAGAGGGTTCCCTTTTCTCCGCATCCTCTCCAACATTTGTTGTTTCCTGCCTTGTTAATTTTCCCCATTCTCACTGGTGTGAGGTGGTATCTCATTGTAGTTTTGATTTGTATTTCCCTGATGGCAAGTGATGCAGAGCATTTTCTCATATGCATGTTGGCCATGTCTATGTCTTCCTCTGTGAGATTTCTGTTCATGTCTTTTGCCCATTTCATGATTGGATTGTTTGTTTCTTTGGTGTTGAGTTTAATAAGTTCTTTATAGATCTTGGAAACTAGCCCTTTATCTGATATGTCATTTGCAAATATCTTCTCCCATTCTGTAGGTTGTCTTTGAGTTTTGTTGACTGTATCCTTTGCTGTGCAAAAGCTTCTTATCTTGATGAAGTCCCAATAGTTCATTTTTGCTTTTGTTTCTTTTGCCTTCGTGGATGTATCTTGCAAGAAGTTACTATGGCCGAGTTCAAAAAGGGTGTTGCCTGTGTTCTTCTCTAGGATTTTGATGGAATCTTGTCTCACATTTAGATCTTTCATCCATTTTGAGTTTATCTTTGTGTATGGTGAAAGAGAGTGGTCTAGTTTCATTCTTCTTATAGATTTGCAGATATTCATTTATATATTTTTACATCTCTATCATTCATCAGTTATTTGCTTTTTAAATCCAATCTGTGGTTTGTTTTTTAATGTGTTTATTTTATATTTTGTATATAGAAGTTTTACATTTTTATGTAGTGAACCCTATCCATATTTATCCATTTATAGCTTGTGTATTTGTATTTTGTATAAGGAAACCTGAGCATACCAAGTACCTGAGGGAAAAGAGGACTGGATGGGCAGATAACAGAGGCTGGAGACAAATACCCCTTCATTCTTCTTTTTCTCTTCTTCCTCCACTACTTCTCCTTTCTACCCATCCTGAAATTGATGATTTTAACAAACAAGTTAAGCTGCCTTTTGCTTGATTTGCTCAATTTTACATCTATATATCTTTTGCTCTGTTCTGGTGGGCTGCTTTCTTCAAAACTTTCCCATCTACTTGGTGTCACCAGTAAACATTAGTAGAGAAGATTGGTTTGTGCCATTAGGAATAAAAAATAAATACACCTCAAGATTGAAATAATTGTGCCAATTGAATTACTTAATATAAAGATAAGTAACAAGCAACAGATCTCATTCGGTGAATCTCTAATATTTATTGGTGAGGGAAGACTTTTTAAACAATCATTTTTTAAACCTTTATTGCTTTAAATAGCTAATGCAATACCACAGTGCCACCTCCTTAAATCCTCACAATCTAATCAAAATTGTAACCTGGGTGGGGAATCAGAAGAGAACTAAGAAGAATGAAGGGCAATGTTGCATTAAGCTTCTTAGACTCCCCCCAGTACTTCCTTTCTCCCCCCACACTTCACTACGCATTGCAGTTTGAATTATTTAGTTACTCAAATCAATCCATTTTTCTCTGTTCAGTGGTTGGACAATAAAAGTAAGATTTACTGCAGCAAGTGAATAATAAAAAATGAATTAGCTGAAAACAAACAAAAAGCTGCTTACATGGCAATCTTCTGTGTTAATCAAAACCTTGAGGACAGGTTGGAGGATCAATATTTGACTACAAGATGAAAAGAAGCAAAACTTCCATTGAGGATGGGAGTAGATCTGAGGGGGGCAAAAAGACCTAAGGGCAGAGTGGCCAATGGCAAAATGTTATCCACTCTTCTGGTCAGCCTCTTAGGGAGGCCTCCTCTGAGAAATGACAGTGTTTTTCATGCACATATCAAAGTTCAACTTGATTGTCTCATTTGGGGAAGAAAGCCATCTGTCAGTATTCTCCAAATAATCTACATAATTGACTTTCAAACAAGCCTCAAAGAAACAGGCATTTATCACTCTAATTGTGGCAGGCGGAGTGTGTGTCACTGCCATTTTATCAAGATAATGGTAAATGGCACCTGAGTTTCTTGTTTTCTGTATTCTCCCAGATTTCTTTCTTTTCTTTCTTTCAATTTATATATACAACTATATTACCTTTTGAAACAAAACTTAGAAAAATGCCAATAAGGCTGCATGGGCCTAGAATAAGGGGAAACTTCGCCTATTGAAAAGCCCTAGACACAGCCACCAGCCACCTGCCACCCTTCACTCTGCTCCTAGGGACTCAGTTCAGGGGTAGTCAGTAGAAGAACATCATTAAGAATATCTGCACCAGGGCTGGATCCCTGAGAAGCTCTATTCTGTAAACCTGGATCTCTTGGCTTCCCTTCAGGTATTGGTGGTTGGACAGGGGAGCCTTAGCTTCTAGTCCAAGCTAAATGAAATAAATGGTCTCAAGTACACAAGGGGACTATATTAAGGTCTGATGTTCTTATTTCCATAGACTCCAGGGTGTTGAGATTATCATGAGGTTCTTTCTTCTACAATTGACTCCATTAGCTCATATCTGTAGGAAATTGCTATTCCACAAAAACGTACATAGAAAAAATATATTAACTCTCAAAACTTCCCTCAAATTCAAGATCCAGGACATCTAAGGATTTTTAAGGCAAAGGAGACTCTTTGCTTTACCTTTCCAGACTGTAAAATGTGTTTCTTAACTAGGCTAGCCTTAGATGTCCCCATTTTCCTAAAACTAAAGACTTTTTTTAAATAACAAATTTATTTTTTATTTTCCATTTATTTTCAGGCTGTAGGTGTCCTTCTGTCTAAAATGAGTTTCTTAAAAAACAAAACAAAACAAAAATGAGTTTCTTGTAGACAGCAAATAGATGGGTCCTGCTTTTTTATCCAGTCTGACACCCTGCACCTTTTGATGGGGTCATTAAGCCCATTCACGTTCAGAGTTACTATTGAAAGATATGAGTTTAGTGTCATCATGATATCTATCCAGTCCCTGTTTTTGTGGATTGTTCCACTGGACTTCTTCTTTAAGGGGAATTTTGAGAGTCCGCCTAAAATTTCTTGCAGAGCTGGTGTGGAGGTCACATATTCTTTCAGTTCCTGCCTATCTCGGAAGCTCTTTATCTCTCCTTCCATTTTGAATGAGAGACTTGCTGGATAAAGTATTCTTGGTTGCATGTTTTTCTCATTTAGGATCCTGAATATATCCTGCCAGCCCTTCCTGGCCTGCCAGGTCTCTTTGGAGAGGTCTGCTGTTACCCTAATACTCCTCCCCATAAAAGTCAGGGATTTCTTGTCTCATGCTGCTTTAAGGATCTTCTCTTTCTTTGGAATTTGCAAGCTTAACTATTAAATGTCGAGGTGTTGAACGGTTTTTATTGATTTTAGTGGGGATCTCTGTATTTCCTGGATCTGAATGCCTGTTTCCCTTCCCAGATTAGGAAAGTTTTCAGCTATGATTTGTTCAAATACATATTCTGGACCTCTGTCCCTTTTGGAGGCACCAGTAGCTTTCTTATAGTGCTTCTGAATTGGCTTTCTGACACTGAATTGTAATCCAAATTTTGTACTCTGTGAGAGAGGGGACTGATTCTGATTCTTTCTTATGAGGTGAGGTTTTCCTTCTAGTCATTTTGCTCAGTGCAGAGTGGCCAAAAACTAGTTGTATTGGGAAAAGGAGAAAAAGAGAGGAGAGAAAGAAGGAAAGAAAAGAGAAAAAGAAAAAAGGCAGAAAAAGAAAAAAGAGAGAAGAAAAAGAGAAAGAAAAAGAAATAAAGGAAAAAAAGGGGTGGGGGAAGCAAACAGAAAACAACAACAACAACAACAGCAAAATACACGGGGGAGTATCCTCTGATTCTGTATACTGTAAGTCCCTTGACTTCCCCTGGAACTTTCCAATGCTTCTTGGTCAATAATTTGTTTTTCCCCTGTCCATCTAGCTGGTCTTCTGGGGGAGGGGCCTGTTGTGCTGATTTTCAGGTGTTAGCACTTAGGGGAGCTGCTCTGCCCCCTGCCTGGTGTAGGGCTCAGTGAGTAGTGTCTATCCTGTTTATCCAGTGAGGCCACCGTGAGGCTCTGTGGGGGTTGTTTACCCCGTGAGGCCGCAGGAGGAACAACCCCAGTGGCGGGGCCAGCTCTGGAGCCCTGGATTCAGCTCCCGCAGTAACTCCGGAGCTCTCCGTCTGCAGGGCCTGGAGGCTCCGGGGCGGGGCCGCTGATCTGCTCAGCTGGGGCAGGAGCGTCCTCGCTGTCCTGGGCCCTCCCGGCCTCTGCCTGTCCCGGGGGGAGGCTGGATCCTGGGCTCTGTCCCAGTGCTCCCGGGCCTGCGTTGTTGGGTTCGCGCTCCCGCCACGCAGCCCCCTCTCCGTGGAGCCGCCGCCCGAGCCCCTCCAAGCTGATCCGGGTCCAACCTTGCGCGCTGCAGCCCTTTAGGGAGCTCAGTGCACTCTCCTGGGCGCGCAGGTGTCTGTTAGTGTCCCAGGGAGCCTGAGGGCATCCCCGCCCTCCTGGGGTCCTGCTCTAACTCCCTGCGAGCGCCTTTCCGCCCGGGAAGGTTGGTGCAGCTCCTGCTTCTCCTGGACGGGGCTCTCCTGTCCTGGGGACACTCGCCTCGGCCTTAGCCTGGCTCCTCGCGGGGCCCCTTCCCCTTGGATGCCTTTTGTTTCTTTAGTTCTTTTTCCCCATCTTCCTACCTTGATAGAAGCGGGAACTCTTCTCACTGTAGCATTCCAGCTGTTCTCTCTTTAAATCTCAGGCCGAATTCGTAGATTTTCAGGATGATTTGAAGGTTATCTAGGTAATTTGATGGGGACAGGTGACTTGGGGATCCTACTCTTCCGCCATCCTGCCCCTCCTCCCAGAAATAAAACTAAAGACTTAACAGTGCTCAATATTTATCAGAGAGGAACAAAAAGCAAATTGCTAAACTGGGGCTAAGTGGAAACTTTCTCCCCCAGAGGATTGTAACCACAGAAGAAATGGAAGTGTGATTTGGTTTCCAAAGAAAGTTTGAAAATGTGTTTGCCTGTCAGTAGTCCCATTTCCTCACAGATAGATAAGTTAATTAGTAATCCATTCAGGGAGTGGAAGAAATTAAGCAGAAGGGGATTTTCTTTAAAAATAATCCACCAAGGACAAAAATATGAATGGAAATAGCAGTCATATATCTGAGAATTTCTTGTGATCTTGAACCAGTTTTTAGTCTCAGGCTATTGTATAGATATTTAAGCATATATATATAATATATCTATTATTTTATACATATACAGAATATCATATAATCATAACTATTCCCCAGAGTTGGAAGAAGGAAATATATAAGGCTTGAGTCATGAATATAAGACATCATTTCTTTCCCTACCCAGTTAACTCCACTACTGAACTGTCTTTTCTGCTCTGTTTTCTCTGTGATGCGAACAGCATGTGGCATTCTGTATTCTGATTAAAGAGTGGAAAGCAACAGCAGCATCTGCACAGAGTGGGGCATGGAAAATCCAACTGGTGCAACCGGTTATGATGGGCAGTGTTATTCAGTGACCTAGTAAGGAAATAAAGGTAGAACAAGACCTGGCATAGGAAGGCAAATGCACTTGTTTTATTTGGCATGAATGTCTCTCCCCAGTGGTTCTCACCCAGTGTAGTATAGTGTCCTTGAAGCCTTCTCAGTTGCACAGTAAAAATTTTGATCATCATGTGAATTGTATGTATATCACAATTGAGGGATCATATTTTGAGTGATATATGCTACATGAAAGTAGAGCCAAGTGCAACCTGTTTAAGGAAGACATAATAGGCATAGCATGCCAGGCCCCATCAAAGAAAGATCTTGTGTGTCTTGGAACACATAAGAATTTTTCTTGTGGAGCAAACAGTTTGGCTTAAATGATTTAGAGCTGAAAGGCAATGAAATGAATATATAACTGTAGATATTTTTATATACACAGTGAGATATGGAAACACTGCAATGGAGATTGTTTTGTATTTCTCGCTGCTTTAATGCTGTTTTGAGTTTTAATCCCTTCAAGTGTGCTGCTCCAAATGCTGGTGTGTCTACCCAGATGCAAAAGAGTTAAAAATGTATGATTCCCTACATGTGAAGTTCAAGAACAGGGAAACTAATCCACAGTAATAGAAGAATTGACAACAGTGATTGTCTCTGAGTGTGTGTATACATAGAAATAACTAGAAAGAGGCAAGGGGAACTTTTTGGAGTGAAGGGAATATTCTATATCTTGTTTGGAGTGGTATTTACATTTGTCAAAAATGTATCAAAAAACTTGAGATCTGTGCATTTTATTATATGTTAATGTTAATTTTCTCTCAATTAAAAACAGAAAAATGCAGAAAAAGGAGTATTTCCAGATCACAGGAACACTGAGAGGCACTGCTGTTCTGGTTAATTCAATGTTCAGCTATTTCAGTTTGGGGCTGTCATGAGTTTGTCAGGGGTTCCATTAAAAACTTCCTTTTCAGGGTGCCTGGGTGGTCAGTCATTTGTTTGTCTTCTGCTTGGGTCATGATCCTGGGGTCCTGGGATGAAGCAGGGCCTCCGCTCCCTGCTGAACAGGGAGTCTGCTTCTCTCTCCCTCTCTGCCCCTCCTCCACACTTGTGCACTCTCTATGTCACTCTCGCTCTCAAATAAATAAATAATAATAAATCTTAAACACCTTCCTTTCCATATTAAATTCACTTCAGGAAAATTAAACAAAGGGACAGTTTTCTTTGTATTTTGTAGCATAATTTTACTTTTTGTTTTAAATGATGTATTTCCCCAAATCAGAGCTATTCAGTCTTACGTGTCACTACATGTGGAATTCATTCCCTTCAGAAACATTTCCTTCTAGCTTCTCAGCACAGATACAGTGCCCTTAAAATCTTGTGATTCTCTGTTTCATTGATTGTCTCTCCTGCTAGAAAGTCTACTTGAAGGTTAGGCCTGTGTTTTGATTTATCACTGCATCACCCAGCACAGGGCTTGCCCCACAGGGTGAGTTGCTGAGCCAACATTTGTTGAATAAAGTGATCATTATACAAAGGAAACCTGTAAGTTTAATTAATTGATTGATCCAGGGGATGGTTTCTGTTCTTTAAGAGCTCAGAAAAAAAAGACATCTAGGTAGGTGAGTACTTGCCCTAATTTGATGTAAATCTTAAAAGGCTACATCTAGCCCATGTAGTGCTCTTATTATCCTATTGCTCATCCCTCCAACCTGCCTTGGTTCTCTCAACCATTAGTAAAATTAGACAATGAGATGGAGATAACACCTTTTCCAGAATGATCCAGAAGTACATTTATGCATTTCCTGTAAAAAGCTTTAAGTCACCTTCCATTATCGTACTAGTAAGAGTTGGCATTAAAATTTAGTTTACTAACACATGGAAATCAGACAGTATGAACTGTTGGAAATGAAAATGGTTCTGAACTTTATACATCTATATTCAGTGGATTAGAGTGTTGTGGTATCAAGGTATTGGGCTATAGACAGCTGACCAAGGGAAAAATTGGGCTCTTTAGGGTGATAGAATACAGGATGTTAAAGACATACTTCAATTACATTACAGCTAAGGATCCCTTTTGGAATTCTTGCAAAAAGGAAAATTTAAGACAGAGGAAAGACTTATTATATCTAAAAAGATGTGGTGAAGGCTGCTGAACATATAGATTTTAGGAAGGCTCAAAGCCATGGATAAAGATCCTCCAGTACACAAGGCTTTGAATACTATAAATACTTGTTATCTAGGTGAGTTGTTAAATGTAGAAGTGTTTTCTAAGAAATGGTAAAAAGGTAAGGTGGCTGATCACTGGAACAGCCTCACTATGGAAACCTAAGACCTTGAAGGATAGTTTGCTCTTTAAGGCTATTATGAACTTATCCTCCTCATGAGTGTCCCAACTCTCAGCTCCATAAAACCTGCAATAACTGCTGTTTTATGACTTACACCTGGTCATAACACAAAAGATTGATTGGGGCTCCAATCCTACAAAGAGGGAAGACAGCACTTTCAAATATATGGCCTCCCAATAGATTTTTCATGAGCTGAGCCAAAAATGCTTCTTCAAGATTCATGAATGCAAATGTGGTCAGTGCCCAAGTCTGTAAATAACATACCCAATCTTTAAAGCTTACATTCTGACCTTTTGAGTTTGTGGTATCCTTATTAGAGCCAATAATGTATTAGAAAGATGAACTATGCTTTCACCAAAAAAAAAAAATTAGATTGAAATCTTTTAGGGGAAAAATATTCCCCCCCCAACCCCGCATATTCTTCCATTTTCTTTTCTTCTCTCCCCACTTCCACCCAGGTCAGGAAAATTTCTCTTAAATCAGCTTGATATTTTCTTGACTAGTATAAGCTGTTGACAGTTTTATGCAACTAATAAAGAATATTAAAAAATAAACTGTGTAAGTTTCTGTATTCTGAAATCCATTACAAAAAAAAAAGCCCTCTTCTGTGGGAAATGTTAAATATTACTTTGTCAGAGGGTGCTGGAAATATGATAGAAAAGAACAACTTCCAGATACCTAAATAGCATTCAGAAGAACAAAAATAAGGGGCTATTAATGTGGTTAGATCTTGCGATTCAGATAATAGGTCCTGTAATTCATTCTGACGGACAGTTGTGAGGAGAAATCAGAGTAAGTCTGACCAAAATACCATCTCTTGAAAAAAATGAGCAACAGGACTTCAAGACTGATCCCTCACATATCAACCTGATTTCTCCAAGGGGACTCCTTTCCAGATAAATGCTGAATTTAATTCTGTACATCACATTCTTTGGAGAGATTTAGTACTTTAATTATATTTTTTATGTGTCACAGAACTGTAAACATAAATTATCTTTTTATCTTTAAAGGAGGTCGTGGAAAAAATCCTAATGATTAAAAGTGTATGTGATTCTTGAGTCTTTTCATTGCTTGTGTGAAGGGGACAATAGTTCTATTTGTGGCTGAGGAACCCTCTGGCCATGCCCCCGGGAATGACTGGAAAGTCTAAAATCCACTCAAGTAGCTGTTTTGTCTATATATTTGTCAATAATAGTTTTGACGTTTTTCTTCTTCCTGAAATGCTTTGAATTGAGCATTCATTTCTATATAGTATAGTTGTTACTTAGCTGCAGGCTGAACTGGAGGAAGATCATTGAAAATATTTTTTTTAATTTTTATTTATTTATAATAGTCACACACAGAGAGAGAGAGAGGCAGAGACACAGGCAGAGGGAGAAGCAGGCTCCATGCACCGGGAGCCCGACGTGGGATTCGATCCCAGGTCTCCAGGATCGTGCCCTGGGCCAAAGGCAGGCGCCAAACCGCTGCGCCACCCAGGGATCCCTGAAAATATTTTTTAATTTTTAAAATAATGGGAACATTGTGGCTCAGACCCAGAAAAATCGCAACCCAAATGTTGAAATCGGTGGTATTGAAAAATAGGCACAGTTAATAATCTAATTAATGGTTTAGGCATTTCTTTTCATATCAATACTTCATGAATAGAGTGAGATATTTTTAATCAATTGATCCTTAAAAAATATTCCTATTATATCAAGTATAGCTGTTGTTTCTCCTACATTTGTACAGAGCTACTTGTAATGGTGAAGCTTGCTGAAAAGGTGTGCCACTCCAAGGACCAGCCTATTCCCAGCCTGCATCTGGCTTGTAGAGCATGCCAACAATGCTTAAAATAATGGGTCACATCTGTCGAGGAGGATTATAAATTGTACCTGTTATGCCCTGTAATTAGTAACCCTCAAATGGCTCCAGCTGCTATTTCCCTGAGCGTTTGCCTTGCTAACATATTATAGGAAATATAACTCAGACCCAAGAGTATTTAGGTCCAAAGGACACTGTGTGTAGTGAAATAGGAGGCTTTTCTTCTAATCTAAAAATGCCTCCTTTCTTGTTGCTCTCACCAAGTCTACCAGAGGGCCTTTCATCCACAGACCAGTGTGGAATGTGCTTCAGCTTGTTGAGGAGAGATTTGGTTGTTGACTTTGTAGCAGAGCAAAATTCACCCATGAATAGTGTGAAAAGTGAATATGTCTGTTTTCTGTATGTTAGAATGATATGAGAATGAATGTGTCTGTAACTGGAGACTTCACACTGAGAAGCTGACATTTTGCTTCCAAAGGAGTGTTGCTATTTGTTTGGCTCATGGGTACATCTGCAAATGTTGGCATGCTGGGTTGTTTGCAGATCAGAATTCATTACTTTCTGAGACCTAAGGTACAGTATGGACAATGTAGGTTTTGAAAAAAATGATTTCATTAGTTTGAGAGTCAGTACACTCTTTTCTGGTTTTATTTCAGTGCATTTCTAGTGAAAATTCATCATCTCATACATGGCTATCTACTACAAATGAACTGAAATAAGGCCATTACCTCATACTATTCAATAGAAATTGCTTGATAATTTAACAATTAAAATGTGAAAATGAAACTATGAAATAACAAAAAGAAAATGTATGTATTTATTGTATTTATATATTCTTGTATAGCAACATCTTTCTAAGTAGAAGCATAAAATCTGGAATGATTAATTGAGTTAATGCTACAAAAACAAACATATTAAGTTCCTTTTGTAGCCTAAAAATTCATGAGAAAAATTATAAGAAAACAACAAATGGGAGAATGTTTGCAGCAAGTTTTCTTCTTGAACAATTCTTACAAGCTCACTTTGAAAAGATAAAAACATAAATAGGAAAATGGACAAAGGACATAAGAGTAATTCACAAAGGAAGAAACACAAAATGGCCAATAAATAAATGAAAAATATTTACCTTCATTAGCAATCAAACAGATACAAACTAAATCCATCATCACATTGGCAAATTTTAAAAATTGATAAAACTTGTGTTGATAAAGGTTTGAGGAAACAACTTTTATATACTCAAGTCAGAAATAAATAGGTAAACCTCTTTATAAGGTAACATGACAGTATGTATCTAAATCCACAAAATGTGCAATTCCACTTGTAGGAAGTTACCTTAAGGAAATACTTAGAGATACGTATAAAGCACTGACTACAAAAATTTTTCACTGTACCACTGTGTTTAATGGTGGAAAATTATAAGAAAAAGACAATAGGAGATACATTAAATAAATTGTGTACATTCATAGGTTGAGATATTATGTAGTTATATAAAATCATATTGTAATAAAATATTTATTGACCTGGAAAAGTAACCATAATATGTGCTGTGTTTAAAAACATAAAAACAATTTATAGAATAGTAAATAGAGTAAGATACCATATTTTAAAATACTGCACGCACATTAGAGAAAGAGAGCAAGAAAGAGAGATTGAGACAGACATTGACAGTTATAGACAGAGACATAAGACTAAAAGTCAGTGCTCCAAAATAGTTATGTTGGGGTGATTATATTACATGCATTTTTTTCTTTCCCTTTTAGGTATATTACTTTTGAAATTAGAAATAATAAAGTTATCTATGAAAGGACATAAATGCTATAAAAAGACACACCAGCCCAATCACAGGGAAGTATTGTCCACGACTAGCCTTCAGGAAAATGGACCAAGATTGCCTTTGGTGTCCCATGTCATTTTTGTCCATCCTTCTTTCTTTGAGTCATCATATCCTACAAATTTCCTGTGTTTTCAGTGTTTTTATTTACTCATCTATTCCCTCATACATTCAACAGACATTTGTTGCATTTACCACCTGCCAGACTGCCCTTATCAGTCTTGAGGTCTTTCACTCAGACTCTGTTAGGTGATACACCATGACATCAGTTTAACAAGTTCTGTGTTAAATAGGTAATACTAGTATGAAACTTGAATTTAAAGGAGAACCTTAAATGCCCTAACCCAAAGTGTGAGTAATGTGAATTTTGCAGACAATTCTATATGGATAATCTTGCCAGATGATGCCACTCTCTTCTACACATAGAATATGTGTGGGTAGAAGAGAGTGGCATACATATGAGTGACATACATATGATGGTAGTGGAATCATCTGGACAGTATGCTTCCAACAGTATTCCCCTTATAGGGTCTTGGCTCCCTATGTTAGGATCGGTCCCCTGGCCTGATGCTTCATTACCAAGAGTGCTTTTGGATATTAGTAATGCATGTTAATTCTTCTGCTTTATTTGTCCTGACCTTCTTCCTTTGGCTTTCCTAATTCTTACCTGATCTGCCTTCCAGAATTTACATCCTTCTGTTCTATGACTTTAGCTTCCACACTTGTTCTGATCCAAACATTTGCTCTAACTTTCTTCAGCACTAGTATAAATTTTCTGTCACTGCTGTATCAAATTTCCATAAACTTAGTGGCTTGAAACAATACAAATATATTTTCTTAGAGTCCTGGAGGTCCAAAATCCAAAATGGTTCTACTAGGCTAAAGTCAGGGTACTGGTAAGACTGCATTTTCTTTTGGAAGCTCTAGAGGAAAACCTATTTCCTTGGCTTTTTCAGTTTCTAGAAGCCACCTTCATTTCTTGACCCATGGCCCCTCCTTCATCCTCAAAGCTAGCAACATTGCATCTATCTGATCATTGCTCTGTATTCACATCTCCTTCTGACAATAGTCGGGAAAGGTTTTCC
The DNA here is from genome assembly GCF_003254725.2 of Canis lupus dingo. Lineage (NCBI taxonomy): Eukaryota > Metazoa > Chordata > Mammalia > Carnivora > Canidae > Canis > Canis lupus. The sequence continues at coordinate 100,877,466 of NC_064281.1, read as the reverse complement.
ATTTTTAAGGATCTATGGGTTGAATTTTGGCCCTCCAAAATATATGTCCACATCCTAGTTACCAGAACAAGTGAATATTACAGGATATTATTGTTTGGAAAAGGGTTCTTTGAAGATGTAACTACAGATCTTGAGATTAAAAAATCATCCCGGATTATTTGACTATGCTCCAAACCTAATGACAAGTGTCTTTTTAAAAGAAAAGCAGAGGGAAATTTGAGGTAGAAAGAAGATAAGAGGAGGCAGCAATGGGATCACAGAAGCAGAGATTGAATCAATGCAGCTACAAATTAAGGATCACCTGGAGCTACCAGAACTTGAAAAAGACAAGGAAGGAGTCTCCCTAGAGCTCCCAGAAGGAGTGGGGTTCCTGCTGATAGCTTGATTTCAGACTTCTAACCCCCAGAACTATGAAAGAATAAATTGTTGCTTTAAGCCACCCAGTTTGTGATAATTTGTTAAATTGGCCACAGGAAACTAATACAGGATCCATGTGATGACACAGAGTCCTTCAGGATAATCAAGGATAATCTCCTAGCCTCAGAGTCCTTCACCTTAATTACATCTGCAAAATCCCTTTTCCCATGTAAGGTGATACAGTCACAGGTCCTAGGGATTAGGATTTGGGCACTTTTAGGGGGCCCTTCTTCTGCCTATCACAGCACAACAATAGACTGTTCATCCCTAAAACCATTTTTGTTCATGCCCTCCATGAGCACAGCCACCTCTCAGGCTATTTTTTATATTTTGCTTCTATCCTTACTTAATTGTCTAGGATCTGTCTCCTGGGAGTTGATGTGGAATAATAGAAAACATATAAATGTGGAGTCAGGAAGACCTGTGTTTAAACTCTAGCTCTTTATTCTCTGTGTATCCCTGGGCAAATTATTCAACTGCTATGACCTTGCTTCCTCATCTGTAAAATGTGAGTAGTCATACACACACCATAGAGTCATCATGAGGATTAAAGGAGTTAGCATGTATAATATGCTTGGCACATAGTAGGCATTCAATGAATATTGCTCTTTTTTTGCTCTATTCTATAATCTGTGAACCTGTGACAATGTATAGTCTTGAGGTAGATAGTTTGGTAGAGGAGATGTTTTCATACAGTGACTTTCTAATTTTCCTTCAAATCCCACTCTGGAGATAGCTTTCTACTCTGATCATACATAAGATTTCCTTGATATAATTTCATTTCATTTTGTATTGTGAATATACTTATACAACACTAAAGTTCCAGGTTGAAAAGGGAAAAATCCTACCAAATTGGCTACTGAGAATAACACAGATACAATGACAAGCAAGTGCGTATTGTGTACCAATAATATGTTAAATGTTGTTGTAGTCACTAGGGTATGACATTGACACAATATTTATGCACATGGAGGGGGAAGACTGATAAGTAGGCAATTCTAATATGGTGTGATTGGTGTTATGATGAGCACAAATACAAGGGCCCATAGCAAGGAATAAAGGCTCCCTGGAGTAAGTAATGTCTAATTTAGGATCTGAAGAGTGAATAGAAGTTAGTTATATAGACTCCCTCTTATCCTTTACAGAAAGGAAAGAAAATAAAAATAAAAAATATCTTACATAAACTTCATTGATTCAAATATTTGTACCAGTAAAAAAAAAATATTGGGTATATAAAGATAGCCATCTTATTTATTCATTCATTTTCATTTTTAGATACAGTTGTGCTCCTGTGATGAGAATAAATAGTCCTTTGATAGACTTCTTTCAGGTCACTTGGAGAAAAAGAGGACATTTGTTACATTGTGTACACATGATCCCAGAAGGCAGACTGGTGGTTAGTAAACATGCAAATGTCCCTGAATACAAAGCTCTGATTTAGGGAAGAAGATGGATGTGTTGTGGTGTTGTGGTCATGGTATGAGGTTGGGTAGGGGGTGGTGCCAAATGTTTGGAAGACATGGTTTATGGTTCCTAGGAATAATAATATCAAATATATGTTGTGAATTTATTATGTGCCAGGTACTGTTCTAAGCACTTTTTGCATGTTAACTCATTTAATCCTTTCAATGATCTGTGAGGTAGGTAATACTATCATCCCTATTTTACATATAGGAAAAGTGAGATACAGAGTTTAAAACATTGTCTAAAGTTAGATAATAAGTGACAGAGCTGGGATCCAAGTTAAGACAATTTGACCTGAAAGCCTGCGCTTTTGGCCCATATAGTAAGTACTGCCCTTTTGGGGAAAAAGGGGTCTTGTGGAAATGTGGACACAGAAATGACATATAAGAAAGGGAAAATGGAAGCAAATGTCAGCATGACCATATGGCTATATATCCATTAAGTGCCAAGAGATTGATTGAAAGAGTAGAGTCACTGAATCTGGAGTTGCAGTGAGGTGGAGGTTACTTGGTTAGGAACATCTATAGAAAAAGAAATCTTAAGCAGTTATGTTAAGAGAGGAACGTAGTTACAACAACAACTACAGGCTAACATTTTTTGAGTCCCTCCTATAAACTAGTAAGTGCTTTACATATCTAATCCTATACTCAAAACAACCTATGAGGTAGATACTATTATATTTCCATTTACCAATATGGAAATTGAGACACAGAGAAGGTTAATTTGCCCCAAATTTCACAACTCAGAAGGAGAAAGGCAGGATTTGGACCAAGGCAGTCTGACTCTTCCTTAAATATATTGAATTGCTTCAGTAATCCTCCCTCTCTTTTTTAAAAAAGATTTTATTTATTTATTCATGAGAGACACACAGAGAGAGGCAGAGACATAGGCAGAGTGAGAAGCAGACTCCTCATAGGGAGCCCGATGTGGGACTCCATCCCCAGACCCAGGATCACACCCTGAGTCAAAGGCAGACGCTCAACCACTGAGCCACCCAGGTGTCCCTCCCCCTCTCATATACCAACAATTTTTCCCTTTGCTGAATTATTCCCATCAGCCTTCAAACATACTGTAATCACTTGCATTATTTTAAAAAGTCAATTTTTCTGTCCTCCTACAGCAAAAAAAAAATCTCTAAAGAATTGTCTATTTACTGTTTCCATTTGCTCTCCTCTCTTTCTTTCCTGGTATCACTCCAGTCAGATTCTCTCCCCTCCTATTTCACTGAAAATGCTTTTGTCAAGGTCACAAATGGCCTCATTGCTAATGCAAAGGTCAATTCTCAGTTCTCATTTTATTTGAACTTTTAGCACTATTTCGTATAGCACATAATTCCCTTCGCTTCCAGGACATCACACCTGGTTTTCTTTCTATCTCTCTGGCTGCTCCAGTTTCTTCCTGCTAGTTCTTCTTTATCTCCCCAACTTCTTAATGCCAGGGTCCTATACTGCTTCTTACTTCTATCCACAATCACTCCTTCAATGGTATCATCCCATCTTGTCAGTTTAAATACCATGTACATGCTGTTGAACCCAATTTATATCTACAGTCCAGGTTTCTCTTCTAAACTGTATATTTGAATATCCAACTCTTTCTATCTCCTCTTGTATATCTAATAGAAATTTGAAATTTAATATGTCCAAACTGAACTGCTGATATTTTCCTTGTAATCTGATCCTCCCATTGTTTAGCCCATTTCAATTAGCAGCCATTCATTCTTCAAGTTGTTCAGTTCCTTGGCATCCTCTCTGATTCTTCCCTTTTTTCTGATCTTCCCACCTCAGTCTAAAAGCCATCTTAATAGTTTATCCTTCAATATATAATTAGAATCTAACCACTTTTTACCACCTTTACTGCAATCACTATGACATGCCTGGATTATTGCAGTAGCCTATTAACTAGTCTTCCTGATTCTACCTTTAACTTTCAAATGCAGAACAGTCTCAGTGATCCTATTAAGACCTAACTCAGATCATGTTACTTTTCTTATCAAAACCCTCCAATGGCTCAACTCACTTTATGCAAAGTGAGCAAAACTAATATCTATATAGTGGCCTATGGCTCTACACTAGTGGTTGTAACCATTATTACACACTCGAGTCACAGAAAAAAACAAAAACAAAACAAAAAACCCCCAATGTGCAGGCCTTACCCCCACATAAACTGAAGCCATACCACCAGAGGGGATAATATGTGGTGTGGGCCAGGTGCCGAAAGTTTTTTTTTTTAAGTTCTCCAACTGATTCTGAGCCTCAGGAAGATTTGAGAATCCCTGGCTTCATTGCCTCACGATCTTAACTTATCTGACATTCTATTCTGGTCACATTCTGGAAGAAGCCAGACACAGTCTTCCCCTGGGGTCTTGGCAATAGTTGTTTCCTTTGCCTAGTCCCGGTTCCTGGCATGGCTTACTTCCTCACCTTCTTCAGGTCTTTGCTCAAGTGTTGACTTCTTACTGAGACCTTCTCTGGTCTTCCATTTAAAAATACATTCACTTTTTCTTATGTTCATCTACAGCACTTGTCACATCTTACATACTACTGTTTTATTTATTATTTGCATATCTTCCTCAGTAGGAATGTAGGCTCTATGAGGGCAGATATTCTCATCTTTTTTGGTTACTACTGGATCCTCAGTGCTTGATACATAGTAGGCATTCAATACATAAATTGATGAATGAATGATTTAATAAAACAATACAATAAAATAAGATGAGGGTAATAAAACAGTCAAATAAAATGAAGAGCAGAAGAAAATCCATAGTTAAGTAGTTAAATATATTTGCTGAGGGTGAAAACAGGGTCACCACAAACAGTTTATATGCACACTAATAGGACTTGAGATTCATTCTCAAGCTAGTTAGGGGTTCCTAAGCTTTTTGTTGTTGTTCATGAATCTCTTTGTCAGTTTGATAAAGCTTATGGGCTTTTCTCAGAATAATGTTTTTATTTTAATTTTATTTTTTGAAAAATATTTTATTTATTTGAGAGGGATATAGTGAGAGAGAGCATGAGTGGGGGAGGCAGAGAGAGGGAGAAGGGAGCCTAGTGTGTGATTGGACTCAATATGGGGCTCCATTTCAGGACCCCAGGATCATGACCTGAACTGAAGGCAGATGTTTAACCAACTGAGCCACTCAGGCACCCCAGAATAATGTTTGTTTTTATTTATTTATTTATTATTTATTTATTTATTTATTTATTTATTTATTTATTTATTATTTTATTCCCATTTCGCTCAATTCTTTTTTTTTAATTTATTTTTTATTGGTGTTCAATTTACTAACATACAGAATAACCCCCAGTGCCCGTCACCCATTCACTCCCACCCCCTGCCCTCCTCCCCTTCTACCACCCCTAGTTCGTTTCCCAGAGTTAGCAGTCTTTACGTTCTGTCTCCCTTTCTGATATTTCCCACACATTTCTTCTCCCTTCCCTTATATTCCCTTTTACTATTATTTATATTCCCCAAATGAATGAGAACATATAATGTTTGTCCTTCTCCGACTGACTTACTTCACTCAGCATAATACCCTCCAGTTCCATCCACGTTGAAGCAAATGGTGGGTATTTGTCATTTCTAATAGCTGAGTAATATTCCATTGTATACATAAACCACCTCTTCTTTATCCATTCATCTTTCGTTGGACACCGAGGCTCCTTCCACAGTTTGGCTATTGTGGACATTGCTGCTATAAACATCGGGGTGCAGGTGTCCCGGCGTTTCATTGCATTTGTATCTTTGGGGTAAATCCCCAACAGTGCAATTGCTGGGTCGTAGGGCAGGTATATTTTTAACTGTTTGAGGAACCTCCACACAGTTTTCCAGAGTGGCTGCACCAGTTCACATTCCCACCAACAGTGTATGAGGGTTCCCTTTTCTCCGCATCCTCTCCAAAATTTGTGGTTTCCTGCCTTGTTAATTTTCCCCATTCTCACTGGTGTGAGGTGGTATCTCATTGTGGTTTTGATTTCTTTTTCCCTGATGGCAAGTGATGCAGAGCATTTTCTCATATGCATGTTGGCCATGTCTATGTCTTCCTCTGTGAGATTTCTGTTCATGTCTTTTGCCCATTTCATGATTGGATTGTTTGTTTCTTTGGTGTTGAGTTTAATAAGTTCTTTATAGATCTTGGAAACTAGCCCTTTATCTGAAATGTCATTTGCAAATATCTTTTCCCATTCTGTAGGTTGTCTTTGAGTTTTGTTGACTGTATCCTTTGCTGTGCAAAAGCTTCTTATCTTGATGAAGTCCCAATAGTTCATTTTTGCTTTTGTTTCTTTTGCCTTCGTGGATGTATCTTGCAAGAAGTTACTGTGGCCGAGTTCAAAAAGGGTGTTGCCTGTGTTCTTCTCTAGGATTTTGATGGAATCTTGTCTCACATTTAGATCTTTCATCCATTTTGAGTTTATCTTTGTGTATGGTGAAAGAGAGTGGTCTAGTTTCATTCTTCTGCATGTGGATGTCCAATTTTCCCAGCACCATTTATTGAAGAGACTGTCTTTCTTCCAATGGATAGTCTTTCCTCCTTTATCGAATATTAGTTGCCCATAAAGTTCAGGGTCCACTTCTGGATTCTCTATTCTGTTCCACTGATCTATGTGTCTGTTTTTGTGCCAGTACCACACTGTCTTGATGACCACAGCTTTGTAGTACAACCTGAAATCTGGCATTGTGATGCCCCCAGATATGGTTTTCTTTTTTAAAATTCCCCTGGCTATTCGGGGTCTTTTCTGATTCCACACAAATCTTAAAATAATTTGTTCTAACTCTCTGAAGAAAGTCCATGGTATTTTGATAGGGATTGCATTAAACGTGTATATTGCCCTGGGTAACATTGACATTTTCACAATATTAATTCTGCCAATCCATGACCATGGAATATTTTTCCATCTCTTTGTGTCTTCCTCAATTTCTTTCAGAAGTGTTCTATAGTTTTTAGGGTATAGATCCTTTACCTCTTTGGTTAGGTTTATTCCTAGGTATCTTATGCTTTTGGGTGCAATAAAAATGGGATTGACTCCTTAATTTCTCTTTCTTCAGTCTCATTGTTAGTGTATAGAAATGCCACTGACTTCTGGGCATTGATTTTGTATCCTGCCACGCTACCGAATTGCTGTATGAGTTCTAGCAATCTTGGGGTGGAGACTTTTGGGTTTTCTATGTAGAGTATCATGTCATCGGCGAAGAGGGAGAGTTTGACTTCTTCTTTGCCAATTTGAATGCCTTTAATGTCTTTTTGTTGTCTGATTGCTGAGGCAAGGACTTCCAGTACTATGTTGAACAGCAGTGGTGAGAGTGGACATCCCAATCTTTTGGTATCGGTTCAGACCCGATTTGTGACCCAATATGTGGTCTATTCTGGAGAAAGTTCCATGTGCGCTTGAGAAGAATGTGTATTCAGTTGAGTTTGGATGTAAAGTTCTGTAGATATCTGTGAAATCCATCTGGTCCAGTGTATCATTTAAAGCTCTAGTTTCTTTGGAGATGTTGTGTTTAGAAGACCTATCGAGTATAGAAAGAGCTAGATTGAAGTCACCAAGAATAAGTGTATTATTATCTAAGTATTTCTTCACTTTGGTTAATAATTGATTGATATATTTGGCAGCTCCCACATTCGGGGCATATATATTGACGATTGTTAAGTCCTCTTGTTGAATAGATCCTTTAAGTATGATATAGTGTCCCTCTTCATCTCTCACTACAGTCTTTGGGGTAAATTTTAGTTTATCTGATATAAGGATGGCTACCCCTGCTTTCTTTTGAGGACCATTCGAATGGTACATGGTTCTCCAACCTTTTATTTTCAGGCTGTAGGTGTCCTTCTGTCTAAAATGAGTCTCTTGTAGACCAGCAAGTAGATGGGTCCTGCTTTTTTATCCAGTCTGAAACCCTGCGCCTTTTGATGGGGTCATTAAGCCCGTTCACATTCAGAGTTACTATTGAGAGATATGAGTTTAGTGTCATCATGATATCTATTCAGTCCTTGTTGTTGTGGACTGTTCCACTGAAGAACTTCTTAAAGGGGAATTTTAAGAGTCCCCCTTAAAATTTCTTGCAGAGCTGGTTTGGAGGTCACATATTCTTTCAGTTCCTGCCTGTCTTGGAAGCTCTTTATCTCTCCTTCCATTTTGAATGAGAGCCTTGCTGGATAAAGTATTCTTGGTTGCATGTTCTTCTCATTTAGGACCCTGAATATATCCTGCCAGCCCTTTCTGGCCTGCCAGGTCTCTGTGGAGAGGTCTGCTATTACCCTAATACTCCTCCCCATAAAAGTCAGAGATTTCTTGTCTCTTGCTGCTTTAAGGATCTTCTCTTTATCTTTGGAATTTGCAAGTTTCACTATTAAATGTCGAGGTGTTGAATGGTTTTTATTGATTTTAGGGGGGGATCTCTCTATTACCTGGATCTGAATGCCTGTTTCCCTTCCCAGATTAGGAAAGTTTTCATCTAGAATTTGTTCAAATACATATTCTGGCCCTCTGTCCCTTTTGGCGCCCTCGGGAACCCCAATTAAACGTAGGTTTTTCTTTCTCAGGCTGTCGTTTATTTCCCTTAATCTATCTTCATGGTCTTTTAATTGTTTGTCTCTTTTTTCCTCAGTTTCCCTCTTTGCTATCAACTTGTCTTCTATGTCACTCACTCGTTCTTCCACCTCGTTAACCCTCATCGTTAGGACTTCTAGTTTGGATTGCATCTCATTCAATTGATTTTTAATTTCTGCCTGATTGGATCTAAATTCTGCAGTCATGAAGTCTCTTGAGTCCTTTATGCTTTTTTCTAGAGCCACCAGTAGCTGTATAATAGTGCTTCTGAATTGGCTTTCTGACCCAGAATTGTAATCCAGATTTTGTAACTGTGTGGGAGAGAGGACTGTTTCTGATTCTTTCTTTTGAGGTGAGGTTTTCCTTCTAGTCATTTTGCTCAGTGCAGAGTGGCCAAAAGCAAGTTGTATTGGGAAAAAGAGAAAAAGAGAGGAGAGAAAGAAGGAAAGAAAAGAGAAAGAGTAAAAAAGGGGAAGAAAAAAAAACGTAAGAAAAAAAAAGAAGAAAAAGAGAAAGAAAAAGAAAGGAGAAAAAAAGGGGGTGGGGGAAGGAAACAAATCAAAAAGCAAAACAAAAACAAAAACAAACAAACAAAAAAAAGAACCACGGGGGAGTATCTTCTGATTCTGTGTACTTTAAGTCCCTTGGCTTCTCCTGGAAGTTGTCAGTCTAGCTGGTGTTCTGGGGGAGGGGCCTGTTGTGCTGATTTTCAGGTGTTAGCAGTTGGGGGAGCTGCTGTGCCCCTGCCTGGTGCAGGGCTCAGTGGGGGTTGTTTACCCCGTGAGGCCCAGGAGGAACAGCCCCAGTGGCGGGGCAGCTCTGGAAACCTGGATTCAGCTCCGGCAGGAACTCCGTCTGCAGGGCCTGGAGGCTCCGGGCGGGGCCGCTGATCTGCTCAGCTCGGGGCAGAAGCGTCCTCGCTGTCCTGGGCCCTCCCGGCCTCTGCCTGTCCCGGGGGAGGCGGGATCCTGGGCTGTGTCCCGGCGCTCTGTGCTCCGGAGCCTGCGCTGGTGGATTCGCGCTCCCGGGCCGCGCAACCCCCTCCGCGGAGCCGCCCCCGAGCCCCTCCGAGCTGCTCCGGGTCCCGCCGTGCGCGCTGCAGCCCTTAGGGAGCTCGGCGCACTCTCCTGGGCGCGCAGTTGCTGTTACTGTCCCGGGGAGCCCGAGGGCATCCCCGCCCTCCTGGGGTCCTGCTCCACCTCCCTGCGAGCCCCTTTCCGCCCGGGAAGGTCGGTGCAGCTCCTGCGTCTCCGGGACGGGGCTCTCCTGTCCTGGGGACCCTCGCCCCGGCCTCAGCCCGGCTCCTCGCGGGGCCCCTCCCCCTTGGAAGCCTTTGTTTCTTTACTTCTTTTTCCCCGTCTTCCTACCTTGATAGAAGCGCGAACTCTTCTCACTGTAGCATTCCAGCTGGTCTCTCTTTAAATCTCAGGCCGAATTCATAGATTTTCAGGCTAATTTGAAGGTTATCTAGGTAATTTGGTGGAGACAGGTGATTTGAAGACCCTACTCTTCCGCCATCTTGCTCCTCCCTGGAATAATGTTTTTAAGTGAATGAAATGAAACCCATAGAATTAAAAAGGAAACCAATTATTTTGAAAAAAAAAGTAATAGTATATGTACCTCCATATTAATGTATCAAATTTGGAATTGGTAAACTTTTTCTATAAAAGGCTAGATAATAAATATTTTTGGGTTTTTTTTGGGCCACATAGTCTGTTGAAACTACTCAACTCTGCCATTTATAGTGGGAAAGTAACTATAGACAATATGTACATGAATTAGCATGGCTGTCTTCCAATAAAAATTTTATTTACAAAAACAGGCAGCAGGCATAGTTTGCCAATTAGTAAGATCTACTAATGGGTCTGATAACTATTATAATTTTGAAGTAGCAGTGAGCATAAATATTATTTTGAGATATCTACAATACCTGTAATGTGATATGAAAATGTCTATAATTTTTTCTTGATGATAAACTCATAGTTAATGTTAATAGTAACTATGGTTTGCACATTCATAGTTGAAGGAAATGCTAAATTATAGTTAGAGGTTAGTAAAAATAAATAATTTTTTCCCATTCAAATTCATAGGCCTTCTGAATTCTATCTATGGATAAGAACCCCTGAGTCTTGATAAGGAGTTAAAAATATAACTGTTGACAACTGAATAAGCACTTAATTCAGAATGAATCACAGCCCTTTCTGAGTTGCGTAAGCTTGGAAGAGACACAGATCCTGGTCACACACACAGCTTTATGGTGGTAGTGTAGCATAATTGCAAGAATTGATCTCCACAATATACCATATCCAACAGTTAAGATTTGGGTCATGAGCAATTACTGAACAGAAACAAGCATAAAGGGAAGCAAAGAGGGTTGATTGTAATTCTTTAGAGCACAGAGAAGGAAAGGGCAAGTCAAGATCTCTGGCAATATTAAAATTGTAAGTAAGTTGCACATACTTACTGCATCGCCAAGACTTGAAGGCTTTAGTAAGACTGGCTCTGTTGTATACCTGCATATAATGAAAATGAAAAGGTATGTTGTTTAGGGAAGCAGTGGAAGGCCTATAACCTTGGCCATGAAATGGTGGATCTCTCTCATATGATTCAGACAGCACTCAAAAACCTCCAACTTCTTAGAATTCCTAATGAAAACTAAGGGACGCCTGGGTGGCTCAGGTTATGATCCTAGGGTCCTGGGATCGAGTCCTGCATCAGACTTCCCACAGGGAGCCTGCTTCTTCTGCCTATGTCTCTGCCTCTGTGTGTCTCTCATGAATAAATAAAATCTTTGAAAAAAACTCTCTAAATATCCCACCAACAACTTTCAAGCACCACAGTTTTCATTAATACTGCCTCATACCCTGGATGCCTGGGTGGTTCAGCGATTAAGTGCCTGCCTTTAGCCCAGGGCATGATCCTGGAATCCCAGGATCGAGTCCCACATCGGGCTCCCTGCATGGAGCCTGCTTCTCCCTCTGCCCGTGTCTCTGCCTCTCTATCTCTCTCTGTCTCTCATGAATAAATAAAATCTAAAAAAAAAATACTGCCTCATACCCAATTCTGCTTTATAGCATGGTTCCAATGTAATTATAGCTACTGCATTGATTAGGTCAGAGAAATCTATGTATATTTCTAACCAGATCCAAGTAAGAGCTTTTTCAAGACTCAGAAACTTATTGTTCCTTTAAAGTGGTAATTAAAAAAAAAGAAAGAAGCCTGGAATTTGAATTTATGGCAATAATAGAAAAATTGTAGGTACTTTTGATGAAGGAGCTCTAAGTGAATGTAACACTGCATATACTGACTTCATAATTCAGTGCACATCCAGATTTATTGATTAGAGAAGGACGGACTCAAGCCAGGATTGATTTGATAAAAATCACAGCCCGCTTGTTTATCATGTGGAGAAAATTTACACATTTACCTAGGCATAGGAGTATTACTTTATTGACTCTGAATTAAGTCTTGGCTGAATGTCAAGTTTTCACCAGCAGCCTGTGGACCCATTTCAGGACAATTCTATGGATTTGAGCAGGGAACTATGAAAAGAAGATTATTATTTTTTGGTTTAAATGCCCAGAAATACTTTGAAAAATCAAAATATGGTAAAATATTATTAATTGGTATTTGTGGCGGTACTAAGAGTGTTGGTTGAATGAAGTTTTCTTTCATACTATTTATAAAGAAATGAAGAATAATATTAAAAATAAGACAAAATGTCAAGAACTATAGATATATTCATAAATAAATACTAGTATACCTATTAGAAGTCTCTACTTAAAAAGATAGGTTGTTAAAGCAAGTAGTCTAGGAATAACCTAAGTAACTCAAAAGTACTTGGTTAGGTTAGCAGTACCTTAGCTAACATATAGGAAACACTTAGAATATACCAGGATCGTGCTGTATACCTTCATCAGTGATCTTTTAGAACCTTTACAAGAACTCTATTAAGTAGGTATTAGATATTCCTATTTTATATTTGAAAAAACTGAGGTTCAGAGAGGCTAAGTGACTTGCCAGAGGTCCCACAGCTGGTACAAGGAGCTGGGATTAAAACTGACACTTCCTGACTCTAGAGTCTATATTCTTAACTAATACACCCTACTACCTACCCCTTACTTGAAAGCAAAACATTTTTGTTGAAATATTATGCAATTCAGATATTTTCTTAATTGTGAATGGACTCACCCAAATATTTTGAATCATAGGAATTTTACCCTAAATCTGATGGTTTTCCAATTGGGGGGGGGGGGGCTTGAGTGAATTATTTCTCCCTCACAATGAGGAAGAGGGAATAGGGGAGAGAGGGAGCAGATCAAAATGATTAACTGAAAATGCAAACTTTTGTGTCTCTCAGTAATTAATCACTCAGGGCACTGGCTTCTAACTATACACCAGATGGCATTAGATTTTGGAAGACAAAGCGTTAACCCAGTTTGTTACTGGTTATTTCCCTTTAGCAAAACAACTGTATTGCAAGGGAAATAGCTGCTCATATGTGTTAAGGGCCTTATTACTGTTCAAATACCCTTTTAATACTCTTTATGCTGGCAAAGGTACATTACACATGAAATAACAGGGGAGGAATAATTCAAACTCCTAGGATGGTGGCATTTTGTAAACCTTGAAGCCACAGCACAAATCTCTTTCAAACCTCTGGAAATCCGTCTTCATAGCATAGAGTAGGTGGGAAGGGGCTTGCAAATCCTTTTCAACCTGACAGCTCACAAACCTAACTTGTTTTCTGATTTCTCTGGCGTGACAGGTTCTTGGTGTATTTTTTATTTCAGAAGCTAAGGACTTTTGCTAGAATAGAGGGTCCAAGTAGCCAGGCTTTAATGCTAAATTCTGGGCAGGGGAGACAAAGGAAAGAGGAAGATGAATTATATGTCAGGCTTCTTCTGGTGTTTTTGTATTAAAAGTATTTGTTGATAAGCATGGTTTACGAGTTCCTGTGCCTTTAGACACAGTATCCTCTGCAAATTCTCAACATGTGTCTTGCTTGCCGTTTGTTCAAATGTATTTGCTCCACTCAGTCAACCCTCTTAACCTTTTTTTCGTCAAGATCTATCTTCATACAATTTGGGGTGGCAAATAACTTGTCTGCCCCAAATATTTACTCTTACCATCTTCCCAGTGAGCTTGAAATTTCCACCATAATGTGTCATTTATTTAATTTTCCACTTATTACATCCATCTATCCATCAAATCTATCAAAAAATACTTATTGTCTGCTCTATGCTAGGCGCTTTGCTGGGTTCTGGGAATTCATTGATGATTAAAGCAGACATCGTTTCTGCCCTTGAGTACACAGCCTTTTGGGAGAGATGAACAATAAAGAAGTAAAGGAACAAAGTAATTCACTTCAAATTGCTCTAAAAGTTATGATGAATATGAATGCGGCAGGGAACAATGATAGAAGATACCAGGAAGGGAACTACTTAGTGTGCTCAGGTGTCAGTTCAGTTGAGAAATAAGATAAGACATTCCCTAGGGGGAACGTCATTTAAAATATAAATACATTCTGGCAAATTGAATTCCAATAAAAAATAAAAAATAAAAAAAATATAAATACATTCCGTAGTGGGGATAATGCACGAAACTCACTAGAATGGTCATATTAATGGGTAGAACTCTGAGGGTGTGGGTCTCAGAATAGATAAGTTTCTTTTGGTGATGTATGGGTCAGGGAGAGTAGTTGATTAATTAAACCCCTTATATGTGCTTAGCTTTGTACCAGGTACTATTGCTTACTTATTTTTTATTTTTAAATATTTTATTTATTTATTTATTTGAGAGAGAGAGAACGCACAAGCAGAGGGAGGGGCAGAGAGACAGGAACAAGGAGACTCCCCACTGAGCAGGGAGCCCAACATGGGACTTGATCCCAGGACCCTGAGACCATGACCTGAACAAAATCAGAGGCTTACTAACTGAGACACCCAGGGACCCCCAGGTCCTATTGCTTAAAGGAGGTTCTCTTTTCATTTCAATTGCAGCACTAAGAAGTAGATAGCAAATCTATTCTAGAGATAGGAAAATAGGTTCAGAGAAGTTAAACAACTTGACGTAGGTCACAAGTTTAGTCGTTAGCAGAGCCTAGTTATATGAATGCTGGGGTGTTTTGGGGTGATCTGGTAAAATTTCAGGCTTACCAAAAGAGAAACAGAGGAAAGAGATCGAGAGTGAGAGAGAAAGAGAGAGAGAGAGAGAGAGAAACAGATAATGGTGTCATTGACAAAACAAATTAAAAGGCTTGGTCCTGTCATTAAATTTGTTACAATTCGGGGATCCCTGGGTGGCGCAGCGGTTTGGCGCCTGCCTTTGGCTCAGGGCGTGATCCTGGAGACCCGGGATTGAATCCCACATCGGGCTCCTGGTGCATGGAGCCTGCTTCTCCCTCTGCCTGTGTCTCTGCCTCTCTTTCTCTCTCTGTGACTATCATAAATAAATAAAAATTAAAAAAAAAATTTGTTACAATTCACCCAGAGAAAGATGATGAACTCTTGAGAAAGAACAGGAAAATATAATAAGTAACAACACTGTTAGTCAAGTCCAAACTGTGTGTTATTCCTGAGGAAGATAAACAAGGGGCATAAATGGGAGAAGTCAAGATACTTTGAATAAGCTATTGGGAGGAGGTTGTCAATGCCAGCTAAAATGAAGACTTCCTTTAAATATAGTGCTTGCTTCCCTTTGCTTAGATGTAGTGGTTTTAGATTTCAAGCAAGTTAGGTAAAAAACAATGATTACTGAACTGTCTGGAAGGTCAACAGACACATTAAAATCATTGAGTTATGAATCACTGAAGGCTATACAGGTCCAAACAACATCCCAGCTGCGGGTACTATTTCAGGTCAAAATGCATAATACAAATTGTTGTACCCAGCTCCACTTCCTATCACTAAAATGTGACAGTGATTAAATGCAAAATGCAAATATTACAGTATGTAAGTACAAATTTAAAACAATAATGGCCTCTTGTCAGACAATATGGAAAGGCAAAGTTGCATGGAATTTGTTATTATACTTGCAAATGCAGCAATATTTACAATGGGTTGACACAGTGCTGCATAACCCAGTAGAAGGCAAGGGAAGGATTATGGAAAGTAGGAATAGAAAATTGTGAGTACAGAACACTGACAGAACACTGTCTTTAAGGAATCACAAAGAAAGGTATAAAGATGGAGGAATAATTTCAAGGTCAGTATTCCTTGAACATTTCTTTTTTTTTGTATATATTTTTTATTGGAGTTCTATTTGCCAACATATAGTATAACACCCAGTGCTCATCCCGTCAAGTACCCCCCTCAGTGCCCGTCACCCAGGCACCCCATCCCCCCACCCACCTCCCCTTCCACTACCCCTTGTTTGTTTCCCAGAGTTAGGAGTCTCTCATGTTCTGTCACCCTCTCTGATATTTCCCACTCATTTTCTCTCCTTTCCCCTATAATCCCTTTCACTATTTTTTATATTCCCTAAATGAATAAAACCATATAAAGTTTGTCCTTCTCCGATTGACTTACTTCACTCAGCATAATACCCTCCAGTTCTATCCATGTTGAAGCAAATGGTGGGTATTCATCCTTTCTAATGGCTGAGTAATATTCCATTGTATACATAGACCACATCTTCTTTATCCATTCATCTTTCCATGGACACCGAGGCTCCTTCCACAGCTGGGCTATTGTGGACATTGCTGCTATAAACATTGGGGTACAGGTGTCTCGGTTTTTCACTGCATCTGTATCTTTGGGGTAAATCCTCAGTAGTGCAATTGCTGGGTTGTAGGGTAGCTCTATTTTTAACTCTTTGAGGAACCTCCACACAGTTTTCCAGAGTGGCTGCACCAGTTCACATTCTCACCAACAGTGCAAGAGGGTTCCCCTTTCTCCACATCCTCTCCAACATTTGTTGTTTCTTGTCTTGTTAATTTTCACCAATCTTACTGGGGTAAAGGGGTATCTCATTGTGGTTTTGATTTGTATTTCCCTGATGGCAGGTGATGTGGAGCATTTTCTCATGGGTTGGTTGGCCATGTGTATGTCTTCTTTGGTGAAATTTCTGTTCATGTCTTTTGCCCATTTCATTATTGGATTGTTTGTTTCTTGGGTGTTGAGTTTAATAAGTTCTTTACAGATCTTGGATACTAGCCCTTTATCTGATATGTCCTGGAACATTTCTAAATAGCCCTCACATTCCCAATTTCTTTCATGAATCAAGATAAAGGCCAAATTATCAAGTCATTGAAGTTTGCTTTTGGACTAACATCCTCAATCTCAACTCTAATTTCTTAATTTTCTTATACTTTTTTAGCTCTCATTATTCTAATTGGAGCCAGAAACCATGTCTCTCTCTTGTTTACCAGTGTATCTCAAGCTTTAAACAGTGCCTGGCACATAGTGGGTGCTCAAATATTCACTATTTGAATGAATAGTTGTCCTCATGGCTGCCTTGAAAGCTGTCTTGGCTTTCCTACCCTACTGAGGAAATGCCTCTAGGCTCTCTGCATCTCTCCTTGCCCAGTGATTTTCACTAAAACTTCCTTATTTTATATTTTATTCCCTCAGGGACTCTCATAAGAGAAATTTTAACCAATAGGATTAATAGTTTCAGGTACTACATTAATCCAGGTCCAAACAGAAAAAGGGAAACCACTGTAAGTGTTTGAAAAAGAGGGGTTTATATGTAGAGAACAGGTTACACAGATGGAGTACATATAAGGACAGTCTCATCTCCCAGATTAAGAATATGTTGAAAGCAGCTCTTTTAACACACAATTATGTTGTGAGCTCACATCTTCTAAGGGTTAGAAAGAATCTTAAACTTCATTCAACTCAAACTCATCAGATGGCTATTGTGTCACAGATGTCTCTATTGCCTACCGCAGTATCTCTTCTCTTTTCTCCTGAGGTACAGAATGCTAATTTTCAGATGGACACCCCTCTACTGAGAATAAAAGATTGTTTTCCTGCATTCCTTGCAGCTAGCCAAGGCCATAAGACTTTTAGACAAAGATATGTAAGCAAAAGTTTCATGTGGAATTTCCAGGAAAGCTTCTAAAAGGGAGTTGGCACCCTTAAGAGGGTCCCTTTTTGTTTTTCTGAATTTCCTCCTTCTTCAGGCCTGCACTGAGAATATGATGGTTGGAACTCCAAGGGACTATGAGGAATCCTTGAGGCTAAAAAACAAGTGACAGGATCATACAACAGAGGATAGGAATGTAGGTCTGTGATAACATCATGGAGTTAAACCTGCAGCTTCAGACTGCCTACTTCCAAAGGTATTTCACTTGAAAAAGAAATACACTCCTATATTATTTTAAGTCATATCTTATTTTCTGACTTTTTTGCTTTCTTTCTGTTATATACAACTTATTATAACCTGAAATGATCCAGCTATATTTTGTTTAATTGCATCTGGGACAAGTGGTCATTTAACTTTGTCTTGGATACTTCCAGCATGGGGAATTTACTAACCTTTGAGGTGGTATATACACCTTGGGACAGCTATTACTAAAGGGAACTATTTTATTGAGTACGAATTAATATTAATGTAGAAGCCTTCTATGGGTCCTAGAATGGCTTTAGGGGTCACAACTTTCTTGTCCTTTTATGATTGTGTCAGATTTTTGAAGAAGTACTTATATTTCTTTGAGTTGGCTCATCTCCAGGCTAAATATCTCCAATTCTTTCAGCTAGTCCTCAGAAGACATGAGTTCTTCATTTCAATAAACTTAACCTAGCTTTATGTATATGTTCACTCTACAAATGCTTATAGAATAGAGTTCTAGGCTATAAAATTCAGTTGTGTTGCCTGCAATCCTACTTATTTAATAGATTCAAATGAATTTAAAAACAAGGTACTTTTTACTCACTCTATATCAGATTAATAGCCTGCAGTTTACATAATGGACCTCGTTGTTTTGGGTGGGCTAAAATCTGGCTTAAAACAAACATGATCATTTAATCCTACACTATATTATAATCACGGTGTGCAGCAAAAGACAAAGTTTTAATTCATTATTAACCACACTGTACACAAACCAGCATCTCCTTTTACATAGTAAGAGGCAGCATTCCCAGTCATTAGCTGTTGCTTTATCTACTTAAACAAAGTTCTCTTCCTAAATGTTTTCTGCGGAAGTAGTCAATTCAGACTGCCAGGCTCTCATCTCCAGGACTGTCTGCTTAACTTTTGTCAATCACTTCTAATGGAAACCTACTACTCCAGTAATCTACTCAGAAACGATGCTCTATATGTATTAAAATAACTTTACAGACTTTCAAAATGTTTGTCTAAGAATTATGCTCCTCCCCCTCCACTAAAATAATACTGGCAAAAGTCAGGGACTCTAACGTGTCAAATTCAGGAAACTAATACTTTTCCTCATTTCAGTTGACACCTCTGTGGTATTCACTGTTGACTAATACATTTTCAAAATTCTCTCTTCTCTTGGTTACTTTCACCACACCCCTATTGGTTCTTATCTATTTACATGCCTTTATTTCCTCTGTTGGGTCCTCTTCCTCTGATCACTTCTTAATTATTGCTGTTCTCCAGAGCCCTGACCAAAACTGTCTAAGCTCCTGCCTTTATACCTTTCCCCTGGGCAATCCAGTGTAGACTGCTGACTTTTATGTCTATATCTCCAGCTTTGACCTCTCTATTTTGAACTCCAAACCAATATTTTCAACTGACACAGGGGCAGCATTACCTTGGTGACTCAAAGGGACCATAAACTATATATCCTCAAAATGCATCATTTTCCCTCCAACTCAGATGTACTCAAGTGAAAATCTGAGAATAAGGCACTTTCTTACTTTTCTATAATGATTCCTTCCAACAACAATGTCATGTAAGTATTATTATTCCTATTTAGATATGTGAAAACTGAGGCTCAAAGAAATTAAGTAGTATGCCCACAAATCCCTCAGCTTCTACACAGCAGATTCTAATTGCATTTCAGTCTGACTCTGGACCTGGAACTCTTAATAACTATGTAAAATTCCTCTTACCAGCAGATTCTGTTACAGGATATTTTTTTTCATATTGAAAATTATAGTGAAAGGGAATAAAGGGGAAAGTAGAGAAAATGAGTGAAAATATCAGTGAAGATGACAGAACATGAGAGACTCCTAACTCTGGGAAATGAACAAGGGGTATGGAAGGGGAGGTGGGCGGGGAGTTGGGGTGACTGGGTGACGGGCACTGAGGGGGGCACTTGATGGGATGAGCACTGGGTGATATGCTATATATTGGCAAGTTGAACTCCAATTAAAAAAAAAAGAAAGAAAATTAGAGGGCAAGACTCTGAGGGAAGGGAACACTTAAGAGAAAAGATTATTGAGGTGATTAGGTTAGGAGGGAATGTGAGATCCCTGAGAACCCCGGTAGAAGCAAACGCTCAAGGAGTACAGAGAGCAAACAGCAGTAAAGGGAAAAAGCAAATAGAGCCAGGGCAGCAGGGTAGGAGAAAGTAGGTCAAAATTGTCTTCCTTAAGGTACTATAATGAGATAACTGATTTTCCTGAGTTTCAGTTCTGCCTCTAGGTAAATGGTTTCAGGTAGGAAAGGAAAAACATTTTGGTAATCCCAAACTGATTCCCATATAATTTGTATTGAAATCAAAGGGGCCTATTGACTGATACACATAGTAAACATGATGAATAGTTGCACAATCTAATAAATGGCAATTATTCTGGAACAGAAACAAAGGTACAATTTTTGTAGGAAGTTCAGCCATAAAAAATATAACCAAATTGAGAGAGCAAAATAATTATTCCTAAATTTTTTTCAACACACTTTGTTAAGCATTTTTTATTACTATCATTTTTATTCTCTCCTCCCCAAATTTCTTTATCTTTTAATAATAAATTTATTTTTTATTGGTGTTCAATTTGCCAACATACAGAATAACACCCAGTGCTCATCCCGTCAAGTGCCCCCCTCAGTGCCCGTCACACATTCACCCTCACCCCCCGCCCTCCTCCCCTTCCACCACCCGTAGTTCGTTTCCCAGAGTTAGGAGTCTTCATATTCTGTCTCCCATTCTGATATTTCCCACACACTTCTTCTCCCTTCCGTTATATTCCCTTGCACTATTATTTATATTCCCAAAATGAATGAGAACATATAATGTTTGTCCTTCTCCGATTGACTTACTTCACTCAGCATAATACCCTCCAGTTCCATCCACGTTGAAGCAAATGGTGGGTATTTGTCATTTCTAATGGCTGAGTAATATTCCATTGTATACATAAACCACCTCTTCTTTATCCATTCATCTTTCCATGGACACCGAGGCTCCTTCCACAGTTAGGCTATTGTGGACATTGCTGCTATAAACATCGGGGTACAGGTGTCCTGGCGTTTCATTGTATCTGTATCTGTGGGGTAAATCCCCAACAGTGCAATTGCTGGGTCGTAGGGCAGGTCTATTTTTAACTCTTTGAGGAACTTCCACACAGTTGTCCAGAGTGGCTGCACCAGTTCACATTCCCACCAACAGTGTAAGAGGGTTCCCTTTTCTCCGCATCCTCTCCAAAATTTGTGGTTTCCTGCCTTGTTAATTTTCCCCATTCTCACTGGTGTGAGGTGGTATCTCATTGTGGTTTTTATTTCTTTTTCCCTGATGGCAAGTGATGCAGAGCATTTTCTCATGTGCCTGTTGGCCATGTCTATGTCTTCCTCTGTGAGATTTCTCTTCATGTCTTTTGCCCATTTCAGGATTGGATTGTTTGTTTCTTTGCTGTTGAGTTTAATAACTTCTTTATAGATCTTGGAAACTAGCCCTTGATCTGATACGCCATTTGCAAATACCTTCTCCCATTCTGTAGGTTGTCTTTGAGTTTTGTTGACTGTATCCTTTGCTGTGCAAAAGCTTCTTATCTTGATGAAGTCCCAATAGTTCATTTTTGCTTTGTTTCTTTTGCCTTCGTGGATGTATCTTGCAAGAAGTTACTGTGGCCGAGTTCAAAAAGGGTGTTGCCTGTGTTCTTCTCTAGGATTTTGATGGAATCTTGTCTCACATTTAGATCTTTCATCCATTTTGAGTTTATCTTTGTGTATGGTGAAAGAGAGTGGTCTAGTTTCATTCTTCTGCATGTGGCTGTCCAATTTTCCCAGCACCATTTATTGAAGTCCTTTTTCCAGTGGATAGTCTTTCCTGCTTTATCGAATATTAGTTGACCATAGAGTTGAGGACCCATTTCTAGATTCTCTATTCTGTTCCATTGATCTATGTGTCTGTTTTTGTGCCATTACCACACTGCCTTGATGACCACAGCTTTGTAGTACAACCTGAAATCTGGCATTGTGATGCCCCCACGTATGGTTTTCTTTTTTAAAATTCCCCTGGCTATTCGGGGTCTTTTCTGATTCCACACAAATCTTAAAATAATTTGTTCTAACTCTCTGAAGAAAGTCCATGGTATTTTGATAGAGATTGCATTAAATGTGTAAATTGCCCTGGGTAACATCGACATTTTCACAATATTAATTCTTGCAATCCATGAGCATGGAATATTTTTCCATCTCTTTGTGTCTTAATTTCTTTCAGAAGTGTTCTATAGTTTTTAGGGTATAGATCCTTTACCTCTTTGGTTAGGTTTATTCCTAGGTATCTTATGCTTTTGGGTGCAATTGTAAATGGGATTGACTCCTTAATTTCTCTTTCTTCAGTCTCATTGTTAGTGTATAGAAATGCCACTGACTTCTGGGCATTGATTTTGAATCCTGCCACGCTGCCAAATTGCTGTATGAGTTCGAGCAATCTTGGGGTGGAGGCTTTTGGGTTTTCTATATAGAGTATGATGTCATCAGCGAAGAGGGAGAGTTTGACTTCTTCTTTGCCAATTTGAATGCCTTTAATGTCTTTTTGTTGTCTGATTGCTGAAGCTAGGACTTCCAGTACTATGTTGAATAGCAGTGGTGAGAGTGGACATCCCTGTCTTATTCCTGATCTTAGGAGAAAGGCTCCCAGTTCTTCCCCATTGAGAATTATATATGCTGTGGGCTTTTCGTCGGTCGCATTTAAGATGTTGAGGAATGAAAAAAAAAAGAAAAAAAAGATGTTGAGGAATGTTCCCTCTATCCCTACACTCTGAAGAGTTTTGATCAGGAATGGATGCTGTATTTTGTCAAATGCTTTCTCTGCATCTAATGAGAGGATCATATGGTTCTTGGTTTTTCTCTTTCTGATATGATGAATCACATTGATTGTTTTACAAGTGTTGAACTAGCCTTGTGTCCCGGGGATAAATCCTACTTGGTCATGGTAAATAATTTTCTTAATGTACTATTGTATCCTATTGGGTAGTATCTTGTTGAGAATTTTTGCATCCATGTTCATCAGGGATATTGGTCTGTAATTCTCCTTTTTGGTGGGGTTTGTCTGGTTTTGGAATTAAGGTGATGCTGGCCTCATAGAATGAATTTGGAAGTATTCCATCTCTTTCTATCTTTCCAAACTGCTTTAGTAGAATAGGTATGGTTTCTTCTTTAAACGTTTGATAGAATTCTCCTGGGAAGCCATCTGGCCCTGGACTTTTGTGTCTTGAGAGGTTTTTGATGATTGCTTCAATTTCCTCCCTGGTTATTGGCCTGTTCAGGTTTTCTATTTCTTCCTGTCCCAGTTTTGGTAGTTTGTGGCGTTCCAGAAATGCGTCCATTTCTTTTAGATTGCCTAGTTTATTGGCGTATAGCTGTTCATAATATGTTTTTAAAATCGTTTGTATTTCCTTGGTGTTGTAGTGATCTCTCCTTTCTCATTCATGATTTTATTAATTTGAGTCTTCTCTCTCTTCTTTTTAATAAGGCTGGCTAATGGTTTATCTATCTTATTAATTCTTTCAAAGAACCAACTCCTAGTTTTGTTGATCTGTTCCACAGTTCTTCTGGTCTCGATTTCGTTGAGTTCTGCTCGAATCTTTATTAACTCTCTTCTTCTGCTGGGTGTAGGATCTATTTGCTGTTTATTTTCTAGCTCCTTTAGGTGTAAGGTTAGCTTTTGTTTTTAGTTCTTTCCTGTTATTGAATGGATGCTTGCATTGCGATGTATTTCCCCCTCAGGACTGCTTCTGCTGCATCCCAAAGATTTTGAATGGTTTTATCTTCATTCTCATTGATTTCCATGAATCTTTTTAATTCTTCCTTAATTTCCTGGTTAGCCTTTTCATCTTTTAGCAGGATGGTCCTTAACCTCCACGTGTTTGAAGTCCTTCCAAACTTCTTGTTGTGATTTAGTTCTAATTTCAAGGCATTATGGTCTGAGAATATGCAGGGGACGATCCCAATCTTTTGCTATCGGTTCAGACCCGATTTGTGACCCAGTATGTGGTCTATTCTGGAGAAAGTTCCATGTGCACTTGAGAAGAATGTGTATTCAGTTGAGTTTGGATGTAAAGTTCTGTCGATATCTGTGAAATCCATCTGGTCCAGTGTATCATTTAAAGCTCTCGTTTCTTTGGAGATGTTGTGTTTAGAAGACCTATCGAGTATAGAAAGCGCTAGATTAAAGTCACCAAGTATAAGTGTAGTATTATCTAATTATTTCTTCACTTTCATTATTGATATATTTGGTAGCTCCCACATTCGGGGCATATATATTGAGAATTGTTAAGTCCTCTTGTTGGAGAGATCCTTTAAGTATGATATAGTGTCCCTCTTCATCTCTCACTACAGTCTTCGGGGTAAACTTTAGTTTATCTGATATAAGGATGGCTACCCCTGCTTTCTTTTGAGCACCATTTGAATGGTAAATGGTTCTCCAACCTTTTATTTTCAGGCTGTAGGTGTCCTTCTGTCTAAAATGAGTCTCTTGTAGACAGCAAATAGATGGATCCTGCTTTTATATCCAGTCTGAAACCCTGCGCCTTTTGATGGGGTCATTAAGCCCGTTCACGTTCAGAGTTGCTATTGAAAGATATGAGTTTAGTGTCATCATGATATCTATTCAGTCCTTGTTTTTGTGGATTGTTCCACTGGACTTCTTCTTAAAGGGGAATTTTAAGAGTCCCCCTTAAAATTTCTTGCAGAGCTGGTTTGGAGGTCACATATTCTTTCAGTTCCTGCCTGTCTTGGAAGCTCTTTATCTCTCCTTCCATTCTGAATGAGAGCCTTGCTGGATAAAGTATTCTTGGTTGCATGTTCTTCTCATTTAGGACCCTGAATATGTCTTGCCAGCCCTTTCTGGCCTGCCAGGTCTCTGTGGAGAGGTCTGCTGTTACCCTAATACTCCTCCCCATAAAAGTCAGGGATTTCTTGTCTCTTGCTGTTTTAAGGATCTTCTCTTTATCTTTGGAATTTTCAAGCTTCACTATTAAATATTGAGGTGTTGAATGGTTTTTATTGATTTTGGGGGGGGATCTCTCTATTTCCTGGATCTGAATGCCTGTTTCCCTTCCCAGATTAAGAAAGTTTTCAGCTATGATTTGTTCAAATACATATTCTGGCCCTCTGTCCTTTTCGGTGCCCTTGGGAACCCCATTAAACATAGGTTTTTCTTCCTCAGGCTGTCATTTATTTCCCTTAATCTATGTTCATGGTCTTTTAATTGTTTGTCTCTTTTTTCCTCAGTTTCCCTCTTTGCCATCAACTTGTCTTCTATGTCACTCACTCATTCTTCCACCTCGTTAACCCTCGTCGTTAGGACTTCTAGTTTGGATTGCATCTCATTCAATTGATTTTTAATTTCTGCCTGATTGGATCTAAATTCTGCAGTCATGAAGTCTCTTGAGTCCTTTATGCTTTTTTCTAGAGCCACCAGTAGCTGTATGATAGTGCTTCTGAATTGGCTTTCTGACCCAGAATTGTAATCCAGATTTTGTAACTGTGTGGGAGAGAGGACTTTCTGATTCTTTCTTTTGAGGTGAGGTTTTCCTTCTAGTCATTTTGCTCAGTGCAGAGTGGCCAAAAACAAGTTGTATTGGGAAAAGGAGAAAAAGAGAGGAGAGAAAGAAGGAAAGAAAAGAGAAAAAGAAAAAAGAGAAAAGGAAAAAAAAAGATAAGAAAAAGAGAAAAAGAAAGAAAGGGAAAAAAGGGTGGGGGAAGCAAACAGAAATCAAAAAGCAAAAAACAAAAAAACAAAAAACATGGGGGAGTATCTTCTGATTCTGTGTACTTTAAGTCCCTTGACTTCCCCTGGAACTTGTCTGTCTAGTTGGTCTTCTGGGGGAGGGGCCTGTTGTGCTAATTTTCGTGTGTTAGCACTTGGGGGAGCTGCTCTGCCCCCTGCCTGGTTCAGGGCTCAGTGGGGGTTGTTTACCCTGCGAGGCCCCAGGAGGAACAACTGCAGTGGCGGGGCCAGCTCTGGAGCCCTGGATTCAGCTCCCGCAGTAACTAAGGAGCTTTCGGTCCGCAGGGCCTGGAGGCTCCTGGGCAGGGCCGCTGATCTGCTCAGCTGGGGCAGGAGCGTCCTTGCTGTCCTGGGCCCTCCCGGCCTCTGCCTGTCCCGGGGGGAGGCCGGATCCTGGGCTGTGTCCCAGCGCCCAGTGCTCCCGGGCCTGCGCTGTTGGATTCGCGCTCCCGGGCCACGCAGCCCCCTCCGCGGAGCCGCCGCCCGAGGCCCCCCGAGCTGCTCTGGGTCCAACCGTGCACACTGCAGCCCTTAGGGAGCTCGGCGCACTCTCCCAGGGGCGCAGGTGTCTGTTAGTGTCCCAGGGAGCCTCAGGGAATCCCCGCCCTCCTGGGTCCTGCTCCTACTCCCTGCGAGCCCCTTTCTGCCCGGGAAGGTCGGTGCAGCTCCTGCTTCTCCTGGACGGGGCTCTCCTGTCCTGGGGACACTCGCCCGGGTCTTAGCCCGGCTCCTCGCGGGGCTCCTCCCACTTGGAGGCCTTTTGTTTCTTTGTTTCTTTTTCTCTGTCTTCCTACCTTGATAGAAGCGGGAACTCTTCTCACTGTAGCATTCCAGCTGTTCTCTCTTTAAATCTCTGGCCGAATTCGTAGATTTTTAGGATGATTTGAAGGTTATCTAGGTAATTTGGTGGGGACAGGTGATTTGGGGACCCTACTCTTCCGCCATCTTGCCCCTCCTCCCTCCCCAAATTTCTTTAAACATTTTTGTCTTTGGGCTTTCAACTGAGCATTCCTTTGAGGAATGGAACTCATATTCAGTACATGAAAGGCATTGGGACAACAAATTTCTTTAATCTCTTCAATATTCTATCAGTATCTTTTGCTTGACCAAATTCATGTATTCCAACAATGTTGACTATAAGACAAATCTTATTTTACTGTTGACTCACATTAGAATACTTGGAAATGTGTTCCCATGTGCACCTCTTCCCCCTTGCAAAATGGAATATGTTACAAATACTGAGTTGTGTGTCAAGGAGGATTTCTTAGTCCCACAATTATTTGCAGGGCGGAGGGGGGGAGGTGTTGTTTGGAGTCTCTCTTCTGCCATAGGTCCACTGTTCCTTTTATCCTTCTTGAGGAAAAAGATTTATCCTAAGCCTGGTTGACTTCCTGATCATACCTCTTTACTTTTTCTGTGGATCTAAATAGGAGAAAGTATAGGTGTGATGCTATATCTCACCACTCAGAATTATGTTTTAACACAAGTTATTCATTCCGGCATGAAAATTCCTTATGTTACATTCTTAGATACTTCAAAAAGTAAATTAAATGACCGTTTAAAAAATTATCCAAATTAGAATTCAGGTAAACAAAATATCATTTTAAAGCTCAGATTTCTATCACCTCCGTAACAACATTGTCAAAATGCTTTCATGGTGGTTTATGGCTTCACTTATAAAAAGTTAGAAAAAAAAAAAAAAAAAGTTAGAAAAAAGCCAAATATTTAATCATAAATTGCTACTAATTTATTGTTGAAATGACTGAGGCAGTAAGATCTTTATAAACTGATAAAAGGTTGGACTGATAATTTCATGTGTTTCAGTTTCTAAATGTCATATTTGTTATCTTCAGACAAGCTACACAACCTCTGGGTTGTTACATTTAAAATAATAATTTATCACTATCCTATTTCCTTTTAGTATTGTTAAAAAAGCAAATTAAATTGAGTAAATTTGAAGACCTAATTGGCTTTACTAAATGGTTCATGAATCAGGCAGCATCCCATCTAGCAAGTAGAGAGATCTTCTAAGGAGTCAGTACAAAATAGCAGGTTTTTATAGAAAGGAGGGTGGGAAAAGGAAATTATTAGCAAAATAAGAAAAGGATTTTTCAGGCAGGTTCATCTTCCCTTGGGGGAAAGGGAAAGGGTTTTATCATGCAGATTACATATATTCCTTTGGGGGATGAAAAGTGCAGATCACCATACTGGTGCAGACCAGAAAGTTTCTGACTAACCTGTTAAACTACATTTCTGGGGGGGGGGGGGTTGAAACCGCAACTAGATTAGGTATTAAATCCTAGTTTGGCAATTTGGCATAGCATAAATTCTGTGTCTTGAGCCTGTATTTTGTTTTTTAACAGTTTTATGTGAATATAAATTAATGATCAGAAAATCTTTTGAGATTCATGGATGAATCTGACTTTTTAAAGGTGTCTCATAGGCACTCAACTAGTTTATGATATAACTAGTTTATGCATTCTGAATGCATTCATATCTTTTCTTCAAATTATTTTGTCCCTTTCTCATGTTTTTATGAGAATTTAAGACCTTCCAGATTGAATCATATCAGTATTCCCTATAGCCTAAGATTCTACATTCAATTGTGGCAGTAAGAAAAATTTTGTGGGAAGATGGATATGTTTGCTTTTCATGACATCCACCTTAAAAGTTTAGAAACACTCCCTAAAAATTATAACTATTCCACAATTCATTAAGGGTCTGTCATACATAAATGTACCTTAATGTGAATATTAAGTATTTTATATTTGGACCACTGTGTTTTTCTACATGCTGATAAACACTAATCTGACTAATCTTTACCCATTGAATTGCCTGATTTATTGACAGAATAAGTTGGATGTTTTGGTATTTTATAGATGCAGCCAAAGACACACATGATAAACAAACTGAATAGGGAAAGCAGTTATGACAGTTAGGTCTGGGGACACTGTCAAGCTCTCCTGGCATTCAAGATCCTTTTTCAGGGAAACCAAAGGGCATGACAGAACCAATGGTCAGGTCAGGCTAGCATCAAATATCAGTAACCATTGAAAAATGTAGGGACTGATGGTAGACCTGGGTCAGGACCTAACTACCAGGTGGTATCAAACATATATGTGAGTCTAAGTGACCTCTCTGACTGTCTTATCACATATAAACTGGATGGTCGTTTAATTTCAAGATAAAGGTTAAGATAGAAAACTCCTATGGTCTGGGCCATATGCTTTCAGATAATTTAGACAAAATCACTTGTTTAAATTGAGTGATGAAGGAAGGAGGGGTTATTTATAGAAGTGTAGAATCTCAAACTAGTAGGGAAATGGGACTGATCTAATCATTACTGACCAGACTTCACCTAGAGTATTAGATTCCTTTTGGAAACCTTCCTTTAAAGAGATATGATTAGACCTGTGTCCTTTCAGAAGAGGATTACCAGTGCGATGAAGAGACTCCAAGCCACAACATAGGGGAACCCAGGATGTTTAATTGGAGTGAAAAAATATTTAGGGAGGGCTGCTACAGGGGATTAATTTTGTTCTGTGTGGCTACTTAAGACAAATCTAAGGGTAGATTTCAGTTCAATATCAACTGGAGGCTGTCCTAATAAAAAAGGTAGCCTTGATAGTGTTCCCTATTATTATTGGTCTTCAGGTATATAGATGTAGGGCAGGAAGAGAAGAGAGGATTCCTGAAGTACAACAATGCTTGGATCAAGTGAGTTGTTGGTAGAGTACTGGATCTGTATAACTAGTTAATAAAAATGAAAAAAAAATTGAAAATACCCATATGGATCTCCAACTTTTAATTTTTTTTAATCAAGTGAAGCCTGATAAGTTTTGGGGGATAACATAGTTTGGCAATGGATAACATTTTTATTCTTTTCTTGAGTGAAACTCATTAGAAATTGGAGCCAGGCTGCCTAGGTCCAAATGTAGACTGTGTCACTTAGCTTATCTGCTGAATGACCTTAGGAAAACTCCTTTAATTTTTGTGCCTCAGTTTCCTCATCTGTAAATGGGATAATAATATCTACCTCAAGTGTAAAGCATATGAACAGTGCCTTGTTTATAGTAACTATTCCCTAAGTGTTAGCTGTTGGTTCTTAATTGAGATATAGGTATAGGAGTTAGCTGGAAGATGAACTATCAGTGCTAGCACTGATTAAGTAGAAATGGAGATTTGGCTTTAGATCTGCATCCAAGTGGGTATGCTAATACGTTACCCCTGCTCAACTTACCCTCCTGGTCTTTGTCCCAGTTGGACAACCATAGGCCTTCTCTTTAGGAGTTAGTCTCTTTCCTGTTTGGCAAAGAATGTGAACATCCATGAGCAAGATGGTTCCAGAAAGTGAGAAACTCAGAAGGGGCCAAGTCGAAGATGCTCAGTTGCTTTTTTCAAACTTATTAAATCAAATAATTCACTTCTTCTCCCACAGAGAGGATTGAATGAGGGATAAAAGGGGAACATTATTCTAGTAAAGCTCTCTCCCCATGGAGATCTAAGACAAGAAATGAAGGTTCGCCCTCTAATGAGGACACTAAGAAAAAAATCAACTACCATTTCAAGCACCATCATTTCATATCCCCAAAATAGAATAAAGCAAAGTTCTTTAATAAACTTAGCCTTCTACCTTATTTTTCACAGTCCTGCAAAATTTCATTAGGATTTGGCACCAGTCCCTGGACTAGCCTTTGGGAGCCACTAAACTAGATGACTTTTAAGATGCTTCTAACCAGGAGATGTTATAATTCTATGATAGAATTTCATTTGTACCTGGTCTGCAGAAGAGAACCAAGGGACTAAACCTGGGTCAAGGGACAGACAGATCCTGAAAATGTGTTTGTGAAAGGGTTGGCAGAGCAGGGTATTTTTCTCCTTGGAATCCTTAATCATATTTCCGTACTGTCAATATGAAGAAGAATTTATCTAAAAGGCCAGAGGCTTGTTGTGAGGAGAACTTGATGTTGAACCTCTGTGCCCAATTTCAGGCTTTGGGATTTTCATTGCCAGCTTATACATCATGATAGTTGGAAGAAAATACAGTTGTGTCAGTTTCAGCATCTCTGTCAGTAATAACATTTCAAATATGTTTATTTCTTTGTCTTAATATTTTATTACTAGCTTGTTATTCTCCTCATCCCACATGTGGTCCCATTCCCCCCTTGTGAATGCATGAAGCTACTGTGCAGCAAATTGATATAGAAAACCACATATCCAGGGTGATTTATCATTAATGTGAAATTCTATCCTAATCTGAAAGTTGAGGAGCAAGAATCCCAAGCTATTTCAAAATTCATATTATAAGACAGAGAATCAGATGCCCCCAAACCACAACATCTTGTACTCTATTAATCGTACACTGACAGAGCCCTTTGGTTGCATTTGTATTTCCAAATAAATACAAACATATGTCACCATTTTTTATCGATTTTGGACATTCCCAGGAAGGAAATGCTGTTAAATTATAATAAATGATGTCAACTAAAACAAATAGCATAAAACCCATTAAGAAGGCATTTATTGCAGAACTTGGTTTGATTTGTGGGCATCAGCTGAAATCATGTCAAAATAATGTCTTCAGAAACCAAATAAAAATTTGTTTGCAAATTTGTCTGCAGCAAGCATTTCTAGAGCATAAAAATCCTTAAGAATCAATATGGTTTTATTCAGTATGCAAATGTACTGAAAAGCATTGCAGCAAAAATTCCATTGCTGCATTATATGATAGTGTTAGTGAATTAATAAATAATAATAGATGATAAATAATATAGTGACTGAATGAGATAATACATTTATGAAGAAGTAGAGGGAGAAAAAGATTAAGGGGATAGTCTTGGGAGAAGATCAATTTTCAGATAAGCTAAACTAACATTTTATATTCAGAAAATTAATGGAGTTTAGTTCTATAACTCATGAAGTCCAGTTAAACTAAATTTCACTGTAGCCTTTAAAAAGGGAAAGGAGATGCAAAGTGCCTACTTCTGAAGTGATAACCACTTGAGTTCTAATATTAGTCAGCCTGCATCTATAATTTGCATAACTGTGTTTGCCTTCCAGGTAATTGGGAATTTAATTGCTATCAGAATAAAATTTGAGTCTTAATTCCAAATGATGTCAGTGCAATGTATCCCAATGTGCAGTTTCGAGAGTCACTGTAATTAGGCAAATGAGAGGACTGCAGTTGGAGTTGGGTTTCAATATAAAATCAAAAAGTTTATTTTCAGTATACCCAGGTCCTCTTTTGCACCAATCTTCTTTCTCCTTTCATTGCCTTATGGGATGCAGTTATCAAAAAATGCCTCACCTGTGGAGCTAAAGCTGAGACTGCCTTTCTTTGGCTCTCTCTTCTCCTCCTACTGAAACAGAGCCACTTTACTTTCTACCCTGCTTCCAATCTCATTTCTAGTATGTTTAAAGTAGCTAATTTGATAAATGGGTCAATATCTTTATTCTTTGTTTCTCCCAGGTAGTTTATTTTTATTTTTGCAAAGTGATATAATAATAATAAAAATAAAAACAAAAATAAGCTGAATCTCAATTACCAACTATTATCACCATAGTTTCACAAATGAAAGAGCATTTTAATACCTTTCCCAGTTCAATGAAAGCAAGAAGGATATAATTGCAGAATAAAGGACAATCGTTTTAATCGAATACATTTAGCTTTATGACAAACTCTCATTACATTGACCTTATTCTAATTTTGTAAAATATCAGTGAGACTTCATCACAGCCCAGCACTATTTTGTAAACTGGTGTTTGAATACTGTTTTCTTTCTTTCTTTTTTTTAAAACTTGATGGCATTGCGGTGGTGTTCAGAAAAGAGGGCTATGGTTCTTGTTATTGATTTTCTGTGGTAAAGTATGGTTATGGAATAAAGCAGGACAAGGCTACCCGGCTACTCTTAGGTATTGGAGAATAAGCAGAGGTTCTGGAATAAAATAGAAAGAATGCATGGAGTACAGGAAAGACAAATAAGCCCTGATCAGCAGGGAACGGTAGCAGAGGCGTCATAGGGGTTTTACAAATCTGGCTGCTCAAGGAGAAACGCCTGCAGGTTCTTTTCCTGGCTCTTACAATCTCTTTGACATGAATGGTTGGAATTACAAGGTTTTGTATGGTGGGTTTGGCCTTTTGCTGTCCACATCACACTGTGCAGCCAATTCCCTTGTCTCAATGATTGGATACTGCAGTTTCCCTTCCTCTGTAAGGCACCATTGATATTACCCCATTCCAGGTTGTCAAGACAGCATTTCAAAATTGATTTGAATTTTGCAGTGCTTTGTAAGCTAAGTCTTTTAGAATCAGGGAGAGGGAGGTTGCTAAATTATGTGTATGTTATATGCACATAGTATATTTGTATGTGTATGTATATTCCAACTTCCAGTACAGATCATACCAGTTTTTTTTTTCCTTTGCTAAAAAAGGACCAAAAGAACTAAATCAAAGCTTGAACTAAGTGTTGTCAGGGCCCTGGCTTTGGGGGTTGTTAGAAGCATTGTGAGGAAAAATCCAAAAGAACAATGCCCTGTTGTTAGCTGTGAGTGAAACCCAGAGACCATCAGAGGGAGTACTTTAGCTGCTGTGAAAAGGCTCAGAGGGAGACAGATAATAAATGTACAACAAACAATCCAATGTCAGAAATGATCACAATTGCAAAATGAGACTGAAAACCTATTTTTTAGCAATTTCTACTGATAAAGTCCTAACTCCAGCTATGGTCAATATTAGCTAGATGATTCTTTGAATCTGGCTAATGTGGAATCTTGCAAGGACAAAGAGGATTTGCTCACTAACCAGTAAGAGGTACTGGTCATGCATGCTTAAATGTGCTAATAGTTCTGGTCTTTAATAGGACCAATTTAATGAAGACAATGTTATGCCTTTTTAATTGTTCATCTATGATTTGACATTAGCCATTCTTTCTGACAAATATGAAGATTTGTTGGCCAGCAGTGACATTATCTGAAACCTAGGTCTTTAAATTGTTAGATCCTCCCCACATTTCCTTTGTCTTTGCCTTCCCTAGTGTCTTGGTACTCTTTTGATGGGCCCCACTTGCAGCCCAGACCATATCCTACCCTATTCCTAAGTCAAATTTTTAAATGACAGAAAATATACCAGCAGCTTCAGACCTTTTTTAATGGAGCTTGAAACACTGAGCCAGGAATGAACTTTATGCGTTTATTCTACCCCTGAATTTCAGTGCACTGCACCTCTCTAGGTGACTTTTGCTTTAATCTCTCACTCTATCCAGTTTGTCCAGTAGTTCTGCTTTGTCTTCCTCTAAGGTTATGTCCCCACCCTACATCTTACCTACTTCCTGGCCATCTTCTTTCCCTGGACTCTTGCCCCAGGCCATTCCTTAATCCTATCATCTGGCAAGATATGGACAACTCAATGAAGATTGTGGGTGACCACGGACTAGCTGGAGTAACTGAACCAAACCAGGCCTGGACTTGCGTCCCTTATTCACTCAAAAGGCTCAGGAGCCTAAAGGGTAAATAGTTGGTTGACGCTTGAGAAAGGGCTTGAGCAATGGTTTTCAGAGCTGGCTTGTACATGATCGCCCACATAACACATTAGATGCAATGTATTCTGGCCTGGCCATAAAATTGAATAGGGGTCTGTGCTGTTCTTGCTGGTCTGTTAACTATATCTAATGTTCCTTTGAGGTATGTATATCTGGAGCAACAAGCTGATCTATTTACCAAGGTCTTCTGGCCCAGTGGGTCTGTCTTGCATGCTGATAAAGGGGAAGCTTGGAGGATTTCACAAATATGCTAAGAATAGATACTTCTTTGTCTTTGTTTTGCTCATGCTATATAATGCTGTAGAATCTTGAATAAAGCTGGCACTGCTTGGACATCATCCACTGTGTCCCTCCTGTCCCCATCTCTTTACTTTTATTTTCCTCATCCCCTTACCCTCGGGACCCTGATCGTGTTGCCGCAGAGTGCGCAACAGAAGATGAGACCCTATGCTTGACTTCTGCATTGGAAACTTTCTAGAATTTCTTGTTGCTGGATTGGATCTCTTCTTTTTGACCATTGTTTGAATCTATGGACACTGCTCTGGAAATCTCAACTGTCTTGGCTAAGGCCAGCCTCTGCATTCTGGTCAGGTTTCCTTAGGACCTATCCTAGTTAATGAGTCTTTATTTGGTCCAGCTTCCTTTTCCATCATACTCTGTGGCTCAATCCATCTACGATTTGTCTTTGTAGGTGATGTGACGGGTACTACAAAAAGCTGCATCCCTGAAATCTACATCTGTGATACCTGCAATTTATTACTATTAGATTTAACCCTTTGAAATAAGGGATTGTGTTTATAGCAGACATCTGTAAAAATGCATATATTCCAGATATCTTTGTAAGAGTAGACTAGGCTAGTTTGTGGCATTGAGTAAACCCAAATAAATATGTAATGTATCAACATAATAGTTTATTTCTTGCTCACACTGTAGTTTGTGTGAGTATTCAGTTAGTATTCAGTCTCCTACCCACAGTCATTTAAAGATTCAATTTTTCCCTATCTTGTGGCCCCTCAATTCCCTAAGGCCTCATTGGCATCTACACCCGGCTGGTGGAAAAGAAAAGTGAGCCTGGAGAGTCAATATATTTTGAAGGACAGCCAGCAGTCTCTGCCATACCAAGTAAGGATAACATACTGCTACATTTTTAGCCTTTGATACCTTAACACAGTTCTGTTCATTAAATTACCAATACTTTAGGAAACAGATTACAAAAGAATAGGATATAGGCTAGATTCAGGAAATGAAATAGGAAGGAGTAGGGCAATACATTGCCAATACATATGTCAGTGATAGGAAAGGTTTCTTTCTTTTCTTTTCTTTTTTTTTTTTCATTAAGTTAGCTCAGTGCCCAATGTGGGGCTCAAACCCATGACCCTGAGATCAAGAGTCACATGCTCCACTGAGTGAGCCAGTCATGTGGCCCAAGGTCAGATTTCTTTGCAGTGACATATATATGGGGTCAGGACTCTCAGAAAGCCAGAGGGTACTAGAAGAGGAGAAACAAAGGGATGGAAACAAAATAAAGATGAAAAGGATATTTCCGTTTTGTTTCAGGTTAGACGTGGTTTCACGGTCTATTCAAAATGCTTGCCAAGTGAGGCAAAATGTGAACAATCTAGTTTTGCACCTATTTCTGCCAGTCATCTGTCTTTTTCAAGGAGTGGGAACAAAATACTTCCAAAGCCCTGGTTCTCAGTATGCTCCACCAGGTTCCTGCTTCTCATAAGATTTTTCAACTTAGTATCACACCAGAAGAATTAAAATCCCATCAGTTTCATCATTCTTGGTCCTTCCTCAGCTTCACAATGAAGCAATAGCTTTCTTTTAGCTATACAGTTGGTGTCATGCTGCCCACTGGGAATCTTATAATGTATGAGGCAAAATCTTTTCATATAGATATTGGGTTCTGTTTCTTGTTTGGCCACTTTATACAAACAAGGACTGACCTCTAGTTCATTTTCATCTTCCTCTCCTCCGCAGCCCTACAGACTGTAAGAGATTGACCTATGCTAGTGACCCACTGGCAGATCCTTAACCACCTGGGCTGGAGCTTGAGTTGATTTGGCAGGAAACAGGGAGGTGAGTGGGAGGGAGGAGGTTGCCAAGCAATGAGCCTCAGCTATTGTCTGCAGAGTTGTTAATGGAACTGAATCTGATTTGTGTTTAGCTGAAAGCACTTAGCAAAGGCAGACAGGAGACAAAGGTCTGGAGATACAGGGGCAAAGAAACCATAGCTTTTGCTTTTTAGCTTGTGTCCTGGATATTTTCACTGGGTGGCAAAAGAATCATTGAAAGTAGAGAGTCATGGGCAGTCAATCCATCCTGGATGACTAGATTTCTAAGGGTCTTAGGGCCTCGTTAGTGGTAGATAGTTATCCATGTAATGGGATGTGAGGAATGCTCCAAAATATTCTTTTCTTGCAGTGCCTTACACTCTATTATTAAGGATTATCATTTAAGAACTTTCTAAAACAATTTTAATAAATGCAGTTTATTTAATAAATACTTGTGTATGCTAGGCCCTAAGGGCCTTATAGATATTAACATATTTATTCCTTTTAATTCGAGAGTCTGCTCTTAACCCTTACACTATTCTGCCTCTCAGAGCCTAGGATGTTACTTTTTTTGGAGATGTGTAACCCATTCTAACAGATATATATATATATATGTTTTTTACCTAATTATAATGCCATCGCTTCCACCTAGTAGAAAGCAGGACTCTGAATGCTTTGAAAGGAAGGGGCATAAATGAGTCTGATGAAACTGTTAGGAGGATGAGGGTGTCAGAGTGAGGGTCTTGTTAAAGGGCTAGATCCCCTAGTACCTGTGCTAGCTAAACATGCAACATTCAAGGAATAGTACTCTCACCTTTTTCTTCTAGTTTGAATTTGATTCCAGTGATTAGCATTTTCTGTCTCACTTCTTGTCTTTATTTTAATTTTGTTTCTTTTGTTTTGTTTTATATACTCAGAGGTGGTATAGGCTGTATATGAAACAGATGGACTTCCATTCACCCAGGGAACAAAGAATGTTTGGGGCTGACTAGGAAGCCATGGGTGACCATCTTGAAACTGATTTCCAGTTCTATATTTAAAGTTCGTGCACCTTGTGTGGAGGCTTCCCTGACAGGATTTCTTCTTCTTACCTGACTTTTCTATGGATTATTTGGTACTAGGTGCTGCATTCTGATCATTCAAAGCCCCCCTTAGCTTCCTCTACACACTGTACTTTATAGGTGACTGACTGCCTCCTTCATTGGCACTATGTGGCAAAGGGCCACTCTGGCTCTCCAGAATATTTTCTTAAAGATTTTATTTATTTATTCATGAAAGACACAGAGAGGCAGAGACGTAGGCAGAGGGAGAAGCAGGCTCCATGCAGGAAGCCCGATGTAGGACTCGATCCCGGGACCCTGGGATCATGCCCTGAGTCAAAGGCAGATGCTCAACCACTGAGCCACCCAGGTGTCCCTCTCCAGAATGTTTTCACCTGCTATCACATAGCCCATTGCTTTTAGTCTATACTGGCTTTTTATACACCCCTGTTTATGGCTCTTCAAAAATCTCAATTTTCTGTATTAGATTTATATGTCTCACTAAATACTCCAGAGAAATATCTGATGGAAAAGGGAGCTGGTGATTTTGGTGAGCATTAGCCCACCAGTCCTTGCCCCCATAACATTTTCCCCAATCAGATACTATAAATGAGTTTATCATTAATCAGAAATCTAAGCACCCACTATGTGCAAGGTGCTAAGCAAGCTACTCTGTAAAGTAAGCCTGCTTTAGGCACTCTGAGCTCTGACCTCACTGGGCCATTACATTCTCTGTTCCTGGAGAAAGAAAAGCTATCTTGACTGACAAACAGACTTTTCATTCCCTGTGTGTAACTGGGGATTCAGCTCCTGCACTTCAGCACTGAGCTCGTTGTCTTCATAATTAATGCTAAAAAGAACAGATTTGGAAAGAACACAGGAACAAGAGGCTAAGTCTCCAGAGGGAGCCTTAGAAGTGGACTCTGCATTTTCCCCTACACCATTAATCCCCCATGGTCACATGTGGGGAATACAAATGCCCTCCTCAGGCCCTCTGGTTCAATTTCACCATAAGACAATTGACCTATCGCCACTGTGAGGAGCAAAGCCTTGAACAAAGAAGCTGCCGAAAGGACTTTGTCAAGCTGGAAATGAATTATTAATATGGCTCTGAAAGGGAATGGCATCAGAAACCAGGCTCTTTATTATTTACATTAATGAGCTGGAAGACAGTGCAGTGAACAAAATCCCAAGTTTGGAGAATGCTACATTTTGAAGTTTGACAATGAAATCCACCAAATGTAAATCCAGACAAATATGTCTCTGCACAAAAAGCCCAAAGGGGAAATATTTTCAGAGAAGGGAAGGGCTAAAGCAGGGTGTCAAGTCATTACTGAAATTCCCTATTGTCAATTTGTTTGAGAATGAAACTTAGACTTAGGAAGAAAAAAATGCCCAGGTTGCCTACTGGACAGGCACAATACAATGCACCTATCAAAGGAGACAGCATTATCTCTATTAGAGATGTGTGCACAGTACAATATGCCATTCGTTTCTTATCTGGGTTGAACGATAAATTATTCCAATACAATATCATATTCTGCTCCTCAGATAGATACCAAATCTTCACAGCTTGATTGGCAGAAGCATGCATGTATGTGCAGGCTTTCTGTGAACATCCCCTAATGCTAGCTGTTTTCCTTCTGCTAAATATAGAGCCCTCTTTCCTACCAGTAATCTCCCATCCTTGATCAGAATAGGTCTTTTGTTTAACCCTCTCTTTCTTCACTCTAGCCATGTATTCTCAATTTTCTGTGAGCCCCAGTCTGGCAATTCCATAATCAATCCTTGCCTTCACAAGAAGTGTAACAATTTCCTGAGATGAGAGACAGGGCAATGTTTTGCCCCACTTAATTAGGTCCTCCCGCAAACTGGTACTTTTATTTTGTTTGAACTGTACTTAGTCCTATTCTACACCTCTCAGTTTCTCTACATTTGGTCACTTGTCTTCTCTCACATTTGTACCTTTTACAGAGCTCCTAGTTTCTGTCTTATTCTGTCTTCAAGCATCTGTGACCTCGTGGTTATTGGTTGTGTATCAGGCTTCTGACACACTACTTACCCTCACCTTCCCTGTTCCCCTTTGTTATGACTCTACCTTGCTTAGCCCACTTGGCCCAGACCCATGCCTACTCTGATTTCTAGAAACTGCATAATCTTTATTAAAATTCCTTACTTTGCTGGCCAGTTTTCTCTCCTAGGTAGTACTTGGATTTGATATAATTGACACTTTGGAGTGATACCATTATGGATACTTCTCTTGTACACTCTGTACTATTTTTTTTCCCAATAAGGCTTTGGGTCAATTTGAGGAGAGATAGAAGGTTGGCTAAGGGGTACTTTTGTATATGTATGTGCACTTGCACACTCCCCTAGGGAGATACTTGGAAATTAGTGTAATCACTTTCTGTTAAATATCTATTGCAGCAAAGCAGGAATTTAAAAATGATCTTAAACAGTGTCAATAATATTGCTTCACAGTGGTAGATCCAGGCTAACCTTGAGTCTTGAGTCAGGAAGGCCTTTGGCAAAATTTGAGAAAGAGGTTTGATCTGATTTAGCTGCTCTTATTAGTAGAGCATAATATAGCACATGTGCATTTTTTTTGAAGTAGCAAGAGTTATGACCAATCATAAATGATCTTTGGCATTTTATAGTTTAAAAATTGTTTTAAAATGTGTTATTATTTAGTTTTTTAAAAAAGATTTTATTTATTCATGAGAGACAGAGAAAGGGAGGCAGAGCCATAGGCAGAGGGAGGAGAAGCAGGCTCCATGCAGGGAGCCAGATGTGGGACTCAATCCTGTAACTCTGGGATCACACCCTGAGCCAAAGGCTGATGCTCAACCACCGAACCACCCAGGTGTCCCTATTTAGTCTTTTTATTAGGTCAAACCATATGAAATTACTGCTATTTGAGCATTTGAACCTACAAAAATGAAATGGTAATTTCATACAGTTCACCCTCATAGTTTACACATGAAGCAGCTGAGATTTAGCAAGATTAAATGGCTTCTCCAAGGTCACTCATTTGCACACTAAGTAATACAGCTGGGATTCAAATTCCCTAGTCTCACTTTATTTTCTCCATTGTTCCTTTGTTTCAAGTACAACATTCTCTTAAAAAGCACTGGCTACAAGTTCCAGAGCTCAAGTATTGGGGTTTCTTTCAAGATTTTTTATTTTATTTATTTTACAGAGGGAGAGCACAAGCAGGGGAAGTGGCAGGCAGAGGGAGAGGGAAAAGCAGGCTCCCCACTGAGCAGGGAGCTGGATGCCATGGGGCCTGGTCCCAGGACCCTGGGATCATGGCCCAAGCTGAAGGCAGATGCTCAACCAACTGAGCCACCCAGGAGCTCCTCAAGTACTGGTTTTTACCTATAGTGGTCCACTGGAATTAATGATTTTGAAATGCTCCTGGACATTTAAGAATAGTCAAAAATCTTAAACTGACAAAGAAAAAGAATAATAAATCCTCATGCAAATAGTAATGCCCCACCTGTGTATCCTCTGGTTTGGAATATGACAGTATCTGGATATCTGTCTCACTCTTGTTTCTCTTGTAACCTCTACTTTTAAAAAATTTGCTGTATCTTTTTTTTTGTCATCTTCTCTTATTATTCTTTATCCCTTCCACCTCAATCTTTTGATTTGAGTTTAAGCTCTTGAGCTTACTTCTCTTTTTGGAGGTCTTTTTCTTGGCCAAGATCTGATTGTACCACTGACCTCAACTCACTTATTTCACCAAATACTGTGGAATAGGAAAACTGGAGTCTGGAATCAGACATCCCAGCAGGAGCCACTGCCACTTGCTCTCTAAGAGCTTCCTGTTTTCTAACTGGAAGAGTTTCTGGAAGAAGCTGGCAGGTGCCCCACCCTGCAATGCTGCTAATGTTGTCCCAAGGGGACATCCTTCAAACCTAAACCACCTCCTCTCTCTGCTGGGCCACAATACTATTGTGAAGTGGTGCTTCACTTAATTAAGTCAAACTGGCTAGCACTGCGCATATTAATGAGCACCCTAATGAGCATTAATTTTTGATGTTCTTCGTTAACAAGCATTATAAACTATGACAAATTTTGGTTTGACTTTGTGCCAAAATGAGGATGAGTGGTTTTTTAAAGCTGTAAATCCAAAAGCTTCCCTTGGGATGTGGAGGGCTGCTCATTAATACTTCTGGAGCTCCTAATGTCAAATAAGACAGATAAATGGCCTGATATGGTTCCTATTGCCCCTTCCCCCACCTGCCTTCATCATGCCTTTCTCTTTTAAGGGGATACTCCCCTTAAAGCACACATACACTCTTACTCAAAACCACTTTTCACTTTAGACTGTTGGGAAAAATGTTCACATCTTGGGAGTTACTAGACCTAGTAATTGCCTGCAAATTTCAGATAATGAAACTTCCAGCTTCAAAACACAAATGCTTGGCAGGGATAAATA
Organism: Canis lupus dingo; assembly: GCF_003254725.2. Classification (NCBI taxonomy): domain Eukaryota; kingdom Metazoa; phylum Chordata; class Mammalia; order Carnivora; family Canidae; genus Canis; species Canis lupus. The sequence continues at coordinate 100,835,882 of NC_064281.1, read as the reverse complement.
GATGGATGGAGAGATGTTTCTTTTAATTGAGAATTGGAAACTTCATTAGAATTTTTTTAAGGAAGCCACGTTTTGTTCTGCTAGTTGTTAAATGAGAAAAGTGCAAGCAATGATGTGTTTAAGGCACACATCAAACCCAGAAGGAAGACTAGGGATGATAGGAGGGGCATAAAAAGGTCTTTTGGCTTCAAACCTTCTGCCTGAGGGCCTGCCAAGGTGCTCAAATTCCTCTCATTAGGTTTCCTCTTTAGGGGTTTTCTGTTTTAATGGAGCTAATGCTTTATATTACCTGGGAGGAGTAATCCATTAGTTACTTGGTAACAGGATTTGATTATTTCATTACATTCATTGCCAACCCTCAGGCTGTGCAGCTAAGGGCCTGAAATATAGAATGAGTTTACTTTGTTGGAAGAATAAGGCTGGGATTTATTCTCAGCCTGATGAGGTCCCCTGGGTAGCCATAGATAGGGAAGTCATGGGGCAGGAGGTTGCCAGGTATCTGGGTATGGATGGGCACTGTTTAGTAACTTTTTCCTGTTTTCCAAATTTCCTGAGTCTGCTATAGATCTTTCCATGCTAGATCTACCATCACTTCTAGGACTTTTGGCTAAGATCAAGTGTAGTATCTGTTCTTACCATGTTAGATCTACCAAAATGAGGACATACGGGCTAGATATAGAGTGTGGATATTAAGAATATGGGTTTTGGCTTCAGATAGTTCTGGGTTCAAATCCCAGATCAAACAACTCCTAGCTGTGCAATCTTGGGGAAATCACTTAACCTTCCCCAGTCTTAGCTTCCTCATCAGGGAAATGGGACTATGTGTAGCAGTGTCTATCTCACAGGTATGGATTAACATGAGTTGATTTGTGTAAAGACCATAGCACGATTGCTGACAATAAACAAAAAATAGCAAATGTTATCCTTTTTTAAAATGGTCTTTATAGTCTGATGTGTGGAGTATGCAAGGCCTCAGAGTCATCTTTCTCTGTCTCTCTCTCTGCCTCTCCCCTTCCTTCCACTTTTCCCTCCCTCCCTCTGTCTCCATCTATTACTTGTTTTTTTTTTCCTGTTACCTTTGTTGTGTGTTACCTATGGAGTATTTATCTTTCTCAGTTTTCCTTCATCAGCCACTGCCATTGTCAGGTCCCGTGGCTCCCTCCTCATTGTGTTATAGTAGATGATTTCCACACTGTTTGAGGAAACCCTAATAAGTTCACAGCACATATGTCTTCTTGATCATAGAAGGGATTTCAAATTCAAGATTAAATAGTTTTAGGATTAACTGTGACATTATATCCCCTTTCACTGCTGCCCATAATAAAAGTTGTTCTCTCAATATGTTATCTTCTTAACCTGCCAGTGATGTGGAAAGAATAAATGAGACAATAATTTGGTATAGAGGACAGAGGTAGGGAAAAGAGGGGTGGATTTTGCAAGGATTCTCTATCTTGCTATAAAACCCAGAAGTAAATTTTGCCTTTGCTTGTAGGCACGCAGGCGCATTGAATGTGACAGGCAGACTCAGTCAACTGACAGCTACTCTTTGTGTATCCAGTTCTATGCCAGGTGCCCCAAAGCTACTAAGACTTATGAGATGCTATTTCTGACCTCACGTTGCTTAAAGTCTAGCTTAGAAGTTTAGATTATTGATTTAATAGTTGAATAATATTATAAATAATAGTTCATAAAACTATTAGATGAAAATGAAGTGGGAAAGGTTTTGTGGGGGAAATGGGACCTGAGCTAGGCCTTAAAGATTGAGTTTGCATAGCAGAGAGGGATGGAAGGCATCCCAGTTATACATATATTGGTGGTGGTAAGGAATAAAGAGAGGTACTACTAATAGAAAGCCTAGTTGCAGGAGATGTGTGCAGGAGACAATGAAATCAGGTTGACAGGAACAGAAAGTTCCTTGTAGAAAACAGTGGGAAATATTACTATAAAGCATAAATATGGCCAGCTTCTAAGGGAATGAAAGACAGGCTGAGGATTTTTTTGTATACAATGTGATGATTTGATATACATATGCTTTGCAGAATGATTACCAAGAACAAGATAAGTAACATATTCATCACCTCATATAGTTAACTCTTTTTTTGTGTGTATTTGGTAAGAACGTGTAAGATCTACTCTAAGAAATTTTCAAATATATAAGACTGTATTATTAAAAATAGTCACCATGCTCTATACTAGATCCTCAGAAGATATCCTTCTTATAACTGAAAATTTGTGCCCTTTGACCTATAGCACCCTCATTTCACCCTCCCTCCAGCCCCTGGCAACCACCATTCTATTCTGTTTCTATGAAATCAGCTTTTTAAAAAAGATGCCATATATAAATGATACCATACAGTATTTGTCTTTCTCTGTCTGGCTTATTTCACTTAGCATAATACCCTCTAGGTGCATCCATGTTGTTGCAAATGGCAGGATTTTCCTTGTATTATGGCTGAAAGATATTCTGTGTGTGTATCGCATTTTCTTTATCCATTTATCTGATGAAGGACACTTAAGTTCATTCCATACCTTAGCTATTGTGAATAATGTTGCAATAAACCTGGGGTTGCAGATATCTCTTCAAGATACTGATTTCAGCTCCTTTGGATATATACCCAGGAGTAGGATTGCTTGATCATATGGTAATTCTACTTTAATTTTTTGAGAAATTTTCATACCATTTCTATAATGGCTGTACAATTTTACATGCCTGTCAAGAGTGCACAAGGGTTTCCTTTTCTCCACATCCTCACCAACACTCGTTATCTCTTGTCTTTTTGATAATAGACTGAAATTATATGGTAGGCAATAAGGAGCCATCGTATGTTGGGAAACAGATATAATGGGGTTGGAGTAGAGAGATCATTGCAGTAGGGATTAGGTGAGAAGCCATTGCAATGGTATAGAGCCTACTACTAAAGCAAGTTCCAGCAGCATCACCTTTAGTGTCCTCTGGGAGCTTGTTAAAAATGCAGAATTTTTCAGAATTTACCCCAGGCCTACTGTATAAGTTATCTCTTGCTGTGTAACAAATCACTTCAAAACTTGGCATTTTAAAACAGCAAGCATTTCACATTTCTTGTGGTCAAGAATCTCAGTGTGGCTTAGATGGGTGGTTCTGACTCAGGGTATTTCATGAAGTTGTAGTCAAGATTTTGACTAGAGCTATAGTCACCTGAAGGCTTGACTGGAGCTTGACTGGAGCTCAAGGCTCACTCATGTGGCTATTGGCAGGAAGCTTTAGTTTTCACTAACTGCTTGCTGGACATTTCAGTTTATTACTATGTTGGCCTTTCCACATACTGCCTGATTGACTTCAACCTGGTAGCTGGCTTCTCCCAGAGTGAGTGATCTGAGAGAGAGACACACAGAGCAACTAAGACAAACGCCACATTGTCTTCTATAATCTTTTTTTAAAAAAGGTTTTATTTATTTATTCATTAGAGACACAGAGAAGGCAGAGACATAGGCAGAAGGAGAAGCAGGCTCCATGCAGAGAGCCTGAATGTGGGATTCGATCCCAGAACTCCGGGATCACACCCTGAGCTGAAGGCAGACACCCAACCGCTGAGCCACTGAGGTGTCCCTGTCTTCTAAATCTAATCTAAGATGTGATATACTATTATTTTTGGTCCTATTTTTCTTGGTCATGTAAACCAACCCTGATATAGAAGACAAAACAGGAAGTAAGTACTGGGAGATGGTGGATGAATATAAAAGCCATTTTATAGGTGGCTACCATACCTATTGGTTCTGTATCTGCATTTTAAAAGCTGTCCAGGTGATATGTATGCACGTTATACATTGGCCTAGGGCAATATTTTTACAAAGGCAAATAGGAAGAGATATGTGAAAGAATAAATTGATGGATTTAGTGGATCTAGAGGATGAAGTAGAAAGAAGAATCAAAGTAAAGAATCCAGTGTCTAGCTTGGGAGATAAAAAAATAGGGAGGTTGAGAGGGAGACAACATGCTCACATTGACATGCTGAGTTGGAGGCCATGGGATATCAAGATTTGAAATTTTGAGGATGTGATGCTGGCATTTTGGTGAAAGGTAAACTGGAGAGTCAGCAGTAGAATAAAGGTAGTGAAATCATAAATGAGTGTAGAAAGTTGGAGACAAATGAAAGGACTAAGGTGATAGAACGAGATACTAAAATTCATAAGAAGCAGTAGTGGAAATCATGGGAAGTGGAAATTATAAGCAAAGTAGAAGATAGATGGGTAGGAGATGAGGCCAGGCAATCTAAAGTGCTAGGGAACAGAAATTATTTCTATTTAAAATTATTTAATTTTTAAAATAAGTATTATTTAAGTATTTGGTATAATATTCAGGTGTAAAAGTAAGTCACCTTTCATTCTTGTCCTTCAGCTAGTTGTATCCACCCAAGTGTGTTCTCTGCATATTTATTTTTTAAATAAATGCATAAATAGTACTTACTATGTGTTAGGCACTGTTCTAAGACTTTTATAAGCATTGACTAATTTAATCCTTAAAAAGCCCAAATAAGGTAGGTGGATTATTTTCTCCATTAGATAGATGAAGAGATTGAGGCACAAAGAAGCCACATAAGTATTAAGTGGCAGAGCCAAGAAATCAAATTCAAGCTGGTTGACTTCAGCTCTTAATCATTATATTTCGCTTACTTTCACATACACATGCATACACATATTTCCCCCCAAATTTTAGACAGATGGTAGCATAATATGGACTATAACCATTGTTATGGTCCTCACTTTTTCATGTAAGTGTATATTTTGGAGAGCATTTTCCATCAGTAACATATAGATGTCTAATGATTGGGCCTACCATAATCTATAAACAAGTTCCCCATTGATTAATTTAAAATACTTCTAATCTATTATAAAAACTCTGGTTTATAACTTTATATGTTTGTCATTTATTATACATGAACATATCTGTAGAATAAATTCATAAAACTGGAATGTATAGGTCCAAAGGTAAGTACATCTCAAATTTGATAGATATGACCCCATTGTTCTCCATACTTACTGGTTGTGCTAATTACACTTCCTTCAACAATTTATGAGAGTGACTATTTCCCCACATCCTCACCAGTGCAGTGTGTTAGCAAACTTTTTCATCACCACCAGTCTGATGGGAAGATAAAATATCTCAATTAGGCTTTAATTTTTATTTTTCTTATTTTTCATGAAGTTGAGCAACTATTGTATGCTTAATTTTATATTTTATTTTCTACAAATAATCTATTTTACTTAAATCATTGTCTATTTGGTTTTCTAAAATGATTGATAGGAGATCTTTTTATATTAGGAATGTCCCTATTCAGTGATATAAATTGCAAATATTTTCCAGTTTGTCATTTTTTTTTAACCTCAGTGAGGTTTGTGCCACAGAGGAATTTTTATTTTTATGCAATCAACTCTATCAGATTTTTCTTTTTTTGGCTTCTTGGTTTTGTGTCATACTTAGAAAGAACTGCTACACTCCAAGATTATTAAAAAAAATGACCTCATTCTTTCTTCTAGTTTTTTCATGGTTTTGTTTTTCATGAAAACTGATCTATCTGGAATTTATTTAGGTCAGGTATGAGTTCTGGATTCACTTTACTCTATTTCTGGATTTCTACCTAGTTGTCTCAACACCATTTATTCAACTATCTCTTCCCCATGGATTTAAATATTTTTTGCATATACTAAATTCTTGTATGTTTAGGTTTATTTTTTTAAAAGAGTTTACTTATTCATTTGAGAGAGAGAGAGAGAGAGAATGAGCAGGGGGAGGGGAAAGGGAGGAGCAGACTCCCCAATGAGCAGGGACCCTGATTGATGTGGGGCTGGATCCCAGGACTCTGAGATCATGACCTGAGCTGAAGGCAGATGCTTAACTGACTGAGCCACGTGGGTGCCCCTATGTTTGGGTTTATTTCTGGACTTTCTAGTCTATTCCATTACAGAATTATTCCCTTTTTGAAAGGACTCTTCAGCTTATTAAAATATTCTTATAGGAGTCCTATAAATATTGGGTTGCCTTCTGTATTTGTGTTTGTTTATATATCATTAAGTACTTGGCAGAGAAAATTGGGGAAAAGAAGGGAGGAGGCAGTGAAGCATAAGACTAATTTGTTAAGAACAGGTACATATTGACAGTCCATCTTAAACTTTCATGTAAATCAGTGAGAAAATTGGAGTTGATTTGTAAAAAAGAGTAAGAAACCCCCTGTTTATCTAAAATGTGAGATGCATTTATAAAAGCCACTCACAGGGTGCTATTCCAAAATATGTACAGTGGATGAGAGTACTGGGTCTGAAGTGATCAAAATATCACCATTGTGAGCTCAGATTATGACATTTTTTATTCAAACAAGTTTTGTTTTCTTGCACATGTAATTGAATGAGTCAGGGTTAAGCCACTGATCAGCAACCTTTAGAGGCTGATGCTACCCCAGTAAACTAATTTGTCACTATCCATATCTGTCCTTTGGCACCTAGGTGATATTTTGCAGAGACATTCATCCATTAAAGTTTCATAGTGAATTACATGTATTTTCTTTTAGGATTTTTTTTTCAGAATTTTATGGTGGAATTGGTGGCTTACTGAGTTGCTGTCAAACCATGTTTAAGAACTATAAAGCTAGGCCCTTCACATTCCATTATTCATTCGTCAAAGATTTATTGAGCATTTACTATGTGCCAACAATGTGCAAGGTGTCAGGGTTACATAGCTAAGTAAGACACAATTTCTGTTTTCAAAGAGCCCATAATTTGGCAGGAGAAACAAGCAGGAACACCGACAATGACAATATAGAGTGATAAAAGCTGTGAGAGTGGAAAGTACAGGTGGCAGAACTCCAGCAGGTCATTAAACAGTACTTGGGGTCCTGAAGAATTGCTGTGTTTCCCCTCACACACAGAGGTGACACTTGGAGCCTTGTATCTGCTAGTTAGTTTTCACTGAGCCAACCACATACTCTCTCTTGGTGACCCCAGTGACCAGTGGCATAGAACTTGGAGATGACTGGCCAGAGTTCAAGGGTCAGTCAATGGTTGTGGAAGAGAGAGAGCTAATTGGCCCACAAGGGCTTCAAATTGGCAAGCATGGCCTCGTTAGCACTGTGCTTGCTCCTCCCTTCTGCGTGCTCTGGCTACCAACTCGGCTTCCCAAAGAGGCCTTTAGAATCCAAGTATCTTTGGTCAGCTTTTTGCTCTCTGAGTCTTATAAGCATCCCTGAGAGTATTCATCACCCTTGATTTTTAGAAGAAGAAATCAAGGCACAAAGAAAATCAGATTGAAGTGAAATTGCTGACTGTTTCATGAGGAGTTTTCTAGCTTTGCTGAGTTTTACATCCTCATGTGATCTGTGCACTACTAGAGTGAATAATAGACTGCTTCTACCAACACTTGACCTTCTAAGCCGTGGAGGGTTGCTCATCACAAATTGTAACATTAGCTCTGAAAATGAGTCTTTCAAACACAGATGGGGGAAAAGTCTCCTGATCGTCCCTTTCTTTGTTTCATCTTCATGTCTCTTCCAAGTTCAAACCACTCTGTTCCTCCAAAATTTCAAGTTTTCTCCCCAGCACTCCCCAGTCCTTAACAAGCTGTTGATGTTCCAGGAAATGTCTTTTCTTATGAAAGACACATCATGGCAGCTAAACAGCTGGAGTCCTCTGACAGCTAATCATCCAGGCCTTGGGGTATAAGTGTGATGAGCAACTCAGCTAGAAAGTGTCTATTCTCTAGCTGAGCAAATGTCATCTCCACCAGGAAGCTGCAAAAAAGATGGTGAGAGACTGCACTGAAGTGTCTGTGAGGCTGAAAAAAATCTATAAATACAAATATGCTGCAATATGGGAGTGCCTGATTCAAGGATAAATATATGAATGCAACTCTCTTTAGAATGTTCAGAAGCACTATTTACATGATCTGCACATTAAATGGAATAATTATGAGTCATATGTCTTAATAGATTTCTTAACAATATTAATTCATAGGTTTTCCTAAGATAGACCCTTGCAAGACATTAATAGTATTGTATAACCATACTGCCTTTTATGCTTGAGGAAAATGGCTACTTACCACCAGCAGGATAAGACTGCTGAGTTTGGCTGTTAATTCAAATTGGCTTGCTCTAATCCTTATATATACTCATTAAGTTTATCAGCATTTTTCTAAGCAGAGGTTGCTAGGCCAATTAAAAAAAAAGGAGGCAGCCCTGTGGCTCAGCGGTTTAGTGCCGCCTTCAGCCCAGGGTGGGATCCTGGAGACCCGGGATTGAGTCCCATGTTGGGCTCCCTGCATGGAGCCTGCTTCTCCCTCTGCCTGTGTCTCTGCCTCTCTCTCTCTCTCTGTGTGTGTCTGTCATGAATAAATAAGTAAAATCTTGAAAAAAGGAAAAATTGTGTATGTATGTGTGTAGATGGATACATATAGATATATATTTAGGGAACTAATATTAAATTGCCAGAATTCTATTTTGCCATGTAAACACACACACACACATACAACTACCAACTATTATTATTATTTTATTTTTAAAAGTTTTAAAACAAGCAAGCCAGAAGGCCAGAGTATTAAAATAAAAACAACCATTATAGTTGGCTATGTTAAAATATATGACATAGTCTCTGTAAAAAAAAGATATATAAGAACTTAGAATAAAAGACCAATATATAATTAAATTTAGTCTTTTTTGTCTTTATCTTTGCTTTTGTTTCATCTCCAGCGGAGGTAAACTCCATCACAGAGTGGCATAGATCCATGAGCTGGCATATGGGAACCACCTATTGAAAGTGTGGACCTTCCCTACTGTCTAAACCATGCCCTCTTATTATAGGATTTTGATAAAATCTCTAAGCATTTTTTGAAAAGATCTAGGTATAGCTCAGATTCTTTGGTCTGCTGACAGGATAATTAATGGAATGTGAAAATCTGTTTGATCAGAAAAATTGTTAGTGTGTTACAAGATGAAGCTACTCCTCTTTTATATTGGAAGAGTCAGCAAATAATGGCAAGTTTCCTAAAATTATACTCTCTGCCCTATTTTTACTGAAATAATTTGAAACTTAACCAGCTGACCATTATCATAGTGCATTAAGTAATCAAACTTTTGTATGGCTTTGACTATTTTGTTTCCATCAGTTGACTCTTTTTGACTTTATGCTCTGCAATTTCCCAATTTTAGTTATTTTCTCATTTTGGCTATCATGCTGGATTCCCATTATTTTTTTTACACTGCAACAGGATATTAGCAACTGTATGCTGTTAAAAAACAAAATTCAATGGAGTAAGTTTGAAGATCTAATTGGCTTTATTAAGCAATGCATGAATCAGGCAGCATCCCTTCTAGTGAGTAGAGGGGAGATATGAAGAGTTGTACAAAATAGATTTTAATAGGAAGGAGGATGAGGCTAGGAAGTTGTTAGCAAAAGAAAAGATTCTTTCATGCAAGGTCACTTTCCCTTAGAAGAAAGTGCAGGGGGTCTTGTCATGCAGATTACCTCACCATCCTTTGAGGCAGAGGAAAGGGGAGAGCATCTTCGTGACAGATTACCTCCTTGCTACTGATCAGAAAATTCCTAACTGATTAAGACCACATTTCTGGGGGAGATCAAAATTGCAGTTATTAAGCTCTAATTCTGTGACTTGGCCTAGCAGAAGTGACTCTATCTTGGACCTGTCAGTTTCTAACAATGCCGTCCTCTTTATGACCTTATAGTTTTCCTCCTGGCACATTCTCACGCCACAGGGTTCATACCCATCCTAACTTCCTTCATCATGCAGTCTTTTGGTATTTGTACATATTGCCTTCTGGCTATTTCTTATGCTGTTACAATTCTAACATCTTTTCCACTTTACATTTTTTCCCTCACATCTCTCACTCTTCTTGCTTCTTTGTTTCATAGCAACATGTACAATGCAGTTCTCAACTGAATATGCAGTTCAATTAACATATATTTGGATTCACTGCAAGGCACTGTGTTTGGCTCTGTGGAGGATTCAGAGATAAGTGTGGCACAATTTCTGCCTCTAAGGAACTTATGGTTGAATAGAAGATGAAGATAAATATTCACCCCAATATCTATTAATAGACTATAATAATTTCCCAAAGGAGAGATATGAGGAAGAAGAGATTGTATCTAGCTAAGTGATTAGAAAAGGTTCCGAGAGGAGAGAATATTTGGGATGGATCTTGAAGGTGTGTAGGATTTTGACAGGTAGAGATGGAATTGGGAGAAGAGCATGAGCAGAGAGTTGGAATGATTCTCCATGATGGGCCATACCTAGAGAATTTGGAGCAGTGACATTACCATTTGTCTGACTAAAGCAAACGATAGGTGCTATGACAAAGATAAAAGAATAAAAAATGGCAGTAATTGAAAGGTTCTATTGATTTAAAATCAGCAAATTATGGTAATTGGTTTAACAAAAGTATTTTTAATTTTAAGAGTAGTGAGTTGAATAAATTAATTTAAAACACATGGAATTAATTGAGTTCACATCTATTAGCCGTACAGTCTTCAGCAGGTTACTTCGCAGATCTATGCCTCAGTTTCCTTAACCTATAGAAAATGAGATAATGGTTAAAACAGTACCTGATATATAGTAAGCATACAATAAATTGTTGCCATTATTACTTAAAAACAGAGTCTGCTTATGGTTGAGTTTCAGTTTCTCTCTTGAAGTATCTCTGCACTTTGGGAGGGTCTAACTGTTAATTTGCAGACTGACCACTCCAGATCTATGCCTGGGATCCCTGCTTATTGCCGTGATCTGAAAGTCCTATAATAGGCAGAGCTTAGACTTGAAAGAAAGAAGAAATAACAAATAATGTGTATTCCAAATCATATGTAGTCTGTTAGAAAAGTTGGAAGCTTACCTGAAACACTAAAAGTAATTTTGCTTGAAATAGACAATTTTCCAGATTTAGTCACAAGATGCTCAGTGCTGTTGCCACCTTTTCCAGCACAGGTGTGAGTCAGTTAGGCATGGGTGTGTGATTTTCTGGTCTTTCAGCTGATACAAAAAAAGTCTGATTGCTTTGCTTTGTGCCTAACAATAAGCAGCAGCTGTGGGTTCCCTCAACACTTGCTGGGAGGAAACATTGTTTTCCTCCTGGGGTATGTTTAAATCAGGGAGGTTGTTTGGTGGAAGAGGCGCCACCAAAGACTGCTGGTGCCAGTGGCTCTGCTTTGCCAGGTTTGTCAAACTTACCTAAAATATCAACTATGTTATTGGCATGTGTGGTGTTTAAATGGGGTGTCTGTTCAATCAGATGGGGGCCCCCAAATGGATCAGATGGAACCAGTGGTGCATTCACCTGAGGAAGAACAAAGCAGACAGAACTTCATGGAACACACTGCAGGGGAGGGGGCGGGAGGACAGCACAGCACAGCACAGCACAGCACAGCACAGCAGAGGAGAGGGTGTCTGCCATGAGGCAGAGGATGTGGAATACACTGCAAGGGATTGGGCCAGCAGGCCAGCAAAGAATAGGATGGATGTTCACAGTGAGGTGGTGGGTGGGGGCTATTTTTAAAGGTGGGAAGATGAAGAGGTATGGCAAAGTATGGAATTTTCCCGTTTTGGTAACTGCCAAGTTATAAGTAGCTTGCTGATTAGTTAGGGCCTATGGATATTTTGAGGTGGCTTACCCTATGGGCCTTTCTGGATTCAGCCAGGGGGGGCCCTCTGGGCCCTTTATACATTCTACATCTCAAGCCTGTTGCCTAAAAGCAGCCTCTACAGGTTGGTTATTTTTTAGAGTGCAAAGGGGTACCTTAAAATGAAGGTGATTTTCTAGTGTCTCATGCTTTAACATATAGACCGTTGATTGAGAGGAGTCAAAATTAAATTGTTTGCAGCTTTTTGATCACTCGAATATCCATTAGAAAAATGCATCAGTCTTGGAGTTGGTGAAAATTCACTTAATTAATTTACTTAAATTCAAGTTAGTTAACATATAGTGTAGTATTGGTTTCAGGAGTAGAATTTAATGATTCATCACTTACATATAATACCCAGTGCTCATTCCAACAAGTACCCTCCTTAATGGTCATCACTCATTTATTCCATACCCCACCCACCTCCTCTCTGGAAACCCTCAATTTGTTTTCTGTAGTTAAGAGCCTCTTATGGTTTGCCTTCATCTCTGTTTTTATCTTATTTTAATTTTCCTTCACTTCCCCTATGTTCATCTGTTTTGTTTCTTAAATTCTACATATGAGTGAAATCATATGATATTTGTCTTCCTCTGACTTATTTCACTTAGCATAATACTCTCTAATTCCATCCATATTGTTACAAATGGCAAGACTTCATTCTTTTGATGACCGTGTATATATATACCCTATTTTTAACTTTTTGAGGAACTTCCATATTGTTTTCCAGAATGACTGTACCAGTCATTTCCCATCAACAGTATGATAGTCCCCCTTTCTCTGCATCCTCTCCAACACATGTTGTTTTCGGAGTTCTTACTGTTAGCCATTTTGACAGGTGTGAGGTGGTATTTTATTGTGGTTTTGATTTATATTTCCCTGGTGCTAAATGATATTGAGCATTTTTTCATCTGTCTGTTGGCCATCTGTATGTCTTCGTTGGAGAAATGTCTGTTCACTTTCTTTTGCCCATTTCTTAACTGGATTATTTATTTTCCAAGTGTTGATTTTTAAAGAGTTTTTTTTAATAGATTCTGGATACTAGCCCTTCCTCCAGTATGTCATTTGCAAATTTCTTCTCCCATTCCATTGGTTGGCTTTTAGTTTTGTTGATTATTTCCTTCACTCTGCAGAAGCTTTTTATCTTGGTGAGGTCCCAGTAGTTCATTTTTGCTTTCGTTCCCCTTGCTTTGAAGAAGTGTCTAGCAATAATTTGCTGTGGCTAAGGTCAAAGAGGTTGCTGCCTGTGTTCTTCTCTAGGATTTTGATGGTTATCTGTCTTACATTTAGGCCTTTCATCTATTTTGAATTTATTTTTATGTATGGTGTAGGCAAGTCACCCAGTTTCATTCTGCATGTGGCTGTTCAGTTTTTCCGACACCATATACTGAAGAAATTGTCCTTTTCCCATTGGATATTCTTTTTTTTTTTTTAATTTTTTTTTTTTTTATTTATGATAGTCACAGAGAGAGAGAGAGAGGCAGAGACACAGGCAGAGGGAGAAGCAGGCTCCATGCACCGGGAGCCTGATGTGGGATTCGATCCCGGGTCTCCAGGATCGCGCCCTGGGCCAAAGGCAGGCGCCAAACCGCTGCGCCACCCAGGGATCCCCCATTGGATATTCTTTATTGCTTTGTCAAAGATTAGTTGGCTATAGAGTTGAGGGTCCATTTCCGGGTTCTCTATTTTGTTCCACTGATCTATGTGTCTGTTTTTGTGCCAGAACCATACTGTCTTGATGAGTACAGCTTTGTAATACAGCTTGAGGACTAAAATTGTGATGCCTCCAGCTTTGGTTTCCTTTTTCAACATTCCTTTGGGTATTCAGGGTTTTTTTTTTTTTGTTTGTTTGTTTGTTTCCAAACAAGTTTTAGGATTGTGTGTTCCAACTCTATGAAAAATGCTGATGTTATTTTGATGAGGATTGCATTGAATGTGTAGATTGTTTTGGGTAGTATAGACATTTTAACAATACTTGTTCTTCCAATCCATCAGCATGGAATATTTTTCCAATTCTTTGGGTCTTCAATTTCTTTCATATGTGTTCTATAGTTTTTAGCACATAAATCTTTTACCTCTTTGGTTAGGTATCTTTGTGGCTTTAGGTGCAATTATAAATGGGATCGATTCCTTGATTTCTCTTTTTGCTGCTTTATTATTTGTGTATAGAAATGCAAAAGATTTCTGTACACTGAGTTTTATATCTTGTGACTGTGGATTCCATGAATCAGTTCGCAGTTTTCTGGTGGAATCCTTTGGGTTTTCTGCATAGAGTATCATGTTGTCTGTGAAGAGTGCAAATTTGAATTCTTCCTTGCTGATTTGATTGCTTTTTAATTCTTTTTTGTTGTCTGATTGTTGAGGTTAGGGCTGCTAGTATTATGTTGAACAACAGTGGTGAGAGTTGACATCTTGTGTTCCTGACCTTAGGGAAAAATCTCTCAGTTTTTCCCCATTGAAGATGATATTAACTGTGGGTCTTTTGTATATGGCCTTTATGATGTTGAGGCACGTTCCTTCTATCCCTACTTTCTTGAGAGTTTTTATCAAGAAAGGATGCTATATTTTGTCAAATACTTTTCATGCATTCATTGAGAGGATCATATGGTTTTTATCCTTTGTTTTATTAATGTGCTATATCATATTGATTGTTTTACAGATATTGAACCACCCCTGAAGCCCAGGAATATATTGCACTTGATTATGGTGAAATATCCTTTTAATGTACTGTTGGATTTGATTAGGTAGTATCTAGTTGAGAATTTTTGCATCCATGTTCATCAGGGATATTGTCCTGTAATTCTTTTTAGTGGAGTCTTTGTTTGGAATCAAGGTAATGCTTTCTTTATAGAATGAGTTTGGAAGTTTTCCTTCCATTCCTATTTTTTTGAACAGTTTCAGAAGAATAGGTATTAATTCTTCTGTAATTTCGGTCGAATTCCCCTGGGAAGCCATCTGGCCCTGGACTCTAGTTTGTTGGGAGAGTTTTGATTACTGATTCAATTTCTTTGCTGGTTATGGATCTGTTCAAATTTTCTATTTCTTCCTATCTGAGTTTTGGAAATTTATATGTTTCTAGGAATTTATCCATTTCTTCCAGATTGCTAATTTGTTGGCATATAATCACTCATAATATTCTCTTTATAATTATTTATATTTCTACAGTGTTGGTTGTGATCTTTGCTCTTTCATTTGTGATTTTATTTATGTGGGTCCTTTCTTTTTTCTTTTTTGATAAGTCTGGCTTGAGGTTTATCAACTTTGTTAATTCTTTCAAAGAACCAGCTCCTAATTTCATTGATCTGTTCTACTGAGTTTTTAAAAAAATTTCTATATCATTGATTTCTGCTCTAATCTTTATTATTTTCCTTCTTTTGCTGGTTTTAGGATTTATTTGCTGTTATTTTTCCAGCTCCTTTAGGTATAAGTTTAGGTTATGTATTTGAGACTTTTCTTGTTTCCTAAGGAAGGCCTGTATTACTGTATATTTCCCTCTTAGGACTGCCTTTGCTGCATCCCAAAGATTTTAGACTGTTTTGTTTTCATTTTCATTTGCCTCCATGTATTTTTTTTTATTTCTTCTTTAATTTCCTGGTTAATCTATTCATTGTTTAGTAGGATGTTCTTTAACCTCCATGTATTTTTTCCAAGTTTTTTCTTGTGGTTGACTTCAAGTTTCATAGAATTGTGGTCTGAGAATATGCATGGTAGTGATCTCAATATTTTTGTAGGTTAAGGCCTGATTTGTGACCCAGTATGTCATGTATTCTGGAGAATATTCTATGTGCACTCAAAGAATGCTCTGAATATATCTGTTAAGTCCATCTGGTGCAAGATGTCATTCAAAACCATTGTTACCTTTTTGATCTGCTTAGATAATCTGTCCATTGCTGTGACTGTGGTGTTAAAGTCCCATATTCTTTTTGTATTATTATCAATGAATTCTTTATGTTTGCTACTAATTGATTTATATATTTAGCTGCTCCCAATTTGGAGGCATAAATATTCAATTTTAGATCTTCTTGTTGGATAGACCCCTTTATTATGATCTAGTGTCCTTCTTCATCTCTTACTACAGTCTTTGCTTTAAAATCTGGTTTGTCTGATGTAAGTATGGCTACTCCAGCTTTCTTTTGATGGCCATTAGCATGATAGATGATTCTCCACCTCTTCCTTTCAATCTGGAGGTCTCTTTGGGTCTAAAATGAGTCTCTTGTAAGCAGTGATGGGTCGTTTTTTTTTTTTTAATCCTTTTAGATTCCCTGTGCGTTTTGATTATAGCATTTAGTCTATTTACATTCAGAATGATTATTGATAGATATGAATTTATTGCCATGGTATTACCTGTAAAGTCTTTGTTCCTATAGATTGTCTCTGCTCCTTTCTACTCTTTGTTCTTTTGATCCCTTTCCTGCTCAAAGGGTCTCCTTTAATATTTCTTGATGAGGTGGTTTAGTGTTCACAAACTCCTCTAGTTTTTGCTTCTCTTGGAAACTCTTTCCTTCTATTCTGAATGACAATCTTGCTGGATATAGTATTCTTGGCTGCATATTTTTCCCATTCAGCATGTTGAGTACATTATGCCACCTTTCTTCTGGCCTGTCACATTTATGTGGACAGGTCTTCTGCTAACCTTATGTGTCTAACCTTTTAGGTTAAAGATTTTTGGTCCCTAACTGCTTTCAGAATTTTCTCTATCTTTGTATTTTGCAAGTTTCACTATGATAAGTGTTGGTGTTGGCCTTTCTTGTTGATTTTGAAGGGAGTTCTTTGTGCTTCTTGGACTTGAATAGCTGTTTTCTTCCCCAGATTAGAGAAGTTCTTAGCTATAATTTGTTCAAATAAATCTTCTGCACGTTTTTCCCCTGCTCTTCTTCTGGGGCTCCTATAATATGGATATTATTGCACTTTGTGGAATTGCTGAGTTCCCCAAGTCGATATTTGTGATCAAATAGTTTTCTTTACCTTTTCAGCTTCATTATTTTATGTAATTTTATTTTCTATATCACTGATTCATTCCTCTACTTCTTCCATGCTCATTGTGATTTCATCCAGTCAAATTTTCATCTCAGTTATAACATTTTTTATTTTGGCCTGACTAGTGTTTAGGTCTTTTTCTTTTTCTTTTTTTTCTGTAGCCAGGGTCTCTCTTGTGTCCTGTATGCTTCTTTCAAGCTCAGCTAGTATTCTTATGACTGTTGTCTACATTTTTTTGAGATATATTACTTTATCTGTTTTGAGCAAATTCCTGGCTGCAGTTTCTTCTTGATCTTTCTTTTGGGGAGAATTCCTCTATCTTGTCATTATGTCGAGGTTTCTGTCTTTTGCATGTTATAAAAGCTTGTTATGTTTCCTGTTCCTGTGAGTAATACTATATGAAGTATGTATCCTACACTGTCCAGGGCCTGGCACTTCAAGAAGGGTTTCTGGTGTATGCTGTGTGCACTCTGCTGTTGTGTTTTGGCTGCTCTTTCACACAAGTCAGATCTCTGCAGAGTTCCTCATTGCTTGCACTGGGGAGTATTTGGATCTGTAACTAGATATGCTTTGATTTGTTAAATTAAGCCTGGTTTTAGAAAAAGCCTGATTCATGAAATGGAAAAGGAACAAGAAAGCATACAAACAGACAAACAAAAAAATATAAGCCTGATTCCAAAGAAAAAGAGAGAAGGAAAAAAGAGGGGGAAAAAATAGCCTGATCCAAAAAATGAGAAAAGGAAACAAGCCATCAAATGAACAAAAAACTATAAGTGTGATGCCAAAGAAAAAAGAAAAATTACAAAATTTTAAAAAAGTAAAAAGCTAAAAAAAGCCTATTTCCATAAGAACTGAATTGAAGCTGACGCTTTGGAGCTCTACATGATCAGTAGCCTTGATGCATGTGCAGGGCCTGTGTTGGTCTTCTAAGGGAGAGGCCCACTGCAGTGATACACAGTCATATCTGTCTTAATAAATATGCCCCTGCTTGGTGCAGGGGGTTGAGGTTTGGTGTAAGCAACTCCAACCTCCTCTGGAGGTGCTGTATTTATCTCTGAAGTCCAACCACGCTGGTGGGCAGGGAGGTGGTTGAAGATGGCATCACCATGCCCTCTCATCCCTGGGGAGGGAACTTGCAGCTGCTGCTTTTCAGGAAGCCCTCACAGAAAAGTGAACAGTCTTCTCTTCTTTGTCTCATGCTTTCATCAGATCTTTGCCCTCAACCTGTCTGTGCCTGTCTGTCAGCATGCCCAGTACCACTGTTCTCCTGTATTTTATCTCTAGCTGGTGGCAGGGAATCAAAACAACAGATCTTAAAGTACTTGGCTGGGCATGGACCTGCTGCTCCCTTCCCCAGAGCAGGGCCTTGCAGCGCTGTACCCAGCACCCTTCTGTCCCAGAAAAACACTCCATGCTGGAATGCTGGTAGTCTATGCTGAAGCATAGCAAAAACCTGCAACCAGGTTATCTGCCCTCTGCATGAATCTCTGTCCCCTGCGGTCAAATGGCCACTCAATGCTGCTACCTGGCAGGTCTGTCCTTGGAGAGGCAATATACTCTTTTCAAAATGCTCTCCTGGAAGGGAAACGTTTTCTCCTTATGCAAGCCAGGGCATCCCCACACCACAGTGCCTTACGTGAACCCTACACATTGCTCTGTGCTCTCCTGCTTCTCCCTCTCTCCCTGACTTCTCTCTGGGGAAAAGTTTCCCACCCCTCTGCAGTACTGTGGTTTTTCTCTCTCTCAATTCACATCTCTGAACCTTGCATCTGCCACATTCTCTCCCCCCAGTTGTGCAGATTGTTTTCTTAATTCTTAGATTGACTTCCTAGTTGTTCAAAATGATTTGTTGTTGATCTAGCTGTGTTCGAGGGATGAGGCAAGCTCAGGGTCCCCTTATTATTCTGCCATATTAACTCCTCCCAAAAATTCACTTTATAATCGTTTGTTTGTTCCCTGTATTGAATTTCTAGAATGGACCAGGCACTGTAATAGGCACTAGAGAGGAAAGGATATTCTCTATCCTCAAGGATCTTCCCTTCTTGGAAGTGGTAAGTTCAGTAACAGAGACAGGAGTGAGATAGAGCATGGTCACCAAGGTGGGGTTGTTGGGGATTTTATTTTCTTCATTTCTGTGGTTACATGTGTCTCCAAAGGTTTGCCTGACAAATAGTAAGAGGTCAGAATAGTTTTTTAATTTACAACAGTAAGAGGTAAAATTTACACAATCTGCTGGAGTCCAGTATACAAAGTCTAGCCACTGAGACAAGACATAACATCCAGAGTCTTTTCTGCATCAAAGGCTCACTTCTCTGATGAATAAGCTATGAACCTTTCTCTCTCTCTCTCTCTCTCTCTCTCACACACACACACACACACACACACACGTCGTCTTTTCCCCCCATTTTATTTATTTATTTATTTATTTATTTATTTATTTATTTATTTATTTTTTATTGGAGTTCAATTTGCCTACATATAGCATAACACCCAGTGCTCATCCCATCAAGTGCCTCCCTCAGTGCCCATCACCCAGTCACCCCACCCCCCGCTGACCTCCCTTTCCACCCCCCCTAGTTCGTTTCCCAGAGTTAGGAGTCTCTCATGTTCTGTCTCCCTTTCTGATATTTCCCACTCATTTTTTCTCCCCTCCCCTTTATTCCCTTTCACTATTTTTTATATTCCCCAAATGAATGAGAACATACAATGTTTGTCCTCCTTCAATTGACTTATTTCACTCAGCATAATACCCTCCAGTTGCATCCACGTTGAAGCAAATGGTGGGTATTTGTTGTTTCTAATGGCTGAGTAATATTCCATTGTATACATAAACCACATCTTCTTTATCCATTCATCTTTCAGTGGACACCAAGGCTCCTTCCGCAGTTTGGCTATTGTGGACATTGGTGCTATAAACATCGGGGTGCAGGTGTCCTGGCGTTTCACTGCATCTGTATCTTTGGGTAAATCTCTAGCAGTGCAATTGCTGGGTCATAGGGCAGGTTTATTTTTAACTCTTTGAGGAACCTCCACACAGTTTTCCAGAGTGGCTGTACCAGTTCACATTCCCACCAACAGTGCAAGAGGGTTCCCCTTTCTCCACATCCTCTCCAACATTTGTGGTTTCCTGCCTTGTTAATTTTCCCCATTCTCACTGGTGTGAGGACACATTAGTCTTCTGATCATTTCTCTACCTTTCAGGGATCTGTGCTCAGCTGAGGTCTTTAAGAGCCATCCTACACACTATTGGAGCCTGGCTGCATTGGTTGAGGTGGCTCTAGGACCCTTATATCCCCCTGGCTGCCACTTTTACTTAAGACCAGAGTGGTCAGTGCCATCCTTAAGAAAGACACAAAATCTATAAACAAATTATACTTGCCCCTATTCTGTTCAGTAATTAAAGGTGGCATATGTAGTTAGGAAAGAGGTATAGGGAAAGAAATAACAGAAAAGCTAGAGATGCTATTAGCTGAGGCAATAGTTTTGAGAAATCCATTTTCTTGGCCAGATGGGCCAATTTTTGATAGTATTAAAACGGGAATATTAAACTATTTTGCATGGGTTGGGATACTGAGGACCATTCATTTTCTTTACATTCCAAGCATTTGAAAGAACTGTCACCTTACTTTATATTTTTAACTTTATTTTTTTGTTTTTATTCTTTCTGTAATATACAGGCCAACCATAGGCAAAATTTTGTCAGAAAAATTATCTTTGGTACTCCCTCATTTTCACTGGTTTCCTACCCAACTTCCTTGTATTCCCTTGATGATCTGTCCTTTTTATCCCTTCCCAGATTCCCTGAACTTACGGCCTTTCTTCTATCCCACCACTGTTAAACCCTGCTCCAGGAAAGCATGGAAAACTTCTTCATTAAGGGAAAATGACTGATGGCAGCTACAAGAGCCACTGTATAGAAAATGACCTGACTCCTTTTAAGTAATAAGTCTCTATATGACCTCTTTGGCATCTGGCCCCAGTTGGTGGAAGTAGGTATGAGATGGGATAGGGCATTTTGTTTCCTTCTTAATGCACTCTGAATTTGAATCTCAATAAGCAAGTAATTTCTCTTTGCTCAGTACAGTGGAAAATAACCTAGGCTTTGAAATCAGACTGACCTGGATTTTATCCCAGATTTGTCATGTAATAGTTGAGTGCCCTTAAACAAGTTCTGTAACCCATGTTCCTCAATTTCATTTGTAACATGTGGATGAAAATACCTAGTAACTGGGTTAAGGATTAAGTAATACAGGTACGGCTCTGGGTCAGTATGTTAGCACAGAGAGTGAACATTTAAGTATTTAGTATTCTACGTACAGCCTTATTCATGTCACTCTTCTGCTCAGAAAAATTCCATGATTTCCTACTGTCCTAGAGAATCAAGTCCTAGATTCCTATCTTGTCATTTATAACTCTATAAGATTGGGCCGTAAATTAAAATACGCTAAGAATGTTTTGGACATTCTCCCTCCCTCAATTCTTTAAGTTATAGAGTTAGACTCAATTAAAGGAAGGAGAAGGCCTTTCCTGGATAGCAGTAAGCTGTGTATAAATATAGGTAAAGCCAGTCCTATTTTGTAGAGCAATGTCCTCTTCACATTGGGCTCTGCAGGGAGATTGCAGAGGCATGCAGAGGAGTACTGGTAATCCATGAATGGGTAACAGGTTCTTTTCACAATTAAGAAACTGATGCCCAAAGCAAATAAATCACATAGCCCAAACATAAAGACCTTGAACCAGGACCCTATAATCCTTTCAGTTTGGTGTTTTCTTTAAAAGCCAGCTTTCATTTACTGTACCATGCTGCCTCCTATTTTCTACAGTAAGATAGATGTGGAGCTAAATAACAAAACTTATTTTCAGACATTAACAAATTAGTTGTAATTAATTTCTCAGAGCTGCTTGCAATCCCATGTGATATTCTAAGGAAAGAGGTCACTTAAACAGATAAGTGTAGGTGAGAGACATGAGATACTGCAGGGAGGGCAACACCAGATGGTTCATAGCAATGGGAGGCAGCATGAGGGCACTGGGCATCTGGAGAGCAGAGAGCCAGAAGAGGAATGAAGGCATGCTCCAAGTGAGATTTTTTTTTTTCTTGCCTTTCAGGTGTACTTCATTTGCCTTTGGGGCAGTGGCAGGAATGGGGAATATAATGGTTAAGATTCAGGGTTGCCTTGAAATCCGCGGAAATGAGGTCACCTAATCTTGACCTTCATTCCTTGACTGATGCTGAATTCAGCAAACAAATTACTTTTTTGCAGTTAAGATCTCCACAGATGAGTCCTTTTATAAGCTATGGTTGGTATGCTAATGAATCATGCTTGTCTATAAATTTATCATTGAAGGGCTTATGAAGTGAAGTCTATCAAAAGTGGTTTATATCTTCATCCTGCCTCTAAAATTGTCATTGGTGAATGTGTACTGATGCTCAGAGTCCCCATTATGTCACCTTATTAGAGCTTATCCTGGGCCCCAAATATTAGCTTTGGTTGCCCTGTACCATAGCACCTTAGGAACCTTGCCATTCCTAAATTTTATGGAACTTAATCAGGTAAAAATTTTAAAATAGCTTTCCAGGGAACACAATACTCACGTTAGACGGCCAAGAGAACATTTCCTGATCTCCATGTACCCAAAAAACCAAATTGATAATGCAGCTTCAGTGTATTTGACATGAATACTTGACACTGACTAGCTGTGTGGTCTTGGTCAAGTCACTCTTCTTGAGTCTGGTTCCTTCTATGATACAGAGAATAATTTCCTTACCTCACAGGATAAGATTGTGGTGTTGATCGAATGAGGTGAGAAAGTATACTGTAAACCGTGAAGTACAGATGGAGCTCATTAGAGGAATAATATCCCAGAGGAGGTGAAATATTAATGCAAATGTCAGATATTAGTGTCTGGAGGTAATGGAATGCAGTGGTTTAGAGCATGGGCTCCAAAATCAAACTGCTTGGACTCCCATTCTGGTTTTACCATTTACTATCTGTGTGATCTTGGGTATGTTAATCTGTGAGGCTCAATTTCCTTACCTCTAAAATGGGATAATAATAGAGCCATTTCCATAAGGTAGTTATGAAGAGTAAATCATTAATGAATATTAAGTGCTTAGTATAGTATCTGGTACATAGTAGACTGCTGTTAAGAACAATGTAGTAAAGCAGAAAAGATTCCTTGCACTATGTAGCAAGGATCAACGTTCACATATGCAGTCACATTTGATTACTAAGCAATTTTGTGAGGTTGGAAGGACAAGTATAATCACTATTTTACAGAGTGCTTGACAATTCCCTCAAAGACCCTCAGCAAGTGGGTAATAGGCCTTTGATGAGAACCCAGAGCTCTGGATTTCTTACTTCTAAGGCCTGAAGTGAATTCTGAGACTTGTCTGGGTTATGGCATCAAGGCAGGGGAGAACTTTTTGGCTAGGGATCTTCTCCAGGCAGAAGCCTTCTCCTGTGCCTGTTTGGGCCCTGGCCTACCATATGGAATATTATAAAGCTATCAAATAAGCCATGGGCAGGGGCAAAGGAGGCTCATCATTTCCTTTTTGTATTGGGTAGCACACCTGAATTGGAGCCCCTTGCTTCTCGTGTTACTAACAAATACATTTCATTATGAATTAGAGTACAGCTTCTTTTTTTTTTTACAGCTTCTTTTTAATAGAATTTAAGAATGTTACTATCTATTGTGCTCTGTAAGCCTTTCCCACGCCTGTTTATGAGGCTTTTTTAAAAAAAACTTCTTTGTTAATCACAGCAGATATCTCTGTCATTTGGGGACCCACTCTGTATTAATGAATATGGATTGGACTCTTCCCAATTGTTCTCTGAATACCTCCCAATTTTCAGGAGGGTAATTGATTTCAATCAACTTCTTTAGTGCACTCTCTACACTCTTGAAGCCTGTAATTTTCAAGTTCAATATTTGTGTGCTTGTACCCTCAGGAGTGGTTCAGTTGGATCCTGTTATAATCCTAGAATTCTAACCAGTCACCAACTTGGAGTGTATTTATCATTAAACTATTTTTTTGGTATGGCTGAGCTATGATTTAGACTATAACCCATATACAAAATGTAAATTTTCTAAAAAGCCAAATTATAAAAGCACTCTTAAAATATAAAAAAGTCATTTGGCTTTAGTGAAGAGTATATTGAAATGTTTCCTATGCTTTTAGCTGTATAGTAGTCTGGGGCAAAGAAACTAAAGGTCAGGTGTCAGGTGTTTATTGTGGACAATTACTCAAAGAGAAGCTCATTGGGGAAGTAATATTTAATTTATAAAATTTGGTTTTAGTATAACTTCTAGAAACACAGAGAATAAAAATTAGTATATTTGGATACATTTCCACATAATAGCTAGCCCTTTCTGGTTCTGAAACTTTTCCTGTATCATATGCATATCATAGTGACTATTTTCTATGGAATTTGGGTGATTAATTTTACCCTATACTAGATATTCTATCATTAGTTCTGTCTCTGAGAGCTCAAAGCTTCTTACCAGATTTTTTTTTGGGAAAAATACCTAAATTGAGAATAGACACTTTCATCACTATTTTGTACTAGAATTAACTTCATTGAGGTTCTTGTTGCTATTCTTTGAGATTCTTTTTTAAAATATTTTATTTATTTATTCATGAGAGACACAGAGGCAGAGACACAGTCAGAGGGAGAAACAGGCTCCTTGGAGAGCCCAATGTGGAACTCGACCCCAGGACCATGACCCAAGCTGAAGGCATACACTCAACCCCTGAGCCACCCAGGCGCCCCTTCTTTGGGATTCTTATTGCCATTCTTCAGCTGGACTATCACCAAAACCTAACAGACCTTCTTACTTTTCTCTCCAATCCATCACACACTATTGCCAGAGTAATTTTCCCAAAACATTGTGCATTCCCTTGTTAGATCTTCAATGGCTACCTGTTATCATTGACCTGGAATGTCCTATCCCATAATCTAAAATTTGAACTTACTTTTCCAATTCTATTTGCTGTTACAATTTCATATACTGTATGCTCCAACTAGCAGAACTATTGTGATTTGTTGAATACTCCATGCACAATCATACATACTGCTGTGTCTACTTATGCTGTTTTTCAGCCAGTATGTCTTTCTCACCATCTCTCTGTATCTGTATTTTATGTGCCTGCATTTGTTAGGTAAACATAGGACCTTTGGGGGGGGGGGCGGGGAGTGAGAGAGAGAGAGAGAGAGAGAGGGAGGGAGAGAGAGAAAGGAGGAGGGGAGAATAAAGTAGGTAGAATGGCTTTAAAAATTCAGAAGTTCATTTTTCTCTTATGTGACAGTTCTGTCATGTTTCAGAATGGCAGTGGTTCTGCTTTGCATGGCCATTCAAGAACTTAAGCCTCTCTATAAGTTGTCATTTAACAAGTTATTGCTCTACCATCCCTTAGGGTGCAGTCTTCCTCTGAGTAGTCAAGGCTGGCCCACTTAATCCAGGTTCCAGCTGGAGGAGGAGGGAGGGTAGAAGACAGGTCTACTTTCTTTAAGGTTTACACCCAGAAGAGGCACATGCCAACTTTTCACATTCCATTGGCAATAAATAAGTCATACATTCACACATAACTGTGAAGGAGGCTAAGCATTATAGTCTAGTCACATGTATGGAAGAAGTAGAGGGCAAATTTTGGTGGCCTACTAGAAGTTTATGCGACACTATTGAAATCTATCTTATATGCCAGTTTCCTTTTTTCAGGCCTTTCCTGAACCCCTCAGCTGAAAGCGATTTCTCATTCCTCTGAACTACTCTAGTCCAGGGTTTCTCCACCTGATGTGTATAAGACTCACTTGTGGTCTAGTTAAGCTACAGTCTTAATCAGTTGGTCAGGAGCAGGGTCTACAATTTTGCATCTCTAACAAGCTCCTCAGTGATACCCCTGCCCTGGTCTGCAGAACACACGGAGTATGGTTGTTCCAGCCCATTTTCTGTTCCTCTCTTCTGGGATGTAACTCTTCCTCCTGTTTAGTAGTTATTTGTGTACATATCTTAACCGCCTTAATAGACTATTAACTCTTATAGCAGACTCTGGCTTTCTTTGGCATCTTGTTTTTCTCACCCTGCCTCTCTCTAGCACCAAGCATAGTCTTGTACACTTAGAAGGACTTAATAAATATTTGAATAATTGATTAGTGTTAACATAATTTAGAATGCTGAGTATGAACTTTTTAAAAAGTTTTTACTTAAATTCCAGTTAGTTAACATATAGTGTAATGTTAGTTTCAGGTGTACAATATAGTGATTCAATACTTCCATACCTTACCTAGTGCTCATCACAACAAGGAGCATAAACTTTTGAAAGGCAACATTACTTATGCCAGGTTTTGGACTATGTTTAGTGCAATCACTTGTTTGAAAATGGTTTGTTGAAAAACCCATTTCCACAGAACCCAAACTAAGGGAGAATCTGCCAGATAGCTGAGCTAAGTGGAATTCAGCAAATGGAAACCACATTTTATCAAAGACTTTTCCCCTCCATGGGCTACAACTGTTTCAAAGGAAATGCTAATCCCTATGATTGGAATCCATTTCCAGAGAGCCTCTCTGTTCAACAAGAGTAATTTTGTGCCCACATAGCTTCAGGAGTCAGTTTGATAATTTTTGTTGAAGAGGTGGTTGTCTTGTTTCCCCCCCCACACCTGGAAGCACTCAATGATCTTCCATTTGGAAAGTGTCAAGTTGGGCTCCAGTTGGACTCTTCTCAGCTTGGCCCCCTTTTAGTCTATTCTTTTCTCAGTCCTGACATATGTTCTGGGCCTTGAGGGTTAGAGTGGAAGGAGAGAGAGGAAATGAAATGGGCTGCGGTTGAAAACAGAGACTACTTGGTAATCTAGTCTGATTGACATGGAGCAAAGGACACCTGAGGTGTCCTGCCTCCCCACTCCTCCAGCCAGCATAATGAAACCCCTAACCGGAACTATTTTCTACTTGGAAATTGTCATAAATGAGACAGGGCTGAAGTTTATCCTTTGGTCTCTGTATGGAAAAAGGTTTCACTAGTAAATGAATCATGTTACCAAGATTTTAGAGATTCTTAGCCTCATTGAAGAAATAAGTTTTAGTCTCTGTTAGCCCCTCAACTAATGCATCAGTCATAAACCACAGAACTTCAGAGTGAGGTCCTCACTTCTCACTTATAGGCTCTCTCCTTGGCAGTATCTTGTTAGCCCTTAATTCCATGATTAGCCTTTGGAATTGAGAAAAGGATATTCAGTTTTTTTTTTCAGTTTTTTACATTTGTTTTTATTTAAGTTCGATTCGCCAACATATAGTGTAATACCCAGTGCTCATCCCATCAAGTGCCCTCCTCAGTGCCCATCACCCAATTACTCCATCCCCCCCACCCACCTCCTCTTCCACAACCCTTTAAGAAAAGGATATTCAGATATGCTACTAATTTATACTGACTGCTCCCTTTCCTTACTGTGAGTATGTAAGGGTTTACAGTATTAACAGTGCAGTGTGTCCTAATAAGTTGTTATTTCACGTGGTATTGTGCATGACTTTGTAAATAGTCCACATTTTTTTAGCCGTCCCGTTCTATTGGTGAGCTCTTATAGCCTCACAATTCAAGAATGAAAATGTTCCCAACAAGGTTGGGACAAGGGTAAGCCAGGCCTCTAGGGAGCACAATTTAAGGAGGTGCTCATTCTAACACGCTGACCCTACACTTGCATGACCCCGAGAGTGACAGTCTTCTTAAATTTTGTGCCACAGGGGTTTGCCTTATATTAGTCCAGGTTCTGATTCTCAAGGCAGAGAGCCCAAAGTACTAGTTTCTGAGATCATTTGGATAATAGGCCTTTAAACCCTCCTATCCCCTTTTTGGTAACTGCAGAAATTGGACAAATGCAGATGGGAGAAAATAAAAATGAAATTCAGCAATCATGATTTTATTCATCATAAGGATGTAAGACTGTCATTCTGTTCATTTGCTCTCTATGCTACAGCTAAACAAAGTCTTGACATAGATTTTATAATGAGCATACATTCATTATTGGCTTTGGGGATCTCCTTTGATTTAACTTTTGACATTGTTCCTTAGTCTCAAAGCCCCCTGAATTTTCAGGCCATCAATGGCACATCTAAATGCAGACAAGAATATCATTCCTATTCACTGCCTAACTATACCCACTTGCAAGGCACATGTGGACACCACCTAATTAGCTGTGACATGCATTTTGGCATATGTCAGAAGTTAAAGCCACTTCCTTAGAGGAACTCAAACTCTGAATTTATCTTTATTAAGGCCTTGTCCAAATGATAAATATACACTGCCTCCTTGCTATCTACTGCCTGGAAATAAATCACTTTAGGATTGATTTGCTAACAGCTTTCTTCACTCTAAGGGTCCTCCTGCCCCAGAGGTCACACTGTCCTTCTTCACAAATGCTGATAACCAAACAGAAAACACCAAGCTGATCAAAGTGACAAACAAGGAAACCTGGGGCAAGGGTAAGCAATTCCTTTTGCACAGCCTGGAAAAAAATAGCCTTAAAGACACAATATCATATTCTAGAAACCTACCCCCCTCAAACTACTGGTGAGTATATGAGTTAACAGATGGGATATAGTCTCTCTCTCTCTAGTAATGTACTCTGAACTCTGGTACTTCAGTCAGGAATTACAAACTCCTTCAGGAATCTGACAAGTATTATAAATAAGTAAAACTGGCTGGGTTATGAGGCATCCAAGAGTGGTGAGGACTTCAGTGAAACAATGCATTTTCCATATACTCTAGCCCCGTTTGCCACATGGAAACATGGGCCAAATCTTAGATCTGATTCTTCAGGCGGAGGCAACTTGATTTTTTTCTAACATGATAGTTCCCATTTTCTAAATGTTTGGAAGTTCAAGAAATTAAACAAAAAAATTTTAAAGACATTTTTAAAGGCATCGTGGGGAACAAAGAAAATATCCATGAAGGACAGATATATCCCACTAAGTCTCAAAGTCTAATTCCAGCTCATTTTCGGTTCCTGCTCAGGATGATGGCTCATGATTTACTTGGTGACTTTTATTTTTTTCATTTAAAAAAAAATATTTTATATTTTATTTATTCATGAGAGAGAGAGAGAGAGAGAGAGAGAGAGGCAGAGACATCGGCAGAGGGAGAAGCAGGCTCCATGCAGAGAGCCTGATGTGGGACTTGATCCCAGGACTCCAGGATCATGCCCTGGGCTGAAGGCAGGCGCTAAACTGCTGAGCCACCCAGGGATCCCCTACTTGGTGACTTTTAATGGCTCAGCCACTCATGTTTAGATTGTATGTTCTTAAAATACCAAGATGTTAAGATTTTGAAGAGTCAGGTTTATGATGATCTTTGCCTTCCTGAAGCTTTAGCTGCTTCTCCACATTCTCAGTACAACACAACTGTAGACACTCCATTTCCATTAGCCAAACACAAGTGATTGTCCTGCCTTCATCTTTAGGGTAGGCCACAAGAACCCCCTGGAACCATCTGTTTTCTGAGGAAGAAGTACATGGAAAAAATCCCGTTTTAACCAGCTTGGCTTTCTTAAATTCTTAATATCTTGCTTTTCTCAACTGCTTACTTCTTGGACCTTTATCTTCTCTTGGTCTATTTCTGAATTTGGCAGTTGTTGACTAATAGAGGTGGAGCTCGACTCCAGGTGTCTACTTCTTGAGGGAATGTGTTCTCTAAATTTATTCCTTGTTGGTTGAATAACACTTCCTTGCTTTGCCCTATTTCTTTGATTTTTTTTTTCCCTGTGACCTATATGTTTTATGTCAGCTAGAGTTTTCCTACCTTTGTGATCTAAGATATGAAATTGCCTCATAGCCTTGGAAGTTCAAACACATCCCAAAGATTTTGGTTAACTTCCAGGGAGCTTCATATGTTTCCTGGGCACTCCTGTTGTCCCTGTCCCACCGTATATTTACTTGGTGTGAAACATAGCCCCTCTCTCTACCCCTTACTCCACTTTCCCTCTCTCAAACCATCTATGAATTCAGCAGGTTTTCCCCAGAGTGTATACAGGTAGGGTCACACTATCCTCCCCCCTAGGCTTGTTCTATCTCATTTTCCATATGACCCTCCTGTCTCAGCAACTCACGTCTCCCTCCCATAGTGTCCTAGCAACATTAAATTCTTTACCCTTTATATTCACAGAGCAGCCTCCTCACCCTTCTGTGGCCTTGTTGCCCATTAACACTCAAGTTGTTAGTGATGTGAGATCACCTCCATGAAACTGTACAAACTCAGATTCTGTTAATTAATGAAAGTAATACTGAAAAACCTAGTTCCCTAAAATCTTAGGTTGTCACAACTTTGCTGTTTGAAAATGTATTAGTAATAATGGAATATTCCATTCTTGCCTGGAAGCAGACTTGATTTCTAATACAGTTGCAGAGCTTCAGATACAGAGATTTGGGATACACCATTTCCCATTTATCTTAATTCTGTAGTTTCCAAGGAGACAGGACCCTGGGTCTACTGCTCAGCCTAGTGCTGATGTTTACCTATTTTACATAAGCCCTGCTCTACTCTAAGACCTTCAAACAGTGGCTTCATTTACACTGTGCTTATACTCTTCTCCCCTGATCCAAAGTTTGGTAGTTCCCCTTACCCGTAGTGGTTTCTGGTTTCACTTTCCACAGTCTGTTATCCATTGCTGCTGTCAGTTACAGTCAGGAAGCAGGTTCTCCTTCTGACGAATCAGCAGAAGGTCAATAGTAGCCTAACGCTGTCACAATCCTGCGTCACAATGCCTGTGTCATTCACATTTCAGCTCATCACTAGGCATTTTATCTCATTATCACAAGAAGGGTAAGTACAGTACAATAAGATATTTTGAAAGAGAGCTGCAGAGGGAAGTACCACATTCACATAAAATAGTATATTGTTATAATCGTTCTATTTTATTGTTAATCTCTTACTGTGCTTATTTTAGAAATTAAACTGTATCATAAGTATATATGGGGAAAAATAGTGAAAATGGGGTTCAGTACTATCTATGGTTTCAGGCATCCACTGGGGTTCTTGGAACATATCCCCTATAGATAAGGGGGGAATACTGTAACACTGTCACTTCCTTTGTTTGCTGAGTTGCCCCATGGTTACTCTAGTATGCAGTATCTCTTGCTGTAGCAATTTAATAAACTTAACTTTGTATGATTACAGGGATATTCCCAGTGGTGTTTTTCATATGGGCTTTGTCACTTTCTGCTCTAAGCATTTATTAAAATATTTGTCCCAATACAAATAGTTTTTTTCCCTAAGAGGACCTATCTTTCATTGTAATAGGACTTCTTTGAAGGCAAGGAATTTTGTTTTCTTCACTACTGTAAGAGCAGTGCTTAGGACATGTTGAAAGAATGAATGTGAATTCTCTTAACAGCCTTTAAAGTGATAAAATGATCTCCATATTCTTGTATAGAAAACTACGATAGCTCATTTCAGCTTCCCTTGAGACCTATCTTGGGTTTTAGAATCAGAAAGACCTGGTATAGACCCCATCTTAGTTCGAGTTGCTCTAACAAAATATAGACTGGGTGACTATAAATAGCATAAATATATTGCTCAAAATTCTAGAGACTGGGAAATGTAAGTTTAGGGGGCCAGCGTGGTTGTGTTCTGGTGAATACCTGCTTCGTCATTGTTGACTATGATTTTTTCCTTGTATTTACACATGGCAGAAGGGCAAAAGAGCTCTCTGTGGTCTCTTAGAGGAAAATAAATGCCATTTATGGGACTTCCTCCCTCATAATCTAATTACCTCCCAAATGCCCTTTTATTACTTTGGGAATTAGGGTTTCAATATAGGAATTTTCTGGGGGGATATATTGAAGTCTATAGCACACTACCATTCCAACATTGAACTACTCTATGATTTTGGGTAAGTTATTTAACTTCTTTATGCCTTGATTGTTTTCAGCTTTAAAGTGAGGATGACGCTACCTATCTGGTAGGTGAGGACTAAATGAAGTGATTTATACAAAGTGCTTATCATAGAATATGATACATGATAAATGCTCAGTAAACATCCACTAATATTTTTCTTTTTTTATTTTAATTTTTTTAATTTATTTATGATAGTCACACACACACACACAGAGAGAGAGAGAGAGAGAGAGAGAGAGAGAAAGAGAGAGAGAGAGGCAGAGACACAAGCAGGCTCCATGCACCGGAAGCCCGACGTGGGATTCGATCCCGGGTCTCCAGGATCGCGCCCTGGGCCAAAGGCAGGCGCCAAACAGCTGAGCCACCAGGGATCCCACTAATACTTTTCATTTTAATTCTCTTTGGCCTTCATCTTTTCAGATCCTGGGGACTTATATATCTCTGGGCCTCTGCTACTAATCAGCACTAAATTTCATTTTGTTCTGTAGTAAAGTAACATGTATATCTTCTTTGTCTAGTTGTAAACTCTAAGAGGGCAAGGTCCATGCATTATTTATGTATGTATCATTTTAGATAAATATATCTGTATATTGCCTGCACAAAGTAGGCACTCTAAATATTTGTGTTTGGAAAATTTGCCTGGAAAGGAGACTTTAGTTAAATGTGTGGAGCCAGACCTGGTTGTTGAATGCAGTGCATGCATCAAGTGGTAGATGATTATGATACAGCATTAATAGCTTCTTTTCTGAGTAGTTTCAGAATGTAGCAACTAAAGAGGAGGAACAGAGGCAATGAAGGAGCTTTTCTGAGTGCTGTGTTCCATGCTGAGTGTGTATTTGAATGACCCAGGGAAAATGAGAGGGGCCAAGGAAACAGGTGTGGATAAACTTGGTCATTTAATTCCTATATTTCTCAGGAATTGCCACTTGAGTCCAGTTTAGCAATTTGGAGTAGCAGGTGAGTTATGTGTAACTAATCTGTAACTAGAGACCATTGTGCTAAGGTGTACTGGAGTTTTGCTCTCCTGGTGACCAGGGTGGGATGGGATCCAAGACCCCTTTGTCTTATAGTCCCTCTGGAGGGCTAACACAATAGGCAGAGGCAGCTGTACTTTGACTGTTGGACAGGCTGAGTGCTCAGTGGGCTCTCCACTTGCGGGTGTATTTATGGCAACTGCTATCTTGGCCCTCTTATACATGTACTCTAGTGCAGGGCTGAGAAAGGGGGACAAAGCCAAGACCTAGGGGATGGTAATATGGCAGAGTTTCTCCAACATCCTTTTCCCTTACAAATTCACTCTTTTTGGCTTTTTCCCCCTTTTCCCAGTGTCCTAATCCTATCTCTTTAGTATTCTTCAGGAGGTTATATTTGATAATTACTAAGATCCCTTTGAGCTTATGATGAGCTAATAAACAATCTCTAAGAGGGAAACGCCCCAATTTGTAATATTTGCTGATTTCTGTGGTATAAATATTTCCATCAAGGTGGATTTCAAATTACTAACTTGTAGTCACTGAATGTGGGGTTGGGAGATATGGATAATTGGCTCTTTGAACCAGTTTGTGCTGGGTCCAGCATCCTATTGCCTTCAGCTCTGACATTTTATTACTGTGTAGTCTTGACCCTTTTCTTCTCCATTCCCCATACAACACACATGCAACAGGCATGATAGCAGAATTATACTACAAAGCTCCTTCTCGTACTCAAAATTGGGTCAAAAATATGAAAGTATTTCTTGCAGACTTAGTATAAATATACTATCATGTCAAGGTTGTGTCAAGGATGGGTGCTGGCTGCTAATTTTTAGTAGTAATTAGGCCAGAAGCAGTAGGAAGGACTGTGGTTTTGTGGTTCTGTAAGACTCTCTGAATTGACGAGAACCTTTCTGAAAGGCAAACTTCAGCTATGTTGATGGTAGGTCCCCTGAGCCATGTCTTATTTTTTTTTTTGAGCCATGTCTTATAATAGAGTTGCCTATCCATTAGTTATGGAAAAGCTGACAGAGAACAGTATTATCAAAATATAAACAAGTACTATATTATTCACTCTTGTATTTCACCTTTTGTCCATGCCTTCACAACATACATAAAAAAATGCCTCCTGTCACTTTTTTTTTAAATTTTTATTTATTTATGATAGTCACAGAGAGAGAGAGAGAGAGGCAGAGACATAGGCAGAGGGAGAAGCAGGCTCCATGCACCGGGAGCCCGACGCGGGATTCGATCCTGGGTCTCCAGGATCACGCCCTGGGCCAAAGGCAGGCGCCAAACCGCTGCACCACCCAGGGATCCCTCCTGTCACTTTTTAATTTAGCAATTTCTGCTGCCAGCAGAAGCTTCTGCAAATTGAGTGTGTTTACCCTAGCTTGGAAGACAATGATGAATTAAAAGAGCTATGCTTGCTTGCAATTGGTCCAGGTAGGGGAAGAAGACCACTAGAGCTGAGCTTGGCCGGAACTGCTTAATATATGTGAGGTTTGGCCCTATTTCCTTCAGCTTTCATAGGTATCTCCTGCCCATTCTCTAGCCTCTGCCCAGCTGCTTCATGCAGTCCTTCCAAATACAAGTTATTTGTTTTTCAACCCCTCCCTTTTTAAAAATAGAGTATTACTCATTTTGTTTTTATCTGCAGTTTCCTTGTATTGGCATTTAAGGCTTTGCATTCTTGGCCTGAGTACTGTATAAGTGATGAGATGTTCTTCTCAGGGTATATGGAGTCATGTGATATCCTTATGTCCATGTTCATTATGATAAGTGTACTCTTAATCCTCTTCACCTATTTCAAATCATTAAGAAATTTGTAGCATACTGTAAACATCAGAGACTATAAATTCCACATGCAATAGCATACCATTTAAAGTTTCTAACTTCAGATCTCCAACCTAACTTTCTAGATTCATCTATTATCTATCTATCTATCTATCTATCTATCTATCTATCTATCTATCTGTCTATCTATCTAATTTGAGAGAGAGAGAGAGAGAGAGAGAGAGAGAAGGGGCAGAGGGAAAGGGAGAGAGAAGCTTAAGCAGACTCCACACTGAGTGCAGAGCCCCGTGTGGGGCCTGATCTCATGACCCTGAGATCACAATCTAAACCAAAACCAAGAGTCTGACAACTGACTGCACCACTCAGGAGCCTCAACCTTTTTTTAAATTTTATTTTAAATCTAGTATCCTTAACATACAGTGTTATATTAGTTTGAGGTATACCATAGAGTGATTTAACAATTCTATACATTACTTAGTAATCATCAAGATAAATGTACTCTTAATCCCCTTTACCTATTTCACTCATCCCCCACTGACTTCACCTCTGGTACCCATCTGTTTCTGTAATTAAGAGCTCTTTATTAGTTTGTCTCTCTTTTTTTCCCCTTTGTTCATTTGTTTTGCTTCTAAAATTTCACATGAGTGAAATCATATGCTATTTGTCTTTCTCTGACTTAATTTGCGTAGCATTATACTCTCTAGCTCCAGGCACATCATTGCAAATGGCAAGATTTCATTCTTTTTAATGGATGAATAATATTCCATAGTGGAATAATACTCCACATATATATTTTTTTAAAAAATATTTTATTTACTTATTTTAGAGAGAAAGAGAGCACAAGTGGTGGAAAGGGGAGAGAATCTCAAGCAGGCTCTGCACTGAGCACAGAGCCTGACATGGGGCTTGATCTCATGATCTCATGAGATCATGACCTGAGCTGAAACCAAGACTTGGACATTCAAGCAACTGAGCTAGCTACCCAGGTGCCCCTATACCATATCTTCTTTATCCATTCATCTATTGCTGGGACACTTGGGATGTTTCCATATCTTGCTATTGTAAATAATACTTATAAACATAGGGGTGCATGTATCCCTTTGAATTAGTGTTTTTGTGTTCTTTGTGTAAATATCCAGTTGTGCTATTACTGGATCATAGGATAGTTCTATTAACTTTTTGAAGAACCTCCATACTGTTTTCCTGAGTTGCTGCATCAGTTTGCATTCCTACCAACAGTGAAGCAGGGTTCCTTTTTTCCCCACATCTTTATTAACACCTGTTGCTTCTTGTGGTTTTGATGTTAGCCACACTGACAGGTATGAGGTGATATCTCATTGTAGTTTTGATTTGCATTTCCCTGATGGTAAGTGCTAATGAACATCTTTTCATGTGTCTGTCAGCCATTTGGATGTCTTTGGAGAAATGTGTGTTCATGTCTTGTGCCCATTTTTAATTGAATTATTTGCTTTTTGGTTACTGAGTTTTAGAAGTTTTCTATATAATTTGAAGACTAACTCTTTATTGCATATATTATTTGCAAATATCTTCTCCCATTCTGTATGTTGCCTTTTAGTTTTATTGATTCCTTCACTGTGTAGAAGCTTTTTATTTTGATATAGTATCAGTAGTTTATAGTTGCTAATGTTTCCCTTGCCTCAGGAAAACATCTTGAAAAAAGTTGCTAAAGTCAAGGTCAAAGGAGTTACTGCTTGTGTTCTCTTCTCTTAAATCCATTTTGAATTTAGTTTTGTGTTTGGTATAAGAAAGTGGTCCAGTTTCTTTCTTTTGCATACTGCTGTCCAGTTTTCCCAACACCATTTGCTGAAGAGACTGTCTTTTTTCCCATTGGGTGTACTTTCCTGCTTTGTTGAAGATTAATTAAGTGGTGAGAGTGGACATCCTTGTCTTGTTCCTGACCTTAGGGGAAAAGCTCTCAGTTTTTTTCCCATTAAGGATGATGTTAGCTGTGGGTTTTTCATATATGGCCTTTATTATGTTGAGGTATGTTCCCTTGAAACATACTTTGTTGAGGGTTTTTTATCATGACTGGATGTCATACAGTGTCAAATGCTTTTTCTGTGTCTACTGGAATGATCATATGGTTCCTATCCTTTTTCTTATTGATGTGATGTATCATGTTGATTGATGTGCAAATATTGAATCACACTTGAAACTCAGGATAAATTCCACTTGATCATGATGGAAGATTTTTTTTTTATGACGGAAGATTTTTTAAATGTATTGTTGAATTTGATTTGCCAGTATTTTTTGAGAATTTTTTTATTTGCTAGTGTTTTATTGAGGATGTTTGCATCTGTGTTCATCAGGAATATTGGCCTGTACTATTCTTTTATTGTGGTGTCTTTATTTGGTTTTGGTATCAAAATAATGCTGGGCTCATAGAAATGAATTTGGAAGTTTTCCATCCTTTTCTAATTTTGGAATAGTTTGAAAAGAATTAACTCTTTTAAATATTTGATAGAATTAGTCTGTGATGCCATCTGGGCCTGGACTTTTGTTTGTTAGGAGTTTTTTGATTCCTGATTCAGCTTCTTTTCTGGTTATTGGTCTGTATAAATTTTCTATTTCTTCTTGTTTCAGTTTTGGTAGTTTCTGTGTTTCTAGTAATTTATTTATTTCTTCTTGGGTGTCCAGTTTGTTTTATAGTTTATAGTTTTTCATAATTATAATTGTATTTCTGTGGTAGTTATGTCACCTCTTTCTTTTGTAATTTTTATTTGGGTCCTTTCTCCTTTTTTCTTGGTAAGTCTGGCTAGAAGCTTATCAATTTTATTGATTTTTTTTTCAAATAACTATCTCCTGGTTTCATTGATCTGTTGTGTTTTTAGATTCTGTATCACTTATTTTTGTTCTAATATTCATTATTTCCTTTCCTCTTTTAGGTTTTGTTTGTTGTTATTTTTCTAGCTCCTTTAGGTGTAAGATTAGGTTGTTTATTTGAGATTTTCTTCTTAAGATAGGCCTGTATTGCTATAAGCTTCCCTTTTAGGATCACTTTGGCTGCATCCTAGAGGTTTTGGACCATTATGTTTTAATTTTCATTTGTTTCCATGTACTTTTTAATTCTTTGATTTCCTGGTTGACCCATTCATTGTCTAGTAGCATGTTATTTAACCTCCAGGTATTGTGGTTTTCCCAGAATTTTTCTTGTGGTTGACTTCTATTTTCTTCATAACATTTTGGTCAGAAAAGATGCATGGTATGTATGGCTTTGATCTTGAATATTTTGAGGCTAGTTTTGTTGGATAAGATGTGGTCTATTTTGGAGAATGTTCCATGTGCACTTGAAAAGAATGTGTATTGTTTTAGAATGCAGTGTTCTGATATAAATGGGGTGTTAAAGTCCCTATTATTGTATTATTATCAATTAGTTCATTTATGTTTGTTATTAACTCTTTTGCGCATTTGGTGTATAAATATATACAGTTGTTATATCTTCTTGTTGGATTGTCTCCTTTATTATTATATAGTATCCTTCTTTGTTTCTTGTTACAGTATTTGTCTTAAAGTCAATTTTATCTAAGTATTGCTACTGTTTTTTTTTTGATATCCATTTGTATTATAGATGTTTCTCCATACCCTCTCTTTCAACCTGCAGATGTCTTTAGGTCTAAAATGGGTCTCTTGTGGGTTGCCAGGGTGACTCAATCCGTTAAGCATCCAGCTCTTGGTTTCAGCTCAGGTCATGATCTCCTGGGCGGTGGGATCAAGCCCTATGTTAATCTCTGTGTCTGTTTCTCTCCCTCTGCTCTTCCCCAGTTCTCTCTCTCTCTCTCTCTCTCTCTCTCTCTCTCTCATAAATAAATAAATAAATAAATAAATAAATAAATAAATAAATAATCTTAAAATAAAATGAGTCTCTTGTAGGCAGCATGTAGATGGGTCTTACTTTTTTTTTTTTTAGAGATTTTATTTATTCATGAGAGACACAGAAAGAGAGGCAGAGACATAGGCAGAGGGAGAAGCAGGCTCCCCGTGAAGAGCCTGATGTGGGACTCGATTCCGGATTGATGATTACACCCTGAGCTGAAGGCAGAAGCTCAACTGCTGAGCCACTCAGGTGTCCCAGGTCTGATTTTTTTTTAAGAGACTTTTTTTTTCTCGTCCTCCTCCTCCTCCTCCTCCTCCTCCTCCTCCTCCTCCTCTTCTTCTTTTTCTTCTTCTTCTACTTTCTTCTTTCTTCTTTTTCTTCTTTCTTCTTTTTCTTCTTTCTTCTTTTTCTTTCTTCTTCTTCCTTCTTCTTCTTCCTTCTTCTTCTTTCTTCTTCTTTCTTCTTCTTCTTCTTCTTCTTTTCTTTCTTTCTTTCTTTCTTTCTTTCTTTCTTTCTTTCTTTCTTTCTTTCTTCTTCCTTTTCTTTTTTTTTTTTAAGTAAGCTCTGCATCTGACTGAGCTAGCCAGGTGCCCCAACTGGTTTTTCTTTTTACCCATTCTATCATCCTATGTCTTTTGATTGGAGCATTTATTACATTTACATTCAAAGTAATTGATAGATATGAATTTATTGCCATTTTATTACTTATTTTGTGGTTGTTTCTGAAGATTTTCTCTGATCCTTCCTTGTCTTTCTATCTTTCATGTTTTGTTGATTTTCTTTAGTGATATATTTGGATTTCTTTGTCTTTGTTCTCTGAATGTTTATTAGTGGTTTTTGATATATGGTTACCATTAGGTTTGTATAAACCTCTTTGGCATATATTAGTCTATATTAAGTTAATGGTGGTTTAAGTTTGAACACGTTCTTCTCCCCTTCACATGTTTCAGGTAAATTTGTTTATATTTTATATCCTTTTTGGGGAGTTCCCTGACTGATTTTTTTTAACAGAAATTTTAATTTTTGCTGTATTAAATTGATGGTCATTTTTTTTGTATTTGTCTATAATTTATTATTTCTAAAAATATATTCTATAATTAACCTTATGGTCCCTCTACCTTTTACACAACGTGGCAACCTCTGTTGACATAGATAGGAAAATCTCATATATAGTGTGAAAATAAAGAGCACGTTCATATGATACTTTTTGGCAAAGACCCAATAAAAAACTTTTTTTTGATAATTCTTCATATGCTTTATTATGTATAATATATACAATTGTATGTAAACATTTTTTATTGGAGTTCAATTTGCCAACACATAGCATAACACCCAGTGCTCATCCCATCAAGTGCCCCCGTCATTTTTGTTTGAACCCATTCTTTACTCCTCCCCTCCTCATGTTTTAAGTATACACTGTCATATTTTATATCCTTTTATGTTGTGAATCCCTTGACTGATTTTTTAAAATAGAAATATTTTTTTTCTGCTTTTGTGTTTCCTACCTTTATAGTGTTACTTTTGGTCTCTCCTTTCTAGTAAGAGTCCTCTTTAATACTTCTTGCAGGGCTGATTTAGTGGTCACAAGCTCCTTTAGTTTTTGATTGTCTGGGAAACTGTTTATCTCCCCTTCTATTCTGAGTGGTAACCTTACTGGATAGAGTGCTCTTGGCTGAGATTTTTCCCATTCAGCACTTTGCAAGCCATAAGGGAGCAGCATAATAAATTCAAAGTTTCTGTTGAGAAATCTCCAGGCAGCCCTATGTGTTTTCCCTTGTAGTTATGGACTTATATTATTTTGCTGCTTTTAAGATATTTTTTCACTACATTTTACAAATTTAATTACAGTGTCTTGGTGTAGGTCAGACTGCCTTTGTTGATTTTTGATAGGAGCTCTCTGTGCCTCCTAGATCTGGATATCTCTTTCCTTCACCAGGTTAGGGAAGTTTTCAGCTATTATTTCTTCAAATAAATGTCCTGCCCCCTTTTCTCTCTCTTCTTCTGAGACTCCTATAATATGAATGTTAATTACATTTGATGGAGTCACTGAGTTACCTAAAGCTATTCTTGTTTTGTGTAATTCTTCTTTCTCTCTTTTGCTCAGTTGGATTATTTTCCATTACTGTCTTTTAGGACACTAGTTTGTTCCTCTGCTTCCTCCTTCCTATTATTCATTCCATCAAGTGGATTTCTCATTTCATTTATTGACCCCCCCTTTTTT
Organism: Canis lupus dingo; assembly: GCF_003254725.2. Taxonomy (NCBI): domain Eukaryota; kingdom Metazoa; phylum Chordata; class Mammalia; order Carnivora; family Canidae; genus Canis; species Canis lupus. The sequence goes on along the minus strand of NC_064281.1, from coordinate 100,795,548 downwards.
TTTCTCTGCTATGTTCTTCCTTATCTCTGTGTTAGGGTCTCACTCTTTTCTTCTACTCTTCTCTTAAGCCCAATGAGTATTATTATGATCATTGCTTTAAATTCTTTCTCAGGCATGTAACTCATATCTATGTTGCTTAAATCTCTGGATTCACCTTGTTCCTGTTCCTTTATTTGGGATAAATTTCTCTATCGCCTCATTTTGTCTGTCTCTCTGTGTCTGTTTCTTTGTCCTAAGAAAGTCACCTATGTCTTCTGCTCTTAAAAGTAGTGACTTTATGAACAGGAGGTCCTGGAGTGACTGCAGTACAGTGTCATTGTTCATTAGAATCTGGCTCCTCACGAGAGTTGCTTATGCCCCATTGTTGTGTCTGAGTCACTTTTTTTTAAGTGCAGTAATCTGCCCTGCCCTTCTGTCTACTATTGGCTGTGCTTGCTCCCTGTGTGTTAGTGGGGTCCAGGCAGGCCAGCTCTGAGGTAGCCCACTGAGGAACTTGGGAGAGTTTGGTGATGTTAGCAAAATTTTGTGGTGGGCCATTTGTCCTATGCTGGATCCCTGAAAGTGCTATGTCAGCTGCGGTCTGTATGCTGGAGTGGCTGAGGGGTGCAAGGCTGGTGTGGCATGTGAGGATACTTGGTGTAGCTTAGCCTGGTATAAGACAGTGGCTGTGGATGCACAGTTGGGTTCTGTGCAGCAGCTGGGCAGGGCACATGATGGCAGCTGTGAGCCTAGGGGCTGGTTGTGGCACATGATGGTGGCTGGGGGCACATGGGTGGGCATTGCAGCTGGGCATGGTGTGTGGCAGCAGGTATGCACCTGGAGGCTGGGTGGCACATGTGCAATTTTGACAAAATTTGACCTGAACCCTGGGCCAAGGCTGCAAGTATCTGTGCAGCCCTGCTTCCTGTGTTTATGCTGGGGAGCAGGAGAGGAAAATGCTACCTGCCAGCTCCCTTGTTTTCAAAGAAGTCAAGAAGTCCCCCAACATGTTCCAAAATAAGTTGAGCAGATCTATTTATTTGCCCTCCCCCCACCCATTGTATAAACTGCCATTTTTATGTTGCCTCTCCGCACAGGCTGCTGTCTCTTTAGAGGGTGGTGATCCTGCTATCACTTGCCTTCTTAGCTTGCCTGGTGCTAAGTCAGCTAACTTTTAAAGCTCTAGGCTCCAAGTCCCACTTTTATAAACTCATGTAATTTAGCCCCTCTGGTTTTAAAGCCAAAATTTATGGGGATAAGTCTTCCCCATGTGCAAGGGCCCATTTCTCTGCCTTTTTTTCCACATGCACAGTTCCCTCCCCCCTGTGGGCAACCTCCTTCTGCCTTTCTGACCTTCCTAATCTTTCAGATGCAACTTCTCTGTACTTAGTTGTGGAGTTTGTTCTGCCAATCTTCAGATTGCTCTCTGGCCTTTTTTTGACTTGGATGTGGATGATATCTAGTTGTCAACATGGGACCAGGTGAACTCAGAGTCCTCATGCTTTGCCATCTTTCCAAGCTCCCCAATATTCCAATGCAACAGTTAAAAAAAAAAGATTTTATTTAAGAGAGAGAGAGAGGGAGAGAAAATTTCAAGCAGACTTCATGCTGAGCATGGAGCCTGACGTGGGACTCAATCTCGTGACCCTGAGATCACAGCCTCAGCTGAAATCAAGAATTGTATCACTTAACCAACTGAGCCTACCCAGGTACCCCTCCAATGCAACAGTTTTAAATATAATATGTGTTAACACTTTCCTCATCACTTTTTTTAGTTCAATAAACAAATGAGAAATCAAACTTGGATTTTTTTTTTTTTTAGCATTTTCAAATTCGTACATTGTAAATAGTTCCCTCTATGGTGGATGTCAACTACAATTGTGATGTTACTGAATGAGGAGTTGGAAGAGATGTGTAGCAACACACTGTTATAGGGTGTTTCCACCTTATACAGATTATAGATGTAAATAACCTCAAGGGCATAGAGAATAAAAAAATATAGTCTGAGAATTAGGAAATGATATCTTTTGAATATTTTCTTTAGTTTTAATATAATTTAATTTTAGATATATGTAATTTTTACTAATGGCTGTATTTAACAACCAGCTCACAAAATTTCTGAAGATTTAACAATTAGCTCTCATGAGCTGGGTTGGGACAACTTGAGCACATTTGTACCCAACTGAACTTTTGCAGGACCTAGTATGGGTTAGACACTGCATGTGTAGCTTCCAAGATTCCTTAGTTCTCAGCAGTTTTAATAATAATGGTACATAATTCAATACTACTGGCTCTTGCTCCACCTGCTTCTTGCAGGATCCTAGTTCTCTGTTGTGTCTCTTAAACTTTTCTTGAAGCTCCTAGCTGGTATTTCCCCTGTGATCATGAACAAGTCTGTCATATGTTGTTGGTGCTTTGCAGCACATTAACTAGGTATTCGTCTGTTCTTATTATCTCCCATTAAGGCTATTTCTTGGGTGCTGCCTCTACTCTGCTGAACTCAAGTGTCTTCTCCTGACCTTGTGGCTCTTCTTCTGGTTATTGACAACAGAGCACAGGACTGACCACACATGGTGCCAGAGCATCTAGATAATTTGTCTTAAGGTAGGGGAGAATGTATCTCTCTTGCTTTGTGTTATATTGTTTTGGAAGAGGTCCTCAAGCTGGACTTTTTTTGACTGATCTTTCATTTCAGAATAGTTTTTAGATTTATTTTTTTTCTAAAATTTTGTATATATTTTTTATTGGAGTGCAATGTGCCAACATATAGTATAAAACACAGTGCTCATCCTGTCAAGTACCCTCCTCAGTACCTGTCACCCAGTCACCCCATCCCCTTGCCCACCTCCCCTTCCACTACCCCTTGTTCATTTCCCAGAGTTAGGAGTCTCTCATGTTCTGTCACCCTCACTGATATTTCCCACTCATTCTCTCTCCTTTCCCCTTTATTCCCTTTCACTATTTTTTATGTTCCCCATATGAATGAAACCATATACTGTTTGTCCCTCTCCGATTGACTTACTTCACTCAGCATAATACCCTCCAGTTCTATCCACGTTGAAGCAAATGGTGGATATTCATCATTTCTAATGGCTGAGTAATATTCCATTGTATACATAGACCACATCTTCTTTATCCATTCATCTTTTTTTTTCCAGAGAGAAAAAATGTTTATATTGACAAAAGACACCATATTCAGAGTCTGAATGCATGTAATACAATAAAAAATTTTGCACTGTTTAACAAAAGATATCTAGATATGGATACATACATACCCACATATGATTTTAATGCCTTAAAGTCAGTAAGAAAAATACAGTGAATAAAATAAAGTGTGCAAAAGATAGGAATATATAAGTCACAAAGAGCACCATGAAAATACAAAGACATATGACAATTGCAACAACACTGCTAATAAGATCCTAATTCATAGAAGGCTTTTTTTTATAATAAATTTATTTTTTATTGGTGTTCAATTTGCCAACATACAGAATAACACCCAGTGCTCATCCCGTCAAGTGCCCCCCTCAGTGCCCGTCACCCATTCACCCCCACCCCCCACCCTCTTCCCCTTACACCACCCCTAGTTCATTTCCCAGAGTTAGGAGTCTTTATGTTCTGTCTCCCTTTCTGACATTTCCCACACATTTCCTCTCCTTTCCCTTATATTCCCTTTCACTATTATTTATATTCCCCAAATGAATGAGAACATATAATGTTTGTCTTTCTCCGATTGACTTATTTCACTCCACATAATACCCTCCAGTTCCATCCATGTTGAAGCAAATGGTGGGTATTTGTCGTTTCTAATGGCTGAGTAATATTCCATTGTATACATAGACCACATCTTCTTTATCCATTCATCTTTCGATGGACACCAAGGCTCCTTCCACAGTTTGGCTCTTGCGGACATTGCTGCCATAAACATTGGGGTGCAGGTGTCCCAGCATTTCACTGCATCTGTATTTTTGGGGTAAATCCCCAGCAGTGCAATTGCTGGGTTGTAGGGTAGCTCTATGTTTTATTCTTTAAGGAACCTCCACACAGCTTTCAAGAGTGGCTGTACCAGTTCACATTCCTACCAACAGTGCAAGAGGGTTCCCCTTTCTCCACATCTTTTCCAGCATTTGTTGTTTCTTGTCTTGTTAATTTTCCCCATTCTCACTGGTGTGAGGGGGTATCTCATTGTGGTTTTGATTTGTATTTCCCTGATGGCAAGTGATGCAGAGCATTTTCTCATGTGCCTGTTGGCTATGTCTATGTCTTCCTCTGTGAGATTTCTGTTCATGTCTTTTGCCCATTTCATGACTGGATTGTTTGTTTCTTTGGTGTTGAGTTTGATAAGTTCTTTATAGATCTTGGAAACTAGCCCTTTATCTGATACATCATTTGTAAATATCTTCTCCCATTCTGTAGATTGTCTTTTAGTTTTGTTGACTGTATCCTTGGCTGTGCAAAAGCTTCTTATCTTGATGAAGTCCCAATAGTTCATTTTTGCTTTTGTTTCCCTTGCCTTCATGGATGTATCTTGCAAGGAGTTGCTGTGGCCAAGTTCAAAAAGGGTGTGGCCTGTGTTCTCCTCTAGGATTTTCATGGATTGTTGTCTCACATTGAGATCTTTCATCCATTTTGAATTTATCTTTGTGTCTGGTGTAAGAGAATAGTCTAGTTTCATTCTTCTGCATGTGGCTGTCCAATTTTCTCAGCACCATTTATTGAAGAGACTGTCCTTTTTCCAGTGGGTAGTCTTTCCTGCTTTGTCGAATATTAGTTGACCACAGAGTTGAGGGCCCATTTCTGAGTTCTCTATTCTGTTCCGTTGATCTATGTGTCTGTTTTTGTGCCAGTACCACACTGTCTTGATGATCACAGCTTTGTAGTACACCTTGAAATCCAGTATTGTGATGCTCTCAGCTCTGGTTTTCTTTTTTAATACTCCCCTGGCTATTTGGGGTCTTTTCTGATTCCACACAAATCTTAAGATGATTTGTTCCAACTCTCTGAGGAAAGTCCATGGTATTTTGATAGGGATTGCATTAAGTGTGTAAATTGCCCTGGGTAGCATAGACATTTTCACAATATTAATTCTTGCAATCTATGAGCATGGAATATTTTTCCATCTCTTTGTGTCTTCCTCAATTTCTTTTAGAAGTGTTCTATACATTTTAGTGTATAGATCCTTTACTTCTTTGGTTAGGTTTATTCCTAGGTATCTTATGCTTTTGGGTGCAATTGTAAATGGGATTGACTCCTTAATTTCTCTTTGTTTAGTCTCAGTGTATAGAAATGCCACTGATTTCTGGGCATTGATTTTTGTATCCTGCCACACTGCCGAATTGCTGTATGAGTTCTAGCAATCTTTGGGTGGAGTTTTTTGGAGTTTTTAGATTTCTAGAAAAGTTGAGAAGATAGTACATACAGGGAGTTGTCATATACCTTATGGTTAGTCTCCCCTCTTGTTAATATCTTATATTAGTATAGTACATTTGTCACAATTAATGGATCAACATTAATGCATTATTATTAACTAAAGTTCACACTTTGATTTCTTCTGTTTTTCCTAATGGCCTTTTTCTGTTTGAATATTCCGTTCAGGATTCACAGTACATTTAATAGTCATATTTCCTTTGATTCCTCATGGCTGTGACAGTTTCTAAGACTTCTTATGTTTGATGACCCTGGAGGTTTTGAAGAGTACTGGTTAAACGTTTCATAGAATGCCCTTCAATTGTGATTTCTCTAATATTTCTCTCATGGGGATGCCTGGGTGGCTCAGTGGTTGAGTGCCTGCCTTCAGCCCAGGGTGTGATCCTAGAGTCCTGGGATCGAGTCCCACATCAGGCTCCCTGCATGGAGCCTGCCTCTCTCTCTGCCTATGTCTCTGCCTCTTTCTCTCTGTGTCTCTCATGAATAAATAAATAAATAAATAAAAATCTTTAGAAAGAAATAATATTTCTTTCACTGTTAGACTTGAGTTATAGGTTTTGGGGAGGAAGATCACACAGGTAAAGTGCCATTCTCATCACATTGTATCAAGGGTACCTACTGTCAATGTCACTTATCACAGTTGTTATAGAACTTGATTATCTGGCTGAGGCAGTGTTTGTCAGGTTTCTCCATTGTACAACTACTATTTTTAAAAAACACCTTTCTGTACTCTTTGAAAGGAAGTAGCTATGCATAGCCAATGTTTAAGGAATGGGGAATGTCTTGAAGATGGAGTATTTACATAAATTATTTGGAATCCTTTGTGCAGGAGATTGGTCTCTTCTCGCCATTTGTTTATTTATTCAACTATTTATATTGGTAGGACTCGTGGATATTTACTTTAAATTTCTAGGTTATAACCTAGTATAGTTAATGCTTATTATTCATGGATTCTGTGCTTTTTAATTTGCCTACTTGCTAAAATTTGTAACTCTTGAGTCAATACTTGTGGCACTTTCATTTTCATTTTCAGTTCTACCTTCTTGTTTCATCTCTCATACTATAAACAAGTACCCTTTTAATCATCTATTTAATGTCATGTTTTTCCCGGTTTTGTGGTTTTTTATTTGTGAATTCACTGGTTAAAATGTCCCTCAAGTTTAGTGCCAAAGTACTGACTTGTGTTCCTGAGTACAAGAAGGCTGTGATGGAGAAAATATATGTTAGATAGACCTTGTTCAGCCATGAATTATAGTGCTCTTGTCTATGAGTTCAGTGTTAATGATTCAACAATATATATTAAATAAGTTATCTTTAAACAAAAACCTGCATAAAACAAGGTTATATAGTGATCATTTAAAGAGAATGTTGTTATCAAGAGGCTTGTAGGAAGCTAACTCTGTATTTTCCTTAGGAACAGTGGTTCAGTATTTGCTAATGCAGTATTCATGGATAATTTGTAGAATGTAACTACCACAGGTAATGAGTGTAAACTTCTCTAGTGTTTTATTGATTTGTTGCTAAAATGGATACCACTCTAGCCATTGGAAGTTCTTTCATTTGACTCCTGCATCCCTTTGTCTCTTTAGTATAAATCTCTCATCAGTGCACGTGTGTGTGTGTGTGTGTGTGTGTGTGTGTGTGTGTGATTTTTTTTTTTTTTCAAAGCAGTTCCTTAATGTCTGGCAGTTCCTTAATTTTATGCCTCATGTGTAGAGTCAGCCTTTTTTTTCCAAGGATCCCTGCTTCCTTTTTGGAGAATGTTATTAGAAACTAAGATGTGAGCACTAGCTGTGCTTGTTGCTGTAAGGTGTCAGTGCTTCTAGACCCTCTTAGCTGACAGAGTAAAGAGATATGTGTGTCTATACTAACACATGTATATACATATATCTATAAATATTTCTACATGTAACCATATACATTTATATTAAACTAAACATCAGTCCCAGCTGTTGACTCTAACTTTATTATCATATGGATCATTTTAGCCTCTCCCCTTAATTATCTGTGACTTCCCATTCCAATGGCAAGATAACTGGCTTCCACCATCTACCATCCATTTGCTTAATTATTCAACCTAGTATTCATGTATAGTGGTATTAAAATTGTTAACCCATTGTCCTGTGGGAAACAACTTTCTCAAATGGAGTATGGTGCTTGTGTACAGTGCCTTTTGTCATTCGTCTTACTGTTTCCACTTACCTCCAAAGCTACTTAGCACCATTTTTTACCTCACAGCTTTTAATAATACACTTTAATGTACTTATCTGTTCCATTACTACCTATTTAGACATAAGTCATGTGGGATTGGCAATGAAACAAATCCAAGTGAGAGATACCCCATGGTACTCAGGATTCCTAAGCTATTTTACCCCTCCCAGTCCACCTACTGATTCTTAATCCCTCCTGTACCACAATTCTCCTTCAGGAGCTTCCCTCATTTTTGCAGGGCTGTTAAAGATTGTACCACATGTACCCAAACATGTCTGAGTCCTAATTAGATATATGCTGTGACCCCTGCTTTACATGCTTCATTTCATTTAATTTCACTTAATCCTCATACAGATAGTTTCTAAAATTTATAAAGTGCTTATTATTGTCAAGCACTTTTCTAGGTATATTAGAAGTATTGAAAAAAATTTTAAAAAAGAAGTATTGATTTGATTAGATTAGACCTCAAAAACCTATGAGATATTATCTGTTAATATTCTGACATTTTACTGATAGGAAACAAAGGTTCAGAGAGGTTAGGTAACTTGCTCAAGGTTATACACTTCAAAGTCTGTGCTCTTTCTGTTAAACCACACTGCCTCAAGTTACAAAGAATCTAGAGCTGCATCTCAATTAAAAAAAAAAAAAACTTCAGATGTTTTTTATTTTTCTTTTTTAGAGGACACTTTTTAGGAAGTAATGTCATTGCTGACAATGGGAAAACATAAGGAAATATAGATCCCACTGCAATGTATTTATTGTAAAATTTGTCAAACACCTTGGTAAATAGTTCTTGGCATTCCCAGACTCTTCAGCCTTGGTGACTGAGTAGAAAGTTCACAAAGAAAAGGAAAGGAAGGTTGTTGCAGATGACCAGAAACTATTTTCCTAGTTTTGTCCCTCTCCCATCCTTAGCTATTTTTGAGATGCAAACGTATTTCAATTCAATAAACATGTATTGAGTACTTACTTTGTGTGGGCACTGTTCTAGGTACTAGTGGGAAATAGAGAAATGAGCAAGGGATAGTTCTACAAGACAAGGAATTTTATCTTGGTGGGGAAGAACAACATGTATCTAAAATAAAATTTCAAATAATATGGAAAGGGAGTAACATTATCTGATCTTTCAAGCCTAACCCGCTCATTGGGGGCTTTATCTTTTGTGCTATGCTTTATTCATCGTAATATTAGAATGATTGTTGGCTGAGTACCAATGACCTGGGCCTCTTGGGAATATTCAGAGACCCAAAGCGAGGCCAGCCTGTAGTTTGAGAGTAGCTGTGGATAATCACATTATACAGAGCATTATAAATTGGCTCTGGGCCTTTGTAAAGGGTCAGTGGTCCGAGTCCAACAGACAGTCAGATATGGTGCTTTGTGCTTGCCTGGTTCCTGCTTAATGCTCAGTGAGGGATAGCCTCAGCTTTGCCTAATTTCTTTTTGGCTCCAGACCTCTCACCCCTCTTACAGGTTGGCATTTTGTGGCTTCCTTGCCATCCGCTCTTCCTCTCTCCAGTCTAATTAGTAGATTGGTGGGAGGTAGGCTCAGAAAGGGAAGGCTTTTCCCTGAGTACCCATTCTTTACAGCAATCCAGCCATTTGGGCTTTAATTGGCTTCAGAGGGCCCCTTAGTGCTTTGTCCTTTGTGCATCAGGATGTTAATTACTTAATAAACCAAATGGGAGTCTTTCAAAAATGCAATGTTAGCTCTTCTCTTTCTTAGAGCACAACTTGGGACAGGCTAGACTACTCCAGTCACTGTAAGAACCAGCCTAAGATAAACCTGGGAGGCTGCAAAAGTTTGTGTTGAGTGCTCTGAATTTAAGAATCCTCTTTCATAGTATGGCTTCTCTTGGGTCCCCAGGGCCCCTCCCTACAGCATCTCCCCTAGGCTTGCCCTTTCCATGCTGATCTGTGCTTTGACTCTTTTAGTATGTATGCTCTATATTTAATTTCAAGGAGGCCTGTTCACTTAATCTGACAAAGCAATTTATAGTAACATTAGTAGCCAACACTTAAAATGTAAGCCAACACAGTCATTTGGCTAAGTGCTTTATACAAATTTGTTATATCCTCCCACCAACCTCATAAGGTTGATTGTTCTTATTATACTCACTATACAGATGAAGAAATTAAGACCCAAAGAGTTTAAGTGACTTGTTTAAGATCACACAGCTAGGAAACAGTGGAGCTGGGATTTGAATCCAGTTGTCTTGACACTGGAGCCATGGTCAACAAACCACCAAATTGTAACACCAAGTGTGTTTCACTAATGACTTATAATGACATGGTTGCTATAGCATGTTTGCATACTTTCTCTAACCCTAGAGTGCCTATCCCTTTATTAAGCACCTACTTTGAACCAGATATTTGCATTTTAACAGTGGCATTTAAGGTCTCAATTCTTTTTTTTTTTAAGATTTGTATTTATTTGAAAGAGAGAGAACACAAACAGTAGGAGTGGCAGAGAGGCAGATTCCCCACTGAACAGGGAGTCTAATGTGGAGCTTGATCCCAGGATCCTGAGATCATGACCTGAGTTGAAGGCAGACACTTAACTGACTGAGTCACCCAGGTGCCCCATAATGTCTTAATTCTTACAAGTGACTAATGTAGGCATCATGAAAGGATTAAGGAACAATTAAGTGTTAAATTGCATAGTATTGATCATAAGTACACTGGTGTTTTAGTGGGTAGAACTGTGCTAGGTTTGGATAGGTAGAGATAAAGGAAGGGAAAAGCATTTTAACCAGGGGCAAATAACCCAGCAAGGCATAGAAATGAGAAGAAGGTGAAAAGGAAGGAATGAGATATAGTTGGGTAACACAGTGATTTTCAAGTGTTTGTGTAACTAGGATAGAACCTCTCAAACTCTATGGCCACAGCCCTTCCTGTTGTATCTGCCACTGAATATCTCTAGCAGAGAAAGCACATTGTCTTGTAATAATAGCTAACATTTATTGAGTGAAATAGTTCTACAACATTAATGAAACTTCATCAAATCCTCAAAACAACTTTATGAAACTGGAACTGTCTCCTTTTTTTTTCTGAGATAAGGAAACAGAGGTTCAGGGATACTAAAAAACTCGCCCAAGGTTACATAGCTAGTAAGAAGCAGAGCTGGAAGATAAACCCAGGTAGTCTGGCTCCAGAGAATGGATCTTAACTATAAAGCTATACTTTATATGTTTGGACAGTCCTACTCCTATTTAGGGTCTTGTAACCTCTTTGTAAGCTCCTACTCTGGTTTGTTAATACAGACCTTGTATTTGAAAGGACTGCTTTTGTCCTTCGTGCTTATGGCCTAGACCAGGAACTGACCAACTAGCTTCTTTGATTATTTTTTGTCTGGGGCCCAACCTTGGTTTTGTCTGTCATTGTCATCACCACTTTTACAAAATGCAACACATAAAAACAAAACTAAGGAAATAGGGCCCTTCCTCCTAAAGTCTAGAGCAGAGCTGGCCTTAACTGTCCTTGCTAGGCTTCTTTATCTTGGGCTTAGCCATGATCCTTTTGGGCCTTAACAAGTGATGAGCTCCTTCTATTAGATGCTTGAGGAGGAAGACTTAGTTCTAAGAGAGAAGCAATGGAAAAAGTAGTTTTCTTAGTCTACTTACATATATAATCCCTCCACCATAAATTGTACCTTCTAACATGGTGGACAGATTGGGTTTTGGGAGGCCATTTTGACTTTCAGCCTTATGTATTGTGGACTTAGAGAAGATGGAAAGAAAGCTTTGAGTTTTTCTTTGGCTGTAAGGCAAAGCCTCTACTACACCACAATTTATTGCTTTGTTACTCAAGAGGGTTAATAGTCTAGCCTGTGGCCACTCAGGAGTGTTGATCCTTCTTTTAATGAAATGAGATGGGAGGTTAGGCCCTTAAAACATTTGTGAAAGTCTCTTTCATGTGGGCCCCCTCCCCTAAGCTTCTGAATTTTGTCTGTACAGAGTATGCATTGTCCCAAAATGGGCCCTCACCCCGAAAAAGTCAACACTGAAACCCTCCTCCCATTATCAAATGTTTCCCTGTTCTAATGATAATTTAAATTTCTAAAAATTAGCAACAAAATCCCTTCCCCTTCAAAATGATCTCCGTTCTCATGTTTGCACAGAAATAGGCTTTATTTAAGAGGCAGTAGGTAGCCATTATAAGTTCTTAAGTAGCATGATGAAAATGGTGTTACAGGGGGATTGATCTGGTAATAGCATACTATTGCTGTAATAATACTATCCTAACACAGTTATTTCTCACACTATGATGCATTTGCCTCTTTACTTGTCTTTCTCCCTCAGTAGATTGTAAACTTGTGGGACAGTTACTTAGTCATCTCTACCTCTAGTGCCCAGTGCAGTGCTCATTGAATGAGAAGAGACCAGAGGCAGAAATACCAAGTAAGGATGTAAGAGTAGGGTAGAGGAGAGGGCTACTGAAGTAGTTCAGATATGTGAGGTGACAAGAGCCTGGATAAGGACAGGATGTGTGAGATACTTTGTAGGCAGATATGTCAGAATAATATGGATGAAGGGATGAAGATATAAGAGGATGACATGATTTGTAAGTTGGAGAATCAGAAAATAGTACTATTGGGTTTTAGGGAGACAGAAAAGAGTACCTCTTTGTTCCTCTTCTCAGCTCAGAACCAACTGAGAAATAAGACTCAGTAAATGAATGAGTATCAAAATGTGAGTACCCTGTGAATTATGCAGCTTTCTCCTTATAGTAATTGGTCTACCAGGAAAACTATAGCCTTCCCCTCAAGAAACATAGCTCATCCTGTAAGATTCTCAGTTGGCTGAGGGCAGCCTAAAACAACTCTCTCAGGGCAGGTATATCTGAAAGAGAAAGCTCCAGAATCTGGGTCATCTAACTTATTCTTCAATGAGCAAGAAAATAAATATTTGAGGATTTTCAGGTCACATGGTTGGTCCTGTCCTAACTACTTCCTCTGCTGTTGAGGTATGAAAGCATCCATAGGCATTAAGTAAAGGAAGAAGCATGGCGGGACACCTGGGTGGCTCAGTGGTTAAGTGTCTGTCTCCGGCTCAGGGCCTGATCCCAGGATCCGGAATCAAGTCCCGCATCAGGCTCCCTGTGAGGAGCCTGCTTCTCCCTCTGCCTGTGTCTCTGCTTCTCTCTCTCTGTCTCTGTCTCTCATGAATAAATAAATCTTAAAAAAAGGAACAAGCGTCGCTATATTCCAATAAAACTTTAGTAACAAAAGCAGGTGGTAGGCTGGATTTGGTTCATGGACTAGAGTCTACCAACCGTGGAACAGTGAACAGTTTCTTCATTATTCTCACAAATAAGTTAATTCATACCTTGGAGGAAAGGGAATGAAGGGTTGGAGACTGGCTATGTATATTAACCTAGTAGAAGCTTCCTCAGGGAAACCTGAAACCTGGGAAATGCTAGATCCCTTCTAACAGGCACTATTGACAAGAGTAACAGGAGAGAAGTTTGTGGAGTGATGCTAATCTTTGGAGATGTTGAATTTGAGGTGACAGTAGGACCAAAAAGTGGAGGTTACCTGTAGCCACAGGCATGTGGGGATCCAGCTTGTACTGACTTGGGAGAACCAATTGTGCCCATCTTTTTTTCAACTCTGTGTTCAGTGATCTCATCATGGTAGCTTAAAATTGGCCATGGTGGCAGTATGGATAGCATGGAAACTGGCAAAATCTAGAAATCAGAGTTTCCCTGCTCTTGACATAAGCAGACTGTTAAACATTTACCAGCACAGCACTATGTGTAGAAGGTATGAAATATGGATCTGAAATACAGTTGCAAATAGGACCCAGTGGGGGAATCCTCTGCTTGGAGGTGAGAGCTAAAGCTCTGGCAGTGGATGAGTCTACTGAGCATGGGTTGGAAAAGAGCAAAGTAAATAAGCCAACATACTTGGGGAATATTCACAGTTTGGGTCTATAAAATAAATAAATAGAAGCTTGGAAGAGAGATGGGAGAAGTAGAAGGAGAATGGGGAAGATGCAGTGTCAGGGTAAATGGTCATCCCTCACTACCTATGATGTTAGGCCCTTTGGCAAACATCAGAAAAGGACCACTTACTCCTGGTTAATTATAAAACAAGGCTATATACCCCTGAAGAAGTTGAGTTGGTGGGGAAGAGACTCCAGGGAGCCTGTGGACCTTCCAAATAGACCCAACACCTTCCAAACAGACCCTTTAAGGCTTGGTCCTGCATGATATTTCAGACAAGATCAAGGAAGACAGAAGACAGAATTTGGAGCAGTTGATATAATGCCACCCAAAAAAAGCCCAACACTGACAAAAGCCCTAAATTCCACATTATTGCTCTTTAACTCACAAAGAAATCTAGCTGCTATTCTGATTTAAAGCCTTGGATTGCAGTCCTAGCTGAGAAATCTAACAGAGGAGGAATCCCCCAAACAAAAAAGGCCAAGTCTATTAACTAGAGATCAATTAATGCTTACACTAGACCCAGGGGCCTGCTTGTTTTGAGGTCACTCATTCCTGAGACTAGTAAGGACCTTGCCTTCTTCCCAGGAGATTCTAGAACTCATGGAAACTCTGCTGCTTTTGTAGTCTAAGGGCCTCAGAGTGTTTCTCCTGACTTTGGAGCTCACTTTGATCTTTTCTAGGCTAGACTCCTGAGGCCCTAGACACCCAGCTATTAGAAATGACAAATACCCACCATTTGCTTCAACGTGGATGGAACTGGAGGGTATTATGCTGAGTGAAGTAAGTCAGTCGGTGAAGGACAAACATTATATGTTCTCATTCATTTGGGGAATATAAATAATAGTGAAAGGGAATATAAGGGAAGGGAGAAGAAATGTGTGGGAAATATCAGAAAGGGAGACAGAACGTAAAGACTCCTAACTCTGGGAAACGAACTAGGGGTGGTGGAAGGGGAGAAGGGCGGGGGGTGGGAGTGAATGGGTGACGGGCACTGGGGTTATTCTGTATGTTAGTAAATTGGACACCCAAAATAAAGATCTATACTTGCTAATAATGGGCACAGACCCACACCTGAGCATAGTATATGAGGCCAAATGTAAGGCTTCAAACACAGATTCTGGTGAAGCACAGCAGAAACTGGTTTTTTAACATAGTACTTTGGTCTCTTAACATAGTGTTTATTTCCCAACTTTTCAAGGCCATGTTGGAGATTTGTAAGTCTAATCTGTCTACCTGTCTACCCTGCTTGGCTCTAATTGACAGAAAACACAAGGAATTAGTTGTAGATCAATGTTGTACCTTTAGTACCTCATTAATGATAACTAAAATTTATTAATTTATCAATGCTTTGCTGGATATTTTATATGATTGCTTAATCCTTATGTCAACCCTATGAAGTAGATATTATTAATATTCTTATTTTATAGAGGAGAAAATTAAGAGACAGAAATATTAAATAATGTATTTAAGGTCATGCTGTAGGTTGCAGAGCCAGGATAAAAGATAAAAACCTCAGTGATCCAACTCTACACATTACATCATTTCCTTTTCTATATCTAAAAGATCTGATTCTCTGTTAAAGTTGGGCCAGAGGATATGGTTTAGGTACGAGATAGAGTAGGGCTTATGATTATCACAAATCAAAATTAGCTATAGGCTTAGAAGCTGGAGAATGCAGCCTTGATTGATTGATTGATTGCAGTTGAGAGTCCTCACACAGGTCGACTTACAGAATGGGATAGTAGAAACTGAGAAAGTATATAGCGAGAAGAGGCAGGCCCACATTATTGTTTCAGTGAAGTGACCCTAAACATTCTGGTTAATATTGCCCAATTAACGTTTGTTGTTCCTATAGTAGAGAGGAACGAATGTGGGATTCTAATACTGTTTCTTTCTAAGCAATGGAGCAATAGTCCCTCCCTCCATGGAGATATGAGGCAGGGAATAATATATGCAAAATGGCTGGTACATAGTAGGTACTCTGTGCATGTTAACCCCAGCTGATTTAAATAGACCCAGTCTGCTCATACATATGCCTAAGACAAGGCATTTCTCCCCTGGCCTTCAGCCTTTGTCTCTCCCCACAGCCTCTTAACTGTTCTGACTTGTAATTCTTCAATCTCACCTCTTCTGGTTCTCTGTCCTGTCTCTTGGTGGTGGGAGAATCAGCCAATAAAGGGAAAAGTAATATAATATCAGATAAGTGCCATGAAGAAAATAAAACATGGTAATGGGAGAGAGAATGGCTGAGGGAGTGGCAACATTAATAGAAAGGCCATCGGAGGAGGTGACATTTGAGCTCAAAGCTGAATGAAGGAAAGACTCAGCCATACAAAGCTAGGAGAGAAGGGAGTCCTAGACAAGAAGGAACAGGTGCAAAGATTCCAAGCTGGGAAAGTTGGCAGGTCTAAAGAATATAAACATCTGTGTGGATGGAGAATAGTGACTGGGGACGGCATAAATATATGAAATAAAGTTGGAGAAGCTGACAGAGTCTGGGTTACTCAGGGCCTCATGGGCCATAATACACAACTTGAATTCGATTCTAAGGACAGTGCGAAGTCCCTTTTGGGTTGACCACTCTGGCTTCTGAAAAGTGCCTTAAAGTCTTCATGTTTCTTCATTTCCTAGGTCTTCCCATTGTGAATGATGCCCGGTTTTCACTGTCCCAGATAACTGATTCAATCTACAGTGGTTTAAAACCATCCATTCTGTGCTGTCACTGCCCCTCCCCAATTTCAGCTCTCCGTGCCCTGGCTCTAAGTGAGAATTCCTCATTATTCTCAACACAGGAATATCTTCAGACTGGGAGATCAGGTTGGAAAAGGACTCTCCCTGAAGTGAAAGGCAACATGAATCTTCCTGGAGTAGATACGTGCAATTTCTTGCAGCAGCCCAATGACAGATGTGTGAAAGTGCAGCTGTTGAGGTGGGGATGTGTCTAAATGGTAGACAGGGAAATGTCCCCTGGAAGACATCCATCTCAAAGGGAATTAATGGGAGATGCCCTGCAGTATCACAATTTCGGTCTGTGCTTCAGGAGATGTCAGGATAATAGGAACTTTTCCTATCTGAGGAAATTTTGAAATAGTTGAGTTAGAGATCTGTAATTTCCTCATGTGTCCAGGGGACAAAGACTATGTGCGGTGGCTTTGAGTCCTTAGAAAAGCAGACTTGTAGTACAGTGTAGAATGTTTTGGTTTCCACTAGAGTGAGGGTAAAACTGCCTACACAATTCTCCAGTTCCCCTTTCTCAGATTCTTTGTGCACTGAACTGCCGCCTTATTGCCAAAAATAACCACTTCGTTTGTATCATGTTCTCCCATTCACAAATTATTTTCAAATATCATAAAAAACAATGGTAGGTGATAAATATTATTCTCTTTTATGCAGATCAGAAAATCAAGGCCCATCATTGTTACATGAAGTCATTAACCTAGATTTAAGTTAACATAGTTCATGCTTATTTTCTCTTTAGATTTGTTTAAGGCATTTAATTTCTTTTCTAGAGACCAGGATAGTGGGCCGAAGTATTCTGGTTATTAGATAGGTACATCCCACCATCATCTATTAAAAACTTATCAGTTTAGTGTGAGTTTGGCTAGTCTGAGGCAGGCCCAGAGGCTGGAGAAATTGACAGAACCAAGGTCTTGTAGAGTGCCAGACCCTGGATTGTAGTGATCATACCAAGGTGCAGACATCCTCACAAGGCCTGGCTGGAAAATAATCTGCTGACCTTTTCCAAACTGACTTAACGGCATGATCACTCAACTCTTTCCACTTTATTTTTGAGCTTCTTGAAAAAGAGCAAACAACTCTAATTTAGCTAGCCAGTTCACCAGCTGGAGATGCAGAATGGCATGGGGAGCTGATTAAAATGAGGCAGTAGTTTAAAAACCAGGAGCCAATTGACCTTAACTGTGTTTCTTCCAGCTTAATATGTCATTGTTGAAGATGTAGATAAGTGATTTGCTGGCCTCTGCTCTGGAGAGGTTTTATATATTGCTCATGTAGTCATAATTCTCAACCATTTTCCTTTCATACCACTCAGTTAAGGGAATAATTACTGCCTTGGGTTCATGCTTTTGGTGTATTACTACGTGAGTCACTGAAAAGCCCGGCCTGTCTGTCCTTCCTTCTTTCTTCCTTCCTTTCTCCTTTTAATGTCTCTTTGTTTAGAAGAGAGAAATCAATTTTTGAATTGATTTCAAATTGCATTTGAATTTAGAAAATTAAAACAAATGAATAGCAAAATACCATTACTTTCAGAGCTCATAAGACAAAACCTGGCTGACTTGGGGTTTTGACTATTGGTTCTTATAACAAATGGCTCCTTTAAGATGGCACCAAAGTCAATACTAATGGTTATTATGATTAAGTACAGCTCCCTTGGTGTCCGTTTCCTGCTCTCTGGCTTCCTTCTCCTCTCTTCAGTGCACACACATGGATTCTGTAAAGTCAAGTGACCCTGAGATATACACAGGCCAAGGAGAGAAAGTTTGCAGCTGGCTCTTCCAACTTCCTTACTGTGGTTTCCCTCTGCCTAACAACTCAGTAGCCTGGTTTGAGCAGGGCCCCTGCTGCAGGTGTCCCCTTCCATGGTCTGAACTTCTAAAAATCTTCCAAGCTTAAGGCATTTCAAGGTTCTCCTCCCAAAACCCCTGGTCCTGAGACTGCCTATCCTGGGCACCATCCTCTAAGGACCCTTGTCTCTGCCAGGTAATGATAAAGTTAAACACCTGCACTAAAGGTTCACATGATTTTCAAGATAGCTTTAATCCAAGGGTGTGACTGATGGTTGCGTTTCAGGTACCTATGGTAGGCACCCTAGAGAGAAAGAAGAGGTACTGTTTTGGGTGCCTCACCAGCACTAAAATAATTCAGATTTCTTTTTTTTATTTATTTATGATAGTCACACACACACAGAGAGAGAGAGAGAGAGAGAGAGAGAGAGAGAGAGGCAGAGACACAGGCAGAGGGAGAAGCAGGCTCCATGCACCGGGAGCCCGACGTGGGACTCGATCCTGGGTCTCCAGGATCACGCCCTGGGCCAAAGGCAGGCACCAAACTGCTGCGCCACCCAGGGATCCCTAATTCAGATTTCTACAGAACATTTTACCAAGTACTTTTTCATTCATATTTTGTTTCTTTTTCCCCTTCCAAATAGTATTGTGAGGTAGGTGATATTATTTTATTTTTATTTTTTTAAAGATTTTATTTATTTATTCATGAGATACACGGAGAGCGGGAGAGAGAGGCAGAGACATAGGCAGAGGGAGAAGCAGGCTCCATGCAGGGAGCCCGACGCAGGACTCGATCCTGGGTCTCCAGGATCATGCCCTGGGCCGAAGGCAGGTGCCAAACCGCTGAGCCACCCAGGGATCCCCAGGTGATATTATTT
Organism: Canis lupus dingo; assembly: GCF_003254725.2. Lineage (NCBI taxonomy): Eukaryota > Metazoa > Chordata > Mammalia > Carnivora > Canidae > Canis > Canis lupus. Next base: position 100,776,584 of record NC_064281.1, on the reverse strand, counting down.
AATATAAAAAAATGAGGAAACCAAGACTTTGAGAGGTTAAGCAATTTGTCTGACACCACACAGCTAGTAAATGGCTGAGACTGGAACCTAGCTCACTTGATCTGAAATTCTGTGTGGTTTTTGCTCTGCCAAACAGTCTCATAATCATTTAACTCAATTTTTTGGCTACTAATTGTCCTGTGGGGATGCAGGGAGCAATGAAACCTATATAGCCATGTCATATTATATTCTAAGAATATAGAGAACATAGATATATGGAGAGAGACAAAATATGACTGAATATATTTTAAAATGACAAATCATGGGAAGTGCTATAAATGAAAGCTGAGGTAAAAAATTGTGGTGGGGGAGCTTCTTTAGATAGGCTTCTTGGAAATCTCAAAGACCAAAAAAGAGATAGTGATGGTAGCAGAGGGAGACCAGTCTAGGTAGAGGGTATACAAAAGGCCCTGAGGCATATTCATATGGTTGCCTGCCCCACTCACTCTATGTCCTCAGGAGCTATGTTCTGTATACACAGATGCTTTTAGGGCTTGATGAAGTCTCCTCAGGAATTGTTATACTATCAATCCAACCATATATGCCAGCAACCCTACACACTGGGCTCATTTCCTTGCTTACTTTAAGAAGGCCCTTAGACACTAGGATGATTTTTTTTTTCATCAGAACTTCACAAGGTTTGCTGTTGAAGTTGGGCATTTCTTCCAATTTTCACAAATAATGTGTCCCAAGTATGAGCTTGTGGAAGGCTCAAACAAACCCATCCCCATGGGTGGAGACACAGATCACAGATGCCATACTGACAAAGGGCCACCAGGATGTGACCTGGTGGAATTTTGCATGTGAAGAACACATTATGTGTTCTTGGTTTGCAGGAAGAGAAGATTTGGGCATCTTTTGCTAATGGGGTTCTATCACACTAAAATGGATGGGCACTTACCCTTAGCAGGTACTCAATGTCTTGATTATATAGGAAATTTGGTTAATCTATTTACCTTACTCACTGGTAACTTTACTTTCTAGATATTTTTAAAGCATTTATTTAATTCTTAGCTATATGTTCCTCCCTGCAAAAGGCCTTATGATAAATGCAGAGGTATCACCATCACAGTCCCTGCAGTCTACATAGAGATAAAATGTACACATGTTTAACAATTTGAGAAGAAAGAAAATTGAATATTCCTTCAAATGCTAGCTGTTGGCATAGAGAAGCACAATATGAGTTCAGGAAAGGAGAGAACACTTCCTGGAAGCTGTCAGATTGCATAAGCATCTTCCAGGGTGGTAGGAGTTGGATTCATGGAAAGAAAATGCAAAACAACATCCCAGGAAGGTAGCATTGCTGTGCCCTGGATATAGTCAATTGGCCTTTTGGAGGTGGGACCCATGTCACTGTATGTGTAGACTAATGTACAGATATAAATGTGTGTGGGGAGAGAGAGAGAGAGAGAGAGAGAGAGAGAGAGAGAGAGAGAGATTGCTGTTGTGCTGATAATGCCGTAAGGCAAGGGTTATGAAATGCTCTCTTTCTGTTTCACTCATCTTACTCAGGTTGTATATTGCATTTTGACATTTTGGTTTCCCTTTCAAGATTACCCTTAAAGCTTGTTTGTGCTCACATTCTCCTAAATACAAAGAGTGGTGTATGTGAGGGGGGATAGTGGTGTTTGTACATGTATATGTTGGAGAAATGATGTAGTTGGAGTTCAAGGAGATCACATTCTTTACTCTGGACATTTCCCAAGGATGACCATGAATTTTACATTATCCCTCAAAGGTGGCCCTGGTATGAGCAGAGGGGTGAAGTTGGAGTGAACATAATTCAGGCTTGAGGAAGCAAAGCAGGTGTGTGGGAGAGGATAGTCACCACAGTGAAGAAACTCAGAGCCCAGCTAAGAACACTAGCTGGTATCCTTAGAGCCATCCAGCAACACTATGAAGATGCCTAAGGAGCAGGAGACATGCTCCATGCCCTCACAAACCATCTGTTGTAGTTGCAAAGACACAGTGCACAAACAGAAATAGCATCAGATGGCAGGATCAGCAGACATATTCCATGTAGCTCCACAGGAAATATAGGAAAGCAGATGGGAATTGGGGAAAAGGATGGCCTTTTAACCATTAGAGCTGTTCAACAGTAGAAAGGCTGCTGCCTCATGGCCTGCTGAGCTTCCTTCCAGTAGAGGTGTTAAAGATAGGATGCCTCTGTCTAGTATGTTGCAGTCCAAATAAAGTGTAGCTGGCATGACCTCAAGCCACCTTCTCCCTCTTAGAGTCTGAGAGTTTGCAGCTTCATGCCTTTTAACTGACCTCACACTTAGAGGACTATGTAAAGCCAGCCATGGTGACAGCAAAGGCTGGACCAGCAGTTTGGAAGGGCTCACTAGACTGAGAATTCATCTCCAGGCTCTGTGGCAGGATCTGTGGCTGACTAGGAAGAAAGACTGCTAAAGGTGGCAGTGACTTGACTGCTTCAGGGCTGCTCTGGGAAAGTGGTTTCAGCTGTCTGTCTTCACAGGCAGGTGTCAGCCCAACGTGTGGCAAGTCACCTCACCCTGGGAGGCACTTTTATGCCCAAAACCTGGGGAAGCACTAGAACTAAAACATTGCCTGAGGGATCAGCTGCTGGTTTGGCTCTGCAAACCTTACCATCCAGCTAATGAGGAAGGCATGATGGAAAACAGCAGAGGGAAATTAAAAACCAGAAGAAGTAGCTTTAACCATAACCTCCCTCCCATTCAACTAAGGGCTGAGGCCTGGACTCCAATGCTCCTGTGAGGAAAATTAGGCTCAGAAATACTTCCCGAAGTCTTCTGAACTAAATTCTGGGCTCTTTCCCTGTACTAGAGGTGTTTTTTTAAAAAGATTTTATTAATTTATTTGACAGAGAGAGAGCACGTACACAAGCAGGAGTAGGGGCAGAGGGAGAGGGAAAAGCGGACTCCCCTGCTGAGCAGAGAGCCCAACATCGGGCTCCATCTCAGGACCCTGGGTTCATGATCTGAGCTGAAGGCAGATATTTAACCAACTGAGCCACTTAGGTATCTCTTCCCTATACCAGAGTTAGGTTCCTCAGACTTGGAAAGTCTTCTTAATGGTATCAGGGGACCAGGGCTCCATGGAAAGCAAAAATTATTTCCCAGCCCTTTACTAATCTGGAGTGAAAGTCACAGAGCTAGACTGAGTTCTCTTAGAGAAAAATAAGCTATTTCTTATGTTTCAGAGAGGTCTTAGAGAAGCCAAAGAGGTCTGTTTCTTGCTAATGCAGTTCTTGGCCAAGGTCTGGTTCTCCACTAGGTCAAAAGGAATTATCACAATGATTCATATTCATGGTTGATCCAGTTTACATTTCCACTGTCAACAGAAATTCCAGGGGACTCCCTTGGGGGAGGGGGGAACTGGACTCTGAAGTTAACCTCAAAGCAAGGGATCTGACATTTCCTGAGAGCCTACTATGCATCTAACTTGAAGGTTAAGTATATCTTGGCTCATCTTAGCAGCAATTTATAATTTTATGGCTCTGCCATTAGTCATACATTTGTTTTTCCTTCATGCCTCATCTCCTGTTCTGTATGTATGTCTGTATGAGATAGGACAGCCTTTTACTTGACCTTAATAGTAAGTTACCTCAGAACTTGATTTCCATCACCCAAGTGCCTTGAGGTGGCAATGGAGCCTGTTTTGGCCTCCGTTTTCCTGGCAGGAGATCTTACAGACTGCCAAGGTGTGTCCAAGGTCATTCTGCAGTTGTTCTGGATCAGTGAGATCTGCCTCTGCTTCACCTGACCTGGTATAAACATTTTGTTTAATATAAAGGGACTTGACATAGTAATTGTTCTAGACCAGGTGTGGCCTGCATAGCTCTCTCAGCAGATTACTTAAAAGTTTCCGGTGCCTGAGAGATACACAAAAGCACAGCTGCAATTTTGTTAAACTTTTCATAGGATTTCAAAATCTGAGGCTCCAAAGGCCCTAATACATACCCCACCCGCCTTGGCATCTTCATCATTCTGGGCTCTTCCTTCTCTCTCCTCTTTTCTCCTTGTTGAAATATGTTTCTAATCTTCCAGGCCTCTCAAATGCATCGGTGTTTCCTGCTTCAGTGGTCCCGGTGGAGTCACTCATTCTGTATTTAATGTATTCAGCACTTTAAATGGGCCTGTTAATTACTCCCTCCTCACTCTGAATTTACTAATTTATTGATCAAATTTCTTTTTGTGCATGTGAGTTTTATTTTGTATGAGCAAAGAATTTATTTGGATCAATTTTATTGACCCCCCTCCCACCCCTGCCTCCCGGGATACTTTCCCAAACTTTAATTAAGTCTCTGGGAAGTCTCTTTGCTTAAAGGGGAGCCTCTTGCTTCTTCCTTTTGTAAGCACTGATGGTATCTGAGTATCACATTCTCAAGCAGGTGGATATTTGAAAGAGCAATTAGATTTGAGAACTAGGGCAGGGGCTCTCAAAAGTGTGGTCCCTAGACCAGGAGCCTCAGAATCCCCTGAGAACTTGTTAGAAAAGCAGGTTCTCAGACTCCACCCAGAACTACTGAATTGGAAACTCTGAGGGTGGGTCCTAGCAGTTTATATTTTAACAAGTCCTTCAGGGGATTCTGATGCAGGCGAAAAATTGAGAACCACTGCTCTAGGGCAGGGTTTCTTAACCTCCTTGTTCTTGACATTTTATGCTGAAAGAGTATTTGTAGCCGGAGCTATCCTGTGCATTGTATCCTGTTTAGCAATCCGCTAGCCTCCACTCACTGGATGCCAGGGGCATCCTCCAGTTGTGACAACCAAAATGTCTCCAGACATCGTCAAATGTCTCCAGGGGATGTTCCCACTGAACCAAGGGTTCAAATCACCCGCCCTTCCCAATCTAGACTTTTCTCCTCTTTATTTCACTTGGGGTTTCATAAATCAGATAAAAGTAACTGTGAGTGAGTATCTCGTGGTTTCTAGCATACTGCCTTGTTTCATTTTGTGTTTCATATGTGTACTTTTCCTATCCCTAGCTATTCCATTTTGGGGCCAGGCAGATAATAAGCTCAGTGCTTGATTTGTTTTAACAGTTTATTTAACCACCTAGCATTAATGCCCCATTTTCCTGGCCTTTGTACAAAACTCCTTAACTTTTCAAAAGAGTGATCTGATTTTTTGTTTCCCCCAGAGACTTGAAGACATTTCTAGGCTGTGAAAGAAATGAGTGGGTGGGGGATTCAGACACTATCATAACTAAAGTGGGAGTAGGGTCTAGGCGGCAGGTTCTGCTCTTGCCCCCTCCCTGCTGAGAGCACCCAAATACCCAAGTGTCATTGTGAAGAGGATAGGTGTTATTGTCTATGCCTAGAGTAAATTGGTTTGGTTGAATGAATTTGCCTTTCGATAGGAATATTCCTTCCTTTCTATTGCAGCCTGCTTCCTCTTTGTATATCTACTGCCTTGTATCTCTCTTGCATACCCGGTACATGGCAAGCCTGCCCTCCAATCCTGTATCTGAATGACTCTGTCCTCATTCTTCATGAAGCACTGCCATTAGTATCAGGGACCATAATGCAGACTGAAGAAGGTGCTGGGTCAATGGGAATACCACTCTCCATTCCAGCCCCTGGGCTACTGAGAGAGGTACAAGTCAGAGGAGAAATCATGGAAACCAGCCTTCAACTGAAGAAAGGTGCTGGAACATTTAGTTTTTGTCCAGTGTACCAGTCTGGGAGATGAAGTGTCTGCTCTTGAGCAGTACCAGTAAGCTCACAGGGCATTTTTCCTCCCCACTCAGGCCAGGTGGCCAATTAAAAGGCAGCCAACTGGAAGGCTTACCATAGCTTTCTAGTCTAGATGGGCCTTAAAACATAACTGGAAAAACTAGCAATATAGTGCCAATTTATTCAGGTTTCCATACACAATTTCACATAACTAGTGACATGCAAATTGGTTCTGCTACTTCCAAAGTAGGCAACATCCTTAAGTGGAAATTAAAAAACAGACAGCACCACCACACGTTCATTTTACAATTATAACTGAAATTCTGACACCCAATCAAGTATGGAATAGTGCTGATAATGGCAACAAAAGATTTATTAACTAAACTTTAAACCTTTTAATAGGACTCTCAAGAAATTGTTTGGTTCAGAAATTTGCAAAAGACTATGTGGAGAGCAAGAATTAAGCAGAAAACATGCTGCTAAAATAGCTTTGGCCAGTAGGAGTTAATTAATAAATGACTCAGTTTTTAATAATAGAAAATCAGTTTTATCCTATCCCTACTAAATTAATGTTAATCAAATATTTGCAAAATATGCCTAAAGCATCCCCAGGCCTCAAGCCTTCCCTGCCCAGTTCTGCAGAAAGCTCCTACACATGTACTGCATTCATTAACTCAGGGAATGAAGGCCCCTCCTACTTTCTCACTGTGGCACTATGGCTTGCTTTGTGTGTATCTGTGTTTTCAGACACCTTTGGGTTCCTGTCTTGGCTCTCCCTTCTCACTTTTTCTCTAGACCTTATAGCTTGGTTCCCATAGGAGCTGCCAGTAGGAATTTCCCCACACTCCTATCTTTAGAAATTCTGTTCATGTGTACCTGCAGCAGCAATGAATCTCAGTCCCAAACTCAGGTGTGCATGAAATGTAGCTTTCTTAATTTTCTTTAAGTTGTTATGGAAAAAGAAAGTGCAGACTCAGAATTTTTAATTAAGTCTTTTCTGTTTATAAGAAGTGTGTTACAGGAAGGAGGAGGTAGAGAAGTACTCACTAGCCAGAGGCTGAGACCTACCATACCCCTGATCCTATAATGTCAGGGTGAATTTTATATATGAGTACAATCTAAGATTCCTTCCCAAGAATTGTCTTGTCTTGTGATAGCAGGGAATGAGGATCCTCAAGATCCTCAGATGGAGGTATTGAGACCTAGTAACATTCAGCAAGGTATAAGTAGTCCTAAGTTATCAAACTTCCAAAAGCATACTTAAAAGAGATGCTGGTAACATCCATTTGAAAGGGGTGATGTCACTGTGTTAGTCTAGTGGAATATTAGAGATTTATCATTATGCTGGCACTTTTTCTCTTCTAATTAGTAACATGGGACACCACCCTGAGATCATGACATGAACTGAAATCAAGAGTCAGATGCTTAACTGACTGAGCCACCCAGGTGCCCCTGATGTTGGACTTTTTTAAAGCTTTAAGGGCATGTTTGAAATTTTGTACCATAAAACAAAAATTGAGTTCATGTTAAGAGGAATTCCACAGGGAAAATGTATTCTGGAGCATTTTTTAAAAACTATGGTAGTAGCAACGTCCTTATTGCAGAAGAAAGCCTTGGGGCCTCCAGGAAAAAAAGGTACATGACAACTAAGAAATGGGAGTATCGCACTTCCTGGAGACAGTCAATAAAATCAATTTGTGGATAGGTGAAGGTTCTTTAACCTACTTGTGTCCTATATCACATTTGTAGCAGCTTCTTTGCATTATAATTAGCACAAAGTAGCATGTGCACACTGAGATGATACTGTATTGGAAAATCTCATAATAATTCCAGCATTTTAAACTTATTCCATTATATATTCCCGTTCACCCATTGTGTGCTGTAGGATTCTGGTCAGGGTATAGTGAACAGAATCTAGAGGAGACAGGTTGCTGGCCAAGCAGGCTTCCTCTTAGCGAGGCCCCATCATGTTGATGGGACAGGTAGGACCTGGGGAAAGAACAGAGGGGCTTCTGCTGTGAGCTGACAGTCTGTGCATCTGTGTGGGAAGCAGTGTTAACAGCTGTATCACCTTGAGCATGTACCAGTACTTTAGTATTTTAACTCTCCTGTCTACCAAACAAATCTACCTAGAAACTATAAGTTTCTTAAAAATTAAATAAATTCATAAAAATGACAAGCCTTAAGGGTCTTAAACGTGTCAATACTGAAAAACACAAGATTTCATTTTGAAATCCAGACCCCAAATTAATTACACACTTAACATTAGGTTTACAAGGCTACCACTGACAGGGCAGATCTTTTCATGTATCACAAATACATAAAATATCGAATATGCAGAGCTTTCTTCTTTACACAAAAATATAAATACAATGGGCTATCTCTTTTAAATATCTCTATAATTCTAAATCATCCCACATAAAGAATTACCATACCAACTAAATAAGGATATTTACTACCAGAGATTTAGGCCTGGAGGCTGACTAGATTCTCATTTATGACCCTGGTAGTAGGGTATTTTAACCCTATTTATGGTGTTCTGTGAGTGATCCATAACCTTAAGAGATGAGTGATCAGCTACTTAGCCTACTTCCCTGGATTAAGGTTTTATACATTGCATCATAAGGTCTACGGCTTCCATTCCAATTGATAAAACCTCATATTGATGTATTTCTTCTAACTCTAAAGAACTTGAAAATTTATGGGATCCTGAGGTATGTTAATACTTTTCACACTCACTCATGTTCTTAAACCATAGAAATCTTAAGAGTACTTAAATTTATACCCAACTGAGTTCTAGATATTTCACCTGGCTTTGTCTGATTTGAGACCACAAACTATTCTGATATTCCCCTGGAGTCAGAAAATGCCCTCCAACTGATGTATTTACTATTTTAATTTCTATATTCTCCATTGCAACAATAAATTAATCAATATTGCTTCATGAATGAGAAATAATACTCCATGGAAATATGCATTCAATTCTATTCACTGTCTTTTACTTTTTAAAAAATATTTTATTTATTCATGAGACACACACACACACACACACAGAGGCAGGGATGCAGGCAGATAGAAGCAAGCTCTATGAAGGGAGACCGATGCAGGACTCGATCCTGGGACTCCAGGATCATGCCCTGGGCCAATGGCAGGCACTCAACCACTGAGCCACCCAGGCATCACAATTCACTGTCTTTTAAAAATCACTTCTTATATTTTCTCTTTGTGTATCATTATAGAAATATGGCTTCTCATATATTTAATCAACTATGGTCATTATGTTCTCTTTTAAAAAATCATTTTATGGCCAGTGGGAATCCTTTTTAATTGCTCTTTGGGGGTGCCTGGGGGGTGCAGTCTGTTGAGCATCCAACTCTTGGTTTCAGCTCAGGTTGTGGTCTTGGGCTCATGAGATAAAGCCCTGTCTCAGGCTCCATGCTCTCTCCATCTCCCTCTGCCCACTGTGCCGCACTCTCATTTTCTCTCTCCCTCTCTCTCTTTTTCTCTCTTTCTCTCTAAAATAAAAATAAATTTGCTCCTATGTCTTCCTCATACTATCCACTAATCATCAAAAGCTTTGTTGCTTTCTGGCATAAGATTTTCCAGTCTTATATTGTACGTTTCCGACCCAGACAGGGAATCACTCATTTCTCCAAGGACCTGATTCCTTTTAGTGGAAAAATAGTATTAGACCAGAATCTGAGCACTAGGGGGCACTGGCGGGGTTTCATTGCTCTTGGGTCATTTCAATGAACAGAGCTAGAAAAGATTTTGTGCTTTTTCTTGTTTCATCTTGGTATTTCCAATTCTTTTCTAAAAGTAAAGAATTCCTTCCTAAATTTTTGATTCCTAATATAATAAATGTAATTATTTGTTTAGTCTGATAAAACAAGAGTTCCAAACAATACACATTAAACAATAAAATTATGGAACAAAGTTAAAGATTTTCAATACAGTTCTTTTTGATCTTCGCTGCATCCCATTAAGAATGTACAGTCATATTTCTTCTAAAATCACTCTTAGCTTGTCGTTCTGTGTGGTTAAATAAATTTATCTGATAGTTTCATTCAATTATTTGCTTTCAATTTGAAGGCCTTAATTTTTAGCCATTGATAATTCTTAGGCTTTAGAAAGTGAAGGTCTCTACTACTCTGCATGGTAGAGACAGGAACTAAAGTGGACGGGGGAGGGTCTATATATCTGTCTACCTAAAGATGATGGAAAATTACAAATGTTCAGTTTACAAGGTTCTGTTCCATATAGAATTGTACAAGATTCATGTATATGATTTTTGGCTGAATGAACCAATTCTGACTCCTATTATATAATAATATCTAGTAATATTAGAACTTCACATTTTCAAATATTTTTAACTCTACTGTATTTTGTCCTTATCTTAAAACTACTTAATTTCTTGCTCTTTTCTGAGCTACACGCTCTTCTCCTTTGTGATATACCCTTAATAATTACGTTTCATGCTATGTATTATTAACTAAACTTTATAGTATATAAAATTATTTTTCCAATTAGTATTATTTTAATGAAGTGACATTCATTATCTTTAACTTTCTGTTAAGGATCAAGATGATACCTAGAATATTAGAATTCCGTATGATTACCAAAAACACTACTCTAAAGTTTGAAGGTTTTGTCCCAAACCCTCCTTTGATTCATGACTCATAATTCAGATTTTACTTTGTATATATTACCAATATCCTTATTTAATTTTATCTACTTGTGTTGAAGAATTTTAGTTTCTTAGAGGCTCTTGGATAAGTACCTTAATACTATATGAATTCAAACTTCTAAAAGCCAATTTAAGATGTTAGAAAATACAACCAGAGTATATAAAAATGAAATATAGTAATTACTGGAACACACATCTTTAAAATCTACCCAGAAGCTTCAAGGAAATTTTTTTCCTTTAGATTTGAAACACTTCCAGATTATCTGTCTCTGTTAGAATTTGTGAGACAAATTTGGAATTAGAACAATTTCCATTGAGATCAAAAGGTTTAGATTATATTTACAACAAAGCTCTAGATATCTTCATTTCAGTACAGAATTCCTAATCTTTGCATGGGATCAAATATGCCATGCCCCCATTCCTGATTTTACATTCTGTAAGTCTACATATGATTGCATTCTTTAATTTTAAGGCAAACCCAAATTTCATATTTTCATTATGTGATGTGCTTTACAATCACCTTTTGGAATTTAAAAGGTATTCATTACTAAATTTCCACATAAATTATACATGTATACAAAAGCAAGATTTAAAAATTAATATTATATATCAGAAAAAGTGATTTAAGATGAACTAATCATTAAGATGAGATTTTGTCCATGTCTTATAATCCTTTCCAGCACTTCCAGCCAGGAAATTGGGGGTACTTATCTCTTGTCCTTTGGCCTGAGGAGCACCAATAGGAAGTCCATCTATTCTAGAGATGAATACACCCCCAATATTTTGAGGTTCTAATGTGGAATATTCACAACAAAAGTCCACTGACAGGCTAGATTCCTACCTGAAATTGCAAAGCCTTTCTGAGCTGAAAAGAACACCAATATAGAAGATTCTCAGGCAGCAGAGGGAGCATGAGTAAAAATAAGGTCTTGCTACAGGTGTGCACTCACTCTGTATCCTCTTATTCATCTCCACCTTTCATTGGGGGGGGTCTATATTGCCTTTTCTTCTGTGGGGTCTTGATGTCTCCTTAGGATAAAACCTGAAAATTAGGGGCTCTAGGCTCTTCTATTTTGAAGATCACCTCATTCTTTAGCATCTTGCTTTTGCCCTGCAGGCAAGGTCAGAAAGTGGGATGAAGAACACCTGTCTCTCAGGCTCTTACTTCCCCCAGCTGTGGGATTACATCTTCCTTCATAGGTGGGGCTATTCCTTGTCTTTTCCAGGAATCCTCTCCTCCTAAGGGCTTTAGCTTTGGGAACTTAAAAGCCAGAATAATTGGCCAGCTCATTGTTTTCTACTCTGCCACATGCCTCTTCTGAGACAATAAGCACAGAGCAACAACTTCCATTTTGAATGAAGAGAAGGGAAAGAGGAAAATGCCAGGGGGAATCCACCCCCACCTTCTAAATTAATAATTAAGAAAGCACTATGATAGTCACACATCCAGGCCCAGGGCCTTTGGAAATAAAGGCTATAAGGAAGGATTGCATCTTTGGAGGGTTATGCAAATCTAAGGTGTATATGAGCCCCAAAGATCTGTGAGAACAGTGTTATAGGGAGTCCATTAGATATAAAAAAGGAAGAAGCATATCAAGGGACCATTTTAGGGAGAATTCAGGAAGACTCCTTGCTTCTAGATTTAGAAGTTGTATTTAGCATCTCATTACTCTAAAAGACCATTTATCTCCTTTGTTGTATTTTTTTCTCTTTGGAAAGGTTGGTGGAAAAGAGAAAGAGGATTCCCCAGCTCTTTGAGAATTTTTGAAAGAAAATAAGTTTTCAAATCTTACCCCACTCATTGAGTGACCTCAGGGAAGAAGGTGGGTGAGTTGTTTTCAACTAGTGGGGACCACCCCCCACAAACTCTCCCAATGTCCACTGTCAGTGCCTACAAAGAAGACAGAAAAATACCACTCTAGGAGATGACAGGGAGATAGGGAGAGACAGGGAGAGAGTTTTTGTTCTACCACAAACCCTTTCTTTTAGCTTTATGATCAAGGCTAGGGAGGTTGGCAGTACTGGCAGTAGGAATCTGTAACCAAATCCTGTGATGGGGAAGAGGTATGATGGCCCCAGGAAGGAAAGTGCAGGGCAGAGTAACACAGGGGAGGAATGAGCCATGGCTAGCCTGGCGAGAATGTGGTCATCTACTTGGCAGTGGAACTGATCAGTGCATGGTACATTGCTTATCTCGTAAAAAAAAAAAAAAAATCTCAGAATGCCTGGGTGGCTTTTGTTGAGCCTCTGCCTTTGACTCAGGGCGTGATCCCAGGGTCTGGGGTCGAGTCCCACATTGGGCTCCTGCAGAGAGCCTGCTTCTCCCTCTGCCTATGTCTCTGTCTCTGTATCTCTCTCTCTCTCTCCCATGAATAAATAAATAAAATCTTTTTAAAAAATCCTAAATGCTCAAGTATAGCCACGTCCTAAAACAATAATGATAAGCTGAAATTTAATCAATTAAAACAAGAAAAAAATCCACCCTCAATGCAGTGAGGTAGGACTGTAGCATCCAAAAAATATTTGGGTAAGAAAACAATTCAAGGACGTTGAGGCAAGTGAAGTTGCCAATTGACTAAATTCTCTTATAATTTTCTCAGAAAGACTCCAGAAGACTGATCCTTTCCATAAGTCTTTATTTTCTACTTTATTTCAAAAGATAGAGCTAGACTGTCTCAGACTAATTACATAAAACAAAAACAAAAAACAAAACTGGTTATGAGAGCTTGCTGGAAGTCTGATAGTGACCTCTATGAACCTATTATCTATTCCAAAAAAAAGTAAAACCAATGCCACTGGACTGACATACAGAACGAAATTGGAGAAAGCTTTTCCAGAAGCTCTTAGGCTATCATGTATGGAGAGGCATTCACACAGGCTTACTGGTCCAAAAGCCTGTTAAAGTCGCAAGCATTTACTGTGTGTTTAGTAATTATGGAGCACACTTATGCTAATGAGACCAGATTTACAGATTAGCAATGCATTTTAACGATTTAATTATAATCCTGAAGTGATATACAAGGGATGAAATTGTACATTGCAGTGCTGTTACTGATCTGAGCTGCTTTGTTTTCTTATATTTTTAAAGGTGTGCACACATGCATGGGGCGGAGGAGGAATGAAATTTATAGGAGTTCCAGGAATGCTCATGTAATAGATCCCTGGCTTATAATAAAATAACTAGAGCAGAAAAACTGCAGCATTGTAAACTCAACAGAAGAGATTTCTAAGAAGTGTTTAGTTTCTGAAAGGATAAACTGAGTAAGGGACCATCTACCTCCAAATGCCACCCCCTAGTAAAAGCCAGTCAATGAAGGATTTTGTTGAAATTAGCATTTAACCAGTGTTAAGGCATAGTAAACCACTGAGAGTCAAAGACAATGTACTAGTAAATAGCTTTTAAGAAAATCATTTATCTGAATTGCTTATTTAGCATTTACTGTCATTTAGTTGAGAGCATAATCTCCAGGGGAGCTTGATTGAGGTTTAGTAGAGAGAAAAGGAGAAAGAGTTGCAAGATGAGGAATGTTTAGGCCTTCCCTGGCTTTGGGTGTCACAAGCATGATGGCATGAGGGCCAGGGGACAGAATCAAAGATAAACTTTATCCATTTCCAAATTTGACTGTGGTTAGTTCTATTATTCACTTCACCAGGAAACCTGAAACTAGAGAGATAATCCCTTCACATTTTTAGAACATTTTTCTAAGTTTGTAATGAGCACTGTTTGTTATCACTTTGATCTTCACTTTGATCTGTGAAGTTATCAGGGTCAGGTTTTATTATATCCATTTGGCAAATCGCCGCCTGCATTTTCATCTTCTCTTTTGCGGTGACTCATTCTTCAGTAGGGAGGAGGCTCAAGGAATTGGTTAGGTACTTAATCTGACAACTGGAAACAGAACATTTACTATGCTATCTGGATTACATTTTAAAAATTGATTTATTGAAGTATAATTGACATACATGATATGACTACACAGTGTCAAGTATACTATTTGATAAATGTTGGTATATGTTTACATCTGTGAAACCATTACCACAATCAAGATGATGAGCATATTCAATACTTCTTAGTTTCCTCATGCCCCTTTGTAATTCATCCTGCCCTGCCCTCCCTGCTCTTACTGTTTTTTCTTTCTTCTTGTTCTGAGTTTTATATGCTTCCTTCTAGTTTCTTTTTTTTTTCTTCCTTCTAGTTTCTTAAGGTAGAAGCTGAGGTCACTGACTTGAGATCTTTCTTCTCACATAGGCATTTAGCACTAGAAATTTCACTTTAAGTATTGCTTTGGTGGTAACTCCAGCCTTGGAGAGGTTGTGTTTTCATTTGGTTCAAAATACTTTCTAACTTCCCCTTTGAATTCTTCTTTGACCCACCGATTATGAGTGTAGTATTAACTTTCCAGATATTAGGGAAATTTCCAGATATTTTCTGCTACTTATTTATAATTTTTTATTGGAGTTCAATTTACCAACATATAGCAGAACACCGAGTGCTCATCCTGTCAAGTGCCCCCCTCAGTGCCCATCACCCAGTCACACCAACCCCCTGCCCACCTCCCTTTCCATTAGCCCTTGTTCCTTTCCCAGAGTTAGGTGTCTCTCATGTTCTGTCACCCTCAGTGATATTCCCACGCATTTTCTCTCCTTTCCCTTTTATTCTCTTTCACTTTTTTTTATATTCCCCAAGTGAATGAGACCATATAATGTTTGTCCTTCTCCAATTGACTTAATTCACTCAGCATAATACCCTCCAGTTCCATCCACATTGAAGCAAATGGTGGGTATTTGTCGTTTCTAGTGGCTGAGTAATATTCCATTGTATATTATAGACCATATCTTCTTTATCCATTCATCTTTCAATGGACACCGAGGCTCCTTCTACAGTTTGGCTATTGTGGACATTGCTGCTATAAACATTGGGGTGCAGGTGTTCCAGCGTTTCACTGCCTCTGTATGTTTGGGGTAAATCCCCAGCAGTGCAATTGCTGGGTCATAGGGTAGCTCTATTTTTAACTCTTTGAGGAACCTCCACACAGCTTTCCAGAGAGGCTGTACCAGTTCACATTCCCACCAACAGTGCAAGAGGGTTCCCCTTTCTCCACATCCTCTCCAACATTTGTTGTTTCCTGTCTTGTTAATTTTTCCCATTCTCACTGATGTGAGAGTCTCATTGTGGTTTTGATTTGTATTTCCCTGATGGCAAATGATGTGGAGCATTTTCTCATGTGCTTGTTGGCCATGTCTATGTCTTCCTCTGTGAGATTTCTGTTCATGTCTTTTGCCCATTTCATGATTGTATTGTTTGTTTCTTTGCTGTTAAGTTTAATAAGTTCTTTATAGATTTTAGATACTAGCCCTTTATCTGATACGTCATTTGCAAATATCTTCTCCCATTCTGTAGATTGTCTTTTAGTTTTGTTGATGGTATCTTTCGGTGTGCAGAAGCTTTTCATCTTGATAAAGTCCCAATAGTTCATTTTTGCTTTTGTTTCCCTTGCCTTTATAGATGTATCTTGCAAGAAGTTGCTGTGGCCAAGTTCAAAAAGGGTGTTGCCTGTGTTCTCCTCTAGGATTTTGATGGAATCTTGTTTCACATTTAGATCTTTCATCGATTTTGTTTATTTTTGTGTATGGTGTAAGAGAATGGTCTAGTTTTCTTCTGCACATGGCTGTCCAATTTTCCCAGCACCATTTATTGAAGACACTGTTCTTTTTCCAGTGGATAGTCTTTCCTGCTTTGTTGAATATTAGTTGACCACAGAGTTGAGGGCCCATTTCTGGGTTCTCTGTTCTGTTTCGTTGATCTATGTGTCTGTTTTTGTGCCAGTACCACACTGTCTTGATGACCACAGCTTTGTAGTACAACCTGAAATCTGGCATTGTGATGCCCCCCAGCTCTGGTTTTCTTTTTTAATATTCCCCTGGCTATTCGGAATCTTTTCTGATTCACACAAATCTTAAGATGATTTGTTCCAACTGTCTGAAGAAAGTCCATAGTATTTTGATAGGAATTGCATTAAATGTGAAAATTGCCCTGGGTAGCATTGACATTTTCACAATATTAATTCTTCTAATCCATGAGCATGGAATATTTTTCCTTTGTGTCTTCTTCAGTGTCTTTCAGAAGTGTTATGTAGTTTTTAAGGTATAGATCCTTTACCTCTTTGGTTAGGTTTATTCCTAGGTATCTTATGCTTTTGGGTGCAATTGTAAATGGGATTGACTCCTTAATTTTGCTTTCTTCAGTCTCATTGTTAGTGTATAGAAATGCCACTGATTTCTGGGCATTGATTTTGTATCCTGCCACGCTGCCAAATTGCTGTGTGAGTTCTAGCAATCTTGGGGTGGAGTCTTTTGGGTTTTCTATGTACAGTATCATGTAATCTGCAAAGATGGAGAGTTTGACTTCTTCTTTGCCAATTTGAATGCCTTGTACTTCTTTTTCTTTCCTGATTGCTGAGGCTAGGACTTCCATTACTATGTTGAATAGCAGTGGTGAGAGTGGACATCCCCATCTTATTCCTGATCTTAGGGGAAAGGCTCCCAGTGTTTCCCCATTGAGGATATTTACTGTGGGCTTTTTGTAGATGGCTTTTAAGATGCTGAGGAATGTTCCCTCTATCCCTACACTCTGAAGAGTTTTGATCAGGAATGGATGCTGTATTTTGTCAAATGCTTTCTCTGCATCTAATGAGAGGATCATATGGTTCTTGTTTTTTCTCTTGTTGATATGATCTATCACATTGATTGCTTTATGAGTGTTGAACCAGCCTTGCATCCCGGGGATAAATCCCATTTGGTCATGGTGAATAATTTTCTTAATGTATTGTTGGATTCTACTGGCCAGTATTGTTGAGAATTTTTGCATCCATGTTCATCAGGGATATTGCTCTATAATTCTCTTTTTGGTGGGGTCTTTGTCTGGTTTTGGAATTAAGATGATGCTGGCCTCATAGAACAAGTTTGGAAGTATTCCATCCCTTTTATCTTTCGGAACAGCTTTAGTAGAATAGATATTGTTTCTTCTTTAAACGTTTGATAGGATTCCCCTGGGACGCCATCTGACCCTGGACTTTTGTGTCTTGGGAGTTTTTTGATGACTGCTTCAATTTCCTCCTTTGTTATTGGCCTGTTCAGAACTTATTTATAATTTAATTCCATTTGAACAGTGAATATAATTTTTATGACTTGAATCTTTTGATTTACCAAGACTTGTTTATCAAGACGTGTCCATAATATGGTTGTCTTGGTAATGTTCTATGTATACCTGAAAATAGTTTGTATTCTGCTATTGAGTAGAGTGCTCCATAAATATCAATTAAGTAAGGTTGCTTGGCAGTGTTCTTAAAATATTTTATATCTTGATTTTCTGCCTAATTAGTTTTGTCAGTTGCTGAGAGAGAGGTGTTGAAATGTCCAACTATAATCGTGAATTGATCTATTTATCCTTGCAGTTTTTTCAGCCTTTATTTCATGTGTACTGAAGTTCTGTTTTTAGGAGCATAAATGTTTAGGGTTGTTTATGTCATCTTGATGAAATGACCCTTTTATCATTATGAAATAGTTTTCTTTATTCCTGGTAATATTCTGAAATCTAATTTTCCTGATAGTAATACGGATGCTCAGCTTTCTTTTGATGAATGTTAACATGATGTATATTTTCTATCCTTTTACTTTTAACCTACCTATATGTATCTAAATATATGCCTATATATTTAGATATGAAATGTGTTTCTCATAAGCAGCATCTAGTTGGGTCTTGCTTTTCTATTTAATCTGATGATCATGGCCTTTTAATTCAGATATTTAGACCATTTACATATAATGTGACCATTGATATTGTTAGGTTTAAATCTGTCATCTTGCTACTTGTTTTCTGTTTATCCCATCTGTTCTCTGTTCCTCTTTCCTATTTTTGTGCATTATTTTGGATAAATTAAATATTTTTTATGATTCTATTTTTATAATTTTTATTTCCTTTGTTAGTTTATTAGCTATAACTCTTTGTTTTATCTTGGTGGTTACTTTTGAGTTTATAGAAAACATCTTTAACTAATCACAGTCTGCCTTCAAGTTACATTATACTACTTCATATATGGTATGAGAACTTTACAATATTTTATTTCTATTTCTCCCATTCTTTGTGCTTTTATTGCCATACATTTTACTTTTATATATGTTATAAATTTCACACTACCTTGTTATTTTTGTTTATATAGTCCATTATCTTTTGAAGATATTTTAAAAATAAGAAAAATCCATATATTTACCATTTCCAGTATTCTCTATTCCTTGTTTAGATACAGATTTCCACCTGGCATCACTTTTTATTTTCCTGACCCTAACTAGTAATAAGGAGGATCTGCAGTCTCAGAATTAGGCTCTTGAGGAGGAGTAGTAAATAATTCTTGTTGATAAAAATCAAGGTTTGGTTTTAGAGATAATGACCTTCACGTATGTGGTCATAGACTTTGCTTTGGAAGAGTTTGAAAGTCTGAACTCTGAAAGTCTGAACTCTGTTCAGAGGGGTCCAGATATTATTACTTTAATGGAACAAAGCAAAGAGCCCTGGATGGTTGTGAGAGAAGAAATAAGAAGTGGGTACATAATGACATCTTGGAACTTTGCCTCTTGCTAAAAGACTTGGCCTGTAATGGTTCTTTCTGACATGGCCCACTTAGGGAACTCTTCATCAGATTCAAATATGGCAAGATATTTCTGAGCAGTGTAATGTATGAGTTTTTAAAAATTCAACAGTGTGACTGATATGGATGATATCTTGTGTGTATGGTATGATATGGAATAGGACAGAAGAAATAGGAAGCAAGATCTCTGCTTATCTTTTACACATTGTTACACTAATCCACATCAAATATGATGAGGCTCTGTTATGGCACTGGCAATGGAGAATAAATAAATTAATATAATGAAGGTAAAATTAAAAAAAGTTTAGATACTAATGTGATGTGAGGAGAGGGAACAGAATATTTGAGGGTGTTTCTCAAACACTCAAATGTATGTATGCTGTAATTTCCAGGATCCCATTTGAATTTTCTAAGAGTTTTTTTTTTAAACAATAATGGTCTCCAGAAAACCACAGGCTTCTGGTATAGTTACTTAAGGTCATCAGATTCAAACCATAAAGTTGGCTTTTTCATAGAGTTACCCCTAATTTCCATTCTACCCTTCTTCAACAGTAATAAGAATCACCAATTTCTTGTTGGGCTTATGACCATCCACAAAAAGAACTCCTTTATTGTTGTCAGATGTAGCCATATTATGCCAATGGGATGATAGTAGAATTTTGTGGCAGTTTTGAGCAACTTCTCTTAAAATTAGCATGTTCGGTCTTCTTTTTTCTTCCTCCCCTCCTCATTCAGTTTCTGGATGAATGTAAAGTCCCTGAAATTTTAGTGGACCACAACTGCAATTGCAAGTTTTAGATTGCCTACCTCCAGACTTTCATGTAATAGAGAAATGAACTTCAGATATTTGAGGTCCATCTTATAGCCAAACTTAGTTCTTTTTTAAGATTTTATTTATTTATTTATTCATGAGAGAGAAAGAGAGAGAGAGGCAGAGACACAGGCAGAGGGAGAAGCAGGCTCCATGCAGGGAGCCCGATGTGGGACTTGATCCTGGGACTCCAGGATCATGCCCCGGGCCAAAGGCAGGTGCTTAACTGCTGAGCCACCCAAGGTTCCCCACCAAACTTAGTTTTAATTGATATACTAGGTTGCTGTATGTTAAGATTAAGAACAGTCAACACACCCTTCTATCTTGTCTAGCTCAAAAACCATTGGCTTATAAAGAGAAAGATTTCTTAAGTGTATTCTCATATAAATACTCATCCCCATCTCATGAAGATGAGAAAAAAAGAGATACATTTTTTCCACTAGAGTATGTTATTCTCTTGTCAGTGATTCTCCAGAATGAATTCCCAGAAAGTGTTAAGTGATTTGTTGAAATAATACATGAACTTTGAGAGAACAGGCTTTGGAGGAGGACTTGTTGCTGCTTGGACAATCCCTATAGCCCTATTATTTGATGTAATGGGATGAACAGCATTTAGGAAGAGAGAAATTCCCATGATACTTGGTGTATTAGTTTTCTATTGCAGCAAGTGGTGGTCAGAATAATGGCCTCCCAAAGATGTCCACATTCTAATCTTCAGAACCTCTGAATGTGTTACCTTATATGACAAAAGAAACTTTACAGATGTGATTAAATTAATGATCTCAAGGAGATAATTTCGAGTTATCTGAGTATGCCCAATGAAATCATAAATTTCCTGATAAGAGGAAGGTGGGAAGGTCAGAGTCAGAAGGAAGTATGATAAAAAAAAAAAGAGGTCAGAGAGACAGACAAAATGTTGAAGATGGAAGAAGGGTTCATAAGCCAAGTAATCCAGGTGACCTCTAGAAGCTGGAAAAGGCAAGGAAACTGATTCTCCCCTAAAGCAGGAATGCAGCCCTGCCAACACCTCGATTCTATGACTTTTGACTTCCAGAATTGTAAGATAATAGACATGTGTTGTTTGAAGATACTAAGTTTGTGGTGAGGTTCTATAGCAGCAATAGAAAATTAATATACCATGTCACAAATTAGCACAGTTAGTGAGGTAAGACAGCACACATTTATTATCTCAGTCTCTGTAAGTCAGAAGTCTGGGCATGGCTTAAGTAGGTCTTCTGTACTGCAATCAAGGTGTCACCCAACTGTATTCTCATCTGAAATCCTGACTGCGAAAAATCTATTTCGAAGATCGTTTAGTTTGTTGCTAGACTTAATCTTGCAGCTATTGGAACTCAGTTTCTGTTTTCTTACTGGTTGTGGACCAGAGGCCACTTTCAGCAACTAGAGGCTATCTGCAGTTACTTTTCAGGTAGCCCTTCTATAGCCTTTTTACAATGTGTGTGTGTGTGTGTGTGTGTGTGTGTGTGAGAGAGAGAGAGAGAGAGAGAGAGAGAGACGGAAAGAGAGAGAGAAAGAGAGAGAAAGATATCATAGGAGTGACAGCCCATCCCTATTGCTATATACCTATACCTATAAATATATATATATTATAATGTATATGTATAAATATAATATAGCGTAATCATAGAAGTGACAGCCCATCACCTTTGTCATTTCCTCATATTGAGAAGCAAATCAGGAGTCTAACGCTCAATAGAAGAGGATTATGTAGGATGTGAACATGGGGGCCAAGCTGTTTGCCACATTTGGCACTAAAAATCACAATACTTAATTAGTCCTATCAGCTGCTACGTAGTGAGATTTAGAATTGGGCACAGCTTTGAGCTTGGCAGAGATGGGAAAGCTAAAGTCCATGGGAATAAATATATATATATATATATATTCATTGTGCTAGAATGTTCAAAGCAACCTTATTTGTGACAGCTAGTAATAAAGAAACTACCCAATTCCCTTCAGTAGTGGAATGGATAAATAAATTAGTATTACTTTGGGTGAATATATAATTAACAGAAATGAGAAGGATCATTCTAAAACTATATTTGACCATTTGAATGACCCTGTAAAACACAATAGTGAGCAAAGAAATTAGACATAAGTACATATTCTAGGATTAAATTTACATAAAACACAAGAACACAAGAAATTTAAGCTAGTAGAAGACAGCATAGTTATCCTTGGGTGATAGTGATTAGAAGGGAATGGGATCTTTTAGGATACTAGCAGTAGTTTAATTTTTGGTCTGGGTACCAGTTACATGGATGTATTTAGCTTGTGAAAATAAACTGCTGGACACTAGGGTTTGTGTGTTATATATATAATTCCTCAATTAAAAGCTTTTCTTAAATCCAAACAGAAAAAGAAAAAAAAAAAAAAGCCAAGGTTTTGAATGGTGGGATCCAATGAGATGTGTGAGAATGGCCTAAAGGCAGCAGGAACTATAGTGGAATGGACTGGCCAATCCTTTCAGGAGAAGGGCCTGGGATTATAGTCAGGGACCTGCATGTGCTCAGGCACTGAGCACACTGTCAGGAGGTATATGGTGTTCCTCAAGCCCTTCATTTAATCCCCGGTTGGAGGTGGCCTTGAGGGTGCTGCTGTTTACAGCTTCTCCCCTGTTACCAAGGATACTTTTTATTTTTAATTTTTATTTATTTATTTTTTTAAAGTAGGCTCCATTCTGGGCCTGAATGCCTTGAACTCATGACTCTGAGATCAAGACCTGAGCAGAGATCAAGAGTCAGATGCTGGGATCCCTGGGTGGCGCAGTGGTTTGGCGCCTGCCTTTGGCCCAGGGCGCGATCCTGGAGACCCGGGATCGAATCCCATGTCGGGCTCCCGGTACATGGAGCCTGCTTCTCCCTCTGCCTGTGTCTCTGCCTCTCTCTCTCTGTGTGTGACTATCATAAATTAAAAACAACAACAACAACAACAAAAACAAAGTAAATATAAATTCATCTTTAAAAAAAAAAAAAAAGTCAGATGCTTGACTGACTGAGCCACCCAGGCACCCCAAGGCTACTTTTTAAAGTCTGTGGATGAGCAAAATGGAACACTCCCCTCCACCCTGAGGCCCTTGATAAACTAGTAGTATGACTTCAAGAAGCCTTCTGTGCCTGTGAGAAAGCTATCTTGGCTGGGTTCCTGAGTGGCCTTTTTGTGAGCTCACTCTATCTGTCAGCTGATGCTAGGGGAAAGCAGCAGGGCCTAAAATGGGGACAAACTCTCACAAAGGCTTTCTGAGGCAAATAGGTACCCCAAAGGAGTATTCTGGTTTGTGGTTTCAAGTCACAGTCTTCAACTTGGCCTCCTTGGACCTTTTATTTACTTTTAGGACTCTACTTCCTACTGGAGTCCAGAGGAAGCAGCAAGAGGATGGCAGAAAGCCAGACTCCTCCACGAGTGAACTCTTTATCTTCCTTCTACAGAAGCTCTGTGCAGAAACAGTGACTCAGTCTGTCCCTTAAGCAGCTTCATTGTCAAAGGCTCAATAGAATTCTCCTTCTGAACAAAGGGAGATACATTTCTTTATCTCTCTAATTAATGCTTAGACTTAAAAATTGTGTTTAGTCTGCAGCCTAGAGGATGAACTACCTGAAAAAGAGTATTTTTCTTCAGAAGGAAAAAAATGTTGAAGCCGTCTCTGTTGTATGGATTTTTACATCAGTCAGGGAGCTTGATAAATAGAGATTCAGAAAAAAATTCCAGGGGCTGTATTCTGCCCCAGACTAGACATTCAGGCTCCAATTCACATTATCTAGCAGTCCAGTGGGTTGAAATGGAGCAAAT
The DNA here is from genome assembly GCF_003254725.2 of Canis lupus dingo. Lineage (NCBI taxonomy): Eukaryota > Metazoa > Chordata > Mammalia > Carnivora > Canidae > Canis > Canis lupus. Next base: position 100,752,933 of record NC_064281.1, on the reverse strand, counting down.
TCAGATCACTGTGAGCTACACTAAATGTGTGTTGCACCAACCACTGATTAATATGTACCGTGCTTTCTGCCTTCACAGTTATGCATTTTTTAAGTCTTGTGCCAAAAGACCAATCATCAAATATAGTGTTCTGATAGGGAGCAGAAACAAGTATAGAATGCATTCAAACTTTTTGTCTCCCAAATCAATTCTAAATGACCCTGCTGGCTTAGGGAACCCAGTACATGGATGTGCTAAAGCTAATCTCCCTGAATAAATCTCTTTTCTTCCCCTTTTATCCTTCACACCACATTCTGTTCCTACTCTTTCTGTCTTTGTTCTATCTTATTGCTTATCTCCTCCCTGCTTCTTTCCAGGTAATTGGACTGTGATGCTTTCCTTGCCACATCTCAACATGTGCTCATTTGAGTATCTTCTAGGAGCCACAAAACAAGTAAGTATTAGGCTACAGTACCACTATACGATTAGCATTTTATCTTGGTGAACTAATGTCTCAAGATAGTTTAGGAAAAGACATGAGATCTTTGTAACATGAATGGCCAGAGAATATTCTAGAAATTGAATAGCTAAAGGCTTGTATTCTGTATGTATTGTAAAGTGTAACCTTCAACTATGAGGCTATGAACATAGAAGCCAGGTAACAGAACAAATGCTTTCTATTCTGTTTGTCTTGGAAAATAGAGAATTTTTAATAATTCATGTGAGGTTTGTATTCCCTAGATTCTCTTCTGAGACCAAAAGATCCTCTCCAGAGCCAGCAAATTCACATTTCATCCAGAGGCATTATTATACTTCATCGTCAACAATTCTAGTCTTGCTTTCTTCTCTTAGGTTGGAATCCCTTTTCTCCAGGGAAACTTGGTCTAGTGTGGCCCTTCTATGCCATTCTTGGTTAGATGCTAGCCATCACCCTATGTACACTTCTGGCTTAGGCTTTCTTGTTGGTGTACATCACAAAAGCTCATCTGATTGAGAGCTTTGGGGCATGAAGCTTCATGATTGAACACAGCAATACTGACTAACCAACACACAATTTCAAGGAGGAAAGAGAAAGGAAGTTGATAGAGGAGTGAGGGCCTTGGTAGAAAAGCAGCTGCAGCCCATCAACTTTGGAAGCACCCCAGAGCCTGCACACTGAGGCTCTGCCCCAAAAGAGCTGTTCCAATTTTCCTAACTCTTCCAGATAAGCTAACTTTCCGTATTCACCCCTGTGGAATTTGGTTGGTTTGGTTCAAAAGACTTTCTCTTGCCTGATGCTTCTAGTTGCAACTTTTTGGTTTGGATTTTATGGTGACCATCACAAAGATACTGCCACTTTAAGCCCTCTCACTTGAGAATTCAAAGCTGTGACATTACATGACACCTCTATATAAAGACATTGATGCCACCATTCCCACTAACCAAAAGTGTTATAAAAAAGAAAAAAAAATGAAGGTACAGTTAAAGGAAACAGTAGGGAAGGCAGATATATTGACAAATATAGCATTCCATCTCTTCTCACTCTCCCCAGCCCTTTCACTTTTTTGCATAAGTCTTAAAATGATCACTAGAGCCTATAACCACAGGCTACATTTCTGCAACCTCTGCTCCTCCTTTCCCTCAACAACCTCCCTTTGATTCCTGTTCATTGTATGACCCCATTCCTGAAAGTTCCATCATCAGCCTCTCTGACAAACACCCAGGGAAAGATAGTATATTTCACTGGTCCCCAAGTCAGCTCAGACTACTCCCATGAGGCCTCTTCTTGTAAGATACACTCCAACTTCTCCCATTCAGGCCCAGCCTTCTACTGGAATTCTTCTCTGGAAGGTTTTAAAGGCTACCTCTATGCTATGATAGACAATCTTATATATCTCCCCTTTACAGCCCTGCCCTTTACTGTGGAGTCCCAACAAGGTTCACAGCAATAAATTTTTTTCCTCATTAACATATCTCTTGACTGTCAGGGCCAGCTGTAAATAGAACTGTGGAGTATTTATTGAGCACACGGTATCTTCCAGCATTATACAAGTGTTATCTCACTTAAGCCCTGCAATGACCGTAGGAAATAGGCATCGTTATCCCTGTTGCACAGGTGAAGAAATTGATATCCAGAAAGGTTGAATAACTTGTCTAAGATTAAGTGACAGAGTCAGGAGTCAAAACTAAGGGTGCCTCTTAACCAAAAATCTACAGAGGTAATTTGGCAGAGTCTGTCCCAAGTGATGGGGACTATCCTGTCCATTTCCCCTGTACCTCCTTCTCCGTCCCCCTCCAGGTGCCTGGCACCATCAGGTTTCACTAGGCCCCTCCTGGCATTGTGGGAAGTAATGTTTTAAAATCTGTTTTACTTCTGGAGAAATATGGGAGCTGGAAAAAGGCACCAGGAAGATAAATCTCCAGACGGCCTACTTCATCTTAGTTTCGCAGCAGGGATAGACTTTGAGGCGAAGAGTGGTTCTTTTCTCCTCAAATCATATGATAGATATGAGTGCCTACTGTGCTCATATGTAAAAGCTAGTCTAAAAACCACATTTCACATGGTTAAAAGCCTTACAATTTGGAGGAGGAGTTAAAAAATTGTATAGAAGTACTGTATTGGTGCTTCCTCTCATGTTTCTTAGCACTCTGCCACTTAGCAGTGCTCTGAAATCTTAGGGGAGACTCCCTGTGTTCTTCGGTGAGATGTCTATGCTCCCATATCTTTTGTATTTTTGTGTTTCAGCTAAAGCAGCCATTTCATTCCCTTGTATTTTCTAGTTCTGTTTCTCATTTCTCTTCTGTACCATAATCTTCTTAAAGCCTGGGGACCACATCCCATGTGGGTTAGAACAGTACCTCACTTTAAGATTTATTTATTTATTTATTTATTTATTTATTTATTTATTTATTTGAGAGGGAGAGAGAGAGAGCGCATGAGAGAGTGTGCAAGCAGAGAAAAGGGCAGAGACAGAGGGAAAGAATCTCAAGCAAACTCCCTGCTGAGTACAGAGCCTGATGCAAGACTCAATCTCATCACCCCTAGATTATGACCTGAACTGAAATCAAGAGTCAGATGCTTAACCAACTGAGCCACCCAGGTGTTCCAGAACAGTACCTTACTTTAAGTAGAAGCCCCATACATCTTTGTAGAATTGAAATGAAGTCAAAAGGATGAATGCTATTTGAAACTTCAGATCTTGGCGCAGGCTAGAGGAAGCTCCTTATGTGTCATAAGACAGGCTCTAACTACAAAAACAACATTGATTTTTCTTTATTCATCCTTCCCTCTCTCTGACTCCTTGATTTCCTATCCTCTCCTCCCACCATACCAGACCATCTGATGTAAGGCACAGAGCAGGTTAGAAAAGATAAAGAAATCCAAAAGTGAAATCTTGGCATGGAAGTGGTGTGCTTTGAATCAGCTCTATACATTAATAACAGAACCAGTGAAGGGGCATTCTTCAGGATGAAAGGAAAGTCCTGAGATTAATAGCATCTAGGTTCCTGATGGATACAACTGTCTTTCTCTGGGCCTTGGGATAAAAAACAAAACATTTCCTGCCTTCATCTGTGATCATGGGCTCACAGAAATCACAACATAGGGAAAGCCTCCAAGAGGAGCTTCCTTAGTATATTTCCCTTTCTTGGGTAGCTAAGCCTGTGAATAATTGGGGGTTATGCTAGTTGGGGGTACATAGAAGGTTGCCAAAGCTAGAGATTTAAGCTTCTATCAACTGTGCATTTGTTTCCAGTATTGGGAGACAGGTGTTGGTACAGCTGCAGTTGGGTCTTACTTTTGTTTGTCTATGTGCTAAAAGCCTAGGAAGGCCACAGCTTTGTAGTACAACCTGAAATCTGGCATTGTGATGCCCCCTGCTATGGTTTTCTTTTTTAAAATTCCCCTGGCTATTCAGGGTCTTTTCTGATTCCACACAAATCTTAAAATAATTTGTACTAACTCTCTGAAGAAAGTTCATGGTATTTTGATAAGGATTGCATTAAATGTGTAAATTGCCCTGGGTAGCATTGACATTTTCACAATATTAATTCTGCCAATCCATGACCATGGAATATTTTTCCATCTCTTTGTGTCTTCCTCCATTTCTTTCAGAAGTGTTCTATAGTTTTTAGGGTATAGATCCTTTACCTCTTTGGTAAGGTTTATTCCAAGGTATCTTATGCTTTTGGGTGCAATTGTAAATGGGATTGACTCCTTAATTTCTCTTTCTTCAGTCTCATTGTTAGTGTATAGAAATGCCACTGACTTCTGGGCATTGATTTTGTATCCTGCCACGCTGCCAAATTGCTGTATGAGTTCTAGCAATCTTGGGGTGGGGGCTTTGGGTTTTCTATGTAGAGTATCATGACATCGGTGAAGAGGGAGAGTTTGACTTCTTCTTTGCCAATTTGAATGCCTTTAATGTCTTTTTGTTGTCTGATTGCTGAGGCTAGGACTTCCAGTACTATGTTGAACAGCAGTGGTGAGAGTGGACATCCCTGTCTTGTTCCTGATCTTAGGGGATAAGGCTCCCAGTGCTTCCCCATTGAGAATGATATTTACTGTGGGCTTTTCGTAGATGGCTTTTAAGATGTTGAGGAATGTTCCCTCTATCCCTACACTCTGGAGAGTTTTGATCAGGAATGGATGCTGTATTTTGTCAAATCCTTTCTCTGCATCTAATGAGAGCATCATATGGTTCTTGGTTTTTCTCTTGCTGATATGATGAATCACATTGATTGTTTTACGAGTGTTGAACCAGCCTTGTGTCCCTGGAATAAATCCTACTTGGTCATGGTGAATAATTTTCTTAATGTACTGTTGGATCCTATTGGCTAGTATCTTGTTGAGAATTTGTGCATCCATGTTCATCAGGGATATTGGTCTATGATTCTCCTTTTTGGTGGGGTCTTTGTCTGGTTTTGGAATTAAGGTGATGCTGGCCTCATAGAATGAATTTGGAAGTACTCCATCTCTTTCTATCTTTCCAAACAGCTTTAGTAGAGTAGGTATAGTTTCTTCTTTAAACGTTTGATAGAATTCCCCTGGGAAGCCATCTGGCCCTGGACTTTTGTGTCTTGGGAGGTTTTTGATGACTGCTTCAATTTCCTCCCTGGTTATTGGCCTGTTCAGGTGTTCTATTTCTTCCTGTTCCAGTTTTGGTAGTTTGTGGCTTTCCAGAAATACGTCCATTTCTCCTAGATTGCCTACAAAGCTGTGGTCATCAAGACAGTGTGGTACTGGCACAAAAACAGACACATAGATCAATGGAACAGAATAGAGAATCCAGAAGTGGACCCTCAACTTTATGGTCAACTAATATTCGATAAAGGTGGAAAGACTATCCACTGGAAGAAAAACAGTCTCTTCAATAAATGGTGCTGGGAAAATTGGACCTCCACATGCAGAAGAATAAAAGTAGACCACTCTCTTGCACCATACAGAAAGATAAACTCAAAATGGATGAAAGATCTTAATGGGAGACAAGATTCCATCAAAATCCTAGAGGAGAACACAGGCAACACCCTTTTTGAACTTGGCCACAGTAACTTCTTGCAAGATACATCCATGAAGGCAAAAGAAACAAAAGGAAAAATGAACTATTGGGACTTCATCAAGATAAGAAGCTTTTGCACAGCAAAGGATACAGTCAACAAAACTCAAAGACAACCTACAGAATGGGAGAAGATATTTGCAAATGACGTATCATATAAAGGGCTAGTTTCCAAGATCTATAAAGAACTTATTAAACTCAACAGCAAAGAAACAAGCAATCCAATCATGAAATGGGCAAAAGACATGAACAGAAATCTCACAGAGGAAGACATAGACATGGCCAACACGCACATGAGAAAATGCTCTGCATCACTGGCCTTCAGGGAAATACAAATCAAAACCACAATGAGATACCACCTCACACCAGTGAGAAGGGGAAAATTAACAGGGAAGGAAACCACAAATGTTGGAGAGGATGCGGAGAAAAGGGAACCCTCTTACCCTGTTGGTGGGAATGTGAAATGGTGCAGCCACTCTTGAAAACTGTGGAGGTTCCTCAAAGACTTAAAAACAGACCTGCCCTACGACCCAGCAATTGCACTGTTGGGGATTTATCCCAAAGATGCAGATGCAATGAAACGCCGGGACACCTGCACCCCGATGTTTCTAGCAGCAATGTCCACAATAGCCCAACTGTGGAAGGAGCCTCGGTGTCCATCGAAAGATGAATGGATAAAGAAGATGTGGTCTATGTATACAATGGAATATTACTCAGCCATTAGAAATGACAAATACCCACCATTTGCTTCAACGTGGATGGAACTGGAGGGTATTATGCTGAGTGAAATGAGTCAATCGGAGAAGGACAAACATTATATGGTCTCATTCATTTGGGGATTATAAATAATAGTGAAAGGGAATAGAAGGGAAGGGAGAAGAAATGTGTGGGAAATATCAGAAAGGGAGACAGAACATGAAGACTCCTAACTCTGGGAAACGAACTAGGGGTGGTGGAAGCGGAGGAGGGCAGGGGGTGGGGGTGAATGGGTGACGAGCACTGTGGGGGGCACTTGACGGGATGAGCACTGGGTGTTATTCTGTATGTTGGCAAATTGAACACCAATAAAAAATAAATTTATTATGAAAAAAAATAAAAGCCTAGGAAGGAGAATCACAGCTAACAAAGCTAACCCTCAGCCATATCACAGCATGGTGGCTTGTGTTTGAACATCCACGGCATTTATGGATGTTTTAGTGTTTGAAGTGTAGCTCCAGTGAAAGGTGCAAGGTGGACCTGGCTGCTAATATCATGTGCTCTTGAAATGGACAATGTAAATGCTGGCTCAGATTTTCAGTTGGCATTTTCTTTTGAAGCTGGATAACAGGGCATGGCCTACAAGATGTCCTATGAGATGCATGGAATTCAGAATACTACATTTTATTTTTGATTAGGTGCCATACTGGGGTCTATTTGATTGATAATAGAAAGCCTATGCCAGTGTCCTTTCATTCATTCCCTAGAATATCCACCATTTCTTTACTGATAAGTTAGAAAGTAAAAGCCTAGGTGTAGTCTCTCTAGAGGCCACCATTACATAATCATCATAATAATATTGATAATGCTATCATTATGAATCACAATAATATACATAGAAAAGTCTAATATTAGGATAACAGTGAACTAGGATAGCAGTATAGAAATCTTTTAAATTTTAAACCTTATACTCGCATTCTCTGCCAGGATCCTGATTATCAGGAAGACAGAAAAGCTTTGAATGGCCATCTATCTATGGTGTTTCTTTCTTTCCCTTCTGATTGGAAATACTTGTGTCACACACCCATGGCTTGGACCTAGTTATATCTTCTCTGTAAATGAGGGTAAAAGTGGGGAAAAAAGAAGAATTTGTTTCTTCCATTTGGTACAGAAACATCAGAATTTAGGATTTTTGAGGTTTGGCATGGGTGACAAAGATGAGTTTGGTCATGGTCTACTTTGAAAATCAATGGATGAGATAAGACCTGGGAAAAGGTGGTATCAGAGACAACATAGGACAAAAACTAAAAGTTGCAACATCTACTAATTTATACTATCTCCTGTGATCTTTCCTCCACCACCACCCCTTGGTCATATGCCTCTTATATCTGGGAGGGGGACACATTTAGTGGAAAGGGCCTGGGTAAGTGGCACTTATAAAACCTTTGTGAAAACTTTTCTCCTGAAATAGGCTTTAAGTGTAAATGTTAACACTTATGATGTGGGGTTTGCATTGTGTTGATAATATTGTCATAGGTTCTTCCAGGTCAGTTTCTGTTCTCTGATTTCATTTGCATTTCTTACCCCAGGATCCTAGATGCCATGGCTATAGGGACAATGGCTCCTGGTTTTGGTCAAACCAAATAAATCTGGATCATTGCCTCCCCTTTTATTAGTGTTATTTAATTAGCCAGATTCATTTAATTGTAGCAATTAATTTAATTATGATAAACCTAACCCCAGATTCGAATGGAGTTGGTTGGCGCAATATCTTCTCTCTGGAAGATAGATCCCTCTGATTCCCTCTTTAATTTTGATCCCTGTTTGTTTATTCATGTTGCCCATGCAGATATCTTACATTGTGCTAGTCTTCTCCAGCTAATCACTTTGATAGCCAAGGTTTAGGGCGTTTCCTGACTGCCCAGAGTGAAAGTTTAATTAAATACCTAATCGAGGGATCCCTGGGTGGCGCAGCGGTTTGGCGCCTGCCTTTGGCCCAGGGCGCGATCCCGGAGTCCCGGGATTGAATCCCACATCGGGCTCCCGGTGCATGGAGCCTGCTTCTCCCTCTGCCTGTGGCTCTGCCTCTCTCTCTCTCTCTCTCTGTGTGTGTGTGTGTGTGTGTGACTATCATAAATAAATAAAAATTAAAAAAAAATAAAAAAAATACCTAATCGGGTGCTGCACTTGTAGTCTAACCTGTTAAAAATGTACACTCTACCATTATTATAAGGATTGTCTAAGCATAGCTATTGCTTTGGACCTTTAAACTTTCTGACTGATCTGTAGAAGAATGTTTTGTACAGCAAGAGTTTATCCCCAACAGATGGTTTATTAAGTAAAAATCAGCTTTTAAACAAATATGCCACAATTATTTTATTCTCTGTAGCAGAATTCCTACTGTTGACGAACCCCTAATTGGAATTTGGTTCCGGCAAGGAATGAAAAACAGAGACATACTGTGAGGACGCAATGCCAAAAATAGCACACTAAGCAATACGAAGGACCAGAGTGGTCCTACCTTGTGTTTTCTTTAGGCGCCTTTTCTTTCCTTTCATATGGAGGAGACCATTTGGCCCCAGTACAATCTCATTTTGTGGCCAGGAAACACTAATAGGCATCCAAACCACATCCAGGATGTCTGATGAGTTCTCTTCTGGGTGTGCTGGAATAAACGAGGTCCCAAGTTGATCTACCCTTAACCACTTCTCCCTAATACCCAGAATTACCATTGCTAATGTATCTCTACAACTTTCCCACTGAAACACCAATAGTCCTAGAGAGGAATGTTATCAGCAGTAAGGTCAAAGTGGCTAAAATTTATTGGACATTTGCTATATGATGGGTTTTGTGCTAAATTCATATACACATCATCTCACTTAATACTGGCGAAACCTCTGAGATCTATACTATTATCTTCCTGGATTGCAGATGAGAAAATAGAGGCACACAGTGGGTAAACGACTCATTCAAGGTCCTGTAGCTAATAGGTGATACAGCTGGCATGACAACCCAGCTCTTTTTGACTCCTAACCACTATACTACTAATCTGACATACATATGTGTGATTATTTAGCCATTAGTGCCCATTAATATATTAGGCTGGATTCAGTTATTAGATTAGCAATCACTTGCCTCTGTGCCTGATTTAATGGCACACAGGACAGAGGGGGTCCGAGTGTGGTGTGTATGAGGGAGAGGAAGAGGGAGAGAGAATAGAAGGATAAGTCCACAGCAGTGTTCTACTCCTTATTGATTGAAGTGTAATACTAGAAAATCCAAGATGGTTGCAGTGAGGGACATTAGTAGGGGCATTATGAATATCCTTCAAATTAGATTTTATTCATGGTGGTATCTGATAAAGTAGATTTACTGGCTCAAAGACTCAAAGCAGCGCAGACCCTTCCCTTTAAGCACGCTGATTGCCTCATTATTGGCTGTGCTGAAGCATGTAGTTTGAAAAATCTACCTATGATAGATACAGGCACCAGACCTTGCTGGGGGAAACAATGCAGTCTCATGTCCTAGGGGATGCTGCAATGAAAGAGCCCCACGTGGTCTGCGAAATTAATAGCTTCTGAATGGTAGCCTTTTCTCTGAGCTGGGGGCACCAGGCACACTTGGCTTCTAACTCACCATATGGCATGTGTTATTGGGCTGAGCTGCTCTCCTCCATCTCTGGTGTGATGTGGCACCTAATGCTGTGGAATTATTTCCTTACTCAATTAAAAAAAAGTACCCCGCTCTAAATCCTCATCTGTTTTTTCCCCCCAAACTCCCCTGTCAATCCCCTAGGCACAGCACATATTTTCTGCTTTTGCTCCTTGCTTGTTCTTTCTTTTTCTTTTTCTAAACCTTTTCCCCTCTAACTGAAAAGTGCAGCAGGAGAATGGAGTGTGGGTGCACACATTGGGCCTGGATTCTCACAAATCCACTGATCCCTGAGATATGGCCATTCCTTTTCTGAGGAAGGCTTTTGGTTATTTCTTTCTGGGCATATTTTTTAGGATTCCACTCTGATTAGAGTTCTTGAAAGCATCAAACAAAACAAAAAAGAAAAAGAAAGAAAAAACTGAAACTAAGGTACTCTCTTAGAAGACCCATTGATTTTTCTCTCTATGGCTCCTCACTTTCTCCTTAGTTCTTTTGAGTCTCTAATCCCATCTTCTCTCTGGTTGTGCTTACACATTAGTTGTTCAAATAATCACTCTCAATGTTTTTATCACACTGCTACCCTACTCAGGAATCTCTAAGTGTATAGGATTTCCTGAATCTCCCCTATGCATCCTCCACAAAGCTTGAAAGTCCTAAGAATTGAATGGTCTCCTGAAGGCCTCAATGAACAATGCAAATGGTTCCTGGGATGCATCCTGCATGAATTTATGAGCATTGGTCTATCCAGAGTTTGCATCAGGATCACTTGGGGAGCTTATTACAGTGCTTATTCCTGAACCCTATTCTAGCTCTACAGAATTAAAATTGCATGTGTGTGCATGCATGTGTGCAGGAGGGAGGAGGGAGTCAGGCCCAAGATGCTGCATTTTATAAATAAGTTCCTAGGTAGGGGGGGTTCCTGGGTGGCTAGGTTGGTTAGGCATCTGACTCTTGATTTTGACTCAGGCCATGATCTTAGGGTTGTGAGATTGAACCCTGTGTCAGGCTCTGTGCTTAACACGAGTCTGTTTGAGATTCTCTTTCCATCTCCCTCTGCCCTTCCCCCTGCTTGTCTGTCTCTTTCTTTCTTTCTTTCTTTCTTTCTTTCTTTCTTTCTTTCTTTCTTTCTTTCTTTCTTTTTCTTTCTTTCTTTCTTTCTCTTTCTTTCTTTCTTTCTTTTTCTTTCTTTCTTTTCTTTCTTTTCTTTCTTTCTTTCTTTCTTTCTTTCTTTCTTTCTTTCTTTCTTTTTCTTTCTTTCTATCTCTCTCTCTCTCAGTAAATCAATAAACAAAATCTTAAAAAAAAAGCTCCTAGGCAGTGCACACAGCAATCTGAGAACTTGTCATAAGGTTTTAGCAGGGAAGAACTGTGATCAGATTTTTTTTAAGGAAAGAACTGGAAAGATGTGGAGATGTGGAGGTTTTCTGGCTGAGGGCAAAGTAAAGATTCATACAGGAAAAGCAACTTAAAAACTGTTGTGGTGGGCAGCCCAGGTCCAGGTGGCTCAGCAGTTTAGCGCTGCCTTCAGCCCAGGGCCTGATCTTGGAGACCCAGGATCAAGTCCCACATCAGGCTCCCTGCATGGAGCCTGCTTCTTCCTCTGCCTGTGCTTCTGCCTTTCTCTCCTTCTCTCATGAATAAATAAATAAAATCTTTAAAAAAACTGCTGTAGAGTGGGCAAAAGAACAGGCTACCTGTGGGAAAACAATAGAAGGTTCTGCTTTTAGGTGTTAAGAAAGAAGTTGGAAGTCTGGAATAAATGGCCACAGTTTCTGAAACTCTACCTCAGGCCTCTCCTGTAGCAGTTTGCATCCTTTATTTAAAAAATACTTTAGAGGGCTGTTGATTCACCCTTGTCCATCAGAAGGAAAGAGTTGACTTTTTCCCATTTAAACCAGAGCTAAGAGGTATACCATAGTATCTGTGTGAAGGATTGTTCTAGTGAAGCAGCATATCCAAGTAGAGCTTCTCAAAGTGTGGTCCTCTGATGACCTGCATTAGAATTAGATGAAATGCTGGCCAAATTTCAGATTCTTGGGTCTCACCTCAGGCCTCCTCAACTAGAATGGGAGCCCTCAAGTCTGCGTTATAACCACCTTTCCAGGTGACACTGATACATAATAAAACTTGAAAAAGCAGTGTTCTATAGTATTTGTATCCTTGCTCTTCCTGGGAAATTCTTTGCCTCCATCTCTACCTGTGAAAATCTTGCTTCTCTGTACAGTTTCAGCTTTCCTTGATCCACTTGCCCCGACTCCAACAAATGCAACCTTCTCTGTTGCTTTGAAGATAGGAAATATGGGGAGACATCATGGCTGAAGTACAGGGGAGGTTTGGGGAACATGGAGGCTGGAGGTGATGGGAAGGACCTAGGGTTTGTACTTAAAATTTCTGCAATTGAGTTGAGGTTACAAAAAAGCAGGAAGCCCAGAGCAAACCAATGACAAAATTACCCAGGCCAGATATCTATCTGGGCTCAGCCATGAATTCAGCCCTCACACAATCATGTTTGGGGATGAGGATTGAAAATCATTGCCAGGGCAGGGGTCTGGAGTGGAAAATGATAACAAATCCTTGCCCATGTGACAAATGCAGATGGGGGAAGGAAGACAGGCCAGTCTGGATTCTCCTTGCCCTCTGTCTTTGCCTATTGGAACCTTATCCCATCTTTAGCATCATAGCACCTTGCCCAAGCTACTTGGGGGACCATACCCTGTCAGTAATAACTGACCCCTGATGCTCTCCTGCCCTTTTCATTCGAGGAGCATGAGTATGAACTTTCCTGGACTCTGGTTGAGATCCTTAAAGGCCCTGGGATAAAAAATACCAAGAAACAGTCCACATTTCTTGGGAGCCCAGGCTACAAAGTACGTCCAGGGCATATGAAGTCTGGGGACCGCCTGCATTAGCTGAGGCTGCTGTAATAACATTCCACAGACTGGACAGCTCAAACATTTATTTTCTCACAATTCTAGAGCCTGAAAGGCAACTGATTTGCAACCCCTTTGCTAGTACAATTATTTTAATATTTGTCAATAAGCATTTGTTTTCCCATCGACCCATTTTCTGGGTTTTTAGATTTCAACCACAATCCATTTTCACTCTTCTCTCCACTTTTAATTGGCACTGCCTGATGTAAGTATTTTTAAAGGTTACTATTTTAAATGCGGGTCCTATATAAGCAACCACATTGTAACTCTTCAATGGCAGGAACTAGGCCTTGTTTCTTTTGTCTCCCCTCAATAATGTTTAGTTCAGTGTTCAGCTCACACTGGGCACTCAGTCACCGATGAATAATTGACTCACTGTCAGGACCAGGACAGTACTTCAGAAGACGAGTTCACTAAGATGGCTGAGATTTAGAGATAAGGACTACATCCTATGTGATCAGCATACAATTTCTCCTAGTTTGAAGAGGGGAAACCAGGATTTTTTTTAATGAAGTTTTCCAGTATTAGAACACAGATCAGGCTTACTCAACTGCTATTGTTTTGAATTTAGCAGGATATGTTGTGTTTGCAGCTTCTGGACTTACTTGATCTGCTATTTTTGGTGCTCTTCATTAAATGGATTGTTGATATGTAAATACACAAGTTGCTATGCAAAATTGCCCTAATTTTCTTGTGAACTTTCTTCCTGCAGCTTGTGGAAAGGCATTATGTTACTTCTGTACATTCAAGAATATTTTAAGTACTTGGAGCTAAATTGTGCTAAACCAATTGTCAAAACTTGGGAGTGTACCATAAAAGAAAATTGATACAGATAAAATCAACTTGTTTTCATGGTCTCCAGTTTATTTATATATATGCAAATATATCTGTAGGTGGCATAGATATACATACACGTTGTGTTATGGCTTAGAGATTCAACTGGAGTTAATGACCATACACAGGGAAGAACTATTAGCAAATTAATTAAGAACCTGTCAGGCTATTATAAGTTATTTGTTAGCTTAAAGAGGAACTCTCCCTCTCTGAAAATTGTGATTCTATAGACTACTAGCTGACCTCTGCTAGAAAAGAGGCTTTTCTTCATTTTTAATTTAATTTTATTTTTTAATTTAAATTCAATTAACCAACATCATTAGTTTCAGATGTAGAGTTAAATAATTCATCAGTTGCATATAACACCCAGTGTTCATCACATCACATGCCCTCCTTAATGCCCATCACCCAATTACCCCATCCTTCCACCTATCTTCCCTTCAGCAACCCTGTTTGTTTCCTATAGTTGAGTCTCTTATGATTTGCCTCCCTTTCTGTTTTCATCTTATTTTATTTTTCCTTCCTTTCCCCTATGTTCATCTGTTTTATTTATTAAGTTCTACATATGAGTGAAATCATATGGTATTTACCCTTCCCTGACTTACTTCACTTAGCATAATATCCCCTAGTTCTATCCATGTCATTGCAAATGGCAAGACTTTATTCTTTTTGATGGCAGAGTAATATCCACTGTGCATATTCCTCATATGAGTGAAACCATATATAATTGTCTTTCTCTGATTGACTTATTTTGCTCAGCTCCAGTTCCATCCATCCACCCACATCAATGTAAATGGTAAGATTTTATTCTTTCTCATGGCTGAGTAATATTTTATTGTATGTATATACAATAGAATTTTTATCCATTCATTTATTGATGGATATCTCAGCTCTTTCCATAGTTTGGCTATTGTGGACATTGTGGTAATAAAGTTTGGGTGCATATGAGTGGCTTCTCTTCAAATAAAGGGTTGTAGATGACTAGTCAACCAGAGTAGTGTAAACGTGAACTGAATTGAATACTTTTGATTATGATTCTTTACTTTTTCATTTGTTCAACAACTGTTGATTGATCAAAAAGCCTTCTATGTGTCAGATGTAGTACTGGGCACAGATGAACAGGGGTTAGTTATGATAGTGAACAAGATATTCATGGTCCTCACTTTCTTGAAACTTACACATTAATTCCAAGTTGTATCATCAACATGCATATGTGTGTCTTAGTCCCTTTGGGCTGCTATAACAAAAATATCATGACTGAGGGGCTTAAACAAGAAATATTTCTCATATATCTAGAGAATGGGAAGTCCAAGACCAAGGTGCTGACAGATTTAATATCTGGTAAGAGTTGTCTTCTTGGTTTATAGATGACCTTTTTCTTGCTGTGACTTTACATGGCAGAAAGGGTGAAGGAGCTCTCTGGGGTGTCTTTTGTAAGAGCATTAACCCTGTTCATGAGGGTTTTACACTCATAACTTAATCATCTCTCAAATGCCCCACCTACTAATACTATCCTCTTGAGGGTTAGGTTTCAACAGAAGAATTTTGAGGGGACACGAAAATTCAGTCTATACCAATGTGTATTCGTATAGTAATCATAACAATCTTAGTTATCTCCTTTATATAATCAAAGAATTATACAGTTGGTAGATGCCTTAAAATTACATTTAATTTATTTCTTCATCCCTCAGATACCTGGTGGAAGTTGTGGGTGTGTAACAGCCATTCTGGTTAATGAGCCCCATTCCTTTCTCTTAGGTACTCATCATTTCTGTCCACACACATCTAGCAGCTTTGAACTACAAGCACCATGCACTTGTCTGTATACTTTATCTGGTGTCTTGTGCCAGCATCTTGTCCCCCTATGTTGGGGAATTAACACAACTCTCTCAAACAGTGGAATCAGCTCTTAACCAAGAACTGTTTGGAATTGGTAAGTAAATACCCCAGCTTTAAAAAGTGCCAATTGGCTTTCTTTTTTAAAAGATTTATTATTATTTGAGAGAGCACAAGTGGTAAGGCACTTTTGAAATTGATTAAACCTTGTTTTAGGATTTGGCTACCTCTTTTAATCTCTTCTCACCCCTTTCTTCTCCCATAACCCACTTCTGCCCAGGATAGAGTGTTGAGCTGGGTTGAGCTGGGTGGTTACAACACAACCCAAACCTCACCTCCTCTTTGTTTCATTTTCTGTTGTCTTTTGTTGCTGTTTTCTGTCATCCACAGCCTATTTCTGTTTTTCTCTATCTTGAATGGAATCTTAACCCCTAGTTTTATAGACATGTTGTCCAGAATTTCCCTTTGCAGTCTCATAAACCAACTGCAAATATTTCTCTCTCCCCTTTATTGGTGGTGAGGAAGTCATCTGATTTTATCAGACTTAGAGTATTCCAGTCTATGAATAATATAATGTGGGAAATGAAAATAGACAAGCAACAAAATTGTTGGGCTTATGGGTAGGACTAAAAGACTTATAACATGAATTTTTTATACTTGGACATTTTATGTATGTATACTGAGATATATTTACCTCATCTTAACTTCATTCTTTCCTCCAATTCCCTGCAACTATTAATATTTTTCCATTTGTGAGCTTGAGGGTGGCCATTCCCAAGGAAGGAAGCATAGGAGAAGCTCCCTGATTAGGTAGTAGGACTTGTCTTCAGTTATTAAAGCCTTTGTTGTTAGCACTCCATGTTACTTTCCCTAATTGCTTGTCTGGATTCTTGAACTCTTTCCTTTTCCTACAAATATCTTGGTTCAGGATGTTTGCTTAGATTTTGAACTTTGGACCTCTGTCTTATTTTCATTTTCTATGTCCAATGTCCCTGCCTACCTTGCTACCTGTTATGAATTCTTGTACCTAATAGGCACTGAATAGATATTTCCTAAATATTGGATATACTCCCTTACTTGCATTATCCTTCTAAGGCTTCTGTGACTTCTAAGACCTGGGCCCTTTATTCCTGACTCTAAAATTTGTCCTGAACTCATGTTTTTGAGTAATTTCCCAGGGCTGGCAAGCTCTTCTTCCTGAATTTTCTCTTCACCCCCTGCCCTGCCTCAATGTCTTGGAGTTCTAGTTCCTTATTTTGCACCATGTCTTGCTGTAATGCTGACAGTCCAATACAGATAATGCAACTAGAATGCTCACTATAAGGGAGCAAGTTAACAAATCTGAGATACACAATTCTGTTTACACTTTTATTTTGAAGGATAATTATGTCTTTGCTTAAATAAGACCCTATGCATTGAGTGCAGATGTCAGAGCAAGAAAGTGTTGACTAAGACTGGGTTCCTGCTGTGAAGTGCAAGATGCGTGAAATTCTAGCATATGTGCAGAAATTTAAACCTATCATTTACTGACAGGCAATAATTACTTTAATGAAGTCAGGAAACTATTTCAAATAAGCAATTAGAGTTAACAATAAAACTGTAAACAGGACCCTAATTAATGCATTTTCAAACTGCATTTCCCTACTCTGAATGCTGTGGGCTATAGAAAGAATGAGAAAAATAACTCATATTATTATTGAAAATGTATGTCATGCTGTGTACTGTGTCAGGTACTTTACATATATTGCCTTATTTTATCCTCATAACAATTCTGTGAGATATATACTAGTATAACTCCCATTTTGCAGATGAAACTGAGGCTTAGAGGTGAAAAACATTGCCCAAAGTCATACAGGTTAGTAAATAGTGGACCTGTGATTTAAACATTGATAAGTGTGACTCTGGAACCCAAGGTCTTATCTAGAGCTAGACTATATCTAGCTAGACTATCTATACCTAGACTATATGGTCTATAAAACACATATGTAAAACTGACCTTCCAATTGTGTTGGTCAATATGTGCTAATAGGAAACACATCGTACATTCAGATTGGAATAATTTAAGGAGGCTCTGTTCATAATTGGACTATTTACCAAGGTGTAGGAATAAAAGACCCACAAAGGGTAGCATGATAATATCAAAAGGAGGTGTTACTATTTCTAAGTTGAAAGGGTAAGTGGAAGGAGCAGTTATAGGCACCCAGAAGGACAGACACAGTATGAGGGGGCCAGTTATATCTGTTTAGAGGCACAGTCAGACCAAGGCAACTTTGCAGGGATGAAGCCAGGGAAATAAATCACCTCACCTCACCTTCCTTCCTCCTTCCCTCCTTCGATTCACGTTTCTGGGCTCTCCATTGGCCAAATCTAACCAGAAGCCAGAGTATAGTCTTATGGGTTATTTGTTAAATGTGTTGGAACAGCATACCCAAATGTAAAATATATTTGCTTCTGAAATCCAAAGAAGCCTGCCAAGCATTGTGCTTCTTTCTTCAGGGTGGGCATTACAAGGTATAGCAACTTGTCTTTTACTGTAGAAAAGATATCTAGACTTATCTCAAACCACTGAACCTTCTAAAAACATCACCAATGTTGTAAGCCCCCGAACTTTTGCAGAATTTATCTTCTACTCTCTGGCATATATATATTCTCACAGAAGCATATAGGATTCTTGCTACTTCCTATTCATTAGGTCATTAGGTATGTTATCATGTAATGAAACAGTAGGATGTGAAGGGGCCTCTGGACTATATTATGACAGAGAGCAAGAGAACTGACACAACCCTGGGGTGCAGTGAAGATGTACTATTGCTCCTACCATGTAGATTCTGCTTGTAATTTTCCATCCTGTTTGAGATGGAGAAGAAAGCATTTTTCCAAGTCAATAGCTTTATACTGGATGCCAAGGTGCCAGGGAATATTTTGACTTTATTTAGTGAAGGCACCATATCTGGAACCACAGTTGTGATTGACATCACTATGTGATTAAATTTATGATGTTTATTATCATTCACCAAGACCCACCTGAGCCTTTTTTTTTCCACCTGAGCCTTTACACTAGCCAAATAGGTAGGTTAAGTGAGGATGTGGCAAATATCACCAACCTTGTATCTTTCAGGGGCTTGATCTCATGACCCATGAGATCATGACCCGAGCCAAAACCAGAGTAGGTTGTTTAACTGACTGAGCCCCCCCCCCAGGTGTCCCCCAGGTATTATTTTTTTCCCTAGTATATGGCCACAGGTACTTCTGGGAAAAGGTTAGAGAAGATTTAGAGTTTACTCCTGTGGCCTCAAGGGCTTCAGGTCTGTGAATAGACTTAAGTTTGGGAATTGTATGAGAGGCCATGAATTGCCCCTACAGTGAGTTGAGTTAGGTTTCTGCTTAGTAGACCAAGATTTTTTTTCTGCCTATATATGCCAAGCACCATGTTGGTAGGCTTCATATATTTCATTTTCAGACCTTCATGATCAATTCACTGTTTCCACAGATCCCTGCAGATCAACACTCTGATTGCCACTTTGTCCTTGGGTCTTATGTAAATTGCACTTACAAAATCACTGATTGTTAAATGACACCATCTTGCCATTAGTACTTTAGGATACCATTATTCCCATTGAGAACAGGAGACACAATTCTACGATAGCATCCCCTACCATCATCTATAACCTATATGAAGATAGCTACCACAGAACTTTTTGAGATTGATGGTACTCTCCCTTGCCAATATTTGTTGTAATGCCTTGATAAGGAAATGTCAAGGCCCTCATGGACTAATTGCTATGGTTATTTGATATTCCGAGACATTGCCCTCTATCTGCACTTTATTCTATGCTATAATAGGTGGTAATTCAAATGTTTATAATGCCACTGCCTGTCATGGATTACAGATTACTATTTTTCCCATTCAGGGAGGTTATCCTCGTCTCCTTCAATATTTCCAAACCAATATCAGAATTTCATTTTAAAAGTCTCTTTCTTGAGGACACTGTTTAGATAAAATTCTAACTGAAATAAAGTGGAAAATTAGCATAATTCATGGAAGATTTATTTATGGATTTTTTTTATAGAGGTGTAGGTGTAGAGAGACTGCAAGGGATTGTCGAATAATGCAAGGATGGTAGCAGTAAGGACATTACCATACCTAGACCCATGGAATGAAGGAGAGAACATTTAGCAGCACATGGAAGGGCAGAATTGTGTAAAGGAGACTATCTGGAGAGGAGCAGTGTGACCTTTGGATTAGGGATACAGCCAGACCAGAGAAACCTTGCAGGGAGAAAGCCAGAGGATTAAATACCCTGACCTTATTTTCTCTTTTCTTCTGATCTACAATAAAGTACACTGGCTAAGTCCATCCAGAAGCCAGATGGAAAGGAGCCAATCGATAGGGTCCATATACGTCACCTTGAAAAAGCAGAGAGCATGATGAAGGCTGGAGAGTAGATCTAGGGGGCAAGTGGAAGGTATCTGCCATCTCATGTATTAATAGAACCTTCTCATCTACCAATATGCTCTGCTTAGGTTTAGATAGCTTTTTACAATTTCCAGCTAAGCAGAAAATATGAACTCTTCACCAAGTAGGGGTTTATACCTTTCTAAATGGTTACAGCAAAGTTGTCATTTAATATCTCAGGAGCACCTAACAATGCATTCACTATTTTCTTTATTCTGTTGAATTTAAGTTAGAGTTAGCTTGACATTTACATTATTATAGTTTTCTTAAGGTGATAGTTCAGTTATTTATAAGTGTGCCTAAAGTTTTTGTATAACTTTTCATTTTTATTTCCCATTCCTCAAGACGTTTTAAAAATTTCTGTCAAAAATATCCCAAACTGGAAAAACTGGAGTCATCTTTGTCATACCCATATTGCTGTCCAATTAACATCAAGCCAGTCACCAATCAAGCCAGTCACCAATTACAGTTAATTTTTCCTCTAATTTCTTTTTTTAGTCCCAATTTCTCTCTCTTCTATTGTAATCACACTAATACAAACCTTTACCACTTCACACCTGGATTTTAGTGATAGCCTCTTAATTGCCACATTAGTCTTAGATGGTTATTTTGAAAATGAAACTCTACTCTCAAAAAATGTCAGTGAATCATCAGTATCTGCAGAATAGGGACACACTCCTTAGCATGGCATTCAAAGCCCTCTACAATTCATTTGCCATCTTCCTTTCCAAACATATCTCTTAACAGTTTTACCAGCCAATTCTACTCTAGTGAAATCACTTAACTCTTTGTGTCCTGAAACTGCTAAATGCATTTCCCTTTCAATGTGTTGCCTCAGGTTGTTCTTTCTTCTTGGAACAGCCTCTTTCTTTCTCTTCAGTTGTCTAAATCCCATTCTTCACTTGAAGCTCAGCTCAGCTCCTGTTCTTTTTCAGGACTGCCTGTACTCAGTCCTCAGTGAGATCTTCTGCATCCAGTAGCCATTACTGTCTATAAGTCAAAGTAGTACCTATTTCCTAGGCCTTTAAAAAACAGTGCTTTCCTCATAAGTTTGTTGTGAGTCTTACATAACTTGATATATCAGACATTTTTAGAATAATGCCTGGTATGTAGTAAGCACTCATTAAACTTTAGCTGCTACCATAATTATCTATTATTTGTCATTACTATGGTTACAATCCATTTGGCAATTTTCATGGTGCTTTTGTATTGCTACTTTTCTTTGCATGTATATAGAATATTTCCCTTACTAAATTAGATTGCCATTCCCATGAGGAAAGTGTATGTTTTTTTTTTTAATCAATTGTCTCTCAACATTTAGCATAGAGCATGGCAGAGAGTGGGCCTGAATAAATGCTTATTGTCTGGTAGATGATGGTGATGATGACGATGATACCTGCTACTTTATTCTCTGTTGCTTTTGCAAAGTGGCTGTAATATACATCAATTCATAAAAGCATTTGTTGTATTGTATAGCTGGCAAGTACCTCTCAGATAATTTGATTCCACACCATCACCTTCTGGATGGTAAATCTGAGATTCAAGGGAGAGGAAAGGATTTGCCCAAAGCCACATTTACCATTTGGTGACAGATACAGGGCTACAACTCAGAATGCCAGAATGCCTTCTAGACTGAACAAATATTGGGACGCCTGGGTGGCTCAGCGGTTGAGCATCTGCCTTTGGCTCAGGGAATGGTCCTCGGGTCCCAGGACCGAGTCCCACATTGGGCTCCCTGCATGGAGCCTGCTTCTCCCTCTGCCTGTGTCTCTGCTTCTCTCCCTCTCTCTGTGTCTCTCATGAATAAATAAATAAAATCTTTAAAAAAATAGATTGAATAAATGTTTATCAAGTACCTACTATGTGTTAAGTACTGTGCTGGTTGTTGGAAACATATCTGTGACTAGGACCGTGTCCCATCTTTTCATACCACTTACATTTTAATGGTAGGGAGAGACATAAATAAACATATAGGCAAACAAACAAAAATAAAGTGATGACTGCTATGAAGAAATAAGAGGGTGATGTGAAAGAAAGACTAACAGAGTGAAGGAAGAGGTAGGTAACTTAGGTCTTCTGAGGTAACAGTTAAACTGAGCTCTGCATGATGAGGAGACAACCAAGGCAAGATATGGGCAAAGATGGTTTCAGGTACATGTAAGAGTAATTGCATAGGCCTTGGGGGTGGGAATGAGTCTGCTGTGTTTTAGAAACTGAAGATAAGGTTGTCTAGCCAAAACAGTGTCTGAGTGAGGGAGTGGTAGGATTTGAGGTCAGAAAGCCAAGCAGAGATCAAATCAGGTAGCACTCTGAAGGCTGTAGGAGGAATTTGTATTTTAAATTTATGACCCTGTTTATGCCTTAAAATGATCTTTTGGGCTGTTATGTAGAATAATAGTCTATACAGAGAAGGACAATGGTATGTCAGGAAAATTATACAAAATTTGGAGCTAGGTAAAATAGGTTACTGAACTACCTTTCAGGGTAAGTGCAGGGCTTGACCTTCTGTCGTCTAGGCTATTGTACAGTTCTTTGAGGTGGAGGTTAACTTGTAGACTGTTGCCCAGTAGAGAAGCAAATAATTTCTTTGCCATTCCCATTGTAAAACATAACGTGAAATTATAGTTGTGACCTTATTGAATATTAATTATTCTTATATCTAACCCATAAATAATATCTTTTTTTGCATATTTTTTATTGGAGTTTGATTTGCCAACATATAGTATAACACTCAGTGCTCATCCTGTCAAGTGCCTCTCTCAGTGCCCATCACCCAGTTACCCCATCCCCCTCTCCATCTCCCCTTCCACTACCCCTTGTTCATTTCCCAGAGTTAGGAATCTCTCATGTTTTGTCACCCTCTCTGATTTCTCCCACTCAGTTCCCCTCCTTTCCCTTATAATCCCTTTCACTATTTCTTATATTCCCCATATGAATGAACCCATATAATGTTTGTCCTTCTCTGATTGACTTACTTCACTCAGCATAATACCCTCCAGTTCTATCCACAGTGAAGCAAATGGTGAAACCCATAAATAATATCCTTTTTTAAATTTTTTTTTCATAAATAATATCCTAATGTTACTTATAAATAGCTTCTCAAGTGGTCTCTGGATCAGATTTAAAAATCTTACTGGCTCCTGCATAAATTAATGAATTCACCTATGTTTTTGATATGTGTTTATTTGAATCATGAGTTTACCTTTTTAAATGTCAAACTTTAACAAGTGGAAGCAGGCCAGAATAGTCAGCAACTGGAGTAGTCCACGTGAGCTGTGACAATGTCTTGGGTCTAAGGATTGTGATAGTGGGCATAGTTGGAAGTGTTTAGATTCCTTATAGGTTGGAGGCAGAACCAACAGGACTTCTGATTAATGAAACATGAAAGATCAAGGAAAGAGTAATCAAGAAAGATCCCTAGGTTTTTGGCTTCAGTAACTGCTAGCACCATTAACTGAAATGGGGGAGATTAGGGTTAGAAAACTTTGGCAGAACATGTGAGGTGGAAAATCAAAAGTCCAGTTTTAGATGTGCTAAGTCAAAGGCATCGATTAGTTTTCCATGTGGAAATGTGAAATAAACTCTGGGATATATGTATGGGTCTGGAACTTAAGGAATTCTGGGCTAGAGATAAAAATTTGGGTATCATTAGAATTTAGGTGATATTTAAAGCCCAGGCCTGGATGGAGCTGGAGTTCCTAAGGGGATTTAGAAAAAATGGATATTATTAGGCTCTATTACATATTCAGTACATTTAGGGCAGAGCCTGGAAATCTCCAATTCTATCACATGATCCAGGTGGTGATTTTGACACTGAGAAAGTGATGTCAACAGAATTTGGTAAACTGTTTTCCGTTAAGGTCCAGCTAGTAAATATTGTAGGCTTCCTGGGCTGTATAGTCTATCTCAGCTCTGCCACTGTAGTAGGAAAGCAGCCATAGATAGCACATAAATGCCTGAGCATGGTTGTGTTCCAGTAACATTTTATTTATGGACCTGAAATGTGAATTTCATATAATTTTCACATGCCACAAAATATTATTTTTCTTGTGATTTTTTTTCACATTTTAAAATATAAAAATAATTCTTAGCTTATATGCCCTACAAAACTTAGCAGGGGGCCAGATTTGGCCTACAGGCTATAGTTTGCTTACACATGATCTAGATCAGTGATCTGTCAAGGGACATATGGGAATAAAGTGTGTTTTTTTAAACGTTTATTTTTTTTCAGACTTTATTTAGTTATTCATGAGAAACAGAGAGAGAGAGAGAGAGAGAGAGAGAGAGAGAGAGAGAGAGGCAAAGACACAGGCAGAGGGAGAAGCAGGCTTTATGCAGGAAGCCGGATGTGGGACTCGATCCTGGGACTCCGGGATCATGCCTTGAGCCAAAGGCAGATGCCCAACTGCTGAGCCGCCCAGGCATCCCTTACATGTCTAATCTCCATTAAAATGTATAGTTTTGTAATCTCTACAATGTGATAATCATAACTACACTTATGTAGCTCTTTCCATGTGGAAGCACTTTACATATATTAAGTCATTTAATTCTCACAAAACCCCTTGTGTTAATAATAGCCTGATCATGTGATTAGCATCCTCATGTTATAGATGAGGTAATAGGTAAGGAGAGGTTGAATGAGTTGTCCAATATTACACAGTTGGTAATTAACAGTCAAAATCTGATTCCAGGCAGTTTGGTATAAAAGTTTGTCTCTTAACATGTGCATATTGATTCTCATAGGTAATATTTTTCTCCTCCCCAATCCTGTCTCTGTCTCTCTGTCTCTTTCTCTGTCCCTCTCTCTGTCTCTCTCTCACACATATACACTTATTATTTACAAATAAGTATCCACATACTGAGGAATGTATTAAAAAATTTACCTATGGGGATGGGATCACAAAAGTTTAGAGATCACTGATCTAAAACATAGGAACCATATTAGAGTTCTCTAGAGAAACAGAACCAATAGGAGATATCTATATATTATATATATCTGAGAGAGAGGGAGATAGAGAGAGAGAGAGAGAGAGAGAGAGAGAAAGGAAGACACTTATTGTAAGGAGTTGGCTCAAATGATTGTGGATCCTGAGAAGTTCCAGACCTGTAATGGGTTGGATAGAGATCCAGAAGAGCCAATGGTATAGTTGTAGTTTGAGTCTGAAGGCCTGAACATCAGGAGAACTGATAGTGTAAGATCCAGTCCAAAAGCTGGGAGGTTTGATATCCAAGAATAGCCAATTTTTCAGTTCATATCCCAAAGTAGGAAAAAAACAATATTTCAGCTCAAGTGGTCAGACCAGGAGATTTCCCACTTCTCAACACCAAAGTAAGCCTTTTTGTTCCATCCAGACCTTCAACTGATTAGATAAGACCCACCCATATTAGGGAGGACAGTCTGGTTTACTTACTCTACCAATTCAAATATTAAACTCATCCAAATACACTCTCATAAACAGACTCAGAATAATGCTTGACTAAATATTTGGTTACCCCAATGCCTCAGTCAAGTCAATACATGAAATTAATAATCATAGGGACTGTATTAGTTAAGTCTCTGTTTACCCCTCTGTGCTCTTGTAATATTATGTCCTTAGCTTGAAGGCAAATTCCAATTGTAGCACTGAAGTAATGGTAGACCTCCAGAAATTGTATAGATCTGCTCATAGCATACCCTAAATGTACTATATATCCCAAACTACCTCACTACACTCTATACTGTTAAGTGCTTTTAGATCTTTAGCTTCATGAAATTTCTTTTATATCAACCAACTTTTCTTATTAAACCAATCTAGGTCTTTAAAAACAGAAGTATTGCTGACAAATGTCAATACATAAAAACATTTTCAAAATAAAATAGAGCATCTGGCTCTGAGAGAAAAACATTTCAGAAAACTGTATTTCCTTATTATATTTGCTTAAAGGAAGCCATACCTCAAGCTGCTTGCCTGCTCACCCTGATCAGTGAGAATTCCTGTTTGTTAAGTAAGTGAAATGCCTAATTGTATCTGTTTTCCTGTGTTATATTTTGTTGAAGGGGGATGAGTTTGAAGGCTACACTATTTGGGGACCTGTATCCTTTTAAATTTCCCCTAAATCCGTTTAACTCCGGCTCCACATCTGTTGTTTTCTCTAAGATCCACAGATAAGAAAAAAGAGAAAGAAACTAGATAAAGGTCAGCACGGGTGGGGGGGGCGGGGGGTTTGTGTACAGAACTGCTCTGCTCAGTCTCCTCTGGAGTATGGCAGATGGGGAAGGGTGCCATTGTTGCCAGGGCATAGGCGCAGCCCCCGAGCTATAAGGTCAGCAGGAGAGGCAGTGTCAATTTCAGAGAAGATAATTAGTTTCAGCCTGTAATCTTCCACCCTCACAGTCCCCTGTAGCCTACTTCCTGTATACAAAATGGGTCTCAAGGGTGTGTGGGTGGCTGAGGATAGAGGAAGAAAGGCCTTGTACAATGTGTTTGGCCCTAGCCGGCCCAGAGGAGAACTCTGTGGAGGTTTCACTAAAATTCAAGGAAGGTGAGAGAAGGTGTTTGCAGAATGACAAGTAGTAGAGCTGTGTCAGAGAAGGCAAAGTCAGAACAAAGGGAGATCCTGAACTCCTTGAAACGCTCTGGATACAACTCATTTGACACAACAAACCTTACCCACCTCGACAAAGCCCATCTCTTGCTCCCATACCCTCCCTCAATCTAAAGGCATTTGGGTTGTTACATACCAGAAGTCTATGGGGCCATGGGAGAAGGGGATAATGCTAAGAGGGTCTGCACAAGAGATCCTACACAGTAGAGTTGTTTGAATAAAAAAAAGCAAAGAAAACAGCAGGAGACCAATCCTAAGGAATGGAACATTAGAAGAGAGAAAAGTAGGAAATGGCATATAAAGCAAGTATGGTTTCTCTAAAAGGGGCTTTTGCTTTATTTTTCATCTTTCAAAAGGTGTCAACTTAAGAAAACCTTACAGCTCCTGTGGGCTGCTTGCTCTCAAAGGGAAATGAATTATTTAGGAGTGTGATGAATAGTTTATCAAACCTCCCTCCAACAGGGTTACTGCTTAGGCTGGGAGAAATTGGCCAGGAGCAGAAGAGGGAGGGCCCTTTCTTCTTCTCCATCCCTCCCATTCCCCATACCCCCCACCCCGCCCCGCCCCGGGACAAATGCAGGAGGGTGAGAGTGACTGTCTGTGGTGGATCTGTCATCCCAAGTGGGAGGAACAAACAGACCAAGCCAAAAACAGAGGTCATTCCTAGGACAGGCCTGCAGGAGGAGCCAGCGCCCTTCAGTGAAACAAGCTCTCTTCCAAAGGGAGATCTGTTACCTGGAGGAGCTCCAAGAAGCCGCAGATTCGGCCCTGAATCCCAGACTCCCCTTGAGACCAGAGGCAGCAGGTACTCCCAGGCCATTTCAGTCTCCACTTTTCCCTATTGCAGGCCCCGGAGGCTTTTGGTTGAAGGTTGTCTAACAGAGAAGTGCAGTGTAGCATCTAGCCACAAAACTGTGTGTCCAAGTCTATCTTTGAGCAGTCTTGCTTCATCCCCAATCTTCCCTTGTTCCTCCACTTACTTTTTCTCACAAACAACAAAATAACACCCACCTACACACACCTATGCAGCCACACACTTAATGGAAATGGCAAAGAGATGGGCCCAGGCTTATGAAAACAGATTTAATGCTGAAGAAACTGCATCTTTTTAAAGGCAAAGGAAGAAAGGGCATAATCAGAGTTATAAAATCACCGATAGGATTGGAGGAAGAAAGATGAGAGCTATAGCTGCCCTCAGCCCTATCAGTAGATGAGGTGCGATGTAATATGGTGCAGTGCTTCTCTTTTGTCTGCCAAATATGGGTTCAAATCAGGAATGTGCTTCTAAACTGTTTGACCTTGGGCCCTTTACATAATACCTCTGAGACTCAGTTTCCCTGTCTATAACTTGAGATGGTAATACCTCTTTTGCAAGAATATTGTGAGGATTAAACAAGTTATAAAGTTCTTGGCCTATAACAAGCATTTCGATAAATGTTAGATGTTGCTGTTATTATTATCCATCCTCCACATTTGTCATACATCACGTTGGGGGACTGGGTAGAAGAATTTGGATGGCTCTGGGAAAATCCACTCCTTACTGCTGGACAGAACAATTTGTGTCCAGTTCCTACATCCTATCTTTTCTAAGCACTGGATTGCTTTTCTCACGAAACCATTCTGTTGCCATTCTAATGCACTTTTGCTCTTTCTCTCTTTCCTTCTCTCTGTCTCCCTTTTCTTTCCTTCTGCCACTTGTGTTCTGGGGGAGTTTTTCTGGAGTGTTTTGAAATGTATGCTTTATAGTACCACATTCTATTAAAGGATTTGCATAATATTACTAAGCCTAGTTGGCCAAAACTTCATTACCTGCTGTTCCAAACCTAACTTTACTTTGCACAAAGAAGAATAATTTAACTGCGTGCACGCGCGCGCACACACACACACACACACACGAATCCAAAGTGTCCCAGTTTACTCCTTGTTCTTCTAAAAGATTTAGAAAATAATTTAGTAAAATTATTCCTAATATGTTGCCCATCAGCTCTGAGGCAGTTCTGTGAAAAACAGCTGCAGTCATTTCACTCAAAGTAATGGATTAAGATGATAAATATGACAAGACCTGACTAGCAAAGTTAGCATTGAACTAACATAGTTATTTTCCATCGTTTGGAATTGCTTCTTTTGACAGAAGAAATGTTCTGAGTAGGAGCATGTTATGTCTCCCAATAAGTAGAAAGTTGCAAACGTGGGGTGCTCGTGCAGTATGCTCATAAGCTCAGTTGCTTAAGGACTCTGGCAATTATGTCTGGATGTTTACTGCTCAGTGCCAGTGTTCTTTGTGGCTGAGGTGCAGTGAGCTTGCTGTCAGCGGAAGAGCTCTATATAAGTGCAGATGATCTTCAGGCTTTGTGTGTGAGGAGCAAAGTCTCTGTGGCTAGGAGGCTTTCAAATGCCCACTAATAGGCATGATAGTGTGTTTATTCATTCATTAACCTGATGTTGGCACCTAGCATTCATGATATTCTAGGCAATGGAACTACAGAAAGGACTAAAACATGATCTCTGCCCTCGAGGAGCTTATAATGTAGTCATGGAGACAGGCACATATGAGTTGAAATTAAGAGGCAAATACTGTATACGTCTGGCACACTGCTGTGGTGGGTCTTCCAAGCCATCTGTCTTTAATTATCTGATCAATTTCATGTGGGAGAAGGATTTGATTTGCTCTCCATAGCTGTTCAGGGCAGAACTAGGAACTAAAAATAAAAATAATTCCACTATTTGAGTGCTGCTTTTGTACCTGGTACTTTATACATATTACCTCCTTTAATCCTCATAGCAACTGTATTAGTCAGCTAGGACTGCCATAACTAGGTAGCTTAAAGAGCAGAATTTTATTTTCTCATAGTTCTGGAGGATGGGAAGTCTAAGATTCAAGGTGTTTATTGATTCAGTTCCTGGTGAGATCCCTCTTCTTGGTTTACAGATGGCTACATTCTTGCTTTATGCTCACATAGCCTTTCCTCAGTGTGTACTCATTTTGAGGTGAGGAGGAAAGAGAGAGAGCTTTCTCCCTTGCTCTTCTTACAAAGTCACAGTTTTATTAGATTAGGACTCTGCCTTTATTTTTTTTATTTATTATTTATTATTATTATTTTTTTGGACTCTGCCTTTATGACCTCATTTAACCTTAATTACCTCCTTAGGGCCCTATTTCCACTATAGTCACATTGAGGATTAGGGCTTCAACATATGGATTTTCGGGAGGGACACAATTCCATCTATAGCTGTAAGCCTGTGCCTTAGATGATGTTATCTCTATTTTCCAAATGAGGGAAAGGAGACTCAAAGAGGTTAAAGACTTCCCTAAGTTTACACAGCTAAGAGGTTGCAGAGATAAGATTCTAGAGATAAGATATCTGACTAAAAGGCATCTGCTTTCTGTTATACCCTGTTGTTTCTTGGATCAGTGGTACCTCCTATACCACTGGGTGGTAGATTTTGAGTCAATATAAGAGAAAGTTTTGATGTTTGGGATAATTAGGATTGGTAACACATTTTTAAGAAAATGAGGTCCTCATCACTGAAAGTGTTAAGAAGAGGTCAGACGCTATAGAAGAGAATCTTGGACTGGGAAGAGGTTGTACTGGAACAGTGATTTTCAGTGTGCCAAGTAAGGAGTTGAGCTCTGGGATGCTCATACCTATTCCTTGTTCAATCGGAGCTACTCAGTATTTATCTACTATGATAATATGATTACATTTATTGAACATTTGCTCAGCACTGTTTTACAAATTTCCTGTGCATTTATTCACTTAATCACAACAGCAATGCTCTGAGGTAGATACTGCTATTACTCAATTATACAGGTAGCAAAACAACAACAACAACAACAACAACAAAAACCAGAGGCCTGGAGAAGTAAAGAAACTTGTCCAAGGTGATGCAGGTGAGGTAAGCAGTAGAGCTGGCATTTAACTTAGGATGTTTGGCATGTACACCCTATGCACATGCCAACCAGTTTCTCTATTTTATTAGAAATAATAAGTTTCTTTGAAAGAATTCATATAAATGAAGAGTGATATGGATAATTTTTGAAAATTACTAGAATTGTAGGGGATCCCTGGGTGGCTCAGCAGTTTGGCGCCTGCCTTCGGCCTAGGGCATGATCCTGGAGTCCTGGTTCAAGTCCCGCATCAGGCTCCCTGAATGGAGCTTGCTTCCCCTCTGCCTGTATCTCTGCATCTTTCTCTCTCTCTCTGTCTCTGTCTCTCATGAATAAATAAGTAAAATCTTTTAAAAAAGAAAATTACTAGAACTGTATCCTCACAAGTTTCAAGTTTCATTGGTTCAATCATTGTCCTCCATGTTGGGTTGGTTAAGAAACTTCTCTGACTCTACCCAGAATAAGACCTTGGTCTCAACCTCTGACTGCAGACTTGAATCTTGCCCTTGACTGCTAGTCTAGAACTTGCTGAATTTGACCCTGGTTGTACTTGCAAACTGGCAAGGTACTGCAGCCTGACCTAGTTTTCTGGTTCTAGACTTTACTCTCTTGCTCACACCTCTTGATACCAGTCTGTGACATTTCTATACACTAAAATCAGTTTGAACGTAAATGGGGATTAAGGTTCATTAGACACATCTGATGAACTGATGGAACACATATGCCCAAGGAGCCTTCTGGGGAGGGGTACTTTTCCCCAGGGAAGAAGGAGCCAGGTAAGAGTTATGAGCATGACCCAATGAGAAAATCCTAGTCATCACATTGGTAGGGAATAATCATCGTTCAGTATGGTTGTTGGTCTCTCAGATTTATCTCCTGGCCAAGACTGCCATGGACTTATGCTTCATTGTTGTGGGGAGTAGGAGGGTTGTATATAAAAAATTAAGAGCACTTGTTTATGTAAAACTCCATAAGACAACTGGGCACCAGCAGTGCTGCTTAAGTATGGCTCTAGCAGAGCCAAACCTGAACGACAAAGTCAGTTGTTTAGTTGCCACTTAGTTATCAACATGGATTGAACACCTATGGTGTTCAGAGTCCAATGCCTGGCTTTTTAGAGAGCAAGGAATATACATTTTTTATTGGAAAGGAAATATAGAATAGGGAAAGAACATGGTCTTTATCTGGCAGTGTCATCAGAGAGAGGGAATAAAAAATACAGTACTAGAGTATACATGACAAGAAACACCTAAATGTGTATGAACTGTATATAACTTGTCAGAGATTCAGTTTCCATATCTTCCAAATAGGGCTATTAATATCTACATTGCAGGATTGTTGGGTGAATTAAATAAGAAAATGTATATTCATGGATATAAAATGGCTCATTCAGTGCCTATCACATAAGGTTACTGATAAGTGAAAGATATTATTATTAGTAGTAGTAATAGTAGTAGAGGTAGTATAATTATTGTTATTATTAGCACCGACAAAATATATTGTTCTAAGTAGTAAAGAACATGAATCTAGAAATAATCTGATCATGGTTATGTTTTGTTTGTAAGTACTAGCTTCAGTGGCATAATCTATATGATCTTCTTATTGCATATACTCTGGATATTATTTCTGACTTACTAGCTGGATAAGGAGTTCTTTGAGAATAGATATTTCGATCAAATTAGAATCTGGCTATGGAAGAGATTATAAAGTTTCCAGCCTATTGAAACTGTAATCAGAGTCTGTAATCAGACATGGAACTATCTGGATACAAGTCTCCACCATTGGACTTTAGGTCTCTGTGTAAGGACATAGAACCATCAGAATTCTCTTTTTTATTACTAGGGAGTTAGTATTATAAGTCATTTAGTATTACGCATTACAAGTGACTTAGTATTACTGGTAAGCTGAACTGAAGTAAGAAGGTAGCAAAGGGAAGGGATCAGATTGGGTCCAGAAGCCTCATCATAGTTGAAATTCAATGAAATATCAAAAACCATTTTACCATTCAATATTTTGCAGCTAGCAAATGTCTCCAGATACTGCACTAAGATGTTTTTCTTCATTATAAGCCTGGGCACATTTTAGGACCTATTGAATCCATGTGCTTCCAATTGATTTACATTCAACACATCAAAATGTTGTTTTGTAAGAGAGATTTGATGTTCAAAAGCCCACTGAGCTGGTTTTATGAACATTTTAAAGCCTTTCTCTTTGAAAGGATTGAAACCTGGGCAGTGCTCCCTGTTGTTTCTGGTCTCAGAAGGCCAGAGGGTACTAGAATTGTAGAGGGTCCTGGGATAGCCTATCTCATATAGAGTGACTGGTGATCTGGAGTCAGTGAGAGACTGAATTGAAATGTGGGTCAGGAGTGGATGGGGGTACATTCTTTGTGTATGGTGGCCAGATAAACATCTGAAATACCAAATATCACCTATTAAAACATAGTTCAGGTCCTAACTCTTTCAATGAGTCTTTCTTCTTTCTCCTTCTGACTTTGCCTTCTTCAGTTTCTTAAACTTTATTCTAAAAACCACAGTGCTAGACACAGAGAAGTTGCTTGACTCAATGTTACTTTGGTGAGGGGGTATAGAGTGTTCTTGTTGGAAGAGCAAAAGAGTGCAAAAAGCATAAAAAGCCATTAGAACTGAATGAACATTAGGTATAAGGCACCTGATACAGTAGTCCTAAATGAAAATGTCCATGAGCGAAGCTGGTGGATGGAAGACACTAGGGAGTAGAGGACACTTGGGGGAAGTAGAGTATATATTCTCCACCTATAATAAAAAAATTGAACACCAAGCAAGCTAAACAAAGTATTTTAATGGACCCAGTTCACCACACAGGTTTCCAGCTTACAGAATCTTGGTCTAATTCAATCCTCAAATTTATCAACAAAGAAAGCTAAGGCTTGAGAACTGTAAAGCAAATTGTCAGAAGGTGCTTAGCAGGTAAATGGCAGAAAGAAACTTGAATTTAAGCTTTTTTCTTTTCTTTTTTTTTATAGATTTATTTTTTATTGGTGTTCAATTTGCCAACATATAGAATAACACCCAGTGCTCATCCCATCAAGTGCTCCCCTCAGTGCCCGTCACCCAGTCACCCCCACCCCCACCCACCTCCTCTTCCCCCACCCCTAGTTCGTTTCCCAGAGTTAGGAGTCTCTCATGTACTGTCTCCCTTTCTGAAATGAACTTTAAGCTTTTTGAATATAAGCACTCCGAGTCTAGTGCTTTTTTTCATTACATGATGCTGCCTCCGTAGGTTGAATAATATAAATTGAAAAAAAAAAAGAGATATACACATGAAACCAGTGAAGGAAACTCATATGAATAAATCATCCCAAAGCCTAGTTCTGGAACTTACATGGGGAGAAGACTTACAAATTTACAAAGGAGAAAGAATGAAATAGTGGCCTGGACATCAGAATTGAGGCAACGATTGATGGCAACAGCCAGTCCCTCCAAAGAATTAGGTAAGGGAGTCTGAGACAAACATTTAGTGGATAGTCATCTATGGTTGATATTTGAGTTAGCAGTTTAAAAGCATGCCTGAAACTACCAAAGCTAAGAACTGGAGGAGAGAATATTTGCATTTTTCTGGAGGCTTTGATTTTGAGCAATGTAATGTAAGCACATGCACATGCGTGTGTGCATACTTCTGTGTCTAGATCTGTGAGTTGAATCCTACTGTATGCCTAAGATCAGATGTTTGACTGACAAGAAAATTAGTTACACTGTATAAGTGTCTCATGTTACATATAGCTAAATTTTGGCAGCTTCTCCTGGGGGAAATTGTACCATCCACATGTATCATGATCCTCATTTAATTGCTGTCTAATTTTTACATGCAGTTAGAGGTTGATATATATGCACCTGTGAGGTGTCATTTCAGGCCCTCTGTTTTCCTAGCCAACTGTGTGATATAATTTTGAGGGTTGACTGTATTCAATAACACCCCTAAAAGAATAAATTTTCAGGTAAATTGAAGGGAGTCATAGAGTGGATTACTTCAGGGACATAGTCATATTGGGGTAGTAGGTTCAAATCTCAGTCCACAAATTTAGGTTTATATAAACTTAATTTCTGTTGAGACCCTTATATTTTTTGGGTGGAAGAACTCAGTACCATTCTATTCAAGGATACCTCTCTCTTTTCCTAGGGTCATGTACACTGGGGAGCCATCTGGTCCTCTGTGTCATATACCAGGCATGTTGCAGGTTGACTTTTCTTTACCTGTCCCCTTCAGCTCTAATGATACTTCTCTGATACTTTCATGCTTCATTTGAGGATTTGGAAATTATTCTGTTTCTTCCAGGCCACAATCAGGCTCAAAAATTTCTTTTCCTTTCAATTTCCCAAGCTGTTGTCCAGGAAGCAGGTTGCAGAGACCTTCTTGCTAGGTTCCAGTCATATTTATAGTCTCAAAATTTCCCTGTCTCTTTCCTTTTCATGGCAAAGGGTCTTTTCTAGTCTGAGGAAATATGAAATATTTCCCTCCTCCATAAACATGTTAACTTTATGCTCTGTCCTGTCTAGTGCCATCAGAACCTAAGGTTTTGGACACCAAAGCTGAACAACATTTTTCTGCTTTTGTTTAGGCATATCCCTCTCTACAGAAATGAAAATAGAACTGCTGAACTGATGGAGATGGGAAAAGAGTGGTGGTCATTGGCATAGAGACTGAACTACCAGGAGAAAAATAATCTCAAATACTGTTATCCTGATGTAAAAACTAAATGATCTAAAAATCATCATGGTGATCAGCATAACTATTCTTTGTTACTTCTCTTGACCCATTATATGCACTTCGAGTTACTTCTCAAGGACGAAGGTCAAACTTTTCTGGGGCTAGTCCTACCATCCTTATTCCCAAGGAACTCCTAGGACTCTGGGATATAACATCAGGGGCAGTATATGGCCTGAGAACTAACTAAGCAAAGCAGCTCATGTGGCAATTGAATGATGCCAAATCTTCCTTGCACTTCTCACTTTAGTGTCTAAAGTCAATGCCTTGCTTAAAGATGAATTCCTTTTTGAAAGGGATAACTACTCTTTAATAATTCTGAAGAAGCAGTGTGTGTAATTCTTGGTTTGCTTAAGATTTCTAGTTGGAAATACAGATACCATTGCAAATATTTTCAAACCTTAACACTTCTGCTTGCAGAATATGTATGTGTGTATGCATGTGTTCACATAGGGAGGTAGATCAGGAAGGAACACAAACAACAGACAGAAAAAAAAACCAATTAGGACAGTATACAACGGGGGGGCAATAAAAGGCTTTTCGAATTTCAGAAAACCAATAGGTACTTGAATTATGGGTAAGAGCAATAGAACGAAATGGATGTGTAGAGGGTTAAAATAGGAAGATTGACTTTGTTTTCAATAAGAAACAAGAGGCTTGCAGAATAGGGGAGAAAAGAAGCTGCAAATGTTAATTCAAGCTCATTGCCCCTTCTTTGCTCTCCTCTCACCCTACCTCCTCATCCCATGGTGAGAAATAATGATCATGTTCCACACTTGGAAGATTGGGTAATGGGAAGCATGGTGAGAGGAAATGACTTTCTCAGCTAATTGTTAGCGGAGTTTGAAGGACCCATAAGTAGTGGCTCCTGGAGTGCTTTTTCATACACAATTCCAAAGCAGACTCTGTCTGGTTAACTCAGCTGGTCAGAGTCTGGTGTTAATGAGACCATAGTTGTGGGTTTCTTCTCTTTTGAGCCAGGTAGCTTCACTCTGTTCCCAGCTATAGACTGAACCCATAATTTTTAAACCTAAGGGTAGTCTCAGTCTATGGCCCTAAACCTCATTATGGGTTGATTCCCTTAACCCAGCCATAGATTGAACCCCTAACCCTTCTTAGCTACTTTGGATATATGCATTATGGGTCATAAAAAGGACCAGGAAAGGAGGTAAAGATATTGTAGTGTGTCTCTATTACTTCTACTAAAAACAAAACAAAACACAAAACTTACTCGGCTAATAGGACAGGAGTGATCTATTTTCATATGGTAAATGCTACATATATGATTTTATACTAGCAGCTACAGTACTGGAGTATGAGAACTATTACCCCTAGCTCAGAGGATAGGAGGAAGGATAAAAGTGATAAGATCTCTTTGAAGTTGTGTCTGGCATTCCCTGTATTTGTTAAAAGGATAAATAACAAATAATGTCTAGTTTATCTTAATCTACTTTCTTATGTTTAAGATTCGATGGCCAATGGCCACGGCAGCCATTTGTGAAAATGGCACCGAAGACTGAAAGTCCTTTTTATTACTGAATCATTTACCCCATGAGTGTGCCAAAGCATCTGAAATGTTCAGCATTAGTCACTCTTTGGGTTTTAACATTTAGTAGCCTGTTTATCTGAAACTTTCGAAGAATATAGATACTGAGAATTCAAATGCTTTTGAGAAATGAGTCTATTCTGAAAAACCAAAATAAATGATTTCCAGAATTCAAACCAGCCCACAAGTTGGTGAGGAAAGTGTACAAGAGATTTAATTACAAATTGGAAAAGAAGACTTAAAATGGAGTAAATCTTACTTGATAGTTAGAAAAAAAATAATGCAAGTTTAAAATCTTCCAACATTTGTAAAAGTATAAGGAAAAGCTAATTTTAGATACCTAAAGGGAAGCTGTGTTAAAAGCAGGAAAAACCAGAGGGTGACCACTTCTAACTAATAGTTAAGGCCTAAGTGATAAATTGAAGTTGGCTAGAAGGTAGAGTATTTCACATATGCTGCCTAAGGATAGGCTTTTGGCCATTTGAGATTTTTAGTTGGAAGTCTAGCTATCCTAGCATATATTTAAAATATTGACACTTCTGATTATAAGGAGGCTCACATCTATTAGGGAAGCATGGAGTTTGGATTGCTGGAAAAGATGGTGGGACTATAAAAGGCTATCTTCTGATTCTTCAGTCTCTTTCTCTGTTCTGTTTTTAATCAGTCTCATGTAACTTGGATCAACATAAACAA
Organism: Canis lupus dingo; assembly: GCF_003254725.2. Taxonomy (NCBI): domain Eukaryota; kingdom Metazoa; phylum Chordata; class Mammalia; order Carnivora; family Canidae; genus Canis; species Canis lupus. The sequence goes on along the minus strand of NC_064281.1, from coordinate 100,715,558 downwards.
AACAAAAACTGTCATTCAATCCCATATTCCCATTCCTAGCCAAAATGTATCAAAAAATAGGGTAAACTAAAAAAAAATAGGGTAAACTTACTATCTCCCTCATCTACATTTAATATTATTACATTTCAAATTTATTGAGGTACGATTTACATATGATAAAATGCATACTTTAAAAGTGTACATTAAAGATGCTTTGTACACAAATTTTATATCTGTGGTGTGTAACCATCATCACAGTCATGATACAGTACATTTTTATCACCACAAAAGTCAATTGCTTCTTTCCAGTCAATCCTTCACTTCCCAGGCAATGTCTAATCTGCTTTTTGTCACTACAGATTAGTCTTTTCTAGAGTTTCTTATCAATAGAGTTAATGGAGTATAGCAAGGTAACTTTTACATCTGACTTTGGCTAAGTATAACGTTTTTGAGATTTATCCATGTTATAGCATGTATCAGTAGATTGTTAGCTATAGGGTTTTTAAAAAAATCATTTTATTTTCATCATAAGTATACTTCTTAATCCCTATCCCTTAATTCCCCTCTCCCCCAACCTATCTCCCCTCTGATAACCATCAGTTTGTTTTCTGCAGTTAAAAGTCTATTTCTTTGTCTCTCTCTTTTTATCCTTTGTTCATTTGTTATACTGTCTAGCTCCATCCATGTTATTGCAAATGGTAAGATTTCATTCCATTATGTACATAGTGGAAAATTATTCAGGCATAAAAAAGAATCAGGCCCAGATGTTTTCACTGGGTTATTATTTTTTTTTTTTAGATTTTTATTTAATTATTCATGAGAGAGACAGAGAGAGAGGCAGAGACATAGGCAGAGGGAGAAGCAGACTCCATGCTGGGAGCCCAAAGTGAGACTAGATCCCGGGTCTCTGGGATCACGCCCTGGGCTGAAGGTGGCGCTAAACCACTGAGCCACCCAGGCTGCCCAAATTGTCACTTTTATTAGTAAAAGTTCCTCATGATATTCTCTTAATGGCCTTTTAATATTTGTAAAATTTATACTAATGGCACCACTCTTATTTCTTACATTGGTAATTTGTTTTTTTTCTTTTTTTCCTGATCAGCCCAGCTATAGGTTTATCATTTTTGTTGGTCTTTTCAAAGAACCAGATTTTGGTTTCATTGGTTTTTCCTTATTGTTTTTCTGTTTTCTATTTCATAAATTTCCATTCTGATTTTTATTGTTTTCCTTATTCTGATTATTTTGGGTTATATTTGCTCTTCTTTTTCTAGTTTAATATGTAGAAGACCTTTCTTTCTCTCAAATATATGCATTTAATGCTAAAAATCCCCTCCTAACTACTGCATTATCTACCTCCTATAAATTTTCATATGCTATGTTTTTATTTTCATTCCGTTCAAAATGCCTTGTAGTTTCCCCTTTTTCCATTCTTGTTTAACCCATGGTCATTCATAAGTGTGTTGTTTAGTTAGAAATTAAACATTTCATCCTTTATGGGTGTTCCTCCCCACCACCAGGATTGGGTAGTTTCCTCACATGGATATGCTAATACTCAGCCAAGTAATCAAGGAGGACTCTCTACAGCTTTCCAGAGTTCTCTGCTATCCAGAAACTTGCCCTATCTAGCCTCCTGACCTCTCTAGACTTCTGGCTCCGTCTTATCAACTCAAGGATTCTGTTAAGCTAGGACTGGGTTTCCTCTTCCTGTGCCATGGCCTAGAAATTCTTTCCATGTAGTAAGCTGGAACAACCACATAGGCATGGGGCTCACCTCATTTACTTCCCATCTGTTGAGCATCATTGTCATTTGTTGCTTGATGCCCAATGTTTGAGAACTATTGTTCCATTTATTTTGTTCCTTTTTATTAGTTGTTTCAGGCAAGAGAGTATGTTCCATCCCTAGTAGTTCATCTGGACCAGAAGTAGAAGTTCCACTTACTTTTTTTTAAAGATTTTTATTTATTTATTCGAGAGAGAGAGAGAGAGAGAGAAACAGACAGACAGACAGACAGACAGACATAGGCAGAGGGAGAAGCAGGCTCTATGCAGGGAGCCCGATGTGGGACTCGATCCTGGAACTCCGGGATCATGCCCTGGGCCAAAGGCTAAACCACTGCGCCACCTGTGCATCTCCCCCGCTTACTTTTAAATACACTCAAATTAGTCTTCTATGCTCATCATACTGAAACTATCCTGTTATGAGAAACCATCAACATTTTCTTGACAAATTCAATGCATGATTTCTAACCTCTTATTTGACCTTTTGGTAGCATTTGACCCTGTTAGACTAGTACTTTCATCTTGAAATACTCTTTACCTTTGACTTTTGTGAAATTACATGCTGTCCTACTTTTTCTCCAACATTGCTAGTACCCCTTCTCAGTCTATTTCATTAACTCATTTTCTTCTAGTTGTCTCGTTAATATCAGTATTTTTAAAACAATAACAAATATTAATTGAACCATTCCTACATACTAGATACAGTGCAAAGTGATACAGGGACCTCAAACTCAATATACCTCAAACTAAAATCATATTCCTTTACTTCTGACCCTGACCTCGTAATTTACTTTTTCTGTGTTTCTTATCTGAGTAAATGCCTTCTAGTAGTCCCAGCTGGAAACTTAAGAATAATCCTTGGTTTTCCCCTCAATGTCACTATTTATCTTTGTCCATTTGGGCTGGTATAACAAAATGTAATAGACTGGGTGGCTGATAAACAACAGAAACTTATTTCTCACAGTTCTTGAGACTGAAAAAGTCCATGAGCAAGGAACTGGCAGATTTGGTGTCTGGTAAGACCTCTCTTCCTGGTTCATAAATGACCATCTTTTTGCTTTTTGTAACCTTACATGGTAGAAGAAGGGGAGAGTTTGGAAGGGTTTTATAAAAGATAAGGGCATTAATCCCACTCATGAGTGCTCTCCAAGGCCCCACCTCCAAATACCGTTAGAGAGGAGTTAGCTCTCTTTTTTTTTTAATTTTATTTATTTATGATAGTCACACAGAGAGAGAGAGAGGCAGAGACATAGGCAGAGGGAGAAGCAGGCTCCATGCACTGGGAGCCCGAAGTGGGATTCGATCCCAGGTCTCTAGGATTGCGTCCTGGGCCAAAAGCAGGTGCCAAACCGCTGCGCCACCCAGGGATCCCCAGGAATTAGCTTTCAACATATAAATTTGGGGGGGCACATATAAATATTCTGTCTGTAGCATTGTGCTCCTGGCCCCTCAAAATTCATGTCCTTCTTTTTTTAAAATTTTTATTTATTTATGATAGTCACAGAGAGAGAGAGAGAGAGAGGCAGAGACACAGGCAGAGGGAGAAGCAGGCTCCATGCACCGGGAGCCCGATGTGGGATTCGATCCCGGGTCTCCAGGGTCGCGCCCTGGGCCAAAGGCAGGTGCCAAACCGTTGCGTCACCCAGGGATCCCTCATGTCCTTCTTATATGCAAAATACATTCATTCCATCTCAGTAGCTCTTCAAAGTAATATTTTCCAACATCAGTTTAAAGTCTAAAGTCCAGGGCAGCCCCAGTGGCTCAGTGGTTTAGCGCCGCCTTCAGCCCAGGGCCTGACCCTGTAGTCCTGGGATCGTGTCCCGTGTCGGGATCCCTGCATGGAGCCTGCTTCTCCCTCTGCCTGTGTCTCTGCCTCTCTCTGGGTGTCTCACATGAATAGATAAATAAAATTAAAAAAAATAAAGTCCAAAATCTTATCTAAATATCAGCTAAATCCGATATGAATGAGACTCAAGATACATTCATCCTGAGGCAAATTGTTTTCCAGCTGGGACTCTCCAAGGTCAAACAAATTATGTTCTCCCAAGGTACAATGGTAGGACAATCATAGGAAAGACTATACCATTCCAAAAAGGAGAAAGAAGAAAGGAGTGTGATAAGTCCTGAACAAGCCCTGAACTTTTACCCCATCAGCGCACTTATCATATTTTAATTATAATTGCCTATTTGTTATTCGTCTTTAGAGCTTGACTGTAAACTCCTTGAAAGCAGGGACTCTTTCTTGTTCATCATTATATTATCAATGGTGAGCATAATTTCTAGTACATAGCACATTTTAGAAACAGATTTATGAATGGTAAATTTAACCAACATTTAAGAGGAGCCAATACCTTAAATGTGTCTTTAAGTACCCCTACCTTGCCCTCAGGTTCTCTACTCTATTCCTGTGGAAGGTATGGAGGAGGGAGAGAGTACTTCTCCATGGAATGATTAGCGAGGCTCTATGGGAAAGTGAATTTTGAGCTAGATTTTTAAAAACAGATAAAAGATTGCTAGAACTCAGACAGCAATTTGGCAGGTGGGCAGGATACAAAATCAATGCCCAGAAGTCAGTGGCATTTCTATACACTAACAATGAGACTGAAGAAAGAGAAATTAAGGAGCCAATCCCATTTACAACTGCACCCAAAAGCATAAGATACCTAGGAATAAACCTAACCAAAGAGGTAAAGGATCTATACCCTAAAAACTACACAACACTTCGGAAAGAAATTGAGGAAGACACAAAGAGATGGAAAAATATTCCATGCTCATGGATTGGAAGAATGAACATTGTGAAAATGTCAATGCTACCCAGGGCAATTTTCACATTTAATGCAATCCCTATCAAAATACCGTGGACTTTCTTCAGAGAGTTGGAACAAATTATCTTAAAATTTGTGTGGGATCAGAAGAGACCCCAAATAGCCTGGGGAATATTAAAAAAGAAAACCATAGCAGGGGGCATCATAATGCCAGATTTCAGGTTGTACTACAAAGCTGTGGTCATCAAGACAGTGTGGTACTGGCACAAAAACAGACACATAGATCAATGGAACAGAATAGAGAATCCAGAAGTGGACCCTCAACTTTATGGTCAACTAATATTTGACAAAGGAGGAAAGACTATCCACTGGAAAAAAGACAGTGTCTTCAATAAATGGTGCTGGGAAAATTGGACCATTCTTTTACACCATACACAAAGATAAACTCAAAATGGATGAAAGATCTAAATGTGAGACAAGATTTCATCAAAATCTTAGGGGAGAACACAGGCAACACCCTTTTTGGACTTGGCCACAGTAACTTCTTGCAAGATATATCCGTGAAGGCAAGAGAAACAAAAGCAAAAATGAACTATTGGGACTTCATCAAGATAAGAAGCTTTCGCACAGCAAAAGAAACAGTCAACAAGACTAAAAGACAACCTACAGAAGGGGAGAAGATATTTGCAAATGACATATCAGATAAAGGACTAGTATCTAAAATCTATAAAGAACTTATTAAACTCAACAGCAAAAAAACAATCCAATCATGAAATGGGCAAAAGACATGAAGAGAAATCTCACAGAGGAAGACATAGACATGGCCAACAAGCACATGAGAAAATGCTCCGCACCACTTGCCATCAGGGAAATACAAATAAAAACCACCATGAGATACTACCTCACACACATGAAAATGGGGAAAATTAACAAGACAAGAAACCACAAATGTTGGAGAGGATGTGGAGAAAGGGGAACCTTCTTGCACTGTTGGTGGGAATGTGAACTGGTGCAGCCACTCTGGAAAGCTGTGTGGAGGTTCCTCAAAGAGTTAAAAATAGACCTGCCCTACGACCCAGCAATTGCACTGCTGGGGATTTACCCCAAAGATACAGAGGCAGTGAAATGCTGGGACACCTGCACCCCAATGTTTATAGCAGCAATGTCCACAATAGCCAAACTGTGGAAGGAGCTTCGGTGTCCATCGAAAGATGAATGGATAAAGAAGATGTGGTCTATGTATACAATGGAATATTACTCAGCCATTAGAAATGACAAATACTAGTTGACCATAAAGTTCATGGTCCACTTCTGGGTTCTCTATTCTGTTCCATTGATCTATGTGTCTGTTTTTGTGTCAGTACCACACTGTCTTGATGACCACAGCTTTGTAGTACAACCTGAAATCTGGCATTGTGATGCCCCCAGCTATGGTTTTCTTTTTTAAAATTCCCCTGGCTATTCGGGGTCTTTTCTGATTCGACATAAATCTTAAAATAATTTGTTCTACCTCTCTGAAGAAAGTCCATGGTATTTTGATAGGGATTGCATTAAATGTGTAAATTGCCCTGGGTAACATTGACATTTTCACAATATTAATTCTTCCAATCCATGAGCATGGAATATTTTTCCATCTCTTTGTGTCTTCCTCCATTTCTTTCCGAAGTGTTGTGTAGTTTTTAGGGTATAGATCCTTTACCTCTTTGGTTAGGTTTATTCCTAGGTATCTTATGCTTTTGGGTGCAATTGTAAATGAGATTGACTCCTTAATTTCTCTTTCTTCAGTCTCATTGTTAGTGTATAGAAATGCCACTGACTTCTGGGCATTGATTTTGTATCCTGCCACGCTACCAAATTGCTGTATGAGTTCTAGCAATCTTGGGGTGGAGTCTTTTGGGTTTTCTATGTAGAGTATCATGCCATTGACGAGGAGGGAGAGTTTGACTTCTTCTTTGCCAATTTGAATGCACTGTTGGGGATTTACCCCAAAGATACAGATGCAATGAAATGCCAGGACACCTGCACCCCAATGTTTATAGCAGCAATGGCCACAATAGCCAAACTGTGGAAGGAGCCTCAGTGTCCATCGAAAGATGAATGGATAAAGAAGATGTGGTTTATGTATACAATGGAATATTACTCAGCCATTAGAAACAACAAATACCCACCATTTGCTTCAACATGGATAGAACTGGAGGGTATTATGCTGAGTGAAGTAAGTCAATTGGAGAAGGACAAACAGTGTATGTTCTCATTCATTTGGGGAATATAAGTAATAGTGAAAGGGAATATAAGGGAAGGGAGAAGAAATGTGTAGGAAATATCAGAAAGGGAGACAGAACATAAAGACTCCTAACTCTGGGAAACGAACTAGGGGTGGTGGAAGGGGAGGAGGGCGGGGGGTGGGTGTGAATGGGTGACGGGCACTGAGGGGGGCACTTGATGGGATGAGCACTGGGTGTTATTCTGTATGTTGGTAAATTGAACACTAATAAAAAGTAAATTTATTAAAAAAAAAAGAAACAACAAATACCCACCATTTGCTTCGACGTGGATTGAGCTGGAGGGTATTATGCTGTGTGAAGTAAGTCAATTGGAAAAGGACAAACATTATATGGTCTCATTCATTTGGGGAATATAAAAATTAGTGAAAGTGAATAAAGGAGAAAGGAGAAAAAATGAGTGGGAAATATCAGAAAGGGAGACAGAACATGAGAGACTCCTAACTCTGGGAAATGAACAAGGGCTGGTGGAAAGGGAGGTGGGCAGGGGGTAGGGGTGACTGAGTGATGGGCACTGAGGGGAGCACTTGATGGAACCAGCACTGGGTGTTATGCTATATGTTGGCAAATTGAACTCCAATTTAAAAAAATGTAAAAAGAAAAAAGAAAAATAGATAAAAATTTTGACAAGTGATCTTGGAAGGACATATTCAAATCCACGGAACAATTTGAGCAAGGCAAAAAGGAAAACCTGATTGTACATAGAATGTTTGGCAAAGAGTTAATGCTTTAGTTTATTAGAGGAAAGGGTTGATACTATATATAGAAAACCCTAAAGATACCACCAAAAAAACCACTATAATTGATAAATGAATTCAGTTAGGCCACAGGAAACAAAATCCATATACAGAAATATGTTGCATTTCTATATGCTAATAATGAAACAACAGAAAGAGAAATTAAGAAAACAATCCCTTTACGATTGCACCAAAAATAACAAAATACCTAGAAATAAACTTAACCAATGGGGTGAAATAACTGTACTCTGAAAACTGTAAAACATTGATCGAAGACACTGAAGAAATCACAAACAAAAGAAAAGATATTCCATGCTCATGGAATGGAAAAGCAAATATTGTTAAAATGTTCATACTACCAAAGCAATCTATAGATTTAATGCAATCTCTCTCAAAATACCAACAGCATTTTTCACAGAACTAGAGTAAACAATCCTAAAATTTGTATTGAATCACTAAAGACCTCGAATAGCCAAGGCAATCTTGAAAAAGAAAAACAAACCTGAAGTGTCACAATTCTAGATTTCGAGTTATACTACAAAGCTGTAGTAATCAAAATTGCATGGTACTGGCACAAAAAAGGACACATAGATCAATAGAATAGAATAGTAAGCCCAGAAATAAACCCATGATTATATGATCACTTATTCTTTGGCAAAGGATGCAAGAATACGCAATGAGAAAAAGACAGTCTCTCCAACAAATGGTGTTGGGAAACCTGGATAGCTACATGCAAAAGAAATAAATTGGATTACTTTCTTTCACTACACACAGAAATAAAATTAAGGACTTAAACATGAGACCTAAAGCAATAAATATCCTAGAAGAGAGCACAGGCAGCAATTTGTCTGATGTTGGCCATGGCAACATCTAGATATGTCTCCCAAGTCAAAGAAAACAAAACCAAAAACTATTGAGACTACATCAAAATAAAAAGCTTATACACAGGAAAGAAAGCAATCAACAAAACAAAGAGACAACCTATGGAATGAGAGAAGATATTTGCAAATGACATATCTGATCAAGGGTTAATATCCAAGAGATATAAAGAGCTCATACAACTCAACACTAAAAAACAAATAATACAGTTAAAAATGGGTAGAAAACATGAACAAACATTTCCCAAAAGAAGGCATCCAGATGGCCAACAGATACCTGAAAAGATGCTCCACTTCATATATCATCAGGGAAACGTAAATCAAAACCACAATGAGATATCACCTCACACCTGTCAGAATGGCTAAAATCAGAAACAAGAAATAATGAGTGTTGACAAAGATGTGGAGAAAAAGGAACCCTCCTACACTGTTGGTGGGAATGTAGACTGGTGTAGCCACTGTGAAGAAGGAATGGAGTTTCCTCAAAAAATTAAAAATAGAACTACCATGTGATCCAGTACTTCCACTAGTGAATATTTACCAAAGACTGCAAGAATACTAATTTGAAAAGATATATGAACTACTATTTTTTGAAGTATTATTTTCAATAGCCAAACTATGGAAACAGCCCAAGTGTCTATTGATAGATGAATGGATGCGCATACACACACACTGGAATATCACTCTATTAGAAAAGCAGAAATCTTGCTATTTGCAACAACATGGATGGATCTAGAGAGTATAATGCTAAGTGAAATAATTCAGAGAAAGACAAATACCATATAATTTTACTTGTGTGTAGGATTTAGGAAATAAAACAACTGAACAAAGAAAAAAGAGAAAAACCAAGAAACAGACTCTTATCTACAGAGAACAAACCTAAAGGAACTGGGTAGGGGATAGGTGAAATACGTAAAAAGGTTTAAGAGTACACTTATCCTGATAAGCATCAAGTAGTGTATAGAATTGTTAAATCACTATATTGTACAACTGAAACTAACAATACTACATTAATGATGCTAGATTTAAAATAAAATTAAAAGGACTGATATAGAGGTGTGTAATAGGAGATGAATCTAGAAAGGTAGGTTGGAGATCTGAAGTTGGAAACTTTGAATAGTACACTATGGCATGTGGAATTCTGCAGTCTCTGAGAAATATTTTTCAGATGTTTATAATATATTTCAAACTTCTTAATGATTTGAAAGGATTGGGCTATCTTGAAACACTGTATTTTATCTTTTTTTTCTGGGATTATATCTCAAATTGTACTATAAATCAAGAGAGAAAGAATTATTTTACAAACATCTATTTTGCAGACAACCTTTCAGGAACATGGTATTCTTTAAATGATGTGAATTTAAAATATATTTTAAACTCAAATGTCTTTGAAATGAATCCACAGTTTTGGACTATACTTGCCATGGCTTCCCTTTTAGCAGAGATAATTGACAGTTAACTATATATTAAATAGACAAACTGTCAGCTTGGTACATGATGCCTTACCTCTGACAAACATCTTAAATTATGGTTGCAATTCTTAGGATCCAATGCAGTAATCAACCGTGTCAGTTGTTAGCTATGGCAGGAGAGGGCAATGTGAGTTAGTGGGATGGGGGTGGGGAGAGAATATGAATCACTGAACTACAAAGGAAAGGAACTGGATTCTGGTCTTGCTTTGATTCTGGCTAATTGTGTGATTTTGGAGGAGTCACTTTCCTTTTTTGTTCTTGAGCTTACCCAACTGCAAAATAAACATTTAATTGTAACATTATGTATGGCTTTATTTATGTTAACATTTTTCAACCAACACATCTTTATTTGTTGAGAGAAGATCCTGTTTCTTATGCCAATTTGTTTCTAGTGGGTTATTACCCTGATCACTTGGCCTATTTATTTGGTTCTGATTGGTAAGAACAAAAAAATAGTTATTTTTTTCTATGTAGTGCTTTATTGAAAATGACTCAATTCAGTTCCCAAGATAACTGTCCCCCATTTAGAAACTTTGTTCCAGTCTCCTCCTTATTTCTTTTTATTCATTCTGGTGGGTGATCTAATATACTCTTGCAAAAGATTTCTCAAATCTACATTTTTTAGTTTTGGCCAATTTTGTGAAGTTTGGATTTGAACTTCTAACACCTTTTGGGACATTTTCACTTACTTAGATATCCTGCAGGCACCTCAAACTCAAAAGGTCTCAGAATGAAGTACTCACCCCCAAACAATAAGAATGATGATACAAACAAAACCAAATATAGTTCTCTCCTTATTCCCTAACTCAGTGAATAGTACAGGAAGTACAACTTAACATCACTGGTATCTCCTTCATTTTCCCCAACCCTTAAACCTAATCAGTTACACATGCTTTACAACATCTCTCACTTCTTTCCTCTCCTTTCATCTCCTACTACTCCTGTCCTTAAATAGGCCTCAGTCACCTCTGGTCTGTTGCAGGAGCCCCCTGAATGGCTTTACTCTGTCTACTTCTGTCTGCACTCCACATGCCCATCAGAGTCATCTTGCTAAAGCACAGCTGTCATCATGTCACTCTCCTCTTCACAAACTGCCACTGCATTGTTCATAGAATAAAACCCAAACAACTCGACTTGGCATCTGAAGCCTTCCATAGTCTGGAGGCTTGAGCCTACATTTCCAGTCATTTTCCTCTTGTATCCTATTTTCTGTATTTGAAACCTATCCTATTCTTTCTTGCCTCTATACCTTTGTAGACATATTGCCTTCTACCTGCAATGTATTTCTCTGCAACTCTGCCTGATAAAATCCTTCCCATCCTTTAGCTTGTTATGTGTGCTTTCCTCAAATATTTTGAAATTCTTGGTTATGAAATTCTCTTTATTGATGATATTTCCTACTAGACTATTTACCTACTCCTGTTTATTACTCCATGCCAACCAGCCACAATGACTGTTCAGCTCTAATCCCACACCTCATGCCTATCACCAACAACTACTCATTGGCATTTCCCATCACCAGAAGTATCTACCAGACATTCCTACTGCAAGCAGCCATGCAAGCATCCATTAGCAGTGGCCACATCACTGGTTTCCCCTGGTACCAACTATATTTAGCACACTTCCTTGCTACCACCTTTCCCCTATTATGTCCTTAATTTTCTGGGCTGTTTTTGCTCATACTCATTCCTCTGCCTAGAGTACTTCCACTCTCTTGTCTCTCCCAGGCTCACTCTTCATCTAGATAATACCAACTCACCTTTCATTTCTCAGCTTAATCATTGGCCTCTCATAGTAAGTTAGAACCTCATTTTATTTGTCTTTTATTTTTCCTTCACAGACTATTACATATTTTAATCACTTAATTAATTGCCACCATTTAAGTTCTGTTAGGGTACATTTATATCTTGTTCACTACTGTATCCGTCAAGACCTAGCATAGTTCCTGGCCCATAATCCGTGTTCAAACAATATTTGTTGACTGACTGACAGGCTAGGTCACTCTTTATTCTTCAGCTAGTCCTTCAGAGTGTTCTGATGGTGTGAATTAAATTGAACTTTGAGGTATTTATTTTCCCATTGTCTCCCCACCCATTGGCCAGGGACCTGATATTCCCACTGTTCCTTACTCTTCTGTGTTGAGGCTTTACAGACACCTGTGAAATGCAAAACTAGTGGCCACTGATTATTACCAGCAAAAAGGACTTAGCCTAGATCAGAGCCCTTTGGGATGGACATTAGGCCATAGGTTATGATGGTAGGGGAGGACAGAACTTGGCAGAAAAATCCTACAGCATAAATTCTGGGGAGGGTGTGTGAGAGCAGTGCCCAAGCACTCAGTGCAAGGATATTGATGAACTAGGGTGGGAGTAGGGATGGAGAGAGGCAGTGATGCTATAAACCAGGCTCACTTAGCTTAAGTTAAGATATGTGTACATTATTTTGGTTTCTATATGGGAATTTATTGGCAAAAATTGGGGCTTTTTACGGGAAATAATTCTAACCTTTTATCAAATGACACTGTGAGATTTATAATTAGATAATAGTGGCTGTCTCCTGAGGGGACTGTCAGTTTGCAAATGATTCTCACCAGATTATGGTGAGATCAATAGGAGCTGAATAATTAAAATTCGATACTACTATGTCTCTCTCAATAACACTGTGGAGAATGATGTATGACAGATTTAATTGAATTTGTCAGACACCATGGCTACATGCATAGATCACGGGGGATATTTTTAGAGTTATGTATTTGATTTTCTGATGAAACTTGCAATAGGCCTTTTTAACATTTGAGGTTCCTCCTGAGCCTTGCACTATTGTGCTCTGGGAGTGTTGACAAGGCCAGGGAGCACTGACCTGACTTTGTGCCAAACGTCAAAAAGTCTAAACATAGTGGAAAGGCAGAAGTGGCTGCTAACTACACAGAAAAAGTTGATTTTAGGGGGTAAAATGTCCTAAAAGGCAAACCCCACTTTTTACTCCTAATAATTGTTTTCTCATAGCATTTTATTATTATCCACTGGAGAGAGAATTCTGGAATAACTCAAGTGACTTGAGTTCTAGTTCCAACTTTGACATGCACTAGATCTGTCACTTCCAAAAGTCACCCAAATCTCCCATATGCAGGACGATAGAGTGATGCCATCTGTTTACCTTTTCTCCCTTACAATATTATCAGGGACAAATAAAATAGGAAGTTTTAAAGTGCTTTGTAGACTGTGGTAGACTATGAACATGTAATGTGTTGCATATTATTTTTAACATTTTATTTTAACATTTGTTCATTCATCAATCCATTCATTTCCTTATCCATTTAATCATCCATCCACCATCAATTCAATGGACTTTTACTAAGTGTGAACTGTGCCAAGCTCTGCATAGTCCTTTTTGAGGGACGCCATGTCTAGTGACAGAACAAGCCAATATACGTTAAGTGCTATAAATTGCTACAGGTATTATAACAGAATCATGTACTGGTTGTGGGGCACAAATTAGGCCATGGTGATGACATCAGGAAAGGTTTGAAAGAGAAGTTAGCATGACATGAGTTGTGAATATTGGGTGTGAGTTCACCTGGCAGATGTGGGTGCAGAACATTTAAGGTAGAGGAAGCAGTATAAACAAAGGCACAAAAACATGGAATGTTCTAGTGTGCTTTGGCAACTCCAAATAGTTTGGTGTGTTTGGAGAGCTGAATCTGGAGAAGTAGGTGGGGTCGGTTCATGAAGTACTTTGTGCATCATTTGAGGGTACTGGATCTTTATGTCTAGTGAAGTGGGAAGCCACTGAGGGGCTTTAATTTAAGCAAGGGAGTGAAATAAAGAGATTTGCATTTGAATTAGAATCTTCAGCAGCAGTGTGGAGGGAGTATTAGAAGTGGCAGGGTAGAGACAGTAAGACCAGTTAGAAGCTTATTATGATGGTTCTAGGGAGCAATGCAGTGGTTCTGAATTACAGATTTAATCCCTACATGAATGATGACTTAGTCATTTCAGTGGAGACAATGGGAGGATTTTAGAAAAACTCCTCTTCTGTGACAACTTTTGAATTTCCTTCCAACTCTGGTTCTCTATCCATTATTCACAGTCTGAGATACTGGCTCTATCATTCTTCTATTTGCACAAATCAGAAACGTGCCCCCTTCTAACCCTTGACATCCAATAGTGCTGATTATACCTCCAAAGAACACAAAATAAGCAAGATTAGTATGAAAAGTGTTTGACAATCTTTTTTAAGCTGATGGGAAAAGATAGGATCCATTTTTGGTGCATTAAGTATCCTGGAGACAAGCCAGTTCTTTTTGTCTATTGAAGGTGATAGGGGGTAGTGATTTACAGAATCTTTTTTTTTAAAGATTTAATTATTTATTTATTCATGAGAGACACACACACATACAGAGAGAGAGAGAGAGAGACAGAGAGAGAGAGGCAGAGACACAGGCAGAGGGAGAAGCAGGCTCCATTCATGGAGCCCGACTTGGGACTCGATCCTGGGACTCCAGGATCACACCCTGGGCTGAAGGCGGCGCTAAACCGCTGTGCCACCAGGGCTGCCCTGATTTACAGAATCTTATATCCATACAACTTACTTTGCTTTCTCTTACAGTGTTGAGGTGGGCATGTTTCATCTATTTTTCATTATTATTTTGTTTTTTAAAGATTGTTTATTTTTATTTGAGAGAGAGAGAGAGAAAGAAGGGGCAGGGGGAGAGGGAGAGAGACTCCTCAAGCAGGCTTCCTGCTGAGTGTGGAGCCTGATGCAGGGCTTGTTCCCAGGACAAGCTGGATCATGACCTGAGCTGAAATCAAGAGGCGGTTGCTTAACCAACTGAGCCATTCAGGTGCTTCTCACTTATTTTTAAGTTTAGCAGACACTTTACTCTTTTAAAGAACTTTTTTCTGGTTTACTCACTGTTATGCTTAGGTGCCAAATGCGCTTTGCTCATTATCTCATTTATGCTACCCAATTTTTTCTTTTCACAAATGTTTATGGAACTGGCATCTTAAAAACGTAGACAGCTGTGTACATAGTAGGATTTTGCAGACTCATAAGGTGTCAAAACTGGAAGGGACCTTAAGAATTATCTGTGCCAAGGCCCTCAAAACAATGTGGTCAGAAACACAAATCTGGATGAAAATCTCTCTCTTCTACCACACACAAGCTTTACAGATTTATACAAGTCACATAACTGCTCAGAACTAGTGTTCCTTATCTATAAAGTAGGCATTTTAATAACTGCTTTGGAAGATTAAGGGAATGATTGATATAAATAGCCTTGAGCACATTGTCTAACACATGGTAAGAGTCTATAAATTTTAGTTCCTTTGATCTTCCTCTCATTTTATTAATAAAGATACTGAAACTAAGAGAAAAGTGACTTCCCTGAGGTCAAATAGCTAGATAGAGCCCAAATTAGAACACAGGTTTTCTGTTTCCTCATTCATATTTGTAGTTATACTTAGAATCTCCCTGCTCTGGTGTAGGAACAGGTAGAGGGTGGAGGTTGGAAAGACTTTGTGTTGCTGGCCTAGGAGATAGGGACAGAGAAGAGGGAGGCGTGGAAGGGCAGGGAAGCCAGTGAAGACAGACTTCCCCTCCCTCCTAATTTTGCTAAGGGCTCTAAGGGCTGCTTTCATCCTAGAAAATGATGTGGTCTCATTTATCATTAATGATTTCTACTTATGAGTTTGTCTATTGTCAGCACACAGGGCTGCTAGAGATAGGGATACCCCTGATCCCTAGAGGACCTTCCTAGCAACATGTTGCATGCTAGGAGGAGTTAGCTGGAAGGAGCCATTAGCATCTGGGGAATAATTGGGAAATGACTGGATTCCTGAGATTGTTAGAAAAAGACCTATGAATGAATCCCCAACAATTAATAACAGCAGAACTTGACAGTTGTTTCAGAGTGAGCTGCTTTGAGGTCATTCAGATATTTTTTCCATATTTCAAATATAATGCCATTGGGAGACTGAAATTTATTTTAAGAGCCATTATTTACAGCTCAAAGCTACAACAAATGGCAGTGATGTTGGATGTTTCACATTTGGATACTCCTAAGGTTGTTGCTTTTAGACATTTATTGTCTACTCTGTTTACAAATATTTACTTTCATGAACATTATTGCACCATGGCTCAGTTCTTATTTTTCCAATATGAGCAGAGTCAGGGTTATGTCAGTAAACACAATAAAAAACACATCTTGATGTTGTTGACCATGAATCTCTGAGGTCTTAGGTGGAGTAGGCTCTCCTTAATTCACTTTGTTTGCCTACATAAAAGACTCTATTGTTATCCCTCCCTACCTCCTATCTCTCATCTTTTACTGGTGGATTGTAAAATATAGTTGATAACTTGATATCCTTCCTATAGCAAAGTAACAGCGTTGATTTATAGTTAATTAGAAAAGATGTGTCCTTTGAATTGTGTCTCTACTGGTGGGTCATGGGGTTTTTCTGAATCAATCATACTTTTTTTTGGTCGTCTTAGTATCCAGCCATAAATAACTGTCAGATAGCCAGGGTTAGAGTTTAGCCTGTGATTAGTGTTAGGGGCTCAATCTGGGGCCAGGGTTAGTTAGGTGCCAGGGGACACAGTGAAAATAACTGGATTGTTTACCATTGATGGAATGATTAGTTCAAATTGGTCCCAATTGGATTTTTCCTTAAACCCCAAATAACATATACTTACATGATCTGGCACCTGCCACATTCTACTTAGAGCACAACCTTGAGGGAAGAAAGCCAGAACTATAAGGTAGAGGGCAAAGGAAGAAGGAAAGGAAGGTCAGAAGCAAGCCTAGTCTAATTCAACACATAGGTCAGCTGTCACTGTGAGATGCCTGAGGACATCAGATCCTGTCAGGTGGACTACGCAGGAAATGAACATGAAGACTGAGAAATCTCAGAAACAAACCTCACATACTTCACGACTTTTTCTTTCACAACTTCTGTAGAATCTAGCAGTTCTGTCTGGTGGTATTTTAAAAGGAGGCATTTTAGAATATCACATGTGGAATGACATCTGTGATGTTTGTTTTCTCCATCCTTGAAACCATGGGCTACTTTTGGAGTGTTATCCACCTTGAGCAATCTCCTGGTCCCATTGGTAGTCAGGATCTTTGCATGTGAGTGCTGATAATCTGGTCACGTAGCATGCTATTTAACCTGGAGGTCTGAGCCTGCTGCCAGGCCTCTCACTTGGGAGAGGACAAATCTTTCACTGGCTGCTGGATGTGATAATCAAAGAAGGTAAAAGGTCTCTGAGGAAAACCCTTTTAAAAGTATGCAACTTTAGTGTCACCACAGATGCCTACTGCAGCTTTGTAAAGAAAACAGTAAATGCCCTTGGTGTCTGCCAGGGGACATATGCTACAACACAGTTGTGATGGCAGCCAATTTTACAATGCTTTGGTGAAGAATTAGGCAGTACAAAAGGATTGTGGCTTAGGAATGCACTAAATAGTGGTTACCAAAACTATCCTAAAAGCTTGTTGAATATGGAGATGGCAGGGCCTTATGTGGAAATTTTGATTCATTCCATCTAGAATGGGACTGGGGAGCCTGTACATTTAACAAGTGCCTCAGGGAGTTCTGATGGTATTGATGCTCAAAACTGTTGCAGTAAGAATTCATTATTTCAAATTCTTGTATTGGGCTTTGTGGTCATTCAGATATGAGTTGAACTGAAACTTCTGTTGGGATCTGTGATGAGAGGGTCACGTTAGCAGTGGAACACTGCAAACAAGTTTAAAACATGGAGAACAGTTTACCTACATAGAATACCCTGATTCTAGGAGAAAGAAACGTTAGCAAGCACTGTCAGATTATTGCTTTTCGTACTAAAAATTACTACTCTGTGTACATTTCTGGTAAATTTTTTTCTTTCTTTGTAGTATATTCCATAAGGGCCTCTTATATACAATCATTTCTTTTCTAAATTTAGGCTAGTATATTTTAGCTTTTATTTATGAGAGAGAGAGAGCAAGTGAGTGAGCAAGCATGGGTAAGAGCAAGGGAGAGGGGCAAGCACCCTTCACACTGAGCATAGAGCCTGATATGAGGCTTGATCTCAGGACCCTGAGATGCTTAACTGACTGAGCCACCCAGGTGTCCCTCCCAGTTTAGGTTAATATTGAATGACAGAATAAAAATCTGCTTCTGGTTTTAAAAAAAAGTCCATAATTAGACTGACTGGATTGACTTCTTCACAGTATAGTAGAATTACAGGTAATGAAGTTGAGAGTATAAAGGGCAGATCAGTAGTTGAATTGAAGGAAAGATTGACTTCAAATAAAGGACTTTTGTGCATCTTGGTATAGAGATCTCTACTAATATCTGCCCCCGCCCCTAGCAAAATCCCATTTTTATCAAGCTCAAAGCATTAAAAGCCAGAAAAGAGGAAAGGAGAAAGGAGGGGTGGGAGTGAGAATGTAAGAGAGAAAGATAATCAAAGGGCTATCTTTTGAGTCTGAACAAGCTTCTGAGGTCTTTGGATTTTTTTGCTTTGGTGTTGTGGACTTCAACTTTCTCCAACACTGACTTCCTGTTACAGTCTAGACATAGGAAGGGGGTATATAGGAATATGGGAAAAGAGGAGCAGCCAGACCAAGCCCAGCAGATCCTCCATAGCCCATTCTTTAGCAGCATCCTGATATTGTCCCTGCACCTGTCCTGGGTGTAGTACTCTTCATATATGGTACCATAATCTGGTTTGCTGACTATTTCCCTGTCCATAAGCTAAAGCTTGCAGGCCCAATCAGCAATTTGTTTTGCATTTGGCAGGGGCAGCGGGGACTAATGTATATATAATTAGCTGGCAGCTAACTTAATTATATGAAATTGTGGTCCCAAAATAGAGAAGCCTGATTGAATAAAAACTAGGGAATTTGGGGACTTAAATAACATAAAGATTATGGAAGGGGCAGGTTGTGGGTTATAGATGATTGGGAAACTACCAAATTTCCTGATTCTCTTGTATCTCCACAAGTACGAGGAATACATAGCAAGGATGTGAGATAGATGGGGAAAATAGACTTTGGTTGTCTATCATAATTGAACAATAAAATTACATTTAGACAGAGAGGCTATAATGGTGCAGACATACATTGTGTAGTGCAGAGGAATAGGAGAGACTTATGAAATAAGGGCTCTGAGGATGGGGTAAACATGTGGGCGGGACAATGAAAAGCTGATCTTTGCAGGATAGAAGTCTCATTTGAGGAAATAGATGAAGCTAGGATTGAGTTGGCAACGTGGGGGCATTTCATGGAAGAGAGTCTTGAATGCCGATCTGAGGAGTTTGGGCTTTGTACTGTAAATAAACAATAAATCAATGAAGGATTTTGAGAGAGGAATAACAATCTGGAGGTGGTGCCTTCAAAAGAACTAATCTTACAGCAGTCCATAGGATGGATCAAAGGAAGAGAACCTTAGAGGAAGGTAAAAGATCAATTACAATAAGACAGGATGAGGCCCTGGATCAGGGTGGCAATAGAGTTTGAGAAGCAAGTCATCAGACTGGGAAACAGACTCCGACTGATTGAATGCTCCCCTATGTCTTTCTGCCCCTCCTTTATATCACCTCATTCAGAAGAGGTAAGAGGCTATGGGCCAAATTTATCTCACTAGTGCATTTTTTAAAAGATTTTATTTATTTATTCATGAAAGACACACACACACACACACACAGAGAGAGAAAGAGAGAGAGAGGCAGAGACATGGGTAGAGGGAGAAGCAGGCTCCATGCAGGGAGCCCAATGTGGGACTTGATCCCGGGTCTCCAGGATCAGGCCCTGGGCTGAAGGCGGCTTAAACTACCAAGCCACTCGGGCTGCTCTCACTAGTGCATTTTTGAAGCTCTTGTTAAACTCCTGAAAATCACACTGTGAAATGAGATGGCTACAGTGACCTTGTGGGAGAACATCCCTCTCTTGTATTGCCCGAGGGGCTGAAAGGTGATGTTCTAAATATTATATAAAATTCTGAAAGAATGGGACAAATGGTGGCCAATAAGCCTTGTGAGACAGTAACTACTGCTGAAACACAAGGTCATAGTCAGACCTTGGAGAAGCTAGAAATGAAGAAAGCAATTTAGCCTGGATTTATTTACAAGGTAGGTGTAATTGGAGACCATACAGACAAGAGCTAGGCTATAAATATAGATTTCATCCAGAAGCTATTTGATGACAATACTTGATATGCTGTGGGAATGAAGGGTTAAGAGGAAGAAGTCATTGTGGGTTTGGTCCTTTCAGAATTTGTGAGGCCCTCGCCTGATTGGCCAAATGTTCCTCTGCCCTTTCCAATACCTACATTGTGTCCCCACAGCGTGATAGCATCCTTAGTGTTCGTTTCATTCAGAAAAGTGACATATGGGATCCCTGGGTGGCGCAGCGGTTTGGCGCCTGCCTTTGGCCCAAGGCGCGATCCTGGAGACCCGGGATCGAATCCCACGTCAGGCTCCCGGTGCATGGAGCCTGCTTCTCCCTCTGCCTGTGTCTCTGCCTCTCTCTCTCTCTCTCTCTGTGACTATCATAAATAAAATTTAAAAAAATTAAAAAAAAAGTGACATATGCCCCTATTCCTGGGCTGCGAATTGAACATGGCACTAAAAATCCTCTTCCTCTGTCTATAAGTCCCTCCCATCATTAATCTGCCATGAGACCTGAAAATGTCCACTATGCAAGTCATTCTGTGAAGGAACACAGGGCCTTGTGAAAAGGTATGTTAAATTAAGAGGAGTTACTTCAATAGAGATTGTTTTTACTATCACCTTAGCATAGAGAGAACCTCAAGGGAATGGGGATATAGGGCAAGTAAGTTGTGGTAACCGGAAGCAGGAAAGTTTTGGGTGATGAGATAGTGTTGGGAAAAGACTCTCTGATATGCATGTAGGTGGTACTAGATAGGTAAGGGCCACTGCTGGGTGTGGAAAGATGAAGGATTTGCATCAACTTACATATGTTCCCAGATCAGCTCATAGAAGCCCCACAGCCAAGGAGCAGAAATCTTGAGAAAGTCTTAAGTTTGAGGTTTGGTAAGTGACAGTTTTCTATTGAGGGGAGGCTGGTGAAATGTGCTGTTTGATAGATATCTTGCCAGGCATTAGACTTTTGTGATAAGAGCGTTAATTCATATCATAACTATATGTTTCTGCTGGGATGAAAAATAACCTGCTAGACCTTAATGAAAGAAATTTACTAACTGTGAGACTAATATATGTGAATATACCTCCCCTAGATTCCTTTGTAGCACTAAGAAGTGGAACTGAGGGGAAATTTTAGACTGTGAACAATGTGAGAGCTCCTATTACCTGGCAGATTCAGCATTTGATAGATGTTTGTTGAATGAATGAATAAATGAACAAAATTCAAATTTAGTGAAGAAAGCACTAAATTTAAAGCTACAAGGTCTGAGTTCAAATTTCTGCACTGCTATTGCATCTGGGGATTTTTTTTCATTCTCTGGGCCTCATTTTCTTAATATTTAAAATGAGAATAATGATACTTGTCCTGCCTCCCTCACACAGTTATTCGAAAAATAGTATATACAAAGAAATTTTCATTTGGAGACCCCTAAAATAGAGGTGGCATGGGCTGATTAAGGATGGCTGTTTGGGTGCTTGCTAAGATAAAACTATCTCTGGAACTCCTTAATGGAAGGTCACTAGAGCTGCCCTCTGCCCCTGTAGGTGTATCTCCTACAAAGAAACCTCTGTGCTGTCCAAAATCCAGTCCTAAACTCCTATGCAATCAGTGTACTAATAAAATTCCTGTTCTGCCTGGCTAGCCTGCTTTCCTGAGTGACAGAGAGCCTGGGGAGCATTGTGGGCTTTGTATGCAACATCATGGGAAAACATCAGCCAGAAAGCTGTGCTGTGTCCTCTGTGGGCACAGTCATCCCTCCAGAGATGAGAAAGTCATCTCGGGATATTTTGTCGATATCCTCAACTGTCTTCATGATGACAGTGTCCCAAGGGAGAGAGTGGGAAGACAAGAATAAGAGAAGAATGGGTCCCTCTTTCTCTTTCTCTTCCTCTCCCCTCACCTTAGGATTCACAAGGAGCAGTTGATTTGACTTTTAATCAGTTTCCTCTTTGTGTCCTTCTTCTTTCATCTGACGTCTCACTCCTCACCTTGGGCTCTGCTCAGTTTATCTCAAAGGAAGCTCCCTCACATTCCCTTTCTTGGACAGATTGTACAGAGCCCCTATTTAAATGGATGCTTTGTTCTCAGGGTTAGGAGAGAGTATGTGGGATGATTTAAAAATCCTGCTCAGAGTCCTTGAGGAAGCAGAGTGGAGTAGTTTGCAGCAGTCAATAGGCTTGTTGTAAGCAGGCCATTGTGTGTTCCAGCACAGACTGCTGAAACAAATCAATTTCAATTTACTTGTCCAGCAAAAGGAGCCATTATTTAGAACTGAATGGCCAGAGCTCCCATAATATATTGTGAAAACTTATTGTAGTTTTTACTGAGAACTAGCTTATGATGAAATTATTTGTTTAGAAGCAAAGTGTAGATGTTTACAGAATATAAATTCTGGAGGTATTGATTAGAGGCGTTTGAAGAATGAGCCACATTTCTTTTCTGAATGTGGTGGCTGGGTGATATTCATCCGACATTGATATCAGAGTACACTGCTGGCTGGAAAGCTGGCAGGATCCTTATTGTGACAACAAGCACAATTAACACTAGGGGAGAGTGTTTGCTAGTTAGGGAGATACGATAGTTAAGGCTGAAGTTCATTCACCTTTAAAGAACGAGTTGGCTCATAAATTTGGCTCCCTTGCATTTTCCTTTACAAGAATGTCTGCCCCTGCCTTTATATTTTATGTTAGCTATATCGCTTTGTATATTACCAGTAAATTGTTGAAACTCCCTGTGAGAGTAACATTTAAGTCTTGATTCACTAAAGTTTTGTGTTTCTCTTTCTGCACAGTTTACATTGAAAACAACAATGCATTCGGTTTGAGATGTGGACATCTCAAATATACCTCTCCTCCAAATTGACTGATGATATATATGTTTTTTAATTTATCAAGTTTTTTTCTGTGCATCTTTTGTAACTTCTGATTACTGCTCCTTTGGAAAGTAGCTACAGTTTTTATTGTATATATATTGTGTTTTTCTGTTGAAGAATGTCTTTCTACCTCTTCCACGAGGAGGTTTTCATGTTTTCTACAAAGTTCAGATATATTTACCTTTTGCCATCATTGGGGTCTAGCCAAACTTTGGATCCTGTTTAGTTGACTTCATTGGGTAGGACACTGGGCATAGTAATAACTGATGACAACTAAATACAAAACTCTTAGTATCTGGTGGTAACCTAGAGATTGATTTGCCTTACTTGTAGAATCCTGATTGTGCTCGCCTTTATCAAGCAGTGGTCCCCATACTAGTTCCCTCAACTGTTCTTCTTGAGTGCTTTATCAATAGTACTTACATAGAACTTGAATTTAGTGAGGACTCAGATGTTTATTAAATGAATGAATGGAAGGATACTTCAAGGGCATAGAGGTAGACAATTTAATATACTAAATGAAACTAACGTAATAATGGAACAGTTATGACTTGGCATGCTCTTTTGCTCAGGTATAATATTGATATTGGTGGGAACTTTAGACACTGTAACTATCCCTAAGGTGGACCATAGCTGTTCTCAAGGTGGCAACAAGATAATATTCCATATGTAAATTACCTGTGTGTGATTCGGACTTGCCCTATTTTCAGGACTTGCCTTTATTTACATACGGACGTTGTTTTGGAAGGGGAATGGAAGGTGGGACAAATGAGCCAGAGTTCAGTCAATACTGGATAGTGAATACATACTCAAAAGCCATGTATTGGTAATCTAAGGTAAATTGGCTACTGTAAACTGTGCTGCTTAATGCTCCAGAAAAAGGCATGATTGATGTGATTCATATCAATTAGAATTTTCAAATCGTAAAGAGCAAGGACTCAGTCACACCATTTTAATATAATGCCAACACAAGTGGCTAATTAAGGCAGCTGAGTGAGCAGACATTGGTGGCAACCCAGTAAAACTGGATATTTGCAACCTATAGAACAATGAAACATAATTGAAAGCCCAGAAATAAGTCCATGCATATACAGTCAACTAATATTTGACAAAGAAGCTAAGGAATACTCAGTGAGGAATGTATAGTGTCTTCAATAAATGGTATTTGGAAAGCTGAATATTTACATGCAAAAGAATGAAATTGGACCCCTGTCTTATATCACTCACAAAAATGAATTCAAAACAGATTAAAGGCTTAAATGTAAGCCCTGAAACAGTAAAACTCCTAGAAGAAAACAGGGGAAAATTTCCTTGATATTTGTCTTGACAATGATTATTTGTATAGAACACCAAAAGTACAAGCAACAAAAGCAACAATAAATCAGTGGGACTACATCAAAACATTGCATTTACATCAAATGAAAAGTTTCGTTTTTTTTGCTTTTGTTTCTTTTGCCTTCCTGGATGTATCTTGCAAGAAGTTACTGTGGCCAAGTTCAAAAAGGGTGTTGCCTGTGTTCTCCTCTAGGATTTTGATGGAATCTTGTCTCACATTTAGATATTTCATCCATTGAGCTTATCTTTGTGTATGGTGCAAGAGAGTGGTCTAGTTTCATTCTTCTGCATGTGGATGTCCAATTTTCCCAGCACCATTTATTGAAGAGACTGTCTTTCTTACAGTGGATAGTCTTTCCTCCTTTATCGAATATTAGTTGATATATATACAATTGCCTTCTCCACTTACTTTGCATTGGAAGAAATCCTTCAGATTTTACCATAATGAACACTCTTGCCAGGATCCACAATCTATTCCATGGCTAAATAATGACAATTACAATGATGGAGTAGGCCAAATAATGAACACAGGCCCCAAATATAGAATATGGATGCCTGTTTATTTTCTTCTATGGAACTATCAAGGTCCAGAATATTAACACAATAAAGTGTTGGGTATTGAGAATGGCAGTTTATAAGTCATCACAAGTCTCTGATAAATGATGAGTCTCATAAATGATAATAACAAAGTTCAATTTTCCTAACTGGAAAATTGTCTCCATGAGTCTTCAGTGTTGAAGGGAATGGGGATGGGTACCCTGGCAGAAAAGTTTCTGTCAGGAAGGCTGCACAATATATATCATGTGTTTCTTCTGGAAACGATCAGTTCTGGAATTGTATTTAATAGTGTGTATGTTTTTAACAGCTTTATTGAGATATAATTCACATACTATATAATTTAACCACTTAATGAGTACAGTTCTATGTTTTTCAGTATATTCACAGGGTTGTGCAACCATCATCATAATCTAATATTAGAGAACACTTTTATCCTCCCCAAAATAGACCTTGTGCCTCATAGGGTCACTATTCTCCCATAAACTCTGCCTCTAAGCCCTAGGCAGTTATTAATCTACTTTTTGTCTCTTTAGATTTACCTATTCTAGATATTTCATATAAAAATCATTATACAGTATGTGATCTTTAGTTATTAGCTTTTTTCACTTGCCATATGGTTCATCTGGATTAGAGCTTATATCATACTTTATTCCTTTTTATTGTTGAATAAAATAAAATATTCAATTATATGGATATACTGCCTTTTATGTATACACTCATCAGTTGATGAACATTTAGGTTTTTTGTTTTCTAACTTTGGCTATTATGAAAAATACTGCTATGAATATTTGATTACAAGTTTTGGTGTTGATGTATGTTTTCATTTCTTTTGGGTATATAGCTAGAAGTGAAATTGGTGAGTCACTGGGTAATTCTGTATTTAACATTTGAGAAATTGCCAAACTGTTTTCCAAGCAGCAATACCATTTTTACATTATAACCAGCAATGGATGTGGGTTCCAATTTCCACATTGTCACCAAAACTTATCAGCTGCCTTTTTACTTTTAGCTATACCAGTAGTTGGGAAGTGGTATTTCATTATGGTTTTGATTTTCATTTCTCAGCGACTATTGATGTTGTTGTGGACTGAATGTATCCCCCCCCCAAATTCACACATTGAAGGCCTAGCCCCTAACATTATGGTATTTGGAAATGGAGACCTTGGGAGGTGATTAGGGTTAAATGAGGTCACAAGTTTGTGGCCTTCATGATGGATTTCATGCCCTCATAAGAAGGTACCAGGGAGCTTTCTGTCTCTCTACATACATGCCCATGCATTTAAGAAAGGACATGTGAGGAAACAGCAAAATGGTGGCCATCTGCAAACCACAAAGAGAGCTCTTACCAGAATCTGGCCATGTTGGCATCTTGATCTTGGACTTCCCAAACTCCAGAACAATGAGAAATAAAGTTCTGTTGTTTAAGCCACCCAGTCTATGGTACTTTGTTATGGCAGCCTAAGCTAAGACAAAGATTGAGCATCTTTTCATATGCTTTTGGATCATTTATGTTTTCTGTGGAGAAATACCTGTTTATGTACTTTGCCCCTTTTTAAATTGGGTTGTTTTTTATTGTTGAGTTATACTAATAATTTATATATTTTATACACAGGTCTATTTCAGTTACATAATTTTCAGATATTTTCTCCCATTCTAAGAGTTGTCTTTTCAACTTTTTTTCTTGAAATTAAAGTAATAGTTTATTTTTTTATTTTTTTACATTTATTAAAATTTAAATTTAATTTTTTAAAATTTAAATAAAATTTAAATTTAATAAAATTAAATTTAATTTAAAATAAAATTTAAATTCAACATATAGTATAAAACCCAGTGCTCATCCCATCAAGTGCCCTCCTTAGCGCCTGTCACCCAGTGTTTTTTAACTATCTTGATAATGTCCTTTGAAGCACAATGTTTTTAATTTTGAAAAAGTACAATTTATCAATTTTTTTGTTGTTGGTTATGTTTTTAGTGTCATATCTAAGATTTCATTGCCAAATCCAGGGCAATGAGGGTTAATCCCTATGCTTATTCTGAGAGTTTTATGGGATTTGTCTTTTATTCAGATCATTGATGATTTTGAATTAATTTTTATATATGATGCAAGGTAGTGGTCCAGCTTAATTTTTTTGAATGTGGCTATATAGCTGTCCTAGCACTATTGTTGAAGTGATTGTCTTTTCTCCAGTGTATTATCTTGGCACCCTTGGGTCAAAATAACCATAAATGTAAGGTATATTTCTGGGCTGTCATTTCTATTTCATTGATCAGTGTCTATCCTTTCCAGTACCATACTCTTTTTAAAAACAGCTTTATTGATGTATAATTGATATACAAAGAATTGTACATATTTAATGTGTACAATTTGATGAGTTTAGATCTATGTACACACATATGATACCATCACCACAAAGTGATAGGCATATCCAACTCTTAGAGTTTTCTTGTGTCCTTGTTGTGTGTGTGTGTGTGTGTGTGTGTGTAGTGTATAAGAATACTTAACATGAGCTCTACCTCTTAACAAAATTTTAATTTTCTTAAAATTTTAATATTAGTTAAATTTAATTTCTTAATATTAGTTATAAGAACTATGTTATATAACAGATATCTAGAACTTATTCATCTACCACATATTAGTTATAAGAACTGTGTTATATAACA
Organism: Canis lupus dingo; assembly: GCF_003254725.2. Classification (NCBI taxonomy): domain Eukaryota; kingdom Metazoa; phylum Chordata; class Mammalia; order Carnivora; family Canidae; genus Canis; species Canis lupus. The sequence goes on along the minus strand of NC_064281.1, from coordinate 100,688,090 downwards.
GATATGTAGAACTTATTCATCTACCACAATGGAATCTTTATACCCGTGTAATAACAATTCCCCATCACCCTCACTCCTAACACCTGGCAATCACTATTATATTCTCTGCTTCTATGAGACTTTGACTATTTTAGATACTTCATATACATGGAATCAAGCAGTATTTGTCCTTCTATGACTGACTTATTTAACTTAGTAGTGTCTGCAAAGTTCACCCATGTTGTTGCAAATGGCAATATTTCCTCCTTTTTGTGGCTGAATAATATTCCATTGCATGTATATGCCACATTTTCTTTATTTATTATCTGTTGATGGAGACCTGAGTTGTTTCTGTGTCTTAGTTATTATGAATAGCACTGCAATGAACATGGTAGTGCAGATATTCTCTTCAAGATACTAATTTTAATTCCTTTGGATATGTCCCAGAAGTGGGGCTTATTTATCCTTTGGATAAATCCCAGAAGTGGGCTTGCTGGTTCATATGGTAGTTTTAATTTTTGAAGAATCTCTATACTGTTGTCTATAGCTGATGCATTCCCAGCAGCAGTGTACAAGGGTTCCAATATTTCCACAATTTTATCAACACTTATCTTTTGGTTTTTAAATAATAGCCATCCTACTAGATGTGAGGTGATATTGCACTGTAGTTTTGATTTGTATTTCCCCAATAATTAATGATGTTGAGCATCATTTCATATACCGTTTGCCATTTGTATGTCTTCTTTTTAGTTTTTTTAGTTTTCTTTTTTTTTAGAGAGAGAGGGAGGGAGAGAATCCTAAGCAGGCTCCACACCCAGCATGGAGCCCAATGTGGAACTCAGTTTCACAACACTGAGATCATGACGTGACCCAAAATCAAGAGTTGGGCACTTAACCAACTGAGCCACCCAGGTCCTCCTGTATATATTCTTTAGAGAAATATCTGTTCAAGTCCTTTGCCTATTTTGAATCTTGTTATTTGCTTTTTTTGTTGTTATTGAGTTGTAGGAGTTCTTGATAGATTTTGTAAATTAACCCCTTATCAGATAGATGGTTTGCAAGTATTTTCTTCCTTTCTGTAGATTGTGTTTTCATTCTGTTGTTTCCTTTGCTGTGCAGAAGCTTAGTTTGATGAAGTCCCGCTTATTTATATTTGCTTTTTTTTGCCTATGTTTTTGGTGTTATATCCAAAAAATTATTACAAGATCAGTGTTAAGAAGCTCTTCTATTATGTTTTATTCAAGGATTTATAGCTACTACTTTTACATTTAAGTTTTTTTTAATCCATTTTGAATCAAGTTTTGTATATGGCATAAGGTAGGGATCCAATTTCATTTTTTTCCTTGTGGATATCCAGTTTTCCCAATATAATTTATTAAACAAACTATCCTTTCCTCATTGAGTATTCTTGGTTTCCTTGTCAAATAATAGACTATCTTATCCCCCATTCCCCAAGGGTGTTTTCTTGGCACCCTTGTCAAAGATCACTTGACTCTATATGTGTTGGTTTATTTCTAGGCTCTCTATTTTGTTCTATTGGTTTATATATGTCTTTTTTAAAAGATTTTATTTATTCATGAGATACACACAGAGGGAGGCAGAGACAGGTAGAGGGGAGAAGCAGGTTCCCTGCAGAGAGCCCCACGTGGGACTCGATTCCAGGACCCTAGGATCACAACCTGAGCCAAAGGCAGACGTTCAACCACTGAGCCACCCAGGTGTCCCTATATGTCTGTCTTTATGCCAGACATATGTGGTATATACATGCAATTGAATATTATTCAGCCACAAAAGGAGGAAATATTGTCATTTGCAACAACATGGATGAACCTTGCAGACACTATTAAGTTAAATAAGTCAGTCATAGAAGGATAAATACTGCTTGATTTCATGTATATGAAGTATCTAAAATCAAAGTCTCATAGAAGCAGAGAATATAATAGTGATTGCCAAGGGTTAGGAGTGAGGGTGATAGGGAATTATTATTCAAAAGGTATAAAGAGCACCATGTTCTTTTAATTATATGCTCTTTTAATTACTATAGCTTTATAATATATTTTGAAATCAGGAAGTTTTATGCCTCAGACTTTGTTCTTTCTCAAGATCACTTTGTCTATTTTGGGTCTTTCGTGGTTCCACATGCATTTTAGGACTTAAAAAAATTCTATAAAAAATGCCACTGGGCTTCTGATAGCAATACCATTGAATTGGAATTGTTTATGGTAGTATGGACATTTAAAAAATATTTAATTTTCCATTTAATGAACATGAGATGTCTTTCCATTTATTTGTGTCATCTTTAATTTCTTTCATCAATATTTTGTAGTCTTTAGTGGACAAGTCTTTTACTGGCTTCGTCAAATTTTTAAAAATAAATGTTATATTCTTTATGATGTTACTTATAAATTGGATAGTTTTCTTAAAATTGTTTTGAGTGGTTTGTTGCTAGTATTTTGTAACTTAATTTTTATATATCATTTTGCAACCTGCAACTTTACTGAACTTGTTTACTAGCTCTAAGAAGTTTTTTGCATTTTTTAGGGTTTTGTACATGTAGGATCATGTCATCTGCAAATAGATAATTATATTTCTTTTTTCCAGTTCAGGTTATTTTTATTTGATTTCTTCTTATCTATTTGTTTTGGCTTGAACCTCTAGTAAAGTGTTGGATAGAAGTGGGAAGAGCAGACATTCTTGTACTTTTCCTGATTTTAGGGGAAAGGTATTCAGTTTGTCATTATAACTTATTATATTAGCTGCACATTTTAGAAAGACCCTCTTGATCAGTTTGGGGCAATCAATCCCTTCTATTCTTGTATGATTAATGATTTTCCATGAAGGGTATTGGACTTCTGAAATGGTTTTCTGCATCTTTTGAGGTGATCACGTGGATTTTGTCCTTTATTCTATTAAGTGGTGCATTACATAGGTTTTCATATGTTAAATAAACTTGCATTCTTGGGTTAAATCTCATTTGAGCATGATGTATAATCCTTTTTATATGTTACTGGATTTGCTTTGATAGTATTTTGCTGATGATGTTTGGGTCTATATGTATATCTATATCTATAGATATAGATATTGATAGATATTGGTTTCGGTATATATATATATTGGTTTATACTTCTTTAATGTTATGTTGCCTTGGATAACATGTAAGATCATGTCGTCTGCAAATAGATAATTCTATTTCTTTTTTCCAATTTAGATTATTTTTATTTAATTTCTTCTTATCTATTTGTTTTGGCTTGAACCTCTAGTAAAGTTTTGGTATCAATATAATGCTGGCTCCATTGAATTAGTTGAGACAAATTCTCTTCTCTTTTGTTTTTTGGAAGAACCTGTGAAGGATTGGTATTTGTTTGATAATCCCAGTGAATCCATCTGGCCCTGGGCTTTTCTTTGTGGGAATTTTAAAAAATTGCTATTTCAGTTGCTTCACTTGTTATAGATCTATTCAGATTTTCTATTTATTTTTAAGTTTCAGTAGTTCATGTCTTTTTAGAAATTTATTAAATTCATGTAGGTTATCTAATTTGCTGGCATACAGTTGTTATAATCCTTTTGATTTCTGTAAGATCAGTAGTAATCTCCCCTCTTTTATTTCTCATTTTAGTAATTCTTTTTTTGTCTCAAGAGTACTTTAAAAATATTTTATTTATTTATTTATTTATTTATTTATTTATTTATTTATTCATTCATTCATTCATTCATTCATTCGAGACACAGAGAGAGGCACACATATAGGTAGAGAAGCAGGGTCTCTGCAGGGAGCCTAATGCAGGACTTGACCCTGGGACCCGGGATCATGACCTGAGCCAAAGGTAGGCGCTCAACCACTGAGCCACCCAGGTACCCCAAGAGTACTTTTTAAATAATAGAAATTGGATATTTTATTAAATCAATGAAGAAAGATGATTCACTTACAATAATATTTATTTTAGTTATAATTAGAACTTTGTGGATATTCATTCTAACACAATATAGCATAGTTTATATATGGACTTTTAAAGGTGAAGACAAAGTATTTTTGCCTTTCTTTCCTGGTTACCTGAGGTTATGTGTGTCATCTAGATTCTCCTTGGTTGTTTGGACAAGTTTATAGATCCCCTTGTGGTTATGAAATATTTCTACATATTTGGGAACAGTTAGGAAATAAGGGACCTGGTACCTGCATTTGAGGGCTAAAGTAATTAGAAAGAAGATTATTTCAGAGACAGTGGTTACTATCATTTATTATTTCCATCTCACAAATTATAATAATGAGATCAAGGGAAGTAAAGTGACTTTTGCAAGATTTTATAGGAATTTACTGAGAAAAATGAAACTGGAACACAAGCCTTTTACATCTGTAATCACATAACCACAGTTAACTGCATGAATGTTTAGATAATGTATTCCCTGTCCATATTTCAGAAAGAAGAGAAGAGTGGATTTTGATGGACACCTAATAATATCTAACATACTCTGGTAGTTCAAATTAGGAAGGCAAGATAAAAGACATATGGAAGCAGTAGATAAAACAAGGAAAAAGAAGTCTTGATTAAATACTCCAGGATCCTCATAGAATTGTTATGAAAGCATGCATACAATAATAGCTATTATTCATTCAGGCACTTTAGTGCTTTCTATGAATTATCTTATTTGATGCATACAAATTTGTGAGATAGTTACTATTATTATCTACTTCTTAAACATAAGGAATATAAGGTCCAAAGAGATAGGCTACTTATCCAGTTTCACACAGTTCATAGAAAATGAGAGGATGGTTGTGAAGCCAGACCTGTCCAACTCTAATCACTGTGTGCTATTGTATTTTTCTGTATTTTAGTTATAATGCAGGAATGCAAATAAGTATTTGGTGAGAGATTACTTTTGGTTGAGATGCTTAGGGAAAGTTTTATAGAAGAGATAGGGATTGAGCTGTGCCTTGAAGAATGAGTGAGGTTGAAGTTGGAAGAATTTAGTTTTAGGGAATCATAGGGAGAAGAAGCTCATGAGAGCAAAAATTAGTAAGTAAAGAAATATTTGAGAGATAATGAGTGGAGTAAAGAAGTTTTACAGAGGAACATTGGAAAATGAGCCTGGAAAAATTGTGAAGATTTGAATGTTAGACTAAGGAGGACGGACTTGATTCTGTAGACGGTGGGGACAAATGAAGTACTTTGAGAGGGTGTCAACATTATGTTTTTACATATAGACAAGAAAAATTATTTGTGTAACTTGAATGCTAGAAACCCCACTCCTCCCTATTTCCTTACCACTTATAACTTCCTTACCCAACTACTGTATTTCTGAAATTCCAGTATTAGGGATTCACTCCTTAGGTTTATATCCTCTACTCTCTTTTGAAATGCAAACATTCTTAGAAAGAAGAGCATGTTATTAAGCTTTCAGTCGGAAGGTCTTCGTTAGCTCCTTTCATCCCTCAGAGTTGACGTTTTCCCAAAGAGTACAGAAAGTCTGAGCAGGAAGGAGGAAGGTTCTCTGGAGGAGAAAAGAAAGGGAGACTCTTGCCACAAAGCCTCTGCCTGCCTCTGGCTTTGATTACTAACCAATTAGATGACTGCACTTTCTCTTGAAGAGTAGACTAAGAGTTATGTTTTTCTCTCTGCACAAAGGTTTCCTTTTTTTTTCTTAAAGATTTTATTTACTTATTCGTGAGAGACATACAGAGAGAGGCAGAGACATAGACAGAGGGAGAAGCAGACTACCCGTGGGAAGCCTGTTGCCAGACTCAATCCCAGGACCCTAGGACCATGCCCTGCGCCAAAGGCAGACACTCAACCACTGAGCCACCCAGGCATCCCTGCATAAAGGTTTCCTTTGAGAATAAGTCACTATCCACTGTGAGAATCCAAATCCACAGATTGTCCTAATCTTTCTTTCTCTGACTCAGTTCTTAAATTTATTTGCTGTGTAATAGTCATAGAAATAATGCTTATGTCTTTGTATGAATGTATATACATGTATAGTCATCATTTCTATGGCCATATTTCTGTGCCCATGTTTCTATTTTGGGAGTATGTGTGAAAGTATTGCAAGGGTCTAATTAGTTAGCTCTCAACTTTGGTGCTGAGGTAGCTGAGAATTTCTCTCCATTGTTCTTTGAGTGGAAACAGCTCCTCTGCTAAGAGGGATCAGTTTTAGCTTGGAGAGGTAATGGCAGTAGTCACGGAGAAAAGGAGTGATGGGGTGGGATTGTGGGAGTTGGGGTGGATAGTGTGGAAGGAAGATCCTCAGATGTCTTAATCACAATGGGTAGACTACACTGGGAGAGAAGGGAAGGCAAAGTGAAAAAGGGCAATCAGGCAGGGAATTAGACTCTGACGTGTGTCCTCAGGACTCTATTCTAGGAAATAGGGATTTTACAGACCACAGACAGTGCCAGCTCTAAAAACACTGTGTGGTTCCACATGAAAGCCACTGTCTGTGACAGCAAATGCCATGCAGTAACTTTGGGTGACCTTTGAGTGTGTCTCTTGAGTGATAAACTTTAGTAGCTGTCTGAGCTTTTTTTTTTTTTTCTCAAATAAAATGTTCTGTTGAGAGAGTGAGAAAAAAAGAATGAATGAGATCTTGAAAACTTTTCTAGTCAAGGAGAGCTGGAGGGCTGGATTTGCTTTGCTAAAAGTTTCTCTATTTTTTTAAAAAAAGATTTTATTTATTTATTCATGAGAGACACACAGAATGAGAGAGAGGCAGAGACACAGGCAGAGAGAGAGAAGCAGGCTCCATGCAGGGAGCCTGACTTGGGACTCAATCCCGGGTCTCCAGGATCACGCCCTGGGCTGAAGATGGCGCTAAACCACTGAGCCACCCGGGCTGCCCTAAAACAGGTTCACAAATGGTAACTATCACTGAATGTGTTAGGGTTGAGAGAATGACAAGAGAGTGTTGTGTACTTAAAACAGCTCTATAGGCATGATCTGGGCAAATGCAAATGTCTCCTCAGTCCATAACAATTTCAGTTGGATTGTCCCCTCTCTTTTCTAGTTGCTGACTCACAATCACAGATTACCATCACTGAAGGAATGTTGCAGCTGTTCATAGGCTGATGGGGTAGATGTAATGGGTGGTGGTATAGGAAGGAGAGAGAAAGATGGCTGAGAATGTATCTATGAAGTGCTGGGATAAGGCAAGTCTTGGGAATCATGTGGCTTTTTTTTAATCCAATCTCACTAGGTGACCTGATAAGCTTTTTTTTTTTTTTTTTTTTTTAAATCCCCCAGGCTAACTGGTCTCAGTTAGAGTTCACATTGTCCCAGGCTAGAGATTCTTTCTTAAGCCCTATGCCCTTGATTCCTAATTACGCCTTTGTTGTGCAGTATGAAGGTCTACAGAATACCTGGAATCTAAAATCTAGTACTTAGTCACTGGAATACATAAGCAAACCTACCTGGAACCTGGGAGGTGAGGAAAGAGCTAGTAGTAATCAAATGGATAATGATCTGTTAGGAAATTTTTGGCCAGCAATAGGATGTTATGAATCACATTTATTCAACCAGATTTTATTACAGTGAGACTAAATGCATACCTCATGCTGAGTTGCTGGGACATGTTCTTTTTTTTTTTTTTCCAAATTCATTCTCTGCACAGCTGTCAGAGTGATCTAGAACATAAATCAGATTATACCATAGTCTACATATAACCAATTTTCTTATATGTCATTCAAGGACTTTCATGACCTTGCCCCTGCCTATCTCTCCAGCCTCTTTTTAAACATGTTATGGCTCTTATTTAATACTACTTGGAGATGCTCAGCTACACCATTCTGTTTCACGTGTCCATGTCTTTCTTTATTCATTATGACCCCTCTACTTGGAATGCCTTTCCTACCTGTTAACTTTTTTTTTAAAGATTTTATTTATTCATGAGAGAGAGACACACACAGAGACAGAGGCATAGGCAGAGGAAGGAACAGGCTCCCCAGGGAGCCTGTTGTGGGACTGGATCCTAGGACCCTGGGATCATGACCTGAGCCAAAGGCAGATGCTCAACCACTGAGCCACTAAGGTTCTTTTTTCAAATAACATTCTTTGAACCCCCTTTCCCTTCTTCTGCTCTGATGGAACCATAAATTTACCTCTTTTACAAAGTCTTAGCCATATTATATTCAAATAATCTTTAAAATATTATCTCATTATATGTCTATCTGGAATGACCTAATGTGGGCCAGAGACTATGCTACAGAAATTTGAATTGAAACTTTGAGAAAGATCTTGCCTTTGCATGGCTAAATCAGTAATGTATGCTCAAGGATTATCTGGACCTATGCTTTTTTTTTTTAATTCATTCATGAGACACACACACACACACACACACACACACACACAGGAGAGAGGCAGAGACACAGGCACAGAGAGAAGAAGCAGGCTCTCCTGCTTCCCTCAGGGAGCCAGATGTGGGTCTTGATCCTGAGACTCCAGGATCACGCCCTGGGCCAAAGGCAGGAGCTCAACCACTGAGCCACCCAGGCATCTCTGGAACTATGCTTTTTACCATATTGGTCCTCACGGTAGAGAAACTGGTTTGCAAAGAAAGAGGGATAAAAGTCCATTTACTTCGGTCCAGCTATATTTCTCTCAATGGTTCATATAAGATAATTCTATATTCTTTAATTAAGTCACCATTTATACTTAAGCTATTCAAGTGGGTTTCTGTGGTTTGCAACCAGAAGCATCCTAACCACTACAATATAGAACATGATAAGTGCAAGAAGACATTTGTTAAACTAGGCTCAAATGGGAAGTCTTGATTTCTGCCCTAGAGGATCTTCCTATCACTCTCCTTTGGGAAGAAAAAAACATATTCTGCATCAAACAATTGGAAAGCAGTGCATAGCACCATATCATCAAACCTTTATTCGTGGGACATAGACTGTTAGCACCATAAAAATGCAGAGAAAGTTTTGTTTAGGTAGGAGAGGAATTAACTAGGAAAGTTTCATGAAGGTGATAGAATTTGGCTTGGCCTTGAAAAATAGGTAGAGTTTGCCTTTGACCTATGGTGTTCCAAAAGAAAGATTCAATATATATGAATATATATGAATATATGATCCAAATAATTTCGACATCACTAGGGTAAAGATAGGGATCCCCAAATGGGCTAGATCTTGAGTGTCAGAAAGGCCTTCAAACAGAAATGATTTAATGCTGACTAGGCCTAATGGTGATGGATGATTTGGTATACCTTGGAGAGGCCTTAGGAAGCCAAAAAAAGGCTTTAGTTGTTATTTTATTAACTTCTCTGTGTACCTGGAAGATTATCCTACTGATTCTTAATCTAAATGCTGGGACTAAATAATGGCAGTGGCTAGCTAGGCTTTGCTAACTCAGAATTGGTATCTCTGAGTTTGAAAGTCCCTGTGTAGAAAGAAAAGCTATTTTTGCTTTTCTTTTTTATCTGTCATTAGCTATGCTAGCCCCAATTCCTTCATGTGACCTGAAAGGATGGCATGGAATGCTTGCATGGGCACCAAATGGCTGGTTTGTTCACTGCTGTTAAATTGCATAGTCTATAAAGGCCATTTGCTTTGCCTTCCTTGCCACATGGATTTGAAACCTTAGATGTGAGAAAAAAAGGTCTGTTTGTCCTAGATTTGGCTGTGTCCCAGGGAGACAAAGTTTTATATAGCTTTTCAACCAGCAGCATGAAGGCTTATTAGATGTAAAAAAAACTATGCATTTGCTGTTCTTTCAGTGCAGTTAATGGAGTTACTACATATAAAAATCTTGATAATATTTTCTATTGCTCAGGAAAAAATTCTAAGTATGCAGGTATTACTATACTGTAAATAGTTTATACTCAAACACACACAATATGTGTTCAATTAACTTCAGACATTTAGTGTTTACTTTGTACTAGTTATGTGTTAGGTTTTAGAGGAAAAAGATAAGACAAAAATTCTTGCCTGGAGAATATTCACAGTATGGTAAATGCAATAAAAAGAAAAAGACATACAAAGTTTAGAATAAGCACAGAGGAAGCATGAAGGAACTTTAGGAAATCAGAGAAGACTTCTTTGAAGAGACACCTCTAGCTACTTTTTATGAGTGAGTGGGTATTCAATAGGTATACATGAAGGAGAAGAAGGGAGAAATAATTGATATGACAAGATCCATATATACAAAGGGGCACAGGATCCATATATACAAAGAGGCAAGAAGAAGTAGTAAGTTTTGTTACCAGAACTTTGTATTCAGATTGCTAGAGCATGAGCTGCAAAGGCTTATGTTAGTGAAGATGAGCCTGGAGAGGCATGCAGGAGCCCAATCATGAAGTAAAGTCATATATTCCTTTTTCACATGATAAAGAGCCAGTGATGGGATTTAAAAAATTTGGATTCATTTATTCATTCAGACTGTCAGCCAGTTAATAATTTTTTGAGCTACTACTACGTGCCAAACTCAGTCAGGCACTGTGAGTTTCTCTTGATGGAAGTGAGGAAGACAATTAAGGGAAAAACAAACATAAGTGTGATGAGTGTTCTGAAGGATAAGGGAAAAATGCTATGGGAGCTGATCTAGTCTAAGAGGTGTGGGTTGGGAAGAAGTGGTGAAATACTAGCAGAAGTTAAAAGCAAATGGGGAAGGGAAGAATATCAAAGAAATGAGGGATATATGTAAAATCCCTGAGGAAGGAGCTAATGAGATGTTTCAGGTAAATGAAGGTGTACTAGGATGGCTGAAATGTTAAGGGTCATGGGAAAGAGTAGCAGAAGAGTCTGAGTTGGTTTGTTAGTCTTTGTTTTGGAAGAGTTAGATTGGAAGATTATTCTAGCAGCAGGAAAGGGGATGGGTTGTAGGAGTAGAAACTGGAAGCATCAAATAAAAAGAATATTGTAGTAGTCCAAGGGAGATATGATAAGTAGCTGATTTAGGGTAATGGCAGTGGGAATGATGAGGAGAGAATGGAATGGGAAGTTTTTTTTTTGGTAATAGGGCAAATAGGACTTAATAACTGATTAAGTCTAAGGCTAAGAAAAAGTGGAAGATGACTTGGTTTTCTGATTTGGTTACTGGGGAAATGGTAGTCAACAACCAAGATACAGGGAATATAGTAGGTTGTTTCAACTCTTTATGGCTTCCAGTTGCTGCCTGATTGCAGGACTTTCACGTTCTTGTCTCACTCTGCTGGTCAGCATTGTGCCCTCTATCAAAAAACAAAGCATTTTTATTTAATTAAAAATAGCACACTACTGTAGTAAACTAATTCAAACAGCATAGAAGTGTATAAAAGGGAACTTAAAGTTTTCCTCTTCGTAACTCTTAGTCCAACTCCCCAAAGGTAACCTCTGTTGATATTTCCTTCTCAAAGTATTTTATGTGCCCATTAGCATATGTATATAGTCTTTGTAAATTTGAACAAATAGAATCCTGTAGACTTTTTTTGTACCTAGCTTTTTTTTCATTTTAATATGTCTTAAGAAATCATTCTGTATTAGGATATAGCTCATTTTTTTAAAAATGGCTGTTTAACACCATGGACATTTGGATACTTTTAGTTCTTTGTTCTTATTCTTTAGATATTTATTGAGGAACTACTCTGTGCAAGATATAACTTCTGCCTCTGTGAAGTAAATGGTCCAGTGGAGAACATGGTCATTAATTAAATTACAGAAATAAAGAATTGAGCCATGGTACGTGTTCCAAAGGTGTGATGAGAACCTGTAATAGGGCATTTGACCTAGTCAAGGGGACCAGGAAAGGCTCCCTTGAGGAATTCATACTTGAACTGACTCCTGAAAGTTGAGCAGGAGTTAACAGAGGGGAAAAGAATATTCTAGGTAGGATACAAAGGGTAGATGCATTTTAAAATTTTGGTATGCAACAGGAAATCCTTATTATCTAAGTATTCATTTTCTCAGCCCTCACAGTTACAAGATATTATGGAGAAGCAAAAGTCATTAGAGCACAACAATATTCTTTAGTTAATTGACCACTTAGGAAATGGTTTCTCAGCTAACACTCTCAGCGCTAGAGCCTATCCTTGCCTATCATATAAATATTTTAGACAGTCTATGCAATGAAAAGAGAGTACAAATCAAATGCAAAGTGAAATTTCAAATTTTTTAAAAGACAGAAGACTTACTGAGGTTGATGAAAGTGATAGAGATTTGCTTGACTTCCATAAATCCATTGGCAGGTGAGGACTTGGCAAAGTTAACTTTTGAGGAAAAGAACAAATTTACACAATGACAAGATAGGTAGAATAAAATAGGATAATTGGAATGTCAGGAATCAAGAGAAGTCATTGGGAAAATTGATTAAGCTCTTAAATATTTTGTAAAACTTACTCTTAATGATCCTGCTATGAAATAATGAGAAGGATGCCTTATTGTGCTATGATGCCATTTTTGTCAAAAAAGTCACAGCAAAGAAAGTCACAATTAACATTTGATTTATTTACTGTTTGAAGAATACATACATAGTTGCATTAAAACTTTCTTTAAAAAATAAGATGTAGTAGACTTTTGTAATTGTAATTTATTTTTAAAGATAAAATTCCAACTAAATAAAAAAAAACTATGATATTCTGGTTCTCATTTTAAGTAGATTTCCTTTAAGTGGCTCCCTTTCCAGTAGTGGTTATTCTTAGGTACATGACCTGCCTCTGTTGCCTAATTATTCTCCCCAGAGGTGGGACCAATTTGCATTTCTACTGACAGCCTATGAGAGTTATGAGAGTGCCTATTACTCTTCATCATGGTGAGCTTTTGAATTACTGAGAATCTAATGGCTGAAAAAGGCATCTTCATTGCTGTTTTTATTTATTTCGTTAATCATGAATAAGATTGAACATCTTTTCATGTGTTTAATGGTCATTTATATTTCTTTTTCTGAGAAATGCCTGTTACTATTCTTTGCCTGGTTTTCTTTGGGGTTGTTAATTTTTTAGTTATCGATTTGGAAACCCTTATTGCAAATGAAAGAACATATTTGTTTGTCTGTCATACATGCAGCAACACTTTTCCAGTCTCTTTTGTTTTTGACATTTTCAATAAAAAGTCTTATATTAATTGTAGTCAGTTTTGTCTTTTTGGGTGTTTGGTTTGGTTTGGTTCTGAATCCTGTTTAGAACGTGCTTCTATTTTTTTAAAGATTTATTTATTTATTCATGAGAGACACACAGAGAGTGACAGAGACACAGGCAGAGGGAGAAGCCGTCTTCTTGCAGGGAGCCCAATGTGGGACTTGATCCCAGGACCATGAGATCACGACCTGAGCCAAACGCAGATGCTCAACTGCTGAGCCACCCAGGCGTCCCTAGAAAGTGCTTCTAACTTCAGGTTTATAAATTAATCCCCCTATGTTTGCATTTAGTAATTTCATGGTTTTGTTTTTTATACTGTTGAAATCTTTGATCCATTGAGGATTTATTTTATTGAGGAAGAAATTCAATCTTTTTCTGAAACAGTCACATGTCCCAACATCAGTAATTGAATTATCTATACCTTCTTTGCTTATGTGAAATGCCACCTTTGTCATATGTATATCAGTCTAATTCTAGACTCTATTGGATTCCATTTATCTACCTATTTCTTCTTCATTATTAAACTTCATTATTAAACTCTTTTAGTCTTTGCAGCTTCATAATGCTCTTATACTCCTCTTTTAGAATCGTCCTGACTATTCTTGCCTTTTTTTTTTTTTTTGGTCTATCTCATCTCTCCTAAATGACAGAAATGTGTTAAGATCTACTCCTATTGTTTCTGGATATTTTTCCTTGCATTTTATGTAGTTTATGTTCTGTGTATTCTAATTGTGTTATTTGGCATATGAATATTTATGGCAGTTATATCCTTATTGTAGATGGTGTCCTTTATCAAAACATGATTTTATCCCCTTGAATTCAGTCTTCTCTGATATTAATATCATGACCTCTGCTTTCTTCTTTCATCATTTTTATGGTATATGTTTCATAATTCAGTAATGCTGTTTTGGTTTTCAATTTGTTTTCTTATCTCTGTAGTCCCCCTTTTTATTTTATTTTCCTAATTCCATTGTTTTATCATTTGTCTTTGATGTCTAATTTCAATGACTATGCTCTTGAAATTTTTCTTTAATGGGAAATGTTTACTTTAAGCATGGATTCATTATCTGTATTCCCTTCATTCCTCCTTTCTCTCCCTTGCTCTCTCCTAGTGTTTTTCTGGAGTTGTCATTCTATATCTTTTCATTTATTCATGTTTCACTAAAAGACTTATCCGAGAAATTCTATATATAGTGTTATGAATTCATTTCACTCAATTCTTACTTTGTGTCTCTCTCTTTTTTTAAAGATTTATTTATTTATTTATTCATTCATTCATGAGAGACAGAGAGAGAGAGAGAGAGAGAGAGAGAGGCAGAGACACAGGCAGAGGGAGAAGCAGGCTCCATGCAGGGAGCCCGACATGGGACTCAATCCCCGGACTCCAGGATTACACCCTGGGCCGAAGGCAGCGCTAAACTGCTGAGCCACCCAGGGATTCCCAACTTTGTGTCTCTTTAAAACCTTTGGCTTGACGATGAGGCATTGGATGTTTTAATCATATTTTGCTGACTGAAGGCAATCACAGTTAATGTATGTATCCCTACTTTCATGTCTGTAATTTTCTTCAAGTATCTATAATAAGATTTATTCCACCTAATTCAGTAATTCTCTACCCTCACTATGCACTAAAATCATCTGGGTAAACTTGTTTAACGTACCAGTGCGTGGGCCTTGCCTCTAAAGGTTTTGGCTCACCTTATCTGGGCTGATGCTGACAAAATGGCAATTTTAAGCAGATCCCCAGGTGGTTACTTGAATGCATAGTTAGAACTGGGAGCCATTGACTCAAGTGGCAGCACAATTTATTCCATGTAGATACCATTAGCTCCAGGTTGTCCTCTAACACAAGATAAGCCTAGAACCTTCCCTTCTAATAAATATAATCAATGCTAGGGGAAAAAAATATATGAAACCTTTGGGCTTGGCCATAGTACTTATTTAAATTTTTTTTAGAGGGAGAAAGAGTGTGAGGTGGGGAGGGGCAGAGGGAGAAGGAGAGAATCTTAAGCAAGCTCCACACCCACAATACAGCTCAATGCAGGGCTCCATCTCATACCCTGAGATCATGACCTGAGCTGAAATCAAGAGTTGAATATATGACTAACTGAGCTGCCCAGGTGCGCCTGGCCACAATACTTATCCTGTTTGCTTGTGGGGGAGGGGATTCATCACTGCATGTCCATGTGACTCTTCTTTCTGAGCTTCTCACTCCTCTGAATAATTTTGTCTTATTTAATTTCTTGTTTGTTTTCCATTCTGCCTACTCTCAGCTGTTGCTAGAAAAAAATAGCTGTGGGTGATTATGATTGCTTTGTCTTCTTACTCCAGCATCTGTCCTAGCCTACAAAAACCAAAATGAAGCTGCATAGACTTGCTTGTACTTTTTTCAGTATCCTGGCAAGATACTGAAGTAGTAAAGAGTGACTTCTCCTCTTGTGAAATTTTCAAATCTATTCCTTTCAATCTACTTTCAAGGGTTTTATCCACCCACATTCTCTCCACTGTACTAATTCATGGGATATAGGGGCTTGATGAAAGCTATATCAGATCTGAGAATCTTCTATTTCTCATTTCCCATGGCTGTAATTTTTCAAAGATTGTGGCATGAGTATGAGCCTTTTTTGTTTGATTGCTGCTTGTTTTTTTTTTGTAATTTTTCTTTATTATTCTTTTTGTTAAAATTTTGGAATAGATTTTGTGTGAAAAAACCTTGTTCCACCATCTAACCCTGAGAGTTCATTTATGTTGTCTTATATATCTAGATTTGTTTGTTTAAGAAGTGCTACAGTCCATGGTCCTGTATTTCTACCTATTCCCATGGTCTAGGGGAGCCCAGAGCTTACATTTTTAATCTGTGATATGGTTAAGAGTACTTATTCCAGTACTAGAATGGCCCTGGTTTGTGAGGATTAGCCACTAGAGATTAAGTTAATAGTATAGAGAGTTCAATTTGTTATTCTGTTATCAAACATAGAAATATCTTATTGCCATATTTTCTAAGTGACTGTATAGGGATGTAAGACACAGAAATACTATCAGGAATTTCTCTGGGCAGAACAAATCTCAAAGATTTGATTTGGGAAGATGAGATATTTCAACTGACATTACAGTGCAGCATAATTCAGACCTGCCACAAGGGAGTTAGAAAAGGGTGAATCTCTCCTTCAAAAGAATTTTTGGACATCTGCTCAGTATGATTTTGATTTTGGGCAGTGATACTGGTTTGGTCATTTGGTCTCAAGGTTAATGTTTCTTGGTATTAGGTGACCAAAAGAGAGTTACATTACATGTTTAGTATGATTTTTTCCTTCGACAAATATTATTGGAAAGCTACTATATGTTAGGCACTATTCTAGAAACGGGATATATAGCAATTTTATCCTAGAGACACAACCTCTGCTCTTTTGGAGCTTATGGTCTAGTAGGGGTGATAGACAAAAACAGATGAATAAATAAAAAATACCATGTTTTTACTGGGTAGTGATCAGTGCTAGAAAACAGATAAAGGCAACTACAGAGATAGATTAGAGTGAAGTTGGGGCTACCCTAGAGAAAATGGTCAGGACAATCTCTCTGAGTAGATACCATTCAAGCAGGACTTGTTTAGGTGGCTGAGGTGTCACATAGGCAAGGATGCTCTATCAAAAAAGAAATGGATAGTTATATAAGTTTGTGAGATGCTACATGCTGTTTTATTCCTGGAGCTTTTAAATAAAGATTAATATAATAAAGGCTCTTGGAAGTTCTGCAGGAAAGAAATCACTTAACTTTGTATAGCTCAGTGTTTCTCAAGCTTACTTGATGACTTTTATCTGTGATTCACAGTCTAGGGAATGAGACATTTGTTTTGGGAAACACAGTATAAAGTTTGATACGATAGGCCATAGTAGATCCTAAATTCAGAGAAGTCCTTTAACTAATGACCAATAATTTAGAACCCATAATTACAGGAAAATCTGTGTTGAATCTTCCCTTCCCACTGGTCATTTGGTCTCAAGGTCATTTGCTCAACCCACTGAGCAAAAAGAGGCAAATGGCAATAAAACAGGCTGAGATAGAGGATATAAAAACATTGAGAATCATTTTAATTTTTTTATTGGAGTTCAATTTGCCAACATATAACAAACATAACAACCAGTACTCATCCCGCCAAGTGCCCACCTCAGTGCCCGTCACCCAGTCACCCAAACCCCCCGCCCACCTCCCTTTCCACTACCCCTTGTTCATTTCCCAGAGTTAGGTTTCTCTCATGTTTTGTCACCCTCACTGATATTTTCATGATTTTCTCTCCTTTCCTTTATTCCCTTTCACTAATTTTTATATTCCCCAAATGAATGAGACCATATAATGTTGTCCTTCTCCGATTGAATTATTTCACTCAGCATAATACCCTCCAGGTCCATCCACGTCGAAGCAAATGGTGGGTATTTGTTGTTTCTAATAGCTGAGTAATATTCCATTGTATACATAGACCACAACTTCTTTATCCATTCATCTTTCATTGGACACCGAGGCTCCTTCCACAGTTTGGCTATTGTGGACATTGCTGCTATACACATCGGGGTGCAGGTGTCCCGGCGTTTCACCGCCTCTGTATGTTTGGGGTAAATCCCCAGCAGTGCAATTGCTGGGTCGTAGGGCAGGTCTATTTTTAACTCTTTGAGGAACCTCCACACAGCTTTCCCGAGTGGCTGCACCAGTTCACATTCCCACCAACAGTGCAAGAGGGTTCCCCTTTCTCCACATCCTCTCCAACGTTTGTTGTTTCCTGTCTTGTTAACTTTCCCCATTCTCACTGGTGTGAGGGGGTATCTCATTGTGGTTTTGATTTGTATTTCCCTGATGGCCAGGGATGTGGAGCATTTTCTCATGTGCTTATTGGCCATGTGTATGTCTTCTTTGGTGAAATTTCCGTTCATGTCTTTTGTCCATTTCATGATTGCATTATTTGTTTCTTTGCTGTTGAGTTTACTAAGTTCTTTATAGATCTTGGATACTAGCCCTTTATCTGATAGGTCTTTGCAACTATCTTCTCCCATTCTGTAGGTTCTCTTTTAGTTTTCTTGACTGTTTCTTTCGCTGTGCAGAAGCTTTTGATCTTGATGAAGTTCCAATAATTCATTTTTGTTTTTGTTTCCCTTGCTTTCATGGATGTATCTTGCAAGAAGTTTCTGTGGCCAAGATCAAAAAGGGTGTTGCCTGTGTTCTCCTCTAGGATTCTTTTTTCCAATGGATAGTCTTTCCTGCTTTCATGAATATTAGTTGACCATAGAGTTGAGGGTCCACTTCTGGATTCTCTATTCTGTTCCATTGATCTATGTGTCTCTTTTTGTGCCATTACCACACTGTCTTAATGATCACAGCTTGGTAGTACAGCTTGAAATCTGTCATTGTGATGCCCCCAGCTCTGGTTTTCTTTTTCAATATTCCCCTGGCTATTCGGGGTCTTTTCTGATTCCACACAACTCTTAAGATGATTTGTTCCAACTCTCTGAAAGAAGTCCATGGTATTTTTTTTTTTGAAGTCCATGGTATTTTGATAGGGATTGCATTAAATGTGTAAATTGTCCTGGGTAGCATTGACATTTTCACAATATTAATTCTTCCAATCCATGAGCATGGAATATTTTTCCATCTCTTTGTGCCTTCCTCAATTTCTTTCAGAAGTGTTCTATACATCTTAGTGTATAGACCCTTCACGTCTTTGGTTAGGTTTATTCCTAGGTATCTTATGCTTTTGGGTGCAATTGTAAATGGGATTGACTCCTTAATTTTCTTTCTTCAGTCTCATTCTTAGTGCATAGAAATGCCACTGATGTCTGGGTATTGATTTTGTATCCTGCCACATTGCCAAATTGCTGAATGAGTTCCAGCCATCTTGGGGTGGAATCTTTTGGGTTTTCTAGGTACAGTATCATGTCATCTGCAAAGATGGAGAGTTTGACTTCTTTGCCAATTTGAATGCCTTTCATTTCTTTTTGCTGCCTGATTGCTGAGGCTAGGACTTCTAGTACTATGTTGAATAGCAGTGGTGAGAGTGGACATCCCTGTCTTGTTCCTGATCTTAGGGGAAAGGCTCCCAGTGTTTCCCCATTGAGAATGATATTTGCTTTGGGCTTTTCGTAGATGGCAATTAAGATGCTGAGGAATGTTCCCTATATCCCTACATTCTGAAGAGTTTTGATTAGGAATGGATGCTGTATTTTTTCAAATGCTTTCTCTGCATGTATTGAGAGGATCATATGGTTCTTGTTTTTTCTCTTGTTGATATGATCTATCACATTGGTTGCTTTACGAATGTAGAACCAGCCTTGCATCCCGGGGATAAATCCCACTTGGTCATGGTGAATAATCTTCTTAATGTACTGTTGGATCCTATTGGCTAGTATCTTATTGAGAATTTTTGTATCTGTGTTCATCAGGGATATTGTTCTATAATTCCCCCTTTTGGTAGGGTCTTTGTCTGGTTTTGGAATTAAGGTGATGCTGGCCTCATAGAATGAGTTTGGAAGTATTCCATCCCTTTTATCTTTCAGAACAGGTTTAGTAGAATAGGGGTTGTTTCTTCTTTAAACGTTTGATAGAATTCCCCTGGGAAGCCATCTGGCCCTGGATCTTGTGTCTTGGGAGGTTTTTGATGACTGCTTCAATTTCCTCCCTAGTTATCAGCCTGTTCATGTTTTCTATTTCTTCCTGTTCCGGTTTTGGTAGTTTGTGATTTTCCAGAAATGCGTCCATTTCTTCTCGATTGCCTAATTTATTGGCATATAGCTGCTCATAATAGGTTTTTAAAATCGTTTGTATTTCCTTGGTATTGGTAGTGATCTCTCCCTTTTCATTCTTGATTTTATTAATTTGAGTCTTTTCTCTCTTCTTTTTAATAAGGCTGGCTAATGGTTTATCTATCTTATTAATTCTTTCTTAGAACCAACTCTTGGTTTTGTGGATATGTTCCACAGTTCTTCTGGTCTCTATTTCATTGAGTTCTGCTCAAATCTTTATTGACTCTCTTTTTATGCTGGGTGTAGGGTCTATTTGTTGTTCTTTCTCCAGTTTCTTTAGGTGTGAGGTTGCTTTTGTATTTGAGTTCTTTCCAGTTTTTTGAGGGAGGCTTGTATCGGGATGTATTTCCCCCTCAGGGCTGCTTTTGCTGTGTCCCAAAGATTTTGAACGGTTGTGTCTTCATTCTCATTAGTTTCCAGGAATCTTTTTATTTCTTCTCTAATTTCCTGGTTGACCCTTTCATCTTTTAGCAGGATGGTCTTTAACCTCCACGTGTTTGAATTCCTTCCAAATTTCTTCTTGTGATTGAGTTCTAGTTTCAAAGCATGGTGGTCTGGAAATATGCAGGGGACAATCCCAAACTTTTGGTATCAGTTAAGACCTGATTTGTGACTCAGGATGTGGTCTATTCTGGAGAAAGTTCGATGCGCACTTGAGAAGACTGTGTATTCAGTTGCGTTTGGATGTAAAGTTCTGTAAATATCTGTGAAATCCATCAGGTCCAGTGTATTATTTAAAGCTCTTGTTTCTTTGGAGATGTTGTGCTTAGAAGATCTATCAATTACAGAAAGCGCCGTGTTCAGGTCTCCCAGTATAAGTCTATTATTATCTAAGAATGTCTTAACTTTGCTTATTAATTGATTGATATACTTGGCAGCTCCCACATTAGGGGCACAAATATTCATGATTGTGAGGTCCTCTTGTAGGATAGATCCTTTAAGTATGATATAGTGTCCCTCTTCTTCTCTTAGTACAGTCTTTGGGATAAACTTTATCTGATATGAGGATGGCTACCCCTGCTTTCTCTTGAGGACCATTTGAATGGTAAATGGTTCTCCAACCTTTTGTTTCCAGGCTGGGGGTGTCCTTAGGTCTAAAATGAGTCTCTTGTAGACAGCAAATAGATAGGTCTTGCTTTTTTATCCAGTCTGAAACTCTGCGTCTTTTGATGGGATCATCCTTATCTTCCTCATTGCCATCTCTCTAGGCTGTCTTTGGTGAGAAGGACCCCTACAGAATCGTGGTCTATAACCTCGGTCCATATTCTGTCTCACTGGTCTCCCTTGTTCTCTTGCACTCTGGTTGTCAGCACCTTGCATCACTTCTCCCTGCACAGGAGGGTTAGAATACTGTGGTAGATGACCATAGGGTCTCCGCATGTAGTAAGGTGGGAAACGTCTCCTGCGGTAGAGCCGGCGCTGTTGGGCCTGGCCTTCGGGAGCACTTTCCAATCTCTCGTTCTTTTCCCCACTCTCACTATTGTGGTAATTCTGCTGGTAATTGCGTGGAGGACCCTTGCAACATGGATAACATCTATGGTTACGGTCTGCTGTGTATTTATTGCCTTGCACTGGAACTCCACCAGGTCCTATAACATTTGCTGCCTCCTCACCCTTTTGTCCTTCAACAACATCAAACTCCACAGTCTCTCCATCTCCTACACTGTGAAGGTACTTCCAGGGGTTATTCTTCTTTATGGCAGTCAGGTGTACAAATACATCTTCCTTGGTATCATTCCTGTTGATGAAACCATATCCATTTCTTACATTGAACCATTTTACTGTTCCCAAACCTTCATTGCGATGAGCTTTTTGTCCCTGTCGGCAGGCACCGCCAATGTGAGGCTGCCCAGGGCACAGCTCCCTGTGCCGCTGCAGATGGTGCCAGGTTTGGTGTCTGCAGCACTGAGGGCAGGGGGGGCGGAGGGGGCAGTGGGCGACTGCTGAGTCTCGGCTTTGCTGCTCACGGTTGCAGTGATGGTGACTGGGGCGGCTGTGGCAGCTGCAGCTCCTCTCGGGGTATGATGGTAACTAGAGTGCACCTATACTTCTCAATGAGTTGACTTATAACCTTCTGCTTGAACCTTTCATTTCCTTTATATCTCATTAGTTTCACCAGTACAATCCCCATCCTAGAGTATGGTAGAGTATCCTGTATATAGTTGGTTCTCAATAAGAGTGCATTTATTATTAAAGAATGACTAAATTAATGTGTATTGAATACATACTATAAAATGGAATATTAATGGAGTCATTCATAGCTAAAAGTGAGAGAATATATGTGAAAATGCTTAACACAGGGCCTGGTACTCAATACATGCTGTTTTTACAAAGTTTACTTTTTTTAGTCTAAAATGTATTAGAAACATACTTGATAGAAGAGAAGATGCAATCAGAACCTCAAGTTTAATTCCTAACATGATGAGTATTTTCTCCAAAATATTCCAAGACTAATCAGTAAAACCAGGAATCTTGCTATAGGAGTATGAGTAATCTATTTGGTCAGTACCTCAATTAAATTGAAGAAGATCAAATAATCAAATTAAGAACACTTTAGTGACTTATGTACACACACATACATAAATGAACATAAGGGATAGGATTACAAAGGAAAAAGAAAAAAAAGGGATAGGATTACCACCATGAATGTGGACTTAGAACGTAATAAACATGGTTTTCCTTCTTATGGAAAATAAAGATCTTAATATAAATCTGACATCTACATTCAGTTCCCCATATTCTCTTAGGAGGACAGAGTGCAAGCAGTGACCACCATTTGTGCAATGAAAGGGGAAAACGAAAAGTCAAGTGTTCTCTTTTGTCCAATTAGTTGTGGTTTCTGGAAAGAATAGAGATTATAGAGAAAGTAGAGCAAGGTGCAGCCAGGCCAAAGTTCAAACTGAGATATCACTATCATTTTGTTAAGAACAGTCATTTTATATTTGGAGTTTCTCAGACTCTAAAATGATATTCATGTATGTTTCTTCAAAGATCTGGATTTCCTATAGTATTTATTAAAATTTTAAGATAATATAACAATGTTGAAGCACCATAACTTATGTCCAGGTACTAAAATAAAACACCAAACCAGAGACAGATTTTCATGTCTGCTGATTCACTAAACTAATATTTTCATGACCCTAAGATAATGTTAGCTAGTTCCTTCCCTAGTTGTAAAACTGGAAAGATTGATGAGATAAACTTGATGCCTGACCTTGACATTTGTAAGAGTAAGTTAAGTTTAAAGCTTGTCAAAAGACTGACAGTTCCTCTTTAAAATCAATTTCCCAGAATATTAAATGATGTTTTATGCACAAGTGCATTTAATTTGATTTTTGCCATATCATAGAAATTACCAAGCATAGTGTTGGAATTTTTAGGTGGAAAAAAACCTTTCAATCTTTATTCTAAAGTTGAATTCTGAACCCCTGAGGATGGCTCCTTTTGAAATATCTTTCCAGTTATAAATGTATTAAAGGCTTTATTAATAAGTCTGCTTTGAAAGCATAAAATATCTTCCTCTGGCCTTGAATGTAGTGGGCTCTCAAAAAATATTGTTGAAGTGTGCTGTGACTTTGTCTCCTTTTGAAGATTTATTATAAGGGGAAACAATGAGGAAGACCTCTTGACTCCAAAAATTAGAGACTAAGAAGCTTTGACATAGCTTTCCTAGTACACAGTTCAATGGAAGAAGCAAGCTTGCCCTGGAAGAAACAATGCAGGATCTGGCAACTTGTAGCATCAGTGCCAGTATTGATGAACCAGAGGATTCTGAATGGCAGTGCTCCAGGGCTGAGACCTAGAGCCAAATTGGAAGTAAGGAACATAGGAGATGAGATGGGATCTAAAATAAACTAATGTTTGCCTTTTACCTTATTGTCATCCTTGGACCACTACATCAAAATCACCTGGGGAGTTGTTACAAAAAAGATTCCTGAGCTATACCCTAAATCTACTGAACCAGATTCTCGACTGGGGAAATACCTTGCAAATTGCAGTTTTAAGCAATCACCCTCAAGTGATTATTATGAATATCAAAGTTTCAGAACTACTAAACTGATACTTCTGCAAGTGGGCTAACATCCCAAGGTATAGCTCTTCCCAGGATTCTTTGCATTCGAAAAGGAGTTTAACCAACTATATATTCTATCATGAAGCAAAACCTGAAAATAGCAGCCAAGACTGTAGAAATATAGTTGCGTAGACACACAGGAGTGTGGAAAAAAACTTCAGCACCATAGGTTTTCTTCTTTCCATGCACAGAGCTTACATATTACCCAATGTATTTTCAAAGGCTTCTGCCCATTTCAGCAGAGTTCAGCACTGCATCAAAGTAGCCAGCACCAAGGTCACTTGGCCCCACCCACTTAGTGGTCATTTGGCAAAGCTTCTTGGAATCTATTTTGGAAAGAGGGGCTTAGGGTCATTTATGATTTCTAGTTAACTACAGATTAAGCAGAATCTAGATTCAACCTCCAATGTGAAAATATCTTTCTAAACTGTGATTACTTTTCTGTATCTGAAAGAAGTCTAGACTGGTTAATAGAGATGAATTCCTCCTTGAATACACAGAATTCTGCTGCGCCTCAGAGTCTCCTGAACATATCAATGGTCAAAAACACAAGACCATATCTGAATCAGAGATAGAAAACTGGGCTAAAGGGCACCTGGGTGGCTCTATCTGCCTTTTGGCTCAGGTTGTGGTCCCAAGATCCTAGGATCAAGTCCCCCATCTGGCTCCCTGTGGGAAGCCTGCTTCTCTGCCTGTCTCTGCCTCTCTCTGTCTTTCTCATGAATGAATAAATAAAATCTTTAAAAAGAAAAAGAAACCTGGACTAAATTATTCTAGCCCAATGAATTCCATGACAACATAGTTATTGGTTTTATTTTAATTAAAAGAATTCTGGGGAAGCGGGGCAATATGGTGGAAGAGTAGGGTCCCCAAGTCACCTGTCCCCACCAACTTACCTAGATAACTTACAAATCATCCTGAAAACCTACGAATTCGGCCTGAGATTTAAAGAGAGAACAGCTGGAACGCTACAGAGAGAAGAGTTCGCCCATCTATCAAGGTAGGAAGACGGGGAAAAAAATAATAAAACAGCATTCAGTGTGGGAGGGGGCCCCCATGAGGAGCTGGGCTAAAAGGGGTGGCAAGTGCCCCCAGGACAGGAAAGCCCAGCTCCAGAGAAGCAGGAAATTTACCAATCTTCCCCGATGGAAAGGCGCTTGCAGGGAGCTCGGACAGGATCCCAGGAGGGGCAGTGGAGCCCCCAGGTTCCCAGGGGCACTAACAGAGGAGGGGCGCCCCGGGGGAGAGCGCGCCACACCCCCGTGGGCCAAGCTCCCTGAAGTGCTGCAGCGCGCGCCCGGCAGGGCCCTGGGAGCAGCTCCGGTGGTGGCTCAGACGGTGGCTCCCTGCGGAGGGGGCTGCGTGACCTCAGTAGCACGATTCCAGCGGCGCAGGCCCTGAGCCCAAGGCACCGGAGGACACAGCCCAGGATCCGTTGCTCCCCTTGGGACAGGCGGAGGTGGGAAGGACACAGGGCAGCAAGGACGTTCTCCAAGGAAACAATCCACAAAAACAGGGACTGGATTCATATTATGATGACACTAAATTCATTTCTTTCAATAGTAACTCTGAACGTGAATGGGCTTAATGACTCCATCAAAAGGCACAGGGTTTCAGACTGGAAAAAAAAGTTTCTGTTTCCAGTTTCAGACTGGATGGACCTGGAGGGTATTATGCTGAGTGAAAGTCAATCGGAGAAGGACAAACATTATATGGTCTCATTCATTTGGGGAATATAAATAATAGTGAAAGGGAATAAAGGGGAAAGGAGAAAAAAATGAATGAAAATATCAGTAAGGGTGGCAAAACATGAGAGACTCCTAACTCTGGGAAATGAACAAGGGGTAGGGGAAGGGGAGGTGGGCAGGGGGTTTGGGTGACTGGGTGACGCCGGCACTGAGGGGGGCACTTGGCGGCGGGATGAGCACTGGATGTTTTGCTATGTGTTAGCAAATTGAACTCCAATAAAAGAATAATTAAAATTTAAAAGAAAGTATAGGTACACTTAAATGTACCAGGTATTAGTGTTGTGGAGTGTTTGTGTAAACCTTTGTTTAAAGCAAATACATGATTTTACATTTCCTGTCAGTTTCTGCTGTCTCACCTATCTTCACTCATATATCTACTCACAGTGGTTTACAGATTTTTTCTTTTTTGTAGTGAATTTTGTTAATATAGAATAAGTGGGCCCTGCAAAGCCCAGAAGGAGAACTTTGTGAGGTAGAAATAGGACTTTGGGCCATTTTTCAACAGGAAAGGATGGTCTGTCTTCACATTTTGCTTTAGTGCTCGATGGATATTTTCTCTATCACAAACACTGGAGTTGTGATTAGGAGTTAGTAGTCTGCAAAGTGAAACCCAACTGGGTTGCCGAGAGGCAGGCAGCTGCAAAGGAAAGCTCAGGCAATTATGGATTTGCAAGAAGAATAAAAGGTTTCCCTAGTGGTTCAGGATTGTATAATCAAATCTGTGTCTGTCAATTGCTAGAGTCAGATAATGGATTTTGCCTAATCCATTATAATGGATTACATAATCTGAAACAGAGGACCTGTAAAACCCATTAAAAGGGATACTTGAGAGAATGAGCATGGTGCTATACAGACTTTGAAATTGCTTTTCATAAGTTATCTCCAAATAATCAAATCTAGGGAGGAGAGGAATGAAGCAGGAGGTGATAGGTATTTCGCTAAAGAAGAAAATAGGCATTTCTACTTTATTGTTTCTTCCCTGGAATAATGGTGATAATAATAGTAATTTAAAAAAAATCTAGCAGGAGATCTTCCCTCCACCACTCTCAAATGAAAAATCAATAGGTAATGTTTCCTAAAACCTCTACCTTTATTCAAACTCCCAAGTACAACCCCTCATCCCCTTCTGTCTTCTCTCTTCCTTGAACAGATTTTATTAAGGTAACTCTTATTTGGGTTGATGCTGATTTTCATTCCTTCTCTGGATTTTGCTACCTATGCAAAATAGATGTGAGACAGGCGCTATAGATAAGATGGTACCTGGTCTGTTTCTTATCTATTCAGAAGATGAACACATTTATGCTAATAAATGTGTGCATGAGACAGCCACACACTATCCTATAACTTATATCATTGGTTGTTCTGTGCCAAGGAAATTGTTATCTACAACCTATAGAGCCTCACTCTCTCAATCTAAACAAAACTTTTATGATAGCCATATTGGCAAAACATTGCTGACATAAATTTTATGTGGGGATAAAAATATGCTTGCAGGATGTGTAAATTTTATATGGATGTATAGATTTCAGAATTCAAATGTAGCAAATTGATGAGATGGCCAGGGAGAGCTGAATTTTCTTTTTTAAAAGGTGATAAAAATAACCCAAGGGCTACAGACTCAGATAAAAATAAATGCACTATATAATGTATTTGATTTAATTTATGATGTCTTTCCTGTGCCTATTCTTAACAGACTGGGGGTATAATGCCATTAGGTCAGCAGAGGTGCTGTTGATCCCTTACCAAAAAAGACTCTTCCCCTCGGATGAGTGTAAGAGATGTAGTGGAACCTATGAAGCGCTGTCTTGATCTTCCTTTGAGTAAGGATGCATTGCTCTGCTACTGGGAGTGAGGTTAGAAAGACAGCCTCCAGCTGCAGAGGATCGCCTCACTCCAAGTCGCACTCCTTCCCAGATCATTCATATCCTATGGTGGATGTAAGAATGAAAAAGAATAAAAAGGCCTCTTATCTCAGTCCAATTTGGAACAACTCTGAATAGCCATCCTAGCTCCAGAGGCTCCAGAGTTCCCTGTGGAGACAGCCCAGTCATCCTTGAGCCTGCCTTGCAACTCCATGTCTACCTCTCCCCTTCCTTTCAATTTCCTTTCTTTTACAAGTGTTGCTACCACAGGCACTTCTTAATAAACATCCTAGATGCTAAATTCTCAGTGTCTGCTTCCCTGGAAACACAATCTGGGACCTATGCCACATTATGACTTTTGTGGGTCCTGTGAACTTTTGCTTTCATTGGCCTCATTCTCCATATAAGAAATATTAAAAATAATATCCTATGGCTATATTGGTATAAAGATGAATATGTTAATATTTTATGATAAAACTTTTTCTTCTACCTAAAAGTTCATGGTTTTCTTTTAATTCTGAAAGGACGAAAGGCAATTTTTTGGGCCTCAGGCACTGTGGCTATTGTGCCCAATGGGGTAGTCAGCCCTATCTCTGACAGGAGGCAATTATGCATCAAGCACATTAAAAGATTATGAAGTCTGGGAAGACTGCTTTTGTTGCTCTGTCTTCCAACCTTAGATCATCAGGCCCTTCAAATACCTCCTACTTTCCAGGGAAACCAACTAGCAGCTAGCCTTCATTTCGGAAAAGATCATTTGTAGTAAGATGTAAATGATGTAAAGCTGAGGTTTAATTATTTTAACTCTATAAAAAGGTAGTGGTGGATACTTACTTTGTATGACAGAATAGTTTTTGTTACCAGTTGTGTCATTTCCTTTCCACCCCCCATCTTTCTATGTCTACATTTGCTGCTGTTCTGTTAATGCTTCTTCTTCTTTTTTTTTAAGATTCTGTTTATTCATGAGAGACACAGAGAGAGGCAGAGAGACAGGCAGAGGGAGAAGTAGGCTCCATGCAGGGAGCCCGATGCAGGACTGGATCCCAGGACTCCAGGACCACGTGCCAAAGGCAGGTGCTAAACCACTGAGCCATCTAGGGATCCCCAATGCTTCTTAAACATAGATTGAATCTCAAACCTGGAAGGCTCAGATGGCTCTTCTCCATAGCATTATCTATGTGTAGATGAGGTAGGGAGCAGTTGAAAGAGGAGTAAGGGCGGTGCCTAAAGTGAACTAGTTGTCTGCTTCCTCCCACCTCCTTCAAGCCTTTATTCCAGGTTGATCAGCTATCTCTTTTTGTTAAAGATTTAATTTATTTATTCATGAAAGACACACAGAACTACAGAGAGAGTCAGAGACATAGGCAGAGGAAGAAGCAGAAGCAGGCTCCATGCAAGGAGCCCAATGTGGGACTCGATCCCAGGACCCCGGGATCATGCCCTGAACCAAAGGCAGATGCTCAACTGCTGAGCCACCAACGTGTCCCATGGTTGATCAGCTATCTTCTCTTTTAGTTTACTTGGACACTAGAAGGTTCTTTTTATTTGTTTTAAACAATCTAGCAAACATATTTTTGAATGCCTGCTACATACCAAACTGCTTTGGGGTGTTTTATTTACATGATCTCAATTAGGTACAGTAGGATATCCTAGCTCAGCTTGATCTGGATAAATGATCTGACTGTATGCTGAGTCAGTGGCTCACATGGTTTCACAATGCATTAACTAAAGTGTATAGCAGGAAGAAGACCCAAGAGAAATAAGCTTCTCTTCTTAGGGGACTAGAGTCAGAGATAGAGAAGGGTTAAGGGTGAGGACATTATGCCTAGAAAGGCAACAGAGCACTGTAGCAAAGAGCATGGGCTCTGGAGTCAAGCTGCCAGAATTGGAATACTGGCTCTACCGTTTACTTGCTAAGTAACCTTGAGCAAATTACTTAACCTTTCTGTGCCTCTGTTGCCTTACATGTAAAATTGGGATGATAATAAGTACTAGCTTCATCAAATTGTAGAAAGTATTCAAAGTACCAATATATACAAAACATTTAAAACAGTATCTGAAATATAGTAGGTGCCTCAAAACATGGAAACTAATGCTATTATGGTGTCTATTACCATCACTGACACTATGGACTGGCTTTATTTGCCCTGGTGGACCTGAAGAGTACAGACAGAAGCCGAAGGGGTTGTTTTTAGAAGGGTCTTTGTGAGATTGATTACCAGTAGCACTGTTCCAGGCTCAGATGACAAAATATAATATGCAGCTGGTGAGAGGGTGTTTGGCACCAGGAGGTGCCATTTGTTATATTAGTGGTTTTGCAGCTTTGTGAACACTAAGAAGTAGCTCCCTAATCAGGGAACTATACTCTTTTTTTTTGAAGATTTATTTATTTGAGAAGGAGAGTGAGACAAGGGGCAATGGGAGAAAATCTCAAGCACATGCCCCTCTGAGCATGGACCCCAATGCCGGGCTTGATCCCATGACCCATGAGATCATGACCTGAGCCAAAACCAAGAGTCAATTGACTGAGCCACCTGGCACCCCATGCAAGCCACACCCTTATCTGGAATGTGCCTACATGAGTTCAGGAGATAGAGGTAGAAGTGACTCCTAAGTAGTGACAACAAATGATCAGGACAAAATCAAACTGTTTTGGCTTGCCAAGCTCCTTCCAACACTGTCTGCTCTATTTACATGACCCAATGTGATTAGGCCCAGAATCTTGGGTGGGGCAGGGAAAGGCAGCAGTCATTAGTCATCATCTGCTCAGAAACTGTTTGTGGGTGGATCAGATACTTGGCTGCATGGCCCTTTGCTTCCTGGGTACCAGACCCAGTGTAACCAGTGCTGTGGCTCACCTCTCGTGAGTCTCTATTTGGAAACCAATGTTTTCTGAAATTCCTTTACTGTTGAGACCTTGTCATAAACAGACTTATTAGGCAGACAATGGGGGATGAGGAGACCTCAGAGGGGGGGAAATGTAGGGGTCAGTGTTAATTTCAAACAAGCATCTTTGCCAAAATGAAATAATTACTGTATCTAGATAAAGCAGACTAAGTTGGAACAAGCAAATGTTCTTGGCAGGAAGTCAGTCACATGCTGCACACTTCAACTTATGGGCAGCTATGGACAGATTTAAAATATTTTTTGGCTTAATGTGATGTTGAATTATTGAACCCTGTTTTGTTAAACATTAATAATCCAAAAATACCAGCATGTGGATCACCAATTTGTTTGTATTGTTCTTAAATGATCCTTCTTTGTCAACTTTATTTTTCACAATCCATCATTACTAAAGTTCTCAGAAATTAGGGAGCTAGGCTTTTTTCCTATGATTTGCTACTAAGGACTTAGCTTGCCTATTTTCAATAAGACTGCCATAGTGACCTTGAATGAGTTTACAAGCAACAATTAACATGTTTCAGTTTCTTTTATTCTACAAACAAACTCTCTTCCTTCCTTCCCATAGTCCCATTCCTTCTTACTTGTTCTTCTCGTCCTAATTCCTTAGATCACATTCCTTGTCTCCACTTTTACACATCTAGTCCCTCTTCAGTCCACTAAAACCTGGTTTCTGCTGTCATTATCCTTGAAAACTACTCTTGCCAACATCAACACTCTCACTAGTCAATGCCATCCACTCATCACCTATGTGCTGATGATTCCTAGATCTATATTTTTAGTCTCAACATCTCCCTAAAATGTCAAGATTTTATATTCAATGGCCTGCCAGCATTTCCAGCTGGGAATCTCATAGACAATTCAAACGCTTTATGTTCGAAATGGAACTCATCATTTCCCCACTAAACCCATTTTTTCTTTTGATGTCTTTATTTTTTTACCCAATTGAAAAGTCATATTTTATCTTTATTTCACCATGCATCTAATAAATCACTATGTCTAGTTGACTTTATCAAATATTCTTTGGATTTGTCCTTTCTACTCTATCCTTACTGATGCTCTTCATTTTATCTCCATACTGCCACCTGCAAGATCCTTCATAATGAAATCTGATCTCGTCACTTCTATGGTTAAAACCATGCAAAACGTCTCCATTACCTACAGAATAAAGCTCAATCTACCAAATTTGGCATTTAAGGCCTTCCTAGATCTTATACTGCCTACTTTTCCAGCCTTACTTTGGAAATGTTCTTCATTTCTTCCCTATACATTGCCCGTTTTTGCTTTTATACTTTGCATATACTGTCTACTTTGTCTAGGATGCTTTTATCTCCCTATACCTTCCTGGCCTGTATAATTTAACATATCTTTAACATTCAGCTTAGATCTATCTTCTTTAGGAAATAGTCCCTGTCTGCCCTCTCCATTCCCAGAGTAGGTTAATATGTCTTTTTTGTGGTCCATGATAGTGTAATTGTACACACGTCTCCCATCTTACCTCCTCTATTTAAGTATAATTCTTTGATTATAGGTCTGCTCCTTCCACTAGACTATGACCTCTTTAAGGTTAGGAGCCATGTATTGCTTACAGCTCTATCCTCAGCATTCATTGCCATCTCTAGCATCTAAAAAGGAATGCACTAAATGTTCAATATACAAATGAATGATGACAATAAACACTTATGATTTTATAGCATTGTTCTGTTTGTAAAGTTATTTGCCACATATTGTCTTATTTGAATTGATAGATTGAGTAAAAACAGCTATCCAAAAGGGAGGCAATGTAGCAGGACTAAGAGTTTAGGCTTTGCAATGATACAGCCCTAGCTTAAGTCCTGATTCCACCACTCACTAGGTATATGCTCTTGTGTTAAGTCACTTAACCTTTCAAAGTGTTGTTATCCTCATCCATAAAGATGGAATAACAGTAGTTCCTACTTCATAGAGTTGTTTTGAGGATTATATGAGATAGAGAGTTTATGCAAAAACACAGTGGTTCTATGTATATAGTAAATACCCAGCATTATTATTTGTTATGATTATGATTATTGCTATTATAATAATTATTCTTATCCCTCATCTTTTCCCTATCTGGCTTTTTCCTCTTGACATTTGAACTAGATTACCAGATACTATGTACAGCTCTTAGAACAGTTCCTAGCACATAGTAAGCATTCAAAGCGTGATGCCTATTATAATTATCCTAAAGCAATACTGTTCTCTATATGTGCTGGTTCAAACATAGGACAGAAGAAGAGTTGCTTTGGATTTTAAAGATTTTAAAGATATTTCTCTTTTGCCTTAGGCTGGAATAAAGTAATCAGTTATCTTGTTCAGGTCAACAGAGTCTAGACTATTATTTACTCCAAGTCATTGTCAAGTGCTAAGAAAGAAAAGTTTTCTCAAAGAATTAAGAAATGATGCCGCCCTAAAACTTAAATGCAAAATTGTCTTTATTTTCCTGAAGAAGCTTTAAAAAATCAATTTATTTATTTATTCATCAAGTAGTTATTGGATACTTACCATAGGTCAGGCATTGTGCTGAGAACTGTCCTCCGGGAGCTTAGGGTTTATAGCACAGACCTACTAAGTTAGAGTCTGTGTATGGACCCCAGATTTGAGAACTAGTATATACAGAGATGTATAGTCCCAAGAAAAAGATAGTGTAAACCATAGTTTTACAATGAACATTTAATATGGTCTTGAAAAGTCTTATGTAAATTGATTATCTCTTCTCCACTGATTGACAATGACATTTCAGAGCTAATTTATCTTCATTGCTGATTGATCTTTAGTGGACAAAGTTTTTCTTCCTTTTTTTTAAAAAAAGAATTGACTATGAATCTAACTCCATCAAGAATATTTAAAATGACAAAGAACAGAGCACCTGGGTGGCTCAGTCAGTTATGCATCTGGCTCTTGGTTTCAGCTCAGGTCATGATTCAGGATCCTGGGATGAAGCTCTGCATTGAGCTCTGCACTCAGTGGAGAGTGCGCTTGAGGATTCTTTCTCCCTCTCCCTCAGCCCCTCCTCCCTCCTCTCTCTCTAAAATAAATAAATAAATCTTTAAAAATATGTCAAGGCACTGAGGGAGGCACTTGATGGGATGAGCACTGGGTGTTATGCTATATGTTAGCAAATCGACCTCCAATAAAAAAATATACCAAAAAAATGTCAAAGAACATGTTGGGGAAAATGAATAGATGAGGAAGTCCTGTTTGGCCATACATTTGGGCACACATTATGGACTTCCCCAACTATTGCCATCACAATCCATCTATCCCTCACTGGTTTCATTTCTTCTTTTTATTTGATTTATTAGGTGCATAGTATAATCTATGTTTATCAAATTGAATGGTAGATAATGCCCTTGAGTCTCAGCTGATTCTGCTGCTGTTTCAGCAAAAACTTCAAAGAAAATAATCTTTCTGACCCCTTGGCCTCTTAAGGATGGAAAGCTCAGGCCTGATTATCTAACATATGAGCTACCCTGCCAACCCTTAATACTATAGCTAGTGGTCTGTCTTCCTGATAACACTGTATTACTATGTAAGTTGGGGTTCTGGACTGTAAGGAACACAAACACACTCAGGTTATATTAAACTAAAGGAGACATTTGCAAAGGACATCAGACACTCATATAATTGAAGGAAGGCTGGGAAACCAAGTTTGCAAAGAGCAAAACCTGAAAAAGCTGGAGTGAACACAGTGTCATAGCAGGAACCACTTAGGGCACTGCTGCTGCTGCTGCCACTACTTCTGCCACACTTGTTACCTTCTTTTTCCTTGTTTTTTTTTTTTTTAATGAAAAATGCAATTCCTGATAAAACATCTGATTGGCTGAACTTGTCACATGACTGCTTCCTGGCTATATCAGAGGGCTGGTAGAAGCAGGACCAGGATCCCTGGATAATCATAGTGAGAGGTGGGGAATAAGAGGTGAAGCTAACAATTACTTTTCTGCTGAGCCTACTCATAATAGGGGAGAGATTTTTTTCCCCAAACTCGGACTCTAAGAGGACAGGAGATAGATTCCAGACAGCTTTTCTTCTGAACATACTCTAATTAGGCTTTTATACTCCCCTTTTTACTGAAATGATTTATTATGGTCACCAATAATAAATAAATTCCCAAACTCGGTAGTTAATTCTCAGTCCTCATCTTATTTGCCTTTTTAGCAGTATTTGTCATAGCTGATCATTCCTTCTTCCATGGAACAATTTATTCATCTGACTTCCAAGGTATAGATCGATTGTATTTTCTCTTTAGTCACTCATTAGCAATCTTCTTTGCTAGTTCTTCTTTATCTCTATGACTGGTAATTACTGGAGTGTTCTAGGCCCCATTCCTTGGGAATTCGAATACTCCCTAGATGATCTCCTCTAGTTTCATGATTTTGATAACCATCTCTACCCATAAATTTATATCCTTATCTTAGAGTCTTCCATGAAGCCCAGAGTCAAATTAGCTAACTACCTGGTATTAATTTTCACTTGGATTTCTAAAAGGCATCTTCAACTTAAAATATCCAAATATAACTCTTGATCTTGCTCAAAACTTTTCCCTCTTTCTCATTTCAGTAATTTCAGCTCCCATTAGAAATTTCATAACTTATGTTTAAAATATAGCCAGAATCTGACCACATCTCACCACCTCTACTGCTATCATCTTCATCCAAAGCACAATCCATTCTCACCTGGATTATCAAAAGAGCCTATTAATTGGTTTCTCTGCTTCCACCCTTCTGTATGGCCTATTCTCCTTACAACAGTCAATGTGATCTTCTTCGAACATAAGCCAAGTCATAGTACTCTTAGGGTTAAAATTTTTCAGTAGCTGAGTTACTTTTTTTTAATTTATTTATTTATTCATGAGAGACACAAAGAGAGGCAGAGACATAGGCAGAGGGAGAAGCAGGCTCCCTGTGGGGAGCCCGATGTGGGACTCGATCCAAGGACTCCAGGATCATGCCCTGAGCTGAAGGCAGATGCTCAACCACTGAGCCACCCAGGTGCCCCAGTAGCTAAGTTATTTGATCAAGGATTCTCACATAACACTGACTGGGAAGTCTCTAGACAGGTTATGGTACAGAATACTTGCTGCTTAACAAATCTGTTGCTTGGCAAATGGACACATGTTCTTAACAAATGGACTAGGCTCCAGAAAGGCTGATCTAATTCTTTGTTACATTGGTCAGAGAAGGTAAAGAATATACAAAGATATAAAAAATAGCCTTTCTTTTATATAATTGGGGCAGTGAAATGTGTTATGTGTCAGAGACCCAGAGTTTGAGGAGAAAAGGACCTCAGTAGAAATAGAGGTTATGGGGACAGCTGGGTGGTTCAGCAGTTGAGCCCTTTGGCTCAGGGTGTGATCCTAGTCTGGGGATGGAGTCCCGCATTGGGCTCCCTTTGAGAAGCCTGCTTCTTCCTCTGCCTATGTCTCTTCCTCTCTCTCTCTCTCTCTCTCTCTCTCTCTCTGTGTCCCTCATAAATAAATAAAATCTTTAAAAACAGAAATGGAGGTTATGGAAACTGTATAAACAGAATCATTACCAACTAATTAGAGAATTCTGAGAATGCAGAATTTCTGTCTTCGTTTACTCTGGGTTCATTTCCATCTTGAAATAGAACATGTTGCTGTGGAAAGATTCACAGAGGTCATGATATCCAGATGAATGACTAGAAGTAATCTAGCTGAAAATTTACTAAATTGAGTGCACTAACAAGGGCCAGTTGGGGCCTTTATGTTCTGAGTTTACATGTGTACAAGAAAATAATAGGGTTAAAGATAAGTTATGCAGGTCATCAGAGTAGCCACAATTATTGGCTGATGCTGAAAGGAACATGAAAGAAATAGAATTTTCAATAAAAATGTCTAATGAACTTCTTAATTTGAGAACTGAGTTTGGATTTAGAAGATGTGCTTATTATTGGGTGGCAAGCACATAGGCAGAAATGTAGATAATGATCCATACATCCAATATCTTGAGAAAAAGAACATGTGTGAACACAAGTGGGTGAGCAGACAAGACATATAGTAACATTGGAACAAATGATTTCAACAGATTAGGAAATTAAGTATACAGCTGGAAAGGAAAAATTGAATGGAACATTTGTGACACATTTCTGAGACTTTAATCAGGGTGTTACCTAGCTGATGTGTTCACATTAGAAGAGAAAGCTAGAAATTGCTTTTTCTTCTTTTTGATTTATAATGCAACCTGAATTGATTTCTGAATAAACTCCCCAAGAGGCAAGCCTGATAAAATTAATATTGAGGTCATTCACTGACATCAGAAAAAATATTGCTAATTGTTTCCTCATATGGTATCAGTGGGAGAGAAAAACCTTGTCGATGATTAGGTTTCAATAAAGAGAAGGCCACTGGATTTAAAGTGACAGCTTCATTTTTTTTTTTTTGTAGCAATGAAGCAAAGACCAAATAGAAGGAGAGAGCTGCAGATGTCTGTAGTGCATAAGGAGGGAAACAGAATAATTTAATTCTGATAATGGTACTGACTAGTACAACTCAATCTAATACATATTTATTGGGCATCTACTGTGTGATAGGCATCATGTTAGAGGCACCAGGGGATAAAAAAAATGACACAGCTCCTGACTCAAGCTGCTTGCAATTATACTAATGGTAGGGATAATAGCAAAACTAGTTAAATCTGTAGAGTTTATGTGTGACCTGAGGAGTACAAGTTATTGCTGCTGTGTGAACTAAAAGCAGCGTGTAACTGGCAGAAAAGAGGGGTTTCTTCCCACTGATTTCAGCCTGGAGCCTGTGGGGACTGACAGGGAAGATGATAAGGAAGAAACATTTCACGATGGTATGCAGATTGACCAGGCAGCAGTGATGGTATAGAGGTCCTGTGGGAATGTGCAGGAAGGTTGCTGTTTGTCAGTTGCCCAGGGGCATCACTACTCTTCCTGACCCTGAATTTGAGACAGATTGAGAGATCTGGAAGGGCTAGAGTTTCAGTAGACATTGGGATTGTTGTGTTTGTAATTGGGCCTCCCTCTTGTCATCATGCTCAAGGACTGCCTGACTGATTGCTAGCTTATTTCCCAAGGGAATTTTGTGAGGCCTATTGGCTGATACCTTTATTTTTATTTTATTTTTTATTTTGTAGTGCTATTGTGTCCTCAGGCTGATGGTTCTATAAACATTTGGTATATAAGATTTACCCTGTAAAACAGAAATGCAAAAAGTACAGACTCTTCAGAAGCAGAAGTCTTTGCAAATTGCTGTATGGTCATTTAAAATCATTTGTATCTATGTATTAAGGCAAGATTCCTAGTAGGTTGGTGAGTAGCTAGTCATTGTGCCTACTCATGGGTGCTTTCATATGTGTTGTCTATAGCCACTGTCTGTAGGATTGCCCAGGTTACCTTTTTGCTACCTACGGGTAGGTAGAAGATAATAAAGCTAGGGAAATATGATGAAGAAAAGCCAAAGGAAGAAAGAATAGGAGAGGACAAACAGCCCAGAAAGAATAAGGAAAATAAAAGAATATAAAAATTAGGAGCAAGTGATAAGGGAAGGTGGGGTGGTAGAGGTAGCAGTGTGTCTGGGGACATAATCATTTTAAATGGATAGCAGAGTCTTGGATTAAGAAAATAAATACAGGGAGCAAAGAGGGGAGAGGGGAAAACATGGAAGCTACTATGGGAATAAAGGAGATAGAGGCTTGATGATTACCTTGGAGTCTACAGACTAAGGCCCTAAGGCTGAGGTGAAATTGCTAGGTTTCCTTTGAGACCAACAACAGAATTGTAGGGCTCACATACAAACGCTTGAACAGCTCTAGGGATATTCTGATTCAGCTTGCCCATAATATGATTCTTGGATGACAGCTTTTATTCATTTGGGATATTATGCAAGTTCTCAAAAACCCTAGTATAATGGACAATGTTCCTTGATTGTGGCAAAAAATATGTGTCTGGTCCCCCAGGCAGCAGTAACCCTGTGCTGCATGCCAGTTCACAGAGTCAAGAGAGAATATTGTAAATTGCACTTTTGAACTTGGCCTCGCAGCGCTCATCCAGGCAGGCAGGCCAGACTGAAGTGAACATGAGTTCAGCAAAGGCGAATAATGATAAAAAATGTCATGTGCAAGTCTTCTCTGTCAATAACAAAGCTCATCTTTTTGTGCCAGCAAGACATTGCAAGCAGCCCACATTTCAAATTCAGTTAATCTCAAAATAATTCAAAAATCAAAGAGCTTATTCAACCATCAAGATATACCAGATTGACTCACTGTGTATTCATAGAAGAGACTCTGGGGGAGGGGAAGGGAAGACTCCAATATCAGAATCAGTCAAAGCAGCACTAGTTTTTCTTCAATTTAAATTGTTTTCAGACCATACAACTGTACTCTGAATACTAAGAAATATTGCCAAAGAATAGTTGATGATGGCATCATTTATATTCTCAACTAGGAGTAAAATATAGCACCTTGATCTCTGCAATTAAGTGGCCCTTGCCTCTACCTCACACTTGGGTGTTTCTATCTCACTGGTTTCTTCTTTTAGTTCTGAATTTCACACTCTGTCCCTACTACAGCTGCTGTGGCACAAAAAGCTAGTAGAGAGGTAGGCAGAGGCATCCGGTTTGCAATTTGTCACAATACTAATATCTTCAGAGTCGTGTGTGTGTGTGTGTGTGTGTGTGTAGTTAGCACTTTGGTTTGTTCCAATATTCCCCCTCCCTCGTTCTCTTAATTGTCTCTCTCTTAACAGAGGGGAAAGGGCTACTCTTACCTTAACTTGTTGAGCCTCATTTCCCTCATCTATAAAATATAGGCAAGCATCATACCATGCCAGATTCTCACTAAATATTAGCATTTACCCCTAAATTTATGCTTTCCTAGTTTTATGGAAGAGGAACTTGCAACTAAGAGAGGTAAAGGCATTTGCTTAAGGCCACAGGCCTGTAGATGGCAGAGTTGCCAGCTCTACAAATGTACCCCACTGTACTTTGCCTGTGAATGGCATGGGGGAGAAAACTGGCTTCCTTAGAAATTATTTTTCACAGAGGTGCCTGAGTGGCAGGCAATCAGTTAAGCATCCAACTCTTAAAAAAAAAAAAAAAAAAAAGCATCCAACTCTTGATTTTGGCTCAGGTCATGATCTCAAGGCCATAAGATTGAGCACTGGGTCAGGCTCCAAGCTCAGTGGGAAGGTTGCTTGAGATTCTCTCTCTGCCTTTCCCCCTGCTCCTCTCCTCACTTGCACAAGCCCTCCCTCTCTGAAATACATAAATCTTTAAAAATAAATTATTTTGTACAGTGTATGCCCACTACCATAGAGTAATTATTCAATTTTGATGTAAGACACAGAAGGAAAACTTGCCCAAAGAGTTAGAGGAAAATAGTTAATAATGTCTCCCTACCCTGAAAGGGGTGCTGAGGTTAAGGACTGTCCTCCACTCATTTCTTGCCTGCCTGCCTGCTTACCTACCTACCTACCTACCTGTCTTTCCTTCCTTCCTTCCTTCCTTCCTTCCTTCCTTCCTTCCTTCCTTCCTTCCTTCCTTCCTTCCTTCCTTCCTTCCTTCCTTCCTTTCCTTCCTTTAAAGATTTTATTTATTTATTCTTTTGAGAGAGAGAGAGAAAGAGAGACTCCCTGCTGAGTGCAAAGCAATACAAGTCCACAATCTCCTATCCACAATTAAAATCTGATGTCTGAAAACTGAGCTGTGTGTGTGTGTGTGTTTGTAAATTGGCACCCAAATTCATTTGACAGCAAAATCTTTCCTGGTCTGATTTATGAAGACTTTTATATTCTTTATTAATCTAATTTAGGGTGAATGTTTGTATCACTAGAAATGTATTAATGTATTTGATTATGGGATGCTGCTCCCAATCTTGCTGGGGTGCAATTTACGGTATATGCCCCATATTCTTTCTCAAATCTGAAAAATATTTCTAATTATGAAGTACTTATGGACCCAAAGGTTTTAGATGAGTAATTCTGGACCTATAAATACACATTTAGTACCTTCATATGCCAGGCATTGTGTGAGGTGCTGGGAATGTGATACGGGATGAGAATGATGATGATGCAACTAACACTTTTACAGTACTTGCTCCAAGCTGGGCACTATGAAGTGCTTGTGTGAAGCCTCTTATTTATCATTAATGCTTACAAAATCTTTTGTAGTGGAAATTATGTAAGCCATGCTTCCTACCCTCAAGAAGCTCATAGCCCTAGTAGGGTAATAGTAGCTCTGTGACAGATGCTAAAATAACTCTACAAGGAAAATGTATACACTTGAGCTGCTACTGCTGTCTTGGCCCAGATACCCTGTGGTATCTATTGCCACATACTGGTGTATAATGGA
The DNA here is from genome assembly GCF_003254725.2 of Canis lupus dingo. Taxonomy (NCBI): domain Eukaryota; kingdom Metazoa; phylum Chordata; class Mammalia; order Carnivora; family Canidae; genus Canis; species Canis lupus. Next base: position 100,647,354 of record NC_064281.1, on the reverse strand, counting down.
GCAAGAAAAGGCCCAGGACCATAAGGAGAGGAGGCAGAATTGATGGAAAATAAAAGGGTAAGGAAGAGGTGGCAGGGTGACCCAGTGATCCATGATGTATCAAAGGATACATTTAGGAACATAATGTCAGTCAGGTAGGGAATTGAAATGTCAGAATATGTTGCTTGCTATGAAGTTCTGGTCAAGAGCTTTTAATGTCCTAATATAGGTTACTGTGACAGGTAAGAGTTTATTGAACAGCCTGGCATGTTAGCTTTGGAAGAATTAGGGAGGAAGTATTTGAAGATTTCACCTCATATTTCTCAGCAATTCCTTCCAAAAGCATGATTTGAAATGAAACCTCAGGGCTCAAAATTTCCTAAAGGCAGGAGCCTTTAAACCTGTAGCCTAAGGATGGCTGCCCAACCCCTCCTAAGTGAGTATGGCTTTGCCCATGAGTATATTAGATAATGCTTTCCCAAATTGCTGGGCTGGGGTCAACTTTTGAAATATGAGAGAGAATCCAACCTGATGTAGCACCTGCCTGTTTCCAGTGGAACTTTCTTTTTAATTGCTCATACTTAATGTCAATCCTGATCCATGCTGTTCAGGTGACCATCAATTACAGATCTCCCCTGGCAGCAGGCCATGCTCCCTCTGCTCCCTTGGAGGTAATTGATGGGCTGAAGCGATTACCTCCCTTGGAGGTAAGCGATGGGCTGAAGCGATGTGCTATGCTACATCACAACCATCATTCCCATAACTAAGAATACATGAGCACACAAAGCATCCTTAGTTCTTAAATTGATAATTTTCATGAGCTGGCCAGACAGGGGTCATTTATATGTTTATTGCTCACATTTTTCTTTCCTCCCTAGGGCTAGGTACTTCAGCTGGTAGGGCCATTAGCCCCTTGTCCCTGCTGATGAGTTCCAGCTTGGGGCCTGGTTGTTTGTCAGAACAGAAGCCTCGAGCACACAGTAAGTAGTAGGACAGGACAGGCAGGGTGGGGAGGAGATATGAAAACTAGCAGTGTCCAATTGGTGAGACAGAGGCCTGAGGGCTGACCTAACTGTTGGCTATAGGAATGAGCTGAACTAGGCTGGTAGGAAGATAGAAGTAACAATTCTAATAACATTAATGGGGCAGCCTGGGTGGCTCAGTGGTTTAGCGCCACCTTCAGCCCAGGGCCTGATCCTGGAGACCAGGGATCGAGTCCCAGGTTGGGCTCCCTGCATGGAGCCTGCTTCTCCCTCTGCCTGTGTCTCTGCCTCTCTCTCTGTCTCTCACATAAATAAATAAAATCTTTTAAAAAATAACATCAATGGTGTTTATCATTATTGTTAGTTTTCTAATGGATATAATGACAACTAGCATTGCTTAAATACCTATCCTGTGCTAGCGGCTTTATGCTCGTTATTTCATTTAATGGTCTCAAGAACCCTGCATGGTATGACTCATCATCCCTAATTTACCCAACACTACACAGCTGAATTGTTACTGAGTCCAGGATTCAACCTCAGGTCTATTTCTGTCCAAAGCACATTCTCTTTTGACTGTCCATTCAGAAAAGGGTCATGCAATGGAGGTACTGTGCTTGAAATTCTCTGGAAGCAGAATTGGTTTGAGGGACAGACCAACCTGGTACCTGCCAAAGGCATCAGGCTACATTGGGTATTGCTGTAGCACTGGATAATTTGGAAGTGTGGAATTGACTCAGGTTTCCACATGTGAACCCATGTTATTGGTTGGTTATACACCATCCAAAGCAGACATAGGCTTTGAAAGAAAATAAAAACAATCCCTTACCAGGTTTAACATACATCCGTTAAATATTTTTGCATTATACAAGTTGCATGAAGTACCAGAAGCCTTGCCACCAATCCTCAGAAATGCTAGTTGCTTAAAGTGACAGCAGTTGAAAATCTGAAAAAGAATAATATATAGGCTAGTGTTGTATATAAGGAATTAGTGTTACTTTCCTCTCAAAATTTTAAATACTTTTAAAATTACTCACAATAAATTTTCTGGTCCCCAAAATTACATGTAATAAGTTAATTTGAACATAAAGAGGTATTTATTTAATTATTATCTATTTTATTAATAGATATCAGTCACATTTGTTTTTATATTTGTCTATACCATTTTCCTTTTTCTTCTTCCCTTTTGCTCTCTGTCCTCCTCCATCCAGCCTTTCCTCCCCACCACCCACTTCTTCCCCTGCCCTATCTCAGCAGTGTGCCTCAGTATTGTAGCCCCATTAGTAGTTGCTGAGCCTGCTTAATTCTTTGTGTGTATTACTTTGGGCATCTCCATTCTGGGAACTGGTGCAGTTTCCTGCCATGGCAGTGGAAAACCCATGCTGTCTGAATCTTACAGAAGATGAAGGGCCATCATCATGGAAAGAAAATGTATTCTCAGGAAAGGGGCCACCAGCTGCTCCAGTAGCTCCTCATAAAGCAAGGCTTTGATGATGTGAAAGAAAAATGTATGGCCTGTATGTTGCATCTTGAGGGTTTTCTTTCCTTCCTCCATTCTCACCCCAATTCCCCCAGAGATCTTGGCTTGTCAGTAGATGACACTCTTAAAATCCTTTTAGTCACCCATGTGGGTGGTACAACTGGCAAAATGTCAGGAAGTCTGTGTTAGCAATGTTAGCATCCTGATGTGACGCAGTGGCACTTAGTAAAGCCAAGGGACAGGAAGAAAAAGCAATTCTGGTAGCATGGAAAGTGAGAAAGATTGTAAAGAGCCCATACTTTGCAAAACTTATTGAGAATAGAATTATAAACGCTTAGTACTAAAGGACTCTTAGAAATCATTAATCTAACCCCCTGTTTGTATACAAACAGGAGGCTGAGGCTCAGATAGTAAAGAAGTTTATTAGACATATAAAATGAGTGTCTATGCCACAGTAGTCCCTAAACCCTGGTGTCCTAACTTCTAGAGGAGTGTTATTTCCCTACCTTCTGAACATGGACATTATACATGTCTGAAGGGAAGTGAGTGTAACTATCACCTGAAACAGCACCAATTAAAGCCCAGTCCCTTGAACTTCTTTCTATTTTGATATTCTCTGTTCTCCTTAGATCACACGTGATCTAAGTAAATCAATGATCTAGCTAGGAAATTACTTTGCTGTCAAGGATTATTCTAGAATCCAAGTATATAGGATTCAGACAAATGTAACTTTCCCTGCTTTTAAACTGTCATCTCTTAGTAAAAAAAAAAAAAGTATAGAGGGTTTAAACACAAATTGTCTGCTGGTATTTGCAATATTAATGGAATTGAAAAAAGCAATATTAATAAAGACAGTGGCACTTTGGACAGGGATCTGGCTCCACACTTATTGATTTGTCTCTGAGACCCTGCAGATAACAGGGGAAATGGCATTTATCTGACATGATCTTGTTTCATTGTTAAGGCTCTTTCCTCCATATGTTTTAGTTTGTTATATAAAGAGGACTAGGTACTTTTGGCTATTGTGTGGTTAACTATTTAAAAATTCATTTAGTGAATCATGATTGGTCTTTTAATTCCCAGCATTCATTGAAAAAATTCCAGGAGGAGTGTTTTGGGATTTTAGGTTCATTGAATAAAAAAAAAAAAAAAATCAGCTGGTAGGGAATTTAAGATTGAACTTTCCTAGGGCTTCATTTAGATAAGAGGACCAGAACCAAGACATGACTTGTTCAGGGTCAAACAATAAGTTAATGCCGAGTCAGGATTAGAACTCAGATCTTGTGATTCCTAGAACAGTTTGCTTCTTTTATTTTTTTTCTGGAGTTCAATTTGCCAAAACAAGCATATAACCCAGTGCTCATCCCGTCAAGTGCCCCCCTCAGTGCCCATCATCCAGTCACCCCAACCCCCTACCCAACTCCCTTTTCACTACCCCTTGTTCATTTCTCAGAGTTAGGAGTCTCTCATATTCTGTCATCCTCACTGATATTTTCACTGATTTTCTCCCCATTCCCCTTTATTCTCTTTCACTATTTTTTATATTCCCCAAATGAATGAGACCATATAATTTTTGTCCTTTTCCAATTGACTTACTTCACTCAGCATAATACCCTCCAGTTCCATCCACGTTAAAGCAAATGGTGGGTATTTGTCGTTTCTAATGGCTGAGTAATATTCCATTGTATACATAGACCACATCTTCTTTATCCATTCATCTTTCGATGGATACTGAAGCTCCTTCCACAGTTGGGCTATTGTGGACATTGCTGCTATAAACATTGGGGTGCAGGTGTTCCAGCACTTCACTGCCTCTGTATCTTTGGGGTAAATCCCCAGCAGTGCAATTGCTGGGTCATAGGGTAGCTCTATTTTTAACTCTTTGAGGAACCTCCACACAGTTTTCCAGAGTGGCTGCACCAGTTCACATTCCCACCAACAGTTGCAAGAGGTTTCCCCTTTCTCCACATCCTCTCCAACATTTGTTGTTTCCTGTCTTATTAGTTTTCCCCATTCTCACTGGTGTGAGGTGGTATCTCATTGCGGTTTTGATTTGTATTTCCCTGATGGCCAGGGATGCGGAGCATTTTCTCATGTGCTTGTTGGCCATGTCTATGTCTTCTTTGGTAAGATTTTTTGCATCCATGTTCATCAGGGATATTGGTCTATAATTCTCCTTTTTGGTGGGGTCTTTGGTTTTGGAATTGAGGTGATGCTGGCCTCATAGAACGAATTTGGAAGTACTCCATCTCTTTCTATCTTTCCAAACAGCTTTAGTAGAATAGGTATGGTTTCTTCTTTAAACTTTGATAGAATACCCCTGGGAAGCCATCGGGCCCTGGACTTTTGTGTCTTGGGAGGTTTTTGATGACTGTTTCAACTTCCTCCCTGGTTATTGGCCTGTTCAGGTTTTCTATTTCTTCCTGTTCCAGTTTTGGTAGTTTGTGGCTTTCCAGGAATGAGTCCATTTCTTCTAGATTGCCTAATTTCTTGGCGTATAGCTGTTCATAATATGTTTTTAAAATTGTTTGTATTTCCTTGGTGTTGGTAGTGATCTCTCCTTTCTCATTCATGATTTTATTAGAGTCTTCTCTGTCTTTTTTTTATTTTTTTATTTTTTATTTTTTCTTCTCTTTTCTTTCTTTCTTTTTTTTTTCTTTTTAATAAGGATGGCTAATGGTTTATCTATCTTATTAATTCTTTCAAAGAACCAACTCCTGGTTTTGTTGATCTGTTCCACAGTTCTTCTGGTCTCGATTTCGTTGAGTTCTGCTTGAATCTTTATTAACTCTCTTCTTCTGCTGGGTGTAGGATCTATTTGCTGTTTTTTCTATAGCTCCTTTATGTGTAAGGTTAGCTTTTATATTTGAGTTGTTTCCAGTTTTTGGATGGATGCTTGTATTGCGATGTATTTCCCCCTCAGGACTGCTTTTGCTGCATCCCAAAGATTTTGAATGGTTGTATCTTCATTCTCATTAGTTTCCATGAATCTTTTAAATTCTTCCTTAATTTCCTGGTTGACCCTTTCATCTTTTAGCAGGATGATCCTTAACCTCCACGTGTTTGAAGTCCTTCCAAACTTCTTGTTGTGCTTTAGTTCTAATTTCAAGGCATTATGGTCTGAGGATATGCAGGGGACGATCCCAATCTTTTGGTATCAGTTCAGACCCGATTTGTGACCCAGTATGTGGTCTATTCTGGAGAAAGTTCCATGTGCAGTTGAGAAGAATGTGTATTCAGTTGAGTTTGGATGTAAAGTTCTGTAGATATCTGTGAAATCCATCTGGTCCAGTGTATCATTTAAAGCTCTCGTTTCTTTGGAGATGTTGTGCTTAGAAGACCTATCGAGTATAGAAAGCGCTAGATTGAAGTCACCAAGTGTAAGTGTATTATTATCTAAGTATTTCTTCACTTTGCTTATTAATTGATTGATATATTTGGCAGCTCCCACATTCGGGGCATATATATTGAGGATTGTTAAGTCCTCTTGATGGATAGATCCTTTAAGTATGATATAGTGTCCCTCTTCATCTCTCACTACAGTCTTCGGGGTAAATTTTAGTTTATCTGATATAAGGATGGCTACCCCTGCTTTCTTTTGAGGACCATTTGAATGGTACATGGTTCTCCAACCTTTTATTTTCAGGCTGGAGGTGTCCTTCTGTCTAAAATGAGTCTCTTGTAGACAGCAAATAGATGGGTTTTGCTTTTTTATCCAGTCTGAAACCCTGCACCTTTTGATGGGGTCATTAAGCCCGTTCACGTTCAGAGTTACTATTGAAAGATATGAGTTTAGTGTCACCATGATATCTATTCAGTCCTTGTTTTTGTGGATCGTTCCATTGGACTTCTTCTTAAAGGGGAATTTTAAGAGTCACCCTTAAAATTTCTTGCAGAGCTGATTTGGAGGTCACATATTCTTTCAGTTCCTGCCTGTCTTGGAAGCTCTTTATCTCTCCTTCCATTCTGAATGAGAGCCTTGCTGGATAAAGTATTCTTGGTTGCATGTTCTTCTCATTTAGGACCCTGAATATATCCTGCCAGCCCTTTCTGGCCTGCCAGGTCTCTGTGGAGAGATCTGCCGTTACCCTAATACTCCTCCCCATAAAAGTCAGGGATTTCTTGTCTCTTGCTGCTTTAAGGATCTTCTCTTTATCTTTGGAATTTGCAAGCTTAACTATTAAATGTCGAGGTGTTGAACGGTTTTTATTGATTTTAGGGGGGGATCTCTGTATTTCCTGGATCTGAATGCCTGTTTGCCTTCCCAGATTAGGAAAGTTTTCAGGTATGATTTGTTCAAATACATATTCTGGACTTCTGTCCCTTTTGGCGCCCTCGGGAACCCCAATGAAACATAGGTTTTTCTTTCTCAGGCTGTCATTTATTTCCCTTAATCTATCCTTATGATCTTTTAATTGTTTGTCTCTTTTTTCCTCAGTTTCCCTCTTTGCCATCAACTTGTCTTCTATGTCACTCACTCGTTCTTCCACCTCGTTAACCCTCGTCGTTAGGACTTCTAGTTTGGATTGCATCTCATTCAATTGATTTTTAATTTCTGCCTGATTGGATCTATATTCTGCAGTCATGAGGTCTCTTGAGTCCTTTATGCTTTTTTCTAGAGCCACCAGTAGCTGTATAATAGTGCTTCTGAATTGGCTTTCTGACATTGAATTGTAATCCAGATTTTGTAACTCTGTGGGAGAGAGGACTGTTTCTGATTCTTTCTTTTGAGGTGAGGTTTTCCTTCTAGTCATTTTGCTCAGTGCAGAGTGGCCAGAAACAAGTTGTTATTGGGAAAAGGAGAAAAAGAGAGGAGAGAAAGAAGGAAAGAAAAGAGAAAAAGAAAAAAGGAAGAAAAAAGAAAAAAAGATAAGAAAAAGAGAAAGAAAAAGAAAGAAAGGAAAGGAAAGGGTGGGGGAAGCAAACAGAAATCAAAAACCAAGAAAAAAAAGCCCCCCCCAAAAAAATAATCCCACACATGGGGGAGTATCTTCTGATTCTGTATACTTTAAGTCCCTTGATTTCCCCTGGAACTTGTCCGTCTAGCTGGTCTTCTGGGGGAGGTGCCTGTTGTGCTGATTTTCAGGTGTTAGAACTTGGGGGAGATGCTCAGCTCCCTGCCTGGTGCAGGGCTCAGTGTGGGTTGTTTACCCCGTGAGGCCCAAGGAGAAACAACCCCAGGGGCGGCGGCCAGCTCTGGAGTCCTGGATTCAGCTCCCACAGGAACTACAGAGCTCTCCATCTGCAGGGCCTGGAGGCTCCGGGGGCGGGGCCGCTGAAATGCTCAGCTCGGGGCAGGAGCGTCCTTGGGGTCCTGAGCCCTCCTGGCCTCTGCTTGTCCCGGGGAGAGGTCGGATCCTGGGCTGTGTCCCCCTGGCGCCCTGTGCTCCCGGGCCTGGGCTGTTGGATTCGGCTCCCGGCCAAGCAGCCCCCTCCATGCAGAGCCTCCACCCGAGCCCCTCTGAGCTGCTCCTGGGTCCAGCCATGCACGCGCTGCAGCCCTTAGGGAGCTCGGCGCACTCTCCCCGGGGCACAGGTGTCTGTTAGTGTCCCAGGGAGCCTGACGCATCCCCGCCCCTCCTAGTGTCCTGCTCTAACTCCCTGCAAGCCCCTTTCTGTCCAGGAAGATTGGTGAAGCTCCTGCTTCTCTGGGAAGGGGCTTTCCTGTCCTGGGGGCACTCGCCCAAACCTTCGCCCGGCTCCTCACATGGCCCCTCCCCCTTGGATGCCTTTTGTTTCTTTAATTCGGCTCCCCTCTCCGTCTTCCTACCTTGAGAGAAGTGCGAACTCTTCTCACTGTAGCATTCCAGCTGATTTTAAAGCTGATTCCTTTAAATCTCAGGCCGAATTCGTAGATTTTCAGGATGATTTGAAGGTTATCTACGTAATTTGGTGGGGACAGGTGATTTGGGGACCCGACTCTTCTGCCATCTTGCCCCTCCCCCCTAATTTCTTTTTGTGATTGAGTTCTAGTTTCAAATCATCATGGTCTGAAAATGTGCAGGGGACAATCCCAATCTTTTGGTATTGGTTAAGACCTGATTTGTGACCCAGGATGTGGTCTATTCTGGAGAAAGTTCAATATGCACTTGAGAAGACTGTGTATTCAGTTCCCTTTGGATATAAAGTTCTGTAAATATCTGTGAAATCCATCTGGTCCAGTGCATCATTTAAAGCTCTTGTTTCTTTGGAGATGTTGTGCTTAGAAGATCTATCAATTACAGAAAGCGCCGTGTTCAGGTCTCCCAGTATAAGTCTATTATTTTCTAAGTATGTCTTAACTTTGGTTATTAATTGATTGATTTACTTGGCAGCTCCCACATTAGGGGCATAAATATTCATTAATTTGAGGTCCTGTTTTTGGATAGATCCTTTAAGTATGATATAGTGTCCCTCTTCATTTCCTACTGCAGTCTGGGATAAAGTTTAATTTATCTGATATGAGGATGGCTACCCCCGCTTTCTTTTGAGGACCATTTGAATGGTAAATGGTTCTCCAGCCTTTTATTTTCAAGCTGGAGGTGTCCTTAGGTCTAAAATGAGTCTTTTGTAGACAGCAAATAGCTGGGCCTTGCTTTTTTATCCAGTCTGAAACCCTGTGCCTTTTGATGGGATCATTAAGCCCATTCACGTTCAGAGTTACTATTGAAAGATATGAATTTAGTGTCATCGTAATCTGTATTCAATCCCTGTTTCTGTGGATTGTTTCCTTGGACTTCCTCTTTCTTTTCCAGAGTCACCTTTAATATTTCTTACAGAGCTGGTTTGGTGGTCACATATTCTTTCAGTTTCTGTCTATTTTGGGAGCTCTTTATCTCTCCTTCTATTCTGGATGAGAGCCTTGCTGGATAAAGTATTGTTGGCTGCATGTTCTTCTCATTTTGGACCCTGAATATATCCTGCCAGCCTTTTCTGGCCTGCCAGGTCTCTGTGGAGAGGTCTGCTGTTAATCTAATACTTCTCCCCATAAAGTTTAGGGTTTTCTTGTCTCTTTCTGCTTTAAGGATCTTCTCTTCTCTTTGGAATTTCCAAGTTTCACTATGAGATGTCGAGGTGTTGAATGGTTTTCATTGATTTTAGGAAGGGATCTCTCTATCCTCTGGATCTGAATGCCTGTTTCCGTCCCCATATTAGGGAATTTATCAGCTATGATTTGTTCAAATGTGCTTTCTGGTCCTCTGTCCCTCTTGGCGCCCTCGGGAACCCCTATTAAAAGTTGATTTTTCCTTCTGAGGCTGTCCTTTACTTCCCTTAACCCTTCCTCATGGTCTTTTGTTTTTCTCTTTGTCCCTCAGCTTCCTTCCTTGCCATCAACTTGTCTTCTATGTCACTCACTCATTCTTCTACCTCATTATCCCTCATCTTTAGGACCTCTGGTTTGGATTGCATCTCATGTAATTGATTTTTAATTTCAGCCTGATTAGATCTAAATTCTGCAGTCATGAAGTCTCTTGATTCCTTTATGCTTTTTTCCAGAGTGACCAGTAGCTTTATAATTGTGCTTCTGAATTGGCTTTTTCACATCGAAGTGTAATCCAAATTCTGTAACTTTGTGGGAGAGAGTACTGTTTCTGATTCTTTCTTTTGTGGTGAGTTATTCTTTCTAGTCATTTTGCTCAGTGCAGAATGGCTAAAAACAAGTTGCACTGGAAAAAGGAAGAAAAAAAGAAAAAAGGGAAAACAAAGAAGCAAAGAACAAAAAACAAAAACAAAAAGAGAAAAAAAAATAAACAAAAAAACCCCAATACAACAACAACAACAACAAAAACCCAAGAGGTGTATCCTCTGATTCTTTATACTGTAAATCCTTCGACTTCTTCTGGAACTTTCCAGAGCTGCTTGACCAAGAACTTGCTCTTCCCCTGTCCTTCCAGCTGGTCTTCTGGCGGAGGGGCCTGCTGTGCTGATTCTCAGGTGTGTGAACCTGGGGAGCTGCCCCACCCCTTGCGAGGTACATGACTCAGTGGGACCTGTTTACCCCTTGGGGCCTCTGTTCCCTGGGTGCCCTGCTCAGTCCCAGGCATAGGGTGACACCATGAGGAACAACCCCACTGGTGGCGGCCAGGTCTCCAGTCCTGGAGTCAGCTCCTGCAGTAACTACGGCAGCTCACATTCCACAGGGGCCTGAATGTTCCGGGGGCAGGGGGCACTGATCTGCACAGCCTGGGGGTGCCTGACGGCAGGAGAGTCCTCGTTGTCCTGTGTCCTTCCACCCTCCACCTGTCCCAGAGGGAGCGCCAGATCCTGGGCTGTGTCCCCCGGCACCCTGGGCTCCTGGGCCTAGGCCGCCAGAATCACGCTCCCAGACCTGTGCAGCCCCCTCCGTGCGGAGCCTCCGCCTGAGCTGCTCCTGGGCCTGCCCGGCGCTCCAGCCCTTTACTGCGCTTGGCCTGCAGGGTGTGGGGCGCTCTTCCCGGGGCGCTCCTCCTCTGTTAGTGACCCCGGGAACCTGGGGGCTCCATTGCCCCTCCTGTGGTTCTGCCCAAGTTCCCTGGGAGTGCCTTTCTGTTCAGGAAGATTGGTAAAGTTCCTGCTTCTCTGGGGCTTGACTTTCCTGTCCTGGGGGGTACTTGCTGCCGGCCTTAGCCCGGCTCCTCGCGGGGGGGCCCCCTCCCCCTTGGATGCTTTTTATTTCTTTTTCCATCTTCCTACCTTGATAGAAGCGTGAACTCTTCTCACTCTGGCGTTCCAGCTGTTCTCTCTTTAAATCTCAGGCCGAATTCGTAGGTTTTCAGGATGATTTGAAAGTTATCTAGGTAATTTGGTGGGGACAGGTGGCTTGGGGACCCTACACCTCCACTATCTTGCTCTGTCCCCCAACAGTATGCTTCTTGATGCAAGGAAGTGTTTTTGTGATTTTTTGGTAATGGATTTTCACATCATAATTATTCTCAAAATATTCATTGGTTATGTGATTATATTCTATGATGCATTTCTGGAATACTTATTTAGCTCCAGATGCGGGCTTCAATCTTGTCTATTACCAACTTATTGCATGACATTAAGCAAGTCACTTAAGCTCTCTGTGTTTCCTTTCCCTCAGTGGTAAACTAATACCTGTCTCACTGAACTTACCAGATTCTTGGAAGTCTCAAACAAGATGGTGGATGGAAAGGTGTTTTGCAAAGTATAAAATGTTATACAGATGAAATTACAGTAGTATGAATCCCTTTAAAATACCTCTAGATAAGTTTTGCTTTCAGCAATGGAAGATTACTGGCTTTTAGGGCCATGACTTTTGTGAGTTCCAGGCACTTTGCCTTCATTAATTCTTTCCTCCATTAAAAATATTAAATTTCATTTTATAACTGAATTGGTATGATGATTAACATATTAATATTACATATGAAGACATTTTCTCCAATCTAAAAGTTTTCTGCTTTGATTTTAAAAGAAATTAAAGCATTTTATGGTCCCCTAAAAATATTGTGGGTCTTAGGCACAATCTCTACTGTGCCTAGTAAGTCTTGTCCTGCTGGTTTAGACCAGCCTTCCAACTGAGAACAACAAAAAAGTTGTTCAAAATATAAGTAATATTTATTTTAAGATTAAACAAGAGAAGAATTAGTATACCAACATCAAGAGAGAAACTCACAGAGATGACACATTTGGGGCCACATTTCTCATTAGCATATATCATGATTCCAAAAGTGCAGCTGAGAGGCTGAGAAATTGAGCAGAGTTTATAAATCCCAGGTTCTGTGGGACATAATTGAAGGTTAGGACCCATCAAAGAGAAGGGTGTCTGGTAAAGCCCTCAGTTTTGGGTTGACACTGAAGGGCAACATCATAGGTACAAGGGAAAACTGGAGATAGACCAGCCCTTAAAAAGACTGAAGCCTAGCATCTAGTCATTTTAATATCTGATTAGATTAAAATAATCTGGGGTTGTTAGTGCCCTTAGACTATTAATATCTGCCAAAAAACATATGTAAATTCTTTCTGGAGGAAGATAATATCATCAAAATCCTCAAATAAGTTTTATAATTTTCACACATGATGTCTTGGACATTCAGTCAAAAATAATAAGGCATAGAAAGGGATAAAACCTCAGGACCAAAATCAAACATAAACCACAGATAACAGAAACAGACCCACAGGAGCCCCAGATAATGTATTTGTCAGATACAGACTTTAATATTTTAAAGTATGATTTATAGGTTTAAAAAATAGAATGTCTACAGATGGGATGATTTGTTCTAGACTGGAGATGACTTACAGAAATCTTTGTGGATATGTAGGTAGATATTTGTCAGTTCGGAACATCTGCCCTATCCATACCCTATGTGTGGTTTTTATATTTTAGAAGCATGTGTGAGATGTTGCCATCCATGTGACGTTTGGTTTTCCACAGATGCTATGGCTTTCTTGAACGTTTAGGGTCCCATGTTCCTTTCCAGGTGTATACCGTAGTGCTCATTTTGATAAGCCCCCCCCCTTAAAAATTTAGAATTTAAGATCACTTGTAAAACACTGGACTTTGATTATTTTTGCATGTACAAATAGACAGTAAAACAAGATTGTAGGAGGAATGCCAGTCTACTTAAGAAATTAAACTCTTTATCTCAGATAAAGGGCTAGTGTCCAAGATCTATAAAGAACTTATCAAACCCAAAACCCAAAAAACAAATAACCCAATCAAGAAATGGGCAGAAGACATGAGCAGACATTTCTCCAAGGAAGACATACAAATGGCCAACAGTTACATGAAAAAATGCTCCACATCACTTGGCATCAGGGAAATACAAATCAAAACCACAATGAGATACCACCTCACACCAGTCAGAATGGCTAAAATTAACAAATCAGGAAACAAAATTATTGGCGAGGATGCAGAGAAAGGGGAACCCTCTTACACTGTTGGTGGGAGTGCAAGCTGGTATAGCCAATCTTGAAAACAGTATGGAGGTTCCTCAAGAAGTTAAAAATAGAGCTAGCTACCCTATGACCCAGAAATTACACTACTAGGTATTTACCCCAAAGATACAAATGTAGTGATCCAAAGGGGCATCTGCATCCTGATGTTTATAGCAGCAATGTCCACAATAGCCAAACAATGGAAAGAACAAAGATGTCATCCATTGACAGATGAATGGATAAAGAAGATGTGATAGATCGGGGTGTGTGTGTGTATGTGTATGGAACTGGAGGGTATTATGCTACGTGAAATAAATCAATCAGAGAAAAGACAATTATCATTATATGGTTTCACTCATATGAATATAAGAAACAATGCAGTGGGTCATAGAGGAAGGGAGGGGAAAATGGAATGGGAAGAAATCAGAAACCAGAAAGGCAAACCATGGGAAAGAAACTGAGGGTTACTGGAGAGGAGGTAGGTGGGGGGGATGGGGTAACTGGGTGACAGGCATTAAGGAGGGCATGTGATGTGATGAGCACTGGGTGTTATGTGCAACTGGTGAATTACTGAACTCTACATCTGAAACGAATGATGTACTATATATGTAGGCTAATTGAATTTAAATTTAAAAAAGAAATTTGAATTTCTTAAAAAAACAGTTCTTGAAAAGCAGCCTTTTTAATACTGACCTTCATACAAATAATATACCAATTACAAATGAGTCATATCTCTTAGTTAAAATTGGTCCAAGGGAGTCTTTTTACTAAAGCAGTTTATTAGAAGTTAGTTTACATTTAATACTTGGTAGAGTTTCGAAAAGGTAGACTTTACACAAATTTAGATTAATCCTTCTCCTAAATAATCTAATTTGGCAAAGCTTTATTTCTACAAAAGGCAACTCTAAATATCCCTTTTCTTGGATTCCTCCACTGGCCTTTTAACAAAACAGAAAGGATGAACATTATGTTTTAATAGGGTTCAGAATAAATGATAAATATTTTGAGATGTGGTTCCAATTATTCTTCTTAGGATGACTATTCATAGCTAAAGGAATATAATTTGCTTTTTCAGCTTGTTAGACATGAGTGAGCCAGAATGTTAGAAAGGAATTAAGCAGAGGAGAATTTAGAGTTATCACTTCAGAGACTGTTTCAACTGACTGAAATGAAACTATTTCCCATTTGACAAATGACCAAATGATACTCAGTGGACACTAGCAGCACAAGTTTGCCATTCCCCTCTCCTTTCTTCCTTTTACCTCCTCCTGCTTCCAACTTCTTCCTGTTTCTGGTTTTTGAGTTCTCCCTCATCAAGCTGTCCTTAGTTTGAATAATCCTTTTGCTTTCTGAATTATATGCCCTTTCACGGTGTTGTGGCCTCTGATAGGAAAAAAAATTAGCCCTAAGATATATTTCTATGGCTATTTTATTTCTCTCCCAGGAGGCTCACTCATTTTCCCATTGAATGCAACATGAGTACCACTATTCCAATTCAGAAGGAGACCATACCATTAATTCAGGAAGATCTGTATTTTCTGAGCTATTGCTATCTTTCATAAATCATATGCAACTACATTGCTGAAAGTACACTCAGACCTATTGTTAACTGGATATGATACAATTTAGCTCACTACCCTGTCTTCTGGCAAAAATGACCAAGAAATGAATAGCCTTTTACTGAGCATCATTTACATAAGGAATTCACATTAAGAATTAAAGGGAGATATAGAAGAAAGCACAGCAAGGGGTTCTGTCTGTATAGAAGTTTATGACCAAATAGAGGAGAGTGGATACATATAGGGAAATGCCATGAGGCCTTTGCTCTGCTCTATGTTTAGACCTCATCCCTTTAGCTCCCACTGTGCTTAACAGAGTGCCTGGTGTATTTTTGCCACTTAATAAGGGGAGAATTAAATACATTAAAGAAATGAATTAGTATGGGTACTAATTCAGCATAAAGCAATACATACTTCTGAGACAGAGCTCATCCAAGGGGAGTTAATGCAGTACTCATAAGGAGGCAGTGAAATTTGATGGCTCACTGACCCTCAATTCAGCAGTAGGTTTTACCCTTTGATGAAGTCATTTATTCTTTGAGAATATGATAAAATCTATTAACACTTGCTCTAGAAAAATACATGAATGCACATATATACTAACTTTTGAATGCAAGTTAGTCTTTTTGGACATTCCCTCAAAGTCCATAGTTCCCTGCTTAGGAACCCCTTGTCTATCAGGTGCCTATTATGAGTCAGGCACTGTATGCAGCATATACTGGGTGCTGTGAGAAATAATGACTTATTTTCTATTTCATTACTCTTTCTTAATTTTTCCTAGCACATGTCACAATCTGTCATTGTGGTTTTTATTTTATTTACACATTTATTATCAATCCCCCCACTAGAATATAAGTGCCACAAAGGTAAGTGAATTCTAACTGTTGTGTACACTGCTCTCTCCTCAGAATCTGAAACAGTGTTGGCAGACATTCTAAATTATTTGCTACATGGATGAGGGCTTCCTAAGCAGATGGAACAACTTGAACTAAGGCACAGAGGCACAAGAGAGTATGTGAAGACTATGAACAATTCAGCATACCTAGAAGATAAAATGTAAGAGTGAGTGTGATGGCAGATAAGACTGACAAAGAAAGAAGTGTACAGGTCATGGAGAACCTTGTTAAGGCACTTGTACTCTGTAGTTCCACTGTGGAGAGCAAATCCATATGGTC
Organism: Canis lupus dingo; assembly: GCF_003254725.2. Lineage (NCBI taxonomy): Eukaryota > Metazoa > Chordata > Mammalia > Carnivora > Canidae > Canis > Canis lupus. Next base: position 100,631,324 of record NC_064281.1, on the reverse strand, counting down.
ATTCATAGGGACATGATCCTAACTTCTAGGAAAAAAGCTAGGGGTGGAGTGGAACAGGGGACAAAGTAGGATAAAGGAAGTCCAATATAGTCTTAGGATGTTCTGTCATAGGGACCCTACAATTGCTCCTTGCCTGTGACTCTGGTTGGGGTCTCTAACTATTTTGGACTTAAGCTCTGTTAATAAGAATAATGATGATGCTAAAAGTAATAGTTGTGCCAGGTATTGTGAAGCTGTGTTCATAGATTTTTATCATTTCATCCTTTCAATTACCTTATGAAGGAGGTGCTATTGTATCATAATCCCATGATTTAGAAACGGACATTGTATCTCAGGTGAAGTAACTTCTACAGTGTCACACTTCAGCAAATGGAGGAGTAAGAATTTGACACTAGGCAGCCTGAATCCAGAGCCCAATTCTAACTAGTAACCTCCTAGTACTAGTTAGGAGGTTTCCTAGTACTAGACTTCTCTTTCTGCCCTCAGGCTCTGCCCCCTGATCTCAGACAAACTTAGCACGACATCACTGGGCTTCTTGTCCTTAATTTCCATCCTGTATGCCTTAACACTGGCATGTGGGCCTTTATGGCCAACTCCTGATCTGTTCTGTGAAAAAACAACATCACACGAAGCATAAGCAGATCCCTAACAACACTTACTACTGAATTCTCTAGAGGTGCTTTGAGTGGATTAGAAATTATCTGGGCCAAATCTTGCTTTCAAATAAGTATTGATGCTGTCACTTTAAGTGATTTGTTGACAGAAACAGTATCTTTGATTAGCTTGGTCTAGAGAAGACCTTTTCTGTTAAAGCATATACCAGCCTGTGTCAGGGAAAATAGTAACTGGAAGGTCTATGGAAATGTTTCATGATTCAGCCTACATCACAATGAATGTGTAAGGATATAACTATGATAACTATTGCCATTTCTGGGTTGCATACTGTTTACCATGTATTTTTATAGCATTTTTAATGTACTAACTTATTTAATCCATACAAGCTTATGAGATAAGTACCATTATTGTCTTCATTTTACGGATGAGGAAACTAGAACACAAAGAAGTTGTTTCAGCTGCTGAAAATAAAAAGCTAGTAACTTATCACTTCATATTCAACTACAATATGAATACAGACAAGTCTAGCTCCAAAGCCTATTATCTTAACTGGACAGGCTATTCTTTGCAGGGTGGTTTCGTCATGTTGTACAATGAATTTAAATTAAGCTACATGATGTGCATGGCATATTGCTAGGAAATGAATTGGGGTGTCTTCACATAATGTAAGAGATGATGGAAGCTTCAACTAGAGCACTGGAAATAGGTTTGGAATTCAGGGTCAGAAACAAATGACATTTTAGGGATAGAATTAGTAAAGTTTAGGCAAAATTTAGTGACTTTTTGATTGTATGTGGGCAGATGCATGTTTGGAGAGTGGAGGATTAAGGGAAGAATCAAAAATGACTTGGAAATTGTCAGCACCTATGACTAAGAAAATTATGGTCAAATTAACTGAGATGACTAGTAGGTACTTGAAAATCATGTCTGAAGCCCGGAAGAGGGATTAAGACTAGCAGCATAAGAAGGAATGAGCTCAGTTAGGTGAGGAGGATAGAGAAGATAAAGAAGCCAAGGAAAGAACTTTGAGAAACCGCTACATTTAGGGATTGGGCAGAATAAGAGGAGTCAGTGAAGAAGATTCAAAAGAAGTATATCGGGATTTAAGAGGAGAACTAAAGGAAGGTAGAAATTTATAAGTCTTGGGAGGAGTATATGGAGAATACTTGCCAGATGCTCTACAGTGATCAATAGGGTGCATATTGAGAGGAGGCCTTGGGATTCACAATTATGAAAACGCTGTTTACTTTTAGGAGCACATTGGTGTTATGGTGAGAGTAGAAGCTGACTGTGGGGGTAAAGATGTGAACACATAATGAAAAGGAGGCAATAATCTTAGACTATTCTTTCAAGACGTTCAGAAAGGGAATGAAAGAAAATAAATGGTAGCTTGCAGGAGATGTAGATTTGTTTATTTTAAGGTAGGAGGACTTGAGTGAGCCATGTCTGGGTCAGAGGGTATAAGTCCTGGGAGAATGAAAAATGAAGAAGGGGATAATGATGGGAAGAGCAAGCTTATAAGATGATAAGAGATCTAGAAGCACAAAGCAAATTTTAGCCTTACAGCAGTGGAGGACTACATTTATCTTGGAGAAAGGAGAATTATAAATTAAAAATTTAGGGATCTCACATACAATGGATATATTTTTCTTAGTGAAGTAGGAGGCAAAAATTAACTAAGAGTGAGGGGACCCAAAATGCCTTTGACATTTTAAGAACAGATTGAAGAAGAAAATCTGAGAAAAGAAAATTGAAATGCCTGAATGTGAAATTGAAGTATTTTAGTGAGTGATGTCCCTTAGAGTATTGTTCCAAGAGATAATGAGAAAAATGTTTCTAAGGCAAATATGTTGGGAAATTAATCATAGTAGGTCTTTCACATTATATATTAGAATATTGAAGACTCTTAGTAATTTTATTTATTTATTTTAAAATTTTTATTTATTCATGAGAGACACACACACAGAGAGGGAGAGGCAGAAATACAGGCAGAGGGAGAAGTAGGCTCCCTGCAGGGAGCCTGATGCAAGATTCAATCCAAGGATCCTGGGATCATGCCTTGAGCTGAAGGCAGATGCTCAAACACTGAGCCACCCCGGCATCCATAGAAATTTTATAGTAGAGAAATTACCTGTTTATATTTGTCCTGCATTTTCTAACTTATGTATCCATAGTCAGTTTGTCAGTTCTTCACATAGCAACTATCAATGTTCTATGCCCTTAGTGTTCCAATGAACACCTTTTGGGGAATGCTGATACAGAGGATTGACTCGAGGCAAATCAAAGAAATGTTGAGTACATTGATAACTCAAGTGCTGTTTCATAAAACACATGTATAATGGAGGTGTTTAGTGCTATGGAATGGCTTCTACAAGCAATACTTTGTAGCCTGGAAGCTGGAACAAAGAAAATGGAGACTTGTGTTTGTTCAGGCTTGGGTCTTGGGAAGGCAAACACAGAAGAAGACAGAGGGGGTAAAATAACTGAAGATCTAGTGGGAGTGCTGTTGATGTGGTTGATGAAGGAGTGCAGGCCACAGAAGAAGGGAAAAGTAACAGAGAGGTAGGAGAAGCTGAGGGCCTTATTGTCTTAATGATGTCAAAGGATATTTCTAGTGGGAAAGATGGAAAGGAGAGGTGAGGAATAGGAAATGGTATGGGAGAAGAGTGTTTTTTTTTAAACAAATAGGATGTGATGAACTATCAAAAGCTGCTGAGAGATTCAATAGGATGAAACTGGAGAAGAGGCTGATGCTTTCAGCAATCAGAAGATAATTAGTTACCTTTGAACAACTTGAACATAGTGGTAAGAGTTAATAAGGTGGTATGTTGTGAAGAGATGTACAAAATAAAATCTATTCATCAATTTTTGTTAGAAACAGGAATGAGAAATGGGAAATTAAGAAGAATGCAGTGTCCAAATAAAGTTTTAAAGATACTGTTATTTTGTTTGCAAGTGTGATGAAGAGGTGAAACCAGAAGCCTGAGGAGTGTTGAAAGGGTTGGGCTAGGCAGTAAGAAGGAAATAAAATAAGTGACCAGAACCACTGAGGGCCCCCCTGAGGAAAGTTAACATGGATTTGTCTCATGGTGTTTCTTTGGTTTGGGCTACCTGGGAGCAGGAGGGTTAGGGGCATCAGGCTGGCAGGGGGAGGGGAATGAAAGCAGGAGAATCCTCACAGATGGGAAAAATGAGTAGAAGTTGAGAGTGGGAGTCATGATCAGGTTAAGGGCTGACTTAGTGGGAGCAAGGGAGCAAAGTAGGTTGTCCCTAGAAGGGAGAGTGTATGTTCTTAGTTTGAGTTCCAGGTGAGGCTGTTACAAATTTTGGTCAAAAGAGAGTGATGCTTGAAAAAAGTGGAAGTGAATATCTTCAGAGCATAAAGAATTAAGTAGTTGCTAAGCCGGGGTGTGATTACACATATAGAAATTGAAAATGTCATTGTGGACAGAAATCTGTGTGGAAGGAAATATTAGAATCACAGAGTGGGGGGTGGGACATGGGGTGAGTGATACTAATATGGAAGATGAGAAGTTGAAGGTATACTTGGACTACAGCAAGAGCTTCAAAAAGTGGCAGATGAAGGAAGGTGATGGAACAATGGAAGGCAGGCAGCTGAGATAAGCAAGGAGAAAGCAAACTGTGGTCTTGCCCTGAGAGAACAAGGAAGAGGGACATCTTCTTGGAATGGTCACAAGGGGGATCCCTGGGTGGCGCAGCGGTTTGGCGCCTGCCTTTGGCCCAGGGCGCGATCCTGGAGACCCGGGATCGAATCCCGCATCGGGCTCCCGGTGCATGGAGCCTGTTTCTCCCTCTGCCTGTGTCTCTGCCTCTCTCTCTCTCTCTCTGTGACTATCATGAATAAATAAATAAAATCTTTAAAAAAAAAAAAAAAAAAAAAGAATGGTCACAAGGGAAGCAGAGATCTCAGGGGAAAGCCAGCAAGCAGTAGGTAAATCACAGGGCAAAGGGAGTACTCTGGGGGAAAGGTAGAAAATATAATAAATGCTATTGACAGTAAAGAAAAGCTACAGAGGGTACAACAAAATAGACCAGAGAAACTACAGAAAGCAGAGGAATGTGACACAAAAGGGAATGTACCAGGTCAGAGATGGCTGGAAATGAAGCAAAACTAGGTTTGACAGTTTTGTTCTGTGAGTTAGACTGATAGGAATGGGAACGAAGAACACACAACACCAAGACTTCAAACTGGACTCCATTGAGGGAAAGGCAGTTCTTGCCCTAGGAGGAAGGAAACTGGTGTGATTGATAAGAGGAAGCTAGAGATCCCATGAGATCTTGGTGAGACTGAGGGCTGTGCCAGTGTTTAGAAAGGCATTGATATACTTATCTAGGCTCTTGACTAATGATGACAGTACAGCTTTTTTGAGTTTTGACATCCCGCATCAAAGACCTTTATTCAAGGAGAAACGCACAAAGTGTTCTATAATTCCTGGTAATGAATGGATTCCCTATCCCTGTGGATTGGCAGTGCCTCCCAATGCCTTTGTATGAACATAAATAAAAGAGTATTTTCAGAAGTACTAGGGGGGGGAATAGGAATGAGAAAAATGAAGCAAGCTTATTTTAGGTTTCCCTCTGAGCCAGCCTTGGAAAATAGAGACATGGGGCAATTGTTCATCGTACTTGGTATTTCCCTGTCTTTCCTCTAGGTGGCCTCATTGTTGCCTGCCCACACAGTGGCAGGGCCCTCTCACAGTTTCCTGTTTAACCCAAGTTGCTTGTAGTAAGTAACCAGCCCTGCTCCAAACTCTGGCCAGGCTCTGCTCTAAAATTTTTCCCTTCCTTTATTCTAACACTAATTCTTTGCCTTCAAGGCCTTACTCTCTTCCTCCTAGGGTGTTCCTCTGGTAGCTATTAAGTGAATTGGTGCTAGGGGAGTTAAATCTAATAAGAAGTTAATGTCTTCATGGTCCCAGGGGTTTTTCCATTTCACTTACCCTAAAGAAGAAAACTGACTGTAATCATGGGAATTGGAAGCTCTAGAATAGAGGAAGGAAAGTAAGGAAAGGCTTCTTGGACCTCAAATTAAACCAGCAAGACATACAACGGCTGCTAGTTTCATTGAGGTGCAGACCTGATTGTGTTTCCAGAATACTTGGAATTAGCCCTGGTTCCCTGTGGCCTAGAATAAATGACACCCAAAATTTCTTGCTACAACAACTTGAAAGTTCTTGAGTTTTTACTTTCTGGCCCATCCACTTAGGCCTGTGTGAATTGTGCGGTTATTTTTTCTCTTCCTCAGAAACTTTATACTCCAGCCTGCTTGAGGCATAAATAAGCTAAATCTTGCTTTAAAAAGGTACTTCTCCCTAAAGCCAATGAAAAGAAGCCTTGAAAATAGACCCATTAAGTGGTTTTAACTCTGCATGAAAAACTGTATAATCAGATAAATCTAATTCTTGCACAGACTGAAATCTGAGTTTTTCCATCCATTTTATTTCCTCTAGCCAAAGAATTTCAGGTGCTCATTAAGGAATGTAAATACCAAGGTAGGCTTTTTTTGATATGCACCTTCCAGGGAGTAGGGACTGTGTCAATGGCCCTCTTGGTTTCAAGCAGTGTCTGGGGCCCTTGCCAACAATCACCGACCTGAGTGCTCACCATCTGCGGAGTCTAAAGTGGCACAAAGCCTTATCCAGAGCCAGCTAAGCAGAATGGAGATACTTTACTCTTTATTCAGAATATCTACTTAATATCTGTTGCTCAGTGTGCTGTCTCTGTGTTTCCACGTAAGAGTTGTCTGTTCAGAATGGTAAAATCTTAGGAGAATTGTTTCCATCTGTGGATTTCCCAGACTAACTTTTTCCTCGTCCAACTAAAAACCAATTTGACCATCTGCTTCACTTTCCACTTTCAGGCACCTTATACATAGAGACATTTACAAGCACACTGGCCTTTCTTCTTCAAGACACTGAATGCCTTTAGCCACCCCTTAGACAGCTCAGGGACCTCTACCATGTCCCTGGTTATGGATTTATTGTACTGCATGATATTCTGTTCTATCCAAGTATCTGCCTGCTGGCCACTATCATGTTGGAAATCAATCTGGCAAATTAATTTCTGCTTAGGTTCTAATACCTGGTAATTGCCAAAGTATGGCTTTTGTTCTTTCCCTCAGGCATATTTGTATTTGAAAAGAAAAAATTTTAAACCACAAAACCATTTTCCAAGGGATGATTCTTTATGGTATTAATTTTGGACATTGATTCTTTTAATAAATATTTAATACATGCCTACTATGAGTCAGACATTGCATTAGGTACAATAGGTATGATAATAATAAAATGTAGTTCCACTCTAGAAATTTATAGTACAGTATGAGAGATGAACAGTGGCAAAATAATTTCAATGTAGTAAGTGTTATGAGAAAGGTATTTTTAATTAGTTCATTCAACACATACTTATTGACTACCTACCATATGTCAGGCACTGTGCTAGATACCAGAGAAATAGCAGTTAATAAAGGAGGCTGTCCCCTTCCTCGTTGAGCGCCCATTCTCCTGTATACAAAGCAGTCTGGTTCAACACAAAAGGAAATGACTTACCATTCTCCTGTATACAAAGCAGTCTGGTTCAACACAAAAGGAAATGACTTAACTGGGAAGGTCAGGTGGGTTTACACAATGGTCATGGCTTTTGAGCTAGATCTGGAAGGATATAGAAATTCATCAATTCCATGAAATAAAAAAAAGTTGTGGGTGGAAGCAATATCAGGTATAAAAATGCAAAAACATGAAAGATAGATATATTGTATCTTTGAAAAAGGGTGAATCATTTGGGTGTCTGGAAATGCTAAGATTATGTAGCAGAGAATCATGACAATGAGGTTGGGAGGACTGGTTAGGGGAAGTGATAAAGATAGCAGTGATATAACTCTGTGGCTCTGGATCAGATAGAATAGGTTCAAATATAGGTAGCTATGTGACTTTGGGCAAGTTATTTAATCTCTCAATATCTTGGGTTCTCACCTGTATAATAGGGATAATAATTGTATCAACTTCATAAGATTGTAGCAAGATTAATTTAGGTTAGGTATGATTGTCAAGCATTTGGTACAAGGCATGAGACATAGTAAATGCTCAATAAGTTGTAACTATTATTCTTATGTAAAGGAAATTGAATTGTATAGGTAGGCATTGGGGACCTGTTGAACTTGGGTTCCTTTTTTTTAATTTATTTTTTATTGGTGTTCAATTTGCCAACATATAGAATAACACCCAGTGCTCATCCCATCAAGTGCCCCCCTCAGTGCCCATCACCTAGTCACCCCCCACCCACCTCCCCTTCCACCACCCCTAGTTCGTTTCCCAGAGTTAGGAGTTTCTCATGTTCTGTCTCCCTTTCTGATATTTCCCACTCATTTTTTCTCCATTCCCCTTTATTCCCTTTCACTATGTTTTATATTCCCCAAATGAATGAGACCATATAATGTTTGTCCTTCTCTGATTGAACTTGGGTTCTTGAGAAGAGGAATGACTTGATCAGATATGTATACTTTGATTTGAGAGAAGAGTAGAGAATTTAGGGGTTAGAGACTAGAGGTAAAATGCATGGTCAGGAGATTGGTACAACAATTAAGGAAAGAGATAGCAAGGTCTTGGCAAAATTGGAACAGAGTGACAAAGACTTTCCCCTTGACCAAACTAGTTAGGCTCCTCTGAGTCCTATCCTTGACTAGGCTTTGATCCTTGGACTTACATGTATATCCTTGCTGAATTTGGTTTTAGCAGGGATTCTGCTAAGTTAGTTTGGAGAGAATCCCTCACCCTTGATATCTGGTTGCCCTGGCCTGTCTTCAGCAAGAATTTCCCCTACCCTTGATGTCTCCTCTTAGTAGTTTCCATCCGTTGAGCCCCTCATTCTGCTCATAGATGGAAACCCCCAGCTGTCTTTGCTGTATTTGGGGGTGAGTCCCATATTTCCCCTTTATTACAGTATCTCTATTGCAGTAGTTTTGAATAAAGTGTCACTTACTGTATTGACAAGTGTCAGAATCATCTTTTATTTAACAAGGAGATGAGGATGGCCTGAGGGAATGGTGTTCAATGGAATTTAGAGGATTGTTTTCTTAGTTCTTGACTCCTAAGTCTAAGAACAATTATGGTCAAAGATGGAATCATAGATGATTCTGAGTAGTTAAAGGGAATGGTGATGTCTTTAACTAAAATGGAGATTGCCAGACTGTGGAATGTTTTTGGTGTGTGTGGAGGTGCTAAGTCTGTTTTAGGAAGTATTGTCAAGTTTGCATGTTTTAATAATATATTTTTACCTCTAGATGTTGGTTTAGCAAACAGAAAGAGGTGGTTGTTGATGAAAATATGGTAGATGAAATAGTACTAGGAGAGATTATCTAACAGGAACATATAAAACTATAAGAAAAGAGGACTGAGAACAGACTCCTGAGGATACCAAAATACTTAACAGATAGACAGGAAAAGAAACAAACTAAGAAAACTTAGTAAGAATAGTTAAAGGCATGGAGTAAAAATAATTAGGGCTATGTGTTATCAGGGCTAAGGAATGAGAATTTTAAGGGTGAAGGAGAGGGAACTAATCTCAAATGCTTAGATTACACAAAGTAATCTTGAATAATCAAGATTGAGAGGTCCAACTCAATTGCAAATTAGGAGGTTCCCAAGAACCTTTCCTAGAGCTGCTTTTATTGGAGAAGTGAAGACAAAAACCACATTGTTTGGGTTGAGATGTAGCCTTGACCTTTCTACACATCCTACTCTATAACAGGCAAACGGGATGAGATTACCATTAATTTGGGAGAAGGAATAAGACTTGGGTCTGGTATACATATGCAATCAAATACTCTACTGCTTTTGTAGTGGGACTGCATCACAGGTACTAAGGCTTGTGGCTTATTTTGATGACCCTTGCAAACAGTGACTCAGTAGTTGTATAGACATATTCTAGAAAAAAATCTAAGAGTTTGAGGGAGGAGAGTTGATCTTTTCAATTTATAATTCAATCAAATCAGAAACCTATTGGTTATCCTTGTTAAAATGTAGTCATAGATTAGTGTATTCTACTTTCCTTCAATGAAATGAAGTTAGCATTTTCATCTCTGAATAATCCTTTATAGAAATTTGCTGCTATATTTGCCTTCCTGAGGAAATCAAAGTTATCTCTTATCTGACTCACACGTGAGGCATAGAAATTCATGTGCAATGTAAAATTTTTCTTTTTTTTTGAACATGTATGATTTTTACAGCATCTAGATGCTTGCATAAGAGAGTGTAGACTGTATCCTTCTACCCCACCACCTTGCTATCCTTCCTTCATTTGTATTGAAACAAGATTTCTACTTTTCTTGTCTCTTCATAGTATATTAAAGAATATAAACAGAAGGAAAAAAGAACTTTCTAAAGCTACAACTGCCTTTGCCTAAAAGAGAAACGATTTTGCAAAGGACCATTGTGTAGCCGACTTAAGGTACTTATTATAATAGATTTTGGATATCAGCCTTAAAATTCATTTCTAAAAAGAAATAAAACCACTCAATTCTAGCACTTGTCTGAGAACCCCTAAGCAGAGGGGAAATTGGCCAGCAGATATGCAGATATGGGGGTCTGTGCTACCTAACTGCTGAAGTCTGGGATGGATCTTAATCACAGAGGAAGTTTGTAAGCTATAGAAAAGGCCTCTGTGGAGGCTCTTCAGGTCCCAAAGCTCATTTTACCCTAAGAATATAAGGCCCTGGAGCCTGTGTGTTCACAAGCAGTAAAGCATTCGAATTCTTCCCAAGTTGCTAAAAGAGCACACTAAAAATGATGCCTTCCTCAGCACTTCCTTTCAAATGGTTCAAGAAGAAAAACCATGGCATCTTTTCTAATACCCACATCCTATTTTCAAATCTGCCAAAAATAGTGGCTTTAATTCACAGACTTTAGACAAGAGGGAAAAATGCACTCAAAGGGACAGCTTGATTTTCTGCTAATCTTAACATTTTATAAAAATAAGTTTACTGTGAAGGCAATGGTCTTTGATAGAAAGCAATCTAATTGAGATGCCCAAGATCTTCAATTTGTTTGCTTTATTTTTGTACTTTTTTTTTCAACTGAAGTAGATGTATTTCACCAAACCATCCCCATGTCCTTAGCCCTTTGTGAGCAAAGAATCTGCTTTGCTAAACTATTGAGGGCTGGAAAGAAGGCATGGAAATTAGAAATGAAGAAGATATTGGTGATTGCCAGTTGTTTTTTGTTTTTTTTTTTTTTGCCAGTTGTTTCATTAGCACCTTTGGCATATTTTCTAAAAGACAGTATAAGAGATCTGTAATAGGTGTGTACATTGAACCCTAAACTAGTGTCTCTTGGGCATAGTACATAATGTATATAATGTCAGGAAATTGCTGTTATTTACTGATTAACTGGGACAATGAAAGTGTTTGGGCTTTGCTTCAGGATAGTAGTCAAAGGACAAGCTGAAGAAATTGGCCACCCTGAAGAATATCATTGCTATTGGCCAATAGGGAGAGGCAAAGAATAGAGAAAATTAAGCTATTACCTGTGTGGATCTCAGTTCCCATTTTTCTACTTTAGAACACTATCCACTCCTCTGTTCTGGGGAAGGGGACAACCAGATGCTCCAAGAAGCTTCAAGGCTCATTCTCATAAAATCTTTTCACTGACCTGTGAATGGAACCCTATTGTAAGAGACTGGCCTGGAAGCTGACATCTCTCTCTGGTTGGTGTAGTATTTCTTTCTCAGGATTGTGCAAGATTGGGCTGCCAGACTGGTACTGCAATGTTGACTTGGGGCAACTCTCACACATTGAACACAGGATGAATTTTTTTTAAAGATTTTATTTATTTGAGAGAGAGACATCATGGAGGGTGGGAGGGGCAGAGGGAGAAGCAGACTCCCTGCTTAGCAGGGAGCCCAACTTGGGACTCCATCCTAGGACCCTGGGATCATGACCTGAGCTAAAGGAAGACACTTAACTGATTGAGGCACCCAGGAACCACACAGGATGAATTTAGAGCACTGTTGACCTATGCATTGGTTCTCTACCATCTGCATCTTAACCATGAATCAATTTTCTGCCTATATTACCAGATGGCAGTGAGAGTAGCTGCAGGCATCTTTTGACCCCCTCTGTCACTGCTGGCACCCAAGACAGTCACCCAATCTCTTTCCACAGCCTCTGTGTCATGTGTTACAAAGTTCTCTGTAGATGATCACACCTATTTCCTCTCAGGACTTTTGAGACCATTGATGTGGACTGCAAAATGGTTCTTCCTATTGATGTTCTCTCTTGGCTCTGATTGATTTGGTGATGTCATGTTTTCTGAGGCTGATATTAAGTTTTGTCAGATGAGGGATAGATGTTCTTTGCACGAATGCCACTGTTCTCACTTTTCCTATTGTTCCTGTGCCTATCCTCCAAGTGGTGGGGATATATGAAAATCAGGGGTATAATCAACACTGAAAGCAATCATATTCTAGGAATCCAATAAAGGTGACCTAAAATATTCAAAAGAAGATATGTTTGGAAGATACATTGTTCTATATTCTATAAAATCTCAGATGGTAAAAGTTTAAAAAAAAACAGGAGACAAATCATCATTCATATTTTACTGCATACCCTGGGCAAGCTTTCAATTTGTGGTCTTTATGAAGAAAACACAATAACAATTTCTGAAGGACTATGTGGAAGCCAACATTAATGGGGAGTGGGCCTTGGATGAAACAACATCATGAATAATGATATACTCACCATTAAATAGATGGTATTAGGGAACTGTAGAAACAAGAAGATCTATATCATTTCAATACAAGGAAATTCTGAAGAGCCATGGCACTGTGAATAATAACAGTATTGCTATATTTTTCTCATGGTAGCCAATATGAAGTTAGCCAAAAATGTCATATTTGACAATGAAGCACATGAAGAGATGGAGCCCAAACATTAAGAAGAATCTTCATGTGCATAAATTAGATAATAAATGAATATATAAGTACCGGGATCCCTGGGTGGCGCAGTGGTTTGGCACCTGCCTTTGGCCCAGGGCTCGATCCTGGAGACCCGGGATCGAATCCCACGTCGGGCTCCCGGTGCATGGAGCCTGCTTCTCCCTCTGCCTGTGTCTCTGCCTCTCTCTCTCTCTCTCTGTGACTATCATAAATGAATAAAAAAATTAAAAAAATAAAAAATCTTTAAAAAAAAGAATATATAAGTACCTATTTTTAGGAGGGCATGTGATGTGATGAACACTGGATGTTATATGCAACCGATAAATTATTAAAACTACATCTGAAACCAATGATATACTCTATGTTGGCTAATTGAATTTAAATTTAAAAAGTACCTATTTTATACCCAGCATTCTAAGTCTTCATTGATAAGTACTATACTTCACATGGACCCATTAATTTTATAACCCATTTTTCATGTTTTTATTAAAATTCCAGTTAGTTAACCTACAGTGTAATATTAGTTTCAGGTGTAGAACTTAGTGATTCATCATTTACATACAACCCCCAGTGCTCATCACAAGTGTTGCCTTAATCCCCATCACCCATTTAACCCATTCTCTCCCCCTACTTTCTCTCCCTGCCCACCTCCCCTTCAGTAATCATCAGTTCATTCTCTATAGTTAAGAGTCTGTTTCTTAGTTTGCCTCTCTTTCCACCTGCTTTGCTCATTTATTTTGTCTCTTAAATTCCACAGATGCATGAAATCATATGGTATTTGTCTTTCTCTGACTTATTTCACTTAGCATAGTATTCTCTAACTCCATCCATGTTGTTGCAAATGGCAAGATTTCATTCTTTTCTTATGGCTGAGTAATATTCCACTGTGTGTGTGTGTGTGTGTGTGTGTGTGTGTGTGTGTGTATACATAAACTACCTCTTCATCCATTTATTAGTTGATGGACATTTGGGCCCTTTCCATAATTTGGCTATTGTAGATGATGATGCTGTGAACATCAGGGTGAATGGATCCCTTCAAATCAGTACTTTTATATCCTTTGGGTAAATACCTCATAGTGTACTTGCTGGATCATAGGGTAGTTCTATTTTTAATTTTTAAAGGTATCTCTATACTGTTTTCCTGAGTGGCCACACCAGTTTGCATTCCTACCAACCGTGTAAGAGGGTTCCCCTTTCTCCACATCCTTACCAGCACCTGTTGTTTCTTGCATTGTTGATTTTAGCCATTCTAACAGGTGTGAGGTGATATCTCATTGTAGTTTTGATTTGCATTTCCCTGATAAAAAGTGATGTTGAGCATCTTTTCATGTGTCTGTTGGCTATCTGTAAGTCTTCTTTTGAAAATATCTATTGATGTCTTCTGCCCATTTTTTATTATTTTTTTCTACCCATTTTTAAATTGGATTATTCATTTTTAGGATGCTGAGTTTTATAAGTTCTTTACAGATTTTGGATATTAGCCCTTTGTCAGAGATGTCATTTGCAAATATCTTCTACCATTCCATGGGCTTTGTTGATTATTTCCTTTGCCATGTAGAAGCTTTTTATTTTGATGAAGTTCCAATAGTTTATAATCCATTTTTAAGTCAAATTGTTCATATAGACAGTCCCATAACAATTTTTTATGTTATATAGATTGCCCCATAACAATTTTTTTCATATATTTTTCTACCCCAAAAGTGGCTCTGACTGAAGAGTTAAGACTTTGACCACTTGTTATCCTCAATACTGCAATTTATTTCCCAAAAGGGTCTTTACCTGCAAAGAGCAGAGTTGAATAAGAAAGTTATAGTTCCTTTAGGTTTGTAAGATATTATCTGGAGCTCAGCCTCAAAACTGGAAACTTAGTTAGGAACTTAGTTATATACTTTAGCAAATAACATAGACTTAAGTTTCATTTTTTTAGGTAAAATCATCTTATGCTTATTTATTCAATAAATTCTGAGCACTTTGTCAAACATTTAGATATATAGTGGTGAACAAAATAAATAAGATCCAAACAAGGACCTCACAGAGCTTAGAGAAGCTGGGCAGGCAGGCATTAAGTAAAAATACAAATATTATTACAAATTTTAATACATTATAAGAAGAAGAAGAGGAAGATTCTTTGTGAGTCAATGATAAAAAGAGTCTTGCTTATATAGGAGGTTGAAGATATTTCTCAAGAAGATGACAAACTGAAACAAGAGAGGCAGGAGAGAAGATATCCTGGCAGAATAAACAGCATGTGCAAAGCACTAAGATGGTTATTTGTAAGGGATGGAAACATTTAAATATTGAAAAGAATGATATAAAATGAGGTTGGAAAGTTTGACAGAAACTAGATCATGTAGTGCTTTGAAGGAGTTTAAATTTGATCCTAAAAGCACTGGTAAACCATTGGAGAGTTTTATGTAGGAGGGAATGTGATCTGATATACATTGTTTGAAGACCACTCTGTGAAAAACTTATAGGGGTGGGACTAAGAATGGAAGTAGGATGACCAGGTAGAGGATTCCTGGATAGGTCCAGATGAGAATGATACAGGTGAGATGGAGAGAAAGAAACCAATTGGGCATATATTTTAGAGATAGAAAATTGACAAGAATTGCTGATGAACTGTATTTCTTTATTCATCTAACAAATATTTGAGTACCTTCTCTGTGTCAAGCATTTTTGTAGGTACTGAGCATACATCAGTGACCAAATATAATTTCTGCCTTCATGAAGCCTGTAGTTTAATGAGAAGATACATACAATAAATAAACAAATAAAATATAATATGTCCAATGGTGATAAAATGGATGGACTTTACTAAAGCAGGGGAAGACATAAAGGGAATATTAGGATGAGTTTGGGGTTCCTGTTTTATAATGAATGGTTAGAGAAAAGCGCTCTGAAAAGGTCACATTTGAATAGATACTTGAAGAAAAATAAGGTAGCAACCTACATGGTTATCAGAGAAAGTATTTTAGGTAAATATAATATCAGGAATCAGGAATGTAGTTGGTAGTTTGAGGGACAGTGGAGAAGCTTGTGTGGCTGGAATAGAATGTATGAGGCTGGGAGTGTTAAGGAATATTAGAGTGGTTCTGCAAAGCTCATGTTGGACTATTTTAAGAGACTTGGTTTCTAAAATAGTGAAATGGGAAGCCCTTGGAGGATTTTGAGCAGAAGAGTCATATAAGGGCTCATATTTCAACAGGAACATTCTGGCTGCTATGTTGATAACAGACTATAAAGGGGCAAGAGAGAAAGCATAGAAATCATATAAGAGGACATTTCAATAATCTAGGCTAGAGATGGTGGTGGCTTGGATTTGGGTGGCAGTAAGTGGAGGTATTATGGAGCAGTTGGATTCTATATTCATTATGGAGGTAAAGTCGATAGAACTTACTGATTCATTACCTGTGAGCATAGAAAACCAAAAAGACTCCACCCCAAGATTGCTAGAACTTGTACAGCAATTCAGCAGCATGGCAGGATACAAAATCAATGCCCAGAAATCAGTGGCATTTCTATACACTAACAATGCGACTGAAGAAAGAGAAATTGGGGAGTCAATCCCATTTACAGTTGCACCCAAAGGCATAAGATACCTAGGAATAAACCTAACCAAAGAGGTAAAGGATCTATGCCCTAAAACATACAAAACACTTCTGAAAGAAATTGAGGAAGACACAAAGAGATGGAAAAATATTCCATGCTTATGGATTGGAAGAATTAATATTGTGAAAATGTCAATGCTACCTAGGGCAATTTACACATTTAATACAATCCCTATCAAAATACCATGTACTTTCTTCAGAGAGTTGGAACAAATCATCTTAAGATTTGTGTGGAATCAGATAAGACCCCGAATAGCCAGGGGAATATTGAAAAAGAAAACCAGAGCTGGGGGCATCACAATGCTGAATTTCAAGCTGTACTACAAAGCTGTGATCATCAAGACAGTATGGTACTGGCACAAAAAGAGACACATAGATCAATGGAACAGAATAGAGAACCTAGAAATGGGCCCTCACCTCTATGGTCAACTAATATTCAACAAAGCAGGAAAGATTATCCACTAGAAAAAGGACAGTCTATTCAATAAATGGTGCTGGGAAAATTGGACAGCCACATGCAGAAGAATGAAACTAGATCATTCTCTTACACCAGACACAAAGATAAACTCAAAATGGATGAAAGATCTAAATGTGAGACAAGGATCCATCAAAATCCTAGAGGAGAACACAGGCAATATCCTTTTTGAACTTGGCCACAGCAACTTCTTGCAAGATACATCTATGAAGACAAGGGAAGCAAAAGCAAAAATGAACTATTGGGACTTCATCAAGATAAGAAGCTTCTGCACAGCAAAAGAAACAGTCAACAAAACTACAAGACAACCTACAGAATGGGAGAAGATATTTGCAAATGACATATCAGATAAAGGGCTAGTATCCAAGATCTATAAAGAACTTACTCAACTCAACAGCAAAGAAACAATCCAATCCTGAAATGGGCAAAAGACATGAAGAGAAATGTCACAGAGGAAGACCTACACGTGGCCAACAAGCACATGAGAAAATGTTCCGCATCACTTGCCATCAGGGAAATACAAATCAAAACCACAATGAGATACCCCCTCACACCAGTGAGAATGGGGAAAGTTAACAAGACAGGAAATAACAAATGCTGGAGAGGATGTGGAGAAAGGGGAACCCTCTTGCACTGTTGGTGGGAATGTGAACTGGTACAGCCACTCTGGAAAACTGTGTGGAGGTTCCTCAAACAGTTAAAAATAGAGCTACCCTATGACCCAGCAATTGCACTGCTGGGGATTTACCCCAAACATACAGAGGCAGTAAAATGCCAGGACACCTGCACCTTGATGTTTATAGCAGCAATGTCCACAATAGCCAAACTGTGGAAGGAGCCTCGGTGTCAATGCAATATTACTCAGCCATTAGAAAAGACAAATACCCACCATTTGCTTTGACATGGATGGAACTGGAGGGTATTTTTCTGAGTGAAGGAAGTGAATCGGAGAAGGACAAACATTATATGGTCTCATTCATTTGTGGGATATAAAAAATAGTGAAAGGGAATAAAGGGGAAAGGAGATAAAATGAGTGGGAAATATCAGTGAGGGTGACAGAACGTGAGAAACACCTAACTCTGGGAAACGAACAAGGGGTAGTGGAAAGGGAGGTGGGCAGGGGGATGGTGTGATTGGGTAATGGGCACTGAGGGGGGGGGCACTTAATGAGATGAGCACTGGGTGTTATGCCATATTTTGGCAAATCGAACTCCAATAAAAAATATACAAAAAATTACCTGTGAGCTTTAAGACAAAGAAAGGGGTCAAAGATGATTCTATAGTTCAAATAGCTGGAAGAAATTAAAATTGCAATATACTGAGATGCAGGAGGCTAGGAGCAGTGGTTTTGGTGGGCAAGGGTATTAGATTTAGGGAGTGAGGGAAAAGGAAGTATTCAGAGGTCCTCCTGGAATTCTGTCTTGAACAATTGGGTGGATGAGCGTGCAATTTCCATAGGTAGGAAATATAACAGATTTTAAAAATCTAGTTTTACCTCCTTCCTTTGATAGAGCAGCAACTGAAGTCCTGAGAAAATAGCCACTTTGTTCAGTCATTAGAATAGCCTAAATTTGGTTCTCCATATTGAAGGGTCAAGATTCTTGCCTCTTTCTACTCTGATTTTTAAATTTTAAAATCTTTGGAATGGGGAAATTCTAAGTTTCTTAAAGGTAAGAATTGTGCTTTTAGCTACTTTTGTATGTTATGCTGTAGTGGATACCTATTATTTTATGCCCAGACTCCATCCCCTCCTTTTCCATGTTCTCTTCTCCTTACCCTACCCATATCTACAGTTTCCACAGACATCACCACTTTAATACAATATAATCCCACCTCTTGGCTATAGTGGATTGTTTGAGGAATTGGCCCCTGATTCAAGGTGGGCAAATTTCCTCTCCCCATTTATATGAGAAAGAGAGGAAAGATTTTTCTAGGTACTTAGTAAATACGTGATGACCTGAATTGAAGGAAGGGTGAAACTTTTAGAAATCCTGTGTATAAAACTTTTTCAAAACATATGAATTAGGGGATGATTATTACCATTTCAAGAAAAATCTTTGCTCTCCTAGAAGATTGACTGTAATTTTGCTTTAAATAGCAATCTTTCAAGTGCATTCAAGCATTTGTTTATGATCATTAACAACTTGACAGGCTGGGGTTGAAGGGAGAACATTTTCAAGTTAAAGCATCAGAAAATACTTCCCATTAAATTTTCTTGCTTAGGGCCTGGAGCCTGAGCTTTATAAGGGCCTCTACTGAATTATAAGCTCTCAAATGGGTTAGTACTTAGTATCAATATTGGCTAAATAAACTACTCGTGCTTTGAATTGTGAGTTCACCTTAGTATGTTTTATAGGCCACTATGTAAAGATCATTTTAAATATAGAATAAATTAATGAAAAACATTGTGTACACAGAATACTTAGGAGGTGTGTGTGTGTGTGTGTGTGTGTGTGAGTGTGTGTGTTACATAGTAAGGTTACCAAAGATGTATGAATCAAAACAAGGGTTGCTGATAATAGAGAATGAGAATTAACAAAACTAATTCTGTCACTGATGGGTTCATCAGAAAAAAGATGTCTATCAATGAGCTTCTGCTGGAGGATAAGAGGAGAAAAGTATTGGACACCAGCCTACTGGGCCCTAAGTCCAAAGTCAGATAATCCATGTAGCATATTCAGTAAGCCTATATTTATTCTGTGAAGACAGAGGTGATAAGTAGTCATAACCATATTAATGCCAGATAGCATAAAAAAGTTCAAAGTGGACTTGTTTGAAGAATGGAAAAATGAGGAAGAAAGAAGAGCAGAATGGAAAGGGGAAAGAAGAAAGAAGAAATGATTACTTCATAAACATGTGTAGCTGCTCAAAGCTGTGGAATCCCAACCCCCCCGCTTTATTTTATCCTGCATGGAATTGACCACCCATGCACTCAGGCACTCAGTAAATTACTTCCACATGAGTTTGTGAATAAAAACTAAATTAATGTAATGCTATTTGAATGAACTTACATAGTTTGTTGAAGATAATGTCCAAATCTGTACACTGTATCAGTCATACATATGGTAAGTCTCTTTTCATGACTTTGGAATAATTCCTTTATATTTAATAGTTGAAATTAAATCTGTCTAACTTGAGTCCTGCTGACTGAGCATATCACTTTTCTTGGTAGTTTTGGTTTCCAATGGTTTAGTCACAATATAAGAATTAAAATAGTGTTTAAGGTAGTGTCATTGGTATTAGTAAAAAAAAAAAATGTATACTCACTTGGTCTGTTTGACCAAGAGAGCTAACTATCCATGCAGGGTGACCATACATTTTCATTTACCCAGGATAGTTATGGCTTGTGGTGTTTTCATGATGTATTAAAAGTAACTTTTTTCACTTTTGAAAGTGTCCTGATTTGGAAAATCAATTGTGTTTTCCCTACATGTCAGTTCTACAGGTAATCCTGATCCAGCCAACATAGAAAAAAAAAAAATCTACAGGGAACTCAGCTAATTCTCCTGCTTTGTAATGAGGCTTTATACACAGTCCATTTTAATCCTCATTCCTCTAGATGAGAGACCATATCATTAACTCCTACTTCAGTTAAACATTTTGTCAAAGAACTAAAATTGCAGCCAAGTTGTACTGCATTCTGGTGACTTAAGTGAATGGAGATAGTGTAGAAGACCTTGAGGAATGAATGAATAACAAGTCTTTTATTCAGTTCTTGACTATTAGTTGCTTTAACTTGGCTTTTGGCAAGTACTGGATAGATATTGATTTAAACTTGAGCTATCTGACGAATGCCTCAACTGCAGAGATTTTATATTGCTGATTGAAGCAAAATGCTTAAGTTTTAGTTAATGAGAGTTTTTTTTTTTTTTTTTTTTTTTTTTTTTTAGGATTAGGTCTGGCTACCAGTGGCAGAAAATTCAGATTTTAGGGCTTGAGCAAGATAGCTTATTTCTTACTCACATAAGACATTGGAGCTAGGTGTTACAGAGCTGTTAGGATGTTTCACAGTCTTAAGACCCAGGATCCTTCCATCTTATTGCTCAGTTGTATGCAGTATTTATTTCCAATGTCATTCTATGTTTCTGAGTGGCTGCTTTAGTTCTAGACTATGCATCCTCATTCTGGGCTGCAGGAAGTAGGCAACAGGGAAAGAAGGAAATATTTTTTCCTTTAAGGACACTTACTGAAAGTTTTATATTATGTTTGCTTGGATGCTTTGGCCAGAATGCAGTTGTATGACCCCATTTAACAACAAGGGGGTCTGAGGAATATAATCTTAATTTGGATCTTCATGTACCCAGCAAAAACATAGAAGTATTAAAGGAAGAAGGCAAAAATGGATATTGGGGAACAATTAGTCTCTGTCATAGGACCAAAGATGGCAAAATTGGTATTCTGTAATGAAAAAAATCAAGACTTGAATTATTTGTCCAGATCAAAAAGTCATCCTACCTTTTCCTGATAATGAGTCTGGAAGCATGTTTATCAGCATTTTCCCCTCAAATAAAATTTTTGTTGTGCTTGATGCCATGTAGTACCTCCTTATTTTATAGCTAAATGATTTTTAATAGTATAAAAATTTATGCAAAATAATTGAACTTCTTTAAAAGTTATTGTGGAGCAAATAGACTTGAAATACATAAAATGCTAGACTGTCTTTGGTCAAGGGATGGTTATTTGAATTCCTGCTACCAACACTAGCCTAAATAGGTCCAAGCTTGCCCAGCAGCTATTTGTAGCCACAGTTTACAAGTTATTCTCTAAGAAATGCATCGAATTGTACTTCATGTGTGATGAAGAAAAAAGTTATGAACATAGGAGTTTTCATATGCTTTCCTCTTTCTCTTAGCCCCCCACCCTCCTGGAGACTTTCTTTGGTAGACTGGTTCCTAGATCCTTTGTGAGGCATAGAAGGAGAAGTGATATGAAAAAGCCCTGAGGAGGAGGGGAATACATTATCAAGGGAGGTAAAACCAAGCTATATAATAAAGGACTTGGAGAGAGTCAGAATTTGGGGGAAAATAAAAGCCATGTGAGCTGTGGGGGGTGTGGAAGGAAGTTGTTTTTGGAAGGGATTTTTTTTCTAGTGGTATTGAGAAATAATTGACATTTATCACTGTATAAGTTTAAGAAATATACCATGATGGTTTGATTTACATATATTGTGAAGTGAGTATCACAATAGGTTCAACTGACATCCATTGTTTCACATAGATAAAATAAGAAGAAAAGAAAAAAGAAAAAAAGTATGATGAGAACTCAAAGAATTTATTCTTTTAACACCTTTCCTATATGTCATATAGCAGGGTTAACTGTAGTCATCATGTTGTACATTATAACCTTAGTACTTATTTATCTTCTAACTGGGAGTTTGTTCCTTTTGACCATCTTCTGGAGGAAGTTTTAAATGAGAAGTTCTTAAAGGTGTTGTATAAACTGTGCTTTCAAAATTTCATACCATTTACGGCCTGAACCAACTTGGTCCCACACACATTAGTTAATAAATGGAGTTGTAATTTGGTTATATTTTGGGGTCTTCTTAGAGTTAATTCCTCTAAGAATCTTACCTTATCAAAATATAATTAATTAGACTTAATGAATTTCCTACTGTGATCAACCATTTTGATACTTTATATTTAAACATGTCATTCACTTAAGCACCAAGGGGACACAGTTATCTTGCATTTTCATGGCTTGTGTTCCCTTGGAATTGTTTTGCTTAATTAGAACTATCTTCACAATGATCTCTCTGAGGTTTGCTGGTTCTATTGGACATTAACACACAAGTGTATTGGTAGGTGATTCGGGGCCTCTACAGATGGATATGTTGTTCATTGCATAACTGTAGGTGGTGGTTCTGAATATAGTAAAGGTCAACGTATTTACATTTGCTCCCTAAAGAAAATAAATGGTTCATCATTTTATAGGCAGAAACATTTTTCTTCCTATATAGAATGATCAGGATTATTTTGTCTGAAAAAAAGGTAAAAGAGGCAAAGGTGATACAATTTTAAAAAAGGTGGAGCATCTTATTGATGTGGTACTGAAGGCCACATAAGGGTCAACTGGAAATGGGGGAGAACAGATGGTCTAGAAAATGGAATGAAACGAACTAGGGGTGGTAGAAGGGGAGGAGGGCGGGGGGTGGGAGTGAATGGGTGACGGGCACTGGGTGTTATTCTGTATGTTAGTAAATTGAACACCAATAAAAAATAAATTAAAAAAAATAAAAAAAAAAGAAATAAAATACTATAAAAATAAACGTGCTATATAAAAATGAAAAAAAAAAAAAAAAAGAAATGCCAGTAGTGTGTGGCAGGTATCCACAGGACTGAATTGTCAGATGTGTGGCAAGTATGGTATCTGGCAAGTATAATGGCAGATAATACTCTGGCATTAAGGTGAGCAATTGGTATCAGAAGTTTCAGCTACAGGTATTAAGGTAGGACTGTCACTGCATGAGAAATTCAGAAATAGGCAAGTTTCAGATTTAGGAATGGTTTGCTTTCTCTTTCATTTGATTGTGAATGTTTTCTTCTAAGTTTTAGTCTTTTTGAGATTGCCTTGCTCTGAGACAATCTTCCTGAAATGATGATTCTTTACATCTTATCTACTATTCTGAGAGTCCAGAGTAACATATGATGTCTGGCTTGATAATCACCAAAGCTCTCTTTTGCTTTGGAAGACTAAGGTTGGGCTTGACTAAACCTTCCTTGCTCATTATACTCCTTCCCTGACCCTCACCAAAGCAAACCAAACAAAACTAAATCACTTATTCTAATTGAGAGCGACTATTGTTTTTCCTATAGGAATACTTCACTACAAAAAACAAATATGTTATATGAAATTCAGATATACAAACAAGGTCAGTGAGGTAAGGGTACAGGGAAGATTGATCCTTATAAAAGCTTTCACAATAGGATTCCCTTAGGCAGAGAGCTCTCTGAGTATATTTCAAATAAGGTTTAATTTGCTAAACTCTGACTTATGTAAAACTCTTCAAAAACACAAAATATATCCCTCTACCTGTTCTTTGGCTATATCTTTGTTCAAGACAGACAGGAAGGGGAAAGACAAAGAGGAACTTACATACCAAGATTTCAATTACAAAACATGTAAAATCAGATATGTTTATACCATGACATATGTGCCATATGAACCTGTAATTGAAGCTTTGCCATGACCCAGCCAGAAGTGCCAGTGAGGTATATAAAGTGTTCTTCACTTTATAAATAAGTGTATAAAAATAAGCTGGTTCTTGGACTTGCCAAACAAAAAATTGCTAATAGTAGTTGATTTGGGTGATGATGGACAAGAAGGGATGATCTTGAATGAGAGTTAGGAAGACACTATGGAATCAGGAGCAGACATGTTGACAGTGAAATAGAAGAGAGATTTCAGTAATAGATCTATGTATGTAATGAACTTTGACATATAACAAAAGTGATATAGCAAGTCACAAGGAAAAAAAAAACTATTTAACAAACGAGACCAAACAAAACCTGCACATATGAGGAAAAATGAAATTTGATGCCTACCTAAACCATAATTAAAAAAAAAACACAGCAAATCAACTTTAGGAAGACCAGGAACTTGACTGCCAAAACCTAAAATTTAAGACTAAAAGAAACTATAGATGATTAATTTTCTGACCCTAGAGTAAGAAAATAAAAAAAGATGAAGTACATAACCCATAAAATGTTGATAAATTAAATCTTTTTTTAAATTAAATATCTTTTGATCATCAATAAATACTACAGACAACATTGAAAGAGGTTACACATTGGGAGAAAGGTATGTATTTGCAACACATAGAACCCAAAAAAGTCTTAGTATAAGAATATATAAAGAAATTCTACAAATAGGACAAAGACAAATATTCCAATAGAAAAATATAGGGAGAAATATAGGACCAGGCATTTCAGAGAAAAGGAAATATATATGGCTAACAAACATAAAGAGATATATAGCTTCACTTATACTCAAGGAAATACAGATTGGAACCACAATAGGATACCAGTTTACATTTATTGATTTGATAAAATTTAGGTAGTCTGAAAATACCAAGTGTTGAAGAGGATGTATATGTCATATTTCTTACATTGATGATGGGAATATAATATGATACAACTGCTTTGGAAAAAAAATTGTCATTATTTTGTAGAGTTGAACATTTGCACAATCTATGACCTAACATCGATATTAGATATATTAAAAGAGAAATTTTAGACTATGTACCCAAGGAGACATGTACTAATTAGACTGTTTGTAGCATTGTTTATAATAGCAAAATTTGAGGGATCACTCAAATGGCCACAAATAAGAAAATGAGTAAATGATTTGTGGAATGTTCACATAATCGAATATTAGTGAAAATGAATGTACTAAACTTACAAACAACAACATGAATAAACTTTACTAATATGATCGTGAAAAAACAACTAGAAAACAGCATAGACTATAGTACTCATTTTGTAAAATGAGTGAACAAGTAAAACAAAACATTTTTAATAAATACATGTATATTTGATAAAATTAATAAAAAGGGAAAGGAATGATAAACATAAAATATGATATAGTGGTTATTTCCAGGGAGTTGTAGGAGGTAGGATAATAGAAAAATATAGGTAATATTCCAATTTGGGGTTTGGGCACTGGGTTCATGATTGTTTATTAGGATGCTAAAATAAATAGATGAAAAGAATAATTTATAAAGCAATGATAGTATAATCTGAACCAAGAATTATGATTAATTCAATTCTGTATACATGAGGTTTGAGAAAAATCCAAAACTATAAACACCTTGCTGTAGCCTACAAATTCCTATATGATCTGGCTTTTGACTTCCCTTCTGATTTAATTTCCTGTCTCTCTTATCCTTGTACATTCAGCTTCAGCTACATTGCTTTTTCTGTTAGTCCTTGAACTTTTTAAACATGCTCTTGCCTCAGGGCCTAGAACATTTTTCCCTCAGATATCCACATGTCTTGCTCCCTCATGTCATTCAAGTTTACTCAAATATCTCAGCAAGGCCTTCTTTGAACATCTGTCTAAAGTGCATCCCTATTATGCTGTCTCCACACTCTGCTCTTTCTCTTCATACTAGACACTGATATATGCATATTATTTATTATTTGTCTTTCCCTGTATGGAAGATCCAGGGAGGCAAGTGTTTCACTTTGTCTACTACTCTATTGCTTTTTAGCTGCTTTTTTTACTTGTCCTTTGTCTCAGATCTTATTTCTTCCAGAAAATTTTTTCTGACTCCTCTAGTTTGGATTAATGTTTTTCTTCTGGGCTACACTTTTGCTCCATGATAATACAAAAATGAAACTCCTCACATTTTTTTTATGGTTGGCTGTTTACCAGTCTGTCTCTTGCTCTAGTTTGGTGCTTGCTTTCAAAACATAGACCCTATTGTGTATGTGTGTATGTATGTAGTTAATCCCAAACATGTTGGTGTCTCCCACATAGTATATGTTCAATGATTATTTCTTAAACAATAAAACAGATGTAAGAATCAGCAAGCAAGTGATCCAGCCTCAGGGCTAAGATGGCTAGCCATATAAATAAAGAGGGAGATTGGCCATGTGGAAACAGTAAATTGTAGTAGAAATAGGAGAAGCTGGATATTTTGGGGGTAAGACTTAGTTGTGTTTCTATAGAAGCCTTTTTATGCAAACTTCGGTGACTTCAGGTCTTTTAATGTAAGGTCTTAAAAGATGCCCCAGGCTGGTTATGTGCATATATCCCATGAGGAATAGAAACCCAGAAACCTTTTAATCATTCAGCATTTCTGCATAGTTATAGTTCAGGGGAAACTTATAGGCATATGATGATGCTGAGATCTTTTGAGATGTTAAAACAAGACTGTATAATCAGGTTCAGATTATCTGCTGCATACATTTCAATCCTAAATATTTGTAATTTTATAATCTATGTAAGGTATATACTTCCCTTTCTATTTACTGAATAAAATTTACCGGGCAAGTCTTTTCCTCTGCCCTGTGACCCTTGTCATGTGAATATCTGTGAGTTATCAGTTGCCTACAGATGCTTTTAATAGCTTCATGTTTTCCAAATCGAATTACCCCTTTTCTCTTTCTGGATCAGTCACTATGAGATTACCTTTCCCATCATTATCAGCATTAATGCTCTGCCATAATTATATACACAATTGGATTGTTTATTCACTTGCATAGATAATTTCATCAATATGCCTTCAGTTTTGCCAGCTACCAAATAATGTACCCAATAGCCACATGAGAGTGTGAATAAATTATTGGCACTGATTTACTTCATATGATGGACTAACTTCAAAGTTCATAGTCTGAAGGTAATTTGTTGGTAATTTGAAGGTAGTTTGTGGTAATGTGAGTTGTTCAATAAATGGATGTTACATCTTTTCTGTTTATGAATGGGCTGTGTCTATAGCATCTTCAAACTCCTGGTATGCTTATGGTGGCCTACTCAACCACTAGTACCTAGAAATACTGCTTGGTATATAGATAGTGAAAAGAAAGTACTAATTAAAAGAAGGGAATATAAAAAAAAATAAAATAAATAAAAAAATAAAAAAAAATAAAAAAGAAGGGAATATATTTTATTTCTGGGGATGAGTGAACCCTTTGTTTCCTAGTCATAAACTGCACTCTTGTTTAAATAGGCTCTCTTGGTGCCAGATAGAGCCTTAACCACAGCCATAACTAAAAGACTGGCAGTTCATGCAGATGAATATAATTAGAGACATCCCTTAAGGACATATTGGCTTGAAAGGCATTGTGACATGATGAAAGAAACTCTAGGAGTAGGAGATATGCCAAAACTCAGATGAATAGGGAGATTGTCTTATCAGAGAGGACTGGTAGATAAAATGTGCTGGGATCACTTCTGGGGTGCAGGAATGGGACTATAGTTTGAGAGCAAGATAGGGCCAAATTTTAGGGTTATCGGGGTTAAGATACAGGGGGAAATAATAGGGGTGATTACTTGAAGTGGGTTATATAGTAGTCTTGGTCATGCACTGGTGTGGTGGAACAGGCTCATACATGAAGGCTGACTTGTGCGCTTCTCTTCCTTTTTTAAAAAAATATTTTATTTATTTTCGAGAGACACACAGAGAGGTAGAGGGAGAAGCAAGCTCCCCACAGAGAGCCTGATGTGGGACTCAATCCCAGAATCCCGGGATCATGCCCTAAGCCAAAGGCAGACACTCAACCCCTGAGCCACTCAGGTGCCCCTGCAATTCTCTTTCTAACTACATGTTCAGTGACTTCACATTAGTTGTTTGATATCAGCTATGGTATTGAACTTATTTAATTCTTACTATATGTCAGGCACATGCATTATTTTACTTAAGTCTCACATTATTCCTTTTTTTTATTAGGAAATTGAAACAGAGAAGTTTAATAAGAAGTTCAGTTACTAGAATGGGTCCATGTAATCAGAACATGACTAGTAGTAAAGGTGATTCAATGATGGGCTGCTTGACTACTAAACTAGGCTTTATAAATCCTTCCTGATTAGGAAAAGCTTGTGTTCCAGAATTGAGCTTGCAAAAGTAGTAGAGCATGGCCTAGGGAACCAGACTAGTTATACCTGGTAGAATTCTAAGTAGAATGATGTCCTCATTTTACTACATACTCTTGTATAAAGTTTACTCAGGATTCACCAATTGAGGTAGGAGAGCAACAGAATGAGTCTAGGTATTCCTTTACACCAAGCAATGTACTACTTCTAATTCCTTCTCAAGGGCCTCTCTCAGCACCATACTTATGACCCTCTGTGTGACCCTAAGGTTCTAGAAAATAAAATGTATGTACTTTTCACGAAAAAAGCTTGAGAACACATGTTCTTATTTCTCTATGGCACATTCTACATTTTTATTTTATTTTTTTTTAATTATTAGCATTACCATTTATTTATTTTATTTATTTTTTTTATTGGTGTTCAATTTACCAACATACAGAATAAACCCCAGTGCCCATCACCCAATCACTCCCACCCCCCGCCCTCCTCCCCTTCTACCACCCCTAGTTCGTTTCCCAGAGTTAGCAGTCTTTATAGCCAGAAAGAATCTTCAAGATGGAGCGATTTTGTTTTCTTATAACATGTGGTTTTTAAAAATTCAGTTATTGTAGTCCAGACACATCGCTGGCAACAAGATTGAATTTAATTTGTCTTAAATTTCTTTTCCAACGAGACAAAAATAACCAACCAAAAGAAAAAATATATTAAACTGTATACATCCAAATATACAAATATCTCATAAGTCCTGACCAATTATTGGGAATTATAAATGAGGTTTTGGATTGGCATGTTTGCAAATTAATGTAAATTTTATTTAAAATAACTTATTTTTTGAACCCTAACAATGATTTTCTTTTACTTTACTGTAGCAATTCACAGCAAGTCGACTGCAAGAAGATTTAACAGAGCTTTAATATCATTTCTATTACCTTAGACACAATAGGAAACCCAGCTCTTCCAAGAAATCAGTTTTGCTCTGCATTTGGTCCATAATTTCCTACAGATCTGAGAGAATTTAGAGAAAAAACACATTTTAAGCAGGTGTAGGCTTTGTGTATGTGACATTTGTGTGGGATTTTGATTGATTTGGCATTTTACATACCATGCAAGGCCCTGTGCTATGCAGAGTGAGGATTCAGTTGAGTCTAAAGGAGGTGGTGATATTTAGGTAGCTAAATAAATATGATTTATATTACATAGGTACAAAACATCATTATACTTCTGATGTTTCAAACCTGAAGTCCCAAACCTTCCAAAACCAATGCACGAAAGTTTGAACTCTTCTACTGGAACACAAATGTATATGCATACATGTGTTGGAAGAGGAGGATTTATGACTGAACACTAGAGGTTGAAAACCTCTTTGTATTGGTAAATTACTGGGGCATACCAAACCACCTTATAGATTAGTGGCTTTAAACAACAACCATGCATTACTGATTTTGAGCCAGTGAGTTAGTGGAATAGTTCTTCTGGTCTTGTCTGGTCTCACTTGTGAATTTACAATAATCTGTGGGTCACTTAGGGGCTGGCTTGGTTAGGATGGCCTCAGCTTGGATGACTTGGCTCTTCTCCACATTATCTGGCATTTCTCTGGCAGGGTATTGTGTTGTGTTTGTATAATGATAGGAGGAGTCTAACAGAACAAGTATAAACAAGCAGAGACTCTGCTTATGTCATACTAGCTATCATTCAATTAGGAGAAGGAAGTTACATGTTCAAGCCCAAAATGAAGGGATGGCGAATAACACCTCATGTGGAATGGTAGAATACTGCATAGTCCCATAGCAAAGTTTCTGGATCCACGAATAGGTGAAGAATTTGAGCCATATGTTACAATCCATCTACCATGTTCTTCTAGTATATAGAATCTTTTGAAGCAAAATTGATGATGATCCATGAATGTGATTGCTGGTCTATATATCAGTGAAAATCAGCTTTCATGTTACCTTTAATACACATGAAACTGCTGATACACGGAGAAATGAAGTATGTTACTTTCAAAATGAATGCTACTTGGGTTATAATAGAACTGTAATGTCTAGTACAATGAAATAAATTATCCTACTGTACTTTGCATTGAGTGTGGTATGCCATTTGTTCATTCTTTCAGATAACATTTATTCTCACATAGTATATACAGTTTAGGAAGGATGTTAGCAAACTAGATCATAACCAGAAGGGGGCAAGAAAATAGTGATAAATCTAAAAACAACTTGGGAGAAATGGTTGAAGAACTTTAGTGACTTTTGGTATGCAGAAGAGAGGACATGGCAGGGATATAAGCAAGGTCTTCAAATATTTAAAGAACTTTCATATAGAAGAGGCATAACATTGATATATGTCATCTTAGAAGGCAGAACAGTCTATTGCCTTTAGAATAAATACCAAGTTCTTGAGTCTGACCTAGAAGGCCTTAACATGATTGGCTTTTGCCAATCTCTTGCCTCATTGCTTACCACTTCTCCTTTTTCACTTGTAGTGCAGCCACATTGGCCTTTATGCTGTTCTTTTTGCACACCAGGTATAATCTTACCTCAGGGCCTTTTTACTTACTTATTTCTCCTTCTTCCATGGAACACTTTTCCCCAAAATAGTTTCATAGTTAGTTTCTTCTATTCAAGTCTCACTTCAAATGTCATCTCCTCAGAGAAGTCTTCCCTGACCAACCAATTTAATATTAACCCCTATGCCTCCTACTTTTCATTATTTATCTCATAACCCCTTTTTTTACTTAATTGCACATTTCAGTCTGGAATTATCCTATTTATGTATTTATTTACTTGCTAGCTATTTATTTCCTTACAAATAGAATGTAAGCTCCATGAGAGTAAGGATCTTATCTATCTTGTTTACCATTGTCTCTCCATTATACCTAAAATGGTACCTGGCACATTGTTGGTTCCCAATAACTATATATTTAACAAATTAATAAATTTAATAATTTATATGTACACGTGGACTTTCTTGTGAAGTAATGAGTTTCCCACTCCTGTAAGTGATTAAGTAGAGGTCAAGTAGAGGTAAAATGACTATCAAGGAGCTCCTGCATTAGATGGGAATGTTAACTTGATGACCTCTACAAATCCTTTGAACTCAGATATTTTATGATGTCTGAGATTTAGTAAGAATACTAAATATGTGTAACCTAGCATTCTTAATGATTTATAAAATTCAAAAGGATTTCAAGGTTAGTTATCTCATAGTTTAAAAGGTATGCCATTTTGTCTGTGGAAAACTTTGAGATCAGTGTATCACCACTGATACACTAGACACAGTAGAATGTGTCCACAATTAGGGTTTGTTCACTTTTTCCCAACTTTTGGCTCTCAGAATTGAATTATAACCACCACAACATGAGGCTATAATATTTTAAATAAACTCTGCAGTAGAGGTCCTTTAACCATTATATTATTTCTTTCCTCTTTGAAGGAATATCTTCTTGAGAACATGAGAATGAGCTGGGTCTTGAAGGGTGGGACAGGCTGTGGATCATAGCAGACACTTTAGGCTGGGAGAAGAGCCTGAATTAAGGCATGGATGTGGAAAAGAACATAGGATGTATGCAAAAGGAATGACCAGCTGGATTTTTTTAAGGTTTGGATCTCTTATTTCTTATTTTTTTTCAATATTGAGGGAAAATTAGTATATAACATGATATAAATTTCAGGTGTATAACATTATAATGTAATATTTGTATATACTAAAAAGTGATCATAACTATAAATCACTATTGAGTATCATGTTAGCTGTGAGTTTGGGTTTGTCATATATGGCATTTATTATATTGAGGTATGTTCCCTCTATGTCCACTTTTCTGAGGCTTTTTATCCTGAATTTTGTCCAATGCTTGTTCTGCATCTATTGAGATGATCATATGATTTTTGTGTTTCATCTTGTTATGTGGTATATCATGTTAATTGATTTGTGGGTAATAAACTACCTTTGCATCACTGGATTAAATCCCTCTTGCTCATGGTGTATGATCCTTTTAATATATTGTTGAATTTGGTTTGCTAATACTTTGTTAAGGATATTTACATTTATATTCATTCAGGCTATTGGCCTATACTTTTTAAAAAGTTTTTATTTCAATTTCAGTTATTTAACATACGGTGTAATTTTAATCTCAGGTGTACAATACAGTGATTCAACAATTCCATACATATATCACTTGGTGCTTATCATAAGTGCATTCCTAAATCCCCATCACCTATTTCACCCAACCCTCACCCACCTCCCTTCTGGTAACCATCCATTTGTTCTCTATAGTTAAGAGTCTGTTTTTTGGTTTAGCCCCCCACTCTTATTTTTCCATTTGCTCATTTGATTTGTTTCTTAAATTCTACCTATGAGTGAAATCACATGGCATTTGTCTTTCTTTGACTGATTTATTTTGCTTAACATTATACTCTCTAGCTCCATCTGGCCTGTAGTGTGTGTGTGTGTGTGTGTGTGTGTATGTTATCTTTATCTGGATTTGGTGTCAGGGTAATGCTGGTCTAGTAAAATGAATTTGGAAGCATTCCTTCTTCAATTCTTTTAAAGAATTTGAAGACAGATATTAAATCTTCTTTGAATATTTGGTGGAATGCAGTAAAGCTGTCTGGTCCTGCACTTTTGTTTGTTGGAAGTTTTTTGATGCCTGATTCAATCTTTGTGCTAATAATCAATCTACTCAGATTTTGTATCTTCATGATTGAGTCTTAAAAGGTTGTATGTTTCTAGGAATTTATCCTTTTCTTCTGGTTGTTCAGTTTGTTGGCATATAATTGTTTGTAGTTGTATCTTACAATTCTTTGTATTTCTTTGGCATCAGTTACAATTTCTCCTTTTATGTCTGATTTTATTTAATTTTTCTTTTTTTATTTTATTTAATTTTAATTAACGTTTCTTTTTTGGTGAGTTTAGATAAAGGTTTATTAATTTTGCTTATGTTTTCAAAAGAACCATTCTTAATTTCATTGATCTTTTCTATTTGTCTCTATTTCATTTATTTTTGCTCTGATCTTTATTATTACCTTGCTTTACTAACTTCGGGCTTCCTTTACTTTTCTAAGGGTACACTTTGTTTAGGTGTAGAATTAGGTTGTTTATTTGAGATTTTTCTTGGTCTTGTAAACAACTCACAATAAAAAAAGAAATATCAAACATCTTCTCTACAATGATATGACACTAGAAATCAATTACAAGAAGAAAATTGGAAAATTCACAAACAAGTGGAGATTAAAATTACTACTGAAGGGATGCCTGGGTCTCTGACACTCAGTGGTTGAGCATCTGCCTTTGCCTCAGGGCATGATCCCGGGATCCGAGGATCGAGTCCCACATCAGGCTCCCTGTGAGGAGCCTGCTTCTCCCTCTGCATGTGGTTCTGCCTCTCTCTCTGTGTTTCTCATGGATAAATAAATAAAATCTTTAAAAAATACTACTGAGGGATCTCTGCGTGGCGCAGCGGTTTGGCGCCTGCCTTTGGCCCAGGGCGCGATCCTGAAGACCCGGGATCGAATCCCACATCGGGCTCCCGGTGCATGGAGCCTGCTTCTCTCTCTGCCTGTGTCTCTGCGCCTCTCTCTCTCTCTCTCTCTATCATAAATAAATAAAAAATTTAAAAAAATTAAAAAAAAATAAAAATAAAAATAAAAAAATACTACTGAAAAACCAGTGGATCAATAAAGAAACCAAAGGAGAAATAAAAAAAAAAAACCTGCAGACAATTGACAATAGAAATCCAACAGTCCAAAATATATGGGATGCAGCAATAGCAGTTTTTTTAATAATAAATTTATTTTTTATTGGTGTTCAATTTGCCAACATACAGAATAACACCTAGTGCTCATCCCGTCAAGTGCCCCCCTCAGTGTCCATCACCCATTCACCCCCACCCCCCGCCCTCCTCCCCTTCCATCACCCCTAGTTCGTTTTAAGATGGGAGTTTATAGCTAAGCAGGCTATAACAAGGGTCTTTTGTGGTCCCATAAAAATTTCAGTATTATTTGTTCTAGTTTTGTGAAAAATACTATTGGTATTTTGATAGTGATTGCATTGAATCTGGAGATTCCTCTGGATAGTATGGATATATTTTTAAAAATATTTATTTATTTATGTATATGAGGGAGAGAGGGAAGGAAGGAGGGAGAGAGAGAGAGAACAAACTAGTGGGAGGGATTGAGGAAGGAGAGAGAATCTTAAGCAGACTCCCTGCTGATCATGGAGCCTGATGTGAGGCTTGATCTCAGGACCCTGAGATTATAAACTGTCAGATGCTTAGCTGA
Organism: Canis lupus dingo; assembly: GCF_003254725.2. Taxonomy (NCBI): domain Eukaryota; kingdom Metazoa; phylum Chordata; class Mammalia; order Carnivora; family Canidae; genus Canis; species Canis lupus. Next base: position 100,596,869 of record NC_064281.1, on the reverse strand, counting down.
CTATGCCACCCAGGCATCGTGGGTAGAATGGACATCTTAACAGTATTTTTCCAATCCATGAACATGGACTATATTTCCATTTGTTTGTATCATGACATCTGCAAATAGTAACAGTGAACTTCTTTCTCAATACAGATGCTTATTGTTTCTTTTCTTTTCTTTTTTTTTTTTTTTTGTATGATTGCTGTGGCTAAGACTTCCCCAGGGCGTGATCCTGGAGACCCGGGATCGAATCCCACATCGGGCTCTCGGTGCATGGAGCCTGCTTCTCCCTCTGCCTGTGTCTCTGCCTCTCTCTCTCTCTCTGTGACTATCATAAATAAATAAAAATTAAAAAAAAAGACTTCCAGTACTATGTTGAAAGTTGTGAGAGTAGACATCCTTGTCTTGTTCTTGATCTTAGAGGAAAATCTTTGTTTTTCACCATTAAGTATGATGTTAGCTGTGGGTTTTTGATATATGGTCTTTATTATGTTGAAATATGTTCCCTTCTAAACTCACTTTGTTGAGAGTTTCTATCATGAATGGGTGTTGAATTTTGTCAAATGCAGGGTACCTGGGTGGCTCGGTTGCTTATGTCTTCCTTCTGCTCAGATCATAATCCTGGGGTCCTGGGATTGAGCACCATATTGGTTTCCCTGCTTTTCCCCCTTTTTCTGCTTTTGTTCTTTTTCTCTCTCAAATAAAATATTTTTAATAAAAATAATTTTGTCAAATGTTTTTTTCTATATCTATTGAGATGATCATGTAACTTTTATCCTTCATTTTTTGATATAGTGTATAACATTGATAGATTAGTGAATATTTACCTGTCCTTGCATCTGCAGAATAAATTCCACGTGATTATGGTGAAAGATCCTTTTAATATATTGTTGAATGCCAATTGCTTATATTTTGTTGAGCATTTTTATATCTCTGTTCATCAGGGATATCAGTCTGTAGTTTTCTTTCTTTTTTTGTGGTATCCTTGTCTAGTTTTGGTATCAGGGTAATGCTGGCCTTGTAGAATATACTTAAAGCTTTCCTCCTTCTAATTTTTGGAGTAGTTTGAGAAGAGTAGGTATAATTCTTCTTTGAATGTTAGAGTTCACCTGGGAATCCATCTTGTGTGGACTTTTAATTTTTGTAGTTTTATGATTACTGATTCAATTTTATTACTAGTAATTGGTATGTTCAGATTTTCTGTTTCTTCCACATTTAATCTTGGAAGATTTTATGTTTCTAGGAATTATCCATTTCTTCTAGGTTGTCCAATTAGTTGGTATATATAATATTTCATATAATTCTCTTATAATCCTTTATATTTATTTGGTATCAGTTACTCTTTTCTTTCTTCTTTCTTTCTTTCTTTCTTTCTTTCTTTCTTTCTTTCTTCTTTCTTTCTTTCTTTCTTCTTTCTTTCTTTCTTCTTTCTTTTTCTTTCTTTCTTTCTTATCCTTTTTATTGATAAGTTGGGCTAAGGGTTTATCAATTTTGTTTATCTTTTCAAAGAACCAGCTGTTGGTTCCATTGATTTTTTTTTTGTATTTTTTCTTTTATGTTAGGGTCATATATTTCTGCTTTGATCTTAATATTTCCCTTTTTCTACTCTTGGTTTTGCTTATTCTACTTTTCCCAGTTTCTTTAGGTAAAAGGTTAGGTTGTTTATTTGAGCTTTTTCTATTTCTTGAGGTGGGCCTGTATTGCTATATATTTCCCTCTTAGAACAACTTTCACTGTGTCCTAAAGATTTTGAACCATTGTTTTCTCATTTGTATTTGTCTCTGTGTATTTTTTATTTCTTCTTTGAATACTTCATCAACCCATTGTTTAGTGTCATGTTGTTTATCCTCGATGTGTTTCTGTGTTTTTTTCCCCCCAGTTTTCTTCTTGTGATTTATTTTAGTTCCAGACCATTGTGTTTGGGAAAAGTGCATGGGATGATTTCAATCTTCTTAAATTTATTGCAACTTGTTTGTGGCCTAATGTGTGATCTCTTTTAGAGAATGTGTATGGTAGGTTCTCTATATATTTGTTACATCTATCTGGTCTTATATGTAATTCAAAGACACCATATCTTTATTGATTTTCTGCCTGGATAATCTTCGATTGATGTAAGTGGGGTGTTAAAGTTCCCTACTATTACTGTATCACCATTAATCTCTCTCTTTATGCTTTTAGGTGAACTGTTTTGGGTGCATAAATATTTATTTATTTTATTTTTTTAAAAGATTTTATTTATTCATGAGAGACAGAGAGAGGGGGTGTGGCAGAGACACAGGCAGAGGGAGAAGCAGGCTCCATGCAGGGTGCCTGATGTGGGACTCAATCCCAGGTCTCCAGGATCAGGCCCTGGGCAGCGCTGAACTGCTGAGCCACCCAGGATACCCGGGTGCACAAATATTTAAAAGTATTATATCCACTTGTTGGATTGATCCCCTTATCATTGTGTAATGCCTTTCTTTGTTTCTTGTTATAATCTTTGTTTTAAAGTCTATTTTGTCTGTTAAGTATTCCTACTCTGGCTTTTGTTCCTACTTCCTTTTGCATAGTAAATGTGTTTCCATTCTTCACTTTTAGTCTTTGTGTGTCTTTAGGTCTGAGGTGAGCCTCTTGTAGGTAGCATATAGGTGATTTTTTTTATTCATTCTGTCTTTTGTTTGGAGCATTTAGGCCATTTACATTTCAAGTAATTATGGATAGGTAAATACTTATTGCCATTTTGTTATTTGTTTTCTGGTTGTTTTTGTAGTTCTTTTCTTGTTCTCTTTGTGATTTTTTGTGTGATTATAATGTTATGTTTTGCTTTCTTTCTCTTTATATTTTTTATATCTAGTATACGTTTTGGGCTCATGGTTAGGATGAACTTCATATATAACATCCTGAGTGTATAGCATTCTATATTAAGTTGGTGGTCATTTAAGTTCAAACACATTCTAAAAGAAAATCTTTCGGGGCATCTGGATGGCTCAGTGATTTGGTGTCTGCCTTTGGCTCAGGTTGTGATCCTGGGGCCCTGGGATGGAGTCCTTCATGAGGATCCCTGCAGGGAGCTGCCTTCTCCCTGTGTCTACGTCTCTGCCTTTCTCTGTGTCTCTTATGAATAAATAAAATCTTTAAAAAAGAAAATCTTTCTTTTTCTTTCTACTCCACTTTTATATATATGCTATCATATTTTACGTCTTTTTATTCCTAATTTTCATATGTCTAATTATGGCTTTTTATTTTCCACTTTTAGAAGTCCTTTTAATATTTGTTGTAAGGCTGGTTTAGTGGTGATAAACTTCTTTGATCTTTTAGCTTGGAAACTCTTCATCTCTCCTTCAAATCTAAATGATAAATTTGCTGGGTAGAGTGTTCTTGGTTGTAGTTGTTTTTTTTTTTTTTTTTTCTGTTCATCATTTTTAATATATCATGCCACTTTCTTCTGGCCTGTAAAATTTCTACTGAAAAATCAGTTGATAGCCTTATAGGTTTTCCCTTGTAGGTAACTTTTTACCTCTCTACTGCTGTTTTTAAAATTTTCTATTTATTTTTAATCTTTGATGTTTTAATTATTGTGTATCATGTTGTGGTCCTCCTTGGGTTCATCTTGTTTGACACTTTCTATTGTCTTGAACCTGGATGTCTATTTCTTTCCCTAAGTTAGGGGAGTTTTCAGCTATTATTTCTTCAAATAAGTTTTACTCCTCTTTTTCTCTTCTTCTTCTGAGGCCCCTGTAATGCTAATATTTATCCAATCGATTTTGTTCAAGGGATCTCTTAGCCTATATTTAAAAAATTTTTTGCTGTTTATCTTTAGTCCTTTCCATTACACTGTCTTCCAGATACCAGATATACTCTTTTGTATTTGCTAGTTTACTGTTGATTCCCTCTAGTGTTTTTTTTAAATTTTAGTTATTGTATTCTTTAACTATGTTTTTTTAAATATTTTCTGTCTCTTTATTGAAGGTCTCATTGAGTTATATACCTTTTTCACCAGCCCAGCATTTTTATGATTAATTATTTTAGATTTTTTATCAGACATATTTTTTATTTCCCACTTCATCTGGTTTCTGAGGTTTTTTCTTTTTCTTTCTTTTGAAGCATATTCCCCTATCTCCCTTTTTTTACTTGACTTTCTGTGTTTCTATAGATTAGATGGAACACCTACTTCTAAACTTGAGGGAATGGTGTTGTATATGGTCATCTACTATATGGATTGTGCACCTGATGAATTTTCTGGCTGACTGGAACTATGACTGGCATGGGTTGGAGGTCCTGGAGCTTTCCACACATTAGGCAGCCTTGTAGGACAGCTAAAGCTCAGTGGACACAAATTGATGTGGTTCCTGTTACCCCACACAGCAGGTTCCCTGACAGGATAGCTAAGGCTAAAGTGGGTACAAGCTGGGGATATCACAAAGGTCTATATACAGAATACCCTTTGGCAGTATAGCTCAAATTTAGATGGGTTTTATCTAGAGCACCCTAGGGCCCTCCACACAGAGGGTGCCCTGGCAGAGTTCTTAGTGCTGAAGTGGCATGTGGGCTGGGAGGTCCAGAGGCTTTCCACACAGTGGACAACCTTGGCAGGACAGCTAAAGCTGAGATTGGTGCATGTCAGAGGGTCCCAGTTCCTAAGCACTGAGGGTAACCTGGAAGGACAGGTGAAGGTAAAATGAGTGAATATTGGGTGATCTGGGGTGTCCTGTATTGAGGGTGCCCTGGCAGGGCCACTGAAGAAGAGGTGGTGTGCAGGCCAGGAGGCTTTTTGGTTCTTTATGCATAGGGTACACTGGCAGGACAGCTTAAGGTGAAATGAGTGCTAGCCAGGGGATTTGGTGGCTCTCTGCATAGCAGACATGCTGTCAAGGTAGCTAAACCTGAAGTGGAAAGGGAGGTAGGTGGGGGGATGGGGTGACTGGGTGATGGGCACTGAGGGGAGCACTTGACGGGATGAGCACTGGGTGTTATGCTATACGCTGGCAAATTGAACTCCAATAAAAATATACAAAAAATAAAAACAAATACTTTTCCAGCAAGAAAAAATACTTTAAATGGATGTAGGCTAGAGTTTTTTGGTGTTCTATGTGCTGAGGGAACCCTGGCAAGTCAGGTAAAGCTAGTATTGGTGAAAATAGGGGTTTGGGGTCAATCTGTATAGGGGGTCCCCTGGTAGGGTGACTAGAGCTGAGGCAGTGTGTGAGCCAGAGGTCCCTGAACTCTCTGCTCAGATTTTGCCCTGGCAACATCACTAAAACTAAAGTCAATGCAGGTTGTGGGGTTGTATGCATAGAGGGCATCTCTGCGGGATAGCTGAAACTAAAGTGGATATAAACAGGGGTGTTCTGGTATTCTCTGCATACACGGTTCCCTGAATGAGCAGTTGAGGCCAAGGTAGGATACAGACTGGGAAGTCCTGGACTGCTTCATGCAGGACACCTAAATTTAAAGTGATTACATACTGATATGGTCTAATTTCTTTGTGTAAAATGTGTCCTAGCAGGAAGATAAAGCTGAAGTGGTTGGAAGCTGGGTTTTTCCAGGGCTCCCCACAATGAGTATGAGCTGGCTGGATAGCTGAAGATGAATTGGGTACAAGCCATGGTGTCTGAATGTGTGTTTTGCACAAGGGGTGCCCTGGCTGGGTGGCTAGAGTTGAGGCCACTGTAGGTGGAAGTGTTCTGGGGCATTCTGTGCAGGAGGTGCCCTAGTAGGGTGACTGAAACTGATGCAGGCATGAGTTGAGGGTTCCTGGTGGGACACTCTGCTGGGCTGCTGGATCTGAAGCAGACATCAACCAGGGGTTTCTGGTATTCTGTATCAAGAGTGCCCTAATCAACCACTTGAAGCCAAAGTGGTATGGGCCTGAAATGTTCTGGGGTCCTTTGCTCTTGTGTCACTTTGGCATGAAGGGTGGTGGTGTAGTGAGCTCTAAGCAGGGTGTTCCATATGCCCTGCCCTGTAGCTGCCTTGGTGGGTTGGCTGGAGCTGATGTGGGCTAGGGCCCCAGGGCTCACTGAGGTGGCAGGCTGTAGAGAATCTAGACTACTCATTGATATGTGCTTTCAAGGTAGGTGGGGACCATTTGTTGCATCTGTCAGCCCCTCCTACCTGGAGAGGGTTCTAGCATCTCTTCTAAATGGCAGAGTTCTAGGGCTGGCTCTTTTATATGCTAACTGCTCTTTTAAATTGCAGCATTTCTTCTGTGCCCCAGCATGAGCAGGGCTACAAGTGGGCTTGTGGGCCAGGGGCTCACTGAGGTGGCAAGCTGGTTGTGGTGACTGGACCTCACTCTGGTCTAAGCTTTTAAGGTGGAAGGGGAACATAAACCTGTCACTCTTCAGTGCCACTGTTCAGGAGAGTGTTCCTGCAGGTCCTTTGCTCTTTGGCAGCATTCTAGTGCTGTGTTGTAATCTAGTTGCTCTTTTGAAATCATGACTTTTTTCTGTGCCCAAGGATAGAGGAATCTTTTCCTGGTCCCTTATATATTCCTTTCCTAGCATCATGGGTAGAGGTTGTTCTCTTTGTTACCATATCTTTGTCTCTCTTGCTATTCTTTTTTGCTTTTTTCCTCAGTCTTTTCTTGCACAGAATCTGTTTAGTCAGCCCTCAGTTCTAGGTATTGTTCTATAAATAAGAGCAATTTGGTGTGTTTAATGTAAGAGGTAAATTCAGGGTCTTTCTACATTGCCATCTTAGACTGGATGGTAATTATTGATAAGTATATACTTATTACCATTTTGTTCGTTGTTTTCTGGCTGTTTTTGTAGTTTTTCCTGTTCTTTTCTCCTTCTTTTGTCTTCTTCCCATGTGGTTTGGTGATTTTCTTTACTGTTTCTTTATTCTTACTGTTGGATTTCTTTCTTATTTTCTTTTGTGAATATGCCATAGGTTTTTGCTTGTGGTCACCATGAGGTTCAGATATAACATTCTCCATATATAACAGTCTATTTGAAATTGATAGCATCTTAAGTTTGGGTGCATTCTAAAAACTCTGTATTTTTACTACCTCCCAACATATGTTCTGTTTTTTTTTCATATGTTCTGTTTTTTATGTCCTATTTACATCTTTTCGTTTTGTGTATCCTTTAACTCATTATTGTAGCTTTAGTTAATCTTACTTCTTTTGTCTTTTAGCTTTTGTACTAGTTCTCTAAGTAGTTAATCCACTACCTTTCCTATGTATAATTGCATTTACAAGTGAGGTTTTAACTTTTATATTTCCTTATGACTAGTTAGTGCCTTTTCTTTTTCAGCATCAATTAAATCCATTTAACATTTCTTATAAAGCTTGTTTAATGGTGATAAACTCCTTCGGTTTTTGCATGTGTGGAAGACTATCTCTCCTTCAGTTCTGAATAATAATCTTGCCAGGTAAAGGATTCTTGCTTGGAAGTTTTTTCCTTTTAGTGCTTTGAATATATTATGTTACTCTCTTTTTGGCCTGCAAAATTTCCACTAAAATTCAGCTTATAGTCTTATAGGAATTCCTTTGTATGTAATAAGTTATTTGTTTCTTGCTGCTTTTAATATGATTTTTGTCTTTAACTTTTGGGATTTTAATTACAATATTCCTTGATGTGGATCTCTTTGGGTTCATCTTGAGAGTATTCTGTGCTTTCTGGAAATGGAAATCTGTTTTTTCAAGTTTAGGGAAATTTTCAGGCATTATTGCTTTAAATAAGTTTTCTACCCCTTTCCCTCTCTCTTCTTCTGGTGCCCCTATGGTGCAAATGTTATTCTGCTTGATATTATCTTAATGGTAATAAACATAAGTTAATAGACATAAGTCTCATAAGCTATCTTCTTCTTTTTTTTGCTTCTTTGTCTATATGATTTCCACTGTTTGCCTTCCAGCTCACTGATCCATTCTACATCATCTGGTCTACTGTTGAACCCCTGTAGTGTATTTTTGTTTAAATATTGTATTTTTCAGCTCTATGACTTCTGTGTGGTACTTTTTAATGTTTTCTTTCTCTTTGTTGAGGTACTTACTGTGTTCATCTGTTCTTCTCCTTAGTCTGATGCGCATCTTTGTGATCATTATTACCTTGAACTCTTTATCTGGTAGATTACTTACCTTTGTTTCATTAAGGTGTTTTTGTGAAGTTTTATCTTCTTCTTTCATTTGGGACATATTACTCTGTCTCCTTGTTTTGCTTGACTCTGTTTCTATGTCTGAGGCAAAACTGCTATCTCTGCCAATCTTTAAAGAGTGGCTTTGTGTAGGAGATAAACTTTTTAATTCAATCTTGCCTAAGCCTGTGGTTGTTTCTCAAACCTTTATGATTGTCTAAGTAGCCTGATTTATTTTTCATCCCAGTTTTTGAGGGTATGTCAAGACCTGTCAGTGTTCCACAGGGAGAGATCTCAGACAGTGCCTAGTTTTAGGCTAATTATAAGTCAGATCATCAGACAGCAGCATTTAAGGTAGGTAAATATATATAATGTTATAGGCTTGCAGTCATAAACCCTGCTGACTTTTAGATCAGGAGGTCTAGAGGTGTCCCCTAGGCAACAGTTGTAAAAATTGTGGCTTTAGATATATGTATAAACTTTTTTTCTGGGAAGTATTAGTGAACTGTGGCAAGATCAAGGGAAGGTGCTAATATGGTGTCTCCCTTCCTTTGTTCCCTGTGGGTATCTCTGTACCCTCATGATACTTGGCAAACACGAAGCCTGCCCTTCAGGTTGAAGCCCCAGAGCAATAAAAAGGTCTTTTTCTTTTTTCTTTTTATTTTTTTTTCTTTTTTAAAAAAGATTTTATTTGTTTTAGAGAGAAAGAGACTATGAGTGGGTTGGGGGAGCAAAGGGGTAGGGGAAAGGGATAAACAGACTCCATGCTGAGTGTGGAGCCCATTGAGGGACATGATCCCACAATCCTGAGATCACATTCCCAGCTGAAACCAAAGTTAGACACTTAACTGCTTAACCAACTGAGCCACCCAGGTACCCCAGGCCTTTTTCAAATGAATACTGTGGGTAGTTTTCAGTCCACTGTTTGTATAGTGTCCTGAGGGCAGTGGTAGCCTGACAAGGACTATCTCTCTGATTGTTTCAGGTATGCAAGATTGAGAAATGCAATTCCTCAGATGTTCAAGGGGTGTCTCCTTTGTGGGCTGTGTGTGCCCAGTGGCTGTGGTGGAGTGGGCTATGGCTGCAGTGCATGGAAGCTGGGTGTTTGGCCAGCTTGGGTGAAGTGTGGTGGTTTGTGGCTGCAGTGTGCACGGGCAATGTGCTCAGCTACTTAAAAGCCAGCTTAATAAAAACATTATGTTTTTAAGAAAGGTTGGGTGATGGAACAGGACAGACAAGGTTATCTTGAATCACAGAGAAGCTTGAATGGTTTGCATTTTAACCATAGAGAGTAAGATTCTGAATTATGGAAGGGATGTGCATTTGTGAAATAATGGGTAATTCTACTTAAGGATTTTGGATGACTTTAAACCTAACTCTTTATCTCCTTTTTTTTTTGGAGGAGGAAACTGAGATGAAGGGAGGAGAAATAACTTCCCCAAGGGTTACCCAGCCAATTTATAGCATTAACATGGAGATAACGGAAGCTTTCTAATTGCTATTTCAATGTATTTTCTACTATATAATGAAAGTGAGAAAATGACAAAGGTACTTGCATTTTTAGGTATTACATGCTTATTTAAACATGAAGTAATTTGTTCAGATGAATTCCTTACTAATTGATGTTCAGGAGTAACTCCTGAAGGCTTTCAGGGTAACTAATGTCTGGTAGTGACTACTTTGATGAAAAGCAGTACCATAGGGCACTGTGTTCCTTTGCAACTAGAAGACCTTCTATACTGTGCCCACTGTGGGTGGCCCAGCTGGGGAGATGATTAAATTTAGACATTAGATGGGAGTGATCAAGTACCTCTCACCACCTGTTCAGTGGTTTTCTTTAATTTCCAAATGCTGCATTGGCTAGAATCCCTCTGTTTTAATTAATGGCTATTATGTGGCTGCTCAGTGAACTCCATTTCCAAAGGCCATCACTATTCATCACTGTTTTGAGTTAGATTAGATATATTTAGTATTGCTGGAGCTGCCATATTGATTGAGAAATCTAGAATGAAATTATGGGTGACAAGGCAAATGGTCATGCCTGTTTCAAATGCATGATTAATGTTTTCTTGAAGAAAGGAAACTGGAACTATTTCTGATGTACCTTGGGGGTTCTGGAGAACTTATCTCTTATGACATACTTTATTATCCTTCTGTCACTGAATTGCTCTGAATCTAAAAACTTTACTGCTCAAGAGGCTTAGAGTCAGACTTTGTTTCAAATCATTGTTCTACCATTTACTAACTGTAACTTTAGGCAATTGACTAAAATTATTGTTTTCTAAGCTGTGAAATGAGAATAATAATAGTATTGACATAATATGGTTTTGTAAGGTATCAAATGAGATGATATTTCTAAATGTGTGGTGATATAAGGTCAGTATGTTAAAATTGCCAGTATGATTATAGAGATAAATAAAACTGAAATCGAACAACTTTGTTTCAGTGACCCACATTTTCATAATAGTAAGATTAAGTTTATCCTACCAAAGAAAATAGACCCTTGAAAGAAAGAGATGATGGGTGGGTAAATTTAGATAGAATGTAAGAGATAAGTAATACAAGTCTTATTCAAAAGATATTGTCTGGAGAAAGTTTGGATATGGTATCTTATGGAGGCATTAGGTAGTCAGAAAGTATCATGAGGTCATATGTCATGAAGATTTGTGCCTAAAGGGAGATGAGTATAGAGAAGACATAACAAATTCTATTATAAAGGGCTTTTAAAAGTCTAATATATGTCCTATTTTGGGGAGACATCAAGAACACTAGACTGGTATTTATGAGACCTGACAACTAGTCCTGACTCTGTTATTCAGTAGTTTTGTGACTATATACAAGTCACTTGATATCTCTAGACCATAATCTCTTCATCTGTAAAATGAATGTTAGACTAGACCAGGAGTTGGTAAATATGTTTCACAGCTCAACTTTGTTCTTTTTTTTTGTAAAACCTGCAAGATAATAATGGCTTTTAAAAAGCTGTTTAAAAAAAGACAAATATTTGAGGTGGTCCTTAAAGCCTAAAATATTTGCTATCTAGCTCTTTACAAAGTTTGCCAATCCTCAGAATAAATGACCAGGTAGGTCCTTTACAATGTTGACAGTCTATTATTCTAGTCCTTGGTTGATTTATAATTGTTTGAATGGACAGAGCATGTTTTATTTCTCTTTCAACTTTCACATTTACACCAAAATTTGTATAATCCATCAAATAATATATAGTTAGAATTAAAAAGGCCTTTAGAGTTCATTTCATCCACTCCTTTACTTTCAGATGAAGAAATTGAGGGTCAGAGAAGTTACTGTATAACCATCTCTTAAGTTATTAGGGTCAGAACCAAGACCAAAACCTTTCTTATTTAATTTAATTTCTTATTAATCTTTTAATTTCTTATCTAGTCATTTTTATATTACATTCTCATAATTCAATAGCAGCAATTCATAGAGCTTAAGACTTTTTCATCCCCTCACTCTTTTACCCACCAAATCAACTCCTTTCATTTCTGGTGCCACTATATAAATATTGTTATCATCTCAATGGCTTACAAATATTGCTGTAAGAACATGACAGATATGAAAAACTAAATATTTAAATGAAGTTGCTATCATATTAATTTAAAAATTGTATTTATTCATGAGAGACACAGAGACACATAGGCAGAGGGAGAAGCAGGCTCCCTGAGGGGATCCTGATGTAGGACTCAATCCCAAGACCCTGGGATTATGACTTGAGCCAAGGGCAGATGCTCAACTACTGAGCCACTCAGATGCCCCTGTATCACATCACTTTTATAGCTAGCATTACAATATCTTATGATTTTGAGATAAAGTTTTGAACAGAGTAAGGCTAAAGAAAGCTCATGGACTTTGATGGTTAAAGATTGCTTTGGTATGTATTAATATACTCAAGTGATGTTTATACTGGCAAATAACAAGATAGCAAATATATATCATATTGAATTTTACATGGTGACAAAGAGAACAGATTTAGCTCACATGAACTTCTCTGAGATCTGAACACTTCTTGCCCTAGAGAAAATAGCCTGGTAGAAAAATTAAGGAGAGGTTAACCTGGAGGGAGGTATTGAGAGCATCTAAAGTCTCATCTTAAGTCACCATTTTTTGGCAGCCCTGGTGGCTCAGCAGTTTAGCGCCGCCTTCAGCCCAGGGTGTGATCCTAGAGACCCTGGATTGAGTCCCATGTCAGGCTCCCTGTATAGAGCCTGCTTCTCCCTCTGCTTGTGTCTCTGCCTCTCTTTCTGTGTGTCTCTCATGAATAAATAAATAAAATCTTTTTTTTAAAAAAAGTCACCATTTTCCTGTGAAACCACCAAATTTTATTCCTATTTTAGCTCTCTTTCTTCTTTGTTAGATGTCAATTTAATAGCTTTTGGGAGAACTACTGTGAGGCATATGTTCAAAATTCTAGCGATGTCACAAGTGAAATCATGTTACCTTCATAAGATTTTAAGGTTCTTGAAGGCAGAAACAATGCCTTCTTAATACTGTATCCCATAGCACATGCTTTCACTTAGTCCTTGTTTTATATTTGTTGAGTTGAAGTCCATGCAAGTGCAGTACAGAAGGCTTCCCCATAGGGCCTACCTCATTCCATCCATTAGAATTAGACAATTCTAATTCTCTTGAAAATTCCTGGAATACCTGCAACTCTCATTGATCCCTCCCCATCTTCATTTTTTGTCTTTTGCTCAAAAGAGTTGATATCTTGGTGCCTCATCTATAAAATGAAGGAGTTAGATGAGGTGATCACTCAGTGCTTTTTCTAGTTGTGTCATTTGGCGACTAGTTAGTCCCTTTCTAAGTATAAGATATTAGTCAATTTGTGAGCTAAATCTAGCCCAAATGTGTTTTTGTACTGCCTGCAATCAAAGAGTATTTTTTTCACATTTAAAGGTTTATATAAACAAAACAGTAAGAATATACAGTAGAGACCTATATGGTACACAAAGCCTGAATACTTACCATCTGGTCACAAGCAGGAAAAGTTTGCTGACCACTGGCATAAGGGAAATGACCACAGTCTCTCATCTCTGTCCATTTAACAGCTCCATCACCTAAGGTATATTTTGTCATTTTCTGTGCTTCAGTTTCTTTTTCTATAAAATGAGGATACAAGAATACCTACAAATATGGTTGTTGTGAAGATTAAATAAATTTATATTAAAAATTTTTAAAAGGTTCCTGCCATAGAATCCTTCTCAGTAAATATTAGCTGTTAGCATTTTGTATTTCCTTGTAAGAGGTAATCAGCTAGTTGAAGAGAAGGAGTTTATGGAGGGCAAGTAAGAGGACATTGAACTATGACATTTTAGAATTGGAATGGAACTCAAACACCATCTAATCAGCTCATTTTTATTAAAGATGGTATAACTGAGACACAGGGAAATCAAGTAGTTTGTCCAAAATCATATAGTTTTTGACCTGAGCTTGTACACTTTTCTTTTATCAGAGTCACATAATGATTCTTAACCCTAGATCTTGGATCATGGGCTCGTTTATTTTTATCTCTTTATTTTGAAATAAATTCAGACTTACAGAAAAGTTGCAAAAGTAGTACAAAAGTTTCCATGATACCCTTTACTCAGATTTCCCAAATGTTGACATTTTACTGTATTTGTTCTCTCTAAATCTTTCTCTCTTCCTGTACATAGGTACATAAAGACTTTTTTTTTCCCCTCAAACTGTTTGAAAGTAAGTTATGATGTCCATTTACCCCTAAAACTTCAGTTTGTGTTTACTAACATCAAGGGCAATCTCTTATATAACCACAGTACAATTATCAAAATAAAAAAAATACTGACACAGGATTATTTAATCTATAATCCTTATTCAGTGTTGCTGATTGTCTCACTAATGTCCGTTGTAATGAAAACATTTCTTGGTTGGTTCCTTGAGGCTACAAATTTAGTTTTTAATGGGGAACTTGTCCCCAGTAGTTTTTAAGATTCCCTAATGAACTGTCTTTCTAAACTCCTCAACATGCTGACTCCATGCTTTTTACGGACAGAGATGAATTTCCTTTGAAATATCTTTTTTTTTCTTTGTCTTCATCAATCCAAAGCGGTCAGCAAGATACAAGTAACATTTCCTTATAGGCTAGCGGAAGCCATTAGCAAAAGTGACATGTTCCTGGGTTCTTAAGTGGTTCTGTATAGTATGGTCCAACACTTAGATGAATGGTTATTCATATTTAAACCTCAGAGTGAAAATGAAGTAAGAATTTGGCACATTTTACTTCTGCTGGAAGCAGACAAAACTCATACAATCAAGACTTAAATCAAATCTGTTTTAGTTCCTTAGCAAACATGAGGCAGTACCAGTTCTTAGAACACTTTCAGAGGTTTGTCTGAGTCTGATGTAAATGGGGATGTCTAAGAGAAAGGCCCCCTTTTGCATATGTCTTTGATTTATCTTGTTTAGCCATATTCCAATTGGAAATATTTAAGTCTACTATTGTTTATTCAGACAAATGGGAAAAGTACACTTATGTCTTATTCTAGCATGGCCATGGGGGCCCATTATGAAGTGTCACATTATACTATAAACAGGTTCCTTTGATTTGTTGGGTAAAAACCTTTGAGAGGGGTTCTCAGTGCTCCAATGTTATTCTGAGTTAGCTTCACAAGGTACATCTTTCTAGTGGGGGTTCTTCTTGTCTTACAAATGCTATTTGTTTTACAATTATTTTTAAGCAAAATAAGCTAAGATATTGCTGCTTTTCTTTTTTTTATCTCCTTGGTTTGTTTTTTTTTATAATAAATTTATTTTTTATTGGTGTTCAATTTGCCAACTTACAGGATATTGCTGCTTTTCAAGAAGCCTTTCAATCATTAGTATTTGGTACTTCTTTGCTCAGTACCTGGTATTTTCTGCTCTTTTTAAAAAACAAACAAACCTTTTTTTTTTTTGTAAAATATAATAGACGCAAAATCCAGAGCTCATGTAAACGCTCACATGTAACTACCACAAAGTTCATACCAAGAGATTAAAGACCACCATGCTCTCCAGAAGCGACCTTGCACTCTTTCCAATAACTCATTCCTCCTTACAGATGACCATTCCTTAATTTTCTTTATAGTTTTACCATCTGAATTTTATAATCCTAAAGTCTATAGTATTGCCTATTTTGGACTCTATATAAATGGAATTATATATTATATATTCTTTAGTGTCTTTTTTTCCTCAATAGTATGTTTTTGAGATTCATTCATGTTGTGTGTGTAGTTTGTTCTTTTTTGTTTTTTTGGTGAGTATACCACATTCTCCTACAGTAAGTAGATATTGACTTCCTTCCGTCTTTAGCTATTATCAATAATGCTTCTGTTGTATAAGTGCATGCATTTCTATAATACACATACTTAAGTGTGAGAATTATGGGGTCGTGGGTAGGGCCATTATATCCTGGTTTGCTTAATTCCGTTCTTGTTAATACCCAAGACAGGTATCTTAGCTGCTGTTCTTGCAGCATAGCCTTCTATTCCTAGGTCTGTTGGGAAAGATAAGAAAGCTATTCAGGCATCAATTAGATGCAGTAAGGAAACCAAAACAGTTTGGCCAGACTGAATAGTGAATTGCGGTAACAATTAAAGGATGTTACTGAAGAGAGAATTTCTCTGGAGGTTTCAACTGGAACAGCTTTGACCATTCTCTCATCTATAAGCCAATTGCTATAAATTGCGAATATACCCATTCTTAAGCAGTTTTGGTTTCAAGACAATTTGGAGACCTAAACATTTAGCCTAATGCTTAATTCAACATTAAATTTTATGATTCTATTTTGCCTATATGTTCACCTCCACTTAAGTATCTTTTATTTTTAATTTCACAATAAAAGGGTCAGGATGAAAAAAATCCTATTGTCCTATAATTATTTTTAGTACCCCATTTCATTCTCAAAATCTCTTTGAATGATGAACTAGGACATCATAATCATGGGATATATTTTGAAGGTTCAAATTTAAGATAGATAATGCCAAGTGATTTTTCAACGTAGTTATACCAATTTACATCCATTACCAGTAATGTGATATTTTCTGTTGCTCCTCATCTTCAATGCATGTTTCATTCAGTCTTTTTAATTTTAGCTCTTCTGGTGTGTATGTGGCAGTATTTCATTATGATTTTAATTTTAATTTCCTTGATTACAATTGAGATTGAGTACTTTTTCAAACATTTATTAGCTATTTGGATTTTTGCTTTGTGTTTGTGTAGTGAGAATTATTTGAGTTCTGTCACTTTTGCTTTGTATATTAATGACTGTATTATTATTTAGACTTGTTATATTACTTGTTATTGTTCTTATCTGTAATGTTGTTCTTTGCATAAACATCTATTGTGTTTGCTGAAAATAAAGCTATATCTACTTCCTAGGTTATTGTTTGAATACTATATCTTTTCTAATCATTTTACTTTTCATTAGTTCTGTATCTTTATGTTTTGGGTATGCATCTTGTACATAGTATATAAGTGTTTTAATACAGTCTATGAGTCTTTTTCTTTTAATTGATATGTTGAACTCATTGACAAGTAACTGTAAAAACTGATACATTTGGATTTAAATCCATTATCTTACCGTATGCTTTTTTATTTATTTTTCCTGTTGTATTTTCAATTTTCCTTCATTCTTAAACATACTTTGTGTTGATTGATTTCTTTATTCTTATTTTCCCTTGGTATTTATATATTATTTTGTTATTCTATAGATAATTAACTTAGAAATTATAACATTCAACCTTGACTTACTTTACTGTAGTAAGGATAATTACCTTGAGATTTATCCTCTTAAAAATGTAAGTGTACATCATTATTGACTATCAGTACAATTTTGTGCAGATTTCTAGAGACTATTCATCTTGCTTGGCTAAAATTTTATGTCCATTGACTAGTAACTTCCCATTTATCCCTGCCTTCAGTCACTGGGAACCATTGCACTCTTTTATCAGAGTCACATAATTTATTCCTAAGTATTTTATTGTTTTTAATGCTATTTTAAATGGAATTATTTCTTCCTCTGTGAGATTTCTGTTCATGTCTTTTGCCCATTTCATGATTGGATTGTTTGTTTCTTTGGTGTTGAGTTTAATAAGTTCTTTATAGATCTTGGAAACTAGCCCTTTATCGGATATGTCATTTGCAAATATCTTCTCCCATTCTGTAGGTTGTCTTTGAGTTTTGTTGACTGTATCCTTTGCTGTGCAAAAGCTTCTTATCTTGATGAAGTCCCAATAGTTCATTTTTGCTTTTGTTTCTTTTGCCTTCGTGGATGTATCTTGCAAGAAGTTACTATGGCCGAGTTCAAAAAGGGTGTTGCCCGTGTTCTTCTCTAGGATTTTGATGGAATCTTGTCTCACATTTAGATCTTTCATCCATTTTGAGTTTATCTTTGTGTATGGTGAAAAGAAGTGGTCTAGTTTCATTCTTCTGCATGTGGATGTCCAATTTTCCCAGCACCATTTATTGAAGAGACTGTCTTTCTTCCAATGGATAGTCTTTCCTCCTTTATCGAATATTAGTTGACCATAAAGTTCAGGGTCCACTTCTGGATTCTCTATTCTGTTCCATTGATCTATGCGTCTGTTTTTGTGCCAGTACCACACTGTCTTGATGACCACAGCTTTGTAGTACAACCTGAAATCTAGCATTGTGATGCCCCCAGATATGGCCAACATGCATATGAGAAAATGCTCTGCATCACTTGCCATCAGGGAAATACAAATCAAAACCACAATGAGATACCCCCTCACACCAGTGAGAATGGGGCAAATTAACAAGGCAGGAAACAACAAATGTTGGAGAGGATGCGGAGAAAAGGGAACCCTCTTACACTGCTGGTGGGAATGTGAACTGGTGCAGCCACTCTGGAAAACTGTGTGGAGGTTCCTCAAACAGTTAAAAATATACCTGCCCTAAGACCCAGCAATTGCACTGTTGGGGATTTACCCCAAAGATACAAATGCAATGAAATGCCGGGACACCTGCACCCAGATGTTTATAGCAGCAATGGCCACGATAGCCAAACTGTGGAAGGAGCCTCGGTGTCCAACGAAAGATGAATGGATAAAGAAGATGTGGTTTATGTATACAATGGAATATTACTCAGCTATTAGAAATGACAAATACCCACCATTTGCTTCAATGTGGATGGAACTGGAGGGTATTATGCTGAGTGAAGTAAGTCAGTCGGTGAAGGACAAACATTATATGTTCTCATTCATTTGGGGAATATAAATAATAGTGAAAGGGAATATAAGGGAAGGGAGAAGAAATGTGTGGGAAATATCAGAAAGGGAGACTGAACGTAAAGACTGCTAACTCTGGGAAACAAACTAGGGGTGGTGGAAGGGGAGAAGGGCGGGGGGTGGGAGTGAATGGGTGACGGGCACTGGGGGTTATTCTGTATGTTAGTAAATTGAACACCAATAAAATATAAATTTAAAAAATAAAAAAAATAAATGGAATTATTTTCTATATTTCTTTTTCAGATAGTTGTTAGTATATAGAAACACAAATGATTTTATATGTTGATTTTGTATCCTGCGACGTTACTGACTTTATTAGTTCTAACAGTTTTTTGATGACATCTTTTTGGGTTTTCTAATATATAAGATCATGTTACCTACAAACAGATAATTTTAATTCTTTCTTTCTAGGTTTGGATACCATTTATTTCTTTTTTTTCTTGCCTAATTCCTCTGGATTGGACTTCTAGTACTATGTTGAATCATAATGTTGAGAGTAGGCACCTTTCTTTAGTTCCTGATGTTAGAACACTTTCAATCTTTTACCACTGAATACAATGCAGGCTGTGGGCTTGCTATATATGGTTTTTATTACGTTGTGTTTCTTCAATACCAATTTTGTTGAGATTTTATCATGAAAAAATGTTGAAGTTTGTCATATGTTTTTTCTGCATCTATTGAGATGATCATATGATTTTTGGCTTTGATTATGTTAATGTGTTATATAACATTTATTGATTTACATATGTTGAAATATGTGTGTACCTGAGGGATAAATATCAGTTGATCATGGTGTATAATCCTGTTAATGTGCTGATGAATTCAGTTAGCTATTTTGTTGAGGAATTTTGTATCTGTATTCATCAGGGATATTAGCCTGCAGTTTTCATTTCCTGTAGTGTTCTTTTTAAAAAAAAAAAATTATTTAGGGCATCCCCGGTGGCGCAGCGGTTTAGCGCCGCCTGCAGCCCGGGGTGTGATCCTGGAGACCCTGGATCGAGTCCCACATCGGGCTTCCTGCATGGAGCCTGCTTCTCCCTCTGC
This sequence comes from Canis lupus dingo, assembly GCF_003254725.2. Taxonomy (NCBI): domain Eukaryota; kingdom Metazoa; phylum Chordata; class Mammalia; order Carnivora; family Canidae; genus Canis; species Canis lupus. Next base: position 100,577,523 of record NC_064281.1, on the reverse strand, counting down.
CTGTGTCTCTGCCTCTCTCTCGCTCTCTCTTAATGAATAAATAAATAAATCTTAAAAAAAAATAAATAAAAAAAAATAAAAAAATTATTTATTTGAGGGAGGGAGCAAGAGAGGAAGCATGAGCAGGAGAGGGATCAGAGGGCAGGGTAGAAGCAGACTCCCCACTGAACAGGGAGCTGGACATGGGGCTCTATCCCTGGACTCCAGGATCATGACCTGTGTCAAAGGCTTAACCAACTGAGCTACCCAGGTACCCCTCCTGTAGTGTTCTTATCTGACTTTGGTAGGTAGGTAATGTTGGTCTCATAAAATGATTTTGGAAGTGTTTCTTCCTCTGTAAATTTTTGGAAGAGTTTTAAGAAGGATTCACATTAACTTTTCTTTGAATGTTTGGTAGAATTTACCCATGATCCCATCTGCTCTTGGGCTTTTCTTTGTTGAGAGGTTTTGGATTATTTCTTCAATCTCTTATTACTGACCTGTTCAGATTTTCTATTTTCTATTTCTTGATGGTTCAGTCTTAGTAAGTTGTATGTTTATAGGAATTTATCCATTTCTTTTAAGTTCTCTAATATATTGCCATATAATTATTCATAGTAGTCTCATGATTCTTTTTAAATTTACTAGTTATAATGTCTCTTTCATTTCTAATTTAATGAATTTTCTCATTTTGTTTATTAGTCTAGCTAACAGTTTGTTAATATTGTTTTACTTTTCAAAAACAAGGTCTTTGTTTCATGGATCTTTTTTATTGTTTTTCTGGTTTCTATTTTATTTATTTCTACTCTGATTTTTGTTATTTCCCTCCTTCTGCTAACTTGGGCATAGTTTATTCTTCTTTTCCAGTTTCTTACTATGAATTTAGGTTATTTATTTGTAATCTTTCTTTTTTAAGGTAGATGTTTATCTCAATAAAATTCTCTTAGAACTGTACCCCATAAGTTTTGGTATATTGTATTTCAATTTTTGTTTGTATCATGATCTTTGGTGATTTCTGTTTTGATTTCTTCTCTTTTATAAGATTTACTTTTTTATTTTAGAGAGAGAAAGACAGCATGCTTAGGAGTGGGGGGAGGGACAAAGGAAGAGGGAGAAGGAGAGAAGCAGACTCTCTGCAGAGTATGGAACCTGATGTGGAGCTTGATTCGAGGACCCTGAGATGATGACCTGAGCTAAGATCATGACCTGAGCTAAAATCAAGAGTCAGGGGCTTAACTAACTGAGCTATCCAGGTATCCCTTGATTTCTTCTTTTATGCACTACTTATTTAGTTCTGTATTGTTTAATTTCCACCTACTTGTGAATTTTCCAGTTTCTCTCCTATTACTGATTCCTAGTTTCATACCTTTGTGGTCAGATGACCTGAGCTAAGATCATGACCTGAGCTAAAATCAAGAGTCAGGGGCTTAACTAACTGAGCTATCCAGGTATCCCTTGATTTCTTCTTTTATGCACTACTTATTTAGTTCTGTATTGTTTAATTTCCACCTACTTGTGAATTTTCCAGTTTCTCTCCTATTACTGATTCCTAGTTTCATACCTTTGTGGTCAGAAGAGATACTTGGTATGATTTCAGTATTCTTAAATTTGCTGAGACTTGTTATGTGATCAAACATATGCTCTATCTTAGAGGACGTTCCATATGTATTTGAGAATAATGTGCATTCTATTGCTGTTGTATGGAATGTTCTATAGATGTCTATTATGCTCATTTGGTCTAAAATGTAGTTCTAGTCCAATATTTTTTTAAATTTTATTTCTGGATGGATCTATACAGGGTTCTAGATGAGGTATTGAAGTCCCATACTATAATTATATTGTTGTTTATTTCTTTTGTAATTTACTCAGTATCTTTAAGTGCTCCAATTTGGGTATATATATCTATTTTTTCAATTGTTACATTCTCTTGATTAATTGACTTCTTTTTCACTATATAATGACCTTCTTTTTGTCTTACAGTTTTTTTTTAATTTTTATTTATGATAGTCACACAGAGAGAGAGAGAGGCAGAGACATAGGCAGAGGGAGAAGCAGGCTCCATGCACCGGGAGCCCGACGTGGGATTCGATCCTGGGTCTCCAGGATCGCGCCCTGGGCCAAAGGCAGGCGCTAAACCGCTGCGCCACCCAGGGATCCCTGTCTTACAGTTTTTTACTTAAAGTATTTTGTCTCATAAGAATAGCTGTCTTTGTTCTCATTTGGTTTCCATTTGCATGGAATATCTTTTCCATCCCTTCATTTGAAGCCTATGTTATGTCCTTAAAGTTGAAATTAGTCTCGTATATGCAGCACTTAATTAGATCTTATTTTTTTGTTTTGTTTTGTTTTTTCCTTAGTACATTCAGCCATGCCTTTTGACTAGAAAATTTATTCTATTTACATTTAAAGTAATTATTTATATCTAAGGACTTACTAATGATATTTTATTGTTTTCTAGCTATTTTGTAGTTTGTTTGTTTTTTTTCTTTCTGAATTGATGATTTTCCATAGAAGTGTGCTTTTATTGCTTTCTTTTTTCTTTTTTTGTATCTATTATAGGTTTTTGTTTTGAGGTTTCCATGAGGCTTACAAACATAAAATATCTTATACATTTAACTGAGCTAATAACAACTTCAATTGCACTAAAAAACCTTACCCTTTTATTACTCCTTCAGCACTTTTTTTGTTTTTGATGCACAATTTACATCTTTTTATATTGTATATCCATTAACACATTATTTTACCTATAGTTGTTTTTAATACTTTTGTCCTATAACCTTTATACTAGGATTAAGTGATTAACACAAACCATAGTATGATATTGGAGTATTCTGAATTCAATTATATACTAATTTTTACCAGTGTGTTTTATATTTTTATATTTTTCATGTTACTACTATTTTCCTTTCATTTCAGCTTGAAGAACTCCTATTATCATTTTCTTATAAGTCAGGTAATGAACTCCTTCAGATTTTGTTTGAGAAATTCTTTATCTCACCTTTATTTCTGGACAATTTTGCTGGGTAAAGTATTTTTGGTTGGCAGCTTCAACACTTCAAATATATCAAAGCAGTCTTTCCTAGCCTGCAAGATTTACTGAGAAATTCAACAATAGCCTTATGGATGTTCCCTTGTATATGAGGGATTTTTTTCTCCTGCTGCCTTAAAAAGTCTCATTGTCTTTGTTTTTAGCTGGTTTCATTGTAATGTGTCCTGGAGATCTTTTTCATTTGAAGATTTATGGTGACCTCTAGGGGTTTAATGAATTTAGATGTCCATATCTCCTCTGATTTTGGAAGTTCTCAGCCATTATTTCTTTAAATGTTCCTCTTTTCTACCTCACTTCTCTTTCTGAGACTCCAATAAAGCATAGGTTGTTTATTTTATTTTATTTTATTTTATTTTATTTTTTAATTTTTTAAGGTTATTTATTTTAAAGGTATCCCATTCATGTAGGTTTCCTTTGGCCTTTTTTGTTATTTGTTCTTTGTTTTCCTCTGATAGAATAATGTCAGATGTCCTGTCTTGAACTTCATAGAATCCTTCTTTGCTTGATCCATCTTTTTTGTTTTCTTTCTGGGATTCAGCTTTTACATGTGTTAGCTTTCCTTGTGTGTTCTTTATATCTCTTCTCTTATTTGCTTTCCATTTTATCTTTCAATTTGTCTCCTGGAAAGGGTTTTTTAGGATACATTTTCCATTTCATTAATTTATTTTCATCTGTTAAGCTCATACACTGCATCTGTGTATGTATTAGTTATTAGTTCTAGAATTTCTACTTGATTTTTTTCAAGCTTTCGTTGTTTTTAAAAAAATAATTTATTATAATTGTCATTTTTTGTGGTGAGAACACTTGAGATCTACTCTTTTATCTAATTTAATGGTAACAGAAAGTAGAATGGTGGTTACCAGAGGCTGGTGGATGGGGGAAAATGGAAGAAGTTGATTAAAGGGTTCAGACTTTCAGTTATAAGATGAAGAAGTTCCAGAGATCTAACGTACAGCATGATGACTAAACTTAATAGATGGGTGATAAGTATTAAGGAGGCCACTTGTTATGATGAGCACTGGGTATTGTATATAAGTGATGAGTCATTGTTTTATACTCTAGAAACCAATATTGTGCTGTATGTTAGCTACCTAAAATTTAAATACCAAATAATAATGTATACTTTTTATGATGTCAAATTCCTTGCTAAAAGATTCAAGTTGAGTGTTTATTCACATGAGAATATTTTTTACCGAAAGATTTTATTTATTCATGAGAGACACAGAGAGAGACAGAGAGAGGCAGAGACACAGGCAAAGGAAGAAGCAGGCTCCATGCAGGGAGCTTGATGTAGGACTCGAACCTGGGTCTCCAGGATCACACCCTGGGCTGAAGGCAGCACTAAACTGCTAAACCACCCAGGCTGCCCTCACATGAGAATATTAAGCATATTTGTGTTGCACTTTTAATCTTATGTTCTATAAGTTTTGTGAATTTCCTTTTCTATCTGTTGTTTGTGCTGTTTTTCTTTTATGTTGTAATGTCTCTTTTGTGCCTGGTTATCTTTGATGGTTTGCTAGACATTGTATTTTTCAAAAGTTTTAGAATAGTTTTTAACTTTATGGAGAAATTACAAAGATAACATAGTGTTCCTCTATATCCTGTATCTACTATCTCCTATGTTAATATTTTTAATATGATATGTCTGTCACAATTAATGAATCAATTATTGATGCATTATTAACTAATGTCCATACTTTATTTAAACTTTCTTTGTTGTTACCTAATTTCCTTTATCTGTTCCAGCACCCTATCTAGGGTACCATGTTACATTTACTTGTAATGCATCTTTAGGCTCTTATTGGCTGTGACAGTTTCTCAGGCTTTCCTTCCTTTCATGACCTTGACGACTTTGAGGACTACTAGTCAGGCAACTTGTAGAATGCTCATTAGTTAGGATTTGTCTGGATTATGCTATCATGTGGTTTAGATATAGTTATCATAAAAATATCATACTAATTTTGAGGTAAGAAATGATTCTTCAAACAGCTATTATATGAATGAAAGCAAGTCTATCACAAAGAATTAGCAGTTTGTCTGAGGGAGTCAAATTGTGAATAGAAGATGATGATTTTCAGTGGCTATTCTATTTTATTGGATATTTTACTAAATGATACACGTCTTCACATAAGGTGTAGCATTTACCAAGGGGGTCAGTGCTAAAGTTCCTTTCACATGATCAAAATGAGATATAGATATTTGAAGAACAACACTTAAAATTATCAGAAATGGAAGTAAAATCACAAAATACATGATATTTAAGTAGCAACGGTTTTGTGTTGTTATATCTGTGGATAGTGCCATCATTAACTGCTTCTTCAATTGGAGGAACCATTTTGAAATAATATATAGTCAAATATAAGTGTGTTCAATAATAGTAACATTATGGCTAAAGTTAGAATTATGGATAACTGGAAAATATTCAGTATTCAGTATTTTTGGAAAGCCAGTACGTTTTGTATTGAATGAATCTATAGGTGATAATAACTCTCTTTAGCCTCAAGCTTACATTTTCCAACTAATTCTTGAACTAGGACCCTTTCCTGTATCATTTGGGATAACCATTTTCAAAATTTAGGAGCATTAAACTTTTTAAAACTCCAGCCTCTGTTAAAGGAGTTAACCTGAGGAAAAAAGGCCTTCCTGCTATAAGCATTCAAAATGGTGAGGTGATTATAGGCCAGTTTCTCAGAAAAGGAGTTTTTTTATGAAAGAGGATAATGGCATATGAAATTGATGATGCCAATTGAAAAGAAAGAAAGTGGTAATATGATATCAACAAAACACCAAATTAAAACTTAGGAAAACAAAGGATGACAAACTGAGGGGCAAACTACCATCTAACTATGATGGGATCAGCTAGGGTCTCTCAAGCATTTTATTGCTGTACCTCAGCTCATTGTGACCCTCAGGAGGAATAATGACTTTTCCATGACACAGTCAGTGTCCTGTGGTATCCCTGATTTTCTTCATTACATAATTATGACCAAAAACCTATCTCTTCTAAGGGCAGGTTCTAATTTATCAAAGATAAGCAATGCTAGGTAAATGACAGGTCCTATAAAGGAATGGTAAAATTTTATATTTACCACAGTAAAAGCAGATACTTATTTTTTAAAATGCCCATTATAGTTCTTGAACATGGAAGAGAATTCAGAGATGCTGCGTACCAATACAACATTAACCAAACTGAGTTATTAAGCTGATAGCTGCTGGAATTTTGGGGCTTTTGGGGGGATCATGAACACTGGATTGTTAAAAAAGATATTTGGTAGTGTTGGTAGTTATAATCAAGCTGGTTAATGAAGCCTTATTTCCCCATGCTATTACTATATGCATCCTATTTCGTGAGCCATCAGCTTCTGTTCCTCACCTTTTATGTCCTTATCAATCAAGAGTTAGTCAACAACATTGATGGGACTCTTTAAAAGCATCATTATATTAACCACCTTCATTTCACAGCTTTATATTTGGCCAGACACTTTGCTATTCCTTATCTCATTTGATCCTCAGCATAATACAGAGAAGTATGTTTGACAGAGACTATTTTTTAAATATTTTATTTATTATTCATGAGGCACACACACACACACACACACAGAGAGAGAGAGAGAGAGAGAGAGAGAGAGAGAGAGGCAGAGACACAGGCAGAGGGAGAAGCTCCATGCAGGGAGTCCGACGTGGGACTTGATCCTGGGTCTCCAGGATCAGGTCCTGGGCTGAAGGTGGCACTAAACCGCTCAGCCACCTGGGCTGCCCAGAGACTATTTTTCTTTGTTTAAATGTAGGCTCAGAAAAAAGTTCGATGACTTATGCAAAATTGTATAACTAGTGAGTGGCAGCAATTGGACTATATATCTCCTGACATCTATTTCTGTTCTCTTCCTGCCACACTACGCTTTCATTTTTAAAGTTCTTGCTACTTTGATTCTTCATTTATTATATTTCTTTCTTCTTGTCTTCTTTATAATTTCTCTATTGCTAAGACAGAAACCAAAGCCATATTAGAGATTGGTCTTTTTAAATAACATGGAAATCCCTTGCAAGATGAGTTGCTAAGTTTAACACTGAATTTATGGCTAGATAGAATGGATAAATTACACTATTTACATACATTCATACCTGTATTAATGGATTCCTGATCTCTTGAACTCCAGTCTTTTCCTCCCTTTTCCTTGTTGTTCTGTGTGTATTTGTATGTACAGAAGAGAAAAGACAGTTGGAGAAAGACCAATTTATTACTGTAGATGATTAGGGGATTTTGGATTCCATCTCTTTGAGAGTTAGATATCTTAAAGATTATTAGCTACCATGTATTAATCACCTACTATGTGGCAAACACTGTATTAGGTTTTTGTATATAAAGAACAGTGTGATATTCTAGTTGCAAGGGGCATTCTTCATCCCAGTATTACTCTGACATTTAGGTAACTTCTTTGAAAAGTAGCCTATATTCTTTTAATTAATAATCTCTATAAGAGGTACATTTTTAACAACTAGGCAATCTGAGATTTTTCTTCAGTTATATCAACTTGCTTGTTTGTTGTCTGAAATCAGTACTATGCAGAGGGCTGAGCCTAGATAGGTCAGTGCACATTCCATGAAGCCTGAAGATGACTTCCTTTCCAGCTACAGGAGAAAATGTTTTATATCATTGCCAAAGACATAGAACTTGATTCTTTTGTTTTTTTCTTTTTTTTTTTATTTATTTATTTATTTATTTATTTATTTTTATTGGTGTTCAATTTACTAACATACAGAATAACACCCAGTGCCCGTGTTTTTTTCCCCTGAGTGACTAATGCCAGGCTTGATGGAAGATCTGGGCAACACACCTTGGAAAACCAGGATAGAATAGAGACCCTGAGTATTTTACAGACCTGGAATATAGCAGAGAGTAGCACTTAAAGGGAGATAGGAAGGTAGGGAAGACACATTTTGATTCCATACATTTTTTTAGAGTCAGTCTCAACTAGAAAAACTGTAGTGCCTTAATTACAGAAGCTGTGAAGAGGATTTCCAAATTTAGGAGAACTAGAATTTCTCCCATATTCACAAAAGTGTATGCTTAGAATCTAACAGGATGAGGCAACATAAAAGGGATGGCCCTACCTTTTATGATATATGACATAAATGAATAGTTTGATTTAATTAAAAATGCTAAAGTTGGTATAACCAATTGAATGATATTGTCATTTACACAAATCCCTTGCAGTACTAAATCTTATTATAATAAGGCTGTCAGAGTTCTCACCATTGCTGAAACTCAGCCTTGGGAATTGCCTTCTGATACTGTGACACAACTTTTTAAATATCCTCCTTTGTGAAAAACCTTATTCTTTAAGGATATATTTAAATATTATACATAAATAAAAGCCATTTAAATGCAAACTTTATGAATAATATATCTGATTAAACTGAATAAATGCCACTTGTGAGTCAATAAAACATGACTTGTGTGCTTATAAAATGGTGCTGAAGTCTCTTTACTAGGCATATTTTAAAAAACAATACTTTGAATGACATTTTTGCAACAAGCTACAGCCTCCCAGTCTGGTCACTTTGAAAGATACCATCCCTATTTGAGAATATTAGTCTTAGTATATCATGGCCATACGTTGCTTAGCTTCCCTTTAAGCTCTTACATTGTAAATTGTCATTATAATCTGTTTGGCTTTACCCATTTCTCATTTCTTACTCTCATATAAATAAGCATGCATTTTCAGCTATGAGTTTTTCTAAGGGAAGCTTAAGTGAGAATAATCAAATTAATACATTTTCATTTGCATTTTAAATAATTCTAGATTAGGGCAGTATTTTCCAACTGCTAGTCTTGAATCCCCATGTTGGCTAATGTGTTCTAGTTAAGTATCCATTTTGTTAAAGGCAATAACAACAGGCATCTGTCTCTCAGTATCTAATTAACAACAATAAAAAAACCACATTAGTTAAAAAAATTTCCCTTCAATACAGTTCAGTTTGAGAGGCATCTAGCATTCACTGAAAGAACATGTCTGGTGATAATCAGATGGGCATGCTCAAGTCCTAGTTTCTGTGTTGGCAATCATTCAGCTCAAATACTGCAAATTTCTAAGATGATTATGATTTTACAATTTTGTTTCTAATTCATATATTTACAGAAATTTATACACTAAATAAAATTGTTAGTTTAAGGCAGGAAGCATCAAAAACACCAACATTAAAATTTAAAATGTCAAAAAAAGAGAATGAATAAATAGTAATATATATATCTTAAGATGCTTTTTTACTAGATTCATAAATTGTCCTCATCTGATGAAATTCTTTTTCCTTAAGATTTATCTATTCACAAGAGACAGAGAGAGAGAGAGGCAGAGACCTAGGCAGAGGGAGAAGCAGGCTCCATGCAGGAAGCCTGATGGGGACCCGATCCCAAGACCCAATCCTGGAATCCCAGGATCATGCCTCCAGCCAAAGGCAGATGCTCAACTGCTGAGCTACCCAGGCATCCCATCTATGAAATTTTTGTTCAGTATATATATATATTTAAATTTATTTATTTGAGAGGGAGTTTACATGTGAGTGTGCAGGGGGGAGGGGGAGAGGAAGAGGGAGAGAGAAACTCAAGCAGACTATGCACTGAGCATGGAGCCCAATGTGGGGCTTGATCTCATGACCCTGAGATCACAGCCTAAGCTGAAACTAAATGTTGGATGCTTAACTGTGCCACCCAGATGCTCCTCTTATTCAATACATTACAAGTTTTTTGAAAGGTAGACTGATATTTTAGTGAAGAAATAAAATATTAATGAAATTCACTTTTTCTTTTTTTTGAGAATGAAGACCACATGCATAGTAAATTATGTGGAGAGAAAAGGTGGTAAATAAAATAGCAAAACTTTCTTCAGTTGTGATTTAGAAAAGGCAACAGAATTATAAAAATAAAGCAGTTCTTTTTGCAAATATAAAATGCAGAAGCTAAAAAATAGTTGTCTATTTTTGATGCTGTAACATTTAGCAACATTTCAACTTTCCTTTATGTAAACATTTGACTCTAATCGGAGAAGGACAAACATTATATGGTCTCATTCATTTGAGGAATATAAAAAATAGTTAAAGGGAATAAAGGGGAAGGGAGAGAAAATGAGTGGGAAATATCAGTGAGGATGACAACATGAGAGACTCCTAACTGTGGGAAACGAACAAGGGGTAGTGGAAAGGGAGGTGGGTGGGGGGTTAGGGTGACTGGGTGACAGGCACTGAGGGGGGCACTTGACGTGATGAGCCCTGGATGATATGCTATATGTTGGCAAACTGAACTCCAATAAAAAAAATTTGACTCCCAAAACAAAAATGACCAATCATTTAGGAATTTATAGTTTGACATTATGCTAATATTACATGAAGTAAATTATCATTCCTTATTAAATTATGATTATTAAACATGTTAGAAACAAATTTTATGTTAATTTGTATAACTATACTGATCAAAAGAGCATTTTTTGACTAAAATATTTTCCTTATTACTTCACAGAAACAACAAAAAATACTTTTTTAGTATTTCCTGAATGATTTCTTATGTCAAAAAAGGGGAGAAAATAATTTTCTAGAAGAAATTGTATAAGAAATTAGTCTGACAAATTGTGTTTTATTTATGTATTTGGTGACTGGAATGTTTTCTGTAATTGAAGTAATATTTGTTCTGAGATGGATGAGGTTTCATTTTATGATGTGAGTCTCTCTTTTTAAAGTTTATTTATTTTGGGGGTGCCTGGGTGGTGCAGTTTGTTAAATGTCTGACTCTTGGTTTTGGCTCAGGTTGTAATTTTGGGATCAGGAGATCGCCTGCATTGGACTCTGCACCCAGCTGGGAGTCGGCTTGGGATTCTCTCTCCCTCTTCCTCTCCACCATTCTCTCTCTCTCTCTCTCTCTCTCTCTCTCTCTCTCTCTTTCTCTATCTCTCATAAATAAATAAATAAATCTATCATCTATCTATCTATCTTTAAAAAAATAAAGTTTATTTTTAAGTAGTCTCTACACCCAATATGGGGCTTGAACTCATGACCCCAAAATCAAGGGTCACATGTTCTGACTGAGCCAACCAGGTGCCCTTGAATTTGAGTCTTTTATCAAGGAATCAACATCGAGATTTTTTTTTCCTGTTTCCAAAATGAAATGGAATGGGAGTGAGTACCTAACTTCCTGGACAGAGCACACAGACAAGATTTCTTCCCTATGAGAGCAGAGAGCTGCAAGGTAATAGGATTGATATCTGTGGAATAATAAAATCATTGGAAAGGGGAATCAAGAAATGTTTTGATACTCCCAGAATATTAGACCTCAATGGCCTCCTCTTGTGTCTTGAAAGGTCATTTTAGGGTAAATGAAAGACAAAACTTTAAACAGGGGGAAAAACTTAAGGAACTCATTACACTGACATGTGAATAAGTCAGGGAACATAATCTCAAAAGAGACTTAGGTAAACATTTCAATGATCGATCTAGAATAACTGAGGACAAGAATGTTTCTCACTACGATGAATTTTTAATAATTCATAATATATTTCATTGTATTGTGTGTATTAAGCTGCTTACATTTTTGTGGTTACTGATTTAGATAAATTAAAAAAAAATAATTTAGATAAATTTTTACCATCTTATGTTTTATATGTCTACTTTTTCTATGCTTATTTTCTTATCTGTTTTTTGTCTCTTTTGGATTGACTAAATTTTTTAAAAAAATCATTTTGACCCTTCTACTATAGTTCTCCTATATTATTGATTTGCCTTAAAATTTCATCATGTATATTTATCAGTTTCTAAACAGTGTTCCCACGAAAAATATAAAGATGTTAAAGAACTTGAAATTCAAATTCTGATCCTACATACTGTGGTTGTCTACTAATTGTAGACTTTTTAAATCTCCATAATTAGTAATTAATGTTTTTACTGTCTATGCTTAGATTTTTTTTCACTTGTTTACCAATTTATTTATCTTTTTTCTTGTAACTCAGTCATACTTTTGGAATAATGTGCTTTCTTCTTAAAGAGCATCTTTTAGACTTTGTTTTAGTGGGTTGTTTTTAGTGGTAAACATTTTTTTCTTTGAATTTTTGCTCTCATTCTTCAATATAGTTTTATACCTACATAATTCTAGATTGATTGATTTTTCTCAGCAGTTTGTAGATACTGTTTCACTATCTTCTGGAGTTCATTGTTGCTATGGAGAATCCTATTCTCAGTCCGGATATCTTTATAAGTTACCCCTCTCTTCTCTGTAGCTGTATTTAAGATCTTTTCCCTCTTTGATGTTTTACAGTTTCATTATGATGTATTTACTTGTGCGTGGGATATGCCATACTTCCCAAAGCAGAGGATGCATGTCTTTAATTCTGGAATCTTCTCATCCCTTATCTCTTTGAATATTTCATCCATCATTTTCCTCATTCTCTCTTTCTAGAACTTCAATCAGATATATATATATAAAGCCTTTCCATTATATCCTCTGTATCTCTAAATTTCTGGTTCATGGTTTTTTAATTTGTTTCTTTGTATTTTATTCTGGTATTCAAATCTGTTTAGTTTTTCAGTTCACTTATTCTTTTCAGCTTCTCTAATTTGTTTAACCCATCCAGTGAGTTTTAATTTCAGTCACATTTTTAGTTCTAGATATTTTATTTTCCTTTGAAATTTGCCTGTTTTTATCTTGTATCATAAAGTTTTTATATTTGAGATCTTTGATTGACTAAAAAAGTAATTTCTTGTTTCTGCTAATTATAAGCCTGATTTTGCTCTAGCTGAATTAATTTTGTGTGAAGTTTGAGGGTCCAGGTTAAGGGTGCTTTCCACCAGAAGAGATTCGTGTTTGCTTCTTCTAGGTGCCAAGATGTGTTAACAACCTGAGGTGTCTTTAACTTAATTTCTTGGCTTAGGGTTTTCTGACGATGATATAAATAAAAACCCCAGATATAACTGAGGGAAGGCCTATTGTTTCTCATCTCAGAATAGATCATTTATCTACACCTGGAACTATTGAGGAGAGAGGCAGTATTTTTTCTGGGCTTCTGCTACCATCAGGCAAATTTATTTCTAGCGTTAACTAAGGTGTGATCTCCTTCTGGGCTTCAGCAGGTTTTTCAGTTAAGGGGCTCAACTTGCTCTTGCTTTGGCCCAAGGCCTAATTTTTATTACCTAGAACATATGTTAATTCCTCCAAATCTGGGTTTCTGGTACCTTCAGAGCCCCTCATCAAGTCCTGGATTTTTGTTAGGACTCTGTTTTCAGCCTGTCTGTCCTGTTTCTCTGCCTCAGTCTCTCCCTCTCTCTTCTTTAGTTCACTCTGTCTCCTTGCCCCCGACCACCACCCCCAACTCTTAGAGCTTTTCCTTTCTTGCAAACTTGACAATGCATTTATAATTATAAATATTGTTATTTACCTACAGTGTAGGTGTTTTGAAGGAGAAGGGTTTTTTAGATTATCCACTCTTCATACTAATGAAAGTAGAGTCTACTTTTGTGTTAAGTAGTCAATAAATGTTTATTGAATAAAGAAATGTCAAGGAAGACAAGAGATTTTCTTCTGAAGTGGCTTTAAAACTCTGTGCCAGGATTCTGGGATGGATGTATGAGGGGTGGGAATTTTTATTTTTTTTCTAGTGTTTTCCCTTAGAATGCATACTTTGTTTCTCTCCTTCTCATTGCTATAAGTTCAGTAAGGAATGTTGAGTACTTTTTAAAAATACTTATCAGAGTATGGAGTTATTTGGAGCAGTATCAGTATGGGGGAAAACCTCAGTCTCCTTAAATTCAAAATAAGACTTATTCTTGATAAGTATTTTTTATTCTTCATATTTTTTTTACTTTTAGACTTTGTTATACAAGAAAAGGGAGTTAAGTAAAAGGAAATTCATATTAGCATCCTGAAACAAGTCCTGAAAACCAAAACTATGATAACCAGGAATATCTGTGTCAGATTTTCAGCGACAAAGAAAGAAGGCCAGGATTCTTTTAGAAATCATGAGCTATTATACTTGGTATCAGGTACTGTGGTACATAATTTTTGGAAGCATTGAAAAACTTTATTATTGTTTATGTGATTTCATGACAGTTTTCTTTCCTCTACAAAACCTGTGAGGAAAAAAAAAAGTGGGCCCTGACTGCTGTCTGCTTATTGGGGGCATGACACTCATAAGTAGAACTTGGTGTTCTGTTAAACATGAATTTCTCAGGTTACCAACATCAGATAAGGTCATTCTGTGACCATGAAAGAGCAAGACAAAACAAGACTACTTTGTAATCATGTTTAAACACAGACAAAAACACATTCCAAACCACAAAAATGACCAAACATTTTTGGTCTCCTGTTCTGGTGAATGAGTGACTACTACTTCTTAGCCAATTTTAGTTTTGGCCTCAATGCATTCCCTATACCTCCTGCATGAAAAGTACTGGGTTCAAAACAGAATTACCACTGCTTTCTAAAAGAGCCTAATCCTGAGCAAAACGTTGTATACTGAAGCCATCCCCAGAGTAACGCAACACAAACCCAAATCCTGTAATAAGTTTCTTTCACTAAAATGCCCTCATAGTTATCCCACTGTGTGCTGTCTTCTCATTGCAATGAGCCAATATATTTTAAATTTGTTTAATGACAGGTGTGTTTCTGATGGCCTTTGGCTAGAGGGCATTGACTCCTGGATGACATACAATGGCATTTTTCCCCATTAAGACAGATTTTATCTTATAAATTTTATTAAAATTTTTCAACAGGCTTTGAAAGACTGGTTTCAAAAAGCATGAATCTGAACACTTCCATGACTTATTGTCACTAATGATGTACATATGTATGGGAGTGTAATCGTACTCTATCTGTCAAAACAATAGGGAAGAGGTTGAACTTAGACTACTTTTAGGAGATTTAGCTGATTCTGTATTGGTAACACTCTTAGCTGATATTAATTTTCTAGTCTGGTTTTCCATTAGCATTATGGCAGTATTCACAACTGGTTATTGACTTTCATCTGTGCTCATCCTACTCCATTTCCAGATAACTAGGACAATCACTTTAGAACCATCTAGTTCTCTATAAAGCAGAAGAGAAATTAGAATTACACATTTGCCTTTTAAATTTCTAGTAGCATAATCTCATGGGTCAGGTAAAACCAATTTCATGTAAATTTGGAGTGTAATAAATTATGGTTTGTGAACCTTTCAGAGGAAGAAGGAAGTTTGATGTGCTGAGATAGCAAAGGGAACTGTGGAAGTCTGAGTTTATTTCTCGCCCTCACAGCATTCTGCCTCGATTTGTGAAAATGTTACAAATGATGAATGAGCTGTAAGTAGAAGATTTCTCTGTGAGCCATAAACAGTCATAAATGGATTAGACTGAACAGCTGGGAGCAAAATCATGGGCATTATGCAGGCACACAGGACAGGCTGTGGACTGTAACTAGCATCCCACCCTATTGATTAGCTGTTCTGTGGACCATAATAAAACTATCATGGTTAATTGCTAGAAAGAAGCACACACCCAGAAATAGGCAAGTTAAGGTGTCAGCCCTCCAGTTTATTGCTCAAAGTCAACATAATTTGTGTTTCATTATAGCACTTTCACTGCAGGATCTATAGGGTTCAATCAACTCCTCCCTCCACCATGACTTTCTTGGGCACCAGAAAAGTTATTTTATTACATTTTGTTGCCTTCTAGTTATGGATCAGTAACTTTTCTAGCCAGGCCTATTCTGATTTGCAAGCATTCTAAAGAACAGCTTAGATTTTTACAATGTGGTACAGCCTGGGTAATACTGAAAGGGTGTATTCTAATTTCAGGCTACCAATTTTCTTCACCAGGTTAGCTTGTGTTCTTTTAATTTTGTACACATTTTTACTTACACCGAAACCATAAGAACAGCAGTCCTCTAGACCATATAGTTATGAAGGGGAGATTAAGCCTTTTTCGTTATTGTTATTTATACCCGAGGGAAAGTGACAAGTGTTTGATAAGGGACTGTGGAGTTTCTCTTCCATTTAAGACTTGCAGTATATAGAATGGAGAATGTTTTGGTTTATGTCATATAATGTTATAGAAAGGACTAATGGGCTATTTAGTTTTGTGTTCTATCAGAGCCTTCCTGTTTAAAAAGGTGATGCATCTTTTGGGGCTTTATTATAATAAGAAATATGAGGAATATTGGCTATTTCCCTTAATACTTTTACCCTAGAGTGAAGCATATGTGTATGTGCTGGAATCATAGATCACACGTGTCATTGGCACTGGTGGAAATGGATGTGTCTTGCTAATGTGAAATGTGATGTGAAGGGAACTTATTTCCAGATATCATGCATATCTATACCTGACTTACTGCCATATTTTGGAATATATACTCTTCCTTCTGCCAAATTCCTTAGGTTTGCACACTTGGTAGCCAAAAGCACCATTCATTTCATTGGTCATGCATACTCTCATTGATATTTTTGACCCTGTTTTTCTTTTCTTTACTTTATGGCATGGGAAACAAGTTGTTTACTAGTGGGGTACAACTTTTATGAGCACAACCACCTAGCCTGCCTAGAAATCTGGTTTGCAGCTCTGGCCTCTTGGTTCCCTACTCTCACAACTGAGCCTCGAATATGGGCTTAAACACAATAATCTGTGTTTAATTAAGAATTAATATGTATTCATTCAGCACCCACTATATGCCCAACAGCTTGGCATTGACAGACAGCAGACATTATTGGACTCATTATCTAAGCACCTTTACTTTTATTTAGGATGCTAATATCACCATCACACATTCATTTCTTTACTAGTACCATGATATATGTACCCATTAGGAATTTTGTTCTAGTTTTTGTGAAGCAAAACATGAACTTTGGCAAAATAGGTTATGCATCTCTTAGAATCAGAGGGATGGGGCAGGATGCAGATGTAACAGCCTCAAGGACAGAACTCTGGAAAAACTGCATTTTTAGAGTTAGTAACTCTCCCCCTTTAAGAAAGCCTTGGAAGAGTTAAGCCCATAAAAATGAAGAATTCCCCCAAGACAAGGGGATGCATAGCTCTTTGATAAAGAGTAAAAATTTAGTTGTTAAACTGCCTCCACTAAGCAGGTTTATCTTTTTCCTATTGAACATCTCTGAAGTAAATTGAATTGTGTTGCTGAAAACACAGGTCCAGGGGCATCTGGGTAGCTCAGTGGTTGAGTGTCTGCCTTTGGCTCAGGTTGTGATCCTGGGATAGAGTCCTGCATCAGGCTCCCAGTGGGGTAGCCTGCTTCTCCTTCTACCTATGTCTCTGCCTCTCTCTCTGTGTGTCTCTCATGAATAAATAAAATATATTTTATAAAAAAAACATAGGTCCAAATCCTAACTTCCATACCTGTGAATGTGACCTTGCCTGGAAATATGATCTTTGTGGATGTAATTAAAGTAAGGATCTTGAGATGACATCATCCTGGGTTGGCCCTAAATCCAGTGCTCAATGTTCTTACAACAAAAAAGGAAGGATTTGAGATACAGAGAGAAGGAAAGTCCATGTGAAGGTGGGAGCAGGGATTCAAGTGTGGAAGCTGCAAACTAAGGAACCCCAAGGGATACTGGCAGCAACCAAAAGCTAGGAGAGAGATATAGAATGGATTCTCTCTCAGAGTTTCTAGAAGGAACCAACCTTGCTAATACCCTGTTTTCAGACTTTTATCCACCAGAACTGTGATAGAATACATTTCTTCATTTTAAATCATCAAGTTATGGTATTTTATTATGGCAGCTCCAGGAAACTAACAACCCCCATGCTTTATTCTATACGAATTTCCCTAGAATGCTTTGAATATGAATAGAGATGGTTTATTACCTTTGGCCAATCAACCTTTACTAGTTTTCTCCTGTGCTGAAGAAATCTAATATCATTTTCTTATATGCCAAACTCTACCAGCAACCTGATCATTATACTATTTGGATTAGATACAAGTATATCATAACAGCAATTTTCTTTTTCTTGTAACCATTACCATTATCAATCTTAGAAACATACAGCACCATTCATTCTGGGCATGATAACATCCTTCTGAAGTGCCTTTCCTCGTCCATATATGTTATGTATATTCAGGTGTTTTTTTAATTGTATTAATAGGAATGCTTGATTTTTAAAAATGAATACTTCTAGAATTCAGATATTAGTGAAATTCTTTCTCCGAGCTGACTCACTAGTCTTGGAATTAGTAAGTCAGACTCTAAGTCCTCTTTTTCATAAAAGCTATGATATTTTGTTGTAAGAGATTCCTTCTTTCTGGCTCTTTTGATAACTTTTTCTTTTCTGGGGCATAGTTTAGAGAAAGGCAAATCATTTATAGTTATGAGGGTACCTTTTGTCTTTGCTGTGGCCCTCCTTATGTGTTTCCCAGAGAGAGCTGGCTTAACTCTCAGCAGGTCATAGATGTCTGTCTTTTGCTTCTTGCTTTAAGTTGGTATACACTCAGTTTAACAGAAAGCAAGAAATATGTCTAGTGTATGATCATTTTGAGTCCACATTTTGGTATACTCTGGAGAGATGTGGCATGAAGTGAAATATTTCCTCTTGAGTATTCTTTCCACTGTTCCCTTATAGGTAATGCATGCTGCTCCCCAGGATGGGACTGCATCCTTAGCTATAATAGGTCATTAGCTTAAGTTTTCCCAGCCCTTTTCATCTAACTTAAGTCTTACCCTGTTGGGCTGCTTATAACAGGATTGGGCTCTTATTGCTTCATCTCCAGCTTCCAAAACTTTATGGGCACATCTTATCTGGGGCATCTTCAAATAAAATGGCAGAGTGTACTGGATCCCTTTTGTGATATTACTGTACAGAAATATGGTAGGGAATTTGAAGACAGAAGTTTATGCAAACTGGTCAAGGCCTGTCAGCAAAAGTGATACAATAAATTTAGTTTTTTTTCAGTCTGTGATGGGAGATTGAAAGTTTGAAAGGTATATTTTGATCAGAATAGGGAAGACCCTGAAAACTGGGTGGAGGAATTTAGAATTAAATGATAGGATTAATGTATTTGTTTATCCTATATATCCGGCCCAATCATTTACAAGAAGGATATAGGTAAACACACATACAAGGGCAATAAAAACAAATTTTCAAAGAGAGATCGACATAGTTATCACTACTTCTCCCCTCTGTAATCCCTGCCCTAGCAATTGTTATTTTGCAACTCTATGTTATTCTCATCTGTAGCCTGCACCACCATTGGTGCATATATTTACTTGTAAATACATACCATATATTTACTTGTTTATTTTGTTTGTTATCTCATTCTCCTAATTGGAATGTGATTTGCATCCAAGTTAGTATTTTTGTCTATTTTGTTCTCTGTGCTATCCTCAGTATCTAGAATGGTGTTGGGTAATAATAGACATCTAAATACTTGTTCTTGAATAAATAACCAAACTAGGAACCAGGAAGGGAGTTTTTCTAGATTATTGAGTCATGACAAAATGAAATAGTTTGAGGGCACTGATAGTGATGATGGTTGGCTAGAACAGGTGAAGCCACTAAGGTGGCACTTGACGTATTTCTGTCCTGTCATGAGCAAACAGAGCCTGGTCCAGGTTGGTAGCAGGAATAATTAGAGCAAAAAAAGGAGAATCCAGAATCAGTGGTGTGACTCCCATCCTCATTTTTCTATAGAATTCTTCCTTTTCCCATCCTTCCTGCCCAAAAGGATATAAGAGAAGGTGGCATAATTAGCTCAGAATGTTTTCCACAACCTACGTTCAGGCAATATGATGTG
This sequence comes from Canis lupus dingo, assembly GCF_003254725.2. Taxonomy (NCBI): domain Eukaryota; kingdom Metazoa; phylum Chordata; class Mammalia; order Carnivora; family Canidae; genus Canis; species Canis lupus. Next base: position 100,557,744 of record NC_064281.1, on the reverse strand, counting down.
CAAGATCATCTTATCTGAGTCCTTTTCAGGAGTATGGTGCTTTAATGCTGTGATTTAATCATCTCCAACTTCCAAGCAAAGCTTGCTTTCCTGAAGCAGGAGAGATTCTAAGAGCATTTCTGACTGAGACACATAGACAATAAATAAAGTTGGGTGAATTTGGTTCTAGCACTGTGAGAACAGGGAGGATTTGTAAAACTGATATTTTGGGGCAGCCTGGAGACATGACTCCTTACTCTTTCTTACTAGTAGGCTAACAGTAATCATGCAACAAGCAAGACCATTGTGAACAGAGCAAAGGCAATAGTGGGGAATTTTGCCAGAGACTCATGAGAAACAGATTGATCTATTTACAGCTGAGATCTCTGATACTGTTGTGTTTTCTTGTTTTCATTTCTTCACCTAGTAACTGCTATCACTGAGTTGATGTTCCTGAATTAAAGGGTTTTCCTAGAATTGGAAGTATCTAAATTCGCTTCTCTTCAAGAGCAAATTCTCACCTTTTGAAAGAATGTTTTCCATATGCTTCCTGAGTTGCTGAAAATTTTTATTAGTGGGATTTCTATCATTCTCCCTTGCTGACCTACAGAGCAAAAGAATAAAAGTCTTAAGGAAATAGAATTAATAACTCCATTGTAATGCATCAAGATAAGCCAGTAATTGCAAGGTCAGATGGGCACACACAGATAGATTGTTAGCTGGTTATACTATAATGAAAGAGCAGACCTTTTACATAAGTTTATGAATAATGTTTCTCATAAAGACAGGAGATTGATTATTCCAGAAAAGCTACCCCCTGAACCTGAGACCATCAGCAATTACAATAATGAAATATTAATAACAAATTTGAGAATCTATCAGGAGTAAATTTCATAACCCACTATAATGAGCTTCTTGTTTCTAATTTTGGAGGGGAACTAAATGAAATATTGAAGGCAGAAACAGGAGAATGTATTTTACATTGGGGTTCAAATCAAGATTATTTCATCACAAAGAATATATTTGAAGAGGTAGTGGGTGGGAGAGAACAATAGGAAGTTCAGCTAATTCTCCTATTATCATGTTTACTGCTATTTCCCTTTGTAACTTTATTTTAGTATTTTTTTATTATTTACTTATTGTAACTTAATTTTATTTTCCCATATAGAGATGATTGCATTACTTAATATCCTTTTAGGGAAAATAGTCATTGGATGTCTTTTTTTCTGTAGGAAAATGTAAAATTATACCTTTATACTATAAGAGCTTGAAGAATTATATTTGTTGGTTCCCTAGCAACTATAGGAACTCTGGATTTTACAGCTGGAGATCAAAAATAGAATCCTTAACATAGAAGTAAAATAGATGCTTATTAGTGAAAATACTACACGTGGTAATTTTGAAAGATGACCAGAAAAAAAAAAAAAGGAAAACGATCCCATCAACATGTCTCTATTTTTCTGATCAATATAAAACTATGTGGGTGGCACCTAACACAAATCTAATTTTCAGCTGCTATATTTAGCATACGCATTCAGCTTGCCTTCTTTGTGGTTTTAATTACTCACAGAGACATCTGAATGTATCAGTACCACATAAGTATATTTTCTCTAGGTATAAAAAAAAAGATGGTGTGTCACTTTAATATAAACCAAAAGAACATAATTAAGAACTAGTGCATATGTTACTGCTTTTATATATGTTGATGTTTATAATCTTTTGTACTTTAGGGTGTATCTCCTACAGTAGGGCTAGGCTCATATTGCATACTTTATTTCTCAGTCTTATTTATGACTGAAAGCATTCATCAAAAGGCAGTTGGGAGTGCTCTAAAATTAAACTGTGGTGATGGGTATACAATTCTGTGAATATACTAAAAATCATTGAACTAGCACTTTAAAAGGGATAATTTTATGGTATGTGAAATATATCTCAATAAAGCTGTTAATCTTTATTTTTAAAACAGTTAAAAGGATAACTCAGTCCCTGCAATTCTTATTCCCCATTCTCTTATTCATCACTGCCTCCGGAGGTAGCAGCATCTTCTGACTGGCCTTATGGCCACTCTGATATACCTCATGTAACCTAAGTTTGCCAAAAAGAGAAACAATACATTCAGCTGATACCAGTCCCCAACTTCTATCAAAATTAAGCCTAACTGGAAGAAATTGAGAGGCATTGTTGGCAGGATGAATTTGAGATGCAATGACCAGGTTTTGATGTTTATCACCAGTTATAGAAACAAAATGAAAGTTGAGCACGTGCTGCCCAGAGGTTCTGGAAGTGCCTGTGCACAAGTCAAGAAACTGAGACTGCTGCTGCTGATATACCACAAATTTTCCTATGGTGAGATTGTACATAATGTTTCTTCCAAAAAACTCAGAGTCATTGGACAAAGAGCAGTTTGGCCACTAGTTTCACCAAAGCCAGTACCAGACTGTAGACTGAGAAAAGTGAATAGCAGCTCTCAATTCACAATTTATTTAATGTTATATAGATTACACCATAAATTCCCAAATGAGGCAGATGGCCAGGTCAGGATCAGGATTATTTATAATTTGTGAACACAAAACTAAGATTTATTGTTTCACACAGTAATTAAATTCAGAACTTGGTAGAACCCTGAATTTTGTCCTGTACCTTATAGTTTCCATATTTATAAATGTTGTTTCCTGTTTACACCCAACATACCAACTACTAATACTTTCAAAATATATTTTAAAGATTTTCCATGATTTATGGATTGACCCTAATTGCCAGTGTGATTATCCAAATGAGCTTAATTGATTAAGAGTAACCAAATCTCACAGTTAGCAACCCACTGCTATTCAACTGAATATTTTGTAAATGCCTGGTTAGTGCAATATAGGATGGTAGGCCCTTTGGACAGTTTAGCAATGAGATGAACAGGATTCTGGCCACAAAGACAAAATTTCTAGATGATTTGAATGCAGAGAAGAATCAAATAAATACAAAGTAGAGGAGGTACTTTTTTTCAACCTTGTAACTTAGCTTATGCTTTGACAAATGGAGATAAAATAGAGGAAGCTTTTCAGAGAGATGAAGCAATAAAAGCAAACGCATATAAGTGAGAAAGAAGTAAAAGTGGGACTCTGTAAATGCAATTTGTTATTTTTTGAATGATGTTATTTATTTATTAATGAAGGACACACTGAGGCAGAAACATAGGCAAAGGGAGAAGCAGGCTCCCTGTGGGGGCCCTAGGTGGGACTTGATCCCAGGACCCTGGGGTCATGACCTGAGCCAAAGGCAGATGCTCAACCACTGATCCACCAAGATGCCCCTGCAATTGGTTATTTAAAATGATTGGTCATTTGGCAATAAGTATATGATATATGCAAGGTAGTCTATTGGCACTATAAAGTATCTGAAGGAATATAAATACTATGCTTGAATCCAGCCAAACCTCCAGAAAGCTAAATAGCTTTATGGTCTAAATAGAATGATATTTTATTTTATTTATTTTTTAGAATGATATTTTTAAAAAAGTTTTTATTTATTCAGTTATTTGAGAGAGAGAGAGAGAGAGATCACAAGTAGGGGGGAGGGATGGAGGGAGAAGCAGACTCCCCACTGGGCAGGGAACCAGATATGGTGCTTGATTCCAGGACCCTGGAAATGTCTGAAGGCAGACGTTTAAACAACTGACCACCCAGACATCCCTAGAATGTTATTTTAAAATGCATAAATTCACCACATATTTATTGAATACTTACTATATTCCAGGTGCTGAGTATACAGTGGTGAATTAAACAAACATAAGACCTGCCCTCAGAGAACTTACAGTCTAGCAGGATATTCAGAAAATATAGGCAAACAAATAAATATGTATAATTTGTATTTTTCCTACTTCCTATTCCCTTTTTATTTTTTTTTAAAGATTTATTTATTTATTCATGAGAGACACAGAGAGAGAAAGGCAGAGACATAGGCAGAGGGAGAAGCAGGCTCCTTGCAGGATGTGGGACTCAATCCCGGATCCCGGGATCACACCCTGAGCCAAAGGCGTTGAGCCACCCAGGTGTCCCTCGATTCCCTTTTTATATTTATTATTATCTTACTAAATGTGTTATTACTCTAAACTGCCTCTGTGGAATGAAGTAGAATATAAATAAATGCATAAATAAATAACATAGTCTTATGAAAATGTGCTGGGAAAATATATTTTAAGTGAATTTTTAAGTGAATGGAGTCAAATTAGTAGGAATTTATTTTTCTTGAACTAGAAGGATATGTGAGCAGTTATATCAGCTGATGAAATGGAATTTCCAAAGTTAAGATCTTTTGTTCTTAAAGCAGTAGGGAGAAAAGGAAAGCAATTTCTTCATGTATTCTGTCAATTCTTGAGGCATCCCAAGAAAAAAATTACAAACAAAACAAGAATTTCACACTATGCAGTCTAGTCCCATTACAACCTTTTCCACATAAGTGATTTCTATGCCTCTGCCAATGAGGCACTCATTATAATCAAGCCCTGGAATAAAGGATTTGTCCTCCTCTCAAATCATTAAAGTATAAGTGGCAACAGTGTTCTTCACAATATATATAGAATCAAGTGTACAAATCACACTCTCCTCAGTCATAAACTAAAATGAACATGGTTATGGTTGGTGATTCACATTTAAAAGAGGCATTTTTGTGAGGCCATAGTTGGTAGACTAAAATAAGCTGGAGCTATCTTCAACTCTCTGGGACTTACCATTTATTAGGCGGCAGGATCTAGACTAAGTACACAACCAGAAGATAGAGTACCATAAGTGCTCAGTAGTGCTATAAATAAACAAAACAAAACAAAACAAACCTAGAGGTTTTGAGTTTCAGTAGAGGGATCAGGTAAATTTTATGAAGAGGGCATTTGACCTGGGCCTTGAAAAAGGATTATCATTCTGATAAGTGTAGGATGTGGGTATGGGCATTATAACTAGAGGAAACAGCATCGACAAAGGAAAGGAGGCATAAAAGTTTAAACATATAATGTGTATGTAAAAAAATATATAGAAAAAAGTTCAAACACTGGTAAGTAGTCCAGGGTGTTTAGAATAGAGGCTAACAAAAGAATGCCATGGTATATGAAAGTTGGCAATTTTAATGGATCAAAATCATGAAGAACCTTAAATGTAGTGCTAGGGACTTTGGATTTTCAGATGGAATAATAAACACTCAATAATTGAATGAATGAATAAACATATACATCCATAAAAAAATAAATGCCACTTAAGAAATATGGAGATCCTTGTAGATATCATTTTAATCTAATCATTTTTAAGTCTTTGTTGCTTTGATCTTTTGACATTAGTGCAATGAGAGAATAAAATGTAAAAGCTGCAAAAGAGATTTTGATCTCCTGTAGTTTGGAGCAATAAATATTTGGCAGTTGTGATGAAGTGCTGGTTTGCAGTAGGGGGGCTAGATTTAGAGGGGAAGATGTTCAGAGATACACACTGTAAGTTTGGATGCCTTCAAATTGCAGCCTTGGAGATTTAAAGTTCATGTACATGTCTGTAAAAGATCTAAGAAGGACTTGTAAGAAGCTATGGTGAAAGTAGAAATGTACAACGCCAGAGAAATACACAAGAGAAGACTATAATTTATGTTGTAATGCCTGATATTCCTGGAGGGAGTTTCTGATAAAATTTTGTGTGAAAGTCTTTAGCCAATCCATCCTGTGAGGGCCTTGAATGGTGTGTCTTGTTTTTTTTTTTTTTTTTAAACCAGGACCCACCAACCAAGTCCAATCTTGGCAGTCCTATATCTGGAGCTAGTGTGAATGTTATGCAGCTACATATAGAATATGTTGGAAAAGGCCCTAAAAGACTTTTCTGACAAAAACTATCATCGCTCATATGAATCCTGGTCAAGAGCCTGGTCAGCTAGTCAAGTCCTTCATTCAAGGAGTAGTTTCCAGTAAGAGTGACTCATTGTGTGTCACAGTGGTTTTCAGATCTAAATTAACAGTGACAACCTTTCAAAGAAAATTATTCTATACCTCACTACATAAAATGGACAAAAGTGGAGTTTTTCAGCTGAAGCAGAGGAGTACTGAGCTCACTCACTCTTCTAAAACACTCTGTGAAACCAGAGTTCTGAGAAAAATAGATTCCTCCCAGACACCTGAAAAGCATTCTGGAAAGGAATATGATGTTAATTGAGAGAGAAACTTGGAGTTTTGGTATGACATGAAAGGGCCAACTTTCGTGGGACAGTCAGTGGGAACCCTGAGAAATAAGAGGCAGTATACAGATATGATAACCTGCAGGAGTGGGAAGGTTAGGAGGTGACTGTTGATTAGGATATGAACAGATGCTGAAAGTAATAGGGGCCACTATGTGGACTTTCCCCATATCCAAGAAGCTTCTGTCTTGTTTATGTTCCCTCTTCACTCTATTTCCTGCCTGCCCCACATCACCCCACCAACTAAATTTTTCTTTTCTGATGACTTGATTTCTTGCCTCTTTATCCCTATGCTAAAAATATTCTGAACTTTTTTGACAGCAGGAGGCCTGAATGCTTCCTAAAAATTCATAGTTTGATAACCTTTCTTCTTCACCTCAGGTTATATAATTATTCTACATCTTAAATTGCACCTCCTATTTAGGGCTGGCTTATTGTTGCCCTCAGTATATAGACATCTCTGTTTCTAGGCCCTATTTAAGAACATATATTCAGGTGAATTAAAACCATTTATCTGTCTCTTGGCTCTTGTTATCCTGCCTGTATCTTGTGCCTTCTTTAAAACCTTATTTTGAATTGTCTCTTTGATTAGCACTTAGAATTTATTTACCGCTACTTGTGAGGAGGACATTTGGGAGAATAGATGGTTAAGATACATCTACCTGGCAACTGAGAGGACACTTGTTTTCCTTCCTTCATTCATTCTAAACAAATGCTTCAGGCCTGGCCTTGACTTGAGGTAACAGTTTCCATTGAGATTCTCTTTCACTCCCACTTTTGTTGCTTAGCAAGGATTTTCACATCTCTGCAGGGGCTGCTTTCTTGCCCTTGGAATTTCCCATGAACTGGATGCAGCGGACTTGGCCCTGGGTCAGAACCCTCCCTCTACAGTAATGTATACTATTAAGCAAATGGCACTAAGCAATGTTCTCTCCCCAAGTCAAAATGTTCCTATTTAGGTAAAATTTGAGCCTGCTGCTAGCAGTTAGGAGCCAGAACGGCAAAGGGAAATACAATGTAAAAGCAATATGAGTTTGAATGAAATTATGATAAGTGTCAGATGGTACCATTACCCACATCCCCATAGGCAGGCATTAGGGAAGCTCTGTAACAAAATGCTGGAACAGATTCCAATAGTGGAAGGAAGAGTAGCATTCCAAAGTGAAGAAAAAAAACATGTAAACTCCTTGAAGTCCTCTGGGAGTGACAGATATGGAATGAGTGCCCATGATTTGTATGTTGGATGAATGAATGAAGTACTGGAATATTTCTTATTTCTGGATATGCATATTACATATGTTAATTATTATATATAATGTTACTATTATATATATGGTGTATGTGTTTTCTGTTTGAATGTTAGGAAAGGAAGGAATATTAATGTCACATTTATTTTCAATAATTAAACAATGGGTGTTACATATAAATGAATTCCCAGATAACTGAAACTTACTCATTTCAGATGTGAAACTAGTTAACTTGATCATTGTGGGGAGATAACATTCCTAATTAAAAGATTAGGGGCTCCTGGTTGGCTTAGTCGGAGGAGTGTACAACTCTTCATCTTGGGATCATGAGTTAGAGCCCCAAAATGGGTGTAGAGATTACTTAAAATAAATAAAAACCTAAAAAAGTAATTAGATTAATGTGATCCTACCTTAATAAACTGAATATCCCACATATATACTGTTTCTTAATCAGTTAGTTTACCATTTTCTTGGTATATTTTTTATTGGAGTTCGATTTACCAACATATAGTATAACACTCAGTGCTCATTCCGTCCAGTGCCCCCCTCAGTGCCCGTCACACAGTCACCCCATCCCTCCGCCCACTTCCCCTTCCACTACCCCTTGTTCATTTCCCAGAGTTAGGTGTGTCTCATGTTCTGTCACCCTCTTTGATTTTTTCCCACTCATTTTCTCTCCTTTCCCCTTTATTCCCTTTCACTACTTTTTATATTCCCCATATGAGTGACACCATATAATGTTTGTCCTTCTCTGATTGACTTACTTCACTCAGCATAATACCCTCCAGTTCCATCCATGTCGAAGCCAATGGTGGGTATTCCTTGTTTCTGATAGCTGAGTAATATTTCATTGTATATATAGACCACATCTTCTTTATCCATTCATCTTTCGATGGACACCGAGGTTCCTTCCACAGTTTGGCTATTGTGGACATTGCTGCTATAAATATTGGGGGGAAGGTGTCTTGGTCTTTCACTGCATTTGTATCTTTGGAGTAAATAAATCCCCAGTAGTGTAATTGCTTAGTCATAGGGTAGCTCTATTTTTAACTGTTTGCAGAACCTCCACAGTTTTCCAGAGCGGCTGTACCAGTTCACATTCCACCAACAGTGCAAGAGGGTTCTCCTTTCTCCACAACCTATCCAAAATTTGTTGTTTCCTGTCTTGTTAATTTTCACCATTCTCTGGTGTGAGGTGGTATCTCATTGTGGTTTTGATTTGTATTTCCCTGATGGCAAGGGATGCAGAGCATTTTCTCATGTGCATGCTGGCAATGTGTAGGTCTTCCTCTGTGAAATTTCTGTTCATGTCTTTTGCCCATTTCAGGATTGGATTGTTTCTTTGCTGTTGAGTTGAATAAGTTCTTTATAGATCTTGGATACTAGCCCTTTATCTGATAGGTCATTTGCAAATATCTTCTCCCATTCTGTAGGTTGTCTTGTAGTTTTGTTGACTGTTTCTTTTATGGTGCAGAAGCTTCTTATCTTGATGAAGTCCCAGTAGTTCATTTTTGCTTTTGTTTCCCTTTCCTTCATAGATGTATCTTGGAAGAAGTTGCTGTGGCCAAGTTCAAAAAGGGTGTAGCCTGTGTTCCCCTCTAGGATTTTGATGGAATCTTGTCTCACATTAAGATCTTTCATCCATTTTGAGTTTATCTTTGTGTATGGTGTAAGAGAGTGGTTTAGTTTCATTCTTCTGCACGTGGCTGTCCGATTTTCCCAGTACCAGTTATTGAAGAGACTGTCCTTTTTTCCAGTGGATAGTCTTTCCTGCTTTGTCAAATATTAGCTGACCATAATGTTGAGGGTCGACTTCTAGATTGTCTATTCTGTTCCATTGATCTATGTGTCTGTTTCTGTGCCAGCACCACATTGTCTTGATGACCACAGCTTTGTAGTACAACCTGAAATCCAGCATTGTGATGCCCCTGGCTCTGGTTTTCTTTTTTAATAATCCCCTGGCTATTCAGGGTCTTTTCTGATTCCACACAAATCTTAAGGTTATTTGTTCCAACTCTCTGAAAAAAGTCCATGGTATTTTGATAGGGATCGCATTAACGTGTAAATTGCCCTGGGTAGCATTGACATTTTCACAGTATTAATTCTTCTAATCCATGAGCATGGAATAGTTTTCCGTCTCTTTGTGTCTTCCTTAATTTCTTTCAGAAGTATTCTGTAGTTTTTAGGGTACAAATCCTTTACCACTTTGGTTTGGTTTATTCCTAGGTATCTTATGGTTTTGGGTGGAATTGTAAATGGGATTGACTCCTTAATTTCTCTTTCTTCAGTCTCATTGTTAGTGTATAGAAGTGCCACTGATTTCTGGGCATTGATTTTGTATCCTGCCACACTGCATTGCTGTATGAGTTCTAGCAATCTTGGGGTGGAATCTTTTGGGTTTTCAATGTACAGTATCATGTCATCTGTGAAGAGGGAGAATTTGACTTCTTTGCCAATTTGAATGCCTTTTATTTCTTTTTGTTGTCTGATTGCTGAGACTAGGACTTCTAGTACCGTGTTGAATAGCAATGGTGAGAGTGGACATCCCTGTTGTGTTCCTGATCCTCCGCATTGAGAATAATATTTGCTGTGGGCTTTTTGTAGATGGCTTTTAAGATGCTGAGGCATGTTCCCTCTATCCCTACACTCTGAAGAGTTTTGATCAGGAATGGATGCTGTATGTTGGTATGTTGTCAAATGCTTTCTCTGCATCTATTGAGAGGATCATATGGTTCTTGTTTTTTCTCCTGTTGATATGATCTATCATGTTGATTGTATTGTGAGTGTTGAACCAGCCTTGCAAGCATCCCAGGGATAAATCTGACTTGGTAATTGTGAATAATCTTCTTAATATACTGTTGGACCCTATTGGCTAGTATCTTGTTGAGAATGTTTGCATCTGTGTTCATCAGGGATATTGGTCTATAATTCTCCTTTTTGGTGGAGTCTTTGTCTGGTTTTGGAATTAAGGTGATGCTGGCCTCATAAAACAAGTTTGGAAGTATTCCGTCCCTTTCTGTCTTTTGGAATAGCTTTAATAGAATAGGTATTGTCTTTTCTTTAAATGTTTGATAGAATTCCCCTGGGAAGCCATCTGCCCTAGACTTTTGTGTCTTGGGAGGCTTTTGATGACTGCTTCAATTTCCTCCCTGGTAATTGGCCTGTTCGGATTTTCTATTTCTTCCTGTTCCAGTTTTGGTAATTTGTGGTTTTCTAGAAATGCGTCCATTTCTTCTGGATTGTCTAATATATGGGCATATAGCTGCTCATAATACGTCTTAAAATTGTTTGTATTTCCTTGGTATTGGTTGTTTTCTCTCTTTTTTCATTCATGATTTTATTAATTTGAGTGTTTTTATTTTTAATAAGGCTGGCTAATGGTTTATCTATCTTATTAATTCTTTCAAAGGATCAAGTCCTGGTTTTGTTTTGTTGATCTGTTCCACAGTTCTTCTGGTATCTATTTCATTGAGTTTTGCTGGAATCTTTATTAACTCTCTTCTTCTGCTTGGTGTAGGTTTTATTAGCTGTTCTTTCTCCAGTTCCTTTAGATGTGAGGTTAGCTTGTGTATTTGATTTTTTTCCAATTTTTTGATGGATGCTTGTATTGCGATGTATTTCCCTCTGAGGGTGGCTTTTGCTGTATCCCAAAGACTTTGAAGAGTTGTATCTTCATTTTCATTAGTTTCCATGAATCTTTTTAATTCTTCTCTAATTTCCTTTTGACCCATTCATCTTTTTTAGCAGGATGCTCTTTAACCTCCATGCGTTTGAGTTTCTTCCAAATTTTTTCTTGTGATTGAGTTCTAGTTTCAAAGCATTATAGTCTGAAAGTATACAGGGGACAATCCCAGTCTTTTGGTATTGGTTGAGACCTGATTTGTTACCCAGTATGTGGAGCATTATTGAGACAGTTCTATGTGCCCTTGACGAATGTGTATTCAGTTGCATTTGGATGGAAAGTTGTGTATGTATCTGTGTAATGCATCAGGTCCAGTGTATAATTTAAATCCCTTGTTTCTTTGGTGATTTTGTGCTTAGAGGATCTGTTATTGACAGAAAATGAGGTGTTGAAGTCTCCTACTATTAGTGTATTATTATCTAAGCATATCTTTAGTTTGGTTATTATTTGATTGATATACTTGGCAGCCCCCACATTAGGGGCATACATATTCGTGATTGGTAGGTCTTTTTGTTGGATAGACCCTTTAAGTATGATATGGTGTCTTCATCTCTTACTACAGTCTCTTGGATAAAGTTTATCTGATATGAGGATTGCTACCCCTGCTTTCTTTTGAGGACCATTTGAATGGTAAATGGCTCTCCACTCTTTCATTTTCAGGCTGTAGGTGTCCTTAAATCTAAAATGAGTCTCTCTTGTAGACAACAAATAGATGGGTCTTGCTTTTTTATCCAGTCTGAAACCCTGCATCTTTTGATTGGATCATTAAGCCCATTCACGTTTAGGGTAACTATTGAAAGATATGAATTTAGAGTCATCGTAATACCTATTCCTTCCCTGTTTTTGTGGAATATTTCTTTGGGCTTCCTCTTTCTTTTACAGGGTCTTCCTTCATATTTCTTGCAGAGCTGGTTTGGTAGTCACATATTCTTTCAGATTCTGCCTATCTTGGAAGCTCTTTCTCTCTCCTTCTATTCTGAATGAGAGCCTTGCTGGTTAAAGTATTCTTGGCTGCATGTTCTTCTCATTTAGGACCCTGAATATATCCTGCCAGCCCGTTCTGGCCTGCCAGGTCTCTATGGAGAAGTCTGCTGTTAATCTAATAGTTCTTCCCATATAATTTAGGAATCTCTTGCTGCTTTAAGGACTTTCTCTTTATCTTTGGAATTTCCAAGTTTCACTATGAAATATCGAGGTGTTGAACATTTTTTATTGATTTTTTGGGGGAACCTCTCTATCTCCTGGATCTGAATGCCTGTTTCCCTCCCCAAATTAGGGAAGTTTTCAGCTATGATTTATTCAAATATCCTTTCTGGCCCTCTGGCCCTCTTAGCATTTTCTTTTTTTTTAATTTATTTTTTATTGGTGTTCAATTTACTAACATACAGAATAACCCCCAGTGCCGTCACCCATTCACTCCCACCCCCCGCCCTCCGCCCCTTCTACCACCCCTAGTTCGTTTCCCAGAGTAAGCAGTCTTTACGTTCAGTCTCCCTTTCTGATATTTCCCACACATTTCTTCTCCCTTCCCTTATATTCCCTTTCACTATTATTTATATTCCCCAAATGAATGAGAACATATAATGATTGTCCTTCTCCGACTGACTTACTTCACTCAGCATAATACCCTCCAGTTCCATCCACATTGAAGCAAATGGTGGGTATTTGTCATTTCTAATAGCTGAGTAATATTCCATTGTATACATAAACCACATCTTCTTTATCCATTCATCTTTCGTTGGACACCGAGGCTCCTTCCACAGTTTGGCTATCGTGGCCATTGCTGCTATAAACATCAGGGTGCAGGTGTCCCGGCGTTTCATTGCATTTGTATCTTTGGGGTAAATCCCCAACAGTGCAATTGCTGGGTCGTAGGGCAGGTCTATTTTTAACTGTTTGAGGAACCTCCACACAGTTTTCCAGAGTGGCTGCACCAGTTCACATTCCCACCAACAGTGTAAGAGGGTTCCCTTTTCTCCGCATCCTCTCCAACATTTGTTGTTTCCTGCCTTGTTAATTTGCCCCATTCTCACTGGTGTGAGGGGGTATCTCATTGTGGTTTTGATTTGTATTTCCCTGATGGCAAGTGATACAGAGCATTTTCTCATATGCATGTTGGCCATGTCTATGTCTTCCTCTGTGAGATTTCTGTTCATGTCTTTTGCCCATTTCATGATTGGATTGTTTGTTTCTTTGGTGTTGAGTTTAATAAGTTCTTTATAGATCTTGGAAACTAGCCCTTTATCTGATATGTCATTTGCAAATATCTTCTCCCATTCTGTAGGTTGTCTTGTAGTTTTGTTGACTGTATCCTTTGCTGTGCAAAAGCTTCTTATCTTGATGAAGTCTCAAGTTCATTTTTGCTTTTGTTTCTTTTGCCTTCGTGGATGTATCTTGGAAGAAGTTACTATGGCCGAGTTCAAAAAGGGTGTTGCCTGTGTTCTCCTCTAGGATTTTGATGGAATCTTGTCTCACATTTAGATCTTTCATCCATTTTGAGTTTATCTTTGTGTATGGTGAAAGGGAGTGGTCTAGTTTCATTCTTCTGCATGTGGATGTCCAATTTTCCCAGCACCATTTATTGAAGAGACTGTCTTTCTTCCAATGGATAGTCTTTCCTCCTTTATCGAATATTAGTTGCCCATAAAGTTCAGGGTCCACTTCTGGATTCTCTATTCTTTTCCACTGATCTATGTGTCTGTTTTTGTGCCAGTACCACACTGTCTTGATGACCACAGCTTTGTAGTACAACCTAAAATCTGGCATTGTGATGGCCCCAGATATGGTTTTCTTTTTTAAAATTCCCCTGGCTATTTGGGGTCTTTTCTGATTCCACACAAATCTTAAAATAATTTTTTCTAACTCTCTGAAGAAAGTCCATGGTATTTTGATAGGGATTGCATTAAACGTGTATATTGCCCTGGGTAACATTGACATTTTCACAATATTAATTCTGCCAATCCATGAGCATGGAATATTTTTCCATCTCTTTGTGTCTTCCTCAATTTCTTTCAGAAGTGTTCTATAGTTTTGAGGGTATAGATCCTTTACCTCTTTGGTTAGGTTTATTCCTAGGTATCTTATGCTTTTGGGTGCAATTGTAAATGGGATTGACTCCTTAATTTCTCTTTCTTCAGTCTCATTGTTAGTGTATAGAAATGCCACTGATTTCTGGGCATTGATTTTGTATCCTGCCATGCTACCGAATTGCTGTATGAGTTCTAGCAATCTTGGGGTGGAGGCTTTTGGGTTTTCTGTGTAGAGTATCATGTCATCGGCGAAGAGGGAGAGTTTGACTTCTTCTTTGCCAATTTGAATGCTTTTAATGTCTTTTTGTTGTCTGATTGCTGAGGCTAGGACTTCCAGTACTATGTTGAACAGCAGTGGTGAGAGTGGACATCCCTGTCTTGTTCCTGATCTTAGGGGAAAGGCTCCCAGTGCTTCCCCATTGAGAATGATATTTGCTGTGGGCTTTTCATAGATGGCTTTTAAGATGTTGAGGAATGTTCCTTCTATCCCTACACTCTGAAGAGTTTTGATCAGGAATGGATGCTGTATTTTGTCAAATGCTTTCTCTGCATCTAATGAGAGGATCATATGGTTCTTGGTTTTTCCCTTGCTGATATGATGAATCACACTGATGGTTTTATGGGTGTTGAACGAGCCTTGTGTCCTAGGGATAAATCCTACTTGGTCATGGTGAATAATTTTCTTAATGTACTGTTGGATCCTATTGGCCAGTATCTTGTTGAGAATTTTTGCATCCATGTTCATCAGGGATATTGGTCTGTAATTCTCCTTTTTGGTGGGGTCTTTGTCTGGTTTTGGAATTAAGGTGATGCTGGCCTCATAGAACGAATTTGGAAGGACTCCATCTCTTTCTATCTTTCCAAACAGCTTTAGGAGAATAGGTATGGTTTCTTCTTTAAATGTTTGATAAAATTCCCCTGGGAAGCCATCTGGCCCTGGACTTTTGTGTCTTGGGAGGTTTTTGATGACTGCTTCAATTTCCTCCCTGGTTATTGGCCTGTTAAGGTTTTCTATTTCTTCCTGTTCCAGTTTTGGTAGTTTGTGGCTTTCAAGGAATGCATCCATTTCTCCTAGATTGCCTAATTTATTGGCGTATAGCTGTTCATAATATGTTTTTAAAATCGTTTGTATTTCCTTGGTGTTGGTAGTGATCTCTCCTTTCTCATTCATGATTTTATTAATTTGAGTCTTCTCTCTCTTCTTTTTAATAAGGCTGGCTAATGGTTTATCTATCTTATTAATTCTTTCAAAGAACCAACTCCTGGTTTTGTTGATCTGTTCCACAGTTCTTCTGGTCTCGATTTCGTTGAGTTCTGCTCGAATCTTTATTAACTCCCTTCTTGTCTTGGGTGTAGGATCTATTTGCTGTTTTTTCTCTAGCTCCTTTATGTGTAAGGTTAGCTTTTGTATTTGAGTTCTTTCCAGTTTTTTAATGGATGCTTGTATTGCGATGTATTTCCCCCTGAGGACTGCTTTTGCTGCATCCCAAAGATTTTGGATGGTTGTATCTTCATTCTCATTAGTTTCCATGAATCTTTTTAATTCTTCCTTAATTTCCTGGTTGACCCTCTCATCTTTTAGCAGGATGGTCCTTAACCTCCACGTGTTTGAGGTCCTTCCAAACTTCTTGTTGTGATTTAGTTCTAATTTCAAGGCATTATGGTCTGAGAATATGCAGGGGACGATCCCAATCTTTTGGTATCGGTTTAGACCCGAATTTGTTACCCAATATGTGGTCTATTCTGGAGAAAGTTCCATGTGCACTTGAGAAGAATGTGTATTCAGTTGAGTTTGGATGTAAAGTTCTGTAGATATCTGTGAAATCCATCTGGTCCAGTGTATCATTTAAAGCTCTCGTTTCTTTGGAGATGTTGTGCTTAGAAGACCTATCGAGTATAGAAAGAGCTAGATTGAAGTCACCAAGTATAAGTGTATTATTATCTAAGTATTTCTTCACTTTGGTTAATAATTGATTTATATATTTGGCAGCTCCCACATTCGGGGCATATATATTGACGATTGTTAAGTCCTCTTGTTGAATAGATCCTTTAAGTATGATATAGTGCCCCTCTTCATCTCTCACTACAGTCTTTGGGGTAAATTTTAGTTTATCTGATATAACGATGGCTACCCCTTCTTTCTTTTGAGGACCATTCGAATGGTAAATGGTTCTCCAACCTTTTATTTTCAGGCTGTAGGTGTCCTTCTGTCTAAAATGAGTCTCTTGTAGACAGCAAATAGATGGGTGCTGCTTTTTTATCCAGTCTGAAACCCTGTGCCTTTTGATGGGGTCATTAAGCCCGTTCACATTCAGAGTTACTATTGAGAGATATGAATTCAGTGTCATCATGATAACTATTCAGTCCTTGTTTTTGTGGAATGTTCCACTGAACTTCTTCTTAAAGGGGAATTTTAAGAGTCCCCCTTAAAATTTCTTGCAGAGCTGGTTTGGAGGTCACATATTCTTTCAGTTGCTGCCTGTCTTGGAAGCTCTTTATCTCTCCTTCCATTTTGAATGAGAGCCTTGCTGGATAAAGTATTCTTGGTTGCATGTTCTTCTCAGTTAGGACCCTGAATATATCCTGCCAGCACTTTCTGGCCTGCCAGGTCTCTGTGGAGAGGTCTGCTGTTACCCTAATACTCCTCCCCATAAAAGTCAGGGATTTCTTGTCTCTTGCTGCTTTAAGGATCTTCTCTTTATCTTTGGAATTTGCAAGCTTCACTATTAAATGTCGAGGTGTTGAACGGTTTTTATTGATTTTAGGGGGGGATCTCTCTATTACCTGGATCTGAATGCCTGTTTCCCTTCCCAGATTAGGAAAGTTTTCAGCTAGAATTTGTTCAAATACATATTCTGGCCCTCTGGCCCTTTCGGCACCCTTGGGAACACAAATTAAGCGTAGGTTTTTCTTCCTCAGGCTGTCGTTTATTTCCCTTAATCTATCTTCATGGTCTTTTAATTGTTTGTCTCTTTTTTCCTCAGTTTCCCTCTTTGCTATCAACTTGTCTTCTATGTCACTCACTCGTTCTTCCACCTCGTCAACCCTCATCCTTAGGACTTCTAGTTTGGATTGCATCTCATTCAATTGATTTTTAATTTCTGCCTGATTAGCTCTAAATTCTGCAGTCATGAAGTCTCTTGAGTCCTTTCTGCTTTTTTCTAGAGCCACCAGTAGCTGTATAATAGTGCTTCTGAATTGGCTTTCTGACATTGAATTGTAATCCAGATTTTGTAACTCTGTGGGAGAGAGGACTGTTTCTGATTCTTTCTTTTGAGGTGAGGTTTTCCTTCTAGTCATTTTGCTCAGTGCAGAGTGGCCAAAAGCAAGTTGTATTGGGAAAAGGAGAAAAAGAGAGGAGAGAAAGAAGGAAAGAAAAGAGAAAGAGAAAAAAAAGGAAGAAAGAAAAACGAAAAAAAAAAAAGAAGAAAAAGAGAAAGAAAAAGAAAGAAAGGAGAAAAAAGGGGGGTGGGGGAAGGAAACAAATCAAAAAGCAAAACCAAAAACAAAAAAAAAAAGAACCATGGGGGAGTATCTTCTGATTCTGTGTACTTTAAGTCCCTTGGCTTCCCCTGGAAGTTGTCAGTCAGTCTAGCTGGTCTTCTGGGGGAGGGGGCTGCTGTGCTGATTTTCAGGTGTTAGCAGTTGGGGGAGCTGCTGTGCCCCTGCCTGGTGCAGGGCTCAGTGGGGGTTGTTTACCCCGTGAGGCCCCAGGAGCAACAGCCCTAGTGGCGGGGCCAGCTCTGGAAACCTGGATTCAGCCCCCGCAGGAACTCCGGAGCTCTCCGTGTGCAGGGCCTGGAGGCTCCGGGTCGGGACCACTGATCTGCTCAGCTGGGGCAGGAGCGTCCTTGCTGTCCTGGGCCCTCCCGGCCTCTGCCTGTCCCGGGGGAGGCGGGATCCTGGGCTGTGTCCCGGCGCTCTGTGCTCCGGAGCCTGCGCTGGTGGATTCGCGCTCCCGGGCCGCGCAACCCCCTCCGCGGAGCCGCCCCCGAGCCCCTCCGAGCTGCTCCGGGTCCCGCCGTGCGCGCTGCAGCCCTTAGGGAGCTCGGCGCACTCTCCTGGGCGCGCAGTTGCTGTTACTGTCCCGGGGAGCCCGAGGGCATCCCCGCCCTCCTGGGTCCTGCTCCACCTCCCTGCGAGCCCCTTTCCGCCCGGGAAGGTCGGTGCAGCTCCTGCGTCTCCGGGACGGGGCTCTCCTGTCCTGGGGACCCTCGCCCCGGCCTCAGCCCGGCTCCTCGCGGGCTCCTCCCCCTTGGAAGCCTTTGTTTCTTTACTTCTTTTTCCCGTCTTCCTACCTTGATAGAAGCGCGAACTCTTCTCACTGTAGCATTCCAGCTGGTCTCTCTTTAAATCTCAGGCCGAATTCATAGATTTTCAGGCTAATTTGAAGGTTTTCTAGGTAATTTGGTGGAGACAGGTGATTTGGGGACCCTACTCTTCTGCCATCTTGCCCCTCCTCCCCAGCATTTTCTTTAACCCCAATTATGTGTCGATCTTTCTTTCTGTGGCTATCATTTATTTCCCTTAACCTTTCCTCATAGTCTTTTAATTGTTTTTCTCTTTTTTCCTTAGCTTACTTCCTTGCCATCAATTTGTCCTCTGTGTCACTCACTCTTTCTTCTACCTCATTAACCCTCATCATTAGGACCTTCAGTTTGGTTTGCATCTCATTTAATTGATTTTTAATTTTGGCCTGATTAGATCTAAATTCTGCAGTCATGAAGTCTCTTGAATCCTTTATGCTTTTTTCCAGATTGATCAGTAGCTTTATAATTGTGCTTCTGAATTGGCTTTCTGACATTGAATTATAATCCAAATCCTGTAACTCTGTGGGAGAGAGTTCTGTTTCTGATTCTATCTTTTTTGGTGAGTTCTTCCTTCTAGTCATTTTTCTGAGTGCCGAGTGGCTGTATGAGTGGGCTGAGTCAATAATATCAACCACAACCTAAGTATATTTCACCCTAGATGATTCTGATTAGGTCAGAGACCAGAAAATGAAAACAAGATCAGAGCAAAATAAAAGCAAAGGACCACTAAAGTGAAAAAAAAAAATTGAAAACAAAGTAGTAAAAAATAAATAGCCATAAATCCGGAAGAAGAAGAAAAGAAGAAACAAGAAAAAAAAGAATGGAAAAAAGCAAAGGTAAATAGGGAAAAAAAAAAGAAAAAAAGGGGGGACTGGGAGATGGTGGTGGTGTAGAAGTTGTAGTAGAGGGAAAATGTAGTCTACCTGAGGGGC
This sequence comes from Canis lupus dingo, assembly GCF_003254725.2. Lineage (NCBI taxonomy): Eukaryota > Metazoa > Chordata > Mammalia > Carnivora > Canidae > Canis > Canis lupus. Next base: position 100,538,373 of record NC_064281.1, on the reverse strand, counting down.
CCGTAGCTGGGGATTCTCTTGTTTCTGAGTGTATTAAGTTGTCTATGTTAGAAAATGCTCAGTCCCAAAATTATATAAACCAGTAATACTTGTAGAAACCCCTCAAATTGACCCCAAAATATAAACGAGATAAAAGAGGGGGGCAGAATGGGAATGAAGAGAGACTATAATCACAGAATGAACCAGGATGGTATACCCCTTGGTTCTGGGTACGTGTTGGTCATGTTTTAGAAGGTATTAACTTCTGCCTTTTACAACAAAATGAGGCAGAGGATACAAAAAACACAAAACAAAAAAACATATTTTGTATATCTCCCAAAATTGAGTATGTTGAAGGGAATATAGAAGTGGGAAATATATCTAAGACATGTAATTGTAGAAATATGAAAGTCAAAAAGAGAAAAATGAGGAGGTGGTAAAATATTGTAGTTAAGGTGGGAAAAGAGAAAAATTTTGGAAATTTTTAGTCTGATATAAAAACAAGTTGTACTTGAAAAAGGGGGAGTACTCTCTAGTTCTATATACTATAAATCCCTCAACTTCCCCTGGAGCTTTCCAGCGCTGCTTGATCAAGAACTTGCCCCTGTCCTTCCAGCTGGTCTTCTGGGGGAGGGGCTGCTATGCTGATTCTCAGGTGTGTGTACCTGGGGGAGCTGCCCCGCCCTCTGCCGGGTGCACAGCTCTGAGCTGTTTATCCTGTGAGGCCAGTGTCCCCTGGTGGCCCCGCTCCGTCCCAGGCACAGCGTGACACAAGGAGGAACAACAACACTGGCAGGGGCCAGGTCTCTACCCCTGGAGTCCGCTTCCTGCATAACTACCATAGTCTCCCAGTCCGCACTGGCGTAGGTGCTCCCAGGGCAGCACAGGGTGGCACAGGGTGGTACAGGGGCGCTCATCTGCACAGCTCAGGGGCACCTGGTGGCAGAAGCGTCCTCACTGTCCTGTGCCCTCCCAGCTCCACCTGCCCCGGGGGGAGCGCAGGATCCTGGGCTGTGTCCCCAGCGCCCTGGGATCCAGGGCCTGTGCTGCTGGAATCGCACTCCTGGAGCCTCGGCTCCGAAGGCAGCAGGGCACGGATCCCTCGCCAGAAACCTGCCTGATAGTCTGGCTCCTCCCCAAGGCCCCGCAGGGCGAGCGCTCCAGCCCTTTACCGAGCTAGGCCTGTGGGGTGTGGCGTGGTCTCCCCGGGCACACTTCCTCTGTTAGTGACCCTGGGAGACTGGAGGCTCCATTGCCCCTCCTGCGATCTGCCCAAGTTCCCTGCTAAGAGCTTTTTAGTCTGGGAAAGAATCCGGTGCGGATTTTTAAAGTTCCTGCTTCTCCAGGGCTGGGCTTTCCTATCCAGGTAGGCTTTCGCTGCTGGACTGTAGCCTGGCTCTGCATGGGCCCCTCCCCCACTTGATTCTTTTTTATTTTTTTCCGCCTTCCTACCTTGTTAGAAGCACAAACTCTTCTCTCTGTAGCGTTCCAGCTGTTCTCTCTTTAAATCTCAGGTCAAATTCTTAGGTGTTCAGGATGATTTGAAAGTTATCTAGGTAAGTTGGTGGGGACAGGTGACTTGGGGACCCTACTCCTCTGCCATATTGCCCCACACTCTTGTTTACCATCTTAATCAGTAGTATATAGTACTCTTTTGTTGGGGAAGGATTAATCAGGAAAGTGACATTTTTATCTGGGATTTGAATGATGGCTAGAAATTTGCCACACATAGAAGAGGATAGGCAATACGGGCAGAAGGGATAACATGGTCAATAACATAGATGCACAGTATATTTTGAGAAGAATAAGCAGTCTCATGTAACTATGATACATGTATGTGTAGCCCCTAATATAACTAAGGGAATGAAATACCAGAAGAAGAAACTAGAATAGGAATTTGTGATTGAATTATAGAAGGCCTTGTAAGTTATTATAAGAGGTTTGAATTTCAACATATACCATGGTGAGTTATCAAAGGCTTTTTTGCAGAGCAATGATGTGTTCTCCATGTTTCTGTGTTTTTATGTTTATATCACAAGCTGCATTAAGGAGTGTTTGGGAAATACTTAAAACCCCTGTAATTTCCTACAGCCCTTCTCCTGCTTGTAATTTCTGTAATCCAAGGGAAAGTGATATGCAAACAACTTCAAGTCCCTTTCCAATCAGATTACTGTTCCTATACCCCTCCAAAATAGAAATTCTGAAGTTGCCTCTGCTCTATTTTTATATATCCATGTAACTCAATATCTAAAAAGTGTTTTATGTGTGCTTGGCATCACATTCTTCTGTACTTTGTATACATTTCCCTATTTTAATTATTCAGCAATACCACAAAGTATTCATGATTGTTAGGCCCCCATTTGAAAGAGAAGGAAATTGAAGTTCAGAGACATTAGATAACTTATCAATGGTCACATGACTAGTAAGTGGTAGAGCCAGTGCTGAATTCTGTCTGACTCCAAAGCCCACAATTTTGTGGTAGTACAGGCTAAGAATGTGACATAGACTTAAAGCATTTTGCATAGGGTCTAAGCAAGAGTGGTTAATTTTGAGATTATTTCGAAATAAAGAATTTTCTGGGGCGCTTGGGTGGCTCAGTTAGTTAAGCATCTGCCTTTGGCTCAGGTCATGATTCCAGGGTCCTGGGATCAAGCCCCATGTCAGGCTGTCTGCTCAGAGCCTGCTTCTCTCTCTCTCCCTCCGCCTGCTGCTCTGCCTACTTATGCTCTCTCCCTCTCTCTGTGTGTCAAATAAATGAAGAATTAAAAAAAAGAATATTCTTTCAAGATGTCCAAAAATTCATTAGAGCAGTCTGGTAGGACTGTATTATGTTTTTTCAATGTCTATTTCTAAAGAGATTAGAAAAAAAGCAACTGTTGAAGTCATTCAATTAAGAAGTTATTTTGAAAGCACTAGTAAGAAATTAGATGTTTCTTCTGTGACTTAATTCAGTGTGTGTATGTGTGTGTGTGTAGCCATTGTTAGAGTGCAGACACTATTATTGTTACTGTGTGTACCTAGCAATAATGAGATATGTTATTTTATTTTTTTAAATAGGTTCCATATGCATGCAACATGGGGCTTGATCCCTGAGATCAAGAGTCAGATGGTCTACTGACTGAGCCAGCCAGGTGCCCCAGGAAATATGTTATTTTAAAAACTGTATTATTTAAATTGCAAATTAATTATCCTGGCCACCCAATCCCTATTTGTATTAGTCTGTAAGCTTATGGTCTTTTTTGTCTTTATCTAATCTCACATTTTTCCAGATGTTAACATTTTCAGGATTATTTCATATACATTTTCTTATTTGAATTATACATAGTCATGTAAGTAAATGAGGCTCAGAAGACATTTAATGTCTTAACCTGGGATCCCTGGGTGGCGCAGCGGTTTGGCGCCTGCCTTTGGCCCAGGGCGCGATCCTGGAGACCCGGGATCGAATCCCACGTCGGGCTCCCGGTGCATGGAGCCTGCTTCTCCCTCTGCCTGTGTCTCTGCCTCTCTCTCTCTCTGTGACTATCATAAATAAATAAATAAATAAAATAAAAAAAATAATGTCTTAACCTAAGATGACATAGATAATTAGTGATTGAGCTGACTAGAAGTTTTAGTTCCTGACGCCTAATTCAGTGTACTTTCTACCTAACAATAGGGATAATATTATCCCCAGCATCTAGCCATCTAGCACAGTGCATGGACCATGGACCAGGTAGGTGCTTACTCAATGTTTGTCCAATGGATGAAGAATAAATAGCAGCTAATAATAGTTTTGAGTTATGAAAGAATTGATAATAAATTGCTAATAATTAGTGATTCTTAATGTCCAGAATCATTCCTTATTTTAATGGAACACTAAAGATAGTTTAAGTGAGCCATTGTAGTTAACTTCATTGAGGATAAACTAGAGCTCTATTGATTTTGCAGTAGCTTCCAGGAGTTGTGGTGATGGTTTAAAGTCATTCTTTTGATAAAAAGTAATTATATTTGGTCACACATGAAGGGTAATTTGTGGCATAGAAAGAAGAACAGTAGATCAGAGAACTTGGGTTCAAGTTCCTTGCTCTGTAATTTATTAAATATTGTGACTTTGGGGGAATTATAAAACTTTCTGGGACCCAATTTCTACATTGATCAAATAAGGATAATAATGTATGCATCAGTAGGGCTGCTGTGAAAATCAAATGGGACAATATACATGTGGATATTCTTTGTGAACTATAACGTACTACACAAATTCTATTAGAGGGTTTTGTTATTATTCGATGTTTTAAATGAGATTAAAGAATGTTCCATCACAGCTACCAAGGAAACCGTATAACTCCATTCAGAAGGGTATTCCTGCAAAGATGACCACCACAGCCAATATTAGATTATGTCCTGACAAAGAGAAAGTTGGAAATAAATTATGACTCATTGTTACCAGGCTTACAAAAGGGAATGTTTGTGTGAGGTAGGCATCCCTTTTAAAAATTCTTAGTCAGAGGCATTTCTTGAAACAGCTATGCAGTGAACCCTTTAAATGTGGATTTATTGGAAGGTGATCCACTTCCCAGTTAGGTATCACCTTCTGAAATATGGCTACTTTGGTCAAAAATCTCTGAAGGAGATTGGCTGTAATATCTAACTTATAAGTGTGAAAATCAACAACAGTCAAGTTTAAGGGCCTATGGAGATGTATTTGCTGCTTTGAATTTCTTAGTTGTGCAGGATAGCTCCATTCCAACTTTATTAGAAAACAAATGTCCTCATCTCCCCCAAACAAGCTCCTCTTCTTGATTTTCTTATTACTGTATTCAGCAGTTTTTCAGGTGTATTTTGATTCTATCCTTCTCTCTAGTCAACAAATCTGTTAACTGTTATTTGACAGTGTGTGTATTTCCTCCTTTCAGTAGTCACCACTTCATGCCCTCAATTGTCTCTTTGTATGGTTTAGAGTTTACTAACTTATCTCCCTGCCTCTGTCCACCTCAGTGTATCCTGTCACCTCTCCAGATGAATCTGCCTAAACCGCTGCTATTGATTACTCCATCTCCCTGGTCAGAAGTTTTCGTGGCACTCAGTTGCCAACTGAACATAAACTGGCATTCAAAGTCTGCAACAATCTATCCCAGACCTTATCTGTCCCTCAATCCCCTGTTGGATTTAGTAAAAAAAAAAATTCACACTTTTTAGAATACATCTTGCCTTTTCTTCTCTGTGTGGCTTTATTCAGAATTTTCTTTGTTTATAGAAGCATCTTCCTTATCCCCAGAATAAGGGGGTATCTGACAATAACCTGACAATAACCTTCCCGTCATTTAGGGTGCAGTCCACATGGCATCTCCGCATCTACAAGCTTTGGAGTCATATATGCCATGCTTAAATAATGGCTCTAATACTCCATAACTCTAATATTGATGAATTATCCCATATGTTCTGTGACATTGGGCAAGTTATATAACCTCTCAGAGCCTCAGTTTCCTCATCTGAAAGATGGTGACAGACCTGTAAAGTAGGTACTGTTATTCTTGTGAGGAGCAAATAAACTGATGCATAAAAGACTTAGCATGTACCTTAGCATCCATATAGTCATCACTCAGTAAAAGGTAGCTTTTCATTGTAATTACCTCAACAGAGAAGATGTAACTCCCTTTTGAATTTTGAAAACATTTTGTACTACTCTCAGGGAAATTATCCCATACTAGTTTTTATTAACGTTTTCATGTCTTCTCTCTTTAGAAATTGCAAGCTCCTTGAAGTTGGGAACTTATGTGGTATTGCTATGTGAAGTGCCTGCATAGTAGGCACTCAATAAATGTTTACTGAATGAATGAAAATACTTTAAAAAAGGGGACCATCAGCCTTTCTCCTTTTATTTTTTTGAAGGTCAGTATTTGTAATAATGATAATGTATGCAATGAAATTAGACAAGATTCACAGCATCCTGATGAAAGAAAAAGACCACATCTTTTAGTATATGAAGGAAATGACATTATAAAGGCATTGAAACAATACTGTGACACTTTTTTCTGAGTTAGCAATGGTTGAGAATCTAGTTTCCAGGCCAGTTAACATTATTGTGTTATACTGTTAACTGTGCACTCATTTTCTTGTTAGTTAACGTGCTTCAGATTATAGAAAACCATTCATATCATGTTTGTTTATACAAGAGAAATATAAAATAGAAGATAATTGCATATTTAGTTGAATATTTTTAGGTAAACTTAGGGTAAACCCTATACTTTTTTCCTTTTCAGTCTAGCCTGACTTAAACAACTCTCCAGGGAACTATTCAAATCCTGGCCTCTTTCCTGAGCATTTTCTGAAGTGGCTGAAATAGAGAGAGGATATTAAAAATAAGTGCCCTCCTCCTTGTCCTTGCCCAAGCTGTGTATAATGGGGAAGAGGTGGAGATAACCCCATGACATAGTTAGAGAGCATTCTGACTCTCTAGTCTCAGAGGCAGTATTGATGATGGTGATTCTGGGAGGCTTGGAGAGGGAATTATGTGCAAAGGGGGTAAAAAAGTGAAAAGGCAGGTGAATCCCAATGAGCTCCACCACAATGCCGTGCACAAATAGATGCAAGTCCCTTTCTACTTTTCAGGGCCCACACTCCATTCAGAGCCCAAATGACAGGCACTCTGCCTGCATGTAAGAAAAATCACACGCATCTTATTAGCTAGCTTACTGTTAATTCTAATATGAAAGAAGTAGTGATGTTCAAATAAGCAGGCTTGGGAAACTCAGGGTAGGGTTTGAGTTGAAGGAATACAATAACAACCATTACCTTTAGACAAGAAGAAAAAGGATGGCTTACATCATATGGCCTGCTATCACCCATGTGAAGTGTAGTCAATTGTCAATGTTAATGATCATACCCTCACAAGTGGACCTATCTGTATTATTCTTTTGGCCTAATGCTCTGTACACAGTGGGTACTCGACACTGGATGCTGACAGCCTGGTCAATTTCAACCAGAAGGCAGTACTATGATCTGAGCTTCTATTGTAACCAACTACAATGGATTTGATTCCCCCCTGGAATAGTGGCTGCAATCAATGTGTGAACTGATGGTATACCATCCCCCTGAGATAAAAGTGATGACAACCTTGTTGGGTTCCACGGAAAACTGAGTGAACCTGGCCCACTAAGCTATGGTATTTTGCCTTCAGCACTTCTTTACATATGAATTAACCAGGAAAGATTGTACCTAAAAAGAAATTTACCTAGTGATATGTAATTATAAGTATTATATCATATAACTATTTCAATTTCTTTTTTTGTTGTTGCTTAAGAATGAAATTCTGACAAATGAGAATAAACACAATTGGCTTGTCACAATTTTATGTAGAGCATCAAATTAGATTTTGAGTATTTGCAGTGCAATAGCTCAAGATTGATAGATGGAAATCTGATAATCCACAAACGTGACCCAGCACAATATTGTCCTAATTTGCTTTGTGAGGATTAATTCAACTCTTTTCTGCTTTCATGACAATGAATATACAGTGTGGTACAAATAATGCCATGTAAACAAATTCTGAGCTTCCTTAATCTTTGCAAATGTCTTGAGTTGACCTTTTCTTCGAGTGTCCTTTAGCAGGTTCTAAGATAGAGCCCAAAAGCATGTATGTAAACCATGGAAGAAAGAAGATTCCAATCAAAGAGAATAGTGGTCCATTGGACCCATTGTTCATTCCAGGAGTTCCATTTTTCTGTGATATTTTAAATACAGTAATGACTTGTTGGTAGTTTTTCTTAGCTACAATGACTAAAATACCAGAAGTGAAATTCTACTGCAACGAAATATTTTATACCAGAGCTTCCTATGTTTAATGTGACTCTGTAATTTATTCTAGCAAATGTAAGTAATAATGATGTCAACAGAAGAAATATGGACTGCTAGCTTAGCTGTGGTTTCAAATATAACCTAAGAAATATTCTCTGATTAGGCTTCACAACCTTTCTCAGAGCAGTGGTTTGGGGGCAGGACCACATTGAAAAGCTAAGAAAAGCCAGCCCTGAAAACTTCTCCCCACACAAAGACATGCAGAATTTTACTCACAGCTTCTGGGGTTTATAGATCTTTTGAAGTTTAGCCACTAGAGGTCCATGTTAATCTCTCTTATAAAAGAGAGCCAGAAGACAGTAGTGGTAGCTTCATTATAGCCAGATATTTTTTATTTATATTTATTTATTTTTAAAGATTGTACTTATTTATTTGGGAGAAAGAGAGTGAACTAGTGAGAGAGAGCTCATGAGCAGGGGGAGGAGCAAAGGGAGAGTGAGAATCAGACTCCTCGCTGTGCAGAGAACCCTACATGGGGCTCAATCCCAGGACCCTGGGATCATGACCCAAGCCAAAGGCAGATGCTTAACCGACTGAGCCACCCAGGTGCCCCATCCAGAGATTTTTAAACATTTAAACAATTTTCCAAAATATAACTGATAAACTCTGAGATAATGCAATGAAAGGAACAGGTACCATATAAGAAATCTCTTCTTTCTCCCACCCCTGTTCAATGTTTCTTAGTTTAGTAGCCAATGTTCTATTTTAGTATTTTAGGACTCTCCTGTTTTATGAGCATCCTGTTAATTAGTCGTGTGGTTTCTATAAAATTGTTCCCATAGCATTGGTGGTCACTATCTGAGGCTTCCAGAAAACCCTGACTTTTATAAAATATCCTTACACAAAGAAAGGGCAACATGGTAAGTACTGGATAATGTGTGGTCATGGGGAAACTGAGACTGACAATAAGAATTAAGAGAAAGGGGTTCAAGATCCCAATCCTAATTTAGTGAAATGGGACTGAATAATTGTAACATGCCTTATAAAAATATGTTATGAAGTGGTGTCACAATTTAAAGCACTTTTTCCCTTCTTTGGCTTTATGAAACCCCTTTGGCCATATTGAATAGTTTTGAGGAGGTAATTGTGGATTTTAATGTAAAAGAGGAAAAGTAAAATGTTTGAAAATAAAAGAAGGAAGTTTACCTTAGAATCTAAAGTTTAGATGTTTGAGCTGGCCCGGGAGAATGCTCAAAGGAATGGAAGGAAGGACTATACCTAAAATGAGTCAAAAGAAGGAAGGCTTGAAACAAAGGCTGAACTTCAGCATGGCAGAATGGGTTTTGGTGGCCAGTGTGAGAGCTATCTGATCATGGATGCTGCTATGAATGCTGTTTAGCAACCTTTTGTATGTCTCCAGATCACCTTGTTTTAACTCCTATAGCAAATAAATTCCTACCTTCTCTGAATCAAAGCAAATTCTCCTGCTGGGAGGCAGCAGAGTATCAAATTGAAAAGCCTGGGCCATAGGATCAGGCTGTGTTCAATTCCCAGTCCAACTGTTACTGTATGAACTTGGGAAACTTTATTCAACTACTCTGTGCTTTAGTTTCTTCTCCTGTAAAATGGGAATACTAGTTATATCCATGTGCTAGAGTTATTGAGAAGATTAAATGAGCTAATGTCTGTGAATAATTTAAACTCGACATATATTAAGCATCCAATACATGTTAGCTATTGTTGCTATAACTCCATTAGCCCTTTGTTTTTAGTCAGTATAATGGGTTCTAATAGTTAACCTAAGAGATTGTGAATTCATTGGCAGAGGCAATAACTTTATGGTTATTGTAACACCCAGCATAATGTCTGAAAGGTAGTAGGCACACACATACAGAAAACTGACAAATGAATTATGGAACATTTTCAGCAAACAGTGGTCTTAGGTTTAAATGTCATTTATCTAGCACATTTCATTAAACTCAACTCCTATCCCCTATGTATTAACAAACCTTTTTATGATGACTGAAAATCTCATGTTAAATATCAGTTCCATGTACATCAAATATGTCTTGTGTGTAGGAGCTGTGTATTTTCAATTGGCTATGCTCAGACTTGACGAGCTAAGAATGATATCCCCCTGCCCCCTACCAGTTCTTTTTACATTTCATGGTTTGAGTTGTAAAGCTGAGGGTACACCTTCTGCATTTTTCCTGGTAACTTCAAATTCCATCAATACCTTTCCATCTGGCAGAGGTCTGTGGTGGTGTGGGCCAGGAAAAAAAAAAACTATTCATCTTCTTTTCCTGTCCAGGCAATTATTGACCTTCTTTCAGTCCTTCTCTTTGATGGTATTTAACCTTGTCCTCCACATGTTTCACTGTCTGATTTCTGATTTTTTAACAGGCACTTAGTACCGCTGCTTCTCTTTTTTTATTTTTATTTATTTTTAAAGATTTATTTATTTATTTATGATAGACATAGAGAGAAAGAGAGGCAGAGACACAGGAGGATGGAGAAGCAGGCTCCATGCCGGGAGCCCAACGTGGGACTCGATCCTGGGACTCCAGGATCATGCCCTGAGCCAAAGGCAGGCGCAAAACCGCTGAGCCACCCAGGGATCCCCAGTACTGCTGAGCCACCCAGGGATTCCCTGTACCACTGCTTCTCAATAACACTTTTGATACTTCAGAGATTGCCAAGTTAGTTCAGCTTTTTCCTAATTTGGACTTTTAATAGTCTTTCTTTTAGACTCTAGAGTTTGCTGGAATTGTGGCTTTGTACACAATTTGAGTAAATTTAATTCAACAAACCAACCCTAAATGCTTGAATTTTGCCAAGTAAGCCTTTTTCTTTCTCCTTTTTTAAAAGTCCACTTCCTGATTCCAAATAGTCCATTGGATTGAGTTTTGGGCCAGGTTTTTTGGGAGAGGGTATGAGATGGGGTCAGGTGGTATGTTATGCTAAGGAACAGAGAGAGCCTTGTGAATGCTTACACAGATGAAAGATATTTTTAGATAATTTTAGGGTACTATTGCTAAGACTATTTTTTTTAGGGTTTGTATCCTTTTCTTAAATCCATAATTGTCCATGAGTAAACTAAAATACATTTGACTCCTCAAAAAAAGATTTGGCGTGGTATTAGTGGTGTCCTAGGCTGGGCAAATGATTTTTGTACTAAGACTTATAATCAGAGTTTATTGGTCTATTTAGATTCATTGTTTACAAATATAGTAATAATAGCCGTTTATATACTGAGTATCTATGATGTACTAGACTGTCCTAGATACTTTATGTGTATTGTCTTATTTAATCCTCACAACTATCTTAGAAATTAGTTATAATTATAATCCCCATTTTACAGATAAGGAAACTGAGTGGTTAAATAACTTTCCCAAGGCTATACAGCTATATAATTCATTGTACTTAGTATGATATAGAGATATGCAAATTTGCACTTAGTTAATTGGTCTTCCACATTGTAAACTTTAGCCATTACTTGTGCTTTGGATGAATAGCACTTTCTCTCTGCTTCTACTGTTTTGCTCTTTATGAAATGAGCACACACAAAGTCACATAAGTAAACAGGCAGCTCTCCCTCATTTTAGTTCTTAGGTTTTATCTTTTTTACTTCCACTGGCTTTGACATTGGAATGACTCAAAGACTTTCGATCCCTTGCACAGCATGGACTTTGGGGTCTAATTTAAAAAAAAAAAAGATTTTATTTATTTATTCATGAAACACACACACAGAGGCAGAGACACAGAGAGAGAAGCAGACTCCATGCAGGGAGCCCAATATGGGATTCGATCCCAGGACTCCAGGACCATGCCCTGGGCCAAAGGCATACGCTCAACCGCTAAGCCACTCAGGTGTCTCTGGGGTCTAATTTTTTAAGGCATCTCTGACTCTGGACATAACCTGTTCCTACTCCACAAAGTATGTCCTCTATCCTCTGTATATTATGGCTTTTTACCCATTGGTCAGCACCTACTTTGGCTTTTATCTTCCAAAACAATGACTTTATCCATTCCTAAGTCACTATGTACCAGAGAAAGGACATTCAGAAACTTAGCCTCTGCTTTTGTCCACACAGAGAAAAGAAAGGATTCCTTAGTTGGAGCACAAGTAGAATGAGTACCAGAGGAAGGGATACTGTCTTCTGAGGACCTTTCTCTTTTGGTCAATTGTCATTACTCCAGGGTACATCCTCTCTGGTTTACAGGACTGTCTTGAAACAATCCTCTGAGCTGAGTCCAACTATAAACATGCAGCATATGCAGAAAATGCTGTGATTGTATGGTTAACTATGTATTATATCTTGTACCAAATCTGACATTTAGGTTTAGCATGTCAGCATTCCATAGTGTTTCATAAAGAGAACTGTGAACTTCAGGTACTCTGCCACCTGAAAAAAAATGATAACACCAGTTTTATAAGTAGAACCCTAGCAGAAAGCTGGGTTAAAGATAATATGACACAAGGCAGGAATGTTTTGATGGGTATAAGGAAAAATTCTAGACTGTAGACATTAGAATACTGAACAAATCTAAATGGCGCATCATAGTGTGGGGCTTTAAGTACCTGAATCACCAAGCCCCTGAGTATCTGGAGTTAGAGTAGAAGATTAAAGCCTAAATCTTAATTCATATATAATTTAGTATTGGTCTGTCACCTTCAAGACAATATTTTAGGGGTGAAACAACCAGGCAGCAAACACCTCCAGACATGGCATGAATAGAACTGAATATCAGCCATGGGGAAATGGTCTAATGACTGTCTTCTTGATTTCTGGCTGTTTTTTTTTTTTTTTTTTTTTCAAAACAGGTCACCTACCTCATTACTCCTCTCCCTCTTAAAAATGGGACTTAATAAAACAGTATGTTTTATTAAGCGGGTACATTATCCCAGCTGTGCTATCATGACCACCATTTCCCCTTCAGAGAAGGTAGTGAATTTATTAATGCAGATCCTTTATGAAAACTTAATGAGGCTATCTATCAAGAGTGATGTAATAAATTTGCTTACTCACTGAATTAGTATGGGCCCTCTGTGTATTACTTATTAATATTCTTTTGTTGTGGCCTAACTTCCTTTTAAAGCATATATGCTAGAAAATGGACAGAATGGCCCTCAAGAATGGAATGCCTACACTAAAACAGAATAATTGCCTTTGGAATTTTTTAAGGTATCATCTTAGACCTGATAATTGTGAGCACTGGCAGAGAGCTGAAGGAGGACAGAAAACATGCTGGTAAAAATGGCGAGAAAGGCACAGAGACAGGCCTATCAAGACATAGATCCTCATGTGGAACCACAGGCAAATCCTGCCTCAGACTCATGCTGTATGACTTAATCATGATCAAATGTAAGCTCTCTTTACTAGGAATTGGATTAGCCTCCTGATAGGTTGTGAGGAGGTAAAATTCATGTCCACAGACCATTCACAAAATCTGATCTTCTTGTGCCCCTAACTCAACCATCTTTTAAATTTTATTTCAGTAGCTTCCTATGGCTTCCCACAATGGATGCCTCTCTAATTCTGCCTTCCTACACAGCTTCTCATGTTTAGCCTCTGCCACTTCTTTCTTAAGTACCAGAACCTCTACATCTCTGGAGGTTCTCTGCTTTCAGAGCCTAGGCTGTGGGGATGCTCATCTATGTTTAGAGTCTTTGGGAAATAATAATTTAATAAACAGCTCATTCCTCCCTTTAATATGTTTATTTCAAAGATTTTCTAAAAATTCAGTGATTTACTCAAAGATTTGGATCCTGTTTATATTTGATGCAATATTCTAGAAAAAAAGTATTGTAACTCAAATGAGTAGACCTGTCTGTAAAACATGTTGAGGTTTTATTTGCATGGTCAGGTAGGGGAAGGAACGGAAACTAGCAATATGTCAAGACTACTCTAGGGAGTAGCATCAGTGTCATAATGGAGGGTGAGGGAAAGCTGATGGGTGAAGAAGAACAGCAGGAATCTCAAGGATGTGTTCATATAAAACATATTAATCTATGTTAGAATACTACCCAGGCCAGTCATTGGAGCCATGGATGATTAGGGTCTATCCTTCATGAGAAGGTGCTGGGAAGAGGTAGAAGTCAATCAGGGCCCCAGCTTAGTGGCCTGAGGTTCAGATAGAAGTTCTAAAGGATAAATGCCAGTTAAACAGAAAGCAAGGAATGGGACTAGTCTTATAAATTGTGCCCAAATTGTCAGGATATAGATGTAGCTCACTCTAAGCACCCCTGATTCCAGGATTATGGTTGTCAAATTATTTTCAGATCCTACTTCCTGATAAGGTGGTAACTCTTAATGTGATATTACTTTAGACTGGATTGCCTTCAGGAAGTAGGCTGAGGTACAGGAACAGAAAAAGCAAGGGCTGCAACATGGAATTTTTAGCAAAGCCCCCAACACCACAAATACATCTTATGTCAGTCAACTATTTATTCTACAAACATTTATCAAACACTTGCCATGTACAAAAGACTGTGTGAGACATCAAAATACTGCGTGTTCAGCTTATAACAAGGATAAGTCTGATCTCAGCATGAAAATCTCACTGATTTCCTGAAGGGGTACCTGCATTCCTTTTTCTATCTATACTATGGGGCTGATTCACTAGAAGAAGTATTTTCAGGGGTCAGGGTATCTGGGCTCTAGTTCTAGCCCTACCACTCACTGGCTGTCATCTTCAGTGAATAATATCTCTCCTTGTTTCTTTTTCTTTTTCTTTGAAATTATTTATTTATTTTATATATATGTATTTTTTATTGCAGTTCGATTTGCCACATATAGTATAATGCCCAGGGCTCATCCCGTCAAGATCCCCCCTCAGTGCCCATCTCCCAGTCAACCCATCCCCCTGCCCACCTCCTCTTCCACTACCCCTTGTTCTTTTCCCAGAGTTAGGAGTCTCTCATGTTTTTGTCACCTTCTCTGATTTTTCTCACTCATTGTCTCTCCTTTACCCTATAATCCCTGTCAGTGAAATTATTAAGGCTTTTTTTCTATCTTTTTAAAAAAGATTTTATTTATTTATTCATGAGAGACACACAGAGAGAGAGGCAGAGACATAGGCAGAGAGAGAAGCAGGCTTGATGCAGGGAGCCTGATGTGGGACTCGATCCTGGAACTCCAGGATCATACCCCAAGCCAAAGGTAGATACTCAACTGCTGAGCCACCAAGGTAAGGTGTTGTTGTTGTTCTTGTTGTTCTTTCTTCTTTCTTTCTTTCTTTCTTTCTTTCTTTCTTTCTTTCTTTCTTTCTTCTTTCTCTTTCTTTCTTTCTTTCTTTTTCTTTCTTTTTTCTTTCTTTCTTCTTTCTTTTTCTTCTTCTTCTTCTTTCTTTTTCTTTTTTCTTTCTTTCTTTCTTTCTTTCTTTCTTTCTTTCTTTCTTTCTTTCTTTCTTTCTTTCCTTCTTTCTTTTTCTTCTTCCTCCTCCTCCTCCTTCCTCCCCCTCCTCCCTCCTCCTCCTTCTACCTTCTTCCACTTCCTCCTCCTCCTCTTTTTCTTTTTACATTTATTTATTTTTTGTATATTTTTATTGGGGTTCAATTTACCAACATACAGCATAACACCCAGTGCTCATCCCATCAAGTACCCCCGTCAATGCCCATTACACAGTCACCGTAACCCCCCACCCACCTCCCTTTCCCCATCCCTTGTTTTTTTCCCAGAGTTAGGTGTCTCTCATGTTCTGTCACTCTCACTGATATTTCCCACTCATTTTCTCTCTTTTCCCCTTTATTCCCTTTCACTATTTCTTATATTCCCCGAATGAATGAAACCATATGATGGTTGTCCTTCTCCGATTGACTTACTTCACTCAGCATAATACCCTCCAGTTCCATCCACATAGAAACAAATCGTGGGTATTCATCGTTTCTAATGGCCGAGTAATATTCCATTGTATATATAGACCACATCTTCTTTATCCATTCCTCTTTCGATGGACACCAAGGCTCCTTCCACAGTTTGGCTATTGTGGACATTGCTGCTATAAACATTGGGGTGCAGGTGTCCCGGCGATTCACTGCATCTGTATCTTTGGGGTAAATCCCCAGCAATGCAATTGCTGGGTCGTAGGGCAGTTCTATTTTTAACTCTTTGAGGAACCTCCACACAGTTTTTCAGAGTGGCTGTATCAGTTCACATTCCCACCAACAGTACAAGAGGGTTCCCTTTTTTCCACATCCTCTCCAACATTTGTTGTTTCTCGTCTTGTTAATTTTCACCATTCTCACTGGTGTGAGGTGGTATCTCATTGTGGTTTTGATGTGTATTTCCCTGATGGCAAGGGATGCGGAGCATTTTCTCATGTGCTTGCTGGCCAAGTGTATGTCTTCTTTGTTGAAATTTCTGTTCATGTCTTTTGCCCATTTTATGATTGGACTGTTTGTTTCTTTACCATTGAGTTTAATAAGTTGTTTATAGATCTTGGATAGTAGCCCTTTATCTGATAGGTCATTTGCAAATACCTTCTCCCATTCTGTAGGTTGTCTTTGAATTTTGTTGATTGTTTCTTTTGCTGTGCAGAAGGTTCTTATCTTGATGAAGTCCCAATAATTCATTTTTGCTTTTGCTTCCCTTGTCTTCATAGATATATATTGCACGAAGTTGCTGTGACCAAGTTCAAAAAGGGTGTTGCCTGTGTTCTCCTCTAGAATTTTGATGGGTTATTTTCTCACATTTAGATCTTTCATCCATTTTGAGTTTATCTTTGTGTCTGGTATAAGAGAATGGTCTCGTTCCATTCTTCTGCACGTGGCTGTCCGATTTTCCCAGTACCAATTATTGAAGAGACTGTCCTTTTTACAGTGGATAGTCTTTCCTGCTTTGTCGAATATTAGTTGACCATAGAGTTGAGGGCCCATTTCTGGGTTTGCTCTTCTGTTCCATTGATCTATGTGTCTGTTTTTGTGACAGTACCATGATGTCTTGATGACCACAGCTTCATAATATAGCTTCAACTCAGGCATTGTGATTTGGTTTTCTTTTTTAACATTCCCTTGACTATTTGGAGTCTTTTCTGATTCCATACAAATCTTAATATTATTTGTTCCAGTTGTGAGAAAAATGTCAATGGTATTTTATCGAATTTGTATTGAATGTGTAATTGCTCTCAATACCATAGGCATTTTAACAATATTTATTCTTCCACTTCATGAAATATTTTTTCATCTCTTTCTGTCTTCCACAATTTATTTCATTAGTGTTCTGTAGTTCTCTGAGTACAGATCATTTGATTCTTTGTTTAGGTTTATTCCTAGGTACCTTATGGTATTTGGTGCAGCTGTATATGGGATTGATTACTTAATTTATCTTTCTTCAGTCTCATTGTTAGTAATTAGAAATGCAACTGATTTCTTTGCATGGATTTTTTATCTTTCTATGTTGCTGAATTCCTTTATGAGTTCTAGCAATTTTGGGGTGTATTCTTTTGGGTTTTCGACATACAGTATCATGTCCTCTGCAAAGAGGGAGAGTTTGACTTCTTGCCCATTCTAATGCCTTTTATTTCTTTTTGTTGTCTGGTTGCTGAGACTAGGACTTCTAGTACTATGTTGAATAGCAGTGGTAAGAGTGGAAATCCCTGTTGTGTTTCTGATCTTAGGGTAAAGGCTCCCAATGTTTTCCCATTGAGAATGATATTTGCTGTGGACTTTTCATACATGGCTTTGAAGGTGCTGAGGAATGTTCCGTCTATCCCTACAATTTGATGAGTTTTGATCAGGAATGGATGCTCTGTATCTATTGAGAGGATCATATGGTTCTTGATTTTTCTCTTGTTGACATGATCTATCATGTTGATTGCTTTATGAGTGTTGAACCAGCTTTGCATCCCAGGGATAAATCCCATTTGGTCATGGTCAATAATCTATAAAAGTACTGTTGGATCCTATTGGCTAGTATCTTGTTGAGAATGTTTGCATCTGTGTTCATCAGGGATATTGATCTATAATTCTCCTTTTTGATGGGGTCTTTGTCTGGTTTTGAAATTAAGGTGATGCTGGCCTCACAAAACAAGTTTTGATGTATTCCATCCCTTTCTATCTTTCGGAACAGCTTTAGTAGAATAGGTATTGTCTCTTCTTTAAACGTTTGATATAATTCCCCTGGGAAGCCATCTGGCCCTGGACTTTTGTGTCTTGGGAGGTTTTGGATGACTGCTTCAATTTCCTCCCTGGTTATTGGCCTGTTCAGGTTTTCTATTTCTTCCTGTTCCAGTTTTGGTAGTTTTTGGTTTTCCAGAAATGCATCCATTTCTTCTGGATTGCCTAATTTATGGGCAAATAGCTGGTCATAATATGTTTTAAAAATCTTTTGTATTTCCTTGGTATTGGTTGTGATCTCTCTTTTTTCATTCATGATTTTATTAATTAGAGTCTTTTCTCTTTTGTTCTTAATAGGGCTGGCTAATGGTTTATCTATCTTATTAATTCTTTCAAAGAACCAACTCCTGGTTTTGTTGATCTGTTCTATAGTTATTCTGGTCTCTATTTTATTGAATTTGCTCAAATCTTTATTAGCTCTCTTCTTATGCTTGGTGTAGGTTTTATTTGCTGTTATTTCTCCAGTTCCTTTAGGTGTAAGGTAAGCTTGCATATTTGAGTTTTTTCCAATTTCTTGAGTTATGCCTGTAATGTGATGTCTTTCCCTCTCAGGACTGCTTTTGCTGTATCCCAAAGATTTTGAATGGTTATATATTCATTCTCATTAGTTTCCATGAATCTTTTTAATTCTTCTCTAATTTCCTGGTTGACCCTTTCATCTTTGAGCAGGATGGTCTTTAAGCTCCACGTGTTTGAATTTCTTCCAAATTTCTTCTTCTGATTGAGTTCAAGTTTCAAAGCATGATGGTCTGAAAATATGCAGGGGACAATCCCAATCCTTTGGTATCAGTTGAGACCTGATTTGTGATCTAGTATGTGATCTATTCTGGAGAAAGTTCCATGTGCACTTGAGGAGAATGTGTATTCATTTGTTTGGATGTAAAATTCTGTAAATATCTGTGAAATCCATCTGGTCCAGTGTATCATTTAAAGCTCTTGTTTCTTTGGAGATGTTGTGCTTAGAAAACCTGTCATTTGTAGACAGTGCTGTGTTGAAGTCTCCTAGTACTAGTGTATTATTATCTAAGTATGTCTTAACTTTGGTTATTAATTGATTGTTATACTTGGCAGCTCCCACAATAGGGGTATAAATATTCATTAGTCTTAGGTCTTCTTGTTGGATAGACCCTCTAAGTATGATATAGTGTCCCTCTTCATTTCTTACTACAGTCTTTGGGATAAACTTTGATTTATCTGATATGAGGATTGCTACCCCTGCTTTCTTTTGAGGACCATTTGAATGGTAAATGGTTCTCCAACCTTTTATTTTCAGGGTGTAGTTGTCCTTAGGTCTAAAATGAGTTTCTTGTAGACAGCAAATAGATGGGTGTTGCTTTTTTATCCAGTCTGAAACCCTGCATCTTTTGATGGGATCATTTAGCTCATTCATATCCAGAGTTACTATGGAAAGATATGAATTTAGTGTCATCATAATAGCTATTCACTCCCTGTTTTTGTGGATTATTTCTTTGGACTTCCTCTTTCTTTTACAGAGTCCCCCTTAATATTTCTTGCAGAGCTGGCTTGGTGGTCACATATTCTTTCAGATTCTGCCTATCTTGGGAGCTCTTTATCTCTCCTATGCTGAATAAGAACCTTGCTGGATAAGGTATTCTTGGCTGCAGGTTCTTACAATTTAGGACCCTGAATATATCCTGCCAGGCCTTTCTGGCCTGCCAGGTCTCTATGGAGAGGTCTGCTGTTAATCTAATAGTTCTCTCCATATAAGTTAGGGATCTCTTGTCTCTTTCTGCTTTAAGGATTTTCTCTTTATCTTTGGAATTTGCAAGTTTCATTATTAAATGTCAAGGTGTTTAATGGTTTTTATTGATTTTAGGAAGGGATCGCTCTATCTCCTAGATCTGAATGCCTGTTTCCCTCCCCAAATTAGGTAAGTTCTCAGTTATGATTTGTTTAAATACAGTTTCTGGTCCTCTGTCCCTTTCCGCGCCCTCTGGAACCCCAATTAAAGATAGATTTTTCCTTCTGAGGCTGTTATTTATTTCCTTTAACCTTTCCTCACGATCTTTTAATAATTTTTCTCTTGTTTCCTCAGCTTCCTTCCGTGCCATCTACTTGTCTTCTATGTCATTCACTCGTTCTTCTACCTCATTAACTCTCATCATTAGGACCTCCAGTTTGGATTGCATTTCATTTAATTGATTTTTAATTTCGGCCTGATTAGATCTAAATTCTTCTGTCATGACGTCTGTTGAATCCTTTATGCTTTTTTCCAGAGTGACCAGTAGCTTTATAATTGTGCTTCTGAATTGGCTTTCTGACATTGAATTATAATCCAAATTCTGTAACTCCATAGCAGAGAGTACTGTTTCTGATTCTTTCTTTTGTGGTGAGTTCTTCTTTCTAGTCATTTTGGTCAGTGCAGAGTGGCTAAAAACAAGTTGTACTGGAAAAATGAAGGAAAAGAGAAAAAAAGGTGGGGAGGGGGAAACAAACAAAAAACAAAAAACAATATGGGTATCCTCTGATTCTATATACTGTAATTCCCTCGACTTCCCCTGGAACTTTCCAGCACTGCTTGGTCAAGAACTTGCTCTTCCCTGTCCTTCCAGCTGGTCTTCTGGGGGAGGGGCCTGCTGTGCTGATTCTCAGGTGTGTGCACCTGGGAGTGCTGCCCCGCCCCCCGCCAGGTGCTGGGCTCAGTGGGAGCTGTTTATCCTGTAAGGCCAGTGTCCCCTGGTGGCCTCGCTCTGTCACAGGCACAGAGTGATACCAGGAGCAACAACCACACTGGCGGCAGCCAGGTCTCCAGCTGTGGAGTCAGCTCCTGCAGTAAGTACCACAGTCTCCCAGTCCGCACTGGCCTGGATGCTCCGTGAGTGGGTGCGCTGATCTGTACAGCTCAGGGTCGCCTGGCAGCAGGAGTGTCCTCACTATCCTGTGCCCTCCCCACTTCTGACTGTCTGGGGGGAGCTCAGGATCTTGGGCTGTATCCCTCAGCACCCTGAGATCTGGGGCCTGTGCTGCTGGAAACGGGATCCCTGGCCGTGGCTCCCGAAAGCAGCAGGGCGTAGCCACCTCCATGGGGAGCCATGGCCTGAGCTGCTCCTGAGGCCCCCAACGGGGCATGCTCCAGCCCTTTACTGAGATCGGCCTGCGGGGTGTGGGCACTCTCCCCCCGGGGTGCCCTTCCTCTGTTAGTGACTGGGAGACTGATTCTCCACTGCCCCTCCTGCGGTTCTGCCCAAGTTCCCTGCTAAGTGCCTTTCCATGCGGGAAGAATCCAGTGCGGATTTTTAAAGTTTCTGTTTCTCCAGGGCTGGGCTCCTGTCCCAGGAGGCTTTTGCCGCCTGGCCTTAGCCCGGCTCCTTGCGGTGCCCCTCTCCCACTCGATTCTTTTTTTTTTTTTTTTCCGCCTTCCTACCTTATTAGAAGAGCAAACTCTTCTCTCTGGAGTGTTCTAGCTGTTCTCTATTAACATCTCACGTCAAATTCATAGGTTTTCTGGATGATTTGAAAGTTATCTACTTAAATTGGTGGGGACAGGTGACTTGGGGACCCTATTCCTCTGCCATCTTGCCCCGCCCCCCCCCAACCCATCCCCTTTCTTCTGTCTTGATTGATCTTTGGTCACAAGACTTGTTGGCCATAATTTATTCATTTATTCATTCACTGACCAAATACCAGATTTGAAAGGAGAATACATTGAGTATCAAGTGAAGATCCTGAGCAAAAGTGGTTCTTCTTATGGCTTTCATTTCCTGAGTGTCCTTTGAAGGTTTAAATCTCAAGAATGTGAAGATTAAGAATGAGAAACATAGAAATGCCTGAATTAAAACCACAGGAATCCAGGACTTAGTAAAACAAAGGGAGGGAACCCTTATGATAAGTCACTGTTTTTCCACCTAAGGAATAGTTGCTATCTCTAACAAGTCATATCTTAATGAATGCAGTGGATGGTCACCAAACACAATGCTAATCAAATGTCGTGTGGAAAACTGAATGTATGGTATGAAGCTACCTAGACAATAAAGACTAATATTTCTACCCACCATAAAATTGTCTTTATATCCAGGAAAGTACACTATGGTGTGAGGTAGAAGGTAAACTGAATAAATACTGTGGTGGTCAAGGATGGTTACGGCTGGCTGAAGAGAGGGGAGTAAGAATGGAAACAGGTATGCCTAGCTCCCGAGAGAAGTATGATTTCTGGCTCTTTTTTTTTTTTTAACTTTCTTCTGTCTTCTGTGTGATGCTGGTGTATAGAAGAGGGGAGAGATTTGCTAATTTAAGTGTTTAAATGTTCCACTCTCTTGAGGAGTGGGTATAATTTATCTTTGCTCTCTTCTAACAGTTCTCTCTCTAGTTCAGTTGTTTTCAGGCAGAGACAGCTTTACTCCCCAGGGAGCATTTGCCTTTGTCTGGAGACATTTGTGGTTGTTACAGCTGGGCAGTGGTGAGTGTGTTTTTATTACTGATATCTACTGTTAGAGATAAGGAGTGCTACTAAACCTTCTGTAATGCACAGCATAGATACCCATAACAACGAATTATCCAGCCCAACATTTTAGTAGTGCTGGGGCTGAGAAACTTTGCTTAGGTTTTTCACATATGACGTCATTTGAGCACTGCTTGTGTTCCAGGCACTGTGTTAGGTGCTGGGGATAGAGTGATAAAAAGACAAACCTGGTGCCTGCTCTCATGGAATTTACAATGGAGGAGACAGAAAATAAACAAGCAGCAATAGGTTCCTTTTATTTATTGCCACAATTCCCCATGCCTGTTCATACAATGGACATTCATTAAGTCTACTCCAAGCCAGATATGTTATTGAGGAGGTGATGACCTTAGTCTAGTGGGAAAAACAGACATGGAAATAAATAATTGCGACAATAGATCATAGGTTTAATAGAGGTATGCCAAAGTGCTATAGGAACATAATTGTAAGTGTGCAGGCTCTCCTGGAAGTGATGATATCAAGTTAAAGCTCTTTATTTATTTTTTTTTAAGTTAAAGCTCTTTAGAGAACATGTTCTTACCAGTGGATGTTGAAGAAATATTTTGAATTCACTGGACAGAACTGAGAAAGGCATTTCTGTTAAAGATACCAACATGTACAAATTCATGGAGGGTGAACACTCTTGTCCTTTGGTTAAATGGCCATAGCATGTTGTGTCTAGACTATAGGGAACCTGAATGAGAGTGACTCAGATGAAGCGGAAAGGCAAGCAGGAGCCATAGCAACGAGGGCTTTGTGGGGTCTATTAAGTCCCTTGAATTTTCTTTCTTTTTTTTCTTTTTTAAAAGATTTTATGTATTTATTCATGAGAGACAGAGACAGAGAGAGAGGCAGAGACATAGGCAGAGGGAGAAGCAGGCCTCCTGTTGGGAGCCTGATGTGGAACTCAATCCCAGGATCCTGGGATCACAGCCTGAACTGAAGGCAAACACTCAACCACTGAGCCACATCAGCATCCCAGGTCCTTGAATTCTCTTTCAGAGGGTAACTGTCGAAATGTTATAAGCAGGGTAGGGATATGGTTACATTGCTACTCTAGGTCGGCAGGACTTACCTAAGTCCATCCTATAGCTACTAGTATCACAGTTAATTTTCTCTTATTGTGGTCTCTCCTACACTACCCTCACTCTTCATCAAACGTGTTTTCTGTCACTGATATCTCATTGTTCACTATAACCCCACCAAGCAATTGGGTGCCTAACATGAGCCTGGAGCCCTTAAAATGATAGGTTTCCATTCCCCATTGATTTGGTTCTCCTGATGTCATAGACTATTGTGTTTGGAAAGGATCTTAAAGGAAGGGCAAGCAGAAGGGCCTAGTGTTAATGACTGCTTATTATGCATCTATAACTATGGCTACTTTACTTCCCATATATCTTTAGTGCTTAATGCTTGGTAGAAACTCAGTAAATGTTAAATGTCATCATCATCACATTGTCTCGTGTATTTCTCACAATTCTTTGAGCTAGATGCTACTGTTATTTCCACTTTCTATATGGGAAAACAGAGCTAAAGCTCAAAGTACTTCTGAAACAAGAGACTTCTATTAGGTGGATAGGCAAATGTTAACTGTAGTAACAAAGGAATACAAAAACACGTGAGAAGTAATATGTCCGTTGATGTTTTTGGATACAGACACTGTTGCCTTTCTTTTGAGGGGGACCTTTCTAATTTAAGATTTTTAGTTGGTTCAGGAAGGACTTCAGAGGTAAATGGCTAGGGTATCCATTTTGGTGCCAATCTATTTTGTGATTAAAATCTACCCAATGTTTTTCAAACTTTCAACTGTGGCCCACAGTGAGACATATATTTTATATTCTGATGTAATATACATACATATAACTGAAACAAAAGATTTACTCAACAAAGCTTAACTTTATGTGACACGTTCTTAGCTTTTCCATAGAATATATTCTATTATTTTCCATTCCATTCCATTAAAAAATGCTAGTTCTGACCTATAGTTTAGAAAAACCACTGCTTAAACTATCTTGTACCTGTTCTACATGAGGTTTGGAATCCAAAGGGGCCTCATCTGGATAGGTACTTATCAGTTCTGGGTACAAGACCATGTTGCCTACTAAACCTAGCTGGAATCCTGAGCTCCGTTTTTAGGCAGCATCTGGTCCACAAAGAACATCTTACCAAATCAGGCAAGAAGCTCAAGGGAAGGGTACAATATCCTATAAGCATAGGAAACACATGCAAACTCATATTAAAGCAGGATGAACATATGAAAAGGCATATGAATTATCATGTAATAATTATACTGAACTCAGATACCATCTCAGGGATACACCCATCAAATGCAGCTTTAAGGAGTGATATCAAACCCAAAAAATATGACTGAAAGGTAGGCAGGGTTGTATATAGGTCACTACCTATTCTCTCTTTTGGCGTAAATTTGGATTAGTACTTAAAAACAAAGAACTATTTTGGCCACCTCTTCTTCCAGTCTCTTGGTCTCTAGGCCTCTGTTCCCTCTGTATCTTGCCTCACGCTAGAATCTTACAATCATGTTTTATTTTTTTGAACATCCCATTATTAGGAGTAGAATGTATACTAGGCTCACTAAGTCAAATCTTTCACAGATTTCAAGGCCTTGCTCCAGACCATGTATTACATTGTAATCAGTATGATTCTTTTTTTTTTTAATTTTTTTTAAATTTTTATTTATTTATGATAGTCACAGAGAGAGAAAGAGAGAGAGGCAGAGACATAGGCAGAGGGAGAAGCAGGCTCCATGCACTGGAAGCCCGATGTGGGATTCGATCCCGGGTCTCCAGGATCGCGCCCTGGGCCAAAGGCAGGCGCCAAACCGCTGCGCCACCCAGGGATCCCAGTATGATTCTTGTATGTGCAGAGGAAGGCTTTGTTAGGACTCAATATATTTCCATATTTTGTAGTACTCTGAATGCTGTGGAGAGTGTGATAGTTTATTTTTATATTTCCAGGGTTACTTCTAGTAACAAAACCCTTGGCTGTGAAGCTCCATAATTTGAAGGTTGATGATTAAAAGACAAAACACCAAAGCTCCTATATGTCTTGTGAAACGGTTTGCTTTTTAATCTTAGAACAAAAATATATTGGTTTACTTTATTGTATCCTTACTTCCTACTTCAGTCTTTCCCTTCAGCTGAAGGACATTTTCCAATATACCTAAGTAGGAATGTGTCCTTTTTCTGAACCTTTTTTTTTCTCACTCAGAGACACACTTGTCTGCCTATCCATCCTCATCCCCAGGGGTCCCTCTGCCATTTTGTTGAATAGCCAACCTTTCTCCTTATCCAAACAAGAAGGAACTGATGCCATTCTTTAGAATCTGGGATTTATTGAGAAATTTATCTATTGAGAAGTGTCTCCTTGCCTATAGGTATTTGTAGTTAAAGCTTTTCATTCCACAATGAGCTTTGATGTTTATAAAGGGATTTCAGGCTTCAGCAAGCAATATGGAAATTTTTGGATGAATGAAGAGGACCCACTAAGATCTTTTTAAAAAATTTATTTATTCATGACACACACACACACACAAAGGCAGAGATGTAGGCAGAGGGAGAAGCCGGCTCCATGCAGGAAGCCCAACACGGGACTCGATCCCGGGACTCCAGGATCACGCCCTGGGCCAAGGCGGCGCTAAACCGCTGAGCTACCCCGGCTGCCCCTTAATAGATCTGTAATCCTGTGAAATTGAAGGCAAATCTTAGACGTTTTGAGATTAGAGAAGAGAGAGAAAGAATGGCTTGTGATTGATCCTGATCTATTCACCATCTCTCCCCCTCCATTCCAGCCCATCCCCTGGCACATTGCTCTTCTAAGAAAGATAAGTCCATATTGGCTCTGCTGAGGTTACTGAGGCCTGGACTTGATAGGAAGCAGGAGCAGTGGTGGGGGTGGAATTCATTCTTACTGACTTTCTTCAAAATCAGAAGCCCACTGTGTCCCAGCAGAGTTCTGCCAGAGTACCCCTCCCCTTGCTCCCTGTCAGAGCACTAAACTTAAACCCACTTGTCCTTCACATGTGTACCTATTTTCTGACACCAATTTTATTTCTCGTTTATTGCTTTCTTTATTTCTGACAGAGAGGGATGTATTTTATGCTTCTTATTGTCATTTCTACCACTGGTTGCTACTGTTGACAAGAAAGGCCTTTTCACTTTAGTAATTTCTTTTATTCCATCCATATTTCCTTAACACTTGATGGCCGATACTGGCCCCAGTAGGCTGCCTATTAGATGTTAGATGGTTTTATAGCCCAGTCAACTTTCCTTAACCCCATTTTCAAGAGGCAGAGGTTTTTTCTAATAGCCTAAGATTTTCTGTTTTTAATAATGTTCTTTCATCATTTTCTCTATGATGCTAGTGATTTATGTGCATTATATCACTCATAGCAACCCTATGAGAACAGGTTCAATAATTATCATCCTGTTTTGAATTTGAAGGAACTCAGAGGGTTAAGGATCATGCCAAGGTCATACAGAATATTTTACTCCTAAATCTAGTATGACTGGACATAGGTAGGAGCAGATATAAGAAATGATTGGGCTTAGTCATTAAAATAGTGATTTAAAACAAATGTATTAAAAATAAATAAAACAAATGTATTTTTAGCTCAGGTCTTATACTTTTATGCATAGTGCCTCAAGAACACATAGGCTGGGGGGAGGTTGATGGCATATTAAGTAGTTTTGCTTATGGATTATATCTGAGGAGATATTAAGGCTCTTCACCTTTTGGTTTACAAAAAGCACACTAGAAAACTTGATTAATGCTAATGGGATATGTTGTTGCTTGTAGTGTGGCTAGGACTTTGAGCAGTGTTTTGCCCAGTAGCCAGGGATATGTTGCTCTGAGCTATCTGCATATTCCTACCTGCTCCCTCTGTTGGGAGTTTTCCAAGCTCTTCTCAGCTGATGTCTTCAACCTAATGATTCTGCCAAGCTAGGCTTCTGATCCAATTCTGAACAACACTGCAAAAAATTTCCTGTATGTGCATTATGCCCATGCACATGCCATTGACCTAGGCTGCTTCTTCCCCTCACCAGGTGTGCCCACTGCAGACCTTGATTTCTGATTAGTTCCCTAGCTACCCTGCTAGGGTTTGCATTCTCTAAATTCTACCTCACTTTGTGACCTTTACTGCTTACCTAGTCCAGGTGTTATCCCCTTCCCCTTGGGAGCCAAAACCTGTCACTCAAGTGCTAGTTACTTTAAAAAAAATAAATTTATTTTTTTATTTTTATTTTTTTAATAATAAATTTATTTTTTATTGGTGTTCAATTTGTCAACATATAGAATAACACCCAGTGCTCATCCCGTCAAGTGCCCACCTCAGTGCCCCTCACTCAGTCACCCCCACCCCCCGCCCACCTCCCTTTCCACCACCCCTAGTTCGTTTCCCAGAGTTAGCAGTCTTTCATGTTCTGTCTCCCTTTCTGATATTTCCCACTTATTTTTCTCCTTTCTCCTTTATTCCCTTTCACTATTTTTTATATTCCCCAAATGAATGAGACCATATAATGCTTGTCCTTCCTTCTCCAATTGACTTATTTCATTCAGCATAATACCAGTTCCTTCCACCTTGAAGCAAATGGTGAGTATTTGTCATTTCTAATGGCTGAGTAATATTCCATTGTATACATAAACCACATCTTTATCCATCCATCAAGTGCTAGTTTCTTAGAATCTTTTTTCAAACTGCCTGGAACCATGATTTTTATTGCTATGTGCTTGACTTTGGATATTTCCATTGTATGGAGAGTTCCAACATTGTGCACCATTCTGTAGACCTCACCTTCTGTGATTTCCAAGATAACAACTCCAGCCCAAGTCAAACTGAAGTTTGAAAATTTGATGGACTAGTAAGTACCATCCTACTGCACAACTACAGTTTATGGACTAAGACACATAGCTACGTCCTTTCTTTTTTCTCCTAATTTACCCTATTCCAACCTTCTCTGTTTTCTTACCGATCCTGGCATATCCGGTGTCCAAGTTTTCCAAAATGGACATAGTTGGTTGAATTCAAACATTCACTTCATTAGCATTGTGCTATGTACAACTTACCTACAGGACAAGAAGCTTCCCCTACATCAAAAACAATGTGAGGCTGTGAAACAAAACAATTTATCTCCTAAAGCTCAACTGCCTAGTTTCTGCTGCAAAAGCAGAAGAGGATGGAGAAAAATCCAGCTTCCTTTGCTTCATCTGACTTCTAAGCAGCGCATTAGTATGGCTAGTTAGTTCTTTCCAGTTTATGCCATCAACATTGTAAATTCAGTAGCTTAAGTCTCACAGTGATTTTGGTATAAGCCTTTAATCTTAGTAATGATTCCTTGATCAGCTGTGTCCCTTCCAATACAGAGGTCATTAGAGGTCCCTGTTGAGAACTCCCCAGCTGTTCCAGTTCAGTTCATGTATATTTATTTACATGGCTTTTGAACCATATTTGGGTATGCAGGAATACAGTTCCTTTTAGAGGTTGGCGTTCCAGATCATTTCCTGAAAGTGCACCAGAGCTGGGAGAAAACCAAACCCAAGGTACAGTGTGTCTCTGGTGCTTGAGATTGATTGGCATCTTGCTTTTAACTACCTGAGGGTTAGTAACACATCTGCCAGAATCTCTTTGTTGCTTTCAAATAGGCCAATTGGAGACAAAAGCCATTTTCCAGGTAGGATATCATTTTGTTGAAAAGACAGGACATTGAGACAGGGAAATCGAAATGACCCACTGAAAAGCGAAAATTCAGTCAAACTGTCCATTTGGCATTACTGAGGCCAGGACAAAATGTACTATTTTGATGTATCAGGCTAAAAGTGTTCATATGTGTAGACATGAGTAAAAATACAGAGATTAGTTTCATGTCATAACTCCTCAGTGCAGAAAAATACCCATTTCGGAAGAATTTATGAAAAACTGGCAGCAAATGACACCTAAATGGATTTTAAGGATTAATATGTTTCTCTTAGAAACTTAAAAGTATGCAGCCATGAACTTCTAGAGGTGAAAAAGACATTAGAGATTACCTGGATCGGTCTCCTAAATTTACAGATGACAGAATGGAGAGAACCAGAGAAGGAAAACTGCATTGCCAAAATTCGCATAAGCAAGACAGTGGCAGAGTGAGGATTAAACTCCAGGCACTGATTAAAGTATTGGGGTATTCCTCCACCATTTTAAAACTATAGATACATAGGTGGCAAATTTTACATTATTATTCCAAATTAGGGAGGCAGTAGAGTAGTTGAAAGAGCAAGCCTTTAATGTCATACAGGCATGGGTTATACACTCTGCTCTACTGTTTAAGTAGCTGTTTGAATTTACTTAAATAACTTAATCTCTCTGAGACTCAGTTTTTGCACTTGTGAAATAGAGATAAAGATATCTACCTCAAAAAGTACTTCTGAGAATAAATGTGGTAACACATGTAAATCTCCCTGTGTGATGCATAGGCAGTGATACCAAATGACAGCTGCACCTGTTGATGTTATTATTTTGAAAGGTGTTTTGGGAAATAGGTTTCTTTGTGTCAGGACCCTTTCATTATGTCATTAAATACTGAACTGGGGGGTCAGAAGCAGGCAAAAATCTTCAAGCCTCTATCAGTTGAGGCTAGAGCCCAAATGATGATAAAGCTGCTTTGTGATTATATTGTTTTGCAGGGAAGAAATATAATTTGATTTACAAAAAATTCAATTTAAGGAAGTCTTCTGGAACCTACTTTCATAAAGCAAGGCACATCTGCACAGCAGCGACAACAACAGAGGCACTTCTGTTGAAAAAGTGTCTTCTGGAAATGTGGAAAAATGTACACAGTCTTAGCCTCCAGCTGGGTAGCAAATTTCAGAATATTTCCTGAACAAAGGCTAGTAAGTATGAGGTGTGTCATGTTTGATCATTAGGTAGTTCGGCTGGAATAAAAAAACATACACCAAGACAGCAAGAGCCGTCAGATACTATGTGCAGAGTTTGCAGGATAGGAGCTCTTTTATTTCCTTTTCATATTCTCACTCAAACTTCCTTCAGTTATCCACAGAATGACCTCAGGGATGCCCAGCTGGATTTTATCTCATCTCTTTCCATTAGCTCCCCCATCCTACCACCAGCTTTTCTTTGCCCTAGTGATCAATAGTGAGATCTCTTTCTATGAAAAATAACAAAGCCCTCAGCATTGCCATTCTTCTAGTGGCTGTGGCTGGCGCAGCCCCAGGCCATGAAGTCAGAGTTGTGGCTGTTGATTTGATTACAGTTCTGGGAAGAAAAGAGGGAGGAAAGTTTCTTATACCTCTGTTAGATTATGAACCAGTTGCCATGACTATTCTGGAAACTGAGAACAAAACCAAATAAATGATAGAGAAGGCAGGAATTGAGATATTTATGGCAGGAAAAATGTCAGATTCATGCGTTGTATTGAATAAATCCTTTGATGGTAACTAAGCAGTTCACTAAGGTTTGATTTATGAAGTATACCGTGATTATTTTCTTTGGAAATAAAAGTTAAACTAGATACTTTTAAATGTTCTCTTAGGACCACTAGATCAGCCAGTGAAGAACATGGATAGAGAGTTCACTGCTCTTTGGGGCCCCACGTTTTTAGAGGTAGAAAAAGCTGTGTTCCTTTGAGCTGTTCATAGTTACATTGGGAGAGTTAGAAGTAGGGCAAGTCTGTTCCCCAACCACCTCCAATAAACCACACAAGAAGATACCACCAAAGTGGCATCTCAAAAGGAGGCACCTCCAGAGGAAAAAAAAAAAAAAGAAGACAAATCCAATGTCCATGTGCCAAGTAAATTCAGGTGAAAACAATCTCTGAAGTTTTCATTGAACTAGTTTTTTTGGGGCTAAGTTAACTTAGCCCTTCTATTTCCCTGGGCCTTTAGTTAACTATCTGTACCTGAAGTGAATAAAATCATCCTGAGGCTTTGACAAGTTCTAACATGATATGCATCCTAACATAATAGCCACCTTTTACTGAGCAATACTTATGTGCTAAGCAATATGGTCAGCAATTTGCACACCTAACCCCATTTAATCTTTAAAAAAATCCAAAGAAGCAGCTAATATTATAATTCTTGTTTTTAAGATGAGGAACCTGCAACTCAGAGAAGTAATTTATCTAAGATTACAGGGCTAGTAGATGGCAAAGTTGTGTTCCTGGATTTATAGGGTTCTCAGTCTAACTGGCAAAACCATTAGGTCCTTTCTTTAGTTCTGACTTAGGGGTCCTCACTGGATAACAAATGACTATGACAGACATGAACCATCCTGCGCCTTGCCCTCCTCTGGTTTCCCTTATGTCCAGGGGAGCTGACATGCAGTACCTCAACAAGTATTACATGAGATTCTAGGTTACTTTGTCAAAAAGTCTCAGCTTACCGAGAAGCATAAATATTCCAATTAGGTGATGAGAGGGTCAGGCTTGGGTGAGAATCTGAGTGGTTAGGACAAAGGTCAACTTAAAGGACATTGGGAAAGTGTGTAAGTAAACTTATAGTCACTACTATAACAGAAAAATTTCCATGTCTTATAGCCATACTACATTCAGAATATATGCCTTTCTCATGTCACTGTCCAGTGCAGGAATGGAGGAGAGCTCTGCTCTACTCAGTCATCAGGATCTTGGTCTCTTTCCATTTAATGGCTCTGCCATCTTCTAGGGCCTCACTATTTTTCACTAGATCCTTCTGACATCTAAAGGGAAGGGTATCCCTGGGTGGCACAGTGGTTTAGCGCCTGCCTTTGGCCCAGAGCGCGATCCTGGAGACCCAGGATCGAATCCCACATCGGGCTCCCGGTGCATGGAGCCTGTTTCTCCCTCTGCCTGTGTCTCTGCCTCTCTCTCATCTCTCTCTGTGTGACTATCATAAATTAAATAAATAAATAAATAAATAAATAAATAAATAAATAAATAAAGGGAGGGCACACAAAGGCACATCTACTCTTAAGCTCTTTGGCCTAGAGGTGACCTATATCACTTCTGCTTATTACTGAGAATTACATGATCCCATGTAGATGCATGGGGCTTGAAAAGTTTAGTCTAGTGGAATACTCAGGAAGAAGAGAAGAATGTAGATCTTGGTGAAAATATACCACTGTCTGCCACAGAGGAAAAGACAAGGTTGGAAGAAGGCAGAATAAAGAAGGTGACAGAGGACTGCCTATAGTAATCATTACTTGATTCCTTTTTATTCTAAAATCAAGGCCTAGGAGGGCATGTGCAATTTCACGGCCTTAGTGCTATACAACTCCAGGCAGCACTATTCACACTATAGTCTATATAAATGGCATCTTCTGGAACACAACCATATGTCTTTGTCTTTTAAAAATGACTTGGGGTTATGTGGAATTCTTGGGATGTATAGATTCTGAAAACACAACCCTTGAACTTCTTCAAATCTTAAACTAGAAAGCAGAATACCAAGAGGCAGAGAACACTGGCGCTACAGTGACAGGATTTGATTTAAGACCAGTGCGACAGATGGTGTATGTTTTCTTAGAAGCAAACCAGGAAACGACAGATTTGCAAACAAATTTTAACTGCCTTCATTCTTCTAATGCCCCATACGAGTAATACAAGCCACTGTGAAGCATAATGCTTCCTGAAGGCAGTTGTCCCTCAAATGTTTTCCTTCCCACCTATGCAGAAGGAGAGGCCTGTAGCAATGTTAATGGAATAATTATACCCCTAATATTATTGGAACTCTGAACTTCACTCTGGCCTCAGAGCAACTGGATTGATCATGTCTATAATGGAAGGGCATGAGCAGAGCATAAGTAACATTTGTAAATCAGTTTGATTTACTTTCTCGGGGTGATGAGATTGGTTTCTGGCCTAAATCCTCACTCTGAAATGCAAGAGGCAAGTACAAATATAACATGCAAATTATAGCAACATTTTTCTACTTAGAATGGCTTTAATCCCATTGAAAAATTTTAAAAAATTCTTATTTATTCATGAGAGACAGAGAGAGTAAGAGGCAGAGACACAGGCAGGGGGAGAAGCAGGCTCCATGAAGGAGCCTGATATGGGATTCGATCCCTGGACCTCGAGATCATGGCCTGAGTTGAAGGCAGATGCTCAACCACTGAGCCACCCAGGCATCTTAATCCCATTGAAATATTTTAAATACCTGTTCACTTTAGGACAACAAGAGAATACAGAAGCACAGCTCACAAATAATTTTCCTTTTTTTCCTGATTGGTCTGTATTCTGGAGGATCATCTAACGCTTGCTCTCTCTCTCTCTCTCTCTATCTATACACACACACACACACACACACACACACACACACACACTTGGCACAACTCGTGTTTGAGAGTCTATGCCTGACCACTTACTTGTCATTAAATTGTCACCACAGTCTCACTTTGGCTCACAGTGATTGTAGACATCTAGCCATTGTCTTCACGAATTCATTTCAATGAATATACTAGCGAAGAATGTATTCTTGGATATTTAGGCTTGGAGCTTCAATGATCAATACCTATTCAGCTAGCAGGATGAATATATATATATATCAAAGGACATTGTGGCTCTTTCCAAGCTTTTTTTAAAGATATTTATTTATTTGAAAGAGAGTGAGGGAGCATGAGTAGTGGGAGGGGCAGAGGGAGAGGGAGAAGTAGATTCTCTGCTGAGCGAGGAGCTCAATCCCAGGACATCAGTTTATGACCTGAGCTGAAGGCAGATGCTTAACCAACTGAGCCACTCAGGCATCCCTTCCTTTCTACCAGTCTTAATGAACTGGAGGCTCATCATGTTATGCCTGAACGTTTCTTACCTACAGCCCCGTTGCTCTTACTGCGCACTCTAGAATACTTCTCTCTTTCCCCTCTCCCTAATCACTGCCTGTGAAACTTACTCATTCTTCAAATCTCTGCTCAAGTTTTACCTGATCTTTGATGCTTGCTTCTCTGACTCTAAGTTAAAAAGGAATTAATTCTCTGTGTGCCCATAGCATACTGCTGGTACCCATATTGCACATTTATGTTATTTTGCCTCAAATATTGGTTTGTTATTTACAAGCCTGTCACCACTAGTCTGTGAGAGATTGTCAAAGACAAGGGCTGTGTCTTTTCCATCTCTATCTCTACTATAACACATGGAACAGTGACTGGCAGAGAAGAGATACGCAGTGAAAGTCTGGTGACTTGAATTGATAGAGTCCTCAGTTTTCTCCTGTGATACAAGTGGTGATAGGTTACTTATTGTGAGTACAACTACATTTCTGCCAGTGGGGTCAGAAAAGTGGAGTATCAAGCTACTCTCTTCCTGTATTGAAGCGATTAAGATGAAAAAACCAATCCTTAACCTTACTCCTTGAAGCCATCAGGCACTATTTATTGTAAAGTTATTATAAGACCCTCTTGTGTATTGAAAAGGGAAATTTGGGAAAAACTGAAGTCAAAGTGTATCTTCATCAAAGATAGGCCAAAGACAGGAGTCTTCAGATAGAACCAATGAAGTTGTTATGATATAAATTCATCTTGTCACCTGCCAAGCTTCGTTTTGTTTTTTTTTTTGTTTTTTTTTTTTAATTTATTTTTTTATTGGTGTTCAATTTACTAACATACAGAATAACCCCCAGTGCCCATCACCCATTCACTCCCACCCCCCACCCTTCTCCCCTTCTACCACCCCTAGTTCGTTTCCCAGAGTTAGCAGTCTTTACGTTCTGTCTCCCTTTCTGATATTTCCCACACACTTCTTCTCCCTTCCCTTATATTCCCTTTGTTTTTATTTTCATTACAACCTCCCACAGGGTCAAATGTATGCTTCATATTTTCTATCTGTACAATATCTCAAATACAAATGGTACTGTTATTTATATGTAGTTGGGGAGATAGAATATGTACATAAGATGATAAATACTACAATATATAGCATAAGAGCTTTGAATCACCAATATATCTTACTAGCTGGGTGATCCTGGAAAAGTTATTTTGTTTCTCTGAAATTCAGATTGCTCATATTTAAGAGCAATTCATTGCTCATATTATTTTGTTTCTCCGAGATTCAGGTTGCTCATACTGTAATAATAGTAGTTAACTGAAAGGTTGGTTATAAGGGTTAAATGAGTTAATATATATATATATATATATATATATATATATATATATATATAATTTCTATATATATATAGAAAGAGCTTAGTAAGTGTTTAAAATGTTAGTTATCATCATCATCATGTAAGAGTACACCATAAGATAATATGGCCGAATGTAATGAACAAAAAGCTGGAAAGTCAGAAGATCTGGGTTGTAGTCTTGACTGCCACTCACTCACCTTGGCCAATGTATATATCCTGATTCTTGGTTTCTTAACTATGAAATGAAGTGTAGAACTAAATATCTAAAGTTTCTTCCAGCTCTAAAGTACTAGTGTTCAATATTGACTATAAGATCCTTCCCCAGTAAAAGATGGTTTATTAAAAAGAAAAAAATAATGTAACTAATATCTGCCAAGAGAGATTTTTTTTCCCCTACTCCTTTCATTGGTTTTTGATATCAGAAAAAAATCAAATGTGTAGCAGTTTGATTTTATGCTTCCTATCTTGATTTTTCATGTTTTCCCATCACCATTTCATCAATGCTCAAGAAAATGAAAGATCTCAAAAA
This sequence comes from Canis lupus dingo, assembly GCF_003254725.2. NCBI lineage: Eukaryota > Metazoa > Chordata > Mammalia > Carnivora > Canidae > Canis > Canis lupus. The sequence continues at coordinate 100,502,409 of NC_064281.1, read as the reverse complement.
TAAGGATCCTTAAAGGCCACTGGTTGCAAAACAGCAGAGGTGATTGTATGGTTCAGAGACTCAGCTCAGTGCAGCTTTTCTTGTAGATCATTTCATGTAATTAGAAATGCAATATATCCAAGGAGATAGCAATCTTCTTTGTAGAGAGAAAGCTTTTAAAGCTTTTACTAACTGACTAATTGATATGAAGTTTTAAAGTAACTTTTTTTTGAGACCTGTAAAACAAGATTGAAGTGAGCTTGAATGCAGTTACTATTTGTAAAAATTTAATAGCATCTTGTTATCAGGCCTGATGAGAGAGATCATGCACATTTTATTGATCCCAGGTCCTATTTAGTTAGTACTTTGACAATTCTCTGTCCCTCTACCATCTCTACTCTGTCATAGCAAAAATATGGTCAAAAGATGTGACATTTCCCTAGCATTTACTGCCCCTTGGCTTTTTAAACTAGGCTGATCCACTTGTGAACCATATCTTAAGGGCTCACAGAGGTTGATGGACAGGCACTCCAGCTTAGCATTGGTCCAAATTTCCTGGGCAAGGTAATGGGAAGGCTCAGAGTGATATGACTTTTAGGTACGGAAATGACCTTTGGTTGAGAATATGTTTCATCTTAAAGTTAACATGGTGGCAAGCTATTAGAATGCTGCTTTGTGGGTGAAAATAAATAGATATTGAAATTTAATACAGATTATTCTAATAATAGTTGGGCCTAGACTCAGGTACATACCATTATCCATTCATGCCATTGGTCACTAGCCTTTGGAACTATGGACAGAGACTTAAAGGCAAGGTTTAATGACATCTCTCCAAGTGTTTGTGCATAAGAGTATTATCCATTAATAGAAACTGCCCCACATTCACTATTTTATTCCTTAAATTTTTATTTTAACTTTCTATTTTGTTTCTCTTCTTCTCCTCTGTTATGTCATTTTTTTGCACTCTTGCTGTTACTCTTTCTTTCTCTATGTAAGTATTTAAGAGAGGAGATTAGAATTCTGCTTTCACCACTCACTTCTTACATGATCCTAGGCAAGGAAGCCTCTCTTTTCTTAGTTGTTTTTTTTTTTTTGAGATTTTATTTATTCATGAGAGACACAGGGAGAGAGGCAGAGACACAGGCAGAGGGAAAAGCAGGCTCCACACAGGGAGCCCGATGTGGGACTCGACCCCGGGCCTCCAGGATCACGCCCTGAGCTGAAGGTAGAAACTTAACCACTGCACCACCCGGGCGCCCCCTCTCTTTTTTAAAAAATATTTTATTTATTTTTTTGAGAGAGAGAGAGAGAGAGAGTAAGCAAGCATGAGCAGGGAGAGGGGCAGGGGAAAGGGAGAAGCAGACTCCATGCTGAGTGTGGAGTCTGATATAGGGCTCAATGAAAGGCTAGATTCCAGGACCCTGAGATCATGACCTGAGCCAAAGTCAGATGCTTAGCTGACTGACACACTCACGCACGCCAAGACAGTATCTTTCTGCTGTATATTATCCATCTGTAGATTTGGATAATCAATCAAGTTGTTGAAAAGATTATATCAAAATCCTTGAGGAAAACACAGGCAACACCCTTTTTGAACTTGGCCACAGCAACTTCTTGCAAGATACATCCATAAAGGCAAGGGAAACAAAAGCAAAAATGAATTATTGGGACTTCATCAAGATAAAAGCTTCTGCACAGCAAAGGATACAGTCAACAAAACTAAAAGACAACCTACAGACTGGGAGAAGATTTTGCAAATGACATATCAGATAAAGGGCTAGTATCCAAGATCTATAAAGAACTCATTAAACTCAACAGCAAAGAAACAGTCAATCCAATCATGAAATGGGCAAAAGACATGAACAGAAATTTCCCAGAGGAAGACATAGACATGGCCAACACACACATGAGAAAATGCTCTGCATCACTGGCCATCAGGGAAATACAAATCAAAACCACAATGAGATACCACCTCACCCCAGTGAGAATGGGGAAAATTAACAAGACAGGAAACAACAAATGTTGGAAGGATGTGGAGGAAGGGGAACCCTCTTGCACTGTTGGTGGGAATGTGAACTGGTACAGCCACTCTGGAAAACTGTGTGGAGGTTCCTCAAAGAGTTAAAAATAGAACTGCCCTACGACCCAGAAATTGCACTGCTGGGGATTTACCCCAAAGATACAGATGCAGTGAAACGCCGGGACACCTGCACCCTGATATTTATAGCAGCAATGTCCACAATAGCCAAACTGTGGAAGGAGCCTCGGTGTCCATCGAAAGATGAATGGATAAAGAAGCTGTGGTCTGTGTATACAATGGAATATTACTCAGCCATTAGAAATGGCAAATACCCACCATTGGCTTCAACGTGGATGGACCTGGAGGGTATTATGCTGAGTGAAATAAGTCAATCGGAAAAGGACAAACAGTATATGGTCTCATTCATTTGGGGAATATAAAAAATAGTGAAAGGGAATAAAGGAGAAAGGAGACAAAATGAGTGAAAATATCAGTGACAAAACATGAGAGACACCTAACTCTGGGAAATGAACAAGGGGTAGTGGAAATGGAGGTGGGTGGGGGATTGGGGTGACTGGGTGATGCGCACTGAAGGGGACAGTTGGTGGGATGAGCACTGGATGTTATGCTATATGTTGGCAGATTGAACTCTAATAAAAAATAATAATAAAAATTTTTTGAAAAAAAGATTATATGAGCCAATATGCATAAAACATTTAGTTCTGTGGGCTAGTACATGGTAAACACTTAATTTTAGCATTATTATTTTATCCTTCTTCCTTTCATGTTTTATTTATACCTCATAATTTCTTATTTTTTTCCTGAGTTTTGTTCTCTTCAGTATTGAACTCCATCCTTAAGCATTGCTAGTTTTTCTCAGTTACTGTACAGCCACTTGACAACTTGGACTCTGTGATACATTCTTTAATCTCTTTCCTCTAGCCCTGCCTCCATTTGGAAGTCGGACTGATTTTTCTAAAATTCAAATATGACTATGTAATTCTCTGTCTTAAACTTGCCTGTATAATATTAAATCCTTATCATGGAATAAAAGGCCATCCACAGTATGGTTCCTATCATCAATCAGACTTAACCACTGCCACTGAAATAATCTTTAAAAATAAGTCACATACATGGGCTACTTCTCCAGAAACCCACACTTTTTGTTTTTTTCTGAACCGTGGTACATCTTCTCCTACTCTTTTACCTAGCAGACACTAGTGTAGTCATCAAGATCCAGCCACAAATCTTTCCCCAACTCTGTTATCTGGATTTGATTCTTCTTTCTGTTTACATCCACAGAATTTTGTGCAAATTACTATTGCAATGCTTATCACATTCTTTTTTTAAAGATTTTTTTGAAAAAATTTTAATTGAAGTTCGATTTGCCAACATATAGTATAACACCCAGTGCTCATCCCATCAAGTGCCCTCCTCAGTGCCTGTCACCCAGTTACTCCATCTCCCCGCCCGCCTCCCCTTCCACTACCCTTTGTTCATTTCCCAGTTAAGAGTCTCTCATGGTTTGTCACCCACTCTAATTTTTCCCACTCATTTTCCCTCCTTTCTCTTATAGTACCCTTCACTATTTCTTATATTCCTCATATGAATACTACCATATGATGATTGTCCTTCTTTGATTGACTTACTTCACTCAGCATAATACCCTCCAGTTCCATCCATGTCAAAGCAAATGGTGGGCATTTGTCCTTTCTAATGGCTGAGTAATATTCCATTGTGTATACATATATACCACATCATCTTCTTTATCCATTCATCTTTTTATTTTTTTTTTTTATCCATTCATCTTTTGATGGGCACCGAGACTCCTTCCAGTTTGGCTATTGTGGGCATTACTACTATAAACATTGGGGTGAATACTGGGGTGCAGGTGTCCCGGCGTTTCACTGCATCTGTATCTTTGGGGTAAATCCTCAGCAGTGCAATTGCTGGGTCGTAGGGCAGTTCTATTTTTAACTCTTTGAGGAACCTCCACACAGTTTTCCAGAGTGGCTGTACCAGTTCACATTCCCACCAACAGTGCAAGAGGGTTCCCCTTTCTCCACATCCTCTCCAACATTTGTTGTTTCCTGCCTTGTTAATTTTCCCCATTCTCACTGGTGTGAGGTGGTATCTCATTGTGGTTTTGATTTGTATTTCCCTGATGGCCAGTGATGCGGAGCATTTTCTCATGTGCTTGTTGGCCATGTGTAGGTCTTCTTTGGTGAAATTTCTATTCATGTCTTCTGCCCATTTCATAATTGAGTTGTTTGTTTCTTTGCTGTTGAGTTTAATAAGTTCTTTATAGACCTTGGATACTAGCCCTTTATCTGATATGTCATTTGCAAATATCTTCTCCCATTCTGTAGGTTGTCTTTTAGTTTTGTTTTATATACTTATTTTAGAGAGTGAGCATGAGCATGGAGAGGGAGGGAGAGGGAGAGAATCTTGAAGCAGACTCCCTGCTGAGTGTGGGGCCTACTGTGTGGGCTCTATCCCATAAGATCATGACTTGAGCCAAAACCAAGAACCGGATGCTTAACTGACTTAGCCGGCCAGATGCTCCATCCTTTCACACTCTAAATATAGATCTCCCCGTATAGATTGTGAGCCCTTAGGGGCAAGGCTCTGTTTTGTTACTCTTTTTTATTTTGGAATCCTATAGTTAAGCCTGTTACTCAACTAAGAAAGATGTTCTATTTCTAAAATATTCTTCTATCAATCTGAATAAGATTTATGTTTGAATTTTTTGTCCATATAGCTAATGTGATTTAAGTCAACTTTCATGAAGATACGGTACATATATACAATAGAATATTACTCAGCCATAAAAAAGTGAAATCTCACCATTTGCAATGACATGGATGGAAGCAGAGGACATTATGCTAAGTGAAATAAATCAGTCAGAGAAAGTCATATGATTTCACTCATATGTGGAGTTTAAGAAACAAAACAGGATCATAGGGTAAGGGAGGGAAAAATAAATAAGACGAAATTAGAGAGGGAGACAAACCATAAGACACTGTTAAGTATAGGAAACAAACAGTGTTTCTGCGGGGGGGGGGGCAGTGGGAGGATGGAGTAACTGGGTGATGGGCATTAAAGATGGCACTTGATGTAATGAGCACTGGGTATTATATGCAACTGATGAATCACTAAACTCTACCACTAAAACTAATAAAAAATAAGTCAACTTTCATGTCTTTGCCTCACTGCAGACAGTCTCATGGAAAAGGTGCATAATAAACCATTATTGAACCATTGAACCATTACTCAACCTTATTGAACCATAATGAACCATTACTGAATCTATCTTTGACAATGGACATGTAATCCTAATATATACAGGACTGTACTGTGTGAAGACCAGGGGGTATACAAGGATGATATTTTATTTTATTAAAATTCTTTTTGGATCTGTCATTTATTCTTTTTTTTTTTTTTTAAGTAAGCTCTAAACTCTACGTGGGGCTTGAACTCACAACCCCAGGATCAAGAGTCACTGACTCCTACTGACTGAGACAGCCAGGCACTCCAAGGATTATCTTTTCAGTCCCTTTCTATTTAGCTTTAGGGCTCTATTTTAACAAGCCATAGAATTAGTATGTCTTAGGAAGTGCTTGAAAATTTTGATCAATTATTCTTTTGATTACCTTTCTGAAGTTTTCTGATAATAGGATAAAGATTAAGAGTTCTCTTATGTGTTTCTGATTGGAAGGAAGGCATGGATGAAGGATAGTATTTTTTCAGTTTTGCTCACATATTGGCCTCCCTCTCAGATTTGAAGGGCTGCCCTTTTTGCTTTTATATCTGAGTTATTACCTCACTGGCTTGCAAGTAATTTTCCAATGGAAATTAAATATAATCTCCACTCTATCAGGACTTAAGGAAACAATCCTAAGAAAAAAGAGAGCTATAAACATTTGGGTCAACAAATTTCAAAGCAGATTTATACAGAGATTCCTGGGTTCTAAAGAAAGAGGAGAATCTAGATGTGGGATTGTTGGCTGTCACTGGTGCCAGTAGAAGGTGATAAATTGGAATTAATTTCTGGAGGACATAATGAAGAAGAGAGCTGGGGACAGGGAGAAAGACTTATCTATGTCTCTGGGAGAGATTACAAAATGCCCTTGGAAGTCTGAGCACTGAGACAAATAAAGGCATGGGAGACAAAATGAGAGAAAGGAAATATACATGTTTTTTTTTTTTTTTTGCTAACCAGTGAGCAATGAAGGGGGAGAAATGAGAAATAAGGAAATGGAAATGTAGGGGTGGGAAAGTACCACCAAACTCCCTGATTTTAATGATGGCATCTACGTAAATTCTCCTAATTCACTTAAACAATCTCCAAGAATTGTGGCACATATATGAACCTGGGCATCCTTAAAAATATATTCATATCAAGAGGAAGGAGAGTATGGTTGACTCATGGAGACACTAATAATTTTGAATGAAATTCTATCTCATCTGGGCAACTGCTACAAACAGGCTAGGCCAATGTTTGCAAAAATGAGCTACATATGAGAATCATAAGACCCAAGACAGTCTTTGTTTTATCAGTTAGTTGCTGTGTGAGCTTGGGCATGTCACTTCTCTCTTTTGTTTTTCTCTCCGTTAAAAATGAAGCACATTAAACTTTTCCCTGTATGCTTCAAGGCTGGTTGTGAGAATCAAATTAGCTGGTAGCGAAAATTATGATTACAGCAGTTTCTGTGAGGTTACTGGGCTCATATACCAGAGATATAAGCTCTATTGCCATTATCTAGAAGTGACACTTTTTCTCCAGAAAGATACTAGAAGACCATCACAAATTCAATAGCAATGGCCTTAATCTCTTCATCTACAAACCAACAGAAACATTGCCAATGGTGTGCATAAGATTGTTCTAAATGTTAGAAATGATAAAGTCATGCATTTCCTATGGTATTTATTATAAAAGCGTTATGCAGCTCAAAGATCGGGACTGGTCTCTATGCACATTCTCTATGGTTCCAGGGTAAATAAAACAAATAAACAAACTCACTAGCCTTAAATTTGTGCTAATCCCAAAATCAAAGTCCTTACAAGTAGAGAGCACAGACTGAACTGCCAGAAGTAAAGTGGGAGGAGGTCTGGAGATGTTTACATTTTGCTGAATAAAGAAAAGATAGTTTGTCTTTTTTTTTTTCCACATACAAAAATGGTGTACTTTGGATTCAGTAGCAATCTTCTGGAACTGGTTTCCTGCTTTTTGTTATCCAGATGAATCTTTGGAATTCCCATTTCAAAAGCTGCTGCCCTCCCACTAGTCCTCTGACATGGTGGTGCAGTGGAACTTATAGTCACATCAACAATTCAGAATAGTAGGGGTGACCTCAGTGGCAGTCTCTACACATTCAAACATCTCTGGAAATAGGATGGGATCTTCAGGGAAGATTTGGAGTGTCTCAATAGCTTAGGTTGGATTTTCTGAAGGAGTGAAATACCTTCCTGGGTCAGAGGGTGGTAACTGACTAATGCCTAATGTATTTCTTATGACTACAAGAGTAATAGGGTTTTGAAGTGCACATTTTTTTTTAAATTTTGTGGTAAGAACACTTAAATTTTTAAGTGAACAGTATAGTGTTGTTGACTATAAGTTTAATGTTGTACAACAGATCTCTAGAGTTTTCATCCTGCTTAAATGAAACTTCATGCCTATTGATTAGTAACTCTCTATTTCCCCCTCCTCTAGCCCTGGCAACTGCTATTCAACACTTTGATTTTGACTATTTTAGATACTTCATTTAAGTGGAATCATGCAGTATTTGTTTTTCTGTGACTGGTTTACTTTACTTAGCATAATGTCCTCAAGGTTCCTCCATGTTTCTATATTTTACAGAATTAGCTTTTTTTTTGAGGCTTAATCATATTACAATTTATGTATATACCACATTTTCTTTTTCTTAAGTTTTATGCCTTTGACAATCAAGGATTAATTCCCATCCACATAACTGTCTATAGATTTTTGAAAGTGGCAACAAGTATATAGGTACCTAACATATAGAGCTTGTTTGGTGAATCTTCATTCTCATTACATTTTCTGGACAATTGCACACAAATATGGAACATACTTTATTACTTTGGCCCAGACAGCTGGTATCAATGTGAACATCTGGAGTTCCCATCTCCTTCATGGCAAATTTCCAGATCCCTTTGAGTGTCTGAGGGGTTTGCTTCTTGAAACCTACTCCATGGATGTGCTTATGAATGTCGATGGTATGTTCTCTGGTCACTACCTCAGTGACGGCAGAATGACTTTTCTTTTTCTTTTTTTTTTAGATTTATTTATTTATTCATGAGAGAGAGAGAGAGAGAGAGAGGCAGAGACACAGGTAGAGGGAGAAGCAGGCTTCATGCAGGGAGCCTGATGTGGGACTTGATTCTGGGACTCCAGGATCACGCTCTAGGCTGAAGGCAGGTACTAAATCGCTGAGCCACCCAGGGATCCCAAGAATGACTTTTCTTCTTGTCACCCATCTTGCAGTAGCCATTCTGTTGGGCCTTGGTTGAAAAGCATACCACAATTTCTTTATTAATTGATCTGTCCATAGACATTTTCACATCTTGGTGATTTTGAGTAGTACCGCAATGAACATGGAAGTGCCAAAATGTCTGAGATTCTGATTTCAGTTCTTTTGGATAAATATCCAGAAATGGATTACTGGCCCATAAGGAAATTATATTTTTAATTTTATGAGAACATTCATACTATTTTACATAGCATTAGCACCAACAGTTTGTAAAGGTTTCAGTTTCTCCACATCCTTGTCAATGGTTCTTGTCTTTTCTATTTTTTATGATAGCCATCCTGATAGATGTGTGATAATATTTCATTGTAGCTTTGATTTGCATTTCCTTGCTGATTAGTAACATTGAGTATTTTTTTCATATACCTATTGGCCTTTTGATATCTTCTTTGGAGAAATATCTGTTCAAGTCCTTAGCCCATTTATAAATTGTATTATTGTTTTTTTTTTTTTAGTTTGTTTTGCTACTGAGTTCCAGTAGTTCCTACATATTTTGAGGATTAACCCCTTATTAGATCAATGTTTTGAAAATATGTTTGCTCCTTTTCCATAAGTTGCCTTATCATTCTTTTTTTTGTTTTGTTTTGTTTTGTTTTGTTTTTGCCTTATCATTCTGATGGTTATTTCCTTTGCTGTGCAGAAGCTTTTTAATTTAATATAGTCCCATTTGTCCACTTTTTTGTTTTTGCTTGAGCTTTTTTTGTTCAATCTATGAAATCATTGCCAAGACCAAGGTCATGATGCTTTCCCCTAGGGTTTCTTCTAAGAGTTTTATAGTTTTGGGTCTTATATTTAAGTCTTTAACTCATTTTGAGTTGATTTTTCTGTCTGGGGTAAGATCAAAATCCAGTTTCATTCTTTTGCATGTGGCTGGCTATCCACTGTTTGCAATGCCATTTTTTTTAAGAGACTATCCTTTGCCCATTGTGTACTTTTGACACCTTTGTCAAAGATCAATTGATTCTATATGCGTGGACTTAACTATGGGCTCTCAATTTGTTTACATTGGGCTCTATGTCTGTTTGTATGCCAGCACAATACTGTTTTGATTACTATAGCCCTGTAATATATTTTGAAATCAGGAAATGTTATGCACCTAGCTTTGTTTTTTCTCAAGATTGATTTGGCTATTCATGGTCTTTTGTGGTTTCATGTAAGTTTTAGAATTATTTCTCCAGTTTTTTAAAAAAATGGTATTTGATAGTGATTTCATTAGATCTATATATTTCTTTGGATAGTATGGATATTTTTGACAATATTAAGCTTTCCTATCTATGATCACAGAATATCTTTCCATTTGTCTATGTCTGTAATTTATCTCATCAAAGTTTTATAATCTGAACAGGTCTATAACTGGTATGGAGTTTGAAGCAGTAATCAAAAACCCCAGTAAATAAAGCCCAGGACCAGATGGTCTTTTGGGTGAATTCTATGAAACATTTAAAGAAGAATTAATGCCAGTCCTTCTCCAAATATTGAAGAGGAAGGAATGCTTCCAAAATCATTACCCTGATACCAAAGCCAAACAAATATGCCACAAGAAAAGAAAACTATATCTCAGTATCTCTAATGAATAGAGATGCAAAAATCTTCAACAAAATACTAGCAAACCAAATCCGATAGCACATTAAAAGGATCATACACCATGACCAAATGGGATTTATCCTTGGTATGCAAGGATATTTCAACATACGACAATTAATGTGATACACATTAACAGAATAAAGAATAAAAATCACATGATTGTCTTAATAGATGCAGCAGACACATCTGACAAAATTCATCACCTGTTCATGATAAGAACTCTTAAATTAGGAATAGAAGGAAAGCATCTCAACATAATAAAGGTCATATATAACCTAAAGCCTACTGATCTATTATACTCAAAAGCAAATAGTGAAAGCTTTTTCTCTAAGATCAGGAATAAGAATAAGACAAAGATGCCCACTCTCACCACTTATATTTAAAATAGTATTGGAAGCCCTAGCCAGAGCAAGTAAACAAGAAAGAAATAAGAAGAACCCAAATAAAAATGATGAAGTAAAATTGTCCCTGTTTGCAGATACCATGGTCTTATATAAAGAAAACTCTGACTCCATTTAAAAAGAACTGTTAGAACTAATAAATTCAGTAAAGTTGAAAGATGAAAAATGAACATATAAAAATTAGTTGCATTTATATACACTAACAATAAACTATCTGGGAAGGAAATTAAGAAACAATCCCATTTACACTAGCATCAAAGAGAATAAAATACTTAATAATTTTTAATGTAGTCAAATTTATAGCTTCTGGATTGAGTTATATTTAGAATTTTTCAGCTAAATTTATAAGTGGATTATTCAAAGTTTTGTCTCAGTTTTTTGTGGTTTATTTAATATTTTAATATTTAATCCATTTGGAGATTATCCTGATATACATATTAAGTATAGTTCCAATTAACCTTGTGTAGATGTCTATTCAGTTGTCTTAGAATCACTTATTGAACAGTTTTTCCCCCATGCATTATGGCTTATTTCTAGACTTTATATTCTGCTCTAATCATCTGCTTATTTGTACCCTGGTATTATACTTTTAATTATCATAGCTTTATAATAACTTTGAATATATGATAGGTCTGTCCCTTACAGTTCTTATTTTTTTCGTTTTTTTTTCTCCTCTGGGGAATATTGTTTATTTAATTTTATATGAATTTGAGAAACTGCTTGTCTAATTTTCCCCATCAAAAAATGCTAACTTTATTCATTCATGTTAAATTTATAAATTAGGAGAATTTGCAATTATAATGAAATTAAGTATACATATTTAAAACACCTTCTGTATGCAAGATTTTGGAATTTTATTATCTCTTTATCTCCTCTAAAATGACATTCTTTAACTATCTGTTCCATTTTCATTTTTTTTTATTTTACTTTTAGGACAATGGAGAGACAGGTCTTTGACAACTTTCCCTAATTCCTTAGTGGAACTCAGCTTATTTGGATTTTTCTCTTTTAGTGTCAGTTTTGATAAATTATGTTTTTATAGAAAATTACTCACTTCATCCTGGCTTTTGTTTTTATTTATGTAAGTGGTCTTATAATTTTTAAAAATCTAATCTTGGGGGCCCTGGGTGGCTCAGTGTCTGAAGCATCTGCCTTCTGCTCAGGTCGTGATCTTGAGGTCCTGTATTCAAGCCCTGTGTAGAGCTCCCTGCTCAGTGGGGAGTCTGCTTCTCCTTCTCCCTCTGCACCCACCCCTGCTCATACCCTCTCTTTCTCTCTCTCTAAAATAAATAAATTCTTTAAAAAAATAAAAAAATGTCTTTTAACAGTTATTTATTTAACAAACTCCAAAATTTTAGTGGTCTAATATAGTAAAAATGTCTACTTATACAGAGCCCCATATAGGTATTTCTGATCAGTAGGCAGACTTCTGTGTGCTTTTTAAGGCCCCTGATTCCTTCCATTTTGTAGCTTTGCCATTTACTAGGGCTTCTGAGTTTTCAAATAGATCATCTGCCTCTTATTGACAGTTATGGGATGAAAAAATAGGGACACATGGGAGGATTTTGTGGGTTTGTCTCAGGTGTGCTATATATCACTTATACCCAGCATCCATTGTCCAGAACACAATCACATACTCATATTCCAGTGTAAGTAAGCCTTGGAAGTGTAGTCTAGCTTTTTGTCCATAAAGGAAAGGAAATAGATTTTGGTGAACACTTCTCAGTCTCTACCACACTGGTTTCTTTAAAAATTGAGTTTATAAAGTTTTTTGGTTTTATTTTGGTTTTATAATAATTTCTAGGAGGATATATGGGAAGATATTGACATTATGATTCCTTGATGTAATTGGAAATCTATACAACAGTGAATAAGAGAATGGACTTTGATGTAAGACAGACATGGACTCAAATTCCAGTTATACCTCCAACTAGATGATCTTAACCAAGTTGTGTAATAGAATATAGTAATGGAACTTATTTCAAAGTGTTGCTGTGAAGATTCAATGAAAAGCTTAGTGTAAAGTTATTAATTTTGGAACTGACAGTATTATTATTAGTAATAATCATAGCATCATGTTGGTAAGCAGAGCACACATTGGTCTGTGAGAAGTTAGAGGCATGAAAAGTAGACACAGTTTAGATATATATGGGTTGAGATAGGTAAGTGCCAATTCAGAAGTAGCAATTTCAGAGGGCAATGGTTTTCTATAAACCTTTATAACATTGATCAAAATAGTAAGCTGTCTTTTAACCTTCAAAGAGCTTTGGTACTCCCATGCAGTCTTGTTCAGGACTTACTTTTATGCTACAAGATCTATAAAATTTCTGGAATTGCTGCTGTTTGATGCTAGGCCATGTCTCTACCTATGGCACTCCACCAGAGCTCTCTGAGTAGTAATATTCGTAATTCAACATTTTTTTTTCTACCTGATCATATGTTAAAACCACATACTACTCAGTATCACATCATATCCCTTTCCTCCTTTAATCTCTGTATACAGAGTCACATCTCCAGTCAACCTGTCTTGGTTAGTAGCATAGCTATTTGTCTTTCTTTTTTTTAATTTTCTAAATGTTTTTTTAATAATAAATTTATTTTTTATTGGTGTTCAATTTGCCAACATACAGAATAACACCCAGTGCTCATCCTGTCAAGTGCCCCCCTCAGTGCCCACCACCCAGTCACCCTCAACCCCCACCCTCCTCCCCTTCCACCACCCCTACTTCGTTTCCCAGAGTTAGGAGTCTTCCATGTTCTGTCTCCCTTTCTGATATTTCCTACCCATTTCTTCTCCCTTCCCTTCTATTCCCTTTCACTATTATTTATATTCCCCAAATGAATGAGATCATATGTTTGTCCTTCTCCGATTGACTTATTTCACTCAGCATAATACCCTCCAGGTCCATCCACGTCGAAGCAAATGGTGGGTATTTGTCTTTCTCATTGACTGTACTTTTTCTCAGAAAATATTCAGTAGACTTTCTAATTATGCATTTTTCCAGTTCTTGGAGAGGAATAATCAACTTTTTCTTGTATTTATGTATTTAGGCAAAAATTAGATTATCAGGTTCTCAGGGGCATGGACAAGTGAGCTTTTTTATATTCTATTTTCTTTGTACTCTAAAGTACCTAAAATTGATTTTTCATACAGTGGTCATTTGAGGATAAGTTGAGATATTAACTAGTCACTTCATTATATCCCTAGAATACTGCCAACTTCTTCAAAGAAAGATGTAAAAACAGTCCTTGTACTTCCTGTTCCTTCTGTAAAGTAGAGAGAGGTGATAAAAGGCCAAGAATTTGCTGGAAAGTTTCTCAAAACTGCTCACAAATCCTGTGGAAAGTGGTGCCTATTTTAGTCACATGGCTGACCAGCACTCTGAAAAGATGGATAGGAAATTTATTTGGGCTCTCTAGGACCTTGCAAATAAGCAAGTTTGTGTGTAAGTGTGAGGTCACTGTCTGGGCCAGAAACCCCAAGAAGTTATAAGAAATGTTGAAAATTGGCTCCCATCGTAGTAAAACATATTTTGTTCTCTTTGAGTAATTCCACAAAATAGAACAATATGAGTTGGCATTTGTGTAAGTGGAAAGGGTTTGAAAGCCACAGGGAAATCAGTGATTGAGGTTAAAGCTATTACAGAAATGGTGTTTACCATGCTGTTAATTGGGTAGTGGGGAAGAAGGTAACTAGGCAGTCCAGAAAGACATGGTACTTCCAACAAAAGATAATTTGGGTTGCACTAAGCAATGTTTTTCTCTTCTGTGTTATGCAACACTTCTTACCTAATAGATTGACAAGTAGTCATCTTGGATATATTCAAGCCAGCAAAGAAGTGGAGGAGTTCTTAGAGGAGTGTCATTGTGTCCTTTGTAAACTAAGTTGGAATTTCTTACCATTGTAATTGCAGTTCAGCAGACATGTATTGAAGAAATGTTTAATCTATGCTATGCTATGTGTGAGATGATAGATATTCAAAAATGAAGGAAAGAGACATGGCCCCTGACCCTCCAAAAACAAACACACTAATGGCTGACCAGAATTTATCACACTATGAAATATGTCTCCTAAAGGGAAAGGATTTGTGGCACTGACAGGTACTGTCTCCTTTATGGACATTAATAAGCTTTCTCCTTTGTAAATAAAACTTTATAAAAGTAACAAAGGTTAAAAATTTAGAAAATACATAAAATATAATGAAAGAACTTATAATCCTAAAACTAGAGATAATTACTGTTAACATTTTTTATTTCCTTCATTTTATTTGCATGATATAATTCTTTTTTTAACAAATTTATTTTTTATTGGTGTTCAATTTACCAACATACAGAATAACACCCAGTGCTCATCCCGTCAAGTGCCCCCCTCAGTGCCTGTCACCCATTCACCCCCACTCCCTGCCCTCCTCCCCTTCCACCACCCCTAGTTCGTTTCCCAGAGTTAGGAGTCTTTATGTTCTGTCTCCCTTTCTGATATTTCCCACACATTTCTTCTCCCTTCCCTTATATTCCCCAAATGAATGAGAACATATGTTTGTCCTTCTCCAATTGACTTACTTCACTCATCATAATACCCTCCAGTTCCATCCACGTTGAAGCAAATGGTGGGTATTTGTCATTTCTTTTTTTTTTTAATTTTTGTTTATTTATGATAGTCACACACAGAGAGAGAGAAGCAGAGACATAGGCAGAAGGAGAAGCAGGCTCCATGCACCGGGAGCCCGATGTGGGATTCGATCCTGGGTCTCCAGGATCGCGCCCTGGGCCAAAGGCAGGCGCTAAACCGCTGCACCACCCAGGGATCCCGGGTATTTGTCATTTCTAATGGCTGAGTAATATTCCATTGTATACATAAACCACATCTTCTTTCTCCATTCATCTTTCGATGGACACTGAGGCTCCTTCCACAGTTGGGCTATTGTGGACATTGCTGCTAGAAACATTGGGGTGCAGGTGTCCCGGCATTTCATTGCATCTGAATCTTTTTTTTTATTGCATCTGAATCTTTGGGGTAAATCCCAAATTTTGGGGTAATCCCCAACAGTGCAATTGCTGGGTCATAGGGCAGGTCTATTTTTAACTCTTTGAGGAACCTCCACACAGTTTTCCAGAGTGGCTGCACCAGTTCACATTCCCACCAACAGTGTAAGAGGGTTCCCTTTTCTCCGCATCCTCTCCAACATTTGTGGTTTCCTGCCTCGTTAATTTTCCCCATTCTCACTGGTGTGAGGTGGTATCTCATTGTGGTTTTGATTTGTATTTCCCTGATGCCAAGTGATGCAGAGCATTTTCTCATGTGTGTGCTGGCCATGTCTATGTCTTCCTCTGTGAGATTTCTCTTCATGTCATAATTCTATGTAAACATACACAATTGATGCACTGTATATAAACTTCCAATCCTGCATTGCCCCAGTAAGTTAGGATCTTTTCTTTTTTTTAAGATTTATTTATTTATTCATGATAGAGAGAGAGAGGCAGAGACACAGGAGGAGGGAGAAGCAGGCTCCATGCTGGGAGCCCGACGCGAGACTCGATCCCAGGATTCCAGGATCGCGCCCTGGGCCAAAGGCAGGCGCTAAACTGCTGAGCCACCCAGGTATCCCCAGAATCTTTTCTTTATGTCATGAAAAACACCATAAACATCACGTTAAAGGCTAAATTGCATTAAGTTGTAGACATACTTGATTTTATTCAATTGTTCTTTAATTGATAGACATTTCCAATAGTACACATTTTTCAAATGTTTGAGATGGATAAACAGTTGAGTTTGGCTGTATTAATGTGGTACTTTAAATGGCCTAATTGGGGAAGCCTGGGTGGCTCAGCGGTTTAGCACCACCTTCAGCCCAGGGTGTGATCCTGGAGATCCAGGATCCATTCCCATGTCAGGCTCCCTGCATGGAGCCTGCTTCACCCTCTGCCTGTGTCTCTGCCTCTTTCTCTGTGTGTGTGTGTTTCTCATGAATAAATAAATAAAATCTTAAAAAAATAAAAGGCCTAATTGACCTTAAAATAAGTAGAGAGGGAGAAAGGGAAGGAGGCAAAGGGTGGGGGTGGGGAGGAAGGGAGGAAGGAGGGAGAGAGAGAGAGAGAGATTGAACGAAAGAATGAGAATGAATGAAAACACCTAGATTTGGCTAAATCTGCTTCTGTGAAATAATGCCTAGGATACATGCCCCCAAGATCTCCTTTGATGGCTACCTGTCAATCAGAGAGCCTGCATTACTATATCATGACCTCAACATCAGGACCTCATTGATAGTGATGGCTGACATCAGGGGGATAGTATTTCCTTTTTGAAGTGGTTCTTAGAATTCATAGCATTTGAGAGTTCGTCTTTGAAGGGATCTGAAAAACCACGGAGTCAAAGTTAGGTATTAAGAAAGGCTGAGAATTTTAGTATGAGAGTGAGAGGGCATGGGAAGCTTAAGGAAGATCTTTCCCTTTCTATGGCTAGGAGAATAGATTACTACAGAGTTTGATGGAACATAGTCTACTAGTATGCCCTCACTTCTGACATCAACTTCAAGTTTGAGGGGTTCCCAAAACCACTCACAATGATTTGCTAAAAGGACTCACAGGACTCACTGAAAATTGTTAAAGATTATGAGTTATTACAGGGAAAGGATTGAGTTTAAAAATAATTCAGGGGAAGAGACACATGAGGCAGAGTCCAGGAAAGCTACAAATACAGAACTTCCAGTTGTTCTTTCCCATGGAGTCATTGGTAGTATTAATTTATCAGCATCAGTATGTGATAATATGCACAGAATATTGTCATCCAGGGAAGATAACCTGAGTCTTGGTGTCTAAATTTTATTAGGGCTCCATGGTTGTCTGCCCACATGATAGACCCTTAGTTTCCAGGCCCTCCAGAGGTAGAACTGATAAGACACAGAAGAACTTTAGTCTCTGTTCCCTCTTGAGGTAAAATGGACACTGCATGGCCCAAAGTCCCAGTCATAAATCACATTCTTAGTCCAGTGTCCAAGACCCCCAGGTAAACAAAGACACTCTTGTCAGGCCTGGTATTCTGGGGGTTTAGAGATTACCTCCCAGAAACCAAGGGCAAAGACCAGACCTCTTTCTGAACAAGATTACCTTCTTTATTCTACGGGTGCATTATTTAGTAGGGCCCTCCCCTTGGTGATTCTGTACCAGCATGTGGTATATACTATGATGGACACCACTGAGGAAGCTGATATTATCTTTATCTCATAGAAGGGAGATAGTGACTTAAGCACATAAAACACTGTTTTAGTGGTCTGGCATCCTAGCACTTTGCTTAGCTTATCCTGTTTTCTCTGTAGGGCTGTCCAGGACCAATCACAAGCAAGATAGGTATTTCTTATGTGTTGTGACATGAAAGACAGACAAAGAAATCCCATAACAACAAACCTTCATATGCCTAAGCCACAGATCAGAATCAAATGATCTTTTAAAGATGATCTAGTTCAGGTGTTGGCAAACTATGTCTTGGGATCAAATCTGGCTCTGCCTGCTTTTGCAAATACATTGTAATTAGAATAGCCATGCCCATTCATTTATGTATTGTTTATGGCTACTTTCATGCTATAGTGGCAGAGTTGAAAAGTTGTGATAGAGACCAGATGGCTGCAAAAATAATTAAATGTCTGGCTACAGAAAAAAGTCTGCTGACCTCTGGACAAGTTCAACTATATCATGATGCAGAAGGAGAAATTGAAGTCCAAATTGGAAAAAAAATTATTAAGTTAGGCAAATAACTACCCTACTTTGTATTGGGCACTTTTGAAGTCACTTGAGATACATCAGTGAACAGAAAAGATAAAAAATGTAGACTAACTATACTAACAATTACACTAATATATTAATTTTAGCAATTTATAATGTCATAGAAAAAGACAAATGGATAGTAGGTTAAAGGGGAATTGGGAGTGTGAGGTGGGAAGAGTCAAAACTTTAAATAGGGTGATGAGAATAGGCTACATTGAGAAGTTGAGATTTTAGGAAAAAAACTGAAAAGGTGAAGGTGAGCCTTGGAGACACCTGGGAGAAAACATTTTCAGGCAGAGGGAACTGTTCATGCAAAGCCTGAAGCAGACATGTTCTAGCAACAGCAAGGAGGCCAGCTTGTGTTAAGTAAAGTGAGTGAGGAGGAAAATAGTAGGAGATGAAGTCAGTGAGGTAATGGAGTACTAGATGCCATTGGGTTTATAATGCCATTGGAAAACTATGAGTAAAATGAACAGATGTAGATTTTGAGCAAAGAAGTGACATTTGACTAGGATTAAGATTTTAGCTCCATTGTTGAAGATAGTTAGGGGGGTAAAAGTAAAAGATCAATGTGATGGTTGATTTTATTTGCCAATTTGACTGTGCTAAGGCATACCCAGATAGCTGGTAAAAAAAAAATATATATATATATATATATTTCTGGGTTTATCTGTGAATATGCCTCAGGAAGAGATTGGCATTTGAATTAGTAGACTAAGTAAAGGTTTGCCTTATCATTGTGGTGGGCATCATCCAATCTGTTGAGAGCCTGAATAAAACAAAAGAACAGAAGAAAGGCAAGTTTGTTTTCTCTGCTTGAGCTAAGTCATTGATCTTCTGCCCTCAGACATTGGCACTCCTGACTCTCAGGCCTTCAAATTTAGTCTGAGACATACACCACTGGTGCTCTGGTTCTCAAGTCTTCAGGTTTGGACTGGAACTACACACCAGATTTCCTGGGCTTCCAGCTTACAAGATCATCCAACTTCTCAACCTCCATAATCAAGTAAGCCAATCCTTCATAGTACGCTTCCTCCTGTATATATTATATATTTCCAGTCTAGAGATGATGTTGGCTTGGACCATCTTGGTAGCAGTGGATGAGATAAGTATCAAATTCTGGATTTATTTTAAACTAAAAAAGATTTGCTAAAGGCTTGAATGCAGGTAGAAGAGAAAGAGAAGATTCCATTCTTTTGGCCTGAACAACTGGAAGGATGGAGTTGTCAAAGTCATACAGGAAGTTTGGTAGAAGAGCAAGGTCTTGAAGCCAAGCCCCTTTAACTCCTTCTGATTCTTCTCTAAATCCAAATTTGATTGTGCCTTCCTGGGGGAATGCTAATATGACTCTTTCAGACAATGGAAACTGGAACAGCAGCAATATGCAAATAATAAATGATAAGTCTCAGAGCTAAATCTTTTACAGAGTATCACTATTACCAGGTTTATCTCTCTGAGTGCAGAAAAGGGAAATTTTCCTTACTATTTAGCTCAAGTTCATTAAAAAGTCTCTCCTTGACTAGCTTTGATAAGGAGTAGAAAACAAACATAATGGCCCTGCTTGAATATCATAAGATAGTAAATATTCCAAGTGAACATAATTGTTTTTAACCTTTATGCCAGGTACAATAAATGTCAAATGGAAAGATAACCTAGCACTCTCCTGAAATAGCTTAAATAATAGGCTCCAGCTTGCTTTAATGGGAACTCACCCAGTAGATACACTCATATAACAAATGAGAAATCCCTAATGAGAGTTGCATTATTTCTATTGGCTTTTATGCTATCCTTAATTGATTGCCATCATGCACGGCTAATTAAGAGCATGATAATCTGACTGAGGTATTTTCAGCCAGTGTAATAGTGCCTGCTTTAAAACAATGACTTTTACAAACCCACATCAAGGTGGCTGGCAGGTTACTCTATAATTGGTGACTGTCCCATTAGAAAGCATGATCCCTCATTGATTAGTCTAACTTGGTACACTCCTGGGGATTTAGTGCCTCAACTGTGGACAGGAACATTGAGACCATCTTTCAATGATGCCAAACGCCCTCCATGATAATGGCCTTTTGTCCTTAGCTTACTGACTAACTTTATTGCTAAGGCCCATTTCTCTCTTTTCTTTGTATATTTTTTTTTACTTGGAGTTCGATTGCCAACATATAGCATAACACCCAGTGCTCATCCCGTCAAGTGCCCCCTTCAGTGCCCGTCACCCAGTCACCCCAACCCCCCACCCACCTCCCTTTCCACCACCCCTTGCTCGTTTCCTGGAGTTAGGAGTCTCTCATGTTCTGTCTCCCTCTCTGATATTTCCCACTCATTCTCTCCTTTCCCCTTGATTCCCTTTTACTATACTATTTTTTATATTCCCCAAATGAATGAGACCATATACTGTTTGTCCTTCTCCAATTGACTTACTTCACTCATCATAATACCCTCCAGGCCCATCCACGTTGAAGCAAATGGTGGGTATTTGTCGTTTCTAATGGCTGAGTAATATTCCATTGTATACATAGACCACATCTTCTTTATCCATTCATCTTTCGATGGACACCAAGGCTCCTTCCACAGTTTGACTATTGTGGACATTGGTGCTATAAACATTGGGGTGCAGGTGTCCCGGCATTTTGCTGCATCTGTATGTTTGGGGTAAATCCCCAGCAGTGCAATTGCTGGATCGTAAGGCAGTTCTATTTTTAACTCTTTGAGGAACCTCCACACAGCTTTCCAGAGTGGCTGTATCAGTTCACATTCCCACCAACAGTGCAAGAGGGTTCCCCTTTCTCCACATCCTCTCCAACATTTGTTGTTTCCTGTCTTGTTAATTTTCCCCATTCTCACTGGTGTGCGGGGGTATCTCACTTTGGTTTTGATTTGTATTTCCCTGATGATCAGTGATGCAGAGCATTTTCTCATGTGTTTATTGGCCATGTGTATGTCTTCTTTTGTGAAATTTCTGTTCATGTCTTTTGCCCATTTCATGATTGGATTGATTGTTTCTTTGCTGTTGAGTTTAATGAGTTCTTTATAGATCTTGGATACTAGCCCTTTATCTGATATGTCATTTGCAAATATCTTCTCCCATTCTCTTATCCACCCCTAACCCCATGTCATAGATTTCCATCCTGAATCTCTTTCACAGGCTTATTCTCAGAGGTTTGGTATATATTGAAAAGGTGACTGGATTTGCATTCTATTCTTAGCTTAACTATAAACTGGATATATGACCTTGAATAGGTCATTTTTATGCTATTTTCTATATATTTTTTCCTACTCAAAAGTGAAGGGTTGGAAGAGGTAAGCTTGCTTTTAGTTTTGCTGTTTATTTATTTTGTGGCCGCATCTTTGTCAAAAACCAGTAGTGTGGTAAAGTTTTGTTAAACGCAGTCTCCATCTTCTGAGACTTTGGAAAAAGGAAAGTTACCTGACCTACATCAAGCACCTCATTTTGTGAGAATTTAAATAAATGTGAAATTAATTTAAAATACTCAAATGCAGACATGTGATCAATATTATTATGTAATAGGATTAATAATGGCCCTTGGTCAGCAAACACAGGATTCATTCCTTCCCACCTATGGGTATTTGTGTAGAGTGCCCCAAGGAATTTGTTAGGGAGTTAAACATTTACGCCTCTAATATTACACATGTCTGATTGAGGCATAAAATTATTTCCTTTAGAAACTAACTTATATAGTGGAGATGCAAGTTAAAATAGCAAAAGGATATCAGTTTGCAATGATCAAATGGGAAAAAATTAAAATCTGTTAATATCAAGCATTGGTAAGTAACTCTTATCTACTCTTGTTGGGAATGTGAATTGGTATAATTTTTTTACTCAGTAAATAAAAACATGTACAAGTAAATGAATGTTCATAGCAGCATCGTTTGTAAGTAGAAAACCTAGAAATAATATGAATGTACATGTAACATGTACAAATATATTGGGGAAAGTCATGCAAAGAATGAAAATGAGTAGGTCACAGCTACATATAACAACATAAATACATCTAAAAATCATGGCATTTACAAAAAATAGCATGGCATAGATTAATACAGATAGTATAATTTTTGTTTTATGAATTTAACAAAATTGACAAAATTAAATGATACATTTTTTAGGGGTATGGATTTGAGTGATAGAACTACTTTTATTTATTTTATTTATTCTTAAAAATATTTTATTTATTTATTAATGAGAGACACAGAGAGAGAGTGAGAGAGAGGCAGAGAGAGAAGCAGGCTCCATGCAGGGAGCCCGATGTGGGATTGATCCTGGGACTCCAGGATCACTCCCTGCAGCAAAGGCAGACACTATACCTCTGAGCCACCCAGGGATCACAGATAGAACTACTTTTATTTATTTTTTCTTTTTTTTTACTAATAAATGTATTTTTTATTGGTGTTCAATTTGCCAACATACAGAATAACACCTAGTGCTCATCCTGTCAAGTGCCCCCCTCAGTGCCCGTCACCCATTCACCCCCAATCCCTGCCCTCCTTCCCTTCCACCACCCCTAGTTCATTTCCAGAGATAGGAGGCTCTAATGTTCTGTCTCCCTTTCTGATATTTCCTACCCATTTCTTCTCCCTTGCCTTCTATTCCCTTTCACTATTATTTATATTCCCCAAATGAATGAGAACATATAATGTTTGTCCTTCTCCGATTGACTTATTTCACTCAGCATAATACCCTCCAGTTCCATCCACGTTGAAGCAAATGGTGGGTATTTGTCATTTCTAATGGCTGAGTAATATTCCATTGTATACATAAACCACATCTTTTTTATCCATTCATCTTTCGATGGACACCGAGGCTCCTTCCACAGTTGGGCTATTGTGGACATTGCTGCTAGAAACATCGGGATGCAGGTGTCCCGGCATTTCATTGCATCTGCATCTTTGGGGTAAATCCCCAACAGTGCAATTGCTGGGTCATAGGGTAGGTCTATTTTTAACTCTTTGAGGAACCTCCACACAGTTTTCCAGAGGGGCTGCACCAGTTCACATTCCCACCAACAGTGTAAGAGGGTTCCCTTTTCTCCGCATCCTCTCCAACATTTGTGGTTTCTTGCCTTGTTAATTTTCCCCATTCTCACTGGGGTGAGGTGGTATCTCATTGTGGTTTTGATTTGTATTTCCCTGATGGCAAGTGACGCAGAGCATTTTCTCATGTGCGTGTTGGCCATGTGTATGTCTTCCTCTGTGAGATTTCTGTTCATGTCTTTTGCCCATTTCATGATTGGATTGTTTGTTTCTTTGGTGTTGAGTTTCATAAGTTCTTTATAGATCTTGGAAACTAGTCCTTTATCTGATTCGTCATTTGCAAATATCTTCTCCCATTCTGTGGGTTGTCTTGTAGTTTTGTTGACTGTATCCTTTGCTGTGCAAAAGCCTCTTATCTTGATGAAGTCCCAATAGTTCATTTTTGCTTTTGTTTCTTTTGCCTTCCTGGATATATCTTGCAAGAAGTTACTGTGACCAAGTTCAAAAAGGGTGTTGCCTGTGTTCTCCTCTAGGATTTTGATGGAATCTTGTCTCCCATTTAGATCTTTCATCCATTTTGAGTTTATCTTTGTGTATGGTGCAAGAGAGTGGTGTAGTTTCATTCTTCTGCATTTGGCTGTCCAATTTTCCCAGCACCATTTATTGAAGAGACTGTCTTTCTTCCAGTGGATAGTCTTTCCTCCTTTATCGAATATTAGTTGACCATAAAGTTCAGGGTCCACTTCTGGGTTCTCTATTCTGTTCCATTGATCTATGGGTCTGTTTTTCTGCCAGTACCACACTGTCTTGATGATCACAGCTTTGTAGTACAACCTGAAATCTGTTCACAATCACAGCCTGCATTGTGATGCATCCAGCTATGGTTTTCTTTTTTAAAATTCCCCTGGTTATTCGGGCTCTTTTCTGATTCCACACAAATCTTAAAATAATTTGCTGTAACTGAAGAAAGTCCATGGTATTTTGATAGGGATTGCATCAAACGTGTAAATTGCCCTGGGTAACATTGACATTTTCACAATGTTAATTCTGCCAATCCATGAGCATGGAATATTTTTCCATTTCTTTGTGTCTTCCTGAATTTCTTTCAGAAGTGTTCTATAGTTTTTAGGGTATAGATCCTTAACCTCTCCGGTTTGGTTTTTTCCTAGGTATCTTATGCTTTTGGGTGCAATTGTAAATGGGATTGACTCCTTAATTTCTCTGTCTTAAGTCCCATTGTTAGTGTATAGAAATGCCACTGACTTCTGGGCATTGATTTTGTATCCTGCCACACTGCCAAATTGCTGTATGAGTTCTAGAAATCTTGGGGTGGAGGCTATTGGGTTTTCTATGTAGAGTATCATGTAATCGGTGAAGAGGGAAAGTTTGGCTTCTTCTTTGCCAATTTGAATGCCTTTATTTCTCTTTGTTGTCTGATTGCTGAGGCTAGGACTTCCAGTACTATGTTGAATAGCAGTGGTGAGAGTGGACATCCCTGTCTTGTTCCTGATCTTAAGGGAAAGGCTCCCAGTGTTTCCCCACTGAGAATGATATTTGCTGTGGGCTTTTCGTAGATGGCTTTTAAGATGTTGAGGAATGTTCCCTCTATCCCTACACTCTGAAGAGTTTTGATCAGGAATGGATGCTGTATTTTGTCAAATGCTTTCTCTGCATCTATTGAGAGGATCATGTGGTTCTTGGTTTTTCTCTTGCTGATATGATGAATCACATTGATTGTTTAATGAGTGTTGAACCAGCCTTCTGTCCCAGGAATAAATCCTACTTGGTCATGGTGAATAGTTTTCTTAATGTACTCTTGGATCCTATTGGCTAGTATCTTGTTGAGAATTTTTGCATCCATGTTCATCAGGGATATTGGTCTGTAATTCTCCTTTTTGGTGGGGTCTTTGCCTGGTTTTGGAATTAAGGTGATGCTGGCCTCATAGAACGAATTTGGAAGTACTCCATCTCTTTCTATCTTTCCAAACAGCTTTAGTAGAATAGGTATGGTTTCTTCTTTAAAGGTTTGATAGAATTCCCCTGGGAAGCCATCTGGCCCTGGACTTTTGTGTCTTGGGAGGTTTTTGATGACTGCTTAATTTCCTCCCTGGTTACTGTCCTGTTCAGGTTTTCTATTTCTTCCTGTTCCAGTTTTGGTAGTTTGTGGCTTTCCAGAAATGCGTACATTTCTTCTAGATTGCCTAATTTATTGGCGTATTCTGTTCATAATATGTTTTTAAAATTGTTTGTATTTCCTTGGTGTTGGTAGTGATCTCTCCTTTCTCATTCATGATTTTATTGAGTCTTCTCTCTCTTCTTTTCAATAAGGCTGGCTAATTAATGGTTTATCTATCTTATTAATTCTTTCAAAGAACCAACTCCTTGTTTTGTTGATCTGTTCCACAGTTCTTCTGGTTTCGATTTCGTTGAGTTCTGCTCGAATCTTTATTAACTCTCTTCTCTGCTGGGTTTAGGATCTATTTGCTGTTTATTCTCTAGCTCCTTTAGGTGTAAGGTTTGCTTTTGTATTTGAGTTCTTTCCAGTTTTTGGATGGATGCTTGTATTGCGATGTATTTCCCCCTCAGGACTGCTTTTGCTGTATTCCAAAGATTTTCAACGGTTGTGTCTTCATTCTGATTAGTTTCCATGAATCTTTTTAATTCCTCTCTAATTTCCTGGTTGACCCTTTCATCTTTTAGCAAGCCCTTCCAAACTTCTTGTTGTGATTTAGTTCTAATTTCAAGGCATTATGGTCTGAGAATATGCAGGGGATGATCCCAATCTTTTGGTATCAGTTCAGACCCGATTTGTGACCCAGTATGTGGTCTATTCTGGAGAAAGTTCCATGTGCACTTGAGAAGAATGTGTATTCAGTTGAGTTTGGATGCAAAGTTCTGTAGATATCTGTGAAATCCATCTGGTCCAGTGTATCATTTAAAGCTCTCGTTTCTTTGGAGATGTTGTGTTTAGAAGACCTACCGCGTGTAGAAAGCAAGCTCTGGAGCCCTGGAGTCCTCTCCCGCAGTAAATACCGCAGCTTTCAGTCCGCAGGGCCTGGATACTCCGGGGGTGGGGCCGCTGATCTACTCAGCTCGGGGCAGGAGCGTCCTTGCTGTCCTGGGCCCTCCCGGCCTCTGCCTGTCCCCGGGGGAGGCCGGATCCTGGGCTGTGTCCCCGGCGTCCTGTGCTCCCAGGCCTGGGCTGTTGGATTCGCGCTCCCGGCCAAGCTGCCCCCTCCGCGGAGCCGCCGCCCCAGCCCCTCCGAGCTGCTCCCAGGTCAAGCCCTGCGCGCGCTGCAGCTCTTAGGGAGCTCGGCACACTCTCCCAGGGAGCAGGTGTCTGTTGTCCCAGGGAGCCTGAGGGCATCCCCGCCATCCTGGGGTCCTGATCTAACTCCTGCTTCTCCGGAACGGGGCTCTCCTGTCCTGGGGACACTCGCCCCGGCCTCAGCCCGGCTCCTCGCGGGGCCCCTCCCCCTTGGAGGCCTTTTGTTTCTTTATTTCTTTTTCCCCGTCTTCCTACCTGATAGAAGCGCGAACTCTTCTCACTGTAGCATTCCAGCTGGTCTCTCTTTAATTCTCAGGCCGAATTCGTAGGTTTTCAGGATGATTTGAAGGTTATCTAGGTAATTTGGTGTGGACAGGTGACTTGGGGACCCTACTCTCCCGCCATCTTGCCCCTCCCCTAGAACTACTTTTAAAAAGTGAGAGAATGATTAACAAAATACGTGGGATAGTAAAAGATTTACTCTTAAATTTACTCTGTAAATCTCCGGTGAAAGGATGGAGAGGCAATTAGAACAAACAAAGAGGAGGTTTCAAATATTGGCAATGTGCTCTTTAATTTTAGAAATTTAGAAACTATTATAAAAGCAGTGCATGGTTGTCATAAACTCTGGAACAATACAGAAGAATATAAGATCAGGAAAGTGCTTTCCCTTTTCTACTTCTCTACAATTCCATTTAAGAGATGAAAAGATCGCTGTCAATAATTTGGGATATATCCTTCTAGATCTGTGGTTCTCAGTGGGGTCCCTGGACCAGCACCGTGTGCATCACCTGGGAACTTGTTAGAAATGCAAATTATCTGGCCACATTTCAGAATTACTGATTTAGAAACTAGAGGTATGGCTATGTTATTTGTGTTTTAACAAGTCTCTGGGTGGTTATCAACCCTGGTTGAATAATAATAGAAGCTCCAGAGGAACTATGAAAAGAAATGCCAGTGCCCAGGTCTTACCTCCAGACATTTTTAAAAGCTCCTGCAGTAATTATAATGTGTTGACAGGGTTGAGTCATTGGTTTAGGCTTTCTATATACATATATATACATGTTCATATCCAAAACATATACACAATATTATATTGTATTAGTGAAAAATATAAGATATAGATTTTTCATATATATATATATATATATATGACAGTATCTACTGCATCTTTCAGTTTTCAGTAATATTATTCAACAAATATAAATCAATTTTCCTTTTTAGAGCAGTGGTTCTTAACAAGGGATGATTTTGCCCCATAGGGGACATTTGACAATATCTGGAGCCTGTTTTGGTTGCTACTAGCATCTGGTGACAAAAGGCTGGGGATACTGCTAAATATCTTACAGTGGAAGTGGACAGGAAAGGTCCCCACAGTGAATTATCTGGCTCCAAATGTCAACAGTGCTGAGGTTGAGAAATGCTGTTTTAGAGGGACACATAGTGTTTGATTCTAAGACAGTATTAGATTTCATTCAATCTATTCAGTGTGCTTTGCTGACTTCATGTAATACCCACAGGCTCTGAAGAGCTTGAGAGGATGTGAGTTATATGGGTATGGCTTGTCTCTACATACTTTCTCAAAACTCAGTAAAGTAATGTGCATCATTTTTGCTTCTTTTGTGTTGCTGTTATAATCAACACATTTTTGAGTGTGTTAAAAGTATTGAAGAAAATCCTGTTGAATAGAATTGAATCATCTGCAATCCCCACAATATAGTGAAATTCTATGGTATTTGTCTCTGGTTTCTCTTAAGTCCTAGAAATGAAAGCTGAGTGAAATTCTTTCTGTCAATAACAAATGGAATTAACTATAGACTCTCGGGTGTATTGTAGAGTGAATGATTAAAAATCATCGGCAAATAGTAAGCTGTCTGCTGTGACCTTTTAGCTTTTGGTATTTTGACTGACGGTCCCCTCTTTACAGTTTAGTGAAGTTGTAAACAGAGAGACATGAGACCCACTTATGGGCCAGGCAGTCAAATACCGAATATGAAAAGGTCAGCATCAAACTCTGCTTGCTGATATGACTCAGTCTGGCATGGAATTGGGTGGGCCTGTGACACTGTGAATTTGAGCTGTTGATTTAAAGGGAAACAAATATCTGTAGCAAACGGAATGAGAAAATCTTCAATTTGAATTGTATTGGAAGATTGGAAAGAGCTCTGGCTAAAACTTAGGCCTGGTTAAGGCCATGTATATTTCAAGTAGAAAATGCCATGGACCTTTGACTTTTGAAGACTCTGTCTGGAGTGGTGGTGGTGGTGTCTGCTTCTCAATTTTTCTAAGAAGACTTTTTATGGTACCTTGCAGATACTTAACTCTTTCTTGCTCTGGTAACAGGGCTTTCTCTATACCATGCTATTAAATGTAGAGCCCTTGGTTAACTTTTCCAGACTTTGCTCTCTTTTTTCTCCTTTACATGTCTCTCATTTTCATCTTTTCACCTTTGTATTCATTATTTTCTTTTTCCTACATTCTTTATTTCTTTATTTATATTTTTGCTTATTTATTTTTATTTAATTTTATTTTTTATTATTTTTATTGGAGTTCAATTTGCCCACATATACCATAACACCCAGTGCTCATCCCGCCAAGTGCCCCCTCAGTGCCCATCACCCAGTCACCCCCACCTCCCACCCACCACCCTTTCCACCACCTCTTGTTCATTTCCCAGAGTTAGGAGTCTCTCATGTTCTGTCTCCCTTTCTGATATTTCCCACTCATCTTTTCTCCTTTCCCCTTTATTCCCTTTCACTATTTTTATATTCCCCAAATGAATGAGACTGTATAATGTTTGTCCTTCTCTGATTGACTTATTTCACTCAGCATAATACCCTCCAGTTCCATCCACGTCAAAGCTAATGCGTATTTGTCGTTTCTAATGGCTAATATTCCATTGTATACATAGACCACAGCTTCTTTATCCATTCATCTTTCGATGGATACTGAGGCTCCTTCCACAGTTGGGCTATTGTGGACATTGCTGCTATAAACATCAGGGTGCAGGTGTTCTGGCGTTTCACTGCCTCTGTACATTTGGGGTAAATCCCCAGCAGTGCAATTGCTGGGTCGTAGGGCACATCTATTTTTACTCTTTGAGGAACCTCCACACAGTTTTCCAGAGTGGCTGCACCAGTTCACATTCCCACCAACAGTGCAAGAGGGTTCACCTTTCTCCACATCCTCTCCAACATTTGTTGTTTCCTGTCTTGTTAATTTTCCCCATTCTCACTGGTGTGAGGTGGTATCTCATTGTGGTTTTGATTTGTATTTCCCTGATAGCAAGGGATGAAGAGCATTTTCTCATGTGCATGTTGGCCATGTCTATGTCTTCCTCTGTGAGATTTCTCTTCATGTCTTTTGCCCGTTTGATGATTGGATTGTTTGTTTCTTTGCTGTTAATTTTAATAAGTTCTTTATAGATCTTGCATACCAGCCCTTTCTCTGATATGTCATTTGCAATTATCTTCTCCCATTCTATAGGTTCTCTGTTTGGTTGACTGTTTCTTTTACTGTCCAGAAGCTTTTTATCTTGATTAAGTCCCAATAATTCTTTTTTGCTTTTGTTTCCCTTGCCTTTATAGATGTATGTTGCAAGAAGTTGCTGTGGCCAAGTTCAAAAAGAGTGTTGCCTGTGTTCTCCTCTAGGATTTTGATGGATTCTTGTCTCACCTTTAGATCTCTCATCCATTTTGAGTTTATCTTTGTGTATGGTGTAAGAGAATGGTCTAGTTTCATTCTTCTGCACATGGCTGTCCAATTTTCTCAGCACCATTTGTTGATGAGACTGTTCTTTTTCCAGTGGATAGTCTTTCCTGCTTTGTTGAATATTAGTTGACCATAGAGATGAGGGCACAATTCTAGATTCTCTATTCTGTTCCATTGATCTATGTGTCTGTTTTTGTGCCAGTACCACACTGTCTTGATGACCACAGCTTTGTAGTACAACCTGAAATCTGGCATTGTGATTCCCACCCCTCAGCTCTGGTTTTCTTTTTTAATATTCCTGGGACTGGGTATTCGGGGTCTTTTCTGATTCCACACAAATCTTATGATTATTTGTTCCAACTCTGTGAAGAAAGTCCATGTTATTTTGATAGGGATTGCATTAAGTGTGTAAATTGCCCTGGGTAGCATTGACATTTTCACAATAATAATTCTTCCTATCCATGAGCATGGGATATTTTTCCATCTCTTTGTGTCTTCCTCAGTGTCTTTCAGAAGTGTTCTGTAGTTTTTAGGATATAGATGCTTTACCTCTTTGGTTAGGTTTATTCCTAGGTATCTTCTGCTTTTGGGTAATTGTAAATGGGATTGACTCCTTAATTTCTCATTCTTCAGTCTCATTGTTAGTATATAGAAGTGCCTCTGATTTCTGGGCATTGATTTTGTATCCTGCCATACTGCCAAATTGCTGTGTGAGTTCTAGCAATCTTGGGGTGGAGTCTTTTGGGATTTCTACATACAGTATGTCATCTGCAAAGATGGAGAGTTTGACTTCTTCTTTGCCAATTTGAATGCCTTGTACTTCTTTTTGTTGTCTGATTGCTGAGGCTAGGACTTCTAGTACTATGTTGAATAGCAGTGGTGAGAGTGGATATCCCTGTCTTGTTCCTGATCTTAGGGGAAAGGCTCCCAGTGTTTCCCCATTGAGGATGATATTTGCTGTGGGCTTTTCGAGATGGCTTTTAAGATGCTGAGGAATGTTCCCTCTATCCCTACACTCTGAAGAGTTTTGATCAGGAATGGATGCTGTATTTTGTCGAATGCTTTCTCTGCATCTATTGAGAGTTTCATAGGGTTCTTGTTTTCCCTCTTGTTGATATGATCTATCACATTTATTGCTTTATGAGTTTTGAAACAGCCTTGCATCCCAGGGATAAATACCACTTGGTCATGGCCAGTAATCTACTAAAAGTACTGTTGGATCCTATTGGCTAGTATCTTGTTGAGAATGTGTACATCTGTGTTCATTAGGGATATTGGTCTATATATCTTCTTTTTTCGTGGGGTTTTGGTCTGGTTTTGAAATTAAAATGATGCCTGCCTCATAGAATGAGTTTGGAAGTATTCCATCTCTTTGTTTCTTTTGGAACAGCTTTAGTAGAATCGGGGTTGTTTCTTATTGAACGTTTGGTAGAATTAACCTGGGAAGCCATCTGACCCTGGAGTTTTGTGTCTTGCGAGGTTTGGGATGACTGCTTCAATTTCCTCCCAGGTTATCAGGCTGTTTAGGTTTTCTATTTCTTCCTGTTCCAGTGTTGGTGGTTTGCGGTTTTCCAGAAATGCGTCTATTTCTTCTGGATTGCCTAATTTATGGGCGTAGCTCTTCATAATACGTTTTAAAAATTGTTTGTATTTCCTTGGTTTTGGTGGTGATCTCTCCCTTTTCATTTGTGATTTTATCAATTAGAGTCTTTTCTCTTTGTTTTTAATAAGGCTGGCTAATGGTTTATCTATCTTATTAATTCTTTCAAAGAACCAACTCCTGGTTTTGTTAATCTGTTCCATAGTTCTTCTGGTCTCTATTTCATTGAGTTCTGTTCGAATCTTTATTAATTCTCTTCTTCTGCTGGGTATAGGATCTATTTGCTATTTTTTATCCAGCTCCTTTAGGTGCAAGGTTAGCTTTTGCATTTGAGTTCTTTCCAGTTTTTGGATGGATGCTTGTATTGTGATGTATTTCCCCCTCAGGACTGCTTTTCCTGTATGCCAAAGATTTTGAACAGTTGTATCTTCATTCTCATTAGTTTCCATGAATCTTTTTAATTCTTCCCTAATTTCCTGTTTGACCCTTTCATCTTTTATCAGGGTGGTCCTTAACCTCCTTGTGTTTGAAATCCTTCCAAACTTCTTGTGATTTAGTTCTAGTTTCAAAGCATTATGGTTTGAATCTATGCAGGGGACTATCCCAATCTTTTGGTATTCGTTAAGAGCTGATTTGTGACCCAGGATGTGGTCTATTCTGGAGAAAGTTCCATGTGCACTTGAGAAGAATGTGTATTCAGTTGCGTTTGGTTGTAAAGTTCTGTAAATATGTGAAATCCATCTGGTCCAGTGTATCATTAAAAGCTCTTTTTCCTTTGAGTTGTTGTGCTTTGAATATCTGTCGATTCTAGAAAGCGCTACATTCAAGTCACCAAGTATGTGTATTATTATCTAAGTATATCTTAACTTTGGTTATTAATTGATTGATATACTTGGCAGCTCCCATATTCGGGGCATAAATATTCATTACTGTTAGGTCCTTTTGTTGGATAGATCCTTTTAGTATGACATAGTGTCCCCCTTCATCTCTTACTACAGTCTTTGGGATAAACTTTAACTTATCTGATATGAGGATGACTACCCATGCTTTCTTTTGAGGACCATTGGAATGGTATATGGTTCTACAAACTTTTATTTTCAGGCTGGAGGTGTCCTTATGTGTAAAATGAGTCTCTGGTAGACAGCAAATAGATGGGTCTTGCTTTTTTATCCGGTCTGAAACCCTGCACCTTTTGATGGGATCATAAGCCCATTCACGTTCAGACTAACTATTGAAAGATATGAATTTAGTGTCATTATAATACCTATTCTGTCCCTGTTTTTGTGGATTGTTTTCTTGGATTTCCTCTTTCTTTTACAGAGTCCCCCTTAAAATTTCTTTTTTTTTTCTCAATATCATTTATTCTCCAGTGAATGAGCAGCACAATATTAATTTAAACTTGACATTTTCTACCAAAAAATACAGGTCCATTTCTAGCAAATCTGAGTATCCATGAATAATTACAGGCTAACACAGAATTACAAACTACTGTTAACCCAAAAACCATTGTTTGAAGGGTCTAAATTCATGTTCAGCTGGGTTTCTAAAGTGCGGCCCTTATCAAGAAGGTTATTTCTTGCAGAGCTGGTTTGGGGGTTACATATTCTTTCAGTTTCTTCCTATCTTGGAAGTTCTTTATCCCTCCTTCTCTTCTGAATGAGAGCCTTGCTGGATAAAGTATTCTTGGCTGCATGTTCTTGTCATTTAGGACCTGAATATATCCTGCCAGCCCTTTCTGGCCTGCCAGGTCTCTGTGGAGAGGTCTGCTGTTAATGTAATATTTCTCCCCATATGTTTGGTATCTCTTGTCTCTTGCTGTTTTAAGGAATTTTTCTTTATCTTTGGAATTTCCAATTTTCACTATGAAATGTCGAGGTGTTGAATGGTTTTTATTGATTTTAGGAAGGCATCTCTCTATCTCTTAGATCTGAATGCCTGTTTCTCTCTCCACATTAGCGAAATTCTCAGCTATGATTTGTTCAAATATGCTTTTTTGTCCTCTGGCCCTCTCAGTGCCCTCTGGAACCCCAATTAAACATAGATTTTTCCTTCTGAGGCCATTATTTCCCTTAACCTTTTCTCGTGATCTTTTAATTGTTTTTTTTTTCTCTTTTTTCCTCAGATTCCCTCCTTGCCATCAACTTATCTTCTATGTCACTCATTCTTTCTTCTACCTCATTAACCCTCGTACTTAGGACCTCCAGTTTGGATTGCATCTCATTTAATTGATTTTTAATTTTGGCCTGATTAAGTCTAAATTCCGCAGTCATGAAGTCTCTTGAATCCTTTACGCTTTTTTCCCAGAGCGACCAGTAGCTTTATAATTCTGCTTCTGAATTGTCTTTCTGACATTGAACTGTAATCCAAATTCTGTAACCCCGTGGGAGAGTTTCTTTCTGATTCTTTCTTTTGTGGTCAGTTCTTTCTAGTTATTTTGCTCAGTGCAGAGTGGGTAATAATGAGTTGTACTGGAAAAAGGAAGGAAAAAAGAGAAAAGAAATAAGAAAAAACAAAACAACAACAACAAAGAAACAAGGTGGGGTGTCCTCTGGTTGTATATACTGTAAATCCCTTGATGTCCCCTGGAGCTTTCCAGTACTGCTCAGCCAAGAACTTGCTCTTTCCTGTCCTTCCAGATGGTATTCTGGGGGAGGGGCTGCTGTGCTGATTCTCAGGTGTGTGCACCTGGGGGAGCTCCCCTGCCCCCTGCCAGGTGCATGGCTCAGTGGGAGCTGTTTATCCCCGGGGGGCCTCTTTTCCCTGGGGGCCCTGCTCAGTTCCATGAACAGGGTGACACCAGGAGGACCAATCACACTGGCAGCGGCCAGCTCTCCAGCCCTGGAGTTAGCTC
This sequence comes from Canis lupus dingo, assembly GCF_003254725.2. Classification (NCBI taxonomy): domain Eukaryota; kingdom Metazoa; phylum Chordata; class Mammalia; order Carnivora; family Canidae; genus Canis; species Canis lupus. The sequence continues at coordinate 100,467,697 of NC_064281.1, read as the reverse complement.
CCCCAGTAACTACCACAGTCTCCCAGTCTGCACTGGCCTGGATGCTCCCAGGCGGGGAGCGCTGATATGCACAGCTTGCAGGTACCTGGCAGCAGGAGCTTCTTTGCTGTCCTGTGTCTTCCTGGCCTCCACCTGCTTTGGCGGAGCTCAGGATCCTGGGATCTGTTCCCCGGCACCCTGGGCTCTGGGGTCTGTGCCGCTGGAATCGTGCTCCCGGGGCCACACAGCCCCTTTGTGTGGAGCCGCCGCCTGAGCTGCTCTGGAGACCCCACTGGCAGCTCTCCAGCCCTTTACCACTTGGCCCACGGCATGTGGGGCACTCTTCCCTGGGGCGCACTTCCTCTGTTAATTACCCTGGAAACCTGGAGGCCCCACTGCTCCTCCTGGGATCCTGCCCGAGTTCCCTGAGAGTGCCTTTCCCTCTGGGAATAATTCCATGTGGGTATTTAAAGTTCCTGCTTCTTTGGGACTGGGCTTTCCTGTTCTGGATGTTTTCTGGCCCCCCTTAGCCTGGCTCATTGTGGGGGTCCCCTACACCCACTTGATTCTTTTTATAATTTATTTATTTTCTGTATTCCTAACTTGTTAGAAGCATGAACTCTTCTCTCTGTAGTGTTCCAGCTCTTCTCTCTTTAAATCTCAGGCCGAATTCATAGGTTTTCAGGATGATTTGACAGTTATCTAGCTAAGTTGGTAGGGACAGGTGACTTGGGGACCCTCCTCTTCCTTCATCTTGCCCTGACCTCTGTGGTATAGTTTTAAATCAGGAAGTGTGATGTCTCTAGTTTTGTTCTTTCTTAGGGTTGCTTTGGCTATTCAGGGTATTTTGTGGTGCCATGCACATTTTAGGAAATTTTTTATTTCTGTGAAGAGTATCATTGGATTTTTAGTAAGGATTATGGTTAATATCTAAAATATATAAATTATAAAATTCAATAAGAACAATAATAACAAAGAAACAATGCAATTAAAAATGGGCAGAGGAACTAAATAGACATTTTTTCCAAGTTAGATATTCAAATGACCAGTGGATACATGAAAAGTTGCTGTCCACAATAGCCAAACTGTGGAAGGAGCCTCAGTGTCCATCAAAAGATGAATGGATAAAGAAGATATGGTCTATGTATACAATGGAATATTATTGAGCCATTAGAAATGACAAATAGCCACCATTTGCCTTGATATGGATGGAACTGGAGGGTATTACGCTGAATGAAATAAGTCAGTCAGAGAAGGACAAACATTATTTATTCATTTATTTGAGGAATATAAAAAATAGTGAAAGGGAATAAAGGGGAAAGGACAAAAATGAGTGGGAAGTATCAGAAAGGGAGACAGAACATGAGAGACTCCTAACTCTGGGAAATGAACAAGGGGTGGTGGAAAGAGAGATGGGCAGGGGGTGGGGGTGACTGGGTGACGGGCACTGAGGGGGCACTTGATGGGATGAGCACTGGGTGTTATTCTATATGTTGGCAAATTGAACACCAATAAAAAATAAATTAAAAAAGTAAAATGAACTAAGAAGCTTTCCAAAAAAAAAAAAAAAAGAAAAGTTGCTGAACATAACTAATGATCAGAGAAATCTAAATCAAAGTCCCAGTGAGGTATTAACTCACACCTATTAGAATGGCTTAAAATCAAGAAGACAATAGGTATCTTGTATTGGCAAGGATATAGAGGAAGGGAAATTCTTGTATAGTGTAGGTGGAAATGTCAATTGGTTCATTTACCATGAAAAACAACATGGAGTTTCCTTCAAAAAGTAAAAATAGAACTAACTGTATGATCTAGCAATTCCTCTTCTGGGTATGTACCCAAAGGAAATGAAAACAGGATATTGAAGAGACACATGTACTGTCAGGTTCATTGCAGCATTATCTACAATGGGCAAGATATGTAAACAACTTAAGTTCTCATAATGGATGAATTTATAAAGAATGTATTGTATATACATGTACAATGGAATATTATTCAGCCATGAGAAAAAATGAAATTTTGCCATTTGTGACAACATTGATGGACTTTGAGGACATTATACTAAGTGAGATAAATAAGACAAAGACAAATACTGTATTTTTTTACAAATACTGTATCAGTTATATGTGGAATCTATGCAAGCCTATCTTGTAAAAAGGAAAGAGTAAAATGATGGTTACAAGGGGCTGGTGGGTAGGAGAATAGGTGAGATGTTGTTTAAAGGCACAAACTTGCAGCTGGTAGATAAATAAGTTCTGGAGATCTAATGTACAATATAGTGAACATAGACAACAATATTGTATTATAATCATGGAGATTGCTGAGAAACTAGATCTTAATAATTCCCACCACAAACTAAATGATAATTATATGACATGATAGAGACGTTAACTATCACTACAGTGGCAATCATACTACAATATATAAATGCATCAAGTCAACATATTTTACATCTTAAATTTACATGTTATATGTTAAATATATTTCAATTTTAAAAATCACACATGTAATAAAAAATGAAGCGTAAGTGTTCATTGATAGATGAATGGATAAGGAAGATATTAAGGAGGGCACTTGTGATGAGCACCAGGTGTTATAAGTGATGAATCACTAAATTCTACACCTGAAATATTGCACTGTATGTTAACTAGCTGGAATTTAAATAAAAACTTGGGGGAAAAAGGAAGATATGATATGCATATAGAATGGAATATTATGCAGTCACAAGAAGGATATCTTGCCATTTATGACAACATAGATGGACAAAAAGGGTATTATGCTAAATAAGTCAAACTGAAAAAACAAAGAAATATATGATTTAGCTCATATATGGAACCTAGAAAACAAAATAACTGAATAACAAAAGCAGAAATAGACCTATATATACAGATAACAAACTGATGGTGGCTAGAGGTGTTGGGGGATAAGAAAAATGGGTGAGGAGAGTGGGAGTTACAGGTTTCCAGTTATGGAATGAGTAAGTCAGGAATAAGAGGTACAGAATAGGGAATATAGTCAAAGATATTGTAATAGCATTATATGGTGACAAATGGTAGCTACACTTATGATGAGCATAGCATAATGTATATAGATGTTGAATCACTGTGTTGTACACTTGAAGCTGTTGTGACATTGTGTGTCAACTATACACAAATAAAAAAATTAAAGCAAAAAGAAGAAAGATGAAAGAGAACTACATAAGCATATAAAAATGCAGAAAGCTGGAAGAATTGACAGAGGATGTTGCCTAGTGCTATCAAACAGCCTAATGCATTTAGGGAACAGCATAAAGTAGGTGTTGTAAATATTCACTTTCTCACTAAGGAATTGGAGCCTCAGTAAGCATTTTTCCAAAGATCCCACATGTAGTAAATGGAAGAGGTAGAATTTGGATTCAGGTATCCCTATCTTCAAAGTTGATATTCTTAACCTCTAAGCCACACTTCTTTGAAAGGTTTGGTATTTGAAATGAGCATAAAGCCCATGTCAGCATACACATAAGAGGCAATTAATTTGCCTGTGGTGGAGGAAGAGGGTCGGGTGAACCAGAACAATTACTTTGAGGAAAAGAGGACTACATTTGAGATGGGCCTTGAGGTAGATGCAACCACTAGGTTGATAAAACAGCAAAGACATGGGTATAAATTCTTGTTTTGTGGAACCTTAAGGTATCACCAGTAATTTCCAAGATATATATGAAATGTTCAGGAATTTCTCCCTGTGGGCAGCTTCACAAAAATAGCTTTAGCATGTTTTAATTCTCACAAATTGGGACATTCAATAACAGATAGTTTTCTTGGTTTGTTTTTTTTTGCCAGGCACAGTTTTTAAAAAAAAAAATTAAGTTGTCTTCACACCCAGTGTGGAGCCCAACACAGGGCTTGAACTCACGACCCTGAGATCAAGACCTGAACTGAGATCAAGAGTCAAACACTCAACTGACTGAGCCACCCAGGCACCCCTGTAAGACACATTTATTGACAGTCATCTTGATTCTCACAAATAGAATTCTTGGCAACATTTCAGCTTAAACATACATTTGGTGGCACTGTTCTCAAAGGCTGCATGCTGTTTAGTTACCCTTTGTGTATATGCAAACATGCTGTCTCATTCTTTGAATTCCAAATGTTCACCAGGCCTTTGGACTCCTGATAAAAGCCAAGCTTTGTGCCTAACAACCTTTACGAAATGCTTTTCCACTGAGCTTTATTACACAGCACAAAATGGGTAACTTTTCTCAGTATAATATTCTTATATTGATTTTTAGCTAAAACCTTGCATTTAAAAATACAAAATGATTGGAAAATTATGGGAGTTAATTTCAGAATTTATAACCTTTATTTATTTTTTTTTAAATTTTTATTTATTTATGATAGTCTCACAGAGAGAGAGAGAGAGGCAGAGACACAGGCAGAGGGAGAAGCAGGCTCCATGCACCGGGAGCCCGACGTGGGATTCGATCCCGGGTCTCCAGGATCGCGCCCTGGGCCAAAGGCAGGTGCCAAACCGCTGCGCCACCCAGGGATCCCTAGAATTTATAACCTTTAATAGCAATCAGCTTCTCTTTTTGAAGTAGGTACATACAGCATGTTGCAAGGATTTTCTCTTATAAAGCTTAAAGCAATGAGGTAGGAAAACAGTAGGCTGTCTCTTTTCTGGTTTTTACTTTCATCCCCCATTGAGAGAAGTAAACAAAATAAAAACTATTATCTTTTTTTACATGCAGATAAATCATGCTTAATTTTGTTAGTAGATTTTTTTTTTTTACTGCCAATGGTACTTCAGTTTTTTTTCTTACTATCATGGTATGAATGTAAAGCATTTTTGGGCTATGAGTTATTCCATAAAAGTGAATCTTCCAGGCAATTGATATTTATCCTTAGAAGGTTTTGTTGACAGCAGGTGAAATTCTGGCTAATGACAATTGAAGACCAGTGATGCCAGCTGGACTAATCTTTTCTCTACAACCTAATTGCTTGTTTATTGAAGCAATAAACACCATGAGGGCTTTAGTCTTTAGTCAGGCATGTTAACTTATTACTAAATGACTGATAAATTGTATCACTGCTGCTTCTTTTGTTCCCAAGTCTGAGATTTCATGCCATTTTAAAAACAGAAAACTGTACATCATCATAGTGTTTTTCTTTGTATTTCTGGTTAGAATTTGCCTATATACACACATTCTAAAAGGCAGCCTGATGAGCTGATATAGAGTCCTTTATAAGGTATATAATATAAACTTTTTTTCTTTTCATATGGAATGCCATTTTATTTTGTGTCACATTAACTTGCTCCTTATCAGTTACATACTCCATTTTAAAGAGTTATACCTTTTAGAAAGTTATATTAACCAGTTTTGACTATCAGATTAGCACACAATGTCCTTAAGATAGTGTGTTGCAGGTAATAGTCTCCATATTTGGTGTCTGTCTTCTAATCTTTTCTTCCTACAAGCCATTTTTTTCACACTGCAGCCTGAATAATTTTTTAAAAAATGTAAAACTCATCTTGTCATACCCATTCTTATAACTTCTTAATGGTTTGTTTCCCATTATAACCTACCTTTTATCTAAATGTGTACCTATCATAATTTGGCTATTGTAAATAATGCTGCAAAGAACATTTGATCCAGCTATTCCACTTCTGGGTATTTATCTGAAGAATACGAAAATCATAATTCAAGAATATATAGGCTCCCATATGTTCATTGTCACATTATTTATAATAGCACTTGTGACTTTTGAGGTTATCACATTCAATGTTCATTTAGAATTAAGAAATTAAGGTGCACAGAAGTAATGTGACTCAGTCAAGGACATACTGTAAATTAATGGCAGAACTGGGCCTAGGACTAGATCTTGCTACAATCAGTTTATGGACTTTTACATTAAGAAGTTAGAATTTATTAAACTATTATAAATAACTTCTTCAATGAAAGTCCTCATGTTCAAAAGATCCTATTTGGAGAGAGTTATGCTTACCCCAAATGAATGCCATTTTAATAAACAGAACTTTCGTCTTCTAGTGCCTGCATGGAAAAGTTTCTGCAAATACCTTTAAATCATAACACCAACTGTGCCAAACAATTAAATCATTCCTGAGGCTCCACCTCTCTTTGGTGTTATAGCACATTAGTTATTAAAATAAATATTAAAACCAGATACACATAGGTTTGAATATCAGCTCTGCCGTGTGGTCTTATTATTTCCTTGTCATTGTTGGTTTTTCTGGCTGCTTATCCAATATACATTTTTAATAACTATGTTGAGATATAATTCATATATGATAAACTTTGCACATTTAAAATTTAGGTTCAGGGACCCCTGGGTGGCTCAGCAGTTTAGGGCCTGCCTTCGGCCCAGGGTGTGATCCCGGAGTCCAAGGATCGAGTCCCGCATCGGGCTCCCTGCATGGAGTCTGCTTCTCCTTCTGCCTGTGTCTCTGCCTGTCTTTTTGTGTTTCTCATGAATAAATAAAATTAAAAAAAAATAAAATTTAGATTCAGTGGCATTTAATAATTTTCAGGGCTGTGCAGCCATACCATAATATAGTTTAAGAGCATTTTTATCAACCAAAAAAGAAACACCAAATAAGCTAGCAGTCACAACCCATTCCATCCTACCCATCTCATCAGTCTTTGTCAACCACTAATCTATTTTCTATATCTGTATATTTGCTTATTCTGAACATTTCATATCAATGGAATCATACAATATGTGATCTTTTGTGACTGGCTTCTTTCCCTTAGTATTATGTTCTTGAGATTGATCCACATTGTAGCATGTAGTAGTAATAATTCATTTCTTTTAATAACTGAATAATATTTCATGTATATGCCACAATTTATCCATTCATCAGCTGACAAACATTTGGGTTGTTTACACTTTTTGGCTATTATGAACAATGCTGCTCTGAACATTTGTGTACAAATTTTTGTGTTAATATGTTTTTAGACTCTTTTGGGTATATATTTAGGAGTGGAATTGCAGGGTCATTGCATATCTCTGCTTTGCTTTATTTTTGATGAACTCTGAAACATTTTTTCAAAGTGGCTGTTTGTTTGTTTGTTTGTTTATTTATTTATTTATTTATGTTAAATTTGCCAACATATAGTATAACACCCAGTGCTTATCCCGTAAATTGCCCCCCTCAATGCCTGTCACCCAGTCACCCCAACCCCCACCCACCTCCCTTTCCATTACCCCTTGTTCGTTTCCCAGAGTTAGAAGTCTCTCAAGTTCTGTCATCCTCTCTGAAAGTCCCACCAGCAGTGTATGAAGCTTTATATTTTTCCACATATTCAACACTTGTTATTATGCATCTTTTTGATAATAGCTACCTTGATGCATAATAAAGTATCTTATTGTGCTTTTGTTTTGCATTTCTCTGATGGCTAATAATAAACATCCTTTAATGTGTTTATTGGTCATTTGCATATCTTCTTCCGAGAGCTATATTCAGATCATATACCTATTTAAAATTTTTTTGTCTTTTTACTACTGAATTATAAGAAAACATTACATATTGTGTATATAAATTCTTTATGTAAATAGATACATGATTTGCAAATATTTTCTCTAATTCTAGGAGTTATATTTTAATGTTCTTGATAATATCCTTTGAACTGCATACATTTTTTAACATACGTGAAGTTTTTGCTTTTTTTCTTTAGTCACTTGTGCCTTTGTTGTCATATCTTTTTTTTTTCTTTTAGTTTCAGAGGTAGTGATTAGTCAGTTGCATATAACACCCAGTGCTCATTACATCAAGGGCCTTCCTTAATGCCAATCACCTAGTTACCCCCTTCCCACATCTACCACTGCTCCAGCAAACTTCAGTTTGTTTTCTGTAGTTAAGAGTCTCTAATAGTTTGTTTTACTCTCTGTTTTTGTCTTATTTTTCCTTCTCTTCCCCTTTTTTCATCTGTTTTATTTCTTAAATAGGAGTGAAGTAATCTGATATTTGTCTTTCTCTGACATATTTCACTTAGCATAATACCCTCTAGCTCCGTCCACATTGTTGCAAATGGTAAGATTTCATTCTTTTTGATGGGTGATTAATATTCCATTATATGTATGTATATATTTTATATATATTATATATATACACCACATCTTTATCCATTCATCTGTCAATGGACATATGGGCTCTTTCCATATTTTGGCTATTGTGGACATTGCTGCTATAAACATTGGGGTGCATTTGCACCTTTGAATCACTATGTTTGTATCCTTTGGACAAATACCTGAAGTTCAGTTGCTAGGTGGTAGGGAAGCTTTTTCTTTAACTTTTTGAGGAATCTCCATATTGTCTTCCAGAGTGGATTTACCAGTTTGCATTCCCACTTTTGGTGTCATATCTAAGAAAACTTTGACTAACTCAAGGTCATGAAGATTTACTCCTCTATTTTCCTTTAAGAGTTTTATAGTTTTGGCTTCTACATTTAGGCCTATGTTGTGTTTTGAGTGAATTTCTGTCTATGGTGTGAAATAAAGGTCCAAAATCATTGCATATCTGGTTGTACCATTTCTTGAAAACGCTATTTCCCACTTAATTGTCTGGGCACCTTCATCAAAAATAAGTAAACTCTAAAGGTAAAGGTTTGTTTCTAGAATTTCAATTCTGTTTCATTGATCTATACGTCTATCCTCATGTAGTACCACACAGTATGATTACTATGAATACTGTAGCTTTGCAGTAAGTTTTGAAGTTAAGAAGTGTTGAGTCCAGCAATATTGTTCTTCTCTTTCAAATTATGTTGGATATTATGTGTACCATGTATTTCCAAATGAGTGTTAGCACCTTCTTATCAATTTCTGCAGAAAAAGACAGCTGGGATTTTGATAGGAGTTGTGTTGAAGCTGTAGATCACTTGGGTAAAAATTGTCATCTTACCAATATTAAGTCTTAAAATCTTTGTACATGGAATCCTTTTCCATTTATATCTTCTTTAATTTCTTTAAACAATGTTTTATGTCTTCAGAATATAACTTTTATATTTTTTGTTAAGTTTATTCCCAAGTACTTTATTCTTTTTGCCACTAATGTAAATAACATTGTTTCCTTAATTTCATTTTTATGTTTTTATTGCTTGTGTATAGAAGTCGTTATATGTTTTTGTATATTTATCTTGTGCCCTGAAATTTTCTTTAACTAGTTAATTATCTCTTGTTTTTTATTTTTGTGGTATCTTTATGGTTTTCTCTATAAAAGATTATGTTATCTGTAAATAGAGATAATTTTACTTTTTTCTTTTCAATCTGGATACTGGTTTTCTCTCTCTCTCTTCAATGGCTAGTACCTCCAGTAAATGTTGTATGGAAATGGGACAAGTAAACATCTTCTGTCCTAATCTTAGAGGCAAAGTCTCAAATCTTTCACCATTAAACATATTAGTTGTGCATTTTTCATTGCCTTTTATCATGTTGAAGTTCCCTCATTGTTGTGCCCAAGATCGCGAATCCGAGAAACCGCCAAGGAGCCGACACCGATGCAATCACACGAGGGTTTATTTACAAGCTTGAGCCTGGGTCCAAGTATACCCGTCGCAGCAGAACAGGGACTTGGACCCCAGACTAAGAGGCTTAGCAACTTTATAGGGGCCAGTGGCCAATGGGATACGCAGAAAGTTGTACAGTCATGCTGGTCCGCTGAGCCGTATTTCTTCCGGTTAGGGTGTGCCCTGGTCTTTGACTAGGGCGGGGTAGTGCCCTAAGTAATAAGCAGGTCAGCACAAGGCAGGTGCAGCCCAAAATAGAGTCAGTCCTGCTCTGCTTGTCCAGGGGTGGGGGGATTTTGTTCAATTTCCTGGGTCCCACACTCATATTCCTAGTTTGTTGAATATATTTTTAATCAAAAAAGGATGTTGCATTTTGTCAAATGCTTTTCCTGTATGAGTTGAGATGATAATATAGTGTTTTCTCCCTTTCATTCTATTAATGTGCATAATCTAGTGCATTGGTTTTTGTATATAAACCATCCTTGCATTCCTGGGATAAATCACTCTTGATCATGGAGTATAATCGTTTTTATATGTAGCTGAGTTTATTTGTAGTGTTTTACTGATTATTTTTAATATCCATATTCATTAGAGATACTTATTTATAGTATTGTGATTTCACCATCTGGGTTTGGTATCAAGGTAATGCTAGCCTCGTAGAATGAGTTGGAAAATAATCACTGGTCTTCTATATTTTTGAGAATACTTTGTGAAGGATTGGTGATAATTTTTATTAAACATTTGGTAGAACCTATCTATAGCCCCATCTGGTCTTGGTCTGTCCTTTGTGAGTATTTTAAAAAAATTATTACTCAACTTGTTTACTTAAAAAAATATTTGTTTACAAGGGAGAGAAAGAGGGGGAGGGGAAGAGGGGAAGATGGGGAGGGGGGAGAGGGAGAGAGAGAGAGAGAGAACCAACGAACATGAGCAGGAGCAGAGGGAGAGGGAGAGAATCAGACTCTCCCACTGAGTGTAGAGTCTGACCCTGAGATCATGAACTGAGCCAATATCAAGATTCAGACACTTGACCGAGCCACCAGGCACCTCCAACTTGTTTACTTTTTAAAGCTTTATATGGAACATTTTTCTTGAGTTAGTTTATTTTTTTCTTCTTTTTTTTCACCTGAGTTAGTTTAAGTAGTTTGTTTCTTTCTAGGAATTTGTACATTTCATCTGGGTTATACAATTTGTTGATATACAATTATACATAGTATTCCTTTATAATCAATTATTTTTGTTTCTGTGACATCTGTATTAATTTCCCCTCTTTCATTCATGATTTTAGTAATTTGAGCATTTTCTCTTTTTTTGTGATCAGTCTAGTAAGTTTGATTTGTTGACTTTTCAGAGAACCAACTTTTATTGTTTTCCCTTGTGATTTCTTTTCATCCCATTGGCTATTTATGACTCTGTTGTTCAAATTTCACATATTATGTGAGTTTCCCAAGTTTTCTTCTGTTATTGGCTTCTAATTTCATTCTATTGTGATTGGACAAGATGTTTTATATAATTTCAAGTCATCAATATATTGAGACTTCTTTTATGGTCTGTTACCATATCATCTCTTCTGGAACATGTTCCATGTACACTTGAGAAGAATGTGTATTCTGCTGTTATTGGGTGAAGTGTTCTATTGATGTCTAGTTTACTTGTTTTATAATGTTTAAATATTTGATTTCCTTGTTGATCATCTGCCTGGTTGTTCTATCCATTTCTGAAAGTAGCGTATTGAAGTTTCCAACTATTATTGTTGAATATTCCTTTTCTCCCTTCAATTATGTCAGTTTTTTTCCTCATGTGTTTTTGCGATCTAGTGTCATGTACATTTATATTTATAGTTTTTATGTCTTCTTGATGGATTGACTCATCTATCATCAAGAGATGTCCTTCTTTAAAAAATAAATAACAAATTAAAAAAAGAGATGTCCTTCTTTGTCTCCAGCAACAATTTTTGTCTCAGTCTGTCTTATAGAAATATAGCCACTTCAGCTTTCCTTTGGTTATTATGTGCATAATATATCTTTTCCATTTTTTAACTTTCATTCTATTTGTGTTTTGAATCTAAGTCAGTTTCATATAGACAGCATATAATTGGATTTTTTTAAAGGTTTTATTCATTCATAGAGACAGAGAGAGAGAGAGAGAGGCAGAGACACAGGGAGAAGGAGAAGCAGGCTCCACGTGGGGAGCCTGACGTGGGACTCGATCCCAGGTCTCCAGGATCAGGCCCTGGGGTACAGGCGGCGCTAAACCGCTGCGCCACTGGGGCTGCCCTAATTGGATTTTTAAAACTGGTTCTGCCAATCTTCTTCTTTTGGTTGGAATGTTTAATACACTTACGTTCAATGTACATGCTCCTACAAGAGGTTATAAGTCTGCTATTTTGCTCTTCATTTGCTATTTGACATATTTTTTTCTGTATCCATTATTGATTGCTTCTATGTTAAATAGATATTTTGTAATGTACCATTTTAATTACTCCTGTTTCTTTTGGTGGTTTTTTTAAATATATATTTATTTTTTATTGGTGTTCAATTTGCTAACATATAGAATAACACCCAGTGCTCATCCCATCAAGTGCCCACCTCAGTGCTCGTCACCCAGTCACCCCCATCCGCCACCTACCTCCCCTTCCACCACCCCTAGTTCGTTTCCCAGAGTTAGAAGTCTTTCATCTTCTGTCTCCCTTTCTGATATTTCCCACTCATTTTTTCTCCTTTCCCCTTTATTCCCTTTCACTATTATTTATATTCCCCAAATGAATGAGGCCATATAATGTTTGTCCTTCTCCGATTGACTTATTTCACTCAGCATAATACCCTCCAGTTCCATCCACATTGAAGCAAATGGTGGGTAATTGTCGTTTCTAATGGCTGAGTAATATTCCATTGTATACATAGACCACATCTTCTTTATCCATTCATCTCTCGATGGACACCAAGGCTCCTTCCACAGTTTGGCTATTGTGGACATTGCTGCTATAAACATCGAGGTGCAGGTGTCCCCGCATTTCATTGAATCTGTATCTTTGGGGTAAATCCCCAGCAGTGCAATTGCTGGGTCATAAGGCAGATCTATTTTTTACTCTTTGAGGAACCTCCACACAGTTGTCCAGAGTGGCTGCACCAGTTCACATTCCCACCAACAGTGCAGGAGGGTTCCCCTTTCTCCACATCCTCTCCAACATTTGTGGTTTCCTGCCTTGTTAACTTTCCCCGTTCTCACTGGTGTGAGGTGGTATCTCACTGTGGTTTTGATTTGTATTTCCCTGATGGCCAGTGATGTGGAGCATTTCCTCATGTGCTTGTTGGCCATGTCTATGTCTTCCTCTATGAGATTTCTGTTCATGTCTTTTGCCCATTTCATGATTGGATTGTTTGTTTCTTTGCTGTTGAGTTTAATAAGTTCTTTATAGATCTTGGAAGCTAGCCCTTTATCTGATACGTCATTTGCAAATATCTTCTCCCATTCTGTAGGTTGTCTTTGAGTTTTGTTGATGGTATCTTTTGCTTTGCAAAAGGTGGGTTTTTAAAAAGTTATTTTCTCAGTTATTGCTCTATGTATTAAAAATGGCATCTTTTCATATAACAATCTAGTTTGGATTAATACAACTTAATTTTAATTGTATATAATAAAACTTTGTTCCTATACATGTCCATTCTCTATACCTTTCTTTTTGCTGCAATTGTTATAAAATTACATTTTTATGCACTGTATACTTATCAGTCTAGGTTTATAATTATTGCTTTATGTACATGACTTTTAAATTAGGTAGGAGGAAAGAGTTAAAATGTAGTTATATCATCATTTATATTTACCCATGTAGTGATTTTTATCAGTGCTTTTTATTTTGTGATGTGGGTTTGAGTTACTGTCCAGGGTCCTTTCATTTCAGTTGTCAGGACTCCATGGTGTCTGATGAGAAATCATTTATTAATCCTTTTAAAGTTCCTTTATACATGAGGAGTGCTTGTCTCTTGTAGCTTTTCAGATTCTCTCATTATTTTTGGTTTTCACATTTACTATTTGTCCAGATGGGGGTCTCTTTGCATTTATACTGCTTGAAATTTGTTGAGCTTCTTGAATATGTTGATTAATGTTTTACATAAAATTTGGGAAATTTTCAGGCATTATTTCTTTATAATATTCTTTCTACAGTTTTATTTCTTCCCTCTCCTTCTGGAATTTCAATTATGTGTATGTTGGTATGCTTGATGTTGTCCCACAGGTCATTGAGACTCTACAGTTTTCCTAATCATTTTTCTCTTTCTCAGACTGCATAATCTCAATGGATCTATCTTCAAATTCTCTTATTCTTTTGTCTGCCTGCTCAAATCTGTTATTGAACATTTTTAGTGAATTTCTCATTTTAGTTACTTTTCATTTCCAGAATTCATATATATTTTAATAGCTTTTTATTTAAATTTCATTAGCCAACATATAGTATATCATTAATTTCAGATGTAGTGTTCAATAATTTTTCAGTTGTGTTTAGCACCTAGTGCTCATCACATCACATGTGCTCCTTAATGCCCATCACCCAATTACACTGTCTCCCACTCCCCTCCCCTCCAGCTACCCTCTGTTTCCTAGAGTTAAGAATTTCTCATGGTTTGTCTTCGTCTCTGATGACTTCCCATTCAGTTTTTCCTCCCTTTCCCTATGATGCTCTGTGCTGTTTTTTTTATATTCCACATATGAGTGAAACCATATGGTAATTATCTTACTCTGACTGACTTATTTCACTCAGCATAATACCCTCCAGTTCCATTCATGTTGATGTATATGGTAGGTATTCATACTTTCTGATGTTTGAGTAATATTCCATTATATGTATGTATGTATGTGTGTATTGGAATGTGTACATTCCATTATATGTGTATATATATACATATAATACATATCCCATTATATGTATATATATGCTGGGTCATAGGGTAGCTCTATTTTTAACTTCTTGAGGAACCTCCATACTGTCTTCCAGAGTGGCTGTACTGGCTTGGATTCACATCAACAGTGTAAGAGAGTTCCCCTTTCTCCACCTTCTCACCAACATTTGTTGTTTCCTGTCTTGTTAATTTTAGCCGTTCTAACTGGTGTGAGGTGGTATCTCATTGTGGTTTTGATTTGTATTTCCCAATGGTAAGCGATGTGGAGCATTTTTTAATGTGTCTATTGGCCATTTGTATGTCTTTGGAGAAATATCTGTTCATGTCTTCTGCCCTTTTCTTGACTGGATTATTTTTTTGGGGGGTGTTGAGTTTGATAAGTTCTTTATATATCTTGGATACTAGCCCTTTATCTGTTATGTCATTTGCAAATATCTTCTCCAATTCTGTAGGTTGACTTTTAGTTTTGTTGACTGTTTCCTTTGCTGTGTAGTTGATTTTTATCTTGATGAAGTCCTAATAGTCCATTTTTGCTTTTATTTACCTTACCTTTATAGATATGTCCAGCAAGAAGTTGCTGTAGCCAAGGTCATAGAGGTTGCTACCTGTATTCTTCTCTAGGATTTTGATGGATTCCTGTCTCACATTAATATCTTCCATCCATTTTGAGTTTATCTTTGTGTATGGTTTAAGAAAATGGTTCAGTTTCATTCTTCTACATGTGGCTGTCCAATTTTCCTTTTTTCCCCCAGTGGTTATTTCTTTCCTGTTTTGTTGAAGATTAGTTGGCCATAGAGTTGAGGGTCCATTTCTGCATTCTCTAATCTGTTCCATTGATCTATTTGTCTGTTTTTGTGCCAGTACCATACTGTCTTGATGACTATAATTCTTAATATAGCTTGAAGTCTGGCATTGTGATGCCGCCAGCTTTGGTTTTCTTTTTCAACATTCCTCTGACTATTCAGGGTCTTCTCTGGTTCCATACAAATTTTAAGATTATTTGTTCCAGTTCTGTGTAGATGGTTAATATTATTTTGATAGGGGTACATTGAATTGTTTAGATTGCTCTAGGTAGCATAGACATTTTAACAATATTAATTCTTCCAACCCATGAGCATGGAATATTTTTTCATTTATTTGTGTCTTCCTCAAATTCTTTCATAAGTGTTCTATAGCTTTTAGAGTACAGATCCTTTATTTCTTTGCTTAGGTTTATTCCTAGATATCTTATGGTTTTTGGTGCAATTGCAAATGGGATTGATTCCTTAATTTCTCTTTCTTTGGTCTCATTGTTAGTGTATAGAAATGTAATTCCCACTCTTCACATATGACATGATACTTTATGTGGAAAACCCAAAAGACTCCACTTCAAAATTGCTAGAACTCAGACAGTAGTTCAGCAACATGGCAGGATATAAAATCAATGCACAGAAATCAGTTGCATTTTTTAATAGTTTTTATCTTCTAATTGATATCTTCTAAGTGGTGAAAGGTTGTTCTCATAACCTTTTTAACTTCTTGAGCATAATGTGCTTTAGTTCTTTAAATGTATTTATAATGGCTGATTTAGTGTTTTTATCTAGTAAGTCTAATACCTAGATTTTTTCAAATATTGTTTCTGTTCACTTCTTTTTGTCCTGTGCATGTGTCATACTTTCTTCTTTCATTGCATGTTATGTGTGTGTGTTGTTGAAAACTGTACATTTTAGATCATGTGAAAACTCTAGAAGTTAATTTTGCCCCTCCCGATGTTTGTTTTTATTGCTAATTGTTGATTTAATTACTTTTCTGAACTAATTCTGTTAAGTTCATTATATATGGGGATTAAAGTTATCTTAGTGATCAGCTAATGATTGGACAGAGATTTCCTTAAATTCCTGGAACCCCTGAGACTCATAGTATTTGCTTATTGGCTCTTGTTTCTATTGAGGCACATCTTCAACACTCAGCCAGGCAGTTTATAACTCCACCTTAGTGTTGTTCACTTGCTGCTTATGCAGAGCCTCAAGGTCATCCAGAAGTGACAATTTAAGGACTTTTCAAGTATTTCTTGAACATGCATACAGCTTTGGACATGTGTATAGACTTATGCATGAGTATGGTCTTGTAGATTTCTGCGAATATATAGTAACTTTTCAAAGCCTTCTGTGGGTATGTAATTCCCTAGTTATTCCTTTTAAGCTTTTCGGTTAGCCTATCATTTGTTTAGCTGTTAACCACTGCATTAGGTAGCTTCAGTATTAAACAATTGCTAATAATAATTTTAAACAAATTCCCCTCAGGAAAAGGCTATTCAAACTGAGTGATGATCTTTTAGTGTTTTAAAGACAAGACTTGCAAATGGGATATTTTAGAATATCACCAAATCAAACAATGATATTTCTCTGGGAATGGGGCTTTGAGGGAGGTCCAACTCCATTCTAGTCTCCCTCTAGTGGCTGTCAGGCTACTGATTTTCATACTGATGATATATTATTGGTTTTAAGGCTAACTGTAGGAGCTGGAGAAAGAGAGATAGAATAGACCAAGTTAAAACACCAAAAACCTTATTGCTCTTATCAATAGTCAACCATTTTTCTTTAGTATATACTCATGAGATTATTGTAGCCATTTGATTAATTTCTAGAGTTGTGAAAAATATTCTTAAAATTTTGCCAATGCTCTCATTTCTTTTGTAGAAGAGAAGATTTTCAAAGGTACTTATTTTTCCATTCTAATGATGTCATCTTTTTAAAAATTTTAAAGTCATCACTAAACTCAACTTATAGGGTCCAGTCTATACAGTTTCTTGTTCATGCAGCATGGTTACTACTCAAAATATTAACTATGTTACATGACTTGGAATAAATGATTACAAGTAGAAAGTTTCATATTGGGCAATATCAGGAGATACAATATGATATGTAAAATTCAAATTATGAGAGAACAGCACTCACAGATGAAGTCTGCCAAAAACTCCTTTCTCAAAAACACAAGTCAAGGACACTAAAGCATGTGAATAAAGGAAAAGGAAGAAATATAGCTACCTTCAAAAAATCTAGCATCATGCAAATGTATAGTTTCTCAGAACTGTACAAAGCAGAGGTCAGTGAAGGCAGATGTTAGAATTACAAGATGAAATGGAAAACATCAAAGAAGATGGAAAAATTAGTGAAGTATTAAATGAATTTCTTGATTGATTTACAAAAAAGGATAGTAGTCAAATTCCAGCTTTCATTTGCTATTTATATATCATCTTACTGGAATTCAAAGTCAGCATTGCGGGGAAGCTTAAACAAGCCGTGGATATTCAGAACGAACCTTCTTTTCAACCAGATGGTATTAATCCTAGGTTCCCAGCTCAGACTGGAGTCACCTCTCTCAGTGACCATGGGCATTACTTGGAGGGAAAAGACTGTGCTAGCCTAAGCTGCTGCTAGAACAGTTTGAAATACTATGTTGCCATTCTCTGTGCCTTGTCTTGAGATTGTCTTCTGGAAATGAGCTACTCATTTGAGTGAAATTTTAAAACAATGGAAACAACTGATTTTCCATTGAAATGGAGACTTCTATGTGACAGATGTAGAGCTGTGTCAAAGGTTAAAGCAGGAATACCTAATATTTTTTAAAGCAGTGTCCTAACATAAATTCATCATTTAAGAAGTATAAAAAACCTGGTGCAGCCACTCTGGAAAATGTATGGAGGTTCCTCAAGAAGTTGAAAATAGAGGTACCCTGCAATTCAGCAACTGCACTACCATGTTTTACCCCAAAGATACAGATGTAGTGAAACAAAGGGCACTTGCACCCAATTGTTCATAGCAGCAATGTCATTAGCCAAACTGTGGAAGGAGCTGAGATGTCCATTGACAGATGAATGGATAAAGAAGATGTGAGAATATAATATAATATAATATAATATAATATAATATAATATAATATATATATAATACAATATATATAATATATATATTACTCAACCATTAGAAAGGATGAATACCTACTATTTACATTGACATGAATGGAACTAGAGGGTATTATGCTGAGTGAAATAAATCAATCAGAAAAGGAAAATTATCATATGGTTTCACTCATATGTGGAATATAAGAAATAGTGCAAGGCACCATAAGGGACAGAGAGGAAACTGGGAAAAAATTAGAGAGGATGACAAATCATGAAAGACTCTTAACTCTGGGAAGCAAACTGGGTTGCTGAAGGGTAGTAGGTGAGTGAGTGGATGTGGTAACAGGGTGATGGGCATTGAGCACATGTGATGTGATAAGCACTATTATACTATATGTTGGCAAATTGAATTTAAATAAAGAAAAAAAAAACAGTGACCATATTATATCTCTTTCTAAAGGAACATATGCCACCTTTCCTCTCTATTTGTTTCCTTCATTTCTTCTTTAAATCTTTTTATTATGAACTAGAATTCATACATAGAAATGTACAAAACATGAATGTTCAGCTCAATAAACTCACAGAGCAATATAATAGCCACCCAAGTCAAAAAATAGAACAGTGACAACACCCCAGAGATCCTTCTTGACTATTCTTTTCAGAGTGTGTTGCAATTAATTTTGTTAAGTGATTTTATGATAACTCAAGAAATAAAGATATGAGATATGGTGAGAAAAGGGGTTGTTATGAAACCAGATTTAGAAAATAGTTGATGATAGAAGTTGAAATCAGGAACTAACCTTGGGAACTTATATCTGGTTGTAGAAGAAAATAATCAGTGTGTTGGTAAAAGTGGTGTAAAACCAAAGGAAAGAAAATCTTATATGCAACTGAGTATTGAACTTTCCCTGTCCCACCCCACCCCGGGGAATATTCAGTTTCACACTTGGGAAGCTCAGTAGAAATGTTACAGGCCAACAAAAAAGTAACACTTTCTTAGTCTGAGACATGAGTTAATTAGATTTTACTAATATCTGCTAAAGTACAAGTGGTTGGCCTCTATAAACTCACATAAAATATCTCTAACATTGTATCTGATACACATACATGATCTCAGTTTTAAACAATTTAGCTATCATATTGATAATTAACACTTACCTAGCACATGCTATGAGCCAAGCACTGTTCTAGACATTTTACACATATTAACTCATGTAATGCTCACAGTCCTTTAAGAAAATGGAAAACTGTGTGGAGGTTCCTCAAAGAGTTAAAAATAGATCTGCCCTATGACCCAGCAATTGCACTGTTGGGGATTTACCCCAAAGATACAGATGCAATGAAACACCAGGACACCTGCACCCCGATGTTTCTAGCAGCAATGTCCACAATAGCCAAACTGTGGAAGGAGCCTCAGTGTCCATCGAAAGATGAATGGATAAAGAAGATGTGGTCTATGTATACAATGGAATATCACTCAGCCATTAGAAATGACAAATACCCACCATTTGCTTCAACGTGGATGGAACTGGAGGGTATTATGCTGAGTGAAGTAAGTCAATCGGAGAAGGACAAACATATGTTCTCATTCATTTGGGGAATATAAGGGAAGGGAGAAGAAATGTGTGGGAAATATCAGAAAGGGAGACAGAACATGAAGACTCCTAACTCTGGGAAACGAACTAGGGGTGGTGGAAGGGGAGGAGGGCGGGGGGTGGTGGTGACTGGGTGACATGCACTGAGGGGGGCACTTGACGGGTTGAGCACTGGGTGTTATTCTGTATGTTGGCAAATTGAACACCAATAAAAATAAATTTATTATTTAAAAAAAAGAAAGAAAATGGAGAAAGCAAAGCACAAAGAGGTTAAGAGCATTACCCATGGTCATTCTGGTAGGAGGTGTTAAAGCTGGAACTCAAACTCAGGCTGGCTGGAAGCAGAATCTGTTCTGGGATTATTAAACTATTCTGCCTCCATGGAAAGAATTTGAAAATGGTTGTTCCCTGATATAAACATTGGCCTTTCTTTGGTCATTATCCAAAGCATATGTGGATTTAATAGTTTAATTATAAAGAATTACTCACTGGTAGCATAGCTATGACTATTAACTGTACTTTAATATATAATAGGTGTCCATATAGAGAATATATCTGAGATTACTATTGTGATATGAAAGACACATGGAATTCAAACATGTTTGACAAAGTCAGGAGCATTTTCTCATGGGCCTAAGAATTTTTAATAAAGACAAACTCTTATTTTTCAAGTTTTTTTTGAAAAAGAAGGTATATTGATAAACTTATATAAGCAATATTTATTACTAATATTGTAGCCAGCCCATAGTTAACATAGTACTAATAACAGTTTGGTGCCCCTGCCATGATAAATGTTAAGGGGTCAGTAATTTTATCACCATTGCTTTTGCGACATCCATGAACATGTCAACATTGGGAAAAAGGCAAGGATTATCTTAGTTTAATATGAAAATAGTGTTGACCTTGCAGATTCCAAGAAAAGATTGCAGGAACCACCAGGGATACATGGACCACACTTAAAAAGTACTGCAAACAAAACCATTTATTTTATTTTTGTTCTATTTAGGAACAATTACATTTTTCTAAAATCTTATCTCTCACTTCTGTCTCATGGTCATGACTGACTTGCAGCCATCTGACTCCCTTGTTTTACAATTTTAGTGCTCACATCCAGACGCTATTTGCATGTCCAGAACAAAACAAAAACTGCCCAAGTATAGAAGTTAAGAGCTCCCTGACTCAAGGTTACGTTTTTCTCTTTTTACAACATGGATTTTTTTTCTAGAAACCATTGAAATTCTGCCTCAGCCTGGCCCTGCATCTAGTTATCTGTTAATTTTACTCTCTTCTTCACTTGAAGTTTTCCCAGAAAATTGGGTGAATAGTGGGAAGCAGCTGGTAGGAAGAAATAAGAATTAAGGTTAATAAAATAGGGGATAGTAAAGGTGTCTCCTTGGTCACTTGCTAGAAGGCAAATCCTTCAGTCAGACTGCTCTCTCATTGTGTCAAGGTGAGTTGAATCATTACTAAATTCTTAGCAATCAATGGTTATCTCCTATGAATTTCAGGGATTGGAAATGTTCAGTCATTCTTAGCAGCTTGAACCAATAATGGAAAAAACAAGTGAAAGAAAGCTCAGTTTTTCCTCCTCCCTTAGGCAAGTTTCATGGTGGATAGCTTACTATGACAGATAAATTTGAGGCTGACATTTTTGTTCCATTTCTTATGGCTTTTCACTGTGGTTACAGAATTCCCCTGGGACCAGTTTCCTATTAAGCACTACCAGATGACTGTATTTTGTAGGAAATCTGACCCAGCTAATTCTGACAATGTTAGGGGGTATTAGTAGGACCTTAACTTATAGCAAGCAAAGGGTCTAGGTGGGAAGGAAATCTGAATCTGGGCAAATGATAACCTTTATCCATGGCAGTCTTTTATCATCACCATCATTAGAATCTTTTCTCCATAAAATTTAAAATAAAAAAACCCTTTGTCTTCTTTCTCTTTATAAAAAGAATCCACAGATTTCAAAACTGGCTAAAATTTATTTTTAGATTATTGGAGTTTTTGACTCCCCTAATCAGCTTCAGATTACAGTAAAAGACACTTTTACCTGACTTTTTTAAGATTTACTGTTTGAGGGGGTTGAGGCAGAGAAAGAGGGAGAGAATCCTCTAGCAGACTCTGCTGAGCAAGTAGCCCAATGCTGGGCTTAATCCCAGGACTGAGATAATGACCAGAGCCAAAATCAAGAGCCAGATGCTCAACCAATTGAACCACCCAGGCACCCCAAAATAGTCTTACCTGATTGTTTAATATTTACTATGGCATCAAAATTTTTTAAACATTAATTAAACACTTGCTAGGTGCGAAGGTTTATAGGGACTATGGGAAGCTAAAGAAATAACATATTCCTCCCTCCGCAAATCTCAAAGTGGGGTGGGAGAAAATAGAGAAGGAGAACAGTATTAATTACTTATAGTAGAAATATAGTGAATGCATAATGAGATATAGACTCAGCATGGTACCAGGCTACCACATGGTTCTTTTTTTTTTAAGATTTTTTTTTATTCATGAGAGAGGGAGGGGGAGAGAGAGAGAGAGAGAGAGAGAGAGAGAGAGAGAGACTGAGAGAGAAGCAGGCCTCATGCAGGAAGCCTGGTATAGGACTCAATTCTGAGACTCCAGGATCATGCTCTGGGCGGAAGGCAGGTTCTAAACCACTGAGCTACCCAGGTATCCCAACATATGATTCGAATTATGATATTGGTGGTGAAGGGCCTGTCCCAGGTGCATGATGTTCTCCTAATGAGCCCTCCCCAGCCTTTCAGACACAGAGACTGGTGGTTGATGAGGAGCCTCCTTCTCAAGCTCTGACCCAGGTAGAGGGTGTTCACTGTCAATGAATATCACTTAGGCACTCAGATGTAGGCAGCAAGTCTGTGGAGATGAATTTTTGTCTTCCCCACAACTCTCACTTAGAAGTAATAAGTCACCTCTGAGAAGAAGCTACTTATCCTCTCTTGGGCAACATCATTGAAAAATCATTGCAAAAAATGATTGTTAGTTTTAAGGGAAGATCATCAAATCTAAGGATAATCAAGATAATCAAATCAAGGATAATCAGTAATACCAAGTAATTTGCTGGAAAGGATTTTTTTCCCAGTTAGGTAATTAACATCATAAAGTGAGATGGGGATCAAAATCAAGTGTCTCCTTCCTCTTGGAGATAAGAGGCAAGTCAAAAATCAAAGAGGACTTCATCTTCTATCCCACTCAGCTTTGTTTGGAAAGGAGGTAGTTAAGTTACAACATCAAGAAAGTGGCAGTTTTAATGCTTGCCTTCTATTGCATGCTTTTGCAGCAGCAATTACCTCAGCTACAAATCTCATTTACAGAACTCTTTGAAAGTGCTATCTGAACGATGGCAGAATACACTGGAAATCAATGGAGGGTGATTTCATTCCCAAATTGAAGTTGCCATTTAATAGTCAGGGAAAAAAACACACACATGCACACCCCAACCTTCTTCTTACTCATTAATAGATTCCTCAGTAGCAATTATGAGGCTCAACTTTCAAAAATTCAATTACTCCTCAAAAAATATGAATTATAAACACTCTTTACCAATTGAAATGCAACAACATTCTAGTTTCCAGAAGGAAAATAGACAGGAGCTGTTGGAAATGATCCTAATCATGATGCTAATAAGTAACAGCCCAGTACATAGTCTGCAAAGCAGGCCAGTGCCTGCCTCTCTGCACCTATCATTATATGGTATTTTATTTCCCAATTTATAGTATCCTAGCAACCATCATGCATGTTAGTACTAATGGATCTAAAAATGATGCACTGGGAAATCTGTCCCTAAGGGCCTCATGCTCCTGGAGGGATACTTTCTCCTTGGAGGGCATGCCAATAGCTAAATAGATGTTTGGGGTTTAGAGTCATTTTCTTTGCTCTGATATTTTGCTGTCCTTTCTGATACTGTGGAGTCAGAGGGTCTATAATCCAGGTTTAATCTAAATAGATGGCAGTGCTGCCATAAAATCCTAATTCCACATGAATATTCAATAGCATAGTAGAGCAGCCTAAGGATATTGTCTGCTGGAGATGACCTTATGTCTAGCAAAAGTGTTACTTAAAATGGTCCTAAATTTCCACCTTATTTCCTATTCATGGATTTGAGTTAAGACAGGAAGGACATTGTCAAAATTTTCATGTGACCCAGGATTGGTAAGGCTTTAGGTCATTCTCAGCCATTCCCATTTTACTGTGAATTAAGATTAGTTATCAGCTCCATTAAGGCCCTCTGATAGAGGTTAGATCTTTTTTGATATAGAAAATATTTTAAACTAGGGATAGAACCTAAGAGCTGGAGAAAAGTCAAATTAAAAAAAGGCTAGAAAAAAGTCCCCCTGCACTTAATTTTGGCCTAGGTACTCCAAAATCAGTGATCAGATGCTATCAGAGACTTTTCCAGATAAGCCTTGTATGATGAGTTAGATTTTACTTGAAGGAGTAGCAAGTCCATTGTAAAGTTGAATGGTCTATTAGTTTTACACTGTTGTCAAGGAAGAGATGTTACAGCCAAGTAAGACAGTTCTGAGTAATTGAGGGGTCTTTCCATTAGGTCCCTGAACTCACTCACCTAACTTCATAATCCCTTCATTTCATTATAACATATATTCCATCATCACTGTTCCATGATCCTGAATTCTGATCCTCCTCTCTGACCATGATCTGTTGTGCTTCTATGGCTCTTTACCCCTTATGATCCATGGAATGTTCTCTGATTATTTCCATGATCACCTTCAAACCCTTAAGTAATTCCGGTTCTCCCAGTCCTTTACTGCCCATTGTGGTTTGCCTTCATACTCACCTGGGCTCTGTGGGCACTGTTTTGAGGATGTGCTCACTAACATCCCAGAATTCCTTAGCCCCTTAACAATCTGTCGAAGTTGTTGCCTTGTTAATCCAAACCCTGGATAATTTACCAATTTCTTATTTGCTTCTGAGGTGTTGTTTCTAAGGAAAGTCACAAAACCATGATAATATCCCCTATAGCCATATTAGGTAATTTCAGCTGCGACTTCTTGGCTACTCATCTACACTTCTTTTTTACTCATTCCACCTTCTTTTTTTTTAAAAATATTTTATTTATTTATTAGAGAGAGAGAGAATGAGAGTGCAAGCTGGGGGGGTAGGGCAGAGGGACAAGCAGATTCCCTGCTAAGGGGGAGCCCAACTTGGGGCTGGATCCTAGGACCCAAAGATGATGACCTGAGCAAAAGGCAGATGCTTAATTGACTGAGCCACCCAGATACCCTGACTTTGTTACATTTTCAATTGAAAGCCATCAGAGAGTTTTAAGTCCAGTATCTATACTTTGAAAGGATGACTCTAGTGGCTGTGTGGTGGATGTGGAAACAAAGAGACCAGTTAGGATGCTGATAAAAGATTCAGATGAAGAGTGATATTGGCTTGGACTAGGGTCATAGCAATAGAGATGGTGAAAAGCATTTGAATTTCATTATAGAATTCAAATGCTGAAAGATATGCCCAATGTCTAATGAAATGACATTGTACCTTTGCAAATCATATTTAAATAGTCATTTTACTTTGACTATTTGAAGGAGAGGGTATATATTTTCTTTTCTACCCACCCCACCCCACTTTGGTTCTAGCCCTGGTGCAATTGAAAAAAAAAGTGCTGTAGGCATCTCTTTTCTCTTTGAGTGCCTTCTTCTTGTCCCTTTCCTGGACTTGCTCTCCTTCAATGCCTAGCACATATTTCTTCCTCCTTCTTTCCAGCATCCAAACTATCCAAGTCTTACTACTTCTGTCCACAGAAGTGATTCCAAAATGAGAATATCAATAACCATGGAATGCTGTAAGGAAAGAGGCTATTGAGCAGAGATGGGGACTAAGAGCATCTCTAAAATCGCTCACAGCAAACCACATAGGACTGATCTCAGTGTCTACTATGGAGCACGGTTTCCAAGAAAGTATTTTTAACTATCCTTTTATGTTCAGACATAGAAATACCACACTTCCTGAGGAAAATAGGTTTTCAAAGGAGCCAGCAGATCTCATCATGTTATTTTATACTTGCAAGTCACTGAAGAGGTTTATAAGGAAATAGAAAATTGATCCTGATCTGTGTATTTACTCTGAACTTATACCATCTCTTATTTAGCAAGCTCAGGGAAGTGCCAGTGTTAATATATATTACCTTGCTAATCTTGACATCCCTGCTGTGAAGCCACATCAGTAGTCAGATTCCTCATTTTCCAGTTCAATCAGTCAACACAGATATTTTTAAAAGCATATACTAGTTTGAGCAGCCGTGGCCTAGGTTTTGGCCTAAAATACAGATGTGTGAGCCATGATTCCTATATCAGGGATACAAGCTGAATGTATAAGAAACCATTCAAGACCAAAGCACCAATTGATCATGTGCTAACCTGTGTCATATAGATTCTAATTTTAGCATGAGTTAGAAGATAGAAGTGTCAATTTTGATTTAATGTTGAACTTTAGACTGTTAGACCTGGGAGAAAACTTAGAGTCTCATCTGTTCATTTCTAAGTGATCCAGAATCTGAGACCCAGATACATAATGTAAATGAGCCACAGCCACAGGAAAGGCAGTAGTAGAGTCAGGACAGAAACCCAGGTAGTCTCTGAATTCCAGCCCAGTGCTGTTTACATTCCAAGAAACTTTCCTAACCAGTCATGTTCTTAGTGAGCTTCTTTGTTGCTGCATTTTATCAGCCATTTGGCTGTGATTCTATTAATGCAAAGGGACCATCTGCAGTTTCCTTAGCCATTTAAGTACCTCATTCAGGAATGACTTCATTATGGATATTCTAAATCTAGGGCCCAATGTTGTGTGACACAGGTCTCTGAGATATATATTCAGCTACTCTCAGCATCTATCTGTAACCAGGCTGTGATCTATGCTTACATAATTAATCAACAAGGGGTTGACAGTCAGCAGCATTTGTGGGTTAGACTCTAAGCTGGGTTGGAGGAGATTTGATTCCTGTTTGCCATAAAAGCTTAGGTTAATGAGGAAGACATACATGCTATTAATGGTAGGAGTCTTACTATAATAGAGATAATATCCTTGATCTTCAAAGGTTTCTGGCTTGATTTAGGAGAAAGAAAACCTAGAAAACATAAACAAACATATAAAACACACATGCATAAATCAAAGTCACATACACACATACCAAATTGTAACATATGTATAATAAATAACTGAAATGAGTAAATCCATGAATTGGGGTTTTATATTGTTATTTTGAAAAATACTATATATATATAATATATACAGTATATATATATTATATATATATATATATCTCCTGGTTATATGAGGCAGCTAGCTGGACTTTAATTTCTCCTACATAATATAGGGTGTGTTAAAATTCAAATGATATTCTCAATTGATGTGGACTCCAATAATTTTGATGGAGACAGATTATTTTTTTTAATTTTTAATTTTATTTTATTTATTTATGATAGCCACACAGTGAGAGAGAGAGAGAGAGAGGCAGAGACATAGGCAGAGGGAGAAGCAGGCTCCATGCACCGGGAGCCCGACGTGGGATTCGATTCCGGGTCTCCAGGATCGCGCCCTGGGCCAAAGGCAGGCGCTAAACCGCTGCGCCACCCAGGGATCCCGGAGACAGATTATTTTACTTAAAACAAATGTTTACTTGACAGTAGGGGTGTTAATGGGAACTTGTTCTTGAATTTCTTTTATATGGATATTATTTAGTGTTTAACCTTGACATGAGAATAAAAATAGGTGTAAGTGGTAAAGAAACTGGTCTTTACTGCATATCTATTATATACCATATGCTTTATAGAAATTATCTTTAAAACATCTATATGAAATATGTATTATCCCAATATTAACAATGAGATGACAGAGGCTGAGATAGGATTGGAAAGCAGATCTGTCTGAGTCACCTCATGCTCCTACCATGCAATAATATATAGACACTTTGAAGTATTCTGTTTAGATTCTGACCATTGGAGTTAGGTGAGGGAACTGAAGTTCTCCAAAAACCTTGGGCAAAAATTCCAAACAGCTTGATTATTTTTAAACTATTTTGATATATGACAAATATTGTAGATAATGAATAAAGTTTAAGAGAGCAACACATTTAAACAAAGCCAGAATTTGCTTTTAATGAGGGTGTCTGAGGTCTTTAGTTGCTTCTAATCAAAGAGTGGATATTTTGCCTGATTAGTATTCATCAGAGAGCAGTTACTTTGCAGATTTAAACCTCCTTTGGTTGAGTACATGCAATTACTGGGCCTTTATCTAAACCAAGATTTTGGATAAAGATAAGAATAACGGGAAGTCACATAAAGTAGATAGGAACTAAGATTCAGAGAAATTTCTGATTAGTTTCAGGCAATAAGAGTTCTGGTCAAACAGTGAAAATTTGGATTTAAATTTGTAAAAGGCAGCTATAGAGTGTTGATATATTCATCATGAATTATTCTTTGGTAATACACTTTCTTGACTGGTAATGTAAGAGACATCAAATCTTTATGAAGAATACTTACATTATAACATTTAAAATCTTTTCTGCATAGGTGATTTTTCAGTAAACTCTCACTCATCTGTGTTATTCTAGTAAATATAAAATACAAAGTTAGCCTTCTGGAAATTTCTTATGTTAAAGGAGTAAGGAGATTAGATCAAAGAGCAAAGTTACCCCACTCCCTGCTGACAAGGGTATGGTGAGGACATTGGTTTCTGATAGAATATTTTTAACCTGATATTTTCTTTTCTTAGTGTTAGATAATATTATCGGCTGATTTGAATAAGTTACATAGTGAGTTAGTTAATTACAGTCCAATAAAGTATCATTAAATTAAATCCAATTAACTTGGACCCTTAGTTACACAGATTTGTCATTTATTGTCATTATCTGTCCCTTCCTGAAGAAGAAAAATAAGTAAAGTGATGTCATGTCAGGTATTTAGTGAAATAAAAATATCTCTATAGGAAGTCTTGAGCTCAATACAGTCACAATGGTGTCCTGTATCTTCTTTTTCTTCTATGTTCCTAAGGTCCTGGACAGTAAATATGGAAGCTCAGAATGATGACTCTATCTGAACCTGAGGCAAGAAAGAATGATTCAGTTTTATCCTTTAGATTCTAGGTTCTAAACTAGAGAAGGGTACTGAGATCTTATGGAAAGATTTTCCAACAAAAATAAAATAGTGGGAAATATCAGAGAGGGAGACAGAACATGAGAGACCCCTAACTCTGGGAAATGAAAAAAGGGTGGTGGAAAGGGAGATGGGCAGGGGGTGGGGGTGACTGGGTGACGGGCACTGAGGGGGGCACTTGATGGGATGAGCACTGGGTGTTATGCTATATGTTGGCAAATTGAACTCCAATAAAAAAAATAAATGGTGAAATTACAAGGAATTTTCACAGGTATGACAGAATCTTGGCAGGTTAGAATAGTGGACTGAAACTTACAAGATGATGTATAATTAATGATAACGGAAAGTTCTACACTCAACTTCCTTTCTACCTCCAAAAAGAAAAAGATTCAAGTGAGGAAGCCAAGGCTGAAATGACTGCTTGTGAAAAAAGCCTACGGTTTTTAGTTGGCTATAGTGGCAAAACCAATCAATGCTGATGTTGTAACCAAAAAGCTAATGTAATCTGACAGTACATTGTATATTTTTTGGAAGATTACAGTCACACTATTATCTATGCTAGTCAGATCACTTACATAACACAAACACACTGTTTGTGGGGGACATTTTAAGGAGAATATCAAAGGTGTGATAAGCAAAGGGGAACAGGATGGATAATAGTTTCTATAAGCAAGGGTTAAAGGAACAGTGTTAAACCTGAGTTGAGGGTAGAGGGCATATAGTCTTTTTGCAACTTATTAAGAGCTGACATGTAGAAGACAATAGATCTATTTTGTGTGGCTCCAGAGGCTCTCAGTATGACCAATGGGTTTTAAAAGATAGAAACATTTATGGGTTCTGTGAGATGATTCCTACACTCTGCAGGGAGTTGCATTAGATGATCTTGCCAATTGCTTTAATTTACACCATTCAAACTTCTGAAATGCATCCAGCTGATTGTTAATCCTTTCTACAACTTAAGCATCACTATACAAAATTCATTTGGCTAGAAGAGAATGAAATCATTCCAATTCAGTTTGAGCTGGATTTTTTTTTCACACCAAATGTAGGCATTTCTTCACTCTTCGAGTAACTCTGTTACTTTGTCTTCATAATTTTTATTTTTTCTCTATTTCTTTGTCACTCTTTTTTTGTCCTCTAATTTTAAAATTATTTTTTGGAGGTGCCATTTATCAAATTCTGTGAGACCTAAATTATAATACAGTTATATAGTATTGACAGATGGTCTCTAGTATTCTGGGCTGACTATAGGGACATAAATGTATGAACTATGGATTTCAAAACTTGACTCCCTTTTTTTCCTGTGTGGAAATGAAAGTCTAAGTCCTGGAAGGAGAAACAATAGCCTTTGGGTTGATTTTCAAGATATCTGAAAAAATAGAAGTACAGTTATGAGACTTGAGAAAGTGATTGCTCAAAAACTTCATTATTTTGCAGTTTTATTTATTTATTTTTTTTACTATGAAGTTTTTTTTAATTTATTTTTTATTGGTGTTCAATTTACCAACATACAGAATAACCCCCAGTGCCCGTCACCCATTCACTCCCACCCCCGCCCTCCTCCCCTTCTACCACCCCTAGTTCGTTTCCCAGAGTTAGCAGTCTTTACGTTCTGTCTCCCTTTCTGATATTTCCCACACATTTTTTCTCCCTTCCCTTATATTCCCTTTCACTATTATTTATATTCCCCAAATGAATAAGAACATATAATGTTTGTCCTTCTCCGATTGACTTACTTCACTCAGCATAATACCCTCCAGTATTTTGCAGTTTTAAAGGCAGAAGTGTCATTTGCAAATATCTTCTCCCATTCTGTAGGTTGTCTTTGAGTTTTGTTGACTGTATCCTTTGCTGTGCAAAAGCTTCTTATCTTGATGAAGTCCCAATAGTTCATTTTTGCTTTTGTTTCTTTTGCCTTCGTGGATGTATCTTGCAAGAAGTTACTATGGCCGAGTTCAAAAAGGGTGTTGCCTGTATTCTCCTCTAGGATTTTGATGGAATTTTGTCTCACATTTAGATCTTTCATCCATTTTGAGTTTATCTTTGTGTATGGTGAAAGAGAGTGGTCTAGTTTCATTCTTCTGCATGTGGATGTCCAATTTTCCCAGCACCATTTATTGAAGAGACTGTCTATATATGTATATATATATGTATATATATTTTTAGTTAACATCTAAAATTATGATACGTGCTTTTCCTCTTTGTCAACCTGTGCCCTCTTGACCTAACCCCCTGGCATTCTGACTACTAGCTTGTACCTGTTTGCCATGAACCTAACATGAACTATCTGTGAATTGGTTCAGTGTCCTGACTTTTCTTAGCCTGCCTTGTCTTAGTATAACTCTCAATTCAACACCAACACTGAATTGCTATTTACTCTTCCCAGTGTCTTACATTCCCAAGTATGTCCTATTCTTTGGGGAGGAAAAGGCCGTGATTTTATACATTTGTTGTTCTGTTTAGTGGCAAGTATATGATTAATCAACATGTATTTTTTGGTAACTAAAAAAAGCCAATGCTGCTATACTGTGCAAGATAATAATCACTGTCATATGTGGCTATTTTAATTAAAATTAAAAGCAATTAAAATGAAATAGAATTAAGTGATTCAGTTGTACTAGCCGGCTGTTGTATTGGAAACCTAAAATATGGAGTCTAGACGTGGACATTATAAGATGTGTTTAATTGTAGCACCTTGAAATTTTGTTGGAGAGAGAATGTGGAATGTTAGATGAATTTTCCTCTGGCCTTTTAGCCAAAAAGGGATGAGTATAAGATAGGAATTAAGAGCATGGACATGAGAGCCAGATGACTTAGATTAAAAGCATGCCTCTAATATTTACCAGCTATGTGACCTTGGATAAGTTTCTTAGTTACTCTGTGACTATCTTTCTATCAGTAAAGTTTGGATAGTGCCTGACTCATAGGCAATCTCATGTGAGGATTAGGTGAGAAAAAATATGTATATGTAAACACACACATGCACACACACAGAATTTAGAACAGTACCCAGTGCATAGTAAGTCTTATATATATGTTTGTTTTTGTTGTTGTTGTTGTTGTTATTGGTCTTGTTATAAAATTGGAGGATAGTGTTTTTTTTTTTTTTTGTTTTTTTTTTTTTTTTTTTTTTTTTTTTTAGGATAGTGTTTTTGGAAACTTGATTTTAAGGTAATTGTTTACTAGCAATGCAGTTTTTATAAGTTATAAGCAGCAGAAGCAGTGGATTTAAAAAAACATAGATTTGATGATGATTTGAGGGCAGCCTGGGTGGCTCAGTGGTTTAGCGCCGCCTTCAGCACAGGGCCTGATCCTGGAGACCCGGGATCGAGTCCCATATCAGGCTCCCTGCATGGAGCCTGCTTCTTCTGGCTGTGTCTCTGCCTCTCATTCTCTGTGTGTCTCTTATGAATAAGTAAGTAAAATCTTAAAAAAACAAGGATTTGATGATGATTTCAATACCTGTGATATGTTAGAGGAAAGAGACAAAAATAAGGTAGCATGTTTTACAGTTGGGACTTAGCCTGGCTTTCCTTGGGGAGGAGGAAATGGATATATTTTATTTCCATACTGAGTTTCACATCCTGGGGATATATCCCAAGTGAAAGTGGAATAAAACAGCAAGAAAGTTAGGAATAGGCAGAGGGGAGTATTAGGCTAGAAAATTAGATTGAAAAATAATCTCTTTAAAGATAGCAGTTGCAGCAGGTGGGGAACACCCACTGAAGGATATATTGAGAAAACAGCTGATTTTTAGTAAAGAAAATGAGCTAGAACGAGTGTTGGTTAATGAAAAGCTTAAAGAAATACAAAAAAAGTACAAAGAGATGTTAGAATCCTTTGCTCTTCTCCCTCCTCTTTTCAGTGCTAGCACACTACCTATAAAGACAAGGGGCCCATTCCCATGTTTTAATGAGGGTTAGAAATCTTTGAGCCTCGAAATTTTTATCTTATAGGTCTAACTCAGGATTTGGATTCTTACCATTAAAGAATTTCTTTGAGTTACAGTATTGAGTAAGTGTACTCCAAAACTTTTTGGATAACTCAAGACTAATCTAGTCTAGCTTTTGTTGACTAGGCTGAAAGGCATACTGGGCAGATGTTACTCTTGGTTCCCTTCCTCAAAACAAGTCCATCTAACCTATGATTTCCTACCTTCAGCAAAAACTCCCCAGGCCAATTGAGTTATTTATAATGGCAATGGGTCTGACTGATAAATATGCAGATGGACTCTCCCCAGGAAGAAAATAAAGTAATATATCTGGGTATCCTTGTGTAGTCAAAAACAGTATAGAGTCATTTGGTATTTTATTATATTCACTTAACACTTAAACTGAATCTTAATAAAAACTAAATTACAGTAAACTGTCTCTCTAAAAGTAAAGAAGCAATAGAGCAGTAGTATTATGTATTTAGTGAGACATAAGCAAGTTTCTATGATTCAAGGAAGGGACGTAGCAAGGAGGTTGGATCAAGCTGAAAGAGGTGACTTTACAGCCAGGGGCTTAGTTATGAAAAGCATGTTGTACCATGCTTAGAACACAGTTGGCAACACAATAAATATTGATTAAATAAATGAGCATTGGACAGTTGTGATAAGGATTTTAAATTTCATACTGGTGGCGATAAACTATTAGTGGGGAGTTGAAAAGAAAGATTTTAAGAGATAAATATCAGAAAGTGTTGACAAGACTTGATTGTGTTTGACAGAATAAGAGATGGAGGAATGAAGACTGACTCCTACATTTCTGTCACAAACAACTGCATGAATAGTGGTATCTGTCATTCACTGAGAACACTGGGGGAGGAATAAATTTGAGGTGAGGTAGATGATAAGTTTCGATTGAAAAATGTTGATTATAAGTTACCTGTGTGTCATCCTAGTGGAGATTTTCTTTTTTTTTTTCTTTTTCTTTTTTTTAAGTGGAGATTTTCTATAGGAAGTCAGATAATCAAAGAAGAAACATGTAGTATATCAATATTTAAATGATGGATGAAGTAAAATGAGCTAATGAAGGACAAGGAGGAGAAACAGTATAAGAAATTTGAAAAGAACCAAGACAAAAAAATGGCACTGCAAACATTTACAGAATAATTACTAAAAAATAAACTGATGATCAGTGGAAACATATGGCACATAGAAATCAAAGATTTTTGCATGTAGAGGTAATTACTGAGCTTATTTGAGATAATTTTAATAGCAAGAGTTTTTCAGTAACCAGATTATATACATGTTATATATATATATAATCACACATATATAATAATATTATATATATATGTAGATAGATATACAGAGAGAAGACTTTATGTTTGTTGATTGATGGAAAGAGTCTCTTGCTTGGGAGAAGTTGAGAAACTGAGATTGTGGCATTTTCCCTTTTATAGAAAGGACATAGAAATGAAATTTTGACTGAGGTAAAAAATGCTACAATGGTTTTGGAGTGAGCTGTGCCTTAAAATCTCATCTGGTGCATGAGTGATCATTAATTGCCTCCTCTATTGAGCATTAATGAGAAGGCGGTGGTGACCATTAATTAGGAGATGTTTGCAAGATGAGAAAAGAAGTGTTCACTCTTGGGTAGTTCAATGGATGTCATTAAAGGACACTGGCTCCTAACAGGATTAAAGAGAGAGAATTAATGACTTGAAAATTTGAATAAAAAGGTGTCATGAAATGGCATCCAAGCAAGTAAAAGAAATCAGAAAATTCCAACCTTGAAATGGTCACTAAATCTATGTCTAAACAAGCAAAGAGAAATGAACAATTGAAATAATTGTTTTAAAATTTCAAGGTCCTCAACCCTATTATGGAGAATAGATAAATTTATAAGATCACTTAGGACTTCTCAGGAGTATGCAGGGCTCAGGATCTATCCCTGGGGTTTGTGGATCCCAGAAATAGTCACACTACTATCTATCTACCATGTTCTACTGACCTCCTTCCTCCTCTTTATCCAGAAGGAACCACATTGTAGGGAACATGAAATAAAAAACTAAAAGGAAAACCAAATGAAGCAAATTCTTCACAAAGGGCCTTCTTCCCATGGGTATAGTTCCAGGGAGTGGAACAGTTCCTTCATTTTACCTGGGCCATGAGCTTTAAAGACCTATGTATGCATATGAACTTCTGACTTGGTTCCCTTTATTTTAGCACCAGAAGGGATCCATCTTTTACCCTCAACTACAACATTAAGGTCCAATTTCACTTGGGTATTCCCCTCTTTCCTTAAATGTTGCCTGTATGATAATTTAAAGCATAACTGAGATCACTGAGTACTCATTTAGAATCAGATGAGTGGATCTGCATGGCTTACTGCTTTAGGTAGATTTTGGAGAATTTACCTCAGGACCTGGAGAAGTTCAGTTTCCATTTTTAATTTTTTAATTCTGTCAGAAAATATGTATTAAGCAGCAGCTATGTTCTAGGCACTCTGCTAGTCACTGGAGATATGGCAGTGTATGAGACAGGCCCTGCCTTCTTGAGGATCACATATGGCTGGAAATTTTGGCCGCAGAAGTTCCTCAAGTCTTCACCACTCAGCTTTAGCCTTCGATGTTGCCAGACCCTAAGTTGGACAAAAGACCATTTTTGTCTTGCTCTGTAACTTGACTTCATGCTGACTTATTCAGCCTGCCTGCTCACTGGCTTGCCTCATGTTTGTGTTTAGCCTCATGGGTCCTAGACATGGACCTTGAGACACTTTGCTAGTGCTGCTTTGCAGAGCCTGGAGGCGGAGGCACCAGTAGAAGAATGCCATTTATCATCAATCTTGTTTGTGTAGGCTTCATTGCCAAATTTGGAAAGAAGAAACAAGAGAGAATTAGAAAAGGGAGAAAAAGACTGAGGTCAGGTACTGTCTGTTCGCCCCACTGCCTTTGGTAAAGTTTGAGACATTGGGCTAGTGAATGCAATCTCTTCTATATATCTTTAGTTGTACAATAAAAAAATTAAAGTAGATAAGTGATTATCAGTATTTTCAATGATGAAGGACCCTTTTTATTATCAAAGAATTTCATAGACTGCCATCATAGTAACATATACTTAATGTATCTGTGAGTTGAATACTTAACAACAGATAGACTATAATGTGAAAATGTTCTTTAATAATTACAGTATCATATGCAGTTTGAAAAGATATAGTACTTTGTTCATTCATTTAGTTATTTATCTACAATTGACTAGCATCTAAGATAAAGCAGGGGCCTTCTTGCTAAGTGGTAGGGAAACAAAGATGAATGAGCCAAGGTCTCTAATTTCAAAGAACCATGGTCCACTCGGGGAGACAGATAAGGTAGTAGACAGTTGTAGGGTGATAGGCAGTGTGGTACAGGTGCAGAGTACTCTGGCAACTTAAAAAAGGAACACCTGATGCAATCTGAGATCGTTAGAGAAGGCTTTCCAGTGGAAGTCATGTCTAAGGCCCAAAACATCAGTAGGAGTTATCCAGGCAAGGAGAGAAGGGGTAAAAGGCATTTCAGCTAAAGGGACAGTTAAGGCATAGTATTTATTCTGACTAAAAATGATCCTAATGCATATAGATTCCTGTGATAGCACCTTGGCTCATGTGTCTTTAGCACATAGAATAGGAACTGCTAGACTAATATTCCTCATAACTCTTAGGATTGATGGTACTACATCTCTATTTTTACATGATTAATACAAGTCCATTAAAAAAGTAAAAAATGAAAATAAACCAAAGGGGTATACTAGTAATTCTAGACAATGGACTTTCAGTGAAGTCATATTTTGTTTGTTTAATTAAATTATGAAGACTTTTGAGATTTCAGTCTGCCCAGTTCCTCTTGAAAGTGCCCTTACTTCATAAGAATATTCACAGGTGCTCTAGCATTATCCTTGTCAAGTGTTCTGCCTCTGCTGCCAAAACTCCTCAGGATTGGTGGCTTTGCTCTATATAGATATGTTCTGCTCATGTCCACTGTTGCTACCTTTACTCCAACCTTGCAAGATATCCCATGTGCCTCGCAACTGATAAAAGGCTAAAGCTTTTGAGAAGCACTGGCTATATAATTTGGGGGGCTCAGTGCAAAAAGAAATTATGAACTCCTTGTTCAAAAACTAAGAATTTCATGGTGGTAGTCACAGAGCATTGAAACAATTGCAGAACCCTTCTAAGTGTGCACTACAGCTGTTACATATTTTTCATGACATTTTACTGAAAGTTTGGAGATATGGAAGGGAAATACAAGATGGAGGGTACTTCACCATCACCACTAGTAGTACATGTGGCTCTCTCATGGCCCATAGGGCCAAATCTATAATCAGGATTTCATGAAAGGCATCTCTCTATGGCTCTTAGCTTGCGTCTGTGGGCAGGAAGTAGCTAACTGCCACTCTCTGCCCCTAGCAACAAATAGTATTAGCATGTTTACACAATGCATTCTAGATTAATCTCCAGCTCCTTCCATGTCCAGAAGGAGGAAAAGTTTCCCATTACCCCCAGGCGAGGACAAACTTCCATGTTCTCATTTCTTCTCCCAAGCCTTGTCATCTTTAAGGATGACTATTAATGGGAATGTCAACTCTTCTGAAAGGGCAACTCCCACTCTCTCTTAGTTGAGGCCTTGTTGAGTTGCACCCTACTCTTTAGCCCTAAAGAGAGTGAAATTAGAAGACTATTTAGTATCAGTACATTTCCCAAAGTTTTGATTATTTGATTTCAAATTAAAAAGTACAATGCATAGAATGCTACTAATCCTATCTAATTTAAGCCACATAAACCTGTTGTGGTTCTCTTTTCATAGGAATTAGAGATATGTAGTAGGTAAGATGACATCTATGCATCTTTTCTATAGTTCTTTAGGTCTCAACTAAAGTTATACACTGAGAAATTGATGAACACTTCCACATCTTAAGTTTACAAGCAACAATTTAAACATAGTGTAGTTTAAATTCATAGAAAGCCACTACCCTACATCCCCCAAAGCAATAAAGTCTGCAGATACATCCCTAATTCAAGCACAGGTAACAATTTACATTATGGAGGAAAACAATTACTTCTGCATCCAAAATGTCTACATTCAGATTACTCTATAATTTTCTCCAAGAAAAAATACATTTTTAAGATTTGTGTCATAGGGACTGTTGAGGAGACTTTTATCAAAAGCTTTCATCAAGAACAGCTTGACCCCAAAGTGATACCCACCATTTGCTTCAATGTGGATGGAACTGGAGGGTATTATGCTGAGTGAAGTAAGTCAATCGGAGAAGGACAAACATTATATGGTCTCATTCATTTGGGGAATATAAATAATAGTGAAAGGGAAAATAAGGGAAGGGAGAAGAAATGTGTGGGAAATATCAGAAAGGGAGACAGAACACAAAGACTCCTAACTCTGCGAAATGAACTAGGGGTGGTGGAAGGGGACGAGGGCAGGGGGTAGGGGTGAATGGGTGACGAGCACTGAGGGAGGCACTTGACGGAATAAGCACTGGGTGTTATTCTATATGTTGGCAAATTGAACACCAATAAAAAATTAATTTATTATAATAAAAGAGTTCTTATTGTTTGAAAAAGAAAATGGCTATAGTCTTAACATGACAGTTTTTCATTATTGTGCCCATCAAGATAAGGACAACTTTACCTGTCATCACTGAAGAGTTTTGGAGTGTCTTTATCACGTTGTCTTCACTTTTTTAATATTAATTTAAAGTGTACAAGAAAATTATGAATATATACTAGCCACGAATCTTTAATAAAGAATAGAAAGTCCCTCTTGACCCCCACCTCTGTCCCACTTTTACTCTCTTCCCTAGAAGTAACTACTAAAAAGAGGTAACTACTGAAAAAGATGATACTCTTTAATATTATTTTATACATTTAGATATATGTGAAAGTATATACATGTGTAACTAGGATAATACCTAGAACATGAATGCTCAGAGGACACATATTTTTAAATAGTCATAAACACGCCAAATCTCTCTCTAAAACAGCATGACCAATTCACACTACAGTGCATGAAAATGCCCACTGTCTGAATCCTTACCAACATCAGATATTAGTAATTCTTACTTTTTCCAATCTATTTTTATACTCTGCACTAATGCTATAACTGTTTTTATATAAGACAGCTGATTTTAATATATAGTGGGACATGTGCTCCCTCTCTAGGCTTCATTTTTCTCATATGTGAAATGGGACTAATAATGATATCTTCTTCCTAGGGCTGTTGTGAAATTCAGAAAGGTAGGCAGGAGAAGACATGCATAGCCTTTACAGAGTTTGGTAAGGAACCTGTATTTTATTCTAATATGATAGGAATTAAAGAGGGTGTTTTAATATATATGAATGATGTGATTTGATGTATGCTTTAAAAAGTCACTCTGGCTAGGAATATTGGTGCTGATAAAATTAAAAAGAGGCCCGTATACTGGTTTGCTGCCTTCCCTCCCAGAGAAATCTGTGCTGTGATTGTCACAAAGAAAGACAATAGGTAGTAAAGTTGTGAGCTTTAGCAAATAAAAATACAGGATGCTCAGTTAAATCTACATTTCAGATAAATAATGAATAGTTTTTCAGTATATATTTTTCTAATACTCGTGGTATACCTCTATTAAAAACAAGTTATTTATTACTTATGTCAAATTCAATTTGACTAGGCACCCTGTTTTTTACCTGGTAATACTAGCAAGGAAGTTGTTACTATGTAAGCCATCATAACTCCTTTTTTTTTCCCTCTTTAAAATACAGATCCAGGGTGGCATAGTCAGTTAAGTGCCTGACTCTTGGTTTTGGCTCAGGTTGTAATGACAGAGTTGTGGGAGCAAGGCCTGCATTGGGCTCCATGCTGGATGTGGAGCCTGCTTAAGATTCTCTCTCTCCCTCTTGCTCTGCCCCTCCCCTCTGTGCTCTCTCTCTTTCAAATAAATAGATAAATCTAAAAAAAAAAAAACACAGATCCTGTCATTTCTATTTTCTGAATTCTCAGGACCTTTTATCTGTCCCTTACTAAAATAAACTACTTGATAATAGAGCTCATGTCTTAGTAAAATCTGAGAGCAGAGCTCATTCACTGCATGTAGTAGTTACTCAGTAAATAATGGTTGATTAAAAAATAGAGATTTATAGAAATGAGAGGCAGAGGTGACTTGAACAGCTACAGTCTCATTTTTGGTTTCCCTTCTGTATTCCCGAGTCAGAGTAATCTGTGGAGTCTACTGAGAGATGATTCTAATTAGTACATATGATGATTTAGGGAATCTGGGACATTAGGAGGAACTGGTCCCCTTTGATTAAACTTCTAGCCCAAGGATGACACATATTAGTGTAAGAGCTCTATTAGTGAGGTTTCTTAGGCTGTGTGGGCTGTTCCCTTCTCTGTAGCAACACCATTTATTCTCTGGCTGCCTCATTCTACTCTTTTTCCCCCAATGAAGACAAGCTCAAATTTCAAAATAGGACAGTACAGTCTCTTAATTCTTTGTAGTTAATTGTCAAAGTTTTCTTTTTCTTTCTTGAGAGAAGTAAAAGGAAACTTGCTGTTATCCCATGTATTTTGTGAAGTGCTGAATAAGTTAGTGGGTTCTTTTTGTCAGGTGGGGTCAAGAAGCCAATAATAATAAAAGTGGCTCAACTATATTGGGAGGTGGCAGAATGAAGTTTATTCCCTTTCTTTCCCAGAAAAAGTAGTTAATGCTAAATTTCTTGCCTTTGAACTTGATGTCAGGGAGGAATGAGGATGGGACATAGGCTTTCTCTGCAACTCCCATACACCACAATATTTATGTATAACATTTATCAATAAAAATATAATCTATATTATATTATTTATTATATTAATATGTTATATATATAACACATATATGATATATATGTTATATATTATATGTATAAATGTTTACTTGTGCACATATTATGCCATATATATCTAGATATATATCTCTCTATAGGTATATCTCTCTATATATATCTATCCAGGGGGACGCCTGGGTGGCTCATTGGTTGAGCATCTGCCTTCAGACCAGGACGTGGTCCTGGAGTCCCAGAATCAAGTCCCACTTCGGGCTCCCTGCATGAAGCCTGCTTCTCCCTCTGCCTGTGTATCAGGCCTCTGTCTCTGTGTCTCTCATGAATAAATAAATAAAATATTATATATATATACACATATATATATAATTGAGTCATATATATATAATTGAGTTGGATATATATATATATAGGGTATATAATTGGATATATATAGGATTATATATTATATATATTAATATATAAAATATAATATATAATATATTATATCCAATATTATATATTGGATATATAAGTGGATATATATATACAGGTTAAATTTACTGGAAATAACACTAAAAGCTAACTTATAGGAGGAAAAAAATGACACGTGGAGCCTGGGAGATATATGTAGAGGGGAAAGGAAAGTCAAAGGTTGAGAAAGGAGGTGAGGATGTATGGGTCAATTGAAAATACATCAGCATTAATACCAGCCAGAGTTCCATCTCCAGCTCCTTCATGAGTACCTTCATGAATTTTGGAACTTGCTCTTTAAAACTCTCTTTGGGATGAACAGCTTGTAATTAATTTGAGGTTGCCAGTAGCTAAATCTGTCTTCAGAACTGGGATGCCTGATGTTTGAGCTGATGTCTTGACATACACATGCATAAGGCATTCTATCTTTATTTTATGGAAATCACCAATCACTTGTTATTTTGATCTTGATGTATTTTTAGGTTTCTATATCAGTGTCACCTTGGTTTTCCTAGTTTAGTTTTGTTCTATTTTTATTTCTTGAATTATTTGCAGCATCTGAAAAAAGAAGTTCCTTATTTGAAACAACACTGACTAAATACCATGGAGTTTGTATTATGAATTGGATCATAACCAGGGATGTAAGTGAATAGGTAGTTCTTTCTGTGGTTTGTGAGAAACTGCTAAAATACCTTGGTTGCTCACTTTTACCACCCCCTTCCAATATGGGCTTTGACATCCTTTCCACATATGTAAACTTCAGAAGGCACTGTTACTAGGCAAAGAGACATTTCAAATGTGAATCCCAGGTGTGATTGTCTTGGATCCTGTGCTTTAAAGTTCCCCTTCTGGATCACCTGAGTGGACAGCAACTCAAAAGGGAGCTGATAGGGAAGAGAAAGTAAATCTTACAGAATTAGGAGAAATTGAACACTCCACTATTATAGTAAGAATATTTTATATACCTCTCCAATTGATAGACCAAGCATAAAAAACTCAGTAATATAGGTGACTTGATAACAAAATTGATAAGCTTAATCTAGTAGATGTATATAAGTAAAATACTGTTCTCAACTATTAGAGAATAAAGATTCTTTTCAAGCACACAACAAACCAATCAAGTCCGATGCTATAAAACAAATTAAAAAAAACTATAAGAATTAGTATCATACAGGTTATATTCTCTAACCAAAATGCTTTTAGGTAAGAAGTAAGTAACAAAAATGTAACCAACATCCATATATTCGGAAATTTGAAAGCATGTTACTATTTAACCATTGTGTCAAAGAAGAAACCATAGAATTAGAATTCATCTGGAAATTAATAATAAAATAGTGCATATCAAAGTAGAATGGGGGATTACAGAAAAATTGATATTTAAAAAATATGTAGTGTGAAATACTTATATTAGAAATGTTAAAATCCTGAAAAGTAATAAGCTAAACACCCAACTAAAGATTTTCAAAAAACAATAGTAGAGTAATAGCAGAGATAGGATACGTAGAGAAATAAATGTAACAGCAAATGTAACATTTAAGATGCTATATAAAGCAATAGTTCTCAGTATGTATTGGATGATAGGCTCACTGTGGGAGTTTTTATTTTTATTTAATTTATTTTGTTATTTTAATTTCAATGTAGTTAACGGTGTTATATTAGTTTCAGGTGTACAATATAATGATTCAGCAGTTCTATACATTACTCAGTGTTCCTCAAGATAAATGTACTCTTAATCCCCTTCACCCATTTCACACATCCACCCCACACCCCTCCCCTCTGGTAACTATCAGTTTGTCCTCTATAGTTGAGTCTATTTTTTTTTTAATGTTAGACATCTCTTCTATTTTTTTTATTGTTTCTAGGGGTAGAGTTCAGTGATTCATTACTTATATAAACACGAAATGCTCATCACAAGTGCCAATACCCATCACCCATCTAGCTCATCACCACCAACCACCTCCCTCCATCAACCCCCAGTTTGTTCTCTATCATTGACTCTCTTATGGTTTGTTTCCCTTTCTTCATACCCCCCATTCCCCTATGTTTATCTGTTTTCTTTCTTAAATTCCACAGATGAGTAAGATCATATGGCTGTTGTCTTTCTCTGACTGACTTATTTCACTTTGCATAAAGTCTAGCTTCATCCCTGCCATTGCAAATTGCAAGATTTTACTCTTTTTGATAGCTGAGTAATATGCCAGTATCTATTTATATGTATTTATATTTGTGTGTGTGTGTGTGTGTGTGTATATATGTGTATATATATATATATATATATATATATATATATATATAGTCACATCTTCACCCATTCATCAATAATTGGACATTTGGGCTCTCTCCATTGTTTGGCTATTATTGATAATGCTGCTATAAATATTGGGATTCATGTACCCTTTCGAATCTCTAGTTTTGTATCTTTTGGGTAAATACCTAGTAATGCAATTTCTGGATCATAGAGTAGTTCTATTTTTAACTTTTTGAGGAACCTCCATACGGTTCTCTAGAGTGGCTGCATCAGTTTGCATTCCCATCAACAATGTAAAAGGATTCCCCTTTCCCCTTATCCTCTCCTTGTTTCTTGTATTGTTATTTGTAACCATTCTAATTGGTGTGAGGAGGTATCTCATTATGGTTTTGATTTGTTTTTCCCGGATGATGAGTGATGTTGAACATCTTTTCCTGTGTCTATTAGCCATCTGGATGTCTTCTATGGAAAATTGTCTATTGATATCTTCTGCCCATTTCTTAACTAGATTATTTATTTTTGGGTGTTGAGCTTAATAAGTTCTTTTAGATTTTGGATACTAGCTCTTTATCAGATATGTTGTTTATA
The DNA here is from genome assembly GCF_003254725.2 of Canis lupus dingo. Taxonomy (NCBI): domain Eukaryota; kingdom Metazoa; phylum Chordata; class Mammalia; order Carnivora; family Canidae; genus Canis; species Canis lupus. The sequence continues at coordinate 100,423,649 of NC_064281.1, read as the reverse complement.
AATATCTTCTCCTATTATGTAGGTTGCCTTTTATTTCTGTTGATTTTTTCCTTTACTGTTAAAGCTTTCTATCTTGGTGAAGATCCAATAGTTCATTTTTGCTTTTGTTTCTCTTGCCTATGGTGATGTGTCTAGTAAGAAGTTGGTACAGCTGTGGTCAAAGAAGTTGCTGTCTGTGTTATCCTCTAGAATTTTGATGATTTCCTGTATTACATTTTGGTCTTTCATCTATTTTTAGTTTATTCTTGTGGATGGTGTAAGAAAGTGATCCAGTTTCACTCTTCTGCATGTGGCTGTCCAGTTTCCCCAGCACCATTTGTTGAAAAGACTGTCTTTTTGACTTTGGATATTCTTTCCTGCTTTGCTGAAGATTATTTGGCCATAGAGTTGAGGGTCCATTTCTGGGTTCTCTATTCTGTTCCATTGATTTTTGTATCTGTTTTTGTGCCAGTATCATACTGTCTTGACGGCTACAGCTTTGCAATATAGCTTGAAATCCAGAATCGTGATGCATCCAGTTTTGTTTTTCTTTTTCAGGATTGCTTTGGCTATTTGGGGTCTATTGTGGTTCCATACAAATTTTACAATTGTTTGTTCTACTTCTGTGAAAAATGCTAGGGATATTTTGATAGGAATTGCATTAAATGTGTAAATTGTTTTGGGTAGTATAGATGTTTTAACAATGTTTGCCCTTCCAATCCATGAGCTTGAAATGTTTTTCCATTTCTTTGAGTCCCCTTCAATTTCTTTCATAAGTGTTCTGTAGTTTTTATCTTTTACTTCTTTGGCTAGATTTGTACCTAGGTATCTTTTTTTCTTTTTTCGTACAATTGCAAATGGGATCAATTCCTTGATTTCTTTTTCTGCTGCTTCATTACTGGTGTATAGAAATGCAACAGGTTTCTGCACATTGATTTTTTAAAGATTTTGTTTATTCATTAGAGAGAAGGAGAGAGAAAGTGAGAGAGAGAGAGAGAGAGAGAGAGAGAGAGAGAGAGAGAGAGAGAGAGAGAATGCACAAACAGGGGGATTGGCAGGCAGAGGCAGAGAGAAAATCAGGCTTCCCATTGAGCAGGGAGCCTGACATGGGGCTCAATCTGAGAACCTTGGGATCATGACTTGAGCCAAAGGCAGACCCTTAACTGACTGAACCCCCAACCACCCCTGCACGTTGATTTATATACTGCAATTTTGCTAAATTCATGAATTAGTTCTAGCAAATTTTTGGTGGAGTCTTCCAGGTTTTCTACATAGAGTATAATGTCATCTGCAAATAATGAAAGTTTGACTTCTTCCTTGCTGATTTGGATGCCTTTTACTTCTTTTAGTTGTCCGATTGCTGATGCTAAGTATAATAACAGTATTATGTTAAATAATAATGGTGAAAGTGGACATCCTTACCTTATTCCTGACCATAGGGGAAAGGCCTCAGTTTTTCCCCATTGAGAATGATAATAGCTATAGGTCTTTCATATATGACCTTTATGATGTTGAAGTATGTTCCATATATCCCTACTTTGTTGGGGGGGTTTATCAAGAATGGATGCCATATTTCGTCAAATGCTTTTTCTGCATCTATTGAGAGGATCATACAACTTTTATCATTTCTCTTATTACTGTGGTATATCACATTGATTGCTTTGTGAATATTGATCCACTGATGCAGCCCAGGAATAAATCCTACTTAATCATGGTGAATAATTCTTTTAATGCGCATTTGAATTTGATTTGCTAGTATTGAGAATTTTTGCATCCATGTTCATCAGGGATATTGGCCTATAATTCTCCTTTTTAGTGGAGTCTTTGTCTGGTTTTGGAACCAAAGTAATTCTGGCTTCATATAATGAGTTTGGAAGTTTTCTTTCCATTTCTATTTATTTGGGAACAGTTTGAGAAAAATGGGTACCCACTCTTCTTTAAATGTCTGGTAGAATTTTCCTGGGGAACCATCTGGCCCAGAACTTTTGTTTGTTGGGAGATATTTTTTTTATTACTGATTCAGTTTCTTTGCTGGTTATTGGTCTGTTCAAATTTTCTATTTATTCTTTCAGTTTTGGTAGTTTGTAAGTTTCTAGAAATGTGTCCATTTCCTTAGGATTGCCCAGTTTGTTGGCATATAATTTTCATTATATTATCTTATTGTTTGTATTTCTATGGCGTTGGTTGTGATCTTTCTCCTTTCCTTTGTGATTTTATCTATTTGCATCCTTTCTCTTTTCTTTTTGATAAGCCTGACTAGGGGTTTATCAATTTTATTAATTCTTTTGATGAACATACTCTTTCATTGATCTGTTCTACTGTTTTTTTGTTTGTTTGTTTCTGTATCATTTATTTCTTCTCTAATTTTTATCATTTCCCTTCTTTTGCTGGATTTAGGCTTTATTTTATGTTTGTTTTCTAGCTCCTTTAGGTGTAAGGTTAGGTTGTATATTTGAGACTTTTCTTGTTTCTTGAGGTAGACCTGTATTGCAATATACTTCCCTCTTAGGACTGCCTTTGGTGCTTTCCAAAGGTTTTGGACTGATATGTTTTCATTTTAATTTGCTTCTATGTAAATTTTTATTTCTTCTTTAATTTCCTAGTTGACTCATGCACTCTTTAGTAAAATATTCTTTAAGCTCTATGTATTTGTGGTTTTTCCAAATTTCTTCTTGTGGTTGACTTCAGGTTTCATAGCATTGTGGCTAGAAAACATGCATGGTGTGATCTTGATCTTTTTGTACTTGTTGAGGGCTGATTTGTGACCCAATATGTGATCTGTTCTGGAGAATGTTTCATGTGCACCCAAAAGGAATGTTTATTCTACTGTTTTAGAATGAAATGTTCTGAAAATTTCTGTTAAATCCATCTGGTTCAGTGTGTCATTCAAAGCCCTTGTTTCCTTGTTGATTTTCTGCTTAGATTATTTATCCATTGCTGTAAGTATTATGTTAAAATCCCCTACTTTTGTTGCATTATTATCTATGAGTTTCTTTCTGTTTGTTATTAATTGATTTATGTATTTGGGTGCTCCCAAGTTCAAGGCATAAATATTTTCAATTGTTAGATTTTCTTGATGCATAGACCCCTTAATTATGATATAATGCCCTTCTTAATCTATTTTGTAATCTTTTTAAAAGTATAGTTTGTCTGATATAAGTATGGTTACTCCAGCTTTCTTTTGACATTCATTAACATGATAGATGGTTCTCCATCCCCTCAATCTACAGGTGTTTTTAGGTCTAAAATGAGTCTCTGTACTTAGAATATAAATGGGTCTTGTTATTTTATCCATTGTAATATCCTATGTCTTTTGATTGGAGCATTTAATACATTTTCATTCAAAGTGATTGAAAGATATGAATTTAGTGTCATTGTGTTACCTGCAGAGTTGGTGTTTCTGGTGATGTTCTCTGGTCCTTTCTTGTCCTTGTTGCTTTTGGTCTTTTTTTCCCCACTTAAAGAATCCCCCTTAATATTTTTTGCAGGAGTGGGTTAGTGGTCATAATCTTCTTTAGTTTTTGTTTGTCTGGGAAACTCTTTATCTCTTCTTCTATTCTGAATGACAATCTTGCTGGATAAAGTATTCTTGGCTGCATATTTTTCCTGTTTAGCATGTTGAGTATATCATGCCAGGACTTTCTGGCCTTCCAGATCTCCATGGACAGGTCTGCTCCAAGCCTTATATGTCTATCCTCCATAGCTAAAGGACTTCTTGTCCTGATATGCTTTAAGGATTCTTTCTTTGTCTATGTATTTTGAGAATTTGACTATGGTATACCTTGACGATGGCTGGCTTTTATTGAATTTAATGTGCATTCTCTGTGCTTCTTGGGTTTTGACGTCTGTGTCCTTCCCCAAACTAAGGAAGTTTTGATATATAATTTGCTTGAATAAACCTACTGCCCTTTTTTTCTCTTCAGCTTCTGGGACTCCTATATTATGAATGTTATTCTGTTTTCTTTTTTATTTTGGTCTTTTTTTAAAAAAAAGATTTTATTTATTTATTCATGAGAGACACAGACAAAGAGAGAGGCAGAGACACAGGCACAGGCAGAGGGAGAAGCAGGCTCCATGCAGGGAGCCCAATGTAGGACTTGATCCTGGTACTCCAGAATCATGCCCGTGAGCCAAAGGCAAGATGCTCAACTGGTGAGCCACCCAGGCGTCCCTGTTATTCTGTTTTAATAAGTCACAGAGTTCCCTAAGTCTACTTTGGGATCCATTACCTTTATTTTCCTCTTCTTTCCAGTTTCATTGTTTTCCGTAATTTTATCTTTTATATCACTTATTTGTTCTTCTGAGTTATCCATCCTTATTTTTATGGCATCCATTTGGGTTTGCATCTCAGTTATAGCATTTTTAATTTTGGCCTGACTAGATTTTAGTTCTTTTATCTCTGTATTAAGGGATTCCCTAGGGATCCCTGGGTGGCGCAGTGGTTTGGCGCCTGCCTTTGACCCAGGGTGTGATCCTGGAGACCCGGGATCGAATCCCACGTCGGGCTCCCGGTGCATGGAGCCTGCTTCTTCCTCTGCCTGTGTCTCTGCCTCTCCCTCTCTCTGTGTGACTATCATAAATAAATTAAAAAAAAAATTAAAAAAAAAAAAAAAAAAAGGGATTCCCTAGTGTCTTCTATGTTTTTTTTCAAGCCCAGCTAGTATCCTTAAAACTGTTTTAAATTCTAGTTCAGACATATTACTTATATATGTATTGATTAAATCTCTGGTCATTATTTATTCCTGTCCTTTCTTTTGCAGTGAATTCCTCCATCTTTTCATTTTGGAGGTAAAAAAAGGCAAAATAAAATAACATAAAAGTTTTTAAATATTAAAAAAATAATGAAAGGTAAATCCTAGGTGTGTTTTGGTCTGCTTGTTATGAGAATCTTTATAGGAAAAAGGTATAAAGTAAAGAAAAAGAAAACAATTAAAAATTTAAAAATATATATATAAAATAAAATTTTTAAAAATTGCTCTTTGTCTTAAAAGACAAAAACAAACAAGCAAAAAACCAAAAGAAGAGAAACCCTGTTTCCCCTAGAGCTGAATCTTTGCAACATTTTATGATCAGTAGACTTTGTGCACATGAAAGGTTTGTGTTAGTCTTATGGGGGAGGGTCTGCTACTCTGATTCTTAGGTGGTCTTGTCCTAATGGAGATCTCTCTCCAGGGCATAGGGGGCAGGGCTTGGTGTAGGAGCCCTGGTCTCCACTTGGTGGTGCTGTTTAGCTCACTGAAGTTGATGGAGCTTCTGGGCAGGGGGAGAAAATGGTTCTCCCAGGTCTTTAAACTCTGGAGTGGGAAATACATGCCACCCTTCTTCAGGAAGCCCTCACAGACATGCAAACGATGACCCCTCCTGTGACCCTGGTTTCTGTCAGATCCCTGCCTTCTCTCTGATTGTGTCCAAAATGTATGCCTGCCAAATGGCACAGCCCTCCTGTGTTTTATCTTAAGCATGGCTATGTTTCAAAATCCTACACTGTAAAAGTCCCCATGGTACAGACCAGACCTATATTGATCCTCTGAGGATCTTGCTGCCTTGTGGCCAGTGCCAGCTTGTCCCAGAAGACAGTTGTGTGACTCTACAGTGGTTTGAAGTTTATGGCAAATTACAACACATAGTTAGCACTAGGGATTATTGCCCTCAGCCAGTGTCTTTTTACTATAATGCTGAGCAGGGCAGCTCAATGGCTCCTGAGTCCTTTGCCCACTGAGAGGCTGTATCATTTCTCCCAAATGAACTTCAAGTAGGTGAACCACTTCTCCCTGTGTTATCTTGGGGATCCTCAGGTTGCCTGCTGTTGGGGCTCTGGCCTCCTCTCTCACAGGAGCACCACTCAGCTCTGCAGGCATGACTCTGGTGATGTCACAGAGCTCTAAAACTTCAGACTGCTCTGCTGTTTATAACAAACTGGCAATATTGTAACCATCTCCTTTTCCCACATCAGTAGCTTTAGGAAAATAGTTTTCTTGTGCAGTCCCCTGCATGTGTTTTCACTCTTTTTGTTCTGCTTTTTCTTTCTCTCAGTCTCCTCTCTTGCTACTCTCTATGATCAGGGCTCCCTCCCCTGGGTAGCACCTATGGCTCTTTTCTTTCATGAATCAATTATCTGGAGTTCCTATCATCAACAGATCATTTGTTCTAGTTTGTACATGTGCAGCTTTGTTGTCTAAGGTTTCTGATTGATTTCTTGGGTATTCAGAATGATTTGATATTTATCTAGCTGTGTTTTTTTTTTTTTTTTTTTTTTTAATTTTTATTTATTTATGATAGTCACACACACAGAGAGAGAGAGAGAGAGAGAGGCAGAGACACAGGCAGAGGGAGAAGCAGGCTCCATGCACCGGGAGCCTGACGTGGGATTCGATCCCGGGTCTCCAGGATCGCGCCCTGGGCCAAAGGCAGGCGCCAAACCTCTGCGCCACCCAGGGATCCCTATCTAGCTGTGTTTGAGGGAGGAGGCAAGCTTAGGGTCCCCCTACTCCTCCACCATCTTGCCTCTCTCTCATGAAAAGGTTTTTTTTTTTTTTTGGTTTGTCTCTCTTTTTCCTCTTTTATGCATTTGTTCCTTAAAATCTGGATGTGAGTGAAATCATATGGTACTTTTCCTCCTCTGACTTATTTAGCTTAGCATTATATTCTCTAGATCCTTCCATGGTATTGCAAATGGCAAGATTTCATTCTTTTTATGGCTGAATAATATTCCATTATATATATCTCACCTCTTCTTTATCCATTCGTCTATCGGTGGACATTTGGGCTGCTTCCATAATTTGGCTATTGTAAATAATGCTTCTATAAACATAGGAATGCATATACCCTTTTAATTAGTGTTTTCATATTCTTTGGTTAAATACCCAATAGTGTAATTACTGGATCACAGAGTATTTCTTTTTTCAAGTTTTGGTTTTGGGGATAAGTTTTGGTTAGGGAATATAATTTATATGATACTAATTCTTATAAATTTTAAAAATTTTGTTTTAAAGTATAGTACATGATCAGTTTGTTGCATGCTTGAAAATGAATCTCCATACTATTTTCCACAATGGCTGCACAGTTTTCATTCCCACCAGCAGTACACAAGGTTTCCTTTTTCTCCACATCCTCACTAATACATATTGTTCTGTGGGTTGTTGACTTTAGCCATTCTGACAGGTGTGAGATGATATCTCATTGTAGTTTTAATTTGTATTTCCCAGATGATGAATGATGTTGAGCATCTACTCATGTGTCTCTTGGCCATCTGTATGTCTTCTTTAGAGAAATATCTGTTTATGTCTTCTGTCCATTTTTCAGTTTTATTATTTGGATGTTTTTGTTGGTGTTGAGTTTTATAAGTTCTTTTTATATTGTGGATACTAACCCTTTATTAGATATGTCATTTGGAAATATATTCTCCCATTTAGTAGGTTGTCTTTTAGTTTTGTTGCTACCTTCACCGTGCAGAAGGTTTTTATTTTGATTAGTCTCAATAATTATTTTTGCTTTTGTTTCCCTTTCCTCTGGAGACATATCTAGAAAAGTGTTGTTAATGGCCAATGTCAGAGAAATTACTGCCTGTACTCTCTTCTATGGTTTCAGGTCTCACATTTAGGTTCTTAATAAATTTTGAGTTTATTTTTGTGTATGGTGTAAGAAAGTGGTTCAGTTCATTCTTTTGCCTGTAGCTCTCCAATTTTCCCAGTACCATTTGTTAAAGAGACTGTTTTTTTTTCTCCCCATTGCATATTCTTGACTCCTTTGTCAAAAAATAATTGACCATAGAAGTGTGGGCTTATTTCTGGATTTTCTATTATTTTCCACTGATTTGATCTATGTGTCTATTTTTGTGCTGTTAGTATCCTGTTTTGATTACTACTGCTTTATAATATACATTGAAATCTTGAATTGTGATACCTCCAGTTTTGTTTTTCCTTTTCAAGATTCTTTTAGCTATTCAGAGTCTTTGGGGCAGTTTTTAAAAATACAGAATTCGGCCCTCATCCCAGACCTATTATTTATTTTTTTAAAGATTTTATTTATTTATTCATGAGAGACACAAAGAGAAAGAGAGGCAGAGACACGGGCAGAGGGAGAAGCAGGTTGCATGCAAGGAGCCCGACATGGGACTCAATCCCGGGTCTCCAGAATCAGGCCTGGGGCTGAAGGCAGCACTAAACCACTGAGCCACCCAGGCTGTCCAATCCTAGACCTATTAGATCAGAATCACTGGATAAGTACGCTTAGGCATCACTGTTTCTTGAGAGCTTTCTCAGTTGATTCTAGTAGGTAGACAGGATTGAGAATCACTGATAAAGAGGATAAACAGAAACAAAAGTAGTATTCTAAAAAGTACTAAAATTGACAATTCTTTGGCAGTACTGATCACAAAGAAGACACACAATGTAATGAGAATAAAGAAAAATAGGGCAAAACTGCAATTCAGTAGATGTTAAAATGAAATTAAATCATATTGTGAATGACTTCATGACAAGAAATTAGAAATGTAGGGATCCCTGGGTGGTCAGCGGTTTAGTGCCTGCCTTTGGCCCAGGGCATGATCCTGGAGTCCCGGGATCGAGTCCCATGTCAGGCTCCCTTCATGGAGCCTGCTTCTCCCTCTGCCCGTGTCTCTGCCTCTCTCTCCCTCTCTCTGTGTATCTCATTAATAAATAAATAAAATCTTTAAAAAAAAGAAATGTAAATGAAAGGTAGATTTTTCTTTAAAAAACTCACTAAAACAGATATTGGTAGAAATATAAATTATGAATTATTAGTTTAAAATATTCCCCAAACACCCAACCCATATTGTTTATAATTTGATCTACGGATTATTTGAGCACCATATAATTCCAATCTCACACAGAAAACAGAGAACACCACATAATTATTTTATAAGGCTATTAATAACCTTGTCAAAAAACAGATAAGGATGATATAAGGAAGGTAAATTAGGGCAGCCCGGGTGGCTCAGCTAGTTTAGCGCCACCTTCAGCCCAGGGTGTGGTCCTGGAGACCTAGGATCAAGTCCCGCGTCAGGCTCCCTGCATGGAATGGAGCCTGCTTCTCCCTCTGCCTGTGTCTGTGCCTCTCTCTCTATGTCTTTCATGAATAAATAAATTAAATCTTAGAAAAAGGAAGGAAAATTACATAGTTTCACCCATCAACTTAAATAGGAACATTAAAAACAAAACTAACAAACTGAACTAAGCAATATATTAAAAGTATAATACATCATAAGTACATTAAGTTTCTATTAGAAATTCAATGTTAGTTCAACATTAGACACTCTTTTAATGCAACTCAATACTATCAGTTTAGAGAATTAAAATTATATGATTGATCACTAAATATGTGCAAATAAACTAAATGTAACATCCATTGATAGTTTTTAAAAACCCTTAGCAAACTAGTAATGTAAGAATACTTTCTTCACCTGATAATATGTATCTATTAAATACTTTTAGCAGCACTAATAATACCCTTAGCAGCACTAATAATTACTTATGAACCATTAGAAGTATTTTATAAAATCAGGAACAAAAGTGATGCTTATAATCATCATTTTTATTCAGTTATATGGGTGGCCATTGCAGTAAAGTGCAAATTACTTTAGAAAGATAAAAAAATTGAATTAGAAAGATAAAAACAAAAAATGTCATTATTTGTAGGTAATATGATCATGTACTTAGGCATTTGAAAAATAAGAATCTATTTATTAGAATTAATAGGAGATTATCCAGGTTGCTAGACACAAGATCAATATGCAAAAATCTGGATACCAGCATTTCCAAACACAAGTAACAAACAAGTTGAAAATGTTATTAATTAAAATAAAGATGCCATTTAAAATGCTATCATTTAAAAATTTTAAATGCTGACAAATCTTGAATTAAGTTTAATTAAAATGTGTAATATCTTTATGAAGACAATGTTTTGAATGTTGTGAAAGGCATTAAGTTCAGAGATTTATCTTGTTCATGGGGACAAAACCCCACTTTGTAAGTATGTCCGTTCTTCTTAAATTGCTAATTTCAATAAAAATCCCAACAAGATTTTCATGAACCTTAAAAATCTGAATTAAAAAAGTACATACCATAGAGGAAAAAAAGATTGATGACAGTAAAATAAGAACTTTTGATCATCAAAAGACATCTTCATGAAAGTAAAAAGCTAAAACCAGGAGAAGATATTTGCAACATATGTAACAAACAAGGGACCAGGAGCCAGAAAATATAATTATCCCAAAATTAAAAAGAAAAATACAAACATCTCAGTAGCAATATGGGCAAAAAAGACATTTCATAGAAGAGGAAACACAGATTTCTGATGAAAGTATGAAAATACCATGAGACAGCACTTCACAATGAGATACCACTCACAAAAATGGCTAAAATGAAAAAAACTGAACCAAGCAATGTATAAAAAGTATAATACATTATAAATGCACGTATAATACATCATAAATACATAATATATTTTATGATACTATAAAATATTGGTGAGATTTTGTTGTTTTTAGAGAGGGAAAGAAAGAGAAGAGGGAAGGAGGGAAGGGCAGAGGGAAAGGAAGAGAATCATTTTTAAATTCCATCAGCCAACATAGAGTATATCATTAGTTTAGGATATAGTGTTCAGTAATTCATCAGTTGTGTATAACATCCAGTGCTCATCACATTAAATGCCCTCCTTAATGCCCATCACCCAGGTACCCCATCCCCCATCAACTCCCCTTCAGCAACCCTCAGTTTTTTTCCCAGAGTTAAGAGTAGGAGAGAGAATCTTAAGCAGGCTCCAGCCCCACCATAGAACCCAACACAGGACTTGATCTCACAAACCTGAGATCATGACTCAAACCAAAATCAAGTCATATACTTTAACTAACTGAGCCACTGAGGTGCCCAAAATCTTGGCAAGGTTTTGAAGCAACTGGAGCTCATATGTTGTTGGAAGGAATGTAAAATGATAAAACTACTTTAGAAAATTGACAGATTCTACTGTATGACCTAACAATTATAATCCTAGGTGTTTATCCAAGGTATATGAAAACTTGTCCATAACAAATACTGTTCAAGACTGCTTTTGGCAAATTAATTAATAAAAACATAAAACTAGAAATAATTCAGGTGTCCATCAATAGGAAAATGAACAATTATGTATTCATACAATGGAATACCAGCCAGCATTTATTTTTTTATTTTTATTTTTTAAAAGATTTTATTTATTTATTCATAAGAGACACACATAGAGAGAGAGAGGCAGAGACACAGGCAGAGGGAGGAGCAGGCTCCATGCAGGGAGCCTGATGTGGGACTTGATCCCAAGTCTCCAGGATCACACCCTGGACTGAAGGCGGCGCTAAACTGCTGAGCCACCAGGGCTGCCTGCCAGTCCGCATTTAAAAAGAAAGTGCTGGGATCCCTGGGTGGCGCAGCGGTTTGGCGCCTGCCTTTGGCCCAGGGCGTGATCCTGGAGACCCTGGGTCGAATCCCACATCGGGCTCCCAGTGCATGGAGCCTGCTTCTCCCTCTGCCTGTGTCTCTGCCTCTTTCTCTCTCTGTCTCTCTCTCTCTCTGTGTGTGATGACTATCGTAAATAAATAAAAATAAATTAAAAAAATTAAAAAGAAAGTGCTACTGATATATGCAACAATATGGATGAATTTTAAGAATATGCTGGGTAAAAATATTTGACACAAGAGCATATATATTCTATGATTTTATTTGTATTGAGTTGTACAATAGGCAAAACTAGTCTGTGATAGAGTTCAGGTCCATGGATATTTCTAGTCTGGGATGAAGGCACTGGGGTGGGGCCAAAGAAAGGACAAAATGCAACTTTCTGAGTAAATGGAATATTTCATATCTGGATAGGTATCTGGGTTACACAGCTATATGCAGATGTAAGGTCTGTGTATTTCACTACATGCAAGTTATTCCTCAATTTTAAAATATTGTGTAAATGCTGACAGTGATTATTTTGTGGAAATAAAAAAAATCAAAAGGTTAGTTTAGGTTTAGGATAAAATTTCCAGTGATAGCATCATTTTCAAATTAAAAAACTATACTGTAAACAGCTTAAATAGAAGAAAATATAACATGGTTCAAAAAGTGCTTCTGTTTTTGGCAAAGAAACACATTGATGATGGATATGAAAAGTTAGAGTAAAATTATTTTACAGAAAATAATGAATACAATTTCAATCTAGTTACTATGGAAATAAAAATTGTAACCTGCATTAGCAAATCTATCAGCTTAGCAAAATTTTTTGAAGTCTTATAATACCAATGTTGGTGAAGTGTGGAACCATGGAGATCCTTTATATACTGCTAGTGGAGTGTATTAATGTTGTTACATTTGAAAATAATTTACCATTTATTAGTAAGCTGAAGATATGCCTACTCTATGACCCCAAAAATTCTACCACTGTATACTCCAGAGATACATGTTCAGTAGGTTTTTTTTTGTTTTGTTTTGTTTTTAAACTGTTTACCTCTCCTAGAAAAAAAACTCCTCATTCTAACAAATTGCCAATCTACCTATCTGACTTCCTATCATTTCACTCTTTTTCACTGAGCTCCAACCTCATAAAGTTCTTGCTGTTTAACACTTCCCAAATGCCCCTATCTTAGGACTTGTGCATTTGTTATTATCTCTATTTGAATTACTCTTCACCCAGAAGAGAATGGCTTGTTCCCTCACATACTTCAGAGCTTTACTTAAAGATCACCTTTTTAGTGAGCTTTACTCTGACTACACTATCTTAAAATTATACTCTGCTTACACTCGCTAACCCATTTTCCTGCTCTATTTTGTATCCATAGCACTTTGTATGTTGAATATTTTATCTGTCTGTCTCCCTCCACTGCAATATAAACTCTATGAAGACAGATATTTTTTTAGGTGAGGAGGGGCAGAGGGAGAGAGAGAGAATCTTAAGCAGACTCCACGCCCAATGCAGATCCTGATGTGGGGTTTGATCTCAGGACCTTGACCCTGAGCTGAAATCAAGACTTGAATGCTTAACCAACTGAGCCACCCAGGCACCCCTATTTTTTATTAAAGAATTTATTTGTATTTATTTAAAATTATTTAATTTATTTATTTGAGTGAGAGAGAGAGAGGGAACACATGGAGCACAGGGAGAGAGAGAAGCAGACTCCCCATTAAGCAGAGAGCCTGACATGGGGCTGGATCTCAGGATCCTGAGATCATGACCTGAGCCAAAGGCATATGCTTAACTGACTGAGCCACCAAGTCACCCCAAGATTTTATTTTTAAGTAACTTCTACACCCAATGTAGGATATCGGTTTATAACCCCAGGATCAAGAGTTGCATGTTCTACTGACCAAGCCAGCCAGGCTCCCTGAAGCACTCTCTCTCTCTCTGTCTCTCATATATAAAATACATATAAAATATATAAAAACATATTTAATAACATATATATAATATATATTTATATTTCATATAAAATATTTATATATATTTACTCATGAGAGACATAGAGTAACAGAGACATAGGCAGAGGGAGAAGCAGGCCTCCAATTGGGAGCCTGATGCGGGACTTGACCCAAGGACCCCAGAATCACACCCTGGGCCAAAGGCAGACATTCAATCACTGGGCCACGCGGGTGCTCCCTGATGTCATATATTTTTGACTACTGTTTTTCTATTGAAATACATGGGGCCAGATTAATTCCTGGCCTATAGTAAGTACTCAATAATTCTTTCTTTAATGAATGCATGTATGTTCATAACAGCTTTAATTAATTATATCCTTCAACTACTTCATTCATTATCCTTACCAACCTCCCCTCTGGCAACCACCAGTTTCTTCTCTGAATTTAAGAGTCTATTTGGTTGGTTGGTTGGTTGGTTTTATTTTTTATATTCCACATATAAGTGAAATCATATGGTATTTGTCCTTCTCTTTCTGACTTATTTCACTTAGTATCATACTCTCTAGGTCCATCCATGTTGTTGCAAATGGCAAGATCTCATTTTTTATGGCGAAGTGGTATTCTATTTTGCACACACATATACATACACAACATATCTTTGTTCATCCATTGATGGGCACTTAGGTTACTTCCATATCTTGGCTATTGTGATAATGCTGCAATAAACATAGCAGTGTATATATCTTTCTCAATTAGTGTTTTCATTTCTTCAGGTAGATACACAGAAGTGGAATTACAGTATCATTTTATAGTTCTATTTTTAATTATATATACTTTTATTATATAATACATAATAAATATATAATATATATTCCCACCAACAGTGGGAACCAGTAATTTACAAGAGTTCTCTTTTCCCCACATCCTTGAAGTACTTCTTGTATTTTTGATACTAACCATTCTCACTGGTATGAGATGATCTCTCATTGTGGTTTTGATTTGAATTTCTCTGATCATTAGTATTGTTGAGCATCTTTTTGTGTGTCTGTTGGCCACATTAATATCTTCTTTGGAATAATGTCTATTCGGATTTTCTGCCTATTTTTTAATCAGACTGTTTTGGTTTTTTTGGGGGGTATTGACTTGTTTGAGTTTTTCATATATTTTATATATTAACCCCTTATCAGATATATCATTTGCAAATATCTTCTCCCATTCAGTTGGTTGCCTTTTTGTATCATTGATGGTTTCCTTTGTTGTGCAAAAGCTTTTATTTTTGGTATAGTCCCAATATCATTATTTTTTAAATATAATTTATTTTTCAGAGCAGTTTTAGACTCAGAAAAATTGAGCATAAAGTACAAAGTTCCCAAGTACCTCCTGTCCCCACACACCCACAGTTGCATCCACTATCAATATCTCCTACCAGGGTGGTATATTTGTTGCAATTGATAAACGTACATTGACACATCATTATTACCTGAAGCCCCTTGGGTTCACTCTTGGCATTATATGTTCTGTGTATTTTGAGAAATGTATCATGGCACATATCCATTATTATAATATTATACAGAACAGTTTTGTTGCCATAAAAATCCATTTTGCGATAGCATTGTTTTTTTTTAATTTATTTTTTATTGGTGTTCAATTTACTAACATACAGAATAACCCCCAGTGCCCGTGACGAGCATTGTTTTTAATAGCAAACATTTGAAAACCCCAATGTCCATTGATAGGAGAATGGTAAATAAAACATATTGAATTAATATAAGGAAAGACTATACAGTTGTGAAAAAGAACCAACTATGACTACACATATCAGCATGAATGAACCTCACAAATATGACAGTAAAAAAAAAGTCATGTAACAATGCATATGGTATGACCATTTATATTAATTAAAACATGTAAAACTAGAAATGTATATTTTGGGCTCCATTTGAATTTAGTAAAACTATAAAGGAAAGTTAAAAATATAATCAACATGTTTTAAGATAGTGGTTGCCTCAGTGTGGGAGGGGGATTGGATAAGAGAAATCTTTAAAATTATTGGTAATATTTTTTTAAATGTAAATGATGGTGACATAGATTTATATCTTTATATTTTACATATGGGTTGTATATATTATTTTGTATGCATAAATATTTCAAAATTTAAAAAATTACAAAATGTAACTCAAGAGGGTGCTACTTTAGATGGAGTGGTTAGAAACAGTCTCTATGAAAGTTGGAGAAAGACAAATACCATAGGATTTCACTCATATGAAGAATTTTAGAGATAAAACAAATGAACAAACAGAAAGAAATGAAAAACTGAAATACAGAGAACTGGTGGTTGCCAAAGGGGAGGTGGGTAGGTAGATGGCGAAATAGATAAAGGAGATTAAGGGTACACTTCTCTCGATGAGTACTGAGTCATGTATAGAATTCTTGAGTCATTATATTATACACCTGAAACGAATATTATGTTAACTCTACTTGAAAAAAGAACAACAATAAGGAAACATCTCTATGAGACAATGACATTTGGGCTGAAACCTGAACAATTTGAAGGAGTAAGCCATGCAAATATCTAGGAAGGCAAATTATAGGCAAAGAGAAGAACAATTTCTTAAGACTCTTAGCAATGTTTGAAGGAAGCCCAAAGAAGTGGGGTTGGAAAAAAGGAAAAGGAAAAATGACTTAAATATCTGAAGGACTCAGGTGACAGAGGAAAATTTATTCTGGATAGGCATAAAGGTAGAACTATGGCCAATGGGTTAAAGCTATGAGCGAACAACTCAGTAAATGATAAGGAAAAATTTTTAAGAATCAGAGCCTCAGGGCAGCCCTGGTGGCTCAGCTGTTTAGCGCCACCTTCAGCCCAGGGCGATCCTGGAGACCCGGGATCGAGTCCCACGTCAGGCTCCCTGCATGGAGCCTGCTTCTCCCTCTGCCTGTGTCTCTGCCTCTCCCTCTCTCTATGTGTCTCTCATGAATAAATAAATAAAATATTAAAAAAAGAATCAGAGCCTCACATAAAACTACTTCCAGAAATAGCAAGTTCCTTGTCACTGAAGTGATTCCTGGTAAATTGAAGGTTTGTCATGTGTCTTTTATATGTGCATATTTTTATTTTATTGCCCCTCTGTATTAATTCCCTCCCCTTTGAAAAATAGCACTCAATTTTCATTAAGGGAATGGGATTTTCTACCTTCATGTACAATGATGGTGCAACTGTTAAGATACCCTGGCTTACTCTTGCTAAGTGGTGAGCTTCAAACCCTAGCTAAATTTCTCTCATGTGCGTTCTCTGTCTGTCTGTTCTAGGACATTTTTGTCACCATTAGTGTATGATAGAAGGCAGAAAATCCACTCAAGAGGGCATTCCAGGATTAATATCAGTACTAAAGAGGTTTAACAGTGGTTGTCAGACTTGATGGCAAGGCTTTAAGCTGTTTTTGCATAGTATTTTATTTCACATATGATTGAAATGACATAAGTTGTCTATGTAAAAGAAGAGGGCAGCTAATAAACTCTATGATGGCATCCATTGGTCTGCTCTCAAAAGACTGTTGGTTAGCTTCTGTTATTTTGATCCCAGGAACTAATTCAGTTCCTGTCCCTTTTGGTTCTAGTTCTTTGTTCCTTTCATTTTGTGATACACTGTTCCAATAAATTCCTTTTAAAAAATTGGTTTCAGTTCAGTCCTCAAACTCAACATATGTTTTCTGCTTTCTTTGTATCATCAGACAGTATGGTATGGTATTATCTACTTCTGATTGTAAGATCTCAGAAGGGATGAAAATACTCACTAAAGTAGAAGACCTTTCATTTGGCCTTTAGTGACCATATGAATGTTAAAATTACTTAAAGTGAGATGCCTTGATCATGTACTCCCTTGATTTTGGTCACTGAAACCATCCTACACCACTTCTTGAGTCTCTACTGGAAGTGCTAATAATTTGATATAGTCTTAGTTAATTTAGTCTAATTTTGCAGGTGTTAGGAAAAACTATTTGGCTTTAGTAAAATTGCCCTCTAGATGCCAGCCAGCCATGATATTACTGACTTTTTGAGGGTTTTCAGAGTAACAGATGAAATAATAGTATGTTTTTAAAATCCTAGTTTAGATCTGATTTTGCTGCATTTATTTCCAATGATTTTGCAGAAGCAGTCATAATTCAGTTCTTTTCTGAAGAACTCCTCCCTTTCCCCCCTCTTCCTCCATATTCTCAGTAAAAGAAATTTCTATCTCCTTTGCCCTCTCCTTCCCTCTCTCCATTCTTCTTCTCCCCCCTTTTTTGTTCCTCATTTGCACACAAAGAGACAAGCTTAGACATAGTCATATAGATAGTGGACCTCAAGCCATTCTTGGTGCAACTGGAAAGCTCAACTTCCAACCTATTGTTTGCAGATTGTAGAAATGCATGACATGCCTCTGTGTTGAAAATTATTCAGGGCAAGCCAACACGGTGATTACTTAATCATGTAAATGTCATATTCATTCAAAATTCCAACTAATGTTGCCAAAGTAGCTCAAACATTGAAGAGAATGGTACCAGTTCCATCTAATTTTAAGATCTATAGTGAAAATAAGCCAAGGTATATCCATGCATACTTGTTGAAATAAACTCTTTCCTTTGCCATGTTTCCTAACATGTCTATAGTTATTCCTTTGGGTTAAATCCTTCTTTAAAGTGAAGGTAAACTAGGTTGTGAACTTTTGGTTTAGGAGAAAATATATGTGAAATAGATTTATAATCCATAAGAATTTGGAGATGGGATATTTTTATATTGAAGCTATTATCCATCACTAAACCCCTTATTGTGATAGGGGATTTTTAAATTTTTGGAAGAAAACCAAGAGTTTCAAAATGGTCAGTAATTTGGATTGGTAATTTGAAAGTCAGGACTTCAGGTTTCCTTTCACAGCTTCAAATAGAGTAACTCTACCTCTTTTTAAAAGACGATTTATTTGAGAGAGAGTGAGTGAGCACGGAGCATGAGCAGGGGGATGGGGCAGAGGGAGAGAGAAAAGCAGACTTCCCGCTCAACAGGGAGCCCAACAATGCTGGGCTCAATCCCAGGCCCCTGAGATTATGACTTGAGCCAAAGGCAGATGCTTAACCCACCGAGCCACCCAAGTGCCACTGGACTAACTCCACTTTTGTGTACTATGCACTTCTGGCTTCTATGTAAGATTTTATTAAAGAAAATATTCAACTGAATACTAGAAAAAGTTTGACAGTCACTACTTGTGTTATAATTCCGGCAATAGAAAGCCATAGAGATCATTTCTTCCAACCATCTTTTTCATAGATGAGAAAGGTTAGTAAGACATAAATAAACTTTACTTTACTTTATGCACTTTACTCAAGTGTCAAATAGTTAGCCAATGGCCATAACTTCATGATCTTAGCTCTGCACATGTTGTTCCCATTTTCCAGAAATACTTTTTCTGTACTTTTTTTCTTAGCACCCTTAGATTAATTTTTCTAGAGCAGAGGTGGTCAAACTATTGCCCATGGGCTAAATTTAGTCTGCAGACAGTTTTTGTAAATAAAGTTTTATTGGAATTCAGGCACATTCATTCATTTCCTATTGTCTGTAGTTCTTCTTGTGCTATAGTTGTGAAGCTGAGTAGTTGTGACAAAGACCATATGACCTGTAAAGCATGAAATATTTCCAATCTGGCCCTTTACAGATAAAGTTTGCCAACCCATGACCTGGACCCTAAAGTCTTTTCTAACCTCTAACATCCCACTGAATGGAATGAGAAGAAACCAAAAAAATGAGGTTCATGACAAGTTTTGTGGCTTCATGCCAGCAGAGTGAATCCTTGAGATGGCCCTTTTCCAATTAGCCCTTTCTTTGCTTGCCAGCTTCTAAGTCACTCCGGGCTGCTAATCCCTCCCCTCTCCACCTACTATTTGCCCAGCCATCTGCATACAATTTGTCTCCCTAGTTATAATTCTATCACTATTTATGTTCACTCTCAGCCTACCTTCTGATTTTTTAAAGGCCTCACATTGATTTTTTTATCAGTAGACATTTTGTAAAATGAAGATATTCAAAGTACAGCAAGAGTTTTAAAATTTGAATTCAATTTGCCAACCCAGTGCTCATCTTCATCATGCACCCTTCTTAATGCCTGTCACCCAGTTACGCTATCCTTCCACTCACCTCCTCTTCTGCAACCCTTTGTTTCCCAGAGTTAGGAGTCTCTCATGGTTTGTCTTCATCTCTTATTTTCCCCACTCAGTTTCCCTCCTTTCACTTATAGTCCTTCGCTATTTCTTATATTCCACACATGAGTGAAAACCATATGATAATTGTCTTTCTCCAATTGATTTATTTCACTCAGCATAATACAATACCCTCTAGTTCCATCCACATCAATGCAAATGGTAGGTATTCATACTTTCTGATACCTGAGTAATATTCCATTGTGTATATATACCATATCTTCTTTATCCACTCATTTGTCAAAGGACATTGTGTCTCCTTCCACAGTTTGGTTACTGTGGACATTACTGCCATGAACACTGGGGTGCAGGTGTCCTGTCCTTTTACTACATCTGTATCTTTGGTGTAAATACATAGTAGTGCAATTGCTGAATCATAGGGTAGCTCTATTTGTAACTTCTTGAGGAACCTCCACATTGTTTTCCATAGTGGCTGCACCAACTTGCATTCCCATCAACATTCTCCTTTCTCCACATCTTCTCCAACATTTGTTGTTTCTAGTCTTGTTAATTTTAGCCATTCTCACTGGTGTAAGATGGTATCTCACTGTGGTTTTGATTTGTATTTCTCTGAGGCCAAGTGATGCGGAGCATTTTCTCATGTGATTGTTGGCCATATGTAGGTCTTTTTTGGAGAAATGTCTGTTCGTGTCTTTTGCCCATTTCTTGACTGGATTAATCGTTTGGTTTTTGGGTGTTGAGTTTGATAAGTTCTTTATATATCTTGGATACTAGCCCTTTATTTGATATGTGATTTGCAAATATCTTCTCCATTCTATAGGTTGTCTTTTAGTTTCGTTGACTATTTCCTTTGCTGTGCAGAAGCTTTTTATCTTGATGAAATCCCAATAGTTCATGTTCGCCTTTCTTTCCCTTGATTTTGGAGACGTGTCTAGCAAGAAGTTACTGCAGCTGAGGTCAAAGAGGTTGCTGCCTGTGTTCTCCTCTAGGATTTTGATGGGTTCTCCTCTAGGATTCTGATGGGTTCCTGTCACATTTAGTCCTTTTATCCATTTTGAGTTTATCTTTCTGTATGTTTTAAGAGAATGGTCCAGTTTCATTCTTTTGCATGTGAATGTCCAATTTTCCCAACACTATTTATTGACGATACTGTCTTTTTTCCATTGGATATTCTTTTCTGCTTTGTTGAAGATTAATTGATCACAGAATTGGGGGTCCATTTCTGAGTTCTCTATTCTATTCCATTGATCTCTGTGTTTGTTTTTGTTAATGAAGAAGAGAAGCTGTTTCTTCGACAAGAACCAAACTCCATATAATGAACTGCCCCATTTGCCTTGTGGCCTGTGGGATATGTTAAAATAAATGCCGAGATTGGCCTGATGACGCTGATCAGAATATCCCGAAGAATGTGAAAGCTTAAAGGAATATTCTTGTCCATTTGCAAGCAGTTTTACAATTTTGGCCCCTGCCTAGGGAAGGACTTTGGGAGAGGAGTGGGTAGGGATTTAAAGGGCTGCATTTAAGCTATAACTGGTAAAATTGAGACGCAGAAAGCTCAAGTAACTTGTGCAAGGTCACACAAGTATTAACTGTCAGAATATGGACCCAGATTTGTCCGATTCTTGCGCTTTTTCTTTTAACCACCTCACTAACTTGATTTTTCAATGGGCAATAATATACAACTTTTTTTTCAAGGAATAATTTATTTTTTATTTCTTTTTACATTTTTATTTTTTAGTTTTTATAAATTTATTTTTTATTGGTGTTCAATTTGCCAACATGTAGCATAACACCCAGTGCTCATCCCGTCAAGTGCCCACCTCAGTACCCATCACCCAGTCACCTCCACCCCCCGCCCACCTCGCCTTCCACCACCCCTAGTTCGTTTCCCAGAGTTAGGAGTCTTTATGTTCTGTCTCTCATTCTGATATTTCCTAACCATTTCTTCTCCCTTCCCTTCTATTCCCTTTCACTATTATTTATATTCCCCAAATGAATGACAACATATAATGTTTGTCCTTCTCCAATTGACTTATTTCACTCAGCATAATACCCTCCAGTTCCATCCACATTGAAGCAAATGGTGGGTATTTGTCGTTTCTAATGGCTGAGTAATATTCCATTGTATACATAAACCACATCTTCTTTATCTATTCATCTTTCGATGGACACCGAGGCTCCTTCCACAGTTGGGCTATTGTGGACATTGCTGCTAGGAACATCGGGGTGCAGGTGTCCTGGCGTTACATTGCATCTGTATCTTTGGGGTAAATCCCCAGCAGTGCAATTGCTGGGTGGTAGAGCAGGTCTATTTTTAACTCTTTGAGGAACCTCCACACAGTTTTCCAGAGTGGCTGCACCAGTTCACATTCCCACCAACAGTGTAAGAGGGTTACCCTTTCTCCACATCCTCTCCAACATTTGTGGTTTCCTACTTTGTTAATTTTCCCCATTCTCATTGGTGTGAGGTGGTATCTCACTGTGGTTTTGATTTGTATTTCCCTGGTGGCCAGTGATGCAGAGCATTTCCTCATGTGCTTGTTGGCCATGTTTATGTATTCCTCTGTGAGATTTCTGTTCATGTCTTTTGCTCATTTCATGATTGGATTGTTTGATTCTTTGCTGTTGAGTTTAATAGGTTCTTTACAGATCTTGGAAACTAGCCCTTTATCTGATAGGTCATTTGCAAATATCTTCTCCCATTCTGTAGGTTGTCTTTGGGTTTTGTTGATCGTATCTTTTGCCTTGCAAAAGCTTCTTATCTTGATGAAGTCCCAATAGTTCATTTTTGCTTTTGTTTCTCTTGCCTTCATGGATGAATCTTGCAAGAATTTAATGTGGCCAAGTTCAAAAAGGGTGTTGCCTGTGTTCTCCTCTAGGATTTTGATGGACTCTTGTCTCAAATTTAGATCTTTCATCCATTTTGAGTTTATCTTTATGTATGGTACAAGAGAGTGGTCTAGTTTCATTCGTCTGCATGTGGATGTCCAATTTTCCCAGCACCATTTATTGAAGAGACTTTTTTCCAGTGGATAGTCTTTCCTGCTTTGTTGCATATTAGTTGACCATAAAGTTGAGGGTCCACTTCTGGGTTCTCTATTCTGTTCCATTGATCTATGTGTCTGTTTTTGTGCCAGTACCACACTGTCTTGATGACCACAGCTTTGTAGTACAACCTGAAATCTGGCATTGTTATGGCCCCAGATATGGTTTTCTTTTTTAAAATTCCCCTGGCTATTCGGCGTCTTTTCTGATTCCACACAAATCTTAAAATAATTTGTTCCACCTCTCTGAAGAAAGTCCATGGTATTTTGATAGGGATTGCATTAAACTTAAAAATTGCCCTGGGTAACATGGACATTTTCACAAGATTAATTCTGCCAATCCATGAGCATGAAATATTTTTCCATCTCTTTGTGTCTTCCTCCATTTCTTTCAGAAGCGTTGTATAGTTTTTAGGGTATAGATCCTTTACCTCTTTAGTTAGATTTATTCCTAGGTATCTTATTATTTTGGGGGCAATTGAAAATGGGATTGACTCCTTGATTTCTCTTTCTTCAGTCTCATTGTTAGTGTATAGAAATGCCACTGACTTCTGGGCATTGATTTTGTATCCTGCCACACTGCCAAATTGCTGTATGAGTTCTAGCAAACTTGGGGTGGAGTCTTTTGGGATTTCTACATACAGTACGTCATCTGCAAAGATGGAGAGTTTGACTGCTTCTTTGCCAATTTGAATGCCTTATGCTTCTTTTTGTTGTCTGATTGCTGAGGCTAGGACTTCTAGTACTATGTTGAATAGCAGTGGTGAGAGTGGACATCCCTGTATTGTTCCTGATCTTAGGGGAAAAGCTCCCATTGTTTCCCCATTGAGAATGATATTTGCTGTGGGCTTTTCGTAGATGTCTTCTAAGATGTTGAGGAATGTTCCCTCTATCCCTACACTCTGAAGAGTTTTGATCAGGAATGGATGCTGTATTTTGTCCAATGGTTTCTCTGCATCTATTGAGAGGATCATATGGTTCTTGTTTTTCTCTTGCTGATATGATGAATCACATTGATTGTTTTACGAGTGTTGAACCATCCTTGCATCCCGGGGATAAATCCTACTTGGTCATGGTGAATAATCTTCTTAATGTATTGAATTTAAAACTTTTTTTTTAATATAAAACTTTTTAATGCTAAGATGCAGAAACAGAAAATAATCTTTCTCTGGGACTATATGAAAGCTCTAGGAAGAGTAGTATCTTTGCCTAAAGCTGTTCCTGTTTGTACTTGCTGGTCTTTTTTACACACAAAACATTTAGATTATAGTTTTTATAGTTGGTCAGTGTTTTCCAATTCCTGTGCTAAATCAATTTAACTAACGTATTCTTGGCACCCAGTATGTGCTAAGTATGTGCCTAGTATGTATCATAACTATCATATAGTCATTGTTCTCAAGGAGTTCATAGAATAGCTAAGAACTTAAACATAGATAACTAACAAATATGTGTTGAATAAAAGAATGATATTTTGGGAATAATATGCTGGCTGAGAAAGACGTAGGACTGATCTTCCTATATCTCACAGTTCAGTTGGTAAAGGAAACATATAGATAGATAGTTAGTTTATTGGATGATAAAGTAATAGAAGTGAGAAGTTAGAAATTTGGCACATGAAGTGGGAAAGGACATTTCTGGCAGGAAAGTTTAGAATGTGCAAAGTCATGAAGATCTGGAATAGCATGTTTTAAGGGACTTATAGGTAGTTTAATACTCCTGGAGGGTGAAAGGGGAGAGATTTTCACCTGGACACATAAAGTGGGGACCCACAGAGTTATATTTTTCACTTAATCAGAAATTACTGAGCATCATTTATATAAGGCACTGGAATATGATCTGTAGGAACCATGAAGAATAGAAGAAATTTCTGTAGAACTCTATTCTCAGGATGATAATCTGCTTTTGGAGATAAAAACAGCTAGGACACAGAAGCAAGGGCATGCATATGCTATCCACACTGAATATTTGAGTTCTGAGTTTTGGAAGGGACTTTCCTGACTTGGCTAGAAAATTTACACTTACCATGTTTTTCTCATTTTTCCTGGTCTCCTGCTTATCTTACTTTATGCCATATATCTTCTTTTTTCTGTTTCCTTTTTTAAATCCCTACCTTTTCCACTTCTCTATTCTTGTTACTACGTTACTTACCCGTCCCTTTTCTCCACTTTTTTTTCTGTGAGTGTTAAATTAGTCCCCAAATCCAGTCTATCTGTCCCTGTCTCTCTTCAAGGGCAGAGGACTTGAAAGGAGAATTAGGGGAAAAAGAGTAATCTTTTCAGGTATTTTCCATTCCAACCTCAGACACAGAGAAATGTCATAGTTCCTTCATGTGCCAGATAGAAGGTTTTTGGACCTAAATCTAAGTTGTGGTCTTTGAAATTTAGGTAAAATTATGTCATGATACTGTCCCACACTCTGTTCAAAGTTCATTGCCTCCCCCTTTTTGCTTTCTGTAAATTAAAATGGACTTACATTTCAGTATCTCTTCTGATTCTGAGTTTTTGCTTTCAGTGAATTCTCATTCCTCCTGGTCTCTTTCTCCTATTTTCTTTCTTTTTCCTTTGTTCTGTGCTAATCCAGATTTGGGAACTCAATCACATCTCTTTGATTTCTACAACAAATACTCACCTATATAAACTTTTGTGTTCAGAGTAATTTTACAGTATCACAGAAATATTTTTTCTTCTCTCCTCCCACTGTAAACTCTTATTTAGATCTTGTGCAGGAAAGTTCAACTTTCTGTATTTTAAAAATTTCTCTTTCCAACCCAAGTCCTCCTGGTCTCATCTTTATACCCAACTGAACACCAGGATACTTGTTTAAAATGTTATTTCTTTTCTGAGGGATTCTATCTAGTTATTAAAATAACAGGGCAGCCCCCATGACCCAGCGGTTTGGCGCCGCCTTCAGCCTGGGGTATGATCCTGGAGACCCAGGATCGAGTCCCACATCAGGCTCCCTGCATGGAGCCTGCTTCTCCTTCTGCCTGTATCTCTGCCTCTCTCTCTCTCTCTCTGTGTGTGTGTGTGTGTGTGTGTGTGTGTCTGTCTTGAATAAATAAATAGAATCTTAAAAAATAAAATAACATTTTCACTCTGATATAATAATAGTTTAAAAGGATATCTTTTTCCTGGGGATTCTCCAAAACCTCCCAGGAGCCACTAAGGGACTGGGGAGAAGATGGAGGTTCAGACAGCTGGGCTCTGCATATCTATAACCCTGCTTCAACCATTTCAGTTTCACTTTTATCTCTTTTATATATTTGATTTATTGACCATTTAGGATGAAATAAATTTCCATTCCTAAAATTTGAAAACCACTGCTTAACAGTTGCAGTATATTAGCCCCCCAAAATAGTAAGAGTTGAAGATTGATAAGTTTGTTCCACAAAGAAGGCAGAGAACATCAAGGATGCTGGATCTATATTATTTGTTGAAAAATGATTCAAGATAAATAAGGATGTTGGGCAGTCATGGCAAATCCCCAAGGCTGATGATATAAAGGACAACTAAAAGATCCTCTGGATAACTCATCAGAGGCTAAATTCTTGGTAGAATAGACCCTAGGTTATTATGGCATTTCTGAGAAGAAAAGCCATTTTTGTTTGTGGCAGACCTTGGAGTCTTGCTATATTGTGTTAGCACAGGATATCCCGCAAGATTTGTCAAAGGGAGAATTAAAGATAGAACTAACTTGAGAAGACCAATTATTAATTTACTACATTTTTTTCCTCCAGTTGTGAGTTCTGAACAGTTCAGCATTTGAGTTTAGGATGATTTTTCTATTTGATGCCATCCTAAAGTCTTTCCTTGTTTCATGTACTCCCCTTATCTTGAGTGTGCTTGACAATGTAAGACAGGACTCAGCTGTCTCTCAGATGGGTTGGTTTCATATGCTACTATCATTTAAGAAAAATAAAATTCTTTTAATTATGCATTTTTCCCCTTCACATTAACTTTTGTGAGTAACTAAAAACAACTGATGGGTTTCCTGGGATTTAATAGAAACCTATGGCATTTTGGCTTGTTCTTCAAATTGAGGTTATTTGTGCATATCTTATTTCATGTTTAGATTATTTCTGCTTTAAGGTAGGAGTTGTGTTTGATTTATCTTTGTGTTCCTCATACTAGCAGGCAGATATTAGGTATGCAGAAATAATTTGTTGAATTGAATTTGTGCCGAAGTAGACCATGGCCCACCATAGTATTTAATATTAAAAAAAGAGTTTTGTTGAAAGCAATTTGAGATTGGTAGGAATTTAAGAGGAAGGGAACTTGCTATGTGCTACACATTACCCTTGGACTCTTGTCAATGTCATCTCATTTATTGTGCTTATATGCCAATGCTACAGGTTTCATGACAGACATTTGGATCTTCTTTGCCATAGTGTCAGCTTTTTTTTTTTTTTTAACTGTCAGGTTCTTATTTGATCTAATACATAGACTGTATGATTCAGAGAGTCCCAGGGTAACTGGATCGCTCACTTGGTTAGCCATTTGATTCTTTATCTCAGCTCAGGTCTTGATCTCAGGTTTGTGAGTTCAAGCCCCGTGTTGGGCTCCATGCTGGGTATGGAGCTTAACTTTAAAAAAATAAGTCCCATCGTGCCTTTGCTGCTATGACTTAATCATCAGGGCTGTTTTGTGGAGGAGGGGGCCGTGACTTGAGAAATATAGTGTCCATTCAGTCCCCAGTAGTTAGTTTTGAAACCACCTTTAAAAAATAAGAAATAATAAAAGGGATTATAATGGAAAGGAGAGGAACTGAGTGGGAAAAATTAGGGAGACAAACCATTAGAGACTCCTAACTCTGGAAAGCGAGAAATGGTTGTGGAAGGGGAGGTGGGCAGGGGAATGGGGTAACTGGGTGACAGGCAATAAGGAGGGCACTTGATGCGATGAGCATTGGGTGTTATACTATATGTTGGCAAATCGAACTTCAATAAAAACCAAAAAAAGTATTTTATTGTATAGACTGAGAGAGAGCACAAGCAGGCAGAGTGGCACAGGGGACAAAGGAGAAGAAGGTTCTCCACTGAGCAGGGAACTTAATGCAGGGCTGCATCCCAGGACCCTGGGATTATGACCTGAGCCAAAGGTGGAAGCTTATCAGACTGAGCCACCCAGGCACCCTAATACCACTTTTTAAAGCTATTTTCATTGTGTTTGATACATCTACTTTACTGTATGTCTGAGGTTATCACAGGGCACAGAGTATTAAAGAGTAAACGATTAGACATACAAATAATCTTGGTACTATGGACTTGAAGCAGCCTCCAGATAGAGCCCTTTTCTGACCCATAAAATATCTCAAGCCTAAGGCTCTTGAGTCTCATAGCTACATCTCTTCATAGTTCTCAGTGTTACAGAATTGTCCTCTTGGTTTTTGCCCTCTCCCTTTTATTTTCTTTTCCTTCTAGAGGTTTGGGTGCCTTTTATCTTTTGTACTGCTGGCTCCTGGCAGTCTTTCAATTCAGTCACTTTAGTTAACATGCAACTTTGTTTGCTTCTCTAAATAGTTCCAATGTAAATCACAGATTTGTTAGAAGGTCACATGTTGAACAGAAGGCTAGCCAAAAGGACCTAGACTGTGGGGAGAACATTTCTTCCCAGCAGGTGAACTCAGATATGAAATCTGGATTTATGTAACAAATAAATCAAGGGGTAATTTTTTACTTTACAGAAGGATGCACCATGGGGTTCCTTTAAATAGCTGGTTCCCTTAGTGCATATTACAATGGCATTCTGTTACAAAAAAAATAAAATCCAAGCGCAAGTTTTCAGAAAATAGGCAATGATTATGACACCTAGTAAATTTTATAGATTTTTTCTACCTTGAAAATGATTTTTAAAAAGATTTTATTTATTTATTTATTTATTTATTTATTTATTTATTTATTTATGAGAGACGCACACAGAGAGGCAGAGACATAAGCAGAGGGAGAAACAGGCTCCTCGCAGGAAGCCCGATGTGGGACTCAATCCCCAGACCCCGGGATCACAGCCTGAGCCAAAGGCAGATGCTCAACCACTGAGCCACACAGGTGTCTCAACGTTGGAAATTATTTAAAAAATAGGCCCAGAGTTAATATACATGGCATAATAATATAATAATCATGAGGGGAAATGGGGTATTGAGATCCATTGTTTCTCCACATAAACCACCTATAGCCAAATCACGTGATACTTTTAAAATGTAAACTCCAAAGGAAAAAGGTCTAAGACTGTACCTTAAACTTCTCCAGGTGTTTAGAATTAACACTGATATTTTTGAGAACAAAGTCTTTTATTGGACTAGATTATTTCCTGCCTGTATCTTTCTGCTTGTCTTTCTTTGACTTTAAAGAAAAGCTCATGACTTTAAATGTTTTTTTTTTCTTTTTTGACCTTAACTGTTTTAACTGTTACATCAGTGAGGAAACAGAGACACTAATATTGTGATTGTGAAGAGGGGGATATTAGTAGCAGGGATAGTGAAAGTGGTGAATATATGTTAGTGTGTATTTGTGTGTATAAGGAAACAAGTCTTAAGATATATTTTTTAAAAATCTAGAAAATGTTCTCATATACACCCTTCTCACTTCTTTTGTATCTGACCCTAAGTGATAGGTGAACCAACATTACGCAGTGAGTAATAGCTATCCCAAATTTTGGCTTCCCATGCTTTTTAACTATGTGTTACCAAACAGTTTGGTATTGAGGGATGATTTTATCCTTCATAGATCCCTACTTTTTTCTTATTTGCTCTATTACTCTCTCCATCTCTCATATCAATAAAAGTTATTCTTTGAATGCTAAGCTTTGTGCTAGTCATCATGTCAAGCTTGTAGTAGAAAGATGGTGATGGTAGTGAGGGGACTGAGTCAACCCAGAAGCTATTAGAAGGACCAATGTGATATGAAATGACTCTCTGACCCAAAAAAGAGAACTGGCAGTGACTAAGCAATGTGAAAACACCTGTTATATCTGTTACACAGGATAATAAAAATAGAATTACAAGCCTCCAGAAACTCTTTTTATTTCTTATGTTTGTTATTCTCACTCATCTCCTGAAAAGTAACTCTAATCCTAAATTTAACTTCATAGAATAGAATTTTCCTATTTCAAATTTTATAAAATTTGAATAATATGATTTTTACACTTTTGAGTATGGATTATTTCATTCAACATTATGTTGATAATACTTTTTATTCTGGATATGTTTCAAAGATGATTTGGCAGCTTGCATATTTACTTTCTTAATATTGTATCCTTTTGAACAGAAGTTCTTAATTTTTTTATTTGACTTTTTATTTTAATCCCAGTTAGCTAACATACAGCATATTATATTAGTTTTAGGTGTACAATATAGTAATTCATCAGTTCTGTACATCAGCCGGTGCTGAAGTTACTAATTTTATTTTATTTTATTAAAAGATTTTATTTATTTATTCATGAGAGACACCGAGAGAGAGAGAGGCAGAGACACAGGCAGAAGGAGAAGCAGGCTCCATGCCGGGAGCCTGATGCGGGACTCGATCCGGGGACTCCAGGATTGCGCCCTGGGCCAAAGGCAGGCACCAAACCGCTGAGCCACCCAGGGATCCCCTGAAGTTACTAATTTTAATAAACTCCCAACTATTGTATTTTCCCTCAGGTTAAAAAACTTCCCCTACCCCAAGGTCCTTTTTTTTTTTATTTGAATTCAATTAGCCAACATATAGTATATCATTAGTTTCAGATGTAGTTTTCAATAATCCCAAGGTCTTGAATATATTACCTTATGTAATTGTTTTGGAAGTTCTGTTGTTTCATCTTTCACATGTTCATCTGTAATCCATCTTGAAGTGATTTTTGTGCATGTTATGTATCAAGAGTCAAGTTTCACCTTTTCCCTATCGATATCTAAGTGATCCAACACTTCATTTTCCCACTGCTATCTAGTGCCCCATTTGTCATTAGTCAAGTATCCACGTATTTGTTGGTATGTATCTGGACTTCATATTATGTCTCATCGATCTCTTTGTACCAACCCCACCTGTCTTAATTATTGTGGCTTTTTAACAAGTACTGATTATTTGGTATAAGTGCTTCAACACTGTTTTTCTTCTTTAGGATTGCCTTGGCCATTCTTGGCTCTTTATATTTTCATTTAAATGTTAGAATTATGTTGCTAATTTCCACCCAAACAATTGGATTTTAAATGGAATTGTAATAAATCTATATGTAGAGCAATTTGAGAGAATCAGCATCTTTGAAACCTTGACTCTCCCAATCCATGAACTTGGTCTATTTTCCCATGTATTTTAGTCTTTAATTTCTACCAGTAATGCCTCATAAATTTTCTGCATAGAATAATCTATCTTTCATTTGATTTATTCATAGGTATTTGGTTTTTCTTTTGTTGTTGTATCTATTGTAAATGGTACATTAAAGATCAGTATTCTTATTTATTGATTCTTTATAGAAATACAACTTATCTGTGTATATGGATCTTATATCTAGTCATGGTGCTAATTATTATAGTTTATATTTAGAATCCTTTATATTAAAAAAGAATCCTTTATATTTTATATATAATAAAATTTGTCATCTGGAAATATTGAGGGTTTATTTCTTCCTTTTCATCCCTTAAACTTTTAGTTGTTTTTCCTTTTGATCTCTTGCTCTAGTGAGTATCTTAAGTACAGTACTGAATACAAGTGGTGATGGAGGACAGTCTTGCTTTATTCCTGATTTCAGGAAAAAAAAACATTCAGCATTTTACCTTAAAGTATTGCTTGTTGTAAGTTCTGAGTCTTTTGTTAGACTCAAGAAGTTTCTTTGTATTATTAAACTACTGAGAATTATTTTTAAAAGTCATGAATGGATTCTGAATTTATCAAATGTTTTATCTACTTCATTTGAGATGATCTTATTTTTTTCTTGATTTTTGTTCATATGTTGAATTTTAATGATTTGTTTTTGAAAGTTAAAGTACCTTTGCATCTGTGGAATAAATCCAACTTGGTTTCTATTTTTTCCTTTTAGTAATATAAATTTTGTTTCACATATTTTGATGCTATGCTCTAAGGTACATACAAATTAAAAATTATAATATTTTCTTGGTGGAATGTTTCATCAAAATGTAGTGTCTCTGTCATTAGTCATATGTCTTACATTAAAGTCTATTATTTTCTGTTTCACTAGAAGTATATCAGCTCTATTTGTCTAATGGGGGCATAACATATCTTTCTTCTTTTTCAGTCTTCCTGTGTCCTTATATTTAAGATACATTTCTTGTAAGCAGCATATAATTGTTTTTTTTTAATTTTCATATAGTTGTTTTTAATCAAATTTGGTAATCTGTATATTTTTCTTTTAGTATTTATGCAATTCATATTTAATGAAATTATAGATTTATTTAGGTTTAAGTACATGTTCTAACTAGCTGTTTTTTTTTTTAATTTTTTTTTTAATTTTTATTTATTTATGATAGTCACAGAGAGAGAGAGGCGCAGAGACATAGGCAGAGGGAGAAGCAGGCTCCATGCACCGGGAGCCTGATGTGGGATTCGATCCCGGGTCTCCAGGATCGCGCCCTGGGCCAAAGGCAGGCGCCAAACCGCTGCGCCACCCAGGGATCCCTAACTAGCTGTTTTTATCTTTTATTTGTCCCATCTGTACTATGTTTCCTTACTTCCCCCTTATTGACTTATTTTAGATTAAGTATATTTTAAATGTTTCAGTTTTTCCTTCTCTGAGCTTATTGGTTATGTATTTTTTCTTACTATTCTTTTAGTGGTAATGATAGAAATTATAGCATGCATACTTGACTTAAAAATATTAAATTATTAATGTTTTTCTCACTTCCTAGACAAAGCAATGACCTAAGGATACTTTAAATGTATCTGCCACTCCCTGTTTGAGTTGTTATCATTGCATATTTTAATGCCATATATGTTTTAAATCCCAGAAGACATAGTTATTATTATTATTGTCATCATTTTGCATAATCAATACTCATTTAGATTTGCCTATATATATATAAATTTACTTATTTTAAAGATTTTATTTATTTGAGAGAATGGAGAGAGAGAGAGAGAGAAAGAGAGCATGAGATGGGGAGGGACAGAAAGAGAGGGAGAAGCAGACTCCCAGCTGAGCAGGGAGCAGATACATGGCTTAATCCCGGGACCCTGAGATCATGACCTGAGACAAAGGCAGATGCTTAACCAAATGAGTCACCCAGATGCCCCTTGCCCATATATTTAATCTTTCATTTGCTCTTTACCCTTAACTGCATCTCTATTAGTGAGGTCTGTTGCTGATTACCTCTTCTAACTTGTTAGTATCAATGTGTTTATTTTGTCCTTTTTTTCTTTTAATTAAAAAAATTTGGAAGAGTTTAAGATTCACAGAAAAGCTGTTGAGTTAGTTAGAAAATATCCACATATGTCATATCCATTTTCCACTATCAATTAACATCTTAAAATTAGTGTAACACATTTGTTGCAATTAACCAATATTGTTATATTATTATTAAAGTCAACACATTATCAATTTGCTTATTTCCTTTTTCATTTTCTTAGTTTTTTTCTTGTATCTGGATCCTTTTCTTTGTTGTTGTTGTTTTTTTTTAATGACATTGGCAGTTTTGAGCAGTATTGATGAAGTGTTTTGTAGACTGTCCCTCATTTGGGATTTGTCTGATATTTTCCTCATGATTAGATCACAGGGTGATAGGTTTGGGGAAAAAGAACACGGAAGTAAAATGACTCATGACTGTTGATAGTAACTTAATTATCTGACTAAAGTAGTATTTGCCAGATTTCTCCACTATAAAGTTACTATTTTCTCCCCTTTCCATATTGTTCTTTTCTCATCATTTTTGAATATTTTCAGTGAGTATAGATTTTTAGGTTAGCAGTTATTACTTCCCTCCCTTTGAATATGTCTTCTATATATCAGTTTTAATGTATCTTTGAACTTTTTATGACTTTCTCCTTGATGATTTTTAGCAACTTTACTATATTTCTAAATCTGATTTTCTTTATGTTTATCTTGCTTGAGTAACTTAAATATGTGGTCACTTAAATCTGTGCCTTGATGTTTCTCATCAGTTTTGAAAATTTGATCTATTGTTTCCTTAGATATCACTTCTGCCCCATTGTACCTTTCTTATTCTTCTGGGAATATTATCATCCATTTGTTGTTAGATAATTTCACTAGATACAATATATCTCTTGAAGTCTATTCTGTATTGTCCAACTTTTTGTTTATTTATGCTTTGGTCAGGTCTATGTGTTACCCACTCTTATATCTTCCAGTTCACTAATCATTTCTTCTTTGTTGTCTAATTTCTTCTGTGTTGTTTGCTTCAAAAAACACATGGATTGAGTTCTTAATTTGAGTTCTTAATTCTTGATTTGAGTTTTTAACACTGTGTTTTGGAATTTCCATTACATTTTATAATTTCCAGTTCCCTACCACAGCTCCCCATCTTGTTTAAATCCATAAACCTATTAGTCATAGTTATTTTAATTTTCTGTGTAACATCTTTAATATCTGGATATCCTATAAGTCTGTTTCATTTTTTTCTTAGCTTTTGGATAATTATTATCCTTCAATATGATTGGTTATTTTGATTGACTATTACAGTTTATGTATAAATAATTATAAAAGTATCCAAAACTCTGAATGATGTTACCTTTCTCCAGAATAGATTTGTTTTTTATTTTTGGCATACGGTTAGAGTAGGGACTTTAAAATAATTCAAAGCTATGCTTTGAATTTGAGCCTTCATCTGTTTCTGCTTTACCCTTACTATTAGGGAATAGCCATTTGAAGATACCAAATGAAAACTTGCAACACTTAATAGAAGCACTCAGCAGGACCTAAATTCTAATTTTTATCCTCTCAAACCTGTAAAATTACAGAACATTCTTCTTAGCCTCTTAGCCGCTCAGCCTCAATATCCTACTTTTTTTCCTTTCATGATTGGGAATTACCTTGAGAGGAAGAGCAACCTCTATGTCCAGGCTCCCCTCTCTTGACTTCTCCCTTCTCTCAGATCTTGATCCTACATATTTTCTTTTGGTATCTCTTTAATGTCTTGAAATTGATTTTGCTTTGTTTAGTTCCCCTTTCATAATTGTTCTCAGTGAAGAGCATAGTAAAACAACATAGTCAACAATTAATGAAAGTGGGCCAAATTCTTGGGTCACACTCTGATAATCTAATTCAGTTGGTTTGGTCTTGGGCCTAACAATCTACATTTAAAGAAGAGCTACAAGGTGA
Source organism: Canis lupus dingo (assembly GCF_003254725.2). Taxonomy (NCBI): domain Eukaryota; kingdom Metazoa; phylum Chordata; class Mammalia; order Carnivora; family Canidae; genus Canis; species Canis lupus. The sequence goes on along the minus strand of NC_064281.1, from coordinate 100,388,796 downwards.
GTATGACCTTGGTGGCTCACAGATTGCTTATTCAGAAAACATTTAAGAAACACTGTCTTAGACATGCACATAGTATGGACTATCAAGGGAAATAGACTATGTCCTTTTAGGTTATCTTTAGCCCAGGGACTTTGGGAATCCATAAGCAAGCTTCAAAAGTCTGCGATTCAATGTTCCTCAAATAAAGGGTACAGAGTAAAGTCAGACTTCAGATCAGCAATTTTCTTCTAGCTCTGTGGCAGTTATCCCATCACAGTGTATGCAACAGTCCCCTGAACACTGGTATTGACATCTTCCCACATTCTGCTCAGTACTCATAGCAATAGAAGAGGTTATGTTTGTTTGGATAGGAAAAAGTGGGATCGGGAAGATTTCATGGAAGAGATTACATTTAGGCTGAGCCTTGAAGGATGTATGGAACTTCTACAGAGATTTAGAGAAAGAGCATTCCAAAAGGAAGCAACAGTAGGAGCAAATGCATGAAAAGTATAGGACAATGGTCTCAAATTTTATTGTGCGTCAGAATCACATGCATAACTTTTATAATATGCAAATAACAAGATTCCATCTGCAGATATTCTTACTTACTAGGCTCGTGTGAGGTCCAAGAATTTACTTCTCTCATAGGCTCACACAATGATTCTGAAGCATGTAACGTATGGACCTTGCTGAGTGGAACACAAGTTGAAATGGAAAAGAAAAAAAAACAACTATTCTATGTGGACTAATTAGAAAAGATTGCAAATGCTAAGTTATTTGATTCATTGTTACATAAATTACAAGGATATTACATATTGTGAAAAGAAAAATGATTTGTAGGAAGGAAGTCACTTATGGCATTTGAGAGAATAACTGAAGTAGAAAAGTAAGAAAAGAAGTTTATTTTAGGGAAACTTGGTGCTCTTTGCCCATAGGTCTTAAGAGCTCTCTTCTACTCTCCTTTAAAAAATATCTACAGACTAATATTTTGTGATTCATTTTACTCTTGAATCTTCATATGTGAACTGCTGCCTGCCTGTGTCTCCAATCTCATATTATTTTTGTTTTATTCTTCTAAATATATAAATCATATAATGTCACCTTTTTGTTTAAAACCCTCCAAACTCTTTCCATTAGAATTAAGTCCAAATTCCCTTTTCTTTGTGCACAGATCTATCATATTATTTGGCTCTGGGCTCTTCTCTAATTTTATCTTCTCTCACTCTACTCCCTGTTCTCTATATTTCACTCATACTATTTTTCTTTCTGTTCCTCTAAAATTTCAAATTAGTTCCCCTTGCATAGTCTCTGAGTTTGCTGTTTTCCTTTCCTGGAACTGTTTTTATAATGATTCCAATCTCTGCCTGGAAGTTTCCTTCTCACCCATTCAAATCTCAGATCAAATGTCATCCCTTATCACACTGTATGAATTTTCAATCATCCTCATCCATGTTACCCTTTATCCTGCTAAATATAGTCCCTTCATATTGCTCATATAGTCTAAAATTATATTTTTTTCTTGGTTGTTTTCTTCCCTATTAGAACTCTATAAATTCAGGGACCTTATCTTTCTTTTTTCAATTACTCAAGTTCTTGTGCCTAGGAAAGAATTAACACACAGTATCATATATAGTCTGAAAGATATGAATTAATTCAATAGATATTGCCAAAGGTCTCCTCTAGTCTAATGTCTTCACATATCTCCATCTGTCAAAACATCCCTGATTTTTTTTTCTGTCAGAGAGACAATTCCTAGGCTAAAGCTTCTAGAGACTTTAAAATGAAATATACTCCCTAGGGCTCAGTTGGTTGCGTGTCTGACTATTGGCTTCAGCTTGGGTCATCATCTCACTCTTTAAAAACAAAACAAAAAACAAAACAAAAAACAAATGAAATATACCCCCAGGAAAAGTAATGCCTTAAGATTTGATCAGCCTTGTATATCCCAAGTGAGATACTGAAGGAATTTGAGTTGGGAGCAAGATAGGAAGGAACTGAGAAGGAACATTCTAGAGTAAAGGCCCCTTTTGGGGAAGACAGACCTAACTGGGGTAGTGCAGTCGCCAATCCCAGACATTGGGTACACTGAAAGAATAGAAGAAAGTCTATAAATATGAGTTATGTGGACTTTAAGCTTGGCCAAGTGTCAAATCTGGAATGAAGGAACCCTTTCTCTGTCTTTTAATTTATTAGTAAATTTCATTTTACACCCAGACCCAGTACCCACCCTCTCTTCAAAAACTATCTTTTTAAATTCCTGGAACTTATTTTTCATTTTTTTACATGCCACAACCAGTTGTATTTGGTGTTGCATTGTCCTGTTGACATAACATAATCCACTGTGACAGATGCAACTATGGTATCTTAGTGGCATGTAAATGGAAGATGACAGAGGGTTGGATTCTGGAAAAGTGTGATGCCACATGCCTTTGCTGACAGAATCTTAATGACCAGATGTGGTTCCAAACTTGTATTTGTGGTTTGAAGCTTTAGTGGATGGATTTAGTTTTTTAGTGGAGAAATATGTTTAGCAACATAGTCTGAGAACCTGCTGTGAGCTAAAGGCAGCATTGGAACTTGTGAGCCAAACCCTCAAGATGTTTACCAAAAGACTAATAATAATAGCTAATATTTACATGGTTCCTGCTCTGTGGAAGGCACCATTTTTAAGTGTTTCACATATGCTAGCTTATTTAATCTTAAGGTCCTGTGAGGCAGACAAGGCTATTATCACAGAGACATAGAAGAAACTGAGGTACCAAGTAGATAAGTGAATTGCTGAAAGGTGCATAGCTATGGGGTATGGTGGAACACGTACTGAAACTGAAGTCTGGCTGCCAAACCTGAGTTTTTTTAAAGATTTTATTTATTTGTTTATTTATTTATTTATTTATTTATTTAAGAGAGAGAGAGAGAGAGAGAGAGAGAGGCAGGGACACAGGCAGAGGGGAAACCGACTCCATGCAGGGAGCCCAACATGGGACTTGATCCCGGGTCTTCAGGATCAGGCCCTGGGCTGAAGGCAGCGCTAAACCGCTGAGCCACTCAGGCTGCCCCAACATGAGCTTTTAATAATGACTATCCTACACTTTATTGGTAACCCTGGAGAGGACCATGTTATAGTAATGGTGAATAATAACAATAACTATAATAATAATAATAATACAATAATATAATAATAATAACAATAATAACTACCATTAATTTGTTCTTTGACCTGTGTTAAGTATTTTACTACATTATCTCATTTAACTCTCACACTAGTTCTGTAAAATAAGTACCATTTGAATCCTTGAGTTGTATCTTGGAGCGTGAGACTCAGAGAGTGTAGATTGTATTGCCCAAAGTCTTATACCAGGGAAGTGGGACAGCCAGTAGATGAACTCATCCAAACCGGGTTCCTCACAAAAACAAATCTCACCACAGAGCCATACTTCAATTAGCTTATAGGTCAACATGTAAAAGTTTCCTTTGTCTTACAGTGAAGCTCTGACAAAGTAGGATAAATCTGACTCTTTCTCCCTCTGCTTTGTTGTAGAGGTCAAGTCTCAGAGTACACACATTGGCATTGCACTTCATACATCTAGCCAATTACTTAAAAGTAGCAGTCTGCCTAACCCTGGGCCCTATAAGAGAAATTACTGTCAGAAAATTTCTAAGACAAGCCTTACTTCTTCTTTATGTAACCTTAGTTTTCTCTTTGCTGCTCTTCATTTGTAAAGATAATATACCCCAACTATGGTCTCTAAATGTTGCTTTGAATTGGTTCTCTTGCTTTAGGGGTAGAACAAGCTGATGCTTCCTATTTTGTTTGGTTTATTTTGTGATTTTTAAAACAGCTTGTCAAAAGTAGGGACTCTAGCTATGGTTAGGATTTGGGGGCACAATCTTGTCCAGGGTTAATGTCTGAAGAAGTGATGAGAGCAAACTCGTTTCATGGGGGGATTATACTTATAGAACTGCTCTATGCAAGGCAGCAGGGACTTCAATTTTCTGGTCTTAGTGCCATTTGCAATGCAATTCAAATTGCTCAATACAGTTTTTCTTGCTCCCACCTGCTGCCACATGTTTCAGTTTCCTGCTACTTCTACCCCTCTGTGAAGTGTGCAGTGAAACAAACCTGTTTTATTTCCCTCACACACAGCAGTCAGCAACTCTGTTAGTATAGTGAGATAAGGTAAGTGTAGGGCATCCTAGCTACCTGCTTATTGGGATATGGCTTTTAGAAATCCTTTTGATCCCCAATCCCACCCCAGGTCATCACCTAGGTGACCTAGTAACATCTACAAAAGGTCAAAGTTAGAGACCAACTCCCTTCTCCATCCCCAACACAGAAATATTGCCCCATCTATCAGGAAGGAAACTTAGCTGAGCTCACTTGGAAGCTGCTCTTTGCATGCCCCCTGCTTCTGTTTCTAATGAATTTCTTTTGGCATTAGCTGCACTTCACTGCCAATGGACACTTTCACCCACTGAGGATGAACTGAGATGGGCATGCTACCTTGGTTTTATGAAGTAGCAGCAGTGTCTTCTTGCAGTTACTGCAATATGAAGGTCAGTGCTTTCAAGGGAAAACACAGTCATTTAAGCCTTAAAAAGGTCATCAAATCTCCTTAGTATAGCTTCTGCAGTAGCAGTACATAAGACCTCAGACCTGGACTACTGATGGCAGAAGGAAAGGCATTATGAAGAAAGCTATCTCAGGTGAATAGGTGGGAGAAATGACATGTCTGCCTCTTACAGGAAATTCAGCATTGTCAATTTTGACTATTTGCAAATAAATAGCTTTTTCCTCACTTGGAGTTTTTGTCCTGTTTTATAGCCTATTCTGCTCCTTGTGGGGCTTTGTGTCTAGGACAGTGAGTTTCAAGGGATGGGTAAGATTGTCACTTTGTGTGTGTTAGGAGGATGAGAGAAAAGAGGAGCAATATGAAGAGTGTAACAAAATAGGTCAGAACACATATGTGGCCTAGAAAAAAAAGTTTGATATTATAACAATTTTAGTGGTAAAAAAGTATATTTTGATAAATTTCTCTTGCCTGATGGAAATCAGTGGTACACACATCAACTTCCCTCTATCAGTGATTCTCAAGTGGCCAAATGGCAAGCCCTTCTAAGAAGACTTATCACAGTGAAGGGAAAAGTTATGTTTTATGTTTATAAAAGGAGGTAAGAGTTAAAAACAACTTGAGAGGGCAGCCCAGGTGGCTCAATGGTTTAGCGCCACCTTTAGCCCAGGGCCTGATCCTGGAGACCTGGGATTGAGTCCCATGTTGGGCTCCCTGCATGAAGCCTGCTTCTCCCTCTGCCTGTGTCTCTGCCTCTCTTTCTCTCTCTCTCTCTGTCTCTCATGAATAAATAAATAAAATCTTTAAAAAAAACAACTTGAGAAAATCAGCTTTATTTTCAGGCCTTTCTTGTTCATGCATTTTCTCTGACTGGTTTCCTGTATAGAAGAAAGAGGAAGAGTGCTTTGGCTGAGAGCACCTTGTCCTTTAAAAGCCAATCTCAGAGTTTATTTATTCATAGGGGTTTTGGTTTTTTGTCCCCTTTGCATTTTTATTTCACCTGTTTTGTACTTTGACTGCATCTGCCTTGTTTACTTTCCTGGTTGCTGTTAGATTCTGTTATCTTAATATTTGGTGACTTTCAGTTATCTCTCTCTCAGTGTTTGTATCCCTGTTTCTGCCTGCTTGTCTCTGTTTTTCTCTTTATTGTGATCTCTCCATTTGTGTCAGTCTCTGAATCTCTATCTTTTCTTTTTCTTCTTCTTTTTTTTTGCTTCCTATCTCTTTTGGATCTTTTTTCTGCAATATCTCTACCTGAGTTATCATGAGGACTGTCTACGTGAAAGTTGTCTGAAGACCAAAGTCATTACACAAATGCAAGGTAGTAGCATTCCTAGCAGTTCAGAAAGTGTATGAAATCTCAACAGAGGGACGCCTGGGTGGCTCAGTGGTTGAGCGTCTGCCTTCGGCTCAGGGTGTGATCCCTGGTCCAGGGATCGAGTCCCACATCAGACTCCTTGTGAGGAGCCTGCCTATGTCTCTGCCCCTCTCTCTGTGTCTCTCATGAATAAATAAATAATTAAAAAAAATCCCAACAGATATTTATGAAAACAAGAAAATACCAGAGTAATTCCCCTGACAAGCTCTGCAAACTATCTTTTGGTTTGATGGGATTATGGAATGGAGACAACCAGTATAAATAACAGTAGTGAAACTTGTTTTGTTTTCAACAGAGTTTGTTTTCAGAGACAACTTTATTATAATCGTATCAGTTGCCGGTTATTCCAATATCTGCCTGGTATTAGCTAGATTTTGCCTGAGTTAGCTTTTGCATTTTAGCCAAAGTTGATATGGATATAAGATTCAGAGGAATTGAAGCTTAGCTAATTGAGGTATTTATATAATTAGCATCAGTACACAAATTCCTAGCCACTTTTCTTTGTCACTAAGGCAACATGGACAGGACAGAGGTAAGGCTGCTTCTCCATGTCCTCATAAACACGATCTCCTCACAATGCTAGGCTTGTGGCACATCAATATAGAGGTGATTTCTTATGTTGAGCACATATGTGTCAGGTATTATGATTAATCTCATTTAATCAAGCCTCAAATCAAACCTCAGAATAATCTCATGAAAGAGAGAAGTATTATTATTGTTACTTGCGATTTATATCCAAAAACAGACTCAGAGGAGTTGAATTCTCTTCCTAAGATCTAACAGTTTCCGCATGGTAATGCTTGGATTCAAATCCAGATGTTTTTAACTTGCTTATCTATTTTGCTTCACTGATGCCTGCTTTCCCACATTTATTGCCTCTACTTCATAATGTTTCAAGGTAATCTGGGGAGAGAATTGTTGCCTCCCTACTGTAAAATGCAAAACAAATTGTTCCAGGAGCCTGTGGAAATGAGTTATTTTTCCATGGTCTGTGCTCCAGTCAGGGTGTCTCTTTCCTTTGGAATGTACTTCAGCTTATTTCCTTTTTGAGTAGCCAGTGTCCCAAGGTAGTCCCATATGCAAAAACTCGAGTTTGATGGATTTCATCCTGCTCACATGCACTGTATGTGTAATAAATAGGTAAGGGACAGAAAATCAAGAATTTGAGGAAGAGAACAGAAAATGTGAAGCAACTAGTATAATTGCCCAAAATAACAGACTTTGTGGGTGGGCATCATGGGGACATGTGCCAGCAATGCCATCATTTCTTGCTCTTTGTTTTTTTTTTTATTTCTTGCTCTTTGATTGTGGTTTTTACCATGCAAAAGTGGTAGAGCTGTGTGGACATAGTGTATGAATCATATCCTCTCCCTGTCCCAAATGTCTCTTGAGGTTCTAATGTGGAAAAATTCCATTCTGCTATGTATATATCCATTAGTCTGTCCATAAATTAATGTCCAAACTATGTGCCAAGCAGTGTGCATTGAACTTTGTACTTGTAATCACTGCATTTACTACTACACTATAGGTGGTGAGATTAGAACAGGGCATTAATCTCTACATGAATAGGCCTTTATGGGTATTTAATGCAGTGTGTGCGGCTTTTGCCAACTTCCTTTGGTTAGTTGGTCTGACAACTTTGGACTACCATTACTTAGGCTGCTTTTCCTCCAGCAGAGTCAATGATGTCTGCTTTTTCTGATACCTTAGTTTCCTTTGGTCTGAACTGATGTTACCTTTTCCTTTTTATGAATTTTCTGAATTAAAAGTCTCTAATTTAGTTTTTCTGGAAAAGTGGTTATGAGACCACTGCTTCAGAATTGGCCACAGTAATTCCTGTTATAGATTCCTATATCCTATGTCAAATTTAAAGAATCAGAAACTCCAAGAAATTGGGCCTTGGAATCTGCTTTCTAGTCACACTGACATTAGAGAGCCCCTGCTCTAATTGTTTTATTTCTCCATCCCAGACACCTGAGTCCTCTTTTATTTTATTGTTTCGTACTTCCAGAGCAGTTTAGTGTCTCCAGGAGATGCTTGAGAGGATCTTTTATGTAGCCAAGAATTAACTGCTAGTCATTTAAAAGAAATACTCTGAACCATCAAGGTAATTAAAGCAAATGTATATCACCCATGCCCTGAGGAGTTCAAGGGAAGTTAAAAAGAGAATGTGTGGACAGTGCCTTCTGCATGCACAGTTTGGCCCTATAACTAGATCTGAATACCTGTCTATAACCCATTCACTAACAACACATCTCTCATTTCAACCCCAAGTGCATGGGCTAATCAGTGTGGTGGCTTTCTACATCCCTGTTCATCAGCTCCATTGAACTGTGGAGACACTCTTACCTACAAAATAACCTTACAAACACTTGGCCCTAAAGGCAGAGTTGGGAAAGGGAAATTGATTTCAGTTTCCAAGTGTAATGGCTAAAGGTTGCCAGTGTACTCTTAGGGTGTAGAATGTTACTTTGGAGCACATCCTGGCTCCCAAGGTCATATACAAAGCATGACTAGTAAGATGCTGAAAAAATAATAATCTCATAAGAGAGAGGTTACAAGCTGTGGAGTTGGCTTGCAGATGTTTAATGTAGTTTACATACTTAAAAATTATCACTTAAAAAATAGCATCACTCATTTTCACCTGAAGTTACTAGCTTCATGAATATCTGGTGGTGGATACATAGACAATTCAAATACTAATTAAATTAGAGAAAAACCCACAAATGACCCAATGAATCATTTTGTTACTCACAGGTAACTATATTGGTCGTAGTTCAAACTAGGACAATTTTGAGAATGGAAAGGGGTGCTATTAATCAAGCCAGGACAATAGGCATAAACTGATATATAAGGAAACCTTACTTACATGCATGCCATTTAGCTTTATTAATAGGCAAGCTCTGGACATATAGTCTCCTTTTTTATTATCGGGAGCTATGCCAGTCAGTATTCTGTAATGCAGAAACACAAACAGATTTGTAAAGAAGATAAATAGAAAATCAGCCTGTTTTTTCTCCCTTTGTTCTGAATGGATAAGACAGCTGCTTTTTTATTAGTCAAATGTGAGCACTGGGAATATGATGACAGGTGACTGGATGACCCATCCACCATGGCAACAGTCAATGTTTTTCAGTTGATACAGCCAAGTGAAGGGTTATGTACATTACTTTATTTGAGACCATCTGCTAAGCAGTTCCATTACAAAAAATAAGCTTAGAATGCATATGGGCCTTTTAAGCTCAAGTTTGGCTTCAGGATTTGGGGTATTTGAAGCCCAGTTAATCTCAGGGAGACACTTTACCCTTCAGTTCTTTGCCTATATTATTTCAGAAACATAATAACATACTACACATTTTCTTAAAAGCACAAGCACTCATGCACACATGTGCATGCACACACATGCACACTATTGTAACACTTAGTGACCAAACACAGCCTAATGGGGATATGAGGATCTAGTGATAAGTGTGGCCTAATGGCAGATCTCCAGGATGGAGGATATCATTTTGTTCCTTGTCTCCTGCAGTACACTAGCTATTTAGGGGAAGAATTTATATCTTAAGGGGGAGTTAAAGGAGGGACCTGATATGAACCATCTTCTTGATTCAGACCCTTTCTTATTTTTCATTGTTTTTCCCACTTGATTTCCTGTAGACCAGATCTTCAACTTTCAGCAAGCTGACTCACAAATTTCCAGTAAATGAGTACCTTTCCATCCTCTCATAGAGGATATAGTTGAAGTGGCTATTGTATGCAAATGTAGGGTTGAATGACCCCCTCGTAAAGCCCCAGTACCACACTGTGAAAATTGTCTATAGCTTCTGTTCTTTGACTTTCATGGGTCCCTTGAGGACTCTTCAGCTTCTGTATCACCAAGCCATGTGAAGTTTGCCCAAGATTTAGCTACCTTTTGTAGAGGATCATTTTCAGAAGTTGATAGTGAACTTTCAGTAGCTGATGTGTGAAGAGTATTTAATATTGATTTCCTGTCTGTGCTAAGATTTTGTAGATATTTTATAACTCCTAATTACCCCTTTCTTTGTTATGACTCTCTCTGGGGGAGTAGCATAAAATTGCTAGGTGATTGGGGTATTGCTGTTTCTTCTTTACAATCTCAGAGCCAGTCAGCATTGTTCCTTATCCTCCTGGTAGACCATGGGAAACACAAAAGTTATATTACAGGACCAAAATATATTGCAGTTTGAACACATTAAGGAGGTCAGTTTGTCTAACCCCTCCTTCTGCAGATAAGATCTGCAGTTGGGGCATTCTCCTGCTTAGGCTCAAATTTGGCTTGGAATTGGAAGTGGAGGAGTTCAAATTAAATTAATCTCAGGAATGCCTTATCCTCTTAACTGTTTTCTTTTTTTTAATCATTATAACCCTTCACTTTCTTCTTGCCATCTCTCCCAACATCAGCCACAGACCTCATTTTCCATGCATACGCATACTTTCCTCACTGTCAGGATTTGATCAGGTAATGGCTTCCTCTTATTTGTTTCTATTTTTCACAGCCACAGGTGGGAGTTTCACAGGCCTTATCTTTCCCCAAATTGGTTAAACAAAGAATTCTACTTGTATTTCTCTATACCTTCATTCCAGTGTGTGGGAAAATGGAAATCACTGACTCCTTCTGAGCCGCAAGGGGGCCTGAAAGGCTAGAATCTACCAAAGATAGATAATCACTAGTTTTTGTGCATCTCAAATCCAAACCAACATGCAAAAACTCCTCCTCCTCCATTCTCCAAATTAGAATTCAGTTTTTAGTTCTAGTTACCAAAAATCTTATTATACCTGGCATTATAGTACCTGTCTTCTCCATTGAATTGTTAATTCCTTGAAGAGGGTGAGGCAATGAATTAAACATCTCTGTGTCTCTAACCAGTAGTGTCTCTATGTCTATCAGGAGTTTCTGATACACAGAGGTATCCAAAAAGTTTGTGGAACTGAGATTTAAGACATTGTTAAAATTGTCTATTGCAATCCAGCATAGTGCTGGATATCACAGTGATTTCACAAACAGCATATATAGGTCCCTAATTATAAATTCAGTCTTTAATTTAAAAAATGTCAAATGCCTTCTATGTTTTGGGCATTAAAGAAATAGCATGGATTTTTAATAATTTTGGTTTAGAGAGATATAATACATGTAATAGAAATGTTATATCATATTCTAGGTCTGGACTTCACTTTGTTATTAATTAAGCCCCTACTTTACAATCACACAGCAACCTCAATACAAATGAATAAAACTTCAAGTGCAAATGTATGATTCTTACCCCTAGATCTCTCTTTTTCTAGGTCCCCCAATACTCCCTTCTGATGTCTCCCCATATCTCCCACCACATAGCAATAGGAGAGGACTCACCTGCCTATTATGGGTAGGGGACATGAAATCAAGGAAGTCTTTCTGGAAGAGGCTGCATTTAAGCTGGGCCTTAATGGACAGACAGAGATGAAGTGAAAGGAGTATCCAGAAAGAGACATTAGTAAGAGTAAAGATACAAATAACATAGGGAAGTGTTCACCAACTTTCTCTGAAACGGGATTAACTGGTATGTCTGAGGTCTTTATAAAAAGGCAAAATCCTGATAACCCTCTGCATTCCCACAGATTTTGACTAAGGAAGGTCTTGCTTGCTTGCTTGCTTTTTTACGATCAGTCTCCTTTTAGCATCATCAATCTTGGGTAACTTAGTTTTCCATTTCAGTGAATTTCTCCATATTCTTTCCTCACACTAGGTTGTCCATATTTTTCCTTATTTCTAATCTAGATGTGTGTCCTCTCTTTTTCTCACCTCTGATTTAAAGCATTTATTGGCCCTACCAAGAATTTGGAAGATAATCTTCTTAAGAGCTTGTTTTAGACAATGAAAATTCTACATTGAGGAAAAATCCTATCTTCTTTGAATTTCCCATACTATCTTGCATATTGTCCTATACCCAGTGCACAATAAGTAAATGTTTATTAAATTGTATTGGTGTAATGTAGCAGACTGACCACAACCAATATTTTACTCTTAGTTTCTGTGGGGAGTTTTTGGTGTTAGTATATGTTTAGTCATAAGACCAATAATGGAAAAATGGAATGAATGAAAGCATACTCTCTTACAGATTTTCTAGCTTGAATGAGGTCCTGAATAGTTTATAATAGATTTAGAACCTTTTTATAAAAGGCTTCCTGGCAAGGATAAATCATTCATGTTTGTAATAGTGATTTTCTAATTATCCCTATTAGAGTTATTAAAGCCAGAAAGCTATGCCAAGTATGTAGGGATGTGAATGTATATGCACACGTTTGTCTTTTCATATTAAAAGCATTACTAAAGAAAGTGCATTCTTTGTTATCTTGTACCAGAATTTTTTGCATCTTTAATAAAATTCACACCCAGGAGCTTATGTCTTTTATTTTATTGTTTTGTTTGATGTCACCTTTCAGGATGAGAGAAGTTCCTTTGTCCATTCTGAAATTTGATATTTATTCTTTATTTTTGTGGGGAGGAAAGATGTTCATTGATGGAAAAAGCATTCTGGATTAGAGTTTCCAGTCACAGTGAGGAAAATATGAAAAAAAAATGAAAAAATATGAAATTTTTTTAAAAAAAATATGAAATTTTCATATGAAAATATGAAAAAAATCTTTTTTTTCAATTTTTCACTTAGGGCCAAAAGCCTGAACACTTTTTATATCACTCTGTTTCTGAATCACCATCTCTTTAGAAGTTTGGGTGTTGTTATTGGGATCAAGGACAGGTTTTATCTACCACATCTATGTTTCTATGCATCTTTTTTGGTACAGGGAAGTCTTTGAGTATCTGGTTTCCTCTCTCCTTTTAGACACATGAAAAGATTGTCTTTAGGCAATGATATATAAGGAGATGTGACATGTATCACTTCAGCCTGGTTGCATTTAGTTGCTGGCACTCAACTCTCCAGCCTTCTTTACTACTGCTGACGAGATTGTGGAGGCAGGTGTTCATATGGAGGTCTAATAAGCCACCATGTGGAAAACAGCTACCCTGGAGAGTCACCTAGACCTAGCACATTTTGTATGAGTGAAATGTAAATAAACCTTTGTTGTTGAAGGCAACTGAGAGTTGAGGATTATTTGTTACTGCAGCATAGACTATCCTGTCCTACCATAAGCATCAAAGAAATACTGTTTTTCTCCTGATGGGTATCACTTTCAGCCAAAGAAACATAGGAGTTATTTCTATCTTTTGTCTGTACTAGTTCACTCATTTAATCCCTAAATAGCATGAATTATAAATGGCAACACAATGTCATCTTTTTAATACATTAATTACATCCTGCATTTTTTTTTATTTTATTTTACTTATTAATGATAGGCACACAGTGAGAGAGAGAGAGAGGCAGAGACACAGGCAGAGGGAAAAGCAGGCTCCATGCACCGGGAGCCCGATGTGGGATTCGATCCCGGGTCTCCAGGATCGGGCCCTGGGCCAAAGGCAGGTGCTAAACCGCTGCGCCACCCAGGGATCCCACATCCTGCATTTAAATGAAAATTTTTCCCTGCTGAGCTGTACTTCTGTTTCTGAAATGAAGTAGAAGGATAAATTTCTTTGAATATATTTTCCAATGTCTGGCACATAGTAGGCGTTCACGAAATATTTGCTCAATTTGATGGATTATGAGAAAAATCTTGTTTTAAGAAATCTGGCTAGGTGGGATGTGTGGGTGGCTCAGCAATTGAGTGTCTGCCTTCAGCTCAGGGCATGATCCTGGGGTCTGGGATCGAGCCCCACATCGGGCCTCTTGCAGGCCCGATGAATAAATAAATAAACAAAATCTTAAAAAAAAAAAAAAAAAGAAATCTGGCTAGGGATGCCTGGGTGGCTCAGCGGTTGAGCGTCTGCCTTCAGCTCAGGGAATGATCCGGGGGTCCAGGATCCTGGGGAGCCCACTTCTCCTTCTGCCTATGTCTCTCTCTCTCTCTCTCTCTCTCTTTCTCTCTCTCTGTGTGTGTGTGATGAATAAAAAAATAAAATCTTAAAAAAAAAAAATCTAGCTATATTGGATCAGGCTGATCCTTGGCAGAATTGTGGTATCAATTACATTCCTAATACTATTGCCTCGCCTCTCCTCTCCTCTCTCTCCTATTTCCTAAGTCACTCTCCTCATTTATTCATTATCAGTCATTAAATACTTGTGTGCTGCCATAAGTTTCTCTGGTCAGGAAAGTCAGTTGATAGATTCAATAACCATAAGGGAGAAATGAAAGCATGTCTTATGTTTTCTAGAGAGAGTTGGATTCTGTTTAGGTATTGCAGTGGTTCTCAAAGTATGTGTCTGGCTGGTACATGTAGCATTAGCATTATCTGAATACTGGCTCAAAATCCAAGTTTTGAGGCCCTACCACAAATCTATTAAATCAGAAATTGTGGAAGTAGAGCCAGTTTATCTTCTTTTAAACAATTTTTAATAAAGCAATCTGTGTTTTAACAAGCCCTACAGATGATACAGATTGATATATTGAAGTTTGGGAACGTATGGGAGAAGTTAGAACTTTTTATTTTAGAACTTCATATAACGTCATATGTGAACGTTATAGGTAATAATTTTGCATTTGGGGACTTTTTGATCTCCCTTACAATATTATCAGTATGTAGATAGGAACTTGCCTATGTGACCCGCATGCTTAGTTAGAGTCTAAATACAAGTCAAGGCCTGGGCTACATACACCAAAGCTTATGAGTTGGTAGAATAGGTTGTAGCCTCGTGGACATTATTTGAGGTCTGCTAGATAAGGCTGAAGAATTGGATTTTTTGCTTGTCATATTCCCTCACATTTCACCATTGGAGATTCATTCCATAGCTTCCTATGAAAGTGTTAATAGTTTTAGAGGAGTATACTTTCAACCAATATCAAAAAATACTCTGTTGAAAATAAGACCCTGTAGGAGTAGCCACAGTGCTACATCTGGAAATAGGATATTGGGTCAAAGACAAATATTACTAATTGCAAAATGCTGGTCCCATCTTTGTGTACCATACTTAATGATGTTGTTTTTCACTATAAGCCTGAGAGCTCAAAGAAAGGTCCTGATTTGGGCATTTTTCCTATGCCTCTCATTTGCCAGTATTTTTGCAATAAACTTTCCAGCCTCTTTGTAACTCTTTAATAGATACAAAATTACAAAGGGATGTTTATATTCTAATAATAAATCCTTTTGATTCTACAGAATAGGGAAAGAGTATAGTTATAGGTTTTCTAGGAATGGACAAAAAGTTACTTGAAACCGGATTACCACATCCTGTGTTGAGCAATTGCCAATCCACATGCTTCACTTACCTCACAGATCATCAGCAGAAGGTTATTGAAAGTTAAAAAGAAACTTCTTAAAGTTCCAAGGACTAAATGAAGCTGACATGCCCCTTAGTCTACAATTAAATGTTTCCAGGGTACAAGCACGATCATTTGACAGTACAGTTACACAGCATGCAATCGAACAGAAAAACACAGTATGTATTTACCTCCCTTTCAAATGCTTCAACATTTACCATTTATAATTGTATGACTTTCAATAATCTGTACATCTCTAAGTGTAAGTTAAACATTTACTTAGGCTATTTGGGGCAATTTCAGCAGAGAAAAGCCCTATGGAGACTGACCTGAATCATTTTTAAGGGTCCAATGCTAAAAAGTCTTCATGATCTAAGCATAGTACAACAGCTACACACATGGTAGCCATTCAATTGCCGGTTTACTCTAATAAGCATGGAAAGACACATATAGGAATTTTTCTTTTTAGTATAGCATGAAGGAATGCTAAAACAACCAACATTTCATATCATATAGCAAAACAATAAAGAATCTCTTTCCCAAAATACAGACTAAATAAGAAATATCAATGACTCAAATGTTCAGCATTTAATTTTCTAGAAATAAATACCCGACTCTTGCTAAGAGCCCGGCCTTCCTTGTCCCTCTCCTTCTGGGAGGGCTTAAGTGAAATTAAGGATGTAGAAGATAGACCATTGGTCTCCTGGCCACTGACTGGCCAAATATTGTGTAATAAGTCAGCCTAGCAAAAGCACTTCTGCTATCACAAGCCCATCCCAAGACATAGTTATTTGCAGAGCTCTGTCACCTCAAAGTGTGCAAAGTCACTTTTCCTTTGATAAAGATGGGCCAGGGTAGCTGTTTTATAGAAGCTTGCTTCAAACTTTTGTCCACAAGTATTTTCTGCAATTGATCATGGGTGGAGGACTAAGAGACTATGTCTAAGACACATGAATTTTATTCTCAGCAATCAGTGTTTTAACCTACATCCAGAATCCAGCTTTATAGTCAATGAAGTCACACTTAATTCCTGGCCTCTGTTGTCCATTGATTGTAGGCATTTTTTTCTTCACTTCTATGCATTTGAAAAGTCCTCAGTGAGTGAGTATGGGAAGTCATATAACAGCATCAACTAGTGCATAATCTGCTCCTTTTAGTGTATATGTAAAAATATCCATTGGTTTGGAATAAGGTATTGGATTCTCATTTTTTAAATAAATTTATTTTTTTATTGGTGTTCAATTTGTCAACATACAGAATAACCCCCAGTGCTCATCCCATCAAGTGCCACCCTCAGTGCCCGTCACCCATTCACTCCCACCCCCCGCCCTCCTCCCCTTCCACCACCCCTAGTTCGTTTCCCAGAGTTAGGAGTCTTTATGTTCTGTCTCCCTTTCTGATATTTCCTACCCATTTCTTCTCCCACCCATTTCTTCTCCCTTCCCTTCTATTCCCTAGAATTCTCATTTTTTATGTTCACATGACAGTGTTCTTGGGAGTCTTATGGCCTTACTGCCAAATGGGTAGGTCAACATACTATCCACCTGTGGTGGCCGCCAGATGTGGTTCTTAGGGTATAACATTAGTTTACTCATCCACATTGACACAGTTAATCTCTACAAACATTTCCTGGTATTCATGAGGCCATCCCCTGACTGTTATCACTCCCTTGGGAAGAATACCTACAAATTCTCTTGGTAACTTCTCATGGTTCAGCTAGGTAGGTCAATGCTTACAACTCAGATCCAATAACAGTGTACACACTGAAGAAAAAATATACAACAGAAAATAGCCAAGTCCCTAACATTCAGCATGCAACAAATTGTCACCTAGTTCCCACCATGCTGAATGTCCTTTGTCCCCAGCTTTAGCAAAATCTATGTGTTGCCTATTTGTGAAGAACCACTAGTGCTAACAACTCCACCTGAACTTCTAATTCTCTGAGCACCTTTCAAAACAAAAACAAACAAGCAAAAAAACAGATTCAGGCAGTGTTGAGATAGTCATATTAAGGTAAGAAAACAACTAGCCATTTCCTCTTTGGAGCATACCAAAAATTTTAAGATTCCTGATTTGAGGGAGCTGGTCATGGTACTCCATTAAACCAAAGCAGTGATATATGAGGTTCCCATCATGCATTGAACATAGTGTAGATTTCCAAATTTCTTATCAGATGAAGTGGACCTGGTATAGGATGAGGGTTCATGAAAGCTGGTGGCTTCCCCTTCTATTTGTCACACCTGTCTTGGCCACAAACTCAACAATAAAGTTGCTTGAGACTGGCACTAGGGACAGAGCTAATTATCATAAATGTTACCCAGCTCTTAATTGGAATCTGGATATGCTGCCTGACAGATTTATTTCCAGAAAAAAAAATAAGAGAGAAACTTCCTTTAGTTTTTTAAAAGAAAAAAGTCATCGGTTTCAGTTTGACCTATTCTTTCCAAAGCCTCATGTGCAAATGACTTCCATGATAAAAGCCAGCTGGCAATTGAACTTATAAAAAAGTCACAGTCTGACATGGGCATAAAAGCAATTGGAGAGGTGAGATACATAGGGAGGAGAGAAGTTCTCCGCTTTCCAAATTTGAGAAATGCTTCCAGTTCTTTCTCAGCCATCCTGGGAACTATACAAGCTAATAGGCAAGTCGCTAGCTTTACACACCCAGCCGTTTTTTTATTGGGATAGTATAGGGTAATATCAACTTGTGTCACTCTGCTCTTCTAATATTTCCTACCACCACAAGAATGAGGTGATATTTTTAATACCTTTTTATTCATTTCTTCCACACAACCCTGGGTGCTATGATAAACACATTTGAATAAAGTGCATTAGTATTCCCAGGCATTTTTCTACATTCTTGATGGACCTTCCATACCTTAACACTGAGAAGAATTTGAATTCAAGTCAATGCAAGGACTTGGATTAGAGGATTTTTCACTCTCTTTTCCACCTACTCAAGAATCAATTATTTAAGAGCTTTCCAGCTATACTTCTTCTGTGTCACCCCACACTTCTACAGTCCCCAAATCCCTGGGCAGCTTGGGTAGTTTAGTGGTTTAGCGCTACCTTCAGCCCAGTGTGGGATCCTGGAGACCCAGAATCGAGTCCCACGTTGGGCTCCCTGCATGGAGCCTGCTTCTCCCTCTGCCTGAGTCTCTGCCTCTCTCTCTCTGTCTCTCATGAATAAATAAATAAAATCTTAAAAAAAAAAACAAAATCAAATCCCATCAAGTGGAAAATGAATGAAAATCAACCCAGAGTTTAAGTCAGCAGGTTCCACTGCCCAAAGTCTTGAAATTCAAAGTGAAGGAAGAGTTAACTTAAAAATTTTTATAGCCTAGTACACTCCCTCCTAGTTCCTTCCTTGCTATTTAAACAGAGACTTGACATTTCTAATTAGAAAGTTTTACATCCAGGCAAGAGGAATTTACCCCCAGCTGGGAAAACATAGCTTAGTAAGAATTTGACATCAGCCCTCATTGATCTGAAGATTATCTCCCGTTTGAGACTGAAGAGCCTCTGGGAGACTGGGGAGGGGAAACAAATGTGGGAAAGTGTGTGGAAATGCTTTCTTTGACTTTGGGGTTAGGTGGATAAAATCCGGCAAGCAGAGACTTGGGAGCAGAAATCGTTTTTCTTCTTCCCTCTGCTGCAACCTTCCTCTCCAGCAACTCTTGTCAATATTTCAGAATCTGAACTTGCTAAAGGAAGGCAAAGAACTTGTTGATCATAGCCACTGGAAAGACATTCACATTGTTTTAACTTCACTGACAAAATGGCTTATTGCTTTGTGGTTTTCAGAGATGTTTGAGTTAAATGGGGAGAGCACTCAAGAAAGTTTCCCAGGACTATCTGATTCTACCAGAGTGATCATCTGAGGAAGTCTACTTCCAAACTGGGAACTATATACAGGTTATCTTTTTCATATATTCCATGGTTTCTTCCTTTGACCCCTTTGACACACCAGGATTTCCCACTATTCTACAGCGTTCCTCTGTGGCTTAGGAACTTCATGTAATGCCCTTTATGTCCATACTGAATGCCTTTGGCTTAGTTAACCTCCCCTATAGGATGTCTAATGGCAGGATGTAGTTTCCCCATAGTGGAAGGAATATCTTGTTTATGATGGAGAAAACTATATTCCCTAAACTCCTTAGCCTAAGTGTTCAGGGGCATCTCTGGGAAGTGCAGTCCATGCTTCTCATTTTAGACCTGTCTAGAGGTCACTCTAGTCTCTCATGGGATTATCCTGTTCTTTTCCTGATACTGCTATCACCGTGGATAGTGATGTGATGCTTACTTTGTGTTGAGCTCCACTATATGGCTATTCTTCAGTGGGCTACACTTCTTTAACAGCTAGAACTTGTAAGATTTCCCAACTTCCATACCTTAGAGTTGTCCTGAAAAGTCTTGTCAGGGATACCACTCAGGGCTCTACTTGATTACGAAGAAAGTGTGGCAGTGCCTTAGACAGGACATGTGAAAGTTGAATCTCCCTTTACTTGGGATTAGTTCTTGTATGGCTTTAGGAGTTGTAGTATTCCTTTGGTTACTTCTTTCTAGAGGATTATCTTAATTTTATATAGGAAATGTGACAAGACTGCCATCTATAAGTCTCTAATAAATCCTGGTATTCTTATGTAAATTGACCTAGTGTCCTACAGTGTTAGAAAAATATAGAAATTTGATATTAAAATGTAGAAAATTTGATATATAAAAAAGAAAATTATAAACATATTAGTAGAAGAGAGCCTTGCTACTACAGAATACTTTATAAGTAAACTTTCAGAGATAATGCCGTTGCCTTTGAATCATAGCTTAAAAATGGCTGAAGTGTTGGGATAGTTTTAAACTGACAAATGAACTTAGGAGATATTTATGAATATTTAAGGCCTCAGAAGTCCCTTGAACCACTTCAAGTTGGTAGTCACCTGCATTTTTTATATATAAGACCACCTTGGCCTGAGGATGAAACAAGTGACATTAAGTGTTAGCAGCAGATTGATGCATCAAGAAAGGATCTAGAGTCCTTAGAGTCTTGGTTAGCATTAGGTGAAAAAGCCAGTGTGTCATGAGAAGTGAAGAGCTGGGCAAGTCCTTCTAGCAGAAAGCCAATTACATGAGAACCAGATAACAGAACCATTAGAGGGTCAGGGTCATAGCCTTGGCAAAATCTTGGGTATTAGATGATCTTCAGGAATTTGAACAGAGGAAAATAAATGGTGAGGTACTAGCCAATGAATTATGACTCCAAAATCAGTAACATCCAAACAAATGAGTTAGATGGAAGAAGACACAATTAAAGCACCAGTGTCATGAGACAGAGCAATGAGTCAGCCTACAAAGTTTGATATATTTTCTAGGACGGGAGAGCCCATTTGCTAAGTCTAGGTGTGGAGGTAGATATAACTGAAAGCTTATGACTGGAGAGGGAAGTGAAACA
This sequence comes from Canis lupus dingo, assembly GCF_003254725.2. Lineage (NCBI taxonomy): Eukaryota > Metazoa > Chordata > Mammalia > Carnivora > Canidae > Canis > Canis lupus. The sequence continues at coordinate 100,368,119 of NC_064281.1, read as the reverse complement.
CTGGAGTGACAGTCAGTTCTTCATAGAGCTTGAGTTACCTATTTTGTCTTCCTTCCAAAAGTAAAATGTCCCCTTGTCCAGTGCTTAGCACAGAGGTGGCATTTGGTTAGTGCTATCTAAATAAATGACTATTTTAGGAATAATTATAAGGACATTAAGAATAAATTTATCTGCTTTAATTATAGGAGTTATTTTATTTACAAGTAACTAAGTCCATGAGGGCAAGGACCATGTCTATCTAGTACACTCACTGCCTAGCACAGTGCCAGGTTCATATTTGGTACCAGATGAATATTTGTTAAATGGATGAATGTAAATATATGTAAGGGTTCCAGTTTGATCCCATGGGCTAAGGCTCAACTTGGTAACTGTTTAAGAGTACTCTACCATGTTCTTGGTCTTTTCTGGCATTCTGAGAATGTGATATAGAGCAGGAGTAGACTACACAGGGTTGTAAGATAAAACATGGGAACGGCAGGCAGGGGCACCTGAGTTGCTCAGTTGGTTGAGATTTGCCAACATATAGTATTACACCCAGTGTTCATCCTGTCAAGTGCCCTCCTCAGAGCAGTGTGTAGTGTTGTACTTTATCTGAATCCTATAGCATATAATAACTTTTAAGGATGGTAGAGAAGGTGCTGTGGCAGGGATAAGTAGAGTTAAAGTATGATTCAAGTCATGCAAGAAGATGTGGTATCTTCTTGCATATATATGCATATATATGCATATATGCATATTTAATATATATAGTATATAGTATATATAATATATATAGTAATATATATATTACTCAGCCATTAGGACGAATACCCACCATTTGCTTCGACGTGGATAGAACTGGAGAGTGTTATGCTGAGTGAAGTAAGTCAGTTGGAGAAGGACAATCATCACATGGTTTCACTCATACAAGGAATATAAGAAATGGTGAAAGGGATCATAGGGGAAAGGAGAGAAAATGAGTGGGGAAAATCAGAGAGGGTGACAAAACATAAGAGACTCCTAATTCTGGGAAACAAACAAGGGGTAGTGGAAGGGGAAGTGGGCGGGGGGATGGGGTGACTGGGTGATGGGCACTGAGGATGGCACTTGATGGGATGAGCACTGGGTGTTATACTATATGTTGGCAAATCAAACTCCAATAAAAATATACAAAAAAACCCCAAAATAAGTCATGTAAGTTTGGTTTGCAAAATAACACTAGGAGTATGGTTATATTGTAGAACATGAAGATATGAAGATATGAAGATATAGCATTATGGATTCATGTTTCAGAAATATTAAAGTCACTTTATAATGATGGCTGTATCCTCTCAATTCACCATGGTGGTAAGCAGCATGAATAAAAACATGGAAGAACCAAGGAATATGGATTCAAGTCGGGCCTAAATTACCAGTGTAAGATGCATGTACTTTTTCCATTCAGGATAGCAGGCAAACTAAGTACAGTGATTTCTCTTTTCTCTGTTGAAGTGAAAATAAGGAGAGCTGGGGAAGGGAGCAAAATTGTGCAGTCATCCAAGTTTTTCTTGGAAGCTTCAGTCTTCCTTTTTTCCCTCCCTTTGCCCCTTGAAGTACTCATCTCCTTCAAGTTCTTAGTACCCTGCTTCTTTCTACTTTCCTACTTTAATCAGCCAAAAAATAATTTGATCACTCTACATTCACTACATTCCTGTGATGATGATTTTTCTGCCAGGTGTTGTTTGTACTTCAAATCAATGGCTATTGAGTATTTACAGCATACAAGTTACCAACTGGGCTAGATATAGTGGATATAAAGGCTAATGGGTCACGGTCCAATCCTTAAGAAATTAACAGCTTAATATTTAAATAAAAGAGATGAAAGACAGTTTCTAGGGTAACTCAGAAGTAAGACTTTAAAACATGCCATAAGCAAAATTCAAACAAAATATAGGAATATATAAGATGTAGGTTACTCTTAGTGTATTCTAAATTTGGACTTGAAAGTTTATTACACAGCAAAGAGGGGTATTGGAGAAAGGCATTATGAGCAGAAGGGACAACAAAGGAAAGGTACGCTAAAAGAAAAATGTAGGGCATGTTCCAACCACAGTGAGGAGTTTCATGTGGCTAGAATAGAGAGTACATGAAAAGCATGTTATGGGAGATAGTATCCAGAAACATTGATTATTAGGAAAAAGAGTTTAATAGATTTCATTCTTTATGGAATAGTAATCCATCATTTTGCCATGTTTTCCTTTTCATTTATTTTTTATTTTTAAAATTTTAATTACAGTTAGTTAACACACAGTAGTATAACAGTTTCAGGTGTACAATATAGTAATTCAACAGTTACATATATCATCTGCTGCTCATCATGATAAGTACACTCCTTAATCCCCATCACCTATTTAACTTATCCCCTCCCCCTTCCCCTGTAGTAACCATCAGATCATTCTCTATAATTAAGAGTGTTTCTTGCTTTGGTCTCTCTCTCTCTCTCATATTTTTTCCTTTTACTCATTTGTTTTGTTTCTTAAATTCCACATGAGTGAAATCATGTGGTATTTATCTTTCTCTGACTGACATATTTCATTTAGCATTTATACTCCCTAGCTCCATCCCTGTCATTGCAAATCACAAGGTTTCATTCTTTTTTTATGGCTGACTAGTATCCCAATATATATGTACATACCACATCTTTACCCATTCATCAATCGGTGGACACTTGAGCTTTTTCCATAATTTGGCTATTATAAATAATGCTGTGTAAACATAGATATGCGTATATACCTTTGAATTAGTGTTCTTGTATACTTTGGGTAAATACCCAATAGTGCAACTCCTGGGTCATAAGATTAGTTCTATTTTTAACTTTTTGAGGAACTGCCACTGTGGAAAAAAGTAACCAATCAATTGTTTCTAGAAGACAGGAGCTCTAATTTAAGAAAGCAAATCTGATGGAATTATGAGTGTTGGGTTGAAGTGGGGGAGACTGAAGGAAGTTGGAAACAGTTATGAAACTACTATGATTGTTTAGATGATATGTGATGATGCCCTGAACTAATCTACTAGCAGAGAAGATTGAAATGTGGGACAGATAAAATGACAGGGGGAAGAAGACCTAGAGAATTTTAGTGACTAACTAGGACTCATAGATGAAGGGGAGAGAGGCCTTAAAGATAATGCCATTACATCAATCCTGATCAACTGGCAGAAGGGTAACTTCTAAACCAAAATTGGAATCACTGGAGTAATTTGTTGTAAGAGATAGGTGAGAAGATCAGATTGGGACACGTTAAACTTAGTTGTTACTTGTATATTCAGTTAGAGGTATTCAGGAGGCATCTGGGAATAGATGCAGTGTGATTCTCAGGAGAAAAATCAGAAAGAAAAATACAGATTTAGAAGATATTATAGATGTGACCAATTACTCTAAAGGACTGGTGGCATCACCAAAAGTGGGGTTCTAGTATGGTAAGAGAAGATCGAGGACATTTCCTTGTAGACCTCCTATATTCAGGAACTTGGAGGAGGAGGAGGAAGAGCTCAAAAAAGTATATCTACACAAGAGTATCCAATGTAATGTGGTAATGAGATATATATGGAGTCACTATCTCATGTGTTTCTTAAGGACATGGACTTTGTTATATTTGTTATTCTTTCTCAACATAGTAATTGCTCAAGAAATACTTGCCAAATGGATGAATGAGTATCACAGAAGCCAATGGAGAAGTTAAACATGGAAAAATATGGTCTGAAGTTGTAGAGAATTGCACTTGGAAATAATACTGGATATGGTAATAAAGAGGTCATTTGTTGGTAATTTGGTCAGAGCAGTATCTATGGAGAGGTGAGAGCAGAAACCATTAGAGTAGTGAATTGGAATTGGACATGAAGTAGCAAAACTGAATATAAACAAGTCTTTTTTTGTAAAGATTTTATTTATTTATTCATGAGAGATACACAGAGAGAGGCAGAGACATAGGCAGAGGGAGAAGGAGGCTCCCTGTGGGGAGCCTGATGCGGGACTTGATCCCAGGACCCTGGGGTCACAACCTGAGTTGAAGGAAGACGTTCAACCACTGGCCTACCCAGGCGTCCCTAAACTAGTCTTCTAACAAAGATTTCAAGGGAATATAAGGAGAGATATAGAGTGATTTTTTTCATGAAAAGGATCACAAGAGGTCTCATGCATTTAAAAAATGCCCACTGACTGTGTACTATTTAACAGACACTTTCCTGGATGCTGAAGTTTTAATTAAAGGGAAATTTGAACAGGTTTGCAGACCAAAAAGAGGGAATCAATGTAAAGATAAACAGCTGAAAATATAAGAGGTAGAAGGGCTGAACTAACAGAGTAAGGCATTAGAAAAGGCCAGAAGAGCTGAAAGGGACAGAAGAGTTTCAGAGATTAGTCTTTAAAGAGGTGGACAGTTCTTCCTTTGAAACAACAAGTAAGAATGAAAGGAAAGAAAGGTAAAAATAAGGGGACTTTTGAAGTTGGATCACTGAGAGTTAAAAGAATTCATATGATTTAAAATCTAATTTGTCTATATAAGCATGGCTACTCCAGCTTTCTTTTGATGCCATCCTTCTATCAGACAAACTTGATTTTAACCCAAATATTGTAATAAGAGATGAAGAAGGACACTATATCATAAAAAGGGGGTCTGTCCAAAAAGAAGATCTAACTAAGGGCAACCTATAGAATGGGAGAAGATATTTGCAAATGACTTTTCAGATAAAGGGCTAGTATCGAAATTCTATAAAGCACTTTTCAAACTCAACACCCCAAACCCAAATATCCAGTCAAGAAATGGGGAAAAGGCATGAATGGACATTTCTCCAAAGAAAACCTACAAATGGCTAACAGTACATGAAAAAAACACTCAACATCACTGGGCATCAGGGAAATACAAATCAAAACCACATGTGATATCACCTTGCACCAGTCAGAATGGCTAAAATTAACTCCAGAAACAATAGATGTTTTCATGAATGCAGAGAAAGGAGTACCATCTTACACTGTTGGTGGGAATGCAAACTTGTGCAGCCACTCTGAAAAACAATATGGAGATTCTTCAAGAAGTTAAAAATAGAACTACCCAGCAATTACATTAATAGATATTTATCCAAAGCATACAAACATAGTGATTCAAATGGGCACAACACTCCGATGTTTATAGCAGCAATGTCCACAATAGGCAAAATATGGAAAGATCCCAGATGTCCATTAATGGGTGAATGGATAGAGACATGTGGTACACATGTGCGCGTGTGCGTGCGCGCGCACACACACACACACACACACACACACACTGGATATTACTCAGCCATCAAAAAGAATGAAATCTTGCCATTTGCAATGACATGGATAGAACTAGAAGTTATTAAGCTAAGTGAAATAAGTCAGGGAAGGGCAAATACCATAGGATATCACTCATATGTGGAGCTTAAGAAACAAAACAGATGAACATAGGGGAAGGGAAGGAAAAATAAAATAAGATGAAAACAGAGAGGGAGGCCAACCATAAGAGACTCTTAACTCTAGAGAGCAAACTGAGGGTTGCTGAAGGGGTGATGTTTGGGGGGTGCAGGATAATTGGGTGATGGGCATTAAGGAGGGCACTTCATGTTATATGCAACTGATGAATCACTAAATTCTACCTCTGAAACTTATAACACAGTATATGTTTACTACATTGAATTTAAATGAAAAACTAAAAAAGAAATTCATATGAAATGGTTTTTGTCCCCCTCAGAGAAGTAGATAGAAGAGGTCATCTCTTGAATGTTAAGGCTTGGAATCCTTGAAAAATGTGGAATATCTTTGGTATAGGTACCTTGAAAAATTCCTCAAATGGGCGAGACTGCTGAAAAATAAAAGCATTGTCAATCAGCTCTAAAAGTCCAGTCAAGTTTGGACAGCAAGGATTTATGTAAAAGAGCCTGTCATGTTATTCACAGAATTTTCTCCAGTGATGCTTCTGGAAAAGAGTAAATGGGCACTTGAATAATCTTAATAAACATTTTTTTGGGGAGTTTGGTGGACAGATATATGTGAAAGACAAAGGAGTGAGGGTTTTAAGGGTAACTGGTGAGAGAACATGATTCAATATTTTTTCCAATTTTTTGAGCATCTTGTAGACTAAACTCACTGTGATCAATGCTTTTCCTTCATTTTATACTTTAAATCTCATGATATACATGGAAGATGAGATTATTATTATAGCAGTTAAATTGAAGGCGAACTGCGATATAAATCCCTGTCTGACTGTCTTCATATAGCATAAATTTTGAGTCTTTAGCTATTGAGTACTCTTGTTGTCTTCTTTACTGTTAAAGGGAGTGGGGTAAGGGATTAAGGATACTTGGGAGCTAGAGAGGCTTTTACCTTTGTCCCTGACAATGTTAAACACCCCCTCCCTTGTTATCCCTGAAGGTGGCTTCCTTACGCTTAGGAGCCTGGGTCAAAGAATGAGTCAATGACTAAGTCCTTTTCCTTCTACTTGCTAGGGTGTTATGCTTTAGAATGCTTCAGTTTTGGAGTTATAATGACCCGGGTTTGAATCTTGCTACATACTAATTGTGATACCTTGATTAACTATATAACCTTTGCTCATCTGTGTAATGGAGACAATAACTACCTCATAGGATTAAGCAAGATGATATCTATCAATCCCCTAGCAGAGTTTTATATGAATAGAGTAAATGACATTATCACACAAAACTGTCATCATTACTATTGTTTTTTTCCTACTTTATGGACACTGGCTTTATCCTATTTCATTACTCTGCTTCAGGATTCTTAGACAATGAGGAATAATCTTCCCAAAACTGTGATCATATTCATTTCCAATCCCTGAAGCCTAGAAAGCAAGTCAAAATCTCATGGTTCAGAGTATCAGGTATCTCAAAACATCCTGCATCCAGATTACTGGACTGGGGCATAGAGGAAGCCAGGCATTTTGGCTGTTTGTGGATAAAGCACAGGGCGACTTAGTTTTCAAGCAAGGCAGGGAAGAACAGTTGGTTGTATGCAAAACTCAGATATTAGGTGCTAAAGCCTGAAAACATATGTTTCCTTTAGTTTATGTAGTGAGGATAGTTAAATGGGGTCTGTATAAAACATTCACAATGGGGGCATCTGGGTGGCTCTGTGGTTGAGCATCTGCCTTTGGCTCAGGTCATGATCCTAGGGTCCTGGGATCAAGTCCCACATCGGGCTTCCCACAGGGATCCTCCTTCTCCCTCTGCCTATGTCTCCACCTCTCTCTGTGTCTCTCATGAATAAACAAATAAAATCTTAAAAAAATACATTCGCAATCATGCTCAAAAACTAAATTATAAAGATAAATTAATGAAGTTATTGCCATCACTCTCTGCTTTTTAGTTATTTTTTTGATCTGGCTTTTTCCTCATTTTCCAACCTTATCCTTGTTTTCCTTCACCAGTAATGAGCTGCTTGCCTTTACCTCATACATGTTACACAATATTTTTGCTGCCACTATGTATTGCTCCTGTAGTCTGTTTGTACTTGCTGCACTGCCATCCTTTTCCTGCTTTGACCTCTCCAGAAGAATCAAGTCATGTATCACCTTCTCCAGAGAGATTTATCTATTTACCA